>NC_090936.1:663719624-668719624 GCF_040938575.1 Ambystoma mexicanum
AGGGATGTTGAGGGCTGCCCTAATGGCGTTACATTGAGTTACTTGTAGTTTGTGAATATTTTTGCATCTAGTGCCTAAGTAGAGGGCATTACAATAATCTACTTTGGACAAGACTAACATTCTAGCAAGAGTAATGCAGTTGGGAGTGGAGATAAACGGCCTACATGGGGTAATATGTTTACATGTGTAGGCGGCTGAAGACGCTACTGCATTGGTTTGTTTGGTGAAGGATAATGTGGCATCGAGGTAGATACCAAGGGTTTTAGTATTATTAGAGACAGGGATGGGATTACCATCAATAGTGAACGATTTGAAAGCAGTATTTTTTTTTTTTAGTTTAGCGTGAGTACCAAGGATAATCAACTCAGTTTTTTCGTCATTGAGACAAAGTCCATGGTGTGCCATCCACGCTTGTATTACTGCATATATTTCATTGAGGGTTTTGCTATCAGTTTCATAGTGGCCAGAGATAGGAATGAGTGTCTGGGTGTCATCCGCATAATTAGTATACGTGAGACCCAGATAGTCAAGGAAATCGAAACGGGGCTTCGTAAATACATTATAGAGCATTGGGGACATGCAAGAGCCTTGCAGGACACCACACGGGACTGGTGAGGGTTCAGCCGAGTCAGTAGGAGAAAAGACCCTTGTGGTTCTGTTAGCCAAGAAGGAGCTGATCCAGGCAGTGGCTGCGTCGGAAAAGTGAGCTGCAGATTTCACGTGGTGGCAAAGTGTTTGGTGGTTGACCAAGTCAAAAGCTGCTGACAGATCAAGCAATAAGAGCAGTGCTAGTTTGCCATTGTGTTTTAAAATTTGAATCTGAGTAGTGAGATCTATTAGGGCAGATTCTGTGCCATGTCTAGGTCGGAAGCCGGATTGCCTTAGTCCCAGAAGATTGTTTGTTTCTAGATAAGCCTGTATTTGCAGGTAGGCTGCTCTATCTAGTATCTTTAGTAAGAAGGGTACAGTTGTTATCGGCCTATAGTTAGAGACGGGTTGGCTGGGTCAAGAGTGGGTTTTTTGATTAGTGGGATGACCCAGGCGTCTTTTAGGTTATCAGGCACTACTCCCGTTTTGAAGGAGGCGTTGATAAGGTTAGTAATGAATGGTCCCAGTTCATGGGCTGCTGCTTTGATAAACGGACCAGGACAAGCGTCGCCTTGGCAATTCGATGGTTTAAGCTTCCTAATGATGTTTTCTACTTCCCAAATTAAGAGGGGTGAGAAACTAAATGGTTTACAGGTTGGCTCAAAGGTAGGTGACTTGTTAGGAAGTTGTTTGTGATCAGGGTCAGCGAGTAACAGGTCTTTTTTCGCATTGATTTTAGATTGTAAACAGGCTATTTTATCTAGAAGTGCCTTCTGGATGTTCCTGCACCATAGTGCATCTGTGACACATTTCATGGTAGCCCTCAAATAAATATATAAATATATAAATATAAAACTAAACATTAAAAGGCAAACAGTCAATCAAAAAACAGCGTTACTATACTTTGCTTTCATTCTCATGGCATTCTTTAGAACATTGCAGGTGTGTTACTATTTGAGGAATTAATTTGAGGAACAGCGTGGCTAGGTGGCATTACTAAGTTTACCAGCTTTCAATACACATTTCAGTGCAGCACATCGTAGCTGTGTATATGTGGGGCAAAATAAAATGAAATGGACTTAGATTTCTTCCTGACCTGGCCAGAATGGAAACACATTAGGGAAATGTCCCATGTTCTGCCACAGTCAATTTGTTCCAAATAGGAGCACGCCCAGTCTGAAACCTGAACGCCATTTCCTCTCTGTAAAATCGGATGTCCAAATCAGGCAACTCTCCAAGTGGCTCTGAAAGTTTATGAGGAAATGTGCACACATGCTCTGTCTGAGCAATACTTTCATCATGTGTCTACCCTCCGTAAGAAGATTAGCTGGCATGTTGAAAAGGTCAGTGTCACCCACTCTCATCAGTAGTGCCTGGACAGACTTAACCCATGGGATTTTAGTTATGTTTAGTTTTGTTATACTTGCACCCTCCTTCGTTTGAACACTAGCATATGGAAATAAATTCCTATTTTCAAAGCCCCACAGCCCGAAAATGTGCACTGTTTCCCAGAAAAGTTCACAGCACGAAGACGTCTACATTCACGTTGGAGTTTGCTTAAAAACATGATGCAACACTGATAGCCTCTCAGATAATACTCTGTGTGGGTAGGTGAACTGTGTCACACTCTCCCGGCATTCACGGCCCTAACTGAATACACATTTGACTGAAAGTCCTAGTGCCCACCAAGCACTTTAAATTCGAGATGTCGACCTGTATCTTCCTTTCGTTTGTCTGGATTTTCAGAAATGAAGTCAAGATTTCAGAATGACATATGACACTTTTGCAGCTTTGAAATCACAGAATGGACACACGATTTCTATGCAGTTCTGGACAGGTTGAAGTGGATGGGATGAAATCACTTTAAACTAAGAGATTGGTTCTGTACAGTTCTGGCTGGATACTCACTCCTAATTTTGGACTGGAATGGACCTGGGACTGCACTCCCGCCACGGGACGGTCTCTGCCACTGGTTCTGCTCAGAGCATGGCCTCTGGTCTGGGTCTGGCACTGCACAGCGGTCTGGTCTGGTCTGCTATCGGCACTGCACAGTGGTCTGGTCTGGTCGGCCTCTTGAACTGGACCTAACGGTTCTGGCTACAGCTCTGCTTTCTCTGGATTTCGGTTCTGGCACAGGTTCTGGGCCAGAAGCGAACGGCACAGCCCGGCTGTTGAATAGTTTGGTTAGGTTGCTGGATTCTAGGGCCTCTGAAAATGATTCAGCTTGTGGACTAGGCCTCTCTGCTACAAGTTCTGGAGTCTGGATTCTAAGTTCTGGTTTCTGGATATTGTCTGGATTTGAAGTTGTCCGGCAAAGTGCTGCGCAAGAAAGTGAAAAGAGCAGTCCTTCTCTGGGTTTCAGTGGTTCTTTTTGTGTCTTTTGAAAGTGGGTGGGAAGGCTGACTTTCTATGCCCAACCCTTGAGGATCCTGATAGGTTAGAGGATTTTCTGTGCCCTGACTGGAGAATGGAGTTGTGAGTCATCCTGTGTCATCAGGTATCATTTTTATGGTTTTAAGGAAAGAACACTCCCCTTTGGTTTTTTATAGAAAATCAATTTTACCCAAAACACATATTTCCCAGATACACAAGTTGTTGAAATTACATGTACACATCATAGATTGCTTAAGGTACAGTTCGGTTCAAGGCACATGTTTCTACGAGCTTGGGTTCAGAAACGACAACATTTTGCGCTTTTAGTGGGTTTCGCCATATTGGTTTTTCATCAAATCTTCCACGGAGGTACCCACCCTCTCTGGGCACATCACAGTAAGTTTTCAATTCTCTAGTGTAATCCCAGTGTTTGCAATATTAATAATTATGGGGTTTGGTCTGAGAACATCAATAAGAGTTGAGCTTAGTCTCAAATTGTGGGTGCATTTTTCATATTAAGAATCCCCAAATTGTACATTTCTGTCAGCTTGATACAATATTTTATAAGCAATTTAATAAAATATACATTTGCCTCCCCTTCAGTACACCCATTTGTTTGTCCCCGCCTCCAGGAACTTGGTTCTGACTCAGAGAGATCAGATGTCTTGCCTTCCCCCAGAGCAGTTGTTCAGGTACACCCAAATTAGCATATTCTGTTTAACTGAAAGAATCTATTGTCTTGACGGAGGTCAGCAGACTAGGGTGCCACTCTCCATTTGATTAACAGAAACTTGTGATTTCCTGCCTTCTTGTGTGAAGACTTCCCGAGGACAAGCAAGGCTTTGAAGTCCCAGCTAACTCAGGTTCCTTTTCAGCTCCTGAAATACAGGGCTCCTGTCAGAGTTTACATCACCAGCGCCGGTCAGTGGCAAACACCGGTATTGCACCCATTTTTGGCAGCTGTCTTGAATTAATACATTTCAAAAAGGGGATTTTACTTGATGGCATATGATTCTTGCTAACATTGTATTGATGTGGATTATGCAGTAGAGTAATGTAGAACACCCCACCAGAAGTTGGATTTTTTGTTTGGTGGTTTCGTGCCCACGATTTTAGCAATTTTTGACATCAATTAAAACGGATTTTGAACAGCACCATATTCCTTTGCACTGGATTTGCTCTGTGTGCAGCCAAAGGATAGGGTCTGGCAATGGTCTCCTGTATTAATATTGACAGAGGCAAAAATGGATGGCAACCTATTTTTCATGTTTTCCCTGTGCATTTTTGGATGATTTCTGGCAAGCAGCAGGCTTTCCGGTGGCCATTATGATGTTTCCGCTGCCAGTAATGCACAATTATGTTGTAGGGCTTGGATGCATGGGTGAAACATCCCACAAGCCCCCCCTCTTGCGATGGCCATTCTGATCTTTCATCGATGGAACTCGCAAGATCTGGGATGTTCGCCTCATCTTCTTCTGATTCCGCTGATCGCAAAGTTCAGCATCTTTTCCTCCATCTGGTTGGATTGATCGGTTCTCCTCGCCTATCCTGATGGGAGTATTGGGCAGTACCCCGGGCCCCTTGGATCTTTGCTCCCGGTCCCTGGGTCGTCCTCCTTGGTCAGTCTCCATGGTTTATTTCTCCTAGGATGGCAAAGCAAATGCGGCAGAAACATATTCGTAGACATTTCCCCACCACTATTATTGCGGTGGGGCGAACGTATACATTTTTTTAAATCAGGAGACATTTGCATTCTTATCATAATATTTTAGAGACTATGGGCCTCATCACGACCCAGGCAGTAAGTTACCGCCCCATTTGGACCTTGGCGGGGCGGTAAGTCCCCAATCCCCATTTACCCTTCCCCATTCCCATTTTTGCCCCATAGGGCATAATGGGAGTGGGGAAGGCGTTAATTACGCCACCGTAAATTACGGTGGCGTAATTAACTCCATGGTCCCTTAGCGCCATGGATTTTAACACCTGCTAAAAGCAGGTGTTAAATTCGCCATGGCGCTAAGGGACCTCGTACTCAGGCGGTAAGGGTCGGCGCTGTTTACGGCGCCGTAAACCCCTTACCGCCTGGGTCCTGATGAGGCCCTATATGTGGAATATTTTAGGGTTGGAAATGTATTAATCTGGATTGCAGAGGACTCCTCCAGTTGCTGCAAAGTGTGCCTGGGATGGCAACACTTTAGCTGATTAATATGGACCCACTTGTCTTCCCCTTCAGCCAAAATGCCTTTGGGGATGCAGATCTTGTAGGCAACTGGTGAGATCTTGTCTACAATTTCAAAAGGTGCCTACCATGTAGGCAGAAATTTCCGCTATTTGGCCTGGTTCCTTTGGAAATTGTATAGATAGACCCGGTCTCCCACATTGTATTTCTTTCCTAGTAGTCTTCAATTCATAGTGGGTCTTCATGCTATCGGCTGATATTCTAGGTTTCGCTGAGCATAGGCAAAAGCATGTTGAAGGTGTTTTCTTAAATTTTCAACATACTCAAGAGTTGTGGAGGCATTGATCAATGTCTGCTCTTGGGTCCTGTAGAGCAAATGCTGGGGAAGCACCACCCTGCGTCCAGTCATCAGCTCAAATGGTCACATTTTAGTTGCAGATGAAGGGCTAGATCATCAGGGCAGCTACTGTTTCTGTCTTGCAGTTTGTGGCCGGGAGACATTCCACCCATTTACTAAATAAGCATGTCACAGTCAACATGTACTTATTTCCCCTAGAGGAGCGAATCACGGCCCCTATGTAGTCAACTTGCAAATCTGACCATGGCAGTGTCATCCCCCTCTTATGGACAGGCGCACGGTGTGTGAGGGATGTTGGCTGAAATTTTACACACACAAGACACCCCTTCAAGTATTGGTCGAGGTCCTGCCCCATGTGTGGCCAGTATGCAACCTCTCTTAAGATTTCAAGTGTTGTATGAAACCCCCTATGACCGGCTGTGGCCGCATCATGGGTGTGACTTAACATCAGGCTTTGGAATGAGGTAGGAACCACCCACTGATCATGGCCAGCTTGGGATTTCCTTACCAACAAACCGTCTTGGATTCGGAACATTTTTGGACATTTCATCAACACTCTAAGGTCCTCTTTCCCAATGTAATCGGTATCCGTCAGGGGAAAGTTCTCAGGGTCCTCAATGTGTTGGTAAAACTTACCAATTATTGGATCCCCCTTCTGAGCCGTAATCAAATCAGCATCTCGGGTCTCCTTACTCCATTGTGCAGTTGAATGACTGCATTGTGAGCATTTGTCTGGGACCTAGTGATATCAGTGACCTGGATTTTCCCCAACAGGGACTCAATCTCTATTAGATTCCCTTGGATGGCCCTGGTTTTGGCCAGCTGATCAGCTAAATCATTTCCAGTTTTGTCTGGTCCCTCTACTTTGGAATGACCCTTGATCTTTTTCCAGTAGATGGTCATCCCATTCACGGTGACCATATCATCAATATTTTGGATTAACTTCCCTTGTTTCAAGGGTTTGTTATTAGTACATAACATGCCTCTGGTTTTCCAATTAACCAGGTGCTCCACGAACCCGTTCCGTACATAATTCGAATCTGTGATTATGACCGGTTTGTGGAATTGATGTTGGACAGCAGTGAGGATGGCTTGATGCACAGCCATCAACTCTGCCACCTGACTACTTCGGGGACCAATCTTGTACCCAGCGGAGGGTTCTGGGGACTCATTCACCCATGCATTCCCTACGCCGGCCACAAGTTCTTTTTCCCCGTTGTTGTCAACATGGTAAGAGCATCCATCCACATAGACAGTGGGCATTCCCTCACACTTGTCTTCTTCAAAGACTTTGTGTGGGGAATTAAGGTATGCCTCCATGTTGTCCTTGATTTTTAGACTTTCGTCCTCGAGACAGTTTTCTCTGGCACAATCATGCAAGTCAGCCAGAACTTGCGCGAGGGGACTCTTCTTGTTTTGGCCATATCTGACCTCCACAGGAAAGCCTTGCATTGACAGAATCCAGGAAGTAATTCGGGAATTACTCACATTTCCGGCCCGGATTCTGTCACTTTGGAGATATTGCAGAGGCTGGTGTGGAGTCTCCACTATGATGTGTTCCCCCTGGATAAACGGGCTGTAATTCTTCAATGCCCACACCGTTGCCAGGAGTGCCTTCTCACAATCGTTGAATTTTTCCTCCACAGAGGATAAAGTTTTGCTCGCATAGGAGATTACTTTATTGACCTTGTCATGCTTTTGATATAATACTGCAGTCAAGCATGTATTAGAGAACCCTATCTCCAAGAAAAACTCCTTGTTTCTGACATGGTAAGCTAGGCAAGGCGCTTGTGAGAGGCTTCTTTTGAGCTGTCTTACTGCCTCGGATTGTTCTGGACCCCATTCCCACTTGACCCCCCTTCAAGAGATGAATCAGGGGTCTGGTGATCTCTGCGTAGCCCTCAATGAACTTTCTGCTGTAGTTAGTCAGTCCAAGGAGGCTCCTTAGTTACCGCAGAGTTGTGGGGTCTTTCAGTTTCTGAAGTGCTTCCACTTTCTTTTCCTGGGGACAGAGACTCTGAGGAGTAATTACATGCCCCAAGAAATGAACACGGGTTCTACACCACTGTGCTTTCTGAAAGGAAAGTTTTGCTCCGGCGGCCCTCAACTGTGTCAGAACATAACGGATCTCCGCTATGTGTTCCTCCACAGATGAACTTTTGATGAGGACATCATCTACATAAGCCAGGTTACCCCTTGCACCCAGGTCGGGCATGGCCTTGTGTAGGAAAATGTTGAATTAATTGCCGGAGTTGAGTTATCCGAAGGGAGTCCGGGTCCATGTGTACTGCTGGCCCCCAAAGGTAAAAGCCAGTTTGTATTGGTCCTCCCTCCTGATAGGCACAGTCCAGTATCCACTGGTCAGGTCTATTGCAGTGAATACCTGTGACCCCTGGATCTGGGCCAGCCCTTGGTCAATGTAGGGAAGAGGCCATCGGGAAGTATGGACCTGTTTGTTGAGCTCCCTAAGGTCGGCGCAGAGTCTCCACTGGCCGTTTGGCTTCAATATTCCCAGCACCGGATTATTGAAGGTGCTGTGAACTGGACGGATTATCCCCCGGGACTCAAGGTTCTTAATTATTTCAGTAAGGGACTCCATGGATGTGAGAGGCAAGCGATATTGCTTCACAAACACTGGAGTCATGCCAGGGTCCGTGGGAATTGTTGTTGTGTGGATGTTGGTGTGACCACAGTTATATGAGTCCACCGCAAAGAGATCTTGGAAATCCAAGAAAACTTGTTTCAACTTTTGCTTCTGCTCCAGAGTCACACAGGCATCAGCTAGGTTGACTCTCTCTTCAACCATCTGCCTGAAGCCTGGAAAGACTTCTGGTTTTGCTATCTCAGCGGCCTCCTCCAGATGGGTGGAGAAGTCCCTGGTGAGAGTGCTGATTTGGACTGGAGGCTTCAGGTGGGAAAGGCAGCCCTCATGGACCTGGAAAATCACCCCATCCCTCCTGAAGTCACAAGTCACATCTTCCTTACCATAAGGGCAGGAAGTGTAAACCAGGAGGTTCCCCCCATGCCGGGTAAAGATCCTGTCTGGTGTTGTATTGTCATCACTGTCACTGTCAAAACAGTCCTAGGGGATTGGTCCTAACAGTCCATTTCCTAAACCAATGGAGAAATGTCGGTCATCAACTGCCATTCCAATAATGGTGCCTGCGGCTAGAGTAATACTCTTTAAGTCGCTGTTATCCACCTCTATTGGAATGGTGTCAGGTTCTATGTTGACTAATGGTGTTGGGTTTACCCCCAACCCTTGCTGTTGGAGAGAAGCATTTAGATGAATATAAGCATCAGGGTTTTTCAATGTTTGGCCTCTTTTAACTTTCACTTCCAGGGAGAATTGTCTGGTCCTTTCTGGGATGGTGACTTCCTCTCCAATCTGAATTTCAACTACATAAGGCAGCAGTTGAGCTGACCTAAATGCTTTTTCTGGATCATCAAAGCCCATGGTATTATCCGCTAATCGGGACCAAGCTTTGAAGTATATTAGGGCCAAACTAATGGCAAAGCGATTGAGAATGTCACTGCCTAAGTAAAAGGCGGCAGTGACGTCTCGCACGACCCAACAATGATGGACTATGCTCTTGTTGTCAATGGAGATTTTGAGCATACACCTGCTTGGCAGGAGATGTTTGGAATTGGGTGTTTCCAGATCCATTTCCCATTTGTCTATCAGTTTGAAGGTGGGAATGGCTGGATCTTTTGGGAGTTGGCGGAACATGGCTTCGCTGATGAAGCTCTTACCGTTGTTCACACACACTCGGGCGAGAACAGAGTCCTTCCCATCATTTAACTGAACAGGGATGAACAACTGCTCTCCAATTTGCTGAATATCAGCCAGGTTCTGAGCTGATTTCACATCTTTCTGGACTATTAGAGTGGGAATGTCTGACTGTGGATTAGTAAAGAATTTCAGAGTGTTTCCTTCCAGTGTGGAATACCACCTTAAACTGGAAGGAAGGTTGATTTTCAGAAATAGAGAGGACCCCCCATCACCAGTCTGTTGTCCTACTGCTATTACTGTCATGTCTGGAATTTAGTTGTTCTGGAAGTGAAATTCTACTTGGTCAGATTTTTGTTCAACAATGTGGCATGTGCCGTTTAAACTAACATGGTTGACACTCTGTTTTAATTTTATTGGTTGGCTAGTCTGGGTCCAGAGGACCTTGTTTACTCAATCTATTAGGGGTGACAACCTTCTCAGGAGGTCATTCCCTAGTAAACAAGGGGTGCCCTCTGGAGTCACTATGACCGGGTGTTTCACCTTGTGTCGCCCAATTTTAATGTCCAGATCTGCAGTCCCCTCAACAGGAATTCCCTTCCCGTCAAAGTTCTGAAGTTGTCCAGGAAGAGAGGTGAGAGGAATACGGTAATTCTCCCCCCTTCCTGCATTTAGTTTGTCAAAGGTCCTTCTGGACAGAAGGGTAGCTTGGGATCCAGTGTCCACCAGTGCCAAAATTGTACCCTGCCCCTGTACTTGTACCGGGGCATAGTATCTTCCCTCCTTCTCCTCAAGGGGGCACAGATAATGCACATTTTTGGACAACTGGTGGGCCAATTTTTTAGTTTTGGACATTGCGAGAGAAGAGATTTGGGCAGAATTCTGTGGAGAGCCATGGGAATCTGCAAGAAAAAGTTGGCAACTGGAAATGGGAGACGTTGTGGGTTCCCCTGGTTCTGGTTCTGGGTCACCCCCCCTTTTGGATGCAGTCACCAGAATGGGTTTGAACCAGGGGATTTTGATGCTGTTGGTTCTGGGATGCGATGATGGGCGACGCTAGCTCAGTCCCCACATCTACCCTGTCTGGATTTGAATCTCTTGGGACCCATTTTTCTTTGGGAGGAGTTCCCCCATCTCTGAAGGAGAAAATCCTTTTCCCAGGATCCTCTGAGGATCCCTTTCCCTCAAATTGGAAGATCCGTACCTCCTCCACAAACTGGGTCTGTTTGGGTCCTTTGTTTCTCCTACCTCCTCTCTGCTCCTTGGGTGGCAGACTTTCAGGGTAGGAGATTATGTTTCCGGTTCCTGGGTTTCCAGGGGCTGTTTACAAGTGGGGAAGGAAGCTTCCTCCAAGGCTTTACACCCTCCTTCCCCTTGTGCCTCCTCCCTATCTAGGTGGCTTTGCAGGGTGACTACCTACTCTGCGCATGCCCTTTTGAAATCCAGTTGTTGCTCCAGCTTTTTCTGGCTCTGCAGTAGGGAGTCCAGACCTTCTTGGTACTCCTTCTGCAAGGCCAGAAATCTGGTATCCTGGTCTGCCTTTTCCTGTTGCAGTATACCCATGTCCTCTTTGATTTTAATGATATACTGCCTACTATCATTTTCTGACTCCTGCCTCTTCTGCAGCCTCTGCTTAGAGGAGTCCAGGTCAGATTGGGCCTTCTCTAATGCCATCAGTTGCCTATTTGCCAGATCTTGGCCTTCAGCACCCTTCATATCTGACCCTGTTGCAGTGATCTGTGTTGCGATTGCCTGTAACCACACTGTCTGGCACTGCTCAGTCCATTCACCTCTCACAAATAGTTTATGTAAGAGGTGCTCTCTGGCTATTTTGATGTCTACTAGTGTCGTCATTCTGGAAATTGATTTCCTTCCTGACTTACAGAAGTTAGTATTTTATTTTGCAAAACAGATCGTTTCCTTAGAGCGTTCCTTTGAGGAGTGCTTTTACAGCATAACACAGCATGGTGATCCAACAGGGTTTATGTATCCTGTCAGTTAGCACACTGTATTAATCTGCACACGTAGTAGATCTAATCCAGACGTCCCGTTACAAGCCCCCACTCTGTAATTGACTTCAATTCAGCAATCCAACTAAGTCAATGCCTAGTCTGGGATGCCCAATGGAAGCCCTTATTTATATATTTTTATGTCAAGTTCTTAAATCTGGATGATGAACCCTTACATAACTCCCCTCTCTTTGAATCCCCCTGACTTCACTGAGCCAAGAAGTAGGTTGTTTTGCAAATTAAAAGGTTCATTGGAAAAATTAAACAATATATATATATATATATCACACTTTTATGAATAAATAAATATTTGATAGCACACTTATGAGTATGAACAGTGATCAACAATGGATAATATTACAGTAGCACAATTACTTAATTACTTAGGAGTTGGTATAGAAAGGATAAGGTAGCAGAGGATACTTTGTATGGTTTCAAGGTAAAGCAATGATGGAAACAATGCAGCACAGAAATAAACTGGATATGGTTTCAACAAGAGATAATCTTATCACTTTTTGCCTTGTGACAACTCACTCCCCCCATGTGCAATATGAAGAGATGGAAATGAGGGCACACAGGTTTTCAGGAATAGAATCAAAAGCAGTTCAGTTCCCGTTCCCCCCTAGCAAGCTTAGAGAAACAGGGATGATTTTAAAACACAGGCCAAATACTTTTAAATGTGGTTGCAATGAAGTGAAAAATATGCTAAACATTATTTTAATTCCCTATAGGAGATTCAGGGTAGGTGATCGCTACTTTGAATTAGTTCAGATCAGCACTAGCAATGATTCAGGAATGATTATCAGAGTGAAAACGAATTTCAGCAGTGGAAAGCAAGAAGCAGCTATTTTTACAAGTGGTGAAATTGAGTCAAATTGCAATTCGCGGCACTTTTTCCGAGTGCGTCGATCGCGATTACGGAAAAACTAAAAGGAATGCCATTCGTTGGAAAGCTTAGGTTCTTAGCTTTAAAATGACAGTTAGCTCTCGCTTCTAGGACATACGGTTCAAAAGATACAGACGTTTTTGTGGAGGTAGATTTTCAGAAATGAAGTCAAGATTTCAGAATGACAGATGACACTTTTGCAGCTTTGAAATCACAGAATGGACACAATTTCTATGCAGTTCTGGACAGGTTGAAGTGGATGGGATAAGATTACTTTAAACTAAGAGATTGGTTCTATATAGTTCTGGCTGGATACTCACTCCTAATTTTGGACTGGAATGGGCCTGGGACTGCACTCCCGCAACGGGACGGTCTCTGCCACTGGTTCTGCTCAGAGCGTGGCCTCTGGTCTGGGTCTGGCACTGCACAGTGGTCTGGTCTGGTCTGCTATCTGGTCTGGTCTGCTATCGGCACTGCACAGCGGTCTGGTCGGCCTCTTGAACTGGACCTAGCGGTTCTGAATACAGCTCTGCTTTCTCTGGATCTTGGTTCTGGCACAGGTTCTGGGCCAGAAGCGAACGGCACAGCCTGGCTGTTGAATAGTTTGGTTAGGTTGCTGGATTCTGGGGCCTCTGAAAAGGATTCAGCTTGTGGACTAGGCCTCTCTGCTGCAAGTTCTGGAGTCTGGATTCTAAATTCTGGTCTCTGGATATTGTCTGGATTTGAAGTTGTCCGGCAAAGTGCTGCGCAAGAAAGTGGAAAGAGCAGTCCCTCTCTGGGGTTCAGTGGTTCTTTCTATGTCTTTTGAAAGTGGGTGGGAAGGCTAACTTTCTATGCCCAACCCTCTGAGGATCCTGATAGGTTAGAGGATTTTCTGTGCCCTGACTGGAGAATGGAGTTGTGAGTCATCCTGTGTCATCAGGTATCATTTTTATGGCTTTTAGGAAAGAACACTCCCCTTTGGTTTCTTATAAAAAATCAATTTTACCCAAAACACATATTTCCCAGATACACAAGTTGTTGAAATTACATGTACACATCATAGATTGCTTAAGGTACAGTTCTGTTCAAGGCACATGTTTCTACGAGCTTGGGTTCAGAAACTACAACATTTTGCACTTTTAGTGGGTTTCGCCATATTGGTTTTTCATCAAATCTTCCACGGAGGTACCCACCCTCTCTGGGCACATCATAGTAAGTTTTCAATTCTCTAGTGTAATCCCAGTGTCTGCAATATTAATAATTATGGGGTTTGGTCTCAGAACATCGTACGGAGTTGAGCTTAGTCTCAAATTGTGGGTGCATTTTTCATATTAAGAATCCCAAAATTGTACATTTCTGTCAGCTTGATACAATATTTTATAAGCAATTTAATAAAATATACATTTGCCTCCCCTTCAGTACACCCATTTGTTTGTCCCCGCCTCCAGGAACTTGGTTCGTACTCAGAGAGATCAGATGTCTTGCCTTCCCCCAGAGCAGTTGTTCAGGCACACCCAAATTAGCATATTCCATTTAACTGAAAGAGTCTATTGTGTTGACTGAGGTCAGCAGACCAGGGTGCCACTCTCCATTTGATTAACTTGTGATTTCCTGCCTTCTTGTGTGGAGTTCTGAGGTGTGAAGACTTCCCGGGGACAAGCAAGGCTTTGAAGTCCCAGCTAACTCGGGTTCCTTTTCAGCTCCTGAAATACAGGTCTCCTGTCAGAGTTTAGATCACCAGCACCGGTCAGTGGCAAACACCGGTATTGCACCCATTTTCGGCAGCTGTCTTGAATTAATACATTTCAAAAAGGGGATTTTACTTGATGGCATATGATCCTTGCTAACATTGTATTGATGTGGATTCTGCAGTAGAGTAATGTAGAACACCCAACCAGAAGTTGGATTTTTTGTTTGGTGGTTTCGTGCCCATGATTTTAGCAATTTTTGACATCAATTAAAACGGATTTTGAACAGCACCATATTCCTTTGCACTGGTTTTTTTGCACTGTGTGCAGCCAAAGGATAGGGTCTGGCAATGGTCTCCTGTATTAACATTGACAGAGGCAAACATGGACGGCAACCTATTTTTCATGTTTTCCCTGTGCATTTTTGGATGATTTCTGGCAAGCAGCATGCTTTCTGGCGGCCATTATGATGTTTCCGCTGCCAGTAATGCACAATTATGTTGTAGGGCTTGGATGCGTGCGTGAAACATCCCACACTGCACTTCAGTGCCTAGGGCTATTTCCAAGGCACAGTAGCCCTGGCATCTGATGCATCACAATCTGCCTTTTCTGGTGCAATGCATCAGGATCTCGGTGCAATGTTGAAAAGACTAAAACATTAATTGTGTAGCCCATCAAGGTGAAAATTGACTGCTATGCTATATACTTATTCCCTAATGTTTGGGAGCAGTAGATGGGATGCATGTTGGACTTGCGCCTCCAGATCTTTTGCAATGCACTGTACAAATGATGTGCACATCACAGCTCATCGTTGCCCATCCCGTTTCCGGGATGAATACACACTGTTGTCAAAATGCAAAACAGCAGTGTTCCAGAGGTCATGGCCACTCTTCCCCACGAAACTGCTGCATTTTGCAAAGATAGACATTTGCGTAGTTAAATAGCTCTTGTTAACACCATGCAAATTAATTTGATTAACTACAACTTCAAATGTAACAACTAAACATCTGCTATGTGTACTTTGTCGCCATCTCCTTAAGTTGCAATTGTCACATCAATGCTGCTCGGCTCTTCTGCTACATTGGAGACATGCGGCTTGTCACAGATTGCCTCAACAATGCACAGACAAAGAAATTTGTTTTACAGTGCTCTACTAAATAGTTAATCAACTGGTCTGGGAAGGATAGGACTGTTGATACTAAGGGGGGCCTTTAGCTCTGTCGACCTGCCTGTGGGCTCTCTCCACCCTCACCCAGGCATCCCTAGCCCCCAGAATGCCCTCAATATATTCTAAAGCATGGTAACCCTGAATGACCTAAAGGTCATCGCCTTTTCTATCTAGTTCCCCGAGTTAATCTTCTAAATGATCCTCTCCCTTTTGTTAGCAGACTGATTTCACCATCAATTCTGTGTCAGCCTGAGCCACCCCTACAAGGCCTTCTCGAACCTTCCATGTCTTTTCCAAGTGAGTTGAGAATTATGAAAGGGATTCCCTCATTCAGATAGCTGCACTTTATAATTGGGGTTGCTCAACACTTCCACCTTGACATTGGACCAAAAACTTACTTCAGACGTGAGCAGCAAGAGTAGCACAAATAAGCGGGGTCCTGGGGATGTCTCTTTACCAGCCTATATCCCGGGTTAGAGTCCCAACCAGAGTCTTTAGCTCACCATCCTTTCACAGAAGAGAAATTTCCACAACATATCAGTCTTTGCCCTGCCAAGGGGCAGTCCGGCACCAAAATGCCAGGCAATTCTCTTCTGAACAAGAGTACCAACAGCAACCCCAGACACGTGTTTTGGCCTGGTTGGGCCTCATCAGTGAGGTGGAGCTGTGCCTCTCTAAGAACAGTGAGCAAGGATTCCACGTCTGGATTACCCTAGTAACCTAGGGTGAAAACCCAAAGCTACTTAATATGCACAAACAAGTGGGGTCCTGGGAGTGTCTCTTTACTGGCCTATATCCCGGGTTAGAGTGTCAACCAGAGTCTTTATCTCGCCATCCTTTCACAGAAGCGACATTTCCACAAGATATTATTCTTTTTATCCTGCCCAAGGGTAGTCCAGCACTGAAATGCCAGGCAATTCTTTTCTAAACAAGAGTAAAAACAGCAACCCTAGACACATGTTTTGGCCTGGTTGGGCCTCGTCAGTGAGGTGGAGCTGTGCCTCTCTAAGAACAGTGAGCAAGGGTTCCACGTCTGGATTACCCTAGTAACATAAGGTGAAAACACAAAGCTATTTAATATGCACAAAAAGGGGGTACCTAGGATGGGCTTGATGATAACATCTCTTTTGGATGCACTGGGCTTCCCACATATCTGTTCATCATATCTCAGAGCAAAGTCATTCACTCCTTCGTTCTCTGCACAAAGAGGGATGTATTCAAGGTCTCCTCTTTGTTCTCTGCCTTACTTAATCACACCCAACACATCCCGCTACGTCCTATGATATGCCAGTTAAAATGTAGAGAAAGCAGAGGGTTTCTGTGGGGTCTTGTGGGCAGCAAAAAGGACACTAGACTGTAGGTAATTTTAGTCCTGCACATCTCCATCCATGGGCCATCAGAAGGTTTTCAATGTCATATTAAAGTGTTCCACTAAATTATCTCTCTGCAGCCCATAAATGAATGTCCTGTCCATTTTGCTATTGGGATTCAGATCCTTTGGATTTTGGCTTTAATGTGAATAACATTGGAAAGCAATGGGCCTATTGTATTGGCTCCCCAAGTGGTAGTGGGGGGACTGTATTCTATTAGCTTCAAAACAGGGAGACAAATATATTTTTTAGAAGGAAATGTTGATTAGGATGCAGTCACATTTTTAGTAGCCTCTTTGTTGGTCTTTAAATCTGCTGAAATTAGATTTTCACCCCTCTATTTATTAATTTAGTTATTAAAATGTGTAAGAATGTGGCTTTGTTGAGAACTGTTGTGGGTTTTTTCCAAGGTCTATGTTAAATATACTCAATGAATACTCAACAAGGAATGTGGATCATTGTCAGCATTAGAGGAGTCGCCTGCAACAGGATACGCCCCTCCGCCCAGTAACCACAACCAAACCACCACTTGCATCATCATTACAGCTGCTAGCTGGGAAAAAGAGGTGCTCTCTGTGGCTCCCTGTAGAATTATGAAAGAAAAGGAATGTCTTACAATTGCAAAGGAATTTCATAAGGGACCGGGAACACAGAATGTGATGTGCACGGAGCAAGAGGAGTCTAACCGTATACCGCTCCGTGACATAGCTGACCACTCCACAAATAGCCCCCTGAAAGAGATTTTGCCTCATTCCAAGTCCGGCGGTAACCGAGCCAGAAAAAAACGGCAGGTTGCTGCTGGGCTTGCAATGAATTACTGCCTTCATGATTGCCGGAATCAGAGGGGCATTACAACCCCGGTGACCCGGTAATTCCAGAGGCGGAATTCCATAAATCCCTGTTCCCATGGAGTCCTATAGGACTCCATGGGATGGGGACAATGGAAACACTGGTTCCGGTGTTTCCATTTCCGTCTGCAGGCTGGTGGCGTTACTCCCGCCAGGTCTGACTGATTGCTTGTTTCAGAATCCCATGCATAAACATGCAGACCTGGCACTGAAATACAATTCAGAAGTCTGCACCTAAAACAGTTTAGTTAGCCCAGTGGCGATTTAACATCATATAGAGGCCTCTGTAAAAAAACACATTACTATTAGTATAAAAAGTCTCCTTTACAATGTTTAAATATTTTTGCACATCAAGATTTGTGTGTTTTTACATGTTGTTCTCTTAATTTCTACTAATTTTGAGAATAGCTGTTTCAGTTCTTGAAACTATCCAAATTACACATGTTTGAAGTTGTATGTTAAAACTAAAATTGTATTGTGTTCTGAGAAAAGATTGATACAAACCTTGTAGCGAGTGCCAAATGGTCAAAGTTCACATGGTAAAGTTGCTTATTTGCAATAGCTTTTTGTCTTGACTTAAGAGACTGCAACGTGACCAATGTTTAATGTGTGGGCAAGCTGCCACAGCCTTTCTTGGCAAACTTTTCATGAGAATATTGTTTATCGATAAAACGTTTCTCAGAAACTGCCCCATTTAACTTCTCAATGAAACATAAGAGAGGATATATGAGTTGGCATTCCTAAGGTGCATTTCTATGATTCGGAAAATACATGGCAAAATGTCAGCGCAGCAGAACTATGGTATTGTCACTGTGCGGGTGATGGTAGATCTGTCAGCAGCCTTTGACACTGTCGACCATTTGGTTCCTCTTAATAGCATGGCGACTACAGGCATCTGTGGTGCACCCCTGTCTTGGTTTTCTCTTTCTTGGAAGAGGATACTCATTCAGTCTTACTGCCTCCCTTCCTTTCCCCGGTTCCTCTTTGGGACTGTGTACCCCAGGGCTCCCCCCACCCCCTTTATATTCCAAATCTACCTCCTGCCACTGGCTCTGCCCAACCACTTCTATGGCTTTTGATTCTATACTTATCGCAATGACACCGCAATCCTGGTCAGCCTTGACCCTGGTTTGGGGGCCAATCTCTCCCTCTCGCAAACTGTTCATGTGCCATAGATTGCCTGTGGCCAACCACTGGCTGGAGCTCTATACTGATAGGACCGCGGTAATGGTGATTGGGGGAGATGCCAGGCTCTGCAATCCCCACCTCTGGAGAATGGCAATTCATCCCCTCCCTGTTCCAGCTTTGTCTGTCCGTAATCAAGCTTTTTTCATTGCGTCGATGGTTTAATTGTATTTACATAACTCAACACACAGGAATATGCATTCACCTTTATAATATTAATTCATTACAAATCTTTCAACTTTCAATTAACATTTTACAAAAATGTACTACTTCTATCATAAAAAATGCCTGTAATCCTACAACATTCTGCAACAAATAGCAAAGGTATTAATATTTTCCTTATTGTTTATACATATCTGAAATGATGTAAGTCTAATCTGTCCAGTACATTCTGTGCATTAAGTGTTTTGATGAAATTACCCTTACAAAGAGATGTTTCTGTGTGTACAAGTTAAGAATCTCTTGACCCCACCACTTTATGCGTTTCCAATTTAGCCTAAAATGCAAAAACCAAAAACAATAGTTTTTATACCGAAATGTCAGTAAATATTGCTAATATTGCGGACAAGTTAAAAGT
This sequence comes from Ambystoma mexicanum, assembly GCF_040938575.1. NCBI lineage: Eukaryota > Metazoa > Chordata > Amphibia > Caudata > Ambystomatidae > Ambystoma > Ambystoma mexicanum. The sequence goes on from NC_090936.1 coordinate 663,738,566, forward strand.
TAAGGATAGCACTTTAAATATTCTAGATATAGTGAGCCCTTTACCAAATTAATATATGAAGCAGTGCAATCCCATAACCTAGCCGCGTTCAATTAAGAACTATCAAAGTCAGATTCCCATAACATGCAAGATAGAAGGACCAGGAATTCATAAACACTTCTCTTGAGTCTCTACATTCAATTAAAAATGGTTTCCAGTTATTATCCGGGCTTGCTTTACAATATCCAATAATTCATTATCTTCGAAACAGAATATTTTCAGATATAGTATCAGCACTTTTATCAAGGTCGAGGTAGGGAAGGATGTCAGACCCTGTTTTGATCTGCTTCCTGTACCGGAGCCTGGTTAGGAAGATTTTATAAATATTTCCAAATGATCCCTTCCACTCTATCAAACTAGGAGAAAAAAATAAATGAGTTGTTCTTTCTTCACCATATATTGTAATCCCTGTTGTTTTTTTAAATTATATACACAAATCAGAGGTTTCAAAGAAAACCCACCATAGAGAGTATCAAACTTATTTAACCTAGTGAACAAGGGACCGTATTCACTAAGGTGAGAGTTTACATTAACTGTTTTTATTATCAATCAAAAAACCCAAATAACTTTTTTAACCTCTTCTAATTTAGTAGATTTTAAATATTACATTTTTTTTATCGTTTATGCCATTTTCCTTAGCAAACATCAAGATCTTTGTTTTATTAATGCTTGTAGATAAAAGAGACTCTGTTCTGAGCAAATCTTCAGTGCAGTTAGACGACGCTGTCGATCTATTTTTGTGTGATCTAATAGTATAATCTCTTCTGCATATGCCATGTGATGGCATGAACACCTCATTTGGGTGCAAAATTATTTAACTTTTTCATTGCCTCCCTTTTAAAACAGATGTAATGATGGGACAGACAAGGGGTAGATATGGGCAACTGTTTAACAACTCTATGTTTTTGTATATCCTTAGTAAAAAAAAAAACATATTGCAGAGAAGAAACCAAACTGAAGCATCAGTATAAATAGTATCAGCAGTTTTAAAAGTCCTTCCTCGATGCCCCATGCACTGACCTTTGACCAGAGTCGTCTCTATGTACTGCGTCGAATGCAGAGGTCAAGTTGATGTATGCCACATAAAGTGGAGGGGCGGAAATTAGACCAATTTTTAGTGCTCCAATGCTCTTATGAAAACCTGTCAGAAAGGTATACACAATGTTACATTCAGATGCCAAGCCATTTTACTCCTTTAATTACAGTCACACACATCTTCCATGACACTTCTAACAATGCAACTGATCTATAATTGGCCTGGTTTTCAAAACACCCTTTTTTATACATTTGAACAAGAGCACACGGTTTCCCAATAATGGGCAATTCATTCAAATGTATTATTCTTCCATACAAAATGTTTAAAACCTCAGTCCAAAAATGTGGATCACTGTTCAAAAGTACATTTGCCAGTTTTAGTTTTGAATTGGAGACTTTGTTTATGATTTTAACATGTCAAGTTTCATAATCACACCAGGGAATTTGGATGAAACAGACGTCACAATCTTATGAGTTACAGCTTGAGGAAGTGCAACGGTTTGATTAATATACTGTAGAGACCTACCTGGTCCTAGTGCTTCCGGGAATGATGCAGAGATCTGATCACTAATGGGATGCATCCCAGAAACTGAAGTGGTACAGCCCGTGGGAAGCCTCACAAGGGGTAGAGGTGTATGTGTAGTTGTGTAACGCTCACCTGATTCCCACAGAGGCGCCGGTCTTGACTGGGTGAATGCCGTCTCTTCAAAGGTGATGTGTAACACACGGTTGGCTCTTTGGGCTGGACCTCTGTGCACTGTATGTCTGACTCGAAGAGTAAGATGTCTGTAGATAGAAAATATGGGATTAATGAACTGGGGTTATTGGGTGCCTCTCTCCTCTTCCCTTTCTCTTCTCCTGTAGAACCCCAAAGGTTAACACCCTCACCTTAGGTAAGTGAACGCCGAGCTCTCCATCTGCCTCGGGGCAGGGTGCCGTAACCAGTTTCTTCACTGGATAAGGGTGCAGGCCTCTTGACCTCAGAGGACTGCTGTCCGTCGTTAACTGCACGAACGGTAAGTTCTGGGCACTTCAAATGTCTTAAAAGTCTTTTGTAATGATATCTCTTGTTTTGCAGGGTTCCGGCGATGGCGGATGGCGGGCTGATGAGAGTTGAGGATCGAACCCGCGTGAGGAATAGAAGCGCCTGGAAGCACGTAAGTAAGCGCTTGTAGCCTGCTTCACGATGCGCACTAACTGTCCCTTTTATCTTGCAGGTACAAGTTCGGAGCTTTAGAGAAGCTGAAGGGTGCTGGAATACCCACTGGATTCGGCGTGGGAAGGAGTAATGGCACGTGAGTAATAAAGTTGCCCAATGTCTTTAAACGCACCTTCTTTTGTCTTTCAGATGCGGGATGCAGCGCCGAAGGCCTCAGGAGCGTGCGAAGAGCTGGTAAGCTTTTGTCTTTCAGATGCCGGAATGCAGTGCGAAGACCTCCAGAGCATGCGAAGAGTAGGTAAGCCTTTGTCTTTCAGATGCCGGAATGCAGCGCGAGGCGTTGGTGACAGCCGATGGACCAGGTAAGAGATGCGCTGCCACTAAAGACCGTAGTGCTAACCTGTTCTTTCTTTGTCTTTACAGGTGCTGCTGAAGACTGGATTCCAGGATGGTAAGCCTTTGTTCCCTTAGGCCCAGGATCAGAAGCAGAAGACACGATGAGCGTTCTGCTGCAGAGAATGCAGAATAACACAAAGCAAGATTCATCCATCGGGTGTGGTTTAAATAGCCTCCTGTAGTCCCTTAGGTGTCTCCTTCCACAACCACGCCTAGGTAAGAAAAGAGTTCCTGCTTTCCAGAAGAGTTCCAGTCTTCAGAACCTAGGGAGTGGCTCCTGCCCCACCCAACAGGAAAAGTAGTCCCAAACAGAAGAGGATCAGGGGTTCAACTGGCAGGTAAGTAAGCAGCATGGTCTGCTGACGGTAAGTCCACCCAAGCATTATGAGCCCGGCGCTTCCAGCGCTGGGACTGGGCATCTTTATGAGCCTAGTGCCACTGGCGCCAGGACAGGGTCCAAAAGGTCCCAATTGGGACTGGCTGGCACTCGGAACCGGGGTTATGGGTCTGCTTCCAAGGGAGTCGGGCAAGTCCTGATCTTTTGGAAGCAGAGATCATGACAGCACCCCCCCTCAAGGCCCCTCCCAAACCGGGCTTCTCCGGGGGTTTGGGCTTGTTAGGAAATGTTCGATGAAATCTTTTGATTAGACGAGGCGCGTGGACATATTCTGCATGTTCCCAGGATCTTTCTTGGGGACCGTAGCCTTTCCAGTCAATCAGGTAAAATAGTTTAGATTTGGAGATCTTGGAATCCAGGATGCTTTTGACTTCAAACTCGAGTTCTCCATCAACTAGAATAGGTTTTGGAGATGTAGTTAGTCGGGTTTGAGGTTGCACGGGTTTTAATAGAGAGACGTGGAAGACCGGATGTATCTTCGTGAGGGGGCAAGTCCAACTTGACCGCTACTGGATTTACTATGGTAGTGATGGACTAGGGACCAAGGTATCTTTGGTTGAATGTGCGTGGTCCTTTTAGAGGTAGATATTTGGTGGATAACCAGACTTGATCTCCTACTTGATATTGGGGGGCTTCCTTCCGATGTTGGTCTGCTCCTTTCTTGTATTGTTCTTTAGCCCTTTGAAGGTGAGAAACGGCTTCCTTAAAGGCTTGGGTGATTGTAGAATGCAGGTGGTCTACTGCTGGTGTTCCAAGATCTTGGAGTGGATCCAACTCCGAGGTTCGAGGGTGACTACCGTATAAAAGAAAAAACGGGGTCTTCCCAGTTCCCGAGTGGACAGAGTTATTGTAGGCATATTCGGCTATCCAAAGGATATGTTTCCAAGTTTTTTCAGTTTGTTGTAGCATGCAGCGCAAATACTGTTCCAGAGTTTGATTGGTCCTCTCGGTTTGTCCGTCGGTTTGAGGGTGGTGGCTGGTCGAAAGTCTCACATCAATTTGAGCCGACCGACAGCAACTTCGCCAAAAATGAGAAATAAATTGACTACCTCGATCCGAAATTAGAACTGAAGGAAAACCGTGCAGTCGGACGATGTTTTCGAGAAATTCTCGGGCCAGAGTTGCTGCTGTTGGTAAGCCTTTGAGTGGAATGAAATGCGCCATCTTGGAGAATAGGTCCACGATTACTAGGATCGTATTGTATCCGGAGCATGGAGGTAGATCGGTGATGAAGTCCATAGAAAGCGTATGCCAAGGGCGAGGCGGGATGTCAATAGGGCGTAAGAGGCCGGCTGGTTTTTCCTTTTGACTCTTGTTTTGGGCGCATACTCCACAGGACATTATAAAGTCTCTGATATCTTTTTTCCAAGACGGCCACCAGAAGTAGCGCTTGATCTTTTCCGAGGTCTTGGTCATACCGGGATGTCCTTCCATTAAAGAATCGTGATAACAAGAGATTACCTTTTTCTGTAAATCGGTGCTGGGCAGGTATAACCGTTCTTGGAAATATAATAGGTTGTCCTTCACCGTAAAGTCCTTTCCCTGCAGATGCCAATTCTGTATGTCTGCTGGAGTTACCAGTAGCCTGGCTTTATCCTTAACTTCCTCTATGGATTGTGTGGCGATTACACCTAGAATTCTTTGTTCGGGAATGATAGGTACAGGTTTAGGATTGATCAAATGTTCTTCCACTCCCATCCGAGAAAGGGCATCAGCTTTACCGTTTTTTGTACCAGGTCGATAGGTAATTATGAAGTCAAACTCGGCAAAGAATAGTGCCCAACGGAGTTGCCTAGAGGATTGAGCTTTTGCGGTTTTCAAATATTGCAGGTTTCGGTGATCTGTAATCACAGTAACGGTGTGTCGGGCCCCCAGAAGATAATGCCGCCAAGCCTTAAAGGCGGACTTGATAGCTAGAAGTTCCTTATCAGTAATAGTGTAATTGATTTCAGGAGGCGAGAATTTGCGGGACCAAAATGCCACGGGATGCAACTGATTGGTTACTGGGTCCTTTTGTGATAGAACTGCCCCCATGGCAAGGCTCGAAGCATCAGTTTCAACGGTGTAGGGGAGTTCTGGGCGAGGATGCTTTAAGATCGGTGCAGAGATAAATCTAGTCTTCAAATTCTGGAAAGCTTGTTCCGCCTCGGTAGACCATTCAAAACATTTGTTTTTCTTTAACAAGGCGGTGATGGGCTGGACTATTCGAGAGAATTCGGGGATAAACCTGCGGTAAAAGTTAGCGAAGCCTAACATGCTTTGAACACCTTTTACGGAGGATGGCGATGGCCATTTGAGAATTGCATCGACCTTCTTTGAATCCATACGCACTCCGCTAGGTGATAATATGAATCCCAGGAATTCAACTTCAGTCACGTTGAAAACACATTTTTCCAATTTAGCGAAAAGTTTGTGTTGACGCAATCTCTCGAGGACCATTTTCACGTGTTTCCGATGTTCAGTTTCCGATGAAGAATAAACGAGGATGTCGTCAATGTAAACAACAACACTCACATCTATGAGCTCTCTGAGGACATCGTTCATAAAATATTGAAAGGCGGCCGGGGCATTGCAAAGTCCGAAGGGCATGACCTGATATTCAAATAGCCCATACTTGGTGCGGAAGGCCGTCTTCCATTCATCGCCCTCTTTTACTCGTACCAAGTGGTAGGCTCCTCTAAGATCCAGCTTTGTATATATGCATGCTTTTCTGACTTGGTCCAGGAGTTCAGGGATCAAAGGTAACGGATATCTATTCTTAACGGTGATCTGGTTTAGGGCGCGATAATCTATACAAGTTCTAAGGTCCCCTTCTTTTTTTGGAACGAAGAACAAAGCTGAGGAAGCAGGGGACTTGGAAGGACGAATAAACCCATTCGCTAGGTATTGATCCAGGTATTGTCGGAGGTGAAGATTCTCAGGCTCGGTGAGGGCATAAATTCTACTACAAGGAGGAGTAGATCCAGGTATCAGGTCTATCTGGCAGTCATAAGACCTATGAGGAGGTAGAGAGTTAGCCTGATCCTTCCGGAAAACATCTTGGAATTCTAGGTATTCAGGAGGTAACTGAGGAGCCTCCGAGGAAATTGCTGCCAGTGCAACACCAGGTCGAGGGTGACAAGTAGAGACACATTCTGGAAACTGAACCGTTCTTGCTCGCCAATCGATCTGAGGATTGTGCTTCTCTAACCAAGGAATTCCTAGAATAATCTGGAACTGAGGGGCCTTGATCACATCGAACACGATCTTCTCATGGTGTCCATCTTGACTTACTAACGTCACTTCTTGGGTGGTATGCGTTACTGGTCCGGAGGCTATCTCCGTACCATCCACCGTAGTAATGACGTCCTTTACAGCCTTTGGACAAAGAGTCAGATTCATCCTCAAAACCATTTCATGATCCACATAATTGCCGATGGCACCGCTGTCGACGTAAGCTTCAATCGCATGTAATCGATCCGGATGTTCAGGGCTAATGAGGACCATAGGTATCACGAAATGCGAGGTCACGGAACTGGTTTTAACGCTCGGCAAGAGGACCTCTATTCTTGTCGGGCGAGGTCGTTTCCCTGCTCAGAGTTTGTGACCCTGGTAACTGCAGCTCCTACTGCCTTCTTGGCTGGTTTCACCGGACAGTCTCGAAGAAAGTGCCCCGAGTTTCCGCAATAGAGGCATAATTGCAGCTGTTTTCTCCTTTCCCGCTCCTTTTGTGTTAGTGGTCCTTTCAGGCCCCCTATTTGCATGGGTTCCCCGGAGTCTACTCCTTTGGTAGGAGTTGGTGGTTTGGAAAATACTCGAGCATCAAACTTGGAACGATCGGCCTTCCTGTTCTGCAGTCTGTGGTCAATTTGAACGACTAAGTCAATATAGTCCGAACAGTCTTGCGGGGGATTCACTACTTGGGCTAACACATCTTTGAGCTCTCCACGTAGACCTCTATAAAACAGCGTAATCCTTTTGTCCTCAGGCCATCGAGTTTCCACTATCAGTCTGTTGAAAGACGCAATATAAGCCAAAAGGTCTTGATTACCCTGTCGCAATGAAAGGAGCTCATTGTCCAAGGCCTGCCCCTGTGAATGTCTTGCAAACAGTTTTTCCATACTGAGCTGAAAAGCTTGAAAATCATGGAGAACCGGATCATCTTGATTAACTAGAGAGATCGACCAGTCTGCCGCATTGCCACTAAGGTACGAAAGCACGAAAGCTACCTTAGCTTGATCAGTTGGAAAGGCTGCTGGCCGGCATAAGAAGTGCAACCGGCACTGATTAATAAATACTGCAAACCTCTTTGGGTCACCAGAAAATCGTTCGGGCGGAGCCAGAGGTACATTCCCAGGTAGGTTGATCTGCACCGGGTTCGTAGAGGATGTTGAAGGAAGATTTGCCCCTGATGCGGGTAACAGAGTTTGTCCGGCTTGTGACTGTAGCAATTGTCTAGCGAGATCGTCTGTTCGCTCCTTGGAAATAATCAGTTCCCTTCTTAGAGCATTCGTTTCCTGACGGGCTGCATGCACTTCTGCTCTTAGTTCCCCAAGTAACTGGGCTAGCTGGTCGGTATCCGAGGTTTCCATAGCGCCTGGGTGGGAGTTTTGCGATAGGCTTTGCGTTCTGTAACGCTCACCTGATTCCCGCAGAGGCGCCGGTCTTGACTGGGTGAATGCCGTCTCTTCAAAGGTGATGTGTAACACACGGTTGGCTCTTTGGGCTGGACCTCTGTGCACTGTATGTCTGACTCGAAGAGTAAGATGTCTGTAGATAGAAAATATGGGATTAATGAACTGGGGTTATTGGGTGCCTCTCTCCTCTTCCCTTTCTCTTCTCCTGTAGAACCCCAAAGGTTAACACCCTCACCTTAGGTAACTGAACGCCGAGCTCTCCATCTGCCTCGGGGCAGGGTGCCGTAACCAGTTTCTTCACTGGATAAGGGTGCAGACCTCTTGACCTCAGAGGACTGCTGTCCGTCGTTAACTGCACGAACGGTAAGTTCTGGGCACTTCAAATGTCTTAAAAGTCTTTTGTAATGATATCTCTTGTTTTGCAGGGTTCCGGCGATGGCGGATGGTGGGCTGATGAGAGTTGAGGATCGAACCCGCGTGAGGAATAGAAGCGCCTGGAAGCACGTAAGTAAGCGCTTGTAGCCTGCTTCACGATGCGCACTAACTGTCCCTTTTATCTTGCAGGTACAAGTTTGGAGCTTTAGAGAAGCTGAAGGGTGCTGGAATACCCACTGGATTCGGCGTGGGAAGGAGTAATGGCACGTGAGTAATAAAGTTGCCCAATGTCTTTAAACGCACCTTCTTTTGTCTTTCAGATGCGGGATGCAGCGCCGAAGGCCTCCGGAGCGTGCGAAGAGCTGGTAAGCTTTTGTCTTTCAGATGCCGGAATGCAGTGCGAAGACCTCCGGAGCATGCGAAGAGTAGGTAAGCCTTTGGGCCTCATTACGACTCAGGCGGTAAGGGGTTTATGGCGGCGTAAACAGCGCCGACCCTTACCGCCTGATTCCGAGATCCCTTAGCGCCATGGAGGTTTTAACACCTGCTTTTAGCAGGTGTTAAAATCCATGGCGCTAAGGGACCTTGATGTTAATTACGCCACCGTAATTTACGGTGGCGTAATTAACGCCTTCCCCACTCCCATTATGCCCTATGGGGCAAAAATGGGAATGGGGAAGGGTAAATGGGGATTGGGGACTTACCGCCCCGCCAACCTCGGAATGGGGCGGTAAGTCCGCCAACCACCATGGCGTAAACGTAGTTTACGCCATGGTGGTAAAGGTACGACCCAGGCGGTAACTTACCGCCTGGGTCGTAATGAGGCCCACTGTCTTTCAGATGCCGGAATGCAGCGCGAGGCGTTGGTGACAGCCGATGGACCAGGTAAGAGATGCGCTGCCACTGAAGACCGTAGTGCTAACCTGTTCTTTCTTTGTCTTTACAGGTGCTGCTGAAGACTGGATTCCAGGATGGTAAGCCTTTGTTCCCTTAGGCCCAGGATCAGAAGCAGAAGACACGATGAGCGTTCTGCTGCAGAGAATGCAGAATAACGCAAAGCAAGATTCATCCATCGGGTGTGGTTTAAATAGCCTCCTGTAGTGCTTAGGTGTCACCTTCCACAGCCACGCCTAGGTAAGAAAAGAGTTCCTGCTTTCCAGAAGAGTTCCAGTGTTCTGAACCTATAGAGTGGCTCCTGCCCCACCCAACAGGAAAAGTAGTCCCAAACAGAAGAGGATCAGGGGTTCAACTGGCAGGTAAGTAAGCAGCATGGTCTGCTGCAGGTAAGTCCACCCAAGCATTATGAGCCCGGCGCTTCCAGCGCTGGGACTGGGCATCTTTATGAGCCTGGTGCCACTGGCACCAGGACAGGGTCCAAAAGGTCCCAATTGGGACTGGCTGGCACTCGGAACCGGGGTTATGGGTCTGCTTCCAAGGGAGTCGGGCAAGTCCTGATCTTTTGGAAGCAGAGATCATGACAAGTTGTCTGTGTTGCATAAAGATGGTGTTCAGTGCTGTGGTTGTTTCTGAAAGATTAAGTGAATAGTGTAAGTACAGGTTTTGAGTCTAGTACTCCTTCTGCCCCCCACCCCGAGCCCCCGGTGTAACCTGAATGGTACCTGCAATAGTGGCGGCTCTTCCCTCACTTTGTGAGTCTTTGTTATTACTAAGTTAAGTCCTATATCAACCAGGGCTTTTCTGAAGCATAGTTAAACACCACTCCACAGACCAAGTATTTTACACTTGACTCTTGATAAGGTCCAATGTTTAAATCCAATCCTTCCTTGTGCTCCCTTAAGGTGCTTGTAATCCAATATCCCAATTATCTCTAATCTAGGTGTGCCCTAACACCAATGTCCAATCACATCTCCCAGGTGTTGGATGTGCGTTACCCATTGTTCCTAGTCAAGTCTAACCGGTCCTCTTCTTTCACAAAGAGGCGATGGCAACGAGATTCAGACGCTTCCCAACTTAGGAAAATGGGGATAGCAATGTATGTCAGATCCAAGTAAGTATGCAGGTCTTAAGGCTAGGTTTTTCCCCAGTGTCCTAGTCTGATCTGATTCAGTTCTTTTTCCTCCCTGGCAGGTGCATAGAAACCAGCCCGGAAGAGTTGTGAGCCAAACCAGCATGGAGCTGCTGTCAGGCAGCTGAAGTTATAAATGAATGGCACGCGGCGGTGGGGTGCAGAGCCCATTATAGGCCAACCAAGTCCAAAATGGCAGAGATCTCGCCGCACTGCACTGGAGTTCCAGTGTTGTCCCATTTTGAGGGGCAGACAAGCATGCAAAGGGGTGCAGAAGTGCTTGTCCTCAGTTTCTGCCTGTAAGCATGCGCCCTTAAACACCACCCCAGCAGTGCCTATGGGACAGGTTGCATTGGCGTAATTTTAGGGGGACAGGGTTGTTTTTCCCCCCAACTTTATTGGCACGCCATTTTGTCCCCATTCATTTGGCTGGGGCACCTTTTCTTCAGACGTCATGTCCCCCCCAACATTTTCAGCAAAGTTACTCCACTGACAGGTTGGCCTGCAAAAGCCCTTCTTGACGTGTATGTGGAGGAGTGTCTGGGTGAGGGTCATAGCGCATAACTTCTCCATTATTCTTCTTGCTCAGGTTGGATTACTTATTCCAAGGAAAAGCTCACCCTTCAATAACTAGGTCTGTTTATTCTGAATATTACCTTAATTAACCTAACAAGTAAAATAATATAGACATTATTACAGTATCATGTTAAATCAGTTTGTGTTTAAAAATGTTTACGAAACAAAAACAATACCTTTGAGATGTCGCAAAATCACAAGATTATCCAATCCAAATACCAAAGGTGCATACAAGGCGCCTGCTTATTGGTCTCAGGCGTTCACTTATGGTAAAACACCTGAATTTCTGTGCGCCCTTAAGTTTCAATTCAGTTGAAAGGGTAGTTGTAAAATGGCGCTTTACTTCGAAGGGAAAAAGGAAGGGGAGAATCTAACCGGCCTAGAGGTATCGATTGACATTCTATTTCCCTAGAACTTTCCATTTTCCACTTCCCTTAACATCTAAACCAAATAGATTCAGTCCGGGCTTGTATCTAGACAAATGACCTAGAAATCCCCACAGTAATTCTGTGATGTCAAATGCTACAGAAATAATACATCCTAACAGATCACTGCCTCTGTAATTATATAATTTTATAATTAGTTATTTGTAACACGCTTAATACCCAGAGGTTTCTAAGCGCGGGCCTGGGAATCAGACCTGAGTTGCTCCGCGTCGTCTTGCGCGTTGCCCCTGAGCTATCCTCCGGAGACAAGTGATCACCAAAGAAGTTCATTCATTTCTACTTGGCGGAGGTGTGTGCCTTGCGCTATCTTAGATTTCATAGGGATGCTACTTTTATGTATCCGTGCAGGGTTACATGTATCAGTTTGCTTACCTCTGGAAAATCACTTCTCACTGCCTCGACATCAGCAATGCCTCCAGCTTTTCCCAGGAATGTACTCCTCCACTGTGCAGTCTGCCTCCTACCTCTAAGGGCTGGATTTCCTTTAGGGCAGGGCCTTGTCAGAATGTCTTTTAGATCCCTTTTCCCCCTCTCCCTTCTCTCTTCTGTTAGATCCAGCCTGTCTCCTTGAGGAATCGCTGCTGTTCTTTCTGGTCCTTCCCCTTTTCTAACGCCATGTTGTTACCCGGTAAAAAGCATTCCTTCCTTCGGTGAGAAGTTGGTGACATAAGCATCTAATGGTGCTTTTCTAATTGGATTGGTTGCTCGGATTGATTGGCACATCTAATTTGATAGGAGGATGGGAAACATTTGGAATAGGTGTATTGTTCTCCGATTTCTATTTCAACATCGTCCCTCCTCTCAGTAAAATGTCATCACCAAGAGGACCATTTTTCAAAATAAATATGAAGTTTCTAAATATGTATTTGTAACAACATCATACTTTGTCCAAAAACAGTATTGGTATTTTAAAAGTGAGGCATTTGTGGTCATGTAACTTGGGCTTGTCTTAGAGAAACAGAATTGCGTCCGATATATTAAAATGCGGATGAATTAATATCAAGCTAACACATTTTGATAGACCACTTTCTGCAGATTTCATTACGTATTCAGTTTTTCTCTGCTTATAATGGTTGAAAGGTTAAATAATGATAATAAATGTTTATCGAGTTCATTTGCAAATGTGTCAGTTTAAAATATCTTTGCATTTTTGCACACAACAGGCTGAAATGCACAATGAATAAACAAAGGTCAGAACCAGCCTCATTGAAGATAAAAATAATTTGTTGTTCTGCTTATAATGAAACATATTCACCCATTTTATCTTCTAGGACTATCTGTAGTAGTTGGAAACTTCCGCAGGCTCAGAACAATGCAATGAAATAGTTTATAAGGTTACGAGCATATTTATCGTTGCTTGGTTCTCAAGGACTGGCAGTATAGAACACACACACACAGCATGAGGTCTACTATAGTCTTAAAATGAGACCATAGCATTTTTACATCCCCCCCCTATAGTCTTTCTGGCGGTATATATTATCACTTGGAGTGGTTAGCCACTGAAGGAGACCAGCCCTAGATTAATTTCTATTACATGACCATGTATTGGATTGAATTTTCCTTATTTTTGTTCATTTTCTGAGCACTTGTGTTTCCACTGTCTGGTCTCAGATGAGCTTTAAGACATTCACCTAGCGCCTTGCCTGGAAGCAAATAGCTAATCCCAAAGCATGAATGAGACTTCGGGTCTCCAGACTAACTTTATGGGATGCAAGAATGTCTCTGTGTTTTTAACAAAATACATGCGTGCTTTGTTGATTACTAATCTCTGTTTTACTCCGATGGGAAAATATTTTTGTTAAGAGTCTAGTCTTTTGATTATAAAAGAAACACTGCTTTCATCCCTTAAGAAGGGTTTCTTTTTGTTAAATGTAAATAAGGAGCAGTTGGTCCAGACATGAATCAATGCATGGACAGAATATGCAATAGGAATTGTTAACTGGATCGCATGTGTGAATAAACCAAAAATTGGGCCGCATAACGACCCGGGCTGTAGAGGGTTAATGGCGCCAGTAGAGCTACCAGCACCTTTAACCCTCTACTGCCTCATTACGAGGTCTGCTCGCGGGTCCCGCTAAGGACGTCTGGTAAAACCAGGTGTCCTTAGCGGGACCCGCTAGCAGAACAGGATGCTAACAATGGGCCCGTCATTAACGGGCTGGTTGTTAGCATCCTCTCCATTGAGCACTATGGGGGCTCAAATGGGAATGGGGATGTACCGGGTCCGGGTCCCGGGAAAGGGGATTGCCAGGCCCTCCAAGGTCAGAATGGCCCGGTAATTCCCCATTCCCGGAACCCGGACCCGGTACCCGATAAGGGGGTAGCCATGCCGCTAAAAGTGGCATGGCTACCTCCATACTCGTAATGAGGCCCATTGTGATAATAAGCGTAACAATAGGCCTTGTTTCCCATCACCTCTGCTCCCTTTAAACATCATTTCCCCACAGAGGAAAGTGACAGGTACATTTCATTTTCAGATTATAGAGTTTACAAAATAGCTGTTTTGATAAGAAATATAGGGCCTCATTACACGAATGGCGGTGAACCATGGCGCTATTAGCGCCATGGTTCATGCCGGTAAAATACCGGCACTGCCTTGGTGGAAAGGGGAATTACTGCCCTATTCCAAGGTTGGCGGGGCGGTAATTCCCCCTTCCACCATTGCCCTTCCCCATTCCCATTTTTGCCCCAAAGGGCATAATGGGAATGGGGAAGGCGCTAAATACGGTACCGCAAATTGCGGTACCATAATTAGCACCAAAGTCTCTTTGCGGGCTGGTTTTTAACGCCTGCAAAAAGCAGGCGTTAAATTCCCCAACCCGCAAAGGGACCTCGTAGTAAGGCGGCCCATCCGTGTAATGAGGCCCATAATCCTGACATCGTATCATTGAAAGAAGACTTTACATTCATTTGTGTAACAAGTGACACATTTTGTGCCTAGGTTTCTGGAGGTAAAAAGTTAGTGACACAGGAATTCACTGGCATATATGTTTTTCTGAGAGTCGCAATTGAACAAGGGTTTGGAATGTAAACTTTATTTACATAAAGAACATGGCAGTTCAGTAAATATAGAATGAAAAGTCTTAACATAAAGATATTTCATCAAAAACTTGAATTGGATCCACAGCAGCGATCAACAGCGAGTGTTTCTTCCAGTCAAACGTGTTTGTTTTTGCCTTCTTTTCTTGTCCTTGCTTCTTCTCCCCTCTGGCACGTCCTGGGGTTTCCATTTGTGGTGGGCGTCATCTGAGATTCCTTCAGAAATGCAGAAAAATCTCTATCTGTCAGAGAGGGGTAAAAAGGCAGTTTTAAAATCAGCCATGTACAAAGAGTTTACAGGACATCCTACTTCCTGACATATTTATAATCACTTTTTAACAATGAATTTCAAGCTTCCATTATTTAACCTTACCGCAGGAATAGAATCTGAGGAGGGGGCATTACTGGGAGAGTAATGCCCCTTGGGCAATAGGGGACCCCTGCTCCCGCTTTCCCGCTCTCACTCAAGCCGCCCACCTTGTGCCCTCTTCACCTTCCTGTGAGATAAAAAACCTTGGTGTCATCTTCGACTTCACTCTCGCCTCTCCTCACATCACAGACCTTTCCAAGAAGGCCCACTACCAACTGCTCCTCCTCAGAGGTATTCTCTCTATTCTCAATTTACCCCAGAATCTCACTGTCTCCAGAGCCCTGGTTCTCTCTAGATGGGACTACTGCAACATCCTCTTTCTCAATCTGCCTTCCTCTACTCTCAGCCCTCTACAACTAATCCAGAACAGGACTGCGAGACTTGTCCTTGGCCTAAAGCCCAGGGACCGTATCTCTCTAGCCCTGTAAATGCTTCACTGGCTCCCAGTGGCTGCAAGGATCAAGTTCAAGACCCTCTGCATCGTCCACAAGGCTTTCTGGGGTCAGAGCCTGCTCTACATCCAACTATCTCTTCCATCTCGAGTCCTTCGCTCAGCTACTTTAAACTCTTTTACGGTCAGACGCTTCTCCAGGCAGAACGTGAGGGGTAGATCCCTCTCCTCTGCAGGTGCCTCCCTCTGGAATGGCCTCCCTGCCCCTCTCAAACCTGAGCTGGACCCCCTGAAGTTCCGGAAGCAACTCAAGACTTTCATTTTCTCCTCTGCTTTCTCGCTCTCTCGCCCCTGCTGACCTACCTGTTTGCTGCGCCATCTGGTTGCATGGCTACCATCAGAGTCTCACTGGGTACTAGGCTCCCCCACGATCAGTCTACTGCACTGCCTCCAGGGCTACCTCGCACATAGGGACTGCACTGTAACCCTACAGTCCCCTGCCTCCTCGCACTTACCCAGAGTCACGCACCCTGGACTGCACTTACTCAGAGCAATGCTGCCCTGACTGCCCTTCCCTTTCTCTCCCCCTGGCACTTCCCCTTCTGCTTTGCCCCCACACTTTGCAGTGTCGCAGTTGCACAATCGGAATGACACGAGGCATAGTAAGATTGTTTATTTTGTCCTCCCTCTGCCTTCCCTCGCTTGTCTCGTCTTGCCACGCCTAGAAACACTTGTGTAGAGGCACATTATAAATGACATATATCATTTAACGTAGCCCCGGGGGCATTACCTGTTCAGTAATGCCCCCCCCTCCGATGGTTCTAGTGATATTAGTACCCCGGTACATTTGTAGCAGGGTACTTATAGTAATTGTACTCGAATTTCCAAATGGCGTGTAAACCGTAGGTGCTATGAATTATAAAGGGCACTGGTCTAAACACGGGTTTAAAGGGAAACTGAACAATGCTACATCCATCACAGTGCTCTGATATAAATACGTTGGTGGCCAATAACCTTCAACTAGAAATGAAGAAATTCAAATTCACAGTAATTAAATTTTCTCCAAAACTCAGTTTCCAGCATCAGACCTTTTGTAGCATACAAGGGGAATCTGAGAAAACTGCCATTTTAGGTAAGTTATTTTATATCTTCAATTAGTCATATATCTTAATTTTATTAATTAATTTATTTATTGGAGGTAGCACATAAAAAATGAAAATAACAATGAATAAATAGAAACAAACATCGGTCCTACTAGCCCTTGTGAGATTCGAAGCATGCAATTGCAGTGAAAACAAAAGCAAAAAGGGGGGGTGAGGGTAAGTGCTATTGGTCCCCTGGGGGTGAAGTGCCGGAGGTGCCCATTGGGGAGCTAACAGGTTAATACATGGACAGAGACATGCCAGGTCAAAGGGATAGGTCTACCGCCCAACAGGTAAGTGCAGGGTGGAGGCAAACTACCCTCTGTTGCTGAGATTGGCAGCCTGGTCCCTCAAGAATCCAATAGGATCCTGGCCCTCTGCCCAATCGACCCCAACACCCCCACCTCCCTGCACTTCCCTCTGTGCCCACACCCGCCTGTCGGGTAGTTTGCCTCCACCCTGCACTTACCTGTTGGGCGGTAGACCTATCCCTTTGACCTGGCATGTCTCCGCCCATGTATTAACCTGTTACCTCCCCAATGGGAGGAGGGGGTGTTGGGGGCGATTGGGCAGAGGGCCAGGATCCTATTGGATTCTTGAGGGACCAGGCTGCCAATCTCAGTGACAGAGGGGATGGTTAGGACAGGAGGGGGAGAGGGAAGGAGGAGGAGAAGAGAAAGGTCTTGAGTTGTTTGCTGAACATGAGGTGGTCAGGTTCAAGACAGAGAGAGAGAGGGAGACTGTTCCATAGGAGGGAAACAGCTAAGGAGAGAGATCTGCCCCCAGCTCTCTGCTTGGAGAAGTGTTTGATCAGCAGAGAGTTGGAGCAAGAAGATCGAGAGGATCTGGAAGGAGAGTATTTAGTAAGAGAAAGTTGCAGATAGCGTGGTCCCAGGCCCCAGACAGCCTTGTGGGCCAGAGTGAAGGAGTGAAACGGGGACCAGGTGTCCTGAAAGGCAGGATCTCGGTCTGAATAGCATTAAGACAGAGATCATTGGAGGCGCACCAAGAATGAATAGCAGGCAGGCAGTCAGGGATGATGTAGGAGGAAGAGGAGGAGGAAGAGGGGAGCTTGAAGAAGAGTTGTGTGTCATCTGCGTAACACTGGACATGAGGAGGAAATGAAGAGAGAAGGCAGAGATCAAGTGAGCAAGGTGTGCTAGGTAGATGTTGAAAAGCCAGGGCGAGAGGATAGAGCCCTGGGGAACACCACATGTAGAGAGAGTAGTGGAGGAGGAGAAGGAGCACAGGAGCACCTGGGAAGGGCGGTCAGTGAGGAAGGAGGTCAACCAATCCAGGGCCCTGTTTGAGATACCAAGTGTATCTTGAAGCCACTTTATGAGGATAGAATGGTTGACTGTGTCAAAGGTGGAAGAGAGGTCAAGGAGAGTGAGAACAGCAAGAAAGTTAGAGTCAAGATTTTTTAGCCGTTCTTCATGGGTGTTCAGGAGAGCAATTTCTCTTCCTCTGGATGCTCGGAATCCAGATTGACGGTCACATAAACAACCAACAAGCTCAGTGTGTTGGGTCAGTTGGGGGATGACCACCTTCACCAGGTGTTTCCAGAGGAAGGTGTAGTAGAGAGAGGACGGTTGTTGGCCGGACATGAGGGATGAGCCGAAGGCATTTTTAGAAAGCGGTGCACAAGGGAGTGCTTGAGAGAAGAAGGGAAAGAGACAGATCCTAAGGAGTGGTTGCAGACATCAGCAAGAGCGGGAGCAAGGGAAGGGATGTTGTCCTTAATGGTTCTGGAAGAACAAGGGCACGCATGGACACCTGTTTGGATGAAACCTTCGTAGAGCGGACTACTCTAGAGATCTCATCCGTTGTGATAGATGAGAAGGAGGAGAGAGTTGGTGGAGTTGGAAGAAAACCCTTGGGAGGAAGGGGACAGGGGGAGGAATGAAGGAATGGGAGGAAGAGAGAGGGGTCAGAATGTCCTGAGTTTTAGAGGAGAAATGGGTGGCCAATGCAGTACAGGAGGCCTGAGAAGGAAGAAACGAGGTGGAGACTGCAAATGGATTGGCTAGTTCCTTGCAGATTCTGAAGAGTTCAGCTGTGTTGTTATAGGCTCCAGAGATAGAGGACTTGATGTGAGCCCTCGTATTGGAGCAGATAGAGAGACAGTATTGCCACTTCCGTTCAGCAACTCTGCACTTACCTGTCAGAGCAGCTAGATCAGAGTCGTACCAGCTGTTCATCTTCGAGGCAGGTTTCAGGTGGATCCTCATGACAGGGGCAAGAATGTCAAGAGTGTTAGTGATAGCAAGATGAAGTTTGGCAAGGACAGAGTCAGTGGGAGAGTTAAGAGAAGGGGAAGGTGGAGGGATGAAGGTAAAGGCAAATGCAGCAGGTGACACTCGTTGCATCGGTTGGATGACCATCAGGGGGCCGAGAGGTCCCAGATGAGAAGAGAGGAGAGAGTAGTGAGACCAGAAGAGAGGGGTATTGAGAGGGTGGAAGAACAGGAGATCAACGGGGATGAAGGCATCAAGAGTGTGTCTGGCAGAGTGGGTAGCACCGGAGAGGAGAATGGTGAGAGAGAGAGAGAGATACATAGATCCCAGAAGAGTCAAGAGGTCGGAACAGTGGAGTCGAGGTAGATGTTGAAATCTCAAAGGAGGAGAAGGTTAGAGGTAGAGGTCAGAAGAGAAGAGGTGAAGTCAGCCCATTCTGAACCTAAGACAGTCACTAGGCCAGGAGGCCTGTAGATAGTGGCAAAGACTTTCAAAGACTTTCAAATGAGAAGTAGTTCTGGGTGGGTAGGAGAGAGCTAGGGACCCACTCAGGGAAGATCAGGGCTACTGCACCACCGAGTCGGTTGGGCTGTGGCTTGGATAGAATCTGTATCAAAACTATCGCCCTATCTCCCTTATAGATGGTAGTGCCAAAATATACAGGAAGATTATTTTCTATCAGCTAAAGTCCTCGGTGTATGAGGATTACATTTTATCTAACCTACAGTCGGGTTTTAGACATGGTATTGGTACAATTCAGAAGGTATTCAGGTTAGTGTTGTTAAATCAAAAATGTGGGTAGTGGCACAGATAACCATTATATCTGACTGTTATTGATCTACGAACATCATGTGATTCTGTCCATTAAAGTTGTCTCTGGGAGACTGCACAGAGAATTGGAGTTCCAAGCAACCTCTTAACCACAATCCCAAATCTATACAGCAATGATTTTGCAAGGGTCCGCTATGACATTGGTGGAGAATGCACTGTTCAATTTCCAGGCACAAGAGGAGTTAGACAGAGGTGCATGCTTGCTCCCTTACTTTTCCCGGTACACATTAACAGTCTAGCTAAATCAAAGAGCATACTTGAAATGGCTGCACCAAGACTAGGTGACTAGGTGACGCCCTAACTAGCATCACACATATTGTAATTAACATGTCCCTGAAATCAATATCAGCAAAACCAAAGATCTAATATATGCCAAAATCCATCAAATGATATTAATCTAGAGCTGCATGGTAAGAGACTGGAAAGGGTATCCTCTATGACTCTTTAGTGGTGAGATTAGATGCAAGGGGTAGCTGGACAAAACAAATAATAAAGAGTGAATTAACTTAAGCTAAAGAGGGAGGAGCCAATAATGCCTTCTGCAAATGGTATGGCTTCAAGGTTATAATCCAGACATTGGAGGCATACAGAGCAAAGGCATTGGCAGACATCTGTGGTGGCATATGTTCCATTGAGAAGGCCATGGTGTGCATGGCCAGTACCGTAGTTGCCATACTTTTATTAGCATTTATGAAAACATTTTGATGGGATGCACATCCCCTTAGGTACCTTAATTCACACGTCTGCATGAATTGGGATCGTTTTAACTGAATGATCACTAACGGAAGCATCCAGATGTCATGTTCTGACCTACAAAATGGGAAGAACTGGCAGGCCCCCCTCAAGTGCTCAGTTGTAATTTGGAAGCAATATCATTTTCAGCACATAAGTACAATGCAGGTACCGCCATTGTGTTACAATTCATGGTATGTGGTTTTATTATTATGTAACCTTCATGCTTTTGTTTTTTATATTTTGTATTATAAGCTCAAATTGCTTCAATTAAATGTGTTGTTGCCCAGACTTTGGTCCCAAGCCTGCTCGGTCTAGAGAACCAAGCTACTCCTCAATGATGACACCCAACAGGGCTGAAACATGGTTGGGGATACTTGTCGTCTCGTGCAGACGGGATTTGACCTAGCAGTTCCGGCTGGGCTGCCCCTTATGGGGTGGGACCAAGCCTGATTTGCATATGGTGTTTCCCCTTCCGTAATGGCTTGGCAGGCAAAAGAATCATGGTCTGGAGGGTTGCCCAGAGATGTGCCTGTGGTTATGATTTTTTCAAAACCTTCCAGCCATCAACATTTGGATTTTCTGGTTACAGTAATTACAGCCATTCTGTGAACAAGTTGGTTGTGTGCAGCTTAAAGAGCAATCTAGGTGTGTGAAAGGAATATGCCAGATATGTCTGCTAGCAAATGTCAATAGCATTTATTTTTGTGAGACGTTTTTGAGGAGATAAATGACACATCATGCAGCAGGATGACCACTGCTACATGACCGGCATTACCACTTTTGATACATGTCTAAATATTTGTCCATAGAAGATGTCATATTCCCGATGGGACACAAAAATACTGACACCAGAATAAGCTTAAAGGGTTTTATTAGTGAAAGTAAACCATAAGATAAGACTATAGCATGGATGGCTGTGAAATAAAGATTAGTGGGAGTTATAGTCCTTGGACTCAGGATTATAAATGAAGGATAGCAAACAAAATGACAATTAGACATTTCCAGACAGGAATATCACCTGTTTAGGTTGCTCTAGCATTCAGTCGTTATCACATCTTCTGGAGACAGAAGGACTCTCCGCCTGTCTCAGGATTTAGTGCTTTATCTAATTTCCAAGGGTCCCTATCATCTGCCCCTTCAAAGGGGCTCTACTTGTCTCTATTACTTATTCTGCTCTTCTGGGGACAAGGGGGCTATACCCATCTGTTCTATTACGAACTGGTGCCCTGCTCTCCTTTCCACACCCGTGATATAGTGGCCTGCTCATCATATATACAGCCAGGTATATATGGTGCTGTTCACTCTCCCAGGGATATAGTGCCCTGCACACTCTCTCTCTCTCTCTCTCTCTCTCCCTCGCTATCTGCAATTCTATGTGATATTTCCAAAAATTAAAGGGAGCACGCAAAAAAGAATTTTCTTTGGCCTGATTTGGTGCGACATTCAATATTGGGATTCATTACTATTTGAGGGAGCTTTCACCCCCCTTCCCCAAATCCCCATAACCAAGATCCCCCATCCACCTTCACTTTTTAATTCAGAGGGTTTCATCCCCAATACCCTCTTTTGCTCCCCACCCATTAACATAGGAATTCCACCCCTGCCATCCCCTCACATACACAGTTATAAACACAAAAACACACACGCACTTACTCACCCACCAGCACCCTCTTTTCCATGCAACAAACACTCCTCCTCAACCCCCACGTAAAAACACACTTGCACATCCCTTGTCATGCACACCTCCCCTCCTTTCCATGCTACAAACATGCCCCATCATCACACACACACACACGTACCCTGCTCACTCATGGTTCCCGTCTTCCATGCCGGCCACGTCTGTCATCAGGGCATGACACTTCCATTAAGAGAGACCACTCTGAGCTGGTCTCCGGGGTGCTCTTCTCCCCCTTACTGGAGCAGAACCCTCTTCTGGGGTTCAGGTGGGCTCTTCTCTGCCTCACTTAAGCACACCCCTCTTATGGGGTTTGGGTGGTTCTCCCCTCCCTCACTGGAGCACACCTCTCTTCTGGACGCAGGGGGTTCCACTGCTCACTCCAAAAAAGTCTTCTCCTCAGCTCTCAGCCCAAAATACACTGGGCCTTATTACGACCCTGGCGCTAAGGGGTTAACGCCACCGTAAAAGGCTGCGGCGCCGTTAACCCCTTAGCGCCTAATTACGAGGTCCCTTTGCGGCTCCCGACCTTAATGGCTGGTCTGGACCAGCCGTAAAAGTAGGGACCCGCAAAGGGACCTTGAAGGTAATTACAGTACCGCAATTTGCGGTACTGTAATTACTGCCTTCCCCATTCCCATTGAGCCCTATGGGGCAAAAATGGGAATGGGGAAGGGCCAATGGTGCATGGGGAATTACCGCCCCGCCAACCTTGGAATGGGGTGGTAATTCCCCACTGCACCATGGCGGACTCTTTACAATACCGGCAGCAACCATGGTGCTAATAGCAACATTTGTTACCGCCGGTGTTGTAATGAGGGCCCCTGTCTGTGTTTCTCAGCCTCAGTTTTAAAGCCCTCACCATTTTTCCCATTGGCTGAGGCAAACTTTTGAATTAATTGATTAAATGGCTTCCTGTTCCAAGCTGTAGAATCTGATAAAATGAGGAGCCTGGATTTGTTATCATTAGAGAATCATTACTCTTTGTTTCAAAACCATTACCCAATCATTTCTCTTTGCTATGGAATCATTCCATTATTGCATCCGGTTTAGCTATCCATTGTACATTGCTGAAGTAGACACTATCCACATATTAGACTGCCACTTTGTATGCATTTGCAATTTGCATTTAGAATGACACACTGTCATATTTGAAATACCAGGTAGAGCCATTTAGAATGACACATTGTTATATTTCTAGAGACACATGTAGAGAGTGTCATGTACATATGTATGCATGTAGAGTGTGCACTTAGAATATGTTTGCATTATATAGCTAGCGCTTGGGTTTGCGAGAATGAAAAGCGTAAACGCTAGAAAGCCTTTAGCTGGCATTATAAAGCCATTCCACTGAATGAGACAGAGAAGGGCCACTGGGCACTGCAGAGATGTTATGGTACACTGTGAGAATGAATTCGTAAACAGTTTGGTTGATAAGAGGTCGCCTTGTCCGAGTGGAAGGCGACGGAAGCCTAATCAGCATAGCATGGCTTGTGTGCCGCGGAGACAGCAAAAGGGGGCAGCGCCACATGGGGAGATGGGAGAGGAGTCTTTGCAGGCAAGCAGAGCTTTGGATGCATGAGATGGAGGGGGAGAGGTGGCCTGTTCTCTTGAGGAAAGAGGATTTCGTGAAGCCAACAGTGGAGTGAATGGGTATGAATGGAGAAATAGGAGGCAGGCACCGCAGATAGAAGGCCATGGGCTAGTAGATATACTTTGAAATGTCACATTGACACAGAACACGACAAGAACACAGACTTTCAGGCACGTTCATATTTAGAATATGCTGACAGAGAAAGAGACATTCTTAGTAGAGAATGTAAGTAACCATTGGGAATGAGTGCGTCATGGAATAGTATAACCAGAGGTGAAGAGAAGGGAGTGTTTTAGTTAGTTGCTGTTGGAGATGGTGCTAGATGCGATGAGGGAGAGATGTCTTAGTGCAGCAGAATCTGATGAGGCCTTGATGAGATCGACTGGCAGAGAGAGACCGGGGCCTGCCACTGACTGACTGATTGCAGAGTAGCGGGAGAGGAGAGACCTGCTCCTGGCAAACAGAGCTGGAGACCAAGGGAGCAAATGGGAAGTATGGTTTATGGCCTGACTGATTGATTAGAACAGACACTCACACAAAGAGCTTTGGGTTTGGGAAAGGGGAAATCAGACAGGGATTGTCTGAGAAGAGAGTGTGAAGCATGGTGTGGATTGGAGAGGATTGATCCAGCATGAAGGAGAGGATTGCTGGATGCTGACGCTTGCATTATACTGCATTGGAATCACAGGCTTGCATTAGAAACCAGAAAGGCTTATAGTTATCCACTGCATGGTAGATTTGCACCAAAAGTATAAAGGTGCAAATTCGAGATTAGCATAGTTTAATGGTATGCTTGCATCATGCCTTGTTATGCATAAATAAATGTATTCTATTGTTATAATTGAATCGATTCATGTGTTTTCTTTGTGTCGTATGTTGTGTGTCTATAGGAGTATGAGAGGAATAATCTAGAAGTAACACTGTGCACATAGGCCCTGCGATACGAAAGCAGGGGGGCATAGTGATCCACCCCCCCTAGGAGATTGGCTAGGGTTGTCTAGGGTTGGCTAGAGTTGTCTTAGACCGGTGCAAGTTTGCACGAGGGGGGGGCAAGACCGTGATAGGTTTTGTTTTACGGTCCCACAAAATGGCACCCAACGTGGGGCTTCACTAATGCTGACTGATAAGATAGAACAAAGGGTTTAATCTGCAGAGTTTTGCAGCTGGCTTGTTGGTCCACTTATCGTTTTGCAGCAGTCAAAGTTTGAACATCGTGTGTAGCTGTGTTTTGTTTTTTCTGTTAGTTAGGTCGTGGGAATAGATATTTTCATGTTTAATGTTTTGTCTTTCTTGGAGATGTTATGATTTAGAGCAAGCTTTGTCCACAATTTGGTACATCGTAGGAAGGGGAACGCAATTGTCTGACTGACTTTGAATCTGGAAATTTAATTTGGCATTGATCCAGAGCAGCCTTTCATGACTGGCAATATTTTTGGAATAAATGTACATTTATTTAGCCGAGCTAGAGAAATAGTTGTTTCTTGAAGACGCTTGTGGAATTTTGTTTGTTTGGAAATCCGTGGAGACTGACACTTTTTGGGGAAATCTGATGTTTGTTTTGGATTCCGATTGATTGAAAATTTGTGTGCACATTTTTGTCAAGCTGTAGACTCTATCTGCTTGTTAGAGAATTCTTGGAACTTGTTTTTAGAAACTCACTTTAGTGTCGTCAGGGTGAATAATTGAAACTGCAGAATGAGCTAATTTCTTAGGGGCCTGAAAGCGATAAGAAATCAGTTTAGAAATATGCTTGAGGCCTGGGATGTATCACAGGCACCAACCATATTGAAAGTGAATAGTGAAACAGAAATGACAGACGTGAGTCGGTGATTTGCAGGCAATAATATATCATCTCAGAAATGTAATTAGTAATTGGGAAAATGTCCCAGCAGAATCAGACCCATTGCAAACAGCAGTGATGGGCAGGAACAGAGTTCCTAGAGATATGAATATTGTTCATGGGGAGAAAGAGTTACCTCAGAATAATACGAGAGATAGTGCATTTCTGCCAGAAATGAAGAGAATGCATAGAGGGTTTGCCTATGAAGATTTGAGGCATTGTGAAACTATAGCATTGAAGACAGCTTTGCATGAAAACATTTATGTGCATGAAGGTAGTTATGTGAAGATCTTTTATTTGAATAGAAATGATTACATTTTTAGCAGCAGTGATAACACCAGTATTTTGCCTATGTTATTGAGTGGGAAAAATATTTTGTCTAATGACATAGAAACTTTGATAGCATTGAAGGAGAAGGTGAATCGCGCTAAACGTGCTATATTTGGATGTTCTGAGACTTTGCATTCCTGGATTTTATTTTTTTTTGAATGAGTGCATGGGAGGGAAGTTTGTTTACATTAGAGATCGTGCGGGACTGGCAGATTGTTTATTTGAAGCAGGAGTTAGCAGTGAAGTTAAGAAATGATGTTTGAATCTGAATTGTTTGGCACATGAGAGTATTTGTTTGAATGAAACCGATTTGTTTTTTCCACATGGAGTTATTCAGCTTTGTGAATACTTAATGATGAAAAAATGGGAGAGTGTGGCTAGAAGAGATGGAAATATAGGATATGGAGTGCAATTGAATGAGAATGCAGTTGTGACATTTTTGAATGTGCAGCATTTGAATGTGCAATTTTTGAATGTGTATTTTCTGGATTATGTGAAACTGGCTGTTTTGTTTTGTTTTGCGAAAGATCGCAATGGAATTGCAGCATGCATTCATTAAGCAGCATGATTAGACAGGCATGGTTAGACAGATGCACGTACACATTGATAGAACTGACTGCAGACACTGAGAAACTAGCATTGATGTCTTTCGAGAGACATGGGAAGTTTAGACCTAGATGTGCACTGTAAGGCACAATGAGAAATGCTGTTTTGTTTTTTGCTTTGAAATCACCTGAATCTGATTGAATACTGATACTTGCACCTTTGTTTTCTTTGCATGAAATCTGGAGAAACTCCTTGACCAGACCGAGATCGCATTGCTCACTGACCAGATTGCATCGCATGAATTGACCAGACCATGATTGGCAGCAGCATGATGATTGAAAGCAGCATGACCAGACCAGGCTGACCAGACCTGATTGGCCAGACCTTGATGACCATCTGTTTGAGATCCATGATGGCTGACACCTTATGACTTTGCATCATGGCTGTTTGTTTGCAGCAATGATGAGACATTGGCATCTGACCTTTTGCTACGCTTTGCAGCAGCACTTTTGGGGAATGCCGACTGACCGATTTAAGGCCTTAGGGTATGGCTTTGTCTAATTGCTGTGCTCTGAGAATATACCCAGAAAACCTGCTTGTTACCCAGACTTTGTGGCATGACACCTATTGCCATGGAAAGCGAAGATCGTGACTGACTGTACAGAGAGAATACACCTTGCAGCATTCTGTGCCAAGAGAGAGAGAGAAAGAGCAGTGAAAGAGATTGTTCAGCAACAAGAAGAGAGAATTTGTTAGTGAGCTCTGTTGTAATAAGGAGCGAGAAGACAATCCATTTGGAATGCCTTACCTTGTGAACCAGAACCAGACACAAGTTTGGGCCTGAGGAGAAAGAGAGAAATGCAGGAATGAGCAGGAAGACGCGCTCTGAAAGCATTTGAATTCCTGTCTACGTTTGAACAGCAGTGAAGCTTTGTCTCTTGAGTGAAAGAGATAGAGCATTGACCCATGGTGCTTTGAAATTTAAACTTGCATTCAACATTGGCTGGTCCCTCATTTTTAAGAGCATGGGACTGGCATGGCAGGAACTGGCATGGCATGGCAACAACTGGCAACAGCATGACCTGGCAAAGAAGGAGAGAATTTGGAAGCTGTAGTTGGGCCTATGGAGAAGGGCCACTGTGTATACAATTGCCACTGGAAATGAGCCACCTGCATTGTCTTGCAAACACTCTGAATGAGTGCACCTGTGCTTTGCACTCACCTTTGTTCCCCAAATTTGAATGAAATGGTAATGAAGGCCTAGGGAAAAGGGAGCGAATGAGCAAACAATCTGCATCAAATTGAAAGTTCTGACACATGATTTTCCCGGTGCTACCTTTGAAAAGTGAAGGACCGATGTGATCACCCCATGGGGACAAGTGGGGCGCGTATGGTACCGACACACTTGATGCTTGCTCCTGTCTTTTTGGAGCTCTGTGCAAAATCTCATTAGCTTGCTGCCATTTATTCAGCAGGCCAGCCTGAACTGGCTTGAACACTTTTCTGCAACCTGATCATTGAAAACATTTGCTGACACACTGATATTCTCGTTGTGACACGATTTGTGAACACTTGCCTAATTGACACTTGCTTTGTTGACATTCCTTGGCTGAAACTATTGCATTAGAACTGGATTTGTACTGACCTGGAACTGTGCGCAGATGTGAGGGCACACATACCTCATGAGCGAGAACCTGGAAATAACTTGGACTGGAATATAGTAAATGAATTGGCCTATATGACCAATACACTGGATGTATACACTGATATGTATGCATTGATCTGTAATTGACGTGGCCTATTTGGCTACTGACATCTGAAATGAGCTTTGACACCTGTGAAAGTGACATTGTCATATTTTTGTGCTTGACACATTGGAAAGTGAATACACCTGTATCCACAGTACACATGCATTGATCTATGCATTGCATTTTCGTTTTCTGCTTGTAGAGACACTTTCACACTTTTGGCTGTAGACACTTGACTTTTGACCTTTGACTTTTCGCTATGCTATTCTGAATTCTGACATATTTGCAGCTATGCATTTGAATATTTAGCTTGCCACTGATAGAGTGAAATGCTTGCATTTTCTAGGGTTTTTTGTATCATGAAATAATATGCGTTTTCCCTTTTTCAACTTTGCTTGGTTTTAGCATACCAAATTGCTATGTTATGTTATGACATATAGTTAGGAATGATTTATGTAATGATAAGAGGAGAGATTGTAGAATCTGATAAAATGAGGAGCCTGGATTTGTTATAATTAGAGAATCATTACTCTTTGTTACAAAACCATTACCCAATCATTACTCTTTGCTATGGAATCATTGCATATTGCATCCTGTTTAGCTATCCATTGTACATTGCTGAAGTAGACACTATCCACATATTAGACTGCCACTTTGTTTGCATTTGCAATTTGCATTTAGAATGACACACTGTCATATTTGAAATACCATGTAGAGCCACTTAGAATGACACATTGTTATATTTGTAGAGACACATGTAGAGCGTGTCATGTACATATGTATGCATGTAGAGTGTGCACTTAGAATATGTTTGCATTATGTAGATAGCGCTTGGGTTTGCGAGAATGAAAAGCGTAAATGCTAGAAAGCATTTAGCTGGCATTATAAAGACATGCCAGCTCTGAGACAGAGAAGCACCACTGGGCACTGCGAAGATGTTATGGTACACTGTGAGAAGGAATTCGTAAACAGTTTGGTTGATAAGAGGTTGCGAAGTAAGCCTAATCAGCATAGCATGACCTGTGTGCCACGGAGACAGCAAAAGGGGGGCAGCGCCACATGGGGAGATGGGAGAGGAGTCTTTGCAGGCTAGCAGAGCTTTGCATGCACGAGATGGAGGGGGAGAGATGGCCTGTTCTCTGGGGGAAAGAGGATTTCGTGAAGCCAACAGTGGAGTGAATGGGTATGAATGGAGAAATAGGAGGCAGGCACCGCAGATAGAAGGCCATGGGCTAGTAGATATGCTTTGAAATGTCACATTGACACAGAACACGACAAGAACACAGACTTTCAGGCATGTTCATATTTACAATATGCTGACAGAGAAAGAGACATTCTTAGTAGAGAATGTAAGTAACCATGGGGAATGAGTGCGTCATGGAATAGTATAACCAGAGGTGAAGAGAAGGGAGTGTTTTAGTTAGTTGCTGTTGGAGATGGTGCTAGATGCGATGAGGGAGAGATGTCTTGGTGCAGCAGAATCTGATGAGGCCTTGATGAGATCGATCTGGCAGAGAGAGACCGGGGCCTGCCACTGACTGACTGATTGCAGAGTAGCAGGAGAGGAAAGACCTGGCAAACAGAGCTGGAGACCAAGAGAAGCAAATGGGAAGTATGGTTTATGGCCTGACTGATTGATTAGAACAGACAATCACACAAAGAGCTTTGGGTTTGGGAAAGGGGAAAAGAGACAGGGATTGTCAGTGTGAAGCATGCTGTGGATTGGAGAGGATTGATCCTGCATGAAGGAGAGGATTGCTGGATGCTGACACTTACATTAGACTGCATTAGAATCACAGGCTTGCATTAGAAACCTGAAAGGCTTATAGTTATCCACTGCCTGGTAGATTGGCACCAAAAGTATAAAGGTGCAAATTCGAGATTCGCAGAGTTTAATGGAATGCTTGCATCATGACTTGTTATGCATAAATAAATGTATTCTATTGTTATAATGGAACCGATTCATGTGTTTTCTTTGTGTCGTATGTTATTGTGTCTATAGGAGTATGATGGGAGTAATCTAGAAGTAACACAGTGCACATAGGCCCTGAGATACGATAGCAGGGGGGCATAGTGATCCACACCCCCCTAGGAGATTGGTTAGGGTTGTCTAGGGTTGGCTGGAGTTGTCTAAGACCAGCGCAAGGTTGCCCGATGTGGGGCAAGACCGTGATAGGATTTGTTTTACGGTCCCACAAACCCATCATCCTGAATTTCTTTCAGTTGGTTTCCAAGTGCAGGAGCTGGTCTTTGCCCCTTCCTTGCCTTGCCTTCTGGTTGTCCCTCTGCACAAAATTTCCCTTTGTGGGTTTCTGGTAGTTAAAAGACCATCACAAGGGACAGGGAAACCTCTAGTAAGTTTCTACCAGTGCAAAATAGTTTTGCTTTGGGGAAAGAGGATGGAAGTATTTCTGTTCTTAAGTCCAGCTGCAGATGAGTGAGACATCCATTCACCTACACATGTTATGTTGCTGAGCATAGGTTAGGTTTTTCAGTTCAAAGATATGCACCTGTTTACTTAGGGGTCTCGCTGGTTGTGCTTGCGTTTTCCCATATTATATCTTTCCTGAAATCCCTGAAAGGCACTAAGGAATCCACTCCAGGTTTTGGATTTCTAGACATGATGCTACTTGGGTGTGGTAGAGTGGAGTGACTTTCCTGAAAATGTTGGGGGAACATGACATCTAAATGAAAGTGGCTGCTGTCAAATGAGTGGGACACAATGGTGTGCCACAAAAGCTGGGGGGACAAATTCCCTTGTCCCACCTTAAAATTACACTCAGGAAGATGTACTCTCAAATACCCTATTTCTTTCAGTGGGTTAGGGAATAGTTAGTAGGCCCTGTCAGTCCTACCCTCAGGTGTACTGGCGGCTGGATGTGATGTTGGCACTGTGTCTTTGTCAAGCGGGTTTGTGACTAGCGTATCTGCAATGACTTGAAATCTTCCTTCTCACTGATGGAGAAAACCATGAAGGACTTCATAACAACGAATTAGGGGTAGCAATTAAATTGCATGCACTGCATAGGAAGTAGAGAATCCTGCATTTTATAGCAAATTCCTTACGTGATTACCTGGCAGTACAATGTATGCTGCAGCACATCCTGCCTGATATCACAAACACAGCCCACTCATGATTAACAGGTGCACCTTATGATCCAAACGGTGGCCTGAAAGGAAGCTACTAGAGAGGAATTTTCTGGGTAAAGAGGAACTATAAGCTTTCAATCCATTATTTTTTTTCTGGCTGCAGCAAGTTCACACTATCATTCATGGCATTGAGTGAGACCGTGCGGTCAAACTGTTGTAGGTAGTCAACAATCGCCACCCATTCACACTAGAAACAGTAGGAAGGGGAGGGGAGAGAATGTCCACCATGTACGTCTGCTGGGGCATGGGCACATACAAACTGCATATGCACCATCATGATATTCCTCTCTCGCCGTTTAACATAATTTATGTGTTTACCTCCATGCCGATCCCACATGGCACAGGATGGGGGATGTGTTTACTGCATGATCCAACATTTCTGAAAATGATGTACACACATGCCAGAGCATCATCCATCCATTATCGGTGCTGGTCGCTGCCACGCACACATGGGCCTTCCTCTTTTCTCTACATATACAAAAGCGCATACCCCCATGTGCTTACCTGCTCACTCTTATCTTGCCTAGGACACAGAAGGGAGATGCATGTCCAAGGTATGGACAGAGGATGTCAAGGAATGATCGACATGAATCTTGAATTGCTTATGTCGGACTGGAGGAACAATACAGTGAGTACTTTGTGAGATGGCCCTAGCATGCTGCATGACTTACAATAAAGAGGGTGAGCTCTTCAGTGTAATGAAACATGAAAGGGTTGATGACCCAGTGGAGGAGGGGGAAATACATCTGAGAACAATGAATGGGGAAACCACTAACAAAGTAAATTATTTACATTAGATATTGTATAGATTGTGTACCGTTAAGTGAATATGAGTGCCAACCATGAGCTCAGTGTGGGTATGAAGAGAGTGCTGGGGGAGAGATGATTCTTGAACATAAGTAAAGTTTAACCTAAATACAAGAAAGTTCCTTCTCCAACCAAGAATGGTGACTGACTTCGGACCCCCTCGTGATTTCTCTTAATCACTGGCAGTACAGGCTCTTAGACCCTTTCACAGATCAGGTCACTAATACAAGTCTCTTGATTCCTTCTCTCCCTCTTCGGGTTGCATCCTTGTATCATAGTCACTGATTAGTCTCTTCCGTGTTACAGTTTATTAGAAAGATTGTGTCAGTTTCTGGTTGACACACCAGCCTGTGTTGTTGTCCCACACACTACTCAGTGCCAGGTATTTTTCCTGGGATACCCAGGCAGGAGTCTTGTTCAACTCTCTCCAGTGTGGATTGCCCTTCTTAGGGTTGTCAGGTTTCTCAAGCCAATGTGGCATTTGAATGCTTAAATCTGGTTGTGGGATTGGATTTTTCTCACCCTCTGTTGCTGTTTGGTTTCCCATATCCTGGACTGAGTTTTGCTTCCCGTTTCCCTGCCCTGGGGTGTTGTTGTTCCCGCCTCTCCCTGGGGTTTGGTTTTTGGTACTCCATTTTAGGGCATGGTTTCTGGAACCTGTCTTGGGCTATAGCTTCTCTCACCCTGCCTGTCTGGTGCCCCACCTTGGGGTATGGTTTCCGGTAAGCAGCCTTGGGCTATGGCTTATCTTGCCCCATCTTCAGGTATACTTCTTCTTGCCCCACTTTTGGGTATGTTGTCTGGTACTATGCCTTGGGGTATGGTCTGGTAGCCTGCCTTGGACTATGGCTTATCTTGTCCCTCCTTGTGGTATACTCGTTCACACCCCTCACTTGGGTATTTTGTCTGCTACTCCGGCTTGGGGTATTGTTTCTGTTAGCCTGCCCTGGGCTCTGGCTTATCTTGCCCCATCTTGGGGTATACTCCTTCTCATCCCACCTTGAGGTATGCTGTCTGGTGACCCACCCTGGGGTATGGTTTCCAGTAGGCAGCCTTGGGCTATGGCTTATCTCTCCCTATCTTCAGGTATTCTCCTTCTTGCCCCACCTTTGGGTATGTTGTCTGGTACTATCCCTTGGGGTATGGTCTCTGGTAGCCTGCCTTGGACTATGGCTTATCTTTTCCCTCCTTGCGATATACTCCTTCTCACCCTTCTCTAGGGTATTTTGTCTGGCACTTCATCTTGGGGAATGGTTTCTGGTAGCCTGCCTTGAGCTTGGGCTTACCCTGCCCTGACTTGCGGTATATGCCTTCTCACCCCACCTTAGGGTAGGTTGTCTGGCACACTGTCTTGGGATATGGTTTCTGGTATGCCGCCTTTGGTTTTGGTGTGTCTCCCCCTGTCTTGGGGGATACTCCTTCATGCCTGCCTTGAGGTAGGTTGTTTGACACCCCGCCTTGGGGTATAGTTTCTGGTAGCCCAGTTGAGCTATTGATGGCCTTCCCTCCCATGTCTCCCAGAGACACTGTGTACATTGTTCTCTGTGGCGGTCCTCTTCAGCCAGACAGAGAGGTTAGGGTCAGCGTTGTTGGCTCCATAGCAACTTCTGTCGTCTTGGCTACAGTCAGTATCTGTGCCATTCTCTCTTGGTCCGTTTGGTGTTCAGTGCTTCTCTTTCATTGGCCCAACGTCAGTTTCTCCAGTTGAGACCCTGTGGGTGTCCTCAGCTTCTTCCTTTGTTGACGTCTCAGCATTCTGCGGGCCTCTCCACTTCCTTGAACATCACGCCAGGTGTTGGTCTATCTCCTCAGGACACACCTTCCAGGAGGAGGACTCTCTGCTTCTACCTATCACAGCTTTTTTTTATCAGGCCCATAAAGGGGCAGGTTTGTTCTCTGACGGTTTCCGAAAGTGGTCAAAAGGCCAGTCAATCACTCTGGTATTCAATTGTAAGTCAATGCACCATTCAATTCCAATATAACCCATAAGGATCTTATCCCATTTGAGACAAGGGAGGATATCAAAAATCCCTATCTTGGGCGGACTTGTCCTCTAAGGGGTGTGGGGGAGTTAACTCAGAGTGAGATCCCTCTTGCTCTGTCCCCCAGGGGGTGGTAGGCTTAGTGGGCTCATCTCCCTAGTCCCAAAGGGGGTGGCTCCCCCTTGGGGAGAGGGGACAAGTTCCCTGGATTCATCACAGTGGCCACTAAGTCGATGGAGGTAATACACATTTGGAGTTTTAGATAACTGTCTAAGAGGGCCTCAAATTTGTGAGCAGGACTCTGGAAATCAGAGGAATAAAATATAGCAGGGGGGATGGGTTTGTTGTTGGTAGCTGGGAGGTAGATGACATCAATCTAGAACAAGCTGAGGAAGGATGCAATCCAATGGTAGATGGCAGAGAGACAGTTGGATATACGAGAGGATATATCAGAGGTGAAGGAAGGTAGGGAAAACATGATTTACATGCTTTTGGCAATAAATGGTAAGAGCAGCCAAGTGTAGAGATTAGTTTGACGAGAAGGCAGCAATTGAGTTTGAACAGGGGTGCACAGAGATTTGGGAAAGGGTGCGTGGGAATTGGGGTGGGAACTCATACGGGTTTCTTACATTATACTCTGTGTCTACATCAGATGAGATAAGTGGTCACCCCTTGGTGGCTAGACACCTAGGTTAAAGGAAATATTCCTCTCTGGTAATGACTAGCCTTATACCAAATAATGCGAACGGATTCTATTCCCTAATAAAGACATGTATGGAGGCTTATTAGATTGAGAAACAAGATGCGGTCTGGCTTCAGTAGACACACCTGCGGGAAAACCCCAAACAGTGTTTCAGATCCACCAAATTGAAAAGTAAAGGTGCAAAAAAGAAAAGTAAGGAGTCTTCTTATTGTTTTCAAAACAACCGGTTTCTGCCAGCAGACAATCTGATTGAAAACACTGGTAGATCCATGACAATCAAAGGGTCAAGTGTCGATATCTTATTAACAATCCGTGTGGTTTACATCATGAATGTAAACATGAAGTCTTTGTAAAAAATAAAACGTTATTGTTCATCTTGTAGACTTTGAGCCTCATTACGACCCTGGAGATAGCCATGCCGCTTTTTGCGGCATGGCTGCCCCCATTCCTGGTACCGGGTCTGGATTCCCTGAATCGGGAAATACGGGCCATTCCGACCTTGGAGAGCCCAGTATTTCCCCATTCAGGGAACCCAGACCCGGTACATCCCCATTCCCATTTGAGCCCCCATAGGGCTCATTGTGAATGGGGAGGATGTGAACAACGGGCCTGTTATTGATGGGCCCGTTGTTTGCATCCTGGTCTGTATTGCGGCAGTAGGGGGTTAGCGGGGCCGGCAGCTCTACTGGCCCCATTAACCCCCTACCGCCTAACATGTAATGAGGCCCTTTGTGTCTCTAAAACTGATCCTGTCTGGTGACTTTAATATTACAAAGGAAGGTGAATCCCCTCTCTGCTGAGGTATGGTCTATGATGCCCAGAGGAAGGTCATTGGTAGGTGTGGTTGACACCTATGTGAAGATAATTGTCTATGAGTACTAGGAACTATACACCTTACTCCCACTGTCACAAGTATTATTTCAGAATGGATGTCATTTGAGGAAGCCGATATTGGTTATGAACCACAACATGGATGCAGCTAAAATGAGACTGGCCTGACAGGTAAAGAAAATTAGGACTTGGCCATTTTATGAAAGATTGTTAAAATAGCCATCCGTTTTGACGGAAACTGATGACCACTCGTACTTGCTGGAAGTGGGAGTAATTGAGAGATCAGCATTGCTAGGTTGACATATGCTGCCAACAGGTCACTTGCCAGTTGCATGTACACTAAATAATCAATATCGATGGAGGCAATATTGCTTTAGTAGTATTACATCCCTTATGGTTGACGAAAACATGAATGTAGTCATTCGGGATTGTAAAATAGATTTGGAAAGATGGTCGCTGCTTAATCTTTCCCTGTGGGGTAAAGTCAATTTGGCACCCAGAATTAACTTTGTATCTAGCATGCTTCCTTTGAAAATTAAGAGTTGTTATTGGAGGAATCTAGATCGTCTTGCTCAGGAGTTTTTATGGGACCGAAAGCCACAGGGACTTAGTCTTTGGAAGTCACAACTTCCGATCCATTTAGGTGGTTTAGGAGTTACGAATTTTAGGGCCTACCATTTGGCCTTTTCTGCTCATTCTTTTGTACCATTTTTGAAAGATGAATTGTCGAGCTGGGCAGTGGCGAAATCAAATGCTTATGGGCCGTTGGGCCCCAGGGCCTTGCTGACCACTAATACAAAGATTTCAGGGGGTAGTCTGTTAACGACGTCATTCTTGCGCACCTCTTGGAAGGAAGTTTTTTCATTGCTGGGTCGTGATGCTTTTAAATGCAGGAGTGCCTCGATCTGGCTGAATCCAAAGATTAGGGATAATTCTAGGACGGTTTTTTGGACGGAATGGTTCTTGATGGGTATAAGCAGGTCTCTGACTTGGGTAATGATGTTCGGTGGTTGACTGCTGCTGAGTTGAGAGTAAGATGGAGTTTTGAAGGTTTGTCAGACTCGGCTTATAGACGCCTGAAGAGGTCTGTGGGTGAGGTGGACTGGTCCGACTCTTTTGATGTGAATATTTTTCTGGCTGATTCAAATGGAAAGGGTGGTGGTCTGGCCAGTAGGCTGTATAAGCTCATTGTGTCCCATTATCGGAATAATGACAGTTTACGGAGAGTTTGGAGTGAGAGAATTGGGTCTGAAATTGATGACGGTGCCTGGCTGAAAATGTGTGGTAATGTCTCCTTGTGTTCGCTGAATCTGAGTGAACGGTCTCGACAAATTAAGATTTTAAATCGTGTGTACTGGTGTCCAGAAACTCTTCATAAAAGAGGCATGAGTGACAATAATGATTGTTGGGGTTGCATCCAGGAGGTGGGGTCTCTGGAGCACATGCCATGGAGCTGTGTGCGGGTCCGAGATTTTTGGAATAGTGTCTGTGATGTGTGTGTCAGGATTTTGGGTGATGGGTCTGTCTTGGATTTTAGGACTGTGATCCTGGGTGATGATTCAGGGTTGGCTGAGGTCAGATCTGCACTCAAAAAGTGGTCTTTTAGAGCTTTTATTGTGGCCAAACGGTTGATTCTCCGAGGGTGAAAGGGTAGGGCCCCTCCCTCCTTTGGGGAATTGCTCCGGGAAATGCACTGCCTGTCTAGAACTGAAAAATTGATTTACAAATTGAAATGTAATTTGTCTTTATATGAGAAGATCTGGAATATGTTCAATGATTTCTTTTAACTTTTGTTTCTCCGTGCTTGTCTTTCTGATACTGTTATGATTGTTGTTCCTGCTTTTGTTTCTGTATATACTTGTAAATAAATAATAATAAAAAAAAGCTTGTGCTGAGAACAGTATTTTATTAAAAATCACTTAATAAAATGACAGAAACTACCACTAAACAAGTCTTCTCCTATCGAGAAAAGTGGGTGGCTTAGGATATTTCTAGTAGGAAGGTTAAGGGGTTTTACTGTTTGTATTGTCCCAATTTGCTTGAAACAGATCAAGATGAAGTGATGTTTATTATTTGAAATCTCTCTAATTTGGGCTGCACTCCTTACTCTACACAATAGTACATTGTTGTGCAGTTTAAATATGCTTTTGAAAGGCGACAATATAAACAAGCTTTTCATGTGGAACTTATCAAAGAGGCACTGAATTAGTTAATCATATTGCTCAATTTTAGTAACTATTATCCAGAGTAAACAGGAACGGTGAATCAGCTACCACTGTGTTTTATAAAAAGACGTGTGGTAGGACAGAAATGATGTAACCACGAAGCTAGTGCATAGACCACTAACTCTGTATGCATTCATTGACTTATTATTACTATTAATATTAGGGAATTTATTGAGCACAGCCCTAGCTTCAGAAAGCAACTGAGAGCTTTACAATCATACATACAATCACACAATCATAGCGGGAAGAACACAGTCAGAGAAGCAGAGAAAATGGGTGCAGAGGGCTAACAGGGGAGGGTGGGCCATTGGCAGGAAAGGATCGACTAGCAACCAGCGGAGGATACAGTGAGGAGCAGGTCACTGAGTCTCGGTTAGGATGGGGAGTGGAGGGTGTGCAGAGCTAGGTGTCTTGCAGATACAGCATTAGCAGAAGAGCATAGCGACATGGTAATGGCACATTCTCATAAACTGGCTGCAAATATATTTTCCCTCAGTATCCCTGCTGGGACTGATGAGCCTATGCACATGTGTAACCATGAAAAGAAAGTATCTTCCGCAGAAAATGGAATGAAGACTTAAAAATAATGTATAACTCTATTAGGGTGAGTCTGGACATTATGGGCCTCATTACGAGTTTGGAGGTAGCCATGCCCGCCTCCAAACTCTGGTCTGGGTCCGTGGTCCCTGAATGGTGAAATACCGGGCCATTCCGACCTTGGGGGGCCCGGTATTTCCCCATTCAGGGAACCCA
This sequence comes from Ambystoma mexicanum, assembly GCF_040938575.1. Classification (NCBI taxonomy): domain Eukaryota; kingdom Metazoa; phylum Chordata; class Amphibia; order Caudata; family Ambystomatidae; genus Ambystoma; species Ambystoma mexicanum. The sequence continues at coordinate 663,776,560 of NC_090936.1, forward strand.
GACCCGGACCATCCTCATTCCCATTTGAGCCCTCATAGGGCTCAATGGGAATGGGGAGCATGCTAACAGCAGGACTGTTAATCACGGGCCTGTTGTTAGCATGCTGGGCCGCTTGCAGGACCCGCTAAGGACGTCTGGTAAAACCAGACGTCCAGAGCGCGTCCCGCAAGCGGACCTCGTAATGAGGCGGTATGGGGTTAACGGCACCGGCATCTTTACCAGTGCCGTTAACCCATATCGGCCACCTCGTAATGAGGCCCATTATGTCTGTAATTTCTCATAATCGCTGGGAATCGCAAAGTCCTAAAAGATGCCATTGCCAGCTCCCTGCCACATTTTGATTAGAAACATTTCTCTGAATGTTAAACTTATCATCACACATGTTTTTAAACAAAGTCCAAGCACAGAGAATATCCCCGGCAAAGGTAGGCCACTGCTTTAGCTAACAGGCTTTGAAACACTTGTATATAGGCGCGTTATAAAGGCCATATCTTACCATATCATGTCTTTATGGAGTCCCTTTGGCTTCCCAAACCAAGAAGACCTGACTCACTTTCTATCCACTGAGTTCGAAGGGCAGGCCTGAAAACCTTCAATATGTAATCAATGAGGGCCACAGTAACTACCTTCCCAGCCAGGGTACGCCAAGTCAAAGAAACCCAGAGTTCTCTCTTGCTTTGAGTGGTTTCAAGTATTTGATGCAGGCTGGATTTCTGCATGCATCCGATCTATGCATGCAGAATAGTGACAATGGGCCTCATTACGACTCAGGCGGTAAGGGTTTTACGACGGCGTAAACAGCGCCGACCCTTACCGCCTGAGTACGAGGTCCCTTAGCGCCATGGCGGACTTAACACCTGCTTTTAGCAGGTGTTAAAATCCATGGCGCTAAGGGACCATGGAGTTAATTACGCCACCGTAATTTACGGTGGCGTAATTAACGCCTTCCCCACTCCCATTATGCCCTATGGGGCAAAAATGGGAATGGGGAAGGGTAAATGGGGATTGGGGACTTACCGCCCCGCCAACCTTGGAATGGGGCGGTAAGTCCGCCAACCACCATGGCGTAAACGTAGTTTACGCCATGGTGGTAAAGGTACGACCCAGGCGGTAACTTACCACCTGGGTCGTAATGAGGCCCACTGTGTGGTATGCAACTAAGATTTTAGGCTCTTGGAAAAAGAAAGGTTGAAAATGCACACTAATCTGGCAATCGAACAAGATCACACAAGAAGCCAGCTGCGACCAGGCAGCTGACAGCTTTCAAGTGTCTCAGACACTTGAACAAAATTCTACTAGTACAAATGGCAAAATCACAGGGGTTCATAGATTATTGCTGGGGCGCTGGATTAACACGCTCTATAGATGCCAGAGGCCCTGGACGACTGGTCCTGCACTGGTCCTGAATGCTCATAACTGAAGAACAATATGAAGCACAGCTCATACAGCTTCTATGGGTCCCAAGTAGGGAAACGCCTTGCAATCTTTTGCGACACTGGTACTTTCATCAAGCAAAATGGATGAAGGCTTCTTCTGAACTTTTCAGATATGCACAGACCAAAAAAGGTTTTCTATGTTTTAGTCCACATCAAAAAGGTTTGTGTTTTAATACATTATGTTGGGATTAATGAAATAATTATGCTGCGATGGAATAATGCAGGAGCTTTCGAAGTCACATAGGCCTTCTTCATCAGATGGTACAAATGCAAGTGAGGGGGAATGAACAATAGTGAGAGTTTTACATCTCCTTCGTCTATGTGCTAGAAAGGCTGTGAGGAACAAGCAGTGTTTCTGCACATGGGAGGTTGAAAAAACAGAGACAACTGGGTTCCTCTCCCAACAGCAGTGGGTTGCTTTCTGTTTAGGGTGTGATCCTCGGGCCCCCAATCTCATTGGTCCATGCACAGAATTTTCTTCTGCCTTGTTATAATACCCTGAGACATCATCAATATATACTCGGCATGTAGGACCTGTCAGATTTTTAGGGGTGTCGTAAACATATACTCACTAGAGGGGATCTAGAGAGGCATTAGTGTACATGTCCAGTACCATTTTGAGCACTTCCCTTATGCTGTGACAGTTCACAGCAGGGTCATCTTAAGCACTTTTGGAGCCCTGGGCACGGATATCTTTGGGGCCCCCCTCTTCTAAACCAAAGTAATTAAATGATCAAGAATATCGCCCGTCTGAGTGCTCACATCCCATAGGTTGATATGCTGGCTCACAACATTCAAAATAGGCATGTTTACTTCCTTTAAGTCCCCTTACCCTCTTCATTCTTGCTCTAATCAGAATGATAAACAAGTACCATTTGAAGGCCAACATTATCAGTCTACGAAGAGATTACTTCTGTTCTAGCATAGATACAGGAGTCTTTATATCAATAGCTTTCAGGAAGGTATGCAGTCTGTAGTTTAATGCAGGACTGTATGTCAAAGGTACATGTAACCCAGAATAGAAAGAAAACTCACAGTAGCTGCCTCACAGAATGCAAAAGTGCACAAGCATGAATAGAGGTGACCAATTGGAAGGAAGGAGAAAGCTACACATACCATAGTATGGATAGTGGATGCAGATTGAAAACTACCAGGAAGGTGTCGGTATCCAGACAGACTGAGATTAGAAGTGGGACATGCTTTTCAAATGGTGTTGCCATTAGAGATCAACGGTACAAGTGCATGTGGTGTGCAATATATCAATGCTCACTATTCTAGTGGAAGCAACACAATAGCCAGTGAAACCATGAGAGAGGCTGTTTTGAAGATCATACCCTGAGAAGGAAATCACTCTGAAGGGCTGACAATTTTGAAAGGTTTAGGGATTGACAATTTAGAGAGGCTAGGCAATACAAGATTAAATGAGATGCACAGGATCACACATTGGTTAAGTGGTGAAGCTGGGATTTGTGCCAACTCTGCAATTTCTGCATTTGAACACTTTCATTACCAGTTCCTACCATAAACTAAAATAATCTAATTTTATAAAACTGACTTGCAAAGTACACCAATCACATTACCAATCATGATAATCTTTAAAAACAAAATATTGTAGAAGGGTGTAACACAGAATAATTCTAGCTCCATTCTCTCCATCATCAAGAGAAGTATATATGTACCAGCACACCAATCAGTGTAATTTAACAGACTTAATCTGGGTTTGTTTTTTGTATTTTAAAGCTTTACATGCTTCCAAAATACTGGCTTGTGAAATTGTCATTTATAAACGTGCAGATAAACCTTTGACATTTACAAAAATGCAAAGTGTTTTTTGGTGTTAAAGGAGCAGACTTTAAAATATGCTTGCCTGAGTCCTGCAACATCTGGTCCGCTCGCTTCCGTCTACCCCTTCCACTCAAATCACATACATAAGAAGAAAGATCAAGTAATGGGATTAACAATGCCACCAGTGTGCGAGAAGGCAAACTTCACAGAAGACAGTACAGTAATGTGTGAGATATTAGATGATTTGACCAGGATCACTGTATTGTCTGCTGGCAAAGCCAGGATACACGCATGAATGCTTTGGTTCCAAATTTGGATACTTATTCATCTTTTGGACTAATAGTGTATGCTCATCGTTGGAGGTGATTGACTAGGTTTTACAACACCCCATCTGAACAAATCAATTTCTAGACTTTCACCATAAGGATGACATGGTCGTTTTTATTGCAACCACTATCAGGTGCAGGTACATGTCTGATAATAGCACCTGTTGTGCTGCAAGACCAAGTACGTATGCAGGCAGGTTAATAAACTTCAGACATAGGAAAGGCTCAGCCAGCCTTACAGGAATGTGCTATTCAAATCTTGAATTGGAACACATATCTCTGCAATGAGTGCTTAACACATTGAGATAACGTCTGAACCATTGTGGAACTCAAGGTACCAATATGCATTTCAAATTTGGTTATTGCACATGATCAACATAATTCCCACAGGAAGGAAAGAATGCTACAGCCATTGTGCAGCAAGGAACACACAAACTATATATATACCACAGTGAACACAGAAAGCATTACACAATTAATTGATCAAGGCAGAATGTTCTTGTCAAAACAGACAGGCAATAGGTGAAGAGCCTCAGCAGCATGCCATAAAATATCCAGACATGTGCTATTTAAGTCTGGTGAACAATGGAATCTTACCTTTTTAGATCAAGCAGCCTTGTGGGGCCTCCTCCAAGGTGGAGGCCCTGGGCAAGTGCCCCCTTTGCCCTCCCATAAAAACGTCTGTGGTTCACAGGGTTCTGCATCCACCTAGTAAGATGAGAAGAGTAACCTGTGGAAGTGTTCGGGAGGTAGGAGCAAAAGCAAGGGGGAAGAGGGCTAGTGGTTGTTACTGGATCACATTGTGTGATGTTTTGGAGTTCCTGCTAGTTGATGTTATATGATATAACTACTCTATGCAAAGTAAATCATGCACCCACTGTGCAATGAAAAACAATACAATGTTGAAAAACAAAATATTAGGAATATGAGAACGAACACAGTGGATGTCTATGCGAAAACACATGACATTGAAGGAAATCTGACTAAATTGGAATTACTGTACAGATCAAGGGACATAATACCTGACAATAAGATAACTAGGCATGTGTGTATGTAGTTATATATGTGTGGGATTTATAAAGCATGAGCCTAGTTGGGAGGCAAGAGAGCACTGTGTACAGAGGAATAAACCACAGGCATTACAGGTATGGTGCAAGGGTGATAGGGGTGGCTGGAATGAGAGGGGTAGCATGGAAAGGGCAGATTCAAAGTGGGAGAAGGAAAGCAGGGTGATATGGAATGATCAGTGATTGGAAAGACGTTCTTCGAAGAGTACGTTCTTCTGGTCCGGATGGATGGAGCCAGTTGAAATGTTCTGGTAACTTGTTCCAGAGAGAGTGTGCTTAGCAGGAAAAGCCCTGTTTCATAGAGTTTTCTTTCTTGCTGTTCTTTGGTTCCAGTTGGGAGATGTGGTGGCCTCTTGTGGTGTGTTGGCCTCCACAGATGCTGGATTTCCTGGCTAGTTTGAGTGGTGGTTTGGTTGTAGGGGATGCAGATGCCGTTGAAAATGATTCGCAATAGAAATGGTGCGCAGTGGCACTCTCTGATGATAGGGTGTGGTCGAATTTCATATCACTCATGTGTGATGAGGCATGCTGCAGCGTGGTGGACGTCTTGTAGAGAGGTCAGAGTGGTTCCAGGGCTTAGATAATGATTCTGAGAATCGGGCGTAAATGAAGGCCTTGACTTTGCAGAGGAGCTCGAGGTGGTGCACTCTAATCTTTCCCGCATGCCTCAGTGGAATGAAGACTAGTAGAACAAATCGATGAGCATACCTGACATTTTTCAATATTTCAACTATACGACTAGAAAATAAAGAGTTAAATGATACATTAATGGCCTCCATGTGCGCATGGACAGGCCAAGTGCAGTTAATTATTGAACAACGGAAATATACTGGTCACCGACCGGCATGATGGCAATACTGTCGGAAATGTTTGATATCTCCATGTGGCCATAAACTGCAATCAATTGCTGAAAGCTAATTATCATATTTTCCATGAAGGACGGCTAATAAAATAGGTCAAACCACTCTCGTCACTACATTTAGAGGACGTTGACCTCCCAAATGCCTGCTATCACTTTAGACGTATATTACTTTTATAAACTCCTGAGAGATAATGAGCGCTTGGTTAAGGCTATCTATTAATAAATAAACAACATCTACCTCAGCTGACATCATGCTCCGACGCGGTAGCGTACGCTCATAAATCTGTCTCTTAATTTCCTTTTATTCTGTGAAAACAGTAACCTGTATGCCGTGGATCAATATGACCCATATTTAAGGTGTGCAGACCAATGAATATAAGACAGGCATACCTTAAGTGACCTTTGGTCTTTATTGTCCTCCTCCGCGGAGGGTAGGGGTCAGCTCAATGTGGCAAGGCCCTTGCTACCCCAACAGCAATGAGCAACCCGAGCAAAGGGGAACTGCGCCTTCATTCATTCCTTCTAGGAAGCCCTGGGGTTATTCAACCAATATGGTGTTGTTTGGAAAAGATGCAAAGTTCCAGGTAAAGAAAGTTATGTTTACAAACAGAGATTAACAAACAGCACGCTTCGTCATGAGCATTGCCTGCTATTGTGATTCACACCACAGCACCCTGAATCATGATCATGACTTGCTAATGAGGTTCACACGGCGGCACCCTTCATCATGATCAATACCTGTTATTGAGAGTCAGAACACAGCACCCTTCATCATGATCATTACCTGTTATTGAGAGTCAGAACACAGCACCCTTCATCATGATCATTACCTGTTATTGAAAGTTAGAACAAAGCACCCTTCATCATAATCATTACCTGTTATTGAGAGTCAGAACACAGCACCCTTCATCCTAATCATTGCCTGCTAATGAGGGCCACATCACACCACCTTTGATCAGGAGTATTACCTGCTAATGAGGTACGAACCTCAACTCACTTCGTCATTATTATTACCTCCTTTCGAGAGTCAGAACACAGCACCCTTCATCATTATTATTCCATGCTATTTACGTGCTATTGAGAGTCGGATCACAGCACCCTTCATCAGAACCAGCACCTGCTAATGAGGTTCAGAGCACGCTTCCAGGTCGATTCATGGAATCAATGTGCGCTGAAAATTCCGGAGCAAACGTGCGATTCGCTGTGAAAGAGCGAAAATCGCAGTGCAAGTGCGAATATCGCAGGGAAACCATCGCACATCTATTCATGGAAGTCCGTGCGCGAGTAAAATCAGGGTTGTGCACCGAAAAGGTGCGCGGCGCACACCGGCGCACAGGTCATCTAATGGCGTGCGCCAAGGCCACAGCGAAAGCGCACATAGCACGGCGCACATAACAAAAGTAGGCGGAACACGGGGCGGAACACTCGGAATGGGGACCAACTTGTGAAAATGTGGGCATCATGGGGGAAGTACAGGAGGCAAGTGCGCAGAACGCCCACACGCTCGCCTACAACACGTATTCATGGAATCGAATGGGGCAAACCATCGCACGGGCAAAGACGCGCACTGACCCCAACCCGTCCGCCACAGGAAGGCAGGCGGTTGCATCCCTGCGCAGGAAAAAAATGTGCACCAAAATGTGCGCTAACAAAAATCACGAATAAACAGCTCTGATGAATGTCCCATATTGTGGCCCCATAGGACAAATGACATGCAAAGGTGTACGCGACAAACAGCGACACCCGCTGTGTGAAAAATCAGCTTGTGCGTGTATTTCGTGTGTGCGCATGAAGTTTGACACGCGATGGGCATCGGGGAGCGGGGTACGTGTATTTCAGGGGTGGTGTGAAGTTCCACACGCGACCGTGCCTGGGGGAGCGGGATGCGTGTATTCCAGGGGTTCGCAGGAAGTTTCAAACGCGATAGGCCCTGTGCGAGTGGGGTGTGTGTATTCCTGGGGTTCGCGTGAAGTTTCACACGCGATTGGGCTGGGTACGTGTAAATCTGGAGTGCACGGGAAGTTTCACACGCAATTGGCCTTGGTCGAGCAGGGAAAGTGTATTTCGGGGGTGCGCGGGAATTATCACATGCGACAGGCCCTGTGCGAGTGGGGTACGTGTATATCTGGGGTGCAGGGGAGTCCTACACGTGAATTGGCAGTGTGGGTCCTCCCAGGTGTTCCCTCTACACCCTCCACGGCCCCTGCAGCCAGCCCACACCACAGGGGACTTCATGTTCCGCAGGCAGCCCATCCACCATGGGCATGCCCCCCAGGCAAGCCACATGTCAGCTTGCACCACTACTACTACTGATCACCAACGCATGACCCCCTGCACGCCCACCCCCCAGCAGTGTGGGGCACCTGCCAGCAGGCCCCCACTCATGTCCCACACATGTCCCCCTGCATCCCCACCCTCCACCAGTGCGGTGCACCTGCCTGCAGGCCCCCACTCATGTCCCACTCATGTCCCCCTGCACTCCCACCCCCCAGCAGTGCGGGGCACCTGCCAGCAGGCCCCCACTCATGACCCCTTGCACCCCCACCCCCCACCAGTGCGGGGCAACTGCCAGCAGGCCCCCGCTCATGTCCCCCTGCACCCCCACCCCCCACCAGTGCGGGTCACCTGCCAGCAGGCCCCCACTCATGTCCCCTTGCACCCCCACACCCCGCCAGTGCGGGGCACCTGCCAGCGGGCCACCACTCATGTCCCACTCATGTCCCCCTGCACCCCCACACCCCCACCAGTGCGGGGCACCTGCCAGCAGGCCCCCACTCATGTCCCACTCATGTCTCCCTGCACCCCCACCCCCCACCAGTGCGGTCCACCTGCCAGCAGGCCCCCACTCATGTCCCACTCATGTCCCCCTGCACCCCCACCCCCCAGCAGTGCGGGGCACCTGCCAGCAGGCCCCCACTCATGTCCCACTCATGTCCCCCTGCACCCCCACCCCCTAGAAGTGCGGGGCACCTGCCAGCAGGCCCCCACTCATGTCCCCTTGCACCCCCACCCCCCAGCAGTGCAGGGCACCTGCCAGCAGGCCCCCACTCATGTCCCCTTGCACCCCCACCCCCCACCAGTGCAGGGCACCTACCAGCAGGCCCCCACTCATGTCCCACTCATGTCCCCCTGCACCCCCACCCCCCACCAGTGCGGTGCACCTGCCAGCAGGCCCCACTCATGTCCCCTTGCACACCCACCCCCCAGCAGTGAAATGGCGATCCCACGACACAAACCAAAAGTCAACTCTGTACATCAACACATGTCCGCCACATGAAGGCAGGCGGTAGCGTCCCTGCGCATCAAAAGAATGTGCGCTAACGAAAAGACATATATACAGCTCAATGAATGTGCCATACTGTGGCCCTCTAGGACAAATGACGTGCAAAGGGGTACGCAACAAACACGGACACCCGCTGTGTCAAAAATGGGGTACGTGTACTTCAGGGGCTCGCAGGAAGTTTCACACGCGATTGGGCCTGGCCGAGCGGGGTACGTGTATCACTGTGGTGGGCGTGGAAGTACAGGAGGCAAATGCGCGGAACGCCCACACGCAAAAAAAGTTGCGCTAATCCGGAAACACGTACGCAAGCAGGAAGCAGGCGTACGTCGACCCGCGCAGCATTAAAGTGCGCGCAAACAACAAACAAGCTCAGACGCCAGGATGAATATACCGTTCCTAGCCGCAGTGGCCGTGGGATACCGCAGGAGGAGGAGGAGGATAGCCAGGGCCAGAATCTTTACACCCAGAACCAGCCTTTTTGGGATGCCTGATGACCACGTGTATGGGAGGTATAGGTTTCCACCTCACATAATACTCGACCTGGTCAGTGAGTGGGAGGATGACCTCACATCACCCACCCTCTGCTCCCAAGCATTGAGCCCCCTGGTGAAGGTCCTTAATGTACTGCACTTCTTGGCCACTGGATCATTTCAGCGGACAAGTGCCATAGTTGGGGGCGTCTCACAGGCCACGCAGTCACGCTGCCTACACCAGGTTTTGGCCATCATGACTGCATGCCCATCAGTACGTAGGCACATATACCTGCCCAAAACACCTGCAGAAAGGCAGGCTGTCATCCAGGATTTCTACGGGGTGGCACACTTCCCCAAAGTGCTAGGTGCCATTGACTGCACCCATGTGGCACTACGTCCCCCCAGGGCAACTGAGCACATCTATAGAAACCGCAAGCACTGGCATTCCATCAACGTCCGGGTAGTATGTGATGCCAAGGGAATCATCACCTCCGTATATGCCAACTATCCAGGGTCCACCCACGACAGTTTCATTTACAGAATGTCAACCCTAAACCGGGACTTAGAAGCTGGGCGGCATGGCGATACATGGCTGCTTCGTGAGTATAAATGCCACTGCACAAGCATGCATGTCAGATACTGAGTAATGTCATAACCCCACTAATGATACCCATCACCACCTCCCCAGAGGACAGTGCCTACCCTCTGAGCACCCACATGATGACGCCAATTCGGAACTCCACCACGCCACCCCAGGTAAGATACAACACAGCCCATGTTGCAACCCGGGGCATAGTGGAGCGCACATTCGGAGTGCTCAAGTCACGCTTTCGCTCCCTTGACCGCTCTGGTGAGCAGCTGCTATACGCTCCCCCAGTAGTGTGCAGGATCATAGTGGCAGCATGTGTCCTGCACAACGTTGCAACACGCAGGGGCCTGCCGGTGGACATGGTGGTGCCCCCACATCCCCAACCACATGCACGCCCGCTGCGCATGGGAGGGGAAAGGGCACGGGGTGAGGCAGCCCGTACACAGCTGGTGGCTAATTACTTCACCTAAAATCACACCCCTGTGGAGTGCACACAGCCCTGGCACATACCAGCTGACTATCAATGATGATGATTCAACTGACAGTCAACTGTCACAACCATATCAGCCTGAGATTGTTCACCTCGTAGTGTTCCATTGTGTGCATCCCTACCTTCACAAACACCACCAATGCTGTGTCATCAAAAGACACACTTCTATGCTGCTAAAATCATTACCCTCTTGCAAGATACAACATGTCAACAGTGCCATGTCACCCAACACCTCCCCAGCACCGCCCCCCAACACACCATGGCATGTCATGCTATGTGAGAGCAAACAAAGGAATCCCCAAAACATGATACAAGTGTCACAAAGTACAGTGTCCCGATGGGAAAATGGCCACATACAATGTGTTCCCATTAATGTAGAACTGACAACACACATGACCAAAGACTTACCACAATACAATGCAGCTAGCCACCACAAACATAGCATTCACCTGACAGTAGTAAGTTGAAGGATATGTAGACTTACAACCTGGTGATGCTAGCACATCGACCACCCCCACCTGTACAGTGTTGGTGCCACGCAAATCTGGAAGTGCACTGCTTACAACATGAACTCCATCTCCAAAGTAGACGGCCTTGTGAAGCCATGTGGAATGAACCTGCAAATTAGGAGGGAGACATGGATGCACAAGCACACATCAATACACCATGCAGTGTACAATACTACAACAATATGCACTAGGAATGTATACACAGTATTGACTACAGACTGCCCACACATGTCATGGGAGTCCAACGTCACTGTGTAAGTTACTGTCACTTGGGCACACCCTTTGCAAGCCCATGGTAACGGGAAGCAGGAGGGGTGTGTGTCTCATGAACCCAAGCATCTAACCCAAACTCAGGACAAGCCTGCATGTGCCCAGCCGCAATACAGTGGATGCCCACGGGAGCCACACAAGGTCAACACACTGTAACAAAAAAGCAAAAATCAAAAACCAAAATCCAAAAATCAAAAATGGCCATGTGGGGGCAAGGGGGGGTGGGGAGCCCACCCAGGAGGTCCGAGGACAAGGTGCACACCAACAGCCACCTGTGTGATGTTGCGAAAAAAAAAACACCTCCATGGGCTCATGGCCTGCACGGCTACACTAATGTGAGAGATTCTGAATCGCTGTGCTCGCTCTCATCACCCTGTGCTGCTGCCGCCACAGGAGGTGGTGGTGCTATGGGAGGCAGCCCACGCAAAGCCCTAGTCTGGTCCTCCATGGCAGCAAGCATGCGAGTGTGGAAGGTCTCGTTCTGGAGGATTATGGTGCAGAGATCCCCATGCACCACCTGACGTGATGCCCGGACCTCCTCCCGAGTTGCCTGCTTCTCTGCTGAGAGCGTACATGTGACACCCTCCAGCAGCTGTTCTGTCCTTGTGACAGTGGGAGCCTCAAGCTCCACAAGAGTCTGCCTCAGGTGACGGACTTCTACCCTCAGGGCTTCCCTCTGGCCCTGGGACTCTAAAGAAATGGCTTCCCGCAGAGTGTCCTGGGCCGCCCGTCTGTCCCTGTTGGACCCCAACATGTCGTCCCTGAGTGATTGGCAAATGGAGTCTGTTGCCTGCTGTAGTTGCTCCATCTGCCTCTCTGGGGGGACAATGGAAGTGACCACCCTCTCCATAGCTTGAGCCATCATCTCAGATGCTGCTGCCTGTTGGTTTGCCATACTGTATATGGATCTCTCCCATGCAGTATTGCCTGGTGGTGTACGGCCACCGTGTTGGCGGGCACCACACCTGTCTGGGGCAAGGTGATCTGTGCCTTGCTGTGTCGGCACTGCCTGAGGCTGCAGGACTGCATTCCCCCTCTGATCTGCTGGCCCAGGAACAGGATCAGATGTTGCGGAGTGTGGCCCTGTATCCATAACCACCAAAGGCAGCCCTACCAACACTGACATCCCCATAGTGGGCTGTACCCCTGGTGCAGGTGGGTCGGACAGAACAGAATCCCTCCCAGAAACACCTACCTGCGAAGCCACATAGGTCTCATCATCCGAATCAACACCCGAAAAGAGGTCTGGTGAGGTGCACCCAGAGACACCCCTGGAGAGAATGGTCTGCAGCAAGAGTGAGTTCTCACCCACCACCACGCCCCGTCCCACACTGGTGCCCGGTCGTGCCTGAGATCCCTCATGGGTCTGCACCATCTCCTCACCCTCAACAGCATAAAGTGCGTCATCCCCTGCAGAAACATGTAAGACAAAAAATTGAAAAAGGCATTAGCACCATGGCACACAATTAGGCCTCACAAGGTACAGAACCAGTACTTGATTGACACATGTCCCACATGACTATAACCCTCCCATGCATGCACTGTCACTGAATTTGAAGGGGAGGAAAATGTCAGACACTGATGACACCAAGATGGAAGAGCAACACAGCTGCATGCTGGCTAGCACAGCCATCACACATTGGCCTGTGAGTGGCATGTCCAATCCACATACATGACCATGCCATCACACAGATGGCATCTACCATAGGCATGTCACATATCATTTGACTCATGTACAGTGAGTTCAATGTCCTCTTGTGGAGACCCACCACCAGTCACCAGAGTAGCGGCATGACTTGAGGCCAACTTTTTCTTTGCCCTGTGCTTAAGGTAATTCCAGCGCTTGTGCACCTCACTGATCCAAGGACACTTATGGTGTCCGCGACGGTCTGCCAGTGTGCCTGACGTCGGGCAGGTGTGGTCTTGCACCCTGAAGTGATCAACATTTTGCTGTCGTGTGCGGACACATACTGCACAAGTGCATCACGTTCGGCATCATTGAAGCTAGGCTTCCTTTGCGTGCCGGACTGCGTAGCCGTGTCTGGGGTATCAGCCTGTAGTGGACGAGCACTCTTCCTCTTTTTTTTGGAAGGTGGTGGGGATCCTGAGTGGCCTATACCGCTCTGGCCACTAGGGGCAGGAGCACCGGTGGACTGGGTAGTTGGAGTGTGGGAATGCACACTGAGCATGGGACTTGGTGCAGGCATTGGCTGAAGTGTTACGTAGTCAGGGGGAACGTTAGCAAGATGGACTGGGACCAACACTGCCCTGGCTGGGAGAGTCAGAGCTGGGGTGGATGGAGCTGCAGCTGCCCCTGCAACCTCCCCACCCTGCCTACTCGGGGCAGCAGATGACATAGCTGCCCCTGATCCACGTGGCCTGGTGACACCAACTTGCACCGCCACACGTGGCCTAGACTTGGCGACCTGTAAGTCAGCCTGGGAGTCAACCTCTGCCAGGTCAGGTGCCACAATGGGCTGGTCCAACAAGGGCTGATCAGAGATGGTGTCAGCCACGTTTCCCTCAACTATGGGGGAGGGCATGGGTGTCCCTGACTGGTCCTCCACACATGGGGGCGTAGGGGTACCCTGCAAATCCCGGCCACGTCCCCTACCGCGCCCACCACGGCCACCTCTTGAGGCTCGGCCACCTTTGCCACCCTTACCGCTTGGTCGCCTGCCAACCATGGCACTGATGTTGTTGTGCGTATGGGAGTTGCAGTAAACTATTGTCCTGGGCAATTGGGTGTCAAAGGGGTAGGGTACTAGATGGAATTCGTACCCTAGTGCTCTAGCAAGGCTGTATGTGACCCCTGGGGAAAGTCACGCAACGCACAGGCACCCCAAAAACAGAATATAACGTGCACGCAACCCCTCGTAGACCACGTGCGTGGAAAAATGAACCCGCACTACGCTGTGGCACCCAGAAACACAAAAATGAACGTACGCGTGTTACATGCAGCCCACAATGACCTCTGAAGGGGTACGCGGCACACGGGGCAAGCACAGTTGGTAAATACATGCGCGACTCACCGTCTGCCTGAAAAATGAGCATGAAAAACACGCACGTGTGCGCGTTGGCAACACCCCCGCCAAAAGAAGAATTGTACACTGTCTGAGGAGACAGGACAAAAGAAGAAGTGAACACTGTTTGAGGAAACAGGCCCAACAGAAAATCAGAAAAAAGCTGTCAGAGGTAACAGGGAGTACGAACTCGAAATGCTGTGAAGTAAATCGCGTGTGAACCGACAAGAAGTACAGAATTCACCCACTCGCTCTCCACGAAAAGCACGTACAAGGAAATGAAGTCCTACACGTGCCTTTTGAACGGGCCCACACGTCCCACGTCACTTCCGCGTATACGCGCTAAGGCCCTATCCTCCAATTACACGAGCTGACACTCGGACGTGCAGTTCTTGGACGGGTAACATGCATCCGTGTACAGGGCAACGCCTGCGCACGCACGTCACAGACGCGCTTACGCGCTAAGGGCCTTTGGTCCTATGAAATTGCGTACGCGTGCTGACGTGCTTACGTGCTAAGGGCCTTTCCTCGAATTACACGCTGACGTGCAAGATTTTCACGTGCTAAATCACACCGCCACGCATAAGCACATGGAAGACCACACTCCTGCCCAGAAGGCCAAATTACTGTCCCCCAGAGCCCCGAGAACGCTCCCACCTGCCATCTGCTGCTGCCTGCCTGCCTGCTGCCCAAGTGCCCTGCTATTTGCTGCCTGCACATCAGCCAGGGGTGCAGTTGCTGTGACCACCCCTGCTGGAACCGAACCCCGACTGGAGTACCATCTCGTTCCACAGCCCAGCCCCAGGACCCAGTTGCCCACCCACTCCTGCCTCTCGGGTTGCCATGTCGGGCACTACGCCATCTGGCATTACTGGCAACCCCCAGCCAGAGAGGCAGAGGGCCACCAGCTTCACTGCCACCAAAGTTGGTGTCCTGGTGGAGCAAGTCCTGGGGCAGTATGATGCCCTCTACGGAAGTTCTCGCGCCGACAAGGAAGGACAGACCCGGATCTGGACGGACATTGTGACTGCCATCAACGCGGAGGGGATGTCAGTCTGCCTATTCCATCATGTCAAGAAGCGCTGGGAGGACCTCAGGTCCAGGACCCTCAGCAAGGCCCAGAGCCTCTTGAAGGCAGCGGATGCTAAGGGGCGCCAGGGCCACCTGTCGGAAGATCAGATGAGGGTCCTGGAAAGCATATCCCCAGTGCTCCACGTCCAGGTCCTTGGGAGGCAGACCCGTCTGGAGTCGAGCGGTAAGTGTACATACATACTGATTGTATGCTGTGCGTGTGGTGGTGTGCCAGTAGTGTGCAGGTTGCACATGTGTTTTTGTCGGGCCATGTATGTACAGGGCCGTGAGGCTGACACATGCGAGGCCTCTCATGTGTGACACATGGACGGTGCATGTGTGTGTGAGCTTGCATGCAAAATGCTGATGTGTGGGCACACATGTATGGATGACTGTGTATGTTAGTTGGGATGGTTGTGGTGTCACACATGGATGTCGGTTCCAGCTGCATGTGTCTGCACCGTGTGCATGTGCATGTGTGTGTATTTGACAAGGGTGCAACAGTGATGCAACATGGATGTCTGGGACACTGATATGTAGAAGACTGATTGCCAGATGTCACATGGGTGCAAATCTCATTACTGCGACAGTCGTAGGAGGTGTACACATGCATGTGAGTGTGGTGGCGTGAGTGCGTGTCTAGTGCAATCCTTGTGTTTAATGTGATGTCATGCTCACCTTTGGCTGCTCATGCTGTTGTATGTGTATGGATGGTGCTGGCTGTTGCAATATGGCTGTGGAATAGCTCATGTGTGTGAGTTTAAATGACATGTGTGTCGGGATTGTGATGCCATGTCTGAAGTTTGACAATGACAGTCGTGTGCAACTGTCATGTGTGCATGAGTCCATTGTACAGTGCCCTGATGCCTGTCTCCTATCTCTCCCTGTCTGCAGCGTCAACTGATGAAGAGGGCGGAGAGGGTGCTGTGGGGCACAGCGGCAGGGATTGCACCGCCAGCCGGAGACGCAAGGCCCGGCTCACCTCCCAGGTTGTCATCTCATTGGGGAGTGAGGAGTCCGGTGCTGCGTCCCAGGTCGCAGCTGCCGAGGGGAGGTCCAAGAGGCGGAGGTCGGAGTTGGACTCCTCGGCAGCAGAAGGGGCAGCTGAGACCCCACAGGGTCTGACGGAGGTAGATGGCACGGAGTCATCCAGGTTGGTGGGGGGTTTGGTGGAGGAGAAGGCCGTGCAAGGGACAGAGACAGGGTCTGGAGGGTCGCGGGAAGTTTCACCCGCGATTTTTGCAGGGTACGTGTATTACGGGGTTCGCGGGAAGTTCTACACGCGAAAGGGCAATGCCCGTGCACAATACGTCACAGACGCGCTTACGCGCTAAGGACCTTTGGTCCAATGAAATCGCATACGCGTGCTGACGCGCTTACGCGCTAAGGGCCTTTCCTCGAATCACACGCTGACGTGCAATTTTTTCACGTGTCAAATCACTCCGTATCAAGCTAGCCACGTGAAAACACACAGAAGACCACGCTCCTGCTCAAAAGGCCGAATCACTGCCCCCCAGATCCCCGAGCAGCCTCCCACCTGCCATCTGCTGCTGCCTGACTGCCTGCTGGCCACGTGCCCTACTATTTGGTGCCTGCACATCAGCCATCTGCAGGGGTCCAGTTGCTGTGTCCACCCCAGCTGGAACTGAAGACTCCTGACTGGGGTACCATCGCTCCACAGCCCAGCCCCAGGACCCAGTTGCCCACCCACGCCTGCCTCTGGGGTTGCCATGTCGGGCACACCACCATCTGGCAACCCCCAGCAACCCCCAACCAGAGAGGCAGAGGGTCACCAGCTTCACTGCCACCGAAGTTGGTGTCCTGGTGGAGCTTGTCCTGGGGCATTATGATGCCCTCTTAGGATCATCACGCGCCAACAAGGAAGGACGGGACAGGATCTGGGACGACTTTGTGGTTGCCATCAACGCGGAGGGGGTGGCAACCCGCAACATCAAGCAAGTGAGGAAGCGCTGGGAGGACTTGAGGTCCAGGACCCTCATGAAGGCCCGGCACCTCGTGGAGGGGGGCCGGGGCACCATGAGTACCATCCAGCCGAGGGTCCTGGAACGCGTATGCCCAGTGCTCCACGCCCAGATCCTTGAGAGGCAGACCCGTCTGGAATTGAGCGGTAAGTGGCCAAGCATTGCCGTGTGAGACGGGGCATGTTGCAGTGTGCTGGTTATCTGATACTTGCCTGTATGTGTGACATAGGCCATGTACGTATGTGTGTGTGCAGGGACATCATGGTCATGCATGTGGGACCAGTAATGTGTGAACCACATGGTTGGTGCATGTGTTGAAATACAACATGGGGACCTCTATGCGGAATGGACACATGAAAGCATGCCAGTCTCTGTTCCTGGACATGGGTGGGGGTGAGGGATGGGTGCTGATGCCATGTACATGTATGGTGTCCATGTCTGTGTGTCTGACCTGCATGTCTGTGACTTGTTATTGCCATGGATGCATGACACATGTCTGTAACAATATTTGGATTCACTGATGCAGCCTAGTCATCCTTGTATCCACTGTGTCTGGGGTGTACGAGTCCAGATGGATGAAACTACGGTGAGGTGTGTGCATGTGATAGGCATGACCCATGATGCATGTGAGTTTCAAACAAACATTGTATGTTTCAAGAGTCCCTTGGACATGTATGCTAATGTCCATGGCATGCACCATGCCTGTTACTGCATGTGTTTTGCCTGCACTGACCCATGTGTTGTGGAGGGACATGATGGAAGTGATGTTTGACAGTGCCACTCATCTGCTATTGCTTCCTGTCTAGTGGACCATTGTACAGTACCCTGATGCTTGTGTTCTATGTCTACTTCTACACAGCGCCAAGTGAAGAAGAGGACGGAGACAGCGCTGTGGAGCAAAGCAGCGGGGATGCCCCCACGGCTGCAGCGGAAGGGGTGGGTGAGCCCCCACAGGGGCTTGCAACGGCGGCAGACGGTGTGGAGCCATCCAGGTTGGTGGTTTCCACAGAGGAGGAGGAGGCCGCTACTGAGCTGCAAATGGGGCCTGGTGGGGGCATCCCTGCTGGTGCAAGTGGTGCAGTCCAGGGGCATGAGGCAGCACAGGTCGCCGTGGAGGGGCCTGTGCATGTCACTGTCCCTGACACTGTGACTGCACAACCATGCACCAGCAGGGATGCCCCATTCCAGGCCCGTCCGCAGGTAGGGGGGATGTCCATGCCATCTGACACTCCTCTACCTGCGGACGAGGGGACCCCTGGCCGTATGGAGAAGGTCCTGATTGGTGTCTCGTTGCGCACGGGTGTCATTCGTGATGAGATGCGTGCTTTCCGGGGGGAGCACGCACGTCATCACGAAGAGCACCGTGCCAACGTGGTCCAGTTGGGAGCGACCATGGTCGGGGTTTCCTGCATGTGTCAGGCACTCTGGCGACCCTCTCCTCCTCTGTGGAGGCTATGCGCCAGTCGTTCTCCATGCCGTCTTCCTGCCCAGATGCCACCAGGGCCCCCTGTGGAGCTGCCCCGACCAACGCAGCCAGCTTGGTGGGGATCCCATCCCTGCCACAGTCGGGAGTCAGAGGTCCAGCAGGGGTGGACACACCAGCAACTGGACCCCAGCAGATGGAGGATGTGACGGCATCATAGGGCAGGGCACATGCACGATGGCGTCGGTGGATTCCATCAGCCTGGATGCCGTCGTGCTGGCAGAGGCAGTTGCGTTGGAGGCAGTGGCAGGCTCGACGTGGGAGGCACCATGGCTCGGGGCCATCAACATCAGAGGGGCAGGCATCGGCCGGAGGGCAGAAGAACCCTGGAATGAGAGTGTCTTCTGTGTGGGAGCGGTTGGGCCATCAGATAGGTGCCGAGCAGCAGCAGGCGGAGGAGGAACGGCTCACAATGGTCAGGGTAGAGAACTCCATGCGGAGCGCGCTGAGGCGGGCTCAGTGCCTCGAGGGTATTCGCAGGGAGTTGGAGCTGGACACTGCATTATCCCTGCGAGACCTCGGGGTCAGTGAACATGCCCGCCTCCAAGCCATTGAACAGGAGTTCGATGATGCCCTGGCCCATGACATCAACCAGTGAGCCGTCAGACTAGCCCGCCGACTTTGTATATAGTTATTTTCAGGACATGTATATACTTTCTTTTAGTCATATTCACATGGAGTAATGTTTTTTTATGCTTTTCATCTTTGGATTTCGTTCTATGGACTTTGGGGATGCAACACTTATATTTTTTAATTTTTTGGATTTCTTTTCTTGCTTGGATTTGTCTTTCTTTTTCTTATTTCAAAAATGATTTCTTCTTTTGCATGTGTGCTTTTCATTTTGACATTTGTTGTACTTTTTAACACATTTATTTATTCTACATTATTGGTGTGGTGTACAGTGATGGTTTGGTGCATGTCTCCATGAGCATTGGCACAGTCATGTGTTGCAACTGTGTGGCTCTGTCGGACATTTGCTGATGGGCATGCTGGTTCTTTTCAGACTATCATGGAATGGGTGATTTACTAGGGAGTGGGTGCAGTGGATCGTTGGGTGTTTGCACTGGGGGGTGGAGGGTTGGGATTTGGGTTGGCATTAGGGCCATGGGTCTGTATAGTCATGCGTGGTGTTTGGGGGACATGTGTGGGGGCCTGCTGGCAGGTCCCCCTGACCTGCTGGGAGGGGTGGGTGCAGGGGGACATGAGTGGGACATGAGTGGGGGCCTGCTGGCAGGTGCCCCTCACTGCTGGGGGGTGGGGGTGCAGGGGGACATGAGTGGGTCATGAGTGGGGGCCTGCTGGCAGGTGCCCCTCACTGCTGGGGGGTTGGGGTGCAGGGGGACATGAGTGGGACATGAGTGGGGGCCTGCTGGCAGGTGCCCCTCACTGCTGGGGGGTGGGGGTGCAGGGGGACATGAGTGGGACATGAGTGGGGGCCTGCTGGCAGGTGCCCGGCACTGCTGGGGGGTGGGGGTGCAGGGGGACATGAGTGGGACATGAGTGGGGGCCTGCTGGCAGGTGCCCCTCACTGCTGGGGGGTGGGGGTGCAGGGGGACATGAGTGGGGGCCTGCTGGCAGGTGCCCCTGACTGCTGGGGGTGGGGGTTCAGGGGGACATGAGTTGGCCATGTGTGGGGGCCTGCTGGCAGGTGCCCATGACTGCTGGGGTGGGGGTGCAAGGGGACATGAGGGGGTGCCTGCTGGCAGGTGCCCCTGACTGCTGGGGGTGGGGGTGCAGGGGGACATGAGTGGGACATGAGTGGGGGCCTGCTGGCAGGTGCCCCGCACTGCTGGGGGGTGGGGGTGCAGGGGGACATGAGTGGGACATGAGTGGGGCCTGCTGGCAGATGCCCCGCACTGCTGGGGGGTGGGGGTGCAGGGGGACATGAGTGGGGGCATGCTGGCAGGTGCCCCACACTGCTGGGGGGTGGAGGTACAGGGGGACATGAGTGGGGGCCTGCTGGCAGGTGCCCCGCACTGCTGGGGGGTGGGAGTGCAGGGGGACATGAGTTGATGACCAGTGGTGCAAGGTGACATGTGGCTTTGCTGGGGGGCATGCCCATGGTGTATGGGCTGCCTGCGGGACATGACCAGGGGTGCAGGGTAGTCCCCTGTGGTGTGGGCTGCCTGCAGGGGCCGTGGGGACACACCTGGGAGGACCCACACTGCCAATTCACGTGTAGGACTCCCTGGCACCCCCGTGATACACGTACCCAGGCCAATTCCATGTGAAACTTCCCGCGCACCCCTGAAATACACGTACCCAGGCCAATCGCGTGTGAAACTTCCCGCGCACCCCTGACATACACGTAACCAGGCCAATCGCGTGTGAAACTTCCAGCGCACCCCTGAAATACACGTACCCAGGCCAATCGCGTGTGAAACTTCCCGCGCACCCCTGAAATACACGCACCCAACCCATTCACGTGTGAGACTTCCCGCGCACCCCTGAAATACACGTACCCAGCCCATTCGCGTTTGAAACTTCCCGCGCACCCCTGAAATGCTCGTACCCAGCCCATTCACGTGTGAAACTTCCCGCGCACCCCTGAAATACACGTACCCAGCCCATTCGCATGTGAAACTTCCCGCGCACCCCTGAAATACACGTACCCAGCCCATTCGCATGTGAAACTTCCCGCGCACCCCTGAAATACACGTACCCAGCCCATTCGCATGTGAAACTTCCCGCGCACCACTGAAATACACGTACCCAGCCCATTCGCGTGTGAAACTCCCGCGCACCCCAGGAATACACATACCCAGGCCAATCGCGTGTGAAACTTCCCGCTCACCACTGAAATACACGTACCCAGCCCATTCGCGTGTGAGACTTCCCGCGCACCCCTGAAATACACGTACCCAGCCCATTCGCATGTGAAACTTCCCGTGCACCCCTGGAATACACGTACCCAGCCCATTTGCGTGTGAAACTTCACGCGAACCCCAGGAATACACGTACACCACTCGCACAGGGCCTATCGCGTGTGTAACTTCCCACACACCCCTGGAATCCACGTACCCAGGCCAATCGCGTCTGAAACTTCCCGCGTACCCCTGAAATACACGTACCCAGCCCATTCGTGTGTGAAACTTCCCGCGCACCCCTGGAATACACGTACCCAGCCCATTCGCGTGTGAAACTTCACGCGAACCCCAGGAATACACGTACACCACTCACACAGGGCCTATCGCGTGTGAAACTTCCGCGCACCCCTGAAATACACGTACACAGCCCATTCACGTGTGTAACTTCCCATGTGCCCCTGGAATACACGTACCCAGGCCAATCGCGTGTGAAACTTCCCGCGCACCCCTGAAATACACGTACCCAGCCCATTCGCGTGTGTAACTTCCCGCGCACCCCTGGAATACACATACCCAGGCCAATCGCGTGTGAAACTTCCCGCGAACCCCAGTTATATACGTACCCCGCTCGCACAGGCCCTTTCGCGTGTGGAAGTTACCGCAAAACCCGTAATACACGTTCCGCGCTTGGCGTTTGCTGTTTGGCAGTCCGGTAAACTGGTTTTGGGTTGGCGCAGACCTTTGCGCTGGATTGGGGATTTTGATGCCTTTTCCTTGCACAAGGGCGTTCTTGGGGGCGTAACTGGCGCTGCTGCAGGGTCGCTGCGCCACTCTGCGCCAAGGCTGGTTTTGGAGGCTAAAATCCATGAATACGCTGTGCGCTGAAATGGATTTTATCGCACGTGGCTGGCGCAGTCTATCGCACAGGAACACTGTGCGCCAGCCGTCTGCGCCACTTTTGTGCGAATTTCCATGAATTACCCTGTTCATCGTGATTGTTACTTGCTATCGAGTCAGAACACAGCACCCTTTCTCGTGATTATTACCTGATATTGAGAGACAGAACACAGCACCCTTCATCATAATCATTACCCGACAATGAGGTTCCTACTACAGCACTCTTCATCAGGATAATTACCATCATGATAACATGCTATTTACATGTTATTGAGGTTCTCACTACAGTACCCTTCATTGTGATTCCTGCCTGCTATTGAGGTTCACACAACAGCATCGCATCTTTCAACATGATCAGATTCGGACTGGGACAAGAAATAGGCCCGGTCAACCAAAAAAAAATGCCCAACACCTCGCATCAAAAAAGTGTTTCGCTGCTCGCCTCACAACCCTTGACCTCTTATGTCATCACCGGAAGTGATGTCATTTGACTCCACCCCAAAGTGACATCCCGGGAAGTGATGAAACACGACCTTTCACCCCTTGACAAAACAGGAAGTTGCATCAAATAGCATTGCTCCTAAGTACACTAAATTACTGTGAATCCAAGCAGACGTCCAAGGCCAAACGATAATATGTTATTGTATAGCACTTACGCGTAAGCTCTTTTTTTATAGAGCAAATATGCATACAATATCACCCAACCTGTGTTGGTACTCATTTAACGACCTAAGAAGGATGAAAGGTTTTTTGAAAATAGAAAAAAGAAAATTGAAAAAATATATTTTATTTTCCCAATTTCTTTTTTGCCAAACCAGCCCAGGCATGGCCAGAAACCGGCCCCCGCTCCCCAGGGACGATTTCGACCCTGATCATGATTGTTACCTGCATTAGGATTCACAACACCACACTCTTCATCATGATTGTTAACTGCCATTAGGATTCACAACACTACACTCTTCATCGTGATTGTTACCTGCTATTGAGGTTATCATTGTAGCACCCTTCATCATGACTATTACATGATATTTACAAGCTATTCAGATTCCCACCACTGCACGCTTCATCATGATAATTACCTGCTATTGAGGGTCACTCTACGGCACCCTTCATCTGGATTATTACATGCTATTTACATGCCATTGAGGCTCTCACTGCAGCACTTTTCATCATAAAAAACATGCTATTTACAAGCTATTGAGATGCTCACCACAGCACGTTTCAACCTGATAATTACCTCATATTGAAGTTCATGGGCATTGGTGAAGGATGTACCCAGTGTGTTTATGGGAGTCTGTCAGCCGCTTGGTGGGGCAAGGTTTGCAGATCTCCTCCTGCCCTAGAGGTCTTTCCTGCATGGTTGCCCCGCGTTGGGCAATGTGGGTAGGAATTACCTCCATGCGGCTACTTTGGACAGGATTGTTTACTCACCTACCTCAGAGATTACCAAATGGTCCTTGGGATGGACTGATGAACTAACCGCTGCCTAACCCTTCGCTTATCTTCAACCCTTTTTTTTGTCTTACTTTCTTATCATGGGGATATATTGATTTGTTTGCTATACAGAATGTATGGGAAATATGGCTCCCCTGACTCTCTTCAGCAATTTAGTAGGTATATGCTGTAATTCCCACACTGTCACACAGCCAAACTTATAACAGCCAACAGGAATTCTCAACCTTTAGTAAAACCTTCCATACTGCGAGGTTGTCACAGAGACAGTTAACGCATTACTAACTTCAACACCATTAGTTCACTAACCCACAACAATCCCAAGACACCCACATCAACAGCAATGCCCTGACACATGAAGAACAAACAAATAAGAATGGAGAACCGAGCAAGAAAGGGAAAAGACACCATACCTCTACTGAAGGACAGGAACCTCCAATCAAAGTACACAACACCTCTAAATCACCACCAGCTTCCATTAAATGAATGAAACATCCGGACTAGGATGAGAGCAAAAACAACATACATCACTCGTTATCTCTCCACCTACAGACCAGCCAGATCAGAAATCAAACACTCCACTGAAACAGACCCAGGTGAAGTCTGAGAAAGCCCCACTATCCCACCCAGAACAAACCACCCACCCCAACAACCAGGACACTGCAACAGAGAATGATCCCACCAAAAGTCACCAATGTGAACTGGTGCAAACCTGGAATCCCCCACCACAAACACTACCTTCATAACGAGAGATTGTAAAACATGCTACTCCCATAATCAAACACCCAACTACAACAATACAAAAATGAGAGACCCATCACAGAACCTATTAGAGCTCCTCAACAAAGGGACAGACAATCTACTCACACACCCAGTAACAACCAGCCGCACAGAACTGATAGACAAACAATCAGACAAAAAATCCAGACATCACACTCGCACTGGACCACCAAAAACAAGCAATCCAGAGATTTTAACATTTGGTTTGTAAGAGAAAATGAAACCACATCTAACTCCCACAGCACTCAGCTGGCAACTCTCCATCTCAAACAAATGGTGAACGGACCCACTTACAGAGCTGGACACATGCTCAATGCAAGAATGCAGGAATGCAGGAATGGACTCTCGACTGCCGCCCCACTGGGTCCAAACATTTGGCGTGACCATCATATGATCCCTTCCACCGTCAAAACCCCAATGCAGCATGATACGCACAAACATAAAGCATCCTACATGTACCAAAAGAAACTTGAAACGACTTGATCTAGAAATTCTAACACAACTACTAGAAATCACCAAACCCGGTACTTCCCAACTTAACGAAACAACACCTTTGAAGAGAACTGGCACATCTGGATCACCAATGCATTAGACCAATTGTCACCCTTAAAATCTTGCAAAACCACACCGAAAATAGTTGAGGCGTGATGGTTCACAGAGAAACTGATAACCAAAGAAATCAAACCACAACCTAGAAAAGACACAGAGAAAAAACTGCAACCAATCGGACAAAATTAATTACCAGCAACAAATTTGGCTACAAAAGTCAACAGTTTTGAAAGTGAAGAAAGCACATTATGCTGCAAGAATTCAATCAGAAAGAAGCCCACAAAATAATTGTACAGTATTATCAAGGTAATAAAAAACCCATCCTCATTCAGCAACAACAACACACCCTCGATACTATGTGACAACCTTTCAGACCACCACAGAGAAAAAATACACTCAATCCAACAAGCCATAGATGCATCCATTAGAACAAAAAATTACACCCTGCCAGAATTCAAAACCCCAATAATCAGTGCAACACTCAACCAATCCCCACCAAAAAGTGAGGGAACTTTCAGCAGCCTACTAAAAGAAATCAACATGGCAGGATCCCTCAACGCTCCATGCCCACCGGATATCTACAAACAGCTCCTCACCCATAAAACACCAGCCTTCTACAGCTGACTACCAATGAACCTATCTCTGAAAACTGAATTGTACCAAAATCATACAGATCATTCTATATTAAACCCCTCTTTAAAAAGGAGACAGGAAAAACAGATGGCCCAGCCAACTTCAGACCTATTTCAAACCGACCCTACCTGGCTAAAATCGTGGAGAACTACATGTACAAAGAACTGCTCAACAATGTGGAAACTAACAGACTACTGGACAAATCCCAGGTGGGTTTCAGACCTATGAGAGGAACCATATCAGCACCAATTTCCGTACAATCTGCCCTCATACTTCTGGACATATCAGCCACCTTCGATACAACCAAACATGCAGCATTTCTCAAGGGACTGGAAGAGTCTGGTATTCAACATTCTGTACTACAAGGGCTGAAATGAAATAATCTACCTACCACTGTTCAAATCAAATACTAAAAAACATAACATGCAGCATACCACAAGGATTAAAACCTCTCCCAACTTATTTTCAATATCCATATGGCCCTCCTAATAAAGCTCATACATACTTATGGACTTACTTCCTATAATTCTGCAGATGACACTCATCTCATTTTCAACTTGACTACCAACAATGGCTCCGTCAACACCCTCAATAACTTCCTCCCCAATATAAATACCTGCATGGCAAATAACAATCTTAAACTAAACCCAACCAAAATGGAAATAATTTTTCTTGTGTTGGTACTTGTAATATGTGCGATCCCAGAGATTAATGCCAGTCAGTAATCCAATGCAGTATAAACTGTTTGTTTATTATTGAATTTTGTGTAAATGCATTTTTCATGTTTTAATTCCATACATACACATTTGTCATATGCTTGTTGTACAATTCGTGATAATTTCTCATCTGTCTTTCATGTATTGATTCCATACATTTATGCACGTTTTACATTTCCATTATGCACCTTCATCCTATGCATATTAAAGTGTTACAATCTCCCAACACGTGTTTCCCCACAGCATTGGCCATTGTTCTTCAGGAGAGAGTCTAAAGCAAAAGTAAAGAAAAAGAATTTTTGATTTGTGATTTGTTTAGCAAGAACTTTAAAAATATGTAAATCAGAAAATAAAAGAATATGAAAAATAATTGAAGAAAGAGGACCTTGTGTAAAAAATAGAATTCACTCACACTTTGTTTCAATCACTTTCTTTGTTAAGTTTATTTCAATCCCTTTATTTAAGGATAGACTCTTGTTGTCAAAACTGATGAATCTGCAAAAGTTCAGGAGGACTGATTAATTCTCAGATACCCTGACAACTTTTAGAAGTAGTTTTTCTTTCAAAAGAGGTAAACATGTAAGCCATAAAGTGTTCACCAAGTGAGATGGAGAATTTGAAGTTAATAATTTAGCCATGGAGAGCTTTAGAGACCAATAAACTTGTGAACCTTAGAGTGTTCACCAAGTGAGTTGGGGATTTGTGAAGTTTAGTAGTTTAGCCATAAAGATCTGGGCAGTCAAAAACAAGTATTTCATTTTTCGCCCGGACATTTGTTTAAGATAATAATTTGAAAAAATAGATTTATCTTTTTTCCCCTTTTTTCAGTGGTGGACAGCAACAACAAGGTCCGATTGCCTTGTTGTATTCGCCAGGATCCGCAATTGATCCCTTTGTTTCCTGGTTCTGCTTTTATAGTCCGTTTTGACACGTAATGACGTCATCACGTAAGCGTGCCGCAATGACATCACACGTTCTATTACGTGCGCTGGCCATTTTTAAAGTGACGGATTCGCCGCTCAGCTCAAATTTGTTTAGTTTGTTTTTAACAGAAGCTGGACATTATGTGAGGTTGATTTCTGCTTATTTCTGAGTTTTTGACAAGGTCATTCCACTAGTTAAAATTTGTCTTGAAACAGTAAAACCTGATACATTTATCATGATTAGAAGAAATGAATATATGGGAAGACGAAGGAAAAAAGAATGAAAGATAAAGAAAGTACACAACGAAATCATATGAGATTTAGAAGAGATGAGTATGTGGGAAGAAAAAGAAAAAAGAATGAAAGATGAAGATAAAAATAGTACACAACGAAATCATATGAAGATGATCAAAACATAATAACTTCTTAGAGATTAAACCCATTAAACATAGATTGTCCATGTCAATTGTTCATATGGCAGAAAACATTAGTTTCTCTAATAATATTTTTAGAGCCAATAGGCCATCTCGTGTTCTGTGTTTAAACCAGTATGACACGTGTCCAGAATACAGATCCACTTAGCTTCTCTTCTGCATAGTCGGAGTTCTCTGTCACCACCTCTTTCCATTTGAGCAATTTTCTCTAAGCCCAAAAATGTTATGTCCTTGATGTTTGATTGGCTGTGTTATTGGATGTAGTGGGTGTCCATAGGATATCTTGCGTCTCCATTCTTTATTGCTCTTAGATGTCCATAATATGATTTTTCAATTCTCTTATTGGGCTGCCAATATATTTATTGCCACAAACACATAGGATTGCATAGATCACATATTTGCTTTTGCATTTCTCAAGGGACTGGAAGAATCTGGTATTCAACATTCTGTACTACAAGGGCTGAAAGGAAATAATCTACCTACTACTGTTCACATCAAAAACAAAAAAACATAACATGCAGCATACCACAAGTTTTAAAGCCTCTCCTCACTTATTTTCATTGTCTACATGGTCCCCCTATTGAAGCTCATACATACTTATGGACTGACTTCCTATAATTTTGCAGATGACACTCGTCTCATTTTCAACTTGACTACCAACAATGGCTCCGTCAAAATCCTCAATAACTTCCTCCCCAGTATAAATACCTGTATGGCAAATAACAATCTTAAACCCAACCAAAATGGAAATAATGATAACTCCTGGAGCTGACAACCCAACACAAACACCTCTCACCTGGCCCCTGAGAATGAGAACCCAACCTAAATCCTCAACAGTGATTAAAAACCTGGGAACACTCATGGGCAGCAGTCTCATCCTCGAATCACAGGTCAATGGAATAGCAAAAAACGGTTTCTACCACCTTCGACTAATAAGAAGTATCCTACCATACCTCATCTTCCCACAGAGAACCCTCACTGTCATTTCCTTGGTATTATCAAGAATAGACTACACCAATAGCCTCCACCTAGCAGTACTCAAACACCTCATAAAAACTGCAACACATCCAAAGAGCAGCAGCAAGAATATTACTATGACTAAAAAGAAGGGACCGCATCAACCCAGCCCTGAGAAGTTTACATTGGATACCAGTCGAAGAAAACATACATTTCAAAGCCCTGTGCATTGTCCACAGACCACTACAGACGCATGGAGCTGAATTCCTTCAAGCAAAAATCCACTGATACATACCCAAAAGAACCTTAAGATGTAGCACTGACTTCAAAATAGAAACAAGACACTACAAGATAACTAGACTCAGAGGAGCTGCCTTTTAAATTCTCAAAGAAAAACTATGATACTCAATTCCAAAGGAAATCAGAATGATGGAAGGCCACCTAACATTCAGGAAACAGCTAAAACACCTGGTTATTCAACTCAACAGAATAAAACAGATCAACAGGTTCCTAACAGCGATCTGCATATGGGGAACCCACTTCAACCCTGTGCATTATCCACACCACACCTGGAATGCGCACACCTATGCTAAGGTAAGCACCCCACAAAAGAAAGCAACAGGAGAGCTAAACAATACCCACAGA
This sequence comes from Ambystoma mexicanum, assembly GCF_040938575.1. Classification (NCBI taxonomy): domain Eukaryota; kingdom Metazoa; phylum Chordata; class Amphibia; order Caudata; family Ambystomatidae; genus Ambystoma; species Ambystoma mexicanum. The sequence goes on from NC_090936.1 coordinate 663,806,002, forward strand.
CCACCAACATTCTACTAATGAATTCCCTTCTCTACCACACTCCCACATTACTCACCTACCACACACAACTAGATTGAACCCCGAGACCAGGGGTCCTTTAAGACGAGGCAGCAATACTTAGAGATGGGTGGGGATGCAGAACTTACTCATACATCAATAATCAAACCGACTCAGGAAGTTGGCAAAACTTAATACTGTTTTATTAGCAATGATCTAAAACAGGGAGTTACAACGGACATCAACGGACACCGCACAGCATAATCTCGCATTCTCAAGAACTCAACCCGTTGCATGAAAAAACACACATTTATAGAAAAAACTTGTCATCATTGATGTCACACTATGTGCCAAACTAAGAAAACCTACTTGGGGATGTGATAGGCTTAACAGGAACATCTAGGTATACGTTTCATACTGACAGGGGTTGTGATTGGGTCTCTAACATCAAGTGGACAACTAAGCCCATCCCAAATGCAAGTCATCTTTTGTGTCATACTAATACTCAACACTTTATTGGTTACACAAACTATAGGGCTCTTTCATACGTGGCCCCCTATAATTGGTTGGCACTTGTGTACTCTTCTGGAATATTGCACTTGCTAGCAGCACGCAAGCTGGTAACCCCAGGTGCTAAGAGGGTCGGCCTGGTCATGCCACCCCCACCCAATTAGCCCATTATCAATCATCACTTCTGTGGTCTGCCATTCAATTATGCTTTGAACTCAGTCTTGTAGAATCTCACTGGGCCTGATAATACAAGGGAGTGTGGCATAGTCTTATGTTCTGGTTTCAGTGTAGCTCAACCCAATTCTCCTTCGCCATCAGCTATTTTCCAACTGCGACACACTTCAAGTCTTTTCTATTCACAGGGTTCAGGTTTGCTAAAGTGCATTGTGGAACATCCAGATTCTAGATATTCCTATGTATATACATTGGCGCATCGCCGCAATCTACTCACTACGTTGCCAGTCTCAGGATTACTTCGTCTGCTTGCGTTGCAGCATCTGTATAAGTATAAAATGGCTTTGCATTTTCTTCAGTGTTTCGTTGCACAAGCATCTTCATTTCGATCCCGATCTTAGAATGTTTATGTTCCTTCTTCATTTGTGTCTTCTCTAGGTGCATCAGTTCTGCTTCACATGAGGTCACCAGTCCTTTCTCTCATTAATTTTCATACTTCTTCCATGACTTTCTCCAGAAGACCATTACTTCTTCGTGACTGCTTATAGGGTTTACTCAGTGGATACCTTGTCTCAAGAATCCCTTGCGGTATAGGGATCCTCACTGGTACTGCACCTATCGCAATTTCCGGTTCCCAACATATGGGCAACATGGGGGCAGAGCTTCTGTTTGTGGTATTTGGCTCCTGCGCTGCAAGATGACTATCAAACCATCTTGCTAAAACACCCAAACTGCACCTCGCTCTGAAACCCACTGTCACACCCAAATAGCCTCCAACACCCAACAACACAATCACTGGACAACGCCCTTCTGGAAACAAAAGTCCAGTGTACAGAACAAAGCCCACCCAGAAAGCACACATGCACAGACGCTGGTAATTCCTGCTTCTACCAACGTCCACAGATGAGCACAGAACCCCCCCATCACTCTCTTCCCCCTAACAAACCCAACCCACTTTACCTTACAGAGCCACCACAGCACGTGGAGACCATGAACATGGCAGTGGTGCACGGTATAAATCAACCTAACATAACATATGGGACCTTAGTCGATTCACCATCCCTCTAATATTCTCTGTCTGGCCCCTATCACTCTGTGAGCCAAATACAGTATGCCCCCTGCTCAAGCCTGGATCTTTAACTTGGTCTCTTTACCATTGTGGATCCGTGGGCAGCCACGTCCTGGTCTTTGACTCTGTTCTAAAATGGCACTCCTGGGCTGACCAATCAACCAATCATTTCAGGTGACTTGATCAAAACTGTTGCCAAAACGAAGGCGTTTTCTCTTCAAAGCTACCCACGTCCAGCTATCACCCATAACAACAAATATAATCAAGCTGGAGCCCTCATTGGCCACGCTCCTCAATTGCTCCTTCACTCATGGGAAAGTACCTTATGACCTCAAGAAAACCACTATGATGCCTTAACTGTAAACAAATCATCAGCAAACCAATGAAACTAGCAAGTATCTGCCCAGTCTAAAACAGACCTTACTTGGCCAAGCTCCTGGAAAGAATAACAACTATATAGCCGTTGGACTACTTAGAAAAATAATCTGTTCTGACTGCATGCTCACAGCTGAACCATGGCACTCTGTTTCACCGACCTCAGCACTCTCCAAGCATCCAGGATTTGGCTATTAAATGGATATCCTCTTTCCTGTGAGATGGAGTCTCTTAGATTAAAATAGACTCAAAACCCTTTACTGTGGCCATGGGTGCCCTCCAGAACACTGTCCTTGTACCACTGCCCTTCAACTGTTAAATGAAGCCACTTACGTCATTTCACCAAAATGCCAGGAGTAGCGGAAGTGACATCACACGACCCTTGAAATCTGATGACATGTCATTTCACCACACCCCAAAGTGATATCACAGGAAGCGATGGAATATGACCTTTCACCCCTTGACAAAACAGGAAGTGGTATCACATAGCATTGTTCCTTAGTACACTACGCAAAATATGGTTACGATATCACTATAATGTGATATACATTTCATACAAGAATGGATCGCCATATGTATTGTTAAGATTAGTGTGTATACGCTCCTATTACCAAATTACTGTGAATGCAAGCAGACGTCCATGGCCAAATGATGATGAGGTGTTGTTATATAGCACTTACGCTTAAGCGCTTTATATAGAACAAATATACATCTATTATCACGCAACCTGTGTTGGTACTCAGTTATCAACGTCAGAAGGATGACAGACTGGGCTTAGGTGTTCAGGAAATCAGTGACTCACCTCCTGAAGTGTGCTTGAAATAAACTTTTGAACAGTCTAACAATTATTGTATAGAATTCCAGAAGGACACATTACCCATCCCCTGCGGTGTTCCACAGGGATCCTGCGTCTCGCCCACACTGTACAACATAATCACCAAGCCCCTTTTCGATGATCTGCACCATCTTGGCATCACCTACACTAACTATGCAGATGATACCCAGATCCTCCTCCCACTTTCAGGGGATTATGATAAGGATTTGGCCTTCGTGAACAGAGTGTACATCATCATCCAGGCAGGGATGGCCACACACGGTCTATGCCTGAAAGATGATAAAATAGAACTCATCATCTTGGGTACCCGCACTAACTCCAAAAAATTGGGACCTGGCTACGCCTCATTTATAATTGATGGCAACTGCATTAAGGTAGCTCAGGAGGTAATCTGGATTCTACACTTTCATTCGCCAAACAGGTTAACACGCTAGCGTCCTCTACGGCCTATACGTGCAAACTTATAAGAACAGGCAAGCCATTTCTCTCCAATAATAGCTGTACCAGCCTGGCCAGAGCACTAATCCTGTCCCGTCTGGATTACTGCAACGCCTTGTACATAGGTTCCAACAAAGCTATCATTAGAAAAATTCAAACCCTACAAGCAATGCCCTTAGAGCGGCACTAGGCATTTCTAAAAGAAACCACACCTCTGAGAACAGACGACAGAATAATTGGCTCCGAACTAATGACAAAATCCTCGCTCACCCATAAATCTCTCAATAACGCCGCCCCTAGCTACCTATCTGAGAGATTCCATAAACACATATCCATAAGACCCACCAGATCAGCAAATAAGGATCATCTGACCATACCTAAATTCAAACTAGCCACCATCGGAGGTAATAGTTTCCCCGCTAAAGCGGCTAAACTTTGGAATTCCATGCCCCCTACACTGAGATCAGACCAGTCCTATCTCAACTTTAGAACTAACATCATTATGTGGCTGAAAGCGAATGACTATTAACTATTACACAATGTCAACTGTATCATAATTAACAACGATCTTCCCAAGTTGCTCGCAGCATACAATATGTGTAAATATTTGTACATTCTGCTACTGTAAGATATGCATCTCACGCTCATATCTTAACATATGTTATCCGTGGGGATAACTATAACTCTGTACATAATGACTGTATTAGCTGTATATTACATTTTTTTTCCTTGCTCTGTAATTTATGCCTCACACTTTTGACCCTCTGTAACTAAGCTTTGCATTATCTTGTAACTGCTGCGCCCTAATACTCCTGGGTCTGGTGCGCATTATAAATAATAAACAAACAAACATTATTTGTTATTCCTATTCTTTCTTGCGTTAGACTTGTGGAAACCCTGTTTTTTTTAAAGAGGCCTGAACAAGAAATTCAGCCACTCCAGAAGCAAAGAGCCACACAGCCGAGGAGCTTGCATTAAAAAACAAAAATTGAACAGTGTTACGTTTTTGACATTTGTTTTTAGGGGTAGCAAGGGAGACCTCAGGGGTCGCCGTTGTGACCCCTGGCAACCCCTAAATGACGTCACTGCTGGAATCTGTCAATACTCTGTTCCAGGGCCATATGGATGATACCCAGATTGAATTTAAGTTGAATACGTTGAATAAGTCTTATTTATCTCATGACATCATGAAGGGCCTACTCCCTATCGAAGACTGTGCAATGACCTGTTCTTCAAGGCTAGACCCCGGAGAGCGCCTCCATGCTCCTCGAATGGTATTATCCAACTAAAACACTAAGGCCTCATTACAACCTTTGCGGAATGGGTTAACGAGTGCCGCTAATGGAGGCGGACCCGTTAAACCCATTCCGCAAGATTACAAGGTTCCCGCGAGGTGACCAGGGAGCTAACAACGGGCCGGTCGTAATCGGCCCGTTGTTAGCTCGCTGCACCCATTCCCATTGAGCGCTATGGGGGCTCAAATGGGAATGGGGAAGGTACGGGCCCGGGTTCCCTGAAGGAGGAATTACCGGGCCCTCCAAACTCGGAATGGCCCGTTAATTCCCCATTCAGGGAACCATGACCCGGACACGGTTTTGGTGGCAGCCATGCCCTTATTAAGGGCATGGCTACCGCCAAAGTCGTAATGATGTCCCAAGACTCGAGGCTGCCAAAAAAAAAGACCACTATACCGCTCAGGAATAAGGATCTGGGGGATCACTCAATTAGCACAGGTAGCACCTGTGTGTGTATCTCCCGCCCGACCGATTTACAGCAATATGAAAGCCTTTCAACTTTGTGAAAAAACTAAAAGTGTACTTTTTTAAACACGCCTTCTTGCCAGACTGGCTTCTTGTTGCCGGTGACTTATTTCAGCGGGAAGCTCAGGCTGTATAACCTTCGTTCTTAATCCTGTGTTGCTGCTGTTTTCTGGCCCCTGATATTGCTCTTTCCAAATAAGCCTGTTTCCCCTTCTGGCTGAGCATTTAATTTAGCACACTTTCTGTCTTCATGAATGCCCTACCCCCCCAGCACATCCCCCTTTGCACTTTTTCTGATCTGAATCTACCAAGACCTGTGAATGATCAACTAATTGTATCCTCTCCTTGTTTTGTCTCCTCCTTCCTATAAGCACCTTGCCCACGTGGTGCCAAGAAGTACATTGTTTTGCAGTTGGCACTGTACAAATCAACAACAAATAAATAAATACATAAATAAAAATTAAAACCACCAACTCTGACCCCGCACTCCTGAAAAGCACAGCTAGGAGATTTCTGCCGCCTTTTATGTTGTGGATGATGCAGCATTGAGGAAATTAGGTTTTTAATTCACTGGCTTGAACGCTCCGAGGGTTTTAATTCGCTTCCTCCTGTGACCCACTTTATCTTCATAGGTATAGGTCTTCCCTCTCCTTGTCTCCAGATGTTGGGAGTTGTGTTTTGGTGCAGCCCTTGTGTAGGTTCAGAATGTCAAAGTCAGGTTAATGAATCGTGGTGGCATCTTGGGCCAGCATTCTGCCTGCCAAGTATGCAAGGAGTTGGCTCCATGGACTATTGTAAGCAGCAGACCACATTTGCACCCTGAGCACAAGCACCTGATCAATATCCTTGCTGAAAAAGGATTTTCTCTGAGCACTGGTTCACTATCTATACAGGGTTTCATCCAGCCTGCAGATGTCATACTGTGACTCCCTCTTGTCACATTAACTTGTGAGCTGAGCCCAAAGTATTGGGCATGTGTCTCATTCTCTCACCGACCCCCGGTAAAATGCTGATTGTCCATCCTCCTCAGAAGCCAGAGGACTCCTGCATTGGCTATTTGTCATTCTCTGGACAGCTTTAGAAGGCACATGTTTTCCTGGTGCCACCTGATGGGTTTCTGCCCTTTACTGTCTGTTGAGGGAGGTCTAGGGGTGCTCTAGGGATTCCATCATTGACCCCCTCAGAGGTTACAACACTGAGCGGAAGAATCCGCCTCTACCCCTCAGTCCCTCCCTAGAGGCACAGCAACAGACTTAGTCACATACCTCTCCCCTTTTGTCTGGCTTCTCTAGTATCTTCAAGTCCTGGCACAGGATACATACTCAGCACTGGGCCGGGAGGATCGCTCAGAGCCAACGCGTTCGTTTGTTCGTTCGTTCGTTTGTTCGTTCGTTCGTTCGTTCGTTCGTTCGTTCGTTCGTTCGCCTTGAAAAGCAAGACAACACAGAGCAACACAGGTTTGAATCCCAGTCCCACATTTAGAGACTAGTCTATGTTATCAAGCTCAATATAAAAGATGAATTAATTAATTCGTCTAGATGTTTCCCTCTTTATTTTCTAGAGAAAATATGTACAGTTGATGGCCTAAAAACCATGTCATGATCTAGAAATTCATAGCTTTACATCCTCCATGTCAGATAGTTCTAATGGGCCTCAATGGCACACTTGATGGCCAGCTATTCCAGTTCTATGACTGCATAATTCCCCTCCTTTGGGAGCAGCTTGTTATATAGATATACATAGAATTATCTTCTTAAACCCTTGCCTTTCTTGGGAAAACACAGCTCCTAAGCCAATTTTAGTGGAGCCAGTTTAAAAAAATGAAAGGCTGCAAGAAATTGGGCTTGACTACGAGTGTTGCACAGGGATCTTTTAGTGCCTGGAAAGCAGACTTCTCTGCTCGGTTACAGGTAATCTTGCAGGTTTGTCTTCCCTTAATGTACCAGTGAGGGGCCCAGCCAGTGTGGAAAAGTTCAGGAAAAAGCACCTGTAATATTTCCAACAAGCCCTAAAATGGGTGGTAGCGCCTTCTGCACCGCTGGACAGAGCACTTTCTGTCCTGCCATCATCTTTTCAGCTTGTGACTGCACCAAGCCGTTCCATACACAATACCCTTGGAAAGAACCTTCGGCAAACAAATATAAGTGTCACTTTTCTTCTTCCCACTTTTTGCTATGTATGACTATATAGGCCCCTGTAAACTATTGGTATGGTCAAAGAACACGTCCATTTATCTTTGGAATGTTGCTAGGACTGCAAACTCGAGCAACCCCTCTGGTATGGAGACAGCTGTTGGTTTTCTGCTCTGGGGCTAGATGCCCCTCCCAATCACCATTTGAAAGGTAAGGGTGGACGCCATAAGGGTGGATATAGCAGTAGACTGCCAGTTGTTTTACTATTTCATCAACCCAGGGAAATGGGCAGGTAATGAACTGTGCCAGATCATTGACAATTTGAAAATGTATAAAAGATTCCTAGCTTACATTGGCTTTACCTGACAACTCTATTAGGGATGACCTCTGACCGCGGTACAAAATCTTCAAGCTGGGACTGAGCGCAGCCCTTTTTGCTGGACTGCACTTCTTGGTGGAGTCTGGCCAATATGCAAATGGAACTTCTCCCCAGGTATGGTCTAGAAAGATGACATGTGATTTTTGACTTCCTGAGTAGGTTATGGCTTTCGCTTTGTCTCATCAGGGGCTTCTCAAACGCTTCCATTATGCACAGGTACAGCAATCCTTTTCTGGAAGTGGTATGGCTATAGGTGCAAAATGAACATAGGAATCAAAGTTTATTTTGAGGAACTGAGAATGGAACATAGAGGGCTCCATAGTGGACCTGGTACATATTTGCCCGCTGTAACATGCCACAGAACGGCTTTACTTGAATGGGTTTGAACTATTCCTCCATAAACCGTGAGATGCAGCCCCCAGCAGTCACAGCTCTTTATAGTTCAGAGATTTACTGTACAAGAGCCTGGGTTTTCTCAAGCATCAGCGGGTCTTAGACGCGCGTTCTAACATTGAGGGTATCAGTTCGCTTTTGAATGGATTCAAATACTTTCTACGGGAATGTGACAAATAAGAGTTAATTTGCATTCACACACAGAGCCCAACAAGCAGTATACTCGAAATCCTCATGACGCAATGGTCATTATTGCAGCTTGACAAGGAATTAGTGGTGATCACAGGATAAAGAACAATTTGCAAACAAACAGCACAAGAACATTTAACCCATTCTGTCAAACATATACACGCACACGCACGCACACACACACATACACACACGCAAACACATACACACTGAATGAAAATCTTTAGTTAAAGGGGCATTATTGTAATGTTGGCCTAGTAAAAACCTTTGAAATTCTGAGGAAAAACCTTAGAGGGAAGTTATGGCTACAGCATAAGAAAACAAAACAGGCAAAAAAAAAGTGCCAGTTGCGCTTTCTAAAGCAAGCGTGTTTGTGCCACTGGCATAGTAGAACAACTTGGTCGCTGCCATGCACTGCTCATGATATGTCCATCTGGTAATCCCTTCAGGAATTCGTGTCTTCTATTGAATTTTTGACATTTTTGAGAGTGTATTTTTTTTGTTGTCCCCCACATGAAAGGTAAACAAACGAGAACGTTATACTGTTCTCTTGCTCCTCACTTGAAATATAAACACACTTTAAACCTTCCTTCACTATGTGTTTTTCATTGTTGAAATCCATTTCAAAACTTGGTCAAGTTCATGTCACTTGTGCCAGCATATGTGGCATCAAGAGCGGTGCATGAAGGGGACAAGTTATGGTTATTTTACAGCGATGGTTGTGTAGTGGTCGTTTCTATAGAAACCATAACTAGTATTGTTTTCAGTTTTGTTTTCTTGATCTGCATCAATAACACCCCGTTAACAAAAAATGTTCACTGAAATCCAAAGGTTTTTATTAAGCCAACTTAATAACATCCCTTTAACCAAAGATTTTCACTGATTATAATTCTATAAAATACCCCCTCTATACTACCCTTTGGCCATTGCGGGGTGGGTACATTGCTTCGGGAATGACCTTAAGCAATACCCGTGGTCCCACTAAGCTCCCCAAAGTGAGCACTGGGCCTGACCTGCACCCAGTCCCAGGCGACACTTGGCAGACATCGCATGCTGATCGGCCACAGGCAATCGGTTTCAGGTTTGTGGGTCACTGGACATGGCCATATTTGCTTTATTTCGGTCCGCGGACTTTACCTGGCGAATCCAGATATCACTATTTCATGACTTATCACTTGTGGACACTTTTTAAATAAACTGCTGGACAGATTTGCACCAAGTTTGTGAAAGTACACTTTTGGGACCAGACGCCGGATCCTTGTGAAGGTTTGAAGCAAATCAGTCCATCTTTGATGGATGTGGGCACAACCACAAATGTGTCTCCACAGAATGAAAGAGAAAATGTAAGTTTAGGAACCCCCCTAAAACGTCGTCCTTCTCGAAAAACCCCACACAAAACTTTGCAAAGAATTTAGAGTCAGGTCTCTGTTTTTTTGGGACAGTTTCATGTGGATTCGTCATTCGTTGAACTGTGCCAAAATTTTAAGCTGCCGAAAAACTGTTCTTCCTATGGTGGAAACAATTACCCCTAAGCACTGGGTTTCTACCACAGACCCCGCAATGAACATATTTACAGTATAGTGTCACTGTCTCTGTAAGGTTACATGACAATAACTATGGAAAAATAAAATAATGTTTTCCTCTGTAACTTTTGCATCATCTTAATAATTTTATTCGGCCTTGAGGCCATCAAAGTACAGCCTATCACAGAAGAAAAAAAATATATACAAGTATAAACCCACCATAATACTGCACATCAAGTGACATTTCGTGGGGAATAGGGAAGAAAAAAAAAATTGAAAAGCCCAGCCCCATTCAGGGTATCACCAGCTCGATGGGCCCATCCACTTCAGGCCCCACCAGCCCGCGTCCCAATGGGGTAAGGTTAGCACCAGTTAGGGGGTAAACCTCGTGTTCAATCTAGTTGGGCCATCACGTCCAGGGTAACAATATGGACTGATCTGGATCCCGCTCCTAGACGTCCACTCTCAAGTCCCAAAAGGCCAGTTCGACTGTGTCATTGGAGTGCTTGTCCTTGCTGGGAGGTCTGCAGCTTCCCGCTATGGCTTCCCTGGAAACAAAGGTACAACCCCTTATGGCCCGCAACCAATGGAGGTTTTCATTTAAAATGGCATCCCTTGATTCTTGCTTGCCCGTCGGCAATTTGGGTACTCCGTGGAGATATATAAGGGTGCTTCTAGGCTTGTCTTGGGCCTGAGGCCTAAGCATGCTCCCTCTACACCATGAGCCGTAAGCTCTCGTTTCCCTTGGACTAGGGCATCTAGAACCCTTAAGACTTGGGGCGTAGGCCGTTGGTGCAGTAGATTTGGGTTCGGGCACCCCATTGGGCTCCCTGGACTTAGTTATACTCTTGCCGGGACCAATGGCAGTGGCGAGGCAAAAATTCCTGGGTACCAGATTTTGGCGGGCGCTGTTTGCTTCGCTAATCACAGATCTCAATACAGGCTGTAGAGATTGAGTTGTAAGACCTTTTGTAAGCAGGTAGCACAATGAAGTGCTCAGCCCCCACCCACCCAACAGCTTCACTCATCCCCTCCCCTGGGTCTCAATGAGGTCTAAGAGCACCATTCTAATTACTGCCAGCTCAGCAAGCACTTGCTCACATTTTCACTCCCTGGCTGTGTGGTCAACCCCAAGTGGGTGGTCAGAGGCACCAGGATTGGTTTCGTGATGTGGGGGTTTGGGGCCCTGAGTGGGGTTAGATGAAGAAAAGAGCTGGCCCCTGAGATCCTGGGTGACAAAAAAAAAACACTCCAGGTGTTTCACGAGGAGCAGGAGGGACGTTTGTGAAGGGAGGGATAGTCGCTCCCCTTACCCTCCTTAGCCATGGAATCTGGGGCAGTGGAGAGCTCTATTTTATGCCCAAAATAAAGGCAGGAAACATTTTTTTTGCATTGGGCTTTCCAGAAACTTGAAACTTTTGCCTCCGATATTTCAAAATGGTCCACTTTGACAATTCTCACACCTATCAGCTCTACGTTAAAGTTCTCCACACTGAAAATATTATAAAAATCAGATCAGCCAAACTCAAGCTATTCACTTTCTGAGCACAAAAAACATTGTTTTTTTGTACGTGCACAGTAGGTGCAGAAGACCCAACAAAATGAAGTATGTACTGCATAACATGCACAAACATCCACAAGCAGCACACCCAACATTGAATGACTGTGCCGGAGAAAACGAAAAAAGAGATGAACTTTGCAATGCACATATTAACTGCAGTACATAACACACACATAGAGACCTAGACATACACATCTATTACCCCCTAGGATTAAAAAGGACATGAAGAAATAGAATTGCACAAGTTGTACTGGCAGAATATAGTCCCATGTCACTAAAGAAACACATGCACACAATGCAAGATATGCAGAACATATTGACAACCTTAAAAATTACCAAAACCTCGCGGCCCACAATCTCAACCCTGGACTAACATGAAAAGCCAAAGACCTAGAGGCTGACCCTGCCACAGAGTTCATTGTCTGTACCTATAACCAGTTCTAAACTAATTTGATTGATGACCACTTTAAGGGACTCATGGGGACAACAGTAAAGACAGACAGCCACAAGTGAAGGTGGAAAAACACCTAACCTAAGCATCGACCATCAAATGAAAAATAAGGCAGTCCTTGTGGGCTTGTGTCAAAATAAAAGGGCCTATACTAAGAAAACCTATTGCCAATTCCTAACAACTTATTACAGAAAAAAGTGTGGGATAGCTTTTCAATAAAGAAAGAAGTATTCACAAATAATAAGTCAGGATGTGATTGCCTTAAGGTCTCCCTTCCCCACGTATTTAGCACGGGACGAGGTGGTGGAGCACAGAACACGCTCGACCCTTCTCAGCACGAGCCAACAGTTCCGTATCAGGTTCTTCGATAGTTACGTCTCTTTTCAATAAAAGTGTCTTGCCTTGGAGGACCCGATATTCTCAAAAAACAAACACAAAGTTCTGTTCCACAAATACTTTGGGTGATGGCTTCACCCCTGGGTCCCCCTCTTCTGGGCGCAGACCAGAGGTTGAAGTGGGCGGGAGCGGTCGGGAGCGGGGCTCCCATACTTTTTATTTTTAAGTTTCACAGTTCCTATACTTTTATTTAAAAAAGAAACCGTTTTGGAATGGTTTCGTTTTAAAATATAAGTGTAGGAAGAAGTTGAAGATTCCACTTCAGTGCACTGCACATTCCCATAAATAGCAGGTGTGCTTGTTTGGGTGCTTGGACTGTGTGTGGGAGGGGGTGCAGGGATGGGGTTTGCGGGGATCGGAGGAAACAAGCAGGGAACATAGTTCCACTACTTCTTTTCGTACTCTTCGTCCACTGGCGCAGACCCCTTAGAAGTCGTATTCCAAAAATTAACAAGACAGTTCCTTTCTCAGTGAACTTGTGAACTTTGGGTGATAACTTTTCCATCCCTGGATCTCCCTCGACTCCAGAAGACAAGGGGGGCACTTCCCGTCCCTTGTCTTGCAATGCTCACGCTTTCACAAATCTTAATGTCTTTTAAACAGGTTTTTGGCCTTTGCCCCTGGTTGTTGGCTTTCTTCTGCCAGGTTCACTCTCACCGACTTTTGGTTTGTCAGCTTCCCTCTGCCGGGTTCACTTTCGTCAACTTTTGTACAGACCCTCCAGTTTATAGCGATTTTGCGATCCCGCAAAATGCCGCAAAAACTGCCGTTTTGTTCAAAAACAGCATCTTTAAAAAAAAAACATTATTTTATTTTTTACATTTTTATTTTATTTTAAGTAATCTCCAAAAATTACTGTTTTAAAAAAAATAATACTCAGGGAGCCAGGTTCTCAACTTTTTTTTACACAAGAAATGAAATGCGCTAACACATCTCATCACTTGCGCCCCAAAAAAGTGCAGCCTAATCCACAAAGGACACATGAATGGGCACATTTTATATGCACGCCCATTCAGATGGCCTTTTTCACCTCCTTGATCAAATAAAGTGGCGTTTCTGTCAATTTAAAAGCGCATCCTTCATTTCCAAGCAAGATGCACTTTTAAATGTGCAGAAATTGTATGCAACTCTACGCACACGGGATGTGGGGCTGCCACTGCATGACAGGGTCTTTCCTGACTCTATCATGCATTTCTTTTAAGGTATGAACCGCTGCTGTCGCTTGCATTTCTGTTCCTCAAACAGGATAAAAATGCATTTTTTGGGTCGCATTTTACAGCGGCAGACACCTGGAGGGCCTGTCCCTGTGAAAGGCGGTGGGAACTTGCAGAACACCGTCGGGAGAGCGATTCTATTCAAAGTACTGCTCATTTTGATGACAAAAATCTATCGAATATTACAATTTGACCTATTTCGTCCAGTACTATTCGATCGATTTTTATAAATACTGAACATGTGTTGCAGGGGTGTCACCCGCTCCCCATGTTCAGTATTTTTGGTCTAGGGTGGTTGCAGAAGTGTTTTCCCCTTTTTCCTTAAAATTGGAGGCAGGGACAGAAAAAAATAAAATAATGAAAAAGGGACCCTGCGGAGTCGGATCTGTCCCTTGAACGCGGGTCGGATCTGGCACCGCAGGTTTGCAGGGGAAGCGGCAGCGACCAAGCAGTTAAGTAGGGGAGGGAGTGGGGTGGTGGTGAAAGGTACATTTTGGGTTTTTTGGCTGAAGTGCAAATCAATTCGCAGCAAAATTGACTACGGTCAATTCCGCCGCAAATAATTACACTTCGGTCAAACAACCCAGAACACCATTCAAGGCAGCTGGCCAGTGCACAATTTGCGCTACAGCTGTGGAAATGCGCCGGTCACCTTTGAGAATAAGGTGACCTGCTCATTTCCAAAAATGGGTTGTTTAAAAATAGCATATCCTCTGTTCTTTTTTTAAATGCCCCATTATTTGAGGAACTGGGTCAAAATCTACATCTAAAGAAAATAAAAAAAATGGTTACACTATGAGAGAGAGGGCGAGTGATGGGTGAGATGTGAAGTGATGGGCAAGGAAGCAGAGGGAGAGCAGTGGGTCAGAGGAGAAAGCACTGCACAAGAGAGCAGAGGAAGCAGTGATGCGGTGGGCGAGAAATTTGAGAACGAGCAGAGGTACAGAAATTAGAGGGAGCGTGTGGTCAGTGAGCCAGAAAGCAGAGAGGAAGCAGTTGGTCAGAAAGAGGCAGTGAGCTGCAGATTGGGAAAAAGGATGAGGGAAGAGTGCGATAGCATGGGAGAAAGGATGCAAGATGCAGAAGCAGCACAAAAGAATGAAGGACTGTATATTGCGGGAGGAATTGTAGAGTGTAAGGTGTGAGTTGGGAGTATGATTTGGAGTGTGGCAGGGGCTGGGCAGTGCAAATTGTGACTTGACAGTGTGACATAGTACATGAGTATTTGTATGACAGAGTGAGAGGTTAAGGAATGTAAGTTGTGATGGAGAGTTGGTGAGATGTGTGTTGGTGAGAGAGGTGTTTGGGTGTTTGGGGGATTGGAGAACATAGAAGGAGAATATTTTCAGCATTACAATTGATAATGATCAATTTAGTTAATACTATTAAATAGGCATAAACATTAAACCAGAAATGTAGCCAAATCAAACACTGTTCTGCCATGTCAAAGACATCTGGGACTCTTCCTATTAAATTAATACAAAAGATACATAATAATGATACCCTGGCTCTCTTGTAGCCTTGCACTCTGCCTATTTCCTGCAATGTGGCAATCTTACACACTCCAGTTAATACAAAATGTCCCGTAAAAATGCCGCAATAAATAAAGGTTTGTGCTGCAAAATCTGCCATTTCATGCTGCAAAATTGGCCATTTCATGCCGCAAAATCCTGGAAGGTCTGTTTGTAACACACTGTTCATGTACACCCCTTTGTCGGGTTCACTTTGTTGCACACTATATTTTGGATTGTCGGCTTCCCTCTGCCAGGCTCACTCTTGCCAGCCTTTACCAACAATTCCTCATGGGACTTTTAGACTGCGCCCCTTTTCATTAGCATCCCTCATCCGGGTTCACTTGTGCAAATTTCCACGAAACACAGTTCATGTGCTAATTTTCAACATGCAGGATTCACTTCCCTTAGCTTTCACAGTTCTCTGTCTGTCAAAGACTTTCGACGGTGTAGAGGATTTTACAAGACCTCTGTATGACCCCTTTGACCTTTCTTCCTCTCTTCCCAAGGTCTTCTGGTTATGGTAGTCTTTACCATTGGGTAATTGTCCAGAGTTTCCTGCGTGAGCACCCACGTGGTGCCGGACTCCTCTGTATCTAGTTTTCCCTCTCTTTCTTTAACAGCGTGACATATGATCCTGTAACATAAAAAACTGCGTGATATATGATCCTGTAACATAAGAAATGTAACATATTTATGTACCTGTAACCCAAGTTTTTATTTCTGGAAGCGCCCAGTTGCTTAACGGCCAGGTGCGCTCTACAAATAAATAAACAAACAAACAAACAGTATCTTTTTGCTTTTCAAAGTTCAATTTATCCTTCCGCTACTTTTCATTCAACACAGCTCGGTTTCTTATCGACACTCCCCTCGACTCACAGAGTGTGATGAACTACTTGGCTGTCTTTCACCTCTGAGTAAGGTTGGTACCACAGAGACAAGCGTCCCTCCCCGACATGGCAATCAGCGGAGGAGGGTCTCGTGTACCATTGACATCTTGTGCAATACACACTGGCTATTGTTTGCAGACTTATCATTCCCTTTGCAGAGGTTTCACCGGCCTTGGTCGGCAAGGGGAAGGTCGACTCTCTCCTTGTCACCCTCTCGGTCTGCACCGTCTTTCTCCTCCTCTTGAACTGCTGTGCTGAGTTAGCTCTTACGTCGTGCCGTCTGCCTTGCTTGTAGTGTGCTGTCGTGCTCCACCTTTTATCCCTGTGGGGAAAGGAAAGGGCTGGCAGGTGTGTGTGATTCTGGTCAATTGCCTGACTTTGCATAACCCTTGTATTGGGAAATGTCAGGTAAATGGCTCTGGTGTTAGTCCGTTGTCTTTCGTGTTGTGCAAAAGGGTTCGTGTTGGAAAAGGTGGGGGGCAGTGTTTTAGAATGTCCTACGTGATAGGATGGGGAAAAGGTGTTTAAAGAAAAGGAATACCGCATCTCAACCACCGGTGCCCCACTCCTACTCCCCAAGGACCCCACATGCAGGTGATCCTGCCGCACTGGTCCACCCCCAGGAACTGGATCCCAAAGCTATGGCCGTGTCCTGGCCACCTGGATGACAGATCCCTGGATACTAGACAGGGAGACACCTTCAGGTTTCACACACCACGCCCCTGTACAAGCTAAATACATCATTTTTTAAAATTAAGTATATATGGTTTCTAAGGTCTCGGGAGGATAGCTCAGGGTCAACGTGCTTGCCTTGGAAGCAAGACGGCACGGAGAACCACAGGTGCGATCCCCGGGTCCGCGCTTAGAAACCTCTGGGTATTAAGCGCGTTATAAATTACCTATCATATCATATCATATCATATCATATACACCTTTATACAATACATCATCAACAACAATCAATCCAATAACGTGATCATGACAAACAGTACATATGCAGTACAGGTGCGAGGAGTGTTTTTCGGTGTTGTAGGAGCCTTGCTGTATTTTTCCTGGAACACATACGATCCAGACATCTCTCTTCCATAGCCATTGCTTCATATCTGGGACGACTCAATCCCCATTTGGGGTGGAGCGAGCTGAGTGCGAGGAATGTTTTGCAGTGTTTGAGGGTGTAACGGGTGAGGTTACCAGGACAGCCGAGTTTGCTTCCTGGATCGACTGGGACCTCATCACCATTGCTCCTTGGTTCATGTCCCCCCCTGCGTAAAGATGTGGAGAGCCCCGGCCTGCTGAAGAGTGGCTCCTGTGTTTTTCCGAAATCTAACAGCCACTAATGGACAGTAAGGTACTGTGAAATTGGTCCCCCTCTGCTGCTATTATTCTCTTAAAACATTGATCCTGGTAACTGTGGGGGTGATACTTGCATAGCCCCTTTAAACCAAACCGATACAAGTCAAACCGCAAAATTGGTCTTTTTCTGTCTGTATTATTCCCTTGAAACACCGATCATGGTGACTGCAGGGACGAGGCGAGCATAGCCCCTTTTAGCCACAATCCAACAATATATACTGCCATCTCCTTAATCTCACAAATTAAACTTGCCAAAAGCGAGGGTTTTATTGTATGATCTGCTGCAGCTTTATCTGGTGCTCAGAGATGAAACGTCCCATCAGGAAATATGGGACATAGAGCACAACGGCCCGCCAGGGAAAACGTTCCCATAGCGTAAAAGCAACAAATGCAGTGAACAAGCAGATTACTTGCTCAAAATCCTTAACCGCATCACATACATCGATTTCCAAGCATACCTTAAGTCCAACTACCTATTGAGCACCTGCCAATCCAGCTTCAGACCCAAACACAGCACAGAGGCTGCCCTCCTTGATCTAAAAATTAATCTTGATGGCATCTGCAATGCTGGACAACTGGCCATCCTCCACGTCCTCGACTTCTCAGCAGCCATCAATCTCTTTGACCACGACATTCTCTCTCAACACCTCACCACCAAATTCAACTTCTCTAGTGAAGCTACCAGCATTTCTTTGCCAGCAAACCTCCAGGGTCTTTGCAGGCTTGGAAGCTGCCGACCCTTTACGGTGTCAATCAGGGTTCCTGCATTTCACCCACTCTGTACAACTTGTACACTTTGCCCCTCTTTGATCACCTCCACAACCTCAGGATCCTATATACTAACTTTGCATACAACACCCAAATTCTGCTAACAATAGGTGGTAACTACGCCACTGACTCTGCAAACATTAACCAAGTCTGCAGCATCATTAAGGCTTGGATGGCGGAACACCATCTGTGCCTGAATAATCAAAACCAAACTCCTCGTAGTAGGCTCCCCATACCGCTTTAAATGGCTAGACCTCCCCTTTCCATCCTTCTGCATTGACGGGAACCCCGTCAACATCGCAAATCATGTGAAAACATTGGGTGTTCACCTAGATGCAGAACTATCTATGCATAAACACGTCAACCTCAGCAGAAAATTCCTATCCACTGACAACTGCCTCACCCTCGCCAGAGCAATTATAGGTAGCAAACTGGACTGCTGCAACGCCATCGTCACAGGCACCTCCTCAGAAAATCTGGTTAAACTTCAACTAACCCAAAATAATGCCTTGCAGGCTGTCTGGCGCCTCAAGCGCTCAGACCACAACTCTCATGCCAGACGTGATGCTCACTGGCTGCCTATCAATGCACGTATGGATTTCATGATTCTCTCCATAACACACAGATGCATCCACAACACGGCTCCCTCCTTACTCACTCAACGCATCTCCAAAAGAACCAAACTCCCCTGCCTACGGTCCTCATCCAGTGAATCATTGGCCATTCCCAGGTTCTCAACAAAAATAGCGGGGGCACCTGCTTCATGGCCATTCCCCCCACCCTGTGGAATGCCTTACCTCTCCACATCCAAGAGCAGCCATCCTGCCTCATCTTCCGAAAACTGCTAAAAACCTGGCTGTTTGACAAATATGACTAATCTGATATTTAGGTATCCCCACTACGTGACTCTCCGCAGCATTTACTATCATGCTTATGTATCTTATGTTAGACAAATATGACTAACCTGATATTGGGGTATCCCCACTACGTGACTCTCTGCAGCATTTACTATCATGCTTATGTACCTTATATCTGTTTTGTCTTGTTTACCAATGTACCAGCGCTGTAATACTCACAGGTTTGGGCCCTGTCAACAAATACAATAAATAAATAAATTACCATCTGCATAAATAGCAGGCCGGACAAACAAGTTGGCAACCTACCACCAATTACTGGATATTTTGGGACCCTCCCCCCCCTACTCTCTCAGCTGAAGATCAAATTGACCCACTTTCTGACAGATCAAATAGGGAATCAAAGCTCTCTCCCACAATTGATTACAACAATTGATTGTTAAAAATGTGCATAGGCATAGCCTCTTTGTTAGGCAGCGGCAACTGCATCCCTCACAATACAGACACAGAGAATATAATGGGAACCAACCCAACCAATACTCCGGATTTCGAGGCGCTGACCTCTTCAACAGACTCTTCTGATTTTTCAGATTCAGATGATGAAAATGATGCAACTCATGCGGGTCAACTAAGCGCGGGTATCCTGCAAAGGAAACTATATCCCCTGCAACTGCAAACTTAATCATTACCAAGATTGATGCATTGCTCTCACTTGTGGCATTTATAGCAAAGGAACAGATGGATTTTAAATCCATACTGGTAAAAATTGTTGATAGAGAATTGATAAATTCCCCAAAAGAAAGATCTCAAATGGATGCTCAAGGCATAAAAGACAGACCATCAAACTCTCTATCATTGGAAGAAAGTCCCCCGAGGTCCAGCACGAGCAAAGATCCACATTGTACATTAAATGAAATTAGTCCCTGTAGATTCCAGTCACTAGATGTTTATACAGATAGGGACTATGAGGATATTACGATCTCGCCCACACCCACAGAGACAGAACATAAAGCGGTGGCTCCAAAACAGAACACGAAATTAAAAAAGACCCCCAAAAAGGCCAAAAAGAAATTGAAACACAATTTAAACAAAAATCAAAATGAAGCCAAAGCAGTAGGCAATATAAAAAAGTCTCATTGCCCTGGAAATCTGTGTACCTGGAATAAAACTTTAATTACGAATGTGCTTCCTGATGGATCCAAAAGACAGGCCCAACTTATGGGTCCTCTGGACCCTGGTTAAATCCCACTCTAACCACTGACTACACAGCCTTACCCATCCCAAAAACACAAGACTCAGACTCTACATATGAGAACACAAAATGTACTGAACCACCCATGGATACATTGTTTTTATCTAAGACCAGCTGCCTAAAAGCAAAGAACGAGGCTGGGTCAAAATCCTACGATAAACCAGGCACCCAAAGAATACATGGTGGTTAATAACATGCGGGACGTGGGGAAATGGGCAATATTGGAGGAACAACACCCATTTATTGAATTTATTCAGTGGAGCAGATCGACTCTACATAATATCCTCTGCAGACACGAACTGGGCTCTTATCCAATACACATCTCCAATAATAGTAGCACTATTGAGATTAAACATTCATGTGCTTGACCAAATGGGCTTTGGTAGGATAAAAAACAGGTGCACTTTTCCTCTACATTTAAACAATCGATGAAGGGTTCCCAGGCCCCTACATCTATGTCATCTAAACGTACTGTCCTACATACTTGCCAACAACTCACTGGAAACAGGGTGGCAAATCAACTAGCATTGGTCCAATGGGTTCATGAAAGAGTTTATGAGGAGGCAATTTGACTGACCCCAAAACAATCACCAATGAAATGGATAACCTGGAACACAAGGGGTTATAGGTCCTTCCTCTTTCACCCCACCAGCCTAGCGATCATCCACAAAGTCATCAGCGAAACAATTTTACTATGGTATAAGACCTGTTCATTGTACATGAAACATGGTTGACGAGTCCTTTCAATATTAATGGGTATCATATTATACATAATTTAGCCAATTCTTCCCAGAGAGGCCTCCCATGTGGGGGCCTGGCAATAGGTGTAATGTCTACACGTCATCTGGAATAATTTTCTGGTCACACACGGCCCCAATATGTTAAATCTGCTGCACTGCGTATGACTGCAAATGCCAATAGTAAAATTGTAATTTTCAATATATACACGATCCTCCCACTGACTCACATACCAGAAATATACACAAAGTCATCAGCGAAACAATTTTACTATGGTATAAGAAGCACCCTAAAGGAAACATCATCATCGCTGGGGACCTGAATACAAGGCAGGAGCAAGTTGGGAATCAAGATCGAAAGTGGAAACAATTCACAAATATGTATGATCTGGAATGCCTTCCATTCAAAGAGCAGGGAAATTACACCACCATGTACACTTGGTCAAATGGCCTCTATCATTATCATAGACATTATGTAATCACAGATCTGGATATTTTCCTGTATTGTGGCCTAGTTATAATTGAACAAAATGAAGTAAGTGACTGTGCCATTTTAAGCTGGACTATAACCAGCGTGTCCCAGGGGTTTTACAATTTTAGGAAAGAAAAAGTGGTGGTTAATAAACAGGGAAATCGTATTTCATGGACAGGGAATACAATAAAAGAGATTAATAATACATTGGAGAATAACCAAGCAGAGCTAGAGTGGATGTGAAAGAGGGAAGCATGGAACATGGGAGAATTACTGGAAAATATTGTCAATACCATACAAGTAGGGAAAAAAGCCCTGGTTGGGGAATCCAGGCAGAACCCATGGTAGCTCATTCAATATAGCAATACACCAGCAAAAATGTCTTTGTCGCAAAGCTAGGGCAGAGATTAGAAGCCAGACAACTTCAACAGCTGAGGAAAAACACAAAAAATTGATACATTTAGCCACTCGATATGGAAACTGGCTCTACCAACACAAATACTCTACCAACAATACAAATTGTCTATTGTTGACTGGCTGGTTAAAAGCAAATGATTCCCCTAAGTTTTGGTCGCGTTTTAATGAGTTCCATATGTGCCCAGCCCCCATAGAGCTCAACCCGGTATCTGAACATTTATTGAGCACATATATATGCAAACTATACACAGTACCTGAAAGCGAAAATCCTGAGACTGTGGGTTCCATCAATGGCTGAGAGTAATTCCCTTGGACTATGATGTCGATGATATCATCATAGTCATAGGGAAGCTAAGGGCATCAAGTGCCCCAGGCCCGGATGCATCCCAAACGCCCTTTATAAGTCAAACCCTCAGCTCTGGGCCAGAGTCCTGTACAAAACCTTTAGGGAACTAGAGAACAGTAGAAACATGCCTGATAACTGGCTCAAGTCCATCTTAATCCCAGTCTTCAAAAAAGGCGATAGACTGAACCTGGCTAATTATCGACTGTTGGCCATGATGGACTCTTCCAAGAAAATATTTGCTTCCATCAAAAAGCGTACTCATTGGATGCAGGAACGCAACCTGCTCGCACATTTCAGACAAGTTTTAGGAAAATGCACAGCACAATAGATAACATCTGTGCAATATGTTATTTAATGGCAGAAGCAGATTGTTCTTCTAAAAGCAATCTATATTGTTGTTATATAGATTATAGTCAGGCATTTGCTTTAACCTTGAGCCCATTGCTCTCAGAAAAGATAGAGGGATGGGGGATTGATCAACAGTTACTAAACTATACAATCTCTGTACACATATACATCTGTTTCAATTAGACTGTTTCAATTAGACTGAGCCTTGCACGAAAATATAATGACTGTAGAAGAACAAATCGTGGACTGAAACAACGCTGTGCACTAGCTCCAATACTTTTTAACTTGTATGTCGCAGATATGATACATTCTATTACAGCAGTCCGAAATGTTCCTCCAAAAATAGGTGATCAGCCTGTCTTATGTCGGACTTATGCCGACGATACCATTCTGTGCGACAAAACTCTCATTGGTCTGCAATGCTCTATAGATGCATTAACAACTTTTGCCGTAACAAATCTCATGTATTAACATACCCAAAACAAAGGTAATGGGCCTCATTACACGGATGGCGGTAAGGGATTATCGGCACAAGTAAGGGCACCGGTGCCAGTAATCCCTTACCGCCCTACTACGAGGTCCCTCAGTGGGTCGCGTCCTTAATGTGTGGTCAGACCACACGTTAAGGACGGGACCCGCTGAGGGACTTCAGAGCAAATAACGGTACCGCTAATTGCCGTACCGTTATTTGCTCCTGCCCGATTCCCATTTGTGCCCCATGGGGGCTCAAATGGGAATGGGGAAGGGCCATGGTGAATGGGGAATTACCACCCCCACCAACCTTGGAATGGGGCTGTAATTCCGCCATTCACCATGCCGGACTCCGGCGGCAACCATGGCGCTACTAGCGCCATGGTTACCGCCATCAGTGTAATGAGGCCCAATGTGTTTGGGGGACGTACATCAAAAAAACGCATGTTAACCTGGAAACTAAATAAGGCTAAACTCATGGTTGTGGAAGAATACGTCTATCTGGCTTTCAGTATAAAAGTGAAACCCCTGCATGATTATTATGGAGAAATAATCACATCGAAGGTCTGGAAAAAATGGCAATCAGCTAAACATTGGATGGCAAAAAAGGGGGAGACAAAATCGAAGGTCTCATTGAGATTAATCAAGTTAGTATCATTCCAACCCTTTCTTATGCCTTGTTGGTACTCTCACAGCAACACACTTACTGATTAGGGAAATTAGAGGGCAGAATACTGTGCTCAATCATAAACCTTCCATCTTTGCTGCCGTAGAGGCCATAATAATGGAATTCGGAGTACAATCACGGGCGTCGAGATATATGATACAAAGAACACTATTGTACCTAAAGTTAGTAAAGTCAAACGCCAAGGAAAATAACTTGCAAAGTTTACTTGGGAAGAACTACGACAAAGTTCCTAAAAATGCATTTTTATACGATCTACAGAAGAACGCGCTGCACTGTTTAGATTCACTGGAAATTTCAGCAGAAATAGCTTTCAACGATCCAGCTATAGACCAGATATTGAAGAGGAAAAGCTGGATACTAGGACAAAGTGGATAATATTGAGAAACTAACAATTAAAAAGAGATATATTGAATACTCTAAGCTAAGTTTTGAAATAAACACCCTTTGCTCTTATCTAACCAAACTTTGCAGCATTGATCTCAAACGTTTAATTCTGCAATTGCGGCTTGGTATACTTCCCACAATGCAATATATTTGGGCTTGGAATAAAGTCCCCTTTTTGAGGAATGGCTGCCGATTATGTGGGCAATGTGTAGAAACAAGTCAAGGGGCCTCATTATAACCCTGGTGCTCCCGTAATGAAGGGGGCCGGTACAGGACCGGCCCCCTTCATTACGGGAGCGCCGATTACGAGGTTCCCTTTGTGGGACCCTGTAAGGACACCTTGTAAAACCAGGAGTCCTTTCCAGGTCCCGCGAGGGGAAGAGGGTGGTAATAACGGGCCAGTTGTAATGTGCCCATTATTACCTCCCTCCCCATTCCCATTGAGCCCTATGGGGGCTCAAATGGGAATGGGGAATGGTTCCTGCAAGGAGGAATAACCGGGTTCTCCTATGTCGGAATGACCCGGTAAGTCCTCATTGCAAGAACCCGGTGATGGAGCCTGGTTTGGAGGCAGCCATGGTGCTAATAGCGCCATGGCTACTTCCAAACTCGTAATGAGGCCCAACATCTCTTGACATCAAGCACAGCTCTAAATTCCTGTTACAAGAGGGGTTGCAGTAATTTTGTCATTTCGATAGACTGTATTGCGCATGATCAATTCTGGAGTACGAAATATACACAGGGCAGAATCGGTTGTCATGACCGCATAAGCACACGCGATTTGGAACGAAATATTAATTCTGATTGAGAATAAATGAAGCACACTTGATGCTTATTTGCATTGATGTTTTATGGATTGCAAATCACCAGTTTCAGGGAATGCTGGAATTTTAAACCTGTTCCCATTATGACTTTTAGATTTCTGAGGTTATTTATGGATATTAATTATTGTTTTGTAAAATTTTAATGTAGATGTTCAAATTGTGTATGTTTTAAATGTGCTTAAAGCTTGCATAATAGCTAAATACACAATAAAGAAAAAAAAACAGTACATATCAAAAAATCATTACTCTCTTATCAACATTAAAACATGCCTATCTAAGCAGCGTTCTACGCATCATGATTCTATATTATTTCTTCCTTATATGAATTGGTTTCACTCACTTGTCACACGTAAAATCAATTGCAGTCTAAAATCCTTCAATACAATCTTCACCAAGCAATTTGTATGCATCCTTGATAAAGTGCACTAGTGCGATAATAATCTGATTTGCTGGTACCAGAAAACAGAGAAACCCATAATCGTTCTACTCGATCAGCCGTTATGCCCACAAGGAACCTCTGGAACCATCGCTCTCTGAGTTTACTTATTTCCTAACATTATGTAACAAAGTGTCTCTGGGACGCATCGCTGGTCTTACATGGTTGTCACTGCCCATTCTCTCATAGAAGTCCACAACTTCCATGGCACATAATATGTTGAACCTAAACCTTAAGTAGGTTGCCCTTATTTTCTGGTCTGCAAATAACAATAGGTCTCTTGATAACTTGTTAAATTTCCTGTTGACATATTTATAATGTTTATGTGCTTTGTATTTTTGAATGGCATCACATTGTTTGCAAAACAAAAAGGTGATGGCTGTAATTTTTTTTTTTGTTGAAAATCATATTTTATTAATGTTTGCGTTATAACATTGCAGAGCATAATTAAACATGGGTTAACATAGAACCAATTATAAAACTTCCCCCCCATCCCTCGCCCCACCCACCTCCAGTTTGTGTTCTCGTATGCAGTTTGCCTGACGGGTTCTTGAAGAGCATAGCGGTGTTGTTACGGTATGTCACTTAGCACGCCAAAGTCTTTGGCCAAGCTTTAAGGAGCTTACAGTAAATCAGTGGGCGGTGGCCTGTCGGTTCTGGGGGGACACCCCCAGTATGGATGTGTCTCACTAGGCGGGGCGTCCGTATTTTTTCAAAGAAGGGGAGCCATATTTCTTCGATATTTGACTTGGACTCATCAAGTAGATGCCTGAGGAATTCCATATCATAAATGGCCCGTACTTTGGTGACCCATGTATTTTCCCCCTGCTTTCCGGGACTCTTCCATTTCTGTGCTAGACAGCACCTGGCCGCACCCATAACATGGGTGCCCTCCTGTCCATCTCCAGTGTCGATTCCAAAGAGGAGGAGCGGCTGGAAGGTTTTGAATGAATCATAACCACGGGCATAGCTCTGGGCAACCCTCCACACCATAGATTTTTAGCCTGCCAAGCCATTACAGAAGCATAAAGACCATATGAAAATCAGGCTTGTGCCCACCCCAAAAGGGGCAGTACAGCCCAAACTGCTAGGTCACGTCCCTTCTGCACAAGACCACAAGCATCCCCAGACATGTTTCGGCCTTGTTGGGGGTCATCGGTGAGGAGTAGCTTCGGTACCTAGGCACAGCAGGCTTCGGACCGAGGTCTGGGCATACCCGTCCCACTCGGGGTGACCTAAGTAAAACAAAAAGGTGATGGCTGGAAGGTTTTGAATTAATAATAACCACGGACATAGCTCTGGCAACACTCCAGACCATTGTTTTTAGCCTTCCAAGCCATTACAGAATTGAATTGAATTGATTGTTTATTTAAAGAGCGCCTATAAACAATGTGTTTCAAAGCGCTTCAAGGCAGGGAGGGAACAGGGGAAAATACAGTGACATTCTTACAGGTCCTTCATACATTAAGAATGAGAAATTGACTATCATACTCAACCTAGCGACATTTTTGATAGTGCAAGAGCATTTGACAATAAAAAGGAAGGGCAGGGGGGTTGGAAGGAGAATGAGACAGACAAGCAGCTACATTGCTATGCCTGACGACAATTGAGGTAGTGCCGGAATTTAACAAGAGGGGGGAGCAAGGATAAGGAGAAGGACAAAACAAGCAACTATCATACTAGGCCTGACGACATTTCAGATAGTGCTGGAGGGGGAGAGGGAGGAAGAACAAGGAGGGATTGGGGGAAGACAAACAAGCTGCTATCATACAGGTCATGCGACATTTCTGGTAGGGTAAGTGCAAAGGATGATAGGGTGAAAAGGAGGGGGGATAGAAGGGGGCCATCAGGAGGAGGGAGATAGACATACAGGCAAGCACCTGGAGGGACGAGATACAACAGACAAGTGAGCAGGCGACCAGGGGAAGAGGATTGCAACTAAGCTAAATGCGTACAAAACACGTCCGGGATAGAGACTAAGTACAATTCATAAACCACAGCCGGATTTAAAACAAGTTCAGTGCATGAACACAGCCAGATTCAAAACATGTTCATTGCATGAGCACAGACATGTTTAAAAACAAGAGCAGTGCATGAACACAGCCAGATTTAAAACAAGTTCAGTGCATGAACAAAGCCAGGATTAAAACAAGTTCAGTGCATGAACACAGCCAGATTTAAAAAAAAGTTCAATGCATGGACACAGCCAGATTTAAAACAAGTTCAGTCCATGAACACAGCCAGATTCAAAACAGGTTCAGTGCATGAACACAGCCAGATTTAAAACAAGTTCAGTGCATGAACACAGACATGTTTAAAAAAAAGTTCAGTACATGAACACAGCCAGATTTAAAACAAGTTCAGTGCGTGGACACAGCCAGATTTAAAACATGTTCAGTGCATGAACACAGCCAGGTTTAAAACAAGTTCAGTGCGTGAACACAGCCAGATTTAAAACAAGTTCAGTGCATTAACAGAGCCAGGTTTAAAAAATGTGGTGCATGAACACAGCCAGATTTAAAACAAGTTCAGTGCATGAACATTGCAAGATTTCAAACAAGTTTGGTGCATGAACACAGCCAGATTTAAAACAAGTTCAGTGCATGAACACAGTCAGGTTTAATACAAGTTCAGTGCATGAACACAGCCAGGTTTAAAACAAGTTCAGTGCATGAAGACAGAAAGGCTTAAATCAAGTTCAGTGCATGAACACAGGCATGTTTAAAACAAGCTCAGTACATGAACAAGCCAGGATTAAAAAATGTTCAGTGCATGAACACAGCCAGATTTAAAACAAGTTCAGTGCATGAACACAGGCAGATTTAAAACAGGTTCAGTGCATTAACACAGCCATATTTAAACAAAGGTCAGTGCATAAACACAGCCAGATTTAAAGAAAGCACCCAGTATCAGACACTAGCAATGGGTACAGAAACACACAGTACAATCAGAAGTGCAGACATGGGAGACAAGCAAAGAAGGAACATGAGTGACACATGAGAGTAGAAAGGTGACCAGAAGGAGGGAAAATACCCATGGTTGTAGAGGTATGTTACGGAAGTCCAGACTTCAATGTGAAGTGAGATAGCTGCAGAAAGGAAGTCCAAGTGAAGAGGTGGCAGGAAAGGACAACAGGCAACGTTCTGGTAGCGGACAGAGAGCAGACAGGGGCCTTTGTTATGGGCTGTAGTTATTCTGGGGCGACTCCCATCTCCCGGTTGCACTGATTAGCTTAAAAGCCAATAACAACCAATGGGAGGGGGAGCAGGGCCAGGCCAGAGGTAACAGGCTCAGTGATTTCAAAGATGCAGCCATTTTGAAAGGCCGACAACAAAGGGCAATGCTGCGAGTTCCCAAGGAAAAAGGTGCAAAAACAGCTGACTGTAACAGCAACAAAGCTTGGCGATCGCAAGGCAAGGTAGCAATTTAGGTAAACAAATGTTGAAGAAAGTAGAAGCGCCGCTGTAGTAGAAAGTAGAAGGGGAAAGACCATATGCAAATCAGGCTTGGTCCCACCCCAAAAGGGGCAGCCCAGCTCAAACTGCTTGGTGACATCGCTTCTGCACAAGACCACAAGCATCCCCAGAAATGTTTTGACATTGTTAACACCAATCCAAAAATGTTAGTTTTCTTTTCACTACATTTGATTTGGTCAGCAAATACCCCTATGGTGTCCAGAATTTATAGGCTTTCAGAATATATCTTTTTATTTAACTCCTGATGTGCCAGCTTGACAGATAGTACTCAGGTCTTCATATAAGAATTGCTTGATCGGCCTGAAAATGTAACTGAACGCTATCAATTTCTTACAGGTAACAACAGAGTCCAAGCTCAACTCTTATGAAGACCACTGGCAGGAACCTCGGAAGACGTAGACATTGTTTACATATGAGCCCCTTCATTCTGTCTAAAGAGTACTTTTTTGGAATATTCAGTACTTCCAGCCCATGTAGCAACATCAGCCTGATTTTACCCTTGTAATAATCAGCAAGTGGACGTAATGTGTAAGCGCAATATTTTACATACATTTTGCACATTTTAGCCGCTAGATGTAACAATTTATTGCAGAGTCTATCAATAATTTTGAGAGGTCTTCTGGTGGAATAGAGCAGGAAGCCCAAGTGAACAATATTGTCAACACCCTTCAATGGAACACCTTCCAGATACCATTTGTGTTTAATCGTTCTTTTACTTTTGCTACAGCTCATTACAGTTGATTTCAGAACATTTATTTTTCAACCGTTCTCATCAATGTATTTGTCAAGGACAGATAGACATCTGAATAGCCCAATTGGAGACCGATAGAAAATCATGATGATGATATCAACCCTGGTACTTTTGGTAGTACATGGCTTCCTGCTGAGTTTAAATTGCTTACATTAAAGAAAATGAAGGAGAGACCCAAATCCAGAAAATACACAAATATTCTGTAATGCAAATGTAATAGCTAGATATCAGCTATTCTGGAGGCTAAGCAAGCTTGTCATGCCACTGAAATTGAATCAGCTGCAAATTCCAACAAAACCTGTTTGATATTTTACACACACTAAATAAACCTGCCTCTTTGATCCCCAAAATAGACCTTTCATCTCAATGGTGTGTCTCTATTCAACTCTTCTTTCACAAATATATAAATAAGATCAGGTTGAGTATAACTTATTATCACCATATTCTCAAGTCCTAATCTATCATCATACCTGTACGGGAAGATAAAATGGGTCCTGGCCAAGTACAAGCACCGATCCTGGCTCAATTCAAATTTCTCCATATCCTTTGCAAAAACCTTGGTCCACCATATCTAGATTGAACCCTGTAATGTTTCCTAGTAACCCATGTCCATCCAACATCATCAATGATTGTGCCAAGATAGTAAGTCCTATGATTGAGGTCCTTATAAACACATCTTTCAAAGACTTACATATTCCTAGTAATCTCAAACAGGCATGGTCACTCCTCTCTTTAAAAAATTTACGTTAGACCCAAAGGCCCATTCTAGTTATCATCCTATATGAAGGTCAAGTTCCTGTTAAAGATGTTGGACTAAGTAGCCATTTCTACAACTTCAACACTTTGTGGAAGATTGGTCTTTATTAAGCAATCGCCAATAAGGCTTTCACCCAGAAAGAAGCACAGACCTCGCCCTAATTGATAACAATAAATCATTGATCTAGGAGACGCTGGGCTTCTTATGCATTTAGACCTATCATCAGCATTGACACTTTACATTATGCCCTTCTAAATAACTGACTCCCAGAGGATTTTGGAGTATCAGACAATGCTGCTCAATGAATTACGTCGTTTCTTTGTCCAATAGAACATCGAGGGTGAAGATGGGAGATTTTGCATCTAACCCCGAAGTCCTAACTGTGATGTGCCACAGGGCTTTTCTATCGCACCCTTGCTGTTAAACATGTATATAAAACCTCTTCATGACCTTTTGAAGGATTTAGGGTCAGTGGTTCAGAATCATGCTGATCACACACAGAATGTATTCAATCTATCCATGATTGAATTCCAACAAAAGTGAGCTCTTTCTATATCTTCATCACAGTCTGAAATTGACTCTAAATAATTACCCTGAAATTTCATTTTCCAGCTTCATTATTTCTGTTCAACAGAAGGTCAGATCTTTGGGAGTCATATTTGACTCCCCACTTTCAATGGTAGTGCAGATTAGTTCCATTCATCGTACTATTAATTAACCTCTTATTCTTATTGCTTTCAAAGACACATTGGGGCTCATTTTCGAGTCCCATGGATGCGTAAATGGAATCAGAAAAGACAGGCGTAATGGTGTTACACTCCGTGGGATTTTCTTTTTTTTAGATGGATGGCAGGGAAAGATCAGGAGTTACTTTTCCTCCTCCTGTTTGCCCTCTGCCTAAGAAAACAATTTGGTTTTAGACCAACATGAGATTTTCATGTTGCCGTAAAGCCAATGATTTCCTTTGCAATATGACTGCTTTTTGCAAGCAGGCAGATTCTGTGGTAAATCATTGTAAACGCTGCCTGCCATGCATACATGCCATGCAGTGATTGCTCTATCCGCACTGGGGATTGCAAAAGAAAGGTTTAAAGGAAATTCTGCTGTCTCTTT
Source organism: Ambystoma mexicanum (assembly GCF_040938575.1). Classification (NCBI taxonomy): domain Eukaryota; kingdom Metazoa; phylum Chordata; class Amphibia; order Caudata; family Ambystomatidae; genus Ambystoma; species Ambystoma mexicanum. The sequence continues at coordinate 663,837,246 of NC_090936.1, forward strand.
ACCGTTCTCATTTGCACGCTGCAGTGCAAATGAAGACAATTTCCCGAAGGAGACCTGTTTGCATGTAAGTACACACATAATCAGTCCCCTCCGGGCAATTTATAGCACAGGGCAACATGATCTCCATTGTGTGCACATTGCGTGATCCTTTATTTTCTCTAAGATTGGCTATTGTAACACTCTCTATGTTGGCTCTCCGGGTTATGCTGTTAAACACCTTTTAATGCTGCAAAATACTGCAGCAAACATAACCACTAATTATTTGAGATGCATGCACTTATCACTGCTCTTAAAGAAACTGCATTGGCTCCCAATCAAATTCATAATCATTTTAAAAGGTCTCACCATCACGCATAAAGCATTATATGGAAATTGTCAATTATAGATTAAAGACCACCTTAAATGGCATACAGCCACATGTCCTTTAAGATCGAACTTGTGGTACACCGTTCATAAACCTCATTTCAAGTGCATGCTTTCTTCCTGCTTTGTCCTGCCTTCTTCAGCGGAGGTGAGCGCTTAGATGCTCTTTGGGCCATAGCGCCATACTAAAATAATACCAATAGCAATAGATTAACATTCACAAACCCCATACAAACACAAACATTAATAATGGAATAGGACAACATGCAAGCAGGGCATTAAACAAAATTCAACTTGCTTCACAAGTAACAAAATAACAAGTAACAAGCAACAAAATGCCACAGACAGGCCTCACCCCTGTATAAACCACAACTAGTACAGCAAAGTTCAAACTCAACCACTGTGAGGTTCACGATCGCTCACTCACACAAGCTACTGTTCGATGACCTCAAAAGCAGCACATCGTCAAGGCGAGTAGAACCAGTACAGAATATTGGTTTGCTATTCATACCAACGTAACATGTATACATACATACGCACACGCAAGCATCAAACTTGTGAAAACCTCACATTACAATATATGGAAACTGCATGATTCTGACCCATGAGAACCCTTCAGTCATTCCCTATCTTGTAGTCCCATAGGACTTCATGGAAATGGTAATTACTGCATGTGGTAAGGTCATTTGTGGTAATTACCGCATGCAGTAATGCTTTTGTGTGGAGATCCTGGTGGAAACGAAGAGCATCACTTCTTACACTCTGTATTTAGTGGAGTGGTAAAATATCTCCTTTTCAGAAATACCAGATTTACCACAGTGCCAAACTTATAATAAGGCCCTCTAACACCGACATGGGGATGGTAAGTCAAACGCATGCACTTGGGCAGGCCAACAACTCCATTGCCAAAACATCACGCAGGCACCCCAACTCAAAGAAACCTCACATAAAAAAGCTATTACGCAAAAGACCACCCCCACTGCACTCTGCATGGAGAGCATCACCAAATACATGCCTATAACATCATACTTGCATTCTCTCATAAACAAACCACCTGTGAAAAATCAGTTTCACAGTGTATTTAAAATACACACTTAAACATTATACACTTACTACCTAATGCAGGGAATCCTATCAGCCATCCCCAGCACTCACACCCCGTCCAAACACAGCATTGTATAACCCATTATGTTTTGCAATATGTGCAATTGAAAGTACAGTTTCAAAGCTCATCAAAACACAAACCTAAATATCACAGGACTCACTACGAATGGAACTGGGAATCACCATAGTGAGTGCCTCAGAATGTACCCTATCATAACATTGCATAACCATATTTGATTTGCAATTTCAGCAATTGAAACACACATACGTCTCAGTTTCAAAACAAATCAAAACACAATCTTAAACATCACAAAACGTGTTACTTACTGAAAGAGAATCATTGTAGACACTCCCTCAACACTCAACAAAACACAGCATTAACCAATCAAGTTTGATTTCAATATGGGCGATTAGACAGCAGGAATCCCCTTAACATAACACACAAGAAACAGACATACTGCACAGTCACCCAACACATTTGATTAGCTATTTTTTCAATTAGTTAGTGATAAATCCCCAAACATATTGCGAAAGACCCACAAACAAAGATACTTCACAGGTTCATACTGCTCCAAACAATTACCCTTAATATCACACCACATGTGCATGAGAAAATGTATGTTCCCTTCAATAAACAACATGCATATTAAAATTTAATTAGCAACATTAACTAATGTTAAAGAAGCTGACCACAATCCCCTAAGCATTCTGCAAACCACCAATAATACATACATCACAGCTTTAGACCACTATAAACTACCCAGACATATCACACACTGCTCATCCCCTCACCAAACCAACACTAAAGAAAAAAGAAAAAAGCAACTAAGATGTAACAAGCACTTATTGACCAGCATACATGTATTTACAGGCACACCATTTTCAATAAATTGGAAAAAGAGCACTTCTGGGGAGCCTGAGAAACAACCATTGGCCAGACCTTGGCACACAACTCCACCAATGAAAGTGCCCAACCCACCACCCAAGGTGATAGAAAAACATCTAGTGTGGTGCCCATTTACAAATATCACATCAACAAAATTAACAATAACAATTTTGCTTCCATTCCTGTCATACTAGACAAAACAAGAAGCATGACATATGTGAAAAAGAGAAGCAGGAAATAAGGAAGGTCAGAAACCAGAGAAGAAACACTTAGATACTTGAGAAAAAAGAGAAGCAGGACACAGAAGGAGATGTGACACCAAAAGGTGAAGATGTTGCATAGGAAACATCCCAAACAAGAATCAACATCTTTGCCATTATTCAAGTAAGTGTGTTTAAAAAAATGATTTCGAAACACAATAAAAAATAACTTTTGTGGTACTGCATGTGAGGAAGGCATGGTATCAATAGTAGACACAGACACAATGGATACAAGTTTTGAAAACCTTTATTTTGATAATTTACTGGGGTTGGTGTAATTCCTACTGGCCCTAACTCTATAATGGGGGTAGTCTTGACCATTACATAAACAATAAAGCAGTCCAAGGCAGTCTAGTCCACATCAAAAGGACTATACTATGAAAACCTAACCTTGCCCTCCTTCTCAACAACAAACGTATAAAGGGAATACCAAAAAGGAAATATATTGTGTTACCAAATATGTCAGAATGGCTCAGGTAACAACTCCCTTCCCCACATTCAGCAGCACAGGGTATCAAGGGTTTCATAAAAACGATAGGTGGATGGCACAATGTCAGTTTTTCACACTCTGGATTTCAGGTGCAATTCAACAGTTCAGGCTTCGGCATCAAGCTCTTAACAGTCTTATTCATGAAAAACCTTTAGGCGTCATCCGCCTCACCGCCAGTCTTTAGATCTGTTCTTGTATTTACACAGGAAAAACCTTTAGGCGTTGTCCACCTCACCATCCATTTTTCACTTTCTCCAAATACAATACAGGCTTCCCTCTGCCGGGCTCGAGACTGCTCCTACTTATTACATTCAATCTCTCAGTGTACTTCAGCTCAATATAATTCAGGCTTGGCTCTGCCAGCTGGATCCTGCCTTTTCCTTTTGAGAGTCTCCCTTCCCCCATGTTCTATCCTTCACACTTTTTATGATCGAAGACCTTCGAGACTGCAGGGGTTTTACTAAGAACACGCCATGACCACCTCGACTTCCTTTCAACACTTTCACGTTCCACAATCTTCACAAAAGCAATGCATCTTGGTGCTTGTTGTTTTATTTTGCTTTTTAAAAGTTCACACAGAGCAACAATGCTTCTTCGTACTTACAATATTCGCATCACCAACACTCTTAAATGTTTGTAGCCGTTCCTTTGGTCCTCTAGCCTACAGTCTTCACTTTGGCCCTCAAGGCTGCTTTCGATGCTCATGTACTTTTCACTTCGTTATCTCAGTGTTTTTCAATATTCACATATTCTTTCAAGTGCTCTTTACTTTATTCTCTCGATGATTTATACTTTTCATATTCCTTCAAAAATCAAGTATCTTTTGTTTCCCACTTTTTGTTTATCACAGTTCAACCATTTCAAGCAGTTACTTTATTGCCTTCATTTCCTGTGTTTCGTTTATCAAAGAAAACATTTCACAGAGACTTTCAAATGTGCGACTTGCCTTCGCAGGACAATCCTGTTACTTTGCATATCCTTTCCCAGCATTTGAATCATTATCCTCTGTCTTACGTGACTGATCAACGCATGAGAAACCTTCACTATCTTGATACAAGTTAATTAAATAACACAACATCTGCCTTTTGTTCCTTTCTGTCACTCACCGATAGTGTTAATCGACTTTTGCTCTTCATAGGCTTTCGCATAGCAGTCAAGGTGGCTACCTAGCACCTCCTTGTTTCCTCCCCAACTCCACCATTCATTGGTGAGGGTAGTGGGTCCCCTGGAAGTGCTTTGAAGATCTGACCTTTCCACTCCCCTCTGTTTAGCCACCTAATGCTTATGGCTTACTGGAAGGATAGGTTTCTGGCTTGACTTTTGCTCACTCTCCACAGCAGTCGATCAGCCCCTGTCCTTCCAAGTTCCACAGCCTGGTTCGCTTCACCCCCCACAAGAGCTGTTCCTTCTCTCCTCCAGCCTCGCTCAGAGTGTACTTGTGCACGCCACCTTTTATCCTGATAGGGAGTGTTAACAAGTGGCAGGTGTATTTGATTTGTACTAAGTGCATGACTCTGCCTGATCTCATTAAAGGGACAGAGCCATTGTAAGTCAGTGGAGGTAATCCTTCTAGCCTCATTCTTCATTTGCCTCGGCTCAGTAAAGTGTTAATATGCAGCAGGGAGGAATTATGGGAGTTGTATTTTTCCATGAAGTAAACAGGGATAGTGGTTGGATGGATTACTGGAAGAGGGGGCTACCATGTCTCACCGTCGGGTGCTCCAGCCCCACTTCCAGAGGACCCCCTACCCAGGTGATCCTCCCTCGCTTGTCCACCCCCAGGGTTGGGATCCAAAAGTGATGGCCCTTCCCTGGCCACTTGAATACGGGATCCCCGGGGACTAGGGTGTGAAACACCCTCTGGTTTTTCACTTACAGAACATAACTACAACACTACTGAACAGTGTTAGTAAGATCAACTGAATTAGAACTTTCTAAGCAACAACAGGAATGTAATGTTGTTGCATAGCTGTACAGTATTATCTACATTAAAAAGTTAATATTACAACAAATAAAGCATCCCTGTCTATGACATTCATATACTGCAGAGGTCTAACATTTGGTTCTGCAGATTTTTTGGACTACACATCCCATCAACTGTATCCAGCATAGTCAATAGTGATGACATTGCAAGGCATAGTCAAAAACATCTGGAGACCCTCAGGTTGCAGACGCCTGATATGCTGGCATTCACAGCTTTCAGTCATCCCCGTGCCCATGGAGAGACATTATCTACACCACGAAAACAGGTACATCACAAACAACTGCGCGCCACACTTCAATCAAAAATATCAAAAACAAGAAACAGGAAAGTTGAAACACCTGCAAAACAACAAGAAGTATAAACCCAAACCACCAGTTCCATACCGCAAACTGTTATAAACATAGAAATTGCAATTTGTGGCAAGATACACCATTGTGAATGTGCAAACAAATTGATAGGGTACGAAAACATGCACCTATTTAGAGTGTGAAAAAAGTAACACAGCATTAAACATGGTCAGAACCAATGCAAAAACACAGTCACAACAAAGGCACCAGACCAGGAGGAAAAAAGCTAGAGAAACACCATAGGCAGGAATCAAAGATACATCAAGGCCATTATTCATGTTTGTGAACTATTTCACTACTTGACAATAAGCACCTGTGTCAAAAAATTCACAGTGTGAAACTTACAGTCCTAAAGTGTTAGTTGGAAAATGTGTGTTAGCAGGAAACTTTAACCATGTTAGCAAAAAAAACTGTCCATGACAAACATGGAATCCATGACACACACAGCAAAATCCCATACCATACTACCAACAACAATCATGTAAAGTTTACCAAGACTACACCAACTACTAGATTATGATGCTATCCTACTAGAATGTAATCTCAGGAATACAGATTTCACAATTATGAATTCTGAGCCTCCTCATTCCAAAGGTAAGATCCTGGATTGGGTTGTGTGTGGAAATCTCCAAGTGGAAATTGGTGAGACCAACCCTTGTAGTTGGTCAGACCATTGTACCATTCCTTTAAAAGTTATTTTTAAACAAAAACGAGTTAAAAACCGGCACCTGTCAAGGAAATACAAACTCATAATTTTAAGAAAATTACTCCATCAGATCTAACCAAATAGATGACTTTGTTAATGGAAAATGCATCAGATGGGGCTAACCCAGAGACTTTAATTAAAGTCTACGACTCATATAAAAAACAAATGCTGGATTAGGCAGCTCCTTTAAGAACTTCTGTTGTTAGAGAAAAAAACTCAACAGAAGGACTGGTTCACTTCAGAGCTAAAAGAACTTAAGAAGGCTAAAAGACAAGCCGAATGACTTTGGCAAAACAAAAACAAAGACAAACATAAATTAGCTTGGAAAGAACCTAAGAAACGTATAAAGACGAACTACTAGAAATTAAGAAAAAGTTATTTCAGCGGCAAATCGCAAATGCAAAAAATTAAATGAAACAGTTTTTTAGCATCTTAAAGAAAATGGTAAAACCACGTCAACAACCTTGCTCCTTTGTCCATTCTGTGGAGGACTGTATTAGAGTCTAAAAGGCTTTTGCGGACAACATTTTAAATGCTTGTGATAAAATTAGAACAGCTCTCCTTGATGAGCCTTTAAATATCCAAATACATAACAAAAGGAAAATCTAGATGAGGAAAAACTAGCCTTTTCATTTAGAAATATATATATTGCAGAATTGATGGAATCAATGAATTGCAAGCACCCAACCTCCTGTTCAGGAGATAGTACCGTATCTAAATTGATGCTCATGCACAAGAGCATCTTTGGTCCCTTTCTGGTCCATTTTATAAATGCTTCTTTCGACCACAACAAGGTACCTAAAAGCATCAAAAAAGTAACCTATACTCCACTTGTTAAAAAAATACATCAAGGTCCTGAAGACAGTGCCAATTTACGTCCAATTACTAACACACAATTATTGCTGAAGGTATTGGACAAAATGGTGACAAAACAATTACAGAACTTTCTGGAACAAAATAAAAGTTTCCACCCCAAACAATCTGGTTTCAGAACACAACATAGCACGGAAAGTGCTTTATTAGATCTGCAATAAATATGATAGATCTAGTTGACTCAGGCAAAGGTGGTATGCTGGTCTTATTGGACCTATCAGCAGCTTTCAACTTACTAGATCACAATATGCTACTGGTTGCTTTGGAGAAAATCAGAAATTGCTCACCTAGAGCAATAAAGTTGATTAAATCCTTCTTGGTGGACAGAGTATCCACTATCCACTGGGATGACAAGTTGTCAGAGTTTGTACCCATCACATGTGGAAATCCGCATGGAGCATGCCTATCACCAACTTTGGTTATCTTATGTTATTTGGTATTTATATAGCATCTACTGCCATTGCTATGTCCTCAAAGTGCTGTGAGGATGAACGCCCTTTGGAAGGCTGGAGTTAGAGGATTTAGAAGTGATGAAAGGAGTTGTAAAATGTGTGCATTTATTGCCATAACAAAGGTTGGAGTGGAGTGGCTAGATCCCTAATAGCAGCCTGTAACATTCAGGTGATGGAACGGGTGCTGTGACAAATTGTCAAAGAGTTACAGGGTTCATAAGAGTCAGAGTCAGGTTATGTGAACGTTTCAACCGAATCTGCGTGACACTCAGCTGTATTATATTGGAGGAGCCACTCGAGCCCAGGGTGATGTATGTTTAGGGTGGGTGTAGTCAAGCAGTCTGTATCGCAGATGTTTGTGGTTGTGTGGAACAAGACCCCTGTGCGATACAGCTGCATTCCCTGGGATGCATGAGGTTCTGGTGAAGAAATAGTCTGGGAAGAAAATGCAAGTGTGGCAAAACACAACAGTTGGGAGATTCAAAAACAGCAAACCCATGCCACGAAACAGTAAACCCACCCTGGAAACATTCTGGGGATAAACATACAAGTGTGGCAAAACACCACAGTGGCAAGATTCAAAACAGCAAACCCATCCCTGGAAACACTATGGGAAGAGAAATGAGAATGTGGCAAGGACACAACAACAGCGAGATTAAAGACAGCAAACCTACCCCTGGAAACATTGTGGGAAGAGAAACGTGATTGTGCATGAGATTCAACAGCAGACCTACATTTGGAGTGTTACGGGTGATGCATGTGTGGCTGAATATAAACAATGGCTAGTTTCAGTGTAACAAACCTGCACTTGGAACACTCTGAGACACACAATACCAGGGTAGTAACAACAGCAGTGTTAAGACTGAATAATGATGTCTCTTACCTGGAAGTAGCTGCAGAGGGCGAGCAAGGCATACGGTAGGGCTGGGCGCCAGGACAAACAGGCAAACAGGGATGGACGGTGCCCTGAGGAAGGCACCCTCCCCTGTGCCCGTCGCTGGCTGCCTGGGAAAGACTGCCCTGAGAGTCCCTCCTTGCAGTAACCCCCTTTTATGTTTATTAAATCATGGGTTGAATGGTATAATTTTAATTGATGTTGCGTCTGGTTCCATCGAACAGACTGCCAACACTTCTTCTTTGAGACTGTTTTCTCATTTTCTTTTTGTGGTTGAGGTGTGGTGTGTGGGTTGGATGCTGTTTATGTTTGTGTACATTCCTCAATGTATCACTTACTCTCCTTTTCCCCACTGACCTCCATGCACGTGTTTCATGTTGGCTGTGCTTGTTTTATATATAATTTTGTGTGTTGAGCAGTTTAAAGTAAATTCTGTTTGTCCCTTTAGCCTTCCTGTGCATTGCCATGAGTTCCATGTTGGGTGTGCTGTTTGAGGATAGGTATTGTTTGTACATATCATCAATCCCTTAAGGATTAGTTTTGAGAAATACAGTAACTGATAGACCATCAGCAATCTCTGTCTCTTGTCACACCTCATATCTTTATACCCTTGTTATTCTTTTGTCTCTGTAGACTTAATTTATTCATAAATAACAGAGCAACATTATTTCGCTAAATATGAACTCTTATTTTTCTAACAAGTACGCAATACAACTGCAGTCTGATTTTACATAATTTGGTAGGGTGTATTTGTGTTTTAATATAGAAATGACTTTAACCACGAATGAAACATGCCTGGTAATGGGAAATACATGATTTACTGCCCTTAGTGGTTATTCAGCAGTAAGTTTGCCTAATTAACGCCAAATACGATTACCATTACCGCCACTTGGTCCAATGGGTTTACCATAGAACTCAGTTGGGGTTTTTGGTCTATTTACCGCTGGTGGATTTAACATACAGTAAATGCACTGATTTTTGGAGGGAAAGCGGCAGATTTGCCTCAAGTCTTCCATTGAGGGGAAATCCTCCACTTTACCCTCAAATTTATAATTCGGCAGAGTGTGAAAAATTGCGTTAATTTCATTACTCAAGGAAGTATCAGAGCGGGCACCGCGTTCATTACGTCTGTGATTCCTATACTTTAAGTGTTTGGTGTTTGCCAAAAAACTTGAATTTCACACTTTCAGGAAATATTGATGAAAACAAAAACAGGGGATCCCTCCAGTATTTGGCTTCGCCCTAGTAGTGGATGCTGCACAATATTCATGCAGTTATAATCAGAATTGTTGAATATCACTGGCAAACAGCCTTCATCTGTCTTTATTTGTAATCATTAATTGCTGTTGTTCGAGTGGCAGAATAAATGGCCAATGCATTTTGGACAACTTGTCCGTCATCAGGGCAAAACTCTACAAATTATACAAATATTATCATCAATATATGCTCAAAGAAAAATCAAACTGATATCTTTCCGAACAATATCCTTGAAAGTGGTGGCAATGGAATTGCCACCACTTGTTTCCCGCACCGCTAAAGTTGTAATGAGGCACATAGGGCCTCATTACGACCCTGGCGCTAATGGGTTAACGGTGCCGTAAAAGACTGCAGCGCCGTTAACCCATTAGCGCCTAACTACGAGGTCCCTTTGCGGTACCTGACCTGAACGGCTGGTCTAGACCAGCCGTTAAAGTAGGGACCCGCAAAGGGACCTTGGTGCTAAGTAGGGTACTGTAATTTGCGGTACCGTACTTAGCGCCTTCCCCAGTCCCATTGAGCCCTATGGGGCAAAAATGGGAATGGGGAAGGGCCAATGTTCAATGGGGAATTACCGCCCCATCAATCTTGGAATGGGGTGGTAATTCTCCATTGAACATTGGCAGACTAGTTATGATACCGGCACCAACCATGGTTCTAATAGCGCCATGGTTTAGCGCCAGTATCGTAATGAGGGCCATAGTCTTAAAACTCAATGAAGCAGCCTGCACCTACCCTTAAGGGGCTTGGGAATGATATATTTTCAGGACTTTTTTTATGGGGTTTCTGTGAATTTATTGGCAGAGTAGCTCACCACAACAGGCTTTGAGACTACTGTTATTATGATGTTCAAATATCTGAGTACCAGATGTTCATTATGCGTAATATGGTGGTGTGCCAAAAAAGTTGAACCCAGTTCATAACAAGGGAATCATGGCCATCATGGAAAAGGAAAGAAAACTTCTGCTCAAATTAAAGAGCTCTCTTTCTATTTCCATCATGGGGAAAGCAGTGGTTGGTACCAGTGCAGCCACAGAGGAAAGGAGCCACTGTTATGATTACGTGCCACGGCCCTGGGCTAGTCTCATGGTCGCTATGGCAATGTTGGTGACACTTCCCCTCCCGTCATGGAGGGCCGTACCACATAAGCACATTGCGTAATGCATTGACATCATGCGTCTTGCACCCCGGAAGCCGCCAGGTGCCTTCTTTAGCCTCTGACGCAAGGTAAGCCTTGCAGTGCAATATTGGGTTTTCCGTTTGCACAGACGCTTAGTTTTCTTCTCTCCTTTCTTCCTTATTCGCCAGGGGCTGCCTCAATTCCATTCTGCCTCTTGTGCTGCTATTCCAATTTCACCCTCACTGGCGGTTCTTTGCTCCACTCCTCTCCCTGTGTTCTGCCAGCCTTGCCTGCTCATCTCTGCCCTTTCTGCTGCTTTGACAAATCCACCTGGAGCCTGCTTATCCTCCTTCTGTTCGACATCCATAGCCTATTTGTTTCTGTCAACTTGCCTCTCTGGAGGACACTGTCATCTAGGAGCTATATCTACAGTACAACAGCCTTCCCATTATTGGATCCAGTAAGGAACTTGCTCCATTGCCTGTGTTTTATTTCCTGGTGAGGGATTTTCCCATATTTACTTGGCTCCACAACCTCTGGGCAGAACCTGCTTTCCTGTTCCTGACCCAGGCTCGCAGTGGCTGCCCAGGGGTCAGGAAATCGCTCACGTCACCAGGCATCGTTGCCGAGCTCTAAGGTAAGAAGCGATATTGACAGCCACTAGCAGAGAATGTGTAAATTGCAAGAGAAATGCAGGCGGTCCACCAAAAAGCTTCTTGGTATTGCAGTGCAATACTGGTGGTTACTACTTGTAGCCCACATAAACGTTTTGTTTGCACAGCACCTCCCAGTTACTGGTTCCTAATGGAGCAGTGCCATTACTGTGCAGACAATTCTGGATCTATTAAGAAATGCATGCAGACTTACTCAAAAAGAAAAAACTTTGGGGGCGTGGCTAAGCGCCGACAGAGATTGCGGCTTATCTCTGATGCTCTGCTCCACAAGAAAAGATATGGAGCCTTTAAGTAACTAAACAGAGACATAGGGTGCATCTGTCCCCGTAAAACAACCATCTTTTGGATGGTTATTTATCTAAAGTAAGTCTTCATTGAAGCAACTTACTAATTCCGCTATACGGCTGGCATTGAAGTTTCAGGGCAGCTGACAGGTGCGGAGAGCTAGTGGCAGTAGCTAGGCAGGCCGGTGAGCTCCAGTGAACAATTATCCTCAGAAAAGTGTGCTGCATTGCGTCATAAATGGAGCAACAACACAACCTTACATTAAGTAAGATCTCAAGGTAAAGAGGTGACTTTATTTTTGTTTCCTGTGCGCTGCTGTGGTTATAAACCCCCCTCACAGAAATACATATTTCTTTGTGGATTTCTTGTCATCTGTCCCATATTCTCATCATATCTGTTATATCTGCCTCTGATATTTCCTGAAGTGCTTGTTTCTGGTATAATGGCTTCCTAAAAAAAAGCCAGAATAAAAAGGTATCTCCCACATCATACAATACCTTCAAGCAACCCAAAAGTGATTCCCACTGCCTAAAGACGAAATATTGGAAGATACAATGCAGACTATCTTAATGGAACTTCGTGCTTTAAAGACTTTCATGGAGGCTACCAACACTAAACTCCAACAACTGGATGATAAATGGTCACTGTTTGAGTCTAAAGTATCTGAAGTTGAGCGAAAGAGTGGGCCATGCAGAGGATGTCACTAATACAGTGAAAGCATTGGAAACAGTTGCTAAAACCCTTCAGGAGCAGTCTGAAAATTTAGAAAACAGGACTAGAAGGAACAATCTTCATATTGTCGGCCTTCCTGAGGGGTAGAGAAAGATAATCCAATTTTATTTCTAAGTTCCATGCTCCCTAAGATCCTAGATCTCCCAGCATCGGTACAACTCAACATCGAAAGGGCACATCGTGTGGGTACTCTCAGCTCTATACGAAACCCAGTCACCTCTTCCAGAACTCTGATTTTGACCCTGTTGGATTATGCTAATATTCAGGTGATATTAAATGAAGTGTAACAAGTCAAGCAACTAAAATGGGATGGCTGAAGAATTTATATTTCTCAAGATGTCTCCAATGCCACAGCCGCAATAATGAACAAAGTCCTTGCTGTTAGACCTGCTCTGAGGCAACTAAATGCAAGATATGGAATTATACATCCAGGAATTATGAAAGTACAAACTCATAAGATGGAAGAAATGGATGCGTTGCATCCTCCTCCACAACAAACTGGGCGAAATGTAATTATAAATAGTCTCCTTTGTTTTTTACTCTCACATAATTGCCATGGAGATAGTGCTAATCCCCTCTACACCTCTGCAGTTCTTCTAATCAGCATGATTTGGTATGACTGTTTCCAGTTGGCCATGTTGAAACTTTTTTCGGCAAATTGCTATATGTTTCATCTTAATTTTGTTCTGACTTGTATGTGTTTCTCCTTCCCTTGTGTCTTGAACCCCATTTCATGTTATTCCACCAGGATAACTTAAGATCATTTGTCGGGGTTAATTCCCCATGTTGCTCCACCTTATAGCTGAATATGCATCTTTATGCTCTCCATATTTGCCAACAGGGTTTGCATGCACTCCTAGTTCAGAAACTACGCCACTAAATATTTCCTCATGGAATGTTAAAGGTTTAAACAACCCTACTAAGAGACAAAAACTTATTTATTATTTAAACAATACCAAACCGTCGATTTCTTGCATTCTGGAATCGCATCTTTCAGCAACTAAAGTGACTAAATTTAAGAGATTATAGGTGGGTCAGATCTTTACAAGCGCAGTGCATGTTAAGAAGAATTACGTTATTACCCTTATCAATAAAGCTCTCGAATGTAAAGTGATTAAGTCTGACTCTGACGATTTGGGTAAGTGGCTCCTTGTCAACATTTGTGTTGACTTAGTTGAATATGCAATTCTCGATTTGTATGGACCTACCTCACAACATCCTACCTTTTGGTCTAATTTGAAAGATTACCTATTTCAAGCTAATTGATCCAACCTAATTGTTTGTGTGGATTGTAATGAAGTTATAGTGATTCTGATGTGTTTTACGAACTCTGAATCTCAAAAGCAATTTTCAAATGCTATCTCTTAACTAGGCCTCATTGATGCTTGGCGCATAAGTCACCCCTCTTATTCTGAATTTACTTTGTTCTCCAGTCCTCATAATTCCTTTTCTAAAATTGATCATATTCTTCTCTTTAAATCCATATCCAGCCTCATATTCCATACTAGCATAGACTGTATTTCCTTATCTAACCATGCTCCAATTCACATTAAACTTGAAATCGCATCAATCATAAATCAAACAGATGGAGACTGAATACAGCTTTATTAAAAGATGATCTCTTTAGTCCATTTTTTATTGAATCACATCATATATTTTCTGTGATAATAGAAGTGAAGATACCTCTATAACCAATAATTTGGATTGGTATAAGGCTGTTCTTAGAGGGCAAATCATTTCCTATGTCACCAAGAAAAATGTAACACTCACCTGACTCCCACGGAGGCGCTGGTCTAGTCTCGGTTGCTGTGGCCTCTTCGAGCGTGATGCGCAGAACTCGGAACACCGACTGAACAGGACCCTCAAATCGTGCTTGTCTGGCCCGTAGGAATATCCTTCTGCAGATGAGAAAGGGGATTAACAGTCTGCAGAATAGTGTGCTTGCTCCCCCCTTCCCACCTTCGTTCTTCTCTAACTTCCTCAGAAATCCCCGGTTGAAGCTCACCTTATGGTTTGAAAGGATGAACTCTCCATCCTGCTTCTGGTGCAGGGGCGCGTGTTTGTCCAGTTACTTCACTGGTTTTCAGAATGGCGCTGGCAAAATCCACTTGACTTTTCCGAGCGGAACGCCGTAAGTATGAAGATTACAAAAGTTCAAGTGTTGAGCCTCTTTTTCTGTTGCCTTCCTAACCTGTGATCTGTCCTTTATTTCAGGTGCAGAATGAAGGCGATGCGTTGAGAGATTGAATTGCCGATGGTAAACTCAGGTGAGTTAGTGATGGGGGCGATCCCTCTTAATGTCTTTATATTCCTCAGTAATGTCTTTTGTCCTTTCCCCATAGGGGCCGGGGTGCGGTACCTGCCAACAAAGCGGCGCCGACCCGAAATGAGCAATGGTCCACCAACAGAAGGCCGGTAAGTGTTATGGCGGAAAATTAGGCTTTCCTCATATGTTCCTTCTGCTCACCTTTTGTCTCTTCTTCTCTCCCCTAGGCGCAGAGATGTGGCGACCGGTGCAGACATTCGCGGTGGAGCCAGAAGAACTCCCGAGGACAGGTGAGTGAAGCATGGCGCTGCAGCGAGCAACGCGGTGCTTTTAAATGAAAGTCTTTTTCAGGAACGCTGACGTGAAGGTTCCGGATGCAAGTAAGAAGTTTGATATAATTCTTGGTTTTCACCTTTCTCTTCTCTTCTTTCCTTACAGGTGTTCCAGGATCGAGGCTGGCGTGGCTGGAGACCAGATGCAGGAGCAGACACGGTGAGCGTTCAGCTGCTTGGATGCAGAACAACGCGAAGCGTGAGCTACTGTCTGGGCGTGGCTTAAATAGCCCCCAAAGTAGTTCCAGGTAAGTATCCTTCCCTGGCCACGCCCGAGTGGCAAAATAGTCCCAATGAAAAAATAGTCCCTTTCAGGTCTCAGGGAGGCCTGAATCTTGCAGCATGGTCTGCATCAGGTAAGTGCCCAAAACACCTTCCTTTATGAGCCTGGCGCCTATGGCGCCAGGACTGATGTCCAACATGAGCCTGGCGCCAAAGGCGCCAGGACAGAGTCCAAAGAGCCCCTATAAGGGGCCGCTGGGCTTTTACCCGGGGGCATGATGCCTGCTCCCGGGGGTGCTGGCCCTGGCCTGGTCCTCCGGGGGTAGGCATCATGACAGCACTCCCCCCCAAGGCCCCTCCCAAGGTCGTTCCCTCTGGAGGTTTCGGTTTGTTTGGGAAATTCCGATGGAACCTTTTTACCAGCCGAGGTGCATGTACGTGGTCGCTTGGTTCCCAAGACCTTTCCTGAGGCCTGTACCGTTTCCAATCAATTAGATAGAAAAGTTTTGATTTTGAGATCTTAGAATCCAAAATGTTCTTCACCTCGAATTCAGGCTCCCCATCTATCTGGATTGGTTCTGGTGGCTTTATTAATCTGGTTCCTGGTTGCACTGGTTTCAAAAGTGACACATGGAAAACGGGGTGAATCCGCATGTTAGCTGGTAGATCGAGCTTGACTGCCACTGGGTTAATTATAGCTTTGATCGAGTAAGGGCCCAAATACCTTGGATTAAAAGTTCGAGGTCCCTTGAGCAATAAGTGTTTGGTAGCCAACCATACTTGATCCCCTATTTGGTATGGAGGCGCCTCACTCCAATGCAGATCCGCATTCTTTTTGTATTTCCCTTTCGCTTGTAGCAAATGTGCAGTTGCATCCTTGAAGGCTTGAGTTATCGTGGAATGCAAATGGTCCACTGCGGGCATTTCAAAGCTCAGAGGTGAGTCCAGGTCTGAAGTACGAGGGTGATGTCCATATAGGGTAAAAAAAGGGGCTTTGTCCAGTTCCAGAGTGTACCGAGTTATTGTATGCATATTCGGCCACCCATAAAATATCCTTCCAATTACCCTCCGATTGGTGCAACATACATCGTAGGTATTGTTCAAGGGTCTGGTTCGTTCTCTCCGTCTGACCATCGGTCTGTGGGTGGTGGCTGGTTGAGAGTCTTACGTCGATTTGTGCCAGTTGACAACACTTTCTCCAAAAATGAGAAATAAACTGGCTTCCCCGGTCGGAGACTAGTATGGATGGGAATCCATGCAAACGGATGATATTTTCAAGGAATTCCTTGGCAAGGACAGAAGCTGAAGGTAATCCTTTCAACGGAATAAAATGGGCCATCTCAGAAAATAAATCCACCACAACCAGAATAGTATTGTATCCATTACAAGGGGGCAGGTCCGTGATAATATCTAGTGACAAGGTGTGCCAAGGTGCTGGTGGAATGTCTAAAGGCTGAAGAAGACCGGCGGGTTTTGTCTTTTGGCCTTTGTTTTGGGCGCAAACTCCACAGGACATCACAAAAGATTTAATATCCTTTCGCCAGGAAGGCCACCAGAATTGTCGTTTAATTTTTTACTCAGTTTTGGCAATGCCAGGATGTCCTTCCATCAGGGTATAATGATGACGGAAAATAACCAGTTCTTGCAATTCCTTTTCTGGCAGAAATAAGCGTCCTTGGAAGTAAGGTAGGCCATCGTTGACCGAAAAGTAAGACCCCCTTTGGATCCAATCCTGCAAGGCTGTAGAGTCCAGGAGTTGTTTTATCCGTGCTTGAATGTCTTCAAGGGTTTGTAAAGAGGTTATCCCCAAAATTCTTTGTTCGGGAATTATCGGCACAGGTTCTGAGTTTGTGTCTATTTCTCCCATTCCTATTCGAGATAGCGCGTCCGCTTTGCCATTCTTACAGCTGGGGCGGTAAGTGATTACAAAATCGAACTCAGCAAAGAACAAAGCCAATCGGAGCTGACGTGACGATTGAGCCTTGGCAGTTTTTAAATATTGTAAGTTTCGGTGATCAGTGATCACGGTGATGGTATGCCTGGAGCCAAGAAGATAATGCCGCCAAGCCTTAAAGACGGACTTAATGGCTAATAATTCCTTGTCTGTGATTGCATAATTTACCTCAGGTGGCGAGAACTTTCTGGACCAAAATGCTATGGGGTGCAGTTGGTTGGTTTCAGGGTCCCTCTGAGACAGGACAGCTCCCATGGCTAAGCTGGACGCGTCAGTTTCGACTATACATGGGAGATCGGGACGCGGGTGCTTCAAAATAGGTGCGGACGTGAATTTAGCTTTCAATTCCTGAAAGGCCTGTTCGGCTTCCTCGGTCCATTCGAAGCGTTTATTTTTCCGCAAGAGTGCAGTGATTGGTTGTACCACACGTGAAAATTCCGGGATAAATCTGCGATAAAAATTGGCAAAACCAAGCATGCTTTGGACACCTTTCACCGAACTAGGTGATGGCCATTCGAGGATGGCATCCACTTTTCGTGAGTGCATTCGGACCCCTTTAGGTGTCCGGATGAATCCAAGAAACTCAACCTCGGTGGTATGGAAAACGCACTTTTCCAGCTTTGCAAACAGTTTGTGCTGGCGCAATTTCTCAAGGACGGCCCTGACATGCTTTCTATGATCAGATTCCGAAGAGGAGTACACAAGAATGTCACTGATATATACGACAACACAAACATCGATGAGTTCCCGAAGGACATCGTTCATGAAGAATTGGAAGGCAGCAGGCGCGTTGCACAACCCGAAAGGCATCACCTGGTATTCGAATAATCCATATTTTGTACGGAAGGCCGTTTTCCATTCGTCGCCTTCTTTTACTCGCACCAGATGATAAGCCCCTCAGAGATCTAACTTGGTGCATACGCAAGCGTCCTTCACCTGGTCAAGGAGTTCAGGGATCAGAGGCAGAGGGTAATGGTTTTTAACAGTTATCTGGTTCAATGCGCGGTAGTCGATACAAGTTCTAAGGTCGCCTTCTTTTTTGGGCACGAAGAACAAAGCCGAGGATGCCGGAGACTTTGACGGGCGAATGAAACTATTGGCTAGGTATTGATCTAAATATTGTCTCAAATGCAGATTCTCAGGTTCAGTAAGGGCATACATCCTGCTACAAGGGGGTTGTGCACCGGGCACCAGATCGATTTGGCAATCGTACGATCTGTGGGGAGGTAACGTGTTGGCCTGTTCCTTTTGGAAGACGTCCTGAAAGTCTTGGTATTCCGGAGGTAGTTGCATGGAGACAGAGGTTACAGACGCTAGACTAATCTTCAGATTTTCTGCGTAGCAGGTTTGTGCACAATCCTGGAAGGTTATTCTCTTTGCTCGCCAATCAATTCGAGGATTATGGAGGTCATTACAACCTTGGTGCTAAGTGCACCAACTTTACCACCATGGTGTAAACTCTGTTTACACCATGGTGGATGGCGGATTTACCGCCCCATTCCAAGGTGAGTGGGGCGGTAAATCCCCATTTCCCATTTTCCCTTCCCCATTCCAATTTTGCCCCATAGGGCATAATAGGAGTGGGGAAGGCGCTAATTACGCCGCCGTAAATTACGGCGGCGTAATTAGCACCATGGCGGGTTAGCGCCATGGATTTTAACGCCTGCTAAAAGCAGGCGTTAAAATCAGAATCAGGCGTTAAGGGTTAACGGTGGCGTTAACCCTTAACGTCTGAGTTGTAATGAGGGCCTATGTGTCTCTAACCAAGGGATTCCGAGAATAACCTCAAACTGTGGAGCCTTGATTACATCAAACACAACTGCCTCCCAATGGCCGTCCGGACCTATAAGTGTCACCTCAGCAGTGGAATGTGTTACCGGTCCAGAGTCAATTTCGGTTCCATCGACTGTGGTGATGACATCTTTGCTGGTTTTAGGACGCAGAGGGAGGTTAATCCTAGAGACCAATTCACGATCCACATAGTTTCCTATAGCCCCACTATCGATGTATGCCTTTATTGCATGCAACCGCTTAGGCTGTTCCGGATCTATGAGGACCATTGGCACAATGAAATGCGAGGTCTGAGAGTTAGTTTTCAAGCTCGGCAAGCTGACCCCTACGCTTGTCGGGCGTGGTCATTTCCCGAAACAGTCTTCATGGTTTTTATCAGCGGCTCCTTGGGTGGTTTTGCCGGGCAATCTCGTAGAAAGTGTCCAGAGGACCCACATAATTGCATCTGCCGTCTTCTTTCATGTTCTTTTTGAGTTAAAGGTCCTTTAACCCCTCCGATTTGCATAGACTCAGAGACATCAGCACCCTTGGGGTTAGCGTGGGTCTTGACCAACACCCGGGTCTCAAACTTGGACCGATCTGCTTTTCTGTTTTGAAGTCTGTGATCCAATTGGACCACTAAGTCTATATATTCTGTGCATTCTTAGGGCGGATTTACAACTTGGGCCAGGACATCTTTAAGTTCTCCGCGTAGACCTCGATAAAATAACGTGATTCTTTTATCCTCTGGCCACCCAGTTTCCACAATTAGTCTATTAAAGGTTGCAATGTAGGATAGGAGGTCCTGATTGCCCTGTCGCAGGGATAGAAGTTCGTCATCCAGAGCCTGCCCCTGAGAGTGTCGAGCAAATAACCTTTCCATGTTAGCTTGAAATCCTTGAAAATCACGGAGAATCGGGTCATCTTGAGTAACCAGTGGAACTGACCAATCGGCAGCACAGCCGCTGAGATATGACAATACAAAGGCTACCTTGGTCTGGTCATTAGGGAAGACCCCAGGTCTGCATAGGAAGTGCAAACGACACTGATTCATGAATACGGCGAATCGTTTGGGGTCCCCAGCAAAGCGTTCGGGTGGGGCCAGCGGCATGTTTCCAGGTAGATTAATCTGCACAGGGTTACGGGGAACCACAGGAGCGGGGTTCCCCCCGGAACCGGGTAGAGGAGTGTGTCCAGCTTGACCTTGCAAAAACTGTCTAGCCAGGTCATCAGTTCTTTCCTTTGATACAATCACTTCCCTCCTGAGAGCATTAGTCTCTTGACGAGCGGCGTGTACTTCGGCCCGTAATTCCCCCAGTAGTTGGGCCAACTGATCAGTCTCAAAAGTTTCCATAGCGCCTGGGTGGGAATTTGTAGGAAGGCTTCGCGTTCTGTAACGCTCACCTGACTCCCACGGAGGCGCTGGTCTAGTCTGGGTTGCTGTGGCCTCTTCGAGCGTGATGCGCAGAACTCGGAACACCGACTGAACAGGACCCTCAAATCGTGCTTGTCTGGCCCGCAGGAATATCCTTCTGCAGATGAGAAAGAGGATTAACAGTTTGCAGAATAGTGTGCTTGCTCCCCTCTTCCCCCCTTCGTTCTTCTCCAACTTCCTCCGAAATCCCCGGTTGAAGCTCACCTTATGGTTTGAAAGGATGAACTCTCCATCCTGCTTCTGGTGCAGGGGCGTGTGTTTGTCCAGTTACTTCACTGGTTTTCAGAATGGCGCTGGCAAAATCCACTTGACTTTTCCGAGCGGAACGCCGTAAGTATGAAGATTACAAAAGTTCAAGTGTTGAGCCTCTTTTTCTGTTGCCTTCCTAACCTGTGATCTGTCCTTTATTTCATGTGCAGAATGAAGCCGATGCGTTGAGAGATTGAATTGCCGATGGTAAACTCAGGTGAGTTAGCGATGGGGGCGATCCCTCTTAATGTCTTTATATTCCTCAGTAATGTCTTTTGTCCTTTCCCCATAGGGGCTGGGGTGCGGTACCTGCCAACGAAGCGGCGCCGACCCGAAATGAGGAATGGTCCACCAACAGAAGGCCGGTAAGTGTTATGGCGGAAAATTAGGCTTTCCTCATATGTTCCTTCTGCTCACCTTTTGTCTCTTCTTCTTTCCCCTAGGCGCCGAGATGTGGCGACCGGTGCAGACAGTCGCGGTGGAGCCAGAAGAACTCACGAGGACAGGTGAGTGAAGCGCGGCGCTGCAGCGAGAAACGCGGTGCTTTTAAATGAAAGTCTTTTCTCAGGAACGCTGACGTGAAGGTTCCGGATGCAGGTAAGAAGTTTGATAAAATTCTTGGTTTTCACCTTTCTCTTCTCTTCTTTCCTTACAGGTGTTCCAGGATCGAGGTGGGCGTGGCTGGAGACCAGATGCAGGAGCAGACACGGTGAGCGTTCAGCTGCTTGGATACAGAACAACGCGAAGCGTGAGCTACTGTCTGGGCGTGGCTTAAATAGCCCCCAAAGTAGTTCCAGGTAAGTATCCTTCCCTGGCCACGCCCGAGTGGCAAAATAGTCCCAATGAAAAAATAGTGCCTTTCAGGTCTCAGGGAGGCCTGAATCTTGCAGCATGGTCTGCATCAGGTAAGTGCACAAAACACCTTCCTTTATGAGCCTGGCGCCTATGGCGCCAGGACTGATGTCCAACATGAGCCTGGCGCCAAAGGCGCCAGGGCAGAGTCCAAAGAGCCCCTATAAGGGGCAGCTGGGCTTTTACCCGGGGGCATGATGCCTGCTCCCGGGGGTGCTGGGCCTGGCCTGGTGCTCCGGGGGTAGGCATCATGACAAAATAGCAAAGAATTGAACAGGAATCTGAGAGTATTTTGAAACAACTAAAAGCTCTTGAAAAGCAATATACACAGAATGCCACTCCCGATACTTTTAATAATATCATGCAACTGTGAATTAAGTGCAACAACATTACTTCTAATTCATGTGCTTCACTATTCAAATATAAGCGTAAGATACAGTTTTCTAATAAAACAAGTACATCTCTTGCCTCTATCTCAAGATTGAAAAAGAAAGAATGAGAGTAGCTGTTCTCAAAGATACATTAGGTAATAGAACGTTTTTAGATAGAGAAATCATTTATATTGTTTCCAAATTCTATCAGAGGCTATATGCATCTGAATCTAACCATAATAGCTCACAATCTCAAGACCTTTTGAGGCATCTTCCTCGTCTGCTTATCCCAAACTAGATCTAAATTTGTTCAATAATCCCATCACTCAGAATTAAATCCGTAAGGTAATTAACAACCTCAATAAAGGTCAAGCCCCAGCCAGTGATGACTTTTCCATAGACTTGTATGCACATTTTAAAGAGTTAGTAGTCCCTTAGTTAGATGAACCTTTCACTCACTTTTCCACACATAGTGCCTCTACAGGTACTTTTACAGAAGCTATGCTTGTTGTATTGCCTAAACCTAATAAGGACCCTGAACCTCCTCAAAATTATAGGCCTATTTCCCTTATAAATGCTGACTGTAAAATGTTTGCGAGGGTCTTAGCCAATCATCTTCTTCCGTTTCTGCCCAGTTTATTGAAGAAAAAAAAGGTTGGGTATGTGAAGGATAGGCTATCCTCTTTTAATATCAGATATCTAATACCTAGCTATTCTTGATATTGTTGATAAATCTGATGACAGTTTTGCTGCTGTGGCTCTCATTGCTGAAAAAGATTTTGTTAGAGTGGAGTGGAAGTGTATGTTTGATGCACTTAAATGGCTTGGTCTTGGTGACCCCTTTCTATCTATGATTAAGGTATTATATTCACACCCAAAAGCCGCCATCTATGTTAATGGACAAATGTCATCACATTTCCCTTTGCTTAGGGGCACGAGGGAAGGCTGTCCCCTATCTCCCCTATTATTTAGATCAGTCTTGGATCACTTTCTTGAAACTATCAGAAGTGGTACAACAATACAAGGTATTGTTTCTGGTAATATATAGATAAAATTATCTCCATATGCTGATGATGTCCTTTTGTTTCTTAAAAATCCAGACACCAGCTTACACAGCCTTCTTTCTGTCATAATGCATTTTCCACTAGCTTCTGGTTAAAAATTGAACACAGAAAAATCTGAAATGTTCCCCCTCAGTGTCCATTGTTCCAGGCATCACATTGAGGCATAAGGTGTGAGGGGATGCCCAAATGGGATTATATACTTAGGTGTGCATATTGCTTCTTCTATAAAAGTTATTATTAAAGAAAATATGAACGTATTATCTAGAGTTAAAGAATGAACAAATGCATGGTCCCCTTTATTTCTATCTTGGTGGGGTCATCTTGAAACTATCAAAATGATGATCTCTCCAGTTACCTTGTATACTTTATATATGCAACCAGTGTCATTTCCCTCCAAATTTTATAAATCAATTGATTCTTGTTTAGACAAGTTTTTATTGAAAAAGGGGGAACATATGATCTTGATTCATAAACTTAAAAAGCCCACTCAGAATGGAGGCGTAAGGTTTCCTAATTTTTTTAATGATCTTTCAGCATTTATATTAAAACAAATGCAGATGTGGTTTAATCCCGAAATAATAATATTGCATATACATGGTTGAGTCTAGAGAAGGAGTTGGTTTCCCTTTTAATGCTTTCAGATTGCTATATGCTCAAAGGCAAAAATAGATGTATTAGATGTACTAGTGTTGCTGTTTCTGCTAACCATATCAGAATGTATTTATTTCCAGCACCCTCATTTCAATTTATTTCACAATTTCTGTGGTTTAACAACTTGACACATGTAAAGGGCAGATCTGTATTTTGAAGAGCCTAGCATTATAAAGAAATTAAGTATGTTCACGTAATATTGAATCAAGGGGTGCCACTTACCTTTAAAGATCTTCAAGAAAAATTCTCTATCCACCTTTCTTATTGGCAACAGTGCACTATTCTAATTGATGCAATAATTAACACTTTTGAGCTCTAACATCTAAGGCAAATGCTCCTCTGTAGGACGTATTTCAACATTTGCACAATCATCTATATACCATTTCAATGTACTATAGTAATTTGTTGGTTGAGCATATTCCCTACCTAGAATGGAGATCACTAGAAGCCCAGCTGCATGATTCTGTTTTAACCAATGATGATATTGCCTGGTCTGAGATTTGGAAAAGAAATCAGTGTACCACTCCATCAGTCAGTTTTACTTCATCACAGAGTTTGTATTACTACATCTAAACTATTCAAAGGTAAGATCATACAAAACAAAACATGCTGGAGTTGTCTTGATGCAGAAGGTTCTTCCAAACATATGTTTATTGTTTGCAAATTTGTACTGTAAAATCTTTTTTCAAATTACAATGTGATTTGAACATCACATTTCTCTTTCTCAGAAGCCAACTTCTCTTAGATGCACTACCAACCACTGCTTCTCATCTATTTGATCTTTTTATGCTTGTTGCCATTCAAACTATTACAGCTAATTGGAAAAATCTAAATCATATTAATCATAACATTTGGTGGAACTCTATATGTAATGTTCATAGGTTGGAAATAAATGGTGCCTCATCTCTCTGTCTACTTCACAAACATGAATTAAAGTGGAACATGTTCCTTGACTTTCTACTTACTAAACCCGTCTCATAGAACTATATTGTTATTATCACATCATCCTGTGTCATCCCTCCCCTAATCCTTAAGTTTCTTTCTGTTTTGTTTTGGTTTTGTCTGTCATGTCTTGTCTTTGTCTCATTGTCTCAAAAATGTAGATTGTTAACTCACTTCGTAGCTATATACTAAATATAAATATATATTTCTTTCATCATCCTATTCTATATTCAATTGTGCTTATACATTTCTGTTAATGATGTCTTCTGGCTATTGTCATGTACTACTATTTTCAATAAAATACTTTCAAACAAAAAAAGCCTGAGATTTAATTTCATTGTATGTGTGTCGGAAGCAGCTGCTGTGTGATTGATTTCTCCTTCCTTTCCTGAGGCAGTGCGGCTTGACACTTTTTTTCATGGTTGAAGGTACTTTTCTCAAGCTCCCGAACCCTGCAAGCCTGCTGCCACAGTCGGAGAAAGAGCCTTCCGAGCCACTCGATCCAGGCAAGGCAAAGTGAGGTACGGTACAGCTGAGTGGCAATGCTGGGCATGGACCAAGGAGTGAGGTATAAGGCGGGTGGCAGCATGCAGCAAACTTCCCTCCCAGAGTCCCGGAGTCTGGGAGTCCGGGTGAGAAAAACAAAGGTGAGTGCGAGTGGGAAAGACTTGAGGGGTGAGCCCTGGTAGTAAGGCAGTGAGTGCAGACTGCACACCGCCTAGCCCCCAGTGCAAGGCAGCCTCCCATCTGCTTCCCAGTACCCCCTCCCTAGCAGCTATTCATAAATGTTTCTGGAGAGGGGAAAAAAGGGGAATTGCATCCAGTGGTCCAACTTCTATAAATAGCAGTGTAATAAGGTGCAAAATAGGCCTATAGACCACCAGAGCAACAGGGTGGCGCATAGCCCCCGGTTTTGTGGGGCTGAACAATCTTAAAATCCTAGGATTTGTCTGACTTCGAGTCAGCTGTCTCCTTATGAATCTGTTTGTGAGCCAGTGATTTGACTGGAAGCTTCCACCTTGACTAAGTCCTCGGTTGTAGTGATTGTCGGTGTGAGCGTCAATCGGACAACCTCTCTTCCCTGGAGGACAACAGATATGAAGTCGGTGAGGACAAGCCAGCAGGCCAGAATGCTAGAAGCTTCCCTCTTGCCTGACCAGCCACCCTGAGTTGCGAGCCCCTCTGTTGTTCCGATTGTTTATGGCCAAGTTGCATGACCTAATATGGGGGAGAAGAGAGGGACCCCTCATTAGTAATAAATGGGAAAGGATTTATGAAGGACCTTATCGTGGGTATACAAGCTAATGATCAAATGCAGCTTACTGAGACCTCCCAAGAGAGGTCACTTTTCATCTCTGTTAATAGTCCATCAAGCATGGAGACACTGCATGAGAGTCCTGCACCGAAACCTATGAGGTCCTTGTACTATCTTGTGATCGCATAGACTACGGCGGTAATATTCATGGCCCAAATGATATGAACACAATGCAAATAGCTACCACAGTGAGTCAGGATTGGATGCTCGTGGAGGGTACGGATCCTGACCTCTCTTTGCTGGTGACACAAAGACAGACTCTTTTCCTGAATATGTTGGTAGCCTCGAGGCTAGACAGCATACATGCAAACCCTCCCGATTTAGGCGGGAGACTCCCAACTTTTCAGTGAAAAATGTTGTTATTTTTCACGTTCTCCCGCTTTTAATCATTCTAGCCCCAATGTATTCCTATGGAGAAAGTTACATCTCCCGATTTCCCTGACAGAATCTCCCTCCCAGGTCCCTCGGAATGGTGGCATGTAAGAGACAGCCACCTTCACCAAGACGAGAGGAAATCAAATCTTCCTACCTGGCAGCTTGCCTATCTAGAGATATATTAGATCTTACAACTCAGATTGCATCACAAAAAAGGCTGAGTCTAGCAAGTGTACAAGACAAATTTGGTGAACAATTTCAACAGTGTACAAACAATGCTAACAGAGCCTTAAACTCCTACGATCATCCTCAGGAACTGCAACCACCAATACCACCACTTGAAGGGGTGAATCCTGCTCGCAGGGCAAGGTACAGGCCGGTAATGTCAGCTCGGCTCATCACCTGATCAGCCGGCCCATGAATGGAGAGGGGCATCAAGCTTTACTAGCACAGTAACCTCTGCATCCCAAACTTCATGTGGGGACTCTGTGTTCCATTGGACAGAGAGGCCAGTGGAAATGGGTCTTTCAACGGCGGCCCTGTCGCAATTGCAAAATAATAGTATGGCAGCACTCTATATATCCTTGGCTCCCTTCTCATAACTGTATGAGGCCTTGAATGATTTGCTGAAAGACCAGGCCACTCTGATAACAATGACTCACACCAAATTTAGCTATGTAGAAAGTTTTGTGGCTAAGGTCCAAGATAGGCTCGATAAAGAAGCCGAAACTTCAGTAAACTGTCAGAACAGACTATGCGATTTGGCTCGAAGGGAAGAACGAGATAAGACGACGCTGATGGAAGTATTGCTTGAAGATTGCAAGTGGATGAGAAGCCAATTTAAACACGAGCAGAGAAAAAATATTGAGATATCCTGCTGAAGGCTAATAATGTGAGTCTAGCGCAGGGGGTCTCACCTCAAAAAATAATAAGTTGATCCAATCCAGTTCTTAACACACTACCTCCTTTGCACCAGGTGAATGGTTCATTGGACTGCCAAATAATTGAAGTGGCAAGGTTACCCCTGCAGGGTCCCTGGACTGAATCTAAAAATGGTCCAGAAGTCACAGCCCCCGTTGGTGGGAATGTTTTTTCTATCTTCCAAGCACAGGAAATAAATGAAGGAGATACATCTAAGCCGGGAAAAGGAACAGTGCAAGTGAAAAAGACAAAAACATGAAAATGGGGTTAAAACAGAAATCAAACAGGTCCAGGGCTTTTTTGAGAAACCTGCGATCCCCTCCATTTTTATCCCCTCCCCCAATTCCAAAATGACCCAAGAATGACATCTTGGTGGCCTCCAAACTGGTGGGGCTGTGCCCTGATAACGCTTCAGTGCTATCTGTGAATAATCCCCAACATCGATTGGAAAGTAATGACACAGAATTGATTTCGTAGTCTTGCCTGAGTGATCTAATTGATACAATGGCTAGAGAGGAAGAACTTGATGACTGGGGAAACTTAAGCTCCTATGAACTTCTTGATATAGATAGACAAGTAACATAGATATCTGGCAAACCCTCGGCTCACATTTCGCTTAATCATGGACATGGTGATAAATTGAGAACCAAGGGTCTGTCAACAAGAAAAGAGGAACCGTATCTCAGCTGTGAAAATTCCAGACATGAACTCTGCAATACAATCTGATGTTACTCTCCCAGAATCCTGTAAGAATCAATATGAAACTAAAAAATCACTTATGAGACTGGAAGAGCGTCACCATGGAAGTTCATTCATGAATGAACGTAGCCATCTGGACAACCAAATCTACTTGGAAAATCTTTTCACAACGGAGGATCCATCCATTTAAAATCATGGAAATGTGATCAATCTATTTCATCATATTCGAAAACTACACTTCATAACTCATGATGACATCTGTATAGTGCAGTTTGTGAATGAGAAACGTTTGGATTGGGATCTTCTTCTCTTGAACTCAGCTTTGATAAAGACGGCTCTTTGGAAGTGTGTGACCAACTGCTTCCTTTTGGTTTCGAGCTTAGGGACTACTCTGACTTTGCCGGATTGTAGAAGGACAGTAATGAGGGGTGCAGTGACTGGTAATCATGGCTCTAAACTGAAGGTTACGAAGGAAAGTCTAGCCCCTCAATCGACCGGCGCTGGCAAATTGCCTTCATTCACAGTCACGATTGATCGAGCATCAGGCGTAAGAACTCAAGGCTGAACAAGGGTACAGGAGGCCAGAACGGCTTATGAGGACAAGTCCTGGTTCTACATGGCCCTAGTGGAGCTGCGTCAATGGTAGTGCCAGATGTTGGCTTAAAAGGAGGCTCTCATTATTGGATCATGATGTGTTAACGATCTTACTTATTAACTTGTGTGTTTGGCAGAGGGGCTTATTGATTGTGTGGTGGAGTTGTTAGATGACACCCTCATTGCCATAACTAATCCACACATTTTCCTGTGCAAGGATTTCAACTTGCATTACTTGGAAACCAATGAGAGGTACTAAGGGACTCATCACTAACACAGAGAGGCCTCTCCTGGGCCACTGACCCGAAGGAGTGTGGCTTATCAATGTTAAATAGCCAGATGAAAGGGGATGTTCCAGCATCATGCACGTGGTCTAGGGGGCTACAACGGGCATGTCTGTATTATTGCTTTGTCTCAGGGAATGTGCTAATGTCACTTCGCAAATATGAAGTTGTAGAGATGCCAGTAAGCGACCATAACCTGCTAGCTTTTAGCTGGGAAGCGGCCCTCGGCGAATGCAATGAAATATGGTCCAAACCCTTGGAGGCATCCTGGGGCAGAAACAGAGTGAAGATCAAATCTAGGGAGGTCAAGGTGATTGCTGAGAGCTTTGACCCGTTTGTGTCAAATAATCCTGACGGATTGGATGATGAATGGATTCTCTGGGATTTTAGGGTAAACAGTGGCCCAATGGGCGAAGCCTCCTTCAAACCACGAAATTCATATAATGGGGAGGTGGCAGAGGCAAAGAAAGTGTTGCAAACAGATATCAGGAAACTGAAGGACCTCTGCTGGCTGTGCAGGAGCACTGCGCAGCATACTCCATCCAGCTGCCCCTACATCCGCATGGAGCTTACTCCCTACCATGAGTGAGGGGCTACCATGTGACCCTAATATCATTTGGAATGGGCCTCTGACCCGTGAAAAGATGGCCGCTGTAGTTTCCACCCCAGCACAGCAGCCTCTGCCTCTGTGTGGGGCCCTGCCCTTGCCTGGGTCTGATTGGCCATTTGGTGACCAACCCCCATGCTGTATGCAATGCGGGCAGGCTGTGTCGGCTCAGTCCCATGCCAAAGGACCAAACCAAAGGACCTCTCCTTTCTGTGCCTGTCCGGGCCTGGCAACCGGCCTGGTAGATTCCCCGCACCTTCAGGCATGAGTCTGCATTCTTCCTGCCCACTCTTACTACTGCCTTACTCCTCGAGCCCACTGCTCACCCTTTCAAACCACCCCGCTCCCACCTTGTGTCAGCCTGTTCCCATATTGCATCTCCTGTTCACATTCGAACGTTGCTAACAGACGCAGTACGACTGGCTGACCGTCACCCGCCTTATCTCATCTGATCTTACCTATTGTCACAGTCCCCCGCTATTCAGGGTGAGGTCTCACCAGCCTGCCCTTGTCCTACTTGCCTGCCTTCTGCTCCATTGCTGTGGCAAACCTGCCTACTGTGATCAGCCAGATTCCTACTGAAGATGATCATAAGTGCCCCCTCATCATTCATGGCGCTATCCTCTTATAACTGACGTTGCATTATATTGTCTACACATCCTGCTCTACCTAGTCATCGTACCTATCCTTCTCCCTCCTCACTATCTTCCACTACTGCATCTCCTATAGTGTTGTACTCGCACTGCAAACTACACTACTAGCCTGTACCATACTTGTCCTGTCTCCGCTAGTATACCTGATTTAGCCCCCCGCACCATGAGGTAGTGGCTTTGCCAGTCTGTACTTTACTTGATGTGTCCCTTAAATACCTGATGTAGCACCAGCACCATGAGGTGTGGCTTTGCCCACTGTACTTTATCTGATGTGTCCCTTAGTATGCCTGTTGTAGCCCCCCTCACCATGAGGTGTGGCTTTACTAGATTATGCTAATAAGAATGCACTTGCACACTGTAATCCACCTTGCGTGATATTGTACTCTGAAGAATATACATTTGGCAATTTCTGTAACTAGCGCCCTGATGCCTGAGGGTTTGGTGTGCTGCAATAAATGTAAAAATAAAGAAAGAAAGAAAGAAGTTAAATACCGTCTTGAGCGGTTTATTAATTAAGAAGAGGAAGCAACAATATCATATCTGGCTCCTGTCTTCTAGAGCTGGTAGACTGCAACACGATGCTGAGCATATGATAAGGGTTTTATGTAAAAGAAATATCCGAAATCATTGGAAACTAATCAATGATGCTAAAACCTTTCAACCGGTGACTATTATCAGCCAACTCTAGGAAGATAGGTGGGTGGAGTATTTTACCAATCTCTTTGATGCACAGATCAATAGGAGAGAAGGGGATAGTGCAATAAGGGGTTGAGTGGTCCCTGTATTGTGATCTAGAAGTCATCCAAACCATATTAGGGAAATTAAGCAGCTCCAGGACAGCAGGGCCGGATGCTCTCTTGAATGCCATGATAAAAGAAGACATAGGGCATCATTCCGAGATTGGTGGTAGTCATGGCGCTATTTGCGCCATGACTGCCACCAATAACAGGACCGAGTCTGGTGTGGTGCAATGGGGACTTACCAGTCTAGACCGACCCTGGCGAGACCGGTAAGTCCCCATTGCACCAACCATTCCCATTCCCATTTGAGCCCCCAAAGGGCTCAATGGTAATGGGGAAGGCGCTATTTACGGGCCTGCTAATAGCAGGCCAGTAATTAGCGGCCTGGTCCCTTAACAGGACCCGTAAGGGATGTGTGGTCTGACCACACGTCCCTGGCGGTTCCCGTTAGGGAACCTAGGAATCGGGCGGTAGGGGATTACCGGCACTGGTCTCCTTACCAGTGCCTGGTATCCCCTACCGCCCGACTCGTAATGAGGCCCATAGATTCCTAGGCTGAATTCACCTTTAAGCTTTTCACTCAAATAGTGGCAACTAAGCACATCCTGGCATCATGGAGAGAGGCGGTGATAATACCAATTTTTAAATACGGGGACCGAGGCGACCCAAAAAACTACTGTCCAATAGCTCTATTGGACGCTATGGGTAAGGTTTATGTATATGTCCTCCTGCGAGATATAAGCAATTGGGCAGTCAGATTGGGGTGCTCCGACCCTCACCAGACTGGGTTTGTAAAGGAAGTGGGTACATCATTAAATTTGCTCCTGTTGAAACTGTTAAAGCATCAAGCTAGCTATTGGGGCCAAGTCCAACATCTACCTGGCATTCATGGACTTAGAGCAAGCCTTTGATGGGGTGTGTCGGGAGAGGCTATGGGCGAATCTTTTGAAGTGGTGATGTCCCCCAGGACTGGTTGATGCGATTAAAGCACTCTATGCTAATACTTCGATCCAAGTTAGATTATCAGATAAGGGTACCCTATCTAGGAGAATATTTACACATCGTGGGTTGAAGCAAGGGTGCCCATTGGCCCCTTTTCTTTTCAATCTTTATATATTGGATTTGGGGGAATCTCAACAAACAGTTTGGGCATTCCCACCAAGAATCAATGCAACAAGCCTCCAATGGATCCTTTATGCCGACGATTTGGTGTTCATCGACCAAACCCTGATTGGACTCCAATGTTGGCTAGACTCCTTTATGGATTTCCTTATATTAAACAATTATTTGAGAGGGAATGTATCAAAAACAAAGGTCCTTGTCTTGTCATCTGCTCATAGGTAACCTAAGGGAGCTTTCTCATGGAGGGTCGGGGGAGGAAAAACGAGAAGTGGTAGACTCCCTTACTGTCATGCATGCTGGACGTGGTCCTACCTCCCACACTCGTAGAACAGCTAGACCGTTCTATTCCAAATGGCGGTTGTTCGATACGTTGCCGGGAAAACGACGTTTGCACTTTTCACGTCGCTAACTTCACGTGTATTCTGCTTCGTCACGTGAACTACGGCATTACGTATATAAGCAGCGTGGAAACTTCACTCGCTGCTTCTGATCGAATCATTTGGCGTTGTGTAGCTTAACCTCCGACCTGCACCCTTGCAGGTTACTACAGCTACTTTTTGGGCCTTCTATAGTGTGTTTTCCGCCACACGCTGATTCCTGGAGCTGTTTGTTCGCGTGTCCTTCCACACGCGCACGTTGTCTTCAAACGCGGCTGCCCCGGGCTGCGTGAATCCTGTTCGCGTGCAAATCCACACGGGCACGCTATCTTCAAGCGCGGCTGGCCTGGGCTGCGTGAATACTGTTCGCGTGTAAATCCATACGCGCACGTTGTCTTCAAACGTGGCTGTCCTGGGCTGCGTGAATCCTGTTCGCGTGTAATTCCACACGCATACTTTGTCTTCAAGCGCTGCTGGCCTGGACTGCGTGAATCCTGCTCGCGTGTAAAATCCACACACGCACGTTGTCTTCAAGCGCTGCTGGCCTGGGCTGCGTGAATCCTGTTCGCGTGTAAATCCACACGCATACCTTGTCTTCAAGCGCTGCTGTCCTGGGCTGCGTGAATCCTGTTCGCGTGTAAATCCACACGCATACTTTGTCTGCAAGCGTGGCTGTCCTGGGCTGCGTGAATCCTGTTCGCGTGTAAATCCACACGCATACTTTGTCTTCAAGCGCTGCTGGTCTGGACTGCGTGAATCCTGCTCGCGTGTAAATCCACACGCACACGTTGTCTTCAAACATTGCTGGCCTGAACTGCTTGAATCCTAATCGCGTGTATTTCCGCACGCACACGCTATTTTCCTCGCGGCTGTACATAACCGCGTGTACTATGTTTATACCTTAAAAAGGGCGCTATTTCCAACTCCTGCTCCTGTGACAGTAACAGGGGAATTGATTCATTTCTATACTTCTCTCTACGTGGGAAGGAAGCTTTTCAAGGATTATTGGAAGGTGACAGTGAACAGTACTTTGGACGCTATCCTGTGGTGCATCAACCCGGTATCTAGCGTGAGCCTCGTTCCGTTCGGGATAGGTCTCCCTTACTAATCTTCCCTTCCTTGTCATTTGTTCTACCCTTGGATTTCCTCAAGAGACTTCTGCTGGATTCTTCTGCCTAGACTTAAGGTCAGTGTGTGCATTCATGTCATTTTCTGTTCTATCATACTCAGGTTGGGGCAGTTACTTATGATACTTTATTCTGTTCTAGGCTGACTTCCTATACCTTACCCACGCCCTTTCCAGTGATCCATCTCTCTGCCTGTTTTGTCAGTCAGAGAGTTGTATCATTTGGAAGGTCTAAACTTGACTTCACAACTATCAAATCGTGTGAACAGGGATCCGGAAGACCCTACCACCTGTATCCTTTTGAGTACCGTATCCTTTTCAGTCAATACTTTGGTGCTTTCTGACAGAATCAGAAGCCATGGAGGGTACGGATCCCTTAGCTGTTTTGACTCAGTTGATCAGCGATTTGAGAAATGAAATGGTTACGGCACAGGACATGTTACGGCACAGGACATGTTACGGCACCGTATGGACGTTATGCAAGACGCCATGCACGGTAGTCCTCAGGGAGCACAGGTTCCAATGGCCACTGCATCTGGATCTGGGACTATGACACCCCCACAGGAAACTATTAACGTGGTTATGCCCACTCAGTTTCCCTTGGCCCCTCCGGAAGGGTTCACTGGTGATCCCAAAACCTATAGAACCTTCGTTAATCAGTGCCGACTCCATTTTCTCTGCCGTCCTACATCTTTTCCTGATCTAACCACAAAAGCAGCATTCGTACTTTCCCATTTAGGGGGCACGGCTGCTGCTTGGGCTAACCCTTTGTTGGAAACAAATAGCCCTTTGTTGTACGACTGTGACGATCTCTTGGCTGCTATGAGCAAAGTCTTTGACATGCGTTATGCTACTCAAGCCATGGATCTGGAGTTACTTAATCTACAACAAGGCAATCAACCTCTTTTGCCTTACATTGCCCGATTCAATCAACTAACGGCCGAAACTCAATGGCCTGACGGCAAGAAAACTGCTGTTTTCTACAAGGGTCTTTCAGAAGAACTGAAAGATGCCTTATCTACAGTTCCGGTGGTTCCTACGGGATTCACAGAGTTGCTCGATTTGGTTCTACAAATCGATGCCCGAAGGAATGCTCGGAAAGGAGAGAAAAAACCCTTCATACAAGCCTCGGTTCGTTCAGAGACACCGGCAGTCCTCACGAACGACCCCGAACCAATGCAGATTGGCGCCGTGAGAGGCCGGTTGTCCAATGCAGAACGTGAGAACCGAAGAAAGAACCATTTATGTATGTATTGCGGTTCATCCGAGCATTTATTAGCGACATGTCCTAAGAAACCCGTCAAGCGTTCGGGAAACGCCAAACCTCGACAATAGCAGGAGTCCCTATGTCGAGTGTTTCATCGGACTCCAGTACCATTCCTAATCACGCACCCATAATTGTTGTGGTGACTTTACGTTGTGATGACCGAGAATTGGTTTCCAAGGCCATGTTTGATTCCGGAGCCACCAACAATTACATAGACATCACATATGCCAAAAACTGTTCCATACCCCTTGTAAACAAGAACAAACCTGAAACGGTCAATACCGTGGACGGATCTGTTTTGACCTCTGGTATGGCAACCCAGGAGACGGTGTCTGTTCAGATGACATTATCGAATAATCATTCGGAAGAAATCATCTTCGATGTCATAGCTGCTCCGCAGTACGAAATCATACTTGGTCTTGCATGGTTAACCCTTCATAATCCCGCCGTTGACTGGGTTTCGGGATTGCTCCAGTATCCTTCAATCCATTGCAATGAACATTGCTTTACCAGTCAAGAGGTGTCAAACAAACAACACATATTGGCCTCTATGGGGGGAGTATCTACTATCAGCGTGGTACATCAAAGCGACACTACCATACCATGCGAATACGCTGAGTACGCTGATGTCTTTGATAAAGGCCAGGCAGAACAATTGCCTCCCCATCGACAGTATGACTGATCAATTGAATTGATTCCTGGTGCCAAAATCCCTACAGGTCGTTTATATTCACTGACTCCAAAAGAGGACGTTGTGTTGAAAGAATACATTGACAAAGCTTTAGCGATGGGTTTCATACGGCCATCACAATCTCCTGCTGCGTCTCCTCTGTTCTTTGTTCCGAAGAAAGAGGGAGATCTAAGGCCTTGCATTGATTACAGGGCACATAACGACATCACCATAAAAAATCAATACCCTTTACCACTGATAAACGTTCTATTGGATCAATTAGGTACTTCCAGTTACTTCACCAAATTGGACTTGCGAGGAGCATACAATTTAGTTCGCATTCGTGAAGGTGACGAATGGAAGACCGCTTTCAAGACACGGTATGGTCTTTACGAGTATTTGGTGATGCCTTTTGGTCTGTGCAACGCTCCAGCCACTTTTCAATTCTTCATGAATGATATATTCAGCGATATAATGGACCAGTTCGTAGTGATTTATCTGGATGATATTCTGATCTATTCTTCATCTTTTTCGGAACACGTCAAACACGTTTCTACAGTCCTACAAAGACTCAGGGAGAACCTTCTTTTTGTGAAAGCCGAGAAATGCGTCTTTCATTCACAGGAAGTGGAATTCCTGGGTTACGACATTACCAATCTAGGTGCTCGAATGAGCCGTTCCAAAGTGAAGGCCATATTGAATTGGCCTATTCCGCACAATGTCAAGTCATTACAGTCTTTCCTAGGTTTTGCGAATTTTTATCGCAGATTTATTCATTCCTTCTCCAAAACAGTAGCTCCTTTGATGGCTTTAACTAGTTCCAAAGTTACTTTCTGTTGGAACCAGAATGCCCAAGCATCATTCGAAAAGTTAAAGGAAGCATTTACCACTGCACCCGTGCTTCAACATCCAGATCCAGATCGCCAGTTTATCGTTGAAGCGGATGCATCCAGTGTCGCTACTGGAGCGGTACTCTCACAAGTCTGCACAGAAACCAAGGAGGAGCACCCAGTGGCTTTCTTCTCTCGCAAACTTACCCCATATGAACGAAATTACACCGTCACTGAGCGGGAATTGCTGGCTATCAAGGATGCCTTCCGAGAATGGTGTCATCATCTTCTTGGGGCCAAACATCAGGTGTTGGTGTACTCTGACCATAGAAATCTGCAAGCATTCAAATCTATGAAATGCCTTACGGCCCGACAGGCCAGATGGCATGTCTTTTTTGCCCAATACGATTTCCAGGTCACCTATCGTCCTGCCCGAGAACATGTTAAGTCGGACGCGTTGTCTCGTATGGGTGAAGAGGCGAAGGAAGAAGCACAAGTACAAAATCAGTTGTTGGCAGATCATGTAATATGTAGTTGTTCTGTTCAACCATCCTTAAAAACCGAAGTACAAGAGTGGGTGAAAAAACATCCACAGGTTATCCAGGATATGAATCTGGACGTACATAACGGTTTACCTTTCACACAAGGAGTGCTCTACCTACCGACGTCTTCAACGCGGAATAAAGCCCTCAAGTGGAATCATGATTCCTTGATCGCAGCCCATCCTGGACGGAAGAAAACACTAGAGCTGCTCAAAAGATGGTGCTGGTGGCCATCCATGTCAAAAGATGTCATAGATCATGTATCGACTTGTTCTGTATGCATCCAATGTAAAAACACTCCTGGTAAACCAGTGGGCTTGCTCCAGTCCCTACCTGTCCCTAACAAACCATGGGACATGATATCTATGGACTTTGTGGTAGAACTCCCACCAAACCAGGAGTACGATACCATATGGGTTGTAGTGGATTATTTCACTAAATTGGCTCTTTATATTCCCTGTATTGGTTTACCAACTGCTGCTGTTCTGGCTGACCTATTCATTCAACATATATTTCGTTCCTTTGGTCTACCGTCAGTAATCATTACGGACAGGGGCTCACAGTTTGCGTCACGTTTTTGGAGAACACTAACATCAGCATTACTGATCGAGGATAGGATGTCCAGTGCTTATCACCCTCAAACTGACGGACAGACCGAAAGAGTCAATAGCACTATGGAACAATATCTGCGATGTTTGTGTCTGCAGTACCAATCGGATTGGCTCAAGGTCCTGCCGGCAGCAGAATTCGCCTATAACAACTCTTATCATAGTGCCATAGGCACTTCACCATTCTATGCGCTTTATGGACAACACCCCCGATCAATACCTTTGGATTCCAGCTTGTCTTTAGATACTCCTGCTGCAGGCCGTACCTTTTGTGATCTGAAGAAACTACAGAGGAAAGTGAAGCAGCAATTGGAGCAGGCTAAAAGACGCGACAAGTTCTACGCCGATGCTCATAGAGTACCCGCACCTGTCTACAAGGCTGGTATGAAGGTATGGCTGTCCACTAAAAACTTGAGAATTCCAGGCAAAAAGAAATTATTGCCTAAATACATTGGTCCATATGCAGTGCTCCAAGTAATTAATCCGGCTGCTGTCCGTCTAGCTTTGCCACAACGATGGCGAGTGCATCCAGTATTCCACGTGTCACTCATTAAGCCATGTTCTGAAGCTACTAGATTGCCTGTACGGCCTGTTGCTATTTCTGTGCGGGGTTCAGATGAATACGAGGTACAAGACATACTGGATATGAGACTACGTTCTGGTAGGCCGTTTTATCTGGTGGATTGGAAGGGCTATGGTCCCGAAGATAGGTCCTGGGAACCTCTTTCCAATATTCATGCTCCTGCTTTATTGAAGCGTTTTCACACGAGAAGGGGAGAGGTTGCCCCTTTGGGGGATGGCACTGTCATGCATGCTGGACGTGGTCCTACCTCCCACGCTCGTAGAACAGCTAGACCGTTCTATTCCAAATGGCGGTTGTTCGATACGTTGCCGGGAAAACGACGTTTGCACTTTTCACGTCGCTAACTTCACGTGTATTCTGCTTCGTCACGTGAACTACTGCATTACGTATATAAGCAGCGTGGAAACTTCACTCGCTGCTTCTGATCGAATCATTTGGCGTTGTGTAGCTTAACCTCCGACCTGCACCCTTGCAGGTTACTACAGCTACTTTTTGGGCCTTCTATAGCGTGTTTTCCGCCACACGCTGATTCCTGGAGCTGTTTGTTCGCGTGTCCTTCCACACGCGCACGTTGTCTTCAAACGCGGCTGCCCCGGGCTGCGTGAATCCTGTTCGCGTGCAAATCCACACGGGCACGCTATCTTCAAGCGCGGCTGGCCTGGGCTGCGTGAATCCTGTTCGCGTGTAAATCCATACGCGCACGTTGTCTTCAAACGTGGCTGTCCTGGGCTGCGTGAATCCTGTTCGCGTGTAATTCCACACGCATACTTTGTCTTCAAGCGCTGCTGGCCTGGACTGCGTGAATCCTGCTCGCGTGTAAAATCCACACGCGCACGTTGTCTTCAAGCGCTGCTGGCCTGGGCTGCGTGAATCCTGTTCGCGTGTAAATCCACACGCATACCTTGTCTTCAAGCGCTGCTGTCCTGGGCTGCGTGAATCCTGTTCGCGTGTAAATCCACACGCATACTTTGTCTTCAAGCGTGGCTGTCCTGGGCTGCGTGAATCCTGTTCGCGTGTAAATCCACAAGCATACTTTGTCTTCAAGCGCTGCTGGTCTGGACTGCGGGAATCCTGCTCGCGTGTAAATCCACACGCACACGTTGTCTTCAAACATTGCTGGCCTGAACTGCTTGAATCCTAATCGCGTGTATTTCCGCACGCACATGCTATTTTCCTCGCGGCTGTACATAACCGCGTGTACTATGTTTATACCTTAAAAAGGGCGCTATTTCCAACTCCTGCTCCTGTGACAGTAACAGGGGAATTGATTCATTTCTATACTTCTCTCTACGTGGGAAGGAAGCTTTTCAAGGATTATTGGAAGGTGACAGTGAACAGTACTTTGGACGCTATCCTGTGGTGCATCAACCCGGTATCTAGCGTGAGCCTCGTTCCGTTCGGGATAAGTCTCCCTTACTAATCTTCCCTTCCTTGTCGTTTGTTCTACCCTTGGATTTCCTCAAGAGACTTCTGCTGGATTCTTCTGCCCTAGACTTAAGGTCAGTGTGTGCATTCATGTCATTTTCTGTTCTATCATACTCAGGTTGGGGCAGTTACTTATGATACTTTATTCTGTTCTAGGCTGACTTCCTATACCTTACCCACACCCTTTCCAGTGATCCATCTCTCTGCCTGTTTTGTCAGTCAGAGAGTTGTATCATTTGGAAGGTCTAAACTTGACTTCACAACTATCAAATCGTGTGAACAGGGATCCGGAAGACCCTACCACCTGTATCCTTTTGAGTACCGTATCCTTTTCAGTCAATACTTTGCTGCTTTCTGACACTTACATATTTGGGTATAGTGGTGAATAAAAACTTCAATGAGCAAGCCGATTATAATATGCTGTGATTAAAAGTTAAGAGGTTAGGAGCTCATGGAGGTGCTCTTCATGGGAGATATGAACCTTTTCCTTACTCCCGGAAATAACCTTCTATAAACAAAATGTAGTCCAAATCCTTACCTACATGGCTGACTCACTCTTGAGCTTATTCTGGAAAGTATGGGGATTATTGGAGGGCTACTTTTGGAGGAAAGTATTGTGATTACCTAATTCACTTTCCGTGGTTTGTATACGTATGGAATTAGGACTCTGATCGATGGAGTCTACTGTAGCCTGGAAAATCATTTCCCTTCTTAGAAAATGCCTCCTGGTGGATAGTACACTCCCCTTTGACATCTTGAAAAACATGGACCAGTTACCTTGTAATGGGAGGTTTGCGATCCTAAAGTTTTGTTGTATGACACATTTGGAGCAGTATGATATCCCTTTAAATATGATCATTGCAAATCCATTAAAGGCATAAAAGGACTGCAAAAGAGGGATTAGATAACAATGCAAGATGCTTATGACAAAAATAAATTAGCGATAAAATCCATCCAGGTAGGAAGAGGCTTAAATCTCATCCCTTCCTACCTCCAAAAATTCCCCTCTTTCCACTATTGAGAAATATTTATAGGATGTCGCTTTAACATTCTTCCCATTAGAGAAATTCAATTAGCTCAGGGAATGATAGTAGAAAGTAACTAATTTTGCAGATTCTGTGGGGAGATTGGAGGCCCAGAGATATTATTTCACTTAGTGAGTCTGTGTATTGCTTTGAGAGATGTTCACACCCGTTGTCAGGGAGAGTTCTCACACAAGTGCTAAATTCCCTCTACCTTAGAGCCCACCAGCTCTTTTGCTATATTTCTGGGCTTTGAACTTTTCATTTTCAATGTGTTTTACATTTATGTTCATGGGGTATGGAGTCTCACCCACCCCATAGGCATCATCTTTTTACTTTGTGTCACCCAGCACCTTGAGTGCAGTGACACAGGTTTGTCTTTTCAGACTTCCCACTCTAAAACTCCATTTTCTGGGACTGACTACTGTCTCCCAGAACATGTAAAGTTACCATTGATTTTATTAGTCTTTTTAAATGTACAGACTCAGTACAACCTATCTTCCAATAGAGCACTGAAGGGGTTAATAGTTATCCCCTTTTTCTGACTCTCATGGAACATTAGTATGTTCCCCTTTCTCTAAGATTTGGCTGGTGGCAGTTGTATCTACCATTTGTATTCTACCGCGGACTATGAAAATAGCCTCCGTACCGTGAGAAGCTATGGTGGAGCCTCAAACTCAAACCCGGTAAT
Source organism: Ambystoma mexicanum (assembly GCF_040938575.1). Classification (NCBI taxonomy): domain Eukaryota; kingdom Metazoa; phylum Chordata; class Amphibia; order Caudata; family Ambystomatidae; genus Ambystoma; species Ambystoma mexicanum. Next base: position 663,878,233 of record NC_090936.1, read on the forward strand.
CCACTTTTATTTTAACTTGGCTCCAGTCGAGTTGTTTCGCCATATCTTTTTGTAAAGGTTTTTCAAGTTTTTTACTCTGTTCGCCAAACCAGGTTTGGTTCCTTTGTTCCCCGTCCTTTGGCGGGCTTCTGCACAGAAGCCCTCCTTAGGCGCCTGAGTGTCTGGGTGGACAGGATGTGAGGGAGGGGTTTGAGGCCCCCTGCACAGGGTCTCCTTGGAGACCCAAGTCGCACTCTAGTTTGATTGGCTAGGTGACTGTTCTGCCAGGACAGCCACCCTGCTGTGTGATTGACAGCCAGGCTGTGTGAATGGGGAATTTGGTGCATAAAAAAGCCAGTCTCTGGGACTGGAAGGCAGAGTCGCCACTGGAACGAGAGAACCAAAGATAAGCTGAAGGAAGACGACTGTTGCAACTACTGGACATCCCAGTGAAGCTCTGCAGTTTCTGAATCACCTGAAACTTTGACGACAGAGGAGATCTGCAAAGAATCTTCTTCCCTTGAGACTGGTGGGAACAACCAGCTCGCCAAACACCAAACGCTCGCCTTCCTCTCCTGGTCGAATTTGCTGTCCATCGCTGCAGAGAACTGGATAGCCAGGAAGAACGGAACCTGTTTGGGTTTTAAGAAGCGCACCTTTTACTCAATGTTTTGCTCTGCTGCTAGCTTCTTCCCTGGGCAGTGTAGGACCCTCCAGCCATCCTCCTTCTTGTCACCACGACTGAAGCTTCAGGAACCGTGAGACTGCAGGAACTGCCAGGAGAAACTGCCTCAGCTACAGCATTCTTCTACTTTTAAGGTACTATGCAAATTCGGTCGTTCATCCCGTCCGACCGCGGTGAAAGTGCTTGAAATCTTTCGCCTCTCCGAAAGCTTGTCTGTCTCTTCTCCTTTGAATAACTTTTCCTCCGACCAACTTCTTTTTGAACTCTTGGCAAAGACTTAACCGCGAACTACTTTGAACTGTGTGATCCTCTGCAAAGACTCTGAACCATTAACATTGGCCCAGGCCTATTGACTTGAATCCTAGTTGTAGTAGCCTTTTCTAGATTGCCCTGCCTATGACTTGTTGGTACCGTTGATTTTTGATAACCTTGTCTTTCCTCCCCTTTTAAATGACTGGAGTGCCATTTTGCTCACACTTCATTTTGAGCTTAACTTGTCAAGAATTGATTGGGTGTTGTTGTAGTGTGTTACGACTGTGATCTTCTGCTGCTTTATGATAGTGAACTGTTTTATAACTGATGGTGTAAATAAATGTATATTCTTTTACTCAGGAACCTTGAATCAGTGTTTGCTTGAACCATAGTAATTGTTGTCCTTTGTGTAACTTCTTGTACTGCTCACTTTACTCTTGAGATAAGTCTGGCTGCTCAGCCATCGCTACCACTTTACTGTGTAGTACAAGCTTGTACCAAAGGTGAAATTGTACTTACACTTGTAGTCTTAATTGTGTGTGGTGTTCCCAAAGGGTACTGCATATGATTCTGCCTACACTGGTGTACAGTGGCGAGTATAATGTATAGTGATTACACTTAGAGTGCTGCTATTACCTTGGCCCAACTAACCACAAGGCTAAACAACACTAAAAACAATTTTATCATGTATGATATGGAAAGCTACAGTCAGGAGACCCTCCTTACTTACACTGTTGATCATTTGAAAAATATGTGTAGGGATAGGAATCTCTCTGTTAAAGGCAAAAAGTCTGAATTAATTGAAAATCTTTTGGAGAACCAAAGTCTGGGGAGTGGGTCTCAAATGCCTACCCCTCCAACAAATGTGGAAAATGATGAGGAAGATAATGTTTTAAATATTATGGATGAGTTAGATGAGTCTCACAATGTAGGCCCTATTGCTCCTCTACTTGCTCAGAAACCTCACCCTTTGTCCACTGGGACCCCATCAGGCCCTACACTCAGTCCTGAATTCATTGCTCTAGAAAAGATGAGGCTTGAATTGGAATTCAAACGTATTAATGCTCAAACTGAACAAAAGCATCAAGAACTGAAGCTCAGAGAAATGGAGTTGAATCATGCACTAGAAATGAAAAAGTTGTCTATTGAGAATGCTTCTCTCCCAGAGTCTTCTAGGTCTTCCAGAGCTAAAAGAGCCTGCACGCCCAAAGAAATGGTGGATATGTATGAGGCTAAGCTTGATATTTTGGATTGGTTGGCAATGTTTGAGTATAACCATGGGATTCAAGACATTACAGGGAATCAGTTGCTTCCTTGCCTTCTCTGCGCAACCCATTGTTGCATCTGATGTTGTGATGGAGTTGGGGGGGTGGAAAGGATGGATTATGAGTGTGGGAAGCTAGCTTTAATTGCTAGATTTGTGAAGACCCTTTCCCAGTACCTTAAGAGGTTTAGGACCCTCAAAAAGCATGATGGTGCCCCTTGGGCTACCTGGGTGTGTGAATGTTTGAAGAACTTAGAGGGTTGGATTAAGGGTTACAGAGTTAACACTTCTGAAGGTATGAGAAATCTTGTTATGTTGGAGTCAATATATGATGCCTGCTCTCCTGAGCTCAGACAGCACATGGCTGATTCCAAGGAGATAGATCCAAAGAAGTTAGCTAAGGCTGCTGACTTGTGGGTTGCCAACAGGGCTACTCATAAGGATTCAGAGGCAACTCCCAAAAGGGTTGAGGGGAAGCAGCACAAAGGTGAGAACACAGATAAATCTAAATCCATTCAACCAGAAGAGGCCCCCAAACATAACCAGGGGAAACCCCAAAGGAAAACAAATAGGGCTAGTGAATCCTCTGGTGCCCAGCCAGAGGGAGGTCAGCAGAAACCCCCATTCCAGAGAGCATTTGGTAAATGCTATGTTTGTGGGTAAACTGACCATGTGAAAGGAGATCCCAGGTGCAAGGGTAAACCTGCAGGGATCAGCACTACATCCTTAGCCTTCTCCCCAGAGGAAGAAGTACAAATGGCTAGTGCCCATTTTCAACTATTTGCTGAAGCACCCTTGGGTCTTCAAGCTACTGTATCCTTAGAGTCCATGGGTCTGGGTAAGACACAGAATATGGATGTGTACAAATCCATTCCAGAAAACTCTAGAGGGTATTATATGGACAGTGTTCTTGTCAATGGCCAGGATACTCCTGCCAGGAGAGGCACTGGGGCCACAGTAGTGGATTAAAACTTTTTCAAGCCTGAGGATGTTGCTAAGGCACCCAAAGGCAGGGGTGTTGCTAGGGGGGGCTAAGGGGACTATAGCCCCTGATCTTTTGGTTTTAACCCTGGATAGAATCTCAGGAGCAACAGCCAAAAGACTAGCTAGCCCTCAGTCCCGACAGTACCAACATCAGCTTAGCCCCGGGTCTTTTCCAGACCGAGCAACTCCCCTGCCCAAAGGTCCCACTAAATTCTCTGGAGGCCCTGTCCAGTTGGTTCCAATTCTACCAGCTCTCATTCAGTCTAATAATATGACAGTGAGGATCCCTGTCAGTGTCCAGAATGAGGTGCCTGGGAGAGTCCTGTTGGGGAATGATTTAAAAACTCTAGGAGTAGTACCCAGTACCCCCAGGCCTCCCAGTGAGAGAAAACAGAACCAAACCAAATTGGCTAGAGAGGCAAACTTAAGAGACCACTCTGAGGGTGTGGGAACCTCTACAGAGAACCCCACTGCAAGCCCTGGTGTTAGTAGGTTGACCTCTAACCCAGGAAAATATGAGGCTAGTATAGTAGCGAAATGGGAGCCCCAACCAAGCTCCATCATTTCCCATCCAGTTGTAAAGTCTTTGACCCACCTGCTTCTGAGGAAGAGGTGGATAGACAAATTGGATCCCTCTCTAGGCCTGTGAGAACTGGTAACTCTCAAAACTGGTGGAAAACCAGGAAAAATAGTCTAAGGCTAAACACCTTAACACTATTGGCTCTTCTACTGAAGACTCCAGTATAAATGCTGATGTTAGGAGGAATCTCAGAGGAAGTGGAAGCATGTACCTTGCTTGACCACAACCCCTCCAACCAAGATGCCTGAGACCCAACCTGCTCTTGAGAGAGGTGGTGAGGAACCATGGAGGCCCCTCTAGATCTAAAGGATTCCTTTCTTAGGACCCCTTGAAAAAGCCTATTGTAGGTTCAGAGGTTGTTACAACTTCTGAGGGACTGTTAGATCAGATCCCCTGTACATTAAAAAAGAGAGATGTACCACAACAGGTTTGTAGGACATATAGTTTACAAATGAACACCACTGATAGAAAGTTTCATAGCAAGGGTTACAAAAGGTTGCTGCTGTACTCAGCAGGCCATTTAACCGACTTGCAACAGGAGATCCATCCTGGTGGGGATTAGATACTCCAGTCCCTTAGTCTGGGGGTGACGAGTGTTAGAGAGATTTCTCACACAAGTGCTAAATTCCCTCTACCTTAGAGCCCTCCAGCTCTTTTGCTATATTTCTGGGCTTTAAACATTTAATTTTCAATGTGTTTTACATTCATGCTCATGGACTATGGAGTCTCATCCACCCCATAGGCATCATCTTTTTACTGTGTGTCACCCAGCACCTTCAGTGCAGTGACACAGGGTTGTCTTTTCAGACTTCCCACTCTAAAACTCAATTTTCTGGGACTGACTACTATCTCCCAGAACATGTAAAGTTACCATTGACTTTACTAGTCTTTTTAAATGTACAGACCCAGTACAACCAATCTTCCAATAGAGTACTGAAGGGGTTAATAGTTTTGTCTGACTCTCATGGAACATTAGTATGTTCCCATTTCTCTAAGATTTGTCTGGTTGCAGTGGTATCTACCATTTTTATTCTACCGCAGACTATGAAAATAGCCTCGGTACTGTTAGAGGCTATGGTGGTAGCCTCAAATCAAACCCGGTAATCCACTTTTATTTTAACTTGGTTCCAGTCGAGTTGTTTCGCCATATCTTTTTGTAAAGGTCTTTCTAGTGTCTTACTCTGCGTGCCAAACCAGGTTTGGTTCTTTTGGTCACCGTCCTTTGGTGGGCTTCTGCACAGAAGCCCTCCTTAGGCGCCTGAGTGTCTGGGTGGACAGGATGTGAGGGAAGAGTTTGAGGCCCCCTCCACAGGGTCTCCTTGGAGACCCAAGTCGCACTCTAGTTTGATTGGCTAGGTGACTGTCCTGCCAGGACAGCCACCCTGCTGTGTGATTGACAGCCAGGCTGTGTGAATGGGGGATTTGGTGCATAAAAAAGCCAGTCTCTGAGACTGGAAGGCAGAGTCGCCACTGGAACTAGAGAACCAAAGAGAAACTGAAGGAAGACGACTGCTGCAACTACTGGACATCCCGGTGAAGCCCTGCTGCAGGTCCGAATCGCCTGAAACTATTATGACAGAGGAGATCTGCAAAGAATCCTCTTCCCTTGAGACTGGTGGGAACAACCAGCTTGCCAAACACCAAACCCTTGCCTCCCTCTCCTGGTCGAATTTGCTGTCCATTACTGAAGTGAACCAGATAGCCAGGAAGAATGGGACCTGTTTGGGCTTTAATGAGCGTACCTTTTATTCAACGTTTTGCTCTGCTGCTGGCTTCTTCCCTGGGCAGTCTAGGACCCTCCAGCCGTCCTCCTTCTTGTCACCACGACTGAAGCTTCAGGAACTGTGAGCCTGCAGGAACTGCCAGGAACAACTGCCTCAGCTACAACATTCTTCTGCTTTTAAGGTACTGTGCAAATTTGGTCGATCGCCTCTCCGAAGGCTTGTCCTTCTCTTCTCCTTTGAGTAACTTTTCCTCCGACCAACTTCGTTTGGAACTCTTGGCATAGACTTAACCGCAAACTACTTTGAACTGTGTGATCCTCTGCAAAGACTCTGAACCATTAACATTGGCCCTGGCCTATTGGCTTGAATCCTAGTTGTAGTAGCCTTTTCTAGATTGCCCTGCCTATGACTTGTTGGTGCTGTTGATTTTTGATAACCTTGTCTTTCCTCCCCTTTTAAATGACTGGAGTGTCATTTTGCTCACACTTAATTTTGAGTTTAACTTGTCCAGAATTGATTGGATGTTGTTGTAGTGTATTACGACTGTGATTTTCTGCTGCTTTATGATATTGAACTGTATTATAACTGATGGTGTAAATAAATGTATATTCTTTTACTCAGAAACCTTGAATCAGTGTTTGCTTGAATCATATTCATTGTTTTGCGTTGTGTAACTTCTTGTACTGCTCACTTTACTCTTGAGATAAGTTTGGCTGCTCAGCCATTGCAACCACTTTCACTATGTAGTACAGTCTTGTACCAAAGGTGAAATTGTACTTACACTTGTAGTCTTAATTGTTTGTGGTATTCCCAAAAGTACTGCATATGATTCTGCCTAACACCCGTCACTTGAAAACATGGATTGCGACGATAAAATCCCTATGGGCCATTGGAGATGTTTTTAATTGGTGAAAAATTAAGTGTGGTTTTAGGCACATTCAAATTCATTGAATGCATTTTTAAAAAATAATTATTCTATTTAACTTCTTTGAGGAAGTCATTGTTTTTACTGCTAATTTATGAAATTGATGTTTGAATTGTGAGTATGTTCTCAATGCTTATTAAGTTGTTTTATTTTTTGCTTTTTCCTCCTCTGTTCTTTTTGGAGGATTTTATATGGTTCTAGGAATTAAATGTAAATGAAAATTATTTGATTTTTTTGTTTGTTCAAAATAAACCAAATACAATAAAAAAATGTAAAAACATAAAATTATAAAACTCGATCATTAACAGTGTGTTTCTAGTTTTAAGTTTATATCTAACAGTGAGTTGCATAATCTTACCAATCAATATTTTTATGACCTCTAAACTACCGGAAAAGTAGAAGAAAGCGCTTTATAATATTTATGCATGTAGACCAAGTGGGGGACAGGATCGAGGGAAAAGGCCCGCCCGCTAGGCTATTGCATGAGTTTAATAAGTAGGGGGAAGGTATTATGCCTAGCAAGCATGCCTCCCAACTCCTGAGGTATACAATGCTATCAGCACATTGCTTCAATCCTCTTTTTTCTCTTCATACTGCGCACAAAGGAAAAAGAAACCAGGTCATTGAAAGAAGGTTGCCTAGCCAAGATGATGACCGTAAATGTGTGTGGGGGTACAGCAAGTCCCTTTTCTGTTTCGATTTGCTAGGGTGACTGGAGGAGATTGAGTGGCGAGGGACATTATTAATATCATTATATAATACATTAATTTGTAATATTATTATTATTATATTATTATTACTTTTATATATTTAATTTACTTAAATTACTTTAATTAACTACCGCCAGGTACCATATGGGTGTGGATATTGGCAATCGCCCACTACCTGAGAGGTTGTCATTGGCAGGTGCACTGGCCACAGGAGGATGAATGGAAGATAAGGGGAGCTATGAGAGAGCATGTCAGAGGCGGGGCCAGAGGAGTAAGGAACCTGTAGGCCAGTCAGACCCAGTTCAGGACAGAGCCGCAACAAGGGAGACTACGCAAACAGAGCGCATCAATTCAGGATAGAGACGCAAACTAACCAACCCCTACTAACTATTTCCCTTTCTGCATACACCTCTCAAACTCCAAACCAAACACAACCAAAACCTACAGCACAACAAACCACACAAACTTCACTACACTGCAACAACAAAATAAAAACACACATAGCCTTGCACAACAGTACACAATGACTACCGGCCGCAAACACCCCAGGCCCAGCCAACGGACCCACCGGGCTGAGGCCGCCAACAGCACATCACTGCCCTCGTGCACTTTTCCTGCTTCCTCCCACTAACTCAACCTCCCCTCCCGTTTCAGAGCCGCCAGAGCACCAAGGGACCACTCCGGTGGTGATAGTGCGCGGTACAAATGTCCTTTAACATTAACATTAACATATATTTTATAGCACAAGCCTAGCTCGGGAGCAATGAGCACTGTACAGGTCATAGAACAAAGCATTGGTAGTAAGAAGTCATCGAGAAAACATTAGTAATACTTATCACATTACTATATAAGGATGGGAATGTGCAGAAATCAGCTCAAATCTACGTTACACCCAAGTGTTGTTGGAAGAGGCAAGCCTTCACTTGCTTCCTAAATTGTAAGAGGCTCAGAACATTCTAAATTGCCACTGGAACTGAATTCCATTAGACTGGAGTGTTCCCTGAGAAGGACAGTTTCATAGTTTTCTACTGGCAAGCCAGTCTAGTACACATTCTGGTGAAGTGTTCCCTGAGAAGGACAGTTTCATAGTTTTCTACTGGCAAGCCAGTCTAGTACACATTCTGGTGATGGCTTTACTGCTAGATGATCTCGTGTCCCCCAATGTTTTTAGTTTGACCATCAGGTGGGCCAGCGTAGCTGTAGTGATTGTCTTGTAGGCGAGGCACGTGATTTTGAACAAATGCTAGCCAGGCTGGGGCAAGTGTAATTTGCACAAGATGGTGGTGACATGTTATGTTATGTTATATGGCACTTGCATAGCGCCTAGTGCCATTGGTATGGCCTCAAGGTATGGCAGGTAAATGCCCTGCGAGGACCGAAGTCCAAGGTATGAGAAATTGGTGAGAGGATTTTAGAATGCCTGTGTGCATTTTAGCCAGTGTGGAGGTAGGTAGGGGTGGCTAAATCCCGGCTAGTGACCCATGGAGTGATGGCTTGTGGATGGGTGCTGTGATGGGCTGTCGGGAGAGTATGCTAGTCAGGAGACTGATTATGTGCCCAACTAGACTGAATTCCTTTCATTGGATTTAGCTGCATTCTAGTGGCAGAGGTGATGTGCAATATAAGTTAGAGTAGTGGATGATTGCAGATGTATGCGGTGTGTGGCCGTGCCTTGAGAGGAATACGGCTACCTTCCATTGAGATGGAGTGCAATACATACCAGTGAGTAATGGCTGGTTTGTAGTGTCGATGACAGAGTGCAGGTCCTATCATGCAGGACTACAGGACTTGTCGGTACCGTCTTGATGTCTCTTCATATGACTCATCAATCCCCCCACCTACCTGTCTGAGGGTGAATGTTCACCCAAGAGGTGGACTGGGTCAGTCATTATGCAGAAGGGAAGAGTGATCCTTTATGTGGCAGAAGGGATAGAGTTCCATATTGTGGGTGATTGGACAGAGAAGGAGGATCCCCCTATTCTGGTCAACAAGGAGGAGAGCTGTGCCTGATCTCAGGTATCTGTTTGGTTTGTAGGGGGTGAGCTTGTCTAGTAGATTTATGGGCCTGTGTTGTACAGATCATGGTTGGTGATGCTGTAATCCAATTAACCAACCCAACTTTTGGGAAGCCCAAAAAGGACTTCCCCTATTAGCCAAGAACAAATAAAGAAAACAGTCTTCTGATAGTTCCTACCTGCTCCTCACAAAGATCCCTCGAAGAGAGGTGCAAAAAGGGCTGCACTGGATCCGGAAGAGAGGAAGGATCCCCCTAAAACCCGTTGCACGGTCAGCACAATAAAGGCTAGCCCTGGAATGAGTCCCAGGGAAACCCTCAAGGGCGAAAAAACCCTGTGCTGAACTGCTAGGGAGCGTGGATAAATGCCCTTCTTCCTCAGGAGCAGTGTGTCTCAAGCTTGCCTTCCGGGGTCTGTAGGTTGCGGATTATACCAAACTGTCCAGCTATAGATGAATTAAATAACAAAGATTAGCATTGGAAGAACGAATAATAGAAAGGGCAGTTGATATTAAAGAATATTTCTGGCCCCTTACCCAAAGTAATAAACTGACTTGTACTCAGTTGAGCAAAAAGGGATCTGGGTCGTTAGAGCCTTCCGGTACTGCCAAAGGTTCTAAACCAAATAATAATATTGCATAAGAGAAAAGATAGTAGCAGTCAGAACCTTTCTGGAATTTGTTAAAGAATACAAGAAAAAAGCTTTCCCAACCTGAATGGGCAGAGATCGGAAAATACTCAAAACCGCTAGAAGTCTGATACGAATTCTGAAGAGGATTCTGGGAATGGTAGTCCCCGTAAATGTATGCCGAGATTGTATTTTCCCGGTCGGAGCCGTGTCCTAAGTGAATCACAACAAGGTCAATTATTACGTTATCTCCCCCGCACTAAACTCGGAGAAAACAAAAGCACTACCGTCAAAGCCTACCTGCTAACTGAGGAAATGGGCTTAGATGAGAAAACGAAGGAGCTGCCGACACCGAGTGGATGCAAACTGAAACAAAACCGCAATGAGATGCGTGCGTATCTAGCGTAGCAAAAAGAGAGGAAAGATAAACCCAGATAAGTTATAAAAGGTTGTAAGAAGAATATAAGCAGAATATGAGCAGTAAGCAGAAGTATGGTAAATTCCTACAGCGTACTCACGGAGCGTCTCGCAACCTCTAAGAGAGTAGCAATGCGACGTGAAGTCCGCTCTTCCTTCTTTTAAAGTGTAGACTTTTCCATTTGTGGGTGTGGCGATGCTTTCACGGCATACTACTGCTTCCGGTAGAGAAGCCTTCGCTACTAGACCGATAAGGCATCCTACTGACAGAGCCCTCTCGGAATAGGGAATTACACTCCCGCTGTACATATTACGTGATGAAATGGAGGAAACCATTACAGATGCACATAGCTTTGAAGGTGGACTGATGCCAACTGGGAGCCACTGAAGGACATTGAGGGAATGGGTGATTTGATCTCTGGGGTCTAGGGTAAGAAGGAGCCTCGCTGCAGTGTTTTGGACCCATTGGAGTTTTCTGAGTTGAGATGTAGGGACACCCAGGTATAGGGTGTATGTATAGTCTAGGCGATAGAGGACAATGGTCGTGATAGCGGCAACTCTCTGTGGGTAAGTAATACAGGGGAAGATGCATCAAATAATGCATGGATGTAGATAGCAGGATTGTGACAGAGAGCTGATGTGATGTGAAAGTGCCAGATCTGAGTAGATGGTGCATCCAAGTTTATTTACTGTGTTGAAGGTGGGTGTAGGGGCCTAGGAAGGATGGCCAAGGGTTGGGTTGGATAAAGAGGGCAATCTTCCCACAGATCATGATTTCAGATTTTCTGTAGTTGAGAAGAAGGTGGTTGGCCGTCATCCAGTCATCGATTTCTGAGAGGCATGATGCAAGGTTGGAGGAGGGTTTGGAGGGGTCCTTCTGGATCTTGAAGATGATGTGCGTGTCATCTGCATAGTTGTAGCAAAACAGGCAGTGTGAACAGATATTAGCGGGGGCTCAGGTAGGGGTTTAAGAGCAGGGGAGAGAGAGAGGCGGCCTGTGGTGTTCCATTGGTGACAGGGTGCAGAGTCGAGCAGAAGGGAGGCATGTGTGTAATTTGGGATTAGTTGGAGAGAAAGGCGGATTTCCACTTCAAAGCTGCATCCCTGATGCTGAGGGAGTGTAGCCTGCCTGTGAGGGTGTGGTGGTCTATGGTGTCAAAAGCCACTGAGAGGGTGAGAAAAACCTTCTGAGTCTGAGGTTCTTTTGAGATCATCCCAGATGGAGACTGGGTATGATTCAGTTCCTCATAGGGGTCTGAAGCTGGACTGGGTGGGGTCAAGGAGGAGGTTATTTTCAGTGAAAAAGCATAGCTTGGTGTAGGATGTTCAGTCAATTATTTTTTTCAATTAAATGGTTATTAGAGATTGCGCTGTAGTTGGTGAGAGATGTGTTAATGATCATTCTTGCAATACTGCAAGCACAGGTTGACGAAAGGATTTCTTTTAGTAGGGACTGAGAGCATGGATCTCCAGGAGATCCTGATTGACAGCTGCTAATTAGTAGCTTAAGGAATTCAGGAAGGAAGATGGGAGTGAAGGAAGAGAAGAGCGGGCGGGTGGCAGGTAGGGTTGGTCAGTGCAAGGGGGTGGGATGGTAGGGACCCTAATTTAGAGCCGATCGTGAGATATCTTTGCACAGCTATGTTGTGGAAGTATTTACAGAGAGCATCACAGAGTGATTGGGTGTGGGATAGGCAGAAGGAAGTGAGGTCTTGAATTATGAGATGATCTTGTGGAGTTCCCTACTGGTGTTGGAGGCATTGGTGATTCTGATCCAGTAAAATAATGTTTTGGCCTTCCGAATTGTTGGCCCGTAGGCTTTGATCTGTAGGGTATACGAAGCTCTATTCTGTGGCGACGGGTCCGCCTGCCATCTGCGTTCCAGGTTGTGATTTTGGGTTTTGAGGGATTGGAGGGCTGGGATGACCCATCTCAGGGAGGGTTCTTGTCATTTGGAGGAGGATCTGATCAGGGTGAGAGGGCTAATAGCTTCAGAGAGCCATGGGTCAAAGTGGCTGACGGAGAGCTGACCCACCAGGAATGGTAGGGAGGGTAGGAAAGCAAGCAGGCCGGCAGCCAAGTCCAGGGTTACTTTGACCTTGTTCCATAGTGGGAAGCGGGAGGAGATGAAATATGGTGAAATCTCCTAGAGCCGGTGATAACGCATTCCACAACAGACTGAACCACTTTGTGAGGGGGTCAGTTGAGAAACCTGAAGTTATGTCTGGAGGGCACTATACCCTATCGATATGCGGATCACTAAGGCCTGAACTACTATTTTGATGTCCTGAAGTGGGAGTAAGGGTTTCATCTTTTTCATAATGCGTTGTTGGAAATATGGTTTGCAATCTACATTGAAGTCTAGGGGTTTTCCTGAGTGGGTGCGGAGGGGGCTGGACCTGTCCAAGTGCATTTGATCCAGTCACATTTGCATGGGTTTCTGCTTGGAGGAGTAGCCCAGGAATAGGAATTCATGATTGCATGTACGTGGATTGGCTCCTCCAAGGGAGATAACACTGAGAGGACCGGTGTAAGAACAAAAGGTAAAATCCAGTGAGGGAGACGGCAGAAGGTACAGTAGCTGAACTGGGCCGAGTCAGAATGATTGGAATGCAGTCTATACCGATAGTGATAGATTGCATTCTGATTGGCTGCAGAATGGTCTTTAACTACTTTAATGTGCTAGCAATCATTATTGCTTTTTCTACAGCTGTCGATCATGTTTCTACTATACTGCTATTGTGTTCTGAATTATAGCTCACAGTGAGTGTTGTCGGTGTGGAGTGGAGTGATGTGCAGAGGAGCACTTTCACGGCAGCAATGTGCCCCCTGCGGGTCAAACACAATTTCAGAATGCCCTTTGTGCCAGGATCAATGTCTGCCTGGAAGAGGTAAAGACAGCAGCATGTCAGCCTGCAGATGGTACACGCATCACTTTGAGATGGCTGCAAACTGTCCCAAGGGCCTCTATAGGGAAGACCGAAAAACAGGAGACAGAAATGTAGGCCTGGCCAGTAGCTGAGCTACGAGATGGCACTATTTCGGCCCTGGTAGCAGCTAAGGAGAAAAGCATGTAACAACTATTGAAAGCCAGTAGTACAGGCATCATTATGAGTTTGGTGGTGTGTCCAAAAACAGTGGTAATGCATTACTGCAGCACCGAACTATGGGTTTTGAGGTAAGTTGGTTGAAATACCTCCAGCAAAATGTTGGGGGTAATTCCATGACCTTACTGGCAAAAAACAGCCATTTTGGTGGAATTTCTGCCAGCGGCTTTTTTGTCGGTGGTAATTCTGCTGAAATCACTGTGGAGTCTTGTGGACTTCACAAATGGAGTCTAACAGCGCCATACCGCCACTTGTAATATGGCAGTATTTCTGCCGGACCAAGTGGCGGTAACGGTAAATCCATTGGGTGGTATCTCAGCAGATTTACCGCCGAGATACCACCAAACTCATAAAGCGGCCCATAGAGTTTTATATGGCAGGAATTCCTGCTTTTGCAAGTTTGCCCATATGTCAATTGGCCAAAATAATGTTGCCCTTGGTTATCAAATAAAGGATGGATTAGACTTTTTTGCCTTCCTACATTTCGTATTTAAGTCCCTCTCCGAAAGTAGGACTCTAGAATGCGATTCGCCCGCCTTCATGCCCTGGAGTGCCCTGCCCACCCAGACTGTCCAATTCTATACTCTGCATGTCCCCATCTTTTTTCCCTAAATGGCTGGGATGTATTTTATACGCAGCACGCATTCCCCCCCCCCACCCTCAAATGTGAAGCTCACATCCTTTAACCTTCCCCATAAGATTCCTTGAATCATTTTTTGTTTATCAGTCTGTTTGACCCCAATTCAAAGAATTCAGTCCCTTCTTTGTTGGTTTTGCCGATTTTTCTAATTGCCCACCTGTAAAGCTTATTTATGCCGCTGTGCAATAGTGGGTGGGGATTCGCTCTGCCTTACCACTAGAATCTACCTTCATGATTTGTTTCAGTGAACACAGTTGCTCAATCTTACCTATTTTTGTACATGTTCCTTTTCTTTCTATTACCTTTTCATTTCCTCCTTTAGTATGCATTGTGCAATTAATTGCCCCACGTGATTGGTCAAACTATGTCTAATAAAACATGTCAAAGGAATACATCCTACCCCATCCCTCCTTTCAATTGAACTACAGAAGCAACAAGCCTAGTTCCTCCATTTTTCTAGGCAAGGCAATCCACGTGGGTTAGAAGGCAAGCCGCGAATGTGGCCACACCTGGAATTAAGCATCAGTGTGGTGGTAAACAGAGGCATTGGCTGACTGCCACAGTTGTTGGATTTTCTTTTCATATATTGAAAATATTGACACAGAGCAGAATGAGGAAGTCATGATAACGCAGCAAAACTTCAAACAGCACTGCAAATAAGCTTGATATACTATCAAAGCCCCAATACCCGGACTACCTTTTAATCACCTGTGAATGGTGAAAATGGGGTGAATTAACAACAATGCACGGCCAGCTAGATAAAGGATTATTCTGTTCTGAAGTTTAAAGTACCGCAGACAAAAAGGCCAATGTGCCCCCGGGTGCACTTACACGTAAGCTATCAGCCCTGCTCATGGCACCCTGACAGCGTGGTTGCACCCGCCTGAAAAGGAAAGGCTGCCAGATGCCACGCAGTCCCCTGAACGTGTGCCACCAGTGCGGTTCCTCAGGGCTGGTTTGCCAGTGCACCTGCTTTGGTAATGCACACACACACATGCAGCAGGGATTGCTTCGTTTGCATGGAGGCAGGCTCGCTCCCAAGCAAATAGGAAACCACCCCTTATTCGAACTGTCCCCACAAAAACAGCAGCCACACATTTGATCTCAAGGTGTGGGCTTTGAGACACAGCAATACGCAATTTGGACAGGAGCTGAAAAAAATGTATCCAACTCCTGAAGCTTCTGGAACTTCTGTCAAGACAAGCTGGCCCCACATTGTCCCGTCGGTCAGGAGCTTCAGTTATTTCCAAAGTCGGAATCTGATAACTCACACTCCTCTTCAAGGTCCCTAAATGGAACGAGTTCATCTGCATGGCTCCTGTACCAGACCAGGAGCATACTGTTACTGTAAGCAATATCCTTTCCTATTGCACTAAATGCTTGCTGCAAATAGCAACCTTCTTGTAAAGCTCACATTCAAATTATTTGCAACCTTTGTAAAAATGTATTGTGGTCTCTTGATAGGTGTCGTGAAGCCAAGTGGTTACAACAAGAGGCACAACACCAGAAGTACAGTTTAACCAGGTTTATTTGTGCCATTTAAAATATTGGGCCCAAAAAGTTTAACATAAAGAAGAAAACCTAAACTCGAATGTCTCTCCCCCCTTTGCAGTTTTCTCTGGGCCTCTCACCATCACAGGTGTGTGTCTTTCTTGAACTTCCTGCTTCCTTGGTAGAGTGTCTTTGGGAGGCCTGAGTACAGTGGCAAGATCTCCCCTCAGAATGGTCTGGATTAGTATTTGCTTGTGGGATCTGTGCCAAAAAGCTGGGGGTTAGCTCGTCTCTAACAAGCATCCAGACTTGATGGCATCTTGCAGAAGGGATGTGACGTAGCAGTTCGAGCTGGCCTGCCCCTTTTAGTGTGGGACTAAGCCCGATTTGAATATAGTCTTTCCCCTTTGTGTAATAGCTTGGCAGGATAAAGAACAATGGTATGGAGGGTTGCCCAGAGCTATTACCAGAGATTTTAAGATTAACTGGAATGGAGGAGGAGGGAGGAGGTGGTGCTGAACTGGTTGAGGATAGGGCATGTGGGGCTGAATGACAGTCTGTTTCGAGTGGGGAAGCGTGAGTCGAGGGACTGTGCGGTGTGTGGGGTGCCTGAGACTGTGGGACATTTTCTGCTTGCGTGTGAGAGGCATGTTGAGGAGAGAGAGTTGATGAGGGTTCGGTTGTCTGCCCTGGGAGTGGCTGAACTGAGTGGGAAGGCTTTGCTGGGAGGAGTCGGGGTGAGAGGCAGCGAGAGGAGCAGTGTGCTGCTGGATTTTGTGGAGCAGACGGGGTGGTGGGAGGAGTTATGAGAATGTGAGGGCGGTGTGTAAGATTGGTGGGGTCGGTGCACATCATCCTTTTGGATGGGGAAGCGCCTGCGTGTGTGTCTCCACGCATTCGATAATTCGAAGAAGAAGAATTGTAAACCTGCCAGCCATCACCTCTTCTTTTTTGTCTAACCTGTACTCACACTGGCTTTCGCCTCAGCGTCTCCAAAACCCTGCTTTCTCAATGTTCTGGTTCTCTGGTCAACCAGTCTTCTCATTCCCTCTCGTTGTCCGGCCTATGGGACCTTCCCTTATTTCTTCTCCTGCTCCTCCCTGTCCATTTGCTTAACTGTTACCACCACTGTGCCATATGCTCGTCCCCCTACCGTGCCCAGGTTTCCTCTTGTCAGTCTGAGGGTTTACCTCTCTCCACACTACCACTTTTACTCCCTCTACTT
Organism: Ambystoma mexicanum; assembly: GCF_040938575.1. Lineage (NCBI taxonomy): Eukaryota > Metazoa > Chordata > Amphibia > Caudata > Ambystomatidae > Ambystoma > Ambystoma mexicanum. Next base: position 663,894,858 of record NC_090936.1, read on the forward strand.
GCCTCAGGGTGTTCATCCTCTTTGCTTCTCCCTACTCAATCTCCTCCTCTTTTTTCTTCTCACTTTCTTCTTCCTCCTTGAAATTCTTCATATTCATCTTCACCCTTCTTCTCATGTTGTCCCTCCTCTATCAAGCACTTAATGTTTCTCCGTCCCTCCTCCAGCTCCTCCTCTCCTTTTCTCTTGCCCTCCTCATCTCCTCGTTCTCTCATCCTCTCCGTTCATGTTGCCTTCCCCTTCTCCTTTTTTCTCCAGCACCTGATGTGCCTGCTTTCATCCTCTCATTCAACCCTCTCTTCTTCCTCATATGTATATTCAGTGAAAAAATCTTTAGTTAAGAGACTTAACATGAGCTGATTTAACTCAACAAAACCTTTGAAATTCAGTGGATGCGGGAAGTGATGACCATCTTAACTCGAGCTGATTTAACTCAACAAAACCTTTGAAATTCAGTGGATGCGGGAAGTGATGACCATCTTAACTCTGTGCCACTGGAGATGTACCCCATGATGTCATGCTGAATGTCATTGTGAATCTCTTCTGTGATATCATGTATGTGCTCATGGGCTTTGCAGCAGGGGAACACCGAGTTAATATGGTCTTCACTCCCCATCCACTGGATTTCCATTTTTTTTTTTGCGATTAATCAGCTCACCTTATGTTTCTGAACGAAAGATTGTTTATTGAATCTCAAGGGTTTTTATGCTTTATATTGCTCGTGCCCACAAGTCGTACCCACTGTACATGTTGCAGCCTTATGATTCTCCTGGGCCCACTAGCCATGGACTTCGGTCATGGCTAAAGGTTGTATAAGTTGAACCAATAACTTAAAAAGAGGGGAAGCCACTGGCCTTGGCTTTCAAGGATTGCACCAATTTTACATCGCCAAATAACATTTTCAGCACGGTTCATTTTCTGTTTTCCTCGATATTCCTGTGGGAATCTCTTGCATCGAGCCAAAAAAAGAAAAATGGTGGGAAAAAAAGAAAAATGGCGGGATTTTGATTTCTGAAAAGTCTCTCTGCTACATAGCACCATGGGAGATATATAAAGGTTTTGTGGGAGCAGGGGTCACCCCCTTCTTCCTCTGATATTTTAAAAACTACTGGAGACATGTCCCCCAAAGCAGCAAAAGAAATATCAGTGGTTCGTTCTTCCCAGGTTGTTTCTTATTTGGTATCGACCAGTGAAAGCCAGTAGTACAGTAGTACAGGCATATTTGTATGTGAAAAAGAGTCCTGCTTTTGGAAGTTTGCTATATAACATTTTCCTAAATAAAGTTGCCTTTGGTTATCGAATATAAAGTCAATGTACTTTTTTGCCTTCCTGCATTTCATATTTAAATCCCTCTCCCAAAGTAGGACTCAAGAACGTGATTCGCCCGCCTTCATGGCCTGGTGTGTCCCTCCCTGCCCAGACTTTCTAATTCTACACTCTGTATGTTGCCATATTTTTCCCCCAAATGGCCAAGATATATTTAATACACAGCATACCTTCCCTCCCTCAAATTTGAAGCTCACATTCTTTGTTTTCCCACAAGATTCCCTCAACCTTTGTGTGTCGGTCGGTTTAGCCCAAGTTCAGTGAATGACATCCCTTCGTTGTTGGTTTTCCAGAACCATCTCATCTCAGAAGGGTTACTTCTTCTGTCTTACTTTCCTTTTTGAATGTGCCCCTCTTCATACCCTTTTCTACATCTAGCCTCTTGTTTCTACCTCTTTAATAATTTCTCTGATAGTATTTCATGTACACTTCCCCTGCTTTTGCAGGTTCACCATCTATCTCTGCATCAACATCTCTCCAGCTCCACTTGACACAAAGGCTTATCTTCTTGTTGCTATTCCATATCTCATTGTGCGGTTGCAAAACACTCCTTTTGGGCTGCTCTTTTACTCCCACTTCTCCTATCTACCCGCTCTCCTTTATTTTCCTCTCTCTTCCTTTGAGCCACCTGAACAGGCGTCTTCTTGGCTATCTTTCCTCTCTTCAATTTCCCCTCTTCAGGTGTTCACCTCTCCTTCCTTGTGGTGCCACAGTGTTGGCCTGCTTCTTTTCTTCTCAACCTGTGGTCTGAACATCCTTGTGTCTCTCCTCACGTCTTCCTTATTCTCAGTGCATGCCACCTTGTCGTTTGGGCACACTCTTTATCTTTCTTTTCTGCTATAAATCTCCTTTTAAAACCTACTCAACACTCCAGCACTTTCTTAGTTTTAAATGCTTTTCTATTCCACTCTCCCTGTTAGGGAACCAACTTTTCGTGCTTCAGGATATCACAATGTACTTGCCTTTCTGTTCCCTTCCTTTTGTTCTCCTATTGCCTTGCCTCTTGAATTGCCTTTCTCCTATTGCTAATCTCTCTCGTATGTCATCTCACTGTAAGCCATCCACAACCTCTCTCCTCACTTGGTAATCCTTGCCCACCAATCTGCACTTTTTCAAGCTTTCTTTACTCGTATGCGCCTCCGTCACTCTTCTCCTCCCGCTTGAGGCCTCCTTCCTCATTTCTCTACCCTTCTCTTCAACCAGTTCACTTTTGGGCCTCTTCTCCCCTCTTTCTGCCCTTCAGCAACTCTCCTTCCTTTCTGGTTCTAATTCTCCACCTGGCATCTCTGGCCAGTTCCATATTGCCCCCTTAAGGTTCTTCGCCATTCCTTTCCTTAAATAATGTTTTTGTTCTCCTTCTCCCGGCTGCTCCTGCACCTCTGTGGGGTTGCCATCCCTCCTCGCCAACTCCCTCCTATCCCTGGCTCGCTCTATTTCTTGGGCCATTCGTCCCTTTGGCTTGTCCCTTGCCACAGTGCCTGGGTGCTTCTGGGGACAGGTCTATGATAATCCTTGAATTTGGTTCTCCAGCTTCCTTTTTTTCCCTTCTCTGGCCACACACAATAGTCCTTGCAGGAAACCTGCTGCTCTGCCAACACGGGATCGTATAATGTGGGACCACCATCTTGTGGTTGGATGGGCTAAGTGCCCCAGACTCCTTACTGCTCTCTGTGTACTCCCAGCACCTGGGGTGGTGGCTTTGCCTCCCCCATGACACCTCACCACCTTAGCCCCACCCCCAATGTCTCAACGGCCCCCCAACAGCAAGGGCAGGGACCAGTACACTGCCTGGAGCGTAAGCCACCGTCAATTACAGCACCACAACGTTACCACCTAGTCCCATACAGCTAGCGGGGGTGGTACCACACCAGGGCCTGTGGGTCTCTCAGCCCGCCCTCAAACAGACAAGGACCAGGGGAAAGGGGTTCACATACAGGGAACCACCCTTTTACCTTAACTGCCAGCCACTCTGGCCAGCTCCTGAGGTACCCTCTCTACCTGTTCCCAATTCTTCCTGGCTCCCGTTGTGTGACCTTCTCACATCATGAAACCTGGCCATGTTATGAATTCCTCGCTGGGCATTTGATGTCAATACTTATATATATGGTACAATTCCCTTCCATTTTACATCAGTGATAGAGCATAACATAGAAATAGCCGGCGAATAATAGCTGCACTTAGACGTGCAGTATGATGGCGGCAATAGCAGAGAAGGCTGTGAGTGCCTGGACGTTGGGCATCCTCAAGACAGGATTAAGTGTTATGCAAGAAAAAAATAATGTCAACGCCAGAATGACAAGACTGTAAAGCAAAGAATCCTTCGGTGGCGATGGATAATTCATAATTTCATTCTTGAATTTGACCTGGTTCACCCACCTGTGGACCTCCTCCCCTCCACTCAGTCTCTCCCGCCATGCTTTGCGCTCTTTTCCTATTGGACTGATATGCACATCGTCACATTCTGCTGTTGTCCAATGTGCTTATGTTTTACACTTGTTGAACTAAGCAGACTGATGGGCTCTGATACTACTACGGTATTGATTTGTCACATTATGAAAGCGTATTAACAGAGCATAGCTATGCGCTTCTCTTCTCCTCCCCGTTCCCTTGCTACTTTACCGAGTTGAATGTTCCTGGAGCCGGTGAAAGATCGGGTTTCTTTCCCTCTCCCATTGCTCAGAGGGCGCTACAGAATGGCACTGACCATGGTTTGGCACCTTATAAAAACTCAATAAATAAATAAAGACCTAGTAAATGCTGATATCTAAGTCAAATCTATTGGTTTTGTGAAAACTTGCCAACTTAGCAAAGTATATCCAGTTAGGGCTTCCATTTTTAGTGGCTACTTTAAATGATGTCCTTGAGACCGTAGTGTGAGATTGATTGAACAGTGCACTCCAGAACTGCGCCTCTCCTCTTCCCCAAACCGCACGTGCCCGTGCGGCCCCGCCCAGCAACCAATCTTTGCACCAAATTCCATATGTTCTAGCAACAAAACTCAGACATATGTTTAAACTAACTACAGTGGTCAGAATGTGATCTAGCTTAAAGAATAAAATTGCATTCATGAGACTGTAAGACACATTACTATATGTTGTTTGACTACCCTTCAGTAAAATAAATGGAACACTATAAGTAGCGCACACATATTTTCGTATAATATATATCATAACCAAACAATTTCGGGGGAAGTGCTTTGCAACACTGGTTTCAGCGATGAGTGTTCAACCTACAGTCAAACCTTCGAATCCAAGCAGAACTGACTCAGCCCTTCATCCTTCTGAGGTTTATACATTGAGTACCATTAAGTTGGATTGTAGTAAAACCTGCTATTACAGCAATTAAATGTGGGACAAATAGGGCAAGATGCGCTACATAAAAATGTGATATAGCCTTAAGACCCGCCATACCAGGCAATACCCGGCAGTAATGGCCTATGGCATCAAGGGCCTTTAATGTGGTCTCTGGGCTTTTAACACCCAGTATAATAATATCACGTTTATCTAACTTGACTACAGAGTCCTCTCACTTCTAAGAGCTGTAAGAAGGTATTGCTATTATTACCCAATTTGATGGTATCAATGTATTAACCTAGGAACACGAAAGGCTAAGTCAAACCAGCGGAATAAAATACTTGCAAACCGCAGGTTGACCCATGGCCAAGCGGAGCGCTTAAAACACTGACCTATCAAAGTATAACCCACAATGTTAGTTTGTATTTTTTTCCAATTAAAGTTTTTATTGTGAATAGTGCATATTTACAAGGTTGCAGTTGGTATGCAACTCTAATATATAGCAATGCAACAATTAAACAATTAACCATTTCCCCTTCCCTATCCTCCTTCGTTCATCATCTTAATAACGTTTGTTTCGCTGTCTAGTATTCTAGAGGTGGGGTATAACGAACAACACGAAACAACTACATTCGTAAATTGATGGTGTTCTGGTTCTCTCAATATCTCCCAGCAAACGGTCAATTACTTATTTACCTTAAGTTTAACCAGTTGTGGGGATTGGTGTGGTATAGGAGTGGGGAGGTTCGGGGGAGGGTGAAGCCTTTATGGTGGTCAAACTGTTTCATTGTTCTACCGATAGGAACCGTAAGAATGGGTTCCATACCTCGAGGAATATATTTTCTTAGTCATTAAGTCTACAAGACACTTTTTCAAGGCTCCCCATTGTTGCCGTTTTAGTCGTCCAGTTTCAGTACAAAGGAATCTGTTTCTTGTTCCACATCTGCTTGCCTACCATGGGTACCATGATCGCCATTGTGATCCATCTTATTTCATGCTTTTCTAGGGAACGAACAGGGGAGAACTTGTGTAAAATCGCTGCCGGGCCAACTTGGGGATATGGGTCCCCAGGCATGTGTTTATGTTGTTCCAGATTTTGGACCAATATGTATTTAGTTTTTCACATTCACAAATTATATGGGTAAGAACACCCCTCCTTGCATGACATCTCCAGCATTTGTCTTTGGTTGACACAGCCTTTTAGTTTCGTAGTGGCCAGTGTCAGTGGTGTAAGATTTTAAATTGCATCACTTTTATCCTTGCTTCTCTTATGTGTGAATGGTGGGATGCAAGTAGATCTTCCCATAGTTTGTCTGCTACTCAGAGATGTAGACGTGTTTCCCAGTGCGTTTTGAGTTTGTTCCTTGCTGCTACAGATGTTGTGACCTCTATCAGAAGGGAATAAAGGGAGGCCATGGTGGTTTCCTTTCCCTTATTTTTTCTTTATTAATGGGGTGAAAGGAGAAGAGGCAAGACCACTGGCCGTTTAATTCTGAGGCGAGAGTATACAGTGGAGCAAATGGAGATATCTTCACTGCTCTGATTGCAGAATTAGATATTTCTCTCATGGTATGTGAGATGAGAGCATACTGCCTGATGTCTCACTCTGACCATCTTCTCTAGTGTATTGGTTTGTTATGAATCCTGTTTGCTGTGTTGGACCAATGCAGGGCTTCTTTGTGGATGTAAGCGGGAATGCGGGCCAGTTTGTGGTGTTGACTTGTGCATTGGTTCTCAAGATGGGATGTGTTGTATGTTCTGCCCTAGTGTTAAATATTTCACCTTCTTCATAGTTCTCTTTCAGTAAATGTCTTTCTGTTTTTACCCATGAGGCAGGTGCTCGTTTTTGAGTGTAGGCGTAGCATTTGATGAAGTTGGAAAGCTAGAAAGTATAATTCTGGGTCGGGTCGTGCAAGCCTCCAATTGCATTTTCTTCATGCTTAGTCACGGCTTGGATCTTCCCCCTACAAACAACCTTGTGTGTGTGTCTCTCTCTCTAGTGTTGACCACCAGGGACTGAGCGGGATCATCTTAAAGATATATGTTAGCCTAGGTATTACTATCATCTCCAAGCATTGGACCTTGCCCTAAATGGAGAGGTTTAGAGTGGACCCGTTGTTTAGATCGGTTTTGATGCCTCCCCATATGTGATGATGGTTATCCTTTATCAAGTACTCCAAACCTGTGTTAATCTTAATAACCAAATTACTGGGTGCCTACTTGAAACTGAATCATGTTACTTCATTGTTAATTGGATCTGGGGACATGGGGAGTGCTTCACATTTTCCCAGTTTATTTTATAATCCCAGAAGGATGAGAATTCATGTATTATTGCAATAGTGTTTTTAATGAAAGTGTTTGGGTTTCTAAGGGTGAATATGATATCATCGGCGTATAGAATTATCTTGGTGTGATCCCCTGGGTTATCAACGCCCACTATTTCTTGATGTTCTCTGATTGGGCAGGAAAGTGGATCTAGTGCTATAAGGAATAGGAATGGTGATAACGTGCATCCCTGTCTGGTACCTTGTGTGATTTTGAAGGGATCGGAGATGTGGTCTTTGGTAAGTATTATGGGTGTTTGGAATTTTTAGAGGAGTGCTATTTTTTTAATTAATTCTGGGCTCAATCCAAATCTGCTCTTGGTGTCAGATAAGTAAGGCCACTCAACCCAGTAGTATGCTTTCTCAGCATGCAGCGACAGGGCGAGTTTAGGGTTTGAGGAATGACTCTCATTCCAGAGTATATGCAGTAGTGTTCGCATATTATCATTTGCTACTCTTCAAGGAAAAATCCTGATTGTGTGTCTTGTATTAAGTGAGGGATACTTTTGCTCAGCCTCATCGCTAAAATTGTAACTAGTATTTTCATGTCTGTATTCAAGAGTGATGGCCTATAATTTCAACAGTGGGTGTGGGTGTGGTCTATGTCCAGTTTGGGTAGCCGTCTGATTAGTGCTTGGTTACATTCTGGTCTAATATGTGGGCCACGGGTCGCTTCTTGGGAAAGGACTTTTAGAACTGCCACAATTTGGGTGCTGTAAATCTTATAGAATTCCACAGGTAAGCCTATGCCTGGACCTTTGTTGGTAGGTAGGGATTGTATGGCTGTTTGTATTTCTTCCTCTGTTATCGGGGCTCATAATTGGGTTCTATCTGCCATGACAATGTTGGCCTGTTCGGGCATTGTAGAGAGCATCCCTGAATGACCACCTAGGTGGGGGTGAATTCCGAGGTGTATTTGTTCTGGTAAAATTTTTGAAATTCTTTATTTATGAGATCTGGGTTAACGATTATGCCATCCTTGTCATTTTTAAGGAATGGGGATGTCCATTGAGTGTTCTCTCTGGCATCCTTGGAATGCCAGTAGTCTCCCGGCTTTCGCACCTTGATTGTATTGTTTCTGTTGGAGCTGGAAGAGTGTATACTCTCCATTTTCTGTAAATATTGTGTTGAGGGCATATTTTGCCGCCTTTGTAAGCTTCTTCAGCAGGCCGGAGGCCTCGATATATATGCTTGGGTTAGCATTTTAATTTCTTTTTCTGTTCTGTCGAGGAGTGGGTCCACTGCTAGGTTCCAGTCACCTCCCAAAACCATTGGTGTGTTTATAGAGTCTGTTGGTGTTCTGTTGAAAATAATGTGGATCGCTGGTGCAAATTTCACCACCACAAGAGAACCCCAGGCAAAAAGAGAGAAGATATGATACTGCAGGAACACATGGACAAATCACCCAACAATGCAAATAGAGATAAATCGTGATCCCCTATTAAAACCCCTGCAACATGAAGGTTAGAGAAGACACACCAACAATACTCGACGAGGAAAACATAAATCCTGTTACGATCCCCGTAACCCCCCAAAGTCAATATAGGTGCCCATGTAACCTAGACTCCCCCAGCACCTTCCTCGCGCCTCCATAATTCACGCTCCTCTCTAGAAATTGATGAGGTTTCTAAAGGTAGTTCACCAAAAAGCACTGGGCTCATCGGCACGACGGCCCACAATTGAAATGCCCCATAACATAGTGGCACATTTGTTGACAACCGACAACTCAGAATTGTATGCATCAAGTCCACATACCTACTTGATGCAAGACAACTCTATTCCAGTTAGAGCCCCAGTTGGGCCAATTCTGCCTGTGGTACTGTTCAGCAGGAGGTGCACAAATAGGACTCAGCGGAAATCAAAATTCTACTCCAACTACCACCACCCACATTCCCAAGCCTCACTTCCCACCCTTTACCCATTACTTATGTCAAAACAACAGCACATAGACCATCCAGCAGGCCATCCAACATGTCAGGAATAACAATTGTTTCCTTAAACGTCATCGGACTGACCCAATATATTAAGAGGAAAAAGATCCTTGCATATCTGAAAACCCAAAAAGCAGACATTGTGCTACTACAAGAAACCCACCTAACCCCAGAAGAAACCCATAAACTTAAAAGAGACTGGGTAAGAAAAGTCTATCACAGCTCTCGACCCAGGGGCAGAAAATGTGGACTAGCAGAACTGATCCACAAAAATGGCAACAGCAGAATATCTAAAACCTGATCTGACTGGAAAGGAAGAACGATTTTTTTCTAAGATAAGGTATTGTCGGGTCAATATAAGCCCCAACATCAGACATAACAGCTTTTCTCAAATATTTAAACAGAACACAAGCGATGTTAATTTTTAAGGGCTTTGCCCTTTCAGACCCCCTGGCTCTTCTAGGAACCAACCTTTGGGGGAGTGGGGCTTTTTTTGTCGTTTGTATTATTTTACAAATTATATGGTGTTAAACTGGAAAGGATTTTTTGCTATGAATTATGCAAGTCAAGATTCCCTATGTTTCCTTTTCAATTCTTTGGCTTCTGATAGTGAACACTCTTTTCTAAAACAGCATTTGAGATTATTGGTATTTTTGAACAATTCATTCAAAAACTATTTGAGGGTCTCAAACAAAGCAAAGCGTCTAGAATTCACAATAGAAGTCGACCAGATGCTTCATGGTTCGATTCCGAGTGTAGAAAGGCTAAATGGAGACTGTGGGACGTAACTAGTATCAGGACGCTGAAGGCGGGTGACTTATATGCTTTAAAACATATCTATAAAACCTTTAATAAAAAGAAAAAAGGCTGCACACATAGAAAATCAATGGGATATTTTAGACCATATAGGTCGAGTAAACAATATACAGGGTTTCTTGATGTTTGTGGCCAAAGGGACAACATCTGGGGTTGATAATGAAATTATTAACATCAAGCCTGAAATGTGGATTTCCCACTTTTTGGGTATGTTATTTAATTCACTACTGGCCAGGTTACCAAGGACAGGCCCTGGACTCCCCTTAATGGACTTCACAAGACATACGGAAGAAGAAGTCACGGCTTGGCTGATGGCAGCTAGAGGGGGGTGGATCTCCAGGCCCGTATGGCATCAATATTGAGGATATTAAATGGTTTCCATCATGGTGGGTGCCCATTTTGAGTATAGTTTTTAACGCAATAGCAAGCTTACAGAGACTACCGGCATCCTGGAAAAGGAACTTAATTGTTCCCATATTCAAAAAAGGATCAAGCAGAGACCTGCATTGTTATCGGCCCATTTCCCTGCTTGACAGCACAAGCAACCTTTTTTGCAAACTGCATCCTGAGGAGGCTAGAGGAATGGGCCAAGATGGATAGTATCCTTCCTGAAACCTAGGCTGAGTTCATGAAAGGATTTACTATGCTAGACCTTTGCTTTTTGCTGAATACCGCTATTGAAAAATACATGAAGATTAGGAAGTGTTCCATATTTGTTGCTTTTCTGGATTTGGCGAAAGCTTTGGTCTTCCTAGACAGAGCAATTTTATGGAAAAAACTAAAGAAATTGGGAGTACCGGTGCCGGGATTGCTGCAGCTGATTCAACTCTTATATGCAGAGACTTCAGCTGTTCTAATTTTTCCTGGTTTATCGAGTTACTCAAGTGAGTTTTCCACTAACAAAGGATTTAGACAAGGCTGCCCCCTTTCCCCTCTGCTGTTTATTTTATTTATATCAGATTTGAATCCACGCAATTCTCTAGCACGGATAGACCCTCCGATCATCAACAGGGTAAAATATGGGCATTAATGTAGGCCGACGATACAGCTCCTATCGATCTAACACACAAAGGTCTCCAGGAGTCACTAAATTATGGTTTGAAGTTCTTTAATGACATAGCCTGCAATTGAACCTTGAAAGGACAAAGATAGTTCAATTCGGCAGTTCCAAAAGGAAGTTTTCATGGGCAATAAATAATGTTAACATTTCTGTGGTGAACAAATACAATTATTTGGGAATCTTGTTTCACCAGCGTGTCTTCTGGCCCCACCATATTAACAGGACCCAAATGCGAATTCAATCAGGTGTTAGAAGCCTGAGCCACTTTTATTATAGATACAGCGGTAAGAGAATGGACAAATATCTAAAGGTTATGGAAATCAAAATACATGCCACCGTATTGTATGGGTGTGAAATATGGGCTTGTTGTAACTGCAGCAGACTGTATGGGCTGCAGAATAATTTCTGAGAAATATAGTAGGGATTGGTCCTAGTGCACCAGGAGACACTGTACAAACCGAACTGGCTAGTGCAATTTCTTGGGATTTTTTCCCAAAGCCATGAAATTCAAGACCCCCAACCCTATCAGATTAAATGCAGTGGGAAATAACAGGCCAGATAAATAGTCCAGTTGAACTGAAGACTATTCTTAGGGGAAAAGCATCTAGATTGGAACATTCTCGTACGATGAACCGTGTTGCCACTTGACCATGAATGGCATTTTATGCGGTTTCACTGCGAACTAATAGCGAGACGAGAGCAGTCAGTTGCCTGAGATCCCGGAAAATGGAAGAATTATACTAATGGTCCACCTGAACATTTTCCCATTGTTAGCGAGGATGTCTTCGGTGGGTGGACATAGCAAATGCTGCGGATTAGGCAATGATGAGAACATTTTGCACTTCCTGCTGATATGCCTGATTTTGATTGCATTGAGAAGAATGTGTTTAAAAACCTATTTCGACAAGTTTGGGATTAGGGATACTGCGAGTGCTATGCACTTATTTATGTGTTTTAATGATCCATGTTTTATATCTGACGTTTGTCCTTTTGTCAAGGAGGGACTCAAAATCTATGGAAGAACTTTTTTTTAAAAACATCGATTTTATGGTTAAAATATGCTAACAGTTATGTATTGTGTTTTTTGTATGTTAATGGCTAACACTGAATAAGCTATTTCTTCTCTCTCTATAAAAATTGGAACCACATGTTGCAGCAGCTTTGCAGTCCACATAGGCGCTACTTCAGAAGCAAGCAGTGCTGCAGCAATATAACGCCCCCGAAGGGCAGGTTGGAACCTAGGGGGTCCCCATAACCTAGAATCCACCTAGGTGCTTGATTACTGTGCCTTAGCACATGTGCGGGATAATCAATTTCTCCTTAAGTCTAGTCTCACTTAGGCCTCAGGTGCTTTATTTCTGGGATGAGTGCGCAGGAACACCGTGCATACGGATCACGAACATGAAAAAAGTGTCATTCATACAAAATGAAAGGAGACACCTTTCCATTTCCACCCCAATAGAAGCGACAACCAGCGAAGTAGGTGACAGAACGTAGTACTGCTGCAAACGCTGCATCCACCGCTGCCGAGCACAGGATAGACAAACTGGTTGATTTTATAATTAATGGTAATTGGATGCACAGGACAACAAACATACTTATGGGCTTTGGGGTGCCCTGCATTCAATTTTAAAATGCCACAAGATGAAGGGGAAAAAGAAAGAGTAAAAATAGAGTAGACTTGCTTTTATGCCTGCACTCTCCCCTTTGTCTCGTGAAAATGTAAACACTGCCTGCAAATACGTTTTGCAGGTGGCGTTTATTAATGGATTCCTGTAGAATCCCCCTGCTTTTGACCAGGTGCAAAACGAATTCCGCAGTATCCCTTTGTTGTACGTCAGCATGAAAATGCAATGCAGGCGTGCAACGAGACGCACTGACGAGATAGAGGGGAAAGCACGCTGGGGATCTCCTCTTCAAATCTGTGAAATTCCTCCATCTAGTCTCTTCTCCAAAATGGAGCAGCACGTTAAATGGTGGCATAGACGCATTACACCTCGCTTGTACGCCTCCATTTAATGCACCACCTGATTTACAATGAGGCTGAAGGAGATAGGAGGTTCTGTGAAACCCTCTGGCTGCCCCAAACTCCTGAGCAAAACCTGCAGCTGTTGCTCGCTTCTCAGGAACCTGAAGGGTTGTGCCACATCTCCCAGGTGCTACTATTATTTATCAGGAACTGGAACAATCTCCTTTTTGTCCGAACATGCTCAAACATTCTGGGAATACGTTTTTTTGATTTTTTTTTTTAAACTATGAATGCGAAAATTAAAACAAAAAATGGAAACACTCCAAATGTACTAGTAAGCAAGATATTGACTCAACCATGCATACAATTATTATCTGGAAAGGCTTGGACAAATAGAGAATTTACCAAACTTCTGCAGAAGTGCACACCTCCCCTTATGTTTGCAAAAAGCAACCAAGTCTGAGTTTAATATGGTCTTTCCGCTTCTGTGAGTGGCTGGGTAGGCGGATGAAAAGCTGGTCTGGAGGCTTGCACTGGGCTAATGCCAGTGGTTATGATTGATTCTAAATGTTCAAGATTTGGCCCTTTTATTTTGCTAAAAATAATTGGACATGACTGAATTGAGGAATATGTGACACACTACAAGTAGAAAGTCATAGAAAGCCATTGACTATCTACAGCAGAATAAAAAAATACAATTTCAGCCAGCACACCCCCAGTTATTAAAAACACTGAAACTGTAGTCTTTTGAAAACACTCAGTATTGCAACTCAAATATTTGTGTATAATGTATGTTTCAATTTTGTTATTTTCACATTGGAGCACTCCTCTCTGATTGCATAAAACCACCAAAAAAAATGCTCAAGAAGAATGCAATTAGACATACACCAAATTCTATCATTTGGCCTTATTGTCCATTACTGAATCATTAGCGCCAATTATCTAGGAAATCACAAGAAATCCATCACCTTACTTTACATACTTTATAAGGCAGGAAGCAAGGAAATGTGAGCGCATATGGAGACAGATCAAAAGCGCATGCTGTCCGAGACAAAGTGCCATTTTGGACGCCTCTGCTGCACCTTAGTGCTATATTTGATTCTTTTAGGGAAAATGGCACCCATCATGCCCCTTATTAATAATGCCCTAACCGGTCCCCTTAAATGACATTATCGTAGCTGCGACCTTGAGCACAGAGAGTGTGGCGGAAGTGTACTTCTGCTGAAAATCCTACCAGTTGAAATCAAAATGGACTAGTTAGGAATCGGCTCTTATGAAATCGAAATCCACCAGTATGCAGTTGGCTGGCAATAGCTCCTCCACTTTACATCCAAAAAGTGGAGGATTTGCCCCAGGCAGAGTTCCCACCTGTTGTAATTCCTCCAAATCCGATATGGAGTCCTATGGATCCAAGAATGGAGATCAACACTGCTGCTATGCCATTTGTAATCAGGAGAAATTAGTACAATTTAGCAGTTGGCGGTAAAACACGGAATGAGGTCCAGATTGGGCCCAATCCAATTGATAGAATTTAACAAAGGTCAAGGGAAATTAAGAGGTCCCGAGGCAAGGAGTGTATTTTGGGGGCATGGCCCCCAAATAAATATAAATTGGGAACATGGGTGGAGGTTGAAAGGTGTGGAGGTTATCTTCAAAATAATTTTAAAAGGCTTCCATATCCTAAGAATGCAAAGCACCTAATGCAATTAATGTATTTTGATCATTAGTATGACTGTGACCTTAGAATGCTTGGGCTCACTGGTGGCGAATGGTTCTTTGTAAAGCATTCGGCCAGTAGCATGGAGGGACACTGTATAGATTTAAAGACGCGCTGGTCTGGTTCTCAACCCAAGTAGCCTTCTGCAAAATCAGAGGTACATTCTACTGTTAGAGGAGAGTGTACCAGTACATTTGGACATCATTGAATAGGATTTAAATACAAACTTACAGATGCTTGGGACTTTCTGGTCATTTAGAAAAATGTCCATTTTAAAGCCAGTGTTACCTGTAACATTAATCAAAGCTTCATACATGCCGGTACAGCTTTACAGAGGATTTAGGTTATTATTAATTTAGCGGGGTATTGTGCAATATAAAGCGCATTGGACCTTATTATGAGTTTGGTGGAATTGCCTGTTTAATTCACCCAAACTGTTTTACCGCTACTGGTGGTGGTAATGGTTGTACTGCTTCCAAACTGGAGATAAATCCTCCAGATTGCAAGATGTTGTCTATGGAGTGCATTGGGCATTGCAGGAATTACCACAGGCAGTAACTCCACGAACGATAACTCCTCAATTTTTCTCGAGTAAAAACTGCTGCAGTAAATCTTCCCCTTTCCGGAGGTGAAGCGGAGAACTTACTTCCAGCAATGGGCTGGAGGTAACTCCTCCACTTCACCTCGAAAATTCGATATTCGGATATTACCACCATAAAATGTCACATTAACTGAATTACTGCCAGACATTTACGACACCAATGTACAACGAGCTGAACAGCAGAGCTGAAAGCACCCCTGATGCGCTGACAATCTGAAAGGCCAGCTCTCCCTTGATCAACAGTGCGCCGTCCAACATAATTGACAGACAACAGGGGCTGCTCAGGGCTTCCATACAGTCAATCCTAAAGAGGATTGGCGAAACCCATGCATGACCTTTTCAGCACACGTGGTATCCTGAATCTACTATAGCCTTGGAAGGGACCCGGATGGGTCGAAACACGTGTCGGCTGACGTATTTACACTGCTAATTAAAAAATATGAACGCAACTGGAAAACCAGAATCAGTATTCTTTCATCGCAAGATAGCCCGGTTACGCACCCACTAGCCACTGCACTTGTAATATGGGTTTTGAGATGATAAATGTTGAGAAAAATAGTAGTAAATGGTGTTGTGCCAAAATCTTGGTCAAAAGGGTCACCTAGAATTAATAGAGTTATAGCATGTTAAGAGATTTACCCCTACTAAGTATTGGGGACATTAAAGCAAAATGTCACTTTTGAAACCCATTTGGACAATACTACGAGTAAATATTAAGTAGGATTTAAAGCCATTTTAGATGTTTGCTTCCATCCGAAGAAATCTGTTTGACAATGTGTGACAAGGTGTATTTTTAAAAACATTTCGACTAAAAATCAGGGAAACTAGATTAGTTGGATAACCAAACACTATTTATAAGTGGTATAATGCAGAGTCGGCTTCCCACACGGACACCTATAGCTAATGCCAGTTCCCACCAGTGATGGCCATCAATCTCCCAAGCAAATCTCCACACTGAGTAACGAGTGTCAGTCCTTCTCATCGCCAATACATATTAGTGATATACAGTGCTCCACCAGATACATAGTAACCCCCCATCGGCACAGTGCTCTCATGGGAACAATGCCAGTACATGCCATCAAAGATCCGAATGTGAGCACCTTCTTTCTTTCTACATGTTATTAATGCCCCCACCCAACACAAAGCTACTGGTCACAATATCATAACATGATGGATAGTGTAAGTTTTCACAATGACACAGTAAGGCACACATGTTCCTAATTTCTAAAAGGATTCACTTACTTACCGAGTTTGAACAATGCCACTTTCATCCGATTATTTGCTCACCTCGCAGTCATATTGTTCAAGTTCCTTCAATGCCTCAGTAATGTACATTTCCCAATGTTCCCATTTCAGGTATCCCCGCATTTTCACAATGCTGAATAATGCATATATCTGGCATCTATCTGTCCATGGGCATCACTTCTTGATGTACTCTTAGCTTTGTGGGTGCCAATTCTAAAGTGAGCTTCAGTTTCACACTCTGTCTACCCTGACACTTTGATTTGGCTCGGGAACAAACGTTATGCTGGAGCTGTGGAGTGTGATGGATGGCTCTTTCTTTGTTTGCTTGTGTTTTTAGTTCTTCATCTGGATACACTTTCGGGGATTGTTTTTACCGCCTCCAGTCATAACGCACTAGGTCTCTTCTGTCAGTTCCTTTGTCTGGATTTTTTGCAGCAACTTAATGTCACATGTTTTCATCATTCTGGGGATTGGTTAGTATGTTAATCATGGAATGACTTTATTTTTCACTGCCTCTCTGATTTCTCCTATGGCACACTTGGGATGAGCTAGTTAAAAGAGTGGCACCATAACTAATTGTACGGTTGCAAATCGACCCTCAAAATGAGCCCGCACGGGCCTCATTACAACTTTGCCAGTGCATAATTAACATGCCGGTATTACCGTATACGTGCATGTTTCTGTACCAGCAAAGTACAAGTTTGCCGGTGGGGTGGCCGAAATGACCTCCAGCTAAAACAAAACATGGAGGTCATTCCGCCTCCTTAGCAGCAAAAATAGCCGGTATTACAGGCGTATGTAATACTGGCCCCTGTAATAACAGAAAACTCCCCCATTGAGTCCTATGGGACTTGTTATACCGTCACACTGGAACTCAGAATCCAGTGGACATTCCAACGGACTGAATGCCAGTAATGGTATTACCGTATGCCGGTATCCTGGCGGTCTTACCGCCAGGATACTGGCAAACTCATAATGAGGCCCATGTAACTAAAAAATACATATCTATCTGCGTCTATCACTCTCTGGAAAGTTATACTTTTTACTGAGTTGTGGTGTGCAATGTGACTCTGTTGACTTTGAGACAGGATGTATTTACAGCTGAACAATCTGTTCCTGTGACTTCGTAGCAGTTGCTGCACTGTAGCAAAGATTCACTCTAAAATGGCTACCCCCAGCTCCATCCAGGAATCAATTTCGTTTTGAGGGATTATGTTAATATTTACAAATGGTCAATTGCAATTCTTCAAGGTGCCACTGATGGTTACTTCACTGTTTTTAAAAGACAATACTCCATAAAACCTCTTATTTAACTCTAACCTTCCCTTTTCTTTGATGATAACGTGCAGCCTTGTCTGTCTAATTGGTGGTATAATCTCAACATTTACTAAACAACCACTTAGGTACAATGTTGAAGCGCTTGGGCTGGTTGCAGCCCTTGGTGAACTTGAGCTGCTTGCTTGGTTTGAGTGTCTTTACCTCTTGACCTCACTGTACATGTGTTGATTTAGGTGAGTTTCACTGTCAGTGGGAATAACAATAAAGGAGGTCTCAGTCTGCAAAAAAGTCTGAGCACCTCTTTGCTGGCTTATAGGTATGCTCTGCCGTTGATGCTGAGGTTGCGGCTGAGGTGTCCGCTAGTTTGGGCTGATTATTACTCGGTTGAATGGGGACGCATTGAGCAAGTTGCCATGGCTGCCACAGTGGCAAACTGACCACATGTCTCTGATGACGCAATCTTATGTGCTACCTCTTTTGCTGCAGAGTTTTTTGTAGCTTGAGGGTTCCTATTTCCTCTTTGCTGAAGTCTTCCTGATGTTCATTGTGATGCACTTAGTTGCTATTATGTGGCTGTTAATCTACACCTGTGCCCTCACTTACAGTTGCTTTATGTTCTGCATCCTCTGCAGACACTCCTCCCTTACTTCTGGTTTCCCAAGAACCAGTGGAATAAAGGAGGGGGGCGGTCAAGGGATGGATCACTACAGGGTATGTATCTGGGATTTTAATATGTGCCATTGTCTGTTTCAAAGCAGGAACCTAATGGATTCATGCATCTCATGTCCAGCATTTTGTCATTGTCGGAGGTTCAGACGGCTAAACTCCTGACACTTGTTATTATCGCTGTTGAATATGCAGGTAGAAGCAGCTATGCCCCCCCCCCCGAGTAAGGACCCCATACTAGTGTATTTTGTATTTGTATTTTGAGTTTTATAGAGCACTTTACTCCAAAGCGCTATACATTCCATCAGCCAATACATAAAATGAGACATGATAAATCTTTAACAACCATTTAACCAGAGTAAAGTAAGTGGGACTTGAGAAAGTCCTGAAACAGAGAGACCACTGTGATAAAACGAAGAGATAGAGGAAGAGCATTCCAGTGAAGGGGAGCGAGCAGAGGAAAAGAACGGAAACGTGACTGCGTATAAGGGGGATAAGAGGTGACAAGGGGAAATTGAGAGCAGGAGTGCAGAGTGGGCGTGGGGATATAGAATGCGACCAGAGAAGACAGGTAATCAGGAACAAGACCATGAAGAGATTTAAAAACTAGGCATAAAAAATGTAATTTAAGACAGCATTGAAAAGGAAGCCAGCCAAGTGTGGAGAGTGAGGAAGAAATAGAATCAGGAGGAGCCAACTTAAAAAGTAAACGAATAGAGGAATTAAAAATAGATTTAAGGGTTCAAAGATGGCCTGCAAGCTGTGAAGTTGGGAACACCTCGCAAACCTTAAAGACATGCGAAGAAGCAGCTTTTGGAGGCAACGCTGAACTGAGGATAACGGGCGTGGTGCTGCTTGGAGAACAAGATTAGCAGCGGAGCTGTGCCGGGCCTCTGGGGGATGGCATACGGACCCGGGAAACTACTTGTGGAGGTCGTAAAGATAGATCTCTCCCCTGCGTTCCCGACATGGCAAGAAGGAGAGCCGGAGTGAAGTGGGAACCTTGAGTCCCTCCAACACTGACATGACGGCGAATAGGGATTGAGGGACAACTCCCAAGTCCGCACCGCCGATAGCAGAGTGTGCCTGGGGAGATTTACTGGAGACTTTGGTTTCGAGCGAGATAAGGGCTGCAACCGGTGAGTGATATGCCTCACCTGCTACATCTGCTGGCATATCATTAAGCATTAAAGTCTTTCCCCCTGAGGCTATAGTAGGCCATCCCGACCCCAGAGGAATTCCGGCTCACATGCCTCCCGGACCAACACTGGAATAACAATTCTTTAATGTCTCTCGACGCTGTAATCTTCATTAGCTTGACATCTGTAAAACATAACACGGGTTGGGTCAGATAGGACATTGTTGGTTCAAAAGACCACCCACGGATAGCGCAACACACTGAGTTTCACGCACAGGAGAAATAATATTTGCATTAGAATTGTTCCCGGGTGAGTCTGCTAGGAGTCAGGGGGTAGTAAATAGGGGCTACTTCCACATAATACCCACCTCCTGGGTCCTTTTGTATTAAAGAAGGACACTCAGATGCATTAACAGCATCTCAGAAGTGAAACTTGGTTTCTAGGCATGCAAGTACTGCGGAAAGGCAATCCACTCATCTAGTTTAGGACAATCCTAATAACAACATCACTAATATTGCAAATCTTCTGGAAGCTAAAAGAACAATGAGAACTCTGAAACAAAGGTCAATTATAATCGATATCAGAAGCGGGATAACCCCGGGTGAATACTCAGTCAATGTCAGAGCCCAAGGGGAAACGAGAAACGTGCACTTTTAAAGTCAATCCGCTAAGAAGCTGTTGGCTCAGGTCGAGTGGACCTCCAAAGAATCCCGAACAGAAGGGAGAACTCGTCACAACACAACAGGATTTCAGGACAAACTGGCTGCTTCTCTACAAAAACAATTTGATAACTTCACTACAGACCAAGCACAGGTCAAGAGGGCTTTTGAAGATGGCTATGTCCAATCTTGAACAGTTCGGACAGGGAAATGACTGCTACAAATGAGCGGGCACTACAAGACTTGGCACAGGAATCTACGAAGTTGGAGGTCCTACTCGAACAATTAGCAAGGACAACATATAGTGTAGAGCAGCAATGTGAAGGTCTGGAGAATAGATCAAGGATTGACTAAATCCCCGACTAGGAAATAACAATTCCTATGGACATAATTCATAAAGTGGGTCCGAAACATCAAGACCCTGGGGCCCGCCCAAGGGACACATTGGTGGCACTGGCAAATTATACGCAGAAGGAACTGATTCAAAGGGAAGCTAGGAAAGCATTACAGATCACACTTAACGGGAATGACATTCAATTATATCTGGATCTATCTCCAAGCACATTACAAAAGAGAAGAAACATGCGTGAGATCCTGTAACATTTACAAACCCATAAGATTACGTACAGATGGACTTTCCCTTTTGGCCTTCTATTCACTTGGGAGGGTTACCAAAACTGTATCACAACGAAGGAGGAGGGGGCTCGTATCCTGCGTAAAGATCAAAAGGATCTATCAGGCCCTGGTGTTGAGATACAAATTCACACTCCCTGAGGACCGAGATGTTGGGAATGGACATCTGTTCAACGGACCCAGGCAAGAAAAGAGAAAGGTTCTCCACCTGCCGAGAATCCTCCGGAACTCTGAAGGAACGTGATTTATATGAGTACAGATGTTAAGGTGAAATAAGGTACTTTATTCGCAAACTAAGATTGTTCTGTTATATAGCTGAGGCTTGCTAATGGCTCATTTTGCAACTCATTAAAGATAGAAATTAGGGTTTTAGTATATCATGCACCTATCCCTGATTTAAAGGGCAGACCATCTCGGAGAACGGAGTCCAAAGAGAGAATAGCAAGATGGTCTACACCACGGAGAAGGGGAAATTGTTGGGGGACTGTTGGGGGTGGTGGAGGAATTGAGGGGGGTTTGGGAATGTTGTGGGATGGGAGGGGAAGGTTGGTACACAGAATCAAAATCACAGGGAAAGAAAGAAGCGGTTAGAACTGTATATTAAAGGGTGGCACATGTTGCATTGGCTTTACCTTCAGATGTTTAACACTTAATATAAGGGGGCTTAATACCCCTGTAAAGAGGAGAACATTACAACGGCTACTAAACATGCATCAGCCTGATCTCATAGCTCTACAGGAAACACATATTAAATACCAAGAGCATCATGAGTTAAAACTAAAGCAATACCCGATAATCAGGGAGGTTCACGCAAAGGGGAAGACAGCGGGGGTCCTTATCGCATTCAAGACAAATTTACAGGTCTCCATAATGAAGTTGTTGGCTGATAAGGAGGGCTGTTTCTATACATTATAGTGCAAATGAAATGAAATGAAATGAAAAATGAAATGAAATGATATTTTATTTATATCGCGCTCGTACACAAGTGTTTCAGAGCGCGACCAGGCAGAAAGGGAGGGGAACAAAGAAAAAACAGAAAACAGCGATCTTACTAGGCCCAGTGACATTTAAGAAAGCGCAAGGGCAAGGGAAAGGAAAATGGGGTAGAAGTGCAGGGGGTGGGGGGGAGTGTAAAGTGCAAAGCAGAGGAGAGGGAACATAAATAAATATTAAATAGAATAAATAATAAATAAGGGCTTTAAACCATGGTAGTGCAGCCAGCAAGTGGCAGGTGAATGTTAGTCAGAAAGGTATATCTGATAAGTGCAGAAGAAACGTGAGAGGGGGACTGTATGGGTACAGATACAGAACTCTAGTGCAGATGGTGGCCTGGAGGCAGTGCAGGAGGGTGGCAGGGTGAGCAGATACCTGGGCCCGAAAGAACAGAGGATGGCCAGGTGCACAATGCCATGAGAAGAAACAGATCAACAGGGGAGAAGGGGGGCAAAGGCAGAGGGAAAGAGGAAGGTCTTGAGAAGTTTCCGGAACCGAAGATGTTTTTCCTCAAGTTTCAAGGTGGCCGGGAGGCTGTTCCAAAGGGAGGCACCAGCCGAAGACATAGATCTACCTCCAGCTCGTTTTTTTGCAAAACGACTAACCATGAGGGAGTTTGAAGTAGAGGAGCGAAGGGTCAGAGAGGAGAGGTATTTACGGAGGGATAGTTGAAGGTATTTTGGACACAAATGGGTCGAGGACTTTAACTTTGGCATCTCTATACACCCCAAGCACAGGTCAAGAGGGCTATTGAAGATGGCTATGTCCAATCTTGAACAGTTCGGACAGGGAAAAATGATTGTTATGGGGGATATGAATAATGCATGGAACCCTTCACGGGATAGAAGCTCTAATACTTTGTACGCAAGACCCCCACCTTCACTTGCCATCAGACAGAAATTTGATCAGTTGACACTTAAAGATATGTGGGCTAACCTAGAAAGGAGATGAAAGAGCATACACATTCTATTCCCATGTTCACAAAGCCTTTTCCGTGATAGATAATTTCTGGGCTTCGGTTAAGTTAATAGGGAGAGTGACACAAATTGATACACACACAATCACTATCTCAGACTATGCCCCTTTGACCATGGACATTAACATTTTCGTCGCCAGTCCCACTCTGGTGCTGGAGGTTCCCGAAATAATTAATATTAGATCTGATTATATGTGAAGAAATAGGAGGAAAAATAGCAGAATATTTTGATTCCTATCTGGATGGGAAAGTGAGGATAGAGGTGGTCTAGAACGCATTTAAGGCATTCCTTTGGGGGGAACTTATCGCAATACATTCATACAGGGGAAAGCTCAGGTGTAAAATGGAAATAGAGCTGGAATCTGAAGTGAAGGAGACCCTTAAACAAATGGAATCAGACACGTCCTCGAGTCTTCATAGGCGTTATCGAAAAGCTAAGGGTAAATTGAATTTTATAAGAACTAAACAGGCATAAACAAAGCATATTAAATCTAAAATAGAAGATATTTGTTAAGGCAAATAAAGCGGAGAGAATGTTAGCTAGACAATTAAAACAGAAATTAGCGTCCCAGA
The DNA here is from genome assembly GCF_040938575.1 of Ambystoma mexicanum. Classification (NCBI taxonomy): domain Eukaryota; kingdom Metazoa; phylum Chordata; class Amphibia; order Caudata; family Ambystomatidae; genus Ambystoma; species Ambystoma mexicanum. Next base: position 663,918,054 of record NC_090936.1, read on the forward strand.
CAATTCAGGAGGTGGAACATGATATGATATGATATGATAGTTTATTTATACTAGGCCTGACGACATTTCTGGTAGATCCGGAGAAAAACAAAAGGTGAGGCAGAGGGGTGCAGAAAGGGAGAGGAGGAACAAAACAAGCGAGTATCGTACTAGGCCTGACAACATTTCAGGTAGTGCTGGAGGGTGGGGGGGAACAAGTAAGGGGAGGACACAGACGAGGTTGCTATCACACTGGTCCAGGGACAATTTTGATAGAGTAAGTGCATAGAAGAAGGTAAGGGGAGGAGGGTAGGAGATAGGAAAATGGAGAAAGGGAGAGGAGGAGAGGACTGAGGGTAAGCAGTCAAAAAGAGTGCAGAAGCAAGAGGGGAGAGCGAATACAACTGCAGAAGTCAGTAGTAACACATAATGTTGCAAGCCAGGATACATGATGAAGATGGGAACAGCATGAGTCAGGGCCACCATGAGTACAAGATTCAAAGGAAGTCTAGCATGAGAGTTGAGAAAGGGTGACGCACCGTGAATCAATGAAGTCCATAAAAGTCAAATCCTGCATTGGCCACAAGACGGTGATGGTGAAACCAGAATGTATCAGTACAGACTCCTGCAGAATTAGGCTGGAGGGGGTAGGACGAGCAGGGTATCTATGTACAGTGCTTTGGGATGTTTCTTTGTATATTGTCTTTTGTATATTGCTTTCTGTACATCGCTTTTTGTAAGGGTAGCCAGGCTACTTGCAAGAGGCATTTATATGGACTGACTATAAATCACCATTCAAAAACCTGTTAAATTGCTGGCTAGTAGTTAACACACAACGGTTCGATTGATGTATTTACTGTGGATTGTCCATGCAATCAATATTCCATGATAGGATATAGGACCTCTTTGATTTGGTGTATCAGCATGTGATTCAGACCCTGTAAACATGAACCCTCCCAGTAGGGTGTATGTAACATACCGATGTTGTCAATTGTAGACACACTGTTCTTGAAAGATGAATTTTAAAACTGTGACAGACTTCACTTTTACCTCTATCCCAATGGATTGTTTACCTCGACTGAGGCATTTTGCCCTTTACCCTTTTGCCAGAACAATCACGTTTATCATCAGAAATGGAGCATTTCTTCTTGAGCCCCCCCTTTTCTAAACATCCTTATTACAATCTTTAAGTTGTATGCAAGATGGGGGCGCCCAGCGTACCTCCCCTTTTTGGGGAATTTCGCTTGGAGCCCTCACTTGCATTCTATGCACTTTAATTACCTCGATTGAGGTCACAAGTTAGCAATCGGTGAACTTCCCCTCAAATTGTCTCTAGAATTGGATGTGAGATTGGGGCGCTTTGCGCTCCACCTCTGGTCGCTGTGGGCTTCCACATGCATCATTTACACCTTTAACTCTTCTGTCACGGCCCAGGGCATTGTGACAGGGTACATTTTTACCGGTAATTTTACTTTAGATTTGCCCCGTATAGGCTTACTTACGCTTTGACGCCCAGTAGCGTCTGCCGTTACCATGATAACGCTGTGACGCACACAATGCCCACACTAAGATGGCCGACCATTCCTCGGCCCACACGCGCATGCGTGGGGCTCCCTTGACAACAAGGAACGCCACTCGCAGTCGAGCTTGGCTTGTTGCTGGAGGCGGTCGCTGTCCATGATTCCCCGTCCTATGGGTAAGGATTTCTAACTGTGATTACAGGTCTGATAGATATCTCCCTTTTGGATTTCAGCATTAATATGAGTTACGCTTTCAAATCGAATGGTCTTGACACTCGTATCCTTCCCTAGGGTCTCCCCAGCCGCTCCTTGCAGCGTCCCAGTCTAAAGTACTTTCCGGTCCTGGACTGGGTGAGTGATTGGTTCTGGCAACCACTGTCATTTTGTCGTTTTTGCTCTGAATATTTTTATTTATGTGAGATATTGACATTCCCACACCTTCTGTTTTTGAATAGGTCAGAGTTGTGACACTGCTTCCCTCTGTTTGAGGTTAGTAACCTTTACCTCGCCCGGCGCTTTAGCCATTACTTCTCTGCTCCTTTTTGCATATCACCAGCAATAATGCCCCTCTCTAATTTTTTATAGGACAAGCACCTTGATAAATATGTTTTCACGTTATATTTCACAAGATTTACCCTAAGAGTGAAGCCCCTACCCTGAAGATGGATCCCTTGATCCGAAACGCGTCGGTTAATTGCTAATATCTGCAAGAAAAAGAGGGCTTCAGATTGGAGATTGTGTTTAACAGAGAATGGACAATTAAAATGTCCCATTTTTCTAGGAATCATTTAATCTTCAGTATAGACTTCTAGGTTTAAATATGGTGTATATATATATTCTTTATGAATGCATGTAAAAGACTACATTGGACATTGGACTTATCTCTGCCTATTAGGCAGGACCCAAAAAATTGAACTACGGTTCCTTAGGAGTGCATCCGGGCTCACTGCGTAGCAATAAGCTGTTTTGGTTTTGTTTTCGTAGAAGAATTAAGTAAAACAGGCAACACTTGTGTGTGAGAAGGGTGGGGGCACAAGGGAACATCAAAGTGGGACAAGAGGGGTTGGGGATGGCCTGTGGAGACAGAGGGGGTAAACACAATTTAGTTCATGCTTACCTGATGTCTGAGCAGGGGGTCGGGCCCTGGGTCCTCCTGGTCCGAACAGGTCCAAACAGTAAATGCCCTTTTCTTTGTCAGCCCTTTGCGCCGGACGCCCGTGTGAAAGACGCCCTTGTTCTAAGAGTTAAGAACAGGAAGGAAGAGGCAGGGCTAAGAAGGAGGGTGGTGCTTAGGCCAGGTGACCTAGATCCACTTGCACCTGCTCCCCATCTGCAAAGGAAAGGAGGCTGGAGGGCTCCTTAAGTAGAGAAAAAGAGCGGCAACCAGGAAGGCACCAGGTGGGCAGGGCTTGGAAGTTGGGGAAAAAGAGCGGCAACCTGGAAGGTGCCAGGTGGGCAGGGCTAAGCCAGGTGACCTAGATCCACTTGCACCTGCTCCCCATCTGCAAAGGAAAAGAGGCTGGAGGGCTCCTTAAGTAGGGAAAAAGAGTGGCAACCAGGAAGGCACCAGGTGGGCAGGGCTTGCTAAGTGGGGAAAAAGATCAGCAACCTGGAAGGCACCAGGTGGGCGGGGCTTGCTAAGTGGGAAAAAAGAGCGGCAACCTGGAAGGCACCAGGTGGACGGGGCTTAGGCCAGATGAACTAGATCCACTTGCACCTGCTCCCCATCTGAAAAGGAGAAAAGAGGCTGGAGGGCTCCTTAAGTAGGGGAAAAGAGCGGCAACCAGGAAGGCACCAGGTGGGCGGGACCTGCTAAGTGGGGAAAAAGAGCGACAACCTGGAAGGTGCCAGATGGGCGGGGTTTAGGCCAGGTAACCTAGATCCACGTGCACCTGCTCCCCATCTGCGAATTGGATACAATTGGAAAGAAAGTAACGGTGACGGAAGATATTATTGCTCAGTTCCAAGCATTTTATCTTAGAGCTATATGAGTCAGACTCTCCAGATCAGATAGCACACAAAAATGACCTGCAAGCAATTCAACTGGAGAACATTTCAGAAGAGGATAGAGTAAATTTAGACAAGGACATAACACAAGAAGAAGTACTATCAGTACCAACACACCTACCAGTAGATAAAGCGCCGGGACCGGATGGGTACATTGCCTCTTTCTATAAAAAGTCTTGAACAATTTTAGCCCCCAAGTTCACAGATTTCTAGAACTCTTTTATCATGAGTGGTAAAATAACAGCTTCAAATAATTCTAAGTTTGAAGCCAGGGAAGGATTTAGCCAAATGTAATTTGTATCGCCTGATCGCGCTCAGGAATGTTGACACAAAAATATATACAAAGATTCTTACAAACCGACTTGAGGACATTATGCCTCACCTTATTCACCCCGATCAGGCGGGATTTATAAATGAGCGACAAACCCACAATAACATATGGCAAAAATTGAAAAGAGAGAGGACGTTACGTTCCTGGTGTCATTAGAAGCAAAAAAGCATTTGACCATGTGGAATGGTCCTTTCTTTTCAACACCTTACAAACAATGGGGTTTGGTGCCAAATACTTAGCGATGGTTAAGGCCAATTACATGCATCCTTCTGGCAGATTGCTTATCAATGGCCACCTTTCCCCAAAGTTCTTCTTTGTAGAGGTACGAAACAGGGCTGTCCTCTTTCTCCTCTCCTTTATGCACTGCACCTCGAGTCGCTCTTATCACAGCTTTGACATTTAGAGCAAATAGAAGGTATATCTTGTGGGGGAGAGACACATAAACTGATGGCATACACTGATAACATGCTTCTTACGATTAGTAACCCAAATATCTCACTTCCTGCAGCCCCTGCCCAACTGTAAAGGTTTGCTACAGTGGGTGGGCTTAATATCAACATCACAAAGTCTGAAATCTTGAATATGGGTCTATTACAAGGCGAACTATCTAAAGCAATGAAAGTGACACAGCTTCGAAGGATGCCATAGAGCATCCGGGTCCTGGGAGTAAACATAACTCGTTCACTTGTGGGTCTATATTCTGCCAACTTTTTCCCCCATTAGATGAAATTCAGAAATTAACTCAATAAAAAATGTGATTTTACCTAAGGTATTATAAATAAGGTTTCCGGTTTTCGGTAAATATTGAAAAAATCTGATATTTGGCCACTGGCATTGTTGTTTCCTTTTCCAGGGTACTCTGATAACCACTGCTGCGCCAGCCTGATTCGACACCTTGCTGCTCTGTGTTGTTTTGTTTCAAAGATGGACGCATTGCAGGTGAACTATCCTCCAAGCCCTTGTTAGTTTTCTCTAACTATTGTTTGTTTTCTCTACTGCCGCCTATGTGAATGCATGACATTGTGACATTTTTTGCAAGCCACTAGATGACACTGTTAAATCTCTTGTCAGGAATGGATATGGCCAGTCCCATCGATTGTATTATGTATGGAAGCCATTGATGATGTCGTGGACTACATCTCCCATGATCCCACGCCATTAACTATGCTGGCTAAAGGTGATGGGTGTTGAAGTCCAAAACGAAAAGCCCCTGGAGCTAGAGAGAACCGTATTATAGCTACAGATGTAGCAGCCCCCCTCTCCCTTCCGTTCCCCCCAGCTATTATGTAACTTTCTGTACTGCCCTTTGTTGTGTCCCGACGGGAGTCGGGGAAGATTAAATATAATAACGCACATGCAATAAGTCAAATTAAATGATACGCGGGATCCTGGGTCCGAGCTTCTGAATACTTTAATTGTCGGCGCGAAACTGGTGCCTGAGGCGGTAACGCCACCTCTTCCTGCCTACGGTGGGGCGCAGCCCACAACAAATAAACAACCATGGAAATGGGACTTGCTCCCAAGTCAACTAGAGATAATGAAGATAAACAAAGGACACAACATCTCCCTCCCACTTAAATGGGAACTTCAGTTAATTTCTTCTATCCACCTGGTTGGTCTGCATACAGTCCTTTTCGAGGGACTGCATCTCAGTGTCACTGTTCCATTTGTCGGGGTGTCGCTGTCACTTTCATTGGCATCCCGATGGTCCACTCTGTATTCAGATTCTGGGTCTGATGACTCATACGTGGCGGGGGTGGCAGCGTTGTCGAGCTCTGAACTTCCTCCAAAGGCTTTGAAGAACGATGAGTTTCTCGTGACAGTTCTGTGCGGGCTCGCCGCTGTTATCATGGACCCGTTGGTATGGGTCACTGTCAGGGGCTCAGGTCTGAACGCAGGAGTGCCCTTGGTGTTTTGATCCTGCCGTACTAGTACCACATCACCTACTTGAATCTGGCATGGTTTCGCTAGTCTCTTCTGATCTGAGTATGTTTTCATTTTTTCCTTGCTTGCCTTGTCACTGGCCCGTGCATCTTCGACGATGGTTCTGGGTGGACGAACATGAGGGTTATGCGGAAGTCTTGTCCGTATGATTCGGCCAAACATTAAGGTGGATGGACATTCACCTGTGGCGCAGTGCAGAGTGTTCCGATATTCTCTTAGAAGAGTGCAGATTGCTTGCATAAACGACCCTTTGGTGATGGAACAGACTTGTAGAGTCCTTTTGAGATTGCTCATGAATTTCTCTGCCATTCCATTGGCTTGTGGCCACAAGGGTGTTATTTTCCTGTGCTGGAATCCTAGATGCTCTGCGAACATTGCAAAGTCATGGCCACTAAATGGCGGCCCATTGTCTGACTTTACTGTTGAGGGGATTCCATAGTCCGCAAATGTCTTGTCCAGGGCAGGGATGATGGCCTGTGCGCTGGTTGAGTGTACAAGGTGTAGTTCTGGGAAGCGTGACATTTCATCCACGATGACTAGTACATACTTTCCGTTAGCTAGAGGTCCAAACATGTCAACTGCCACCTCGTCCCATACCTGTAGGGGCATGTCAGATGGCCTAAGCGGTGCTGGGAATGTTCTCGGGGCCACCGCTTGACATGCGATGCATTTGCTCAGAAGACTCTCCACTTTTTCATCCATTTTTGGGAACCAGACTTCAATCCTCACAGTACTGAGCGCGCAGGCGTGTGGGCATGACTTTCGCGCCCGCGACGTGTCTCCGCTGCTGCTCGAGTGCAGAATACCAGTGTTCTTGAAAGTGGCAGTGAAACCGTCAGATTGCGGGCGCGCTCTTCGCACCCCGCCGTGTTGCGGTCGAGTGGGTTCAGCTGGTGACAACCCAGTTAGCAGTACCTCATCGCCATTTTTGTGTCCTGACAGGAGTCGGGGAAGATTAAATATAATAACGCACATGCAATAAGTCAAATTAAATGATACGCGGGAGCCAGGGTCTGAGCTTCTGCATCCTTTAATTGTCGGTGCAAAACTGGCGCCTGGCTACGGTGGGGGGCAGCCCACAACAAATAAACAACCATGGAAATGGGATTTGCTCCCAAGTCAACTAGAGATAATGAAGATAAACAAAGGACACAACACCCTTCTCTCTTGAACCTTTAACAAGTTCACTGTTGAGCTTTTAGCCGACCCCTTCCATGTGTTCAGTGATCCACTGCCCCCTGAAGTGAAATTTGCCTCTGGTATCTACTACTGATGAAACTTGGGAAGTACTGTCAGTTTCTGCATATCAGGTTATTGTGGTTGAAAACCGTTGCTTTTCTGCTTGTTTTGCATCCTATCACTGACTCTGAAATGCACTATTCACGACTCCTTCCTTCAGGCTGTTAACTCATTTGTCTCCTGCACATTCCAAGTGCTCAGAGCATCTTTCAGCAGGACATTTGGCTTTTTGTAAGCCACACAGCACAACAGGGTTAGATTCTGTGCCTTATAGTGAAGAACATTGGCGCTGTGGAAGCGGTTTGTCACTGATATATCTTAAATTGAAATTGGCCCTAACAGAATCGCAACTTTATTACACACTCTGACTTGAGGTTTTGAGTTTCCATTTGAATAACCGAGTGGGATTTTTCTCTCATATCCAGCCACACAAGGGCAGCGAACAAGCAAACGTTGCTTTTATTTGTTTTTAGAATGTTAGTTTCGCAGGTAAAGCACTTAACAACTTGAACCATTGCACAATATCATATAGGCTTTCAGCAAACACCAATAAACTCAACTGCTGCGTCATGAATCCTTGAAGGGGGCTTTGAGTGTAGCACTTGTAATACCCCCATTATTCTGCAGCACACATTTTTATCAACCTCGGGATGAATTCCGTCTGTCACGTCCTCTTTCTATTGTTATTGTTTATTTGTTTGTACACAAGGAGTCAAGTCTCCTTTCTGTTGCTGCCAAGTAAGTGGGCTGCGACCCACGTGGAAAGGAAAGGGAGGGGCTACCGCCAGAGGGTCAGTCATTGTTAGATTGATTAAAGAGTTGGACGTAATCTCCTGTCTCTGGGCTTCATTGTGTGCTTGAGGCCTGCATCGAATGAAATACATTACCTGCCATATTTTATGCATTCTATCTCGAACACCGTCTAAGGTATTTTTAAATGTATTTTACACTCTCAGGCTAACTTGGCTTTCAGCACGTGGCTCACCATTTTAAGTGACAGTGCATTTAGAAGCACAACATTCAGATGCATAGCTAATGAAGGTGAAATCGTGTTAGTCAATTTAATAAATACATGGGAAAAAACGTAGGGAAATTGCAAGCCATCGAAGAACCTTGTGACTAAATAGAGGAACAGGGCTGAGGGCCTATATTAAGGGTATGGAACTCTAAGGTGACATGCAGTAGTCTTTTTATGTTCTATAAGGGGTATTGCATTCCTATTACTATAAGGCCGCACTGCCTCCTCCCCCGGCTTACTACATGGCAAGAGATATTCACGTTGTTGATAGATATAATCAGTGTGGAATGTGCTCAGTCAGATGAAAAAAAAATGTTAATATTCAGCTTGTCATTTGACCCCTAAAGTATTTTAGCAGTTTGAATGCTGTTTTTCTGCTTTAACATAATTGACAACATGTAGATAGATTCTTGCTCTCCTGTGTGAAACTCCAGCTCGAACGAAATAAGCATAGTAGGCGCATTGCCAGTAATATGATAGAACACACTGCCAGTGGCTCAATACAGTGCAGAGTCACTGTTATGAGTCAGTGACACAATGGAGCACAGTGTAAGTGGACCAATGGGGTGCTTTGTGAGTGACATAATGAAGCAGACCATCAGTGATCCAAAGTGTGTGATCCCTGGCAAATAAGTTAATCTCACTGCACTCTGTCTAAAAAGAATGGTGAGTTCTCCAAGCCTGCCACCTTTTATACATAACAATATCACAAGATTTCAAGGTTAGCCTTTCACACCTGAGCCTATGTTATTCTTGCAGCTGGCCATGAGAGATAGCACCTTACTTATGCACACAATGAAAGAATAAAAGAATATGTGTGTGTTTACACTGGAAAAAACTGTTATCTGCGATTTTTCAAAGGGGACAAATGAAAAAAAGCACTGAAAAACACAGATTCTGAACATTTGTGAAAACACTGGAAAAACACCCCCGAAAGTAAACAAAAATAAACCCATAAAACAGGAAACCCTAATTATAATCGTTTCAGGCTCTCCCGATCAGAATTCCAGCCACCTTTTTCCAAATACTACATAAAATAATGTCAAAATATGTATGGAAAAATAAACCCTCCCGTATAGCATTGCAAACGCTAATGCTTCATCCAAACAGAAGAGGGGTGGGCCTTCCTAGTTTTGGAGGTTACTATCGTGAAGCACAACTCTGAGTTATTAAGGATTGGTTTAGAGAGAACACAAATAAAAGGTGGAAACAGATGGAAAGAGCAATAGTGGGTCCTAGAATGGAAGAGAAACTATGCAGAGCTAGATCTGACAGACCTTTGGAATATACATCATAGTGTAATCACAGGGGTGGTGGAAAATACATGGGATCAGGCAGTCTGCCAACACGGCTTTGCATAATTTCCCTCCCCGCTCACCCCTTTGTTTGAAAATCCTCAGTTCACTCTGGGAAATTTTTCTAACTCTTTCCCCGAACGGAAAAGGGAGGGATGTATAAAGTTCTGAGACATGTTTCTGGACCAGGATATTACATCTTTTACGTTATGTAAAGAGCAGCTGGCCCTCCAAGAGAGGCACCGTTTTCAATATTTTCAAGTCCGTCATTGGCTATTGGCCCCATCCAGCAGGTTGGTGGCGTTAAGACCACTTACACAATTTGAGTTGGTTTTAACCTCTGGCTCGGGGATAAACATTTGATCTCCAGACAGACTACATGAGTTTTTAACACACAAACCTTCACCAAGTGCCCTTACATTTCAATTGGCCTGGGCAAAGACCCTGGGGTACATGCCTACAGAGGAAGCACGGTTCCGATTATGTTTGGATATTCCAAAAATGACAAGATCTCTAGAGATCAGGGAATTTTGGTTTAAATTAATGTATCAATAGCATTATACCCCTGAACAATTACATAAAATCCCCCCATCAGTTCAGGTCTCGTGGTGGAGGGGATGTGGAGAGAAAGGCGATTGGTTACATATATGGTGGCCATGTCCTAAATTATCTCACTTTTGGGAAGAGGTGTATTAAAATATGAAGTTAATGTTTGGTTTCAAGACAGAAATATTTCTGGGGGAAAGTCTTCTGCGCCTGACACAACAAGAAAATGAACAATGCCTGGAATACAGAAGGGACGCATTTTATGTTCTTCGACTGGCTGGCCTTATTGGTTACAGCTCAGATATGGAAGTCTGTGGACCCCCCACATCTAAAAGATTGGTGCCATAAGCTCTGGAACTTTGTATCTTTGGAATGGATTACATATACAATCCAAGGGGATCAAGCTAAATTCTCAATGGAACGGGCGCCGATCTTGAACTTTCTTCATGGGGACTTTATGGAATAACACTGCCCTCAGAATCTGTGATTATTGAACATACTTTGAGTTTACTATCTTAATATTCTGTGTACTTGGGAGGGTGTGAGGGCAGCGGTAGAGTGGGGAGGGGAGGATAGGGCTTGTTTGGGGAAAAAGTGGTGTGGGAATTGGTTGTTTTTATTTTTGACTTCTGTTATGCATATGTGAAAATCTGATAAATAAAAAATTAAAAGATAGATTTAAGAGGAGCCAGATGAGTAAGCGGGAGACCAAAGAGGGCAGAGGAACAATAAAAAAAGGCATGAAAAGATTAAAGAGGATAAGAAGAGCTTAGTGGCATCGAAAGTTAGAAATTGGCAAGCTTTCTGGATATTATAAAGATGGAAATGACAAGGACGTGCAGGTAGTGAAATGTGGTGTTTAAAGGAAAGCTCTGAGTCAAAGAACAGACCTAGATTACGGGCCGTAAGGGAAATTGATAGCTGAGAAGGAGGAAATAAAACAAAAGAAGGAGGGAGAGGAGAGGGAATAGTACTTGCTGGAAAGAAAAGTACCTCTGTTTTAGTGACATTAAGAGCCAGGAAGTGAGCCGACATCCAGGACTGGATGGCTAGAAAACCAGCAGAAAGTTGGGCATGAATATCAGTGGAAAATGAAGAAAAGGAGAAAAAGAGCTGAGTATCATCAGCATAGAAGTGATGGGAGAGCCCAGAAGAGGAGATACGTTCAGCCAAGAGAGAGGTATAAAGAGAGGAAAGAAAAGAACCACGGACGGAGTCTTGAGGGACACCGTGAATGAGTTGGAGTGAGTCATAAGGCGCACCAGACCAAGAGTCTAGGGTAATGGACTTCAGGATTTGTGTTGATCGGACATGCAATAAAGAACTGTGCATAATATGGTGCGCAGGTCCATGTTTAAGACGTCCCCTTGTTGTAATGTTTCTTTTAACACTCTTGCTACAATTGCAGAGAAGGAGTAAGGAGATATAGGGTCATGTGGTGCCATAGGCTTACATTGACCAGTAACATCTTCCACATGTTGAAACCATGTAGGTTCCGGACAAAAGATTTGTTCTTTGGTTTCTGCTGATGGTGTATTGTTCGTGCTTTCTTACACAAGCCACTCTTTTTTTTTTTGGCTTCCAAATCCACAATGAAAAGAGTTTGAATGGAAGTTCTCAGACGTAGACTGCCTCCCATATTTCAGAGTGGGTATCCCTTTCAACTGGTTAAAAAGGCCACTTATCTTGCTACCTGTTGTCTTCTTAACAGGCCGTCAGTGACGGTGCTGGTTGTGCGGGGGAGCAAATGAGTTTTTGGGGGGGGGATTTCAGAATTGGTCTGAGACTGTTTTTATGTTAGCTTGAGGCACAGGCACCTGTTTAAGTGTAGTGGTCAATGTCGTGGAGGCCAGGTAAAGTGTAATTAGCTAATTGCTAGGTAAATGCTAATTCGCTGCTAAAGTGTACCCTCGGCACAATTGCCCCCATTGATACCAAATTCACTGCACATGTGTGCCATATTACTGTATTTGCTGCTAACTCGCAGCTAAAGTGTACCCTCTACACAAGTGCCCCCCTTTGATACTGCATCCGCTGCATATGCGTGCCATATTATTGCATTTGTTGCTAGCTCGCCACTGGAAACTGTACATGCCTGCCATTGCAACTGTACTCACTGTTTAACGGCCACCTGCTGCCTCCGTATTCTCCCCCGCGCTGATAGCACTTCTCGCAAATCATAGACGTGGCCTACTTGAATGCTATTTTTTCCTGTGTGTTCCCAAAAGTCTGCCATAACAATTTGCAACTTACTCGCCGCCACCCTTGTCATTTGTTGTCTCCCAATCGACAGCCCATTACAGCCCACTACACGAAGTGCACTGCCCGCTTTATCCTCTGCTGACACTATGCACGCCCCTTGTACAAACAGGGCGTATCACCTGCGCCAATGATTTCCAACTGCACCAACTGTATTAATGCTGTCTAAATCACATCTCAAAAGATTCGCACATTCCTCAGCCTCCCCTGCGCAGCACCAGAGATTAGCAAATACTAATCTATGCCCATGGCGATCTGGGCGTTTGTCATATACACCTACTGCAGTATCCTCACTATCTGTACATCTTCACCCCATTCCATTTTCAACTCAGACACAGTGGTCCAACAAATTCCAAATCCTGCATACTACAAACCCAACTACCACCCTGCCCTGTTCCCCAGCCCTATCATGCACACTACAGTACTCAACACCCCAAATGTACCTTGCTCCATCACTCGCAGAAACAAAAGACTAGGCACCCGCACCACCACAAACCTCAGAGCACAACACAAGTCTCTTATGTTCATTGGTGCCCCTCAGCTCAATATCTCTAGCTTATCCAGTAAAGACTCACCCACTCTTGCACCACATGCATCACAATTCCCTCGAGCCAATGCTCTCTCAGCCCCAGCTCAGACTGAAGATACAACCATCAAAGGGGCTCTTATCAACGCTAGAACGTTAATTGCCCATGCTCTGGACATATCAGACCTCATCACTGCCAATAAACTAGACTTTTTAGCCATCAAAGAAATGTGGTTACACCCAGCTGCAAGCCCTGCTCTCATGTTAGCTGTCCCTGATGAGTACAACATCATTAGGACTGACAGAACTACCAAAAGAGGAGGTGGAGTAGCTATCATAGCTAAAAACTCACTGGCCATCAGAGAAAGCAACTCCACACCACTTTCATCAGGGGAATTACTATCAGTAAAACTCCCCCTTTCATCAGAGCGGACTATCCCAATCCACATCCTATATCGAACACCCTGCCCACTATCCTCCTTGGAGGAAGACCTACCTAGCCTCCTCACACAAAATACCAAACCTGGATCACAAATTCTACTTCTAGGTGACCTGAATCTAGGTCTACACAACAAATCGGACACTAATGCCCTGATCATCCAAAACACTATCGTTGAACTAGGCCTCTCACTGCGCATATCCGACCCCACACACACTAAAGGCAGAATCTTAGATTGGATTGCTGCCCTTAACTGCAACACCAACATTTTCTCCAACACGCCTTGCGCATGGTCTGACTATAATGTCATCTCCTTTGAAATCCACGACTCTAAACAAGTTTCACCTAAGAATATTAAAGCCCCACCAGCTTTAACTAGAAACAACTGCCTTATCTCCTTAGAAAGCAAACTCCCTTTACTTAAACCCATCACCCTTCAACAGTTGCCACCCAACCTAGACCCCTCAAAAATGGTCGAAATATACAATAAGCATCTTCTTAAGGTCTTAGACCAAATAGCCTCTCTAAAACTAAGGAACGCCAAACCACAGGCACATCTTAACAAATGGTTTTCTGCTGAGCTGAAAACCTTAGGTAAATCTAAAAGCGATGCAGAGGCATCCTGGAAAAAAAAACATCAGCGCAGAATAAGGTTAACTTCACAACTGCTTCCACTGTGTACAAAACTGCAATTCTATAAACAAAAAAGGAAAATTACAACAATAGAATCTCTAATGCTAAATCCAGCACCAAGGAGCTATTCAGTATCCTCAAAGAATTGGAAACTCCTATGTCCCCACCAGACACCTACAAAAAAGACACCCTTTGGTGTGCTAATATCCAAAAGTCCCCACTGAACAAAATTGCACTACTTCAAACAATAATTGAAGCCAAAAAATCCAGCCTACTGTCTACCGACAAAGTTGGCAACCCAGTCAATCCACTACCTAATCTAAACCCTCAACATCCCTCGCTTACCACTCAAACCAAAGCCTTTGAATTCTCCCGTCACTACTTCAGAAGTAGAGTCCATCACTAGAAGTCTCAAGCCGTCCAAAAGCCAAGGAGACATATGCCCAGCTTCAATCATAAAAGAAGGTGCCAAAGAATTTGCCCCCTTTATCGCTTCCTTTATAAATGCCTCCTTGGCCTCTTGCTCCGTTCCCAAAAACCTCAAAGATGCCTGGGTCATGCCCCTTCTTAAAAAAAACAAACCTCGATCCCAGCATTCCCAATAACTTCAGACCAATCACCACAGTGCCTTTTCTCCTAAAAATCTTAGACAGGGCAGCCTATGTCTAGATTCAGAATCATCTCGAGACCAATAACCTCCTAGGCCTCAGACAATCCAGATTCCGTCCAAGACATGGGACAGAAACTGCCCTCCTGGATTTGAAAATCCAAATGGACGCGGCAAGAGACAACAGAAAACCTGCCTTACTCCTCCTACTGGACTTGTCGGCAGCGTTCGACTTAGTCAACCACAATATCCTAACCAACCATCTAACCACAGAGGCTGCCTTTTCCAACAAAGCGGCAGCTTGGGTCAACTCCTTCATCTCGGACAGATCCATGAGGGTCTTCTCCCCTACTGCCGCAGCTGATCCTGCCCCCATATCATGTGGAGTCCCACAAGGCTCGTGTGTCTCCCCCACCCTCTATAATATATTCACAAAGTTCCTATTTGACCTCCTAGATGACCTTGGCGTATCATATACAAACTATACAGACGATACGCAAATACTCGTCACACTATCAGGCGACTATCAAACAGATTCCACTCTCCTAAACAACATCTACAGCAAAATTCAGGCTTGGATGGCAAAGCACGGATTATGTCTCAATGATGATAAAACCAGGTTATTACTCATTGGATCGAAGTTGCGACTTAACAAACTTGCCCCCAAATATTCCACCTTCAACATTGATGGTAATCTTATCAAAGTAGACAACGAAGCCAAAACCTTAGGCTTCTATTTAGATTCTGCTTTAACCCTACAAAGACAAGTTAATTCCACCTCATCCACAACAGCCTACATGTCAAAACTGATAAATGCTTGTAGACCCTTTTTGTCCACTAGCAGCGGCACCACCTTTGCAAGAGCCCTGATACTATCCAAACTGGACTATTGCAACACCCTCTACCTCGACACCAGCCAAAGAAACCTGCATAAGCTACAATTATTGCAAAATAATGCCCTCAGAACTGCCTTAAACATTCCTCGTTCCACTCATATCTCACAAATCTGACACAACACGAACTGGCGCCCTATCCAAGATAGAATCACGTTCAGAACACTCATGATCACCCACAAGTGCCTAAACAACTCAGCCCCCAAGTATCTGACCTACAAATTCTCCAGGAACAAATCCACTACACCCACCAGAGCCAACTACACACACTGCCTTAACATTCCCAAATTCAGACTGTCCAAAGCAGGAGGCTCCAGCTTCCCAGTGTTTGCAGCCAAGGCTTAGAACAAGCTACCTCTGGCTCTAAGATCAGACCCTATGTCCCTCACCTTCCCGGACAAAGTAAAATCCTGTCGACTCACACAAACTAACTATCACTACACTCTAGCGCATTGACAGGACCTAATTTCTGCACTGACTACGCCCCCAGCTCAAGTTCACCTCGCCCACTGCGTCTGTGACTTAAGGCTTTACTACTCCAAGCTATGGCTTTCGTGAACATTGTACATATTATAGTCCTCAAGTTATATATCACTGTATTCTAATATGTTTATTCTACATTACCGTAAATATCATTGTAGTTCTCTATGCATATATTTGTACATTTTCATGCTCATTACTGTGCTTCTTAATGTTATGTCACTTTATCCTGTAACCATGTTGTTCTATAAGTAAAGCGCCCAGATACCCATGGGTTTGGTGCGCTATATAAGCAAATAAAACAATCAAACAAACAAACAAACAGGATTGATAGAAAAGGTTGTCTCCTTTCTGCCCCTGCAGTCACGTGGCATCTTGGCTGATTTCCCACCCTGAAAGTGGCCCCAGGAAACAGAAGTAATACATTCAGCAGGGGGAAGGAAGGTAGGAGAGGAGCTCGAGAGGCGGGTGTAGAAAGAGGCAAGAGGTCACCTTAATGCATGATGTGGAGACATGGATTCCACGGCCATCTCTTTCATTCCTGCTAGCTGATGAAAGCCTGTGGTTGTATTTCTTCTTGAACTTTAATTAGGGATAACCAGGGAATGCAGCACCTACCCCAGGCACCACCCTTAGTACCCAGGACTGCCTCTGCGACCCTATTTGACAACTTAAGCTGAATGTGCTGCAGAGGTAGCCCTCAGCGTAGTGCAAAGACCTTTTTTCCAAATATGTCCCTCCAGATTTAAAAGTGTAATGTCCCCTGACATAAACCAAGTCTCAGCTCCAAACTGGCGGGCAATGGACACTTGGTCACGATAAGCCAAGAGCTGGGTGGCTATTGTCAGTCCACCAAAGCAGTGGCCAACTTTCACTCAAACTCCAATTAGCCTTTTCCAGTTTGTTCCTTTTAAGACATGCCCGTGACTTCCAGCTATTTTTAAACTTTACTATTGCACCCGGGTATGGATACTCAGTTGTATTTTAATGCTTTACACCCCCTAAATAACAAGAGACTCCAGGATTAGATTTTCCTGCACCCAACACAAGTGGTTTGCTCTAATTTGAAGGTAGATCGTGACTGACCATTTACCACAGTATTTGTTCAATGAATACCATTCAAGACCCCCTGCAAAGGAGCATCGTATCATCACCGAAGAACAGAGTGAGTAGCCGGGAACCCTCCTAATGAGTGTAAATTGCTTGACCTGTGTGGATGTGAATTTGCTTTTTTTAGGTTTAATATGAATTGGGAGCGTGTAGGGGGTGAGGGAGAGTTGGGGTGGGTGGATGGGGTAGCACAGCTAAATGTTTTCTGTTTATAAGCTCCGATGGCTGATGCCACTGCATTGATGGAGACCACTGCCCTGGCTTGCAGTGGACCCAATAGCATGAGGAAATGTGGCAGAAATTGGTGGCCCTCACGGCTTCCCCTTCCCTAATAGTTTCAACACTCTTTAGGTTCATTTCAACAGCAACAGCAATCAGGTGTAAGTGGAGAGGCTGCCAGGCGACAGCTGAAGTGCAGTTCCAGGATGATTATCACAGCAGGCATCACTATGTTTGGGCAATATAGCCCTGCAATGGTTTTGAGAAGCCAGGCATTGGAAAAACAGTCCCTGTTCCTTCTTTTCAAAATTACATTGTATTTTGTCCGGAACCAAATGCAATGCAACATGCACCAAACAACTCTGGCAGGAGCAGGGGCTCAATCCCTTGGCACAAGGGCACTGAAAATGTTAACACCAGCACTTAGTGTGGCATGTTTAGAATGTGTATTGCTTAGGGAACAGTGTTAGCCTGTGAGCCAGCAGAATGTGTATGGAGCACTTCTCCTTGTTTGTAGTATGCTTTAGTGTCACTCCGGTACAAACTACCTATCTCAGTGCACTATTGCACATTTCATAAATGACACTCCTTTTTTATATGCTGTGTAGGGAAGGATAGAGATGCTGATATGTGTTCATTCTGTAGCTGTATTTGTTTGAATCCCAGAAGGACCAATTCAGACTTCCATTCTGATACATTGAGTACCATTGCGTGGCAAAACTGTAAGACGGTTAATTATAGTGCTGTGAAATGTCAAGTAACGTGCTACCAAGTACTATTTAGAAAACAAACTGTGATTAATATTATTTGGTTTCATGTGCTGCACCAAAGGCTTTTCAGGATACCAGCATGGGTTCACCAACATTATATGCCATCCATGAAGAATTAAATCATTTCTAGGCATTTCATTTTATTGTGGATTATGCTGCAATATCTGACAGAGGCAAATGGTGATCTCTCTGCAATTGTATTAAAGATCCTTCATCTTCTCCCTACAGTAGTTTCACCCTAACTTGGTGTCCAATACCTGTGACATGAACCTTGTCTCAATCATTGTTTTGCAGGCTCACAGCACGTTCTGTTGTTACTATGTCAACAGTATTTACATATTTGTGACGTCAGAGACAACTGGCTGGGGACCTCGTTGTCCTCTGTATGGCATGACCTTGCCTAGATAAACTGTCCAGCTCTAACACATGTGTTGTAAATTGATGTTGCTGACACGAACTGATATATTACTTGAGTGTTTATTAAGAATATGCAAGCATAAGGTCCCCAGGTGGTTGCTACCTTGACCAGTATTTTCTCATCACCGTATGGTTCTGGAATTCCTGAATTCCAGAACCATACTGTATCATGAGTGTACCATGGAAACACAGCTATACATATAATAACATCTCCCCCTTCACAAAATCAACATGTGGTTGAAATAATTAACAAAAAACTGAACAGGAAAAAATAACAGGAAGAAAATAGCACAACATTCAAAGGATATGGTATTGGTGTTCACTTCTTGCATAACACCCTGGAATGTAGAATTTCATATGCAGTTCAGTAATACACAAAATCTTTTTTAAAGTTTTGTATAATCCTTCTATTTTTTTATGACATGCTCTTCCCAGCATTGTCTCTGAACTCTTCCACCACATGCTCCTCCTCCAAAGGAATTCTTGCGCTCGATGATACTAAGTCATCGCAGGACCACTTCTTACCATCATCAAGGACCACAGACTTGTTTGAAAATGTCACTACACTTTGTGGAACCCTGTACTTGGACTCCCTTTCAATGTTTTCTTTGGTTCTTTGACACAAACCCAATCTCCTTCTTTGATAATGCTCTCTTTCACATGTTTATTCTCGTCATAATATCTCTTGTATTCAGCCTGTCTCTTCTTCACCCTTCTTATAATCTCTTCCATGTTAATCTCTTTACTCTTTTCAACATAAGCCAGACAGGTCTTAGTCTATTTGAGGCTGTTCTTCCCCTCATTAGCGTAAAAGGGTCTTCTTCTGTGACTGAGTGTGGGGTAACTCTATAAGTGTTCAGTGCCTCCTTTAAAGTTTCTTTCCACGACAAGTTATTGGCAATCGCTAATTGAATTATGCTCTTTATAAATCCATTCATTCTTTCAACTAGTCCATTTGCCATTGAATGATACAAAGCAGTTCTATGTTCAATGGCTCTTTCTCTCATGCATTTCTGTACTTCTAACGACATGAATTGGACTCCATTATCTGATATTATTTTTTGAGTATCTCCCTCTCTATTGAAAATCTCTTCTAAAAATGTCACCGCTTTGACAGCAGTAACTGTGTCTTCTGCTAAACCCAACTCTACCCATTTAGATGTATAGTACATCAAAACTATAATATACACTTTTTGAGGCCCCAACATTTCAAAGGGTCCTGTTATATCAATAGCTAATGTGGTCCATATAGTTTTGGGAACTTCTACAGGTTGTAAGGGTGTTGGCTGTGTTTTCTTTCCTTTATCACTGATGCTACATGCTGTGCACTCTTTTACTATCGGTTCCATCTGGTTCCACATGTTAGGCCACTAATACACTTCTCTTACTCGCCTTTTTGTAGGGCTCCTCCCCACAGGACCTTCATGGGCAATGTCCATTATTTTCTCTTTCAGTGATATCAGTGGAATGATACGATCTCCTCTGTATATACATGTACTATCACAAAAAATGTCATTGCTTATCTTGTCCCAGATCTTGATACTCTGGTCAACATCTTTCCAATCACTTCTGATAGCTCTTTTCAAATGTTCTTGTTCAACATCTTCATCTATTGCTTTGACCCATTCTTCTTTGGAAAAACTTGGGTTGATGTGTGCTATTACACATTCTGTGGCTTATTCCCCCAAAGATTCACTTCTTGAATACTGTCGTCATTACAGTCCCAAGGTAACCTCGAAAAACAGTCTGCCACAACATTGGACTTCCCTGGGGTGTACATCACTATAACATCATATTGCATAATGTCCAAAATCCTCCTCTTGATCTGTGGTGATGTTAATTGTGTGCTCTTAGAACTCAACACATGAATGAATGGCTTGTGATCGGTTCTCAATTCAATTGGTGCACCCCAAATTGGACCTTTAAAATGTTCCAAAATCCACCTCACTCCCAATGCTTCTTTCTCAATGGTGGAATAATGTTTTTCTGCGCCTCTCAACATTCTGGCGGCAAAAGCAATAGGCAATACAGTACCTTCTTGTATCTGTTCGAGGACAACACCTAACCCTATGCTACTGCATCTACAGAAATTATGCTTTTGGCACCATAGTCGAACATCTTGAGTGTTGGAGCTGTATTGTTAAATTCCTTTAACTGTTCAAATTCTCCTTTACATTCCTCAGACCATGTAAATCTCGGACCTTTACTCATGAACTCCCTCTTGTCTTGTTTTGTTAGAAAAGTGATGTACGAATTTTGAATAGTATTCCGTCAACCCTAGAAAACTTTGAAGTTGATCTTTTTTTGTAGGTTCTTTAATACCTAGGATTGTATTCACCAGAGCTTATTTTTGGTTTTATTCCTTCTGCATTTATGTAATGACCCAAATAAGTCACTTTATTCTTCTTTATCATGCACTTCTCTATTTTGAGTGTGAGACCTCTTTCTTGGATAACCTGCAAAACTCCTATCAATTTTGCGTTGTGCTCTTCTCCAGTCATTGCTGATATAAGTATATCATCCTGAAAAGAATGAACTCCTTGGAGACCATCAAACAACTGGTGCATTAATCTCTGAAATACGGCTGCCGCTGATGGCAGTCCAAAGGGCATCCTCTTGTATCTGAATGCTCCTAATGGGGTGATGAAAGACGTGAGATGCCTCGAATCCTAATCTACTACCACCCGATGATAGGCTGATGATAAATCCAGTGTTGTAAAGAACTTTGCTGGCCTCATTGTTGTTAGCATCTCACCTATATTTGGTAACGGATGTCTATCCACCCAAATATTTGCATTCAAGTCTCTTAGGTCCACACAAATCCTGATTGATCCATTTGGTTTACGTACAATGACAATTGGTGAAAACCATTCTGAACTTTCTATTGTTCTATAAAGTCTTGTTCACACAGCCTTACTAATTCCTTCTGTAAAGCTTCCCTTGTGCTAATTGGAATGTTTCTCGCTTTGTGAACTATGGGGTTGGCACCCCTTTTCAACACAATTCAATGTTTAAATCCTTTTAATGTACCGATGATCTCATTGAACACTTTTGGGAAATAATTGTAATATTTTCACCAGTTTCACAACTTTCATCAGTGATGCCTAAAATGGGGACATTCTCTCCTGGATGTTATTTAATTTGTAAGGAAGCTTGTTCCCACCATCCTACAATTGAGAACCCATTTTCAGCCACATATAATTTGCAATATGTCTTCCTTTCTTTAAAACTTAAATGTACCCATGTATATCCAATTATGTTGATGGGTGTCTTCCCATAACCAGTGGCTCTTACTCTTGTATCTCTTAAGTCTTCCTTTCTTCCTTGTAGTTCCTTCTCAAATGTTTCTATGTCCACCATGGTGTATGGTGACCCAGTGTCAACCATTATGCTCAATGACACACCATTCACTAACATAGATACACATGACCCCATACCTCCTTCAGCTGTTGATAGTGTCAGGATTTGTACTTGTTCTTCCATCTCATTGGTGATAGACATCAAACTGCTCAGCCCAGAAATTCCTTCCACCACTTTTATGTTTGACATACTGTTTTTTGTAAATTGATTCGCATCTCTTTGCATCCTATTCATGGGATAAGTTCCAGCTTTCCCTCTTCCTCTGGTGTCCCGACATACTTTCCCAAAATTACCTACATAACCACACTTATAACATTCTGCAGACCACATTTATAACATTCTGCAGAATATGCCGGGATTCTTTCTCAATGTTGTAGCACCTCCCTTGCATTCTATTAGTCGAATCCCTTTCTCTCCTTGTGTTATTGTTATAATTGTCTTTTGACATTCTTCTAATCATTGCAATTAGATTCTCTTCTTCCCTATCAGAAGTTCCTTCGTGAACATCTTGAATGCATCTTACTTCTCCACTTTCTATTTTGATTTGCATTTCGTTCATGCATTTATCTACTAATTCCATTGATCTCAATAGCTTGTTCCAGGGTCGGGTCTCTCGCTTGCCACAGGCGTTGTTGAATATGAGAGTCTGCAACTTGTAATACTAATTGATCTCTCAAATATTCATCTGCTACTCCCGTGAAATTAAATGTTGATATTAGACCCCTTAAAGAAGCCATATATGTGTCAACAGTTTCTCCTTTGTTTTGTCGTCTTGAGAAAAAATGGTACTGTTCTAGTACTACATTAGCTTTGTTTCCAAAATGCTTGGTTAATTTAATTACGGCAAACTCATATTTCCTGTTGTTTCCAGAGCCAGTAGCCACCTCTTCAGAACCATCATCAACATTAACTGGATCTGGTAAAGTTCTAAATATTCTTAGAGCTTCAGCACCCACACAGTTCAATAATGTGGCTTCTTTAAGATCATCATTGAATTTGGCTTCTCCTACTGCTCTAAAATATACCTGAAAACTGTCTAGCCATTGTTCCTAAGTGCATACTGGATTTCCTGGTTGTACATGCAATGTTTTACATTTACATTTTTATGTTAATTAGATATTGTTCTTATTTGTGATGATACTTGTCTTGTTTGGGTTATTTCCCTAATAGTCTTCTCACCTGTGTTTCATATTTGTATCAGATTATCTTTCATATAGCTTTTCTATGTGGCTTGTTCAGAGCACTTTTTTCATTTTTAACCAGTACGAGCATTCATTTGTGTCTACATTCATACTGCTTGTCGCCGTTTCACTCGTGCGATGGTTGAAGCACGTATGATGTACGTTTTTCACATTTTATATGGTGCTTTTCTCTAATATGCTATTGAATGTACACTTGCGTAACATTTGAAAAATGCTTCTCCGGTTGCAGTTACTAGTAAGCAATTTACTACTTTTAATTCATCGTTCATAACACATAACGCACTGGCCCTCATTACGACCCTGGCGGAAAGTGACTGACCGGACCGCCACAGCGTAAATAGCGTTTCCGCCATTGCACGAAGGAGCAAAGTGCGGCCCATTCCGACCCATCGGGCACGAGCACCACGGCATGGCGGAAGTGCAAAGTCCGCGATGGCGGAAATGACCCCAAAACGGCCCACACCGCCGCCGTACGGCGCCCTAGGTGCAATACCGCCACCCATCACAGCGGACACCGCAGTGTGCGCCTACCGGAAAGTACGGTGACCGTAAATATACGGAAACGGAAGCAAAAACATGGACCCGGAACGGGAAACATCCCGCCGTACACCTATAAAACCACAAAAACCACACAACCACTAAAAACACTACCCCGAGACACACCCCAACCCGTCATCCACCCTAGCGAAACCAAGAAAAATGGGAAAAGTAGCGAAGAAAGCGTGCGACCGCAAGCGGCAGGTCCACTTCTCCCGTGAGGAACTCACCGTGCTAACAGAGACCCTCCAGGAGAATGCTGCCGTCGTCTTCTCCACGCAAATGACCAGGACGGCACTTGTGAACAAGAAGGCCATATGGGCTCTGGTGGCACAGCGGGTAAGTGCGGTGGGGACCGCACCCCGCAACCCACAGCAATGCAGAAAGCGATGGGACGACCTGCGGATACGCGTCCGCAGCATACTCTCTGCCAACCGCAACATTGCCACAGCCACCGGGGGAGGTCCTGAATCACCCATCAAGTTGACCCCCTGGGAAGAAATCTGTGCCTCCACCATCGGAATGGAGAGCATAGAGGGAGTCGGAGGGATGGAGAAAGGAGTGCAGACATCCGAAGAATGAGGTAGGTGGGCCAGATAAAACAATGCTAAATCCACAATGTCCAATCATGTGAAGTACCATGTGTCCACATAGTGCAACAGAAACACATGTCCAGGAGAACGTCCACACACATCGCCCTGATAGCGCACTTTAAAACTCACAATAAATACATAAATAATTAAAAACCCCTAAAACAACCACTACACGTGCAGCACGCACACCCTAACTGCAGGCTGCCAAACAACTGCACCCTCACTCCACACACAAATGAAAGCACCTCCAAGGCCCCGACCCAAATCACCCTCTGGTACCACCCCAATGCATGTGATACAATGCCATTCCAATACCCACAGACCCATTAATAACCCTCGCCCTCCTTTACTCCACCACAGGGTCCGATCCAAACGACGAGCATCAGGACACCCCTACCAGCACACCTGCAAAGAGGGCCAAGACCAACGGCCAAAGACCCTCCACCTCAGCTGCACGCATCAAGACACGGCAGCAGCACAAATCAGGTGGCAGCACAGAGGAGGGTACATCAACAGGCACCCCAGCAGCCAGCATGCCCACAACACCACCACCACAGGTCCCCCCAACGGATGCCACAGAACGCACTGCCTCTGGTGGCAGCAGCACCATAGGTGACACCCCATTGATGGCAGCATGCTCCGACACAGAAGACGGGGATGTCGAAGTCAGATCCATCCATGACCTGTCCCAATCCCCCTGTCTGTCCCATCCCGTACAACATGAGGATACCACGCAGGGGCACCCACAAGACGACGACTGGCCATCCCCCACAAGCCCTGTGGCAAGGCAACATGAGGACAACAGCCCCTCTGTGACACCCCCGCAAATGGCCATGGCCCAGCAGAGGCAACAGTCCCTCGACCAGTTAATCGTGCAACAGCAGCAACTGGCCACGCTCCTCAAGGACCATGCCGATGAATGTGGGGGCACTAAGGCAGACATAGAAACATCAACTGAGACACTTAGGGCAGAAATGGAGAGAAGTACAGAGACACTAAGGGCACAAATGGAGAGTAGCACCGAGAGCCTGAGAGTCCAAATGGAGAGAAGCACCGAGAGCCTGAGAGTCCAAATGGAGAGAAGCACCGAGAGCCTGAGAGTCCAAATGGAGAGAAGCACCGAGAGCCTGAGGGGGGAACTGCATGCGACGTCCAAAGACGTATGTGCCGAACTTGCCGCAGTGCGCCGTGTGCTCACTGAGCTCTCACAAACCCTTAGGGACATGCATGGACGTGAGCAGGCAGAGACATCATCCGTTGCAAGTTCCGTCCAGGGCAGCCCCCAACGTAGATCTGGGAGGAACCTGCGCTCCACAGGCAGGGGTGCCCCTGATACCCGCAGAGGGGGCTTGCAATAGCGACAGCCCACTGACAATGAGCATCTTTGGACACTGGTGTTCGGGGGGGAGGTAGAAGGGTGGAGGGGGTGTGTTGGGCTCACTTGGGTGGCGGGTCGATAGGGTGTTCAACATGATATCACATATGCCATAAACAGTGCACGATCAACCAATGAGATGTGTGGACAATGATCTTTGTGTACTAGGCCATCATAGGCGTACAGTCCATATTGTGCATGTACCAGACACACACAGTGCCACGAGTCCCGTGTCCATGTATCAGCCACCAGGCGTGAGTGCTAGAAGCATGCATCAATGAGATGCTGACGAATGTCACGGCCCTCCGGTGCCTCGCAGACTCCATGAGGTGCTGCCACATCCCCACCCTCATCATGACCATCATCAGGTGCTTGCAGTTCTGCGTCAGGGGGCATGGGCACATTTCTACGTACACACATGTTGTGGAGCATGACACATGCCATGACCATCTTTGCAACCTTCTCATGGCGGTACAGGAGTGCCCCGCCAGACCTGCTGAGGCAGCGGAAACGTATGATGTGGAATGCCATTGCTACGTACGCACACCCCCCCCCCTTCCTGCCAGGTCATTGCCGCATCACATACCCCACATCATCATGCATGAAATGAGACTCACCGAGTAGCCAGGATCTGTTCCCTGCGTGTCGCTCCATGTAGCGTGGTATAGTGGAGTTCCTCAAGACCATAGAATCATGGGTTGATCCAGGGAATCTGGCACAACAATGTGTAATGATCCTGTTGGAGTCACACACCATTTGTACATTCAGGGAATGGAATTGTTTTCGGTTGCGGTACTGGGCCTCCATGGCATGTGGGACGACCAATTCCACATGGGTGCAGTCGATGGCACCAATGCAACCCGGTATGCCGGCAAGTGCATGGAATCCCACTTTTGTGTTGGTAATTTCCTGCTCCGAGCGTGGTAGAGAGATGTAGTCGTCTGCGTGCTGCAGGAGGGCATCGAGCACTTGCAATAGTGTCCGTGAGAACAGTGGCTGAGAAATGCCATGCAACTGTCCGACTGTGTGCTGGTAGGTGCCTGTGGCCAGGAAGTGTAGTACAGACACCACCTTCAGTAGGGGTGGGATGGCGGTTGGGCTATCTATCATGCTGACAAGGTCAGCCTGTGTCATGTCCACAATGGCGGCTATGGTGTCCCGGTCCAAACGGTAGAGGGTGTGGATCTGCTCATCAGTGAGGTTGAACGGATGTGCTCGGAGGCGTGGGATTGCGGGCTGCCTGCGTGGTGGTAGTGGCTGTGCTGGCGGCCCTTGCTGGCCCTGCCTTGGCCTCCTCCTCCTCCTGCGTCTCCTCCGTGCGGGCGGTTGTAGTTGGTGTTCGTGTGCTTCTTGGAGTTGGAGTACTTGCAGTGCTATCAGGTCCCCCAGGGCCAACATCGCGAGTCCTGCCGGTAGCATTTCGGTGTGGTTGTGGGAGGAGACCGGGTGTGCAATTCATGTGTTTTCAGGCTGTATGGCCTCCACCTGTGGTGATTCATTCCACCTGTGCAAGCAGCTCTCCCCTTTGGGCGAGCACGTCCCGCACACAACGCTGCAATTCGAGGAATGGCATCTTGCAAATGCAATCATGTATTTGGACCCGATGGCCGTGTAACATTTGTTGATATGTACAATCGGCTATGGTCCCATTGTTTCACATACAATCTTTGCAGTCGCGAACAGACTTGTGATGGGTCAGTGGAACGTAGTACTCGAGTAACGGTGGGCCCTCATGCATCACTGTACCGAGTTGCAACGACGGGCGGGGCGTCCCATTAGTGGGTGAAGGCAGTTGCCATTTTCACACACAGCCGCACTAGATGGATTAATTTGTGATTTCAAACGGCCACAGGTGCCTTTTCGACGTGATGTTGCAAATGAGGAATTCGAAGGGCGGCGCTTTCGGTTTTCTGCTAGCGGCGGGGAGATGCCCACAGGTCTGACTGCAAATATAACGTTCTATTGTTCAATGTCCTTGAGACAGGGGCCATGGCGAGGAAGCAATGATTGATATGAATAGTTTGGGATGCGCAATAGCGACGTGGGCGATGAGGCCGGACGTTCCCAAATACATGTTACTTCACAACACTTGAATTACGGGCTGGGGCACTGTGGATTTTGCAGGCTGCATGACGCACAGACTCAATGGAAATTTCTAATGTTATGTGAGTAAATAATCAGGCGTTATTATACCGGGATGAGGGAATGATGAATGGATGCATGGCCAGGTGATTTGATACAGGGTTTGCCATGTACAGGGCTTGTTGGAATCTATCCGCCTCCCCTGCGCTATGTGATGCAGGGCTGCCATAGTGGGACCATCGTCTATCTGGCCTTGTTGAGCCCTCCCTGTCTCGACGCGCCTTCAGACACTTGTGTCCATGCACGTTAACATTCCCATCTGATGGAATCTGTTTTGACAGACGCATGCACAGGTACACTCGTTTGTGATGGTGTTTACACCTCGATATAGATGGTTATGAGTCGCAAGTGGCTTTGGGGTGGTGATGATCCTTTGGAGTGGGCTAGCATGCATATGGCTGTGGATTTAGTGTGATCATTGAAGTGAGTTGTTCGAATGTAGTTCTGATGGCCATTCTGTTCTTTTTCTTTTCTTTTGGTTGACAGGTATCTCCTCCCCTTTTGCCACTGCCATCTGTATGCCACTCCTGCAGATGGCTTTTACTCCCGACACCTGCTGCTTCGTGTTAATCAGTGGAGCAGCATTACGATCTTATGGGACGATCGCCAATGGGCCACATGCCCTTACGCAGTACTAGTGGCTCGGAGCAACATTTCGGCCTTTCAGCTGGACTAGTGCCTCCCCATTGGGACGGCCCTGCGGTTCTGTGCGCTTCCATGTTGCCTTTTCGTACGTGAATGTGGCTCTGTGTACCATGATGGAACAGGGCGTCTCACAAGTAGTAGCTGGTCATTCCTTGCGGATGCAGCCCACAATGATGATATGTGTTTTGGAGTTCATGGACTTATGGCTGTATGGCCTTGGTGATTTTGTTGTGCATTAAATTTCTATTCTGATATGGCCCGTGTAGCGTTCTTCTTTGCGAGTGATGTGGCATATTCCTATTTGGGGAGCGATATATTGTGAGGAGATCTGCATTGGGTTCCAGCTTCGGAGTTTAGTTGCGTGGTACTGTGCTGGGCGCGTTTGCCTACGGAGTCCAGTGAGGTCAGGGATGGGGGCTGCCAATATGACTGTTTGAATGTTGTCATGCTCAGGGGCGGGGGATTGGGTTTTGTGTAACAGATGCCGGTCAGCCAGGTGGACTGGTGGAATGTTGTGATTTTCGGAATATTGCTGGTCACAGGTGCCTGTGTTTGCGTGCGTTTCGGGGGGGGGACTGTGGTCATGTCCATTGGAATGGCTTCTGTATTCGTGCCATCTGTGCCCTGCAGCTCCCATTGGCCCCTCTTGTGATTCTTTTGTTCGTTGGCATGCATGGGTGACTTGTACATTTCACTGGTTGCATTGTGACTTCATTGCACCTACGGGGAGTTGTACTTTGTGGGCAGGGAGCGGTGTACAGGCACTCAGTGGGGCCGTTTACGGTTGATTCGCGATGCCGTACTTCTCACCATGGCGGAATGGTACTTTCCGCCATGCTTGATGGCGTTAGGTACATGTCCGCTAGGGTCGGAATTCGCGTACCCTTGCGCTATGGTGGTATTTACGATTTGGCATGGCGCGCGCGCGCGTACTTGGTGCAGTTAGCGTTGGCGTTCACTACGATGTCGCTAATGGATTCGTACTTTGCGGTGACGGGTCATAGTCGCACCGAGCGCTATTCGATGGCGGTATTGCATTTCCGCCATCGTTTTCCGATTTCCGCCAGGGTCGTAATGAGGCCCACTGTGTATTCTTTGTCTGAGTTTGCCTTTGATCCGACTCACTGTTCAGTTCTGTTCTCTTGCGGCATTATGTAACGTTTCATCAGCTCGCACGCTCGAGTTCGTTGTTTCTCACCCGGGGACCTCTTTACAGCAACAGACGATCCTTGTCGCCAATTTGTTGTAAATGAATGTTGCTGACACGAACAGATATATTACCTAAGTGTTTATTAAGAATATGCAAGTATAAAGTCCCCAGGTGGTTGCTACCTCGGCCAGTACTTTCTCATCATCGTATGGTTCTGGAATTCATGAATTCCAGAACCATACTGCATCATGAGTGTACCAGCTATACATATTATAACAACATGTAACTTGAAAGTAGGCGCTTTAGATAAATGGCGTTCTAGTTTTGCTAATATATTTATTACCTCTATTGATGCAGGGAAGTGTCATCCATTTGACTAAGTTTCTCAATAAGTTATTAATGTTAAATCAGTGGTGGTAACTGATTTTAACAAAAATGTGATTCTCTTTATTTTCATTTGACATTATATTATGGAGAAATCAAAAGATTCAGCTACGGCCCATCTAGTCTAGTGATTTCTCATTTTCTGTGCAGTATCCTATCTACAACATTATGTTAAGGATAGGGTAGGCCCCATACCAAAATTGGCAATCAGGGGACCAGTATTCTTACTGCATGCTGCCCATTGGTGTTTCACAAGCTCTGTTGCCTGATCATGCTGCCGCACATTGCTTGCGAGCGGTGTCTCTGTACCGGTGCTCCCATGGCTGCGGCATGCTCCTGCTTCTTTGAGGTCATGTCCCCAGGCATCCTCAGGATGTGCTCTGAGTTTTCAAGGAACTACAAGGAGTTCAGCTGCAATCTCTTTACCTCAGCCACCTGCCTTTGCATGACAGTTGCTGTGAGCAAGCAAGGGGAAACTCATGCTATTTTCTTCCATTGGAGTAATTATAAAGCTGGGTGTGTTTTCCAGCTTTGACATCTGTGTAAAGTCCTCTTTGTTGTGTTCATACCAAGCAAACCAAGGCAAGCTGTGTCTTCCACATATAACCTGTTGCCTGATCTGCTATTCCCTTCACTCAGTGAAACAGAGGAATCTGCACAGTCAGCAATCCATCGCCTTGATCGTTGACAGGAAGGCATCTTCAATCTGCTTCATTCATCACCTCTGGGGTCAATTCCCCTTATTCTGATCATTCTGCATCCACCATGGCTTCTTCCACGGCAAAAGAACCTTCATTAACTACATGATCTCGATCATTGCCTCTACATGTTGATATTGCAGGCTCTGAAAACTTTGGTCCCAGATGTGTGAGGTGGATTCAGGACTTTGATGCTCATACTGAGGCCAGGGGCCTTGTGTATAAAAAGAGAACACGCACTCTGTTAATGCCTTACATAGGCCCTGAGCATGAAATATGAATTCCCTGAAGATACATTGGACATGTTGACTGTTTTAAGACATGCAGCCACTATTTTCACCCAAATCAAATGTATATTATGAATATCATACATTCCACTAGGCACTACACAATAAAAAAACAGTTTTGTGATGAGAATAAGAGCAAAAATAAACAACAGCAGTTATCATATATACACAAATTATGAAGCCTTGAAGTCTCATGTCATATCTGGCAATGAAGTTCTGTCTTCCTCATCAGAATAGTGAAAAAGCTTATATCTTTCGGACATCCTCAGCCATGGCACATGCTGAACCGTCAGCAGAAATGCAAGCAGGAGCTATGGAGGGACCTGCACTTTTAAAATGTCAACCTGAATCACTACACACATGCAGTGAATGTCCAAAAGGACAACATCATTGAAAACATTAATTGTTGATATGAATATACTCATGAAGTAAAAAAATAAAACTCTGCAACTGAACAATTTGCCCAACGTGAGGGAAACATGACAATTCATTAATAATTTTTCGCACTGTTCAGATCACGTGGCATTATCAAGGAGTTGATGGTGTTGAGTAACTTAGAGCTGTGCACTCCTAAAACTCAAATCTTTTTTATCCACAATCGACATTACTAACTTGATATAAGGAGTTACATCAAACTTCTATTAGAGATGTGCTGAGATCATCAAGGAGAGTTAAGGACTTTCTTTAACTTCTGAAATGTTATTAGTACCTGATGGGGGTGGGAGAGTGGTGGCAGCCTATCAGCCAATCAGGAGGCACAGAACAGGGGCTTTACCAGAGGGTAAAACCCCTGCTCTGAGCCTCCTCAGAGATGGAGCCTTCGATCATCCCTCACTGGGTCCAAGGTAAGTGACTCCCTGTACTCCCCTGCATCCCCTTCCCCCAACCCCTAAACCCCTTTTCCACATAATTAGCCCCACTTACCTGGTGCTCCCTCATCCCTCGCTGGCAATGGGAACATTAGTGTTCCTGTTGCATCCCCGGTGCAGCAATGTCCACCATGGAAAAGGGAGAAGGGACTACATCTAGTTCCCTTCTCCCTGATCCATGGTGGCCATCTTGTTTTGTAGTTTTTTCAAGTTGGGAAACTGCAAACATGCCATTTCTCAACTTGAGAAAAAAACACCATGAATACCCTGGTACAATGTGCCAAGGTACCAATAGCAATATATCTTTGCTGGGCGGAATTACTGGTCAGGTAATGCCCCTGTGCTAATGTTATGCTAGCTTATGCCAATTTATGCCCCATGCTCTGGTTATATTGCTTAAATAGAGAAGTAGGTATTGAACCTCCTGCATTTAGCTGTACTGTTGGATGGAAGTGTTGCAAACCTCCAAAGATCGAGGTACTTCTCTAATTGCCTCACAAATACATCTATACAGCGATTTGCAATGTCAAGGTTATTGGTTGGGCCTGCTTCATAAATATAAGTAACACAGCATGACTTATATTCCTTCTTATTTAATTCCACATCATACTCTTATCCTCATTTCAGTTCAGATCCTGTCCTTGTGCCAACACATGGTTCGAGCTGTACACTCTTCTTCAGGGCATTAATCATATATTTTTCAAAGGAAAATATTTCTTTACTTTTTTTTTTTTAAAAAAAAAAGCTTATTTCATTTGCCCTATGAGACATCTTTAGTTTCTCCTCAATTATTGAACTGTGCAATCCTGTCTTCTCGTTCATTTTCCAACACAAATTCTTTAAGATTCGTACCTGTAGTCTTTTTCACATTGAGGTTTTTCTTCATTTGGTGCGTCACCCTTTCTCAACTCTCTTGCTGAACTTCCTTTGCATCTTGTACTCATGGTGGCCCTGAAACATGCTGTTCCCATCTTCATCTTGTATCATGGCTTGCAAAATTATGTTTTACTACTGACTTCTGCAATTGTATCCGCTCTCCACTCTTGCTTCTCCACTCTTTTTGACTGCTTACTCTCTGTTCTCGCCTCCTTTCCATTCTCCCTTTCCTATCTCCACCCCTTACTTTCTTCTATGCACTTACTCTATCAGAATTGTCCCTGGACATAATATGATAGCAACCTCGTCTGTTTCCTCCACCCTCCCATTACCGTTTTTTTCCTCCTCACCTCCCCCCCGGCACTATCTGAAATGTCATCAGGCGTAGTATGATAGTCGCTTGTTTTGTTCCTCCCTTCCCTTTCTGCACCCATCTCCCTCACCATTTGTTTTCTCCGGCTCTACCAGAAATGTTGTCAGGCCTAGTACGGTAGTCGCTTGTCTGTTTCCATTTCCTTCCCACTCTCCCCCTCCCTTCCTTATCTATGTCATAGCTCTTGCACTATCTGAAATGTTGTAAGACCGAGTATGATAGTTAATTTCACAAACCTACTGTTCACGGCCTGTAAGAATGTCATTGTATTTTCCCTTTTTCCCTCCGTTGCGTTGAAGCGCTTTGAAACACATTGTGTATAGGCGCTATATAAATAAACTATCATATTATATCATATATCATTTATAGATCACTGGAGCGTCCATTATTTCAAATGCTATAATTCTCATCTTTTTCTTTTAAAGAATATATGATTATTGCCCTGTGGACTAGCATTGGCATAAGGACATGATCTGACCTGTGATGAGCATAAGAGTATGATGTGAAATTAAATTCTTAAATAAGACCAGATATATGTCCTTTGGTAATAGCAAAAAGAAGTTGTGACCATTATTCACCTGGAATGGACATATTGAACAAGTAGTATTCTTACCTGGGGCAAGAGATTGCTGCAAAACAAAAATAATATGGCACTCATTGACTCTAAAGGCCATAGGGCATTATCTTTAATGTCCTTGATAAAAAGATTTGCAATAAAGACTGCAGGCTACAGCTTGAACAGCATTATATCAGCCTACAAGCAGAACCTGATAG
Source organism: Ambystoma mexicanum (assembly GCF_040938575.1). Taxonomy (NCBI): domain Eukaryota; kingdom Metazoa; phylum Chordata; class Amphibia; order Caudata; family Ambystomatidae; genus Ambystoma; species Ambystoma mexicanum. The sequence goes on from NC_090936.1 coordinate 663,951,551, forward strand.
ATACAATCCTTTGCAGATTAGTGGCCAAGTAGGACAATGATCTCCGCTGGTTGTGTCAAGGCTCTGGTCTCCAGGTGCAGGAATGGTACAAACCAACCACCCCCTCCGCGGTCTGGGCGCCTGCAAGTCAGAGCTTACACAGACCTCTGAGACCCCGGCGGGGAAAGAGGGTTAGGGAATCGTTGGTTGGACAGGAACTGGTTTTCAGGGTAACCGGAAAGAGGATAAGGAGAGGGGAAGTGGACAGGCAAGGGAAATATGGGAGAAATACAATACTAACAAATAAACAAGCTCACTCTACAAATATACTAGTTACATGCTCATATTACAACCCGTCTCAACAGTGAGTCAAAGAGAGCAAAAGAGACTTATCTGTGGATTTGAGTGCTGGCCTCCTGCCTGCGCACTCTCAGGTCCGGTGTCCGGAGCAGTTAAATGCTGCAAAGAGAGTTTTGCGTTATTACCTTGTGGGAGTTTCTTCACACACACAACACGATGCAATCAGTGGGTTAGTGACACTTCCCCATGCAAACCCACTCGTCTCAGGCTTGATACGTGTTAGTTTACATGCCCCCTGAAATGGGTTTAACCCTAGTATGCGGGCTAGTGCTGCACGTGGCTCTGCAGTAAGTACTGTTCCACGTGTTAAAAAAGCACACATAGACTGAGTTTGAGACGTGCTGCTAGCCGCAAGTGGCACAGTGTGACTTCAGTACAAGTCACGCCGCTTTACGAGTGGCGGTTCACCTAGATGGCACACATGGCTATTATGCATAGTAATGATATGCACTGCTTGCGGGGTCACTGCACCTCTGGATATCCCTTTGTGCAGTATTTAGGTATGGGTAGGAACGCTACTGCGTGCTGGACTTATCTATTCACGAGCAGGGGGACTCAAGAATATGGGCGGCGCCCCCCCTGTATATGCCTCGGTTCGCGTGGGAGGCTCCCTGCTGGTTGTTTCCTCAACGCGGCTTCGTTGTAGCAGGCGCGTCTTTCCCAGCATGTGCCTAAGTTCCCCTGCGCTTGCGGTACTTATCTCAGGCGTGTGAGGGGCCTGGTTGAAGGTTGGCTGGGGTGTGGCCCCTCGTGTGCGTCCCCTTCCTCGGAGCTCCGGTATACACGTCCGCTTCACTCGAATGTTCAAGCACAAGCCCCGTGCTTTTGCACGCGCGCACATGCGCGAGCGTGTCCCACCCAACATGGGTGGAGATTTGTAGTTCCTGCCCCAGGGCCCTCTGGGTAGTGTAGTTTGCAGGTTCTTTTTCCTGCAGAGAGGGCACAAAAGCCTTCTGTAAGGCTGGATTCGTTTTTGTAGGTGTTTTGTGTTAGTGTTTATTTGTGGGCCATGTCTGTAGCCCACACCTGGCCCCTTACCACACAACCCCAAAGCCTGTACCCTGACAGGTTGAACACACTAGAAGGCAACATTTGCAGAAAACATTTGGGGTTGTCTCAATGTGTACCTATCGTGGCCATTCGCTTAGAATTAGGGTTGACTTTCCTTAGGGGACAGGTATTACTTAAACAAGGACACCTATACATCAAAGCTATTAAAGAACCTACATGTCCACACTTGCCGCTGCTAGGTGACACTAAGAAAAGTAAGATGGCAAATATCCCTAAGATAACTCAAAATACATAACGAGAAGTTCAATCAAGAAAAAGGTTGGACACCCATATGGGACAGCGAACTCCACCAGCTGAAAGCATCATTTGGAAAAAAAGTCATAGACTGAGATTGGTGCTTAAGCCTCGAGCATGTGTCTAGCCTGCAAACCTTAAAAACCTTCTTGCGGCATCACGTTCTTTTTCCAACAGTAGTTTTTTCAATGTAACTTTTTCTGAAAAATGTACATCGAAAAATCTAACTGTAATATATGGGGGTAAAGAGTTAAAAGGGATGGAGAGGGGTTTGAGGTAGGGCTAACAGTATAGATAAAGGAGGGGCTTAAAGGGACCCCCAAAATAAAATAAAAACAATGTGTTTTTCGTTAAAAAAACATTGAAAAAACAGGTGTCAGCAAAGGGACATAGAAGCCTTCCAGCAATTAAACTTCAGCACTGAGCCTAACTCGATGGTCGAATGAGGTCACCAGGTGCGCTTCCTTGGAGCGACAAATCTACACGGCAAGAAGCTGCCCACGCAAGTTCCAAAAGGTCTGGGGGAAATGGATGGAGGATCAATGAGTTCCACCGCCCCTTTTCATCCCCCCAAACCCCCCTTTTTTTTCTTTTCTTTTTTTTCTATCTCTCCTCTCCCCACCTCCCCTCCGTCCACACTCAATGCTCAAGGCAGTATATGCCGCAACACAATTGTATGCACTACCGAATTAACCGTCTTCTGCCTAATTTCTACATGTACGTTCCATGCACTTGTTAAAATCAATAAAATGTGATATAATTTTTTTTTTATTTGTTAAGCCATAATTACTTGGTTCAATACCCCACCCTCATTCTAAGAGATGTTTAATGTTGTTTAGACTGAACTTATTGCCAACCTTAGCGGTGCAAGGACCACAAATTGCTATCACTAAAGCAACCAGATATTGTAGTTTGTAAAGTGGAACATCTGCACGAAACCAACAGACATGTATTGACTTCTTACTTGTCACTGGGGAATGAATACATGGTGCATTTAGGGAAACACGCCCATAATTTAGATCATATTAAGTCAGAGCACGTTTGGCATCATGGTCTATCTGGTACTCAAATATCCCTAACTATTGAATTGGGCAGGTTATGGGTTAACATTGAGAAAAAGCTAAGAGTACTGCAGACAAACGGAACGGCAGAATATTGATGTGACTAATGCATTTGCACTTTGATCCACAATTAGATGTATTATATATTATGTAGAGGATTTTTTTTTTAATGCTTGAAATGAACTGATTGTGAAGATGTACATGTTTTTTGGTACTAATGTATTATGCATTGCTAATCATGATTGTGCATTTGAGATGTATTGATTGCATCATGTGATGTGTGGAAAGTTTATGTAAACTATACCACACTATATTTAATAATAAATAATTATTAAATAACAGGGATACAAACCATGTTGGGTTACGTGTATTTATGAAGCAGGGGCAACTAACACGCTTGACAATGTAAACCTTCTGTGAGCTTTTGACATGGAAATTCACCTTGAACCATACGTACAAATGATCTCCAAGCCTTGCATATTCTAATGCATTGAGGAGACTTAATGCCCATTTTGTCTGTTCCTCGAGGAGGCATCATTATAAGGGTGCATTCAATCCATGGCGTTTTCATGGTAGAAGTCTCAATTCTGGTAGCAGAAATACATTGATGTGAAACCTACAGGATCACAGAAACTGTGTGTGTGCATCTGGTTTACTGTCTTATGAGACTGGACCATGTATCACAAGTGAAAGTCTTGCTGTATTGCTTTGGGTTCAAGAGTTTGAAAAATGCATCTTCTTCTATTTGGGCCAAAACGTTTATGGACCAGCACACGTGATAACTGTTGTCTGCCCTTCTTGAAACTGAAGGGGGCACATCATTCTCAGAAGATTGTGAAGCACTGGATTGGCCTAGTGTCCAATGTGCGCGACCTGCCGTCCCTGGCAAGAGCCTGAAGCGCTTTGAAATGGTGGCTGTTTACAAGTTCACTCCATGGTAAATGGATAGTAACCACAGAAGGTAACTATTATTTATAGATGGATCAATCCTTCAAACTACCAATGATTGCTATAAGTCCTACCTATTAATAGCCCCACTACTGCCATGACAATTAAAATATCACACTGGCCTTTTAAACGGTTCAATCAACCAACACGAGTGGGAAATCACACAATACACAAGTGGTGCTCAACCAGACTGTGCTGTTGCACTGCTGAGTGATGAGTTACTATATTGTTTGACACTTGCAGAGGGAACAATGGCAGAGGTGCTGGTGAGTCGCAAACACAGTCTCAAAGCTATTTCAGAACTGATGAGGGCTTGTTCAGCTACTGAGGTGTGTCCTTAAGTCACTCCCTGCTTAAAAAAGAAACACATTGAACTTACTTTGACCCTCCAGAAGACGTAACACAATTTATGACTTCTGAAACAATTGTCGATAAAAAAAAGACACAGGTTTTTATGCCATGAGCTATTCAAGCCGTTGCTGTGCAATCAAGCTGTAAACCTGGAAAGGAGCTGAAGTGAGGGGTGACACATGCTCTCTGTAGACTAGGTAGCATTGTTAAACTTTATAGGTCTAGCAGGACCAAGCGTACTTTTACACCAGATCCTGTGCTTCTTTGCTTCTACCTGAAGCCCAAATGGTGAACAGGCTGGGCATTCACAACTCTTGCGTGCAGTGTCTTTGGGGCCTGCCCTTTGACTTTTTACAAAGGTCGGGAGATCCCCGCCACTAACCCTTCACAGTGGTGGTATTTATTATGGTACTCAGCAGAACCCGGCCCCGGGCAGACATCACTCTGTTCTAGCTGTGCAGGTAGGCGCTGGATCACCACAGCCTGTGACAGCAAACTGAATAGCCCTGGCAAAGCACCAGACTGTATATCGTCTTTGCTCAAAGCTAGAAACACAGCCAGTGGGCCTCATTCCGAGTTTGGAGGAAGCCATGGCGCTATTTGAGCCATGGCTGCCTCCAAACCCGGGTCCGTGTCCGGTCTGGGTGAATGGGGACTTACAGGAACATTCCGACCTAGGCAGACCCGGTAAATCCCCATTCCAAATGCCATTCCCCATTCCCATTGAGCCCCCATAGGGCTCAATGGGAATGGGGAAGGCGCAAATTACGGGCCCGTAAATTACGGGCACGTTATTAATGCCCTGGTCCCTTAGCGGGACCTGCAAAGGATGTGTGGTCAGACCACACGGCCTTTGCGGGTCCCGCTAAGGGACCTCGGAATTGGGCGGTAAGGGTTTAACAGCACCGGTCTCCTTACTGATGACCGTTAACCCTTACCGCCCAACTCGGAATGAGGCCCAGTGTGTCTATAAAACATGAATGTGCCATTGCACTTCACATGGCCATCAATAAACATATAACTCCGTGGCAATTAGTCTTCAGCAGCAAAGTTCCCCTCAGTCCTAGCTGGCACTGATGTACCCTAGAAGAATGACCTGTTTGTTGTGAGATTATGTATTATCACAGTACAGTATGCAGTATTCTGATTAAAAGTGATGGATTTTCATTTCTATATGCCCACTAAGGTTCAACTCCTTTTGACTGGTCTTTGGAGTTAGCAGTAATATATTGCCATCTTAATACATGTCAGTATTCTTCAGAAAACAAACTGCTGAATGGGATGTACTCAGTGCGTCATTTTTAGATCCATTTAAAGAGAAACTCAGATCTCTTCTTTGGCTCTTGAAGATACATATTAGAGGTGCTTTGGTGTCAATCAGCTGCTTTTTGGTTCAGAACAAGTACATCATGCTGCAGGTATTACACCAAATAATCCCCTGGACAGAGTAAGATTTTCAGATCTTTATGCAGTTGTAACTCCAGCAGCCCCTGGCTTTTCCCATCACCAAAGCGATCCTCACTTCAAGTCTAAACATTCTCCCCGGAAGTAAGAGTGGTGCATGAGCCCAGTTCTATTATGGAACACACAACACAGCCCATAGAATACCACATTTCATTAACATTGCAAGAGTTTATATACATAATCTCATAACTAGATACACCTACATATACATGCTGATATGAAGTGCTTTTACCTTCATAACAGAAGGCTCTGTTACCGTGGCAGCCATTTTGTAGAAGCAAGTGTAACTGTGTAATTTAGGAAAACAGAGTTGTTGAATTTTGCTTTTATGAGCTAGCTTTGTTTCCATGTGCTTGGTACATTGTTTTTTTTACACTTGTGTGTTGCTTTGCATTTTCGCGTCACTATTTTTGTTTGTTTTATTTCTGCTTGGTAGGTTAATTATATTTTCTTTTTTTTGTTATTTGAACTTTGTGTTTGTCTGTGGCCGACACGGTTAGTATGGTTAAAGTATATAATAATGAGGCTCCCAGTCCATACCAATCCCCTACTCTGTGATCCAAAGAGTGACTTAAAATGGAGCATTGTATTTTATCTATAGCAGCATTTTCATGAGTGCCAAGTTAGAATGTGGGACCTGCCTGCCAATGGTATTGTACTTGTGTGTGTCAGCTCTGTGATAATGTTTGTATTCAGTGTACATTTTCCCTGTACATGCGAGATATCATTCAGCTGGTGCATCTAATGATACATTTACAGTGAATTAATAATGTCATTCCGTTATAGGAAACCTTTATCACGTGTGCTTTAATTTTGTAGTGTGACTTGTAATGTCAGAATACATTATAATTAATTAATCATTGCATTATATTTAAGGAGATCATTGTTGCTTACAGATTCGTTTGCAAGATAGTGTAAATCGAAGGTAAGCAACCTTTACACTGGGGCCATTGTGAAAAGATTTTCATCATACCCTTCTGGTAAGAGCTCCACCTCCACTCAAAGGGGGTCAAATGCCCACCTGAGGCTGAGGAGATTTTTTTTGGCAAAGAACAGTACCATACCTGATGCAAGGCTCCAGAGATATTTGGATCTCTGCTCTTATGGCTAGAGGATCCTCTAACCCTGACAGCACCTAACAGGTGTACTATGGATAACCATGTTATGACATGAGTCACTTGTCTGAAGCATGTTATACATACGGCGGGACTGCCTTTACCCCAATATGTTAGAATCTTTTCACTATTTTTTAGACAATCTATTATTTTCAGCCAATCACGCATTTTCTTCATGGATGATAAGAAGCACTTCCCAACAAATGAAATAACATCTGCAATTGATACTTATGTGGTATCATGAAAATATATTTAAACACAATGGGCCTCATTCCGAGGCTGGAGCTATCCATGGAGTAAAGAGCACCATGGTAAGCAACCATGGAGCTATTTACTCCATGGAAATCCGGCATGGTGAATGGAGTAATTACCGGTCCATTCCAAGGTTGGAGGGACCGGTAAGTCCCCATTCACCATACCGGTTTCCCATCCCCATTCCTGCCCACATAGGGCTCAATGGGAATGGGGAAGGAGTAAATTACGGCACCGTAAATTACGGTGCCGTAATTTACTCCGAGGTCCCTTTGCGGGTTGGATTTTTAATGCCTGCTAAAAGCAGGCGTTAAATGCCAACCCGCAAAAGGGAACTCGGAATATGGTGGTAAGTGTTAACGGTCACCGTTGCCATTAACGGTGACCGTTAACCCTTACCTCCAGCCTCGGAATGAGGCCCAATATCCGTACATGTGTTCTTTAGCAATTCATCTCTTATCATTTCGGTTTGAAATGAAAAGTAACACATCTGTGACCTAGTAAACAACTGCTTTTTATTTGAATATGTGCTAAATTATGTTCATGCCATAAATACTCTCTCCTTTAATAACCTCCTACCTGCTTGCCTATCACGCATGCCTGTATTTTTCTAAGGCACTTGCCCTCCTGCTTGCTGTGGGTGACTGAGGGCCTGAAAGTTGAGCAGTGCCCGGCTTTCTGTAGGTGGGGGGGATTTAGCACCCAAAGGAATGGTAACCTGCAAAAACACATGTGCCATGATATTCATTCAAACAAATAAAAACACATACAAATAAATTATTTGTGCATTTAAAAGTAATCGGAAATCAGACATCTCTAGCTTTTTGTAGCAGAAAAAAGGGAAAGCATTCCAGTTCTAATATCAATCACCTGTGCCCCTGTATCCAGCCACTTGGAAAAGGATGAACTCATCTCAGTTTCCTTGATTCTCTTCCTTGCCCCCCCCCTGCAGATGCCTGCATGTGTCTGCCCTTCTCTGTGCTCGGTTCGGTGTGCTATCAGCCCCCTCCTGGCAGTTGATTGGGTATTTATAAAGCTATGTTGATTAAAGCCCTCAACTTCACGACTGCACTCCTGGCACAATTTTAAATAAGATTATTTTAGATTTAGTGCAATAGAGTCTTGTTACTGCTGGCTTTGAACCAAACACCTTCGGACTGTATATTATGGCACAGTATCAGACTGTCCAATTAAGCAAGACTTCTGTGCTTATATGCAAGTGGCCACATTTGGCTACTGATGTGGGGATTTCCATTACATGCAGTGTGCTGTGCTATAATGCCTTATTGTGTTAGCAAATGGGTCTAGTCCATCTGTGTTAGTCAGCCATATCTTGCATTTAGCCCATTTGTGTTAGTCAGCCATATTTTGCATCTAGTCCATCTGTGTTAGTCAGCCATATCTTGCATTTAGCCCATTTGTGTTAGTCAGCCATATTCTGCATTTAGCCCATCTGTGTTAGTCAAATCTCGCATTTGGCCCATTTGTGTTAGTCAGCCATAACTTGCATTTAGCCCATCTGTGTTAATCAGCCATATTTTGTATTTAGGCCATCTGTGTTAGTCAGCCATATCTCGCATTTAGCCCATCTGTGTTAGTCAGCCATATCTTGTATTTTGCCCATTTGTGTTAGTCAGCCGTATCTCGCATTTAGCCCATCTGTGTTAGTCAGATATATCTCACATGTAGCCTAATTGTATAAGGTAGCCTTGCCTTGCTTTTGGCCCATTTGTGTCAGTCACCCACACCTCACATTTAGCTTTATGCTGTAAGGTAGCCTCGCCTTGCTTTAAGCCCACTTGTGTTAGTCAGCCATATCTCGCACTTAGCCCACTTATGTAAGGTAGCCTTACCTTGCTTTAGCCCTTTTGTGCTAGTCAGCTATATCTCACATGCAGCCCATTTGATAGCCAGCCATATTTTGCATTTAGCCTAATTGTGTAAGGTAGCATTAACTTGCATGTGGTCCATTTGTGGCAATCAGCCATATCTCGTATTTAGCCCAACGGGGGGTGGTACCCAGATGGAACCCAGGATGTAGGCATTGCTGTTTGCTTAACTAACTCATTTTCTCCTCCCACACACTGCACCTTTGTAACTTAGTGGAAGGCACAGGCTCATCCTACACAACCTGCACTCACATACAACTCAAACACTATTGCACAACACTTATTCGATTAGAATGAATCCACCTTTAACGACAAACTCGAGCTGTAGCACATAATTCTCTATCTGCTTAAACACTTTCCACTCCTGAATAGCGCATACTATTCCCTGTTGCGCCTATCCACACACCATTTAGACATGAGTGACTAACAGGGTCCTGGCCAATCTCACATAACTTTAATGGCTGAAATGCACACATAATAGCACCCCCAATTTTCCCAAACTTGGACTCCGGTCCCTCTGAGGGCATTCATTCAACAATGCATTGGGAAATAATTATGATGAAAGGCGCTATACAAATGACAGATCAATGAATGAATTCACCACTGAAGCTGCAAGGTACATTTAATGTACCACTTCAGTGGACACTAGCAGCAGGCATGGCTACTCGCACACATCAGAATACAGCAAGGACTATGACAAAATGTGGTTGTCCTGATCACATAATTTTCCGCCTACTTACGGGAGGCTGTGCCTCAACATCTCTGACATGACAACATCCAGGCACGCTGAACACATATGAGTCTTTAGCACTCACAGCATCCCCCGACTCCTCTGCTGAGCACCAATCCACATGCCTGGCCTCATTGGTTGCTCTATACCAGAGACAGAAAGCCTTGCTAAGCCTTATTTGGCCAACTGCACACACACACACTGTAATCTTACTCTGTGACCTCAAACATTCCGGACTTCAGTCCCTGAGGGCATTCCCACCTCAAGCACATTGAGACTATAATAATGGTAAAAGGCGCTGTATAAATGGCAAGTACAATGCAATACAATGACAACTTTATTTATGTGAAATGCATGGTAAATGTTACATAATTTATGTTTTTTCTTTAAAAAGAATGTCACAGGCAAATTTCAGATTCTTCAAAAGAGGCAGCCCTTCCGTGCATGATTTATGGCCCTGCAAGGCACTGAAGTTTCAGAGGGAGGTCTAGTTGTTTGATCTCTAAACTTGAGAGAGCAAACAAAACAAGATAGGAATTAAAACAAATTGCCAAATTGTACATACTCTGTGTGTATATTTTCATATGTGGTTAGGAAAAAAAGTCTCTCAAAGAAAAGACACAAACTATTTTTTTAATGGGCCTCGTTACAGTAGGAGTGTTAACAAGAAAAACATGCAATATTTGTAGGTAGCACTTCAAATGTGGCAACCTGCTCCACGTCGCTACTCTCTGATGTCAAACATTCCTCTGACATCTGCCACCTCCAGGAAGAACTCGACCTTGATGTCCTCACTCTCACCAAGACATGGTTCACAGGCAGCTCTGTCACAGGTTTTGACACTCTCCTCCCTGATGGATAGAAGATCCTCTTCGAGCCACATAGCAACCGACCAGGAGGTGGAGTAGCTCTGATCTTTCAAGAGTGGGTCCCTGCTTCTGTCATTCCCGCGCAGGTCTACACCTCCTTTGAATGCCTGGTCTGCGGGCTATTTATCCCTCCTGGCCTCTTTCTGACTGTGCCACCACCAGGTTGCCCTCTTCCTCTCAGAGTGGACTGACCTCTCCTCTTCTCTCCTTGCCTCTAACTCTAAACTTCTCCTCAGAGAGATCAACATCCACCTGGATGCTTCTAATCCCCCTGCAACTCTCTCTCTCTCTCTCTCTCTCCATTCTACCATCCAGTCCGACAGACTCTGCAGAACACACCTTGGATGTTCTAATTTCCTCAGACATCCTCCTTTCTAACCCTGTCACCACTCCTCTCTCTTGGACTGACCACTTTCTGCTGTCCTCTCACCTGAAACTCTCTGTCCCTCAGGCAAAGCCCAACCCAGCACTGCTGCCTATCTTCTCAGTCATTCGGCCCATGAAGCATGTGTCAGCGAATGTCTTTGCCTCTACTTTCTCTGCTACTCCTACTCCTACTCCTGTGGCTGACTCACACTCGGACACAGTCCTCACTAACCTGCATCTTTCTATCTCCAACACTCTGGACATCTTTGCCCCTGTCATGAGAATCCATCTGAAGCCTACCTCTAAGTGCAATTCTTGGTATGACTGTGACCTCACTGCCCTGAAACGCAAGTGCAGGGTGGCTGAGAGGAAGTAAAGGGCTTTGGGTGCATCCTCTGACAAACTGTCCTGGCGCCTGCTCCAAAGGCTGTACAGACTCTCTGTCCTGTGCAAGTAGAGTCCACATCCAAGACCACATCTCTGCAGCCTCTAACAACACGGACATACTCTTTAAAATCTGCAAGAGGTTGGCCAATCCTTCTGCAGTCTCCAGCTCTCCTGTTCCCTCCCAGATCCTCTGTATGGCTCTGGCTTCTCACTTCACCACTAAAACTCTGGACATCCTGTCCTCGCTCTCCTCTTCCTCTCCCTCTACCTTTCATGCCCCCCCTCTGGCAGCCTCCTTTCCTCTCTCGCTTATTCATGACTGTCTATCCGTGATTCAGGATTGGTGCGCCTCCAACAACCTCTGCCTTAATGCCAGGAAGACAGTGAAACTTCTCATTGGGACCCCTGCTCCCACTTTCCCTCTCTCACTCTGGCCACCCTCCTTGGGCCCTCTTCCTTCGCCTTGCTGTGAGGCAAAAAATCTTATGTCATCTTTGACTCCACCCTCTCCTTCTCTCCGCACATCACAGACCTTGACAAGAAGGTCCACTACCAGCTGCACCTCCTCAGAGGTATTCCTCCTTTTCTCAATTTCCTCCAGAAGCTCACTGTGTCCAGAGCCCTGCTTCTCTCTAGGCTGGACTATTGCAACAGCCTCTTTCTCAATCTGCCTTCCTCTACTCTCTGCCCTCTGCAAATAATCCACAACCGGACTGCAAGACTTATCCTTAGCCTCAAGCACAGGCACCATGTGTCTCCAGCCCTGACATCTCTCTATTAGCTCCTGGGGGCTGCAAGGATCAAGTCCAAGATGCAGAGGGCTGCATTGTCAACATGGCTTTCTGCGGCCGGCGCCCACACTACATTCAACTTTTTCTTCCAAAATAACTTCCTTCTCGAGCCCTTCGCTCAGCGACCTCCAACTCTCTGAGGGTCAGACGGTTCTCCAGGCAGAGAGTGGGGGGTAGATTTCTCTCCTCTGCAGGTGCCTCCTTCTGGAATGGCTTCCCTGCCCCTCTCAAATTCTAGATGGACCTGCTGAAGTTCTGGAAGCAGCTCAAGACCTTCCTTTTCTCCTTTGCTTTCTCTCTCTCTCTCTCTCTCTCTCTCTCTCTCTCTCTCTCTCCCCTCTGCTGACCAGCTGTCTGCAGCACCTGCTGGTTGCTTGATTACCCTCAGAGTATCACTGGGTACCAGGCTCCTCCATGATCAGTCTCCTCTGCACTGCCTCTGGGCCTGCCGTACACTTAGGGGCTGTAACAGTAACCTCTAAAGTCCCCTGCCTCCAGGCACTTACCCAGCACTGTGCTGCCCTGGCTGCACTTACTGAGAGCAATGCTGCCCTCAATGCTCTTCCCCCTTCTCTCTCCCTGACACACCCCCTCTCCCTTACCCGTGCACTTGGCGTTGACGCACTTGCGCAACCTGAAAGGCACAAGGCCTAGTAAGAGCGGTTGTCTTGTCCTTCCTCTGTCTTCCCTCCCTTGTCTTGTCGTGCCTAGAAACACTGGTGTACAAGCGCGTAATAAATGACATACCATATCATATTACCTGGTTGACCACATGCCATATTACAGGTTTGGGGGTATTTTCTCTTGGCTTTATTCCAGCACAATACTGTAGGTGGTATATACCCCTTGATTACAAGATGGAATATTGCCTTAAACACTTTCTGCTTTTCCCTACACCCAAAAAATTGTGTACAAATGCCAGAAGGACCCCTGATAGGTTTCAAGTTTCTTTCCCATTAGTAAAGGGAAGTAGAAGTCATTTCCTTCACTGAAGAAGACATTTTTTTCCTGCAGACCCCAAAAAAGGTGTGAAAATGTGGCCCCTTTGCTGCATTACAATGAAATACTCCACACAGATTTTTTTAAGTGTCACCAGTGGAATTTCAAGAATTCAAAGTAGGGGTAGTTAAATAGTACCATGTTAGGGTGGCCATCGAGACCAACAGACAGATGGGACACTAAGATATAGTTTATGGACTTTGTTAAAGCAATACCACTAGGGATGCACATATTCACTGGGTAACACAGAAAACAGTACAGTTCACAGTATAATAGTTGGGACATTTTGGATTGGAACACCTTGACTCCAAGATATTCCACCAGTCTTTGCCACACTAGGTTATCTAGGCGCAGACTTTCTTCAGGATGTCATGAATCACTCACTCAGTCCTTCCCTAGTACAGACCTAAATGGGTAGACCTGGTTCCATGTCATGACAAAATGGAATAGTCCAAATCTTTCTTAATGAGGGAAGCATCAGACCGCTCCCACTCCTTTGCCGTCATTGGTGTTTTCTCAACAGCTGTGAGAAAGCTCTCTGTTCCACCAAAGTGGAGGGAGTGGCTAGCAGGCCCAGCCCTATCAACAAGAATGGCCCTGCCAGCCTCACCTCCATGCCATGTGCTCATACCCCCTCCAACTTGAAATCCAACCTTTCAGATCATAGCCTTTCCTCTAGCCGTTCCTGTGCTGCCTGAGGTCCCTTACCTTCTCTACCATCTTCAGTTCCTTACCCACCTCTAGCATTTTCTTCCCAATGAGACTAAACCTTATCTCCCACCTCTGTCTTATTATTTTGTTTGTAGGAACTCTCTCCCAACCTCCTCCTTCCAGACTACTACATTCTGCTCTGTATCCCCTCCCATCACTCCTGGGCTATTGTTTTACCCCTCTCACTTGTCCAAACCTCTGATCTTCTGCACCTCCTCCTTATCCTTTCTACTAAACATGTTCTGCTCCTTCACCACCTTCTTCTTGATCATCAACCTCCACCTTAACTTCTTCCTTGATTCTGCATCCTTCCTGATCGCAAATCTCTGCCTTAATTTCCTTCTTGACTTCATCTCCCTCCTTCTGATTTTCATCCAGCTTCCTTCAATACTCCCTTCTTCAGATGTTACCTAGTTTAATTTCCTTAGGGATGTAGTGCCCTGTCCACTGTAATGGCTCCAGGAATGTAGTCTCCTGATTGCCAACCTCATATACACAGATAATTTGTCCTGCCCACTAAACTGGGCCCAGCGATAGAGTGCCCTGCTCTCTAAACCACGCCCAGGGACACTATGACCTGTTCACTAAAATCGTTTCCCCTTTCATATTCTGCTCCTCCAGTCTCCTCCTTCTGGCTTGTGTTCAGGCTGTCCTCTTTCTTTCCAGTTAACCTGCCACGCTATGTGTTCTCCTCACCAGCTCATCGCCAATTGACTTGGCTGGTAGCTGCTTTTATACTGTCTTAACCCCTGCCCCAGTCTGGCTTGCAGAGTATAAGGCTGCAGCTGTAACTGCAAAAAAGGACTCTGTTCCAATTGGTTGTTTGTACTTACTTCGTGTGACTGCTTGGCATTCATCTCCCTGGGACAGGAGCTATAAGAGGCAGGGGCAGCCATCTTGGATTTCACTACAGTGATTGAATACCCACTGTCTGCTTGCTGCGTGTTGCCTTCCCCTGCTGAAAACACAGTAAATTATTATTTTCAACTTTACTTCCTACTCCCCTTCGGCTATGATCCCCTCCTCCCAAGGGGTTCAGTGTTTGTTAATGGAATCCGAGAGATGTTGCCTTTTCCTGCTTTGAGCAGGTCAGACTGGAGATTGAGAATACATAATAAGTGTTGGAACCTTTTATTGGACTAACTGAAAATATTATGCTGGTATGGTAGAATGAATAATCTTTTGAAGTCCTACAGACTTCTTCATCAACTGGCGGTCACATAATGACCTATACATCTATATAGGAACAAATGTTCAGCCGTGGTGGTATTAAGGCAGTTGGAATTTAGATATCCAGGAAGATAATATAACATCCATCCAAATAGAAACATATAGTAGCAGTGCAGCCCAAGAGCTCATGATTCTTAACAAGTTCTTATCACAAAAATACCTACATCTCTCTTCCTTGTTATGACCGAAAGATTCCACGGTCTCCATTGAGATAATGTAATCTGATTCTAACTGGCATAATTTTAGAACGCTATCCTCTCTATAGTCATCCTTCGCTACATAATGAAAGCCAAGGAAGGACATTTGCCAAGCGTCACTTTAATGACTTTTTTAAAAGTGTACGACGAACAGGTAATTACTGACAGCATTATATATCGCTCAGAAATGTTGTTCAAAGCTTAGCTTCAATGGATATTTGTAGAACTAATATAGATCTTGTCAAATTGACATAAAATTGCATTTCCCCCAAATTTCTCAAATGTCTCCGATGTAACGTTCTTCAATATCTTCCATTTTATTCCCTGCTTTCTAAATTGAAACAAACTTAAGGGATTTGCATTATTACACATTATTCAAACAATTAGAAAAGCCACCATATCCCTTAGTTACCCAATTACCTGTTATATGTGTGATGGTAGGGGGCTAAGAACAAGGATATGAGAGAGTTTTAGAAAAAGTGAAATAGGGTTTCTCAACAATTGCGTCTGATATTTTCTTAAACAATATTCAAATGTGCCAATATTTCTGAAGTGCGCTCCTTTTTTGTTGATTGGATATTAGATTGAGTGATAAATAGTACACAATTGCAATTTTTCATCGACTTGTTCTATTTTAAGTAGAATATACATTCTCTTATGAACATTAGCTTTATCATACACTTTATTGAAGGTCCCTTTAAAATATTATCTGTGCATAAAACATGTCACAATCAGTTGTGCTTTTGTCCTAAAATCATGACTAAGATGTATTCTGTTTGGCCCTCAAGAATTCACATATGTGATACTATTCTTCTTTGAGGGTGGTGACTGCTATTATTGTTGCTCTGTAATTGTGGTAAACTAGGGCTTGCCGCTTCATTCCTGTCCGCTTGCTCTCGTCTGTCTTCTCCCCACTCCCTCCTTATTCCATGGTACTCTCTATCTCTCCTATCTTCTCTAACTGCTTCTCCATTGACTATCCTGATCTACTCACTAAATCTGGTAGGAAAAAGTTTAAAAAGGATATCCTGGTCTCCAACCCAGGCCTCCCTATCGCTGACACCTACACTAATGCCAGGAAACTCTTACTGACATCCTCTTTTTCGTGCCTTCCCTTGACCAATGGACCCTTTATATGGTCTCTGTGCTCTCTCCCTTCTCTTGATCTCCCATCCCATTAATGGTGGCACACGTTGGGATGTCCTCTTGGCCCCCTTCCGCTCCTCTAAAGCCATCATTAATGTCTACGCTAATGGGACCGTCTTGGTCCAAGGCCCTCAGGCCAACCTCCACCTCTTTGATAAACGCTTCCCGCGCCTCATCAACTTCCTTTCCTCTCCTGCTGTCCCCTCTTCTCTGTCCTCGGCTACCTTGCCTCCACCCTCTCGCCCTGCCCTCTCTCTGGCTCCTTCTTCTTCACCTCCACAGGGTGTACCTCTGATCTGTACCCCTCCCCGGAAGTCCTTCAAGGATGGCAACCTTCTCCACATTGCCACTCTCAACTCTCTGCCATCAAACATTCCTCTGATATCTGTCGCCTTCTTGAGGAACTGGACCTTAACATCCTCGGTCTCACTGAGACATGGTTCACGGCCAGCTCTGTCACCAGCTTTGACACACTCCTACCTGACGGTTACAAGATCCTCTCCTTGCCCAGGCCCAACCGTGCTGGGGGGGGTGTGGCCCTTATCTTCCCTGAGTGGATTCCCACCTTACTGTCACTCCTACGCAGACCTACTCCTCCTTTGAATGCCTTGTCTGCCGACTCTCTCTCTCTCCCAGCCATTCCCTTACCTTGGCTACTATCTATCGGCCACCTGGTCAAATTTCCTCCTTCCTCTCTGAGTGGGCTGACCTCTCCTCCTCACTCCTCAACCACTCAACCCCTCTTTCTTGGAGACTTCAATATCCACCTTGATGCCTCCTGTCCTCCCTCCAGACTCTTTTGCGACCTCTGCAACTCTCTCTCACTCTCTGTTCTCCTGTCTAGGCCAACCCATTCTGCAGGGCACACTCTTGATGCTCTGATCTCTTCTGACCTTCCCCTCTCTGTCCCTCTCTCCACTCCTCTCTCCTGGAGTGATCACTTTCTCCTATCCTCCCACCTCACCTTCCCTACCCCACAGGCAAAGCCACCCTCATCACTGCCACCCACCTTCGCGGTCATCTGACCCATGAAGCACGTGTCAGTTGAGGCTTTTGCTACCACCTTCTTGCCCCCCTCTCCCCCTTCGGCTGACTCCCACCCTGACACAGCCCTCTCCACTCTCCACTCTGCTATATCTGATACCCTTGATATCCTTGCCCCTGTCATGAGAATCCGCCTGAAGCCCAAAGCCAAATGTAACTCCTGGTATGACTCGGATCTCGTCACCCTTAAACGCAAGTACAGGGTGGCAGAGAGGAAATGGCGTGCTTCATGCTCATCCTCTGACAAACTGGCCTGCCGCCTCCTCCAAAGGCAATACCGGCTCTCCGTTCTCACTAAGAAGAGAGCCCTTATCCAAGCCCGCATCTCTGCGGCATCTAACAATTCGGCCGAACTCTTTAAAATCTGCAAGGAGCTGGCCAACCCTGCTGCAGTCTCCACCTCTTCTGTCCCCTCCCAGGCCCTCTGCACGGCACTGGCCTCTCACTTCATTTCAAAACTCAGGACATCCTGTCCTCACTCTCCTCCTATCACCTCCCCTCCCCTATTTCCTGCTCTCCCTCTGGCCTTTCTGCAGCCAACCCTCCTCCCTCCTTCCCTGCCTTTCCCCTTTTTTCTGCTGACGAGGTTTCGAGACAATTCCGATCTATGAAAGTCTCGTCAAAACACGCCCACCCCTGTTCCTCCAAAACTATCAAGGACCACATCGACTCCCTGGTGCCTACCCTGGCTGACTTCTGCAATCACTCCTTCGCCTCTGGAGTCTTCCCATCCCCCCTCAAGCACTCCCTTGTGCACCCCCTTCTTAAGAAACCCTCCTCCGACCCCTCCTGCCCAGCTAACTATCGCCAAATCTCTATCACTCCCTTCCTGGGCAAGCTCCTGGAGAAACTGGCCATCTCCCAGATTAATCTCCATGCTGAATCTGGTGGTAGTCTTCATGACCATCAGTCTGGCTTCAGAGCTGCCAGAAGCACGGAAACTGCTCTCCTGAACATCTGTGAGGACCTGCTCTCAAACCTTGACTCTAACATCCCTTGTGTTCTCATTTTGCTCGACCTCTCTTCTGCCTTTGACACTGTCAACCACACCATCCTGCTCAACCGTCTCCGTGATAACCTGGGTATCACTGGTCAAGCTCTGGCGTGGCTGTCCTCATTCCTCTCCAATCGACCCTCCCAGGTCCAACTGGGTTCCTTCCTCTCTGACATCTTTTTCTCTACCTGTGGTGTCCCCCACGGATCTAACCTCTCCCCTGGCTGTTCAACCAGTATCTTGCACTTCTTGCTCACCGCATCGCCGCTCTCTGTCCCAACTTTCAGTGCTACGCGGATGATACCCAGCTCATTTTCAGGCTACCCTCGGCCTCCTCTTCCACTTCCCTCATCTCTGACTGTTTTTCTGCTATCCAGGAATGGTGTGCCGCCAACAACCTCTGCCTTAATGCCAGTAAGACTGAGATTCTACTTATTGGCACACCCACTCCCTCCTTCCCTGCCGCTCTCTGGCCGGCCTCCCTTGGCCCTCTTCCTGCTCCTACCTGCACGGCAAAAAACCTCAGGGTCATCTTCGACTCCACACTCTCCTTCTCTCCTCACATCTCTGATGTCTCTAAGAAGTCACACTACCAGCTACACCTCCTCAGAGGTATCCTTCCTTTCCTCTCCTTCCCCCAGAAGCTCACTGTCTCCAGAGCACTGGTTCTCTCTAGGCTGGACTACTGCAACAGCCTCTATCTAAATCTTCCTGCCTCTACTCTCTGCCCTTTGCAACTGATCCAGAACAGGACTGCGAGACTTGTCCTTGGCCTCAAGCCCAGGGACCGTATCTCTCCAGGACTGAAATCACTACACTGGCTCCCAGTGGCTGCGAGGATTAAGTTCAAAACCCTCGGCATTGTCCACAAGGCCTTCTGGGGCCTTGGGCCAAAATACCTGCAACTCTCTCTCCCTAAATACCTTCCTTCTCGAGCTCTTCGCTCATCCACCTCCAACTACCTCAGGGTCAGCCGCTTCTCCAAGCAACGAGCTGGGGGTAGATCTCTCTCCGCAGCAGGGGTCTCCCTCTGGAACAGCCTCCCTGCCTCCCTGAAACTTGAGGAGAACCATCTCCGGTTCCGGAAGCACCTCAAAACCTTCCTCTTTGCCTCCGCTTTCTCTCCCTCTCTCCCCTGCGAAAATCACTGGACCTGCACTGAATCTGCAACTGGGCCACTCACCGATCTCAGTCCTTGGCCCAGCCACTCTTCCCTGCACTGCCCACCTGCACTACGGGACTGTCTCTGTATCCTACAGCCCCTTCTCCCGGCATTTACCTTGCACTTGCCACCAGCTGGCCCTATTATTTATCTTGTATTCTACTAACCATTTACTGCACTTTCCCCTCTCCCCTTCCCCTTGCACTTTTCCCAGTCCTCCTACCCTTGCACTTGCGCGATCTGAATGACACCTGGCCTAGTAGGATCGTTGTCTGTCCCCCCTTGTCCCCTCCCTGCCTCGTCGCGCCTTGAAACACTTGTGTATAGGCGCGTTACAAATGCCATATCATATCCTACCATATCATACTAATGGACAATTTTCCAAAAAGACAAAAAATCATCTTGCTATCTATAACTTTCACCCCTGTGTCCAAATAAATCGATGAAAGTACAACTATTATTTAAGGTACATCGGAGATTATTGTAATTGTCATTAAATAAATTAAGATATTCTTGTATTGGTCATACAGACCCATTCCAAATAATGAACAGCTCATGAATATACAATGACCAAACACTATATTGCTTGTGCAACTGTCCAATTCTGATCTCAAGCACATAATAAATTGACTTTACTCCACCAGCAAATTTGCATACGAATGGCAAAGTCAAAACCCATGACTTTACCTTGTTTCTTAACAAAGTATGTATCCCAAACTATGAAAAAAGTATCAGTCAGAAAGAATTATGACATGTCTAAGATCATTTCAGAATATTGTCTGTAGCTAATGGATTTCATATCTAAGAAATATCTGCAAGCTTGAAGTCCCACTAGTGAATAAAGTGAGGCCATATCCAGAGTGAGCATTAAAAAAACGATTTGCATGTAATTTCTTTCAATTTCAAAAAGTGGAACTGTACAAACATAGATATCTCTAATGTAGGAATGCATCCCAAATACAAAGAGTTGTGAAAATTATAAACATATTTAAACTTAGCTCCTAAAAGTGAACCCCTCGATGAGAAAATCGATCTACCCGGGAGATTATAAATATCTTTATGAATCTTTGGAAGAAAATACAATTATACGTGTGACAGGAAATGGGCATATTAGAAACATAATGTTGTCATCATTTAGAATATCTTCTTCATGCCACTTGATCTAAATGAATGTCAAAATCCTGTTTAATTACATCAGTTGGGTTTTCATACAGCACATCGTTCCAGGTTATATTGATTAATTGATCATTATGTCACAATCATTTTGTTATTTCTTCTCTGCATGCTGTTTACAAGGAGACTGATTATTTTCCCAGTAAATGCTGTATTGTCACATAATTTCCTAAAATCTTCCACTACCAATTTTTCACAAATATCAATATTACTACATGTTAAGTGTGGGAAACATTTTGATTTTGCGATAAATTCACTGTTATATGACTGTCCACGTTTTTAGATCCACCAAAGAGACATAATCATCTAATAAGGTAAAAATAAATGATTTATTAATTTCCTCTGCAGAGGTTGATCACTTTATCCTAGGCCTCTTAGAGCACATTTGATGATTCTGATGTACAGAATCATTTGGCTACTTTACCATGTTGGGTGCTTTTCTTCCTGTTCCTCTTCCTATGCCTACGGGGTGAACCCACAATCAGAAATTTAAATGTACTGGTTTAGCCTTCGTGTCAGATGAATCCACAACTGAAATAGGTGCCGATTCATCCACCAATATTTGATAATTTGACAATGTCTCTACTTGTTCTCCACAGATGACATCAAAATGTTTGGCAAAGTACAGAAATCGATGTTCTCTTAGTCTGTTTTGTCTATTTGAATGTTCACTGTTTCTTAAGGTGTAATTCACCCACACATCTCTCAACATTTTCCTTCATTCGTGGAATATGCTTTTTGCATTCTTCCCCATCTGGCCCACATGGTAGCTTATCTTCATAAGATTGTGTGCCTGTTAAGAGATTTTGCCTTTCTTTGTCAACCTGTCAATCAAATAGTTGTTTTATGATCTGCCAATTCTCTGACTCATTTTGGATCCAAATTCTCATGCCAAGGAATCGTACGTAGCATGTCCACAAATTTGCTAATCATGCCATTCAGCAAAAAAGTTGCATTTTAGAATGGTTAAAGAAATGTGACACTTTCACAATGGTGTGAATTTACAGTGCTTCAAAGATTAAAAATAATATCTTGTGTGCTTAGAAACCTTATGATTACTTTGCATTAGAATTAGGCTAATTAGGATGCAATTGGATACATATTTTTAAGTTGAGCAGCTTCTGTACTTGATCATTGTTAGGTATGATTTGAACATTCTTGTTTAATCGTTTAAACTCATCTGTATTTTGTGTGTATTATGCATATCGAGGTGTTGGTTTAGGAGAATGTAAGAAATGTTTTCTCTTTCTATAGAAGAGTGGGCTGCATTTAAACATGGAGGCCAAATTGTGTAAAAATAGTTGGACTTTTACTATGCTTTTCTTTAAATATCTTGCCTGATGAAGTCCCAGAGGAAATGGAACGCATGGCTGTTTCAAAATAATGGTAATAAATTCACTCTGACTGCTGTCACTTATGTGGTCCATTCCCATGAAACTACCAATTTCTGGCTTTCGTAATAACAGTTGTGTGCCATAGCCCCATCTTTCCGTCAAAATTGGGATCTGGTTATTTACTAGTGAGCAGGATATGGGCCATGGCAATAGGTCAGGCCTCTGGCAGAAGGCCATAGTTGGCAGGTCATGTTATTTCTGTCTAATTGGTCCATTGTGAACAGTGGGCATGGCCAAAGGCCATGACTTGTGGGTTCTGGTTATATTTTAGTGAGGGGAATATGGGCAATGGACGTGACTGGAGCCTTTGGTCAGACCTGAAGGCCATCAGCAGTGGGTGATGCTCTTTCTGGCTAATTGGTGCATCATGGACAGTAACCAAAGCTGAAGGCCATGACCAGTGGGATCTGATTATTTATTAGTGAGAAATAACCAGATCCCACTGGAACACATTCACATCTGTCTCTGGGCAAAGTGTGAAAGTATTATTTTTGAATTTGGGAACATTTCTTTCAACTTTCCCAATGTCTCTTTCATGGCAAACTGCAATGTAATTCCAGTCATGTTCCTCAAACAGTTCCCTCTACAATGACCAATAATAATAAGAGGGATATGCGCATGGCTGTAGGCTGTGGCAAATGGCCATGGCCTTTGGCTCATTGTCATTTTTACTAATTGGTGTTACATGGCCAGCATAGCATTCAGCATAGCAAAACCCTTCACAATTCAGTGGAAATACTTTAGCTAAGACAAAGTTAATGATGCAATTCATCACAACAAAACCAATTAAATGTTCTCAGTGTGGCGAATGACGACAATATTAACTAAGAGTCCCTCCTGTTTCTCAGCTCATAACTACATACACGACATAACTGCAGGAATCAACAATAGGATCAAACACGTTGTTATGGGGGACATCTACAGGGGTACTCTGAGCTCAGATTATTGTCAATTCCTGCCACTTGCACACCCACCAAATTTCCTAGGTTTTATTGCTATGAATCAGATCATCTTAACTAAAGTTTTTACACTGAAATGTATATATAAACAATATAAAAAACGAAATATATATATATATATTTATATATACATATATTCAGTGAAATATCTTTGCTACATGGACATTATGGTTAAGTTGCATTTGCAAAAACCCATGAAAGTTAGTGAAAAAACATTGTTGAAGGGACGTTATGGTTACAAGTAAAATCAAAAAACCCTTGAAATTCACCAGTTATGTAACGCTAAGCAACCATAACTCGTGCCACCTCCGTGCGCTGCTAAGACTAACACCCAGGACATCAAAGATGACATCACAAATGTCATTGATGACATCACATATGAAATACATTTTGATAAAAGTCTCTGAAAGGGGTTGTCTTTATAATGTTAGTAAAAAGATGTCAGGGGTGATCGGGAGACCTATCATGAACTACTTAATGTATTAAAGAATGTACTCATCTGAGCAAAACATGATCTAAGGACATCTGGGGCATGCACCCTGCAATTCCCACCCGAAGGGTGTCCGAGGACAGCTATCAGGACCGCATACATCGTCATGTGACTGCACCCGTGCGGCGTGATGGCGGTGTCCGCAAACGGTGTCCATGGCGGACAGGAGAGAGCACCTGTTTCACTGCTGAACACATTTCTTTTGCAGAACTTCTTCTTGGAGACCATGGCATCTCTTATGTCCATTGCTTCTTCCCAACCACCCCCACCATCAACATCATCATCATCTGGAGGGCCTGGAGAGGGGAACAGGCGTGGTGATACAGAAAAGGAAGATCAAGAATAAGAAGAATATGAAGTGGAGGAAGTCAGTGTCACAATTACTTGGAGTCCTGGGTATGGAAATTTGTCGCGACCATTGGAAATATCCGAAAGGCTTATGCAAGCAAGGTTTGATGCACTGAGTTGTAGTCAGTCACAGTAAACCTGGCTTGTATTCCTACAGGACTACTTCCATAAGGCGCCACACCAAATCGACCCACGCGACTGCTCTGAGAAAGCTGATACCTTTTCTCAGGTAAGCGCAGGTTCACTTCCTCCACCCCATCATCTTCATTTGCTCCTGTCACCACAAAGGATACTCCTCTGGGGCAGAGACTCCAAGCGGCAGTTCACAGGCCATACAGAATGCTGTTGACACTTACCTTAGGAGGGTCACAGTGCTATGTATGTACTGTGAAGCACTGATCTGTAGGGGGAGACTTTTTGCAGTGCATTTTGGGGCAGCGGTCAAGGAGCATGAGAAACACTGCCACCTACCTGATTAAGGCCTGCCTAACCTCTTCCTTTCTCCACCTGCCCCTTCCTTTCTGTGGTTGGTGCACCTTCCCTCCCTTCCCTTGCCTACGTTGACTTTCCAAAAAACACCCACAAAATACAAAATTCACAAACAAAGTTCCTTTAGGAGCCCCCTTTCATCGTTAAAAAATAGAAGTGAGAAAAAAGTCACAGGCCCCTGTGCAGCCTGCATAGTCAGCGGACAGCACAGAAGTTTTGCGTTAAAAAATGGTGGCTCTTAAAGAACCTTTTTTGTGTTTTTGGCTTTTATATTTTTTGAAAATGTTTGGTTTTGCAAACTGAATAAATATTTTCTCTCACTTTCACAAAAACTGCTTCAAAGCATTTTTAATGTTTTCCACAAAAATCTGATTACCCACATCAGTTAGATGGATTCCATCTTGCTGAAAAATGTTGGCCCTATCAAATTTAATGTTCTCATTATGAAATGACACATCCCAACATCTCACACAAAAACACACACAGCTCTATTGGCGTTGCGCCTCACTTTTTCCATTTGCGGAGCAAATGGACTGGAACGCATCCACATCTGTCTCTGGGCAATGCGTGAACAAATTATTTTCGAATTAGGGAACATTTCCTTCAACTTTCCCATTATCTCCTTCATTGCAATTTGCAATGAAATTCCAGTCACGTTCCCCAAACTGTTACCTCAACAATGTTATGTTATATTATTTGGCATTTATATAGCGCTCTATATATCATTGTTACAACCTCAAAGCGCTTGTGGGTTGAACACCCTGGGGGACCATAGTCAAAGTCAGTCGAGAGAGTAGTGTTATAGGGTGCTTTGGTGCACTCAGTATGTGAGCAGCTGATGCGATTGCTTGATGGTAGCTGCATCCTAACCATACGTGTGTTGGTATTGAGGGATCAGTTGAATGTGTGCATTCTGGTGGTTGGTGACCGAGACTGCATTATGGTGGCATTAGGTCTGTGTAGGACGGGTCGATATTTTCATGGGGTGTAGCTGCATTCTAGCAGGATGGTGGGTGTTCATGGATTATTGTTCCTATGTGGGCAGCTGGCTGAAATTGATCGGGGATTAGCTGCGCTCTATTGTGTGTTGTGTAGAGTAGAGAGTGAGCGTAGTGATAGAAGAGGTGAGTGTCTGGAGTGAATGTTTTATTCTTACGAGCCCACTGTTCTGGATAACGTTCATGCGCTTCGTGATAGCTGTATTCAGAGGGAGATGGGACAGGGGGTAGCTAGGCATGTGCAGTGGACTCACGAGCAGCTAGTTAGTAGTCATATAGTTAGCACCTGTGGGAAGTTAAGGTTGTCATCAATGATCATTGTTTTCTGATTCTGTCTTGGTGACTTGTTAGTCGATTTGAGTGGTGTCATTGCTCGGTATCTCCATGAACATCTGTCCGCAGGTTACATGTACATTCCAATGTAATGTTATTTAAGTCATGGTCCATGTTTTAGCGGTCCTAGATGGACTTAATCATGTTTACAAATAAAGCCAGGTTTTAGAGCTTTGCGGAAGGCCATATAGTCTTGGGTGTGTCGAATGTGTTGGGGGCGTGAGTTCCACAGTCTCGGGGCCAAGGTTGAAAAGGTGGATCCTCGAATCCTGACTGAATTGGAGGTTGGACTCACTAGTAAGAGGTCAGTGCTTGATCTCAGGGTGCGTGAAGAGAGGTAGGGTTTAATCGTGTCTTGTAGGTACGTTGGGCCGGTCTTGTGCACTGCTTGGTGGGTAATGCATAGGGTTTTGAAGGTGGCCCTTCATCCTACAGTGAGCCAGTGAAGGGTACACAGAGCGGGTGTGATATGGTCTCTGTGTCCCAGGGCGAGGAGTTTGGCTGCAGCGTTTTGGGTTCTTTGGATTTTGTTTAGTTGATATGCCGGTGCTCCCAGGTATAAGGAGTTGGCATAGTCTAGTCTCGACTTGACAATGGACATAACAGCAGAGAGTCGGTTGGGGTAGATGAGGTATGGGAAAATGCGTCTAAGGAGTTTGAGGTGGAACTGACAGGATTTTGATACATTATTGATCTGACGGGAGAGAATTAGGTCTGAGTCCATAGTGCAGCCAAGGTTTTTGACTTTTTGGGAGGGCGGGGAGGGGTGCCAAGAGAAGGAGGCCATGGGAGTGGGTGTGGAAGAAGGGCAGTATTGACGCACATCATGATTTCAGTTTTATCTGGATTCAGAAGGAGGTGGTTTTTGTCATCCATAGGTAAATATCACTCAGGCAAGCTTCAAGGTCAGGGCATGGGTTGGTGCTTGCTTTGGGAATTCTCAGGATAATTTGGGTATCATTGCCGTAGTTGTAACAGGAGAGGTTGTGCGCACGGATGATTTCAGGAAGCGTGGTCAGATAGAGGTTAAATAGGAGAGCAGAGAGGCAGGCGCCTTGGGGTACTCCAGTATTCAAAGCACGAGCAGTTAAGACAAACGGGGAGAGGAAAGTGATTTGTTTCCTGTTGCTGAGGAAGGAGGCAATCCATTTGATTGCTGAGGCACGCATTTCTAGGGAGTGGAGGCGGTCAAGGAGGGTAGAATGTTTAACAGTGTCAAAGGCTGCTGACAGGTCAAGGAGAATCAGCGCTGCACAACCCTCAGAGTCTGCCGAGACCTTGAGATCATCCCAGATCGAATTCAGAGTGGTTTATGTTCCATGATGCGGCCTGAAGCCTGATTGCGCAGGGTCGAGTAGTTTGTTCGATTCCACGAAGCGATTGAGCTGGGAGCATGCAGCCCGATCAATGAGCTTCCTGAGAAATCTGTTGTTGGAGTTCGGTCTGTAATTCTTAAGGTCAAAGGTGGTGAGGTATGCCTTTTTTAGAAGCGGTCTGACATGCGCTATTTTCAAAGCCTCTGGAAAGGTGCCAGAGGTGAGGGAGTTGTTTAGTATGGACCTTGCATGTTCTCCTGCGGAGGTAGAGGAGAATATTTCTTTCAGAAGAGATGCGGGCCAAAGGTCCATGGGGCATCCGGAGAGTCTGCTGCTGGATAGTAGATCAAGGAACTCGATTCTCGAGATGGGTTGGAAAGAGTCGAAGGTTGGCATTGCAGTTGTCAGGGTGATCGGATCAGGAGGGGTAGGGGTTTGGTGGGCGGTCAGGGTGGAGGGTTTGGTGTTGAGGGTTTGCTATCCTGTCAAGTGCAGTGTTGTAGAAATGTAGTGAGAGGGAATCGCAGAGTGTTTGCGTGGGGGTGGTTTGGGTAGATGTGCAAGTGGATTTCATGAATTTGGAGATGGTCTTGTGTAGTTCTTTGCTGCTCTTGCCACAGTTCAGAAATTGTTTATTGTAATATACTTTTTTGGCTTTTCGGATCTCGGATTTGTAGTAATGGTGGTGGTGGGCCAACAAAAATCTGCTAAGGGCAGTTTTAGATGCTCGCCATTTGAACTCAAGGGAGTTATTTCGACTTTTGAAAGTCTTCAGGTGGGGCGTGAACCATTTTGGAGATGGTCCTTTGCTTGAGGATGCGGGGTGTGAGGGAGTGAGAGGAATTAGTGATTACTTAAGCCAGGAGTCAAAGGATTTGATGGTTAAGGGTCTACCACAGTTCAGCGTCGCTGGTGGACAGAGTAGAAGGGCTTCAGCTAGGTCGGGAAGTATTTTGACTTTGTTCCAGCATTTGAGATCCAAATTGAGCGCAGGTGGAGCCGTGGGAGGAGGGGCTGGTGTGTGGATAGACAAAGGGATGGCAGAGTGGTCTGTCCAGATAAGAGGTTTGGGACTGGATATAGAGACAAGCTCTAAAGATCGCATCAAGGGTGTGACCACCAGAGTGGGTTGAACCAGTGGTGTGTCAGGAGAGGTTAAGTACGTCTAGACTGTCGACCAGAGGATGGGTCATGGGGTTGTTGGGCATATCAAACCAGATATTGAAATCTTCCACTAGTGTGAGAGCTGGGTGATTTACCTGGATGGTAGCTATTGAGTCAGAGAGACTGTTGGCGAAATGTCTGTCATATCCAGTGGGTTTGTATATGCTGTGAGTGAGTGTTGATGGTAGTGAGAGTTTTACTAGAAGGGATTCGCAGGTAGCTTTGCATGGCTGGGACTTGGCGAGTGAGATGGAGAAATGAGGTTTGTAGAGGATTGCCACCCTGCCACCTCTATAAGATCTGTTGTGGGTGTTAAGGGAGTATCCAGGGGGAAGGCCTTGTTTGTGACTGAGGCATAGTAGTCAGAGAACCATGTTTCTGTGATAACAATGAGGTCAGGATTGTCAGTGGATAGGAGGTCAATGATACTGTGTCTGTTTCTTGTCACAGAGCGGGCATTGAAAAGCAGACATGTGACTTCATGAGGGGAGGTGATTTCTGTGACGCTTGTCATGGGGAAAGCTCGGTGGACATGGGTGCCCAGTGAGATGGAAGGTGTGGTAGGATTAATAAGAGTGGTTAAGACAGACTAAGGGGAGGTAGTGGAGGATCTGGATGCATGTACTAGTCGAGGGGTGGGTGAGTGGGTTGCATCACTGGTGAGCGGGAATAGTTGACCGGCAGTGGTAGGTATGCATGGGACTTGCTGGGGAGGATTGGGGGTGGTGATTGGTGCACGTGTGGTGTGGACGGTTGGTCAAGATGTTTGTGGTTTGGGTCTGGAAGGTGCTAGGGGTATCGGTGTGCAGGGTGAGAAGTCGAGAACAAGGGGGTGGAGATGGGGAGAGAGGAGAGGAGAGTGGCTGATGATGGGGCTGTGGTGAGATATGGAGACTCGAAGGAGAGGCCCGGTCACCCTTTCCACGATTTGTGGGTGTGGCTGCCAGAGCGGTGTAAGGGAGAGTAGGATGTTCAGAGGGAGAAGCGGATGAGGCAACTGTTTTAGAAAGGGCACGGTTTGCTACTTTCTAAGAAGGGAAAGGGTATGAAGGGGGGGTCTATGGGCGGGGGTCAAGTAGGAGCTGAGGGAATGGGAGAGAGTGGAATGGGGAGTAGGCCCAGATAGATCGTAGATGAGGATGGGGGTGGGAGGCTGTGCTGCGTTTGCAGGCTGTGGTTGTCCTCGAGGGATAGTGCGCTCAAGGGGCCACCGGGTTTTCGAGGGAGAGTGTTAGTTTTGAGGGAGTGTGGGATTGAGGTAGGGGCATGGATGGCGTGTGTGTTGGTGGAGGGATGATGATGTTAGGGGGCCATGAGGTTCTTTACGAGTGGGTGAGTGGTAGCGTGGGTGTCAGATGGGGATTGGCAGTGGCAGGGAGGGTTGAGGTGGGGGGTTTTGTACTGGGTAGGAGTTCCTGAGTGAGTGTAGAGAAGCTGAGGCAGTGGTGTGCATCTCGTGATCTTTGGAGCACCAGAGAGCTCCTCTGTCTTGAGAGTTTGAGATTGCGTGTGATTTGAATTTGTATTTTATTAAATTTATATAGCGTTTTAATCCAAAATGCTTTACAAGTGGATCCAACAATATACAGCAAGCATTACATAACAATTGAATTAAACAAGAAAGCAGTACAAAAAACTATTTACATTATGGAAGAGGAAGAAGAGAAGGGAGGGGTCAAGAAGAGAGAAGAGATAGTGGGTGGGAGGGAAGGTGAGAGTAGAAGTAAGAGAGGAGGCAGAGGGAGTAGGGAGAAGGAAGGAAGAGAGGAGGATGAGAAACGTACAGGACATAAGGAAGGAGAGAGCGGAGAGAGAGGGGGAAGGTAAATAGGAAAAGGAAAAGGAGGGGTAGGAGAGAATACTAAAAGAAGTAAGAGGAAGCAAAGTGTTTTAAGCAGGTGAATGAAAGTGATAGGATTTTAGGGAGGTACGAAAGTAAGTGAAGGACGAAGTAGAGCGGATGAAAAGAGGAAGGCGGTTCCAGTGGTAAGGGGCAAGGAGTTGGAAAGAGTGGAAGCGAGAAGGGGCACAGGGTGGAGGTGGAGAGGAGAGTAGGTAGAGATTGGAAGAGCGGAGAGAACAAGAAGGAGTGCAGAAAGTGAGGAGGGAGGAAAGATAGGAGGGGCAAGACCATGGAGGGATTTGAATACGAGACAGAGGAAATTGAATTTGAGCTGGAAATGAAATGGGAGCAAACCTAGAGAGGAGAGAGAAGAGGAGATGGAGTCATGGGGAGAGAGAAGGCAGAGGGAGCGGATGGCAGAGTGGTAGATAGACTTAAGTGGGGAGAGGTGAGAGGAGGGGAGTCCAAAGAAAAGAGTAGAGCAGTAGAAGAGTCTAGAGAAGATGAGTGAGGAGATTAAACATTTGCTAGTGTGAAAGGTTAGGGTGGCTCGAATTTTATGGATGTTGTAGAGGTGAAAGCGGCAAGATCTAGCAGTAAGAGAAATATGGTGAGAGGTGGGGGTCAAGATAAAGACCAAGGTTACGTGTGTGGGAAGAGGGGAGATTGGAGGGGGAAAGATAATGAAAGGGGGAGGAAAAGGAGGAGGGAAGAGTGCATGCAGGAAAGAAAAGGACTTCAGTTTTATCGGTATTGAGAGTAAGGAAATGAGAGGACATCCAAGATTTAATAGCAGAGAGGCAAGAAGAAAGCTTCTGGTGGCTGTCAGGAGAGAAGGAGGAGAATGAGAGAAAGAGCTGGGTATCGTCCGCGTAGAAATGATGTGTTGCCAGGGGCCAGGTGGTCACTCTCAGTAGATGTGATGGGGTCAAGGGAGGACAATATGTTCAGGTGTGTTGAGGTGAGTGGGAATAGGGTTTTTGGCATGTGGTAGTTGGGGCACAAGAGCTCTCCTCTGGTCATAGAGTTAGAGGCGAAACGGTGATTGGGTGATGGGCGAGGGAGGCCAGAGTGTATCTGTGTTCGGGGGCAAGGGATGTAGGTGGTGACCAGATGTGAGATATAGGGGGGTTCATGAAGTTAGGTGCTAGAGTGATGGTAGTGTGCCAGGAGGGGAGGGTTGAGGGGGAAGGGTATGGTGAAGAAGGGGTCGGAGAGGCAGTCTTTGTTAATCTGGAGTCTCCATCCGAGTGGGGATGCCAGTCATGGTTGTTAGATAGAGTAGTCTAGCAGCCGAGCAATGTGTAGGTCAGAGAGTGGCTGTTCGCTCAGAGGGTGGGGACGCAAGGTTTCAGTGGTGAGGTACCTGGACTAAGATGGCAGCATTACATTCTGAAGCAGTTGATGATATAGCAGTGCCTAGATTTGGGACACCTTGATAGAGGGAGAAGGGTCTAACACGGGCACAAAAGAAGGTCAAGTAACAGAAATGCAATAGCTCTAGATGTAATAGCAGCACTTAGATTTCAGACACCTGGATAGTGGGAGAAGGGCCTAACACGGGGCACAACAGAAAATCAGATGACAGTAAATGCAAAAGTAATCTATGAAATATCAGTGCCTAGATATGGGACACCTGGATATTGGGAGATAGGTTAACACGGGGGACAACAACAGATCAAATAGCAGTAGATGCAATAACCCCAGATGTAATAGAAGCGCCCAGGTTTGGGACACCTGGACAGAGGGAGAAAGGCCCAAACACAGGGGACTACAGAAAATCAAATAACAGTAAATGCAATAACTCTAGATGTAATAGCAGCGTCTAGATTTGGGACACCTGGATAGAGAGAGAAAGGCCTTACATGAGGGACAACAGAAGATCAGAAAGCAGGGACACCTGGAAAGAGGGAGAATGGCCCAACACAGGGGACAACAGCAAACTAAATAACAGTACATCCAATCGCTCTAGATGCAATAGCAGCGGCTAGACCTGGGACACCTGGAAAGAGGGAGAAAGGTCCAACACAGGGCACAACAGACAATCAAATAACATTAAATGCAATAACCCAAGATGCACTAGCAGCATCTAAATTTGGGACACCTAGATAGAGGGAGAAAGGCCTAACATGGGTGAAGACAGAAAATCAAATAACACTAAATGCAATAACCCTAAATCCTAAATGTAATAGCAGCACCTACAATTGGGCAACCTGGACAGTTGGAGAAAGGGCCTAACACGGGGGGGGGGGGTTTCAACAGAAGATCAAATAATAGTAGATGCAATAACTCTAGATGTAATAGCAGCACCTACAATTGGGACACCTGGACAGTGGGAGAAAGGGTCTAATACGGGGAAAACAGAAGATCAGATAAAAGTAAATGCAATAACCCTAGATGTAATAGCAGTGCCTAGATTTGGGATACCTGGATAGAGCGAGAAAGGGCCAACATGGGGCGCGACAGAAGAACAAATAACAGTAAATGCAATACCCCTAGATGTAATAGCAGCGTCTAGATTTGGGACACCTGGATAGAGAGAGAAAGGCCTTACATGAGGGACAACAGAAGATCAGAAAGCAGTAAATGCAATAACCCTAGATGTAATAGGAGCACCTAGATTTAGGTTACCTGGATAGAGCGAGAAAGGGCTAACATGGGGCACAGCAGAAGACCACATAACAGTACATACAATAACCCTAGATGTAATAGTAGCTCCTGGATTTGGGACACCTGGATAGAAGGAGAAAGGCCTTACATGGGGGACAACAAAATATCAGATAGCAGTAAATGCAATAACCCTAGATGCAATAGCAGCACCTAGATTTGGGACACCTGAACAGTAGGTGGAAAGCCTAACACGTGGTACAACAGAAGAGGGACTCTACACGAGGGCTTGCCATGAGTTTTGATGAGTATGTACACTTCACAAAAGAGCAGCCGGTGTAGGTCTCATACCCGGTCAGACGCTGCTAGTTGACGGCTGCAGGCACCACAGGCTAACACGGGCCAATATGGTCTGGGGCTGTACCTGTTCTAGTTGTCCTTTACCTCGGGTCCTTCGCTGCAGGGGCTGCAGGGGCTGCATGGGTGTGGGGCTGCCCTCGATGGTTGCTCTAAGTGGGTTACTGATGAGAGTGCGCTAGGTGCTGGATGTTTTAAAAAAATCCCCAAACGTATTGCAGGCAGGCCCAGGGGGACAAAGGACTCTGGAAGCCCAAACACTCACCTGCAGCCCAGGAGAATAAGTTACATGCAGGCGGTGAACGCTGGTGCTAGGCCCAGGCTCTGGCTTGGATCAGATGTCTAGTCAGGAGGAGGGACGGGAGGTGGGTCAGAGGGAGGGCAAACAAGGAAATTGGTCAGGGGAAATGGATCCAGGCACCGAGAGCGTAATAGGCGCTGGGTGTTTAAAAAACATTCCCCAAAAGTATTGCAGGCAGGCCTAGGGGGACTAAGGACTCTGGCAGCCCAAACATTCACCTGCAGCCCAGGAGAATAAGTGGCGTTTAGGCGGCAAACGCTGGCGCTAGGCCCAGGCTGTGGCTTGGATCAGATGTCCAATCTTGGAAAGGGGGAGGGATGGGAGGCAGGCAGAGGAGGGGGGCAAACAAGGAATTCTGGTCTGGCGAAATGGGTCTGGGCACCAAGAGCATGACAGACTCAAACCAATTAACAATAATAATGACTGGATGTTTCAATTCAACCATATTTGCACAAAATAGGAACAAGTCCACCCACTTCATGCCTCGCACTCCATACCAGAACACTTCCAATTCAGGGAATCCAAGATTTTTGGCTATTCCACAATGCTCAGCATACACCTTCAACCAATGAACCCAAGAGTCTCCCAAAATCCAAACACTCTGCCTGCTGCAAGACATTGCCATGGCCATTTCCAATCCTCTCACAACTCCTATTAACAAAACTCCTGCTTCCCTCTCTTCCTGTATACCAGACCCAGGAAACCTGATTGGCTGATCCCCAATGTCCGTGGACAACCATGACTGTTCACGATCTCTGCAATCCCCTTTCCATGGCAGGCAACCTTAAAAGACACATGCCGTCTGTGGACTACAGCGGACACCACAGCCACTGAAAGGGGTGGCAAAATTAAACACAATTTAAGTTATTTAATCTTTAGTGGTGGCTCTGAAAAGAACCTATTTTGGTTGGGGGTAATTAACAAGCATCTTTTTTTCTAATGTTTTGCTTTTATGTACAGTACTGTGCACTCTACATCTTCCTTTACAATTTTCTTACAGGAAAGTTTTCAATGCATTCCAAACATTGTAAAGGAAAATGCATTTCCAACATCTGTGAAGTGAACTCGATCTTGACAAAAATGTCACACCATCACAACTTATATTGCCATTCTCAAAAGATGACATTCCTGCAGACTACAAAAAAGCAGATACAGCTTTATTGACAAGCTGCCTTGATTCTTCAATTTGTGGACTGAAAAGGTATGCTGGACATCTCCATGTTTGCGTCTGATTTATTTCAGAGAAAATTATCTTAGCAGCAGGAAACAGCTGCATTAGGCCTTTAAAGAAATCCTTCTGGGCAACATGCAAAGACACTGGAGTCACAAACCCAAAACTGTCCCCTCCACAATGCACAATCACAATGTCAGGACATTTAAAGTGAGGCATACTCTCACAGAACAAAAAACGCTTGCCCAATCTAAGCCGCAAACTGCATGCCACAAATTGTCCACTTCTGCCAATCCAATATTTCTAAGGATGCCATGATTTTCAGCATACACCTTCAGTGACTGAACTGAAGAGTCCCCCAGAATCCACGCAGCCTGCTTTCTCAAACACATAGCCCTGGCCACTGGCAGTGCTCTCACAACTCCTGCAAACAAAACACCTGCAACACTCTCTTCCTGTACACCACCCCCAGCAAACCTGATTGGATAATCTCCACAGTACCCTATCCATGCCAGGCATCCACAAAAGATGGATGTGGCATGTGCCGTATGCATACTACCACGGTGTCTGTGGAACCCATAACTCACGGGAAGCCCTTATACCCTTTCCACTTTCATATTCTCAACACTCCCTTTTTGGCTGCTTTCAAAGAGTCACACATCCATCCACCAATCACATCCAAAACCTCTGCACCTAACCCTGTCATCTCACTTCAACACTTCAGATGTACACTTGAACTCTCAGAGTACATATGTCTGCATCTAACAAAACATAGTACAGGTATGCTTATATTAAAAAAAATATATTTTTACAACTCTTTGACGAATAAAGAATATCTATATTACACGGCCACGGTAGTGGCCGTGTAGTTATGGTTAAGTTGCTGTTTCCATAGGAAGAGCACTTTTTGGGCGGCTTATAACTTCGCTCCCCCTGGATGAATCCTCACCAAACTTTGCAAAAAAAGTATATGGGCCACTCTGAATATTTGCTTGGAGATGTTTGGTGCAGGGGGCAAATGTTATAGGGGGGTCCCAAAACATCTTTTTTTCCCATAAACTGAATGGGGGAAAAACATTGCGCATGGCTACAGGTCAAACAGGTCAAACCACTGGACGGATTTTGACGAAATCTGAGGCAGGTACAGGGGCTTGGTCCAGAAAGCGTGCTTTTGTAAATTTGGTGACCATCCATGCAGTTTTTTTCTTTATATTTATCAAAAAGTAGGTCTAAACAAATTAGTGATATCTATGTCCGCTCCGCGGTCACACTTTCCTGTTCGGTCCGCGAACAAGATACCGATTGGCTAAGGTGCTGGCGTCATGACCGCGGACATGCAACGTCTCTGCCCTTTGGCTGCTGCGAGACGTGTTCTGCGTCAGATTGTTTGGATGCGTCCAGCATCTTGGATCCGCCGAAAGCGGAGCAACAACCAGCGTACACATGCTTTATTCATGAAACTCTTTTGCTGTGTCACAGAGCATTGGGAAAGGTTCAGACAATAAGACATGGGTGATCAATGCATTTGTTCTGGGGGTCGGGTTCATGATGTAATTTCTATGGACACCTTGTACGCACAGTAAATGTGGGGTGTAATAACGATAATACTTCAGTCCATGCAGTGGACAGGAAACTTGTAACTGTTGAAAGCACACGCGTATTGGTAGGCAACATTGAAATTGACAACATGCCGTGAATGCATTATTTTTTCCAATGGCTATTATTATATTCATTAGTACGCCGCCATGGGTGTCAAATGCTACAGTGGTTGTGGCCAGGGCCTAGAGTCTTGGATGCATGGCCGTCGGCCAAAGGCCTTGCACCCAAGAACAAAGTTATAAGTACTAGACTTGCAAGCGACTGCACACCCATCCCATGTAAGATTCATGGACATACAGCTAGGAGTGAAGCCTCTGGCCAGAAGCACTGAAGGATATCACACCTATAGAAAAACCGCCACTACCACACATCACTGAGGTGTTTGTGGAGAGACCCTGTACTCTTGGGTGCATGGCCAAAGCCCATGCACCCAAGACTGAAGTCATAAGCAGTGGAGTTACAAGCCAATATGGGTGTGGTGTAATGTGCTAGTTGTGTTGACGCAGTAGTGTTTAGATTCATGGCTGCAGACGATGGTCCGAAAAGTAAATTTATAAGTATCTAATTTACAAGGACCATGGTTTTGATATGCAGCAATGGTTGTGGATAGGAACTATACTCCTTGTACCTTGGTCGTAAGGCGTAGGTGGTAGGTTACTCACTGAAGATGCAAGGGCCAGCCTACAGGCACTGCAGCATATTAGTACCATAGATTAGACGTGTAGATTCCCATGTGTAGAAAATGACTGCCAATATGCTTACTCCTTACTTTGTTCAGAATCCACATACATTTTTTAAGTGGCTATCGTACTTGGAGGAAGTATCGCTTTTTCCATTTCTGTGATGAAAGAAAAAGGTGTGTTAGTGTTTGCATTTTTTGAAAATTTACTCCACTCAGTTTCTGTGTTTGCTTTTCTAATCCATGGGTCTGGGGAAATAAAATCCTTGGCGGATTTAAAAAAAAACCTTAGTTTCCTATGGTACTAACTACTTCCTTGTTTCCTTTGAGTGTTTCCTTCATCTTTCTGATCAATGCTATGTTTGTTGCCTTCCTGCCCATTTTTAACAACAGTTAGATACCTGTAGGCATATTCTACCTGTGCATTTGTTTCCAACGATCTGTGATAAATATTTATTTGTGTCATTCTTCCATCCTGTCGGGTAGTTAGATACCTGTAGTTAGATACAGCTCATGCCTTCCTTACACACTGTGTTTCCTATATCTATCAATGCTTTGTCTAGGGTAAGACCGTGGGATTTATGAATGATAACTGCATATGCAAGAGTTAGAGAAAATTGCTCTCTACGTACATACATGTCTTTGAAGAGAAGGAATCGAGCAATTGAGCGCCCTTTCCTTTTCACTTCTGAAACTTTATCAAAGCGAATATTTACAAACTGAATGTTGCTATCACGTGGGTATGATTGAAAGCCAACAACTGTGCCCATTGTTCCATTAACTAGCCATTGCTCTATGTCAAGGTTAAGTTAAGCATTACTTTACAATTTAAGGATCATTTCAATATATTTTCCAACCCAGCTGTGTTGGAAATTGAATTTTCTAAACTATTTAGTCTTGTTGTGACTTGCTCACACATGGGTACAGTCATACCATGTATGTCTAGTTTGTCTGTGGCGCTAATTTCCATTATTGGTTGCATTTCTTTCTTTAACATTGTTTCATTGGATTTGAAATAGCTTGCAAGAGTTGGAATTAAGGCCATACAATTGACATTTTTGTACGCTATTTGTTCCATAACATCAGTTGCACATGCATTATCGTCATAAAGTGCTTCTTGCGATAATGCACCAACTCTAATACTTTTTAAAATGTTGGCATAAGTGACATCTGCAGATTGCCGCATGTTCTTAGTTAATTCTCTGTATTGGAAATGTTGCCAAAGGTTAACATTACCTATGCTACCGAAAGTTTTCCGGCAGAGTTTGTGGCCTAAGGTTTTAAAAATCGGTTCACCTTTCACTGGTGAGTATTGTAGAAGCTCTCCGAAAACGATGATGTGTTTCCCTGCAAAGAGCTCTTCGTTATTATTTTTAAGTACTTCTTGCAATCTGAGATGAATCAAAGCCAACATTAGGTTGGAGACCATGCTCACTTCATCTATTAGTAGCATTGTCATTTCTTTCAATACTCTACGTAATTCCATTGCAGCTTCTGCAGAAAGTTTGTAGTAGTCTAATTTATTTTGATGCTCTATTGGAAGCAGTAGTAATCGGTGTAAAGTCACAGCGCCTGAGTTGTAGGCAGCTAAATCTGTGGGGGCCATTACAACAGCTGACAGTTTGTTGTTTGTCAATTGTTGAAGGAACTTGCTGATGATTTTGATTAAGAATGTTTTCCCTGATCCAACTTCACCACTGACGTACAGCAGTATAGGTGTGTAATTTTGACAGGTACATTCTTTATTTTCGTGTTGTACACCATGTACAATTTGTTTTGTTACGTCTTCAAAAATGGTGCGCTGATCGTTTTTAAGTTTTGCTTGTTGTACAGTTAAGTCTTCTGTATCTTCTTGATACTGATATATGGTGTTTTCTACTTCTGCCATAGCTACTTCAGCCTCATTTGCTATTAGTGGTTGTCCTAGTGGTTCTTGACTTCCTGTTACAGAAGGTTGACTACTGTCGGAAGAGTCCTTATCTAGTTGGGCCTGATGTTCTTCTTCCTGTTGCTGCTCATTGTGTAACATTGTTTTGTACTGCGTAAAGTTCACATCGGTGATAGTTCTTTCATTTGCTTTGAAAGCATCTTCATAGCAGTCATAATTATCTAGTATGTTTTCCCCTTTTCTCCATGGTTTGAAAAGTTGTAATAGAAACATGTAATAAAGTTCTTTCTGTTGAGGAGTTTTTAATGACAATTTTACATGATTAATTAAGCTTCGTTTGATAAGTTTCCCTCAGCTCCCTTCACAATTGGTCACTCTATATCTACGTTTGCTTTTATCAGGTTTTATATTATTTTTGTATGCAAAGTTTTGAGCTATGTGGTATAGACACATGCTTTCCAGAGTGGTACTCCTGTTTGGATAATATGTGTCCAGTAAATTGTTTTTTAGAATGTCTTGGCTGTTGGGATCATTTCTGGCAATTGTTTCTATGTCGCATATGATTTTAGCACTCTTTGTCTAGATTTTGCAGGACCAAGACTGAGTCATACTATGTTGTCTGATTTTCCATACAAAGCAGTGCCGGTTAAACGATCTGCTGCTTCATAGACCCCACATTCTCTATGAGAGAGCATTTATATGCCTAGGCTGTACAATTTCTGTGCTAATGTTTTGTCTGATGCTAGGTCATCCCAGAGGTCTTGAAGCTCTGTTTTTTCTGCTTTTGTTAAGTAGGCTGTAACATATCATGCAACTGCAGTTGAATTGTCTGCAATGTACTGCACATCTATGTTTGCATTCCATAAGAGGGCAATGATTGCATTGTAATCATTGATGTATTTTGATTCTTCCCTTCTTTTTATGTAATACGTGTTTTTAGGTGATTTACCTTTAACACTATGTCGAACTGAAGACATGAAGTTGTTTACTTCACCTGTTTCTGTAACTGGTTTAGGGAAACCAAAGCGGCGTTTGGTGTAGTACTTACCTTTGTTTTTGTATTTGCGGCGACAATATTTGCCACATTTCTGTCTTTGAAATTGTAAAATCTGCCCATGCAGCTCATTATGTGTCTGTTGTGAAGGGATTTCACATGTGACATATTTTTGGATAAACTCCAAAACAGTGCTATCACTGTCGTGCCCAAATTTCGGTGCACCTTTGATCCATAACAGCATGTGAATATGTGGTGCTCCTCTCGCTTGATATTCTTTTCTCCAAAAGAAGTGCTGCACTTCTCCAAGGGGAGGAACAGTTTTATTGCAAATAAAGTGTAGCATGGCAATGAAACGATGATGGAAATATCTTGAGACATTAACTGGATCTAGAGAGCAAAGTTCTCCAGGCGATAATATATCTATGTTGTTTTTGTTGCTGTTTGCTATGCATAGGAACTCATGTAAATCTTCCCATGCATATTCTGCACAACTTAGCGTAACAAATCAAGTTGGTGGTCCAAAGTTTCTGATCATGCAACGCACGTCTCCATGCCGTCTGAACCAGTATTCCTTTGTACCACGCATTTTTGCAAACAAATTTGTTATACTTGATTGTAAAACCTCATCTTTTTCCTGTACTTTTTTTTTATTATTATTAACTGCTTAGCTGCCATATTTTGAAAGTGGTTTCCAGATTTAAGAATGTGTGCAACTCCATAACATAGTGTTGCTAATGCACTTTCATAGAGTAGGTGAAATATGTAT
Organism: Ambystoma mexicanum; assembly: GCF_040938575.1. Lineage (NCBI taxonomy): Eukaryota > Metazoa > Chordata > Amphibia > Caudata > Ambystomatidae > Ambystoma > Ambystoma mexicanum. Next base: position 663,991,773 of record NC_090936.1, read on the forward strand.
TCCACATTTTGTCTAAATCTGGGATCTTGCGAATACATTCGTAATGAGCGGTATTCTGATGCCCCAATCTGAGTGGGTCTATCATCGTATCTTCCACCTTTGCCAGTAGGAAATAGCAGTGGAAAAGGACGTGCTTCTATACTTTTTTCCCAAATACTCATTAGTCACCCTTTGGTTTGTCACATTTGGTAAATTTCTAGTGCATCCTCTATGCTTTTTTGGAATGCAATGGATGAATTGTGTAATGGTCCAAAAGAGTGGATACTGTAGCTGGATCCAGAAGTTCGAATTGTCCAGTTTCTGATGGCTCTTGAATTATTTCAGTTGTTTCCCTTAAACTTTCATCAATATGTATTTCCTTATAGTACTCATTATTGTCTTGTAGATATTGCAATGCTTGTCTAACTTTGTGTAAGTCCACTAATTGTTGCCAATTTTTTTTGTCCTTTGTTGGTACTCCATTTACCAAGACTATTAAAGAATGCTCTATTGAACGTTCCACTCCTAGAGTGTGTACATTTTCCGTTAGATCTAATGGCAAATAAACTACTTTGCCACAAATGCCTTTCACCAATTCAGAGGAAGGTAATTTTGCTGTTTCTGGATGAAGGCGTATAATTGCTTGAAATGGGTGAACTGTTTGAATTATTATACTCTCATACAAATTGAGCTGTTGCAGGATTTTTGGTAATGAAAACAATTCCAAATTATTTGTGATAGCATGTGAAGGAGTGTGGTTGTTGTCTAATTTTGTAGTACAGTAACCACAACATATTAGGCGTTCAGTTAGTTCATATTTGTTTTCAGCTAAAAGGTACAAAGATAATTCAAACCATTTAGAGTCTTCATTGTCTTCTATTTTGTATGATATGTCCACATTTTTTGTGTTCCTTTCGTAAAACGTTCTGCGGCAACACACACACACACATGGTTTGGTACTTCTGCCGATGACCTTTTAAATGTTACTATTTCTTTTCTGTGTGTAATAGAAGGTTGCTATGTGCAGAATTGTTGCTACTATGTTCTAAAACTGTTGCATTTTGTAAGTGGCTCTCACTTCCAAAATACTTTTTCTGAATACGGTCTACGGTCAATTTCTTCTTGTAAGTATTTTGGTGTACCATGCAGAAGAGTGGTATTTAAATTGCCTAATTCTGAAGCTTGACTTTTTGCATAGTATATTTTATACACTAAATTTCATACATGGGAATGATGTATTTATATTCTTTTGATATCATGGATGGTACTTTTGCAAATAGGCCCAGAAATGCAGGCTAATGAATGTCCTTTTAGTCCTGTGTCTTTCCGCACTGGACAAATATCCATGTTTTGCAGAACTTTCATTTTACTTTTGTCTTTACCTTTTACATATTGATTGAGGAACTAACATAAAGATTTGAAAGCTTTGTTCGGAATGGCACACATTTATGTGCACGGCCATTTGTATACTGGACGGTGTGGTTCTGCTGAATCGAGAGGTAATTCTGAGTTTTCAGGGGGTAGTTTTGTAAGCAGTGTTTCTTGTTCCATAATGGTAGTATTGATTTTCTCATACCCTCGTCCACTGCTATGGATGGCAATTGTGTTTGTTTGATTTTGTTTGTATGCTTCTTCATTAAAATATGGCTCTGTGGTTGTTGTGTGACTCCATTCACCACCACAAACATGTAAGAAATTATTTTTGTTCACATTCTGTTTATTGCTGAGTTTCTTTTGTAGTTTGGTACTTAGTTTTGTTAGTGCTTCTATCCTATTTAACACTAATATGAACAACTCCTTTTGAGAAGGATTGCACTGTCCACGAGAGCTTGTAGGATTCACTTTCTATGGTAGGTTTTAAGGGGTGAGGATGATTTTGGTCCTCTTCTTAGTAGATTCTGAAGGACTCTGTGACAAAACATTTTCGCTAAAATACTTTTTTTACTATGGGTTCTTCTTACACTATCAGGAATATTAGGAACATTGTTAGCTGTACTGGTAGGCGTTTTTTTGACAACATTTTTGTGTTTTGTGACACTTTTTGATGGAGGAGGTACAGTTTTGGTAGTTGAAACTTCCTTTATTTTGTTACCCAAATGCATTAGCTGGTTTGCACCAACATTCTCTACAAACTCTACAACAGGAGGATGCTTACATTGGGCACCTTTATTTTTATTTGCTCTACTTCTGCGTTCCTTTCTACGGAGTTGCTTTTTGGTAGGCATTCTTTGGTGTCTGTTGAGAAAAAATAAATACTTTTGTCTGTTGTCCAATGTATGTGTGCAGTGTGCATGTGTGCATGTGTGCATGAGTCTGATGGGGAAGCTCTTTGTCATGGTGTGTCAACGTGTATTGAACTCTTGCAATGATTTGGTAAGGCTACTTTACTGTTTGTGTACTACTACAATGTGCTTCAGATGAGAGTGCAAAGTGGCCTACTTGTGACGAGAACCATTATTAATAGCCGAAATGCCAGAAATTTGCTACAGCAAATTCTTTTCACAATCTAACCTTCTAAGGATTACATATGTTATTTCAGTACCAAACACACCTGGATTTGTCAGCCATTCTGCCTGTTATTCTTTGTTCAATAAATGGATATTTGTAGGTAGAATGGTTTACAAATCAATGCTAAAAAAAACAAATAACCCACGCAGCCTCTTTGAGGAGTAGTTACAATATAAAGGTTGTACTGTACCTACTTTTTTGTGCAAGATGAGCAAGATGAGCAGGTTTCTTCGGATATGTCTCCTGCAGTGTAGATACTGTTGAGAGTCGTTTTCACTGCGATTAAAAAAAACAAACTCAATTACTTTGTGTGTTTGCAGCAGTGATGATACTGCACACATTAATTGTTCTTCTTTCGTCAAAGCATTCCAATTTCATATTTCAACCCAGTGCACGTGTACATTTCACTTCACTCTGTGCAGTATTTGCATGGTACTTGCAATATGGTACTTGAAAGTCCTTCAAAATAGCTAAAACTTTTAAGGGTATAGAAATGCCTTGTTGTTTACAAAGTGTACTATGCATAGGAGAGAGATTCGTAAGCGATAAAGCATAGTACTAGATGGGGAAACATTTTCTACTTGTAAATTAAAACCACAATGCCGAAAAATCGAGAGACTCTCAGAAGGAAATGTCACCACCGCAATCGGGAGCGCTTTCTATTCTCAACCGATCACATTGAAAGTAGCATTACTGTAGGCCGTACAGAGTACACAACTCTGACATTTTAACATACAAAATTGAGTTCTGCCCTAAATAGGCATGCTTGCAACATATGTACAGGTTATGCGGACGACAGTAAGCAGTCGTGCGATTTGTGAATGACAAATCAGACATCTTGCACTTTAAAGGGGAGCGTTGTTATTCATTCCCTATGGACATTTAGCGGCATTATTTTGTCTAAATTAAATCATAAGGGTTCCACATGTTCTCTGATTAAAATATACATACCTGTTCTCTATACTCATGCATGTGTGCATGCTTGGAGCTGTATGTAGAAATGTGCAATATTTGCACAGTAGCTTGTGAAGTAGGTGCTTTGCAATGATATGCGACTTCCATTCAGAATCATCGACAGTAATTTTGAAGTGCGCAATGTTGATGACGGAGTTAAAATTAGCGATGTTCAATGTGATTGGTGGATGATTGTGCGACTGCTTAGTTGTGTCCAATGAGGGACTCGCTTTGGTACCGCTGTAAAAAGGGTGGAAGGACTGGGTAAGAGTTACGTGCCGCACGTAGGCAACGCTTGTCCGCTGGTAGGGCGTGTCACATACGGATTTCTACAGCAAATCCTGCATGGAAAGGCGACTGTGGGCATCAGCCAATCAGATGTTCACATTATTTTTTTGTGTCGAAAGATGGTGCGCACACTGAAGATGGCAGAGGTGGAGAGGGTCAGGGTTTTGATGCTTGGAGACATTTTTGTGCAAGGCTTACAACACTATGCAGAGAGTAGGCATGTGGCACACCATTTCGATGTGAGAGGAGTAGAGGTGGTGTGGAGCGCTGACACTGATGCCAATGCTGCGGCAATTCTGTACGTTTGTAGAGACATGCGTACAATGACCACTCCTCATGCGGTAATTTTGCACTCCGGTGCTTGCCATTTGGGATACGTGACTTCACGTACTTTTTTGGCAGATTTGGCACAGTTGGTTGAAGCACTCATGACCATCTTCCCAACAACGAAAGTAATTTTTTCTGCTTTACTCCCTAGAGTACAATGGGACAACAATTCTGTTTTCTGTCCAGATCAAAGCATTGGGAGCTGTATCATCAATCGCGTAATGCGTGCATTCATGTTATGAGCTGGTATGTTTTTTTGCTGCCACGATAACATTGCTCCAAGCAATGCGGATTACTTTGAAGGAGATGGTGTTGCGCTATCTTCTTTGGGAAATGCAATGTTCTTTTGGAACGTAAGGCTTGCTTTACAGAAGGTTCTGTAATGTTTGCAAGAGTAAAGCAAGGACAAAAAATACAAAAAAATACATAAAATACCGGATGTCTGTACGGTATCTGGCCAAAAATAAATGATATTCAATGATACTTGTGATCTCATCTTTGATGTCTTGGGTGTTAGTCTTAGCAATGCACGTAGATGGCGCGAGTTATGGTTGCTTAGCTTACTATAATGGGGAAATGTGCAGGGATGTTTGGTTGCACTGTGAAGTATAACATTCCTTTAGTGACATTTCTTTACTGAATGTACATATATATGTATGGCAGGAAAGGAAAAGAAAGGGGCTAAAAAAGTGATGTCATCATTAATGTCATCATTGACATTTGAGATGACATCTTTCATGGTCTGGGTGTTAGTGTTAGCAGTGCACAGGGGTGGTGGCAGGGTTGGGGGCTTGGTTTACCATAACTGTCGAATTTCAGGGGATTTTTGGTTTTAATTTGAAGCATAAAGGGGAGGTGGAAAGTATTTTTTTAGTGAAGTGTACAGGTTTTTGTTAGGGCAACTTAACCATAACGTCCCCTCAAAAAGGTTTTTTTGTAGTGAATATATATATATGTATAGATATTCTTTCCATATATATATATATATATATATAGAATATATATATATATATATATATATATATATATATATATATATATATATATATATATATTCAGTAAAAAAACTTTGTTAAAGGGACGTTATGATTAATTTGCGCTACTAAAAACCTATGAAGTTCAGTGAAAAAAACTTTGTTAAAGGGACTTTATGGTTAAGTTACGCTACTAAAAACCTATGAAATTCTGTAAAAAAAAACTTTGTTAACGAGCATGTGTCCTTATTTGCGGACACTGTCCGGGCCCCCGAAAATTTAAAAACTGCTTTTTTAAGTAATCCAAGGTATTTTACAGTAAAAGTTCACCATTGCACATGTCCCAGACAATGTCCCTGCCGATCTACATACTTTGTGGAACTTTTTGAGCCCATTCTTGGTGTTCAAAGTGTTCGGGGACGGCGTGGGTGTCTGTGAAGTGCTCCCCAGCACCCCTATAAAAGGCCACACCCCAGAGCTGGTCCTCATTCTAATTTTGGATTTCCAAGATTTACAACAGGACAATTGTGCAGGTTGCTGTTCTTGGTTTCCTGTTCCTAGTTCCTGGTTATTAACCTTCCAGATGGCATCCCAAATGGCTTCTGCTGTTACTGCCTCTGCATCAGCACCCCCACCCCCTCCTCCACCACCATGTCCCTAAGGGCCTGCAGAGGGGAACAAGCATGAGGATGCAGAGGAGACAGATGAAGGGGATGAAGAGGATGAGGTAGTGGAAGTCCCTACTACTAGCACTCATGAGTCTTGGGTGTGGTGGTTATTTACCACAGTTGATGGAAAGACAAAAGCTCAAGCGAACAAGGTGATCTGCACTCAGTGCCACATGGTGCTGAGTCGTGGCAAGGCTAGTTCATATAGCTTTGGCACTACATCAATGAAGCGACACCTAAAGTCATTCCACGGTGAGGCTATTCGTAAGGTTGTACCTTGCGATAAATGTAGTAGGTTGAGTTCCTCTGCAGCCTCCTCCGTTTCCACTCCTGTCACCACAAAAGACACTCCTGTGGGACAGTGCATCCCTCCAGCTGCCTCACAGGCCATTCATGATGCTGTTGACCCTTACCTTTCAAGGGTGACAATATTGTGCATGCACGGCGATGCAGTACTCTGCAGGGGGAGAACCTTCGGACTGCTTTCGAGACTGCGGTCAAGGAGCATCAGAAGGTCTGCGACCTACCTGAATAAGGCCCACCCTATATCTTCCTCTCTCCACATGCCCTTTCTTATCCCTGTGGTTGGTGTCCCGTCCTTACCCTCCTTTCCCCTCCTTTCCTTGTGTGTCATGTTTAAAAAATATATATATATATATAAAACAACAAAAACAAAAAAAAACAAAAAAAAAACAAAGGCTCTTTTCAGAGCCGCCTATCAGAGTTAAAAAACAGAAGTGACAAATAAATAGTGCAGGGCCCTGTCCATTTTTTAGAAGTCTGTGTACATCTAAAATCTGTGCAGTGCTGCCCTGTCACAACCATTGCACTTTTTTCTGGGAGGAAGTGGTGGCTCTGAAAAGAGCCTTTTTCTGGTGTTTTTTTGTGTTTCAAAAACTTCAAATGGTCAACACCTACTGCAAAATGGATTGCTGTAATTCCAAAAAAGGTGGCAATGCATTTTGTATATTTTGCAAAAAAATCTGATTGCCGGCATAAGTAAGATGTACTCCATCTCTGCGAAAAATGTGTGTGCTACAAAACATAATATTTTCATTCTGAAAAGAGGACATACCAACATCTCTCAAAAAGGCACAAACAGCCTTGTGAACATTTCGCCTTGCATTCTCGATTTGTGGGCCAAATGAAAAAGAACGCAGCCACATTTGTCTCTGCGCAATATGGGAACAAATTACTCTGGAGTTTGGATACATGTCCATGACTTTCCAAAGTCCTTCTTTCATTGCAAATTGCAAAGAGATTCCAGACACATGTCCTAAATCGTTCCCTCCACAATGAATAATAATAATGTCTGGATGATGCTGTGTCACCAAAGAAGCACAGAGAGGTACCAAATCCACCCACTTAATTCCACGCACTCCATGCCAGTGCACTTCCACATGAGAGAATCCAAGATGTGCAGCCACTCCACAGCGATCTGCATGCACCTTCAACCAATTTATCCACGAATCTCCCGAAATCCAAACAATCTGCTTTCTGAAACACACAGCCATAGCTATCTGCTCTTCTCTCAGGAAAAACACCTACTGACAAACTCTCTCCTTACACAACACACCCAGTAAACCTTATTGACCAATCCCTTCTCTGCTCAGTCTCATTTGCATGCCTCGCAACCCCAAAATCCCTGTATGTAATACGCGCTGCCCGCGAACAACCACGCTGTCCGCAGACAAATCGAAAAATCTGAGTGTAGGGAATGAACATTTAAACAGTGTGCCCCATTTCCCCTTTGAGGTTGGCTCTGAAAAGAGCCTTTTTTATTTGTTTTGCAGATGCTTCAGAAACACCTTTTATTTTGTATTTTTTTTTGGTATTGTTTCTTATTTTCCTCCATAAATCTTCACATTAGCTTCTCCAAAGCAACCCTTATGTTCCAAAATAGCATGGCATGTCCCATAAAAGATAAAGAAATGCCATCTTCTTTAAAATAAACAACATTACCAGAATCAATGTTCTCATTATTACAAAAGAACATACCAGCTCTAAGCATGAAAGCAAACATGCCTCGGTTGATTGCACACCTAACAATATTTTGCTGAGGACAAAAAACACAACTGTTGTCTCATACTGCTCTACGTAACAAAGCAGAAAAAAATAACCTTGGCATTTGGAAAGACTTTCATGATTGCCTGAACCAAGTTTTGCAGATCTTGCAACAAAGTATGGGCACTGACATAGCCCAAAAGCACAGAATCACAGTGTAGGACAACTACATGTGGACTATGAAACCTAGCCATATCCTGACAAACTACTAGAATTGCCTGCAAATTCAAATCAGGCATAATGCTCCACACCACATCCACTCCCTTTGTGTCAAAATGGTGGTAAACTGACCTTACATTTAGAGATAGTTTAGTATTACCCTATTTTGGTGATAATATTGTGTTAGTTTGTGTTGGTAGTAATTTTAGTGGCATCTTACTTTGTGGTATTTTCAGAATTACCTTATTTTTGTGGTAAATTGGTGAGCATGGCTTTTTGTACTACAGCCCGATCATAATACAAATCTTTCCTCTCTATTAGAATATCTCTTGGTCGCCTATAGAGAACCCCCCAGACCTATCACAACCTTAGAGAACCCAGTGAGTTTATTCAGAACGCCCCCTATTGTATGTGGCTGGTATTACTGGCTTATTTACATCCAGTAATCTATGTGTCTCATCTGACACTGCCTTCTTTTTTCAGCATGTAAACAAGGGCTCATTCACAACACCTACACACACCTTCCTACCTTGCAGGTATTTATTCACTTTTCCTTGCTTGCTATTTTAGCTCAGTGGTAAATTAGCAAATGCTTTACCATTCTGGTATAAACATCAAACCCTTGGGATACCCCCTGTGTAGAAATGATTCACAGACGCATGAAATGACACCCAAATCCCAGCATTTGTTTTTTGTACACACTGTATTATATAAAAATTATAAACAGAAATACATCTTACCGCATGATATCACAGCATCGAGCCTACAAAATATGAAAGAGAACAGAAAACAACAGGCACATTGCAACAAAAAAAAACCAATTTGGTGTTCAGCACTTTTAAACATGAAGAAAAATAAACATGCAGTATTATTTTTATTTCTAACTCCCTGCACTGCCAACAAATTATGTCATCTCCCAATCATACTCTTTCCTCACGTACACTAACTCACCCAGGCCAGTGAAGTTTGAAACTCTCGTTATCAGGACCTTATCTGCACAACTTCGCCGTTCCGTAGACCCAGACTCCTTCGCATCAAAGCCAGAAACTAGATCTCTTTGTGTGGGGAGCTCCCAGCTGCTTAAGTTTGTAGCCAGCGCTCACACCCACATGGAGTCCAGCAGCATTTATTATGTAGCACCGCCTGTACCTCTGTCCCCACTCGATCTGATCCCTTCCCCCTGGTTATTCCTTAAGAAAACTCCTCCTGCCTATCACCCCTAGGTCAGCCCTCTATTGACGTGGCCCATCCACCTCCAATTTCTACCAATCAGAATAAAAGAATGTGTCCTGTATCATCCCTCTTTTTTCAAGACAATGAAGAAACTGTTTCCAATTGTCTTCCTGCCAGTGGCATATTTCTGCCCTCCGCGGAAAACACTCACATGGAATGAATTTCAGATTGTGCATCTCTTCATCGAAAATGAAGTCGATTTTAAACCGTGCATGTAAAAATATAGAATACATTTCATTGTACACAGAAACTGCATTAATGTTAGAGGGATTGGAGTTAATATATTAGTAATGCTATTAGTACAAGGTTAATTAATTATGCTTTTCTAATGCAGTTTGCACAAATTAAAACATCCAATTTGTAAATATGTGCACCTCTTCATTTTAAAATGACAGCACACTGCGCTAAAACATTTTACTAAATGCTCTGAAAAATTGCCTGCTGTCTGTTACTGATAACTGCTTTGCACCTATTGTGCACCTATTTTACACCTATTTTGAAATGGCTGCATTTAGATATTGGATACTGCCCAATTATCAATAAAATCCCCAAATATATCCTTACATACCCTCCTTTTTCTGACAATTATAACCAACATATCTATAATTGGAAGAAACACATACCACATTTTAAAATGAATGCACATTGGGGTATCTCTCATTCCCCATTGTTGCTAGTAGTATAATCAACATCCTCAACTTTATAGACAAAACAATCAGCCATCCGCCCATCACCATCACCAATACTTCCAAACTCACCATAGTGCGTTCCACCGAGGTTCCCCAATTAAACATATCTACCTCCATTACACCCAGACTACTAACAGTGATGTTAATTTTCCTCAGATTCATCTTAATGGTTTTCTTTTCATTATGACTCAACAAAAATGTTACATCTGGGTCAATCGGGAATGAGTCCCTTTGAAAAAACTCAATGTTTTCCACTTGTCTTTCCCAGATATCATTCGCAACATGGAACAGGGTTAAACCCCCAACTGAGACAATTGAATCTTTCAGAACCAGTAGGTAAAATACGTTATATTTCACCTGCTTGATAATAACTGTCCCATGATTCAAATGGGTAATCATATAATTCTTCAAGGAGGTGCTGACCAACCACCTATTTTTTTTTTTTTAATTTTTTGTTTATTTTTATTTTTGTTGGCATAAAATGCCTTTAAAAAGAGAAAGGAGATGAATGTTTCACTACAGTTAGTTCATTCTTCTCTCCTTGAGTGTTCGGATATCTCTCGTCTGATGGCACCTTAGCATCATGAGTTTGTAAGTCGCTTTCGATCCTTCGCCTTTGCTTCACTCTCACAATTTTGTCCTTGTTTTAGGTGTTATATCAGTAGTTTTTTCAACAGGCTCAAAAAGCGAATTAACGCATAATGCAGGTGTTTTTCCCGGCTATCGAACAGAGCTTGCCACCAATCGTCCGCACTTGGCATTTGAAATTTCATTAATTGGGGCCCTAATGTCAATGATCTCTCCCGGTGTAGGCTTTTGCATTCGAGTGTTAAATGTTTTAGAGTTTCTTCCTTCTTGTTGCAGAATCTGCAGGCTGCATTGGGTTCTTCTATTTTGCGTTGCTCTCTAGTCCACTCTCTTGTTTTAAATGCATTTAATCTGAAGTGTAGAAACAAAGCTCTGCTGCCGTTGTCTGGGGACAGTTCGATATAAGGCTGTAGGGTGTTTAGATTTCTTGCTTCGCTCGGCACCTCCTTCATTAAGTTGTTGGCTGATCTTAAGTTCCCAGTCACGATCCAATCTAATCGCCAGACCTTAGTTTTTGCAGCATTCGGATTGTCGTGTAGGATTTTTAGGTTGATGTCATAAAAAGCCATAATTTCCTCGCAGCGTTTATACCACATTGATAGCAGACAGTTGGGATTTCCTTTGCTGGGATTTTGTAGTATTTCGAATTGTAGGGCCACTTTCTTCATGGTTATCTTTCTAAAGAGGCTCAGCAGATTCCAACTGACTCGTGCATTAATTGATATTAGGTTTAGCTCGTATCTGATGCAAGCAGTTGATGTACCCTTTGGTAGTTGCAGAACTCTTACCCAGAAGATGTTTTCTAAGGTAGGCCAGACATCCGCGGAGCATCCGAGGGCATTTTCAGCACCAAAAATCAGGGCCGGCACTACCTTTTGGGAGTAAAAGTTCCTTACCGGTTTTATTGAAAATTTACCGTATTTCTTATGTAAGACGCTAGCTTGGCATGCGAATTGCCGACATTTGGATTTGGCTATCTGTTCCCATTGACTGTCGTTCAGGCTCGAGTTAATTTGCATGCCTAGGTATCTTGTGTTTGTTGTGTTGTTTAGCCACTCTTTTCCCAAATGCCATTTAGGTTTTTTATGCTTTGTTGTTTTCAAGTTTTGCAATGTTAACACCTCACACTTTTTTTATTGATTTGTAAGCCATTAGCTCTCACGTAGAGGTCTACTGCGTCAATCTTTCGCTGTAGGCCTATGGGTGTTACGTCTAGCAGTATTAGGTCGTCGGCGTAAAGCATCCAGCTTAACGGGGCTCCATGTATTTTTGGAGAGAAGGAGCGCACGCTGTCAATTGCATCTCCAATGTCCGATAAGAATAGGTTGAATATTATAGCAGCCAGTGGGCAACCCTGTTTAACCCCGCTATAGGTGTTTATCGCTTTGGACAGGGTGCCCTTTTGGTCCAGACGGATTTTGATGCTTGTGCCAGTGTGTAGCTCTTTGATGGCCGCTATCAGATCTTTTGGACATTCCCACTTCTTCATTTTCTCCCATAGTAGTTCTCTATCTATACTGTCGAAGGCATGTGAGAAGTCTATCAGTGTGAGATGCACTTGGGTTCTTGTTCTTATTGCTTCCATTTTAAGAAGGTTGATTAAGAGAAGATTCAGGGAGCAGCCTACACCCTTGACAAAGCCGGTCTGACGTGGGTCCAGATGTTTTGAGTCAGCTGCCCATTTTACAAGTTGTTGTTGTAAGAGAGTCGCGTACACTTTGCCTAACACATCTAGCAGCGCAATGGGTCGATAGTTTGTTGGATCAGATCGATTCCCTTTCTTGAAGATAGGAATGATTATTGCGCATTTCCATGAGTCCGGACTCTTGCAGTTAGCTGCTATTCTTTTGAACATCATGTGACATAGCTCTGCCCACAGCTCTGGATTTTCTTTGATTGTGTGGTTTGTTAGACCATCCGGGCCTGGGGCTCTGGAGGAGCTAGCTCTTTTTATTATCTCCTCAATGTCGTTTTTGTCGAATTCCAGCTTCCATTTTTCTAAAGTAGGTGGTGGTGTCTCTGCTACAGTTGTTCTTTTGCTATATAGCTTCGAGAAGTGTTGTATCCATTCAGCTTCAGGAATTGCGTTTGTAAGTAATGCCATTTGTGGGGCTCCTGCGTTGTTTATTATTTTCCAGAAAGCAGAGGAGTTTTTGTTTTGCAGTTTTTGCATTATTAGTTCTGAATCGTTCTGCATCATAACTGCTTTGTGTGATCGTAACCAATTTTTGTACTTTTGTTTACAGTTTCTTTTTGCAGTTAAGTAGCTTTTGAAGTTCATTTTCGATAGATTTCTTATTTGCGCTCTTAGTTCTCTCTTTCTTTTTCTCAACTCTAGATCAAATTTGTGTCTAGCAACAAAGCCACGGGCTTTGGATCCTTGATGTTTTTCTTTGTAGTCGTCTAAGAGATGGATGTATTCAGTCTCCTTTTGATCGTCTACGTATGTGGTTAGTATGTTTTTGACCTCTGTTTTCTTTAGTTTCAGTCTCACCCTGTTGGATTCGATCATTACCGGGAATGTCCAAGTTGTGGGTTTGAGTCCGTAGTCTGTGGTACATGTCAGGATGACTAAGTCATGATCACTATTGGTCGTGGGGAGCACCGTGAGGGATGTTGCATGTTGATGTATTTTCTCGCTGACGTAGAAGTAGTCAAGCGTCGATCGTTGGGTACCTCTGGACCACGTAGGTTGGGCTGGTATGTCTCCTGCTAAGTTTCCGTTCATCAGCATGAGATTTCTTAACTCCATCTCTGTCGCCCATTGACTGGCGAGTTGTGTTTTGTTGGGATTTTTTGGATTCGATTCGTTGTTAGCTGTTAGGCAGTTCATATTCAAGTCTCCACAGATCACAATATCAGCACCAACGTCTGTTTCGAGCCAATCATCTATTATAGTTGTAACTTGGTCTATATATCCATTACCATTTTTAGTCTTGTGGTTCCAGTATAGGTTCAGGATGTGGATTTTCTTATTTTCTTCGTATTTATGAGCAATTGCCGTTGCCTGAATATATGGAGTCACGTTTTCAGTGTTGAGGATTTGATATCCAGATCTCTTTTTGATCATAGTGATAAGGCCGGCCATGGGCCTACCCATCAGTTGTTTGATGGCTGGATTAAAGGCGATCTCGTATTCTCCAGCAATGGGGCGATTATCCAGCCACTTTTCTTGGAGGCACACGACATCCAGCTCTGGGAAGCAACTCTCTTGGAATAGGTGCACAAAACCTCTGGTGTTCCAGGATCCAAACTTAGTTGTTAGGGGCGAGTTTTCTAGTTGGCGTTAGCTTTGAGTTGTTTTATTCAGGGCCTTTGCAAGCCACCCCCAATTGTCCGTTGAGTCATGTTCGTTGTTTTCTAGTTCCCCTGTGCCATTTTTCGTATTGAGAGCTTTGGTGCCAGCGACTGTGATTTGGATTTGTTCCACCGAGTCGTTTTGGACGTGTTCCACTTTTCTCAGGCCGCAGACATTGTTGGAGCACTGATTTCTGTTATGTTGGCCAGCCTCTTGCATTTTCTCAGGACTCTTCACTTCGTTACTTTTCTTCCAGAAGGATGAGACTGGCTGTAGTTCTTTAATTTTATTGGGCCTCATTACGGCCCAGGCGGTAAGTTACCGCCTGGGCCGTGACTTTACCACCATGGCGTAAACTACGTTTACGCCATGGTGGTTGGCGGACTTACCGCCCCATTCCGACCTAGGCGGGGCGGTAAGTCCCCAATCCCCATTTACCCTTCCCCATTCCCATTTTTGCCCCATAGGGCATAATGGGAGTGGGGAAGGCGTTAATTACGCCACCGTAAATTACGGTGGCGTAATTAACTCCATGGTCCCTTAGCGCCATGGATTTTAACACCTGCTAAAAGCAGGTGTTAAAAGCACCATGGCGCTAGGGGACCTCGTAATCAGGCGGTAAGGGTCGGCGCTGTTAACGCTGCCGTAAACCCCTTACCGCCTGAGTTGTAATGAGGCCCATTGAAATTACTTTTGTGGGTGTCTTCGTCGATTAGTTCCAGAGTGTCAAATCCGAGCGACAACAGCTCAGGTGTAGCATCCAAGATACTGTTGGTTATAATTTTTGATTTCAGATGTAGTATAACGAGGTCATTTTGACCTTCTCGTGGAAATTCCACTGTTTTGATGTCATACGATTGTATCGTTCTCAGACGCGGGACACAGTGGAGTAGTCGTAGAACATTGTTGCGATTCATGATCACGTCGTCTTGACTTTCTAGTCTTTCAATCTTTATTTTGTAGGTGGGTATGGGTGCTTTAATGCCTAATTGTTCAATTTGGTGGGATATAATTCTTTTATAATCGCCAGGCACTTGTTTTGTTGCGGGAGCTTTGGTTGCCGAAGGTTCTTTTCCATAGCACTTGGTTGGTGCAAATTTTCGAACGTCGTCATAAAGCTTCCGATTTTCGTTCTTGCGGTCTGATTCTATCAGGCTTTTGAGATTTTTTGTCTTCTGACAGTCTCTATCCTCGTTTTTCTTGAGCAGCCTTTCCCATCTTTCTGTCAGAGTGAGGAAGATAGGACTGGCCTTCACTGGTGAGGCTTTTGCAATGTTTACATTCTTGGGGATCATTGTACAGGTTGATTTTTGTTCAGTGATCCTATTTACTGTGTCTCGTAAAAGGTCGTTTGAACTGGAAGGTGACCCAATTGAAGTCTTAGGATCGATTGGCTCCAATTCGTCTGTGTCATCATACGTTGACATATTTATCAACTCGTTCAATAGGTCAGCTTCCTTGTCAGAATCCTCGTTTTTTTGATTTGCATGCTCGCTTATTGCCTCCTTTTCTGTGATCTTTTTATTCGGGGTTTGATCCACAGATTTTGTGTTCTGGTTTACAATTACATTTACTGTTTTTATGTTGCGTAAGAACTTTCTGGAATTGTTTCCGCGTCGTGTGTTCCTGGTGCGTTGATTTTTTGTTTTTTTAATTTGAGGTTCCTTTCTAGTTTGGTTTGGATGTGTCCTCGTGGTCTGATTAGTGTTTTGCTTAAAGGTCGCGAAGATTCCTTTATTTCTTTCAGTTTCAGTGTCGAGGTGCCCAGAGGGGCAATCTTGTAGTCTGGCACATTTCTCGATGTTAGTTGAGGTAGTCGGTGTTTGTGGATCAAGGGAGGCTGGATTTAGTATCGATCTTGTTTTATCTAGGATTGTTTGAAAGCAAGGCTTGTTTAGTTGAGCCTGTGGGTGCGTGTTAGATGGAATAGCTTTTGATGCGTTATCATATACTTCAGGGTTACTTGTCTCCACCGATCTAGTATCGTCGTGTAAACATGTCTGCTGTGTGGTGTCATCTTTGGTTAGATCTATTGGTGGAGGCAGGGGGCTAATCGCCCCTTGGTTTTCGATTATTGTGCTCTCGGATTGTTGCAGTGGAGAAGTTTGTTTATTCAAGTTGGGCTCCAGGTTGGTGCACGCCTGTAGACCTGTTATGTTGTTCGTACATGTCAGCTCTTGAGAATCCGGACGGATGCTAAAGTGTTCATCGTTGGCAGACTCCGTTGGAGTTTTCCTTGTTTTTAAGAGGTTGAGTGCTTCTTTAGCGATTTCTGCCAGTACCTTTTTTTCCGATCCGTTGGATTTCCTTTGGTCCAGGAGAGTATTCAATTGAGCCTCAGTTCTTTTGTTGGAGTCTCGTTGCGCTTGATTTGTTAATGTGGTTTCCATGTCCAGACCTGCCAGTTTTGAGTTGATCATTGCAACTAGTGTGGACAGGTCTCTGAGGTTCCCATCTACTTGCTCATACAGTTTTAAAAACGGAGCTATAGATATTGCGAGAGAGGACATTACAAGCGGTTGTATTTTTCTTTCATAATGCAGCTGACTATATCAGAAGAAGACTCTGCATGTTTTTTTAGTGGGAGTTGAGGTATTCGAGGACTATGGCAACTTGGTTTGTTGAGCTGAGACTCTGAGTAAGAAGAGTCAGACGAAGATGACAGGAGAGGGGTAGGTGATTGTGCCATTTCTGAGAAGCCTCCGTGTCTAGATGGAGTTGATGGTCTCATTAAGTTTTGTGTAGAGATCTTGGTACCTTTTCTCTGTGAACATGGAAGGGTCGGAGATAGGCTGTGATCAATGCGCCTGCGTTTCCCATAGGCGTTTTTCCATTGTGTTACGGGCGGGGCTCCCAAGGTCTCCTTCATTACATCTACAATGTCTTCAATGGCCTCGGAGACGCTGGGCTCTTTGTTCAAGGTGACCAGTTTGTCTTTTGCTATGGCGCTTCGTGCTTTATTTATTAGAGTGATGTCGTTTAGTATCTTGTTAACGACCTCCAGTGAGTTCCTCCTATTGGATCCCGTAGCGATTGGCTCATTGATGCCAAGGGTCTCGATTATATCATGATGTGCTTGGTGGAAGACCTCATCGTCTTTTGAGGCACCGACCCAGTCGTCCGTATGTCCCGTTTTTTGTATTGGGTACAGATGTTCTTCTCCGTTTGTTAGTGAGCTCCTCGGAGTGGGTGTGGAGGAATCATGTCTATTGATATATGAGCTTTCCTTTGACGTTCCCATCTCAGTAGCCTGTGATAGAATGCTACATTCATCGTGGGTCGTGCCCTGGCTCCTATCGCTTTGTAGAGTTGAATTGCAAGGAGAACCATTCTTGCCTGGCTCGGCGTCACAGATATCGTTGTTCGATGGGACGCTTGAGAGGTCATTTTCTGGAACTCCTTTTGTGTTAGAGGGAGTGAGACCTATCACAGCTGGGCAACTTGCTATCCGATTGTGGCCCGCGTTCTGCAAACTTGTGGTGTGTCGCTGTTTATTGATCCTAACATTAGGAGTTTTTGGTAGTTCTTCTCTTGTTTGTGTATGATCTAGGTCTTTATCTAGATCTTGTCTATTTTCAGGCTCAGATGCTGATGATAGACGGCTTGTCTCCCCCGTGTAATCACCGTCACAGTCTGACTTGCGTTCCGGTTTACGATAGATCGGCTGCGGCCGTGGGGATTTACTTGAGGTGGCCAGCGAGTTCCATCTTCGTAACTGTGATCTTGTATGTGGGTGTGTCAGGTTTTCCACATGTGGGCGACCAGCAGACGACATTTTGGATGATGCTGCTGGGTCCACGTTAAGTTTTCCAATATGGCCTTGTGTATCAGCCATTCTCTTTTGGTAAGAGTACCCTAGACTTTGCAGATGCATAGTTAGGTCAGCTCAGTTTGGCAGTGTTCTCTGAGCTGTGGGGGATTAGGGATCTAAGGTGTCTGGCCTCCTGCAACTCTCGGCAACACCCCACCCAGATGGTGAAATGTTTAAATCAAACGTTGTACGCTATTGCTTGGCGTTCGTTATTAAATATAGTAGAGTGTTTGCTAAGGGTGCGGGGTTTGCTCACCTGGTTTGTCCGATGTACGGTGTACAGCCGATCTCCGAGCTCAACTCTGTTTACAGTTACCCAGATGTTGTTTATCCGTCAATCTAGCGTTTGACTTGTGCACCTCCAGCGCCAAACAGCCGCACAACAGCCAGCGGCCTTTTCTCCTTCGGGCTTAACGCCGCAAGGGTGTGCTGGGCTCTGTTTTCTGTGCCTGGGTAGGTCAGGTGATCAGTCACGTGACGGCACAGCGCTCCGCCTCCTCCTGGAAGCGAGCGAGCAGGCGAGTTGGAAATACAAAATGCGCGAGTTCTTAGAACTCCCAGCGCACGTTGAAAAAAGACAGCAGCAGCAGCAGCAAGAAAGAAAGTGTCCTCTCCTCACGGGAATTGCACACGCCGCTCGGCTGTGCTGGGCTCTGTTTTCTGTGCCTGGGTAGGTCAGGTGATCAGTCACGTGACGGCACAGCGCTCCGCCTCCTCCTGGAAGCGAGCGAGCAGGCGAGTTGGAAATACAAAATGCGCGAGTTCTTAGAACTCCCAGCGCACGTTGAAAAAAGACAGCAGCAGCAGCAGCAAGAAAGAAAGTGTCCTCTCCTCACGGGAATTGCACACGCCGCTCGGCTGTGCTGGGCTCTGTTTTCTGTGCCTGGGTAGGTCAGGTGATCAGTCACGTGACGGCACAGCGCTCCGCCTCCTCCTGGAAGCGAGCGAGCAGGCGAGTTGGAAATACGAAATGCGCGAGTTCTTAGAACTCCCAGCGCACGTTGAAAAAAGACAGCAGCAGCAGCAGCAAGAAAGAAAGTGTACTCTCCTCACGGGAATTGCACACGCCGCTCGGCTGTGCTGGGCTCTGTTTTCTGTGCCTGGGTAGGTCAGGTGATCAGTCACGTGATGGCACAGTGCTCCGCCTCCTCCTGGAAGCGAGCGAGCAGGCGAGTTGGAAATACGAAATGCGCGAGTTCTT
The DNA here is from genome assembly GCF_040938575.1 of Ambystoma mexicanum. Lineage (NCBI taxonomy): Eukaryota > Metazoa > Chordata > Amphibia > Caudata > Ambystomatidae > Ambystoma > Ambystoma mexicanum. Next base: position 664,010,514 of record NC_090936.1, read on the forward strand.
AGAACTCCCAGCGCACGTTGAAAAAAGACAGCAGCAGCAAGAAAGAAAGTGTCCTCTCCTCACGGGAATTGCACACGCCGCTCGGCTGTGCTGGGCTCTGTTTTCTGTGCCTGGGTAGGTCAGGTGATCAGTCACGTGACGGCACAGCGCTCCGCCTCCTCCTGGAAGCGAGCGAGCAGGCGAGTTGGAAATACGAAATGCGCGAGTTCTTAGAACTCCCAGCGCACGTTGAAAAAAGACAGCAGCAGCAGCAGCAAGAAAGAAAGTGTACTCTCCTCACGGGAATTGCACACGCCGCTCGGCTGTGCTGGGCTCTGTTTTCTGTGCCTGGGTAGGTCAGGTGATCAGTCACGTGACGGCACAGCGCTCCGCCTCCTCCTGGAAGCGAGCGAGCAGGCGAGTTGGAAATACGAAATGCGCGAGTTCTTAGAACTCCCAGCGCACGTTGAAAAAAGACAGCAGCAGCAGCAGCAAGAAAGAAAGTGTCCTCTCCTCACGGGAATTGCACACGCCGCTCGGATGTGCTGGGCTCTGTTTTCTGTGCCTGGGTAGGTCAGGTGATCAGTCACGTGACGGCACAGCGCTCCGCCTCCTCCTGGAAGCGAGCGAGCAGGCGAGTTGGAAATACGAAATGTGCGAGTTCTTAGAACTCCCAGCGCACGTTGAAAAAAGACAGCAGCAGCAGCAGAAAGAAAGAAAGTGTCCTCTCCTCACGGGAATTGCACACCACCTATTTTTAACCAGCTTAGCTTGTGATAATTCCTCACTACCCGAATTGCTAATAACCACTTCACAGCCCCCTGATACACCTGGGTCAGGCTTCAAACCACAGATAGCATCTGCATCATCAGGAACAAATGGTTTAACTGGACACATGTAATTGTGTTCTTTAAATACATGTGTCCAGATTTGGGATCAAGTAAACCTCAGGTTCCCATGACTGAAATGCCACCACCTCTGGAGTTTTGATTTTTATGTATTTCACATCTTGCCAAAATCCCACATTATGCACCGCTTTAGTTTGGTAAATAAGTTCAGGAGCTATATATGGGACACATAACAAGGATCCAATGTCCATTCTTTGTAAATTCACATATAGGGGCATTGCACTGCCCATTTCAAATGCAATTTTAACTTGCATTGTTTTTATTTCTCTTTTGAGTAATTCTCGCCATCATCTGATGAAAAATTTCCTGCGAAACAAAGTATAACGGTATATGTCTTCGAATTAATTGGGAAATTGCAGTTTGAACCTCTCCCATATATTTTGTTAACAACCTATCATGAGGATTTACTATATTCATAATATCACTTAACACCCTGTTTAATCACAACATTTTTACTGTGTTGCAGAATTTCAGCCTGCTCATTTAACAGAACAGCAGTCTCATTCACAAATTTTACTTGCTCATCCAATCAATCCACCTCTAATTCCACCCAAAGCCTTTTGGATCATGTCCAGATCATGAGTCAATTGCTGTGCTTTGGCACTCAATGTCCCTACTGAAATTGCATTAGCTGTAGACATTGTAGTGCCTATTACAGCCCCAATAATAGTCATCACCAGAGAGACCACAAGCAATACTGCCCCTCTCTTTCCCCTCCTTTTCTTTATATCTGCTGAATTCACAAAGGTTTTTTCTAATTGCATTACAATGTCTCTTATTGCCTACTTAGCGTCCTCTTTTCTCAATTCTAGCCAATCTCTGGTCTGATCGGTTCTACGTGATTTTGCCGACCTATTTTTGGTCGTGGTACTTTTCATCGCCGGATTTTACATCGCCAGAAACCCTGTTTTTGTTTTTTTTTATTCTGGGGGGGGTTCCCCACCCAATATCCCCCCCTTACTATTATAATAATACCCCAACCCCAACAAAACACCCCCCAAAATAAAAAATAAAAAATGGGGTTTCTGGCAATGTAAAATCCGGCGATGAAAAGTACCACGACCAAAAATAGGTCCGCGAAATGCGTGTATACCGTCTGATCAGCCATAGTTTTGTTAATACATCTCTCAATCAAATTGTCAGGGCTTATGGGGACATATACATTCTGATATATCAAACGCCTGTTACCCATAATAAAACTAGGTGCTTCCTCCACTGCAATACCAGATGCTGGTCCAGGCTTAATGATGACTTGTACTTCCGTGGCTTTTAGACCCACTATGATCAGCTTGCTAATCATCCATGTTGCCGACGCTATTGTCATTGTCTTCCTTCTTGCAGACTTTGTCTTCGCCCCCATCCAGGGTTTTCCTGGGACTTCCTCCCGTGGACTCAAGAATCCATCATCTTTCGCGTCCTCCGGTCCTCCGATCTCCAATCTCTGCCAAGATGATAATTAATCGTATCTAAATCAAATAGAAAAGGAACAGATTAAGTACATAGCACAATACCAATTTTACCCTTTCTACTACCTGCCACACCTGGCTCATTAAGGTGCTCGTTAAATGACTTCCTCTGTCTGACTCTATTCTTTGTGGTAACCCAAATCTTGAAAATATGTGATTTACTAGCAATGTAGCTGCTCTTTGCGCACTACAATCTGGTGCAGCAATACATTGTACCCATTTTGACATTAAACATACCACTGTCAAAAGATAACAGTTTCCCCTACTCGATCTCTTTACATGTCCTACATAGTCGATTTGTAGATCCGACCATGGAAGAGTTAAACCTCTTTTCATTAATGGAGCTCTATGCATTGGTGAAGCAGGTTCAAATTGTGCACATACCAGACACCCCCTGGTATATAATTCCACATCTTGGGACATGTGTGGCCAGTAAGCATAATCTTTCAGTATCTCTAAAGTTTTTTGTGAACCTCTGTGTCCTGCAGTTATCGCATCATGTGCATTAGCCCTCTGAATGAAAGAGGTACCACCCACTGTATCTGCCCTGTTATGGATTCCCTGATAATTAGACCATCCTGTAGTTTAATTCGTTTTTTGTTCTTTAATAACACTCCCAACTCTTCTTTTCCTGTACAATCATTTTCAGGTAAAGGATTTTGTTCGGGGTCCATAAAATGATTATAATAGACCCCCAATACAGGGTCATCTTTTTGTGCCTTAATCAGATCCTGATCTGGTGTATCATAACTCCACTGCACTACGGGTTGTTCAACTTCATTTGGAGCTTTAGAGCATGTAACTGCATCTATTTGTATTTCATCAATTAAGCGTTCAATGGGCAACAATTCTCCCATGACAGCCCCAATCTTGGCCAATTGATCTGCTCTATCATTTCCCTCCTTATCCTCTCCTGGTGTTTTCAAATGTCCACGAATTATCCTCCAGTATACTGTTAAATCATTCTCTGACACTAATTTGTCTATAGCTTGAATCATTTGCCCATGTTTGAGGAGCTTTTTTTATATGTGAGCATGCCTCTTGCTTTCCAGCCAGGCAAATATTCTACAAAGCTATTTCGTGCATAATCAGAATCAGTCACCAGGACAATTTCACTGAATTTGATATCAACTGCAATAGTAATTACTTTATAAATGGCTGCTAACTCTGCTATCTTTCTTTTCCTAGCCCCAATTTCCATTCCTATACTAGGAATACCCTCACATCTCAACCAGACAATTCCTATTCCTGACACCAACTGTTTATCACTGTCATTTCCAATGTGAAAAGCACATTCATCGACATACACAATTGGCAATTCCTTGCGTGTATTTTCATCATCTTTGTGTGGTGATTGTTCAAACTCCTGCAAACTGGACTCCACCTACATCCTCATCTGATACACATTCAGCTGCACAGTCATGTAGATCTGCCAAACCTTTAGCAATTGGGCTCTTTTTATTCTGGCCATATCTCACTTCTACAGGAAAACCCTCCAATGCCAATGTCCATGAAGTAATTCTGGACTGTGCTAGATTGCCTGATCTAATCCTTTTACTCTGTAAAAACTGCAATGGTTGATGATTTGTCTCAATGATCACCTTTTCCCCTTGAACAATGGGACGAAAATGTAGCAATGCCCATACGGTGGTCAGAAGAGCCTTTTCACATTCACAGAATTTAGTCTCAACCTGAGAAAATGCCTTGCATAAGCAATAGTTTTATGGTTCAAATCATGTTTTTGAGATAACACTGCTGACATACACTGCTCAGTAAATCCTATTTATATAAAGAAATCTTTGTTCTTTGTGGGATAGGCCAAACATGGTGCCTTTATGAGGCATTCCTTCAATTTAGCAACTGCCTCAGATTGCTTGTTTTCCCATTTCCAGGGCGTATTCAGCTTCAATAGTTTAGTGAATGGTTGAGTGATTTCAGCATAATTTTCAATACATTTCCTGTTATATCCCGTCATTCCTAATACACTTTTTAAACCTTTCATGTTTCTAGGATCTTTCAACTTCTGTATGGCCTCCACCTTTTTCTATTGTGGATTTAACCCATGTTCAGTTACTTCATGGCCTAAAAAAACACCTTTTTCTTGCACCATTAGGCCTTCTGTGAAGATACTTTGGCACCCGCCTTCTGCAATTGGTCAAGTACATGTCTAATTTCATCAAAATGAGTTTTTAAGTTTTCATTTTTTATCAGGACTTTATCTACATAAACTATGGTCCCTATTTCCGCTGCATCTGGCATAGCTTTTCTCAAAAATATGTCAAATTCGCTCCCACTATTGACATACGTAAGTGGTGTTCTGGACCAAGCTTATTGCGTTTTATCAAATGAAAATTCAAAAAAATTCTGAATGTCTTCTGCCAATGGCACACACCAGTACCCAGATGTAAGATCTAATGTGGTAAATACCTTTGACCCATGCACCTGACCAAGGCCTTGATCAATGAATGGCAGTGGCCATCTAGACACTGGCACTCTTTTATTTAATTCTCTCAGGTCTGCACACCGACGCCATTGACCATTTGCCTTTAATACACCCAAAATAATGGGAGTGTTGGAGATACTATGAATGGGTCTGATAATTCCCCTAGACGCCAAGTTTTTAATTATCTCTGACAATGACTCCAATCAGGCCAGTGGCAATCAATATTGGCACACAAATACTGAATTTTTACCACATCCCTCTGGTAATGTGGCAACATGTAAATCAGTTAAGCCGCAATCATATGCGTCTTTGGCAAAAACTTCCTTAAATTCCATAAATATTTTTCTCAATTAATTCTTATCTTCTTCGCTATTACAGGCATCTGCTAACAGAATCTGCTCCTCTACCATTTTAGAAAATTCTGGGAAATCCTCCAACAGAGGAACCTCTCTACTTTCTTTTAACTGTGTGGCTGTATCTCTCTGCAGAGCTGCCACTTTTAAATATTTTGGCATATCAGCCTCCATTTCAATGTGCTGATTTCCTGTTTCATTTTCATTCAAATCAAATAATATACAATTCTCTTGGTGACAGCACATTGTCTCATTAGAATCATAAGGGTACACAGACTGAATTTTGAACATCCATTTGGGTTGAGAATCCAGGTACTCTGGCAATACACCCTGGGCATTTACATATCTCTCAGGGATATTTCCAATTACCATATTGTTCAAATCTGCAGTATAATGTGATTTGTGTATTGCCATTCATAGCACAGAATTCTCTTCTAAATGAACATCTTGACATCCTCTATTAACCACCATGATTTTGACGGACCCCTCCCCAATATCTACCAATGGGGTATATTCATAATCCAGTCCTTGCTGTTTCATGGATTCATTCAAGCACACAAATGCATCAGAATCCTTCATTTGCTATCTATTCTTGTGCTTTAGTGTTATAGCAACCTGCTTGGTGAATGCAGGAATAGTAATATCCTTTTTCACCTGTAGTTCAATTGCAAATGGCACCAGTTGTGCACAATGATAAGCCTTTCTTTTGTCTTCAAATTCGGTCGCAGGCCCGCCTAGCCAGGCCATACTTTTTGGTTAAGGAAATCTAACACCATGCACATCCTGTGCATGATATCATTGCCCAGATAAAAATCATTTTGGGGGTCATTACGACCCAGGCACTAATTGCGCCAACTTTACCACCATGGCGGATTTACCGCCCCATTCCAAGGTGAGTGGGGCGGTAAATCCCCATTTCCCATTTTCCCTTCCCCATTCCCATTTTTGCCCCATAGGGCATAATGGGAGTGGGGAAGGCGCTAATTACGCCACCGTAAATTACGGTGGCGTAATTAGCATCATGGCAGGTTAGCGCCATGGATTTTAATGGCTGCTAAGAACAGCCGTTAAAATCAGAATAGGCATTAAGGGTTAACGACGGCGTTAACCCTTAACGCCTGGGTCGTAATGAGGCCCTTTGTGTTCCACTCACTATCCACATATTGTGGTAGATGTTTTTTTGTCCGACATTAATCTTTAGCATGACCTTCCTGTGATTCGATTTTCAAAATCTGGATTATCCAAATCAGAGAGTTATTGGTTTTTAATTCTAAACATCGGGATCGCCTCCCTTTCCATTATTCTCTGCAGTAGTTTCTCATCAACAAAACTCATTTCCTGTTCAAGTGCCAAAGTGGCTTTTATCATTTTAGAATGACCATGTATACCAATATGAATCCATGGCTGCTCATCTTCCATATGTATCTCAGCAAGAGTGGTGATGTGTTTTTTTTCTTTAGGGATGGTGTTCTGTTTGTACGTCTTCTCTTTTAAATCGAAGCGCAAAGTGTGTTCATCTATTTCAGTTTGCCATTTCCTTCTAGGATCCAAATAAATCTGCACAGATTGTTTTTATTTTTCACTTTGCATTTTGTCCTGACACATCCAAATAACGGTGACTGCAGGCACACAGCTATTCTGGAGGTACACCTCCACTGCATCATTCGATTTGGCAACAGTATGGCATTCATTTACGCTGCTGTTTTGTGACTTTATTTTCTTAGGCCTTAATGGATTTTTGGTTAAAGACCACAGAACCCCATTTACCCCATCAATGAGAGAAGACAATCTTTTCAGGCAATCTGTTCCCATCAAGAATGGAATTTCACAAATAGATGTGATCAATACTTCCTGTCTCATTCTGTGTTTTCCTATCTTTATGTCAACTTCAGTGACACCTTCAATAGGTACCTCCTCACCGTTAAAGTTATGTACTGGACCTTCACTTTGTCTCACCTTGATCTGATTCTGTGGAGATCTCCCTTCATTGATACTTTTTACCAATTATTTTGACATAATTGTGGCTTGTGCACCTCCTGTGTCAATCATTGCAAATGTATTGCACTTCTCTTCCACAGTAATGTGAGCATAATATCTGTCCTCAACTTCCTCTAATAGAAACAAAAAGTGCACTGATTTTACTGATTTCAGGACTCACTTTTCGCAGACCCTTCTCACTCTTGGCTAAGAACATCAGTAAAGGAAAGGACATTTTTCCCTCCTTTCTGTCCATTTCCATTTGAGAAACCTTACCCATATCCCCATGTTCAGAGGTAATTTGGAGTGTGGCCACTGTTCGCCCTTCCATCCGTGGGTTTCATCAGAGTTCACGCTGCAATTCTCCAACTGAGTATGCGTATAAACATCACCTGATCAATTGTCATTTTCTAATTCTGGGCATTTGTTGGTATTTAGCATGATACCAGTCTTTTTAATTTCTTCAAAAATCTGTGGCTCAAAGAACTGTTCAGGTGGCTGATCTCTACGCCCCTTTTTAGTACTTATTCTTCCTGCCTGTATTTTATTAGCATCTTGATTGTCTAGGGAGGGTGTTCTACCATTCACATCTACTCCCTCATCAATTGTTTTATCAGTGCATGAGTTGTCTTTCTTAAATCTGTCTCTTTGTTCATTTGGAATTTCATGTTTTTCTCCTTTTCCTTTTTCATTTGTACAAACTTCCAACATTTGATTCAATGCTAGGTTAAACCAAACCTCTTTTTTAGATATGTTTGCAACTTCTGCCTCATGTTCATTTGTAGGTATTTTCGTTTTTTAAAATCATTAAACAGCTCAGGGCCATTATGCAAAACCGGCTCAGGAGAATCTGTCTTTTTATCATTGCAGGTGTCATGAATATTTAGTCACTTATTATCAGAAGCCACCAGGTCACTTCTGCGACCTTCTGCCTCTTCCTTTGATGACTGTTTTTGAACTGTACAGAGTTTTCCTATTTGTTCAGCCAACATTTTTACTTGGGCCTCAAGACACTGGAATCTTTCCATTTCTCTAGAATCTTCTAGAATCTTCTCTTTGTGGCCTATGCCGATATTGTTTTTTCTCCCCCTGGTTAAATCTGTTCTGGTATCTCTCAGGAGAGTGATTCCTATTTGAATTGTTTCTGAACTCTTGATTCACGTGGGGTGAGGAGCAGGGTGTACCTATTCTTTGGTTGTAATCCTCTGGTGGCAGTGATTGATTGTATTGACGTGGAGCATAGTTCATATTCTGCCTTGTGTCCTGTCCCCCATTTTGTGACTACTGTCCTCTATGCTGATTCCCATTTTCAGTAAATAGATCCACATACCGTGGTCTGTCCTGGTTACCACATATCATAGTGTTGGGGTCAAATCTGCTCTGTGTCCCCAATGTCTGGTAGGGACTATTACTTCTTTGATCTTGATTTTGTCTCTGATTGTTGTTCATGGTTGACATATCGGGCCGATATCCTGCCCGGGGTCTGTCTCCTAAGTACCTAGGGCTAATGTAACTCTCCCTATTACTAGGATCATGTGACTGAAACATTGGTGCCGAGGGCGGCAACCTCTGTGGAGTACCCCTCTGTCCGGGTGTCATATTATTTTTGCCTGGACTTTGAGCGGACTCAAGTGACATTTTAGCCGACCTGATCTCCATTACTGTTGCTGAGGATTCTTTAGATTTTGATCTTGTTTCTTTCATTTTATTGCCCTCTCTCCCCTGACAGTAGAGCACTTCATACAGTTTTGTACTTTGGTGCACAATCCATTCAAGGGACTTCTCATGATCAAACCCGTGGACTAACTGTGTTATAATGTCTTTCTGCAAACCATAAAAATATGCAGTTTTAAACTCACTGGAATTGGGAATAAAAGATACATCAAAATGAGAAAAAGCTCTTTTTAAGTCTTGAAGAAATTGGCGAGGTGATGTATTTGACCCAGCTGTGATCGTGTATGCAACTTCCTTCGCCTCCTGTAATGACTGGAATGGAGAAAAATGACACCTAACCTCTTTTTCAAATTCTGCCCGTGTCTGTTCTCCTGTTCATTCAATCCCCTGATGATGCTCGCTGTGGGAGCATCCAGAGTTAAGTGAAAGTATTGTCTGTATTGTTCCTTGGGTATGTGTAGGGCTTCAAATATATCGTGCAGTGCTTCTAAGTGGTCCTCTATAGCACTCCCCTCCTTTTTTGAACGCTTTGATCAGGGCCTTGATTGACTTCATTATCTTGACAGGGCTACTTTGCGCTATATTTAGAATTGCATTACTTTGTGGTTCAACCCTTGTCTCAGGTATATGGGATCGGTGGCAACCCCGAATGGGTGAGTCAAATCCCCCAAAGGCACTGCAACCGAGCCCAGACACCGGCACAGCCACTGGGGCGCTATCTCCCTATGTAGAAATGGAATTCACCTCAATCCCATTGAATGTGGTGCCCTGTCGCTTGTCCTGGGACCTGAAATCGCATATCGGCTGTTCCAAACTCTTACACTTTTTAAAGTCAGTCTGCCTCCTTGCGCAAATATGTGTTTTCATCACCCATTTTATTAATCACATTTTGCATATCGCTTATCTGCATTTGACATTCATTAAACGCTTTGTCCCGCTTTTCCCTTTCTTGAAACATTTTAGCTATCTTTTGTTCAACAGTCTGGAGCTCACCTTCTTTCTCTATATTCTCTCTTTATAAAACTTGCATCTCTAAAATAGCCTCCTCTTTATCTTGCCTAATGTGAGCTACCAATCCTTTCAAGTGTTTTAAATCCTGCTCACTGTCCTCAAACTGTTTTCTCCTTTGTGTCACTAGGGTCGGTAATATCCTTTTCTTCACAAGAAGACTCTGTTTCTCCACCCTCCCCCAACTCCTCACCTTCGTCCTTCTTCTTGGTTTTCCTTTTCTCGTGACTTGTGGGTCTCTCCTTTTTTTATGGAGGTAGGGACGTCCACGGAAGGATGCCAACATGCCACCGTGATAGGTGTGATGGGCGTAAACCCTCCGTGAACGTCACGCTAGGGGAAAAAGCCAAAGGCACAAAAAAAACCTTGAGAGACTTCCTCCCAGAGAATGTGGAACAGGCTCGAGTGGGCTGGAACTTGGAGCAGATGGAAGACTCGAGACAGTGAGGAAATCCACAAGGTAGGCTGAAGTTAGATTCAATGGTGGCTGTAGAGCTTCAGACGTGTGGCTGAGACAATCCGAATATAACAGGCAGAGGTCAGGTACACAGCTAACTGGAAGGTACAAAGAGCTTGGCAAAGGCAATCCGTGAGACAGGCTGAGGTCTGGTACACAGCTGACAGAAAGGTATAATGGGCTTGGCAAAGGCAATCCGTAAGGCAGGCTGAGGTCTGGTACACGGCTGACAGAATGGAGCAAGAGTGGAACAGAGGATCCGTAAGGCAAGCAGAGGACTGGTAACAGGCGAGGAAGAAAGGGAAGAAGGATAAGGGAAATGAAAGGGGGACAACAGGAGAGAGGGAGAGGGAAAAATGAAGGAGCAAAAGAAGGAGGAGCGAGCGGGAGAAGTAGAAAGGAGAGGAACCAGAGGGAAAAGGGAGGGAAAAAATTAGAAGAACGGATGAAAGTCCGAGAGTGGAACAAAACACTCAACAAAGCGACGGCAACACAGGAGGAAACCCGGAAACATTGCAACGTGTCCGTAACCAGGAAGTGGTACAATAAATACTTCCGGTTACGTGCGCGTGCAACAACTAGACCAGTAAATCCGCAAGGAAAGAACGTGATGGGAAACGCTATGGCGGACCATAACCCCAGCAGTTCCAAACCCGCCATCCCTGCCGAGACATGACAGTATGCCCCCTCCGAAAGTGTCCTTCCCCAGGTTTGCCAGGATGATGGAAATGGAATTTGCGTACCAGGAGTGGGGCATTGATATGAGAGGCAGGTTCCCAGGAATTTTCTGACCAGGAATATCCTTTCCACCGTACAAGATACTCTACTCTACCCCTGCGGTAACTAGAATCGCAGATCTGAGCAACTTCATACTCATCCTGGGTGGAATCTGTGGGTAAAGGAGACCTTTTGGGATGACGAGCCCAAGTGTTAACGCCAGCGGTTCCAAACCCGCCATCCCTGCCGCGACATGACACTTTGAGACAATTGAGTGTCGAATTCTTTACACTTTTATTGCATGTTCTTTTGACGTTGCTCCAGTTCTGCTCTTAACTTTTTCTTCTGTTCACTAGCTCCATCTAATTCGACTTTTAGTGTGCAAATTAGCTTGGCATCATTTTCATGCATTTGCAGGGACCTATTTAAAATGAACCATGTTTTGGCACATAGCCATATCGAACAGTCTTTCTTTGCAGGTTTGTCAGCAGCATTTAATAATCTTTGAAGACAGACCTGAATTATGCTACCCTCTTCAAAAATGTTGTGCAGTGGTTCTTTCTGGACTTCCCAATGGATACGGTCATGCCATTCTATGGCATTATTTGATGACCATGTTCCATGTGCATATAATTTTGTCTCTAAATATTTCACCAATTCTGGGAATGTGGCATCAATTTGAGACATTCTGAGATTCACTTTCAGTGTCACACTGCTCTCACAAAATGAGTTCCCTTTAATGCACGTATGGCGTTGTGGAACACACTTGCCACGCCCAGTAGTTGCTCTACAGTCTGTTCCCACAGTCCCAACGCACCATTTAATATGTAGGAGGTTTTGTCTTATTGGGGCAAATTTGGGATTTAAAAAAAAAAAAAAATGTTATTGATTTTTACAACAAACAAAACATAACCAATACACCCGACATTTCCGGTTAGAAGCTTCTTATCATACATTTACATATTATTTATTACTGTCTCCCCCCATCCCCTCTTTAACTCGAGCTTACACCTCAGTTCCTCGGATTTCCCTTCTCTTGGGGTTAATCCCCCTCACCGTTCTCAGACTTGTCATATTCACTTGATTCGGCATGGGAGGATCCCGACAATGTGACAACCAATTGTCTCCATGCTATCAGAGGTCCCACTTCAGTATCCTCCCCTCTGCTGGCTGCCTCTTACCATGCTACTGTCTCGGCATCTGTCCCTTTCAGGAGATCATTCCACCATACTTCTAATCTGGGTCTGTGAGCTGCTTTCCAGCCCATAGCTATTCTCCTTTTGGCCAGAATGTAGGCCAGGTCCTTGAGTTTGCAAACATGTTTCAGGTTGCGTGGTCTGGTAAATCCCCCCATAAAGCATGCCCATACAGATTCCACATCTAGCTTAATTCCCTTTTCAGATAGTCATTGCTTTAATTTCCTCCCAGAATTTTCCCACCTCCGGGCCCGCCCAGAACATATGGATCATCCCGGCATCCACCTTCCTGCACTTGGGGCATTTTTGTACTTCTGTACTCCCGAATCTGGTTATCCTTGGGGGGTCATGTATGCCCTATGGGTGACATATAATTGAATCAGCTGCAGCCTCGCATTTCTAGACACCTTTTTATGATATCTCTGTGCTCTTTCCCACTGACCGTCTTGCATCGGTTCTCCCGCCTCCTCCTCCCGGTCTCGTCTCAATTGGAGCAACTCCTTACCCACTCTAGACATCACCAGTTCAAAGATTCGGGATATTTCGTGCCCCCCCTCCAAGATATCGTACATCATTTCTATGGCAGTGTCAGGTTGTTCTGCTAATGTTACTTCGGACCACATTTCCTTCACCTGTTTGATTATTCTGGTGTATGTGATATATTGCCCCGTATGTACCCCAGTTTCATCCAGTGCCTTCCCCTCTTGCCATATATCTCCTAAGGTCGCTAGGCCTACCGGGTCGCAATGTTTGCAGATCCCTTTCCTCAGTTGCTCATCCCCACGAGTGGCGCCTGCGCGGAGCATTCGGTCGGGTTTCCTACAGCTCGGCACACTTTGCGCCATGTCTTCCAGCCCAGTTCCAGCAATCCCGATCGCCCATGCAGCTCTGGTTTGGGTAGCCATATCAGTTCTTTCAGGAAATAAGGGTCACATTCACCCCTCAGCAATCTAGATTCAGCTGTCTCGTCTTCCGAGAGCCACCTAGCGACGTATTTTAGCTGCCCTGCCAAGTGGTATATCTCAAAGTTTGGCAGGTTTATGCCCCCTCTGTCATATGTATTCTCTAATTTCCATAGGGCTACTCTGTTTCTGGAGTTGTGCCACAGAAAAACCTCTACATAAACTTTGGAGTTTAATAAAAAAGAGTTTGGGCAACATGTATGGAATATTTGCGAAGAAGTGTAGTAGCCTAGGCAGGACCACTATCTTGAGCAAGGCCGCCCTTCAGACCATGGCTAGGGGGAGCTTTGCCGAGAACCCTATGCTGTTCTTGATACCTTGCACTGCCCTCTCCCTGTTATATTTGTGCTCATCTACAATCGTGTGATATATATCAATCCCCATGTATCTGAATCTTCTGGTCTGCCAGGCTATCTGCAAGATAGGTAAATTCTCCTGTGGGACTCCTCTGTACCTCCACAGGGGGAACATGAATGATTTTTTGGGGTTCACCGCTATGCCCGAAAGAGTCGCGTAGCGCTCCATCACCTCCAAGATGTATTGCAAGTTTATCTCTGGGTACCGGAGGTATCACAGCATATCATTCACATACAATGATATCAAATGCGGTCCCCCCGTAGTGTGGACCCCTATTTCTTCGTACTGCTGTCTCAAACAGATCGCTAGTAGTTCTAGGGCAAGGATATACAGCATCAGGGACCATGGACAGCCCTGTCTCGTGCCTCTGCTAAATTGCCATTTATCTGAAAGTATCGCTCCCGTTTTGACCCTAGCTGTTGGGGAGCTTTACACCATTTTCACCCACCGCAGGCACCCTGGTCCCATCCCGTATTCTTTCAAGGCCGCCATCAACCAAGGCCACCTTTCACTGCATCTAATGAGACTATTGCTATTTCACTAGGGTCGCCCTCTGCCTGTTCTCTGATATGGTGGAGCCTCCTGTAGTTATCGGATATGCTTCTACCAGGGAAATATCCAGTTTGATCGGGGTGTATGAGTTTGTTTATTACCCTCTTCAGTCAGTTCGCCAGCACAGCCGTGATAATTTTACTGTCCTGGTTTAGCATGGATAGAGGTCTGTACGACCCACATTCTGTGCTTGGCTTGTCTGGTTTGAGGAGCGGAATAAATACTGAATCCCTCAGAAATTTCGGCAGTCTCCCTTTCTCAAAGGCCTTGTTTAGCATTGCTAATAGCTGGGGGAGCACTTGTTGTCTATACGAATTCACTAGGGAGCCCGTCTGCCCCCAGCGCTTTGCTTGTGGGTAATGTATTACCACTGTCTCTAATTCCTCTACTGTGATTGGGGCATCCAGGTTCTCCCTGTCTTCCTCATTCAATTTAAGTAATCCCATGTCTTCTAGCGTCTCTTGAGTCTCTTGCTCTGCAGTCTTCCCTGCATCTTCAAAGAGGTGTTTGTAGAATCTAAGGAATCCCTCGTTCACTCTCTCCTGGATGTTCCAGACTTGGCCCTCTTCTCCCCTTATCTCCCTGATTGCTGATCTTGGTGTCTCGTTCTTATATAGCCATGCGAGCAGCCTCCCCGGTTTGTCCGCCCCTGCATGATATATTTTTTTAAATTCAGATTACATAGCCTCTCCCAGAGCCCACCACAAGCCTGTTGTAATTGGCACACCTGTTCGGCGTCTTCCTGCGAGGTGCCCCCTCTTTTCATAATTACTTCTAGTTTCTTTTCTGTCTGCTGTAACTCTCGCTCTATACCCCCTTGGAGCCCTCTAGATTTAGATATTGCTGCCCCTTTCACTACCACCTTAAAGGCCTCACATAGGGTTCCCTCTGACTCCACGCTTCCTGTGTTATTTTCGAAATACACGATTATCTCCTCCCTTAGGTCCTCTCGAATGCAGTGTCCTTCAATGCCTCGGCCCTAAGCCTCCATGATGGGATTCTGGCTCTGGGGGGCTGATGTCGCCACACCAGGACCAGAGGGGAGTGGTCCGAAAATATTCTCGCCTTATATTCTGAACCCATCATTTCCCCAACAAGTTCCGGAGTGGCAAACATGTAGTCCAGTCTCGTGTACAGGTTGTGTGGGGCGGCATAGTGTGAGTAGTGCCTATCATTCGGGTGTTGCTGCCTCCATATTTATTCCAGCCCGAAGTCTCTCAGTAGGGCTTGTAGCGTTTTGGGGTTCAGCGTACAATTGAAGTCCCCACCCCATATAACTGTGCCTCCTGTGTGGGGACTGATTTTACTATATAGGCTGAAAAGCTTTGCTGAAGGAACCGAAAGGGACTGCTTCACAAGTCAGGATCAGTGATTTATCCCCGCAAATAGAAGGCTACACAAAGATACATATGCCAGAAATGGCCCATTGAAATTCAGTTTGCTTGCAAATTCACTATTCCTTAACAAGAATTACCAACAATTATTTCTTCAGAAAACCCGTTTGATGTCCCATTGGTCTCATGAGATAATTATAATCAATAGTCGCTAAAGACATTGGATCTAACTTCAGGCCTTGACAACGACCAGGGGTCGAAACACGTGTCGGCTGTTGTTTCTTTTGGGAAATAAACATCTCACATGATTTGGACATGTACTACATTTGTTTGAAACAATCTTTTCATTGAAAGGACTGACCTCGAGCGCAAGACACTCCCCCGAAGCTTAACTCTCAAAGTGTCTTAAAGTAGGCCACTTTTTCTTGTTTAGGGGCATATGTGTTTATAATGCACAGTTCTCATGTTCTCTAACAGCCCCCACATCACTACCATCCTCCTGCCCGGCTCCACCGTGGCCTGTAGCATCTGGAAGGGCACATATGGCACCACCCAAATGATTACACCTCTGGTATATGCTGAGTATGTTGCTCCTATGGTGGTCACTCTCCACTCTTTCTTGACCACCTCTTGTTTTTCTTTGGTGAGGTGGGTTTCCTGCAATAAGGCTATATCCATGTTTTGCCTTCTCAGGTACATCATTGCCTTATTTCTCTACAGGTAGCTGTTGAGGCCTCTGACATTCCAGGTTACTATTCTAAGATCTCCCATTGTCACCCATATCTTATCCCTTCTCCTTCGCTCCTTGTGCTTCCCTCCGATTTTGCTTCATGTGGATGTGAGCTTGTTCCCTGTCCAATTTCAACATAAACCCCCCAACTGCCCCCCCGCGCCCTAGTCTCCCCAACTAAATTCACTGCACACCTCCCAATTCCCCCCCTCCCCCCGCCCTTCCCGTTCCCGACTGTTGCCCAGCTCCATCCCTGGATCTCAGCCTATACCGCATTTGGTCCTTTCTCTGTGATACCGATATCAGAAACCCAGCAGGGAGTTACCAAACTATCGGTAACCTATCTAAACTGTCTATGGGGGTGTGAGGGCGAGTCCCTCCAGTCTCCTGCAATTTTCGCACTATTGCGCCATGCCTGGTCACATCTATTTAATCAACCCATCTCATGTCTATCCCAGCTAGCTTCGCCCTGTTTTATATTCAAGTCCCACTGTCTGGTTTTACAGCATCTCGAATACTGCAGTCGATGTCTTACTTATCTGATCCGTCTTCCTTCTGGTTGTCTGTTTCCGACGGGCAGTTCTGGGCATCCAACCACTCTGTCGTGTCCTCGGGGGCGTCAAATAACAGGGCTCTGTTGTTGGGGTACACCTTCAGGTTCGCCGGGTACATCAACATGTATTTGTAGCCTGCCTCTCGCAGTCTTTTCTTCACTGACCCATAGTTCATTTGTCATCTCTGCACCAAGAGTGTGTAGTCCGGGTACGCTGTAATATTCGCTGATGCCCTTTGTATCGTGCCACCTTTTCGGAAATGTTCTAGGACCTTCTCCCTATCTCGATAATTCAGGATTTTGGCAATTATTGGTCCTGGGGGGCTCCTGGCAGTGGCCTCCTTGTTAAGGCTCTGTGCGCTCTTTCCACTGCAAATCCTTGGGGGAGTGCCCCTCCTCCTATTTCTTGCAGCAACATTGTCTCGACATAGTCCATTGGGTTTGATCCCTCTGCACCTTCCGGTAGTCCCACGATACATATGTTATTTCTCCGGGCACCTCCCTCTGCTTCTTCCGATCTATTTTCCAGGTTGCTCACGTGTTGGTTCAGGATGTGGATATCCGATGTATGTGACGCACATGCAGCTGTGTTTGGGCTCACTTCTTTTTCCAGTTCGCCTGTGCGTTCTGCTAACGCCCTGACTTCTTGTCTGAGTAGGTTCACTTCCTCCTGGACATCGCCAACTCTGAGTTCCAGTGCTGCCTTGAGTTCAACCATGGCTGACTCCAGTTTAGTTTCCCATGTTAGTTTCAGGTCTGCAATCGCTTCGAGGATCTGCTGATCTTTGCGTGCCGTGGTAGTCTCTGTGGGGGGGTCTTCTCCTTGCTCCTTGGTCCTCCTGTCGGCTGCGGTGTTCTTGCGTATTCCTCCAGAGTGGATTGTTTCACTTTTGTCTTCGTCTGTTTGCTCACCATCTCAATGTTGTTGTATGCCTCAGTTTGGGCTATAAGCCCTGTCGGATGCCTCCTTTGCTGCTATAGTCTTCTGGGTGGCACCTGCATTTTCCTCTCGGTGGTGCGCTGTACCGTAGCTCGCCGCTCAGGTGCGCCTATGCATGGCACTCATAGTGCGCCTTTGCCTTGCACAGGTCAATTGTATTTGTGGATTTCCGTGGGGCAGTCTCACCTTGCCTGGCTCCTGATCTGGTTGCCAACCCTTCTGTTTCTATCAACAAGTTCTGCGCCTGTTGCCTAGTATTTATGCATATTATGCACTTGCGCTGCACATTTGTTGGGCACAATAGGCATACAGATGACACCCTGTCCGTGCCTCGTTGCCTAATGCAGGTCTCTAATTGGCTTTGTTCTCCTCTGGGCCCACTCGAGTTTAGCTGCAGGGCGTTGCAACTTCCTGGTACCGAAAAACATCACCTGGGGCTGCAGCAAGGCTCTGCACTTCCACCCTTCAGTCTATGTCTTGCAGGTCCTCACTCCTCAGGTTATGGTCTTGGGCAGTTCCTTTGTTCCGCTGACAGGAGTCCTGTCCCAACTACACACTGCCTCCTCCTGTTGCCTCTTGTGGCGCTCCTTGGCTCACTGCTCTGGCCTCCTCTGCTTTGTACGTTGGGCTCCCTACTGTGGCAGACAGGGCACCAGGTCACTCCCAGTGGCAGCCCACCGTGCCTTGGTTTGTTCCTCCGGCCCACTCCGGTGCCGGCACTGTGGGATTCTATATGTGCACGTCTGAGCACACAGCGAGCATCTTCCCAGATGGCTTAGGGAAGCAAAGTGCACCGTTTTCCTTTGTGCCTCAAGGCCAACCACCGAATTCTCTACAGCCGTAGCCGAGTTGTTTCCCGTTTATGCCATTGTCATGGCAGTATGTCCAGTGTGCCTGCCCAATCGTGCGCTGGTCTTCCGTGCAAACTGCGATCTTGTGGGCACCCTTGTTACTGCTTATTTGGCATCGCCATGGGCAAGCATTGCGCACATAGCCATGTCTCCTGCAGATGCTGCGCTTCCTTCATTATACGTGTCTTGCCGACACGAGCGTCTTCGCTCACTGTTCCATCCGACCTGCTACTGTAACCATTTGTTCCTTTTCTGCGTCCGCTGTGTTAGTCTGCATGTAAAGTTGGGTCCACGCGTAATACTATGTTGCCATGAGTTCCCCCGCCACACTGTATCCCCTGGGTGCCAGATGCTCCGGTTCTCCGCCCTTCCTGCATCCACTCGCTTCCGTATTAATTAGTCAGTGCCATGTTAGGGGCTCCACGCTTGGGCAATGTCTCGTGTGCTGACAGACAGCTTATTTGGATGCTGGGTTCAGCCACCAATGGACAAACCGTGTGCTCCACAGTTGTTGTCGGGTTCGCTGTCTCCGCTGCTGCTCTCCCCTAGCACACATTACGGTCAACTCGCGCTCATACAAGCGCTGCAAACCCGTCCTGCTGCAAAGGCTCTCCGTCAGTCGTGGTCTATCTGCAGTGCCTACATGAGCTCCGATTTCACCGACTCCTTTGTTCTCGGCGGCTCGCCATCTTGGATTTTCCCTGGGCGAGCTGTCTCAATCTTCCAGGGCTCAGTGCTTCGGTATTTACAGTGTCCAGCAAAGCAAAAACTCACTCTGAGCCAGCCTCGCGGTTTCACAAGTATGCTCCAGTATTTTGATTTGTAGCATGTAGTTCCATGTGCACTCTTATTCCGGATCATTGGTGGATCAGCAGGAGCTCCTCCCGGAACACGTCCGTTTACATGGCCCTGTAGCCACGCTTCCCTCCCGCAAATTCAGGATTTGGCGGTATTTCCTTACCGTGATATTTTGGTGGTACACTGGCAGTAAACTGGCCTTACATTTAGAGATAGTTTAGTACTACCCTATTTTGGTGATAATATTGTGTTAGTTTGTGTTGGTGGTAATTTTAGTGGTATCTTACTTTGTGGTATTTTCAGAATTACCTTATTTTTGTGGTATAGTGGTAAGCATGGCTTTTTGTACTACATCCCCATCATAAAACAAATCTTTCCTCTCTATTAGAATATCTCTTGGTCGCCTGTAGAGAACCCCCCAGACCTATCGCACCCTTAGAGAACCCTGTGAGTTTATTCAGAACGCCCCCTATTGTATGTGGCTGGTATTACTGGCTTATTTACATCCAGTAATCTATGTGTCTCATCTGACACTGCCTTCTTTTCAGCATGCAAAGAAGGGCTCACTCACAACACCTACACACACCTTCCTACCTTGCAGGTATTTATTCACGTTTCCTTGCTTGCTATTTTAGCTCAGTGGTAAATTAGCAAATGCTTTACTGCTCTG
Source organism: Ambystoma mexicanum (assembly GCF_040938575.1). NCBI lineage: Eukaryota > Metazoa > Chordata > Amphibia > Caudata > Ambystomatidae > Ambystoma > Ambystoma mexicanum. Next base: position 664,030,439 of record NC_090936.1, read on the forward strand.
GTATAAACATCAAACCTTGTGATTCCCCTGTGTAGAAATGATTCACAGATGCATGAAATGACACCAAAATACCAGCCTTTTGTTGTACACACTGTATTATATAACAATCATAAACAGAAATACATCTTACCACATGATATCACAGCATTGAGCCTACAAAATACAAAAGAGAACAGAAAACAACAGGCACATTGCAAAAAAAAATAATTTGGTGTTCAGCACTTTTAAACATGGGGAAAATAAACATGCATTATTTTATTTTTTTCTAACTCCCTGCACTGCCAACAAATTGTCATCTACCATTCATACTCTTTCCTCACTTGACACTAACTCACCCACGCCAGTGAAGTTTGAAACTCTCGTTGTCAGGGCCTTATCTGCACAACCTTGCTGTTCCACAGACCCAGTGCTAAGGACTCCTTCACATCAAAGCCAGCAACTCGACCTCTTTTTGTGGGGAGCTCCCAGCTGCTTAAGTTTGTAGCCAGCGCTCACACCCACATGGAGTCCAGCAGCATTTATTATGTAGCACTGCCTGTACCTCTGTCCCCACTTGATCTGATCTCTTCCCCCTGGTTATTCATTAAGAAAACACCTCCTGCCTATCACCCCTAGGTCAGCCCTCTATTGACGTGGCCCATCCACCTCCAATTTCTACCTATCAGAATAAAATAATGTGTCCTGTACCAGCCCTCATTTTTCAAGACAATGACGATTTCAGCCCTGCAAAGCAACTGTTTCCAATTGCCTTCCTGCCAGTAGCATATTTCTGCCCTCCACGGAAAAAACTCACATGGAATTAATTTCAGATTGTCCATCTCTTCATGGAAAATTATGTGGATTTTAAACCGTGCATGTAAAAATATAGAATACATTTCATTATGCACAGAAACTGCATTAATGTTAGAGGGATTGAAGTTCATATATTAGTAATGCAATTAGTACAAGGTTAATTAATTATGTATTTCTAATGCAGTTTGCACACATGAAAACACCCAATTTGTAAACATGTGCACCTCTTAATTTTAAAATGACAGCACACTGTGCAAAAACATTTTACTAAATGCTCTGAAAAATTGCCTGCTGGCTGTTACTGAAAACTGCTTTGCACCTAAAGTGCACCTATTTTGCACCTATTTTGAAATGGCTGCATTTAGATATTGGATACTGCCCAATTATCAATAAAATCCCCAAATATATCCTTACACACCCTGACTTTCTGCACCTCTGCCATCTTCACTACACACAGCCCCTCTCAATATGAAACAGAACTTCAACACCTGATTGGCTAATCCTCAAAATACACTCCCACTTCATTCTCGGAAATCCCGGATGTGGCATGTCCGGTCTGCGAAAAACCGAGATGTCCGCTGAGGGCGTAAGTAACAATGGGGCAGCCCTTCTACCCTTTCCACTACACTCTCTGCACCACTTCCACATTGGCTACTGTTAAGCAGTCGCACAATCATCCACCAATCACATCCAAGAACTCTACATCTAACTCTGTCATCACAGATCAGCACTTTAGATGTACTATTGATCACTCTCAGTACAATTCAGCTGTGACTGCAAAGGACCTACAGCAACAACTACTATAAAACTCCCCAAGATTTCTACTTGCAGATTCATGCACATCTACATGCTTGAAAACAGACTACAGGTATGAATATTTCCTACACAGTACATGTACACCTCCTCTAGTAATATAATACATCCCGAGAGCATAGCTCAGCGGCAACGTGCGCACCTTGAAAGCAAAACGACACGAAGCAACATAGATTCAATGCCCGGGTCAGCGCTTAGAAACCTCTGAGTGTTTAAGCGTGTTATAAATAAGCAACTAAGACAAAATAATTACGCAACTAAAAAACAAACAATTCTTGTATCAGCGCCTCGATGGCCGCGGGCTGCGTAAGCGCTTTAAAAATATAAAATAAAATGAATAAAAATATGAACAGAGTAACTGCCATTTACCCTATATAAACTGACTGTAAAATGAACTTACTGTAATTTCTCCCATCTGCTATGATGAAGTGTCAATTGTAAACCTTTCAGCTCTCCAAATTTTTGTTTACACACACACCTATCTAACAAAATATTGTTTCATATTATAAGATGGGAAAAATAACAGTATAATTATTAAAAAGGCTGTCCAGTGTATTATAAAATTACACGCACCCAGGATGAGTACATGCATCTTCATTCAAGCACACATGCAGACAATATCATTAGAAAGGCTCCCAAATCAAACAATACCACTGCCTCTATATGAAATCATTCTGCTTCCCCACAGCGTCACAAAGCCATACATTGAATGCTTTTATGTACAATCTCTGCCATGTACCCTGTAAAAATAGAAAAAAATACATTATTTCTTCTATCTCTTAAAATCCATTAACATAACATTAAAAAAAACAAGTGTGCTCTATATGTTTACTATTATACTCATTTGAAAAACATATTCAACTAACAGATTCTAAATAAAATATACAGGATGCACATAGGCAAAGGAAAGTGCAAAACAATGTGTACATTAACAAAAGTGCTATAAACACACATATTCACTAACTTCTTTCTTTTACAATTTCTGTGAAGACCACTCTCCTGAAAAGCAGCAGCGTCTGAAGTACGAACAAGGACTTAGAAGAAACCTACTCTTTCCATACAAAAAGTAAGTACAAAACTAACATAATTTTCTAACTGTTACTCAAACACACTAGCATTTTAGTATTGTAGAAGAAAGAAATATATTAACCCTTTACCATTAGATATATTATTAGTGCTCCCGCTTACCAGTTGCATAATTTATATTGTCAACTGTAGCCCAGTATAGTAACACACAAATACAAGACTAGCCTTCCCAACTTGATGTAGCTGCCCATTGCACAATCACACACCTCCACAATCATACTTACCATCATGCTCAGACACTCATGCACAAAGCATGCATACACTCCACAACAACCCAACCCACACTTTCTTTTTTTCTCCAACAGATCCAAAAAAATGCCTGCCAAAAAGCAACTCCGTAGAAAGCAATGCAGAAATAGAGCAAATCAAAATAAAAGTGTCCAAAATAAGCATCCATCTCTAGCAGATTTTGTACAAGAAGTTCAAAGAAAACAGCTATTACAGTCATTAAGCGAAACAATACAAGCTTCCAGTACAGAAACTTTCCCTCCTCTATCAAAATGTAAAACTAAACAGAAAGTGATTAACAAGACTTCAGCTACCACTACTGCTAACGCTGCACCTATAAATCTTGATGTAGTGGCAAGTAAGCATACCAAAAAAAATGTTTTACAAAAAATGTTCCGCCACAGAGTCCTTCAGAACTTTTTAAAAACAGGCGAGAAATCATGCACAACCCTTAAAACCCACCATAGCAAATTAATCCTAGAAGCTCTCGTAGACAGTGCAATCCTTCTCAAAAGGAAGTTATTTATTTTAGTTTTAAACAGGATGAAACCACTAACAAAACTAACTACTAAACTACAAAAAAGACTTCTCAATAAATGGAATATCAACAAAAATAGCTTCTTAAACATTTGTGGAGGTGAATGGAGTCACACCATGACCACAGAACCATATTTTAATGAAGAAGCATATAAAAAAAAAGCAAACAAACCGAATTGCCATACATAGCAGTGGACGAGGGCATGAAAAACTTAATAACAACATTATGGAACAAGAAACTCTGCTCACAAAAATATGCCCAGAAAACTCAGAATCACCTCCTCATTCTACTCAAACAAAACGCCCAGTCTACAAATGCGCGTGCACATCAATGTGTAACATTGCGTGTGCACATCAATGTGTAAAATTGCCAAAAAATCTTTCAAATCTTTACGCCAGTTCCTCAATCAGTATGTAAAAAACAAAGACAAAATCAAAATGAAACTACTACAAAATATGGATGCCTGTCCAGTGGCAAATACACAGGACTGCAAGGACATTCATTTGCCTGCATTTCAGGGCCTATTTGCAAAAGCACCTTTCATCATATCAAAATGATATCAACACAGCATTCAACTATAAGAAATCTAATCCAAAAACTCTGCTATGCTAAAAGTCCTGCTTTAGCACTAGCCAATTTAAATAACAATCTTCTACATGGTACAGCCAAGCAACTACTCGAAGAAATAGAGCATATCCAGAGAAAATATTTTGGAATTGAAAGCCACTTACAAAGTGAAATAGATGTGCAACAAACTAGCAACTACTGTACAAATTGCAACATGTCTGTGTGTGTTGCCATAGGATTTCTTATAAAAGTAACATAAAAACTATAGACATAACGTACAAAATAGAAGACAATGAAGATTCAAAATGGTTCCAATTAACTCTCTACCTTGTAGCAGAAAAGAAAACATTACTGACCCCTCAATACTTTGCAATTAATGCACTGCAAAACTTGACAACAACCAAACACCTTCACGTGCTATCACAAATAACTTGGAATTATTCCCACTACCAAAACCCCTGCAACAACTAAATGTATATGAGAGCATCATAATTCAAACAGTACACCCATTTCAAGCAATAATACGCCTCCAAACAAAAATAACAAAATTACCTCCCTCTGAATTAGTCAAAGGCATTTGTGGCAAAGTAGTTTATTTACGATTAGATATCAAAGAAAATGTACACACTCTAGGAGTGCAACGGCCAATAGATCAATCTTTAATTTTCTTAGTAAATGGCGTACCTACAAAAGACAAACAAATTTGGCAACAACTCGTGGACTTACATAAAGTTAGACACGTCCTACAATAGCTAAAAAACAACAATGAATACGACAAAGAAGTTAATATTGAAGAAAACTTGATGAGAACCATTGAAATAATTCAAGAGTCACCAGAAACTGATCAATTTGAACTTCTAAATCCTGCTACAGAATCCAATATTTTAGACCATTATACAATTCATCCTTTACACTCTAAAGACACTATAGATGATGCACTTGAAACATACCAAATGCGACAAGCCAAGGGATCTCCAATCAGCATATGGGAAAAAACTATAGAAGCACGGGCCTTTCCTCTACTCTTTCCTACTGGAAAAGGAGGAAGGTACGATGATAGACCCACACAGATAACAGCATCAGAATATTGCTCTCTACGAATGCATTCTGATGACCCCAGATTCAGACAAAACGTGGAATACATATTCCACCTTCTCTTTCAAAGTGAACTAGCAACTCTATGCTACGGAGTTGCACACACATTAAAATCAGGTACCCATTTTCAAAATATGTCAGCTATGCAATTATTACAGGAAGTGCAAGAAAAAGAGATGAGGTTTTACAGTCAAGTATTACAAATCTTTTAGCAAACATGCGTGATACAAAAGAATACTGGTTCCGACGTCATGAAGATGTACGCTCTATGATAAGAAAACTTAACCCACCCACTTGGTTTGTTACATTAAGTTGTGCAGAATATACATGGGAAGATTTACACGATTTCCTATGTATAACAAACAAAAATAAAACAAACATAGATATAAAAACATCAGGAGAACTCTGCTCTCTAGATCCTGTAAACGTATCAAGATATTGCCATCATCACTTCATTGCTATGCTACAATTTATTTGTAATAAGACTGTTCCTCCCCTGAGAGAAGTTCAACACTTCTTTTGGAGAAAAGAATACCAAGCCAGAGGAGCACCAACATCCACATGCTATTATGGATTAAAGATGCTCCTAAATTTGGTCAGGACAGTGATGCCACTGTTTTGCAGTTCATCCAAAAATATGTCACTTGTGAAATCCCTTCACAAACAACACATAAAGACCTTCATGCACAAATTTTACAATTTCAAAGACACAAATGTGGGAAATATTGCTGTCGCAAATATAAAAAAAAGGGAAATACTACACCAAATGCCACTTTGGTTTCCCTATACCAGTTTTAGCAACAGGTCAAGTAAACAACTTCATGTCTTCAGTCAGACATAGGGCCTCATTACGACCCTGGCGCTAATGGGTTAACGGCGCCGTAAAAGGCTGCGGCGCTGTTAACCCATTAGCGCCTGATTACGAGGTCCCTTTGCGGGACCCAACCTTAACGGCTGGTCTACACCAGCCGTTAAAGTAGGGACCCGCAAAGGGACCTTGGTGCTAAGTACGGTACCGCAATTTGCAGTACCGTACTTAACACCTTCCCCATTCCCATAGAGCCCTATGGGGCAAAAATGGGAATGGGGAAGGGCCATGGTTCAATGGGGAATTACCGCCCCGCCAACCTTGGAATGGGGTGGTAATTCCCCATTGAACCATGGCGGACCCGTTACAGCACCGGCACCAACCATGGTGCTAGTAGCGCCATGGTTTAGCGCCGGTGTTGTAATGAGGGCCATAGTGTCAAAGGTAAATCACCTAAGAACACATATTACATAAAAAGAACAGAAGAATCAAAGTACATCAATGATTACAATGCAATCATTGCCCTCCTATGGAATGCAAACATAGATGTGCAGTACATTGCAGACAATTCCACTGCAGTTGCATGATATGTCACAGCCTACTTAACCAAAGCAGAGAAAACAGAGCTTCCGGACCTCTGGGATGACATATCATCTGACAAAACACTATCACAGAAATTGTACAGTTTAGGCATAAAAATGCTCTCTTATAGAGAATGTGGCTTCTACGAAGCTGCAGACCGTTTAACCGGTATTGCCTTGTATGGAAAATCTGACAATATAGTATGGCTAAGTCTTGGTCCTGCTAAATCTAGAAAAAGAGTTCTCAAATCATATGAGGACATAAAAACAATAACCAAAAATGATCCCAAAGCCAAGAAATTTTGAAAAACAATTTACCTGACACATGCTACCCAAACAGGAGTAGCACTTTGGAAACCATGTGTCTCTACCACGTAGCCCAAAACTTCACATACAAAAAGAATGGTAAACCAGATGAAAAGAAAGGTAGATACAGAGTGGTAAATTGTGAAGGCAGCTTAGTTAAACTTACCAGGCGCAGCTTAATTAATCATATCAAATTGTCATTAAAAACTCCTCAACATAAAGAACTGTATTACACGACCCTGCTACAACTTTTTAAGCATGGAGAAAAGAAGAAGAGTTACTGGATACATATGACTCCTATGAAGATGCTTTCAAAGCAAATGAAAGCACTATAACAGACGTAAACTTTACACAGTACCAAACAATGTTGCACAATGAACAGCAACACAAAGAAGAACTTCAGCCCAACTGCAAGTGGACATGCCCGACAGTAGTCAACCTTCTGTAACAGGAAGCCAAGAACCACTTGGACAGCCACTAATAGCAAATGTGGCAGAATGATAGAAGTAGAAAACACCATGTGTCAGTATGAACAAGCTACAGAAGACTTTGCTGTACTAAAATCAGAACTGAACAATGAGCAGCGTAGCAATTTCCAAGAAATAACAAAAAGAAATTAAACATGGTGTGGAACATGTAAATAAAAACTGTACCTGCCAAGACTACAAACGTATACTGCTATACTTGAGTGGTGAAGCTGGTTCAGGAAAAACATTCTTAATCAAAATCTTCGCCAAGTTCCTTCAACAATTGACAAACAACAAACTGTCAGCTGTTGTTAACTGTCCCCACAGGTTTAACTGCCTACAACATAGGCGGTGTCACTTTACACCAATTACTACTCCTTCCAGTAGAATACCAAAACAAATTAGACTATTACAAACTTTCCACAGAAGCTGCAATGGAACTACGCAGAGTTTTCAAACAAATGATAATGGTGCTAATAGATGAGGTAAGCATGGTCTCCAACCTAATGTTGGCTTTGATTCACCTCAGATTACAAGAGGTCCTCAAAACAGACTATGAACAGCTCTTTTGGAGAAAAACACATTATTGCTTTCAAAGATCTTCTTCAATTGACACCAGTGAAAGCTGAACCTATTTTTAAAACATTAGCGCACAAACTGTGCCGTAAAACTCTTGGCAGCATAGGAAATGTCAAACTTTGGCAACATTTCCAATACAGAGAATTAACAGAAAACATGTCTCAGTCTGCAGACCTCACATACGCCAACATTTTAAAAAGTATTAGAGTTGGTGTACTATCTCAAGAAGCACAAGCAGTATTAAAAACCAGGCACATCCATGCACTCTATGGCCATAACTCATGTGCTACTGATGTCATGGAACAATTAGCACACAAAATATCAATTGTATGTCCTTAATGCCAACTCTTGCAAGCTGTTCAAAATTCTATGAAACAGTGTTGAAAAAAGAAATGCAACCAGTAATTGAAATTTGCTCCACAGATAAACTGGACATACATGGTATGACGCTACCCATGTGTCAACAAGCCACAGCAAGACTAAATACCCTAGAAATCTCCAACACAGCTGGTTTGGAGAAAATATTCAAATTAGCTTTAAACTGGAGAATAATGCTTAAACGTAACCTTGACGTGGAGCAAGGATTAGTTAATGGAGCACTTGGTACAGTTGTTGGCTTTCAAACATACCCACTTGACAACCACATTCAATTTGTCTCTTTGACAAACTATCAGAAGTTAAAAGGATAGGACACTCAACAGCCCGCTTGCTTCTTTTCAAAGACATGTATGTACGCAGAGAACAATTTTCACTAACTCTAGCATACGCAGTTACCATTCACAAATCACAAGGTTTTACCCTAGACAAAAGAATTAATAGATATTGGTAGCACAGTCTTTAAAGAAGGCATGAGCTATGTAGCACTATCACGCTTACGTACACTTAATGGGCTATTTCTAATCAACTTTGATGCAAGTTAAGTAAATGCAGATATTCCTTGCATTCTAGAATACAATAGGCTGCGTTCACTCCACACCCCATCTAAAAACCTATCCTGTTCCACCAAAAGCAAAACGTTGTAAAAGAAAACTACTTCAAACTGAAACGATACAGGATATCACTACAATTCCTCCAAAGAAAAAAAAGAAACTAATACTTCATCAAGTACCACAACGAAAGAAGAATCTACTGCTCAAAGTAACTCAACTACTTTGTCAAAGAAGCAACACACACTCCGAAGAAATGACTTTGACACAGAACTGTCAGGACCATTCAAATTTTCAAATGTAACTGATGTAAATTGCTACGCAAATGTAGCAATAAATGCTCTATTCCAATTGCCATCAATTATTGAGAACATTTAATTACACAGTACAGACCAATTGTGTTTGCAAATGTTAGTCCTTCATAGAAATGCAACCAACAATCCTGACAACACTTACAGTGTTCATGGAATAAGACAAGAATTGGACTATTGTTCTGGAATTGTCAAATTCACTATAAACTCACAAAATGATCCACAATAATTTCTAATGTACTTACTACAAGTACTGGAAAATAAAAACATACCTATATACATGCACTCTCTGCAACCATGTGGCACAGGAAGAAGTCCCTAATGAACGCTTTGAGTATGTATCCATACCTAACTGTGAATCCATTCCATTTCAGCAACTTGTAAAAAATGCAAACCATGGCAGATGATGTACTACCTGCAATTCAGATAATCGCTCCACCTTACAAATACAGACACATAGTAAATATGTAATAGTAATTCTTTCACGTTACAATTCAGATGGTACCAAAAACAACTGTAAACTGACTGGATTCACACATGGTGAAGTATTACTGGGTAAGAGAACCTTCACAACAATAGGTATAATCTACCACGCAGGAGCCACAACCAATGCAGGTCACTACACTGCATATATAAAAAAGAATTGTGGATGGTTCGAATGTAATGATAGTACCATTACTCTAAAGCAGAGATTGCCAGCAAATCTTGTAAACGCTTATTTAATATTCTTAAAATCAAAATGTAATACGTAATCTGTGTATGAACATAAGCAAAACTCCAGCTTCAAAACTGTGCACAGTTAGAGTACGCCAACAGGCATCTAACTGCCCCAACACATCTGCAAAAACCAAACAGATAGATTAATAGCATAAAAGTAGAAATAAACAATTAGAATATGCCAACAGGTATCTAATTGCCCCACAAATATGCAACAAGCCAAAGATAGAAGATTAGCAAGAAACAAGAAATAAACAGTAAAACAATGAGAGAAATATATTGTACCACAACATAGAAGTTTTTTTTTTTAATCCAGCATGGATTTTATTCCCACAGACCCAATGATTTAGAAAAAAAACACAGAAACTGAGCAAATTGTGCAGTACACTGGTTTGAACTATAGTACTTTGTAAAGTACTAAATATCAGGATCAAAAAAGTTAAGAAATGTCTATTATGCAATGCAATAACTCATTATGAACTACCTGCTCTAACATATGATATTTTCTTTTATCACAGAGATCGAAAAAGTATGCCTGGTCCAGTTACCCATGTCATGAACAAACTGCATACAACCACAAAAAACTCAACCAGTAAGTATACAATACAAACTCACAAAAACTGCACTCCTTGTTACAAACTCCACAATCTTAACTGCATAGACTAGCCCAAACTTGACATACAAACTCTACAAATGAAACAGTACACAAACCTTTGGGTTCTGGATATTTGATGGGTGTTTGATTCTATGGGTGTGTGATGCTGCAGTGGTTGTGGCCAGGGCCTAGACTCTTGGGTGCATGGCCTATGGCCTACGGCCTTCGGCCATGCACCCAAGCCACAACCACCGCAGCGTAAGACACCTACAATACCAAACATTTTGACTGTGGTATGTAAGCTGCTTATAGGGAATATTAATTACAATCAATCCTCTACTAACAACCCAAAACCAACATCATAATAAAGTAAAATAGGCAGTAGTGCATTTATTATGTCTGCGGATAACCGCGACGACCGCGGGCATGACAAACACATCAAGGGCATCTGCCACCTAAACAAATACAGTATTTTACCCATCTCTTACTCCCCAACCCTCCCCAAGCACTTCTGCACACCAACACACTCCCCAAAATTGTATTTTGCCTCTGTTCGCCGCTGCGCTGTCAGCGGATCCAAGATGGCAGGCGCATCGAAACAATGTGACGCTCCTCACGCCTCATCCCAGCCAATCAGAGAATATGTTGAGTGTCCACAGACATGATGCAAGCCTATTAGCCAATCGGTATCCTGTCCGTGGGGCGAACAGGGAAGTGTGTCCGTGGAGTGGACATAGATATCACAATTTTTTTTGCCATATGTTTTGGCCATTTAAAAAAAAATACTGGACGGATTTACACCAAATTAACAAAATCACGCTTTCAGGACTAAGCTGCCGTTCCTGCCGCAAATTTGGTGGAAATCCGTCCAGCGGTTTGAGCTGTAGGCATGCACAAAGTTTTTTCCCGTTATGTCTGTGGGAAAAAAGAAATTTTGGGATCCCCCTATAACTTTGCCCCCCCTGGACCAAACCTCACAAAAATGTGTAAATAAATTCAAAGTGGGCCATATACCTTTTTTGCAAAGTTTGGTGAGGATTTGTCCAGGGGGAGCGAAGTTATAAACCACCCCAAATATGTTCTTCCTATGGGATTAGCAACTTAACCATAACTACACAACCACTACCGTGGGCTGTGTAATATATATATATATATATATATATATATATATATATATATATATATATATATATATATATATGTATATATTCCCGTTTAGAATAGCATGGAAAGCGCTATTCCCTCGAGCTGCACTCCTCACCATCCAGTTCCAAACAAGAGGTTCCAAGTTTACCTCATTACAAAGCACGAGTTGAAAAAGAAACTGCACCGGTTGTGTGCATTTAAACAGCCTTTATTAAATTATAGCAGTTTCTTTAAAAAGGAAAGTTTCCCAGTAATATCATTAGCCAGACGGCAGCCTGACGCGTTTCGCCACAACCTAGTGGCTTGCTCACAGTTACTCCTCACCCTTTGGGAGTTTGTTTTTAAACCCAGCACCACACCATAGGGATAAACATAGAAAAGGTAACTTACAAACAAAGTCAGTATATGGTTGGTAGCCATGTTGGATTGGGCTATCGAGGCCAAACTTGCCCATATCACAAAGAACGGAAAAAGTTAGCTTAGAAAGTAAAAGCATTATTTTCAACGTTCATAATAAAACATGCATGTTATTGTTATTACTACATAATAAAAAACATGGTAAAAAATCATCATCCTTTTCTCCGTGATTTGGGCTTTGTTTGTTACGTTTCAAAGGGCTACTATATTCCACTAGTTGCATAACCAAAGATGTTATATGGTAAAGAAATGTATTACGCATTTCATGTTTAAAGTGCATACTGCATTTAAAAAACTATTTCCTTGTCTAAAATATATGTTCCCAGACCATGGAAATGTAATATGAGTATAAAGCTCCTTGTTCAGCTGGAAAGTTATTTAGTAGCACTGGGACAGTTTACCACAATATTTAATAAGCATGTGCATATATAGCGTAATGCTATGTATTTTGTCACAGTTACTTTGCCAGTGCAAAATTGCAGACTATAAAGTGCTAGTGCATTGTGCATTCCAATACCAAGGAAAGCCATGGCTGGGTTCATGAACGCATAATTACACAGTGCGAGATACATTCCTATGATAAATTAATGTTACCCATCCACAAAGCAGCATAGACATGATATAAAGTGCATAGTGCCTTCCTATAATCAATAATACATATATGACCCATGCGGGAAAACCCGAGTATAGAATACAGCAACACATATTTGCAATTAATATATCCTGCTGGATGTAAAGAAACAACTAGAAAAGTATTCTATACAATGCCTTATAAGTTATGCAACCATTGATAAATCTGTATATTTGCCCATTTCAACAATTACATGTACAAATAGCCTTTGATCATAATCAACCATATATTGCAAGTTACCATAAAAGAGTGAATGGAATAAAAAACCATTAACCAAAAATTAAATTTTTTATAAACATTAGGAAAGGGAGAAAAGAAAGAAAAAACCTTTACAAACAACCAAACATCAGGAATTATAACATAGGGTCCTTTGGGTTGATGGTGAGGGATATTATCTAGGCAATCCATTACTATAATGCAATAATAAAGTCCCCAAAAAGGTGTATAGTTCCTCATCAACATCATGGGCAACAGGGGTCTTGCTCTCAAAATCGAGAATGAATTTGGTCTCTTCTTGTCGGTGTGTTTTCTCATTATCACCTCCTCTAGGGCTTGGAATGACCCTATATATACCAAAAAATGTAAGACTTACTGGGTCCCCATTGTGGAATTCAGAAAAGTGCTTGGCCATGGGATGTGTACAGTCTTTATTAATGATGGCTCTGACGTGTTGTAGGATGCGTACCTTTAATTTTCATTTGGTACTTCCTACGTACCACTTAAAACACGGGCATACCAAAACATAAACCACCAGCTCAGATTCACAAGTGATTTTGCTTTTTATGTAAACCAAATGTTTCAAGACTGGATGAGTGTAACTTTTGCAGTTTTTTGCATATTTGCAAATCTTACATCTGGTACATTTCATGAAGCCACTTCCGGATGTAGAAAGCCAATTAGTGCCAGCATCACTCTTTTCTACAGACATATAGCTGTTCACCACTAGGTCTCTGATGGAAGTACTCTTTCTAAAGGTGATATCCGGATGGTCATTTAATAGGCTACCAATATCTTTATCTGCTTTCAGCACCTTCCAATATTTTTTAATTATCCGTCTGATAATTGGTGCGTGGCTTCCAAATGTCAAAATCAATCTGGTGGTGTTTTCATCATCTTTCTTAGTTTGGTCCGACTTTGATGTTATTAGCATATTGTGGGCCTCATCACGACTTCGGCGGTAACGCCGGCGGTATTAGCGCGGGGCTATTAGCGCGACCGCCATAGCCCCCGGCGCTAATAGCGTGGGATCACGAGTTGGGCGGACTTGGAAGTCCCCATTCCCCATTGAGCCCATTCAGGAATGCCCCATTCCCCATTGGGATCAATGGGGAAATTTCGTGCTCATACCGCCGGCGGATTTCCCGCCGGCGGGATGAGCGCGAATTCTCGGCGGATTTCACACCAACTCAGAGCTGGGTTGAAATCCGCCGAGGCCCTGATTCGGCGGACCCTAATAGAGCTACCGCCGGATTTAAGGGTTACCGCCGAGGTCGTGATGAGGCCCTGTGTCTACTCATTTCTCAGAATTTGAGGTATATATGTAGAGTTCCTGCTACTTGCCCTGTAATAAGCTTCTCATTAATCATATTCTCTTTTTTACGACTGTAGCAAATGCCATGCATTGCAGCATTCATCACCTGCTCACACGAATCAGCAAACAATTGCAATGCTCTGCACTTCAAAATGTTTCTATTTGCAAGCATTGTGATGAAAGTTAAAAAATGCCTATGTGAATGTATAGCAACACTGTGTCACTGTTTCAAAATAATGCAACAGCATATAAAAATAGATCTTTAGAACATTTTTAAGTGGCACTTAGTGTCTCCCAGTGTAATATGTTGGCAGCACATGCATACATCCAAACATCACCCATTCAAATCTATGGGTGCTTATTAAGTCTTTATTTTTTCCTTTGCATTCTGTCACTTCCAATTAACTTTGCCTATTATAAAACACAAACTACAAGTCCCAGAATGCAAAGAAAACAACAGCACTGTGTCACTTGTTTTCATAAAAGAAAGTAAATGCAGATCAAATAGATGTGTGCACCTTTTATAATTGGCACTGAGTGTGTGCCAGTTTAATAAATTGACAGTATATGTATAATTCCCAACATAACCCATTCCAATCTTCAGCTGCTTATGCAGTCACACTTTTTTCTCTACATTCTGTTACTTGTACTCCAACTTTCACAATGGGAAAAGTGGAACTACAAGTCCCAGAATGCAAACAAAAAGTCTAGGACTACATAAACACCTACAGTTGGCAAGTATACATATACTCCTAACATATTAAACTTCCACACACCAACTGCCATTTAAAAGTGTACAAAAAATATTTTCCAACAACCTTTCTTCTCTTTTACAAAACGTTACACAGCTTCTACAAATGCACATAGGCATTTCTTACCTTTCATGAAAATGCTCCTAAAAGCAACCCTTTTTAACCATCCACCAATTTTATTAACTGTTTTCCCACCACTCCTCCTTCCTTCATAAACATAAACCTTGCTTACTAAAAGTACTTCTCCATTACCACATATCCCCACTAACTTTCTTTTACAATTACAAGAAAGAAGCACATTACTGAAGACAACACTCAAAAGACAAATACCCTTTGCATCCAACTAAGTACATTAATGTACCATATATAAGTATGTATTTATTTATTTATTTATTTATTTATTTGATGTGTTATAGTTTTAAATTAAAACTTTACACATATGCATTCATCACATCAATAACATACAATAAAAGAGAACTTCATTCATATCATAGTATGTAATTACAGCAGCACAGTTCCACTATTTATTCCCCCAGAATACTCTCTTCAAATCAACATTTCTTTCACTCTAGTCTAGCCCATTATATTCCACCATTCACACTCTTACTATTCCTATCTACACTCCACCATTGCAACACCAACTTTGTTGCTCAAAAGAGCACAATAACCCTACAGATTCCACCACACCACCACTCCCTTAATCACTAACCCAACACATCACACCTCTAGAGACACTTACTCTCACAACCTTCCCAACCACACCTAATATACCACCTCACAATCAAATAGCACTCTATTCATCGCTACAATCAGACCCACAAACCCATGTACCATACATGCATATATATTTCACAACTTTCCAACACAAGCTTTCTCTTTTCCCAACCCACACAAAAAAAGCCTATTGAAAAGCAACTCTGTAGAAAATAAAGAAAAAATAGAGCAAATATGAATAAAACTACACCATATAGTCATCAACCTCGAAACAAATGTACAGAAAACATTAACACAAAAGAGCTAGTAACCTCACTCAACAAAACTAAACCAGCTACGACTAAAAAAGATGAGATCCCTCTTTCAAAAACGAAAAGTACAAAATGATGTACAAAGAAAAGCAGATATACTAACAAGCCTAACCCTCTATCTACCAATCAATCAATCAATACGTTTATTCGGAAACAAATTTCCATAAACAACAATACAAGATAAAATACAATACAAAATACATGACATAGTAAAAAAACACATTAGATAAAAAATGGCAAAAATGGCATGTGTGAATGGCAATTAATATCCTCCAAGGGAATGCCTGAGTAGTCGTTAGATTGTCAATGTTCGGTCTAATTTTGAGAGATGATTTTAGTTCTCCTGTGCCAGGCCTTTCTCAAATAGTCCACCGAGCCCATGCCCCTGGCAACGTGGCAGCTGAGAGTAAATAGCAAAGGGGTGGTCTGGCTTGGGACAATCCAGCTGACCTCAATAGTGGCAAAAGTGTTTTCCTCCTTAAGTCCATATATGTTGGACAAAACAACACAAAGTGCAAAAGGTCCTCCACGGGGTACTGACAGCAAGGACAAGCCTGCGGTTGAGCATTGTGAGACCAGTTTTTGTGCGGGCCCCCAACCATAAACAGTCAAATCGTGCTCTTGTAAGTGCCCAACGGTCATAAGGTTTGTTACTAAATAACAAGTATGGCTGGATAGTGTCTGCGATAGTTAAAACAACATGCCTTCTATTAGCACAAGTGCCTAGTGCAACAGACTCTCTGTTTGACACAAGGATGGATTTATACAATTGCTTGTGGGCCCTTACAACACTTGGAGTCAAAAAGGCTGGAGGGCAGATGAGGCTCGCACAGTTTAACTGATTCACACATTTCTCAATGTAAATGAGCCACGGTATTTTCTTGGCGGCCGGGCTTCTTACCAATGCAGTTATGATTTTATGTGAAAGAATGGCTTTCTGATTTGACCATAACGCCAACCAATGCGCAAGGGGGGCCAGTAACCATTCATCACCAATATGGGGGCACCCTAGTTCCAAATGGGTGCCATAATTTGGGGCTGACTGCGGGAGCCCAAGTAGTTTTTTTAAGAAACTATTCTCAACTTTTTCGATGCTTGGAATCTTTTCAATGCCCCACAGTGCAGACCCATAGTTAGTGGCTGTTTTGGTTTGTGCCCTGTAGACTTCAAGGATAAGCTTGAGTGGATGCCCTAAACAGTCATTTTGAAAAAGGGATATGCCACTCAAGGCCTGTCTCATCCTCGTACATTGTTTGTCCACGTGGCCAAACCCTCGCCAGTTCTCAGTAAAGCTGATTCCCAAATATACAAAACTAGTAACCCTGGGAATGGGTTCTCCACCACTCAATATCCTCTGCATCTTAAGGGATCTGACGCCTGCTCTCCTGCAAGCCATGACGGCAGATTTTTTGGAGTTTACTGAGAGTTTGTGAGTGACCATAAATTCAGTGTAAACATCCACCAGACGTTGTAAGGCTATAGGGGTACGTGCTATAAGAACCATGTCATCGGCGTAGCCTAGGACAGGTAGGGGAACACCTCCTATTCTAATGAAATCTACATTAGAGTTAACGAGGGCCTGGTATACACCGTTTATATACAATGCAAAAAGCACCGGTGCCACAACACAACCCTGGCGTACACCCGAAAAGGTCTCGAAAAAGGCTGTACACTGTCCCTGGTCACCAAATCTCACACAAGCTGATGTGTTTTCATGTATTATTTGGAGCACCTTGACCAGATCTTCTGGGCAACCCATGGACCTGAGCACGGCCCAGAGCATCGCCCTGTCCACTTTATCGAATGCGGTGCTGAGGTCCATGAAGGCCAAGTATAGAGGCTCGCCCCTAACATATATTGATGAAGCACCCACCAAATATAAATTCAGAGCCTGGTCCCTGGTTCCCAGGCCTGGGCGGAAACCATATTGGGTCTCTGTGAGAACCCCTGAGTCAGAAATCCACTGTTCGAGCCGTGCCAAAACCACCCTACCAAAAATTTTAAATGAGTTATCCAAGAGGGAAATTGGACGATAAGAAAAAGGGCTACCAGGATCACCCTTCTTGAAAATGGGGAAGATTATAGCCTGACCCCATGTTGCCGGATAGGTGCCCAGTTCTAAATATGCGTTAAAGGACTTGGTCAATAAAGGGGCCCAAAGGTCCACCTCCATACAAAAAATATCAGCAGGAATAGCATCTGGCCCGGGAGCGCGATTGGCGACTTGCTTACTTATGGCCAGCTCTACCTCTTGAATTGTAAAACACAAGGAAGAGCCACGTGGACCATCATAGCAAGAAGAGGGAGGAGCTTTGTATAGGGAGCTAAAGTGATCAGACCAAGCCAGAGCACTTACAGTGTTCTCCTTATATGTTTTCAATCTTTTATGGGGTGGCCCATTTGCCACAAATTCCTAAAATGTTTTGGAATCTCGTGACTGTACAGCCTGGAGTAGTTCCTCCCAGGCTTGCTCATCTAGGTTGGACTTCCTAGTGGCAAGGGCGCATTTATAATGCGCCCTAGCGGCAATTATGTCCCGCCGGGTACTATCTCTTGCACCCAGGATAGTTTTAAGGTTTTTCTGTGCTGACCGACAAGATTCGTCAAACCATGTTTCCAATTTCTTTCTCCCCGTTTTGAAATCCCTTTGGAAGATATTCGACATAGTATCCCAAATTTTCTGTGAGGCTAAGATTATGCGACCTGGGGGATGTCCAATTGATAGAATAAGCATGAATTCCTCACTGTTCACTTTGCATATGGAAGACTGTATGTCCACAGGGTCCAACTTAGCCCATTTTATTCTCCGTTTACACAGGGGATTGAGACCGCAATGGTCCAAGTGTGAAAAGTTAACCGCTAAGACCATTGGTGAGACAATTCCCAAGACCCACCGCAATGCGTGGTGGTCACTGCATAAATTCTTAAGGACCTCAAACTCCTTAATTAGATGCCAATCTCTTACGTGAAGACAAAAATAGTCAATCGTTGAGGATCCCTGTGTGCCCAGAAAGGTTGGCCTCCCGGGCCGGTCATTGCCTACACGGCCGTTTAGAGACCGAACCCCCCACTCAAAAAACCACTCAGCAAACTGTAAACCCCTTGCACACATTCTTTCATCCTCCATTTGTGCAGGGGCTACTCCATAAGCAAATTCCTCTCCAGGGTCTACATTTGTAGACAACTCCCCTAGACCCAATTTCGCATTAAAATCACCGGCCAGTATTAACAAAGGACCCCGGTTCTCATTGTCACTACCGTGTGCTTCCATCAAGTCTCTCAGCACACCTGAACACCCTTGGTTCGTAATATGTGAACTATTATAAAATTGACCATGAGTAAAGGACGGCCACTGGGAGGACGTGCAGTAATACATTGCACATACCCATTCTTGGTTTCTCTCACCGTCAACTTTAAGGCTAGGGATGCCTTTACCAAGATCGCCAGGCCACCAAAACATCGTCCACGTCTACCTTTTT
Organism: Ambystoma mexicanum; assembly: GCF_040938575.1. Classification (NCBI taxonomy): domain Eukaryota; kingdom Metazoa; phylum Chordata; class Amphibia; order Caudata; family Ambystomatidae; genus Ambystoma; species Ambystoma mexicanum. Next base: position 664,049,829 of record NC_090936.1, read on the forward strand.
CAGCTGGGACACATACGGAGACATAACCATCTAAACATAATGGAGAAAGTGCCCACGTCTCCTGAAGGAACATGATGTCATATTCACTCATAGTGGCAATTATCTCCCTCTGTGAGATCTTGGACTCAGCGCCTGCTATATTCCAAGATAAGAAGGACATGGATGTTTGAGATGGCGCCCGTTCATTTTGAAAATGGTTTTCCCCCCATGCACCCTCTATTTCAGATAGATCCTTTAGATAACCCACCTCCCCCATGGCAGCTGGTCAATCTAGTTCTTCGATTTCACCCAGGACCTTGTAGCTATTTGTAAGATCAACCATGGCCACTGGCGTGATTGGTACCATCTGACTGCCTCCCCCAAAACCATCCCTTACTACTTGTGGGTACAAAGTTTTGGTGGTGGTGCGTAGTGCTAGTGGGGGTTGGTTTACGGGTAAAATGCTCCTAAAGGGAAAAAGGCACTGTTTTGTAAGGAAGAATTGCAGGCCCTCCACTCTTGATTAATGGAGGCAACTACATAGTTAAGCATGGCTGGGGCGATCATAGACACCACCACACAGTCCCCCACAGCCCATTTTGGTTCCTTCCCCACCCAGGACACCCTCCTAGCCATAAGGATGCCTCTAGGGTTCACCTTCATACCGGGCAAGCGTGTATTGATCCATTGTGCCGTCTTATTTAAGAGAGAAAGGGTGGATTCCACCTGGCCCAAGGCCAGGGGAGGGAGTCCCGTAATGACTCCCACCAGAGGAGCAGCCTCTGGGGGGAGATTAAGTACGACTTGCTCACTGGGGGGACATTTGTCTTTTAGGATCTTGTGTGTACCGACGGCTGAAACCCCCAAGCCAGTGTTAGGCCCCTTCCAAGAAGTGCGATCCAAAAGTGCGGCATTATGCCGTATTGGAGGGACAGTTGGTAGAGTGGTGACTATAGGGTTATGGACCACCGTCCCACCCCTGGGTAAATTAGTTAAAGAGTTTGGGTGCTGGGTTGCAGAGGCTTCTGCTATGGGCACGGGAACAACTCGCCCTGTGCGTTCTACAACAAATTCACTAATTTCCCTAATGTCTTTTTTTAGGCCTCTTAATAGGTCATCCATGATACATAAGGTTGTGCTTAGGGAGTTTTTGAGGGCCCGTATTTTTTCTAGGACTGGTGCTAGCTTTCTGTCTAATACTGCGTCCAAGATTTTGAAATCACTCGAGGCTGACGCCAGAGAGTCATTAAATGATGCAGCGAGGTGAGGGTTTTGACCACTATCCACCAAGCTGCGCATAGGGTCAGCTGCTTTTTCTTTCTCATGTGTTGGGCCTCCCGCATGGATCCCCACGCTATCACCACCCGTTAGGTCAGTTTCCAAGGGATGGTTATTCATTGAGTTTTCAAGACATTGTGAGAGGCTGGGGAGTGAGGCATTTGGCGAGGGTAATAAAGGCAGTCTTTTGTCACCGTGAGCACTAGATTGCAGGCTAGCAACTTCGATGGCTCTTTCTGTATGTTGAATGCGCTCTTCCAGTTTGCCTGCCATTTGCTTAAGGTATTCATTTAAGGTGGATTGGCCATGGTCAATCTGGGCGCCTTTGCTTTTTTTAGGCTTCAATTTGGGATTATTACCAGCGATATCCTGGGTTCCCGGCACACCCAGGGAACAGGGCTTGCTTTTTTTGGTTTTGTTGGGGACCAAAGGAGGGGCTTTGGCCTTGCGTTTGGACATAGTAAAAAAAAAAAAATAGTAATAATAATATGCACACAGAGCACAAGTCAGGGCCAATTCATACCATAAAGCTAGGGTAGGGGAGGGGAGAGATTCACTCGCAGCCCCTCTCCCTAACAATCTAACCTAACAATCTATAACCCTGATGCCCCGAAGGGCAAACTCAAAAGAGATAAAGATAATGTAAAATGGGACATAAATCAACTTCATTTCCAGCAGAAGTAATAAGAAAGAAATCACCACCTCCAGGTACAGGGACAGAGCACGCCCGGCAGCTCAGGGAGCCCCCTTAGTCCGACTCTCCCCCCCTGTCCCACGGTTCCAGTCCTGGAGATAAAACAAAGCAGGGCGCAGAGGAAAGGTGAGTGGCAGGCAGTGAGGGCAGGGCACGCCCGACAGCTTGAGGAGCTGCCTTAGTCCGTCTCTCCCCCCCTGTCCTCCAAACTGCCACAGACTGTAAAAACTGCCAAGTTCCAATTATCAAAATTAGCGGGTAGCGTCCGTGGCCAGGATGTGACAGTGTTTAGGACAAAGGGATGACTTAGAAGGCAGGATCAGGGTTCAGGATGGGATCTGTATAAGCACAGTCTCAGTTCCTGCTACTTTAATGACATCCTTATAATGACTTTTCAAGTGTCCTTAGCGCCAAGATACCACGGTGGGAGTCACAGCAACACAAAAGTGGTGAATCCAAAGAACAAACGGGCTCTTCATTTCCAAAAGTCCACAAGCCCGAGACTGAAGTAAGCCAAGGGAAGGGGGCGGGTGAAAAAGGCTTCAGCAGTCAAATAGCCCCCCGTCTAACAGCCCGCGCGCGGTGCTTCTGATGGAATAGAGCCGTGTGTGATGGCCTCACCTCCGAAGGCCGCCTATACTGCAACATCCAGGGTCCAAACCACCGCAGCGAGGTTCAACAACTTTTCTCTTCTTCACAGCCGTGGGCGCTGGGATGAACACACGCTGGCAGCACACTGCACACACTGCACAGACCGCAGAGACTGCCCTTATCCGCCCTTCGCCGCGGCTTCGCCGTGAATGCAAGCTTTTGAAGAGGCCAGCCAGGTGAGTCCACTTAACCCCTTCCTTCCAGCAGTCCTAGGCAGAGACTGCCCTTATCCGCCCTTCGCCGCGGCTTCGCCGTGAATGCAAGCTTTTGAAGAGGCCAGCCAGGTGAGTCCACTTAACCCCTTCCTTCCAGCAGTCCTAGGCAGAGACTGCCCTTATCCGCCCTTCGCCGCGGCTTCGCCGTGAGTGCAAGCTTTTGATGAGGCCAGCCAGGTGAGTCCACTTAACCCCTTCCTTCCAGCAGTCCTAGGCAGAGACTGCCCTTATCCGCCCTTCGCCGCGGCTTCGCCGTGAATGCAAGCTTTTGAAGAGGCCAGCCAGGTGAGTCCACTTAACCCCTTCCTTCCAGCAGTCCTAGGCAGAGAATGCCCTTATCCGCCCTCTATCTACCAGTGTTAACTTAGTCACGGTAAAGCAATCCAAAAAATGTATGTTACAGAAAAATTTCTATGGTAGAGTTCTTCACAACTTTATAAAAAAACTGCTGAAAAGTTATGATCTACCCTCAAAAACTACTGCAGGAGACTAATCCTGAAAGCTCTAATTGACAGTGCTTTTCTACTAAAGAGAATATTGTTTGTTTTTATTTTAAACAGAAGGATACCACTAACTAAATTAAACAATAAATTCCAAAAATGACTTATAAACATGTGCAGTGTCAATATACAAACCTTTTCAAACTTCTGTAATGGTGAAGGGATTCACACAAGCAGCACAGAACTATATTTCAATGAAGAAGCTTATAAACAAGAAAAACAAAAAACAATTGCCGTAGACAATAATGGTTGAGGGTATAAAATGGTGGAACACATCATTATGGCAAAAGAAACCCTTACAGAAAAAAAGTCCCCAACATTAAACCAAATTCTCCTTTCACCCAAACAAACTGTCCAGTGTACAAATGGACATGCAGCACAATGTGTAATGTATGCCAACAATCCTTTAAATCTTTTTACGGCAATTCCTCAATCATTATGTGAAACTAAAATACAAAAGTAAAATGAAAACTTTACAAACCATATACTCCTGCCCAGTGCACAGCCACACGTTCTGCAAGGACATTAATTTGCCGGCATTTTAGGAACTGCTTGCAAAAACCCTTTCCACCACATCACCACCACATCACAATGTTAGCGACACATCATTTTACTATACAGAATCTTGTGCATCGACTATACTATGCAAAAACTACTGGACTGAAAAATATAAATAACATTCACCGAAATGGAACAGCCAAAGAACTACTTCAAGAAATTGAGCACATCCACCGTAAATATTTTTAGAACTGAAGGTGACTTTGAAAATTCTGTACCTTCAGAAAACATTACTGAAAACCTCATGAACACCAACGTCCTAATAAAGACATACAAAACAGAAATAGCTAAGTTTCAAAACACATCTGCTGAAAGACCAGACCAAGTATGTGTTTTATAAAATGCAGAATGTTTTATAAAAAGAGCACACAAATAGCAGATCTAGACTACAAAATAGAAGACAATGAAGAATTCCAATGGTTCCAATTAGCTTTATAATAACTGGCTCCTCAACAAGTACTGCAACACAAAGCTTGACAATAACCAAATTCCAACACATGCTATCACTAATAACTTAGACATATTCCCACTTCTGGAAGCTCTCCAACAGCTTAACTTGTATGAAAGCATTATAATTTAAACACTGCACCCATTTCAAGCAATAATACGCCTTCAACAGAAATCAGCCATATTAACTCCATCCTAGTTACTAAAGGGCATCGGTGGCAATGTAGTATATTTGCCATTAGATCTAAACGAAAATGTACAAACTCTAGGAGTACAACGACCAATAGTTCAATCTTTGATTGTACTAGTTAATGGCCTGCCAATAAAAGACAAAAGAATTTGGCAAAAACTATTCAACTTAAACAAAGTTAGACAAGCCCTACAATATCTAAAAGAAAACAATGAATTTTGTATTTGTATTTTGTTTATTTATAAAGCGCTCCCAGCCCAGCGGCAACTGTGCGCATAATTTACAGCAAAAAAGCTCTTAAACAATCCAGTTACAGTCAAGTGCAGTTACACATTAATCCAGTTACAGCAGAAAGGCCTACAAGCAGTGATAAGCTTACAAGTGTAAGCGGATGCTGCAACCACAGCGTTGGTTTGTCTGTTGAAGGATAGAGTGTCATCAAGGTAAATACCCAGAGTTTTGGTAATGTTAGAGGCTGTAATGGTGTTGCCATCAATAATAAAGTATTTAAATGAGGGGTCTAGTTTGTTCAATCTGGTACTGGAACCAAGTATTAGTATCTCAGTTTTCTCATCGTTTAAACAGAGTCCATGGTGTGCCATCCAGGCTTGGATTACTGAGTAAATTCCATTAAGAACTTTGGAGTCCTCGAAGTGATTACCTGAGATTGGGATTAATATCTGGGTGTCGTCGGTGTAGTTTGTATACGAGACACCCATGTAATCCAGAATATCAAATAATGGCTTAGTAAAGACATTATAGAGTGTTGGGGATGCACAAGATCCTTGAGGAACCCCACAGGTTACAGGAGATGGTTCAGCTGAGGCTGAAGATGAAAAAACTCATGGTTCTGTTAGCAAGGAAAGACTTAATCCATGAAGGTAGCAGAGTCTGAGAAGTGTGCAGCTGATTTTAGATGTTGGCATAGTATTTGGTGATTGACAAGGTCGAAAGCCGCTGATAGATCTAGAAGTAATAGGAGTGCTAATTTGCCCTTATCTTTTATATCATGCATTTGTGTATTTGTGTTACAAGGTCAATCAATGCAGTTTCTGTACCATGTCTAGGGCGAAAGCCAGATTGCCTAAGGCCCAGGAGGTTGTTAGTTTCAAGATATGCTTGAATTTGTAAATAGGCAGCTTGGTCCAGAATTTTTAATAGAAAAGGCCCTGTCGTGATGGGTCTGTAATTAGAGGGGTTACTAGGATCAAGTGAGGACTACAAAGATATAAACATAGAGGAAAACTTAAGAGAAACCACCCAAATTATTCAAGATTCATCAGCAACTGGCCAATTTGAACGTGTAGATCCTGTTACTGCAGCCAACATTTTAGACCAGTATACAATTCACCCACTACACTCCAAAGACACCATTGATGATACATTGGAAACATATAAAATGCATCAAGCCCAATGATCATATGGGAAAAAAATGTAGAAGCGCATAATTTGCCTCTACTATTTCCCACAGGAAAAGGAGGAAGATATGATGAAAGGTCCGTGCAAATTAGTGCATTAGAATATTGCTCTTTAAGAAAGTATTTTGAAAACCCCAGATTTAGACAAAATGTTGAATACATTTCACACCTTCTCTCCGAAAGTTGCACACACATTCAAAACAGGCTCTAACTTTTTTAAAGTTTCCGCTACCCAACTGCTTAAAAAAATAAAAGACAAAGATGATGTTTTGCAGCCAAGTACCACAAATCTCTTGGCAAAAATGTGTGGTACAAAATAATACTTGTTCTGACTTCACGCTGATGTACGTTGTATGGTAAGGAACATGGGCCCACCCACATGGTTTGTTACTTTAAGTTGTGCATAGTACGAATGGGATGACATGCACGACTCCTAACGCATTGCAAACCAAAATAAAGACGGAACAGATATAAAAACACCAGGAGAACTGTGTTCTCCTGACCCTGTCAATGTATCAAGGTACTTTCACCATCGCCTCATTGCCATCCTGCATTGTATCTGCAATAAAACTACTCCGCCGCTTGGAGAAGTGCAACACTTCTTTTGGAGAAAAGAATATCAATCCAGAGGAGCACCACACATCCACATGCATTTGTGGATAAAAGGTGCTCCTAAATTTGGCTGTGATAGTGATGCCACTGTTTTACAGTTTATTGAAAAATACATCACCTACAACATCCCTTCAGAAACCACAGATAGTGACCTTCATGCACATGCCCTACGCTTCCAAAAACATAAGTGTGGCAAATACTGCCGACGTAGATATAAAAACAAAGGAAAATACTATACCAAATGCCACTTTAGCTTCCCTACACCAGTTTGCAAAAAAGGAAAAGGAAATAGTTGATGTCTTCTGTTAGAAACATCTTATCAAAACTGAGAAAACAGAGCTAAAAGACCTCTGGGATGACATATAATCTGATAAAAGACTATCACAAAAATTGTACAGCTTCGATATAAAAATTCTCTCCCATAGAGAATACATGTGCTATGAAGCTGCAGACTGTTTAACAGGTACAGCCTTATATGGCAAATCTGAACACATTGTCTGACTAAACATTGGTCCAGCTTCATCCCGGAAAAGAGTACTAAAATCCTACCAAGATATAGAAAACACAGCCACAAATGATCCCAACAGCCAGGACATTTAAAAAAAATGATTTAATTGACACATAATGCCCAAACAGAAGTACTGCTCTGGAAAACATGTGTCTGTTTGACATTGCCCAAAACTACACCTACAAAACAATATCACACCGAAAGACACAACTGTCAAATATTCAGTCGTAACTTGTGAAAGTTTAGTGAAACTCAGCAAACCCAGTGCAATTAATCATATAAAGTTATCATTTAAATCTCCACAACATAGAGAACTGTATTACATGGACCAACTCTGACTGTTTAAACCGTGGAGAAAAGAAAAATAATGATTAAGTGACTATGGGAGTCATTACGAGTTTGGAGGTAGCCATGGTGCTAATGGCACCATGGCTGCCTTCAAACCCCTGTCCGGGTCCGTGGTGTCAGAATGGGGACTTACCAGGACATTCCCACCTAGGAGGACCCAGTAAGTCCCCATTCTGAATGCCATTCATCTCAAAATGCAAGAAGTCCGAAAAAAACAACTACGAAGAACTGTTTGGAGGAAAACATGTTATTGTTTTTAGAAACCTCCTACAGTTAACAACAGTGAAAGGTCAACCTATTTTCAAAACATTAGGACACAAACAATGCCGCAATATGCTTGGCAGCATTGGAAATGTAAATCTCTGGCAACATTTTCACTACAGAGAACTAACTCAAAACATGCATCCGTCTGCTAACCTCACCTATGATAACATTTTAAAAAGCATTAGAACTGGTCCGCTTACTAACGATCCAAAATCCAGCTTAAATAGTAGACTAATCCATGAATTATATAGATGAAACACAACTGTTCCTGATGTCATTGAACAATGAACTCAACAAAATCTAAAATGTATGTCCTTAACGCCAATCCCTGCAAGCTGTAGGTCAATTCAAAGAAACAATGTTGAAAAAAGAAATGCAACCCATACTGCATATCAGCTCCACAAACAAACTAGAAGTGTACGGCATGACGCTTCCTATGTGTCAACAAGCTAAAGCACAACTAAATAGTTTAGAAAAATATATCTCCAACACAGCTGGATTGGAGAAAATATTCACTTCGTGTCTTACTTTGAGTAATTCTAAAACACAACCTTGTCATAGAACAAGGTTTAGTCAATGGAGCAATTGGTACAGTTGTTGGCTTCCAAACATATCCACATGACAGCAACATTCAGTTTGTCAACATCCACTTTGAAAAACTTGCAGAAGTAAAAAAATAGGCCACACAATAGCTCACTTCCTTCTTTTCAAAGACATGTACTCTTGCTTAGGCTGTCACTATTCACAAATCACAAGGTCTAACCATAGATCACACATTGATTGACATTGGCAGCACAGTCTTTAAAGAAGGTATGAGTTACATAGCACTTTCGAGACTGCATACACTTGATGGTCCATTCCTAGTTAACTTTGATGCAACGTCAACCCTGACATTCCTTGCATCCTAGAATACAACAGGCTTAGTGCACTGTACACCCCTCATCTAGCTATGTACCCTATATCTCAAAAAATAAAACCTTTAGAAAGAAAATAAATACAAACAGAACCTATAGCAGATCTCCCAAGAATACTGCTAAAGAAATAAAGAACAACCGCTGCTCCATCAAATAATACAACCACAAAACTGTCTAGCCCAAAATCAACTGCATGTCCATTAGAAGACAAAGGGCCTCATTACGACCCAGGCGGTAAGTTACCGCCTGGGCCGTGACTTTACCACCATGGCGTAAACTACGTTTACGCCATGGTGGTTGGCGGACTTACCGCCCCATTCCGAGTTTGGCGGGGCGGTAAGTCCCCAATCCCCATTTACCCTTCCCCATTCCCATTTTTGCCCCATAGGGCATAATGGGAGTGGGGAAGGCGTTAATTACGCCACCGTAAATTACGGTGGCGTAATTAACTCCATGGTCCCTTAGCGCCATGGATTTTAACACCTGCTAAAAGCAGGTGTTAAATCCGCCATGGCGCTAAGGGACCTCGTACTCAGGCGGTAAAGGTCGGCGCTGTTTACGGCGCCGTAAACCCCTTACCGCCTGAGTTGTAATGAGGCCCAAAGAGAGAAATGTCTCTCCTCAAAAAACAACTGCAGGCCCATCAAAGGATACAGAGGCACAACTCTCTAGTCCATTTAAATTCAGCAACACAAATGGAATAAATTGCTATGCAAATGTAGCAATCAATCTTCTCTTTCAATTGCCACCAATTGTTCGCAACATTTACTTAAACGGGTTGGACCAGTTGTGTTTGCAAATGCTTGTCCTTCATAGAAATGCCACAAATAATCCTGACAGCACTTACAGTGTCTCAGGTTTAAGGCAAGAATTGGACTACTGCACAGGAATGGTCAATTTCACCATAAACACCCAGGAAGATCCACACAAATTCCTAACGTACTTACTATAAGCACTGGAGAATGTCATGATCTCTGCTTCCAAAAGATCAGGACTTGCCCGACTCCCTTGGAAGCAGACCCATAACCCCGGTTCCGAGTGCCAGCCAGTCCCAATTGGGACCTTTTGGACCCTGTCCTGGCGCCAGTGGCACCAGGCTCATAAAGATGCCCAGTCCCAGCGCTGGAAGCGCCGGGCTCATAATGCTTGGGTGGACTTACCTGCAGCAGACCATGCTGCTTACTTACCTGCCAGTTGAACCCCTGATCCTCTTCTGTTTGGGACTACTTTTCCTGTTGGGTGGGGCAGGAGCCACTCCCTAGGTTCAGAACACTGGAACTCTTCTGGAAAGCAGGAACTCTTTTCTTACCTAGGCGTGGCTGTGGAAGGAGACACCTAAGCACTACAGGAGGCTATTTAAACCACACCCGATGGATGAATCTTGCTTTGTGTTATTCTGCATTCTCTGCAGCAGAACGCTCATCGTGTCTTCTGCTTCTGATCCTGGGCCTAAGGGAACAAAGGCTTACCATCCTGGAATCCAGTCTTCAGCAGCACCTGTAAAGACAAAGAAAGAACAGGTTAGCACTACGGTCTTCAGTGGCAGCGCATCTCTTACCTGGTCCATCGGCTGTCACCAACGCCTCGCGCTGCATTCCGGCATCTGAAAGACAAAGGCTTACCTACTCTTCGCACGCTCCGGAGGCCTTCGGCGCTGCATCCCGCATCTGAAAGACAAAAGAAGGTGCGTTTAAAGACATTGGGCAACTTTATTACTCACGTGCCATTACTCCTTCCCACGCCGAATCCAGTGGGTATTCCAGCACCCTTCAGCTTCTCTAAAGCTCCGAACTTGTACCTGCAAGATAAAAGGGACAGTTAGTGCGCATCGTGAAGCAGGCTACAAGCGCTTACTTACGTGCTTCCAGGCGCTTCTATTCCTCACGCGGGTTCGATCCTCAACTCTCATCAGCCCGCCATCCGCCATCGCCGGAACCCTGCAAAACAAGAGATATCATTACAAAAGACTTTTAAGACATTTGAAGTGCCCAGAACTTACCGTTCGTGCAGTTAACGACGGACAGCAGTCCTCTGAGGTCAAGAGGCCTGCACCCTTCTCCAGTGAAGAAACTGGTTACGGCACCCTGCCCCGAGGCAGATGGAGAGCTCGGCGTTCACTTACCTAAGGTGAGGGCGTTAACCTTTGGGGTTCTACAGGAGAAGAGAAAGGGAAGAGGAGAGAGGCACCCAATAACCCCAGTTCATTAATCCCATATTTTCTATCTGCAGACATTTTACTCTTCAAGTCAGACATACAGTGCACAGAGGTCCAGCCCAAAGAGCCAACCGTGTGTTACACATCACCTTTGAAGATACGGCATTCACCCAGTCAAGACCGGCGCCTCTGCGGGAATCAGGTGAGCGTTACAGAACACAAAGCCTACCGCAAAACTCCCACCCAGGCGCTATGGAAACCTCGGATACCGACCAGCTAGCCCAGTTACTTGGGGAACTAAGAGCAGAAGTGCATGCAGCCCGTCAGGAAACGAATGCTCTAAGAAGGGAACTGATTATTTCCAAGGAGCGAACAGACGATCTCGCTAGACAATTGCTACAGTCACAAGCCGGACAAACTCCGTTACCCGCATCAGGGGTAAATCTTCCTTCAACATCCTCTACGAACCCAGTGCAGATCAATCTACCTGGGAATGTACCTCTGGCTCCGCCCGAACGATTTTCTGGTGACCCAAAGAGGTTTGCAGTATTTATTAATCAGTGCCGGTTGCACTTCTTATGCCGGCCAGCAGCCTTTCCAACTGATCAAGCTAAGGTAGCTTTCGTGCTTTCGTACCTTAGTGGCAATGCGGCAGACTGGTCGATCCCTCTAGTTAATCAAGATGATCCGGTTCTCCATGATTTTCAAGCTTTTCAGCTCAGTATGGAAAAACTGTTTGCAAGACATTCACAGGGGCAGGCCTTGGACAATGAGCTCCTTTCATTGCGACAGGGTAATGAAGACCTTTTGGCTTATATTGCGTCTTTCAACAGACTGATAGTGGAAACTCGATGGCCTGAGGACAAAAGGATTACGCTGTTTTATAGAGGTCTACGTGGAGAGCTCAAAGATGTGTTAGCCCAAGTAGTGAATCCCCCGCAAGACTGTTCGGACTATATTGACTTAGTCGTTCAAATTGACCACAGACTGCAGAACAGGAAGGCCGATAGTTCCAAGTTTGATGCTCAAGTATTTTCCAAACCACCAACTCCTACCAAAGGAGTAGACTCCGGGGAACCCATGCAAATAGGGGGCCTGAAAGGACCACTAACACAAAAGGAGCGGGAAAGGAGAAAACAGCTGCAATTATGCCTCTATTGCGGAAACTCGGGGCACTTTCTTCGAGACTGTCCGGTGAAACCAGCCAAGAAGGCAGTAGGAGCTGCAGTTACCAGGGTCACAAACTCTGAGCAGGGAAACGACCTCGCCCGACAAGAATAGAGGTCCTCTTGCTGAGCGTTAAAACCAGTTCAGTGACCTCGCATTTCGTGATACCTATGGTCCTCATTAGCCCTGAACATCCGGATCGATTACATGCGATTGAAGCTTACGTCGACAGCGGTGCCATCGGCAATTATGTGGATCATGAAATGGTTTTGAGGATGAATCTGACTCTTTGTCCAAAGGCTGTAAAGGACGTCATTACTACGGTGGATGGTACGGAGATAGCCTCCGGACCAGTAACGCATACCACCCAAGAAGTGACGCTAGTAAGTCAAGATGGACACCATGAAAAGATCGTGTTCGATGTGATCAAGGCCCCTCAGTTCCAGATTATTCTAGGAATTCAATGGTTAGAGAAGCACAATCCTCAGATCGATTGGCGAGCAAGAACGGTTCAGTTTCCAGAATGTGTCTCTACTTGTCACCCTCGACCTGGTGTTGCACTGGCAGCAATTTCCTCGGAGGCTTCCCAGTTACCTCCTGAATACCTAGAATTCCAAGATGTTTTCCGGAAGGATCAGGCTAACTCTCTACCTCCTCATAGGTCTTATGACTGCCAGATAGACCTGATACCTGGATCTACTCCTCCTTGTAGTAGAATTTATGCCCTCACCGAGCCTGAGAATCTTCACCTCCGACAATACCTGGATCAATACCTAGCGAATGGGTTTATTCGTCCTTCCAAGTCCCCTGCTTCCTCAGCTTTGTTCTTCGTTCCAAAAAAAGAAGGGGACCTTAGAAATTGTATAGATTATTGCGCCCTGAACCAGATCACCGTTAAGAATAGATATCCGTTACCTTTGATCCCTGAACTCCTGGACCAAGTCAGAAAAGCATGCATATATACAAAGCTGGATCTTAGAGGAGCCTACCACTTGGTACGAGTAAAAGAGGGCGATGAATGGAAGACGGCCTTCCGCACCAAGTATGGGCTATTTGAATATCAGGTCATGCCCTTCGGACTTTGCAATGCCCCGGCCGCCTTTCAATATTTTATGAACGATGTCCTCAGAGAGCTCATAGATGTGTGTGTTGTTGTTTACATTGACGACATCCTCGTTTATTCTTCATCGGAAACTGAACATCGGAAACACGTGAAAATGGTCCTCGAGAGATTGCGTCAACACAAACTTTTCGCTAAATTGGAAAAATGTGTTTTCAACGTGACTGAAGTTGAATTCTTGGGATTCATATTATCACCTAGCGGAGTGCGTATGGATTCAAAGAAGGTCGATGCAATTCTCAAATGGCCATCGCCATCCTCCGTAAAAGGTGTTCAAAGCATGTTAGGCTTCGCTAACTTTTACCGCAGGTTTATCCCCGAATTCTCTCGAATAGTCCAGCCCATCACCGCCTTGTTAAAGAAAAACAAACGTTTTGAATGGTCTACCGAGGCGGAACAAGCTTTCCAGAATTTGAAGACTAGATTTATCTCTGCTCCGATCTTAAAACATCCTCGCCCAGAACTCCCCTACATCGTTGAAACTGATGCTTCGAGCCTTGCCATGGGGGCAGTTCTATCACAAAAGGACCCAGTAACCAATCAGTTGCATCCCGTGGCATTTTGGTCCCGCAAATTCTCGCCTCCTGAAATCAATTACACTATTACTGATAAGGAACTTCTAGCTATCAAGTCCGCCTTTAAGGCTTGGCGGCATTATCTTCTGGGGGCCCGACACACCGTTACTGTGATTACAGATCACCGAAACCTGCAATATTTGAAAACCGCAAAAGCTCAATCCTCTAGGCAACTCCGTTGGGCACTATTCTTTGCCGAGTTTGACTTCATAATTACCTATCGACCTGGTACAAAAAACGGTAAAGCTGATGCCCTTTCTCGGATGGGAGTGGAAGAACATTTGATCAATCCTAAACCTGTACCTATCATTCCCGAACAAAGGATTCTAGGTGTAATCGCCGCACAATCCATAGAGGAAGTTAAGGATAAAGCCAGGCTACTGGTAACTCCAGCAGACATACAGAATTGGCATCTGCAGGGAAAGGACTTTACGGTGAAGGACAACCTATTATATTTCCAAGAACGGTTATACCTGCCCAGCACAGATTTACAGAAAAAGGTAATCTCTTGTTATCACGATTCTTTAATGGAAGGACATCCCGGTATGACCAAGACCTCGGAAAAGATCAAGCGCTACTTCTGGTGGCCGTCTTGGAAAAAAGATATCAGAGACTTTATAATGTCCTGTGGAGTATGCGCCCAAAACAAGAGTCAAAAGGAAAAACCAGCCGGCCTCTTACGCCCTATTGACATCCCGCCTCGCCCTTGGCATACGCTTTCTATGGACTTCATCACCGATCTACCTCCATGCTCCGGATACAATACGATCCTAGTAATCGTGGACCTATTCTCCAAGATGGCGCATTTCATTCCACTCAAAGGCTTACCAACAGCAGCAACTCTGGCCCGAGAATTTCTCGAAAACATCGTCCGACTGCACGGTTTTCCTTCAGTTCTAATTTCGGATCGAGGTAGTCAATTTATTTCTCATTTTTGGCGAAGTTGCTGTCGGTCGGCTCAAATTGATGTGAGACTTTCGACCAGCCACCACCCTCAAACCGACGGACAAACCGAGAGGACCAATCAAACTCTGGAACAGTATTTGCGCTGCATGCTACAACAAACTGAAAAAACTTGGAAAGATATCCTTTGGATAGCCGAATATGCCTACAATAACTCTGTCCACTCGGGAACTGGGAAGACCCCGTTTTTTCTTTTATACGGTAGTCACCCTCGAACCTCGGAGTTGGATCCACGCCAAGATCTTGGAACACCAGCAGGAAACCACCTGCATTCTACAATCAACCAAGCCTTTAAGGAAGCCGTTTCTCACCTTCAAAGGGCTAAAGAACAATACAAGAAAGGAGCAGACCAACATCGGAAGGAAGCCCCCCAATATCAAGTAGGAGATCAAGTCTGGTTATCCACCAAATATCTACCTCTAAAAGGACCACGCACATTCAACCCAAGATACCTTGGTCCCTATTCCATCACTACCATAGTAAATCCAGTAGCGGTCAAGTTGGACTTGCCCCCTCACATGAAGATACATCCGGTCTTCCACGTCTCTCTATTAAAACCCGTGCAACCTCAAACCCGACTAACTACATCTCCAAAACCTATTCTAGTTGATGGAGAACTCGAGTTTGAAGTCAAAAGCATCCTGGATTCCAAGATCTCCAAATCTAAACTATTTTACCTGATTGACTGGAAAGGCTACGGTCCCCAAGAAAGATCCTGGGAACCTGCAGAATATGTCCACGCGCCTCGTCTAATCAAAAGATTTCATCGAACATTTCCTAACAAGCCCAAACCCCCGGAGAAGCCCGGTTTGGGAGGGGCCTTGAGGGGGGGTGCTGTCATGATCTCTGCTTCCAAAAGATCAGGACTTGCCCGACTCCCTTGGAAGCAGACCCATAACCCCGGTTCCGAGTGCCAGCCAGTCCCAATTGGGACCTTTTGGACCCTGTCCTGGCGCCAGTGGCACCAGGCTCATAAAGATGCCCAGTCCCAGCGCTGGAAGCTCATAATGCTTGGGTGGACTTACCTGCAGCAGACCATGCTGCTTACTTACCTGCCAGTTGAACCCCTGATCCTCTTCTGTTTGGGACTACTTTTCCTGTTGGGTGGGGCAGGAGCCACTCCCTAGGTTCAGAACACTGGAACTCTTCTGGAAAGCAGGAACTCTTTTCTTACCTAGGCGTGGCTGTGGAAGGAGACACCTAAGCACTACAGGAGGCTATTTAAACCACACCCGATGGATGAAACTTGCTTTGTGTTATTCTGCATTCTCTGCAGCAGAACGCTCATCATGTCTTCTGCTTCTGATCCTGGGCCTAAGGGAACAAAGGCTTACCATCCTGGAATCCAGTCTTCAGCAGCACCTGTAAAGACAAAGAAAGAACAGGTTAGCACTACGGTCTTCAGTGGCAGCGCATCTCTTACCTGGTCCATCGGCTGTCACCAACGCCTCGCGCTGCATTCCGGCATCTGAAAGACAAAGGCTTACCTACTCTTCGCACGCTCCGGAGGCCTTCGGCGCTGCATCCCGCATCTGAAAGACAAAAGAAGGTGCGTTTAAAGACATTGGGCAACTTTATTACTCACGTGCCATTACTCCTTCCCACGCCGAATCCAGTGGGTATTCCAGCACCCTTCAGCTTCTCTAAAGCTCCGAACTTGTACCTGCAAGATAAAAGGGACAGTTAGTGCGCATCGTGAAGCAGGCTACAAGCGCTTACTTACGTGCTTCCAGGCGCTTCTATTCCTCACGCGGGTTCGATCCTCAACTCTCATCAGCCCGCCATCCGCCATCGCCGGAACCCTGCAAAACAAGAGATATCATTACAAAAGACTTTTAAGACATTTGAAGTGCCCAGAACTTACCGTTCGTGCAGTTAACGACGGACAGCAGTCCTCTGAGGTCAAGAGGCCTGCACCCTTATCCAGTGAAGAAACTGGTTACGGCACCCTGCCCCGAGGCAGATGGAGAGCTCGGCGTTCACTTACCTAAGGTGAGGGCGTTAACCTTTGGGGTTCTACAGGAGAAGAGAAAGGGAAGAGGAGAGAGGCACCCAATAACCCCAGTTCATTAATCCCATATTTTCTATCTGCAGACATCTTACTCTTCAAGTCAGACATACAGTGCACAGAGGTCCAGCCCAAAGAGCCAACCGTGTGTTACACATCACCTTTGAAGATACGGCATTCACCCAGTCAAGACCGGCGCCTCTGCGGGAATCAGGTGAGCGTTACAGAGAACAATAACATCCCTATAAATGAAATCTTCCAGATTTCATACATGTGGAAACATACATGCACTCTCTGCAACCATGTTTCACGCGAGCACATCCCTAGTGAACGATTTGCATATGTATCCATACCAAATTCTGAATCCATTCCATTTCATCAGCTTCTGCAGAATGCAAATCATGGCATATTATGCCCTTTTTGCAATTCAGACAAGGTTCCATCATACAACTAAACTCACATAGCCATGTCATACTAATACTTCTAAGGTACAATGCAGATGGTACCAAAAATAACTGTAAGCTTATAGGATTCACACATGGCTAAATATCTCTTGGAAAGAAAACCTTCACAACAGTAGGTATAGTATACCACACTAGTGCCACAACCACTTCAGGGCACTACACTGCATATGTCAAAAAAAGAAGTGGTTGGTTTGAATGTAACAAAACCTCCATTACTCCAAAACATAGGCTTCTGACAAATCTAACAAATGCTTACTTAATATTCCTTCAACCCAAATTTAGTCACTAAGCTATAGCACAATTAACAGTTAGAATATGCACACAGGTATCTAACTACTTGAAAAATACCTGTCATTCCAAAACACTTCAAATATGCCATCTCAATTCTTATACAACAAAACAACTTCCAAACTCTAATGTAGTTAGAATACGCCAACAGGTATCTAACTACTTCAAGCATTCCCTTAATCGCAACATACTTCAAACAAACATACTATCACCCTTACACTCATATAACTGTAATCAGGTTTTTTTTAATTCATAATCAATTTTTTTCCCAATGATTATTTAATGGCAAAACATCAGCAGTGTGTCATACACTAATGTTGTACCAAACATAGTTCTTAGAATGCACTGTTTATGAGGGTCTAAAAAAATGTATGTGTAAAATTGTATACAACAACAGCTTTTAAATTACCTGCTTAACAAATTGTTCTGTTTTTTTCACAGAAAATAAACCAGAGATTCCAGCTTCATAACGCTATAAAACTAAGTAACCATAGCAATTACAATCGAACACATAGGGCCTCATTACACGGATGGCGGAGAACCATGGCGCTATTAGCGCCATGGTTCATGCCGGTAAAATACCGGCGCCGCCATGGCGGAAAGGGGAATTACCGCCCCATTCCAAGGTTGGCGGGGCGGTAATTCCCCCTTCCACCATTGCCCTTCCCCATTCCCATTTTTGCCCCATAGGGCTCAATGGGAATGGGGAAGGCGCTAATTACGGTACCGCAAATTGCGGTACCGTAATTAGATCCCTGGGTCCCTTTGCGGGTTGGTTTTTAACGCCGGCAAAAAGCAGGCGTTAAATCCCCCAACCCGCAAAGGGACCTCGTAGTAAGGTGGTAAGGATTTACCGGTACCAGTATTTTACCGGTACCGGTAAATCCTTACCGCCATCCGTGTAATGAGGCCCATATTCTTAATTGTACTACAATCATAAGTACCATATACAGTTCAATTACATAATTCCTCCATGTTACAAAACCTTTGTACTCTCACTAAATTACCAATAATTACTATACCCATATTAGTACTATGATGATTCTGTCCATACTCCTACTACATTACCTATAATTACTATACACATATTACTACTGTGGTAGTTGTGCCCATGCTCCCCAGAATCTGGCCACTGGTCTCAACCACCACAATACAATTAACTATGTAAGAAATATATGCCATACACCGTCAAGTAATAAAACTCACCCTGCCCCCCTTGCTATTGAAATGATGTTCACGGACACCCATAAAATCAAACCCCAAATTACCTTGATTCGACTTACCTACCATTTCTACACCTTCTTTCAGCCATCAAAAAACACCAAATGTATTTTCCAAGCTTTTCATTCACGGCTCTGTCTGTGAACTACTGCCGTGTCTGCGGACAGCTACGACACCTGCCCAACCTTTTTCCACCTACACAAATAGCCCCATATTATCTTGTTTCCACTCCCTCACCCTTCCCAGGCCCTCTTTACACCACCAATAACCCAAAATGTGTTTTCCAGACTTTTTACCCAACGCGCTGTCCCCGGACACCAGCTACTGTCCGCATATCGGACATGGAGGGTGTTTCTAAAAATGTAACGCTCCTCGCACTTTTTAGCATCCAATCAGTGGGGCTGTCCGATGTCCGCGAACACCAGGTCATCCTCCGGACCAATTGGAGGCCAGCCCAGGACTGAACAGGGAAGTGAGTCTGTGGACCGAACCCAGATATCACACATTTTTTGTACCTACTTTTTGGTCATTTAAAAGAAAAATACTGGATGGATTTACACCAAATTTACAATAGCACACTTTTGGCAGCAAGCCGCTGCTCCTGCCGCTCCTGCCGCAAGTTTGGTGAAAATCCATCAAGAGGATTTGGGCTGTAGGCATGAGCAAAAATGTTTTCCATTGCATCTATGAGAAAAAACACACATTTTGGGACCCCCTATAACTTTGCCTCCATTCATGAAACCTCACCAACCTTTGCAGAATCAAACTGATGGGGCCATATACTTTTTTTTTGCAAAATTTTGTGAGGATTTGTCTGGGGGGGATTGAACACCTTAACTATTACTACACGGCCGCTATATATTAGCGGTAGTAGCCCTATAGTTATGATTAAAGTGCTCAACTCATAGAAAGTGCACTTTTTGGACAGCTTATAACGTTGCTCCCCTGGACAAATCCTCCACAAACTTTGCAAAAAAAGTATATGACCCCCTCAGAAATGATTCTGATATGATATGATATTGTATTTATATCATGCTCATACACAAGTGTTTCAGAGCACAAAGTTTGGTGAGGTTTCATCTGGGGGGGCTAAGTTATAGGGGGGTTCCAACATTTTTTAAATCCTCATAGAAACAATGGAAAGA
This sequence comes from Ambystoma mexicanum, assembly GCF_040938575.1. Taxonomy (NCBI): domain Eukaryota; kingdom Metazoa; phylum Chordata; class Amphibia; order Caudata; family Ambystomatidae; genus Ambystoma; species Ambystoma mexicanum. The sequence continues at coordinate 664,069,511 of NC_090936.1, forward strand.
AAATGTACTTTCGCTTGCAGCCCAATCCGCTGGATGTATTTTCACCAAACTTGTGCCAGGAGCAGTGGGTTGGTCCCGAAAATGAGCTTTTGTAAATTTGGTGTACATCTGTCCAGTAGTATTTTTTAAAAATGGCTAAAAAAATGTGGAGAAAAAAAATGTGTGATATCTGGGTCCGGTCCACGTACTCATTTCCTGATTCGGTGTTCGTAGACACCTCTGGACCAATAGCGGGCGGCTGGGTGTCCGCAGACACCAAAGACGTATGCTAATTGGATGGTAAAAAACTTGAGTGGCGCAATAATTTTTTAAACGGTCGCCATGTGGGATCCACAGCCAGCCGCCGCTGACCGCAGACACTGCGGTGAGCAAAAAGTCGAGAAAACACATATGGGGTTATTTGGTGGCCAAAAGAGGGTCTGGAAAGGGTGGGGGAGTGGAATAAAGTTGATATGGAGCTGCTTTTATAGGAGAAAAAAGGGGGGTGCAGGGGCCACTGAGTCAGAGGTCAATTTTGCTGTCTGCGGACATCATTTGGATTTCAGGGGGTTCTGGCTTGGTCTTGTTATTTGAAGGTGTATTGTACGTACTTGTTATATGGTTTAATTATATTTTGATGTTTGCGGCCAGTGGACAGATTCTTGTGGGCATGGCCATGCCCCCAAGAATGTGGCCACTGGCCACCCTTACTATAGTAATTAAAGGTACTGTAGGGGGAGTATACAGTATTTGTAACATGGTGGAATGATATAATGGAAGTGTATATGGCATTTATGACTGGTACACTTTAGAATATTGCTTATGGAATAGGTATTTGTTTCTTTTTGAAGATAACGAATAGGATAATACTTAGTATGGTTACATACGGCAATAAAGCCGAAATCTATGGTTCTTTTTCTGTGAAACAAAACAGTATCATTTGTTAAGCAGCATAGTTTAAAAGCTCTAATTGCATAACATTTTACATATAGATTTACTTTTTTGACCCTCAAAAATAGTACATTCTATGTACTATGTTTGGTACAATATTAGTATTGTCAGGATTATTTGTGGCATTTCTATGAAGGACGAGCATTTGCAAACACAACTGATTCATTGTCACATTAGCATAACAATTTACTCCAGTTGTGTTGCTGAATTTAAATGGACCAGAGACACCGTACATCAGCGTGACGTTGGAACCAGTATTCTTTTGTACCATGTATGTTTGTCAAGAGATTTGTGATACTTGACTGCAAAACTTTATCTTTGTCTTTTATCTTTTGAAGCAGTTGGGTAGCGGATATGTTAAAAAAAATTAGAGCATGTCCTTAATGTGTGTGCAACTCCATAACATAGAGTTGCTAATTCACTTTCAAACAGGAGGTGGAAAATGTATTCTACATTTTGTCTGAATCTGGGGTCTTCAGAATACATTCGTAAAGAGCGATATTCTGATGTAGTAATTTGTGTGAATCTTTCATCATATCTTCTTCGTTTTCCTGTAGGAAAGAACATGCTACAATTTTCTCCAATATGCTCATTCGGGATCCTTTGGCTTGACACATTTGATATGTTGCTAATGCATCTTCTAAGGTGCCTTTGGAGTGTAGTGGGTTAATTGCATACTGGTCTAAAATGTTGGCTGCAGTAACAGGATCTACACATTCAAATTGATCAGTTTGTGGTGAATCATGAATTATTTGGGTGGTTTCTCTTATGTTTTCCACTATGTTTATATCTTGCTAGTAGTCATTGTTTTCTTTGAGATATTGTAGGGCTTGTCTAAGTTTGTTTAAGTCGACCAGTTGGTGCCACATTTTTTTGTCTTTTGCTGGTACATTATTACCTAGTACCATCAAAGATTTATCTATTTGCCATTGTACTCGTAGAGTTTCTACATTTTCTTTAAGATCTCATGGCAAATATACTGCTTTGCCGCAAATGCCATTTAGTAACTCAGGTGGAGGCAATTTGGCTGTTTTCAGTTGAAGGCATATTATAGCTTGAAATGGATGTAGTGTTTGGATTATAATGCTCTCATACAAGTTAAGTTGCTGGAGAGCCTATGGAAGTGGGAACATTTTAGTTATTAGTGATAGCACGTGATGGCATTTGGTTATTGTCAAGCTTTGTGTTGCAATATGTGCAAACTATTGAGGGGTCAGTTTTTTTATATTTATTTTCTGTTGTTAGATATAAAGCTAATTGGAACCATTGGGATTCCTCATTGTCCTCTATTTTGTAGGTCATATCTACTATTATTGTTCTGTTTTTATAAAAAGTCTGCGACAACAGACACATACTTCATCTGGTATTTCAACAGATGTGTTTTGAAACTTAGCTATTTCTTTTTTATAGGCATGTCAGGAGGTTGGTATTTGTGAGGCTTTCGTTAAGGTTTTGTAAATTTACTGAATTTTCAAAATCAACTTCAGTTCCAAAATAGTTACTTTCGATGTGCTCTATTTCTCAAAGGAGTTCTTTGGCTGTTCCATGTAGGAGAATGTTATTTACATTTTGGAGGTATAGTAGAAAAACAGTAGATGTCCACAGTCTTGTGGAGCACTCCTGTCCCTCGCTCACCCTATGTATGTTGTAGAAATACAACAAAATATTTGTACAATTCAATAAAGATTCTTAATTCATGTCACGTTGCTTGTCCAGTGTAAATTTTTATAAATTGCAAACATAATTTTTCATCAACAATAATTTTCAAGTGACACAATGTCAAATATCTTCAAAGACTATCCGTCTTCAAACTAGGCATTTATGTAGAGATATATTGTAAATTAGAAACAATAGAAACAATTATACTCATTGTTGAACTCCTATTCAATATTCCATATTTAGTAACATGTCTCTATTCCGCTCGATGTGTTTCGGGAATTATTCCCTTCTTCAGGGGCTGTTAGTTCCTTTTTTGTACTTCTTTCATTTCTGGATGATGCTCCAAAATATACAAGTTTCTATCACAGTTTGAACGCTGTTCTTTACAGCATTCTATGGATATTTGTCCCAGCTGGATCTGTATCCACCTCTCTCAAGTTGGTCCTCAGGTAATCTCTTCTCACAGTAGGTCCCACATTCCCGGGTCCAGAATAGTCATATTGCAACTTTCAGCTGATCCTAGTGCTTTGCAATTTTTAGCATTCCTTTCCTCATTCTGGGGTAGTTATATCACTTAATTCAACATTAATAGGCATGCCCTCCCTCATTATGATGTATGGGGACTTGTCTTGTCAGGCTGTAATGCCAGTTTTTCATTAGCTGTACAGCCCCAGTGTTCTGTTGATAATCCTAGCAGTATCCTTCTGTGTAAGGTCCCAGCCGTGCGGGTTTAGCTGCAGCAGCACCTCAAAAGACATTTTGGAGTTCTAGAGCAGGACCTTTTGCATAGTACAGTCTATGCACAAGATTTAGCGGAATGGTGTATTGCTAACATTTTGATGTGGTGGAAGGTGTTTTTTTCAGGGAGTTCCTGAAATGCAGGCAATGAATGTCCTTGCAGTCCAGTGTAGCTGCACACTGATTTGTAAAGTTTTCATTCTACTTTTATATTTTAGTTTCACATAGTGATTGAGAAATTGTCATAAAGATTTGGAGGATTGTTGATGCACGCTACATATTGAGCTGCATGTCCATTGGTATACTGGACTGTTTGTTTGGGCAAAAGAAACATTTGGTTGAAGGTTTGTTGGGGAAGTTTTTTCTATACAGGTTTCTTTTGCCATAATGGTGTTGCCTACCATTTCATACCCTCCGCGATAATTATCTATGGCAATTGGGTTTTTTTGTTCTTGTTTATAAGCCTCTTCATTGAAATATGGTTCTGTGCTGCTTCTGTGAATCCATTAAACTTCACAGAAGTTTGAAAAGGTATCTATATTAACATTGCACATGTTTAGAAGTAGTTTTTGTAATTTGTTGATTACTTTAGTTAGTGGTTTTATTCTGTTTACAATCAAGAAAAATAACTTTCCCCTCTAGTAGAAATGCACTGTCAATTAGAGCTTTGAGGATTCTTCTTCTGCGGTAGTTGTTAAGGGTAAATTGTGACTTTTTAGTTGTCTTTATAAGACTGTGAAGAACTCCACAATGGAACATTTTTTGTAAAGAAAATGTTTTGGAATGCTTTAGTATGTCTACGGTAACATTGCTAGATATAGTGTTAGGTTCATTAGTAGGCCTGCTTTTGTTTGTACATCTTTTTCTTTTACTTTTAGTTTTTGCAAGAGGGGCCTTACTTTTTTAGTGGTGGCTGGTTTAGTTTTGTTGAGTGAGGTTACAAGCTGTTTTGTTATAACATTTTCTATAAATTACTTTAGAGGTGGATTACTATATGACTTGCTTTCATTCTTATCTGCTCTGTATTTAATTTGTTTTCTACACTGTTGGTTTTTAGTAGGAATTCTTTTCTGTCTGTTGGGAAAAAGGAAAGTTTGTGTTTGAACATTGTGGAATATTTATGCATGTATTGTGCATGGGTCTATGGGTGTGACTGTAGAGATTAAGAGAGTGCTGTGTGATTGTGTAGTGGGATGCTAGGTGTGGTTGGACAGGTTGTTAGAGTAAGAGTTTGTACAGGTGTGATGGGCTTGGGTTAGAGAGCAAGGGAATGGTGGTGTGATTGAATAAGTAGGGACATTATGATGTTTTGCGAACAGTGGTTGCTCTAATGGTGTGATTTAGTGCATAGGTATGAGGGTTGTGTGGGTGTAATTGGAAATTGGTGAGGAAGTGTGTGTAGGTGTGGTAATGTGTGATAGTGTTTTGGAATGCAATGAGTGTTTGCATGCAACGGCCTTGTCCTTAGTCCAGATGCTCTCCAACACTTCCCACCTAGGAACCTTGCTGGCAGAAACTAGAAGGGTACACTGTGTGCTGGCTGGGTACCAGTTCTGGAGCTGCTGGACGGGTCCTTTGAGTCTGGTATCTCCCCTCTCTTCCTTGGGAGAAGTTTAGGGGAGAGATCTTGCTTTCCTCTTGTAACACCTGGCCTTCGGAAGAAGGCCAGGTTTTCCAACAAGGAAGAAATATAGTAATCTACAGTCTACCTTACATCTTCTGCCAGTGAAGACTGGCGGAAGATGTAAGGTAGACTGTACCTTCAGCCCGGGTCCAAATGAGTCCTTCTTCTTACTCCTTTTGATGTCATCGGATAATCTGTTAAGTGAGGGCTTCAGCCCTCTCTTAAAGCCAAATGGGACCCAGTGATTGGTGTAGGCTAAGCCCAGCTTAATGAACCAATCCTGGGTCCCCACCAACAATCTTCTGTTATGCATGAGGTCAGCACCAGAGTGCTCTGCAGCAGGACAGACAAGGGGTGACAACATATACCTAAGTCCCACCCATCCCCCTGTCTGTTGTAGATAAAATATGTCTCTGCTTAACTGAGCCCTCTGAGACTCTTGGTTAAAGCGCAGGTATCCCTTGAAGTTTGTGTTGGAAGAAGGTTTCCTGACTCTCCAAATCACATCCTTCGTCCCTCTGAAAGGGGTCTGCTCTGCAGGGACACCTCTGGTAACTGCTGGACCCAGACAGGTCATTCACTGCCTTTCATACAGAAAGGTAGAAACTAGTTTCAAATTGACACATTGCATACCAAAGTGGTGTTGGCCCCGCTTTCCTGTTTAATTCGGCAACCAAGCCCCTTCAGGCTTGCCTCAATTATCTCTCATTAGTATGCACTTCCACCAGCCAAGTTTACACATCAGGAAAGCCGTTCCATGGAGCCTTTGATATTAAATTAGGCTGCCCATGGCTGGAGAAAGGGTTGCCTTCCCCCTTGCAGAGATGTTTTGATGTACCCGTGGCTTTCACATTCCAGCTGAACATGACAGCGGAAGACGCTACCTGTAGTCTGTGTCTTCCGGGAGTACACGTGACTATGCGTTTTGTGCAGGAAGCAGATGAAATGACTGCAGAATGGCCTCACACATTTCTCTGGGGTTGATCTCCCATCATTCATTTTCATTATCAAAAAATCAAAAAGCTCAGGCGAGCGCATTCGCTGCATGCAGATGGTCGAATTCCTCACATGCCCGACAGCCTGAGCATGTGAACCACCACCCTACTGAGGGACTGGTTCATCATCAAAGCAAAAGTACCGGCTGATGGCCATCTGCATTTCCATGCTGGGAGCCTAGCTTGTGCTGGATGTCTCCCTGTAGGGATATGGCCCAATGCAAAAGCTTAGGGTTCTTCCAGTGCATGGCCATTAACCATCGCAGAGGCCTGTGGTCTGTCTGGATTGTAAAGTGAGACCCAAAGATGTAGGGTTTCAGCTTCTTTATGGCCACACAACTGCACACGCCTCTTTTTCTACGACAGCCCAGTTCCATTCCCTTTTTGTCAACCGCCTGCTAATGTAGCCGACAGGTTGCTCTACCCCTTCAGAGTTCAGTTGTCTTAACACTGCTCAAATCCCAAAATCACAAGCGTCTGTCTGGATAATGAATTCCTGACCATAGTCTGGCACTTTCAGAACTGGGCCCTGCACAACCCATCCTTTAAATGCTGAAAGGAGGTTTGCCAGGCAGGGCCCCAGTTACCTTCTTTGGCATCTTTTTGGATGTTACATCATTCAGGAGCATGGCAACGGTCCCATACCCTCTAATGAACGACCGTTTGTACCCACTAAAACCTAGAAAGGCTCTCACCTGCGTCTGTGTGATGGGGATGTCCCACTCCTTCACAGCCGGTACCTTTGCTTCGAGAGGCTGTTTCTTACCTCCACCGACCAGGTGGCCTAGGTAAATCATGATACCCTGCGCTATCTGGTACTTTGTGGCCTTGAAAGTCAGGCCTGCATTCTGCCGCGCCCGAAACATTTGTTTCAGGTGCAATACATGATCATCCCAGGTGTGGCTGAACACAGCAATGTTGTCTAAATAGGCAACACTGAAGTTTTCCAGTCCAGACAAAACCTGGTTGAAGTGGCAGGGGCATTCTTCAATCCGAAGGGCATCACAGTGAACGGATAATGTCCTTCCGGTGTTGAGAATGCCAACCTATCTCTTGCTCCATCCCTCAAGCCGACCTGCCAATACCCCGCTGTGATGTCAAAAGTACTCATATACTTGGCAGCGCCGAGATGTAAATGGGCTCATCTACCCAAGGAATGGCGCGAGCATTTATCTTTGTGACAGAATTGAGCCCCATGTAGTCCACACAAAATCAAACTTCAATTTTCCCACTACTGTTTTTTTTAGGGACCAGTACCACTGGGATAGCCCAGGCGCAATGGGATGGCTCTATCACTCCTAGGGACAGCATCTTGGAAACGTCCTCCTTGATGGTGTCCCTGACCTTATCGGACATCCGGTAAATCATATTGTTCACTGGCTTACTGTCTCCAGTGTCCACATCATGGGTGCACCAACCTGCGTGACCTGGAGTCAGAGAAAACAGACCTGCAAACTGTTCCAGTAGACCACAACAGTCTGTCAGTTGCTGTTCTGAGAGGTCTGTTGCAAGGCTGACAGCTTCAACGTAACCATCTGTGGCTTCAGTGTTCAGGAGGTCTGGGAGGGGATCGGTCTCCTCCTCAGTCTCTCTGTCAGTCACTAAGCCATGACCAAGTCAATTCGGCTATAATGGGATTTTAGCCGATTGACGTGAAAGACTCTGCACATCTGTTTTGGTCCTTTCACGTCAATGAGATAATTCACCTCACTGACCTTTTCCAGCAGACAGTACGGCCCAGTCCACGTCTCCTGAAGGGCAATGGGTTTGTCAGTCTCCATAATCCACACCCACTGGCCTAGAGAATAGACTGTGACTGTGGCCTTCTGGTTGTGCCAGTGCTTCATTAGCTCCTGACTGGCTTTTAGAATCTTTGTTGACTGTTCCATGTACTTCGCAATTCTAGACTGAAGGCCGAATACATAGTCCACTACATCTCGTGACAGGGATGAGGGTTTGCTTTCCCATCCGTCCTTCACTAGACTAAGAGGACCTCATACAGGGTGTCCAAACAGAAGCTCAAAGGTGCTAAACCCTACTCCATTCTGTGGCAACTCCCTGTAGGCAAACCGAAGGCATGGCAGGAGAATATCCCATTTTCTCCTCAGGTGCTCTTCCAAGCCACCTATCATGCCTCTCAGGGTCTTTCTGAACCACTCAACAAGCCCATTACATTGTGGATGGAAGGAGGTAGAGAACCGGTAGGTGACTCCACACTCTTCCCACATAGCCTTCATATATGCTGATATGAAGTTTGATCCCCTGTCAGAAACGACTTCCTTGGGGAACCCAACATGGGAGAATATCCCAATCAGGGCCTTTGCAACCACAGCAGCTTTGATGCTCCTCACAGGGACAGCTTCTGGGTATCTTGTGGCATGGTCCACCACCACCAAGATGTATCTCTTCCCTGAGCTGGTTTGAGGATGCAAAGGACCCACAATATGCATGCCTATTCTCTCGTAAGGCCACCCAACCACGGGTAGTGGAATTAAAGGGGCCTTTGTGGCACCACCTGACTTACCAGAAGCTTGACAAGTCGGGCAGGACTGAACACATTCTTTAACTTTTATGCCAAACTGCAGCCAGTAAAAGTGCACAGACAACCGTTCTGATGTCTTAGTCACTCCCGAGTGATCTGCTAAAGGAATCTGGTGAGCCAAAGCCAAAAGGAACTTTCTGTGGCATTGGGGAACCACCAATCTTCTGGTGCCCTTGCCCTCAGAATCCCTTGGCTCACTGTACAGGAGTCTATCCTCTGAGTACACTTTGAACAGTCCAGGGGCTTCGCCCTTAGCCTTCTCCTCCGCCTGCTTCCGCAGACCCACCAGAGTGGCACACTCTTTATGGGCTGTGTAGAAGCCAGCCTGATCTGGGCCCCCAGCTGATGCAAACTCATGCAGCTTAGGCAAACTCTTCAGTTCTGCACCCACCTGGTCTTCCACCTCAGGTTCCTTCACTGCGCCAGGCAACTCTGAGGTCACAGGGTCCCCTGCTACCAAATTGGGGTCCTCCATGGCTACTAGCCTCTCTCCATCAGGAGTAGGGGACTCAGTAGTCTGTGGTACTGGACTAGGGGCTACCGGCCACACCTACCATTCCAACAGGCCCTCTGGAAGCACTCCAGGCCCTAAGGCTCTGAGAGTGTTCAATCTGACATTCTCCTTGGCCCTCGATCGTGTAGCCGCTGTGACTATTTTGGGATCAGGAAGATCATTACCCAACAGACATGGAACAGGGTTGGAGTCTTTCACTGCTATACGGTGAAGGGTCATTTCACCTCGCCAACTGAACTCTACTTTCCCCAAGGGGCACTTACTCTTAACATCAAATCCACTTATGCACAAATCAGGCCCAGCAATATATTGGCCTGGCTGTACCCACTGCCGGGTGACAGAGGTGACGCTAGCCGCAGTGCCTTGGACTGCAGGAGTTTTGTGTCCGTTAATGTACATTTGCTCTAGATAGAGTTGAGTATTATTGGGAACAGGGGTCTCTTCTGGACATACGTTACCGTTCCCACTCCCTGGCCCACTGGGAAATCCTCCTCTGAGAGGCCCACACTAATGATGGCCTCCTCCATGAGTCTAACATTCACTATGGTTTGCTTGGGTAAGCCCTTGCAAACAGGATACCCTTTCCTATGGCCCAGCTCCTTACGCACAAAACAACCTTTGGGTGTCGAGAATGCAGGGGACCCAGTATTAGGGGTACCTGCACTCTTCATTTTGGTGTGCACAGCTGAACTAGATTTTGACTGTTTCCCTTTGTTCTTTTGGGGAACTGACTTTGAAGAGGATTAGGTTGGACCTTTGTCCTTCCCATTCATGTTTACTTTTTTGTTTGCCGATTTCTCTTTGGTTTGGTTATGCTCGCCTGAGCCTTTTTCTGGACTTGAGTACTCACAAACCTGTCGGCAACCTTTGCAAGCTCCCTAGGGTCTGTGATAGTCTTGTCCACAGGATGCTGGTGTAGGTCAACCTCACAATATTTCAACACATGCTCACATGCAATCAAATTGTACATCCCTTTAAATGTGTGAACTTTGTTACCAGTCGTCCACCCGCTCAGATATTTCCACAAGTGTGTGAACGCTTCAAATGTCTGCCCACATTTCTTTCCAAGCTGTCTGAAGCTCTTGAGATACTGTTCTGGGGTTTTAAAGAACTTCATGCTCTCATAAACAAGCATTTCCTCAGGAGTTAACTGAAGAATTGCGTCAGTCCCTGGTGTCGGTAAGCGACTCATCAGGGCTGCACCCCACAGTACCTCATCCACCTCATGCAGCTGGAATGCCAGACCGAGCGCTTCAAACCAGTCAAAAATATCCTTCCCCACCTCGTAAGCCTGTACTAAATCTTTGGGGATGTGCCGTCAGGGCTTCTCCCGGGCAATCTGGTTTGAGCCACTATTGCTGTTCTCACTAGAAGCGGACCTGTTGGCCTCTTTCTGCTCTTCAAGAGCCAGCTTCCACATCTCTATGGTGACCTTGTCCCACGGTTTCTGTTCCTCTAGCGCTAGTCTCCTCTCCACGAGCAGGAGCTTTCTAGCCGCTACCTCATTAACAGCCAGAACAAATACAGTGCCAGTTATAGACTGTTCTAAGGACTGAGACCTGCGGGATGCCACAATAGCCCCTGTCCTCACTGGCGCGCTAGAGTGTAGAGAAGCCACACTTGCTCCACGGCGGGATGACTGGTGAGAAACACTCCTCATGCGGTCGTCCTCATCATTTTTACCCTTCCGGAAGGTCTTGTCCGTTCAGGTACACGGGACCCAGCCCATTCCCTGGAGTCTTCTGCTCTACCGCCCTCACTTCTACTCAAGCTTGGAGGCTGGTCAGCAACTCCGGTTTATTAACCTTGGCACTGTGGGGAAGTCCCCTTTCTTGACATAAGATGCGCAGGACATCCTTGGTCTTGCCTTTTATAGTCTCCATGCCAAGCTCCATGACTATTACTATACCTAGCAGTGACTAAAGATTGCCTGCAACAGTAGTTTTATCGTTGGGTGAGTAAGTTGTGCACAAGGCTCCAATAGATCTGACCGCTTGCCATCAATGTGACTAATCAACTTTCGGGGCACCAGTGGTCCAGGGATGGATATCAGTTTCCAAACCATCAATCAACCCCACACCCCTAGTACACCAGAAGGGATCTGATCAGATTGGAATACAAGTGAATGATAAGACCTCCTTGTCCAATTTTGGTAACGTGGATGGAGTGGCAGGCTTATCTCTGCAAGGTCGTGGATCGTTGATTAGTTGCAATACAGCGAAAATACAATTCTTACCCAATGATAAAAGGGACTGTCCAGTCAAGGTTGTATAAAAATATCTACTTTATTATTACTACAGCAGACACTTCTAGCACACTACAAAATATAACCCACCCTGTAAAGAAACACAGAGGACAGGCAGTTTCACGAAGGAAACTCTGGATACTGACAGGAGGGTAGTTGGTAAAGTAATCAGTCTTACTGTTCAAGGTTATTCGGTTCCAGCATCAAGGGGGCAAAGGGTTGTAACGGTATATAGGGGCCTTCGGAGAAGGACCACGGGGGAGAACCACAATGTACCTGGTACTGAAAAAGTTCTTGGTGCTTAACACTGTCAAGGCGGTTCCAGGGCACTCTGCAGCCCTTGAGACAGAGTTAGTGGAGGGGGACAGCTGCAGGTATCAGTCAGCAGGCAGTTTGGCAAGCAAGGCTAGACGGACATCTGCAGGCTGTCCGGTGCGGCATCTCAGGCCAAGATCTGTTGTCTCTGTGCTGGTTGGTGGATCTGGAATGTTGGTCGAGGCGGCTCGGATGGCTCTGGTGACTGCAGATTGACAACAGTCAGTGGGGCAGCCCGATGCGATTCAAAGACTTGACTGTCTTAAATTTCCTTAAAAGATGGACGTGGGATGATGCTTGTGTGGAACTTCTCCTGGCTTCTTCACATGGCTTGTGTCGTCCTTTTCAAGTGGACGGGCCAAAGCTCAGGACAATGTTTGCAGGCATTGGCCTTGTCCTTAGTTCAGATGCTCTCAAGTACTTCCCATCTAGGAAGCTTGCTGGCAGAACCAAGCATGGCACACTGTGTGCTGGCTGGGTGCTGGTTCTGGAGTTGCGTGAAAGGTCCTCTGAGACTGGTATCTCCTTCTGTTCCCTGGGAGATGTTTAGGGCAGGGATCTTGCTTGCCTCTTGGAACACTTGGCCTTCATTCACTGGCAGAAGATGTAAGGTAGACTGTACGTTCAGCCCACATCCAAATGAGTCCTTCTTCTTACTCCTTTCAAAGTCATTAGATGATCTGTCAAGTGAGGGGTTCAGCCCTCTCTTAAAGCCAAATGGGCCCCAGTGATTGCTGCAAGCTAAGCACACCTTAATGAGCTAATCCTGGGTCCACACCAACAATCTTCTGTTAGGCATGAGGTCAGGACCAGAGTGTTCTGCAACAGGACAGACAAGGGGTGACAACATACCTACGTCCCACCCATCTCCCTGTCTGTTGTAGATCAAAGTGTCTCTCTGGTTAACTGAGCCCACTGTGACTCTTCGTTAAAGCGCAGGTCTCCCTTGAAGTTTGTGTTGGGAGCAGACTTTCTGTCTCAACCAAATCACATCTTTTGTCCTTTGTCCATCGGAAAGAGGTCTGCTCTGAAGGGACACCTGCGGAACTGCTGGACCTAGGCACGCCATTCACTGCCTTTCACACAGAGAGGTGGGAACTAGCTTCAAGCTGACACATTGCACACCAAAAGGGGTGTTGGCCCCATTTTCCTGTTGTCTTATTCGGCAACAAAGCCACCAGCCGAATTAACATATCGGAGAAGCAGATCCATGGAGCCTTTCATATTTAAATTAGGCTGCCCATGGCTGGAGAAAGGTGTGTCTTCACCCTTATTGAGATGTTTTGATGTACCTGTGGCTGTCACATTCCAGCTGAACATGAAAGGGGAAGACAGCGCCTGTAGGATATCTCTTCCCGGAGTACACATGACTATGCGTTTTGTACAGGAAGCAGATGAAATTTGTTCGGAATGACCTCACACATTTCTCGGAGGTTGATCTCCCATCATTCATTTTCATTATCACAAAAACAGAAAAAAAATTAGATGCAGTTTTTGTGAAAGTTAGAAAACATGATGACGTTCAATAGAACATTGGTTAGTTCAGTATATAAGACCCCCAAACTCAATTTTTGAAAAAAAAACAAGTTAATTGAGTTTAATTCTCCCAATCCACGCCTGGAATTTTCCAGGTGTCTGCAGGCTTTCGTACTGTCCGCAGAATATACAGACTGCAAAAGGTCCTGTGATTTTTATTTTTAGTTCTACTTTTTAACTGTGAAAGGTGGCTCTTAAAGGAGCCTTGTTTTGTGTGTTGTTTGGTTTTGTATTTGCTGTACATTTTATTTTACAGGAGAGGCAAGGTAAGGTGGGGAGGGAAGGGAGGAAAGGGGCACCAACCACAGATACGGAGTGGCAGGTGGACAGGGGAATATGTTGGGCGGGCCTTACATTTAAGGTTGGTGGCAGTGTTTCTTGTGCTCCTTGACGGCGGCCTCGAAAGCACTATGAAACTCCTCCCACCTGCAGATCGGTGTGTCGCAGTACAAACATAGTACTGTGACCCTCGAAAGGTAAGGGTCAACAGCATTCTGTATGAGGTGGCCGATGGGATCCTCAGGAGTAGTCTGTGTGGTGGCAGGAGCGGTTAAGGAAGATGGGGTAGAGCTTGGGGTAGAGCTTGTCAACCTGCTTCTCCCGGAGAAAGGAACATCCTTTCTCAGAGCACACGGGTAGCTGGATCTGTTGTGGCAGTTCATAGAGGTGGTCCCGTATGAGTACAGCCCAGGTTTTCCACCACTGAGTACGACGTGGCACTCAGAGCATCTCACCTTGGCTGCCCGAGCCTTCGGTACACCCGCAACAGAGGTAAACAACCACCACACCCATGACTCACTCCGGGCACTGGAGGTAGGAACTTCCTCTACCTCATCTTGCTCTTCCTCTTCATCCTCTTCTGCAGCTCTGCACCTGTTCCCCTGTGCAGGCCCTCAAGGTGGTTGTTCTGGTTGTGGTGGCTGGGGATGAGGGATGGCCTACAGATGCCATTGTAGGTCTCCTGCAGCAAGTAGCTATGAAAATATTCTTTCGCCTGGTCTGCTAGATTGAGTATTACTAAAAGTAATGGGTGGGTCCCTTCAGAGGAACTGTACGTGGACCGCGCAACTGTATGCGGACTAACAAGCCAAAAATAGGCTTTGGAAAGCTGTAAAACGTTGACAGATCAACTAAGAATGGGTCTAGGAGCTCATGAAGGGTACACTTTCAACTTGAAACAACCTACATTGGCTGAAAATGCAGTTTCAAACTGTCTGGGTTGATGGACAGTGCCCGCGGACACGCCGTCGCACCACATGGGTAAGGTCGTATGATGATGTCCGGGGACGTCCGAGGCAGAGGTTTTCCGTGGATGTCCATCGTCGGGGGACGTAGTGTGCATGAACATGGATGTCCACAAACGGGCGCACTGTCGGCAAACTGCTTACAATTTGGGTAATGCAAGACATGTCTGAAACCAGCAAGATGTCCGCAGACACCCTATTTCATGAATGGACACCCCAAACAGTAATGTGGTCTGCGCACTATTCATTGGGTTTAAAAAAAAAGAAAATGTATGACAGAACAATATACAAGATATTTATAGCATAAAAAATGAATGTACTTATGAAAGGGATGGGGTATCTGAATGGGAAACATAAATGGGAGGGTTTGGAATTTCTATACAATGGTCATCAAGGGAGGCAGGGAGTGAAGTTTCATCAAAGGGTCTTTCATGGGAATTTGATGGGGGGCAGGTACAGGAAGGACAGTGATAATGAACCTTTCTAATAACATGATTGGTAACATAATTTAAAAGTTCCTTAAAGTCATTACTAAGTTCATCCAATTTTGCGGGCAATATCATGATTTCATTATGCACAGTTAGGGATAGAGACTGTCTTTGTGATTCGTGGGATTCTCCACAATGAAATTGCGGTGTTGTTTCTTTAAAATATGTACTATAAGAAAAGAAGAAATTATTTCACTGAGCTTAGTACACATTACATTATTTGTTCATATTGAAAGATGTATTATTTACCATTAGAGATGTCATCATCACTCATTTCTTCTTTTGGAATGTTTTCTTCCAACCACTCAAGTGTGTTTGCCATTTCTGTTAAAAAAAAGTATTATATTTGCTTAAAAGAAATGTTATATAATTAATGCCAATAATAGAGAAATAAATACAGTGTACTTACTATTTGGTAAGAGGTTGTTTTGGAACGAGCACCTGGTTTATATTGTGTGCTAAATGGAAAATTATCGTGTACTTTTTTCAAATATTGATTTGTACAAAAAGGTATATTTGGGTGTAGTAAATATAATTAATGTTGTTAAATGTAGATGGTCCTCATTATATGGTAGGCGGTAGCCATGGCGCTACTACCCCCTTACCGCATTCCGGGTCCGGGTTCCCGGATGGGGACTTACCAGGTCATTCCGACCTTGGCGGGGCCGGTAAATCCCCATTCCGGGAACCATTCCCCATTCCCATTTAAGCCCCCATAGGGCTCAATGGGAATGGGGAAGGAGCTAATAACGGGCCCGTTATTAGCTCTGAAGTCCCTCAACGGGTCCCTTCCTTAACGCCTGGAAAAACCAGGCATTAAGGAAGGGACCCGCTAAGGGACCTCGTAGTAGGGCGGTAAGGGATTACCGGCACCGGTGGCCTTACCGGTGCCGGTAATCCTTTACTGCATACCGTGTAATGAGGCCCTATGGGTTTGTTGGTTGAAGGGTACAACATTTTCTTTTGTCCCATGTGCTTATGGGTTTTGTGAATGCTACCTGATGTCCACAGACTCTGGAGCAGCCACATTGCGGCTGAGTGTGATTTTTAGGTGTAATCTTTAAAAATAGGCATAATGAATTTGCAGCAAATTAAGAGGGGCCTGGTAAAAACCTATGAAATTCAGTGAAAAAACATTGTTACAGGGATGTTATGGTTACAAGTAAAACCGAAAAACCCTTGAAATTCGCCAGTTATGGTAAGCTAAGCAACCATAACTCGCGCCACCACCGTGCACTGCTAAGACTAACACCCAGGACATCAAAGATGACATCACTATATATGTAATCTGAATAAACACCATCAAATGTCTTCCTCTTTTTTATACATGTTACTTAAAATAGATTGCAATCAAATTAATGAACCGAGAAGTCTAATATCAGGTTTAAATGTCATAAAATAGCCCTCTTCCACAGTACATGCTTTTACATTTTGTAAGGGACCTTGCCGAAAAGTGAGAAAGAATCATCTTTCTAATACGAGCCTTATTAACCACAGTACTATTTCACATACATTAAATTAAAGGGGATGTTCGCTCAGCATGCAGACGCCTTAAGTGGTCCACTTCAGAGCTTTGTAAATGCATCATTGACCCAGGGCTATGTGCTGCAGGAACTAACCAAATCTTATCTTACGCCATTATTGACGAAACCTAGTTGAACCATAATATCTCAGCAAAATATCACTGATTGCAGGGATATTATGGCCAACTAAGATCCTGGAGAAAGTTGTGACAATGCAACTCCAGGACCACCTTGAAAATAACAACATTATAGATGTACACCAATCTGGCTTTAGGCTGGGACATGGGACCGAGACTGCATTGCTTAAGGTATGGGACAACATACTCGAAAATGCTGACAATGGTGATATTAGCATGCTTATCATGGGGGATTTGCTGGCAGCTTTCGACACGATTGATTTTAACATCCTCAGTGCCAGATTAAGTACTTTGGCACAGGTCTCTGATGAAGCACCAAGATGGTTGGACTCCTTCCTGACTGATCGAAAGCAACAGGTAAAATTGGGTCCCTTCATTTCAGAAACGCTGAAAAAAATCCTGTGGAGTGCCAGAGGGTTCATCCTTGTCTCTGGTATTATTTAATCTCTATATTCGCCCTTTACTAAAAAATCTTCACACAGTTCAATCTTCAGTATTACTCATATGTGGAGGATACACAGATTTATGTTAGTTTAAGACAACCAGTGGAGGAAGTAGAGAATATTTTGAAATGTGCAGAGAAAAGTCGAATGTGGATGCTTGATAATAAGATCTAATAAGACAGAAATAATCTTCTTTGGTTCTCCCTCTTATTTCTGAAGGGGATCGAGCAACTGAAGCAAGCACTCTTATTAATTCCAGGCTTAACTATTGCAATGGCCTCCTGGTAGGTTGTCCTAAATACCAGTTGCTGCGCCTTGCAGTGGCCCAAAATTCAGCAGTCTGCCTAGTATTCTCATTAGCATAGAAAGAGTCAGTATCAGAGTATCGGAGGAAACTTCATTGGCTACAGGTCATCAACGCATTCAGTTTAAGCTTCTGTGCTTGGTTTTCTGATGTGAGTGTGGCCTTGCACTACCATATCTTACTGCTAAGATCAAGCCCTCCACTAGTTGCTTACGGTCCATGAATCAAAATGTTTTGGTAGTTGTTACCTCTAGATTTGTTCATTGGGGGGACAGAACGTTTTCAGTAGCGGGCCCTTGTGTGTGGAACTTCTTGCCGCTCTATTTGCAGAAGATAGAGCCTCTGACTGTGTTTAGGTAACAGCTCAAAACTTTTTTATTTGAGTAAGATCACATTGAGTAGCTATTACTATAGTTACACGTACTGTAATTTAAATATACACCTAGATGTGGCTTGCTGCTTGGTTCCTTTGGGATATGCACGTTAGAAATCTTAAAGCTAAATCAAAATCAGAAATTCTATTGGCCCAATCGATCGGGCATGTATTTTTGAGCATACATCGGTCGATGGTAAAAAAAATTCAAATGCATCTTACCGTTGTTTTTCTCACATTTACATATACGAAACTGACTGGTCATGTACCACCATCTTGTGCTAAATGTATTCGTTGATCCATTACTCTAAATTCAAGTGCCCTCACAGCTGTAATTATTATTATTATTATAGTATTTATTGAGCACAAACCAAGCTTTGAGAAGCAACGGAGCGCTTTACAGCGGTATACAACAGTACAGATGCATAACGGAGTGCTTTTCAGTGGTATCAGAGCAGATATACAGAGGGGGTAGGATGCAGAGGGGCATCGAGGAGGGGTACAGCTGGGGAAGAGACTGGCCGGCAGCTACTAGCAAATCAGGTGATGCGAGGGCTGATGTGATGGACTAAGTGTTGAGGTGGAGAGATTCCTTGAAGAGGTGGGTCTTGAGTTCTTATTTGAATTGTAGGAACATGGGGGCAAGTCTGATGCTGACGTGGAGGAGGTTCCATAGTCTTGGGGAATTCTGATCACCCCCCCTAAAGCAGACAACAGTATTCAAAACATTATGCTCCACCTATTCTCTAGATGTCCGTGGACAGCACAGCCAAACGTACACTGTCATCATCCATGTCATAACGTTACCTAACGCAGAACCAGGAAGGTGTAACGTAGCTATGTACATTTTTAGAATGCAAAAATATTTTTCAGTACCCAGTTTATAAAAGAATATAACAATGTACGTTAAACATAACATATGCAATATCTAGTCTTTGCGCCAAATTGAACATTCATCTGGCACATTGCTAATCATCAAGCATACAGCAAACATGCCATCCTCAGTTATCTAAATATTATGTAAAACTATGCTTACATTATTTGTTGATTTTCCATTCTCTCTATGTGAGGGTGAGCAACCACCTCAAACGACAGATATCACTAATAGAAGCATAACTTTCTTATGTCCTGTTTCAGTATAGTACATCTTATCAATTCTTTGTGGGTATTCAACACACTGTGTCCTTAAAATTGTTAGTACAGGTGATTCAAGCACAAGCAACAATGAGACCCTTTATTGAGTGTTCTCAGCCAGCCTAAAGGTGGTTTTGTTTTCGGGAACACATGCCACAGAAATGAAAAATATTATTTTCTGCTTTCAATTGCAAGCTGTGCAGTGAAACACAATGAAATATTTGAACTATTCCATATAGCAAACTGTTTACTTTCATTTTAACAGTAGAAAGTGCCTTGTCCCACAACATTTTTAGATTCTTTTACAGATGTGGCTAGGCGAGATGCAGAACACGTACACCACACATTGATGTGTGCTAGTGTCCACAAACAAGCATTTGTGCCCTGGGCATGTATATATTGTTTGATATAGATGCCCGGTAAGGAAGCCATCCTGCAGTAGGGTGTGTGTGGGGTGCACATCTGTTTGCCCATATGGTTCTGGTCGGGCTAGGTGGTGATTGTATTACTGTTGAAAGAGTTTTTACAAATAAATTCCAGTCTTTCTTAAATGTAAAGTCAAGCATCCACATCACAATGAAACCTAATTGTATCGCACCTGTACACATCCAAGCAATCTCGTCACTTCTCGAAAAACAGAATTTGAATACAGAACATGAAAACAGGCTTTTCCACCTCAACCCAATTTGATTTCTGAAATTCTATATCGCTTAAATCATTTCACCCATGGGACTCTGCCACCTACTGTAAGACCTTCAGTGTAGACCAAAAACACACAAACTCATTTCTCAAATCATCCGGGACATAGAGATGGTAACAGCACGAAATATGGATGCATGGATATCGATGGATGAAAAGCAGCGGGTTAATATATAGAGATGGCAAACGTGGACTGGGAAGGGGACAAATGGGTGATTGCCCACCAGGCTTGCTTCCTAAAATTCCAGCCTGCCTAGAATGAGCTGAGTTTTGAAAGGCTTACTGGCTTCTATGTTGTTCAAGTCCAGCAATCATCCTGATTTCAGCAACGTTGCAAGTCCGAATTGGTGGCCTCCACATGTGGGCCTCCACAGTGAGATGGAAATGAGCATAGTCCACATGCGCATGTTCATACTGCACATTGGCAAAGTAAACATTTAAATTACATATTCTGTCACCCAGGATGTCAATGTTGGCTAACACTGGGGCCCATAAATCTTTGGTCTATTGCAATCCGCAGTCACTTACCATGAATCCTACTTGCCAATGAAGTTGGACTCCATATCCTTGCTTTAATTCTGTATGATTGCATCTCCTCTTTTCTGATGAGATTCTTGAACACTTGTGAGTTCATTACAAAAAAGAGTTTGGTAGCACCCTGAATAATAACCATGCATATTAAAAGTATGGTAGTTTGTGGTACTCACTTTTGGGCACAGTTGAATAACACGCACAGAAAGATGTAACAGTCACGTATTACCTATTATTAGAATAGTACCATTACTGGTCATATTTTATGCACTTAAAAGTCAATATTGTCCCTTTAAGCATTTCCTGTGAATGGCAATGAGAATGTTGGCATCTGAGATGCCATCCTTTTCACCCCTTTCCATTACGCTTTTTTAAAACTTTAACTGTTTTGAGGTAAAGCTCCTCCACTTCATTGACAACACAAATACATATGATTGGTCACACCTACTCCCTTTCCATCACCATATCCCAGGATGACACCCGTCGCAGTTACCTCTGCTTCCATGGATTGAAATATGCAGCACACTTTATAAGAAAGTGCAATATGTCAGCACAATAAATGTCAAGTGCACTCTGCATCTTTCGCTGTGTTGTCCATGGGCAGACCCCATAGCTACAATTATCATCAAGTGCCCGACCTCAAATTCTTCTCGTGTCTTGCACAACCTGAATGGTGAATAAATGTGATCTACCATGTGCATGTGGGTCAAGGTAATGGACAGGGTGAGTTACAATCAATTAATCAATGGACAATGTGGGCAAATGAAAGAGGTTGCGTGCCAGGTAAGGGAAGAGAAGTCAGTAAAGAATAAAGGGATGTCGCAAAAGGGCAACAGAGGTATGAAACTCAATTGTAAGTAAGCGGAGGATGAAGGGGCATCAAGTATGTGGTTCAATGGAGGAACTCCATAGGATGAGGTGTATGAGATAGGGTAAATGAGACAGAGGTATAAATCATGAAAGGTGGGTTATTAGCTTGAGTGGCCATTGCAAAAGATCTATGCCTGACTTGCAAGCCAATGCAACTCTTTGTGGAACTTGCTCGACTACCTACTTGTTCTAACAAGGTATGCATAATTGCATTCAGAACATATGTTTGTCAACGTTTACAATTGAATGCATCTTTGGTGCATGCTGAAATCCATAAGTTCTCACCCTTTTTCTTCGGCGTTGTGCATGGTCAGACCTTAATCCAGTGTTGAAGTCCTCCCACAAAAATGTTGAGTCATTAACATACCAATTGAATGTTGTTTGGGGGGACTAATGAAACCAGTGGGGCTACTCTGTCCACACTCATGTCCACTCGACTTCAGCCTGTCATAATGATTGATTACTATCAACGACACAACTAATAGTTCCTGTCCCATCAATCCATGTTATGTGTGCAAGATAAACTCAAACAATTTAATATTATATCTTGCATCTATTGTAATGTATACATTCACTTTTGTAACTGCATTACCTTCAGTCGATGTTCAAAAGAAATATAAAAAAGGGACAAGTAAAACAGAATTATTAATGCATATATAGTAAGACTACATCACAAAAATAATTAAATTAAAAGAAATTCTTCAACAATTACATTGCAAGGGTTATACTAGTATAATGTTTGTATAATCAATACAGTTTCCAAACATTAGGCAACAGACTGAAATTTGCTTTTGAAAAAATTGTAAACACTGCTACACATCATTTGAATCTTGAAAGCAACCTCTTCAACAAGTTCAGGTTTTGAAGAGCAAATCACTTTTTCAATGTTCTATGGCATAGACTGGGCCCTGGGAACAGAATCTGGTGCCATTCCGTTCCTGCAGTTTTTGCTTGTTCCCTACCAATGTTCTCATTGTGTGCAAGTACAGCCAGTCTTGTTCTGGCCACCATAGCCTCTGTGCTGAAATGCACCTTTTAAGCCTGCACTTTAGCCACATATTAGGGAACACCCCCAAATTCTCCAGTGTGCCAGAATTTGGTGAGTCCCTTCAGTCTCTTGAAAGGGTTTTGTCATACACAATCTTCTTGAGTGTTGTGTGCTGAAAGAAGCCTGTCACTAAACACTTTTTCTTACACTCCTGCTCCTTACTCAAACGTCCATGTCCGCAATAGTGGAAATGTTCCTTTTCAAGAGTGTATGTTTGAACAATGGTGCAGCATTGAACGCCACTTTTTAAGGAGAATATCTACAGATCCATCTCAAGTTTTTGAGCTCCATCACAGGTGGTTGGTGACAGACTGTGACCAATTTAAAATGTTTTCTGTACCCTTTTTTTACTAGCAGCTTTTATTATTTTAGAAATGGATTTTGTGATGTGCCATATATCATATTTATGCTGTATGTGAAGGAACTGCTCTTGCATGCCTGTTGCTATTCCAGCGTGTATGCTAGTGGCTATCAGGTATATTTGCATCCCCCTGGATTTCAGAATTCCAATGGATTTAATGAACCCATATTTCTCCATGGTAACAGAATATGCTTATTCAGACACTTGCAGGATGACTAAATTCACAATTGCATTGCTTTCCATGTCATGGAAGTGGTAAGTGCAGTATTTAGCAGAAAACGCAGGACTGTCACACTCTCCATCGCCTGCAAGCCAGAGCCTTTTGCCAATGAGAGCATTGTCCATTGATATCTGTTTGAGATTGCAGGTCTGGCTAATAGCGGAGAACAAGACATTGTTCTGTTATTTGTACTATTGGGTTTTAGCAAGGAACTCAAGTCCCACAAATGTACAGAAACCTGAAATTTTACTGAACATTGATGTGCTAAATAACAAAGCAGATGGACAAAGTCAGTTTCCAGCAGGCTCTTTTCCAAGGATAGGTTGAGCAGACCATGAAAATGTGTTATGATGGTGGACAAAGCTACCCTTTATCTTCAGTTTGGTGCCTTTGACTACATGAATAAACTTCACCAACGGCTCCCCAGAAATCCTCCTATGTAATTTATGATAGCATCTAATCATTTTGATAATCTCTCGCAGGCAGCAGTCGAATACAATGTATGTTGTCTCCCTTAATAACCAATCATACTGCAATACAGTAGTTTGTGATTTGATAGTGGTGGACAAGTCATCCACACTAGGAAGAGTGAAGTCCAGATCATGAACACATTCATCGATCGATTGTGAAGATGCTTCAGTTATTTCAGTCTGTGATATTTCCAGATTTTCTGCATGTATTGGGCAACAGGGAACATTGGGCCTCATTACACGGACGGCGGTAAGGGTTAACGGTCACCGTTAATGGCAACGGTGACCGTTAACCCTTACCGCCGTACTACGAGGTCCCTTTGCGGGTTGGAGGAATTAACGCCTGCTTCTTGCAGGCGTTAAAAACCAACCCGCTAAGGGACCTCGGAGCTAATTACGGCACCGCAAAATTGCGGTGCCGTAATTAGCGCCTTCCCATTCCCATAGAGCCCTATGGGGCAGAAATGGGAATGGGGAAGGGCAATGGCGGAAGGGGGATTTACCGCCCCTCCAACCTTGGAATGGGGCGGTAAATCCCCTTTCCGCCAAGGCGGTGCCGGTAATTTACTGGCATGGTCCAGGGTGCTAATAGCACCCTGGATTACCGCCTTCCGTGTAATGAGGCCCATTGTCTCTTTATTTGATTGACATTTTTTAGAGGGTGTGGATTGTTTGAGGGTGTCTGCAAACAATTCTGAAGCATCTACTGTGCTGGCTATCTCTTCCGGGGGATGGCGTGTGCTTTAGAAATGATCCATGGTTACTTTCCATGGGTCAATGATGACATTCAATTAAAATTCCAGCCACTGAACATCTGCATCCCGACTCTGAATCTTGAGAGGACCATGCTGAGTCTCAATATGTAGTTGCTCCCAAGTGACATTGGTTTGCAAGTGACATCTTTAGTTTGTGTTGTGGTCTGAGTCTTTCTGCTCCTTTTCTTCTGAGGCCTGTAATCGATTAAAAAAACTTGCTTAATTTATAGCACACCTACCGAATATATGAGTTACAACCTCCACATTCCTCGTACATAACAAATTCAACAAAAATAGTTTAATGGTTAAACAGTTTAATGTTAAAATCTTTGATCTCACAAAGTACATCATGAGCATGTGGTTTTAATGATGGTTGACCTTACAACGTCAGTTAAACATTGAAAAACAATACGGTTAATCATTGGAATACATTTTTGATTGAACACTATTATAAAATGTACATTCTTAATAAGATTAAGTCAAACAATTTGAAAATGTGCCTGTTAAGCTTCCAAGATGTCACAGGGAGTCGGTGTGAGATCATCATGTAAAATAAAGTGAGTAAATTGTTGCCGCCTAAAGTATGTTGCATTGTAATGTTTATTTTGTACCTATTGAGCTTTGGGTAGGCAGCAAAAGATTATTAACAGAAACAGAAACCATTCAGAGAGTGGAAGATTACATGTAATTAATTTACTATGGATATTTTTCTAATGGATTACTTTCATTGTTGCATGTATGTGGGCGAGTAACAAAACAAGGTTGTTGATTGAATGCTTTGCAATTTGTCCACATTTTTATAAAATCTAAATAAATTATCACTTTACTTAATTTTAAACAAAATATTATGAATCAACAATGATTCATATCATTCAATAAATTCTCACTTCTCATACCTCATCCTCCAGACCGGTTGCAATAGAAGAATAGTATGTTGTTGAAGTTACAGCATTCCCCTATTTCAAAATAATTGTCATAATTTTGATCTAAAAGCAATATCGCACAAACATTTCATGCAAAAGATAGTTGATATCGTGATACAATCCTACATGCAAGTTTGTATCAATAGCTATTATTATAAATGACAAGGATCAATATGTTTAAGGTTGAACTTGACCACATAAATGTATTGTGTAGTCGCATCTGAAGGATTAGTATAAAAAAAATTACTTAAAAGCTAAGTGAGGTTGATGTTGACTCCGGAATAGTTGTTGAAGTTTAATCTCAGTCCTTTTCCAAATGTATATATTCATAACAGTGTTCAATAGAAAACTTACATACATATTAAAATTTAGACCACATCAAACACTCTAAAATAATTTTACGTGAATGTCGCTTGGCCTCATCATTAGGATTTTTGAAGTGTCTGTGGTTTCCTCGATGGTAACAGTCTGTACTTCAATCAGTGTGTTCTATGTAAAGACAGACATGGTAATTAACACATTTACCAAACTAACCAATTTTCATAAGATGCTATATTAGTTTTTAGAAAGCCCCCAATTGCACTAAGGTATTTGTGTATCCCTGCAGTAGGAAATACACAAAGTAATCTAAAGTGAAACATGTATAAATTATGGTACATTGTGTCAGGAAGGAAATTTGTGTAATAAAATATTCCCCAAAAACTCAAAACCTTTCATCATGTTACCGTTTGACACATTATTTCAAAAGATTGTGTGATCATTCAGAAGACATGTCTATACAGACAATTTGAGTACATATGAACTTACATAAATATTTGAATGCACACTACTTACCTGAATCAGCGTGTGCTGAAATTCAGTTGGTACTGCATTGGGAAGTGATTTGCAAAAGTGTTTGGGATTATGCTTTTTAGTGTACTTTGATGGATCACAGATATCTTCTGGGAAGTGCATGCTGCAGACGCAGAATCGATTGCCCCTCACATCCTCCAAGACATCCTGGGCTCTGCTTTTACCTCGGACACTGGAAAACCGCAGTTCGACAGCCATTTTCTTACTAAATTCAAATCCTTCGGGAAAACATGCATTGCTGTACCATGAGTTTTCACATGGCTGATATTAGGGCAACCATAAATGATACATGAAGGCATTGTTGCATTGCCCAGAAGATATGTTAAAAAAAATATTACAATGAATAAAGTATCACAGTGAGTAAGTCAACCATCACATAGATTTGATAGTAAACTTTTTTCAGACTTTACAAAAAATGCCTGTTAACCGAGTCTAACCATCACAGGGATCGGATCAAATTAATCAAAAATCATTGGTCTATGTGAGACTCACATGGTATCAAGAGATGACACAGACAACAGATGTAACCATTTTGAAAAATGTTATTAAAATGTCAGGATGAGTGTAATGCCTAAATTGCCCTATAGCTATTGTGGGGATTGCCCTACCTAAAGGTACTAAGGAACGCCTATGTGCAGAAGTCCAAAACAAAAGTATGTCTGTGTCAAAAGCTATGCTTGCTCTCACATCTAATATCTAAATGTAGTGCATGGATATTGCAACTCAAAACAGTGTCCAAATTAAAGTCTGGAGCAATCTGTTGCTAACTTCCCCAAGTTCAGGATACAGTTCCAAAGCCAATGTTCTCCGAAAAGACTCAGGCTTCCCTTCCCCAAGTTTCAAGTACTAATTCACAACACAGTTTTCAAATAGATCTTAGGGCACTTCTCCCAAGCTGCAGGTACTGGCTTACCAAAACAAAGTTCCAGAAGAGCTTGGGGTTCTCTTCCCCAAGCTTCAAGAATGGATTCACCAAACCCAATATTCCTTGACTAGTTCTCCCAAGAGGCTCAGGATTCCTTCCCCCAATGTTCAAGTACTGATTCACAACACAATGTTCAAAATTAGTTCAGGGCTCTTTCCCCAAGCTGCAGGTGCTGGTACACAACAAACAAAGTTCAAAAGAGAATGTTCCCAAGAAGCTTAGGACTTCCTTCCTCAAGCTTTTAGTCTTGATTCACACATCATTTCACAATGTTCAGAAGGAGCTTAGGCTTCTCTTGCCCAACCTTGTTGAACTGATTCTAAACCAATACTCCACTCTCTCTGGTTTCCAGGTTACTTATTCATTACAGTTTATTTTCATTTGTTGGGGCTCCCTGGTCTAGGAGCAGTTGACAGACCGCATGGTCCACCCAATGCAGGTCACACAACCAGTTGCCCCAAGCACTTTATCCATGTCACGTAGGGTTTTGGATTATTTACACTTTGGAATGCTCAAATGCAGCTTAAACTTTCAATTCAGCATTTTGTTTACACTTTGCTGCTCCCATTGGCTGCTCCCTTGCAGAACACTCTTTCTCTTACTTTCATTAACTCACATGGTTTTAGAATTGTCCTTTAACTGTTCAGAGTCTTTTGAACATGTATATTTCCTTAGACGTGACCACTCTGAAACATAGTTATTCATTAGCCCATTGTTGGCCTAGCATTAGTCTATTTCATCACTTGGTTTTCATCAGAGACTTTTGGGAACGTGCTGCCTGTATGCGACCACTCCGATACAATGTAGCTTCACTAACTTTCATATGCGCTCTGGGTTTCTCTCATTCATTGACACACACCGGTCGTGTGACAATTCTTTCGCAGTTTCTTGGTTTGCACGGTCAGGATCTCACTGCCTGCCCTGCAGACGCCCCTAGACTGATGCTTCCAGTCAGGGCAACAAGCATCTCTCGGTCACAGCACAGGGACCGCCTACTTCCACGGCTCCCTTCTCTTGTGCTCTCTGGATCCTCAGAGGCACGGCTCCCTCGCCACGGAGTGACACTCTGCTATACTGTGCCCCTCACCATGCAGTGACACTCTGCTATACTGTGTCTTTCTCCAGCCTCTCAGCGTCCCACTCTCCTCCAGTTTCTCGTGGGCTGTGCTGGCCTTCCTGCTCATCTCTCATCCCACAGGCTTCTTGCTTCCCTTGTTTGTGAACTCTGCCTTTTATACACCTGTGAGGCTCTAACAGGCTGCAGGTGTAAAGTCCCAGGCTCAATTGACTGACCAAAATCCATCCAATTAACAGGGCATGCCTGGCCTTCAGCTCCATATCCTTCAGGCTCCCTCTTCTTCGTCCCAGTACCATAGTAGTGTCTCCTATAGGTAATCTTCATTACTGTACAGGTTTGCTTCTTCTTCTCAGTACTTGGTCTGACTTCAGGGGATAGAGCAGGATATGGACAGCAATATCCTACAAATGCTGAGGGAGGGTAAGGTAAGTCACTGTCAGGAAAGGGTGGGATACTATGTCACCTCGCCAGTCCACCCCCAGGGTCGGGATCAAAAAGTGATGGCGCTTCCCTGGTTACCTGAACAGAAGATCCTCCGGGAGTAGGTGTGAGAGTGCCTTCAAGTTTCTCACATCTACCACAAGCAGAAACATATTACTCATACATTAAACAACCTTTGAACCGCCTAAAGAAAACATGCATTTAAAACATGGATTGCGAAACATTACATTTGCAAACAATATACTGTCATGTGATGTGCTAAATCCAGAGATAACAATACAGAGAAATGTTGATAATGGTGAAGTCTTTGAGATCAATTAAAATGAGAATACAATGTACATTGAGTAAAAAGCAATAGAAAATTGCCGAGCTGATAGTTGACAAACCGTTACTTGGAAAAACAGATTAACCGTTTCAACAAGCAAGGTAAAAAGTGGATAGATGACGATATCCAATGTAGATTGCAGAGATGTTTTCTTACTCATTTTCAAGGTGTTTATGAATACTTAGAAAAGTGGATATGTATGTGAGTGTCTAACGTGTTCGTTCCCACCCAGCCTCTATGTGATTGTTTGATGTCTTTGTTCCCACCAATGCAGCCCCCTTGTAATCACAGATTTAAAGGTGCCAACTGCCATTGACACTGGAGGGTGGATGGATGTGGATGAGGGGAGGGCAAAAGGGCCAGAACCCCGTCAATGGACACATACGCATGTTGATTGCAGGGATGGGGTCTCCAAAGGGGAGTTTTATATAGCGTGCAAACAGCCTTGGGGCACTGAGGCACTGTTACAAGAAAAGCTGAGTTACATAGGGGAGCGTGGCGACACCGGGTCTGGAGTGGTCATGTGGTCAGTGGTCCCAATGCAAAAGAACCCTTTGAGGTGTACATGGTAGTAGGCACCTGGTTGGTTCCCACCCACACAGCACTCTTGCGGGCGCATGGTCACTGGAGCAAACTGCCATTGATACCGGTGGGGCGATGGATGTGGATTAGAGGAGCACAAAAAGACCACATCCCAGTCAAAGGACACAGAGATATGTTGAATGCAGGGATGGGGTCTTCAAAGGGAAGTCTGGAGATACCGGCTCTGGGGTAACCATGTGGATAATGGTCCTCATATGAAAAAACCCTTTGAGGTGTACATGGTATTTGTCACCTTGTTAGTTCACAACCAGACCAGTCCCCTTGCGTGCGCACGGTCACAGGTGCCAACTGCCATTGATACCGGCAGGGGGATCGATGTGGATGAGGGGAGCATAAAAGTCCCAGAACCCAGTCAAAGGAAATAAAGATATGTTAATTGCAGGGACAGGGTCTTCAAAGGGGAATCTGGAGATACCAGGTCTGGGGTGGCCATGTGGACAATGGTCCCCATGCGAAAGAATCCTTTGAGGTATACATGGTGTTTGGTACGTTGTTAGTTCCCAACCAGCCCAGTCCTCTTGCGAGCGCACGACCACAGGTGGGAAGCGACTGGAGGGAGAACGGTCACCGGTAATGGTACCGGTGACTGTTAACCCTTACCGCCTTACTACGAGGTCCCTTAGCGGGTTGGTACTTTAACGCCTGCTTTTAGCAGGCGTTAAAAACCAACCTGCTAAGGGACCGTGGTGCTAATTACGGCACCGCAAATTTGCGGTACCGTAATTAGCACCTTCCCCATTCCCATTATGCCCTATGAGGCACAAATGGGAATGGGGAAGGGCAATGGTGGAAGGGGGAATTACCGCCCCGCCAACCTTGGAATAGGGCGGTAATTCCCCTTTCCACCAAGGCGGTGCCAGTATTTTACCGGCATGGTCCACCGCCTACCGTGTAATGAGGCCCATAGTACGTGAAATTCCAGTCTTCCCTAAATCCACAGTGTAAACTCTCGATAGGCCACCCGCCTGTACCACCTGCGTAAGAGATACAGAAATAGTTTACTTGAATGAACCCAATAATTGCATTTATTTTGTTTGCACTGCCTTTTAAAATATAAGGCATTGTTATGCTTAGAAAATTACCTTTTCGAGCAAAGAACTAACAGTACTTTTGTTTTCAATCAGAGATGAATTAGAAATGTGAATGCCCATTCCAGCAGAAACAGTTTGGAATATAGGGAAATATTGTTTTTAACTTCAAAGTGAAAGGAATTTAATTGTTCGGGCGTCAAATCTAATGATGAATACTGTGGTTTGAGATTGGAATGAGAAATTAATTCAATTTACAGAAAGAATCTTTCATCAGTGATCCATCGAAATTATAATGATGTAGGAGAACAACATAGAATGTTAGCCATCTCGGATGTCAAACATACAAGGTAGGTGGAGTAAACATACTCATTATCTCCTCCCCTCCTCCCCTTACTTTCTTCTACGCACTTACTCTATCAGAATTCTCCCTGAACTTAGTATGATAGCAACCTTGTCTGTCACTCCCCCATTCCCTTACTGTTCCCACACCTCCCTCCAGCACTATCTGAAAGGTTGTCAGGCCTAGTACGATAGTCCCTTACCCCTCTTCCTCACCTTTTGTTTTTCTCCGGCTCTACCAGAATGTCACTCTCCCCCTCCCTTCCTTATCTATGTCTTAGCTCTTGCACTATCTGAAATGTCGTCAGACCGAGTATGATAGTTAATTTCACAGCCTTACTGTTCATGGCCTGTTAGAATGTCATTGTATTTTCCCTTGTTCCCTCCCTTGCATTGAAGCGCTTTTAAACACATTGGGCCTCATTACGACCCTGGCGCTAA
This sequence comes from Ambystoma mexicanum, assembly GCF_040938575.1. Lineage (NCBI taxonomy): Eukaryota > Metazoa > Chordata > Amphibia > Caudata > Ambystomatidae > Ambystoma > Ambystoma mexicanum. Next base: position 664,100,167 of record NC_090936.1, read on the forward strand.
TGGGTTAACGGCGCCATAAAAGGCTGCGGCGCCGTTAACCTATTAGCGCCTAATTACGAGATCCCTTTGCGGGACCCGACCTTAACGGCTGGTTTTACCAACCATTAAAGTAGGGACCCGCAAAGGGACCTTGGTGCTAAGTACGGTGCTGCAATTTGCGGCACCGTACTTAGCGCCTTCCCCATTCCCATTGAGCCCTATGGGGCAAAAATGGGAATGGGGAAGGGCCATGGCGGCATGGGGAATTACCACCCCGCCAACCTCGGAATGGGGTGGTAATTCCCCATTCCGCCATGGCGGACTCTGGCATCGACCATGATGCTAATAGTCGTAATGAGGCCCATTGTGTATAGGCACTATATAAATAAACTATCAAATATCATATCATTACTTGGATTACGAGGGCACACTGTAGCTCAAAGTTCGTGCATAAGGTCCATCATCATTCGAAACATGGATCTCGTAAGGCAACCTGCCATGAAGTCATGCAGCCCATTAATGCATAATGGTGGTGTGTCTTCTTTGCCTACGTAGGGCAAGCAGCCAGAGTTTTCTCTGCAACAGCAGTTCTCCACCACAGTTGGCGTAATCTCACAAGGATGGCAGGTACACTAGGTGAAAACGTATTCCATGCGACTAAGTTCAGTCTCCAGCGATTGATTGTCACGACTGTCATCTGATTCCACATCATTTTGGCTTCTTTCTCTGTCAAGCATTTTCTCTTCTGAAAATGTGGGCTTGTACAGGTAGGGCTGACTTGTTGCCATAGTCCCTGAATATTGAAGAAGTATAAGACCAACAGTGAGAAAAATAAAAATGTTTTTGTTTGTATACAGTAACGCAATTAGGTTTCACATTAAAATTCAATGTAAAAGAAAAATAAGAGAAGAAACAGCCATGTTACAACAGCCCATAGCGCAAAAACAAGAATAATAGGCACACACTTTGAAATTTCACATTGACACATGTAAAAAATAATCCATGTAAAAGTGGAATTTAAATACAGTTTTGTAAAGACATTTGTACATAATCTGAGAAATATTTTAATAAAAAGCGACTACTGAGTTAATTCATTTTAGATTGTGTAAGTACCTGTTCTCAGTGCGCTGTACATGGAAGATAACTGAACAGAGCAAAAACATGTCAGGGAGGCTCGAAATAAAATACACTGACACAAAGTAAAAAGAAACTCCAATGTTGTCTGATCAGAAAACGTTTGTTTATACTTGTCGGGAAAGAGGCATCTTGACATTTCCATGCAGACACATCAATAGATTGCGCACAGAAGATGTTGAGATGAGACGTGCATTTGTGTTGTGATAAGGGGAGTGAGCGTCTAGTGATATCAGGTTTAGTGGTGGGTGATCTAAATTACTGCCGTGAGGACTCTTGAACTTAGGGCGATGGATAAACAGATAGGTTTAACACAAGATGGTGGTGCCCAACCTGTCATTTTCGCATGTGTAAATGTGAGAAAAACTAAGGTAAGATGCAATTTCTTTTTACGATCGATCGATCTATGCTCAAATAAACATGCCCAATCAATTAGGCAAATAACATTTCTGAGCAAACTTCCCCTTTAACAGTTATCAGCATCTCTATGGAAATGTAATAATAAATATGTTAGATCCCTGCAGCAAGATGTAAGTCATCATCCTGATAATGACCAAATGGGGTCTTTGTAGTTAATATTATCATATATTTAGATTATCGTTGACATAATAATCGTTCTCAATAACCCCTTTGAATACATTAATTACTATGGTGTATGGCAAAATATTTAAACTCTCTAAAGAATTTTCAGGAGATTCTGCAAAATGTCTAGATATTGGATGACTAGAATCTCAGTTCCTAATGGCCCGTATATTATGTTAAATGTTGTGCTTCCAGCATACCATAACTGACAGGCATGAATTGCATATGAAGGTTCACATGCGATATCCTCTGGTTACTATTCCTGAGCTTTCTGGACATCCTCTTCCTCTGCTTTTCATATTGTTTTTGCTATCCTGATGTAAAAATTGCATCACTTACAAAAAATATTCTAGGTTGAGTCTGAAAATGAGTGGCCACTGATTTCACTTCATTGCTCACTGGGGAGTATCTTGCTAATTGAAATCCAATGATTTTGGCCATACATTTGTATGCTTAATGCATCAAATCTCTTTGCAAATGTGTGTACACATCCCATCTCATAATCCAGTTTGACACAATTACATCTTTGCAGTTTTCTTGCTTTAATCTTGTGTTCATATTCATTAAGGCTGTTCAACGTAGCTGCTTTCATCTGCTCTACCCCACTTGCTGTTAATTATCGGCCATTTGCTAATATATGCAGCAATTTAAAGAAGTACACATTGTTAGCAACCCCCAAGCATTTAATATCTCAAGATCTGGATCATCATGGGATGGAGTAGTGAGGACATGTAAACCTCTGGGAATTCCCTAAAATCAATGTAAAATGTAGCCTCCATGCATATGCTAGCTTCTTTTTTCTTAACTTTTTCAATTGCAGTTATTTGTTGTTTTAATGTTTTCAGCCCAAATTGTAATAATATGGGCCTTCATTTTGCTTGACAGATTTAATCAAACAGGGTCAGGGCTTCTGTGTTTCTTAAAGCTTATGGTTAAGTCTTTTTTAAGCATAATAAAATATTGTGCATCAAAGTCAAACAAATTCTTCTTGGCTTAAAATTCCTAATTATATGGTGAAAGTCAATACGTGACCTGTGTGATATGATATCTAGATTTTAATACCTCACAGCAGGACAGTTATGCCACTCACACAGTGATATATATATATATATATATATATATATATATACATATATATATATATATATATATATATATATATATATGTTACATGGCCTGCAGTACTGCAGTAGCGGCCATGTAATTAAGGTTAAGTTGCTAAACCCATAGGAAGAGCACTTTTTGAGTGGCTTATAACTTTGCTCCCCCTGGACGAATGCTCACCAAACTTTGCAAGTATATGACCCACTCCGAATTTGTTTGCCAAGTTTGGTGAGGTTTGTTCCGGGGGGGCAAAGTTATAGGGGGGGTCCCAAGATTTCTTTTTTTCCCCATAGACTGAATGGAGAAAAGATATCTGTTGTGCCTACAGCCCAAACCGCTGGACAGACTTTCACCAAATTTGTGGCAGGAGCAGCGGCTTGGTCCCAAAAGTGTGCTTTTGTAAATTTGGTGAAAATCCGTCCAGTAGTTTTTTTGAAAACGACCAAAAGGTAGGTTTAAAAAAATTAGTGATATCTATGTCTGCTCCGCGGACTCACTTCCCTGTTCACTGTGCGGACAGGACACTGATTGGCTAATCGTCTTGCGTCATGTCTGCGGACACGTGACCTGTTCGCTGATTGGTTGGAGTGAAGTGTGAGGTGCGTCAGATTTTTGGAAACGCCCGCCATCATGGATTCACGGACAGCGGCCGCTGTCTGCAGACATTGCAGCAAAAACATATAAAAAACACAACATTGCACTTATCAAACTTATCAAATAATCTCTGCGGAGGTGAGGGTGGGATGGAATATGGCTGCAAGAAGCAAAAAACAGGTGTTTTTTGCCACGAAAGTCTGCAAACGGTTCGGATGTTCGCGAACAGACCTGTGAAGTTTGCGGTGACCACTGCATTACAGGGTTGGTGAAAAGCAGTTCTACGATGGCTTATAACTTTGGCGCCACTTAATGAAACTGCATGACATTTTGCAATTCTGTCAAGAGGGGTCAAAATTAGAGGGGGGTCTCAAAATAATGTAAAGGCTTATAAATGAGGTGCCATTTGACGAATCTACACTTAATTTGGCAAACTGATAACAGACCTAGATATAAATGTTTTTGCAAAGTTTGGTGGGATTTTGTCAAGAGCGGGCAGAATTAGAGGGGGGTCCCAAAATATTGTAAGGGCTTATAAATGTGGTGGCATTTGACAAATCTACACAAAGGTTTGCAAAAAGATTATAGATCTAGATATAAATGTTTTTTCGTAAAGTCTGAATGGATTTTGTCAAGTGGCGGCTAGGTTATATGACGATTGTATGTGCATACATTTGACAATTTAAAAAAAATAAAACATGGGTGGATTTCCAGCAAACTTGTGTAAGGAGCATTAAGAAGGACCTGAAAGCATGGTTTTGCAAAAGTGTCTTAATGTAGATACAAAAAATTGTGATATACCTTTGGTGACTGAGGTGTAGCCTGTGGCCATGGCCAGTGGCCAGATTGTGTGGGACATGGAATAAGGTCATGATCCGGACAATCTGGCTACTGGCCATGACCACGAGGGACAAAACATGGGTTAAAGTGGCCATGTCCACCTGGGACTGGCTTTGTGGTAAAGTCATTCGAAATTGGGATATATTTGAAAAGGAAGAAAAATGTGCTTGTGGTAATATGGTCATAGGGTTCTCTTTTTGCCTTCTGTAGGCTGCCATGGAAAAGGAAGAGGGGCCCTGTATGGAACCCTGCCTTCCCTTTCCCATCTTGGCAGGCGTCCCGGCGTAGGAAGAAAAATCTTTTTTTTTTAACACCCCGGATTCCCGCTTTGGGTACCTAGGGTGCTAAAGGCCTTCATCCCCCATTACAGGGGCTGAAATGGGGGGATAATGGTCCAGAGAGCTCATAATCCACCCTCGCTTCGCTTGGGCTGATAACTTGGGCTGCCGGGCCGGTATCCACCGTTCCAGTCCCAGGAACGGAGGATGAACACCACAATATTCCCATTAGCATAACACAAAATGCAAATGGAAAATGTTGGAAAATCTTATTGAGTCTATATACTTTACTGAGAAATGTAAAGTAGATGGAGTCTATACGTTTTTTATAGTTCTATTTTTTAACTGTGAAAGGTGGTTTCTAAAGGAACATTTCTTTTGTTGTTTTTGGATGTATTTTTTTTTGGGCAGGAGAGCTAAGAACGAAAGGTGGGGAGGGAAATGAGGGAATAGGCACCAAACACTAATATGGAGGGGTAGGTGGACAGGGGAAAATGTGTGTGTGTGTGTTATTTCTAAGGTAGGGGCAGTGTTTCTCATGCTCCTTGATTACGTTATGGTTAAGTTGCACTAATAAAAACCTATGAAATTCAATTACAAACCTTTGTTAAAGGGACGTTATGGTTACAAGACTGCTAAGACTAACACCCAGGACATCAAAGATGACATCACAAATGTCAATGATGACATCACTGATGACATCACATGTGCAATACATTTTGATGAAAAGTCCCTACAAGGAGTTGTGTTTATATTGTTGGTAACAAGATGTCAGAGGTGATCGGGAGACCTATCATGAACTACTTAATTGATTAAAGAATGTACTCATCTAAAATCATTGTATTGGAGTGTTGTTGTTAATACAGAAACCTAATCCTATATAAACATAGGCAATGACTGCAGCATGCACCATAAAAGTACAATATTTATAATCTTGTAATTCTGATTTGTACAATAATGAATGCTACTTTATCAGTTGTGAGTAATATTAAACATGTAATTACTAGCTAACAATTCAAAACTTACAACACTTGTGCTGGTACAAACAATACATATGAAGAACCACAATGCATATAAATCAGAGGCACATACAGGGATACTAAAGTAAGGAAGAAAGAAACAGCATCATCAGAAAATGGTTTTAAAGTTTATCTTCAGGTATACAAATGAACTGTGTCTTTAAGGCCTGCTCATTTCCCCATGTATGTGCACCATGAGCTGAGACCAAACCCTAAGGAAAGTACTTAAAGAACATATGACATGGTTAACGTCTAGATATATATCACCTTTTTTCAATTTTAATATTCTGACTGTCAGTGAACAAAACCACCTGGCCTATATATGTCAGTGACCAAAAACAAGTGGCCCAGATATGTGATGTCATCAGTGATGTCATCAATGACATTTGTGATGTCATCTTTAATGTCCTGGGTGTTAGTCTTAGCAGTGCACGGTGGTGGCGCAAGTTATGGTTGCTTAGGTTAGCATAACTGGCAATTTCTGGTGGTTTTTGGTTTTACATATAACCATAATGTCCCTTCCTTTAACAAAGGTTTTTAATTGAATTTCATAGGTTTTTATTAGTGCAACTTAACCATAACGTCCCTTTAACAAAGTTGTTTCATTGAATATATATATATATATATCAGAAACACAAAAGAATTGAAAGTTATCATGTGTGGAAACCTATAAAGTGCTTAGAGCACATAACTCCGTACTCCGCTATTGACCACATGCTCCGACGTAACTCCCAACTCTTTTGGGAAGGTTGACACCCATGCATCCATCGGTTAGGTGCCCTTGTAATACCAAACTTGAAAAAAAGCTGACTGTTAGCAGTAGCGTACATTGGAGTTTCAGCTCCTCTTATGGTTCTGTTATCCTTGTGGAACTGAGCGCAACAATTGATGGAACAAACTCATTATGCTGGTGCTCGCAGATAAAAGCACTCGACCCTGCCATTATAATATAGTACCAAAACATGAAGTCCTGCTGGACTCCCACCAGAAAATACATATATTCAGATGTAAAGTATGACAAACCATAATTTGATCACCTCTGCTAGACCAGATCCAAAAAAAACAGTCTCCTTTCACCTATAGTTTTTCTCAAATGAGTAAGGGCAAGTGCACAACATGCCTCAGAAACACCCATTAAAATTAATAAAAATAAACAAAGTGCATCATAATCTCAGCACATGATGTATGGCTGTCATTATTATTATTATGTCATTAGCATCCATCGTTCATTTCCACAAATATCAACTAAAATGTCACCTCTTCTCGCAATGGAATTTGATTGCTACCCATTTCTCATTTGTAAATACATAATCAATGTGTGATAGTTTAAAACATAGCACTTCAAATTTGAAAAATAAATCATCAAACATTATTTAGACTGCACCGGAGATGGAATTTTATCAAAGATTAAGACCACATATAATTGTATAAAATCTCAATGCTGCTATGAAATGTCTTCCTTTTTTGTGTATGTTGCTTAAAATATTTAACAATAATATGAATTAACTAAGAAGGACAATACCAGATTAAAATGGTATAAATTGTTACTATTCCACGTATGTACTTTTAAATGCTGTAAGGCACCTTGCCGAAACACATGCGCAACACGCTCATCAGAAGATAAATGGTAAATACTTTCATTTCATCATCTCAATTAGGCCAGGTCCACAAGAACGCAGTGATCCATAACACATTTTGCAAGTGCAATTCCTTATCATGCCTCCCAATAATCCATTAAATTCAGAAAAACCAAGTGCTTCAGGATCTTAACACTTGATGTATTCCTGCCACCACTTTGTTATTACTAGAATGTCAACTCATCTCACAATGGAATTCGATTGCCATCATATTCTCATTTGTAAATAAACAATGAATTTGTGACAGCTTACAAAATGCCATTTTACATTTCAAAACATGTTTCAACAATTATTTACGCTGCTTTATCAACAGAATTATGTCAAAAATGAAGACCACATGTGAATAAATATATATAATTATACTTACTAAACATATTTACATTTCGTGGTCAGCTAAAGCAATCCTGTAATTACAATGAATGTTCTTCCTGAAAGCAAAAGGTGTTTTTTTCCACTTAAACTTTATTGAACATTTTCCAAGCAAAGTACAATTCAATAGATACTGACAACATCATCAATAAAGAGAGAGTAAACGTAAGCAGATTCCAACCCCCAACCACCCACACCCACCCCCCCCCCCGCTCAGGAACAACCGAATGCAACTGATCAATGGAGGCTCCATTTCAACAAGACCAGGGACCAAACACGACACAAAAGCTGACTCAATGGGCTCCAATTGGGAGAGAAAACGAGATGGCAGATACCAGCAGACTTATACATAGCGTGGGTCGATCTATACCAAGGGATCTCAGAGTCTCATCACTTCACAGTCTTCGTGGAGCAAAACCAACATCCAACCTTGTTGAAAAGACTTCATAGTACCATGCGTCAAGGCTGAAAGTTTCTCATAGGTAAATATCGTCCAGAGCTTGGCCATCCAGTCTGCCTTCACAGGCGCTGAGCCGCTTTTCCACTTCTTCCCCAAGGCTAGTCTCCCCGCTCGCAGCATAGCTTGAACTACCCTGGGCAGGATGCCAAAGAGGAGTTCAAAGGGGAGCAGAGGCAAAGAGACGCCCGCGATTTCCTTAATCCAGCTCCGAAGATCTACCCAGAATACCTGAACAACAGGGCATTCCCACCATAGATGGAACCACGTCCCTCGCTGGCCACACTTCCTCAGGCAGACTGGGGACACACTAGGGTACATTTCAGCAAGTCTCTCTGACACAAGGTGCCAAGCATGTAACATCTTAAAATTATGCTCCATCGCTGCCGTGTACAAGGAGCCCAAAAACAGGGATTTAAAGATAGCTGCCCACATGGACTCTTCTATCACCTGTCCCACGCTTGCTTCCCACTTTTTCATGAACCTCTGCCTACTGTCCACTTTCATTGTAATTAAGACATTATATAACTTGGACAAAGACCCCCTCCTCAAAGCAGATTCAACAATAATTTTTTCAAGAGACTTAAGTGGTCGGGCTAGGTTTTGCACCCATTGGCTATCGGTCAGGATCCCCTTCACCCGAATATAAACAAAGATTGGCATCGGGGAGTCACCCATGGCCTCCACCAAACTGGCATACTCAATAAATACACCCTGCTGGAAGAACTGCGCTGAGCGCTCCAGGCCCATATCTGACCACCCCTGCGTCCCTCGCAAGTTTCTTTTGCCGAGGTCAAGCGGGGGACCCCATAGAGAGGACAAAGGAGAGGGCCAAGATGAGAGAGCAGAGTTTTCTTTGTCATCCCTCCATAGCGCCCACAACAAGGACAAGGTTGGATGATTCCTAATCCTACTTGGGAGGTCCCTATAGGGGGACCATAGGAGATCTCTTACTTTTTTGGGACGAGCTTGGACGTCTTCAATATAAGACCAATAGGTTCTCATGTCATCCCTTGAATGTTCCAACATTACTCTTAATTGAGCAGCCTTGTGATAGATCCGGAAGTCGGGTAAACTAAACCCCCCGTATGATCTCGGAAGCGTTAATGTCCCATGCCTAACCCTTGATTTTTTCCCATTCCAAATAAAGCGCAGAACCATCGAATGGAGAGATCTAAAGAACGGAACTGGGATAGCGATCGGGAGGGCAGAAAAATGGTAAAGGAGCCGAGGCAAGATATTCATCTTGACTGACACCATGCAACCAAACCATGAGAGAGTTAAGGGAGCCCACCGAAGCAGATTAGACTTTATCTTGGCTAGAATGGGCAGATAGTTTGCTTCAAAGAGGAGGGTCAAGTCCCTCGGGAGAAGAACTCCCAGGTAAGACGCCGCCTTACGCTCAATTCTAATACCCCCCATTGACTCCCTCCCTTCCACTTCAGCATCGGCACTATCCATTGGCATCAAACAAGATTTCCCTGGATTGATTTTCAGCTCTGAAAAGAGACTGAATGCCTGGATCAGATCCAGGAGGTTTGGGAGCGAGGTTTGAAGGTTGGTCAAATATGCCAGGACATCGTCCGTGAATAAAGAAAGTTTAAACTCGAGCTCCCCATATTGAACCCCAAAATCCCTCTGTGTTTTCTTATAGCTATTGCCAGGGGCTCTATCGCCAGAGCGTAGAGAAGGGGTGAGTTTGGGCATCCCTGTCGGGTTCCCCTGTAGAGCGAAAATGGAACTGAGACTGTTTCATTCACAGCCACTGTGGCCATTGGGCCATTATAAAGGGCTGTGATCCATCCACAAAATCTAGCCCCCAAACCCATCTTCTGCAAGACCTTGCTCATGTAAGCCCACTCAACACAGTCAAAGGCCTTTTTCGAGTCTAAGGACAGGAGATATGCCTCCTTGCCTCTAACAGCTACTTCGTGCATCAGGTCCAGTGAATTCCTGATGTTATCTCCCCCCTGCCTCCCGGGTATGAAACCCACCTGATCTCCATGCATCAGCGACGGGAGGTGTTGGGCCAGTCTATTGGCCAGCAGTTTTGCCAAGACCTTCACATCCATGTTAAGTAGAGAAATGGGTCGGTAGGACTGGCACCTTTTTGGGTCTTTCCCCTCCTTTGGGATGACTACAATACGGGATGAGAGCATAGATTACGGGAGGCGGCCTGTGTCTAAGACTGAGTTAAAGAGCTTAGACATGAACGGAGCTAGGACTGAGCAAAAAGATTTGTAGAAGAAAACCGTAAACCCATCGTCCCCCGGAGTTGTGTCTGTCTTCATAGAGCTGATAGTGTCAATCACTTCCTGGGATGTTACCGGTGCCTCCATGGGATCTGCTTTCTCCGGGGGGGAGGCGGGGGATTGGTATGGAATTAAGAAACCCATCTATGTCCGCCCCATTGCCATTGTATTCTGAACTGTAAAGGTTCTCATAGTACAAACGGAATTACTCCGCAATCCCCGGGTCGACCCTTCAGCTCACCCCGTCCGGAAGGATAAGCGAGTCCACCCTCCTACTATTTCTAAGCTCCCGAAGCCTCCAGGCTAGAATTTTATCAGCCTTCTCCCCCTTTTCCATGTATCTCTGCTTAAGAAAAAAGAGTTTCCTCTCCGTTTGCCCAACTAACAGGGCTTAATTGTTGCAGTTCAGCACCCTTGCCCGGGAGGATCTGGGATTTTAGTTTGCCCTTTGGTTGAATAGCCTCAATCTTGTCCGTGAGAAGCCTCTCCTCCTTGCATCTCTCCCGCTTCCTCATTGTCCCCATCCCTATAAGGACCCCCCTGATTGTTGCCTTAAAGGCCTCCCAAATTCCTGTTACCCCCACTTGCCGATCATCATTGATTTCAAAGAACTCTTTAATGGAAGCGAGGAGGGACCGTGGCAGTTCCTTGTCCTTCAGCAGGAGATCATTGCAGGTCTATCTCCCGGGGCACGCAGCGGGATCCCCAATTGTACCTTAACCAGGTCGTGGTCGGACCACGGAGTCACTTCCACCCTCACTTCTGAGATCCTTTCATAGAGTAACTTATAAACTAGGATGTAATCAATTCTAGAGTATGATGAATGGACCCTACAAAAAAATGTAAATAAAGGGTTCCGGCCCTCCCTGGCTGAATGGGGATCCCTTAGTCCCAGCTCGTTGTTAGTATTCTGGAAAGAAGTTGCTAAACGCCTCTGTTGCAGAGGGTCCGTAAAGGGCCGGTCAGACTTCCTGTCTCGATCCGGGTCTAAGACCATATTAAAATCTCCTCCCACCAACAGGGCACCCTCCGTGAAGAGTATAATTTTGGACTTCACCTCCACCCAAAAGCGATCTTGGGTTTTGTTTGGAGCATATATAGAGACCAGAGTCACCTTCGAGCCCCTCACCTTGGAGCCCCTCACTCCCCCCTTGACCATTATAAACCGACCCTCCGAATCTCTGTTTTGGGCTTTCAAGGTAAAATGCGCCTTCGGAGAGACCAAAATTGCCACTCCCCTCTTCTTGGCCTGACAGGACGCATGTACAACACTCTGTATAGACTTGGCCTTTAAGGACGGCTCCCCACCCCTCACCCAGTGGGTTTCTTGAAGAAAGAGAAAATCCAGCTTCAACCTATTAAACTCTCTCACCACCACTGATCTCTTCTGGGGAGAATTGAGACCATGTGTATTCAAGGAGCCCAAAGTCAGTGAAAAACTAGGTTCAGCTATCGGGATAGTAGTATCTAAGCCCTGATCCTCTAGGAGCGCAAGCCCCTCCAAGGTCTTTCCCCAGGCTGAAACTCCAGCGGTCCCCCCATAAACCTATCCAGCCCCATTGAACAGAGACATCAAACGGTTGATACTAACAGCTAACACCTTTATCCAGATTTAAGGAACCCCTTACTCTCCCACCCACCCTTCCCCCGGGCGCTGGGAATACCTGCGACATTGAACCTGACGCACAACCAGGCCACCAAAGATCACCTCCACCAGGGCGAGTCACAACAGAAGCCCACAACATTCTGAGCCCATCCAACGTTTAAAACGCGACCCACTGTTTCCCCCGTCCTCACCCCCCTCATTCCATAAAGCAACAGTGTTAACATAAACAATACCCCCAAACTGGAGACCTATGGACTGAGGTACCCCCCTAACAACCCGGGGAGATCCCTCTGGAATGAGCACCCCTCCACTTCACTCCAGAGCAGCGAGGACACAGGGTTAGATCAAGAAACAGGCTGCTCGAGAGAAGCAGGCGTCAGCCTTCTGTATTTTCTGTGGCCTCGGACCCGGCGCCTCTCTACACACTTGTTAACAATACGCAAATCCAATTCATCCTTCTCTTTCCTTGGCTCTCCATCTCCCGGGGAGGGGGGTCCCTAGGAGTTCCTGCGACACTCTTTGTATATCGTCCTCTGTAACCAGGGAGTATTTGTATCCTTCAACCTCAAAGGAGAGCGAGAATGGGTGGCCCCACCTGTATCGCACGCCTCTAGACTGAAGCCACTTTGTTAGGGGATGGCATAGCCACCGGCGCGCCAGTGTGAAGGCAGATAAATCTTGATAGATCGTGACTTTGGATCCTTCCCAATGAACTGGTCCCTTCCTCCGTGCCAGTTCCAGAATCTTGGCCTTTTCGGAAAGTAGTGGAATTTTGCCAGAATCGTCCAGGGCCCACTAGCAGATGCCCTTGCTCTGTGGGCTCTGTCAATTGTAGGCTTGTTGGTGTTCTCCTCATCAAAATGTTTACGTACAACCTTGTTAACTATTCTCATGATATCAGCTTGAGTCTCTCTTTCAGGAACGCCCAAGAATCTCAGATTACAGCGCCGCTCCCTGTTTTCTAAATCGTCCAGCTTAAGGGCTACTTTCTCCTCCCTTCTCTCTAGTTCAGACAGGCACATGTCAGATTGAGTTTCGAGGAGGTCAACCGAATTTTGGTTTTGCTTCCAGGGCTTGGACTTGGTCATCCACGGAATCCACTTTTTTGTCCAATGAGTCTAACCTTTTGCTGATATCTGCCCTAAAACCCTGGATTTCCTCCAACAGCGTGCCATTTCTTTACTCATTGATTGGGCATCCATATCTTCTGGTTGGCCCGCAGCCAACATGCTCTGGCTTTCCCCTGGTGGTGGGGGGGAGTGGCAAAACCTTTGCAGGGATTTCACCCAGTCCATCAGGAGGAAGAGGGGCGGTGCCAATGTAGGTTTCTCTGGGAATCCCAGGGGAGACTCAAGAGAAGTCTCGGGACGGGGTTGCTGAAGCGCAGGCCCCCCGAGACGAAGCTGGGAGATATAGAGACTGATAGAATCAAGGGAAGTCGAGGCACTCGTACGGGCACCTAGCCTAGGAGGTGAGGTCAACTGCTTCACCCTCTCCCTGGAGTTCAGCACTCGCTAGGTGATCCTAGGCTCGAGAACCAACCGGGCGGCACTAGGCAGTCCGAGCCTGTGGGCGATGCGACAGAGAAGGGGGGAATCACTGGCGCACTCCAGAGGAGACAGGTCCCATATCACTCAAAATCACCCACAGTTTGACACCATAGCCAGCTCAGCCCACGAAGACTCCAGCCACAGCGGGGCCCACAACACTAAGCTGAGGGCCTGAGGGCCAGAATAAGCGAGGTGGTAGATTTGATCAGGATAGCAAAAAGGTGAGCAGTCTCACATCCAGGCCCAAAGTGAGTACAGTCCCAAAAGGTTGCAGGTGGGGCGGGCTCCAGGAACACCTAATACCCGTATACAGACATCCAGGGAAGGTCTTGTCCTCCGGGCCCACTGACTGATGAGAGCCCCAGGTCCAGCCACATAAGGGACAGGGCCGCCACAGGAGAGAAATAGCTATCACTGGGCAGGCCTGGGAGCGGAAGCCGGTGCTCACTGAGGGCCCAGTTCCTCTGAGATATGACAGGAGCTGGAGGGTTTCCAGGTGCGCAGCTCTGCAAACCCACAAAGGACCTGGTACAGTGGGCCCTACTTCACCGAGCCGTGGGTGGACTCCTGAACACACAGCTGGCGCCCATACCAGTGGGGAAAGCACCCCCAACCAGACAAGCCACGAACTCCCAGGACACCGGCCCCTCCGTTGCTCGCAGCCACCAACCTTCAATGCTAGGGGGGGCCGCTGCCCCTCAGCGTCACAGCACTCCTGGTACACAAGCCGGGCCCTCCTCACCTGAAGTCACTCCCCGGGAGGGGGAGGCGCAGCTGATGCAGGCGCCGCAAAGTTCTGCGGTAGGGAAGACTGATGTGGATCTTCAAGCCCAAGCAGCCCTCGTCAGAGTCCCGCGGCAGTCAAGACTCCTCTGCTCCATGCCTGTAGGGCCACCTGCTTCCACTCGAAGCAGCTGCTCCTCCCGGACACACTCACAGCCCAGGCTGCAGTCACAGGACGGCCCCCACAGGCGAGCGGGGATAAGGTCTGGCGACTCCGGCAACCGGATCAGTGCTTTATGAAGCTCCAGGAGCCTCCCGCCTCTGCAGCGCCGCTGCTACCATCGGGATCCAGGAGCCCTCTCCCCAAAGCCTCGGGACAGTTAGGCACTTAGACGCAACAGAGAGGAGAGAAGGCGGGAAACAGGCCACACACAGCTTTCCCCGCTGCGTAGCAGGCACAGATATCCGGTGTCCCGACTCTGACAGTGTTAGAAATTTCCACCAAAAGGTGCCTAGGGGGCTCAGACAGCTTCAGGGGGGCGGCGCTCCTCTCCTGCGGGTGTAAGGGGGGGCTCAGACTCTTTTTACATAGCCCTGGGTAGGAGATCGGCAGAGGTGCTTCAGCACATCTCGGCGCCCCCTGGTGGCAGCTCAAAGGGTGATTTTTAGCGGCGTATGTCTTTGACACCATTTCGTGAATATGCACAAAATTGTCCAAAAACATTATAAACCCCACTTTGATGTTTTTGGAAGGTTTGACGCCACTTTATCAAGTGGGGCAAAGTTGTAGAGGTTTCCCAACATTTTTGAAACCTCCATACTTAACACTCCTAAAATTTCTGTCACGCTTACAGCCCGAATAGCTGGAGAGATTTTCTTCAACTGTTTCCGACTTGTGGCGATTTGATACCAAAATCGTGTTTTCAGAAATTTGGAGCTTATGTAGATAGTTATTCATTTCTTGCTTCACTCTGTTGTTCCTTCAACCTACAACTGCTCACATTTTGCCAACACGTTATTTTCATGAAATGCTTGAGCCCGCTACTAAGCAATTGACAACCGGACCCTGAGCCCCTGCCTTCCACTCACCTCTAGTGATTAGAATTAATCACAGGCAAAACTCACAGGGATTTAAGAAACTATGCCAGAGGTATCCACCCCAGTGTACTGGGTGTGCTGGGTGTGCTGGGCATGGAGGAGTCAGCTGTGCTCAGGAGTGTGCTCTGCACTTATGTTCAGACACAGAAATGGCTACACCCGAAATTGTGAATGTGCATAACTTATTTGTTGACCTCTGCAGAGAAATATATATCTGAATGCAGCAAAAGGGGCACGTAATGGACTGATAAGGAATGCCATCGGGAAGGCATGGACAATCCACCCAGCGAAGAAGAGCCGGAGGCCATCCCCGAGGAGGATGGAGTGCGGGATGGAAGCTGGGAACCGATGGATGAACCTGGCCTCGAGGACCCGAACAGCGACGATGGAACCGAGTCTGAAGCAAGGGGGAAGGACCCCCGAGAAGGACGATACCGACTGAGAACCACGACGAGACCGCCAGCCAAGCTAAGTGACTATGTGTGGTAACTGGTGCACTAGTGCCATGAAACCCAATGGCAAGGTGGCTGAGTGTTGAAGACTGAGCGCTTATGCTCGATGTGGCCGTTGGTCGGCTGTTTGAGTTGTGTGTTTTGTTTTGTTTTATAATAAAGGAGGAATGTTATGTTCCGCCCTGCGTCCCGCTACGCGGTGACGCAGGGCGTCCTTAATAAAAGCCCCGCCCCCGCGTTCGGGGAGCAGTTCCGGGCGAACGAGTATCCAGCGTGGGTGTGAGTCATTGCGAGCTCCCGCTGGAGCTGCGCCACAGGCCGCGCGGCCTACCCGCGTAATACCAGCCCCCGCGCGCCGGCCGCGAACCGGCAATACAACAATGGCGACGAGGAGAGACGAGCTCCACAATAAGCTCGGTGCTCTGAAGGCACCACAACGACACACAGCCATCGCGGCTTAATTTTTGGACACCCGGTGGGGGTGCCATCACACACGTGACCCCCCACCCCAAAAAAAAAAAAAAAAAAAAAATTTTTTTTTTTTCTCTCTTCTCTCATACACTCATGAGCTCTGCCTCCAAGACCACAGCTCTTCCCATCCACCACAGGAGAGCAGCACCACAGAGTGTGGGGAGTGCCAGGCCAGGAGTTGCAACACGGCGCCTGGACACGGCGGCGCCTCCAAGGCAGGCAGACGTCGCAGCACAGCATTGGTGGCCGTCGGAGGCACCCACGACAACACGGATCAGGTACACGCCAGCATGGCGGCCGGCACATCCACGCCTGGGCCCTCCACGCCGTCCAGAATTGCGGCAAACCTGTCCATGACGCCGCCTCCACCTCGAACCCAAGGCACTTCGTCGACACTGGTCCAACCGTTTGACCCATTCACGGACCCGTCGTCATGCGGACCCAGATGGCAGCTATGGATCCAGAAGTTCGAGATGGTGATGGAGTGCAAAGAGATCACTGCGCCCAGGAAACTGAAGGCACACCTGCTACTCAGTGTGGGTGATGAGGTACTGCGCATCTTCAATTCGCTGAACGTTGATGATGGCCTAGATGGGTACCGAAGCGCGAAAGACGCCCTCACCGATCACTTTCTCCCTCAATTAAACCCAGACTATGAGACGTTTCTCTTCTGCACCACATTACAGACAGCGGAGGAAACCCTTGATGCGTACCACACCCGCCTGAGGAAGCTAGCCATGTCCTGTGAATTCACAAATGTGGAGAGGGAAATCAGGAGGCAGATCATCAACGGGATTTATTCGGAAAAACTGAGGCGCCTGATACTCAGCGAGAAGGGTATCCCCCTACAGCGTATCCTTGAACTAGGACGTCAGAGGGAACTGGCACACACTAGAGCGGCCAACATGGAGGCCACGCTACACAGGCTGCAACCTGCTCTCAACACGGCTATGGTGGCCCGCATCGCCACCAAACAATCCTCGAGAGACGACAACAGTGGCGGATACGGACAAAACAGGTGGCAACCGCGTATTCCGGGACCCACTGAGTGTGGTTGGTGCGGTGGCCCACGACATGGCCGTCGCAACTGTCCTGCTCAAGGCACCACGTGTGGGGCATGTGGCCGGAAGGACCATTACGCGAAAGTATGCCGATCAACGGACACCCCCATACAGCCTCAGCAAAACCAGCCGGAGAAGATCGCGACCAAGAAAAAGAAGCAAGCCAGTGCCAGAAGGGTCGCAGTGGCCAGCTCTTCCACGGAGGATGAAGGGGACGATGTCTCGGCAATGCTGCAGGCCCCCTCCAAGGACACAGACAGGAAAGGAAGGAAGGTATACCTAGTGTCTGCACTATGCCAGGACCGTGGACCTCGAGGAAAAGCCACCCGAAGGCGCAAATGCATGGTCACCATCCAAAATCAGTGCGTTCAGATGACCATCGACACAGGCGCTTCGGTGAACGTAATGCCTGAGAGCATTTTCCTGACTCTAAGTCCTCCACCAGAGCTGAAAAGCACCGACACTCTGCTCTTTGCATACGGCTGTCGAAAGCCCCTGCCGGTAATTGGCAGGTTCCGCACCACGCTGGAACACGGGGAGAACAGACTATGGTCCAAAGTCTATGTTGTGAAGGCAGGTGTTGAGAGCCTCCTGAGTGGGGACGCAGCGGAGGACTTGGGAGTGGTTCAATTCGTCTGCCATGTCAACGAAGAAATGGAGATCGAGCAGATGCTTAACCAATACCCTGACTTGCAAGAAGGCATAGGCTGTCTAAGAGGCAAGACCATCAAACTGCATATTGATGAGACTGTGCAGCCGAAAGCCGTCCGGCACCGCAGAACGCCGTTCCACATGAGGGAACAAGTGGAGCAGGAACTCAAGGCACTGGAGGAAGCGGGCATCATTGAGGAGGTCACAGGGCCCACACCGTGGGTCTCCCCAATGGTAGTCACACGGAAGCCCAAGCAGCCTGGAAAGGTGCGGATCTGCATAGACATGCGTCTCCCCAACACTGCCATTAAAAGGGAACGCCACATAACCCCAACAATCGACGAGATTGTGGCTGACCTCACAGGGTCGAAGATATTTTCAAAGATTGACCTAAAGGCGGGGTATCATCAACTCAAGCTCCACAGAGACTCTCGATACATAACAACATTCTCTACGCATCTGGGGCTGCGGAGGTACAAACGCCTAAGTTTTGGAATATCATCAGCTGCGGAGGTGTTCCAGCAGACCATCCAGGAGGTCATCCGGGGCATCCCTGGTGTCCTCAACGTGAGCGATGATATTCTGATTCACGCCCCCGACAAAGAGACACACATCAAGAGGCTTCACGCCCTACTGGGCCGACTACAAGAGGTTGGGCTCACAATACATCGGGAAAAGTGTGAGTTCCTCAAAGCGGAGATCACGTTTTTCGGATACAAGTTTGGCAGCACAGGCATCTCCCCGGACCCGCAGAAGGTCGCAGACATCCAGGCGGCTAGCCCTCCGATGACACCCACGGAAGTGCGCAGCTTTCTAGGCATGGCCACCTACTGCGGGAGGTTCATCCGAAACCTGGCCACACTATCTGAGCCACTGCGGGAACTCACGAAGGCCAACGTCAAGTGGGAATGGGGGCCAACATGCCAGGACTCGTTCGAAAACATCAAGGACTCCCTCTCAGCGGACACCAAGATGGCCTACTACAATACTGAACTGCCCACAGAACTATTCGTGGATGCCAGCCCCGTGGGGCTCGGAGCCATCCTAATGCAAGTCACGAGGGAAGGGGAGAAAAGACCGATCGCGTATGCATCGAGAGCCCTCACCGAGACCGAACAAAGGTACTCGCACATCGAAAAGGAGGCCATCGCCGTGCTGTGGGGGTGCCGGCATTTTCACCTCTACCTATATGGACGTCACTTCACGACGATCACGGACCACAAGCCCCTCCTACCAATTTTCATGGGAACCTCAGCACACCCTCCGGCACGAATAACCAAGTGGTTATTGCACCTCCAGCAATATGACTTCAACCTCGTCTACCAACCAGGCAGCGGGAACCCAGCGGATTTTCTATCCAGGCATCCGCGAGAGGCCACTCAACAAGAGATCCAAGTAGCGGCAGAAACAGAGGAACACATATGCCAAGTGGTGCGAGCAATGAGGCCCAAAGCGGTGAGCATCGAGGAAATCGAGGCGGAAACACACCAAGACCCGTGTTGCGACTTGGTGAAAGATGCCATCCTGTCCGGTGACTGGAAGACCTTCATGAGACATACACACAACAGAACAGCGGAAGCAAAAGGGTTTTTGTCAGGCATATTCACAGTCCGGCAAGACTTGTCAGTCACGGAGGGTGGACTGTTACTTCGAGGAAACCGCATCGTAATCCCTCTCAAACTACAGGACAGGATAGTGGCCCTAGCACATGAGGGACATCAAGGACTGGTAAGGACGAAAGCCCGCATTCGGCACCGAGTATGGTTTCCCCAGATCGAGGAGCGAGTCGAGACACTCATCACAACGTGCTTAGCCTGTCAGATAACAGGGGGGCCGCCAGACCCGGAACCCATCATATCGGCAGAACGGGGCCGCTCTCGCTGGGAGGCCATCAGCATTGACTTTTGCAAGCTCCGGGAAGGCCTCCATTTGCTGGTGGCCGTCGATGACCACTCCCGATACCCGGAGGTTGAGATAGTAGAGTCCACAGCAGCTGAAGTGGTCATTCCGGCCCTAGAGAAAATGTTCGCAACCCATGGACTACCCATCTCGATCAAAAGCGACAATGGCCCGCCGTTTACGGGAGAGGATTTCAAAAGGTACCTACAGGACCTCAATGTGAAATATCACCACATCACCCCAAGACACCCCCAGGCAAATGGGGACGTGGAACGATTCATGCGGACTATCAATAAGGTACTCCGAGTGTCTAAGGCCAACGCCAGCCCCTGGAAGGTTGATCTCTTCCGATTCCTCCGAAATTACCGGGTCACGCCTCACAGCACCACCGGCATACCGCCTGCGGACCTCATGTTCGGCACCGTCATCAGATCCTCGATCCCGCATCACCCAAGCAGAACCCCGGACACGGTGAACGAAGAACGCACCGAGAGAAGGAGGAGGGATGCCAACGAACACATGAGTGGCAAGCGGAGAGCGAGGCCGTCCCATCATCAAGTGGGTGACCAGGTTATCATGCTACGCAACCCTTCCAAGTCAAAACTTGACACAAGGTACGAGGAACTTCCATGGACCGTCAGCAACCGGCATGGAACCATGGTCACTGTGACACGAGGTAACCGCCAAGTGACGAGAAATGCGTCATGGTTCAAAGCCATACCCCGTACACTATGGACTGATAAGGAATGCCATCGGGAAGGCATGGACAATCCACCCAGCGAAGAAGAGCCGGAGGCCATCCCCGAGGAGGATGGAGTGCGGGATGGAAGCTGGGAACCGATGGATGAACCTGGCCTCGAGGACCCGAACAGCGACGATGGAACCGAGTCTGAAGCAAGGGGGAAGGACCCCCGAGAAGGACGATACCGACTGAGAACCACGACGAGACCGCCAGCCAAGCTAAGTGACTATGTGTGGTAACTGGTGCACTAGTGCCATGAAACCCAATGGCAAGGTGGCTGAGTGTTGAAGACTGAGCGCTTATGCTCGATGTGGCCGTTGGTCGGCTGTTTGAGTTGTGTGTTTTGTTTTGTTTTATAATAAAGGAGGAATGTTATGTTCCGCCCTGCGTCCCGCTACGCGGTGACGCAGGGCGTCCTTAATAAAAGCCCCGCCCCCGCGTTCGGGGAGCAGTTCCGGGCGAACGAGTATCCAGCGTGGGTGTGAGTCATTGCGAGCTCCCGCTGGAGCTGCGCCACAGGCCGCGCGGCCTACCCGCGTAATACCAGCCCCCGCGCGCCGGCCGCGAACCGGCAATACAACAGATCCTTCTTGTCCATAAACTGATTGGCTTGGGCAAGGGTTCATCTCCTTCTGCTGGGTCTCATAGACAGGGTAGGGCCGGAGCAGGCAAGGCCCAACCAAAATCTGTAAATGCTCACTTAGCAGCGCTATGTAGGCCTTTGCAGATGTTAATGCCACAGCGGTGGGCCCAACTACATTAACTTAAGGCCCCACTTGTTTGACAATCCTGCCTACGCCTCTGGGTCTGATAGGTTTTCTTTTGGTACAGGAGCTGATGTTAATCTGCCTAAATGGTTGTTCTCATGTACATGCTCGTCTCCATGGGCCTATCTGTTGCAGACAGATGCGCCTGACATATGACTGACTGCTGGAGCACTACCAGCACGTTAGAGAGGTACGGCAAATAAAGGTGATTTTTTTCCCCGATTTCTGTACTATAAAGCCCTCCTATCTGCCTGTCGAGATCTGCTTATTCGAGTATGCACCTGGGGGAACTTATCAGCCGTGTGTTCAGGCAATAGCTAAGATTGCCAGACACACGACTGACTCTGCACCAGCCTTCCCAGCCTGAGAGGCATCGTCTGTAGATGATAACCATTATTTCACTATAACCAGTCCACCTCTGGCCGGTGGAGTTGGTTGTGCTCGGGCGCCACAGCTTCCCAGTAATTGAAAGCAGACGTTGCTCTTTTTGAAGTGCAGGGCGCAGGGGGGCATATGTAAAATTCTGCAGGAGGTCCTGGACACTGTTTACTGTGGAGGAAGGGGGTTATGCCCCCCTCCCAACTCAAATCTGTGCTTCTCTTGCATATTTTGCTCACATATGCCACCACTGTGTTGTAGCCGAAATTCCATGATTTTACTAGAAAATACATTTCGTATTGAATTTTCTTTTTGCTTTAAACTAATATATAAAGCACTCAGAAATGAGAGGAGGTGGATTGTTGTAATCTGACCTGCTTTAATGCACCTTTTGTTTTCCAAAGCATTTGTTCACAGGTCAAATGAAACGGAAAAAAAAGACACATACCAACCGGAAAGCGAAATTATCACACAAGGGCTGAAATTCACAGATCCATAATTCACAACAGCAGCCTCTGGAATCACTGTAATAAGAGCTTACACAACCAGAAAATACCTCAATGGCATTGTATGTATTGTACGTCGCACGTACTGTAGCTGCTGAGATCCACATATGGCCCCCCAACACGAATCAGAATGCCAGAGCTAGCATACCTCCCGACTCCTGTCCAGATGAAGACACATTTGGCGCGGACAGACCGGAAGGGACAGTGAGCATGCGTGTCAGGTGCCAGTCCGGCACAGACTTCAGAGGAGATCATGGTCATCTCGTCCCAGAGAGAACACTGCAGACACAGACTGTGCCGCGCCCAGCCAGGCATAATGGATTTGAGCTTTTTTTAAAAAAAAAATAGTGTTGTTTTCACATTCAATTCTTTATAAAGTGCAAGCTCCAAGCACAGGGGTCGCAAAATGTTGGCAGAGGTAGCTGGGGAAGACACCAGACTCTGGTGACCCCCAAATGGCGTCCATGGGACACTTCATCTTTCCTAGGGTTGTGGGTCCCAATACTGTATTAAATACCCCAAAATGCTAAAATAAATGGTTGATTTTACCACATGATTTGCAGACAAGTTAGTGGGTGTCAGATGCTGCTTGATGACCTGCAGGGCCATATTTCACATCAGTGGGTGGCGTGGCCCTGAGATAGGCTAAGTACCAAAGAGGTGTGCAATATGCCCTTCAAATCAAAGAAAATGCCAGAAAAACATGCTTTTTTAAAATCAGGTCCCTAATTTAAACTGAGGTCCTCAAATCCGAACTCCGGTCACTGAATTTCTCTGCTCATAAAAAGTAGCATAATGCAGTCCTCTTTGCTGCCGCTGATGCCACATAAACTGTGGGATTCTGGGGTATGGCCATATACCATGCCCCGGGAAAATGGCTCACTGGCCATGGCCACAGGCAATATCCTGTGGCCCACACCCACAATAGGGATACAGTGGCCATTGGAATTGGATGCACTTTGGATGGCATAGGAAAGTTCAGGATATGGGCAAAAGATATGCGCTGGGCAAATTGACCATTGGCCGCTGCCACTGGCCATTGCCGATGGACGGTAGACCTGCATTGATCGCTTTGCATAGATGGCCGGGCCAGGGACCAAGAATCCACTGGGCATGGCCAACTGCAACATCACAACACCTCCGAATTTTGAAAACCAAGGTCATTTGAAATACCAAACCTCTTAGCATATACCCATAACGGTCTTCTTGTTGAGCTCCACCTCCTCACCAATGCAGGGCATTAAATGATGAAATTAGGCAATTGATTTTTTGTAAGTTGAACTCCCCTCCACAAACAGGCCCTGATTGGCTAGGCTTTATCTGTCTACAGCCACCTGCTGGTATTCATGTACATCATGAGTCCTCTTTCACTGCAGTGTGTGAAAAGGGCATGGCCGAGTTTCCTGATGACACGTGCAATGTCTGCCAATAACTACATGTGTCCATGGACATTGAATGAGCGACACACACTTCTTCTTCTCATTTTACCTATATATATACAACCTAACACTGATGAAATTTCTGTCATGCCTAAAGCCCGAATCGCTGGAGAGATTTTGGTCAACTCTTTGCGAGGGGTGGCGGTTTGATACCAAAAGCATGCTTTCAGAAATTTGGTGCAAATCGGTCAAGCAATTTCTTTTAAAACCGGAAAGGACTGGCCAAAAACAAATTAGTGATATTTGGGTTCATTTCGCTGACTTATACCTGGGTTTCTATGTTTACTGACTTTTTCAGGGAAATAGATTGCCTAGTTATGACATTTGTAATGTGATTGGAAGGGTACACACATTTCTTTTTAAAAGACACCATTGTGGTTTGCACCTTTTCTGGGTCAGAAAAATCTGGGCCTTTTTACTGTTGTTCAGCATATTACATAACTCTGGGTCCCCTCATCTTGCTTAGGTTTGTGGCTCCCTACCTTTATATATAAAAGTCAAAATGTGTTTGTTTGTTTTTGGCGGGATTTGTGGTGAAGCGTTGTTCCTTGTACAATTCCACATCGTTTCACCAATCTGTACCAGATTTTACATAGTTACCTGTTAGGACCCCTCGGACATTACTGGCTACATGACATTTGGACACCCCACCCTGTTTCCTGGATTTCAGCACAATTCAAAATGTGTTTGTTTGTGGCAGGATTTGTGGTGAAGCATTGTTCCTTATATAATTGTACACCATATCTCCAATCTGTACCAGATTTGCATAGTTACCTGTAAGGAACCTCCAGACATTACTACTGACATGACATTTAGGTACCCACCCCTTTCCCTGGATTTCAGCACCTTCACAGATGAGACGGTTTCCTGAAATCGGTAAAACATCAATGAAGTCGTAGAAGGACCAGTCCCGACACGAGGAACAAAACTCAAGGTCCAGGCCGTAGGATGCATGGTTTCCAAGATATTTGCACTGCAATGCACCACAACAAACTGCACCACACCTGGGTGAGGCAACAGGTGGGGAGAGAGCACAGAAGGTCCCATTATGCAGCAGCACACAAACTCTCGCCGCCCTGCAATGTTTGCTGCATGGTATGTCAGCTAGCCACACATGCCCATTCTCAGTGCAGTTAACTTCAGGGTGCAAAGCACATCAAGCGATAAGCGGATCAGAACAGCGACCAACAGGATCAGTGTTATCATGTCTGTCCATAGAACCCGTTCGGACAACGGGTATTTTGGCTAGTGATGTATAAAATGCCCCACAAATGCTAAAGTAAAATGGCTGGTTTTACCACATGATTTGCAGACAAGGTAGTGGGTCTCAGAAGCTGCTTGATGACCTGTAGGGGCCATATTTCATATCCCTGGGTGACTCCATCCCTAAGATAGGTGAAGGACCAAAGTGAGGTGCAATTATCCCTTCAAATCATAGAAGAAAATTCAGAAAAAACACACATTATTTTAATCTGGTCCCTAACTTGTACTCGGGTCCCCACATCCAAACTCAGGTCCCTGATCGTCCCTGCACATAAACATGGGCATATTGCATTCCCCTTTACTGCCCCGATGTGTGGGATTCTGGGTATGGCCATAGACCGTGCATTGGAAAAATTGGAACACTGGCTCTAATTGGATTAATTCAAGCAGCTACAGGAGCATCCAGTAGTCAAATAAACAAATACTCCATCTAATCTCAGCTCAGCACAAAAGTTCAGATGTATTGTTCTCCTCTTAGAGTGCATTTGTGCTGTCATTTGTGATTTTGCCAGGTCTATCACACACTATCACACGCTATCTATCCAAGCATTTACATCTTTACTTTTACTGCATCTGCAACCATCAATATCTAAAAAGGCATCCTGAAGGACTGTGTAACAATAAACTATTTTAAATATGAAATCACACATATTGAAGCAATACAGTTGTCGCTTCTCAAAATTTACAACATACTAGCATTTCAGATTTGGACTTTAGGCAAATTAAATCTCATGAAAATTTAAAACTTACTGTTATCCTATGTTCTGCACTTTCCCCTCCCCTTTCCCTCTGCAATTTTCCCCTTCCCTCATCCCCTGCACTTACATGATCTCAATGTCACCTGGCCCAGTAGGATCGTTGTCTTTGTCTTCGCTCTGTTCCCCTCCCTTGCCTCGTTGCGTCTTGAAACACTTGTGTATTTGACGCGTTATAAATGCCATATCATACCATATCATAACTCTGTTTTTCCATTTAAGAGACTCTTTATGCTTAAAATGGTAATTACTGCCCCGCCAACTTTGGAATAGGGCAGTAATTCCCCTTTCCTCCAAGGCGGTGCCGGTATTTTACTGGCATGGACCAAGGTGCTAATAGCACCTTGGTCCACCGCCTACCGTGTAATGAGGCCCTAACTCTTTTGCCCAATTCATTGCTTGAAATGAAGACATATCTTTTTATACTCACAGATTGGTGCTTCAACTCAGATCTGTTGTGCAATGCTATATGGCACAAGACCGCTGTCTGGCCTCTTCTCGAAGACTCCACGTGCATGACAAAGAAAAGGTAGGAGTCCTTATTAAAAACTCCTAAATGGTTATTGGGAGAAGACAAATCAGGTTAGTTGGTGCAATGCAAGCCAAGGGATTTCTATCACAATGAGTGTGTAAAAGGCAGGCTTGTTATGGGAATATGCTAATATCGGTTGGGAATTCTGAGTTGGTTGTGCTGTTTAACAATTGACTTTGCCTGTTCTGTTTTTTTTATTGTCTTGGTGTTTGTCTATTTTCTCTACCATGAAATGTATCTGGCAAACATCACTGGGAACGGTAGATTAGATAGGCTGTTTTGGTGATAAACGTTGCAAGTGTCCAGTATATGTATCTGGGTATTGTCATCATTTGTTTGGACTCTGGTAGGAGACAGAACTCGAAAGATGCCTTTCTGTCTATGTTTCTGATTCAGAGCATGAAAATATAACAGGAACGCGTAAAACAGAATCTAGTGGCACAGTGATTCATAGCACATATATAGGGAAGGACAGATGTTTGCAGGTTGAGTGCTCCTTAGCCCTTTTAAGGACCACTCTGCAGAATCCCTGGTTAATCCACCTTGCTTTCTGAAGACCGGGAAGGGGTGGATAAAATGTGTGAATGGTTCAGGGGCAAGTGAGCACGGGGCACCTAAGCTTAAAACTAGGTACAGAAAATGGGCAGAGGGCAGTCTAGCCAGGTGAAAGCCCCTCCAAAGCCCTTGCCAGCACATTATATGTTCACCAACTATAACAATACTACCTGTAACCTTTTTGAACTCTGGCCTTTCTGACACGACTTAATAAACATACTCAGTTCGTAATAGAAGGGACTTTTAATTTGAACAAATTGGACAAACTAGGAGCGCTCAGACAAACATTAGAAGAACCAAGGTGTAAGATAACCCCCAAACGGTGGGGGGGATGTTTGCGAGTTGGTTAGAAGATGCATCAGCAAGGTGCAATGACTGCAAAGGTAGGGGGCGTAGGATTGTTAACAACAGGTTGGGAAGGCAGATAACATTTCTAAGGATCAGGAAGCATCAGAGATATCGACACATCTGTTCCCACAGAGAGTGGAAGGGAAGACGGAAACACAGCAGGATGATCAAGACAGCGGGATGGCCGAGGACACTTTCAACTATTACGTAATCAGGGTGCTTAGGCAGCAGGAGATGATCAGTACCTTGTGCTGATACCGCCCCAACACACTGAGCCCTCTGCACCTGTACTTCCTGGACTAAGCAATCCAGGAGAACAAGTGACAAGGGGAGGCACAGTGTATGGGAGCGACTCCCAGGTCCTCCAAACATGCCTTAGATGAATTCTGGCTGGGGAAGAAGGGGATCAACAGCCCAACCTCGTCACTGTACATGTTCCATGGACATCGGCTGACCTATAGACCCTGGCTAAAAAATTGCCTAATGTTAGTGAGGAACCGCAGCAATTCATAGTGGAATTGTTATCCAGTGCTAAAATCCAGCTTGGGTGTATTTGACGCGTTATAAATGCCATATCATACCATATCATAACTCTGTTTTTCCATTTAAGAGACTCTTTATGCTTAAAATGGTAATTACTGCCCCGCCAACCTTGGAATAGGGCAGTAATTCCCCTTTCCTCCAAGGCGGTGC
The DNA here is from genome assembly GCF_040938575.1 of Ambystoma mexicanum. Taxonomy (NCBI): domain Eukaryota; kingdom Metazoa; phylum Chordata; class Amphibia; order Caudata; family Ambystomatidae; genus Ambystoma; species Ambystoma mexicanum. The sequence goes on from NC_090936.1 coordinate 664,127,901, forward strand.
CGGTATTTTACTGGCATGGACCAAGGTGCTAATAGCACCTTGGTCCACCGCCTACCGTGTAATGAGGCCCTAACTCTTTTGCCAAATTCATTGCTTGAAATGAAGACATATCTTTTTATACTCACAGATTGGTGCTTCAACTCAGATCTGTTGTGCAATGCTATATGGCACAAGACCGCTGTCTGGCCTCTTCTCGAAGACTCCACGTGCATGACAAAGAAAAGGTAGGAGTCCTTATTAAAAACTCCTAAATGGTTATTGGGAGAAGACAAATCAGGTTAGTTGGTGCAATGCAAGCCAAGGGATTTCTATCACAATGAGTGTGTAAAAGGCAGGCTTGTTATGGGAATATGCTAATATCGGTTGGGAATTCTGAGTTGGTTGTGCTGTTTAACAATTGACTTTGCCTGTTCTGTTTTTTTTATTGTCTTGGTGTTTGTCTATTTTCTCTACCATGAAATGTATCTGGCAAACATCACTGGGAACGGTAGCTTAGATAGGCTGTTTTGGTGATAAACCTTGCAAGTCTCCAGTATATGTATCTGGGTACAGTCATCATTTGTTTGGACTCTGGTAGGAGACAGAACTCGAAAGATGCCTTTCTGTCTATGTTTCTGATTCAGAGCATGAAAATATAACAGGAACGCGTAAAACAGAATCTAGTGGCACAGTCATTCATAGCACATATATAGGGAAGGACAGATGTTTGCAGGTTGAGTGCTCCTTAGCCCTTTTAAGGACCACTCTGCAGAATCCCTGGTTAATCCACCTTCCTTTCTGAAGACCGGGAAGGGGTGGATAAAATGTGTGAATGGTTCAGGGGCAAGTGAGCACGGGGCACCTAAGCGTAAAACTAGGTACAGAAAATGGGCAGAGGGCAGTCTAGCCAGGTGAAAGCCCCTCCAAAGCCCTTGCCAGCACATTATATGTTCACCAACTATAACAATACTACCTGTAACCTTTTTGAACTCTGGCCTTTCTGACACGACTTAATAAACATACTCAGTTCGTAATAGAAGGGACTTTTAATTTGAACAAATTGGACAAACTAGGAGCGCTCAGACAAACATTAGAAGAACCAAGGTGTAAGATAACCCCAAACGGTGGGGGGGGTGTTTGCGAGTTGGTTAGAAGATGCATCAGCAAGGCGCAATGACTGCAAAGGTAGGGGGCGTAGGATTGTTAACAACAGGTTGGGAAGGCAGATAACATTTCTAAGGATCAGGAAGCATCAGAGATATCGACACATCTGTTCCCACAGAGAGTGGAAGGGAAGACGGAAACAAAGCAGGATGATCAAGACAGCGGGATGGCCGAGGACACTTTCAACTATTACGTAATGAGGGTGCTTAGGCAGCAGGAGATGATCAGTACCTTGTGCTGATACCGCCCCAACACACTGAGCCCTCTGCACCTGTACTTCCTGGACTAAGCAATCCAGGAGAACAAGTGACAAGGGGAGGCACAGTGTATGGGAGAGACTCCCAGGTCCTCCAAACATGCCTTAGATGAATTCTGGCTGGGGAAGAAGGGGATCAACAGCCCAACCTCGTCACTGTACATGTTCCATGGACATCGGCTGACCTATAGACCCTGGCTAAAAAATTGCCTAATGTTAGTGAGGAACCGCAGCAATTCATAGTGGAATTGTTATCCAGTGCTAAAATCCAGCTTGGGTGGACATCAACCAACTGACGAGGATGGTGAGGCCACCTGAAGTTTGACAGCGACCGGTTGAGCAGATTACCTGGCAGGACACTGATCCCAGTACCGGCGATGCCCTTGTTCAGGCTAGCAAGGGAATAATTACTGCTATCCCTGAGATCTGTCCCTCAAAAATTGGGCCAAAATATAAAATTGCAAGCAGAACAAAGGTGAAGCACCTGTAGATTACATAGACTGACTAAAAGTAGTATTTATCTGACATTCAGGTATTGCTAAGCCAGAGGGGCCCGCCCAGGATGTTATAGCAAACTCTTTTGTAGACTACTCCTGCCAAATGTGAGGTTGCAAATCACTGTGTAGTATGCCAAGAGCAAAAGAAAGAGACCTTTGAGAATACTTTTATGACCCTCCAGATGCAAAGCTTGCAGACACCACAGGTGCAGGAACAGCTACAAACAGAACAGAGCACTGTCCAAAGAGGTAGAGGAGGTCTGCCCTAAGACAAATGGGACTAGGGAGACAAGCAGGGGGCTACCCAGGGCAGCAAGACCAGCAGAGACAGTGGGGCCAGCAGGTCAAGCAGAGACAATGTGGTCCGCAGGGACAATGAAGTCAGCATGGACCGCAAGGCCATGGGGAGGACCAGCAAACCAGTTAGATTATAAACAGATCGGACATTGGAAGAACAAGCGCGTGTATAGATCCCAGAGCAGGAGCGGCCTGACCATGGGGGGGGCGCCAGGGCGCAAGTCCCCTTTAAATGATAGGTGTATGGACCCTCTGTGTCCCATTCCATAATTGTTACCTCAAACAAAAGTATTATTCTTTTTGCATTTCGCAATGCAAATGTAGCCTTTAGATTTGCAAAGAATCGAAACAGGGTTAGATTATTTGCATGTTTAGTTGTTTACATGTTTAGATTCTTTGCAAATGTGAAGACTGGTGGTGCTCCCACTTCCTGTTGTCTTTCATAGGGTTGCACAGGGGCCAGGGCAGGAGCGCCTGGCAATTTCTCCTTGAAAGTCACTTGGGTGATGCCACCTGACGTCACAGCATTTATTTCCCTGCATCAGTGCTGAAAACCCAGCCCCTGCAGGGAAATAAATGCGTCTCCACCCCTCTCTCTATGTGCCTGTCTCAGGCCAGAGGGGGGTGAGGGGTCAGAGCTCTGATCCCGACCCCAGCCTGAAAAAGTGCCAGAAGAAGAAAGGGTTAAGGCTGTTGACCTCTGACCTGCTGCTGAGCTCATGTCTTTGGACAAGATTTAATTGAATTTCTGTGTGCCTGTATGTACTTATGTCTTTGAGAGAGTGAGAGAGAAAGGGAGTGAGAGAGAGACAGAAAAACAGTGTGTTACATAATGTTTGTGTGTGAGTGTTGTAATGGTGTGTGAATGTATTTATGTGTGAGCATGTGGGAGAATCGTGTGTATGAATGTGTATGTGTGTTTGTTATGTGTGTGTGATTATGACTGACGTGACGACTGAACAGATTCTCATCACTAATTAGCCATCACTGAGTGAGGGGATGGGGAGGGTATTATAGAACATTCAAGATATCTTTGCTCATCCTTTTTGTAATATGTTGAATATTATTGGAATAATGGGTAAAGACACACACATTCGGCCTTATTACATGGTAGGCGGTAAGGGTTTACTGGTACCGGTAAGGGCACCGGTACCGGTAAACCCTTACCACCTTACTACGAGATCCCTTTGCGGGACCCAACCTTAACGGCTGGTTTTACCAGCCGTTAAAGTAGGGTGCCGCAAAGGGACCTCAGTGCTAATTACGGTACCGCAATTTGCGGTACCGTAATTACCACCTTCCCCATTCCCATTATGCCCTATGGGGGCAAAAATGGGAATGGGGAAGGGCCTTGGTGAATGGGGAATTACCGGCCCCGCTCACCTTGGAGTAGACCGGTAATTCCGCCATCCACCAAGGCGGACTCGTTAAAATACCGTGGCAACCATGGCGCTAATAGCGCCATGGTTACCGCACAATGGGCCTCATTCCGAGTTGGGTGGTAAGGGAAAAATGATGCCGGTAAAGGAATACCGGCATCGTTTCCCTTTACGGCCCATTCTGACCCACCACACCGTTATTTACAGCGTCGTAAAGTACGATGCCGTAAATATCGGTTTAGTGGCACGCGCACGACACGCCATGCCGTAATTAGCGGCATGGCGTAAACCGGAGCTGATCCCAAGTAAAGCGGACATGGAAAAAACGGCCTCCACAAGACCGCAAAGTACCTTACCGCCATGGAGTAAATACCGGCATCGCTGAGAAGGTGTAAAGGACCCTGAGCAGTGTTTCCAAGAGGAACAGGTGCACTCAATCAGCACAGGTGGAGGCAATGGAGTCACAGCACAAAAGGAGCACACACCACACACCACACCCCCTCCCACACCAAAATGATACCGATTGTAGCAGCATTCCTGGAGCTGGCGGCCCTGCTTGCAAGGCAAGAACAACTACAACAGCAACAACAACAACAACCACAGCCACCACCACAGAGGATACACAGGAGGAGAAGGAGGGTGAGACAGGGCCAGCATGCCCTACCGGTGCAGCCACCATTACCACGCCGGCAGCCCCCAATCCCCCGCATCAGAGCCACCCCCTTCAACCTCACACCAGAGCAGATCCACACCCTGTACCGGCTTGACTGGGACACCATTACCAGCATAGTGGACATGATACATGATGATATCGTGAGCCGCATAGAAATACGCACTGCCATCCCCCCTCTACTGAAGGTAGTGTCTGTTCTCCACTTCCTTGCCACAGGCACCTACCAGCATACAGTGGGGCAAATGCATGGCATTTCTCAGCCCATATTTTCACGGATACTCAAAGAAGTGTTGGATGCCCTCCTCACCCACACAAGGGAATACATATCCCTACCCCAGACTCCCCAGGAGATCTACGACACCAAAGCTGCCTTCCATGCACTGGCAGGCATGCCAAATTGCATAGGTGCCCTCGACTGCACCCACGTTGAATTGGTGGTCCCGCATGCCATGGAGGTGCCGTATCGCAACCGCAAGCAATACCACTCCATTAATGTCCAGATGGTGTGTAATGCCAGTAAATCCATCACACATTGCAATGCCCGATACCCCGGATCAACTCATGACTCCTTGGTTCTGCGGAACTCAACACTACCACGCTACATGGAGCGACATGCCGGACGTCGTGCCTGGCTGCTTGGTGAGTCATCTGAATGGGCCATGGCGTTGCTTTGGGGCTGTGAGTAGTTCTGGGAAGGGGGGGGGTTCATACTCCACCGGCCTGGGAAGGGGGGGGGGGGTTCATACTCCACCTGCCTGGGAAGGGGGGGGTTCATACTCTACCTGGCCGGGAAGGGGGGGATGCATGCTCATCCCAGTAATCATCTGTGGCCATGCATGACCAGTACAATTTTCCACCATGAGGGCACACACGATTACCTCATTTCCACTTCCATGCAGGTGATGCTGGCTACCCTCTGAAGCCGTGGCTCATGACCCCCGTCCGCAACCCACAGAACAGGCACGAGGAGGACTACAACAGATCCCATACCCGTACACGCGTGGTGATAGAGCAGACCTTCGGGCTCTTGAAGGCACGATTTCGTAGCCTCAGCCGTTCAGGTGGGGCACTCATCTACAGCCACGAGAAGGTGTCCAAGATCACCATGGCATGTGTAATGCTACACAACATGTGCATCCGTCGGAACGTGCCACTGCCCCCTGACGTGGAAATGCCACCACCAGATGACGATGAGGGGGAGGAGGTAGGAATGGCAGGACAGCAGCCGGGTCCCGATGCACAGGAGGGACGTTCTGTGCGTCAAGCATTGATTGGACAATATTTCTGACTCACAAGTCAGCTGAGGGTTTCAGGATGAGAGGACATTGGGCACGGGGTGTGGGGATACATGTACACCATGTACTGTGCTACATTAAAATACACAAGCAAAATGATCAATGTCCACTCTGTTTTAGTGAATGAACAACCAGTGTATTAAAAAGTTTAAGTTTGAACATGTACAACAAAACCACCACCCTCACCCCCCTCCCCCCAACTCCCAATGACACACCCTCACCCCCCTCCCCCTCCCAAATGTGTGTGCCAGGATGTTCATTGGCCACTTCCGGAGCCAGGGGGATTCATGTTCTGGCGGCGGAGTGTCCGCATTGACCGGCGGACAGGGCTGGTCTGTGTGGATGAACTTTGTGATGGTGGGTACTCCCACTGGGGCTGTGGTCTTGGGTGTGCTGCCTCCAGGGCATCAGCAATCCGGCCCAGCACCTCACAGAGGCGGTTGGTGTTTGAAGTGATTACCTCACCCAGGGCCTGCAGGTCATTGTGGCATTGTGAATGTGATTGACGGTTGTCCCGTAGGAAGTCCTCCAGCAGGGCTGTGATGCGCTGCCCGTGCACTCCATCCGTGGATGGTGTGGCAGATGTGGTAGCCAGCCGTGGTGTTGACCGTGCAGGGCTCTGTGGGCTTTCGGCAGGGGAGGAGGATACAGGACAGGCAGGTGGTGCTCCTTGGCCTGTAAGGATTGGGGTGTCACTCTCCCCAGAGTCGCTGAGTGCGACTTGTGTGTGAGATGGTGTTTCCGGCCTGTACGCTGTGTCACATGTCTCCCCCACGTCAGATAGGTGAACCGATGTAGGGCTCTCCGGCTCGTCGATGAGGCACATGGCAGCGTGCTCCCCTGCCACACTGGATTCCTCCGAGTGGACTGTGGGGTATGTGTCCGTTCCCAGTGCAGGCATGGGTAGGGGTGTGGGTGGGGGTTGTGCAGCCTCCATGGGGGTTGCTGGTGCAGATGGTGTTGCCTGTGGCCTACTCCTTCCTACAGGTTTCAGCTGTCCCCTGCCTGTGCCCCTGGAGGTGGAGGGCTGGGTGGCTTCATGGCCCTCAGTTTCATGTCCGCTGCCTGTGGGGTGGAAGAGAGAGATGGCATTAGCTATGATTTGGGGGTCAGCATCGCTTCAAGGCTATGGTATGAGAATGGTGTTGCAGCGTTTGGGTGACATTTGGGTGGTGAGTGGGACATTGATCTGGGCTAGGATGGTAAATGCATGCAGGTGTCTGGGTCAATCAAGCTGGCGGAGTACTGTGCTGACTCACAGTGACTGCCTCTTTGTGTGCTATGGGCAGTATGGGTTGTAGCCTTGCAAGTGGCATCAGCCTGGGTCTCACTTGTTACGGCATGATTGGGGGGGGGGGCATATGTGACATGACTGCTTGCCCATCCCTTGGCGGTGGCTTGAATTGGGAATGCATTTACTGTCTTCACTCATGACACTCACCTCCATCTGCGGATGACGGGGCACCGCACTCCATCTCGCCGACCCCCTCGATGGATTCAGGGCCCATCATGTCGGCACAAGTCTGCTCCCAGGGCATCATCTTGATTGGAGATGCTGGGCCTCCTCCTGTCTCCAGGGCCTGGGTCCTGTTGGCCGATAGGATGGCCCGCACCCTGAGACGGAGGTCGTCCCACCTTTTGCGGCAGTCCCTTGTTGTGCGGGGGGTGTTGCCGACAGCGCTCACCCTCTGGGCAACCAGGTCCCATATTTGTTTTTTTCTTGCTATGGTGGCCTTGCGCATATCAGTGCTGAACACCACTTCTGCATTGGCATGCAGGGTGTCTACCAGGACCTGTAGCTCATCCTGTGTAAAGCGCTCCTTGCGGAGGCATGCGGCTCCTTTTTTGAGTGCTTTCGGCATGATATAGGTGAATGCTGGGAAGTCTCAGGTTCAGAATCTTCCTCCGCGTTCTGTATCAAGGGGATGGCAATGGATTGTGTTTTTAAAGATGGCCGCCGCGCTCCTTCCCGTTCCTGTGCGACGATGTAATTTCCGTATCCGTTAATTAGCGGTGACCGTAATTTACGGTGTCCGTAAATTACGGTCACCGCTAATAACGGATAGCAGAGCTTCGGTGGCGGTGTTGTAACGACCGTCTCGCTTTATGCCGCTAAGGGGTTTTACGGGCCCTTTAGCGGTATGCCGCTAGGGGATTTACCGGCATGGCGGAAAGCTCGTGCCCGCGAAGTCGGAATGGCCTGTAAATTGCGGCGTTGTACCAGACCGGACTCGGTCTTTCCGCCATGCCGGTAAAAACCCATACTTACCGCAAACCTCGGAATGAGGCCCAATGTGTAATGCGGCCCATTGTCTTTGCCTTTGTTCGAGTAGTATTTCCAATATTACAGGAATAATCGGCAAAGACAAGGTAACAGTGCCTTTGCTCATTATTGGAGTACAATTATTACTTACTGAATGATGGCCAAAGACACGTTGTCTATGCTCATTAGTGCAGTAATATTCACCCTATTACCGAAATAATGGCCAAAGAATACTTGACAGTATCTTTGCTCATTATTGCCATAATATAATTATCAGTGGAATAATGGACAAAGACAACGTGGCTGTTTCCCAGTGTCCACGGAGACAGTGAAAGCAGTGGGCAAATCAAACACCCCAGTCATACATCCAGCTACAGAACCCCTCACTATTTATTTGTATTGTGTGTTTACTGTGTTAAAACATTTACACAACATCAAATACATTTAGAGCATTTCATAAAATTACATCTTTGAATATATTTAGAAATTACATAAATTCAGTATACCATGATCCAATAATATGGTAAAATATCACCAACAATAATGAAATATCGCCAACAAAACAATATTCATTTGTAAACATGTGAGACCAGAGCAATAATCAAAGAAATTTGATGACCATTGAGTAATCTTATCTACACATCCACATGGGTTAAGGCCTCATCCGAATGTACAAATCTTCCAAATATTGTACTACGTAGTTTAAATGTTGCAGTGCAACTAAGCAGGAGGTGCTTTAGAGTTTCCAACGAGTACACATGCTTGCACAATTTACACAACAATTCCTTTAGAGTGCAATATTTCTGATAGGGCCCCATCTCTGCGAGGTTCCAAGTACATTAAATCTAAATCTCATGAAGATACTGCAGAAAGTGGGACTTGGATGAAGATACTGCAGAAAGTGGGACTTGGATGAAGATACTGCAGAAAGTGGGACTTGGGTATCTGAGCAGATATCTTGGCAATACATTAAAAGAACAGTGCAATGTTCTATACTCGTGGAAATGTTTATGCTTACGAATGATATCCTGGTCCCTCCTCCATTCTAATAACCTTATTTTATTTTTTAAAGCATCCAAATTATTGATTAGGAAATCCCTCTGTAAATACATATCAGATAAATGTTTGTCACAATCATTTGTCACAATTATTAACAAAGTTATTAAAATCAATACATTGTTTAGATTTTAATAAAATATGTGAGTCGAAAAAGATGGATTGTGATGGAGGGTCAAGTACTTTCCTAAACTGTTTTGACTTATTCCATGATATGTATGATTGCCAAGATTATAAGAGAAGTTTATGCTTGATTAATATAAAAGGCAGGGAAGCAGGTAGGCCCCACCATTTTTCTCCTCGCTATTTCTCTAGGACCTATCACTGACACACCTGCCTTCCTATTGAGCCCCTCAGCCACCAGTGAATATGTTAGGCAGAGATCTATTATGCAAACTCATGTGCATGATCTATTCCTAAGCATCCCTCATGCTAGCGCCAAAGCTGTCCTAACTACACTCCATATAGACCCAGAGGAGGAACTGCCAAGTGAGGAAGAATGATCTGATTATTTTGCATAATTTATTTTATTAAGATGTTTCAAGCAGAACAAGTATAATAAAAGTTAAACAAGTAAAAGATATAATAAAATTGATTCATCGTAAAAATAGACAACTAATATTTAAAAGCAAGGGACAGACAACAGAAAAAAATGAGAAAGAGAAAGAAGCAAAGAGAAGAAAAGAGAAGAGAAGAAATAAAAAATAAAAGGGGGGTATTCCAAATTGCAGAGTATTTGTCAAATGTTTCCAATCTCTGATAATTAACAAACTCCCTACTTGAAAGAGTAGAAAGATCATGTAACCAGTCATCAACAGAAGGCTTAGTTAAATTTTTCCAACATTTTATTATTTGTTACTTCGCCACCATAAATGCTCTATGTGCCCAAAAGAGGGAGTCAACCAACAAATCAAAGTTAACAGGAAACAGACCCAATACACACAACAATGGAGTGTGCGGGAGCAGAAGATCCAACACAAGATCCATGCGCTGCCATATAGTCTCCTATAAATCACACATTTTTTGACAAGACCAAAACATATGTAAACCAGTACCAACATCTTACTTACAATTCCAACATGTATCATCATCTAAGAGATCACAGGGCTTCATCCTAGAGGGAGTCCAATAGACACAATGTACGACTACCTAGTTGGTCCTGAGAAAATTTGGTTGCATTTCCTGTCTGAAAGGATAAAGTTCAAATCCGAACACTGTGTCTCTCTACCTTGTTTCGAAGCAGAAGTGATGTCAGCCGGTGCAAGACATTTATATAAAGTAGAAGCTGAAAGAGGTGCACTTCTAGATTAAGGTAATATATTGGGGACCGCATGTAAGGTCGCGTTCAGAGGAGAAAACCATAACGCAAAACCCGCACAAAGCTTATGGTAACAACCGATTTCTGATAGGCACAGCTTATACTTAAATCTAAGGAAATAAAAACTGAGTAATGAAGTACCATTATAGATCTGTCCCACCTTCCAAATACAGATTGATTGCCAAGAGAGCCATGACAGGGTTTGATGATTATATCAAATAGCAGGATTTTTCCAAATTGAGGACTCTGAGCTCAGAAGATATTTGTCTCCATAGCTTTCACAGCATTTATTCCAATCTTCCAAAACATATTTCACAGATGGGGGGGGGAGGTTGCCAACAACCAACTTTTTCTCCTTACTAAGGAGACAGTCCAAAGGAGTTGGATGTACAGTGGCCCTCTCTATATTGACCCAGTTTGGGAAACTAGCATCCTCATCCTGTAACCAAAAGTGTACGGTGCGCAAAGTGAAGGCCCTATGGTACAAGGCAACATTTGGAAAACCAAAACCTCCCAATCACACCGGCTTCATAAGTGCGTCTCTAGGAATTCTAGATCAGACTATATAAGGAACTTGATTAATTCCTGTTGCATATTGGAGATTTGGGAGCATGAAATACACCAATACCAGATTCTCAAAGTTCAACAATTCTATCAGGGAATGTGTACAGGTGTGGGTCTTCTCAAAGAAATAGCAAAATATAGGAAGGTCTTCTTTCACAAATGCCTCTCATTCAGTTTTTCTCCTTCTCAGGCTGAGTGTTCAGACTTTCAAGTCTCAGTCATCACTGTTCCAATCCTCCATATTAATATATGTTATAGGTTGTACCACAATCTTTTTCTGCTACTTTGAGCCTAGGTGCATGCTTTCCGGGGACCAATACTCCAAGACTAAGCCTCTCCTTGATATTCTGCACAACCCTCGGTGTTCTCTTACACATGGCGTTGAGGTCAGCGAGGAGAGAGGCAGAAGAACCAATCCCCACTAGCCTTCCTCCTTGACCCCCACAGGAACCTCCTATCACCTGTTAGATCTGCCTAGGATCTGACCAGGCCCTCCAGAACCTCCTACCTTTAGCTAACTATTCTGATTTTGGATCCTCGCCTCTTTCCAATTTCTTAATAAATTCCCAATTCCTTCTTTCTACTGTCTTCTTTCTTTTACAATACACATAAACCCCTGGACCATCTTCTTCACTCTCCTTATCTGAAGACATATCCACAGCCTCCTCCCTCATGCCTTCCCCCTCCTCCAGCTGATCTTTTACTGTCTCCTTACTACCACTGTGGCCTGTTGTCCTGGTTCGGTGGTGTTTGATCGTATGATAATTGATCGCAGCAAACTGTCTGATACAAAACTGCCTGCATGCGATCAATTATCAGATGATCAAACCGCAAACCAAATGCACTTGCTCCAATCCCCACCTCCCACCCCCCCTCCCCTACTTACTTGTTTGCTCATCGCCAAGTCCCCTTCACCCCTGCAGCATCAGATCCGTCCCTCTGACTTGGGTCAGATCTGATGCCGCAGGGTCCCTTTTCTTCTATTTTTTTTTGGTGCCCCGTCTACCATTTTGAGGAAGCGAGGGACCCCACTTCAACCCCCCAAGGCTAATACATACCGATCATGGGGAGCACGGGAGACCCCTGCAACCCCCACTCCACATGTTTGGTATGTATTAGCCTAATTGTTAAATTTTAATCGATCGAATGGTACTGGCCAAATTCGGTGAAATGTACCATTAGATCAATTAAAAATGAACAATTATGCTAATACCATTGTCGCAACTTTCCACTCCACTAATGTTCTAATGTTACGCCTTCCTTCAACTCCAGTCTGGGTTTTAGTTCCTCCAGCTACTTATCTGCTCTTGTCTCTTCCTTCTATTCCGCACTTGGTGTTGAGTTCTCCCTCCTTTCCACTGTTCCTAAAACCCCTTTCCATTGAATTCCTGATTTGACTTCCACCTTCCTTTCCCCTGTTCCTACTACCACCTTCCACTCCGCTACTGCCATTATGTCCTCCCTCTTTCTGTCCGTTCTCTCCCCTTTAACTCTTACCACTTTATTGTCTTCTGAAGACATTACCTTCTGCCCTTTCCTGTTGCCACTTCGCCAGATCCCCTGTGCAGCACTTTCCAGTCTCCGGTTTCCAAAGTCTCTGCAGAACCTCTCCTCCCCTTTCCAGCAATCTTCCCTTTCCAGTCTTCTCCAAACAGGAGCCACCTGCTCCTGTCAGCCACCACACTGAACTGTAGTGCCTGCCCTACATTGTAGCACACCAGGTCCCCTTGTTTGGAACTAGGGCTGATGATCTACAGCTGTGAGACTAAAGAGTGTGAACATTGCAATTGGCTAAGCGTGTTCACTTTCTGGTGGTCAGGATAAGGCTGAGCTGACTGGGCTGACTCTAGAAGAACCCAGGTGGCCATTTTAAAACTCTGCGTGCTTGGATAGGCTGAACAAGCTGCTTGTGTTGAAGATGTCCTTCTATGCTGATATTGGGAAGGCAAGTGTGTTAGGGGGATCTAAGGGTGTTTAGGATCCCTCCGGATCTGTCCTTGAAGGGGTTTTATATGGCCTCCCTATCCTTGAAGGGATAATTTCATGTTCTTGATCTTTTCTGGGTTTTCCAGCTAGGGTGGGGGTGGGTTTATGTAGTCCACCTGAGGGTGGCTTGCCTGTGCAATGTCATTGTTTGGGCCTGAGATAGCATTCCCAATGTCCTCCCTGGCTTAAGTGAGTTGACTGGGTATTTTTTTCAGATTTACCCTCTCTGCATTCCCTAATTCCACCTCCCGGTGGGACATTTTGGGAAATATAATTTTCTATTACTGGTTTGACCAGGTATCCAGGTATCCAGCTACCTCAGTCCCCTGGCTCGTGGTCAAGGGGTGAAGTTCCAGGCAGGGCACTTGTTCCTATTCCATACCTGCCACTTTGTGGTCAATCTATGATAATGATCTAGGGTACATCCACATAGCAGAATCGATTAGGAAAAAAGTTATTCCTTTCAAGAAGCTTCCCTGAATTTCTCAGTAACACCTGAAGCTAGAGGGACAACAGGAAATCACTCACCATTATCAAGTCACTCCTCAGCCAAGGGCTAATTAGTCTCACTACTAGCCCACGTAACATTCCATTACTGCTAGTTAAAAAGCTAGGAAAGACTACCTACTATTTCATCCAAGATCTGAGAGCTGTTCATGTGGTGGTTGCACCTTCATTTCCTGCAGTGCCAACCCCGGCTATGATACTGTGATACATTCTCTGAGAGGTTACACATTGTACAATAGCAGACCTATGTTCAACACTTCTCTCTGTCCCCTTACATAAAAAGAACCAGTACTTAATGCATTTTCACACAGAGAAAATCAATACAATTGTCAATGTTTATCCCAGGGGTACAGCAGGTGCCCGACCCTTTTCTCTCAACAAATAAAGACTTAGATGATATAACGTTCCCCTGAAAGTCAATTTTAGTTCAATACGTGGGAGATATGTTAATCGCCTCACCATCGTACAAGACATGTAACCAAAATGCAGGTTCTGCTAACCACTCTTGCTGAGAAAGAACACAAGGCATTTAAGGCAAAATAATTATAGTTATGTGGCAGAGAGTCCATTACTTGGGACACATCATACCAGGGGTTTACCATTAATAGCTCCCTGTTGGAATGAATAAGTGCACAAAATTTAAAACCCCCAAACTATCACACAGATGAGGGCATTTTCAGGCATGGTACTGCAGACAATATATTTTAGGGTATACCAACATTGTGAAACTCCTTCAACAGTACACCTGAGTGAACACCATAGAGTCTATGAAATGGTTCCCGGAAGGCTGAAGAAGCCTTCAATTAGAATAAATAATAGTTTGATTCCCCTTTACTGTCATGAGAGAAATGGCTTTGTCCTAGTCATCCTTACACGGGTATGCAGCATACATCACAAGCCAGTATCTAATGACTGCAAAGAACTAGACCCTGTTGCTGCTGAAATGCTACTTTGCTTACGATCAGTTGATTCATCCCCACTAGCAGTGTAAAAGTGTGAGAATATTGTACTAGTGTTTCCCCTAGAAGTCGCAGTACCCAATTTAATAGTCTCTTTAATACTGAAAATAAAACACAACACATGTCTGTGTCTGAGGCAAGAACATATTACTTCTACAGAACTCCTCCAATGTCACACTAACCAGGTGCATGGTATTAAATCTAGCATCTATGCTCCCCACAACCCAGGATGGAAAACTGCACTATACTGAACCCCATGATGGTGTATTTATTACTGGCTCATTATTGATACCCAAAACAGATCTAACGCATCTACCCCTCCCAGAAGCAGACCTGGTTTACTTCATTGATGGGTCATGTTATCAAGATCAGAATGGGAAAATGGTGCAGAGTGTGAGTCTGGCCAGGTAATGGAGAGTGGACAGTTGCCCTAGGTCAACTCCACCTAGGCGGAAAACTTAGTGGCACTAACAAGGGCATGCAGTCTTGCCACTCAACAATCTGTCAACATATATACTGATTCATGTAATGCATTTAGTGAAGTCCCTGACATTAACAGGGTCCCCTATCAAAAATAGCCAATATGTGAAGGCTCTGCTATGTGGAATTATGTCACCCAACAAGATAGACATCAAGTGTGGCACACACCAGCAGTTGATGAAATCATTAACAGCAATGATTTTGCAGACTGAACAGCCAAACTAGCTGTTAGATTTGACTCGGAAAGTGCATATATTCTACCTGTTTAAACCGTTCTTGTCCCCCTCGCATGCAAGAAAGACAATTGGATAAAGAAGGGTTGTCAATTGCATGATGGCACACTGTTGCAAGATGATTAGTGGCATGCAAAATACTTTGACACACCTTTTTATGATTGATCATTGCCAGGCTCATGTAGGAAGCGGGGGAATGGATATGTAACTGAACAAATCATAGTTTGCCCCTGATTTCTCTAAAATGGCTCATGAATATTGAAGGTGCTGTACCATCTGTCACCAAAATAATGTGGGAAAAGTTGTACCAGTCACCCAGGGAGCACACCCTTCTCCTTACTGTCCATTTGTGGGTCTTCAGATTGATTTTCTCCAACTTCCTTTCTGTAACAACTGGCAGTACCTTCCTGTTATTCTGGACATGTTCTCTGGGTGGGTGGAGGCGTACCCCTGCCAGAGGGTAGATCCTGTAACAGTTGTGAAAATACTTGTTAGAGACTTTGCACCAAGGTTTGAAGTGCATGCTAGCATCAAAAGCAAATAGGGCTCCCAATTCATAAATAGTGTGGTGAAATCACTTCTGTCCACTTTGAATGTGCAGCACATTCCACACTGCCTGTACCATCCTCAATTAGCAGGTGAGGCAGAGATACACAATGGATTCATTAAGAACAAGTTTGCCAAACTCTGCCTATAGGCTGGGGTGGAATGGCCAAAAGCCCCCCCTTTGTATTATTTACCATGGCAAGTAACCCTAGCAGAAAGACAGGGTTCAGCCCCTGAGATTTATTATATATTTGAGTTATGCGATTGCCTTTATCGCCACCTGTTAAAGTTCTTGGTGACATTTTGCACTTAACTGACAACAAATTACTGGGTTATGTGAAGGCTGCTGTCAGTTTTGTCCACAAACAGGTTAAGACAACTCTGCCTAAAGAACCGCTTGTGCCCAGCCACTCTCAGCAGCTAGGAGATCTTGTACTACTGAAGACACATCAGAGAAAGTCAACTTTGGCTCCAAGTTATAAGGGGCTGCTAAAGGCTCTATAAGTGCAAAGTTCTACTATAAATTTGTGGGGAAACCCGATGTTGCTCCATGTCACCTGTTGTAACAAGCTGCACCATTTGTGAATTGAAGTGCTTAAATGCTTTTCTAATTTGTAATGTCTTTTGTACTTCCAACGAACTAAAGCAGAGCTATAATCCTTATAACATAGTGACTACCTTGGATGTCCAGGCCTGGTCCTTGTATAAAAAGAGGTTTATAGGTCCAACTTGGGTCTTTCCTCTCTGATATCTTTGTCTCTACCTGTGGTGTCCCCCAGGGATCTAACCTCTCTCCCTGGTAGTTCAACCAATACCTGGCACTCCTTGCCCACCGCATTGCCGCTCTCTGCCCCAACTTTCAGTGCTATGCGGACGACACTCAGCTCATTTTCAGGCTACCCTCGGCCTCCGCCTCTCCTTCCCTCATCTCTGACTGTCTGTCTGCCATCCAGGAGTGGTGTGCCGCCAATGACCTCTGCCTTAATGCCAGTAAGACTGAGATTCTGCTCATCGGCACACCCACTCCCTCCTTCCCAGCAGCTCTCTGGCCGGCCTCTCTTGGCCCTCTTCCCGCTCCCACCTGCATGGCTAAAAACCTCGGGGTCATCTTCGATTCTGCACTCTCCTTCTCTCCTCACATCTCTGATGTCTCAAAAAAGTCACATTACCAGCTGCACCTCCTCAGAGGTATTCTTCCCTTCCTCTCCTTCCCCCAGAAGCTCACTGTCTCCAGAGCCCTGGTTCTCTGCAAACTGGACTATTGTTACCAGCCACTATCTAAATCTGCCTGCCTCTACTCTCTGCCCTCTGCAACTTATCCAGAACAGGACTGCAAGACTTGTCCTTGGCCTCAAGCCCAGGGATCGTGTCTCTCCAGGACTGAATTCTCTGCACTGGCTCCCAGTGGCTGCGAGGATTAAGTTCAAAACCCTCTGCATTGTCCACAAGTCCTTCTGGGGCCGAAATACCTTCAACTATCTCTTCCTAAATATCTTCCTTCTCGACCTCTCCGCTCTTCCTGCTCTAACTCCCTCAGGGTCAGTCGCTTCTCCAAGCAACTAGTTGGTGGTAGATCTCTCTCTTCGGCAGGGTCCTTCCTGCCTCCCTGAAACTTGAAACTTGAGGAGAACCATCTCTGGTTCCGGAAGCACCTCAAAACCTTCCTCTTTGCTTCTGCTTTCACTCCCCCTGTCCCCTGCTGATCCTCCTGACAGTTACTGCACTGGATACCAGGCCTCCCTTCTGATCTTGGGCCCAGGCACGCCAGTTGCCCACCTGCACTGCCTCCCTGGCAACCCCTGCACTTGGGGACTGTTTTTCTGTATCCTTACAGCCCCCCTACCAGCACTTATGTTCTGCACTTACCATACACTGCCACCTGCGGGGCGTTTTTATTTATCTTATTTATTGTACTATCCCTTGTACTGCACTTCCCCCTTCTCCCTTCCCCCCCGCACTTTTCCCCTTCCCCTTCCTATGCACTTGCGCGATCTGAATGTCACCTGGCCTAGTAGGATCGCTGTCTGTCTTCCCTTGTTCCCCCTCCCTTGCCTCGTCGCACCTTGAAACACTTGTGTATAGGCGCGTTGTAAATGCCATATCATATCATATCATATCATATAGTGGACTCACATGAAGGAAACTGTGATATAAATGAAGACTGGGACTGTGGGATTGAAATGTGGTTGGGGTTCCTCCCAAGACCTGCTATGTGTCCCCAAGGTGTTGTCCGGTTCCTTGAGATGCCCTCGCAAATTGGTTATCTGATGATGACTGCCTCTTGGTCTGGAATGCCATATTCCTCAAATGTAGCCGCTACATAAAATGTGTTATCAAAGAATGAAAGCTTTGTTACTAGAGCTACTCCAGCACCTGAAATATACCCTGAACTGTCCCATATTTTCGATCTAACCCATTATTTTTGTTCGATTTTGACTCTAGGATGGGAAAAAACTAAGTCATGAAAACCATATATTGATGCAGGTACCTAACTAACACATAGGTGTTGTTGAGGGAAATGTCTCAGGGTGGTACAGGCAACAGGCCACTGATATAGTGCCCCTGCTGTGAGGTTTCCACCATGTGGCTGTATCAGGAGAGTGCAAGATAGAAGATCAGAGGGTAGAGTTAGGAAAGGACTACATGTGTCTGTGGAGCTATACTGTTACTTACTAACCCCTTTGAATTCTATAACATGTACCTTAATACAATAATTGCTCCGTCGCTAACATTTGAGGTTACTGATTTTATAAGAAACACACAGATACATAGTCATTCTCTGGTATGGCACAGTGAGCAAGATAGTTCTAGATTTAGGTATGTTATTTTGAACACCACATTAGCAACCATTGAGCAAGATAGGTCTGGATTTAGGTAAATTATTTTGAACACCACATTAGTATCCACGATATTTACCCTTTCCATATCTACATTTCAGGTCACTACTCAGTTCCCAAACTTCACTGACATGGGCTGCCATCTGTTTTTCAGCAACAGAGAGAGGAGTTGTGCAGAGGATGACAGAAAAGGCAAGAATCCAATCAAATTTGGGATGGGTCCAATACAGTCTTCGTAGCTTGGGGTGTGTATAAGAGCTAGATTATAGATGGCCATTTGGCCTCTTAGAATGATCAACAGGACTTAGCTCTGGGGCACTGCTCACCAATACAAATACAAACATTGGTGAGATACACATCATAGGGACTCTAAGCAAGCTCATGAGAGATGGCCTAATCCAACTCATCAACAGAATAATGACATTGGGGCAAATGCTGCAGTGGACATCACCTGTGAATAGGTGCAAGACTACTTGAATTGTGCACTTGTGAGCACGCATGAAGATGTGCAGCACAACCACTAACAAACAATCTTGGGATATGACTCCACAGTACCCAAAGACCTGCAGCCCTGGAGAAACCTTTGGCAGTACAGTGGATGGACCTGTGGACATCAAGAGTGATCCTTTACAACAAAGGGGCCAATCAAAGGCATCTGGCCCCTACCAGCAGAATCATAGAAGTTTGGCAATGGTGGCCACCTGGCAGCCGGGCAGGTACCTTATCTATGCCCCCGGGATAACCCCTGCCTTGTGGTTTGGAATTGGCTCAATGTGAAAATTGTGGCCCCTTAAGCCACCCCAGCTGTAATGTCTTAATAAGCTAGGAAAAGATAATCTGTTGTTAGTGGGCAACAAGATCAGGCATGGCAAGGCAACTGTGACATGGGCCTTCAACCACCACAATGCTTCGAAGCCATAACAATGGTAGCAGGCGCTATATAAATGTCAAATAATATAACATACTATAACATAACATATACATTACTGGTAGTTTATTGTTTCATGGTGAGGATAAGTGTGTGGAGTTGGTCTTGGTTTCTAGTATGGACATACATTTTGTTATATAAACAAGAGCTAGGCAGTTGAAAACATATTGTCCAGCAGTAGAAAAATAAATCTGTAAGTGTTCATATAGAAGTTTTGATGGGATGGCCCAAGGTAGTGCCCAGGAGATTCAAAAAGTTAGAAAGCTTGATACCAGAGGTAAGGAAGATTACTGACATTCAGAAAAGCTTACAGGTATTAGAGGTAGTGTTTAATGAGCAGAAAAGGCCTTTGAGTCAGCTCATCGTACAGCCACTCTGTGTACATCTGATGACATTACGTGTGCTATTAGTAATTAAGTCTCTGAACAACCTTACATCACCACAATCATGAGTAGAACCATGTTCTTCTTCCTACTGGTAGGTCTTGTCGCCTGCTGTCGGTGTAGTTACAATAAGAGGAAGAGCATGGTCATTAATACTGCACCCTACAGGCCCGCTCCATGCTCCTCGATCCATGATGTGTTTTTTCTTTTGTTCTCCATGATGTTAGCAAAGAAAGAGACACACTACAACAAGAATTGAATAACCTCTTAGAAGTTTTAAAATGTAGTTATAAAAAAAACGCAATGATGCTTAGATTTTAATTTTAGAGGTATATTAAAAACCAAAAATTGGTGACCCTGGTTCTACAAAACCACTGCCCCTGACAAAATGGAGATGGGGAATATGTGGCATGTAGCTGATATTATAGTTGCACTAGAAGCACAAAAGGGGGAATGTGAAAGCTTGCAGCCCCGGTTAAGTAGAAAATGAAAAATAATAATAATATCAATCATGGCGAAAAGGGAAGAAATGAAGGGGCGGGATCAGGGGATTTCTTTTTTAGAAAAAAAGAGAAGGTAAAACACTTTTTGCTGCCCTATCATGACGTCACCCTTAACTATCATGTTTATTAAATTTCCTTAAATAACAGCAGACCCTGGTTCGGTTACCACTCAGCACCAATTGGCACCAGGTATTGCATTACTGAAATCTGGACTGTGCACGTGCGCACAACTTGCTGAGTATGAACAATCAGCCTGCCGCGGGTGATTGTGGCAATGAAACAGACTCTATGCCAGGGGAATCACACTGGTCTGACCGGTCCCAGCAAAGAACAGTATTCATGCACTGAATGTCGTCCTGTGGGCAGAGGCCCTACACCCCACGCCTGAGGAGGATGTGACCGGAAGCACGCAAGCACTGCCATGTTTTACCCGAAAGCAATCTGCCATGTGACCCCTTATGGGCATGGTCACAGGGCCCACCTTGAATCCCCTTGCCTTATCAACTTCCTCATCTCCCTCCCCCCCCTTATCCCCCACTTTCTCACACTTACCCCTTCCTTCCCTCCTCCTTCTCTTCCCCATCCCTCCCTCCCCCTCTCACGTCTACTACACTACACTCCTCTTCCCTTCATTTAATTGCTCTATTTACTGTTTTGTTGGTCTGATTCACAATTGTAAATCGCTTCTACTGTTACTGTTACTGTTATATTGTTCATATTAAATGTATCCTGTGGTTAAAATGTGCAGCGCTTTGGTGTAAAGCGCTATATAAACTAAGTAAATACGAATACAAATACACTCATTATCATTGGTCTAGAGAAGGCGGTAATAGTGTGTTAGAAGACTTAATTACTGCATTTCAACGTCTCGTGGTCAAGCATGTATAGTGGTTTTAAGGAGTGATCTTGGAACTCAAAGTGGGTTAGTGGGTTGGGAATGGGTTAATGGTAGGATGCTGTTCATTTTTTTTGCTAGGCTAACTGTAAAAACCACACTGTACACTTTAAGGAAATGCAAGCTGTAAAATAAAGGACTTCCCATGTTTTCTGTACAGGCCTAATTCACTCCCAAATATATGCACCTAATTCACTCCCAAATATATGCACAAAAAGATTTTGTTAACAAGATTTTGATGTGTATTTTCTTCTATGATCTGCTTTAAATTATGTTGAAATGTTACTGAATTTTGAAAGGTATAAGGGGGAAATGTATACACAGGTAATGTATATACTTATATGACAACGTTTGCATATACTGAGATTATTTAAAGTGAAGTGCACTTTAGGAATTTGAATATTTGCAAATGTGAAAACAGTACAATCTTGGTGTGCAGAGGCACATCTCATCTCTTGCCACCCCAAAAATAAAACATAAACACCAATGGGAAGGCTATAATACACATTGTATATACATGGATTCAAATGCCCTTCTCATCCTATTTCACATTACAAAAATCAAGTAAGTTATGAAGATATCACGAAGCACCATGCATCTAAAAACATTATGCACATTGAGAAGTAACAAAAAAAGTCCTGCAATTCTTCAGAACTTGCAAGCAGTTATACACAACAAATACCAAGGTAAGGCCTACTCTTCACTAATACTTAAAGTGGAACGTCTGTAACAAAACTACAGCTGCCTATCTAACATGTAAATGCATCAAGCAAATATAGCTACAAAGCATTTCTCTTAAATTCCACAATAACAATGTTATATATCCTTCCTGATTTCACAGAAAGCTGAAACCTGAATTAGTCTGAGATGCTACGTCACCAACAGGAGTCTCTACATTCCACAGGAAGCAAGTACATCAGTTCAATAAAAGACCAACCAGTACCTGCCTTAGAGATCTGCAGGGTGTCTCCAATGCAAGAGGCACACACAGTTAATGCAATGCAACATTATCAAAACCCTTACAGACTTTCTAAAATAGGATTATCTCTTACTATTCTCTTGCACAACTATCTTGAGCAATATCCTGGGAACGTTTAAGGGTCTTGGAATGATAGCCACTTCTTCAGTCTACACATCTTAAATAAATGTTATATGCATCCTATGGGCCAAAGTCTCCAAACATCTGTGCACACAAATGATGAGAGGCATTAGCACAAGTCACAATGTCTACCAACAAAAAAGATGCACCCTAATCTTCCATGTATTCCCAAATCATGCAGCATTTCCGTACATTCTAAAATGCATACCATGTTCACAAATAGGATATGCTTTGATAAACATGGAAAAACAATTCCTTCGACCCTTTTGGAAAAGGCGCAAAGGCATATGGAAATGATAATAGTATTAATTCTGACCCACCCATAATTTATATAAGTGTAACTTTACTTTACTTTACTTTAATCCATTTATAACGTGCACCATGGAACCTGAGGCTTAAGGGCACACAAGAAAACATAAAGGGCCTAATTCACATAAGTGTTTTATAAAGCCAAAACCCCATTGGAACACGCTCTGTGAATCAGGGTCAAAGCATATAACAACAACAGGACAGAAATACAAACATTTGAGAGCCACTTTAAATGATTCAGATCAGATACGATGAACAGGGAGACCCCCAGCATGGGGACAATCACTCTTGAAATCGAAATGTTTTCAGCCCTTTCTAAATATTGTTGTAGAACTCAGATCTCTTAGATCTGGCGGCAGGATGTTCCATGCACTAGGTGCAGCTATAGCAAACGCACAATTCACGGCCTTGCTTGATTTGCATGCCGGCGTCTTGGTTAGTGTTATTAGACCTGAGGGTCCTTAGAGTAAAGTTCTCAGTCAGCACCTCACTCAGATAGACTGGCATTGATCACAAGAGACATTTATGGTTGATCAGTAACAGGTGATAGAGAATCTTTTCATCAACTGGAAGCCAATGCAAATTACACCTAGCGTCTGAGATATGATGCCTGCGTTTGATTCCCTCAATGACTCGCACTGCACTGCTCTTGCATTCTAATATAGAGATTCCCACTAAAAGACTGCTAAAGTAGTCCATTTTTGACCTAATGATAACCCTCGCTCTCAGAGTTGGCTTGAGAAAACTGCGGCAATATAATCCCCTCTAATCCAATTTGCATGCTTATTCCTCAAATGGAAATCGAAATGCATGCTGTATAAGGCTTCCATAGAAAATCATTAGCAACTATTTCCATTTTCAAAATCTGCATCTTCCCACTGTGGTGTCATAGCAGAGGATCACTACTAGAGCATGACAGCAAGGGGATACAGCATTTTCTCTATCCGGCATTTTATCCCCCTTCTGGCTGCTGCGTGGTGAGTGGAGTGGGAAATCAACGACCCATTCGAGGTTGGGAGGTATATCCTGAAGAAATACTGCCAAACTCTTTCACCATTTCCACTATTTTCAGTCACTGGAAATCCCCCAGGTTACGAGTGGCAGAATGCCAGTGAGTATCCCCATTGCCAGAGTCCATAAACACCCATTCGAGATTAAGAGGATTGACCGCTGGTGGTCATTCCACCCATGGTAAATGCTTCACTTTTTTAGGGTCAGTTGAGGAAATATCTCCAGTAATTGCTTGATGTATTTCCTCCACTTCAACCCCCAAACTCAGAATTGGGCAGTGCAGGAAATTAGGCGTAAAGTGGCAGCAATAGAATTACTGCCACTTTACTGACAATGCTATTCCATAAAGGACAACATGTGCACTGGGTAGGAAATGAAGGCAGGGAAGGCATGCACAACATACAATTATAGACGGGTAGCTTTAAACTATGGCGTGCATTTCACCTCAGTGTTCTGACCTAGACTACTTGAGCTTGAAATACAATCCGTAGTATTGTCTGCAGAGCTTAACCTGTGGAGGGTGCCTTGATGTTTCAAATGTAGTCCCGCCAGGAAAGTACACAATCATTGTCTATTAGATGTCACTGGGTACTTTTCATTGGTATATATCCCCATAGTTGATTGCAATCCATCAATTAGCCTGTATTTCTTGCGATATCACAGTGAAAGGCCCAGCAAAGACCCAACATTGTGCTATTTTTTCCCAAAGCCCATGTGGAATCTAACATCCTGCAATGCATTACATTTAAAAACACAGTTCCCAAAGATGCTGCTGAGCCCATCCCAGGTAGCCACACTTTAAATTGAAACTCTGAGCCACCTGGGAGCTTTTCTCTTCCGGATGCAACATTAGCTGATAACCGCTTTTGTGCAGGTCTCTATGGGGGTCATTCCGAGGTTGGTGCTAAGGAAAAAACGATGCCAGTAAAGGAATACCGGCATCGATTACCGCTACGGGACATTCTGACCTACCAGACCGCTATTAACGGCATCGGAAAATACGGAACCGTTAATAACGGTCTGGGCACGCGCACGCGACCCACCATGCCGGCATTAGCGGCATGCCGTAAACTGGAGCAGATCCCAAGTGAGGCGGAGATGCAAATAACGGCCTCATGAAGTCGGAAAAAGTGCTTCCCGACATGCCGTAAATACCGGCATCGCTGACCTATCGTTACATGCCATGAGCAGGGTTCCCAACTGCCACAGGTCCACACAATCAGCACAGGTGGAGGCTATGGAGTCTGGCCCAGTACAAAAGGAGCACACCCACACACCACACTCCCACCCACACCAAGATGATTCCAATAGTAGTAGCATTACTGGCGCTGGAGGACTTGCTTGCATTGCCACAACATCAACAACAATAACAGCCGCCACCACAGGGGAGACGCAGGAGGAGAATGAGGGTGAGACAGGCCCAGCATGCCCCACCAGTACAGCCACCGTTACCATGCCGGTAGCCCCCAATCCCTCGCATCAGAGCCAGTCCTTTCAACCTAACCCCAGAGCAGATCCACACCCTGTACCGTCTGGACCGGGACACCATCACCACCATAGTGGACTTGATACACAACGACATAGTGAGCCTCATTGAAATACGCACCGCCATCCCCCCTCTACTGAAGGTAGTGCCTGTGCTCCACTTCCTTGCAACAGGCACCTACCAGCACACAGTGGGGCACATGCTTAGCAAAACTCAACCCTTATTTTCCCAGATACTGAACCAAGTGCTGGATACCCACCTCAAGCACACAAGGGATTACATATCCCTACCACTGACACTCCCCAGGAGATATTTGATACAAAAGTTGCCTTCCATGCACTGGCAGGCATGTCAAATTGTGTAGGTGCCCTCGACTGCACCCACGTGGAGTTGGTGGTCCCGCACGCCATGGAGGTGGTGTACCGCAACCGCAAGCAATACCACTCCATCAATGTGCAGATGGTATGCAATGCCAGCAAGATCATCACACATTGTTGTGCCTGATATCCTGGATCGACTCATGACTCTTTGGTCCTGCGGAACTCCACGCTAATACGCTTCATGGAGCGACATGCTGGACGACGTGCCTTGCTGCTTGGTAAGTAGCAGGACTGGCACATGGCATTGAAAAGGGGGGAGAGATGCACACACCACCATGCTGCCAATGTTTATGTGACTGCACGATGTGTACATCACTAAACACTGTGCCCCAAACCATCAAATACCGTACAAGACACACAAATCCCATAGGAATGAAGTAAGGTCCACACCCATCATGACATGACTAAAACCACCCCACATCCCACAACATGTGCACCACCCATCAGCGACCCACACCCTCTGTAACGCCACCCTGCACCATGCAGTGCATATGCACCATGTTGCTGTTTCCAGCATATCACCACACAGGACAAGCATCCCTGGGAGTGCATCAAACTGAACCTACTAGGGAATCCACTGTCCGCCACAGGGCCAGCACACTCACAGGTTTGCTTCATGTCACCATGGGAATGCCAATGCTGATTGCCCAATATTACACAGACTACTGCCAACGCTCCCTCTAAGTAGATCTCACAGGACACAACACCTCACTATTTTGACACAAACACAGCTGTATGCATACACCATGCATGTGCAACAAGACGACAGTGCACACAATGTATCATCTTGAAGATGCAACCCACGCTATTAGACCATGGCACAGGACACATGGAGGAATAGAAAATGGCGTCAATGCATCCAGGGACATGTGCATGTGGGCAACAATAACCTGCAGGGATGTGTGACAAGTACAGCTGTCCTTCATGATTCCCCTGACATTTACCTTCATTTACCTCTCATACAGGGGATAGTGGCTATCCCCTGAAGCCGTGGCTCCTCACCCTTGTCCGAAACCCACAGAACAAGCACGAGGAGGACTACAATCGTTCCCATACCCGTACCCGTGTGGTAATCGAGCAGACCTTTGGCCTGATGAAGGCACGATTTCGGTGCCTCAGCCGGTCGGGTGGGCCACTCCTCTACAGGCGTGAGAAGGTGGCCAAGGTCATCATGGCATGTGTAATGCTGCACAATATGTGCATCCGTCGGAACGTGCCCCTGCCCCCTTACATTGAACTGCTACCACCTGATGAAGATGAAGGGGAAGATGGTGATGTGGCAGGACATCATCATGGTGCCAATGCACAGGAGGGACGTGCTGTGCGCCAGTCAGTGATTGCACAATATTTCTGACACACATGTCAGCAGAGGGTGACCTGATAGTTGGACGGAGCGCAC
Source organism: Ambystoma mexicanum (assembly GCF_040938575.1). Classification (NCBI taxonomy): domain Eukaryota; kingdom Metazoa; phylum Chordata; class Amphibia; order Caudata; family Ambystomatidae; genus Ambystoma; species Ambystoma mexicanum. Next base: position 664,154,583 of record NC_090936.1, read on the forward strand.
TGGGTGTGGAGGTACATGTACACTATGCACTGTATATGAATAAATGACACATGCGCATTGATGAATGTCCACTCAGGTCTTCTTTTTTTTTAAAACGGTGTATTGAATGTAACAATATAACGTAAGTGACAAGACCCTCCAACACCCTCACCCCCTCCCCCTCCCCCCACAACACCCCCACACACCCTCTCCCCCCACAACTCCCCCACACACCCTCACCCCCCCACAACTCCCCCACACACTCTCACCCCATCTCCCTCCCCCCACAACTCCCCCACACACCCTCACCCCCCTCCCCCCACAACTCCCCCAAACAAGTCCCATTAAGTCCACGAAGCCTAGATGAGGCTGCCATAACGTTCACTCTGCACCCCCAGGGCCAGGGGTTGGCATGTCCCGTCGGCGCGGAGCACGGACCGACCTGCGGAGCGGGCTCGTTCGGGTGGAACTGCAGGACGATGGTGTGGCCTCCTGCTGAGGTTGTGGGCCAGGATGACCTGCCTCCAACGCATCAGCGATGCGCCCTAGCACCTGCCGGAGGGCCGAGACCTCCTCGCAGAGGCGGCTGGTGTTGTCCGTAAAGGACATGCCTAGAGCTGCTACCTCTGTACGCCACTCCTCTCTGGCCTGACGGTTGTCCTCTACAAACTCACAGACGAGTGCAGTGAGCAGGTCAGCCCGCTGCAACCCTGCGGCTGCACGTGTGGGTGTGCTGGGAATCTGGCTGTCATGCCCAGCCTGCTCATCCTCCCCAACACTGAAAACTGGACTGAGATGTCCCTGGGTGTGGTCATGGCCAAACGGCTCTGGGTTGTTGGTGTTCCCGGTATCGATCGATGATTCTTGGGGGGATGCAATTTGAGTTGGGGTATGGACCACATTCATTATGTCATCCTCCATCGTGCCCCAGATGTCCTCATGGCTGTTATCCACTGTCAGGGGTGCCGTGGCTGCCGACCTCCCCAGCCACACTAGACTCCTCCGAATGGGGTGTCTCACAGGTGTCTCCAGGCAGAACAGTGGGTGGGGGGGGGGTGCTGTGCCCTCCACCGGCCTTCGTGGTACAGGTGCAATGTGTACCTGCGGTGGCATGGTTGCTGGGACACGGCGCCCCTTGGCTTGTCCCCTGGAGGTTGATGCCCGGTTGCTGTCCTCCTGGGACCTCTTACTGGGTGTGGCCTGTGCAGAGGTGGTGTCTTGCTCTTCGCTCTCATGGTCACTGCCTGTGGGGGGGGAGAGAGGGACGGCATGAGTGATGTTTTCATAGGCATCATACATACATTGGGACGATTGCTCAGCCACACAATTGTGGGTAATAGGCATTTGTGTTGGGAAGGGCACGTCATTTCATACATGGGTGGTAAATGCAGCCATATGTCGGCATCACTCATGTTGGCCAGGAACAGCGCTGTCTAACATGCGTACTATTTTGGTCATGCACGCTGTGTGCCTCGTGGAATTTCCTACTTTGTGTGGTATGTGTCATGCACGGTATTGCCTTGCAGCAGGCATCAGCATGTGTCTCTGATGCTTCGGCCTACTTTACAAGGAGTGTGTGTGTGGCCGACCATGGCGTGACTCTTTGGACAGACATTGGCGTTGACTTTCATCAGATTTGGCATAACAGTGTTTACTTTGGACACTCACCTCCATCGCCAGATGTTGTGGCGACACACTCAATCTCGCCTACGCCTTCAATGGATTCCGTCCCAATCATGCTTGCGCATGTGTCCTCCCACGGGGTGAGCTTTATGGGCAACTAGGTCCTCCTCCAGTTTCCATGGCCTGGGTGCGATTGACCAATAATATGTTGCGCACCCTTAGGCGCAGGTCGTCCCACCGCTTATGGCAGTCTTTCACTGTGCGGGGTGTGTTGCCCACTGCACTAACCTTCTGGGCGACGAGTGCCCAGATCTCTTTTTTACGTAGCACTGCCTCTCTCCTCATGTTGCTGCTGAAGACTGTGCCTGCATGCTTGTGAAAGTGTCCACAAGTATCTGGTTCTGGTCCTGATTAAATCTTTCCTTTCTGAGGCTGTCAGATCCCTTCTTCAGAGCTTTCGGCATTCTTGTGTTGTAGGAGGAAGTTTTCAGTCGATCAACAGTGTCCCAGAGGTCGTGTGTAATGAGGATGGCAATGGATTGTGTTTTTAAAGATGGCCGCCGTGCTCCTTCCCATTACTGTGCGATGACGCTATTTCCGGGTTCTGCTTATTAGTGGTGACTGTAAATAGCTGTGTCTGCTAATTACGGTCACAGCTATTTACGGTCACCGCTAATGACGCATTGGACAATGTCGGTAGTGTTATCTGCGCTTATCTTGATGCCGGTAAGGCCTTTTTGGGGGCCTTTTGTGGCATGGCGCTAGGTACCTTACCGGCATGGCACAAAGCTCGTGCCCGCAAAGTCGTAATAGTCCTCTATTAGCGGACTGGTGCCAGCATGGACACGCTATTTGCCCCATGCCGGTAAGGGACGTTACTTACCTCCAAACTCGGTATGAGGGCCTATGTGTTTTAAAGGAGCTGAGTACCAGAGTCGTGTCCACCAGCTGTAGTGGAGGCGACGGAGGCACTGAGACACAGACGCGGCCTGGTCTCTGCGCATCAGGCCTGTCTTCAGCAGAAGCGGTACAGTGGACTGCATGGGACGAAACCGTGTCTATCGCCCTTGGAGCTGAAGTGCTATTCTATCCATGCCATAGGTAAGTTGGCAACCCACAGCTGCCAAGACTCCTCGACAGCTGAAGAGACACCACACTTGAATTCCTGGGTGTGGATAGTTATGGCCTGCGGAGTCATTGCTGCATGTCCTGAAGTTCATGGCCTGGTATGGTGCGGTGTGTACCGCTGTATAAAATGGGCTCTGGTGGTGAGCCTGAACGGTGGCTTAGCACACATGATTTTTCAGGAATACCCTATGTGTTTGTCATTGCTTGCCAGCCCGCAAACCTGCTGTTTGCTATTCCTATATGGTACAAATGTTGGTTCCTCATGGGAGAAAGAGATTCCGCAATCAAGTGCCAGTTGCTGCCATTGGAGGCATAATTTCTGCATCTGTTATTTAAACCCCCTTTTTGAAGCATTGTTATTTAGGGGTTTGCTTGGTATTTTTGGTTTCTTGGGAACTGCACCTGCACCATATATGTGTGCACGTCCTCTGGGAAGGGGCTCAGACTGACTATGGCTCTGGCTGTACTATCACAGAGCTGATTTATTCAATAGGCTTTCCTGGTGGGGTGTCGGGATCCATGTCCTAGCTGAAAAAACAAGCCAGGCTTAAGGCATGCAGCAATACTCTTCACTGGCATAGATAGCATCTGGGTCAGACTTCTCCGGGATTGGTTCTCCAGTGGAGAGTGGGCTGTAGACGCGGCATTCTATCCTTCATACTGCTTCATCATGGTGTTCCTATAGCATCCAGGCTCTGAACATGTACCAAGTGCCTTGCCCGGACGCACTTGAGGCAATGGAGGAAATAAGGCAGCTGAAGCAGGGTTTCCTTGACGCTAATCAGAGCGTTCCACAAGTTATACAGGAGCTTAAAGATATACCGAGTCACATGACCCAGCGCGACAAAGACATTCAGAATAATGAGTGCCACATAAGTGCATCGGGGGACAAATATGACACAGTGATCCTCGAACTCACTTCAGCGGAATAGGAGATTCAATGGTGGTGCACAAAAAGTGATGATCAAGGAAATCATTCCGGTTACAATATCTTGCACACCTGGTGGCTGAGAACGAGGAGTGTCAGCATATAGTGGCATACATCAGCACACTCTTGGAAAGGAACCTCCATCTTCATTATCCACAAGCCTTTACTAATTGAAAGAGAGCATAGAGCACCGATCCCTAAACCCACAACAGGGGAAAAGTCAAGGATCATCACATGTCACTTTCTTAATATCTGTGATGAAGAGACAGATATCAAGGCTCTTAAAAAGGTTGACACAGTAGAGATTGGCTCTTCAAAACTCCACCTGTTCCAGGACTATGCATTAGAAGAGACAGAGAAGGGACTCTTTCAAGTTTGTGACCTTCTGAAGGACTTGCCTATTTGTAGATTTATTTACTTTCCTGGTGGATCTCCATTTGGAGCATCAAGGCACCCTCCACATATTTAGCTCGTCAGACACTGCTACATGTTGTATTTGTAAGTACAACATCACTGCAAACCTTAGAACAGGTCTTTCCACGGGCAGATCATGCTTCATTGTCTGGACTTGCAGACCCACGATGCCCGGAGAGAGTCCCCTGGAACCATTGTTTGGGAACTGAAAGGAACAGCAAAGGGAATTACCCAGTGAAGCCACCTGTTCATTGATTGTTATTTTATCATGTTTGCCTTGCTATGCTGCAAATTAAGTGATTTCTCGTTTCTGTGTCCGATGCTTATGTCATGTTCAGAAACTGTCCTTACTCATAGCCATGATGGGTTTTGCATGGAATTTACCAGCCAGCAGGAAGTGCTGTCAGAGACAACACTCAGGCATGTCACCTAGCAGACTGGCTGATGCTGGCTGTGCACCCCAACACAATGAACGTGCAAATGAATAGCAAACACTTCTTGTGGGCAGAGTCTTTACTTTGGTCTCCACCGCTCGATACAGCCTTGTTTCGTGTTGAGACCGTAGACCATCATGGGGGGTCATTGGCCCCCAGTTTATTTGGCAACAGAAGGAAATACCTGACAGAAAAGGGTACTTCGGGGCTATGAAAGAATGGGTGGAGTGCAAATTCTCAAAGCCTCCAATGATGTTGTGGCCAAACTAAACTGGAAATTGTGTGCAGTGTGAGCATGATGCACACTAGAAGTGATGTGCTAAGTGAGAATAGTGCTAAGTAGATATGATATGGCAATTGGGCATTAATAAACTGGCAATGATCTGCTCAGTGGGCATAAGGTAATTGATACCTGTCAATCACATACAGTAGTGAAGATGTGCTGAAAAATGGCCAGTATGTGCTTGTGTGCAAATGAGCCATAATTTAAACTGGCAAGGATGCGTTAGCGAAGTTCAAATACACATACAATAAAAACAGAGAGAATACTATTTGTTCATCAAAACGTAGCAGGTCATCCTATTACCATTCGATGTGTTTAGATACTGAAACTCATGCCATGTGCGTCCCTTCACAAAAAGGAATTATGACACATGCTGCCCTTGCATTTTTAATTCTCGCCTCTATGGACAATATAACAATTGTATCACTTTCTGTCTTCTGTTTCCCGCGCCCCTCCCCCACATTTTGCCAACTTAAAAGAATATTATTATTTTTTGTCTCAGAAAAAGGCAGTGGCTTCAAGAGCACAGGTGATCGCTCAACCTTGTGTTACTTTGACTAAAGCAGTATAAACTATCTCTGCAAACAGATATGGTGCAAAAGACTGGTAAAACATTGGAGAGCACTTTATGAGGCCAAGGCACTCCCAAGACGTAAAGACATTGACCTACTGAACTTCTCGGGTGTTAAAGCATAAAATGATAAAAGGTGTCTGCTGCATTAGGCAGTGCTCCAGTAAGTCACACGGATTCTGAAACTCGGGACATGTTAGGAATTAAAGGCACGTAATTCCCTTTACTTTTCACACGGTTGAGGAGCCACGTTGACAAGGTGGACCCTGGACAACACCAAAAATAAACATTGTGTGACTTTTATTCACTTTCTGTTTTCCACCCTCGGAATTATGTACATACAATTTAGTCAGGTTTGCACTCCATCCCAGCACTTTCCTCTCGAAGATTGTCTTTATGTAAATCTCGGTTGATCTCTGTCAAAAGATTATGTGAAATTATGCTGTTTGAGACTCCTGCTCAAATATAAATATTCTTGATTAAATCAATACACCAATATTACACCTAACCGTCTAAAAAAGAAAATTTGTTTTGAATGAGATGCTGTTATGTGTTGAATTAGTTCCATATAAAGAAATTGCTAAATAGATGCTGAATTGACCACTGGTAGGAATACTCCTTCTGTGTACTAGTTACTCTCCCCAGTTGATGCCAATGTTGGGGATATCCCTTCTGTAACTCAGAAGGTGTCAAAAAGGAACATAACAAATCTCAAGAGATCCACAATGCATAACCCACCTATGCACCCTGTCTTCTTCAGTATGCATTGGGTTATCATGGGATCCATGCACCACCCATGTCAACATTTAATTTCTTGGATTGCCAAATAGAGAATCATCTCCAGTCATAATATGATGCTACAGGTATTCGCGCTCTCACCACAGTGCTGAAGCAAAGCCAGATGGTAAACTTGCTACGCCAATATCTTGACATGGGATTTTATCATAGAAGAAAGGGATAAAACTAAAACAATACTAGCAACCCAGGACTGGTGTGTGACGTGTGATAGTATAAAAAATGATAAGCTGCTGGATAATGTAGCCATGGATCCCACAAAGCTGGGAGAGAGAAGACGCTAGTTGACCTAATGCCCATCGCTATTCCTGGGGAATACCATGATGCGATGCAGATTCAATTTCATCAAAATACAGGAAATCTTGAACATTCATGCTCAGGGAAAGAGAGTTTATTTTATTTTATTTTTTACATTTATAAAGCGCACAAAGCAGCCCTGGGACATCGTGGCACTGTTACAGCGGTGCTTACTTAGTTACAAGGAAAATAGACATGAGCGCCTGTCTGTGGTTCTTGGTTACATTGAACCTAATGCCAGACAGGTGAATAGTACATTGACACAGAAACAGCAGAGTTACAGGCTCAAAGGTTCACGTAAAAGACAAAATGCCCCAGTCCGTTCACGTAAAAGACAGAATGTCGCAGTCCGTTCACGTAAAAGACAGAATGCCCCAGTCCGATTCCAGGAGAGCTTCCCTGGGATGGAGGAGTGAGTGGGCAGTAAATACTGTGGTGAGCTAATTGAAGAGCTCAGTTTTGAGAGAGTTGAAGACCGCTAGGTGAAAGGTCTCATTTCGAAGGATTGTGGGGAGGGAATTCCAGTGGCTGGGAGCAAGGCAAGTGAAGCTGTCACCTCCTGCTTTCGCCCTTTTGAAAGTGCGGACTTTAAGCTGATTAGAGTTCACTCTACGTGCAGATTTTGCAATAAGACCATTGAGAGTTTGAAACACGTGGTCATGGTATGTCAAGCACTAATGCATGTCCGAACAATAGGTTTTGGTAATTTTATTTCTAACCATTCTTGTGTTTTTAGGAAAAACCTATGGACTCTTATTATGTCAGGAGAATCGCCAAAGTTGACTTATGACCTTATGAGTTTTTTAAAGGGGTAGAGGCAAAACAGGACGTTGTCTGTTTGACGAATTTGATCGATGATGTTTCCTTTTAACTTTTGTGTCATGTATTTAATATTTCTGAAATTATGGTTTTGTATTGTTCATATGGATTTAAGAAGTGCGATTATGCATAAGGTTTATTTTAAACCATATGCACAATAAGAAAATGTGCTTCAAAACCTGCTATGTGGTAACATTGTGTACCCTGACTGCGCACTGACTGCAGTTCTATCCATGATACAAGGCAAAGCCATCCACCCATGACCTTGGCGTGACCTGGCTTCTTTTGACCAGGCGGGTGTCTGGCTTCTGGAAGTGTGATTCACCAGATGTTTCTTGGAAACATCACTGAGAAATATGTGGCCGTTCGTGATTAGGAATTATCAATTCATCCAGCTCAGCCAAAGCGCGAGGCCATAATGAGAACAGAGACCGGCTCACAGAGTATGGAGGAGAGATGGCTCAACCAGACATCCCTATCAGACAAGACCTGGCTGATGATTTCAGGTACATAATATGGACCTCCTTCCATCTATGTACCTATATACATCTGAGGCCCTCATTACCAGCACAAACAAACCTCTCCTGTCTAGGAGACAGCTTCTTCTGTTGCATCCCTCGATTCACAGGTGTGCAGCACCTGGTGTATGCTGTACCCCGTCCTTCGTTATTCTAACTCCTATAATGTCCACAAACCTCACTCTTTAAGCCAGCTCTTGGAATGCCTACAAGATTCACTCTTAAATCCAGCTGTGTTAATACCTACAAGCTTCAGACTTTAATCCAGATCGTGTAACGACCACAAGCTTAAAACCAAACCCTAGTAAACTTTTAAAGCAAGACAGATGTTTATTTAAGTAGGAACAGAGACAAGTCTAGTGATCAAAGTGAAAACACAAAATCTACAGAGGGAACGAGAACTCATTTTGACCCATTTTCTAAATACTGCGAAGAAGTCGACCTCGTTTCATGAAGTGTTATGCCATCAGTAACCAGAGTACCTCTCTCAGAGAAATCAGAGACCATTAGCAGTTCTTTATGTAAAGTTGCATTTCTCGCAGAGTCCATTATCACAAAACCCTATTGCAATGCTTTGCAAAACCCTAGCCCCACTGTGAGCACAATTTGATGCCACACTACTCCCTGATCAAACTCTAGAAGCGCTCCCCGATAATTTAAGATGTGCACGTTGTTTACAAAGACACATATAATGAGCTATTATCTGGGAGCGCCAACTCTGGTCTGTAACCTTCATACTTGATTCCCAAAATATGTGTCTTTGAAACAGCCAGACATGCCCCATGAAAACCGAGAAAACCGTCTACTCCGGTGTCAGGGCGAAGTTCCTAAAACAGCGAAGTGCCTGGAACATTTCCTCTCATGGCTACCCGAATATGATTACACGCAGTCAAGGTAGTGATGCTTTGGTCATTTGTGCATTCCTGGCCTCCTCTGATCCACACACCCAATTAGGACCTGCCCCTAGTTTGGTATAGAAAGTGTTAGTCACGGCTGCATTTCGCAAGAAGCTGGGGAGCCATTTGGAATTGCAACCCCAGCAGAGGCTTCTCTGCTTATTGCAGGAAATGTCCCTGGGGATGCTAACACCCTCGTCCGGGCTGTAGGATCAGGGTGTTTTGAACCAAATCTGCCCTTCTGGTCTGTCCTCGCTTCCATTGACAGCTTAAGAGCAAGAGCCCTGGATCTGGAGCCTGCATTATCCTAGCATTATAGGTACTCCTGCTGATGCGAACCAAACTACCCATCCTGAGTGTTTAGGAGCCATCAGCCTTGAGAGGTACTAGTGATCGTGCATAGAAGTGTTCACACTCGAATGAGCTAATAAAACTCTCCCCAGGTATGTAATAGGGTGTAGTTACAGTGGGGGTACAGTCTAGCCTCCAATACTTATAAAGCCTCGTGGCGTGGATAAGTAAAGACCAAAAACACACGTTTTGGACTGATAGGGGAGTTCCCACCTGTCGATTCCCCCAATTTTCATATCACACAACAGGATCACAGGTTTACAATTTTATAGTTATTTCAACATTCATACCAAACGTGTAACATTCATCTGACCTGCCCTCCAACATATCTAACTAAACCCTCATGAAGTAGCTACCCCTAGATTGCACTGATGGGCCGCTGATGGGCCGCCCCTTGCCCTAGATAAGTGGCCCATCAGCGCAACCTAGGGGTAGCTACTTCACTTAATTAAAGGACACAGTTTCCAGTCGTGAGAAACCCGCAGCCAACAACCTGGCATCAACTTCTCTCCCAGCCGCTAGCAGCGTCTCCCGAATCAGAGTTTGGCCTTATAGCACTTGGAAGCAGTTCTTGTTCATAAACATTTGCTCTAGGCAAGTTTTAGTCTCTAGTGGACGGAGTCTCAAAAATGGGGCACCTAAACATACCTCAGAGATAAGCCTGTTTTTAGATGCCCACCCATTTTAGGAAATGCACCTGTCACCTTATTCTCAAAGATAATCGGGTCCTTAACTTGAACTCGGGTTCCCAAATCCGAATTTAGGTCCCTGAACTTCCCTGCACATAAACAGGAGCATATTGCAGTCCCCTTTATGGCCCCCGATGCCATGTGAGGTGTGGGATTCTGGGGTATGGCCATAGACCATGCCGTGGGAAAATTGGAACACCGGCTCTAACTGAATGAATTCAAGCAGCCACAATAGCATCCAAATAAACAAATACACCATCTAATCTTCTCAACTCAGCTCAACAGTTCGGATGTATTGTTCCCCACTTAGAGTGCATTTGTTCTGTCATTTGTGATTTTGCCAGGTCTATCACACGCTATCTATCCAAGCACTTACATCTTTACTTTTACAGCATCTACAACCATCAATATCTAAAAAGACTATTTTAAATATTAAATCACACCTATTGGAATAATACAGTAGTCACCTCTCAAAATGTACAACACACTAGCATTTCAGATTTGGACTTTAGGCAAATTAAACGTCATGAAAATGTTCAACTTACTGTTATCCTATGTACTGCACTTTCCCCTCCCCTTTCCCTCTGCAATTTTCCCTCATCCCCTGCACTTACATGATCTCAATGTCACCTGGCCTAGTAGGATCGTTGTCTTTGTCTTCGCTCTGTTCCCCTCCCTTGCCTCGTCGCGTCTTGAAACACTTGTGTATTTGGCGCGTTATAAATGCCATATCATATCATAACTGTGTTTTTCCATTTGACAGACTCGTTATTCTTAAAATGGTAATAACTTAGGAGATAAGTAATAAGAAGTGCTAATGCAGTTAATAGTTCTTCTACTCTCATTAATTACATATTCTTGTACTAACAGGGCACAAGGGCTAGTGATGAAATGTGCCCAAAACCGATAGAACAGAATCATTTTCACCATTTCCATGTTGTAAAATTGATGATGTTGTTTTACCTTAAATCCCAGAGGACTTTGGATAGGGTACCCTCAGCCCCTTTTAGCACAAAGCATTGCAGGTTACTCAAAATTGGACTGCGTATGTGTGCCCAATTTGCAGAATACGAACATTCAGCCTGCCTCAGGTGACTGGGACAAGGCCACAGGCTCTGTGCCAGTGGATCGTACCAGTCGCCACTTGTCCCTACCAAGGACTGTTCCTCGGCACTGGACATCATCACAGAGGTACATGCACTACACTCCTCACTTGAGGAGAATGTGACCGGAAACAGGTAAGCACTGCCATGTCTTACCCGGAAGTGATTTGCTGTGTGATACCTTATTGAAATAGAGGGAAGACTAATCCCTTGAGATTATCATTACCATTGTTCTAGAGTAGGAGGGAATAGTGTGCTGGAAGGCCTGATAAGTGCCTTTTGATGTCTTGTGGTTGGTGGTCTATAGTGGATTTAAGGAGCAAGCTTGGTGGGCATACCAATTTAGTGGTCTGGGAATGGGTTAATGCTAGGATACTTTCTATTTGTCTTGCAAGACTAACTCTTTTGCTCAATTCATTGTTTGAAATACAGACAATGTTATTTACGCTCACAGATTGGCGCTCTGTTGTGCAATGCTATATGGCACAAGACCGCTGAGTGGCCTCTTCTGGTAGACACCACGTGCATGACAAAGAAAAGATAGGAGTCCTTACTAAATCTCCTAAGTGGTTATCGGTAGAAGACGAAACAGGTTAGTCAGTGCAATGCAAGCCAACGGTTTTCTATCACAATTAGTGTGTAAAAGGCAGGCTTGTTATGGGAATGTGCTAATATCGGTTGGGAATTCTGAGTTGGTTATGCTGTTTTAATAATTGATTTTGCCTGTTCTGTTTGTTTTATGGTCTTGGTGATTGTCTATTTTCTCTACCCTGAAATGTATCTGGCAAACATCACTGGGAATTGCAGCTTAGATAGGCTGTTTTGGTGATAAACCCTGCAAGTCTCCGATATATGTATCTGGGTACAGTCATCATTTGTTTGGACTTTGGTAGGAGACAGATCTCGAAAGAGCCCTCTCTGTCTGTGTTTCTGATTTAGACCATGAAAATAAAATGGGAATGAGAAAAACAGGATCTGGTGGCACAGTTATTCATAGCACATAAATAGGGAAAGGCAGATGTTTGCAGGTTAAGTGCTCTTTAGCCCTTTTAAGGACCACTCTGCAGAGTCCCTGTTTAATACACTTTCCTTTCTCAAGACCGGGAATGGGTTGAGAAAACGTGTGAATGGTCCAGGGGCAAGTGAGCACAGGGCACCTAAGAGTAAAACTAGGGACAGAAAATGGGCAGAGGGCAGTCTAGCCAGGTGCAAGCCCCTCCAAAGGCCTTGCCAGCACATTATATGTTCACCAACTTTAACAATACTACCTGTAACCTTTTGGACATCTGGCCTTTCTGACATGACTTAATAAACATACTCAGTTACTCATAGAATGGACTTTTAATTTGAACACATTGGACAAACTGGGAGCGCTCAGACAAACATTAGAAGAACCAATGTGTAAGATAACCTTCAAACAGGGGGGGATGTTTGCGAGTTGGTTGGAAAATGCAACAGAAAGGCGTAACGACTGTAAAGATAGGGGTTGTATGATTATTAACAACAGGTTGGGAGGACAGATAACATTTCTAAGGGCTAAGAAGCATCAGAGATATCGACACACCTGTTCCCACAAATAGTGGAAGGGAAGACGGAAACAGAGCAGGATGATCAAGAGAGCAAGATGGCCGAGGACACTTTCAAATACTACATACTCAGGGGGCTTAGGCAGCAGGATATGATCAGTACCTTGTGCTGATACCGCCCCAACACACTGAGCCCTCTGAGCCTGTACTTCCTGGGCTAAGCAGTCCAGGAGAACAAGCGACAAGGGGATGCACGGTGTATCGGAGAGACTCCCAAGTCCTCCAAACATGATTTAGACAAATTCTGGCTGGGGAAGAGGGGCAGCAACAGCCCAACCTCATCACCGTACATGTTCCATGGACATCGGCTGACCAACAGACCCTGGCTACAAATTTACCATTTGATCAATTAAAAACTAAAATGTATGCTAATACCATTGTCACCACTTTCTTCTCCACTCTGGTTATTACTTCCTCCCACAAACGTTCTAATGTTGCGCCTTCCTTCAACTTCTTTCAACTCCACTCTGGGGTTTAGTTCCTCTCTTCCATTATCTGCTCTTGTCTCTTCCTTCTATTCCACTCTTGGTTTTGAGTTCTCCCTCCTTTCCACTGTTTCCAAAACCACTTTCCATTGAACTCCTGATTTTATTCCAACTCGCATTCCCCTGTTCCTAGTACCACCTTCCACTCTGCTACTTCCTTTAATCCTCCCACTGTCTCTCCCCTTTAACTCTCACCACTTTCTTGTCTGTGAGATTACCTTCTGCTCTCTCCTGCTGCCACTTTGCCAGATCCCCTGTGCAGTAATTTCCAGTCTCCAGTCTCCAAAGTCTCTGTAGCACCTCCCACTCCAGCAATCTTCCCTCTGCAGTCTTCTCCAAACAGGAGCCACCTGCTCCTGTCAGCCACCACACTGAACTGTAGTGCCTGCCCTACATAGTAGCACACCAGGTTCCCTTGATTGTAACTAGGGCTGACGATCTTCAGCTGTGAGCCTAAAGAGTGTGAACATTGAGATTGGTTATGTGCTTTCACTTTCTGATGGTCAGAATAAGGCTGAGCTGAAACTCGGTGTGCATGGATAGGCTGAACAAGCTGCTTGTGTTGAATATGTCCTTCTACGCTGATATTCAGAAGGCAAGTGTGTTAGGGGGATCTAAGGGTGTTTTCGTTCCCCCTGGGTCTTCCTGTCCTTGAAGGGGTTTTATATGGCCTCCCTATGCTTGAAGGGATAATTTCATGTTCCTGTTCTGTTCTGGGTTTTCCAGCTTGGCGGCTCGGGGAGGTTGGGAGGAGGGCGGCATATGTAGGCCATCTGATGGTAGCTTGCCTGTACAATGTCATTGTTTGGGTCTGGGTTAGTGTTCCTGATGTCCTCGCTGGCTCAGCTGACTGAGTATTTTTTCAGGTATACCCTTGCCCCATTCCCTAATTTCACTTCCCGGTGGGTCATTTTGGGAAGTATAATTTTCTATTACTGGTTTGGCCGGGTATCCAGGTATCCGGCTACCTCACTCCCGTGGCTCATGGTCAACGGATGAAGTTGCCGGCTGGGAACTTGGTCACATTCCATGCCTGCCACTTTGTGGTCAATCTATGATAATGAGGTGGGGTACATCCACACAGCAAAATCATTTAGGAGAAAAGTGTTTCCTTTCAAGAAGCTTCCCTGAATTTCGCATTAACACCTGAAGCTAGAGGCAGAACAGGGAATCACTCCAATTATCAAATCACTCCTGAGCCAAGGGGTAATTGGTCTCACTACTAGCCCATGTAACTCTCCAATACTGCTAGTTAAAAAGCAAGGAAAGACTATCTATTGTTTCATGCAAGATCTGAGAGTTTTACATGTGGTGGTTGCACCTTCATTTCCTGCAGTGCCAACCCCGGCTATGATACTGTGATACATTCACCCAGAGGCTACACATTTCACAATAGTAGACCTATGTTGAACACTTTTTCTCTGTCCCCATACATAAAAACAACCAGTACTTATTGCATTTTTGCACAGAGAAATTCAGTACAATTGGCTCTGTTTATCCCAGGGGTACAGCAATTGCCTGACCATTTACTCTCAACAAATAAAGACTTAGATGATATTAAGTTCCCCTTCAAGTCAGTTTTAGTTCAATATGTGGGAGATATGTTAATCGCCTCACCATCAAACAAGAAATGTAAGCAAAATACAGGTCCTGCTAACCACTCTTGCTGAGAAAGAACCCAAGGCATTTAAGGCAAAAATAATTACAGTTATGTAGACACAGAGTCCATTACTTGGGACAGATCATACCAGGGTTTTCCCATTAATAGCTCCCTCCTCGAATGAATAAGTGCGCACAATTTAAAACGACAAACTATCATACAGATGAGGGCATTTTTAGGCATGGTCGGGATACTGCAGACAATGGATCTTAGGGTATGCCAAGATTGTTAAACTCCTTCAACAGTACACCTGAGTGAACACCATAGAGTCTCTAAAATGGTTTGCAGAAATCTGAAGAAGCCTTCATTAAGATAAATAATAGTTTGGCCAGTGCACCTTCTCTCTGACTACCTGATTTTAAGAAAGAGTTTCCCCTTTACTGTCATGAGAGAAATGACTTTATCCTAGCCATCCTTACATGGGTACACGGCATACATCATAAGCCAATATCCAATGACAGCAAAGAACTAGACCCTGTTGCTGCTGGAATGCTGCCTCGCTTAAGATCAGTTGATTCATCCCCACTAAAAGTGGAAAAGTGTGAGAATATTTTACTAGGGTATCCCCTAGAGGTTGCAGTACCCCATTCAGTCGTATCTTTAGTACTGAAAACAAAAACACAACACATCTCTGAGTCTGAGGCAAGAAATTATTACATTCTTCTCCTGAACTCCTCCAATGTCACACTAACCAGATGTATGGTATTTAATCTAGCATCTCTGCTCCCCGCTCCCCAGGATGGAGAACTGCACATGATTATGTATCTATTACTGGCTCATTAAACCGATCTAACCGATGTACCCCTCTCTGAAGCAGACCTGGTTTACTTCATTGATGGGTCATGTTACCAAGATCAGAATGGGGAAATGGTTTCAGGGTATGCAGTGTGTGAGCCTGGGCAGGTAGTGGAGAGTGGACAGTTGCCCCAGGTCACCTCCACCTAGGTGGAAGAATTAGTGGCACCAACAAGGGCATGCAGTCTTGCCACTCAACAATCTGTCAACATATATACTGATTCATGTTATGCATTTAGTGTAGCCCCCTGACTTTCATCAGCACTGGAAGCAAAGATAGTTCCTGACATTAACAGGGTCCCCTATCAAAAATAGCGAATTTGAGAAGGCTCTGCTATGTGGAATTATGTCACCCAACAATATAGACATAATCAAGTGGGGCGCACACCAGCAGTTGATGAAATCTGTCACAGCAATGATTTTGCAGACTGAACAGCCAAACTAGCTTCTTTATTTGACTCAGAAAGTGCATATATTCTATTGTTTTAAACCATTCTTGTCCCCCTCCCGTGCAAGAAAGACAATTGGATAAAGAAGGGTTGTCAATTACACAATGACTCTCTGTGGCAGGATGATTAGTGGCATCCAAAATGCTATTGTCACACTTTGTTCCGATGTATCATGGCCAGGCTCATGTAGGAAGAGATGACATGGTTATGTCACTGATGAAATTATGGTTCGGCCCTGATTTCTCTAAAATGGCTCATGAATATTGAAGGTGCTGTACCATCTGCCACCAAAACAATGTGGGAAAAGCTGTACCAGCCACCCAGGGAGCACACCCTCCTCCTTATGGTCCATTTGTGGATCTTCAGATTTATTTTCTCCAAATTCCTTGCTGCAACAACTTGCAGTACCTTCCTGTTATTCTAGACATGCTCTCTGGGTGGGTGGAGGTGTACCGCTGCTAGAGGGTAGATGCTGTAACAGTTGTAAAAATACTTGTTAGAGACTTTGCACCCAGGTTTGAAGTGCATGTTAACATCAAAAAATAACAGGGCTTCCAATTCATAAATAGTGTGGTAAAATCATTTCTGTCCACTTTGAATGTGCAGCACAATTTACACGGCCTGCACCATCTTCAATTAGCAGGTGCTATAGAGAGACACAATGGAGTCATTAAGAACAGGATGGCCTAACTCTGTCAAGAGACTGGGTTGGAATGGCCCAAAGCCCCTCCCCTTGTGTTGTTCACCATGGGAAGAACCTCTAGCATAAAGACAGGCTTCAGCCCCTATCATATATGAGATAGTTGACGTATGGGATTGCCTTTGTCGCCACCTGTTAAAGCTCTTGGTGACATTTTGCACTTAACTGACAACTAATTACTGGGGTATGTGAAGTCTTCTGTCAGCTTTGTCCACAAACAGGTTAAGGCAACTCTACCTAAAGAACCACTTGTGTCCAGCCACTCTCAGCAGCCGCTAGGAGATCTTGTACTACCGAAGACAAAGCAGAGAAACTTGGCTTTGGCTCCAAGGTGTGAGGGGCTGCTAAAGGTTCTATAAGTGCAAAGTTCAGCTGTAAATTTGTGAGGGCACCCGACGTCGCTCCATGTCGCCTATTGTAACAAGCTGCACCATTTGTGAATTGAAGTGCTTAAAATGATTTTCTGCTTTGTAATGTCCAAACTAAAACAGAGGTATAATCATTCTAACATAGTGACTACCTTGGATGTCCTGGTATAAAAAGAGGTTTATAGTGGACTCACAGGGAGGAACCTGTGATATAAATGAAGCCTGTTACTGTGGGATAGAAATGTGGTTGGGGTTCCTCCCAAGACGTGCTATGTGTCCCCACGGGGTGGTCTGGTTCCATGAGATACCCTCACAAATTGGTTGTCTGATGATGACTGCCTCTAGGCCTGGAATGCAAAGCCACATTCCTCAAATTTAGCCCCTACATAAAATGTGTTGTCAAAGAATGAAGGCTGTTACTAGAGTTACCCCAGCACCCAAAATATACCTTGTACTGCCTCATATTTTCGATCTAACCCATTATTGTTGTTCGGTTTTGACTGGGAAGAAAATAAATCATGAAAACCATATATTGGTGCAGGTACCTACCTAAAACAAAGGTGTTTTTGAAGGGAAAGTCTGAGGGTGGTAGAGGCAGCAGGCCACTGATATAGTGCACCTGTTGTGAGGTTTCCACCATGTGTCTGTATTGGGAGAGAGAAAGATAGATGATCAGAGTGTAGTGTTAGGAAAGGACTACAATAAGTCTGTGGAGCTATACTGTTACTTACTAACCCCATGGAATTCTAAAAATAGCATTGAAGTGGCAAGGATGTGTTTGAATACCACACATGCTATGATTTGATAGGTTATTTATTACGCGCTTAATACCCAGAGGTTTCTAAGTACGGACCCGGGGATCGAACCTGTTTTGCTCCATGTCGTCTTGCTTCCAAGGCGAGCACGTTGCCGCTGAGCTTTCCTCCACAGACAATATAATAAGGACTTAGAAAGCGGAACATGTACCTTAATACAATATTAGCTCTATCACCAACATTTGAGGTTACTGATTTTATAAGAAACACACAGATACATAGTCAGTCTCTGTATGACACAGTGACCAAAATAGGTCTGGATTTAGGTATGTTATTTTGAACACCACACTAGCAAACATTGAGCCAGATAGGCCTGGATTTAGGTAAGTTATTTTGAACACCCCATTAGCAACCATGATATTGACCCTTTCTTTATCTACATTTCAGGTCCCTACTCAGTTCCAAGACTTCACTCAGGTGGGCTGCCATCTGCCTTCAGCAACAGAGGAGTTGTTCAGAGGAAGACAGAAAAGGCAAGTAGCCAATCAAATTTGGGATGGTTCCAATACAGTCTTCGTATCTTGGGGCGTGTGTAAGGGGCAGACTTTAGATGGCCATTTTACCGCTTAGAATGATCAACAGGACTTAGCTCTGGGGAATTGTTCACCAATAGAAATACAAACACTGATGAGATACACATCATAGGGACCCTAAGCAAGCTCATGAGAGATGCCCTAATCCAACTGATCAACAGAATAATCACATTGGGGAAAATGCTACAGTGGGACATCACCTATCAATAGGTGTAAGACTACATGAAGTGTGTACTTGTGAGCACCCATGAAGATGTGCAGCACAACCATTAACCAGGAATCTTGGAAAATGACTCCACAGTACCTAAAGTCCTGCAGCCCTGGAGAAACCTTTGGAAGTACAGTGGATGGACCTGTGGACACCAAGAGTGATCTTTTACACCATGGGGCCAATCAAAGGCATCTGGCACCTACCAGCAGAATCGTGCCCGGCTCAGGGGCTGGATGTGACTGGGGCTGGGTCACGCTCATAGAAGTGTGGCAATGGTGGCCACCTGGAAGTCCGGGGCAGGTACCTTATATCTGCCCCAGGGATAACACCCTGCATTGTGGTTTGGAATTGGCTCAATGTGAAAATTGTGCCTCCTTAAGCCACCCCAGCTGTAATGTCTTAACAAGCTAGGAAAAGATAATCTGTTGTTAGTGGGTAACAAGATCAGGCATGGCAAGGCAACTGTGACATGGGCCTTCATCCACCACAATGCTTCGAAGCCATCACAATGGTAGCAGGCACTATATAAATGTCAAATAATATAACATACTATAACATAACATATACATTACTGGTTGTTTATTGTCTCATGGTGAGGATAAGTGTGTGGACTTGGTCTTGGTTTCTATGATGGACATACAGTTTGTCATATAGACAGGGGCTAGGCAGTTGAAAACATATTGGGCAGCAATAGAAAAATAAATCTGTAAGTGCTCATATAGAAGTTTTGATGGGATGGCCCAAGGTAGTGCCCAGGAGATTCAAAAAAGTTATAAAAGCTTGATACCAGAGGTAAAGAAGATTACTGATATTCAGAAAAGCTTACAGGTATTAGAGGTAGTGTTTAATGAGCAGGAAATGCCTTTGAGTCAGCTCATCGTACAGCCACTCTGTGTACACCTGATGACATTACGTGTGCTATTAGTAATTAAGTCTCTGAACAACCTTACATCACCACAATCATGAGTAGAACCATTTTCTTCTTCCTACTGGTAGGAATTGTCTCCTGCTGTCGGTGTAGTTACAATAAGAGGAAGAGCATGATCATTAATACTGCACCCTACAGGCCCGCTCCATGCTTCTCGATCCATGATGTGTTTTCTTCTTTTGTTCTCCATGATGTTAGCAAAGAAAGAGACACACTACAACAAGAATTGAATAATCTCTTAGAAGTTTTAAAATGTAGTTTTAAAGAAAATGCACTGATAGATTTTAATTTTAGAGGAATATTAAAAATCCCCAATTGATGACCCTGGTTCTACAAAACTTCTGCCACTGGAAAAATGGAAATGGGGAATATGTGGCATGTAGCTGATATTATAGTTGCACTAGAAGCACAAAAGGGGTTATGTGAAAGCTTGTAGCCCCGGTTAAGTAGAAAATGAAAAATAATAATAAAAAGATGAGGTACCGATCATGGCGAAAGGGAAGAAATGAAGGGGTGGGATCAGGGGATTTCTTTTATAGAAAAAAAGAAAAAGTAAAACACTTGTTGCTGCCCTATCATGACGTCACCCTTAACCCTAATGTTAATTATGTTTCCTTAGATAACAGCAGACGCTGGTTAGGGTACCATTCACACCCTATTAGCACCAGGCATTGCAGGTTATTGCCATCTGAACTGTGCATGTGCGCACAATTTGCTGAGTATGAACATTCAGCCTGCCGCGGGTGATTGTGGCAATGACACAGGCTCGATGCCAGGGGATAATGTCGTCATGTGGGCGCTGGCCCTACACCCCTCACCTGAGGAGGATGTGACCGGAAGCACGCAAACACCGCCATGTTTTACCCGAAAGCAATCCGCCCTGGAGACACCTTATGGGCATGGACACAGGGCAGACTAAACCCACAAGGCAATCATTATCATTGGTCTAGAGAAGGCGGTAATAGTGTGTTAGAAGACTTAATTACTGCATTTCAACGTCTCGTGGTCAAGCATCTATAGTGGTTTTAAGGAGTGATCTTGGAGCTCAGAGTGGGTTAGTGGGTTGGGAATCGGTTAATGGTAGGATGCTGTTCATTTTTTTTGCTAGGCTAACTGTAAAAATCACACTGTACACTTTAAGGAAATGAAAGCTGCAAACAATGGCCTTCCCATATTTTCTGTTCAGGCCGAATTCACTCCAAAATATATGCACACAAATATTTTGTTAACAATATTTTGTGTATTTCCTTTCTAAAGATATGATCTGCTTTCAATTCTGCTGAAATGTTACTTACTTTTGAAAGGTATAATGGGGAAATAACAAATATTTCAATGTATACAGAGGTAATGTATATACTTATATGACAACGTTTACATATACTGAGATTATTTAAAGTGCACTTTAGGAATTTGAATATTTGCAAATGTGAAAACAGTACAATCTTGGTGTGCAGAGGCACATCTCAACTCTTGCCACCCCAAATATAAAACATAAACACCAATGGGAAGGCCATAATACGCATTGTATATACATGGATTCAAATGCCCTTCTCATCCTATTTCACATTACAAAAATCAAGTAAGTTATGAAGATATCACGAAGCACCATGCATCTAAAAACATTATACACATAGTCTGAGATGCTACGTCACCAACAGGAGTCTCTACATTCCACAGGAAGCAAGTACATCAGTTCAATAAAAGACCAACCAGTACCTGCCTTAGAGATCTGCAGGGTGTCTCCAATGCAAGAGGCACACAGTTAATACAATGCAACATTATCAAAACCCTTACAGACTTTCTAAAATAGGATTATCTTTTGCTGTTCTCTTGCACAACTATCTTGAGCAATAACCTGGGAACGTGTAAGGGTCTTGGAATGATAGCCACTCCTTCAGTCTACACATCTTAAATACATGTTATATACATCCCATGGGCCAAAGTCTCCAAACATCTGTGCACACAAATGATGAAAGGCATTAGCACAAGTCACAATGTCTACCAACAAAAAAGATGCACCCTAATCTTCCATGTATTCCCAAATCATGCAGCATCTCAGTACATTCTAAAATGCATACCATGTTCACAAATAGGATATGCTTTGATAAACATGGAAAAACATAAATTCCGTCCACCTCTGTGGAAAAGTGCAAAGGCATATGCAAAAGAAAATAGTATTAATTCTGACCCACTCATACTTTTTATGAGTGTAACTTTATGTTACTTTACTTTAATCCATTTTTAACACGCACCATGGACCCAGAGGCTTAATGGTGCACAAGAAAACATAAAGTATATAACAAAAACAGGACAGAAATACAAACATTTGAGAGCCACTTTAAATTACTCTGATCAGAGACGATGAACAGGGAGACCCTCAGTATTGGGACAATCATTATCGAAATAGAAATGTTTTGAGCCCTTTTCTAAATATTGTTGTAGAACTCAGATCTCTTAGATCTGGCAGCAGGATGTTCCATGCCCTAGGTGCAGCTATAGCAAACACACAATTCACAGCCTTGCTAGATTTGCATGCCGGCGTCTTGGTTAGTGTTATTAGACCTGAGGGTCCTTAGAGTAAAGTTCTCAGTCAGCACCTCACTCAGATAGACTGGCATTGATTCTAGGAGACATTTATGGGTGATCAGTAACAGGTGATAGTGAATCCTTGCATCAACTGGAAGCCAATGCAAATTACGCCTAGCGTCTGAGATATGACCCCTCCGTTTGATTCCGGCAATGACTCTCACTGCACTGCTCTTACATTCTAATATAGAGATTCCCACTAAAAGACTGCTACAGTAGTCCATTTTTGACCTGATAATAACCCTCGCTATCGTCTCAGAGTTGGCTTGAGAAAACTGCGGCAATATAAACCCCTCTAATCCAATTTGCGTGCTTATTCCTCAAATGGGAATCGAAATTCATGCTGTATAAGGCTTCCATAGAAAATCATTAGCAACTATTTCCATTTACAAAATCTGCATCTTCCCACTGTGGTGTCATATCAGAGGATCACTACTAGAGCATGACAGCAGGGAGATACAGCCTTTTCTCTATCAGGCATTTCCCCCCCTTCAGGGTGCTGTGTGGTGAGTGGAGAGGGAAATCGACGACCCATTTGAGGTCGGGTGGTATCTCCTGAAGAAGTACTTCCAAACTCATTCACCATTTCCACTACTTGCAGTCACAGTAAATCCCCCGGGTTACGAGTGGCAGAATGCCAGTGATGATCCCCATTACCAGAGTCCATAAACTTCCATTCAAGATTAAGAGGATTGACCGCTGGTGGTCACTCCACCCATTGTAAATGCTTCACCTTTTTTAGGGTGAGTGGAGGAAACATCTCCAGTAATTGCTTGATGGATTTCCTCCACTTCAAACCCCAAACTCAGAATTGGGCAGTGCAGTAAATTAGGATTAAAGTGGCAGCAATAGAATTACTGCCACTTTACTGACAATGCTATTCCATGAAGGGCCATAGGTGCACTGGGTAGGGAATGAAGGCAGAGGAGGCATGCACAACATACAATTATAGATGGGTAGCTTTGTAAGATGGAGTGCATTTCACCTCAGTGTTCTGATCTAGACCACTTGAGCTTGAAATACAATCCGTAGCATTGTCTGAAGAGCTAACCCTGTGGAGGGTGCCTTGATGCTCCAAATGCAGTTCCGCCAGGAAAGTACAGAACCTACAAATAGACATAATTGTCTCTTAGATGTCACTGGATACTATCCCCATAGCTGATTGCAATCCATCTATTAACCTGTATTTCATGAACTATCACTGTAAAAGGCCCAGCAAAGACCCACCAGTGTGAAATCTGTTCGCAAAACCCATCTGGAATCTAACAACCTGCAATGCATTACTGTTCAAAACACAGTTCCAGATGAAGCTGAGACCTTCCAAGGTAGCCACACTTTACTGAAGCTCTGAGCCACCTGGGAGATTCTCTCTTCTGGATGCAGCATCTCCCTGATAACTGCTTTTGTGCAGGTCTCTATGTTTTTTATTTGAGCTGAGTACTGGAGTCTTGTCCAGCAGCTGCAGTGGATGCGACAGTGGCACTGAGCCGCAGACGCGGCCTGGTGTCTATGCAATGGGTCTTCCTTCCACGTAAGCGGTACAGTGTACTGCATGGGACCAAACTGTGTCTATCGCCCTTGGAGCTGATGTGCTATTCTATCCGGGCTTTAGGTAAATTGGCTTCCCACAGCTGCCAAGACTCCTCGACAGCTGAAGAGACACCACACTTGATTTCCTGGGTGTGGGTAGTTATGGCCTGTGGTGGCATTGCTGCATGTCCTGAGGTGGTATGGTGCGGTGTGTACCGCTGTATAAAAAGGGCTCTGGTGGTGAGCCTGAACTTTGGCTTAGCACACATGATTTTTCAAAGGGCTTAACACCAGCAAAGGAATACCCTATGTGTTTGTCATTGCTTGCCAGCCCGCAAACCTGCAGTTTGCTATTCCTACATGGTACAAATGTTGGTTCCTCATGGGAAAAAGAGATACCGCAATCGAGTGCCGGTTGCTGCCATTGGAAGCATAATTTCTGCATCTGTTATTTAAACCCCCTTTTTGAAGCATTGTTATTTAGGGGTTTGCTTGGTATTTTTGGTTTCTTGGGCACTGCACCTGCACTATATCTGTGTGCACATCCTCTGGAAAGGGGCTCAGACTGACTTGCTTCTGTGTGTCCCTGGCCGCACTATCACAAAGCTGATTTATTCATGAGGCTTTCCTGGTGGGGTGCCGGGATCCATGTCCTAGCAGAATAAACAAGCCAGCCTTAAGGCATGCAGCAATACTCTTCACTGGCATAGATAGCATCTGGGTCAGACTTCTCCGGGATTGGTTCTCCAGTGGAGAGAGGGCCATAGACGCGGCACTCTATCCTTCATACTGCTTCATCATGGTGTTCCTATAGCATCCAGGCTCTGAACATGTACCAAAAGTGTTGCCCGGATGCACTTGAGGCAATGGAGGAAATAAGGCAGCTGAAGCAGGGTTTCCTTGACGCTAATCAGAGCATTCCACAAGTTATGCAGGAGCTTAAAGATGTACTGAGTCACAGGACCCAGCGCAACAAAGACATTCAGAATAATGAGTGCCACATGAGTGCATCGGGGGACAAATATGACACAGTGATGCTCAAACTCACTTCAGCGGAATAGGAGATTCAATGGTGGTGCACAAAAAGTGATGATCAAGGAAATCATTCCGGTTACAATATCTTGCACACCTGGTGGCTGAGAACGAGGAGTGTCAGCATATAGTGGTATACATCAACACACTCTTGGAAAGGTACCTCCATCTTCATTATCCACAAGCCTTTACTAATTGAAAGAGAGCATAGAGCACCGATCCCTAAACCCACAACAGGGGAAAAGTCAAGGATCATCACATGTCACTTTCTTAATATCTGTGATGAAGAGACAGATATCAAGGCTCTTAAAAAGCTTGACATAGTAGAGATTGGCTCTTCAAAACTCCACCTGTTCCAGGACTATGCATTAGAAGAGACAGAGAAGGGACTTGACTTCTTTCAAGTTTTTGACCATCTGAAGGACTTTCCTATTTGTAGATTTATTTACTTTCCTGGTGGTTCTCCATTTGGAGCATCAAGGCACCCTCCACATGTTTAGCTCGTCAGACACTGCTACATGTTGTATTTGTAAGTACAACATCACTGCAACCCTTAGAACAGGTCTTTCCACGGCCAGATCATGCTTCATTGTCTGGACTTGCAGACCCACGATGCCCGGAGAGAGTCCCCTGGAACCATTGTTTGGGAACTGAAAGGAACAGCAAAGGGAATTATCCAGTGAAGCCACCTGTTCATTGATTGTTATTTTATCATGTTTGCCTTGCTATGCTGCAAATTATTTTCAAGTGATTTCTCGTTTGTGTGCCTGATGCGTACGTCATGTTCAGAAAGTGTCCTTACTCATAGCCATGATGAGTTTTGCATGGAATTTACCAGCCAGTAGGAAGTGCTGTCAGACGCAACACTCAGGCATGTCACCTAGCAGACTGGCTGATGCTGGCTGTGCACCCCAACACAATGAACGTGCAAATGAGTAGCAAACACTTCTTGTGGGCAGAGTCTTTACTTTGGTCTCCACCGCTCGATACAGCCTTGTTTCGTGTTGAGACCGTAGACCATCATAGGGGGTCATTGGCCCCCAGTTCATTTGGCAACAGAAGGAAATACCTGACAGAAAAGGGTATTTCGGGGCTATGAAAGAATGGGTGGAGTGCAAATTCTCAAAGCCTCCAATGATGTTGTGGCCAAACTAAACTGGAAATTGTGTGCAGTGTGAGCATGATGCACACTAGAAGTGATGTGCTAAGTGGGAATAGTGCTAAGTAGATATGATATGGCAACTGGGCATTAATAAACTGGCAATGATCTGCTCAGTGGGCATAAGGTAATTGATACCTGTCAATCACATACAGTAGTGAAGATGTGCTGAAAAATGGCCATTATGTGCTTGTGTGCAAATGAGCCATAATTTAAACTGGCAAGGATGCGTTAGCGAAGTTCAAATACACATACAATAAAAACAGAGAGAATACTATTTGTTCATCAAAACGTAGCAGGTCATCCTATTACCATTCGATGTGTTTAGATACTGAAACTCATGCCATGTGCGTCCCTTCACAAAAAGGAATTATGACACATGCTGCCCTTGCATTTTTAATTCTCGCCTCTATGGACAATATAACAATTGTATCACTTTCTGTCTTCTGTTTCCCGCGCCCCTCCCCCACATTTTGCCAACTTAAAAGAATATTATTATTTTTTGTCTCAGAAAAAGGCAGTGGCTTCAAGAGCACAGGTGATCGCTAAACCTTGTGTTACTTTGATTAAAGCAGTATAAACTATCTCTGCAAACAGATATGGTGCAAAAGACTGGTAAAACATTGGAGAGCACTTTATGAGGCCAAGGCACTCCCAAGACGTAAAGACATTGACCTACTGAACTTCTCGGGTGTTAAAGCATAAAATGATAAAAGGTGTCTGCTGCATTAGGCAGTGCTCCAGTAAGTCACACGGATTCTGAAACTCGGGACATGTTAGGAATTAAAGGCACGTAATTCCCTTTACTTTTCACACGGTTGAGGAGCCACGTTGACAAGGTGGACCCTGGACGACACCAAAAATAAACATTGTGTGACTTTTATTCACTTTCTGTTTTCCACCCTCGTAATTATGTACATACAATTTAGTCAGGTTTGCACTCCATCCCAGCACTTTCCTCTCGAAGATTGTCTTTATGTAAATCTCGGTTGATCTCTGTCAAAAGATTATGTGAAATTATGCTGTTTGAGACTCCTGCTCAAATATAAATATTCTTGATTAAATCAATACACCAATATTACACCTAACCGTCTAAAAAAGAAAATTTGTTTTGAATGAGATGCTGTTATGTGTTGAATTAGTTCCATATAAAGAAATTGCTAAATAGATGCTGAATTGACCACTGGTAGGAATACTCCTTCTGTGTACTAGTTACTCTCCCCAGTTGCTGCCAATGTTGGGGATATCCCTTCTGTAACTCAGAAGGTGTCAAAAAGGAACATAACAAATCTCAAGAGATCCACAATGCATAACCCACCTATGCACTTCAGTATGCATTGGGTTATCATGGGATCCATGCACCACCCATGTCAACATTTAATTTCTTGGATTGCCAAATAGAGAATCATCTCCAGTCATAATATGATGCTACAGGTATTCGCGCTCTCACCACAGTGCTGAAGCAAAGCCAGATGGTAAACTTGCTACGCCAATATCTTGACATGGGATTTTATCATAGAAGAAAGGGATAAAACTAAAACAATACTAGCAACCCAGGACTGGTGTGTGACGTGTGATAGTATAAAAAATGATAAGCTGCTGGATAATGTAGCCATGGATCCCACAAAGCTGGGAGAGAGAAGACGCTAGTTGACCTAATGCCCATCGCTATTCCTGGGGAATACCATGATGCGATGCAGATTCAATTTCATCAAAATACAGGAAATCTTGAACATTCATGCTCAGGGAAAGAGAGTTTATTTTATTTTATTTTTTACATTTATAAAGCGCACAAAGCAGCCCTGGGACATCGTGGCACTGTTACAGTGGTGCTTACTTAGTTACAAGGAAAATAGACATGAGCGCCTGTCTGTGGTTCTTGGTTACATTGAACCTAATGCCAGACAGGTGAATAGTACATTGACACAGAAACAGCAGAGTTACAGGCTCAAAGGTTCACGTAAAAGACAAAATGCCCCAGTCCGTTCACGTAAAAGACAGAATGTCCCAGTCCGTTCACGTAAAAGACAGAATGCCCCAGTCCGATTCCAGGAGAGCTTCCCTGGGATGGAAGAGTGAGTGGGCAGTAAATACTGTGGTGAGCTAATTGAAGAGCTCAGTTTTGAGAGAGTTGAAGACCGCTAGGTGAAAGGTCTCATTTCGAAGGATTGTGGGGAGGGAATTCCAGTGGCTGGGAGCAAGGCAAGTGAAGCTGTCACCTCCTGCTTTCGCCCTTTTGAAAGTGCGGACTTTAAGCTGATTAGAGTTCACTCTACGTGCAGATTTTGCAATAAGACCATTGAGAGTTTGAAACACGTGGTCATGGTATGTCAAGCACTAATGCATGTCCGAACAATAGGTTTTGGTAATTTTATTTCTAACCATTCTTGTGTTTTTAGGAAAAACCTATGGACTCTTATTATGTCAGGAGAATCGCCAAAGTTGACTTATGACCTTATGAGTTTTTTAAAGGGGTAGAGCAAAACAGGACGTTGTCTGTTTGACGAATTTGATCGATGATATTTCCTTTTAACTTTTGTGTCATGTATTTAATATTTCTGAAATTATGGTTTTGTATTGTTCATATGGATTTAAGAAGTGCGATTATGCATAAGGTTTATTTTAAACCATATGCACAATAAGAAAATGTGCTTCAAAACCTGCTATGTGGTAACATTGTGTACCCTGACTGCGCACTGACTGCAGTTCTATCCATGATACAAGGCAAAGCCATCCACCCATGACCTTGGCGTGACCTTGGCGTGACCTGGCCTCTTTTGACCAGGCGGGTGTCTGGCTTCTGGAAGTGTGATTCACCAGAGGTTTCTTGGAAACATCAATGAGAAATATGTGGCCGTTCGTGATTAGGAATTATCAACTCATCCAGCTCAGCCAAAGCGCGAGGCCATGATGAGAACAGAGACCGGCTCACAGAGTATGGAGGAGAGATGGCTCAACCAGACATCCCTATCAGACAAGACCTGGCTGATGATTTCAGGTACATAATATGGACCTCCTTCCATCTATGTACCTATATACATCTGAGGCCCTCATTACCAGCACAAACAAACCTCTCCTGTCTAGGAGACAGCTTCTTCTGTTGCATCCCTCGATTCACAGGTGTGCAGCACCTGGTGTATGCTGTACCCCGTCCTTCGTTATTCTAACTCCTATAATGTCCACAAACCTCACTCTTTAAGCCAGCTCTTGGAATGCCTACAAGATTCACTCTTAAATCCAGCTGTGTTAATACCTACAAGCTTCAGACTTTAATCCAGATCGTGTAACGACCACAAGCTTAAAACCAAACCCTAGTAAACTTTTAAAGCAAGACAGATGTTTATTTAAGTAGGAACAGAGACAAGTCTAGTGATCAAAGTGAAAACACAAAATCTACAGAGGGAACGAGAACTCATTTTGACCCATTTTCTAAATACTGCGAAGAAGTCGACCTCGTTTCATGAAGTGTTATGCCATCAGTAACCAGAGTACCTCTCTCAGAGAAATCAGAGACCATTAGCAGTTCTTTATGTAAAGTTGCATTTCTCGCAGAGTCCATTATCACAAAACCCTATTGCAATGCTTTGCAAAACCCTAGCCCCACTGTGAGCACAATTTGATGCCACACTACTCCCTGATCAAACTCTAGAAGCGCTCCCCGATAATTTAAGATGTGCACGTTGTTTACAAAGACACATATAATGAGCTATTATCTGGGAGCGCCAACTCTGGTCTGTAACCTTCATACTTGATTCCCAAAATATGTGTCTTTGAAACAGCCAGACATGCCCCATGAAAACCGAGAAAACCGTCTACTCCGGTGTCAGGGCGAAGTTCCTAAAACAGCGAAGTGCCTGGAACATTTCCTCTCATGGCTACCCGAATATGATTACACGCAGTCAAGGTAGTGATGCTTTGGTCATTTGTGCATTCCTGGCCTCCTCTGATCCACACACCCAATTAGGACCTGCCCCTAGTTTGGTATAGAAAGTGTTAGTCACGGCTGCATTTCGCAAGAAGCTGGGGAGCCATTTGGAATTGCAACCCCAGCAGAGGCTTCTCTGCTTATTGCAGGAAATGTCCCTGGGGATGCTAACACCCTCGTCCGGGCTGTAGGATCAGGGTGTTTTGAACCAAATCTGCCCTTCTGGTCTGTCCTCGCTTCGATTGACAGCTTAAGAGCAAGAGCCCTGGATCTGGAGCCTGCATTATCCTAGCATTATAGGTACTCCTGCTGATGCGAACCAAACTACCCATCCTGAGTGTTTAGGAGCCATCAGCCTTGAGAGGTACTAGTGATCGTGCATAGAAGTGTTCACACTCGAATGAGCTAATAAAACTCTCCCCAGGTATGTAATAGGGTGTAGTTACAGTGGGGGTACAGTCTAGCCTCCAATACTTATAAAGCCTCGTGGCGTGGATAAGTAAAGACCAAAAACACACGTTTTGGACTGATAGGGGAGTTCCCACCTGTCGATTCCCCCAATTTTCATATCACACAACAGGATCACAGGTTTACAATTTTATAGTTATTTGAACATTCATACCAAACGTGTAACATTCATCTGACCTGCCCTCCAACATATCTAACTAAACCCTCATGAAGTAGCTACCCCTAGATTGCACTGATGGGCCGCTGATGGGCCGCCCCTTGCCCTAGATAAGTGGCCCATCAGCGCAACCTAGGGGTAGCTACTTCACTTAATTAAAGGACACAGTTTCCAGTCGTGAGAAACCCGCAGCCAACAACCTGGCATCAACCTCTCTCCCAGCCGCTAGCAGCGTCTCCCGAATCAGAGTTTGGCCTTATAGCACTTGGAAGCAGTTCTTGTTCATAAACATTTGCTCTAGGCAAGTTTTAGTCTCTAGTGGACGGAGTCTCAAAAATGGGGCACCTAAACATACCTCAGAGATAAGCCTGTTTTTAGATGCCCACCCATTTTAGGAAATGCACCTGTCACCTTATTCTCAAAGATAATCGGGTCCTTAACTTGAACTCGGGTTCCCAAATCCGAATTTAGGTCCCTGAACTTCCCTGCACATAAACAGGAGCATATTGCAGTCCCCTTTATGGCCCCCGATGCCATGTGAGGTGTGGGATTCTGGGGTATGGCCATAGACCATGCCGTGGGAAAATTGGAACACCGGCTCTAACTGAATGAATTCAAGCAGCCACAATAGCATCCAAATAAACAAATACACCATCTAATCTTCTCAACTCAGCTCAACAGTTCGAATGTATTGTTCCCCACTTAGAGTGCATTTGTTCTGTCATTTGCAGTGGTCGAAGTGAGCGGGAGCGGTCGGGAGCGGTGCTCCTATACTTTTTTAAATTACCTTGTACAGCTCCTATACTTTTATTTTAAAAAGAAACCGTTCCGGAATGCTTTTCTTTTAAAATAAAGTGTAGGAAGAAGTTTAAACCTTCACTTTCAGTGTACTGCACTGAACGTTCACTTGAACATCAGGTGAAAGTGTTTGGGGGGGTGTATTGTGTGTGGGAGGGGTTCGGCAATGGGGTTTGTTGGGAGCAGGGGCAGGCCAGCAGGGAACATAGCTCCACTACTTCTTTTCATACACTTCGACCACTGGTCATTTGTGATTTTGCCAGGTCTATCACACGCTATCTATCCAAGCACTTACATCTTTACTTTTACAGCATCTACAACCATCAATATCTAAAAAGACTATTTTAAATATTAAATCACACCTATTGGAATAATACAGTAGTCACCTCTCAAAATGTACAACACACTAGCATTTCAGATTTGGACTTTAGGCAAATTAAACGTCATGAAAATTTTCAACTTACTGTTATCCTATGTACTGCACTTTCCCCTCCCCTTTCCCTCTGCAATTTTCCCTCATCCCCTGCACTTGCATGATCTCAATGTCACCTGGCCTAGTAGGATCGTTGTCTTTGTCTTCGCTCTGTTCCCCTCCCTTGCCTCGTCGCGTCTTGAAACACTTGTGTATTTGGCGCGTTATAAATGCCATATCATATCATAACTGTGTTTTTCCATTTGACAGACTCGTTATTCTTAAAATGGTAATAACTTAGGAGATAAGTAATAAGAAGTGCTAATGCAGTTAATAGTTCTTCTACTCTCATTAATTACATATTCTTGTACTAACAGGGCACAAGGGCTAGTGATGAAATGTGCCCAAAACCGATAGAACAGAATCATTTTCACCATTTCCATGTTGTAAAATTGATGATGTTGTTTTACCTTAAATCCCAGAGGACTTTGGATAGGGTACCCTCAGCCCCTTTTAGCACAAAGCATTGCAGGTTACTCAAAATTGGACTGCGTATGTGTGCCCAATTTGCAGAATACGAACATTCAGCCTGCCTCAGGTGACTGGGACAAGGCCACAGGCTCTGTGCCAGTGGATCGTACCAGTCGCAACTTGTCCCAACCAAGGACTGTTCATCGGCACTGGACATCATCACAGAGGTACATGCACTACACTCCTCGCTTGAGGAGAATGTGACCGGAAACAGGCAAGCACTGCCATGTCTTACCCGGAAGTGATTTGCTGTGTGATACCTTATTGAAATAGAGGGAAGACTAATCCCTTGAGATTATCATTACCATTGTTCTAGAGTAGGAGGGAATAGTGTGCTGGAAGGCCTGATAAGTGCCTTTTGATGTCTTGTGGTTGAACGTCTATAGTGGATTTAAGGAGCAAGCTTGGTGGACATACCAAGTTAGTGGTCTGGGAATGGGTTAATGCTAGGATACTTTCTATTTGTCTTGCAAGACTAACTCTTTTGCTCAATTCATTGTTTGAAATACAGACAATTTTATTTACGCTCACAGATTGGCGCTCTGTTGTGCAATGCTACATGGCACAAGACCGCTGAGTGGCCTCTTCTGGTAGACACCACGTGCATGACAAAGAAAAGATAGGAGTCCTTACTAAATCTCCTAAGTGGTTATCGGCAGAAGACGAAACAGGTTAGTCAGTGCAATGCAAGCCAACGGTTTTCTATCACAATTAGTGTGTAAAAGGCAGGCTTGTTATGGGAATGTGCTAATATCGGTTGGGAATTCTGAGTTGGTTATGCTGTTTTAATAATTGATTTTGCCTGTTCTGTTTGTTTTATGGTCTTGGTGATTGTCTATTTTCTCTACCGTGAAATGTATCTGGCAAACATCACTGGGAATTGCAGCTTAGATTGGCTGTTTTGGTGATAAACCCTGCAAGTCTCCGATATATGTATCTGGGTACAGTCATCATTTGTTTGGACTTTGGTAGGAGACAGAACTCGAAAGAGGCCTCTCTGTCTGTGTTTCTGATTTAGACCATGAAAATAAAACGGGAATGAGAAAAACAGGATCTGGTGGCACAGTTATTCATAGCACATAAATAGGGAAAGGCAGATGTGTGCAGGTTAAGTGCTCTTTAGCCCTTTTAAGGACCACTCTGCAGAGTCCCTGTTTAATACACTTTCCTTTCTCAAGACCGGGAATGGGTTGAGAAAACGTGTGAATGGTCCAGGGGCAAGTGAGCACAGGGCACCTAAGAGTAAAACTAGGGACAGAAAATGGGCAGAGGGCAGTCTAGCCAGGTGCAAGCCCCTCCAAAGGCCTTGCCAGCACATTATGTTCACCAACTTTAACAATACTACCTGTAACCTTTTGGACATCTGGCCTTTCTGACATGACTTAATAAACATACTCAGTTACTCATAGAATGGACTTTTAATTTGAACACATTGGACAAACTGGGAGCGCTCAGACAAACATTAGAAGAACCAATGTGTAAGATAACCTTCAAACAGGGGGGGATGTTTGCGAATTGGTTGGAAAATGCGACAGAAAGGCGTAACGACTGTAAAGATAGGGGGTGTATGATTATTAACAACAGGTTGGGAGGACAGATAACATTTCTAAGGGCTAGGAAGCATCAGAGATATCGACACACCTGTTCCCACAAATAGTGGAAGGGAAGACGGAAACAGAGCAGGATGATCAAGAGAGCAAGATGGCCGAGGACACTTTCAAATACTACATACTCAGGGGGCTTAGGCAGCAGGATATGATCAGTACCTTGTGCTGATACCGCCCCAACACACTGAGCCCTCTGAGCCTGTACTTCCTGGGCTAAGCAGTCCAGGAGAACAAGCGACAAGGGGATGCACGGTGTATCGGAGAGACTCCCAAGTCCTCCAAACATGATTTAGACAAATTCTGGCTGGGGAAGAGGGGCAGCAACAGCCCAACCTCATCACCGTACATGTTCCATGGACATCGGCTGACCAACAGACCCTGGCTACAAATTTACCATTTGATCAATTAAAAACTAAAATGTATGCTAATACCATTTTCACCACTTTCTTCTCCACTCTGGTTATTACTTCCTCCCACAAACGTTCT
This sequence comes from Ambystoma mexicanum, assembly GCF_040938575.1. Lineage (NCBI taxonomy): Eukaryota > Metazoa > Chordata > Amphibia > Caudata > Ambystomatidae > Ambystoma > Ambystoma mexicanum. The sequence continues at coordinate 664,188,632 of NC_090936.1, forward strand.
AATGTTGCGCCTTCCTTCAACTTCTTTCAACTCCACTCTGGGGTTTAGTTCCTCTCTTCCATTATCTGCTCTTGTCTCTTCCTTCTATTCCACTCTTGGTTTTGAGTTCTCCCTCCTTTCCACTGTTTCCAAAACCACTTTCCATTGAACTCCTGATTTTATTCCAACTCGCATTCCCCTGTTCCTACTACCACCTTCCACTCTGCTACTTCGTTTAATCCTCCCACTGTCTCTCCCCTTTAACTCTCACCACTTTCTTGTCTGTGAGATTACCTTCTGCTCTCTCCTGCTGCCACTTTGCCAGATCCCCTGTGCAGTAATTTCCAGTCTCCAGTCTCCAAAGTCTCTGCAGCACCTCCCACTCCAGCAATCTACCCTCTGCAGTCTTCTCCAAACAGGAGCCACCTGCTCCTGTCAGCCACCACACTGAACTGTAGTGCCTGCCCTACATAGTAGCACACCAGGTTCCCTTGATTGGAACTAGGGCTGATGATCTTCAGCTGTGAGCCTAAAGAGTGTGAACATTGAGATTGGTTATGTGCTTTCACTTTCTGATGGTCAGAATAAGGCTGAGCTGAAACTCGGTGTGCATGGATAGGCTGAACAAGCTGCTTGTGTTGAATATGTCCTTCTACGCTGATATTCAGAAGGCAAGTGTGTTAGGGGGATCTAAGGGTGTTTTCGTTCCCCCTGGGTCTTCCTGTCCTTGAAGGGGTTTTATATGGCCTCCCTATGCTTGAAGGGATAATTTCATGTTCCTGTTCTGTTCTGGGTTTTCCAGCTTGCGGGCTCGGGGAGGTGGGGAGGAGGGCGGCATATGTAGTCCATCTGATGGTAGCTTGCCTGTGCAATGTCATTGTTTGGGTCTGGGTTAGTGTTCCTGATGTCCTCGCTGGCTCAAGTCAGCTGACTGAGTATTTTTTCAGGTATACCCTTGCCCCATTCCCTAATTTCACTTCCCGGTGGGTCATTTTGGGAAATATAATTTTCTATTACGGGTTTGGCCGGGTATCCAGGTATCCGGCTACCTCACTCCCGTGGCTCATGGTCAACGGATGAAGTTGCCGGCTGGGAACTTGGTCACATTCCATGCCTGCCACTTTGTGGTCAATCTATGATAATGAGGTGGGGTACATCCACACAGCAAAATCATTTAGGAGAAAAGTGATTCCTTTCAAGAAGCTTCCCTGAATTTCGCATTAACACCTGACGCTAGAGGCAGAACAGGGAATCACTCCAATTATCAAATCAGTCCTGAGCCAAGGGCTAATTGGTCTCACTACTAGCCCATGTAACTCTCCAATACTGCTAGTTAAAAAGCAAGGAAAGACTACCTATTGTTTCATGCAAGATCTGAGAGTTTTACATGTGGTGGTTGCACCTTCATTTCCTGCAGTGCCAACCCCGGCTATGATACTGTGATACATTCACCCAGAGGCTACACATTTCACAATAGTAGACCTATGTTGAACACTTTTTCTCTGTTCCCATACATAAAAACAACCAGTACTTATTGCATTTTTGCACAGAAAAATTCAGTACAATTGGCTCTGTTTATCCCAGGGGTACAGCAATTGCCTGACCCTTTACTCTCAACAAATAAAGACTTAGATGATATTAAGTTCCCCTTCAAGTCAGTTTTAGTTCAATATGTGGGAGATATGTTAATCGCCACACCATCAAACAAGAAATGTAAGCAAAATACAGGTCCTGCTAACCACTCTTGCTGAGAAAGACCCCAAGGCATTTAAGGCAAAAATAATTACAGTTATGTAGACACAGAGTCCATTACTTGGGACAGATCATACCAGGGTTTTCCCATTAATAGCTCCCTCCTGGAATGAATAAGTGCACACAATTTAAAACCACAAACTATCATACAGATGAGGGCATTTTTAGGCATGGTCGGGATACTGCAGACAATGGATCTTAGGGTATGCCAAGATTGTTAAACTCCTTCAACAGTACACCTGAGTAAACACCATAGAGTCTCTGAAATGGTTCGCAGAAGGCTGAAGAAGCCTTCATTAAGATAAATAATAGTTTGGCCAGTGCACCTTCTCTCTGACTACCTGATTTTAAGAAAGAGTTTCCCCTTTACTGTCATGAGAGAAATGACTTTATCCTAGCCATCCTTACATGGGTACACGGCATACATCATAAGCCAATATCCAATGACAGCAAAGAACTAGACCCTGTTGCTGCTGGAATGCTGCCTCGCTTAAGATCAGTTGATTCATCCCCACTAAAAGTGGAAAAGTGTGAGAATAATTTACTAGGGTATCCCCTAGAGGTTGCAGTACCCCATTCAGTCGTATCTTTAGTACTGAAAACAAAAACACAACACATCTCTGAGTCTGAGGCAAGAAATTATTACATTCTTCTCCTGAACTCCTCCAATGTCACACTAACCAGATGTGTGGTATTAAATCTAGCATCTCTGCTCCCCGCTCCCCAGGATGGAGAACTGCACATGATTATGTATCTATTACTGGCTCATTAAACAGATCTAACCAATGTACCCCTCTCTGAAGCAGACCTGGTTTACTTCATTGATGGGTCATGTTACCAAGATCAGAATGGGGAAATGGTTTCAGGGTATGCAGTGTGTGAGCCTGGGCAGGTAGTGGAGAGTGGACAGTTTCCCCAGGTCACCTCCACCTAGGTGGAAGAATTAGTGGCACCAACAAGGGCATGCAGTCTTGCCACTCAACAATCTGTCAACATATATACTGATTCATGTTATGCATTTAGTGTAGCCCCCTGACTTTCATCAGCACTGGAAGCAAAGATAGTTCCTGACATTAACAGGGTCCCCTATCAAAAATAGCGAATTTGAGAAGGCTCTGCTATGTGGAATTATGTCACCCAACAATATAGACATAATCAAGTGGGGCGCACACCAGCAGTTGATGAAATCTGTCACAGCAATGATTTTGCAGACTGAACAGCCAAACTAGCTGCTTTATTTGACTCGGAAAGTGCATATATTCTATTGTTTTAAACCATTCTTGTCCCCCTCCCGTGCAAGAAAGACAATTGGATAAAGAAGGGTTGTCAATTACACAATGACTCTCTGTGGCAGGATGATTAGTGGCATCCAAAATGCTATTGTCACACTTTGTTCCGATGTATCATGGCCAGGCTCATGTAGGAAGAGATGACATGTTATGTCACTGAGGAAATTATGGTTCGCCCCTGATTTCTCTAAAATGGCTCATGAATATTGAAGGTGCTGTACCATCTGCCACCAAAACAATGTGGGCAAAGCTGTACCAGCCACCCAGGGAGCACACCCTCCTCCTTATGGTCCATTTGTGGATCTTCAGATTTATTTTCTCCAAATTCCTTGCTGCAACAACTTGCAGTACCTTCCTGTTATTCTAGACATGCTCTCTGGGTGGGTGGAGGTGTACCGCTGCTAGAGGGTAGATGCTGTAACAGTTGTAAAAATACTTGTTAGAGACTTTCCACCCAGGTTTGAAGTGCATGTTAGCATCAAAAAATAACAGGGCTCCCAATTCATAAATAGTGTGGTAAAATCATTTCTGTCCACTTTGAATGTGCAGCAGTATTTACACGGCCTGCACCATCTTCAATTAGCAGGTGCTATAGAGAGACACAATGGAGTCATTAAGAACAGGTTGGCCTAACTCTGTCAAGAGACTGGGTTGGAATGGCCCAAAGCCCCTCCCCTTGTGTTGTTCACCATGGAAAGAACCTCTAGCATAAAGACAGGCTTCAGCCCCTATCATATATGAGATAGTTGACGTATGTGATTGCCTTTGTCGCCACCTGTTAAAGCTCTTGGTGACATTTTGCACTTAACTGACAACTAATTACTGGGGTATGCGAAGTCTTCTGTCAGCTTTGTCCACAAACAGTTTAAGGCAACTCTACCTAAAGAACCACTTGTGTCCAGCCACTCTCAGCAGCCGCTAGGAGATCTTGTACTACTGAAGACAAATCAGAGAAAGTCGGCTTTGGCTCCAAGGTGTGAGGGGCTGCTAAAGGTTCTATAAGTGCAAAGTTCAGCTCTAAATTTGTGAGGGCACCCGACATCGCTCCATGTCGCCTATTGTAACAAGCTGCACCATTTGTGAATTGAAGTGCTTAAAATGATTTTCTGCTTTGTAATGTCTGTTGTAGTTCCACCAAACTAAAACAGAGGTATAATCATTCTAACATAGTGACTACCTTGGATGTCCTGGTATAAAAAGAGGTTTATAGTGGACTCACAGGGAGGAACCTGTGATATAAATGAAGCCTGTTACTGTGGGATAGAAATGTGGTTGGGGTTCCTCCCAAGACGTGCTATGTGTCCCCAAGGGGTGGTCTGGTTCCATGAGATACCCTCACAAATTGGTTGTCTGATGATGACTGCCTCTAGGCCTGGAATGCAAAGCCACATTCCTCAAATTTAGCCCCTACATAAAATGTGTTGTCAAAGAATGAAGGCTGTTACTAGAGTTACCCCAGCACCCGAAATATACCCTGTACTGCCTCATATTTTCGATCTAACCCATTATTGTTGTTCGGTTTTGACTGGGAAGAAAATAAATCATGAAAACCATATATTGGTGCAGGTACCTACCTAAAACAAAGGTGTTTTTGAAGGGAAAGTCTGAGGGTGGTAGAGGCAGCAGGCCACTGATATAGTGCACCTGTTGTGAGGTTTCCACCATGTGTCTGTATTGGGAGAGAGAAAGATAGATGATCAGAGTGTAGTGTTAGGAAAGGACTACAATAAGTCTGTGGAGCTATACTGTTACTTACTAACCCCATGGAATTCTAAAAAAAGCATTGAAGTGGCAAGGATGTGTTTGAATACCACACATGCTATGATTTGATAGGTTATTTATTACGCGCTTAATACCCAGAGGTTTCTAAGTACGGACCCGGGGATCGAACCTGTTTTGCTCCATGTCGTCTTGCTTCCAAGGCGAGCACGTTGCCGCTGAGCTATCCTCCACAGACAATATAATAAGGACTTAGAAAGCGGAACATGTACCTTAATACAATATTAGCTCTATCACCAACATTTGAGGTTACTGATTTTATAAGAAACACACAGATACATAGTCAGTCTCTGTATGACACAGTGAGCAAAATAGGTCTGGATTTAGGTATGTTATTTTGAACACCACACTAGCAAACATTGAGCCAGATAGGCCTGGATTTAGGTAAGTTATTTTGAACACCCCATTAGCAACCATGATATTGACCCTTTCTTTATCTACATTTCAGGTCCCTACTCAGTTCCAAGACTTCACTCAGGTGGGCTGCCATCTGCCTTCAGCAACAGAGGAGTTGTTTAGAGGAAGACAGAAAAGGCAAGTAGCCAATCAAATTTGGGATGGTTCCAATACAGTCTTCGTATCTTGGGGCGTGTGTAAGGGGCAGACTTTAGATGGCCATTTCACTGCTTAGAATGATCAACAGGACTTAGCTCTGGGGAATTGCTCACCAATACAAATACAAACATTGATGAGATACACATCATAGGGACCCTAAGCAAGCTCATGAGAGATGCCCTAATCCAACTGATCAACAGAATAATCACATTGGGGCAAATGCTACAGTGGGACATCACCTATCAATAGGTGTAAGACTACATGAAGTGTGTACTTGTGAGCACCCATGAAGATGTGCAGCACAACCATTAACCAGGAATCTTGGAAAATGACTCCACAGTACCCAAAGACCTGCAGCCCCGGAGAAACCTTTGGAAGTACAGTGGATGGACCTGTGGACATCAAGAGTGATCTTTTACACCATGGGGCCAATCAAAGGCATCTGGCACCTACCAGCAGAATCGTGCCCGGCTCAGGGGCTGGATGTGACTGGGGCTGGGTCACGCTCATAGAAGTGTGGCAATGGTGGCCACCTGGAAGTCCGGGGCAGGTACCTTATCTCTGCCCCAGGGATAACCCCCTGCCTTGTGGTTTGGAATTGGCTCAATGTGAAAAGTGTGCCTCCTTAAGCCACCCCAGCTGTAATGTCTTAACAAGCTAGGAAAAGATAATCTGTTGTTAGTGGGTAACAAGATCAGGCATGGCAAGGCAACTGTGACATGGGCCTTCATCCACCACAATGCTTCGAAGCCATAACAATGGTAGCAGGCACTATATAAATGTCAAATAATATAACATACTATAACATAACATATACATTACTGGTTGTTTATTGTCTCATGGTGAGGATAAGTGTGTGGACTTGGTCTTGGTTTCTATGATGGACATACAGTTTGTCATATAGACAAGAGCTAGGCAGTTGAAAACATTGAGCAGCAATAGAAAAATAAATCTGTAAGTGTTCATATAGAAGTTTTGATGGGATGGCCCAAGGTAGTGCCCAGGAGATTCAAAAAAGTTATAAAAGCTTGATACCAGAGGTAAAGAAGATTACTGATATTCAGAAAAGCTTACAGGTATTAGATGTAGTGTTTAATGAGCAGGAAAGGCCTTTGAGTCAGCTCATCGTACAGCCACTCTGTGTACACCTGATGACATTACGTGTGCTACTAGTAATTAAGTCTCTGAACAACCTTACATCACCACAATCATGAGTAGAACCATGTTCTTCTTCCTACTGGTAGGTCTTGTCTCCTGCTGTCGGTGTAGTTACAATAAGAGGAAGAGCATGATCATTAATACTGCACCCTACAGGCCCGCTCCATGCTTCTCGATCCATGATGCGTTTTCTTCTTTTGTTCTTCATGATGTTAGCAAAGAAAGAGACACACTACAACAAGAATTGAATAATCTCTTAGAAGTTTTAAAATGTAGTTTTAAAGAAAATGCACTGATGCTTAGATTTTAATTTTAGAGGAATATTAAAAATCCACAATTGATGACCCTGGTTCTACAAAACCTCTGCCACTGGAAAAATGGAAATGGGGAAAACGTGGCATGTAGCTGATATTATAGTTGCACTAGAAGCACAAAAGGGGTAATGTGAAAGCTTGCAGCCCCGGTTAAGTAGAAAATGAAAAATAATAATAAAAAGATGAGGTACCGATCATGGCGAAAGGGAAGAAATGAAAGGGTGGGATCAGGGGATTTCTTTTATAGAAAAAAAGAAAAAGTAAAACACTTGTTGCTGCCCTATCATGACGTCACCTTTAACCCTAATGTTAATTATGTTTCCTTAGATAACAGCAGACGCTGGTTAGGGTACCATTCACACCCTATTAGCACCAGGCATTGCAGGTTATTGACATCTGAACTGTGCATGTGCGCACAATTTGCTGAGTATGAACATTCAGCCTGCCGCGGGTGATTGTGGCAATGACACAGACTCGATGCCAGGGGATAATGTCGTCATGTGGGCGCTGGCCCTACACCCCTCACCTGAGGAGGATGTGACCGGAAGCACGCAAACACCGCCATGTTTTACCCGAAAGCAATCCGCCCTGGAGACACCTTATGGGCATGGACACAGGGCAGACTAAACCCACAAGGCAATCATTATCATTGGTCTAGAGAAGGCGGTAATAGTGTGTTAGAAGACTTAATAACTGCATTTCAACGTCTCGTGGTCAAGCATCAATAGTGGTTTTAAGGAGTGATCTTGGAGCTCAGAGTGGGTTAGTGGGTTGGGAATCGGTTAATGGTAGGATGCTGTTCATTTTTTTTGCTAGGCTAACTGTAAAAATCACACTGTACACTTTAAGGAAATGAAAGCTGCAAACAATGGCCTTCCCATATTTTCTGTACAGGCCGAATTCACTCCAAAATATATGCACACAAATATTTTGTTAACAATATTTTGTGTATTTCCTTTCTAAAGATATGATCTGCTTTCAATTCTGCTGAAATGTTACTTACTTTTGAAAGGTCTAATGGGGAAATAACAGATATTTCAATGTATACAGAGGTAATGTATATACTTATAGGACAACGTTTGCATATACTGAGATTATTTAAAGTGAAGTGCACTTTAGGAATTTGAATATTTGCAAATGTGAAAACAGTACAATCTTGGTGTGCAGAGGCACATCTCAACTCTTGCCACCCCAAAAATAAAACATAAACACCAATGGGAAGGCCATAATACACATTGTATATACATGGATTCAAATGCCCTTCTCATCCTATTTCACATTGCAAAAATCAAGTAAGTTATGAAGATATCACGAAGCACCATGCATCTAAAAACATTATACACATTGAGAAGTAACAAAAAAAGTCCTGCAATTCTTCAGAACTAGCAAGCAGTTATACACAACAAATACCAAGGTAAGGCCTACTCTTCACTAATACTTAAAGTGGAACGTCTGTAACAAAACTACAGCTGCCTATGTAACATGTAAATGAATCAAGCAAACATAGCTACAAAGCATTTCTCTTAAATTCCACAATAACAATGTTATATATCCTTCCTGATTTCCACAGAAAGCTGAAACCTGAATTAGTCTGAGATGCTACGTCACCAACAGGAGTCTCTACATTCCACAGGAAGCAAGTACATCAGTTCAATAAAAGACCAACCAGTACCTGCCTTAGAGATCTGCAGGGTGTCTCCAATGCAAGAGGCACACAGTTAATACAATGCAACATTATCAAAACCCTTACAGACTTTCTAAAATAGGATTATCTCTTGCTGTTCTCTTGCACAACTATCTTGAGCAATAACCTGGGAACGTGTAAGGGTCTTGGAATGATAGCCACTCCTTCAGTCTACACATCTTAAATACATGTTATATACATCCCATGGGCCAAAGTATCCAAACATCTGTGCACACAAATGATGAGAGGCATTAGCACAAGTCACAATGTCTACCAACAAAAAAGATGCATCCTAATCTTCCATGTATTCCCAAATCATACAGCATTTTCGTACATTCTAAAATGCATACCATGTTCACAAATAGGATATGCTTTGATAAACATGGAAAAACATAAATTCCGTCCACCTCTGTGGAAAAGTGCAAAGGCATATGCAAAAGAAAATAGTATTAATTCTGACCCACTCATACTTTTTATGAGTGTAACTTTATGTTACTTTACTTTAATCCATTTATAACACGCACCATGGACCCAGAGGCTTAATGGTGCACAAGAAAACATAAAGTATATAACAAAAACAGGACAGAAATACAAACATTTGAGAGCCACTTTAAATGACTCTGATCAGAGACGATGAACAGGGAGACCCACAGTATTGGGACAATCATTATCGAAATAGAAATGTTTTCAGCCCTTTTCTAAATATTGTTGTAGAACTCAGATCTCTTAGATCTGGCGGCAGGATGTTCCATGCCCTAGGTGCAGCTATAGCAAACACACAATTCACGGCCTTGCTAGATTTGCATGCCGGCGTCTTGGTTAGTGTTATTAGACCTGAGGGTCCTTAGAGTAAAGTTCTCAGTCAGCACCTCACTCAGATAGACTGGCATTGATTCCAGGAGACATTTATGGGTGATCAGTAACAGGTGATAGGGAATCCTTGCATCAACTGGAAGCCAATGCAAATTACGCCTAGCGTCTGAGATATGACCCCTCCGTTTGATTCCGGCAATGACTCTCACTGTACTGCTCTTGCATTCTAATATAGAGATTCCCACTAAAAGACTGCTACAGTAGTCCATTTTTGACCTGATAATAACCCTCGCTATCGTCTCAGAGTTGGCTTGAGAAAACTGCGGCAATATAAACCCCTCTAATTAAATTTGCGTGCTTATTCCTCAAATGGGAATCGAAATTCATGCTGTATAAGGCTTCCATAGAAAATCATTAGCAACTATTTCCATTTACAAAATCTGCATCTTCCCACTGTGGTGTCATAGCAGAGGATCACTACTAGAGCATGACAGCAGGGAGATACAGCCTTTTCTCTATCAGGCATTTCCCCCCCTTCAGGGTGCTGTGTGGTGAGTGGAGAGGGAAATCGACGACCCATTCGAGGTCGGGTGGTATCTCCTGAAGAAGTACTTCCAAACTCATTCACCATTTCCACTACTTGCAGTCACAGTAAATCCCCCGGGTTACGAGTGGCAGAATGCCAGTGATGATCCCCATTACCAGAGTCCATAAACTTCCATTCAAGATTAAGAGGATTGACCGCTGGTGGTCATTCCACCCATTGTAAATGCTTCACCTTTTTTAGGGTGAGTGGAGGAAACATCTCCAGTAATTGCTTGATGGTTTTCCTCCACTTCAAACCCCAAACTCAGAATTGGGCAGTGCAGTAAATTAGGATTAAAGTGGCAGCAATAGAATTACTGCCACTTTACTGACAATGCTATTCCATGAAGGGCCACACGTGCACTGGGTAGGGAATGAAGGCAGAGAAGGCATGCACAACATACAATTATAGATGGGTAGCTTTGTAAGATGGAGTGCATTTCACCTCAGTGTTCTGATCTAGACCACTTCAGCTTGAAATACAATCTGTAGCATTGTCTGCAGAGCTAAACCTGTGGAGGGTGCCTTGATGTTCCAAATGCAGTTCCGCCAGGAAAGTACAGAACCTACAAATAGACATAATTGTCTCTTAGATGTCACTGGATACTATTCATTGGTACATATCCCCATAGCTGATTGCAATCCATCTATTAACCTGTATTTCATGAACTATCACTGTAAAAGGCCCAGCAAAGACCCACCAGTGTGAAATCTGTTCGCAAAACCCATCTGGAATCTAACAACCTGCAATGCATTACTGTTCAAAACACAGTTCCAGATGAAGCTGAGACCTTCCAAGGTAGCCACACTTTACTGAAGCTCTGAGCCACCTGGGAGATGCTCTCTTCTGGATGCAGCATCTCCCTGATAACTGCTTTTGTGCAGGTCTCTATGTTTTTTATTTGAGCTGAGTACTGGAGTCGTGTCCAGCAGCTGCAGTGGATGCGACAGTGGCACTGAGCCGCAGACGCGGCCTGGTGTCTATGCAATGGGTCTTCCTTCCACGTAAGCGGTACAGTGTACTGCATGGGACCAAACTGTGTCTATCGCCCTTGGAGCTGATGTGCTATTCTATCCGGGCTTTAGGTAAATTGGCTTCCCACAGCTGCCAAGACTCCTCGACAGCTGAAGAGACACCACACTTGATTTCCTGGGTGTGGGTAGTTATGGCCTGTGGAGGCATTGCTGCATGTCCTGAGGTGGTATGGTGCGGTGTGTACCGCTGTATAAAAAGGGCTCTGGTGGTGAGCCTGAACTTTGGCTTAGCACACATGATTTTTCAAAGGGCTTAACACCAGCAAAGGAATACCCTATGTGTTTGTCATTGCTTGCCAGCCCGCAAACCTGCAGTTTGCTATTCCTACATGGTACAAATGTTGGTTCCTCATGGGAAAAAGAGATACTGCAATCGAGTGCCGGTTGCTGCCATTGGAAGCATAATTTCTGCATCTGTTATTTAAACCCCCTTTTTGAAGCATTGTTATTTAGGGGTTTGCTTGGTATTTTTGGTTTCTTGGGCACTGCACCTGCACTATATCTGTGTGCACATCCTCTGGAAAGGGGCTCAGACTGACTTGCTTCTGTGTGTCTCTGGCCGCACTATCACAAAGCTGATTTATTCATGAGGCTTTCCTGGTGGGGTGCCGGGATCCATGTCCTAGCAGAATAAACAAGCCAGCCTTAAGGCATGCAGCAATACTCTTCACTGGCATAGATAGCATCTGGGTCAGACTTCTCCGGGATTGGTTCTCCAGTGGAGAGTGGGCCATAGACGCGGCACTCTATCCTTCATACTGCTTCATCATGGTGTTCCTATAGCATCCAGGCTCTGAACATGTACCAAAAGTCTTGCCCGGATGCACTTGAGGCAATGGAGGAAATAAGGCAGCTGAAGCAAGGTTTCCTTGACGCTAATCAGAGCATTCCACAAGTTATGCAGGAGCTTAAAGATGTACTGAGTCACAGGACCCAGCGCAACAAAGACATTCAGAATAATGAGTGCCACATGAGTGCATCGGGGGACAAATATGACACAGTTTTGCTCAAACTCACTTCAGCGGAATAGGAGATTCAATGGTGGTGCACAAAAAGTGATGATCAAGGAAATCATTCCGGTTACAATATCGTGCACACCTGGTGGCTGAGAACGAGGAGTGTCAGCATATAGTGGTATACATCAACACACTCTTGGAAAGGTACCTCCATCTTCATTATCCACAAGCCTTTACTAATTGAAAGAAAGCATAGAGCACCTATGCCTAAACCCACAACAGGGGAAAAGTCAAGGATCATCACATGTCACTTTCTTAATATCTGTGATGAAGAGACAGATATCAAGGCTCTTAAAAAGGTTGACACAGTAGAGATTGGCTCTTCAAAACTCCACCTGTTCCAGGACTATGCATTAGAAGAGACAGAGAAGGGACTTGACTTCTTTCAAGTTTTTGACCATCTGAAGGACTTGCCTATTTGTAGATTTATTTACTTTTCTGGTGGATCTCCATTTGGAGCATCAAGGCACCCTCCACATGTTTAGCTCGTCAGACACTGCTACATGTTGTATTTGTTAGTACAACATCACTGCAACCCTTAGAACAGGTCTTTCCACGGCCAGATCATGCTTCACTGTCTGGACTTGCAGACCCACGATGCCCGGAGAGAGTCCCCTGGAACCATTGTTTGGGAACTAAAAGGAACAGCAAAGGGAATTATCCAGTGAAGCCACCTGTTCATTGATTGTTATTTTATCATGTTTGCCTTGCTATGCTGCAAATTATTTTCAAGTGATTTCTCGTTTGTGTGTCCGATGCTTATGTCATGTTCAGAAACTGTCCTTACTCATAGCCATGATGAGTTTTGCATGGAATTTACCAGCCAGCAGGAAGTGCTGTCAGACGCAACACTCAGGCATGTCACCTAGCAGACTGGCTGATGCTGGCTGTGCACCCCAACACAATGAACGTGCAAATGAATAGCAAACACTTCTTGTGGGCAGAGTCTTTACTTTGGTCTCCACCGCTCGATACAGCCTTGTTTCGTGTTGAGACCGTAGACCATCATGGGGGGTCATTGGCCCCCAGTTCATTTGGCAACAGAAGGAAATACCGGACAGAAAAGGGTACTTCGGGGCTATGAAAGAATGGGTGGAGTGCAAATTCTCAAAGCCTCCAATGATGTTGTGGCCAAACTAAACTGGAAATTGTGTGCAGTGTGAGCATGATGCACACTAGAAGTGATGTGCTAAGTGGGAATAGTGCTAAGTAGATATGATATGCCAATTGGGCATTAATAAACTGGCAATGATCTGCTCAGTGGGCATAAGGTAATTGATACCTGTCAATCACATACAGTAGTAGATGTGCTGAAAAATGGCCATTATGTGCTTGTGTGCTAATGAGCCATAATTTAAACTGGCAAGGATGCGTTAGCGAAGTTCAAATACACATACAATAAAAACAGAGAGAATACTATTTGTTCATCAAAACGTAGCAGGTCATCCTATTACCATTCGATGTGTTTAGATACTGAAACTCATGCCATGTGCGTCCCTTCACAAAAAGGAATTATGACACATGCTGCCCTTGCATTTTTAATTCTCGCCTCTATGGACAATATAACAATTGTATCACTTTCTGTCTTCTGTTTCCCGCGCCCCTCCCCCACATTTTGCCAACTTAAAAGAATATTATTATTTTTTGTCTCAGAAAAAGGCAGTGGCTTCAAGAGCACAGGTGATCGCTCAACCTTGTGTTACTTTCACTAAAGCAGTATAAACTATCTCTGCAAACAGATATGGTGCAAAAGACTGGTAAAACATTGGAGAGCACTTTATGAGGCCAAGGCACTCCCAAGACGTAAAGACATTGACCTCCTGAACTTCTCGGGTGTTAAAGCATAAAATGATAAAAGGTGTCTGCTGCATTAGGCAGTGCTCCAGTAAGTCACACGGATTCTGAAACTCGGGACATGTTAGGAATTAAAGGCACGTAATTCCCTTTACTTTTCACACGGTTGAGGAGCCACGTTGACAAGGTGGACCCTGGACGACACCAAAAATAAACATTGTGTGACTTTTATTCACTTTCTGTTTTCCACCCTCAGAATTATGTACATACAATTTAGTCAGGTTTGCACCCCGTCCCAGCACTTTCCTCTCGAAGATTGTCTTTATGTAAATCTCGGTTGATCTCTGTCAAAAGATTATGTGAAATTATGCTGTTTGAGACTCCTGCTCAAATATAACTATTCTTGATTAAATCAATACACCAATATTACACCTAACCGTCTAAAAAAGAAAATTTGTTTTGAATGAGATGCTGTTATGTGTTGAATTAGTTCCATATAAAGAAATTGCTAAATAGATGCTGAATTGACCACTGGTAGGAATACTCCTTCTGTGTACTAGTTACTCTCCCCAGTTGCTGCCAATGTTGGGGATATCCCTTCTGTAACTCAGAAGGTGTCAAAAAGGAACATAACAAATCTCAAGAGATCCACAATGCATAACCCACCTATGCACCCTGTCTTCTTCAGTATGCATTGGGTTATCATGGGATCCATGCACCACCCATGTCAACATTTAATTTCTTGGATTGCCAAATAGAGAATCATCTCCAGTCATAATATGATGCTACAGGTATCCGCACTCTCACCACAGTGCTGAAGCAAAGCCAGATGGTAAACTTGCTACGCCAATATCTTGACATGGGATTTTATCATAGAAGAAAGGGATAAAACTAAAACAATACTAGCAACCCAGGACTGGTGTGTGACGTGTGATAGAGTAAAAAATGATAAGCTGCTGGATAATGTAGCCATGGATCCCACAAAGCTGGGAGAGAGAAGACGCTAGTTGACCTAATGCCCATCGCTATTCCTGGGGAATACCATGATGCGATGCAGATTCAATTTCATCAAAATACAGGAAATCTTGAACATTCATGCTCAGGGAAAGAGAGTTTATTTTATTTTATTTTTTACATTTATAAAGCGCACAAAGCAGCCCTGGGACATCGTGGCACTGTTACAGCGGTGCTTACTTAGTTACAAGGAAAATAGACATGAGCGCCTGTCTGTGGTTCTTGGTTACATTGAACCTAACGCCAGACAGGTGAATAGTACATTGACACAGAAACAGCAGAGTTACAGGCTCAAAGGTTCACGTAAAAGACAAAATGCCCCAGTCTGTTCACGTAAAAGACAGAATGTCCCAGTCCGTTCACGTAAAAGACAGAATGCCCCAGTCCGATTCCAGGAGAGCTTCCCTGGGATGGAGGAGTGAGTGGGCAGTAAATACTGTGGTGAGCTAATTGAAGAGCTCAGTTTTGAGAGAGTTGAAGACCGCTAGGTGAAAGGTCTCATTTCGAAGGATTGTGGGGAGGGAATTCCAGTGGCTGGGAGCAAGGCAAGTGAAGCTGTCACCTCCTGCTTTCGCCCTTTTGAAAGTGCGGACTTTAAGCTGATTAGAGTTCACTCTACGTGCAGATTTTGCAATAAGACCATTGAGAGTTTGAAACACGTGGTCATGGTATGTCAAGCACTAATGCATGTCCGAACAATAAGTTTTGGTAATTTTATTTCTAACCATTCTTGTGTTTTTAGGAAAAACCTATGGACTCTTATTATTTCAGGAGAATCGCCAAAGTTGACTTATGACCTCATGAGTTTTTTAAAGGGGTAGAGGCAAAACAGGACGTTGTCTGTTTGACGAATTTGATCGATTATGTTTCCTTTTAACTTTTGTGTCATGTATTTAATATTTCTGAAATTATGGTTTTGTATTGTTCATATGGATTTAAGAAGTGCGATTATGCATAAGGTTTATTTTAAACCATATGCACAATAAGAAAATGTGCTTCAAAACTTGCTATGTGGTAACATTGTGTACCCTGACTGCGCACTGACTGCAGTTCTATCCATGATACAAGGCAAAGCCATCCACCCATGACCTTGGCGTGACCTGGCCTCTTTTGACCAGGCGGGTGTCTGGCTTCTGGAAGTGTGATTCACCAGAGGTTTCTTGGAAACATCAATGAGAAATATGTGGCCGTTCGTGATTAGGAATTATCAACTCATCCAGCTCAGCCAAAGCGCGAGGCCATGATGAGAACAGAGACCGGCTCACAGAGTATGGAGGAGAGATGGCTCAACCAGACATCCCTATCAGACAAGACCTGGCTGATGATTTCAGGTACATAATATGGACCTCCTTCCATCTATGTACCTATATACATCTGAGGCCCTCATTACCAGCACAAACAAACCTCTCCTGTCTAGGAGACAGCTTCTTCTGTTGCATCCCTCGATTCACAGGTGTGCAGCACCTGGTGTATGCTGTACCCCGTCCGTCTTTATTCTAACTCCTATAATGTCCACAAACCTCACTCTTTAAGCCAGCTCTTGGAATGCCTACAAGATTCACTCTTAAATCCAGCTGTGTTAATGCCTACAAGCTTCAGACTTTAATCCAGATCGTGTAACGACCACAAGCTTAAAACCAAACCCTAGTAAACTTTTAAAGCAAGACAGATGTTTATTTAAGTAGGAACAGAGACAAGTCTAGTGATCAAAGTGAAAACACAAAATCTACAGAGGGAACGAGAACTCATTTTGACCCATTTTCTAAATACTGCGAAGAAGTCGACCTCGTTTCATGAAGTGTTATGCCATCAGTAACCAGAGTACCTCTCTCAGAGAAATCAGAGACCATTAGCAGTTCTTTATGTAAAGTTGCATTTCTCGCAGAGTCCATTATCACAAAACCCTATTGCAATGCTTGACAAAACCCTAGCCCCACTGTGAGCACAATTTGATGCCACACTACTCCCTGATCAAACTCTAGAAGCGCTCCCCGATAATTTAAGATGTGCACGTTGTTTACAAAGACATATATAATGAGCTATTATCTGGGAGCGCCAACTCTGGTTTGTAACCTTCATACTTGATTCCCAAATATGTGTCTTTGAAACAGCCAGACATGCCCCATGAAAACCGAGAAAACCGTCTACTCCAGTGTCAGGGCGAAGTTCCTAAAACAGCGAAGTGCCTGGAACATTTCCTCTCATGGCTACCCGAATATGATTACACGCAGTCAAGGTAGTGATGCTTTGGTCATTTGTGCATTCCTGGCCTCCTCTGATCCACACACCCAATTAGGACCTGCCCCTAGTTTGGTATAGAAAGTGTTAGTCACGGCTGCATTTCGCAAGAAGCTGGGGAGCCATTTGGAATTGCAACCCCAGCAGAGGCTTCTCTGCTTATTGCAGGCAATGTCCCTGGGGATGCTAACACCCTGGTCCGGGCTGTAGGATCAGGGTGTTTTGAACCAAATCTGCCCTTCTGGTCTGTCCTCGCTTCCATTGACAGCTTAAGAGCAAGAGCCCTGGATCTGGAGCCTGCATTATCCTAGCATTATAGGTACTCCTGCTGATGCAAACCAAACTACCCATCCTGAGTGTTTAGGAGCCATCAGCCTTGAGAGGTACTAGTGATCGTGCGTAGAAGTGTTCACACTCGAATGAGCTAATAAAACTCTCCCCAGGTATGTAATAGGGTGTAGTTACAGTGGGGGTACAGTCTAGCCTCCAATACTTATAAAGCCTCGTGGCGTGGATAAGTAAAGACCAAAAACACACGTTTTGGACTGATAGGGGAGTTCCCACCTGTCGATTCCCCCAATTTTCATATCACACAACAGGATCACAGGTTTACAATTTTATAGTTATTTGAACATTCATACCAAACGTGTAACATTCATCTGACCTGCCCTCCAACATATCTAACTAAACCCTCATGAAGTAGCTACCCCTAGATTGCACTGATGGGCCGCTGATGGGCCGCCCCTTGCCCTAGATAAGTGGCCCATCAGCGCAGCCTAGGGGTAGCTACTTCACTTAATTAAAGGACACAGTTTCCAGTCGTGAGAAACCCGCAGCCAACAACCTGGCATCAACCTCTCTCCCAGCCGCTAGCAGCGTCTCCCGAATCAGAGTTTGGCCTTATAGCACTTGGAAGCAGTTCTTGTTAATAAACATTTGCTCTAGGCAAGTTTTAGTCTCTAGTGGACGGAGTCTCAAAAATGGGCACCTAAACATACCTCAGAGATAAGCCTGTTTTTAGATGCCCACCCATTTTAGGAAATGCACCTGTCACCTTATTCTCAAAGATAATCGGGTCCTTAACTTGAACTCGGGTTCCCAAATCCGAATTTAGGTCCCTGAACTTCCCTGCACATAAACAGGAGCGTATTGCAGTCCCCTTTATGGCCCCTGATGCCATGTGAGGTGTGGGATTCTGGGGTATGGCCATAGACCATGCCGTGGGAAAATTGGAACACCGGCTCTAACTGAATGAATTCAAGCAGCCACAACAGCATCCAAATAAACAAATACACCATCTAATCTTCTCAACTCAGCTCAACAGTTCGGATGTATTGTTCCCCACTTACCCACTTAGAGTGCATTTGTTCTGCCATTTGTGATTTTGCCAGCTCTATCACACGCTATCTATCCAAGCACTTACATCTTTACTTTTACAGCATCTACAACCATCAATATCTAAAAAGACTATTTTAAATATTAAATCACACCTATTGGAATAATACAGTAGTCACCTCTCAAAATGTACAACACACTAGCATTTCAGATTTGGACTTTAGGCAAATTAAACGTCATGAAAATTTTCAACTTACTGTTATCCTATGTACTGCACTTTCCCCTCCCCTTTCCCTCTGCAATTTTCCCTCATCCCCTGCACTTGCATGATCTCAATGTCACCTGGCCTTGTAGGATCGTTGTCTTTGTCTTCGCCCTGTTCCCCTCCCTTGCCTCGTCGCGTCTTGAAACACTTGTGTATTTGGCGCGTTATAAATGCCATATCATATCATATCATAACTGT
Organism: Ambystoma mexicanum; assembly: GCF_040938575.1. Classification (NCBI taxonomy): domain Eukaryota; kingdom Metazoa; phylum Chordata; class Amphibia; order Caudata; family Ambystomatidae; genus Ambystoma; species Ambystoma mexicanum. The sequence goes on from NC_090936.1 coordinate 664,207,435, forward strand.
GTTTTTCCATTTGACAGACTCGTTATTCTTAAAATGGTAATAACTTAGGAGATAAGTAATAAGAAGTGCTAATGCAGTTAATAGTTCTTCTGCTCTCATTAATTACATATTCTTGTACTAACAGGGCACAAGGGCTAGTGATGAAATGTGCCCAAAACCGATAGAACAGAATCATTTTCACCATTTCCATGTTGTAAAATTGATGATGTTGTTTTACCTTAAATCCCAGAGGACTTTGGATAGGGTACCCTCAGCCCCTTTTAGCACAAAGCATTGCAGGTTACTCAAAATTGGACTGCGTATGTGTGCCCAATTTGCAGAATACGAACATTCAGCCTGCCTCAGGTGACTGGGACAAGGCCACAGGCTCTGTGCCAGTGGACCGTACTAGTCGCAACTTGTCCCAACCAAGGACTGTTCATCGGCACTGGACATCATCACAGAGGTACATGCACTACACTCCTCGCTTGAGGAGAATGTGACCGGAAACAGGTAAGCACTGCCATGTCTTACCCGGAAGTGATTTGCTGTGTGATACCTTATTGAAATAGAGGGAAGACTAATCCCTTGAGATTATCATTACCATTGTTCTAGAGTAGGAGGGAATAGTGTGCTGGAAGGCCTGATAAGTGCCTTTTGATGTCTTGTGGTTGAACGTCTATAGTGGATTTAAGGAGCAAGCTTGGTGGACATACCATGTTAGTGGTCTGGGAATGGGTTAATGCTAGGATACTTTCTATTTGTCTTGCAAGACTAACTCTTTTGCTCAATTCATTGTTTGAAATACAGACAATTTTATTTACGCTCACAGATTGGCGCTCTGTTGTGCAATGCTATATGGCACAAGACCGCTGAGTGGCCTCTTCTGGTAGACACCACGTGCATGACAAAGAAAAGATAGGAGTCCTTACTAAATCTCCTAAGTGGTTATCGGCAGAAGACGAAACAGGTTAGTCAGTGCAATGCAAGCCAACGGTTTTCTATCACAATTAGTGTGTAAAAGGCAGGCTTGTTATGGGAATGTGCTAATATCGGTTGGGAATTCTGAGTTGGTTATGCTGTTTTAATAATTGATTTTGCCTGTTCTGTTTGTTTTATGGTCTTGGTGATTGTCTATTTTCTCTACCCTGAAATGTATCTGGCAAACATCACTGGGAATTGCAGCTTAGATTGGCTGTTTTGGTGATAAACCCTGCAAGTCTCCGATATATGTATCTGGGTACAGTCATCATTTGTTTGGACTTTGGTAGGAGACAGAACTCGAAAGAGGCCTCTCTGTCTGTGTTTCTGATTTAGACCATGAAAATAAAACGGGAATGAGAAAAACAGGATCTGGTGGCCCAGTTATTCATAGCACATAAATAGGGAAAGGCAGATGTTTGCAGGTTAAGTGCTCTTTAGCCCTTTTAAGGACCACTCTGCAGAGTCCCTGTTTAATACACTTTCCTTTCTCAAGACCGGGAATGGGTTGAGAAAACGTGTGAATGGTTCAGGGGCAAGTGAGCACAGGGCACCTAAGAGTAAAACTAGGGACAGAAAATGGGCAGAGGGCAGTCTAGCCAGGTGCAAGCCCCTCCAAAGGCCTTGCCAGCACATTATATGTTCACCAACTTTAACAATACTACCTGTAACCTTTTGGACATTTGGCCTTTCTGACATGACTTAATAAACAACTCAGTTACTCATAGAATGGACTTTTAATTTGAACAAATTGGACAAACTGGGAGCGCTCAGACAAACATTAGAAGAACCAATGTGTAAGATAACCTCCAAACAGGGGGGGATGTTTGCGAGTTGGTTGGAAAATGCGACAGAAAGGCGTAACGACTGTAAAGATAGGGGGTGTATGATTATTAACAACAGGTTGGGAGGACAGATAACATTTCTAAGGGCTCGGAAGCATCAGAGATATCGACACACCTGTTCCCACAAATAGTGGAAGGGAAGACGGAAACAGAGCAGGATGATCAAGAGAGCAAGATGGCCGAGGACACTTTCAAATACTACATACTGAGGGGGCTTAGGCAGCAGGATATGATCAGTACCTTGTGCTGATACCGCCCCAACACATTGAGCCCTCTGAGCCTGTACTTCCTGGGCTAAGCAGTCCAGGAGAACAAGTGACAAGGGGATGCACGGTGTATGGGAGAGACTCCCAAGTCCTCCAAACATGATTTAGACAAATTCTGGCTGGGGAAGAGGGGCAGCAACAGCCCAACCTCATCACCGTACATGTTCCATGGACATCGGCTGACCAACAGACCCTGGCTACAAATTTACCATTTGATCAATTAAAAACTAAAATGTATGCTAATACCATTGTCACCACTTTCTTCTCCACTCTGGTTATTACTTCCTCCCACAAACGTTCTAATGTTGCGCCTTCCTTCAACTTCTTTCAACTCCACTCTGGGGTTTAGTTCCTCTCTTCCATTATCTGCTCTTGTCTCTTCCTTCTATTCCACTCTTGGTTTTCAGTTCTCCCTCCTTTCCACTGTTTCCAAAACCACTTTCCATTGAACTCCTGATTTTATTCCAACTCGCATTCCCCTGTTCCTACTACCACCTTCCACTCTGCTACTTCCTTTAATCCTCCCCCTGTCTCTCCCCTTTAACTCCCACCACTTTCTTGTCTGTGAGATTATCTTATGCTCTCTCCTGCTGCCACTTTGCCAGATCCCCTGTGCAGTAATTTCCAGTCTCCAGTCTCCAACGTCTCTGCAGCACCTCCCACTCCAGTAATCTTCCCTCTGCAGTCTTCTCCAAACAGGAGCCACCTGCTCCTGTCAGCCACCACACTGAACTGTAGTGCCTGCCCTACATAGTAGCACACCAGGTTCCCTTGATTGGAACTAGGGCTGATGATCTTCAGCTGTGAGCCTAAAGAGTGTGAACATTGAGATTGGTTATGTGCTTTCACTTCCTGATGGTCAGAATAAGGCTGAGCTGAAACTCGGTGTGCATGGATAGGCTGAACAAGCTGCTTGTGTTGAATATGTCCTTCTACGCTGATATTCAGAAGGCAAGTGTGTTAGGGGATCTAAGGGTGTTTTCGTTCCCCCTGGGTCTTCCTGTCCTTGAAGGGGTTTTATATGGCCTCCCTATGCTTGAAAGGATAATTTCATGTTCCTGTTTTGTTCTGGGTTTTCCAGCTTGGGGGCTCGGGGGTGGGAGGGAAGGCAGGAGATGTAGTCCATCTGATGATGGTAGCTTGCCTGTACAATGTCATTGTTTGGGTCTGGGTTAGCGTTCCTGATGTCCTCTCTGGCTCAAGTCAGCTGACTGAGTATTTTTTCAGGTATACCCTTGCCCCATTCCCTAATTTCACTTCCCGGTGGGTCATTTTGGGAAATATAATTTTCTATTACTGGTTTGGCCGGGTATCCAGGTATCCGGCTACCTCAGTCCTGTGGCTCATGGTCAACGGATGAAGTTGCCCGCTGGGAACCTGGTCACATTCCATGCCTGCCACTTTGTGGTCAATCTATGATAATGAGGTAGGGTACATCCACACAGCAAAATCATTTAGGAGAAAAGTAATTCCTTTCAAGAAGCTTCCCTGAATTATTTCGCATTAACACCTAAAGCTAGAGGCAGAACAGGAAATCACTCCAATTATCAAATCACTCCTGAGCCAAGGGCTAATTGGTCTCACTACTAGCCCATGTAACTCTCCAATACTGCTAGTTAAATAGCAAGGAAAGACTACCTATTGTTTCATGCAAGATCTGAGAGTTTTACATGTGGTGGTTGCAACTTCATTTCCTGCAGTGCCAACCCCGGCTATGATACTGTGATACATTCACCCAGAGGCTACACATTTCACAATAGTAGACCTATGTTGAACACTTTTTCTCTGTCCCCATACATTAAAAACAACCAGTACTTATTGCATTTTCGCACAGATAAATTCCGTACAATTGGCTCTGTTTATCACAGGGGTACAGCAATTGCCTGACCCATTTCTCTCAACAAATAAAGACTTGGAAGATATTAAGTTCCCCTTCAAGTCAGTTTTAGTTCAATACGTGGGCGATATGTTAATCGCCTCACCATCAAACAAGAAATGTAAGCAAAATACAGGTCCTGCTAACCACTCTTGCTGAGAAAGCACCCAAGGCATTTAAGGCAAAAATAATTACAGTTATATAGACACAGAGTCCATTACTTGGGCCAGATTATACCAGGGGTTTCCCATTAATAGCTCCCTCCTGGAATGAAGAAGTGCACACAATTTAAAACCCCCAAACTATCATACAGATGAGGGCATTTTAAGGCATGGTCAGGGTACTGCAGACAATGGATGTTAGGGTATGCCAAGATTGTTAAACTCCTTCAACAGTACACCTGAGTGAACACCATAGAGTCTCTGAAATGGTTCGCAGAAGGCTGAAGAAGCCTTCATTAAGATAAATAATAGTTTGGCCAGTGCACCTTCTCTCTGACTTCCTGATTTTAAGAAAGAGTTTCCCCTTTACTGTCATGAGAGAAATGACTTTATCCTAGCCGTCCTTACATGGGTACACGGCATATATCATAAGCCAATATCTAATGACAGCAAAGAACTAGACCCTGCTGCTGCTGGAATGCTGCCTCGGTTAAGATCAGTTGATTCATCCCCACTAGAAGTGGAAAAGTGTGAGAATATTTTACTAGGGTGTCCCCTAGAGGTTGCAGTACCCCATTCAGTCGTATCTTTAGTACTGAAAACAAAAACACAACACATCTCTGAGGCAAGAAAATATTACATTCTTCTCCTGAACTCCTCCAAAGTCACACTAACCAGATGTGTGGTATTAAATCTAGCATCTCTGCTCCACGCACCCCAGGATGGAGAACTGCACATAATTGTGTATCTATTACTGGCTCATTAAACAGATCTAACCGATGTAGCCCTCTCTGAAGCAGACCTGGTTTACTTCATTGATGGGTAATGTTGCCAAGATCAGAATGGGAAAATGGTTTCAGGGTATGCAGTGTGTGAGCCTGAGCCTGGGCAGGTAGTGGAGAGTGGACAGTTGCCCCAGGTCACCTCCACCTAGGTGGAAGAATTAGTGGCACCAAGAAGGGCATGCAGTCTTGCCACTCAACAATCTGTCAACATATATACTGATTCATGTTATGCATTTAGTGTAGCCCCCCGACTTTCATCAGCACTGGAAGCAAAGATAGTTCCTGACATTAACAGGGTCCCCTATCAAAAATAGTGAATTTGAGAAGGCTCTGCTATTTGGAATTATGTCACCCAACAAGATAGACATAATGAAGTGGGGCGCACACCAGCAGTTCATGAAATCTGTCACAGCAATGATTTTGCAGACCGAACAGCCAAACTAGCTGCTTTATTTGACTCGGAAAGTGCATATATTCTACTGTTTTAAACCATCTTGCCTCCCTCCCGTGCAAGAAAGACAATTGGATAAAGAAGGGTTGTCAATTACACAATGACTCTCTGTGGCAGGATGATTAGTGGCATCCAAAATGCTATTGTCACACTTTGTTCCGATGTATCATGGCCAGGCTCATGTAGGAAGAGACGACACGGTTATGTCACTGAGCAAATCATGGTTCGCCCGTGATTTCTCTAAAATGGCTCATGAATATTCAAGGTGCTGAACCATTTGCCACCAAAACAATGTGGGAAAAGCTGTACCAGCCACCCAGGGAGCACACCCTCCTCCTTATGGTCCATTTGTGGGTCTTCAGATGTATTTTCTCCAAATTCCTTGCTGCAACAACTCGCAGTACCTTCCTGTTATTCTAGACATGCTCTCTGGGTGGGTGAAGGTGTACCGCTGCTAGAGGGTAGATGCTGTAACAGTTGTGAAAATATTTGTTAGAGAGTTTGCACCCAGGTTTGAAGTGCATGTTAGCATAAAAAAATAACAGGGCTTCCAATTCATAAATAGTGTGGTAAAATCATTTCTGTCCACTTTGAATGTGCAGCACAATTTACACGGCCTGCACCATCTTCAATTAGCAGGTGCTATAGAGAGACACAATGGAGTCATTAAGAACAGGTTGGCCAAACTCTGTCAAGAGACTGGGTTGGAATGGCCCAAAGCCCCTCCCCTTGTGATGTTCACAATGGAAAGTACCCCTAGCATAAAGACAGGCTTCAGCCCCTATCATATATGAGATAGTTGACTTATGTGATTGCCTTTATCGCCACCTGTTAAAGCTCTTGGTGACATTTTGCACTTAACTGACAACTAGTTACTGGGGTATGTGAAGTCTTCTGTCAGCTTTGTCCACAAACAGGTTAAGGCGACTCTACCTAAAGAACCACTTGTGTCCAGCCACTCTCAGCAGCCGCTAGGAGATCTTGTACTACTGAAGACAAATCAGAGAAAGTCGGGTTTGGCTCCAAGGTGTAAGGGGCTGCTAAAGGTTTTATAAGTGCAAAGTTCAGCTGTAAATTTGTGAGGGCACCCGACGTCGCTCCATGTCGCCTATTGTAACAAGCTGCACCATTTGTGAATTGAAGTGCTTAAAATGATTTTCTGCTTTGTAATGTCTGTTGTAGTTCCACCAAACTAAAACAGAGGTATAAGCATTCTAACATAGTGACTACCTTGGATGTCCTGGTATAAAAAGAGGTTTATAGTGGACTCTCAGGGAGGAACCTGTGATATAAATGAAGCCTGTTACTGTGGGATAGAAATGTGGTTGGGGTTCCTCCCAAGACCTGCTATGTGTCCCCAAGGGGTGGTCTGGTTCCATGAGATACCCTCACAAATTGGTTGTCTGATGATGACTGCCTCTAGGCCTGGAATGCAAAGCCACATCCCTCAAATTTAGCCCCTACATAAAATGTGTTGTCAAAGAATGAAGGCTGTTACTAGAGTTACCCCAGCACCCGAAATATACCCTGTACTGCCTCATATTTTCGATCTAACCCATTATTGTTGTTCGGTTTTGACTGGGAAGAAAATAAGTCATGAAAACCATATGTTGGTGCAGGTTTTTGAAGGGAAAGTCTCAGGGTGGTAGAGGTAGCAGGCCACTGATATAGTGCACCTGTTGTGAGGTTTCCACCACGTGTCTGTATTGGGAGAGAGAAAGATAGAAGATCAGAGTGTAGTGTTAGGAAAGGACTACAATAAGACTGTGGAGCTATACTGTTACTTACTAACCCCATGGAATTCTAGAAATAGCACTGAAGTGGCAAGGATGTGTTTGAATACCACACATGCTATGATATGATAGGTTATTTATTATGCGCTTAATACCCAGAGGTTTCTAAGTGCGGACCCGGGGATCGAACCTGTTTTGCTCCATGTCGTCTTGCTTCCAAGGCAAGCACGTTGCCGCTGAGCTATCCTCCACAGACAATATAATAAGGACTTAGAAAGCGGAACATGTACCTTAATACAATATTAGCTCTATCACCAACATTTGAGGTTACTGATTTTAAAAGAAACACACAGATACATAGTCAGTCTCTGTATGACACAGTGAGCAAAATAGGTCTGGATTTAGGTATGTTGTTTTGAACACCATACTAGCAAACATTGAGCCAGATAGGCCTGGATTTAGGTAAGTTATTTTGAACATCCCATTAGCAACCATGATATTGACCCTTTCTTTATCTACATTTCAGGTCACTACTCAGTTCCAAGACTTCACTCAGGTGGGCTGCCATCTGCCTTCAGCAACAGAGGAGTTGTTCAGAGGAAGACAGAAAAGGCAAGTAGCCAATCAAATTTGGGATGGTTCCAATACAGTCTTCGTATCTTGGGGCGTGTGTAAGGGGCAGACTTTAGATGGCCATTTCACCGCTTAGAATGATCAACAGGACTTAGCTCTGGGGAATTGCTCACCAATACAAATACAAACACTGATGAGATACACATCATAGGGACCCTAAGCAAGCTCATGAGAGATGCCGTAATCCAACTGATCAACAGAATAATCACATTGGGGCAAATGTTGCAGTGGGACATCACCTATCAATAGGTGTAAGACTACATGCAGTGTGTACTTGTGAGCACCCATGAAGATGTGCAGCACAACCATTAACCAGGAATCTTGGAAAATGACTCCACAGTACCCAAAGACCTGCAGCCCCGGAGAAACCTTTGGAAGTACAGTGGATGGGGTAGAGGTGATGTGCTAAGTGGGAATAGTGATAAGTAGATATGATATGCCAATTGGGCATTAATAAACTGGCAATGATCTGCTCAGTGGGCATAAGGTAATTGATACCTGTCAATCACATACAGTAGTATAGATGTGCTGAAAAATGGCCATTATGTGCTTATGTGCTAATGAGCCATAATTTAAACTGGCAAGGATGTGTTAGCGAAGTTCAAATACACATACATTAAAAACAGAGAGAATACTTTTTGTTTATCAAAACGTAGCAGGTCATCCTATTACCATTCGATGTGTTTAGATACTCAAACTCATGCCATGTGCGTCCCTCACAAAAAGGAATTATGACGCATTTTTAATTCTCGCTTCCATGGACAATATAACAATTGCATCACTTTCTGTCTTCTGTTCCCCACGCCCCTCCCCCACATGTTGCCAACTTAAAAGAATATTATTATTTTTTGTCTCAGAAAAAGGCAGTGGCTTCAAGAGCACAGGTGATCGCTCAACCTTGTGTTACTTTCACTAAAGCAGTATAAACTATCTCTGCAAACAGATATGTTGCAAAGGACTGGTAAAACATTGGAGAGCACTTTATGAGGCCAAGGCACTCCCAAGACGTAAATACATTGACCTACTGCACTTCTCTGGTGTTAAAGCATAAAATAATAAAAGGTGTCTGCTGCATTAGGCAGTGCTCCAGTAAGTCACGCGGATTCTGGCACTCGGGACATGTTAGGAATTAAAGGCACACACCAAAAATAAACATTGTGTGACTTTTAATCACTTTCTGTTTTCCACCCTCAGAATTATGTACATAAAATATAGTGAGGTTTGCACTCCGTCACAGCACTTTCCTCTCGAAGATTGTCTTTATGTAAATCTCGGTTGATTTCTGTCAAAAGATTATGTGAAATTATGCATTATGATGATTGAGACTCCTGCTCAAATATAAATATTCTTGATTAAATCAATACACCAATATTACACCTAACCGTCTAAAAAAGAAAATTTGTTTTGAATGAGATGCTGTTATGTGTTGAATTAGTTCTATATAAAGAAATTGCTGAATAGATGCTCAATTGACCACTGGCAATGTTGGGGATATCCCTTCTGTAACTCAGAAGGTGTCAAAAAGGAACATAACAAATCCCAAGAGATCCACAATGCATAACCCACCTATGCACCCTGTCTTCTTCAGTATGCATTGGGTTATCATGGGATCCATGCACCACCCATGTCAACATTTAATTTCTTGGATTGCCAAATAGAGAATCATCTCCAGTCATAATATGATGCTACAGGTATCCGCACTCTCACCACAGTGCTGAAGCAAAGCCAGATGGTAAACTTGCTACGCCAATATCTTGACATGGGATTTTATCATAGAAGAATGGGATAAAACTAAAACAATACTAGCAACCCAGGACTGGTGTGTGACATGTGATAGTATAAAAAATGATAAGCTGCTGGATAATGTAGCCATGGATCCCACAAAGCTGGGAGAGAGAAGACGCTAGTTGACCTAATGCCCATCGCTATTCCTGGGGAATACCATGATGCGATGCAGATTCAATTTCATCAAAATACAGGAAATCTTGAGCATTCATGCTCAGGGAAAGAGAGTTTATTTATTTTATTTTATTGTTTACATTTATAAAGCGCATAAAGCAGCCCTGGGGCATCGTGGCACTGTTACAGCGGTGCTTACTTAGTTACAAGGAAAATAGACATGAGCGCCTGTCTGTGGTTCTTGGTTACATTGAACCTAATGCCAGACAGGTGAATAGTACATTGACACAGAAACAGCAGAGTTACAGGCTCAAAGGTTCAGGTAAAAGACAGAATGCCCCAGTCCGATTGCAGGAGAGCTTCCCTTGATGGAGGAGTGAGTGGGCAGTAAATACTGTTGTGAGCTAATTGAAGAGCTCAGTTTTGAGAGATGTGAAGACCGCTAGGTGAGAGGTCTCATTTCGAAGGATTGTGGGGAGGGAATTCCAGTGTTTGGGAGCAAGGAAGGTGAAGCTGTCACCGCCTGCTTTCACCCTTTTGAAGGTGGGGATTTTAAGCTGATTAGAGTTCACTCTACGTGCATATTTTGCAATAAGACCATTGAGAGTTTGTAACACATGTTCATGGTATGGCAAGCACTAATGTATGTCCGAACCATATGTTTTGGTAATTTTATTTCTAACCATTCTCGTGTTTTTAGGGAAAACCTATGGACTCTTATTATTTCAGGAGAATCGCCAAAGTTGACTTATGACCTTATGAGTTTTTAAAGGGGTGTAGGCAAAACAGGACGTTGTCTGTTTGACGAATTTGGTCGATGATGTTTCCTTTTAACTTTTGTGTCATGTATTTAATATTTCTGAAATGATGGTATTTGGTTTTGTATTGTTGATATGGATTTAAGAAGTGGGATTATGCATAAGGTTTATTTTAAACCATATGCACAATAAGAAAATGTGCTTCAAAACTTGCTATGTGGTAACATTGTGTCCCCTGACTGCGCACTCTCTGCATTTCTATCCATGATACAAGGCAAAGCCATCCATCCATGACCTTGGCGTGACCTGGCCTCTTTTGACCAGGCGGGTGTCTGGCTTCTGGAAGTGTGATTCACCAGAGGTTTCTTGGAAACATCACTGAGAAATATGTGGCCGTTCATGAATAGCAATTATCAACTCATCCAGCTCAGCCGAAGCGCGAGGCCATGATGAGAACAGAGACCGGCTCACAGAGTATGGAGGAGAGATGGCTCAACCAGACATCCCTATCGGACAAGACCTGGCTGATGATTTCATGGTTCATAATATGGACCTCCTTCCCTCTATGTACCTACATACATCTGAGGCCCTCATTACCAGCACAAACGAACCTCTCCTGTCTAGGAGACAGCTGCTTCTGTTGCATCCGTCGATTCACAGGTGTGCAGCGCCTGGTGTATGCTGTACCCTGTCGGTCTTTATTCTAGCTCCTATAATGCCCACAAACCTCACTCTTTAAGCCAGCTCCTGGAATGCCTAAAAGATTCACTCTTGAATCCAGCTGTGTTAATGCCTACAAGCTCCAGACTTTAATCCAGTTCTTGTAACGTCCACAAGCTTAAAACCAAACCCCAGTACACTTTTAAAGCAGGACAGATGTTTATTTAAGTAGGAACACAGACAAGTCTAGCGAACAAAGTGAAAACACAAAATCTACAAAAGGAACGAGAACGCATTTTGACCCCTTTTCTAAACACTGCAAAGTAGTCGACCTCGTTTCATGAAGTGTTCTGCCATCAGTAACCAGACTACCTCTCTCAGTGAAATCAGAGACCATTAGCAGTTCTTTATGTAAAGTTGCATTTCTCGCAGAGTCCATTATCACAAAACCCTATTGCAATGCTTGACAAAAGCCTAGCCCCGCTGTGAGCACAATTTGATGCCACACTGCTCCCTGATAAAGGTCTAGAAGCGCTCCTCGATAATTTAAGATGTGCACGTTGTTTACAAAGACACATATATTGAGCTATTATCTGGGAGCGCCAACTCTGGTCTGTAACCTTCATACTTGAGTCCCAAATATGTGTCTTTGGAAGAGCCAGACATTCCCCATGAAAACCGAGAAAACCGTCTAGCTCGGTGTCAGGGCGAAGTTCCTAAGACAGCGAAGTGCCTGGAACATTTCCTCTCATGGCTACCCGGATATGATTACATGCAGTCCAGGTGGTGATGCTTTGACCATTGCTTGCTAGGGGATATACAATAAATGACACATCTCTCAAAGGTGTAATAAGCCTACATAAGGTCTGCTGTAGGTGTTTTGCTCGGTGCAAGCATTTTAATAATTTGATGGGTATGAAAGTAAAATGGCTCGAAATGTAAATGTGTCACCTGAACAGAGACCTTTGGGAATGTGGTAGGGGCCATTGTTTAATGCAGTGGTTATTATCACAGCATGAACAGTTGTGGGGCATCTCACAGCATTCTAACAAACTCGAGAACATTTCTTGAATACAGACTTCACTCGTTTTTTTATGGGATCTTGTTTGAATTTCAAGAGCCTCTCTTTCCCGCTTTCGCATTATGTCTTTTTGACTGTCATGTGGACCACCGGATACTATTAGAATGGTCATCTGTGTCATTTGTGCATTCCTGGCCTCCCTCTGATCCACACACCCAATTAGGACCTGCCCCCAGTTTGGTATAGAAAGTGTTAGTCACGGCTGCATTTCGCATGAAGCTGGCGAGCCCTTTGGAATTGCAACCCCAGCAGAGGCTTCTCTGCTTATTGCAGGGAATGTCCCTGGGGATGCTAACACCCTGGTCTGGGCTGCAGTATCAGGGTGTTATGGACCAAATCTGCCCTTCTGGTCTGTCCTCGCTTCCATTGACAGCTTAAGAGCAAGAGCCCTGGAGTCTGGAGCCTGCATTATCCTAGCATTAGAGGTACTCCTGCTGGTCTGAACCAAACTACCCATCCTGAGTGTTTGTGAGCCATCAACCTTGAGAGGTACTAGTGATCGTTCCACTGGCGTAACAGGGGCCCCCGCAGCCTCTGCGGTGTGTGGGGCCCCACCAGCACATGTCCTGGTGGGGCCCCACTTGAAGAAAAATAAATGCACATTTTTTTTTCACCAAAAAAAAAAAGTTTCTTTTTGAATTCGCTCTACATTCATAAAGAAATTATTTCTGTAACAGAAATAATTTCTTTATAAAGGCAGAGTGAATACAAAAATAACTTTCTTTTTGAAGTCCGATGGCTCCCCCCACCCCATAACACGGAAAACCCTAGGCTAGAGGCCTCCATGTCATAGGGTGGAGTGGAGCTGTATGACTTCAAAAAGATATTGTTTCCGTTATGGTTCGGTCCTTAAAGGAAATTATTTCGTCAAAGTGACTTCAAAAAGAAACAAATGGGCACATTCTGACCATGCCGGTCCGGAAAACAATGGTGCCTGTAAGCTTACCAGTACCGTTGTCTCCGGACCGGCATATTACAGGTCTCCCTGCCGGGGCCACCATGCCCGACAGGTCAGACCCTTCCGGGCACAGTGGCCACAGTCGGCAGAACCATCACCGAAGCACCGGCATTGTTAACAACAGTGCCATTGCTTCCGTGTCCCCATACCCGTGGAGTTCTACGGGACTCCACGGGAATGGGGATTAAAAAAATTACCAGAGCCTGACTTCCTGGCCGCCGGACTTGGAATAACCCGGTGGCACCGGGAAGTCAGGTGCCGGTAATTTTTTACAGGTCCAGCGGCAACCCGCCGGTAGCACCGGCACGGTTACCGCCGGACCCGTAATAAGCCCCAATTTCTTTTTGAAGTAATAGGGCTCCTCTCAACCCCACGACGTTTGCCTGTCTGAGTGTATGGTGAAACGGTGCCCACTTAAATGTATAGGTGGCCACCTGTGTGAGTGTATGGTGCAAGGGTGCACACTTAAATGTATGGGTGGCTGCCTGGGTGTGCCTGTATGGTAAAAGGGTGCACACTTAAATGTATAGGTGGCTGCCTGTATGAGTGTATGGTGAAAGGGTGCACACTTAAATGTATAGCTGGCTGCCTGTGTGAGTGTATGGTGAAAGGGTGCACACTTAAATGTATAGTTGGCTGACTGTGTGAGTGTATGGTGCAAGGGTGCACACTTAAATGAATAGCTGGCTGCCTGTGTGAGTGTATGGTGAAAGGGTGCACACTTAAATGTATAGTTGGCTGACTGTGTGAGTGTATGGTGAAAGGGTGCACACTTAAATGTATGGATGGCTGAAAAGATCGGGAACAGAACAAACCTATCAGTATGTAAATGAATTCCCAGAATTACAATTTCCTTGGGAAAGATCATAACATTTTGTGAACAATGAAAGTATAAGTGTAATTTCCTGGAATACAAGAGGCCACAACCATATCATAAACTCATGGGAAGCTGAGATGAGTGCTTATGACATCATTGCATTACAGGAAACCTGGCTGAGGAATACCCCAGTATAGGACTCCCATACGATAATAACTACACCTGCCACTAGACAATCCCTAGGGCGTCCCAAAGGTGGGCTCTTAATAGCAGTGAAAAAAGCCACGGGATTAACCTGTGTGGTATGTCAGTCCTCATCCCCCTGTCTTCTTGTAGCAAAACTCTCTGGAAGCACCATGGCCATTGCCATTATTAATATCTACTGGAGCAAACAGTCAATACCAGCAAAACAGTTCTTTAAGGACCTATGTATTATTTTAGATCAACAACTTTTAGATCGACAAATTTTACATACCTTAATTATGGGAGATCTAAACTTACACCTTCTTACTAATGCTGATTCTGATTTCACACTTGATGAACTAATATGGTCCTCAATAATGAAAGAACGAGGTTTTGTAATGCTGAATGGTACAATAGTAGGTGACACTCCTCCACAACATACATGGAAGAGGGGTCACCAGCAATCCATCTTAGATTACATATTTGTAGACAGTCGATTTTTGAGACATGTAAGGACTCTAAAAGTTATAACATCGGACCTAAGTGACCATAATGTACTGCATTTATCGTGTGAGCTTCCACTGAATGCCCAGATCACTCAACAAAGTGCCCATGTGAGAAGTGTATTGGTAAATAACCAAGGTAACTGTTTGAGTTGGAACTGATGTAGACTTGCCCAATTTAGAACCAACATTGGAGAGGTCTATGGGTCTCCACTCGCCAACGGCTCAGAGTGTTACGTGCAACTAATGCAAACCTCTAAAGATTATACGTCGTCGAACTCAAAGAACAAGATCGAACATTGTCATGCATTTGGCGTAGAATTACAACGACGTAAGGAAATGTTACCGAGTGACCTTCGATGCTTAAATAACCGATTGGGTGTAGATAAAGGAGCGGGGGAAAAACAGCTCAAAAGGAATTATAAGGCCTGGTTAAAAGACCACCAAATTATTAAACATCGACGTGACGGTGAGCTGATGCTTAAACAAATTCTAAGTAAATCTACCAGTGGAATTTGGGCCTGCTTAAATAATGCCACTTATAAGACCCAAGGTGCAGCACAAATTAATGCAATATCTCAAGACGTTTGGCAGAAATATTTAAGAGATGTATATTGTTCTCCATTTGGAGAATTTAAGTTAAATATAGTAATGCTAAGCGATACTCACTCGTTTCGGGTAGACATCGAAGACATTATGATTTGCATCAACAATCTGAGCCGTTCTCTAGCCATGGGGCCTGATGGACTACACAATGGAAAGATGAAAGATTATCCACAGGAATGGGCAGATATATTACATCAAATCTTTAAATACATATTTACGAGAGGACAGGTACCCGAATTGTGGAAACGATAATTAATTGTACCAATATTTAAAAAGGGCAAAAGGGCCGATCCAAAATCTTATCGACCAATTGCTTTATTAGATTGCCCGGGCAAAATATTCACACGGTTGGTACTGAAACAATTTAATGCATGGTTGGACACAAATAACTATCATGACCCCTTTCAAACGGGTTTATACCTGGCCTTGGAACAGGAGTGAATATTGTTACATTGAATAGCTTAATACGCCAGTTAGAACAATCTCACCTACCACTATATACAGCTTTTATGGACTTTCGGATGGCGTTCGATACAGTACCACGTGAATTACTATATAAAAAACAAATGGATACAAATTGTCCATGGTATATTCTAAAGTGGGTGATCGATTTACATTCAGATACCACAATTCAAGTCAAACTGAACGCCAACGGTTTGGTAACCAATCCTATTCACACTGCCTGTGGTCTAAAGCAAGGCTGTTTATTGGCAGCAGCAACGTTCAATTTTTTCATAAGTGACATTAATGAGTCTTTTATGGAAATTAATGCAGATTCACCCAAAATTAATGGAATGCATATAACATTCCTTCTATATGCAGATGATATGGTTTTATTCTCTAAAACTCCGAATGGCCTAAGATCTTTACTTAATTTCCTTGATAAATACATGCAGAAAAACTGTATCACTATTAATGTTGGGAAAACTAAAGTAGTACAATTTGGAAATACCTGACAATCTAACATCAAACACAAATGGCCATTACAAAATGTATTACTGAGATCTGAGTAATCTTATATTTACTTAGGCACTCATGTGACCAACCAGCAAAGCCAGGGTACTTTAGACCTGCACATCAGATGTAAATTGCGTACAGCTATCTCATAAACCCGTTTGATTAAGATTACATTTTGTACATTTTCTATTATCCCAATTCTTATTTACTATAAACAAAAAGTGGCCCCTGTAATTATGTATGGATCAGAAGCTTGGCCCGAAAGATCCTACAATTACTGGGCAAAACTCGAGGGGGAGTACTGGAAACACGTACTCAAACTTCCAAAATCTGAACCCATAAGTATAATAAGACACGAGCTGGGCTTGCTATCACTTTATGCAATATACAAATGGAAATGGTGCTCCTTTTACCGGAAATGTATCATGGTGGATTCCAAAAATGGTTTGTTACACTTGTTGGCGAATTATTTGTTATATTCGCCAAAATCATACCCTCTATCATGGAGTAAAGTAATAGAGAAGATCATCCTAAATACAGGAATCTCAATGAAGCTCCTGATAGAAAATCCAGACAAAGCCAAAACTTGTATCTGGAAATATGATTGGATTCAAACGAGAAAGGCATGTCTTAAGTACAAAAATGTTTTGCCTAATCCGTTTTTCCCTAAACGATATGGTATAATACAGCTATTTGAGCCAGTTCCCTAATTCCCGCCATAGGAACGATTACTTGCGCTTTTGTTTGAACCTGTGGCCTACATGGGAATTATTGTACCAACATCGATTAATTTCAATAGAAGAGTTGAAATGTCGATTTTATGAGCTAGAACCTGAAACCATGAGTCACCTATGTGCAGAATGTCCTATGCTTTACCATCTGAGAGTGATACTTTTTAAACATCTATTCGAAGGGCATCGTAATTTGAATACTATTCACTTTTGGGAACTGTTATATCACACCACTAGTAAGAAGGTGAGATATGCAATTCTTAACTTCCTTTATGGCTTAGAGTTGTTAAAAAAAGAGAAGGAGCTGTGTAAGAGCAAATTATAAAAACATTGTGGATAAAATGATGGCAGGGAAATAAAAATGTATGTGAATGTAACTGAGATAAACAACGTTCTTGGTTAACTACAAAAATACTTGGGAAGGAAATAATTACAAGCAATGACAGATGTGTCTATGCAGGTTCATTAATGGTTCTTTATAGTTGATTTTTTCTTTTTTCTTTTTCTCTTTTTTTATTCTCTTTATTCTTTATTTTTACTTCAAATTTTATTTTTTACTTAATCGTGCATTTTATATTCTTATATCCTTGGTTAGATATCTTGTTATTGTTTAAACTGTAGACTAAGGAGCATAACATTTTATGTAAGATTGTGATTTAACTTAATTTACATTTTTAATTGTTTGATTTACAAAATTGGTATAATGTATTTAAAAAAGGACTGTATTAATTTTAAATGTACTGAATTTTCTAAGTTGAAAATCAAGAATCATCTTGATTAAAACAACTGTTTAAATAAAAAAATAAAAAATAAATAAATAAATAAACACCTCTATGCAGATACGGGGAGGACACGGAGAGAGAGACACAGGAGATCCTGGAGGACCTAGGATTGCCCAAACTAAGTGCAGACGATAGAGAGAACTTAGAAGCCCCAGTAACACTGGAGGAACTAGAAGCAGTGGTGAAGCACCTACCCACGTGCAAAGCCCCAGGTACAGATGGGCTCCCCAGTGAGTTTTATAAAGCATACAGCCAAGAGATTCTTTCCCCGCTGTTGGCAATGCTGAATGAGGCATTTGAGATAGGGAGACTACCGGAATCTCCCGCTCCTTAAACCAGACAAGCCTAGTATAGACTGTGGGTCGTATAGGCCACTATCAATGCTAAACCAAGACAGCAAAATCCTCACGTCAGATTTAGCAAATAGACTTAAGCCGGTGATAAATAAACTAATACACCCGGATCAAACTGGGTATGTCCCAGGTAGAAGCATATCCAATGATCAAAGGAGGCTCCATCACATAATAGAGCAGGTGGAGGGTGACCCAAACGAGATGCAGTTAAAGCCTTTGACTTGGTCAGGTGGACATGGTTGATGGCGGCTTTAAAAGAATATAGGATGGGGCCTGGGTACCTGAGGTGGGTGAAGATGTTGTATAGCTCTCCCACAGCCAGAGTAAACACCGGTGTGACAATTTCAGATAAATGGCAACTAAGCAAGGCACGAGACAGGGCTGCCCATGGTCCCCGATGCTGTATATCCTCGCACTGGAGCCGCTGGCAATCTACCTGAGACAGCAATAATGTGAGATAGGAGTGCGCACCAAAGGGGGACCGCACCTGATATCACTGTATGCTGACAATATGCTCCTGTACTTGAGATACCCGGAAGAGAACCTGCAATATATCCTAGAAGTGAATGAGTGCTATGCGGCTCTCTCCAGGATAGCGGTTAACCCCAAAAAATTGTGCATGTTCCCTCTGGGTAGATACAAAGGCATTCTACAGAAGAACCTACCCACCCTGCAGATAGCTTGGCAGACCAGATCGTTCAGATACCTGGGGATCAATATTTATCATACGGTAGTAGATGAGCATAACAACAACACAGAAAAAGCAGTAGAGGGTATCAAGAATAGTATGGAGTTCTGGGCAAAGCTCCCCCTGGCCATGGTGGGGAGGGCGGCCTTGCTCAAAATGGTGGTCCTACCCAGGCTACTACATTTTTTCCCAAGCATCCCACACATGGTGCCCAGGCGCTTCTTCACTAGACTACAGTCTGTGCAGAGGTTTCCTATGGCACAATACTAGGAATAGAGTGGCCCTGTGGAAACTACAGAATGCGTATGACAGAGGGGGGATACATTTACTGAACTTTGAGATATAGCACCTAGCGGCGCAATTACAATATGTAGCCCGGTGGTTAGCGGAAGACGAGACAGCAGAATCTAGGCTGTTGAGGGACGAATGTGCCCCATACTTCCTACGAGAACTAGTATGGCTGCCCAAGTCCGAGATGCAAGGGAAACAGAGATTGCTAACACCAGGCTGGGAAATTTGGCACAAAGCATGCCGAGCCATGGGGGCCCTGGCCCCATGCTCCCCGCAGGCGCCACTGGTGGCATTATGCGGCGCAGATGAACAACTAAGGAGAGGAATCCAGAAATATTGTGAGCCAGTGGGTCTGGCCACCCTGGGGGACATCTGTCAAGAGGGGGAGGCCTTGGACTTTCAAACGATAATTGACGGAACAGGGGTACACGCGGGACAGCATATTACATATAGTAGAATAGTCAAAAGGGTGAAAGAAACGTGGTCTGAAATAGAGCTAGCAGAACAACCGGATGCAGTTATTGAAATGATGTACGATATGTCGGAGGGAGGGCATGAAATATCCCGGATATACAAACTAATAATGTCCAGAGTGGGGAAAGAGCCCCTCAAACTGAGGCAGGACTGGGAGGAGGAAGCGGGAGAGACCATGCAGGATGTGCAGTGGGAGAGAGCCCAAAGATACCACAAGAAGGTGTTTAGAAATGTGAGGCTACAACAGATACTATTATACAGCACCCACAGAGCATATATGACCCCTCCAAATGATTGCAAAATTCAGAAATGCAGATGTACAAAAATGCCCCAAGTGTGGAGAGGAGGGAGCAGGGATGATCCACCTGTTCTGGGCATGCCCGGAGGTTGGGAAATTTTGGGGGGAAATCAAGCACAAGCTAGCTGACAAGGGGATCAAACTAGATGTAGAAATAATATGGGCATGCATGCTGGGGGGATTCACCAGGCCACAGAATTTGAGACATGTAAGTAAACTCAAAGACTTAGCATATATCCTGGCCAAGAGGAGAATTGCCATGGGCTGCAAAGCCGTCCTAGACCGAGATTAGAAGTATGGTGGAAGGACGCCGAGACAGTATATGGTATGAGGCGGCTAATAGAGGGGAAGGCAAATAAGTGGGACCACTGATAGAATGGAGACAAATGATAGCTTTGTTGCATGGGCACACCCAAGGGAACCCTAGTAACGATGACAAGCCCGAGAACGAAGAAGAGAATTAATCCTGGGCAATAAGAGCCAGAGGCAAAGGGGGGAGAGCTCGAGTTATGGGGGAAGCAAGGGGGGAAGACATAAAGGAGAAACATGTATTGTATACCATGATAACTGCAACTGAAAATGTCGGGAGTGAACGTTTTTAAAAAAATGTTTTTATTCATTTTATTCAAACCAAACAACAATACAAACAAACCCAACACGCAGTGCAGTTTACAACAATTCCATTAAATTCCATTTGTATTTCCATTTTGCCACTGCTCCCCAAGTCCCACCCTCCATTATGAGCCTATTTGTACTTCGCATTCAGTATCTGCTACATGTGGCTCGGTCTCACTGTCCTCGGATTCCGTTGGGTCCGATTTAAATCTGAACAGTTCCACTATTAATAATTTCCATGCCATCAAGGTACCCACTTCTTCCTCCCACTCATGCTGCTCGCCTCCTGCCAAACTACTGTTTCGGCCTCCGCCAATTTCTGTAACTCCTTCCACCATACCTCCACCCGTGGCTTGTGGCGCTTCTTCCATCCCATGGCGATCCTCCGTTTTGCTAGCCAAGTTTCTCAGTTTCTCAACATGTTTAAGTTTCCGTGGTCTGGGGAACCCTCCCAGCAAGCAAGCCCAGGCCGTATCTATGACGAGCGTGACCCCTTTTGTCGCTAATTTTTGTGCCACTTCACCCCAGAAACATTCGATTACTGGGCATGACCAAAACATGTGTGTCATGTCAGCGTTTTCCATGTCGCACTTAGGGCACGCCTGTCGCCCAGCGTTTCGGAACTTGGATATCCTCAGAGGGGTCATGTATGCTCTGTGCGTTATGTACATCTGTATTTGTTTAAGTCTGGCATTTCTTGACACTTTCTTGTGATATCCCAGGGCGCCTTCCCACATCCCATCTCCCATTGGGGCCCCCACCTCCTCCTCCCAATCAAGTCTCAAATGTGTCAATTCCTTCCCCACCTTGGTCATCACCATCTCATACAATCTAGAAATCTCATGCCCCCCTTCCGATATGTCATATATTTCCCCCACAGTAGCATCTGGTTCCTCTGCCAACACTGTTTCAGGCCACGTTTTCCGAATTTTCGGAACCATCCTATGGTATATAACATATTGGCCAGTATGTAATCCCACCCCTTCCCCAAGTTCTTCAAAATCTCTAATGGTCCCCTCTTGCCAGATGTCCCCTAACGTTACCAGCCCCACCGATTCCCAGTAGATTCTGATAATCACCCTCAGCTGCTTGTCCCCTCCTGCTAAAGCGACCAGCGGTACTTGCGGGGAGCACGGGAAAGGGTCCTCCATCATCCGACACGCTCGACGCCACATTTTCCACCCCAACATCATCATCCTAGGGCGCTCCTTCATGTCTGTCTCAGGCAACCATATCATTTCCCTTAAGTAAAATGGGGTACAAACCTGCCCAAACAACCTATGTTCAGGGGTCACTTCGTCGGAGAGCCAATTGGCCACATATTGTAATTGACTTGCTACATAGTAGAGTTCTGCAACTTCCATAGTGCTACTCTATTCCGGGTACCATGCCATAGGAAGTCCCTGCACACACTATTCAGTTTAGCGAAGAACTTTTTGGGTAGCATATGTGGGATATTACTAAAATAATGCAAAAGCCTAGGTAGGACCACCATCTTAAGCATTGCCCCCCGTCCCATCATAGCTAGGGGCAACTTCTCCCAAAACTTCATGCATTTCCGGAGTTTCTCAACAGCTACCTCGGTGTTGTGCTTATGTTCATCTTCTGTGGTGTGATACACATCTATGCCAAGGTAACGGAAAGAACCAATCACCCATGGTATCTGTAACACCGGCAACCTTTCCTCCGGGCCCCCTTATAGCTACCTAGCGGGAATATACTAGATTTTTGAGGATTTACCGGTATGCCGGACAACCCCGCGTACTTCTCCATCACTTCAAGGATATATTGAAGATTCTCTTCTGGGTATTTCAAGTATAGTAATAAATCATCCGCATATAAGGATATTAGATGCCGCTCCCCCCAACCTCAATACCTATCGTATCATACTGTTGCCTGAGGTATATCGCTAGGGGCTCCAGGGATAGAATGTAAAGCATCAGGGACCAGGGGCACCCCTGCCTGGTGCCTCTACTAAGCTACCATCTCTCGGATATCACTGATCCCGTTCGAACTCTGGCTAGCGGCTCACTGTATAGCATTTTCGCCCACCTGATATAACCCGGCCCTACTCCGTAACCTCCCAGGGCCGCCAGCAGCCATGGCCACTTAACGGAGACAAAAGCTTTTACTGCGTCTAGGGATACAATCGCCATTTCGCCTTCATTCCTATCCGCCCATTCGATCACCCGGTGGAGTCGCCTATGATTATGGGTTATATTTCTATTCGGGACATAGCCCGTTTGGTCCGGGTGGATTCATTTACTAATTACTCTCTGCAATCTGTTTGCCAGGACAGCCGTCAGTATCTTGCTGTCCTGGTTCAGCATCGACAAAGGCCTGTAGGAGCTACCGCTATACCACGGTTTGTTGGGTTTAGGGAGCAGTATTATAATTACTTCTCTGAGTGACTCCGGCAACCTCACCATCTCAAACGCTTCGTTAAGCATGTCTAGCATTGGGGGGAGCACTTCTTCTCTATATACTTTATAAAATTTGCTAGGGAACCTGTCTGATCCTGGGGTCTTACTGGTGGGCAACCGCCTCAAAACCTCCTCCAACTCCTCCAAGGTAATTGGTGCATCAAGCTCTTCTCTCTCCTCATCACTTATCTTGGGTAGTCCTATATCTTCTAGTGTTTCGGTTATCTCCTCTTGACTACTCTCCTCTTTTTCCCCGTATAGCACCCTATAAAAATTCGCAAATTCCTTGTTGACTCCTTCTTGAGTGTCTACTACATCGCCACCTTCTCTAGTTATTGTCCTAATCGGGGGTCTAGTGGTCTCGCTCTTGTACAGCCACGCTAAAAGCCTACCCGTTTTATCTCCTCCCGCGTGCTGTCTTCCTACATACTTTTTATAATTGAGGTTACAGAGCCTTTCCCAGCGTTCCGCACATTGCTGTTGTAGTTTAAGTACTAGCTCCGTGTCCACACTGGCATTTTCTAATGTTCTTTCTAGTTCATCTTCAACTCTTTGTAGGTCAGCCAGAACCCCACCTTGCAAGCCCTTTGACTTATTGCCACCCGAGTACCAGGGGCAAGTGATCTGAAAGGACCCTCGCCTTGTATTCTATTTGAGTGCTCTCTACCATTACATTCGGCGTGGCAAAAACATAGTCCAATCTTGTGTGTAGCTGCTGCGGAGCAGAGTAATGTGAATATTGCCTATCATTGGGATGTTTTGTTCTCCATACATCTACCAAGCCGAAATCATCTAGTAACACCTGCAATGCTTTGGCCGCTGGGGTGGGCCTGTCAATCCTGCTATCAGATCTGTCCACCTTGGGGTTCATTACACAATTGAAATCCCCGCCCCAAATAACTGCGCTTCCCACACACATACTAAGGTTGGTGCACAGAGTCCTGAAGTATGCCGTCGTATTATGGTTGGGGGCGTACAAGTTCACAATGCATACCTCTTTATTCTCCACCAGCCCTCTCAATATAACCGTCCTCCCATCAGTTTCCGCCACTTCCTGTAGTAGCTGAAATGGGACATGAGGCGCCACCCAGACAAGCACTCCCCCAGCGTAAGCAGAGTACGTCGAACCCACCACAACCCCTTTCCATTTTTTCCCAACTAGCTCCAGCTTCTCCCGCGTCAAATGCGTCTCCTGTAACAATGCAACATCTATCTTTTGCCTTTTCAAATACAGCATGACCTTATTCCTCTTCATATAACTGTTAAGTCCCCTGACATTCCACGTTACTATCCTGAGATCTGCCATAGCGCTCTGATATCTTCATCCCCCATTTCCAACCGAACCCTCCCGGTCATGCTATGTAGATACAACCCTTCAGCTCTTCCATGTAGGCTCATGTTTAAACTTAAACTCCCCAAAACTATGTACACCCCAAACTTCCCACCTCCCTTCCCTCCCCCCACCCAACCCTTCCCCAACAACGCCCCCTCCAACTGTTGCCCAGCTCCATCCCTGGATCTCAGGCACCCCCACATCTAGCCCCATCCAGCACAAACTTATGCTAAGGGCTCAGTAGGGTAAAGTCGCCCTAGTGGCCACTTAACTATTAGTATTTCGGGGGTGGGTTGCTTCCATCCTATTGCACCTATTTCCAAATTTATTACGCATTGTGTTAACCCTATGCAGCTTCCAATTACATTTTACCCACTATATTCCAGTCCATGCCGAGCACAAGGCCCGAATGCTATCCAGTGTTCAACCAGTCTCGCTTCCCGGTATAATCCGGTACCCCCTCCCACTTACCCCCCAATGTCCGTGGCACCAGTTTTTCAGTCGTCCTGTTCCTGCCGGTCACGGTCCACTTCTTGTTCCGGGCAGCCTTGCAGATCCAGCCACGTTACCACCTCCTCGGGAGTGTAAAACAAAAGCGCTCTGCTCTTATGTAGCACCTTCAGCTTTGCCGGGTACAGGAGCATGTACTTGATTCCTGCTGCTCACAGCCTCCTCTTGACAGCCACGTAGCTGTATCTCAGTCTCTGCACCAGCATCGTGTAATCCAGATATGCTGTAATGTTGGCGGATGCTTTCTGTATTGTCCCACCTTTATGGAAATATTCCAGGATCTTCTCCCTATCTCTATAGTTCAAGATCCTCGCGATGATAGGTCTCAGCGGAGCCCCAGGTCATGGTTTCCTCATTAAGGCACGGTGCGCCCGCTCCACCGTGAATCCCTGCGAAAGCTTATCTGCTCCTATTGCTTGTAGGATCATGTTTTCCACGTTGTTTGTAGGGTCTTGGCCCTCCTCCCCCTCCAGCAGGCCGACCACCCGTATGTTATTTCTCCTCGCTCTTTCTTCTGCTTCTTCCACCCGATTTTCAAGGTTAGCAACCTGCTGTTTGAGTACATGAACTTCCTTTGCATTATTTGTGCTGACATCAGTATTGGTCTTTACGGCACTCTCCAGCCCACTTGTTCTCTCCGCCAGCCCCCTGACATCTTGCTGTAACAGGGTAAGTTCAGTCCCGACCGCATCGATCTTGCACTCCAGGGCTGTCTGTAAGTCCGCCATTGCCGCGCCCCACTTAGTGCTCAGCTCCGATATAGCCTCCAGGATTTGGTGCTTATCTCCTTCTGGGGCTTCTTCAGCAGTAGTCGCGGACGCGCTCTGCTCCGATGTTGTGGGGGTCCTCTGCGTTTTCGCGAAGACCTCCATTGTGGGTTGTTTGGTCTTGGTTCTCAGAATTTTCACCGACATGATGCAACCTCGCCCACGTGTCTGGCTTCGGCCTGGTGTTGCTTAGTTGTTGTTCGAGTCGTTGGGGTCTCTGTATATCGACCTACACCAATTGTTACACATGAAATTGTTATTCGGGTGGATTGTAACTTCCGCGTCACAATTTCCTCCCAGTATCCGTGTCCGTTATCAGCAGGGTGCTGTCTTCTGCATCTTCGATGCTTCTTTCTGGTCTCTGTGCCTATCAAAGGCTGATGGTACATACAAGGTGCATATACTCATTTGCTGCGTCCCAACCATTACGAGGCCTCTTCACGGTCCACCAGTGTAATCCTTTGTTCAGGATCGGTCGCCATTTTGTTTCGGGCGGTACAGGTCTCAGCGTCACTTGTTTTGTCCTTATTTGCTCTTCCATTCCTCGGTGCGGCTTCGGGATGTAATCCCTGCGTGCTCGTCGCTTCCAGTTTATTGTGGGAACGCTGTCATTCCTCTTGTCCATTTCGTGTATACATCGTCCTGGTCTAGTGGGAGCGCCAAGGACGTGCTGCCTATCTCATGGCCAGGTGGCCCAACGCTGTATACATCCTCTCGTCAGTCCGGGCTATTCGTGAGCTTCTCTCAGGTAGTCGGGCACTCACTGTTCCATCAGCCGCTGCACGCCTGCAGCCCATTCACTGCCCGCCTGGCACCCGATTTCAAGTGCCGCCGAGGGTCTCTTTGTGTTGGCAAGCCACCATTTTAGTATCAATTGCGCCGCTCCCGGATCAGGACACAAAGCGGCCTAATTCCATCTGCTGTGTCCACTTTCTCCCGCCGATACGCTCATCTGCTGCCTGGGGTATTCACCCAGATACAGTATCTTTTTTCCGCTGGAATCAGCCGTCAACACATGCGTTTTGCTTCGGGTCAATGAGTCAGATCACGGAGCTCCAAGGAATCGCAGCCTACTCCATGGCTGCTTGGCCACGCCCCCCGTCGGGAGTGAAAGTTATGGTTTGTTTGTTGTAAAAATTAATAAAAACGATTTTTTTAAAAAAATGGTAGAACAAAACATTTAGAAATACAACCAAAGGAAATCAACTACCTAACAAATTGAGAATAAGAACTAAAAGGACTCTTTTTTTGTCCTTTTTTGTCATTTTGAATGAATGTGAGTAAATCTAATGGTTTCGAACACAGTGGTGAAGTTCGTATTTTTATTTTTATTATCAGTATAAACCTGGATGTGTGCTTCTTTTTATTTATGGTCTCATTCTGTGAGTGGCGTGTAAACACACCATTAGGTTGAGAGTTATTTATACCATCTATAATTCACAAAGTAAGATGGTTAACAGTTCAAAGGAGAAGAAATCCGCAATGACAAGCATGTGGGAGGTTCTATCGTTTACAGTCACGGTCTAGTGGTTTATAGAAGAATAGCATATTTCCGGTCCTTCGCCCTCTCGTTTTCAACATCTATGGCGCATGTGCGTCCTTTTACGTAGCGGATAAGGTTTTGATAGTCATCCGCACAGAGACTACTGCAAAGGCTCACCATATGAGGTAAAAATTAGTAACTTTTGTTCTTTTCTGTCTCATGTGAATTAACTTCTCGGCGCACCCACCTTTAACGATGTTGGTCGAGGTGCAGTAGATTTTCTGTCTCTTTGTTTAATAAGTGAGAACCAGCGAACTCCTAACAAGTTTATAACAAGTAAATGGAGCGCATAGGTTGCCCAAAATTATTTTTAAAAATTCTTTGTTCAGCGTTGTTACACGATTAAGTGTCAGCTGTATGCCGTTAGGTAACACATGTAACTGGAGGAATGATCATGGCTTTAAGTAAAAAAGAAACAGCTTTTTGTTAAACAACAATGGAAGCACAGTGCTTTTTCATTAATGAGCACTAAGGTAACGTAATGTTTACGTTTTTGCTTACTACCTGGCTAATCTCTCTCTTTCTTTTTCTTTATAATTGGGAAGAGTGTATAAATGAGTTTGGCTAGTTTTCAAAGAGTTACTTTATGGTGTTACTAGATGATATGCACTTTAACAAAGGTTTGAAAGACTATCTTTTATATGAAAGTAAGAAAGTATTTAATGGGGATTCTAGATCATCCTCGGTAGGGATGTTTGGACATTTGGACTTGCCTGTATCTGAACAATGTGGACATGAGTTTCCTTTTTATATTTTTAGATTCGACATCTAATTATAAGATGTTCATTTAACCACAGTTTTCAATGACTTCGGACTGACTTGTGGTAAGCCCCGCCTTTTGTATGTATACAATTTTAGGTGAGGCGAATGCTTAAATGTAGTAGACAGCAGATTAATTTACACATTGTTGTACTATTCCCGTAGGTAACTGCAGATTTAAAGGCAGTTTGCGAACTCCATTAGGATTGATTATAACACTAGTCGTGATCCCAATGATGGAACCACAACTCTGCAAAAGGAACACTATTGATACAGTGATTGTTGTCCCTTGATGAATTTCCCTCTTACTGATACACATTTTTTTCTTGGGAATGAAACATGTTGGGTTAAAGAAAATACTGTGTGATTAGTTCCACAGTTCTACCAAAGCATTAATAGCTAAATAGATCAATTGAACTTAAGAACCCCTTAATGAGTTTGTGGGTTACAGTATTAGACATGAATTTGGTTGATTGTTAGACATGCTAGTTTTAGTAATTGTGTCTTCTTAGTTGATTTATAATATTCAATCGGTTTTTGTGTATTTCTTTTACCAATTTCTGTTTGTGGTTGCTAACACTAGGGTGATTTAGTGTAAAGGTACAGGTTTCCAGTATGATGAGATTTACTTTCGTATTGTGTATTTATATTTGTTTTTCTTTTTTTATTCATTACATTTTTTATGGTTAGTGGAGAGTTTTTTTATTAATTTTTAGATAATGACCGGTACTGATACGAACAAATTTTAATGATAATTGTTGTATAATAAACTGATATATTATTTTTGTACCATAGGTGTGAGGTTTCAATGAGTATACTCACACTATTTAACTGTTGGTTTTGTAAGAAAAAGTTGGGAGTGTGTATGTCAATCCTCATGTAGTCAGACCTATTTGTTCTATACCATTTGGGAATAGCCAAGAGGTGACAGGATTTCTTTGTATAATCTGTTCAATTAACAAGGAGCCTAATCCTGTCCTCTTCTAAAAAAAATATCCCTAGTCCTTTCTTTAGTATATACATAGAACATACACGCCATCATTTCCCATCTGGTAAGTAGCTTGAGGATTGAAGAAAAAATATCATTAGAATGAAACCACTCTTTATGATTTTTAACATGTACACGTACGCCATATTAGTTAACGAAGGACTCTAGTCACCACATCCCTATAACTTTATCATTCTTGCATGATCATTAGCTGGAAGGGATCCAGAGAAAATGTTGTGTAATAGCGCACATTGTTTACATGTGACGTCATTGTGTAATAAGTCGCGATGACGTCCTCTATTTATAGTGGCCATTATGAATCGGTAGCGAAAAAAGGACACAGGATGCAAAGCGGGAATTGCCATAGTAAGGAGCGTACTGTAAGTGTTGATCTTGACTTACTATGTAGATTGCATCATAACCTCTGGCACCTAGCGATCTATTGAGGACACCATAGACTAAGGATAGACAATCTTGCCCTCTTTACAGGACTAATATGTGAAGCCACATAAGTGGATCGGTTGAGAAACGGGAACTTACATCCCATTTCCCATACATACTCCACCTCATGAGAGAGGTAAGCTTGGACCATAGTGATTTGTAGACTGCACACAGTTGGATTCGCTCCAGCACATGAGACACAAAACCTAGGTTCTGTTTATCCCTTATAGAGATATTGTGGGATGCACTGTGTCGCTCGAAATCTCTTGACTGTCTTGGGAAGCCACAGAAACCATTGAGGTATGTAGCAGACCTGAGAGCTATGTTCAGTTATACATATGATAGAAGTTATTGGGTGATATCTCTGCAGGGGCAACACACAGACCAGAAAGCAGACTGCTATTTTCCAAAGGGAGTACATATCAGGTTTGAAGATATATGAGTGGAGGTTCTACTAGAGAAATTACACCAGGTGAATGGATTTAAGGGGAGGTCATGATAGAAAGATGTTATAACAGTGCTGGAATGTAATTCAAACTATTAACTAATATAGGTTCCTTTTATCTTGGGATTGTAGATTACTAAGAAGACGCTACAAAGATCGAGAAAGAAAATGCTTTTGCTCCTGAGGAAGGGGCTAAGATCCCGAAACGCGTAGAGCTTTAATTGAAGTTTATGATTTTGAATTAATAAGTATCTCTTGTAAAGATTTTTTATTTATTTGAATACATTGCATATTAATTGCATAATGAACTTGTAAATGTGCTTCCTTTAGGAAAATATGACCTTATAATAATTTGGTCTATAACAAAGTTTAAATCTACAAATGTATAACTTAATTATTGTTTATTTTTTGAACATTTGTTGTGCAGGGGACGCAAGTGTTCCACATTAGGATGTGCCACACTTATATGGACTTAGATGGAATGCTTAACTTTAGCCTGCGTCGCATCTAGATAGAAATATGAATTTTAGCATGTGCCACACTTAGATGGAATTCTTAACTTTATCCTGTATCACATCTAGATAGAAATGTGAATGTTAGCATACGCCACACTTAAATGAAACTGTGAATGTTACCAAGTGCCACACTTATATGGAATCGTGATCACTAGCCTGCCTCACATCTAGATAGGATATTGAAGATTAGCAAGTGCCACACTCAGATGGAATAGTGAATGATAGCAAGCATCACACCTAGACATAATTGCAAGGACAGCAATGCCAATTAACCGATCCACTAACAATTTCACCCCTCTGCATACACCTCTCAAACTCTAACCAAACACAACCACAAGCCTACAACACAACAATCCGCACAAACTTCACTACACTGCAACAACAAAACAAACCACACATAGACTCGCACAACAGCACACGACGACTACCGACAGTAAAACACCCCAAGCCCAGTGAACAGACTCATCGGGCTGAGGCTGCCAACAGCACATCACTGCTCTCTTGCACTTTTCCAGCTTATTCCCACTAACTCACCCCCCCTTCCCTTTTTCAGAGCCGCCAGAGCGCCAGGGGACCACACTGGTGGTGATAGTGCGCGATAAATATCCTTTAACATTAACATTAACATGCTGTGGACACTGATTTCCTTCATTGTCATTGTACATCCTAGACCTGAGGGTATTTTTCTCCCTGTACCCGCTTACCTACACAAATAGTATTGAATACCATTTTTTGAACATCAGGTGTCCTCCTGTATTTCAATTTTCGTATTGTCATAAAAGGACTGAACAAAGCTCATTTTAAACATTTCGATGCAAGGAATAAAACTCTAAGGTCCAGGACCTTGAAAACCACATTTGCACCACAACGCACTACACTGCGCCAGGGAGAGGCGACAGGTGGGTAGAGCTCACAGAAGGTCCAGGATGCTGCAACACGCCAACTCTTGCCTCCCCTTCACCTCTGCTCAGGGGTATGTCAGCCAGCCACACGCACCCATATTCAGTGAAGTTTACTTCAGAGTGCAAAGCACATCAAGTGATAAGCAACTCGGAGCAGTGATTGTCAACAATTGACGAAAGTGTTATCATATCTGTCTACAAAACCCATGCGGAATACAGGTACTTTTTGCTAGGTTTATATAAATGTGATGGCCCCCAATACATTTTATATATATTTTATATAAAAATGATAAGATCCTCGATGGATTTGATATCAAATAAAACTTTGATTGCACCCTATTGCAGTGTATATAGAGCATTTGATACTGATGTATCTGAAGCCCTATAAACTTAATTGAAATGATATGCCCCCGCACCCCCAATTATGATGCAGAGATGTCTACTGGGGAAACATTCATTTAGATGTAATGCTGCAAAATATTTCATGTCCGGCTTACTATGTCAGATGGATGGTTTACTTAGGACACCCCTATTTAAAAAGAGTGACTAGCCAGGTAAGTCAGACCCTCTGGCTAGGCTCTACACAATGATTTATTGGCTCCAGTGCCCACAATAATGCCGCCCCCCCCCCAAAGGACTAATGTTGGATACAAAAAAAGAAAAAAGGCATTTCAGGACATATATTTTCTATAACAAAATCCAATATGTAGCCATTGCGCTTTGTAATCAATGAGCACCTGACAAATTGCCAAATCTGAAGTGAAGGCAAAAGATAAGAGAATTTTAAGCAAGCTCTCAAAAAAAGAAAACAAGGAAAATATGAAGAAAAAAGACAATATAAGAGGCTACAGATTAGAATGAGTTGAAATGCACAGGGCGAGGGTATCAGAGAAAAGGTCATAAGGAAAATGCCAGTTGGAAGCACTGCTGAAAATGATCAGCATCCATGAGATGGGAAGTTTGTACCCCAAGCCGTAGATGGCTGCGTGAGGACCGGGCAGGCGCCAGCACCCACTCTGATGTGTGATGAAGTGCAGCCTCCGGTAAATACACTCCAGGCTTCTTGTGCAGATGGGCTGAAACGTGTCACTTCAGAGCCAAAGTGGCAGTGTCAGCTTCCTTTCACATAATCTGTTATGGAAAACCTGCACAAATTTATTCAGCTCAGCGGGAGATTTTGATGGGTCGATATTTTCCGAGGAGTGGTCCTCTGTGACAGAGTAGAGCCGTGCCAACAAGCCTCAAAATGGATGACTTTATCCAGCCCAGGCTTGAATATCCTTAAAGCACTTGGGGAGATTCTGATCAGCCTATATTTTCCAATGAGCCAAGTCGTGTGACAGAGCATAGCTGTGCCGGAAAGGCCTCAGAGTGGGTGACTTTATCCAGCCCAGGCTCACATACCTTTAAAGCCTTTCTGCATTAAGGAGCCATTAAGTTGACACAATAAAGATATCTGGGCGCTAATGTTTTCATTATGTGGGTCTTGGGAGCGGAACAATCAGCACTATGTTCTTAAAATGTTAAACCTTGTTTATGAATATACAAGAGGCTATCTGCATCTTTCAAAGTGACGTTAGCATGGACAGCTATGATCACTGTACGTACATCACCATGTCTGGATAATGTGTTATTCAATCTGAGCAAAGATGCAGCTGTTGGAACAGTGGCCAATCAGCAGTCCCACGGTGCAGTAGACCCCCTTTGTATTCTCATTTATTTTTCAAATTAAATGAGCCCCCAAATATAGGAAGACCCACCAGAAGCAGTCCTTAAGTTTTGCAGGGGTTGGGTGCGCACTTTATATTTTTAAACCTACTCATGCTAGGGCGGTGGGTTAAGGACCGGGTTGCATGAGACAGCAGAATTGCAACCCCTTGCAAACCATGTGGACACAAGATGATAAGACTTGGCAGGGGGGTAACTGACCCTTTAAAAGATTACTTCATTTTGGCCTGGCCCACTGTCAAAGCCCAGGAGCAGTGTCAAGGGTTAATATGGAATTGGATCCTTTGAAGCTCAGCACCTCAGAGAGCACTGGACAGGACCAACTGGGCTGAACATGTGCAGAGATAACTCTGCCCCTCCACAGGACGCCTCTGCAAGATTCGCACAGGCTTTGCATCTTTCAGTGAAGAAAATGTAAGCACATACCCCTCTTTTAAAATAGCCAAAATGGCATGTTTTGTGGCAGGCCATATGTCAGTAGTTAGGAGTTGTTTTAAAGGCATGTGTTTGATTGTAATGTGGGGAACATATTTTAAAAATGTACACCCTCACTCTCTTTAGGCCTTGCTATTGTTGCTAGGCACATAGAAGCAGGTTGGGGTTCTTTGAAAAGATAGCAAGTGTCTGTGGGTGTATAGCTTTGAAACCCGTGGAACGAGCAATGCTGCCAGCTCCCCAACATTGTGAAGAGCTAATTGTTATGTTATGTTATGTTATGTTATGTTATGTTATGTTATTTTATTTGTAAGCCGCCAAAGCCCGAAGGCATCCAGGCGCCATGAAGAAGGAAGGTAGGGCCCTATCAAGAACAGAACTTTATGAGAATAGAAAGGTCTTCAACTGTTTCCGGAAGATCAGAAGATTGGATGTATTGCGTGGAAGCACCGGAAAAGCATTCCAGGCCTGTGCGTCCTGCACATGAAAAGCGCGGCTATTGCCACAGGCTCTTTTCACTCGATCTACTTGTAGAGAGCAGGTTTTAGCTGAGCGAAGAGATCTACTAGGCATATATAACTTCAGCCTGTTCTTAAGATAAATAGGTGCGTCACCATAGACGCATTTATGACAAGTTGTCAGAAGCTTGAATTGTATTCTAACTGAAGCTGGCAGCCAATGGAGACTCCTCCTGGCTACGGATGTGGGCTCTAGACGCTTCATCTGAAAGACGATACGTACTGCAGTGTTTTGAATCTTTTGGAGTCTTTGTAGATCTACTTTCTTTGCTCCTCCCAAAAGGGCGTTACAGTAGTCCACTCTAGGCAGTATTACGGCCCAGACTAATTTCTTGCGGTTTTCCTCTGAGACCAGCGGGGCCATTTGGCAAAGCACTTTCAGATGATAATTAGAGCGTTTCACAATAGCGTCAACATGGGCCTTGTTGTCTACGCTGGCCTCAAGATAGGTGCCCAAGGTCTTAACCTTGAGTACCACGGGTATCTGACATCTGTCAACCAGATAACTGTAATACTGGGAACCCAGCTTCTCTCTGGCTTGTTTGGGACCCTATAATATTAGCTCCGTCTCGGTGGATTTAAGGCAGAGCCAATTAGTTGTCATCCAGCTTTTCACCATTTAATAGACCCGATCTAAGTTTGTTGGACCTTACTGTGGTCTCCACCAACCTCCAGTGCCAACTGAAAATCGTCTGCATAATTGCAGAAAAAGAGGTCTACATTCTCAAGATCCCTGCATAATGGGATAATGTAAATATTAAAGAGCAAATGAGAAAGGCAAACCCCCTCAGGGACTCCACAGATAGTGATCTCAGCGTGGGAGTCACTCTCACCCCAATGTACTCGGGAGCTACGCCCCTCAAGAAATGACATGAGCCAGGTTATTGCCTCCTCTGAAAGACCTCCAACGGTAGACATGCGATCTAGCAAAATCCTGTGATCCAGCAAGTCAAAGGCTGCCGATAGGTCGAGTAACATCAGCAGCCCCAACTTGCCAGATTCCAACCCAGATAGCATGTGCGTCTGCAAATCCAATTGTAAGATAACACTGCGACAGTAATACTGAGAAATTGTATTGTAAGCACAGTTTATGGAGAATATCCTTTTTTTAAATAGCACAAATGACATGTTTTATGGCCGGCCATATGCCAGTAAAGGGGAGTTATTTTAAAGGCATGTGCCTGATTGTCATGTTGGGGGTCATATTTTAGAAATGTACCCCTTTGCTCTCTTTAGGCCCTGCTGCTGCCGTAAGGGAGATAGAAGCTGTTGGGGGTCTTTGAAGAGATAGCCAGTGTCTGTGGGCCTGCTGCTGCGAAGCCCATGTGCTCAGCAACACTGCCAGCTCCCCAATGTTGTGGGGAGCTAATTGTAAGATAGATAACATAATGACAGTCATACTGAGAAATTGTATTGTCAGCACAGGTTAAGTAGAATACCCATTTTCTTTAATAATAGCCACAATGGTCCTGCTATTGCACACATGGAAGAAATCAGCTTTTGGGGGTCTTTGAAGAGATAGCAAGTGTTTGTGGGCCTGCAGCCTTGGCAGCACATGTGCCGAACAGGCCTGGCAGATCCCACGTTGCGATAGCCATTAGTATGACAGCCGTGGTGAAATAATTGTATTGTAAGCACTGGTTATGAGAGAATGCAAGGCCTTGTGGCAGTTGTTAGTAGCTCATTTTAAAAACATGTGTTTGCGTGTGATATGCAGAGTATACTTTAAATTCAAATAATTATCTGTATTTTATTTAGAGGTACAATTGATTCTATTTGTGGGACTGCACAGCCATCAATGGGGGATCCAAGGACTGGCGCTGGGGATATGAAGAGAGGTCCACATATGGACAGCAATCCTAGAGCTAGAATAAGCTAACTCACAGTGAAATGACACATGTGCATGCAATAGACATGAAGCAAATAGGCACTCACCACAAAGAAACACGAACACTAGGTCAAATATGCATTTATACATGAAGAATATCAACTGCCTCCATCTAGACATAAAGAATATTAACGTAAACAATGTATAAATTGAATCCAACATGAACTACACACGTCTATAGCTCACTAACATAGACATACGACAGCAATGGGCAACCATCTTTTCCAAAATGGAAGCCGCAGCAGGCATCTAAGTGAATGATAGACCTCGAACTCAAACTGCTCAATTCACTGAAATACAGACCTGTGCAGGGCAAAGGCAGTAGCTATGCAACCCGAGCTAAATTACTGAGAAATTAAGGACGGTCCGGATGGCTCAGAGAGGACATGAGATAATAATTCCCAAGGCATGAGCCATATTTCATAAGAATAATTAATGAACAACCAGCCTTTTGAAGCTAGGTGCAGGATAATTATAAGCCCAAAACATTATAAGGAACGGACCAAGCAAGTCCATAGTGGTAGAAAAAGTAATAGCACTCACACTTATATTAGCTAAATTCCCAATAAATGCAGGGTGATATAATTTCAAATGCAGTCTCATCACACGTGACTCAACTTGAAGAACCATGCCCATTCATTAGCCACAGACACAGATAGGACACCTGCCTTACTGTCATGATCTCTGCTTCCAAAAGGTCAGGACTTACCCAACTCCCTTGGAAGCAGACCCATAATCCAGGTTCCGAGTGCCAACCAGTCCCAATTGGGACCTTTTGGACACTGTCCTGGCGCCAGTGGCACCAGGCTCATAAATATGCCCAGTCCCAGGGCTGTAAGCGCCGGGCTCATAATGCTTGGGTGGACTTACCCGCAGCAGACCATGCTGCTTACTTACCTGCCAGTTGAGCCTCTAATCCTCTTCTGTTTGGGACTACTTTTCCTGTTGGGTGGGGCAGGAGCCACTCCCTAGGTTCAGAACACTGGAACTCTTCTGGAAAGCAGGAACTCTTTTCTTACCTAGGCGAGGCTGTGGAAGGAGACACCTAAGCACCACAGGAGGCTATTTAAACCACACCCGATGGATGAATCTTGCTTTGCGTTATTCTGCATCCTCTGCAGCAGAACGCTCATCGTGTCTTCTGCATCTGATCCTGGGCCTAAGGGAAAAAGGCTTACCATCCTGAATCCAGTCTTCAGCAAAACCTATAAAGACAAGAAAGAACAGGTTAGCATTACGGTCTTCAGTGACAGCGCTTCTCTTACCTGGTCCATCGGCTGTCACCAACGCCTCGCGCTGCATTCCGGCATCTGAAAGACAAAGGCTTACCTACTCTTCGCGTGCTCCGGAGGTCTTCGCACTGCATTCCGGCATCTGAAAGACAAAAGCTTACCAACTCTTCGCACGCTCCGGAGGCCTTCGGCGCTGCATCCCGCATCTGAAAGACAAAAGAAGGTGCGTTTAAAGACATTGGGTAACTTTATTACTCACGTGCCATTACTCCTTCCCATGCCGAACCCAGTGGGTATTCCTGCACCCTTCAGCAGCTCCGAACTTGTACTTGCAAGATAAAAGGACAGTTAGTGCGCATCGTGAAGCAGGCAACAAGCGCTTACTTACGTGCTTCCAGGCGCTTCTATTCCTCACACGGGTTCCATCCTCAACTCACTTCAGCCCGTCATCCGCCATCGCCGGAACCCTGCAAAACAAGAGACATCATTACAAAAGACTTTTAAAGACATTTGAAATACTCAGAACTTACCGTTCGTGCAGTAAACGACGGACAGCAGTCCTCTGAGGTCAAGAGGCCTGCACCCTTATCCAGTGAAGAAACTGGTTACGGAACCCTGCCCCGAGGCAGATGGAGAGCTCGGCGTTCTCTTACCTAAGACATCTTACTCTGCGAGTCAGACATACAGTGCACAGAGGTCCAGCCCAAAGAGCCAACCGTGTGTTACACATCACCTTTGAAGATACGGTATTCGCCCAGTCAAGACCGGCGCCTCTGCGGGAATCAGGTGAGCGTTACAGAACGCAAAGCCTACCGCAAAACTCCCGCCCAGGCGCTATGGAAACATCGGATACTGATCAGCTAGCCCAGTTACTTGGGGAACTAAGAGCAGAAGTGCATGCAGCCCGTCAGGAAACGAACGCTCTAAGAAGGGAACTGATCATTTCCAAGGAGCGAACAGACGATCTCGCTAGACAATTGCTACAGTCACAAGCCGGACAGACCCCATTACCCGCATCAGGGGCAAATTTTCCTTCAACATCCTCTATGAATCCAGTGCAAATCAACCTACCTGGGAATGTACCTCTGGCTCCGCCCGAACGATTTTCTGGTGACCCAAAGAGGTTTGCAGTATTTATTAATCAGTGCCGGTTGCATTTCTTATGCCGGCCAGCAGCCTTTCCAACTGACCAAGCTAAAGTAGCTTTCGTGCTTTCGTACCTTAGTGGCAATGCGGCAGACTGGTCAATCCCTCTAGTTAATCAAGATGATCCGGTTCTCCATGATTTTCAAGCTTTTCAGCTCAGTATGGAAAAACTGTTCGCAAGACATTCACAGGGGCAGGCCTTGGACAATGAGCTTCTTTCGTTGCGACAGGGTAATCAAGACCTTTTGGCTTATATTGCGTCTTTCAACAGACTGATAGTGGAAACTCAATGGCCTGAGGACAAAAGGATTACGCTGTTTTATAGAGGTCTACGTGGAGAGCTCAAAGATGTGTTAGCCCAAGTAGTGAATCCCCCGCAAGACTGTTCGGACTACATAGACTTAGTCGTTCAAATAGATCACAGACTGCAGAACAGGAAGGCCGATCGTTCCAAGTTTGATGCTCGAGTATTTTCCAAACCACCAACTCCTTCCAAAAGAGTAGACTCCGGGGAACCCATGCAAATAGGGGGCCTGAAAGGACCACTCACACAAAAGGAGCGGGAAAGGAGAAAACAGTTGCAATTATGCCTCTATTGCGGAAACTCAGGGCACTTTCTTCGAGACTGTCCGGTGAAACCAGCCAAGAAGGCAGTAGGAGCTGCAGTTACCAAGGTCACAAACTCTGAGCAGGGAAACAACCTCGCCCGACAAGAATAGAGGTCCTCTTGCCGAGCGTTAAAACCAGTTCCGTGACCTCGCATTTCGTGATACCTATGGTCCTCATTAGCCCTGATCATCCGGATCGATTACATGCGATTGAAGCTTACGTCGACAGCGGTGCCATCGGCAATTATGTGGATCATGAAATGGTTTTGAGGAGGAATTTAACTCTTTGTCCCAAGGCTGTAAAGGACGTCATTACTACGGTGGATGGTACGGAGATAGCCTCCGGACCAGTAACGCATACCACTCAAGAAGTGACGCTAGTAAGTCAAGATGGACACCATGAGAAGATCGTGTTCGATGTGATCAAGGCCCCTCAGTTCCAGATTATTCTAGGAATACCTTGGTTGGAGAAACACAATCCTCAGATCGATTGGCGAGCAAGAACGGTTCAGTTTCCAGAATGTGTCTCTACTTGTCACCCTCCACCTGGTGTTGCACTGGCAGCAATTTCTTCGGAGACTCCCCAGTTACCTCGCGAATACCTAGAATTCCAAGATGTTTTCCGGAAGGATCAGGCTAACTCTCTACCTCCTCATAGGTCTTATGACTGCCAGATAGACCTGATACCTGGATCTACTCCTCCTTATAGTAGAATTTATGCCCTCACCGAGCCTGAGAACCTTCACCTCCGACAATACATGGATCAATACCTAGCGAATGGGTTTATTCGTCCTTCCAAGTCCCCTGCTTCTTCAGCTTTGTTCTTCGTGCCAAAAAAAGAAGGGGACCTTAGAACCTGTGTAGATTATCGTGTCCTGAACCAGATCACCGTTAAGAATAGATATCCGTTACCTTTGATCCCTGAACTCCTGGACCAAGTCAGAAAAGCATGCATATATGCAAAGCTGGATCTTAGAGGAGCCTACCACTTGGTACGAGTAAAAGAAGGCGATGAATGGAAGACGGCCTTCCGCACCAAGTATGGGCTATTTGAATATCAGGTCATGCCCTTCGGACTTTGCAATGCCCCGGCCGCCTTTCAATATTTTATGAACGATGTCCTCAGAGAGCTCATAGATGTGTGTGTTGTTGTTTACATTTACGACATCCTCGTTTATTCTTCATCGGAATCTGAACATCGGAAACACGTGAAAATGGTCCTCGAGAGATTGCGTCAACACAAACTTTTCGCCAAGTTGGAAAAATGTGTTTTCAACGTGACTGAAGTTGAGTTCTTGGGATTCATATTATCACCTAGCAGAGTGCGTATGGATTCAAAGAAGGTCGATGCAATTCTCAAATGGTCATCACCATCCTCCGTAAAAGGTGTTCAAAGCATGTTAGGCTTCGCTAACTTTTACCGAAGGTTTATCCCCGAATTCTCTCGAATAGTCCAGCCCATCACCGCCTTGTTAAAGAAAAACAAACGTTTTGAATGGTCTACCGAGGCGGAGCAAGCTTTCCAGAATTTGAAGACTAAATTTATCTCTGCACCAATTTCCCAAACTCCCCTACATCGTTGAAACTGATGCTTCGAGCCTTGCCATGGGGGCAGTTCTATCACAAAAGGACCCAGTAACCAATCAGTTGCATCCCGTGGCATTTTGGTCCCGCAAATTCTCGCCTCCTGAAATCAATTACACTATTACTGATAAGGAACTTCTGGCTATCAAGTCTGCCTTTAAGGTTTGGCGGCATTATCTTCTGGGGGCCCGACACACCGTTACTGTGATTACGGATCACCGAAACCTGCAATATTTGAAAACCGCAAAAGCCCAATCCTCTAGACAACTCCGTTGGGCACTATTCTTTGCCGAGTTTGACTTCATAATTACCTATCGACCTGGTACAAAAAACGGTAAAGCTGATGCCCTTTCTCGGATGGGAGTGGAAGAACACTTGACCAACCCTAAACCTGTACCTATCATTCCCGAACAAAGAATTCTGGGTGTAATCGCCACACAATCCATAGAGGAAGTTAAGGATAAAGCCAGGCAACTTGTAACTCCAGCAGACATACAGAATTGGCATCTGCAGGGAAAGGACTTTGCAGTGAAGGACAACTTATTGTATTTCCAAGAACGATTATACCTGCCCAGCACAGATTTACAGAAAAAGGTAATCTCTTGTTATCACGATTCCTTAATGGAAGGACATCCCGGTATGGCCAAAACCTCAGAAAAGTTCAAGCGCTACTTCTGGTGGCCGTCTTGGAAAAAAGATATCAGAGACTTTATAATGTCCTGTGGAGTATGCACCCAAAACAAGAGTCAAAAGGAAAAACCAGCCGGCCTCTTACGCCCTATTGACATCCCACCTCGCCCTTGGCATACGCTTTCTATAGACTTCATCACCGATCTACCTCCATGCTCCGGATACAATACGATCCTAGTAATCGTGGACTTATTCTCCAAGATGGCGCATTTCATTCCACTCAAAGGCTTGCCAACAGCAACAACTCTGGCCCGAGAATTTCTCGAAAACATCGTCCGGTTGCACGGTTTTCCTTCAGTTCTAATTTCGGATCGAGGTAGTCAATTCATTTCTCATTTTTGGCGAAGTTGCTGTCGGTCGGCTCAAATTGATGTGAGACTATCGACCAGTCACCACCCTCAAACCGACGGACAAACCGAGAGGATCAATCAAACTCTGGAACAGTATTTACGCTGCATGCTGCAACAAACTGAAAAAACTTGGAAAGATATCCTTTGGATAGCCGAATATGCCTACAATAACTCTGTCCACTCGGGAACTGGGAAAACCCCGTTTTTTCTTCTATACGGCAGTCACCCTCGAACCTCGGAGTTGGATCCACTCCAAGATCTTGGAACACCAGCAGTCGACTACCTGCATTCTACAATCACCCAAGCCTTTAAGGAAGCCGTTTCTCACCTTCAAAGGGCTAAGGAACAATACAAGAAAGGAGCAGATCAACATCGGAAGGAAGCCCTCCAATATCAAGTAGGAGATCAAGTCTGGTTATCCACCAAATATCTACCTCTAAAAGGACCACGCACATTCAACCCAAGATACCTTGGTCCCTATTCCATCACTACCATAGTAAACCCAGTAGCGGTCAAGTTGGACTTGCCCCCTCACATGAAGATACATCCGGTCTTCCACGTCTCTCTATTAAAACCCGTGCAACCTCAAACCCGACTAACTAAATCTCCAAAACCTATCCTAGTTGATGGAGAACTCGAGTTTGAAGTCAAAAGCATCCTGGACTCCAAGATCTCCAAATCTAAACTATTTTACCTAATTGACTGGAAAGGCTATGGCCCCCAAGAAAGATCCTGGGAACCTGCAGAATATGTCCACGCTCCTCGTCTAATCAAAAGATTCCATCGAACATTTCCTGACAAGTCCAAACCCCCGGAGAAGCCCGGTTTGGGAGGGGCCTTGAGGGGAGGTGCTGTCATGATCTCTGCTTCCAAAAGGTCAGGACTTACCCAACTCCCTTGGAAGCAGACCCATAACCCAGGTTCCGAGTGCCAACCAGTCCCAATTGGGACCTTTTGGACCCTGTCCTGGCGCCAGTGGCACCAGGCTCATAAATATGCCCAGTCCCAGCGCTGGAAGCGCCGGGCTCATAATGCTTAGGTGGACTTACCTGCAGCAGACCATGCTGCTTACTTACCTGCCAGTTGAGCCTCTAATCCTCTTCTGTTTGGGACTACTTTTCCTGTTGGGTGGGGCAGGAGCCACTCCCTAGGTTCAGAACACTGGAACTCTTCTGGAAAGCAGGAACTCTTTTCTTACCTAGGCGAGGCTGTGGAAGGAGACACCTAAGCACCACAGGAGGCTATTTAAACCACACCCGATGGATGAATCTTGCTTTGCGTTATTCTGCATCCTCTGCAGCAGAACGCTCATCGTGTCTTCTGCATCTGATCCTGGGCCTAAGGGAAAAAGGCTAACCATCCTGAATCCAGTCTTCAGCAACACCTATAAAGACATAAAGAACAGGTTAGCATTACGGTCTTCAGTGACAGCGCTTCTCTTACCTGGTCCATTGGCTGTCACCAACGCCCTACACTGCATTCCGGCATCTGAAAGACAAAAGCTTACCAACTCTTCGCACGCTCCGGAGGCCTTCGGCGCTGCATCCCGCATCTGAAAGACAAAAGAAGGTGCGTTTAAAGACATTGGGTAACTTTATTACTCACGTGCCATTACTCCTTCCCACGCCGAACCCAGTGGGTATTCCGGCACCCTTCAGCAGCTCCGAACTTGTGCCTGCAAGATAAAAGGACAGTTAGTGCGCATTGTGAAGCAGGCAAAAAGCGCTTACTTACGTGCTTCCAGGCGCTTCTATTCCTCACACGGGTTCCATCCTCAACTCACTTCAGCCCGTCATCCGCCATCGCCGGAACCCTGCAAAACAAGAGACATCAT
Source organism: Ambystoma mexicanum (assembly GCF_040938575.1). Taxonomy (NCBI): domain Eukaryota; kingdom Metazoa; phylum Chordata; class Amphibia; order Caudata; family Ambystomatidae; genus Ambystoma; species Ambystoma mexicanum. The sequence continues at coordinate 664,250,438 of NC_090936.1, forward strand.
TACAAAAGACTTTTAAAGACATTTGAAATACTCAGAACTTACCGTTCGTGCAGTAAACGACGGACAGCAGTCCTCTGAGGTCAAGAGGCCTGCACCCTTATCCAGTGAAGAAACTGGTTACGGCACCCTGCCCCGAGGCAGATGGAGAGCTCGGCGTTCACTTACCTAAGACATCTTACTCTGGGAGTCAGACATACAGTGCACAGAGGTCCAGCCCAAAGAGCCAACCGTGTGTTACACATCACCTTTGAAGATACGGTATTCGCCCAGTCAAGACCGGCGCCTCTGCGGGAATCAGGTGAGCGTTACACTTACTCCTCACGTATTCCCAGACATGAGGTGCCTTACAAGGTTAACTACAAAGAAGTCGCTCTGGCTCATGGCCTAGGAATAAGGGATAGTGGGCCTCATTACGAATCCGGCAGTAACTGTGCCGCAAATTCCGGCAGGTTACCGCCGGACTCGTATTACCCTTTCTGCCTCCATGATTGCCGGAATCACTGGGGCATTACAACCCCGGTGACCCGGTAATTCCGGATGCAGAATTCTGTTAATCCCCATTTCCATGGAGTCACATAGGGATCCATGGGAATGGGGAAGTGGAAACACCGGCACCATGCTGTAATGGTGCCGATGTTTTCATGTCCGCCTGCAGGCGGGTGGTGTTAAACTCGCCAGGTCAGACCTGGCGGGAGTGACACCTCCCGCCTGCAGGACTCTTAATCAGCCGGTCAGGAAAGAACAGTGGTAGCGGATTTACCACCACCGTTCTTTCCGGACCGGCTGAATCGTAATGAGGCCCAGAGTCTTTTTTAATTTAAAGTAAAGCAGTTTGCGGACCTCTCTCACCCTACTCCCATTCTGGCTCATGTGTTTACGACCTGTCAGTTGCCCAAGGTTGTACCGTAGAATGGCAACCAATTAGGATCCCCAATGTTTACCCGCCCAGAATATGTCGTGCCAATAAATCATGTATTTTAGAGATGACATGTATTCACTATTATCAATTTAGAGGTGGTCTCGGGTGGAGCCATCAGATATGTAATATCCAATTAGAAGATTACCCGTATATAATATATATATATATATATATATATATATATATATATATATATATATATATATATATAGTCAATTTCCCTAACCAATCCCCTTATCCCCTTATCCCATAGGTGTTTGCAACCAAGATTGTAGTATGACATCCGTAATGATGAAAGTCAGGGTTTATAATCTGTTGTTTTGTATGAGAAGCTTGAGAGCTGCGACTCTCTGCGTATATACTGTCCCTGTTTTATTTGGGATGTTGATAAAGCTGGGTTTTGCCTTTCACTTTGACTATTTCCATCATTGAGTCTCAGTTTGTTTGTTTGTTTGTTTATTTATTTATATAGTGCGCCTGACCCAGGGGTATCTGAGCCCAAGGTTAAGGTAATGGTTACATGATGAAGTTATACAGTTTATACAGTTTATACAGTTTATACAGTTTATACATACATAATTACATTGTTATATCGTTTTTTTACATACACATTACAGATGGAACATTCGAATAGCATGGGAAGTCAGTTATGCGGTTTATGCAATTTGTACAATTGGAGCATACACCTTACAAGAGGAGCATTAGTATGGCGGGGAAAGTCAGGTAAGTGGGGAGTAAAACATTGAAGGTAGATATACCTGCAGTTTATTGATTATAGACTTGTTGGCACCTAGGCAGAGGCCACTGCAATAGTCCAGTTTGGACTGTATAAGTGCTCTGGCTAATATGAGACAGCTGTTGGAGGACAGTAGGGGTCTGCAGGCTCTGATCAGCTTTCCAGTGTAGGCAGTAGCTGATGCAGTCATGTTTATTTGTTTGGTGGGATTAAAGTTGGCATCAAGGTAGAAGCCAAGGGTTTTTACGTTAGTGGCAATTGGGATGTTGTTGCCATCAATGACGATACTGCTGTAGTTGGGACTGAGTTTGAGTAGGTTGTTGGGTGAGTCGACTAGTAGTAGCTCAGTCTTATCACTCAGGCAGAGGCCGTGTGTGGCCATCCATGCCTGAATGAAAATGTAGACTTCGTTAATCAGGTGAACATCGGAGTCGTATATGCCTGAAAGTGTTAGGAGTGTCTGGGTGTCATCTGCATAGTTGGTGTAGGTGACACCCAGACGGTCCAGTTTGTCGAACAAGGGCTTTGTAAAAATATTGTAAAAAGTAGGCGATACACAGGATCCTTGAGGGACTCCCCATGGGATGGGGATTGGGTTTGCCGCAGCTGTGGGTGAGAAGACACGCATGGTTCTATTAGCGAGAAAGGATTCAATCCACATGACAGCCGAGTTGGAGAAGTGTCCTGCCGATGACAGGTGATCACAGAGGATTTTATGGTTCACCAGATCAAAGGATTCTGATAAGTCTAAAAGAAGTAGGATGGCCAGTTTGCCTTTGTCTTTTAGGTCGTCAATTTGACTCAGAGGTCAATAAGGGCTGTGTCTGTTCCATGTTGGGTCTAAAGCCGGATTGATGGATTCCGAATAGTTGGTTTGTCTCTAGATAGTCCTGAATTTGCAAGTAAGAAACTCTATCTGGGATTTTCAATAAGAAGGGGACAGTGGTGATTGGTCTATAATTCATGGGTATTGACGGGTCTAGTGTTTGTTTTTTGAGTAATGGGAGAACCCAGGATTGTTTCGGATTACTTGGGACAGAATTGTTGGCGAATGAGGAGTTTATAAATTTGATGATAAAAGGAGATAAATCTCTAGCTGCATCTTTTATGATCTTCGCTGGGTAGCTGAGCTGTCACCTTTGCAATTGGAAGGTTTCAGTAATGCTATAATTCTTTGTACCTCCGGTATGGATACTTGATTGAAAGATAAACCTGAGTTAAGGATAGCGGATGGTGGTCTGATTGGACTGGTGAGATTGCCAGGGGCAAGTTGTTGCCGTGTATTGGCTATTTTGGACTGGAGTCCTGTAATTTTATTTGAGAGGGCATTTTGAATGCTGGTGCACCAAGGTTTGTCCTTGGTGCAAGTGTCCATAGATGGATTAGGGTTTTCTAATTCCTTTAGGATATTAAAAAGTTGTTTTGTACTGGAACTAGCCTGATTTATTCTGACGTTGAAGGATTCTTTTTTGGTAAGGGTTAGCTCATTTTTGTAGGTAGCCGTAATGTTGGTTAGGTTGACTTTGTTTTCTGTAGAGGGGGTGGATTTCCAGAGTGCCTCAAGTTTTCTTTTTTCTGTACGTAGAAGTTTAAGTTCAGGGGTGAATCAGGAGTTCAGATATGCTCTCGGTTTCAGCGGGCGATGGTATCTATGGCTTTAGTCATGGCCTTGTTGTAGGTATTGACTAGCAGATTCAGGTTGTTAGTGGGGGGTAGAGTATTGAGTATAGGAGTTACCAGAGGTATTATGGCCTCAGCAGTAATGTTACGTTTATTCCTTGTCAGGCACTGAGGTGCAGTAGGGGATTTCTTTAGGATCTAGATTGATGGCATTCATTTCTAGTGATAGGAGATAATGATCAGTCCACACGAGAGGTGAGGATTCTTTTAGGGTAATATTGCAGTTAAGGTCTGCAACCCAATCGAGTGTCCTGCCTTTCACATGAGTGGGTAGGGTGCTTATTTAATAAAACTCCTTTACTCCAACACCTCGGTCACCATAAGGGTCACAAAAGAAGGATCTGCAACAGATGAAATAAGAACATGGAACGGATTAAAACAAGGCTGCCCCCTTGCTGCAACATTGTATAATCTGTATACTGCTGACTATTCTACCAAAATCATAACTGATACACTCAACCCGCCAAAACTTAACTCCCACCTGATTCCTTACCTCATGTATGCAGATGACATCATATTGATGGATAAAACTCCATCAGGTCTCCAAAACAATCTACGTATGACAGAACAATACATTAGTATGAATCAACTTCAGATCAATGTCAAAAAAACAAAAATAATGACATTAACTAAACATCCAACCACGAAAAATCGATGCAAGCTTCCACTCTTCACTGTAGACAATAAACCTTTGGAGGTAGTTACTACCTTTAAATATCTTGATTTTCTAATCAATCAGCAGAAATCTGAAACAGCTTGGGTGACGTTCCTTGAAGGCAAAATCTTAATGCTAGCTCGACAAGGAGTTATGCTGCAGAGATGTTACAGCAAATTCTCCCTCAAGCCACTAATTGCATTTTACCGGCAAAAGGTCATCCCCATAATTACTTACGGTAGTGACGCAATGATTACAGCAACAAAGATAAACTGGCAATCCATCGAAGCCTCTTCCTGGCGGAAGATTTTGAACCTGCCTACCAGCTTCCCTGTGTCCAGAATTTGGTTCGAAGTGGCCTTGCAATCTCTCATGTCGATTGTACTGTGGAAGCAGTTGGACCTCTTGCGCAAACTGATGAATGAAGACAAAACACCGGCTATTCAAATTTTAAGAGAGACTCTGCACACTATGAACAACACCTTGTTAAAGGCATGGAAAGCAGTCCTATCTCAACTCATGATAAATGAAGACATCACCATAGAAATGTTAATCAACCGCCCCCAACGAGCTAAGGCCAAATTGCAGCAAAATGACTGGGCTAAAACATCAGAAAATAAGGCGAAATACATTATGAACCTCCAATGCCCAACGGATATCCGAGCTCTCAATGAACCTCCGCGCTATCTGGCTCTCTTCCCAGATCCGACCATTCGAATTGCATTCATGAAAATTCGCCTAAACACTTACCCGACCAGACACAGTCTTGCCAATACCAGACAAATACCGAAATCAGATAAGTTCTGTCACTTCTGCCGGGATAAAGACACACCAGAAACATTGAAACACATAATCATGAAATGTCCAGCACTCACCACGAAGAGAGTAATCTTCAGCGAATTATTCACGATATCGGCCCAACAAGAAGAAGGCGACTCCCGATGGATTAAACTATTGAAAGGTCAAGACAAGAAACTGATCTACACAGTTGTCCAATTCCTTACGGAGATCTTCACTTCTTCAAAAGAACTAAACATCATGAACATAATCTGAGGGAAACCTTTTTTTTTCTTTTTTTTGCCCGCTTTATCCCATTACTTGAATAATTGTACCTCCTAATATTGCTGCGCCTTTTTTGTATAAGAAAACAACAGATACTAAATGTCAATCCAAATGTGATGTATATTTCCATTAACACAAATGAAATTTATTTTTAAACTATATAATTTAAAATAAATATATATATATATATATATATATATATATATATACAAAACCCGTAATAGGGTTTGTACAGAGGTTGTGTATGTGCAATATTCTTTTTATTGAGAGGTCCTTATGAAGATAACGCCCATGCTCACACTGCTGAATGGAACCATTCAAACTGTAAGGAGAAGCTGGTTTTGAAAGTCGAGGCGAGAGAGAATAAAAGAAAAGGAGCAGAGGAGATTGAGGCAACATCTGCGGCTGCTGCCACTGGCTTCTGTGCTAAAGTTGTTTCCCCTCCCAGAGTATTATATGGAAGGAGGGCAAGGGTGTGCTGTACCTTGAGGTCCCCCGTGTTCAATGAATCTGGGAAAGTCAATGGGCCTCATTACAACCCTGGCGGAAGACCATGGTGCTGTTAGCACCATGGTCCATGCCGGTAAGTTACCGACTCCACCATGGAGAATGGGGGAATTACCATCCCATTTCAAGGTTGGCGGGGTGGTAATTCCCCCTTCCTCCATGGCCCTTCTCCATTCCCATTTTTGCCTCATAGGGCTCAATGGCACTGGGGAAATCGCTAAGTACGGTGCCGCAAATTGCGGCACCGTAATTAGCACCAAGGTCCCTTTGAGGGTCCCTACTTTAACGGCTGGTCTACACCAGCCGTTAAGGTCGGGTCCCGCAAAGGGACCTCGTAATTAGGCACTAATAGGTTAACGGCGCCGCAGCCTTTTACAGCGCCGTTAACCCATTAGCGCCTGGGTCGTAATGAGGCCCACCTACCTCCCTCAAGTGGGTTGAGGAGCTGCTGCATTATCGTTAGCCCTGGCCTTTTCACAGCACTCTGTAATTGTTGAAATCTCAATGGGAGTGCATCTATATTTGTACATGGACAGACAGTCTCAATGAGATGTTGAATCAGAAAATGAACTGAAGAACCATTAGTGTGTACCACCAGCATTGATGGAGCCCTGCACCATGACAGGAGAAGAGGGCGGCCTCCCCTGCCATCTTCTCCATTTCGGCATGGTGCTGTGGGTCACCAGCAGCACGTTTGGTGTGCCAATGCAAAAGGAAGAACTAGTCAGGCATTGTCAGGCTTGAAGGGACAAAGAATGGAGTTCAAAGGAATTGGAAAATGTAAATGAAATGGGCAGTTGGAGGAAAGAGAAGGAGGTAGTGACCATTTGATTTCATATTTAAGGTTACTAATCTAAGATGGCTGACCTATTTGCCAAATCTGCATATGAAGTAATAAACACTACTCGGGCAGTAATGATTGTGGACCTTTAATGGATTATGTGCCATGAAAATGCTGCATGGTAACATTTCATGGTAAGCTCTTTTCTTTGCGTCATTTTGTTAATGGTTATTTGAAGTGCCGTTAATGTATATTATATTTTCTGGCTTCCTCTTGCTTTCCCTTGTGTTTCTTGAGATGACTCCCTTGTTCCCTCTTTGCGCTGTGAATAGTTTCTTGCAGGTGGATCTGTCAGCTCGTGTGTACACACTTTATTCCTATTTCTGTCCTCACTAAGTTCCTTCTCTAGCGCAATGTGCTGTCCTGTTCGCTCTCCCACTGCCTGCCAGGCCTAGTTTCCCTCTGTCACCTGTTTGGCCGATTTGTACAGTGGAAAAACATCTTGAAACCACATCATTCTGCATTTGACAAACTACAGAGAGATACAGAATACCTAGGAGCTTAGAATTACATACAGCATACACGTGTCACAAATGTTATGGACGCTCACATAAATAGATGGGCAAGAACCAGTTTAAACTTAGCACTATACTAAGCTTGTGCATTCACTGAAGACAAATATAACTTAACTATAGAGTTAGAATTATGCTTTATGTAGCTATAGGCATTAATTACAAACATGTATACATTACTAAAGTGCTTAAAACAATCTTTCCTATTGAAAGTATTAGATACATGTACTATATTGGATCTATGATTTAGACCTTTAACACAGTCATTTTGCATTAGATGCAACTTAAAGTCAGGAAACCGCCTTTCAAAGATATTCCTTTCTCTAAACTCAAGACACAATCAGAACGGGTTGTTTAGCAGATTCAACATGGATTAAAAGCCAACTTGATACATGGAAAGATTTGTTGACTCAAGGCAAAATTATGAATGAGCTAATTAACACAGGCACAACAGCACACTGCAAAGTAGAGCAAAGTAAGTGTCTGGTGAACAAATGTATTCTGAAAGCAAAACAATGGAGCAACTAGCACTTAAAACTACTACATTTAACTAGCCATCTGAAAGGTATATTAAGGGTAAAAGCAGGGAAGTTTCTAGTCCATTTGGTGCCCAGGGCGAAACACTAGGAATGTGCCCCCCCACCCATCCCACACGCCACTCCCACCGCACCCCACGCTCCACCCCCACTGCACCCGCGTGCCGCTCCCACCGCACCCCTGCGCCACTCCCACCACAACCCACTCACCAACCGTACCGCACCCAATTCGCCAACCCCACCGCACCCCGCGCGCCACTCCCAAACTACACCGTTAAAGGACTCCTACCCAAAGTAAAACAGTCCGTCACACAAGGAATGAATTGCCATGGTGGGCGACTTTTTCATTGGTGCCCAAGACAATTGTATGCCACAGTCCCACTTAGGCTGCAGATAATGAGGACTGGGCACACCAAGAAACCATGAATATGGCGTAGGATGCAGTATATACAACCAACAAAGAACACAAGGTGCTGAAGGGGGTTTGGAGGCAACCTAAGTCAAAAGGGCAATGACAATGAGACACCTGAACCCAATAAACAATCACTTTAAAATAAATTCTTTGAATGGGAATCAAGTGTATGCTATCATACAGTAAAGTCTGACTGTTGACTTGTTATAAGGATATATGGACCCGGATTATTTATTTATTCATGCAATGTTTGTCGGGTACCTGTATATTTATTTATTTATGCAATGTTTGTCAGATAGAGGTATCTGACAAACATTGCATAAATAAATAAATTATCTGTGTCCATGTCCCTGACAAACAGTGCATGAAAAAAAAAAAAATGGATCGTGGCTTAAAGAATATTTACTCAGCAACACTGGTCAAAACTATTATCAGCAGTGCCATGCAAGTGGTTTAACGTGGAATTGATATATAGTTTGGAAAAGAAGCAGCATGAAAGAAATAGCGCCACTTCAAACTATTATTTTGAGAGAGGCAAAGCTGCCTACAATGCATGCCCACTCCCCACATCCCACTGCACCTCACCTCCAATCACAATGCCAGCAGAAAACCATTCAGTGACTGATGGCCCACCATCAGCAGTTTCCTGCCGGCATTGTGATGGGAGGGCCTGGTCTTAGCTGCAGGGGGGTCTGAAGTGTTTTAATTGTTGTGCTTATGCCCCCACCTCACCCCAAGTAGCGCGAAAGTGGTCAGAGGGAGCCTCTGACTTCTGTAAGGTCACGGAGTACTTGCGTAATACGTGACATTACAGTCGAAAGGGGCAGCGGCAGCACCTGACCCGCAGAACTTTCCCCACGGCAATGAGCCGCCCCACAAACTGGGAAATTTCATCCACTCCAGAGTCCCCAGGGACCAGGGCAATTGTGCCCCCCAGGGCTATTGTGCCCCAGGCAGCTGCCTGTCTCGCCCGGGCCAAGAAACGGGCCTGGGTAAAAGATTGACTTGAGTATGGTAGCGTGTTAAAAGCCATGCAGAGATGTGAGCAGAGTCAAGCAGATAATGAAACAGCTAAACAACTGAACCTACGCCTACCAAATGAGGATTGCCTGCCATCTGAGATACGGGTATAAACAGCCAAAAGCAAGACATGGAAAAACAGTTCTTTAGAATTATTGCTTAGCGCACAGACATGCTAATTATATAAATAATGTACATTTCTCAAAGAGAATCAAGGGAGCATGTGGAAATTCGTAATCGATTATCCAGTACACCAAGTAAGTGCGCAGAAAGAAGTATTTGAAAATGTGTATACAATTACCTTGTACACGAGACGCAGAGACAATGGAGCATTTAGCATTTATGTTTAGATGTCCCGTAAACTAAATTCATGCAGTCAAGTAGAAAGGGGCCGCCATTCACTTAAAGGAATGGTTCGGTCAAAATTTTGTATTGCCCCTACGGGTCGGCCATGTGTTTTTAAGCCTAAGTCGCTCGATTTTAGAAAAATGTCCTATGGACCTTACCCGAGTTTTCGTCCATTAAACGCACGTGAAAACAGGCACCAGGGAGCTGCCATTTTGTGATAATCCTATCATTTCCCCCATCGCCGTGGCTGACCTGCTTTTGCGGCACTAAATCATATCCCCCACCCCTGAGCCTGTCATCAGCAGACGCGTACCGCCCATTTCACAACGCCAAAGCACGTCTCGTGTCAACATTCGCTGCGCTTCAGCTAATGAGGTGTCGCCATGGAAATGGCAGGACGCCTCTTTCCTCAATAAGTATAAACAGACCGTTTCACAACACACAGCAGCAGATTTTCGATTCCATTCCTCTCTCTCTGTTACTTTGAGTATTCTGTGACTCGTTTCTGTGCTCTGGTCAGCTACCTTCGTTGCTTGTAGCCCGTGTGGACAGATACCAGTACCACCGCTATCAATTATTTTAGTTTGTGCAACACACAATGGATACAATAATGCCCTACATGTACGAGCCCGAGTATACCGAGGCGGAACTACTGGAAAGGGAAACACGCAAAAACGATGGGGCTTCGGACAGCAGTTGGCAGGACGAATCAACGGATGAAGACACTGGACCTAGTCGCATGGACGGTGTTTCCACCTGGTGCACATGCAATCGGTGCAAGCTAATGCCGACCGAGGAGGAGAACTGCTGCTGCTGTGAAAACTCGGGATGCGTGGCCTACATTTCGGAAGGCGAGCCACGACCGCAATGCATCACCGAGCTGCCAGACTTCAGGGCAGCCTGCCTCACACGGTCCGTGTTGAGGATAATGATGGTGCTTATGCACGAACTTCGCGCAACTGTTCGTCCTCGTAATCCGAGTAACGAGTAAGTATACTCTGCTTGTCATGCCACTCCTATTTCATGGTCTTCTACTATATCCAAAATTACATATACATATTATTGTAACGCATGAAAGTCGTTCAATAGTGTGCAGTGTCTAGATAGCATTTGTCCGAGCAGAATGCCATTAGTTACAAGAATTGTCATTGACAACAAACGTTTATTAAAATTATCTTGGTCATTTAAAAACAGTTTGTTTCATTCCTTTTCACAGGTGGTACAGGCTGGTGGCCTAACGTTACTTTACATGGTGGCTTCACGGGAGGCTTGGACACCGCGTTCGAAGAGTGATACCCGCCTGTGCCGTTTGTGCCATAAGAGAAACATTCCCGAGTAACAGCGGTCAGTACAGGGGATTTTCTCTCGCTGTGCTGCAACCTGAACTGTACAATGTGTAAACTTTTGTATTTTTGTGTCATCAAAATAAGCTACAAAATAAAACACCACATATATTTTAACAACGGTTGTTTCAATTTTTTAAATCAATAAAGTGTGTCTCCATTCAAGGATGGACGTCAGACACCTGTGCTCGGAATGGGTGAAGTTCAGGTCGCTGTGAAGCGGGGTGGTCACTATCTAAGCTAACCAAATATATTATCAATAATGCATGCACTAAATAACACTTGTTCAAAGTCTTTCAGTCGGTTATGTCTCTATAAAAGTCACACATATATCAATGCTATCAATGAACATTGGATTATACAGGCCTTAGGTCAAGGGTCTTGACCACTATAATACAGTGTTTGAAGTGTGGGTCTGTGCTCACAAGAATCTCCGATATGTGGAATTTGTTCTTGATAGGCAACGATATACTGCAGTAGGGGTCTAATGTTAGTTGGGGATCTGCTAGGTGGCCATCATGGCGTGGTCAGTGGTCTGGCACATGAAGAGAATACCTTGCAGGGACACAGGGTCAGAATGGCAGTTACTTTCCACTGGCGAGGCTGCGTGGGCAAGGACACGTTTGTGGAGATGAACGAGCCATGTGCATGGTTCAAGCCGGTTCACATGCAGGACCATGATCCCAGAGAGTGATGTGTTACATTTATTAGCTGTTGCAAATACCTCTGGAGTTTTCCAGTCAGAGTGGGAACGAGGCTGTGGGCCAAGTGCTCTGCGCGCTGTACTATCGCAGTGAGGCCTGGTCACCAAAATGGAGTGGAAAGGGGGTACAACAATGGATGCCCCGTGTCCTTTAACATCACATAAGGGCAAGGGACGGGCACAAACGGCAAAGGTGCCAAACAGCATGTACACTTCAAAAGGTATCCCATGCCCAGGGGCCATCGCTCACATGGCCTCCTCAGACCCCGTGTCTCCAGGCAGGCCTCCCCTGAGGCAGGCCGCCCCCCTGCAATCCACATAAGTGTGTCTCCATTCAGCAGTCTTCCTGTGCCTTTTCTGCACGGCCCAGGTCCATCCATCCCATCCCCTCTATCAAAGGCAGTTCGCACCCGGAGATGAGCGCTGGCATGGGGGGCTGTGACGGGCGCAAACGGCCAAGGTGCCAAACAGTATGTACACTTCAAAAGGTATCCCACACCCAGGGGCCATCACTCACATGGCCTCCTCAGACCCCGTGTCTCCAGGTAGGCCTCCCCTGAGGCAGGCCACCCCCTGCAATCCACATAAGTGTGTCTCCATTCAGCAGTCTTCCTGTGCCTTATCTGCACGCCCCAGGCCCATCCATCCCACCCCCTCTATCAAAGGCGGTTCGCACCCGGGTATGAGCGCTGGCATGGGGGGCTGTGACGGACGCAAACGGCCAAGGTGCCAAACAGCATGTACACTTCAAAATATATCCCACGCCCAGGGGCCGTCGCTCACATGGCCTCCTCAGACCCTGTGTCTCCAGGCAGGCCTCCCCTGAGGCAGGCCGCCCCCTGCAATAAACATAATACCACGACATACACACGTCATTCATTCACAAACACACCCCTGTTTCTAATACTTTATAAACCACTTGATATGTCTCATGAGAACATCTTTGTGCTTTGCAAGTCAACCCCTGAACCTTCTACCTGAGAAGCACTGAGATCTATGCTAATCTGCTCGTCGCCGTGCTATCTGTGACCGCTTCGAGCAAACTCGTCAGTGTGCTACCTGTGGCCATCTGCCTGTTCTCCTGCAACATACTGCTCGGCCTGCTGAATCCAACTGTTTGTTGGTCAAGGTAAGGCCATGTATCCTAGTCATATTTCGGTCATTTTTACATTTCAATCTATTTGCTATTACAGTACTCAATAGAGCTATGGTCATTGGTCTCATTGCTATTGACTTGAGTTTCTTATGCTATCAATAGATCTATTTATTTTCATCTGTTACAATTGTCATTGAATTGCATCCTTCGGGGATCCAGTCTATAATGTAAGCATGGTTCCTTTTCGTGCAAGACAAAGCAGAAATTTCTGTAACTTATACAAATACTAAGCCGCACATGAGGAACTGGTATAGTTCTGGCGACCAAAACAAACCTTGCATTGATCATGGTATGGTTCATTTACTTTTTTATGACATTTTTATTCATCAAGGTTTTATAATAATCTTGATATTTACTTTTCAGAATTTTCAACAATGCCTGCCTGTTCGATTAGCGGTTGCCCTTCGAAGACCCATGCTAAATCTGAAGGCACTACAATGCATGTATTCCCGAAAACTGTTGATCGAATAAGAGAATGGGTCAGACATTGCGGATATCTACTGGATGAGCTGGAAAGCAGAGTCCAACAAGTCTTTGAGGACAAGAGTGGTGATCAATGCCGCATCTGCAGCCGGCACTTTCCCTCGAACATGTACACCACATCTTGGGTAACAAAAAAGAACAAACGGCGATCGACACGAAAATTGCTCGCAAACGCTATTCCCACTCTATTCATCAACAATCCGCCACTGGTGAGTCAAGTGTCCGTTTTTAGCTTTAGGCCTTGCAGTAGTGTGGAGGTAGCCGAATGGATTCATTGATATTTTAGGTTTTGTTTCCAATTTGTAATACTTTTGACATTGATATGAGTGTATAGCTTTTTGAATAATGACATATATCAATATATTATTTTTAGATTTCATAACCCACAAATGAAATCTATATATGGGCACAGGGAACTGTGCTATATTGCGCATTACTCAAGTATTCTGTCTCCTTACATGGCAATTTTAAATATTGGCATTTCATTATCAAACAATAATTTACCTTTACAACTTCTTGACTATCCCTTGAATCTGAAGCAAGAACATTCTACTTCCGTCACGTGCTTGCAGTTATCAACCACTTCTAGCGCGTATCAGGTAATAATACTTGGCTATTCCGCTACAGACTTGTTTTATGCATGTCAAGTAATAGTTTGTATGTATTGTGTGATTATTTTACCAATTGTTTGGTTAGTGCTTTCCAATTGATATACACCTTAGTTGTCGTCCCCTGGTGTTTGTTTTCAGTTGTAATTAGTGTTATCCATACTAATGCAAGTACTGTCTTTCAGGGAGATGCTGAAGCGTCCAGCACATTGACAACAGCCCTAGATGTTCTTCAGCAGCCCTAGGTATGGATACTGACAGCTCAACTGACCGTGATCATCAGGACTGGAACACTTGTCGTTTGATTGTTCTACACCATGCTTCATTTGTGGTTAGCGGTTGATATGTACCTGTGCGGTCGACCCCAAGCGTGTGTTGTGTTTTCAATATTGTAATCCTTACTAATGCAAATACTATGTTTCAGGCTGTTGTTGAATCGTCAACCCACGCACTTGATGCAGAGCCTAACATTCAAGTAATTCCGGTGGAAGCGGGACCATGCGGATTTCATATTTAAGGTTACTAATCTAAGATGGCTGACCTATTTGCCAAATCTGCATATGAAGTAATAAACACTACTCGGGCAGTAATGATTGTGGACCTTTAATGGATTATGTGCCATGAAAATGCTGCATGGTAACATTTCATGGTAAGCTCTTTTCTTTGCGTCATTTTGTTAATGGTTATTTGAAGTGCCGTTAATGTATATTATATTTTCTGGCTTCCTCTTGCTTTCCCTTGTGTTTCTTGAGATGACTCCCTTGTTCCCTCTTTGCGCTGTGAATAGTTTCTTGCAGGTGGATCTGTCCGCTCGTGTGTACACACTTTATTCCTATTTCTGTCCTCACTAAGTTCCTTCTCTAGCGCAATGTGCTGTCCTGTTCGCTCTCCCACTGCCTGCCAGGCCTAGTTTCCCTCTGTCACCTGTTTGGCCGATTTGTACAGTGGAAAAACATCTTGAAACCACATCATTCTGCATTTGACAAACTACAGAGAGATACAGAATACCTAGGAGCTTAGAATTACATACAGCATACACGTGTCACAAATGTTATGGACGCTCACATAAATAGATGGGCAAGAACCAGTTTAAACTTAGCACTATACTAAGCTTGTGCATTCACTGAAGACAAATATAACTTAACTATAGAGTTAAAATTATGCTTTATGTAGCTATAGGCATTAATTACAAACATGTATACATTACTAAAGTGCTTAAAACAATCTTTCCTATTGAAAGTATTAGATACATATACTATATTGGATCTATGATTTAGACCTTTAACACAGTCATTTTGCATTAGATGCAACTTAAAGTCAGGAAACCGCCTTTCAAAGATATTCCTTTCTCTAAACTCAAGACACAATCAGAACGGGTTGTTTAGCAGATTCAACATGGATTAAAAGCCAACTTGATACATGGAAAGATTTGTTGACTCAAGGCAAAATTATGAATGAGCTAATTAACACAGGCACAACAGCACACTGCAAAGTAGAGCAAAGTAAGTGTCTGGTGAATAAATGTATTCTGAAAGCAAAACAATGGAGCAACTAGCACTTAAAACTACTACATTTAACTAGCCATCTGAAAGGTATATTAAGGGTAAAAGCAGGGAAGTTTCTAGTCCATTTGGTGCCCAGGGCGAAACACTAGGAATGTGCCCCCCCACCCATCCCACACGCCACTCCCACCGCACCCCACGCTCCACCCCCACTGCACCCGCGTGCCGCTCCCACCGCACCCCTGCGCCACTCCCACCACAACCCACTCACCAACCGTACCGCACCCAATTCGCCAACCCCACCGCACCCCGCGCGCCACTCCCAAACTACACCGTTAAAGGACTCCTACCCAAAGTAAAACAGTCCGTCACACAAGGAATGAATTGCCATGGTGGGCGACTTTTTCATTGGTGCCCAAGACAATTGTATGCCACAGTCCCACTTAGGCTGCAGATAATGAGGACTGGGCACACCAAGAAACCATGAATATGGCGTAGGATGCAGTATATACAACCAACAAAGAACACAAGGTGCTGAAGGGGGTTTGGAGGCAACCTAAGTCAAAAGGGCAATGACAATGAGACACCTGAACCCAATAAACAATCACTTTAAAATAAATTCTTTGAATGGGAATCAAGTGTATGCTATCATACAGTAAAGTCTGACTGTTGACTTGTTATAAGGATATATGGACCCGGATTATTTATTTATTCATGCAATGTTTGTCGGGTACCTGTATATTTATTTATTTATGCAATGTTTGTCAGATAGAGGTATCTGACAAACATTGCATAGATAAATAAATTATCTGTGTCCATGTCCCTGACAAACAGTGCATGAAAAAAAAAAAATGGATCGTGGCTTAAAGAATATTTACTCAGCAACACTGGTCAAAACTATTATCAGCAGTGCCATGCAAGTGGTTTAACGTGGAATTGATATATAGTTTGGAAAAGAAGCAGCATGAAAAAAATAGCGCCACTTCAAACTATTATTTTGAGAGAGGCAAAGCTGCCTACAATGCATGCCCACTCCCCACATCCCACTGCACCTCACCTCCAATCACAATGCCAGCAGAAAACCATTCAGTGACTGATGGCCCACCATCAGCAGTTTCCTGCCGGCATTGTGATGGGAGGGCCTGGTCTTAGCTGCAGGGGGGTCTGAAGTGTTTTAATTGTTGTGCTTATGCCCCCACCTCACCCCAAGTAGCGCGAAAGTGGTCAGAGGGAGCCTCTGACTTCTGTAAGGTCACGGAGTACTTGCGTAATACGTGACATTACAGTCGAAAGGGGCAGCGGCAGCACCTGACCCGCAGAACTTTCCCCACGGCAATGAGCCGCCCCACAAACTGGGAAATTTCATCCACTCCAGAGTCCCCAGGGACCAGGGCAATTGTGCCCCCCAGGGCTATTGTGCCCCAGGCAGCTGCCTGTCTCGCCCGGGCCAAGAAACGGGCCTGGGTAAAAGATTGACTTGAGTATGGTAGCGTGTTAAAAGCCATGCAGAGATGTGAGCAGAGTCAAGCAGATAATGAAACAGCTAAACAACTGAACCTACGCCTACCAAATGAGGATTGCCTGCCATCTGAGATACGGGTATAAACAGCCAAAAGCAAGACATGGAAAAACAGTTCTTTAGAATTATTGCTTAGCGCACAGACATGCTAATTATATAAATAATGTACATTTCTCAAAGAGAATCAAGGGAGCATGTGGAAATTCGTAATCGATTATCCAGTACACCAAGTAAGTGCGCAGAAAGAAGTATTTGAAAATGTGTATACGATTACCTTGTACACGAGACGCAGAGACAATGGAGCATTTAGCATTTATGTTTAGATGTCCCGTAAACTAAATTTATGCAGTCAAGTAGAAAGGGGCCGCCATTCACTTAAAGGAATGGTTCGGTCAAAATTTTGTATTGCCCCTACGGGTCGGCCATGTGTTTTTAAGCCTAAGTCGCTCGATTTTAGAAAAATGTCCTATGGACCTTACCCGAGTTTTCGTCCATTAAACGCACGTGAAAACAGGCACCAGGGAGCTGCCATTTTGTGATAATCCTATCATTTCCCCCATCGCCGTGGCTGACCTGCTTTTGCGGCACTAAATCATATCCCCCGCCCCTGAGCCTGTCATCAGCAGACGCGTACCGCCCATTTCACAACGCCAAAGCACGTCTCGTGTCAACATTCGCTGCGCTTCAGCTAATGAGGTGTCGCCATGGAAATGGCAGGACGCCTCTTTCCTCAATAAGTATAAACAGACCGTTTCACAACACACAGCAGCAGATTTTCGATTCCATTCCTCTCTCTGTGTTACTTTGAGTATTCTGTGACTCGTTTCTGTGCTCTGGTCAGCTACCTTCGTTGCTTGTAGCCCGTGTGGACAGATACCAGTACCACCGCTATCAATTATTTTAGTTTGTGCAACACACAATGGATACAATAATGCCCTACATGTACGAGCCCGAGTATACCGAGGCGGAACTACTGGAAAGGGAAACACGCGAAAACGATGGGGCTTCGGACAGCAGTTGGCAGGACGAATCAACGGATGAAGACACTGGACCTAGTCGCATGGACGGTGTTTCCACCTGGTGCACATGCAATCGGTGCAAGCTAATGCCGACCGAGGAGGAGAACTGCTGCTGCTGTGAAAACTCGGGATGCGTGGCCTACATTTCGGAAGGCGAGCCACGACCGCAATGCATCACCGAGCTGCCAGACTTCAGGGCAGCCTGCCTCACACGGTCCGTGTTGAGGATAATGATGGTGCTTATGCACGAACTTCGCGCAACTGTTCGTCCTCGTAATCCGAGTAACGAGTAAGTATACTCTGCTTGTCATGCCACTCCTATTTCATGGTCTTCTACTATATCCAAAATTACATATACATATTATTGTAACGCATGAAAGTCGTTCAATAGTGTGCAGTGTCTAGATAGCATTTGTCCGAGCAGAATGCCATTAGTTACAAGAATTGTCATTGACAACAAACGTTTATTAAAATTATCTTGGTCATTTAAAAACAGTTTGTTTCATTCCTTTTCACAGGTGGTACAGGCTGGTGGCCTAACGTTACTTTACATGGTGGCTTCACGGGAGGCTTGGACACCGCGTTCGAAGAGTGATACCCGCCTGTGCCGTTTGTGCCATAAGAGAAACATTCCCGAGTAACAGCGGTCAGTACAGGGGATTTTCTCTCGCTGTGCTGCAACCTGAACTGTACAATGTGTAAACTTTTGTATTTTTGTGTCATCAAAATAAGCTACAAAATAAAACACCACATATATTTTAACAACGGTTGTTTCAATTTTTTAAATCAATAAAGTGTGTCTCCATTCAAGGATGGACGTCAGACACCTGTGCTCGGAATGGGTGAAGTTCAGGTCGCTGTGAAGCGGGGTGGTCACTATCTAAGCTAACCAAATATATTATCAATAATGCATGCACTAAATAACACTTGTTCAAAGTCTTTCAGTCGGTTATGTCTCTATAAAAGTCACACATATATCAATGCTATCAATGAACATTGGATTATACAGGCCTTAGGTCAAGGGTCTTGACCACTATAATACAGTGTTTGAAGTGTGGGTCTGTGCTCACAAGAATCTCCGATATGTGGAATTTGTTCTTGATAGGCAACGATATACTGCAGTAGGGGTCTAATGTTAGTTGGGGATCTGCTAGGTGGCCATCATGGCGTGGTCAGTGGTCTGGCACATGAAGAGAATACCTTGCAGGGACACAGGGTCAGAATGGCAGTTACTTTCCACTGGCGAGGCTGCGTGGGCAAGGACACGTTTGTGGAGATGAACGAGCCATGTGCATGGTTCAAGCCGGTTCACATGCAGGACCATGATCCCAGAGAGTGATGTGTTACATTTATTAGCTGTTGCAAATACCTCTGGAGTTTTCCAGTCAGAGTGGGAACGAGGCTGTGGGCCAAGTGCTCTGCGCGCTGTACTATCGCAGTGAGGCCTGGTCACCAAAATGGAGTGGAAAGGGGGTACAACAATGGATGCCCCGTGTCCTTTAACATCACATAAGGGCAAGGGACGGGCACAAACGGCAAAGGTGCCAAACAGCATGTACACTTCAAAAGGTATCCCATGCCCAGGGGCCATCGCTCACATGGCCTCCTCAGACCCCGTGTCTCCAGGCAGGCCTCCCCTGAGGCAGGCCGCCCCCCTGCAATCCACATAAGTGTGTCTCCATTCAGCAGTCTTCCTGTGCCTTTTCTGCACGGCCCAGGTCCATCCATCCCATCCCCTCTATCAAAGGCAGTTCGCACCCGGAGATGAGCGCTGGCATGGGGGGCTGTGACGGGCGCAAACGGCCAAGGTGCCAAACAGTATGTACACTTCAAAAGGTATCCCACGCCCAGGGGCCATCACTCACATGGCCTCCTCAGACCCCGTGTCTCCAGGTAGGCCTCCCCTGAGGCAGGCCACCCCCTGCAATCCACATAAGTGTGTCTCCATTCAGCAGTCTTCCTGTGCCTTATCTGCACGCCCCAGGCCCATCCATCCCACCCCCTCTATCAAAGGCGGTTCGCACCCGGGTATGAGCGCTGGCATGGGGGGCTGTGACGGACGCAAACGGCCAAGGTGCCAAACAGCATGTACACTTCAAAATATATCCCACGCCCAGGGGCCGTCGCTCACATGGCCTCCTCAGACCCTGTGTCTCCAGGCAGGCCTCCCCTGAGGCAGGCCGCCCCCTGCAATAAACATAATACCACGACATACACACGTCATTCATTCACAAACACACCCCTGTTTCTAATACTTTATAAACCACTTGATATGTCTCATGAGAACATCTTTGTGCTTTGCAAGTCAACCCCTGAACCTTCTACCTGAGAAGCACTGAGATCTATGCTAATCTGCTCGTCGCCGTGCTATCTGTGACCGCTTCGAGCAAACTCGTCAGTGTGCTACCTGTGGCCATCTGCCTGTTCTCCTGCAACATACTGCTCGGCCTGCTGAATCCAACTGTTTGTTGGTCAAGGTAAGGCCATGTATCCTAGTCATATTTCGGTCATTTTTACATTTCAATCTATTTGCTATTACAGTACTCAATAGAGCTATGGTCATTGGTCTCATTGCTATTGACTTGAGTTTCTTATGCTATCAATAGATCTATTTATTTTCATCTGTTACAATTGTCATTGAATTGCATCCTTCGGGGATCCAGTCTATAATGTAAGCATGGTTCCTTTTCGTGCAAGACAAAGCAGAAATTTCTGTAACTTATACAAATACTAAGCCGCACATGAGGAACTGGTATAGTTCTGGCGACCAAAACAAACCTTGCATTGATCATGGTATGGTTCATTTACTTTTTTATGACATTTTTATTCATCAAGGTTTTATAATAATCTTGATATTTACTTTTCAGAATTTTCAACAATGCCTGCCTGTTCGATTAGCGGTTGCCCTTCGAAGACCCATGCTAAATCTGAAGGCACTACAATGCATGTATTCCCGAAAACTGTTGATCGAATAAGAGAATGGGTCAGACATTGCGGATATCTACTGGATGAGCTGGAAAGCAGAGTCCAACACGTCTTTGAGGACAAGAGTGGTGATCAATACCGCATCTGCAGCCGGCACTTTCCCTCGAACATGTACACCACATCTTGGGTAACAAAAAAGAACAAACGGCGATCGACACGAAAATTGCTCGCAAACGCTATTCCCACTCTATTCATCAACAATCCGCCACTGGTGAGTCAAGTGTCCGTTTTTAGCTTTAGGCCTTGCAGTAGTGTGGAGGTAGCCGAATGGATTCATTGATATTTTAGGTTTTGTTTCCAATTTGTAATACTTTTGACATTGATATGAGTGTATAGCTTTTTGAATAATGACATATATCAATATATTATTTTTAGATTTCATAACCCACAAATGAAATCTATATATGGGCACAGGGAACTGTGCTATATTGCGCATTACTCAAGTATTCTGTCTCCTTACATGGCAATTTTAAATATTGGCATTTCATTATCAAACAATAATTTACCTTTACAACTTCTTGACTATCCCTTGAATCTGAAGCAAGAACATTCTACTTCCGTCACGTGCTTGCAGTTATCAACCACTTCTAGCGCGTATCAGGTAATAATACTTGGCTATTCCGCTACAGACTTGTTTTATGCATGTCAAGTAATAGTTTGTATGTATTGTGTGATTATTTTACCAATTGTTTGGTTAGTGCTTTCCAATTGATATACACCTTAGTTGTCGTCCCCTGGTGTTTGTTTTCAGTTGTAATTAGTGTTATCCATACTAATGCAAGTACTGTCTTTCAGGGAGATGCTGAAGCGTCCAGCACATTGACAACAGCCCTAGATGTTCTTCAGCAGCCCTAGGTATGGATACTGACAGCTCAACTGACCGTGATCATCAGGACTGGAACACTTGTCGTTTGATTGTTCTACACCATGCTTCATTTGTGGTTAGCGGTTGATATGTACCTGTGCGGTCGACCCCAAGCGTGTGTTGTGTTTTCAATATTGTAATCCTTACTAATGCAAATACTATGTTTCAGGCTGTTGTTGAATCGTCAACCCACGCACTTGATGCAGAGCCTAACATTCAAGTAATTCCGGTGGAAGCGGGACCATGCGGATTTCATATTTAAGGTTACTAATCTAAGATGGCTGACCTATTTGCCAAATCTGCATATGAAGTAATAAACACTACTCGGGCAGTAATGATTGTGGACCTTTAATGGATTATGTGCCATGAAAATGCTGCATGGTAACATTTCATGGTAAGCTCTTTTCTTTGCGTCATTTTGTTAATGGTTATTTGAAGTGCCGTTAATGTATATTATATTTTCTGGCTTCCTCTTGCTTTCCCTTGTGTTTCTTGAGATGACTCCCTTGTTCCCTCTTTGCGCTGTGAATAGTTTCTTGCAGGTGGATCTGTCCGCTCGTGTGTACACACTTTATTCCTATTTCTGTCCTCACTAAGTTCCTTCTCTAGCGCAATGTGCTGTCCTGTTCGCTCTCCCACTGCCTGCCAGGCCTAGTTTCCCTCTGTCACCTGTTTGGCCGATTTGTACAGTGGAAAAACATCTTGAAACCACATCATTCTGCATTTGACAAACTACAGAGAGATACAGAATACCTAGGAGCTTAGAATTACATACAGCATACACGTGTCACAAATGTTATGGACGCTCACATAAATAGATGGGCAAGAACCAGTTTAAACTTAGCACTATACTAAGCTTGTGCATTCACTGAAGACAAATATAACTTAACTATAGAGTTAAAATTATGCTTTATGTAGCTATAGGCATTAATTACAAACATGTATACATTACTAAAGTGCTTAAAACAATCTTTCCTATTGAAAGTATTAGATACATATACTATATTGGATCTATGATTTAGACCTTTAACACAGTCATTTTGCATTAGATGCAACTTAAAGTCAGGAAACCGCCTTTCAAAGATATTCCTTTCTCTAAACTCAAGACACAATCAGAACGGGTTGTTTAGCAGATTCAACATGGATTAAAAGCCAACTTGATACATGGAAAGATTTGTTGACTCAAGGCAAAATTATGAATGAGCTAATTAACACAGGCACAACAGCACACTGCAAAGTAGAGCAAAGTAAGTGTCTGGTGAACAAATGTATTCTGAAAGCAAAACAATGGAGCAACTAGCACTTAAAACTACTACATTTAACTAGCCATCTGAAAGGTATATTAAGGGTAAAAGCAGGGAAGTTTCTAGTCCATTTGGTGCCCAGGGCGAAACACTAGGAATGTGCCCCCCCACCCATCCCACACGCCACTCCCACCGCACCCCACGCTCCACCCCCACTGCACCCGCGTGCCGCTCCCACCGCACCCCTGCGCCACTCCCACCACAACCCACTCACCAACCGTACCGCACCCAATTCGCCAACCCCACCGCACCCCGCGCGCCACTCCCAAACTACACCGTTAAAGGACTCCTACCCAAAGTAAAACAGTCCGTCACACAAGGAATGAATTGCCATGGTGGGCGACTTTTTCATTGGTGCCCAAGACAATTGTATGCCACAGTCCCACTTAGGCTGCAGATAATGAGGACTGGGCACACCAAGAAACCATGAATATGGCGTAGGATGCAGTATATACAACCAACAAAGAACACAAGGTGCTGAAGGGGGTTTGGAGGCAACCTAAGTCAAAAGGGCAATGACAATGAGACACCTGAACCCAATAAACAATCACTTTAAAATAAATTCTTTGAATGGGAATCAAGTGTATGCTATCATACAGTAAAGTCTGACTGTTGACTTGTTATAAGGATATATGGACCCGGATTATTTATTTATTCATGCAATGTTTGTCGGGTACCTGTATATTTATTTATTTATGCAATGTTTGTCAGATAGAGGTATCTGACAAACATTGCATAGATAAATAAATTATCTGTGTCCATGTCCCTGACAAACAGTGCATGAAAAAAAAAAAATGGATCGTGGCTTAAAGAATATTTACTCAGCAACACTGGTCAAAACTATTATCAGCAGTGCCATGCAAGTGGTTTAACGTGGAATTGATATATAGTTTGGAAAAGAAGCAGCATGAAAGAAATAGCGCCACTTCAAACTATTATTTTGAGAGAGGCAAAGCTGCCTACAATGCATGCCCACTCCCCACATCCCACTGCACCTCACCTCCAATCACAATGCCAGCAGAAAACCATTCAGTGACTGATGGCCCACCATCAGCAGTTTCCTGCCGGCATTGTGATGGGAGGGCCTGGTCTTAGCTGCAGGGGGGTCTGAAGTGTTTTAATTGTTGTGCTTATGCCCCCACCTCACCCCAAGTAGCGCGAAAGTGGTCAGAGGGAGCCTCTGACTTCTGTAAGGTCACGGAGTACTTGCGTAATACGTGACATTACAGTCGAAAGGGGCAGCGGCAGCACCTGACCCGCAGAACTTTCCCCACGGCAATGAGCCGCCCCACAAACTGGGAAATTTCATCCACTCCAGAGTCCCCAGGGACCAGGGCAATTGTGCCCCCCAGGGCTATTGTGCCCCAGGCAGCTGCCTGTCTCGCCCGGGCCAAGAAACGGGCCTGGGTAAAAGATTGACTTGAGTATGGTAGCGTGTTAAAAGCCATGCAGAGATGTGAGCAGAGTCAAGCAGATAATGAAACAGCTAAACAACTGAACCTACGCCTACCAAATGAGGATTGCCTGCCATCTGAGATACGGGTATAAACAGCCAAAAGCAAGACATGGAAAAACAGTTCTTTAGAATTATTGCTTAGCGCACAGACATGCTAATTATATAAATAATGTACATTTCTCAAAGAGAATCAAGGGAGCATGTGGAAATTCGTAATCGATTATCCAGTACACCAAGTAAGTGCGCAGAAAGAAGTATTTGAAAATGTGTATACGATTACCTTGTACACGAGACGCAGAGACAATGGAGCATTTAGCATTTATGTTTAGATGTCCCGTAAACTAAATTTATGCAGTCAAGTAGAAAGGGGCCGCCATTCACTTAAAGGAATGGTTCGGTCAAAATTTTGTATTGCCCCTACGGGTCGGCCATGTGTTTTTAAGTTTTCGTCCATTAAACGCACGTGAAAACAGGCACCAGGGAGCTGCCATTTTGTGATAATCCTATCATTTCCCCCATCGCCGTGGCTGACCTGCTTTTGCGGCACTAAATCATATCCCCCGCCCCTGAGCCTGTCATCAGCAGACGCGTACCGCCCATTTCACAACGCCAAAGCACGTCTCGTGTCAACATTCGCTGCGCTTCAGCTAATGAGGTGTCGCCATGGAAATGGCAGGACGCCTCTTTCCTCAATAAGTATAAACAGACCGTTTCACAACACACAGCAGCAGATTTTCGATTCCATTCCTTTCTCTGTGTTACTTTGAGTATTCTGTGACTCGTTTCTGTGCTCTGGTCAGCTACCTTCGTTGCTTGTAGCCCGTGTGGACAGATACCAGTACCACCGCTATCAATTATTTTAGTTTGTGCAACACACAATGGATACAATAATGCCCTACATGTACGAGCCCGAGTATACCGAGGCGGAACTACTGGAAAGGGAAACACGCGAAAACGATGGGGCTTCGGACAGCAGTTGTCAGGACGAATCAACGGATGAAGACACTGGACCTAGTCGCATGGACGGTGTTTCCACCTGGTGCACATGCAATCGGTGCAAGCTAATGCCGACCGAGGAGGAGAACTGCTGCTGCTGTGAAAACTCGGGATGCGTGGCCTACATTTCGGAAGGCGAGCCACGACCGCAATGCATCACCGAGCTGCCAGACTTCAGGGCAGCCTGCCTCACACGGTCCGTGTTGAGGATAATGATGGTGCTTATGCACGAACTTCGCGCAACTGTTCGTCCTCGTAATCCGAGTAACGAGTAAGTATACTCTGCTTGTCATGCCACTCCTATTTCATGGTCTTCTACTATATCCAAAATTACATATACATATTATTGTAACGCATGAAAGTCGTTCAATAGTGTGCAGTGTCTAGATAGCATTTGTCCGAGCAGAATGCCATTAGTTACAAGAATTGTCATTGACAACAAACGTTTATTAAAATTATCTTGGTCATTTAAAAACAGTTTGTTTCATTCCTTTTCACAGGTGGTACAGGCTGGTGGCCTAACGTTACTTTACATGGTGGCTTCACGGGAGGCTTGGACACCGCGTTCGAAGAGTGATACCCGCCTGTGCCGTTTGTGCCATAAGAGAAACATTCCCGAGTAACAGCGGTCAGTACAGGGGATTTTCTCTCGCTGTGCTGCAACCTGAACTGTACAATGTGTAAACTTTTGTATTTTTGTGTCATCAAAATAAGCTACAAAATAAAACACCACATATATTTTAACAACGGTTGTTTCAATTTTTTAAATCAATAAAGTGTGTCTCCATTCAAGGATGGACGTCAGACACCTGTGCTCGGAATGGGTGAAGTTCGGGTCGCTGTGAAGCGGGGTGGTCACTATCTAAGCTAACCAAATATATTAGCAATAATGCATGCACTAAATAACACTTGTTCAAAGTCTTTCAGTCGGTTATGTCTCTATAAAAGTCACACATATATCAATGCTATCAATGAACATTGGATTATACAGGCCTTAGGTCAAGGGTCTTGACCACTATAATACAGTGTTTGAAGTGTGGGTCTGTGCTCACAAGAATCTCCGATATGTGGAATTTGTTCTTGATAGGCAACGATATACTGCAGTAGGGGTCTAATGTTAGTTGGGGATCTGCTAGGTGGCCATCATGGCGTGGTCAGTGGTCTGGCACATGAAGAGAATACCTTGCAGGGACACAGGGTCAGAATGGCAGTTACTTTCCACTGGCGAGGCTGCGTGGGCAAGGACACGTTTGTGGAGATGAACGAGCCATGTGCATGGTTCAAGCCGGTTCACATGCAGGACCATGATCCCAGAGAGTGATGTGTTACATTTATTAGCTGTTGCAAATACCTCTGGAGTTTTCCAGTCAGAGTGGGAACGAGGCTGTGGGCCAAGTGCTCTGCGCGCTGTACTATCGCAGTGAGGCCTGGTCACCAAAATGGAGTGGAAAGGGGGTACAACAATGGATGCCCCGTGTCCTTTAACATCACATAAGGGCAAGGGACGGGCACAAACGGCAAAGGTGCCAAACAGCATGTACACTTCAAAAGGTATCCCATGCCCAGGGGCCATCGCTCACATGGCCTCCTCAGACCCCGTGTCTCCAGGCAGGCCTCCCCTGAGGCAGGCCGCCCCCCTGCAATCCACATAAGTGTGTCTCCATTCAGCAGTCTTCCTGTGCCTTTTCTGCACGGCCCAGGTCCATCCATCCCATCCCCTCTATCAAAGGCAGTTCGCACCCGGAGATGAGCGCTGGCATGGGGGGCTGTGACGGGCGCAAACGGCCAAGGTGCCAAACAGTATGTACACTTCAAAAGGTATCCCACGCCCAGGGGCCATCACTCACATGGCCTCCTCAGACCCCGTGTCTCCAGGTAGGCCTCCCCTGAGGCAGGCCACCCCCTGCAATCCACATAAGTGTGTCTCCATTCAGCAGTCTTCCTGTGCCTTATCTGCACGCCCCAGGCCCATCCATCCCACCCCCTCTATCAAAGGCGGTTCGCACCCGGGTATGAGCGCTGGCATGGGGGGCTGTGACGGACGCAAACGGCCAAGGTGCCAAACAGCATGTACACTTCAAAATATATCCCACGCCCAGGGGCCGTCGCTCACATGGCCTCCTCAGACCCTGTGTCTCCAGGCAGGCCTCCCCTGAGGCAGGCCGCCCCCTGCAATAAACATAATACCACGACATACACACGTCATTCATTCACAAACACACCCCTGTTTCTAATACTTTATAAACCACTTGATATGTCTCATGAGAACATCTTTGTGCTTTGCAAGTCAACCCCTGAACCTTCTACCTGAGAAGCACTGAGATCTATGCTAATCTGCTCGTCGCCGTGCTATCTGTGACCGCTTCGAGCAAACTCGTCAGTGTGCTACCTGTGGCCATCTGCCTGTTCTCCTGCAACATACTGCTCGGCCTGCTGAATCCAACTGTTTGTTGGTCAAGGTAAGGCCATGTATCCTAGTCATATTTCGGTCATTTTTACATTTCAATCTATTTGCTATTACAGTACTCAATAGAGCTATGGTCATTGGTCTCATTGCTATTGACTTGAGTTTCTTATGCTATCAATAGATCTATTTATTTTCATCTGTTACAATTGTCATTGAATTGCATCCTTCGGGGATCCAGTCTATAATGTAAGCATGGTTCCTTTTCGTGCAAGACAAAGCAGAAATTTCTGTAACTTATACAAATACTAAGCCGCACATGAGGAACTGGTATAGTTCTGGCGACCAAAACAAACCTTGCATTGATCATGGTATGGTTCATTTACTTTTTTATGACATTTTTATTCATCAAGGTTTTATAATAATCTTGATATTTACTTTTCAGAATTTTCAACAATGCCTGCCTGTTCGATTAGCGGTTGCCCTTCGAAGACCCATGCTAAATCTGAAGGCACTACAATGCATGTATTCCCGAAAACTGTTGATCGAATAAGAGAATGGGTCAGACATTGCGGATATCTACTGGATGAGCTGGAAAGCAGAGTCCAACAAGTCTTTGAGGACAAGAGTGGTGATCAATACCGCATCTGCAGCCGGCACTTTCCCTCGAACATGTACACCACATCTTGGGTAACAAAAAAGAACAAACGGCGATCGACACGAAAATTGCTCGCAAACGCTATTCCCACTCTATTCATCAACAATCCGCCACTGGTGAGTCAAGTGTCCGTTTTTAGCTTTAGGCCTTGCAGTAGTGTGGAGGTAGCCGAATGGATTCATTGATATTTTAGGTGTTGTTTCCAATTTGTAATACTTTTGACATTGATATGAGTGTATAGCTTTTTGAATAATGACATATATCAATATATTATTTTTAGATTTCATAACCCACAAATGAAATCTATATATGGGCACAGGGAACTGTGCTATATTGCGCATTACTCAAGTATTCTGTCTCCTTACATGGCAATTTTAAATATTGGCATTTCATTATCAAACAATAATTTACCTTTACAACTTCTTGACTATCCCTTGAATCTGAAGCAAGAACATTCTACTTCCGTCACGTGCTTGCAGTTATCAACCACTTCTAGCGCGTATCAGGTAATAATACTTGGCTATTCCGCTACAGACTTGTTTTATGCATGTCAAGTAATAGTTTGTATGTATTGTGTGATTATTTTACCAATTGTTTGGTTAGTGCTTTCCAATTGATATACACCTTAGTTGTCGTCCCCTGGTGTTTGTTTTCAGTTGTAATTAGTGTTATCCATGCTAATGCAAGTACTGTCTTTCAGGGAGATGCTGAAGCGTCCACCACATTGACAACAGCCCTAGATGTTCTTCAGCAGCCCTAGGTATGGATACTGACAGCTCAACTGACCGTGATCATCAGGACTGGAACACTTGTCGTTTGATTGTTCTACACCATGCTTCATTTGTGGTTAGCGGTTGATATGTACCTGTGCGGTCGACCCCAAGCGTGTGTTGTGTTTTCAATATTGTAATCCTTACTAATGCAAATACTATGTTTCAGGCTGTTGTTGAATCGTCAACCCACGCACTTGATGCAGAGCCTGACATTCAAGTAATTCCGGTGGAAGCGGGACCATGCGGATACGAATCGGCGCAACAGCTTTCGGAAGTGCGCACCACATTGACAACAGCCCTAGATATTCTTCAGCAGCATGAGGTATGGATACTGACAGCTCCATCGAGCGTGATCATATAACGTGATTCAATTTGCTATACTTTCTTCCCTATTAACGCAAGTACTGTGTTTCAGGGATATGATGGAGCTTCCACTACAATCACTAGATCCCATTTAGATGATGCAGATGTAAAGAAATCGGAGAAATAAGTCGATTAAATCTGATCATTTTTAAATATTACTTGATTCTTTTAGACAATGCAACATTTGTGGTTATCTCTTTATATGTACCTGTGGCTCGACCCCAAGTGTGTGTTATGTTTACGATATTAAAAACCATACTAACGCAAGTACTGTGTTTCAGAGAGTTGCTGATGCCTCCTCTTCAATACAATCATTCGTGGCAGTCCATGTAGAGCCAGAGGTATGGATACTGACATCTCCATCGAACTAGGTCATCAGAGCTCGAATACTTGTGGTTTGATTGGTCCACACAATGTTTAAATCGTGTTTGGCTATTGAGATGTACATGTGTGTTCGTCCTCACGTGCGTTTTACGCTAACAATATTTTGATACACAGTATTGAAAATACTATGTTTCAGGGAGTCGATGGAGCCTCATTCCGTGCTGTCTCTGCGGATACAGAAAATATAGTCTTTGCAGCGCAAGAGGAAGGGGAGACATGCGGATACGTATCAGAGCAACAGCGTGTAGATGTTGAAGGTCGAGTCAAAAAAGTTGTAAAGAAAAGAAACCAAAATAAGGTTAGTTACAAACAGTTCATAACTTTAGAAATGTTTTTGTGCTGGGGACTATTTTATGTTTTTTTCCAGTCAATTGTACTATACTTTATCTTGTGTTTAAACTGAACATCCCTTTTCCAATCTGTCCTCTAGTTACCCGTGGGTCTACGAACTATACATACACAGACAGTGAAGCGAATGAGAGATGTTGCTTGCCAGACCATTTACACTATGGAGGAACTATTAATTCAGACGCGGCATGTTGAGACTCGGGATGCTCATGTCCAATGGCCAGAACATGAAATGAAAATGTCCGGAGAATCGAGCAAAGTTTTATTGGACCATTGCTACAGTACGACCGCACCGCCGCAACAACATGATACTGGAAGTATTGAAGATAGCTCTGAAGTAGTCGCAGATCAATTCACACAATCTACACCCGCCAAAAAATTGCTACCAAAAAAGCTGTCGACATTGTTGTGTTCTCCCATCAATGTTGAGGTAGCAGATGTTGAAATGACAGAGAATGAACCAGCAGCAGCATTCACCGATGCATCAGAACTTGATAGCAGCAATATTTCTTTCAAATGTGGTGATATGTCCTCAACGTCACAGGCCGAATCAACTTTGACGCAGGATGACAGTCTAATGTAAGAGGGCAAATACATAGTATTCGACAGTTGTTTGATGGATATTATAAGTATACTGAAATGTGGGCATTCCGTCAGAGGTAAAGTATGTGGGAAGCCATTGATTCATGTGACTCGTCAATAACAAGTCAGTAACGTCACAATACATGCCGCTTGTAGATTGCATTATACGTTCTCATGGTCTGCACAACCGATGCTGGGGAAACTGCCAGCAGGCAATCTACTGTGTGCAGCTGCATCACTTTTTAGTGGCTCCAGTTTTAGAAAGTTTCTTTCAGTTTGTGGAACTCCATTTCATTTCAAAAACGCAGTACTACAAATACCAACATGATTATCTGTTTCCGCCCATTAGTGATGCTTGGAAAATTGAAGAATTGTCTCTAGCAAGTACATTCGAAGGCAAACGATTCAGGCTAGCTGGCGATGGACAGTGCGACAGCCCTGGATTTTCTGCCAAGTACTGCACCTACCACTTTCAGGACATGGATAGTAAGAAAATTGTGAGTTTGGTGGTCGTGCAGGTAACACAATGTACATCCTCAGTAGCCATGGAGAAACTAGGATTTATAAAATCAGTGGAATATCTACAATCGAGGGGAATGCACATCGACCTCATAGCCACGGACAGACAAGTTTCAATTGCCAAGACAATGAGAAAGCAGTTCCCACATATTAAACATCAATTTGACGTATGGCATCTTGCTAAATCAATCAATAAGAAAACCTCGGCTGCAGGGAAAAAAAAGGTTTGGAAAGTATTTCAGAGTGGTCCCAGTCTATCAGCAACCATCTTTGGTGGAGCTCCAAAACTTGTGAAGGGTCAGTGGAAATACTACTTGAAAAATGGTGGTCACTGATGCACCACTGTACCAACGTGCACCGCTGGTCAGAAAACCTACATTTCCACCAATGTGAACATGGCCCTTAATCCCCAGTGGAGGCACGGAAGAAGAAGTGGTTGAATCCATCTTCACCGACACACAAAACCATTGAGAAGATTGTTTTTTTCAATAAAACTCTATCAAGAGATTTGAGGGGACTGACAGAATTCTGTCACACAGGAGATTTGGAGGTGTTCCACAATATGTGCCTAAAGTACAGGCCAAAGCGCTTGCATTTCAGCATACAGGGCATGAGACATAGGACTCTACTTGTCGTCTTGGCCCATAACGTGAATCTCGGCCGTGAACAATCTAGGACTAAGGGTAATGTAAGGATGCCTCGCTACACTAAGGCCTTTTCAAAAAGAAGTAAGCAATGGGTGATCAAACCAGTCTATGAGGAAATGGAGTTCGACTTTGTCAAAAGCCTTATTGTTGCTGTATTAGAGAAGCACAGATATGGAATTTTTAACGTTTCTGTGCAGAGCACTGATCCATTGCCACCCAACATTGCCACTCTGCCATGTCCACCCAAAGCAGAGCTGGTTGTGAAGTACAAATTCCGGTTTAAATAATTGTAATACGATTGTCTTTTTGTAAATAAATTTTATTGTACAGTGTGCATACAAAGTACGCTAACCCTAACCCCTACCTTCACCATCCTGGGTGCCGAACTACCTGGGTGTCATCTTTGAATTCTCTCTCTATTCACCTCATATTGCTGATCTTGTCTATATGTGTATGTATATATTTTTGTTGATGTAACTAAT
The DNA here is from genome assembly GCF_040938575.1 of Ambystoma mexicanum. Lineage (NCBI taxonomy): Eukaryota > Metazoa > Chordata > Amphibia > Caudata > Ambystomatidae > Ambystoma > Ambystoma mexicanum. Next base: position 664,282,765 of record NC_090936.1, read on the forward strand.
TTTCGCAATCTCTCATAAATGCTGGGCACTGTTAACCGAGGGGAGGCTTGCGTATTGCAAATAATAAAACAAACAAACAATAAATCTCACTTTCAAATCAACTGCTCGGGTACTTTATACTTTCACCTGACCTTCCCCAAAAAATTAAAAGTCTCAATAGTTATGGTTCTTTGGGGCTTCAAAGCTCGCAGACAACGAGGACAAAATTGGGGCCTTAGAACGCTCCAAGCGAGCCGTTGCAGATGGGAGAGAAGCCAGTTCGCATTTGCACAGTGAGGCGCACTACATAGATGGATTCAAAACTTCAAGTTCTCACAGATGGCTTTACTACGGGATGTTGCAAAGAAAGAATGTATGCTAATTTCTAGTGAAGGTCAGCAGCTTTGATTTTCAGCTCGCGCCCTGAAGAGGCCCACAACTCGCACTGGCAGTGTAAGGTTCTATTGTTTTTTGACCTTGAGAGACAGGGACCATGCAGAAAGAACTTCATTTGAAGGGGGGGATGGGAGGTGCAATAACGTTTGAGACGATAAGGCAGAAAATTCTTAAACTAGACCGAGTTTCATGTTAGTTCAGTATACGAAAAATCGTTGTCAAGAGCACAGTGGGATTTACGGACGGCATTACGCAGAGACGCCATTGCGGTAAAGGTACGGCCCAGGCGGTAACTTACCGCCTGGGTCGTAATGAGGCCCAATATGTTAGATACAGGAGATTAACTGTGTTCTCTTATTTGAAAATGTGAATATGTTTCTGCTTTGCTATTTCGTTGTTTTTACTTTGTATTTCTCTGTAATGAAATGAATATGTTTTGTAAAGGTTTTTCTAAACCAAAACAAATAAAGAAAAAAAAAAAAAATTACGCAGAGACACAATGGAAATTGCAAATATAATGTAAGTAACTCTTTAGACGCTTTTATACCGGAATGAAGAATTAATGAATGGATGCATGAATAAATGAATGAATGAAGAGCTTTGAAAAGGTTTGTGGGATCGTCCTTGTAGCGGGCACATGGGCATGCAGGTCCACATTCCACACGCATGTAGACAAAAAGTTGTTTCTCATTGTGTACCAACCTCGATTTATTTAGTTAGTTTTCGCATTGATTTTAGAGCCGAACATACTCCATTGCACTATACTTGAAAGCAAATAGTTTCAGCTCGGCCGTAATAAATAAAATGAATAATATTAATAAAGATTGGCTGGCGAGACTAATTATACATTTTATGTTTTCAAAATAGGTATATACTCCCATTTTGCCACTGTTACCAGTTTCAGACATCGGCAGACGGTTTCTTCAGCCGCCAGCTGCGGCTTAATGTAAACAACTGCACCATTCTGATGATCTTATGGGACGATCGCCAAGGGCCCATATGCCCTTACGTGGTACTAGCGGCTAGAAGCAACATATCAACCTTTACGCTGGCCTTGTGCCTACTTGATGGAACAGCCTTGCGGTTCAACGTGTGACAAAAGTGCCTCTTTGAACGAAAACCAACACCCTGTGTACCATAAAGGAACAGCACGTGACGCACGATAAAATTTTAAGGACTTGCGGATAGAGATAAAAGAATATAAATGACTTTCGGAGTTCATATGGCAATTGCAGAATATTCTATAAACATTTAATGTCAAATAAATGTACTTTACCAAATTTACCGTGTTGCTGTTTGATTTTAAAGTACAGTTTCATATTCCGAATTGTGGCGCGCTGTGTTGTGAGCTGATCTGTGTTGGTTTCCGGGTTCTGTGTGAAGTCGCGTAGAAGACGACTGGGCGCGTTTGCCTACGCAGCACAGAAACGTCACGGAGAGGCAGAGAATATGAATGTTTTGATAATGTCAGGCTCAGGGGCGGGGGATATGATTTAGTGCCGCAAAAGCAGGTCAGCCAGGGCGATGGGGGAAATGATAGGATTATCACAAAATGGCAGCTCCCTGGTGCCTGTTTTCGCGTGCGTTTAATGGGCGAAAACTCGGGTAAGGTCCATAGGAAATTTTTCTAAAATCGAGCGACTTAGGCTTAAAAACACATGGCCGACCCGTAGGGGCAATAAAAAATTTTGACCGAACCATTCCTTTAATATTCCTGTAAATCATACCAGATCAGAAGCACAGGACGTGAAATGCATTAGTTTGATTAAAACGATTCACTGAATCAAGTATAGAAGAATGACGTTGAAGGTTTTTTTAGCAGATTTGGCTCAGGTTCTTCACCTGTCAGTTGGTTGAACAAGTGCGTTAGGGAGTGATATTTGAAGAAGTATGCTCAGATGAAAAAGCACTTAGCAGCTGTACACTTAAATAAGCTGAACTGTTTAAAAGAATTAAAGGAATTAGAAGTACAATTACAAATGCCAGTGTATTGTGTTTTATTGTGGGAAATGGATTCTTAAACAGTGTGAAGTCGCATCAGCCTGGATGGGTTTGTTTTTTAATGGTTTAACATAACTGCTGAAACCATATGCATGCAAATTGTATGGGCCGAAACCTTACCCTCACCAGTAATAAGCAAGAGCACACATTTGTCAAGTGTTGGCAATAAAAGGCCGTAGGATTTTATTGTGCGGATATGGTTATGGAATAACAATAATCACATATCATAATATCATCATACTTTTGGGCACCGGATCCGGAGGTTACCCCCTCTGGCCCGTGCCGCCACACATGGGCAGGTTGCTGGCTGACCGTGTTCCCCCGAAAGTGTCTCTACTGGCAACCCCTGGAAGCTAGGGTAGCTGTGATTCCATGCCCTGGTTTGATAGGTGGGTGCCGTCTTTAAGAAACAGATCTGGGTCACCTAACGTGATGGCCGGGTGTTTTATGAAACCCAGGCCTCCTGCTATACAAAATATTTCCAGCCCCCTGATCAGTTTTCGTCTAGAAATGTCTATTGATTTGTAACAATTGGCCACCGCCATTTCTTTCTGGGCAGGATGGCGAGAAGTAGATTTCTGTGTCCCTCCAGTTATGCGAAATGCCAGCTAAGGAGGAGCATATTTCTTCCAGTAGTTTTCTCCTTCCTGCAGACACTAGGTCGTTGCCCCCTAGATGTACTATCAGGAATTCTGGCGGCTCTCTGTTTGCAACCAGCTCTGCTAGTGTGTCGTGGATGTCGGCCCAGAGAAGACCTCTGTATCCCCACCAGGAAGCTATGGTGTTCCTAAAGGGTGGACCCTCTTTAGTTTCTTCTGCCCATCGGCCTGTCCTGAAGACGAATGAGTGGCCGACTATCCATGCTGATCGGAGTGGTGTCCTCTCCCCGGCAGTTATTTCTGGAGGGGTGGGGAGAAAGAGAAAAAAGGGGGGGGCTATATTAGCTGTGGTCTGATGTATCTTTTGTAGCAATTTGACTTCCATCCCCCTATGTTTTTTAGTTGTTCTGGTGCCTGGCCTCCTTGCCTTGCTGAGGTGGCGGCCCTGATTCTAAAGGAATGGGTGCCAAAATCTTTAGGGTCCAATCCTTCTCTGCTGATTGCTTTCATCAGCACCCCTTTAAATTGGTAGCGGCTTAGTGCTGAGGCATCCCTGTGGATTAAGAACCTCCCCCCCACTTTTGGCCTTTAAGTGTAGTAAAGGTTGGTGATACACACCGGGCAGTTTTCTGCATCGTCGGTGCAGCAGATATTGATGGTTCTTTGGCCCCTGTTTTGGACTGTTGGATGTCTATGCTGACGCTGTCTTGTCTGACCTTGGCCTCCATGATGCCTAACCCATTGATGGCTTTTGTCCTCGAGGTGATGAGTTCCCCTACCCGGAAGGCCAACAAAATACGCTAGTAAAATGCTGTTTTAAATAGCATGGTATCATAGGGGTGCCAGCATATGGCCTCCAGTTGCTCCGCTATTTTTACTAGTTTGTTGACATCTAAGGGGCGGCGGGTGTCTACCTGGGGTCCCTCTGTTCTGCTCCAGCCTTTCATGGTATAGGAGATCAGACCGTTCTGAGTGCGGTCTGAGTCTCCCCGTATTTTAGAAAAATATGAAATTGCTACCAGGTGTCTTTTTTGCCCAGACCCTCTTGAAACCCTGGTTGTGAGCCCATTTTAAAAATATTTCTATGTCTTTAATCGTTATTAATTCTAGATGGTTTAAACCTGTAGCTTTGAATTCTGTTTGTAGGCACTTACTCTATTGAGCTGCGGTAGTGCCTGCCAGTGCCTTCTCGGCCATTTTGTGCCAGGGTTCCTGTTCTCCATGCATAGCGTGATGTTGGCACCCATTTTCGAGATGCCTGGTTCTTGTTGGGTATCCTGGCCTGGGCTCTCTGGCGCTGGTGTTGATGCCATTTTTCTTAGTTTCCCAATATTGACCAGCATTCTGCTGGTATTGCCGTCATCTGTTTTCGGGCATATGGTGCTAGCTCCCGGAACCTTGGCCACTGAAAGCGAGATAAAGCATCTGCAAGATTATTGTCTGCTCCAGCGATGTGTTTTGCTTTGACCACAATGTTTTCCTGCAGTGTGACTGCTGTAATGGCTCGTAGTACTTTCAGCACTAAATGGCATTTGGTAGATCTTCTGTTTATGGAGCCTACCACCGCCATGTTGTCACACCAGACCAAGAGTTCCGTGATAGCTAGCTACCTGCCCCAGATGTGTATGGTTAGCCAAATGGGAAATATTTCTAGGAGGGTGATGTTTTTTGTCCACCCTGCCATTTGCCATGAATTGGGCCAGTGTCCTGCCACTCATTCTGCATCAAGTATGGCTCCAAACCCCCTGCTCCCGGCTGCATCAGTAAAAAGGACCCTTTTTGTCCATGTATTCAATGGCGTGTGCCAAAGTGAGGTCCCGTTGAAGTTTCTGAGGAAATTCCCCCAAACTTCCAGATCTTGTTTTACTTCTTTGCCTAGCCGGATTTGTAAATGGGGTTTGGTGTATGATTTGATTTTTAGTTCCAGACTTCTGGAGAATATCTTCCCCTAGTGGATTATTCTGGCTGCAAAGTTGAGGCTTCCAGCCAGTGACTGGATTTCTTTTACTGTGGCCTTGTCTTTTGTTGTAAGGCCTTGTATTTATTCCACTAGTTCTGCTATCTTAGTTTTTGGAATTCTGCATAGGCCCCGTGCAGAATCTATTTTAATACCCAGAAAGATTATTTTGGTGGCTGGTTTGGTCATTTTCTCTGTTGCCAGGGGATACCCCACTGTGCAGCCATTTGCTCTAACTTGGCCGGAGCTCTACTGCATTCTTCCACATTTGATGGTCCCATTACCATGAGGTCATCAAGTTAGTGAACTATTTTGGCTCCTGGTCTTTGTTTTTGGAATGGCCATTAGAAAAAAGAGCTGCACTGTTCAAATAGGGCTCAGGATACTGCGCATCCCATGGAGAGGCATCTGTGTATATAGAATTTGTTTTTGAAAGTGAACCCTAGCCATTGCTGAGAGTCTGGGTGGACTGGCAGTAATCTGAACACAGATTCTATGTCCAATTTGGCCATAGGGGCGTTCGTACCACACTCCTGTATGAGTCTCACTGCTTCGTGTAAGTGTGTGTAGGATACCGCAGATCCTGTGTGCAGGATAACATTGTTCAGTGATTGGCCGTTTGGGTAGGACAGGTGGTGGATTAGCCTAATTTTTCCCGGATTCTTTTTTGGGGACCAAGCCTAGTGGGGAGACTATGAACTCCGCAAAGGGCATGTAGTCCCAGGGGCCTGCAATCCTGCCTAGTAGTAGTACCTTCTCAATTTTGGTCTCTACCATTTCTGGGTTGTCCATGGCAGATTTCAGGTTTTTTGGGATTTTTTGTGTCCCTGTCCCTTTGAAAGGGATGATGAAACCATTGATGAAACCTTGCAGGATAGACCTGCTGGTTTCTTTATCTGGGTAGTTCCTCAGCGCATATCTAAAGTTGTTAGGATTGATGGGTGTTCTCCCTGGTTCTAGAAATGGGATTGGTGGGGGGGTGTTGCTGCTAGGCTTTTGCATTTTTGGCTGGGAGTTTGGTGCAATTGCTTGCTGCATGGTCACCGTTGCAGTTGGTGCACGTGCGTTTGTACCAGCATTCCTTCCCCCCGTTGCACTGATTTTTCCCAAAGTTCCTGCATGGGATATTGGCTTTGGCAGGGTGGTTTTTGTTCTGTTTGTGGGCATTAGACTTAGGCGCCCATGGCTGGTTCTTCCGAAAGGGCTGCTCTCCCTTCTTGTATTTTTCATTTTCAGAATTTCTGGGGCCCTGTGAATTTCTGTTGTTTTTGGGTATTGCTTGGTTGGCCTCTTCCTGGATGGAGGCTCAGTGTTTAGCATGTATAGATCATTCTGTACCTCGTCCCATTCTGTAGCTGGCCTCTCTGACATACTCCACCTGAATCTAATATCATATGCTAGACAGGTTTTTCCCCTTTGTGCTATTTTTACTTCTCTGATCTTGTCCATGTATGTCCATAATTTTCTACCATCCCTGGGGAATTTTTCCTCATAAATGGTTGCTAGGATGGTGAAAGATTGTAACCATTTGTCCCAGTTCTGTTCTACTTGGGCGTTCCTAGCTATGGCTTTTTCCTCTATCTTTTTGGGATCCTTGAAAACATCTCTCCCTTTGCGTTGGGCTTCTATAAGTGAAAAGATTTCGATGAACTCTTTTTGCCCATATGGCTTCTTTGATTGTAATGTCAATGTTCCATGCCAGGCATTTGGGGTTCTGTGGTGGTGTTGTGGGTTCTTGTGGTTTTCGCTTGGGAGCCATTATTCTTTGCCTGTTTAAGTAAAAGAATTGGAAATACTTTATTCCCTTTTGAACTTTGTGCGGTTACCTAACTGTCGTTGTGAACACGTGACTAATCATTCACCATTTAATTTGTTTGTTTGTGTCACAAAATTCTGTATGCTTGAAACTTGTCTATGTTGCTGCATGCTTTGGGTAGCTGGCTGTTGTTGGGCCTGTATCGTCCAACTTTGTTTACTTTATCTGCTATCCAGTTTCAACATTATGGAAAACCCCCTTCAAGAAATGTCAAATGGCTTCTGTAACATTAATTGGATTGTGAATAATATTGCCCAGGGCGTGTGGTGCTTATTTATCAACCTTGGAGGGATAAAAGTCTGAGTTAGGCCCTGCCAAGATTCAAACCTGCATCAACAGGCTCTGCGACGGCTGTCGACGCTGGCACTCTACTCGCTGTGCCACTTGACCGGGTGTGGACAACGTGGGTCTGCAGATGGATTTTGCAATTTTGCAGTTTTACCCAGACACCCCTTTAGAGTATAAGCATCCCGTGCCCCTTAACACAAACAAATGTTGGCCTGCTGTTTCTATTTCGGCCGCCCCGTGCTCCTGTTAAATTTTATGATTTGTTATAATTTTGTACCAAAAATGAGCAATATTGAGTGTCGTCTGTGAAATTATGCTTGACCATCGACCGAGAGGCTCGAAACCCCGTTGTCAGGTTTGTAGGCGGGACGCTTCACCTCTGTACTATGTAACCTGGTGTCTACAAATGTTATTTTCTGGCATTTACTAATCAGTCATCGTTTTCGCGGACCATGTTGCTATGTGTTGCCTTGCTTCCAACTGGAAGCGAAATGAATGGAGCTCCTTATTGTGGCGTATGAGACCCCCCCGTCTAGATAGGGCGGCCGCGTACTAGCGGCCCTGTTTGTTTTGTTGCCTTGCCTCCAAACGAAGGCTTAGTCTATTTCACTTAGCCGCTCTTCATGAGCGGCGGGCACCGCTGCCTCTGCCCAGCGCCACGGCCGACTTACTTGAAATAATGTTGCAAAGTCGCCGCGGCGCCGGGTTCCTTCCTTCGCGCTTCCTCAGAAAGCTCCTGCTGCAGCTTCACGACTCCCTGGATCACTCAGCTGGGCCTCTCACGTTTGTTTGTTTATCCACGCTAACGGCGAAGCGGGGGAGCCGCAAGGGATTTACTGAAACAGTACAATGTTTCAAGAGAGAAAGTGACGCTGCGTGTACAGCGAACACCAGAAATCAAGAAATACACAATGCTGAGTGCACGGCAAACGTGTTAAAGTAAAGAAACAAAGATTGGAGGGCGCTGAGTGCACAGCGACCCTCCTGTTTGCTTGGGTCCCCGTTCAGGGTCACAAACAAGTAGTGTTTTCATAGAGCATGCTGCTCTTATTTATAAGACCCAGGGGAGCCCTGGGTCTTTGATGTGCATAGTGGGGGAGCTGTAGTCCAGCCCCCAGGCCGGTGTAGCCGACTGTCTATGCCCCCAGGAGGGGGGGCCAGGTCCTTGACCCTGCGCCCTGCCTGATATCTACCTTCCTGGTGCTTAGCACCTTGTTGCGTAGAGGAAGGGTGAGGTAATTGTTCACACCTCACCCTTCCCTTGCTTTTGTTATGCTGAAGACTGTGTGTCTCTGTGTCCGTGTGGGGGAGAGGAGCAGGCTTGGTGGTGGCGGCTGCCCCTCTTCCAGGCCTGCCACATAGTAACATCAGTTACCCTACCTCACCTTGGGTGGCCCCGTGGCATTGCCCAAACTGTTTTCAATAAACAAATGTTTAAAGTATACCAACTTGATATTCTAACAAATCTTACAGAAAGACAAGTATCTGAGGTAGAATGGGTATGCTTTGCTATCAACAAAATGTGCAAATATAAAATATCTAGGGAAAAGCTGTTTTAGAAGGATCGATGATGTTTCATATGAGCAATTTGCTAAAGGCCCATTTGTTTGAATTTCTTTTGACCACATTTCACATCCCCCCACCTTTCTAAATACCTAAAACCAAACCCCCATCAACCTTTGTGGTGAAATGTGATAAGAAATGTAAGGGGAAATGGACCTCTAACAAACTGGTCTCTGAGGAAATGGGATATTTCCTTTGAGAGAACCTCTTCCTAAAAGCCTAGGAAGCATGGCATAACAGTAGAGAAGTAGAGACACAATTGTATCACTGATACACGTAACACCTTTCTATTTTCTGGCAACTGGATAACCTAAATTTGTCATTCAATCCTTAATAGACCCTTCCCTGAGAAAAGCTCTCAGATGAATTAGACTGGTTGAGTTAACAAACAGGAATCCCTGTTGGCTATAATAAGTATTTAGTAATCTTAACTCTAAAGGGAAGTTATTTCTTTAGGGCAAGAGGTCAAGGTCACAAGAGATCCGATTCACATCACTTCCACATTGCATCCCTGGCATGGTATTAAGGCCAGTGACATGGTTTGTCAGGCATTTGGGCGTGCATGCGTTCCTTCCAAGTTGTTACACTGTGTTTTTCTCACTTTTATCTTTCCTTCAGGCTATTTCCTCATTTCGACACTTATTGTGATTGGCTGGTTTTCACCTACTGCTGTGGTGGTTTTTACCACCTTGTACCTTACCATCGCACTGGAGTAACATAGACCCTCGCTTTACACAAGGTGAGGAACTTGTGGGTAAGTACATAGGGGCTCAATGGTACTGAGGAACAGCAGGAAAAGTGTCACGCTGGTTCTTATTTGTTTTACATTTCCAGCACGTAGCAGGAGCCAGGCTCTTTAGTGGATGCCATGTCATCTTCCTGATATGTTGGTGTTAGCACAAGTAATGATAGTCTAGCATGTTGAAAAGCCGACAGAAAGGCTGTGGGTGGATTAGTTACTGATGTCTCATTCCTCACACTATCAGGCAAATGCTAATAGTTTGCCAAGCCTTTACTTAGAATCGTTTCAGACACTTCTATCCCATTAGGGATTTCACAAGCCATTAAAGAAATAAGGAAGTTATGCTTGCTATGTTATGTTATTTTACGTTGCATTTATATAGCGCCTTATGTATCATTGGTATGATCTCAAAGCGCTGGTAGGTTGAACGCCCTCGGGAACCGTAGTTGAAGTCAGTAGAGAGAGAGTCATAAGGTGCGTGGGTGCACCGGATATGTGAGCAGCTGGTGTGGCACTTTCATGATAGCTGCTTCTTAGCGGTAGGTGTGGTGGTTGGGAGGTCAGGAATTTGTGTTCATTCTGAAGGGTTGACACCCAGACTGATTTCTGTCTGCGTTAGGCCTGAGGAGACGCTTAGGCTAGTGGTGTGTGCGTAGCTAGCTGTGTTTAATTAGGATGATGAGCAGTATGTGGTGGGTGTTAGTATGAGAACAGCTATACCGAATGTGTCATAGTATCGCTGTGTTCTAGTTGAGTGGTGGTGTGTAGGAGAGAGTAAGCGTGGTAGTGTGATATGACGGTTTTCAGTAAGGCCGTTCTAATCCCCACTATCCGTTCCATGCACTCCATCCGTTCTGTCCGTTCCATGTATTCCATCCGTTACATGTACTCCATCCGTTCCATCCACTTCATCCGTTCCATCCGTTCCATCCATTCCATCCACTCCATCCGATCCACTCACTCCATCTGATCCATCTGTTCCATCTACTCAATTCGATTGCTCTACTCCATCCGATCCATCCACTTTATCCAATCCATCCACTCTATCCGATCTATCCACTCATCGGATCTATCCACTCATCTGATCCATCCACTCCATCTGATCCATCCACTCCATCCGATCCATCCACTCCATCCGATCGATCCCTTCAATCCGATCCATCCACTCTATCTGATCTCTCCACTCATCTGATCCATCCACTCATCTGATCCATCCACTCCATCTGATCCATCCACTCCATCCGATCCATCCACTCCATCCGATCCATCCCCTCAATCCGATCCATCCACTCCATCCGATCCATCCGCTCCATCCGACCTATCCACTCTATCTGATCCATCCACTCCATCTTATTCAATTTTCCATGTTTCTTTGCTGAAACCAGTGAACACAGGCTGTACTGAATGGTGGGAGTCAGCGCTGAAAATTATTGAATGCAATCCAGAGTTTGAAGTGCAGTAAACACTGAACTTCAGAATAAGTAGGCGATACATGCAGAACCTTATAGATTCACAGGGGTATGGCCCGAAAGATAGGTCATGGGGACAGCAAAATGTGCTCCTACCCCGAGGCTGATATGCAAATTTCATGCAGAATTCCCAAACAAAACTGAAGAGAGGGGGGTCTATGACCTAAAGGAGCGGAGTGCTGTCTGGATTTGAAGCATAAAGAAGCAAATTAGGGGAGATTGAAGAATTTATAAGAAATGGGAATTGAGTGGAAGGAAAAGAGTTGGTGGCCAATAGATTTAATTGTTAAGCTGACGAGTTGAAGATTGCCACCCTATTTGACAAAACTACACAATAAGAAGTAAAGTACTTCGGGATAGCAGTCATTTAGGGCATTCATTAGGTTTCTGTGCCCTGAAAATTATGCATGGCAACATTTCTTGGTGAGCACTAGTCTTGGCATGATTTTGTTCGTAGTTTTTCCAAGGGGAGTTATTGTTTCCTTTGTGTTCCTTGGAATGACTCCCGGGTGGATTGGTCTCTCTGCCCACATGTACATACTTTATCCCTATTCTAATTTTCCCTGTGTTCCTGCTGTTGAGCGTTTCATTAGACACTCTTCTCTGGCACAGTGGCTTACCTTTCCTCTCATCTGCTGACTGCTGGGCCGGACTTCCATCCCCCTCGTGTCGCTAGCATTGTATTAGGGCCAGTTATAGGGTTTCCCCGGCATTTGGGAGTTGCTTGCGTTCCTTCCTCGTTGTGCCTCCTTGGTTTTCCCACTTCATAGCTTTCCAACAGGCTGTAACATCATGTCTAGTTTCTGACCACCTAACTCAACATGGCACTGCAATGCACCAACAGTGGATACACACTGGAATGATGCCACCCCTCGCTTCACACTGACTAATGAACTTGTGTTGGGTCAAGGCACTGAAGAATAGCAGAAAAATACTGTAACCCAGTTCAGGTGTCCATCAAGTAACGGGAGCATGGCTCTTCAGTGAATGATGCCCCATCTTGCTGATGGGTTGACACTAGCGCTTGTAAGAATAATCTGACATGCTGAGAATCTGAGAGGAGGCTGTGGTAGCAGATTAGTGCCTGAGGTCTCATTCCTCACCCTACCATATTGAACCCTGACAGGCACAATGTTGTGTCTGTCTGGGGCCTCACTCATGGTGAGGGCCTCCATCCCCCCCAAAGAACAAACATAGTAAAAGGATCTCACCAAGATAATATAATATGGTGAAATGGGAAAACTGAGATTTGAGCCCAGGTTTCCTTATTGCTAAATGAACAATTGAACAGCAGGCTACATCTCCTCCCATCACATTCCATCTTTATTTGTAGACCAATGTAAAGAGGTGGGGAAGATAGAGCGTGAATTGGCATAGACGAGCCATTGCTGAGCCAGGGGATGTGGCTTCACTGTAAGAGCCAAACACAAAGTGGCTCGGCAAAATAGCCAGACCTGGCTTCCTGCCTTCCCACAACGCAAAACCCATACCTGGCACTCTATCTACCTCCTCACTGACACATTATGAAAATTGTTTATTTATTTATTTGGTTCAATACATGTTTAGCCTTATGGTTGTACGTATAAAAAACAACACACATACACATACACATACATGTTAACATCAATACAATAGATACAGTACATAATCTCTTAAACCTAAAATCCATAAAACCAATTAAAATATGAATTAAGACCATTAAGAACACTAAAAACCGTTGATCAATAAAACACCCCTTTAGACAATAATTTCAATACATTTCCAATAAAATGTTACCATAAAACATATAAAATTTACATCATCACCCTGCATAAAATTATTCCAAATCATAGCTACATCGTCACAGTCAAATTGATTATTATAATATTTTAAAGACTGCAATCTAATCATTAATAACCTTTCACAGTCGACCAGCAGATTTGTATTTTGTATTTTATTGAATTTATATAGCCCTTTACTCCAAAGTGCTTTACATGTGAACAAGTAAACATACAGCAATCATAAGATGACAATTGAACCACAACCTGATAACAGCATAAAGAACAACTTACAATATTACAGCGGAGAGTAGGGTGTAAGAGGAGGGAGGTGAACAAGGGAGTGGTAGGTGGAAGAGGATTTAAGGATGGGGGAAAGAGCAGGAATGTGAAGGAAGAGGGTAGGTGAAAGTGAGACAAGAATCAAGCAGGGGCAGGGGAGGACGGGGAAAGAAGGGATGCAGAGGGTTAGGAAGAGGAGGAGTATGAGGTGAGGGTAAAGGGGAAGGGAGGAGGTAGAGAAAAAGGGGTGCTAGAGAGGAGATTGGAAGATGTATGATTTTAGAGAGGAGCGAAAGGAAGGGTAGGAGGGAGAAGTGCGGATGTGAAGGGGGAGGCAGTTCCAGTGGAAAGGAGCAAGCCGTTGGAAGGAGCAGAAGCGAGAGGGGGCGCAGGGTGGAGGAGGAGGAGAGAGTAGGAAAAGATTAGCAGAGCGGAGAGGATGAGAAGGGGTGTGAAAGGAAAGAAGGGAGGTAAGGGGGAGCAAGATTATAGAGGGATTTGAAAACAAGACATAGGAACTTGAACTTGAGTTGGGAGTGGAAAGAGAGCCAACCCAGAGAGGTGAGGGAGGAGGAGATGGAGATGGAGTCAGGAGGTGAGAGAAGGGATAGAGAAGGGAATAGAGAGCGGATGGCAGAATGTTAGTTGGATTTGAGAGGAGAGAGATGGGAGGAGGGGAGTCGGACGAGAAGGGAGGAACAGTAGAACAGTCTGGAGAAGAGAAGGGAAGTAATTACAAGTTTAGTGGTGTGAAAGGTAAGGAGGGGTCGAATTTTACGAATGTTATAGAGGTGAAAGCGACAGATTTAGCAGTGAGAGAAATGTGGTGAGATAGAGAGAGGTGAGTGTCATGAAGGGGGGAGGACAGGGAGAAGGGACAGTGATAGCAGGGAAGAAAAGGAGTTCAGTTTTATCAGTATTCAGAGTAAGGAAGTGTGAGGACATCCAGGATTTAATAGCAGAAAGGCAAGAAGAGAGTTTATCATGAATGTCAGGAGAGAAGGAGGAGAAGGAGAGGAAGATGTTTCAGATGTTTCAGATGTTTCGGATGTTTCAGCGATTCTAATTCATGTTCCCCACATAAACGACATTGCCTATTTAGGCGTGAGGTGCCCAACTTTTCTCCTTTGGTTGCTAGTACATCACTCGATTTAAACTTTAATAAGATGTATTGACGAAAGATTTTCAGGGATGGATATGCTTTTATATACAGGGGAGATGTTATTCTTTCCATTATATAGAAGACAAGAAGACAAAGGAACCACTATTACTTAAAGTAGCCAACTGCATTATGTTCTTTTCTTTACTATAATCATTAATTAGTGCTCGGAGCCAGTATTTAAAATGAGAGATGGAGTCCGGTTCCTATGACATTCATAACTCTGTGACTTTTTTTATGGATTAATTGTTTTTTTTTCTACAGTACCCATCTTGTGACTCTGCTCAATCTTCATAAATGCATGAAAGTATGTCACTGCTATGGTTGCATTATCCAATTTACTCAATTTCTCATAACACATAACTGTTTCATATATGAACTCTGCTTCAATCCCATCCCTTTGAGAGGTCATAGTCTAAGAACAAATATTCCACCAAGATGTTAGATGGTAGTCTAAGTAAATTTCGCAGGATTTTGGCATTGAATTTATTTAATTCAGACTGAAATGTATGGCCCCAGATTTCAAATCCATATTGTAATATTGGGGATATTTTAGCTGTGTACAACAGCAGAACTGTGTGTGCAGAGTAACCAATATTTTTACCAATAAACAGACTAATTGCAGTGACGACCTTCATGCACTTATTTTTTATTCCATTCCAATGGGGAGTCCAATTCAGTTTCTCGTCAATATAAACACCCAGGTATTTATCAGTTTGGACTTGTAACTCTAGCCCAGCATAGGTATGTAAGAGGATTCAATTCAACACTACAGCTAAGTCAATGCCTAGTCTGGGATACTGAATGGAAACCCTTATTGATATATCTTTATGTCCAGTTCATGCGTTCTGGATGACTACCCCTATATAACACCCCTCCCTTGGAATCCCCCTGACCCCACTGAGCCAAGAAGTAGTTCTGTTTTGCAAGTTAAAAGGTTTATTTGAGAATTTAAACAATATAGATATATATCACACTTTATAATAAATTAATAATTGGATATCACACTGAATCTGAGCAGTAATCAATAATGGATAGTCTGGCACTAGCACACTTGTGAATAGGAACAGAAGAATAAGGTGGTAGAGAATGCTTTATATAAGTTCAGATGGATGTAATGTTGAATGAAAGTGCAATACAGAAAATACTCAATATGATTTCAACAAAACAATGTAATCACTTTTCTCTGGCAATCCCCTCCCCCTTTATGCAATGCAAGGAAATGGAAGGAAAGCACACAGTTCTCAGAAATACAATCAACTGTAATTCAGTTCACCCCAGCAAGCTTAGACTACAGAAGTTGGAAACACGGGCCCAAAATGCTTTTATATGTGCTGGCAATGAAGTGAAGAATATGCTAAAATGCTTTTAATTCCCTCTAGAGGTTCAGGGTGAGTGGTATCAAGTTAATATTAGTCCAGGCTCACTTTAGCAAGGATCTAGGAGTAACTAGCAGGTTAAACGAATTTTTGGCAACTGAAAGCAAGAAAACTGCTGTTTTCACACGTTGAGAAATTTGCAAATCGCGGTAAATTCGTGAGTGCGTTTTTCGCGATTGCGGCAAAAGTATCGGGGGTAGGAATGTGGTCTCTAAGACAAACGGTCACGGAGTTATGAACGATAAGGTAGTTTTTCGGATTTGGAATGTTAAAATTCAAAGTGACAAGTGCAGCTTGCAACTAGAAAA
This sequence comes from Ambystoma mexicanum, assembly GCF_040938575.1. Taxonomy (NCBI): domain Eukaryota; kingdom Metazoa; phylum Chordata; class Amphibia; order Caudata; family Ambystomatidae; genus Ambystoma; species Ambystoma mexicanum. Next base: position 664,298,460 of record NC_090936.1, read on the forward strand.
TGACAGGTGACAGCTTTACAAATGATAGGTGACAGTTAGGAGGCAGTTCTACTTAGGTTAAAATAGATTGAATTATATTATTTTAACTAAGAGATTGGTTCTGCACAGTTCTGCTAGGTACTCACACTATATTCTTGAATTAAATGGGCCTCGCCACGGATCTGGTCAGGTTTTAGACTGGACTCTGGTCTGGTCTCTGCACTTCACAGTGATCTGGGTCAGCTCTCTCTCTCTCTGGATTCTGGAGATTGATGGATTTGAAGTCTGGATCTTTCTGCACAGCTTTCTCTAGAGATTGAAGGAGGTAAAGTATGGTTTTTCCCGGCAGAGCGTCCCGCAGCAAATGGATTTGAAGGCCCCTATCTGTCCTGACTGTCTGCTTTTATGTGTTTTGAAAATGGGTGTGTGTGCAGCATCACTAGGCTCTACCCCTCTCCACTTGTCATTGGCCACTTCATCCTCTTCCCCTTGATTGGGGGAATGAAATGAAGTGTCATCATGATGAGGTCTGTTTATGGTACAGAGAACCCACCCCTGTAAAATTACACACAATCTATATTTTGACCCAAAAGACATATTTGCACAGGTACACATTTGTTTAAAATTGCATGCACCCATCACATATCACAGGAGATATACCCTGTCCAAATCTGCTCTTCCTGGGAGCTTGCATTCAGAAATGGCGACATTTGCACTTTTTAACTGGTTTCGCAATATGGGACATTACCCCAAATTTACACACATGTGCGCAAGGAGTATGGACATTAAGTGATGAAGTGTCAGATTTTTAACATGCATACATTTTAAGTAATACCCTCTTAACTGCTAGCTTGCCCCCAGATCATGCCACCGGTTCTAAAAACCTCTTAAAATGTGGGCAGAAAAATCACAAGAATTATGGTATCATTTAAATAATTATGACAAGTCCGTACTATGAGTTATTCATCTTTTTCTAAAACCATATTCTGGCTACAGGGGTGTGGTTTCCCCCCAGCACAAGGTTGAATTTCTGGTTTTTCCAGTTCTGCCAAGCCAGCTTGCTCTCACAGGCAGTGCTCCTCCCCTTTACTTCCAGGAGGAAGCCACTTTTTACGGCCCCCATAATAAAACATTTGCCTGAGTCAGGACAGGGCTTTGTTCAATTTCCTGCAGAGCCCAGGTAATTCAATCAGGGAAGTGTCATATCCCTTTTGGTGGGAGCAGCAAAAGGCAGATAGACCTGGGAACACAGCTGTTGTGCAAGTATCAACTCCTGTCGGGGGTAGCTGGTGGGCAGAATTCAGTTCCTTAAGCCAGGCCCCAGCTAATGTCACTTTTGTTCCCCAGTTTAAGTCAAGACAATTTTTACATATGCAGCTAGGATGCTGATTCTAAGTTTAAGACTATGACATTTAAACAATTGCAACCTATGTGACACTCAAAAGTAGGTCACTCATTTCTTTTAAACATTTAGATTTTTAGTGTCTTTCAGTCCAAATTTACTTAAACTGCTGAAATCCACAGCTCAGCCAGTCTTGTTATAAACCTTCAAGTCACTTCAGAATATAACTTTAGATTGTATCCACCTCTCAGTAAGTCTTTCTTTGGCTTGCCGTGGGTTTATTTATTCAGTTTTAAACAAAATCTGGTGGTTTTAAAACGCCGGCTTTCTGATAGTGGTGAGTACTGGTACTGCACCCCTTTTTGGGATTTAAGAAAATGAATTCCCCACAATTCTAGGTTGCTTTTGGCAATCAGCATTGCCATTCCCAATGGCTTCAGACTACTGTGTGGGTAGTCCAATGGTGGTTTTAGGCAGTGCCCTTCTGTGCCCATAACATCGGCAAAAATGAGTGGCAGCCTATTCTTCATGCATTTCCCTGTGCATTTTCTGGAAAGCTCTGGCCATCATGATGTTTTCCATGTCAGTACTGCACAGTTTTGAGGTAGGGCTTGGATGCATGGATAAAAACATCCCACAGGTACAACCTTTTGGTGTGGATCGTTGGTCAGAGAACACCATTGTTTTACTCTTTTCAATGTTAACGATCAGATCATTTATCATTGCATATTCGCTTAGGGCTTTTAAGAGAACTTGCAGGCCACTGGGAGTATAATCTAGTAACAAGAGGGCATCAGCGTATGCTAATCAGTTTACAGTGATTTACCTAGCCTTAACTGGACAAGTGTTGGACTTGGATAGGCGCAGGTGAAGATCTGCTAAATACAGATTAAAAAGGGTAGCTGCCACAATGCATCCCTGTTTAACACCACTATTAGTCAAAGTGGATTTAGATAGTTTCCCTTAGGCATCTAGGCGTATCTGATTAGACGTCTCACTATATGGAAGCATAAGCCTTTTTAACAGCCTTAGGGGGGTTATAGTCATTGCATTGAAAACGATGCATCGAAATGACAATGCATCGAAAATGATGCATGGAAAATAAAAGCTTTGAAATTCTATGTTTTACATTAAAAGTACATATCCATCGAAACTTTTCCATCAAATGGATATGTACTTTTAAATGTAAAAGATGGCATTTTGATGCTTTTATTTTCTACATTAAAACGTTGTAAGGAGCTGTCCAGTGCTGAAATGTTGGCACTGGCCAGCTCCTTGTAATGTTTTTTTCTAATATATATATTGGTCGGATTTCCCTCCCCAGAACCCAAAACCCCACGCCCACCCCCTTAACCCTAACCCCGAACCCTACCCCTAATCTAACCCTTAATCTAACCCTTAAAATAGTCCTAGCACCAACCCTAACCCTAATCTAACCCTTAATCTAACCCTAAATCTAACCCTAGCCCCAACCCTAACCCTAACCATGGAACTAGAGTGCGTGCCTCACGCTCTCTTTTTTCTTAACCTAACCCTAACGTAACCCTATATCTGACCCTAAATCTAACCCTAGCCCCAAGCCTAACCCCTAACCCCAACCCTAACACTAACCCTATCCATCGAAATTAACCATCGAAAATGATTCAATGAATATGCTTTTCGATGGAATGAATAATTTTCGATGGCATGGTATTCGATGGTATGGCTTTCGATGGAAAGACCAGATACCCCTTAAGGAGATATTCCATGACAACAATTTGCACCATCATTTGTTGTGGTTAACTGAATCAAAAGCGGCGCTAAAATCAATGTAAGTGCAGCAAACTTTAGTGTGAAGACGCTTCCATGAATACTCAATTGCTGATGTCAAGATTAGAATATTGTGAGAGGTATTAGATTTGGGTCTGGTTAGGCGGCAGGATGTTATCAGCACTAATCCAAACGGTTAACTCCTCAAGTAATACTCTTGCAAAAAAAATGTCCAGGGATATCTGCCATCGCTACCAGGTGATAGTTTTTGTATACAGGAAATATGTTACTTTTTTTTCCAAGTGACAGGAACTTTACCATGCGTTCCTATCTCGCAAAATAGTAGATACAGGGCGTGTGCCCAGGTGGGAGCAGACATCTTCAGCAGACTATTATAAACCCTGTCTGGGCCAGCAGCGCAGAGTGGTTTAATTTTTTGATAATTGTAGTAATATCTAAGATCGTGGCTTTACATTCCCACATATTCTCAGGTAGTTCCACAAAGGCTTCATTGATGTCTACTACCCCTAGTGTAGATGCTATATAATCCAACTAATGGTCAACTCACGTTTCTTCTTCCCACGTATCACCTTCCAGATCTCGGGATTATTATTAGAGGTGGCAAAATGAGCGATTTTTAACCAAGTCCCCCTAGCAACATTTCTTTTATTTATGTTTTACCCATTGACTATACTCTCTTTTGATAGATTTGATTTTGTGGGAGACTTCAGTTGATGCTTTACTACCAAGTGAGGGATAAATCACTGATCTGATGTTATTTCGCATTTGTTTTTTTGCATCAACAAATCTTTGATCATAATCCTGACGTGTGTTAATTATCTTATTTGAACACTCATGTGCAGATTTATATCTCCTCTAATTCAATAGCGTTTCAGATATTTTCTTCATCAACTGATCAAAGAAATTGACTATTTTAGCATCACAAGTTGTAGGCTGCATAGCATACTGCATAATACATTCTGGAACTAGTTGTACTACTTCTTCATTGGCTTTTTGCAAGTTTTGCCCATTCCACTTCATCCTGTTTACGCCTTCATTCAGAAACATGCTCCTGTTCTCATCAAACTCACATGGCTCATCTGCTACAGGTAGAGCATGTAGTAGCACACACAAAGGAAAATGATCACTCTCTTCATGTGGAATGATAATCATATCTTCAATCAACAACAGACCAGTAGAGTTTGCAAATACATAGTTAATAGTAGAGGCGCTATTCTGTGAGACATGTGTGTAGGCCATGTGGCCATCGCCTGTGTAGAGAACATTAAATTTAGTGAGATGCTGCAATACGTTCTCCCAAGGTCTACCTTGACAATTACATTGAGCAGGGTTAATTGGACCTGAGGTTGTGACCACATTTAGCTCAACATTTCCCATTTTTGCATTGAAGTCTCCCATCACCCATGTGGGATTGCGTTGAGAGTACATAGTTAACAAGGAAGCTACTACTTCGATATTCGCAACTGTTGTAACGTAGTTGGGAGGGTCATAGATGTCTATTGGTAAAACCTTCAGTTGTTTATTGGTTAACATCACTGCTAAAAATAGTGTTTGTTGATTCTTTCAGTGCTATGATCTCCCAGGGTTGAGCAACAGTTATCAGTAACCCACCCTTGGGGGGCCTTTCAGGCACTTAGCGGCTGGTTGCTGAGGCGTACCACGACCATCGAAGTGGACCTCTTCTATTAACCAGCTCCCTTGGGTGCAATTATCGAGAACAATTAATGTATTTTACAAGGCCTTCCTCTCCAAACAAAACCGGTGCAAGAACCCACAAGTGTTCCATGTACGTATTAGGCTATTGTCATCGATGCTGCGCTTGGAAATGCTGTTTAAAAACTGAGGGCAGCTATTGCCAGTAGCCTTCATTATGAGAATCTCATTTCTCTTGGGTAAATACAGCAGTTGAACTCTTTGGATGTGGGAGTCTATCAAGGACATTTATATTAATGCTTTGGTTGGCGACACACTCAACAATGTCATTTGAGACTTGACTGGCAACACAAAGGTGTCTGTATTTGAACTGTTTTCTTGTTAATCTTCTTAGTAGTTATTAGTGGTGCTGGTCTTCCTATTACATTCACACGAGATTTAGCTTGAGGTATCATAACTGCTTTGCAAACATATCCTGCTCTGTATAGGTTACCTTCGTATTTTAAGACATAGTCAAGGGTGGCTTCATGTTGGAACCATATATTAGAAATGAATTCACGAATGTGTTCTGTTTGATCTACAATTTTTATGTCTTCTGACATTATACAGCGCAAAGGTACTACTCTGTGGAAGATACTGAGGACAGTTGCTCGTTTCAGTGGTGGTATTATTTCTAGATGAGAGAAAGGTTGTATTTGTAGCCCTCTCTTAAGGCGTGCATCTATGGTATCAGTGAGTTTTAGGATGGGGAGAACAGGTGTCCTAATATTAGGCGTCCATAGCTACTCAAGGGTGGGTTGACTGGGTGGAGAAGTGGCCTTAGTCACACCAATACATCGGACATCTAGAGCATCAGCTTTCGTCGTGTCACATGAAGTAGGTGCAGCCAGTACATTGCACAGGTTGGTTGATAAGCACATTAACCAACAGACATGTTTTAGCATCAGATAATTGTGCAGGTTCAATGCATGAGTCATCACGTATTAAGATTTCAGGTTCTTTGGGGTTCTTACCCTCACTAAGGTCAGAAACTGTCTTAGGTACGTAATTTGTTTTATTAAGTATTCCAATCCATTTAGAGTATATAAAGGCCTGAACTACTATTTTGGATTTGACATTTCCAATGGACTTAAGTTTACCTTTCACCTTTTTAATGGTCCTTGTTTCTATTTCTCCAGCAGATTCAGGTTTGGGGGGTGATTGCAGGTTTTCTAATTGCGGGTCTTGTATTATGGAAAAGTCCATTGATGTGCCTTGATCTTTCACTGTATTACGATTTCGGTTCATACTCTTATGTAAGAGTAGTGACTGTACGTCGAGTTTTTTTCCAGTGATTCACATTTAGCTACCAAAGTCAATAATAAATTATCAAATGCCCAAAACATGTTGGACGAGTTCATACTAGATGTACTCATGTTATTGGTGGCTTTGCTAGGGGAATCACATGGTGCGTCACTGCACTCCAGATGCCCTTTTTCTTCCTGTATATTTGTCTCAGTCTTTTCCAAGGTTTTATTCGTATTTTCATAACCCACAGCTAGTTCATCAAGTATCTCATTCTGGAACCCAAAGAAGGAACTTTGATCAATATCTAGTTGACTCAGGGTAGAAGAAACTTCACTACAATCACCTAGATACTAATCGTGTTAGAAGCTTCATGTACCATAGCGGTTACCTCCGTTCTGGCCGTGACAGTGTTTTTTTAAAACACCCACAATTTTTGTAGCAGGACTATGGACCACTTCTAATAAAGAGGTCAGCGCTGATAAGGATTTGCTTGTAGGCTTAGGACCCTTGACGTGATCCAATTCTGAGGTACACCCGATTACATTATCAACACACAGCTGCATGGGTTTACCAGACGATAGTGCTAATCAATCTCCCTGTGACATACCCTTGGGCTGGGGTAGGGAGATTATTGTTTCCAACAGTTTCCCACCAACACAGCTCAAGGATACACTAAGTTAATCTAATATTTATTTTGTTGTTATCTCTTCAACTTTTTCCATTGATTGTATGTTGGCAAAAAAGGATGTCATTTTTGTTTTATTTGCTGTCTGGACCTGGTTTACAAATGGTTTTGGGGGTACACGTTCTACAACTTGTGCATCTAGGAGGGTGCAGGCTAAACACAACACCACAGTCCTGTGTTGTAGGCCTCCAAAACCCATTCCCAATTGCACTACTATTTGCTTGTGCTGTTATACATTCAGACATCAGTCAACTTTGCACGTAATATATTTGTTTTATTTTAGTTTTTTAATTGCTCTATTTCAGTGACAAACGAGCTTCAACAGTCACTTGCTAGTCAAGATTACACAATCATTAACCATAAAGTTCCTACAGTGTAAACTGGTTCATAGATCTGGTGAGTAAACTCACACGTAAGCGAGGCGGTCCCAATTGTACTATTCTACCAGACACCAAACACTGAAAATGCGAGTGCCAAATTATTCCGGCTGGACTGAGAAGGCACTCTGTGTTGAAAAAGGATTACACAATCACATTTACGGTTTTTACTACACTACCGCACTACCGCACTAATGAAACGGGAGCACACAGCAGTGTCTCCCGATACACAAATACTTTCTGATTAGTATAGGTTTGTCCATGCTAAATGAGCTTGAATTACACCGCTAACAAGCCACTTGCGTAATGCTTTATCAAAGGCAGAGGCAGCAAACAGAATCCCTACGAACCCCCAAAGGGACAGAGACACACGTGCAAAATCACGGACTGATAATACTTATAACCCGTAGGCTTCAGTTCACCTACCAAGTATACGGGTGAATTAACACTTGAAATTTACACTCAGCAATAAATTAGGGAGTAGCATGATCACACTCACACCCACATCCACATCCACACCACGAACAGCGAAGAGCAAGCCACTTAGCAAGCCACTTGCCAATGCGCACGCTAACGCGCGCACCTTCCCCTTTTTAACTGCCTTCTGGGGAAAAGGCAGAGGGGTCCAAATTTACGGTCCCAAAAACAAAGAATAAATGTATTTATGCATAAATAAAGCAATTCCTTAATACACCAAGCTCTGTTTAACACCTTCTAAGTTCTAAAGAGCTTCAAGTCCATAGAGAAAAGTCTGGACCGCTGTAATTGTCCAAATTGCTTTTGCAGTTCAGATGCAGCGTAAATCTGCCGTAACAGCGAACAGCAAGCCACTTAGCAAGCCACTTGCCAATGCGCGTACACTAATGCGTGCACCAATCTCTATTTAACTGCCTTCTGGGGAAAAGCGGGAAGGGTCAACATTTATGGTCCTGCTCTAGTCTGTCTAAAACACAGTCCTCCATAAACAAGCAGCAGCAACACCCGTAGCTAGACGTCTGTCAAAATAAAATTATTTATGGAGTAACACTATAGAATATAAAACCATGTGCATGAGACCTTCTCTACAGCTAGTTAAGGCAAATAAGGAACAGCGATGAAAACTGATCTGCTCAGGCTCTCCTAATGTGACAAGTGTGGAAAGCAGGGGTTTGAGTACTGGCAGGTTCCAGTGTTTTGAATTTAGACAGTAGGGGAGATGTCATCTTCTCACATTCCATCTTCCATTACAACTAACAAAAACTTTTCTGCAAAGTGAAGTTGTTACTCAATCTGGCTTCAAAGCACCAAGTCACACGATAAAGCAACATGACAAAATATGAGAACAGTCTTAATTAAAGTATATGTTCTTAAAGCAAATATGCATCACTTTGTCAGAAAAAAGAAAGGGGTCAAGCGAGTCAAACAATTGGATACAGTGGCATGCAATTCAGACACAGATCTGAGCAACAGTCACTCAATCTGCTGGCCTACCCTTCCAGATTTTTACCTTCACCTCATTTACGCTATTTCAGCCCCTTCTTAAGAAACCCTCAGCCGACCCGTCCTGCCCAGCTAACTATCGGCCAATCTCCATCACTCTTGTCCTGTAATCGCAGGTTGCGGATCCGCGTCACCGATCCACGTGTGAATGAGGAGGAATTCCTCAACGGTGCATCTTCATGGCAGCACATGGCAGGTAAGTGCAACAGGTCTGCCTACCCGAGCCACTGTAGAGGCTCCCCTCTCCCGTCCCAAGCCCTCTGCACGGCTCTGGCTGCTCACTTCATCTCTAAAACTCAGGACATCCTGTCTTCTCTCTCCTCCTCTCCCCTCCCTCTCTCCATGCCCTGCTCTTCCTCTGGCCCTTCTTCAGCCACCTCTCCTCCCTCCTTCTCTGCCTTTCCCCCATTCTCCCCTGACAAGGTTTCCAGACAAGTCCGATCTATGAAAGTCTTGACAAAACAGGTTCACCCCTGCTCCTCCAAAACCATCAAGAACCACATCAACTCCCTGGCGCCTGCTCTGGCCGACTTCTGCAATCGTTCCTTCGCCACTGGAGTCTTCCCTTCCCACCTGAAGCACTCCCTTGTGCACCCTCTTCTTAAGAAACCCTCTGCCGACCCATCTTGCCCGGCCAACTATCGCCCAATCTCCATCACTCCTTTCCTTGGCAAACTCCTGGAAAAGCTGGCCATCTCCCAGCTTAATCTCCACACTGAATCTATTGGTTGCCTCCATGACCATCAGTCTGGCTTCAGAGCTGACAGAAACACGGAAACTGCTCTCCTGAACATCCGTGAAGACCTGCTCTCCAACCTCGATTCCAACACCCACTGTGTCCTCATCTTACTTGATCTCTCTTCTGCCTTTGACAAGGTCAACCATGCCATCCTGCTCAACCGTCTCTGTGACAACCTGGGTATCACCGATCAGTCCCTGGCTTGGCTGACCTCTTTCCTCTCTGATTGACCCGCCCAGGTCCAACTTGGGTCCTTCCTCTCCTCTATTTCTATATCTATATGTGGTTTTCCCCAGGCGTCTAACCTCTCTCCCTGGCTGTTCAACCAGTACCTGGCACTTCTTGCCCACCGCATTCCCGCTCTCTGCCCCATCTTTCAGTGCTATGCGGATGACACTCAACTCATTTTCAGGCACCCTTCCTCCACTTCTTCTCCTTCTCTCATCTCTGAGTGTCTGTCTGCTATCCAGGAGTGGTTTGCCGCCAATGATCTGTGCCTTAAAGGCATGGGCTAGTAAAACATTTTATTTAAAAAATAGATAGGCAACATAAAAAAAAATACTAGCATTCTCTTTTTTAAAACTTCCTATGTAAAATTTGGAGCTATTCAAGCTCAAAATTTGCAAAAGCAAGCACATGGGCGCATCCATTTTGTGAAATGGATGCCCTCCTGTGCTGGCTTTTGCTTTTGCGGCACTAATGAAGGAAAAGCCAGCCAGCTGTAGTAAACAAAAGCTACCGCTGGGTGGCTTTCCCTTCATTAGTACTGTACGCGGAGGACGGGGACCGGAGACCAGAGCAGGAAAGCTGCAACTGAATCTCGGTAAGTGCTATTTATTTTTTTTTAAAAATAAGCAGTAGCTGCGTTTTTTTTTCTAAATTTTCTGGGCTGGAGGAGCCCGGAAAACTTAGAAATAAAACCGCAGCTTTAAAAACGTATTTATGTTTGCTTTCGCTTTTGAAGCGACCGCAAACATAAATACAACGTTATTGTGTTGGAAAACGCTGCAGTTTTTCTTTCCAAGTTTCTCAGGCTCCTCCGGCTCTCAGAGAGCCCCAAATGGGAAATGCTAACTGCTGCGTTGTTTCTGCCTGAATCTGCTTTCCCATTTGGGGCTCGCCCGAGAGCCCCAAATGGGAAAGCAGATTCAGGCAGAAACAACGTGGTTGTTTTCCGCAATGCTGCGTTGTTTCTGCCTGAATCTGCTTTCCCATTTGGGGCTCGCCCGAGAGCCCCAAATGGGAAAGCAGATTCAGGCATAAACAACGCGGTTGTGTTGGAAAACGCTGCGGTTTTTCTTTCCGAGTTTCTCAGGCTCCTCCGAGCCGGAGGAGCCTGAGAAACTTGGAAAGAAAAACCGCAGCGTTTTCCAACACAATAACGTTGTATTTATGTTTGCAGTTGCTTCAAAAGCGACCGCAAACATAAATACAACGTTTTTAAAGCTGCGGTTTTATTTCTAAGTTTTCCGGGCTCTTCCAGCCCAGAAAACTTAGAAAAAAACCCGCAGCTAGTGCTTATTTTTTTATGAGCCACTACTATACATAATCCATTTACACCTTCACTGTGCAGGAAAGAAAGGCAAAACAAATGTAAATTTTTCCTACTAGCAGAGTATTTCTGATATACTTCCAGAGGTATTCCAGAAATACCACCTGTTATTAAACTCTAAATTGGGCAGACTTTCAGAACCACCACCAGCGACAGTGATAACTTTCTCTGGTGGTACTTCATAAATTAATACCTGGATGTTGCATCTTGCTGTGTGTATTTTTCAACTGTGCGCAAAAGTGAATACCATAAACAATCCAACACCTGTTTCTATAACCACCATATACATCTATGAGTTCTTTTCATGCTGTTATTAAACTCTGATCGTAATGAACTCGCCAATGATCAAGGAATTCACCAGAACATAGGGGGAAGCCGAGGACGAACTCTAATAATATATGGACTCTTACTTCGTTGGCAGGTACGAATCGTGGTAAGCTTGCGTGGATTGTAACAAACCAATGGTGTATAGTCCACAGTGGTGGCAACATTACCATCCCGGGTTCCGAAATCTGCAATTGTAATTGTAACTGCAATTGTTTATTTATAGAGCGCTTATACACAGGTGGAGTGCTTCAAAGCGCTTCAAGGCGGGAAAGGAACAAGGGAATACATTAATCATTCTTAGGCCTTGAAGTTTCCGATTGATTTAACAGAAAACTAGAATAGTAGGCCTAACGGCATCTTCTAGTGCAAGTGTATGAAGTGTTACAGTTGCTACCAAGCTAGGGAGGGAGAAAGAAAGGGGCAGGACAGACGAGATAACTAGTCCTGCTACATTTAGGTCATGCATGCGTACAGACAGAGGTGCGAAGAAGGGGGGGGCAAACATGTCCAGTCCAGCAGGGCCCTGGGTTAAGTGCAGAGAGGGTGCCCCGCTCATGGGGCGTAAACTGAAAGTGCAGTAGTGCTGAGGCAAGTGCAAAGACTGGTGGGGAGCCTGGGACCTGTAAGGCTCTGGAGGTGAACCAGGCCACAAGTCAGAAAAAAATTAACAGGATTAGGGAGAGGAAGTAGGGTGGAGAGAAAAGAAGGGGGTTAGCAGGGGAGAGAGAGAGAGAAAGAGGAAGAGAAGAGGATGGCCTTGAGGAGTTTCCAGAACTTAAGGTGCTCCGGCTCAAGACAGAGAGAGGCAGGGAGGCTTTTCCAGAGGGAGGTACCTCCAGAGGATAAAGATCTACACCCAAATCTCTGTTTGTGAAAGCGGCTCACCCGCAGAGAGTTGGCGGAGGACGAGTGGAGGACACTATAGGGAGAGTATTTAGGAAGAGAGCATTGTAGATAGTGCGGGCCCCAACCCCAGAAAGCCTTGTGGATTATGCAGAGGGTCTTGAACTTGATCCTTGCAGTCACGGGGAGCCAGTGGAGGGATTTCAGCGTCGGAAAGATGCGGTCGCTGGGCTCGAGGCCAAGGATGAGTCTTGCAGTTCTGTTCTGTCATATAAAAGCATAGGTTTCCAGTGGGCGGTATGACCATGCTCCGGCAGTCTTGACTTTTCCCCCTGTCACTCAAGAAATCAAGACGACTGCCTCACCTCACCTACACATAAGCATTTTTTTTACATGTTATAGTTCTGGACAAGGGAGCAAACGCCCAGTCAGCCTGGGCAGTGGTTTCCCTCTTTCTCGCCTTTCCACCACGCCGCTGACAGGGTGATTTCTGTTTCTTTTTTATTTCTTGTATTATCTTTCTCCAAGAAATGTTGTATTTACATCCATGAATACAATCAGCATCGCGAACCTCACATATATGTACACACACAGATTGTACTAGCGAGCAGCAAAGATTTTTAAAGCATTTTATGAGGCCATCACCTCAATTGATCTACTGCAATCCTAAGGGTTTAAAGACACTGGATGACTCAAAGATTTTCAGGCATGCAGCATAACATGAATGTCGTTGGCTGCTTTGCGAAAAGCGCCAATATCCCACATGGCATGTGATAATGGTATGAATTTCCAGGAATGCTGAGACACGCCCATGTCTCTTTATTCTTTCCTATATTCAAATGGTAAGAGCAGCCATATTGCCAAGTACGTGCGAAGATAAACAAGGAGAGGAAGAACCATCTTCTAGTTGGACAAACACATCTTACATTTTCTGTTTGTGCACCCCCACTCCCTTATTGTCTTTTTCATGGTGTGCACGTGCAAAACTTGATGCGCAGTTAGGGAACGACCTGTGCCCAGCCAAATGCCAGAAAAGGTGATCTACTACGGTGTGTTACTAACAGTGCTTACTTTGTAAGTAAATAAGCAGCAGGGCCCAAGTACTTTCTCGCATACCGTTGTGTGGTACGCCAGAGTAGCAGTTCACCGCCAACTGCTTCTCACAGTGTTAACATGTTTGGGGTGCAGCTGCAACTCCCACCACTCATTGGCACCAAGATTTCCACTACACATCGCAGATGTATGATTTACAAAAATAAATATCATAATAACAAAACATAGCCTACTAGTTGTGTCTTGAAACGTGACACAAAATGTTTAACCGCTTATTCAAACATATAATTATGGTGTGGGGGCCCCTGTTGCATGCTGAGAAAGATGGCCGCCTAACCTGAGAGCTCAGTAGCTTGAAATATCCTGCATTCATAAATCCTGTGGAATGGTGCAACTGTTGTGTGATCCGCGAGCACAGAAGCGTGGCTGAAGTTCTCTGGAACAAGTAATATCACTTCTCGGTGGAACCGGACCTTCGATCCTGAGAGACACCATCTACACAGCTGGGGACCCTGAGTAACGGCTGTGCTGCTATGCGCCAGAACTATCCTGGGGACGGCGTCCCTGCACCGTACGAAGAGAGGAGCACATCCTATTCTTCTGCCGGCTGTACACAAACGGCATGGTCCTGCTATATCCTGCATGCTGGCCAAACTCTAAAGAAGCTGCCTGAAGCGGTGAGGGGCTGTCGTTGAAGCTTCTGTCCCCCCGCTGCCAAGACATACCAATATCCGGAACGCCCGTTTGCACTGGACTGGACTGCCGAGTCGGGTCGAATGGCTCGACCTCCTACCCCTCGACGAACGCAGACATCTGGAGGCAGCATGGCAGCATAGCGGGGGTCCGCTCCAGGTACCAGCGGGTGCACAGAGCGATGGAGCGGAGCGGTTGTGCTCCAGTCGCCCAGTTCCTGGCGGCAGAAAGATTACCTGTGCCGGCAATAGGCTTGGAAGAGCGACCCGTTCTACCTAACATTTACAAGGTACCTGGGGGGGAGGGACACTGTCGACCCTCTGAAGGTAACGGTCCTCGACCCCCTCTTTTTTCTGCTACTACGGCCACACAGACCGGCACAGACCCATGGTCCACCCACCTACCTTGCCACCCTGTAATGGCCCTACAGACTCCTGAGACTGCATCAAGTGGGTTAGTACTCAGACAGAAAGCAGCAGATTAACAGCCGTACTATGGGGAGCACCAGTTGGACATCGCAACCAAGTCACTCGCTTCCCGATGCAGAGCCCATAACCCCATAAGGCTATCAGTGCCAACACGACCCACACTCACCCTCCTGGCGGTGTGGAAGGGAGGCAAAGGACATTTTCTTTTTCTGGCGCTCCTCTGTCATATAATCACGCCGGTGTGGCCCAGAATACAGGGCCCAACATTCAACCTATTTTGCAAGCATCTACTGTGGGCAACGCTCAATGAGCCCATACTGATATCTACCACTCTCCATCATACCTGAAGATACATACCTCTGTCAGGGCGGTAGATTCCCTCCATTACGCTCCATAGCCCCCCAGTGGTGCGGAATAACCTGCGACCAGTGCGCAGCCATGACGGGAGGTGCTAAAAGTATGAAAAAAAGGCCCATGGATGCATTTGCTAACGCTGCCACTCTGTACCCCGATACTGATCCAGCAATACTCCCCAGGGGTCCCACACCAGATCCCCCTGAACAGGGTATGGCCCCTTACATGGCAGCTATGGAGAGAGGGTTTTGCAGCAATTAACACCAAACTTGATGACATTGGCGATAACATAGCTTCCATCTGGGCTGATATCCGGAAGGTCAACACCAGAGTCTCCGTGGCTGAGGACAGAGTGTCCACCCTGGAGGACACATCTGCTATACAGAGCAAAGCCATAGAAAAAATCCAAAAAAATGTCAAAACCCTCCAGAGCAAATGTGAGGACCTAGAATCCCGATGACGACGTAACAACATAACGGTGGTCGGGGTGGCGGAGCGCAAAACCAACACTTCCATGGAACACTTCCTCGAAGACATGCTTCACTCCTTATTCCCGGATGCGCAGATTTTGAAGCAATTTCTGGCAGAGAGAGCACACAGGGCCTTACGCCCCTGCCCCCCCGCCTAAACCAGGAGCTCCGCCTCAAACAGTCATAGCAAGGCTGCTCAGCTACCGAGACCGTGATCTAATTCTACGCCTGGCAAGTGAACAAGGCCCCCTGTCCTATGATTCTAACCGCATCCATATATACCCAGACTTTTCAACCGGGGTCCAAGCTGCGCAGCATTCCTTTGACCCTGTGAAGAGAGCACTGAGGGAAAGGAAGATAATATACGCAATGCTGTTCCCTGCCAAACTGTGCATTCAACTCGCAGGCAGAACACAGTTTTTCGAGACACCTGAGGCCGCTATGACATATATTGAACAACATAGTCCGGCTGCGCCAAACAAAACCTGAACTCTGAAGCTCACGCAACGCAATCCAGCGAGAGGACAGGCACTCACGCATTGAATTAGAAATGAAATAACAGCACACCATTTCAATTGACTATTGAAGCTACTACTCTGGAGAGGGTACCAGCCGTCCCGCCCCCACTTTGCAAAGTTGCATCTGGTTCACTGGGTTACACCGCCCGTTTGTGGAGATGGTGAGGGTGTGGGGCAGGATGGGATGCAGGTCAGTTGCCTGGACAGAACTGGGACCACTATGATTCATATATTTGTGTCCATGATTATTAGCAAAGAATCATGTTGGGGGGGAGTTTTTGCAGTTAACTGTTATAGTTATAATGAGAAAACATCTGGCATTAATACAGTGGAAGGAAGGGTATCACAGCACCAAAGGCGCAGTTTCCCTGCTAACGGATACAATAAATGGCGTCACAACAAGTAACTAAAGGTACTAGACACCTGTCCTGGAATGTAAGGGGGTTGGTCAACCCAATCAAAGTCAGAAAAGTTCTAGCGTATGCCAATAGACACAGGATCGCTATTCTACTACAGGAGACTCACGCCACTGAACAAATATCTGGCTCATTTGGCCGCTCCTGGGGTCCACAAATATTTGCTATGGATTACTCGTCACAGTCGAGGGGGGTACTAACAATTGTTACACCGCAGACTTGGATTCCTGGTGTCTAAGTCCAAAGTGGACACTGATGGCAGATACACAATAATATGGTGATCACTACAGGGGCAAGACATAATTATCGTCAATACTCACGGAGCCAATATAGATACGCCAGAATTCTACCAACAGATCATCACATTAATAATGCCAACAGGTGAAGCAAGAGTGATATGGGGGGGGAGATTTTAATGCCATCCTGGACCCTTCACTCGACAGAACATCCATGGCTCAGCGGACGGACTCAAAGGCAGCACTCACCATAAAACAAGCCATGTCCTTGATACCACTCTCCGATGCATGGATCGAACTAGACCCCCTTCCCAGAGACTACACATTTCACACATACGTCCATGGGTCGAGCTCCCGAATTGACTAGTGGCTCTGCTCCACCGACTGTATTCCAGACATGAGTGAATGCACTATACTACCCCAAACCCTTTCAGACCACTCCCTGGTTGTCTTGGTTATCCAGATAGGGATACCCGTACTGGATCACCGCTCATGGAGGATGCCCCCAGACATCCTGCGAGATGACTCTCCTGGAACCACTCCGGATAGAGGTGGGTGAGTTCTTAGAGCGTCACCAAGACTCGGTGAGTTTGCATATCACCGTCTGGGAAGCTTTCAAAGTGTGGCTGAGGGGACACCTGATATCCAAGGTCCACGGTACACTGCGGGAAATATGTACCCAACTATCCCTGGCCAAGATCACATCAAAAAGGCATAAGAACCATACATGAAATCACCATGGCCAAGAACTCTGGCCCCGCTACATAGCGCTCTGGACAAATTTGCGACACTGGCAGAATGGAAGGTCTGCGATCTGCCACAACTGATCAGAGCTAGAAAATATGGAGAAGGGAATAAATCCAGCATGATGCTGGTCAATCTAATGAAGCCTGAACATGGCCTTCGACAAATCACCATTATCATGGAGGAGATGGGCATAACGCATGTAGACCCCCTGAGGGTAAATGAGGTGTTCCTGAGTTTTTACACCAAGCTATACACAAATATGGATCAGGTGTCAACAGAAGAATTACAATGCTATCTTGACTCCTTTCCACTCCCCACATTGACCCCGGAGGAAAGAACTGCCATCGACCTTCCTCTGAGCCTGGAAGACTTAATACATGCAATCAAGGACCTCAAGGCGGGCAAGGCACCAGGTTCGGACGGTCTACCTGCAGACCTCTACAAGATCCTCATTGAAGAACTTGCCCCACGGCTGCTGGAAGTGTGGGAGGAATCCCTGGAGAGGGGAGCCCTGCCGTCGTCAATGAGAGAAGCCATTACCACAGTCTTATTTAAACCACACAAACCTCCTCACAATCCCTCCTCATACAGACCGTTATCTCTTATCAGTGTCAATACCAAAATCTTTGCTAAAGCCATAGCCAACAGGCTGAACCCGCATATGTCCAAACTTGGGCACCCGGACCAATCCGGCTTTATACCAGGCCGCTCCACTGCCCTGAATCTGCAATGGTTTTTTGCCATTGCCTCCCAGTTGGACCCTCAGGCGAAGGCAGTGCCAGTTATTTTAGATGCTGAGAATGCGTTTAATTCCATCTCATGGAAGTTCATGTTTGCCATACTGAAAAAAATGGGATTTGGCCTGGGATTTCTCCGACTCATAAGGCTTCTGTACTGCAATCCGATCACCAGAGTACGGACGAATAGGACGCTGTCACCCTGCTTCGATCTACAGAGAGGCACTAGACAAGGCTGCCCTCTCTCCCCTCTAATTTTTGCACTGACGATAGAAGGAATGGCAGCATACCTACGTTTCAGACATGCCTGGAGAGGGATTCGTATCATGGGATCCCCTGAGTTCATTTCTCTCTATGCGGATGACACAATGCTATAAATCAGAAACCCAGATATTCACTTACAACCTGTGATGCGGGACATTGTGGAATTTGCAAAATACTCAGGGTACAAGATCAACCAGGCTAAATCTGAAATAATACCTCTGACCAGTTCCACAATCCAATCCGCAGCCATGAATGGCTTTCGCTGGTCCCCCACCAGAGCTCGATACCTTGGCATCATAATGGCACCAGACAAACGCACCTTGTACGCCAATAACTATGCTCCATTATTGATGCATCTGGAATACAAGCTCAACTCATGGGTTAAATTACCACTATCCTTGTACGGATGTATATCCCTGTTAAAAATGCTGGTGGTACCGAAACTACTATATTTAGCGGCATCCCGGTTTGGCCAGGTCGAACATTTTTCGACACACTACAGAAGCTGGTCTCTCGATTTGTCTGGGGAGGATGCACAGCCAGACTTAGTTGGCCTAAACTATGCGAAAGTTATGATACTGGTGGACTAGTGGCTCCTGACTTTCTCCTATACTACTATGCTGCACAGGCACACTTCGCAAAATACTGGAGCAATACCACAGAACAATTTGCACACATACGTGCGGAGGAGTTGGCGGCATCTCCTCTGAACCTTAAGAGTAGGATATTTGCCAGAGTTACAGAAGAGAAGATATTGGCAAATCTGATGTCCTCGACAGTGCGGGCATGGACACAGATCCTCAAGAGAGTGGGATGTGACACGCCATATTGGCCCCACCTACCTCTATGGCACTACCCTGCACTTGAATCTACTATGGACCAAACAATACAAATGAGGTGGGACCCGGAAAAGGAGGCTAGAGTTGGGGACCTCTTCCCAGAGGGATCCTTTCTTACGGCTGCAGAGATCCAGAACAGAGCGGCAGCCAGACTATCCACAACACTGCAATACCAGTGCCTGAAGGCAGCCTGCATGAAGAAGTGGCCATCCTTCCCGATGGCACCGCCTGTGCTTAAATTCCTATCTGACATCCTGACACATGACGCCTTCACCAGCAGCATCTCTAAAATGTACAGAATAGTACAAGGCAACACCCCATCCAAAAATTAGATGAAAAGCAAATGGGAGAGAGATCTGAACACAGTGATCAATGAGCAACGTTGAATGAACTACTGCAGATACACCAAATCTATCTCCCAATGTGCTAACTTCAGACTTATTCAGTTTAAAATTTTAAACCACCTGCATGTCACTCCTAGCAAGATCTCCAAATTTGATCCCTCGAAGCCAGCTGCATGCCCCAAATGCGGCACAACTGCTGCGAATGTGAGTGTCCACCAATCAGGCAGTTCTGGGAAGAAGTAGCAGAGACTATGAACGACATATTCAATACACAAATCCCGGTCACGCCGTTGAAATATTTACTGGGGGATATTGGGAAGACATCTGTAAGGACCTGCAGACTATTTGCAGTGTGGGGAGCCGTGGCCAAGCGAAAGATCCTCAGGAGATGGAAATCCAAAACCTCTCCCATGCACAGAGGCTGGCTCCGAGACCTGATAAACGTTCAGGAATGCGAAGAGACCTATATCCGAGGTATCCAAACCGCCTCTAGACCAAAGGACATCTGAGGCCCCCTTAGAGAGTACCAGCAGAACGCAGAAGACTTAGGAGAAGAGAGAAGCAGTCGAGCCAATGTATGAATAACCTTCTATTTTCTGTTTCTCTCTTCTTCCCTCTCCCCTATACCTCTCCCCTATACCCTATGAGTAACATACCACAATCAAACTTGAACCAGCTTCATACATTCATGTTATGGTGTCCTGATGTTACTGTGATAACTCCTTTGATGGGATATGCCAGTATTAAATAACGTTTTTTTAAAAAAAAACATAATTATGGTTATCAGTTGTCTTTGATTCTAAAGGTGGCATGTAAACATTTTGACTGTAAAGCCACAGAAAATAGAGGAAAAGAGCTTTCTTCCAATAGTAAAGTCATAGGCAAATTCAGACATAATCAATACTGTACTGATGAACTTGCCTGGTAATCACAGCAGCAAGATCTTCTTCTACAGGTCAGCATTCACCACAGACATCATACCTGGAAGTGACCTTTTCCCTGGCCGTGCCACTCTTATGGTGCTGTTGGCTGGTGACTCTCCTGTTGTTGTCCTCTCTGTGCTGGTTGCTGCTCTTCCCCCACTATTGGCCCTGGTGACTGTGCAGCACGGATCATACTCATGCACTAGTGTGTGTTTAGGATGCAGTCATGCACTGGCTGGCACTCACGTGTGTATTAGTGAACCCCACGGTGGCTGAGTACCTGAAGAAAAGGGGACGTGCTCAGCTTAATAAGGTCCCAAAAGTGCCCATTGAGTGGCCACTACTTGCAAAGGCACAAAACAGTCATTGTAATGTTGACACTAGCCCAATTACATGTGCTTGCCCACCTGCCCTCTGAACTAGTAAGCTGCACCTGTTACTGTGGCTGCCTAGCTTCTGCTTACACCACACACCCACGTCACTCATCCTGCTGCAAATGTGCTGCCAGTTATTTCAGTAACAGCAATGTCTTGTAGGCTTCCTAGATAAGTATGCTGGCATGACTGGCACTTTCACCTTCTGGGCCATTGGCAATCAGGAAATAGATAACTAGCACAGCAGTGCTGCTGTGGCTCACACGCTTGTTGCTTGTTAATATTAAGGCTGAAAGACAGTTTAAAAAAAGTTGTCAAAACACCACATCATAATTGAACTGAGTCTAAGACAAAAAATGCTGGTGCTTGGAAATAAGTCCCAGGACTCAGCCCTGGCAAATACTCCTACCAATAAAGCACTGGTGACTGTGTTTGTGTTAAGTGATTCTTTTCTACGAAAAGCGCGCCCTCTTACTAACTGAGCATGAGAAACATTCTGTTATGTTATCTTGCATTTGTATAGTGTCCCCTGCCGTAGGCTATGGTGTTGAAGCACTTTGCCTCTCAGAGATTATGTTAACTAATATTTATGCTGCTCCCCTCACCACCCTAGTGGTCTTATGGCACCTGGCCTTTTCCGAAAGGTGGCATAGTTGGACCCTGCCAGCATGTCCCCAGACCTTATTCTGTGGAAAGGAATTGGAAGATTGGAATGGAGGTGAGAGGAAAGAGAAACTAGGCAATATAACCATCAATAACAGAGAGGAAAAACTATTGGAATGAGTGGGAGGGTATTTGGTTGTCAAAGTAGGGATGAGCGTTTATCTAATTTGATGTGTTCTTTATAAGCATGATTGTAGGATTTAGGAGGGTACAGCTCGGATTAGAGCAGAGTTTGTGATGTCAGTATCTATAACAGACAAACATGACACTAGATGTAGTTAGATGGTGAGTGACTGCTTGGAGTATTTGAGAGGTACTGAAGCATGCTTATGTAGTGTGGACGCTTTCATCAGATTAGTTTGTAAGTAACAATCCCTATATCAAGGGAGAGCACTGGGGTTGCCAAGCCAGCTGACAGGAATGCCGGCAACAAGAGTTGGACATTTATATACGTATGCTTGGGGAGAACAGAGGGTAAGTGCTAAGGGAGAGCAAGAGGAGACATGATGGACCCATGGCCAGTAATGTTAGGTTCTTTAATCTCTGAGCTAGGTATAATTCACTGTAACCTAATAACTAGACATTCATAACAAAATAGATCAAGCCGCCAATTGTTCAAGCTAAGACAACTACAGTCAGAAACAGAACCTTTACAGCTTCTTGCAGAATAAACTCCAACACACTCTAAATTCCCAACACCACATTGCTCCATGCAACCATTATGGCAGCCGGCATCTTTGAAGGTGGCCTGGCAGTCAAAAACTGCCTAAACATACCTGCTTTCAATTCACGCCATATATGCCTGGAACTTTCCTATTGACTTTGACAAGAATGCATTTCACATATGTGCATTCACAACCATTGGCCTTCTCTTTTCAAGTACAACTGAAAATATATAAACCATTATTGCACCCTTTTCAGTTTGCATGATAGGGTTAAAATGTGTTCACTGCAAGTGATATGAGAGTGTGCTGACTTGAAGATAGATAAGCATTGTGTGTTTAAACTGCATTTTCTTCCATTCAAAAAAGCACAGAGATCGAGAAACTATGGAAAGGGTTCATTGCAAACTTGCAATGTTTAAAAATCATGTTGTCAAAACAATGCTTCATGCTTTGCCAAAATTAGCACATGTAGTAATTTATGTTATGCTCTTAGTTTATTATGAAGATACAGAGCATAGAGATGAAAATGTAGACATAACCTAAGTATTTTGGGATAGAGTGAGTGCTGCTCATGAGGTTTTTCTGACTGCATAGTTTA
Source organism: Ambystoma mexicanum (assembly GCF_040938575.1). NCBI lineage: Eukaryota > Metazoa > Chordata > Amphibia > Caudata > Ambystomatidae > Ambystoma > Ambystoma mexicanum. The sequence continues at coordinate 664,320,815 of NC_090936.1, forward strand.
TTAGAATGTTGGATGAGCTCGGGCTCACAATGAAATAATGACACTGAATGTGTAAATGTTTTGAAATTTTATTGACTATTGAATGATGAAGAATTTGTGGGTTAATAGAATGGTTTTCTGTTCTCTTTAGTAGAATTGGTTATTTTATTTAGTTTTAATATTGAAATATTAATTGAAGTGATGCATGAATTTTGTAAAGGTGCTTTTGTGATTGTTTATTTTTGATGTGTAAAAGTTCAAAATTTGAACAAATGCACAAATAAATAAAAAAATAAAAAATACAGAACAGAGACAACATCAATTCAAAACAAAGAATGATTGTTCACTAAACAATAAATGTGTATTTTTAGAGGTTTCATCACACTGTAATAGAAATGCATTTACATTCTCTGGGCATAGCAAAGCTTTGTAAATTGTACAGTAGTCAGTTTAAATGTTTCTTACATTGAGATCCATATAATACAAAAACTGAGAAACTACCATATTGAAATGTGACGTCATGCAAAGGGAAAATGCTCATTCATGCAGTGTCAGTTTTGAGAAGCAGATGCTAATTGGCTGCAATTATAATAAGGGGTTGTACATGATCCAATCTGAAGTTGCTTGTATAAACAGAAGCTGGACTATCATGTTAGTTAACCTCTTAAGCGCCAAGGGTGAGGTATCTCGTCATTGGCACTTTAGGGGTTAATAAAACAGAAAATGTTAGAAGGCATTGAATGGCGAAATACCAAAATCACCAAAAAAGGCCTTGGCACTGGGGGGGAAACTCCATGGCATTTTGAGCAGTAAAAACTGAACAGGTCTCAACGTTTTTAATGGCAGCAAAGCTGACTTTCTATTATCTTTGTCAAGGACAGTTCCTACAAGGTGAAAATGGAAAACATTTACTTAACGTTTTCACGTTGAAAGACAAATCTACCTAGTTTTATCGGCAAAATGCCCGATTATAAATGCACAGATGACTTCAGTTCAGTGAAGACTAACAGGAGGGCCAATGAAACTGATTAAAAGAACATCACCCATTTGATAGGATTTGATTGGCGAGAGTGAAAGGGGGCAACAAATGGACGGAATGGGAGGTCCTAATCCTTTATCAACCAGCTGTATTAGACAGTAAGTTAACAACTTCTCAGAGGTTGCTGGAAACTACATCACATTAAATCTTTAAGAGGACCAGATGATCTCACAAGACGTGACTGCCTGGGTAAGAAAGCAAGCAGCTCATTTAATGGCTAATCAGTGGCTGTAGTGCTAGGCTATCAGACTAAAATGAGGCACAATGCCATTTATTCCAAATTCAGATTTGTTTATGCTCAGTAAAATGATTTGGGGGCAAATTACAGTTGTACTGCTTTGGAAACAAGGAGAAAACCTTTTTTACATGCCTTCACCCTGCAACAGTTAACTGCGTATGGGTCTAAAACTTGCCAATTTGCCATTTTGTCCAAATTCTAATTATTTGACAGTTTCAATATTTTGAGGCTAAAATAAGAAGTTTTTACCCATTTTTTGCAACATATATTTTTATTCTCCATGGTTACACAATTAGCAGACATCATGCTGTATTTTTGTTAGCCAAGAATCTCCCTGTGCTGGTGAAACATTTAGGTTAGTCTTGTATGGATTTTGGCACAGCATCCACAGTTAAGTGGTGCTTCCCCTCGTACCTCTTTGGTCAGGATAAGTGGATCCATCAAAGCACAGAGGAAGGTCAAGAAGAAGCCTTAAAGGGGATTATTTAAAATGCTTTAAGTGTCCATGGATGTTTGACCATTTTGAATCCTTTCTACCTGGTGGGTTAATCAGGGGGTGCTCTGTATAATCTCATCTGTCACCTGGATTGCCAATCCACAGCATCATGGCTATGAGTATGATTAGTTTTGATGTGCTCCAATGGCTACAGATACACACATTGTTGATTGGTTGCAGGACGTATTACCATTTTAGAAGTGAATACAAGATGGTCATGCTGATCATCTACCCACCTACTTTTTTGCTAATATATGGCAGTGTACATTGTTTGGCTATAGTATTTTTAATGTTCATGTATTAGCGCTACAAGAAAATAAATATATGTAAATATAAGCGAATTAGAGCATTTTAATGTCTTTCTATTTATACATAAAAAGATAATATATTGCAGGTGGAAATACTTGATGGTTTGGTGATAAAACTGCATAGGGAACATATTGATAGCATGTAATATTTATCCTAGGTACAGAGGTAATACTCATTTGGTACCTAGATACTCTAGAGATAGCCCCACAACAATATTACTGTCCAACAGTAAGCCTGTTAGGAGCTGAGAGGTTGTTGTTTCTCTTTCACTAAGCACAGAGACCCAACTCTCCCTCGAGCCTTGCTATTCCCTGCAGCAAAACCTGCCAAGAGTGGGCATTTAGGTGACCTGTGGGGTGGGGTTGGCTCTGGCATGCAGGCCATGATGGAAATCATGAAATGTGCTTTACAACTGGATGGCAGGCTTTAGAGTGTTATCTTTGACCCATGGTATCAGGGACACATTGCTGTCAAGCACTGCATTTTGTTGCATTGTGTAAGCTGGCGTGTTCAATATTAGTGGGGATCTGGATTCTGACTTAATAACACATTTATTTACCAATTCAGGATGTCTGCCATATTGTATAGTGTTACATTTCTTGCAAGGAAGATTGAACCTCCATGATATCTGTCCTTGCCATACTTATTCACCTATACATAGTGAATTGAAGACAGTCCTGAAGAAAGTGGGTAAAGTTTAGAAAACCACTGAAACCGGTAGACTGAGAACCAACAGAAATCACAGGTTCTTGCCTTGCCACACCTCTTGAGCACCGCATTTTGTAGATGCCTTTGAGTGTGTGACACAATTTCCCATGTCTTCTTTACCGACTGCATTATCTTATGCCAGTATGAACACGTTTTATGTTAAAAAAAACTTTTTGGGTTAACATAAACCCTGCATAGTAAAAGAAAATAGATAAAATGTACTATCTTTTTATACACAGCAGCACACACCAGTTTGGGTCTACAGGCTAATAAAAAGAAATCAGTTGCCAGAAGTAGAGCATTCAATTGTGTGTGTTTTTTTACATATTGCCAATGATGCCACACACAGCATTTTCAAAGCAGTGTGTTTGACGTCCTTTTTCAGCAGAGGTTATCCCCAGCACCAACATTCCATCATCAGCTGCATATTAGAATTGTGTTTAATTTCTTTTCCGTTTACTGTCTGCTTTTAGATAAACGGCACAATAGCGCAACCTAGTGTAAGAGGGACACTAGGTAGGGATAGTTAGAACTTCTGTCTATCCTTCTCACCTCTGTGTCCGGTTTTTTGATGCAAGATGAAGTTGGGGCTCACCCTGCTGTGTTCCACATCGGTTCTCCCATGAGGATCCCATTTGGAACAATGTGATTGTTGTTGCAATTTTTATAAAATATTTGGGGCATTGTCCCTTGATTGTGTGAAAACTTTACTGCCGGGACACATCCCGTGAGGAATTCAATTGACAGGCACCCTATAGTGTTTTCTTGAACATATATGAGACCTGGCCAATAAATCCAGAAGCCTAGTATTTCTGAGTACGGATATTCAACCGGTTTGAATCAATCCTGGTGGGAAAAAGTATTATCTTACTGCCCTGGAAGACCAGGGCACAAGCGAAAGTTGCAAACTGGGGATGCTAGCCTCTTAGGAAAAGTCTCAGTAGAGGAGGAGAGGAGATGGGAATGTTAGTACAAGTTCCGTAAGATCTAAGGTGGTTATGTGGAGTTTAATGCTTATTTTATTTTATTTATTTATTGTCATATGGCTAAGAAAACTTAATCTTAAACAAATGTAAAACAAAAGTAATTAAAAGAGAACGCATTACAAGCAAAAAGTACATCAATACCAAACGGCAATGCAAAGAAAATAAAACTGAACACAAATAATTTCCTTCTATATCAAAATCACAATTTCATGTATATCATAAAACACGATTCTAAAAAACGTCCAATTTCAAGGATTCAATCAAATTAATCACTGCAAGAACTGTTGAAGTATTATGGCCCGCCAGGCAAATTGACCAAATCGGTTCTTCATGCCCCTACACAAATAATTCAGAGAATTTATTTTAAGTGATTCCCTCTTAATCCTCGAATAGCAGGACAAAACAGCATCAAGTGCTTAAGATTTTCACATTGATGTTCAACCTTACACAAGCAACAGGCTGCCTGATCCATCCCCAACATGCTGTATCTTACCAAGATCTGATTAGACAGGATCAGGTTCCAGTGAAAACATAAGAAGAGGGTCCTTATAGACTTGGCAGGATATATAGCTAAGTGAGGGCCTAATGTGCCAAGCTTCTTATGGTCTCACTGCAGATGACTGAGGGACGGGTACAAATGCATTTTCTCTGTGGTTCTTAACTTTGGTTGGATTGTCCACCAAATCCTTTAGAGAACTACCCATCACTGCAAGAGTGTCACAGCAGAGTCTGTGTATCTAACCCAACCAGGTACCACTCTTTCCCTCCAAGATCAATTTCAAATCACCAAACAACAAGCCTTCCCGTGGACACATGATCTTACTTAGAAGTGACAGTATTTTCATTGGGCTCTCGCCCTAAGAGAGACTATCCCCAGCCCGTATCTAATTGAAAATATAGAAATGGAATTAGGGAGATGTAGTATGCTTCTCCAAATGAGCCCCTCCAAGGTTGACAGATATTCCAAGATAGCTAAAGGATACACATCCATTCCATACAAAATCTTGGGAATAATGTTCCCTTCACACTACTTTCTACATTGCAAAAGGGAAAATCTACCATATCTAGAGTCGATCCTGGTCAATTGATTAACAAAAGCCAGGGCACGACCCTTTAACCGATTTTGAAGCTTACTTATGGAAGATTTTGAGAAAAGCAGAAACCCCAAATAAACTAGAAAATTCACTCTCCCCACCAACTCAGACGCCATACTCTAACAAAACGAGTTTACTTTACTACCCGAGGAACACTGCAGAATTTATGTTTTGGCAGAATTGATTTGCAAAGAGTGTTTATCCACAAAGGTGGAAAATTATTTAATCAGATGCTGGAGTCCAACAGAAGTGCAATCAACAAGAAAGACATCATCAGCATGTGCCAACCAAAACAGTCTCAAATGTAGGAGTTTCATAGAAACGAAGGCTGCCAGCTTTATATAGTCTCCTAAATCAGCCATGCATAAACTAAACAGGCAGGCTGCCAACACGCACACCTGCCCGACACCATGAGATGTTGTAATGTGGTGTGATAACTGACCTGCCCGGTTTCAGCAAACTTGCACATTAGAATTAGTGTGCAGGCCAACAATCAACCTTGGAAGGCCTAAATGAATGGCCCATATGTTCAGTTCTGACCATACAAGATTTCGATGCACGGTATCAAAGGCAGCACTAAGGTTGATTGATGCCATAAACACTGATTCATAGGTGCCTTCCCAAGCAAGATGTTGTATGCATTTCACTAAGAAACCCTTAAGGCGATGTTCTTTCTCAATTCACACTTTTTTATAACAACCTCCAGATTATACACATAAGAATGCCTAGGATTTTTGACTTGCGTCCTTACGTTCCCGGAACCTCTGTTTGAGTTTACTAGGATACCCACAAAATCCACAAAATTGTTCACAGAGAAAGCAAGATATTGCCAGTTAGGGGAGGTAGTATTCAGCAGATTTTCAAGGGAATAGTTCACCCTGGAAGCCAAAGAAGAATTCCAAGATATTTTATTGCCAGCTGAATTAGGCAGCAGGTCTGTAGGGCCTGATTAATTATTCTCCAAACCTATGGCAAAATAAGCCACCAGCATGGAGAGATCACTAAATCGCGTTGATATGATGTTCAAGAGAGTACAGTTGACATACAACCACCACCCTGCAAAAACAAAATCAATAGTCGAGTACGATTTCCCACTTGGCCAAGTCGAGCAGTGTGGGATGTCCCCCAGAACGGTCCCATTTAATGGAAAGAAGCCCAGCCCCTCCAATGTGCCGAGCCATAATCTCCCATTTCAGAACTTATTAGAGCTCCCAACGCAAGGTGGATCTTGGACATCTAGAGAGCTCAAATGTATTCAATCTGAGTTCAGATCGCCAAGGAGAATAACATGTCCACCCAAATACATTTCACGTCAATCATTAATACATCCAACAAGATACTCTAAGGTGGAAATCAACCCAGACATACCCTCGTGCTAATACACATTAGTGATTAAAATATAAAGGGATGTGTTTCCTGAGATTTGGACATGGGCTATTAGAATCCCAAAATGAGAATCTATGAGCACTTTCACAAGAATATCTTTACCAGATTTACAAGTGTTAAATGACCCCCATACCAGCGACCCATGTCGCCCTGTGCAGCTGCCTGAAAACTGACCATGAAACCATCAAAAGAGGGAGGATGTTGTAACCAGGTTTCCTGTAAACAAACAATCATGTGGGGAGTGAGTCCCATACCTACTGCAGAGTTATTGAATAAATGTCTATGTCCTTGTGTGTTCTAGGAGAAAATAGTGAATGGACACTCTCAGATAAAAAAACTGGAAGGTGATCCTTAGTTGGGATGCATTGCACTCAGCAACCAGGACCAATCTTCAGTCACATATGAGGCCTTCATTTTGTACCTTAAGGCTTGAATTTCATCTCCTAACATGTTTCCACTCTCAGACCCATTGATTACGACATCAGTCATTGTTTTCTCAACATAGGGAGATACATCCCATCCAAATGCCTGGAAACATTCATGTTCTTGTAGAATAATGTCATGTACTAAATTGGACCACTGACGAGTCTGTCCTGTATAAATCAATAAAGTCCACTCTCTGGAAATCACTCAAGGAGATACCCGCCAAGCTGCATACCTCCGAGAGTAAGCAAAGAATATTAGAGCGATTAAGGACCAAAGCTCTATTCTCAGGAAGAACACATTGAAAAAAAATCCTAAATAAAGATTCCGGCTCCTTAACCTCCTGTATTGAGCCCTTACCTGATTATGAGAGATTAATAGGGCTGTAGGGCCCGGTGGACGGTGCTCAGGTGGAACAGCACAGCCAGAGGTTAACACAGTAGAGGAATTCATCAATTGTTCCACAAAAGAAGCAGCTGGGCCACATAGATGAGTCGACGCTGAATGCAAAGTCTTGCCCACAACCTTAACCAAAGATGCTGACTTAGCAGCAGTAAAAGGAGCCACACTAAAATTACTGGGCCCACTTTGTAGTGCCACAGATTCCGCAGTAAACCAAATCAGTGAATGAGACCAGCTGCTTGACCACCTACAAACCTATGGAAGGAAATGCCTGAATTGTAGGTGGATCAACCAAAACCACACCTGACTGTCCATCACTCGAAGTCACATTAATGTCTTGGGCCATGGCCGCTTTCACTGCCAGCTGCCTAAAAAAAGGTCTAAAAAAGTGACGGAAGGCAGAGTTATTAATCTTCAGGGATGGCCAATTTTTCAATATTTTCCTTTCCACTGCCTGCAATGGTGGCTGCCCCACTGGGTCTTTTGATATTGATGAAGTCGAAGGACCTGGTCTGGCCGCCCTCACCTAGGGAGGAGACTCTTCCACATATATAATATCAGGAATTTGTCGAGGGCACTAGCCAGGCAGGACAAGCTGAGATGCCAGATTTAATAGTATGTGTGCACAGAGCTTTCAAAAGTAAAGTACCACATTATCAGCAGGCTCTAAGGTACTGACCACCTCAAAACGGTTTTCGCAGATGGTATACAATTGCACTGACTGGACCAGGATTTCTCTGGAAATGCAGTTGGAGGGCTAAAATCCTCGAGGAACTAGCAGGGTCTCATGGGCACTCCCAGCATCCCTCTTCTGAGATATTTCTGCTGGTTGCGGGACCGCAGTAACCTCCACTTTACATAGTGTACCTTTGCGAGCACATGTAGTTTAATGTTGTCAAATTTGGTTAAGAAAGACTCCAAAAGAACTGTGTTAACTTTAGCTTCTGCTTTTAATCCCCCGTAGAGTGAATCTAAAATACACAACACCTGGTTAATCTCCACGAGTGATTGAGCTGCAGGAGAGTGCCCATCGTGTTGCAACTTGGCCGGTGTAGCAGAGTAATGTCTAAAGAGCACAGTAGGTGAAATTGAGCCAATAGAAGAAAAGGATGAGTCAAAATCCGGGGCATATAGTTGGCCAATATCCGGAGGAGTGTCCAAACAATCATGTCAATTAGTGTCAATAGTCAAAGCCAAAGGGCTCCCAACTTGATCAAGCATCTCCTGGGAAACAGTTTGAACTGGCTGAGTACAAGCCGCCCTTCTTGTAACCACCTGGCCTTTAGAAGGAAAGAACGCTGTTATCTTTCTCGGAGAATTAGCAAGAGATGTTTTAGTCGTAGCTTTAGCGATTATGCTAACCATTTTGTCCCAGCCAGACGTTACAATGAGAGAGTTGTTCCCTGGATACAGATATAATCATCTCCAGGGAGAGTAGGAGTGGGAGGTTAACCGCCGCCAGAATTTCTCATCTGTTATAAGCGCACGGTTTGGCAGGCAATGCATCCTAGACTTGCCGCTCCATAAATCATACCTATGCGGGCACATATGGATTGATACTATATACCAGTAGCACTGCCCAAATCAGTCAAAGTTCTTACCAGATGTAGTAATTGCCATCCCAACCGCTCAACAGCCTGGACTGCCCAGACTGCATCTCTATGCAGCTCCACACAGCTCTGTGGACCCAATAGGTTTTTCAAAGGTTTCCTCATTCCTTCGTCATGCAGGAGTGTAATGGGCAGGGAAAACAGTCCAACGCCAGCTCCATGCACCAAGATCAAGCTGCCCAGACCGCAACTCTACGCTCGATTTCAACAAAGACGCTGCTCTGTTCCTGCCTGCTCCTTCTTGCCGCCTGACTGCAGTACAACTGCACTCGGGCCCGCACTCACACCAGGTGTGCTTATATCCCTCCTTGTACTACTTACAAGGAGCTGCATTCTCCTTCTCAGAATGCAGAAGATTGGCAATGTTCTCTCCCAAACAAACGAGCAGTTGGCCACTTCACAAACTGCGGTGCAACTTTGGGCCACACAAAGGGCATGCTCTCTAAAGGAACTAAAGGGACTACTCTGCCCCAATCAGCGCACTGGCCTCCACAGATCAAATAGGGCACATGTGGCAGTTCTAAGCAGTTTCCTCCGCTGGGATCCCTTCACAACTCGCTCCGGAGCCCGAACTCCAAGGCGACTCCCTACTCACCGCCAGCACTCATGTGGCAGACGCAATCACCAATTCCCTTGGCAGGCAAGCCACACTGCACACATCACCTCAGCTGCCAAACAAGCTCATATGAAGGAAAACCAAGGCACTGGAGCTACCCGTGAGATACACGGGAATCAGGGATACAAAAAACACAGAATTCGAGAACGCAACACTGCGTCTCTCCGAGCACGGTCACGGTAATGCTTTAGTCTCTGAATGTTTGGCAGCTGTCAAGCCACACCAGCACTTTCCAAACACCACTGGCCACTTCCGACAGCACCAAATATAGTATGCTTAAAAGCACTGGTGGTATTAGCTGGGGAAGCTTTCACTTTCTATTTCTCATTTCTGTCTGCTTTTTCTTTACATCTTCTATCTTTCCTCTTCCTCTCCCCCGTCTTCTTTCCTCCACTCATGCCTGTTTAACTGACAACCCCACCCCGCCCCAAATTTGCCCTCCTGGTCAAGTGGCTCTCCAATTTTTATAGTGGTTAAAAAGTTATGAGATTTGAACTTCCAAGCTTAATTTTCTTACCCAATTTGCTCAATCCGATACTCTTTAGTCATGTCTCTTGCTTAGTCCTACTGGTGTTGGTATAATGTATAAACTGTTACTAGGCCCAAAGCTTATGGGTTTAGATATGCTATATTGGTCTGATTCCTAGGACATCTTTATCGGTTATGTTTAACAGGATAAGTTTGTAATTTACTCTACTTGTCCAATAAAATATAATTTAGGTTAGAAAAAGGAGGAATTCAAGGATGAGCTGGCGAGAGGTACTCACCCTACCTCATTCCAGGGGGTAATTGCGTCAGTGAGGGAGGCAAGAGCTAATGCTTCAGTTTCTGCAGTAACGGTTTCCCCTATTTTATTTTTGGGATGAAAAGTAGTGCAAAACATGTCCTAAAGGCAGATGGTACTTAAGTATTTGGCAGTTCAGAATCTAGTTCTTGGACAAGGCTTTTCCTTTGGAGTGCTACCCAGTGTCAGAGCCAAAGAGCTGGTTCTTAGATTCCTATTGTTTGTGCATCTGAAAGCTTCTCCCCCTCTCTGAGTCTCTGCTTGCCTCTATATCTGATATTCTTTTTGTGTGGATTGCCACTGCTCTCGGTCAGGAGATCTGTGGGCACCTCTGCACATCTGGTATACTCTCTGCACCAGATGTGTTCGGCTCCCCTCTGCAGGATTGCGGTCTCCTCTTCTGCACAATGGCTTTGTGACCCATGTGTACTGCTGCCAGGCTGTTCAGTGTCGGAAATGCCTAGCTTCTCTGTATTACCATGGTCTTGGTTTGTCTCTCTACCGTTTAATTGCATAACACCCTATTGCATTATCCTCTCCTCTCGTGCTTCGCCTTCACATCCCTTAACTTTCTGTCTCCACCTCTTATCCACCTCTGACAGTAGTTCTCCTAGCCACAGGACATTGGGTGACATCAAGTGTCTAGGGAGATGACAGAGAGGCAATCCAAATCGAGTATCTTTTCTATCTTGTCAAGGTCACTTCATTGCACTGCCCTAGTTTATAGTACTATGTGGCCGGGCCGATCCGAGTTTTGGGGGACGGTCTACTATAAGTGGGCCGGTGTGCTCAGGGCTGGCTGGCTTGCCTGCGGGCTGCAGCCAGCTCGCGCCTCACGATGCACAGCGGATACATTCATTAAAGAAAGTTAACACGAAACCTAAATTGCAAATTGCTTTGCTTCCTTTTGCGCCGGGGGGCAGGGCAGGGGAATTTCCAGAGCATGCCACACAAGTTTCACAACCCCTGCAGGAGGAGGTTCCGCCCGTGTGGCAGCCCGAGTTCACCAACACGACACTGGGCTCTGCGCGGACTGTTTGTGCACAGGAGATTGCTGCTACAGGGTAAGAGGAGCTGCCTGGTACTGAAGGAGGCGAGAGACGCCAGGGACCGTGCCTGCCGCACAGCACCAACACCAGGTATGCGTGCCCTTAGCAACGCTGGTTGCGTAAATTATGCATTTTAAAGAATATTTATTCGGTAACATGGTCAAAACTACTAGCTGTATGAAGTAACATATCAAACTGGCCTCAAAAAAGTGTCCCACTTAGACCAAAAAAAACAAGCCCACGCTCGTATCCCTCATTGAAAGGGAAAGCAAACAAGCCCCCCCCGCACCCCTTTCCTGGAGGTGGCACTGGTAACAGCCCCACCCCCCAAGCTCACTGATCGCATGCCTGCTCACTGCCTGGCTTTCACTCGTCCCAGCATTTTAAAAAAGACGTTTGTCTTATTCAATTTTGAACTATCTACTTTAAATAGCTCGTGTGCACATCATGCACGATTACCTCCTTGCCTTTGGTGAGAGGTCTTGTTTTGTGTGTTATGGCAAAATGTGAGTAAGATGTGACTGAAACATATATTTAAAATGGAATTCCACAAAGCAGGAAAGGGCCACATTTCTATCCTGTCTGTAGTGAGACATAGTTACCGCTCGGCAGTATTTTGGATTCGAACATGATACGGTTAAGGCCGGGATTTTGGAACAGCTTTGACAGCCTTACTTTGCGTGAATATTTGTTAGAGACAGATTTAAAACAAAACAACCTTTTCCGATTCTAGTCTAGAGAACTGCATCGGTGTGACGGCTTTCCGAGGTGGTGGGCATTCAGCAGGCCTTGCTGAGTGCTATCAGTATATCTGCATCCTGCAGGCATGCTTCAGAGCCACACATAGGTGGTTTCTGAAATAACCTTGCAAGGGAACGAACATCCATAAACATCATTTTATCAAAACAAAACATAATGGAAACTTTCGTGAATTTAGATTGAAAACCATGGGCACAGCTCAAACCTTGTAGGCGGCCTTGAACCCACACGAAATAATGACACAGACTAAAGATATGATTCATGCGAAATCTCTCCAATCTCTGCAAATTAAGGTGATTGAGTGGAAAAAATGCACTTTTCTTGTCATCTGTCGAACAATGGGTATTTCTCAAGCCATTAGGTTGAAGCCCACAGGGTGTTGCTTCCTTGAATTTTTAATGTTGTTTAATGCCGTTGCCAATCGCATTCATAAGGGTTTCAGTCAGTAAAGTAACAAGTCTTGGATTTGATTGAAATGTTCAAAGGCCTTTTGAAGATGGGAGTAGTCCTGGGCCACATTCTGTAAGATATTGGCAATGCCAACAGTTTGGGCTTTTGTGCAGGCATGGCCAAGGCATGGTCGTAGTGGTATTAACTGCCCATTCATGGTAGCAAGTGCAAAATGGTGCGAGTGAGTACCTAGGCACATAATAGCAGTGGCTGAGAAATGCCACTTGTGCACAGGTCAGGGCTGTTGGCTTTGCCAGTGTTTTTTTTTGACAGGACTTCAGAGCAGGTCACACAGAATGCCTAAGGGTCGAGTGGCTCTGGAATGACCTGGTAAAGACATTTTTATTGCACCAGTAGCGGTTTGCAACTCCAGTTGAGCTATTGGCTCTCAGAGGTCGGCTTTGAGGAACGCGCTGGCAGGGGCACTTCAGGTGCAAGGTTTGCTGATGGGGCCTGGTTGGGCTGAGCTCGGAGAGTTCCCATGAACGGGGGCGTTGCTGGGGGGCTGGGGTGGCTGTATCCCTGGGTCTTCCTTTTGGTATGGCCCTGGATGGAGGCTCAGGGAGCTGTGGGCCCTGTCACAGAACTGTACCCAAAGTTTTTATTTTTATGAGTTTTGTTGTAATGTAACAGACACATGAACCCTCCATAAGTATCATTACTGTAAAGCCGTGAATTGACCCGTTTCACAGATGATGGTTTGAGGGCCACTTTTTTGAGGCGAGGGATGGGCCACTTTTTTTTGGGGTGCCTATTGTCCAAGTCCGACCCTGGTTAGAAATACCTGCATGTATGTTTGTGGGTGATGGTTTGCATTACTACTTTATTGTGATCCTCAGTAGCAGTGTGTGTTATCTCGTTGACATATTTATTTATTTGCATTTTTAAAGCCTCACCCAGCCCGTGGGCATCGAGGCAATGTTACAGGAATTGTTTTGATTTTTTAGTTGCTTAATTGTTTTTTTTTTTGTCTTTGTTGCGTATTTATAACACACTTAAATACCCGGAGGTTTCTAAGCACGGACCCGGGAATCGAATTTGTGTTGCTTCGTGTCCTCTTGCTTCCAAGGCGAATACGTTGCTGCTGAGCTGTCCTCCGGGGACAAGCTGTGCATGATATTTGCGAGTTTCACAGCGATGCAGGGCTTTCGGCTGTTTTTGCTAAACGCTCTCTACTGCAAAGGCCGCAGGAACACTTCCATAGTAGAAGCTTGGCAGAACCTCCTTTGTGAATCACCTTCTGCATGCACTTTGTAACTGGTCGCAGTCTCAAAGTGCATCTTTTGCACTTTGTGACCATTCAAGAATTTCTTTTGAAACTGGGCCCCCAGTATTCAATGAATAACCACATGTTTACCTGGTTTTGCCGTCTCTCTGGATATTTTGGTATTTGGTGGAGACGATACTTGCTATGAGGATTTGGTCTCCTTCTTCGAAAGGATATTGTCTGTCATTTGATTTGACCTTTGCTTGAGGGAACCAATGTAAATTGGGCATGCGTCGGCCAAGAAAGCTGAAATCATGGAAACACTTTCTTTAATAGCAGACAAGACAGTCCCTGCCGATCTTCGACAACTAGTGGGCTTGTGCCTTCTTATACATATGATACTGCGTAATTATGAAAGTAATCATGTGTGCACCTGGGTGTGCAGTACTGGATGTAGTCATCTTGTGAAGCACAAGTACTTTCACAATCAAATGAAATGACGTGTAACCAAAAAAAAGCTCCCTAGCGTTTTATGACTGTTCCAGGAATTACCCAGTGTCAGAATGGCAGGGCTCTGATAAGAGCATAAAGTTCAAAGGATGTTGCCTAATCAGACTGGGAAATATTTCACACTCAGAGAACAACGCATGTTGCTTCTTTGTAAACATTGGAAAGGCATTGGTTCATCCACCTAATACGTTATGCAATTTCCAGCAGCAGAATTGAATTCTAAGACATGGATTGATTATGCCCATTCAATTATGTGTCTTTACAACCTTTTATATCTGTCCGAAGATTACACGGACGTCGGTAAGGGTAACGGTCACCGTTAATGGTACGGTGACCCTTAACCCTTACCGCCTTACTATGAGGTCCCTTTGCGGGTTGGAGAATTTAACGCCTGCTTTTTGCAGGCGTTAAAAACCAACCCGCAAAGGGACCAGGGAGCTAATTACGCTACCGCAATTTGCAGTGCCGTAATTAGCACCTTCCCCATTCCCATTATGCCCTATGGGGCAAAAATGGGAATGGGGAAGGGCAATGGGGGAAGGGGGAATTACCGCCCCGCCAACCTTGGAATAGGGCGGTAATTCCCCTTTCTTCCAAGGCGGTGCCGGTATTTTACCGGCATGGACCAAGGTGCTAATAGCACCTTGGTCCACCGCCGTCCGTGTAATGAGGCCCTAGGTCTTAAATAGTAGTAGTGCAACAGGGAAAAACAAAAAGGCACTTACATGATGCCAGACACCAGTTCACCATATTTCATTGGCACCAAACTTCTCTATCTACTGATGTTACCAAATAGAAAATAGAGAAGTTTTTACCGAAACGCAAATAAAGAAAAAATATTGAATTGTTAAGGGGTAAAGTGGTGAAACGGGATGGGGAGAGGGCTGGCAAGGGTTTACAAGCAGAGGGAAACATTAGGTTGGGGGACCCCCAATTTCTTTTTTTAATAGACATTTTTTGGGTATTTACAGTTCAGTAAAAAGTGTTTTCTGACATTTCATTCGGTAAGATCACATAGATCTGTTTCAATATTTATCCATCACCTATGGAGCGGATGGAGCCAAGAAATAGCATCCCTCCCACCCCTACCGTCCCTGTCCCTATGCACCCACCGCAAGTCCAAATTGATGTGAGTCTCAAAAGGTGCCCTTAGCTAGTACCCTGCCTCGATGGGGCACACAGCTGACTCCAATGGCAGCAGCTCACTGACCTCCCCTCTGAGGCCGGTAGTAGTCACGTGGAGTGCAGTCGCATGGAGTATTCCATAGGCACAGTTTGACTGATCGAGTCTCTGACCTGACGGGGGCCAGGGAGCTCATAAGGCAGTGCTTAAAGTGGGATGTGAAATTGGGGGGATGGGGTCTAATAAGAGGGTGTGGCCTAGGTGGTGGGGGACGTGGCCTCAAGAGTGCTGGGTATGAAATCCTACAAAAAACAAAATATGTAGTAACTTACAGTAATCAACTGGTGGTTTTCAGTTTAAGAAAAATCTCACTTCGTTTTTAGTTTTTTGGAAAGTTATTACTTAACTGATGTTCCTTTTCAGCCCTTTAAGATAAGTTAGCAATGCATTAGAGATAGATGGAGGATGTAGAGATTACTCAGACATCAATAATAAACACAACTCAGGTAGTTGGCAAAATTTGTATTTGTATTTTGTTTATTCATATAGCACGCCTGGCCCAAAGGCATCTGGGCGCATTTCTTAAAGGGTTACAATGACATAGTATACAGCAGACATATATGAACAAATCATTCAGAAATACTTACAAGATATTTACAAGAAATGTACAAAATATTTACAGGTGAGTTAGTTAGAGCAGCGGGCCTGGCAAGGCCAAATGACAGCACGCAGTCTAGGCTGTTGTGATCACTGAGACACGTGGAGGCTTAGAAAGTCTTGCGCTGTGAGACACAATTATCGGACATTAACAGACATCCCTCATGATCTCTCTAGAGACTTCTCAAAGCATTTATGAAAAACATATATTCTTATAGTAAAAAATCGTTATAGGGGACGTTTAACCCACATATTACTAACATCAAACTACGTGGCAAACTACAAAAACCTAGTGGCAAATATGATAGGTTCTACAAGGATCCTCTAGGTATACAATCCATAATCGTCTAGGACAGTGGAATTATGTGATAGGTCTCTTGACATCAGGTGGGGCAACTAAGCCCTTCCCCAAAATGTGTCACTATAAACCTCACTAAATACACAACGTTTAATTGGTTATACAACTATAGGACCCTTAATTACGCAGTCCTCTATCATTGGTTACACTCTAACCTCCGTCAGTGCTCTCTCAACCTACGTTGGCACTACGTACGCTGAACATCCAGGTGCAGATGAGCTAGTCTTAACCATAGCTTCCCAGCAAGGAACATATCCATCCTCAGTGGTCTACTGTCAATTAGATCGTTTGAACTTGGCCTTGAACATGTTCTTTGCTCTGAGAAATTCAGAGGAGTGAAGGCACATTCTGCCCTCGTGCGTAGGTGTGACCATCATGCTCGTCCAACTTCTTCTCCCCACGAAATCGAGCCTTCCAGTTTATTAAAATACTATTCTTTAATAGACCTCTGACATCTTCTTGTTTTTGTCCATGCCTTCTGAACAGAAGCTTCGTTCTTTCTCACAATTTGTATCCAATGTCAGCTCACACCAGTCTGATATGGCCTTGTCTTCTTGGCTCATCCAGTTTCGTCTTTCCGAGTTTTCTCCTGGAATACATTTGTTTTTCTGACTGCGACAAATGAGAACTTGGTCTTCCCTCTTTCGCTCGACACTGCCTTTATAGGTAATGGGAACATCCATCCTTTACTGACTTCAATATATGTAAACATGTTGGTGCATGCCGCAATCTATTCACTATAAAGCTAGCCTTTTAAGAATACTTCATCTGCTTGCGTTTCTTTGCTTGTATACACATGTGAAAGTAGCTTGATCTCTCCCTTATGTGTGCAGCATATGTTTCTTCATCTTGATCCCAAGATATCCTTAGTCTTGATACTTTCTTGATGCCTTATAGACTAATATGTATTCTCTTAGTTCTGCATCTCTTCTCTATTCACCGGCATTACTCTGTTATGACGTCACTGGAGATGATGACATTTACCATTCTTCTTCGTCATTTATTTTCTCTGTTTCTTCAGGGATTTCATTCAGACGACCATCATAATGTTTCCTATGCGGGTATGGTTTTCTCAATGGGAACCTTGCCTCCCAGATTCTCTTAGGTATCGGTACTTTTACTGGAGCTGCACATGTTTCCCACTCTGGGACCCAAAATACAGGTGCTGTGGGTGAGATGGTTGAGGTGAGGGTACTTAGCTCCTTCTCTACACTATTACCAACAGTCTAGATTGCTATATTCTTAATGCAAAAAAGAACACCGGAGCTTCATAGTTAATATCTTTTATACACATTTGTTTTAAAAATTCTTTTTGCTAAACAATCTACACAGCTCATCTTGATAAAACAGTATTGCAACCTCTTTAAAGAAATAAACTAAGTTAAATTAATCATTATTGGCTTTGGCCAGAGCAAACAGAGAAAAGGTGATTAAGAAACCAGCCGGTTGCCCCTGTAATCCATGGCTGGCACTGGGAGTGAGGGGGTATGAATGGCACCATTTTATCAGGCAGACCTCACTAAGGTCCCCATTAAAGATCTGGGACAGAAGAAGGAAGGGCACTTCATGTTTAGCCAGGTGATAATGACGGACGACTGGCCGGACTGAGTCGGGAGCCCCTGGCTCAGGGGCAGTTTTTGGAGACTACCCAGGTCCATCTCCGGCTAGACCTGACACACTTAAAGCCTCTGGCTGCTCCCCACAGTAGTTTGCTTGATGCTTTCTTTCGGGAATACTAGGGTCTTGCAGGTACTGCCCCCTCCTACTCTTTGAAGGATTTTTATTGTTTTTCTGTTTAAATGTGATGGCTTTATTTTGAGAACATATTTCTAAGCTTGGATTCTGAACGTTTGCCATTGTGTCATTCACATCCAGGCAGATGTGCTCCAACTTCTGTCAGACTGTCTCCCTTCCATGTCTATCTGGGGCTAGTCTTTCCCTCTCTGCCTTTTTAGATGGCTATTGACATTAAGAGAGGACTTAAAAAGCAGTCCTTAAGGGTTAATCACTAGACAAACCTCATAAGTGTGTGTGCCCCTAACGGTCTAATTCTTACCTTGTCTTCACTGCGAAAGCATTGGCGCGGGTCCGAGAGCAGCAAAGAAACAGCCTCAATTCCCACGCCAACCTTAAAATGTATTATGCAAGTAACACGATTGGCGAACGCTATGCGCGTTGCCGCAATCACGTGACTTTAATTTCAACTAGGTAGAAAAGCGTGAAGCAAAAGGGCGGGCAACTTGAAATTGACGTATATTAGTTGCAAAATGTATAATGTCAGTAACGTGATCGGCAAACGCAGTGCGTGTTGCTGCAATCACGTGACTTGAATTACAACTAGGTAGAAATGCATGAAGCAAAAGAGCGGCCATTTTGGAATTGTCGGGTATACTAATTAAGGCATTGGTTTGTAAAGTATCCGATGTAAATAATTCCCACAGATTCCATTCTTACATATGTTAAACGTAACAAGATGCCATATATTGTCTAACCTGTTGGCTCGTTGTAAGTTTGCAACATAACATGCATAAATAACGTTATGGACTTCAGGACAGATCTTTCCAGATGGTGTCATCTATGTATTTATAAGTGTCACTCAATTCTAATAATATATTGGCAAGAATTCGGACAGTCGTATGCATCAGTGACAAAGGTCTCAGCCATATTCAATTCTAAATGAAATTACATAAATAGCAATTAAGTGATTTTACACATTTCCAGAGGTATGAATGCATTACAGGTGTTAATTAAGCAAGCTGAGGTACATGCTTGTTCATAATTGTAATAAATGTGTCTAGCACTAGTGTGCCGCCTGGGGGATCATATACAGTTATCACAATTCAAATAATGGATATTTGTGATGGTATAAAGAAACTCCCACCGTACTGATAAAGTTCAACCCGATAGAGTTATGAACACATAAACAAGAGCTTTGGTACATGATTATATATATTAACACTAGTCCATATCCAGACATGTCAGGTCTGTGTGATTTTAGAAATACATCTTTAACTATATGATGTTTAAATCCATGAATTACTATAATCCACTATTTATGAACGGGACTAAAGATAACAACTCAAATTATATTCAGGTTTCATTCCTCTTGGTATTAAACTATCCACCCTTTCCATCCACATTATCTCTTTCTGGAGTAACATTCTGATAAAATCATCTCCATGTCGTGGTGGTTTGAGTTGCTCTAGTATAATTAATTTCATTTGATCCACTGAATGATGAAACGCTGAAAAATGTTGAGATACTGGAGACCTGTCAGATTTGGTTCTGATATTAGACTTCTGCTCCGTCCAACTTGTCCTGGTTTTGCGTGCGGTGATGCCCACGTAGTAAATTAACATGGACACCTGGTACCATAGACAACGTTGGTGGAGTCACAAGTCAAAATATGTTTCAAAAAAATGGTTTTGGCTGTTTATGGGTGATTAATCGTGTTTCCTTTAATTGCACTATTGCAGTGTTGGCAATTGCTGCACGGAATCATTCCTTTAAAGTGTGTCTCTATATTTGTAGGTGTGTTTAGGTCACTTCTTATGACAAAATCTCGTATCGCTTGGATTTTTCTTATATACAAACATTGGTACTGTTGGAAATATTTTAGCGATTATGGGATCCAGACGTAATATGTTCCAATTCGACTTCAAGATCCTCTTGATGTGAGGGCTTTGATGTGAATATGTGGTCACATATACTAGATCTGATGTAGGATCCTTCTTCTTAGTTAATAGGCTTGACTCTCTTGTAATCTCATTTGCTTTCTGCAATGCTTGCTCAATGTTAGTCTTCAAGTATGAAAGCGTGTTGCCAGTAGAATATTGTTTTTTTCCGTGGGTTTAGTGTAAACCGATGTATTCAATATGCCGTCATCAACATACACTTCAACATCTAGGTATTCAATTCTTGTTGTGCTGTATTTATTGGTGAATTTAATCCCTGGGGTAATCTGGTTCATGAATTCAAAAATGTATTCAAGTTGTATCTCTGAGTGGTCCACATTCCAAAAATATTGTCTATATAACGATAGTAACACTTTAAATGTTTGGTCCAATAGTTGTTGTTGAAAATGTGTTCTTCTTCCTGATATGCCATGTAAGTGTTGGCATAACTTGGAGCCATAGCGGCTCCCATTGATGTTCCCGCTATGTGTATAAATTAGCGGTCTTCAAACCTAAAAAATGGTTACTCAGAACAATCATGAGGAGACTGAGTACAAAGATCTTATTCGCAAAACATGTAGGTGCTGCCTAAAGTAACCATTCAACTGCCTCAATCCCTGCCTGGTGAGTTATACTTGTATAGAGACTGGTTACATCGAGTGTAAAGAGAATATGTTTCTCAC
Organism: Ambystoma mexicanum; assembly: GCF_040938575.1. Classification (NCBI taxonomy): domain Eukaryota; kingdom Metazoa; phylum Chordata; class Amphibia; order Caudata; family Ambystomatidae; genus Ambystoma; species Ambystoma mexicanum. The sequence goes on from NC_090936.1 coordinate 664,341,355, forward strand.
TGTCAAAAACAATACTCTGACATTTCAACAGAAAATCATTTGTGTCTCTGAGATACATCCTAGTTGTTTAAAAGTCGGGGTTGTATGAAATAATCTATATACTTCGCTTATGGTTCCAAAAGGCTGTTAGTTGCTGCAATAATGGGACGGGGTGGTGGATTTGTCAGATTTTTGTGTATTTTGAGAAGTATATACATTACTGGCATCAATGGGTATTCATTGTTTAAGAATGCTTTCGTAGACTGCGCATGCGCGTGTGACGCATGCGGACCTAAGCACTTTGGCTCCCGGCGGCTTTCTAGATTTATCCTCAATTATTACCCTCTTTTGCTGCATGAAGGTACCCCATCTGCTCATGAGCAGCGACGGACATACTTGTGCTGCCGTCGCTGCAATTTGGGGAAGAACCGGACCGGGGGACGCCAGTAACAGACAGAAGACTGCCGCTGGTGTGTAATCTGCGGCCAGAACAACATGAGCAGAGGTGTCTGCCCACCCCTCCCCCGCCAAGACACTTCGATACAGAAGAGCCTGGGCAGAGGGACGTGCTGGAGAAACGCCGGCAGACTGACAGAGGAAACCCCAAGGCGCTCCTCCGGCACCACCGGAGTCATAACTGGGGTCCCTCCCACCTGCCTGATCCCGCCTTATCCTCGGGACACTGTGGGGCGCTGGGTTCGGAGCGGTTGCTCCCACTGATACACCGTGCCCCTCCCTTACCACGGAGGTGCGACACACTCAAGGAGCCCCCTCCCTCCTTCCTGGACTTGCAAGAAGACCGCGAGGGGTGGCTCCAATGGTCCCCAAGTACAGGCCTACAAGCGGGCCGGGTGCTCGCCCTAGACCCGGGCCCACACCGCCAGCCTTCCCCCAGTGATTACCCTCCTCCCCCCTCAGCGAGACTGTATCGCCCAGGGTCGAGTCGCGGCACGACTGGAGGATCGAGTGCTGCGCTCCTCTGCTGGTGGTCAACATGAGGACAACGGACCCAGCTACAGCGAAGTGTGCCACTCACAATGGCACCCCTCACGGCCTCGACTGCACTACGAATAAGCAGAGCCCTGAAAATTAATCACCCGTGGCTCGGGCCCACACTGCCGGCCTTCCCCCTGGGAAACCCGCTCCCCCCATCAGCGAGACTACAACGCCCGGGGTCGAGCTGCAGCATGTCAAGGAGAGCTGTGTGCTGCGCTCCCCTGCTGATGGATGAGGCGCTGCAGACGGACACATCTACGATAAGGTATGCGTGGGTGTGGGGTGGGGGATCTGTCCCATCTCCCCCTTAAGGCCCCGTATACAACACAAACAAGCTGAATAGACCGCGGACCCACGTGGGCTACTACATACGACGGGCCAGCTCCACACCAGTGTAAGGAATAGGGACACGGCCCTCCCCACAAGACCTATGTGCAGTGGACCTAAGCTGCGAACAGCGGGACGAGACGCACTTCTCCACACAACCAATCGGGTCCCCCCGGTCCACAGGGGACCCCCAGACTTTCTCCCCCCCCGCTGAGCAATGTACGCAACCTGGGGGAAACACGAGCCAGAACGAACCTCACGGGGCACTACTACTAGAGGAACGAGTTCTCCCCCGCTCATGCTGCGCCCTTCACTCGCGCCCTGCGACCCTAGAAAAGAGACCAATACCCACACAGAGCCGCATTTTTCTGTCTTTGGAGCAGCCCCCACACGGATACACAGCGGGCCCCTTGCACAGCTTCTACACAGTTGCCTGATCCAAGCAGAACCTCTACCAACCCCACACTCACCCCAGGGACGACAACGGGAAGCACCCGGATCCCCGCCATACAGGGCCGATCAACCACGACATGGGGAAAGAAAAGTCCAAGCGGCAAACTCTACAAAGCAAAATTGACCTCTACACTGTGGGGGCTCCTCCCTGCCGCTGGACTCAGTCTCCAGAAGAGGAAGGGGCCTGCGAAGAGCCCCAGGACCCCCCAGTCTCTTTGATAGACCTCATGAAGGCGATTGGGGACTCAAGGTCATCAATGGAACTCAAAATAGGTGGCCTATCCACCGAGGTGTCCCTCATACGCCAGGACCTCCGCAACCTGTCAGCCAGGGTTGGGAGGCGGAACAAAGAGTGTCAGTCACAGAAGACACTGTCCACCGACTGGAGCAACAACTCACCACAATCACCCAAAAAGTTGCTCAACTGGAATACCGTGCTGAGGACAGTGAGGGGAGGGCGCGGCGCAATAATCTGAGGATCCTCGGGATACCGGAAAAGGAGGAAGGCCCCAGCGCTGAACTTTTCCTTGAAGATTGGCTCACGCATGTTTTTGGCCCCAAAAAACTATCCAAATTCTTCTCCATAGAAAGGGCACACAGAGTCCCCAGCGGCCAACCTACCCCTGGAGCCCCGCCTAGAACAATAATTGCACGCCTGCTGAATTATCGTGACCAAGATGCGATCCTACAAATGGCAAGGGCCTCCGGCCCGATCACATACAACGGCTACAGGGTCATGTTCTACCCCAATTACACCAAGAAAGTCCAAAAAGCCTGCCAGTCATTTGACTCTGTCAAGAAGAAACTCCAGTCGCTATCTATCAAATATGCCCTATTCTTCCCGGCATTGCTCATAGTCCACTATGAGGGCACCACTCATCTATTTTACAACCCCAAAGATGCATGGGACTGACTTGAAACCCAAATCCTCACGGATTCCAGAGCGCTGCGCGCACCGCCGGGCCCGCCCACACAGAAGCCTTGGTCCGGGCAGCCCTCGTCCCCCGATCTTAGACCAGTGCGCATGGTGACACAGTGCAGCACCTGGCTGGGAGCCCCACGGAAAAGGGATAAGACCTAGGCAAATGTGGGGGTTAGTTTGCAGTACAATAACATGGGAATGCCCACTTAGCAGCTGCCGCTCCCCATGCAGCACGGGCACTATCTCAGTCCGGGTTATATCGAAGAAGTTTATTAAGTTATAAGTTTAATGTTTGGGAGACAGGTGCTCCCAGTTGGGGGGGGAAGTACAGGGTGGCGGGAGTTTTAAGGATGTAAGGAATCAAAACCACAAGACGAGAAGGCATGACACCGATAAACTCTGGCAAAAGAAACAAGCACAATCTACGGGCAGGACTAATGACACCCACATTACCCAGTCATCAGTCATATTGCCACGGGACGAGCCCCGGACGTCTCCCCCGGATGAATACCTCTGCACACCTCCGAAAAATACATGACCGCCATTGATCCTTCTAGACGCCCCGGTAAGAGACCCACGCAGATAGAGTGAACACCAACACGCTATCCTTACTGTCCTGGAACGTTAACGGTCTCGGCTCCAGCATAAAGCGAAGACTGGTGCTCCAGTACCTCAACCGGTACTCACCAGACATAGCTCTCCTAAATGAAACACAATTGATTGGCACGAGCACCAACTTCTTCAAAAGATCCAACTACTCGCATACCTACCACGCCGGATTCACAAAAGGCGCCAGGGGCACGATGATACTCATCCACAAGAGAGTCCCCCTACAGGTCAGGAAAGTCAGAACTGATCCTCAGGGCCGCTATGTAATGCTGCTTGCTGACATCTGGGGTGAGAAATGGGGCCTCACCGCAATCTATGCCCCCCCCCCACGCTCACGAAAGAACTGCTGTCTGAACTACGGAACTTGCTCCTGGAAGAGGAGGCCGATTTATTGGTGAAAGGGGGGAACTTCAACAAAGTGATGGACGCCACAGTCGATAGGTCTCATAGGCGATCTGTAAGCCACCCCGCCTTGACACCACTCGCCATGTTCTCCAAAGCTCAGGGGCTAACAGACACATGGCGCTCACTCCATAATGACAAGGCTGGCTTTTCCTTTTTTCCGGCGTGCATAAGTCACTCTCAAAGGATTGATTATGCCTTCATTCCCCGCAGCACAAACCACAGACTCTTAGCTGCTGAATTCCTCGCAAGGGGAATTTTGGACCACTCTCCGCTCCTTCTGACCATGAAGAACGCCTGCCGACGCCCGGATCGCAACTGGTGGTTGAACACATACCACTTGCGACTCCCTGAAATTGTGGAAGAACTCGAAAAAAAGAAAGCAGAATACTTCAAAATCAACAAAGGCTCAGTGGATTGCCCGATCTCGATCTAGGAGGCGTACAAGACAGTCCTCTGGGGAGAAGCTATCCCGCCCATCAAAAACGTCAAGTCCAAAAGATCAGAGAAGCAGAAGCATGAGTCCTGGAATGCGAACGGCAAATCCTAGCACACAACAATCAAGAAGCAAAGGAAGCCCTGATCACGGCACAAGACACCCTCAGCAATTTAGCGATAGACAACGCACGAACTGCCCATCAGCTAGTCCGGAGCCAAATCTATGAACGAGGCGACCAGGCTAATAAAACCCTGCCCTGGTTGGAGAGATGTGAGCAAAACAGAGGACATGTGCGTGCCATCAAATCTCCGGATGGAACATTTCTGATGGATGACTCTGACATTGTCGAAGCATTCGCCGCTTACTACAAGAATCTTTATACCTCAACCACCGGAAACTCTCCACCCAAACCCTCCTCCTACCTCAACCGGATCAAGATCCCGAAACTCTCACAACACCAACCAGACCTCCTAAAAGTTGAAGTCACAGAGACCGAGGTGCAAGAGGCGCTTGCACAGCTCCAACCCGGGAAAACTCCGGGTCCCAACGGTTTCCCTACAGAGACCTGGAAATGCCTCGGAGGCACACTATCGACCCATATGCATCGTATGTTCCTACGTAGCAAAGAACAGGGGATACTCCCCCGGACCTCAGGAATGCATGCATAGTAGTCATACATAAACCAGGGAAACCTAAAGAGGACTGTGCCTCCTACCGTCCCATTTCACTGATCAACGGAGAAGCTAAGGTCCTCGTCTGAACACTTGCTAACAGACTACTACAGGTGATTGAGACCCTAGTCCACCCAGATCAATGTGGATTCATGCTCAATAAATCCACTCGCATGAACCTACGCAGAAACCAACTGGCATTGAGTAGAGCCAAAGAAATACCGACCCCACTTGCCCTCCTGGCTGTGGACTTTGAAAAGGCATTTGACTCTGTGGGGTGGGACGCCCTGTGAGCAATCATGGCTCGAATGAACCTCGGGCAAACATTTATATCATGGGTCAAACTTCTCTATGAATCCCCAGAGGCCATGGTACGGGTGAACGGCAGGTCCTCCAAACCATTCCCTTTGGGTCAAGGCACTAGGCAGGGGTGCCCGCTGTCTCCACTCCTCTTCCTCCTAGCCATCGAACCACTCGCAATAGAGCTCAGAGCTAGCACCAATTGGACCGGATTCGTCTGGCCGGGGGGAGGAGAGGATCGCCTCTCGCTCTATGCGGAGGACCTCCTCATATATCTTAGCAACCCGAGTACTTCATGCCCGACTGTCTCCCTCATCCTTAGGAAATATCAAAACTTTGCGGGCCTAAAAGTGAACAAAGCCAAAACCATTTACTTCCCGATCCAGGGTGGTGAATTTGTGATTCCTGAGACCTGCCCATACCATATCTGTATCAGGGACTTTAAATATCTGGGCATACGGCTCGACCCGACATTAGAAGGGTTCCTCCAACTCAACCTTCAGCCTGTAATAGAGCAGTTTAACAGGGACACCTCCCATTGGCAATCACTCCCTCTATCGTTAATGGGCAGAGCCGCATTATTCAAGATGATGACACTCCCCAGACTTTTGTATGTTCTCCAAAACGCTCCATTAACCATCCCTCGGGAAACTTTCATACTTTGCACGTTGTTATGGGGAGGGAAACAACCCAGTATTGCCCTTGACACGCTCCAGAGATCGGTATGGGAGGGGGAGGGGGGCATCGGTTTACCCTGCATACGCACATATTACCTTGCGACACAGATCGGGGTGGTAAACGACTGGATACATGCAGACCCCACACTACCGCATGTCCGTATTGAACTAGAGACCATGTCCCCGATAACCCTACTACAGATCCTGTATGCCACTGACAACCACCTCCCGACGTTGCCAAAAATGACACACCACATCTGCCGGGCCTGGAGGGAAGCACACAAATTGATCGGCTGGAAAGGAAAGCCAACACTATCCCAACCCATATGGCAAAATGCGCACCTTACGGAAATAGTGAAAATGGGCTCTTTTGGTCACTGGCACGTAAAGGGGATACATACACTAGCACACGTGATACAGGGTGGTCACCTCCTGGACTTCGAGACCATGCAAGCGCAATTTGATTTAGCACCCATTGTTACGCTCACCTGGTTCCACTGGAGCGCCACCCAGCAGTTGGGGTTCAGCTGTCCCTCCTTGCGATGCCCAGATGCGACCAGCGGAAGAGTTCTGCCTGGAATACAGGTAAGCTATGTTCAGGACTGGGCAACCGGGGTAAACAGCCTCTCACCTCCCTGTAGGTCTGCTACCCTTCTGGACTTCTCCTCACCTTGTTTTAGATGTTGGTGGGTTCTCCATCCTGTTGTCTTGGCAGGGGCGTGTTGTGCTTGGTGGCAATGGCGATCACTGATGCCATACCCGTCTTGAGTCTTTCAGGTAGGTCTTACTGCTGTGAATATTGCTGTTCTTGCATGCCTTTTAAACAATATATTGTTCTTCCTAGGTACGCAGAAGTCCAATATGTGGCAAGGCGGAATCTGTGTTTCGCCGGTAAGTATGGGTGTTTTTGGAGCACCTTGATGCGGTGAGTAGGCGCTATGCGCTGTGCTTACGATGCCTTGCCTTTGCTAACCTGTTATCTTTTCCTCTCCACAGGTCGTGGAACTGGGCTGGAGTACGGAATTTCCGTAGTGATGCTGATTGAGGAGCAGCTGGCGAGGTAAGGCTTTCGGCACAGTTCGTTAATAGTACAATGTCTAATGCCTTGTTTCTTCACTTTTACAGGTCCGTCGATCCGAAGGAGCGCTGGTTCCAGGATGATGGTCAGGAGAGCTGCGGACCGCTGGCGATGAAGTTCAGGAAACCTGTTGCCTTTTCTCACGATGTCTTCTCCTTTCCTTTGCAGGTGCTGTTCTTCCGAGGTTCGTGGCTGAAGCTGAACACGGTCCAGGTAAAATAGTCCCCATTGTACCACACCCAAAAACACTACACTGCAAGCCTGGTTTCAAGGAGCCAGGTTATGAGGATGCCTCCACATGACTGGTATTAATGAAAAGTTGTTCCCAAGCACAAGTCCATATTCAAACATGAGCCTGGCACCAAAGGCGCCAAGACTGACCCCAACAAGGCCAAGGCTGCAATTTCTTGGGTTTAGTGGGGACTGGAATCAAGACTCTCCCTGGCCCATAGGTTGGCCAGGGGGTCTTCAGAGTGTGGGTCATGACAGCACTCCCCCCCAAAGGCCCTTCTCAAGGTGTTCCTTCTGTCCGGCCCAGGCTTAGTTGAGAAAGTTTCGATGGTAGCTTTTGATCAGACGCGGTGCGTGAACATTTTCACAGGGTTCCCAGGATCTGTCTTGGGGTCCAAAACCTTTCCAATCTATTAGATAGTATAGTCTCCCCCTTGAGTACTTAGAATCCAGTATGCCGTTAACTTCGAATTCAAGTTCTCCGTCGACAAGAATGGGTTTCGGAGCTGCTTCAATCCGTGTATCAGGTTGCATTGGTTTTAAAAGAGACACATGAAATACCGGATGGATGCGTAGATTGGATGGTAAATCTAACTTGACGGCCGCTGGACTGATACTCGCCTTGATGGTGTAGGGTCCCAAATACCTGGGTTGAAAGTTCTGGGTTCCTTTGATGGGTATAAACTTGGTGGCTAGCCAAACCTTGTCTCCTACTTGATAATAGGGGGCCTTCGTCCTGTGTTGATCGGCGAATTGTTTTTGCTTGGCTTTGGCATGAATCAGATGTTCTCTGGCCTTTTTGAAAGCCTCAGTCATGCTGGTGTGAAGGGTTTTAACCACAGGCATTTCCAAATTGGTTGGGAGATCCAATTCTGAGGTACGCGGGTGTCTACCATATAAGGTATAAAAAGGTGTTTACCCAGTACTGGAATGTAAGGAGTTGTTATATGCGTACTCAGCTATCCATAGTAAGTCCTTCCAGTCTCTCAGCTCGTGATGCAATATACACCTTAGGTATTGCTCAAGGGTCTGGTTGGTCCTTTCGGTCTGACCGTCCTTTCGGGGGGATGGCTAGTGGATAAACGGACGTCAATTTGCGCCATTGCACAACACTTTCTCCAAAAGTTGGAAATGAACTGACTACCTCAATCAGAGATCAGGACTGATGGGAATCCATGTAATTTAACAATATTGTCCAAAAATTCCTTGGCTAGAGTGGATGAATCTGGAAGGCCTTTGAGTGGAATAAAGTGGGCCATCTTCGAGAATAGGTCTATGACTACAAGAATGGTGTTAAACCCTTGACTGGTAGCCAGATCCGTGATGAAGTCAAGGGACAGGGTGTGCCATGGCGCTGGAGGAATGTCCAAAGGTCTCAAAAGACCAGATGGTTGGTGTTTTTGCGATTTGTTTTGTGCGCAGACTCCACAAGATTGAATGTATTGGATTATATCTCTCCGCCAGGTAGGCCACCAAAAGTTCTGTTTAACCTTGGCTAAGGTCTTTGTGATTCCAGGGTGCCCTTCGATTAGGGAATCATTGTAACCTGAAATGACTTGCTGTTGAAGGTTCTTGGTGGGTATGTATAGGCGGCCCTTAAAAAGGGGTAAGCGGTCTTGGATGGAATATTGTTCTCCTTGCGCTTGCCATGCAAGGAGGGTATTCGGATTCATGATTTGTTGAATTTCCATTTTCAGTTCCATGTGTGTTAAGGCTGTAGTCAGGCCTAAGTGTTTGTCTTCAGGTATGATGGTGACTGGATCTGGGGCTGTAAAAACCAAGTCATCTGTTCCAGTATGAGAAAGTGCGTCAGACTTTCCATTCTTGACGCCTGGTCGAAAAGTTATGACAAAATCGTAATCAGCGAAGAATAGAGCCCATCGCAGCTGGCGTGAAGATTGGGCCTTTGCTGTTTTAAGATACTGCAGGTTTCGGTGGTCGGTAATAACTGTAATGGTGTGTCTGGCTCCCAGAAGGTAGTGTTGCCAGGCTTTGAAGGTGGATTTGATTGGCAAGAGTTCTTTGTCGGTGATGGCGTAGTTCATTTCTGGAGGTGAAAACTACTATGACCAGAAGGCCACTGGATGTAGCTGGCCAGTTTGGGATCTCTTTGTGAGAGGACAGCTGCCATTGCTATACTGGAAGTGTCCGTCTCTACGATATATGGGAGGTCTGGAAGGGGATGTCGTAAGATCGGTGCTGAGGTGAATCTTTTCTTTAGTTCCTGAAAGGCTTTTTCTGTGTCTTCGGTCCAGGTGAATTTCTTGTTATTTTTTCGTAACAACACAGTGATTGGTTGTACGATTTGGGAGACGTCTGGTATGAACCGACGATAAAAGTTTGCAAAGCCCAACATGCTTTGTACTCCCTTTATTGACGTCGGTGATGGCCATTTCAGAACGGCGTCGACCTTGTGCAGGTCCATCCTGATGCCTCCGGGAGTAAGGATGAAGCCTAGGAACTCCACTTCGGTTACATGAAAAAAGCACTTTTCCAGCATGGCAAATAAACGATGTTCACAGAGCTTGGCGAGGACTGAACGGACGTTCTTGATATGATCGTGTTTAGAAGTTGAGTACACCAGGATATCATCTATGTACACTAGGGCGCAGACATCAATTAACTCTCTCAGGACGTCATTCATGAAGTATTGGAATGCTGCCGGTGCGTTGCATAACCCAAAGGGCATGACTTGATATTTGAATAACCCATATTTAGTACAGAAAGCGGTTTTCCATTTGTCGCCGCTTCTGACCCGAACCAGGTGATACGCTCCCAGAAGATCCAATTTGGTGTAAATTTGAGCGTCCTTGACCAGGTCCAGCATTTCCGGAATAAGTGGCAAAGGGTAACGGTTCTTCACCGTGTTCTGGTTTAATGCGCGGTAATCAATACAGGTCCTTAAGTCCCCTTCTTCTTTCGGCACGAAGAACAAAGGACTGGCTGCCGGGGACTTCGATGGACGGATGAATCCGTTTGCGAGGTATTGGTCTAGATAGGACTTCAGATAAAGATTTTCAGGTTCAGTCAGAGCATAGATTCTCCCACAGTGGACTTGGGCACCAGGGACAAGGTCGATTTGATAGTCGTAGGGCCTGTGGGGCAGCAGGGTATTGGCTTGGTCCTTCTGGAATATATACTGGAAATCACGGTATTCCTCAGGTAAAGTACTGGTTACACCTAAGATAGATGTCGTGGTTCCGGAAGTCGTAGAATTACTGAAAGCAGTCTTCTGTTCTTGATAGTAACAGGCTGGAGAGCAGTCACTGGGGAAGGTTAATTTCCTGGCTCGCCAGTTAATCGAAGGATTATGAGCAACTAACCATGGCATCCCTAGTATAAGCTGAAATTGAGGTGCCTTGATGAGGTTGAACAAAATGAGTTCCCTATGCCCATCATGGCACAGCATTGTTATCTCAGCTGTGCATTGGGTTACGGGTCCGGAAGCGATTTCAGTCCCATCCACTGTAGTCACCTTATCTGTAATCGGCTTGGAACATAAGGGAAGTCCCATCTCTGCAGCCAGATCTCGATCAATATAATTCCTGACTGCCCCACTGTCGATGTAAGCTTCTATGGCATGCATTCTGGATGACAGTTGGTTATTGATCAAGATCACTAGTATTGCAAAGTGTGAGGTCGGTGGCTCCTTTCCCTCACTCGACAAACTGACCTCTACGCTTGCCGAGCTGGGTAGTTTTCCGATTGATATTCTTTCTCTTGGTCTTTTCCGTGGCCCCAACGACCTTCCTCGGGGGTTTCACCGGGCAGTCCTTCAGGAAGTGCCCAGATTTTCCACAATACAGACACAGTTGTTGTTGCCTTTTATCTCGCTCTTGTTTTGTTAATGGGGGTTGCACTCCTCCAAGTTGCATGGGCTCAGCAGGGTTTTCTTGGGCATGAGTTACATTGTCTCTAGACTGTACATACACCGCCCGTGGATCCTTTTTGGAGCAATCTGCTTTTCGGTCTTGAAGCCGGTGGTCTAATTGTACAACCAAATTTATGAACTCCGAACAGTCTCGAGGAGGATCCACTACTTGAGCTAGAACATCTTTTAATTTGCCTCGTAAACCCTGATGAAACAGCGTGGTTCTTTTGTTTTCAGGACACCTAGCTTCAGCGACCAATCTGTTGAAAGTAGCAATGTACGTTAACAGGTCCTGATTTCCCTGTCGGAGGGAAAGGAGTTCATTGTCCACTGCTTGTTCTCGGGTATGACGAGCAAAAAGTTTCTCCATTTCCCTCTGAAATCCCCCAAAGTCATGTAACAAAGGATCATCATGTGTCACCAATGCAAATGACCAGTCTGCTGCGCTACCGCTCAGCTATGACAAGAGAAAGGCCACCCGAGCCTGGTAGTTTGGAAATGCTCCAGGCCTGCAAAGAACGTGAAGGCGGCATTGATTCATGAATGTGGTGTATTTCCATGGATCACCTGTAAATCGCTCTGGTGGGGCCAAAGGAACTGTTCCTGGTAGCATGACTTGCACCAGAGTAGAAGAAGTGGATGGCAGGGTAGGATTCGTTGGGTTGCTTGCCGGTAGGGGGGTCTGGCCCGCTTGTGATTGCAAGTATTGTCTGCTAATGTCTTCAGTGCGCTCCTTAGTCACTATTAAATCTCTTCGGAGAGCATTAGTCTCCTGACGAGCAGAATGAACCTCAGCGCGCAGTTCTCCTGTTAGTTGGGCCAATTGGTCTAATTCTGAGGTTTCCATGGCGCCCAGGTGGATTTAGTTTTGGAGGCTTCGTGTTCTGTTACGCTCACCTGGTTCCACGGGGGCGCCACCAAGCAGTTGGGGTTCAGATGTCCCTCCTTTCGATGCTCAGATGCGACCAGCGGAAGAGTTCTGCCTGGAATACAGGTAAGCTATGTTCAGGACTTGGCAACCGGGGTAAACAGCCTCCCACCTCCCTGTAGGTCTGCGACCCTTCTGGACTTCTCCTCATCTTGTTTTAGATGTTGGCGGGTTCTCCGTCCTGCTGTCTTGGCAGGGGCGCGTTGTGCTTGGTGGGCAATGGCGATCGAGTTGCTTCACTGATGCCGGCCCGTCTTGAGTCTTTCAGGTAGGTCTTATTGCTGTGAATATTGCTGTTCTTGGATGCCTTTTAAACAATGTATTTTTCTTCCTAGGTACGCGAAAGTCCAATATGTGGCAAGGCGGAATCTGTGCTTCGCCGGTAAGTATGGGCGTTTTTGGAGCGCCTTGATGCGGTGAGTAGGCGCTATGCGCTGTGCTTAAGATGCCTTGCCTATGCTAACCTGTTACCTTTTCCTCTCCACAGATCGTGGTACTCAGCCAGAGTATGGAATTTCCGTAGTGATGCTGATTGAGGAGCAGCTGGGGAGGTAAGCCTTTCGGCACAGTTCGTTAATTGTACAATGTCTAATGCCTTGTTTCTTCTCTTTTACAGGTCCGTCGATCCGAAGGAGCGCTGGTTCCAGGATGATGGTCGGGAGAGCTGCGGACCGCTGGCGATGAAGTTCAGGTAAGCTGCTGCCTTTTCTCACGATGTCTTCTCCTTTCCTTTGCAGGTGCTGTTCTTCCGAGGTTCGTGGCTGAAGCTGAACACGGTGAGCGTTATGTTGCAGAAATGCAAACTAATGCGAAGCGTGTCAGTCTATTTGGGTGTGGTTTAAATAGCTTCAAGAAAGAAGTCCAGGTAAAATATTCCCCATGGTACCACACCCGATAACACTACGCTGTAAGCCTGGTTTCAAGGAGCCAGGTTATGAGGATGCCTCCACATGACTGGCATTAATGAAAAGTAGTTCCCAAGCACAAGTCCATATTCAAACATGAGCCTGGCGCCAAAGGCGCCAGGACTGGCCCCAAGAAGGCCTAGGCTGCAATTTCTTGGGTTTAGTCGAGGCTGGAATCCAGACTCTCCCTGGCCCATAGGTTGGCCAGGGGGTCTTCAGAGTGTGGGTTGTGACACCCATGGACCGGTTTCGTCATGCGCAGCTGGCCCACGCCATCCGCACCCAGTTCCCTGACACGACTAGTATACCCCCCCGCTCTCCCATTGAGACCAATATCCTCCTGCAACGCATCCCCTCCAAGGTCACCTCTACCCTTTATCAGGCCCTCAACTCCTTCGGGACTACACAACTGGATGGGCTCAAAGCAAAGTGGGAAAGGGACTTAGGTAAACTCGAACCTGAAGACTGGGTTGATGCAATAATGGCCCATAGGGAAATTGGGATAGAAACAAAACTCAGGCTAATACAATTGAGAATCCTTCACTGCTCTTATCATTCGAGCACTGCTATGGCCAGATGGGGGGGATCCGAGGAAGGGACATGCATTAGATGCAAAACTGAGCCGGCCACCTTCTACCATATGATATGGGACTGCCAGGCAGTACAGGTCTTCTGGGAGAACTGTATCAACGCGATCTCCACTGCCCTGGCGACGCCAATTCCTAATGACCCAAAATGATACTTCTGGGCATCTGGGGGGAAGTGGACCTGTCAAAATACGAAAAAGAATTCTGGCAATTGTGCTGGGGGCGGGCAAAAGACTTATTGCGTTTAAATGGGGCTCTGCAGACCTACAGTGACTGAACCGCTGGAGTAATGAACTGGACAGATGCGCAGCTTCAGAACGCCAGATCTATAACGCACGGGGTGCCCCCGCAAATTTGAAAAGATATGGGGTAAATGGCTTGATGCTCACTGACATCCGCTGGGTTACCAATATTTATTCGCCTTGTCTCGCAACCGTCGCACGGTCCCTTGACCCGGCGGTGCCCCTCCCGCTTTTGATACTTCCATGTTTTCTTTCTCTGATGTATGCCTATGGTTAATGTACATTTTTCCGTTGTGTTGTTTAAACTCAATAAACAGAGTTATTAAAAAAAAAAAAAGAATGCTTTCGTATGATGGCTGATGTACTCATTAAGTTCAGCCTCATCCAGAACTGATTTAACGATTTTCCTCACCTTATCCGTAGGATCACTGTGTACTTCCATGTAAGTCTCAACATCAGAAAGTTGTAATTCCACTTCTTGTTTATATTTCACAAGGTCCATAATGACCAGTGCTCCACCCTTATCTGCCGGTTTTAATAAAATATCAGGGTTTGTGCATAAACAATGTAGTACCTGTTGTCCTTGGTGTGTGAAATTGCCTTTCTGTCTCCTCTTGAAGTTGATCTTCTTAAAGTCATTCAAAACATATTTTTGAAAGGTTTCGAGGGTTGGATTCTGTACTGGCGGCATAAATGTACTTCTTGGTCTTAGTTGAAGATATTGACTTTCTTCATCTAATTCAGATGGCTCCAAAGATTCAAAAAATAGCTTGAATTTCATCTTTGTGAAAAGTCGAAAAAGTAAATCTTTTCTTTGAGCAATGAACTATTGTAATGTGGTACAACTGAAATTAATTTTTGTAGGGTTTTCTTCTCAAATTGTGTCGATAGGTGTGATGAAAGGTTTTCTACCAGATCTTTTTTTGAGGGAATGCCACCTTCCGCGACGGGATTTTTCTTTTTGTTTCTTCTTGTTGGTTGACCCTGTCTAAAAAAGATGCCCTGTCCCCATGTGTGAAGCCCTGTCAGGTTTATTGTCGGGTTTGGGGAGATCTGTCTGGTTGAGTGTGATGGTTGGCTGACCCGATGAGCTCACAATGGCTTTAGTGGCTCCATTGAAGTCACTTGCTGTGCTATTTTATTAAAGGGAAATGCTGGGAATTCAAGGTCATCGTCGGTGACGCTTCTATGCAAATCCCAAATCTTCGCTGCAGTGGTCATGTGCCTGGCATTTCAAAACCAGATTCCTGCTGCACCTTGCAGTTGATTACTTTGTGAAGCCAAGGGTACAGTAAACACATGCAATGCTTCACAAAGCGGCTCGCCTGTTTTACAAGCACCTTTTACTTTTTTGCTTAGCTGCATACTCTATTCACATAAAGTACAGCAATAAACCGCAATTCTGTTTCAGACCATGATAAAAGCAGTTTATGTCCTCTTGATAAAACAACGCAGCAGATTCCATGTATCGCAGGTTTTTCAAGTCATGAGTAAGTAGCACACCCGGCTCTGCCTACTTTACCTGCATTCTACTACTGGCAGTGGTAGGAGAGAGGCTGCCCGTTGGCCCGTCTTTCCTTTTTTAGACAATAGCACTTTGCATTAGGGACCTGAGGGTTGAAACACATGGAAAAAAACATATCTGCAAGTCCCCAAACGGAAACGGCTGTTGACTGAAATGATAGGTCTAGGTGCTGTCACGTGATCACTAAGACAGAGCAAAAGGCTTTCTGGAATTTAAAACCCTCTCTCAAATCAAATGCTTTCAAGTTGTACCATATCAGGTGTGAGATACTCCCCCTATGCTGGCACGCATGACCATGTCACCCTGGAAATCCGCCATTGCATTTATATTGGGGAATTTAAACTTAAATATTATATAAGAAAACAAAATGACCTGCGACAAAAGGCAAAGCTCTGCTTCTGCATATTTTTGAGGCATACGTTTTAATTAAGGAGTTGTGTTAGACAGCAAAGCTTTATTGACCTTCAAAAATGACTTACTGAGCAGTTATTTTGCATGCAGATTACTATTGTGAGGCCAAACGACCCAAGGTATACTGCTTTCCCGCTTTGCAATTTGGGAAAAATGTCATATTTGCACAGCAGGCTAAGCAATGCCCCTGGCAGTAGTTCATCACAGAAGACGACAGTTTGCTTTTTGTCCCCTTGAGCACAAGTGATCGGATCTAGTAGATGGCAGTTTATGGAAAGTGCGTGTTTTGCATGTGTACAGTATCAGCATTTGTTCACCTTATAAACAGGTCCCTACTCTTTGCCTCTGCATGATGTTAATAGCTGTTACTTCTACTGGACAGTGACCGTTTCAATGCATTGGATGATGAAACACCATCTCAGCCCTACCATGATTCATACTTGTGACATAGAGATCATTCACATCTCTACAGCAGGCATTCAAACCATAGAGCTATACTACCATCATTGTCCTGCATCCCAGGTTATATGCTATATATCTGAACAACCCAGACCAATACATCACAGCATGCCCTCCCCTGCAAGGCCCTTTTCTCAACCCTTGAACTTGTTTGGCCAGAAATCACTGAAAATGTTAAAGATTCTCGGAGTTTCGAAGAACCCGAAATTCAGATGGTTCAATTGTACCTCAATCTATGATGATATGATATGATATGGCATTTGTAACGCGCCTATACACAAGTGTTTCAAGGCGCGACGAGGCAGGGGGGGTGGAACAAGGGGAAGACAGACAACGATCCTACTAGGCCAGGTGTCATTCAGATCGCGCAAGTGCAGGGGTGGGGGGAAGGGAAAAGTGCAAGGGGAAGGGGAGGGGGGGAAGTGCAGTACAAGGTAAGTAGCGTAAAAAAATAATAAATAAGGCCAGCTGGTGGCAAGTGCAAGGTAGATGCAGAACAAGTGCTGGGAAGGGGGGCTGTAAGGATACAGTGACAGTCCTGCAGTGCAAGGGGGTGCCAGGGAGGCAGTGCAAGTAAAGAGAGTGGCTGGGTCCTGGACCGAGGTCACAGAGAGTGGCCCAGTTGCAGATTCAGAGCAGATTCAGTGAAGAATTAAAGCTGTTCAGCAGGGGAGAGGGAGAGAGAAAGCAGAAGCAAAGAGGAAGGTTTTGAGGTGCTTCCGGAACCGGAGGTGGTTCTCCTCAAGTTTCAGGGAGGCAGGAAGGCTGTTCCAGAGGGAGGCCCCTGCTGTAGAGAGAGATCTACCCCCAGCTCGTTGCTTCGAGAAGCGGCTGACCCTGAGGGAGTTGGAGACGGATGAGCGAAGGGCTCGGGAAGGAAGATATTTAGGAAAAGAGAGTTGAAGGTAATTGGGCCCCAGGCCCCAGAAGGCCTTGTGGACAATGCAGAGGGTTTTGAACTTAATCCTCGCAGCCACTGGGAGCCAGTGTAGAGATTTCAGTCCTGGAGAGATACGGTCCCTGGGCTTGAGGCCAAGGACAAGTCTCGCAGTTCTGTTATGGATGAGTTGCAGAGAGCGGAGAGTGGAGGCAGGCAGATTAAGATAGAGGCTGTTACAGTAATCCAGCTTTGAGAGAACCAGGGCTCGGGAGACAGTGAGCTTCTGGGGGAAGGAGAGGAAGGGAAGAATACCTCTGAGGAGGTGCAGCTGCTAGTGTGACTTCTTAGAGACGTCTGATATATGAGGAGAGAAGGAGAGTGTGGAGTTGAAGATGACCCTGAGGTTTTTTGCCTTGCAGGTAGGAGCAGGAAGGGGGCCAAGAGAGGCCGGCAAGAGAGCTGCAGGGAAGGAGGGAGTGGGTGTGCCGATAAGTAGAATCTCAGTCTTACTGGCATTAAGGCAAAGGTCATTGGCGGCACACCATTCCTGGATAACAGACAGACAGTCAGAGATGAGGGAAGGAGAGGAGGAGGCCTAGGGTAGCCTGAAAATGAGCTGGGAATCGCCCGCATAGCACTGGAAGTTGGGGCAGAGAGCGGCGATGCGGAGGGCAAGGAGTGCCAGATACTGGTTGAAAAGCCAGGGAGAGAGGTTAGATCCCTGGGGAGCACTACAGGAGGAGAAAAAGATGTCAGAGAGGAAGGACCCCAGTTGGACCAGGGAGGGTCGATTGGAAAGGAAAGAGGTCAGCCACGCCAGAGCCTGACCAGTGATACCCAGGTTATCACGGAGATGGTTGAGCAGGATGGCATGGTTGACAGTGTCAAAGGCAGAGGAGAGATCGAGTAGAATGAGAACACACGCAGTGTTGGAATCGAGGTTCGAGAGCAGGTCCTCACGGATGTTCAGGAGAGCAGTTTCCGTGCTTCTGGCAGCTCTGAAGCCAGATTGATGGTCATGAAGACTACCAACAGATTCAGCGTGGAGGTTAAGCTGGGAGATGGCCAGTTTCTCCAGGAGCTTGCCCAGGAAGGGAGTAATGGAGATTGGGCGATAGTTAGTAGGGCAGGAAGGGTCGGAAGAGGGTTTCAGGAGGAGGGGGTGCACAAGGGAGTGCTTGAGGGGGGAAGGGAAGACTCCAGAGGCGAAGGAGTGGTTGCAAAAATCAGCCAGGGCAGGAGCCAGGGAGTCGATGTGGTCCTTGATGGTTTTGGAAGAACAGGGGTGAACCTGTTTAGACGAGACTTTCATAGATCGGACTTGTCTGGAAACCTCATCAGCAGAAAAAAGTGGAAAGGCAGAGAAGGAGGGAGGAGGGGTGGCTGCAGAAGGGTCAGAGGAAGAGCCGGGAAGAGAGGGAGGGAGGTGAAAGGAGGAGAGCGAGGACAGTATGTCCTGAGTTTTTGAGATGAAGTGAGAGGCCAGTGCAGTGCAGAGGGCCTGGGAGGGGACAGGAGAGGTAGAGACTGCAGCAGGGTTGGCCAGCTCCTTGCAGATTTTAAAGAGTTCGGCCGAGTTGTTTGATGCCGCAGAGATGCGGGCTTGGATAAGGGCTCTCTTCTTGGTGAGAACGGAGAGCCGGTATTGCCTTTGGAGCAGGCGGCAGGCCAGTTTGTCAGAGGATGAACATGAAGCACGCCATTTCCTCTCTGCCACCCTGCACTTGCGTTTTAGGGTGACGAGATCCGAGTCATACCAGGAGTTACATTTGGCTTTGGGCTTCAGGCGGATTCTCATGACGGGGGCAAGGATATCAAGAGTATTAGATATAGCAGAGTGGAGCATGGAGAGGGCTGTGTCAGGGTGGGAGTCAGCCGAAGGGGGAGGCGGGGGCGAGAAGGTAGCAGCAAAAGCCTCAACTGACACGCGCTTCATGGGTCGGATGACCGAGAAGGTGGGTGGTAGTGAAGAGGGTGGCTTTGCCTGTGGGGTAGGGAGGGTGATGTGGGAGGATAGGAGAAAGTGATTACTCCAGGAGAGAGGAGTGGAGAGAGGGACGGAGAGGGGAAGGTCAGAGGAGATCAGAGCATCAAGAGTGTGCCCTGCAGAGTGAGTAGGCCCAGACGGGAGAATAGAGAGTGCGAGAGAGTCGGAGAGGTCACGAAAGAGACCAGTGGGGGGACAGGAGGCATCGAGGTGGATGTTGAAGTCACCAAGAAAGAGGAGTTGAGTGGTTGAGGACAGGAGTGAGGAGGAGAGGTCAGCCCACTCAGAGAGGAAGGAGGAAATTTGACCAGGTGGCCGATAGATAGTAGCCACAGTAAGGGAATGGCTAGGAGAGAGAGAGAGTTGGCAGACGAGACATTCAAAAGAGGAGTAGGTCTGCGTAGTAGTGACAGTGGCAGGAATCCACTCAGGGAAGATAAGGGCAACAATCTGGTTCAAGCACAGCAGCTTATGAAATTGAGATACATGCTGCAAATGCACGGCAACATAATAGACAATTTGAAGGCACAATCATTTGAAAAAAACTCAGATATCAGATGTAGGGGTGAGATCTTCATTAGAGCATAACATATAGTGATCCCACATCAGGCTCCTTCCCCAAATCTTCCAAAGGCCATACCTGAGCATTCTGTAGTACTGGAAAGGATCTCTGTTATGGCTATCCATACGATGAAGTGGATATATGCCAAACAAAAGCCTCTGATATCCCTCTCATCATTACCAACAATTAACCAAGGTCTGATGGGAAAGTGAAGGAAAAGCTAGCCAACATCTATTAATTGAATATATTCATCTACATATTGCAGTCTTCTTAGTACCATTTTCTGCCTAAGACTGTGTTTCTCCTGCAACTGGACAGGTCTCCCTCTCCATTCAATCAGACTGATCAGGATCACTGACGTACACCTGCTCACCCAGTTGTGATTCCACACCCTCTTGTCCTCAGTCTCGACAGAATTATGGCACATCTTCCTGACTCTAATGGGTTGTGACCATGCAGACCCACAAACACACACCCAGGATGATATCTTTGGCTGCCTTCTGCATATCATATAATGCCTTGTTGCACAACTGGGATTGCCTTAGTCTTCTCTCTACCCCCATCTAAATATACGCTTCTCTTCTTCGACCTACCAAGCCATGGTGGGGACAACCTGGCATCTGGTTTTCAACCACGAAGTACGTCAAATGGATATGAGAAGTGTACCTGTGTTCCAGTGAGAGTGTCTATTACTGTCTCCTTTCAACTGAGACCACCCCTACGTCCTTGCAGATCCACTCTTTGAGAAGTGTTTTCTATCTTTCCGCTCTCCTATTTGTCGCTGGGAGATAAATGGTGATGCGTTCAAGCTCTATGCCATTATTGGATAGATAACCTAGCATTTCCCTCAATCTAAATTGCAACCGTTGCCAGTCACCACCATAGTCGAGTACCCTTCCCACTTGAATACTTCATCTAAGAATGTGGTGACATCCCTAGTGCAGATTTCCTGTGGAAACCACCAGTCTGTCCATTGAAACAAATGGTCAATACGTACTATGCAGTAGTCACCAAAACCCCTCATGTTATGTTGAGCTAAGAAATTTTAGCCCCACTCTCTCCCAAGCTAGTGGGTGAATATATGAATTTATCATGGGAGCTTTGACGGACGGATGTGCATATTTCATCAACTTTCTCACAAATACATTCCCTCACTGTGTACTCTAAGTTTCAATCACAATGCAGCCACCAATAGCCGGACCTGATTCTTTGTTTATATTTGGCTATGCCTTGGTGGCTCTTGTGTGAAATGTCTGTGACCCTTTGTCTTATAATCCTTGGGTGCTAGCCTCTGCACTAAAGACCAGTAATTACTTGTAGCTCATCCCTTAACTAGCCCAATTTCTGACCAACAATGGCCCTTAACCTGTACTAAGATGGATACCTAAGCTCCTTCATAGCATCTTCCCCAATTGTGTTTGGATACTGGATTCGCTTCTGCTGCCAGAATTTGTTAATCATCATCCTTTTCCATCTCTTCCATCCTATTTGTAAGTCTTGGCAAACAGCTTACCACTTTTTTATTGGCACCTAGTGTGTATGTATATATATATATTCAATGAAAAACATTTGTTAAAAGGGACGTTATGGTTAAGCTGCGCTACTAAAAACCTATCAAATTCAGTAAAAAAACTTTGTTAAAGGGACGTTATGGTTCAAAGTAAAACCGAAAACCCCCTGAAATTCGGCAGTTATGGTAAGATAAGCAACCATAACTCGCGCCACCGTGCACTGCTAACACTAACACCCAGGACATCAAAGATGACATCACAAATGTCATTAATGACACAAATCCACAACCTCAACATCTGATTGGATGATCCCTACAGTCTTCTTTCCATGCTGGATTTGCTGGAAAACATGTATGTATGGATGTAGCACGCCCTGTCCGTGGACCGCGTAACTCTTAGACAGCCCTTCTACCATTTCCACTTCACTCTCTGTGCCATTCCCTCATTGGATACAGCTAAGCAGGCACACAATACGGAGAACGTCCTCAGAACACCCCCATTTTGTTTATTTTCGAACAATTCAGGACACCGCGAGTGTTCTTAGAACACTTTCAGCTTGACAACGAACAATACAGACATTCAGGACACCGCCTGCGAACATTCCAGGACCCCACGAGTCTTCTTAGAACACTTTCAAATTGACACCGAATCCATTCTGTTTATTTACGAACATTTCAGAACAGCCGTGTTGTCCGCAGAAAAATCGAACACAACAAAAGCGTCTAGCACATAAAAAAAACAGAACATTGAACCTATCTCATACTCTCCCACCCTCCCGAACACTCTTACACACCAACACACTCCACTAAATACAATTTTTAATCCAAGTTTCACCGCGCTGTCCGCGGTCGTCGGCGAATGCAAGATGGCGGGCACCACAAAAAATCTGACGCGCTCCACGCCCCACGCCGTCCAATCAGCAAACACGTCGCATGTTCGCGGATATCACGCAAGCCGCCCGGCCAATCAGGGCACTGTCCGCGGAGCGAACCAGGAAGTCCGTCCGCGAAGCGAATGGAGATATCACTAATTGTTTTGCCTTACATTTTGGTCATTTTAAAAAAAACTACTGGACTGATTTACACCAAATTTGCAAAAGCACGCTTTCGGGAGCAAGCCCCCGCTGCTGCCGCAAATTTGGTGTAAATCCGTCCAGCGGTTTGGGCTGTAAGCGTGCGCAAAGTTTTTTCCCATTATGTCTATGGGAAAAAACAAAAGTTTTGGGACCCCCCCTATAACATTGCCCCCCCTGGACCAAACCTCTCCAAACTTTGTAAAAAAATTCAGAGTGGGCCATATACTTTTTTTTGCAAAGTTTGGTGAGGCAGAGGGAGCGAAGTTATAAGCCACCCAAAAAATGCTCTTCCTATGGAAACACCAACTTAACCATAACTACATGGACGCTACCGCGTCCATGTAATATATATATATATATTATTTTTTTTTTTTTCAAGGAAAAAAGTTAGTTGCAGATACATTAAGGTGAGAACTTAATGTAACAAAACCTCTGAAACTCAGCTAAAGCCACCTTAGCTTCATGCCCCCTGTTGTGCAGCCTTTGACCACAATGATGACATCACAGATAGCATCCCCAATGACATCACTAGTGACATCACTAATTAAATCAGCTATGACATCACTGATGACATCTCAGATTAGATTACAACACTAACCGGCTACTGCCAGTGTTCACAGCTTTTGGGTGTGCCCACTGTATATTTTACAACAGTAACCGGACACTAGCCATGGCCTTTGGCCATGCACACTGTCTATTTTACCACATTAAGGAGCCACTAGCCATGGCCATCATCCACGCCCAGTCGCCATGCCCTTTGAAATCGCCCCTGTACATTATAACACATTAAGGGACAGTAACCATGGGCTTCAGCCATGGCTAGTGTCCACGGCCTTTGACTGTGCCCACTGTATATTTTCAAACACTAACGGACCTCTAGCCATGGCCCTTGGCCATGTCCACTGTATATTTTCCAACACTCATCATACACTAGCCATGGCCTTTGGCCATAGGTAGTGGTCCCAGCCTTCGCCCATGCCCACTGTATATTGTAACACATTAAGGGGTCACTATCTATGGCCTTCAGTCATGGCCAGTTGCTACAGCCTTCGGCCATACGCACTGTATATTGTCACCAGTGATGCCATCTGTGATGTCATCATTGTGGTAATAGGCTGCACAACAGGGGCCGCAAAGTTAAGGTGGCTTTAGCTGAATTTCAGGGGGTTTGTTGCATCCTTGAAACACTTGTGTATAGGCGTGTTACAAATGCCATATCACATCATCAAGCTCTCACCTTAATATCCCTGCAACGAAAGTTGTTTCCCTAAATTTCAAGGGTTTTGTTATTCCATAGGTTATTTTCTGCACCAATGGCCATGGCCGGCTGTGCCCACTATATATTTTAGAACACTACCAGACCACTAGCCATGACCTTTGGCCATGCCCAGTGGGCACAGGCTTCAGCTGTGCCCTCTGTCTATTTTAAAACACTAACAGACCAATATCCATGGCCTTTGGCCATGGCCAGTGCACACAGCCTTTGGCAGTGCCCTCTGTATATCTTGGAACACTACCAGACCGCTAGCCATTGCCTTCGGCCATAGCCAGTGGGCACAGCCTTCAGTAGTGCCCACTCTATATTTTGAAACACTTGCAAACCATTGTTCAAAGACTTTCATCAATCACAGACTGATTTTGACTTGTTTTGACAGTGGTATTATTATGTATAAAAGATGTCAGGCTTTGAGAACTCACTATAAGCCTCTTGTTTTATGGCCGGTCTCCTGGTGACTGTTGTTATACATTGCACAATCCCAACTAACTGCATTCAAGCAGCACGGAAAAGGGGAAAAAAATGGCCATCTGCAAGAATACCATATGCCCAGGTACTTTTTCACCATATTGAAAATCAAAAGCTAGCACCCATGTACATATGCACAGTAAGTGAACATATATCTTAAAGTGAAATATACAAATGTAGTTCAATTGACCTTTCTCTTAGAAGAAAGAGCGCGAGACAAAATAGTATTGGAATTTTTTTTTAAAAGTAATGAAGACCAGAAAAATAACCTGAGAGAGGAAATGTTCCAGTACATGCTGGCAAATTATAAAAGGTCAACCCAGTAATCGGTGAACTATTCCCTGGAAAACAAAATCCCGATGCGAAACAAGTGCTTGTGGTTTTGAGAGTAAGCGTCTGCATTGGGAACATAACAACCTGAATAAAATCCTGGTAGCCACATACTTGAGCAAGCTTGCAACCTCAATAAAACCCAAGGGGTTGCGTCCACTCTCTGGAAAAACATTATGCTGTCCACCCACGTGTCCTTTACTTGTGCCCTGAAAAGCAGCCACAATCATGGGGAAATAAATGCACCAATGTCTAATATTGCAACCTCTCTTGCCATATCCTGGGCAAATACTCATGACTTACTTGCCGTCCCCTCCTCACCCCCCATGTCTGGCTTTCAACAATAAACTGCTTTATAAAGATAACTTGAAATGTAAACATACCATAGTGTCATTCAAATATATAAATCCTTATAGATCTATGTTAGGCAAAAAGTGTACAATTGTGGCACATTATCCCCCCCCATCTTAAATGGGAGACTGCAAATGCCGGAATACAATACAGCAATTCAGCAAACGTGTATATATATTATATGGCCCGCGGTAGCGGCTGTGTAGTTATGGTTAAGTTGCTCAACCCATAGGAAGACCACTTTTTGGGAGGCTTATAACTTCGCTCTCCCTGGACAAATGCACATGAAACTTTGCAAAAAAACGTTTATGGGCCGCTCTGAATTATTTTGTGAAGTTTGGTGAGGTTTCGTACAGGGAGGCGAAACTTATACGGGGGCCCCATTTTTTTTTCCATGGACTGAATCGACAAAAACTTTGTACATGTGTACAGGCCAAACCGTTGGACAGATTTTCATGAAATTTGCTGCAGGAGCAGCGGCTTGGTCCCGAAAGCGTGCTTTTCTAAATTCGGTGATAATCCGTCCTTTACTTTCTTTTAAAAGCAGGTAAAATGTACATCTCAAAAAATTAGTGATATCTGGCTCGGCAGTCCCATTTCCCTGTTTGCTCTGCGGTGATTGGCCTGCAGTGTGGCGTGATGTCAGTGGACATTGGACGTGCCTGGTGTTTGGCTGGAGGGAAGCGTGATGTGAGTCATAATTTTGGGTATCGCCACCATGTTGATCCGAGGATAGTGCAGCACCGAAAGGGGCTAGAAAACATGGTATGCAGCATCTGGTGGTGGGAAGAGGAGATGGGAAGCATGGGGGAGTGAGATGTGGTTCATCTGATATATTTCATTAGGTGGAAGAAGACAGTGGTGTGCCAGCGGTATCGTTGCATACTGTGAAATTTTGCTGGTACCTCCTCAGGCGACTACCTTGTGTGGTGAATGCAGGTAGCCTTTGTTACGGCATGATATGTCGTGAGCCAACCTCTTTCTGTGGTGACTACTGGCAGGCTCAATTGCAGATGGGGAGTGGATTGCACATGACATGAGTATTTTTACATAGGGTGCAGTATGCTGTGTTGTGTGTGGTATGCCCGTAGCGCCTTGGATGCATGGCTGGAGGCCTTGCACCGAAATGTATGTCCACTGGTTACAAGAAGATTTCACATTGTTGCCTTGTGTGTGTGGTTTGTCAGCATTGTACACATTGTTGGTTGCATGGGTGTGGTGATTGTTAGCAAGTCCTCCAGTTTTGGGTGCATGGCTGGAGATGGTGGAGTCAGAGTGTCCACTGGGTGAAGTGTTGGAATACTGTGTGTATAGAAGTGCATAGGGTCCCAGTACATGCTTTATGTGGTTGGGTTGTGGACATTGCGCAGATTACTGAGTATTGAACTGTATTATGATGTATTGGTTCTTTGTAGTTAATAGAGTGTTGGGAGCAGGGGCAATTGTAACGCTCACCTGATTCCCGCAGAGGCGCCGGTCTTGACTGGGTGAATGCCGTATCTTCAAAGGTGATGTGTAACACACGGTTGGCTCTTTGGGCTGGACCTCTGTGCACTGTATGTCTGACTCGTAGAGTAAGATGTCTGCAGATAGAAAATATGGGATTAATGAACTGGGGTTATTGGGTGCCTCTCTCCTCTTCCCTTTCTCTTCTCCTGTAGAACCCCAAAGGTTAACACCCTCACCTTAGGTAAGTGAACGCCGAGCTCTCCATCTGCCTCGGGGCAGGGTGCCGTAACCAGTTTCTTCACTGGATAAGGGTGCAGGCCTCTTGACCTCAGAGGACTGCTGTCCGTCGGCAACTGCACGAACGGTAAGTTCTGGGCACTTCAAATGTCTTAAAAGTCTTTTGTAATGATATCTCTTGTTTTGCAGGGTTCCGGCGATGGCGGATGGCGGGCTGATGAGAGTTGAAGATCGAACCCGCGTGAGGAATAGAAGTGCCTGGAAGCACGTAAGAAAGCGCTTGTAGCCTGCTTCACGATGCGCACTAACTGTCCCTTTTATCTTGCAGGTACAAGTTCGGAGCTTTAGAGAAGCTGAAGGGTGCTGGAATACCCACTGGATTCGGCGTGGGAAGGAGTAATGGCACGTGAGTAATAAAGTTGCCCAATGTCTTTAAACGCACCTTCTTTTGTCTTTCAGATGCGGGATGCAGCGCCGTAGGCCTCCGGAGCGTGCGAAGAGCTGGTAAGCTTTTGTCTTTCAGATCCCGGAATGCAGTGCGAAGACCTCCGGAGCATGCGAAGAGTAGGTAAGCCTTTGTCTTTCAGATGCCGGAATGCAGCGCGAGGCGTTGGTGACAGCCGAAGGACCAGGTAAGAGATGCGCTGCCACTGAAGACCGTAGTGCTAACCTGTTCTTTCTTTGTCTTTACAGGTGCTGCTGAAGACTGGATTCCAGGATGGTAAGCCTTTGTTCCCTTAGGCCCAGGATCAGAAGCAGAAGACACGATGAGCGTTCTGCTGCAGAGAATGCAGAATAACGCAAAGCAAGATTCATCCATCGGGTGTGGTTTAAATAGCCTCCTGTAGTGCTTAGGTGTCTCCTTCCACAGCCACGCCTAGGTAAGAAAAGAGTTCCTGCTTTCCAGAAGAGTTCCAGTGTTCTGAACCTAGGGAGTGGCTCCTGCCCCACCCAACAGGAAAAGTAGTCCCAAACAGAAGAGGATCAGGGGTTCAACTGGCAGGTAAGTAAGCAGCATGGTCTGCTGCAGGTAAGTCCACCCAAGCATTATGAGCCCGGCGCTTCCAGCGCTGGGACTGGGCATCTTTATGAGCCTGGTGCCACTGGCGCCAGGACAGGGTCCAAAAGGTCCCAATTGGGACTGGCTGGCACTCGGAACCGGGGTTATGGGTCTGCTTCCAAGGGAGTCGGGCAAGTCCTGATCTTTTGGAAGCAGAGATCATGACAGCACCCCCCCTCAAGGCCCCTCCCAAACCGGGCTTCTCCGGGGGTTTGGGCTTGTTAGGAAATGTTCGATGAAATCTTTTGATTAGACGAGGCGCGTGGACATATTCTGCAGGTTCCCAGGATCTTTCTTGGGGACCGTAGCCTTTCCAGTCAATCAGGTAAAATAGTTTAGATTTGGAGATCTTGGAATCCAGGATGCTTTTGACATCAAACTCGAGTTCTCCGTCAACTAGAATAGGTTTTGGAGATGTAGTTAGTCGGGTTTGAGGTTGCACGGGTTTTAATAGAGAGACGTGGAAGACCGGATGTATCTTCATGTGAGGGGGCAAGTCCAACTTGACCGCTACTGGATTTACTATGGTAGTGATGGAATAGGGACCAAGGTATCTTGGGTTGAATGTGCGTGGTCCTTTTAGAGGTAGATATTTGGTGGATAACCAGACTTGATCTCCTACTTGATATTGGGGGGCTTCCTTCCGATGTTGGTCTGCTCCTTTCTTGTATTGTTCTTTAGCCCTT
Organism: Ambystoma mexicanum; assembly: GCF_040938575.1. NCBI lineage: Eukaryota > Metazoa > Chordata > Amphibia > Caudata > Ambystomatidae > Ambystoma > Ambystoma mexicanum. The sequence goes on from NC_090936.1 coordinate 664,369,239, forward strand.
TGAAGGTGAGAAACGGCTTCCTTAAAGGCTTGGGTGATTGTAGAATGCAGGTGGTCTACTGCTGGTGTTCCAAGATCTTGGAGTGGATCCAACTCCGAGGTTCGAGGGTGACTACCGTATAAAAGAAAAAACGGGGTCTTCCCAGTTCCCGAGTGGACAGAGTTATTGTAGGCATATTCGGCTATCCAAAGGATATCTTTCCAAGTTTTTTCAGTGTGTTGTAGCATGCAGCGCAAATACTGTTCCAGAGTTTGATTGGTCCTCTCGGTTTGTCCGTCGGTTTGAGGGTGGTGGCTGGTCGAAAGTCTCACATCAATTTGAGCCGACCGACAGCAACTTCGCCAAAAATGAGAAATAAATTGACTACCTCGATCCGAAATTAGAACTGAAGGAAAACCATGCAGTCGGACGATGTTTTCGAGAAATTCTCAGGCCAGAGTTGCTGCTGTTGGTAAGCCTTTGAGTGGAATGAAATGCGCCATCTTGGAGAATAGGTCCACGATTACTAGGATCGTATTGTATCCGGAGCATGGAGGTAGATCGGTGATGAAGTCCATAGAAAGCGTATGCCAAGGGCGAGGTGGGATGTCAATAGGGCGTAAGAGGCCGGCTGGTTTTTCCTTTTGACTCTTGTTTTGGGTGCATACTCCACAGGACATTATAAAGTCTCTGATATCTTTTTTCCAAGACGGCCACCAGAAGTAGCGCTTGATCTTTTCTGAGGTTTTGGCCATACCGGGATGTCCTTCCATTAAGGAATCGTGATAACAAGAGATTACCTTTTTCTGTAAATCTGTGCTGGGCAGGTATAATCGTTCTTGGAAATACAATAAGTTGTCCTTCACTGCAAAGTCCTTTCCCTGCAGATGCCAATTCTGTATGTCTGCTGGAGTTACAAGTTGCCTGGCTTTATCCTTAACTTCCTCTATGGATTGTGTGGCGATTACACCCAGAATTCTTTGTTCGGGAATGATAGGTACAGGTTTAGGGTTGATCAAGTGTTCTTCCACTCCCATCCGAGAAAGGACATCAGCTTTACCGTTTTTTGTACCAGGTCGATAGGTAATTATGAAGTCAAACTCGGCAAAGAATAGTGCCCAACGGAGTTGTCTAGAGGATTGGGCTTTTGCGGTTTTCAAATATTGCAGGTTTCGGTGATCCGTAATCACAGTAACGGTGTGTCGGGCCCCCAGAAGATAATGCCGCCAAGCCTTAAAGGCAGACTTGATAGCCAGAAGTTCCTTATCAGTAATAGTGTAATTGATTTCAGGAGGCGAGAATTTGCGGGACCAAAATGCCACGGGATGCAACTGATTGGTTACTGGGTCCTTTTGTGATAGAACTGCCCCCATGGCAAGGCTCGAAGCATCAGTTTCAACGATGTAGGGGAGTTCGGGGCGAGGATGTTTTAAAATTGGTGCAGAGATAAATTTAGTCTTCAAATTCTGGAAAGCTTGCTCCGCCTCGGTAGACCATTCAAAACGTTTGTTTTTCTTTAACAAGGCGGTGATGGGCTGGACTATTCGAGAGAATTCGGGGATAAACCTGCGGTAAAAGTTAGCGAAGCCTAACATGCTTTGAACACCTTTTACGGAGGATGGTGATGGCCATTTGAGAATTGCATCGACCTTCTTTGAATCCATACGCACTCCGCTAGGGGATAATATGAATCCCAAGAACTCAACTTCAGTCACGTTGAAAACACATTTTTCCAACTTGGCGAAAAGTTTGTGTTGACGCAATCTCTCGAGGACCATTTTCACGTGTTTCCGATGTTCAGATTCCGATGAAGAATAAACGAGGATGTCGTCAATGTAAACAACAACACACACATCTATGAGCTCTCTGAGGACATCGTTCATAAAATATTGAAAGGCGGCCGGGGCATTGCAAAGTCCGAAGGGCATGACCTGATATTCAAATAGCCCATACTTGGTGCGGAAGGCCGTCTTCCATTCATCGCCCTCTTTTACTCGTACCAAGTGGTAGGCTCCTCTAAGATCCAGCTTTGTATATATGCATGCTTTTCTGACTTGGTCCAGGAGTTCAGGGATCAAAGGTAACGGATATCTATTCTTAACGGTGATCTGGTTCAGGGCACGATAATCTATACAAGTTCTAAGGTCCCCTTCTTTTTTTGGAACGAAGAACAAAGCTGAAGAAGCAGGGGACTTGGAAGGACGAATAAACCCATTCGCTAGGTATTGATCCAGGTATTGTCGGAGGTGAAGGTTCTCAGGCTCGGTGAGGGCATACATTCTACTACAAGGAGGAGTAGATCCAGGTATCAGGTCTATCTGGCAGTCATAAGACCTATGAGGAGGTAGAGAGTTAGCCTGATCCTTCCGGAAAACATCTTGGAATTCTAGGTATTCGGGAGGTAACTGGGGAGTCTCCGAAGAAATTGCTGCCAGTGCAACACCAGGTGGAGGGTGACAAGTAGAGGCACATTCTGGAAACTGAACCGTTCTTGCTCGCCAATCGATCTGAGGATTGTGTTTCTCTAACCAAGGTATTCCTAGAATAATCTGGAACTGAGGGGCCTTGATCACATCGAACACGATCTTCTCATGGTGTCCATCTTGACTTACTAGCGTCACTTCTTGAGTGGTATGCGTTACTGGTCCGGAGGCTATCTCCGTACCATCCACCATAGTAATGACGTCCTTTACAGCCTTGGGACAAAGAGTTAGATTCATCCTCAAAACCATTTCATGATCCACATAATTGCCGATGGCACCGCTGTCGACGTAAGCTTCAATCGCATGTAATCGATCCGGATGATCAGGGCTAATGAGGACCATAGGTATCACGAAATGCGAGGTCACGGAACTGGTTTTAACGCTCGGCAAGAGGACCTCTATTCTTGTCGGGCGAGGTCGTTTCCCTGCTCAGAGTTTGTGACCTTGGTAACTGCAGCTCCTACTGCCTTCTTGGCTGGTTTCACCGGACAGTCTCGAAGAAAGTGCCCTGAGTTTCCGCAATAGAGGCATAATTGCAACTGTTTTCTCCTTTCCCGCTCCTTTTGTGTGAGTGGTCCTTTCAGGCCCCCTATTTGCATGGGTTCCCCGGAGTCTACTCCTTTGGTAGGAGTTGGTGGTTTGGAAAATACTCGAGCATCAAACTTGGAACGATCGGCCTTCCTGTTCTGCAGTCTGTGATCTATTTGAACGACTAAGTCTATATAGTCCGAACAGTCTTGCGGGGGATTCACTACTTGGGCTAACACATCTTTGAGCTCTCCACGTAGACCTCTATAAAACAGCGTAATCCTTTTGTCCTCAGGCCATTGAGTTTCCACTATTAGTCTGTGGAAAGACGCAATATAAGCCAAAAGGTCTTGATTACCCTGTCGCAACTAAAGAAGCTCATTGTCCAAGGCCTGCTCCTGTGAATGTCTTGCGAACAGTTTTTCCATACTGAGCTGAAAAGCTTGAAAATCATGGAGAACCGGATCATCTTGATTAACTAGAGGGATGGACCAGTCTGCCGCATTGCCACTAAGGTACGAAAGCACGAAAGCTACTTTAGCTTGATCAGTTGGAAAGGCTGCTGGCCGGCATAAGAAATGCAACCGGCACTGATTAATAAATACTGCAAACCTCTTTGGGTCACCAGAAAATCGTTCGGGCGGAGCCAGAGGTACATTCCCAGGTAGGTTGATTTGCACTGGATTCATAGAGGATGTTGAAGGAAGATTTGCCCCTGATGCGGGTACTGGGGTCTGTCCGGCTTGTGACTGTAGCCATTGTCTAGCGAGATCGTCTGTTCGCTCCTTGGAAATGATCAGTTCCCTTCTTAGAGCGTTCGTTTCCTGACGGGCTGCATGCACTTCTGCTCTTAGTTCCCCAAGTAACTGGGCTAGCTGATCGGTATCCGAGGTTTCCATAGCGCCTGGGCGGGAGTTTTGCAGTTGGCTTTGCGTTCTGTAACGCTCACCTGATTCCCGCAGAGGCGCCGGTCTTGACTGGGTGAATGCCGTATCTTCAAAGGTGATGTGTAACACACGGTTGGCTCTTTGGGCTGGACCTCTGTGCACTGTATGTCTGACTCGAAGAGTAAGATGTCTGCAGATAGAAAATATGGGATTAATGAACTGGGGTTATTGGGTGCCTCTCTCCTCTTCCCTTTCTCTTCTCCTGTAGAACCCCAAAGGTTAACACCCTCACCTTAGGTAAGTGAACGCCGAGCTCTCCATCTGCCTCGGGGCAGGGTGCCGTAACCAGTTTCTTCACTGGATAAGGGTGCAGGCCTCTTGACCTCAGAGGACTGCTGTCCGTCGTTAACAGCACGAACGGTAAGTTCTGGGCACTTCAAATGTCTTAAAAGTCTTTTGTAATGATATCTCTTGTTTTGCAGGGTTCCGGCGATGGCGGATGGCGGGCTGATGAGAGTTGAAGATCGAACCCGCGTGAGGAATAGAAGCGCCTGGAAGCACGTAAGAAAGCGCTTGTAGCCTGCTTCACGACGCGCACTAACTGGCCCTTTTATCTTGCAGGTACAAGTTCGGAGCTTTAGAGAAGCTGAAGGGTGCTGGAATACCCACTGGATTCGGCGTGGGAAGGAGTAATGGCACGTGAGTAATAAAGTTGCCCAATGTCTTTAAACGCACCTTCTTTTGTCTTTCAGATGCGGGATGCAGCGCCGAAGGCCTCCGGAGCGTGCGAAGAGCTGGTAAGCTTTTGTCTTTCAGATGCCGGAATGCAGTGCGAAGACCTCCGGAGCATGCGAAGAGTAGGTAAGCCTTTGTCTTTCAGATGCCGGAATGCAGCGCGAGGCGTTGGTGTCAGCCGAAGGACCAGGTAAGAGATGCGCTGCCACTGAAGACCGTAGTGCTAACCTGTTCTTTCTTTGTCTTTACAGGTGCTGCTGAAGACTGGATTCCAGGATGGTAAGCCTTTGTTCCCTTAGGCCCAGGATCAGAAGCAGAAGACACGATGAGCGTTCTGCTGCAGAGAATGCAGAATAACGCAAAGCAAGATTCATCCATCGGGTGTGGTTTAAATAGCCTCCTGTAGTGCTTAGGTGTCTCCTTCCACAGCCACGCCTAGGTAAGAAAAGAGTTCCTGCTTTCCAGAAGAGTTCCAGTGTTCTGAACCTAGGGAGTGGCTCCTGCCCCACCCAACAGGAAAAGTAGTCCCAAACAGAAGAGGATCAGGGGTTCAACTGGCAGGTAAGTAAGCAGCATGGTCTGCTGCAGGTAAGTCCACCCAAGCATTATGAGCCCGGCGCTTCCAGCGCTGGGACTGGGCATCTTTATGAGCCTGGTGCCACTGGCGCCAGGACAGGGTCCAAAAGGTCCCAATTGGGACTGGCTGGCACTCGGAACCGGGGTTATGGGTCTGCTTCCAAGGGAGTCGGGCAAGTCCTGATCTTTTGGAAGCAGAGATCATGACAGCAATGTTGTGAAGATTTTGTGGTTTGGTTGGAAGTAGTAAAACACTATGTGAATGGAAGTGGGTAGGGGTGCAGAAGGCTGTGTTATGTTTGTGGATTTTGCTAATTGGTTACATGTTTGCATGTATAGCTGTGCTATGTTGTGGGGGTTGGGTAGGACTGCCTGTGGCTGTGTTACGTTTGTGGGTTGTGGTACCTGGCCACATGCTTGCATGCATGGCTGCATTATGTTGCGGTGGGTGTGGCCAAGGCATAGGCTCTTGGGTGCATGGCCGAAGGTCACACCCAATGCAACGTAATTCATCCATGCATGCCAACACTGTGATACTGGTATATGGATGCCACAAATATGTTTACTGAGTCATTATTTTTTTTCCTTCGCTCCTTTGGGTACATTTTTATAACCATACATTACTGCATCAAACAAAGTTACAACTCTGCATTTCTCCAAGGGTGGTCACCTTTACAGAATGGTTGTGAAGGACATTTTAGACTTGCTAGAGCACCAGAAGTGAGCTGACATGCGTACACTTCCATATGGTGTAGGTCATTGCACTTGTTCCACATTAGGGAGCGACATGCCACCATTTGTATTTGCTTTGGTTTGCCCCTGATGACACCCTTTGTTTAGGAAGTGCAGTAAGCTATTCCGACATGAAAGGAATTGGTCTGCATCACACATTTAAAATATGGACAATGTACACAGCCACCCACATATAGGTGAAGGTGTACTTCACATACGTATGTATGAGGTGTTTTCTTTATATAAATGCTTTGGAAACAAACTTATCCCATTACAACAGAAGGAGCATTTCACATTGACCTACCCTTGCACTACATAACTGGATATACAAATCTCTTCAGCAACATGCGTTTACTGTTATTGTTTTCTCCCCATCCAGCATGAAAGGTACATTAGTACTGCACACACTATTGTGCTAGAAACAATGTATACTTCATTCTGACAATTACGGTCATACTTGAAAGACAACATGCTGCAATGCCACTTGGAATCACACCAAGTTCCCATTTCTTAAAGGACCATAGTGCTTGCAAATATCCACTCCTGGCCCCTATTGATGTTTCTCTGCTGCCATTGCCATGCTTTGTTTACACAGAGCAACATCTTCAAATGCCACACATCGTGGGAGAGCTGCATGCCGTATATCTAGGCAGAGCTCCCCTACAGCCTTTCTGCCCTGCCGTTCCACTATTACACAGAAGTGTGCACTCAGGGCACACAAGGCTTTAATCCAGCAGTGGGTGATGGCAAATTCGGCATGTTTACAGGTCCTCACAGAGTGCCAGCAAATCACTGGCCAAAAGCATCAATGTGGAAAACTCCCTCAAAATACGGGAGGATTGGCCATTTGATTATTACCTTTGTTTTGTGTACATTTTGAGATGCGCTAAAAACACTCTCAACGTTGCCATTTTGTGCTAATGTTATGTGTGTATCACTTGCACTAACTTTAAGAAAGGGCGCGCCACAACATCTCAACAGTCGCCCCCATAGTTGACATTACTTGCAGACAGTAGTAGTTCAAACCATGTACTATTGCTATTTCAATAACATCCATGCCTAGCATAGCCCAACGTGCCATGTGAGCACCTACGTCTGGCCAACAGGAAAACAAACACAAGGTAAAACAGACATGCACACACAGAGCGTACAATTCCTGTCTTCCTACACATAGTAGTTGGTCAGAGAATATTTGCATAATTTGTGAACAACATTGTGTACTGTCGCCAGTGGTTTCATTTCAAATAGATTGTTCACAAGAAAGTGTAAGCTGCCTGAAAAGCACGCTCTTTCCATTTTGCGGGTAACTTCCAGCGTACAATGCTGTGTGAGCTTTTCTGAACTTCTATTGCAATCTGGCAAAGCAGCAAAAGGATTAATTTATGGTCCTTGCTGGTTCATGTGGGAGAACAGACTTTCTTTTTATGTTACGAAAGGTGGCAGTTGTCGTCTTTGTGATGACTTACATCATAAAGGTATGCATGTTGCTCCTTATTGCCGGAAACGCAAATGGACGTACAGGGTCATAGCGATCCTCCAGATAACGATGAGCGTCTACACACCACTTATGGTAATCTTTTAATGACTGCTCCACACTCGGTTTGATGCCATGTGGAAGTTGTGACACGGGCAGTAAGGTATCAGGTATCTGCAAACGAAGAAGAATAACCATACATTTAAGTAGGCAATCTCAGTGGCAGCATAAAGGATAATGGCTCTGAGGGAAGGATCTCACAAAGGGCCCTACATTGCCGGTTAATGCATCTTAGGGTGAGCTACTGTGTGCTAATCAGTACCGTCGGACAAGCTTGCTGTCTGTTTTGTAGGTGCCACTCTCCATACATGGCTACAGACATGTGCTTCATTTTTCAAACATTGTGTACACACCCTTCTTTCATGTGTTTGCTTTTTACAACACATGTCAGTGCCAGCGAGTGCCATCAGACCCACAGCACATTCTCTTTGTGTGTGCCCAAACAAACATACAAACAAAACAATTATCGTATGGGACCGCTCTGACTGCAGGACAATGCAGAAGGTGGTTTTCCAAACCATTGAACGGTAAAATATTAGCTGTTGACATTTGTAGGCTAGCCAAGTGCTATATGCACCTCTGTCCGTTATTATTTTTAATAAACTGAAGGCGCGTAAAACTGTTAAGTGTTTGAAAGGTCATTGTAAGGACAATAGAGCTAACATTTTAGCACACGATTGAACATATGGTGTGCTGTTTCAGTGCAGGAGTTGCGTTCATTTTCACTGTTGTGGTCCTTATGTAGGTCTGCATGGTCTGGAGAACCATGTTAACAAAACAAACACCAATCAAAGTACTCATTTAGGCTCAATGCTGCAGAGATGGTAGTGTAATTCCGCGTGCAGCGTCCCATCTGCAGCAAGCTCAAACAGTCTAAAGATGTTCTCCTCCTAGCACATTTCATGTCTCAGCAATCTTCAGGGAGGCTGATTGGATTCAAGTGTTCAGGGTTGATGATGTGGCAGCAGGGAATTCTGGTAACTGTAGTGTAGAGCCAGCCAGGATCCAATTCTCCCCCATTTTTCAATATTAGCCCTCAGTGGGACGGGGGTTACTATCAGTATGGCACTCCAAAGTCAGGGTAACTCCCCCCTCCCTATTGAGGACTGACATTGAAAATTGGGGGAGAGTTGTATCCTGGCTGGCTGTACACTACAGATACCAGAATTCTTTGCAGCTACAGAGTGGTACTTCCCAGAGGGATTCAACCCTGAACACCTGAAACCAATCAGCCTCCCTGATGATTGCTGAAGCATGAAAGCGTGCTAGGCGGAGAAGATCTTTTGACTGTTGTGCATATTGCAGCTGGTACTCAGAGTTTCGCCCTTGCCACCCCTCTTTTTGCTTGCACATGTAACTGGAGACTGGGGCTCCAGAGGAGCTGCACCCGGACTACACATGCCTGACTTTGGAGTGCCACACTGTTGGTAACTCCCTACCCTCCCTATTGAGGGATGACATTGAAAATTGGGGGAGAGTTGGCTCCTGGCTGGCTCCACACTACAGATACCAGAATTCCTTGCTACTACAAACTAGCACTTCACAGGGGGGGTTGAACCTGGAACACCTGAAACCAATCAGCCTCCCTGATGATTGCTGAGGCATGAAAGTGCGCTAGGACGAGAAGATCTTTGGACTGTTGAGCATATTGCAGCTAGGACCCAGAGTTGCACCCCTGACACTCCTCTTTTTGCTTGCACATGTAACTGGAGACTGGAGCCCCAGAGGGGCTGCACTCGGACTACACATGCCTGACATTGGAGTGCCACACTGTTGGTAACTCCCCACCCTACCTATTGAGGGCTGACATTGAAAATTGGGAGAGAGTTGGCTCCTGGCTGGCTCTACACTGCAGATACCAGAATTCCTTGTTGCAACAGACTGGTACTTCCCAGAGGGATTTAACCCTGAACACCTGAAACCAATCAGCCTCTCTGATGAATGCTGAGGCATGAAAGCGCGCTAGGAGGAGAAGATCTTTGGACTGTTGTGCATAGTGAAGCTGGGACCCAAAGTTGTGCCCTTGCCACTCCTCTTTTTGCTTGCACATGTAACTGGAGACTGGAGCCCCAGAAGGGCTGCACCCGGACTACACATGCCTGACTTTGGAGTGCCACACTGTTGGTAACTCCCTACCTTCCCTATTGAGGGATGACATTGAAAACTGGGGGAGAGTTGGCTCCTGGCTGGCTCCACACTACAGATACCAGAATTTCTTGCTACTACAGACTAGTACTTCACAGGGGGATTGAACCTGGAACGCCTGAAACCAATCAGCCTCCCTGATGATTGCTGAGGCATGAAAGCGCGCTAGAACGAGAAGATCGTTGGACTGTTGAGCAGATTGCAGCTGGTACCCAGAGTTGCACCCCTGACACTCCTCTTTTTGCTTGCACATGTAACTGGAGACTGGAGCCCCAGAGGGGATGCACCCGGACTACACATGCCTGACTTTGGAGTGCCACACAGGTGGTTATTACCCCACCCCCTCTCTATTGAGGGCTGACATTGAAAAATGATGGGGGGAGAGCTGGAGCCTGGCCGGATCTATACTGCAGATACCAGAATTCCTTGCTGCTACAGACTGGTGCTTCCCAGAGGGATTCAACCCTGAACACCTGAAACCAATCAGCCTCCCTGATGATTGCTGAGGCATGAAAGCGTGCTAGGAGGAGAAGATCTTTGGACTGTTGAGCAGATTGCAGCTTGGCCCCAGAGTTGCGCCTCTGCCACCCCTCTTTTTGCTTGCATATATATAAATATATATAAATATATATATATATATATTTTTTTTTTAATAACACATTTTAATTGAATTTTCGTCCTTCCATACAAAGACATTCAATACACAAACATATAACTTTGCATACAGATGGAGGAGCGTTGTGAACAGATACTGCATGTATATATATATCTATAAAAATACAAATACAAATTCAAATACAAATTCAAATTTGGCACTTTCTTGCTTATCACATTCGGATGATGACAGGTAGTGGTGTTGTATTTTGGAGTGGTGGCAGGGTTGCGCACCGGAGTTCATTAGTTCGTTCTGTGCGTACTCTACAGCGTTTGTTCCCATTTCCCCCATATTTTATCTGCCTTGCCCGGGCAGCCTCTTGCTTGGTAGACTCGGAGTTCCATTAGGATGATAGCGTCTACATCTGATGTCCATTGGTCATAATGTGGAGTTGTCTCTGAGCCCCACAGTTGTGCGATGTTTCTTTTGGCTATTCCTGTGGATGTTGAGAGCAGCAGCTTTTCGAAGCAAGACATTTCCCCTTCCTCTTCAATTCCCAGGACAAGGAGTTTGGGGTAGGTTGGAATTGGTCGGCACATGACCCTTGAGAGTTTTTCACTACATTTTCGCCAAAAGTGTTGTATTCGTGTGCATTGCCATAGGATGTGGTAGAAGGTTCCTTCTTCTTGTTTACAGCGTAAGCATTTGGGGTCGGTCGTTTTACCCCAGTTGTACAATGCTACTCGGGGTAATATATTCTGTGCAGTATTTTCAGCTGGATGAGCCTGATTCTAGCCGAGATTGCAGTGTCTCTGGGATACATCAGGGTCGAGATCCATTCTTCGGGTAGCATTAGGCCCACGTCTCTTTCCCATTTCACCTTAAGGCTCGATAGCTCATTCGTGGCAAACGAGGAGATGGCATTATACATGGTAGATGTGACCTTGCTTTTCACACTGTCTATGACTATGTTTCTTTCTATTGGAGTGTATTGCGGCATGTCCGACAACTGGACCCTTTGTTCGGTAAGTGCATGTTGTAGCTGTCCATAGTGGTAGTTCTCGGTGGCCGGAAGACTGTATGTGGCCGAGATCTCAGCAAACGGTATGATTTGGTTATTTGCATATATTTGCTGAATGGTTTGTATACCAGCTGTTGCCCAGTTTGGCCATTTGGGGAGTTTACTGAGACCCGTAAGGTGGACATTATACCAGATGGGCTGGACTGGGGTAATTTTATTATCCCAACCGATGTGTTTATGTGTTTCCTTCCATATTTGGGCTGTTTGCGCTACTATCGAGCATTCGGCAGGGCGGTTATTCTTGCTGTAGAGGCTTTCGATCGGGGACATGTCATATCGTGCAGCTATTTCGGCCCGTATGTGGGGGAGTTTCGGGTTGCCATGTAGTATGTCATTTACCATCGCCATTTGGGTCACCCAGTAATAGATTTGGGTGTTTGGGAGTCCTATTCCCCCCTCCCAGACTGAGCATTGGAGGGTTTTGAGAGCTATCCTTGGGTGTTTCCCTCCCCATAATAGTTTACGTGTTGTTCTGTCTATTTTACGGGAATGTGGAGAGGGGCGTTTTGAAGGATGTACAAGAACCGGGGTAGAGCCAACATCTTGAAAAGTGCTGCTCTGCCTAATAGTGTCAGTGGCAGTGCTTCCCAGTGGACTACATCTTGCGCAAATTTCTTAACTAACGGCTGTAGGTTTTGGGACACGTAGCTGTCCAGTTTATTTGCGATTATGATGCCTAGATATCCAAAATCTGTGAGTTCGATTTGGTATGGGGAGCCAAGTGGCGGTATGCAGTCTACTCCCTTCACCGGAAAGAGCACGGATTTGGACCAGTTCACCCTGAGGCCGCTGAAGGCTCCGTAGTTTATTAATATTTGAGTGACCATAGGGCAGGAGACTGCCGGGTCGCCTAGATATATCAGGAGGTCATCTGCGTATAGGGATATCTTGTCTTCCCAATCTGGTTGTACCCCGCAGAGAGACTGCTAGCGGTTCAATTATTAATGCGAACAGCGTTGCCGAGAGGGGGCACCCTTGCCTGGTACCCTTTCCCAGTTGAATGTTGCATGAGGGCCACCCATTCACTCTTACCTCTGCCAACGGGTTGTTGTAAAGAAGCTGGACCCATTTTACGAATGGTTCACCAAATTTTATCTTTCTCATGATTGCCCACAGAGCCTTCCAATATACTGAATCAAAGGCTTTTTCAAAATCTATGGCTAGCAGCGCCAATGATTGTTGTAGGGCGGGTGCTCTCTCCAGTGCCAAGCGTAGCCTGCAAATATTCATTCTTGTTGATCTTTGAGGCATAAATCCGCATTGGTCCGGCTAGTATTTTCCCTTCGCTGTTGATTAGTGATATGGGCCGGTAGGAGCTGCACTCGTCTGGGGGTTTGCCTTTTTTGGGGATCACTATTATTGTGGGTATGTGGAGGTCTGGCGGGAGCTTACCCTTTATAAGGGAGTGTTTGAACATGCTGAGCAGGTGGGTGGATATGTCTAGATGGTTTAATTTTTTCCAAATGTCCATTGGGAAATCATTGGGGCCTGGGGTCTTGCCTGTTTGGAGTTGGGTGACAGCCTGAAATTTCATCCTCCATTATTTTGTTATCTAACATGTTGGCTTGCTCCGTGGTGAGTGTTGTGAGATCGGTGCTATCCAGTATGGAGCTGGCTGCTGTGCCGCTCGGAGGTGTATAGAGTTCTTGGTAGAAGTCAGCAAAGCGTTCTGCTATCTCTGCATCAGAGGAGACTATTTCTGCATTCCTTGCTCTTTACCTTCTGTTGTCCCTTATCACTTCTTTCCAACCACACAAGCAGCTTGCCAGCTTTTTCCCCCGTTTCGTATAGGCGTGCTTTCATGGCACTGTGTGCTTTTTTGGCGTAGTCTAGAAATAGATTATGCAGCTTTTTCTGCGCCAACATTAGGGCTCTGTTTGTCTCGGGAGTATCACTGGTGATGTGTTCTGTTTCTTTGATCACAACTTCTCTTTCGGCTTCTATGATCAGCTCACGTTGTGTTTTTTTTTGGCTGATGTCCACGAGATGATTTTGCCCCGCAGGACTGGCTTGTATGCTTCCCATAGTATAGTGGGGTCATCAACCGAGCCTGCGTTTAGATCGAAGTAGTTGGAGGTGGCTGCCTCTATCTTCTCTTGTAGGTCCGGGAACCCTAGGTAGTAGGAGTTAAACCGCCACGTGGGAGGAGGACGTGGCCTCTCCGTTTCCAGTTCAAGTAATAATGGAGAGTGATCAGAGATGCCTCGTGGGAGGAAGGATGCGTTGCAAGCTTTGTGGATATTCTGGTTTGGTAGGAAGAAATAGTCTATTCTGGACATTGAGGCATGCACTCCTGAGTGGAAGGAATATTCACGTTCCTCCGCGTGTAGGTCTCGCCACGTATCCCGGAGCCCCAATGCGGATGCAAATGCGGCCAGTTTGGTGATGGTGGCAGGGTTTCTGGTTCTCAAGTGCGTGCGATCTGAGGTATTGTCCATTACTACGTTGAAGTCCCCTCCTATTACCCATGTGTCTGCCATACTTGTTGTCAGGATGGGGGTAATGTCGGCTAGCAGAGTATTAAGGTGGGCTGGTGGGGAATATATTGCCATAATCGCCAGAGTTTGGTTCCAGAGCGTTGCCTGGATTTGTACATAGCGACCACCTCTGTCCTGCATTATGTGCTTGATCTCCAGTGGAATTCTTTTATGGATCAGTATTAGCACTCCTCTCACCCCCATGGAGAAACCCGCATGTATCGCTGTGCGGTAATTGGATCTTTGGAAGAATTTGCATGTGGTTCCCGCCAAGTGCGTTTCAGTTATGAGGGCTCTGTCTGGGGACTGCCTGTTTATGTATTGCAATGCCAGTCTTCTTTTAATGCTGGATCCTAGCCCATTCACATTCCATGTCAGGAGCGTTAGGTGCCTATTGTTTGAAGCAGTCTCAGGTGCCATCGGGTGTTTGGATGTTAGGTTCCCGGATGTGTTTCATAGGGTGCAGTTGTGACGATGTTATCAAGGTATGATATATTACGGCGTTTGCCTTATTCGTTGTGCTCATAGTGCCATTGTTTGCTAAACATTGAATAAAAACGTTATTTCCAACTCCCCCCTCCCCATACTGCACCCCCAACTGAAGCATCTGTTGGCCCAACATAAACTTATAAACAGTTAAACTTTATCTCGCATATGCCCGCTCCGTGTTAGCTGGGCTCTTCAGTCTGGGTATAGATTGAAGCTGGGCAGTATAGCACCCTTGTTTGGTGCTATGAGTTTGTTTCTTTGTCTAGGGGGCGGCTGCTAGTTGGCCGCCAGCCTTAATGTGCTTTGTGATTTGGTTTACAGTGTGGAGCATGGGCTCCCTTGCCATTCACTTGCAGTGATATTGTTGTCTTGGGTGATATTGCATCTTATTATTCGTTTCCTTGCTGCGGTTCCAGGTCTGGTGGTCGCTCAGGGTGTGATCTGTTGCGTTCCCTTCTATTCTTCCCCTTGGCCCACCAATCGCCATCTATGTGACTCTCAGCCCAATTCCACGCTTCCTTGGGGTCTGTGAAGTGCACCGTTGTGCCATTATGAAATATTTTGAGTTGGGCAGGGAAGATTAGCCCATATTTGACTCCCATTGACTGCAGGCATTTTTTGAGTGGGCCAAAGGATTGACGCGCTTTCTGCACCTCTCTGGTGAAGTCAGGGAAGAAAGCGATTTTTGATCCGTTGTACGTGACTGTCCCTTTCAATCTTGCCAGCTGTAGCACAGTGTCTCTGTCCCTGTAGTTTAGGAATCTTGCGATAACTGTGCGCGGCGGTGTGCCTGGTGTGACTTTACCGATTGATATGCGCCCTTCTGCTTTCTCAGGGAGGTCGAGTATGCGAATGTTGTTTCGCCGGGATCTGCCCTCGCTGTCATCCACTCTTGATTCCAGGATTTTGATCTGTGCTATCATGCCGGACATATGGCGGTTTACCCCTCGTAGGTTGTCTTCAGTTTCCGAGATTCGTGCCTCTGCCTCTCCCGTGCGTGAGGTTAGCTTCTGTAGGTCGTGTCTTAATAGGGACACGTCCGTGCCAATACTGTCCATCTTTTTCTCCATCGATGTTCTGGAGCTGGCAATGGCACTCATTATGTCCCTGAGGGAGATATCATCTTCCGTGCAGTCTGCTTCTGTTGGTCGCAGCCGCTCAGGGAAGCGAGACATTGATGTGGTTGCATATTGCTCAATTCTGCTTTGTGTAGAGGTTTTCCTGGGCTTGTCCTTCCCCATTTTGCTTATTTGGTAAGGTGGTGCTGGAAGTGAGTGCCTTGTTTGGAGGGGGGAGGTGGTGACAGCTTGGATAAACAGATATTTCCGGGGTGATGGGGATAATCACCATTGGGTCTTGGTGCAGTGTGGCTAGTGATCTTGTGGATCTATGTTAAGTATGTTTCCGATACTCCGCTTCCGTCTTGTGAGAGGGGTGACCACAGGTCGCAGGGTTCCATCTGAGGTTGCGTTAGTTGTGGATGTGCACTTTCGTATGTTTTGATTGTTGTGGTCACCTTGTTTTGTTCGGGGGTACAGTGCAGTTCCCACTCTGGTTGTAGGGCACACGTGTTGGCTGGTCTCTTGTGGTGGTGGGATTTGGTGGACGAAGCCGTGTTGGTGAGCCTTCAATGTGCGTTGATTTCCATCGTGCACCCTACAACCGGGGGGAAGGCAGCTTCTGCTGGTGTAACTTGTTTTCGCTGTGAGTTGCAACAGTCTATTTGGAGCAGTTCTGTGCGGTTTTATGTGCAGTTACCCTCTGTGGCGCACTTGCCTGGTATAGGCTATTTGGTGAGGCTTGACTGGCTTTCTATGGATGACACCAGTGGGCCCTTTTAGTATGTGTGCTCCCGGTATTGCGGTGCTTTGGTTGGGCTGGGGTTGGTGCCATGGTTTCGGGCGCTCTCACTCACCTCTTAGTGCCCATTAACACCAGTATAGGGCTTGGGGAAGGACCATTTCTTGCCACCCACCACCAGTGGCATGCTTTGTTTGGCTGACCCTTGGGTCAGTAGTACAGTGTTTGCCTTCAGCTGCAGGAGGGTACGGTGGAATTATCAGATCCACCTTAATGTGCGGGTGTGGCAGGGGGGGCAGGCAGCGTCTCTCGTCTGTGGCACCAGCTCCCAGCTACCCCCCACTCCTTACCGCTGTGTTTTCCGTCAGCTGCAGTGAGGCAGGATCAGTGTCTCCGGGTCGCGGGGAACTCAGCAGGCGCTCTACGCTGTGCGGAGCGCCCGCGACCTTGCTGAGGGGCTTGGTGGTCTTTGTTGGCCCTCACTGCGCGCCGTAGCAGTGCCTCAGAAAGCAGGTTGTGGCGGTTGTTTCACTGTGTTCGGCACCACTGGAAGAGTGCCAGCGGGAGCTGGCTGTATCTCCCCAGCCCCAGGGACCAGTCCCTCTCGCTCCCCTCCGCCGATTATCAGCAGCGGGGGGGAAACAAGTCGCTCGCGGTCGCCTCTGGGGGTGGAAGCGCCGTCACTGCGGTGTGCATCTGGGCTGGTACGAGGTGGGGGAGTGGGTGATGAGTGTCCCCAACGGCCTTGCGGTCTCTTCGCCAGCAGCAGGTCGAGGGTCCTGTGATTTCCGGGCAATCCGCGGTCTTGCAGGTGGTGTCTCTCTTTCTTCTCTCCTCGGCTGGCACGCACGATTATATGTCGCGCTCTCCGCCTACAGCAAATCCACGGCGGCCAACTTGGGAGCTGTACGTGGCTTAAAGTCTGCGCCTTTCAATCGCCATAACCTCTGAGTCGCGCTCCGATTCTGATCCGCTTCTACACGAATCGATGCAGCAAATATTAATGCGTCAGTGAAGTGTTTTTGGGCATTTCACGGTTGCAATTTATGCAGGATGTGTGCAGGGTCTGGCCAGCGGCACGGGAGCGGTCAAAGTTTACATCTCCACCATTCGGCTGTTGGCCACGCCCCCAATATATATATATTTTTAACAAAATGTTATTCTAGTTTGTCTCGCATGTGCACGCTGGATTTCCAATTCGCCATGTATTCTCAGCTCCTTAGCCAGAGATAGAAGCTCTTTTGATGTGGGCCGCATGACAGCTTGACCTTTAGAGTGCAATACTTTCAAGGACTGGCAGTAGCACGGTTTAAAAAAAAATTATGCGGATGCCATGTGTTTTCTTTGTGTGTTATGAGATATTTAAAACTCCAAAACATGCGGCATCCAGGACTGTGGCTTGAGGGGACAGACTCTTCCCTGCTTTGAAATTAAGCAGGGTCAGTCCCAGTTTCTGCATGGAGGGGAGTCCTGTAAGTCTTCCTGGCCAGTGATTTTTCACCCCTGACGTCACTGTAAAAGTATATATTTTCCTTTTTAGTCCACGCCCGCGGCTATGAACTACAAATATCGTCAGTTATTATTGTACCCTTGGCTATTGGTAGTTCATAATAAACTAGTCATCCAGGTCTCCCATCCATGCAGTAACAGGGGCCGACCCTGCTTAGCTTCAAAGCGACAAAGGGGCCAACCACTCAGCCATGTTGCTCTAAGTGGTCAAGTGGTTTTGTAACTTGTGCTCACTTATTAGGTAATATGGCCTGAGGGGTCTGGCACATTCCTTGCTTTGAAGCTAAGCAGGGTTGGTCTAGCCAGATGCCTATTTCAAGTGTATGGACATATAGCCGCAAATATTGGAAAAAATGCCCAGAAACAAATGCTTTTTTGCCCCCACAAAGGCCCTCACCAAGTGCCCCCCTCATCTGTGCCATCTCCCCCCATTCCCCAGATGGCCTCCTCACCTCCCCTGCCCTATCCAATTCCCCCCACAACACACTGTGTTTCTATGGCGCAGTTTCCTTTGAGGTGTTGGCTATTCGCGGCTATAGCCAAGGTTACAAAAATGCTTTATGTTTCCAACTCATTCCCTGGACCCCCTCCAACTCCCAAATTTCACTTAGTGTCCTCTTGCCACTCCCCCTCCCCCCCACTACTAGCCTGATGACATTTGCATGTTGCTTTGGCCTGCAAATGGCTTTTTTCCTGTGTTTCATTTTCCTATATCCTTGGCTTTAGTCGTGACTATCTCTCGCACTCAGAAAAAAAAATGATGGTGGCTGCTTCATTTATAACAAATATTAAGGTAGATGGAGAGTTGAACAGTTCAAAGAATCATCTAGCAATTACAAAAAAGACATCATTTTTATTAATAAGACACTGTATTAAAACACAGTGTAAAACATCAATTAGTGAAAATATATTGTCATAAAAAAACTATTATAAAAAATAGTGTACAACCAGAAAAATCCTATGTGAAAGACAGTAGAATTCATTAGTTGAGAGGTTAGAGAAGATCTCTAATTCCTTGTCAGGTTATTATGAATACACCTTTCGCATCTGTCCCTTATATATAAGTGTACAGGGTTTGTCTCAACATGTTTCTGTTCAGAGTCTCTAAATGTTGAACATTCCTCAGGAGAAACCATTGTAGTCACTGTTCTATTTCTGGGTTCGATTAGTTCTCCCTTTGCTTCTCTACAGTTGAGCTGAGTCTTTGAACTGTCAATATAAAAACAACAGTATAAGCTATCACTGCTAATTTACCATGTAGGTCAACTTGGACCTTAGACTTATATCTCAGGAAGTATTTACCTGAGTAGGTATGTGGGAGCGGTCTTCAGAAATTGAGGATTAACTTGTATTAAGTCGATTCCTCCAGTGATATGTATATAGAAGTAAAAATAAATATGCCTTAACCGCTTTATCGCCCTACGTGTCACTTTTCTCTCTCATCTCTACATTTTGATATTTATCAGTATGCCTTCATTAATACACGTGACCCACCTGTTATGGTGGGTAAAGTTGGATATTCAACCAAGTAATTATTGAAGTGAAATCAGTTTGTATCCTTGGCACTTTTTATTGGCTGCACTTCAAATTTGGGTATGTTGTTCATAGGGGATATTCCTGTCTGACCCAAATGTCTTTAGAGAGAATAAATGTAAGTATTAGTATAGTATCTAGTATGCCTTTTAAAGCATAAAGAATTCAAAACATATTCATATACTTAGAAATGTATAAGGTAGCTGATATTATTATGCTATCCGTCTTTTTACCGAATGGTGTAGCACTTGATTAGTCCCTGAATCTTAAATGTAATGGTCTCTGCGCACCATTAATTCCCAATTTTCACTTTAAACTGTGGTTTTTAAAGCATTTTTGCAGGCTGTGTGTTCCCCGCCGTATAACGGAGCAGTTCCGCACTTTATATGTCATTAGACTATCGTAGCCTCCTTTAATACCACAATCACTTCTCACAGAAATAGTAGTATGAAGTCAGGGTCTAAGCTTGTATGGTATATATTACCTTATATCCCCGGGGAGGATCATACTGTGGTAGTAGGTACCTTGGCAAATGCACACTTGGACTATTGCAATAGCCATTTGTTCAGCATCCCGCTTAAACAAATGCAATGCCTTCAAAAAGCTCAGAATGCAGTAGTGAGAATTATCTATGGCCTAGGTAGAGCCGCATATGTTTCGCCAACACGGCGTGCTTTACATTGGCTAGCTGTTGAAGATCGGATCAGATTTAAGGTGGCCCGCCTTATTTTCAAATGTATTAATGGCATTGCCCCAGCATATTTCAGAGATTTGATCCAACCTTACCAGTCCTCAAGATGCCTTCGATCTAGTGATCAACATCTCCTGGTGGTTCCCCATTCGATGTACACCTCAAGAGGAGACAAGAGATTTGCTGTGTTCGGCCCTAAGTTATGGAATTCTCTTCCTTTAGAACTGAGGACCATCAAATCACTGCCTCAATTTCGGAAGGCACTAAAGACCTTACTGTTTAAATAGGCCATTGTTGTTCCTTTCTTCCTTTTGCATTCTAAGCTGTTTCACTCTCTGGAGCTAGTCAATATTTCTAATTAATGATTATTACATCTGCGTCTCTATACGGTTAATTCTGTTATGTGCGCGTTATAAATAACAAAAATTAAAACAAATCAATCTGCGCTTCGACTTACTTTGATTATTTGGAATCTGCGATGTTCATTATCTTTGCGGGTCCATAATGTAGCTTCCTCTCTGTAGAAGTTGTGTGTATCTATCCGTTGTGTTAGAGTCACTGTTATGCTAAGTTATGTTGTATAGGGGCGTTCTGTCTTGTGAATGAGTCTCTATGGCTGAATTTCTGGACATCTTCTATGTCGATGATGTCAGTCACGGTCCTGGTAAGGTCTAGAATTCCAACGCTATCTTAGAATGGTATGATTCTATTCCTGTTTATCTTAAACTGTATAAATTATCAAGTCTAGGCTTACTCCGCCATATCTTTAAGTGGCCCTTTTGATCATGAGGCTCTATGTCTGGAGGATAGGATATGTCCTAAATGGTTGATCTCATATGTACCCACGCTCTTTTCATTAAAGATAGTTTTATCCATATATCCTTTGGAGTTCTCAATTTATATTTAAAGCTACCGATTACATCATTTCAGATGTTCTGCTCTCTTAGATATTAGATCGAAAAAATGCTAATGTGTTTAATGATTCACAAGGAATCTCAATCTAGTCAAAGTGGACGTCATGTCCCCAGGTACTACATTTTCACTTCCGGTTTAATTCCTACGTACATCCTGTGTATTGTATGGGTTGACCAGATTGGGTGAATTAATGATCCAATTAACATGACCCTTGCTAAGTGACATCATGGCTTGTTAAAGGGATATCCTTTGGATCTATCATAACAGTGTGTATTAACCTTTAAGTTCCTGTTCTCTTCTGAACAGTTTCATTTATACATGCCCAGTTTCTTGGCAATTTACCCGAGATATAGCTATCTAACTGGGAAGAATAACGCCAATCTACAAAAAGGACAACAAGTCAGTGATTCATGCCCAAGTTGTTTTGCACCTGGTCCAACTCTGTCCAGCGGTTTGGGCTGTGCGGTGAGGCAAGAATTGACCTTTTTTGTCTATGGGAAAATGAAGCCACAACTTTTTTGGGTTTTTTTTCTTAATAACCTTTTTATTTTTTAACAAATCATTCCCAAAATGTGCAGTCTGGGGGGAGGGGAGCAGGCAAACTTAGTTGTCTTCACAATTTCGACCAAATCCGACGCACAAGTCAAAAGTTATAATTCATTTTTTCAGGTTTCCTATGGGAGTCCAACTCACCTTAACTATAGGGCAACCCTTGCCCTATAATATATATATATATATATATATATATATACATTGAAGAAACAGCAAAAGCGCATAGACTCGCGCTTGGTGTTGCACTCAAGAAAGCCCAATGAATTGGCTGTAATAAGGACCGCCAAAAAAAAGTTGATAAAAGAATTCCAGTTTATTAGTGTCACACGGACAAAGAAAAACACAGTACGACGTATTTCGTAGCCTGCCAGCTACTTGTTCACATACAGTTAATTCAGTGCAAGAGCCATGTTTAAAAGGCAATCGACAAGGACTCTATGGTGATCTAACTGCTGGTCATAGTTCTTTCCTTATTTCAATGGAGGCAATGTGACCAGGACAAGGGGTATAAAAGCGCTGCTAAAACTGTCAGCCATTTTGGGACTGGTCAGAGACTATCTCAAACCAATTGCATTTCATTCAATAAACGTTTGCTTTGCAAAATGACATTATAAAACATTTAGTGCAAGATGCACATATAGCATTTTCAACCACCCTAATGATTGCCACAATGCCTATATGTTGAACAATTGTAATGTGTTTGCTAGGCCGTACAGAAAAAAGAGAGGAAATAATGTTAAAGGAGAAAGCAGGCAAACATGAAAGCAACCCAGTATTTGGAAAAGCACTCAGTGCTTATCTAGTGCCAGTATGTAACTGCAAAAATAAAGTCAACAGGCCATATGCACTCCACGTACAGAATCCATAGCAGCAACATACAGACACATACAGAAATAAGATGTAGGATTCGTTTTCATATATTGCACCCATCCCATAATTACGGTGGATAGTGCTTTATATTTATTTTTTGCAGCAACTACAAAACAGGAATGCCTGTCAGCAACCGACAAAAGAAATGCAGATTTGCATGCAAATTAGAGTGCTGAAGTGGGGCAAGAGTAATTAAAGAGACCCCTCAATTAACCACACATTCCAAATTCCGCTTTGTGGGCGGCAACTTGTAGCCCAGCATCTTACAATATATAGCACAATGTATGCAATCAAATGCTGCAGGCATGTATATGTACTTAAATAACTATATGTATGGATATATAGTGCCTAGTACAAACACAAATACATACGCACACTGCCTCTACGTATCAAATGTATGCTCCTGTAGTGCAAAGATCCACTTCCGAATGCATGCCGATACATTGTTCAAACCCATGGTTGTCTGAAGTTCACTGAGAGGCTTGTGACTTGTTCTTGCATTGATCCTGGTTCCACCAGATGAATGTGCAGAACTTCCCTAGCGGCCATTTCACAGCTAGGAGTTATTTCTCAGTGATGGGATTGGTGCACTCCACTTCCTTCAGCAGCCTTAAAGCAAACACCACCACCTTTTCTTCCTTTTCCTCGACTGAAGCAGAGCTGTGCCTACTCCCCTATTGCTGGTGTCTGTGCTTAGAATCATTTTTCTAGAATGGCTGGCAGTGGAGTAGCAGCTTAGCTCAACTGCTCTGGACCTCTCCCTGAAGAAATTTATAAAGACATTGTCATGAACTCCAAGAAAAAGATTGGTGAAGCTGAAAACCCGG
The DNA here is from genome assembly GCF_040938575.1 of Ambystoma mexicanum. Taxonomy (NCBI): domain Eukaryota; kingdom Metazoa; phylum Chordata; class Amphibia; order Caudata; family Ambystomatidae; genus Ambystoma; species Ambystoma mexicanum. The sequence goes on from NC_090936.1 coordinate 664,392,177, forward strand.
CCTCAAAGATATCTAAGCAGGTCCCTGAGATGGAGGATACCCCAAGCCTGTCTGATGTTTACAAGACTATTCTTAGGGTGGCCCAAGATGTGAGTGAAATCAAACTGACTATGGCTGAGCTTAATTTGAAGACTGGTCAACTGGATGGCAGAGTTACAGACTTGGAGAAATCATCCTTGACTATGGGCTCTGAGATTGCTGGCAGCTTTCAAGCATCTAATAATCTGAAGTCTGACTTAAAGAGAGAAAAGGAACAACGCTTGGATTTGGAGTTAAAGCTCAGGGCTAAAAACATCAGACTGGTTGGAGTGGAAGATTCAGCAGGAGATGATGAGGTTTTGCCTTCTCTGATTTTTCAGGTTTTTAAGGAAAGTTTTCATTGCCCTACCGTTAAAATGGAAGATATTGACAATGTCTTTAGGATTGGAAAGCACCAGGGGGGCAAAGCGAGGCATGTTTTGATTTCCTTTTTAAATCAGAGGTCAAAGGAGTGTTTAATGAAGGCTGCTAGGATGACTGGGAATGCCTCTTTCAAAGGTAAATCTGTTTATTTATACCCTGACTATCCCAAGGAAATCCTGCTCTTGAGGAGGTCATTTGGGGGGGCTAAAGACTTGGCCAGACAGCTGTCTCTGCGTGCTTTTCTTAACAGGAATAATGTTTTTACCATGGTATTTCCTGAGGGTGAAAAAAGCCCTTCTGACCCATTACAAGCGCTGGATTGGTTGGAGATCTATAAGAAAGGTCTCCCTGTACCTGCTCTGATCAATGATCACGCTTGATTTTAATGGTGCATCCGATTGCCCTCTTTCCCCCAATGGATCAGTCTTTTGTTTTTACTTTTTAACCTTTTTGTCGTTTCTGCAGTATGTTTTAATTTATTTAAAATGGCGCCGGTGGCCGTCGGCTGTTGACATTCAGAGTTTTTTGAAAATTGATTTGGAACTTCTTCAACGCGAACATCCATTGCCAGTAACTTACTTGGATTCCATGCTACGGCCTCGGATGGTGCTCCGTGTTGCTTCCGGCTTTATTGGAAGAAAGGACCCACTAGGAATGACGTATGATGCATGCCGAGCGGCTCTTTTGTCAGCTGATCAGCCCAGCGTCTTCGTCTGCGATCTGCGCTTCGTATGGACCGAGCGGCACCCGATGCACTTCTGCTGGTGCTCATGGTGCGGTGGTTGCCCTTTGCTGAACGGTAACATCCAAACAGTATGCCTTTGGTACGTTGTTCAGCGGCGGTACAATATCATTGTTGTGTATGGGGGGAGTTTCCCGAAATACACAGTTGAAGGGCGCCTTTGTTGTATAGCTGGATCAAATTGAAAGCGGGGATATTTGGTCAGCTGGAGGAACGCTGCAGTCGTAAATACGGATCAGATGTGACTTTCTTCCCTAGGTACATTGAAGCGTTTTCCATTTGTGACAGAAAGATGGGGAATTCGTTGACTTTGGCGCTTTGTATTGTATCACCACGCTTCATCTATGGGGTCATGCCAGAATGTCAATAAGCACGGGGCTTCGGCTCGCACCTACCGGACTACTGGGCTTTGCTTTTGGATTCATTTTGAAAGTGGATTTCACGCACACACTTGTGAAGTTCTTATTTATCCTAGCGTGTGGGCCCGGTACTGACTTACCCTGTTGCAATTTCCCCACATTTTGACTGGCATGCCCCATGATTCTATACTCCATGTTTCTCCCTCATGAAAAGCATTTCTACTGTTTAGGTTAATGTTAATCTTCTCCATTTTGTGGGCTTCCACGTATGGGATGTTTACAACTAGGTTAAGACATGCTGCAGCTTTGTTTCCTTGATGTGTTTGCTTGGAATTGGTTCTGTTTTGAATTGTGAGTAAGCTATTTTGGGGGATGGGGCTTAGGGGTACATGGGGAGTATTGGATGGTTTGGGGTAGAGCGGTGCCTTTCTAGATTTTTATATTTGTGAGGGATAGATGCTATTGTTGTTTTTTTTTTGTTTTTTTCTGGCCTATTGTTCCTGGGGGCGGGTTACGGGGATAGTTTTAATTTTTTCATGCATTTTGATGATCTTTAATGCACCTCCTTGCTTTATTGGACTGAAGGCACTATCCCTTATATGGCTATTATGTGGGAAGTCTCTGATGTCAGTAGAAGTGAGACACAGTCTATCTAGATGCTAGCTCCTGGGCGAAGGTTAGATTGCTACGACTGGAATCTGTTGGTTTCGTTAATGCTGGCTCGAGGTTGATAGCCCCTCATGATTATAACATCATTTTTTTTTTATTTTTCTGATTATTTTACAGGTTTCTCTATGTCGGGTTAGTTTTAGGGATATTGTGGGGAGTGATAGACAGATACAAGGTGTGTAGTTTGCACATTCATCAACAGGAAGGCATGCTGCATCTCCTAATGCTCAATCCTAAATTTTACGGGTAGTCCCTGGGGTCTGAAGGTAAGGGGAGAGTGAAGAAACTTCCACAGAGCTACAGCTAACACTGCACAGCTTCTAAGTACTTCTGGCCTGAACAGCATGCCCATGAACAACAGTGTTTGTATTGTTTGAGCACTTACAATTCTGTCAGATAAGAGGACTGAGGTACAATGGCATCAAGCGATTTGCCCAGGGTGAAACCCTTTTGGTCAAATGGGGAAGCCTGGGCTTGATTTCAGGTTCCTGATTCTGACTTAGCATGTTAAAGACTGGAACACATAGGGCCTCATTACACGATAGGCGGTAGGGGTTTACCGGTTGCCTTAATAGTTGTTGTTTTATTTACATGGTTTGACTCATTTCATGGGGGGTGGAGGATTTCGGGCATTTGGGGGTTTTTGGTTACACGTTTACATTATTCTTAGTATGCTTATTTTGTAATACTTTAAGGAGGTTTTTATTGGATATAGGGAGGGGTCCTGGGATTGGTTCTGAATGTGGATTCATTTGTTTTTTGAGCTGAACAGACTTCGCAGTCTTATCTGTTCTTTCGGTTTGTTATTTTTTGTTTTTGGTTCTTTTTCATGTTTATTTTTTTTCTAGTTTCTTTTCATTTTATTTTTGCTCTGGATGTTCCAGACTTTCAGGTTAGAATGACCTCTTGCACAGGTGCGACCACTAATAACCTGTGTGTTGTCTCTTGGAATGTGAATGGGGTCAATAATATGTTAAAGAAGAAGAAAGTTTTTCACATGTTACAGGACATGCATGCTGACATCTGTTTTTTACAGGAGACTCTTATTTTGGAGGATGAGATTTCTAGGTTGGAAAGGGAGTGGGTGGGATCAGCTTATGGATCTTCCTTTTTGTCAAGGTCGAGGGGTGTAGCCATTTTGTTTCGTAAGAAACTGCCTGTTAAAATTTTGAAGGAATGTGCGGATAAGGATGGCAGAATGATTGCATTGCTGGTTGAGATTCAGGGGGAGTTGTTAACCCTCTGCAATGTGTATGCTCCTACAGTGGATGATGGCTCCTTCTTTAGAATGGTGGCACAAACCCTTTTAGATTTGAATAACCCTAATATTCTGCTTGGGGGTGACTTCAATACGGTAGTTGATCCTGATCTGGATAGAAGTCAAGTCAGGCATGTGTTGCGTTGTGATTATCATCATCAAGCGCTTCATTCACTCTTGGAGGAACATGATTTGAAAGATACGTGGCATTTGGAGAACCTGGACAAACGACAATGCAGCTTCTTTTCTAGTGCGCATGGTGTGTTCTCTAGATTGGATATGATTTTTTCTGGTGGGAATGTGTCGGAAAGTGTCGTCTCAAGTGGTATTGGTAATATTTTATTGAGTGATCATGCCCCCGTTGAGATGCATTTGAGACTTAAATTTCAGTGTAAAAGAAGTTTCTCATGGAAGATGAACACATCTATCCTGTTAGATGAAGACATTTTAGAACGGATTGTTTCGGAGGCGGATTACTTTGTTTTGGAGAATCGCTCGGAAGAGATCAGTGTGGAGAACACGTGGGAAGCCTTTAAATGCTGTATGCGGGCGTATGTTTAGGGCTGTCATGTGGTAAACGGAAAAAGGAGGAGAATAAGAGGCGTGATCTGGATCTACGTATTAGTGGGATCTCGCGGGATCTGATGCTTGATCCGACTAACTCTGTTCATTTGGCAACTTTGAAGAAACTTAAAAAAGAAATGGAAGACTTTTTGACGATGAGGGCTGAACGTGGCTTGTTCTATTCTAAATGTACATATTTTGAGAAGGGGGAACGTTGTGACAGATGGTTGGCATACCGGTTGAAGAAAAGGATTTCGGAGTCTGCAATTGCGTCTATGGTTGACAAAGATGGTAGGATTACATTTGATCCGATTAAAATTAACTTGATATTTCGTGACTTCTATGAGAATCTGTATAGCAATGAGGCTGGTAGGGGTGAGGACTTCTTTGGTAATTTGCAGATGCCGAAGGTTTTGGATAACGATCGTGATCTACTTGGTGATGTGATAACGGTGGATGAGATTAAAGGGGCGATTTCTGCGCTGAATGTTGTCAAATCCCCGGGCCCTGATGGCCTCCCTTGTGAGTTTTATAGGATTCTTCCGAACTCAGCCTTAGAGCTCTTGAGAGATGTGTTTGTTTCTAGCAAGCAGACCGGGACGCTGCCTAAAAGTACTAACCATGCGTCTATTTTGGTCTTTCTGAAAAAGGGTAAAGATTGTAATCTCCCGGCCAGTTATCGTCCGATCAGCCTAATCAATACAGATATTAAGATTCTTGCCAAGGTCCTTGCTATGCGCCTGGTGCAATTCTTGCCTACTTTGATTGGCGAGGAACAATCTGGTTTCATGAAAAATAGGCGTACCTCTAGTAACATCAGGAGGTTATTACTTACTATGGAAATGGCGGATAGGACGGACCGTGATGCTGCTGTCCTTTCGCTTGATGCTGAAAAAGCGTTCGACAGGGTTAGTTGGGATTACTTGTATTCTGTACTGAGGAGGATGGATCTGGGTGAGGAGTTCATCTCTTGGGTTGCTCTTCTATATTCCAGACCGACTGCTGCCGTTAAGACTAATGGAGTAATTTCAGAACCCTTTTGTTTGGAACGCGGCACGCGTCAAGGTTGTCCTTTCTCTCCTCTGTTGTTCATTCTGGCAATTGAGCCTCTTGCTGTTTGCATCAAACATGAACCAGATGTGCACGGAGTGGGTTGCTGGGGTATGGTACAAAAGGCTTGGCTTTATGCGGACGACCTTCTATTGGTTCTGGAGAATTTGCAGGTGTCCTTGCCCAGTTTGATGAGGCTGTTGTCGGATTTTCATGATTGCTCAGGCTACAAGATTAACCGTTTGAAGTCTGAAGTGTTGCCTCTAACGAATGGATGTGATAAAACCCTGGTTACGGGACAGGGGTTTACATGGTGTGGGGAACGCTTGCGTTATTTGGGGGTATGGCTGACGTATCCTCTTTCCAGGATGGTAGATGAGAACATGTCTGTGGTTATTCGTGAATGTAAATCGGATCTAGAAAGGTGGTCTTTGCTTAATCTCTCTTTATGGGGTAGAGTCAATGCCCTGAAAATGAATACAACACCCAAAATCAACTTTGTGTCTAGCATGCTTCCTTTGAAAATTAAGAGCTGCTACTGGAAGGATATGGACCGCCTAGTTCAAGAATTTTTGTGGGACAAAAAGCCACCAAGACTTAGTCTTTGGAAGTTGCAGCTTCCAGTCCATTTAGGTGGTCTAGGGGTACAGAATTTTCGGGCCTATCATTTGGCCTTTTCTGCTCATTCTTTTGTTCCATTTTTGACAGGTGAATTAGACAGCTGGGCGGTGGCGGATTCGAGCGCCTATGGGCCGCTGGGCCCGACAGCCTTGTTGACCACTAATACCAAGATTCCGGGTGGCAATTTGTTGGCAACGTCGTTTTTGCGTGATTCATGGATTGCAGTTTTGTCATTGCTTGATCGGGATGCATTCAAAAGCAGGAGTGCCTCTATCTGGTTGAATCCTAGGATTAGGGACAATTTGAGGACAGTTTTTTGGCCTGAATGGTTTTTGATGGATATTAAACAGGTTTCTGATTTGGGGAATGATGATCGGTGGTTGACCGCAGCAGAGCTGAGAGAGAGATGGAATTTTGATGGTTTATCAGACTCTGCATATAGACGGCTAAAGAGGGCGGTTGGTGAGGTAGACTGGTCTGACTCTTTGGATGTGTGCGCTTTGCTGACAGACTCTAGTGGGAAGAGTGGCGGTCTGGCCAGTCGGCTTTACAAGCTAATGGTGTCACATTTTCGGAGTAATGACAATTTGCGGAGAGTATGGAGTGAGAAAATAGGATCAGAGGTTGATTTGGATGATTGGCAGAATATGTGTAGTAATGTATCTTTGTGCTCTCTGAATCTAAGTGAACGGTCTCGACAGATCAAGATCGAGTTTATTGGTGCCCTGAAACATTGCATAAAAGAGGCATGTCTGACAGTTCTGACTGTTGGGGGTGCGTTCAGGCAGTCGGGTCATTAGAACATATGTTGTGGAATTGTGTGAGGGTCAGAGATTTTTGGAGTGATGTCTGTAACGTGTGTGTCAGGATTGCAGGAGGAGGGCCGGTCCTTGATTTTAGGACGGTAATCCTGGGTGATGTTTCTGGGTTGGGTGATGTCAGCTCAGCCCACAAGAAGTGGATTTTTCGTGCATTCATTGTGGCCAAGAGGTTGATTCTCCGTGGGTGGAAAGGGCGGGAATCTCCTTCCTATGGGGAGTGGATCCAGGAAATGCAATGCCTGTCACGGAAGGAGAAATTGATTTACAGATAGAAATGTAAAATGTCGACATATGAGAAGATGTGGAACGTGTTTAATGACTTCTTTTAAGTTGGTTCTTTGTTTTTCTTCTTGTTTGTAACTCGGTTTCTGTAATATTGTTGTTGCTGATATGTTGTATATATTGTATATATTATAAATAAATAATATAAAAAAAAGAATTAAAAAAAAAAAAGAATCATTTTTCTCCCCTGAACAAAATTTCTCGGAGACGTAGTCGTTTGTAAATCCCTGCTTATCCCTTTCAAATTCCACCTGGCATGCCTTATACCATTTTGCCCTTATTGGGCACGTCCCTAATTTTAACTTGGTTGTTTTTCAAGGTTTACCTCAAATTATCAGAAAACTCAATCATATCAAGGAAGGGCATCAGCTCCTCCCTGCTGCCAGTATTAGGCATGTTTTTAATAGTGTCTGGGTTTCAGCCCTAGGTTTGAAATCACACTTCCCAGTTATTCCATTTGTGCATTGCAAAGTTTGCATTTGTCCTTGCTAAGTGACATCCCGATGTTACGCAGAATGTCCAGGATGCATGTCAGACACCTGTTGTGCTCTTCCATGTACTTAACTAGGACCAGAAAGTATCCTAGAAAAAGGGGATGCCCTCCTCTCCATTAAACAGATGATAGATACATCATATGTAAAAACATGGATATTGCTGAAACCAGACAAAAGGTTATCCTGAAAAACTGATAGAAACACTCAGGAAAGAGGAAGGCTGTCAGTACTTTGGACTCTGGGTGAAGGTTGATCTAGTTATTTGCCGTTGTTGGGCTTAGGGTGGAGTAAATGCTTTCTTCTATTTTTGGATGCATTTCTCCAATGTAGTGGAGGGGGGCCTGTCTGGAAGTACACATTTGTCTAATGCTCTCAAGTCCAAACAGAGTCTGAGTTTGTCGGCATGTTTCCATACCACAGCCAAGAGAGACACCCATTCAGAGTTTTCAATTTGTTCCATGATGCCACTCTCCTCAGGTATGTGAAATTCTTTTTTTACTTCTTCTCTCATATTAATGAGAATAGGTCTGACCCAGTGCGCTGCTCATTTGGTGTTTTTTCAAAAGGCCATTTTGTGGCTGAAACCCTGAGGCATCCGACGCCTTCACAGAAGACATTCCTGGTGGATTACCCTGCTGTAGCCTTGGAATAACATCACTGTTTTGGGAGCATTCTGGTCTAACCAAATTTCATGTTTCCAATGGTGAGACCAGCTCAGTAGTGGAGTGTTATCCTTCTCTAATATGTAGGCTTACTCCTCTGCTCGTCTTAACTTGAACTGCAGCATGGCCAAGAACCAAACCAAAACCTTTATGTGCTTTCCTCGTATGCCATGGGGGTTATGTTCACCCATTGCAGCACCATCCCTGGAAGAATGTTGCCAACAATCTTCTCCACTGTGTTGGTTGGACTTGTACTACAACATTTGGAACTGTGTCCTCTGCGTCCACATTTTCAACATGTCGCTCAGTCCCTGCCAAAAGCTAAGTGTTTCGGACTGCCATAAAAATAGAAATGCCTCTTAACCTGCCTATACCATATGTGTTTGCCATCTAATCAAGAACCCCATCTTCCCAGCATTCTTCTTCATCTCCATTATGTGCTTTTCTTCTTCCTGGACACCATTGGCAATGGGCATTTACCCCACTCTTTTGGAGTTGTCCTTTGAGGCACTGGTGCATTTTATTGAATCTTCTATCGAATTGGTCACACTACCTTGCCTAGTGGTGGCTCACCCTTTTGCTACTGTAATTCCCTGAACTTACTCCCCGGTCCTGCAACATAACCTAATCTAATAGTTTCTTGTCCAATTTGATACCAAAGTTGCAGGACGCAGCTTATCTTCGCACGGCCGTTATGTTACTTTCTATGGTCCCACCACACTCTTGAATCCTTACGCCAAAATAGTATTTGTATTTTTGTATTTATTGATTCTTTCCAAAATCAAACTAACCCTTCCTTCATGATGTTTGTCCATTTAATTCATGCATATTTCATATGCATTAGGGCCCACTGACTCCTCTGGCCACTGATCGGGGAGCTTCCTAAATCGCTCCTGGTCTCTCATACCTAGACAGCACACGAAAACAACATTGTTCCGTCTATCCTACTGTTGTCACCATTTGAAAAGATTAGGACATCAGATACAGAGTTGAGCTCTTTATTGAAGTATGTTCCCCAACGCTGTCTGCGCAGCACTCAGCATATCCAAAACAGAACATATTTCTGCAGCCAGACAGCCAGCGTACTGGCTACCTGTCCACGCATCCTGTTGAAGACACTTGCCATCACGCACAGATGCATCCACCACACCGCACCATCCTACCTTTCCGATAGAGTCCTCCTGCCTCTGGCGGCAAGACCAATTAGAACCCCATATGCCAACCTACTGCCGGTCCCAAGAATCAAACGTGCAAGATGCGGTGGTGCTAAGTTCCCATTCATTGCCTCGAAACACTGGAACTCACTGCCCCACTCCATCAGAAGTGACTTCTCTGAACTCCCCTTCCGGAAGGCTATCAAAACCAGACTGTTTATCTGAAATTGACTCTGTATGACCGCAAATCTAATGTAACCTTGCAGCCTCGTATAAGGGTTTGAACAAAATATCCAAGCCTACACATTGTAATGAGAGAACCACTCAAGCTTATCTAACCAATGAAGGACGATTGTAATGAAGCCACTCTCCTGAATATTGCAAATAATACATGTATGCGGGCCAATGTAACCGATCACCCACCTGCGTGATGCAACTAAGACATATTCCTGTAACAGCGCCTCAATGCATTTGGGCTGTGTGAGTGCTTTAGTTGTCTTCTGAGTGCCCATGTGTATTCAATTTTCTCTGGAATTCCCAGCATACATTTCCCATTGTCACATTTTACCAGTATGATGAAGGGTACATTAGAGTTTGCAGATTTTCAGGGCAACCTGGAGACATGGAGGTGTTCCAAGTCCGATGTTCATCCTGAATTCCTATAAGAAATCATTTAGGCTCCGCCCATTCAAGCAGTTAAGTGTATCGCCGTGTAAATCTCATCTTTGCGCAAACTCTTTTGACTGCTACCCACGGCGAAGACCCTGTGAAACCAGCCTCACTGTGACAAATCCACCAGCATCACTGTGACAAATCCACCAGCCTCACTGTGACAAATCCACCAGCCTCACTGTGACAAATCCACACTGGACATGAAGAAATCCATCCCACGACTACACACTCAACCCGAGAGGACAGGACGGAGTAATGAGGCTCACGCCTGATGGATAAAATCTGTCAGCAAGAAGAAGAAAGGCCTCTTCTTCACTCTCCCAGAGCTACTCATCTCAAAATGCCTTATCTTGTAGTTTTTTGTAAGCGAAATACATTGAAGGCCCCATGTTAAGTTATATAAAACATGTAAGTGCTTTGCCTTTCCTGCTTAGAGTTTTGCTTCACTCTACAGAAACATAGTACAACTAAATCCATGTGGACAGATTGACCAGGTTTTCTGACTGCTGTTTGGTTTCATAAACACATCACAATTCACAATTAATAAATACTGTCAAATGCTGCTGTGTAGTACAGGAACGCATTGTATGAAGGGGGCTAGCTGTAGTCATTGTTCGTTTCCTTAGTATTCACAACAAAACAAGTGGTGTGCACTGTGCAGGAACCTTTACAAAAGCCTTCTGGTATGAAGAGAGCAACCTGTTACTTTCAGCCCACCTGGTTAATTCATGTAATAGAATAGAGGCGCATATCTTATTTGAGGCGTCACGCATGGCCAACAGGTGATAGTTGCACAGGTCCAGTCTATTGCCCTTTTTGTGAATTGGTTTGAGTATTGATTCTTTCCAAGACCCCAGTATGTTGTTTTATTTTATGATCAGCTTAGAAATATGAGAAGTATCTGAGACCAAACAAGTGGTTTCCTTTTTACCACAACGTTGACTAGACTCGGCACATGGGTCCTGAAATTCGTAACCTTTTTAAGGATGTTGTGTATGTCCTCTATCGTAAACTTTACATTTATTCTGCAGTGTTGTGCCAAGTCAAATTATATTTCACAATGTTTCTCATAGGTGTTCATCTCCCGTAGACATTTATCAGCAAGACGGGGTGTGCCCTTTTGAGTTCTGCGGGATCAATATGCACCCCCAGTATGTGGGGACATATTGTTGGCTTGCTGCAAGGAACCACCCTGGATTTATTTTTAATGGTAATTAAAAGCCCACCATTAGGGCAGTCCTTTTTACCCAGCCTCATTCATTAAAACGGAATATCCATCTATTATAAGAGAATCGCTTAGCCAGCTCTCCTGGATCAGAAATATTTGCTGTGCGCTAGTGCAATTTAGACCCTTATGTCTGTGAGTGAAATGCCTATGCCCTCACATGTTTCATGTCAATATTCTTATGATATTACATGCAATGTGAGGGGCATGTGTGCATCGTGGTCTGTGGTGTGCCTGGCAATCATTAGCAGTTTTCCTGTGGTTAACCATTGTTTAAGCTCTTTTGGTTTGTTCATTTGGCTTTGGCCATCGCCACATCTAGTCATTTGAATAACTGCATTGCCCTGATTGTGACTCGTGGGTGTGTATATTGTATCTTTTTCTATATCAAACAACCCATCCTCCTCGTTGTCATTTCCATTTGAAAATTCTTAGGAAAGTACTCCACCTGATTCCTCCCCTGCTGCGTCCTCTTGTAGTTGCAGCAATGGTTCTTAGCAGATTGGAGTACTGCAACTCTCTGTACCTCGCTCAGCCCAAGGGGCTGATGGTAGATTGCAGCGCCTCCAGAACCTGGCTACCAGGCTGGCAACGGGCACTTCCTATGGGTCTCATATAACCCTGGTACTCCTCTCTCTTCATTGGCTTCCGGTGGCACAGCATGTTCAATTTAAGTCGCTGTGCATCGTTCAGCAGGCTCTCCTTGGCCAGGGGGCAGAGTATCTCTGTGCTAAATTTGAGCGGTACATGTCCAACCGTCCACTGCGCTCAGTTTCAACAGGTCTGCTATCAGTGCCTCCCTATCGCCGTTCATGTCTAGGTGGTCGGGATTTTTTTATTACTGCGTCTCAACTATGAAACAGTCTTCCATTGACTCTGAAGTCAGTGTCCAATCACCTAGCCTTTCGGAACGCTCTGAAGACCCATCTCTTCTAGCTATATTTGTTCTTAGATGGGTGCCTCTTTGCCTGTAGTCTTCCTCCTCTCAGCGCCAAGATACCCTCGGGTGAACACGCGCTCCATAAATACCATTAACATAACATGACATATTCCCCCTATGTGTCGAACTTAATATCATAGCCCATCTTAGAAAAGGTCATCTTTGCAATATTAAGACTTTTGACATGTATTTGAGCCAGTGTGATGGTGTTGGCATGTGGAAATTCCACATACTCCATATCCTTGGTATGTATTACCTATAAAGGTGGGATAAAATACACAAGAGACTAACAAGGTTTGAAAATCAAAGGTTCTTAGGTTCCTGGTACAGCAATGTCTTCCATGAGTAAGGTAGCTGATATCATTTGGGAGGAAGCAACTTCTGTATGTTTATCAGGGCTTCACCTTCCAATGTGTCCTTCTTGTTTTAAGACTTGCATCGTTATAAGGTACTTCAATAGATGAAGTACCAATAACTGCTTGTTCAGTATCATGCAGGGAGGGGATGTTGACTTCCGGAAATTTTCTCTCCGTTTTTGATTTTTTTTTCCCTCTGTACCTCGGTTTTAACAGGGGTTGGGGTAGTGGCGATGGCCTGTCGGATTAGAAATATATCACTATTTTATTTTTTGCATTTATTCATCCAAATATTCAGATCTCATTATTTTTTCTGGGTTAAATATTTGGGGCCATTTTTTTATTTACTGTGCCCCTCTCATGTGGGGGATCTTTGGTTTTTATTAGTGCCAATGCTTTGTTTTTGCCTCATTTCTTATTTTTCCCTGGGTTTTTTCATGTGCAAATAGCAGTAGAGTTTCAATTTGGAGGACTCCAGCGTAACCTCAGGTGTGAGACAATGCGAGGGGGATTGATACTATTGGAAGGGTGGCAATTTATTACACTGCTATTGCTAGAGTAGAGCTTGCAATTCCTGTGCTGAATCTGTGAACTTCGCACGTGTGCACCTGTGCACGTGTGCACGCATTGTTAATTCACACTATAAATTGCCTATTGTCTTTGACCTAATTTAAATAAAGCTTGCAATCTGCAGCTCACTGTCTCTTTCTGGCCTGCTTTTCACAACTATTGCAGCTGTTACATACAGTGTTCATAACTCTCACTCTGTTGTTCGTACCTGTGTCAGTATCGGTACTCCATGAAACCAACCATTATGGTCTTCACTGGCATCCACAAAATCTCCCTTTGCCAGATCCCTAGGGGGGGAGGGGTCTTGCATGGCAGGCTCACATCCCTAGCCTCACAGGGGGTTGGCTCCCCTCTTGGGAGAAGGGACGAATTGCCCCAATTTGTCACTGTATATAAGATGTGCCCATTCATATGTCCTTTGTGGATTGGCCTGCTCTTTTTCTGTCGCAAGTGATGAGATGTTGTAGCGCATTTCATTACTTGTGCCCAAAAATATTTTGAGATCCTGGCCCCTTTTTAATCAAACGGCAGTTTTTGTAGAAATTGCCATTTTTGCATGTGTTTTTGTGAACATTGCTGTTTTCGCTGCAACTCTAGACCTGGACAAATAAGCAATCTCGCAGCCTACAGTACGTATACCTCACAACAGTAGTGTGGACACAGGCCACAGGCACGGGCAAACATCATGCATGATAGAATACGGCTACGGCTAAGCACATCCAGCCTAGTTTCGCACATAGCCGTACAGACTGAAACACTTGACATACCTCAACACCTCTGCCACTAGCATACAGCAACCACCACCCAAAAGAAACATGGTATAGCTGGACTCACATAGACTCTCTCAACAATAGCAATCTATCTCTAAACCCCAAGAGCACCCACCCATGTGCCTGTCCTCTCCTGGGCTGCATAGTCGAGCCTTGCCAGCCACCCAAGACTTAGAACGGCAACATGCACACAGGCATCTAAGCCAAAACTCCCTAAAATGTCCAACCACATCAACTACAATCACCAAGGGTGTTCCAACCAAGGAAAAAAGTGTATAAGTGTATAAGCTGGAGGGTGTGTCTAGTGCATACATGTGAGGGTTCCTCCATTTTGGCCTTTTCCTACACCTAGGGGGGGTTCTAGGTGCTTTTACTTTCTCCTATAGAATGCATGTGTTTGTTCTGCCCCTCCGACTACAATTCAGCCCCCACCCACAAATCAGCTCCCCTAACAACTCTCAAATAAATGTCATCCTGATTCCGTAACTCTACCTAGGCATTATTATCAATTTGAAGTGTACTCTAACATAACTATCCTACAAATCCCTTCCCTAAAAAGCCTCTGTCATTCATGCCCATTCAAGTGCCACCAATTGACTGTCCCCAGTTTCTACTCGCATGTCTTTACATAAATCCAAGGTCAAACCTTTTATTTCGAACCTCAGGAAAAAACACACAGTTTGAACTGGATGCACCCCCTGGAAATTCCACTGGTTTGAGTTTTGGTCAAAGCATCCTAGCCATGCCTAAATGATCAAGCACGGCTTCTTGGCTACTGGGCCTGTAATGTCTTCCTTTTGATTTACAGAGACCCTGGATTTTTAGATGCTCAATTACTCTGCAGGTCATTATTTTGGACAGATTTATGCTTCATCCGTTCCTCCTCAATGCGCAGATATAGTTGATGGTGTCCCCTGTTTTTCCTGGTATTGCTCTTGCTCCCGTCTTTCCCTCTCCCTTCAGGGAAACATTTTAAAGAAAGGAGAAAAGTCATCCAAAATAGTCTACTTCATTTTTAAAATGGTCTTTTTTGTTTGACTCCCTTCATGCATGGCTGTCTGAGAGAATCTCTTTCCGCATACGTGTCAGTCACTGGTCCTCCTTGGGCCAGGCCGAATAGTGAGTGACTTTGTGTGTTTTTGACTCTTCGGCCATCATGTTCATGGTGGTGATGGTGGGCATTTCATGGGCACTCTCTTCACTTCCCACCCCAGTGACCCTAGGGGAGTGGGCCACAACAATGCCAAGAACAACTTCCCCCACCCATCTGTTGTTAGGAGAATTCTCAAAAATGTGCTAATTCCCTTCACCTTAGAGACCCCCCAGCAACTTTGCTGGATTTTGAGGACTAGATTTGTTTACCTGGAGAGAGTGTGACCCTTTTTCCCACTCTCTCATGTGTTTTACTCGTGTGTTTTCTTTGGTTATGGAGTTTTAGACAACTCCATAGGCATCATCTTTTCATTTGTGTCATACAGCACACACCCAGCACCCTCAGTGCAGTGGCACAGGGAAACCTTTTCAGGCTTTCCCAAGGTTTAAATACCTTCTCTGGGATAAACTGTTTCCCATGATTTTTCCCAAACGCGAACACCGGTAGCCATGTTTTTCAAGATGGCGTCTGAGCCCCCTCTGTAAAACTAGGTCCCGGACTTCTTTTTTCACCATTTCTTTGTGGAAAGGTCCTTCTAGAGTTTTGCTCTGTGCGCCAAACCAGGTGTGGTTCCTTTGTTCATTCGCCTTTGGCGGGCTTGAGGAGTGAAGACCGCCTCTGGTGCCCAAGTGTCTGGGGTGGGCAGGAATTGAGGGAGGTGCCCAAAACTCCCTGTGCTTAGTCTCCTAGGAGACCCAAATGCACTCTGTAGTGACTGGCTGGCTGACTGTCCGGCAAGGACAGCCACCCTGCTGGGTGAGTGACAGCTAGGCTGGAATGAATGGGAGAAAACTGAATAAAAGACGAGTCTCTTGGCTTGGAAGGCAGAGTCAACCACTGGAACGATAGAACCGAAGACAAGCTTGAAGAGGATGGCTGCTGCAAGTCCTGGACCATTGGTTTGCCTGGTGAAGCCCTGCTTCAGGTCTGAATTGCTAAGTTCATCTCGACAGAGAAGCCCTGCAAGGACGACTTTTCCCTTTGAGTTGGTGGGACCAATCAACTCGACACTAAGCCACCTGGATACCATTCTCAGAGCTGGTTGTATTTTCCTCAGAGTGCTGCAGGAACCCAAATAACCAGGGAGAGGGACACCAGTTTGTGTGCTTGACTACAGCTACCAGAATTGAAGATTGGCCAGTTGCCAGCTTTTTGACCAGTCCCAGTGCAGTGCAGGAGTCTCCCGAGGTCCTCCCTCTTGTCCCCACGACTGAGGCCCAGGAACAGAGAGATCTGCAGGAACTGCCAGGAACAGAGGTCACAGCTGCATCCTTTTCTTTATTTGTAAAGGTACTGTAAAACCAGACTAAGAGTACTTACCTCTCGCTGTGAAAGTGCTTGAAACTTTCCCAACTCACAGGCCTAATCAGCTTGTGACCCAACATATGAATCTTCTTTTTACAAACTAGGCCTTGACAGAGACTTTTCCGTTTATCTACCAGAACTGCTTTATCCTATCCAAGACTTTAGCCCATTGACTTTAGCTTAGCCTATTGAATTGAATTGACTCTTCGGTGAACTAAAAATATCTGCACTGCCTAAGAAATAACTGTATTCTTTCTATGTTCTGATAACCTATGCCTTTTTGCACCTCCTTCAAAGTATTCTGAATGCCTCAGAAACTTTGAGTGTCCAGTACTGAAGTATATTTGTGTGTGATTATATTGCCTCCTTCTTATGAATGTTTATAACTGAGAGTTAAATAAATTAATAAGTATTTAACAAAGAAACCTTGAGTGTAAGAGTTTATTTGAACACCTGTGATTGTACACCTCTGTGTAACATCATTACAGCTCACATTCCCTCTTGAGATAAGCCTGGCTGCTCAGCTCCGCTACCAAAAACGGTGTAGTACAGACTTATACGAAAGGTTGGTTTTGCTTACACCTGTAGTCAAGTTGTGTGTAGTGGTCCCAAAGGGTACTGCATACAAACTTTGCCTAACATCCGTCTTCACCCCTCTCTTCACCACACACCCGTCTCGTCCACTCTACCCAACCACCCTCCTAATCACTACACCCTACCCCACTATTCTAAACATTCCACCATGGCTTACTCCTGTACCCAGACAACCTACCTCACTTCACTTCTCAACACCACCCTCTCTCACCTTTCCCCACTCTACCTCATCAGACACTACCCCATCCCACACTATAGCCACCTTCCTTACCTCACCGCTGACCTCCCACCCATCCACACCCACCCACCCTGCCTCACCTCGGCCTATACCAACTCTTCTTAGTTCATCCATTAAGACCATGCACACCCCTAACTACTGCCTCCCACCTTCTTCTTTCTTCCTTAGGTTACTCCTAACTCTGACTCACAAGCTCATCCTTAAAATCACCATGCATGCCTTAACAGTTCCAAACATGCATGCAGGTTCTTGTTTTTTAACACACAACATTTGTAATATGCATGTGAATTAAAAACCCTGTAAGCCGCTGTGAGCATAAACAAGCATGCTATGTCTATGACTAATGTTACCTGACTGCAAACACTAACCTGCAGATGTTTTAGGAATTACTGGGTGAGTACTTAGCTATACATGTACAATGCAATACATAGCTGCAAACGGCCAAACTACTGTCTGTGTCAATCCTGGTACTTCTGGAGATTCCGGTGTAGAGTTTCAATGTATAGCTTTACTGGATGCATGGATGGACTCATTTCTAATCCCACAATTGATCATATAATGTGCAGCCTGTTGTTTTTTTCAATAAACATCTGTGCCACCAATGTTTTCCGGGCGTAGTTTGCAGGATGAGCATGTGACTCCAATGACGTGTAACGCCAGACAATCAACATTTAGAAAAGAAATGCCCTACCGACTGAAACCCTAGGATCGCAGGTGTGATTTTTGTGTATAGAAATGTGCATTCATCAGTGTACTAGAGTGTGTGTGCGTACGTGCGTGTGTGTGTTTCCGTTCGCGTGTTATTACGTGGCTGCCTCTGCACGTGGCAGGCTGTGCATGCGTGTGTAGTTTTGTTGCTCCTTCTGCTCTCCAAGGTTACGTCCCCCGTCCCCTATATGTTGCACGAGGAGTCAGACCATGGTCTACATTCCGCAAATGGCTGGTCACTTGATTTTTAAAACATTTTAAATTTGTGTTTGTGTTTTATATTGAGTAAGCATGACTAATAGCATCTAAGAACATTCATAAAAGATAACAGGTGCTTTGCAATTTCAGTCAGATCAGCCAGAAACAGATAGCAGTAGTATTTGTCCTAAAAGAGAGGATAAACCTGTATGGGGTAGTCCATAGGGTGGTTTTATGGGAAAACAGGGCAAGGAACTCAATGCTACCAGCAACCCCTGCCTTGAGTAATATCCCCCTAATCTTTCCCTCTCCATTTATGAGCTGGGCACCTTAGGAGATGTATGCAATTAAAGGCCTCATTGGGAGTATGGCAGTAACCGTAAAAACAGTATTTTAATGCCAGCTATTGTTAAGCTACCGTGTATTCTGAGTGCAATTGCTTGTGATATGTACTGCATGGGTCTCATACAAAGTACTGCATGGGGTAAATGATCATTATGTTTAGCCCATGGAATACTTTGTTTACATCGCATGCAATAAATATCCCATGTGATGCAAACTCACCATTGGGTGGTATTTTAAAAACAAGGGATATTTAAAAGACCACGTGTTTCACTATTACCAACACATTGATAACAAGGCTCAAAGTTATGCACGCGACCCGGTGGTTAAGGGAGACAAAAGAGCTGATGGGAGGGATCAGGAGGCCAAGGGCAATCGAATGTTGGGGTTTTAAATTGTGAGGTGGACAGGTGGAGGAGAAGGGGACGAGCAAGGGAGTTATTACAGAAATGTTTGAAATGCAATGTGCACTAGGGTGAAAATTCATGTAGTGCAAAAAATGTTTCCCTGCATTTTGGTGACAGGGTAAAAGACTAGGGCTCGTTAAAACATTGATGTGATGCAAAACTGCACTTAAAGAATATGTGCCCGATTCATGCAATTATTTATGTGGTAAATCAGGGATTTTTGTGCCAATCTGTGTGCAAATCCCAGTTCGTCGATTCATGGAACCGACAGTGCAAGACTTTTACAGGCCTTGCGTGGAGTTCTCACAGGCCCGGCACATCTCTGCGAGTCAACAAGCGCCTTGCTCGAGAATCCACACAGAGTGTGTGCTGGGTCTACGCACCAACCCACATAGGGGGCGGATCATGCAGAATGAGAAGAACACGCAAAAATGTGGGTGTGTTGAGTGACGGTCCATGGCCAAGCAATCGCATGCTCATAAACGTGCAAATACTACCGTAATCATGGAATTGAAATCTCAATGTCGCGTCGCAAAAAAGCACACGCAAACCACAGAACCCATACGCCACATCATAGCAGGCATAAATGTCAACTCGCATAGGACGAACTGCCTATTAAGCACGCAATATACACGGCAAACGAATGTCTACAGGCACGATGAAACCAGTAATAGTCGGAGCTATCATGCACGGACAGTGCAGGAGGAGGAGTATGCCCAGGGCCCGGATCTTCACAACACGCACTATTCTTTTTGGGATGCCGGATGAGCAGGTCTATGGCAGGTACAGGTTCCTCCCAATATAATCCTAGGCCTTGTCAGGGAGCGAAAAGATGGCCTAACATCGCCCACCATCTGCTCGCAGGCCCTTACCTCACTACAAAAATTGCTACCTGCACTCCATTACCTTGCCACTGGCTCCTTCCAGGGGAACACTTCAATAGTTGCTGGGATATTGCAGGCCACACAATCACGCTGTCTACACTAGGTGCTGTCATGCATAACAGCACATGCAAGTGAGCGCAGGCACATATATATGCCCCAAACACCGGCAGAAAGGCAGACAGTGATGCAGGATTTCTATGCAGTGGCACGCTTCCCCATGTACTAGGTTCAATAGACTGCACACATGCTGCACTACGGCCACCCCGATTGACGGAGCACATCTCCCAAAACAGAAAGCACTGGCACTCCATCAATGTGCAGATAGTGTGTGATGCCAAAGGAATCATTATAGAAATCTATGCTCATTTCCCGCGCAGCACCCATGACAGATACATCTTCCGCATGTCACCACTACACCGGCCCTGGTATCTGGAAAACATGGCAACGCATGGCTCATTGGTGAGTATGAAAGGTCATGCACATGCATGCACGTCTCACACAGAACAATAGACCAGGCCAATAAATGACAAATAAAACCACGTACACATTTATAGGGGACAGTGCCTGCTCGCTAACTACCTTCATGATGACACCCATCAGGACACCCCACAACACCAGCGGAAGTGAGATATAACACTGCACATGTAGTCACTAGCGGCACAGTGAGCACACATTCAGAGTTAAAAAATCACGGTTCTGCTCCCTTGTCCACTCTGGTGCGATGTTGCCATATGCACCACCAGTAGTCTGTAGAATCATTGTGGCTGACTGTGTCTTGCACAATGTAGCCATACGGCGCAGTGGACATGTGGTGAGACACCCGCTGCACCCACAAGGCACCACCTTTGCCCATGGCTGGCCAAAGGGCACGTGGAGAGGCTGCACACACACAGCTGGTGCAGTTATACTTCACCTAAATACCAGCCCCTGTGGAGTATAGACACTGAAACCACCTCCTAGGTGTTTTGGCAGGGATGCCGCCTTGACTTACGAGGGTGCGCCCGCATTTTTGTAGGGGTGCAGCCATGAGTTATGAGGGTGTTTGTGCATTTTAGTAGGGGGGGCAGCCTCGAGTTACAAGGGAGCTCACGTGTTTTCGCAAGGGTGCTGGATGGTGGGACAGGGGTGGACGCTGGAGGTTGCGCTAAGGTTGGGACAGTGCTTGTTTTTTGGTTTGCATGGGGGTGTGTTCTGGGCGTTCCTCGCGCAGCTTATTTTGATTTGCGGATCGGTTTGTAATGCATGTTTGGATCCATGAATGGGCGGAGCATGCCAAAAAACTTCTGCGTGCAGACTTGCGCAGTGATGTTCTCGGCGCGCTGCCTTTCCAGGATAAATGCGTACTTATCCATGAATCAGCCCCTACGTTTTTTTGCACTAGAGTAATTTTTGGCCTGCTGCTAATTGCCCTTGGATTGGTACGAAGCGTCAGTAAGAACGCCCTGAGAGTCTTGTAGTTTAGTCCCCAAGTGTCCAGCTTTCAGTTGTAGAGTTCAAGACAGGGTTCTTCATGGTGTGGCCTCTTCCCACCGCAGTTTCCTATCAATGAAGGCCAGTCTGGACAGCTCAACTGTAGGCGCCTCCTGGACCCTCATAATCTTAAAAGGATCCTCTTGCCTACTGCCAGCGGTCCCTGTTTGTGCTCATTTGGATACAGTACTTCTGAAAAATTGCTGCAGAAATGTTGTCCTGAACCTATTTAATCTAGACCTTTTTTCAGCCCTCATTAAATCACGCAAAATAAATGTTGTAATTAAACGCACGCTTGACTGCCATCTAGCGGATGTAGTGGGATGTACTCACTGAGCTTTACTACTGCTGCAATCTTCCATTGTACTGAATTAGGGAATCTTCCAAACATCGAAAGATATGTGCATCTGAATTGTGCCTATTATATCACTAGCATGTGCTCTTTGTATTTACATTTTTATACATTTTACAAGCATAAACCAGAAACACATCTTAATTACATCCTTTTCAAAAAAAATAATATTAATACAGAACAAAATAGAACAAATACATCACAGTAGATTTAAAGTCAATTGGCAAACTGTAAAGAGCTCTTTACTAACATGTGCTATTGTGGTCTTGTGTCACCTTGTCTCGCCTTGCATTAGTGAGTTTCCATTTGCTACTAATGACTTTTCAAAGATGGACTGGTTCTCTGACTTCAGCCCAATCGCAAATGAAGCCTTTCCGCCCGACTACTGCCTCATCCCACTGAACCATCCGTCCAGAGGAGGGGGGTAGCATTTGTCTTTAAATCTCTCTTCCGCGCCTCAATCATGGACAACCAACCCTCCATTCCATCCTGCAAATCTCTGCTCGTTAAACTATCCCTCTCCCCGTCGCTCTCACTCACCTTCCTAATAATCTACAGGCCCCCTGGCTACGATAGACATTTCGCAAACAACCTTTGCGACTCTATTGCCACCCTCCAAATAAACCATCCCAACCTCATCCTTCTCGGAGACTTTAACATATGGCTCGACATCCCCACCAATCCTATGACACACGCCCTAATCGACGGTCTAGATGCAATTAATCTCCAACCCCACATAAATGGACCGACTCATTTTAAAGGACACACTCTCGATGCCATCTTTAGCTCCGACACCCAGATTCAGTTAAAGCCCCCAACTCCTATCATCTGGTCCGATCACTTCATTCTCTCGTTTGCCATCCCTGCACCCGGCCCCCTTCCCGTATCCGCATCTGAACCTCCGATCCTACGCAAATGCTGGAAAAAACTAATAATCACCCCTGACCTAGCCGAGGCACTCCTCCAGTCCCCACCACCCACCTGCCACCCTAAAAACCAACTAACACCTGAAGCCTTTGACTCATGGCTCAACGCATCTCTGATGCGACTGACCCCTACATGCAAACCATCAACCCGCCGTGGCCCGTTCCCCAGATGGTTCACTCCTGAGCTGAAGACCAGTAAACGACACTACAAATACCTAGAACGCAATTGACAAAATGAGAAAACCCACGAAAGCAGGACCACCTTGGCCCGTCACTTGTACCGGTACAAGGCTGAAATCCGGAAAGCTAAAAAAGCCCACTACAACACCCGAATCCTAAACTGCAAAAACCCAAGCAAAGAACTCCACAAAATCATCTCCGAATTCACCAATCCAACTTGTAATACAACCGTCCCGACCCCGTCACAATCACTGTGTGACTCACTCTCCCTCCACTTTTACACCACAGCTATTGAAAGGACAAAAACTCTAAACACCAAACTGGCTCTCTTACAACCAATTGACAATCCTCCACCCGTACCGGCCAGCCAGTCAACTACAACCTCAATTCAACCAACATTCGAATCCTTTAGTCCAATATCACCAGAACAATTTCTCAAACTTCTATCTGCCCGCAAACCATCTGGATCCCCTCTGGACCCCTGCCCAACCCCAACCCGACCTGGCATCCTGCCTCGTAAACATAGAGCTCTGGATGACCCAAAGCCACCTCTTGTTAAACCCCTCCAAAACAGAAATCATGGTTTGCGGCAACTCTGACCTTCTTCCGCACCCACTTCCCTGGCCACCCGCCATGGGCAACTCACCTACACCCTCCAAAACAGTAAAAAATCTTGGATGCACCCTAGACTCCGACCTAACACTCTCGCGCCAAGTCAACAATGTCTCAAAGTCCTGCCACCATCACCTTAAAAACCTAAGGCGCGTCTTTCCATACCTCTCATTTCCCAACAGAGTCTCCGCTGTCCAATCAATCGTTATATCCAGACTGGACTACGGAAACCCCCTTTACCTCGGAATCCATACCTACCAACTGAATAAACTCCAAAGAGCACAAAACGCAGCGGCCAAATTACTACTTGCGCTTAGTCCAAGAGACCACATATCCCCAGCCCTTAAAACACTGCACTGGCTTCCTGTAGCCCGTAGGGTAGCTTTCAAAACCTTATGCCTCTCGCATCGAGCACTGCATAAAACTGGACCGCAATATCTTCAAGACAAACTAATACCTTATCATCCCACTCGCACCCTAAGATCAAGCTCAGCCGGCCTCCTAGTAATTCCCAAGACAAACTCAGTCAGGCTAGGCGGATCATCATTCTCTGCCCTGGCTCCAACCCTGTGGTGCTCACTCCCACCCCACATCCGCTTAACTGAAGACTTAACGTCCTTCCGCAAACTACTGAAAACCTGGCTCTTCCCATAAAACCAATCCAGCATCATCACAATAATACCGACCCATCAAACTACCTGAAGCGAGAATGACAGCTAAATAAACTCGAATGTAAACTAGAAAGACAAGCAGGCTTAAACGAGTAAAGTAGATCAAAACAATGAAACAGAAAATACGAATAAATCATTGAGAAACTCAGGAAATCTGAACCGATCAAAACGACATAATGAATGAGAAGGGAATACAGTGAATGACATAAATGAAACAGTTAGAATGGATGAAGCGTACAGAACAGACAATTACACTAAACGGAAGCATGAGGATGTGACTGGAGAGCAGATGAGTTGTGGAAAGCGGTTGAGTGTGGAGAGCGGATGAGTGTGGAGAGCGGATGAGTGTGGAGAGCGGATGAGTGTGGAGAGCGGATGAGTGTGGATGAGAACGGATGAGTGTGGATGAGAACGGATGAGAGCGAGAGCGTAGTGCAGATGAGAGCAAGAGCGTAGTACGGATGAGTGTGGAAAGCGGGTGAGTGTAGTGAGCGGGTGAGCGTGGTTGAGCGGGTGAGCGTGGTTGAGCGGATGAGCGTGGGGAGCGGATGAGCGTGGGGAGCGGATGAGCGTGGGGAGCGAATGTGTGTGGGGAGTGCAGAGAGCGCATGAGTGTGTGAGCGGACGAGTTGTGGGGAGCGGATGAGCGCGGTTGAGCGCGGAGTACGGTTGAGTGCGGAAAACGGTTGAGTGTATAGAGCGGCTTAGTATGAGGAACCGAAAAGAGCGGAGGACTGTGGAGAGCGGAGGACTGTGGAGAGCGGAGGACTGTGGAGAGCGTAGGACTATGGAGATCGGGTGAGAGTGGAGATCGGGTGAGAGTGGAGATCGGGTGAGTGTGCGGAGAGCGGTTTGAGAGTGGAGAGCGGACGAGAGTGGAGAGCGGACGAGAGTGGAGAGCGGACGAGAGTGGTGAGCGGACGATTTTGAGAGCGGATGAGTGTGGGGAACGCATGAGCGTGGGGAGCGCATGAGTGTGGGGAGCGCACGACTGATTATGGACTGAACGAGTGTCCTACCTCGACCAGTATGTAGACTGGACGAGTGGATAAACTACACGAGCATATAGTCTCGACAAGTGTCTAGACCTGACGAGGGTGCGAACCAAACGTAGGGTGCGGACTGGACGAATGTGTGGAGCGGTCGAGTATGAGGAACGGACGATTATGTGCAACGGACGATACTTAACATGCCTTGGAATGAAGGAAACTCTTGAAAACATACATCACGCCACACCCCACGCTTACTCTCTCCCTTACACCACCACTCATCTAGAACACAGAGATACTATGACACCATTCGGTATAACTGTTCTCATATCTACATCTCCCGCTTACTCCACATCACTCTAAGTAAACATTGCTGGTTTCTCACCACCCAGCCAGGCGTTCTTCTCAGGCCTAACGCAGCCACACTCGTTCCGGATAAAGCCGACCAGAGCGAACACATACTCCTGATCTCTCAACCACCACACCTACAGCTAAGAAGCAGCTACCACTTGTTTTCGCACCAGCTGCACACATACATGGTGCGCACACGCACTTTTTGACTCCCCCCTACTCTCTCTACTGACCTGAACTTCGGTTCCCAAGGGTGTTCAACCTACCAGCGCCTTCAGACCATACCAATGGTATATAAGGCGCTATATAAATGCAAAATAACATAACATAACATAACATAGAATACATAATTTCAAATTGTTTATATAAACAAATTCGTTTGGTACTATTCATACAAAGTGCCCCAATTAGTGTGAATTAGGTATGAATCTTATCAACATATGAGTTCGGGTGATTTTTCAGTAGCTGTAATGCCTCAATACATTATTTAAAGTGTACTGGTGTTATCACATAGCATTTAGAAACTTTTTAAATTATAATCAAACAAATGAGCATAGCATCTTTTTTTTATTTTTTATTTTTTTTAATCAAAATGAGCAGTCCGGAGTCTTGCTTTGATTACTGCGTTCTATATGCATCAGGCTAATTCATACTTTGACTACCAGGGTTTCAAAAGTACAGAAGAGAATTCCTACATTACTGCTTGGTCGAGGGATGGAGCCGCCTTGAAAGCTGGCAGTGAAGTGTCGGAATCGTGAAGAGACGTCATTTCCGTCTGGCTAACGGGGGTATTCCGTCACACTTTTGGTAAAAAGTGAGTGTAGTTTGAAATTTGTAGGCGACCCGGGAGGGAGCACAAAACCTCCAGTAAGATTTGAGGGCACTCGGTTTAGGACAACGACGACAGGAGCTACTCCCTTGTGCGATTACCACATGGTGAAATTACAATATCAAAGATTCTGAAAAGGCGTACATTTTCGGTCGGTTTCTGAAAATCAGGAACTTTTGCTATTAACCAAGGATTGGTGGAAGAACATTTGCACTTTTAGTACGTGCAAAAGGGATACTTTGGGACCCCATTGTAAGTCAAGTGGTAACTATAAAAACAGGCCGTATTTTAAACACTGCCTGTTTTTTTCAAACCGTCTGGTTATGGGCCAAAAGGTTACCTTCTTCAACAGGGTGTCCAACTCCAGGCCGCGAGGGCTGGAAACATGTCGGATTTTCAGGATAGCCCTCATTAATAGTCATGAGATAATGTACATACAATGATTCTAAATGTATGCAAATGTATTCTCATGAATATTAATGAGGGGTATCCAGAAAACCCATCAGGATTCTAGCCCTCAAGGCCTGGAGTTGGACAACCCTGTTGTACATTATGCAGTAAATACCACATGATTAACAAGTTTGATTTGACCAAAAAAAGCCACCAATTATAAACTCAGCCCTACTTTGGATGTAAAAAAGTGAACCCTCCCCCCAGCATCGGTAAAACCTTTCCATCATGTGCAAGGATGCGCTCCCACACCACTTGACGGAACAGAAAAAAGCTTGAAGGATTCGTTGAGGCTGTGAAAAAGTAATCATTTCAGATGACAACATCTCACGCCTTTGCAGCATCCTGTCATTGGCTATGTCCCAGGTCAGAGGGTAAACGCACAACTCACTGCTGGACTCCTCAGCAATCATTCACACTAGGGCAGCGGCTCTGCAACTATTAATGAGCCCACACCCTGTGTTGCTTGGTGGGATCTGACCATGTGCTCGGTCGTCCCTCTATTTACCACCGTGCTCATGCCCTCACCACGTAATTTGGTGCGTGCATGGAGCATGTGCGTGCAGTACCTGCCACGCTTCAATACAGCGCTGATCATCTAGAGCACTGCCCGCTATTACATCCCTTCTCTTCCAACAAATGTTTCTCCCTTCGACTCCAGTGCTGAACGACGTTCTGCTTTGAGCAGCGACCATGTTCTCTTCTCCGGCAACCACCCTCGTAGAGGAAGGATTAAAGGGTAGAGCAAATTTGCTTTGGAACCTACAGTTCTTAACCAATGCCACATCCCCTACCCCCAACAGTTCCCGATACAGTTCCTCTGCTTCTGCTCTCATCTTCATTCATCTTGCATCTCTTTGTCAGGCAACTGCGCTGGCCGCCGCTCCAGGACCGTGGGTATCATAGCACGCAGAGCTCTCCTCATCAAAACTGCAGCAGGTGCTACCCCAGTCGCAGGAGGAGGCGTGGGGCGATATTCCCTCAAGAACTGGCATATAGATTGTGCGGTGTCAGCCTGTTCTTCTCAGGCAATGCACAGGGTCTAGTTCAGCGTTCTCATGATTCTCTCTGCATCCCTGTTTACCTGCGGCCAGCAGGATTCTCCTATCCTTCACTCAATGCACAGTTCATTATTGTACAGAGGCATTGCTGGGGGGGAGCAGAGGGGGCTATAGCCCCGGGTCTTTTGGTTGTAACCTCGGATAGAAGCTCAGGGACTACAACCAAAAGGCCAGCTATCCCCGACTCTCGACAGTCCCGACATTAGCATAGCCCCAGCTCTTTTCCAGACCTAGCAACACCCCTGTTATTGTAGATTGTATAGTAGGCACGTGATCCAGTCGGGGCCTAATGCTTTTCAATCCCCCAAACTGGGATGAAAATTGATTTTTGGGGAGTTTGAAAAGTGAACTTGTTGGCTTGCAGAAATTCCTCATCTGTTAGTGCTGAATATTGGCGTGTTTGACAGCCAGTACGGAGGTAAAGTGGTAAGAGTGTGGGAACCCTACATTTCTGCATGTGGATGTGAACTGTAACCACTGCATTTGAATTTCCGGCAAATAAAACTGCCAACTTCGTGCTTAGCGCCTTGATGTCAGCAAATTATGGTTGATGCACCGCTGGAAGGAAAGCCACTGTGTTAATCAGATTGGACGCATACGTAAAGCGCCCTGTCCAGAGAGATGGTGCATTGCCAAACATGCCTTAGTGGACGGTGCATGCATGCATGAACTGGGTTCAAGGTGTATGTGATCTGTAAACAAGGGCCAAACCTCAAGGCAAGAGAGGTTTGGTAGCCGCATCTGAGGCCAATACAAGCTGAATTGTGTGTCCGATTTAATACATGTAAACTTTTCTTTCAAAGACATATGAATAGCAGTTTATATTCACCAAAGATTTAGTGGCAGCTGGTGGACATTTATATTGGGCTGGGAGGCAGAGGCATAGGCAGGGTAGGGCCTGAGGGGCAAGGGCCACCCAAAATCTGTAAATGCCTACTCAGCAGCGCTGTGTGGATATTTACAGATATCTTTGTCAGTGCAGTGGGCCCAACTACATTAGAATCAGGCCCCATTTTCTAGACAATCCTGGCTATGCCTCTGCTGGGAGATGTATATATGTTCTCTGAATTGACTTGAACTGCACAGCGAGTGAGCCTGAGTCAACTTAGGAGGGCGCAGGAGTGTTGCCCCTCCCGAGGAGATGTTTGAAATGATAGCTCAAAATGGCGCACTTTGCAGCACACCTTTCAGAAGCAGTGTGTACAAAGTCATAGAATGAATAGTCCCTTCTCTAGGAGGCCACATGAAATACTCCAGTAGATTCCAGGTTATGTTCCATCACCTTTTCATACTGGTTGTGCCCAAAGAAAATCACAAGAGCTGCCTCATAATATATGCCAGAATTGCTAGTGTAAAAAAAACATTACCATGTCTCGTGCCCAAACAAATCATGAGGTCTGCCTCATAATATGTGCCAGAATTGCTAGTGTAAAAAAAAACATTGCCATGTTTTGTGCCCAAACAAATCATGAGGTCTGCCTCATAATATATACCAGAATTGCTAGTGTAAAAATAAATTGCCATGTCTTGTGCCCAAAGAAATCATGAGTTCTGCCTTATAATATATGCCAGAATTGCTAGTCTAAAAATTAAAAAAACATTGCCATGTCTTGTGCCCAAACAAATCATGAGGTCTGCCTCAAAAACATGTGTGAGCACTGTCATTTTAAGAGGAAATGTATTGATGCTTATTCCCAAAGAAAATTCCGAGGGCTGCCTCAACGGCACAGGCCAGCACTGCCGCTCTGCAATACATCTGCATGCTGCTTGTTGCCCCACGGCTGCCCCATTTTGCTCTCCCTCTCCAGGTTCTGCTCCTCTTCTTGCCTAATGGTGTCCTATGTCATACTCCCAGTCCCAGTTCTGCCCTATGTGGCTTTCACTGTCCAGGTTTTGCCATGTGGCTATCGTTGGCAGGTTCTGCCTGCCCCCAACCCAACGTGGCCTGATTGCCCAGTTCTGCCCTCACATGGTTCTTAGTGCTCGTTTCTAAACACATGTGGCTCTTTGTACCAGGTCCTACCTCCCATATTGCTCTTAGTGCCCAGGTGTGACTCCCAGTTGGCCCTCGGTACCTAGTTCTGCAGCCCATCTCACACTCACTGCTCAGTTCTGACCCCCCATTTAGCTCTATTTACCCCATGTATCTCTATCTGTCAGGTGCTACCCCTTTTGCTTATTTTTTAACACATTTTTTACAAAACCTTCAGGGTAGGGAGGGCATCTGGCAAACTTTGCTTTTCGAAAATGCCACACAAATCTGTCGAGCGATTCAAAATATATTAGCAATAGAATGTTGGGAAAAGTCTGTGTACAAAGGTATATATCTTCCACAATCCCTCTCTGGTTCCTGCAGCTGAGGAAACAAGGAACGGGAAACGGCTTCAATTAACAAGTTTCCTCTACGAATCCTACCTCCATTTGTCTCACAGTGGGCCAGAGAGAGGATTTGGTAACCAGCATGCCCTCTTCTGTGCATGCTGGGCTCCAAATGCATGCTCACAGGGCTTCCTGGGGCACCTATGAAGTAAGCACTGGTTGGAGCTCACACATTTCCCAATGACCGGGAGATTCCAGTATCTCTGTGTCTCTACATTCTGGCCTCCCTCCATAGGCTCATGCCAGTCACCAGACACTTGGGTGAAATATCGGGGTTTCAGGCTTGACTCCACCCTGTCACTGAACCCTTTGGGTTGCCACTGTGTCCAGCCCTTGATTCTTCCACTTGTTAATTTTACTTATATTTCTTCCTTTTCTTTCCGTTGCAAATCAAGCTTCTGTTGTCTCTGCCACTATAGCCACTACCATTGGAATATGGCAAATGACTGTATTTAGGCAGTCGGGCTTACTTGCATATACTTCTTCCGATAGGTCAGAATGTGGTTGCCTGCCCATTCCCACAGATGCCGGGAGGAAGGCACATGTCACTCCATTGCTTCGCCATTTGAAATGGTTGATGGTTTAGCAGTGTTTTTATTTAAGTCTATTTGCATCACGTACTGAGCAATTTCAAGCTCAGGTCTGCCATTTCTCCTACCTAAAGTAAAGCGCATATTGTTACCCACCATGTACTCTTCCTTCCCGCTCCAATCTATTACTGCAGGGCTCTCCCTTACAGAGGACGAGGACAGGTGGCTGTACCCTTTCGTTGAAGGCTCCTCGACTCTAGAATTCTCTCTCCCTGGCTCTGACATGTTCTTCTAGTTGTCTTCCTTTCTGGTAGCCAATAAGTACCTGATTCTACATCATATAAATTCCTGTAACTCGCTTCTCCTTTTTTTAGTGCTGACACCCTGGAGCGTCCAGGTGTACAAATGCCCTATAAAACATGCAGACCTAAGGCTAAGCAAACATAAGCATGGTGAACAGATTGGTGAGGGTGGCCCAGTGATCAAAGTGTGCCAATGCAGTACTCTTCTATCTGAACTCCGGATATTAAAGAACCTAGTTTTATCCCTGTTCGAAGCAGTCGGAATAGTAGTGGACAAGGGGAACTCACAGGGACGTCATTTCACCAAAATGCCTGGGGTAGCGGAAGTGACATCACATGACCCGCGACCTCCGAGGACATCACCGGATGTGTTGTCATTTGACCCCACCCCAAAGTTACATCATGGAAAGCGATCAAACCCGATTTTCACCCCTTGACAAAACAGGAGTGGCATCCTAAGTACAATATGGTACAATATCACATTAATGTGATATACATTTCATACAAGAATGGATCACCATATGTATCGTTAATATCAGTGTGTATCGGCCATATTACCAAATTACTCTGAATGCAAGCAGACGTGTAAGACCAAATGATAATGATGTGTTATCATATAGCGCTTACACTAAAAAGCGCTTGATATAGAACAAATATACATACAATATCATCCAACCTGTGTTGGTACTCATTTATCAACCTAAGAAGGATGAAAGGCTGAGTTGAGGTATAAAACAACAGACTAAATCAGTGACTCACCCCCTGAAGTGTGCCTGAAATAAACCTTTACTGAGTTTAGCAAATATTGTATCGAATTCCAGAAAGACAAATTATTTTGTATTCTTATTCTTTCTTATTAAGGGTCACTGCTCAAAGTGTTACAGTTGTGGAACCCCCTGTTTTTTTTTGAGAGGCCTGAACAAGAAAGCCAGCCACTCAAGAAACAAAGGGCCACATGGTGCTGGCCACAGCCCAGGAGCTTACATAAAAACATGTATAAAATTAGGGGTAGCAAGGGGGAGCACGGGGGTAGCAAGGGTCATTTGGGGGTCACCAGTTGTGACCACTGGTGACCCCCAAATGACAGGGCAGTGGTACGCCTATACAAACCTTTTCAAAAGGGGTCTGTGGGTTCCCGTGAATCTCTTAGTGAGATTTAAAGGTTTGTGGTTCCTACAGACTTGTCTTCCAGCTAGAATCTGCCCGGATCTCCTTTAAGAGCTGTACATCTTCAGGGGGGTTCAGGAGAAGTTAAAGCAGGGTTGGACTGATTCATGGGGAATAAACATACACAAAATAACTTAAAAGGGTAGAGGAAAGGAGTCCTGTGCATCTGTGAATGTTATCCAAGTAGCACAGCACATTTACTGTGCATCAAGATATCTCAGTAGATTAATGCATCTATCGCAGAGATCTGTGTGTAACCTGCAGGTCCTAGTTTTTAATCTGGTTAAGAAGAACTCAGCCTTTCATCTTTCTGAAGTGAATACATTTAGCAAAGTTGAAGTGAGGAATTGCATGTCACGCTAGCAGAGTCACTCACATGTCAGATAGGCCTGGGTTTGATTTTCATCATTTAGAGGTCGAAACATTGTGTGAGGTCCATACGATTACAATATAGACAATTCTTTAGACATGGAGCCCTGAAAAGCCTATAGGGCTGGGAATGAGTCAGTCATGCATTAGGAATGCGTGACGTTTCATCCTGCTGAGTTTGCGTCTGTGAGGACTACTGAGGTTATTTATCTAATAACAGGGAGTGTCAATGACTGCAGGTCAAGGAGCTCAGAAAGGCTAGTGAGGGTAAGATAGAGTCAGTCACACGTCCAGCATTTATTATGTAGACTCTGGTGTTCAGAATTACCATTTAGTCATGTAGGATTGTAGTGTTATGAGCTCTCTACGGAAAAACACATAACCTATGTTGACCGTAAGAGTCCCATGGGTGCATGCAGCACTGTACGTGTCCCCAACAGGATGGGGGCTGGCCACCACAATTATTATCGCTGCAGCACAGCCTGGAAATGTGCAGGCCTCATTTGTGAATAAGGTTACCTACACATTTCTCAAAGAAAAGCAAATAAAATGAATGCATCCTCTTTTTAAGAGTTTGACATTGAGGTCCAGATTCTCAAAAAGTTGCTCAAATGAAAGGAACACAAAGAATGCACTCATTTTATTTGCGCTTTCAGAAATGCTCAGGTCACTTTACTCTCAAAGGTAGCCTGAGCATTTCAGGAGGGGCTGGAACAGTTGTGCAAAGATGTGCTGTCCAGCCCCCTTGCATACATTAGTACCGGGAGCATGCTCCGACACTAATGTATGTCAGACTCCCAGAAACCACAGAGCCCGTCTGGGTAAAATGTTCAGATAAAAAAGCATTTCCATCCCTATTTGTGGGACAAGTGTGCCAGTGTGACAGCCACCGTTTAAATCTCCGCTATCACACTTAAATAAAAATCATGACATGGTAAGAAACGATCTGTCATGATTTACGCCTCCCCTGGGATGCCCCACATTTGTGCTCAATTAAAAGCAAAGTGTGTTTATGAATTTGTGATGCTCTTTTAAATGCACAGAAATGCCCCCTGATATGCACAAATGTGCAAAGGGGGTATAAAGGACATACGAATGAGTAAATCCGTCCTTGACACTTTGATTTTTACCTTCCCTTTATCTGCATTTCAATTCACAATGCAGTTCTCTCACTACGCAAGGGGCAGCAATTAGATTACATCAAGTGGGTGCCACCATAAAGCTTGAACCGCTCAAGGGGAAGTTCCACAGGGATCGGATTTGAGATGGTGCCAATACTGCCCTTACAGCTTGGGGCATATATCAGCGCCAGTCTTTAGATGGTCCTTTGGGTCAATTATAAAAAGTGTAAGGAACTCATGCACAGTTCAAGGGTGTTTATTAAACTGTAAATGCAGGGTGTAATAACGCCTAAGGTAAACCTAAATCTAAGATGGAAACAAGTGTCAACCATCAAATGAAAAATAAGGCAGTCCTTGTGGCGTCTTGTCAAAGTTAAAAGCCTATACTAAAATAAAAGATTGCCTTACAACTAATTACAGAAAGAATGTGGGATAGGGTGTTCAAATAAAGGAAAAGTGTTCACAAATAATAAGTCAGGATGTGATTGCCTTGCCTTGTGGTCTGCCTTCCCCACACTTTTAGCACGGGACAAGGTGGGACTTTGGAGCACAGCACACGCTTGAGCCTTCCCATCACGAGCTAACCATTTCGTAGCAGCTTATCAGGTTCTTTGTTGGTTAAGTCTCTTTTCAACAAAAGTCTCTGACTTCGAGGCCTGATGCTCTTAACAAACAAACAAAAAGTTCTTCTTCTATGAACACGTTGGGTGATGGCTTCACCCCTGGTTCCCCTTCTTCTGGGCGCTGACCCCTCACCAGTCGTTTTCAACAACTTCACAAAACAGTTCCTTTCTTTGTGAACTTTGGAGTGTAACTTTCCACCCCTGGATCTTCCTCGGCTGGGCACAGACCCAAAATGACAAGGGGCACACTTCCCTCCCCTTGTCTTGCAATACTTCTTGCTTTCACAAATCTTAAACAGTTCTTCAGGCTTTGCACCTGGTTGTCGGCTTCCCTCTTCCGGGTTCACTCTCACCAACTCTTACCAACGGTTTCTTACGGGACTTTAAACTTTGTCCCTTCTCGTTTGCATCCCTCTGCCGGGTTCACACTTCCCAGTCTTTACAAAACATAGTTCATGTGCTATTTTTCACCATGCAGGATTCATTTCCCTTAACTTTTATTATCATCTGTCGGTCAAAGACTTTTGACGGTACCGAGGATTTTACAAGACCCCTGTATGACCACTTTGACCTTTCTTCAGCTCTTCCCAAGGCCTTCTGGGCACAGTAGTCTTTTACTGTTGGGTAATAGCCCAGAGATTCTTGAGTGAGCACCCACCTGGTGCCGGACTCCTCTACTGCTGGTTTTCCCTCTTCACATTTTTTAACAGTTCTTGGTTTGTTCAAAGTTCCCTTGTTACTTTTCGCTCAACACAGTTCAGTTTCTTATTGGTTCTCCCCTCGACTCACTGGCTGTGATGAACTGCTTGGCTTTCTTTCTCCTTGGCGTCAAGGTTGGTACCACTGAGACAAGCGTCTCTCATCAACTTGGTAATCAGCGTTGGAGGGTCTGTGTGCCGTAGACATCTACTGCAACACACGTTGGCTATTGTTCGCAGATTTATTATCCCTCTGCAGAGGCTTCTCGGGCCTTGGTTGGAAAGGGCAAAGTCGACTCTCTTCTTGTCACCCTCTTGGACTGCGCGGTATTTCTCCTCCTCTTGAACTGCCGTGTTGAGTTAGCTCTTACGTCGTGCGGTCTGCCTTGCTCGTTCTGTGCTCTTGTTCTCCACCTTTTATCCCTGTGGGGAAGGGAAAGGGCCTTCAGGTGTGTGTGTGATTCTGGTCATTTGCCTAACTTTGCCTGACCTTGGTATTGGGACACATCAGGTAAACGGCTCTGGTGTTAGTCCGTTGTCTTTTGTGTTGTGCAAAAGTAGTCGTGTGGAAAAAGGGCGGACAGTGTTTTGGAATATCTTACATGATGGGATGGGGAAAAGGTGTTGAGGGAAAGGGGATGCTTCATCTCGCCCGCCGGTGTCCCACTCCCAAGGATGCCCCCATCCAGGTGAGCCTCCCTCACTGGTGCACCCCCAGGAACTGGATCCACTAGCGATGGCCGTGTCCCTGCCACCTGGATGACAGATCCACAGGGACTAGCCAGGGAGACACTGTCAGGTTTCTCACAGAAGCTACAGGACTTATCTCTGGTGCACAGCTCACCAACACAGATACAAATATCAGTGAGCTGAACGTTATTGGACTGTACAATTGCCTGACATGTCATAATACAGCTGATAAAAGAAGTGGTCTCCTCCGGACAGGAGCTTCAGTGGGACATCACCTGTGAAGAAATACAAGATTTCCTAAACTCTGACCTTCTCAGCATCTGAGAAGAAAACCTGCACATCAACCTGGATTTGGACGTACTGGAAGAGCTGTGGACATGTGGAGCCCACTGGCAATACAATGGGTGGAGCTGTGGATAGCGAGAATGCATGTTTGTGCAAAGGGGCCAGTGAAAGGAATATGGACCCCGTTCAAGCAAAACTATACCAGGTCCATGGGCCAGATGCAACTGGGACTGAGTGATGCATTGAGATGTGTGGCAGGTGTTCCTCCCAAAACTCCATTATGTCATTTAACCAATGCCCCACGAATACAATTTTACTTATAGGTAGGTATTGGTTCCACTTGGAAATCAGAGCCCCTACAACCACCCCATTTGCAGTGTATCAGTAAGTCAACAAGAGGACAAGTAGTATTGGTGGGAAGTAGGCTAAATTGGGATGATAGAGCTGCAGGGATTGCATTAAGTGGGAAGTTGTTTCAGGGAGAAGATAAGTGTGTAGAATTAGTGTACAGCCCACCTGTTGATGTACATTTTATACTACATACAGGGGCTCGTCAGTTTGATGTATGCTGGCCAGATATAGAAAGAGGGTCAGTGGAGTTGCAGGTAGCCATGTTGATGGCATGGCCTATGTTTGTGACTATGAACTTTGAAAATGTGTTAGACTTGATTTCAGAAGTAAAGAAGTTCACGGATGTCAAATAGAGGCTCCAGGCATTAGAGGTAGTGTTTAATGAGGAGAAAAAGACATTCCTGGTTGCCATTCATACAGCTACACTGTGCACTTACACTGGTATGTTATGTTTTGTTAATAATGAAGTCTCTGAGCAGCCTTATCTCATCAGCTATTTGGGTACTAATTTTCTTTGCTCTCCTGGCAGGTATCATTGTGTGCTGTTGCAGATGTTGTAACAGACAAGGGAAGAAAGTTGATAACATTGGACTCTCCAGACCCTACCTCCAATTATAATGCTAAAGATGATTTGTTGCATTCCTTTGTACTTGATGCACATCAACAGCCCTGCAAGCTTCAAAAAGAGCTGCAGCACCAAATGGCAATAAGAATCATTAAAACATTCGATTGTATTTCTATGGGGACAGAAAAGGCCATTTGACCTGCCTCCCAACATCTTTTAAACTTTTATTAGACAATTCATGAAGAAAAAAGGTTTTCTTTTTTATATGTTCTAAAATTCTCCACTAAGATGTGTTGTTAAAAATGCAAAAGGGCAGACTGTGGTAGCGTGCAGTCCACAGACCAGGCAAATAAAGAGAGAAAGAAATTAACAATGGGGTAGGTGGAAGAGGGGTGGATGGTTTTCTGTTTTCAGGAACATCTTCCTATGGACTGCTCTGCTCTTTTTCCCTTATGATATCAATCCTGCCCAGTCCCTTGTGTTTTATTACTTTTCTTCTCTTTTAGCAGACTTTGGTTAGGTGACAACTCTTACCCCTTTATTACCCCTTTATTTATCTCCTGTTTGAGGTGGAGAAGTAGTATGATACATGAACTGGACTGTGCATGTGTGAGGAACTGCCGACTATAAACATTTTCACCATCTCAGGAGAATGGGACAAGGCAGTGGATCGCAGGAGTGCAGGCCGGATTGAACAAGGCGTCATTCAGCAAGACTGGAACCTGAGTAGGTGAGACCAGAAGTCCTGAGAGGCCGCCATGTTGAGCTGGAGGTTTTATTGGCATACATCATTTTCGACTACTGGTAATGAAGTAGGACTAACACTTTTTATCAATGCTTCCTTTGTGTAAGGCGGGAGGTGAGAATAGCATGCCAGAAGGCCTCAACCAAACCTTGCCAATCGCATATATAAGCCAAGGGTCTTGAGGGGGGTCTGGTGAGTCAGGAGGGAACAGTTGTGGGATGCTGTTTGTTGTCTTGCTTTTTTTTACCATCACTGAAAAAAGAGAAGAGAGTCTGGTTACTCTGACAGTAGTCACAGGGAATTGGTTGCAGGGACGGCATGCCAGTAGTCTTTCAATGTAGGGTTCTGCAGCTATCACCTCCTTCTCCAGGGGCGTACGAGGCTGGTACCAAGTTGCCAGTCCCAGCCTGGGTTGAAGCAAGGGCCTCAACGCGGGCTCAAGGCCATTATAGGCCCTGTAGGCCCCTGCACAGGGGTGATTGCTAGTCGCACCCTAGGGCTCCCCCCCAGTTTATGAATAGTGTTATAGTGTTAAAGCTTTTTTTTGCTATGTCTGGAGAGGGGCTCGGCATATTTTGCACAAGCCAAATCTCCTGTCAAAAAAAAGATATACAAAGATGGCTGCTGCCATAGGAAATAGAAAAGGGACCATGTCCCATTTCTATTTCTGTGGTGCCATTCCCGCACGAACAGGAGAAGGACTGTGGCAGCTGGAGCAAGAAGGACCACGACATCAGGTAAATCGCTGCAGTGGGGGGGATTAGGATGCCGTGGGGTGCAAGCGGTTGTAAAGGGGAGGCCAAGGGGCAGGGCCAGATTGTGGAATGGGGTGGACACTGACAGTTTCTGTCTGCATTTCCACCTTTCCCCAGGTGTGAATGAGCATACTTTGGCCTATATCAACTAGTTTGTGAGTTATACTGGTTCGTATAGATTGTCAAATCATAATGCTACACGTTTTAAACAATACACATTTCAACTAAGGCACCCATATATGCCAACTGAAGACCCATCCCAACAGACATCAAACATCAGTACACTACAACACTACAACCAATTTGCATACCACACATTGCGCTAATAGATTTTAGCACAACAGGCTTACAGGAACACAAATGCCTCTGAATAGCTCAAGTTACTTATGGTCTGCAGGCATCAACACAACAGCAAAGCTATCTTTCCTTCATCCCCTACTCTCATCCACCCCCCACTGTATCTCTTTTAGATCCGCCAGAGCGCTTGAAGACAGTGCAATGGAAGAAGAGTGCAGTATACATCCTAATAAGATAAAATTACTTTACACAGACTACAAGAGCTGCTTTAACCTTTGGTATCTCCATAGTGTACTTTCATTTCAAAATCCTCAGGGTGTAATGCTTCATATAATGGTTGGTAAAACCCACAGATTGTTCAGAGTGCTACATTCTGAGGCTACTGGTTGCACTGGCATTCCTGCAGCCAATTCCCTGTGACCTCCCAGGAATGTGTATACATAACCTCCTTCCTTATGTACTTATATTTAGTAAATATCATGGTTACTCATTATGTGCCATCCAGATGTCTTTGACTACAACTTCCTTGATTATTATTATTATTATTGTTAGTATTATTAAGGTATTTATTGTGCACAGTCCTAGCTTTGGGAAGCAACACGGCGCATTAGATCGTAGGGAAAAGAACAGGTTGAAAAAAGCAGAGAAACACAGGTACTCGGATTAGCAACAGGGAAGGGGAGATTTGGCAGCAAGGTGTCTACAAGCAACCCAAGGAGGAAACAGTGGGGAGCAGATCACCCAATCTCAGGGTGGGAGGGGAGTGGCGGGTGTGTGGAAGTGGGTATCAGGGAGCAGCCATTCCTTGGAGAGGAGGATTTTGAGCTTTATGAAATGTAGAGATGAGGGGTGAGACTGTTGGGACAAACTTCCATGTATGCCAGATGGCCACTAGGAGTTTGCAGACTCGCGGAAGGCCCAACACCTTCCACAGGACAAATGGAGGACTCAGTCAATGGCAGGTTCAAACTGCGGTTTATTACAAACAAATCCAACAGGGATCAGCACAGGGACAGAAGAAATCCATGTACATCACAACTTCAAATCCATGGACATATCAACTTCTCCTGGCTCGCAGGGCAGTTTTGTACCCTTATGACATCAGAGTGAGGTTACAACTTGGGCCCTTCTCCAGAAAACCTGTCGGACCACTGGATTGGTCGTCAGGGCCTAATAACCTATATGGTGGCCTATATGCGTCATTCTACTGGCTCTCCCATGTCAGGTGGCTGGCCTGGTCCATCCCCAAGTCACTATCTATAACAATGGTGCAGTGTAAGGGTTTTGTCATTGGTTCTTGCCCGCTACTACCCACCCCTTGGATGGTAAACTGTGATTGGCTAGAGCTGATGTCCCCAGGCCTGGCATCTGCAAAATGTTCTCAGCTCTTGGTGTACCTTTTCAAGGTAATAAGAATGATTATGTGTCTGCATTGTAACTTGTGTGTACCACCTCAGGCTATGAGAGTGCCCGTTCACTCCGTGCAACACTTGTCTCACATTGTAACATCTTTGTTGCGGTCCTCTGTCTGGTAGCGTGAGATCGGCTCTCTTTCTCAGAGCCGGTCACTGTCCATTGTCTGTGTCGGCCGGGTCACGTGTTCAGAGACCATGATTTGGAGCTGTGCAGCTCTGAATGATGAGAAATTATTTGTATTTATTGCAGCTGGTGCTATTGTCATTCAGGGAATTAAATGTCATCCATATCTTGTGGCCTTGGCAGTGGGCCCTGTCCCACATGTTTTGCTCTCTGTTCAGCCTTAATTCGGCTCAGCTCAACTCTTGCTAAAAGGCCTGTGGCCTGCTGTAGTTTTCCTAAACCATAATGCGGCATCTACAGTGTTCGTGCTATTCTATATTCTCCATAGGTTAGTCACACTTGGTTCTGTCAGGTCCCATAGGTGCTCCTGCAGTTCCAGAAGGTTATTTGCATGTAAGCATCTGCAAGCTTTGCTCAGGATCTCCTGCTTCTTTCGGTTTCTGCACTACTGTGTTTAGCTAATGATATAATAATAAAGCAATGACAGTGTGTATATGTATCTGTCCTCTATCTATAGAACTGTACGCGTGTGTTCTTTGTGTATTTGAGTGCGTGTTTGTCTAACACTGCTAAGTTGTGGTGTCTCTAACGACATCAGCAACATGGCTTCTTGTCGCTTTATCCGATGCTCTAGATTGAGGTGTCTTTGGTTGCGGCCTGGGGCTCCTCGTCCACTCTGGGGTAGATTTGTACCACACCTGGCTTGTAGGGCTGGCTGAGGGGGTACCTCTCGACATATTTGTCAACCATAGGTCCGTTGGGAATTCATCCAAAATAGAATGGGTAGTTGCGATGTTTCCGGTTCTTCTTCTGTGTCATGTATTTCATAGGAGGGGGAGGATGGATAGGTTTCCCTATCCCTCTTCAAGACTGATGTTGAGGGGCGGGAGGTTACAGAATGTTGGGGCATACACAGAGAAGACCTGTCTTCCCGTTCTTTCCTTCCTGCGCTTGGGGGCTTCAGGGTGGCAACCTTGTAAAAGATGAAGCAGGATTTGAAGATGATATGGGCTTACATTGGGATCCAGTGCAGTACAAAGAGGGTCGGGGTTATATGGTTGAAATTTGATGAGCCGTGCTGCAGGATGCAGGGGACATCTCAGGGGATCTTGGTGTGATGCGTCAAGAGTAAGAATCAGACCCAGAGGCATTATTTTGGTTGCTATAGACCTTTATTTTATAGACAAACAAAAAAAGGGGGGGTGGATGAAGTCCTTTCTTTCTCTACCTCTAAGAGGGGTTTACCTGCCTCAATAAAACTAGCTAAGGTTACTGTCAGAATGTCCAAAGTAAAAGAAAGTCCTCCGTTCTGTGTCCAAAACCCTAACCTGACCATCACACGCTAAGCCTAATATAATGTGAAAAGGGCAAAGTCTTTTTAGCTGTCACCTAGAGCTATTCACTAGCAGTTCAAAGTAAAGTTCCAAAAGGTGCAAATAAATGAATCAAAGTTCCATCCACTTCAGGCGAGGCTTTCTCCTCCTGATTCCTATCACGTTCTCAGTTCTATTCAATTTTATACAGTTCACCATTAGTTTCCACTTTTCACCTGGTATACTCTGCTGCCAGGACTTTGTACCAATTCCATACAAAAGAACTACAAGACCTTCAGGAGTTTTACCCTTCCCCTGGATTATAATTACAATGTTCTCTACTTTAAAAGGGGTGTGGGTCTTCCCTTTATATTACCTCATTCACAGTTCATCATTTACTTCCACTTGGTTCCTGGTATACTCTTGCGCCAGGAATCTGTAATACTTCCATTCACAGTTGACTTCCACTTGGGCTCCTGGCATACTCACCTGCCAGGACTCCATAATAAATCCATTCACAATTCACTTCCACTTGGGTTTCTGGTATAATCTCCTGCCAGGACTTGGTGATACTTCCATTCACAGTTCAGTATTTCCAGGGACTTTCCTTCCCCTGAATTGTAGTCTCCATATCTTCTCCTTGAACAGTTCACAAAAGTCCTAGGCATGCTACTTTCTGTGCCCAGTACACATCCTAGCTAGGCCTTTCCAAATTATAATATGTAGTTCTATCCACCTTCTCAAGTATATTGGCTTTAGCTTTAACTTGCTTTTCAATAATACAATGGTTCTCAGTCTCTTTTCCTTACAGGTCTTGGACCTTTACACACGGTCCCAGGGTTCCTATCTCCCTGTTCAAGCTTC
The DNA here is from genome assembly GCF_040938575.1 of Ambystoma mexicanum. Taxonomy (NCBI): domain Eukaryota; kingdom Metazoa; phylum Chordata; class Amphibia; order Caudata; family Ambystomatidae; genus Ambystoma; species Ambystoma mexicanum. The sequence continues at coordinate 664,434,101 of NC_090936.1, forward strand.
CCCAGCTACTATTTGGTACTCATTCCAGTATGCGGTAGTCCAGACAAAACGCCTGCCTTCCCAACCCTTTTGCGTGGGCTCACTGGCTTTCTTTGGCAGCTTTGTCATCCTTCACATCCACTAGGTCGGTCTGCCTCCTGCCGTCGGCTCAGACTGCTGCGTCGTCTGCCTCCGAGCCTCAGCTCCACTTCCATCTCCTTCCACCAGCCTTCTCTGGTCACGGGGCTGCAGTGGGGAGGCTCCTCCCTCTGGCTTGCTTGGGATGGCGTCTCCAGGTTCGCTGCGAATCGGAAAGCCCGTCTGCTTCCTTCTCGCATCCCGACTGGCATCGGGAATGTATTCTCCTTCTCCCTGTCTTGGTTTTCCACTGCCAATTTTGAATCTCCCGGCAGTGGTCACATGTTGGCAACAACTAGTATACACACTGTTCTTTGCAGTCAAAGTAATCTTCATTACTCGATCCCGCCTCCTCGTCCCAGTCTTCTCATAAGGATATGCATGGGTGATTCTGTTACCTTCACTAGTATTTTCTATCTCCCATTATGCTATACATAGATTATATGGAAATAAATGGATGTCATTTTCCTTAGAGATGGGGAGGTATGTCATGTCTCTTCTGTTGAGTCACCTCTATTTCCCTGAGGGTGCTACCCCCCATGTGGTCCTTCCACAGATAGCCACCCCCAGGGTCAGAGTCAGGTAGCTTCTGCCCTTCCCTGGTCACATGAGGGGAGGTTCTCCCAGAGAAAACGAGGATGACTCCATCAGATTCGTCACACAGGGTAGCCTCACGTAGCCCTTCTAAAAGGACATTGCCACCATCTAGGTGGGAGAGGACTAAGGCTTGGACATCAGATCTGAAGCTGTTTTTTGGAATGAAGGGCTTGATTTTCTGCACGAGAGAAAGTTGGTAACAAGCAGTTTGTGTCTTTCTTGCTATGTGCTGTCAATGTCAATCCCATGGGAATCGGCGCAGGTGGCCAGCTGGGGTGTGTGAAACTCTTAAAGTGCATAGTATGATTATGATCGGTTATTTATAACACACTTAATACCCAGAGGTTTCTAAGCGCGGACCCGGGGCTCAAACCTGTGTTGCTCCGTGTTGTCTTGCTTCCAAGGCAAGCGTGTTGCCTCTGAGCTATCCTCCCAAGACTAGAGAGCTAGGTCTGGATGACAGAGTGTTCTGTGTTGTTGGTCAGCAGTAGGTATTCAGTCTTGTAGCGTTTGAGCTGATGGTAAGCACTGGACATCCACAACTGCATCAATGTGAGGCTGACCTTGATCCTGTGGTTGTCTTTGATGGACGATACCTTCAGGTAGAGCTGTGTGTCATCTGTGGATTTATGGATGTTGTGTAAAGCGAAGGGGGTTCGAAGCGGTTCTATGTGAAGATCGACGGGTGAGAGGATGGATCCTTGCAGGACTCTGCAGGTGATGGGTAGAGTTGGTGACCTTTCACCATTGAATATGCTAGCTAAGGATCATGGGAGTTTATGCCCTAAACATCTTGAAGGACACATAATGAGTAAGCATGCTATTGTAGTATCAAGAGCAACAGTTTATAATAGCTGTATAGCCTCCCCTCGCTGTAACAAGCGTTATTGGCCCATAAACCTCAGTAAACGCCCTTGCTGCACTCAGGCCTTTCTCAGGGCCCACAACACCCGGTATAGCTCTGGGAGCAGGTCTGTAAAGTTTCATTCTGGTTTTCACCAATCATATTCTCCTGTCATCTCTCCTTTGATACTCAACAGGAGGTCTCCCTCTCCTCAAAGCCCTGCTCCTGGACAGCACGTCTAACTGCTTCAATTGGTTCTCTTGGGTCAGCAAGAGGGACGCTTTCCCTTCATGAGCTTGTTCTATTTCGGCACATTCTGGAGGACTTATGGCATTCATCAAAGTGGTGGATTCTATCCCACTGCCTCCCGAGCACCGGTTGCCCCCTCCTACCTATTCAGAGATTGCCCTGAGGAACTGTTCTTTCAGTTAAGCTTCATCTACACTCACCCATTTGCACCTGAGGTGCAGGAACTGTTGACGCGTCAGCAGGTTGGGCCTAGAATTCGATGAAGGCTTTAGTGCGCCGGCCGATCTGCTGAGACCTGTGGACTGGCCTTAGCTATCTGTTCCCCAGGCTCATGTTCTAGATTATTCTTTCTTTTACGCTCATATTTAGGTCCTACAAGCAGGTGGTGGTAGCGGCCAGCATACGTCAGAGAAATAGGTGTCTACAAAAGGTGTATCCTCTATGGTATTTTCACATGTGGATTTGTTGTGGATCTTCAACATGTTTTCCATTCCTTTGGTAACTTTCATGAAGGCAACAGCGCCCCTCGGTGGTCGGCTACTGGAAACGAGCGGCAGCGCACATCAGCACACAATTCGCCACCACCTACCTGCAAGTCTGTCTTTCCTCTGTAGTGCAGCATTTGGCGAAGCATTTAGTATGGCCAGAAGTGACAATTTGCAGTCTAAAAGAATTGTAGATTTGGGAATTACAACAGCCCCAATTGAGTAATGGCAGGGATTCGGAGTGCCGCTCCCTGCATGCATTGCTGTTTTACCATGTCAGGGTCAGACATGAACAAAGTGTGAATGTAACTGATTTGCAAAATATCATTTTAAGGCCCTTTCATGAAACATCATGAAAATGCAGACTGCATTCAGGACAAATGTTCATTCACATGTTAATGTCTCGTCTTTTAGAACATGACATACTCTTGAAACCATTGCGCAAGTGATGTTTGTAGACAATAAAATAAAAGTTGTTGACATACCGGTCTGTAATGTGTCGGCCTTATCTTCATGGCTGTGAGTCATTCTGTTAGGTGTGAAGGAATGCATCATTAAAACATACTGCTTGGAATATCTTGAACTTGAAGTCATCATGTCCTAAGAAAAAGGGGAAGTGCTGACCGATGTCGCTGTGTCACAGTTGGGTAACCTAAAGCCTGCATGCTGCAGGTCACGTGACAAGCACTCACACGTGCTCAAGTATTACCTGATGCAGAATAAAAGCTAAAGAACAGTGGGCTATGCTAAGTGGGCCAAAACAGGGGCAACGCATGCTCTAGATCAGGGGTCTCCAACCTTTACGTTAGCTAGAGCTACTTGTAGTGGATGCCAACAGTGGAGAGCTACTAGCGGACGATATCGGGGTGGGGATATTTATAAGCCTCGGAATTTTTACCAATATTTTTTTGGCTCGATTATTTCCCCTCTATAAACAGATGGAATAACCTATGCCTTCACGAATATATTAAGAACTTCAAAAAGCTCTTTGTTGCATTATTATTTATTAGTAGCTGTCTCAAAAAGACAGATATTTGTTGGATTACCATACAAATATCCTGTAATTTGTGTGGCCCTTCCTTTGCGTTTTATGCAGGCTTTCTACATGCTAGGCACACTATTATTTTCCAAATAAAAAAAAAGTAATGTCCAAATTGAACAATGTTGCTTGAGTCTAGATAATAACGACCAGGGGTCATTAGACCACATCTAGCTTCAGATGGAGCTCTAGATCCAGATAAGGGCGGCTTAGTGGGACACTGCTAAAACGAGAACATGTCACTGCCAGAGGTGAATGCAGTGCCGTGTTTCTTTCGACTCCCCCGGGAAACCTCGTGACCGCCAGCAGCCCTCATGCTGATGGGCGTAGATGCAGATACACTCTGTGCAAAAGGACTTTCATCAGAAATGGTCAGCATTTGCACTTTCGCAGGAATGTGGAAGTACTGCCTGCATACAGGCAAAATCACCTGCCTATCCTGAGAAGGCCACAATTATGAGAAATGTGATGCCTTGCTCCACTCTCTCTGGCAACTTATTAGTGTTCTGGTTGGCATGCTGTGCTTTAAATGCAATGTCAGAGGATACTCTGTGTTGTAAACATCAATTGTGGTGTGCTCTTCTATCTAATTGAAATAGTTCTATAAGTGATTGCTTATATTTTTGAGGGTGTTTGATTTGAGATTGCATTTTATTGAAGTTTAACTTAACCAATACCATGTTCCATATCACCTTTGCATCTACTACAACATCAAATGACAACATCAAAATACATTTCTACTTTGTTGGAATTATTTGTGTGTGCAGCGAAGTGGTCGATGGCCCTTAAAACCACATTCACAACCTGTTATGGCGTTGTATGGTACAATTGAAGTATTGCCTACTTTCAAGAAAATGTTTTGTGTCTTTTGGTTTGGTGATTTTGTTCCTCTTCCATGTATGCAAATAAACAAGTTAAGAATGCAGATGTTTCAGCCCGTTTCAATTCCCATCATGCTCTGTTTTCTCTCTAAAGTTTAAGGAAACCACTAGAAGCCAGCCGTACTGCTTTGCAAGACTCCATAGACTTCAAGGGTAAGGAATCATGCCCTGGACGGCTGCATCTGGCCCTCAGGCTCTGTGTTGTGCACCAGTAAATTATTCTCTCTTGCAGAAACGATGCTCATCTATATTATGAGATCCATTGGCGCTAATGCATTGTTACATTACACGTCACAGCTCAACGTTAAAACTCGCCCAGTGGCAGTGTCTTCTGTAATAGAATGTAGGGATTTGTTTACTATAATTTTCTTGTATATGCTGCAGCTGAGAGTCATCACACAAAAGGAAAACACACACTGAATACAAATATGACCACAGAGCTGTCAAAGACGAGTAACAATTGTCAGGCATGTTCTACCGTTCCAAGATAGCACACATGAAAATACTGCTCTAGATGAAAGGCACACTCTGTATCACAGTTGGCTGTTAGAGATTGGAAGTCTTTCATTGTATTTTGAAAACACTGCAATGCAACACAAACATTTAAACAAGATCAATGTGTCAAGTGTATATAAAATACAAGAAGTTCATAAAAGGAACATTCGATATATGTCTTCCCTAACTTACACGTGCACTAATTTCTACAAAATGTCAACATAATAAAAGTGCTCTCTCCATGATGCAGTTTTAATGCATTGCAAATAAGCTGATTTACACCAATTCCCGTCTACATATTTTAGCAAGAGCTCTGGCAGAGAGCCAACTCTTTCTCTAGGCAGACATGAAAATCAGTGGGTGGTTCCCTTTCACCAGTATACACACATGTTAAACATGAAGGGAGGGAGCATCTTGGGCCTCTTGTGCTGAGCAGTGGGCTATCTATGACGTTTCTCTACACCCATCTTTAAAACTGGCAGAAAAGGCCTGGAATGACCTGATGCCACTTGACATGATTTGAGACTTTGATGCCACAAAAGAGTCCTGCAGATAAGAAATGATCGTTGGCCTGGCAAGCACAACCCCACTGTTGCTGAGGATATTGTTAGCTGAGCAGCATCTTTGACTGACTGTTTGCTTGTAGATGGTGAGTCTCATATTACCAGGCGCTCAGTCCTCTTAATTATGATGTAGCGAGAGACATACACACATACATGCGCGCGCGCGTGCGGTGAGCACTTGGCACTTTAACTCCAGATGAATCATACTGTGTTTCATGTATTTCATGCTTTTATATTTGAGTGGAATTAAGTGAGACATCCATATAATGTTGAGAGAAATCAATACATGCATGGTGCACTGTGTTCCCCTCCTTATATGCACCCAATTCCATTCATGGTTTCAGATGATCCGGCTATTTCATCATGTTGCACAGCTGGGAAAAGAGTGTTTACAATTCATGGGTTTATATTTTAGTGTTCAATAAGGATGCAGTAAGCATTTTAAGTGAATGACCCTCCCTGCAAACAATAACATCAAAGAAATATAGTCACGGATGGGATGTCATCTGACTGTTTGAGCACTCAGCACTTTAAATATCTGACATCCAGTGATTCAATTAGAATTTCAATTTGAACCTTGTTTGTTGTTGTGTAAATTCACTGTTATCTGCAAAGGTTGATCACATGCCCATTAGGTCATTGTTGACAAAATGTTCTAACATGGTCGACCGTTTTACAGGGTCCATGGATCTTTGAGACAGGGTGTAAATATCAACAAGGGACTTTCTGTGCACCATTGAATGACCATAGAGACTACATGTATGTATATAGACTGTAATGAACTTTGTATTGTATGTGATCAAGCAACAGGTTTGTTATGAAACACGTTGTATTTTGCTTCTTGTCCCTGCTGAGGGATCCATTAATAAAGGACTGTGTGTCAACTAAAGGATGCAGCGCGAGAGCGCAGCAGAAACGTTTCCTGGGGCTTTAATATCCCGTGGCTGCTCCAGAGAAGGTTTTCATTGTGATAAAACATAAGTGCATTATTCACAAATGCGGCCGGGATTTACGACCGCGAATGCTGGTGAACCGTCATATCGCAGGACGCGAGGGTGTCAACAACAAGACACTGCGAGTATTCCCTGTTTATGTGGTGTCACTGAGCGCAGGAAGTCATTTTCCACTCGCATGCTGTGCTTCCGCTTCCGTGAAGTGTGAGAACTAACAATATTTAGCTGCTAGTGAATTTGCCCAAGTGTACAATTCATTTATTGGCTTTTACATAGTGGCTGACCCCACTCATTCATAATGTCGGTGCAGGAAGACATTGAAGCTACCAGAAAACGCTATTCAGTGAAACTCAGTCTCATGTCAAGAGAGGCGGTTTGTGACAGCGGCGAGTGACACGGCAAAGATGAATAACGAGTTTGAGCTATTGAGAGAATCAGAGAAATATCAGAAGAAGGAAGTCAGTAAATGGTGTGAAGAACATTCCCTACAAAATTATATTGATGTAGGACGCATTCCAAGGGAATTAAGAATTCTGGTATCCCCCTCTTTTGATAAACAGGACCCCTTGATGCTTGAAGAATGGGCAGATGCAACTAACATTTGTTCTACATCTTTTTTGACTGTATTTGTCAAATATGCTAAGCAAGACCGGGAGAAAATGCAGGCCAAAATTGCAGATATTGGGGTGAAATTAAATAATTTACCCCAAAGTGAAGATGGTAAGAAAATACGTAAGACTATTGAAGCACATCTAAAGACCCATGAAGATGAAATCAAACAAAGGAAGCTACATAAATTCCTACTAGATGAGGACGACTATGAAATGGGCGGGGTGTATACTTTTGCACGGAGGTTTGATTTCTTGCATAAAAAACAATGCTATAAGAGCCCAGCCACAGATCCTATATGGAGTGCATCTGCAGGTGAATTACCCACATCATCAGAGTCTGATATTTCTATAAGTGACAGCGATGAGGCAGTAGTCAAAATTAAAATGTTTAGACTAAATGCATCTTCTTTGCAAAGACAGCAGAACCAACAAGACACCAAGAGGAAGAGGTGGAGCAGGTGGTATGGCCAGAAAACAAAACAAAAGGAGAGGCCAACAAGGGCATAAAGGTGGCCAATGGCAGTCCGCAGTGATCCACATGCTCTGGCAGGTGGATCAACAAACAATAGAGCAAGGTGATCAAACTAAAGTGATTAATCTATCAGATCATAGCCTTCATTTTGAACAAAAGAAGGTTTTAGATTTAGGTCTTAACTTGTGTCGTATGGCGATATATGATTATGTTCTGGCACGGATTGATTTTTATCAGTATATGCGAAAGATCCGCTTGAGGAGCTATTTTCTTGCTAATCCTTATTATAATAAGAAAACAGCCAGACAAACAGGTCAGACAAACATTCCCATTGTTTTTGTGTAAGTTCAATGTTATCTGCAAAAGAGGATTACACGGCCATAAGTTCATTGTTTACAAAATGTTCTAACATGGCCGACCATTTTACATGCTCCATGTATCTGTGAGACAGGGTGTAAACATCAATAAGGGACTTACTGTGCACATAGAATGACCATATAGACTACATGTGTGTATATAGACTGTGATTAACTTTGTTTGTATTGTATGTGATCAAGCAACAGGTTTGTTGTGAAATATGTTATATTTTGCTTCTTGTCCCTGTTGAGGAGCCAGCATGGTCTTTTTGGTTTGGGGAGATATATAGACCAGAAATTGCCAAAAGGGGGAAAAAAAACGTCGAGGCCGTCGTGGGAAACGGCTCCGATGTACGTCAACAGGGCAGGTTAATGCGCTCTGGGGTAAAACAGTAACTGGAAGCTATGAAAGTCCATCAAATTGTTAACATGTCTTCCCACATACTCACTGGCCCGCAATTATCATTACTCTCACTAGGCTTAAATTTCTGTCCTACCACGACATTTGATTATGTTGAGTCACGTCTGGATTTTGACAAATTTCTGCGCAAGGTCAGACTCAAAAAGTTCTTTTCCATTAATCCACCGCAGGCCAAACCATCTGTGTCCCGTACTGGTCGTACTGACCTATGTATCTCTGATATCCCTATGCTGACTGACTTGGCCTGTTTGAATAATGACTTATTTGATCCCTCAACCTTCGATCCTGTTGAATTTGACATTGATCCCAACTGGGATATACGCACCAAACTGAAAAACAAGTCCAGGTTCAATCTGCAATTTTCTGTGGGTGGCTGTATTGAGGCTTTCCAGGATCTTTGCGTCAGTGATCTTCGCAAATTAAGGAAGAAACCCTTCATCCATAAACAGAATATGAGTATTCCACAACGCTCGGCCCTCAGTGAACTACAGAATTTGTCCAATATTGTGATAAAACCAGCCGACAAAGGCTCTAATATTGTCATTCGGGAGAGGGAATGTTATGTGGCCGAAGCCAATCGTCAACTACGGGACCGGTGCTGTTATTCCAGGCTGCAAAAAAATCCCTTTGGAGAAATACAGTCGGAGCTGACTTCTCTATGTACCAAATGGGCGGATAAAGGCCTTATTGAGGATGAGTTAGCCAAATTTCTTGTTCCCGACAGCCATACCATCCCTAATATATACATCCTGCCTAAGACACATAAGTTTTTGACTCACCCACCAGGCAGGCCGATTGTCACCTTATGTGGTTCCCTTCTTGAACATATGGCCCAGTTCATTGATGAAACTCTGTTCCCGTTTGTTTCAGTGTTACCTTCTTATCTATGGGACACTAAGGACTTTTTGAGTCACATTACTGATATACCTTGGGAGGAGGGTCTAATGTTGGCAAGTCTTGATGTTGTTTCTTTGTATACCTCCATTGATCACACCACTGGGTTGGCAGCTTGCAAATATTTTTTGGACACTCGATCTCTGAATTTTCTAGGGCACAGTTGTATGATTTTGGATATGCTTCTGTTCTGCTTAACTAACAATGTTTTTCTGTTTGAGGGTTTCTTTTATCATCAGGTTAGAGGTACTGATATGGGCAGTACCTTTGCCCCATCATACGCCAATTTGAACATGGGGTGGTGGGAGGCTACTTTTTTGTCTGATTTACTTTCATCTAGTTTCCCTACACAAATTATTGGTTGGTGGCGTTACATTGACGAAGTTTTTTTTAATTTGGAAAGGAAATGAAAGTGAATGGGCATCTTTTGTGAACAGCATTAACAACAATACTATGAATCTGAAATTCACTGACTGTCATAGCTCCACTGAGATTGTATATTTGGATGTCAGTGTGAGGCTTGATAACTTTGGCATTCACACATCCCTTCACAAAAAACCCACCAACACAGGCCTCCCTCTGCATGCCACAAGTTGTCATCCACCCTCCTGTAAGAATAGCATTCCCTTTGGCGAATTTATTTGTTTTCGGCGCAAGTGTATTTGAATCCTTGAATTTGACCGGTGTTGCAGTCTGGCTGCCATTGGTTTTTTACAACAGGGTTATCGAAAGAAGATTATAGAAATGGCCTTTGTTAAAGCATGTGCACTTTCGAGTGAAAAGCTATTGCATGGTCCTACCAATAAGAAGAACAAGGACCATGATGATCCCCGCCTCATTGTCACATTTAATAATGCTTCTTATGATGTCCGGAAGATTATTATGAGACATTGGCGTATTCTCATGCTTGACAAAGATCTTGGTCCAATACTGCCGAAGTGCCCTATACTGACCTACAAACAAGCACCTTCGCTGAAGGACAGACTGGTTTCCAGTCATTTATCACCTGTCCAAAAAAACTCTACCATGACCAATTGGCTACCAAGTTTTCCAAAAGGGTTTACCAAGTGCCAAAAATGTAAGGGCTCTACACACGGTACTGCCTGCAAATCCTTCATACATCCTATTACAGGCACTGAATTTAGGCTAAAACATTTTATCAACTGTGATACCCCTTTTGTAGTGTATGTCCTACATGTATATTGAAGCTCAGAATTTTGCAGCACCTAAGAGCCATTAAGAATGTTGACCCTACGTACCCCATAGCCAAACATTTCAGGCAGGAACATGATAGTAATGTATACCTTCTTACGTTTTTTGCTGTTGCCAATGTCCCGACTAACTTGACAGGTGGTGACCGAACCCTGAAACTTAGACAATTGGAAACCAGGTTAATTTTAGACTTTGATACTAAATACCCCAACGGTCACAACGTGGATGAGGAGTTGCATATTTTTATGGGCATCTGATACTTTGTTCCTTTCACTCCAGTTTTTCTTGTTCTTGTCTGTCCGATTCTGGTTACGTAATATTGCTTCTCTTAGGTACTAATAAGACATTCTGCTCTGGCCTGGAAACGCCTTGTTTATTTTAATTTTATTATCTGTGTTATTGCACCAGACTCATTTTCTTTTTGGTTTTACGGCTGTCTTGCCATTCTGATACATTAAGGGACCGTTACTATTATGATTTTGATATAGATTTATTCTAAATCTATTTTTTCTATGGATATTGCTCTCTTTCCTTCCAATTTGTGCCTTCTCTCCTTACTTGTTATTCTATAAGGCTGAGCACTGTGTAGATTTCTTGTTTTCATATATTTGCTTTTTACTGTGTGGGCACGCGATCAACAAAAAAACAACTACTTTTTAAAGAATTTAGGGCATGTAGTGTCTTTATTCCAACCCTAGCTTGCAGCCATATGTATTTGAATATGGAATTTTATTGTAAGCTCCTTGCACTCGCACTTTATGAGTACCAAAAAAGTTTGGTCTCTTGTCTATTGCTGCTAAATCGGTATGTCTACATGGAAATGCACTCATCAGATCTTTTGCTATTGCACTTACAATTTATGGCCCATTTATAGAAACATGTTTTAATTCCATGGTCGCATTTTTCTGATAGTGATGTATTTATTTTTAACAAGCCACTATTGGCTTCATATCTATATTGTTATTTTATATATTGTTTTCTTCAACTTTATACTACTGCTATGTTAATATGTTTACATAATATTGCACTTGCACTTTATGTTATAACTATTGACTGCATGTTTCGGAAAGTGATGCTTTCATTTCCAAGAAAAAAATATTTTTGTGTATGCATCCATATCAATAATCCTTTAGTTTTTTATCATGGGACTTATATTTCAGTATTATGCTCTCCTCTTATTTTGTGACACTTTAAACATGTTTCTTGAATTACTTTACTGTGCAAAGTATTATACTGCCATATCTAATTGTTCATATCATTGTTATGTTTTAGACTTTACTCCAGTATAACATGGCTGCCCTGGTTTTTACAGCATAGTGGTTGACTTGTGGAAACAGGCAAAATGGAAGAGAGACTACTGTGCAATATGTATTGTGTTTTTCACTCTGGTTCCCTAACGTGACCAAGCGCTCCAGGAAGCGCGAAACGCGTTGTTCAGGAACCATCCTTGGTGTCCTGCTTTGTTTGCTGTGTGTGTTTTGCTTTTTGGCCTTTTTTTACCATCATTAAAACTTGTGTCTTTACTTTGATTCGAGTGTGTCATTTCTGGGACCTGCATTACCTCATGGTGGAGTGCGTATTTTTTTCCTCTGTTGTGCTTTTTGTTATATATATATATATATATATATATTACACGGTCGTGTAGTTATGGTTAAGTTGCTGTTTCCATAGGAAGAGCACTTTTTGGGCAGCCTATAACTCTGCTCCCCCTGGACGAATCCTCACCAAACTTTGCAAAAAAAATATATGGGCCGCTCTGAAGTGCAAATTTTGGTGATGTTTGGTGCAGGGGGGAAAAAAGTTATAGGGGGGGATCCCAAAACGTTTTTTTTTCCCATAGACTGAATGGGGGGAAAACTTTGCGCACGCCTACAGGCCAAACGGCTGGACGGATTTTCACCAAATTTGCGGCAGGGCCTTGGTCCCGAAAGCGTGCTTTTGTAAATTTCATTTAAAACGACCAAAAAGTATGTCTCAAAAAATTACTGATATCTATGTCCGCTCCGCTCTGCGGTCACACTTCCCTGTTCGCTCCGCGGACAAGAAATTGATTGGCTAATACATAGTGTCATGTCCGCGGACATGTGGCGCTTTCACTGATTGGTTGTGGAACAGCGTGAAGTGCGTCAGATTTCTCCGCTGGCCCCGCCATCTTTTGTTCATGTTTTGGTGTACGCGGACATCGCCAGTAACACATACAAAACAAGACACCAATGCACTTGTTATACTTATGAAATACTGTTTCCGAAGGGGAGCTTTAATTAGGCTGGGATGGGATGTGGCAGCACAAACTCAAAAAGTGGTGTTTTCTTGTCACCAAAGTCATACGGTAAAGTGGAGGTTGGTGCTCAATGTATGGCGAACAATTACTGCGTCTGTGTTACAATGTATTTAGATTAATATTGTAGTCAGACTGGCGTCCTACGTTTTGAAATCTGAGGCCGCCACCTGGACTGTTTGATGGAAACAGCGGTTCTGGAGGCATATGGGTGTAGCGGTTCTCATGATTGGATTCTCATATGTTGTTGCAAAGTGAGAATGTTTTTGCCTTCTTAGTGAAGGACACTTGATTTGCTTTTTTGGTTGCGAGCTCAGTAGGCCCATGCATCCGAGTCAATACATAAGGGGCAATTGTTTTTTGACCTTGAGCGAAAGGGAAACTTCAAAAGGAATTAAAGGAATGACTGGTTGGAAAAAATACCATTTGATAAGGTTATGTTTTAAAAACGTTTGTACGAAACATGAAATATCATTTCATGAAAATTCATTGCTGCGAACACATTGCTGTCTCACTTGGCCAAAAACAATGGAGCCAGTAAACATCATGTAGTTTAATTTTGACGACTCTACACCAAACCGCATTTTAATTTTATATTACCGAAACACTAATTGTGACAATATAACTGAAGTATTATCTTTCTGCGCAGTTGTAATTTTCCTCCAATAACAGAGAGTGCAGAATCTGCGCGTTTGCAGGGTATGACTAGAGTCACCCTTGTTGACCGTTAATATTTCCTCTTTGAAATGTTATGCTTGCCCACTAAGCTTTGTGTATCACTTTGCACATTCTTTTGCTCTTGTTTAAAATCACAAGATGTAATTTTTTCTTGCTTGTCCGTTCATTTTGGCTCCATAACTGAATTACCATCTCACTGTGTAGGTGGCATTGTCATTGTCGCCGTTTGTAGGTTGTCACTATATTTACCCATGGTCAACACTAATATTTCCTTAAAAGGTCATGTTTGACCACTTCGATTTGTGTACTACTTTCCACAATGTTTGTGTCTTTTAAAAAAATAATTGCTAGAGGTTGGGTATTGACACAGATTTTTTCTTACGTTTTCCGCCTAGCTACATTTTGCCGTACTGTGCGTGCCATGGATTCCAGATGCCGAGTGACGGCTTCTTTGGACGCCAAATGAAAATGCTCATGACCGGTTGCCTGTCCATTACAATGTTGTGGGATGACCGGCCAGGCCTCCTTTGTCCCTACGCTGAACTAGCTATAAGGAGTAACATAACATCATTTATGGTGGTGTAGGGCAAGGGTCATGGCGCCGTCTTGGAAATCACTGTGCTAACAAAGCGGGTGCTTTAACAAAAATGCATACTGTGAGTATGGGAAAATAATTACATCTGCCTCACCATGAACATTTTCAACGACGCCCTTAGAAACATTGTTACAATGTAATTGAAAATGGGATTAGTGTGATGGTCTCTGACAGTTGTTTGTTAAATAAAACTACTTTACAAATTTTAAAATGTTAACGTTTTCTTTTCAAATCCAGTATATCATTTCAAAATGTAAGGTACTACATTGTACGTCGCTGTATGTTTATTTACAGGTTCTGCGTCACGGCACGTACTTTTGCTTTTTGCAGGCTACCATGGAAAGCGAAGAGGGGCCATGTATGGAACAACCACCTTGCCTTTCTATGGTGGCGATCTTGAAAAAGGATTTTGTTTTGTAATCACTGAATGTTTATTGATAGGTTCTGTGTCACGGCATGTACTTTTGCTTTTTGCAGGCTGCCATGGAAAGCGAAGAGGGGCCATGTATGGAACAACCGCCTTCCCTTTCTATTATGGCCATCTTGAAAAAGGATTTTGTTTTGTAAGGTGGTTCTTAACGGAACATTTACTTTGCTAACGGATGGCTTTCTTTTTTGGTAGGACAGGTAATAAGGCAATTTGCGAACGGAAATAAGGAAAGAGGCAACAAATGGAAATATGGGGGGTAGGTGGACGGCGCAAAAATATTGTGCGTTTGTTATTTGTAAGGTAGGGGCAGTGTTTGTCATGCTCCTTCATTACAGCAGTGCTGCTGTTTCTTGGGGAAGAAGGATGGCCTTAGTTCATGTAATTTTCAGATAACTAGAACTTTTCCTAAAAGTCTGTAATGTGTACTACATTGTTAATGGCTGACTACCAATATGTGTTGGCGCTGTGCAAGGGAAATGTTGCAGGTGGACGTTCCTACATCAATATAAAATCTGTTTCCACACTGTCCGCGAGGCATACATCTTACTGTTAAGTGTTTACGGATTCTCGGACATGTCACCGTGCTGTACACCAGCATATTGTCACGTGGTATTCTCCGCAAGGTGTGTAAATAAGTCAGAAGTTACTTTACATTATGGTTACGTGCCACTACTATAAACCGATAATCTTTAACAAAAGAACGTTGGTAAAGGGACAGTATGGTTAAGTTGCTCTACTAAAAACCTGTAAAATTCACTAAAAAAACGTTGTTAAGGGGACGTTATGGTTAAGTTGCACTACTAAAAGCCTATGCAATTCACAAAAAAAAGAACTTTGCTAACGGAACATTATGGTTCAAAGTAAAACCGAAAAACCCCTGAAATTTGCCAGTTATGGTAAACTAAGCAACCATAACTGCCTGCACCACTGTGCACTGCTAACACTAACACCCAGGACATCAAAGATGACATCACAAATGTTATTGATGACATCACTGATGACATCACATGTGTAGCCCCTTCAAGTGGCCGTTAAATTATGTAATGATCTCCACGTCAGAGAATTCTGCGTGGCAACGTCCAGGTCAGTTCTTTATAGTGAAGCCAGGCAAAGGCAGCAGTAGTTTTATTGTAGAGGACCATACTAATTATTCGGTCCCACTGTTTGTTCCAGACATGGCTAGTTCTAAAATCACGCCCAAGTGGGCTACTAACCTACCCCAAAACAGTCAAATTAAAGTGTCTCTGTGCTATAGAGTGCTCAAAATAGTGCTATTTCAATACTGATATTCTGTTCTATTCCAACATGTTCAAGTATAAGCAGAAGTAGATATTCAGCCCCAGTGGGCTAAATGGCCATGTCAAGACAATCTCAATATACAAATTGCATGGGTGCTTCAAAGTGCAATATCACAATTCAGAAATATTACAGTTCTCATTTGTCTTTTTCAGACTGTACTTCTGTATTGTATAATAAAAATATTGCATATCCAGTCTTACATCATCAATCAACCAATATTTGCTGGACTATCATGTCAATCTCCTATATGGCCTTTAATTCATTTGTTTATAGATTGTTCACACACTTTTTTTAGAAAAATCCTCTGAACTCATGCATCAAGTATTGGCACCTCTTCTATTCTTTTGATCATAATTTAACTGTTTCTCTGTAAATGTTACTGTAAATTTGAATCATCAAGTAGATGTTTGGCCAATTCTTGTCCAGCATTATGAATCCTGGGATTTTTGTTATCAAATGTCACTATCAATCTGGATTCAAGCTTGCGTAATTTTCTTTCTCTATTACCTCTTCTTTTATGGATAGGTATAAGCGCCAATCCAAAAAAACAGATAAGTGAAGTATCACTTCCATGCTTCTCTGAGTGTACTGCTAGGGGATAATCGGCATCATTGTTGAGAATCGCCCTATAGTGTTGTAAAATGCATATCTTAAGTTGACAAATTGTTGACCCAAAGTACATCTATCCACATGGACATATTATTGCATATACTACAAATTTCGTAAGGCAAGTGATCTTTTGTGTGATATTACAATACTTTTGTGAACCAATGCCATACAACACCTTTTCTTTTGTTACAGCATATTTGCACATTTTGCAGTTATTGCCCTTGACAAATCCAGTAGTAAAGGTTATCTTGTTTAATCAATTATCTGAAGCTTTCTTACTGTGAGGTATACTGGGTGAAATAAGATCCTTCAGTGATTTAGCTCTCACAAATGTAATCATTGGATTAGCCCCTATTACCATATGTAAATCATTGCCAGCTTGTAAAATGGACCAATGTTTGCAAAACATCTTTTTAATGTCTTCTGCTTGCAGGCTATAGGTAGTAATACATTTAATGGTATCATCAGCCTTGTTTTTCTTATTAGTTTTTAGTAGATCCTGTCTATCTCGATTCACAGTTTGGCTGTATGCCCTGATCCTACTTTGTTGAGTGTAGACTCTTTCTAGAAACCATGCTCCCATAGTTTATGCTTCACTTTGAAAATGTTCTTTCCTAGAGCAATTCCTCTTGGCCCTTGTCATGTATCCATAAGGGATACTCCCTTTTAGTTTTTTTAGGCTGATGACTCTTACCATGAAGAATGGATTTAGATACTACCTTTTTTCTGTGTACTTTACTCTCTATCTTGTTTTCCTTGATAACTAATTCTAAATCCAAGAAAACAAGTCGAGAGGAACTGCTGTCTACTGTTGATCTCAAATTCATGTAATTTCTATTCAAGGTTTCAACATATTCCAACAAATACTCTTGTGTACCTTTCCATACCATAAATAGATCATCTATGTATCTATACTACCAAATGATTTTGCTCAAGTGTTTATCATTGCCTTCCGACCATGCCATTGGTTGTTCCCGTCACCCCATATATGAATTAGCATATGTTGGGGCTATGCTGGATCCCATGGCCATTCCATTTTTCTTGCCTGTGTAAACAATCTTCAAAGAGAACGATATTGTGTTCTAAACAACATTTTAGAAGCGTCAACATAACTTAGTTCTGATGTTTATACCTGACAGATATTGAATCCAAAAAATATTGGCATGTTTGTAAACCATTGCTGCGTGGAATTGATGTGTATAATGACACCACATCAAGAGAATCCAGCAGAAACTCTGGTTCCCACCCAATATTTTGTATTTTAGTGAGTCTCTTATGTATGAATTGAGACCTTTGACAAATGGTTGTAAGAAGACATCCAAATATTTAGATACTTTTTCTAACAGTAATCCTCTGGATGAAACAATTGGCCTACCTGAAGGATGTTCTATGTTTTTATGCATTTTTGGAAGTAAATACATCATAGGTGTTATGGGAAAATCTTGTTTTATATAAAGGATTTCTTCCCCATCAAGTAGAATGGGTCTCCAGATTAAAAAAAAACGCTGTGCATTTCATTTTTGCAAATTTTACCTGAGAAAGTCCCTGAGCTAGGGACGGAATGCGCGGCGGGTGTTGGAGCATCCAAGGACAGTTCTTTAAGTTTGTAAGTACATGCTGACTTCTTTTAATATGGCAATATGCACGTGTAGTGGTGACTTTTACACAATAAATTAATGTTTTTAGCACGAGACACCGGACTGAGTGCTCCTCATTTTTGGTAACATACTTATGTTGAATTGTCGTGGACCTGCAGGCAATAGTCAAGTGTTACAAAGTTTTGTATATATATATGGTGGTTGTGAACAAGCAGCAAGGTGGCCGCGAAACGTGTCAACGCCAGGTTTTCAACGCCACACTATGGGAGCATCACATATTTCTTGATGATTTTTATTTATTTTTTGCTATCGCCGTGATTTTTTGAACAAACGTCAAAATAAAGGAAGAATGTTTGTAAACTAAGGTGGATTCTGCTGATAATTTTTTACCAGGGAGAGTGCTGCTCATTTAACTGATAAGGGATCACTGAAAAGATATATATATATATAAACAACATAAACTTTATTAGTACATTAAAAAAATATTAAAATCAAATATCATGGAAACCTTAACTCATCCTGCTTTTGTTTTGCAAAATTTAGTTTTTGCCCCAAAATGGTTTTTGAGTGAAAGTAATGTCATTTGTTGTGTATTTGTTTTTAATTACACATGTTAACTGTTTTAGTTATATTTTAATATATATTACATTGGTGCTGCTTTTGTTAGCATTTACAGTTTTTATTATTTACTAACTTTAAGTTGGCATACATATTACATGTTTGCATTTCTTATACACAGTTTAATGACTACAAATGTGTATATATTGCTATTTGTAGCAGTAAATGTTACTAAGCTTTTACTGTACATATTTTAATAATTATTTAGTTATTTAGTGTATGTTTTCTTTTTATAATATTAAGTTTATTGTTAGGTAAACTATATACATTTACAAAGAGGACCTGTACCTAAATTGATATTGTTGTCTGTCCGCAATACAAGCAAACATCCATTCATATAAACACAAGTCTGAATATCTATTGTAGAGATTAGGTATGAAACCTTCATCAATGGGAACATTAAAATTCTCATTTTGATACAAACATCAAATATTCTCATCAGTAATTTACAAAATATTTCACTTAATTTTCTCTCACACCAGAGACAAGGTTTGGCATCAGAGAAGAACATTGGGATCATATGTAACTTGCTTAATTTGAGGGAAATTCAAGATGTAGGGTACTATTGGTTTCTAGTTTCGGCATAGATATAAAATAAAGATTATGGTATGTTGGGCTATTTAGTCTACAGGCTTGGGTTTAGGACTGAAGCCTTTGTTTTGGAGAGCACAAAATCTTGATTCATTTAAAAAGTCACAAATATGAGAAGTTATGTTTGAGGTACGAAAGACATCAACACTTAATTTTCAGTGGCATGAGTCCACTTAACGCAGAGTCCTTTCTAGTCTGTGCTATAGTATTTGGCAAAAATGACATTGGATATTTAAATTGACATTATTTTCTTGGGAAGAAAGTGAACAAACTAACATCTTTCCTATTCCACTTTAAGTGGTCTAGCTCTGCTCTCTTTTTATGTAAACCACGTTTTTCACAAGTCAATAAGTTTACCAACGCCAGAAAATTTGAGAACACATTGTGCAATCATAAATTCAGAGGCATAGTATTTTAAATATACCCACACAAAGTTTCCCTTACAGCCCAGTTCCCTTTCAGTGGCAGAGCTGGTAAAGATCTCCTCTAAAAGACTTCCAATTGCTAGACAGTGTTTTAACTAATTCTTGAGCCATATCTCTGAATGCAAAGGTGTATTTTAAACTCATTTTTGGGTTGTCTTTTAAAGGGACAGGACAGGTAGGAACACCAACAGCTCCAAGCAGCTCAGGTATGAAAGCCCTGCTTCCAGTCTGTTCCCTGCTTTCACAATCTCTCTCAGGCAATCTGGCTCTTTTTTGGGAAATTTGTCTGTATCAGTCTCTTTCTGGAAAAGGCCTTCTTAGGGGGATTGCCATCAACTGGCAGACAAGCTCCTTTTGTCTACAGAATTCTCTCTAATTCCTGTGAGTTTGGTGTTAAATAATTGGTAAACCCATGCAGCATCATTTCACATGATATTCTTTAATTGGACGGGGCCTCCGATAGGTTCTCCTGAGATACTGACACCCCCAATTATCCTACCCTTCATTTTGATAGGTTCAATGTATTTTTCATGTGACAGTGGGATGTTCTTATCTCCTCCCAACTGAAGTCATGATCAAATTGGACTTAGATCTATTTTCCTCCATCATTTCTGTTATTGACCTGTTATATAGTCACTAATGTTTTCATCACCTGTGCACATAGAATGTCCATGTTGGATTTGTACAGTTATGTTCCACATACAATTGTTATTGTTCAAGCTCAGGGATGTTAAAGGTAAGAATGAGGAGGTGGTCAGTTGTAGAATATCATAGAAAAGGGTTAATGTGCTGCAGCTGTACTACTACCAACTTTAATGAAGATGACCATTTAATGGAAGTGTTAGTGTTTTACTTTACAATAACTTGCATCATTATTGAGGTCTATATATTCGAAATTGCAAAATAAGTACATCAATAGACAATCTTCATGTTCCAATAATGTATAATATGAGAAAGCTATTGAAATATGTAAATGTATTAATAATTCACACATATTACTAGATTGTGTTGATATGTGTATAATGGCAAAGCCTTTGCAGAAACCAAATCTGTTTTCCTTTTCTAAACCAGAAGTTATGACAATGTAATTTCACTATGGTGTCAGTTAAATCCATCAATTCTCTTTTCCATGGCTCAACAGGTGTGCATTGC
This sequence comes from Ambystoma mexicanum, assembly GCF_040938575.1. Classification (NCBI taxonomy): domain Eukaryota; kingdom Metazoa; phylum Chordata; class Amphibia; order Caudata; family Ambystomatidae; genus Ambystoma; species Ambystoma mexicanum. The sequence goes on from NC_090936.1 coordinate 664,454,563, forward strand.
AAGCTTCCAAAGAAATTATTATTAATTTAATTGTTGGTTTATGCCCCTGAAATCTCAGGCCATGAAGCAGACACATAGAGACTAATGGATTGGGGCCTTGCCTAAGATGAACAGGTTGAGAGCTGCATGGAACCTTGGTCTTCTAAAGCATTGATTCATTAAGAAACAGACCCATGAACTTATGATCCAGCTCAACTATAAAAATGTGAAAAACCACAAAACTGGTGACTTCTGAAATGTAAAGACCCTATTTCATTGTATTTTTAAGACTCACCATATGCTCTGAATACCCCCAACTGTATCTGTTCAGCTAAGCAAATTGATTACTGATTAATGATATTTTTTATTATAATGGAGAACTGACCTCTGAACCTCTTGTCTTGGGAATTAAATTGAATAAGAACAAGGCTGATTTCAGCTTCATTTGATGTTTTTAGAAATGCATTTTAACTTACTCATGTTGGAAATGAATGTCTTATCAAGAAATGTATTCTAATCACCATAATTCACAGTGCATTTTACACTAAGTTAGTACTTTCACGCACATATTAAAATCATGTTATTGGACTATTTTTGTAACATAGCTGCTCGAAAGGACCACTGTTTGTCTAGAGCATTTTCTTGTATGTTGTTTTGTCAGATTTACATCATAGGAAATAAAAGTAAACATGTGTTTCATTTGGAGTTAAACTTTACACAAGATCCAGAGACTTACAATAATAGGTTTAAGACTCTTATGTTACACAGGTTCATCATCCTGAGATTCTGGCAGCATCTGGAGAACCACATTTTAAATTATCTTATCCTTGAGACTAGTTTGTCAAATACATCTTACTAATAGCTAGAATAATTTCCTAGTTCTGACAGGCATTCATAGACCTTATATTGCCAACTTTGTTAATTTTAATAAAAGATAGTTAAAATATACTTATGTTGTATTTTGGGTTCTGTCATTGCTCAACGACCCTTCAAGTCATGTCAGAAGTGGGATTTAGATCTCTGATAAAATGGTACTCGCCCATCACCAAAACTTAGATCACAATGTATAAATGCACCAATGTTCCACCCAAGTCAAATTATCTGATTGAGCCACTCCATCTTCTTCTGGTCTCAACCGCTTTAGTATAGACAAGGTTACTATTATGGCCGAAGAGAGGATGAAAATCAGAACTGGACTTGAGGTCCAATTAATAACAGGTACTTATGGGAGGATTGCCCCAAAATCCATTATAGCCCTGAATAACTACATGGATGTGAAAACCGGGATTATAGGTATGGATTAGCAAAGAGCGATACAAGTTCTTTTGCCTAACGATGGGTACAACAATTATAGCATTAATGTTCGATAGCCCATAGCCCAACTAATTTGTGAACCTATTTTCAGCACTAAAGTAACAGATGTTACCTCTCTAGAATCCACTCTGACAGGCAGTGGAGGGTTTGGATCTACCACAAAATTTCAGAACTGTAGATCTGCCCTATTTGTCTTTCCCGGAGCAGATTCAGACACACATATCTTTGAGACACTCTCTCCTTGTTTTGAAAGTTCCTAGATGAATGACTGTCAATTGAGGGATGCCTTATATCAAGTAGTTTCACAAGCCAAGGGGACAGACATCAGGTGAAGAAGAATATTGAAGGAGATGAGAAACCAAAGTTCCAATGTTATTTTTAGAAAGTTGTAATGTAGATTGCACACACAGATCTTGTTTCAACTAGAAGGTAATTGCTGTAGACTCTGACACCAACCCTTCCTTCCTACTGGATCCCAGAACTCCTGGACAAATGCCACATTGTAGAGTCCACTTTCCAGGGGAATGGGGAAGAATCCCTATTAAGTGTAAACTAACACAGGTTGTTAACTCCCACCACCAATTACTACAGAGTTTAGACGAATTATCTGGTAGGGGGCATTTGGACACAGTACAACGTTGAGAACTGCCCGCCACAAAGACCCTAAAGCCTTAGGGACAAATTCCATTGCATTGAGAATCCTTTGCAATAGGAATGTTGCTGTCTTGGACAAAGATGAAATTCCTGGGTGATTCAAGAAAGGAAAAAGAATCAATGGCCTTATACCCCTTAGAAAAGAAACAGCATATACTCTACCTAAGTATAGGTGACGTGGACATGGAACAATGGAAAATCCATGACTATTTAGGGGTTAGGTATATAGATTCTGGCAATTTAAGCAGGCAATTAGAGAAATCCAATGTAATACTCAGAAAATAAAGCTCAGTAATTACCAGCTTGTTAAGAGTGTATGGAAACACGGCCCTGTCGCCTCCTTTCAAAGTAGATCAACTTCAGGCTATGAAGGCAGAGTCCTATGGTTCAGACTGTGGGGTGTAAAGGCACCATGAAATATGACACAGACAAGAGATATCAAGTTGAACAAAAGAATATTTAGTAACTTAAATGTCATGATGGTTGAAGGCCTAACTTGCCCTATGCTAAGGTGGGATTTCCCTAATTAAATAAAACTAGGGAACATCTGAGTCGAAGAGTTCAATTTAAAAGGCTGCCTGTGTCCAAAACCTATCCTTGCCCTCACAACTACAATAAACTAATGTGTAGGGATGTAAACAGTCAAAGATAACAGTGTTCAACAAAAGGTTCTGAGCTTCTTCCAGGTCACAGCTTTCTTTCAGCTCCCTTCCCCAAGTATAAAGCTGTTCTATAAAACGTCTCAAACTTATCCTTTCCAAGTTCAAGATTAAATGGTTTTGAAACAATCCTCACATTTCTCTTCCCCAAATTCCAAGTGTTACAGTTCAAGGCACAAAAGAAAGAGCCAGAAGGCAGCAACGGTAGTTCATGAAGTCTCAGGGTTCCTTTCCCCAAGATTTGTATTTTATCACGGTTCAAAGCACACAAATGAAAGGGCCTTAGCTCTACTCTTTGGCACATTAAGGTTCATTTTCTTTCTTCATCTACTCCAAGATTTCATCTGAATAATGGAGTTTACTTAACAACATGTAGTTGCTTCAGAAATTCACCATGGCAAGGTGTTGAATGATTGCACAATTCCATTCACTGCTGAGTTCAACATGCAGTGTTTTCTGTTTAATTATAAAATTCGTATTCAGTTCGGTGCTCTTTGGGCATTAGTGTGGCTTACAATCTTATTTGCACTCACTAGCTATAGAGTATTTATGCCTTTCACTTTAAAAGAACTGCCCAATACTCAGAGACTTTCAAAACCGTTCTGCATTAAGATATGTGACCGGAGGAGCGTGGCCAACAAGCACGGCCTGTAGACATGCTTTCCCTCAGTTTCCGCGATCACCCGCATGAATCCTTATTAATATAACGGACATACTGCATCATTTGGTGAATAAACTGCTGTGTTGGAGAGGGGATGAAGTAGTGACCTGGCGGCTCTGTGTTGAAGACAAACGGTGTCCTCCTGGGGCCAGTGCTGTTACCGAAACCCTGATACGCGGGTTGCAAAATTTGCCAGATAAAATGGCTGCCACAGTGCCTGGTCTACGAGCTGCAGGCTGGATCTGGCCGGCCACGCTGTGGGAGAAGTGCTGGGACTCCACCGAGTGTCTGCGGGGGAGATAAGCCCCCGTGATCGAGTGAGGAGGGGAAGACGTAGAGGCTGGGCAACGAGAATCTCGCCGCAGGTGGCAGAGAGCAATTGTGGAGCCCTGTGGAGAATCCATGAAGTTTGCCCCAGCTTCTAAGCCACAATCCGCGGGGTGTGGAGGTGAGGGGCCAGGCAGCAAGGGAGAAGGACTGCATCCAGTCCCGCTGCTGCCGGTTGGAGAGGGCAGCAGCAGTGTGCTCTACGGGCATGCATTGTTCCGGTGGGGGGCACAGTGTGAGGGCCATGCCGGAACCACTATCTGGATAACCTTCTCTGTTTAAAATGACCTACAGCATCTAGAGGGAAATCGCAGAGCAGCAGTGCCAATCTACATACACAGAGCCTCATCTGAGGACACCTGCTGGACAATTGGAGGACACCCCTATTGCGGCACAGTACCGGCTGGACATGGCAAGTTAAGAGGTGTGTGGGACTTTGGTGTTGAGAGCGAGGGACATACAGGTGCCCAGGACCCCCTTGGATAGTGAAGGGGAGTGACAGCTTTCCCCCTGGTGGTGGCCTTTTCTGACAGGAAGGCAAGAGAAGGTGAATACTGGTAGACTGCAGGCCCCCAGTCACAGTAGTCCTCAGCTGATGAGTTAGCCTTGAGAAAGGAGATGAGGAAGCACAGAAAGGCCGGGTAAGAGCAGATTGCTTAGCTGGTGAGAATAGTCCGGTGCCAGGTGTGATCGATCTCCCTGGAAAGACCAGTGGTGGACACCCAGTGGGGGCCAGAGAGCACTAGTTGACCCGACAAGAAGTGGGTACCAGGGTAAAGGGGTCCCGACCCAGGGGGACCATGGTCAAGGGCCAGAAGAAGATGGACAAATACACAGACCCCAAACAGAGACAGGCCAAACCGGAGGCAATGTCCCAAGAGGGGGCTGGAGCGCCTAATGAGGTGTGTGGAGGCGTCACTTTAGATGCACTAATGGAGGCAATACAGGCCACCAGGAAATCTTTGGAAGGGAGCATCAAGGAGGTGGTTGTGAATGTGTCCTTGGTGCGGGCAGACCTCCGTAAAGTGTATGAAAGGGTGAAGGAGGTGGAGCAGAGGGCCAGCACGGTGGAGGATGATCTACAGCATCTCAAAAACCAAGTGGTGGGTTTGATTGGAGCAACGAGGACTCTGGAATCCAGGGCAGAGGACACAGAAGGCCACTCACGGCATTGTAACATATGCCTGGTGGGGGTACCGGAGAAAGAAGAGGGGCCCAGTGTGGAGTTGTTTATCGAGCACTTACTCTTGGACACGTTGCAAGTGAAAGGCCTCTCAAAACTGTTCACTGTGGAGCGAGCACACCAAGTGGCTGGCAGGGCACTGCCTCTGGTGGGCCCACCACAGTTGATAGTGGCAAAAATACTTAAATTCAGAGACAGGGACGCTTTCCTGCAGTACTCACTGAGAGCTGGATACTATGCAGTGGGCAATTCAAAGATCTGCATCTTCCCGAACTTCACCTTAGAGGCGCAACAACAACGTAGAACCTTTGATGCAGTACGATGCACGCCTTCAGGAGCTGATTATAAAGTACATGATGTTCTACCCAGCAAAGTTGAAGATTATCGCCAAGGGCAAATCCTGCAGGAGGAGTGGGCCTGGCTGGACTCTATGCTACAGCGTACGGGACAGCGGGGGCAGGAGGGTGGATGCAGAAGTGCAACCTAGGGACTGACAATGGGTAGACCAGGAGGGGTCTGGAAGTTGAGGAGATGCTGACACTGGTGAGGAGAGGTGTTTGCTGCTTCTTTGTCCTTTTTCGGGTGCACTGGGTTATGCTGCATACATGGGTGAAGGGATGACAATGAGGATGTGATGGCTGGAGCGGGTGGGGTGGGAGTCTGATGGGGCAAGCCCCAAGCACCCATGGTCAATGGAGAGGGAGGGGCATATGGCATGGGGGTGGGGAGGATGCAGAGATGGGGGGTTGTGCGAGGGAGTTGGTGATGGTTATAGGAAATGGGAGGGGGAGAGACGAAAGGAGTGGGATAGGGATGTCGGGGGGATGCAGGAGTTGTGCGGGTAAGTTCTAGGGCCATTGGTGCGGTTAACCAGTGGTCCAGAGTTATTGTTGGGGGTAGGGTTGGGGGCAAAGAGTTGTGGCATGGGGGCTCAGTTTGTTGGGTTAGATGATCGAGTGGAAGGTTCGAAACATGCTGTGTATTCTGGAACAGTATGGGTACAGACTGGAGTGGGACGATGCAAGGGAATTCTACTATGGGAAGAGACGGGTAGAAGATTGGGACCTGGATTATCTGGGGGCTAGGAAAATGGGTGACATGTCAGCATGTGGGGGGATTCTTGAGGCAGAATGCGGTCCAACTAGCTATGCTCCAGGAGACACATATGGTTCGGAAAGATCTGGATTCACTTAGGAGACAGTGGGGAGGGGTAGTGGTGGGGACATCGTATTTGTCGTTCGCCAGGGAAGTGTTGATTTGTATTGCAGTGGGGGTCCCCATCCAGGTGGACAAGGTGTTGACAGATGATGTGGGGAAGACTGTGGTTCTAGTGGAGACACTTGAAGGGAGGAACATTTGTGTGGCAACTCCTACGCACCAAATGTGGACAATAAAGAGTATTTCCCATCAGTATTGCACCTGGCAGGGGGATACAGAGAGGGTCTGTTTATATGGGGTAGGGGTATTTTAATTGACTTCTGGACCCACACTTGGAGAGCATAGGGAAAGCTGGCCACCTTAAACAACAGGCAGCAATGTCCTTGAGAGAGGTAGTGGGAGGCATAGACCTGGTGGAATTGTGGTGGGGGTCACACAGACAGGAAAGAGGCTACTGCTTTTTTTTAGAAGTCCATGGGTCCTATTCTCGGCTGGACTACATGATTGAGGGGAGGGACAACTTTCATTCCCTCAACAGTGTGGAATATTTGGGGAGAGTTATTTTGGATGATTCACCCCTAGTGACGCAGGTGCTGGGATCACAGCAACATCTGCTGGTGCAGCTATGGTGACTGCTCGCTGCGTCCCTGGAAGAAGTGGAGTTTGCGGGAACATTGCGAGAGGAAATAGGGCAGGTTTTTTTAAGTCAATGAGGGAACAGTGGAATCTGCCGGGTTCCAATGGGAGGCCTTTAAGGCAACAATTAGGGGGTCTCTATCAGACCTCGCTATCACACTTTGATGGCAGCAGGTGGGATTTGCGGATTCACGGGTATAGGGATAAGGATGGGCGGCTGATGGCCTGGCTGGTCCATTGGGAGCAACCCTATAGCACCACCGCACAGGTCAGGGGGGAATCGGGTGACTTGGTTAGCACCCAGGAGGGGATTTACCAGAAGTGCCAGCTCTTTTATCAATCCCAGTACACTAGCGAGGGAACCTATTCCAAGGAAGAGGCAGATGAGTTGTTGGACCTAACACAGTTACCGACTGGCACATAACGGATGGGCTGAAGGGGCCTATTGAGGAAACATATATGAACTGTGGCATTGCAGATGATGAAGAAAGGTAGGGCTCCTGGGAGCAATGGGTTCCTGGTGGGGTTTTCCTGTCTGTATGCAGATCTCTTGGCCCCTCACCTTAAAAAAGTATATGATGAGGCCATTCAGTCTGTGATTCTCCTGGATTCGATGAGTAAGGCTGTGATAACAGTTCTGTTGAAGGGGGGGCAAGGATCCCCTAGACTGTATGTCCTACCCCCCAATGTCATTGCTAAATATCTATGCAAAGGTCCTAAGGAAGATCTTGACTACCAGACTATCTAAAGTGGCTCCAGTTTTGGTGCCCCTGGATCAATGCGGATTCATTGGGGGTGGGGGAGGGGGGGGTGACACCTCAATGAACCTCAGCCATCTGCATCATGGGATGGATCAGGTAAAGAATTCCCGGGAGGGAGATAGCACTGGCATCCTTTGATGCAATGAAAGCTTTCGACTCACTGGAGTGGGACTGGCTGTTTATAGTGCTGAGGGCCTTTGGACTGGGGGACAATATATGCCGATGGTTACGATTGCTGTACAATAGGCCGGTAGCGAGGGTGAAAACAAATAACTGGGTTTCATTGCAGTGGGCACTGGGCAAAGGGACGAGGCAGGGGTGCCCGTCTTGCTGATCTTGTTCTCAATGGCATTGGAACAGCAAGGTTTCTTCTCAGAAAGCAGATCAGAGAGGCAGGGATACTGGCAGGGGGTTGAGGCCTATTGTCTCTTTTTAGGCAGACAACCTATTACTATATGTGGGAAACCCGCGAGAGAACATGCCGATGTTGTTAGAGATTTTGGGAAATTTTTGGGCGCCGTCAGGTTTTCGCATTAACAAAGACAAATACTGTTCCCGTTGGGGTCCATGAGTGACTGATTTGAATACCCTTCCAGATTGGGGATAAGATGGGAGGGTGAAGCATTTAGATATCGGGGAATTAGGGTCTTCCCCGATATGGAGGATACATTTGTGTATAATACCAGCCGAGCATTGTCAGGGATAGGGGACTCGATCGAATTTTGGAAAAAATTGCTGATCTCACTGATGGGATGGGTGCCACTCTGCAAAATGTTCATACTCCTAAGGCTTCTCTACTATTTCACTAATATCCCTTATGGCATTAAGAAAATATTTGTTTTAATGTTGGATGAAAAGGGTAGGGAGCTGTTGTGGGATTCAGGGAGGAGGAGGGTCTCACTGGCAACTTTGTGATGTCCGCCGTCGGAGGGTGCCTCAATTTACTGTATTATGAGCTTTACTTCATAGCAGCACAACTGCAAGCAACATGAGCGTGGACAGACACAAGTGTGTAACTGCTGGCAGGGTTGTTGGGAGTCCTTCCAGCTCACCGGTGGGGGTAGGGCTGTTGTGGGGCATGGTGGCAGGAAATGGAGCTACCAACGTATTTCGAGTAGCGAGGACTCTCTGGAGGAAGATCTTGAGGAAAATGCAGGTGACCGACCTCTATAGTGTAGACCTACCGTCCGGTATGGAGCTGGGATTTCTCTCTGCCTGGAGGAGGTTGGGAATTGCTGGTTTGGGGCCAGGGGGTGTAAGACAGTGGGGGACTTGTTTGAGGGTGGGAGGCTGATGCCATTTGAGGAATGGAGCACTTACCATGGAGTACCGAAAGGGCATTTCCTAACATACGGGACCGTGACCAGATGACTGGCTGCCATATGGAAGGAGATCCCGGAGGAACGACAGACAAGCCTGTTAAGGCAGGTTCTCCTAATACAAGACAGTGGGGGGCCAGGCTCTCTCGAATTCATCAGGCATTGTGGAGTGTATTCCTTACGAAGGATCTGATAGTTCAGAGTAAATGGGAGAGGGATATGGGAGGTCCAATTGCGGAAGGTGAATGGACAAAGAGATGGGAGCAGGTCTGCAGGGTCCTGCGGAATGCTAGGTTCCAACGTATCCAATTTAACATCCTACATGGTGTGTAAGTGACCCCGGTCAAACTACATGCAATGAATAGTGATCTGAGTCAGGACTGCCCCTGTTGTGCGATGGGGCCAGCGCAGATATGGCACTTGCTCTGGGGATGCTTGGTTGTGGCATGCTACTGGTAGGCAGTGATTGTAATGATTCATAAATTGCTTGGCTCCAGCCTCGAGTGCAGCTCAAGAGTGTGTTTGTGGAGGCTACTCCCGGGGGGAAAATGGCATAAGATTAGAAACCAACTGGGCCAGTTTATACTGGTACTAGCAAAAATATGGGAAGCCATTGCCTGGAAGAGGCCCTAGGTTTCGGCTGTGGTCAATGGAAGGAGGATGTCCACGGGTGGGGGAAGGCAGAGCTGGATATATCATGCAGAACCAGGGTTCCTGAGGTGGAAGAAGGGGTGACGTGGAATGGGACCAGCTGCTAGAAGAGTCAAGGTTCACTCCAAATTGGAAACCCCCCTGAGAGGGAGGAATTAATGGACTGTGTATCAGTGGAGAGGGGTGATGAAGAGGGTGGGAAGGGAGGAATGCACCAGCCGGCTGAGGGAACTCCTGAGGGGTCGGGCGGAGGGTTGGTATATATTCATCTGTACCATGGTTTCCTTTTTTGAATGTGTATTGTTATCAGTGGTCATATATACTGTACTGAACTTCCTTATGTATAATGAAACTCGAATAAACAAATGTTTTAAAAAAAAGATTCGTGACCACTCCGATACAAAGTATTTCTTGTGCTTTATCATTCAACAATGGGAAAAGTCTAGGACCGGAGACCTACGAATACGTGCTCTTGTGATGAGCACGACCACTTCATTACTAGATACAAACTATTTCAGCACAGTGGAAATGACCATTCACTCCGGCTTCGCGCACTGGATTTCTTATTTTATAGAAACTCACCGGCCTCTTTAGTAGCTGTCCTTCACAACGCAGGGCACACAAACTGCAGCTTCTGCTGCCAGGGGTCCAACATCTGTCTCTTAGAGACCCTTGGGCCGCTTCTTGGCAACATGGAGCAGCACTTTAATTGAAAGGGAAATGGGCAGCCTTCCCACCCGGCTCCCTTATCCAACGCCAGTCTGCTCCACGGAGATCCAGCTCCCACGCTAGGCTGTTTCAGACCACCTCTCCCTGTAGTCCCCAGTATCTTAGCATGCTGTGTACCACAGACCTTCCCGCAGTAGTTCCCTTCAATGGCTCGCCGCTCTTTCAACAAGGTTCCCGGATGATCACACAGGTTTCTCTGCTGCTGCTCTCCATGTTGCTTTTTCCTCCTCCTTTTATACACCTGCAACCCCCCAACAGGTTGCAGGTGTGTTCTCTCTATCAGCCTTGCCTGACCATGATTATGAGGACATGCCCGACCTTCACACCACCTTGCAGGCATCTTCTTTGTCCCAGTACCAAAGTGGTGTGTGATGTTCATTACTCTCAGTTGCCTCTTCATTGTCTCAGTACTAGAGTGCTGAGAGTACTTCCTTGTCACAGTACTGTCAAGGGTCCCATATGGTGAATTGAGGGGAGTTGACTTAAAATAACCCATAAAGGTCAGGGGAGGGTTAGGTTGTTCATTATTTGGAAAAGGGGGATGCCATGTCTCGCCTGAGGTCATCCGCCGCCCAATCCTCAAGGACCCTCCACCCAGGTGATCCTCCCTCACTTTTCCGCCCTCAGGGTCAGGATCCAATAGCAATGGCCTTTCCCTGGCCACCTGTGCCGAGGATCCAAAGGGCTAGGAGTGGGAATACTCCCAGGTTTCTCACAGGGATTATCGAGCAAGCCCAATGTTGAGCATTTCAAAGAACACTTTTCTGAAGAAAGTCCTGTGTTTACCAAAAAGTAATCCTTGTCTACCTCTTTCTTTGGAAATTAACATGTGTAGGCCCAGATTTCTAAGGAATCCTTCAAATGGTTAATTCCTGACTAATCGCACTGAGCAAGTTAAGATGGGCCCACACTGTTCTGACTCCTTACTGGTCAGGTATGGTGTGCCCCAGGGATCTTCTTCGTCCCCACTGTTGTTTAACTTTTATATACATCCATTGCTGAGTATTTATTCTCAATTCAACCTGCAATACCACTCATACGCCAGTGACACAAAAATCTATGTCTGCCTAAAACAGACCATGGAAGCAGTCGATCAGGTATTATCCTGTGCATGAAAAATACAAAACTGGATGTTGGAAAATAAGCTTCAATTAAACCCCTCCAAAACTGAAATTATCGTATTTGGATCCAAGAAGAAACTAGTTAAATTTCAACAATGTGTTCCCTGTTCAGCACTCCTGGATGTCCCAACCATGTTCTACTCTTGTGTGAAGAATCCCGGCTGCATTTGGCAAGCAAACCTAAACTGCAATTTGCAGGTAAGTGAAATTGTTAAAGCCCTTTATTTCCATCTTTGAAGCCTCTGCTGCCTCTCATCACAGAGAGAGATCGCACAGCGGCAGTCGGGCATTAGTTAATTCTAAGTTAGACTATTCTAATGTCCTTCTTATCGGCATTCTGATGAATCAAATGCAGCATCTTCAGGTTGCTCAAAATGCATCCGTTAGGCTTATTTTCTCCTTGCTTAGGAACTCATCCATCCCTCAGTTTCGTAGGAGCCTCAATTGGCTGCAGTGCAGCAGAGGGTTCATTTTAAGACCCTTTGTCTGGTCTTTAAGTGCCTTTTTAGCTTGCACCCCGCTCCATCTTCCTTCAGAAATTGTTGTTTGCCACCCAAATCATCCAAATCTTTTGGTGGTTCCTTTATCTATATGTGTTCATCAAGGTGACAGATGATTGTCATTCGCGAGCCCACGAGCCAGAAATATTTTACCAACCAATCTCCGTGAAATTGACTCCTTACCACATTTCAGAAAGAGGTTAAACACTCTCCTTTTTGAATATTGGCCTATGATGGCTATTCAACTATTTTTAACATCTGCACCAGATGCAGTCTTTGCTTGGTTCTACATGATATGCGCAATGATAGTTCTCAAATCAAATCTAAGATTGTTTGGGTGATTGCTCTTAATCCACTTTTATATTGGATACGTACTTGGAGCAGCCCTCCCTTAGCCAACCTCCTGGAAGCAATTAGGAACCTATGTTTTCAAGATGGTGGATCCGAAGTGCTATAGTGCAGACATGTCAAAGATCTGGTTAATTAGATCACTCACCTCGAATTTCGACAAAATCCGATTACAACAGATGTGAATTCCAAGTTGTTAGCAAAGTAGGATTTTCACTCAAAAGAAGAAGCTGATATCCTTAGTGAACTTGATCGCTCTGTACTGGCGTCCAGATATTTCGACTATAAGAACATGCCTGGTTATGAAGATTACATAGATTGTATTCAACCATCTTATGCCCGAATGCATTTCATCACATTTAGGTTTGGCCTTTTTCAATTATAGCATCAATGACAATCCTGTGATGCACCACGACCAGGAACGTGCCCTTATTGTACCAGTTTGTTGCAAAATGATATACATTTTATGCTTAGTTGTCCAAAGTATAAAATATGTAGGGAACTGTATTTAAAGCCCCTTTTCAATGAGCATGGCATTTGCAATACACAACTGCCATTTCGTTTTGTAAATCCACTAACAATAAGAGGATCATTTTTGGTGCAGCAACATTTTTGTATCTGGCCTGGATTTTAAGGAAAAGAGTAATGATTTTAGGTTTATTTAGTTTTGATTTTGTAAGAAGGCTTTTTATTGGTGTGGTATTGTACAACTGCTGTTATCATTGCCTATCGTTATTATTTGTAACTGTATTGTTTTTATCTCTTTTCATGTTCTAATTTAAATTTATTCAGCTGTAATGCAATGTTGATATATGTATGTTGTTGTACCCTAAAACCTAATGTTGAATATAGGCTTTTGACTGATTGGCAAACAAAGGTGAAGTGCAGTAGGTGTGGGAATGGAGCATATGTGCAGAGGAAGCCAGCGTGTAGGGCCAGGAGGTACATTGTAGTGCAGTATGAGCACTGCAAACTAAGAGTGCAGCAAGGGAACTGCAGGGATGGGAGCATCATGGAGGAGAGAGTCTCGAGAACACGGCAAACAGCAAAGGCGGAACAAGGAAAGATAGGGGAGCCAGGCAGGATGGAGGGAATCGAGAGGAAGCTACACAGAAGGAAGAAGAGACTAAGGAGAGGGGGAACAAGCTTTTCTCTAACCCAGTAGGGGGATGGAGGAGCGGACTGAACCTCCAATAATCCATCAATGTAAAACCCAAAATAACCCACTGGTGGCTGGAACAAGACCAAGGGATGGTCCACAGAAGAACTCTGCCAAGCAACTGATTATCACGTTCTGGTTATTTGTAGTCACTGCCAACTCCTAAAAGGCTAGTCATTTGTCTATGTTTCTACCTAAATGTCTAATCCAGGGGCCCTCGTCGAATGGCACCTGATGTAAAACATGTTATTTCCAGAAACTAGTAGGGCCATTCACCTCTTGCTCTATTCACTGTTTTACCACCCAATTTTCATCTGGGAGAGATGCTCCATGCACCTTGTGTTCCTTTTCCCCTCCAGTTCCTCTTAAGCCTACCTTCTGTTAAGTGGATCCTGGTACATCTCATCTCCTTAGTCAGGAATATATAAATGTATAAGGCAGTGCCAAACAATTCCGCTTATCCTGTACCTAGGGAATCCCTTCAACTCCGGCCCATAATAGAGTTCTCTTTCGCAAGGTAGCCAAGGACCTTGTGGATCCAATCGGACCATCGAAATAGGTCCATATTGTTATTTTTGTTTCTGCTATGAGAAATCTGGATGCTTTCCCCTTGTAGAAAAATCACCACCCAACAAATATGAAAGCATTTGATTCAATTGTTTCCGAGTTGGTGTTCCTGATCGGGGCAGTACATTCATGTTGAAGCTTATGGTGAGGTTAAAGAATTCCTACACATGAGAAAAGCCTCTAAAAATGCATACCATGCCTACACTGACAGTTTAATAGGTAGGTTAATAAAACACCCAATGCAATTTGTTAAAGAAAAACTTGTCAGTGAGAACAGTAATAATAGGGATATCTTAAACTCATGGGCTTTGTTTACCATGTGAAAGATCCCACAAATCTGAGTTGGGTTTTCACCTTTTAAATTACTGTCCAGGAGGGAGCCAAGAGATGTGTTGGACATTCTGAATGACAGCTGGCAAGATCAAAATGCCCAAGGGGAAGATTTAGCACAATTTTCTCAAAATGCTTGAGCATGTATGCACATTATCTGAAGATTAGGTAAGACACACCTGACTTTTACCCAAGAAAATAAAAAAATATATGATAAGATGACCCAGCGCCAAAATTATAAAGATGGGAACAAAGTTCTAGTTTTGCCTCCCTGCTCGGATAACATGCATCTAGTTACTTGGCATGGGCTACATGAAAGTAGTGAGAAGGTTAAATTATCAGGTCAGACAACCAGATAGACAAAAAGATCAAATATACTCTGTACCTTTATTGAAAGAGAAGCGCTAACCAGACCTTATGACTACCTCCATGGTTACACTCACGCCTCCGATAATTCAATCACTCTATTTCCAGAACACCTTAAATCTCAGAAAAAACACAATCTCCAGGGTTCGCTAGATCAGTTTGCAGATGTTTTCTTTCCAAATCCTGGAAATGTTTGTGGTTTTTTCTCACCATATTTGGGCCCATCTAGGTCTAGGTTCACTTATGGCTCTACAGAATACCTGTCATGATCCGCCCCTGGAAGCTATGGCACGATTGGAAAGCACTGCCACGAAGAACCTGACAGTAACGGCCTAGCCCTCAACCAACATGGCGGCCACCGTTACTTAAATCAGCCCCGCCCACCTACCTGCGCGTTGTATCTGTGATTTTCTACGATACGCTCGCTCGGCTACTCCTCCGAGTAGCCTCCTCCCAGCCTTCTACCGTTTTCTACCTGCACATTACTCTACTTGCTCAGCCTACGATTTTGCCTTGCTTCCTCTTTTCTGCGGCGTCTGCCGCTCGTCATTTCTATCTGTTTCCTTACCTTCGGCGCCTCGCCGTTCCGACTCGCGGTCTCCTCTGCCATTCCCGCGCTTCCTCACGTTCTCCTCTATTAGCTTCGGGGTTCTGTCTATCCTTTGGGTTTGTGACTATACCTGGCTTCTACGCTCACTCTCTCTTTCTATCCTTTCTGCTTCCATCGCTCTCTTTGGAAATTGGTACGAATCCTTCTGTGACAGCGTACAGTACTCTACTACTTCTCCCAATACACCGGACACTTTATTTGTACACTATTCCTGGGGCTTTGCCTGTTTGCTTCCTATTTGATCCTGAGAAGAGAAAGTCACCCCAGACCTTTACCGGCCAGCCTCTTGCAACTATCCTCGACTCGAGTATCCTTCCTGGAACAGTCTGCAGGGTTTTTTGGTGCCATCCATCGGCTTTTTCCCTGTCTTTTGGGGCTTGGCTCCTCGGGGCCCCCCTCAAGACAGGTCCCACTCCCTGTCGAGGTGGCCTCCGAGGGAGCCAGGCCTTACTTGCATGACAGGAAGTCAAAGGAGAAACCATCTAAGGAACATCCCAAGGTACTACGGAAGAAGCCATCCAGTGTCCAAGAAAGCCAAGAAGAATCTTCAGGTGAGGAGCAGGGGGCAGAAGGTGATCAACGTGACAGAATACAATGCCCGAACGTAACCATGGCTTCTCTGGAACAGTACCAGGAGTTGGTTGCCGCCTTACAGGGTTTAACCATAGAAGTTCAAGCCCTGAAAACTGAGAACGCCGCTTTACGCCAACAAGTGGTCCTCCGTAGAGATGACCAAGGGGACTTGCCGCCTATGCCTCTTACATTTGGAAAGTATGATGGTTATCCCGGCGGTCTAAAGGAATTCTTAGATGCCTGCCAAGTTCACTTCATCTTTCGACCTTATGCATTTGAAACTGCCAGAGCTAGGGTCGGTTTCCTTATCACCAACCTAACGGGGAATGCCTTGTCTTGGGCCACCCCTTTGGTGACCAGAAACGATCCCGCTCTGTCTAACTATGAACTATGACCAGTTTGTGGATCTCTTCAAAGGGAGATTCGATCGTCCTGAGGTCTTATACACCTCTCTTGAGGCAATACTCGATGTGAAACAGGGGAACACAGACGTGCAGACCTACATATCCCGATTTCTGAGACTGGCGGCGAAGACAGACTGGCCTGATTCGGCTAAGCAAACGATA
This sequence comes from Ambystoma mexicanum, assembly GCF_040938575.1. NCBI lineage: Eukaryota > Metazoa > Chordata > Amphibia > Caudata > Ambystomatidae > Ambystoma > Ambystoma mexicanum. The sequence goes on from NC_090936.1 coordinate 664,470,734, forward strand.
TTTAGGAGAGGTCTCCAGGACAAACTAAAGGACGAGTTGGCTAGGGTAGCTCGCCCACCGTCGTTCCAAGATCTCAAGACACTGACCCTACAATTGGAATACCGGCTATCTGAACGCCGACAGGAAAGAAGGAGACCTCGGCTCAATCTACCATCACCTAGCCCTGCTCCACATCCTCCCAAAGACATGCCGACATCAGAAGAACCAATGCAGATAGGAACAGCCCGAGGTCCTTTGACGCCTGCAGAACGCAAAAGAAGGAGAGACTCCGGTCTCTGTTTATATTGCGGTTCCTCAAAGCATTTACTCAGGGACTGCCCTGAAGTACCTCCACGAAGAAAGGAAAACTCCAACCCTCGGTCCTTTGCAAGGGTGGTCTAGTGGGAACAAGAAGCAGCCCTTGCAACCTTACCTGACCCTCGTAACTAAGGGAAGACACTAGTCTGATGATCTTTCGGGTTCAACTATGGACTACAAAATCCTCCCCCATAGAAGTTCTTGCTATGCTGGACTGCGGAGCCGCAGGAAACTTTATGGATATCGAATGGGCTAAGGCCCAACGAATCGCCATTAGACGTAAGGAGAAACCTATCCCTGTAGAAGGGGTAGACGGTGAACCCTTGCCCTCAGGCCCCATAGATTCCGAGACTTTACCCTTACACTTGGTCTTGGGAGAACACCATGAATCTATGATATTTGACCTAATTCGAGCAGCACATTTTCCTTTGGTGATAGGTATTCCATGGCTTAGGCGTCACAACCCTCAGATCAATTGGACCACCAATATTGTGCGTTTTGACTCTACTTATTGTAAGGACCACTGTACCATCAATCCCCCTACCCAGGGAGAGAACAAGGAGCACCGAGCACCCCAGCTTAAGGTGGTAGCTGCCATTCCCCTACGATACCAGGAATATGCTGAGGTGTTTCAGGACACTGTACCCAAGCTATTACCTCCCAATCGACCAGAGGACTGTGCCTTAGATCTCCATCCAGGGTCCATGGTTCCCTTTGGTAGAATGTATCCTTTGTCTCCTTCCGAAAAACTAGCCTTACGGATCTACTTGTACGATAACCTTCAGAACGGACTCATTCAGGAATTCCGATCGTCAGGGGGAGCTTCGTTATTCTTCATCCCCAAAAAAGACACCACCGAATTGCGGCCTTGTATTGATTACAGGGGACTCAACCAGATCACTGTACGTGACCGCTATCCTATGCCTTTAATCAGAGACATTCTGGAAGCGGTCAGAGGGGCCTCTTATTTCACGAAACTAGACCTCAGGGGAGCCTATCATCTTCTCAGGATAAGGACAGGCGACGAATGGAAGACCGCATTTCGTACCCCATTTGGGTTATATGAATACCGTGTCATGCCCTTTGGTCTCGTGAATGCCCCAGCTGTCTTCCAAAGATTTATAGATAAGATCTTTTCTGACATGTTGTTTATGTCAGTTGTCATTTATCTGGATGACATCCTTATCTACTCTGAAAGGCTTCAAGAACACCAAGAACATGTTAGACAGGTGCTACACCGACTCCAGTCTAACTACCTTCTGGTAAAACCCGAGAAATGCCAGTTCGAAGTAACAACTGTTTCTTATCTAGGTTATATCCTATCCAAGGAAGGAATCCAGATGGAACCCGAGAAGATTAGAGCTATCATCGAATGGAAAGAACCTAGAGGAGTAAAGGAGGTTCAAATATTCTTGGGTTTAGCCAATTTCTATCGCCAGTTCATCCCTAACTTTTCCGACCTGATGTTACCTAATACAGGTCTTCTCAAGAAGGGAGTTAAGTACGTTTTTGGTCCAGAACAGAAGATGGCATTTTTACGCCTTAAGGAGTTATTTACTTCGACTCCCATACTTGTACAACCTGATCAAACAAGACCCTTTATCGTGGAAACAGACGCGTCTGGAGGAGCACTGGGAGCCGTACTTCTACAAAGAACGGACGATGGCCTCAAACATCCAGTCGCCTATTACTCAAGGACTCTGACGAAAAGTGAACGTAATTACTCAGTTCTGGAAAGAGAATTACTTGCCATTAAATCAGCCTGTCAAGAGTGGAGGCACCTACTCTTGGGAGCAGCTTATCCTTTCCAAATACTTACAGATCACCGCAACCTCCGGGTGTTGCAGCAGATGGAGTGCACCAATGCTCGACATGCCAGATGGGCCTATTACTTTTCTCAATTTGAGTTCACCATTTCATATGTACCTGGTACTGAAAACAAGATGGCAGACGCACTCTCCAGATGCCAAGGAGAGGAAAACAACCTACCGCAAGAGCATGACCTCTTCTTCCCAAATCTGAAGATTATGGCTAGGGTCGTGCCACTTCTACAAGATCTGGTAACCCAATACAGTCATCTACCGGCCATACCAGCCTCCGTCACTCAGGCCAATGACGGTCCAACCCAGAATGGAAGCCAGGACAGAGAGTCTGGTTGTCTACCAAACATCTTCCTAGATGGATACACACAGGCAAGTTTGCACCTCGATTCCTGGGTCCTTATCCCATCATCAGACAGATCAACCCCATAGCTTATGAACTACGCTTACCTAAGGGTCTTCAAAGAGTACATCCAGTCTTCCACACCTCATTACTCAAGGAATACAAGGAGGATCCTTTTCACCGCAAGACTCAGAAGACTAAGACTCCGGAGGTAAAGGAATCACAAGAATACGAGGTTGATTACTTAGTGGATTCACGTTACCACCGAGGGAGACTCCAATATCTGGTCCATTGGAAGGGATATTCCGAAGATGAAAGGACGTGGGAACCCAGGTACCATCTTCACGCACCCAGACTCATAAGAACGTTTCATCTGAGGTATCCAGGAAAACCAGGGGGGTTCTGGGGAGGGAGAGGCCATACTGTCATGATCCGCCCCTGGAAGCTATGGCACGATTGGAAAGCACTGCCACGAAGAACCTGACAGTAACGGCCTAGCCCTCTACCAACATGGCGGCCACCGTTACTTAAACCAGCCCCGCCCACCTACCTGCGCGTTGTATCTGTGATTTTCTACGATACGCTCGCTCGGCTACTCCTCCGAGTAGCCTCCTCCCAGCCTTCTACCGTTTTCTACCTGCGCATTACTCTACTTGCTCAGCCTACGATTTTGCCTTGCTTCCTCTTTTCTGCGGCGTCTGCCGCTCGTCATTTCTATCTGTTTCCTTACCTTCGGCGCCTCGCCGTTCCGACTCACGTTCTCCTCTATTAGCTTCGGGGGTTCTGTCTATCCTTTGGGTTTGTGACTATACCTGGCTTCTACGCTCACTCTCTCTTTCTATCCTTTCTGCTTCCATCGCTCTCTTTGGAAATTGTTACGGATCCTTCTGTGACAGCGTACAGTACTCTACTACTTCTCCCAATACACCGGACACTTTATTTGTACACTATTCCTGGGGCTTTGCCTGTTTGCTTCCTATTTGATCCTGAGAAGAGAAAGTCACCCCAGAACTTTACCGGCCAGCCTCTTGCAACTATACTCGGCTCGAGTATCCTTCCTGGAACAGTCTGCAGGGTTTTTTGGTGCCATCCATCGGCTTTTTCCCTGTCTTTTGGGGCTTGGCTCCTCGGGGCCCCCCTCAAGACAGGTCCCACTCCCTGTCGAGGTGGCCTCCGAGGGAGCCAGGCCTTACTTGTATGACAGGAAGTCAAAGGAGAAACCATCTAAGGAACATCCCAAGGTACTACGGAAGAAGCCATCCAGTGTCCAAGAAAGCCAAGAAGAATCTTCAGGTGAGGAGCAGGGGGCGGAAGGTGATCAACGTGACAATACCTGAAGCCTGACATCAAATTATTAGAAGGGGAATCGACAACTTAAGGTGAATGAGCCCTCTATCAGCCAGTGGTCATTACGCATAGTAGAGAAGCCCAATGGAACTTGGCGGTTCTGTATTGATTTTAGATGGGTAAATTCCATCTCTACCTTTTTATGCATATCTGATTCCTCACATCGATGAATTAACTGGAAGGTTAGGAAGTGTCAAGTTTATTTTCATTCTAGACTTGACTAACATGCATTGGCAGGTTCCATTATCTTCTGGGGATATGGAAAAGGCAGACTTTTCAACACCCAATTGCTTGTTTCTGTTCACATTCCTGAAATTCAGACTGCACAGAGCTCCTGCCACATTTCAAAGATTAATGGATTGTTTCTTAATCCCGATAAATATTTGGGTGCTTATTAGGATGGTGTTATCTATAGCAATAATTGAGGTGAACACATGAACTATTTATATCTCATCTCACAAAGCCTCAGCGCAGCAGGTCACACAGCGAATCCAGCCAAATGCCACGTTGCCCAAAATTCTGTGAAGTATTTAGGATTCTTTGTGAGCAATGGATTCTTCCAACTCCAGGAGAAAAGGGTAGCAGTAGTACTAGACACGCCTCCACCAACTGCCAACAAAAGATGTTAAATCTTTTTTTTTCAGTTTGATCAGGTACTATAAGAGAGTTTCTACTGCTTTTTCAACTATAGCAGGCCCTTTTGGCCCTACAATTGAAAAAAGTCAACCTGCAAGCATAGTCTGGAGAAAAGAAGACTGCAAGAAACAGATAAAATGTCTCTGTAATAGATGACTGCTGCAATATCTCCTGTTTGACATATCTCTCCTGTTGATGCCCTCATCTAGCACCTTAAACCATCCAATTGCAAAGGAGACCTTTGCCCATCCCACATCATCAAGATGTGTGCTGACCCCCTCGCACCCATCACTGCAAAATTCATTAACGCCTCTTTCACCTTATGCTTGGTCCCGAAAGCTATTAACGAAGCCTGGGTCACACTGCTTCTCAAAAAACTCTCCCTCAACCCCACCCTGCCCACCAACTACTGCCCCATCACTACAGTACTCTTCCTCCTTAAAGTCCTTGATCACACTGCCTGCATACATCTCCAAACCCACCTGGAAAAACACCTGGAAACCCACAACCTTCTTGGCTCACGTCAATCTGGTTTTAGACCCAGGCACGGCCCGAAGCTGCCCTCCTGGACCTCAAGATCCAGCTTGACAGCATACACGATGCCGGTAGACTCGGCATCCTATCTTTACTTGACCTCTGTGCAGTTTTTGATCTTGTTGATCACAATATCCTCTGTCAGAACCTCACCTCTAAATTCAACCTTTCCAGAGAAGCCGTCAGCTGGATCAACTCCATTCTCAATGACTGCACCTCTGGGATATTCACTGGCACCAAAGCAGCTAACCCTATCCCTGCCTCCTATGGGGTCCCACAAGGCATGTGCCTGTCACCCACACTCTTTTATACCATGTACACTTAGCCCCTCTTCGACCACCTTGACAACCTGGAAATCCCTTACATGAATTTCGTTGATGATACCCAAGTCCTACTGAACCTCACTGGCAATCATACCACAGACTCTGATAACGTCAATCGAGTTTTAGCATCATCCAAGCCTGGATGGCAGACCACCATCTCTACATGAATGATGATAAAAACAGAGCATCTCATTGTTTGCTCCCCGCATCAGCTCAAACACCTGGACCCAGCCTTTGTGTTCTTTACTATAGATGGCAATATCGCGGTGAAATAAGGTGAGTATGATAAATCACGATACTCTTATTTTACTTTTATTTATAAGTCCTTGATAAGAAAGACCCACTTCACTGCAAAGTACCAGCAAGCATCTGACAGTTCAACTGTCATTTGGAGTGATGTCACAACTTGGATGCGCAGGGATGACTTGCGCGAGGATGCTCAGCAAGAGCCATCTCACGCACCAAAGCATACAACATACTATCCCCCGTATAGATAGCAAATGTTAGACTGAAGATGTACATATACCATTTAGAGGTAAGTAATTATATGTACAAAATGAATTTAGATGTGTCTAGCACTTGAACAGTAACATGACTCATTATGAACTGCAACACATATATTTGAGATTAGAGAGAAATACAATACACATGTTTTACATATTATGCCTGGAAAATACAATATCATTGATACATTTTGTAATCATTAAAACTTCACTGGTCTTTTCCTCATGCTGCATGTGGTGTCATTTCTGCTATCCTGACCTTCCCCACTGTTGTTTCAACTTTCACTACATGTGGGTTGAGACCTGTTGACAATCACCTCACTGCATGATCTTCTCTGATCACTAGATATTAACGCCTCCTCAAATTCACTTCCACTCTCATTTTCCACTTGTGGAGGAACCTCCTTATACCATTCATCCCGCACTTCACGTGTTTCTGACCTACTTTAGTAATTATAATTGGGTCGAAACATTGAGAACATCCTTTGGATACTCTCAATGGCTTTTTAATCCTTACTCTGTAACCCAGTTTAAATCCTTGCTCCCTACTCACATCCCTTTTCCTGACACATTCTTGCTGATTCATTAATCGATCTGGAAAAATATCAGAGCCCATATATCTACCTCTAATCATACAAAATGGAGATACGCCCGTTAATACGTGTGGTGTGTCACGATGTGCCATCAACATGGCATGTATACCCTTTTTCCACTCTAGCCCAATGGCCAAAGACAATTATAAAGATTCTTTAATTATGCAATTTGTGCGTTTCACTAAGTCATTTGCTCTTGGATTGTACAAAGCTGTACGATGGTTTTCAATTCCATGGAGTTCTAAACATTGCCTCATTTCATTAGATACCAACTGAACACCATTGTGAGATACTATCACTTTAGGATAACCTTCCCTGGCAAAGAACCTTTCCGAAAAGCCAATTACAGCTCCTGTTGATTAACTATCTACAAACTCAACTTCAAACCACCTGGAAGCGTAGTCAATTACCACTATCGCAAACCTATTCTCTTGCCCAACTATGCACATGGGTCTATTGCAATCTTCTCCCAAGGCCTCTCCGGAATGTCCACACTGCCAATCTCCACTTTGGGTTTTGTCACTTACAGAACATGGGATACGTCTCACCTCAGCTTCTACCATAGCAACCATTCCCGGACACCAAAACCTTGATCTCAATCTTCTTTTAGTAAGAATTATTCCAAATTACCATTGTGTGCTCTTCTAGTAAGTTCACACTGTAGGGATAAAGGGGGAATCAGCCTCCCCCCCCAGCTAAGCCCCACTCCGAGCTGCTCAAATCATCTCTGAATTTGAAATAGGGACTTTTTTTCCTTCACTTGTGCGCCAACCTTGCCCCATGCCTTCTACAGCCTCTCTCATCTCTTGATCTCCTTTCACACCCTCCAGCCACATCTTTTTCAAAAAGACATCACAAATCGAAATCTTAATATGTGCAATCCACTCGTCCCCTACTTCATCCTGTGGCTCCTCCCCCTCCATAGGTGCTCTAGATAAACAATCTGTCACCGAATTACATTTCCCTGAAATATACTCTACAGTGAAATTGTAACTCTGTAATGCTGCTAGCCACCTAGCTATTGTGGGGGTCACTAGACCTGATCCTTTTGTGGAGAATAGATGTGCCAAAGGCTTGTGGTTACTCTTGATTTTGTAAGGTATTCCTCAGATGTAAGTCTTAAAGTATACAGAAGCCCAATAACATGCCAGGCTCTTTCATTCAATGTTTGAGTATCTCAATTCTATATCAGATAGGGGTCTAGATGCAAAAGCCACCATTATTTATCTGCCTTTTCTGACCGGGCTCAAGACCACCCCCAACCCTGACGCACACGCATCCACTGACACAATAGTTTCTGCCAAAGGGTCAAATCTATACAAAGTGGGTGCATTTGCAATTCCTTCCTTAAGACCCCGGAGGCAGTTTCTTCCTCCTTACCACAACAGAACTCTTTCCTCTCCTTAAGCAAAACTCTAAGCGGTTCGCTGTTTACTGCCAGATTCCCCACAAATTTGCAATAAAATTCTATTAACCCTAAAATGGATTTAAGCTCATCTTTTTTGGTAGGCGACTTCACCGCCACAATAGCATCCACCATTTCCAGACGTGGAATCATGTCCCCTTTGGTGAGCCTATGCCCTAAATATGATACTTGATTTACTTTAAATTGGCAACTGCTTAACTTGACCGTCAAACCAGCCTTTTCCAGTCTCCTTAGTACTTCATACAATCTGGCATCAAGTTCACTTTCATTCTTTGCCCCGATTAATATGTCATCCTGAAAACACTTTACTCCCAGAATGTCCCCCAACATATCCTCCATTATCTTTTGAAATGCGGCAGATGCTGATGCTAACCCAAAGGGCATCCTTCTAAATTGGTAAGCACCGATTGGGATGATGAAAGCTGTTAAGACCCAGGATACATTTTGTAAGTCAATCTGATAATATGCTGATGAAAGTTCCTGAATCGTGTACCATTCCCCCTCCTCCATGGTTATTAGCATCTCATTGATCTTAGGTAATGGGCGGCTATTGACCCAAATGGATTTTCTGAGGTCCCTTAAGTCTACACATAGTCTAATGCAACCATCTGGGCATTGAGTGACCACAGTTGGGGACAACCATTCACTGCTTTCAATTGGTTCTATTATGCCTTGCTCGCATAGACCGCAAAGTTCCTCTCTCACCTTCTCTCTCACGCCCAATGGAAGGTTGCGTACCTTGTGCACAAATGGTGTAGCATGGGCAGACAATTCAATCTTGTGGCAACACCTCTTGAGTTTACCAATACCATGCCCAAACACCTTCTTAAACCTGATTTCCACCTCTTTAGCAAATGTTTACACCCTATTTACCTCTACAGCTCTGATCTGCACCTGTTTACCTGGATGTAACTCCAGGCCCAATTTCCCTTGATCCCTACAACCTAATAAACAATCACCCTTAGCAGCCAGATCCATTTTTGCTCATATGTTCTTGTCACAATAAGCAATGCCACCCCACACAAAAACCTTTGAAATCAACCGTCCCCCCACCATATGCTCTCGGCATAATGTCAGTATTGTGTAATATGCGGCTTTTGTTGCCCTAGATTTCCTTGCATTTACCATCCGAAATTATGGTATATGGAGATCCAGAGTCCGCTAATGATTTCACTATACACCCTGCCACTACAATATCCACTTCCGGAGGTACATACTCTTCTTCATCATAGTTCTGTATGCCTCCCACAATATATACAATTTTATTTGCCCACTCACTTCTCCCTTCTTCCACAAATTGAACATCGTTTTCCGTCTCCATAGATTTGTTGTTAAATGTACACAATCTAGCAAAATGCCCCATCTTACCACAAAGTCTACATTTCACTCTCATTGCTGGCATTCCTTGGCATTCCTGGCATGTTTCTCAAACCCACACCTGGTGCATTGTCCCTTTCAGTTATTGTGTACATATGCATTATTCCCGTTAGACAAAATAGGTCCGCTCCCTTCATAATGGCCCCTACCCATTTTGGTGTGTTTTTTCACTAAACATACATTAGATTCATCACTGCCACTCACAATTTCTTCCACTTTATCTAATATGACCTGTACACTCTCCCTGGTATTCTTAGAATTCACTTCCTTTAAACACATGCTAGTTAATTCCATGCCTTTGGCTATTGCCAATGAATCTAGTAAAGGAGAATTCTTTGCCTGCCACAGCTTTTCTTGAATTTTAGGGTTAGACGTATACATAATGAGTTGGTCTCTGATATACCCATCTTCATTTCCTGTAAATTTCCATGATGCCAATAACATTCTCAGATCAACTACAAATGAATCTACAGCCTCCCCCACTCCCTGTCTTCTTGAGAAGAATGTATACCTTTCTAAGACTATATTGATATGTTTGCCAATCTGTACCTGTCATTTTTACATTGCCATTGAATACAAACCTTCCCCCTCTCCACCCCACCTTCAGCTGCACCATCATCCAAAACATAGGGCAATGTTTTGATAATACGTACTGCTTCGGCTCCCAGACAACACATTAATTTTGAATACTTCCTCTCATCCGAGTATCTTTCTCCACCCGATTCCACAAAATAAAATGTAAGCAAATCTCTACAATTTTCCCAGGGAATTAAAGGTTCCTCCTCGTGTTGCCAAAAGTGTCGGTGGTGTGTCTAGATTTTGCATGGTGTTGTCGATGACCAATGCCTGAACAGTTCCCCACTATCTTATGACCAGGATATCTGCCACTGTCCAGTTCTATGACAAGGATTGTCTCAGAAAATGAAAAATAGGTTCTCTCTGGGCTCAAACACCAAATCCCAGCTATCTTCAGACAGTATTTCCAGCCATTTTCACTTCCAGATGGAGCTGGGACAGTTAATATATCTTCCTGTGCCTTTCCTATTCCCAGCTGTCTTCAGACAGGAGTTTCTCCCACTGTCACTCTCAGATGGTAGTGGGAAGGTCCCTCACTCTGTGAAAAATCCCCCATGGATGCCAATGCTAACAATCATGTAGATTCTGCCAAACTAGACCTTCGATTCCGAAATACTGCTATCCACTGAGTAAAACCGTAAATTATGAAAGTGAGCTACTTTGTATTCACCAGAAAATGTTATATTTAATCTTCCACAGGGGGATCAGTGGACTTAGTATATGACAACTCATGCATCTTGAGTGTATTCTTTTATATGCCACCTGCGGGAGCTGAACGAAGGAGATAATATGTCGACACCCACAATAAGCAGGCTGAGACGTTACGCCGGAAAGGTATTTCCTCCGTCTCCCTCTTCCGGTAAGACTCCTGCTGTGTGCCTCCTCCTCCAGTCCGCCTCCCAGCTACCCCTGTGTTGAACAATAAACAGCCCTTAAACTATGGGACTGTGCCTCTGCCCCTCCGGCGACCGCTGCCGAATATGCCTCCTTCCTGTCCCTCAAGTTGCTACTCTGTGTTGTAGAGAGTCATAGCCCGCTTCAACACCAAACTGCCTCCTAAAACCAGGCTCACCTATGCTGATGCGCAGATTGCGCCAGCTGTGCTTGGGGGTGTAGATGCCCTGGGATGCAACCAGGCAGCTCAAGGCCACACAAAGCCGTTCGAGGATGGCCGACAGATTCCTGCAGTTCTTGGGTGAACACAGTGCCTGTGGGGTCTTTCCCCTCATTACACCTTCGTCGCCATTGAAATAATGTGAGTATGACAAATGACGATATTCTTATTTAACTTTTATTTATAAATCAGTGATAAGAAAGACCCACTTCATGGCAAAGGACCAGCAAGCTTCTGACAGTTCAACTGTCATTAAGAGTGACGTCACAACTTCGATGCAGAGAGATGACTTGCGTGAGGATGTTCAGTGCGAGTCATCTTGAGCACCAAAGCATACAACACACCGCTGTGTCTGCCATGTAAAAATACTGGATGTATACCTAGACTCTGAGCTATCCATGCAAAAACATGTCAAAGCCCTTGCCTCTTCAGCAGCATACTCCACCAAACTCACTAATCTCAGCAGAAAGTTTCTGTCCACTGATAACTGCCTCACACTATCCTAAATGCGTTGTTACCAACAGATAATCCTTGTGCACGCAACCCAGGGCGAACCCCTTTATGACATTCTTAAAACGTGAGCAAATTTACAAAGCATTTTACCTCGATTAACAAACAATATTAATGCAAAAATTAATCTCTTTTCATGACATATACACCTTTAATGTCTCCAATTCCGCCCCCCTTCATGTGTAGGTGTGAGTTTTAAATTGCAACTTACACATTTTAGAGTCCAATATTCATTTATTGAAAACGTTCAAAAAATTAAAACTAAATTCAAAGTAAAAATCCAACTAAAGAAAATGCAATTCAGGATGTAAGCCTCTGATGCATTACTCTCGATCATGGCTCTTTGTGTGTACATATTTCGTTCTCCACATCTAAATTTATTACACAACCACAAGGTTAAACACGGTTTTCTGATGTCCAACTATGTATTTGCCAATGTGTTTCGGATATATGTGTTATCCTTCGTCATCGGCTAATTTGATGTGTTCCGCTAATTTATTTTCAGTTCATTTTTATTTGTATTCTATCAAAAAGAACACAATTTCCACAATTCAGTGCTCTTGTTAATAGTAATTTTAGATGAATTAGTATCTATGTGCCACTGACCTCCCAGGCATATCCTCCTGTTCGTACCTAAGCAAATGAATCAATACAGGTTAAAAGGCTAAAGTAAATCATTTCCCACTCGTATGGCTAGCTGGACCCAAAGATACCAACATCAGAATAATGCGATGGTTCCTCGCTTTTACATGCTTATACCTTTGAGGTAGCACACCCAGAAGCGAAAGAACAAGGTCATGTGGACTATTCAAGTCGATGTCCCCCGAGCAACTAGAAAGAGGCAGGAAGAAAATTAGGGGTGTGGTGAGTTGGAGAAACTCCCCATCCTTTTCTATGGGGTGCTGAACCAAAGAAGACTGGGTTGGTCCAGCCACTAACCAATGTACCTCGCAAAGGGTTAATGGAATGGTTCCACGGGCTTACCCTCCCATTGGAAATGCCATACTTCCTCACAGCATATCAGTATGTCTTTGCCTCAAAAGGTGGTTTGGGACTACAGGTCCAGGCATGCTCCAGAATGATCAGATTCGAATAATATGGAAGATGGAAACTGTTGATGCAGTCTAAAGTATACCACTGTAATAAGATTAAGAGCCGCAAGTGTCGATCATGGTGGTTATAAAGATAAATGTAGCTACATTTCCTTAACACAGCAGAATACCGAAAGAGGGGCAACTCATGCGAGATTGTGGAATGCCCAATGAGGAAATTAATTAATCAGGCGTCAGTAAAACACTGTACCTTGTGAACTGGGAGCAAACAGTTTGCAGGTGGGTGGAATACAAAACCCCACTTTCTTCCAGGGTGCCAAACACCACAGAATACCACAGAGATGAGCCTTCACGCAATTGCAGATCCAAACGGGCTCAGATGGTCTGGCCCATATTTAAAGGCTCAATTTCAAACGTTAAACAATCTGTAGCCCAATTAAGATGTGACCAATACCAAGACAGAAATAATAATGGGACCGCATTTTAAATGAAACATCATAAAATGAGGCAAACCAATCGGAAAACTGAGTGGCATGATCAATCCTGGGCTGGGATAGAGAACCAGCCATGGGTCCAGCATTACAAAAGGGGCTCGAAAGTGTCAATGACTACAAAAACTGTGAGGAAGCATATGCGCTATCATCCGTTCCCTGCATACATGGAGAAACTGTAATCCGGAATGATGCAACTCACTTATTGTCAGTAGTGCAGCAGTTGCACTGGCAAAGGTATGCCAAAGGCTCTACATGAAGAGCTGGTGATACACTGAAGGGAGATCCTAGGGACAGGTCCTACCAACCAAGCCAGACAAGTACAAAGGCCTGCAGAGGGGGTGTTTCCTGGAAGAATCTGGAAAGAACATCCCAAGGCAGGAGCATGAGAATACTGTCTGTCTGTAAAGGACACTAAATGGGGAGGGGGGAATACCCATTAGTTCAAAGATCGTTGTGCTGAGAGAACCAAAGGACCTAGCGAGACTTAAGAGAAGTCTGAGAGAATCAAATATTCTGGAGATTGATGAAGGAGGAACAAGAGTCTGTGGAAAGGCCTAGAGACCATGTGTTGGCCAAAGACCCTTGGAAGGCAGAACCGTGAGTAGCCAGGGAGGGGGTGCTCAGAAAGCAATCTGCTGTTTTTTTGATTTATAGAATAGGGATGAACTTCAATCTGACACTTATGAGCACTTTTGTTGCCCAAACTAAGAGAACTATTTTGTTGTAGCTTGGGGTTAGTCTGAAGGCTAGCTGACCTATAAAGAATATGTTTGCTAGAATAGGGACAAAGTCTTATAACAGTAGGTTTCAGACTTGTATGTTAAAGGAGTTAATCACCCTGAGATGCAGGGATCACCAAGAAAACCACATTTTGAGTTCTCCCTAGTTGACACTAGTTTGTTAAGTTTTTTTTTATATTGGCTAGAATACTTTCCTAGTCATAATAGGTGTTCATCCAAACTAAAACCTTATATTGTCACCTTTAATAAAACATTGTTAATACATGAAATGAAATTAAATTATATTTTATTTATATTGCGCTCGTACACAAGTGTTTCAGAGCATGACCAGGCAAAAGGGAGGGGAACAAGGGAGAACAGAAAAAAAGAAAAAACAGCGATCTTACTAGACCCAATGACATTTAAGAAAGCGCAAGTGCATGGAAAAGGGAAAAAGGGAGAAAGTGCTAGGAAGGGGGAGGGGTGTAAAGTGCAGAGAGAAACAGAATAAATATTAAATAAATAAATAAAAAATAAAAAAATAAGAGTAATAAACCATGGTAGTGCAGCCAGCAAGTGGCAGGTGAATCTGGTATATCTGATAAGTGCAGAAGAAAAATGGGAGGGGGACTATATGGGTACAGATACAGAACCGTAGTGCAGGATGTAGCCTGGAGGCAGTGCAGGAGGGTAGCAGGGTGAGCAGGTTACTGGGGCCGAATGACAGAGGGTGGCCAGGTGCACAATGCCAAGAGAAGAAGCAGATCAACAGGGGAGAAGGGGGAAAAAGAAGAGGCAAAGAGGAAGGACTTGAGGAGTTTACGGAACCAGAGATGGTTTTCCTCAAATTTCAAGGTGTCCGGGAGGCTGTTTCAAAGGGAGGCACCAGCCAAAGACAGAGATCTACCCCCAGCTCATTTTGTTTTTTTTTTCGTTTTTTTCTTTTCTTTCTTTGCAAAACGACTAACCTTGAGGAAGTTAGAAGTAGAGGAGCGAAGAGCTTGAGAGGGAAGGTATTTACTGAGGGATAGTTGCAGGTTATTTTGGACCCAGGACAATGCACAGGGTTTTAAATGTAATCCTTGCATCCACAGGGAGCCAATGAAGAGATTTCAGGGCTGGAGAGATATGATCCCAGGGCTTTAGGCCAAGGACAAGTCTTGCAGTCCTGTTCTTGATTAGTTGTAAAGAGCGGAGAGTGGAGGCGGGTAGATTTAGAAAGAAGCTGTTACAGTAATCAAGTCTGGCGAGAACCAGAGCATGGGAGACAGTGAGCTTTTGAGGGAAGCAGAGGAAAGGCAGAGTACCTTTAAGGAGCCCGAGGCCAGCAGTCCGACGTGGAAGCCGGAGGTAGGAGCAGAGGTGCAATAAAAGGTTTGACTTTTTGGAGACGACAGAGATGTGTGCGGAGAAGGAAAGTGTAGAGTAAAAGATAACCTCAAGGTTCTTAGCCACGCAGGTGGTGGTAGGAGGAGGGCCAAGAGCGTCTGGCCACAGAGTGAGAGGAAAGGATGGAGATGGTGTACCAATGAGGAGAATCTCGGTCTTGTTGGCATTTAGACATAGATCATTGGCGGCACACCAATTTTGAATGGCGATTAGAGAATCAGAGATAAGAGAAGGAGAGGAGGAGGATGAAGGAAGCATGAAAATGAGTTGGGTGTCATCAGCATAGCACTGGAAAGTTGAGCAGAAAATGGAGATGCAGTAGGCAAGAGTTGCCAGGTATTGGTTGAAAAGCCAGGGTGAGAGGTTAGACCCCTAGTGGGCGCCACATGTGGAGAGGGAGATAAAAGATAGGAAGGACCCAAGTTGTACCTGAGAGGGTCGATCAGAAAGAAAAGAGGTTAGCCAGGCCAGAGCCTGATCAGTGATACCCAGGTTGTCACAGAGACGATTGAGCAGGGTGGTATGGTTGACCATGTCGAACGCAGAGGAGAGATCAAGTAGGATGAGGACAGAGGGAATGTTAGAATCGAGGTTGGAGAGCAGGTCTTCACGGATGTTCAGGAGAGCAGTTTCCGTGCTTCTGGCAGCTCTAAAGCCAGATTGGTGGTCATGGAGGGAGCCAGCAGAGGGCCTCATCACGACTTGGGCGGTAACGGTAACGCTATTAGCGCGGGCGGTATTAGCCCTACCGCTGAACTCCCCGGCGCTAATAGCGCCGGATCATGAGTTTGGCGGTAATGTAAGTCCCCATTCCCCACTGAGCCCATTCGGGAATGCCCCATTGAGCTCAATGGGGAATCTTTGCGCTAATATCGGATTTCCCGCCGGCGGTAATAGCGCAAATTTTCGGCGGATTTCCCCCCTGTTCAGAGCTGGGGCGAAATCCGCCGAAGCCCTAATTCGGCGGACCCTTAAATCCGGCGGTAATAGCGCTACCGCCAGATTTAAGGGTTACCGCCGAAGTCGTGATGAGGCCCAGAGTCAGAATGAAGACTAAGCTGGGAGACGGCCAGGTTTTCCAGGAACCTACCCAAAAAGGAAGTAATGGAAATTGGACGGTAGTTTGCCGGGCATGATGGATCAGCAGTGGATTTCTTGAGGAGAGGATGCACAAGGAAGTGCTCAAGAGGCGAGGGGAAAGAGCCAGGGGCATAGGAGAGGTTGTAGAAATCAGCAAGGGCCAGGGCAAGGGTGTCAATGTGGTCCTTAATGGTTTTCGAGGAACTGGGATGAACCTGTTTTGATGAGGTTTTCATAGATCGGGCATGTCTAGCAACCTCATCTGGGGATAAAAGAGGAAAGGAGGAGAAAGGGGTAGGGGGGTAGCTGAGGGAGGGTCAGCAAGCCGACATCCCTACACAGGTAATATCTTGCTAATTTCCACCACAATCATTATAAATTAACACTTGGAAGTTCAGTTACTGGTGACTAACCCATCCTTTTCTTAGCATGTGCCAAAGCCTCTGTCATTGCCTCCATGGCAATTCAAAAAAGTGTCTTTGCCGGGCAAAGGCCCCTCATCTGACTAGTCAGAGGCAGAGCTAATGAAAGAGTGTTGATGAAGAGGAGGAATCCCTTCACAGTCTTAAAAACAATGGGCCGCATTAGAGTTTGGTGGTAAATTGGCAATCTGCTAAGTTACCACTGAACTTGTTTATCATTACCACCACTCACCTGTATATCCCCATTGTATATTCCCTTTGTTTAAGCTCATTTTAATTACCACCTGCAATAAGGCTACTATGGTAATTCCACAGATGTCTGCCATTAAAGTGGAGGGTTTACTTTCAGTTGCTTGCTGGAAGAAAATCCTCCACTTCAAGGTCAGAACATGGACTTCGCAAGTGTCATTAAAAGCAGCAGTAATTCTGTTTGTGCCCAAAACTCAGCAGTAACAGAATTACTTCCACGTGTTTACCACGCTCAGGCATGGTTATGTTAGCTGTCCCCTCCTGCAATGTGGAAAGGCAAGAAAAAAGAAGAGTGAAATCGGATCAGAGCAGACTTCAATCAAGAGATCTAGAGGTCTGAGTATGAACCAGCAGTCCCACAGGAAGACACAGCAGTGCAGGAGGACCCCCAATGTAAGTTAAAAGGAAATGCAGTTGAGACTCACCCCCAAAGGATCTTGACCCCCCGACAAGAGGGACCCGCAAGGGTGAGTATCTGTAATAATCACAACTTCAGGACCCAGAGGTAAGTACTTACATGGAAGGTTTCAGCAAAAATAGCTCCAGCACAATGAAACAACCCGGGTAAGTACAGGCTTCTTTCCTACATGTGGTTTGCAGGATCCTGTGCCCAGGGGCTTGAGCCTGAGCCAATGATAACCCCAATGACCAAGAAGAAGAATAAACGGCTGTCCCACAATGATGACCTTCAAGCCAGTACTGAAGAATCTGGTGACTAAGAGTCTGTGAAGACGAGAGAACCCGTAAAGATGGCTTGGTGGACAAGAAAAGTTGGCAGACCAGCAGAGAATGATCCCAGGATGGGGATAACAGCATGGGGCTCCCTCAGACGTTCCAAGCAGCAGTTCACGTGGGCAATGGCAGTGTCCCATAGCCCAACAGAAGATCCTGGCATTAAACAGAAGGAAAGAGCAGTAAACAGCACAGAAAACAGTTCCAGCAGGGAATGTTTGATCCAGCAGATGAGGGGAGACATCAGGAGAATTCAGCAAGCCCGGATCAGACCTCCAGGAGCAGAAACCCCAATGCGAAATATACCCAGACTACTGCACTTAGCCAAAATTGTCAAATGAGAGCTTAAACAATTGTAAAATTGGCTGACAATTTCTTCAACAGGTCAGCAGACATACTTCTAAATTGCAGAACAAAACATTAAGAGAGGCAGGAAGCAATGGACAGGGACTTATGTACCATTGAAAAACATGGCTTGCCAAAGGCCAGCCCACCTATCACTACGGGGGTCTGGTGGCAAAGGGTCAGATGGCCAACCATGCTGGTTGGTCAGTAGGACTGCCACTCAACCTAGACCACCCCCACATGAAGTAAGAGTGAGAACCTGGGGACTTGCATTGCTCTTAGCCAGTGTAAACCAATATAGAAGCTGGCTTCTGAGCCCATTTGTTCAGAATGGCCCTTTTGTCCTTTCCTCGTGGACTCCCTGAACACAGGGAGCCTTCAAATATAAAATGGGTGAGAGCAAATGTGTTCCTGTTCTTTCAAAAATGATAGACCTTCCTTCTACCATAAACCTTCAG
This sequence comes from Ambystoma mexicanum, assembly GCF_040938575.1. NCBI lineage: Eukaryota > Metazoa > Chordata > Amphibia > Caudata > Ambystomatidae > Ambystoma > Ambystoma mexicanum. Next base: position 664,489,073 of record NC_090936.1, read on the forward strand.
TTCAACTTACAAACATCGAGAAACTGCATCCATCGATAGTGACGTGCAGCATGTGATTAGGATCATCTTTATCCTGTCTTGCCTCTTTATCCTCCAGAGCTTTGCATGCTGGGACTTGAAAAATGGGCCATGCAAAAGCGAGTTGAAAAACAAGTCATGGCAGTGTTTTTCACATTTTTTACAGACTCTCCGGGACTTTTGTTGTGAATCTTATCTATGCCATCTACCAGAGCGGTTGACTGTAGGTCAGCAGTTAGTGGTATAGTCCACTTCAGCTAAAATGCCACATTCATGCATGGCATGCCACAGTGCTGGGGAAGAATGGTGCTGCAATCCACAAGTGGGGGTCAAGCACAGCATCGTAACTCCAAGGGTTAGTTCAAGTGATGTCTTCCTCCACGCCTGGCAACACTGTTTTTTCATAAATCGAACAATAAATAATACTTTTTGTAGGGCTGTGGGGGAGTACCGGGTTTACAACATGTTAGCATTTACTGTCGTAAAATCCTCCTCATTATATGTATGTATGCTATAAATACATGCTCCCAACTTTTTCTTGCTTCAGGAATGTGGTTGTCGGTTTACCTTTGAACAAACATGGGGTCTTCTCACTTCTTTCACCTCCCCCCCAAGCAATCACTGTTTTGCTCTTAGCACCTCGAAGTGGGATACTTCTCTCTATGGCGCATTAGGAAACACAATAAAGATTTTACAAAACTTTAGAGAATATACCGACATACTTAGTGGCATGTTTACTGAACTTTCCTGCAGCACCCTTCGTAGTATATAGAATACAGAGATGGCATATTTGTCTGAACACTCTGACTCAGCGTTACACTGGATGGAGATACAATTGTCTAACTTGCAGTTCCCACTTGTGCGTTCTTGTATATCCATAGGAGCTAGCAAGGAACTTAATGCAATTGACCTCTTCCGGTTGCCCGAATGATTCCAGTGACTCGCATGATAGTCTGTGTGGCGGGTTTGCTCAGCTGGCACAATTACAATGTTTTAGAGGGTCAAGGACTGCAGATTTATTTGCAAACTGAGGGAACAATAAACCTATTTAACTAGAACGCCCACAATCACGCAAAGATAAGTGCTCAATGAAGAGACACGCGAGATGTAAAATCTTCTATGTGTGTTGAGAGATCTTGAGTGCCACATGTAGAGCACCCGCTGAAAAGAAAGCAAATGTACAGATATGTGTTAGCGTAATTCTTTTCAAATCATTTCAGTCCTTTGTGTAAGTCCTTAGTACTATTTTTGAATGCATTAATTAATTTCCCATAAGGATGAATGTGGCGCAAATAGATTAACATTGCAAATTAACCTCCTTGCGTGCAGTGTCTTTCTTTCATAATTTAGCCACCAAAATACAGTTGCAGTCGAACAAATCATTTTGCTAACAAAACCGAGTTTGCCCGTGAAATTGTTTCCATTTTAAAAGCTGATTTTCCTTTCCCATAAAGAATACCTTAGTTTAGTTTAGTTTAGTTTAGTTTAGTTTATTTATTTATAGAGCGCACCTAACCCTGAGGTATCTGGGCGCTTGAGCTTAAACAGTAGGCAGGGGTTACAAAAGACAGTAAAAAGTAAAAGCGGTTGACTTGTGTTACATATCAAGTCAGCGGCTATCTAGACAGACAGGTACAGCACATACAATATAGGTTAAGAAATAGTTAATAAGGTACAATTAGCAGTAATGATGAATGATACAGTTAAAATGATACATATGACAATGGCAGAGAGATACAGCTGGAGGCATTTTATCATGGGTTCTGAGCGAAGAGCCAGGCTTTTACTTCTTTTCTGAAGGTCCAAAAGGAAGGCTCCGCTCTAAGTGCTGTAGGCATGGTGTTCCAAAGCTTTGCTGCTAGAAACGAGAAGCTAGATCTGCCGGCTTTTTGTAGTTTTTATTTAGGAATGGTGAGACAGTGTAGGTAATTGGACCTAGTGGGGAAGAGGGCGCTAGAGGGCCACCCAAGATGGCCGCTTTGGGCTGAGCTCCCGTACAAGCCCTGCATTAATCCTGAACAATCCTGCTGATCCCGGTGGATCTACTAATCCAACTGCCTGATTCCTGGCTAATAGCACTACCTACAACAAGCTCCCGCAAATTGGGGTTCAAACAACCTTCCCCTGCTTGAGGAGGGCCATCGCGGCCTGGGTGCCGGGTGTCGGGCGGATCTCCGAGTGAGGCGCCAATCTGCCCCTCGCCTACAGGCGGAGCCCAGCTGACTGCACTCTGGAGCGCCTGGAGGTTCCTGCAGCGGAGCAGACGTCGACCCCAAGGCGGGGTTTGGTGGCGGGCGAACCAGGCATAATCCTTCTCTCCTCCCCCTCCCCCGATCCTGAGCCAACGGGTGGAGCGGACCCCGCCGTCACCACCCTAAAGAAGCCGCAGAGGGCCGAGACGGTGCAGGGGCTGAAGAGCGCCCCCCCACCGCACCCGCCCTGCTTGCTGCGGGGCCCCGCGGCCCGTCGTCGGAGCTGGGTGTTGGAGCCCTGGGCGGGGCCTGTGGGTGCTGCATTAGCCGGAGTAGCCCCTGCCGGAGGAGTTCCCCGCTCGAAGAGGAAGGAGAGCTTGCGGCCGGCCGCGCGTGGAGGTAAGGAGAGGGTGGGAGCAAGCGCTGCTCAGTGTCATCGCAGTCGGCCCTCGCACCCCTCTCCCTCCCGCGTGGTTGGTGAAGATCGGCGGGCCGTCCGGGCGCCGCGGCGAGTGAGGCGGCGGAGCTCGCTGGCACTGATACATCCGACGGGGCTCTAGCGGCGGCCGCCCGCGGCCCTGCATGCAGGCTCAGCGGGACACTCACACGGCAAACGGTCCCACGCTCCATGCACGCCACTTAACCCTGAGGAATCTGATCACTCGCAGCTATAACACAGCTGGCACAATAGAACTGGCCGATCCTACCACAGAGGAGTCCCTGCCTCCCTGACAGATGACTACGGGACCCCTCCATACCTGATCGGCTTCACGGGGAGCCCGGGAAGAATTAAATTAAAAAAAAAAAAAAAACGCCTCTGATTGGGAAAAGAGATACTCCAGAGTCCAGGGCCACAAACACCTAGCACAAAACGTCAGCCACTGTCCTCCTGCTGGGCTGCTCCCCCGTCCTGGTGAGAGAGTGGGCCTCGGGTGCCTGACCACACGTGGCACAGACTCTCCCGGCAAATAGAATTCGCTTAGCAGGCGACACCATCACATTGCGCAAAGTGCCGCTCCTCGGCAAAGCCTCCTCCCCTCGCAACAGCAGTCTCACTCGCTTTGCCAGCCGGGGGACACCCCCTACCTCGCCAGTGAGCCCCCGGGGTACCCTGGACAGTGCAGCCTAAACTCTGGTTCCTCCATACCTCATCGCACCTCCCAAGTATGATGGGGAAACTTGATAAAAACCAAAAGAAGCTGAATTGTGAGATTGGCACAACCCCCAGAGTACCCCAACAGCAGGAGGACCAGATGCCCGGGTCAGGCGGTGCACAGCAGTCAGGACCAAGCGACAACCCGTCTGAGATCAAAGAAATCCTCCTTGAGCTAAAAGCCGGCATAGGCAGTCTGAATAACAAGATGGACGGGCTAGCCTCCAAGGTCGATCTCCTCCAACATCGCATAGACACCCACTCCGAGCGCTTAGACGAAGTCGAGCAGAGAGTATCCAATCTGGATGATACCACAACAACCCTGTCAGGCAAGGTCTCTCAATTAGAATCCCAAATGAAATCTACCCTAGCCAAGTGCGAGGACCTTGAAGGCCGATCAAGAAGAAACAATATTCGCATTGTCGGAGTTAGAGAACATCAGACGCAGGCAAAAATGGAGGAATATGTAGAGTCCCTCTGCATTACCCTTTTCGGCCGTGACGCCTTATCTCAATTCTTCATTATAGAAAGAGCACACAGGATACCAGCAGCCAGACCAGCCCCTGGTACTCCACCCAGGCCAATCATTGCGAGACTGCTTAACTACAGGGACCGCGACACCATCCTGCGCCTGGCCAGGGAAAAGGGGGACATCTCACATGATGGAGATAAAATACACTTTTATCCTGATTTTTCCCCCGCATTGCAATTGCAGAGGAAATCATTCACCACCGTAAAGCAGAGACTCAGAGCCAACCAAATGACCTACTCGATAATTTTCCCGGCACGACTAAGAGTACAGCACGGCGAGAGGGTCCATTTCTTCCAGACCCCCAATGACGCAAGCTTATTCCTAGATCAGATAGGCTGCCCAGATCAAAACCCCAATCACCCCAGACGTCGGAGAGACAGAAATAACAGGAATCCTCCTTAACCTCATTAATCAGTTCTACGTAGCAGCTGACCATCACCGGCAAAAATCACCGGTACCAGAAACTACAAGTGGCGTCTTAACCAGTAGCGATCAGAACTAAGCAACTTCTTCATTCACCTCACCGACAACCACCGGATCAACCTCAACAAAGCGACAGCGGGGCTGGGATACTTGGGAGGCCCCAAGTGCCCCTAGCACAGCACCTGTTGGTTTTACCAAGTTGAGTTAATGGGTTGGGATATACCCGGCGGCATGACAATTCCATGGACCGCCTCTAGTTTCTTTTTTTGGCAATGGACCTTTTCGTGGGCCAGTTGGGGGTTGCCCACCCTGGGGAGGGAAACGTTAAGGGCCAGTTGGGGATTTCCTGTGAACAGTACCCACCAAGGGAACCAAGAAGGTTCTGCGCCACTCGAGCCACTCCACCCCCGTCCAGTCATCCCCCAGATCACCAGCAACACTGCTGCACCACTCAGCCAACAGCCTTTCAGGCACCGACCATAAAGTGAGGCCAAACCCAACCATAACACCGTCAAGGACAGAAATAAAATGCGGGCAATCATAACCTTTAAGTCGTTTCAATCAAGATCATAACCTGGAACATTAGAGGAGGCAACATCCCAATCAAAACCAGGAAAATTCTTCAATACCTACGAAGACATGAAGTAGACGTAGCTATGCTCCAAGAAACGCACCTACTCCCAGGGCAAGATCACCAGTGGGCCAAGAGCTGGGGATGTCACAGATACTTCTCCTCCTACTCATCCTTCTCCAGAGGAGTCGCGATCCTTATACACAGGAGGATCAGCTTTCGACTTGTCCACACAGCAAAAGACTCTGAAGGAAGAACAGTCCTAGTAAGCGGCATCATAGCGGGCCAGAAAATCACTTTCGTCAACTCTTATGCACCAAACGTAGATGGCCCCGACAACTTCAGCTGGGTACTATCCCATCTCTCATCCCGAGATCCCGCAACCATAATCTGGGGGGGAGACATGAACACTGTGCTCGATCCAATAAGGGACCGATCCCGCTCCATCCCACAACCCCCATCCAAAGCCTGCCTTCAAATAAAAGAAATTTGCACAGCATTCAACCTAAAAGACACTTGGAGAGCGTCTAAAGGGGAGCTGCGGGAATACACCTTCCACTCCGCGGTACACAACACAAGTTCCAGGATCGACTACCTCTTCACCTCAGCGAATGGCCCATGGACAAGTGGCACGTGCGACATTCAACCAAGAACCCTCTCCGATCACTCCCCAGTAACTCTCGTTCTCAACCCAGCCAATCCCAAACCTATGCTACAACGGTGGCGCTTCAAGACCGACGCGATGCTAGACGAGGTATTTGCTTCCGAGCTGAGAGAGGAGATCTCCGTGTTCCTAGAAACTAACGCGGGGTCGGTTTCCTCAGCCAGCACACTTTGGGAAACTCTAAAGTGCTTTATTAGAGAGGTCTGTCACGCCAAAGAGAACGGCATACTCAAACTCATTCGGCGGGAGCTGACAACCTGCGAAGGGAAGCTAAGACAGCTTGAACTCCAGCGTACTAACACAACCGATCCAAGAATAGCAGCCGCCTTGAAGGAAGAGCTATGAAAATTTGGCAAAGCGGCCGAGCGCGAAATTAAATTCTTAAACCGCAGCAGTCAGGTCAGGCAGTATGGCGAAGGTCAAAAACCCGGAGCTCTCCTGGCGAATCTGATCAAGGTTGACAGCAAACGGTCTTCAATAGAAGGGATTCCAACCAAGCAGGGACAGCTGGTCCAGACTGATGAAGGGATAGCGGAAGAATTCAGGCTCTTCTATCAGGATCTCTACAGCACTAATCACATCGGTGACCCGAACGCTCCATTAGAATACCTTGAAGACACAGAGTTATACTGGGTCGAGCATCTCCTGCGTGAACCACTGAATGAACTAATCACACAAGAGGAGATCATAGAGGCCATCAGGACCCTCCCTAACTCCAAGGCCCCTGGTCCAGATGGTTTATCGGGAGAATTCTACAAAGCCTTCGCAACCACCCTTGCCCCTCTCCTGGCGGCAGTATACGAAGAAGCTCTTTAAAAAGGACACCTCCACCATTCCACCTGTGAAGCCAATGTAATCCTTTTACACAAACCCGGCAAGCCACCAGAAGACTGCGCATCCTACAGACCCATCTCCCTCCTTAACCTTGACAATAAAATACTCGCAAAGGTACTCACTAACAGGTTGCTACCACTGATGCCCGCCCTGGTGCTAGCCGACCAAGCTGTATTCATACCAGGCCGCAACACAACCTTCGGCATCAGGAGGCTATTCAGCGTCATCGAAGAGCTTCACCCTTTAGACCAAGCAATCGCAGTCCTTCTCGACGCCGAAAAGGCATTTGACTTGGTGGAATGGCCGTTCCTGTTCGCTGTACTCACCAGGATGCGTCTAGGTGCCCGCTTTATCAAACTTGTGTCCCTACTCTATAACAAGCCACGATCCAACATCATTGTAGGCTCGGCAAAATCAGCCCCCATAGAACTCCAACGAGGCACCAGACAAGGCTGCCCGTTTTCGGCACTGATCTTCGCCCTGGTAATGGAGCCACTGGCCTCCAATCTAAGAGAACAACGACAACAAAGAGGACTCATTATAGGACCACACAAGCTTATTACATACCTATACGCAGACAACGTAGTGCTGTTCATACGAGATCCTGAAAACAATCTGAACCCGGTCATGAGGGAAGTTATTAAATTTGGAACAGCCTCCGGACTGAAAATCAACCAATCAAAATCCATCATATTCCCGCTGACCCCAGCCACCAAACCATTTGCAGATGACTTCCAGTTTACATGGAAAACGTCCAAAGTCCGATACCTGGGAATCCAAATGTCTCTGAACTACCACAAGGTGTTCCGAGATAACTATGAAGAGGTGGTCAAATCCCTCCAGGAAAAAGTGACACGGTGGAAGACCCTACCTCTATCACTCTGGGGGAGAGCTTCCCTGGTCAAGATGGTGATCTTACCAAAGCTACTATACCTGTTCACCAACATTCCGATACTATTACCTCAAACCTTTCTGAAAAGACTGAAAAGCTTGGTCCTCGAGCTACTATGGGCGGGCAAACCGGCTAGAGTGGCACATTCAATACTAACACTCCCAGTGACGAGTGGAGGTCTCACCCTTCCAGACCTGAAGAAATACTATTGGGCGGCGCAAGCACAATTCCTCAGTCACTGGTACGCAACTCACACAATCAGACCGCACATACAAGTGGAAGAGCCCTGGCAACGCCTAACCTGCTAACCGCCATCATTTTCAGTCAAACCCCCGTCCCCAACTCCACCATCAATGTAATGTTATCGACGTACAAAGTCTGGAAAAAACTTGCTCAAAGGTACGGGGTACAAACATGATACTCCCCCCTGCTGCCCATCAAGTTCATACCAGGGGTGCGACTGATGTCCGAGAAAGTATTTCACCAATGGACTGATAAACTGCACATAAAGACCCTGGGAGACCTCTTCACTGAGGACGGCTTTATAACGCTGCAACAGGCAAAACTGAAAGGCGGCAATACCGCACTCGACGTATTCATCTACTTCAGGACCCGGTACACTATGCAAGCACTCCTACCAGACTTCCCACGCCAGCCCCCAACCTGGCAACTGCTGCATAGCACCATACAGGCACAAGGCGAAGGCAGGCTGGTGTCGCAAATCTACAAATCTATCATTACGGATACGACCCCCATCCTCAACCAAGCAAAGACCAGATTGGAAAAGTCCCTGCACATTCCCATATCAGAAGGAGACTGGACCTACATCCTGAAACAGACACAAAAAATCGCCCTCAACTCACGCTTTAAACTAATCCACTTCAACTTCCTTCACCAGACCTACCACACACCAGTGAAAGCTAATAAGCATCACCCAGAGGCGGATGCAAAATGCGAAAGATGCGGGGCACATTCAGCAGACTTCGTCCATCTCGCATGGGATTGCCCCGAACTAACACTGTTCTGGAGCCAAGTCTTAGAGACAACGGTGGCAATAGTAGGAGAGGCAATACAGCCGGGCCAAACAGCAGCCTTACTTGGGATGACAAAACTACTTTCTGCCCCGATTAGGAAACTAGCAGGACTCCTGTTGACATTGGCCCGTAGGAGAGTGGCCATGACCTGGGGCCGAGGCCCCCCCCGACAATCACTGCCTGGCGCAAGGACATTTTTATTGCCAGGATGTTGAAACAAACTTTGTCAAACTATTACCCTTGCATGCCCATCCACCAGATATCTGGGGCCCACTGGTACTATTCTTGCTAAATGAAGCAGGAGAGACTCCTTCCAGCTCGATCGTCGCTTCAGATACAGAAGAAAGACTTCAATAAAGACACGGACCCAGTGGCACCACCTCCATGACGCAATGGACTGGAACAGGGCTACACAAACAAATGAGGCTATAAAACTGAAAGGGGAGTCGGAGAGAGGGGAAGAGGGCAGGGTGGGAAAGTGGGACACGGCACAGAGTTAAGTCCACCCTAATGTGGGTGTGTAGTTGTTTCTAGTTTAAAAAACCAAAAATAAAGGTTTTAAATAAAAAATAAAAATAAATAAAAAAAAACAAAAAATAAAAATAAAAAAAATTTGACCTAGTGGGTCTGGTAGATTGGTTCCTGGTGAATTTGTCAAACAGGTATTTTGGCGCGGTGTTAGAGGGGCATTTTGCATGATTACTAGGGTTCGAAGTGAGATTCTGTCACGCACTGGAAGCCATTGTATATTACGTCTGATTGCTGAGACGTGGTTGGTGCGAGGTATAGTAAGGGCAGATCTGAGTGCATTGTTTTGGAGCGCTTGAAGTTTGTTCAAGTTCCGTTTGTTGGAGCCTAGGTTTAAGGTATTACAATAGTCTAACTTGGAGAGAATCTGGGCTCTGGCTAGGATAATGCGGCTGTTGGTGGAGAGAATCCCTACTGTCACAACTTTAAAAGTCACCCTTTCACTTCATTCTCATAACTGTTATGTCCCTTTGTACCTCATTAGAAAACCTGATTTCCGATTTTGACTGTTTAGCTCATTTTATAAGCTGTTTGCTTGTTTTAAACCCGTGAAAACTAAGAAATTGCAATTCTGGTACGTGTGATTTTTGCTGCACTGCTTTCCTCCTCAAAGTCGATTTTCTCACCTGTATGCATGTTGTTTAGTACCTTGCCTGGTAGCTTGTAAGCTTTCTTGCCTCTTTAGCATAGCCACACGAATTCCTGTCTGATCCATTCTACCGTACATGTAAACTAACGTCTAACTAGTCAGTGAATTCCGAGTGCCATTTTGCTCATTTTTCAAGGGTTTTCAATTCGTTTTGGCCTCCCATTCAGGGGTGGTAGGTCGGATTTTCAATCTGATTTTTGCCTCTAATATCTGACTCCTTGCTACTCATTCCCACCCACACAATTTGGTTAACAGGGGTTTGGAGAGTGTTGCAGGGGGAATGCATAAAAGTGGTGCTATTTAAAAGTATGACCAAAAAGTAACCTTGCTTCTATTCATATTTGCATTGATGTGTATGATGTCAGAAAGTTAAATTAAGTGTATCATATCATTTTGCTGTGTAATTATCACCACACTGGTGATTGCTGCCCTATATTTAATCTGTTTGATTTTCATTTGAATTTTAAAAATAAATAAATATTTCACTTTTACACACCGGCCTGGTTCATGGTCCATTGTGACACAGGGTGTTCGTCAAGCGGGTGTGAGATGGGTTGGCTGCCTACTCAAAGCAGAATCCGAAATTAATAAACTTGAAAGGGTTTCTAATGTGTGCCACATCCCTCGCCAGTGGAAAGAGTCCTGGTCTGAAGTGTGCTGTGTCTTTAAATCCGTGACACAGTGGGGGCTTGTTGCCGGGTTTGAGATAAGTGGGTCCACCCGTGACAGCTTAACACAGCAGGCTAACCCAGAAAAGGTAGTGATACTTCTTTGTGGTTGGAAAACTGTGTTAAACTGTAAAAGCGCCATCCCAAATCTTAGACCCTATGTAGCAGGCCTGTGTGGAAAAATAAAGTAAAATCAAAAACCCTGAACTAGACAAAAGCAGAACACAGATTTGTCCTTATATAAATGTATTTAATAAAGGAAGAACACTTTTCATAATGAGCACTGTTGAGATCAACATTGCTGGGCAGCACATTCTGCACAAACTATTAGTTAGAGGGGAATGGGCAGAGCAAGATCAGGAGGCCTGGTTAGTAGAAATGATGCAACGGGTCACCGCCATGAACATGGATGTGTGGCAGGACGGTGGCCTGTTACATAAAGCCTTGAGCGAGTTGTATATGACTCCGAGTATTAAAGAGGAGCAGATTGAAATGGTCCGACTCACAGCCTACATATATCTCCTCATGGGGGTAATGGAGGAAAAATATGAAGAAAATAGAACCCTTGTGCAAAACCAGTCTGAGCTCTTAAACCAAATCCAGGCTGAATTGAAACTAGTAGAAGAGAAATTGCAAAAGAGCCAAGATTCTGAGGTAGAATTTGAAAACTACATCAAACAGTTAAAAGTGGACTTGACTGTACAACAACAAAATTATTCAGAGCAAGAGGCCAAATTAGATACATTAAAAGAGGAGTGTCAGGAAAAGGTTGAAATTGAATCAACAAATAAAATATAACAGAGGCTGCTCAGAACAAATAACCACGTTACAAAATCAGATCAAAAAGTTGGAAGAGGAGAATAATAAATTAATCATTAAAGAACTCTACTTCCAAACCGAACTTGACCAAGAACGCCAGACATTAAGTGCTATCAAACAACAGCGGGATTACCTGGCTGAATAGAGGGGCAACCTGTATCAGGAAAAAGATGCCACATGTCAGGAAGTGTGCAACTTAAAAACAGACCTACAGAAAAGAGAGTTAGACCTCCAGGAACTGAACAAACGAAAAGTAGAATATGAAAAATTATTGGGGCACACAAGACAAGTAGAAGGTGATCTAGAAGAGAACACCCAATCTAAAAATGTGCAAAATCAGGAGATTCATCTTCTGCAACAAAAATGGTCTCAGTGTTCCCAGGCCATACAGGCAGTGCAAAAAGACAATGAGGCCCTCTGTGCTGAGAACAGGGGACTCCAGAGCCAGGTGGCAGCTCAAGAGAAGGTAATAGAGGTAGGTCAAGCCCTGATAGCAGAGCAAAAGGCTCAGGCCTTAGCCTGCCATCAGGAAATAGGGGCTGAGAGGGAGAGACTTGAGCTGTTTGAAAAAGCAAATGCTAGGCTGAATCCAAACTTGAGGGACCCCGATAAAGTAGAGAGGGACAGGGCAACCCCTGATCTCAGTGTGATGCCCTCTGTACCAAGGTCCTCAAAACCATTTACTACTTGTATGCACAAGGTACCCCTAACGTTATATCCAGGGGTTCACAAGAACCGGAATCATGAGGCAGCCAGACTCTAGTAGGCCCAGCATGATTGAACAGGCAGGCCAGGGCCCATCAGAGATTGATGGACGGGTGTCCCTGTACAGATTCCAAAATATTATGGCTGATATATCTGATCAGGAAGATTCCTATGAGGTGAAACTCAGAGAGCTAGACCTGCAGAAGCATTATCTACAAAGGGACAATTTGGTTCGCTTTGCAGAAAAAAAGAGCATGAATTGAGGCCCCAAAAGAGTATTCTGAAAACCTCCACCCAATCAGGGCAGTGGGGGGATTCTCCACCAACCATGGAAGCAGGGAGGAGTCAGAAGACCACTCTCCTGTGCGAAAGAGGGAGTTCAAAGGGAGTGACCCAGAGAGCCCAAAGTACAACAGGGGAGAAGAAACGAGGCCCCACCATTCTGAGAGCAACTCACAAGCTCAAATAATCAGGGAACACCTTGAAGATAACGAGGGGACCTCAAATAGCAGCAGCTCTGAGTCTGAGGGTGAATGGACTCAGGTGAAGCAGCAAAAGAAGGCTAATAAACAAAAGAGTGCTCTGGTGGAGAGGATCAGACCCCAAGAGAATTAGTGCAGGAGTTAAAACGGGCATTTGCGCAAACCACTATGCAGGTGCGCACGAAAAGTAGGGAATTTATAACCACTTATTTTCATGCGGTCCCAAAATATATTATGGCACAGCTGGTAAGAGATTTTCATGATATCAGGACCCTGGACTCAGTAATAGAGCAGGCTACCCAGATCTATGAGGTCCAAAAACCTTTTGAAAACAAAAATTCAACTAAAAACCCCAAACCAGCCAACACCCCTGCTGCAGCTAAAGTGGCGGAGGTGAAGGTTGCCCCCAATTTGGACCTAGAAATGGGGGGCCTAAAAACACATCTTCCAAAAACAAGCCAAATCAGAGACAAAGAAGACCTGATCAATCAGCAGCAGGTGGTAGTCAGGTAGGAAACCCCACCAATGTAACCTCTAACTCTGCAAATTATTTGAGTCCCAGTTATAAGGGCAATAGACCAATCGTGGGGTGTTTATGGACTCCCTCACCCAAGGGAAGGGGAGGATCCAATCAAGTGAGTACTGTGCCAGGAAACTTCCCTGCTAACTTCCCTCAGGAGGGCAGTAATCCTCCAAATCCTGGGTTAAATTTCTTCCCCCAGTACCTTACAAGCCCCAACATGCAGGACAACCCTCCTTTCTCTCCCCGCTTTCAGGAGTCCAGACCACCCAATCCGGAAGAGGGGAGGCCAAGGGTGGAGGGTTAGCAAGGGAATCCCCAGTACCCAGGGTACTCCGGGAGAAGAGATAGTAACCCTTCCAGAGAACAACCAATATTTGATCAAAGACCCCCGTAACAGCCGGAGCGGGTGTCCCAGCTAGAGCGCCAGGTCCAGAACCTCACTCAGGATCTAAGTCACATGTTGAGGGCTCAGCAGAACCCTCTGATGAACATGATGGCTCAGAATACCTCAAGGCAAGGGTCTGACACCCCGGACCAATGACAGGTAGAGAACCCCGACAACCCACCGGTTCCAGAGGAGGAGGCACAGGAGGAAGGGGGGTGCAAAGCCCTAGAGGAAGCTTCCTTCCTTACCTGTGAAAAGCCCCTGCACACCCCGGAACCAGAACTAAAATCTCTTGTCCCCAAAAATCTGCAACCCAGGGAACAGAGGGTGGGTAGGAGAAACAAAGAAACCAAAAAGACCCATTTTGTGGAGGAAGTCAGTGTCCTCCAGTTTAAAGGGGAAGAATCCCTGGAGGATTCTGGGAAGAAAATCTTCTCCTTCAAGGACAGGGGAATTCCTGCCAAAGAAAAATGGGTCCCAAGAGACCAGAACCTAGACTGGGTAGCTGTGGGGACTGATTCAGAATTGCCCATCCCTGACCCCCAGAAATGTCATCCTGTGAATGTAACAGCAATGTAGGGATCATCCCCACAAACTGGTTCTAGTAACTGCCACCAGGTAAAGGTGGACAGCACAGAGATAAGGGAAAAAGGGGATTCCAAAATTCTACATCTTTCAGGATCGCACATTTTCTTCACAGATCCCAGACTCCGACACAGAAAACTGTCCAAAACCCCAAATTGTCGGAGTCCAAAATAAAGAAATTAACCGACCAGCCTGCCCAAAATGCCCATTCCTTTTGCCCATTGGAGGAGACAGAAGGTAGGTTCTATGCCCCTGTCTGGGTGCAAGGGCATTGTGCATTTTTAGCACTGGTGAACACTGGATCCCAAGCCACTCTTCTGTCCAAAGGGGCCTTTGAGCAGCTAAATTCAGGAAGGGAGGAGAGACACCAGATCCCTCTCACCCCTCTTCCTGGATAACGCCAGAACTTCGACGGGAATGAAATTCCCATTGAGGGGACTGCAGATCTGGAAATTAAAATTGGGCGACATAAGGTGAAGCCCTCGGTTATAGTCGTGACTCCAGAAGGGACCCCATGTCTATTAGGTAATTACCACCTCCGGAGGTTGTCTCCCCTGATAAACTGTGTAAATAAAGTCCTCTGTCAAATACCTGACATTACAGTAATTGTTGTAGGACAACAAACCGGTGATGGGAACTCCTCTCCATTCTTGAAAATCAAGCTTCCTTCCAGTTTCAAGTGGCATTCCACACTGAAAGGAAATACTTTGAAATTTTATACCAATCCCCAGTCTGAAAAATCCAAGTCCTATAGTCAAAAGTGATGGAAAACCAGCTCAAAGCTTGGCTGACATTCAGAAAATCAGAGAGCAGCTGTTCCTCCCTATTCAGTTAAATGAAGGGAGGGAGTCTGTTCTCGCCAGTGTGCCTGAATAATGGAAAAAGCTTCATCAGCGAAGCCCTGTTCAGGAAACTCCCAAAAGATCCAACCATTCCCAAATTTAAATTGATTGATAATTGGGAAATGGGCCTGGAAACTCCCAATTCCAAACATCTCCTGCCTAGCAGGTGTATGCTCAAAATGTCTATAGGTGATAAAAGCATAGAGCATAATTGTTGGGTCGTGCGAGATGTCCCTGCTGCATTCTATTTAGGCAGTGACATTCTCAATCGGTTTGAAATTAATGGGGACCTTATAAATTACAAGGCCTGGTCCCGACTGGGGGCTTTGATGATTCTGAAAAGGCATTTTGGTCAGCTCAATTGCTGCTGTATGCCATTAAAGTTCAAATTGGAGAGGAGGTCACCATCCCAGGACGGACCCGACAATTCCCACTTTACTTAAAAATTAAAAGAGGACAGAAACTACAAAATCCTGATGCATATGTACACCTCAAAGCCCATCTCCAACAACAGGGTTTGGGGTTAAACCCAACAGTATTAGTTAATGTAGGACGAAACACCATTCCAATAGTGGTGGATAACAGCTTAGGAGTATCACTCTGGGCGAGGCACCATTATTGGAATGGCAGTTGATTATCAGCATTTTTCCATGGACCTAGGAAATTAATTTATAGGACCAATCCCCAATGACTGCTATGATGAAGACATACCGCCAGAAAGGATCTTCACCCGGCAAGGGGGGAATTTCTTGGTGTACTCTTCCTGCCCTTACGGGGGGAGAGGTGACCTGTGACATCAGGAAGGATGAGGTGATCTTTCAGGTTCACAATGACTGCCTCTTCTACCTGAAAACCGATGTCTTTCCAGGCTTCAGGCAGATGGTTGAAGAGCGGGTCAACCTCGCTGATGCCTGTGAGAATGAGGAACAAAAGCAAAAGTTGAAACAGGTGTTCTTAGATTTTCAAGAAATCTTTGCTGTGGACTCGTACGACTGTGGTCGCACCGAGATACATACTACCTCAATTCACACAGACCCTGGAATGACTCCTGTATTCGTGAAGCAATATTGCTTGGCTCTCACGTCTATGGAGTCCCTAAAAGAAATTATCAAAAACCTAGAGTCCTGTGGGATAAATCGTCCAGTCCACAGTCCAGTTCACAGTACCTTTAATAATCTGGTACTGGGGATTTTAAAACCAAATGAGCAATGGAGACTTTGCATAGAGCTTAGGGAGCTGAACAAATGGGTCCACATGTCCCGATGGCCTCTTCCATACATTGACCAGGTGCTGGCCCAGATCCAGGGGTCAAAGGTGTACACCGCCATTGACCTGACAAATGGATACTGCACCATGACGTCAGTAGGGTGGACCAGTACAAGCTGGCCTTTACCTTCGGGGGGAGCAGTACACATGGACCCGTACTCCCTTTGGATACATAAACTCCGGCAATGAATTCAACATCTTCCTACGCAAGGCCATGCCCGACTTTGGTGAAAGGGGTAACCTGGCATATGTGGATGATCCACACTGCCGTTCAACACCGACTCCATGAACTGGTCATAATCACAAATTCAGATTATTTCCGAAACGGGTTCATGGAGCACCTGATCAACTGGAGAAACAGAGGCATGCTGTGCACAAATAACAAACCACTTAAACATGACAAGCTCATACAAAATATTGATGATCTGGTCACCTCTGATGGGATGACCATCTATTGGAAAAATATTCAGGGTCATTCCAGAATAGAGGGCTCAGACAAAACTGGAAATGTCCTGGCTGATCAGCTGGCCAAAACCGGAGCCATCTAGGGGGATCTCCTTGAGACTGAGTCCCTGTTGGGGGAAATCCAGGTCACTGCTGTCACCAGGTCCCAGACAAATGCTCACAATGAACTCTCAACTGCCCAGTGGAATAAGGAGACCCCAGGTGCTGATTTAATCAAGGCACGAAAATGGGATCCGATTATTTGGAGATTTTACCAACACATTGAGAACCCTGTGAACTTTCCTCTGATGGAAACCAATTACATTGGGAAAGAGGACCTCAGGGTGTTGATGAAGTGTCTCAAAATGTTCCGAATCCAGTACGGTTTCCTGGTAAGGAGATCCATCTCTGGGTGTGACCAGTGCGTGGTACCTACCTCATTCTGAAGCCTGATGCTAAGTCACACCCATGACATGGCCACAGCCGGTCATCAGGGGTTTCACACTACTCTAGAAATCTTGCGTGAGGTTGCATACTGGCCACACATGGGGCAGGACCTCGACCAATATTTGAAGGGGTGTCTTGTGTGTGCACAATTTCAGCCAAGTTCACTCACACACCGAGCTCCCCTCCAGAAGAGGGGGATGACACTGCCTTGGTCAGATTTACAAGTAGATTTCATCAGGCCCATGATTCGCTCCTCTAGGGGGAACAAGTACATGTTAACAGTAACATGCTTCTTCACCAAATGGGTGGAATGTCTCCCGGTCCCAAATAGCAAGGCAGAAACAGCAGCTGTCCTGATGATCAACCACATCTTCTCGTGTTTTGGCCTTTCCCAAACGATTGAGTCAGACTGAGGAAGTCACTTCACCAGTGAAGTGATGACAAAGATGTGGGAGATACTTGGGGTAAAAAGTGAACTTAATATTGCATACCGCCAGCCTCTAGTGGGGGAGTAGGAGGTACAATAAAACCATTGTGAGCATTCTAAAAAGTTTGTGGCAGATTCTGGCCCAGTTGGGGCATGCGATTACCGATTGTCCTGATGGCCATCAGATCTACAGCATCTTCAGCGACCAACATGTCTCCATTTGAACTAATGACCGGAAGAACAATGGTGCTACCTCGGCATCTGCTCTATAGATCGCAAGAGCAGACACTGATAAACGCCTCCACAATGCATGAATTTGCTGAGAATCTAAGAAAACACCTTCAGCATGCTTTTGCGTACGCTCAGCGGAATCTGGAGAAATCGGCAGAGGGGATGAACATTCACTATGACTTAAAAACAACCAAAAAAGAATACCAAGTAGGAGACAGGGTCTACTTGTACAATTGTCAGAGGAACCAGACTAAGGAGAGAAAATTCCTCCCCTACTGGCGCGGTCCCTTTGAAATTCTAGACAAGATTTCACCTGTCGCCTACATAATCAGCATCCCCAAAGGAGAGCTGTCAGAAGAGAAATGGGTCCACATTAATCAGTAAAAAAGTTTTCACCCCAGACACACTTTGCAGCTGATTGAGGAGCCAAAAGAAAATCAAATAGAGGAGACATCTGGAGAATGAGAAGAAAGAAAAAGAAAAAGCCGAAGGAAATAAGTAGCTCCATAGATATATATAAGTAACAGAAAGTACTTTTCTTCATTGTTATTGCACAAATGTATAACAAAACTATGGTGTAAAAGTTTAATCATGTCTTTGCCTTGTTAAATAACAATATGACAAATAACAATACAACTTCAAGATCCAAGCAAGAAATCAACAACTAATAACCGCTGATGTAAATGAAAAGGACAAACGGAATAGAATGAGTAAAGTAGATCAAAGCAGTGAAGTGGATGAAAAGAATAAATCGTATGAAAACACTAATGCTGTTGAAACTAATGAAATGGATGTAAAGATTGCAATGGATGAAATGAACAAAATGGACGAAATGAATAAAGAGAAGAGGATGGAAAAATGAATACAGGAGACTGGTGAGCACACAGACAGATGGCATGGAATGTATGAGTGCATGGCATAAATGGAAAGTACAGAATTGATGATTCAAATACATGAGACGGGTGAAGTGCATGGGACAGATGGAGAGCACGGTACGGATCGAGTGCGTATGACAAGTGACATGGGCTGAACCGATAATGCAGGATGAATGAAAGTGAGTGGAGCGGATGAAGTCGGCAGAGTGGATGAAGCGCGTGGAGCAGATGAGTGCGTTGAGCAGATATATACGTTGAGCAGATGGGTGTGTAGAGTGGTCATCCACTCATGTGTGTAGAGCGGATGAGTGTGTAGAGCGGATGAGTGCGCTGAGCGGATGAGCGCGCTGAGCGGATGAGTGTATAGAGCGGATGAGTGTATAGAGCAGATGAGTGTGTAGAGCGGATGAGTGCATAGAGCAGATGAATGTGTCGGGCGGATGAGTGTATAGAGCAGATGAGTGTATAGAGCAGAGAAGTGTATAGTTCGGATGAGTGCGTAAGAGCGGATAAGTGTGTAAAAGCGGATGAGTGCGTAAGAGCGGATGAGTGTATAGAGTGGATGAATGCGTAAGAGTGGATGAATGCGTAAGAGCAGATGAGTGCGTAGAGCGGATGAGTGCGTAGAGCGGACGAGAGCGCAAAATGAATGAGGGCATGGAGCGGATGAGAGCGTGGACAGACAGGAGCTTGGTGCAGATGTAGGTTGTAGTGCGAATGTAGGTTGTGTGAGTGGTTAACAGAGTGGGGCAGATGTAGAGTGTGGAACAGATTTAGAGTGTTCAGAGGATGTAGGGCGTGATGGTCTTGAACAGACGTAGGGTGTTGAGCGGATGTAGAGTATGGTGTGGGCACGGAGCGGGTGTAGACTGCGGAGTGGGTGTAGAGTGCGAAGCGGGTGTAGAGTGTGGAGCAGGTGCAAAGCAAGGAGCGGGTGTATATTGCAGAGCGGGGGTCGAGCGTGGAGCAAACGGATGATGAATGCGGATGAACGGGTGAAATGGTTGGAAGGAACGGACGTAGTAAAAGGAAAAACTGGGTGTAGTGGGTGGTAGGAACGGAGGATGGAGCTGGAAGAATGGGTGATGTATATCGATGAGAGGGGTAAAGTATTAGGAAGGAACGGGTGAAGTGTGTGGACAAAATGGGTCAAATATACTGAATAGAATGATAGAAGTATGTGGATGGAACGGCTGAAGTGGATCGATCAAATGAAAAATATAGTTGGAACCGAGGAAGTATAGAAGTATGGGGTTGGAACAAGTGAGTGGAACGGATGAACTGGGTAGAACAGATGAACTGGGTGGAACGGATGAACTGGGTGAAACCGATGAACCAGGAGAAACGGATGAACCAGGTGGAATTGATGAACCGGGTGGAATTGATGAACTGGGTGGAAGGGGTGAACCGGGTGGAACGGATGAACCGGGTGACACATGTGGACGGAACGGGTGACGTAAGTGGTTCGAATGGGTGACATAAGTGGATCGAACGGATGACGTATGTGGATTGAACGGGTGAAGTATGTGGATGGAACGGATGAAATATGTGGATAGAACGGGTGAAATATGTGGAAGGTACTGGTGAAATATGTGGAAGGTAAGGGTGAAACATGTAGAAGGAACAGGTGAAATATGCAGAAGGTACTGGTGTAATATGTGAAAGGTACGGGTGAAATATGTGGAAGGAACGGGTGACATATGTGGAAAGAATGAGTGAAGTTTGTGGATGGAACGGGTGAAGTATGTCGACGGAACGGATGTAGAATAGGTGAAATGAGTGGAATGGGTGAAATGGTGGAACGGATGAAGTAGGTAGATGAACAGGTGATGCGTTTGGAACCAGTGAAGTGCGTGGAATCGGAGAAGTAGATGGAACGTGTCAAGTGGATGGGACGTGTGAAATGGGTGGAACCAGTGAAGTGGATGGAACATGTGAAGTTGATGTATGTGGATGGATGATGCATGGAGAAATGATAACCTGGGTAGAACGAATGCAAGAAGCACTGCATAAAATGGTTGGAGTGCATAGAATGGTTGGAGCGCACAAAATAGCTTAGAATACACGGAAGGGATTGAAGTGCATGGAACGGATTGGAGTGCATGGAACAGATTGGAGCGCATAGAATTGCGCAACTTGCATGGAATGGTTTGGAGTGCATGGAACGTTTGAAAGAGCATGTAAACCATCATATCACATCTCCACGCTTACTCTCTTCTCTACACCACCACTCAACTAGAACACAGCGATACTATGACATCATTCGGTATAGTTGTTCTCATACCATCATTTGCCTCATACTCCCCATCACCCTAACTAATCACTGCTGGTCAGACACCCTCCAGCCAGGCGTTCTCCTCAGGCCTAACGCAGCCAGAATTGGTCTGGATAAAACCTGCCAGAATGAACACATACTCCTAATCTCTCAACCACCTCACCTACCGCTAAGAAGCAGCTATCACACGAATGCCACACCAGCTGAACACATATCCGGTGCTCACACGCACCTTTGACTCTCTCTATTCTCTCTACTGACTTGAACTTCGGTTCCCGAGGGCGTTCAACCTACCAGCGCCTTGAGACCATACCAATGGTACATAAGGCACTATATAAATGCAAAGCAACATAACATAACATAAAGTAACATAATATTGTTAAGTAATTTCCTTGCTGATATTGTTCAAAAACTTCTGATAATTGTAAATGGATGCCTTGTTTCACTGGTGTCAACCTTCCGGGAAGACTGTCAGTGAAAGATTCTAAAACCTGTTTGTATCTATCTCCTATTAGATTATTAACTCCATTCCCTCCTAGAATGATGAGGACCTCTGCGGGGACTTGGAAAGGGAAGGAAGGAAAGGGGGTGTTGCTCCACACTCTCCAACGAAAGACGGAAGGAAGATCTTGGCTTACCGCTCCCTGATGAAGGAAGAACTCCACCAGATGAACCCCACTTTGCCCTACTCTCTCTCAAGACGATGTCCCGGGAAAGCAGGGGGGGTGAGTATGTGGGATACGTTTACCAGCCCAGCAGAAATTCCCCGCATCACAAATCTGCATTTTAGCAGTACAAAAATAATAGCTACGCTGTGTCTGCTGCGCAGATATTGCCCTGCATCACAAAACTGCATTTTAGCAGTTACAAAAATAAGGGCTGCGCTGTGTCTGCTGAGCACATATGGGGCAAGATGGAACATACACACCCCGAGAATGGCTGCATTTATTTTCT
This sequence comes from Ambystoma mexicanum, assembly GCF_040938575.1. Taxonomy (NCBI): domain Eukaryota; kingdom Metazoa; phylum Chordata; class Amphibia; order Caudata; family Ambystomatidae; genus Ambystoma; species Ambystoma mexicanum. The sequence continues at coordinate 664,510,491 of NC_090936.1, forward strand.
TCATGTGAACCCAAAGAGAAGAATTCAAAGGCAGAATGGCTCAGCGCTGCTGTGCTGTCATCTTAAAAACTTAAAACTGCTCAAGAAAATGTGCTGTGTTTAAAACGACCTTGCACTGGTGCTACTCCCATCTTTAAACATCACACAGATTGGGTCTAGTAAAACACATCCATGTCCATCTATTTCAGGTTGAACACCATCAAATGAGGGCCATTCCTCCCTGAACGGCGTTGTTTTGTCAAATAAAGTCTGGGAAAATCAGGGCATTTCATTTCAGTCCGCACGGCTAGTATTCACTTTGGAAACAAATTAACACACGCACAGCACTTCAAAAGAAGCTCTCTCTCTCCTTTTCCTGGTGTCAGTTTCAAAGAACCCATTTTCCAAGCATATGCCTGTATGTAGAAATTGACCAGACCTATGAAAGCTTTCAGAAAGCAAAATTCGAGGAAAACTGCATTTTGAAGAGGCGCTGCAAAAAACATAGGTATATTATACTCTGGGTATTTTATTTTCCCTCACAAAAAGAACTTCAACAGCCTGGCTGAGGCAGGCATTCCTGTTAGACCAGTTTGGTTTAAAGGCTAAATGTCGCAACTCCCCGTGATTTGATACTGCCAGGGCAGGGACCTTGTTCTATGGACTGACAAGTGTGATAATCACAGGGTGCCTCAGAATGCATGGCAGAGGTGCTCCCAAAGAAAAAAGGAATATTCACACCCATGTGTGTACCTCAGAAGTGTGTGTTCCCCTGCATTCAAACTGGAGGCCTTCAAAAAAGTAGTCATGGCAACCCCTGTGCCAGCTGACCGAGGGAAAACATTTGGCTGGGGGGTTGGAAATACTGCCCACCTTTGGGAACAAATGCAGCCCATTTGATTTAAAAGATTTTTTACATTAAGACATTTATTTCAGTAATCTAAAGAAGCAGTAATGTGAAATCATGACAGTTTGAATGTAATTTTTGCGCAAGTAAAATGAGACAATATGGGTCTTCTTGACATGTGGTGGACGTGAACAGCAGTTAAGAGTCATTTCTGGGGAAAGCGTACATGACACAGATATGAAACTTGATGGAAATATGCCCGACTCTGTTAAGGTTATGTGTAGCCATTTGTAGAATTTTACGTAAAATGTTTCCAGTGAAAAACTACGAAATGGCGCCCGAAGGGCATAGCAGCATCGCACAGATTTGGCGTTTGAAATAGCATATTCCTTGTAAAAAAATGGGATCTGACTATCTGATTTTCAGGAGGATAACACATTAAACATAAGGGTTTTGTTTCATAACTGATTTTGGCATAAGTAACTGTGGGGAAGCAAAGCACATCATTACACACACACTAAAACTGATGTCACTTCCTTGGAACCAATCAGTCGGCAGGGAGGTGGCGACATACACAGCTTGACTTATTCCATCCAAGAGGTAGGCCCAGGTTAATCCGCCCACATAGTAAAAATACTTTGATGTCATCCTGCTTATAAAAGGAGGAGGCATAGGGAGAGTCAGGACATTCAAAAATCTGAACATTCAAAATCCAGACCTTCAGACATTCAACATTCAAAATTCACCCTGCAAGACTCCAGACTCCAGAGCCAGACCAGAGGTAGCTGAACAACCTATCCAGAATCTCCTATCCAGGCAGAACCACCTATCCAGAACTAAACCCTACAAAAATACCAATACTTCAGGGAGAAAGGATGAAAGGCTGCTGACCCCTTTGGGAGAATCCAGTGACCAGACCTGTCCTTGCCCAGCTGATGCATCCCGCTGTCCACAGAGACCAGACCCCGGTTGCCCTGCTGTTCCCTTAAAGGAGAGCCCAGCTGCTGCCCAGGTGACCAGATCTGTGACCTGCTGTCCAGAGACCCGTTTAGCTGTCCATATGATATGATATGATATAGCATTTATAACGCGCCAATACACAAGTGTTTCAAGGCGCGACGAGGCAAGGGAGGGGGATCAAAGGGAAGACAGAACAACGATCCTACTAGGCCAGGTATCATTCAGATCGCGCAAGTGCATGGGGAGGGAGAAAGAGAAAAGTGTGTGGGGAAGGGAGAGGGGAAAGTGCAGTACATGGGATAGTAGAATAAAATAAGATAAATAAAAATGACCACTGGTGGCAAGTGCAAGGTAAGTGCAGACATAAGTGCTGGTAGGGGGAATGTAGGGATACAGAAAACAGTCCCCAGGTGCAGGGGTTGCCAGGGAGGCAGTGCAAGTGGGCAACTGGCAGTGCCTGGACCAGAGAGTCAGAAATGGTGGCCAGGTAACCAGTGCCGTTTCAGCCAGGAATTTAGCAGGGGAGAGGGGGAGAGAAAGCAGAGGCAAAGAGGCAGGTTTTGAGGTGCTTCCGGAACTGGAGATGGTTCGCCTCAAGTTTCAGGGAGGCAGGGTGGCTGTTCCAGAGGGAGGCTCCAGCCGAAGAAAGAGATCTACCACCAACTCGTTGCTTGGAGAAGCGACTGACCCTGAGGGAGTTGGAGGCGGATGAGCGAAGAGCTCGAGAAGGAAGATATTTAGGGAGAGTTGAAGGTATTGAGGCCCCAGGCCTCAGAAGGTCTTGTGGACAATGCAGAGGGTTTTGAACTTAATCCTCACAGCCACTGGGAGCAAGTGCAGAGATTTCAGTCCTGGAGAGATACGATCCCTGGGCTTGAGGCCAAGGACAAGTCTTGCAGTCCTGTTCTGGATGAGTTGCAGAGGGCGGAGAGTAAAGGCAGGCAGATTTTGAAAGAGGCTGTTGCAGTAGGTATCTGGTTAAATTGTCGAAAACAAATTTTCGAAATGCCATTTTGTCGAAAATGGCGGAAAAAAAAATCCAAATGATTTTTATTTTTATTTTATATGATTTATTTTTGTTTCTTTAGTAAAAAAAAAGTGTCAATAAAACAAAAACGGGGGGTTATTTTAAAAAAAATGTTTAAAAAAATTTGAAAAAAATGTGTTTGCCAATTTTGTGTCGACAAAATGGCATTTCCAAAACTATAAACCGTTGCAGTAGTCCAGCCTAGAGAGAACCAGAGCTCTGGAGACAGTGAGCTTCTGGGGGAAGGAGAGGAAAGGAAGAATACCTCTGAGGAGGTGCAGCTGGTAGTGTGGCTTCTTAGAGACGTCGGAGATGTGAGGAGAGAAGGAGAGTGTGGAGTCGAAGATGACCTTGAGGTTTTTAGCCTAGCAGGTGGGAGCAGGAAGAGGGCCAACAGAGGCTGGCCAGAGGGCGACAGGAAAGGAGGGAACAGGTGTGCCGATGAGAAGAATCTCAGTCTTACTTGCATTAAGGCAGAGGTCATTGGCGGCACAACACTCCTGGATAGCAGACAGTCAGCGATGAGAGAGGTGGCCAAAGGTAGCCTGAAAATGAGCTGAGTGTCATCCGCATAGCACTAAATGTTAGGGCAGAGAGCGGCAATGCGGTGGGCAAGAAGTGCCAGGTATTGGTTGAACAGCCAGGGATAGAGTTTAGACCCCTGGAGGACACCACAGGTAGAGAAAAAGATAGTGGAGAGGAAGGACCCAAGTAAGACCTGGTAGAGTCGGTCAGAGAGGAAAGAAGTCAGCCACGCCGGGGCCTGACCGGTGATACCCAGGTTATCACAGAGACATTTGAGCAGGATGGCATGGTTGACCGTGTCAAAGGCAGAAGAGAGATCAAGCAAGATGAGGACACAAGGGCTGTTAGAATCAAGGCTGGAGAGCAGGTATTCACGGATGTTCCGTTGAGCAGTTTCCGTGCTTCTGGCAGCTCTGAAGCCAGACTGATGGCCATGAAGACAACCAACAGATTCAGTGTGAAGATTAAGCTGGGAGATGGCCAGCTTTTCTAGGAGTTTGCCCTGGAAGGGAGTGATGGAGATTGGGCGAAATTAGCCGGGCAGGAGGGGTCGGCAGAGGGTTTCTTAAGAAGAGGGTGCACAAGGGAGTGCTTCAGGGGGGATGGGAAGACTCCAGTGGCGAAGGAGTGGTTGCAGAAGTCAGCCAGAGCAGGAGCCAGGGAGTCTATTGGTTGTTGATGGTTTTGGAGGAACAGGGGTGAACCTGTTTTGACGAGACTTTCATAGATCGGACTTGTCTAGAAACCTTGTCCGCGGAGAACAGGGAAAAGGCAGAGAAGGAGGGAGGAGAGGTGGCTGCAGAAGGGCCAGAGGAAGAGGAGGGAGTAGAGGGAGGGAGAGGAGAGGAGGAGAGTGAGGACAGGATGTCCTGAGTTTTAGAGATGAAGTGAGAAGCAAGTGCTGTGCAGAGGGCCTGGGAAGGGACAGGAGAGGTAGAGACTGTGGCAGGATTGGCCAGTTCCTTGCAGATTTTAAAGAGTTCAGCCGAGTTGTTAGATACCGCAGAGACGCAGGCTTGGATATGAGCTCTCTTCTTGGTGAGGACAGAGAGCCGGTATGGCCTTTGGAGCAGGCGGCAGGCCAGTTTGCCAGAGGATGTACATGAAGCAAGCCATTTCCTCTCGGCCACCCTGCACTTGTGTTTAAGGGAGACAAGGTCTGAGTTCTGGTTGCGCTCGGTCCCCAGGGTGTTCCCCGGGCTCGTGGCTCCCCTGGTGGCGCATCTTAGCCTGAAGGGCCTTCAGTTTTCCCTACATGGATGCTTGGTTGGTCGAGGTGGCCGTCCATCCTGATTCGTCTCCGGCTGGTTTACCAGGCATTGCGGGCTGGGGTTTTCTGGTGTACTGGTGTTTGTTTCTTGTGGAGCCCTCTCGGGATCTGGTTTTTGTCAGGGCTCAGATTTGCTCATGGATGGGGTGGATTTTCTGTCCCGGGGAGGGTCCAGCGTCTGCTGTCTGTTCTGGGCAGGTTTCTCAGGAGGCGGTGTGTCACGGTTCACCTGTTGATCATGCTTCAGGGGCCCATGGCAACTTACATCTTTCTGGTTCCGTGGGCTCGTCTTAATCTGCATCTTCTGGTGTGTTAGCTACACTCCCACTGGCTCCTGGGTTCTCGGGTTTACGAGGCCTTGATCCCGGTGTCTCAGACTCTGTGGTATTCCATACTGTGGTGGTTGCAGGTTCCGTATCTCCAGGTGGGGCTGTCCCTGGTCCGTACTCCTTTACCCCTCTTTTCTCCAGCCACAGCAGAGAGGGGGGCCACGTTAGGCACCCTCTTTGGCCCAGGGGTTTTGGGCTCCAGAGGAGGACCGTCGTTCGTCCACTTGGAGAGATTGTGTGCCATTCTCCGGGGCCTGTTGGACTTTAGGGTTTTTTTTGGGTGGGGAAGTTGCTTCGGGGTCTCTCTTCTTCCCGTCCTTGTACTTATCGGGTCCTTTGTGGTGTGTCACCACCCCCCCCCCCTTTAATTACTGGTTCTCCCGGACTCTGTGGTTTTGCAGTGTGCTCCTAGGTTACTGCCTAGGGTTGTGTCTCGGTTTGGCACCTTTCAGGATCTGGTTGTCCCTGCGTTTTCGGGTCCCACAGTTGCGGGAAGGGGTGGCTTGGCCTTTCTTGGATGTGCAGTAGGTGGTTTTCTGGTGTATTTGGCTCGGACTGCTCCTTTCGGGTGGTCTGGTAGTCCCTTGTTTGCTTTTGGCCCTGCTGCATGCAGATCGGAAGGCCTCCGTGGTTTTCCATTAGCCAGTGGCTCTGTGTTGTTGTCTCCATGGCTTCTGTGGTTTTTCTGGCCAGAGGATACGGCCAGAGTCAGCGCTGGAAGAAAAAAAACACCCCTGAGCAAACTGTAACTTCCTCTGGTGAACCCGTGCAAGGGGTCATAAGAGGAAGTTACAGTCGTCAGACACGACTGGGTGTATTTATTTATTTATTTATGCAATGTTTGTCGGATATAGGTATCTGACAAACATTGCATAAATAGGATTATTTATTTATGCAATGTTTGTCGGATACCTGTATCCGACAAACATTTCATGAATAAATATATAGATACCCAACAAACATTGCATAAATAAATAAATACACTTTGAAACTATCACACATGATGCAGCCACCCAATGGCTTTCAGAGGGGAGATGCATGAGCTGTGCCAGGTGGGTTTCAAGTAAGAAAAAACGTTGCTTATGGCAAACAGAAATCACCGTTTGAATAGTACCCAAGGGGGAGTTTTATTTATAAAATGGGATGCAAATTGTGCATTTTAAAGAATATTTACTCGGCAACCCTGGTCAAAACTATTATCCGCATAGTGAAGTAACTCAACACCAGTGCTGTGGAAGTGGTTTAAAGTAGAATTTATATATAGTTTTGAAAAGAAGCACCATGAAAGAAATAGCACCATTTGAAACTATTATATTGGACATTTCCTTTGATCGGAGGTCAACTGCCAGTTTTCAACTGCCAGCTCTGCCCCCGAAATCTCACCTCCTCTGGCAACACCCTCCCCCCCTGGACTCCGCCCTCACCCCGGCCCTTGTGGGATCCCCCAGCAATTAATTTCCATTTCCACCACTGGTGGAACCCCAACCCATGGCACAACGTAGGGGTCCACTTTGCATACTTCCCCAGTGGGCACCCCACATAAACAGCAGTACAGTCCTTAACACCCAATACCTGAAACTTAGTCCGTGACATAGTCCGTAAGACGGGCAGGTTTCCCACGCCCTGTTCTCAGGGGGTACCTCCTGCCTGTCTCCCTGGCCAGTGTCCCTTCACCTGGCCCCCCACGGGCCGGGGACTCCACTGGGGATGGACGATCCCCCCCTTCATCCGGTGTTTCATCAGGGGCCAAGTCCTCCGGAACGTCCACTCTTGGCTCACCCAGCCTCTTGAAAAAGCTGACGTTTCTGGTGACAGACGCTGTACCGTCAGACGCGATCACCATTGATCCCTTGACCACCACCACGTCCAATGGAGAGGGTTCATAGGTGAGAGACAGTTTGCCCTGAGGGTGACGATTTCTCACAAGCACTTCATCGCCCAGGGCAATTCTCGGCGGTCTTAATCCTCTTCTGTTGTTCTCCATTTCTGTCCTCAGTCTCCGCTCTTCCTCCACCTGGTCATTGTCAATTGCCGCCGGCTCACGCTCGCCCACCTCCGGTATTATGTCCCTCGGGCACCTCTGAAACAGTGCCTCTGCAGGCGCCATGCCAGTGGACGAATGTGGTGTTTTCCGGTACCCCCGTAGGAACACATACAGGGCCCTTTGCAGGCACTCTCCCTTTCCTTGCGCAATCCTGAACACCTTATTCAGAGTGCGCATCATGCGTTCCGCCTCCCCATTCACCCGAGGCCATAGTGGGGTGACCTTCCTATGGTGGATGCAATAGTCCTTCATAAGGTCTGCGAAGCTGTCACCTGGGAACGGGGCACCATTATCGGAGCACAAGACTGTAGGCAGTCCATGGGTGGCAAATATTTTCTCCAAAGCCACCACCACCTTGTCAAACGCCACCGACTCTACAAACTCCACCTCCGGGTACCAGGACCACTCGTCCACCACCACCAGCAAGTGAGTGCCTCTCGTGGTGGACCCAAAATCGGCATGGACCACTTCCCATGGCCTTGTTCCGCGGGGCATGGTCTCGATGGACGGCTCACGTTGTGCTGGTGAGGCCGCCTGGCACCACACACAGGACGCCACAAACTCCTCCACTCTCCGCTCCAGCTCCGGGAACCACACCTTTTGCCTGAGGCGAGCCTTCGTCTTCGGAGCCCCTTGGTGTCCTTGGTGTGCCAGAGCGATGATCTGCGCAATCTTGGCTTGGGGGACCACGATTCTGTCTCCCTTTAGCAGCAGGCCTGAGTCCGAGAAGGACAGCTCCTCCTTGCACCCTACAGAGTTGCTCTAGCACCACCTTTGCCTCACTTGTTCTCCTGTTCAGCGCCTCCAACACAGTCTTCCAGGCCCCTTGCTCCATCACCGCCCTCAGGATGCCAAAACACTCATCATTCTTTGACGCCTGTTCAAGTTCCTCCACCTGCATTGAGTTTGGGGTAGCGGTTTCTACCACCAACCGGACGTGCTCCTCCGCCTCCTCTGCACTGGCGGATGGTTGGGCACCCCCTCTCGGGTGCCTGGAGAAGTAGTCAGCCGCGTCGTTACTCCCTGGACGGTAGACCAACGACACTCCGTACTCAAGGAGCGCCAGCATCCATCGCTCTATCCTCACTGGTGGTTTAGATGAGGACCCAGCCATTATGGGAAGCAGGGGCTTGTGATCAGTGATAACACCATGGTGGTAAGCGCACAGGCACCCCAAGGATGTAAAAACAATGGGGCCGCAACTCACCACCAAAAACACTCAGTGTCCCTCTTTGATAGATGGTCGTTGATGTGTTCACTGGCAAACCCACAGATGCCAAATGTTCCTCAGGTGTCGCAGGGCAGGAGCAGCTCCCCAATGTAGCAGATCAGGTAGCCAGGCAAATAGAGGATCCAACAATTGAGCAGGGTGGGCCTCAAAGCATGAACCCACTAGGCCTCCTTGGTTGCACACCCAATCACTCGGTGAAAAACAGTGAAAAAGCAAATTACTCACACTGAAAACGGCATGTGCTGCCTCTAGTATCTACTGGATTATCCAAAAATGTCGCCTGGATGGCTCACCAACGCTTACTTTCAAAGCCGTGGCCTCCCAGGGCCTATTGTGTAAAATGGCCGCCGACCACGTGTGTCACTCCTCTCTCCGCGGCATGTTTCGGAAGGTGCGCTTCACATCCGATCATCACGTACGCTTCCAAAGGTCACCGCCTGTCCCGGGTATACATCCGACGTTCGTTGCCACTGTTAGCAGTCACTGCCGACTGCCGTACAGTGAGCCCCCCAGTTACAAACACAAGACACAGAGACTGGTTGTTGCTCTGGTGGGCTCCCCGGTGGCTCTGAGGCCGCCGGGAACGCCCTGTTTATTTATAGCCGCACACGACAAAGTGAACGTCACTCCGTCGCGTGCTCGCCCTTAAAGGGCCAGCGCCACAAACCCTACCGATTTAGGCAGTAGGATACTGCTTTTTAAGCAGTCCTACCGCCTACCGATTTAGTGGCAACAAATACCGATTTTAAAAATACATATATATTTTTTTTGGCTTGACTGCCTGAGGCCCGGCATAGCATGATCAGCATCCTCTGGTGTAGGCGGGGGGGCGAGCCGGGCTTTTGATGTAAAAGGCGCCCACGGCGGCAGGCTAAATGCGCCCATCTGCCGCAGGTGCCATTAGCCCCCCACCAGGCCAGCTCTGGGGAGTCTTACAGGGGCTCCCCCGAGCTGGCGTGGTGGCAGGCGCCTCATTGTCATTGAATGCACCCGCGGCGGGCTCATTCAACGACAATGGGCTGCTGACGGGCCCTATTCCTATCATTACCTCCTCGCCGGACTATTTTTGAAACTTTAAGATTCCTACAGATTTTTGGTCACAGAATGTTGCCATGTATGACTTCACAGTGGAGTAAATGCAGCAAGGACAAGGTATGCCATCCTGTTTGCTGACTACATGTCAACATGGGTGGAGATACAATTCCTGGATGACCTAACGCCCTAACCATTACATCCATTATCACATTCTTCAAGCGAGAAAATAATCCTACTTGTGTAACCACGGGCAAGGACGCGCAATTCACGTCAATGGAAATGAAGTCGTAACTGCTATAGTAGGAAGGCATCAAATAGTTGAAAGTGCCAACAGGCGGATAAAAGGAGTACTACAAATAGCGAGTTTAAGTGGACTGCACGCATGACGAAGTACTTAAAACTATCGCGTCGCATAGAATTGTACCTCACAGCGCCTCCACCGTTTCATGAGTGGGCGGAGCCTACAATGATTCTTTATGGGAATTCAGGATGAAAATACACGCCTTTAGCGCTCGCTCAATGATACACAGAAGGCCTGTCAGCATATGGCTGCCCCAGTGGGCGATAGAGTTGTCGTTAAATCTGAAAATCAACCTGAACCCGAAGGAATGCAATGACGTAAAAAAAATACAAAGGCGTTGCAAAGAAAAGCAACACGTCATCACGACCTAAGGAAAGACGCTTGCGGAAAGCAAATATTGTGCACATAGCTTTTAACTCAAATACAGCACACACATACAGATCATCAAATTGCGAGAGACGTACGTGAAAACCTCGGCGCAAACAACTGACAGCGAGTCTACTACGGCTGTTGAAATTACCATGAGCAGAAGCGAAGCACCTAGAGAGGAAGAACGCCACAATGTCACTGAAAAAGAAGGCCGCCAACGTGAGGAACTCTTCCCACCCATTACCACCTGCCATAAATGCAGTAGGGGTAGGAGCCGAATATGGCATGTCATGTCATATGCCAGTTACACGTGCCACTGCATGTCACCACTATAAGTGACACGTGCCACTGACAGGTGTCACATGCCATACCCCAAAAAAAGGTTTCATGTGTCATGGTAAGTCTGTCTCTTCGTTTATCAAATAATAATCCTCCTTTTAAAAAATAAAAATACAAAGCGCCAATTATAATCCTTTTTTGCAGAAATATTGAGAGGCCCAAGGAGGGATTCGAACACAAGACCTCGTGCTCCATAACCACTACCCCACTACTTCTCACGATATTAAAATGTTCAAATTCTACCTCTAATGTGAACTGTCACATGGTTTAATGATGCTCCCTTTTTTATTTATCCCTAAATTACATCTTAAAACAAACTTCATGTGCGATTCTGAAGGTTTGTAGGATAGAAACAATTTACTGAAAGTATTTGCATCTTGTGCTTTTCTTGCATAATACTAAATTTAAAAAACAGTTCAATCCAAACCTGTTACTGTGTAATGCTTTAAATGTCAAACATGTATTGTGCACATGTTTTCCAAAACAGTATGGACACAATATTAAAGTGTTTGTGTTTGTACATTAATTTATGCGTTTCACACTTGACTGTACGAACTGTGATAAATACAGTACAACCATATCCCACTGATAATATTTATGATTTATATATCAGAGTATATGCACGATCATGAAAACATCATTTACAAATGTTGCTAAATCTACAGATTTAGGGCCCAATTCATAGAATCCAGCGCAGAAGCAGTGCAAGTGCCGCGCGCCGAGAAGGAGCGTGCGGCACGCATGCACCAGCTGTGGCGCAAACCAGCAATTGCGGGGCACGCGTATTCATGGATTTTCCGAGGCATCAGTAGCCGTGGCGCAATGGACACCAAGCAGCGCCAGTAATGCCCCAACACACCCCCATGCGCAGGCAAAAGCCCCTGAAATGCCCAATACTGCGCAAGGCCCCGTGCCATCCGTGACCCGGCACACAGCCCCCCATCGTAATCGCGTGAACAATCAGAGCGTAACCTGCTCGCACCAGCCAAATTGCGAGAAAAGGCCCTCATATACCCGGCTCACACCAGCAAAATCACATGGGAAGTACCGCGCGTACCCCGTACGCACCCCAGCAAAATCATGTACCCCACTCGCACCAGCCAAATCGCGTGGGAAGGCCCGTGTGTACCCCGTCCGCGCCCCAGCAATATTGCGTACCCCGCTCGCACCAGCCAAATCACGTGGGATGGCCTGCCTGTGTCCGGTGATACACGTACAACTGCCCTGGAAGCAGACACCTCCTCACGGGACAACCAGACCCAACAGTGGACCATACCCCGCAGGCAGCCCACATCAACCACCTGGCCCCCGCCTTCATCCCTTGACCACACCCCGCAGGCAGCCCACACCACATGGCACCCCCACCATCACCCGTGACCATATCCCCCAGGCAGCCCACACCACATGGGACCCCCACCATCACCTGTGAACATACCCCGCAGGCAGCCCACACCACATGGGATCCCCACCATCACCCGTGAACATACCCCGCAGGCAGCCCACACCACATGAGACCCCCACCATCACCTGTGAACATACCACACAGGCAGCCCACACCACATGGGACCCCCACCATCACCTGTGAACATATCCCGCAGGCAGCCCACACAACATGGGACACCACCATCACCCGTGAACATACCCCGCAGGCAGCCCACACCACATGGGACCCCAACTATCACCTGTGAACACACCCTGCAGGCAGCCCACACCACATGGCACCCCCACCATCACCCGTGACCATACCCCGCAGGCAGCCCACACCAGATGGGTCCCCCACCATCACCTGTGAACATACCCCGCAGGCAGCCCACACCACATGGGATCCCCACCATCACCCGTGAACATACCCCACAGGCAGCCCACACCACATGAGACCCCCACCATCACCTGTGAACATATCCCGCAGACAGCCCACACAGCATGGGACACCACCATCACCCGTGAACATACCCCGCAGGCAGCCCACACCACATGGGACCCCAACCATCACCTGTGAACATATCCCGCAGACAGCCCACACAGCATGGGACACCACCATCACCCGTGAACATACCCCGCAGGCAGCCCACACCACATGGGACCCCAACCATCACCTGTGAACATACCCCACAGTCAGCCCACACCACATGGCCACCCCATCAACCGTGACCATACCCCACAGGCAGGCCCCGCCTCATGTCCCCACCTGTGACGGCAACCTGAAGGCAGGCCCTGCCTCATGTCCACACCCCCCACCAGTGACGGCAACCTGCAGGCAGGCCCCGCCACATGTCCCCACCTGTGATGGCAACCTGCAGGCAGGCCACGCCTCGTGTCCCCACCCCCCACCAGTGACGGCAACCTGCAGGCAGGCCCCGCCACATGTCCCCACCTGTGACGGCAACCTGCAGGCAGGCCCCGCCTCATGTCCCCACCCCCCACCAGTGACGGCAACCTGCAGGCAGGCCCTGCCACATGTCCCCACCTATGACGGCAACCTGCAGGCAGGCCCCGCCTCATGTCCTCACCCCCCACCAGTGATGGCAACCTGCAGGCAGGCCCTGCCACATGTCCCCACCTGTGACGGCAACCTGCAGGCAGGCCCCGCCTCATGTCCCCACCCCCCACCAGTGACGGCAACCTGCAGGCAGGCTCCGCCTCATGTCCCCAACCCCCACCAGTGACAGCAACCTGCAGGCAGGCCCTGCCACATGTCCCCACCTGTGATGGCAACCTGCAGGCAGGCCACGCCTCATGTGCCCACCCCCCACCAGTGACGGCAACCTGCAGGCAGGCCCCGCCTCATGTCCCCACCCCCCACCAGTGACGGCAACCTGCAGGCAGGCCCCGCCTCATGTCCCCACCCCCCCACCAGTGACGGCAACCTGCAGGCAGGCCCCGCCTCATGTCCCTAACCCCCACCAGTGACAGCAACCTGCAGGCAGGCCCTGCCACATGTCCCTGCCCCCCACCCCAAAACACATTGGACCAACATGCAATCACGCAGCACATGCCAACTAAAATGCCACCTCACGCTGCCTCCCCCTGGTGCACCTCAACACCCATCCATTGGTCATGCTCCCTTTGTCATGTGAATCCTAACTTCACACATGCATGCATATGCACACACATAAACAACATTGGTGAACAGCAGGGACACGCAAATGAGTCATGGAGGAGTGAAACATGCGTTAAACAGTTGAGACCAGATACCACTTCGATTTCAATGTCAAAAAATTATATTAAAAACATGTATCTAAGTCACACACAGTAAAAACATCAAATTAAACATGCATGAACCAAATCAGAAACCAAAAGAAAGTGAAAACCAAAATCAATGTGATGTAAAAAATGAAAGAGTCAAAATTGTGGTCCTTGTCCATTAATGTATGTGCAAATGAAATCACATGTCATGTGAAAACCATTCCTCCATGGTTTAAAAAACTGTTCAAATTAAAATCCAAATATTTACAAAGATCCAAGGTCCATGGTCCCAAAACATGTCGAAAAATCCTAAAAATACAATACAAAAATAACTATATACAAGATGCAGAGCAAAGGCTAGGAACTCCAAATAAAAAGAAAAAACACATGAAACCTACTCCTAAAGAACTATATACAAAGGCAGCAGGCTAGTCCATCTCCTCACCATGCTCTCTCAAAGTCCCCACCAGGGCGTCATCGAACACTGTGTCCACTTCCAGTAGGCGGGCCTCGGCTTTCCCGTCGAGGGCTTGCAGGGACACCTCCATGCTCCTCTCGAACTCCCTGCGAGTCTCCTCAAGGACCTCCGCCCGCCTCTCTTCCCGACGCAGTGAATTCTCCACCCTGGCCATGGTGTCGCACCTCCTGTGCCCGCTGCCACTCTGCCCCAATTTGACGGCCTAAACGCTCTAACACGGAAGACATCCTTGTCGTACGGTCCACGTTTGCCTCCTGCCCGATGTCCGATACCTGCCCCTCTGATGTTGAACGCCCAAGTCCTGTTGCTTCCTACCCTGAGCCTGCTGGTGCCAAAATGCCCGGTGCCTGCACCACAAGGACAGCCTCCGGGATGATGACACAACCCGAGGCCGTCGTGCACGTGCCCTGCTGCTTGGTGCTTGCACTTCCTCCCTTGCCATAGCTCCTGTCGCTGCGGTGACAACCTTTGCTGATCCTCCTTTGACTCCCGACTATGGCAGGGATGTGATCTCCACCAGACTGGCCGCCAGGGTTGGGACAGGTACACAGGGGGCCCTGGTGGTATATGGGCCGGAAGACGGCAGGGAGGACGACTGGCGCACAGAGGAGGAAAAGGAGGAGAGGGTCACAGCAGTAGCTAGCACACGTACCAGATTTGTGACCAGGAACTGAGCTAGCCATTTAATTAGGTGACAGACCTCATTGTGATGATGTGCAAGCCCCCAATTGGAAGCCTGCACATCATCACGATGGGTGCCTGTATGCCTCGCAATACCGGCTAGCAACAGTTCCACCCTGTCAGGAATTGCTTCATCCGCAGGTAGTGGAAGATCTGTTTGCTTGGATACATCTGCCACCTGCGGATGGGTCTGGCCTGAGGCATGCCCGCAGGTGCATACTGGTGCAGTCGTAGTTCCAGGGACAAGATCAGTCACAGGCCCCTCCACGGTGACCTGCACTGCCTCTGGCCCCTGATCCTGGACTGCACCAGTCACACCTACCTCATCCCCACTGCCGGGTCCCATGTGCTGGGCTGATATGTCCTCCTCCTCCTCCGCCACCACCAACCTGGATGACTCCCCACTGTCTTCTGCATCAGATTGCTCCTGTTTGGGCTCACCTGTCCCTGCCACTGCCGAGGTGCCCACGACCAACGTCACCCTCTTGGGCCTTCCCTCAGCAGCTGCGGCCATTGTCATGGACGCGGCACCAGTCTCCGGAAGATGACGGTACCTGGGAGGAGGACTGGGCCCTGCATCTGTGCCTGGTGGAGGCATCCCTGCTGCAGTGCTCCACAGCGCCTTCTCCGCCCTCTTCTTCCATCGTCACTGTGGATAGGGAAACATAGAACACAAACATCAGGCTACTGAACATATGTGTGTATGTGTGTTTGTTACAATGCAAATGTACATCAGTGGCACTTTCAAAGGTCACAACCATCATCACCCTCCAATACACACAGGAAAGTGCCATTCACACACATTCACAAACATGTCTGTCATTCACAACAGACATTCACATCCATGGACAAGGCACTGACACAAGATCAAAATTGTGTATTCAGCTCACACACATCATGGGACATACAAATCTCATTCACACACATCACCTGACAGTCATGAGGCAGGCCATGGAGCTATCACATCACAGTGCACTCGAGGGCAAATTGGCAGCGTGAGGCAATCACAAATCATGAACTCAAGTAACATACGTGCGGAGTGTTGGGCAGTCACACACTCACTACTTAGACACACGCACATGCACAACTTGCATGTCCATGATGGTGACATAAGCACCCATGTGTCACACCTCTCGCATGCCCCAGACACAGGTATGCAAACATGTACGCATCGGTACATGCCGGCGCGCATCACGCATTGCAAAACAGACACCATTGATGTGGGACACGCTTGAATGGACTCACATGCAGCACTGTCAGGGACATGCACACAGACATCTGTACAGGAGGCATGCCAGACATAAGGCCATGGTGCACACTCCATCCACATGTCAACATGCACATGCACAATGGTGGACAAGAACACATGAACACTTACCACTCGACTCCAGACGGAACATTGACTCCAAGACCTGGGGGCACAGCGCTGGGTAGAAGCGCACCAGGACCCTCATCTCGTCAGTGGTCAACCGGCCCCGGCATCTCGCTCTATCATCACCAGCCTTGATGAGGCACCAGGCCTTGTTGTGGGTCCTGGACTTGAAGTCTTCCCAGCGCTTGTGGACATGATGGTAGTCGCGGGGTGCCAGCCCCTCCGCATTGATGGCACCAACGATGTCCCCCTAGATCTGGGGTGCACAACATACGGCCCGCAAGCCATATGCGGCCCGCCCTATTGTGCTTTGCGGCCTCCCAGTGGGTAGAACTTTCATAATGAAGTGCGGCCCACTTCAAGCCACGAAAAAAACAAAGCGGGCCGCACTTTATTACGAAAGTCTTTCTTGACTGAGATGCTGCTGACAAAAGCGTCCCTAGAGGGCTCTAATTGCCCCCCTAATTGAAGGCCTGCCCCCCCCACTCAAATCTCCCTCTTCGGCAAAGAATTCTTTCCAGAAGCATCAAAGGTGTTCCTTTGTCCAGCTGTCATTTGCGCACATTTGCAGGCTAGTTTGCACAGCCTGTGTTTTTTCTTCTGCCCAGAAAGGGATAACGCTGGAAGCAATGGGCCATGAATATCACTTGCAGTGGAGGCCATCAGTGATACAAGCAGGCTAACTCCATGGTGGACACACTATTGTTTTCCAACTGTGCAGCTTACACATGTTTAGAACAAAAACACATTTTTCAAACTTAAGCATGCTTCTTGAACTTTCATTCGTTTTCTTTGAAATAATTTTCTTTTTTTGTTGACTGCCACAGAAATACCCTGTGATTTTTGTGTCCCTTCTTTTGTGTTTTTTCACAAGTTCTATTTCTAAAGCAGTCATATGCTTGTCAAACTGCTTAATCACAAATAAATGCTTCTATTGCTTACATGGGTGCCAACTTTTGATTTTCACTATGTGGGCAAAATTCCCCACCCTAACCCTGAATATAAGCAAGCTGCCAGCCCACACATTTTATAGCACTTGGTTTTATAAGTAATTACAAAAAGTTTAAGATTTGCAGCCAGGGAGGGAGGGGCGGGAGAGGGGGGAATATATGTCCTTCGTGTGTGTGTGTATATGTTGAGAAGCGGAGGTAGAGGGATGTGTCGGGTCTGCCTGCCTGCATGTATGTCTGTGTGAGTATCTTGAGATGCAGTGGTGGGGGGGATGTTTCGGGTCTGCCTGTATTTTTGTTTTTGTGTGCATGTTGAGATGCGGGGTGGGGGGGATGTGTCGGGTTTGCCTACATGTATGTCACTTTGTGTATGTTGAGATGCAGGGGTGGGGGGTTGTGACGGGTCTGCGTCGGGTCTGCCTGTATATTTGTTTTTGTGTATATGTTGAGATGTTTGGTTGAGGGTGGTGGACAGGGGGCATAGTGTTTGGTTGGGGGGGTGGGGGCCATGGAGCTTAGTGTTTGGTTGCAGGGTGGGGGCCATGGGGCATAGTGTTTGGTTGAGGGGTGGGTGTCATGGGGAATAATGTTTGGTTGAGGCGTGGGTTTCTTGGGGCATAGTATTTGCTTGAGGGGTGGGTTTCTTGGGGCATAGTATTTACTTGAGGGGTGGGTTTCTTGGGGCATAGTGTTTGCTTGAGGGGTGGGTGTCATGGGGCATAGTGTTTGGTTGAGGGCTGGGGGCCATGGGGCTTAGTGTTTGGTTGCGGGGTGGGGGCCGTGGGGCATAGTATTTGGTTGAGGGTTAGGGGCCATGGGCATAGTGTCGCACTCCAAGAGTGAACCCAAAAATAAAGCTAAAAAAGGCACAGTTAGGAGATGTACCTCCTTTGCTTTTTGTGGAAACCCAACCCAACTCAACGAAGGCCATACTCCTCTTGGGCAACCGAAACAGCAAAGTATAGCAGTCCAAAATAACGGAATGTCCAATCAAGGGTCAATAAAATATATATAATTTAATTAAACAGACGATATGCAATAACTAAATAGAAATAAATGATAACAATGGAAAATGTGTGGTACAAAATGTAAGTTTGAAATACAAATAAACATGGTTACAGCTCAAAAACGTATTCTTTTTCCATGTGTTTAATGAAAAGGGGGGTTGAAAAGGCCTCCTGCCGCGCCTATCGCCCCACCCACATTTACTTTTCGGCCCACTAGAGGCATCATGTAAGGTACTTTCGGCCCTCTGTCAAAATCAGTTGTGCACCCCTGCCCTAGATCTTCTTCCGTCCTTCATTGCCGACTTGCGATGGGCCGTGGAAGAGCCCTAGGACTTGCTCCACCAGGATGCCAACTTCCCTGGCTGAGAAGCTGACAGCCCTCTGACTCTCTGCCGGAGGGTTTGGGGGGCCAAATGCAGGGCATGTGGGCAGCAGGAACACAGAGTGAGCTGGCAGCAGCAGATGGCTCGTAGGAGGCAGCTCGGGAAGTTGGAGGCAGGTAAATGGCCTTGTAGGCAGGAGCGTGGGTTTTCCATGTTCTTTCGCGTGGCCAGCCGAAAACAGAGCGATTCTGCATGTGCAGAAACAGCGTGTTAGCGTGTAATCAGAGTAAAGGCCCTAACCGTGTAAGTTACGTGACATGTGCTGGACGTTGAGCGTTGCCGTTCAGTATCGGGTTAAAGGTCTGTGTAGAACAACAGTTCACTGTACATGCTTTTCATGGGAAAGGACGGGTGAACTTCATATTTTTGTGGGTTCACACGCAAATAGTTCACTAGTGTGACAGTGCGTACTTCTAGTTTTGGCACAGAAGTTCCTTACGTGCACACACGCGTGTGATTTTTTTAATTCTACGAGACAGACGATGAGTCGTGCACATATTTTTCCCACTGTGGTTGCCCATGTGTATCGCGTACCCCATTTTCGAGGTGTTCCTCGCGTATGCATTTTTTATGTCACTGGGTGCCACAGCATACTGCAGGACGTTTTTTACTCACACATGTGCTACCGAGGGGTCGCATACATGTTGATTTTTGTTTTTGGGGTGCCTGAACGTTGTGCAACCCGTTATTTTTTCACCAGGGGTCACATAGAGCCTTTCTGGAGCACAGTGGTACGTTTTGCATCACGTACCCTGCCCCCTCACTCGATTTGCCCAGGACAATTGTTGGCTGCACCTCCCATTGCACAAGTCCATCAGTGCCAAGACTGGGAGGGCAACAAATGGGAGGCAAAGGTGGGCGACTTGCCAGAGGTGGCCAAGGTGGGCGACATGGCTGGTGTGGCCAAGGCGGATGATGTGGCCAGGGTGGCCAAGCTGGCCAAGGTGGGCGACGTGGCCAGGGTGGCCAAGGTGGCCAAGGTGATCCACGTGGGCAAGGTGTCCAGGCCCATGCAGGGAGAGCTATGCCCCACACCCAACCGCAGCAGGGAGATGCAGCAGCTGCTGACATACCCAGCACCCCTGGTCCCAGACAAGCAGTGCCATCTGCTGTCCAGAGCAGCCAGGGTTTGGAAGCTGCAGGGGCGGCTGCGGCTATCGCTACCCAGGCTCAGCCATCCCAGACTGTAGTGGTCCTGGCACAGGGACAGGGTGACTCAATGGCCGATTTCTATGTCCCGAAGGCCAAGATATGTGCGGTGCAAGTTCCTGGCACCGGCACCCGGGGTTCTGGAGCAGCAGTGTCATCTGCTATCCACACCGGCCAGGGTCTGGAGGCTGCAGGGGCAGCTGTAGCAACCGGCACCCTGGCTCAGGGTCACCCAGCCAGGACTGGATTGGTCCTGGCCCAGTGTGACTCAGGTGCCAAGTCCCTTGTCACTAAGGCCAAGACACGTGCGGCGTAGGGTCCTGGCAACAGCACCCAGCTACCGATACCATACCTGCAAGCCAACCTTCTGTAATTACATTGGTGGCTGATTCCATAGGCCAGTCCACCTGTACTCCAGCCCCTACTGACCAGAGCGGTACAAGCCACTCAGGGTCTGCACCACCTCACAAGAAGCATGCTCCAGCGGTACAGGCTGAGACCCCAGACACGGCAGAGGAGTCCCACACATTGAGAAAGAGGAGTTTCTGAGATGAGGAACTGTACATGCTCGTGGACTACGTGCTGGAACATGGCCGTAACATGCTGGTGCAGGCAGGGAGCACACATACACCTGCTCAGTGTATGGCCCACTGGCAGTGCCTCGCGGACCGCATTAGCGCCTTGGGCTATGAGAGGCGCACAGCTGGTTATGTTGTGAAGCGTTGGAATGACCTCCGATACCGAGCAAAAGACAAGCTGGCTGCAAAGTACGCCTCTACTCTGGTGACTGGCAGTGGGTCACCACTAGAGGATGATGAACTCACTGGACATGAGGCGATCGCTAGTAATTTCATTGCAGTGGAGCAGATCCAAGGCATGGGAGACCTGCCAATGTATGAGGGAATGTCTGGTGAGTGGTGATGCGTGTGTGTACAGGCCATGTGTATGTTGCTTTGGTGATGTGTTATGATTGTCTGCAAGTTCAGGCTACATTGACATGACTGCCATGTGTGACCCATGTGATGTTGGACTGATACGTGCTTGTTGTCATGCAGACTGCATTCAAACCATGTGCTGCACACAGAGGCAATCTTCATCACCACACCTGCTCCCTCCTTCCATGACACTCTCTGTCCAGCCTCTCTTGGCCCTATTCTTGCTCCAACCTGTGGTCGCGGATAGCCTGTGATGATCTTCCACTCGACAGTCGCCTTCTATCGTCACATGATTGACGTCTCTGTGAGGTCACCCTGCAAGTTGCTCCTCCTCAGAGGCATTCTTCCTTTCCTCTTCAACCCCCAGCAGCTCACTGTCTCCAGATGACTGGTAATTCCTATGGTGGACTGCTGCAACGGGCTTTACCAGGATTTCTGTGATTCTACACCTTTCCCTCTGCAACTCTGCCAGTCCTGGACTGTGTGAAAAGTCCTTTAGGCTTGGTGCAAGGTATCTCCCTAGGACTGTGATGATGGCACAGGCTCACAGTGGCTATGAGTGTTCATTCCTGTACCCTGTGCATTCTTAGGAAGTCCCTATGGGTCCTGGGCCAGCAATTCCTTCAACTCCATCTCCAGTATTTACTTCATTCTCATGGTCTTTGATCATCCCTTTCATACTCCCTCAGGGTCAGTTGCTCCTCATGGAAATTAGTTTGTGGTTCACATCTGTGTTAAGCTGGGGCCTCCCTCTGGTACAGCGTCCGTGCCTCTATGTAACTGGAGGTGTAGCTTCTCTGGGTCTGGAAGCACTTTTGATGCTTCCTCATGTGTTGTGCTTTCTGTCCTCCTCTCCCCTGCTGTAGTCCCAGATGACTGAGAGAATGCACTTGCCACCAGCCCACACTGTCTGCTACGACACGGTCCCCTGAGCAACCATTTTAACCCATGCACTGCCTCTCAGCCATCCCCCGCCCTTGGGGGTGGGGTTTACTGTATTCCTACAACCCACTACCAACACTTTACACATGATGACGGCACTTACCCTTACACTGCCATCAGGCCACGACATAGACACTACTGGATCTGTGTTTTTATTCATAGTTCAGGCCGTACCCATGCACTGCACTGCACCCACACACTTCTAAACCCTGTTATCCCCTTCAACATGCCTATTCACTTGAGTGATGTCAATGTGACCTAGCATTATTGAATCTGTGTGCCTGCCCTCACTGTATTACAACACCCTAGCGTCGTTGCACCCTGTGACACATGTGTGTTTTCTAATAGTGAATTCCATGAAATGTCATCTGACATGCATTGTACATGGCTCATGGTCAGTAGTATTCAACTTCCATCTGAGGATGGTTTATAGTTCTGCCATGGCTATGCTACGTGCTATCTGTGTATTGGCTTCAGTCATGTTTGTGGAAGGACTATGCCAGTCACATGCTTGTGTGTGATGCAGGTGCTATGCAGTATATGTGTTATTTTGCCCTTTGACACGCATTCATGTCTGCTTTCATGCTCCCCTTCCATTTCATTGACACTGCGTGAGGGCCTGACTTTGTGTCATGTGTGACATGGCAGGTTCATGTGTCGGCTGAAAACATTGTAATACCTATGTGTGTGGCCTATGCTTTCAACATGTGTATTCATGTTTTTTTTTTAATTTGTGAATGTGATGAGGCACTGGATGCAGTGGAGGAGGATGTGGTGTGGTAGCCCATGAGAATCCATTGGTGCTACAGACTATCCTGGCCTGGGATGTCTCTGAGTAAACCTCTGAGGAAGCTTATGCCTCTGGTGCTGAATCGGACATGGAACCCTCATTGCTGTTGCAGGTGAGTGATTCTACTGTGGATGCTGTTCTGTCCCAAACACCTGCAGGGGGGGCTAGACCCCCTCACAGGGCCAGTCAGGTTTGGAATGTCCGTCTGTGGTGGTTACGGCTGCAGGGTCATGCTCCACAGTATTGGCTCCTGTTCCTGGGGCGGCTGATCGAGGGAGGAATGCAGTCCTGCAGCGACAGGCAGCACCAGCGCAGCAAGGGCCAGGTATCCTTGGGTCTGGCAGGTGTGTGGTCTGGCAACGTGGTGGCCATGTGCCACCCAGAAATACTGTGTGGGAGCAATCCATGTATACTTGTGCGCAGCAACAGGGGGCATCATGTGATATGTTGGCTCAGGGCATGGGCATGGATAGGGTGGCCAATTCCAATTTATTTTTCGCACGCACTTTTATGCATTGGTGACTTTACCTTCGCAGGATCACTGTTACTTTGTATCCTTTCTTTTTTTACAATTCAGCAATTCTCCTTTCTATTCGCGTTTTATCGCCACACACGCAACCTTCAATTTTGGGATTACAGTCACTTTTTTTATTTTTTTTATACTCTTTATTTCTTATTTTCAACGAGAAAGAACATATCAAATACAAAGCAAATTCAACTAGGCCATGAAGCTATATTCAACATCATAACTTAAACCTGAATCAAAGAAAACAGTGAACAGTAACCTACAATCACATATTAACCCCAACACGTTTTATAACATAACCATGAGCAGTGACCTGACATTCACAAACATAATAGACAACACAAAACAAGAGAACATAACAACACAATAACCCCCCCCACCCCCCAACGTATCCATTTTGCTTTTAACACAAACCAGGCTTGTGTTGCCTTCGATAACTCACTGGTCATGTTAATTGGTCTTCTTTAATTTTATTCATGCAACCGTCAAGGACATTACCAATGCCTCCTCTGCTCCTCCACAACTCTGCCGTTCACCCGAGAGGGTCGCAGGCTGCTTTCAGGCAACTTGAAGGTTCCTTTCTTCCGCTCACTCAGTTTCAGTCTTGGAATGCTGATGGCTTCCTGAAAGTGTGGATTTCTCGCTTGGCCCTCTCTTGATCCGTGCAACTGCCGATCAGCCCATTGGCCTTCCAAATTTCACAGCCTGGTTCACATCAGCCCCAAAATAACTGTTCCTTCTCATAACCAGCCTCGCTCAGAGTGTGCCTGTGCGCACCACCTTTTATTCTCACAGGGAGTGTTAACAAGTGGCAGGTGTGTATTGATATGATATGATATGATAGGTTATTTATAACGCACTTAATACCCAAAGGTTTCTAAGCACGGTTGCAGGGATCGAACCTGTGACTCCATGTGGTCTTGCTGCCAAGGCAAGCACATTGCCGCTGAGCTATCCTCCTGGGACATTGTTAGGACTACGTGCCTGACTCTGCCTCGCCTCATTGCAGGGACAGAGCCAATGCAAGTCAGTGTAAGTAATCTTTCTGACCTCATTACTCATCTTCCTCGGCTCAGTACTGTTGTCAATGTAAAGTGGGGAGGAATTATGGGAGCTGTAGTTTCCCATACAATAAGCAGGGATAGCGGTTAGATGGGGTGTGGAAAAAGGGGCATACCATGTCTCACCATTGGGTGCTTCTCCCCCACTCCCTGAGGACCCCCTGCCCAGGTGATCCGGCCTCACTTGTCCACCCCCAGCATCAGGATCCAAAAGCTATGGCCTTTCCCAGGCCACCTGAGTACGGGATCCCGGGGTCTAGGTTGTGAAACACCCTTTGTTTTTTCACAATAATCTCTTCCGATTTTTTAAACAGCACATGTATATTTAAATCCAGTTATTTAAAACCTCACATCATTCATGTGTTTTCTTATTAATATAATTGTTTTGAAATGGTTTTTATATTAAATGCAAGCTCTCATTACACTAGATACAGTATAATATGCTTCAATAAAAAAATTCTCAGGCATCAAAAGAGGAATCGGTTAGTGCTTGCCAAACCTTCGGTGTATCAAGGATAGGATCCATAACAGACCTTATAAACCGACTTCAAGAACCTGTTCTCTACAAAGAAATTTACCCCAAAATGTTTTCGAAACTTCAAAAAACCAGAGGTGTGTCTTAAAATGAAATAAAATGCTTTACTAATTAGATTTTATAAACATTTTACACATTTTGAAATGCAAAAAGTATGTCAAATTTCTATTGTTCTTCTAAGGTAACATTAAATGAGAAATCTATTTTAGTCTCACGAATGATGCCTCCCTACCAATCTTCAGTATTGCGTATGGCACTTTTTATGACGTGTTCAAATGAAACTGAGAATTAGTTACATGTACTATATTTTTTTCTAGACAAGAAGTTTGATAGAAGCAATTAAAAAATCTCTGAGAATTTCATTGTCCAGTAGACATACATCACTTATGATCGATGTGTTAATACCAGAGGTAAGATGATACATGAATATAAAATAATTAACCACAGCTTTGTATTAACACACTGTCAAAGCGTTCTTAAAAAAATGCCTAGAATGATTGGGGTGGAGCAGTTACCTGCTCTATTGTTTTGTCCCAGCCAAGGGAGGAGATGCCTCGCCCAATTCCATTCAGGTGCCTAGGAGAGCCTATTTCAGCTATTGAGTTACTGGTACCTGCCAAGACCGATGCACAATCCTTTGGCATAGATAAGTTCCCTGTATTGATGTATGCCAGAAATGTAATGCTCATCTCCTTGACTCCATCAGTACTACGAAAACAATTCCATTTACATTTGATGGCCATGGACTGATGCTGAATCGTTAAAAAACAAAGTGCATAGTATGTGAAGCAAACCATTCAGATCGAGGGAAATACAATCAACCAGGTCACATCCTTTGAATGTTTCTGCCTGAGGCTCACACACATTAGTTCGGCCAGACTGAGAAAGCTATTTTTAGGCAGATACAGCTAAACCATAAAAAAGGTTTTGGGTGGCAGCCCCTAGGCCTGTAATTGATATTTATAAGCTCCAAGTGTGCCACGCTGAAAATTATGAAACTTAGAAATATAGAAATAAGGACTTGCAAGAGCTAAAACATGAGAAACTACTGAGAATTATTTTTAAAACATGTCCTTAAACTCCCTGGGGGTAAACCATCAATGCTGCTGCACAAAGAGACAGGCCTTGGGCATATTCCACGGATGTTGGCCTCCAGCCCTCTGCTCCATGAGATTGGAATCTGGAGTTCCCCTCTCCGTGGCAAGTGCCGGGATACCCTGAAGGATATACTGGGGCCAGAGGGGAAAAGTGTGTCCCTTGGTGCAAGCATGTGAAAAACTGCTTAATTGAACTAGGCTGCCAGCAGCTTTGGACAAACCCATCTAACATCATTCGGGAGGGATAGACGAACAATGACACATGAAATCCACCAGAAGACACAGGAGGATGTTATTGCCTTGGGAGAGGGATTCCGCTCACTAGGTTTGTACTGGGACTCAAATTGTCCAATGGTTATGAACAGTATCTGGACTGACATGGTCCTGAGTTAGCAAGGGTGCTCTTGGTTACATTTATATGTGGAAATGTACCACTAGCCTTGAGTACTCACCGCTGGGGATTGAAAATGACAGATGCATATCCTCAATGCACACATATCAGAGAGATAGAGTTGCATTTTATGTGACTCTGGCCAAAGTACATCACTGTAGGAAACACATTATTGAGGCCCTTTTTTATCATGCCAAACATCCATAGCACTTTTGATGCCTTAGTAGCTTGTAGAAGAAGTGAAAACGTGGACTTATAAATATGCTGTGATAAATTGCATGTTTAAGTCTTGGTTAATTAGGAGAACGGTGGAACAGTAGCTAACCACAAACAGTTTATGCAACAGATATGTCTATTGTAATGACATAACTGGGTTTCTATTTTACCACATTTAGCTAGCCAAAAACTACTCGACACGTTACATATTTGACAGCTGCTGACTGCGACATTCGATATTCACGAGATACGTCAGTATTATTGTTTATCTTGTTGAATTTTATTTACCTTTGATATTTTAACAAGGAACCTCATGTTTTTTTTGTGCTAGGCACAGTCAGGCTATGCACTTTATATTAACCTAGCCATTAGGGCAGGTTTGTTTCTATAGACTCTTTTAGTGTTTGGTTGACTATAAGATATTTGATCTTCAACCGATAACTGCGGTTGCATATGTATCTTGGTTGTTATAAACTTAATTTGTCACAATGTGTACTTAATGGCAATTGGCAAATAATATTTATTGATTATTTAAAGAATTGCCAGAATTATCACAATTGAATATTAGTAGCATTTAATTAAGTATGCATTTAAATATTCCTACAAAATATACAGTGTAGTATTAGATAGGGTTTAAAACAATAAATATGCTTTCTGAATAGCTGCATTCATTGTACTGATTGTTGTGAAGATAAATTGAAAGTTTGTCTGGATGGTTCGCTAGTACCAACATCAAATTAATCATTATTACAATCCTAGGAACCTCTGTAATCACTTTATACATCACAATGTAGCGCATACCATGAATTATCTCAAAGTTCGTACATATAATTGAAAAACATTACCATGGTTTTCTGTATCATTATCAAGCATTCAAAAATAAAACTATTTCTTTTTTTAATTCAAAGGAAATATAGAAATAGTTTATATTGCTTCAACATTTGGTTGGATGATATTATGTACATTAAAATTGATTATTTTATCATTAAAGGTAACAAGGACATGATATTTATTATTATTATTATTATTATTATTATTATTATTATTATTATTATTATTATTATTATTAGAATATCTGGATTTCGAGACAAATCCCCCTACATGATGGTTGTTAGGTGTAAATATAGCAGATTCCCGAGCCTCAGATATTTGGCTATGATACCAAACATTTTTGTGATTTGGGGGTAGGAAAACACATCCACCTGCCAAACTTCTGGCATCGACCACCCTGTATTTCACCCCTAACCTTTCCATTGGGGCTGATTTCGGGCTGAGATTTTATTAAAATGTATTCAAACCACTAACTTCATTGCAGACTGATTATAGTAAAGTGCAGTTGGCTTTGCATGTGTCAAATCCAATACATTGTGTTTAAATAATATAGTCTGAAACAGAAAAGATCTAACTATTACAGCCTGCAATAAAAATGTATATAACATATCTAATAATTAAGTTTGTATGATATGTGATAATTATATTATGGAAGTTTACATCACACGGCACTACCATTTGAAGGTGCTCTTGAGGTTGTGAAAAAAGGACAGTGGGTCAGGTTAGTTGGGAGAAAGGGAAAATGCAATATAGCTTGGTTTGTAGATGTATGCACACTGCAAGTACCATGATATCCACATGCTGTATTGTTTCTAGGTGTCATGTGTAGAGAGAGTAGAGGCGTATATGTTAATCTTTAGAGCTATGATTTGTGTGCCCGTGTTGCTAGGATACATTGGCTGGGACAGTAGATAGTGGATCAGAATATTTTAAAAGATGAGTTCAGTGTAGGGATTGCATATAGGCATATTCCTAGTGGCAACAGTTACCTGAAGAGGAATAAGGTTATGCTGTATTTGCGCAGACAAAAAATATACATAGCCTTGATACAAGAGACTCACCTTACGCAAGAAAAGTTAGAGGTGATCCGTAAGAAATGGAAAGGGACAGTCGTAGGCGCTACATATTCAGCTTATGCTAGAGGAGTGATTACCTGGGTTGCACCGCATGTCCCGTTCCAGCTACTACAATCCACAGTGGAAGCAGATGGGAGGATGGTTATGATAAGAGGGCTGGTGGAAAATAAAGAAGTGAGCATTGTTAATACATATGCCCCGAACCAAGACACGGAGGCATACTTTAGGACCCTGTACAGCAAACTGGGCAGGTGCTTGGGGGGTGGGGGGTGGTGATCTGGGGTGGAGACTTCAACTGTGTACTAAATCCGAAACTTGATAGATCAGATAGCAAAATAGACAGGCCCACTCCTGCGGCTAGAGCGTTGCAGACACTACTGATGGACTTCGGGTTCGAGGATGCATGGAGGGTGCGCCACCTGCAGGAGAGACAATACTCACCTTTACTCGACCCCACAAAATCTGCATACTAGGCTGGATTATATGTTTGTCACACAAGAGTTGATGGTAGAGATAGCGCAAACGGAATATAAAGCAAGGGTCCTATTGGACCACTTGCCGCTGGTTCTGGAGTGGCAATACCGACCCCCAAGAGCAAAGATACCAACTTGGCGCCTCAGAGCTGAAGCGTTGAAAGATACAATTTTCAGGGAAGATTTGAGAGACGAAATAATAAGTTACTTTGAGATCAACACTGGTAGTGTTGAGACAGCTGGTACACGAGGGGAATCCTTTAAAGTAGTGATAAGCGGGATAGCCATAGTTAAGTCCAAGGGACTACAAGGAGGGATATTAACTGACCTACAGGAAGCAGAAAAAGAACTAAATCAGCGTTAAGAAGGGGAGGCACCACCAAGGAAGATAATGAAGTGATACTTAGGTTGCAACAAAGATGTGTGGGTTACTGGGAGAGATTGTGTAATCTAAACTATAGAAAGTATATAGAGAGACAGGATGATGACGGTGATAAGCCAGGAAGAACCTTGGCATGTTTATATAAGAGCGAGGCTCCCAGACCTGCAATCAGAACAATAACGAAGGAAGACGGGTGCATAGTGGACACCCAAGAAGGAGTCAATCGTGAGTTTGTAGAGTATCACCAAATCCTGTATAGAGACACGAAGGGAAGCGATTGCAGAAAAATAAACGAAACACTGGAAGATATAGGCTTGCCGCAGATTAGTGCGGAAGAGCGAGAGGAGGTAGATGCCCCGATTACCCTAGAAGAACTAGAGAAGGTAATAGTGCAACTACCCACCAGAAAGACCCGGGGGCCGACGGATTCCCGAGCAAATTTTATAAAATGTACAGAAATGAGGTGCTCCTCCCGCTTTTAGCGATGCTAAATGAGGCGTATGAAATAGGAAGGCTGCCAAAGACTCTAAGAGAGGCGATAATCATACCACTCCCGAAACCCAATAAGCCTAGCAAGGATTGTGGGTCATTCTGACCACTGTCCATGCTAAATCAGGATAGCAAAATACTTACAGCGGTCCTAGCAAACAGGATGAGAAAAGTTATTACCAAATTAATTCACCCCGACCAGAATGGGTATGTCCCGAATAGGAACATAACCAACAATCATAGAAGACTTTACCGAGTTATTGAACACGCGAACAGGGAGGCAGGCGAAATGGCAATTGTATCTTTAGATGCTCTAAAGGCCTTTAACTTGGTTAAATGGCTCTGGCTGATTGCAGCCCTGACCAATTACGGGATAGGGCCTGGGTATCTTAAATGGGTCCAATTGTTATATAGCGCACCTCTGGCTAGGGTTAAAATGGGGGCAATAATATCGGAGAAATGGCAACTTAGTAGGGGTACTAGACAGGGATGCCTGTGATCCCCTATGCTGTATAACCTGGCCCTAGAGCCCCTGGTGATATACTTAAGGCAGCAGTACAACATAATAGGTATCACCATAAAAGGGGAACCGCATTTAATCTCCCTGTATGCTGACGATATGCTGTTATATCTAACTTACCCCGAAGAAAACCTCCAATATGTGCTAGAGGTGATGGAGAAATTTGTGTTGCTGTCTGGTGTAGCAGTAAATCCTAAAAAGTCATGTATATTCCCGCTGGGCAGATACAAGGGGATCCCGCTAGAACAGTTACCCATTTTACAGAAACCTTGGGAGGTCGACACGTTTAGATATCTTGGGATAAATATCTACCATACAGTGGAGGCAGAGCACCTGCATAATACTGAGAAAGCCGTCAAGAGCATTGAAAATAGCATGAAGTTCTGGGTAAAGCTTCCTTTGGCGATGATGGGGAGAGGGACAATGCTAAAAATGGTGGTCCTGCCAAGGCTACTACACTATTTTAGCAACATACCGTACCTGATACCAAGGCGATTCTTTGCTCGATTACATAGCATATGTAGGGATTTCCTATGCTGTGGGACGAGGAAAAGAATTGCCCTCTGGAAGCTACAAAATTCACATGATAAAGGGGGGATTAAACTGCCAAATTACGAAATCTACTATCTGGCTAGCCAACTACAATATGTGGCCAAATGGCTATCTGAAGATCCAACCCCAGAATCTGGGCTGTTTAAGCTAGAATGTGCCCCTTTCTTCCTACAAGAAATTATGTGGCTGCCCAAAGCGGATATGAAGGAGCGTCCGAAGATGATGATATTGGGATGGTAGATATGGCATAAGGCCTGTCAGGTAATGGAGAACACATCCCCGTGTTCCCAGCAAGTGCCACCAGTTGCGCTGGCGGTAAAAGAAAGCCAGCTAAAGATGATGATCAGGAAGCATTGGGAACCAGTAGGGGTGGCAACCATGGGAGATATCTGGCAAGAGGAGAGTATACTAGAATTTGAGAGGCTAGTGGAGGAAACAGGATTACACACGGGACAGTATATCAGGTATCATGGGGTGGTGCGGCGAATTAAAGAGACATGGTCCGAAATAGTACTAGAAGATCAACCGGACGCCACCTTAGACATAATATATGACATAGCAGAAGGGGGCATGAGATATCTAGAATATATGAGATGGTGATGTCCAAAGTGGGGAAAGAACCGGTACAACTAAGGCGGGACTGGGAGGAAGAAGTGGGTGCCCCTATGACTGACGGGATGCGGGAGGGGGCCCAAGGGTATCATAAGAAAGTGTCAAGGAATGCAAGGTTGCAACAAATACAATTATACGTAACCCATAGAGCTTACATGACACCCCAGAGGATAGCTAAATTTAAAAATGTGGGAAGACAATCATGCCCCAAATGTGACGAGGAGAACGCCGGAATGGTGCACATTTTTTGGGCGTGCCCAGTAATTGAGAGATTCTGGGGAGAAATAGCACATAGGTTGGAAGAAAAAGGGATTAAGATAATGGTAGAAACAGCATGGGCATGTCTGATAGGAGGGCTCCCCAGACCGCGCAAGCTTAAGCATGTTAGCAAATTAAAAGATTTGCCATATATACTTGCGAAGCGCAGAGTTGCTATGGGATGGAAAGCATGTCACAGACATAGAATAGAAGTGTGGTGGAAAGACCTTCAGAAATGGGCAGAAGCTAAAACTGCAGTATGGCAGGAAGCTAACAATTCTAGTGGGGAGGAGGAGGCTGAAACATTGACAGCCTGGAAACATTTACTAGCCACGTTATTTGGGCCCACGCAAGACTGGTCGAGTGATCAGGACCCAGCAGAGAACACGGGAGAAGGACTCCAGTTGCAAGATGAAGAAACAGAATGTGCAGGAGAGTAGGCTCGGGTGGGAGCGAGGTCACCGGGGAAGCAGTAGACATTGTTTGCGTGATATAAATTTGAAAGGATATAACATGTACTGCAAGTTTGGTTTGTGTTGTTTGTGGAAATTAATAAAAATTCTTTAAAAAAAAAATGGCATATTCCTGGTGGTGTCCCTAGGGCCAACTCAGCTTACTAAAAGGTTAATTTGGAATCTGCAGGAGCCAGTGGAAAAACAATTAAATTGAGTACTGAAGACATACACGACAGCAGAGAACTAATTGATTGGGGAGCCATAGGACCAACTGGCTGTGGGACCACAGGGAGGAAAACATAAGCAGGACAAAAGTGCATTGTGGCACACGGGTGGAAATAACATCGACATAATCTCAACCGGGCACCAGGAAGTTAAAAATACAGTGGTAAGGGGACGCACGGATGTGTCTTGACTCCGTGTGAGCTCCGTGAAACTGGGTCCCTGAAGTGGATTGAGCCCCCACTTTGCGACCCCCCCAAAACCCAAAATGGCTGTAGAGCTGGTTGACGATCCCCCACCTCAAGGCGTCA
Organism: Ambystoma mexicanum; assembly: GCF_040938575.1. Taxonomy (NCBI): domain Eukaryota; kingdom Metazoa; phylum Chordata; class Amphibia; order Caudata; family Ambystomatidae; genus Ambystoma; species Ambystoma mexicanum. Next base: position 664,542,627 of record NC_090936.1, read on the forward strand.
AAAAATCAGCTCGAAATCGGACCCTGGAAACCTGAGAAAGCTTGTCCCTCGGGTAGACCCTGCAAGCAGCAGCTCCGCGGCCCTTTTGAATCTGACGAAGCACGCGTAACGGCCAGAGGAGTACCCCGGACCTGCGGAAAGGGGTGAGCCCAGAAACACCTCGCCCCCCGTGTGGACACCCCCGTGCCCCCTCGAACTCTATCGCACACATTAAAACGGTGACCGGCGCCGTGTCTGCTGCGCCTGCATCAAAAGAGGCACCAGACCGAGATACGAAATACGCTCACCACCAGAAGACGGTAGGCGGCTGCTCCCATCTCGCTACTCGCAGCACCGGACGTAGCGTGAAACCGCCACGCGCTGCTGTCGGACCCCTGGCGCTTTCTCCCGCGGGCCACGCGGCGGCGAGTTGAGGCTCCTCCGCCCCGCTGGGGATCGCGTGAAGCGCGGGTGGCCAGGCCAGCACGGGCCGGCTGCCCGTGTCCAGATGAAGGAGCACGCCCTGGAGACCCGGAGACCTAAATACCCATAAACACACAGAATTCGTGTGGGAAAAGTGGAAGACACCTAAACAGACCAAAAAGGGAAGGAAAAGGACAAAGGAAAGAGGGCAGGGAAGAACACAGAAAAAGGAGATAGCTGCAGATACGCAGACGCACAACCCCATATCTGATCACATCACAACCAAAGTAGAGAGTGTGCCCTCCAGACAGCTAAGACACTCCTTGATCTGCCCAGCTATAACTACGCACACCCCAGCTCCAGGGATCCCACGGGCCCACGCTGAGGTGACTACCACACCCACTGAACAAAGAATATTGAAGCCCCCTATGAGGAGATTACCAGCCGTGTCCAGTGGGGAACTCAGGGTCACCCCTCCAGGACCCACATATCTGGACAGGTGATCATATTGCAGACAAGTAACGTTGTGGAGGAGAGTGTTCCACCTCACTGCCGCACTCCCTAACCGCAAGGGACATAGCCTAGACGCAAGGCCTGATACAACGAAAGGCACAAGGTCATCGACCACGAATACTGACCTCTGAACCCCTCCAAACAGGGAAACTTATCCACGTCCCGTACAGGCCAGAGAGCCAATTAAAAGAACTATTGGTGACCCAGCGACTCTTGTACACCCTTCACATCCTCTGTCCATCATCGAGGGCTACAGAAACCCCCGGATCCCATCCCCTAAAGTGCGACAAATTGGCCACGTCTGCGAACATCACAGTGCAGAGGGTTGGGCCCCCGACGCAGGGGCGTGTGCCTCCTCTGCCCTGGTCCCCATCTCTTTGCCAGATGCTACCAGCACTACCTCAGAGGCCCCAGGGAGCCCATGGACATAAAAGAGAAACTAGCCCCATTCACCTACGTCTCAACGTCCTCTGAGAGGTGCGACCCCAACATGGCAAATAAAGACAATCATGTGAGTGAATCAGCGGCTACCAAAGGAGACATCGCCGCCTTACTGGGCGAAATAAAGAATAAGGGTGCCAACATCGGCTCCAAAATAGACAAAATCACGCATCGTTTAGATACTATGGAAGAAAGGCTGGAAGGGGTCGAGAATAACCAAGCTTCTATAGATACCCTAGAGGCACAGCTTGACCACCGGATGACGGAACTGGAACAACGGGAAGAGAATTTCAAACTCAAACTCGACGACTTGGAAAATTGGGAAAGAAGGAACAACCTGAGAATTTTTGGTATCCCGGAACGAGAAGGGGAGACAGAGAGCGATCTAAGGAATACCTTACACGAAATCATCAAACTCCTAATCTCGGACGACGCGATTGACGAGCCCAAAACGGAGAGGATACATAGAGCCGGAGGTCCCCCAGCCGGACCAAGGCTGTACTCGCCCGATTCCATCGCTTCCAAGACAAGACCAGGATCCTTGAAAGGGCGAGGAGCAGCGATTCGATCACTCTAGGAGGTGCCCAGATCTCAATATACCAAGACCTATCGTCCATGAAGCTGGCACTCCGACGGATGTGTGGATCCCTTACTAAACACCTGAAGGAAAAGAATAGAAGATACAGGTGGGGCTACCCCTTCTCCCTCTCCTTTGAATACGACGGCAACAAAATCAAGCTAAGATCAGAAAGAGAAATTAAGGCATGCATCTCAGACCTCCTTGGGCCGCACACAGAAGAAAATGGCCAGGAGGGACCACAACGAGAAGATAGAGGATGGCGTATACAAGGCCCCAGAAGGAAACGAGTGAAAGGTTTGAGGAAATTCCGAAGAGGTAACACCCCCCCGGGGGAGATAACTGACGATCCACAGCTTTGGTAAGATGACATTTATTCCAATGCACAAATTAATGACCTGAATGGAGAAAGATGTATAGGCTTAAAACAAAGTCAGGACATGGACATAAGGGAGGGTTAAAGGGGGCTCAATCAAGACTAAGATGTTATATTAAGCAAAGGGACGTGTAGTAATGGTCCCCACAGGTGGTTCGATGCTGGACCAATGTTCTGATCTGGGTTCGATCGAACGCCACCAATTTGGAAAGGGAGGGGGGTGGGGGGGATGGGCGGACAGAAAATGGGCGAAGGTTATAGCAATAACGGTGATAATTCAGGACATCCAGGACAATGTGGGACTCAATGAACACTCTACTTTCTTGATATGGGTCATAAACATGTACCTAACAAGCTCTAACGATGGCACAAGTTGAAGAGCAGAAGGGAAAGGACTCCCTTAGGATAGGAACACTTAAAGTGAAAGGACTAAATTCACCAACCAAAAGGTCACTGGTGGCTAGGGAATTTCAAAGATCTCAAATCGACATTCTTTTCTTACAGGAGACAAAGTTCACCAAAGGCGAGGAGCGATGTATCATCAGGAAACGAGGGGGAATGGAGTTCTGGGGCTCCGGGCCACTTAGGAAAGGAGGCGTGGGTATCCTGATCAAGAAGGGGATCAACCTGGAGGTGGATAAGACATGGTCTGATGTAGGTGGGTGAGCCCTCTTGATATCTGGGAAAATCGCAAAGGTAAATGTAACGATTGCAGTGATATATTCCCCCAACATCGGACAAGTCAAAATTCTAGAGAAAACAATACCCAAAATAATGTTGGAAGCCTCAGGCCATATTATTCTGGGAGGGGACTTCAACCAATGGGCAGATCCGACCAAAGACTGGAAACCAGGCAATCCCAAAACGAGAAGCCAAAATAGAGGTGATCGCACTGAACTGCTCGACATGATGGAAATGTATGATCTGAAGGACGTGTGGAGAATCAAACATCCTAATGAGAGAGGTTACACATTCTATTCTAACCCCCACAAAACATTCAACCGAATTGACTATATATACCTCACTAAGGAGCTCCTCGACATCACAACATACTCAAAGATTATCCCGATAACATGGTCAGACCATGATATGGTCCTGGCAGACATAGAATGGACAGACCTACCTGTCCCGGGCGGGAAGTGGCGGTGTAATGAGAGGCATACTTCAAACTGAATAATAATGGCAAGGTGTCCAAACAAACAATATGGGAAGCGGGTAAAGCTACCTGGAGAGGCATCCTAATACGTGAAGGGTCTTCTAAGAAAAGAGAGCGAAAGATCATAGAACATAGACTCAGATCTGAAATATTTCAATTGGAGAGTGATATAAGGAAAAATCCAGGCATAGACCAGGATAAAATAAATGCAGCACAGTGCGAAAGGGAGGAACTTCGACTATTAGAACACCAACAAGTAGCGCGCAAACTCCGATTCCTCAAACAAATATTTTATGAAAAGGGGGACAAAACTGATGCACTACTAGCTGCCAGACTCAGAGAGCAAAGGGAAGAGCGAAAAGTGAAAGAGATAATTGAAGAAAACCCCTCCACAGCATATACCCCCACACCATTCCTGAGACTTTTGCTAACTTCTTCGAGAAGCTATACACCTCGGAAGCGAGCCCCAGCAAATGAAACATAGATCACTACTTATCCTCAATCAATATGCCCAAAATATCATACACAGAATCTGAACTTCTAGAATCCCCAATCTCTGAAACTGAGGTCCAAGACGCAATTAAAAGATTAACCATGGGTAAATCCCCCGGGGAAGATGGCTACATCGCCGGTTTTTACAAAACTTTCAGTGCACAGCTAACACCATTCCTGACAGAACTATTTAATGAGATAATAGAAACAGGAGAAGCCCCGGACTCCTTCACGAGGGCACTAATAACAGTGATTCCCAAAGAAGGGAGAAACCCTAAATATTGTGGATCATACCACCCCATCTCCCTACTCAACCTAGATGCTAAAATCTATACCAGGGTATTGGCCGCCCGTTTGGAAGTACTGATGCCTCACATCATACATAATGACCAAGTCGGATTTATATTGGGTAGGCAGGGGGCGGATACTATGCGTAAAACACTTCATCTTGTCCACTCATCACACACCCTACCCGGCGATCAGATGCCACTGTCGATAGATTCAGAAAAGGCCTTTGACAGAGTAGAGTGGGAATTCCTGAGGGCAGTCTTGCAAAAGGTGGGAATAGGGCCGAGATTTAGAAAGGGAATCCATGCGGTATATACATCCCTGAAGGCATCAATATTTGTAAACGGAGAATACTCCAGATGGTTCGAAATGGAACGCAGAACCCGACAGGGGTGTCCCCTCTCTGCAATCCTCTTTGCGCTCTCCCTGGAACCCCTAGACCAAAACATGAGATCTGACTCCAGGATAGAAGGTATGCGGTTGGGATCAAAAGAATACAAGGTAGCACTCTATGCAGATGATATACTGCTACATATAACCAACCCCTTGGCATCTGTCCCTCATGCCCTTCATCTATTAGAAGAATATGGCCAACTCTGGGGGTTCAATGTGAACAAGACCAAATCGATACTATTTCCTCTACAAGGAACGAAAGAAGAAAATGAAACTAAATGTCTTCCCTTAGGCCTTAAGCTTGAACATTCCACACTGAAATATCTGGGTATACAGATCACCAAAACTCTGACAGACCTATACAAAGCTAACTTCCCTCCCCTTCTCTAGGGGTTCGCAGCCGATCTGAAAAGGTGGAACAAACTCACGATTTCGTGGTCAGGAAGAGTCAACGCATTAAAATGGTATATCTCCCTCGATTCCTGTACCCCTTCCAGATGTTGCCTGTGGAGATACCAAACGGGTTCTTTCTAGATGCTAAAATAATTATAACCAGGTTCCTCTGGCAGGGGAGGAGGGCGAGGATCGCATGCAACACTCTAACACTCCCCAAAGACAAAGGAGTGGTAGGTCTCCCTGACTTAAAAACATACTAATTATGCATCCTCATCCCCCACTTACGTGATCATAAACACCTTCAATGGATTCATATGGACAACCAATATCTCTCGCCAGCCACCGTATCGGAATGGCTATGGACCCCACACAAAAGAGTTCAACGAAGAATCAAAGGCCACCCAATATTGAGTACCATCTGGAACATATGGCGACCAGGTAAAGAGATGCGCAAGATCACCACTTGGCCATCCCCGCTCAGCCACCTATGGTCTCCCGGCATAAACGCCCACATACCCTACGTAGGTAGATTCCAATCCTGGTACGAGGCAGGCCTGGAAAGGGTGGGGCAGTTACAGAAAAAAGAGACTTTCATTCTGCTACCGGAATTAACTGAAGCCCTAGGAATAGGCCCACTATCCACCTTCCAATACATCCAGATAAAAGGTGTCCTAACAAAACCTGAATGGAAGGACAAGTTGAAAAGAGATCTCACTCCGTTAGAAAAACTCCTAGACTCTACGTCCGATATGAAAGGTTTGATATCCGTAATGTACAAATAACTAATTGAAGTGGGAGACGGGTCCACGGAACAACTCAAAAGCAGATGGGAAAGAGATATAGGAGACGAGATAAGCTCTGAGCAGTGGGAAACAATGTGTAAAGCCGCATCCAAAACGTCCATATCCAGCCAATATAAATTACACACCATTAAACTCCAACACAGATGGCAATATGACCCACTCAGACTCTCCAAAATGTTTCAAACAATGAGCACAAGATGCTGGAGGGAATGCGGCGAGGTAGCCGACTACTGGCATATGTGGTGGAGCTGCCCATACATAAAGGTATTCTTGGAGGAGGTCCTGGGGTGGATTAAAGAACTAGATGGCATAAATAGAGACTCCGACCCCCACCTGATTCTGTTCGGTTTGGAGAAGAGTGACGATGACTGGATCAGACTGAACGGACTGGTCCCACAGCTACTGCTAGCCGCCCACGCGCTGCTGGTAATGAAACGGAAATCCAAAGCAGTCCCAACAAGAAAGGAATGGATTAATGTGGCAACCAACATCTACACAATGGAAATGATCACAGCCTCCCTACACAATAAAGCAACCAATGTGAGAGCCAATGGTCGGACTTTCGAAAAAAACACCTCCCAATGGCCTCAGACTCCCAACCTGAGGAAGCCCCAAAGACTTAATGCAAGCCAGAAAACCCTCAAATGGACATAACGAGATGGTTCAGACCCTGCAATCAAGAAAATCCCACAGCAGTAGATCTATGACCACTTTTCTCAAACACAAAAAAAAAAGAAAGATGACTTTATGATGTCCGCCCAACCAATGGGGGGAGGGGGGTAAGTGAGGGTTATGTTCTGTTAACTGTTACAACTAAAGAATTAAGACGCACACCACGTTTCAAAGTATAAAAAGAATCAAAACTTTGTTCTTTTAATGTAATCATGAGTCTGTAGTCATGTATTATGTAATGTTTATTTCCTTTGTTTAAAATCAATAAAACCAAATTTAAAAAAAACAGTGGTAAATTAACAAGCTTAACACATAATAAAGCCAAATATAACAAGGAACAATACAGGCTAGCAAGACATGAAATAGGCATAACAAGACATAACAAAGAATTAGATGTCATAGCAATTCAGGATAAACAGGGCAACTAATCTTCATTAGTCTCACTTTCATTATTTTTATCTCCATCTCTCAAGCTGTCTCGCATGATCTTGAAATCATGGTTCAAAAGTCAATTAATAAATTTAGTAAATGTTGCTGAGTCTGAAAAGTATAGAATTTTATAATTTTTGTAAGGCAATGGTTATTTGGATCTAAGAGTGGAAAGATTGGCCGTATAACGCTGCTATGTTCTAGGCCACTTTGTTGATCTCAAGCCTCCCTTTGCACTTTTGAGGGACATGTCCACCAATCACCCCACTGTGCTGACACCAACGACACACTCCCATCCACACCCATGTCATTCCGCCTAACCTCCAAAGACAATTATCTGTTTTAAGCCAGCACTCCGTTGTGGACGCATACCACACTCTTGTCTGTGAGTCTTTTCATGGCGTTGTTGTGAGTGTTACACTTCCCCTAGCAGTCTGCAGGCCATAGTTAGGTTATTTGTATGTTTACATTGTTACACAATTGATAATCTAAAGTAATAGTGACCGAAATGTGCCATTTTGTTTACTTTTTTGCAGATGACAATCAAAATTCTCCAAAAATGAGAAGGACTGAACCGCTATGAAGCTGAACGTATGCTGATCTGTGGATGCACTTTAATTTGTGGAGAAGACGAATAAAAAGAAAAGTAGTATAAGAAGTTACTATTTATTATTAGTAGCACAGTTTATTTAGACATTTGCAAGTCGAGTGGTGGCATGTAAACTATTGACTAAGCTGTGATGGTCATGCTCTGCTGAAACGACATTAATAAAGGTGATATATATACATTCTACGTAATGTTTTTACGGTTCATTTGCACTATTATTGCACAATTATATTTGTTATATTTATTTAAATAATGATTATTTACATTACATTGAGTTGTCATAAGATGTGAGAGTCATGCTCTCGTGAAAATAAATATTTAAAATTTTAAATTGTTAAAATTAGGGTGTTATTATATATATGAGCAAGCGGCGAGATTTGCCGCGAAACGCGTTAACGCCCGAAAACACGCACTTTTTTGCACTATGGGAGTGCCATACTTTGATGGCCCGTAATTTGAACCATTAAAAAACAAAACATATATATATATATATATATATATATATATATATATATATATATATATATATATTATTTTTTTTGCTGAGTTGTAAGGATCCAAATAAAGAAAACTTTTTTCTACCAATTGACATTTTGGCATCCGGATGTTTTATTGACCAAAACGACTGTGAAGAGTGCCACTCACTTTGCCTGATGGAAATCAGTGCCCATATATATATATATATATATAATTGTTAAATACAATGCTGTTATGGTTTGTTTGCACTATTATATTTGTTTTATTATTTATGTATTTAAATAATAAATAATTTTACTTTAATTGAGTTGGTGCAGTTTGATATTCATTAATGTTTACTAGAAGTATACAGCAAAATGATTGTTGAAACGGCCATGAAAACAGTAAAGTAATCCACTGTAACAAGTGTTTATTGAGAGCATTTCAGTAAAAGATTAAAAATAAAAATGTTCTGCATTTTCAGTTGAGATTCTCATTTTAGATAAGAGATTAGTGAGGTGGGGTAGCAACACTAGCTGCTGGGATCTACAGGTTGCTGGTTCGAATCCAAGAAAAGCCAATTTAAACTTTCAACCTTCTGAGACAGACAAATGAGTAACAACTTTGGTTGGGTGATTTTGTATGCAAATATGTTATATGTAAAGCGGTTATAACACGTCATTATCATTAGTGTCAGTTTGAAAGCAGAGGCAGGCTTATGATAAAGTGAATTGTAATTAAGACAGTGAATTAGAAAAATAAGCACACGATTAGCATCTAGATCAGCTACTATGCCATTAATTAATAACAATTACCAGGGCCACATTAATCTTAATATATGATTATTGTATGCAAGAAAAGAAAATTCAGTAGGAACAAGGAAACGTTTAAATTAGAGACAACCAGTTTTAAAAAAAAAGTATTAAGAAATTAAACAGAAGGTTATAACAAGGAAACATGCTTTTAAATTAATAATACTAGTGAGACTATGGTTATCATGAGATGGACATTTTAATAAGAAATGTACGCCTTTTATCCTGTGTACAATAGATAACAAGAGATTTCATTTAATACAATTTGGATGATGCTTAATTAAAATAAACATTTTTAAATATTGAAAAAGAATGAACTATGTAGTTGAAGACACTGCATAATGTTTGAAGCCCCTTCTCTGCTCTACTCACTGTCAGAGGATTCTACTTCTACCCAGGCCATATTGTGTAATGCATAGGAGACAGACAGCTAGCAGCCGCAAGGTGATGTACAGGCTTTTTATTATTAAATTTGATTTATAACATCTCTCAATGGTTGTGAGGTTTTTTATTCACTTGTTTAATGTCTTTGGAGTCATTTAAACAGTAAATTTGACATCAGCTAGTCCCGAGAGCGGTGACATGCTGGAGTTCCAAATGCCTTCAACCATTCAATTGCTAAAAGTTATGAAATATAAGACATGATGCTAAGAGGTGAGATGCCTGAAGTAATTTTGAAGCAATGAAAAAACTGATTGGAAGCAGATATAAAGAAATATATAGGTGGCATACCACGTTAGAATTGACACTGAAAAGGGACTTTCAGGCCCTGCTGTCTGAATAGGTCATAAGAACTAGTACCAGAGATTTTCCATTTAAAGCATTAGTCCAATGGTAGAACTTCAAACTATAGTGCATGAGGTTGTGAGTTGTAGGTAGATGTCAGAATAAAAAAATATATATTTGATTTATAACATCTCACAACGGTTGTGAGGCTTTTTATTCACTTGTTTAATGCCTTTGAAGTAATTTAAACAGTAGATTTGACATCAGCTAGTCCCGGAAGCAGTGACATGCTGTGGCATGCTGGAGTTCCAAGTGCTTTCAACCATTCAATTGCTGAAAGTTATGAAATATAAGACAAGAGGCTAAGAGGTGAGATGTCTGAATTAATTTTGAAGCAATGAAAAAACTGATTTGAAGCAGATATAAAGAAATATCTAGGTGGCATGCCACATTAGAATTGATACTGAAAAGGGACTTTCAGGCCCTGCTGTCTGAATATGTCATAAGAACTAGCACCAAATGTTTTCCATTTAAAGCATTGGTGCAATGGTAGAACTTCCGACTACAGTGCATGAGGTTGTGAGCTCTAGGGAGCTGTCAGAATTCAATTTCTTTTTTTTAATTTGATTTATTACATCTCACAATGGTTGTGAGGCTTTTTATTCACTTGTTTAATGTCTTTGAAGTCATTTAAACAGTACATTTGACATCAGCTAGTCCCGAGAGCGGTGACATGCTGTGACATGCTAGAGTTCCAGGGGCTTTTAACCATTCAATTGCTGAAAGTTATGAAATATAACACAAGAAGCTAAGAGGTGAGATGCCTGAAGTAATTTTGAAGCAATGAAAAAACTGATTTGAAGCAGATATAAAGAAATATCTAGGTGGCATGCCACGTTAGAATTGACACTGAAAAGGGACTTTCAGGCCCTGCTGTCTGAATAGTTCATAAGAACTAGCACCAGCAATTTCCCATCTAAAGCATTGTTCCAATGGTAGAAATTCGAACTGCAGTGTTTGAGATTGTGAGTTCTAGGGAGCAGTCGGAATTTAAATTATTTTTTGAATTTTTTTTATTTGATTCATAACATCTCACAATGGTTGTGAGGCTTTTTATCCACTTGTTTAATGTCTTTGAAGTAATTTAAACAGTAAATTTGACATCAGCTAGTCCCAAGAGCGGTGACATGCTGGAGTTCCAAGTGCTTTCAGCCATTCAATTGCTGAAAGTTATGAAATATAGGACAAGAGGCTAAGAGGTGAGATGCCTGAATTAATTTTGAAGCAATGAAAAAACTGATTTGAAGCAGATATAAAGAAATATCTAGGTGGCATGCCACGTTAGAATTGATAGTCAATAGAGACTTTCAGGCCCTGCTGTCTGAATAGGTCATAAGAACTAGCACCAGAATGTTCCATCTGAAGCATTGGTGCAATGGCATTTCATTTTTTTCTTATTTGATTTATAACATCTGACAATGGTTGTGAGGCTTTTTATTCACTTGTTTAATGTCTTTGAAATCATTTAAACAGTAAATGTGACATCATCTAGTCCCGAGATTGGTGACATGCTGCGGCATGATAAGTGCTTTAAACTATGCATTTGCTGAAAGTGTTTTAATATAAAACAATCCCACAATGATTGAGAGAGTATTTTTTTCACTTGTTTAATGTGAAATCCCTTAAACTGTACATTTCACATCAGCCAGTCCAGAGATTGGTGGCATGCTGTGGCACGCTGTGGCATGTGCCACATGTCACATTCGGCTCCTACCCCTTCTCCATAAATGCCAATCTAGTCCCCAGAAATGGAAGCGACTTTCTGAAAGAAGCAGAGACTATTTAGTGGGTAAAACACAAAATCATTATTAAAAGGGGGATAGTGTAGCCTCACCTTTAAATCACTGGGTTCAAATAGGGCTGTTACAGGGTTTGGTGAGACCCGGCGGAAACTATTTAGTGAGACCACGTCACTATTTCTTGCCCTATGTAGCCGCCGTATAGTTAAGGTGAGTCAGCTCCGATAGGAAACCCGACAAATTAATTGCTAATAACCTTTGACTTGTGTGATGGATTTGACTGAAATTCGGAAGACAATTAGGGACACACGGGCCCCCCAGACTGCAGAGAATTTGTTAAAAAATAAGAAAGTTGGTAAGAAAACCCCCCAAAAAGTTGCAGTCTATTTCCCATTCATTTTCCCACAGACAAAAAAGGTCACTTTTTGCCAGACTGCACAGCCCAAACCGCTGGACGGATTTGGAGCAGGTCCAATTTGAAAGGGAAGGGGGTGCTCCGTTCTCCCCCCAAAAATAGTTATAACTCCCATGGTGCATTGCAGGATTGTGGTTTTCAGAAATGGAAAAGACACCATCTTTTTTCTTTCTCAATGTGAGAGATAGCTGCGGATATATCCGAAGATATTGGAAAATGAAACGCAGGAAAAAGACATTTGCAGGTCATAAAACATGTAAAGGCCATCAGGCCAGAGGTCTGGGGGAGGGGCTGTGGGGTAAGAGGACACCAAGTCATTGTGTTTGGCCCTAAACAGAAATTACTAATGTACTACCCCTGGTTACATGTCCAACTTTGTTTGGAACTGCTACTAAATACACCCATACAGTAAACAATCTAGGTTCCATTTGGCAGCTAAGCATGAGTTGTAACTTACAGGTTAATCAGATCATCAAGTCTCTCTACTTTCAATGAACACTTCTTAAGCCTCTACTCTTGCTCATTTCCAAAAAGGGTTGGCCAATCATGGTGGGAACTCTTACAAACACCAAACTAGATTATTGTAATGTCCTTGTGGCATACCTAAATTTCAGCTTCAGCAGCTTCAGGTTCCACAGAATTGAGCGGTGCAACAGATTTTTTCACAGCCGTGGAAAACACCTATCTCGGAGTTCCAAAGAGGCCTTCACTGGCTTCCAGTGCAGCCGCAGGTGCAGTTCAAGATTTTAAGGCTTGTCTTTAATTTTATTCATCGCCTCGCCCCAACATAGTTATCTTCAAAGAATATAATTCACTGCCCCAGCCATACATTGGGATCTTTGGGAAAAGGCCTGTTGGTGATACCCCCCTCCAGAACTATCACCTGGGGGGGACAGACGATTCTTTTTTATGGGCCCCCGATCAAGGAATACCCTCCCGTCACAGCTACGGCAAATTAATTCTTTAGCCATCTTCAGGATGCAATTGAAAACTGTCCTCCCGTCACAGCTACGGAAATGTAATGCTTTAGCCATCTTCAGGATGCAATTGAAAACGCACTTGCTCAAATAATTTTTGGGGCTAATCTAAGGTAATTAATGATTACACTTTTCATTCCATCTGTGCCCAGATGCAGTTTTTTCTGCCAGGTTTCCTTTTGGGGATATGCACGTTACAAATACAAAAATTCAAATAAACATCAAGTGAAATTTGGCAATTAGGGGGATCTAGGGACTGAGTTTGCAACACAAAGCTTTTCTTTAACCTCGGCTATAGCCGCAAATAGCCGACATCTCAAAGCAAACTGCATCACAGAAACACTGTGTGTTGTGGGGGGAATGGGAGAGGGCAGGGGAGGTGAGGAGATCATCGCGTGTGTTGGGGGAGCTGGCACAGATGGGGGGCACTGGTGAGGGCCTGCAGCAGGCAAAACAGCATTTTTTGACTGTTTTTACGATATTCACAGCTATCAAACTACACATAGCCACAGCTATCTGTAGTCCAAACAATGGAAATAGGCATCCGGGACTCCCATCCATGCAGTAACTGACACCCCTGCAACCTCTGCTCGACATGTTCGGTATGTATTAGCCAATTTGTACGTTTTTATTCTGTCAAATGGTACAGGCCAAATTCGGTCAAATGTACCATTCAGCCAAATAAAAACAAACAAATTTACTAATACCCACCAGGGACCGGCTATGTGGTAAAGTTATTCAAAAGTGGGATGGGTTTCAAAGGAAAACAAATTTGCTTGTGGTAATATGGTCATAGGGTGCTCTCTTCGCCTTCTGCAGGCTGCCATGGAAAGGGAAGAGGGGATCTGTACAAATCCCAGCCTTCCCTTTCCATGGTGGCCATCTTGGAAAAGGATTTTCCTTCCTACAGCGGGATGCCGCAGGCACAATCCTTTTTTTTTAGCACCCCGGGTTCCTTCAGGTGGCTCCACCCTTGGAGGCGGTGCAGGCAGTCAGGAACATACCGCAAACCTGCCCCGCCCTCGGCAGGGCCCTGGAGAGAAACCACCGACAGCCACACATACAGGAGGCACTTGCAGGTCTGTTTTGGAAGGCGGCGAGGGAGAGAGACCAACCTCCCAAAATATTGTAAGCGCAAATATGCGCCGCTGACCTTCGCTTTCCTACACGCAACAAAGCAGATCCCCTGTCTCCATCGGGGTAGCGATTCTCCTTTCCACAACGGGGCGGAGGAAGCCCCAACGGACGTCCGAGTGATATGTGAGCAGCGAACAAACCGAACTGGGGAATAAGCCGACGCTCGATGTGCTACAGTACAAGGGAATCACAACACTCATTGAACAGTGGTTTTTGGGCCCGCGCACATTCAGGGCCGGTCTTTGCATCAGGCAGCCAGGCGGCTGCCTGATGTCAGTCAGCCTCTAGGGGGCGCTGCACCAGCAGTCCACAGTGCCAGTGCTAGAATACACGTGTAACACGTTCGTTTCCTAACATTATAAAAATGAGTGGGCCTGTTCATTTTTATAATGATAGGAAATGAACGTGTTACACGTGTATTTTACCACTGGCACTGCTGCAGGCTGTGGCCCCGGCCAGGGCAGTTTCTAGTCCATTTGGTGCCCAGGGCGAAACACTATGTATGCGCCCCCCCGCATTCCAGCCCATGCGCCACTCCCACTGCACCCTGCGCTCCACTCCCGCCACACCCCGCGCACCACTCCCGCCGCACCCCATGCACCACTCCCACTGCACCCTGTGCACCATTCCCAAACTACACCGTTAAGGAACTCCTACCCAAAGTCAAACAGCCCGTCACACAAGGAATGAATTGCCATTTGCAACGGTGGGCCACTTGTTCACTGGTGCCCAAGACAATTTTATGCCCCAGTCCCACTTAGGCTGCAGATAATGAGGACTGGGCACACCAAGAGACCATGAATATGGCATAGGATGCAGTATATACAACCGACAAAGAACACAAGATGCTGAAGGGGGTTTGGAGGCAACCTAAGCCAAAAGGGCAACGACAAGGAGACACCTGAACCCAATAAACAATCACTTTAACATTCTTTGAATGGGAATCAGGTGTATGCTTTGATACAGTAAAGTCTTGACTGTTGTAAGGATACATGGACCAGGATTATTTATTTATTCATGCAATGTTTGTCGGGTACCTACATATTTATTTATTTATGCAATGTGTGTCGGATACAGGTATCCGACAAACATTGCATAAATAAATAAATTATCCGTCTCCATGTACCCGACAAACATTGCATAAATAAATAAATAAACCGGTTTGTGGCTTAAAGAATATTTACTCAGCAGCACTGCTCAAAACTATTATCCGCATAGTGAAGTAACTCATCACCAGTGCCATGGAAGTGGTTTAAAGTGTAATTGATATATAGTTTGGAAAAGAAGCGGCATGAAAGAAATAGTGCTGCTTTAAACTATTATTTTGGCCATTTTCTGGGCTTGCAGGGACACACCATGGGCCCAAACGGGTCTCTGTTTGTACCGTGTCGGGGTCCACGGTGCGTCCCTGCAAGGCACGCCCACTCCCCACAGCCCACTGCACCTTCCCTCCCATCTCAATGCCAGCACGAAACCATTTAGTGACTAATGGCCACCATTAGCAGTTTCCTGCCGGCATTGTGATGGAAGGGGCTGGTCTTAGCTGCAGGTGGACCTAAAGTGTTTTCATTGGTGTGCTTATGCCCCCCACCCCAAGTGGCGCGAAAGTGGTCAGAGGGAGCCTCTGACTTCTTTAATGTCACGTAGTACTTTTGTACTACGTGACATTACAGTCGGAAGGGGCAGCGCCAGCACCTGACCTGCGGAACTTTCCACACGTCAATGCGCCGCCCCACAAACTGGGGAATTCCATCCCCTGCAGAGGCTGCAGGGACTGGGGCAATTGCACCCCCTGGGCCTATTGCACCCCGTGCAGTTGCCCGCCTCACCCGAGCCAAGAAACGGGCCTGGCCTCGGCCCTCAGGCAGGGCACGGCAATTGGCAAATAAATTAGTAACATTTGTTGCTTTATTACCTTCCCCCAGACCCGGGTGGCGTTGGCACCGCTGGCGCCATCCAGGCCCATGGGCACACGTGCGGTGTGCCCTCCTCCAGACTATGGGCGCGCACTGACACTGAAGTGTGGATCGCCTGGGGCTGGCTGGTGTTGTCGGCCCGGCCATTACAGAAAAGAGGAGTGAGTGGGTCACTAAATCCTGAAGTTGTTCCCATCACAAGCACACACTGCCAAGCAGCAGCAGAATCAGCAAATACAAACAGTTGCTGCATCCTGCACTCGCTGATTGGCACTGGTGGTGGACTCTCCTCAGGAGATCAAAAGGATGGTTCTCAGAAGACCTGAGCAGAGTGTCACCGTCAGCAGATCTTAGACAGTTGCACGTTCCAGCGGGGTTGGATTGGTCCGTCCGTCGGCCATTCGGCCCATGGCCGGGCCAAAATCACTTTGAGGGCGAGGCCCTGAGGGCCAGTACCACACTTGGACTGGTTTGGGGGTTACTACACCCCCATAGTTCCTGCTCCCGAGCATATTGTTCATCGTTCCCTCTTTCCTGGGCATGAACTGCTGACTTTACTTTAGGGCAAGAGTTTCATACATTTCACTGTTCACTCAGACTTGTCTTATACTCTTCTTTGTCGTTCTGCTTCTTTTGTTTGGAATAGCAATCACACTAGTCTAACGAGATAAACAAACACCTACAGGAACGCGCCTTGTGAATGATGGTGTGAAGGATGGATGCAGGCACTCGACCAAAAGCTGAGCGAAGTCTGCACAGAGGCTGGCTTGGGAAAGCAACTCAGCAACTACAGTAGAAACCGTCTCCGTGGACGGTTGGCCCGTCTTGCGTATAATGCAAATACCCAGACTTGCAGGATGCATGTTTCACTTTCTTTGTTCCATTGGGGGCGACATGCTGAAGCATCAATTCATTGCCTTTCAAATACCCCGCACGGTGCAGCTTCTGATCTCCTTTAACAAAAACGCTGTGAAATGGCCATGACTAGCTAACGCCACATTAATCAAAGCCAGGTCTCTAAATAATGGTTCAAGTGTTGGGGAATCACCTGCTCACACTTTCTGTCGTGTGACCAACCAGTGCGCAAAAGGTGTTTCAGAGCGTGGGGCTCTTGATGCCACCCATTTCTGCATTTGATACACCAGCAGCTAAACACACCCTGGGGAGGCAGCTTCTTCTGCATAGTCCATTTCTCTCCCAAGCTCGGGACAATGTTCTTTACCATAATGGAGAATGTGAAAAAAAGTGCAGTGCTGCAAGGCTGGGGGGTGAGGGTGGAGGGCAAAGCGCGCTATGCTTGGGGTACACTGGAGATGCTTCCCCTGATATCCGCAGTACTCCAAGTCCCTTGAAATGAAATTCGTCTATACAGTGCACAATGTGCAAGGGCCGCTGTTATTCAAGCAGCACGCGACTAGTATTTTGCAAAAAGTAAACTTAACATGTCCCAAGAAAAGGTTGCTTTCCACCCTTTAAGAATGTGATTGTTTTTGTTTTTATGTTGGGATGGTAGACATCGTTTTTCTTTGCGATCTTATATTTTCATGGTGCTATCGGGAGCTAAAATGAGTGATCACGAAGGAAACATTTAAGAATTTTGAGAGTTCACGAGCATGAGCAAAACAAACCCCAATACTTGAACTGCCCTTTCTCTGCCGCGGTAATGCACTGCAGTGTGTTTTAATGTAAAGTCCACATTGTAATATCATAATTTTAGAACGCCACCACTCCAACATTAACATTGGGTGCTATGTTGAATTGTACATGCATGTCAATGCATATGTTTAAAGTAGACTTTACCACTCACATGGAGTAGTGATATTGTTTACGTCTGTCCCTCCTAAATATATTTAACTTTCCGTGAAATATTTGATGCAATACATATTGCATAAATGCATGTATTTTAAGGCTGAGATAGACAGGCTTGTACAGCTATCGGTGGGTATGTTGCTGGTGCTTTTTCTTGGAGGTTCGAGTAACACTGTTCAAGACCAGTTCCTCACCTTTTAAGAGTGGCTAAATGTTTGAGGTCATACGAATGACATTAGTGTAGATCTGAAATTGTCGATTCTCTGACCTGAGTCACAGCAGCAAACTGGTCATTGTTACTAAAAATGAAGAGCAAAAACCAGGCCTGTTCGGGTTTGACCCTCTTATTGCTGTTTTCTGAGGTTCATGAAATTCGGCAGATGCCAGCATTGACAATGTTGTTAACTCATAGTCCCCACTCCCGCTGCTCAGCCCATGACACATGCATGAGATCACAGGTCGGGGGAAGGGGGGCGCCAACGATGCTTCCCGCCTGGGATGCAATCTGTTGTGAGACCGGCCCTGCGCACATTTATAACAGTTGGATTGCCTAACTCACCTGCCACCCTAAGCGAAAGTGAGACATTAAAAATGGCACAGGGGAGTGTAGCAAACCCGGGCGCATCTCGTTGGCGGCAATTATTGAACACTGTCAGTCAACCACACGGAGCAGAAGGTGGACGGTGCTCCCAGAGGCAAGTGTCATGAGGGCTTTATGTGCTGGGCATATTTGTTGTGCGCACCCTGCAGCCTGATTCAAACATTATAGTGGAGGAGAGCACCACCCACCTCATATCCCCATTAAATACAACCAGTGTTGGTGCTAGCACAAGGAGGCAATATATGAACTACCTCAGGGTTGCGGTGCAAAATAACGCCATAACACTTGTTGAATTCAGATATCACCAACTGGGTGAGGGGAGCTGCACAAGAGATACTTCATAGCAGCCTAACGCTGTGGGCACACCTAAATGACAGCCGTGAGCATGGCACAGCGGGGGTGGAAGCTCCTAATACAGCCCCGGCCCCGACAAAGACACAGAAGAGACAGAGAGAGCTCTCATAGCGTGGTAACAGTAAGAAATGTGGTCTTGTTAAAGACTGGTCACATTGGCAACACCTTCCTCTTTGTAACTAGTCAGAATGATAATCCAAATAGGTGAGGTCTGTTTTACAGAAATCCGTCTCGACTGTCGCATCCGTTTGAGTGAGGCTTCACAAAGCCTAAAACCTGCCAAAATTGTAAGCCAACAAAAACACTGTAGTGTTTTTGTTATCTCATAACGTGGTGCTGTGCAAATACGCCTTATAAAGGAATGCTGTGAAAAGTAGGCAGCCCCCCCTTTTTCCTAACCAACAGCTGGTGGCCTGGTGCCATACAGGGGCAGGGAAGCAGTCCAAGCCACGGCAAACTCCCTCAGTACAAACCTACAGCGAGTAGCACTTGGTCAACGAGTGGAACATAGTTACGATGCAAGCAAGGCAGAGAGAGACATCCCTGAGTCTACACCACTTGGTATGGTGACTTAACAGGATAAGCCTATTCCCACGATACTTCTATCTAGATCATTGGGAATTAATTAAAATATACCCAGTCGGTCAGCGAAAAACGTCGCTCTAGCAAGGTTTTGGGTAAGACGACAAAAGGCGCAGCAGGAAAAGAGAAAGGTCTGATGGATTCCTTCGCCAGCTCGCATTCCTCAACAGCGAGAACATCAACACTCCCAAGTGCCGATGCAACACCAAAGTCAGTTGATAACTCCAGAGAAGACCACTTACTGACAACGGTGCAGGCTGACTTTATGTCGATAAACGTCAAGTTGGACGACATAGTTGAAACAATAGGGTCACTCAAATCGAAGCTGGAGAAGGAGAACGGACGGATAACTGAGGCTGAGGCTAGAATTAGCGTAACAGAGGATAAGGTAGATTAACATGACCGGGATATAATGCATCAGAAGGGAGAATTATCCAAGATGAAAGGCAAATGCAAGGACTTGGAATCCCGGTCTAGGAGAAATAACGTGGGCATTGTTGGGATTCCGAAATTGTCCTGTAAAGGCAAAATATAAATATTTGTGGAGTCGCTACTCAGATGCCTGTTTGCTAGAGCCACATTCTCTGAAAATGTTTTGGTTGAACGAGCACACAACACCCTGGCCCCAGTCCCCAGACCAGAGCCCCCCCCTCGCTTTATCATAGCAAAACTGTTGAATTACAGGGATAGAGACCTTATCCTGCAGCTTTTGAGAGAACAAGGAACGATAAGATATGAAGCAAACAATGTTCTCATCTATCCAGACTTTGCAGTGGGGGTACAGGCCCAGCAAAGAACATACGACCCAGTGAAGAGGCAATTGAGATTAGGACGAGTACCACATGCATTGATATTTCCGGCAAAACTTCGAATTCAGCATGTAGGCAGGGCACACTTTTTAGAGAACCCTACTAAGGCCATGAACTATGTAGAATCTTCCATCCCGATCCCACCCCATCTCCAAGACACAGACCAGAACAGGAATCCAAGACCCGAGAACGAGAGAGGGGATCCTGGTTATTGAACACAAGACCTATGGTATCCTTAATGTTCTGTGCTGTAATGATAAGAAGCGGACAGGCACAAATATATAAGTTATAAGCAGCCACAGCAGTGGCATACATCTGACAGCCTTCCTAATGTAGCTTCAGTTAAGGTGCCTCAGGAAAGTTCCATGAGTTACATTGGGGTACATCATCCAGTTGGGGCAGATGGTGAGGGTGGCAGGTGGGGGAGGGGTATGCACGAGTCCAAGTCCAAGTTGGGGAATAGATTTAATAAGTCTTGTTGGGTGCAGGTTGGAAAATGAGATGCTTGAGTTTTAGGGAATGATATAACAAAGTTTTATGGGGTTGAGGGGGGGGAAAGCTGATTGAAGAAGTTAAAAGTTGAAATAGTAATGGTCATGTTGAAGGCAATTGTACAGTCACTAGGTGCAAACGAAATGCATCCATTTATGGAGTTTACCAGGTATGGAAGCTTATGGACCCAACTGCAGAGGGTTACAAATTGAATTGTTGACCTGTAATGTGCGTGGGCTCAATAATCCAGTTAAAGCAAGGAAAGTCAATTCATATGTTTCTCGACATAGGCCCAAGATACTGATGTTGCAGAAGACTCACACTTTGGGAAAGGTAAATGAATCCTTTGCATAAAACTGGGGCCCGCTGAGGTACTACACGGAATACTCCACGCAAGCACGAGGTGTCCTTACGCTTATTCACCCCTCGCTGGGCTTCCGGTTTTCTAGGAGTAGCGTGGACCCTCAGTGTCGATATTTATTAGTATGGGGTGAAATGGCTGTCCATCCGATCATACTGGTCTACACATACGGTCCCAATCTGGATGACCCAGGGTTCTGCCACACAATTGCTGAAATGTTGATCCCCCTAGATGAGATCTAGGTAATATGGGCGGGGGGCTTTAATACCATTTTGGACATGGAATTGGATAGATCCTCAGATGCCCCCTACGCACCTACTAGAGCGACGCAAACACAACATCAAATTTTGCTACATCTCCCCCTCACGGATATCTGGCAGACACTTCACCCACAAAGCAAATAATTCACATACTACTCCTCTGTCCATGACTCAGAGTCCCATATAGATGTTTGGTTACTGACCCCCCCAGATGACCACCATGGTGCAGAATTGCACTATTCTTCCACATACATTGTCCAATCACTCTCCAGTTTCCATGACCCTGGAGATCTCTAACTATCTGGCACAAACTCCACATTGGAGAATACCCTCTTCTCAGAGACCCCAATGTGACTGATTCCCTACATGTCGAAATCACTGAATTTGTCAGTATCAATGAAGGCTCGGTCCAAGACTACTCAGTGCTGTGGCAGACATTCAAAGTGTGGTAAGGGGCATCATAGTGGCCAAAATGTCTGGATCCCTTAAAAGTATCAGATCAGAAATAAGCCAGGTGGAAAACCAACTCAGGGAGCTGGAAAACAATTATAGTAGAACACACAAGGAGGAGGCCTTGGCACGGATACAGGGATTATTGGGTGAATTTCATAATTCAAAGCCGGCAGATTGTTGGCCAACTTGGTGAAAACTGAGAACCGTCATCTCCCTATTACTAATATTCAGGGCTCAGATAGCACTGTTATGACAGGTGAAAAAGATATTAATGAAACATTTGCAAGTTTTTACTCTACCTTATACTCCAATTGAGACAAAGTCACAGAGGGGAGCTTTCCCATTATTTGAGGTCCATAGAACTCCCGACACTACCGACTGAGACAATGCTCACCCTAGAACAACCCGTAACACTACACGAGATTGAGGGGGCAATAAAGTCACTGGCTTCGGGGAAGGCGCCGGGGTCGGATGGACTGGGGAAAGAACTATATAAGGAGTTTTATCAAGAATTAGGTCCCAGATTAGTGAAAGTATGGGAGGAGCATGGAACAAGGAGCCCTCCCACAACCTATGCGCAAGGCCATTATCACACTGTTTCTTAAACCACATAGACCTCCCCACAATGTGGCCTCCTATAGACCATTATCATTAATCAATATGGACAGCAAGATATTCGCGAAAGTCCTAGTGCATCCTGACCAGTCCAGCTTCATACCCACAAGGTCAACAGCTATGATCTTGCGCCGTCTGTTCGGTGTAATGGCACAGGTGAATCCCCAGGCAAGAGTGGTAGTGGCCACTTTGGACGCCGAAAAGGCCTTTGATTCTGTTTCATGGAGCTATTTATTTGCAGTACTGGGATGTTTTGGAGTACGCCCATACTTTTCGAGCTCTGTTCAGCTACTGTACTCTAACCGAGGGGTAGGAGTCCTAACAAACCACACACTGTCTACACAATTCTCCCTTTGTAGGGGCACGAGGAAGGGCTGCTACTTCTCCCCGTTATTGTTTGCCCTCACTATTGAACCAATGGTGGCGCTGGTCAGGGCAATACATGGGCATAGAGGAATACGAATAAATGGCCCTCCCCAAATCATTTCGTTATATGCGGATGATACACTTCTATACGTGCACGGCCCTGAACACAATCTGGCGCCAAGAATGAAGGATATTCATACATATTCCCATTATTCAAGATACAGAATAAATGACACTACAGGCCGATTCATGGAATAATTAGCGCGGCGCAAGTGGGCAAAAACGTGCGAATCGCAGTGGAATAGCGAAAATCGCAGTGCAAGTGCGAAAATCGCACGAAAAGCAGCGCACGTCGATTCATGGAAGTCCGTGCGCGAGAAAACCAGCGGATGTGCGATAAAAAGTGCGCCGCGCACGTTGGCGCACAGGCCATCTAACAGCGTGCGCCAGGTCACAGCGAAAATCGCACAGGCCACAGCGAAATTCGCACATAGCGCGGCGCACGCAACAAAAGTAGGCGGAACACGGGCGTAACACTCGGAATGGGGAACAACTTGCAAAAACGTGGGCGTCACGGGGGAAGTACAGGGCACAAGTGCGCGGAACGCCCACACGCTCGCCTACAACACGTATTCATGGAATAGAATAGGGCAAAAAAGCGCATGCTCAAACCAGCGCACAGGCACAAACACGACCGCCACAAGAAAGCAGGCGGTAGCGTCTCTGCGGCTGTAAGAAATGTGCGCCAAAAGGTGCGCCAACAAATAGCACCCATATACTGCCATGATGAATGTCCTATACTGTGGCCCTCCAGGACAGATGACGTGCAAAGGGGTACCCACAAACACGGACACGCTGACAAAAAATACGTGTGCGTGTATACCGGGGTGCGCGGGAAGTCTCACACGCGATTTGGCCGGGTACGTGGATTTCAGGGGTGCACGGGAAGTTCCACACGCGATTCCATCAGGGTAGGTGTATTTCAGGGGTGCGCGGGAAGTTCCACACGCGATTCCATCAGGGTACGTGTATTTCAGGGGTGCGCGGGAAATCCCACACGTGATTACAGCAGGGTACGTGTATTTCAGGGGTGCGCGGGAAGTTCCACACGCGAATAGCCTGGGCGCGTGTATTTCAGGGGTGCGCGGGAAGTTCCACACGCGAATAGCCTGGGCGCGTGTATTTCAGGGGTGCGCGGGAAGTTCCACACGCGAATAGCCTGGGCGCGTGTATTTCAGGGGTGCGCGGGAAGTTCCACACGCGAATAGCTTGGGCGCGTTTATTTCAGGGGTGCGCGGGAAGTCCCACACGCGATTACAGCAGGGTACGTGTATTTCAGGGGTGCGCGGGAAGTTCCACACGCGAATAGCCTGGGCGCGTGTATTTCAGG
This sequence comes from Ambystoma mexicanum, assembly GCF_040938575.1. NCBI lineage: Eukaryota > Metazoa > Chordata > Amphibia > Caudata > Ambystomatidae > Ambystoma > Ambystoma mexicanum. The sequence continues at coordinate 664,566,502 of NC_090936.1, forward strand.
GGTGCGCGGGAAGTTCCACACGCGAATAGCCTGGGCACGTGTATTTCAGGGGTGCGCGGGAAGTCCCACACGCGAATAGCCTGGGTGCGTGTATTTCAGGGGTGCGCGGGAAGTCCCACACGCGAATAGCCTGGGCGCGTGTATTTCAGGGGTGCGCGGGAAGTTCCACACGCGAATAGCCTGGGCGCGTGCATTTCAGGGGTGCGCAGGAAGTTTAACACGCGATTTCAGCAGGGTACATGTATTTCAGGGGTGCGCGGGAATTTCCACACACGAATAGCCTGGGTGCGTGTATTTCAGGGGTGCGCGGGAAGTTTAACATGCGATTTCAGCAGGGTACGTGTATTTCAGGGGTGCGCGGGAATTTCCACACGCGAATAGCCTGGGCGCGTGTATTTCAGGGGTGCGCGGGAATTATCACACGCGATTTGGCTTGGTACGTGTATTACAGGGGTGCGTGGGAAGTTACACACGCGATTAGGCTGGGTGGGTCCTCACAGGTGTTCCCTGTACACCCTCGACGGCCCCTGCAGGCAGCCCACAAAACAGGGGACTACCCTGCACACCTGCTCATGTCTCCCACCACCCCCACCCCCCACCATCCAGGGGCACCCTCCACCAGGCCCCCACTCATGTCTCCCACCACCCCCACCCCCCAGCAGTGCAGGGGCAGCCTCCACCAGGCCCCCACTCATGTCCCCTATCACCCCCACCCCCCCGCCACCAGGGGCACCCTCCACCAGGCCCCCACTCATGTCTCCCACCACCCCCACCCCTCCCAGTCACCAGGGGCACCCTCCACCAGGCCCCCACTCATGTCTCCCACCACCCCCACCCCCCACCATCCAGGGGCACCCTCCACCAGGCCCCCACTCATGTCTCCCACCACACCCACTCCCTCAGTCAGCAGGGGCACCCTCCACCAGGCCCCCACTCATGTCTCCCACCACCCCCACCCCCCACCATCCAGGGGCAGCCTCCACCAGGCCCCCACTCATGTCTCCCACCACCCCCACCCCCCACCATCCAGGGGCACCCTCCACCAGGCCCCCACTCATGTCTCCCACCACCCCCACCCCCCAGCAGTGCAGGGGCAGCCTCCACCAGGCCCCCACTCATGTCCCCTATCACCCCCACCCCCCCCGCCACCAGGGGCACCCTCCACCAGGCCCCCACTCATGTCTCCCACCACCCCCATCCCCCCAGTCACCTGGGGCACCCTCCACCAGGCCCCCACTCATGTCTCCCACCACCCCCAACCCCCACCATCCAGGGGCAGCCTCCACCAGGCCCCCACTCATGTCTCCCACCACCCCCACCCCCCTGCCACCATGGGCACCCTCCACCAGGCCCCCACTCATGTCTCCCACCACCCCCACCCCCCAGCAGTGCAGGGGCAGCCCCCACCAGGCCCCCACTCATGTCCCCTATCACCCCCACCCCCCCGCCACCAGGGGCACCCTCCACCAGGCCCCCACTCATGTCTCCCACCACCCCCACCCCCCCAGTCACCAGGGGCAGCCTCCACCAGGCCCCCACTCATGTCTCCCACCACCCCCACCCCCCACCATCCAGGGGCAGCCTCCACCAGGCCCCCACTCATGTCTCCCACCACCCCCACCCCCCTGCCACCATGGGCACCCTCCACCAGGCCCCCACTCATGTCTCCCACCACCCCACCCCCCAGCAGTGCAGGGGCAGCCTCCACCAGGCCCCCACTCATGTTTCCCACCACCCCCACCCGCCAGCAGTGCAGGCGCAGCCTCCACCAGGCCCCCACCCATGTCTCCCACCACCCCACCCCCCAGCAGTGCAGGGGCAGCCTCCACCAGGCCCCCACTCATGTCTCCCACCAGCCCCACCCCCCTGCCACCATGGGCACCCTCCACCAGGCCCCCACTCATGTCTCCCACCACCCCCACCCCCCAGCAGTGCAGGGGCAGCCTCCACCAGGCCCCCACCCATGTCTCCCACCACCCCCACCCCCCAGCAGTGCAGGGGCAGCCCCCACCAGGCCCCCACTCATGTCCCCTATCACCCCCACACCCCCACCACCAGGGGCACCCTCCACCCGGCCCCCATCCATGTCTCCCACCACCCCCACCCCCCAGCAGTGCAGGGGCACCCTCCACCAGGCCCCCACCCATGTCCCCTATCACCCCCACCCCCCAGCAGTGCAGGGGCACCCTCCACCAGGCCCCCACTCATGTCTCACACCACCCCCACCCCCCAGCATCCAGGGGCACCCTCCACCAGGCCCCCACTCATGTCTCCCACCACCCCCACCCCCCAGCATCCAGGGGCACCCTCCACCAGGCCCCCACCCATGTCTCCCACCACCCCCACCCCCCAGCCACCAGGGGCACCCTCCACCAGGCCCCCACTCATGTCTCCCACCACCCCCACCCCCCCAGCAGTGCAGGGGCAGCCTCCACCAGGCCCCCACTCATGTCTACCACCACCCCCACCCCCCAGCCACCAGGGGCACCCTCCACCAGGCCCCCACCCATGTATCCCACCACCCCCACCCCCCAGCAGTGCACGGGCAGCCTCCACCAGGACCCCACTCATGTCCCCTATCACCCCCACCCCCCCACCAGCAGGGGCAGCCTCCACCAGGCCCCCACTCATGTCTCCCACCACCCCCACCCCCCAGCAGTGCAGGGGCAGCCTCCACCAGGCCCCCACTCATGTCTCCCACCACCCCCACCCCCCAGCAGTGCAGGGGCAGCCCCCACCAGGCCCCCACTCATGTCCCCTATCACCCCCACCCCCCTGCCACCAGGGGCACCCTCCACCAGGCCCCCACCCATGTCTCCCACCACCCCCACCCCCCAGCAGTGCAGGGGCATCCTCCACCAGGCACCCACACATGTCCCCCTGCCCCCAGGTCCTGACGATACTCAATCATGGCAGTAATGGCAGCATACCCAGCACAAACACCCAGGCAAGGATTGCATCCACCCACATAGTGAATGCAATTACATGATACAACCCCAATGGCAAGTATGTAAATGAACACATGTCCGTCACACACACATACACAACGGGTGCAAGTGAATGTCAAAACCCATATCATGACATGTATGAAATCAATGAGAAAATACCACAAGTGAAAGTTAAAAAAACATGTATTAAAGATGAAAAATAAGTAAACAAATCAAACATACAACAATGGGGATAACAAAATAAATTGTCCATGTCCGAGAACAAATGTAAAAATAAAAAAAACAAAGTAATCCAAAAACAAATGTTATCCAAAGCAATGTCATGTGGAAGGAAAATAATGAAAAACCATTTCCTCTTGGTGAACACAATAATCAATAAAAAAAATGTTTCTTCAAAAAGCAAACTATATACACGAATATTCCAGGGTCCATGAGCCCAACACCATAAATGAAACCTACTACTACCTAATGAAAAAAATATCTACAAAAAAGTGGCCATTGTCCGAGCGGTCCAAAAAAATAAAAATGAATAAAGGAAACATAACACTAACTAACTAAATAACTATATACAAAGGCAGCGGGCAAGTCCTGCGGCTCACTCGGTGATGTTGCTGGCCAGGGCATCATCGAACTCCATGTCGATGTCCTGGAGGCGGGACTCTGTCCTGGCCCCGAGGTCTCGCAGGGATAACCCCATGTTCAGCTCAAACTCCCTGCGAGCTTCCTCGAGGCACTCAGCCCGCCTCAACGCCCAACGCATGGAGAACTCCGCCCTGACCATGGTGAGCCGCTCCTCTTCCGCCCGCTGCCGCTCCGCACCTATCCGCTGGACCAACTGCTCCCACACGGAAGACACCACCATCCCAGGGTTGCCCTGCCCTCCGGCCGATGCCTGCCCCTCTGATCTTGATGGCCCGAGCCATGATGCCTCCCACGTCGAGCCTGCTGCTGCCTCCGACGCCACTGCCTCTGCCAGCACGACGGCATCCAGGCTGATGGAAACCACCAACGCCGTCGTGCACGTGCCCTGCCCGATGATGCTGTCACATCTTCCATCTGCTGGGGTCAAGTTGCTGTGTTGTCCACCCCTGCTGGACCTCCGACTCCCAACTGTGGCAGGGATGGGATCCCCACCGAGCTGGCTGCATTGGTCGGGGCAGGTCCACAGGGGGCCCTGGTGGCATCTGGGCCGGAAGACGGCAAGGAGAACGACTGGTGTATAGCCTGCACAGAGGAGGAGAGGGCCGCCAGATTGGCCAACACATGCAGCAAACCCCCGAACATGGCCGATCCCAATTGGGCCACGTCGGCACGGTGCACTTCATGATGACGTGCGTGCTCCTCCCGGGAAGCATGCACGGCATCACGAATCACAGCCGTGCGCATCGCGACCCCAATCAGGACCTTCTCCACACGGCCAGGGGTTCCCACGTCCGCAGGTGGAGGGGAGTCAGGTGACAAGGACATCCCCTCTACCTGCGGACGGGCCTGGGACGGGGCATCCCTGCTGGTGCATGGTGGTGCACTCACAGGGTCAGGGACAGCGACATGCACAGGCCCCTCCACAGTGACCTGTGCTGCCTCCTGCCCCTGGCCCTGGACTGAACCACTTGCACCAGCAGGGATGCCCCCACCAGGCCCCATGTGTGCCCCAGTGGCGGCCTCCTCCTCCTCTGTGCAAACCACCAACCTGGATGGCTCCTCACCGTCTCCCACCGTAGCAGGCCCCTGTGGGGGCTCACCCACCCCTTCCGCTGCAGCCGTGGGGGCATCCCCGCCGCCTTGCTCCACAGCGCCGTCTCCGCCCTCTTCTTCACTAGCCGCTGCGTAGAGGGAGACAAAGAACACAAGCATCAGGGTACTGTACAATGGTCCCCTAGACAGGAAGCAATAGCAGATGAGCACCACTGTCAAAGTACACTTCCATCATGTCCCTCCACAACACATGGGTCAGTCCAGGCAAAACACACACAGTAACAGGCATGGTGCATGCCATGGACATTTCCATGCATGTCCAATGGACTCTTGAAACATTCAATGATATGTAACTCACATGCATCATGGCTCATGCCTATCACATGCACACACTTCACCTCAGTCACATCCATCTGGCCCCAAACACACCAAACACAGCGGATACAAGGGTAATTTGGCTGCTACACTGAATCTGTGCATTGTCACACACATGTGTCATGCATCCATGGCATGCACAAGTCACAGACACGCAGGTCAGGCACACAGACATGGCTACCACATATGTACCTGGCATCAGCACCCATCCCTCACCCCCACCCATGTCCAGGTACAGAGACTGGCATGCTCCCATGTTCAAAATCTGCATAGGGCTCCCCATGCGGCATTTGAACACATGCAACAACCATGTGGGTCACACATCACTGGTCCGACATGCATTACTATGATGTCCCTGCACACATACATGCATACATGGCCTATGGCACACATACAGGCAAGTATCATAGAACCAGCACACCGCAACATGCCCTGTCTCACACAGTAATGCTTGGACACTTACCGCTCAACTCCAGACGGGCCTCCCTCTCAAGGATCTGGGCGTGGAGCGCTGGGCGTACGCGTTCCAGGACCCTCATCTGGATGGAACTCATGCGGCCCCGGCCCCCCTCCACGAGGCGCCGGGCCTTCATAAGGGTCCTGGACCTCAAGTCCTCCCAGCGCTTCTTGATCTTCAGGACGTTGCGGGTTGCCACCCCCTCCGCGTTGATGACAACCACACAGTCGGCCCGGATCCTCTCCCGTCCTTCCTTGCTGGCGCGGGACGATCCAAAGAGGGCATCATACTGCCCCAGGACATGCTCCACCAGGACACCAACTTCGGTGGCAGTGAAGCTGGTGCCCCTCTGCCCCTCTGGCCTGGGGTTGCCACTGGTGCCAGATGTGGAAGTGCCCGACATGGCAACCCCAGAGGCAGGTGTGGGTGGGCAACTGGGTCCTGGGGCTGGGCTGTGGAGCGATGTAATCCCAGTCGGGAGTCTTCAGTTCCAGCAGGGGTGGACACAGCAACTGGACCCCTGCAGATGGCTGATGTGCAGGCACCAAATGGCAGGGCACGGTGGCAGCAGGCAGGCAGGCAGGCAGGCAGGCAGGCAGGCAGCAGCAGATGGCACGTGGGAGGCTGCTCGGGGCACTGGGGGGCAGTAACTCGGCCTTCTGGGCAGGAGCGTGGTCTTCCGTGTGTTTTCGCATGGCCAGCTTGATACGCAGTGATTTGGCACGTGAAAATCCTGCACGTCAGCGTGAAATCCGAGGAAAGGCCCTTAGCGCGTAAGCGCGTCAGCACGCATACGCGATTCTATTGGACCAGAGTCCCTCAGCGCGTAAGCGCATCTGTGACGTGACCCGCACGGGTGTTCCCCACTCAGCACGTGATGACGGAGCACACGTGGAAATACTGCACATCAGCGTGTAATTGGACAAAAGTGCGCGTACACGCGATTGGCCTATGTACGTGTATTTCATGGGTGCGCGGGCACTTACACACGCAAGTACGTCAGTGCACCTGTATCCCGTGGTGCGTGGGAATTTCCACACGCTATTGGACTGGGAACTGGATTCCAGGGGTGCGCGGGTCACACGCTCGCCTAGAACACGCGCAAAGCATACATTTGCGCACTTTAACAATAACAAGCTCAGACGCCATGATGAACATACCGTTCCTAGCAGCAGTGGCAGTGGGCTACCAAAGGAGGAGGAGGAGGATAGTCAGGGCCAGAATATTCACACCCAGAACCAGCCTTTTCGGGATGCCTGATGACCAGGTGTATGGGAGGTACAGGTTTCCACCACACATAATACTGGACCTGGTGAGTGAGTGGGAGGATGACCTCACATCACCCACCCTGTGCTCCCAAGCACTCAGCCCCCTGGAGAAGGTCCTCAATGTACTGCACTTCTTAGCCACTGGATCATTTCAGCGGACAAGTGCCATAGTGGGTGGGGTGTCACAGGCCACCCAGTCACGGTGCCTACACCAGGTCTTGAACATCATCACTGCACGCCCATCAGTCCGCAGGCACATATACCTGCCTAGAACACCTGCAGAAAGGCATGCTACCCCCCTGGATTTTTATGGTGTGGCACGATTCCCCAAAGTGCTAGGTGCCATCGACTGCACCCATGTGGCTCTACGTCCCCCCAGGGCATCTGAGCACATCTATAGGAACCGCAAGCACTGGCATTCCATCAACGTGCAGGTAGCATGTAATGCCAAGGGAATCATCACCTCAGTATATGCCAACTATCCCGGGTCCACCCACGACAGCTTCATTTACCGAATGTCCACCCTAAGCTGGGACCTAGAAGCTGGGCGGCATGGCGATACATGGCTGCTTGGTGAGTATGTATGCCACTGCACATGCATGCATGTTGGATACTGAGCAAGGTCACAACCCCACCAATGATACCAATCACCACCTCCACAGGGGACAGTGCCTACCCTCTCAGCCCCCACATGATGACGCCAATTCGGAACCCCACCACGCCACCCGAGGTAAGATATAACACAGCCCACATTACGACCCGGGGCATAGTGGAGCGCACATTCGGAGTGCTAAAGTCACGCTTTCGCTCCCTTGACCGTTCTGGCGGCCAGCTGTTATACGCTCCCCCAGTAGTGTGCAGGATCATAGTGGCAGCATGTGTCCTGCACAACGTTGCAACACGCCGGGGCCTGGCCGTGGACATGGTGGTGGCCCCACATCCCCAACCACATGCACAGCCGCTGCGCATGGGAGGGGAAAGGGCACGGGGGGAGGCAGCCCGTACACAGCTAGTGGCTAATTACTTCACATAGAAATCACACCCCTGTGGAGTGCACACTGCCCTGGCACACTCCATCTGACAATCAATGATGACTCAACCTGACACTGATCCTGAATGTCTGGAGAATGAACCGTGAATACCATATCAGCCTGAGATTGTTCACCTGGAAGTGTCACAATGTGTGCATCCCTACCCACACAGACACCACCAATGCAGTTTTGTGGAGTTACACATTCAAGCAGCTAAAAAGAATACCCACTTGCAAAATGCAACAAGAGGACAGTGCCATGTCAGCCAACCCAACCCCAGCACCGCCACACGACACACCGTGCCATGTCATGCTATTTGCAGGTAAACAAAGTAATCCCCACAACATGACACTAGTGTCACTATGTACAGTGTCCCTATTAGAAACCTGCAACACCTGAAATGCTCACAGCAATGCCGGACCAACAACATACTTGAGCACGTAGTACCATTAACATGACATCACAAATGTTACATATTAGTAGTCTCACCACCAGGAAATGCCTGCACTCCCACCACTACCAACTGTGCAGTGTTGGCGTCATGTAGAGTTGTAGGTGCACTGCTGCCAACATGGACCCCATCTCCAGACTAGAGGTCCTTGTGTAGACATGAGGAAGGGACCTGCAAATTGGGAGGTAGACACAGAAGATGAGTTACACATCAATGCAACATGCAGTGTACAACACAACAGCAATATGCACTAGGAATGTATACACAGTATTGACTACAGACTGCCCACACAGCTCATGGGAGTCCAAAGTCACTTTGTAATTCACTGTCACTTGGGCACACCCTTTGCAAGCCCATGGAAACGGGAAGCAGGAGGGGTGTGTGTGACTCAAACCCAAGCATCTGAACCAAATACATTACAAGCCTGCATGTGCCCAGCCACAATGCAGCGTATGCCCACAGGAACCACGGAAGCCAACAAATCGTCCCAAAAAAATAGGGAATAAAATAAATAAAAATAAAAATAAAAATAAGAAACAATCAAAAATGGCCATTGATGGGCCCGGGGGGGTTGGGGAGGCCACCCAGGAGGTCCGAGGACAGGATTCACACCAGAACCCACCTGCGTGGATCCTGGGAAAATAAAACACCTCCATGGGCTCATGGCCCACACGGCTACCCTATTGTGGGAGTATCACTGCTGTCACTATTATCACCCTGTGCAGCTGCATCCGGAGGTGGTTGCACTATGGGAGGCAGCCCACGCAAGGCCCTATTCTGCTCCTCCATGGCTGCAAGCATGCGGGTGTGGTAGGTCTGGTTCTGGAGGATGAGTGTGCGGAGGTCCCCATGCAACAACTCACGGGATGCCCGGACCTCCGCCCTCGTTGCCTGCATCTCAGCTGAGAGCGTACGGGTGAGACGCTCCAGCTGCTGTTCTGTCCTTTGGTGTGTTGAAGCCTCAAGATCAACAAGAGTCGTCCTGAGGTGAAGGAGCTCCTGCCTCAGGGCTTCCCTGTGGCCCTGGGACTCAATGGAGATGGCCTCCTGCAGAGTCGCCAGTGCCGCCCGCCTGTCCCTGTTGGGCCCCAACATGTCCTCCCTGTGTGACTGGCAGATGGAGTCGGTTGCCTGCTCTAGTCGCTCCATCAGCCTTTCTGGGGGGACAATGGAAGTGGCCACCCTATCCATGGCCTGAGCCATCATCTCGGATGATGCAGCCTGTTGGGTTGCCATACCGTAAATGGATTTCTCCCATGCGGTATTGCCAGGTGGCGTACGGCCACCATGTCGGCGGGCACCACACCTGTCTGGGGCAAGGCGAACTGCGCCTTGCTGTGCCGGCACTGCCTGAGGCTGCAGGACTGCATTCCCCCTCTGATCTGCTGGCCCAGGAACAGGATCAGATGTCGCGGAGTGTGACCCTGCATCCGTAACCACCAAAGGCGTAGCTGCCAACACTGACATCCCCATGGAGGGTTCTGACCCTGGTGCAGGTGGGTGAGACAGAACAGAATCCCTCCCTGGAACACTCACCTGCGACGGCACGTAGGTCTCATCCGAATCAACACCTGAGTACAGCTCGGGGGAGGTGCAGCCAGAGACACCCCTTGAGAGCACGACCTGCAGCACTTGTGGGTTCTCCCCCACCACCACACCACGTCCCTCACTGGTGGTTGGTCGGCCCTCGGACCCCTCCTGGGTCTGCACCATCTCCACAAACCCAGCAGTATCAGGTGCGTCTTCCCCTGCAAAGACATGAAAACAAAGAAATGGAAACAGGCATTAGCACCATGGCACACAATGAGGGCTGAGAAGCAAGAGAACCAGTACTTGATTGACACATGTCCCACATGACTAAAACCCTCCCATGCATGCACCCTCACTGCGTATGAAGTGCAGGCAAATGGCACACACTGATGACACCAAGATGGAAGATGAACACATTTTCTGCATGCTGCCTGGCAGTGGCATCACACATTGGCCTGTGATTGCCAGGTGAAACACACATGCCATCACACAGATGGCATGTACCATTGCTATTGAGTGAAGATGGAGAGGAGGGCAGCACCTATTCATTCAGTCCAGTTCCCGCATGTAATTGCTTTTCTAATTCTAACAGGTCAGATTTTTCACCTGGAGCTGCCAGTCTGAAATGGTCCAATTGCACAGGGACATGTGTGTACAAATGATATCCAGGTAACAAAGTCACTCCACTTTACCATAGCCATGTCAGACATGTGACTAGTGGACAGCGACATGGCTAGTAAAAGTGGGGGAATGCAAACAATCTGACTGAATGAACAGTGAAAAATAAGCAACTATGTTGTGGCAAGGTGACACTTCAAGGGCAACTGGCGTGCAGTTGGGCTAGATGTCTACTGTTAGCAGAAGGGATACTGCTATGGCCAAATGCAGCTGCGCAGGAAGTATTGCATGAAGCACATGGCTGACCCATACGACTCAGGCGCACACACTCTCACCTGGCACACAAACAGCAGCCCTCACACACACACCATGCACATGGATGACACACACATGCATGTGCACTCACCGGACAATGCCTCGTAATCAGCCAGATCTCCCACGCCTTGGATCTGTTCCTCCGTGACGTAGGTCCCAGCGACTGACTCATGTGGAGTGAGTTCCATGTCTACTACTGGAGACCCACCTCCAGTCACTAGAGTTGCGGCATGACTTGAGACCAGCTTACTATTTGCCCTGCGCTTTAGGTCATTCCAGCGCTTATAGCAATCATTGGCTGTGCGCCTCACGATTCCAAGGGCACTTACGATGTCCGCAACGGTCTGCCAGTGTGCCTGGCGTTGTGCAGGTGTGGTCTTGGATCCTGCAACAATGACCATCTCGTTGTCATGTCCGGACACATACTCGACAAGTGCATTCAGTTCGTCATCCGTGAAGCTGGGCTTCCTGGACGGGCCGGACTGTGTAGCCGTGTCTGGGGCATCAGCCTGTGCCGGACGAGCACTCTTCCTCTTCCGCTTGGAAGGTGGTGGTGATCCTGAGTGTCCTGCGCCGCTCTGGACACTAGGGGCAGGAGCCCTGGTGGACTCTGTATCAGGAGTGTGGGATTGCACACTCAGCATGGGAGTTGGTGCAGGCATTGGCTCTAGTGTGATGGTGTCAGGGGGAATGTCAGCAGCATGGACTAGGACCGACACTGTCCTGGCTGGGTGTGTGAGGGCTGGGGTGGATGGAGCCGCAGCTGCCCCTGCAGCCTCTCCGCCCTGCCTCCTTGGTGCAGCAGATGACCTTGCTGCCCCAGATCCACGTGGCATGATGGCATCAACGTGCACCAGCGCACGTGTCGTAGCCCTGCTGACCTGGAAGTCAGCCATGCAGTCAGCCAGGTCTGGTGCCACAATGGGCTGGTCCAACAAGGGCTGAGCATGGATGGTGTCAGCCACATCAGCCTCAATGGGAGGGGGGGAGGGGGAGGGATTATGGGTGCCTGTGACTGGTCCTCCACACATGGGGGGACAGGCTCACCCTGCAAGTTACGACCATGTCCCCTACCGGATCCACCACGGCCACCACTTGTGGCTCTTCCACCTTTGCCACCCTTACGGAATCCTCGCCTCCCAGCCATGGCACTGATGTTAATGTGCGTATGGGAGTGGATGTAGACTATTGTCCTGGGCAATTGGGGGTCAAAGGGGTTGGGTACCAGATGGTAATTGTACCCTAGTGCTCTAGCAAGGCTGAATGTAACCCCTGGGGAAAGATGACAGGTCACGCAACGCACAGGAGGCCCAAAAAAGGGAGATGACGTGCACGCAACCCCTCCTAGACCACGTGTGCAGAAAGAAAAACCTGCACTACGCTGTGGCACCCAGTAACACAAGAATGAACGTATGCGTCTCACACGCAGCCTAGAATGACCTCTGAAGGGGTAGGCTACACACGGGGCAAGCACAGATGTTAGATACGTGCGTGACTCACCGTCTGCCAGGTAAAAGAGCGTGAAAAATGAGCGCGTTTGGTTGGCAACACCCCCGCCAAAAGAAGATATGTACGCTGTCTGAGGAGACAGGACAACAGTAGAAGGGAACACTGTTTGAGGGAACAGGCCCAGGTAAACCAGTACAAGAGAAAAAATAGAAAAAGCTGTCAGAGGTAACAGGGAGTACGAACTTGAAACGCTGTGAAGTAAATCGCGTGTGAAACGACAAGAAGTACAGAATTCACCCACTCGCTCTCCACGAAAAGCAGTACAAGGAATTGGTGTTCTACACGTACCTTATATGCAGGCCCACACGTACAGCGTCACTTACGCGGCGTGTACGTGCTAGGCCCATTCCCACCAATTACACGCTTTGTCACTTCTGCGTGTAGGTCCATTTGCACCAATTACACGCTTTGTCACTTCTGCGTGTATGTCCATTTGCACCAATTACACGCTTTGACACTTCTGCGTGTAGGTCCATTTGCACCAATTACACGCTTTGACACTTATTCGTGTAGGGCTATTTCCACCAATAACACGCTTTGACACTCGGACGTGTCACGCAACTTTTTCCTACGCGTGCATGTGACTTCATAGACGCGCATACGCATTTACGCGCTAAGGGCCTTTCATCGATTTACACGCAGAAGTGTGGGATTTTCACGTGCAAAATCACTCACTACGTATCAAGCTGTCCACGCGTTCACACACGAAAGACCACGCTCCTGCCCAGGAGGCCAAATTACTGCCCCCCAGAGCCCTGAGGACGCTCCCACCTGCCATCTGCTGCTGCCTGACTGCCTGCTGCCCACGTGCCCTGCCATTTGCTGCCTGCACATCAGCCAGGGGTGCTGTTGCTGTGACCACCCCTGCTGGAACCAAAGGCTCCCGACTGCTTTTCCGTCGCCCCACAGCCCAGCCCCAGGACCCAGTTGCCCACCCACCCCTGCCTCTGGGGTTGCCATGTCGGGCGCTACAACATCTGGCACCAGTGGCAACCCCCGGCCAAGGAGGCAGAGGGGCACCAGCTTCAGTGCCAGGGAAGTTGGTGTCCTGGTGGAGGATGCCCCTGGTGGCTGGGGGGTGGGGGTGGTGGGAGACATGGGTTGGACATGGGTGGGGGCCTGCTGGCAGGTGCCCCACAGCGCTGGGAGGTGGGGGTGGTAGGAGACATGGGTGGGGGCCTGGTGGAGGCTGCCCCTGCACTGCTGGGGGGTGGGGGTGGTGGGAGACATGGGTGGGGGCCTGGTGGAGGGTGCCCCTGGTGGCTGGGGGGTGGGGGTGGTGGGAGACATGGGTGGGGGCCTGGTGGAGGCTGCCCCTGCACTGCTGGGGGGTGGGGGTGGTGGGAGACATGAGTGGGGGCCTGGTGGAGGCTGCCCCTGTACTGCTGGGGGGTGGGGGTGGTGGGAGACATGAGTGGGGGCCTGGTGGAGGGTGCCCCTGGTGGCTGGGGGGTGGGGGTGGTGGTAGACATGAGTGGGGGCCTGGTGGAGGCTGCCCCTGCACTGCTGGGGGGTGGGGGTGGTGGGAGACATGGGTGGGGGCCTGGTGGAGGCTGCCCCTGCACTGCTGGGGAGTGGGGGTGGTGGGAGACATGGGTGGGTGCCTGGTGGAGGGTGCCCCTGCACTGCTGGGGGGTGAGGGTGGTGGGATACATGGGTGGGGGCCTGGTGGAGGCTGCCCCTGGTGGCGGGGGGGTGGGGGTGATAGGGGACATGAGTGGGGGCCTGGTGGAGGCTGCCCCTGCACTGCTGGGGGGTGGGGGTGGTGGGAGACATGAGTGGGGGCCTGGTGGAGGGTGCCCCTGGTGGCGGGGGGGTGGGGGTGATAGGGGACATGAGTGGGGTCCTGGTGGAGGCTGCCCCTGCACTGCTGGGGGGTGGGGGTGGTGGGATACATGGGTGGGGGCCTGGTGGAGGGTGCCCCTGGTGGCGGGTGGGTGGGGGTGATAGGGGACATGAGTGGGGGCCTGGTGGAGGGTGCCCCTGCACTGCTGGGGGGTGGGGGTGATAGGGGACATGGGTAGGGGCCTGGTGGAGGGTGCCCCTGCACTGCTGGGGGGTGGGGGTGGTGGGATACATGGGTGGCGGCCTGGTGGAGGCTGCCCCTGGTGGCGGGGGGTGAGGGTGATAGGGGACATGAGTGGGGGCCTGGTGGAGGGTGCCCCTGGTGGCGGGGGGGTGGGGGTGGTGGGAGACATGGATGGGGGCCTTGTGAAGGGTGCCCCTGGTGGCGGGGGGGTGGGGGTGATAGGGGACATGAGTGGGGGCCTGGTGGAGGGTGCCCCTGCACTGCTGGGGGGTGGGGGTGGTGGGAGACATGGATGGGGGCCTGGTGGAGGGTGCCCCTGGTGGCGGGGGGAGTGGGGGTGATAGGGGACATGAGTGGGGGCCTGGTGGAGGGTGCCCCTGGTGGCGGGGGGGTGGGGGTGATAGGGGACATGAGTGGGGTCCTGGTGGAGGCTGCCCCTGCACTGCTGGGGGGTGGGGGTGGTGGGAGACATGGATGGGGGCCTGGTGGAGGGTGCCCCTGGTGGCGGGGGGGTGGGGGTGATAGGGGACATGAGTGGGGGCCTGGTGGAAGGTGCCCCTGGTGGCTGGGGGGTGGGGGTGGTGGGAGACATGGGTGGGGGCCTGGTGGAGGGTGCCCCTGGTGGCGGGGGGGTGGGGGTGATAGGGGACATGAGTGGGGTCCGGGTGGAGGCTGCCCCTGCACTGCTGGGGGGTGGGGGTGGTGGGATACATGGGTGGGGGCCTGGTGGAGGGTGCCCCTGGTGGCGGGTGGGTGGGGGTGATAGGGGACATGAGTGGGGGCCTGGTGGAGGGTGCCCCTGCACTGCTGGGGGGTGGGGGTGATAGGGGACATGGGTAGGGGCCTGGTGGAGGGTGCCCCTGCACTGCTGGGGGGTGGGGGTGGTGGGAGACATGGATGGGGGCCTGGTGGAGGGTGCCCCTGGTGGCGGGTGGGTGGGGGTGATAGGGGACATGAGTGGGGTCCTGGTGGAGGCTGCCCCTGCACCGCTGGGGGGTGGGGGTGGTGGGATACATGGGTGGGGGCCTGGTGGAGGGTGCCCCTGGTGGCTGGGGGGTGGGGTGGTGGTAGACATGAGTGGGGGCCTGGTGGAGGCTGCCCCTGCACTGCTGGGGGGTGGGGGTGGTGGGAGACATGAGTGGGGGCCTGGTGGAGGGTGCCCCTGGTGGCTGGGGGGTGGGGGTGGTGGGAGACATGAGTGGAGGCCTGGTGGAGGGTGCCCCTGGTGGCTGGAGGGTGGGGGTGATAGGGGACATGAGTGGGGGCCTGGTGGAGGGTGCCCCTGCACTGCTGGGGGGTGGGGGTGATAGGGGACATGGGTGGGGGCCTGGTGGAGGGTGCCCCTGCACTGCTGGGGGGTGGGGGTGGTGGGAGACATGGATGGGGGCCTGGTGGAGGGTGTCCCTGGTGGCGTGGGTGTGGGGGTGATAGGGGACATGAGTGGGGGCCTGGTGGAGGCTGCCCCTGCACTGCTGGGGGGTGGGGGTGGTGGGAGACATGGGTGGGGGCCTGGTGGAGGGTGCCCCTGGTGGCTGGGGGGTGGGGGTGGTGGGAGACATGGATGGGGGCCTTGTGAAGGGTGCCCCCGGTGGCGGGGGGGTGGGGGTGATAGGGGACATGAGTGGGGGCCTGGTGGAGGGTGCCTCTGGTGGCTGGGGGGTGGGGGTGATAGGGGACATGAGTGGGGGCCTGGTGGAGGCTGCCCCTGCACTGCTGGGGGGTGGGGGTGGTGGGACACATGGGTTGGTGCCTGGTGGAGGGTGCCCCTGGTGGCTGGGGGGTGGGGGTGGTGGGAGACATGGATGGGGGCCTTGTGAAGGGTGCCCCTGGTGGCGGGGGGGGTGGGGGTGATAGGGGACATGAGTGGGGGCCTGGTGGAGGGTGCCCCTGCACTGCTGGGGGGTGGGGGTGGTGGGAGACATGGATGGGGGCCTGGTGGAAGGTGCCCCTGGTGGCGGGGGGGGTGGGGGTGATAGGGGACATGAGTGGGGGCCTGGTGGAGGGTGCCCCTGCACTGCTGGGGGGTGGGGGGGTGGGAGACATGGATGTGGGCCTGGTGGATGGTGCCCCTGGTGGCGGGGTTTGGGGGTGATAGGGGACATGAGTGGGGTCCTGGTGGAGGCTGCCCCTGCACTGCTGGGGGGTGGGGGTGGTGGGAGACATGAGTGGGGGCCTGGTGGAGGGTGCCCCTGGTGGCTGGGGGGTGGGGGTGGTGGGAGACATGGGTGGGGGCCTGGTAGAGGGTGCCCCTGGATGCTGGGGGGTGGGGGTGGTGGGAGACATGAGTGGGGGCCTGGTGGAGGGTGCCCCTGGTGGCTGGGGGTTGGGGGTGGTGGGAGACATGGGTGGGGGCCTGGTGGAGGGTGCCCCTGGATGGTGGGGGGTGGGGGTGGTGGGAGACATGAGTGGGGGCCTGGTGGAGGGTGCCCCTGGTGGCTGGGGGTTGGGGGTGGTGGGAGACATGGGTGGGGGCCTGGTGGAGGGTGCCCCTGGATGCTGGGGGGTGGTGGGAGACATGAGTGGGGGCCTGGTGGAGGCTGCCCCTGCACTGCTGGGGTGTGGGGGTGTTGGGAGACATGGCTGGGGGCCTGGTGGAGGCTGCCCCTGCACTGCTGGGGGGTGGGGGTGCAGGGGGACATGAGCAGGTGTGCAGGGTAGTCCCCTGTTTTGTGGGCTGCCTGCAGGGGCCGTGGAGGGTGTACAGGGAACACCTGTGAGGACCCACCCAGCCTAATTGCGTGTGATAATTCCCGCACACCCCTGTAATACACGTACCTGGCCAAATCGCATGTGAGAATTTCCGCGCACCCCTGTAATACACGTACCCAGCCGAATCGCGTGTAGAACTTCCCGTGTACCCCTGTAATACACGTACCCAGCCAAATCGCGTGTGATAATTCCCACGTACCCCTGTAATACACGTACCCTGGCCAATCGCGTGTAGAACTTCCCACGCACCCCTGTAATACACGTACCAAGCCAAATCGCGTGTGATAATTCCCGCACACCCCTGTAATACACGTACCTGGCCAAATCGCATGTGAGAATTCCCGCGCACCCCTGTAATACACGTACCCAGCCGAATCGCGTGTAGAACTTCCCGTGTACCCCTGTAATACACGTACCCAGCCAAATCGCGTGTGATAATTCCTGCGTACCCCTGTGATACACGTGCCCTGGCTAATCGCGTGTAAAACTTCACGCGTACCCCTGTAATACACGTACCCTGGCTAATCGCGTGTATAACTTCACGCGTACCCCTGATATGCACGTTACCCGCTTTGCGTTCCTTGTTTGGCAGCCCTGTAGACTGGTCCAGGGTTAGCGCAGCCCTTTGCGATGATTTAGCGATTTTGATGGCTTTTCCTTGCGCGAGGGCGTTCTTGGGGGCGTTACTGGCGCTGCTGCAGGGTCGCTGCGATACTCTGCGCCACGGCTGGTTTGGAAGCCTAAAATCCATGAATACGCTGTGCGCGGAAATCGGTTTTAGCGCACGTGCCTGGCGCAGACAATCGCACGCGGACACTCTGCGCCAGCCGCTTGCGACACTTTTCTGCGAAATTCTATGAATTACCCTGTAAGTCGGAACTGTTTCCCATTACGCCATCCACTATTCGCCCATCTAATTTAGGGAGGATCAAATGCTCGCCAGTGCACTTCAGGTATCTGGGTATCATGGTATCGGGCAGCCGACACTCGTTGTATACGGACAATTATGAAATCTATTTGCAACAATTGTCTACCAAGCTACTGCTGTGGGCAAAACTCCCAATCTCACTGTACGGATGGGTAGCCCTATTAAAGATGGTGATTCTTCCGAAATTACTGTATTTCTTTGGCAATGTCCCCCTGTGGCCAAGGCGAGCCTTTTTCACGAAGCTGATATCTTTAGCCTGCACATTTGTTTGGGGTTCCAGGGTGACGAGAATCAGTTGTCAAAAACTGTCTGAACCATATGAATGTGGAGTCCTAGCAGCACCGGATTTCGAGTTACATTATCTAACAGCACATGCCCAATTTGCAAGCTCCTGGTACAGCACTGAGGACACGGCTGTACAGATACCCCTGGAGAAATACGGGGCGTCCCCTACGGATGTCCGCTCGGTCATATTTTCTGAAAGGTACAATGATTCTTGCACATTTTACTCTGTAAGTACAAATGTTAATGCTTGGTCCAGAATTTTCATGAAGATTGGGCTGGTGGGTCCCTACAACTGGGAGATTCTGTTGTGGTGCTTTCCTGGCATCTCTCCCACGTTTGATAAGATGCTACAGAATTCATGGGATCCCTCAGGATAAATTAAAATAGGTGACATGTAACCAGAGGGGCCATTTGTATCCCAAAACGAATTCACTGATACCCTAGGGGGAGGCCAATTGAGAGTACTTCAATACCACAGAATGCGAGCCGCCTTCCGTAAGAGATGGGCATAATTTCTGGTGGAGCCAGAGACACATAACTGTATCAGTGCCATGGTGTCAAATGATGATACAAGATGTGGAGTGTCCAGATTATATAGGTTGATACAATCACATCTCCCCCCTCACAATACCATTAAAGAAGTGTGGGAAAAACAAGTGGGAGCTGCAATAGGGGATGACAAATGGAGCAAATACTGTCAACTTAATAAGTCAGCATCCCTGATTGCCGGGCTGTGACTGATTCAATTCAAGGTTCTGAACCAATTGCACTAAACCCCCGCAAGAATGGCCAAGTTCTCTCCAGATTGCACGGGGGCGAATGCTTGAATTGTGGGAGCCCAAAAGCGGATGCCTTTCACATGTATTGGTCATGCCCCCTGATCTTGTTATTTTGGGTAGGGTTGCTGATGCTATAGAGGACATAGCGAACATCCCGTCTTCACTCACCCTACTTAAATACTTGTTTGGGAATATTGGGAAGGCCTCAGTGAATACGAGAAGATTGTTTAATGTTGCATGTGCAGTTGCGAAAAAATGCATATTAAAATGTTGGAAGTCTAAGAATGCTCCCAACCTTGAGAACTGGTTGTACGAATTAACCTATGTCAACGAATGTGGAGAGAACTTTGTTTTGTCTGTATCCACGACATGCTTCCCCAAGGACCTCTGGGCCCCATTCACACTAATTCTGAAACTGATAGTATTGGGTCTCGTGATATAGCTCACCAGTAAATATAACTGTTGTTGTTTAATTACGAAAATGCTATGCACAGAGAGCTTGTAATTGTGAACAACTGTGCTTAATACATGACCATTGAATACATAAAGTTTAAAAAACCATGTAATAACTAGCTAACAATTCAAGACTTACTACACACTTGTGCTAGTACAAACAATACATATGAAGACCCACAATTCATAGAGGCACATACAAGGAAACTAAAGTAAGGAAGAAAGAAACAGCATCATCAGAAAATGTTAATAACATTAAAGTTTATCTTCATGTATACAAATGAATTGTGTGTTGAGGCCTGCTTATTTCCCCATGTATGTGCTCCATGAGCTGAGACCAAACCCTAAGGAAAGTACTTTAAGAACATATGACAAGGTTAACATCTAGATATATAGCACCTTTGGAATTTTAATATTCTGACTGTCAGTGAACAAAGCCACCTGGCCCAGATATGTCAGTGAACAAAAACAAGTGGCTCAGATATGTGATGTCATCAGTGATGTCATCAATGACATTTGTGATGTCATCTTTGATGTCCTGGATGTAAGTTTTAGCAGTGCACAGTGGTGGCGCGAGGTATGGTTACTTAGCTTACCATAACTGGTGAATTTCTGGAGGTTTTCGCCTTTACTTGTAACCATAACATCCCTTTAACAAAGTTTTTTCATTGAATATATATATATATGTACATATATATATATATTTATATTTATGCCCCAATATGGTTTAAAAATCTTCTATGTTCTCAGTGTCCTCTGAGAGACCATTTTTTGCCTTTTGCAGAATTGCATTCTGGTATTTTTTAGTCTCCCAGTCAAGATGGGGGGAATAATGCCACAATAGAACACCTTTTTGCCTAACATAGTTCTATAAGGGTTTATATATTTGAATGACACTATGGCATGTGCACTTTTCAAGTTATCTTAATAAAGCAGAGTATTGTTGAAAGCCAGACATGGGGGAGAAGAGGGGAAATGATGAAAGGGCAAGTAAGTCATGATTATTTCCCCAGGATGTGGCAAGAGAGGTTGCCTACTGGATACTGGTGCAGTTATTTCCCCCTAATTGTGGCTTCTTTTCAGGGCACAAGTAAAGGACACACGTAGGTGGACTGCGTAACTTTTATTTAGAGGCCGGACGCATCCCCTTGGGTTTTCTTAGGTTGGCAAGCTTGCTCAGGTATTTGGCTACTGGGATTTTACTCTGTTTGTCATATTCTCAGTGCAAACCCTTACCCACAAGACCACAAGCACTTGTTTTGTTTTTGAGATTTTGTTTTCCAGGGAAGATTTCACTACAGATTGCTGGGTTTAAAAGGAGAGCACCTTTTATACTTTGCCAGCATATGTATAGGAACATTTCCTCTCTCGAGTTATTTATCTGGTGTTCATTACTTTTTTTAAAGTCCAATACTTTTTTGCCTTGCACACTTTCTACAATTGTATATTTCACTTTAAGATTTATGTTCACTTACTGTGCGTATATTTATGGGTGCAGCTTTTGATTTTCGTTATTGGGGCAAAAGTACCTGGGCATATGTTATTCTTGCAGCTGGTCATTTTTTCCGCTTTTCCGTGCTGCTTAAATGCGATTAGTTGGGGTTGTGCGATGTATTACAACAGTCACCAAGAGGCCGGCGATAAAACAGGGGCTTGCAATACGCTGCTTAACCAAAGTGTGTGATCCTTGGCAAAATATTTGATCACACTGCGCATTGCCTAAAAGAATTGTGAGTTCTAAAAGCCTGTCATCTTTTATACATAACAATACTGTACACTAGGACCCCAACCGGCCCATAAAGCTAGGGGTTGCCCAATAGCACTTTAAGATGAGTGGCAGCACCCGTGAGATGGATGGGGATGCAGATTAATTCTCTAGCATCCAATCAATAATAACAACTCGATGGTTTGGCAAAGGGAGTCAGTTTAATGATAAGTACAAAAAACGGGTAGTTCATGAACATCAGCTATTGCTTGATCTTCCTTCTCACTTCAACAACTCCAACGAACTTCATAAAAAACACATCATTTATATTAAAAACTCGTCATCACTGACGTATAACGCTTAACATGTTGCATGCAATTCTATTGGTTATAGGAAGGTAACTTTAATATAGGTGCTATATCTGTATATAGTAACAGAGTGAGGGGATTGGATCAACAG
The DNA here is from genome assembly GCF_040938575.1 of Ambystoma mexicanum. Taxonomy (NCBI): domain Eukaryota; kingdom Metazoa; phylum Chordata; class Amphibia; order Caudata; family Ambystomatidae; genus Ambystoma; species Ambystoma mexicanum. The sequence continues at coordinate 664,588,046 of NC_090936.1, forward strand.
TGTCAGGTGAGGCATCTAAGCCCTTCCTTCAAAATGGATACTGTGGACGTCACTAAAAGTATGACGTCTCATTGGTTCTACTAACTATAGGACCCTAGATTACTTGGTCCACTATGATTGGGTTGGCAACAACCCCACTCATACTTTTCCACTAGTTTAACAGCATGCAGAACAGCCGGCCAGGTGCAGGGTGCTCGTCTGCTCCCTCAGCCTTCCTCGAATTATTGCTACAATCGATCATCACCTCAGTGGTCATGTGTCAATTATTTCTTTGTGGTTGGCCTCGAGACTGCATCTCTGTCTGGAAAAGTTCAGATATCTGTGCATGGCACAAGGCCACGCGTAGATGTGAAAGTTTCATCTCGTCTCGCTTGGCTGGTCACGTGATTCAGACACTGGGAAATCTTCTCATTCTCCATGCAATTCATGTATTTGATTTAGTTTTGCCCACCACCTGCCTTCTGCGGCTTATCTTAACCTCTTTGAACAGGATATTCTGTTCTTTGCTTCATTAATTGTATCTACTGTTGGCCTATTTCAGCGGATACGATTTTGGCTTCTTGGCACGATTTGCATGCATCTGAGTTTCTCTCTGTCTTTAGTTTTCAATTTACGTGCTGAGGGGCTCCTCTCCTGAGACCTTTATTAACCTTTGGTTGATTCTGCTCTTGTGCCTAGTGGAATTATACTTACATAAAGTGCTCCTTTTTGAGGTAGATATGTATAGGTGGCGCTTGCCGCAATCTATCTTACTACTAAGCATAGCAAGCCGCACTATTTTCTAAGCTTTCTTGCGGTTCCAAGCATATGTACACGTGTAAACTGGCTGTATATCCTCATCACGCTCATGGCATAAGCTTCTTACATTTGACATCACTCATTTCACTTTAAACTCAGGATGTCACTTATCCATGGTGTTTCGTCTCTTTTCGTCATTCGCAGGTTGTCATATCTTCTATATGTGAGTCAGTCTGGGTTCTTGTGACGTCACCATTCGTCTTCCTTCAGTATCTTTTTAGCTTCTTCAGTGACTGTGCTCTGACATTCTTCCTTTTGTTTTATTTGTCGATATGGCTTTCTCAATGGATACATTACTGTCCAGGTTTTCTTAGGCATCGGTACTTCAACAGGTGCTGTTCTTTTGATAGGGACTGGACAAAGCCCCACTGCGGCTCTCTGCTGGTTTATTTGCTCATCATAAGTCACATATTTCGGCGTGAAAGTTCCTGGTACTTCAAAATGAACGATTTGAGTGCGGGTCGTGCTTGGGACCTCCTCTACACTCCCCCCTCTGGGCGATTCATCGACCACTTTCACTTCTTCTTTTGTCTCCATCTTTCCCATATCCTCTGTATTCACTTTCACTTCATCTTCTGGGTCCACTTTTACTTCATCTTCTGGGTCCACACATGAAGGTCTGAAGAAATGTCTCTTTGGGGTCCATATTTTTATGACTCCCTTCAAGCTTCCTGCTGTTCTTGCATGTTCGTCTTTGTTCCATGTCATTAGATGACATTGTCCATTTGGGCTGCAATAGATCCATCTTTCCACATAGTTTCTGTGTTTCCTTGGATACCGAAACTTGGTTCCTTCTGGCGCATGAATGCTAGCTTTCACAAAGTCTCTTATTTCTTCATCAGTCAGGTCTTTGGGCTTCCATCCTGAATCGACATCAGTCATGATCTTCATCCCTATGGCCTTTTTTGCAATTTTCTGGCACTGAGAGATTATTACCTTGGTAACACAGAATCCGAGCAGTATCATCACTAGCAGGGCATCTAGGAATTTGAATGCATCTGCCATCCATTGTGGAACCCATGAGAATAGTGCTCCAAACCAACTATCATCGTCCACTTTGTCAGTTTCATTAATCATTTGATTCTGTAGTTTTGTCAGCATACCTATGGCCTCTGTCAACGTTCCATTTTCTTCGTCGTGAGAAGGTATAAATGTGCAACATGATTATCAAATTTTTGCACAAACACCTCCATCCACAGCTGTGATCATGTCAAGGACATATCTATTCTGGAGCGTCATTAGTCGGATTGTCCTTAAACTCTTCTTTGATTGCGTTGAATCCTTTTATGGTCGTGTTGATGGTTTGCAGTAGCTCCCATCTGGTTATCTGAAACCATTTAGTATTTTCTCCAACTTGAACTCATGGCATAAAAATTGTCGTGAACACTGATGAGGCCAGGCTGGACAGTCTGTGTTCATACGAGATTGCATGAAAAGTTTCTTCTGATTTAGCCGAAGAGTAATTCTCTCTCTTCATTCTATTCATCAGTTCCACAGATCTCCTCTTCCTCAGGTGAGCATCTGCTTTTGGGAAGCTGTCAATATTCAGATCACTTTTTGGAATCACCAATGCTGGAACATGGACATTCACTATTGTGCATATACCTCCCCAGTTTCTCAGTAGTCTGATATATGCTTTGTATCCACACGCCCAATAATGATCCATGATCACTGCGGTACCATGTACCATTCCTGGAGCGTCAAAAACTCGTCCACAGTTTTGATTCTCCCCCATTTGTCTTGTGCCATTATTCCTGAAGCAGAATTTTGGGCTTTCCAATGGCACTATCTGCAAGGGTCCTCCCCTGTATTCGACCCAAGTCAGTAATTTAGCAAGTTTTGGCCATAATGGCTTGCATCCATTTCGCACTATGTTGATGGTGGGCTCGTAGTGACCGAAGACCATCCATGCGCTGCAGATCACTACTCCTTTCTCCCATCTGTCTGGTGAAAGCACTGTTCCCCAGATTTGCATTTGACCTCTGTTCTTCCATTTTCTGGCTTCTTCTGGAGTTTTTCCTTGGACGTTTAGTTTTTGATTTGCCTCTCTTCTGATCTCCGCTCCTTTAACTCCAGGCTTCTTGTATCTGATCACAATGTGCTTTGTCTTTCCATTGTTCCTTGTCTTCATGTCCTGGACATAATCGTCTTCATTTGGATCAGTTGCTTCGGTTGCCCATTTCAGTGAGGCATCACTTCCCATGAACTGGCCTCTGGTCTTGCACATTGCTACGTGTGATAGACAATGTGCTGTCTGGACATCCATTTCTACAGCTACAAAGATCTTTGACTTCCCCATGCTGTAAGGTAGGAGTGCACAAACAAAGCATTCCTCTTCTGAATTCCGTCTTCAAACTTCTTTCATATGCTGGTACCATATGTTATTTCCCAAGTGTGCTGTGCTGTCCAAGTAGTCGTTTAATTCACTGTCATCTCCTTGTATGCTTCTCTTGTTCCTCAAGGTTTTCATGTAGTTTGCTATAACTACATCCTTGAATGTCTCCGTATGGCTTCTTCTTGCTGGAGGATTCTCAGGTACCTTAATCCATGGTGCTGGCCTCTTCATCTGCACCAATTGAGTAAGCAAAAGTCTGGCAATTCTTTCTTTTTCCTCTTGCCTTTTACTGGCTCTGGCTATGGACGGCCATATTGATTCTGATATCATCTGTGCTCGTGAGATTTTGGCTGGGCTTGCACTTGCCCTTTTAAGTACTAGATCAGGGGTGCTTATCAATGCTGTTTCAGTTGGCTTCTTCTCCAACTCCTTTTGTCTCTTTAACAGTTCAGCTTTCTCCATTTGTCTTTTCATTTTGCTTGTAGGATAGCTTCTCATCGTCGGTTGTCCAACCTTCGCCCCTTCTTTAGCCTGTGGTTCTGCAATTATTAACACTAGACCTGGTGTGTGTGCACTCATCGTTTGCATGCGTGTGGTTGTCAGTAACCTTCTTTCATTCTTACTCTGCCGACCCTGTCTCCGGCTTTTCAACTTGCTTGTCACTGCATGTGTGCCATTGCTAATCACATCCATTTCAAGTTCACTCACTCCTTTGTCAGACCTTCTAGGAACTGGGATCACTATAAAGGGTCTGGGTGCTTTTGTGGGTGTCATGCGTACATCATTAGGTGGGTGCACTGGAATCGGAACACTTTGTACACCTATGAAGAATGCAGTTCGAATCGTCAGTGACAATAAAACAACGATGAATACAATGCATAAATACATTATGCCCCTGTAGGTTAGGCGGCAGCACTTAGTTCTCGAACAATAAGTACGTCTCTCCCCCTGCGGGATGACAATGCCGCTGTTTTGATTTCCCATCTCTATCATCTAAGGGAAATAACTAACGTTAATATATTCTATGTAACAATATCTCTGGATTCTGATGTCTATGCTTGTCGGTTGCAGGTACTGGAACAATTGTCTTCCTTTGCCTGGACAATGGAAAATACACAAGCTCCCAGTCTGTTCTTTTTATATGTTTCACTCCGGAAGACATGTTGTGTCCTTCATAGTATAAACAAGAGTGAAGTTTCTGGCAATACTTTCTCGATCTGTCCCTCGGCGGAAAGTCTTACAGTCTCCTCCGAAAATTCTGATGGTGATTAGAAAGTTCAACCTGCATCACAATACTGTGCAAGAGCATGCTCATCTGTGTAGAATTAGCTGGGTCTCTGATGAAGGTGAGGACGTCAACACCGGTGGGCCTCCCCACAAGTTCTGGAAAGTCCTCAATTAGGCAAAGAAAAACATTGCTTGCCAATCTGCTATCTCCTGGTGATAGGGACATTTGTCTTGCCCTTGCTGAATTCTGGAACTGCTCGGTACTCACTGCGAGCAGCTTCTGTGATCTCGATGGATGTCAAGAGCAACCTGAATTATGATTCCATTCAGGATTACGCTCAAGCGTTCTGTGTTTGCTGGATCTCGAAGAAATGTGAAGACGTCAGTGTGTCTCCCAACACGATCTGGACAGTCTTCAATTAAACAAAAGAATAGCATGCTGACAAGCCTATTTGCTTCTTTTTCTGATGCGGACATTTGTTTTTTCCTCTTTGTACTCCGAAAGCAGGAGGAACTGCTCGACGATCACAGTGAGCAGCCTCCTTATTGTCTTTTCGTTTTTAGGGTCTTGAAGAAATTCAGTGATGCTAGTGAGCCTTCCCACTAGTGACGGGTATGACCTCAAGACTAGGTCAAAATAGTTCAGAACGTCTTTAGTGAGGTTGCTGCTGTGGGACACCATAAGTGCGTCCAAATAATGCTTCTGTATTGAACGAGTCTGGATACTGTATTTTCTTCCAATTCGTGTGTCCGCGATCAAAATTTGGCATATCCTTTTCTTATCAAGGCTTCAGTGTGCCTCAGTCCAAAGTTCAAAGTTAATAACATATGTTGTGGCTTATGCATGCAATTCTCTTCTTCACCCTGCAACTAGGATGCACAGAGTGTCAGTTTTTTAATGTCCTTATCCCCTTTTTTCTTTTGCATAGAGGGAATGTCCAAAATTAAGCCACAACCTTGCACAAACCATCTTTGCCTTTGTTTTGCTGGTCATGCATCCTTCTTCCTCGTCATGGATCTCGTCTGCACGTGCTGCAGTTCTTCCCCATCGTCTGTAGTCTCTACGCATTGGGGTGCAGGCAGGGGGCCTTCTCCGATGTATGGCTTGATGTCACTGTAACGCTCACCTGGTATCCACGGGGACGTCACTCAGCCTGTTCTGACCTCTTACGACCTCGAACCCTTCTATGGAGTCTACTCGACTGGAGACTGTGCCTTGTTTTCTTGGAAAGTGTGCTCTCCATCCTGCTTTCAGCGCAGGGGCGCGTTGATTGATGCGGGCTCGTTGCCGCCTAGTTACTTCACTGGCAAAAGTCCGACAGGTAAGTATAATTAGTCTTTTGAACAGTTCTCTAACTTCATTCCTTTCCTTCCTTAGATGATGGCCAGCGTCCGGGGATGGCAACGTGCTGCTGAGATGAGTAGCGCTGAAGGTGAGTGAGAGCGCGATGCGCGATGCGACCCTTTCGTATTTGTATTGAACTGAGTTCTTTTTCTGTGTCTTTTAGGTGCCACAACGTTTTCAGCGTGGATGACAGTTATGAAGAAGAAATGCGGTGAGTAAGCGTGGTATGCAGCACCTCTAGATGTTTCCACGCTAACCTGGAGTGTCTTTTCCCTCTTGCAGATGGATGAGAAGTTCCGGAGACAGAGTTCCCCCAGAGCGGCTGGGATTCAGGTAAGCGTTTGAAACTTGTACAGTCTTTAAAAATAAGCGAAGATTTGCTGAATGCTTACTAATGCATTTTTTCTGTTCTTTTCCCTTTTCCTTAGGAAGCGGCGTGCTGGGATGGGAATGACACCGCCGAAGATGCCCGCAGAACAGAAGGACTGATGAATGATGGGCAGAAGCGCTGCAAGGTAAGGCTGTTCCTAACGGTGTTCTAGTTCTTGCAGGAGCTGAGCGCAGAAAAAAGATGCAGGCCTACTGGAGACCGATCCGAACACGGTGAGTGTCACGCTGCAGGTGCAGAAAACACAAAGCATGTTTCTCAGCCTGGGCGTGGGTTAAATAGTCTCTGGGTATCCCAGGTGTCTCTGGGCTGAACCGCACCCAAAAGACTAGACTGCACATGCAGTTCTGGGAACCGAAATATGTGGGGGCATCCATCTTGTCCCCATCAATGCACTACAAGTCCAATCCCCAATGTTATCCTATGGGAGTGAGTGAGTCTGGTGCCACAAGCACCAAGTCTGACTCCAAGTGGGTCTTTGGAGGGATGGAGAGGCCCTTGAGGGCCATGTAGGTGATCGTGGCCTGGCTCCAGCATGACATCTTGGAGGGCTGGGGACATGAGGGGCAGGAATCGCGACAGTCACCCAGGAAGATCCAAGCTCTTCTTCCTTGTAGCTTGACTGCAGAGGGAGTGACGTCTTCCACGGTGAAGGGTCAGTTGAACCCTGGCTCGTCCCACTTCTTTCTCGTGTGATTTTTCACCAGGACCGTGTCTCCAGTGAAGATTGATGGTACACACAAACTCTGAATTGAGTTTGCAGTAGTATCTCCTTCTGTGTTCTGTGCTGCCCTGCACCCTTTTTGTCGTTGCTGCCCTGAAATTACAGTAAGACAAGATGTCATGCATGCATGTAATTTTGCAGTTCAGACCCTAGAATTTCTCCTGTTGGCTGGGCATCACATCTAGCTCTATCTCGGGGTGTCAGTGGAGTGTGCATCCTTCTGCCTGTTGCTATTTCGTGCGGCGTAAGATGATGGTCAGAACCAGGCTGGTTTCTGAGTGCGTACAGTGCCAATGGAAGGCATCCCTTCTTTAGAGTAAGCTTCAACTTCGCTATCCTTTTCTGTAACAAGCCTTTGAGCTTCTCACATATCCCATTTCCTTGCAAGTGATACGCCGACGAGAACTTGTGCTTTATACCAAGCAGCAAGCTGATCTGCTCAAATACGGCGTTAACAAAGTGAGGACCATTGTCTGACCTCATGACCTCACATACTCCCCACCTGGGAAATACCTCTCTCACCAGAAATTTGGCCACACAGGTAGAGTCTGGGTGTGTACATGGACCTGCTTCAATCCATCTAGAGAATGGATACACCACAACAATTAGATACCTATACCCGTTACATACTTGAATCATATTGACATAATCAACATACAAGTGCTGAAAAGGTCCATTGGGCCTTGGGATGACTGCTCTAATTACTCTTAGTGTATGCCCAGCCGTGAACTGTTGGCAGATTATACAGTTCACCATAAAAAATGCATCGTGTTCCACTAAGTTCGGTATAAACCAGTCTTCAGCGATCGTTGCGGCTAGATTCTCTTTAGACATGTGCGCTGGATAATGCAATTGTTCCAATGCTCATTTTAAAAGGGTTATAAGCATTACTGGTTCACCAGTGCTGTCTTGTCACCACAAGCTTTCTGAGGGGTTTAAAGAACACCCTGACCGCTTTCAGAGGTTCTTTTCCTCCTGTGGTGCGTCCCATTGGAGTTCCATTAGCTGGATTTGCTGTCCTAAGAGCTATCCTAGTCCATATATAACCTTGTCTCATGCTGCGTGAATGGACTTCCTCCATCACCAGTATTGGCTTTCATTCCAGAGCTCAATGTCTGTCCTGCACTTGCTGTCCTCGCGGAAAATGTATCAAGTTCTGAGGTTGCAAGCTTTGCTGTGCTCCTGGCGCTTGCTGTTGCACTGTGTGATTCTGTGCAACTCCATTTCCTCCCTGCTGTGAAAACACAGGTGGATTCACCATCCCTACTCTTGTTCCTTGGTCGTTTTGCACCATGCCTTGACTTCTGCATGTGCGTGCTAGATGCCGCGTCATCCCACACGCCCAACATATTGGTGGTGGTCTGATTATTTGACCATTTGACATATCCTGATTGCCATTTTGCATGTTTTGAAAACCTCCCTGATTGTTTTGAAAACTTCCCTGATTACTCTGCCATCCTCTTCCTCGAAAGCCTCTGCCTCTGGGGTAAAACCCATTACTGTCCTGATTAACCTGCTGTTGATTATTGATCTGCTGTATGTTCGATCCGTCTATGCTAGTTATCATTGCCCCTTCAATGGTATACTTTGACAATTTTTTCTGCACTAATTTTGCCTCTTTGGCTTTTCGTGCAGCCTCTTTGTTGCAATTCTTCTCCTGCAGCAATCTGAAATAGTGAGCTATGGTCAACTGTATTTCAGACCACGGTTTGGCCTCAATTGCTACCAATTTCATGAGCTGCTTCTGTACCTGATCTGGCAGCCCTTGGCATAATATATAGTAAAACACGGGTATGGAATTCCACCAAGATTCACGTGTTTCCAATACCCAAGTGTCTTGGAAATTCTGAATGTAAAGCAAAGGATCTTCTGACTCTTTCATTTTTCGTGTCATTATGGCTCCCATGTCAGATGTATGTGAGTATAGCAATCGTAATGCTTTCCATACCGCGGCTCTGCAATTGTTAAATGGAGCTCCATCGTGTGCAGTATTAACTGTAGTCACGCCAAGGTAACCTGCACGTGTCCACACATCGTCAGCTCAATCACCAAGTATGGCGATTAAAAGACCCTTAATATCTACAATAGCCAACGTGTTCCCTCCGTCATTTTTTCTAGCTCATGTATCCATTTTCCGGCTCCCGAGGTTAACATTGGAAGCTTATTTTTCAGGTTTTCTCGATCCATGTGTGGCCATGGAATATACTGTGGTCTAGTTCCTCCTTTCTCGAGCAAAGGGAATTGTAATACGTGGCACTCATTTTCCTCTCTCATCATTTTTCTATCCACTGCAGGGATGATAGTCCAGCATCGCCGTCTACCTGGCAATGTCCTTAGTTGGCTCACACAGGGTGTGGAGACACCCCCCTCTGACCGTAAGATACTCCTTCGTGTCGGTCTGCCATGTGTGGCTGACTCTGATGCCTTAGGTGCAGACTTGCTAGAATCTGACCATCTTATTCCTTTTCCTCCGGAGAAGCGTTTTTCGCGTCTCCTCTCTTCTTCCTTTTCCTCATATTCCACTCTTTCTGCGTCTGATATTGTCTGTGCCCAACTCGTGCAACTCCTCATCTTCCTCGTTCCTATTTAGTGTCAACCTATCTAGGGACAGCTCTCTATTTCTACTACTTCGAGAGGCATACTCAGTATCGTACAGCTGAGTGCTCTCAAGACGCTCGTCCTCTCCTCTCCCTTGGGGTACTTGTTCTAGCCCCATTTCATTATATATTCTATCGATCGTTTCCCCGATGCTTCTGGTGTCGAAGTCATCTTCGATATTTGCCCTAGACGTGCCTGGTATTGAATCGTACTCAGGAAATAATTCTTCTATGTCTTCCCATTCTACTACTGGATCGGGTTTTTTAACCTCTCTTTCCAGATATTCAAGATCGCGCGCTCTCTGTCTTCGTTTACGTTCTATGTCGTCTTTGAATTCTCTGCACTTCCTAGCTTCCTCTCTGACCCCATCTTCTTCCCGTTTCTTTGCATCTCTATGTTAATTTACCCTTCGTATTTCCTCATCCCTTCGTCTTTTTATTCTCTTCTCCCTTATCTTATGTTCTTCTTCTTCTATTCTCTGTTGTTCCTGCCTGTTCTGATCATTAGCTGCTCTCTGCTTATGATCGTGTTTCCTTTCTTGCTCCTCGCGATACAACTGCTCTCGTCTCTGCCTATCTTTTTTCCTGATCCTCTCGTCTCTCAATCCTTTTTCCTTTTCCTTCTCTTTTCTTTGTAAATCGTCTGGCTCTCCCTTTTGTCTCACGTCCTCAATGTCTTTACCATCGAGTGAGTTTCAACAGAATCTGACCTGCCATCCATTTGTTCTGTGTGATTGCTATCTCATCAGTTCTATCCTCATCTCCTTTCCATCTTTTACCCTCTCTATTTGTATCTGGAGATGTACTTACTTGCGCGTGATCTCCTTTTTCTTTCTCACGCCTCTCCTTGTCCCTCAGGACTTTGGAGGTGATATCTCTATCTCTGTCTTTGTCTGGTTTTTCGTCACTACTTTGCGTAGGTGACTCATATGCCGGGTTACTATATCCCGTGGCTGCTTTAAGTTCCCTTAGCGGGTATAATCCTTCGTCTTCACTGACTTCACTTTTTGTTTCAGACGGGGCGGGTGGTGCGGAAGGCATCTCACCTGCCTCTGTGCATATGTTAAGTATCCAATCTAAGGGCAGCTCCTCCTCCTTATTCTCTTGGCACATCTTCCAAAGTTCTAAACTAGCTAGGCGTTTGTCTAACTTTTTACCAGTGTGCGTGGCATGCAAATATGACGTCATGTGTTGCAGGACCGTCTTAGACAGCGATCCACCCTGGGGCCATGGCATAAACAAATTTGTTGGCGGTTCCCTTAAACCATTCTGCACTGTACTTTTTCAGCTTAGATGCATGTTTTGGCAACTGTTTGCACAAGTGTATTAACGGTGTAATATCTTCCATACTTCAAATTATTTCTCTTCTCCTCATACAACACTTTGTTACGTTTTACGTTACTTAAACAAAATCAAGAATATGAGCGAGCACCAATCGTCGCAAGCTCCAATTCCATTTTGTTCCCACAAAAATTATTTTTTCTTTTTCAAACAACAATCATCAATTCATACTATACAATATCTTAATTAAACAATCGCGTAATTTTCCTGTTAATTCCTCCAAAAATGTCTTATTTTTTATGACGGCAGACAGAAAAAAAAACATAAGGCAGACGTGGCAGACTAGACAGACTTCAGCCGGCTACACAGATCTCATGCCCCTATAATTTACGCCGACATGGAGTGTAAGCCCATTCCTTTCAAAAACATCTTTAACCGCTTTGGTCTCCTATTTTTTCCTATTTTATTCAGGACTTTGAATGCAGGCTTCTTCTAACCGCTATATTAAAGCGTAGGTATTTGGGCGTAGCCTCTCTCTGCTGAGGTATCCACCTGGTATCCTCCTCTATGCTCCGGTATCCTCCCGGTATCCTCTATGTATTGCTCGGTCACCCTCGAGTCACTATTTCCTTCCCCTTATGTATACATTCTACTCTATCTCTAACTTTATTTTTGTCCCACCTCCCACCGTTACCTTACCTTACTTGTTCTAAGGCATGCAACTTGTTGCCAAAGTGTTCAGTCTTTTTCACTCACCGTTCGCATGTTTTCCTCTTTGGATCCTCAGGATTACCGCCTTCGTCACTGCCTCTCCTGCCTTTCGCTCGATCGGCTGCTCATAGAAGTGAGAAGGGGTTTGTGGGTGAAATACAGGTTCCTTCAGACCTCAACTTGCAGATTTTAGAATGTAATCTACCCACTATCTACGGGGAGCTTCTCGGTCTACTTAGCCGGATGGCAAAGGACTTGTGATATTGCCAAGGACCTAGAGTTACTTTATGTCGACGGTCAATTGGTGTCTTGTCTAATCGATAATCGATAAACTATCCTCTGCTACCAAGTGTGCACTACGACTCCAACTGGCCCATAAAGCTGGGCGTTGCCCAATAGCACTTTAAGATGAGTAGCAGCACCCGTGAGATGGATGGGGATGCAGATTAATACTCTAGCATCAAATCAATAATGACAACTCAATGGTTTGGCAAAGGGAGCCCGTTTAATGACAAGTACAATAAACGGAGAGTTCATGAACATCAGCTATTGCTTGATCTTCCTTCTCACTTCAACAACCCCAACAAACTTCATAAAAAACACCTAATTTATGCTAAAAACTCGTCATCACTGACGTTTAACGCTTAAAATGTTGCATGCAATTCTATTGGTTATAGGAAGGTAACTTTAATATAGGTGCTAAATCTGTATATGGTAACGGAGTGAGGGGATTGGATAAACAGTGTCAGGTGGGGCATCTAAGCCCTTCCATCAAAACGGCTACTGTGGACGTCACTAAAGGTACGACGTCTCATTGGTTCTACTAACTATAGGACCCTAGATTACTTGGTCCACTATGATTGGGTTGGCACCAACCCCACTCATACTTTTCCACTAGCTTAGCAGCATGCAGAATATCCGGTCAGATGCAGGGTGCTCGTCTGCTCCCCCAGCCTTCCTCCAATTATTGCTACAATCAATCATCACCTCAGTGGTCATGTGTCAATTGTTTCTTTGTGGTTGGCCTCGAGACTGCATCTCTGTCTGGAAAAGTTCAGATATCTGTGCATGGCACAAGGCCACGCGTATGTGTGAAAGTTTCTTCTCTTCTCGCTTGGCAGGTCACGTGATTCAGACACTGTGAAATCGTCACATTCTCCATGCAATTCATGTATTTGATTTAGTTTTGCCCACCACCTGCCTTCTGCGGCTTATCTTGACCTCTCTGAACAAGATATTCTGTTCTTTGCTTCATTAATTGTATCAACTGTTGGTCTATTTCAGCCGATACGATCTTGGCTTCTTGGCACGATTTGCATGCATCTGCGTTTCTCTCTGTCTTTAGTTTTCGATTTACATGCTGAGGGGCTCCTCTCCTGAGACCTTTATTAACCTTTGGTTGATTCTGCTCTTGTGCATAGTGGAAGTATACTTACATAAAGTGCTCCTTTTTGAGGTAGATATGTATAGGTGGCGCTTGCCGCAATCTATCTTACTACTAAGCATAGCAGGCCGCACTATTTTCTAAGCTTTCTTGCGGTTCCAAGCATATGTACACATGTAAACTGGCTGTATATCTTCATCACGCTCATGGCATAAGCTTCTTACATTTGACATCACTCATTTCACTTTAAACTCAGGATGTCACTTATCCATGGTGTTTCGTCTCTTTTCGTCATTCGCAGGTTGTCATATCTTCTATATGTGAGTCAGTCCGGGTTCTTGTGACGCCAGCATTGGTCTTCCTTCAGTATCTTTTTAGCTTCTTCAGTGACTGTGCTCTGACATTCTTAATTTTTTGTTTTATTTGTCGATATGGCTTTCTCAATGGATACCTGGTTTTCTTAGTCGTCAGTACTTCAGCAGGTGCTGTTCTTTTGATAGGTACTGGACAGAGCCCCACTGCGGCTCTCTGCTGGTTTATTTGCTCATCATACGTCACATATTTCGGCGTGAAAGTTCCTGGTACTTCAAAATGAACAATTTGAGTGCGGGTCGTGCTTGGGACCTCTGTCAAAACATGTGAAAATCAGTCTCTGATTGATGAACACCTTTGAGTGATGGGTTGCAAGGGTTTTAAAATATAGAGAGGGCATGGCCAAAGGGCATGGCTGGGGGTTTGGCAGTGTTTTAAAATGGAAAGTGGGCATGGCCTGGTAGTGTTCTAAAATATACAGTTTGTTTGTTTCTTTATATCGCGCACCAAACTCTGAGGTATCTGGGCTCATCCGAGGATACAGGTTACTTAAACATGATACAAAAAGCACAGAGTATATACAACAATATGTCACAGAACTGTGGATGTCTTGCAGAGAATTACTGTACAAGTCGTTACAGATCGATGGTACAAGTTAACTTGCCTTAGCATGCATACTGGAAGGGTATTCTGCATAAGAACAGTGATACTGGAAGTATGAATTATTCATCAAGGGTGAAAAGCCATGTTTTGATTTCTTTCCTAAACCTGTAAAAGGATGAGTCTGCTCTTAAGGCTGAGGGCAGGGAATTTCACAACTGGGCTGCTATGACTGGGACGCTGCTTCCTCCTGCTTTCTTCAGCTTGAATCTTGGGACTTTAAGGCAGTTAGTGTGCAGGGTTCTGATGGGGCATTCGGATGAGTGTTTGGAAAATGTATCCATTAAGTATTTGGGGGCCAAATTAGATAGGCATTTATGTGTGAGGGTTAAGGATTTGAATTTGATTCTGTCTTTGATTGCAAGCCATTTGATGTCACGTCTGGTATTCGAAATATGCTGCATTTTTTAGATGCTTAACACAGTTCTTAGAGCGTTGTTTTGTAGAGTTTGCAGTTTATTGATATTGTGTTTGCTGGTTCCTAGATAGAGTGCATTACAGTAGTCTAGTTTTGATAAACTTAGAGCTCTTGCTAGGGTAATGCGACTGTCAGTGGAAAGAAACGGTTTACACGCATTAATGAATTTGTACGGGTAGCTAGTAGCTGACGCAGTTGCATTGACCTGTTTATTCAGGTTCAGGGCTGAGTCCAGGTAGAAACCTAAGGTTTTTACCTCTTTACACACTTGAATGTTTGTACCATCAATGTTGAAAGACCCCATTCAGCCTGGAGGGCAAGGTGCAGGACATTATAAGGATTGCCCTTGGAGCCGATGCTGGGGAAGGGGTCATGATAGAAATAGTCCACCGGGCTGGGGGGGGGGGGTCGAGGGGCCCTGCTCGGTATTGGCACGTCTACACTACTACAGAGACAAGGCCAGGATTCTGGAGCAGGCGAAGGGCCTTCGGGAGATACAATATGGATACTCCAAAGTGGCCATTTTCCAGGACCTTTCGGCCCTTACGTTGCTAATGAGGAAAGAATGCGGGTCTCTCACCAAATGGTAACAAGAGAATGGAGTTAGATACCACTGGGGCCACCCAGTCTATCTGGCTTTCGAATGGGATGGGGAGAGGCACCATCTGGTGGCTGAGGAGGACATCCAGAGAGTTACGGAGGACATGGTCGGCGGCCGTGAGGCCCCCTCTGCGGAATGGGGCAATGGAGAGCCTGATCCCACCTGTGGTCCTAGAGGTCCGGATTCGACGAGGGGAAAACACAGGGCTAGAGGGACCCGGAAATTTCAGAAAGTTAAGCACCCCACCGCCACTTCGGGGGGCACTTGAAGGGAAATTAAACTGTGTCACAGTGAGCTGTACTCCTGCGCTCCCTTAATGGAGCCCTCGGGATGCCTGGGGGTCCAGTGGAAGTTAAACGGCCTAGTAAAGAGCCGCTGTTGGCTTGTTTTCTTCTCCTTGGTGTTACCTGCAGTGTTGGGCGGGTGATGCATTGTTTGTAAAGTTATACCTGTTGTGGTTCGCATGATGCTTTGGAGGTTCTTTGAGTTGGGTTAATGAGGGGGACACAGGAGTTCTGGGGGGGAGAGTTTGGGGACCATGACGCAGGGCTATTGGGACACATCCAATCCTTCGGTCTGCCTTGGAGTTGAAGGAGTGAAAATCCCATTAGTTACACAACCCGGGGCAGGGGACGAGTCCCTGTTGGTTCGTCGACCAAGCCCAGTCACTCTGAGGGGTGAGGACGGACACCTCAAAAGGAAGGGCGGGGGGGAGGGAAGTTGGGGAGGGGGAACAGGGCAGAGAGGGTGGGAATGGGATGGGTGGCGGTGTACAGGGAATGTCATGGATTCTTGAATTAAGGAAGGTCTCATACCCAGCAGGACGCATGGGGTGCCTTGGCTGCAGTGTAAGGAGAGGTGATGGTTGAGGGACGAGTTGGCACGCTGAACATCAAAGGCCTAAACTCTCACAATAATTGATCCCTCACTAGCAACATGTTCCTTAAACAGAATTTGGTGGTTCTCTTTCCTCCAAAAAGGAGTGGATGGGCATACTCTTGGGCAAATCGTTCCATCTCACGGGTATTTAGATCAATAGAGGCTTTGGAGGCAGGTTCCTGGGGATAAAGGACACCTGCGAGGGGATGCAGATCACGTTGGCTACCCTGTATGTGCCCAATGCCGGCCAGATTAAGTTTATACGCCAGGTGTTTATGAGATTGGACGAATGGGCTGAGGGAACCATGATTTTAGGTGGGGATTTCAACTTGATAATGGAACCCCAGCTGGATTGGTGGTCAGCAAAGGGGACGGGGATGAGAGAGGCAACAAAGGACAACCTGGCTATTTGTGCCCTCTTACATGAGCACTATTGGGTTGACGTATGGCGCAGGTCGTGGCTGGGCCTGGGGGGCTATCCATTCTTGCCCCCCCCACACCAATCATACATGAGAATAGACCTCTTGCTGGTTTCGGAGAAGGGTGATGGGGAGATCGGGGTGCCGACTGTGGAGGCTATTACATGGTCGGATCATGAGCTTGTAGTGGTGGACTGGAGGCTGCCAAGGTAGTAGGTGGCGGTGTAACGATAGTCTGATACGGGACCAGGTTTATTTTGAGACTAACGATAATGGGGAGACCGACCTGAAGATGGTATGGGAGGCAGTGAAGGCCACCTTTCGGGGCCTGCTCATTGCGGAATGCTCCCGTAGGAAACGGGAAAGGGCATTGATTGAAAGCAGTCTTTGCAAAGACCTGAGGGCAATCAGTTCGCAACTCAATCGGAGGGAGACAGATAGGGAGGCTCTCCTAGGGGATATGAGGGACAAGAGATAGGCATTACATACAGTCCTTAATGGTGAAGTGGCCAAGAAGATGAGGTACATCCGGCAAATATATTATGAAAGAGGGGACACTGTGGACTCTGCTGGACATAGGGCAAGAGGTTGTAGGGTGGAAAGGAGGATTGAAGGAATTCGAGACCCAGGCGGGAGAAGGCAAACAGGGGGGGAGGGGGCGAGGTAACGGAATGCTTCACGAGTTTCTATAAGGAACTGTACACCAAACAGGAAGCAGAGTCGGTGTAGGAAATGCGGAGCTACCTGGCTGGGCGAAACCTCCTTAGGCTCGCTGAAGCAGACCGTGAGGCCCTAGAGAGGGATATACCGGGGAAGAGGTAGTGAAAGCTATTAAAAGGTTGAAGACAGGGACGGCCCTGGGGAGGATGGCTTTACGGCCGACTTTTATAAACAGTACCAATCCTCGTTGGCCAAGCCCATGGCCAAGGTGTTCAATCAGATGAGGTGGCAAGACACGATACCCCCGACGTTCCTCCAGGCCCTGATAACGGTGATACCGAAACCTGGTAAAAACCCTGAGGACTGTGGATCATACAGACCAATCGACCTCTTAAATGTTAATGCTAAGGTCTTCGCCAAGATCCTGGCAACATGGCTGGAGACACACCTCCCTAAATTGATCCACCCGGATCAGGTCGGATTTTTGTTAAATAGACAAGGGGCGGACAGCATGCAGAAGACTCTCCACGTGCTAAGCTTGAGGACAGTATGAGAGGAAGGGGTGCTCTTCCTATCCTTAGATGCTGAAAAGGCTTTTGACAGGGTAATCTGGGCCTTCATGGGGGAAGTCTTCTCGTCCCTTGGAATGGGCCCGAAGTGGATGTGCTGGCTATCGGCCCTGTACTCAAAACCCAGTTGCTAATAGAAGGCAGTCGGGGTCGTTCCCACTAGGGTGGGGCACACGACCGGGCTGCCCTCTGTCCCAACTCATATATGCACTGGTGATTAAACCATGGGTGCTGTCAGTCAGGGACAATGGGGAGATTAGAGGCGTCCTAGTAGGGGAAACACACTGTAAGATCAGCCTCTTTGCAGATGACGCACTCCTGTATGTGGCCTCACCATCCCAATCGATACTGCATGTGCTACGCAGCCTGGAGCATTACGGGAATCTGTCAGGCTTTAAGGTAAACCTGGGGAAATCAGTGGCGTTCATAGCTGGGAAGTTATCATACATTGAGGAGGAATTTGTGGCGGGGCTCCCTTTCCAGGTACAAAGGGACACACTTTGTTATTGGAGGATCCAGGTGATGCAGTGCCCTGGAGATTTGTTTGCTAGCAACTTTCTACCACTTTGGTCGGTAGTCAAAAGATATATTGAGAGGTGGGCGGGATTGGGATTCTCGTGGATGGCACGCCTCAACTCAGTGAAAATGGTCATTCTCCCCAAGTTTTTGTTCATGTTCGAAATGTTGCCAACACCGGTGCCCAGGTCCTTTCTGTTGGAGGTGCGGCAAACTCTGTTGCGATTCCTCTGGGCAGGAAAGAAGCATAGGATCTCGTATGAGACACTGATAAGGCCAAAGGAGGAGGGGGAGTGGGCCTTCCCGATCTAGAGGTGTACTATAGAGCATCCCAGCTAAGGGCCCTAGTGGATCATTTTACTCCGGGGATGGGGAAACAATGGGTGGCTATGGACAACAAGGTACTCGCCCCGGTCACGTTAGATAAATGGTTATGGGTCCCCGAGACCCGCATCCCAGGGAGAGTTCTGCAACATCCAGTGCTGTGGGTTCTGTGGTCCGTCGACAATAGGTGGCTGACATTGTGGCCGTCACCCCTAAGCTGCATCTGGGCCCCCGCACTCAGGGATGGGATTGAGGAGCCACTTGCGTTCCAACACTGGTATGAGGCCGGGCTCAGAAGGGCAGGACAGCTATGGGATGGAGGAACCTTTATATCTCTACAGGGACTAGAGGAGGCCTGGGTCTGGACAAACTATCACCCTTTCGTTACTTACAACTGAAGGGGAACCTGACCAAGGAAGAATGGGGGGAAAACCTCAAGAGGGAGTTGACAGACTTTGAAAAGTTTCTGATTTCGCAGACAGGGTCCAAGGGATTGATATCCAGGCTCTATAAGCAGCTCCTCCTGGCGGCCCTGAGGGAGCCCCCCCCCCCGCAAGAGTGAAGTGGGGACGGGATCTGGGTGGGGAAATTGATGACACAAAGTGGGCCAGAATGTGCAGGCAGGCTAACCGTTCGACCACTTTGCTCCAGTATCGGCACCAGGCCCTGAAACTGCTACACAGGTGACACTACCCCACAGTGCGGATAGCGCGTATGAAGGAGGGATACAACCCACACTGCTGGAAATGTCATGCGGAAAAGGAGACTATATAGACATGTGGTGGAAATGTCCAATGGTTCAGGCGTACGGGGGCAGGTCCTATCATGGATAAAAGAGTTGGATGGGATCCAGAGGGACCTCTCTCCGTGGCTGGAACTGTTTGGTGTGAATGTGGACAGGGAGACTTGAGCGGTACAAAGCCACATGTTTCATGTTATGATGGTGGCGGCCAGGTGCTGCCTGGCCCAGAGGTGGAAAATCTCAAGAATGCTGGGGGAAAAGGAGGGGATCACCAAGGTGCGTGCAATATACGACATGGAGTATCTAACCCACCTCATAGATCAGTCCAGGTCTAACATTGAGGGACTGTGGCTCCCGTTCTTCGAAAGGTATGGGCGACTGGCCTGACAACGCTGGGAATGGATTACCTGAGAGACTGTGCTGGGAAGGTCTCTGGAGGGATCGGATGACCCGGCGGGCATGGTACTGGTGGTAGGGGATTCCAGAGGAGGTAGTCAACTCATACACCCAACGTTCTAGCGTGCACATATGAGACAGATTTTTGATTTCGAATGAAGAGACACTTCAAAGCATCCAACTTTTGAAGAGGTTCCATTTGAAGGATCCATGACTAAGAGGGGGCAGGGTGTGGGGAGGGGAGGGGGGAAATTGTTATAATCAGGATGAGCAAATATGGTACAATTGCTAATATGTGTTGTTTTAACCAAAATGTAAATAAAACTTGATTTTCCAAAAAAAGGGGAGTACCCATGCGTCTTTAAGATTAGTTGGGACTGTACATGCGTTGAAGGATGAATTGATTAAGGTTGTAATTAATGGCACGAGATCCCTAGCTGCCTCTTTAATTATTGATGCTGGACAGGTGTCCCCTTGGCATCTGGAAGGCTTGAGTGAGGCTATTATGTTCTCCACTACAAGGGTAGAAACCTAGGCAAATTTGAATTGATTGACCTGTGTTATAGGACTCTTAGGAGCTTCCTGTATCAGTAGGTCGTTAGAAGAAAGTTTACATTTTTTAGCTTCAATTCTTTCTTGGAGTAATGATATTTTATTGCATAACGCATCCTGGATATTGGAGCAACAAGTCTTGACTTTGATGCACGTGTCACTAGGAGGAGAGGGAGATTCTAATTCTCGTAGGATGACAAAGAGTTCCCTAGTACTAGAGTTAGCTTTGACGATTCTCTCGTTGAACATGTCTCTTTTAATGTGGAGGATCTCAGATTTATATCTGGCAGAGATTTTGATGAAATGCTCCTTGTTCTGGGCCGAAGGTTTTATTTTCCAAAGGGATTCCGCATCCCGTTTTTCCTTCTGTATTGCTTTATGGTTAGGGGTAAACAAAGAGTTAAGGTTGGCTTTTGGTTTCCCTTTGCATGATTTTAGCAGGGCTAGTTCATCGATGGCTTGGTTAAGCGTTGAATTGTATAGCTCTACTAGCACTGCTGAGTCTGCACTAGGTTCTGTGAGATTCATAATAGGGTGTAAGAGCGGTAATAAATTGGTTACAGTTATATCTCGCTTATTTCTAGTTACGGCTGGTGGGGCCATCTGCTTGGTAGAGTTAGGTTGAAGACTATCATGTATAGCAAAGTAGTTGAGGTGGTGATCGGTTCAATAGAAGTTATTGAGGTCTCACAGTTCAGGTCGGCAAGCCAGTCTAAGGTGCGTCATTTTGTATGAGTAAGCAGATTAATTCGAAGGGTGAGGGCTAGCTCTGAGATTGTATTAGCAAGAGTAGAGGCATTGGCGTCATTCGGGTCATTCAGTGCAATGTTAAAGTCTCTGAATAGGATGATTTGCGAGCCAGGTTTCATGTTTGTGGTGAGTAGTGCAGTTATGTCTTCCCCGAACGTAGAGATGGGACCTCGAGGTGTGTATATGAGGTGCATGGTGATAGTTTGAGATGCTGATAGGGGTAATTTTACTGTCAGGAGTTCACCTGAGTGGAATGGTGGATGCGGTGCAATTCTTAGTCCCAGTTTTGTTTTAGCGATAAAGGCAATACCGCCTCCTCTGGAAGTTTCTCTATCTACTCTTGTAATCGAATAGTTCTCTGGGATGGCTATAGAGAGAGAGGGTCCTGCTGCTGGGTGAAGCCAGGTCTCCGTTATGGCCAAGAAATCTAGTTGATTTGAGACAATAAGATCAGCGATATCAGCAAGATGAGCTACCATCATCCTGGCATTGATAAGCACCTTTGATCGTTGGTGGCTTCTTATCCTGTCGATTAGAAAGACAAGGTTTGGATTTCTGAGCAAGGTGGTTAATGGAGTCTTGGTTAAGATTACATTTGGTGCTTTTCTTAGGTGGCATTTGCAAGTTAGGTATATTATTCAAAGTGGTAGGTGGTGAGTGTAGTTTGGTAAACCTAGATCTAAGTCTATGATTTCTGAGATTGATAGGGCATGGTAGATTCGCCGTCGGTCTAGTGGTAAATAATTGAATCCATTGGGCCGGGTTAAGTGGGTATGGTGGATAAGTGACTATAAGGCCCGGTGGAGTAGGTTTAACTTTATCGGGTAATAATGGTGGCAGGAAATATGTAGGTCTAAAATAGGCTGATTGTAAAGGCAGTCCGGACCTAACGATGTGGTGTGAGTGCATGGTCATGTTGGCTGTGTTCACGGTCATATTAGTCAAAGGTTTAACCCTAGGATAGAGAGTGTGTGTAGTTAGGGCGTACGAAGTAGCGTAGCCAGTTAGTATGGCTATAACTAGAATCTGAGCAATTCTAGTGTACATGGTTGAGTACTACTATGATACACCTGTATGTAAGTAGGTCAGTTATTCAGACTGGGCTGCTAGAAAATTCGCGGACAGCTAGGCCCATAGCGAAACTCTCAAGACTGATTAGTCAAATGAGGTGCAAGAATCTGTTATACAGGTGAAGAGACAAATGGGAACGTTTAGTTAGTCGGCGCTAAGGAGCCTGTATTAAGCGAGTTAACAACTGTCACACGATGACCGGAGTATGTGTACATATGGAGGAGGACATCGACTTGCAACACAGTAGAGTCTAATAGCAAACTTAATTGTCAGATACACATATTATGTACTTTCTAGAACACTGTGACCACATATAGCAGAATTGAGATAAGGTGCACATCAAAGTAATTTAAATAAAGCAAATGGGGAAAAGATGTGATAAGCCCCAACGGCAAGGCAAGATATATCTTAGCATATACGGACAGCTCATCAGCCCGGTAAGGATATATTTGGCGCAAACAATGATGCGATTATTTATACTGCGGTGCCTGTAGAATGCAAGACTATTATAATGAACAGCAAAGTAGTGGCTGAAGTGTGTAGGCTCCGTAGTCACGTAGTAAATGTGATGGCGACCACCGTAAAACAACGCAGAATACAGCAGAATACAGCCGAAGGCCGTGCCCACTTGCCAAGGCCGAAGGCCATGGCTATTGATCTGGAAGTGTTTTAAAATGGACAGTGAGCATGACCAAAGGCTGGTGTTCTGGTAGTGTTCTAAAATATACAGTGGGCATGGCTGAAGGGTGTGGCCACTGGCCATGCCAAAGGCCATGGCCAACGGTGCAAAAAGAAACGATGGAATAGCAAACCCTTGAAATTCAAGGAAAACACTTTCGTTGCAGGGACGTTAAGGTGAGAACTTTATTTATTTTTTATTTATTTTATTTATTGCTTTTAACGTGCCGCAGCCCGCAGGCATCAGGGTGCACATCAAAAGACAAGGCAAATACAAAACACAGGGAAGCCAGCAAGCAGGTTAAGGGCACAGGGGGGCTACAGGACTAGATAAAGAATAGAGTCTAGGGCCGCTTACAGAAGGTAGGGAGACTCTGCTGAGTATGCATCTTGGTCCGGAGTCCATTCCAAACCTGAGTAGCTAGCACCGGAAAGGAACGTCCCTTGCCGCAGACTCTGTGTACCTTGGGGCATACAAGCCAAAAGGTGTTACTAGATCTTGTAGATCTCCTTTGAGGTTGCAGGCCGAGACTGTTTTTCAAATACACTGGAGCAGAACCATGTAGACATTTGTGTGTGCGAGTAATGATCTGAAAGGTGAGCCTGGACACCACTGGCAGCCAGTGAAGCTCCTTCCATGCAGTGGTTATGTGGTCCATTCAGGGAATGTTTCTGATAATTTGCACGGCATTATTTTGTAAAATCTGTAGCTTATGTATAATGTGCTTACTCGTTCCTTCAAAGAGGGCATTACAATAGTCTATGCGTGGCATGATGATGGCTTTTACCAGGATTTCACATTTTTTACTACTAGCGTAGGGTTTAACCAACTTAAGTAACCTGGATGGTATTGGCATTTCTTTACCACATTTTCCACATGGGCTCCTCCTAGTGAGTGGTCCACTCTTACTGCCAGGGTTTTGACTTTGTCTATGGTTTTAATGCGATGGCCATCTATAAGAAATTCTGCATACTCTGGATCCAATTTCACTCTTGCCTGGGAAGACCAAAGACCATGAGCTCCGTCTTCAAACTATTCAAGCAGAGTTTGTTTGTTGTCATCCAGTCTTTGATCAGTTGGTAGATGTTCTGAACCTTCTCCCCATCCTCGGCATAATCCCCTCCCAGTTACAATCAACAACTGAGTGTCGTTAGCATAGTTGGTAAATCTGGACCCTACTCTATCCAGAGTATCTCACAGCGGGCAAAGGTAGACGTTAAAGAGGGCAAGGGACAAGCGGGCTCTGTGCGGGACTCCACAATTGGACATCTCCTGAGAAGAGGATGCCTGTCCCCAGTATACTCTCGACATCCTGCCGGACAAAAAGGACCTCATCCACTCTATGGCGGCTAAAGGCGAACATTAACCCACGGAAGATAGAGTGGACAGCAGTTTCTTGTGATCCAGGAGGTCAAAAGCTGCCAATAGGACGAGCAGCATCAGCATCCCAGCCTTGCTTGTATCCATACAGTCCAACATTTGGGTTTGTAGGTCTAACAGTGCCCTTTCTGTGACATGGTCCGATAGCACAGCGAGTAGAGCGCTCGCTTTGACATCTGTGCAGATCCTGCTGATGTAGGTTCGAATCCCGGCAGGGCCAAAGTCAGCCTTTCATCCTTCCGAGGTCGATAAATGAGCACCACACACTGTGGGTAATAATAAGCAGCGCTCAGATACCCGAGGGTTGGTAGCGCTATATAAATGCTAAATTATTATTATTATTATGGTGTGCAACAAAACCCCTGAAATTCAGCTAAAGCCCCCTTAACTTTGCACCCCCTGTTGTGTAGCCTATGACCACAATGATGACATCACAGATGATATCCTTGATGATATCACTGATGACATCACTGGTAACATCAATAATTAAATCATCTATTACTTCACTGATGAGATCACTGATGGAATCCCTGGTGACATCACTGTTTACATGATAAATAACACCACTGATTACATCTGTGATGTCATCAGACATAATATCATTTTTGACTTAGCTAATACAAACTTTGATGAACTAAATAATAATTTAGGCTGTGGCCTTTGCCATGGCCAAGGCAGTGGACACAGTGCATGGCAGAAGGCCATGGCTAGTGGCTGGTGTGATGAATCCTGCGTAGTCATCACAGAATCCCAGCCTAAAGTCTCCACCCATGTTGCCAGGGAAAGGCAGACGCTACCTGATACTAACCCAGGGGGTGGTATTAGAAGGGAGGATCACATAGGATGTCAAGGGAATGTGGTGACTCCATAAGGAGGGACGCAGTATTTATCCTCTTCTGAGGATGAGGGTTTCCTAATGCCTGCGTGTTTAATGGCATGTTGTCACAGTAGGGTCTCTCATCCCAGACTTATCCAAGGTGCCAAGAGTGAGATCCCTTTTTGTAAACCCGAAAATCATGTATGTAAGGAACAGGGAGCTAATACACCTACTTATAGTAGTTATAATTTTACATTGTGTTTGGATTATAAACCCAAGAGAACACTATTACTTCCCTTAAAATCATCCCTTTAAAGTATGTCTATAAATCACTAAAACAGAGTGGATTAAATGATTTTAAAACAACTAAGAACATTATGGAATCCAAGTGATGAGATGAGGAAGAGGGTTCAAGAGTTGCAAAATTCTAATGAGCGGTTTAGTTGTTATAATGACCCACACCTGAGCAGGACCTTTAAACATTTAAAGGCCCTTCAGGTGTGGGCCAAAGAGAAGAAGAAGCAGCAGGAGGATGTAGAGGTTAGAGCCGCTGCATTGCGAATAGCGGGACGGCATGCAGAGAACGTGGCGGAGGTCCTGGGAGATGCAGAGGACGTGCAGCAAAAAGCGGTATTGAGACCAGCTGTCCCAAAGGAGAGAGAAGCTCTCTGTGTCCTGCATCTCGGCCCGGTGTGAGGTTTTCACCGGAGCGCTTGTGGAGCAAGTGTGTGCTCCATTGACAGACAGCGGGAGCAGCAAAAGGCTGACTGAAGCTGTCAAACGCCAGGGAAGCCCCAACAAGTGAAGAAGCAGAAGCAACGAGTCAGAAAGAGACACTAGGACATACCAGTGAGTTGGCCTAATATGTTACCCCCGGGTGCTGCCTCCTATTGCGAGATGTCGAACAGGAGAATATTGTAAGCTGCATTGCCATAGCCAAAAGGGGCTAATAATTAAGCAAAGTGAATGTAATCTCCCAAAAGGGAGATTTTAAATTGGAGAACATTGTAATCTGCATTGCCAATGAAAAAAGGGGCTAATAATTAAGCAAAGTGAATGTAATCTCTCAAAAATGGGAGAATATTGTAATCCGCATTGCCAAAGCTAAAAGGGGGCAGTAATCAAACAAAATGAATACAATTTTCCAAAAGGGTGGCATCCAACAAGAGGACATTATAACCTGCATTGCCAAAGCCAAAGAAAGCTGAGTGTGACATCAAGGGAATTTGAATGTAGCAGTCCCAGATACCCTGTGGAAGAAAGTTGTAAAATACATTGCCAGCAGACAATAGGTGGTTTTTAATGACACCAGAGACAGCAGGCGAAAAGCTCTCCTTGTAGAAAGGATCAAGGGGAAGAGTACTGTAACCTGCATTGTCTATGGCAACCAGATCAATGTGAGAATCATTGTCCTTTTGTACAGCATAATTATTAAAGAAGTTGTAAACCAATTGTGTTGCAAGTCAAAAGACTTATCTGGATTATGGGAGACCGCTAAAGAGCGCGGAGCATGATGGCCGCGTAAGACCGGAGCTCAGCACCCCACCAACGAAACTGACACTGCCCTGACCCCCCAGGGACTGGTCTCAAGCCCCCGGCTGAAGGAAAATTGAGGGAACTGAGCAGGCAGACTCCCGCTGGGTTAGACGCCACCGAGCACGCCGGAACACTGAGGCGGATCAAGGTGTGCAGGAGGCCGCAGATATCTGGCTGCATATTGAAAGGAGCTGTGGGGGAAGGAGAGGACCCCCACGGCTCTGAAGTGATTGTTTACTGCACGGCCCAAAGCCCAGCAAGGAGAGGGCTAGGGGCGTGGTGTGTGGGAGGCGGGATACATGGCAAACGAGCAGAGGCGAGCAACGGCCTGAAGGTGGTGATAGTGCCATTAATCAGACGTGGAGCAGGCCTGCTAGGCTGTGAGGCGGCACCCCTAGGCGACTTGGAGAGCCTGAGCCTCGGCACAGCGGAGAAGATAGAAGTTGAGGGGGAGACCGACAGGCCATGGGACAGCAAGCAATGCCCCAGTGTACTGGCTGATCTATGATTCACCGAAGTAGCCCCCCACGGCTGTGGAGTGGGCCTAACAGTGGAACCCCTGAAGGGGGAGTGACATTTTAATGGTGGAGGAGGCGAAAGTGAGTAGAAAGTGTTCTGCGGTCTCTGCAGTGCGCTGTGCTTTTTTGTTTCTTCCTACAGCATTTGGAACTCTATAGACACTGTGCCTTTAACTGCCTTTCCCAAGAGGATTTGCGTCCCTTTAAAGACTCAACTCTCCACCAAAGTGGAGCGAAAGTTCAGTGGGGTTTCACGGGCAGTATTTGCGTCTCGACCTCCTGTCCTCCGAGCGGTGGTTTGGATGGCGTCTGCTATTCGGCCTGAATGATTGGCGCCGGGGCATTCATGCACACCGCCCCGAAATGGTTGTCTCCCCCGCATGCCGCACACTTCTGGCCTAGATCCTGGCATGGGCCCTCATGGTGAAATGTGGGATGTTTCAACCCACTAGTCCAGGCCCTGTAACATTACTGTGCATTGCTGGCAGCGGAAGCATTAGAAATGGCCGCCGGAAAGCATGCTGCTCGCTAAAATCACCTGGAAGTACGCAGTGTAAATCTGAAAAATAGGCCGCCATCCACTTTTGCCTATCTTAGTGAACACAGGAGACCACTGCCAAAACCCACCATTGGGCTACCCACAAAGTAGCCTGAAACCACTTGAAAAAGAAATGCTGATTGCCAAAAGAAACACAGAGCTGTTTGGAAATCCATTTTCTTGATTGTAAAATTTGCAGAAATCATGGCTCACAAACCACCTAAAAAGATCCAACCTCCTTGTTGGGTGTTCCACATCATTCTACTGCAAGAATCCACATAAATACAATGTCAGCAAGAATCATATGTTATCAGAACAAAATCCACTTTTAAAAATACTTGATGGAAAGAAATCTGTCAAAAATGGGTGCAGTACCGTTACTCGCAGAGGCTGGCGATCTTTAAATCTGACAGGAGAAACTTGTGTTTTCAAAGTTAAATGTGTTAAAGAAGGGATTTCCATCAAATGCCTATAGAGTGCCACACATTGATTTCATGTTAAAAAAGACTGGAATTAAAGATATGTTTGCTTATTTTAAATTTATAAATGTAATTTTTTCACAAGGAACTATGTTACAATTGACCATAAGGCAACCTAATTCAGCTAAAACTTCCAAGAGGCTTTCTTTCCCTGAGAACCTCCCACCTTGTTCATTCCCACCAAAAGGAGAGGATTTCGCATTGGCATGTTAATCAGAAGGGGAGGAGATTTCCTCTGCTGCCCTGAGCAAGAAACAATGGGTTCCTTGAACTGAATAGAAAATGCTAATTCGGGTGTGACTGACAGCAACTGCTCTGGCAGGGAGGCAAGCCATGTGACTCTCTGACTCAGCCCAGCTTTGGAGGCGGGCCAGACTGGAAATGTGGATTGAAGTTGAAGTAAATGTATGTTTTAGAAAAATGCTTATAGCAAATTGTACTGAACTGACAAAAATATGAAACTTAGAGATTGTTAAAATGAAAACTTCACTCACAGTTTAAGACTACTCTGGAATCTGTGGGATGTTCTGAGACTGAACCCCGGAAATTATTCATATTCCAGCCATTGTGTTTATGTTAGGAACATGAAAAATTACAGGAATATGCCCAGATTGGATGTGCATGCATGTATACGAATTGGTGCACAATTAACATTGAGAAACCCACCAAAAGATCGAAAAAGTTGTCATTTATGAACCAGAGCTCGTAGGAAGATGAGAGTTGAACAGAAATGTACCTTAGGCAATCTGTCAAGTAATTATGTATTATTAACAAGTTGTGCATCTTGGAAATATGTTTTTGGGAAAAATAGATTTCCTAAGTAAAAGCAAAGGGGAGGGATTTCCTTTGGACCATAAACACAGTGTCACTCTGGCACATATGACACACTGCTCCTTTCTCAAATCAGGAGAGGGGAAATTCTCTGACCTATCAGATACCTAGAGGGTTGGGCATAGATAATCAGCCTCTCCACCCACTTTGGAAAAGGATAAATAGGGACTGTTGAGGACCCAGAAGGACAAACACTTTCCACTCATCAACTGATTCCTTGGCGAAGCACCCTGCAGGAAGATCCAGACTGCAGACTCTAGAACCAGACTCTAGAACTTTGAAGCAGAGCGGCCTAACCTAAAAAGCGGAACTCTTCTCAGCTGGCGTTCAGAATCTTTTGCAACCTGATTCTAACCCCTAAATTTCCACAGGGCACCACAAAATCCAACAGCCTGGCTGAGCTGTTTTGCTGTTCTAGCTAAGAACCCTGTGCTAGAACCAAGATCCAGACCCGTAGAGCAGAGCTGTAACCCAGAACCCGTCAGATCCAGTCCAAGAGGCTGCGCAGACCAGAGTGCCTTGCTGAGAGCAGAGTCCAGGTGCCCTGAATCCTGTCCGGTGGCGAGTGAAGCCAAACCCTTGACCAGATCTGTGACGGGCCCATTCCATTCCAAAGCCATAGGAGTGAGTATTTAGTCTAGAACTGTCCATAGTCATCTCTTAGTTTAAAGTAATCCTATTCAATCCATTTCAACCTATCCAGAACTGCATTATAGAATCTTGTGTCCATCCTGAATTCTTCTCATTATATAGTCTGTGATAATGGTAGCGATAATCATCTGTGCGTTGATATTTTCTGAAGAAAGTCAAGTGTCCTGGCGCACAGCAATCAGAGCGGAAGGTGCCCTGTTCTGGTGGTTGTCCCGTTGGGTATCTTGTACTTTCATAGCCCCTTAGTATAAGTCCATATTGGTTCCTAATCTTTTAAGCGCATCTTTCATTTGAAATTTTGACTCTGTTTCTGAGAAATCTACCTTCACAAAAACCTCTGTAACTTTACGTCCTAGAAACGAAATTTAAATGTCATTTTGACGCTAACATCCTCAGCTTTCAAACGAACCCAAAACGACATTCCAATTTCTTATAGTTTTTCCGCAATGGTGTTTCCTGCACGCGGAAAAATTGCAGCGAATTTGCAATTTGGCTCAATTTCACGTCATGTCAAAATAGCTATTTCTTGTTTTCAACTTCTGAATTTCGTTTTCAATCCGCTAATCATTCATAAATCATTGCTAGTGTTCACCTGACCCAATTCAAAGCAACTCTCACTAGGTCTGAATCTCTTTTAGCGAATTAATATCATTTTTAGCATTTTCCCATCCAATTCAAACCACATTTAAAAGCAATTGACCTGTTTTAAAATCATACCTGTTCTCTCTAAGCTTGCTGGGGGAATCGGGATTGAACTGCATTATTGATTGTTATTCCTGAAACCTGTGTGCTCTCTTCCACCTCTTCATATTGCATACTGGGGGGAGTGAGTAGTAACAGAGGGAAAGAGGGATCATATTGTCTTTTGATTGAAATCATATCAAGACTTATTTCTGTGTTGCATTCTTTCCTATCATTGCATTTCCTTGAACGATACAAAGTATTCTCTGTTAGATTATTCTTCCTATTCCTACTCCTAAGTGATTAAAGAGATTGTTGATATTGTAATATTACCCATTTCTGATCATTGTTCATATTCATAAGTGTGGTATTCAGATATTATTCATATTCATAAAAGTG
The DNA here is from genome assembly GCF_040938575.1 of Ambystoma mexicanum. Lineage (NCBI taxonomy): Eukaryota > Metazoa > Chordata > Amphibia > Caudata > Ambystomatidae > Ambystoma > Ambystoma mexicanum. The sequence goes on from NC_090936.1 coordinate 664,618,214, forward strand.
TAATCTATATATTGTTCAATTCTTCAAATAAATATTTTAATTTGCAAAACAAACCTATTTCTTGGTTGAGTGAGACCGGGGGAATTCAAAGAGAGGGGCGTTATATAAGGGTACATCATCCAGAATTAAACAAACTTTTGACATAAAAATATATAAATAAAGGTTTCCATTGGACATCCCATACTAGGCATTGATTTAGTTGGAGTGCTGGATTGAAATCACTTACAGATTGGGGGCTCCTGGCCGGGATTTCTGGATTAGAACTACCACTTGTGCAGCTTAATACAGTGTGCTAACGGACAGGATACATAAATCCTGTTGGGCTTACACGCTGTGTTACACTGTAAAAGCACCCCTCAAAAGGGAACGCTCTAAGGAAACTGTCTGTTTTGCAAACATAAAATAAAAAACTTCTGTAAATCAGGAAGGAAATTAATATTTCCAAAATGGCGACATTGGTAGACATCAAGATAGCTAGAGAACACCTTTTACATAAGCTATTTGTGAAAGGTGAGTGGACTGAGCAGGACCAGAATGTGTGGTTGCAGGCAATCACACAACAGATCACTGCAACTGGGTTAGATATCTGGAGAGATCAGGGTCCCTTACATGTGGCCCTGAGTGAACTATATATGGCCGCTAAGGATGAGCAAAATAAGATTGCCAAGATGGCGGCATATTTATGTTTATCTATGGGAGCCATACAGGACAAATATGCTGAAGGCCAAGATCTGGCAAGTAGGCAACTGATGGCATTAGAAAAGGCCCAATCTGATCTGGACTCTTCTGAGCAGAGGCTGCAGAGGAACCAGGAGTCAGAAAATGAAAGTAGGCAGTATATAGTTAAAATAAAAGAGGATATGGGTATCCTGCAACAGGAAAAGGCAGATCAGGATACCAGAATTCTGGCCTTGCAGAAGGAGTACCAAGAAGGTTTGGACTCCCTACTGCAGAGCCAGAAAAAGCTGGAGCAACAACTGGAAGGCAGAGAGCAATACATTGATTTTGAAAGACCTGGGTACCCAGGCAGAGTTTGAAGAAGATCGCCAGGAAGCTGGTGCCCTTCAAAGGCAGAGGGACGACCTGACGGCACAGAGGCAGGCTCTTACTCAGGAAAGGGACACCTTAGGCCAGGAAGTCTGTCACTTAAAAGGGAAACAAAGAAAATCGCCTGGCCCTCCAGGAACTGGGTGACCTCCAAAAAGAGCATCAAAACGTGTTAGAGCACACCAGGAGGGTGGAAGATGCTCTGGCAAGGAAGGAGCAGGCCAGTATGGACAGGACTCAGGAGGTAACCCTCCTGCAGCAAAGACTGGCCCAGTATTCAAAAACAAACCAGGAAGCACAGAGAGAAAATGAGGCTCTCTGTGAGAACAATGATAGGCTCCTCAGACAGAGAGCCATGCAAGAGAGACTGATAGAGACTAGTAAGGCCTTGATTGAGGAACAGAAAGCTCAGGTTCCTGCATTGCAACAGGGAGCAGGGGCTGATAGAGATGAGGTTCGCTGGGAAAGGGAAACACCTAACCTCAGGAACCCTGGTACCAGAGGCCTTCATCTCTCCCAGTCCCTGGATTCTGCCTCCCCCATGTCCACTGGCGCACATGAGCCCAGGGCCACAGAGAGGGCAGATTACTATCCAGTCAGAAGTATGGGACTCATGGACCAGCACCTCCCAGGTATGGATGGGCGAGCATCTGGGTATGGGCACCCAAGTACTGTGAAGTTTAGTGAGGAACTCCAGGAGAGTAGGCCCACTAAGGGCATCCTGAAAACCTCTGCCCAGTTAGGACAGTGGGGGGTACCCATCAAATCCTGGGAGCAAGGAGGAATCAGAAGACTCCTCTGAGCGCCCCAGGACACAGGAGACTAGGTCCCCACATTCTGCCAGCCATTCCCAGGCTCGCAGAATCCGGGAGAACCTAGAAGACCAGACGGGCACCTCTGGGAGCAGTACCTCTGAATCAGAGGATGAATGGACCAGGGTTACCCAAACCAAGAAGGCCAATAAGGCAAAAAGGGCCTTGCTTAAGGACCCCTTAAAACAAATCAAGGCAATAAGGAGCGTCATCACACCTTATCATAAGAACGCTAAGTATTCTGTTTGGGAACACTTAGAGCTCTTTGAGCAAATGATGGAGACTTTCCATTTGAAAGACAGCAGTAGCTACATTCAGTATGTGAAATCGACATTCTCCCTAGAATACTCCAGTTTCTTTGCAGGGCTGGAGGACCAGAATCATTCAAGATGGTCCACATATAGGGTGGCCATCCTAAAACATTTTTCTGTTCACAGAAATCCCCAAGAGGCTCGCAAGGCAGCCCACAACTTGCAATGTGGGGAGGATCAGGCCCCACGAGAATGTGTGCAGTAGTTAAAGCGTGCCTTTGCGCAGACTACCAGAAGGGTGCGCACAGACAGCAAAGAATTTGTTAATACTTTTTTCCATGCCTTACCAAAGTACATCATGACCCAGCTAGTGAGAGATTTTCATACGAAAAGATCACTAGACTGGGTCCTTGAACAGGCCACCCGAATCTATGAGGTGCAGAAGCCCATAGAAAACAAAACTAATGCTAAAAGCCCCAAACCAACCAACACCCCTGCTGCTGCTAAGGTGGCAGAGGTAAAGGTTGCCCCCATTTTGGATTTGGAGATGGGGGGGCCTAAAAACTTGCCTGCACAACAGAATAATTGCAAGCCCAGAAGGCCATTGGACCAGTCACAGACAGGGAGCCAAGGAGGTAGTCCCACAAATGGGGTCCCTCACACCCCTGACTATGTAAGTCCCCGCTACAAGGGGAACAGACCCATCCTTGGTTATGTGTGGTCTCCTCCAGCCCAAGGGGGGGATCCAACCAGGCACCTAACACAGGGAACTTCCCTCCTAACTTCCCCCAGGAGGGCAGAAATTTCCCAAATCCTGGGCAGAACTTTTTCCCCAGGTATCCACAAAACTTCCAACCCCAGAATAATCCATCCTTCATTCCCCACTTTCCTGAGCCCAGACAACCTAATCCGGGAGAGGGGAGGCCAAGGGTGGAGGGGTACCCAAATCTTCCCAACCCAGGGTATTACCAGAGAAGGGATAGCTACCCTTCCCCGGATCAGCCCAGGGGAGAAAACAGAACCCTGTATCAGCCTGAGCGGGTTTCACAGCTAGAGCGCCAGATCCAAAACATAGCACAGAATCTGGGTTGCATGCTGAGGGCTCAACAGAACCCTCAGATGGGTATGCCGGCAAAGAATACCTCCAACTCTGGACCTGGTGCTCCAGAACAATGACGGGGGCAGCACCCCGACAACTCACCGGTTCCCAGGGAGGAGGCACCAGGGGAAGGGGGGTGCAAAGCCTTGGAGAAAGCTTCCTTCCCCACTTGTAAACAGCCCCTGGAAACCCAGGAACCAGAAACAAAATCTCCAGCCCCTGAAAGTCTGCCACCCAAGGAGCAGAGAGGGGGTAGGAGAAACAAAGGACCCAAACAGACCCATTTTGTGGAGGAGGTAAAGATCTTCCAATTTGAAGGATAGGGATCCTCAGAGGATCCTGGGAAAAGGATCTTCTTCTTCCGAGATGGGGGAACTCCTCCCAAAGAAAAATGGGTCCCAAAGGATTCAAATCCAGACTGGATAGATGTGGGGACTGAGCCAGCGCCGCCCGTCATCCCATCCCATAACCAACAGCATCAAAATCCCCTGGTTCAAACCCGTCCTGGTGACTGCCTCCAAAAAGGGGGGGGGGTGGCCCAGAACCGGAACCAGGGGAACTCAAAACTCCTCCCATATCTAGTTGCCACCTTTTCTTTGCAGATTCCCAAGACTCCCCACAGAATTCTGCCCAAATCTCTTCTCTCTCAATGTCCAAAACTAAAAAACTCACCCACCAGTTGTCCAAAAATGTACATTATCTGTGCCCCCTTGCGGAGAAGGAGGGAAGATACTATGCCCCGGTTCAAGTACAGGGGCAGGGTACAATTTTGGCACTGGAGGACACTGGATCCCAAGCTACCCGTCATGATGCCTACCTCCAAGGAGCCAGGTCCGACCCAGCGACCCCAGAGGCAGGCATCATTTCCCCCAGGGGAGTGCCAGCGGGCCCAAGCTGGGGCCCTTTGGACGCAGTCCTGGCGCCTTAGGCGCCAGGCTCATGTTGGACCTCTGTCCTGGCGCCTTAGGCGCCAGGCTCATAAAGCTAGACATGTGTTCAAGTGTTTTAATGTGCACTTACCTGATGCAGACCATGCTGCCACATCCAGGCCCTCTTGAGGCCTGAATGGAACTACTTTACCTGTGGGATTACTTTCCACCCGGGTGTGGTCGGGGAAGGATAAATACCTGATCGGAGGAAGGATACACACTTGGGACTTCTTCCAAAGCTATTTAAACCACACCCGATCAGCAACTGACGCTTCGCGTTGTTCTGCTCCTCGCAGCTGGACGCTCACCGTGTCAGCTCCTGCATCTGGACTTCAGCCACGCCTGTCAGCATCCTGGGTCACCTGCAAAGGGAGACAAGAGACCTTACCAGCTAAATCTGCACCACGGAGACATCACCGACGATCCTGAAAGGGAAGACATTATTTTTAAAAGCATTTCGTTACGATCGCTGCAGCGCTGCATTTCACTCACCTTTCCTGGGTTCCTCCATCTTCAGCAGCGATCAACCGGATACACAGCCACTTCCCAGAGCCTAGAGAAAAAGACAAGAATAAGAGGTGAGAGAAGGAAGGGAATAAGACTTACCTGTTGGGTCATTCCCATTTCATTTCGGGTCTTGCCGCTTCCAGGCATTTTCCGGACCCCGGCCCATATGGGGAAAAAAGACAAAGACATTGAATGAGCATATGCAAAGACAGTTTCCGAGCGCTCATCCAGAACTAACCTGCCATTTACTGGAACTGGAACTGCACGTTTCACTTCGGGTCGGTGCCATATCTCCGGCATTCCGAACCCCGGCCCCTAAGGGGAAAAAAGACATAAGCATTAGCGCTTGCTGCAAAAAGACTATGAACATTATTATTAAGCTTGGACTTTTGAACTTGCAACAGAACTTTTACAGAGCCTTACCTGAATAGTCAAGCTTACCTGAACGCCCATCAATCCTCAATCCAGTGAAGTAACTGGGTTTCAACGCGCCCCTGCATCAGAAGCAGGATGGAGAGCTCATCCTTCCTAACCCTAAGGTGAGACTTCACGAGGAATCGTGGAATGGTATCGTGGAGGGTTGGAAGAGAGTGTGAGGCTTGAGCATAACTCAGTCAGTAGGTAATACTCCCTTTTCACGCACAGGGGAATATTCCTGCGAGCCGGAGAAGCCAGAGTAGAGGGCCCTTCCTGTCCATCTTCAGAGTCCTGCGCTTCACCATTGAAGAAGCATCAGCACTCGAAGCCAGACCTGCGCCTCCGTGGGAATCAGGTGAGCGTTACAGAACGCGAAGCCTACCCACAATTTCCCACCCGGGCGCTATGGAGACTTCCGAGACTGACCAGCTGGCCCAGCTTTTGGGGGAATTCCGGGCAGAGGTGCACTCAGCCCGCCAGGAGACTAACGCTCTCAAAAGAGAACTGATCTTATCCAAGGATGACCTAGCCAAAAGGTTATTACAGGCCCAGGCAGGGCACACTCCTTTACCTAATTCCGGAGACATTTCCACATCAATGGGTTTGAGTAACCCGGTACAAATTAATCTACCTGGACACATGCCTTTGGCCCCGCCTGAACGTTTTGCGGGGGATCCCAAGAAATATGCCGTCTTTATGAACCAATGTCATTTACACTTTCTATGCAGACCCGGAGCCTTCCCTAACGACCAGACCAAGGTAGCCTTTATATTATCTTACCTCAGTGGCAGTGCTGCCGATTGGTCTATTCCATTGGTAAATCAGGATGATCCCATTCTCCAGAATTTTTAGGGCTTCCAGGCCAGCATGGAAAGATTGTTCGCTCGACACTCTCAAGGACAGGCCCTTGATAACGAACTGCTATCCTTAAGACAAGGTAATCAGGATCTTCTGTCCTACATAGCCACCTTTAACAGACTGGTTGTGGAAACTGGATGGCCAGAAAGCAAAAGGATCACATTGTTTCATCGAGGCCTGCGCGGAGAGCTTAAGGATGTTCTAGCTCAGATAGTAAACCCACCCCAGGTCTCCGCAGACTACATTGACTTGGTGGTTCAACTTGATCACAGACTTCAAAATAGAAAAGCAGATCGGTTCAAGTATGAAAACCGAGCACTGATCAAAACCCACGCTAACTCCAAGAGTACCGACGTATCTGAACCTATGCAAATCGGTGGTGTTAAAGGACCATTAACGCAGAAAGAACGAGAGAGAAGGCGGCAAATGCAACTTTGTCTGTATTGCGGGACTTCCGGTCACTTTCTTCGAAATTGTCCAGTTAAACCACTTAAGAAGGTGGTTGGAGCTACTGATAACGAATTAGTGACACCTGATTCGGGAAACGACCTAGCCCGGCAAGCGTAGGGGTCCGCTTGCCGAGCTTGAAAACTAACTCTTTGACCTCGCATTTTGTCATGCCAATGGTGCTCGTGGACCCAAAACAGCCTCAGCAGTTGCATGCTATAAAAGCATACATCGACAGTGGAGCTATTGGAAATTACATAGACCGTGAATTGGCTTCCAGGATTAAGCTTCCTCTCCGCCCGAAAGTAACCCAATATGTCATTACTACAGTGGATGGAACCGAAATAGCCTCAGGGCCTGTAATGCATTCCACTGTTGAAGTGACACTGGTGGGTCAGGATGGACATCGGGAAGCAATCGTGTTTGATGTGATCAAGGCCCCACAATTTCAAGTAATTCTTGGAATTCCTTGGTTAGAAACACATAATCCCAGAATTGACGGGCGGGCAAAGAAGATAAGTTTTCCTGATTGTGAACCAACTTGTTATCCAAGAAATACAGCTATGGGTCTAGCCTCAGCAACTTCCACCCCTGTACAGCTACCGTCAGAATACCAAGAATTCCAAGACGTTTTTCAGAAAGAACAGGCTAACACGTTACCTCCCCATCGGTCTTATGATTGCCAAATCGATCTGGTACCCAATGCTCAACTACCTTGTAGTAGGATTTATGCTCTTACGGAACCTGAGAACCTGCATTTGCGTCAGTATTTAGATCAGTACCTAGCCAATGGTTTAATTCGCCCGTCCAAGTCTCCTGTCTCTTCAGCTCTGTTCTTCGTGCCGAAATAAGAAGGCGACCTTAGAACGTGTATAGACTATCGCGCCCTAAATCAATTAACGATTAAGAATCGTTATCCTCTGCCCTTGATCCCTGAGTTTATCGACCAGGTGAAAGACGCTTGTGTGTACACCAAGTTAGATCTCCGAGGAGCTTATCACCTGGTGCGCATAAAAGAAGGCGACGAATGGAAGACTGCATTCCGCACCATGTTTGGGCTCTTCGAATATCAGGTGATGCCCTTCGGTTTGTGCAATGCACCTGCCGCCTTTCAGTACTTTATGAATGATGTTCTTCGGGAACTTATCGATGTCTGTGTCATTGTTTACATTGACGACATCCTGGTGTACTCTTCTTCAGAATCTGATCACAGAAAACATGTTAGGGCAGTTCTTGAGAAACTGCGCCAGCACAGATTATTTGCAAAACTCGAAAAATGCGTTTTTCATACCACTGAAGTTGAGTTTCTCGGATTCATCCTGACACCTCAAGGAGTCCGAATGGACTCGCGAAAGGTGGACGCCATCCTCAAATGGCCATCTCCAAGCTCGGTGAAGGGAGTTCAGAGCATGCTCGGCTTTGCCAATTTCTATCGAAGATTCATCCCGGAATTTTCCCGAACAGTCCAACCCATCACCGCTCTCCTAAAGAAAAACAAACGCTTCGAATGGACTCTTGAGGCCGAACAAGCCTTCCAGGACCTGAAAACCAAATTCACCTCTGCACCTGTATTGAAGCACCCGCACCCAGATCTCCCTTACATAGTGGAAACCGATGCATCCAGTTCGGCCATGGGAGCTGTCCTGTCGCAAAGAGACCCAAAAACTAACCAACTACACCCAGTGGCCTTTTGGTCCAGAAAATGTTCTCCTCCTGAAATCAACTACGCAATTACCAATAAAGAGTTACTGGCCATCAAATCTGTTTTCAAGGCTTGGCGTCACTACCTTCTCGGGGCAAGACACACCATCACCGTAATTACGCACCACAGAAACTTACAGTATTGAAAAACGGCCAAAGCTCAATCTTCACGACAACTCCGATGGGCTCTATTCTTTGCAGAATTTGATTTTGTAATTACCTATCGCCCTGGCTGCAAGAATGGAAAAGCAGACGCCTTATCCCGGATTGGCATGGAAGAACCTAATTCGAGCTTAGAACCTGTGCCCATCATACCTGAGCAAAGAATCTTAGGCTTAACTTCATTGCAAACTATTGAGGATATCCAAACGCAAGTAAAACAACTTCTAGACTCTTCAACCTTACTGGAATGGAGTCAAAAGGGTCCTCATTACACCGTTAAGGATGACTTACCCTACTTCCAGGAGCGGTTGTTTCTGCCAAGTAAAGAATTGCAAGAACTTGTTATTGCCCATCATCATGAATTTTTAATGGAAGGACACGCTGGTATCGCTAAAACGGAGGAAAAAATCAAACACCACTTCTGGTGGCCTTCTTGGAGAAAAGACATAAAGTCTTTTGTACTGTCTTGTGGAATTTGCGCCCAAAACAAGGCTCAAAAGAAAAGGCCAGCCGGCCTACTTCAACCCTTGGATATTCCACCGGCGCCATGGCACACCCTGTCAATGGACTTTATAACAGATCTGTCTCCTTGTGCTGGTTACAACACAATCCTTGTAATTGTGGACCTATTCTCCAAAATGGCCCACTTTATCCCTTTAAAGGGTTTGCCTTCAGCTTCCACCTTGGCCAAGGAATTCCTGTAAAATATAGTTTGCATACATGGTTTCCCTTCCATATTAGTCTCGGATCGTGGAAGTCAATTTATCTCACATTTTTGGAAGAAGTGTTGCCAACTAGCACAAATAGATGTGCGGTTATCCACCAGCCACCACCCCCAGACCGACGGACAAACCGAGAGAACCAATCAGACTCTCGAGCAATATCTTCGGTGCATGTTACACCAATCCGAGTTAAATTGGAAAGACATCCTTTGGATCGCAGAATATGCATACAACAATTCAGTGCATTCTGGAACCGGACAAACCCCCTTTTATACTTTGTATGGTCACCATCCTCGAACTTCTGACCTAGATCCACCTCTGACCCTGGAAATGCCCGCAGTAAATCATCTGCATTCCACAATAACCCGAGTCTTCAAAGAAGCTGCAACTCATTTACAGCAAGCCAAGAAAAAGTATAAAGAAAACGCTGATTTGCACCGAAGTAAAACTCCTCCTTACCAAGTAGGAGACCAGGTATGGCTAGCAACTAAACATTTACCCCTCAAGGGCCCGCGAACCTTCAATCCCAGATTCATAGGACCTTATCCCATCAAAGCTATAATCAACCCAGTGGCCTTTAAACTGGATCTACCGTCCAACATGCGTATTCATCCAGTTTTTCATGCATCACTTTTGAAGCCAGTACAACCAGGAACCCGATTGTCCAAGCCTCCAGATCCAGTTCAAATTGAAGGGGAATTAGAATTCGAAGTTAAAGACATTTTAGACTCCAAGGTGGTAAAATCGAAACTCTTCTATCTTGTTGACTGGAAGGGATATGGACCTCAGGAGAGATCGTGGGAGCCTAGTAACCATGTCCACGCACCTCGATTAGTACAAAGGTTTCACCGGAGATTTCCGAACAAGCCCAAACCCCCGGAGGGAAGAACCTTGGGAGGGGCCTTGAGGGGGGGTACTGTCATGATGCCTACCTCCAAGGAGCCAGGTCCGACCCAGCGACCCCAGAGGCAGGCATCATTTCCCCCAGGGGAGTGCCAGCGGGCCCAAGCTGGGGCCCTTTGGACGCAGTCCTGGCGCCTTAGGCGCCAGGCTCATGTTGGACCTCTGTCCTGGCGCCTTAGGCGCCAGGCTCATAAAGCTAGACATGTGTTCAAGTGTTTTAATGTGCACTTACCTGATGCACACCATGCTGCCACATCCAGGCCCTCTTGAGGCCTGAATGGAACTACTTTACCTGTGGGACTACTTTCCACCCGGGTGTGGTCGGGGAAGGATACATACCTGATCGGAGGAAGGATACACACTTGGGACTTCTTCCAAAGCTATTTAAACCACACCCGATCAGCAACTCACGCTTCGCGTTGTTCTGCTCCTCGCAGCTGGACGCTCACCGTGTCAGCTCCTGCATCTGGACTTCAGCCATGCCTGTCAGCATCCTGGGTCACTTGCAAAGGGAGACAAGAGACCTTACCAGCTAAATCTGCACCATGGAGACATCACCGACGATCCTGAAAGGGAAGACATTATTTTTAAAAGCATTTAGTTACGATCGCTGCAGCGCTGCATTTCACTCACCTTTCCTGGGTTCCTCCATCTTCAGCAGCGATCATCCGGATACACAGCCACTTCCCAGCGCCTAGAGAAAAAGACAAGAATAAGAGGTGAGAGAAGGAAGGGAATAAGACTTACCTGTTGGGTCATTCCCATTTCATCTCGGGTCTTGCCGCTTCCAGGCATTTTCCGGACCCCGGCCCCTATGGGGAAAAAAGACAGTTCCCGAGCGCTCATCCAGAACTAACCTGCCATTTACTGGAACTGGAACTGCACGTTTCACTTTGGGTCGGTGCCATATCTCCGGCATTCCGAACCCCAGCCCCTAAGGGGAAAAAAGACATAAGCATTAGAGCTTGCTGCAAAAAGACTATGAACATTATTATTAAGCTTGGACTTTTGAACTTGCAACAGAACTTTTACAGAGCCTTACCTGAATAGTCAAGTTTACCTGAACTCCCATCAATCCTCAATCCAGTGAAGTAACTGGGTTTCAACGCGCCCCTGCATCAGAAGCAGGATGGAGAGCTCATCCTTCCTGACCCTAAGGTGAGACTTCACGAGGAATCGTGGAAGGGTATCGTGGAGGGTTGGAAGAGAGTGGGAGGCTTGAGCATAACTCAGTCAGTAGGTAATACTCCCTTTTCACGCACAGGGGAATATTCCTGCGAGCCGGAGAAGCCAGAGTAGAGGGCCCTTCCTGTCCATCTTCAGAGTCCTGCGCTTCACCATTGAAGAAGCATCAGCACTCGAAGCCAGACCTGCGCCTCCGTGGGAATCAGGTGAGCGTTACACTACCCTTCTGTCCAAAAAGGACTTTGATGAACTGAATTCAGGAAGGGGGGAGAATTACCAAATTCCTCTCACCTCTCTTCCTGGACAACTTCAGTACTTTGACGGGAAGGAAATTCCCGTCGAGGGGACTGCGGATTTGGACATTAAAATTGGGCGACACAAGGTGAAGCACCCGGTCATAGTTGTGACTCCAGAGGGCACCCGTTGTTTACTAGGGAATGACGTCCTGAGAAGGTTGTCACCCCTAATAGATTGCGTAAACAAGGTCCTCTGGACCCAGACTAGCCGACCAATAAAGTTAAAACAGAGTGTCAACCATGTTAGTTTAAACGGCACATGCCACATGGTTGAACAAAAAATCTGACCAAGTAAAATTTCACTTCTAGAACAACCAAATTCCAGACGTGACAGTAATAGCAGTAGGACAACAGACTGGTGATGGGGGGTCCTCTCTATTTCTGAAAATCAACCTTCCTTCCAGTCTAAGGTGGCATTCCACACTGGAAGGAAACACTCTGAAATTCTTTACCAATCCACAATCAGACATTCCCACTCCTATAGTCCAGAAAGATGTGAAATCAGCTCAGAGCCTGGCTGATATTCAGCAAATTGGAGAGCAGTTGTTCATCCCTGTTCAGTTAAATGAAGGGAAGGACTCTGTTCTCGCCCGAGTGTGTGTGAACAACGGTAAGAGCTTCATCAGCGAAGCCATGTTCTGCCAATTCCTAAAAGATCCAGCCATACCCACATTTAGACTGATAGACAAATGGGAAATGGATCTGGAAGCACCCAATTCCAAACATCTCCTGCCAAGCAGGTGTATGCTCAAAATCTCCATAGGCAACAAGAGCATAGTCCATAATTGTTGGGTCGTGCGAGACGTCACTGCGCCTTTTACTTAGGCAGTGACAGTCTCAATCACTTTGCTATTAGTTTGGACCTAATAAACTTCAAAGCTTGATCCCGATTAGCGGATAATCCCATGGGCTTTGATGACCCAGAGAAAGCATTTAGGTCAGCTCAACTGCTGCCTTATGCAGTTGAAATTCAGATTGGAGAGGAAGTCACCATCTCAGCAAGGACCCGACAATTCTCCCTGGAAGTGAAAGTTAAAAGAGGACAGAAATTAAAAAACCCTGATGCCTATATTCATCTAAATGCTTCTCTCCAACAGCAAGGGTTGGGGGTAAACCCAACACCATTAGTCAATATAGAACATGACACCTTTCCAATAGAGATGGATAACAGCGACTTAAAGAGTATCACTCTAGCCACAGGCACCATTATTGGAATGGCGGTTGATGACCGACATTTTTCCATTGATTTAGGAAATTAACTGTTAGGACCAATCCCCAAGGACTGTTTTGACAGTGACAGTGATGACAATACAACACCAGACAGGATCTTTACCCGGCATGGGGGGAAATTCCTGGTGTACACTTCCTGCCCTTATGGTAAGGAAGATGTGACTTGTGACTTCAGGAGGGATGAGGTGATTTTCCAGGTCCGTGAGGACTGCCTTCCCCACCTGAAGCCACCAGTCCAAATCAACACTCTGACCAGGGACTTCTCCACCCAGCTGGAGGAGGCCGCTGAGATAGCGAAACCAGAAGTCTTTCCAGGCTTCAGGCAGATGGTTGAAGAGAGAGTCAACCTAGCTGATGCCTGTGAGACTCTGGAGCAGAAGCAAAAGTTGAAACAAGTTTTTTTGGATTTTCAAGATCTCTTTGCGGTGGACTCATATGACTGTGGTCGCACCGACATCCACACAACAACAATTCCCACGGACCCTGGCATGACTCCAGTGTTTGTGAAGCAATATCGCTTGCCTCTCGCATCAATGGAGTCCCTTACTGAAATAATTAAGAACCTTGAGTCCCGTGGGATAATCTGTCCAGTCCACAGCACCTTCAATAATCCGGTGCTGGGGATATTGAAGCCAAACGGCCAGTGGAGACTCTGCACCGACCTTATGGAGCTCAACAAACGGGTCCATACTTCACGATGGCCTCTTCCCTACATTGACCAAGGGCTGGCCCAGATCCAGGGGTCATAGGTATTCACTGCAATAGACCTGACCAATGGATACTGGACCGTACCTGTCAGTAGGGAGGACCAATACAAGCTGGCCTTTACCTTTGGGGGCCAGCAGTACACATGGACCGGTACTCCCTTTGGATACATCAACTCCGGCAATGAATTCAACATTTTTCTACATAAGGCCATGCCCGACCTGGGTGAGAGGGGTAACCTGGCCTATGTAGATGATGGTTTCATCAAAAGCTCACCTGTGGAGGAACACATAGCGGAGATCCGTTATGTTCTAACACAGTTGAGGGCGGCCAGAGTAAAACTTTCCTTTCAAAAGGCACAGTGGTGTATAATCCGTGTAAATTTCTTGGGGCATGAGATTACTCCTCAGGGTCTCTGTCCCCAGGAAAAGAAAGTGGAAGCATTCCAGAAATTGAAAGACCCTACAACTCTGCGGGAACTAAGGAGCTTCCTTGGACTGACTAATTACAGCAGAAAGTTCATTGAGGGCTACGCAGAGATCACCAGACCCCTGATTCATCTTTTGAAGGGGGGGTCAAGTGGGAGTGAGGTCCCGAACAAGCCGAGGCAGTAAGACAACTCAAAAGAAGCCTCTCACAAGCTCCTTGACTAGCTTACCCTGTCAAAAACAAGGAGTTCTTCTTGGAGACAGGGTTCTCTAATACATGCTTGACTGCAGTATTATACCAAAAGCATGACAAGGTTAATAAAGTAATCTCCTATGCGAGCAAAACTTTATCCTCTGTGGAGGAAAAATTCAACGTTTGGGAGAAGGCACTCCTGTCAACGGTGTGGGCATTGAAGAATTACCGCCCGTTTATACAGGGGGAACACATCATAGTGGAGACTCCACACCAGCCTCTGCAATATCTCCAAAGTGACAGAATCTGGGCCGGAAATGTGAGTAATTCCCGAATTACTTCCGGGATTCTGTCAATGCAAGGCTTTCATGTGGAGGTCAGATATGGCCAAAACAAGAAGAGTCACCTCGCGCAAGGTCTGGCTGATTTGCATGATTGTGCCAGAGAAAACTGTCTAGAGGACGAAAGTCTAAAAATCAAGGACAACATGGAGGCATACCTCAAGTCCCCACACAAAGTCTTTGAAGAAGACAAGTGTGAGGGAATGCCCACTGTCTATGTGGATGGATGCTCTTACCATGTTGACAACAATAGGGAAAAAGAACTTGTGGCCGGCGTAGGGAATGCATGGGTGAATGAGATCCCAGAACCCCCCACTGGGTACAAGATTGGTCCCCGAAGTAGTCAAGTGGCAGAGTTGATGGCTGTGCATCAAGCCATCCTCACTGCTATCCAACATCAACTCCACGAACTGGTCATAATCACAGATTCGGATTATGTACAGAACAAGTTCGTGGAGCACCTGGTTAACTGGAAAACCAGAGGCATGCTATGTGCTAATAACAAACCCTTGAAACATGGGATGTTAATCCAAAATATTGATGATCTGCTAACCTCAAATGGGATGACCATCTACTGGAAAAAGTTCAAGGTTCATTCCAAAGTAGAGGGACCAGACAAAACTGGAAATGGCATAGCTGATCAGCTGGCCAAAACCGGGGCCATCCAAGGGGATCTAATTGAGATTGAGTCCCTGTTGGGGGAAATCCAGGTCACTGCTATCACTAGGTCCCAGGCAAATGCTCTCAATGATCTCTCAACTGCACAATTGAGTAAGGAGACCCCAGATGCTGATTTGATTACGGCTCAAAAAGGGGATCCAATAATTGGTAAATTTTATCAACACATTAAGGACCCTGAGAACTTTCCCCTGACGGATACCGATTACATAGGGAACGAGGACCACAGAGTGTTGGTGAAACGAATCCAAGACGGTTTGTTGGTAAGGAGATCGCTAGCTGGCCATGATCAGTGGGTGGTCCCTACCTCACTCCGAAGCCTGATGTTAAGTCACGCCCATGATGCGGCCACACATAGGG
Organism: Ambystoma mexicanum; assembly: GCF_040938575.1. Classification (NCBI taxonomy): domain Eukaryota; kingdom Metazoa; phylum Chordata; class Amphibia; order Caudata; family Ambystomatidae; genus Ambystoma; species Ambystoma mexicanum. Next base: position 664,633,485 of record NC_090936.1, read on the forward strand.
GGTTTCATACAACATTTGAAATCTTAAGAGAGGTTGCATACTGGCCACAAATGGGGCAGGACCTCGACCAATACTTGAAGGGGTGTCTTGTGTGTGCACAATTTCAGCCAACATCCCTCACACACCGTGCGCCTCTCCAAAAGAGGGGGATGACACTGCCATGGTCAGATTTACAAGTCGATTTTATTGGGCCCGTGATTCGCTCCTCTAGGGGGAACAAGTACATGTTGACCGTGACATGCTTGTTTACTAAATGGGTGGAATGTCTCCCGGCCCCAAACTGCAAGGCAGAAACAGCAGCTGCCCTGATGATCAACCACATCTTTTCGCGTTTTGGACTACCCCAAAGGATCGAGTCAGACAGAGGTAGCCATTTCACCTGCGAAGTAATGACAAAGATGTGGGAGATACTTGGGGTTAAAAGGAAGCTACATATTGTTTACCGGCTAGCCTCTAGCAGTGCAGTGGAGCGATATAATCGAACAATTGTGAGCATATTAAAAATGTTTGTGGCAGATTCTGGGCCAAGATGGGATATCCGATTACCTCTTGTCCTAATGGCCATCAGATATACCCCTTCATCTGCAACTAAAATGTCACCGTTTGAGCTGATGACTGGACGCAAGATGGTGCTTCCCCAGCATCTGCTCTACAGAACCCAAGAACAGACATTGATCAATGCCTCCACAACTCATGAGTATGTTGAAAATCTAAGAAAACACCTTCAACATGCTTTTGCCTATGCTCAGCGAAATCTAGAGAGATCAGCCGACAGCATGAAGACCCACTGTGACTTGAAGACTACCAGAAAAGAATACAATGTAGGAGACCGGGTCTACCTACACAATTTCCAAAGGAACAGGCCAAACAACGCAAATTTTTGCCTACCTGGAGGGGACCTTTTGAAATTGTTGATCAAATCTCACCAGTCGTCTACAAGATCCGCATCCCCAAAGGCAGTTTGGCAGAAGGGGAAGATAAATGGGTCCACATTAATCAACTAAAGTGTTGCCATCCTAGGAACACTCTGCAGCAACTGGAGGAGTCTTCTGGAACCCCAGAGGGGGCCACTCTAGATCCATACAATTCCAACTCTAAAATATTCCACATATAGCCTATAAAATACAATAATAAAAATGTCTCCTGACTTATCAAAATGTATGTGTCCGCCCCACTACATTAATAGTGGTGGGGAAATGTCTACCAATATGTTTTTGCTTTGTCATCCTAGGAGAGAGATAAACCATGGAGGCAGAATCCAAGGAGGATTACCCGGGGAACGGAAGCAAAGATCAGAGGGGCCCGGAGTATCGCTCAAAACTCACATCAGGACTGGCGAGGAGAACCGAGTGATCCACCCCTGATGGAGGAAAAGATGCTGAACTTTGCCATTGGTGGAATCAGAAGAGATGAGGCTAACATCCCAGTCTTGCGAATTTCCATTGATGGTCGATCAACGCCAATCGCAAGAGGGGGGGTTGTGGGATGTTTCAACCCACTAGTCCGGCCCTGCAACATTACTGTGCATTGCTGGCAGCAGAAGCATCAGAAATGGCCACTGGAAAGCATGCTGCTCGCTAAAATCACCTAGAAGTGCGCAGTGTAAATCTGAAAAATAGGCCGCCATCCACTTTTGCCTATCTTAGTGAACACAGGAGACCACTGCCAAAACCCACCATTGGGCTACCCACAAAGTAGCCTGAAACCACTTGAAAAAGCAATGCTGATTGCCAAAAGAAACACAGAGCTGTTTGGAAATCAGTTTTCTTGATTGTAAAATTTGCAGAAATCATGGCTCACAAACCACCTAAAAAGATCCAACCTCCTTGTTGGGTGTTCAACATCCTTCTACTGCAAGAATCCACATAAATACAATGTCAGCAAGAATCATATGTTATCAGAACAAAATCCACTTTTAAAGATACTTGATGGAAAGAAACCTGTCAAAAATGGGTGCAGTACCGTTACTCGCCTCCGACAGACGCTGGCGATCTCTAAATCTGACAGGAGAAACTTGTGTTTTCAAAGTTAAATGTGTCAAAGAAGGGATTTCCATCAAATGCCTATAGAGCGCCACACATTGATTTCATGTTGAAAAAGACTGGAATTAAAGATATGTTTGCTTATTTTAAATTTATAAATGTAATTTTTTCACAAGGAACTATGTTACAATTGACCATAAGGCACCCTAATTCAGCTAAAACTTCCAAAAGGCTTTCTTTCTCTGAGAACCTCCCACCTTGTTCATTCCCACCAAAAGGAGAGGATTTTGCATTGGCATGTTAATCAGAAGGGGAGGAGATTCCTTCTGCTGCCCTGAGCAAGAAACAATGGGTTCCTTGAACTGAATGGAAAATGCTAATTCGGGTGTGACTGACAGCAACTGCTCTGGCAGGGAGGCAAGCCATGTGACTCTCTGACTCAGCCCAGCTTTGGAGGCGGGCCAGACTGGAAATGTGGATTGAAGTTGAAGTAACTGTATGTTTTAGAAAAATTCTTATAGCAAATTGTACTGAATTGACAAAAATATGAAACTTAGAGATTGTTAAAATGAAAAATTCGCTCACAGTTGAAGACTAATCTGGAATCTGTGCGATGTTCTGAGACTGAACCCCAGGAATGATTCATATTCCAGCCATTGTGTTTATGTTAGGAACATGAAAAATTACAGGAATATGCCCAGATGGGATGTGCATGCATGTATAAAAATTGGTGCAGAACGAACATTGAGAAACCCACCAAAAGCGTGACAAAGTTGTCATTTATGAACCAGAGCTCGTAGGAAGATGAGAGTTGAACAGAAATGTACCTTAGGCAATCTGTCATGTAATTATGTATTATTAACAAGTTGTGCATCTTGGAAATATGTTTTTTGGCAAAAATAGATTTCCTAAGTAAAAGCAAAGGGGAGGGATTTCCTTTGGACCATAAACACAGTGTCACTCTGGCACATATGACACACTGCTCCTTTCTCAAATCAGGAGAAGGGAAATCTAGATCCCTAGAGGGTTGGGCATAGATAATCAGCCTCCCCACCCACTTTGGAAAAGGATAAATAGGGACTGTTGAGGACCCAGAAGGACACACACTTTCCACTCATCAACTGATTCCTTGGCGAAGCACCCTACAGGAAGATCCAGACTCCACACTCTAGAACCAGACTCTAGAACTTTGAAGCAGAGAGGCCTAACCTAAAAAGCTGAACTCTTCTCAGCTGGCCTTCAGAATCTTTTGCAACCTGATTCTAACCCCTGAATTTCCACGGGGCACCACAAAATCCAACAGCCTGGCTGAGCTGTTTTGCTGTTCTAGCTAAGAACCCTGTGCTAGAACCAAGATCCAGACCCGTAGAGCAGAGCTGTAACCCAGAACCCGTCAGATCCAGTCCAAGAGGCCGCGCAGACCAGAGTGCCTTGCTGAGAGCAGAGTCCAGGTGCCCTGAATCCTGTCCGGTGGCGAGTGAAGCCAAACCCTTGACCAGATCTGTGACGGGCCCATTCCATTCCAAAGCCATAGGAGTGAGTATTTAGTCTAGAACTGTCCATAGTCATCTCTTAGTTTAAAGTAATCCTATTCAATCCATTTCAACCTATCCAGAACTGCATTATAGAATCTTGTGTCCATCCTGAATTCTTCTCATTATATAGTCTGTGATAATTGTAGCGATAATCATCAGTACGTTGATATTTTCTGAAGAAAGTCAAGTGTCCTGGCGCACAGCAATCAGAGCGGAAGGCGCCCTGTTCTGGTGGTTGTTCCATTGGGTATCTTGTACTTTCATAGCCCCTTAGTATAAGTCCATATTGGTTCCTAATCTTTAAAGCACATCTTTCATTTGAAATTTTGACTCTGTTTCTGAGAAATCTACCTTCACAAAAACCTCTGTAACTTTACATCCTAGAAATGAAATTTAAATGTCATTTTGAAGCTAACATCCTCAGCTTTCAAACGCACCCAAAACGACATTCCAATTCCTTATAGTTTTTCCGCAATCGTGTTTCCTGCACGCATAAAAATTGCCGCAAATTTGCAATATGGCTCAATTTCACTTCATGTCAAAATAGCTATTTCTTGTTTTCAACTTCTGAATTTCGTTTTCAATCTGCTAATCATTCATAAACCATTGCTAGTGCTCACCTGATCCAATGCAAAGCAACTCTCACTAGGTCTGAATCTCTTTTAGCGAATTGAAATCATTTTTAGCATTTTCCCATCCAATTCAAACCATATTTAAAAGCAATTGACCTGTTTTAAAATCATACCTGTTCTGTCTAGGCTTGCTGGGGTAATCGGGATTGAACTGCATTATTGATTGTATTCCTGAAACCTGTGTGCTCTCTTCCACCTCTTCATATTGCATACTGGGGGGAGTGATAGTAACAGAGGGAAAGAGGGATCATATTGTCTTTTGATTGAAATCATATCAAGTCTTATTTCTGTGTTGCATTCTTTCCTATCATTGCATTTCCTTGAACCATACAAAGTATTCTCTGTTAGATTATTCTTCCTATTCCTACTCCTAAATGATTAAAGAGATTGTTGATATTGTAATATTACCCATTGCTGATCATTGTTTATATTCATAAGTGTGGTATTCAGATATTCATATTCATAAAGGTGTAATCTATATATTGTTCAATTCTTCAAATAAATCTTTTAATTTGCAAAACAAACCTATTTCTTGGTTCAGTGAGACCGGGGGAATTCAAAGAGAGAGGCGTTATATAAGGGTACATTATCCAGAATTAAACGAACTTTTGACATAAAAATATATAAATAAGGGTTTCCATTGGGCATCCCATACTAGGCATTGACTTAGTTGGAGTGCTGGATTGAAATCACTTACAGATACTCATAGCCGCACCTGTAGCAAGATTTCGACGACTGGCTGGCTTTGTCGGGTGGCGTTAGCGCCAGCTTCTTGATGAGTTCCAGATCTCTGGGGTCCGATGAGATCTTCACCCGTCTCAGGCCGACCACCTGTTGTGCGACTGCTGAGTCGGTGCGGGCCATCGCCAAGATTTCATTGAGAGTCTGCTGTTTCTGGAGTAGTTTCCTTTGAATTCTGCAGACTCACACCCCACTATGACTTGGGAGCGTAGTGCTTCATCATTGGAGTAGCGATGGAATGTGCAATGTTTCATGCAGATGCGTAGTCGCATAACATAGTTGTCCATGGTCTCTCCCCGCTCCTGCATGGTTGTATGAAAAATATGTCTCTCGCAATACACGTTGGTGTGTGGTGCAAAATAGGTGTTCAGTGCTTCACGAATATCCTGGTATGTCACCTTCTCCTTGTCAACTAGTATGTAGAGGATGTCCCTCACAGTAGTTCTAACTGCTAGGTTTAGTATGTTTTTCTTTCTTTCTTCATCCATGGGGCCCATTGCCCTAACATACACCCTTTAGTCCTTCATCCATCGGACCCACCGGGGCCCCAAGTTACTTGTGTCTCTGAGGTCAAATGCTTGGGGCAGCTGCCATGGTGTGACTTCTCCTTGACCTTGGGGAAAGGCTTCCGAAAGCCTGCCAGGGACTGTGCCTGGGATGTCATCTTCCGACATTGCTGGCCTCTATGTGTTTCCAGCCTTATACTTTGAGCCTTGCTCCTTGTCTATGGCACGTGTGTGACTGGGCTAGCACCCCCTCCTTCTGGAGGGACAAAATTCCTCCCTCGAGTTTGCTCTGGGCTGTATCCCTTTCCTGCAGGAGACGTGTGGCCACCAAGGGGACTCACGCGCCGAAATGTGCTTTTGAATTCACTGCCGCAGCCCGGGCTGGGAGTTTGCCGTGTGAGCCGCTTATCACTGCAGTCACGTTGTGGAGAGAATTCACCGCAGCTTCCCCAGGTATAATCACCCTGGCAGCCCGGGTCGGGGAGAGCGGCAGAGGCGGACCACGCATCTCGCTCTTTATTAGAATGAAACGCCAAGTCTGGCAGGACCACACTGGATCTGAATCTCCCTCGTCCCCAATGTTGAGGGGATGCACAGGCTCTTACTGCTTTGCGGAGGCGGCACCATAGCACAAGACACACTTTACAAATAAGGAGGCCCACACGGTCAATGCTGGTCTCAACTCAGTGTGGTACTTGCCCCTTTAAGGGCGTATGCACGCGGCGGAGTGACATGCACGCTGTTGCATGCGGTATAAATAAAGGGGGCGTTCCCGGCTGCCTCAGAGCGACTGGGGAGCCCGAACCATATGCGCGTGTGCTGTGAGAGTCTGTGTGTGGAGAGGGGCTCACGGGGGTGCCGGAGAGCAATCGACACCTGTAACAGTGGCGACGAGGCGGGACACTGACCCGGGCACAGGCGGTGAGGGGCAGTGAATTTTTATTTTTTATTAGTCTCTGATCCTGAATGCCGCGGAGATGGCAGTGTCCATGCAGCTTTGCCACCATCTTGCCCACGTGTTCAGAAGGGTTGCGGCTCTGATACAGAGTGTCTGTGCGCCCATCCACATGTCATTTTTGGATTCCCTGGAAAGGGGACAGCTGATGCTGTATATTTGGTGTTTTGAAGTGTCTGCACAATTTTCTTACGTCGAGTTTGAGGTGAGGAGCTGGGGAGGCCTACCATGCTTTGTTCTGATCCCCTGGGCCCACCCACCTCAGTTTCTGGAGCCACCAAGGTGGCATGGAGTTCCTTCTTTGTTACTCCTGACTATTGTGGACAGTGGTGAACAAGGATTGCTGTGGTGAAGACCAAGTGGCACTGTCCTATCATTTTTGGACTATTGAAGAAGGTGCCTGGAAGGGCATTTTTGGCTGGTTGTGTGGTGGTGGAGGACGTCATCAGAAGCATTGGGAGGTGGTACCTGAACAACATCATCACACTGTTCATCTGTGGTGCCTGAAGAAGCCATCAGTTGAGTTGCGGACCCATTTTCTTGTGTGTGGAGTGCCTGTGTGCTCGCTGCAATGAATGCTGATGGCCAGGTTCCTGCAGTGCCTGCTGCGCCCCAAGCCCCACCACAGGTGCCAAGGCAGCAGGGGGCACTCACGCCAATGCCTGAGTTCGACATCTCAGGGGTCCCATCCAGCCTGGGACCGAGACGGAGGATGGGGATCGATATGCTGGACATGTACTTCAGGGCCACTGGAGAGGAGGACAAGGACAGTAAGGTGGCGACACTCCTGTACTCAGCAGGACCAGCTATGCATGAGGTCTTCCAGTCCCTGCAGCCCGTGGATGCTACCTATGCTGCTGCCAAAGATGCGCTGAAGGAGTACTTCATGCCACTGGCCAATGCTGATTATGTATGCTTTGTCATGTGTAGTGCCTGCCAAAAGGATGACGAGGCCATCGACAACTTCTACGGCAGACTGCGCCGCACGCCCCTTCCGTGTGCCTGGGACAATGCGGACATGATGATCCGAAATCAGCTGATAAAGGAGTGTTCGTCAGGCAAGCTGCGCAGGCAGGTTCTGTGTGAGCCCGGGATCACGTTGCCTCGTATCCTAGAACTGGGACGCTGTCAGGAGGTGTCTGAGGTGCGGCAGTCCAGGATGGAGGCAGCTGTGCGCCCGGTTAAGCTGGAAGTCGTGTGTGCGGTGGGCACAGTGGCAGAGGAGCCAGGCGTCCTGTTGCCAATCAGAGGGACCGGAGTTTGAGAGCCATGGAGTTGTGTGCGAAATGTGGCTATGATCTCCCATACCCTGCTGAATGACTAGCACAAGGGAAGTTGTGTGGACGCTGTGGGGCGTTGGACCAATACGCCCGAATGTGCAGAGCTCCGATGCCGGTGAGCCAGTGAGGGTAGTATTTTTCAGGCAACAGCGTCTGCCAAACGTTGTCCAGGTCAATCAAGGCAATGACAGTGCCCCTCAGGAGGAAGACGATGAAGAAGAGGAAGAGAACATTTTCTTCATTTCAAGCGTCAGTGCTCTGCGGTCCACCAACAGAAGGCAACCACGATGCCTCGTCAAGGCAAATGAGTCCACATCGCTGGTGCTTGCAAACAGAGGGGCGTCGGTTAATGTCATGGCAAGGGTGCATTATGATGCCATGGTGGTGCCGCCCAAGCTGCAGAAACCGAAAGCACGCATCTTCACGTTTGGTGGTGAACAACCTATCCTGCTGGCTGAGGCATTTGTAGCCAAGGTGCAACACGGGGTGTCGTCCATCAAGGCCCGGTTCTATGTTATGACAGTCAGCAGCAACACCCTGTTGAGTTGCGCAGCAGCGGAGGCACTAGGCATTGTCAGTTTTGCATATGCAGTGTACGTGGAAGATGTGCCGGGGCTCCTGATGAAGTACAGCCAGTTGTTTGAGGGCATTGGCCGCATGGCTGGTGATCCCGTGAGGCTCCACATTCAACCTATCGCCCTGAAACACTGCCGGGTTCCATTTCATCTACGGGACCTAGTGGATAAAGAGCTGGACAGCCTAGTTGACCTGTAAATCTTCGAGAAAGTTAATGGCCCGGCCCCTGGGTGTCTCCTATCATTATCACCAGAAAACCCAAGCAACCGGATTCTGTGCGCATCTGTGTCAATATGCAGCTCCCAAATAAGGCAATCAAACGTGAGCATCATATTACCCCCACGATTGACGACATCATCACTGAACTGCAGGGGGGCGCATTTCTTTTCCAAGCTGGATCTTCGGGCCAGATACCATCAGGTGGTGCTTCACCTGGACTCAAGATACATCACAACCTTCACCACCCACCGTGACCTCTACCGGTACAAGCGCCTGAGCTTTGGCGTGTCCTCAGCGGCAGAGGTGTTTCAAAACATCATCAGTGGGGCCCTCGCTGATCTGGATGGCATGTTAAACATCAGTGATGACATCCTGCTGCTTGCGAGGATGGAGGCTGAACACCTGCACAGGCTGGCCAAAACGTTGGAACGGCTCCAGACTCTTGGGTTGACACTGCACAGGGACAAGTGCGAATTTCTCAAGAAGACAATTGAGTTATTTGGATTTGTGCTCAAGGAAGGGGGCGTGTCACCTGATCCTAGGAAGGTAAAGGACATTGTGGAGGCACAGGCCCCAGAGAACGTATCAGAAATCCGAAGCTTCTTGGGGATGGTTACATATTGTGGCCGGTTCGGTTGTATACTAATTGACCTTTTCACAATTGACCTCGGGAGAAGTGACCTAATTTAGAAGGTCAATTAGGACATATATGCAACGGGAAACCCCCTGCAGACCCTCCCACCCAATCCAAACCCCCCCGCAACCCCCACCCAATCCCCTTATATTATTTATAATCCAAAACCAACCCAAAACATATATAAAATAACTAAAATAATATAAAAGTCAATTGTGCAGAAGGTCAATTAGGACCACTGTAATTAAGTCAATTGAGCAAAAGGTCAATTATAAAAGGTCAATTTGGGTAATACCGCTGGTTCATCAGGAACCTCACGTCCCGCTCAGAACCATTGCGGGCATTGACAAAGAAGTACGTTGCGTGGCAGTGGGGACCTCTGGAACAGGCGTCATTTGAGGATGTAAAGGGGGTGCTGACAGTGGAGGATGCCATGGCCTTCTTTGATCCGGCCTTATCATCGGAAATTTTGGTCGATACCAGCCCGTTTGGTCTGGGGGCGGTCCTCACATAGACGGATGTCAGCGGGGAAGTCCAGCCTGTCGCCTATGCCAGTAAAGCGCTCTCAGAGACGGAGCAGCGGTACTACCGGATCAAGAGGGAGGCCCTAGCGGACCTGTGGGGATGCCGCCACTTCCGTCTATATGTGCTAGGATGGCCAGTGACCGTTGTCACGGGCCATAAGCCCCTTCTGCCCATCTTGGCTGGGTCTTCGTCTAAGCCTCCGGCCTGCATTGAAAGGTGAATGTTGGCACTGCTGGAGTATGGTGTCTCCCTGGTATACCGGCCTGGTAGCAACAACGCCGCTGACTACCTGTCAAGACACCTGCGGTGAGATGCAAGGGGATAGGGCAGCATAAGTGCAGAGGCGGCCGATGAGCATGTCAGACTGGTGTTGGAGGCGGTGACTTTGAACTCAGTGCCGATTCACGAAATAGAACAGGTGGTGGCCGATGATGAATGTTTTAACATCTTGAAGGCAGCCCTTCAAAAGGGCTCATGGAATCTGGTGGTAGGCACACTGGCTCTGAGGACCCAGGAAGTGAGATTGGAGCTGCAACAGCTGTGGAGGGTGAAGGGCGAGCTGGAATTCGTGCAGTGACTCAGGGCTGCTACTCAGAGGGGACCGGATTGTCATCCTGCAGGTTAAAGGGATCATGAAACGCATCAAACCATCGCTATGTAAAGGTGACACGTGCCCAGCCAACTTAGTCAAAGACTGTGCGACAGCCTTGGCCCCATTTGTCACCACCTTCATCAATGCCTCCTTCACTACCAGCAACGTTCCACTTGCCTTTAAGGAAGCCTGGGTTCATCCACTTCTAAAAAAAAACACTCTTGACCCTGACTCCCCTAACAACTACCATCCAATTAACACTGTGCCATTCCTGCTGAAAATTCTGGACAAGGCTGGATATCTACAGATTCAGTGCTATCTGGAAACACACAACATCCTTGGTAAAAGACAGTCTGGCTTCCGCCCTCGTCACAGCACGGAATCAGCCCTACTCGACCTTAAGAATCAACTACTAGAAGCCATGGACAAAGGCAAATCCTCACTCCTCCTACTTCTAGATCTCTCGGCGGTCTTCGACTTGGTTGACCACAAGATCCTGTGCAAACACCTCATTGTCACTGCTCACTTCTCCAAAGAAGCCACAGAATGGATCACCTCCTTCCTGGAGGGCCGAGCTATGAGAGTCTTCTCTGACCAGGCCTCAGCCTCTCCATCCCCCATTGGGTGTGGAGTCCCTCAAGGATCCTGCACATCCCCCACCCTCTACAATCTATTCACTCTTCCCCTTTTCAGCGACCTTGAGGAATTCAGCATAGCCTTTAGCAACTATGCCGACGATACACAAATCCTACTCCCCATAACAGGTGACTATGAACAAGACCTAAAAACCCTCCAGAAGACATGTGCTCACATACAGGCCTGGATAGCAGCCAATGGCCTATGTCTAAGTCAGGGAAAAAACAGAAATCCTACTGGTAGGCCCCAAAGAGTCCCTAAAAAAACTAGATAATAAATACAGCTACTTCAGTATTGAGAACACTGTTATCACAGCATCTGCTGCAGTGAAAACAATAGGAGTTCACTTGGACTCCACCCTTTCAATGAAAAGGCAAGTCAGCGCCATCTCGTCATCGGCTGCACTCACTACTAAAATCATAAATGCAGTGAAACCACACCTATCGCCAAATAACTGCCTCAACATTGCCAGAGGCACCATTGGTGCAAAGTTAGACCATTGCAACATTCTACTTCTAGGCACTTGCGCAAATAACATCAACAGACTTCAAACCGCACAAAACAACGCCCTCAGAGCTGCCCTCAGTATCCCAAAGAGAGATCACATCTCCCAGGCGAGGGGCGAGGAAAGATGCTCACTGGCTCCCCATCAAAGAACGCATAACATTCAAGGCCCTCACGATCACTCACAGGTGCCTCTCTCAGACTGCCCCAGCCTACTTAGCAGAAATAATACACCAGGCTCCAGCCCACAGACCAAAACGAGACCAATACTCTCACCTACTCTCAGTTCCAGCTTTTAACAGAGCCAAAGCTGGCAGCACTAGCTTCGAAGTTCTAGCCCCAAAAGCCTGGAACACCCTCCCGTGTGTTACATATGGCCCTGCGGCCCTCACATGCATACGCACACGCACTCATGTAAGGAGGGCACGGGACGCGATGTTGCTTGCTACGCGTCCCGGCGGCAACTGCCGCACGGACGCAGTTTATTCCTACTGCGCATGCGCGGGTCCACAACGAGGCCCGCGCATGCGCGCTACCATAAACTGGGACGTCACATCCCTTTTCAACTTTAACCAAAACAGTATAAACCTTCGGGGTGTGCACACCCCTGCACAACTGGTGACCATGTGGGCGGTCGCATTAACAACTTGAAGTCTCACCTCACTTTCTCAGTTCAGTCACCTGAGTCCAGGACGTAGTCCTTGAGATGCCCTGGTAGCCTCCGCTCCCGGCGGACCGTGTACCTTGGCGAGGTGGTGGGTGGAGTGGCACACTCCAGTTCAGAGCCAGTGGAGTCCCTGTTCTGCTCACCCTCCTGATCTCCAGGTGGCTCCTCCCGACCCACGGATTCCTCCGGAGCCCCGTTCTCAGCAGGCATTTCGAGTCTTTTGAAGAACGATCGGTTGCGCGTGACTGTTCATCGGTCGCAGGCTGCCGTCACCATCGTGCCTTTCACGTGCGTTACCTTCCACGGGCGCGGCTCAAATGGCAGGGACAGCTTCCCTTCGGGGTGCCGGTTTCTGACCAGCACTGTGTCCCCTACTCGCACCTCCTTTTCCTGCAGACCCCTCCGTTCACTTTCTTTGTCGTTACGCCTGGCCCGTTCTTCCTGGACTCCCTCATTGTTGATTATCCCTGGCAGACGGCCCTCCTCTTCCGGTAGCATTCCCCTCGGGCATCGTCCAAACAGTGCTTCGGCGGGAGCCACTCTCGTGGACTGGTGGGGCGTCGTGCGATATTCTCTTAGAAACTCCACTAGTTTTCTCTCCAGGTCTTCACCGCCACTGGCGGAAATTCTTAGGACCTTGTTAAGAGTCTGCATCATTCTCTCGGCCTCCCCGTTGGCTCGCGGCCAGAGTGGGGACACCCTGCGATGCCGGATCCCCCTTTCCCGGAGGTAAGTTGCGAACTGGCTGCCTGTGAACGGCGGCCCCTTGTCTGAGCACAGGAGGTCCGGGAATCCATGTGTGGCGAACATTTTGTCCAACGCCTTCGTCGCGAACTCCGTCGTCGTCGACTCTACCACTTCCACCTTGGGGTACCTGGACCATTGGTCAACTGCTACCAGAAAGTACATGCCACGACCAGTCGAACCAAAGTCCACGTAGACAGTCCCCCATGGTTTGCTACTGCGCTCCATTGACCTTATCAGCGGGGCTCTGTCTCCTGGGCCCGCCGCCTGGCATGCCACACATCTCCTCACGAAGCTCTCCACTCTCCCCTCCAAGTCCGGGAACCATACTTTGGGTCTCAGCCGAGCCTTCGTTTTGACAACCCCCTGATGACCAATGTGGGCCAGTTCGAGCACCCTTGTCCTCAGTGCCCGTGGGATGACGATTTGTCTCCCTCGAAGTATTAGCCCATCGTCTGAGACGGAGAGTTCATCTCTCACTTTCCAGAGTGCTTGGAGGTCTCTCTGGGCCTCTACTTGTCGGCGCGAGTTGTTGCGCAGCACCTCCCTCCAATCACCGCTCCTCACGGCGGTTTTGATGATGCTAAAGACCTCGTCATTGGAGCATTCCGTCGCTATTGCAATTCTTGAGAGTGCCATTGGAAGGGACCCTTCCACCACCTGACACAGCAGCCCGTGGCATTCGTTCGCCCCAATGTCGGTGACAGAGTTTTCCTTGCTGGGGTGGCGCGACAGGTAGTCGGCCGGGTTGTTCGTTCCTGGTCGATAAATTAGTTTCACCCCATACTCCATGAGGGCCAGCATCCACCTTTCGATCCTGGGGGGCGGCTTGGATGACACGCCTGCCAGTATGGGCAGTAGCGGCTTGTGGTCAGTCACCACCACAACAGGTTTGCCCAGGATGTATAAACGGAAATGGCGACAGCCCCACAGGATGGCCAACGCCTCCCGTTCGATCTGCGAGTATCTCATTTCCGTGTTTGAAAAGGCCTTACTTGCATAGGCGATGGGACGCATGTCCCCGCGTTCATCGGGTTGCAGCAGCACAGCTCCTACTCCCACTGGACTCGCATCGACCACCACCTCCGATTCCACCTTGGGGTTGAAGTATGCCATGGTGTCCCCATCGGATAGGGCGTTTTTCAGGGTCTGGAATGCCTCTTGTTCACTGGCACCCCATTTCCATGCGGCGTTGTTCCTTGTTAGCACTCTGAGCGGTTCTGCCAGCGACGCCAACCCTTTGATGAAACGCCCGCAGTAAGTTACCATCCCCAGGAAGCTCCTTACTTCCGTGGGGGATTGTGGGGGGGCGGCTTCCCTAATGTCCTTGACTTTGGCCGGGTCAAGTGATACACCGGCCGCATGGAAGATGAATCCGAAGAAACCAATGCGGTCCTTGAAGAACTCGCACTTTTGTCGATGTAGGGTGAGCCCTAAGTTCTTCAGTCTCTGGAGCGTGTTCTCCAGCCTCTTCATGTGCTCCCTTTCCGAGTCCGCGAAAACTAAGATGTCGTCGCTCATGTTCAATACACCTTTAAGGCCAGCCAACGCCCCCCTGATGGTGTTCTGAAATACTTCGGCAGCTGACGAAACACCGAAGCTCAGGCGTTTAAATTGGTATAGGCCGTCATGCGTCGTGAATGTTGTTATGAATCTGGAGTCCGGGTGCAGTTCAAGCTGATGGTAGCCCGCTCGTAGGTCCAGCTTTGAAAATACTCTTGCGCCCTGAAGCTCTCCGATAATGTCATCTAGAGTTGGAGTAATGTGCCTCTCCCTCTTGATTGCGGCGTTTGGGAGGCGCATGTCCATGCAAATTCTCACCGCCCCGGGCTGTTTCGGCTTGGGAGCCACCACAATCGGTGACACCCAGGGTGTCGGCCCCTCCACTCTCTCAATAATGTCCATGTTCACGAGTGATCGGAGTTCCTCCTCCACCTTCTCCCTTAGGTGGAACGGAATCCTACGGTGCTTGAGGGCTGTCGGTCTGATGGACTCATCGATATGTAGGCGTACTGGGGGTGCTTTCAGCTTCCCTATTCCCTCGAAGATGCCCGACAACTTGTCCAGCAGCGTTTCGATGTCAATCTGGTATACTCCATATGCAAAGTGAACCAAATTGAGGGCCTCCGATGCAGCGCAGCTGAGTAGCAAGTGAGGGCTAAGGTTCGTGACAAAGAATTTTGCCTTGATGGTGTTTTCCCCTCTCGATACCGGTGACACGAACACACCCTTGAGTGGCAACGGGGTGTCTCCTCCAAAAGTGAATATCTTCGCCATGGACTTGTCCAGTGCCGGCGGGCTTGGGAGTCTTAGATAATGTTCCTCCGCCAGCACGCATACAGATGCTCCGGTGTCGATGAGGATCTACTTCGGCACGCCCAGTATGTTCACCACACACCTGGATTGTCTCTGCCGTTTGCTTTTTGAGGCAATGTTTGAAATGAAAAACACTTCTTCTTCGTCCTCCTCCTCCTCTTCCTCTTCCTCTGCATGTTGCAACCTCCGTACCTCCTGTTGGGCCTCTCTGTGTAGGCACAGGAGCAGGGGCGCGGCACATGCGGACTTAGTGCCCCGGTCCATTGCACCGTCCACAGGATCTTGTTTTAGCAGGACACTCCTCTACATGTGGCAGGTCATATCTGCAGTCTTGGCAGAGTGATCCGGGTGCTGTAGGATATCTGTCCTCCGTTGTCTTCGGGACCCACTTATCATTCAGCTTTGTCCTTTTGTTTATGGCAAAAGCTTCTTCCCGCGCGCTTGGCCTAACCGCTGCGTCCATACTCGCTCCTCTGGATTCTGCCAGCTCGTACGTCCGGCCACTATCTAGTATCTGCTGTAGTGCCCACCCCGGCTCTCTCAGCACTTGTCGCCGCAATTTACCTGAGCTGCAGCCCTGGAGGAACTGGTTTCTTATCATCAACTCGTCGTTGTCCCAGCGACATGTGCTGGCCATCACTCTCAGTCTGGCGCAGAATTGATCGAGAGATTCTTCCTCCCTTTGCTTCTCTCTGCAGAACAAAAATCTTTCATAGTCGACATTCGACTGTGGAATGAAGTGGTTTTCTAGCGCAGTCTTGACAGTGTTGTAAGTAACTACTGGCAGGGTGAGTGATTCGTAGATGCGCATTATGTCCAGCCCGGCCGAATACAGAAGGGTCGCCCTTTTTGCATCATCGTTGGTGGTTCTGGTCGCTGTAAAGTACATCTCGAGCTTCTTAACCCATAGTAGCCACCTGGGTCCTAGTTTGGACAGGGGCCCCGACGTGTCAAACTCCTGTATTGGCAACAGCGACCCCTGTTGTGTCCTCACCGCTCTTGTCGCAACTTCTGTATCTTCGTCGCTACTGGCCATCTTCACAGGTCGCACAGGCACCTCTGGGTGTGTTAGAGGCCGCAAACCTGGCTGGTGTAAGGCTCAACGTACCTCCTGCTGTTGTCTGTCGCCTTTTCCCCTTGTGTCTGGCTTTTTTTTTTTTTCTGGATTGTCCCCAGGTTGTTGGGGACAGTCAAATGTTCCATAAATTCACCCTCTCTTCTCTGGGTAGCAGCGCACGAGCACCTTTTCAGGCCGCTACTGCTCTGAGGAGAAAAGGATGTTCACGCTCGGTCCGCGTCGTGTCCTCGCGTAATGATGCGGATTGTGCGCCCACGTACGTTGGGCGAACGCTGTGGCGGCAATCCCGCCTCGTCGCCAGTTGTTACATATGGCCCCGCGGCCCTCACATGCATACGCACACGCACTCATGTAAGGAGGACACGGGACGCGATGTTGCTTGCTACGCGTCCCGTCGGCAACTGCCGCACGGACTCAGTTTAATCCTACTGCGCATGCGCGGGTCCACAACGAGGCCCGCGCATGCGCGCTACCATAAACTGGGACGTCACACCGTGCAGCTTATGAAACGTAGAATCTCTCACAGTGTTCAGAAAAATGCTAAAGACTGAACTTTTCAACTAGAACGCCGAACATATTGTCTCAAACTTTGTTCCTCTGTAACCTTTAACAATGTTCATTACTTCTGTGTTCTCTGTTTTTTGTACTATTGCTTTCTAATGTTTTGCCCTAAAACCTGCTAAGTGAACCTTCTGTAAGAGCGCCATGATGCCTCCGGGCCGCTGGGCGCTTTATAAATCCAAATAAATAAAATAAATAAATAAAAGTCAGCCAGGTTATTGAGCTGGCACACCAGGGGCACCAGGGGGCTGCCAAGACCAATGTTTGCCTGCGACAGAAGGTGTGGTATCCGGACCTTGAGAGGCAGGTCGAGGAGTTTGTGGCGGCCTGTGTATGGTGCCAGGCGGCGTCACCGTGCAGAGGGAGTCTGTGATCGAGGTCATGCCAAGAGGGTCCAAACCCTGGGAGATCGTCCACGCCATCTTCGGGTCCACAGGCAGGGACACACACTTCTTGGTGGTCGTGGACGAGTGGTCCAGGTTTCCGAAGGTGGATTTCATCGAGTCTGTGTCATCCGACAAGGTGGCCGTGGCAAAGGAGAAGATTTTTGTGACCCACGGCCTGCTTCAGACATTGTGTTCGGGCAATGGGCCACCGTTCCAGGGGAAAAGCTTCGCCCAGCTTATGGAGGAGTATGGGATCCACCACCGAAAGATCACTCCTCTTTGGCCTTGAGCGAATGGAGAGGCTGAGCACTTTATGAGAACGCTGAACAAGGTCTTACACATTGCTCATGGCCAAGGACATGGTTTGCAGAGAGCGTTATACCAATTCCTAAGGGAATACCGGGCCACCCTGTATGCATCTACCGGAGTGGCCCCGGCTGAAGCCCTGTTCAGGCGGTGTCCCAGGGGCCTTATCCCGGAGAGGGGAGAGAGAGAGCTGGCTGTCATCGACAATGCGCAGGTGGAACAAGAGAGGAGCCTCAGGATTGAGCAAGAAAACAATCAGGAGAGGACTCCGGCCCCAGCAGCTGGCCCCGGGGGGTGGGGGGGGGTGAGGTACTGGTGAAGAACCAGCACCCTGAAGGTAAGAAGTTGCTGACCTATGAACCTAGTCCGATGGATGTGGTGGCGGTGCAGGGGTCTATGGTGACTGCTTCCGAAGGGAATGCCTCTGTCACCCGCAATGCCAACTTTTTTAAGAAAGTTGGAGAAGCCAAGCCGGCAGTGTTGCATAGAAGGGACTTCAACAATGTACCGGACGAGGGAGGTGGCCTTGCCCACTCGCCGATTTACCCAGGTCGGGGGAACACAGGTGAGGAGGGCCCGATCTGGGAGGCGGGCTGGAGGTATCCCCAAAGGGTTGGCAGGGGGAAGGCTGCCCACCTGAGTGACTATGTTTTGGACCCCTGAACTGGCGGGACCAGCCCATGGACTGGCAAGTGACTCATGTGGTTAGGGGTGGCTGTGATTAAAGGGGTCGTTTATTTTGTGTGCTGTTATACCTTGTGTGTACTTTACCTCTTTGCTGGTTTTGTGTTATGAAAAAGGAGGAGTATGGTGCTTGCCCCTTTAAGGGCGTACGCACGCGATGGAGTGATGCGCACTCTGCCACGTGCAGTATAAATAAAGGGAGCGTTCACGGCCGCCGCAAAGCGACCGGGAAGCCCGAACCATACGCATGTGTGCTGTGAGAGTCTGTGTGTGGGAAGGCGCTCACGGGGTGCCGGAGAGCAACCGACACCTGTAAAACTGGATATCTTTATTATCTCCCTCCCAACTCCTTCAGCCAACATTCCCCGTCCCATCTGTGATGCCTGACCTCAGGCTGAGGGAACAGGCCTCCGCGGCTCCGGAGCGCAGCATGGGCTGGATGTGCAATGAGACACGGGATATCTGTGCTCTGGGGACAGAGTGGGAACTGCCCTTCGCAGGCTTTCCCCGCACCTTTATTTCCTTGCCCACGTGACCTCTGTCACATGGACATCACATCACTTTTCAACTTTGGATAAACAGAACAAACAAACAAATAAACAGTGGTTGCTTCTCTCGCTCTCTCTCTTCTGGTGTTCTTTCTATGCTGCTTCTCTGCCACCCTTCTTGGGCGCTCAACTTTCTACGCGGTTGTAGATGCCGTTCAAGACGTACAGAGGCAAGTGGATGCCAATAGCTGCTTCCAGGGCCAATATCGTTCCCCTCGCTCTAGGTGCGGGTGTGTGTTCTGGGCGGGTCCTTGTCCCTCTCCATTGGTTTGTTCTTCCCCCCATATTTTTTCCGGTGCTGTGCTCTCCTCACCTGCGGGCCCAGTGTCCGCTGGGCTTTGGTTTTCTCAGGAATCCTCTCATAGGGCCAGAGGGGTCCGTTGGAATGTCACATGTTGCATGTCACAGTTTCCCGCCCTCGGGTGGCGGTTGCTAGGCCATGTTCTCTGTGAGTGATGGTCCAGGGGAGCGATTCGCAGGGGAGCGTAATTTTCCCTTTCTGCTCTCTGTTCCTCACGAGTGCTGTGTCCCCTACTTGCAGGTTGTTTGGCCGTGCATTTCTAGCTCTTTTCTCTCTGGGGTTATGCTCTTGTCATCTGTGTTCTATCAGTTCTAGGTCCACTGGAGGGGGTCTCCATGAGTGGTGTAGAGGCAGGCCAGACTGAATTGGCACACCGAACATTAGGGCTCCTGGGCTGACTTGAGTTGCTGAGTGGGGTGTTAACCTGTATGTCCGGAGGAATCTGTAGAGTTCGGGTAGCCATGGTCATCCTTTGTCTTTTGCAATTCTCATGGATTTGTTTATGGAGGCCACAAACCGTTCAGCATCCTCGTTGGCTTGTGGCCAGTATGGGGTAATGTGGTGGTGCCGTATCACTAGGCCGTCCAAAAACCATCGGAAGTCTTTGCTCGTGAGGGGTGGGCCATTGCCACTTTTTATGGAAGAGGGGATATGTGCACTGGGAAAAAAAGGTTCTAGCGCAGTGGTCACGGACGTTGGGTCTGTCGAGTTGACTTGCTCCACTTCAGGATACCAGGTGTACTCGTCGATGGCCGAGAGGAGGTATGCTTTGTTTGCAATGGTGCAGAAGTCAATGTTTATGGCTTCCCAGCAGCGTTCGCTCCTTGGGGGGCATTCCATGGGCTCAGGGTGTCCTGGTCGGCGTGTTGCTAAGCATGCGGTGCATGATTCTACGAGTGCCATCATCTTGCGCTGGATTTGTGGCATCCATACGCAGGATTTCAGGAATGTCTGTGTTTTGACAATCCCTTGGTGGCCCTCGTGTGCCAGTTTGAGTGCTCTCTCTTGAAGGGCGGCAGGCAGTACTATGCGATGGCCTTTGCGGATGAGGCCCTCAAGTGACGCTGAGAGTTTGTGACATATTCCAAACAGTGCTTGGAGCATTTCTTGCGCTTGTGGCATTTTGTGGGAGACTGCTGTGAGGAAAGTCTTCCACTCTCCTGACAAACTGGCCTGTCGCCTGTTACAAAGGTAATACCGACTCTCTGTCCTCACCAAGAAGAGAGTCCACATTCAAGCTCGTGTCTCTGCGGCATCTAACAACTCGGCTGAACTCTTTAAAATCTGCAAGGAGGTGGCCAACCCTGCTGCAGTCTCTACCCCTCTGTTGCCTCTCAAGCTCTTTGCAATGCCCTTGCCTCTCACTTCATTTAAAAAACCCAGGACATCCTCTTCCCTCTCCATCTGTGCTTGCTGACCCTCCTTTAGCTACCCTCCCACCATCCTTCTCGTCCTTTCCTCTTTTCACCCCTGACGAGGTTGCTAGACAAGTCCGATCTATGAAAGCCTCTTCAAAACAGGTTCATCCCTGTTCCTCTAAAACCATCAAGTACCACATTGACACCCTCGCTCCAGCCCTTGCTGATTTTTGCAACCACTCCTTTGCCTCTGGATCCTTCCTCTCCCCTCTGAAGCACCCCTTTGTGCATCCTCTTCTCAAGAAACCCACAGCTGATCCTTCTTGTCCAGCTAACTATCGCCCAATTTCCATTACTCCCTTTCTTGGCAAACTCCTGAAAAAGTTGGCCATCTCTCAGCTTAGTAAGCACAAATGTGATGGGTGGAAGGTTTTGAATTAATCTGAACCACTGGCATTGCTCTGGGCAACCTTCCACACCACCGTTTTTTAGCCCGTCTGCGCCACTGCAAAAGAGGACCAGCCATATGCAAATCAGTCAGGTACTGCCACCAATGGTAGCAGCCCAGCCCGAACTGCTAGGCCAGGTCCCCTCTGCACGGAAACACAAGCAACCCCAGACATGTTTCGGCCTTGTTGGGCCTCCTCAGTGAGGTGCAGCTTGGTTCCCTATGGCGCAGCGAGCAAGGGACCCACGTCTGGGCATACCCTCTCTCACATAGTGAGACAAACAGTAAGCACAAAAGTGATGGGTGGAAGGTTTTGAATGAATCTGAACCACTGGCATTGCTCTGGGCAACCTTCCACACCACCGTTTTTTAGCCCGTCTGCGCCATTGCAAAAGAGGACCAGCCATCTCTCAGCTTAACCTTCATTCCAATTCTGTTGGCTGTCTCCATGACCACCAGCCTGGCTTCAGAGCTGCCAGAAGCACGGAAAAAGCTCTCCTGAACATCTGTGAAGATCTGCTCTCCAACCTTGACTCTAACATTCCCTCTGTCCTCATCCTCCTCGATCTCTTTTCTGCCTTCGACACGGTCAACCATACCATCCTGCTCAACCGTCTCTGTGAAAACCTGGGTATCACTGATCAGTCTGTGGCCTGGCTGACCTCTTTCCTCTCAAATCGACCCTCCCAGGTCCAACTTGGGTCCTTCCTTTCATCTATCTTCCTCTCTACCTGTGGAGTTCCCCAGGGGTCTAACCTCTCACCCTGGCTTTTCAACCAATATCTGGCAACTCTCGCCCACTGCATTGCCATTTTCTGCTCAAATTTCCAGTGCTACGCTGACGACACTCAACTCATTTTCAGGCTGCCCTCTGCCACCTCCTCTCCCTCTCTCATCTCTGATTGCCTAACTGCCATTCAAGATTGGTGTGCCGCCAATGATCTTTAGCTGAATGCCAGCAAGGCGGAGATCCTCCTCATCGGCACACCTTCACCATCCTTTCCCCTCACTCTCTGGCCGGCCTCCCTTGGCCCTCCTCCTACCCCCACCTGCGAGTCTAAGAACCTCGGGATGATCTCTGACTCCACCCTTTCCTTCTCCGCCCACATCTCTGAGGTCTCTAAAAATTCAGATTTCCGACTGCACCTCCTCAGAGGTACTCTGCCTTTTCTCTCCTTCCCCCAGAAGCTCATGTTATCCCAAGCTCTGGTTCTCTCTAGCTTGGACTATTGTAACAGCATCTTTCTAAATCTACCTGCCTCTACTCTCTGCCCTCTGCAACTAATCCAGAACAGGACTGCGAGACTTGTCCTTGGCCTCAAGCCCTGGGATCGTATCTCTCCAGCTCTGAAATCTCTCCACTGGCTCCCAGTGGATGCAAGCATTAAATTCAAAACCCTCTGCATTGTCCAAAAGGCTTTCTGGGGCCTGGGTCCAAAATACCTTCAGCTATCCCTCTGCAAATATCTCCCCTCTCGAGCTCTTCGCTCCTCTACCTCCAACTCCCTCAGGGTCAGTCGTTTTTCTAAGAAACAAGCTGGGGGTAGATCTCTGTCTTCGGCTGGGGCCTCCCTCTGGAACAGCCTCCCTGCCACTCTAAAACTTGAGGAGAACCATCTCCAGTTCCGGAAGCACCTCAAGACCTTCCTCTTTTCTTCTGCCTTCGCTCCCCCTCTCCCCTGCTGATCTGTTCTCTCTTGGCACCGTGCACCTGGCTACCCTCTGTCCTTTGGGCCCAGGTACCTGCTCATCCTGCCACCCTCCCGCACCGCCTCTGGGCCACCCCTTGCACTGGGGTCTGTATCTGTACCCATACAGCCCCCCCTTTTTCTTCCTGCACTTATCAGACCTACCCTGTCTGCTGCCTTAAACCTAGCACTTGAAAATTGCTGGCTGCATTACCACTGTTTGTTGCCTTTATTATTTATTTATTGTTATTCATCTGTTTCTCCTCTGCTTCGCACTTTCCACCTCTCCCCCCTTCCATGCACTTTTCCCCTCCCCCCTCTCCCATGCACTTGCGCGTTCTCAATGTCACTGGGCCTAGTAAGATCGCTGTTTTGTTCTCCCCTGTTCCCCTCCCTTGCCTTGTCGCACTCTGAAACACTTGTGTACGAGCGCGATAGAAATAAAATATCAATCAATCAAGATCGCCTTCTTGGTGAGCTGTAAGCAGGGGTCTCTGTCCGTTTCTTTGTCGATTTTGTCGATTTTCATGGCTTTAGGCTTGGTGCAGGCAATGACCTGGCACACGTGCTCCTCTGTCTCCTTTGGCGTTTCACGTTCCGTGGCGCTGGCCGGTCAGGGGTGCCGTGACAGAACGTCTGCAGGATTGTCAGCCACCGCCCGGTATTGTACCTCAAGATCGAATTGTTGCAACTGGAGCATCCAGCGTTCGATCCTGGCTGGGGGATGTGGCGCTGAAACTTTGAAGATGGGGACCAATGGCTTGTGGTCTGTCAGAACCTTCACTGGGTGTCCCAGGATGTAGAAGTGGAAGTGTTTGCATCCCCATATGGTGGCCAGTGCCTCTTTTTCGATATGGGCATAGTTCCGCTCACTCTGTGTGAGTACTCTGCTGGCGAATGCGATGGGGATGATGGTGCCATCTTTGCCGGTCTCGTTGAGCACTGCTCCCAGTCCCACCGGCTGGCATCAACTTGCAGTTCTGTTGTGCGTGAGGTATCGAAGAATGCCATGGTGGCGTCACTGGAGAGGGTGTCCTTGATTTTTCGAAAGACACTTTCTTGTGTTTCTCCCCACTCCCAGGGTGTTTTTGTTTTCGTGAGTTCCCGTAGGGGGGTGGCGATGGTTGCTAAATCAGGGATACATCACACACAGTATGTTGCCATCCCTACGAAGCTCTGTACTTCTGTTGCTGTGGTTGGGGCGTGTGCATTCTTGATGAACTCAACTTTTCCTGGGTCGGCAGACACACCCTTTTTTCATTGAAGATGTAGCCGAAGAAGCTCAGGGTGGACTTCCCGTACTTGCACTTTTCCTTATGTAGCATTAAACCTGAGTCTTCCAAACATTGCAGGGTTGCTGCCAGCCTGATATTGTGCTCTTGCTCAGTCTTTCTATACACTAAGATGTCGTTGCTGACGTTCGTTACACCTGGGAGGTCTTGAAGGATTTTGCGTATCTCGTGCTGAAAGACTTCGGCCGCTGATGATATGCCGAAGTTGAGACGGCGGTACCTTCTCAGCCCGAGGTGCGATGAGAACCTTGTGATGTAGCGTGACTCTTTTGATAGGCAGATTTGATGGTAGCCTGATTGTAGATCCAGCTTGCTAAAGACTGTGGCGCCGGTCAGGACCACGATCAGCTCGTCTATCGCGGGCGTTATGTGCCTTTCCCTTCCGATTGCCACGTTTGGGAAGTGCATGTCGATGCATATGCGCAGTGCTTGCGGTTGTTTTGGCTTTGCTGTGACTACCATTGGCGAGACCCAGAGTGTGGAGCCAGTGGTCTTCTCAATGATCCAGAGGTCTTCCAGCTTGTTTAGTTCTGCTTCTACCGCTGCTCTCATATGGAACTGGACCCTCCGGCGTCGTACTGCTTGTGGTTCTATTGTGGGGTCAATGTGGAGTTTCACTGACCTTCCTTTGAGGCATCCGATGCCCTTGAATAGTTTTTTGTGCTTTGTTAGCAGGTGGTCAATGTCCTTGGACTGGATGGCGAAGTTGAACTGGATCAGCTCTAGTCAGTCTGCCATCGGGCAGCTGAGTAGGGTTTCAATCCCAGCATCTACGAGGTGGATCCGAGTCTTGCAGCTCATGCCATGATGTGTGATGATAGTTTTGAAGTATCGCAATACCAGGAGGGGCTTTTTGCAGCCGTAGGCCTATAGCAGTATGGATTCTTGCTGCAACCGGTGTTTGGGGTCAAGTTTGTCAAACCTGGTGGTCGGCATGACGTTTACTGTTGCCCCTGTGTCGATCATCATGGTGACAGGGATATCGTCTACTTTTACGGTGCAGCAGCGTGATTTGTTTTCGTCGGTTTGCCTGCCGTGCCTGGGCTTGACTGGCGATATAATGTGTACCTTTTCCCGCCATGGGTTTCTGTGTCTGTTTGCGTAGGCCAGGGACTGCTCTCTGCTTGACTGTCTGTCATCACTGCTGTCGTAGTGTCTTCACCGTCTATTGCTCGGCCCCGTCCTTTCCTGCTTTCACGTGCTTTGCCAGGCTGTCTCTTCTGCCACCAGTTGTGCTGTCTCGGGTGGTCTGGTTGTGTGTTGCGGCACCTTGTGTCTTTACCCCCGCCTGGGGTGTATCTCCAGGCCGAGTTCTCTCTGGGCTTACGGGAGCTCCGACACACCGCTGCATAATGGCTCACCTTCCTGCATTTGAGGCACGTGGTACCGTATGCCGGGCATGATTCGCCTCTGTGTTGCTGAACTCCATACCACGTGCAGTTTTTCTGCCTGGTGGCTGGCTGCCCTTTTTGGGGTCTGTGCTGCCGCAGGGCGTTGACCGTGGAGATGCTGTTGTGTGGCATTTCGGTGTCCAGCGGCAGTCAGCTGATTATTTGCTCCATCTCCGATGTGTGAACGTTGATTCTTTCACGCAGCTGCCACATGGATAAGATGGTGTGCAGTGGTAGATCTGTCTCTGATAGGATGGACCGCCGGAGCTTGTGTGAGTATAGCCCATGAATTACCTGTTGCGCACCAAAAACTCTTCGTCCGGGAAGGCACATCCGAGGGCCATCTCCCGCAATCGGCTGTGGAAGTCGTCGATATTCTTTTGCGGGCACGGTCTGGCCTGGCTCATTTTAAATCTTTCAAAGTCGGAGCTGACTTTGGGCTTGAACTTTTTAGTCAGGACGTCCTTTGCTGTCTCGTAGTCATCCACTGTCCCTAGTTTGGGAGTGTATTGAACAATCGAAGGGCCACTGTGCCCAAGTGGAGCATGAGGAAGGCTCTTTTCTTCTCCTCGCTGGTGATGTCGAGTGTCAGGATGCACAACTCAAACTGCTGGATCCAGAGCTCCCAGCAGAGTCCTGTGTGGGCCCAAAGGGCTGCATGAATGTCCCTTGCGTGGTATCCAGCCATGTGCTGGTGTCCCTAGCTGTGCTTGTCGTATGATTGCCCCTGGTGTAGGGGCTGGCTGGGGCGCGTGCTTCCACTTGTGCATTGTCTGCCTGTTGTGGGACTTCCCCAGTGTGTTCCTGGCTTTAGAGTGCCCTCTGTGGTTCTTTTGACTTCCCCTGTGGATTGATCCCTGTGTCTGGTCGTTTTCCTGCACCTGGGCCTTCTGGGTTCACCCCTGTATGTGTGGTGCTGCTGACAGGGCTAACGTGTTCTCCACGTGCTTGCTGGGCACTGTGCCGTGTTTGAGGGCCACTGGATGTGCACGTGGTCCAGGTTGTTCCCTCCTGCGCCTGCGGTTCTCTGGGGTTTCACCCCATGTGTATGGCGCTGCTGGCGGGACCCACGTGTGTTCCCTGTGGTTGCCGGGGCTTGTGTTGGGCTTGTGGTCTTGGGGATGGCACCAGAATTATGTTGTGGAAGTGCCGTTAAGGTTCACTTTTTTTTTCTTGTTGCACGCGCGGGCATTGGCGCACTTATTTCTCGTCTTCTTTCCTCTGTGGTCACAATAGAATTTTTTTTTTCTCTCGCGCCTAGGCACCCGGCAGTGAAGGCGCGATAGTGATCAACAGGCACGGGGGGTGCCTGGGGTGTGGATGCGGTGGGAGGCTGCTCTCTCCTTTGACGGCTGCGTGTCAGGGCAGGCAGTCGTGTGGCCACTGCCCAGGCCTCTGTGGGGGAAGGGCGCGACATGGGTCTGCGGGCCCTAGTGTGCCTGGGGAGCGGGGTAAGTCGGGCGTGACTCGCTGTTGTTGGGTCGGGTGGTAGTTGGCCTCCACCTCGTCGCCAGTATGATGCCTGACCCCAGGCTGAGGGACCAGGCCTCCGGGGCTCCGGAGTGCAGCACAGGCTGGACGTGCAATGAGACACAGGACACCTGTGCTCTGTGGCCAGAGCAGGAACTACCCTTCGCAGGCTTTCCCGCACCTTTATTTCCTTGCCCATGTGACCCCCATACTTGCCAACCCTACAGATTTAGGCAGTAGGCTACTGCTTTTTAAGCAGTCCTACCGCCTACAGATTTCAGTGACAGATCCTACTGCTTTTTATAGTGGCAAGTAATTGATGTGACTATAAGGCAAGCTCCAGGACAAAGCATGCAATACATTAATTAGTCTGTCTGTACTGTGGACTGGTAGGTGATCACTTTGATTGGGCTCTGACCAATCCACTGACCTGACAGCTATGTGACTGTCCTGCACTCTGGCCGGGACAACCCTTAGATGAACCACCAGCGAAGGCAAGTGGCAGAGTGTAACACCTTCACACAACATCTGCCTATCAGACTAAGGGGGGTATCAGTCACCATGTCATTCAGTGTTCAACTTGCATTAAATATGTACTGCCTGGGCTGCTGCTACAGAGCAGTGGCAAATGTTGCCCACCAGCTCTGTGTAATTACCTTCTGTGAAGTTAGGTAATTGTATTTGGTGTTAAAATACCATTCAGAATTATACATTTTTAACATGTGAACATCTTTCCATATTGTGCTGTTTGATGGGTTGTGTATTTTAGAATATTTCAATGGTGCCAACAATGTATGCTATGTATTTTCTCGTGATGTCATTGTTATGGGAATTATTAATTTTTGAAACTTCAAAAATCCTACATCTTTTTGGTCACAGAATGTTGGCAAGTATGGACCCCTGTCACGTGGACATCACACCATCCTTCTCTTCCATCCCGCCTCCACCTTAACCCCACCTTCCACATTACGAGGCTGAACATAATGAACATGGACATGGCAATGTTTGATTCCTTGGTGTTAATTCATGAGTATTTTAATATATTGCTTCTTTTTAGACATTGTGAAAAGTTAATGTGATGAACCAATACACAATTTATTTAAAATAACTTACAAAAGTGTGCAATTTTTTATATACGTTTGTAAACAATGAATGGTTCTGAATAAAGCCAGAAATAAATTAACTCAAAATAGAAAAGATGTTTCCGCCCGGTCTCGAACCGGGGACCTTTCGCGTGTTAGGCGAACGTGATAACCACTACACTACGGAAACTGTCATGCACTGGTCGTTCACAGACATGTATTCATATAGGACATTCTCAATATCCCTATATGCTCCGATGAGAGTGTCATGTATGAAACAGTACCTGTATTTCCAAATGGGCGGCTCTGATAATTACCTTAATTGCTGTATTCTCTAGAGATCTCGAAGAAATATCTGCCAGCCAGCTGTTGAAAGTATTAGCTTCTTTAAATATATGTCATCTAAGTTTAGCTGGGCCGCACATGGACAATAGGGATGTAAACCAGGGAAACGTTTAGCTCCGGGTGTTCACTGTTCTAGCCATTGCACCATATATTTGCCGAGAGTAGAGTGTTTCTGGTGGGTGGATATTTGGAGTGGGATAATGAGCACCAACGCAAGAAGGAAAGACTCCGAGTCGGTGGCGGCCATTTTAGAACGTCAATTGCAAATAATTCAGAGAGGAACTGGATAGGTGGATGGAATTGCACATTCTTTATGAAAATTCATTTAAGCGGTTATTCTGTAGTAAATATTTCTATTACCACCACCCAAAATCATGCATTGAAAACTATTTATTATAATTCGTCAATGCACTAATATATTTTATGGTACATGTTGCACCAAACACTTAACAACAATGTTATTTATGACCATATCGGTCTAAATTGTAGTGCTAGCAAGCTCAGCGCGGGCTCTTACAAGGCGACTTCCATCGATCGCCCAGGTCTATCCATCTCACTCCCCTGTCTGGGGAGTATGTGCAACCAACGGCTCGTTATCCTGGGACACCGTGGTGTAAGACTTCATTTCCCATCATGCCAAGGCGTGCATGCGCAGCGCTGGTAGTCCTTGGCGGTGCTGGTTGTGGCTCTGTTCGGACAGGAGGTGAAAGTGTTCGTAATCAAGATGCAGTGCTGGAGCCGCGTGTATGGTGCCATAAGTCCGGTAAGTGTGAGACGGCTGTAGGAATGGGTTCTTGGTTTGCGCGGGTTGGTGGGAACGGGGCAGTGACAGCTGCAGGTACTGCAAACGTACGTAACTTCTACTGTGGGCCCTTGGAATTGACATCTATGTGGGAGGGTCAAATGCAGGTAGGGTTCCAAATGCCATTTGCCTCAAGCAGCCCCGCCAAGCTTATGTGCAGAACGGGCTTTCTTTCTGTCACATTAAGGGAGCGATTCGCCCTTTAAAGTCAGCACAGGGGTCAGCAACGATCCCGAAGTCAATTAGAGAATGTTTCCACCTGTTGACATCCACACGTAGGTGTCAAGTGTCAACCGTTTAGTGTTTTAATGAGGGCTCTCACGTGCTTGAAATGGGACCAGAAGTGCAGGTACTCACTATCCCTGAGTACCGGCTTACTGCATTGGCTTCCTGCTGAGAAGTGCCGGTACCAGGGGAGCCGATTTATGAATTTCCCGGGGGTGCCCAAATACAGGAACTGGCATCACCAGCAGTTATATGACCGCATTTGCACGTAGTGCCCAACTTGGTGCGAGGGGGGATTGAGGGGAGATGGTGGGGGGTGCAGAACAGTGGAAACATTGGCTAGTATGTACTGCATATACTAAAGTCAAGCAAGAAGGAGGTTTAAGCCTTCCAGTAGGCCAACACTACCCCTACTCCACCCCTCTATAATCATCCTAGTTGTAGTAGCCCTCAAAAGGCAGAGCAACACAACTAGGATGGGAGCACGAAATGCCATCCCATCATGTGAGTGTGTCAAACCTCAGAGCAAAGACTGTGCGTGTGCCTCCTACCTTGAAGCACTATCTCACTAATTTGGTGCAAATCTCGCAAGTGGGTGCATGGGAATCCCATGCGTGTGTGTGGGCTGCAGACCCGGAACACACTACTTCAGTGTGAAATTCTGGCCAAGGCTCTTTGGGCAAGCATTCAGGATGGGTCTCGCGCCTTTAAACAGTGTGATATATTGAGTGGGTACCTCACTCCTTGGAGCATAGTATACCCGTTGCTGGTAATCTCACAACTGAATGTACAGTTTCACTCTTGGTAATCTCAGTGACCCTATCAGTCTCCCATCTGGGAAGACAATTATATTTCTGTTAAAACACTCTGAATTCTCATTCCAGTTTCCTCGATCTATAGATCCATACCATATTCATTAATTGTGTGTGCAGGGGTGATAACTTGTGTCTGAGAGAGCTCATTCTTTCATTCAGGAGAGATAAAGGGGTAAAAAAACCCTGTATGTGGGATCAGGCTCAGTTTGCCCCATGGCCCCTCACTCCAGAATGAGTGAGCAGGCTTTAAAACTCTGCTGATTCTGCTATCCTACAGGCTCGAGCCTTCTATCCCCTGCCCCATCACGGCTTCCAATATTCTGAGTGGCAGTTTATGTACAGCAGGCCGCTCGGGACATGCCTGTTGCCAATTGAATGTAGCCAGATTACTATTTAGACACTGGGAAAGTGCCATGGACCCACATTGGTGGTGAAGAAGCACTCAACATACAGAACACAATGGTATATAACACAATGGTATAGTGTTAGTCCTGCTGAGAAATGACAATTCTGTCTGTTTAAATGTAAAGCAGAGTGACTGAGAAAGTACACGCACTGTGCCATTTAAAAATAAAGCAACTGTGGTGGGTGGAAGTGCTGCTTCGTTGGCATCAAGAGTATGCAATTCCCTGCGGGGTAGTGTTGGTCATTTCCTATTGAAGTATAGCAGTCCTATTGAGAATTGCCATTACAAGTGAAGCTGTCCAGTAGTCTGGATCAATGCTGCCCCATAAAAGGTGTAGAAGCCTCTGTGAGAAGTGGCAGTACTGTGCCAACGGTGAGAAGTGTAGTATTTTCACATTAACTATGCTTAAGCACTTTGGGTTATTGAATAGTGCTGCTACATGCTGAGTAATTCCATCCCGGGAGGATAGCTCAGCGGCAACGTGCTCGCCTTGGAAGCAAGACGACATGGAGCAACACACGCGCTTAGAAACCTCTGGGTATTAAGCGCGTTATAAATAACCTATCATATCCCTTTAAATATATTTAGCTCTTGTATAACCACAACAGTATTGAGTTATGATGATGATGTCAGACTTGCTCAATAGTTCTGGTTCTGTGTCATTAAATGTACTTCAGATCTTCAGAGTCTCGGGAGGATAGCTCAGGGACAACGTGCTCGCCTTGGAAGCAAGACGACATGGAGCAACACAGGTTTGATCCCTCGGTCCGCACAAAATAGGTTTGATCCCTCGGTCCGTGCTTAGAAACCTCTGGGTATTATTACGCGCATTATAAATAACCAATAAAAATGAATAAATCTCGTGAGAAGTGCTGGGGCCTTGTCAATAAGAGTGTAGCAGCTCAGCTGAAAAGTGCTAATGTTGTGCCATCAAAAGTATAGCAGCCCCACTAAAATGAACTAGCATTGCCTCATCAAAAGTATAGCAGCCCCACTAAGATGAACTAGCATTGCCTCATCAAAAGTATAGCAGCCCCACTAGGATGAACTAGCATTGCCTCATCAAAAAGTATAGCAGCCCCACTAAGATGAACTAGCATTGCCTCATCAAAAGTATAGCAGCCCCACTAGGATGAACTAGCATTGCCTCATCAAAAAGTATAGCAGCCCCACTAAGATGAACTAGCATTGCCTCAACAAAAGCATAGTATTACAATTATAGAAGCCCTGTTTAGCGAGCTAACTAAGGAGTGCCAGCATTGCCCCATTTTAAATATGGCAGCTCTAGTAGAAAATAGATTACACAGCCCCGCTGAGAAGTGCTGTTACTGTCTCTTTAAAAATATAGAAGCCCATTAGCTCTGCACCATTAGGCCCTGCAAGTACCGTCCCATTGAATGCTATTACACTGAACAAGGTCAACAGTATGGCATAGAACCCTATGTGATAATTCTGCATTTTGAAGAACAAATACAAAAAAGACTGATTTATTTCGGCCGATTTGTGTGAGGCCGAATTATCACATTCTACTGCCCCCCACCCCACTAAACCCCCGCCTTAGAAGGTGATCCCACACTCCCACCCTCTCCCACGTTGTTACTTTCCTTAGAATTCAGGGGAGTTACCTCCTTCAGCGCCTCCGTTCCCCGCCCATAGCATAGCATTCACCCTCACCACGTACACACTCAGAGACATGCAAACAGTCTCATTTGCCCTCTCCCTGCCACCTCCCTCCGCAGATGCAATGCAAGAGGGCTGCACAGATGTACAAATACACCCAACCCAAAACGATTTTTAGAAATTGAGGAACAGACTTTCTTTGCATCTGTGCCTACATTTCTAAAAATCGTTTTGGGTTGGGTGTACCTCTACATCCGTGCACCCGGGTGCACAGATGTAGAAGTATACCCAAACCAAAACGATTTTTAGCAATTGAGGGACAGATGCAAAACAAGAGCCTCTTGCTTTGCATCCGTCCCTCAATTTTTAAACATCGTTTTTTATCGGCTTTCACCCGGGCCGCCAGAGAGAGTCGCAGTATGGATGGAACAAAGGGCCATCCATACTGTGTCTCTTCTCTCCGGCCCTGGTGGGAGGGGGGGGGGCTGAGCTCTGACTTTATTCTGCCGGCAGGTGCCCGGGCCCCGGAGCACCTGCGTACTCAGCGCCCCTGGCCGGTACTAAGTCTGTCAAAAAAAAAAGAAGTGCAGGTAATATGGACCGGCAAGTACCTGCCCGTTTAAAATACTGAGCCTCGCTTTTGTTCTGCTGTTGTAATGATGCATGCAGATCAGAAGCACCCGTGCTCTGTGTGCAGGCATATTTGATTTTATGGGTTTGAATAAGTGGTCAAAGTGTATGAAAAGTAGTGGAACTAAGTTCCCTGTTGGCCAGCCTCCCACCCACAAAACAAACCCCAAACAAATGCGCCTGCTGTTAAAGGGAATAACCTGGGCACATCTACACAGAATATACCAACATACTTTTTTCCATCTGATACCTTTACTTTCGCAGATGGAGACAATTGTTTCTTTGTTGCCATAAAAGTCTGCAGGTTTATTATCACACAAATCACTAATCACTACATGTTTATCATCACAGTAAAACACTCTTTGTGAAATTGTTCTCCACGTGCAGTGACCAGCCGACTGCCTCATCTCTGCTTTGCTTCCCCCATTTTTCAACCGAGTCCACTCTAGGCCAAAGCTCCCCCAACCGTCATTGTCTGCGCTCCACCTGCACTTGCAGGTGATCCTGGGCTGGAGGAGTGCCGTTCTTGCCGGGGAAGCTGAGCCCTCTTAGATACCTCCAGCGCCCTAGCCGCTAGACCTCGGAGGAGCGCTGATCGCAAGAGAAGCGAAAACGCCTCCTGCTTTCCCAAGCTCATTTGTAGTTCCTACAGTGCCACTGGTTGCCAACACACTGCCACGCCATTGATGGGTCCACGCCCATCCGTGGCTCCCCTCAGCCCAGACCTCATTGCTCCAGCAGCTTTGTGAACAGATTCCAGAAAAAACAACTCCAGGCCAGCCATTGACGGATGCACCCCATCCTCCTCGTAATTCTCTGGTGACTTTAGGTTGATCAGGCCGTGCCTGACCTGAGTGAAGCCTCTGCCTTTGCAGAACCTGGCCATTGCCGTGTTCAACTTCCTTCTTGATTTTTCCACTGCTGAATGACACCCGCTCCTCTCCATGCTTGCCTTGTTACGATCTCTGATTTCCGTCTCCCCTAACTTGGTGGCCAATTTCTGATGGGTGTCCATCATTTCTCTAATAAGCACCCCTCTGCCCCAGTTTGTGAGGTTGTTTCCTCTCAGATGGATCATTAGCACGTCGGGTCTGGGGTGTTGTCTTAGAAGCTTTTGCACATGTCCTTCCAGCTGGCCCAATTTCGTTCCCAGAACCCCATGCCACCAGATCTTAAATTCTCTTGCTGTCATCCGCTCCCTTTCTGGGGTCCATTTAGCCTTCACTCCTTATCACGAAGGAGTGACCCACCACCCAAACTGACCTTTTCCTCCTTTTGGCTGTTGTTTTTTTGAGGAGAGATGGGGAACAGGACTGAGTTAACATCACGTTTTGCCTAGTCTTATATAGTTTCTAAAACAGTTAGACTTCAACCCCCCTATCTCCTTGCATGCTTCTGGCATCGTGCCCAGCCCTGCTGCTGAGAGGGCTGCCCCAATTCTGAACGAGTGGGTTCCAAAAACCCTTCCAATGCTCCTATGCCTCTTAATGCCATACCCATTATGCTTTTGAACTAGTATCTGCTCAGTGCAGCCCCGTCCATGTACAAAAAGAGGGTTGTACCCGCTCCTGCCAGGGTCTTATGTTCAGGTTTGTAGCTTGACCTATTAGGAGACAGCATGGGCTCCCCTTAATGCAGTAGAGGGTAATTATTCACCCCTTCCTTTTCTGATCTTTTTTAGACCTTCTCAGATGTACATGTGCCCACTGCTTTGCTACCATGACGTCTTCCAACCTCAATAAACCTTTACCCCGCCTTCCTGGTTGTCTGGAACCAGCTCACTGACCCTGAAAGCCCCAAAGAACGCCAAGGAGAATGTCGCCCTGAACATGGCAACCTTGAAGTCCTCCCTGCATGTCTTTGGCAGGATTCCTATCAAGCTGTGGCGTTTCAACATGTCTATGGGGCTCCTGGGATCCTCTTTCTTCTCTGTGCGTTTAGCCCAGTCCTTCCTCGCCATCATGACATAGTGCTCCTTAGTGGGGTCTGGCTTCCCTGCCAACTTGTGGTGTTGAGCTATTGCTATCAATACACTTGAAGTCATGCAGGTATTCGGATTCTGACTCCTTCCCTGTATGTTTTATCACATCCTGAGCAGAACCAATTATGTCACTTTTTTATAAAATTAAACCTTGCGCTTTTGTCCCTGTAAATACCTAAATGTCCCTATCCAGAAAAAAGCTTCCCTATCCAGAAAAAAGCTCACTGTCCCTTGGAGTGTAGTGTCCCTAGTTAGGCGCTGGTGTGTTGCCTCTATTTGGGAAGGGAAGGGAAAAAGAGGGCATAGAACGCTCTCCCTATCCTGACTCACTACTTTCTTATGCTAAAAATGCACACTGAGGTCAGTCAACAATTCTTTTAATGGTGTTGCTGACCCTTCATGTGTCTTATCATAAAAAGGTGGTATGACCACCGTCTCATAGAAGTATTTCCAATCTATTGATTTAAAACAATTATTCTCTGTCCTATCACCCAGAACACTATTGAATTATGGTGAGTCTGGTGGGTTGTGTCGACCGGTTTCAGCGGGGTAACTCGTTTGCCGCTTTCTTCAGGACCTATTTTAGTGCCCTATGTGAGCACTTAGTTTAAAAAGAACAGTTCTGGTTGTGGCTGTCTGTTAATTTCTTTAACTGGTACGGATCTCTTCCACAGAAATGGAACATTTCTTCATTGCGTCCATTCCCGGGGCTTGTGTGATATCTCTGTGATTCCGGTTACTGTGATTTGTCTGGTGTTTTGTCTGATGGCATCCCTGTCTAGGTGCAAATTGTGCGTTCTATATTTCGAGGGTATCAATGACCTTTCAAAGTACTTTCTTATTTTGCATGTAGGTCATCTCATGGGGCGCTTGCTCCTGTGGATCTCATCACTTAACGTCTGTTTCCTCCCAGCTTCTGCGTACTGTTGAGCTATTGCTGCCAGATGGGAAGCTACCCAGGATCTGTTTTTCTGAGTTTGCCAACCGCACCCGATGAAGGCGCGCACTGAAGATCCTCCCTGGTGCTCTGACAGAAAATCTTCCTTGAATCTCACCCAACACGCATTCTATCGCCTCCCTGTGCCTGGCGCCAAGTCTTACTGATCAGTGTGCTCAAATTTTCCCAATCATGCCCCACCACTGGCTCTTGAATGGTGTCATCCTCTTGTTAGCATCTGGTCTTTCTTCCCAAAATCTTGTGAACTGTAAACGAGAGCGAGTCAGCCGTTAAGTTCTTTACACCCAGTATGTGTCTTGCTCTTACTTCCGTGAGTATGCTTGTTGCCAGCTCCCTGAGCAGCTGCAACACCCTCAAGTTGCTAGATGGCCCTTGATTTATGATCTGTACTACTGCCAGGTTGTCTGACCACAGAATCATCCTTTTGTTGGCAAGTGATGCCTCTCATAGCCAAAATGCCACTACGATGGGAAATAACTACAGCAGTGTGATGTCTCCTCTCACGCCCTCCTCATGCCATAGCGCTGGCCATGCCTGTGCAAACCAATCCTCACCCAGGACCGCCTCAAACCCGTGTGAGCCTGATGCTTCTGTATAGTCTCTCATACTGTCGCTACTTGCCCACTGTTCCCTCCAGACAAGTATCCATTAAATCTGTCCAAGAACATATCCTATTTTACCTCTGTGTCCAGACAAACATGTTGAGATGCATTTTGCAGCCTTACTGTCTTCAGTTCAGTACTCCTGGCAAATACCCTGCCCGCTGGAATAACCCTACCAGCGAATTTCAGTTTCCCGGCTAAGACTGTAGCTCTCTCAATGTCACCTTGTTCCTGCCCCTCAATCCCTTGATAGTGTTCTTTAGGTTCTCCACCTTGTCTTTTGGTAGCCTGGTCATCCCCTCTTCAGAATCAATCTCAAGCCCTAAGAATGTTAGCCGGGAGAGAGGGGCCCCCTGTCTTCCCTTTCTCCAGAGGGACCCCCAGCTCCTGTGTTGATCCCAGAAACTGCCCCATTAAAGCACCACATTCCTCTGTACCTTTC
Source organism: Ambystoma mexicanum (assembly GCF_040938575.1). NCBI lineage: Eukaryota > Metazoa > Chordata > Amphibia > Caudata > Ambystomatidae > Ambystoma > Ambystoma mexicanum. Next base: position 664,669,948 of record NC_090936.1, read on the forward strand.
CTACTGATGAACAGAAAGTCATCTAAGTAAGGCATCACTTTCCTGTTTCTCTTTCAGTGCGTATTCCAGAAACATGTTAGATTTCTTGAAGTATGCACAAGAAATTGAGCTGCCCATTAAAATAGTACTCCTTATCGACCTTGAAGCCCAGCAAGTTATAGCTTTCTTTGTCAATTGGCAAGAGCCTGAAGGCGGATTCTATGTCTGCCTTATCCATGAATGACCTTCCCTATGTGCTTCACCAGTTCCACAGCGTCCTCAAATGAGGTGTAGTTCACCCTACAACTTTCCTCTGTGATGCATCATTCACTGATTTTCCTTCTGTGAATGATAGGTGTTGCATGAGCTGAAATTGCCCCTCCTCATTCTTGGGCACCAAGCCCAGGGGTAATGCCTTGAAGTTCTCAAATGGGGGCGTGGCGAACGGGCCTGCTACTCATCCTAAACTGAACTCTTTGGCGATCTTCGGTTTCACTACTTCTGGAAGTTTTAGTGCGGATTTCAGGTTCTCTGCCTTTCTGTTGCCCACAGGACCAGACTAGGGGATCACAAACACCCCCCACCACCCTGAAATCCCTCCCAAATTAATTTAGCATCTGCACTGTTATGGTAAGAGTTTAAAAACGGCAGCATTTTATTCAGAATGGACAATAACCATGCTCGAATTTCTAGCTTATAACTTGCTCTCCCTGATGGTAGCTGGACCTATTACTCCAGGAAGTGCGCCCGTGAAACGACTCCCTCTTCCTGAGCCCATATGACATTTTTCCTTTCTATAGCAAGCCTTCTCACCCCGCGCCCTGTCCCCCACTTCTTTGGATACTACCATCTTCTCAATAAAACCAGTAACATCCACCTCGTCCCATGACATTGCCGGCCAAATCTGCATTTTTAAACGGAAACCCCTGTCATATTTTAACATTGCGGCCCCCTCCACCCCCATAAGTAAAATAAGCATTTTGGATGTATTGCTCATAGACCCATAAAGCCCCTGTATCCTCTCGAAGTTTTTCTACCATGATGGATGCCAGCATTCGGAAACCAGCTAACCAATTATGACTGGTCTCTTTTTTTTCACCCTCTCTCTCTTTTTTCTCCCTTTCCTTTTCTGAAATTTGGCGCATGTCGAGACCTCTTTGTTCTAGATTGAGCAAGGTGAAATATCTATGAACTCCTTTTGCCATACCCTTTCTTCGATCAGCGCTGGGATATGCTACACTAACGCGTTCTCCTTAGCCAGCAGTGGTACTAACTCTGGCATCCCTCTCCCATAACTGGTACAATTCAATGGCATCTCCCCTCGCCCTTGACCGTTGGTCGACAATGTGATCACCTGTTGTTGCTGTGGAACTTCCCCTTGCAGCAGTAGCCTAGCCCTGCTTTCCACTTGCCCCGGCATGCTAGCCCCCAATCCCCTATCAGACCTATTGTTAACCACTCTGAGCATTACCCTGCTGATGAACAGATTCCGCATTCCTTCCCACTTGGTTAAATGCATTCCCATTCCCACACATTTGCCCATTAACCCCATTGCCCCATGCCTGCAAGCACTGCATCACCATACCTTTCACTTGCTCCAAGGATGCCGGTCCCTCTGGTGCCGCCGCAATGGCCACATGCATGCCGGGTCCACTGCTGCTTCACCTTGGTGGCGGAGTGACAATAGGCCTCTGCATCTCTCTCCCTCTGTTGTTTTGCCTGCTTCTCTTCTCTTCATGGCAGCTTCCGTTTGGCCCCACCACACTACCTTCCAGTGCTGCTGCAACCTTCTGTAGCCCAGCCCTCGTTGTAAGTCTTATGGCGTGGGCTGGCATCCCTCCTGGCAGCGGCCTCTCCGGCACACGCACTGCCCGATACGCACCCGCCTGCCCCTCACTCATCCAACAAGTATTTGCGGGACGGCGCTCCTCCTGGCAGTGCCTCACAAGCACACACACTGCTGGATTTGCAACTGCCTTCCCCCACCCAACAAATGTTTGTGGGACTACAGTCCTCCTGGCAGCGGCCTCTCTGGCACACGCACTGCCCGACTATCTTCGCTGAGCTTCTCCGATGGTCGTCGCAGCCCCGCAACGGCACACGCACTGCTCTGTTCAAAGTAGCTGCAGCAACCTGCTTCCTGGCTTCTCAGTTCAGGTCACCGCCGGCCGTTTACCGAACTTCCTCCCGGATACCTCAGGCAATGTAACCAAACAGTTCAGGGACTCCTTTCCTTCGGCTCTGTCGCAGCAAAAGATGGTGCTGCTTGACGGGTGTGGTGCCTTATACCTCCTTGCACTTCCTGTGGCTCCCCCGCCCTTACCCTTTGTTCTCCTTTTGCAGGCTTGCTGCCCTTTTTTATGGGCATCCCATCCCTTCCTTTTTGCAGGCTGGTGGCCTGATTTCTCGGGCTTTCACCCACCCGCCCCCCCTATCACTGGGGGAGGAAGGACATGGCCATGTTATCTGGGTGCTTCCTTGAGGTCCCCCCGTCATCACTTCCACTGTCAGTGCAGTGCACTGAAGTGCAAGTCCAACTGATTCCTACACTTTTATTTGACCACAAAACCATTTCAGAATGGTTTCTTTTAAAGATCAAAGTATAGGAACAGTAAAACTTAATTTAAAAAAAAGTGGTGGAGCACTGCTCCCGTCCACTTCAACCACTGGTTTGAATGGAGGGTTCTTGAGGTATATGTAGCCCGAAGGGAACTCATCTGCCCTAGTTCAGGATCATGGATGAGTTGGGACTGTGGATCTCGCTGGTGGGCGAGATGTAGAGTTCTCATACTTTTACTATTTATTGGGAGGAAGTGTTCAATCGCCTTAACCTCGTGAGAGTAGCTCCGTTAATGTGCGCAGTGTATGAGGGAAAGCAGGAATGCAAACAGTCAAGACACCAATGGGCACTCCTCATAGCCTCGTAGTTAGCTTCCCTCTTCAAATGTCCTATCACCTAGGAGAGAATGCCTATTTGATGAAATGATTACTGCTTTGCAGTAGTAGTGACTAAACCGCCTGCTCAGCCCCACACTACTACGAAATCAGTCATCCCAATTCTAAAGGTGAAACTGTATGAGCCCAAACAGTATACCTCCTCCACCTCTCTTGGTATCGTGGGCCGAGGGCCGAGGGAAGGTTCTATTCTTTAGGAGGGTTGTGAGCCGACACAGCTGTAACACAAACAGTGTACAGTGATACGAAAATAAAAGAATGAACTAATAGGAACTTTAATATTTTAATTTGTTGTATGCATTGATAGGTTTTATTAAAGACTCACCCCTTTATAGGAAACTCAGGGAATACCGACTTTGATGATTACAGGAGCACTCTGAATGAAGACGGGCTGAGGGAAATTATTCGGCCAGCAAATGTCAATGTTCAAGGCTATGTCTTTTAAAAGGCAAAGAAGAGGGGGACTTAAGTCACTTAGTCCTTTTAAGGGGGACAGGGTATCTTCAAATAACTTTCTCTTGTCTTCGGGGCTCGACAGGTTCGAGATCGACTTCTTGGCGATTTCACTGGGTTGAGTCAGTGCCGCAGCTTAATCTGTGGTCCCAGTAGATTGGGTGCGTTGTGGCAGGTCGAGTTGGCTCGAAGCAGTCCAATGGTGTGGTGTGGTCAACTCAATTGGTTGAAGTACAGGCAAGCAATGCTTCAAGTTGGTGGCTCGAGGAGGTAATCTATAATGGACCAAAAGTCATAGTTTTCATTTCATATGAAAGTTATAATGCAGCTGGCCACAAATCTCTCATTCCACAAAGGTAGCTACTAGTTCACTGGTTGATACCTTATGACTTTTTGAGCTCCTGTCCTTCAAAATCGTCTTTCCTTACAAAGGCATGCCTCACAGAACCCCTAAAGTGGAGGAAAAGGCTAAAGAAAGAGCTTTTCTCACATAAAACATGAGCACAATAACCGCAATGTGCCATTCTCATCCATAGTAGTGCAAACAAGGGAAAGTGTTTTGAGTTTACATCGGTTATTATTTAACCACCACCAAATATCGTGCATTCAAGAGTATGAAGGTCCTGGACAGTTAGTTTAAGAAAATTTTATGATTGACACACTGAGTACAATAGAACATCACATAACCAGACCTCAACATTTGCACTTGCCAATAGCTTTCAATTTGAAATGTTAACTTGTCCTCACAATGAAAAACATTACAAGTAGGCCCCAAAGGTAAAACTGTTTAATTGCAAGACCATCTCTTTGCATTTCCACCAGCAGATTTGGTCACATTCAAATTACTTGGCATCGAGTTCAGTATCGTTGTAGTCAGTTTCACCAGACAGTCTGTCAAAAGACCAGCGGTCGCGTAAATACATAATTGTTCACATAGGTCCATCTCAGCTCCGGGTGGTTACTATAAGTGGTCTCAGAGAGATTGCTCCCGCCAAAATGTCTGACGCATTTTGTACATATTCCAAGAGTGTGGTTGTCTGTGGTTTGCCGTGGGAAGACGGAGAAGCCAACCCCGTGGACGTGACTTGTCGGTGGCTCAGCTGTTTGAAACATCTCCAGCTTCTACTTGGGTAAGCTACTTTTTGACACAGTCTTGTCCGCACTGCCTCCCAGCTGACGCATACAGCACTCCCTCCCAACTTTCACATAAAGCAACAACACTTGCTGCGATGAGAACTCCTTCAGGACGTTTTTAATTCAAACCTGTGCTTGCTGTTGGGATGATCATCATCTTTTCAGCCCTGACAAGTCTGATTAGCTACAAAGCATAGCAAAACTCGCACACTGAGCTGGGAAGCCCTGATTGAATGGTGTGGACTATGCAGATTAACAAGCAGTGACTGCGGCTCCGGGTGGCTTTGAACTGCTTGGTCTGTCCAGTTAATAGGTCAAGAAACATGCTCTGGTTTTAAACCTATTTACAAAATGTCACCAAATCGTAAATCCACATTACGCAGCGCTACTGCTACAAAATCACAAATGGGTAAAAAACGCAGCACGACTGCAAGGCAAAGGAACAAAGCAATCAAACCTGAAGTTCTGATTTCACCAAGACATTTGCAACCAGAAATTAGTTTTTCTTTAAGCTAAATCTTGTAACAAGAACAATTAATCCTCGGTATCCACAATTGAATCACTAGACTAGACATTCTCGCATACAATCAACAACAATTCTCTACTGAACACGGTGGTTAATTTGCAACGTGCCTCACTTGGTGGTGAAAAAGAGGCACTCAGCCAATTTTGTGAGGACATTCTAGATATTTATCAAATTCACCTGACCTAGCTGTTTTGCATTATCCTCTGGCTCCTCTGATCTCTTTGAAACTAGTTGTGAGAGTGAGGCCCCAAATCCAAATGCAAAAGAAGCAAACGGGTCAAATCTGAGATATGGCATAAATGCAATCATTTTCAAAGTAACATCATTCTTAGCAACCATAGCGAAAAATCATCAAGCGGCCAAATGAACACTGATAAAATGACTGAAAAAATATTGGTGCTGGAGAGAAAAATATAGCCAAACACCGACTGGCAAAAAGGAGAAAATAAGTATAACAAACACCCCGCCGGCACCTGCAAAGGCTGGCAGACCCACAGCCACACCAGTGCCATGCCCTTTGTGCCCTCCGTAGAGGCCCCATATAATAACTGGGACTATGAGGAAATTCACATACCGCCTCCAACCTTGTTGAAACATGCTATGACTTTTGAAAACCCTGAGATGAAGGTGACATTACCAAAAGCACCAGAAAGGATGGCAAATGAGAAACTCTCGGGCCCGAGTTCTCAAACTAACTAGCGCAAAGCAAATCTCAGTGATAAATTATCAGATGGGTCAGTACGGCAAGTAAAATGACATGGTCCTTACAAAGACACAAGAAAGGGCCTGGCAGACTTCAAACTACTAGGCCAGGGCAGGAAAATCGCAACATCGTCGCAACACGATTGAGTCCCGACATGTCTACCCAACGCCAAAATAAACCTACTGGGATAAGTGACACCAGTCTTACCATCAATTCATCCTGGCTGGTAGCCAAACCCCACGTCGACACTTGCACAGGATTCAAACCACCATACAAACCCATAATCACTGCAAATGCCCTCAAAGATCTGGGTAAGTGGATTATATTAGAGGAAACAAAACGGATCCCATCTCTTGACTATCTTCAAACAATTGCCATACTTTGATTTAATTACAACTGACATAAAAAAAAATTGAACTCCTACTGATTGGCAGCCACACAAATTGGGCACTTGTGGAATTTGCCTCACCTTTTGAAGGTGGCATTATTGAAGACGCATGCAGACCCATTTACTCAGCTGGGTCTGTCCCTGATAATGTGCAGGAAAGCAAAGAAATTAAGAAGCGGGGGATCATTGCTAAAGAAACAGAAGTAAACTCAGACACTGAAGTTCAAATATCTGAGAGAGAGGCACTGCGAGCCTTACAAATGCAAACTGATGGCGCAAGGCCTACCTTATCAAAAATGGGGTACTGGGAGCCTGAACACACCACAAATGGGGCAAATTGACTCTTTCCAACTATAAGGCAATAAGAATGGATGTCCTGGAACCGGCTGGGCTACCGGTCATTTCTTGCCGACCCTGTGGGTTCAAAGATTTTGGAGTCCTGCAATGTTTTTATTCTGCAGGAAACCTGGTGTACAAAGAAATTCGCCATAGGCTGCTTTCAGACCATCTCCAACAATGCAGTCCCCTCGAAGAGAGGGCTTGCTAGCGGTAGCCTAGCGATTGGAGCAAAATCTAATTACATCCTGACTCAGTCCTCTAAGGTTTCATATTCCCCACCCCCATGTACTAGCAGGAAAGCTGCAACCATCAAAAAAACAAATCGGACAAGATATTGGTTATTAATGTATATGATTCTCCGGGGGGAATCCATATAAATCACATTCACGGAATCATGGACATCTGCAAATGACTTGACAATGTCCCCGCAGGGTTTATTATAGTCGCAGGTGATTTCAACAAAAGAAATGTATGCTTGCTGACTCCCACAAAGACAATCGTAGACTATTCTTGGCATAGATTTACTTGTTGTTATGATTTGATGTTTCTAGACTTTATGCCCATTGATTAGTTATCAGAGAATTACACTGGGTCATATGGAATTGTAAGATCACACATTGACTATGTACTTGCTGATTCAGCATTAAAAGATAGATGCAGCTCTATTGAAATCTGACATAATGTTCTAAGTGACCATGCGATTTTGAGCTGGTCAATCGACATGGTCAGTAACTCTGAATATGTGTAGAAAGTAAAATATTGCCTCAAATATACAGGGAACTCGACTACATTGTTAAGCAAAAAATATAAAAGTTGTGAATAATGTATTGGGGCATGACCAAAAAAGCGTGGAAAATGTCCGGAGTATGGTCGAATGGGACTTGGGACAAATGATCTCTATAAAAATACAGGCCAGTGGGAAGGAGAATCGTAGGAGCAGAAAAAATGACATCATCGGAGAAAATGCCCCTTTTGACATCCTCGTAGATGAAAAGAAAAGGCTGCTCCGTAAAGATCTAGCAGCAGTAAGGGCACATCCTGTATTAGATAATCATGAGAAACAAATTATGATCATTAATTTGCAAATAATATACAGAAACTGGCTAAGACAGCACAAACTTTCTACCAGAAACTCAAATTGGCTCTAATTAATTTGATGGTTAAAAGATCATGACGCGCATGTTATAATGAATTTTGGACATCTAGGTCTCCATCTGAACTTAATCCTGTATCTCAAGAATTATGGTCTAAGCATATTCAGGAATTATATAATACTCTGGATACTCCTGAGACTGGTTTTGATGTAAATAGCATGGATAAGTGTATAGATAAAATAAAATGTCAGTCCCTAGTTTTCGACATATAAGAGGAACATCTGAAAAGAATTTTTACAAAAATCAAAGCCTTGCACGCACCCGACCCAGATGGAATTCCAAACATAGTGTTAAAGGATCAACCTGAACTGTGGGCAAAAATACTGAAAACACTATATTTGCATGTTGTGAAAACAGGGTCTATTCCAGAAAGCTGGTGTAGATCTGTTTTTGTTCCAGTATTAAAAAACGGTGATAGGTTGGTTCCCTCCAACTATCGCCTTTTGGCATTGATGGATACAGGCCAAAAGATTTTTACCAGCATTATACTAAACAAACTTGCAACTTGTTTGGAAAAAAAGCCAACTACATAGACCCTTCCAAACGGGCTGTAGAAAAACGTATAGCACTTTAACCAATATTTGTACATTACAATTCTTGATTTGCGGAATACGAAAATAGGATGGGTACTAGTTTATATTGCTGCTATGTCGATTTCACAAAGGCTTTCGACCTTATTTCAAGACCAAGATTGTGGGAAAAACTTAAGAGATTGGGTAGTGACCCAACATTACTATTCTACATAAACTGTATACGCATACCTCTATCACAATATGCCTAAATTCAGAAGGTGCACATACAAACTACTGTCAAACAAATTGGGGGTTAAAACAAGGTTGTGTTTTGGGTCCAGTATTGTACAACCTCTATACTGCTGATGAAGAACGTGAGCTGCAGTATGTCCACAATTTCCCTCCGAAGATTAATGGTACCCAAATGCTTATCATATGCTGACGACCTACTATTGTTCGACCAAACTCTGAGTGGCCTGCAGCGCATGATAGATGCGTTGGTATCCTACGCAAATGAGAACAATATGATAATAAACAGAGAAAATGGCTCACCTTAAAAAATTACAGTGTCGAGGAGGGTACAATATAGAGGGTTTTCTTGAAGTTTATCGATTACGTATGGTTCCTACTATACTGTATTCACTTGGCACACTCCTTAGTACACATGTGCAATGGTTAGATAAAATTGAAGGCAAGCTGCTACGTGCAATCATCAATTTGCCGAAATCAGTACCGATTGAGGCATTAAGGTTAGAGTATGACCTGTGCTCAATAAAGTCTGTGTGGTGCGTACAACATACTTTGCTATAGGCCAAACTGTTGAGAGCAGACTGAAATTCAAACGCTCTGTTGCAACTGCTGGGAGATGGTATGGACGAAGACCGAAAAAAATGCCTTCATTGAGGACCTGAATATAACTGCAAAATCCATCTTGCAGCTTTAGATATTGAGTCAGACATTTTCATAACTTTGCCGAATTTTGAAGTGATAAAAATAAACCTGTGGGTTTGGGTTCTGAACATAGACAAACTGTATAAGAGCAAAATATATAAGGAATTCTCTTACAAGAGTTCCCTGCAGCTAAGGTTTTCTCCATTGAGCTGAAACGGTTTATATTGTACTTAAGATTAAATCTTCTCCCCACGAAAGAATATGTGGGAACATGGTAGGTCGCATCACAAACTATTATTGCAGGCTCTGTCATAAAGAAATTGAGACATGTCGTCACATTCTAACAGCTCGTCCGGTCCTGGCTGATTGTTATGTGAAAGGCTACTTTGAATATGTAACAAAATATGGACCATATTCTTTACGATTAGTTTTGGTCAACGGTTTGTGGAGCCCAATCTATAGTCATAACCGCTGCTGCCCTTGGAGTATGGAAAGAAATGGTAAAGAAAGCAGAGATGATGGGAAGATGATTTGATAGAAAAAGGAAATTTTTAAATAAAATGAGAATTTCAATTGAATATTTTACATATGATTTTCAATGGAAAAGTTCTCTCTATACGTTTTTTTTAAATATATGTGAGGATAATAAAAAAAAATTTGTAAAAAAATTCCAACCCACTGGCATCCACATAGCCTCAAATCTCAGCCCTATAACAGCCAGCTCTAAATTGTAAGCATATGTTCAACTGAAAAAATATTGATGCCTCTTGCAATCCTAATGAATTCCAGCATTCGCCTGACCCATGCTCACCCTCTGTTTAGCTATGTGCTCTTTCTAGGTAAGAGTCCTATTAAAGCGGATCCCTAAACAATCACAACTATTATAAGCAGACATTTTGACAGTTTGACACAGTTGGACAGAAGAGGTCAATATTTCTGATTAGTTGCACAGATGCAAATGGCGTTAGAATTCTGTGCGTTAACCTTAAGAACACGTTCTTTCTTACTGGACATGTATCCATTCATAAGATTTGTAACGCTTTCTGTATCCTGGTCAGTAGAATCGCGTTATCTGCACAGCCGAGGACAGGAATTCCACTGTCCCTAATTTGCAGGCCATCAGTACTAATCATGGCTTCAAGAATAACCATCGAAAAATAAAAGGTGTGCCAGATCTCACCCCTGGTGCACTGCCTTTTTGGTAGAATTTGCATCAGTCATCTCTCCCTCCTTCCCATACCCCAATCTACCACTGATCCCTCATCAAGTTTAATTAGTATAGCTAGTAAGGGAATTAGTATACCCATCTCTAACATAGTGTGGCACAGTCTGTCTGTCTGTCTGAGAGAATATTTGTTTGTATATGTATTTGTTACTGGCCCTGCTGGGAGCGGTCCAAATAGACGGGCTTCTTGCATCTGTCTCTTCGGGCTGTCCTTATGGGGGTCAAGAGGGGCATTCCAGGGACCCTCTCTTCAGTCCCCCCTTTGGTCGACTTGTTGACAAAACCAACAAACCTAGTCACCGTCGTCTTTGGTAGCCATATCTTCGTTATTCCTCCAAAATGTCCATAGTAACTTGCATGTGCATCGAAACTCCATGTTAGGTAAATGCAGTCTCCTTTTGGGTTGCACCATACCCAATTTGCCCACTAGTTTGTGCTGTTGAAAGGATCATCGAATGTTATCATCTCAGATGGGAACAATGGGCACTCTATTATCTTTGTGCTCAGGTTATTTCTTTCCTCTACTATCTTGTCTTATTCACCATTTGTACTTGTTTACTATCACTTTCATCCCTATTGTTTTGTCTGTTGTTTTGCAGCATTGTGTGATGCAAATCTTTATCACACATAGTCCTACTAGTATGATGGCTCCCAGTAATACTTTTAGTCCGTCTGCCATCCATGTTGGCATCCATGAGACTATATACGATAGCCAGCTTTGGTCTTTTCCTATTCCGCTGGCTTCTTTCTCCATCTTGGCGTGCATTTTCAACAATCTTGTCACTGCTTCTGTTAGTGTGCCTTCTGCTTAATTGTTTGTGGGCGCGAACGTGCAACAGGAATGCCTGATCGTGGCGCAAACTCCTCCTTTCATTGCTGTGAGAAGGTCTAGAACATATCTGTTCTGGAGTGCCATCAACCTCGGAGCTCTTCTTTTATCGCGTTTAAGCCATTTACTGTTGAATTTATTGTCTGCATTAGCTCCCACCTTATAATCTGGAGTCATTTTTCATTTGTGTATGTCTGTACAGCTGGAACTACTGACGCAAAGAACATCTCCGTCCTACAGAAAAATCTATGTTCCGGTGGTACGCCATCAAGTGATGCGTCTGATCCTGATGAGAAGCAGTTATCTCTTTTCACCCTACTCACTTCTACTGACCTTCTTTCACTTTGTATCGCCCATCTTGTGGAATTCTTCTTCTTGATGTCCTTCTGTGGTACTACTAGTGCCTGTGTATTGATGTGTACCAACAACCATACCCCTCCCCAGTTGGGTGGCACCTTTTCGTACACCTTAGATCCGCATGCCCAATAATGATCCATTAGCACTGCTGTCCCAACTTTAATTGCTGGATGCTTCTCTGTGTACTTGCACTCCTTGTTTTCTCCAACCTTTAGTCCACCATCGTTCTGGAAACATAATGCTGGTTTCTTCAGTGGTATTATGGGCATTGGTCCAGCTTCATTGTCCACCCAGGTCAGTAACTTTGTTCTCGCATCCCATTCTTTCAGGCACTTGTCATTTTCTCCCTGTACTGTGTTCACTGGAGCTTGCAGGAGTGTTCTGTGCTTTGCGACCTACTGCTCCTTCCTGACATCCTTCTGCTCTGTACACTTGGTCATACATAAGCATCAGCGGTCTTTCCCAACATCCTGGTTTGCCTATTTCCTTGGGTCCCTTCTGAGGCCTTGGTCATTCTTTTTGTGTTATTGTTTTTCTGTCTCCTTTCTATGGGCCGTCAGTTGTGTATTGCATAGCCTGGTCTAGTTGCCAGTAATTCTTCATCATGTCAATTGTCTTTATAGAACTCTCTTCGTAGGGAAAAGTTGCCTCGGACATCCATCTCAATGTTGCTGTTCTCCCTTGGAATCTTCCTCTAGTTGTAACCATGGACAGGTACATAAGGCATTGTGCTCTTGCTGCTGGTATTTCGGTTGCTACAAATGTTCCGGAGGCACTTATGGCATAGGGTATTAGTGAGCAGACATAGCAGCTCTCCTTTGTTTACCTACTTTAATCATGCGCTTATACCACATGTTATTAGATACTCGAGCAGTATCTGTGAGATAGTTCAACCCCCCCACTCCCCATGTCTGCATCTGCACTGCGTCTACCTCTTTAGTGTATTTACAGTGCTTACCTGTCCACCTGACATGGTCGTTCCACCTGCTGGAGTTGGGTTGTGTTACTAGAGGATACAGCAGTACCGCTAGCAACATAGGATACTCGCCAAAAAATGAGGGTGAAAATATTACATGAGAATAAGAAACATGACACAGTAATCAGTCTTTTAATAATTACTTCCATCACTTGCACCTCTTGGATCCTTGTGTAGGTTGAAGATATCAGTCGCCCGTCTGAAATGCACAAAAACAAGTGTCTTTGTTAGTATTTTATTAGTTTAAGCTCTGCAAACAAAATAATCTGCCATAGCAAGAAGGAATAGCTGTTCCCACACAGCCTTTATTCTGGGGTTACATAGTACTGCAAGTATGGATGCATTTCCCCTTTCCACGTGTGGCTATACTTGGGATAAATAGGCTATGAAGACTGAGAAGTACACGTTAGGGTGGGGTCTTCTTGTGCTATTGCATCTCCTAACAAATTGGCCTTGAAAGTTGCTGGGATGGGGATCACAGGGAATCATGAAACAATGCAATCCTAACTGCAATAATAACAGTTGCACTTTCAGAATGAATCCTGTCAGTGTGCGGAAAGAAAAAATAACAAACCAACAGTGTTCCCTCACTCTGGATTTAATCGGAAGTTCTTGCCCTATCTCTCCTGCGCGTAAGCGAGTAACCATTGGATGTCCTCTGCCAAGCTGTGCTAATTCCCAGTTATTGTTTTGCTCTTCTATTTGTGGACCTTTGGCCCTTTCGTTATGAATGCTAGGAAAGGCCACCGCGTTTAGGGCTTGATGTCCCTGTGGTGATTCCAAGTTGTTATTCCTGCTAGTTGTTACAGCTCGCTCAGTCACTAACTCCACAATGTGCGGTCCAGTAAAACGCGGTTTGTCCCACTTCCTGTTGAAATTTTGTAACAGGACGGTGTCCCCCGGATACACCAATGGCTGCTTTAAAGTTCCTCAGCTGCTTCAGTGTTGTTGTTCTCTTCTCTTCTCCTCGTTCAGGCCACTCCTGTTGTACCGGCAGTTGACGAAAAATGAAATGGGCACTCCATCAAGGAAGCGGTGTATTCGTACATTTCCTGACCCAATACATCAGATACTTTTTCAGCGTCTTTTATTGCCCTAGTGGGAGGAGCCAGGTGAAGTTGCATGCACCGTCCTGTCAACACCTCATGTGGGGTTAAATGGTGGCCAGACCCTGGTGTATTGTGCAATGCGAATAACGCTAATGGCATACAATGACGCCAACTCTTGGAGTCTTTTTTAATGTTGGCTTTGCCTTCCTTGAGCAGACCGTTGAGGCACTCAAACCTTTCGTTTGCTCGCGGGTGATAAGCGCAATAGAATTTGTGTTGTATTCCTAACAAGGCTGTGCTGTGTTGAAACATCTTATTGGTGAAGTAAGGGCCATTGTCAGACCGCAGGACCTCACACACACCCCATCGTGGGAATATCTCCTGAAGCAGGAATTTCACCGCTCTTAGGGCATTGGGATGGGAACAAGGACTGGCTTTGATCCAATGGGAAAATGGACATACAACCACTATCATGTACCAGTATCCTTGGCATACTTGGATCATGTTGACGTGCCGATGTTGGAATGGACCCACTGGGCAAGGAATGGCTCCTCTCACTACCCACAATGTTTGACCTGCTGTAAATTGTTTACACACTAGACAATTAGTCATGAATTCAGCCACATGTTCAGCCAAGTTGGGACAGAACCAATCTTCTCCAAATGAGCAGCAAGCACCTCCTTCCCTATATGGGTAGGATGGTGTAATTGTGTCAGTGCAGTGTACAATAATGTGAATGGCATTACCACTTTTCCTGTGTTTGCCGCCATAAGGCGCCTGTCGTAGACACTGTATATCCCTTTTTTATCCATAACTCTTTTTCTTCCCTGGGTGCAGCTCCATAATCTGTGGCACTAGTAATGTAATATATCCTTCCTTTAGTATCATTGTTCACGCATAATTACGCGCTGGGGACAAAGCATCCATTTCTACAATGTCTCCAAAATAGGCGGTGTGTTTTACTTCCGCATCTGCTGCCTCGTTGCCCATAGAGACCGGATCCTTCCCTCTTGCGCGTGCCTGGCCTTCGCCACTGTCATGCGCAGTGGGAGATCTATCGCCTCGATCAATCTACCCAATAGGAGTGCCTGCTGCACCAGTGACCCTTTGGCACGTCTGAAGCCCCTCCTCGGCCAATGCGACAGCCCAGAACGCACTGTTAATGTCACGCATGCTGAATCAGAGTACACTGTCACTTCATTTAATCTGCTGCGCTCTAATGCCAATATTACACCTACTAATTCTGCTGCTTGTGCTGAAAAATGAGATGGTAGATGTGCACTTGTCACCACCTCGCTCGCCTCGTCCTCTCTCAATTTCACTACTGTGGTCCCAGTATGTCTTTCCCCTGTTGTTTGATCAATTGTTGGTAATCCATTAATACAAAGGACATCTACCCCCCTCAAGTGCGTTCTCCTGTACTTTTCTAGTGTGTCTGAATTGTTCTTTATTGGCTGTGCAGTCGTGTGCAGTCGCCATCCCTTAAGGGGTCGGCAATAAAAGTGGCCTGGTTGACAAGTCTGCATCTTACCATCTTGAGAGCCGGGTTTGACAGTAACACCTCGTACCCTGATGCTCTCTGTGTTGTCAATGTACTTTTCGCTCTTTCAATATTGCAAAGAGAGCATGCTCCACATAAAGAGTGGTGCTGCATCCCATGGTAATACTCGCTGATTTGTGCACTGCAAATGCGACGGCAGCCGATGCCTGTTCGCAAACATATTGTCCTCTCATTTCTGGGTCTAATTTACACTGTAATATGCTAGGTTTTGTGCCCCATGCTTGTCTTTTGTGTAGGTACTGCAGTCATAACCACTCCACCTGAGTGCGAGAATAAGAAAAAATCACTTTGATAGTCTGATATCCCTAATACTGGAGCTGTGCATATTGCTGCTTTCAGCTTGTGAAATGCCTCACTCATTTCTGTTGTCCATTGTAATGCTCCACTCCCCTTTTTGTGCTTCCTTCAGTGCACTCAGTAACGGCCTAATGTATGTACTGCAGTAATTACATAATCCTAGAAACTGCTGCATTTGTCTTATTGTTGTGGGTTTTGCTGTCTTGCACCTGGTCTTTTCGGTGTCACCCTTCAGCCGTCTTGTGATATCAGCTGTCCGATATACATCACCTTTTTCTGGCAATATTGTAGTTTTGCTTTGTCTACTTTGTACCATTTTTCTGCTAGTACTGTCAACATGTTCACTGAGTCGTTTCTATACTGGTCCCCCGTCTTGCTGCAAATCAATGTTGTCTGCGTACTGTATAACGGTGCTTTCCATCTGTACATTGCTTAAGTCCATTTGGAGTACTCTGTTGAATATGGAAGGTGATTCACAGCCCTTGATGTTTTGTATGTTTCCACTTCTTGTTTCTATATAGAAATGAAGATAAGTCCTGTCAGTCTGGGTGTAATGGTATAGAGAAGAACGCATTCTTCAAATCTATGACCGTGAAGTAGGCAGCTTCCGTGGAAATGCTACACAAAATTGTCACTGGAGTTGGAACTAAAGGAAACTCTGCTTCTACAATATGGTTCAAGGGCACAAGTCCTGTATAAAAAGCCATGAACCCCCCCGGTCGCCTTTTTGACAGGGTACACAGCCGTGTTGCATGGTAATTCTGATGGCACTAGGGTGCCCTGCTTCAGTAATGCTGCAATGGTCTCATCTATTCCCTTGTCTGCATATTGCTTAGCTCTTGGTTAAATGGCTCCTGGCTTGTATTTGATTTTCACGGATCCTATTTCATCCAGGAGCCTCACATCATGGGGGCTTGTGGTCCATAGGAGGCTGGGTACCTTGACCAAGTCTTCCTCAAGAAATGTTGTTGGTGCTTTTAGCATCATCGCCATTCTCTGTGGGGCCTCTCTGTAATTAATTCTCACCCAATATGTGATGCTCATTTCGAACCCATTTTGTGGTCTGATCTGTTGACTTTGAATAGTTCTTAGTCTGTAATCATAGTCAATCTGTATCCTTCTGCCACAGCGATCACTGCTCGCCATGGTCGCCCTGTGTCATCTGTCCCATGTACTGCTATCCAGTCGTCCCCCACTATTATTGCCTCTAATTCTAGTGGCACCACTGTTACTTCCCTCTCGTCTAGTGGTAATTCTGGCCTGAACAAGTACTCTTATTTGCCTCCGATACCATCCAGAGAACCCATCTGGACCCTGCTTCATTTGTTGCCGATATCCTCGATTACCCCCCCAGAAATCTGCTTTGGTCCTATTGCATTTGATGCCTGCGTCCCCTTGGTTGTCCCCTCGTCCTCAAGACCCATGCTCTGCATCCCTCACCACAAGAACCCTTCTCCCGCGGGTGGTGGTGTGTTCTGTGTGGTTCCCCTTTTCCTCCTGTGCTTGTTAATACAGCCCCTTCCATGGTGTATTTAGACTGTTTCTTCTGCACTAACTTTGCTGCCTCCTGTTTTCTTTCCTCACGCTTTTTCCTTGTGTTCTCTTGCATTAGCCTGCAATAATGTACTACTTTAAGTTGTATTTTTGACCATGGCTTTGCTTCCATCCCTACCAGCTTCTTTAGTTCCCTTTGCACCTGTTCTGGTAACCCTTGGCACAGTATATGATAGAATAATACTACTGTTTTATCCCAGGGTTCTCGTGTTTCAAGTCGCCATAACTCTTGAATAGCCTGAATATAATGTAAGGGGTCTTCGTCTTCCCCCATTGTGCGTGCCATGATTGCACGGATATCTGACGTGTCTGGGTATTGTCCGTAGAGCTTGCCATATGGCCGCTCAGCAGTTGGCAAACGGCGAAGCATTGTGGGACGTATTCTGTGGTGTTACTCCTGGGTACGCCGCCCTTTTCCATAAGTCATCAGCAGCCTCTCCGAGGATCGCCACTAGTAAACCTTTTACATCCCCTACTGCTAATTTTTGGCCCATCATCCATTTCATATATCCATTTTCCCGCACCCCCAGTCAACAAGGGTAACCTACACCTCAAATTCTCCTTGTCGATATGTTTCCAGGGTATTTACTGAGGTCGCCCCCACCTACCTTTTTCAGTAAGGGGAAACTGTGACAGTCCTGCCCCCATGCAGTCTTCCGGCATCTTGGGTGGATGTGAGTGCCCTTGCTGCTTCCCCTCTCCTTTGTGCTGGAAGGTCTCCCAGCCTTTTCACATCTGGGGTTAAGTCATCCAGGCTGTGCAATGTAGCCCTGGACTGTCATAGTCTCTTGTCCTTGTCACCCTGCACTCCCTCTGTATTTGTGTCTGCTCCCCTCATGGAGCTCCGAACAGTGCTTTTCTCGATGATGAAGTTGCCCTGCTCCCTTGTCCTCACTCCCTACCAAGTCGTCATCTGACTCGGTGTCTCCCAAGTCATTGCTGAAATCATCATGGAAGCTCAGTCTCTTCAGTACCTTTTGCTCCATTTGGTTCCCCTTCTAGGTCAATCAAGTTCCCGCAGTCACCCTTTACGGAGGACCCTGTCTTAGTTTTGTCTGGCAGCATAGCCGCCCAGTCACGATTCTTGCTGTGCTCTTGCTCCGCGTACCTATCCCTTCGTTGTTTTCAAAGGAGGTCAATCCCACACTTAATCTTATGTCTTTCACTGCACGCTCCTCCTCATTGCGTTTGCGCTCTCTTGCGAGCCGCTCTAATTGCCACTTCCTCTGTTCCCTCTTTGCTAAAACGTGCCTTTCCCTCTCGTCAAAAACAATTGTTTTTGTCCTGTCACAAGCCTCTCTGGCTCTCAATCAACTTTCCAGGCATGCTCCCCTCACCGCTCTTCTGCAACTCTCTTCCCCTCAGGAACACCCGCCACTCTCGCACATGCGTCTTCCGCGCACCGCCACAGAACAGCTTCCTCCGTCATTTTTTTCAATGACCAAAACTGAATTCTGCCCCTCCTCGCGCGCTCTTCGTCCTATACACCGACCTCCCTGGTGACGTCACCTTTGTACTAAATAAGGGACTGGTAGGAATCACCAACAAGAGCTCCCAACAATATTTTCTCAATACAAAGATATTTTCAAACCCTGACATATGCCTGACTCTTAACAGGGAATACCAATATTTCACATGCTCAATCTGTACCTACAGCATCGCCTTTTAGATAAAATGCCTCCATGAGACTTAACCAGTAGCACACCTTCTGCAATGTAAGCTAGCTTTGTTTGCTAAGCCCTATATACAGGGATACCATCATCCATGACCCGAATGAAAGCACCCAATCCACAGGAAATCCAATATTTACATAACTTCTGTCATACGTACCCTTAAATCAATAGTGTAGGCTATTCGCCCAAAGCTTTTACCTCAAGACGGAATGTTCCTCAACCACAAAAATGACAACTACCTCCGCTCCTTTCCCTACTATGCTTCACAATACTACACTGATACTCAACAATACTCATCACCACCCCAACCCAGCATTTCTTCACCAGCCCGCTCAATTGCTGTGTGGCTGAGTCAATACTTGCACTCCGTGATGCACTAAAGCTGCTCGGCTACCGGCTCTCCCGAAGACTGCCACACCATCCTTCTGGTCTGCTGTGCTCATCACAGACCGCGGGGCAGGATATTTCCAAGACGGCCCCTGACTGACTTTCCATGGGGTGCACATCTGTGTACACTCGTGCCCCGCGAGGAGACTGTCTTCCAGGCACTGCGACCGAAGAGGCGGCTCTATGCCCAACGGACGTAGTGAACCATCTCTACTTTGTGTATGCCAGATAGTACCGAGGTTCACACTACAAGCTCACTGTTCAAGGCACCCAGGGCCCAAGTAACCCTTCTGTGGCATGCAAATGGAGGACTCGGCCAAGG
The DNA here is from genome assembly GCF_040938575.1 of Ambystoma mexicanum. Taxonomy (NCBI): domain Eukaryota; kingdom Metazoa; phylum Chordata; class Amphibia; order Caudata; family Ambystomatidae; genus Ambystoma; species Ambystoma mexicanum. The sequence continues at coordinate 664,689,212 of NC_090936.1, forward strand.
GCAAGTTAGAACTCTCTTTTATTTTCCATAACGGACAGGGATCCTACAGGAAAGAATTATCTGCCAATCACAGATCCTGAGCCTCTGTCAGGAGTTTTTGTGCCATTCTGACATGACCAATCGGGGTTCTTCCCCCCAAAAGCCTAGGAGCACTCCTGATTGGGTGATTGGGGTGGTATCACATATGGCGGGCACATATAGATGTTGTTGAGAAATAGTGATGGGCCACGCACTCTGTTGCCAGTCAAGGTTTCCTGCATTGACTTCTCCTCCAAACGCACGTTTTCATGACTCTATCAATCTTCAGGGGGGCTGTGTTTCTTTTCCTTTTCAGGCGTGTCTTCATTTCCTTTTCAGGTGTAGCAAGTTAATTGACTTTAGTGTCTTTAAGGATTCTGGTAATTGTATTTTTTGCATTTAATTTCACTTGCAGGCGACTGGAAACAACTCCCTCCATAGCACACATTTTACTCCCAATAGGGGGGTGGGGGGAGCCATGATGGTGGCTCTCCATTGTAAGGCATGGTCGCCCTGGTGCTGCAGCCTTTTGAGCCCGGGACTCCTGGAAGTCATGAAAACGTGCGTTAGGAGGAGAAGCTAAAGACTGGTAACAGAGCGCCTGCCTTCACATCTTTAAACATATAGATGTTGTTCCACTGGCCCTTGGATGACTGGTGGCTTGCCTGACCCTTCCCCAAACACGATCTATTACATTGTTTCAGGGTTGCAGGATCACTGTTGGCCCTTGCCCTCTGCCGTCCACCTCTCGGTTTGTGTTCCCTGATTTGGCTGGAGCTGATCTCCCCAGGCCTGGGACCCTGCTCTGTTCTCAGTGCACCTTGTTAAGGTGATTTGAAAGACTCTGTTCTCAATATTGCAGTCAGTATTACCACTTTGCCTTTGAGAGTGTCTTCAGGGTTGCAATGTTGTAAAACACTGTATCATTTCGTGTCTGCTTCACTGGGAACTGCTCTTCTTCTTACCATGGATAAATAACCATTGTTCGGCTTGGCTGTACCATGTGGGTAAAGACCGCAAAATTAAGCTTTCTGCTCTGTAATTAGTGAGGAGGTATTCTGTTTTTCTGCAGATGGATCCTTGTCTCTGAGCTTAGGAATGTGCTGCTCGCCTCTGACCTTGGCTGTGAGCCCTGGCTTGGTGCTTCGTGCAGCCTGATTCTGCTTTTTTTCTTTCTCGTTCTGAAGGCCTGTGGCTTCATGTAACTCTACTATGATTGCTAAATGTCTATATTGTACTATTCTTCTTATAGGTTAGTAGTATCGTGGTGCTTAAGGTTCCCTGTACAATCCTGCAGTGCCATATGGTTAGTTGCAATAAGCTGCTGCAAGCTTGCTCTGCATCTCTTCCTTGCCTTGTGTTCTGCGTTTCTGCATTTAGCTAATGAGGAAAATAATAAAAGCTTCCGACAGTATGTATCTGTCTCTTTTCGACAGAACTGTGTAAGCATGTTCTTCACAGTTTAACTTAGTGTGCCTACTAGCGTCACTGTGCTAATGTTGACTTTAGAGGGTATTCCCAACATCATTGAATGTGCCCTAATAGCGTCACTGTGTTAAAGTTGAATCTAGAAAGTACTCCCTAATAGCGTCATTGTTAAAGCTGAATCTAGAAAGGTGTGCCCTAATGGAGTCACTGTGTTAAAGTTGAACTTAGAAAGTGTGCCCTAATAACGTCACTGTGTTAAAGTTGAACTTAGAAAGTGTGCCCTAATAACGTCACTGTGTTAAAGTTGAACTTAGAAAACGTGCCCTAATAGCATCACTGTGCTAATGTTGAATCTAGACGCTATTCCCAACATCATTGAGTGTGCCCTAATAGCACCACTGTGTTAAAAGCTGAATTTAGAAGGTATTCCCAACTTCATTGTCTGCATGGTCGCATACACTTTACTGACTACCACAATATCACACTACTATGCTTACTCTCTGCTATACACCACCATTCAACTAGAACACAGCAGTACTATGACACATTCGGTAAAGCTGTTCTCATACTAACATCACTCATCAAACTACCCATCATCCTAATAAAACACATCTAGCTAGCACATACCGGCTAGTTTAGGCGTCTCCTCGGGTCTAACGCAGCCAGAACTCAGTCTCGGTGTCCACCCTCCAGACTGAACACATTCAACTGATCTCCTCAGCACCACACCTACCGCTAAGAAGCAGCTATCATGCAACAACCACACCAGCTGCACACATACCTGGTGCGCCCACAGACTTTACGACTCTCTCTCTCTCAACTGACTTGAACTGCGGTTCCCGAGGGCGTTCAACCTACCAGCGCTTTGAGATCATACCAATGATACATAAGGCGCTATACAAATGCAAAATAACATAACATGTGTGCATGGATGTCCTTGTAACTTCATGTGTGGATGCGAATGTGCTTCATGGCTAATGTTACTATGTCATGGTGTCCCTAAAGACGTTGGTGCCAGAGAATATTTGTCATTAGTCGATCATTTCCATCGGTGCGGTTGGATCCACGATCAGTGTTGGCTGTCCTGTATCCATGATGACGTTACCAGGATAGGGTTTGAATGGTTGTCTGAGAGAATATCTGTTTGCATTTGTATTTGTCTCTGGCCTGCCTGGGGGCTGTCCAAACAGGGATTGGCTTCTTGCATCTCTGACTCTTCGGCTGTCATGCTTATGGGAGACAAGAGGGGCATTCCCGGGACCCTCTCTTCAAAGGGACAATAGTCCCTGCGCCGGTACAGGTTGAGATTGGAAAGGTCCTGGTATATCTGTACTGTGCCCCTCAGAATATTGCGCATCTGTTAGCCTTTTCCAGCAATTCTACCTTATCACCATAGCGGAGGAACTTTACCACCACCAACCTTCGGGCCTGTACCTCTCAACATACCAGCCCAGAATCTTGACCTCCTTTCCCCCGACATCCACAAACAAGGAATTCACAATTCCTTCCACTCCTCCAGACATCATTGGGTTATTCTCCCTTCTGCACTTTGAGGCCAAACGCCCTCAAATTGTTACTCTGGTCTCTTTTTTTCGAGGTCATCCAGTTTTAAACTGAAATCTGCCTCCCGTAGCTCCATGCGGTCATCCGGGTCTCGTACTTCAACTCAAATAGGTCAGCCTTGAGGGGATTGTTCACCATCACTTTAAATGTTTCCTCCAACACTTCCACCCTACCTTTCAAAACCAAGATGGAGGCATGAATGTCCCCCCCCCCCCGTGCCTTTTATCTCCTGTAAAAAGCCTGTAACATCATCTTTAGTAGAGGGGACTACAGGGCCCTCTGACCGGCTCGACTGTGGGGTGGGGCACCCTCCACCCCCGGAACACCCCTCTTTGGCAGCCATGTGTGCACTCCTCCTATATTGTAGTAAGGCCAAGAGACCAGGCAGCGGCCCCCTCTCTAGCTTACTCTCCTCTCCAGCTTACTCCCCTCGCAGCCCCATGCAGGCCTTGGGCAACTGCATCTGGCGCCATCCCAAAGCACGTCAGGCCCACTTGGTCCTGCGGGACCTGTGCCAGTACCTTCCAGGTTGCATGTGGAGGAACAGCAACCACTCCAGGTCCCGGTGCAGTTAAATTGTGGCTCCCAATCCGGGTTACAGAGCCCTGCTCCCTCGGGCCCCTCGATGGCAGAACCACAACCTTACAACAGCAGGGACACCTCCAACTTGGGAGCCGGCTCAAGGATCCCCCTCCTAGTAGTCCATACAGCCCAGGTGCCACCTTGCGCCGTTGAATCCGGCAACACTTTGCCCTTCATACAAAACGGAGGGCCCTCCACCTGTCTGCAACAATGCAAACATGGGACCACAGCAAACCTGCCCGCCCGCTGGACCCGCACACCACCGAATGAGTCCAGCTACTATGGTGTCAGTAAATCTGGCACTCACACACGGGCCGTGGTGACCCTACGGCCACATACACATACACAGGCCCAGTGTCGTGCAGATTTGAGGGCTCCTCTGGGACTTCAAGCCCTTATCCAGGACCAGTATTCACACCGGGATGTCCATTGAACAAGCAGGCTCCTCACGCAGCCAGCCAGGCAGCTCTCTGGCAGCAGGCCACTCCTCCCAAACTCCAGCTCTGACTGGAGCAAAGCAGGCAAGCACTACCAACCGTCTGCCCGCTGCCTCCGTCAGGGCCCCAGGGGCACTCCTGCAGCAATCCGCTCCTTCCGCCGTGACAACTCTGGGGGGCGCATGGGAGCGCACACTGTTGTGGCATGGGTCGAGGGTCCACTCCAACAACCCTGACATCTTGGAAAGCCCGGGCAAAGGCAATACGCACACCACACTATACTACAGTGAGTCCTGACATAGAAACACTGTAGAGTCTCGGCAGTGCACCATACAGCTCAATCAGCAGACAAGGGTGAACGGAGAAAACTGTTCACGCGGCCATCTTGGTAGGCACCCCCTGGTGGTCTTTTATTTTTTTTTTATTTTATTCGTTTAGATAAGTCTCGACGGAGCATGTTGTTTGTCTTCTGTTTCTTGCTATCTTTGAAGTCATCGTCTATATTTTGCTTGTTTGTCCATTGTCCTGTAAACCTAGCAGGATCTAAAACCTTGAAAGACGTGTCTGTTAAGGTTGAGGGATACCTGACCGCCCGATGAGCAGTCGGTCACTCCCTCCTACCGCCACCGAGACACAAGAACATGCCCGCCACCAACACACAAGAACATGTGCTGCGCAGGCCAGCAGACCGTGCTAGAAACCCTCCTCTATCTGAACACTAAAAATGGGCCAGATGAAGAGGGATGTGAAAAGGCACGAACACCATAGGTCCAAAGTAAAAGTGTTAAAAGTACAAGTTCCACTAGGTGGTCTGGTCATAAAAGTCAATGGTAATACGGATGCCCTTCTGGTTTGGCCGTAAATGTTTGCAACCTCCTCTTTAGACTCGTACATTATCACAGGTGACATAAGTTCTGCATAGAGGATAAAATAAGTTACCAAGGGTGGGCAAATGAGTGGACACGCTCCCCAATATAATCTGTTTAATGAGGGCAGGCAGCACATTGAGACAACCTATTAACAGCTCAAGCAAATTAGGTCAGTACGAGGCCAGGCAGAAAAAAGCAGCATGCTGCGATGGATTGCTCTCTTCTCGTTATGCCTCTATGCACCCTCTTTCCTCACAAAAGTAACGGCTAGGAACTGCTATTTATTCCTACCTGCTGATGCATGAAAGGGAGGTAGTAACTTGGACAGAGGTACATAATCACAGAACCCGGCATCCTCTTGTTAAGAGTGAATGCGGCTCCAGCAGGAATGGGTTGGTGTCAACCTTAGCATATTTGCTTTTCATTTTTGTGTATCTTTTTTTTTCTAGGGAGGGCAGAATTGGTACTTAATCCCGATAAATCTCTGTGGGCCAATGTAGAGGCTCCACAGTCCAGCCTACCGCATATGTTCACGCACTGCAATACACAGAGATCTATCCTGGAGCACAGTGGACAGAAAATGCCTTGCCTCAGTATTTAGCTGCAGTGAAATGAAAAGGCAAAATCCAAACTACAGGTGGAATAGCACAGAAGTCTCCTGTCATGAATGTGGGGAGTAGCGATCAGATAAGAGCATAGGCCCCTGTCTTCTGTTTCTGGTGAGATCACAGGCATCATAAAACATGGTGGGTGGGAAAGCTGATTGGGAAAGGGTGTTTTCTGCAAAGATGCAGCCAGTTCCGCTTCATGTGGAAAGAGCCTGAGAAAATGCTAGGCCACATGTCAAAATGGGCAGAGTCCCCTAATGCTCTGAGGAGAAAAGGAGTGAGCAGTGGAAAGGAATGCCGTGGAGAGGTGCCATTTTGGTTTGCGCATAAAAGGAATGTTTGGGTGAATAATACAAATTGAATAGGTGTCGCGGAGGGAAAGGATTGTATAAAAACATGAGGGAAAATAAGAAGTTTTAGGAAAAAATGGAGGCTGGCAAAACAGTAAAACGTGAGGGCTAAATAAAAGATTGGATCAGACAAGGATTGTGGGCAAAAGGTGTGCTCCAGGGAGGTGACTGGCCGTAGCTGGTGTTATCAGTGTGCAGCGACAGCTGAGGTTGGGAGTAGGCTTGCACTACGAGATTGGTTAATGGTCCTTTGATGGATTGTCAGAGTTAAAGCAAATCAGTGTTGCGCTTACCCTCTCGCGGTCCCACAAATATGCAATCTCCATGTGATATAGCTCTGCTGTGAGCTTTTAGTAGTTTAGCGTCACTATGTAAAAAGAGTGGTATAAGACCCCAATTTTGCAGATTAACTTTCACCAGGAGGACTGGTCTTATTTTGTCATCTATTTGCACATTGCTCCTCAGTCTCACTTTCACAGAATAAAAACTGTTGTGCAATACCAAACTCATGCATACAAAAATCTAGGGCAGAATCGGTACTTTGGTCATCCATAATAGCACTGTTTATTTTTAATGGGTGTAAGCAGTGCGCAAATATATGCGGATGGCTGGACTGTGGAGATGGGCGGAGCTTCTACGTTGGCCCATAGATGTCTTTATCCTGATACAGTACCAATTTTGCCCTAGATTTTTGTATTCATGTAGGAGTTTCAAATTCCACAACTGTTCATATATTGTCCCATATGGAGTATTTAGTGTGATTTCAATGTGAGAGAAGATGCAGCTGCGAGCCCCGTTTATGTGAACAAAGGATGCCATGAATGGGAATCCGAGTTGAGATGCCAAAGGGAAACAATTCAGAGGAAGCGTTGCAGGAGGCAAGGTAAGCGAGGGCTTATTGCAGCATTTCTGGGAAAAAATACATTAACGGGCGGACACAGTATTATAATACCTGTTGGACATTAACACGGCAGGAACATTACTTGAGACTGGGGGTCTGAGTTAAACGAGAGAAATAGATCAATTGCTGTGTTATAGCCATACAAAGGGGCGAGCAAGCTGCATTTTACAAACAAAAGAACCCACTTTGTTTGAATCGTGAACTTATTGTTTGAAATTGAATAAGAACGTATAAACATGGCAGATAAGGAAACACAAAGGGCTCTAGATGCAATAGCCCTTTTTGATGGTGGTTGACAAAAGGCTAAAAATAAGTAATCTCAATATTGAAAATGCAACAACGCAGCAAAAGATGTTTAGATAGCTGCACAAACAAGAAACAGGCAAATGGTGGGAGGCGACCTCACTTCAAAACTACATAGATACGAGAGGATTGTGCATAATCATTCATAACAACATATGTGAACCCTGATCCAGAAATATTGACCTGTGGGGAGAAGCAACTGATATCTCTGCTCTTTCAAATTATTTTAAATGCTGCTGAGGTATGCCAAAAAGGACAGAGAAATTGCTGAAGGAGATTCAAGAAATAGAGGAAGTTTTGTACTCTGGAACAGACTGTGAGCGAGCACAGGACATACAAAAACAGATGGATAAAAATTTGAAAAAACATGAAGAGGAAATCAAAGAACAAAAACAATGCAAACTCCTTGGGGACAAGCAGAACTATGAAATGGGACAGATATACACGTTTGCAAAAATATTTGAAGCACGTCAAATGAGTGGCACAACAAGAAATGCACAGGAGATGGAGGGGGGGGGGGAACGTTGGCAGAGTCAGCAAGCTCATCGGTAGAGACCTCAGAAAGTGAAACAGCAGAAACTCCCATAAGACTCAATTCTTTAGTAGAGATGTGACTTCTGCACATGGAAGGAAAAACAAAAAAACATGAGCAGAGGGTGGAACAAAAGAAAGAACACAACAAGAACCAGGACGGAATCGAACAAGACATGGAGAGGAAGGTGGGGCAAGAAGCCAGTCCAGAGACTCGACACCGCAGACATGACAAGCACACTTTGGCAGAGGCAGGAACAAGAGAACCAAATGAATATTCGACAACTAGTCAATTTGTTGGATAGAACACTGAACAAATGGGAGACCAAGGTGCCAGCGAAGGGATTAAACATTTATTCGGATGGCAGATTTGACTATGCCCAAATGTGCATTGATTTACATCACTGCATGAGAAAATTAAGACTTATTCATTTTCATTAGAATCAAAATAAGAAGGAATATAGTCAAAGTGAAGCAAAACCCTAAAAACTATTGATCTGAGATAATCCTGCAGTACTAGTGCTGAATGAGTTGGCCAGGTCCTCAAATGAGGAGCCCAAGGAGGGTGGTGATCCTATGTGATCTGGTATCATTGGGTATCAACACCATGCTAATGGAGGAGTGCAGACTAAAAACCAAAACAAAGTTTAACCCTAATATTCCCAACTGTGCACATCTCGATGTTTTCACTGACTAAGTAGTGGATGATCGAAGAAAACTAGGTGAGAAGAAAGATAGGCAGAATAAGTCAAATTTGAATACAGATCAATGGAGGGCAATTAACAGACTGAGAAATTTGACACCATAAAATCCTTGGCTAAAGGAGGTAATGTGGTCGTGATGAACACAATGGACTACTTGGCAGAAGTCATGCGACAACTGAAGAACATCAAGAATTATAAAATCCTGGATCACAACCATATCCCAGAATATCAGGATGAGCTTAACATATTGTGTGGATGGTTTGAAAATGGATTCTGAGAATGGGGGGAGAAGGAATATTTTATGGTGATATCCGGTAACGCCAACAATCTACTTGTACCGAAGATGCACAAGAGGCTCCACAGACCACCGGGGGAGGCCAATTGTGTCGGCAATAGGCTCCATGTTGGGAAAGAACTCAACATACATTAATACATATCTCTTTCCGTTTGTAACAAGCCTCCCATCCTATATCGGAGATGCAATGGATTTTCTCAGAAAGATTCAAGACATCCCATGGCAGACTACATATGTGTTGGCAACCCTAGATGTTGTGTCATTTATACACGAGTATCAAACATAACACAAGAAATGCTGTACCATCTTTTATTCCTATCAACTAAGTCGGACTGCTATAGAGATCATTCCCTCATGGTACTGGAAATGCTCAGATGTTTCTTAGAGCATAATGCATTTGCGCCGCCGTTGCCAACCTATAAATTGGATTATGGGAAAAATATATTTTGCACTCGGAGGAACTCGCCAGATTTGCACAGAAAATAATACTATGTTGATACATCGACTATCTATTTGTGATCTGGGGAGGTAGTACCAAAGAATGGCTAGAGTTTCTTGCAATAATCAATGATCACACACAACATAAAATTCATGGAACATGACCCCAAAAGCATTATTTACTTGGATGTGAAAATTGAGATTGTGGGCGAAAGGCAGGGATCGAAATTGGGATTTGTTGACCAGGAGCAAATGGCAGCTCCTTGGTATCCAGCAGAACCAGTTAGGCAGGAGCTACCATTGGGGAACCAGGAGCTGGTACAGACTGTGCAGCAAATCTAACTTTGCGCAAGATGCCAACTCTAACTTTGTATCCATTTCATGTTATGCTCTAATGTCCCTTAAGTGTATTCTTTATCGTCCTTTATATACATCCCCATGCATACATAGTTAATATCACATAGCTAGGTTTGTTTGGCATCACTTGCCCCAGGAGTCAAAAGTAGCTGCTAGTTGGTTCAAGCTAACCAGGTTCCCCTTGACTATGATCGGGAGCTAAATGGTTCCCAGTTCCTGGCAATTTCGCACCCTGGAAGTATACAGAGTACAATGCACCGGAAAGTAACCAGCACAAACTCCATATTCGATGCAAAAAGTGGTAATCGGAAAAATCTGAAATGGAGTATCACACATGGGGAATTTTTAAGGATCAAGAGAGACTGTACAGAGGAAACTGACTGCCTAAAACAGTCATAGGAGGCAGCCAATAGATTTAAGGAAAGAAAATGTCTCGTACATGTCATCAACCGAGCGTATCAAAAAACAAAGGAGGTAAAAAAGGATCTGCTGCGAGTTAAGAGAAAGACTGAGAATGGAAGGCCGAAGCCCCCTTTATCACAACATATAATTATCAAGCTGGACTTTTTCGACAAATCTTTGATAACCACTGGAAGATTTTAACAAAAGATAAAGAAATCAATGCCCACATAAGGGAAAGAGGAACAGTTATATTTGAAAACCCCATCGACTAGAAATCTACAGGTAGCAAGTGTTTTCTCACCTAAAGTAACTCAAGCTAACTGGCCATCACAAGTGAGGAATGGTTTCATGACGTGTATGAAATGCAAGGCATGCAAGTATGGTACTAGCAAGATGGATTATGTACACCAGCAAACAAAATATCACAGCACCCATGTTATATATGAAGTTGAATGTGGGTGGGAAGTACCAAACTAATGGCAAAAATAAGGATCTTGCAACACTTGCATGCAATAAAAAAACAAAGCCTATGCATATCCCCTAGTGAAATATTTTGAGGAAACGCATGGAGGGATCCTTGAGACATTTCAATACTTCATTATAGACCAAGTTGAGCAGCACCCCAGGGGAAGAGGACCGAGAATAAAAATGATGCCGGAAAGAGTCCAGATATATTGTGGACCTCGACACAAAAAATGGGCAGGGGTCAGAATATGGACAAGGAACTTTATTTTTTTTAGGCTTGGACTAACCACTAGTGGGTATATTAGTATAGTACAGATATAGGCCAGTTTGTTTCCAGATAACCTATTGTGTTTTAACAAATTGTTAGTGTGGAAAAAGTAATCAATCTATACAGCCTTTGTTAAAGAAGTGGTTCCTTGGCGACTGCTTATTATCTTTGTAAAGAAATGAGTATAGAAAGTTTTAAAGGGTTATCTGCATGAGAACTTCCCAACTCTGCGTGGCTGCTACACAGATATTACATTGAAGAAGGAAAAAAAGAAATTTTGGGAAGATGAACTCAAATGCGCTAACCCCTTTGAATGAATATATAAAGGCGAGTCTTTTTAACAGTCTTGTAAATTTTATTAGTGTTTTTTCACACTAATAATTTTTATTTTCCTTTTAGGATTTCAAAAAAAAAAAAAAAAAAAAAGAGAACATTTATATTCCAAATGAAGCTGCACACCAGTATAAAGTAGTTCATAAAGTACAGTGAATCAGATATTTCTCTTTTTCTTTCAATAAATCAAATATTTTCATAAATTGCTTTCAAATAATTCTCTCTCTCAATAAATCAAATATTTTCATAAATTGCTTTCAAATAATTCTGACACGTGTTTCCCCATTGTTACTCTCAATGGTTCTTCAGGAGAGGAAATTTTAGTAGAATGTTTCGGTACTAAAAAGAAAAGAAAAAAAGGGTTGGCCAAATTCTTTTTTAGTAATGTATTGGAGTTTTTTTGCCCAAATAGTAATTATATTAATTTTTTCAAAAGACTCACCGTTCTGATTTTCTGATTATTCACATATATCATGTATTATTTTTCCAAAATAAAGGTTTTTTTTTTTTATATAATGTTCATCAGGATATTTGACTTAGTTTAGTCTGTAGAATATGGATCCAGGTTTAAGCTGTAAAAGGGAGAATGGGGGAAGAAGATAAAGTAATTGCTTCTTGTTTTCAATCTATAGGGAGTGAGAAATTTGGTCTTAAAGAAAGGTTCTAATCAGTTTCAAGGCAGAGAGGGTACAGGCTTCTCATTTTCTTACCTTATGTTGATGATATTTTGTGGTCCTGTGCCATGATAAGCACCCAAGTGCTAGGATATCTAACTGAAGCTTATTTTGGCTTTTTATTGCCGCGATCGTGACGTGATGACCTCATCACGCCACACCCACGTGATACCGTGTGGCGCGATGACGTCACCACGCACTTATTCGCGGCCCAGCGGCCATTTTGAAAATAAGTTGAGGTGCATTCAAATGTTGTTTCTCAGCAATACGCCAATTATATTTAGCGCTTGCTGAGAAAAGTCCAGAACGATCATTTTAAGGAGCCATTTTAGAATTAAATGATTATGAAAAAAATCTTGCTGCGCCCTCATTATTAAATGTGACACAATTGCGTGGATACGCACAAGTTTTACAAATGGCAGTAATTTAAGGATAAGGTAAAATGATACAATTTCATTATAACTGAGTAATACGAATTCTAGATCGTATAAAGCAAAGACAAATTAATTAGAGAATAAAAATTATAGAATAAGCAATATGGTAGTTTAAAGCCAGTTATACATTTCTGTGTCACAATTTAGACCAGTAATACATGTGTCCATTCTACAAATCCATCTGCATTCCCTTTTTCTTAGTTGGTCTTCCTTATTTCCTCCTCTTGGTGAAAGGTTAACTTTCTCCAGACCAAAGATTTTTAGTTTAGAGATATCGAAGTCAGGATGATTCATGATAACATGAACTGAGATAGGGGATCTCAAATCTTTACTTCTGATGGCTCTTATATGTTCAAATATTCTTGTTTTCAATTTTCTGATAGTACTCCCAATGTATAACTTCTTGCAAATACATTCTATTCCATAAATGACAAAAGTTGAGTTGCAGTTTATCATTTGATTTATATGATTAGTTTCACCATTTGGTAATGTGATTTCTTTCATCCCTGGTTTTATGTACGGACATAGTTTACAATGACCACATTTGTAGGTGCCTTTGTTTTCCGTACAAAAGAAGGATTTTGTTTCATTGGGTAATGGACCCATAAAGCTTGGACTGATCTTATTTTTGATTGTTGGTGCTTTTCTAAAGCAAATGTTAGGGTGGTCATCCAGATGTTTTTGTAGACTAAAGTCTGTCATAAGGATGTTCCAATGCTTTCTGAGTATCTTTTTGATCCGGTAAGATTTTGTGCTGAAAGTGGTTATAAATGGAGTTCTAGGGGATGTCTTTGTTGATTTTGGTTTGTTTTCCAATAGAGAATCTCTAGAAACCAATTCCGCTTTGGTAATTGCTTTTTTGATAGTTTTCATTCCATACCCTCTCTGTAAAAATTTTTGATGAATATGACAAAGATTCTCTTGAAAGGTAAAAGTAGTGCTGCAATTTCTTTTAATTCTCAGTATTTCTCCATATGGAATATTGTAAATGGTATGTTTTGGATGATGGGATGTTGCATGAAGGAGACTGTTCCCAGCTGTAGGTTTTGTGAATAGTTTAGTTTGTATTTGTGAATTTTCGACAAAAAGTTCAAGGTCCAAATATTCAATTTTAGCGGCACTGGCTGATTTGGTAAATGACAAGTTGAAGGAATTTTTGTTAAGATAATTGACATATATGTCTAGATCTTGAAGGTTTCCTTCCCAGATTAATAGGATGTCGTCTATGAATCGTCCCCAGAATCTTATATTTCGTTCAAAATATTGATGTTTCCAAGCATGTTGTAGTTCAAAGAGGCCCATGAAAAGATTTGCATAAGAAGGGGCAAATTTTGACCCCATAGCTGTTCCTTGAAGTTGTTTATAGATGTTACTGTTAAAGATGAAAATGTTATTGTGTAAACAGAAATGTAGCATTTCAATTATCATTTTGTTTTGTTCAAGAAATGAAACAGATCGAGTTTTGAGAAAAAACATTGTACTTTCCAAACCTTTTTGATGCTGGATACTTGTATATAATTGAACTACATCTAATGTAACAAAGTAGTAGTTAGATTCCCATGGTATTTGGTTGAGTTGTTGAATGATATGTTTTGAGTCTTTGACATATGAAGCTAGATTTGCTGCCAATGGTTGTAGATGTGAGTCAATATATTGTGAAATACTTTCTGTCATTGAGCCAATGCCATTTATGATTGGTCGAAGTGGTGGAAAGTCTTTGTAGCTTTTATGGATTTTTGGTAAAAAATATATTGTAGCCATAATTGAGTTTTTGCTGATTAGACTTTGAAATTCCTTGTCACCTAGAAGGCCAAGTTCATGCCAGTTTTTTGTTTTTTCATTCCACAAAGTTTCTAGAGTAGGAATTGGGTTGTTATTTAACTTCTCATAGCATTGTTTCACATTTAGTTGTTTAAGTCCTTCTCTTATATAGTCAATTCTATTAAAGAGGACAATTTTGCCCCCTTTGTCTGCAGCTTTAATTATGATGGATTTGTCCTTAGATAAGTTTGTAATTGCCAGTTTTTCTTCTTTTGTTAAGTTGTAACTTGTCTTGATATGTTTATTGTTTAAATAGTCTTTCCGTAGATCGTTACTGACTGTTTTGTGGAATACATCTATGACATTTTCTGAAGATAGAATTGGTATAAATGTTGATTTTGGTTTTATACTCGTTTCTTCCATTAAGTCTGTTTGTATGTCCTGTTCCTCTAAGAAAATTTCTTGGGTATAATTTTCTCCTTCTTCAATGTTTAGTAAGTCCACTGTATCTTCGACCATTTTAACAGTGAGTTCAGACGGTGTGCTCATTTGATGAATAGGTTTTTTAAAGGTTTTTTCTCCAAAGAATTTTTTTAATTTTAATTTCCTACAAAATTTGTACAAGTCAAGTTGTTGCTGGAAATAATCTCCTTTATATGTTGGACTGAACGAAAGCCCTTTACTTAGAGCTGTGGTGAGTGCTGGTGTAATTTCATATTTTGATAAATTTATGATTAGATTCATCTTCTCCTCCCTTGTCTTTGTGCTCTTGTTTCTACACCTTGATTTCTTTCTTCTATTTTTTCTTCTTCCTCCTCGACTGCCTCTATGATGTTTGAATGGGAGATATTTAGAGATCCTAGTTGTTTTGGTGCTCCACGAAATAGGGGTTTGTTTGTCCGTGAATTGGTCCTGTGTCTTTTCAATTCCTCCAAAAAAGGACATGTTTTGTTAGAGTTTTGCTGTTTCTCGTTGGGGGTAGTTGATATGGGGATAGGTGCTGACACTGATGTGTCTTTTTCACTCGATGTTTCTACATCTGAGGTTGAAGGAGTGGAGAGGTTGTCTTTAGGCGATGTTTTCCTTCTATAAGGTTGTTTTCGTATTTCACTGTCATATTTTCTTTGAAAAGTAAAGATTCTATTCTTAATGTAATCATTTTCGTCTCTGATGAAGGTTCTTTGTTTCTTGAGCTTTAATTCTTTCTCATAATCTCCCAAAAAATCGTCTAAGATCTGATAGTTTTTAAATGTGATCTCTGGACATTGAGCTTGTTTAATTGTTTCTTTTATTTCTTCTATGTTCTTCATTATTCTTTCATGAATCAATGCTGCTTGGTTTATAAGCCGTATCATCATTTCCTTTGAGGTATTGTGTAATAGGTCTACCCAATCATTGAGTGCTGATATGTCTTCATCTTCAAAAGACGGAAAGATACAAATCCTGAGTCCTCTAGGAATCCTGTTGACCTCCAAATACATTTTTAAGGTTTTGATTTCCCACCATTTATTAAGTTCTTGCTTGCTTAGATTTTCTAAGTGTTCAAAGAGATTCTTGAGTGAGTTTTTGTTTGATTGTTTAGAGGCAGAAGAGCTGGTTTGTCCATGTCTTAAAAAAAGTTCATTTGCTTGTGTTTCTCTTAGATTAAATGCTTCTTCCATTTTGGAGATTAGTGATTAGAGCGTCTGCCAGGAGCCTTCTTATATAATTTGTAGAAAAAGTAATCAATCTATACAGCCTTTGTTAAAGAAGTGGTTCCTTGGCGACTGCTTATTATCTTTGTAAAGAAATGAGTATAGAAAGTTTTAAAGGGTTATCTGCATGAGAACTTCCCAACTCTGCGTGGCTGCTACACAGATATTACATTGAAGAAGGAAAAAAAAGAAATTTTGGGAAGATGAACTCAAATGCGCTAACCCCTTTGAATGAATATATAAAGGCGAGTCTTTTTAACAGTCTTGTAAATTTTATTAGTGTTTTTTCACACTAATAATTTTTATTTTCCTTTTAGGATTTCAAAAAAAAAAAAAAAAAAAAAAAAAGAGAACATTTATATTCCAAATGAAGCTGCACACCAGTATAAAGTAGTTCATAAAGTACAGTGAATCAGATATTTCTCTTTTTCTTTCAATAAATCAAATATTTTCATAAATTGCTTTCAAATAATTCTCTCTCTCAATAAATTCAGAATTATTTGAAAGCAATTTATGAAAATATTTGATTTATTGAGAGAGAGAATTATTTGAAAGCAATTTATGAAAATATTTGATTTATTGAAAGAAAAAGAGAAATATCTGATTCACTGTACTTTATGAACTACTTTATACTGGTGTGCAGCTTCATTTGGAATATAAATGTTCTCTTTTTTTTTTTTTTTTTTTTGAAATCCTAAAAGGAAAATAAAAATTATTAGTGTGAAAAAACACTAATAAAATTTACAAGACTGTTAAAAAGACTCGCCTTTATATATTCATTCAAAGGGGTTAGCGAAATTGTTAGTGTGCTTTGCATTGGTGTTTGAAATCACTTTTTAAGGTAGCAGAGTGGGAACATTAATTTGAAATCAAGCAGGGATAAAACATGTTGCGTATTGATGATCATGGCTAACTACAATCGTAATAAGATCGCTTAGTGGATATCAAACTAAATAATTTAAAGGTACATAGCACTTTTTTCAAAACCTTGCACTTTAGCAATATTGGTGTGGTATAGATGCTAGCAAATTGTGCCATGGATCACACAAGCCACGTGTAGTTATGTACCTTGGGTATTACATCCAGTGCACTTTGAGAGCATGCAGCACTTTATGGCGAAATATTGCAATGTGGATAGCACAGTGGCTGGCACACCATGTGAGGTGTTCCATGTTAGAACATGTACCAGAAATTCACTTAATTGTGAAATGTTGCACTATAGATGGCACACCCTGTGAGGTGTGCCATATTCAATGTTGTTCCATAAATGCCATGTGCACAATATAATGTTCAAAGAGAATCAGTGTTATGTACCATGTGTAATGGAAAAAGTACAGACTATTTTAATCCGTATGTAGGGAAGACACAACATGCACATTATATTGTTACATTTGATTTTATCCCTAATATGCAATACAAGTGTACTTTTTAGGAGCCAGTTGTTTAATTGAAGCAGCATTGGCATTATATCTCGCATTACAGACATGTACGCCAGAATACCAGGGGGGCTTGAGCACTATTCACTTTATATCTTTACTGTGAAGGGAAGATGCAATACGGCACAACACATTTTGAGTTGAGAGCATACGCTTGAACGCCCATTGAGGCAGGCATTATATATACTTTTACCAATGTGGTTGATAATATATTTTCTGATGCTTGTGGATCTGCTTAGAATCACATGCTGTGCATAGTCCGACATCTAGTGGAAATCAGAGTATTGATCCTTTCTTTCGAAGCTCGAAAGGGACGTCGACATGGGAGTTAATGTAACACTATTCCTAACATGATATGTAGCATACCCAAAATCCCTCACGCGTCTAGGTCCCACAGATTTATTTTTTCCGCCAACCTAGTTGGTCGCTTTTGCGGAGCTCGTAAGAGTTTTGTATTGCTAAATTTGTTTCCACAGCCTACGGTTGTCTAGTCGGCTTCGACATCCTTCTTGACGACTGCTTTTTTGCATTCTGCTGCCGATGACGTCTGCAACTACTTGGCGACTGTGACCTGCTCGACGACTGGCAACCGTGTGGCCTCGGCCCTCTGGCCTGGCCCTTAAAGTAGCGAGAGTGGGGCCCTGGGTTTTTATACCTCTCTGAGACTTTTCCTCACCCCTCTGTTTCTTATCGGTCTGGCTGCCGCTAACCTCTGCTATGGAGAGGACTCCATTTAAATTCTGCCCATTGTGTAGTGGCAAATTTCCTTGGAAAGGCACCCATCGTCCATGCAATCTGTGTCTTCCTCGCGACCATGACGAGCGCTCGTGCAAGGCCTGTAAACTTACGGCCGAAGACGTTGAAAGACGGGCGGACTAAATGGTGAGCGGCCTACACTATGCACGCTGAAAACCTTTTCCCCGTTGGCGCCGTGGCTTCGGACGACGAGGAATCCGTCGGCAGCCATGGCACTGAATTGGAAGCCATTGACCTCCTCAGCAAGGCCTGCGTGTTCCCAGATGCCACGCCCCGGCACTGTTATAGGGGAGATAACACCCAGGTGACAAGGGCACCCATACACCACGTGTACTCAAGCACACAACCCCTAAGACCTCTTAGAGTCATCCAAGAAGCGATTGATGCCCACAGGGCTGCCAAAAATGTCGGCTGCACCTTCCAAACCTCACGGTTCGATGCACTCCACACAACCACGTTCATGGCATACGACTGGGCATCCTTCTGGTACGGGCATTCCCGCCTCCCCCTAAAAAAATCCATTCTCGTCGACCAGCCATGCAGGGCGCACAAGCGTCGAAGGACCCAGTGGAGTCACCGAACACGACTGCGCCTCCAGGCTCGTCGAGACCCTCAATACAGCCGCCGAAGCTTTGTAAAAGCCTTTCGGAAATTATTTCATCGGCCAAGGAGTACAAGGGCACCTGTTCTCTTCGAGAGGACTATTCTGAAGTCCACCAGCCTCTCTCTAAGGCCTTATTAGGAACATCTTCCCCCTTCTGGGTAGCCCTTCCCTCCTTCTGACCATTCATCTTTCTTTCTATTGACTAGGGAAAGGTTTGAGCAATACATGGACAAAATGTTCCAGTTCATTGACTTTTCAGACCGATATATTATACCACAGAGACCTAGTGAAGTGGACTCTAGCCCCATCCCCTCCAAATTGTAGAAACTCCCCACCTCTGTACAGGGACACCAAGAAGACATCTTGCATGTCTCAGATGACCCAATCCAGGAGGATTCTTAAGAGCTTAACCCCTTTGATCAAGACCCAGCTGATAAGGGCCCAGACTGGGATCAGGCGGAGGACCAGGGTCCTTGGCTTACACCGATGCATACTGCTGATCCGGACGTCATCTTTCTGGATCCCACTTCTACTCCTCCACAAAGAGAGTCATCACCTGTTGACGATGAGATGTTGTTCAACTCAATTTTAAAAAGAGCAACAGACCATTTTAAAATTGCAACGCACCAAGGCGCTCCAGACTCAGACTTTGTGGAGGATATCCTCTAGGTAAAGGCTTCATCTAGCCAAGCCATCCCTTTACTAAATTCTATAAAGAAGCGCCTGACCTCTTCTTTGCTGTCCCCGTCTCTCTTTGCTGTCCCCGTCTCTCACGTGGGCAGTTAACCCCTGGGTTGAGAAATTATTTCAGCCATCACCCTCTTACCCCCCCCTCTACATCAGGAGCCGTGCCACACCAGACTCCTTTGTTGTAACAACCACTCGGAAGAGGGCGGGGGGGTACCTCTGTCCTCAGCAGAATCCACTCAAGAGAAACACTGCAAGAAGCTTTACACCCTGGGTAAGCGGATCACCACCTCGGCGGCCTACTCCACAAGGATCGCAAATAACACGCTCCTGGCAAGTTAGTGATGTCCAGTGGGGCCTAGTGCAGGATGGTCTTCAGGATGTTCCAGAGCCCACCCGATCACGCCTGCTGGCGGCCGTGGCTGAAGGCAGACAAGTTACCCAAATCATACTGAAGAACACACTGGACTCCGCTGAAACTGCTGGATGCACCCTCGCTCAGGGTCCCCTGCTTTAAAGACCTGCCTGGTTAAAAAAAACTCTGGGTTCAAACCCGAAACTCAGGCCTCTAAACAGTGGAAGATTACAATCTTTTTGGGAAAGCGGTTGATGACACCCTAGAAACGACTCACTTGGCCAGATCACGGCTAAACCCTTTCAACAGCGCACGCTGGTCCTTTTGTGGCCAATCCTTCTCCTGCTCACCCTAGGGGCAATACGGTTCAGGAAATAACTCCTGGTCCTCCGGTCAAGACTCTTCTGGTAACTTCCAATACCAGCAAAGAGGCTCTCGTTAGAGGCAAGGGTAGAGGCTGAAAATCTACTCCCAGAGGCTCCCCGGCCTGCACCTCAAAGTGCCTTGCCAGTTCAGGACCCTCCCACACTTCCCCGGTTGGTGGTTGCCTGTCTTCATTCAACCACGCATGGGAGGGGATCACCTCAGATCAGTGGGTACTAAAGACCGTTACCCACGGGTATTGCATCAAGTTTCTCTTACAACCTCGCTACCACCCACCGAGAAGCAGACGCCCGTCACCAGAACACTGTGCATCTTGCTGGAAGAAGTTCAGGTCCTGCTGGAAAAGGGCGACATCAAAGTCGTCCCCCTTCTCCAGGTAAACAAGGGTATTTATTCACTGTACTTCCTTGTAACCAAAAAGGATCTCACCATGCGCCCTGTTTTAGACCCACGCCCTGCTTAAGAATCCAACTGTTTTATTAAAAATATAATTTTTTGTACTTTCTTTATTGGTTTACGTAACAGTTAAACATTCGTCACAGTACCCATATCAACAGTAACTCCCCCCCTCACCGGCCCCAGTGCAGCGCATAGGATATTACACATACTAGTTTATTCACTCTTTTCTGTCTAACCTCATTAGGCTCGCTTACATGTTGTGAATGTCAGTCTGCCATGTTCCAGGTTCACCTGTGTTCATAGCTCAGTGGGAGGTGTTAATCAACGGGCATGCTCCACCTTGTTATGTACCCCATTGCACATATTTAACATTCTCATTACTGGTGAAGTATCTTTTCAATAATGGATTGAATAACTTTATTACATTGTCTCGCCACTTGTCAGCATGTTTTGCATCCGCTCTGACTAATATTGTCGGAAAAGGGGCAGTAATCAATCGGCCTTCTACTGATGGCAGCGTTGATGCATATCGAGTTTCTCTTTGCTCGCATACATTCATGAATTACAGCCATCTCCGAAAACAAGGTGCATTACGTTTCCCCCATGTTCTAGCTATCATATATATGGCTGTCACTGTGGCCACCCCAACATACTCCTCCCCGATCAATGCCCGTAGCCATCGCTCCGCTGTGTAGTTCCATGCAGTTGTAAACATTTCAGACATTGCCTCCTTGATCTTCCCCCAGAAGGGTCTGATACGTGGATAAGACCAAGCCACGTGGTGAGTGCCCATTACATCTTCTACAGGAGGGGATCTCTTGGGGAAGAATTTGCTCAGACGGGCCGGGGAATAATAGACTTGGTGTAGGAATTTATAGTGTATTAGTCTAAACCGGTTGTTTAGGGACAGTTTGCGTGTCTGCATGCATATGTGTTTTCCAATGCTCTTCACTTACCACAGTCCCCAATGACTTCTCCCAGGTATTCCTAAATGTCTACCTGCTCACCAACCTCGCCTTCCTGACCATCTTGTAAATGGTTGATACCAGTTTCTTGATGGACTGTGGATTGAGCACATATTGAAGAATTGGGTGGGGGGTTGAGGGCATGAGGGAACTTGGGCCATTTGGGTCTCAATACCGCTTAGTCTAAAATACTGGAGCATGTTCACGGCAGTCAATTCTCCTTTGGTTTTCAGGACATCCCATCATGAATCAGATCTCCTAATGTCTGTACTCCCAATTTCTGGAAGTGTATCTGGAAAACTCTCTCGTCTGTGAGCAGGATCCGCATATTTTGTATATAGGGAAATCCGGGGAGTGGCAGGCCACAGCGCCGGTCTCCCAGACAATCTGTCCCCAGGCTTTACATGTCACGTCTATAGGTTGGACCTCAGTCCGCAGTGTCTTTTCCCGGGTACCCCAGAGCATCCCAAGTCGGTCATTCGGGCACACAACAGCCTTCGCTGTGAGGGAGGTCAGCGGTGGGAGCCCCCACCCCACTATGTATTGGACCTGCGCCACCAGGAAATATAAGTATAAATCAGAATATTCTAGCCCGCCCCACTCGTAAGGTAGCATGAGGGTGTCGTAAGATACCTTGGCCTGCCTACCAGCCCAGACATATCGTTTAATCTTTTCACTCAAGACCAAAAGTGTGTTGGTTGCCAAATGGGTACATTATTGAATATATAGAGCAGTTTGGGCAAGACAACCATTTTAGCTAGCGCGATGCAGGCCGCCTGGAAAATAGCGAAGAGGATCCATGAGTGCACTCTGGGTTCCAGCAGTTACAGAACCCTCACATAGTTTTCTCTGTAGAGATCTCCCACTGACAGGGTCACAAGGATACCCAGATACTTTATGCCCTGGGGGCACCAGTGGAAGACCTCTCCTACATCTGTTTGTTGAACGCATGAGGTCAAGGGCAACACTTCCTATTTGTTCCAATTTATTCTTAATCCCAAGAGGTCTCCAAATCTACTTATCTCTTGTATCAGTGGGGGTAAGTTTAGCCTAGGATGTTTGAGGTACAGTAATATATCATCTGCATATAGGGAAATGACAGTAAGATTCGTATGCCTCGATGTGCGTGAAAATTCTCGTGTATGACAAGCCAGCGGCTCCACTGTGAGGGCCAACGGGATCGTTGAAAGGGGGTACCCCTGACGTGTGCCCCTCATTGGATTGATGTATTCTGATGTCATACCATTTGTATACACTGCTGCCCTGGCGCAGTGTACAGCAAGCAAATTCAGCGTATGAATGTCAGTCCGAATCCGGAGACTTCTAGGTCGACATTATGCATGAGTGTAAGTAGTCGCCTCAGGTTATTTTGAGTCAAACGACCGGGGATAAAGCCTGCCTGATCCGGGAGGACTAGTGCAGGCATGTGTGTCCGCTAGTATTTTGGCTAGTATTTTGTTGATGGTATTAATTGGAGACAATGGTCTGTATGATGTGCACCTTTGGGGATCTTTTTCTGGCTTGACCAGGGCAGTTCTTGTGGAGTCTGGCTGGGTACCTGTGGACAGGGCGCTTTCATACATTTCGTACAGATATGGCAGCAGGTAGTCTAAGTAAGTTTTATAGAATTCGGCCGCTATTCCATCAAGACCCGCGGGCCTTTCCTTTAGGGAGAGAGAGTGAGTATTGCTTTACAAATCTTTGTCCGTCATAGGTGCATTTAAAGTCTCCCCTTGGTCTTGGCTCAGCCATCCTAGGACTATCTCATCTAGGTATTGCATTATAACGTCATGTCCTGCGTTGGCGTGGGATGTATATAGCCAGTCATAATACTCATGGAAATTGCTGTTGATCCCTACAAGGTCTTTAATGAGACACCTGTTCTGGTCCTGGACCTCCATAATGAGCGTCACTTGATGCTCTTGTTTAGTAGCCCATGCTAGCATCTTGCTGGGGCGGTCACCCTCCCCATACCTTAGCAGCAATCGGGTCTCTGAGAAATCTCTCCTCCCTGACTGCCAATTGGTGCATTTCCTCTCTTTGCGCTCTCAATGTGCAGCGCACCTCGCCCGTATCCTGGGTCCCTAATTCCTTGATGGTCGCTTCCAACTCCCGCAAGGACCTACACATGGCTTTAAACCCCCCTTTTGATATACAACATCCTCATACGTATACTTTAAAGGCCTCCCAGATCATCCCCCGGATCGGGTACTGAGCCCTCATTGGCTTGAAAGTAGGTCTGTATGTCCTGACCAATTTCCCCACGGAACGCAACATCATCCAGAGCCGTGGCCCTGAACCACCACGTAGCTGTTTCGGGGGCCCTGTCAGAGCAGCAATGCGGATCAAGACTGGGGAGTGTTCGGAAATGGTTCGGGGAAGTATATTAGCCTCCACCCCACTTTTAGCCAGAGGTGGGGGTTTTCACAATGTAATACATTCTTGAGGAACTACCATGAACATTTTAGAAAAAGGAGTATTCCTCATCCTTGGGGTGCTTTTCTCACCATTTATCATGCAACTCGTGATCATTTGCGATAGTGGTCCACGCCTGGGCTGCTCATGGTACAGTTTGCTGTGCTGTAGAGGACCAGTCCCGTTCTGACGTGATGGCCATATTAAAATCGCCTACCCAGATGTCATAGTCTGGGAACTTGTTGTAACGCTCACCTGATTCTCGCAGAGGCGCCGGTCTTGACTGGGCGACTACCGTATCTTCAAAGGTGATGTGTAGCACCCGGTTGGCTCTTTGGGCTGGACCTCTGTGCACTGTATGCCTGACGTGTAGAGTAAGATGTCTTAGGTAAGTGAATGCCGAGCTCTCCATCTGCCTCGGGGCAGGGTGCTGTAACCAGTTTCTTCACTGGATAGGTAGCGCAGGCCTCTTGACTTCAGAGGACTGCTGTCCGTCGTTTACTGCACGAACGGTAAGTTTCGAGTCATTCAAATGTCTTTAAAGTCTTTAGTAATGATGTCTCTTGTTTTGCAGGGTTCCGGCGATGGCGGATGACAGGCTGAAGTGAGTTGAAGATGGAGCCCGTGTGATGAATAGAAGCGCCTGGAAGCACGTAAGTAAGCGCTTGTTGCCTGCTTCACGATGCGCTCTAACTGTCTTTTTATTTTGCAGGTACGAGTTCGGAGCGGCTGCAGGGTGCCGGAATACCCACTGGATTAGATGTGGAAAGGAGTAATGGCATGTGAGTATTAAAGTTCCCCAATGTCTTTAAACGCACCTTGTTTTGTCTTTCAGATGCGGGATGCAGCGCCGAAGGCCTCCGGAGCGTGCAAAGAGTTGGTAAGATTTTGCCTTTCAGATGCCGGAATGCTAACCTGTTCTTTCTTGTCTTTATAGGTGTTGCTGAAGACTGGATTCAGGATGGTAAGCCTTTGCCTTTCAGATGCCGGAATGCTAACCTGTTCTTTCTTGTCTTTATAGGTGTTGCTGAAGACTGGATTCAGGATGGTAAGCCTTTGCCTTTCAGATGCCGGAATGCTAACCTGTTCTTTCTTGTCTTTATAGGTGTTGCTGAAGACTGGATTCAGGATGGTAAGCCTTTTTCCTTAGGCCCAGGACCGGATGCAGAAGACACGATGAGCGTTCTGCTGCAGAGGTTGCAGAATAACGCAAAGCAAGATTCATCCACCGGGTGTGGTTTAAATAGCCTCCTGTAGTGCTTAGGTGTCTCCTTCCACAGCCACGCCTAAGTAAGAAAAGAGTTCCTGGTAAGAAAAGAGTTCCTGCCTTCCAGAAGAGTTCCAGTGTTCTGAATCTAGGGAGTGGCTCCAGCCCCACCCAACAGGAAAAGTAGTTCCAAACAGAAGAGGATCAGAGGCTCAACTGGCAGGCAAGTAAGCAGCATGGTCTGCTGAAGGTAAGTCCACCCAAGCATTATGAGCCCGGCGCTTCCAGCGCTGGGACTGGGCATATTTATGAGCCTGGTGCCACTGGCGCCAGGACTGGGTCCAAAAGGTCCCAATTGGGACTGGTTGGCACTCGGAACCTGGGTTATGGATCTGCTTCCAAGGGAGTTGGGAAAACCCTGACCTTTTGGAAGCAGAGATCATGACACTTGTGGATATGGTTGGCACACTGGTGAAAGAAATCGGGGGAGTCTGTGTTTGGTGCATATATGTTTATCAACCGGAGCTTTAATCCAGAGACTTCCCCGACTAGTAGAATACATCACTCCTCCTCATCCCCAAACTGTTAGTGCAACTGAACGCCAAGGAGCAGTGTATATGTATGTATGTATACATTCAACATTCATAAAGCAGCACAAAGTTCATTTTGTTCTGCTGAGGCACAAAACACAAATTCTGAACATGGGACAGAAAGCAGGAGTTGATCAAAATGGCGGATAACTCAAAATGGCGACGTAGTCAGCCTGTTTCAGGTTCATTCAATGTGATATTACAGTGCGATGCAAATGTGCTTAGGCCAACATTTACTATCAGGCAGTATTATGTAAAACATAAATTCACAATATTCAGGCACCAGGGCCTTGTGGACAATGCAGAGGGGTTTGAACGTAATCCTCACAGCCACTGGGAGCCAGTGCAGAGATTTCAGTCCTTGAGAGATACGATCCCTGGGCTTGAGGCCAAGGACAAGTGTCACAGTCCTGTTCTGGATGAGTTGCAGAGGGCGGAGAGTAGAAGCAGGCAGATTTAGATGAAGGCTGTTGAAATAGTCCAGCCTGGAGAGAACCAGAGCTCTGGAGACGGTGAGCTTCTGGGGGGAAGGAGAGGAAAGGAAGAATACCTCTGAGGAGGTGCAGTTGGTAGTGTGACTTCTTAGCTACGTGAGAGATGTGAAGAGAGAAGGACAGTGTGGAGTCGAAGATAACCACAAGGTTTTTGGCCTCTCCGGTGGGAGCAGGAGGAGGGCCAAGAGAGGCCGGCCAGAGAGTGACGGTAAAGGAGGGAGTAGGTGTGCTGATGAGGAGAATCTCAGTCTTACTGGCATTAAGGCAGAGATCATTGGCGGCACACCACTCCTGGATAGCAGACAGTCTGAGATGAGTGAAGGAGAAGAGGTGGATGAAGGTAGCCTGAAAAGGACCGAGTGTCATCCGCATAGCACTGGAAGTTGGGGCCGAAAGCGGCAGTGCAGTGGGCAAGAAGTGCCAGGTATTGGTTGAACAGCCAGGGAGAGCGGTTAGACCACTGGGGAACACCAGAGGTAGAGATAGAGGGGAAGGACCCAAGTTGGACCTGGGAGGGGTCGATCAGAGAGGAAAGAGGTCGGTAATGCCAGGGCCTGACCGGTGATGGCCAGGTTATCATGGAGACGGTTGAGCAGGATGGTGTGGTTGACTGTGTCAAAGGCAGAAGAGAACTCAAGTAAGATGAGGACACGGGGTGTTGGAATCAAGGTTGGAGAGCAGGTCTTCATGGATGTTGAGGAGAGCAGTTTCCATGCTTCTGGCAGCTCAGAAGCCAGACTGATGGTCATGAAGACAACCAACAGATTCAGTGTGGAGATTAAGCTGGGAGATGGCCAGCTTTTCCAGGGGTTTGCCCGGGAAGGGAGTGATGGAGATTGGGCGATATTTAGCCGGGCCTGGTCGGCAGAGTGTTTCTTAAGCAGAGGGTTCACAAGGGAGTGCTTAAGGGGGGGGGTGGGAAGACTCCAGTGGCGAAGGAATTATTGCAGAAGTCAGCCAGAGCAGGAGCCAGGGAGTCAATGTGGTCCTTGATGGTTTTGGAGGAGCAGGGATGAACCTGTTTTGATGAGACTTTCATAGATCCAACTTGTTTAGAAACCTCGTCTGGGGAGGACACAGGAAAGGCAGAGAAGGAGGGAGGAGAAGTGGCCCAAGACGGGCCAGAGGAAGAGCAGGGAGTAGAGGGGGCGGGGGAGAGGAGGAGAGAGTAGTTTTAGAGATGAAATGAGAAGCCAGAGAATATGTCAAAACAGTGATAGAATATACGTTCATATCTTTAGTACCATAATGTTGCATGCTCCTTAATGATCATGCAAGTTCCCGAAAACAAAGATCCTGCTTTTTTTGACAGTTACTTTTCAGCACAGCTACTCAACAAATTTGTGTTCAACCTAGAAATATGCAAAATGTCAAGTTCACTCACTGCTCAAAGGCTTTCAATTCAGTTCCGAGACCAAAACAGCCATGGAGTTGAAATCATTAAATTCATATGTGGGGCCACAGTTTTTCTACTTAAGACCAAACATCAGTGAGTAATTGACCTGGATAAATGGACAGTCTCCCTGCTGGTGCATACAATGCAATGGCACGCAGAAATAACTAATCGTACTGCAGAAGGATTGTTAATTTCTTTTGGTGCTTTAGCCTATGCCTATTTAAACTTTTAGTGACATGATTTGCTTGTACGTTTTTGTTGTAATTGTAAAGTTCTCTCCAGCACTGCTTGAGGCCCAAACACATCAGTAAAATTGTTTTATTTGCTAATTTTCTCCTAGAAAAGCTACATTGGACGTGTGCCACATGGGCTTCCAAGAACTTCTGTCTCCTTGCTGAGAACATACTCTGAGCAACCATGTAAGTATTAGGCTTACTGTTTTATTATTTTGAATGAGCCTATTCTTGCCAACCCACCACAATCTAAAGTGAGGTCTTCAGCAGGGTTCGAAATTGAGCAGAGCTGAGAGCTATTTAGCTCCTGCTTTTAGCCTAGGAGAGCATTGTTAGATTGGAACCAACAGCTACTTTTGCCTCCCATGACAGCTGGTGCCTTATGTCAATGAAGATATACTTGGGACACATCCAGTACACATTTAACCATAAAGGATCATACATAATGTGCAAAAAGTAAAAGTTTGCCTTTCCTGTAGAAATTGTTGTGGTCCTCTCTGTACTCGCTCCTGGTTCCCCATCGGTTGCATCTGCCTACTTGGTGATGCCTGACACCCAGGAGCTAGTTTAAGCTCCTGCTCATGGAATCTTAATTTCGAACCTTGTTTAGAGATGCCTGCAATGAGTTAATGTCAGAATATGCTACATACAAATACTTGAATTGTGTATTACTTGTTTATTTATTTGCTCATCCTGAAAATCCACTGGGTTTCACGGTTTGTGAGATCAGCAGGCCCATTGCTCATTTTAATTTGTCTCAAACTGATCACATGTGTTTTTGAGTTCATACATGGATTGAATGTAGAACAAAGGGAATATTACACAAATGCTATGCCTTATCAATCCCTGACCTCGTAGTAATCTGTCTGTTGCCTTGCTCAGGGTTGCGGAGTGGTGTGTGCCAGATTAAGAAGTTTAATGCTGCATTTCTGGGTTTGTGACTGGTCAGAATATTTTTTAAGGTGATGTGCCATTTGTTGGGGCTAAAATGTGCTGTATACCCAGCAGCTCGGACTCGGGTGAGGCCTACTTGTTTCGTTACCAGTCCTTGCAATGCTCCCTTGATTTTAAAATGTCAAGCAGCCTATACCCCAAATCAGCTCTCACCAATACAAATGGGAAACAGCAAAGTAGAAAGATTTTCGTTTTTTTAAAAATTGCTCCTAGGTTTTTGCGTCCATCCAAAAGATGTACTGTGTCCAGTGCGCTCAATTTGACCGACACCCACTCCTTTCTCCTTCAAGTGGAAAAATGTATCTACTTTGTGGTGGATATGGAGCCTGCTTGGTACCACATTTAGCAGTGTGCTGTGAGTCAGTGGACGATTAGTAACTGAGGCACCTTCTAATTGACATGTGGATCCTGCCGTAGTGTTCACATAATACTCAATTATGCGGACATTTTAAACAACTGGTTGTAGCCTAATAGTGCCTGACAAGTGTGACACAAACCACCAGGCTCTACTTTGATTCTAAGGCCATTTAGTGCCATACTAGCATACCCAAGAGCCATTAACTCTTTGTTTGGGAAGTTGTATGAAGTACATCAGGAAACCTCTAGAACATGAATCTGCCACTTGCGGCTCTCAAGATTTATTTGGACAGCAGTCCCCATACTAGCCGTTTTGTACTACAACTTGCATCAAGCCAAATGTTGCAGCCCCCAGCTATAGAAGTCATTTAAATCATAATGACAGTTATATTTTTCATCTTGTGAGATACATTTGTGTCACACTATGAATGAGCTCCTTGCTGTCCTGCTCATAGTTTGATACCAGAAACACAGGAGCTGTTTTTTTATCATGCTCATATAATCCTTGTTGAGTCAGATGCAATTAGAGCTTTGGACAAAATAGCAAATCCCTTGTAGAAGAACTGATTGAAGATCTGAAGACTCCTCCTGAAGAGCCCCAGAATCTCGTTCTGCATCATGCCCGGTGAAGCCCTTTTGGACTGCTTGATCTGTGAAGGCCCTGTGCAGTGCCTTAACCCCTGGACACGTGGGACCAAACGGTCTTGATGTGTTCTTAAGGAGCCAGCCGTCCTGAGGCTTCAGAAGTGTCCCCATATCACCTGGTGGACTGTCCATCTCTCCAGTCGGCTACCTTCGATGGAACTGTCACCATTCCTTGTTTGCAGCCAGAACCTTAGTGGTAGACTACTGGCTGTATAAGTCGCCCTCCTGATGAATTTCAGCCTCCTAACCTCAAGGGATCCTGTCCTGGAAAGACTCCTTCAACCGCGACTGGATGGGCGCCTGCCATCGTCTATGTGTGATATGATATGGCATTTATAACGTGCCTATACACAAGTGTGGTAGGTGTGGCTGGAACTTTCGTTTCACCATCCTGTGAATTGTCCTGAAGAGGGCTGCATTTGTGCATCATCTATTTCTCCATTGCCAACGTTTGCACTCTGCTCCTGGACCCGACCAGAAGAAATCTTGCACCCGCAGCTCCTGGGCACCTCTCACCGGAATCAACTGTGGGAAATCCAACCTCTAGTTTACCCATCCTGTCATCTTTGAAAAGTGGTTAAGTAAACGCAAAGTGTTTGTCTCCCGTGCCTTCCAACGATGGCATTGATACCAGGTCTTGATAACAAGTCTCTTTGTATCTTTCCATTCCACTGCTTTTTGGTCATTGAACCGGCATAGTGGAACCTGAAGGATAAGAACACTTTTACTTAACCAAAAACTTAATTGCATCTCTGCTTTTGAACAATCACCAACACAAGTAACACACCTGCTACAAATACTGAAGCATTGCGACTTTTGGGCACAGGGTCCCCTTCTTAGGGATTGGACTGCTAAAGCTAGAGAATATCCCTTTGGGCTTGGTTCCATCTTAATGCATCACTTTACTTACCTCTTCTGTTGATTGAAGTCATTGAATGCATTTTAAGAACCTATGGTGACTGTGTATATTATTGAGTGTTGTGCGATATTATCATCTGCCCGTTTCATTTTCTTTTGTGTGTGTTTAAGGCCTAGAATAAATAATGTATTTGTATACATCCCTGTCTAAATTGAATTGTGTGCTTTACTGTGCTGACCCCACTCCAATTCTCCTGAAAATAGCCTTGACTGCTCTCCATTGTTGCCACGATTGGGTGTTGGCTAACCTCTCAGATTTCCCTGTTAATTATAACTAGGGTGGCCTCCTAAATTCAGTCCACCTGGCCAGATCATAGAAATTCCATGACGAATATTACAAGATTTTGGGCGTTTGGGGGGAATCCTCGGTTTCGGTTACAGTTTCGGGATGTTGGAGTAATTCAAAATCAGTGAAAAGGGGTCCCACGTTTAAAGGATTAGTAATGTGCAAAATCTCCATTTTATTCCACTCCGTTATTCTGAGTTGTCAACACCTAGGAAAGTGTTTGTCAGTACGCACAGTCTAGGGGTGGGTTTAAGGGCAGAGGCACATTTTACTTGACCTTACTAGATGATCCCAACGATGTGCAGTCTTCTGGGTCTCAGTAGCCTTGTAACGCACTCCTAAATGGGCCTTCCTTCTGGTTGACCTCAATCCCCTTTGACCTAGCGGTTTCTTGAGACGTTGGAGACAAGCCCATGTAGTATTTTCCCTCTCTTGCCAGTTTAACTTTTTTTCTGGGCAGGATTTTTGTGCAGCTCTCCAATCTACCCACCAACTGGGTCCTTTACAGATGAGTAAATGTAGCCCCACCGAGCCAAGAGCCACCTTCTGGGTTTGAATCTGCTACAAGCTATGCTTGGCGCTCTAGCTAAAAGTGAATGGCAAAGTAGAAAGTACACTTTGTTTCTGTGCCTTTGCTACCGTCCACGTTTTTCTTTAGTTCTGTGGCTTTGCTGCAGCTGCCAGGATATTGGATACTGCCCCAGAAGGAGATTCTTTTCAGTGCCCTCTGTCTCCTGGCCCAGAGCAGGCTCATTGCTCTATTATTCCCTCTGCAGTCTAAAGCTTTGTGTGATCCATGAGCGTTACCACCGCCCATTCCTCAAACCTCTTCTATCATAGCTTATTTGGCTTTACCACCTGTCCTGCTCGTCTCACTGCCATAACACCAACAATTTGGAACACCATCCCAAATCCATTAGAGGATTCTTTTTTTCCCCCTTCTTTTACTGGATGTGCTTTGCCAGTAATTGTTTTAATGAGAGTGTGGATTTCTGGGTCTACTTCACCATTCTCTTGGGCTGTGTGAGAGCGAAGAGGTCCACAATGAGTTCCCCAAAAAGGGGGGAAGATCTTTTCCAGAACTTCCTGACAGAGCTCACATTCGTAGGAGGCCGAAGTCTGTCTGCTAAAGACCTCTGATGTGACATTTACTCTTCATGCCAGATGGGCTGCCATCAGACACAGTTTTCCAGAGCCCAGGACACCAGTCGCATTGCTTCTGTGCACAGAAGCAAGGACGCCTCAACACCTAATGTGTGCATGAATGCCTATCAGTCAGGATTAGCAGTCTTGTATTTCACAGATGATAGGAAGAATACCAGGGCCAGCCCGATCACCCTCAGCTCCAGCAAGTTTTGATGTGTTCCAGATACTCTCCAGGAGACTACAGTATGCTCACTGTTAGATTCGAACTGTGAGCGCCCCTTCGTCCGTGACCTGGGGCCAGTGTTGACTAAACCACACGCCTCTCCGCAAGTTGTCTCATACAACGCGCCACACAAGATCCTGATCCATGTGGTCCCAGACCTGTAAAAGGTTTGACATGTGGCCTTGAGACTGCGACCATTGGCAATGTAGAAGCCACTGAAGCAATTTCATGTGTTGTCTTGCCACTAGGATGCATGAGGCCTGGAAGGCCCAGAAAGGCAGAGACTGGGACTTGTTCCTGGGATTGGAGGACATTGACCAACCGAAAGAGGTTAACCACCTGGGCCTCGAGCAGGAATGCCCTGCCTAGGCGAGTGTCCAAGCTGTGCAGTAGAGTGCAGAGGAGATACTCCTACACTAGATCTTGGGATCGAGCCAGTCGTTCAGATCTGGAAAGATATGAATTTCATTTTCATTTTATTTCGTCTTCGTCATTTGTATAGTGCCTTTCACCATGAGTATGATCCCAAAGTGTTGTAACTTGAACGCCCTCAGAGGGTTCGAAGTATGGGAAAGTGGGGAGGTGCTAGTATGCGTGTGTGCATACAGGGCATTAAGGGTTGTGGGGGTTTGGCCAAGTCCCTATTAGCCACCCATGGCTAATTGGCATGTGTATGGGTGGAAAGAGATAAACTAAGGAAATAAACGGGGGGTGTAAGAGGATAGTCCATTCTGTGTATAGCTACAGTTTGAATTTTTGTACTGAAAGGTAGCTGCATTTTTATGGCAGCAGTGTTGTCCAAAGTCATTCGAGAAGTATGTGAAAGCAGATGCGTGCTGGAGTGGGAAGTCTGTCCGCTCAAGTGCGCCGGGAGTGAGGCAGCGCCTTTGGCTAATTAAAAAGGTGCATAGTGGGGAAGAATGCATTGGTTATAATTCAATGTAAGCTTAGAATTGGTGCATTCGTCAAAATTCTACTACATCTGGGTTGATAAAATATGCTGGCTGCATTCTGCTTGCATCCAGCTATCATTGGGTGCCTACATTCAGGACCCCACCTAACAGTTAAAGCAATCTTCTTCCAACACCTGTCACATGTAGTAGAACACATTTTACAATTGCCTAGAACTAGAACTTGGTCGCCCTCATGAACGCGAATAAGTGCAGCACTCTGGACAAACTGCACAACCCTTCCCAGTGCTATGGCAAGGCTATCGTGAAAGATCGTCTGGTGTAAGTATACAGTCTGTGCAATATAATGGCTACCCTCTCAAAATTCTCCCACAGAAACACCCAGGTCGCCCGCCTCAATTATTCCAAGTGCAGCACAATGTCCAATCGCACTAGACTTCTACATGTAACATGTTGGCTACCCTAATGAATATTCACGGGGCAAACACCTTGGCTACACTTATAAATCATCCAAGTGCAGAGGCAAGGGCCACCTTTCTAATGATATGGTTTGATAAAGTGGTCATCCTCAGAATTGCCTCCAGTGCGATACGTTGCCCATCCCCAAAATTCATTGAAGTGTAACACATCTCCTGTCGCCCAAATAAATAAGTGCAATCCACTGCCTGCCCCCCAAAATGCCACAACTGCAACATCTGCCTTCCGAAATACATCTAGCAGGCTATTTAAGGAGTGCAGCAGGTAATCTACACAGTGTTCTGACTTGAAGGTAGTGATGAAAAAGTGGCATGGTTTTAATTGAGCACGATAATGGCTATGCTCACCGCCCGTGCCAAATTACATTAGTTGTTGCAGTAGGGTGTTATGTCAAGTACCTTGGGGCGAACGGGGGCAAACCGGGATGGTGCTGCCCAGAGCTTCCCTTGGCCTCTGCCCTTAGGCAGCAGCCCTGAGGCGCTCAGTGAAGCGGGCTACATCCTGGTGGAGCCACCAATCACAGGCCGGGGGGCGGGAGCAGGAGAGGGAGTATGGAGGGAGGCAAACAGAGCAGCGAGAAGGGCAAAGAAAAGGTGAATGTAGTGTGGAATATGGTGTGGGGGCAGGAGAGGAGCAAAACATAAATTATCAAGAAAGGTCGGACAGCGGGTGGGGGTAAATAATATAGGATGGTGGGTGGGAACAGGGAATGGATGGGAGGGCAAAAGGGCTACTCGCCCCAGGAACGGGTGCCCCTGAGCAAAAACAAGAGTGCAGGATCATGGTCCGCTCTCGCCCATGCTCTTGCAACCGTTTAACAGACATGAATGCCCTCCCCCCTGAGGCATGCCGCCACCTCTGCTAGTAGTTTGGTAAAAACCCAGGGAGCCCAAGAACGGCCGAACTGCAGTACTCTACAGTAGTGCTGTTGGCCCACCACGAACCTCCGGTACTGCCTATGTTTCCGATGAAACTTCATGAGGGAAGTAGGCATCCTGAAGGTCCAGTGATACCAACCAATCTTGCAGTTTGGGAACTTGCAGGATCTGGGCTAGTGTAACCATCTTGAATTTGTCCTTGTGCAGGAACAAATTCAACTGCCTCAGATCCAGAATGAGATGCAAACCCCATTTCATCGGCACCAGACAATAGGTGGAGTATTAACCCTTGCCAAGTTCTGAGTGTGGTACGGTATGCAGTATTTATAACAAAAATGTTATAAAAAAATAAACATATTGAATCTTTTATAACGAATCATTTTATGACAAATGCATTTAGGGGTTGGGTAAAGGGTTACAGTTGTGGTGGGGAGGGAAACTGGGGTTTGGGGGAACCCTCAACCCCCAAAAAAGTGTTATTTTTTGTTATAAATGTTTCGTTATAAGTGCATTCTTCATAAAATGTTTCGATAGAAACACTTAACCATGTGGTACCAGTTCTATTGCGCTCTTTGAGAGAAACTGACTGACCCCTAAGAGGATTGTGTAGCCTCTCAGAGTCTGAAAATCCATTTTAACAGGCTTCTTCCCCTTAACATTGTTTCCCTTAAAAGAAAAAAAGGCATCACTGCACACTTTTCCTCATTTCTTATTGAACACATGTCCATCGATGGATCTTATTTTGATGGGGTTAGTGCAGAGAACTTGATGAGGGGATAGCCACTGGGCAACTTGGGGAGCTGCATGGGATCCACCATGGGTTTGCTTAGTTGGTGCCATCCCCTGACTCAGAAGTGCCCAGTCCCCTTCTATAGCTCAGTTAGGAGACTCGATCACAACATTTCTCAGGGAAAAAACAGGCATTATAGTTTAAATCAACAAAGCATTCAACCGTGTCCTGGTGTGTACATTTTTGTTTTTAGATCAGCTTGGAGGTCACTTGGATCGCTGACCAGGTCATAGTGCATTTCTCCCCAGTCAGGTGTCGCACCAACCCCAGGCTTGGAGTGGATTTTGAGTTTCACCATCTTGTTTCAACAGCTAGTTTATTCCAACCTATTGGCAGATATTATATTTGGCTCCTGTTGAGATGGAGGCCGTCTGACCTATCCCAGCCCAGGAGGCCAGTCTGTTTTCTACACACCTTTGGCCAAGAAAATGGGAGTATCAGGATTGAGATTCAATTTGTGAAGGATTATAGAGTGTCTGGGCAAAATGGCGCCTTCTGGCTGCTCTGTAACCCAGATCCTGACCTGCCTCCAGCAGGGGGTGGGGGGGTGGGGTGGGAGAAGAGTGAGCGGTGAATTTCCGCTATCAAACAATAGGATGCTCTCTTCCCATCCTAGATCCCACACAAATCTTCTGTGGTTCCTGGCCAACAGCTGACACTTTGAAACTAGGATAATTGAGTTTCTTTGCATTGCAACCAGGGTAGTTGCAGTCATTCTAGTGCGTCTTTGCCGGCAGTGTTTACACATCTATCCATACTTGATCGACTGGCTAATTAAATGAGTGCTTAGTCTCATAAAGCAACAGAGGTGTATGTAAGCTTGATCACAGATCTCTTCACTTTGGGGAAGTCATCAACATTCCCAAGTCCACTCCGGTTCCTATATATAGGATCCTGTTTGGAAGGTCTTTCTTGGGCCTATTTCTAGGGCCTAGATCTGTCGACCTATCTTGGTTGAGAGGGTGTTTCCTGTGCAATCCCAATTTTCCAATAGGAACCTTGGTGGAGAAGTCAAGGCAACTCTTCATAAAGAGTGCAATAGTTGTAGGTGCAGTAAACGCTTTTAATAAACAGTACGGTAAGGACCATGCATCATGTAAGAATGTTCCAGGTCTTGCATTTGGCGCACTGCAATAGCCATGCACGTCTTTTTCGTGTGTCTCTGAGCTGTGCTGTACCCCCTCCCACTATCCTCCTCTCTGGAATCCTCTTTTGAAGGGAGTGCCTCCCCCTCGCCCCTCGGCCAGGTTCCTTGCTTCCCCACTCAACTGATTAATGTTCTGCTCTGGGTTGCCTTCCTCTCTTTAAGCTGATCGCCTCTGCGCCCCTTCTCTGCTACATTCCCGCACCATCCCTGCCCTTTCCAGCCCCGCCTTCCCTCTTATTTGCATGCCCATGCTGGAATTGTGGTGCAGTAGCAACCCTGCTTGGCAAAGCCGCTGAGGTAAGTGCCTGCTTTGTCAATGGCAAGATAATGTAGATTATTATTAAATGATGTATATTCTTTTTTTCTTTTTAAATACAAGCATTGTTTTGAACAATAGAAAAAATGTAACAACCCATAGAAGGGGAAATCCCATCTGAAGAGACACAAGACTTGCATCCTCTTTATTATCCTCTTCATGTGGAACCTGTAATGCTCCTGAACGAGCCCCCTTATCAGTGGGGTGATTCTGCAAAGGTAGGGTGCATGGGAGATCATGCCTCACCCAAGGATTGGGGAAACTCTAGCATCCCCTGGTCCTGCTTACCTTTCCACAGCCATTCGTCCAACGAGCACTCCGGGCACTCAGTGTTCGGGTTACTAGGTGCAGAGTTGGTCGTTTCTATTAACTCGTATCCCTCTTCAGTGCTAACGCACACCACGCCATTTGGGTTCATGCATGTCAGGGCCCCAGCATTCTTTTTAATGTGTAGGGGGGGGGCATCGTCATTGTGACCTTCTTTCTCATTTTTTTTATTGTTGCATTTCCTCCTCATTTTGTTTTGCTTGCCATACAACATGTCTTCCTGTTCCTCTACATTATTCTAGGTGTTATTAATAATTATGTCCTCGGCAGCAGTTGCCGGCGTGTTGTCAGGGCTCCCATGCTGGTCCACGCCAGACCTATTCATTATGGGACGCAGTGCATGTACAATAGTGCAAAGAGAATCACCCCATTCTCTTTTGCTCGAGTGCTTCTCGTTTTCCGCTAATGTGCTATTTGCCATAATTATATGAACAACTTTACCAAGCGTTTGGCTGAGTTTGTACTGTTCTTCACCAGGGTTGAACAGATTCCAAAAATGGCCCCCAGAGTCACATCAATTGTATTAAGACAAGGTGATAAGTCTTCTGTGTTAGAATTATATTTTCAGGTGTCAATTGTTTCAAAATAACTCTTGTGTTTTCAATCTCAGTCTCTGTGTTCCAGGTCGGGAGAGGCATACACAACATATTGTCACAAGAGTTTATATCCTGGTTAAGAGTACTGGCCTGTCGAAAACCCAGTGACTCGCGCTGTAGGTTTAGGCATATGTTAGAGATGGAGACGCCCACTTCCCCCTGCAATGCTTCATTCCCCTGTGGTGCCACCTGACTCGCGCTGTAGGTTTAGGCATATGTTAGAGATGGAGACGCCCACTTCCCCCTGCAATGCTTCATTCCCCTGTGGTGCCACCAATTGCCGGGGACGAAAAAATCCAGTGATTTTTGGCTGCTCAATGATAACACAATCCAATGTATCTTTTTCTGTGGAGTTAACTTTTGCCTCATTCAGTGATTCATCCTAAATCTAGCTTCTATTACTTTTAGCTGTATGATACGAAGTTGAAAGTTTAGCGGGCATGGTTCCTCAGCAAGACAGCGTGTAGTAGTAGCAGACTCTTCGATGGAGACCGTGTAAAGAGGATTAACTCGCCACTTGGGCAGCATCCCACAGACCTGCTGGTCCACTTGACTGCTAGACTGCACTGTACTGCTCCGAGGCGATTGCGGACGCATGCGCTGGCATGGTAGGAAGGATGGAATGAACACACACCGGCAAGGAAGTGAGGACATAGAAAGTGAAGTGGAGGAAGAGCCCATTACATGTGTGCACAAACCGAGGTCTCTTCAGGGTGAGTAGGGATAGTAACTCAAGAGGGAGGGGGCAGGGGGTCCACGTGTGAAGCATTGGGGCGAAGACGGAGACAAGAGGCCGGGCCAGCATCTACTCAAGGAGATGATGTTCAGACACTGGAGAAGCACACAAGTAAGTAACCGTAATGGAGGCAGTACAAACCTGTTCCCCCCCCCAAAGGGAAAACGTAGTAAAAATAAAACCCAAATAAATGCAGCACAACTAGAAATGAGTACATCCTAAGTATACTAAATGTGATCTTGTCCACTGTGCGTAGCAAACCTGTCAACAAATTATGATTGGAGAAGTACGGATGACAAAGCTAGACTGAACAGTAATTGGATACAGGGTTTGAAATTGCTTGGAGCAATTTAGTCTCTGGTTCTAACTTGGGAGAGCCTGGTTTGCTTGAACAGGACAACTGGCGCCTTCAAACATGTATATGCCACTTCATTTTAACTTTGTGTCGAATGTTAATAAAGAAGAATTGGGACACGTCTAGTACACATTTAAACATAATTGATTGATTATATACAATGGGCAAGTTTGCATCTCATGAGAAGTTGGATTTGTGGTGCGGTGTGTACTTGCTCCTAGTTCCCAAGCCGTAGCTCATACCTACTGGGTAATGCCCCCGCTCATTGAATCATAATTTAACTCCCTGAGCTAACCTATTGACATTAGAACTGCTGATAATTGGATGACCTGTTAATACAATCCAATAGAGTTGGGAGGAGGTGAGAACCAGGCTCCCATGGAAACTCTAGTAGGGACTGGGTTCTGCATTGGGAAAACCTGCTGCGAGGGTGTGCGTGCATCCTACTGCTGGGCTTGTCAAGCCTAAGAGAGAGTTAGGCAGCAAGACCTGAAATGGGGAACGTCCCGCGTTAGTGTAGGAATGCAATGGGACATAAATGCTGGTGGTACCCAGCCCAAATGTACGTGTGTTGGAGGCGTGGTCAACGGCACCCAACATGGCTGCTTGATACAACCACTTCATCAGCCTAGGGGAGCTGCTGTGAGGCAGAGGCGGTTCTGTTGCTTCTGTAGTGGGGAGGAGGGGGTAGCATAAGAAGCTGAAGTTTTTGAGGCACCGCAAGACCCGCTCCTAGACTCTGGGATCCCCTTTTCTGGATCATGGCCTTTGCATCACCTTGGCTAGTGCACAGGGTCGGTGTGGGGAGGCGGCAGCCCGGAGCTGCCAGAGAGATTCCAGTTGCCGGAGAGTGTTTGGACTCTGTGTTGGGAGAGGTGAGCCCTGACAGATGACGCAGACCGCAAGCCTGACTGAATGGGCCGAGTTGGGCTGAACCTGCAGCAAAGCTGGAGGGTGCACAGAGAATGGGTGTTCGGGTGTCGGTCTCCCTGGTGGAATGCTCTAGCTAAAATGGAGCGTGGCTGGGATCTGCAGGCATCTGCAAGGCTTGGAGGAGCCTGGGAAGATCTATAGGTCGTGAAAAGGAGGAGTCAAAAGGTAGGAGAGCAAGCTTGAATTCCAGAGGCCATAGATTAAGAAAGAGCCTGTGGAAGGGCAAGGATTTGGGGGAGGCATCTTTGGAGGCATTTGGGGGTGTCTGAAGCAGCAATAACCATTGTTAGGTATGTGGTTATCAGCTCACTGTTGAATATCATCACATGAGAGGTGGGCGCACACCAGAGCAGTATGTAAGTCACGTAAGGAGAAAGGTGCCGCACGGTAGTGAATCAAAGATACAGTGGTGTAGAGGGAGAAGGCCCTGCTTTGAGCCTAATTGGGGCAGATGCCACTGCACAGGCTGATCCGACTAGGCAGCAAACTGATTTCTTTTTGGTCTGCAAGCCAGCAGCAAACTAGGGGAAGAGAGCGTTGGTCCCTGTGTGTGTTAGGACAGTTTTTCTGAAGTCCAACTAAGGGCTTAGTAAAACCATTCACCTGAGGCAGTAGAAGACTTCACTCTTAGTATAAGGCTGTACCACCTGAGAATATGGTAGCGTAGACAGAGCAGCCAGGCTTTGCCTTAGGGGGAGAGAGGGCTGTAGAATCAGTACAAGTGAAATTGTCATACAAATGATCCAAAGAAACGCTGAAACACTATGTATTGTAAAAATAAAGGATTTATTTAAATACAGGTAGGCCCAGATAAATCTAGGGAGTAAGTAAGTACGAACACATTTTATGAAATCACAATATAAAACCACAACACTATACTTGAAAGTACAGACCCAAGTATAGACTTTATTTGAAGTACCTAACAGTAATTCTAGGGAAGTCAAAACCTTTTCATACATTCAGTATAGGTCAAGCCTATTATTTGGGAGTAAAAACCAATGGTTAATTTTTACAATTACATTCAGTAATGCAATGGCAGTATACCCTTCCAGTTGTATGATTATTCTCGGCACAAATCACTTAATCAGTCAACTGGACAAAATACTTTTGATGACTAGTGAAACACGTATTCTAGGTGCAGTAAAAACCCATAACTACTTTTGTCATAACGCACAGTTATACTAGGTGAGTAAAACCTAAGGATGTAATATACAATTACAGGTGCTTTTGAAATCAGGGAACCCCAGATTGAGGTAAGCAGTAACTCTTAACTTATTTTGGATGGCACACAGCTAACACAAGGTAAGTAAATCCCACATAATTTGTTTAACCTCACAATGGCGGGGGAAAGTAAAACCCAATGTTAAACTTTACTGAATAGTTGTTCTAGGTAAGCAGCAACCTAATGCAGACTTAAGGTCTGGCTAGCAGCAAGTCAGAGGAAGCAAGACCCAGTTGGGGGACACTCATACAATTATCCTCAAGGGACTTATCTGGTGATATCAACACTTTACTTTTGGGAAGAGGCACAACCCAATCACAGGAGAGTAAAATACCTTCACATATACTTTCTATTAGGCTGGCAAAACAGTGACTAAGGAAGAAAATATGTTAACCATACTTTTAAGAATAGTGCATCACACATTCAAGATCAGTAAGAACTTGTGTAACTGTTCACTCTTAGAATTACAGTTACCAACCAACTCTTTACAAGTAAGTAACTTTGAAACAGTTATTTTCTTTTCTAGGCAGCAGTCCCAATCCCTTGACAGTCTTTCCCTTATTCTTGTAGCACAAGTGTTCTCAGTGGCAGAAGGGGGGTCACTAGGACTAGTGACCAACAGGCAGTGTCCGAATAGGTTCTTTAGTAGCAAAAGTCAGAGTTCCTTAGGAAAACTGGGCAAACGGGTAAGTACTTTACTTCTGAGTTAGAAGAGGGTCCAGAGGCTTCACAGAAGACACCCTAGCAGGATTCTAGCAGTGAGACTGGGTGCACTGGATGAGGCCTCCCCATCACAGAAAACAACCCACAGATGCACAGAAATCCTAACAGGCTTAAGGTAAGTACATACCCAAGCCAACACATTACCTCTGCATTGAAGAAGATTTTGCATCAGAAGAACTTCAGGGTCTGCAGCCAAATACCTGGTCAATGGATTCCTTGTTGTGGAGACTGAAAAC
Source organism: Ambystoma mexicanum (assembly GCF_040938575.1). Taxonomy (NCBI): domain Eukaryota; kingdom Metazoa; phylum Chordata; class Amphibia; order Caudata; family Ambystomatidae; genus Ambystoma; species Ambystoma mexicanum. Next base: position 664,730,724 of record NC_090936.1, read on the forward strand.
AAGACCTCAGAAGGGACTTTGCAGCAGGGATCGATGAAGAAGGCTCTAGGCAATGTTTCCCTCACGGCTGAATGCGGTTTGGCGCCTTTTCAAGGAGCACAGAAGAAGACAGAAAATCACGGTTGAATTCTCGTCATTTTAAAGGTCCAGCACTCTGGTGAGGGGACATTTCGGACTCGATTCGTATCTTTGGAGATCCACTAGGATTCCCACGAAATTTCAGCGAGATTTGGAATTCGGAAGACTGTGCACCGCACGATGGCTTGAGGTCCCAGGGTATTGGGGTATTACAACAACGCAATGTCGCAGCCACACGTGGGATGTCTCAAAATGCAGGTCTCCTTGAGTCTAGTGGGTCTCACCAGGCTCTGGGTCATCGTTTTTGGAGTTTCCAGGTCGATTGAAAGGAAGGGCTACAGCAGGCTCCGGTTACAGACCAGGCTCTCTGGTCGCTGGAAATCGTTTCTGCCGCTTTTCCTGCGTCATCCTCTTCAGTTTAAGTTCCAGTGGTTGATATATCAGCTTCCAGGTCTGCAGTATTTATGAGGAATTACAGTACAACCTCTGCATTCTCTCCCTGCATTTTACAAGAAGGGGCGGTCTGGTTGTCCAATCGGGACAGCCAGCCCCCCAGTGGGATTTGTCCCCATTCAAGCAAGGCGTAAGACAAAGGGCTTGGGAGTTTTGGACTCCTCTCTTTCTGCTCTCACAGACAGACTGGAGCCTGAGCGGGGAGTCCAGGGGACTCCCGCCGAAGACAAAAATCACGAAGGAATTTCCCGCCCTGGATGTCTGGGGAAGGAACAAGAAACAATAAACACTAAAATGGCAAAAAAAGAACAAAGCCATTTTGGTAAAAATGGACACCCTTAGGTCCCTTTACTGCAGCTGTGAACACAGCCCGCGATAAAGATGCACCAAATTATTACAAGGTTTCACTGCCACCATCCATTGAAGGTAAGCTTGTCACTGTAACAGAATTGTTAGTTTTAGTGTGAAAAGGGATACATTGTATCTCCCCAGCACTCCACATAAGGTGGGGTGTGCTGGTTTGACTAAATAAAATGTAAAAGGGATCCAAAGATCCTTTCTACCCTTGGGAACTGTCGTTCACTCAAGGTTAGCACAAGAAAGTTAAAAGGGGAGCCCCTAGGGCAACCCAGCAACAACAGGTACTTATTGCCAATTAGTTGTTAAATATGATAACTTTAAGGACACTATGGAGAGTCTTAAAAATGACACCCGTAAAAAGAGTTGAAGATTATGTGAGTGTGGAAAAAGGTTCACTGAGGTATTGATAAAAAATATCCCACTAATAAAGCAAAAAGTTCTGGGGTTGAACCAGGAAAGGAAGATTTACTAATTATGTGCAAATCTTACCCAACAGTGTGTAGCAGAGCCTCTGGATGTGGGGGTCTCCCGGTAGAGGAACTATGGGGTCATCGCAGGGGCTGTCCAAAGCCGGGTATCTGCAGATGCTAAAGGAGGACCTGACGCAATCGGTAAGAGCAGAAATGCAGAGTGTGACGGAGAAGATGCGAAAATCAATATTGTATCTGACCAGAGAAATGCCACAACTGAACAGTAGGGTGGCAGACACAGAAATGTCAGTTCAGTCCCTTCACACAGACATGCTGCACCTCCAGGAAGAGCTGGCCAGCACCAAGCAGGACATGGCGTTCCTGTTGAGCACAATTGAGGACTTGGAGAAAAGGCAACGTTGGGATAACCTCCAGACAAGGGGGTCAGCAGAGGGTGTGGAGGGCGCCGACCTCAGGAAATCGGTCCAACAGGCCTTTCTCATGACATTTCCAGAGTGTCGACATTGTCCTGGATCGGGTTCATATAGTTGGGCCGATCAGAAGAGGGCCAAGATCCCAGCCAAGTGATATCAGTATGAAATTAGCATTCATACATAGCGAAGGAAGAGATCCTGCGAGCCTCAAGGAGTGTGGGTTCCATCACTTTTCAGGGGCAATCTCCCCTAATATTCCAGGACACAGCAGATTTGATTTTGAAAAAACCATTGGGCGTTTCGACAGATCAGAGAAACGGCACAAGGATCACATGCGTAAAAAATGGAAATTTCCTTTTGGTCTGGAATAGTTGAGAAACGAGATGCACTACTCTGGAAGATGCGGCACAGATGTGGGGTCTTCAGTTGTCTAGTGATCACGGCAAACAGGGTTGCAAGAGTTGGTCAAAGTTGCCAGGATGCAGAAAACCTTGAGGCCCGAATAGTACCGAGATTGGACTGGAAGTCGGCAACAAGCAGTTTAAAAGATGGGGTCTTTCTAGATACGTACAAAAGGAAATAGCATGGTGGCTCCCTATGGCGGCACCTGGGAGGGTGTTCATCGTCTCTGGACGAAGTGGGTTTCTGGGCTGAATGGGTCGGATGAGGCTTCTATTCTACGCCTCAGGATGGGGGTTGAGATGTTTGGGTGTTCTGCAGGGGGGGGTTTGGTTGTTACGGTTGATAGGCAAATATTTCACATCCACATTATTTCACCAATGGTATGCTGTGGTGGGTTTTGGTACACCAGGAAGATATTCAGAATGTTTTTGTTCCCTGAACATGTGGGTTGTTGTTGTTCTATCACTTTGGACTTTTTGCCCTATCGATGATTGAACATTCAGTGTACTTTCATACAGTGTTAGGGGGCTTAACCTGCAAAAAAGAGGTGAATTGTTATGTGAACTGAGGCGATTACAGGTGGATGTAGCATGCCTCCAGGAGGCGCACCTAATGAGGCAAGACACAACAAGGCTGAGATGTATTTCCTGCAGCAGTTTTTTGCAGCAACCGGGAAAAAGAGCCATGGTGTGGGCATTATGATTGGCAGGTTAATCCCGTTTAGTGTGGTTAAAACCAAAGCCAACAAAGAGGGGCAATATATTTCCTTAGAGGGGTGGTTTAGTGTTGGCTTGTTGTCGATGGCCTCTATATATGGCCCCAACAGTGGCCAGAATTGGTACTGCTGTGCGGTCCTGAGAGAGTTCATTGGTTTCACAGGAAGGGACATAGTATTAGCAGGAGGTGATAATATGACGTTTGACCCCAACTGGGATGTGTCAAGGGGGTCTTGCATGGGTACAATGCAGCCTTCAGGACATCTACAGAAAGATTAGAGGAATCAGGACTTCCTGGCGGCATGCAAATCCAGGCATGAAAGATTTCTCATATGTTCACAAGATTTATTATATTATATTATGGTGTGACATGGATTCGGCTTCTATAGTAACATTTTCACATTCTCTGACCATGCTTGTTCCTTGCGCCCCGGGAGGCTAGGCCCAGATATTGGAAATTCTTCTCTTGCAAAACCCGGTTTGTCGAAGGCAGATTGAGGAGGACATTGAGCAGCGTTTTAAGGAGATTAGCGAGGGGGGGGCAGGTGGGAAGCTTTGAAAGTGTAAAATTGGGGTGCATTGATATCAAAGGGAGTGGGGTTGAATCAAATTAGGAGAGAAGAACTAGACCGCTTATTAGCTCAATTGAAGGACTTGGATGAGCAGTATCAAGTTAAGGGTTCTCGTAAATCTTATAGAGCACTTCAGGCAATTCGTAACCAGATTAACACCATGGAGGGGAATAGTCGAATACGCACTAATTAAAGTTAAACAGCTGCTGTACGAATATGGGAATAATGCGGGTAAACTGTTGGGGTGGAATCTCAAGGCAAGGATAACAGAGGCATTATTGGGGAGACTAGGAGTCCAGGGTAAGGTAGTTGACGCTGAATCAGAGAAACAAGAAGCCTTTGGTGTGAGAAAGGTGGTGTAGGAGCGGGTGCTGACAGACGTACCAGAGGCACATCAGTTATGGAATGCCAGCATGACGCTTGTAAAGGGCGAACGGCTCTCGGTGCCTGTGAGGTGCTGACAGCGTGAGGGATGGGACCCCGCGTGGGAGAGGTGGCTAGCACAGCGGCTGACTCTGCTCTCCTGCTCCGGTAAGGAACAGAGGTAATCGGGACAAGCCTCCATCCAAGCCAACACAGCTGGGGGAGGCAGGCCAAGGTGTGTGTGTATGTGTGTGTGTATGTATGTATGTTTCTGATGTTTGTTAATTGTATATATATCTCTCTTCTCCCCCCCCCCCCCCGGGGGAACACGCTTCCATCCCACAAGCCCGACTCGGCCGGGGAAAGCCCACGGCATACACACCCATACACTCCCTTACCTGGAAAGGAAACCCGTACAGCGTTCCCCGACACACAGGGGTTGGCTGATAGTCCTGATAAGGCACATGCTCACGCCGGCAGAAGGGGAGGAGCCAGCCCTTTCGAAGCACGCCAGAGGCAAGTTCTCCTCAGAAAGGAGGAGGGGGGCAGGCATGGCACCAACACAAACTCTGCTGATGTCGGGAGCTGGTTCGGGGGGGGGGGGGGCTTTCCAAGGCTCGGGGCGGCAGAAGAGGGAGAGGGAACAGCAGCTCTTATAGGGGGAAGGCTCTCACATCTATCCAATCAGGGAGCAGATGGCATGGGTCATCCTGATTGGTTACAAGCCTCTCTCAGAGGATAAAAGAATAGCTGCTTACCCAGCTTTTGTTGCTTGTTTCAGGGAGCTGAACCCGGAGAAGAGAGTGGAAGCAACTGGTGGTCCTACTCGGGCTCGAGAATTTAGGCGAAGGCTGAAAAGGAGCTGTTTAACTCCTAGCCTTTACACAGTGTGTCAGTCTAGAAAAATGGATACCTCTCATGATTGACGGCAAATGTATTTTGGTATCCGTGGGCCAACCGTCTCATGCACGATACGATAGAAATACAGGTTTCCGAGTTTACCAATGAACGGCCATTTTGATGTAACAAGGATCGCCATTTTGTTTTCTAACAATTGCTCATTGCTTTCTGTCCTTATTGCTTCGCAGCACATTTTATGCTTACACTGCTCGACTGTTAATATTGTCTGAACGTGAAAGGACAAGGCCACAGGACCGCAAGGCTAATAAGAGTTTGTTGAAACACAACGTAGGCAGCGCCGGGAAGGAATGCCCGGCTCCCTCCCGAATGTAGCCTTGAAGCAGAGCCGCAGGGCATTTAATCATTTCACAGCTGCCAGCCAGTCTCGTTACATGGTAGAATATGTTAGAATAAAGCAGCTAAAGGCTTGAATTATGCTCTTCTTACGGCCCCCCTTTACCGAGCCCTGTAGAGCGTGTCGGCTCCCAGGACACGAATAGCACCTCATAGATAGCAAGGTCTGGAATGTGACTCTTCCCCCGTATGTAGCTCGCTTCCAAGAACAGAAGCACTGTGTTCTGTTCAACAACTAAAAGATGCCTCTGCACTTGCAAAATTGCATATTGTTACTAGAATAGATATTTGAAGGTGTCATAATTGTCGAAAGTGTCCATCACACCGAGTTAAAAAAAAAACCAATAAAGGGGGGGTGTTAAACATGTCACAGCTGATTGTATGATATGCATTTTGTATATATGTAACTGATGTACGTAATTCACTCTTGTGTCCCTCGAGGTCTAGAGATACACGTCGCGGGGCGTGAGAACGAGTTGGCCAACTGAGACTATTTGTTTTGCAATAAACCCTAGCTTTGGGAATACAACCTCGTGTCTGGTGTATCTATCGTGTGTGGTGACTTGCCTTGTTTACATAGACGTAAGGGACCCCTAGGGGCCCCTTTCAAGATGGCGCCTGAATAGGGACCCTCCCCCACTTGTTCCATCGTATACGTTGTAATTGAGTAAAGGCGGAGAACGGCGAGGACGGGACGATCGAGCCGGGATCAAGAGGTGTTCGGGGCGCCCTGTAGAAGAGATGAGAGATTCCTTTGCAGATCTGCACACATCTGATCCCTGATCGACATACCCGGCTAGAGAACAAGGAGGCGAGTGTCCCGAAACGAGGCGGAAGCCAAGAAACGCAGACACGTCATCATTGGTTGCGTCAGTATACAGACGACTTGTGTCCTGAAGGACAAATTGATTTATCAGGTGAGTCATTCCCCGATTCAAAGTAATCCTGATATTGGTTGAGAGTTGACTTTGCAAAATCAAACGCCCTAGGTAAGGTTGATTAACCAGGGGGAAGGTTGAAACATGCCTGGGGTATTGTCCACCCTACCGGGGTTTTTCCGCTGTGGTAGACAATCTTTGGAAGATGGCCAAATTGCACCACCTGGGGGGAACGCCGGCATATGAGATGTATGGGAAGTATGGAATGGGTGTAATAATATTCTGTGAGACTTGGCATAGGCAAACCAGAAAGCAACAAGACCATCAGTGACCTATGAATGGTAGTTTTGAGATAGCGAGAATAGATAACCTGGAAAGGGTGTTGATAAGAAAGAAAGCACGTCCTGCAGTATTTGATATTGTTAAGGACTGGAGAAGGGAAGCAATGCTCCGACTTAGAAGTAGAGCGAAGCATGCGCGCAGGCATAAATCGAAAGGTGAAGTAGCGGTGGAAAAAGAGGAGTGGACTGAGGGTCTAAGGAGGTCAGGTAGACGTGACCAGTTGAATATAGAAAAAATATACCCACAACGAGAATTGCACATAGCAGATGAATTGATAGAAAACATATTGATCCATACAAAACAAGACCCAAGATCAGAAGCGAGGCCAAACGCGTCAGTAACTATTGCCCAAACCCTGCCCGTAGCGCAAGCCCTCCCACAGCCACAGACCGCGCACGTAACACTTCCTATTAGCCAACCTGGCCCACAGCAGACACTCCCCGCTTCTGTTGTCCCATCCGCACCTCCCGCCTTAGATACAGAGACTGTTCCGTCCCTCCCGGGGGTGAAATGGAAACCACGGGGGCGAGAGGCGGGACAGAACAAAGTAGATGCACGAGGGTAACTCGCAGTGCGATCAGCAAAGTAAGGAAGGTGGAATTACAGCAACAGGCAGAAATGTATATAGACGGGAATGATGGGACGGCACCACTGGCTTCGATGTATGACTTCCGAAGAAGCAACGAAAGACGGGTAGTGTTGGAATGCATTGGTGAATATTTGGTGGAGAGATGCAAACAGTTAATTACCACCGCAGCGATTGTTAGATTTGAATGAGTGAGAGTGAGAGTGAGAGTGAGAGTGAGAGTGAGAGTGAGAGTGAGTGAGAGAAAATAATGATTATGCGGAAATGTTTACTGCACCTGGGTACAGGGGTAAGGATATTGGGAGAGATGGGAAGGGAATGCAGGGGTCACATAAAGGGGTCACATAATGGACTGCAGCAGTTACCATCGCCGGGGCAGAAGGCGATGGTGGACGAATTATTGTTGTTAAAACAGGTGGGGGAAGACTTGAAAGCATGCATAATGAAGACACGGGTGCTACTGCAGCAAGTAGCAGGACATAATGGAGGGAAAGGGAATGCACAAGGAAGGAGTAATTCGAATATGCATGGGGGGCCATTGGGACCAAATCAGTGTGCGTATTGTAAGGAGGAAGGACACTGGCGAGCGCAATGTCCACATCTGCAGAATAGAAATGGGTCTGGTCAGAGAAGACCGCACAGAGGGCACCAAGGAGCGAATGGACCAAATAGGAATAGTATGCAGCAGCACCACAATAATGGAGGCAATCAAAACCAAGCCCAAAACCAAAGTGCTCCTAACCAGAGTCAGTGTCAACAAAACCAACAGTATTGAAACCAGAGTGGGGGAGATGGAGGGAAGAGTGGGAACGTTTTCGATACACAGCCAAATACGTATTACAGTAATAGTAATGACTACACATCGGACAATGTGTTGTTTCCCCGATAGGACAGCCCAGGGCAGGGGTCAGAACCAGTGTCTATTCCCGTGAATCAGAGAGGACCCTATGTAGAAATGAGAGTTGGGAATGAGGAGCACTGCTTCCTTATAGATACAGGAGCGCAAAAGTGTTCAATAGACCATCACTTGGTTCCGGATTTACGACTGTCGGGGCAAAAGAATGTTTCCGTAGGGTTCGCAGGTACACCAGTCATAAACCCAGTGTCCCAACCAGTCCCAGTTACCATAGGACCATTCACTGAACATTGTCCTTTCCTTTTAACAGAAAATTGTGGGAAGAACCTGTTGGGATTAAATTTGTTGAAAAAGTTAGGTGCCGTTACACATTGCACGGCAGATGGGGGTGTTCCTGACGATTTGGCCACAAAATGCCCCAGTGTCAGAATTCATGTCTGAAACTTTACCAGGAGAGCTAAGTAAAGTGCCAACCTGTATATGGGCATTGCATGACAACGATGTAGGATGCTTGAAAATAGAGCCAGTAAAGATCCTTTTGAAAGAGGGTGTTACACTACCGTGAATTCCCCAATACAGAATTTTGGCTGAAGGTGAGAAAGGATTGAAGAGTATTGTTACAGATTTGGTGAAATTAGGGGTGATTGAAGAAATTGCAGGCAGTACATGCAACAGCCCGATTCTTCTAGTTTATAAAAAAGGAGGCAATGAAGTACCATATCGTTTCATAATTGATTTGCGCGCGCTAAACAAAGTAGTAGATCCACAATTTCCTTTAGTCCCAGATGTCACTTCAATATTGACAATGATACCTGTCTCAGCAGCATACTTTAGTGTAGTTGATCTGAAAAATGTGTTCTTTAGCATTCCGGTGGATAAGGACAGCAGATATTTGTTCGCATTCACATTAGGACAATTATTTACATTTACGCGGATTCCGCAAGGATACACGGAAAGTGAGTATTTACAGTAGAGCATTGAAAGAGCAGCTAGACATGCTAGAATTACCAGTGGGTTGCATACTCTTGCAATACATAGATGATCTGTTGTTAGCTGCTGACACAGAAGAGATTTGTAAAGAAAGCACTGTATTACTACTGTCGCACCTAGCGGCACATGGCCATAAAGCTAGTTTGAAGAAGTTTCAATATAATCGAAAGGAGGTAGCTTATTTGGGCTACCTACTTTTGAAAGATGGGAGAAGGATAACGCCAGAACGCATAGAAAGTATTTCTTGTACGCCTATTGAATTTGACTAGAAAGGATGCGGGTATGCCTTTACAGTGGGATGAGGAATGTCAGAGAGCGTTTGATCAATTGAAAACTGCATTATGTTCTGCTCCAGTTGTGGGCACACCAAATTATGAAAAGGTTTTTAGACTGTGTGTGAAAGTGAAGGATGTGCATTGGCGGTTTTGACACAGGAACAAGTTGGAAGAAATAGGCCATGCGGCTATTTCTCTTCCGCGCTGGACCCTGTAGCGCGCGCACTACCACAATGTGATCTGTCGCGGCGGCGGCTGCTGCGTCGGTGAAACAAACGGAAGGGATGGTATTGGGGCATACTTTAATTCTGATGGTGCCACTTGCCATAGACGTTCTATTAAATAGGACACAGACGCAACACCTCACCTAGATTGACAAGATATGAGATTATCTTGTTCGCGCCCCATCTCCAAATTATGAGGTGTAGCGCTTTGAATCCTGCAGAATTAATGCCACTACCCATAAAAGAAATTGGTGACAACGAATCACCCCCCCATGATTGCTTAATGGCCACTGAGGAAGAAACAAAGGGGAGCGTTGATTTAAGTGACACCCCACAGAAAGAGCCAGATGGAGAGTTATTTTGTGACGGCTCTTGTTTTAAATTACCTGATGGCACGACAACTGCCGCCTATGCTATCACTACCCTAGAGAGCGTTGTAGAAAGCAAAAGAATCCCCTACAATTCGGCACAAACCGCAGAGATAATAGCATTGACCAGAGCCTGTGAGATTTCTGAAAATTTGAATGTGAATATATACATATATACTGATAGTCAGTATGCTTTTGGGGTGGTTCATAACTTTAGTCGACTTTGGGCTGAGAGAGGTTTCTTGACATCACATGGTGCCAGAATTCAACATGGCCCTTTTATTGTACGATTACTATCTGCACTCACGTTTCCAAAGCGCCTAGCAATACTGAAATGCGAGGCACATAAAAAAGGTAACCTGCAAAGTAGGAGAGGGAAACGCGTTTGCAGACAGAATTGCAAAACAAACTGCCACTGATATATTTTATCAGCGGAACCCCTTTCAGCCCTGTACCTGCCCCGCAGCCAAAAGAGCTCGTTCCTGTGCCCACATTAGCATTCGAGGCACCCTACACGAGGCGCCCTCTCAAAGATGGCCGCCGCTTTCATGCCTGTTTCATGGTGTGCACCATCAGGCACCCAGCAGTAGCCCGACCCTGCGGATTGGCCACTGCAACTACGACTGCAGCCATTGGCTGCCGGCTGGCGAAGCCGGCCCTCTCACACCAAGGCCCTCGGGAACAAGGCTGGAGCCTGTTCTCTGCCCGTTACCTGCCGATCCTGCCACCTGCCAGTCCTCTTGGCCTCCCGACACCAGTCTCCTAAGGTAACATCCATCCGCGACACCCTATGCCCGTCAGGGTGTCTTGAGCGCTCTGTGCCTAAATGCGACACAAAATCCATTCAAAAGTCACTCGCGTGTGCCTATTTAAACCTTCCTTCATCGTGCCTGGCCGCATTCTACCTTGACTGGTTCACAGCCCAACTATAACATTTCGAATCTAGATGCTATGACAATGCTCTGTGCCTAACTACTCTGTGACTCGCTGATTTATAGCCCACACGCAATATGTTGGTCTTTGATGCTTCTATAAACACATTGTGTCCAATTGCCGATAGAATTACTTAGATGCAGCCCAATGCAACATCTCGAATTTAGATATCGCTATAACTACACTGTGCCTAACGGCCCCTTGTTCTGCTGCTATGTTCTCCAATGGCCTTTACAACTGCTGACTTGTAGCCCAATCGCTTTTCTGAATTTAGTGGTTAATATAACTGCACTGTGCCTCATTGCTGCTTTGTTACCCTAATGCAACTCTAGTTGCCATTTTTAACTGTACTGTGACCATCTGCCTTTGTTCGGCTGATCTGCTCACCAATTGCTGTTAAACTCAATGTTGTGATTAAGCTGCAAACTCATGTCACGTTCAATCTAAGTGTTATTCTGAATCCAGGTGTTAGGTTGAATCTAGGTGTTAATTTGAACTAAGTGCTACTCTGAATCTAGGTGTTATCTTGAATCTAGGTGTTGTTCTGAACCAAGCGTTTCTCTGAACCTAGGTGTTACTCTATGTGCCGCTCTGAACTCATGCGCTACTCCGATCCAAGATGTTAATTGGCACACTGGTGCCATTCTAAACCTAATGTTGTGCTAATTTACAAACGCTTGCTATTTTTGATTCAAATTGCTAATCTGCACATCTGCGCTATTCTAAATCTAAGGGCCACTTTGCATGCCTATATCTGAACCAGATGCCAATCTGCAACTATGCGCTACTTGGATTAAGTGCTATTCCAGGCAAGCTGCACTGACTACACCTACGTGCCTACTGCTAGATTTTGACCCTAGACAGGACACACATTGCATCTTACCTACCTCACACAATGTTCCTCCCGGGCCTTTACTCTATACTACTGAGAATCATTCTCCACATCATCAATTCCGCATGCCTGCCCAGCTCACCCCTTTACTTGATCAGCCTAGCCACCACATCACCCACCCTCACAGAGCCTAGCACCACAATCATGCTTACCCCACTCTCTCCCCCATGCCTTTCGGACAGGCCGACCAGATTACGATCCAGACTTCCCAAAATACATGAGCCTAGAGCCAGGGACTCCACACATTCCAAACTCACAAACCGAACATCCATTAGCACCTGCGCTAACCTCACGCTAAAAAAAACCAAACCTAAACCCGTCAACTCCACTACAACTAATAACAGAGCAATCATCACAGCAACCACCCCCACCCCTGCCAAAACCAATACCCTACCTATAAAAGGTGCCCTCATCAACGCACGCTCCATGATTGCCCATGCCACGGACATCGCTGATCTCATCTTAGCTGAAGATCTAGACTTCTTAGCCATAACAGAGTCCTGGCTTCATGCAGCCGCAGGCCCAGCCCTTTCGCTAGCCATCCCCACTGACTACACCATCATTCGAGCGGACAGAACTGAAGCTAAAGGCGGAGGTTTGGCCATCATTGCCAAGAACCACCTTAACATCAGACTTAACTCCACTACACACCTCCCATCATGCGAATCACTTACAGCCAAGCTACCCTCTGCCAACTCCCAAACAATATCCATTCACTTACTATACAGACCGCCTGGACCCCTGGGATCTTTCGAGGAAGACCTCAATGCCATCCTTACTGACAACCTAAAAAACTCCTCACAATGCCTCCTTTTAGGAGACTTCAATTTAGGCTACAAAGACCCCAAAGACAATCAAGCCACTCTCATCAGTAACACCTTGTCTGAACTAGGCTTCACACAAAAAGTAACCAGCCCCACCCATTACAAAGGGAGAACCCTTGACTGGATAGCAGACTACAACTGTGCCGTATCGATCACTAATAACACTCCCCAATCCTGGACTGACCACCATCTCCTCTCCTTCTCACTTGAGGCCTCAAGCCCTACAACCGACATGGCACTAGCCGCAGCCATCCCCACGAGAAGCAAAAAAAATATCACAGCGGAAAAATTGATCCCGCTCATTCTTCCTACGCTTAGTCAACTCCAAGACTCCAATCCTTATGACCTCGTAGAAGGTTACAACAACACCATGCGCATAGCCTTAGACGCCATTGCACCATTGAAACTTAGAAAATCCAAACCAAAAAAGCACCTCAACCAATGGTTCTCCAGCCATCTTAAAACCCTTAGATTGGAAAAGCGTAAACTGGAACAAGTCTGGAGACAGTCTCAGACAGACCATAACAAACTACTGCTTAACAAAATAACGGCCAACTATAAAAAAGAAATCATAGCGGCCAAACAAGAATCCTATAACCAGAGAATCTCACAATCCAAGTCCAGCACCAGAGAATTATTTACTATCCTGAAAGAATTGGAAACACCGGTAACATTCCCAGATACCTGCGTTAAAAACAAACTATGGTGCACCAGTGTCCAAAATGCACTAAATAACAAAGTCACTGGCCTTCAAACAAAAATTAAAAACAAGAAAGACTCCCTCACCAAACTCACCAACCCCATCAACGCCCACTCGAGCCCTCCACCCTCACACCACACACCCAACACTGCTCGCTTCAGCTTTTCCAAAGTCTCTACTCTCGAAGTAGAAAAAAATCATTCTTGGCCTTAAACCCTCCAATTGCAAAGGCGACCTCTGCCCCCCACAAATCATTAAAGACGCGGCAAGAGACCTCTCGCCATTCATCACCAGACTCATCAATGCCTCTTTCACCTCAGGAACAGTCCCCAGTAACCTCAAAGAGTCTTGGGTCCTCCCTCTCCTCAAAAAACCCTCCCTCGACCCGTCCATCCCGACCAACTACAGACCAATTACCACCGTCCCATTTCTGCTCAAGATACTAGACAAGACAGCATACCAACAAATCCAAAAATATCTTGAAACAAACCACCTTCTAGGAATAAGACAATCCGGCTTCAGACCCCAACATGGAACTGAAACCGCCCTGATAGATCTGAAAGCCCAAATAGACGTCCTTGGAGATAACGGGAAAACTGCATTACTACTCTTGCTAGACCTCTCCGCGGCGTTTGACCTAGTTGACCATAAAATCCTATGTAATCACTTAGACTCAGATGCCCACTTTTCACAAGATGCCATCAGTTGGATTGAGTCATTCCTCAACAACAGATCCATGCGTGTCTTCTCCTCCTCTGCCGCCGCCGAGCCCATCCCCATCACATGTGGAGTCCCACAGGGCTCATGCGTCTCCCCCACTCTGTACAACGTGTTCACGAAACCCCTGTTTGATGATCTAGATGGCCTGGGTATCACCTACACTAACTATGCCGATGATACACAGATCCTCATCCCGTTGACGGGAGATTACAACCAGGATTTGGCCTTGGTGAACAGGGTGTATCTCATCATCCAGGCATGGATGGCTTCGCACAGTCTATGCCTGAATGATGACAAAACTGAACTCATCATCCTTGGTTCCACTTCCAACCTAACCAAACTCGACCTCAATTACGCCAACTTCATCATAGACGGGAACCTAATCAAGGTTTCTAAAGAAGTAAAAACTCTAGGAATATACCTCGACTCCTCCCTAACCTTCCACAAACAGGTTAGCTCGATGGCATCCTCCACGGCCTACACATGTAAGCTTATAGGAGCAGCCAAACCCTTCCTCTCCACCTAGAGTTGCACTACACTAGCCAGAGCATTGGTATTATCCAAATTGGACTATTGTAACGCCCTCTACATAGGAGCCACCAAGCAAATCACCAACAAAATTCAGACGTTACAAAACAACGCTCTTAGGGCAGCGCTCAACATTCCCAGGAGGGAACACATTTCCAATATCAGGAAATCCCATAACTGGCTCAGCACAACAGACAAAATCCTGCTTAAAGTAGCATCGCTTACCCACAAATGCCTGAATAACGCTGCCCCACGCTATCTGGCAGACAGAATATGCAACCACACCTCCATCAGACCCACCAGAACCTCCAATGCTAATCTGCTCACTGTCCCCAGGTTTAAACGCACCAAAATGGGTGGCAACAGCTTCCAGGTGAAAGCACCTCAACACTGGAACTCCTTACCTCCATCGCTCAGAACTCCCCAATCTTACTCACTTTTTAGATGCAACTACATCCACTGGTTAAAGAACACGAACCATTAACACCTCTTAACACCACACGGCTGCTCTCCGCATTGCATGCTTTAAGTAAATCTGTAAATCTGTAATATTCTGTAAATATTTGTAATTCTTTAAATATATTTACTGCATTATCTCCTGCCAAACTGTACACATGTTCCTTCATTGTCACACCGTAATTATGTAATGTAAAGTATAAGCAACCTGTAACCAAGCTTTGAATAACCTTGCTGCTCATGCGCCCTCATACCCTCGGGTCCGGTGCGCAATACAAATGAATAAACTAAACTAATAAATACTAAGATGATGACAGTCCAGACCGAGGAAGTACCCTGTATGATAGAAAATGGAATTTCCACTGTCAAAAGAAATGCAGGCGGCAGCCACGGCTGATCAAATACAAGGGTGGGCAGAGGGCTCTGCTGAGTTAGATCTGGAGGGTGGTTGGGTGGACAAGGGAACTAGAAACTGGATGTTACCAAATTCTTATGTGACTGCAATGGTCACAATGGCCCACAGCCCTACTCACATCTGTGCGAAAAAGATAATACAGCACCTATCTACAGTGTGGCAGAATGTAAACATAAAGAAGAATGCAGAGAGGTTGGTGCGGAACTGTATCCCGTGTTTACAACACAATGTAGGTAAGGGAACAGTGACTCCAGTAGGCAGTTTTGGCCCGCCCTCTATGCCTTTTGAGGTAATTCATTTTGATTTCATAGAGATGGAGAGATGCCAAAACTTGAAATGTCTTAGTGGTGATCTGTGCATTCAGCAAGTGGGTGGAGGCATATCCCTTAAAAACATTGCACAGCAATAAGCACGGTAAAAGTAATGCTTAAAGAATATTTTTCCCGCTTTGGCTTGCCCCGTGTCCTATGGTCAGATAATGGTCCATATTTTGTGGGCGCAGTGGTGTTACAGATATGTGCAGGTCTTCAGATTGATAAGAGATTTCATAGTTCAAGGCACCCGAGTTCGGCCGGTCTTGTGGAGAGGCACAACTGGATCCTCAAGTCAAAAATAAGCAAGATATGTGCAGGAAGCAAGTTTAGTTGGGTGGATGCATTACCAATGGCGCTATTATGCATGCGTACGTCTGTACAGGCTAGAACTGGGCTCTCCCCGTACGAAATCGTAATGGGGAGACAGGCAAATGTTTGGTGCGCACCTCAGCCAAAACGACTTAGCGAGGTAGAACATCCTGTGCTTAGTACTTATTGTGGCCTTTTAATGCAGAAATTGTGTTTGATTCATCAGCAGGTGCAGGAGGCTCTACCAGTGAGATACACCGGTCGGGGGCACGTGCTGGTGGCGCGGCCCCTATCAAGTACTCCTGGCAACGCAGACGGCGATAGGGGTGGATGGACGGAAGTAGTGTATCCATGCCAGCCATGCAAAAAAGATCGCTACTTCGCTGAAAGACTTGCCTGACCCAGACGACCGGAAAGAGACAGCGGTCCCAGAAACGAAAGAAACTGTTGCCAGTAAGCTGCCACCAAATATGCCCGAGCGAGAAGTGAAACTCGAAACAAAGCCTGAAACGATTGCCAAAAAGGGGAAGGGCAAAGAGTGCCCCAACGTTGCCCAACAGAATCTACATCACTGTTGGCTGACAGAAAATCTTCATTGCAAATACCGGCAGACACTAAACGTGTACCCCTTTGGCGCCCACCAGCACTTTCCAGCACACCAAAGACCGAATCTGCATCACTGGCGCGGCGCACACCAGCACCTACAGTAGCGCCACAGGCTGACTTTGAGCCTGGATCTGGAAGTGCACCGGCACTGTTCACGGATCACACAAGGAGTGAGGCGATATGATTTACGGCCTCGAAAGACAAAGTGATCGACAGTTCTTTGGTGCCTATGTTAACCTCTGGTTCCGCACATGGTCGGAGAAAGAACTAGAGGTGTAGAGGAGAGAAGCGTGAGAATTGTGCAGGTCGGACAATTCAAGACTCGCGGCTCCTCGGTGCGATCATAAAAAGTACATGTGTCTGGAACCAGAGCGGACAAGCTGGGCACACATGGTACTAAGGCAATAGATAACTGATCAAAAGTCCTCTGAACAGTATGAGAAAGGACAAGTGATCTTACCTAAAAACAAATAAGTAAATCCAGGCTATAAAGGACTGGCAGAACTGAACTGTGACAATTCCGTTGAACTCATTTACAACAGAACAAGTGCAACAAAGAGAGATATCCACGACAAACTCTAAAAAGGAAGGACGACAATGAGAAACATGTCGGGACCGGTTTCAGCCTCCTCCTGCACCGCTGCTGAGAATAAGTTGATTGTAAAGACTGTAAGCTTAAGGAAAACACATGGTAAAAAATTGTATGCTGGCACTGACAATAATCATGTGCTTCATGAGTGTGGTAGCGCCAATAACAACAACCTTAGTATTATGGTATGTGGAATCTATACACCCATTGGGGATGTTTTTACCAATAGTTAATATATCCACTACCGAAAGCCCGGTTCAGGTGATTACCTATACCTTGTCCCCAATGGAAGAAAGACATAGGGAAGGGTATGGGAACAATACGCTGTTACTGATCATGAATATGACGCATGCAATTCTAAAGAAAACAAATTGCTGGGTATGTGCCCATTTACGGCAGCATGCTGGGAAAGGAATAGGTTGGTATGTACAACCATTACCATTAGGTTCTGCATGTAGTGCATCTTTAGGTGCAATGTTCTATGGGAAATGGAATAAGAGTTTTACGGGTCAATTAGCCAGAACAAACATGAATGAGTTTGAGGAAATAATTATGAGGCCTGTGGGTTGTTCCATATTCCATAAAGCACAAGTGATGACCCCAGAACCTACGAGGAAAAGTATGCAAAAAATAACACGACAAAATAGACAAGATAGATTGTCCCCACCAGTTAAAACATCTGTGACGTTTCGTGTAAGAACAGACGAGAACAAAGATGCAATTCCCCCTTCTTACACGGTGAATTATAACCCGAGAACTGTCCCTTTTTGTCTAAAAAACCCCCCAAAAAAACAAAAAAAAAGGCTCCTATTCAGTCGGAACATTTACTGGATGCATGAATACAGTGGTATTAAAATGGGAAATAGAACCAGTATATGTGGGAGATCCAGTTTATTTTATATGTGGAGAGAAGGCATATTCTTGGTTGCCCAGAAACTGGGGAGGTACATGTTACCTAGGTCTACTGTTCCCAGGAGTGTTCCTCTTAGAAACAGCAGACATGGCCAGACTATCCAGATCTAGAACCAAAAGGAGTAGCAAAGGTGTTTTGATAGCGACTGACGTAGCAAAATCATTCATTCCATTCTTGTCCCAGATAGTGAACTCCTATAATATAAGGCGGCTTTCCAGAATACTAAAAGATACCATAAACACCACGACAGATATACTATTTAACATGACGTTGGAAGAAAAAGGAATTAGGTTAATGACACTGCAAAATAGAATGGCTCTCGATGGGATCCTGGTTGATCGTGGGGGAATTTGCAAGATTGTGGGATCAGCGTGCTGTGTATTTGTAGATGACTATTCCCCTACGATTTTTGAAGCAATAAAGAAAATGCATGTCCTAAACTCCGAACTCCCTACTGGAGAAGGGGGCTGGGGAATATTGCGTTCTTGGGGATGGAAGTTGATCTCGATATTAGTAGTGGTGTTTGGGATATTCATAACGTGCTGTTGTTGCATACACTGCCTACCATTAGTTTGCACTGAGGTAACTGAGGGATGTACGAAGGGATGTATGCATATGATAACAAGAAGAAAACCAATTTATGGCCGGGATGACAGAGACACAAATGAAATAAAAACAGTGAAAGAATTAATGGCTATAGATATTAATGAAGATGATGATGCTTATAGTATTATGCAAAACTCATACACAAGTTCTTTAGACTTATCGTAATCGGAGGAGGATACAATAAATGAATGAGACGTTTGGCATACAGCTAAAGGAGGGTTTGTCAGTCTAGAAAAATGGATACCTCTCATGATTGACGGCAAACGTATTTTGGTATCCGTGGGCCAACCGTCTCATGCACGATACGATAGAAATACAGGTTTCCGAGTTTACCAATGAACGGCCATTTTGATGTAACAAGGATCGCCATTTTGTTTTCTAACAATTGCTCATTGCTTTCTGTCCTTATTGCTTCGCAGCACATTTTATGCTTACACTGCTCGACTGTTAATATTGTCTGAACGTGAAAGGACAAGGCCGCCGGGCCGCGAGGCTAATAAGAGTTTGTTGAAACACAACGTAGGCAGCGCCGGGAAGGAATGCCCGGCTCCCTCCCGAATGTAGCCTTGAAGCAGAGCAGCAGGGCATTTAATCAATTCACAGCTGCCAGCCAGTCTCGTGATATGGTAGAATATGTTAGAATAAAGCAGCTAAAGGCTTGAATTATGCTCTTCTTACAGCCCCCCTTTACCGAGCCCTGTAGAGCGTGTCGGCTCCCTGTAGAGCGTGTCGGCTCCCAGGACACGAATAGCACCTCATAGATAGCAAGGTCTGGAATGTGACTATTCCCCCGTTTGTAGCTCGCTTCCAAGAACAGAAGCACTGTGTTCTGTTCAACAAATAAAAGATGCCTCCGCACTTGCAAAATTGCATATTGTTACTAGAATAGATATTTGAAGGTGTCATAATTGTCGAAAGTGTCCATCATCACACCGAGTTCAAAGAAACCCAATAAAGGGGGGTGTTATGTCACATCTGATTGTATGATATGCATTTTGTATATATGATATGCATTTTGTATATATGTAACTGATGTACGTAATTCACTCTCTTGCGTCCCTCGAGGTCTAGAGATACACGTCGTGGGGCATGAGACCTAGTTGGCCAACTGAGACTATTTGCTTTGCAATAAACCCTAGCTTTGGGAATACAACCTCGTGTCTGGCGTATCTATCGTGTGTGGTGACTTGCCTTGTTTCCATAGACAAAAGGGACCCCTAGGGGCCCCTTTCAAGTGAAGTAATGTTATGATGCCTACCCCTGGGCATCCGGATCGAGTCCATCAGCCCCGGGAGCAGGCATCCAGATACTCAATAAAACCCCAACAGCCCCGGCTGGGGGCTGTTTGGATTCAGTCGTGGCGCCATAGGCGCCAGCCTCATAGACTTTACTTACCTTATGCAGACCATGCTGCAAATGAGTCCAAGCCAACGTGAGGCCTGGATGGGCCTATTTTATTACAGGGACTATTTTTTACTCGGGTGTGGTTCTGGGGAACTTCTTACCTGGGACTACTTTGCAGGCTATTTAAACCACGCCCGAACAGCAGCTCATGCTTCGCGTTATTCTGCATCCAGCAGCGTAACGCTCACCGTGTCTGCAAGTCAGCATCCAGTCTTCTGCCACGCCCGCCTCGAATCCGGAGCTCCTAGACAAAAGGAAAAGAAAGGAGAAGAGGTTAGATCACAGACATTATTTGATTCCTTACCGTATCCGGACCCAGCACATCTCCAAGCCTGGAAAGGACATTATTTCAGCACGCGTCGCTTCGCCAGCAGCAGCGCCACGTTATACTCACCAGTCCACCGCATCTTTCAACTCAGCGCTGCCTCCATCATTGTCTTGGTCGAAACCCAGCACCTGGGGGGAAAACAAAAGGAATAACAAGGTGAGCCGAGAAAAGCGACAGACAATCTCTTTGCCACCATAGGCTTATCTGCTTTACCACCGGAGGTATTATCCTTTAATTCGCTGCATCTTTCTATGATGCACCTATAAAGTGAGAGAAAACAGCAAGTTAAACTCATGCAACTTTTATCGGACAGTGTTTGGTAATACAGACTCTTACCTGAACGCCATCAGCTGCCTCCAGGCAATAGTCTTTTGGACCCAGCTGCAACCTAACGAGGGAATGGAACAAGAGTGAACATCGGACATATTGAACTCTTAGAACTTTATAGACACTGGAGTCAGTATTCCTCCGGAATTCCTCCAGTACCTTCAAACCAGTGAAGTAACTGGTATCTACGTGCCCCTCCATGCCATGCAGGATGGAGAGCTCATCATTTAAAAACATAAGGTGAGGTTACCAAGAGGGGATATCGGAGGTGATTAGTGGGGAGAACGAGAACAGTTGGGGGTGGAGGGGGCCTCACTAAAGTCCACGGGTGGCTAAATCCCTTTCTCCACTTGCAGGAGAATACTTCTACGAGTCCAGCAGACAAGATTAGGCGGGCCAGTCCAGACTGTCATCTCTTCACTACGCATCACGTTGGTGGAGACCGCAGTTGTCTGGGTCCGATCGACGCCCCTGTGGGAACCAGGTGAGCGTAACAAGTAACTGTTCTCAAGTCCCTACCGATTTTTACGGATCTCTTTATGAAAAATAATCACTTGGTATCAAACTTACCGTCTCCTGTCCTCAATACCACGGATGGGTATTACAAAAGCCTATATGCCTCAGACTTCCTCGGTCAGGTGGAGATTTGATTCTTAATTTGGCGGGTTGTAAATTACTGATGGCCACGGATGCTAAGAGGCTAACTCTAAACTGAGATATTACAAAGAAGGAAGTGCTTCGGGCTATTGCTTTGCTGAAAGTTAGCAAATCCCTGGGGTTGGATGGTTTCATCCCTGCGTTATATAAGACCCTTGTCAGAAAATGGTGGGTCTGCTTAATTCTCTCCTCAATGCAATATGGAGAGGGGAATAGTCCCCCCCCCCCCCCCCCCCCCAAGTGCCTGGAGGAGGCGAGGGTTTCACTGATGCACAGGAAAAGGACCCTGGTGTCTGTAAAAGGCTTCGTTTATTACGTTTATTTGAAACAAATGAATACATTTTTTTTTTTTTTAAAAAGAGGGGTATTTGCGTTCTATAAAGAACCAGTCAGGCGGGTCTCAGTAAAGAGACAGCTGTCACGGTGGTTTACATTTTACCGGGGAACAAGTCCGGGATGTCCGCTGTCCCCTCTGCTTTTCACGCTTTCAGTGGAACCCTTGGCAGCTAGAATTAAGGTTGAACCAGACATTCCAGACTTCTGCTATGTAGGGGTTTCACATACGGTTCCTTTATACGCAGATGATATTCTCTTGGTCAATTCTGAACCAGAAGTGTCTCTCCCATGTTTATTGGAACTGCTCAGGAGGTATCAAGCAGTATCTGGTTTCAAGCTACATTTGGATAAATGTGAGGCCTTGAAGTTGACCCTATCCCCAAAGCGAGCGGTTGGGCTGGATAATATTTGTTTCACTGGGCATCTCGTAGTATTGGTTACCTTGGAATCCAGGTAATGGCAACATTTAAAGGGCTATATGAGGTGAATTACCCGGGAGTGTTGTGTGCAATTCGGGCAGATCTGTGTGAGTTTGAAGGCCCTCTCCTTGATGGGAAGAATATCAGCAATACAATTTGAGTGTGCTTCGCAGGTTATCATCTCTTCCAAGTTCTACCAGTAGAGGTTCCTAGACGAACAATAGAGCAGATTCAGCAGGATTTCAGCACCTTTGCATGGCAGAATCGTCCGGCTAGGGTGGCGTTGGCAACCTTATTTAGGTCAAGGAGACAAAGTGTGTTGGCCATGCCCAATATTTGGAGGCGTTATCAGGCTTCACAGGTGCATATAATTCGGGACTGGGTAGACCAGAGATTGCGGCGGAGGTGGTGGCGCCACCTGGAGGAACTGGTGATTGGTAGGCCTCTCATATATATATATATATATATATATATATATATATATATATATTTCATGGATCCCGCGGGCCATGAGACCCTTGGGTATGTATGAGGTGGCGCCAACTAAGACTATGCTCGGTGTATGGTACAGGATTGTGAGGATGCTAGAACCCCTTCACAGGTTCCAGTGACACCAACGCCCCTATCCACTATAATCGGGAGTTCACTCCAGCTTACAGAGACAATGCTTTTCTGGCTTGGAAGGAGGGGGATGTGAATGTATCTCTCATATGTTCGTAGGTGGGAGTATCAGATACTTGGAGCCTGCAAGGCTACTTTTGGGTTTGTAGAAGTGGGGCATTTTAGATAATTGCAGCTCAGACACTGGGTCCTTCAGCGTGACAACAGGGAAGCAGCTGTTAGGCAATTAATGTTTGAGAAGTTGATACTCTCTTGGGGGGGGGGGGGGCGGGGGTCCGTCAGCTGGACCCATTTCTCAGCTGTATAATTGCCTAAGCGATAACTTTAATGAAGGTTTCTCTTCATGCACAAGGGCCTGGCACAGGGATTTGGGGAAAGAATTAGAAGAAGAGCAGTGGTCTGGAATTTGGAAAGGGGTGACGAGAGCACTTAATATGTGGGGCGAAACTGTTACTGGCAAGGTGGTACATTACCCCAGAGAGAGAAACACGCCTGGGGAGGGAGGAAACTCTATTGTGGGGGGTGCAGGTACTTAACTACATATATGGTGGAGCTGCACCAAGCTGCTGCCTTACTGGAGGGATTTGGCACTTATTCCACAAAGAGTAATTGGGAAGGCATTTCAGTGCTCTCCAGAGGTTTGTTTGCTGGGTATGATGGACAGGAGTGAGGTTCGAACTGGGGGCAGAACACCATCGTAGCAGCATGGAGATCTACTAGGGTTCCATCCACGGAAGAATCAGGAGGCTTCCCGTTTGTGAGAAGGTGACATACTCCAGGAAATGGGGGGTGGGGGTGTTCCTGGAGTTTAAGAATATGAACATGGACTTTACTTGCGCTAGGTTTACTTGACCTGTGTTAAGGTAATCGTTGGAAGAGTGTGGGGGGTATAAAGGACATGGTTGGTTGATAGTGGTGTACAGATGTGGTTGTTGGGTTGGGGTAGGAGTGGGGGGCCTTTTTTCGTTTTTTCTCAGGTTAGGGTGGTTTATCACTTGGTTTATAGTAAATAATTATCGCTTTCAAAGCTATTATGCAGAGTGGATTATATGCTTTTGCTATATACTACAAATGTCCGCAAAATGAAATGTCTTGTAGAGATGTTTTTTGATATTTGTATATTTTTCTTTTTTTGTTTTTTTTTTTTAAAAAAAACGTATTTATTTAGCTTGGCATAACACAGGCGAACACATAGGACAAGTGCAGTATAATTACATTTGAGAATAACAGAGGCATACAATAACTGTTTCCAACATGGATTCGTTCTTCAGATACCAATGCAGAGTAAGCAGATCACAAGTGGACTGTGATGTCTGATGGGGACCCCAAGTGGGTAGGGGTATTAACTTGGGAGGATGCATCCGGCGTCGCACGCAAATCGGACATATAGCACCGAAATTTAAGCCAGATATCCCTGGGTCTAGAGTGAGTAGGCTGTAGGTAAGCCCAGGCTTCCGCAGTGTCTGAGGCCCATGTGACCGCTCCGAGCCATTGAGCATGAGTTGGGGGTGCGGGCGTAGCCAGCAGAGTAGTATGGATCGTACTGTAAGGAGCATGCAAAGGCCAGCCAGCTTTTTGGAGTCACGAGGAAGTCCGGAGAAGTCGTGAAAGAGGCATAGTGTTGGAGAGGGGTCAAAATGGTGGTCAAGCATTGCAGATATAGTTGAAAAGACCATATCCCTGAATTGATGAAGGCGGGGGCAGGACCAAATCATGTGAATATAATCGGCTGTATCCTGACCACATCTGGGGCAACCTGGGGAGTGGTCACTAAACATGTGATGTAATCTGTTCAGGGTATAATGAAACCTATGCAATACCTTAAACTGTATCAACTGAAAGCGGGAGTTAAAGGATACCCGGTGTGTGCGAGCACACATATTGGACCACCGTTCATCTGTCCTCTCCACCCCAAGGTCGACCTCCCATGCTCGCCTCAGTTTAGTGAATTTCGGAGTAGATCTGGATTGCATCATGGTGTACAGCCTAGATATTTTACCTCTGGTGGGTGCAGGGGATGTCAGTTCTTCAATGGCGGGGTCATCTGGCGGTAGAGCTGGGAACATATGGTAGTGCCGTTTAAGAGTTTTACGAAGGGAAGAATACTGAAGCCATGCACACTGGCCTCGTCTCAAGGGCAATGGGAGGTCCGGCCATTCTACAAAGCTGCCCTGCACAAAGACGACTCGAAGCAGCTCATATCCCGCCTCAGCCCAGCGTTGCACCATTGGTGGCGGTACTTGTGGGACCCCCGGGAGAAAATTCCAAAGTGGGAGGTTGCCATGGAACGGGTGAGCGGTATCGAATAGCTTCCATGTTTTCGTTAATGCCAGGGATGTACAGGCAACCGGTTCCAGTGAGCCCAGTGCCGATGGGGTGGGTTGTATCACCAGGGAACGGATATCCCGGTCACTGACCGCTAGTTTTTCAAGTCTGACATGCGGGGGGGGTGGGGGGGTCCGCCGTGTTAAACCAGTACAATGTGTATTGAATTTGGGAAACCAGCCAGTATTTAAGAAAATCAGGAGCTCCATAGGAGCGGACAGGGTATCAAGTTTAAGACGGACCACGCCCGAGTGCCATAAGAAGCAATTAATGGTGTGGGTCCGGGCTCGGAAGAAGCTCTCGCCTGGCCATAAGGGGATGTTGGTGAACCTATAGAGTAATTGGGGTAACACTATCATTTTCAATAGCCCTATCCTGCCTGCAAGGGAGATTGGTAGATTACTCCAGGCTAGTGTCTTAGTCGCCAGATGCGTAAGATACTTTTGATAGTTCTCCTCGAAGGTCGTCTCAAATTCATATGTGATTTCTATACCCAAATAGGTGATTTTTGATTGAGCCCACGTAAAGCTCAGAGTATCCGGATAAAAGATAAAAGAGGCAGTAGCAATCAAGGAACTAATGTATTCATACATCTCTTGTCCTAACACATCTGCACTACTCTCACAGTGCTCTTGTGGGAGTTGCATGCGCCCTCCTGTCGCCACCTCATGGTGCGTTAAATGTTGGTCGAACCCAGACTTATTGTGCAATGCAAACAAAGCAAGAGGTAAGCAGTGCAGTCAACCTTTCTTCATGCTCTCCTGTGTTTTTGTCGGCAGGTCGTTCAGGCTTTCACACACTCCATTTGCTTGTGGGTGGTAAGCACAGGTGAATTTGTGTTGAATGCCAAGCAATGTGGTGATGTGCTTAAACATTTCATTGGCAAAGTGAGGGCCATTGTAAGACTGCAGGACCTCATACATGCCCTATCTTGGGAATACCTCTCTAATCAAAAATGTAGCCGCTCAGAGAGCCTCAGGATGTGAACAGGGACATGCGTCAATCCACCTGGAGAATGGGCACAAAGGCACTATCATGCAGCGGTATACTTGACACACTTGGATCATGTCAACATAGTCAACATATAAATGCTGGAATGTCCCTACTGGTCGAGGTATGGCTCCTCTCACTACTCTCAATGTATGTCTCATGATTCAAGGATGATCCCCCCGGACTACCAGAAGGGACCCCTAACTCAATGCACGGAAAACCCTCCTCCTCCTCCTCCTCCTCCTCACCTGTATGAGAGTCCTCTGATGAGTCCTCCGAAGATATGGCTCTTCGTTCCCTCCAAGCGGTTTCTAGCTTTTTTGTGCAGCTCTTAGGGCGAGCTTGTCTGGAGGCCACCTTGCCAATAGATCAACTGCTTGGCAGAGGGACCCCCAGGGAGCAAACCCAATTACCAGGGAAAAGCCAGGCTAAAAAACCTTGGTGCAGCTTGAGTGCGGTGGTGATAGCTGCTTCGTAATGGTAAGGACCGTCAAAGGATAATCAGTTGCCGGATGAAAGGTTGAGGGGGAAGAGTGGAACCTGTGAGTGGGAAGAGAGTGGATTTCGAGCAGTTCACCTTGAGGTCCGAGATATGGCCGAAGTGGACAACGTCCTTCAATATCGGGGCTAAATTGACGGAGGGGGAACGTATGAAGAGCAGTGCGTCATCAGCGTACAAGGACACCATGTCCGCCTGACCCGCGGTGCGGAGCCCTCTATGCGCGTGGGATTGGCGTAGCATGTCAGCAAAAGGTTCTATTGCAATAGCGAAGATCAGGGGAGAGAATGGACAGTGTTGTCTCATCCCCCTAGCGATCTTAAAGAGAGGGGAGGACCGGTCCTCAGTGCGGACCCTAGCCACAGGATTTGAATAAAGTACTTTGACCCAGGAGAGGAAGGTGGGTCCAAATCTGCACTGTTCGAGGACCCGCCAAAGATATTTCCAAGAGACCCAAACAAATGCTTTTTGCATATTGAGAGTGCCAGCCACCGCGTGCACATTGGGGCTTATTCTACTGATTATATTAAAGAGACACCGTAGATTTAAAGAGGTTGAGCGACCTGGGATGAAGACAGCTTGATCTGGGTGGATAATAGATGGCATACAGGGTGCGAGCCGCATCGCCAGCAATTTGGCGTATATTTTGACATCACAATTTATGAGCGAGAGCGGGCGGTACAAACCGCACTGCGTGGGAGGTTTACCAGGCTTGAGTAATACCGTTATTGTGGCTTCTCGGAGTGATGGGGGGGGGGAATATGCCCGCCTCTACCGATTCCTCCCAGACAGCTAGTAAGTGGGGGAGCAGGAGAGCCTTGTAGCGTTTGTAAAATTCGATCGGGGATGCCATCAGAGCCTGGGGCCTTCCCTGAGGAAAGGGAGTCTATGGCATCTGAGAACTACTCTAGGGTGAGCGGGGAATCGAGGGACCCTGCGGTCTCAAGAGAGAGGGCCGATAGGGGGAGGGCATCGAGGTAGGAATCGACTTCCGCCATTGAGGCATCAGAGTTGGAGTATAGGGCCTCATAAAACGTGAAAAACTCTGAGTTGATGTCCTGAGAAGTGACAGCCAGGGAGCCGTCAGGTCTCCCGATCCCAAGGATATGCGGAGCACCCATTTCACGGCGGACGAGTCTAGCAAGGAAGCGGCCAGGACGCTCCCGCATCTCTGTATTTCATTGCCAGGCCAGGGTTGTCTAAGAAATTTTGCTCACGGTCCGCCAGGGCCCGGAATGTGTCAGACTCCTCCCCTATAGACACCAGTGTCTCAGGGGTTGAGAGTATTAAGCATTGAGTCTCCAGGATCGATAGTTTGGATTCACTCTCTGCGATGCCCCTCCGGATTGTTCTGAGAATGCCACTTTCTTTGGACAGTGCTATACCCCTAATGTAAGCCTTAAAGGACTCCCAGAGCATGGCCTGCGAAGACACTGAACCAGTGTTTATTTCAAAGAACTCTTCAATAGCTACCTCGAGTTCGGAGCTGAACGGGTCAAGGAGAGAGTGGGGTTTCATTCTCCAGTGTCTAGTTTGGTCGCAGTCCGGACCCAACCCATGGTAATGGTAACTGGCGAGTGGTCAGATAGGGTTCTAGGGAGGATCAAAAGTTGACTAACATTTTTTATCAATACATCAGAGATCACCCATCTATCAATTCGGGAATAGGAGTCATGCACCGAGGAGTAGGAGGAGTAGGTGCGAGAATCAGGGTGGATGAGTATCCATGCATCTACCATAGCGAGGCGGGGCAGGGATGACAGTGCAGTATAGGCTGCCTTGGTGAGTTGACGGGGTCTGGACCCAGACCTGTCGAGGTCTACGTCAAAAATTGTGTTGAAGTCGCCCCCCCAAAGTGTGGGGACCAGAGGGAAACCATCGAGAAGGGATGTGAGTGGGCATAAAATTCTGGGTCGTCTGTGTTAGGGCCATATATGTTCAGTAGGACCACTTCCCTGTTCTGAAGTGTGGCATGGAATAGCACATATCTGCCCTAAGGGTCGACTTGTGAGGAAATGAGAGTAAACTTAACACTTTTGTGGATAAGAATCATGAACCCACGGCTTTGGGTGGAGAAGTTGGTCAAGTATCTTTGGGGGCCCCATGTTTTAGCAAACCTCATACATTGTTCGGTACAGGCATATGTCTCTTGCAAGAAAAGGATCTTGGTCCCCTGACGTTCGGCCTGTAGCTGGAGTTGTCTCTTCTTAAAATTGCCCAAACCCCGCACATTCCAGCTCCTGAAAGTCCGGTCATTTTCAGTCACCAATGCGCGGGAACAATATTCAGAAAATATTAGTATCCGATGGACTGATTTAGCAGCACTGTAGCCCCCGTCGTTCCGCACTGCCCTGTGATCCGCCTCCGCTGCCAACGCCAAGCTTTTTATAACATAACACCTAACGTATCCCACCCCCACCCACATCCCTCCCCCAACTAGAGGTATGAAAATCCCATAACCCTTTAACCAAATCCAAACCAGTGGCATCAACGCCTGGGGGCCTGTGGGCCGAACTGGTGGCGCTGCTCCAGGCCAATGGCAAAACCGAATAAAACATATTGCCTACAATGAAGCTTTGCACGAAACTTGAGAGGAATTTTTCCACATATTAGTGTGGCACAACTTATAATAATGAACCAAGCTGATTCAATTAAGGAATATGAGACTGATAAAATTCTGACGTCGGGGGGGTTTGGCCAGTGACCATGGCTCTCCTCAGGGCCGCTGTGGAATTGTAGGAACATAGCTGGAGTGGAGGATCAGCCTGGGAAATGCTCATCAGTGAACCTGGAGGCTTCCTCAGGAATCGTGAAAAAGAATACCTGGTTGGCGTGCTCTACACACACTTTGGCAGGATATAGCATGGAGTATTTGATTCCGTGGTCCCTGAGCCTTCTCTTCACCGCTAGGAAAGTCTTGCGCTCTCGCTGGACAGCCACAGAGAAGTCAGGGTAGAGGTGTATCCTTGCGCCATCCAGCAGAAGCTCTCCCTTAAGTCTCGCGGCCTTGAGGAGGGCATCCCGGTCTCGGAAGTTTAGCACACGAGATATAATGGGTCATGGAGGGGCGCCCGGCTTAGGTTTAGCCGTCAAGGCCCAGTGCGCCAGCTCTATGGAAAACTGTGGGGAGAGCCGCGGTGAGTCCAGGAGGGACAGGAGTGTATGTTAAACAAAGTCCTCCATTAGCTCAGTCATACCATTCTCAGGGACACCATTCTCAGGGATACCTATAATGCGGAGGTTGTTACGCCTCGACCGAGATTCCAAGTCCTCATTTTTTTTCTCCACCTCAAGAACTCGGTTGGAAAGGGTGGTGACCTCCGCACGCAAAGTGCTCAGCCCATCCTCGGCCGAGCTTACCCTGGTCTCGACCTCCGACACTCGACTGTCTGTCTTTTCAATATGAGCCTTGATAGAGGATATGGTACCATCATATCGTCTAATTTCAGGTGGAGCGTGGTGAAGCCCTTGCGGATGAATTCCATCATGTTCTGGGATTCCGGGGTGACAAGGGATGAGTTAGTGGGGGCCTGCTCAGGGATCTCCTCCGACGGCCTCACCGGAGTCTTTGCAAACCTATTGATGGAGCTCTGCTTCTTCCTGGCCCCTTTAGTCATAGTGGCGATGATGAGGGCCGAATGGAGTGGGGCAGAGCTGGTGGAGTCTTAGTCAATGCGAGGGGGGGGGACCGGCGGGATACAGCCCCCTGGGAAATCAGGGTCCCCACTCACGCCACGGGTGGCCGCCTGGGGTGACTGTAGTATATTGTATTTGACCCAGTCAGGTGCAGCGGTCCCCCAGATTGTGCGTGGCGGCAGGCAGGCCTGTCCGCCCAACGTACCCCCGTGGGGGGCCCTAGAAGATCACGCTGACAGTCAGGGGCTCCGGAGACCGTGCTCACGATCATGTAGTGGATGCGGCCGCCAATACGTCCTATAGGATTTCAGCCTGTGAAGGGCGAAATGCGGATGAGGACCCGCATCCGTCTGCATGTAGAGGAGGCACCTGTTGGAGGCCTCAGGAGGGTTAGGCACTGAGACACCTCCCAATTCCCCCAGAGGATAGGAGCTCAGGCGTGAATGTCGAGCTACATATGTCGGGGGAACGAAGGTGAATGACTCTCAGCCTTGTAGTGCAGGACGTGGACACCGGAGCAGACCATGCGGCTCACATGAGGCTCCAATTAATATATGCGGCGTACATACATAGCAGTGGGAAGCCGCAATGATGTAGGCAGGGGCTAAGGCCCTTTCAGGTGCAATACAAGGGGCACATGCGGCCCAGGCCGCGTGCAGGTGGAGCGGGAGGATTCAGGTGAGCCCGCGTTGCATGACGCCACAGGGAACAGTGGAATGGAGCTGAAGGGGGTCCAGGCCACAGCGCGTCCGCAGGAGCGGACCACCCTGCCTTAGTGTGCTCCGTATCAAATGTCTACTGGTGGAGACCATCCAGGGCGGCGCAGGCAGTGTGAATGTTGCGCTTCGAGTACTGGTGCTGCCGGCGGGATTTTGCAGAGAGGGGAAAGTGTTATGCCTCTTCACGGGGGTATCATGGGGACCTTCCCCTTCATGTACCTTGTGGCCACTAGGGATTGGTGGCCTAGTGTGTGTCGTCGGGGGGGGGGGGGCGAGTGCAGCAACTGAAGTTCGCTGGTGCGCCGCTGCTCCACCCCGAGCGATGAATCCGCGCTGATGGTGGAGGGGGCGCCTCTCCGTTGCAGCGCGGCGCAGTGAGCAGAAAGGAGGGCCGGTCAGGTCTGATGAAGTGGCGGCTGCCTCCTCGAAGTGGCGTCGCTCAGCCGCAACGGCCACGTCACCCCACGTCGGTGATGCGCTGTCCCAGGGCACGAACAGGCTGCATCCGATCCCTCAATCAAGAGTCGTGGGGGTGTGCCTTCCCCCCCCGGTGGGTCCCCGCAAGAGTGATGAGGCGTCGCGGGAACGTCGGGCCGAGCAGTCCGTCTCTCCGCCGGCGCTGAAGTTTGGCACGTAGGAGCACTGCTGGTGGGAGATGGTCGTAGCGGTGCCCGAGAATCAGTGTCACCGGCACTGATTTTTATCAGGATTCGGACTGTGGAGTCCCCAGAACAGCAGACAATAAATCGTTGCAGCCTGAGTCAAGTCTTTGGGTGCAACTGTGCCAAATCAGGATCGTGTGGTCTGCCAGCCGCGGAGCTCAAACTTCAGGCGGCCATCTTGTTCGGCGCTCAACAGCGCCCCCCTATTTGTATATTTTTCTAATAAAAAGATTTGACTAAAACAAAAAAAACAAATGTGCATGTGTGACATACAAGTGTGAATTTAAGCGAATGATGGCATGCAAAAACGTGTGTGCGTGCATGCAGAAAGGTGTGTGACGCTTGCATGAGAATAGGGTATGTGTCCATGCCATGTGAATGAGGTTAGAACGCTGTAATAAATATAATAAATATGCTTAGTGTCAGTCATACGCAGAGATCTTGGAAGTAAAACATGGTTGGCGTGGCAGACGGATGTATCAATACAACCCGGCTTCTATCTGTGAAGCAAATACCCTGGAATCGGAATGGCAGCAAAGGGCCCCTCTTAGAGGAATACTTTACTTTAAACACTTGTATAGCGCGGCCATGGACCTTTGGGCATTACAGTGCTAACAAAAGCAAGGCAAAGATCCTAGGGTAGGACCAAAGAGAAATTCAAAAAGTCAAACTTAGAGACGATTACCTAAATAACCAGGTTTTCAGGTTTATTTTGAAAAACTCGAGATTAGGCTGAGCTCTCGGATCCAGGGGGAGATTATTCCATGGCATAGGGCAGCAAGATGAAAGGCTCCTTTCTCAGCAGTTCTGGTCCTGCTTCTGGGGGTTCTCGGGAGTCTCGAAGTACTGGATCTCAAGGCGCGACCTTGAATTTTGTCCGTGCTGAGTTGCCTCAAGTATCCAAGCATAGTGCCTTGGATACACTTAAAAATAATAACCAATTGCCTATATTGCACTGTGGCCTCCACTGGGAGCCAGTGCGGAGCCCTTCTAGCAATAGAGACATGGTTGCAACGTTTAAGCCCCGTCACAATACGTACCGCACCCTTCTGTACAACCTGAAATCTGTTCATGTCTGACTTGTTTATGCCCACCAGGGGACTGCAGCAATAGTCAATTTTGGCTCCGATAATCGCTCGAGCGAAGGTTTTGCCGTTGGTTTGGTTAATGAAAGGCCTGAGATGAGCGAGCAATTTTACGTGAAAAGATGCAGCGGAGACCAGGCTTCCTACATGAGCTTTCATTGATAGCTGTTGATCTAGCACGACCCCTAAGCTTTTGACCTTTTTCAAAGGAGCTATTGAAACTTCGCCAAGACGAAAACTGAGATAGGACAAACCCAGTTTGGATAACGAGGAAGGCGACCCACGATAAGGAGCACCGTCTTGTTCTTATTGAGAGCAAGGTTGTTCATCAACATCCAGTCCTCTATGTGAGTACACGCGGTTTAATTCAGCCTTGTCCACTGAGTGAGTGCCCACCAAGGGAACTGCGCACTGGCAATCGTCCACGTAGTTGGTGAACATGATCCCCTCCTGATCCAACGAGGCAAAGAAGGTAACCATGGAGATATTGTAGAGGCAAGGGGATAAGCAAGCGCCCTGTGGGATGCCAAAGTTAACTGGAATCTGGGAGCTTCGGCTTCCCCGGAGAACACTCTGCTTTCGCGGTTATTAAAAAATGAGGCAATCCATTTTGCTGCCATCGGCGAGAGATTAGCTACTGCCTCCAACCTGTTGACCATAATTGAATGATCGACCAGCTCGAAGGCAGTAGAGCATCAACATAGACGCAGAACCCCTATCCATGCGCTCCATGAGACTGGATTTGAGTTCTAATAGGGCGGTTTCAGTGCCGCAGCAGACTCTAGCTGCACTGACCGGGGTTGAGCACAGGATAGTTATTGAGGTGCAGTGCAAGCTGTTCATATTCAACTCTGTCCAAGATTTTCAAAAGAAACGTCGATGTTGGTAATTGGTCGGTAATTGAGAGGATCTTTAGGACAGAGGCTGGGTTTTTTAGTGATAGAGAAGTGACCCAGGCCTGTTTGAGATTCTTGGGCACAGGACCTTTCTGAGAGAGAGGCATTTACAAATTTACAGATGGCGGTCAAAAGAACTGGGGGACAGGTCTGCAGAGTACTCTAGTACAATGCGGGTGCCTGAAACAATGAAGGCCGAGTACCTGCGACATGCAATCAACAAAACAGATGGAGGTGGCTATGGGAAGCTGCTGGTCAAAAATTGTTTTGGGCAAAGGGAAATCGGCACCTGTGGTGAAGGATGATAGCAGGGAACTGGTACAGAGGAATGGCCTCCAAACCAAGCAGGCAGAGAACAGGAAGGCAGAAGCTCAAAGTGCTCAGTTCATTTTTAGTTGGGGCTCCTAGGTGTCGCTTGTGACGCCAATGTCCTGCCGCAACTATTGTGTTATAGTACTGATAGGGGGATGGGGCATATGAGGAGGGACACACAGCATGTAGGTGTGGTTTTGTCATTTGCCCACCCACTGACCATTGTCTGCCCATGGCCATGCTAATCCCTATGAGCTCGCTTTAATCAAGCCTTACCATCAGACTTTTCACTTGAGGTGCCTGCCAGTGTTTTTTCAAAGCAATCTTTTGAGAGTCAATGACATAATTGGAGTTGTAAACCTGCTACTGGTGTAATAAACCTTTCTTAACCACATGTGCCTTCAGCCACTCTATAAGCACAATGCGTGTCCATCACTGAAGTTCTGTTTCTAACGAGCATTAGCAAAGCCAACAGTTTTAGATTGTGTAAATGTCTTAAGCATTTGCCAGGCACTGCTATTAGATGCCCAAGTACTCGCACCATGTTCTCACCAGCTACCATCAGTGGGCAGGTAATACCACTGCGGGTGTGCCTGTCAAGTGTCTTTCCCATGCCTACTCAAAAGCCCAAACTGTAGGCATTGCCAATGCTTGTTCCCTTTTGCCATCAGAGAGACCAAGTTAAGGGTGATGTCCAGTATGGTCACAGCCCCCTAGTGTGTGAACACTGTGGTAGATCTTAGGGTTACAGTGAACAGAGAGTTCGAACATCGCAAGGGAATCCCTGACGAACAGGCCGTTCCATGCCGTGTCTGTTCAAGGAAATAGCCTTACGGTCATGACTTGTGACCTGGATCAGCTTGGAGTGATTGGCAGTACTCGCAGGTCAGAGAAAATAACTTTTAAAATTCATTATGCCATGATGATCACTAAGATCTTATCTGGGCAAGGAGAGGCCATGCTGTGCAGTACCTGGCTTTTGGGGTGGTGCATGGAGTCGCTCATATAGGGCATGTGAAGATAAGTGCCCTGTGCGATCAGTAGAAGCGTCACACAGCTGGGTTGCTAGGCTTCAGTGTAGAAGTACGCCCTGCACGCCATTTAGCAGATAAGGCGCTATGCTTGGCGTTGGTGCCATCCAACGCTGGAGAGAGGACTGTGTAAGAAACGAGGGGTCCCCAAATGCAGTCTGGCAGGAAAGTGATATGATAGGTTATTTATAACGCGCTTAATACCCAGAGGTTTCTAAGCGCGGACCCGGGGATCGAACCTGTGTTGCTCTGTGTCGTCTTGCTTCCAAGGCGAGCATGTTGCCCCTTCGATATCCTCCCGAGAGGAGCGCAGACTCACTGTAGCTCACAGCAGCTCACAGCAGCAAACAGTCGATGTAGAAGCAATCCGGCAGGCAGGCGGGGTGCTGTTTTTCTGCTGTTCACAGTAGTCGGAATGTGCTGCAGTGTAGCCAGTAGGTCTGCGGGCGAGTACAGGCTGGTGTGGGTATGGGTCAGGCAAAAGATAATAGCCACTAGGAGCTGCCCAGACTTGAAAGAAGAAACAATGTGGTGATTTTCAGAATCAACATTAGGGGTGGATTCTGAGAGGCCAGGCTATTTTGGGGAACAGGAGAGATACTGGTGTGTTGTCAAACTCAGTCAAGTTAGTGTAGTAGAACAGTAAGACCTAGACTCGGGAGGGTGCGAGGGTGGTCTAGGGCTACAATGAAACACACACAGCACGCCAATAATTCAAATTAGACAAGAGATGCAAAAGTTATACAATTATTTATTAGGCCTTTTGAATACCTTCTAAGCAATGCAAACCTCAGGTAAGTATTCACACACAACTATGATATACATGTATACATTCACTGTTTGGGGTTCTGCTAACAAAACACCATCACGTTACCTTTAAGACTGTTATGCAATAGTTGGCAATGTTAAGAACAACACTTTAAGTAACAGTGCTTGGTAAAGCAAGTGATAAAACCGAGCAAAGAGCAACGTAGAACCAGTTGGAAACAGGTAAGTAAATTGATGGAAAACGGGTAGAAAACCCACAAGTAAACCTAATACAATGTCCCTAGTTCTTAAGCCCAACTCTGCTACAAATTGGGCCCTAGTGCCCAAATGTCACCAGTTTCACAATATTTACTTTGCAGTCTGTAAACAAGAGTTGCCATACCAACGGTTGTGAGTAAATGTCCCAGAAGTTGAATAAAAAGGTAAGTACATTTCTTACAAGGGATCTGATAAAACTCGTAGGGGGTCAACTTTCCATGCCACTTTCCCTGTATAGTTCTCTGCATTTTTCTGGGAGAGGAACCCACCATACCTCCCCTCTGACTTCATCCTTCCCTTACCCCACTCCCCCAACTGCCTTTAGATGTAAAAAAAAAAACGAATCCCAGACTTCCCCTATAAATGGTGTGAATAAATGTGGCACACCGTCCAGTTGTTTGGCCCCCTACAGGTTTCTCTCCCAATCCCACCACTTTATGGGAAGCCAAGGGCGGGATCCTTGACCTGACATCACCCATTTTGGCCAAGCAAGGAAGAGCTGGGGTTGGGACTTTATGCCCTTCCAACCCTATGGCAGGAGGGAGGGTTGGAGTAGGTGTGCAAACTCACCCCTCTCCTCGCCCCTTACTCAGATTTCTTTAGAAACCACTCCAGGGGTTCCGGAATCTGCTGGGCCCACTTACTTCTAGGCTTTTTCCGTTCGCAGGAAGTCCAGGGCCCACAGGTGCAGCGGGCACTCTTTAAGGGTGTGGATTGGGTCCAGTTAGTCGGCTGATCTGTACTCTTGCTAGAAAGTTCTGAAGATTGGACAGCTGGACACTCTTGGCTTGACGAGATGAAAAGCTCCACAGAAGAAGCAATCTCCGGGCACCTCAAGGACACATGTCTAGTTTCAGCTGGAGTCTCCACAGTCAGGTGGTGAGACGATCCTCACAGAGCGACCAAATGAGCAGGCACTACACTGCTTCTCTTCATTCAGGAAGGCTGAAACTGTCTTCATTCAGGAAGGCTGAAACTGCTGGAGCAGGTGCCTCTTTACACATGTTGAAGATCTGCAAAGTCCCAAGGATGAACTCAGAATGACAATTGTTTCAGTGAGGTAGCCCAGGAGAGTGCTGGTCCATCCACAGTTGGTCCAGGGACACTTCCAAAGGCTTAACAGGCACAGATTCTCAAGCAAATGTCTGGACCAGTTGTTCCCACCAGCCCAGAGGTCGAAGCACTGGCAAGGGCCTTCTGA
The DNA here is from genome assembly GCF_040938575.1 of Ambystoma mexicanum. Lineage (NCBI taxonomy): Eukaryota > Metazoa > Chordata > Amphibia > Caudata > Ambystomatidae > Ambystoma > Ambystoma mexicanum. The sequence goes on from NC_090936.1 coordinate 664,767,564, forward strand.
GGATCAAGTGAGTGTAGCAGGGCTTCAAAGGGACTTGGCTGGAGGCAGTGGTAGTCGGCTGCAATAGTCACCCTCTTGTTGTCAGCAGGCTGCACTTCTTTGCTCCAAGAATGGTCTACCATAAGGCTGCAGGAGTCCTCCTTTTTATCCAGGATTTGGACTGGGGTTGCCCCAAAGCCCATCAAGGATGGTTAGGACCTGCACCATCCAAATTGGCAGGGCCTGTCAAATAATGTACAGCCTCTGGCCGCCACCACATCTGCCCAGCAACATACACACTATGGCTTGGCTGTTGACTGGGGACAGACAGACAGACAGACAGACAGACAGACAGACAGACAGACAGACACACTTTGCCTGGGAAAGGGCTTTCCTTGAATGGCAATTCCAGACCCGAGAGAGGGCAGGAAGAAGCTCAAGGTACAAAATGGCCAATGGACAGGCAAAATTATTCTGGCATGGCTATTTGAGAGTATATGGTACTTTAAATGACATGATGCGGTAGAATGAAAAAGTGCACAAGTAGAATTTAAACATGATAGAAACATTTCTACTGCTACCAACCCATGCTGGATACGCTGTGGCTGCAGCATCAACAATGTTGCAAAATAAAAAGTTATAAGGATACAAGTTATCCTAACTGCACTTTACTTTAAGGTGGGGTGTGTAGTTTTAAAAATCCAACAATTCCACTAAGGGAGACAGGGTCTCCCAGTACTGATGCTTTTAGGGCGTGATCAGTTTTCCCATAAAAATGGACACAAACCAGGATTTACTTGCCTCCAAAATTCAGGTCAGCAGTCGAAACAAAGCATTGAAGCCTTTCGAAGCACCAATGAGAAAATATTTTCTAACGGTAATCAACGCAAGACTTACAATAGGCAGGACATCTTATTTCCCCAACCACCCGATTGTGTTGACTCCCTTTGCAACCTATCTTCCTTCCCTAGATGTCCCCTGTGGTCTCCTTCTCTGCAAAGTCTTGGGGCCTCATCACGAGTTTGGCAGTAACCCTTAAATGCGGCGGTATCGCTATTACCGCCGCATTTAAGGGTCTGCCAAATCATGGGAATAGCAGATTTTCTCCCAGCTCTGAGCTGGGGGCGAATCTGCTGCGATTTTGGGCCCAATGGGGAATGGGAAATTCCTGAATGGGTCCAATGGGGAATGGGGACTTACCGTTCCGCCAAACCCATGATCCGGCGCTAATAGCGCTGTGGTTTGGCGGTAGGGCTAACAGCCGCAGCGATAATACCGCTGGGGTTAGTGCCCAACTCGTGATGAGGCGCTTAGTCCTTTCATTGCAAGGGTTTTCTGCTGGAGAGTGCCTCGAACCTTAATGCAGGTACTGTGACTAAGTTCTGTGTCCACAAACGGCATCTGGACCATGGCCCCTGGACTCCCTCAGTGGGACCAAGCACAGGAGGGTGTTTCCCCAACGCAATCCGAAACCTCTGAAGTGGTCGGGGTAAGTTAACATGCCTGCACATCCATCCCTCACTACCCCCCATTCTCCACAGGGTTACAAGGGCATGGTGTCCTGGCCCTAGCTCTCTCTTGTCTGACTTAGATCAGTGGTGGCCTAGTCTAGGGTACCCTCTTAAGCCTTCCTTAGTGTAGTGGGACTGAGAGAGCTACTTAACTAAATTTTTCTTAACTTTTAAAACTCTGAATCACAATCTATAAAACAATAAATACAAATACAAACACTGGCATTGTCCAAATCCTATATAAACCTCCCTGAAAAGTATATCTTTTAGAACTGTTGGCCTTGGAACACTAGGCTCCAATCCTGTTCAGGTATGGGCTTACTAAGTATTAGGTAACTATTCTAGTGTTGCTTTTAAGTATTTCTCCTGTGTGTTTTTTTTTTTCTTTTTTTACATCTGATTACTTACCGTATTGCACTTGTTTTGAATCAAATGCTTTTTTCGATCTTCTCACAAGAGTGAGTGAATGTTGTATATACATGTTTTAGTAGTTTTCAGACCAAAATGTTTAATTTCTTAGTGTGTATTTTAAAGGGTTATAAATGTTTATTTTTTTACATTACCTCTCTAACGCGAATTATTGACATTGCCTGTCTAACTCGAATTATTGGCGTATTCTATGTGTGTTTCATTGTAGCCCCCACACTTCTCCCACACCCCTCCTGCCTCTAGGCCTTACCGCTCTGCTATCTAGGTTCTTTCGGGTTGGCTAAATTTCAGTGCCTTTCCTGTTCACCATAATAGATTGGCCTCCTAAAATCCACCGCAGGGTAGATTTTGGTCATCCATTTTACCTACCTACTAATTTCTGCAAAGGCAACTGGAAAAAGAGGGTGTCTGCCTTGATTGAAAACAAAAACTAACATTGTGTTAAACCATTCCTGCAGGAATGTTTGTAGAATTCCTGAAAGTAGTTGTATTTCCGAAAGCCTATTTGAAAAACTATTGTGACTAATTGAAAATTATAAGGAAAACCAACTTGGCAACATGTTTTGTTAAGTGACTTAGTAGTTAGGAGAATGTTTATGCATTGTTTGGTCATTTGGAGGTGGCAGAGGATTGATTTATTAATAGTAATCTGATGGTTACAAATCTAAACACCTATAGCCTCGACTAATGCTCTAAAATAATTTGGTGGTATGTGGTCTTCTGTGACTTACTGTTTGCTTTTTTTTCCATTTAAAGTGGATGCTGATGTAACAGTAATTGGGTCTGGGCCAGGAGGATATGTTGCCGCCATCAAAGCAGCACAGCTGGGCTTTCAGGTAAGATGTGATAGTTTTCTGTTCCGATAATGAGCGCATGAGTAAGTGATGCAGGGTACATTTCAAAACCACCTTTTCTAGCTCATCGTCATAAGAGTAATCCGTTGTCTACGCCTGCCACATAGCACAACTACTAGACTGATTTTCTAGCACCAGCAAGACCATATCCTTTCACTTACTCGTTATCCAGCCCACTTCATCACAAATAAAGTTCGAACCCATGCCTGTATGTCTTTTTTTAAATTTTTTTAAGGCTTGACAGGCAGGCTGTTAAAGCCACAGGACAGGGACACGATAGAAGGCAGTTTTGAGGCTAGCTTAAAGAGCACCTCACAGGACTGCCCCATTCTACCTATGATTGCAAATTAATCTGCAACCTCCAAATAGGCTCTTTGACAGGCTATTTGAAAGCAACAGTAAAACACTTCAGAGCCTTGCTGACACGCTCCTGGGCCCGCTCCGTCCAGCAGTCTATTGTTGTCCTATGGGCTCCTGATCTCCAAGAACATAATGGCATTACTTTTCATGCATGTCCTCTCTTGGATGGATACCACTCTTCTTTGGATGCTGATGTAATTAGATGTTCAGCTGATTTGAAGCCCTTGTCTTCGTTCTTGATTTTGTTTGATTTGTCACTTGCCTTGCCTCAATTTCAAGTGCATGTCAGTCTCCCTTTTCCCAATTGCAACAGAATATTTCTATTAAAATATAATGATCTTGATAAATTAGATGTTCGCAGAGTCAGGACAATGTACTACTACACATTCATCGAATGTTTCCTTTTGTTTTTTGGTACTTTTAAAAGTATTGCATGCCTCATCACATTAGCCTTAGTGCAGTCGTTCTCAGAAGTTACAGACCGAGGAGGTCCTTCTACACCTATTGTGACAGGGTAAATCTTTCTGGATATCTTGGTCGCTCTTGTTTGTTTGTGCTTACTATCCTTCCCAGATTGTATTAGTCTCCATCCCTGAACAGCCAGAGTAATGTTTTTCAAAAGAAACATTATTAGCATTTCAGTGGTTTCAACATTAGTCAAACAACCCCCCCCCCACCTCCCAACTCTCACCTGCCTGTAGCCCATTCACGACATTGTAAGGGTGCAGATGTACGAAACTGACGCGCAGGTGGCTTGCTTGTTGGCATAAACCTTTATTAAGATGAAAATAAGAGAGCACCTATATCTCCCTATTCTAAGAGGTGTTTCCTTACCTCAACAAAAAATACTAAGGAGTCGAACAGGATGTATGTCCCTGAAATCAAAGAGTCCACCGTCCCTGAAATCAAAGAGTCCACCGTCCTGTGTCAAAAACCCTACTTCTATCCCTTAAACTTGTAACTAAACTAAAGAGGTATTCCTTCTTCTTGGTCCAGAAAAATGGCTCCTTTCTTTTGGATGACGGCTCCCAGTTTGCCCAGGTATTTACCTCTCACTGGTTTCACAATGCCAGGGGAATGACTCCCTTCCCCTGGCTTGCTCGTAGGCGTTCTTTGCAGGTCACAATATGAAATGATTTATTTATAAAGTGCCTATACACAATGTGTTTCAAAGCGCTTCAAGGCAAGGGAGTGAACAGGAAAATACAATGACATTTTTACAGTCCATGAACAGTAAGGATGTGAAATTAATTATTGTACTCGGCCTGACGACATTCCAGTGCAAGTGCTAAGACATAGATAAGAAGGGGAGGGGGAGAGTGGGAAGGAAATGGAAACAGACAGGTGCCTATTGTACTAGGACTGACGACATTTCTGGGAGAGCTGGAGAAAAGCAAAAGGCGAGGGAGTGGAGTGCAAAAAGGTAGGGGAGGAACAAAACAAGTGACTATCGTACTAGGCCTGACGACATTTCAGATAGTGCTGGGGGAGACAAGTAAGGGGAGAGGGGAGTAGACGGATGAGGTTGCTATCATACTAACTCCAGGGACAACTCTGATAGAGTAAGTGCATAGAAGAAAGGAAGGGGAGGAGATAGGAAAAGAGAGAGGAGGAGAGAACAGAGTAAGCAGTCAAAAAGAGTGGAGAAGCAAGAGGGGAGAGCGAATACAATAGCAGAAGTCAGTAGTAACACATAATGTTGCAAGCCAGGATCGAAGATGAAGATGGGGAACAGCATGATTCAGGGACACCATGAGTACAAGATGCAAAGGAATCCAGTATAAGAGTTGAGAAAGGGTGACGCACCGTGAAACGATGAAGTACATAAAAAAAGTCCAGCATTGGCCACTAGACTGTGATGGTCAAACCAGAATGTATCAGGACAGAATCCTGCAGAAGTAGGCTTGAGGGGGAGCAGGGTAGAAGAATCAAGCAGAACAGGCAACACCTGTGTGCGAGAAGGGTGGTGGGGTACAAGAGAACATCACGGGGTGGACCAGAGGGGGTGGGGATGGCCTTTGGGGACAGAGGGAGTAAAAAACATGTTGGTGCATGCTTACCTGCTGTCTGAGCAGGGGTTCAGGCCCTGGGTACTCCTGCTCAAACAGGTCCAAACAGGAATTGCCCTTTCCTTCTGATGCCCGGGTGAGAGACGCCCTTGATCTAAGAGTTAAGAGCAGGAAGGAAAAGGCATGGCTAAGAAGGTGGCTGGTACTTAGGCCAGGTTTCCTAGATACACTTTCACCTGCTCCCCATCTGCAAAGGAAAAGAGGCTGAAAGGCTCCTTAAGTAGGGAAAAGAGCAGCAACCTGGAAGGCGCAAGGTGAGCGGGGCTTAGGCCAGGGGACCTAGATACCAGAGGGAATAACTCCCTTCCCCTGGCCTGAGCCAACTTGGTTCACTAACCTGCTAAGTACGGTTGGCTTTCGTGAGCTTTAATCTTCTCTTCAGTCTCTTCCCATGAGACTGACACAGAAGATTTCCTTCATCTTCCCCTTGATTTTCTCTCAATTATTTCCATGGGCTGCCAACACCTGGAGGAATGACACCCTTCCCGTGGCTTCTCTCTAAGGTTCACACAGTTCTGTGAGAGTCCCAGACCCAGATGTTTCTCTTCTCCTGCTCAGGCAGACCTGGTTCACTTGCCTCCCAGGTACTCTGACAAAAGAAGATGGCTTAATGTACTTTTCTCCTGTGGGTGTGGGTCCCAGACCTGAAGTTTGTTACTTCGACTTGTGTTCTGTTCAGGGTTTTCCTCTTTACCCCTGTTGCTGGTGCAGATATACTCTTGGCCCCTTCATCCATCTCAGCAACCCAGGTACCTCTAAGGGTTGGGCCGGTGGTTCTTGCACTCTCAAGAACCCTCTTCTGGGTTCTGCTTGGTCTCTTCTGTCTCTCTGGGTTCTGCGGCGGCTCCGCAGCTCCTCTTTCAGGCTTTTTCTGTTTTCTCGTACCTCTGCGAGTGCTGCGGCAATTCCACACCACGTGCTGTTTTTAGTGTGTTCTGCACAGTCCTTCCACCGTGGACCGACTGGGGACGTTTCCGACTCCTGGGCAGCATCCAGTGAAGATTCTACGTTTTTTTCTTCCTTCTTGCCGACTTTGAATCTCACGGTTCCTCCAGAGGAGGGCTCAACAAGTAGGTAAATCCTTCTTTGTTTTTTATGGAAGAAGTCCACAAAAAGCGACACTGCTCCATCATGTTCTTGTTGGTTATTGTCATTTTTCTGCGCTTCCTCCCTGACCCAGTCCTTGTCTATGAGAGTAGTTCTAATTCTCTCTAGTCTCAGTACCAATGAGAGGGGCAGACAGACATACATACAGGGAAACTGGGTCTAAGGAAGGATTATTAGGGTTTGGTTGAGAGTCAAAATACAGCGTTCTCCCGCTATGTCCTCCCTGTATCCCAGAGTGGAATTGCTCCCCATGAGATCCCTCCTAAACCCCCCCCTGCTGAATTCCACGCCCAGGGGGAATATCGAGTAGCAGCCTCACCTCCATGGCCTCATGAGAAGAGTCTCCCCCTCGGGGATAAGGGACGACACAGCAGGATTTGTCACAACATTTCTGATGCTTGTTAATCTGCTTAGAATCACATGCATTTTTTCCGACATCCAGTGGTAACTGTGGAATATTGCATCTTGTTTTTCAGGGACCGAAACGGGACGTCGGCATAGGCGTGTCTGTAACACTAACCCTATCGTGACGTGTGTAGTACCCAAAATCCCTCACGCGCCAAGGTCCCTCAGATTGTTTTCTTCCACCCAGATAATTGGTTGCCCTATAGCGGAGCTCTTACTAGAGACATTGTTTATCTTTACCGAATTGTCGGTTTATTCCCCGTTAAGTCACTTCACCAATAAGAACATCTTCGACGAAGACTACAGGGGAATCGCCTACGGATATGGATTTCGGCGCCCAAGATCCAGCGGCCGGATTGTCCACCTGGTCGGGCCCTCTGGCCGACCTATACAGTAGGGAGAGTGGGGTCAGTGTGGCCATATTGTATTAGTATGTCTTTCCTCTTTCCCCTCCTTTCCCTTTTGGTCTGGTCATCCTTCCCTTTTGCTATGGAAAGGACTCCCTTTAGATTGTGCCCTAAGTGTAGGGTCAGATATCCTTGGAAGTACGAGCACAGGACGTGTAGCACCTGTCTCCCCCTAGAGCACGATGAGAAGTGGTGTGCGGCGTGCAAACTCCTTCGGCCCAAGACCCTTAAGGAGCACTGTGTAAAGCAGTGGGCCGGGTATGGCATGTCACAAGTGGAGCCCCTCCTCCCCCACCGCCACACCAGCCGAAAGTGACGGGGGTACTTCGGATGACCAAACGTCCAACGTGGATGTTAGACCTTGAGGCGGACACTTCTAGGTCCACCACGCCCATCCCTGACCCTTCAAGGCTCGACTCTGGTCTTGCTACAGGGACCACACCCGGCGACAGGGGTGTACAATCGCACCGTAACACTAAGCACACAACCCCTGTGCCAATTTCGACGGTTGCATCGAAAAAGGCAAAGGCGCCAACGTGGCCGCCAAAATCTTCGTTGGTTCGCCCGGATCGCTCTGATCCACGGCCTTCCCCGCATTCGCAGCAGCGCATGGTGACTGGGCAAACAGAAAAGACCAAGGGCGCTACTCCTAATCCTACACATGTCGAAAGTCGGGAGCCCGACGTTTCGAGTTCCAAGCCCTCTATAGGCCCTAAAGTTACAACTAGGCCTCTACCCGGAAACCCGTCCGCTAAACCTCCTGGTGGCACGGACGGTCTTTCTTTGTCTCTCGACAATTCGGCGACTATCCAAAGTAGCATGGGAAGGATTGCAGCGGAGGTGGGTTTTATCCCGGTTCCGCCAAAGATTATGGGTCAATCCGCGGGAAAGTTTTCGGCGGATTATGTTCCCGATTCCGATGGGACTTACATAGATAGTCAAGAGACTCTCTCCGACACCCTTAAAGGTTCCCGTCGATGCCAAAGTGCAGAGAATGTCCCTTCTCCTCGCGCTGGCCCGTTCAGGTCCTCTAAATGGACTACTGAAAAAAAGTTCGAAGGTTGTATGGATTGACTGGAGCGGATCATCGCCTCTTCAGATCATCCGCCCCCGAAAAAAGCACGGGTAGACCCTAACCCTCAAGTTCAAGTAGATCAGTCTCAGGTTTTCCAACAAGAAGACTTGATCCATATGGATATTATAGAGACATCTATAATGAGGACGAAGAAGCGTCCTTTCTCAAACTATGAGGAGGATCAACAGGACACGACAAACGACTGGGAGGAGACCCAGCAAGAAGGTGAAAACCCAAGATCAGGAGTCTGATATTTTGATGCTGGATTCTCCTCCGTCCACTCCGGCTCGCCAGGCCTCCCCTGTAGATGACCAAATGGCTTTCAACTCCATGTTGAAAAAAGCGGCAGAATTCTTCAAAATTGACACTCAAATGGCGGTACCGGAGCAGGATTTCGTGGAGTATATTATCCATCCCCCTCCTTAACTCTTTCTGGAGACGGGTAGCTCCATCTTTGGTCACACCTGCTCAGACACGGGCGGTGAACCTGAGAGTCCAAAAACTATTTCGGCCTTCCCCTACCGACCCTATGTATATAGAGGGACACGCCATCCCAGACTCACTGGTAGTGACTACCACTCGAAAGAGGGCAGGGGTACCCCTTGCCACGGGAGAATCACCACCAGACAAGGAGTCTAAAAAGGTTGTATGCCCTGGGCAAACATGTCACGTCAGCAGCTGCATACACCATTCGGGTTGCTAATAATACTACGCTATTAGTAAGCTACGCTGATGCCCAATGGAACTTGCTCCAAGAAAGCCTCCAGGAGGTTCCTGACACAGTCAGAACAAAGCTTCTCGCCATTGTTTCGGAGGGAAAACTGGTTAATCAGAATGTGGTGAAGAACACCCTGGACACTGCAGAAACAGCAGGCAGGTCTCTTGCACAAGGTACTGTTCTAAAAAGACACGCATGGCTGCGCACGTCGGGCTTCAGACCTGAGACCCAGGCCTCTCTCATTAACAAACCCATTGAGGAGCCTAACCACTTCGGGAAAGCAGTGGATGAAGCGTTGGAGACGGCCAAGAAGGAGCACAAGACTATAAGGTCTTTGCACCATATTACACAAAAACCCTTCTCCCAGAGGGGTAATAATTCTCGGCGGTCCTTTCGAGGACAAGCCCGTGCCGGTCAGAACACCTACGGCACGGGTAACTTCAACACGAATCAAGTATCCGGAAGCCCTACCTACTACCCCACAAGGGGTCAAACGCGGCAAAGGCAGAGGCCCCAATCCCAGAGGAGCCCATGTCTCCTCGGTCGAGGGGCGATTAACATCTTTCCTCAAGGCATTGGAGGAGATAACTTCAGACCAGTCGGTCTTAAAGACGGTCGCCCACGGTTATTGCGTGGAATTCGCCCGACCTCCACAGTTCAGACCACCGCGATCAAGACACCTTTCACCGGACCATCTGCAGATCCTGATCCAAGAGGTGGAAGCTCTGCTGGGAAAGGACGCCATAGAAGCCGTCCCGATTCTTCAGGTAAAAGAGGGTATCTATTCAGTGTACTTCCTTGTACCCAAAAAGGATCTCACCATGCGTCCTGTTCTAGACCTGCACCCAGCGAACAAGTTCATAAAGCCCCAGAAGTTTCGCATGGTAACACTACAGGAGGTGGTCCCATTGCTGAAACGGGGACTTCATGGCAACATTGGATATGAAAGATGCATACTTTCATTTTTCAATGTTGCCAGCGCACAGAAAATACCTAAGGTTCATGATTCAGGACAAACACTACCAGTTCAAAGTACTCCCCTTCTGCATCGCCTCAGCGCCAAGGGTGTTTACCAAGTCCTGGCAGTGGCAGCAGCACACCTGCACTATCAGTCCCAGTTTACCCTTGCCTCGACGACTGGCTCGTCACGGGAGACTCGTTCGACGCTTGTTTTTTGAACACCCAAAAAACAGTAGATCTCCTCTTCAGCCTGGGTTTTTCAATCAACGAAAAGAAATCCAGCTCTAATTTGGACGGAAGACGGCCTTGTCTTCCCTTCCAGCGAGAGGGTTCAGAACATGCTCTCAGGTTCCTCAATATGTAGCCATTCAGGAGGTGACGGTACGCAAAGCCATGCGGTTGCTAGGGATGATGGTGTCATGCATATACTTGGTTCCCCACGCGCGGCTGCACATGTGCCCCACTCAACAGCCAATGGTGTCAGGCCAGCGGACAATGGGAAGATCTGTTAGTTGTCTCGCCAGCCCTCGTTCTCTCTCTGCAGGTGTGGTCAAGAGAAAACCTCTTGAAGGGGAAGATCTTCACCACCCCTGCAGTGGAGGCCACTCTTACGACAGATGCATCTCTCACGGGGTGGGGGCGGCTCACCTGCTACATCAGACAGCACACGGAGTGTGATCCCCTCAGGTAGCGTCCAATCATATAAACCTACTGGATCTACTAGCGGTGTTCAAAGCAGTGAAAGTCTTTCAGAAGCAACTGCAAGGGAAGACGGTGCTGATCCTAACCGACAGCACTACAGCAATGTATTACCTGAACAAACAGGGGGGGCACTCACTCTCCAGGGCTATCCAAGTTGACCCAGAACATTTGGATATGGGGGCTCTCAAACACAAGATGTTTTTGTTGTCCCAACATGTTCCAGGGGAACTCCATCTTCTGGCAGACGTGCTCAGCAGAGATTTTCCTCTGCCAGAAGAATACGAATGGCAGCTGCACGAAGACATTGTGTCCAATGTCTTCGCAGAAGGGGGTTTCCCAGAGATCGATCTATTCGCTACTCAGGAGAATGCCCAATGCCAAGACTACGCCCCAGGTACCCCCCAGAACCGATCAAGGGGAACGGTCTCTGGATAACTTGGTGGGGGAAATTTGTCTATGCTCCCCTCCCCCAAACCACCCCCCCCCTGATTCCCCTTCTCAACAAGATAGTGCACAAGATGCACCAGGAACCAGTTACCATGATACTGGTGGCCCCCATGTGGGCCCACCAACCCTGGTTCGCTCACCTGATGGAGATGTCCAGTCAAACTGCCCTGCCCGTACAACATGTTGTCTCAGGACAGAGGGGAGACCCTCCACCCATGCCCACAAACTCTGAACTTAGCAGCCTGGCTCCTGAGATCATGGAGTTTGGACACCTGCAACTCCCTCAGAGATGCATGGACATACTCGGGGAAGCGAGAAAGCCTAATACACGTGTTAAGATGGATTTCTGAACTCTGACCTGTAGGGGCAGAGGTTCAGAAGGCCAGCCTAGTTTCTTGGAACAGGGTAACCTCTGGACAAGCCAGACCAATCAGGGTAGCGATGGCGGCCGTCAAGACTAAGTCTCAAGAGGGGTGAGGTTGACTGAAAGACCTCAATGAGCACACAAAGCAAGGACACTTACAAATTACTCCCGACAGGTGTTATATTAAAATTATAGACACATTTATTACAAGGCCTTTGTAACATTGACCGTAGCAAAGAATTACAATAATACTAAAGTAAACCAACACATCACAATCAATACAATATATATACAAGACCGAAGGACCTAAGGAGTTATGAGCACATAATATGTAGACCACCTAGATGGGGAGGAAAACAGGCAGTGCAAATAATCATTAGTCCCAGTTCAACAGGAGGAAGTCCGAGCCCTAGGAAGAGAGGAGCCTTATGCTCATTAGTACATGCACGCGCTTGTGCCAATGGACAAAAATAGGGTTTCTGCAAGGGTTTCGGACTGTTCAGGAAGGTGGATGAAGCGATGAAGAACAGGTCCCCACTACTCGAGCAAGATCTTCACTTGAGGGCGGAGTCGGGGTGAGAGTGTGGGACAGATACGCTATTTCGCAACAACGGTGGAAGAGAAGTGGGTTCCTGCGCTAGGGGCCACCGGTTGGGGTATGGACTACTCACCGGTCCCTGACGCAGGCAGACCCAGACTTGTTCACGTTGCTGGCAGGTTCAGATGCGATGATCAGGACGTCTCGACACCATGTAGATTCCACGGTAGCAGGATGCAGGGGCGATGGTGTCCCAAATGCAGCGAACGTGCACAGGTTGTTACCACAGCAGGGCAACATGGCAACCGCATTTACTCTGGTCCGGGTGCACTCGTCTCACTTCAGACTTGGGAATGCCAAGTGTACGATATTCGGTGTGAGTGCCGTGGACACAGAGCTCGCAGTAGGCCAAGTTTCGAGGGCTTCCCTGAAACTGCGGTGGTGACAGAGCAAACGTCCTGTGTAAGCTGGTCAGCCCACTGGTTGGCCCAGGGACACTTCCGAAGAGGCTTACTTGCAGGGTTTGTTGAAGGTGCCGGGAATAGTTGATCCCACTATTCTAATGGGTAGAAGCGCCTTGGCAGACCTTCTAGGATGATCAGATGCAGAGGGGTCTCGCAGGACGACAGCGGTTCATGGTGCCAAACCTTCAGCGGGTCACCAGCGGTTCCTCGACTCAGTTTCTTGTTGCAGGATATTTGGCTCCTTATCCCTCGTTCGGTGTGCACTCAGGAGATCGACATGGTAGTGGTGTTTTCAGCCTCCTCTTATCCAAAGTTCCCTTCGCGCCAAAACGGAGAGGACCCAATGGGAGATCTGCTCACAAACACTCACACCATACGCGGACCTATCAAGGACCACGGTGGTCCCAGGCATTCAGGACACTCCAGACTCTCTGGCACCCAGGATGTGTATTGGGAACAGACATCCCAGCCCACATCCTGGAGGCATACACACAAGGCATGCAGAAGCCCGCGAAAGCTTCGGGTTTTGCGGGAATGTGCATGACCAAATAAGGACTGACCCGGGTCGGCTCGACCTGGTGAAGGGGCAAGAAGGCCAAGGACAGGACAAATAACCTCTTGGCATGGCCATTTTGGAGCCAGACCACTTATTTGTACTAAGCGCGGATAACATGGCGAAAAAGGGTTCAAAACACAAGAGAAACGATAGCTGCCACCAGTCCTGTCCATGACACACTTGCACAGTTCATAATAAGTCCAGCGAGAGTTTCTAGGGCTTTTGGAATGACTAGAGACCCAAGAGCGTGGTAAAGTAAGTTACATTGCACTCTTGTTTCATGTTGCACAAAAGCTGCAACATGAGGAAAGGACTACGGGAAACAAGTCTCCCAGTACTGACTGTCTTAAGGGCATGTCATTTACCCCATAAGAATTGAGCGAAAGCCCAGAGGAGTGCGGCTGAAGGCTGCACTTCTCTGGCAAAGTCTAGATCAGGGTGTAAAACGGCAGCAAAACGTTTGGGGGTTGTCACATGGAGGGAAAATTGCATACAATCATGAAATCTTTCCTAACACGTTATTGCCATGCCAGCAAATGGAAACTGTTTCATCTGGCGCAATTCCAAGGGCGTCAATCCCATCGATTGCTCACCCGTCCACATTGTGTTGTATCCAACCCATCTGTTGGACTCTGGGTTAGTCTTCAATTCCCTAAAGGTTCATCTGGCTGCGCTGTCAGCCTACACCACATCGCAGCAAAAGGTATCGTGGTGGAAGATACCAGTAAATAAAGCCTTTATGGAAGGGGTTAAGAGGATTTATCCTCCCATCACTCACCCAGCCCCTGGGTGGGATCTGAATGTGGTTTTGACCAGGCTCATGGGAGCTCCCTTTGAGCCTATGCATAAAGCCAGTCTGAAAGATCTGACTTATAAGACAGCCTTCCTAGTGGCTATCATTTCTGTCAGAAGGGTTAGCGAACTACAGGCTCTTTCTGTTTTAGACCCCTTTGTTACAGTCAACAAAGATAAGGTAGTTCTGCGCACACATCCCAGGTTTGCGCTGAAATTTATTTCAAAGTTCCATGTGAACCGGTCAATCGAACTACCCACGTTCTTCCAGAAACCTACTAACATGGCCGAAAGAAGCCTTCACACACTAGACGTGCGCAGGGCAGTCATGTTTTACGTGGAAAGAACTAAACCACTGAGGAAGACTAAACAATTCTTTGTTTCAGTGGCAGCTGGTAGAGAAGGGGATCCTGTCTCTAAATCAGCAATCTCAAGGTGTATTGTCAAATGCATCACACTATGTTTCTCTCTTGCAAAGAGAGAACTGCCCTTCAAGCCTAGAGCACATTCTACTCGAGGCACTGGTGCATCCATAGCATTCATTGCAAATGTTCCCCTAGAGTCCATTTGCAAAGCGGCAACCTGGAGTTTTGTACACGCCTTTACAAAACACTATTGCCTAGACACTCAGTACTGCTTGCCCCACCTGCGAATCAGACCTAGAATAAGACATCTTTTCTCTACTGTTCCTTCTCACAACCCACCTCCAACTCCGGGTACTGCTCGCTAGTCTATGCACAGCATGTGATTCTAAGCAGATTAACAAGCATCAGAAGACATGCATTACTTACCGTAAAAGCATTTCTGATGTTTGTATCTGCTTAGATTCACACCCAGCTCGTGGTGGAAGGAACATAGACCTCTTACTACTTCTCTCTTATGTACTACTCACTATAGCCTGGGGCTCCCTCATGGCAGAAAAAATACAATCGGAGGGACCTCGACTCGTGAGGGATTTTGGGTACTACACACGTCACGATAGGGATAGTGTTACAGACACGCATATGCCGACTTCCCCTTTCGGTCCCTGAAGGACAAGATGCAATACTCTGCGGTTACCTCAAACCTAGAGATAATGTTCCCCAATGATGAAGAAACTAAACAAAAATCCAGGTCCAGGTGTACCATTACTCCAGCTATACGCACCGGGGCAGCCATTCAACAGTCCCAACTCTCGGCTATTCACTGCTTCCATCCATCTACTAGCCAAACCTTCAAGATTCTCACAGTGCAGGGGCAAACACTCCCTGGACAAGAGGCGAAAGTTCAAATCTCCACCGATTATTTCAAACTTTCCCCCCTCTATGAGAGATTGGTCGACTTTCTCCATAATCACTCCCAACCACTTTTCCATTAAGGAGGCCTTCATACCTCTATAAACATTTATTAATGGCAGTTTGGAGATCCCATTCCAATCTCCAATATCTGTGTATATGGGTTGGGCCTATGGTGCTGGAGAACCTTAAATCCACAGTCTACTTTGATTAGGGTCAATAAACCGGAATAAGGTCTACCTCGCTTCCCTTTTAGAGCAGGGTTTAAATAGACTTCGTATCCATCATTTGCCTGCTTATTTCGTAACCATTTCTCTTGGAGGCATATGATATCATAGCCCCCAAGAATAAGCCCTTTATCTGTGAACAGGAATTCAAAGCCATGTGTGTTCCAAAAACCCACTCTTAATTGTTCACTTGCTGCTTTACTAACGGTCTATTCATCCCTTTTTACTCAGACTTCCAGCAATCCAGCTCCAATCCGTATGGCCAGGAACTTCTTTATGTACTGGAGCTGGTTTTTGTTTTCCGTGGCTGCTACAGTCTTCATTCCTAATCTTGAAACTGCACATTTCATTTTTTGATATAGTTTTTGTCACTTTTTTTAATTCTACCTCTACTTTCCTTATTGATTTTTTCAATCTTTAGGTAGAAATTATTTAGCAGGCTGATTCCTAGTTTGTTTCCTTTGAGGGGAATCCCTTCTTCACTCTGTTATCCTGTTGGGATAGCCGCAAATAATCACGGAGGTCATATCCCAGGAAGAGTACTCTTTCACTTTGTTCCAGCAATGCTTCCTTTGTGTGTGGAATCTAGATGTAAAATTATACAATCTCCCCGATCTTATGATGGAAATTCCATTACATTTATATCTTCAGTGGATATAAATCGCAGTGCTGGAACACATCTGGTATTATCTTCGTCAGCAGTAGCTTCGGGATCTCCTTAGGTTTGTTATGGAGGTTAGAATGTTTTTTCTCGGAATTCCAAGGTGGCGGCCGAGCCGGTTAGACGTGCGTGAGCGTAGCTCTGTCTCCCAGCTCCAGGCCGCGACATAAAAGCTCATTATTAATGCGGATCATCGGAACACATGATGGCCTAGAACCCTCGGAGAGCAAAATCAGATGAGGAGAGGGGCGGTTCAGCAACTTGCACGGGTGTGACAGAAGAGGAACACAGCAGTGGGCCGGATAGCGCAGAGTCGCACACTGCAGAACCAGAGCCAGGAGAGAGCGTGCGGCCAAACCAGGAACCTGCCAGCCCCCAGGCAGCGGAGACGCAGTATAGGGCCAGAAGGGGAGAACCCACAGAGAGGAGAATCGGAAGAGCAGAGGGACTTACCAGTGGGACGGCAGGAGAGGCCACACCGCCAACCAACGGTGGGGTGCCCGGTAGACACATCAATTCCCTCCAGCCCAACTCCTACGTCCCCAAACCTCAACACAGGAGGGGCTAGCGGGGGCGCACAGATAATCCAGTGCACCCAGACGGAGGGGCCTAGAGGCGTCGATGGGGACACGAAAAACTGCACTGCACCAGACCCCCACGGCGGGAAGCGAGGACCTCGGCAGCACACACCGCAAGATTCCGGCCCCGCCCCAAGACCCCTATCAACACAGGCACCCCGCTCGGGGCGGACACAGAGGGGGTGCGGAGACCAGGGTCTGCCTGATCTGGCCACGGGAGAAGCTGACTCCCACACGACGGCCACCGAGGCGTGCCCTTCCGTTGGGACGTGCCTGAAATCTCCGGGCCGAGTCAGCAACGCCTGATCAGCCAGCGCATGTACCGAAGCTGGACACCTTCAAGGTAAGAAGACCCCAGACGGATCAAAGGGTACAAGCCACAAAGCTCATCAGGATACAACCAACCGGGGAAGGCCCACATACTACATACTACATGGGCCAGATAAGCATACAGGGACACCTCAAGGGTCGGCAGTCAGCAGGGAGAACAGCTGTGGGGAACCCCAACAGAAGTCAGCACTTGGTACAGCTATCCCTACAGCTCCCTCACCCACGCAGATCACTATAAAGAAAAGAGATCACAATAAAGAAAAGGGGTCTCCCGAATGCAGCAAAGGGGAAGGAAGCACTGAGCATAAAGGGCTTCCAACAAACTTCCTGGGGAGCACAGCAACAAAAAGGCAATACAGGGACATAGGAGATCACAAGAAGTCCACGGACATAGAGGTCCAATTGCAGATCTGGGAGTAGGGGAAGCTGGAAAGGGTTGATGAAACCAGGAGAAACTACCCTCCACGTGCTGGACACAAATACATCGACCAGTCGCTGGCAGACCAGAACAACCCGCCCCCACCACAACTAGCATAATACATGGCCCAGCTAAGAGAGGCACACATGTCAAAATCCAGGGGTCGTCCAACACAGAAAGCGATACAGGCATCAAACTCAAAAATAAAACCAGATCAGAACCCCGTGCAATTGTGGGGAACAGACAGCAACACCTACAAAAGCTAAAACGCTAAATGGGATAGACGAAGAGACAAGTTCAGGTATAGAGAGGGTGGAGATGGCCACTAAAGAGGACATGAAAACCTGGTTCCGTGAATTCCAGGAACAGTTTATGGCATCTATGCATACACAATTTGAAACAATGAAGGGAGAGATGAAACAGGTGGTACAAGAACTGAAGTTGGAAATAGGGAACATAGGAGAAAGAACCGACACGCTAGAGAAAACCGTCCAAAATCTTGATGAGGAAATGCAGCAATACGCAAAGGCACAGGAACGAATAGCCCGCCTGACCCACAACGTAGAGATCCAACGTGAGGACTTGGAAAACCACTCTAGGAGATCAAACATAAGGATAAAGGATATGGTAGAATCCGTCAAAGAAAAACATCTCAAATCAGCAGTACATCTGGTTTTCAAGGACATCCTCGCAGACGACAGACACTGAGTTCCAAATAAACAGAATCCACAGGGTAGGTCCTTGCAGATCCGGGGAGCCGGGGGCTCGGCCTAGAGACGTCCTGGTGGCGATGGCATCGTATACTCAGAAGGAGCAGATTCTCTGCAAAGCCAGAACGATGGACCACATTAGGATAAATTGAATGGACATACACCTCTACCAAGACCTGGCACAATCAACACTCCAGAAACGCTGGGAAATGGCCCCAGTTGTAAAAGAACTGGCCTCGAAACAAATTAGATACAAATGGACGTTCCCATTTGGTCTGCTCTTCACGTGGGAAGGCAAGCAACAGAGAATTGCCACATGTGAGGAGGGCCGGCAGATAATGAATCAACATGAGCAGGAAGGGGAGCAAGACACAGGCAGAGAGCACCCCCACAGGTGGGGAAATCCCTGGGAATAGAAAGCCATAAACAAGTAGTATAGGCACCCCTCAAAAAGGTCTCAGATGACCGCAACCAGCCCTGAACCCTCGTATAAGAACAGCAGTGAATCCACCAGGGAAGGTAGCAGGAAACCAGGAGGTAATGGACAAGGACCAATGATCCGACACTTAGACACGGCCGGTGCTGGGGTTCGGACGGGGAATCTACAGCAGAACTAAAGTGGGGTTTAGGATCCCCCACAAAGTTGTAATCCCTGAGTATATTGAGGGCATGGCGCAGAAGGCTACCCGCCCGAGCGATCATGGGGCCCAGAGCCCTCCAAAGGGTAAGTTGGGGGTTGCCAAAAGGATAACGGGAGGGAGGGAAAGGAGGGTCGGGGGTGCATGGGACCGGAAGCAAATGGTTACAACATACGTGGGCCCAAGAATAGACACTTTGAGTACGAACCCTCAGTGACAGAACGGGGCTGAAAGTTCTAACGTATAACGTCAGGGGACTAAACTCCCCGGTAAAAAGAAAGAAGGTGGAACACTTTCTCCACACAGGGAAATATGACATAATAATTCTCCAGGAAATGCACATTAAAAAGCAAGATAGCGGCAGGCTGCCTTTGAAAGGCTACAATCAAATCCTCCAAGCAAACGACCGGGAGAAGAAAGGGGTAGTTCTAATAGCATTCCACAAATCTCTCAACCCGCAAGTTCAAGGGGTCCTAGTGGACAAACGAGGGAGATTCACATTTGTGAACACTCAGATCGACGGGTACCCACTGACTCTGGCAACGATCTACGCCCCGAACACTGGGCAGGATGGCTTCATAAAGGACGGCCTTAACAAGATAGAAACCTTCACGGAGGTGGTGTTGGGCGGAGATTTCAATATGGCATGGGACCCCAAAACAGACCGATCCAACGCCAAACTAACGGGACAGGGAATGCCATTGAGGGCCCTGAAGAGGACCATGGAGAGGATGGCAATGGAAGATACCTGGCGTAGGATCAGGGGATCGACCCCGGGGAATACACATTTCTCACATGTCCAAACTCCAGATCCAGAATCGATTTACATCTGGGCTTCCTCAGGTCTGCTAGGGAAAATCCAACAAGCGGGGACAGGCCCTATCTCGCTCTCCGACCACGCTCTGCTGTGGGGGGGATCAGTCCTCCCGTCTTGCCGACAGTCTGGATTATGGAGGTGGAGACTGCCGGCGGAAATTATACAAGACCCAGCCATGCAAGTAACGATCAGAGTACACTTAGCAGACTACTTTGCGAACAACAACTCACTGGGAATCTCAAAGACCACCATCTGGGAGGTCTTCAATGCAGTGACACGCGGGACACCTAATAGCACTCGAAGCATGGAGGGACAAACTAAATCGCCAATCGGAAGCCAAGCTGGAAGAGATACAAGAGGAAATGACCCAAAATCATTCAGTGAAATTGAAGAGAGCCCTGCGGCATGTACAGGGGCAATTGGATTCCATCCACACCAAGTGGGCGGAGGGGAACCTGCTCCATCTGAAACATTGGTACTTTATGAAAGCGAATAAGGCAAGCAAACTCTTGGCCAGACAGATAAAAGGGAAACAACTGAAAGAAACAGTCAAAGCACTGAAAGATGAACATGGAAAAACAAGGACGTTAACAATGGAAATGTGGGATATATTTAAAGACTTTTACCAAAAGCTATATACGTCGGACAACCCCATGGAGGAGGAACAATCTCGCTTCTTGGATGGAGTCATGCTCCCAACAATCACAGAGGAAGAAAAACAGCAGCTGGACTGCCCTATCACAGTCGAGGAGGTTGTCGGAGTAATCCAGGAACTCCCCGTGAACAAAGCTCTGGGCCCAGACGGCGATAAGGCGAATTTCTATAAAATTTATAAAGGTTGCTTAGCCCCAATCCTAGCAGATCGCTATAACACGTTCAAAGATGAAGCCAATATAACTTGGTCCATGAACGAGGCGAAGATTTTAGTTTTCCACAAGCAAGGGAAAAACCCAGAGCTCCCGAGCTCCTACCGTCCCATCGCATTAATAAACTTCGACAACAAACTGTGCACCAAATTTCTAGCCAACACGCAATCAAGGGTCCTCCTGGAGCTGATACATCAAGACCAGTCAGGGTTTATCCCCACCAGACAGACCCATGACAACATTAGGATATCCCACCTGATCGAGAAAATTGGGATCACACGCACACCGGCCATATTATTGGCGTTGGACGCGGAAAAAGTGTTTGACCGTGTAGAGTGGTCCATGCTATTTTGCACCTTAGGGAAGATGGGCATGGGTGAGGAATTTATCAAGATGATACGGGCCAACTACAATTCACCAAATGCACGAATAGTGGTGAACGGCGATCTATCGGGCACATTAAAGATTGGAAGGGGGACAAAGCGGGGTTCCCCCCCCCCCTCTCGCCTCTTCTATATGCAATATTTTCAGAGCCCCTCCTGGCGCGAATCGGACACCCCAGACATCAAGGGCATAGACATGGGAGGGATAGCCCACAAAACTGCAGCTTACGCAGACAACATGCTGGTGGCGCTCAGTGACCCACTGAGCTCGTTGCCGCCTCTCCTACAGGAAATGGAGAACTATGGCGATATTTCGGGATTGAAAATCAACAGACAAAAGTCTGAAATATTGATACTAGCGGGAAACGGAGGAGATCAAAAGTAGGCAGCGGAGCTACAACTGAGAGTGGCAGCAATCTGGGTCAAGTGCCTCAGAGTTACGTTGACTAGCAGTATAAAGGAGCTCTATGCAGAAAGGACCAAAAGAGACCTGGAAATGTGGAACCTGTTGTCTATTGCATGGTGGGGTCGGATAACGGTGATCAAAGTGACAGTATTACCCAGAATTATGTACATCTTTCAGCCGCTCCCCATCAGACTCCCAGCCTCCTTGAAAGCTCTAACCAAAACAGTATCAGTATATGTCTGGTGGAAAAAGCCTCCTAGACTCTCCAACAAAGTAATTACAGCACAGAGAGCTAATGGAGGCCTGGCTCTCCCACACTTCCGGAAATACTATGAAGCTGGTCAAATATGGGTCCTGAAGGAGTGGATCCCAGACATCTCCCAGAAGCTTTGGGCAGCTCAGGATAAGGCAGTGGCCACGACCCGACTCCGACACAACTTATGGATAAAAGGTGAACACAGACACTGAATGTTCAAATTAGTGAAGTCATGAAAGCGCTGCTGGAGAAATGGAACAGAGCAGCCAGGAAGGAAACATTGACAATAGACCTGGCCCCCTTCATGCCATTGTTTAGAAACCCCAAATGTCAGCCGGGCATGGAGAAAAGGGCATTTCAAAAAATGTTAAGAGGCGGACTGTACAAAGATTGGAGACATGTGCCAGGACCAACAGATCAGAACTTTTGCAGTGTGTCGAGCACTACTTGGCCTCACAGCCAAAGATAGATTCAAATACGAACAACTATACCATTGGCTGTCCTCCCCACGGATCACTTCGGCTGCGACCAGATCACTAAGCCCTTTTGAAACCTATATCATGACACAACTAGGGACGAAGAAGTTCGTCTCAGACATGTACAAATTCCTCAATGCCCAAACTTAAGAGACCACTTAGCAATATATGAAGAGATGGGACGTTACACTTAAAGGGTTAGTCGCAAAAGAACACTGGGAATATGCATGGTGGGCCATCCCCAAATTAACAAGGGCAGTCCAGACAAGGGAAATGTGGACAAATGTCTTAATTCAATGGCATTATACCCCAGAAAGGTTACATACAATGTACGATTCCGTCCAGAACAAGTGCTCGAGGGGATGCGGGGCAGAGGGCAATTGGAGACACATCTGGTGGGACTGTCCGAAACTCCACCAATTCTGGAATGAAGTGAAATCCCAAATGTGGGCGATGTTCAGGGGAGCGGGGGATTTAGGAGAGGAAGTATGGATGTGTGTCCAGTGGAACCCCCGAGATAACACTGTCAACGACACAGAAAAGGAACTTCCTGGGGCTTCTAATAGCTGCCTGGCTAGCCATCGCCCAGAAATGGAAGCAAGAAACCCCACCTTCCAACTTTGAATGGCTTCAAAGGGTATGGTTGCACCTGGTGATGGAGCGCATCACCTACAACATTCAAGGAGATCACCAGAAATGTAAAATTGACTGGGGGCGACTCTGGAATATCTTCAGAGTGATTTTATGGAACAATGGTGCCCACACAAGATGCGCATCTTGGACATGTTTACATAGAACATTTGGTCCATACATGTAGCTACGGAAATAAGAAATGTGACCTTCCGGTGGGGGAACGAATTGGAAAGGGGTAGGGACCGGGGGTCCCCATGTTATTGTTTAATAAAATGCTATAAAAATAAGTTTTAAAAAAAAGAATGTTGTTTCTCGGTGGAGTTGGGCAGGGATTTTTAGCCGCCTTACTCGGTTGCTTAATTTCCCTTCTTACATGGTTACTTTCCTTTATTTTGACACTAGATCTTTCCAAATCAGCCACCGGGGTCCGTACATCCTCCTTGTTTTTATCTTTCGTAACATCGAACCACTTTTTAGATCCACAATTTCGAGGGTCCAACGATGCGCCCTCCCTTGTTTGTCTTGTTTTTCCAAGGATATCAGTGCTTCTTGCTTTTCAATTTCTTTCCATCCTGAGGCACTTGGATTGTTCCATTGTTCATCTTCTTCACCCTTCGTGATCTCCAGGAGGTCACTGAGGCATACATCTAATTGGAATGACAATTCTTCCATGTTACTACAGGAATTTTGATTTTGATCAGCCTCTATTACAACCTCTTTGGATTGTGCTAGATTTAAACTCATCGCTTTTTCGTGGTCTTTTCGTACTCTCAGATGAGTCCAATCGAGTTGGGATTTGTAAATTCATTAGGAATGCTCTTGATCCATTCATCTTTTATTTTTTTAGATGTTGACTTCAGATTTTTACATTTCTTTTCCTGTAGGACATCACTTTCTTTTCTGTCCCCCAAGTCCTTCTTTATTGGGTAGCAGAGAGGAAGATGATTTAAAAATAGAAAAAGGCATTTTTCTTAGGGGGCTCTACAGTTGTTTTTCTTTTGTCGAATCAATCATATTTTGTTTGTCCAACAGCAATAGAAGCACCAACTTCAGTTTCTGCTTCGTGGTTGGTCCGGGGGATATGTGTATCCTTAGGAATTTCTAGTTCTTTTGCCTTCCAATGCTCCTCATCCACTTAGCATCTTCTAGGATAGTGTCCATTAAGAGTTTTATCCGCATTCTCACTCCTGGCCAGATCACACATCCTTCTCTGCCATTGATTGGAGGTTTCAGCTTCCACATCAAGCCATTCTTCCCATTTCCTTGTGAAAGTGTCCAGATTAGCCAGTTTCAGCTGCCAGGAATGCATTAAATGTACTTGTGGATAGATTCCTACAGTTTGCAGAAGGGGATAAGATGGTCAGAGAGGCTATTATCGTATTTTGTAAACTGGCCAACTCCTCCGTAGAGATGCCTCCCCCCAGGTGTCTTCCCTCTCGTATGTTACTGTAATTTCTAACCATGCTCCAATCTACTGAAGAGTCATTAGGAGACCCATCAGTGCTATTGAAGCAATCCTCCTCTTCTTTATCAGCTTCCGCCAAGGAGATGCCCTTTAGCACTTTGTCACCTTCCAAAAGCCTGGTTGGATTTACTGGCATTTGCCCTGGCATTTGCAGGGATCTTTCAACTGCACTTGTTATGTCCAAACCAATTTGTGACTCCTCACCTTCCAGCATTTGTTTTGAATCATTTGGAATAGCCCTTTTATTCAGTACAGAGTCTTCAACTAGGGCCTCCAATTTGTCTTTTATAAATGATCGGCTCTGGCGTCTTTGGGTAGAGATTTTCTCAGAGTTGATATGTCCGCAGACAATTTTGCTGCAAGATCAAAATTAGAGGTCCCCAGCACTTGATTTGGATCAATAATGGCCTCAGTATCCTTCGGAATATCTGGGCTACCATGGCCATCCATTTCAGGTTCGCCTGTTTCATTATTTGGGGTGCCATTCATTAGATCACAAGCTTGCGGTCAGCTATGTGTGTAGGTGAGTCAGCGATCCTTACTGAGGGTCCATTTTCATACACACTTTTAGCCGGCCTTAATGGAGAGTTGGTGCTCAGGTTAAGATTTTTTGTCGTCTGATCAATACCAGCTGTGCCCAATTTGACCTGGTCCTTGCTTCTGCTTGATTTAGCTGCTCCATACTTCTTTTTCCTCGTTACATACAAGTGCCCACCCTGCTGGGTACTGCCTGTCAATTATTAGGAGGGCTAAGCAGTGAAGCTTTCACTGTCCGCTCTCAACTCGTGGCTGCGTTAACAAAAGGCAGATGTCTCAGAAAAACGGGCGGGAGCTGAGTCATCCACTCGTCACCAATGACCAATTGTTTTAAGAATAATTATTGTTAATCTTGCACACAGCAAGAAAAATGAATGCCGGCAGTCAGTGGAATAGGCTTACCTTCCACTAGTCAAAAGTCCGCTCCAGCCTCCAAAGCAGACTTCATACAGGGCAGTTCCGTGAGGGCTAAAACGCCATCAAAAGCTCCACTTGCCACATTTGCCGTTGACGACTTCGCGCTTGCTGAAGCTTACGATGGCTGGTGATTATTAAATGTATATAGCAGTGGAAGCTGAGTATACCTCTGTCGGCGCTCCCACTGCGTGAACATTCGCCAACATTCCCCGCACCCGCTCGGCATACGCTGGAGCAGGGGATTTTAACGATGAGGCTCCTCCAAAGTCTGGTCCGGAAACGGCCACTGTAAGCAGACTGAAAGCAAACTTCAATGTGGGAAAATGCAAATATTCGCCACACTCGCCAACACTCCATGCACACCATTGGTAAGTTTAAGGATGTAAAGAGCAACAATCACAGGTAGACAATACTAGCAACTCTTATAAGGTTTGGGCAGTCTTTTCCCTAACAAGCAAGGAGTTCTTCAGTTCAGGTTTAGATGGAAACGAGCAATGCCAAAGCCAAGAGAGTCAGAAGGTTTACTGTAAGGGAACCATAGTTCTGATGCAAATCTTCTTAGAATCAGACTTGTAACAAGTTAGTTTATCTTGGTAACCAGAACAGGAGCTTAGGGGTAAGCCTTCTTGTAGGGCACAAGCTATTAGACCTGGGCAACTGCAACTGGATCAGCACAGAAACAGTAGTAACCATGCTCCCAAAGCAAAGGAGTGACACAAATGGCTTGAGGTAAGATTACCAACAAACCCACAGTACCTTGAGCGCGAGGAAGATGCAGCTGGATGCACGCTTGCAAACTGGTCTCTGTTCCTTGGTCATGGTGATGAAAGTGGACACCCTGAATGGACTCTTGCAGCAGTAGTTGAGACAGGAACTCGCCAGCAAATAATTCTTCTTACTCCGACGTTGGTCTGTGGTTTTGGTGCCTTTTCCTCAGCACCAGTAGCGAATGATTGTCGCTGGTTGGAATCTTTTTCTTTTCTCGGTCCTGCACTCTGGTGAGGAGACTCTGAGGAGAGGATGTGCGCTTCTGGTGGTCTACACGGATGCCACCGAGGTTCCACCGATATTCGTCAATAGCAATACCATGCACTCCAAGGTGGTTGAGGTACCCCGGGTATTGGGGTCCTGCAGCCTGGGAAGGTCAGAGGATGTTGGGGGACGACTCAAATTGAAGAGTGTCGTTAGGCTTGTTATGCCCACCAGCCCAGAGGAGGAAGTAGTCCTTGGTGGAGCTTCCCTGTCAATTTATAAAATGTCAGCACAACAGCAGTGCTTCTGAGGTTACTGGAGGTGCTGCAGGCGTCTCTGGCTGTCTTCTTCATAGCTTCAGTTCCAGTGGTCGACATAGCCTTCTGTCCCAAAAGCCTTGCCTTTTATACAGGAACCCATTCATTCAGTCTTACGGACCTGCCAATCACCTGGGTGTGGTTGTCCTTGCAGGACAGCCAGCTGCCCTGTTCAAAATGGTTCCAGCCAGGCATACTTTCAGACAAAGGCCAGAGAAGTTTCAGGCTCCTCCCTCACTTCCTGCCTCAGCAGACACACTGGACCCTTGGCGGGCCTCCCAAAGGGATCCCGTCAAAGGTAAAACTCAAGGAAATGGCGATAAATGAAGATTGGGGCCATTTTGGGAAAATGGTCACCAACGGGTGCTGTACTGAGGCTGTGAAAACAGCCTGTGAGTAACTAACACAAAACATGGTAAAAAGCTATCCACTGCCACCAGACATTTAGGTTTGTCTGTTACTGTAACTATAAAAGTTAAAGGAGCAGTGGGAAAGGAATTCCAATATAGCCACTCAGCACTCCACATAAGGTGGGTTGTGCCGATCCCACAAAAAGAAAGGTAAGTAAGCTGAAGTATCCTACCATCCTTGAGTACACTAGTTCTCAGGAAAAAGTAATAGACATAGGAAGGGAAGCCCAAGGGACTCAGTAGCAACACTGCACATTGGGTGCTGGGGCTGCAACAATTTATTACAGATGCCTGTGGTGAAGTACATGGAGGAAAGAAAAACTCAATTAATAGTTGTTGTTTAATACCTTTATTCGGCATAAACCATATCGGTAAAGACACAATAAAAGATTTACAATCACCAATGGCCAATAACACTTGAGGCAATGAATCTCATAAAAACAATCACAATTATTAAAATCCACACAAAAAAATAAAAAATGATCATAAAAACAATAAACATTATATGAAAATACCACTTGCAACTCATCAATTACATAATATTTCCCACCTCACAATCTAGGGCCTTGATCCTCCTTAGCCATGCTCTGTGGCTATATTTTGCAACAAAGTGAGCTGCTGATAAATCCATGGAGTTCTTACATAAATGTATAGCTCCCCTGACCATTGAGACAGCATGCAATCTGATTATGGATTTCAGGTAGATAATTCTAAAATCTTTCAGATTGTCACAAAACAATAAAAAAAATGCCCCACCGTCTCTTCCTCATTTTCACACAGCGGACATACGGTGTTAGAAGAGCTGGCCCAATTTTTTTAATGTCTCAAGGGCAGAGATCCCAGGCGCAGCCTCATATACAATGCCCTTGCTGGTTTGATGCTGTTCAAATAATTTTCAAACCCCTGAGACTCTTTGATGGCTAAGTAAGCCGAGCCAGTGGCCAAAGCAAGTGTCTGCACCCTAGCTCTTATGTCTTTGTGCCTAGCAAAGGCCTTCTTCACTGTAATGTTTGCATTACGGTCCATCTGTAGGGGATTTAGCCAGTAGGCAGAAAGGCCCAACAAGGCCAGCCAGGTTTTAACATGAGGTAGCCAGGGAATCGTCTGGCATCCGCTCAAAGATAGTGTGCTCAAGTGTCAGTCGGTATAGCTCTAAGTCCCAACTTCCCCAGATCCTTACCCAGTAAAAAAATAGTCTAATATGTATTGGGGGAAGGTTATACTCCATGCGGGAAGAACTGGAAGGGGTACTCTGGGCAGGATTGCCTTTAAACATTTTTTTTCTATTGTTCTCATGGAAGATGCATCTGCATGCCCCTATATCTCCGCCCCCATAAATGGCTGACATCTTAGCTTGCGCCCGATATAGGCCCAGTGCGGGTTCTAAGGCGCACCACTGGTTTTCTCCAATACAATATTGGCCTTGATTACTTGGTTTGCCCAGCCGCCTCCCCTGAAAAACCGAAACCCCAAGTAATCGTACCAATCCACCTGTTCCAAGGTGGTACTATTTGCTTGCAGGTTCAAGTTTGCTGACCTGCCCACCTTCGGTGAAGAGATCATGGCCTTAGTCTTTGCAGCATTCATTTCCAGACACTCGGATTCAAGAGCATGAATTCCAGAGCATGCTGCAGGCCCATCGGGGATGTGGACAGGAGGACTGAGTCATCCGCAAAGAGGAGGACCGGTACACGCTCACTCCCCATTTCGGGGGGGTCCGCATTCTTCTGCTGTAGTCTCTCTATTGAGTTAATTAATAAACAGAATAGGATAGGTGCAAGAGTATATCCTTGACACACCCATCTAGCCACCCGGAAATAATCTGCCTCTTCGCTGCCCAATCCCCACCTCACAGCTGCTCTGTTGTTCTCATGCAGGAGTTGGATTGGGCGGAGTAACTCTTCAGGGATTTCTTTCCTTCTCAGAATGCCCATAGTCTCTCTGGGCACACTGTCGAAGGCCGCTTTCAAATCTACAAAGACCCCATATAGGTTGGTCTTAGAAATCTTAAGATGTTTTTGGATAATTAAATAAAATTTGAAGCACTGGTCGACTGTACTTTCCCTGCTTGGAAACCCGCCTGAAGGTGGCTTAGTTGTCTTGTTTCCTCTGCCCAGGCTACCAGATGCTCCTGGATCACCTTCGCAAAGGTTTTACCCATAGCGTCCAGCATGGAATGTGTCGGTAATTGTTGGGATCTCCCTTGTCCCCCTTCTTAAATATGGGGACCATCACCGCCGTCCAAGTCTCGGGTACCCAGTCTTGGGAAATAATTGCATTAAATAGCCTTGTGAGCACCAGGGCTCAGACAGTAGTTTGACTCTCATAGAGGTCAACAAGGAGCCTATCCCCCCCCCTTCTGTTCCCCAATAGCCTGGGCCACTTTCAACTGTGGAGGTTAACTTCTTGGAGATGTCTATTTGCGTGATGAAGCCATGGGAGGAGCCCTCAGGGGGGGATATCTGAACAGCCCAGGCTTGATCACTGTACAACTTCTCAAAATGGCTACGCCACCTAGTCGGGCTTATACTTTCCGGAATGGTTGCATCTTCCCTTAAGTCAGTGATCAGCCTCCAGAAGCCCACACCATCTTTCGCCTCTGCGCACTCCTGTATCGCTAGACACTGGTCCTGCATATACCAGATCTTTTTGGCACCCGGAAGCAATTTATAGGCTTCTCTCATTAATTGGAAGATGGCCCTGTCCGGTATATTCACCTCTCTCAGGTGTGCGATTAGGGCCCTCTTGGCTGATAAACAGTCGTGGTCAAACCAGGCAGTCCTTTTCTTAACCCCTTGCCTAATACGATTTACTGGAGCAGATAGCAGGTGCCCCACTGATTCCTGGATAGCTACAAAGCTCCGGCACATTTCTTTAGAGGTGGCATTAACATTGCAAATTAATTCAATTTGGCTAAGGATATTGCCATACAGTGTTGGATCCATTAAAAGTAAAAAGAATCATAGTAGCAGAAAAATAGGGTTCCCACCTCAGAGCAAAAAGAATGAGTGAGTGGTAAGCCCCACTCACTCAGGAGAGTAACGCAAAAAATTCCATATAGCAAAAGTGCTGGGGGTCTGTCAGGTTGAGGGGAATTAGCACAAGAAATTAAAATAATTCTCCCTAACAGCAATACTATCATCTTAAGTAGTGACAGTCTGCCATTCAACGATATCGGCAGTCTGGACCAGTATTCCAGCTTGCCATTTAGGCAATAGAACCCGAAGAGGTGGGGATTACCTGTCTGGTAATGCCCTGGGGCGTCAGTTACAAGCTCAAGTTAAGCAAGGGCTTTAACTTAAGCCCTGGGGCATTACTAGACTAGTAATGCCCCCCTCCTCTGGTTCTGTTTCTATCGGTTCCACCGCACGTCGTACCAGGGTACTAATAGCATTTTTTTCTCAAGGGGAGAAACTGCATCGAAACCGTTTCTCTACTCCAGAAAAAAAATGCCCACCAGGGATCGGGCTGAAGGGACTACTTTCCATGGTGGTCATTGAAATTAATAGGAAAAATAAGCAAAGAAAATGGCTGTCATGGAAAGAGAGAAGGGACTACATATAGTCACTTCTCCCATTCCATGGCGACTAATCGTGCACCAGGAACAGTCCTGTTCCCGGCGTCAGCAAGGGAAAACCCTACCGAAGGTAAGGGGAGAGGGGGCCCTAAATGTGTGGAAAGGTGGGGTGGTTAAGGGGGTGCGGGGAGCGCCATTAACTGATTCAAGACGAGGGAAGATGGCGGCCTCCCGCTCTGAGGTGGCTTGGAGCGGGTTCTTACCCTGTGTGGTTCGGACCTTGTTTCAAGCCTCCTCATTGGCTGGGAGGCCACCACACCCCCCCCTCACCAGGTACTAATGAGAGTAGGGAGTTACAGGGTTCGAAATTAAGATTCGATGAGCAGGACCTAAAACCAGTTCCTGGATATCGGGTCTCATGCAGGAAGCCGGAGCTACTGCAGAGGAACCGGGAGCGAGTATCCAGCGCAACGCAAATCTAACTTCCGCATGAGATGCACACATTAACTCTGTCCATTTTGTATGATTCATTATGTGTAAATATGTACTAGGTGTGACCAAATTCTTCTTTTTAAGAATTTTCAAATATTGAAGGTTAATGTCACATATGCATGTTTGTAAGGCACTAATTGTCCTGGGGAGCCAAAAGTAGCTCCTGGTAGCTGTTGACTTTAAGCTAACTAGGGTCTCCTAGGCTAGAAGCAGGAGCTAAATAGCTCCCCTCAATTTCGACCCCTGGTTTTAGGGAGATTTATCATGTGCATGCGTCATCCCCTCTCCTAGTGAGGACCCCCTCCCCCCAGCACTTTTTGCTGGACTTCTGGAGCTTTTTCTTTAAATCCTGAATGAGTGGAGTATTTTCCACTCATCCATTCGTATGGGCTCTGTCTTTTGGAACTTAGTTCTGTGTTTTTCTGTCCTATGGTGTCTACTTTCTTCCTGATCTCTTAAGGCATCTGTATTTTACTTTTGCAGCACACAGCTCCTTATGGGCAGTGTTGCTTGGAACCCCTTGGGTTCTCCTTTGAGATTATTTTCTATATCCTAGAGTCACTACAGTTCATAAGGATGGAGAGCTACTTAGTAGCCTTCCTAAAATGTTGTAGTCTTGAGAGATTGACACACACCACCTTGTGTGGAGTGCCAAGGGGATACCGAGTACCCCCCTTCTCTCTGCTCCTGTGACTTTCATGTCACATGGGCAATCTCCTAGTTATGGCTGGTGGGAGTGGACCTGTTCTTCCAACTATTGTGTGATTTTCTACCGCAGGCTATGTCCATAGCCCCGGTAGTTCACAATAGGTTCACCATAGTACTAACTTGGTGGCTTCTTTCTTTTTTCGCCATTACTAGCGTGGTTGTTCTTAGTCAGCCCTTCCTCTACCGTCCTGGGAGGGGGAGGCCTGTGTGAATGTTTTGCCTTTGACGTGAGCCAGTGGTTATCCCCGCCTAGGCTCCAGAGTATCTGGGCAGGCAGGAAGTGGGGGAGGATTTATCCACCCCCCTGTTCTTTGTCTGCCAGAGTGAATGAATATGTCCAGCTCCCACAGGGGGCGTGGCTGTTCCGATTGTACAGCCAAACGCCCCTTTCTGAGCGATATTGCAGAGGAGTGTGTGCTGGAACTGTATTGAAGGTGAGGCTTCTGGAGTGTAAACCAAGTCGACCACAGGAAATGAAAGTAACCGAAGAAGTCGACCAGGGACGCCTGCAGACCCTTTGCAAGACCATGAAGCGACCACTGCTGTCCCAACCCTGTTTTCTATGCGACAGAGGAGCTGGTGGAACAACCAGTCCCAAGATGACCTTTGAAACCAGCCATCTCCCGAGGTCCTAGGAGCTTCCAGAGCTGCAGAACCCCAATACCAGGAGACCTGCTTCCCATTTCGAGTGCATCATCGCAGAAAGGCCAAATCCGTCCAAATCTTTGCTGAACCCATAAGGGCGCTCTAGAGATCCGATCCACCTCGCGCATTCCCCCTCACCAGTGTGTGGGACTGCAGGAAGAGAAGAAGATTGACTGGGCGATCTGTCCTTTGTTGGTGCTGCTGAAAAGGTGCCAAAACGTAAGCGTGAACCAGGAAGTTGAAGTCGTGCTACAAGTCCTCCCTTGAGTCTGTTGCTGAGACACCATCCGTTGTCCTGCCTTTCGTCATCAGACCAAGGAATCCGGAGGTCTGGTCTAGAGCTGCTACATCGCGTAGAAGCCAACATACCTATAGTAGAAGATTGGCTACAAAGTCTGGTGATCTTCTCAACAAGAGAGAATGTCTTTTTCAAAGGAAAGAGGAGAGAATGATTAAATGTGGGGTTCATTTAACGAATTATGATTAACTATCACAAATCATTTTTTTTACCCCTGTCTGTAAAATTACAGATGCCTTATAAAATATGGAGGAAAACATGACTCCATAAAAGTATACAAAATTAATGAACAAAGGCTCCCATAAACCGATTAAGACTGAGTGAGTGGGGAACAAGGCTCCCACTCACTCAGGAGACAGACCAAACGATCCATAAATCCAGCTAAACGTGCTGGGGGTCTCCCGTGAGGGAGATTTGCATAGAAATGAAAACTCCACCTAAGACGCCCAACTTTGGTGGAAAATTGGAGGATTCACCGCCAGCTAGGAGCAGGAGGTAAATCCAACAGCTTTTTGCAAAACTCTGCCAGAGCTACCATGGCAGAATTACTGTAGCGGTAATTACAGCAAAAATGTCCCATTGAGTCCTAAGAACTAAAAACAAATGGGAATTTACACTGCCACTGCCACTTGTAATATGACGGTAATACCGCTGGACAAAGTGGCAGTAACGGTAATAGTTTGGTGGCCCCCAAACTAGTAATGATCCCCATAATCTCCTCCCAGTACTGATGGTCTTTGGGACTGATTATTTTCTCCATTTGAGTGAGCAAAAATCAAGAGAAGTAAAGTAAGTAGGCCCCTCCCCCAGAAAACCATGTCTACGGTATAGGGTGTACCTTGAAGTCGTGCTTTCAAAGTTGATGTTGCATTCTTGTGTGTGTTGATGTTTAGGCGTATGGTTGCTGCCTCATTCTGTACTCTGAAGCTTTTGCATTTTGTTCTTTGAGATCCTGGTGGATGTAATGTTGGCATCTGGAGCCGTCGGATAGCCATAGCAGTCTCTGCAGTCAACGCTACCAGTCACCAGTTTCCAGAGCCTAAACTGATTGAAGTCTTTCTACCATCCTAATTGAAGGGGGAAGGTTCTTAACCTCTACCCAGGCCGTGGAGCGGCTGCGGAGCCGTCGCAGAGCCATAGCAGTCTCTGCAGTCTATGGCAGCGACAGCCAGATGCAGAGCCCTGGAGGGTGAAGGTAAAGGAATGAGTATGAGAAGCAAGAGGGCCCGCCTTCCAGGCCTCGCCGGTGAGAGTGTGGATGAGAGCATGAAGTCCCCTGTGCCACCTGGATCAGACCCCTGACGGGATACGCTCCTACAACAAGACCTACAGTCCGCCAGCAGGAAAAATGGAAAAGACAACTCCGGCAGGCAGTCTCATCTTCCCCCTCCCCCTGAAGCTACAGCGGAATCTCGAGTGAAATCTCCAGGGAGAGACCAACTACCAACGCCAATATTAACATTAACCTCAGTCTCAGATTTAACTGCGGACCCTACGACAGAAGACGACCACGAACAGATTCAAAATATGGACACTTCCTCCAACACTCCTTCCATCCAGGTGGCAGACACTCAGTCTTTGTGGAAACCACAAGACATCCCCCCTATAACTATGGCGGACGTGCAACGACCACACAACACGCAAAATGGGGCAATTACCTGTGGAGACAGCGTAGAGGAGCAGGCGGCATCACCCGAGCGATTGCCTGTGGCTCCAGCCCTTCAGGCTGTCGGCATCGCGGGCCGGGTGCAGAGCGTGGCGGTGACAGTTCACCCCTCTCCGGAGGGAAGGGATCGGGTGTCGCCGCCCTGTGAGATCACGCCCCCGCCACCAACAGTCGAAGACTCGCCGCAGAGAAAGCAGGCACCGCCCCAAGCAACGCCCCTCCTCTGAATGACCTTGATCTATACCGTCTGCCTAATGCAACGAAAGAAGGGCCCCTCCCCCAAAACACCCAGCTACCTCCCCAAGCGGGGCAATTAGCATCTCAAGAAGGGAGAGAGCCCCCAACTCAAGAGGAAGGACAATCACTCGGACAGCAGACAGTCATAAAACCATTGGGAAATAATCAGAAAATTTCAACACGCAAAATACCACGTCCCAAAGTACCGTACAAAAGAGCAACCAAAAATTCAAGGAAGCTGGCTGCTTCCAACACAGCCGCATCAATAATTACGCTTAAAGAGTATTTTGGCAGAAAAGTGCAGCGAGAACCTCATCCGTACATCACAGACGCAGAGCTGTTGCCGATAGTTGAAGACTCTGCATTACATCTTGTGAGCTTAACTATCCCCACTACAAACTCCCTAAACAAGGGAGGATCCCTTAAAAACACGCAAACCCTAGCCCCGAAGACAAACATCTCAAAGGGTCTCTTTGACGAGTCAGCAACAGGAAGGGGCCAAAGCAGTCCAACTATTCGAAAAACTGGAGTTAACCAAACCCTCAACAACAGAACTAGAGCTAGCTGATCTAGACTGGAAAGCGGAGATATTACACAAATGGATCGCAGATACAATTGGCAAGATAGCCCCGGAAAAACCATTTACACCATCAAAAAAGAGAGCAATGGCTAAATGGTATACCCCACTATTAAGCACCATGAAAAAGGAAAACAGAAAGCTGGAACTTGAATGGAGAAGATTACAACCAAGACAAAAAAACACTGTTCCGGAAGCAAATCCGTGCATACAAGAAGGAAATTCTAAAGGCACAGAGAAGGCACTATGATAGAATCACAAAGGCCACCAACACACAAAAAGAAATGTTTCACATCATTAAAGAAATTAGAAACCCAGCAGGCTGTGACAACACCCCAACCCCCTCGGAGAAACTCTGCAATGACCTTGCAGACCACTTAAAAAAAAAAAAATCATGACATCCGACAAACCATCCAACAGAGGCCAGCCAACAGCAACATACAACAAAACAAACCTACCTCAGAACCGCAGCACAAACTCAGCACAGGCATTCGCAATGCTGGTAAAACACAGCAAGAAAGCCGGTTCACTGATGGATCCCTGTCCCCCGGACATCTACAAATCTATCCTTGTACAAGGAACGCCAGCAGAATACTACAGAAACCTCCTAAATCTATCACTAGCAACAGGAACCGTACCAAGGATCTTCAAATCAGCTTACATCAAACCACTACTTAAAAACACAAGCGGCAACGTAGATGACCTCCAACTACAGACCAATCTCTAACATCCCCTACCCTGCAAAACTCCCTGAAACCTACATATACAAACTAACCCAAGAATACGTTGAAAAACACCATCTGCTAGACCAAGCTCAAGTCGGCTGCAGACCCACAAGAGGTACAGAAACAGCACTACTATCCATCTGGGACGACCTAAAAACAAACGCAGACTCCAACACAACATCAGCCCTTATTCTGCTCGACCTCTCCGCAGCCTTCGACACAGTTAGCCATGACACCCTAACCAAAAGACTAGAAGACATGGGCATAACCGATACAGCGCTACGCTGGACTAAATCATTCCTAGCAGACGGAACAGAAACCATTTGGATTAAACCCTTCAAATCCACCCCACAAGTTAACGACTGTGGAGTGCCACAAGGATCCTCGCTATCACCGCTGTACTCGAACATCTACAAAACCCCAGTTATCAGAATCTTCAAGAAACACATCATCACATGCTACAACTATGCAGACGATACTCAAATCTACAAAATCAAAGACACCAAAGCCAATCATTCAAACCTAACCGACTGTCGCACCATCACCATCTAAGGTAGTAAAAATTCTGGGAGTTCTGATGGACAACACCCTTACCTTAGAACCGCAAATAAACGCAACAGTCAAGAAATGCTTCTTCCTCCTCCACACGGCAAGAAAAATACTACCTTTCCTCTCCTTCACACACAAAACACTATTGTCGGCCTCATCATGTCAAGTATTGACTATGCAAACAGCCTCTACCTAGGAATACCTACTGAAGAAGCTACAACGGATCCAAAACGCAGCAGTCAGACTACTCCTCAAACTATCCAGAACAGACCACATCACCCCTGCCCTAATAAACACTACACTGGCTCCCAGTAAAACACTGTATCACCTTCAAAACAATGTGCATAACACACAGGGCAATCTGCCGACAAGGAGCAGAATTCCTACAAAAGAAAATAACAATCTACAAGCCAACGAGACCCCTCGGGTCAACCAACGAAATCTGCCTGGAACTTAAACCTTACATCAAGAAAAAACTCAGAGGCACCGCCTTCTACCACTTAGCCGCAAAAACCTGGAAGAGCATCCCAAAAGGAATAAGGAACACCAAAGATCACCTTAAATTCAGAAAATTACTAAAAACCTTGCTCTTCAACACCAGAGACTAAAATCGAAACAACAGTAAAACAAACTACTAAACGGGAAAGGACATTGACAAGCCCCCAGAACCGACTGAGAAGCACTCAGGTCACAGGGAGGGGTAACGCCAGACAGAGTGGTGCACATGCAAGACCCATGGAGACAGAGGCAGCAACCCCAGCCAATCCTTACCATCCCCTACCGCCCGTATAGCTACAACTAGGTACCACTGGGTTGTGGAACTGGCGAGATACCACCAATCACCACACTGAGATATGAACACCGTCAGGTGCACTAGCCATGTGGGTTGGGGTGAGGAACATGCAAGGTTGTTGACGGAACGGGCGGAAGAGGCAGCGAGATGTTCAAGGGGCCTTGAATACAAAATGGGCACGAACCTCCAGAGG
Source organism: Ambystoma mexicanum (assembly GCF_040938575.1). Classification (NCBI taxonomy): domain Eukaryota; kingdom Metazoa; phylum Chordata; class Amphibia; order Caudata; family Ambystomatidae; genus Ambystoma; species Ambystoma mexicanum. The sequence goes on from NC_090936.1 coordinate 664,804,492, forward strand.
CACATATGGTGCCCAAGCACCCCATCGAGCGAGATTATGCGAGCCCAACTGGTCACTTCAGGATACAGATGCCAATTAACCGATACCACTAACAATTTCCTCCTCTGCATACACCTCTCAAAGTCCAACACAACCACAAACCTCCAGCACACCAAACCACACAAACTTCACCACACTGCAACAACAAACACACATAGACTCGCACATCAGTACACGACGACTACCGGCAGCATACACCCCAGGCCCAGCCGACGGACCCACCGGGCTGAGGCTCCCAACAGCACATCACTGCTCTCTTGCACCTTTCCAGCCTCCACCCACTAACTCACCTGCCCTCCCTCTTTCAGAGTCGACAGAGCGCCAGCGGACCACTCCGGTGGTGATAGTGTGCAGTACAAATGTCCTTTAGAATTAACATGCCCGCCCATATCGAGAAATCTACAAACTCCGACTCCCCGGCATTCCTCCACCCTCCCTGTTGATGCGGGAGACACAGAAGTAGCTGAATTGAAGGTAGAGACAACTAAACAAACGGGCCTCCTAAAGGAGACAAGAGACAAAGCTCGCTGCGACACCGCAGACCAGACGCACCCAGATAAACAGAAAATACCTGCATCTCCTCTGAGATGGCATCCGGTCGCAGGGGCCAAACTCACCCCCCCCCCCCCCCCTGCACAGGCCATTAGCTACTGATACGAGTGATAAGAGAAAAAAGCCTGGACCCTGAGATGCCAATAAAAAACATTGATAAAAGATTGAACACACCCATGGCAAATAGACGCCTAAGTGAAATCTCAACCAATTCTAACCAGGTCTCTCCTCAAAAGAAATTAGACCAGATGACAATCCTCAACAGTGACGAATGATCTGGCTCGTTTTGGGAAACTTTACGAATCGCTCAACGATACATTGAAAGACCAAACTACGTTAATAGCTTACATGCACACCAAGCTTAACTACTTCTCCAGCATGGGGTCTGGCATGGACTCACATGCTCATGAATATTCCCCGTCGTCAGGCTGGGAATCCTCGGTAAAGAAAAATCAGTATCAGTTTCGTTTCTGGTCTGTCTTTCGTAGTAGTAACCAATCACTGATCTCTGCGTCATACTGACCACAGCCAATGACTGCCATCTTCCTAAGCCCCGCCTCTGGCAGCCATCTTCAGATTTTTACCGCACGTTCAAGTGTTGGGATCCTCGTGCTATTGCTCTCGAGCTTTAGTGCGTTTTTGCGCTTTTCATAGGAAAATTCTCTTTTTTCGGTCAAAAGAGCCTCATGCTCCACCGTTTTTTTTTATCCGATCAACGGGGACCCGTGTCGGATTCTTCTACGCCCCTCAAGGGTGAAGATTTCGTCGAGCCACGCTTTTGGAGGACTCCAGAAGTTTCTCAGGCCCATCTCGGACATGGCCCAGGAGAAGGGAAGCTCGACGCCCGGAAAGCTGTTCAGGGTCTGCCCTGGATGCCAGCTTCAGAATGTCTTCAAGGAGGACGAACACTCCCTTTGCCTCTACTGCCTGCATGAGGACAAGACGCACGTGGAGAAGGACTGTGCGTTTTGCGGCAACATGTCGGAGCGGACCATGAAGGACCGCCATCTGCGTCTCGCCAACCAGCTGGAAGGGACGAGCCCGTCAGGCGAGAAAAAGAAGTCCGAGCGGTCTTCTAAGACCTTTGAGGGCGCCCCGGCGACAGGGGCCCAACAGAAGGCCAAGCACCGCGAATCCGCTGGCACCGGGAGCGCCGAACGGTCGGGCTCTTCGGTTGCCTGGCAGGGTGCAACCTCCCCGGCGCCATCAATCAGGAGCCAACGCTCTGGCTCGGGTAAAGTAAGTCCGAGCACCCGGCGAAGCTTCTGGAGAGGCCCCGGTCGAGCTCGAAGGCCCCAAGGAGAAGGCGGTGAGCGCACATAAGGTGGTGAAAGCCTTGATCCACCCTGCCAAGGCCTCTATCGAGACAGTCGCGACGGCCCTGGCTCAGCCTGTGGAGGCTACACCAGTGGAGGTGACCTCGGGGGCCCAGAGTCTCCCTGCCACCGCGGAGGGAGTCCTCTTTCAAGCCCATCGACAGGACCCCTGTGAAACCTCCGGAGAAGAAAAAGGGGGGGCAGGAGGCCATCGTGGATTCGGCCTCAACCTCTGAAGAGGAGCTGATCGAAGTCTTAAGCCACGGCATTGGCGTGGAAGAAGACCAGCCCGTCGGGAGGGACCCCGACGAAGGAGACGACGAGAACGTCGAGGGTGCCGACGAGGTTCCTGACCGCCCGTCCGAATCCCCTCAACCAGTTCCGCAAGACAACTCGGCGGCCATTTTGTTGGCTATACAGTCCTTATGCTCGGAGATAAGGACGAGATTGCCGTTACCACCAACGGAGGAACCGCTCCCGATAGGGGACCCGGAGCCAGGCCCTTCTGGGAGCCCTCCTCCTAAGAGAAGGATTCATCCTCCACCTCCTTTTCAACCATCGCGCCCTGCTCAGCCCTCGTCCACGACCCATGGGGATGATACGGGGACAGACACGGCCGCGACGGGTACAGACGACGAAGTTTACGACAAGGATCTTCCGTCGTCACCTCCTCCCTGGGCTTCCCCGCCCGACGAGATTGGATCGTTTCATGCCATGATCGCCAGGGCATCCGAGCTTTTCCAGCTCTGCCCAGAAGAGAAGAAGGAAGGTTTCCTTTATCAACGGCGCGAGACCAAGAGGAAGACTGTCCTCGCTGTACCTCTACTGGACGATATCTGGGATGAGGGTCTCGCCCTCCTCAAGAACCCATCCACAACGCCTGCGAGAAGGGATCGGTATGAGAAGTACCGGGTCCCGGACGCGGCCCCCTTGTGCCTTCGGGCACAGCCGACCCCGGACTCGGTCGTCCCCGCGGCGGCCAGGAAGAAAGTGGGGGGAGCTTCGGCCTCTGTCAACCTCCCCCCCGCCCGGACGGCGAGGGAAAGAAATTGGACACGATGGGACGCAGAGTCATCTCATCGGCAGCGACGACGATTAAGGCTGCCAACGCCTTGGCTATCGTAGCCCGCTACGACAGGGAGTTGTGGTACAAGATCGCCCCCCTGCTGGACTTCCTACCAGACGACAAGAGGGCGGAGGCCCTAGAGATGTTGCAGGAAGGAGAAGTGGTGTCGGACCACGCCATTACGATAGCGACGGACATCGCTGACACTGGGTTTCGCCAGTTGGGCAACGGCGTGTGCCTTAGACGGCGTGGATGGCTCAAGGCAACAGACTTCCGGCAGGACGTGCAGACCAGAGTTTTGGACATGCAGTTCGACGGGAGCAACCTGTTTGGGAAAACAGTGGACGATTCCCTACAAGCCATCAAGATGGAGACGGCCCGAGCTCTTGGTGTTCTCCAGCAACGACGGCCGCCCTTTCAGAGCACCGGAGGCAAGCAGGGTGCCTCCAAAGGTTCCGGCGGCGGATATTCCACCTACCGTCAAGCGGCCCGTTCGTCGTCACAGGAAGCCTACAGGGGATGAGGCAAGTCGGGCGGACCCTGCCGTCGTCGCCAGGGAGGACAAGGCGGCAAAGCCTTGTCAAAGCAGGACTGAACCGGCCGTGGGGTCGGGCCCCCACCGAAGCATCCCGGTGGGAGGCCAGCTGGCGAACTTCGTCAGCGTGTGTGGGAGTCCATCTCCACCGACAATTGGGTGCTGGATGCCCTGGCCCAGGGTCACGCGCTCGAGTTTCTAAAGAAGTGCCCACGCGTCCCCCCCGTGGCCAGGAAGGAACATGACGTCCCTCAACTTCTCTTGGAGGTAAAGGCGATGCTCAAGAAAGGCGCCATCGAGCTTGTCCCAAAGAGGCTTCGGGGCTCCGGAGTTTACTCAAGATACTTCCTCGTGAAGAAGACAGGAGGATGGCGTCCCATCCTGGACCTACGACGACTGAACAAATTCATCAAGGCACAGAAGTTCCGGATGGTCACCCTCCAGCACGTCCTGGGTCAGCTGGAGGAGGGCGATTTCCTGTCGTTGTTGGATTTGGAGGATGCTTACTTCCATATCCCCATCCTAAGGGGACACTGACTCAGATTCGTGGTCCAAGGGTGTCACTACCAGTTCAGAGCCCTTCCCTTCGGATTGAGGTCGGCACCCAGGGTGTTCACCAAGTGCCTCGCACCAGTGGCGGCGTGGCTGCGCCTGGAGGGGATCCACGTCTACCCCTACCTGGACGACTGGCTCATCCGAGCAAAGACAAGGGAGCTTGCCGCGGAGCACAAGGCGAGGACCGTCCAACTACTCACGGACCTGGGATTCTCCATAAACTACGCCAAGTCCCACCTGGTGCCCGCGCAAGACGCACTGTTTCTGGAAGCGAAACTCGACACAGTGGCGCTTCTGGCCTCTCCGTCGGAGGAAAGGACGAGGGCCATCTTGGGCAAGGTGCAGCGGATGCTGTTTGCAGACGCGGCCAGGGTGAGGTCCATCAAATCCCTCCTCGGAATGATGTCTTCTTGCATTTATCTCATCCGCCTGTGCAGGCTTCGGATGCGCCTGTTACAGGAGTTCCTGGACGCTCGCTGGATCAAGACGGGCAGCTTCGAGGACAGGATCACACTCGACGAGAGCTTCCGACGAGCGATCCGGTGGTGCCCACGCGCATCTGACGGCGGGCATGGACATCCAGACCCCGGGCCACCAGAAGACAGTGACCACAGATGCCTCCCTGGAAGGGTGGGGAGCACACACCGAAAATCTGCACGCGAGAGGCCTTTGGCTTCCGACAGAGAAGTCCCTCCATATCAACGTCCTGGAGCTCCGTGCAGTGTTTTGGGCCCTCAGGCCCTTTCTTCCGTCCCTCAAGGGCAAGGTGGTGAGGATCTTCACCGACAACACCACCACCATGTTCTACATCAGGAAGCAGGGCGGTACCAGATCCCCAGCCCTGTCCAAGGAGGCGCAGGATCTGTGGCATTGGGCCGTCGCCCAAGGGATGTTTCTGGTGCCGTTTCATCTGGCAGGAATAAAAAACACCATTGCCGACTCGCTCAGCAGAGAGCTGCGCTCGTGCCACGAGTGGGAACTACGACAGGATCTAGTGGACTGCCTCTTCCGACGGTGGGGCACACCCCAGATCGATCTGTTCGCGACGGCGACGAACTCCAAGTGCCGGAGGTTCGCCAGCAGGTTTCCCCAGCCGAGGAGCATGGGCGATGCTTTCTCGTTCCCCTGGGAGGGCCTGTTCCTATACGCGTTCCCTCCATTGCCACTGCTGATCCGGCTCATCAACCAGCTCAAGAGGTCACGGTGCAGGATGATCCTCGTCGCACCCGCGTGGCCGAGGCAGATATGGTTCCCGGACCTTCTGGACTTGTCAGCGTCCCCGTCAATCAAGCTGCCAGTGGATGCGGATCTTCTCTCCAGGGAAGGAGGCGCCATCCTCCATCACGACCCGAAGTCGCTGAACTTGCAGGCCTGGCTCCTGCAGCGTTAGAGTTTGGAGGTTACGACATACCGGCCGACTGCAGAGAGGTTCTTGCAAAGGCCAGGGCGTCCTCAACTCTTAAATGCTACGGACACAAATGGAAGAGGTTCTCTGTCTGGTGCCACGCACAGAAGATTAACCCTCTACGGATTACGGCTCCTCAAGTACTGCCGTACCTACTGACGCTGGCCAAGGCTGGACTGGCGCACGCTTCCATCAAGATTCATCTTGCTGCGATCTCCCGATACACCAGAACCACGGGACGGACGTCTTTGTGGTCTCATCGTCTGGTGAAAGAATTCATGAAGGGACTGTTCAGATCGTTCCCGCCGGTGAAGGCTCCGGCCCTGGCGTGGGAGCTCAACGTGGTGCTGACCAAGCTCATGGGACCTCCGTTCGAGCCTCTGCACTCAGCTCCTTTGAAGTTCTTGTCGTGGAAAACAGCGTTTCTTGTGGCCATCACCTCCGCACGATGGGTTGGAGAGATCCAGGCCCTTTCCTGCAAGCCCCCGTACTTGACTTTTCACGACACGAGGGTAGTGCTCAGGACGCACCCCTCCTTCATGCCAAAGGTGCCGTCGGACTTCCACCTCAACGAACCCTTGGTGTTGCCTGTTTTCTTCCCGTCGCCTTCGTCGCCGGCTGAAAGGACTTTGCACTCGCTGGATGTGGCTAGAGCGCTGAAGTTCTACGTGGACCGCACTAAGAGTTTTCGGTAGACGTCCCAACTTTTTGTGAACTTTGGACCTGTCAATCAGGGGAAGGCTCTCTCGAAGGCTTCCATTTCCAGATGGCTCTCCGGCTGTATCATGTACTGTCATCGTTTGGCAAACCGACCACTGCCCGGCCGTCCGAGAGCCCATTCCACCAGAGAGATCGCAGCTACCACAGCATTCCTATCTGGTGTGCCCCTGCTAGATATCTGCAGGGCTGCTACGTGGAGGTCGACGCACACCTTCACGAAATTCTACTGCGTCGACTGGGATTCCAGGCAGGAGTCCAGGGTCGGCCAAGCAGTGCTGCGCAACCTGTTCACCTAAGGTGAGCCTGGTGAGAAGGTAAGAGATGCTTAATGTTGAGTTGTTGTACTGCTTAATGTTGAGCCTGTTGCCACCTCCCGTGGTTGTGCATGTGTGTACTGCTATGTATTCTTTTATTCATGAGCATGTGAATCCATGCCAGACCCCATGCTGGAGAAGGAACAAGTTACTTACCTGTAACTGTTGTTCTCCAGCATGGGTCTGGCATGGATTCACATGCAAACCCTCCCGCCTACCCCTCTGCGGCTCTTCACTTGGTCATACTGCCACTTTACGTGCTACCAAATCTGAAGATGGCTGCCAGAGGCGGGGTTTAGGGAGATGGCAGTCATTGGCTGTGGTCAGTATGACGCAGAGATCAGAGATTGGTTACTACTACGAAAGACAGATCAGAAACGAAACTGATACTGATTTTTCTTTACCGAGGATTCCCAGCCTGACGGGGAATATTCATGAGCATGTGAATCCATGCCAGACACACGCTGGAGAACAACAGTTACAGGTAAGTAACTTGTTCCTTAAAGGGATTTGTGACGGCCAAGTCCAGAAATTCACAGGGGAGTTATTACCACAACGGGGAAGAAAGACAAAGTCTCTCTAGTTCCAACACTGGGATAAACAAAAGTGCTTCAGAGCAAAAATCAACAAGCACCCAGAGCAAACAGAAGAAAAAATCATTCTGGACCTGACTTTGGCCCCGAAAGTGGTGAGCAAAGACAGACAAATGGGGGAGAAACTGACAACCGTGGGCCACAAACAGACAAAGGTGAGCAGAGACAACCTCGCAACGAAAGCCCCAAGCCGACGCCTTCTCCAATCTTCACCTTTACGGCAGACCACATCTTCCCCGCGTTTGACATTTTCACGCAAAAGGGATCGACTCAGAAAGATCCCAAGAAGCAGACCACACTGAGACCACAGAAATTAACGGCAGACCGCAGGGAGAGCTTCCCAGCGGGGAGAGGCACTAATAAACCAGGAAAGAACCCAAACCTCAAGGTAACTGTACATTGCCATACCAGAATCACCCAGGAGACGATGTCAAATTCTCAAAACATAGAAGTCCTGAACAACGCAGAGACCTCTGAAGTAGCTTCTTCAGAAGGTTCAATCGATCTAATGAAAATTAGTTTATACACAGTTGAAGATTCCGAATCTGAGCTTGTAGAAATCCAAGATCGGATAAGGAAAAAAGTAGTCCCAACCGGTCGAAGATTCCAAGAAGGTGGTGTCATTCAAAGTTACCTCACCTACGGCACCAACCTAGCGATCTCTGAAGGAGGCATTCAGGAATACTCGCAGCTCGACAGGCGATAAACTGTTCATCCAGCAAGGCCACAAGTGCAGACATTCTGCATCCCCGGGAGTTCATTCACCTACGAAGAAACAGAAAAACTAACCACAACGTGCCTCGAAAAGAAACGCACGCAAGAGGGCAAGAAGACTCGCCTTACTTCAGAGGCTAGAAGGACACATGCTGCCCCTCAGTAAAACTAAAATTCACTACAAGTCAAGGGTTCATGACCCAAAAGAAAACGTAAGCGTACATCTCCCACGGGAGACCAAATGACCCCTTGACCCAATCCCTAAACCAAAAGAGAGATCCACACGCACATTCAATCTCCAAAGACGTTGGGAAGAACACGATAACTGGACCTTGAATAATGGGGCAATTGCAAACATCTTTAAGCACGTTAAACTCCTCCAAGCCTGTCCACCAACCATTGACAGACTGTAACCGAATCCCAATGGAAGAAAGGATAGCTCTTACCTGCACGTTGACACAATCAAAACCCAAAAATTGCTCTGGAGTGCCAAAGATGATCTAAAAAACTTGGGCCTTGACTTAACTTTGGCGATGGAGGATAAGCACGACATCCTGCATGCAGGAAAGCAACCGGCTACTCCACTGTGCCAACATTCCCCACCGCGAGGCAGAAACCCAAGTAGATCCTTCGAATTCCCCCCACGAAGAATAAGATCATCTTGCCAGAGAGCTACACCGGGAGCACCCGCAAGGGAGACTGGGACTCAAAATAATGCATATCAAACTGAAGCCCCCGGAACTCGGAACATGAAAATGCCCTGGCCTTTGTGGGAACAGGTAAAGGGCTTGAAACGACATGCATGGGACAGACAACAGCCAGACGAGAGAACCTCAGAGGACCCTGGCCACAAACAGCTAAGAAGCGCAAAGGAAGACGCAAGGGCCCCCAAAAGCGAAATAAGGCGCAACATCACTGAGTCCAGGCACACAACCTTCAAAGAAGACAAAAGTGATTGGTTCAAATGCCAAGTGAACAAGCTAAGAAGCAAATAGCCATCATTAAACGAAAGTCACGAGGCTCGGACAACGTTCAGTACCCAGCGATCAACTAATGACACAACATTGCTATTAGTCTAGGGGTTTCTCCCATCTGACTACAAAAACGGATGTAAATCTATCCAACTACGACATACTCTGTCTCCGAGAGACATGGCTCACCGTAAAACCTGTATTGGACGGATTTGAGTTAGCCCAATATCCGGCCCCAAGGGAAGACCGCGGTCAGGCCTATTAACAGCCATAAAATCAGGCTGTGGCCTGACTTTAATAAATGTTACCAAGGCAACGAAATTTATACTAGCCTCCATCAATTGGCCCACAACAATACCAACTTGTAGAATAAAGAAGCAGGAAACTATTCTACTCCTGAACATTTACTGGAACCCTCTCCGAACATCTAATGAGAGCTTCCAGACTGAGCTGGAAGCGATAATCGATTCTGCCCTGACCGAAGATGAAGTTAATCACATAATCAAAGCAGGCGATCTCAATGTCGACTTAATCTCTCGCCAAGCAAGTCCCCTAGGCCGAGCAGGCCTCTGGTCAACACTAATAGAGTCAAGGGACCTGCACAACCTCCACTTCGCATAAGACACCAAACCCCAACACACCCCTACGTGGGAGAGTAAGGGATATGTGGCAGTGATAGACTACATCTACGTGTCACGAAGCCTGCTGAAGTATACTGAGTCGTTCAAAGTGACAAAGACTAAATACAGCGACCACAATATACTATCCTATGCGTGGTTTACAAGTAAACTGGAAAAAAGCTTCATGAACCCAAACTTGGAGGTCAATAATTACGGCACATGCCTGCGCCTCACGAATAAGGCAATCATTGCTTTGACACAGAACTACATTGGCGCAATGACCAAGGAAAATGCAAACAGCCGGAATACAGCAGACTATTCGGCAGTGCTTTCAACCTTCAAACTGAACACGAGAAAACCTTCCGTGCATCCAACCTCTACTGCCCACGTCTTTAATAGACAACTGGTAGAGAGAAGGAAATTAATTAGCAGATTGAAACGCGAAGCCAACAAATCCTGCTCAAAAATAAAGGAAGCGGTCGCAGTGAAAGCTATCAAGCAGTACCAATCTTGGCTGAGAGCCACCAGAAGACAAATCAAGACGACGAAGAAACGATGCTGAGGACCATCTGCAGCAAGAAGACAAGGGGCTTCTGGTCGCTAGTTAACGCAAAGGCTAAGGGCGATAACCAACTACTTACGAATGCAGTGGGAGAATACAGGTGGATAAAACACTTAAGTGTCCTTTACAGTGCCCCCGAGCACTCTACCGCCTACACTTCAATAACATCGAAAGCAACGTGGCAGCTCCCAAAGGATCAGGAAACCATCACTGACAAAATTATGAAACTCAATGGTTCCCGCGCGGCTGGTCCTGATGGAATCACCAACTTCGATCTAGAACAAAGCGCAGAGACTTGGGCAACGTTTATTGGAGAAGTCTTCAAAAACTGCATTCGATCAGCTGCAATTCCACCATCCTGGAAAAAGGCAATAGTAGTGCCAATCTTCAAAAAGGGTACAATAGATAATCCCAGCCACTACCGACAAATAGCTTTATTGGATTCTATTGGGAAGCTTTTTGCATCATTCATTCTGGAAGGTTTCCAAGACTGGACGAAGTCAGCCAAAGTGTACGATCCTCTACAAGCAGGTTTTGTAAAAAACCTAGGGACGATGGCCAACATCCTAGCCTTGAGCGTCCTGAAGGCAAAAGTACATGAGAGCAGCCCGAAAATGTACTTGGCCTTCATAGACCTGACTCGGGCCTTTGACTGTGTTGATAGGGCACTCCTATGGGAAAAACTTAACCTACAACATTGCCCGCCTGCGATCTTGAACCCTATCCAGGAACTGTACAGTGGAACATCGATGAGTGTACGCATCAACCACCAAGGCCTTTTATCATCTTGGATTGAAACGACTCGTGGCGTCAAGCAAGGATGCCCACTTTCCCCGGCACTATATAATGCGTATATTGCCGACTACAAGGAACACAAGTTCAAGGTGAGAAGTTTCCCTCCAAAGCTAGGTGAAGAGAAAATATCAAGACTGTTGTACGCAGACGATATAATCTTGATGGACCAAACGCCAATAGGACTGCAAAGACAACGTACAAATCTAGATTCTTACCTGAAAGCTAACAACTTACAGATGACTCGGGGGAGGGGGGGGGGATTTGGGGTTGAAACGAGAAAAGGGGAGACCTTCGCTTGGACAATTGAAGACCAGGCCCTAGAATTTGCTAACAAATTCAGATACCTAGGGGTTACACTGAACAAAGAGAGAAAAGAAGACTCGATGTGCTAAAACTTTTGGAAAAAACGACGATGCTTAATCACACAGACGAGAATCCTATTAAACAAATATGGTCGCTTTTCTCTGGTACCAGCTCTGACATTTTACAGGATGAAGGTAACCCCTGCCTTAACCTACGGCGCTGAAGCGATGCCATATATTCCCGCAAACTTCTGTTAGGCAGAAACCTGTGCAGTTCCCTTAGGGACAACTGCAAAAAGTTTAAGACTACAGGTGTTAGCAGTAAACCCAATTGGTAGCAGTCTGTACCACCCAGATTTACCTGGTAGCTGTGGCTGAGCAGTCAGACTTCTCTCAAGAAGAGTTAGGCAGTATGTAGAGTATACACAATAGGGCTCAAAATACATTAGTACAAGCAAACACCGACCAGAGCTTTTGTATAAAAGTATATAATTTATTTAAAAAAACGCTTGTAAATTTACACTGGCACTAATATGTCAAGCAAGTTCAAACACAGTCACTAGTAATATATACACCTCCCTAATTAATTATTTGACAAGTCTAAGTTAATACCCCACTTATTTAGCAAAACAGAGGTGAGCGCGTAACCATAGATGGCACTCCAATAATTATTTAAAAAGGGAGAGAAAAGGCAGAAATAGGAAAACACACAATACCAACACTTTTAAAGAACCACAGCAAGTCAAGAAAGGCAGGATCTACTGTAGCGCAAAAAGTTCATAGGCCAGGCCCACTCTTGGAGAGAGCAAGGCGGAATGTACCCAAGATCACACAGTGGAAATGCACTAAAAGTCTTTGCAGGAAAGTCAAAAAGAGGTTGGTTCAAGTTAGAAAGGTGATGTTAACAGGTCCGAGGTCACCCCAGGATAGAGAGTCCAGGATTTACGGGACACCTTGAACAGTCTGTTGCAAGGGAGACCAGGCGGGACACAGTACCTGAAATGGTGAGAAAGCTCCAGCGCGGGCAGTTCTTCCTGGCAGCGGGTGCAAGTCGGTGCTTCGTCCAGGGGAAGAGAAGATCTCGACGTGGAGGAAAGCTGGAGATCGTTGCACTGCCAGGGAAGAAACCAGCCGTGGAGTTTCCCGGTTAAAAGGTACTACCCTTTTATTTGCAGTAGTGGTGAAGCGTGGCTATCCGGCCGCCGGAATGCTTGGCACGGGCGATTCGACCACAAGACGATCCAGGAAGGCAAAAAAGGCGAACTGGTTGGTCCCACCAGCTCAAAGGGAAGAAGACTCTCCTGGAAGAAGATCTTCTGTCGTCGGGAAAGTGGTGAGTTTCTTACAGCAGGGTTCCACCGGTGGTGGTGTTGTAGATGGCTCAGCTTCTCCCCTCTTCGGATTCTTTAGGTCCTGTGGCGACTTCTGAAGTTCCAGTCCCCAAAGCCCTGCTTTTATGCAGCAAAACCCCCATTCACCAGCCTAGCTGTCAATCAAACATGCTAAGTGGTGAGCCGTGAGGCTCACCGCTGGGCCAATCACGCAAGAGTGCGACTTGAGTTGCCAAGGCAACTCAGTCCAGGGTGCCTATTCCCCTCTCCCACACATCCTGTAGACCCAGACAGAGTGGCACCACTTTTGGAGGCTTCTGTGCAGAAGCCCGCCAAAAGTGGAACAAAGGGCTCGACTTGGGTTGGAGTTACAGAGGCGAACACAAACGCCAATTTAAAACCGAGTCCTGGCAAAAAGACCCAACCGGGGAATAAATATTAAAAAATAACCCAGCGGTATCTTTAACATTGCACCAAAAAAAGTGGTGCGTTTAAAATGAATGGGAAAATCCCATAGGAAATACTCCGGTGGAATATTTCGCGTGGTAACCACTGCCACCAGCCAGAAACTTGACATGGGGGGACTGGACAGTGCCCCCTTAAAAAACAGACCCAGGGGCAATCGAATTACCCCTATCAGTACGTCCACAATATGATGGTTTGTAATGGTTCTGTTCACAATTTAAGACTAGTAAAGTCAATGGTGACTTTACATGCCCTGGGAGACAGTAGTCAGTCCCAGGGTATGGAGTCTGTTTGGGGGTCACTGACACCCCTGTATTACTGCACTGAGGGTGCTGTGTAACACACATACCAAAAACACATGAAGCCCTATGGAGTAAAAGACCCCATAGCCCATAGAACACATTACAAAGTCAAAGGACATTCTCAAATCCTGCCTAAGAGTGGGAGAAAAAGAGTCACTCTTGGCAAGAGAAAAAAATAAACCCCAAAAATCCAGCAAAGCTGCTGGGGGACTCACTAGTTTTGGGAAATTAGCCTTTACAGAGAATTCTCCCTAACAACTTCTGGCAGATATTAGAAGGTTCATACTGGAAAAAAGTACTAAACCTACCACAGTCTACACCAGTGGTCCTAATCAGGAGGGAACTAACCCTTCAATCGTTGAGCTCAATTGTAGCTCGGAACAAACTCTTACTTTACAGAAAAACTCTCCTGCCATCTCCACCGCTTATCCTGAAGGCCATAAAGCAGGAAATTCAGGCTGGTTCGTGTAAGATGCTACAATCCTGGGTGACGAAGAACAAAAACTGCCTTGCCTGGGTGGGCAGCTCCCAAGAGGAACTCCTTTCCAACTCAGAAAAAGTAAAAAGGCATCTCATGGAGAGAGACTGGATTCAAACACTAGACGATGTGCACACCTCCAAGCTAACCCTGAATTGGCCATTCAATCCTGCCAAAGTTAACGGAACAAGATCCTACCTGCAAAAATGTCCGGGCAGGAAGCTTCGTGAAAACTTCATGCGCATTCGACTGAACCTGGTATACACTAAGGAAGTGCTAGCTAGATGGAAACAATCGAACTCCAGTTCATGTTGATTCTGTGAACTTCCAGACACAGTTGAAACTGTAAAACACCTCCTATTAAGATGCAAGGAGTGGGTAACCAGCGTGATCTTCACCTGGGTCATCTCTTTACCAACTCGCACTGCTTTGACTAGGAGGAATGTTGGACCAACTTGATGAGTGGTGAAAAACCCAGATAGATTATCGCCGTAGTGGGCTTCTTTGAAGGACTTGGCATTTTAAACCGCCCTGATCCCTTGAAGACGAAAAAGGGAAAGGAAAAAAGACGACCTGGGGAGGAGGATTTGAGTAGTCCATTAACAAAGATAACAGACTTGGAAACAGTCTCTTTCAGCCTTTGTTAATCTTTCGTCTCTGACCTCCCTCTTCTCTTTTTTGTTTTTCCTATTCCCTTCTTTTTCCTTTCGTCCCGCTGGACCTTCATCTAGAAATCTTGTAAAAATTGTCTCAGAACAATTAAATCAAGTAATAAAAAATAAAAAAAATTTAAAAATGTTGGCATAGTCCAGGCTCAGTAGGATTAGTGATCCTGCAAGTTCCACTAAGTGGTCCAAGTTAAGTGGCAGCAATGACCTAATCATTCTTGGCAGGTCGTTTGTGCTTTCGAGCCCTTGTTTAATTCTGGGTTATTTAGAAGCCTCAAAAAAGCAGAATTCCAAGATTCCCAACTTTAAGCAATGGCTAGGAAGCAGTTCTGGTCACGTGACGGATGGGGGACACCATTCCATTTTTGGCACCTCTGTGCCCAATTAAGAAAAAGGAAACACTCCACTTTTTCAGCTTGTTCTATTTTAACGCTGGCCAGGGTCTTGTCTGCACAGTTGTGGACTTGTACATGGTGAGTCTCAATACACTGGTTGGTTTAAAAGTTGAAAAGAATTACACTTCCATAAGAAAGTCTGTGTGGGTTCAGTCCATTCTGTTGGATATGCTACAGTTCGAGAGCAAGTAATTGAGCTGTAAAATGCTTTCCCCTCTATCTCTGTTCAGTCTCCCAGACGTTTCAGGAGAATCTTGTGCTCACCATGTTGCTTATGATATCTGCACCAAGAACAGTTAGTTCTGTCTTGGCCCAATGCTGTGAAGACTTTTTTTGGGATCGCCATATGTTAAGATGGATTTCCAAAACTATTCCTGGTGGGAGAGTTCTGGGAGGCCACCCGGTCTATAGTAAACAGGAAAGACCCTGGTATGGGGCCTTGTGCCCAAAAGCCATAAGTTACAAAGTATTGCTTCTTCAGGTAAATCTATTTAGAAAGGATGCGGTGAGCTGTGTTTTTTTTATTTTTATTTTTTAGAAAGTTTCCAAATTTGGATAAGAATTCAGTAAAGTTCAGATGAGTACTCGGCTCAATCGGACACAATAGGACAGACCTATGGAAGGATCCTTAACCCCGGTTCCACCATCAAAGTTTAGGTCTGAATGAGTTTGGGTCCGTACTGGCCATTGTTACCCGATGGAAGATGGGGGACAGAAACAGGTATGTTCCCTTTAACTTACTCCCTGACTCCTATTCTTTGAGATACTACTGCAGGTCTTCCGGAATATGTTGGGGACACAATCTTCTGTGCTTGATTTGGGAGAGGAAGGCCCCAGAGATATCACGGATGCAGAGATCACTTTCTGGGTCAGGAGTCTGTCACGTTGCACAGTAAACTGTTTCAGTTAGCTTCCTGAAGGAGACCCAAAACGAAAGATGAAGCCTTCAGCGGTGCAAACGCCCCAGGACACCTCACAGGATTGAAGGAGTGTGCCAACGAAGGTCACCATGGTAAGGCGATGATAGGTGATCGTACAGTGGTGAACACAGAAGCGCAACCCCAGCAAATATTTCTTGAAGTGAGACGGCTGAAAATGTAGGAGCAGGTGACTTGCAACATAAGCTAAAGAACTTCCAAGGCTCTACTCGGAATGATGATGGCTGCAGGGAGGTAGTCCAGAAGCTAGCTGGTTGGTCCAGGGACACTTCTGAATGCTCAGAAGGCACACATCCTTGTGCAGGGGTCGAGATTGGTTGTTCCCAAAAGTCCCAGGATTGAAGCACCAACAAGGGTCTTTTTTTAGTTCAAGCAGAAGAGCAGGGCTTCACTGGGCCAATAACTGGAGTCGATGATGGTCAGCTGCAGGGGTGATCCTTGGGTGGTCAGGGGGCTGCTGGGCTGTGTTGATGGCCATCTTCGGGTGCTAGCCATCTTTAGTAGCCATTCCTGGTAAATGTAAAAGTGCACGAGTAAAAGAACATTAAAACAGTAAAAATCACACAGCTGCCATCAGCTTGTCTTAGGCACATTGTTAAAGTAACCAAAACACCATTATATAAAAAGATCTGAGGATACATAGTATCCTGCACTTCACAGTAAGGTGATGTGTGCAATTGTAAAAATACAAGAATTCATCAGTTGTATTTGTCTTTTATATTTTATTTAGCTGCTTAAGCCAAAGCGCTTTACATAGGATACAAATGGTTACAAAATAAATGTATAAACAATAAAATCCAGAGAACAATCACTGACCTGTTTTGAAGCAGATGGGATTTCAGAGGAACACGAAACAAAGAATAGGTAGAAATGGAGCAAAGATAAAGTGGGAGAATGTTCCAATGGATAGGAGCAAGAAGCTCAAAGGAACAAAAGCAGGACTGAGCACATGGGGACGAGGAGCCAAGAGCAAAAAGTGAGTAGAACGAAAAAGCGAGCGTGCAGGGACTTGGATATTAGTGCAGCAAGATAGCCGCGAGCAAGACCATGAAGAGATTTAAATACAAGACAATGAAAGTTAAATTTAATTTGAGAGTGAAAAGATAACCAACCAAGTGTTTTAAGAGGTGCAGTAATAGAGTCCTGGGGTGAGATAAGACACAAAAGATGAATGGAAGAGTCGAACACTGATTTTAGTGGGGCAAGATGAGAGTTTCGGGAGGCCAAATCGGACAGACGAGCAATAGAAAAGTCAAGAAAAAAATGAGGAAGAGATCAGAAGTTTGAATGCCTGAAAAGTAAGTAATGGACGGGCCTTACAAATGTTGTAGAGGTGAAAGAGACCAGAACGAGCAGTTAGTGAGATGTGTTGAGAAAAGGAAAGATTAGTATCAAAGTAGAGACCAAGATTACGAGCTGTAGATAAAATTGGAAGCTTAGACGTTGGAAAAGATATAAAAGATGATGTAAAATAAGGAGATAGATTGTTGGCAGGGAAAAACAGTACCTCAGTCTTTGCAGCATTAAAGGTGAGACAATGGGAGGACATCCAAGATTTTATTGCAACCAGACAAGCAGATTAAGGTGTATTTCAGGAGAGAAAGAGTAGAAGGAAAGAAATGGTTGTCATCTGAATAGAAATGGTGGGACAACCCAAAGGAGGAAATAACAGCCGCAAGATGTGATGTGTAGAGCAAGAATAGAAAAGGGCCCAGAACTGATCCTTGAGGCACACCGTGGTCAAGGGAGAGTGATTCAGAAGACTTGCCCGCCCAAGAGACTGAAAATGTTCTGTTAGAGAGGCAAGACTGAAACCAATGCAGAACCGACCTGAGAGGCCAAAAGAGGAAAGTGAAGTTGGGAGTAGGGAGTGATAGACTGTCTCGAAACCCGCCAATAGATATAGAAGAATAAGAAAAGATGAGTGTTTAGAATAGCGTGCCAAAAGGAGAGAGTTCAACACCGAAAGGAGAGCAGTTTCTGCCAGCATTATGGACTAGTCGTTTTACACATAAAAATGAGCAAAACCAGCAAGGGAAGTCCTTCTTAAAAGTCAACACCAGGTTAAAAAAACAAGCAAAAAGAATGGGGTCCCATGGCAATCTGTGGTGGTAAAAATGCAAAAAGAAAATCTTTCCTAACACCATATGTACAGACCTATTTTTCTTTTTATTATGATATGAAATTTGAATGATGGATATGTGGAATGTTCTGGCTCTTTGCATGCTCTGGAAGCTGTTTGGCCATCTCTCGTTTTAAGGATCTTGTTATTTACGGATACGCTCTTCATAGTTATCAGGGCCTTCTTAATCAGCAGAAGGGTTTTTTCAAGAGTGTGGTGTTAACCATCTTAGAGTGCCTAGGATCCAGACCTTACTTAGGGATGCATGCAACTTTGGGGAGTTGTCTGATGTGATAGCAGCAATGTATTACTGATTCCTGTGAATGGCTTTAAAGAAACTAGGAAAGGTGTCCTATTTTACAGAATGGCGTCCAGCACTCCCAACACCCAGCAATAATGTTGACTTGGCTGGAGACATGATCTCATGCACCCTCACAATTAGATTTTGAAGCATTTTCAGACAAAATTGTAAGCAAAGTGTACTAAAACATTTTGGGTTGTATAAATGTTTCTGATGCTTGTTAATCTGCTTAGAATCACATGCTGTGCATATGGTCCGACATCCAGTGGTAACCGCGGAGTATTGCATCTTGTCTTTCGGGGGACCGAAAGGGGACGTCGGCACAGGTGTGTCTGAAACACTATCCCTATCGTGATGTGTGTAGTACCCAAAATCCCTCGCGCGCCGAGGTCCCTCAGATTGTTTTTTCCGCCCAGATAACTAGTCGCCCTATAGCGGAGCTCTTCATAAGACATTGTTACTTACCGAATTGTCGGTTATTTCCCGTTAAGTCACTTCGCCCTTCAAGAACATCTTCGACGAAGACTACGGGGGAATAGTCTACGGCTGTGGGTTCCGGCGCCTAAGATCCGGCGTTCGGACTTCCACGTGGTCGGGCCTTCTGGCTGGCCTACACAGTAGGGAGAGTGGGCTCGGGGTTTGCCATACTGTTATTATGTCTTTCCTCTTTTCCACTGCTTTCCTTTTTGGTCTGGTCACCTTTCCCTTCTGCTATGGAAAGGACTCCATTTAGATTCTGCCCTGTGTGTAGGGTCAGATATCCGTGGAAAGACGAGCACACGTCGTGTAACGCTTGTCTCCCTCTAGAGCACGACGAGAAGCGGTGTTCGGCGTGTAAACTCCTTAAACCTAAATCCCTTAAGGAGCGCTGGTTGAAGCGGTGGGCCGCGTACGGAATGTCACACGTGGAGCCTCCCTCCCCTGCCGCGACACCAGCCGAAAGTGACGGGGGTACATCGGATGACCAAACGTCCAACGCGAACGTTATAGACCTTGAGGCAGAATATTCTATGGCCGCCACGCCCGTCCGACCCTTCCAGGCTTGAGTCCGGTATTGCTACAGGGACCACACCCGGTGACAGGTGCGTACAATCGCACCGCACAAAGCACACAACCCAAGCCCCCTCCTCGACGACTTCGTCGAAGAAGGCGAA
This sequence comes from Ambystoma mexicanum, assembly GCF_040938575.1. Lineage (NCBI taxonomy): Eukaryota > Metazoa > Chordata > Amphibia > Caudata > Ambystomatidae > Ambystoma > Ambystoma mexicanum. Next base: position 664,823,705 of record NC_090936.1, read on the forward strand.
AGCGCCAACGGGTCCGCCGGAAACTTCGGCGGCGCCCACGGATCGGTCTGATTCGAAGCCTTCCACGCATCCGCAGCAGAGCATGATGACTGGGCATAAGAAACAGAACAAGGGTGCTACTCCCCAAACTACACGCGCCAAAGTTTCAGAACAAGAAACTTCGACGGATTCCAAGGTTTCCCAGGCCCGTACAGGCCCGAAAACTACGAATAGGCCTCTACCCGAGAAGCCATCCGCTGGCCCTTCTGGAGCCGCGGAAGACATTTTCACTGCCGACACATCATCGGAGGCGTTGTCTCCCGAAGATTCGGTGACTATCCGTAAGAGCATCAATAGGATTGCTACGGCGGTGGGCCTAGTACCGGTTCCGCCCACAGTTATGGGCCAATCCACCAAAAAGTTTTCCACTGATTGGGAAGACAATCCCGAAGAGTCTTACGAAGAAAGCCAGGTACCCCTCTCAAGCACCCTGAGGAGATCCTCTCAACGCCTTAGGACAGAGAACACGGTTCCTACTCAGCTAGGTCCATTTGGGTCATCGAAGTGGACCACGGAGCAATTCGAGGGGTGTATGGATCGGCTGGAGCAGTTTTTCAGGGCTTCTGATCAACCTCTGCCGAAAAAAGCTTGGGTAGACCCTAAGCCTCAAACACTAGATGTCCAACACCTAGATGTCCTACACCAAGTTGACCATCAAGAAGATGTCCAGATGGACACGTATAGAGACATCTATACAGAAGAAGAGTCGTCTTCTTTTCTGGACAACTATGGGGAAGATCAAGGGGAAACGGACAACTGGGACTCCCCCCCCAGCAGAACGATCACATCTCTGATAGTTTGCCTCGACTCTCCCCCATCCACCCCGATTTGACAAGCTTCCCCGGTGGATGATCAAATGGCTTTCAACAACATGTTGTAAAAAACAGCGGGATTCTTTAAAATTGCCACGCTAGATGCCTTGCCCGAACAAGATTTTGCGGAGGACATTATTAATGAAAAGCCTCCGGCAAGCCAGTCTATCCCTCTCTTGAGCTCTGTAAAGACGGCTGGCCCCTTCCTTACTCGCACCCGCTCAGACTAGAGCTGCGAACCCAAGGGTCGAAAAACCTTTCCTACCCTCCCCCCACCGACCCGCTTTATATCAAAGGACACACAATCCCAGACTCGCTGGTGGTGACCAACACTCGCAAGAGAGCAGGGGTTCCCCTTGCCACGGGAGAGTCACCCCCGGACAAGGAGTCCAAGAGGTTGTAACGGGGACAAGGAGTACAAGAGGGCAAACGGGTTACGTCAGCGGCAGCCTATACCGTCCGGATTGCCAATAACACGACGTTACTGGCAAGCTATGTCGACGCCCAATGGAACCTACTCCAGGAAGGCCTTCAAGAGGTTCCGGAACCAACCAGAGCCAAGCTTCTCGCCATTGTCTCGGTGGGCAAACTTGCCAATCAAAATGTTGTAAAAAAATACCCTGGACACTGCAGAGACAACAGGCAGGTCTCTCGCACAGGATACTCTCCTAAAGAGGCACGCGTGGCTGCGCACGTCGGGCTTCAGGCCTGAGACCCAGGCATCCATTATCAACAAACCCATCGAAGAGGCCAACCTCTTCGGGAAGGCGGTGGACGATGCGTTGGAGACAGCAAAGAAGGAGCACGAGACTATTAAGTCGCTGCACCAAATTTCACAGAAACCCTCTTCACAGAGGGGCAGTAATTCTCGGCGGTCCTTTCGAGGACAAGCCCGCGCCGCTCAAAACAATTTCGGCACGGGCAACTTCAACTCAAGCCCCACTTACTACCCCCAGAGGGGTCAGAAGCGCAGTAAGAATAGAGGCAGAGGCTCCAATTCCAGAGGAGCGTCAACTTCGGGTCGGAAATGACCACCAAGTCCAGGTCTCCTCCCATGTCTCCCCGGTCGGGGGGCGATTAACATCTTTCCTCAAGGCATGGGAGGGGATAACTTCAGACCAGTGGGTCTTAAAGACGGTCGCCCACGGTTACTGCATGGAATTAGCCTGACCTCCACAGTTCAGACCGCCGAAACATCGACGCCTTTCACCGGAACATCTGCAGATCCTAATCCAAGAGGTGGAAGTGCTGCTGGGAAAGGACGCCATAGAAGCCGTCTCGATTCTTCAGGTAAACGAGGGTATCTATTCAGTGTACTTCCTTGTACCCAAAAAGGATCTCACCATGCGTCCTGTTCTAGAGCTGCACCCAGCGAACAAGTTCATAAAGCCCCACAAATTTCACATGGTAACACTGCAAGAGGTGATCCCATTGCTATAACAGGGGGACTTCATGACAACATTGGATATGAAAGATGCATACTTTCATATTTCAATGCTGCCAGCGCACAGAAAATTCCTAAGGTGATTCAGGACAAACACTACCAGTTCAAGGTACTCCCCTTCGGCATAGCCTCGGTGCCAAGGGTGTTTACCAGGGTCCTGGCAGTGGCAGCGGCACACCTGCGCAGACTTTCAGTTCCAGTTTACCCTTACCTCGATGATTGGCTCATCACGGGGGACTCGTTCGACGTTTGTTTTTCGAACACCCAAAAAACAGTAGACCTACTGTTCAGCCTGGGATTTTCTATCAACGAAAAGAAATCTAGCTTAGTCCCCAGCCAAGTAAAACAGTTCCTGGGGGCTCTAATTCGTACGGAAGACGGTTTATTCTTCCCTTCCAGCGAGAGGGTTCAGAACATGCTCTCTCAGGTTCCTCAGTATGTAGCCAGTCGAGAGGTGACGGTGCGCAAAGCTATGCGTTTGCTAGGGATGATGGCGTCATGCATATACTTGGTTCCCCACGCGCGGCTGCGCATGCGTCCCATGCAAGAGTGGCTCAACAGCCAGTGGTGTCAGGCCAGCGGACAATGGGAAGATCTGTTAGTTGTCTCGCCAGCCCTCGTTCTCCCTCATGGCAGAAAAAATACAATCGGAGGGACCTCGGCGCGTGAGAGATTTTGGGTACTACACAAGTCACGATAGGGATAGTGCTTGAGACATGCCTAAGCCGACGTCCCCTTTCGGTCCCCCGAAAGACGAGATGCAATACTCCGCGGTTACCACTGGATGTCGGACCATATGCACAGCATGTGAATCTTAGCAGATGCAATCATCAGAAATGCTTTTACGGTAAGTAATGCATGTCATAGTCATTTGGTATGGCTATCATTTTAAAAAATGCATGATGCTAATGTTTCTACTCTGAAATAATGTCATGTGGCTGTATTCTTCTCTTTCCTTGTTTTAGACTGTCTGTGTGGAGAAGAATGAAACTCTCGGAGGAACATGTCTTAATGTTGGGTGCATTCCATCCAAGGTGAGCGCGTGTACAGATGCTGCGTTCTTTCTTATTTTGTGTACAGTTAAAGCCCTTAGTGGCTTTTAACCTCACAGGTTACTGATAATTTGCCATACGCAAAAAAGCACACAGCAACACATTTGTACTGCATTATAATATCCTCTTTACTGTCTTCCACCCCTGCCATCAAATATTGTTGGATTCATTGTTACTTTCAGTTATGATTGGATAATTACAAAAATAGACATTTTGTCCCAATTTTGAAGAGTACTTCAACTTGTTGCCTTTTTAGGAAAGAGTTTTTTGCTGCTTTTAAACCTCACTTTGTTGGATGCCCCAGTTTTTTGCTGGATTGTTTTTTCCTTTGAACGAATGAGGATTATTTTTCCAACCATTTTTATTGCGTACCATAGTGCCAATAACCATGAATCAATATTTCACATGCCAACAGAAACAAAGTGACACTTGAACACCATCATCATTTGCTTTTCATCTTTTCTTCCATATCCCTACCCCCACAGTTGATTCTCTGAACATTTGTCATTTTACATACATTTGTAGAGTTCTTAAACAGCAAATCATCCCAGAGATTGCACTCCTGTTGGGCACTGTAAGCTAAAGGAGTCTTTGGTCACAAGGTTTAAAAAGGCAGACCACGTCAAATAATTCTGAGATGCTTTTTATTGAATGCTTTTTTTCCCCATCAAACCATATTTCAGACCTTAGTGTGCCACATCGTCTTTGTGGGGTGGGAGGGGATCATACTCCATTTGGCTGCCTAAAAGAGTCTAAAAACCAGCCTGTAATCTTTAATTCCTCCTTACTGAGAACACTGAGGAGATTCTAGAGACTGAGAAATAAGACATTGGCTTGAATTGCTGTTACTACACACAGTGCCCAAAGTGAGATGCTAGGTCTTGCCAGAAAGTAGTGACCCAGCCTATCCAATAATTGCAGCCCACCTGGAGAAGGGGAAATCGTTTTATGTGTATGCTGCAGTCAAGAGATGAGCCACAGTACATTCAGTCGGGTTCGAAAGGCCCCTTGCCTGTTCATCCAGTTGTGATCAACCAGGTGTTCTGGCAGTAAAATGGAATGGATTTTACCCAGGTGCTACGAACCAGCCGTGTGTATATAATGTATCCCACCTATTATTTGGTCAGTTGCGTGAGATTAGTTACACCGGGCAAAACATTGTACTTGGTTTACGCTGACTCAGATGGGGTTATCTCTTGGAGGCACACTGGTCACATTAGCATCCCTGATGATGCCTGATGTTAGTGCTCGTTGTGGAACAGGCCCATACTACTTTGGGGGGGAAAATGCAAAAATCACAATAGCCTCATCAAAAACACAGTTTTGGACTTGAAGATAATGATGATTGACATGGAAACTTTCTAGAGGCTGTTCCACTGTCGATACAAATAATGGCCCGGCAACATCAAAAATGCATCCCTCAGTGAAGCAATTCGTATTTCTTGAGCATATGACTAGGCCAGCACAGGTCTGATCCCATCTAATGGACCATTTTAGTTCTTCAGGCACAGAGATTGAAAGGGGCAGGAATAATATACCAATAACATTGATGGGGAAAAACAGCAGCTGGGAGACCAGTCAGTTCCTCCTTTAAATCAGTTGAGCGACTGTCAAAAGCAGGACTACAGAAGAGGTTAACACCTTCCTCTCACCCTTCCCTTCACCCTTCCTTGCTATAAGTGCGAGGAATTGGACCTCTGTTACAAAACTGACTGCTTAAACAGCCGACAGAACCAAAGTACTTGCTACCTGGAGGGTTGGAATTCCTCTAGATGGGACTCTCCGTCGTAATGTTCTCTTTCTGCTTTGTGGGAACCAGAGTCTACCTAGTTAGTAAGTAATCAGGTGGGGTCAAAGGATGGGGTTGAAATGCTCTTGGGCGAATCAACAATATACAAGATCTCATATTAAAGTGTCTACTTGCACAATTAGTAGTCATCCCAGTTGTTGTTCAGCAGCAGCTAGAAAGAGGCAATAGATCATGTTGGACACAAGAGCTCCTCTAAATCAGATGTAACTTTTTAAGTGGACGAACGGACCATTCTTCGAAGAGTAGCTGTTATGATAATGATTTGTTATTTATATTGCGCCTGCACCCAAGCGCTGTACATAGAACATATTTACATACATTAACCATCCTAACCATAGTTGGTAATCATTTATCGATCTCAGAAGGATGAAAGGCTGCGCTGGCGTTGCTGGGATTCAAACCTGCAGATTACAAACCGATCGCAGCAGCGAGCGTCCAACCCTGCTGATCTATCTCACCGGCTCGTGGACCTGTTTTTTGCCAATGTTATTTTAAGAACAGACTTTATCCTTTTTGAAAACCCTGTCTAGAACCAGCAAAATGTTTCACAAAATGTTTCAACACCATAAGATCTAGGAATGGCAAAAAAAGTTGAAAAACCTACCTATAATGAACCAAGACAACAAGCTGTGGTAAAGAATAAACAAGTCTCAGACAGAGAGCAAAGTAAGCTAATCCTAGCAAAGATCGAGAAAGTTATAGAGATCTGCGGATGACAAATATTGGATTGCAGATTTTTCTTTTTGCAACTTTACTTCCAATGACATCAGTGGAACCCCCAGGCTTGCATCCTTTACTGACTTTTGGAGGGCAGTAAAGTATTTTTTCTTTATTTTCCTTGCTCAACACCACTATTTTGGGGGCAATGGGCAGCCCCATATAGTTACTAATGCAAGGGGGGGGGGGGTGAGGGGGAATCTCCTCTTTGTGAGATTCCTGTATTGTTTTATTGTAGCATACAATCCCTTATAGTGAAATGCTGTAGAGGAACTATGTATACCTTTTTCATTTTCTGTAGTAACATTTTTGCTGGGGCGGTTGGCAGTGCCTGAAGTTCTATGATTTTTTTTTTTGTTCTACTTACATTCAATTTTCTCTTTCTACCGCATAATGCCGATTTAAGTGCCATATTCGCAAATTGGCTGTGCCATGCGGTTTCACCCTGTCCTTTGGCTATCTTGTTCTTTGCCCTTCTTCCTGCCTTCTCAAGTCAGGAAATGCCATATGAAGATGTGCACTTTGGGTGGGCTCGAGCTTGGATTCCTGGTAAAAATTGTGTTTTGCATAGCCTGGCCGGATATTGGAATCAGACTGAATTGTACCAATCTAATTTCCAGGTAGGGGCTGACAGTTGCAAGGCTTATGGTGTGGCCAGAGGCTGCCCAGGATTGGACAGCCCTGGCCAGTTTTAATTGTGCAGATCCTTGCCGTTGGAAGGCTGGGGCATCCTTGAGCATTACAATAGGAGTTGTCCTGCAGCTGTCTGCCGGATCATTGTTTGGTGCCAAGACCCTGAAGAAGAGAAGCATTGTGCTGAAGACCCGGAAGACTGCAGCGGAGGATGACTTTAACTTCACCGTTCACAATTTCATTTAATTTGAACTGCTTTTGTTGTTTCTATTGTACAATTTAGATGATCTCACTTTCGCATTACCCAATGTGTGTATATATGTCAGGGGTTGAAATAAGGATTTGTAGGGCATGCGTTAAAAGCTGCTCCTGGGCATCTAGCAATACCTGATAAGCAGGAGCTACCCATGGGAATCAAGGAGCTAGTATCTAGGGATCAATGTGAAATAAACTATTTCTTTACTGTGAAGCCCATAATGTCACCCCCCGCCCTTAACTCCATTTCACTGCATTTATGTGCGGGAGAGACCCCCCCCCCCCTCCACCCTCACACATATATATGTGGCGAAATGTGGCTTTAGAAATTTGATATTTTGGCCTTTGCAGTGATTGTCTGCGCAGTAATGGGACGATACCCTCCCCCAATTCGCCTCCCCTTATATCTCCCGAACAGTCTGGCCCCTTACAGTACATGTCACTTTTTCTTGACCGCTTCCCCGCCACCCCGAAACAGAACAATAGTGCTCCTTGTATATTTTCATAGTCTGTCTTCCGTTTACATCCCGTCTCTCGTCATCACGTGATCCTCTGCTTTTGGGTCTGTTGCTCTGGTCTGATGCTATCCAGCATCCACTTCAGGTGAGGGGAGTAGAGCCACTGCCTCCTGACGCACTTCCGCCCAAAAAATAGGATCCAGGTGACATTCACCCAGTCTCCCTGAGAGCTCCTTGAAGTGCTGTCTTAGCAGTCCTATGGCGCATTTCCTTTTAGCGAGCCCCCTGGGCAAGTATTACCTCAAGCCAATAAAGGGTGATTTTCCTATCCAATGTCCGCTAGGATTTAAACGAAAAATTATAAACACTCTGCATATATTAAAGGAGTGACACTTCAGGCATTCAAATACATTCCCAAACTTCCTCCTCCCATATCGTTGTTTACTCAAATATATGATCACTCTTTACCCCGGGGGCATAAACCTTCACAGACCCCCCCCCCCGACCTCCTTTGCGCTTACTGGTAAACTAATCAAACTATATTTCTCATACCCCTGCCCTAATTCCCAATTCACCTGTTTTTTCTTTGCATAGGTAATTCTATTCTATTCCTCCCCCAACTATGGTCCACTCCTGACTTTCATTTGTGCAGGTAAACCATCTGCAAATATTACCACTTTCAATGCATACAATTATCCTCATGGGTGGGCAAAAATGTTCCGAATTACTTTTGTAACATCAGTGTTCTGCTGTACTTCTAGCATGGCGAAGGAGGGGCTACGGTCAGGAGGCGAGTTGGAGGGTCCATTTTGTATTACCATGGCTCCTAAATGGCGACAGCGCCTTGTACAACACCAGATTACTGCAGCCAATATAAGAGAACGTGCTGTGAGACACTGTGGTGGTAATGTAAGGCTGTTCAGACACTTCTGATTTACTACACACAATACATCTCCTGCAGTACATATCGTAGCTGTACGATGGGCCTCTACAAATGCCTGTTTCTCTTTATTGTACACTGTTTCCAACACCTGCAGTCTCTGTTACTTATCTTACTGCTTCTTCTACTTCCTCTAAATCCTGAAATCTATGTGGCACTATCTTGGGACCCTTCTTCAAAAACTCAATGTACACTTTTACTGTCCTTCTCTCTGTAGCTGGCCAGAAAACAGTAAACTGCTTAGTACCTGTACGAACAGTGATATACACATCACACTCCGGCAGTGCTACTAATTCTATACAAGATTCCTCCCCTCAAAACAACCTGTCCCCTACCAATCTGTATCTATCTCTCCCCCCCCCCATCTTCCCAGCAGACTCTGTTTCCAACCAACACTATCTGTCCCTGACTTAGTTTACTCAAATATTGCAATGATGGGGACTTCACCGACCATAACTCCCAATTTGAACCAAGATTACACCACAAATCGGGAGTCATCCCCAGGGCAGAGATCGGGTATCGGAAGGCGTTGTAGGATGATTTGATTTCCCATTCTTCGTGATGAGTCACCCACTCCCAGTTACCTACTGCCCACGGTCCAGGCCTTGTTCTCCTGGTCAGTGCCTGTAGTCCTTTGATTCTCCATGCGCTGTGAACAAACACTCTTTATCCTCACAGTACCAGCCACTGTACTTAATGAAGTTTCTCCTTTGCCATAGATGTTCAGGTATCCCAGAGTCATTCTTCAACAATCTTGGCCAACTATTATGTCGCACATTGTCTCTGATCGATATCAATTGGGTGTTCAGATAATCTTGCACCTCTTCACGCACCATGCCCCACTCCTGGTTCCTTCCTGCTTCAAGAACCCATTCAGTCTCTGAAGAGCACCTTTGGTAAACTGGCTAAGGGTGCCGATTACATGGAGCGTGCCAATATGTGCCTCACTACCTGTAAACTCTGCCCCAAATAGGAGCCTGGGGGCCTTCTCACATCTGTGAACTCGACCCTCTAAGCTTGTACCTTTTTATATATACCCCAGATTGCCAGTGCAGCGTTAGCCACTCTTCCCATTTCATCCAGTACTTTCCTTTTCTGTCAACCTACACGCTGTTGTGCTAACAGGATTCCAGCCCCCTTTGTGCAATTATGATAATGGGTAGTACCCTGGAAAGCAGACAAAAGAACAGTTAACAAAACTTTAGCTACAGACTAAATTTACACCATATATCTGTAGCCAGATCTATCCGGATTTGACAGTGTTATACCACAAGCGTTGATTATACACTTGAGTATACTTAATACACTCCCCTATGCCCATTTAAGGGGAGTGTAAATGCTGAACTATAGTACACGTTTCATTGCCTAAACTGTCTGAATACTGGCATTGGGCATCCATAGAATTCGAACACACCTTCACTGACCTTGTACTATTTTTCCCATTCACTATTGTTAGCAAATCCAAATGTATTGGGTGTTCCTTCCCTTTACCTACTACAGCACTGATGTCCTCCAATTCACAATACCCTGGTAACAACACTCGGTGCATGGCCATGGGCAGGTGTAGCAAATCTGGAGCAACATTTCCATTACCACCAAGTTCTCTTTGAACTGTCACCACTGGGGTTCCTATCCATTGTTTAAACCTAAAGAACTTGGATAGCAGGCTTGAAGGAAAAGATGCGTCCATTAATGTCACAGATGAGAATTATCCACAAGAAGTATTGCAAATTTTCCTTACTACCGATTCTAGATTTTTACATACTTAAAGTCAAGCCCACCTTACTTTATGGTTTGGACTTATGTCTTCTGAATATGGACGATACCTTAGACAGGCTTCAATGGCAGATTTGGAAAAAGACCTTGGGTCTTGCTTTAGCTGTTCCAAATTCTATAGTTCATCACAAACCTAGACTAATTTCCTTATCGGCAAGCTATACCTGGCGCAAACTATCTATATATGTTAAAATGTTAGCCCCAGTAAGGAATTCATTATACCAAGAACTCGATGTCCTTTTAATTAAGCAAAATGTTTAATCGCTTACTTCATTTTCTAATCAAATGCAGCAGGTTCTTGCTTCGATAAATTCTGGTTCTGACGACCTAATGTTAGGTCTTCCAAATGTGAAGCGCAAGCTCTATGAAATGGACTGGATTCGGGCTATTGATACAAACTCTACTTACAAGACTACAGAGATTACGCATCCTTTGAAGCAAAAAAAGCTATTTGACCTGGCTACATTTTGAAATGTCCCTGTCCTAAGATTTGACATATTTATGAGATTCAAACTAAATCAGCTACCAACTCTGGAGCGTGTGCACTATAAATTTCTTAACACTGATTACATATGTCACTACTGTCGCTTTTGTCTTATACATGCCCAAGAAGAAACGATAAAACCCTTGGTTGTGTATTGCTCTCACTTTGAAAAACTAAGGGAACAGCTAATGGGTGAAATCTGCCCAGAACTCTCCCTATTGCACATCAATCATTTTGGGAAAGAGCTATGCGAGGAGACAGTATCCGACTTATTCTCGCACTGGCCAGATACTTGTTCAAACTTGAAGAAACTCTTGTAAATTTGAATCCATCCTAGAGCTACTATTCCTATATATAAGCTTTTATACTTCTTTTTTAACCGTATTATTTGTACTTGGTGTTTTTATGTTGTTACACTAACAATTTAAAATTGTACATTTATATGTATAATATTTTTATCTTTAGTTTAATGACTCTAGTTTATGTGCTGTCATGTCATCTTTAAACATGAGTAAGTTGACATGATTCTTTTTTTGTATATGTATATATTGGCATATTTTGTCTTTGTAAAGGTTCTTTAATGAACCATATACAATTTTATAATAATATTTTAAAATAATATATAGATGAGTTAAGAAATCATTTTGTTTCTCCTTCTAGTAAAAAGATCAGAGCAGCTATAGGTATACTGGATCAGAAACATGTGAAGGCTTTGGATACAGTACAATTGGCTTTTCGGTTAATGGTAGTTGCACTCAATCTCTAAGGTTAGGCTCGGGCTTCACTGTGGGCTCTTCCAATAAAGGGTTGAAAACAATTAAAGTAATCTTTTTCAATCAGTCATTTCATTTCGGTAGAGCCTCATAGAGTGATGGTACTACCTCTGCAGGACATTCGGCGGCTGTGGTATAAATCCCAACCAAAGATCCACCACAAATTCCCAGGCTCCATTTAGATCACAGGTTTCCCCTTGCCAATGCACTAGCCCTTGTTTCCTATACCACGGCCAGTCCGTGACATCCGCCTATGTCACAACGTTGGTCAGGTTTTTCATAGCTAATATAGTTTGCACAATAGAGTAATGTTCTCCTATAACTACATTAGTGCAAGCCAGCACAGATGGACAGATCAGGAAAGCAACAGGAACTACGCCCGTTTGCAGTGACTCCCATGCACCCATGTTGGGTGCTCCTGAACCTTTACAGCGGAGTTTGAGGTTAGTATTACGAGATACAGCCCCTTCCACCTGGGGGCTAGAGCTGTCTTTCTTAGGTGAGCCTTTATCAGGACACTGTCGCCGGACTGTAAGGAATTGTTAGGGGAGTTTTCCTAAAGTCCACCTGAGGTAAAACAACAAAAAACTATCCCTTGACATACATGTCCCCAACTCTTAGTATAAGTCTGTACTACTCAAGGAAACTTTGTAAAGTGGCAGAGCAGTCGGGCTTATCATAGGAGGAAGCTGTGAGCTGTAGGTAAGTACACTGAACCCAGTTGGTACAGTAGTCCAAAGAAACACTTCTACCAATAATGTTATTTCTGAGGTTTGTTAATCTGCTTAGAATCACATGCTGTGCATAGGTCCGACATCCAGTGGTCACTGCGGAGTATTGCATTTTGTTTTTCGTAGTCGAAAAGGGGACGTCGACAAGGCGTGTCTGAAACACTATCCCTATAGTGACGTGCGTTGTACCCACAATCCCTCACGCGTCGAGGTCCCTCAGATTGTTTTTTTCCGCCCAGCTTCTGGTCGCCTTCACGCGGAGCTCCTCGAGAGACATTGCAACTCCTCGACCTTTGGTCGTTTTTTCTCTAATATTTATAATCCCTCCCTCGACGCAGTTGTAAGCTGTTCTCCGCCGAAAAGAATCTTCGACGGAGGGTCGAGCGGAAGAAATCCTTCAGCGCTGCCGAACACGTGGCTTGGCCTCGCAGGCCATATACAGTAGGGAGAGTGGGGTCGTGGGACATCTCTGGGTCTTTTCTGAGAATGCCTTTCCCTTTCCCCTTCCTTTCCCTTGGGGTGTTTATCGCGATTTATTGCCTCGGCTATGGAGAGGACACCGTTTAGGTTTTGCCCACTTTGTAAAGGCAAATTCACTTGGAAGGACAAGCACTCACGGTGTAACCGCTGCTTGCCCCTCGATCACAAGGAGGAAAGGTGCGCGGCTTGTCGGCTTCTTAAGCCTAAAACTCTAAAAGACCGAAGGGTTAAAAGGTGGGCGGCCTACGCGATGTCGAAGGCCGAAGGTTCACCCGCCGCTGCTACCACCGACAGTGACGAGGAACGCGATAACACGACCTCCGCTACGGAAGTCGAAACCCCCTCTAAGGAGCGCTTACGCGCTTCGTCGTCTGTCCCCGGCCCCGACGGGCTCGGCTCACGCCCTGCTTATGGGGATGAACACCCCGGCGACACAGACGCACACAAAGATCCACATAAACACACAACCCACGGCTCTTCTTCGACGAAGTCGAAAAGACCTTCGGCGCCCAAGGAGACGCAGGTTCCACCGGCGGCCTCCTCGGACCGTTCGGGTTCGAAGCCCCTCTCGCAACCGCAGCCGCGACCTGCGACTGGGCTTTCGGCAAACAAGGGCGCTGCCACCAAACCATCGGCCGGTGCGCATCAACAGAAAGCGCAGACCGCCGTAGAGCGTTCGATACCCATAGCGTCGAAAACTCAAGCTTCCGCCGACAAACGAGTCGCCGACAAGCGAGTCGCCGATAGCTTAGCAAGGATCGCTGTAGCCGACGCCCAAAAGCGTACGCCGAAGATTTCGTCGAGCGTTACGCATAAGTTAAAGGATACGCCGAAAAAGCCCGAAGGGAAGCAGGGACTACCCCCTTCAGGCAGGGAGTCTCCCGACACACCAGAAGGTTTTTCGGAGGGCGACGGGACACTTTCCTCGACGCTTTGGGAGAGGTCGAGCCATTTCGAGTTAGATAACCCTATGTTTCCCCCGCCAGACCGCTCTGGGGTACCCCATGAAACTATGGAAAGACTCCACCTCTGTATGGAGAGGATGGAAAAGTTCATGAGCACCCAGGCCTCTCAAACACACAAGAGGACCAGAGAAGGGCCTCAGGAGGACCCCAGGGCCAAAAATCCGAGGCTAGTCGATACCCAGCAGGACACAGCCTCAGACTTCCAAGATGTATATGACCTCACTGGGGAGGAGCAAGACTTCGAGGAAGAAGATGATTTCATGGACAATGAAGAACAGAACCAGGAGGAATGTCTGGAAGACAGAACAGACATTATAGAAGAAGGCTTCGGGGTTAACCCAGAAGAGGGACCTTCACACCCCTGGCAATCACCATCAGTGTATTCCGACACTGATGTCCTAAACCTAACTCCTCCGGACAATTCTCCAGTTAGGAACACGTCTCCAATTGACGATCAGCCGACGTTCAATGCACTGTTGCGCAGAGCAGCAGCGCATTTCGAACTCGACACCGGGGAACTCTCTCCAGAATTGGACTTTGTAGAAAGAGTGATTAAGGAAAAACCCCCGGTCAGCCAGACCATTCCACTCCTCGCTTCAGTGAAGAGAAGGATCATACCTTCGCTGTCCACTCCCGCTATGATCAGAGGGGTCAATCCACGGATTGAAAAACTTTTCACTCCTTCACCCTCAGACCCCCTCTACATTAGGGGACATTCCATTCCTGATTCCCTAGTGGTTTCTAATACTAGAAAGAGGGCAGGGGTACCACTTTCCACCAGTGAGGCACCCCCTGACAAGGAGGGCAAGAGGCTATATGCCCTTGCAAAAAGAGTTACTTCCTCGGCTGCCTTCTCAGCAAGAATTGCCAACAACAATTCCTTGCTTGCAAGCTACGCAGACGCGCAGTGGGCCAAACTGCGAAAAGACGCCGAGGAAGCACCGGAGCCTTTACGTACGCGCCTACTGTCAACTATTGGCGAAGGAACCCAAGTGAACCAGAGCATTGTTAAAAACTCTCTGGACGCGGCAGAAACAGCAGGACGTTCCTTGGTACAAGGAATACTCCTAAAGCGCCATGTATGGCTGCGCAACTCAGGCTTTAAACCAGAGACACAGGCGTCTTTGATAAATAAACCTGTCGAGGACGCTAACCTCTTCGGAAAAGCGGTAGATGAAGCCCTAGAGATGGCTAAAAAAGAGTTCGACACTATCAAGACTCTCGACCAGATCTCTAAGCCCACTACCAGGCGCGGCTATGGCAACAAACGCTTTTTTCGTGGCCAACGCCAACACCAACAACAAAATCAACATCAGCAATACCCTGCCACCAATTACCAAACCAATAGTGGGCAGTACAGCCAAAGAGGCCAACGCCGGGGCAAAGGGAGGGGTCGGGGATCCACCCCCAGAGGCTCCCAAGCCCCCAACAACTCCAAGTGACGCGAAGATTCGCGTCCCCTCCCATGCAACACCGGTCGGGGGCCGGATAACATCCTTTCTTCCTGCATGGGAGGAGATAACGTCAGACCGTTGGGTACTGTCCACCGTAGCCCACGGATACTGTATCGAATTCAACAGTTCCCCATCCTACAGACCCCCGAGGGGACGTCGCATGACACCGGAACATCTTGCCATCCTTCTCCAAGAAGTACAACAACTACTGGAAAAAGGAGCCATAGAGGTCGTGCCTCTATCTCAGGTAACGGAAGGTATTTATTCAGTGTACTTCCTTGTACCCAAAAAGGATCTAACCATGCGCCCTGTATTAGATCTGCGCCCAGCGAACAACTTTATCAAACCCCAAAAGTTTCGTATGGTAACCTTACAGGAAGTAATCCCACTGCTTTCTCAGGGAGATTACATGACAACATTGGACATGAAAGATGCATACTTTCATATTTTAATGTTGCCAGCGCACAGAAAATACCTCAGGTTCATGATAGAGGGCAAACACTACCAGTTCAAAGTGCTACCCTTCGGCATAGCATCAGCACCAAGGGTATTCACGAAGGTGCTGGCAGTGGCAGCGGCCCACCTGCGCAGGTTGTCCATCCCAGTTTACCCTTACCTCGACGACTGGCTCATAACAGGGGATTCTTACGAAACATGCTTCTCCAATACCCAAAAGACAGTAGACCTTTTGTTCCAGTTGGGCTTCTCCATCAACGAAAAGAAGTCCAGTTTAGACCCCAGTCAAATCAAACAATTCCTAGGGGCTCTAATTCAAACAAAGGACGGCCTCGTCTTCCCCTCCAAAGAGAGGGTCCAAAACATGCTGTTTCAAATCCCTCAATATGTAACCGGTCGAGAGGTGACGGTACGCAAAGCAATGCGCTTGCTAGGAATGATGGCGTCGTGTATTTATTTGGTACCTCACGCGCGCCTGCGCATGCGCCCAATGCAAGAGTGGCTCAACAGCCAGTGGTGTCAGGCCAGCGGACTATGGGAGGATCTAGTTGTGGTCTCGCAGGCCTTAGTTCTCTCGCTACGGTGGTGGACAAAGGAAAACATGGAAAAAGGGAAACCCTTTGCCACACCCGCGGCGGAAGCCACTCTAACCACAGACGCATCCCTCACAGGATGGGGGGCGCACCTATCCCATCAGACTGCTCACGGAGTGTGGACTCCGAACGTAGCATCCAAACACATAAATCTACTGGAGCTACTAGCTGTGTTCAAGGCGCTAAGAGCCTTCCAGGAACACCTACAAGGCAAAACAGTAATGGTCCTTACAGACAGCACCACAGCCATGTACTACATCAACAAGCAAGGGGGCACCCACTCTCCAGGCCTGTCCAAGCTGGCCCAGAATATATGGAAGTGGGCTCTCAAACAGGACATGTTCCTACTATCACTACATGTACCCGGGGAACTCAATCTGCTAGCAGACAGTCTCAGCAGAGATTTCCCCCTGCCCAAAGAGTACGAATGGCGCCTGCACGAAGACATCGTCTTCGACGTCTTCACACAATGGGGATTCCCAGAAATAGACCTGTTCGCAACCCTGGAAAACTCACAATGCCTAAGTTACGCCTCCAGGTACCCCCAGAACCAATCCAAGGGGAACGGTCTGTCGATGCAATGGTCAGGGAAATTTGTTTACGCTTTTCCCCCGACTCCCCTTCTCAACAAAGTGGTACACAAGATGCACCAGGAACAAGTGACCATGATACTAGTGGCCCCAATGTGGGCACGACAACCATGGTTCGCTCACTTGATGGAGATGTCTCTATTCCCCCCCAGTAAAACTCCCCTGCCCGTACAACATGCTGTCTCAGGACAAAGGCAGGACTCTGCATCCATGCCCCCAGAACATGAACTTAGCAGCTTGGCTCCTGAGATCATAGAGTTCGGACATCTACAACTCCCGCAAAGATGCATGGACATCCTCAGGGAAGCCCGAAAACCGAACACTCGCCACTGCTATTCTAGCAAGTGGAAAAGATTTGTCATCTGGTGCAGGAGTAAAAGCATCAACCCTATTGACTGCTCTCCCACACATGTGGTCCTATACCTGACCCACCTATTGGATTCAGGTCTAGTGTTTAACTCCATTAAAGTCCACCTAGCTGCACTTTCTGCATACACCACTTCCCAACTCAAAGTGTCGTGGTGGAGGATCCCTGTTATAAAGGCCTTCATGGAGGGAGTAAAGAGAATACACCCCCCGATAGCTGACCCAGCTCCCGGATGGGACCTTAATGTGGTACTTACCAGACTCATGGGCTCTCCATTCGAACCCATGCACAAAGCATCTCTTAAACACCTCACGCTTAAGACTGCTTTTTTAATAGCTATCACCTCCATCAGGAGAGTAAGTGAACTTCAGGCTCTTTCTATTCTAGACCCCTTCGTTACAGTTCACAAAGATAAAGTGGTTCTACGCACTCACCCTAGGTTTGCTCCGAAATTTATTTCTAAATTCCACGTAAACCAATCTATAGAACTACCAACGTTCTTTCAAAATCCTTCCAATTTGGGAGAAAGGACTCTGCACACACTAGATGTACGCAGAGCGGTCATGTTCTACATGGAAAGAACCAGACCACTGAGGAAGACTAATCAGTTCTTCGTCTCGGTGGCAGCAGGAAGAGAAGGAGATGCAGTTTCAAAATCCACTATTTCTAGATGGATTGTTCAATGCATCACTCTCTGCTATACTCTTGCTAAGAGAGAACTGCCCTTTAGGCCAAGAGCACACTCTACTCGAGGCACGGGGGCATCCATAGCATTCATTGCAAATGTTCCCCTTGAGTCCATCTGCAAAGCGGCTACCTGGAGTTCTGTGCACACCTTTACAAAACACTACTGTCTAGATACACACTCTAGATCTGACTCCCAGGTGGGACAGGCAGTATTACGACACCTTTTCTCTACTGTTCCTTCTCATAACCCACCGCCAACTCCGGGTACTGCTCGCTAGTCTATGCACAGCATGTGATTCTAAGCAGATTAACAAACATCAGAAGAGAATGCATTACTTACCGTAAAAGCATTTCTGATGATTGTATCTGCTTAGATTCACATGCGCCCGCCCTTCCTCCCCGCTCGGATGGAAGGAACATAGACTTCCTTTATATATCTCTCTCTTTTCTGTACTCACTCACGTCTAGAAGGCTCCCTCAGGGCAGAAAAATACAAACAGAGGGACCTCGACGAGTGAGGGATTGTGGGTACAACGCACGTCACTATAGGGATAGTGTTTCAGACACGCCTTGTCGACGTCCCCTTTTCGACTACGAAAAACAAAATGCAATACTCCGCAGTGACCACTGGATGTCGGACCTATGCACAGCATGTGAATCTAAGCAGATACAATCATCAGAAATGCTTTTACGGTAAGTAATGCATTCTCATTAAAATATATCATTTATTATATTTACACAAGTAAGTCAGGAAATATACTTAGTTCAATTAACCAACACACTTAGAAATACATAAATACTTTTCAAAGGCCACTGCTTCAGTGGTAGTTGTTGGCGGTACAATTTGACACTAATGACCGTTCTACTGTATTATTGGTACTACCGTGCACTCGCGTTGAGACAAAGATATATGGTAATTGTATTTAGTTAGCAAAACCTCATAATATAGTCTTTTAGGAAGGAAAAGGGTTGGTTAGTCATACAGTAGCTGAGCTTAATGTTCTAGAGGCACTTTCTTGGCAAACAAACGCTTTTAAGGTCCAATCCCTAACTATATGAAAAAGTCAGTGCAGAGTGGATTTAAAGTCTTAAAAAGCAGCAGAACAGCTAAAGTTCCTTAGGGTACTTTTAGCCTCTAGGAAAAGATCCTTGAATTAACACAATGATGGAGACCGTGCAAAAGGACACACTAATGGGACACAAGCTGGCAGTTTGGGTCAGAGTTAGAGTGGACACACCCTGGACACCTCTTCCTGCACTCCAACACTCTGGAGCGACTTCTGCGTTCAAGGTAAACAATACCTTTCAACCCACAGTACCATGGTTTATAGGAAATGCTTGTAGCTGGTTTCTCCTCTGTACTGCAGACGGATCTGGTCTCCTGATTCCCTGGCATGGTGGTGAAAGGAAGGACTCTGAATGGGATGTCTCAGCAGCAGTCTTGAGAGAGGACTCTTAGCCGTTTGGGTGCCTTTTTCCGCACCAACAAAGGATTTTATTTGTATGGTCGATCTTCGATTCCTGCACTCTGGTGAGGGGACTTGGATGAGTTGGATCATGTCTCTGGAGGTTCACCTGGAGCTCAGCAAAGACGTGGACGGATTCGGCCTCTCAAAGACGGATGCACTGCAGATGTGTGGGAAGTATCCTGGTATTCGCGGTCTGCAGCTCTAGAAAGGCACAGCACCTCAAGAGATGGCTCAAATTGCAGTTAGTCTCAGGGCTGGCTGGTCCCACCAACCAAAGGGAAGGAGTCATCCTCTTCGGAGCTCCTCTGTCGAGTGGAAAATGGGGTCAGGACAGCGTTGGTTGCTTCATGGTGATGCAAAGGGTCTGCAGGCGTCTCTGGTTGTCTTCTTCGGTTACTTCAGTTTCCAGTGATCGACTTGCCTTTCACCCCAGGAACCTCACCTTTTATTCAGTTCCAGCACACATTCCTCTGCAATCTCTCTCAGCAGTGTACAGAAAGGGGTGGGTGGCTGTCCAGTCAGGATAGCCAGCCCCCACTGGGTGCTAGTTTCCTACAGGCACTCGGGCAGACCAAGGACAGGGGAGTGAAAAACTCCTCCCCCACTTTGTCTGCCCTGACACACTGGAGCCCTGACAGGGACACCCAAGGGTTCCTGCCAAAGGCAATACACACACACAGACCTCCCCCTCCCAGAATGATAAAAGGGCTAACAAAAAACCGCCATGATAGAAATGGTGAAAAAAGAAAGGAAGCACCATGTTGGAACATAGGTGACCCTATTGTGCATAACCGAGACTGTGAATACTTATGGCCAAATTAAACAGTGAAAAATGACTACTAACGGGTAATATCACACAACACAAAAAATATGATGCCTATACACGATCACTAGAGTAGGGCAAAATGCATATCGAACCCCTGAAAAGGAAGGTACGGATTAGTATTGGCACTACAGGTCCACTGAGATTCAATCCTAGCTTCAGAAGTCCATCCCGAAGATGTATGATGGGGCCTTGTGCCCAAAAGTTCATCAACGTTCCATACAGTTTTGTGAATCTGGAAAAAAATGAAGGTAGGATCTCTGGGGTTCAGTGAACAGTTCCAAGTGTTTGGGGGACAAGTTCATCTGACTAACAAACGTGTTCCCAACTTTTGGAGTGCTTGTGTGAACAAGCAATAGCAAAGCCAATATGATAGAAAGTTTCTAAAAGTTACCAAACCTTTTCAGAGGAAGTTAGGGGTGCAGGCAAGTATCGCTACAACTCACCTCCATACTCCGATTCTTCATGGGACTTGGCAGATCTGTTGAAGAGGGTCCAGGGTTGCTTTTCCTGCAGTCAGACTCAGCCCTTGAACCCCAGGGGCTGCAAGTTCAAGCACTTCTCTGGTCATTGACTAATTCTGGTGCAGGGTCTTCCAGTGAAGAAATGCAAAAGAACTTGATGCACGGTCTCTCCCAGGACAGGACTGGACGCAGGTAAGCAATTCCGGATGACGACCACTGATGCACGACGACACAGAGATTCACATGCCGCCGTCAGACTCTGCCTCCTATCTCGGGTCCCCTTGATGCTAGGACCAGGACATTTCTGAGATGTATTTCCTGTTGCATAAGCTGAAGTTCCAGGCCTCAACTCGGACCGGCAACGTCTGAAGCATGGTAGCCCAAACTCTGAGCTGGGCGGTCCAGGCGTACTTCCGAAGGCTCTTATTCGTAGAACTCGGAGCTGACGTCGAGAATAAATGTTCCCTCCACTCTAAGGGTCGCAGCTCCCTCGCAGGACTGCTGAACATCCCCTACAACACAGGGCACTCCCAGGACAGCAGCAGAAGTTGTTGCCAGGCCTTCTTCCAACGGGTTTCTGGGCTCCTTGCTGGTCTTGCAGCTGGATAATAGTCTTGGCTCCTTCAATTTCTTCCAGGATCTCTCTAGAGTGGGTGCAGGGGTCCTCTTCTTATCCCAAAAGCCAGGTAAGCACTGAAACTCCCTCTAGCCAATGACCGATCTGGCCCCCATACACACCCCAACAGTGGTCCAATCAGGACCACTCGCAGCAAAACCCATGTATAGCACTCAGACACACTGGCACAAGTTTGTCGATTGGGACCAGACACAACCCAGCCGACTTCCTGGCAGCAAACAAACCTAGCCCTCAAGGAGCTCAACAAAAGCCTCTGCTTTCCCAGGCCCTGAAAGTCCATATAAGGAATTTTCTGGCCTCACAGGCCAGGAAGAAGGCTAAAAGACCAGATAGCCAAAGGACAAGCAAAAAACTGTGTGGCATGGCAATGTTTGACCGCTCTTGACGTTCTATTGTAGGTGGACAGATGGACAAGTATATGTAAGAGTATTAGAATAAAAGACAACTCAAAGCCCTGATGATGGATATTACATATCTGACATTTTGTTGTGCATTTTATACGCTGATTCAAATATACTATCGGAATATTGTAAAAGTACTTTGGCCCATGAAGAGTGCAATTGGGTTACCTGTTGGCAACAACAGGCTGTCTTAAACAATTGTTATTTCAGTCGCCATAGGCCTGGGGGCTATACCCAAATGCACCTGAAGGGTTAATTAACAGAAATGGATATACTATGTGGTAAGCAGTAGATTTAACATATCGGTAAAAATACAGAAGATTGTGCCCCTCTCGTATTTTTTGTACAGGTTTGATCACTACAGGTTGTACAGGTTTGATCACTAGCCACAGTTAGTAGCCAAACGAGCCACAAGTAATAGCCAATCGCAGTAAATGCTAAAACAAAATGCACCAAAAAAGTGTATCAAGTCACTGCTGCCACTAGTTTGTCCATTCAGCACACCTAGTGTAACCAAAAATCCTCTGAGTGTTAGGGCTAGGCTAGGGCAAAACAAAACGTATAACCCATTGTACTGCATTGTAAGATGATTCTACAATGATAAGTTACCATAAGTACTCAGTTACTAAAATGAGTACCAAAGTAACTAGACTAAGGGAAACCATGTTTCCCAGTATCAACAGCCTGAAGGACAGGTCAGTTTCCCCTTGACAGATGAGCAAAAAGGCAGTGTAGTGAAGCTTAAGGCTCCACTGCACTGTAAAAAGAACAGGTCCGGTTCACAATAAAAGCAAAATGTTTGGAGGTCCATAGAATGGAAGGAAAGGTGCAGTAAAGAGAAATCTTTCCTAACACTGCCATCACTATCCTTTTCCTTGCCTGCACCAGGGCATCCCCTATGCCTGGATCGGAGGCTGGCCAAGCCGCCCACTCCACCATCTCTCACCTCCTGTGGCATCACTAGCCTCATATGTTGATTCATATTGGCCCACTACGGGTTATAACACTACATTACTGTCTGCAGTTCCTACACAAATCATTGGGCCCTTCCCTTATATTGGGGGAACTCCTTTGCCAATGTCCTAAGGTGTCCAGGGTACATGGACAGTAACCAAACCCTGATGTTGCACTTCGTCCTCATGACCAGATGGTACTTGCTTGAGGGGAGCTTGAAAAGGGTGTGAATCCCTTCCACATTTCATAGCTCCCCTCTTCATAGAGGGGGGACATATGAGGGAGACTGCTTCACTGGATGCCTCTGCCCCAGCGGAACCCAACCTGCTCTGCCCTGGCATCCTGGGGTTAGAGGGCACCAAAGGAGACATTTCCACCAAAGGTGCGTCCTGCTGTGCCTCCTCTGGTCTTGGCCCTGTAAGTGGTCTCATACTAGTGAAAAATTCAAGTATATCTTCTGGTGTCTCACTATCCTGATCTTCTATTAATTTATCCAAGTTAAATGTTCCCTCAATCGGAAATTGAGGGGTCGTTTAACTTGACGAAATTGAGTCTATTATGTAGAGTAAAATAGTGCCATGAGTCCAAATAATCACAAGACTAACTGCTAAACTGCCTTTGAGGGTTCCTCTGCCTGTTCCAATTGCTGTTTGCCTATTTTCCTTTCCCCATCTAAAGCTGCATTCACTCGTCACTTGCCCCATTACTCTGGTGCCGCTGCTCCATGTGTTATTTGACTCTACTCCTTCGCGATCCTGTGAAGGAAGGGGCTTAGGTTTAACAACCAGACACACTGCAGCGTGGTCCTGACTGGGTTAAGGACTCTCGCCATGCAATCATCTGCCCGTCCCAATTTAATTCTGGGCCTTACCCTCTCCCCAAACTGTTACCCTAACCAGTACCCGTGTGTTGTACGCTAGGTGAGGTCTCATACCATGTTAAGTACCCCCCTTTTACTGGGCTCAGTCACTACAGTTGGCGTTTCACTAAGTTAATCTGTAGATAAAAGAGAGACGCAGATCACAGTTATGAGACCAGAAAAAGCTGCTACCAATACTATATACCCAGCCCAAAATGTCCATCCCATTTCAGCATATGCCCTGGAAATCTCTCATCCCGCATTGCCCATTCCCTGGTCCCGAACAAAACCCTTGGTTCCCTGTGCGTCCCTGTATGCACTCTCACTAGCCCCGATATTCTGCTGTGGAACGCCCGATGGAGATTTGATGGGTATCGGGTAATATTATCCCCATATATATGGTCGCCGGAAAATAATATCGCCGGGAAAATGTTGCGGCGATATTATATGGGTGACCATATATATATGGGGACGGGGGCAAAAAATTTTTTTCAAAAAAATATATATTTTGGGGTTTGCGGGGGTGTTCCCCGCATGTTCCATGGACTAATGTCTTTTTCGGCGATATTTTTGCAAGGCGAGATTTTTGTCCCGGCATTATTACATGGAACCATTTGATAGTAGTTCTCCTACCTTTATCGTCTTGAGTGCTTGTGGGGCTGTCCGGATGGAGGACCTTGGCGCAACAGATCCGAGTCACGGCACTGTTAGGTAGATGTTCATATTATGCACAATCTGCCTTACATGTGAGCATCACTTTTTGCTGGTTTTTCAGTCTGTTCCCGAGTGGGTGGGAACCTTTTTCCACACTGTGAAGGCATCAAGAAGTAAGACGGACAAAAGATTCACTTAAAGAAAAAAAAAATGGCTCATTTCTTAAAGGTCAGGATGGAATAATGCCTAACTTTCCCTATACTAAGGTGGGATTTCCCTACCTAAAGAAACTAAGGATAGCCTGTGTCATTAAGTTCAACTCAAAAGTCTGTGTCCAAAACCTATACTTGCCCTCGCAACTAAAGATATACAATGTGTAGGGATGTCATCGGCCAAAGAAACAGTGTTAAAAATAAAGTTGTGCGCTTCTTCCAGCTCTTGGCTTGCTTTTCAGCTTCCCCTTCCCCAAGTTCAAAACAGTTCCACAAAAAGGCCTTGGGGTTCCCTTCCCCAAAAAGCAGCCCTCCCAGTGTCCAAAATCAGTCAATTCAACTCCCTCTGCTTTCAACCAGGATTCCAAATCCGCTTTGTACCCTTTCAGGCTTTTCAACAATTCACATAGCTTACTCCTTTGTTTAATCACTTTAACGTTTGTCAGTCAAAACAGCTACAGTATGTTGACTTTTCTTGGTTCTGCCCAAGTAGATGTTACTCGGTCTAGGCGCAGCTGTCGGACCACACGGTCCACCCATTACAGGTCACGCAATCGATAAATCTTGGCACTTTATGTACACTTGTGTTCCATCTCTTATGAACCTGTATCATTTCTCACCATTCAATTCTGCTTCTCTTTTACAGTCTCTAGGCTTTGCCATAGCATGTATTCCATGCCTTAGGTCTCTCTGAACTTACATTTATTTCAGATTCCCCCTTTTCCAACTTTTATTTCACACAATCCTTCAGTTCTTTTCTTTAAACCACTGTTTTCAATTTATAGTCCATTCTGTTTCTTCTTTGCAGCCTCTTTACTCTGCCGCAGCGTGACCTTCGCACAACTCACTTTGTGGTGTGTATTCCTTGTCACCACCTTACTTTGACACTATCCAATAGTGATTATTTACTTTTCACCTGATTCACAGGCTCTCATTATTGGCTTTCACTTGGCTCATACTTTCATATTGTCCATCAATGCTTTTTACTGTGTTCATAAATGTACTTTGCTTTCTTTTCACTCATGCAGTATTTGCATGTACTTTGCATATCTTTTCCTTAGTTCAGTATTTAATATTTCATAAAGTACGTTGCAGCTTGTTTGGTATTCAGTATTCTCCCCTTCGGTCTCCAGACACATTCATTACAAGTTTTCATTCCATCAGCATCTTCCTCTACGCAAATCCTGCCCTGGCATGAGCGTTCCTGTAACTCAACGGTACTTGGCTGCACCTCCAGGTGCTTTTGGTTTCTTCTCTGCTTCCTCTCGCTCCCCCCTTTCACTTATCTAGATCACTGGCGAGCACCACTCGTATTTTCTGAAACTAGTTGCTGCTGTCTGCCCGTATCGGAGACTTGTGTCCCACAGCTCTGGCCCGTTTGGGCCTCAGTATCTTTTTTGCTTCCCTGCAGCGCTCGGCGTCCTTTTCACTGGCCCCTCTTCGGCCTGCTGGATGTCGGTTTCCATGCGTCCTTCTCCCCAGGCACATTTCTCCATTCCTCTTGCTTGTTTCTCCTTCTATGCACCTGTGGCCTCTCAATTGGGTGCAGCTGCAAGTCCTTTACCTGACTGTAGTTAAGTTTAATAGAGGGACATGCCTCACCATTGTAGTGGTGCTCCACAGTCCTTGTCTCAGTACCATAGTGCTGTGCACAAGTGGTAGTGTGCATTACTCCCAGTTGCCTCTTCCTCGTCCCAGTCTTAAAAGAATATGAATGTGGGACAGTTTGTGTGTGTGACAGTGGGGCAGATTGAAAGCCTACATCGATAGGGGAAGGGTAGGGTGTCTTTTTTTACAATTTCTTGATTCAACAAGAGGAGGTGGATGTGGGTTTAACCTGTCATATAAGGTGTTTTCGTCCTTGTCCCTCTATACTGATGGGCTACCCGAAGGTCATTTTGAAAGGTAGGAAAGGAGGGGGTTTGATTGTACCCTATAAAGGCTTCTAAGACTGAAGGTTCATCGTGAAATGGGAATGGGGAATAGCGCGTCTCACCTAAAGACATCCTCCCTCACACATCCACCCCCAGGGTCAGGATCCAAAAGCGATGGCCTTTTCCTGGCCACCTGAGCAAAGAATATTGGGAAGAAGGCAGTGAGGACACCTTTTAAGTTTCTCACAACACTCACTCATTCTTTTACCCTATCTGTTTATACATTTTTCTTGGAGTTATACTTCCCTCCATGTTTTGTGGCATCTTTTGACTTTTGCATCACACAGCACCCTCTGTGCACTGTTGCTGGGAGCCCTTTGGGCTTCCCTTTTTATATTCTGTTATAGGGGGATATGTTTATCCTTCCTATCTTTTACTTCTGCAAGATCAGCACAACCCACATTATGTGGAGTGCAGAGGGGCTATATAGTATCCCCTTTCCAATGGATTGTGTCCTCCAACGTATTCCACATCCTTGACATGTAATGTCCACAGCTGTGCTGATTCAGAAATTTTTCGGCAAAGGGCGTCCTGTGTCGATGGCATCGGGTCGATAACCTTCGAAGGCCTCCGTCGAGGCTGATGGCATCGGATGTTATAAGTAGGACGCATGGCACCCGTAGCCTCAGTTCCGTTTTTTCCACAAACGTGTTTGCTTCGAGAACTCGGCACGCCTCATGTTATCTACTTCGATAATGTTGTCTTCTTCTACCCCGCCGACCACGCAATTGGGCTTTAAAAAGTGCAGGGACTGTAAGTCCAAGATGTCCATCACGGACCTGCACTGTATCTGCTTGTGGTGTCTGGGCGAGAAGTGCCAGTCGTTGACTGCCAAGGCCTTGTTGGAGAATAAGGGGAAGTTACAGGTAGGTCGGGTGTCCAAACCCCGTAAATCCAAAAAGACTACTGGTGTTTCCACCGACGACTCAAGGGGTGACTCTCCCCGTCGGAGGGAGTCCAGGGGATCTCGGTCCCGCAGTGGTTCACTCCACTCGTCCTCGTCAAGGCACTCCCGGAAGCGGCGTCACCGGTCACTTTCCTCGTCGGATGATGGCTCTGCGAGGAAAGTGGCTTGCCCCACTAAATCCTCTACTCCGGAGTAGTGGGAGGCATTCAGGGAGAAAATGCTGGAGGGCACTGTTCCGTCCGCGCCTCCGGTTGAAGCCGGCAGGAAACTGTCTCGGACTGACGCTCGCGCGCCTTCAGACCCAGTCAGTCGGTTCGATAGACATTGGGAACCGGCATGGTCCGTTCGGACAAGGCTCCGGTAGATCGCCAGAGACGTGCCAGATCGAGGTTGCGTTCTTCGTCCCCGACGAAACCGTCTGGGAAGGTGCCGAGCAAGGTGTCGACAGCGTTGGTGCTGTGTCCATCAAGTGCGGCTGTCGGGGCCTTGCCCTCGGTCAGGCCGTCGGCACCCTTGTCGACGCTGAAGCAATCGGCACCCTTGTCGAAGCCGTTGGCGCCCTCGACACCATCGGCGCCTACAGGCCTGAATTTGCCGGTGGAGGCCCCTAGGGGTGGGGAACCTCTCAGAAAGGCTCTAAGACTGTGAGGCCTAGTCTTGACTCTAGGTCTGCTCCTGTACCTAGGAAGGAGTTCTTTCATTCGCTCCAGAATAGCTGAGGATGAGGAGAGGTCTGATGTGGAGTTGGAGCCTTTTGATGCTCCTGGTGACACTCCTGAAGCTCCTGACATGGTCTTTTCTGAGGACAGTCAGTTGGAGGATCTGCGTCAATCTCTACATAATGCCAGTGGCCTGGGCACGTCTCCTGAGATGGAGTTTGGCAGGCCAGAGCCTGGGGCTCATGCTGAATCCTCCTATAGGAGATTGATGTTGAGAGTTACGGAGTACCTGGAGTGGTCCGGCCCTCCAGTTGAATTTGATCTGGATGACCCCTCTGCCATTTTAGATCAGGGTCCGTCCACTGACCCAGTGTTGCCTTTTCACTTGACATTACAGAAAAGGGTGGCTGCTTGGAACACCCTGGAGTCTCTTCCGGCGGTCAACAAGTCGTTGACCAAGAAATACCGCCCATCCAGTACCGACCCCAGCTACCTATCCACACACCCCAATCTTGAGAGTTTGGTGGTTCAGGCGGCCACGGCCACCTCGAGGCAGGCAGTTTACCCTACCATCCCTCCAGATGGGGACGACAAGCGTTTCGATGGATGGGCACGCAAGGTATTTTCGGCTGGGAGTTTGGCCAACTCAACCTATATGTTAGCCAAATTTTCGCACACTCTGTGGAATTGTCTCTCGGACAGCTGAGCATATTCCCGAAGAGGAAGAGAGGGATGGGTTCCTTGCTATTGTGCAGGATGGCAAGGATGCCATATGTGAATCCCTTCAGTCTGGGTTGGACACAGCAGATAGCATCAGCCGTTCCATGGCTAAGAGCACGGTGATATGCAGGTTTGCGTGGTTGCCAAAGTCGGGTTTGCACCGGATGTGCAGGCCCGTCTTCTCAACATGCCCTTTGACGGGTCTCATTTGTTTTGCAGCAAGGCTGAAAGAACCAAAGGAAGGGAGTCATATGGATAAGCACTGAAATGTTTAAGTACTCATATCAAAGAATAGAGGTGGGAAGAGAAAAGGTTCAGTCAGGGAAACAGTTATAACTTCATTTTTTAATATTAATCAAAAACATTATAAAAATACATAATACATTTGGAAAAAAATCAACATTAAAAATCATTTAGTTTAATAATAGTGCAAAATACTTGTATCAAAAGCATTTGTAAAAAGGATTTTTTGGTAATAAATTTCCTAACCAATGCTAATAGAAGTCATGCATGTCCATCTCAATATTAATAAATTTCATTAGGTGATGGAGATGCTATTGCAAACAGTACTACAGGCAAATAGTGTCAAGTGCTAAATGCCAACTGTAGGTACAAGCTGTAGATACAGAATGTTATGTATCATACACTTTACAGTTTCGGCAACAATATTCTATCTAGTTCATTCAAATGAACTGGTAGTCACCTTCATCAGGGCGCAGTGTAGAGTACAAGTCACATTGGAGGCATACTGGTACAAAAATGTATACATGGTTGATAAGTAACCCAGTAACTCTCATAGATGAAACGTTGAGTTGTTCCAAACTTGACTGTAGGTCTCAAATCTAATAGAAGCATCACCCCATGGTAAAAACATATTAAAACAGCAAATGGAATAAGGAAGAAAGGGAGAAGGAAAAATGACAAAGATTGGAATAAAAACACTGACTGTGAACCTCTTACAAATCAACACATCTAGGCAATGAAAAACGGACTATCAATATAGAGCAATAGCATGTTCACCTAGATAAGTCCGCATGTGGCGCAGAAAGTCTTTATTTTGTAGACTCAGCCGAACAAGAAGAAAGGATGAAAACCAATTTACATCTGAGGAGACAAGAGTGGAGTTGGAGATATTGTTAAATTATCCCAAACTTCTCACTAGAGCCTTGAGAGGTTGCAGACCTCCAAAGCAGCCGCTAAATCTTTGGGCGCAGCTGTGCGTCAACATCCACCTTTTCGTCCTAGGGGACAGCAGTGGAGGGGTTCCTTTCATTACTACTCCTCTTTTGGTAGAACGAGAGGAGCAGCCAGTCAAAGGGGCCACCGTAAAGGTCCTCGCAGTGGTTGGGGACGAGGTGCCAAAGCCACTCAAGCAGCCTCTTTGCCTTCAGGCGCTGCTGCAACCGCTCCGAAACAGCTTTGAGGCCAGGTCTCATTGTTCGCCGGTTGGGGGCAGACTCAGTATCTCGAAGAGTGGCGAGCCATTACTTCAGATTACATTGTGCATCCAGATTTGTGGAGGTGCAGGATCCTCCTGCCACTGCTGGAGCAGTGGACCCCCCACTTCAGGTGATGTAAGGGATGCTCTCCCCCTTCTACCGGGCCGTCGCTTCCACCTACGAAGTTTTCCGACACGGGCTGCATTAATCACTGCTAAGCGCCCGATATTCTACAAGCTGACACTATAATTCAGCCGTTTATGCTGTGAAACCGGCGCTTTCTTTTTCGACTCCATTGGGCTCCACGAGGCCGACGCAACTTCATCATGGCCGCCCATATCTCTTGATCACAGCCTCTGCCCCATCTGACTCTGTCCGTTATGATTGGAGGTTGGCATCCTCTTTATCCAATCCTATCGCCGGTAGGCGAACGCCGGCACACCCACTAAGGCTCCCCAACAAGGCAGCCTCCTGTCTGGAGCCTGTCCGGAGTCGTCAGGGTCTAGGGTGAGGAACTTTGCCCTACTGATGCAAGCATCATGCGTGGATTCATCGCCCTGCCCACTTATCCTTGGTAAGCCATCATTACACTACCTCCCCCAATGACTCTCGTTATATTGAATACGCAACGTGCTAATAGTCTTGTGTGCGATTTACACTGTCTTGGCAACTATCTGAATATGCCTCGTGCTAACGCATATCTGTATCTTTACTCTATTTGACTTGACTTTGCTACCCTGTAACACACTATATCAATTCGTACGCAGGCTTTCCGGCTGCACAGTTCACGCTTCTGTAGTTACTCTCGCTCGCACCAGTGAAACCTCGAGCACTACCAGTCGAATTTTCATATCTGCTTAATTGTTTGCCTTCCCTTGCTGTCTGTAGACGTGCACCTGCAATTGCACGTAACTGACTGTGACCGCTCTCTACATTAGCCTGAGTGCCTCTGACCTCTGCAGACTTAGCTCTTAGCTACTGCCTATGCCGCTGCCGCTAATCACTGTTCAATATGTTTTGCTAGCCCTGCATATCCCGCCCCTTTTCGACATGCCACAAGATGAACTTCACCTTATCGGTGCAAACGTCGTTACACCACTGGCTACTGTCTGTATCCAGCACAAGCCTTTACGTTAATATGTGTTTGTGCCCACTCGTTGTATATCTACCTACCATACCTTATCACGAGACTGTGCTAAATGTGGCTTCTGATTATTGCATCTAGCCTATATGTTTCCACCATTCGATTGCTTCCATTTGATTAGTGTACTTAGCCTATGTGTATATTGCATATCCCATTTGATTGCATACACTGGACTTATGCACTTAGCCCATGTGCATACTGCATATCCCATTTGATTGCCTCCACTTGATTACTGTATTTAGCCCATGTGCATGTTGCATATCCCATTTGATTGCTTCGACTTGATTACTGTATTTAGCGTACGTGCATACTGCATATCCCATTTGATTGCTTCCACTTGATTACTGTATTTAGCCTATGTGCATACTGCATATCCCATTTGATTGCTTCCACTTGATTACCGTATTTAGTCCATGTGCACACTGCATATCCCATTTGATTGTTTCCAATTGATTATTGCATTGGCGACCGACTCATACCAGTCACACTCTAGTTGCCTTCACCAATCTGGGTCATCTAGTTGTAACTGAGTCACCTATGTGATATACTCCCTTTGATACTCGAAGTGGAAGGATGTTAAACGTAGCAATTCTTTGCACTATGGCTGTTGCCATGTATGTGAATGCTACATGCCGACAACACAATGCCCAGTCACTAGCACCATTCCTAGACCCTAGCCTGCCAACCCCTACAAATATTGTGCCCATGAAACCAGCCATATATGACAGAGCCCTAGAAACAGTATCTTATGCCTCCCTACCTTGTGCCACGTCCAATAGAAATGTCAGACTCCGGGCCAGATTAACCAAACTATACGAACCTTTGAGAAGATCCCTATCGGCCACTAACCTTAAAACTAACTGCATGCCCAGCCTGAGACCTAGCCACTTAATACTAACTTCTCCACCAGCCATCTCGAATTTGAATACCCATCAGCTTAATAACAACAGGTTTAAGTCTTGCAATAATAATTCCGACAAACCTATCCTAGTCAAAGTAACTGAGTCTCTTCCCCCTTAAAGGAGCGCTTCTCAATGCCAGATCACTTGTCTCCCATGCTACCGATATCGCCGCCCTAATCTCTGAAGGCAACTTTGACTTCGTCGCAATTATGGAGACATGGCTCCATGATGCAGCAGGACCTGCACTCATGCTAGCCATCCCTGATGGCTATACCATAGTTAGACAAGACCGAGACAACGCCCGAGGTGGCGGCATTGCCCTCATTGCTATCAATCTTGTGAAGCCCTTACGGCCACTTTTCAGATAAATAACGTACAATCACTCACGATTCACCTACTATATAGACCGCCCGGCCCTCTTGGATCTTTTGAGGAAGATCTGCTTAATATCATCTCAAACAATCTCAAACCTACCTCGCAGCTACTCCTATTAGGAGACTTTAACCTAGGTTTAAATGACCAAACGGATAAAAATGCAACAGATATAGTCAACATAATCAACTCGCTAGGCCTTTCCCAAAAAGTCAATGATCCTACCCACCTAAAAGGTAGAATTCTGGACTGGATAGTGGACTTGAACTGTTCAGTCACTATCTCTTCCATCTTGCCATTATCTTGGACAGACCACTTTCTGGTGTCGTTCCACCTATCCACTACAAGACCCACTCCATTGGCTCAGCCACTAGTGCCACCATGTTCAACTAGAAATAAAAAAAAGTATCACTGCAGAGAAAGTCATCCCTGCCATCCTGCCTACCCTCAATGCACTGCCAGAAAATCTTGATCCAAGTAGCCTAGTTCAGGAATTTAACAATATCATGCTCACCACATTGGACAAAATTGCTCCTGTCAAACTCAGACCTTGCAAAACCATAGCCCACCTAAACAAATGGTTCACACCTCAACTTAAAGACCTCTGTATCCTAAAGAATAAAAGTGAAACTAACTGGAGACTATGCCCTTCCACTGAGAACAAAGCTAAATTAACCTCACTTTCCTTCCATTATAAAAAGGAAATTTGCCGGGCAAAACGTAACTCCTACGATGAGCGTATCGCAATCTCGAATTCCAGTATGAAAAGAATCTTTTCCATACTTAAGGAACTACAGTCCCCAATTGCCATACCTGATGTCTGCACCAAGGACAAATCCTGGTGTACAGACATCCAACATGCTCTAGCCAACAAAATTAACACACTCCAAAATAAAATTCAACAAAAAAAGAAGTACTGAACATACAGCACCCACCTAATACCCCTTTGCCTAATGTCTCACCTCCGGCACACAATACCACCTTCTACTTTTCCAAAATGTCCACCTTGGAGGTAGAAAAAATGATCCCGTCATTGAAGCCTTCAAATTGCAAAGGCGACATCTGCCCAGCACAACTAATAAAAGATGCTGCCAGAGAACTATCCCCATTCATTACGAAACTGATAAATGCCTCTTTTGCCACAGGTACCATCCCTGTTAATCTCAAACAATCTTGGGTGCTCCCCCTCCTCAAGAAACAGTCATTAGATCCTCTCATTCCCACCAATTACCGTCCCATCACTATGGTCCCATTTCTACTTAAAGTATTGGACAAAGCTTCATATACCCAAATTCAAAAACACCTGGAACTGCATAAACTCCTAGGCAACAGACAATCTCGTTTCCGGCCACTACACGGAACAGACAGCTTCAATGGACCTAAAGTCCCAAATAGATGAGCAGAGAGATAAAGGGAGGACAGTTCCTCTGCTCCTTCTTGATCTCTCTGCTGCATTTGATCTGGTCAATCACAAGGTCCTATGCCGACACCTTGACTCTGCTGCCCATTTCTGCACCGGAACCATCAAATGGATTTGAGTCCTTCTTGAGCGAGAGAACTATGAGAGTCTTCTCCCCTTCGGCAGCTGCTGACCCAACACCCATCCTATGCGGTGTTCCCCCGAGGTTCCTGCGTCTCGCCAACCCTTTATAACATTTTCACTAAGCCATTGTTTGACGATCTGGACCATCTGGGTATCACCTATATCAATTACGGAGATGATGCTCAGATTCTCCTCCCGCTTTCTGGGGATCACAGTACAGACACGGGATTAGTGAACAAAGTTTACCTTATCATCCAAGCATGGATGGCTACTCATGGCCTGTGCTTGAACGATAAGACCAAGCTAATCATTCTGGGTTCACAGGCCAACATTAAAAAACTTGGCCATGAATTTTCCTCTTTTTAATATCGACGGGAACACCATTAAAGTCTCTCAGGAGGTAAAAACCCTTGGATTCTATTTGGACTCCACACTGTCTTTCGATAAACAGATCAAATCCCTTACCTCTTCCACAGCTTACACTTGTAAATTAATCAGAGCTGGTAAGCCTTTCCTTTCTGACAACAGTTGCCTGATCCTGGCTAGAGCCCCAATACTCTCCAGAATTGACTACTGTAATACCCTCTACAGTGGTGCCAACAAATCTACCATCCAAAAACTCCAAACACTACAGAATAATGCCCTTAGAGCATCCCTAGGCATAAATTAAAAAAAACACATTTCCTCTTTTGAGACGTCAGCATAAATGGTCATCTACAGCCAACAAAATAAAGACCCTCTCCCTAACCCACAAAGCCCTCAATAACGCAGCCCCCAGCTACCTTTCAGATAAATTTCAGAGAAGAACTTCTTAGACCCATCAGATCTGGGAATATCAATTGTCTGACCATACCTAAATACAAGCTCAATACTATGGGTGGTAACAGTTTTACAGTAAAGGCTGCTAAACTCTGGAACCCACTACCTCAAGATCTGAGAGCTGACCAACCCTACCTACATTTCAGAAAAAATGTAATAAACCAAATCATCGCAACGGACCCTTAGTCCCCTCAGCGCTGTGGACTTGCCCTCACCTGAAAGACCCTCCTACCTTGCGTTAACTGTGTATTACGGCGCTACACTCAAAGACTATGTGCAACCTAATCCTCCTGCGTACTAGTTAGCTTACTTGTGATCCTAAAGGATATACAATGGGTTTTACTCTTATTATATATATTTTTGCACCTGGCCTATTGTCCTATATCTGTCTGTAATTACACAGGCCACTCTTATTTTTGTCTCTACTTTGTACATTGTGCATTTCTTGCAAGCATGTAAATATTATATATTGTGCTCATTTCGCAACTTTGTAAGCTTTGCATTTCCATACCAATGCGCCCTTTTACTTAAGAGTCTGGTGCGCTTAACAAATGAATAAACAAACAGATGCGTGGGTTCTGGAAACAATAACCCACGGCTACTGCCTACCCTTCCTAAATCGGCCTCACGACAATCCACCGGGGAAACTCTCTTTGAAGAATCCGGATCCGCTCCTTGTGCAGGAAATCTTAACCCTGCTGGAGAAAGGCGCTATAGAACTAGTGCATTTGGCGGAGAGGAACAAGGGGTGGTATTCCCCTTATTCTTTGATTCCCAAGAAAGACTGAGAACTGAGACCCATCTTGGGATTGCGTCACTTGAACAAGTTCCTCAGAAAGGACAAGTTCAAGATGGTCACTCTCTCGGGTCCTTCAGGCCCTTCGACTTCAGGATTGGTTGGTGTCATTGGACCTTCAGGATGCTTATTTTCATGTTCCGATCCATCTGAAGCACAGAAAATACCTGAGGTTCGCGGTTGGTAGCTCGCACTTTCAGTTTCGGGCCCTGCCATTCGGGTTGACCTCTGCCAGAGGGTCTTCACCAAGCTCATGGTGGTGGTGGCAGCGTATCTTCGGAGGGGGGGGGGGTTCACGTCTACCCCTACCTGGACAACTGGCTGATCCGAGCGCGTTCTCCCGAACAGGCCTTGGATCATCTCAGCCTCATCTGCCACTCCCTTCACATGCTGGGCTTCTCCCTCAGTTTTAAGAAGTCGCATGTGACACCTTCCCGACTGCTCCAGTACATCGGGGCTGTGTTGGACACGTCCTTGGGAGAAGTGCTTGCCACCCAATGTGAGGGTTCATCACATTGTCCAGATGGTCAACAAATTTCAACATGCCCAGAGTCTCCTGGCTTTCGAATTCTTAAGGTTGCTCGGCCTCATGGCATCCTGCTTCTTCTGGTGCCGGAGGCCAGACTGTGGATGCAATCCCTTCAATGGGCTCTCAGGACGCAGTGGTCACAATTCTCAGGCAAGATGTCTCATCTCCTTCAGATTCCGCTCACGGTCTCACAGGATCTTCTGGGATGGGCCAGCGAAGGTAATCTGATGAAGGGAGAGCCTTTTTGGCAACCGTGGCCAGAGGTGATGGTAGTGACGGATGCTTCCCTCACAAGATGGGGAGCTCACACCAATGAGCTGACCACCAGCGGCCGTTAGTCTCCTTCGGAGTCCAAACTTCACATAAATCTTTTGGGTCTCCTTCGGAGTCCAAACTTCACATAAACCTTTTGGGGCTGAGAGCCATCAGGCTAGCCCTGAAGGCTTTTCTGCCGTTTGTGCGTGGGAAGAGTGTCCTGATCATGACGGACAACAGTGGCCATGCACTACCTCAACAAAAAGGGAGGTGTAGGGTCGCTCCCACTGTGCAGAGAGGCAATGCTGCTCTGTTTCTGGGCGCTACAGCAAGGAATCTCGCTCTCGGCAGTTAATCTGGCTAGAGAGGAGAATGCAGCTGCAGATGCTTTGAGCAGGCAGAGCGCGGTCTCCTACGAGTCAGGAAGTCCTTCAGGAGATCTCTGCCCTTTGGGGAACCCCTCAAGTGGATCTGTTCGCGACCGGTGTCAACCGGAAGTGCGAGACATATTGCTCAAGGGAATTTCCTCCGAGGACCTTTAGGGGACGCGTTCGTCATGGATTGGTCATTCCCACTTCTGTACGTGTTTCCTTCGGTCCCCGTCATGCCTCGGGTTCTAAGGAGGTTGCATAGGTTTGGGTCCCACATGATCCTAATTGCTCTGTATTGGGCCGGGAGATTGTGGTACCCAGACCTTCTAGAAATGTCCATCTGTCCTCCATGCCATTTTCCCCACAGAGATAGGATCTTTGCTCACCCAAGGGGGGCGGAAGAATGGGGTTTTAAGGGGGAACGGGGGTGGTCGGAATTCAGTCGGGTTCTCCATCCAGAGGTCAAGACACTCAACCGTCATGCATGGTTTCCTGAAAAGTTGAGATATAAGGATTGGGACCTCCCGGATGACGTGATGGAGGTGTTGCTTTCGGCCAGGCGCCCGGCAACCAAATCCCTGTACCGTTGGCGTAAGTTTTGCAACTGGTGCAGAGGACACAATGTTGATCCTTTTCAGTGTTTCATTCCAATGATTCTTTCTTGCTTTCTGTGGCCCACAAGGGTCTTAAGGTTACCTGGCAGCGCTGTCTTTTTTCAAGCACTCGTCTGAAGAATGTTCTTATTTTAAGATTCCTTTGATTACCCAGTTTCTAAAAGGGCTCACAAATGTGTTCCCGCCGTCCCCTTTTCAGGTCCCGGTTTGGGATCTGAATCTAGTCTTCAAGTTCTTGATGGGTGCTCCATTTGAACCTTTGCACGCTTGTGCTTTGAGACTGTTGACCTTCAACGGTTTTCTTGATTGCAGTTACATCTGCTCGCAGAGTGAGCGAGTTGCAGGCACTTTCGTCTAAGCCACCATTTGCTGTGTTCCACAAGGATAGGGTTGTACTAAGGGTACGTCCTTCCTTCCTACGTAAGGTAGTGTCCAAGTTTCATTTGAGCCAGAAGATGGTACTTCCTGCTCTCTATCCTCCTCCTGGTAAGGAAGTGGAGAGACTCCATAGGTTGGACCCAAGGAGAGCTTTGAGCTTTTATATTTCTAGGATGTCCAGGGTCAGAGTGGACAACCAACTTATAGTGGGATACACTGGACACTGATTGGGTCAAGCTGTTAGCAAACAGATCATGTCAAGGTGGATTATCCTTACCATTGCTGAATGTTACAGATTGGCTGGCAAGGACATTCCTGAGGGTTTGCGAGCTCACTCCATTAGTGGCGTGGCTACATCCACAGCCCTGCAACCGGGAGTTCCTGTTAAGAACATTTGTGATGCTGCCAATTGGTCTTCCATCCACACCTTTGTCGAGCATTACTCCCTGGATACTTTCCATGGTCAAGATATATGGTCTTTAGTAAAGCAGTGCTTTATTCTGCCATCTGATTGGGTATATCTAAATTCTTCTACCTCCTCCACTCACTGATACTGCTTTGGGAGTCTGTCAAAGATGTGGAATACGTTGGAGGACACAATCCATTCGAAGAACAAGTTACTTACTAACTGGTAACATTCTTTCGACTGGATGTTCCTCCAACATATTCTTCATCGCCCTCCCAGCCTACCCCTCTGAAGAATATCCTTAGCTATTGCAGCTTGCGTTCCCACAAGGCTATGTGGAGTCAAGGAGGCTTGGTGTGCGGTTATGGCACACGTTGTGGAGGGAAAAGACATGAACTCAGGCTACGGGTGCCTTGCGTCCTACTTATAACATCTGATGACGTCACCCTCGACGGATGCCTTTGAGGGACATCGACCCGACGCCATCGACGCAGGACGCCTTCTGCCGAAATATTCCCATCGCAGCACAGCTGTGGACATTGCATGTCTAAAATGTGGAATACGTTGGAGGAACATCCAGTTGAAAGAAAGCTACCAGTTGTTAAGTAACTTGTTCTCACTGCTCCTGTAACTTTTTGGTTACAGAGATAAGCTAATCTGAATGGCGGGTGGTTTTATCCTACCTACTTTTGGTCAATTTTTACTTCCAGGCTGTATTCACAGCCACGGTAGTGCACAGAAGGGTCACCATTGGCCCAAAATTATGACTGTATTTTTTTTTTCCGCCATTTCTTTGCTTGTCCCTTCTTGGTCCTTCTTCTGCCGTGCTGGGTGGGAGAGGTCCTGATTTGACATTTGTCTTCGGCGGGAATCCTTTGTGAAACCTGCCAAGGCTCCAGTGTCTGTGAGGACAGGAAACGGGGGAGGATTCCGAAACGCTGCGGTCCTTCTTTTCTTCTGGTGTGGATGCCTGGAATCCATTCCAAATGGAGGTGGGGAGGTCTGGTTGTCCTGAAAGGACAGTCCCCACCCAGTGTTTAAATGGTGCATGGGTGCCGATTGGCTGGGTTCCTGCATAAAAGGCATGGATCCTGAGGCTGAAGACAAGTTGAAGAATCAACGAAGAAGAGGAGAGATGTCTGTAGCTGCTTCCAGACGATCAAAGATGCCTTCTGTGTATTCGCTGCTGCTCGAGTCCTTCTTCCAAGCGTCAGGAGAACTTCGAAGAGAACTCTCCCCTGAACACTGGGGTGACCTATCAGTCTTGAGACGACCTGCATTTCGAGCCATCCCACGATGAGCTGTGAACTTTACAGCTGCAAACTGCAAATACCCTGTGACCTCTGGCCACTGTGCAGGGCATCATCTTCCATAGATCGAATACTCCTGAAACGTTGGTGGACTCCTTCTAGACACCCAGAGGCAAGATCCCCTCACTAGAGTGCTGGACTGGGAAAGTGAGATGAATCAACTGGGCGGTACTCGTTTTTCACTGGTACTTCCCAAAAGGTGGCAAAATCAATCCTTTGCTGGAAGCCTATTCACTCGACTGCTGCTGCGAGATCCACTCCAGTGTCCCTCCTTTCCTCACTCTGACCAAGAATCCAGTGACCGGGTCTGCTGTATCGACCATTGTGTGATTGGCTGCCGTTGTGTGTGTGTCTATCTTCTTCCACGTAGTCCTTGGCAGTGATAAGTTCACAACCTAGTAATTCAATTGGTTCATTAGATGAATAGACCTTTCTTTATACATTTCGGCCTCGTGATGTGCACCTGCTAGTTTAGACATGAGCGCAGGATACTCTCGAAGTCAAGATAGCCCTTAGAAATGTGAGAAGCTTAGCTGGATCCCAGATGCTCTGGCGCCCCTGCCATGCCTCCCATCGTGAGCCTAAATGTGTTATTCTCACCCGCGCACCTTGTGGCACAAATCACAGGACATGGTCTTTGGATTCCTCCCTTGGCATCTGCCCCCTCCCAGGGGTTGCATAGTGCGGGCACACTAATGCATTGTCAGTTGAGAGATTTAGGGCTCTGGATGGTGGGCCTCTGGTAATTCAGAGTGGCTGGGGTGTTGGGGATGTGGGTGCTATAAATCTCTGATCCATGGTTTGGCAGCTTCAGACCTCTGCCCTGATTCTTGAGGGATTGTCCTTGGCCAGGCACATCCCTACCAGAGCTTAGTTATCCACATTCCTTTTTACTGACAAGGGTATATGGTGTGCACAATGGACGGTTGTATCTTGTGAGCGAAATTCCCTTCCTCCTCCCAGCCTGGAAGGGGAATGGGGATAAAAATAAGTGCTGTAGCTAAACACCTCTGTCCGTTTTCTGATAGTACTGGGTCCTTTACATGTTAGGCCTCCCCAAAATGGCAGCGGTTCAGCATATTCCCCTCTGAGGGTACCCCCACCCTCTTTCTGGACCCCTACATCTATCATGATTTCCTTAACATACACCTCCCCCTTCGTCCTGCTACCTTGTGTTATCCTTTGCAGCTCTCTTTACCATATAGTTCTCAGTGGGAATTGCTGGGGCGGGAGAAAGAGTTGGACCTGCATCATAGCAGTAGAGAGATTTTTGGTAGAACTAAGTAAGAGTAGCTTTGCTGCTCCTGTGTTGCTGTAGTGCTGATTTGTGTGTTTGGGTTGCCTATAAATATTCCCCCAGACCTAATGCCTGTGTGCGTACAGACTTGTCTAATGTCCCTGACCCTTTTTCCCAACAAAGAGTTTACTTAATTGCTACTGAAGTCTTCCTCTGGAACTTTTGAACTTTGTACAGCTATGTAATACCTGTTTTGCCCTCCAGTCTGACTCCATTCATAACTAGATAGGGATGCACATCTAAAGTGTTGGGCCTCTGTGAAAGTATTGCAAAGCATTTACTTAGCTTATGTTTTTGTTCCATTCATCTTACCTGAAACCGTTATTACAAAAGTATTTTACTTACCATTGAATTGCATACTGCCATTCGAAAAGTATTAGAAAGTGGTTTACTTGCTGTAATGCATTGTTTGATAGTACTTGCCTTTTAACTTTGCCTTTAGTGTTTTTATAAAATAAACCTTTTTATATAACTTTAGTGTGTCCGTGTTTCTTTGGGCCTATCCGTATATTCTAAGATCTTTGCACTTCCTACAGCCCTTTCGCCCTCCTAAGGCAAGCCTGGCTGCTCAGCCATTGCTACAAATAAAACCTGTGTAGTTCAGGCTTATATTAAGAGTTGGAGCCCTGTGTCCCAAGTGCGTGTCTTCTAGAGGCTTACCTGTTGGTCGACTTTTGTAAAACTCCCCAACAGGCACCATCGATCAATGTAAATCAAAACAAAAGGACTAAGGAGTTATATTGGAAATGAACAAGGCAAGACACCATGTATTGCTGGTTTGGAAACCAATAAACCGACAGCACCTCACTAGCCCACCACCCAAGCTTAACCCTACCTGTCTCCAATTTGCTTTACAGTATACCCCCCGCCACTCCCCATGGTCTGGCCCCTTACAATACATGCCACTTCTGTTTGACCTTTCCCACCCCCCAAACATAACAATAGTACTCCTTGAATATTTTCATAGTCTGTCTTCAGATCCTCTGATTTCGGGTTGGTCGCTCTGGTCTGACGAGATCTGGCGCTCACCCCAGGTGAGGCGTGTAGGGCTACCACCGTCTGACGCACTTACGGCAGTGAATAAGGCTCAATTTTCTGAACTGGTATGAGCTGGTGAAATCAAAACATGGCAGCCAGGTGACATTCAGCCAGTGCCCCTCCGAGAGCCCCTGAAAGCGCTTTCTCAGCAGTCCGATAGCGCATGTCCTTTTTAGAGAGCCCTCGGGGCAAGTATTACCTCAAACCAATAAATGTTGATTTCCCTATCCAATGTCTGCTAGGATTTTAAAGAAAAATAATAAACACTTGGGGATATATAAAAGGAGTGACACTTCAGGTATTCAAATACATTCTCAACTCCTCCTCCCATATCGTGGTTTACTCGCATGTGTGATCACTCATTATTGCATGCCTTTATGGTGTCGTCCTAACATAATCCTGGTTCCCCCATCCCCTTCGGGGGCCATCAATGTTCACAATGGAGATATGTAATAAATCGCCCCTAACAACAAAAGATAAACCTGTGAGTTAGAGATGTCAGCCTTTCATCCACCTTTTGGCTCCAAGATGTATCTGCTAGCCTCTATGTACTTGCTTCCAGAAACAAACAGCAACTGGCATAATCCACGATGGATAGCTGCCTGGTTTTATGCCTCCTGTCACGAGACAAGAGCTAGAAAGCAGAGCATGATGGAGAAAGATGCAGGTTTTAAACCCTAGGACCATTAGAATTCAAAAGAAAAGGAAGGTAAGCTCCTTACTTACCAATCCGGATTTAAGTGCAAGGGCATAAAAAAGAAAGATTGCTGCAAAGCGGCATCTGGAGCCGAAGGAAACATTGAGCTGATGTGCCGAGACTCCCGATGCCTGACTGCCTAACCGGAAAGTGCCTAGGACCTGATAACTGCTAAAATCCGGAACAACCACCATATTCGGAGGTGCTGTGACTTGTGTAGTTGAGAATCCAGAGGCAACAATGAATCTGTCTGGGTTGGGAAAGACTGAAAATCATGAGACAAATGCGCTGAAGACGAGCCTCTGAATCACCCCAACAAAGGTATTGTATGATGGGAAAAATTTAAGTTAAATGGACTTTGATTTGAATTCATATGGTCAGTACTTCATGGACACCACGCCGGCAAAGATTGGACTCACAAATGCAATGTGTTTCCTTTGAATTGGTTATCCTTTTTCATAACTACCGTCTGAAAAAAGACCTTTGTGAATGCTTCTCGATGCACCATTGACTCTTGCGCGATTCATGTTCTGTTGTTCAGGTGGCGGCTGGTGCCAATCATGGTTGCTGAATTCTGAATTATAAGACTGTGTATAGACCATTAGTCAGTTGGAACTGTCATTGTTGCTAAATTCTGCATTTGAGGGTGTGATTAATAATAATTTGTTTTTAGTAGTGCTTGATTCCAAAATACCTACCCCTCTAAGCACTTAAACAGGTGTTATTATCCACTGTTTTGGCAGTCGTCGTATCAACCTCGGAAGGACGAGTGGCCACGTTTGCTCTGCCGCAGACTGCCAATGTGCACTCTAGCCCTTTGTCAGAAGTGAGCACTCAACCCAGCAGCTATCCACCTCGGTAGATCGGAGTGATTTGTGTGCGGGCCATCAGTCAGTCGCAGCCAATATTGTTGCTAAATATAGAGCTACGATCAGGCAAGTGTTTGTTGCCACATTAACAAACAACTCCTCTGATGCAGAAAATATTAATGTTTGCTGTTTGTATTAGAAAGAAACAACAGGGTAAATTAAGGCTCAAAGAGCCAGAGTGGCAACTGCCTTCCCAAACCGTAGGGAATTACTGGTACACAGGGAACGGTTTGCTGGGGAAAAGGTTCATCAACTTGCCGGTAAGGGCAAGACCAAAACAACTGATGATATTTATATTGACCGTGGTCCTGTTCTTTTAGACACCGGGTAAAAAGCTGGTCTGATACGGGGTGGAGGTGAGGGCAACCAGCACAAATCTATAAGAGTGCGAGAGGGGAATTCAATCTCGTATTCTTAAATCTAGGCAGCTGGCAATCAAAACTGCAAAGATTGAGGCATTGGAATAGTCATGTACCTATTATGAACAAATCATCGCATCAATTGACTCAACCAGAGGAAGAGATCCTGCAAAAGGGCCTCTCATTTATACCCACAGCAAGATACGATCCTTTTCAAACCCGGATCGAATGCCATCAACTTCTACGGAAAATACATCTGCAGCAATTTTTTGAAGACAAATCTAATCCACAAACGGATGTCACTGGTCTTAGACCCACCTCACAGTTTTGTGTACCATCAAGCGCGTACACGGCCGAACCGTGAGCCTGCAGGAGCTGCCAGGAACGTCTGCCTCAGCTACAGCTCCCTCTCTTTTTTAAGTTACTGTGCAAATCCGGTTGTTCATTTCGTTCAGCTGCAGTGAAAGTGTTTGAAATCTTTCTCCAATCCGAGGGCTTATCCTTCTCTTTTCTTTGAACTAACATTTCTACCAACCAACCTAGTCCGGAATCCGTGCAACGAACTTTACCGCAAACTACCCTGAACTGTGTGATCTTGAGCAAAACACTTTTTTGTCCCATTGACTTTGGCTTTACGCCTTTTTAACCTGATTCTATCATTGAAGTTCAATTGCCCTGAGTACTTACCTGTTGGTGTGGTTCCTTTTCTGCTAACTTTGTTTTTCCCTCCCTTTTAAATTGCTGGAGTGCCATTTTGCTCCCACTTCATTTTGTGAGCTTAACTTGTCTGGAATTTAAGGGAAGGGAAGTGGTGTGGTGTATAAAGAGTGTGATTTTTAAACTGCTTAGAATAGTGAAATGTTATACAACTGAAGAGTGAAATAAATATATATTATTTTACTTGAAAACCTCGAGTCAGTGTTTGCCTGAATCATAGTAATTGCTGTCCTTTGTGTAACTATTTGATACTGCTCATTTACTCTTGAGATAAGTCTGTCTGCTCAGCTACTGCTACCACTTTAACTGTGTAGTACGAGCTTGCACCAAAGGTGAATTTGTACTGTTGTAGTCTTAATTGTGTGTGATGTTCCCAAAGGGTACTGCATATAATTCTGCCTAACACTCAGTTTTGTTGCCTTTGTGCTCTAGGACACAATTTGTATTTTCAATGATGTC
Source organism: Ambystoma mexicanum (assembly GCF_040938575.1). NCBI lineage: Eukaryota > Metazoa > Chordata > Amphibia > Caudata > Ambystomatidae > Ambystoma > Ambystoma mexicanum. Next base: position 664,868,228 of record NC_090936.1, read on the forward strand.
TGTTCTGTTTAAAGTCACACCTGTCTGACGCACATGAATGCCTAAACAAGGGAATTTTTCTTTGCAGGCGTTGCTGAATAACTCCCATCTTTACCACTTAGCTCATGGGAAGGACTTTTCCAGCCGGGGAATTGAAAGTAAGAATAGAACCTAATACATGTGATTGAGTGATTTATTTGGACATGCGTGCACACAAGCATGGCACATGAGGATTGGTGCATTGCCTTTTTTCATGGGGTACCACCAATATGAAGTCTTACAACAGTATTGTTTATTTGCTGTGTGAATCTAAATGGATGTGGTTTTCTAAGACAACATGTAATACATGTGTAAAATGTTGACATTGGCGACGTTTTATTTGACGGTGCTGAGGGCAGAGTGCCATCTTTAGGGGACAGATTTAGGGTGACTTGGATATCGCCAGAGGGTTTCCATATTTCATTTCTTTATTGCATTATGTTTTTAACAACCCTTTGAAGCTTACAAAACTATAATGCAATAAAGAAATGGAAAAAGGGTTTCCAGACGTGTCCAGTTTTCAACATCAAGGTTTACAGCTTGCTGCTGACAGAATTATCAGTGATGGAGATCAGTAAGGCAAACTGCTTTTCTGAAGCTACCAGCACCCCTCAGCCTAACATAGTAGGTTACTTATGCACAATGTAACAAAGGATTGTAGCGCTGCAATACATTCAGTAGTCCCATCGTGGCGTGTCTGACCATTCTAGGTTGCACCTTTCAGTCCGAATATCAATGTCTGCCTTCTGATATTGACACCACACTTTGATCCCTATTCAGCATCTCTCTCACTGTGCGAGACTGAGGAATTAAAATGAGAAATTGAACTTTTAACGTGTAATACTGCAAACCTGCAAAACAAACCTGTTTTATCTAAAAACATTGTTTTTGATTTAGCCACGAGATTTTTCCCTGACTTTTAATACGGTCTGAACTTTACTACAATAAGATGCTGGTGAAACCTGTTTTGCATTCCTCAACTGCTCGTATTTAGGCATGGGGGGCTTATAAATCTTCACGTCTCATAGCAGTGTCACCCCTTTCGGGTGTTCCCTGGCTCATGTCCTGCGGACCTGTAAACCCCTACGGTCCGAAATGCTTGTGGAATCTGCTTAGATCACATGCTATGCATAGATTAACGAGCAGTGTTATGAGAAGGTGGTGAGTCATGAGAAGGAGTAGCGGCAAAGAGATGTTTTAGAACCGCCTGTCCCACCTGTGTATCTGACTTGGAATGTGTGTCAATGCAGTAGTGCTGAGTAAATGTGTGTACTGAGCTCCATGTAAATGCTTCGCAAATGCTGCTTAAGGGGACATTTGCGATAAAGGCCAGAATAGCTCCAGTGCTTCTTGTGGAGTGAGCTCTTGATGTAAAAAGCAGTGTTTTGTTGGATAATGCATGGCACAATTGAATACATCTTACTATCCATCTGGTGATGGCATTTTTAGAAATACGGTCTCCTTCTCTACCTGGTGCTATAGAGATGAACAGTTGATCTGTTTTCCTAAGCGGTCTGGTCTTGATTACGTAGTAAAGGACTGCCCTCATCACATCCAGTGTGTGGAATTTTACCTCAGCTGAGCTAGTTGGCCTCTGAAAGAAAGCCGAAAGCTCAATAGATTGGTTCATGTGGAATTTAGAAATGAATTTAGGGGAGAACCTAGGATGAGTACTTAAGACCAATTTCTCCAGCATGGGGTCTGGCATGGATTCACATGCTCATGAATATTCCCCGTCGTCAGGCTGGGAATCCTCGGTAAAGAAAAAATCAGTATCAGTTTCGTTTCTGATCTGTCTTTCGTAGTAGTAACCAATCACTGATCTCTGCGTCATACTGACCACAGCCAATGACTGCCCTCTACCTAAGCCCCACCTCTGGCAGCCACCTTCAGATTTTTACCGCACGTTCAAGTGTTGGGATCCTCGTGCTATTGCTCTCGAGCGTTAGTGCTTTTTTCACGTTTTTTTCTCAGAAACTTTTCTCTTTTTCGGCCAAAAGAGCCTCAAGCTCCACCGTCTCTTCATCCGATTAACGGGGACCCGTGTCGGATTAGTCTACGCACCTCAAGGGTGAAGATTTTGTCGAGCCACGCTTTTGGAGGACTCCAGAAGTTTCTCAGGCCCATCCCGGACATGGCCCAGGAGAAGGGAAGCTCGACGCCCGGAAAGCTGTTCAGGGTCTGCCCTGGATGCCAGCTTCAGAATGTCTTTAAGGAGGACGAACACTCCCTTTGCCTTTACTGCCTACATGAGGACAAGACGCACGTGGAGAAGGACTGTGCGTTTTGCGGCAGTATGACGGAGCGGACCATGAACGACCGCCATCAACGTCTCGCCAACTGGTTGGAAGGAAAGAGCCCATCAGGCGAGAAGAAGAAGTCCGAGCAGTCTTCTAAGACCTTTGAGGGCGCCCCAGCGACGGGGGTCCAACAGAAGGCCAAGCACCGCGAGTCCGCTGGCACCGGGAGCGCCGAACGGTCGGGCTCTACGGGCACCAGGCAGGGCGCATCCTCCCCGGCGCCATCAACCACGAGCCAACGCTCTGGCTCGGGTAAGAGGAAGGCCGAGCACCCGGCGAAGCTCCTGGAGATACCCCGGTCGAGCTCGAAGGCCCCATCGGAGGGGGAGCGAGGCGGTGACCCTCCCCCCAAGGAGAAGGCAGTGAGCGCACCTAAGGTGGTGAAAGCCTTAATCCACCCGGCGAAGGCCTCTATCGAAACAGTCGCGGCGGCCCTGGCTCAGCCTGTGGAGGCTACACCAGTGGTGGCGACCTTGGGGCCCAGAGTCTCCCTGCCACCGCGGAGGAGTCCTCTTTCATGCCCATCCACAGGACCCCCGTGAAACCTCCGACGGAGAAGAAAAAAGGGGGGCAGGAGGTCGTTGTGGATTTGGCCTCAACCTCTGAGGAGGAGCTGATCGAAGTCTTAAGCCACGGCGTTGGCGTGGAAGAAGACCAGCCCGTCGGGAGGGACCCCGACGTAGGAGACGACGAGAACGTCTAGGGTGCCGACGGGGCTCCTGACCGCCCGTCGGACTCCCCTCAACCAGTGCCGAAAGACAACTCGGCGGCCATTTTGTTGGCTATTCAGTCCTTATGCTCGGAGATAAGGACGAGACTGCCATTACCACCAACGGAGGAACCGCTCCCGACGGGGGACCCGGAGCCAGGCCCTTCAGGGAGCCCTCCCCCTAAGAGAAGGATTCATCCTCCACCTCCTTCAGCCATCGCGCCCTGTTCAGCCCTCCTCCCCGTCCACGACACGTGGGGATGATACGGGGACTGACAAGGCCGCAACGGGTACAGACGACGAGGTTTACGAGGATCTCCCGTCGTCACCTCCCACCCGGGCTTCCCCGCCCAACGAGATTGGGTCGTTTCACTCCATGATCGCCAGGGCATCCGAGCTTTTCCAGCTCTGCCCGGAAGAGAAGAAGGAAGGTTTCCTTTATCAACGGCGCGAGGCCAAGAGGAAGACGGTCCTCACTGTACCTCTACTGGACGATATTTGGGATGAGGGCCTCGCCCTCCTCAAGAACCCATCCACGACGCCGGCTAGAAGGGATCGGTACGAGAAGAAGTACCGGGTCCCGGACGTGGCCCCCTTGTGCCTTCGGGCACAGCCGACCCCGGACTCGGTCGTCTCCGCGGCGGCCAGGAAGAAAGCGGGGGGGCGCGGCCTCTACGTCGACCTCCCCGCCGGACGGCAAGGGAAAGAAATTAGACACGATGGGACGCAGAGTCATCTCGTCGGCAGCAACGACGATTAAGGCGGCCAACGCCTTGGCTATCGTAGACGACAAGAGGGCGGAAGCCCTAGAGATCTTGCAGGAAGGAGAGGTGGCGTCGGACCACGCCATTACGATTGCGACGGACATCGCTGACACTGGATTTGGCCAGTTGGGCAACGGCGTGTGCCTTAGGCGGCGTGGATGGCTCAATGCTACTGACTTCCGTCAGGAAGTGCAGACCAGAGTCTTGGACATGCCGTTCGACGGAAACAACCTGTTTGGGAAAACAGTGGACGATTCCCTTCAAGCCATCAAGGCGGACACGGAGACGGCCCGGGCTCTTGGGGTTCTCCAGCAACGGCGGCCAACCTTTCGGAGTGGCGGAGGCAAACAGGGTGCCTCCAAAGGTTCCAGCGGCGGATTTTCCACCTACCGTCAAGCGGCCTGTTCGTCGTCACAGGAAGCTTACAGGGGACGAGGCAAGTCAGGCAGACCCTGCCGTCGTCGCCAAGGAGGACAAGGCGGCAAAGCCTCGTCGAAGCAGGACTGAACCGGTCGTGGGGTCGGGCCCCCACCGAAGCACCCTAGTGGGAGGCCAGCTGGCGAGCTTCGTCAGCGTGTGGGAGTCCATCTCCACCGACCGTTGGGTGCTGGACGCCCTAGCTCGGGGTCACGCGCTCGAGTTTCTAAAGAGGTGCCCGCGCGTCCCCCCTGTGGCCAGGAAAGAACATCACGTCCCTCAACTTCTCTTGGAGGTAAAGGCGATGCTCAAGAAGGGCGCCATCGAGCTCGTCCCAAAGAGGCTTCGGGGCTCCGGAGTTTACTCAAGATACTTCCTCGTGAAGAAGAAGACGGAAGGATGGGATCCCACCCTGGAACTACGACGACTGAACAAATTCATCAAGGCACAGAAGTTCCGGAGGTCACCCTCCAACACGTCCTGGGTCAACTGGAGGAGGGCGATTTCCTGTCGTCGTCGGATTTGGAGGATGCCTACTTCCATATTCCCATCCTAAAGGGACACCGAAAGTTTCTCAGGTTCGTGGTCCAAGGGCGTCCCTACCAGTTCAAAGCCCTTCCCTTCGGTTTGAGGTCGGCACCCAGGGTGTTCACCAAGTGCCTCGCACCGGTGGCGGCGCAGCTGCACCGAGAGGGGATCCACGTCTACCCCTACCTGGACGACTGGCTCATCCGTGCAAAGACGAAGGAGCTCACCGTGGAGCACACGGCAAGGACGTCCAACTACTCACGGACCTGGGATTCTCCATAAACTACGCCAAGTCCCACGTGGTGCCCGTGCAAGACGCACTGTTTCTGGGAGCGAAGCTCGACGCAGTGTCGCTTCTGGCCTCTCCGTCGGAGGAAAGGACGAGGGCCATCTCGGGCAAGGTGCAGCGGATGCTGGTTGCGGACGCGGCCAGGGTGAGGTCCATCAAATCCCTCCTCGGAATGATGTCTTCTTGCATTTATCTCATCCGCCTGTGCAGGCTTCGGATGCGCCCATTACAGGAGTTCCTGGACGCGCGTTGGATCCAGACGACGGGCAGCTTCGAGGAGAGGATCACACTCGACGAGAGTTTCTGACGAGCGATCCGGTGGTGGGGCACCCGCGTGCATCTGACGGCGGGCATGGACTTCCAGACCCCCGGCCACCAGAAGACAGTGACCACGGATGCCTCCCTGGAAGGGTGGGGAGCGCACACTGAAAATCTGCACGCGAGAGGCCTTTGGCTTCCGACGGAGAAGTCCCTCCATATCAATGTCCTGGAGCTCCGTGCAGTATTTTGGGCCCTCAGGTCCTTCCTTCCGTCCCTCAAGGGCAAGGTGGTGAGGATCTTCACCGACAACACTACCACCATGTTCTACATCAGGAAGCAGGGCGGTACCAAATCCCCAGCCCTGTCCAAGGAGGCGCAGGATCTGTGGCATTGGGCCGTCGCCCAAGGGATGTTTCTGGTGCCGTTTCATCTGGCAGGGATAAAAAACACCATCGCCGACTCGCTCAGCAGAGCTGCGCTCGTGCCACGAGTGGGAACTACGACAGGATCTAGTGGACCGCCTCTTTTGACGGTGGGGCACTCCCCAGATCGATCTGTTCGCTACGGCGACGAACTCCAAGTGCCGGAGGTTCGCCAGCAGGTTCCCCCAGCCGAGGAGCATGGGCGATGCTTTCTCGTTCCCCTGGGAGGGCCTGTTTCTATACGCGTTCCCTCCATTGCTGATCCGGCTCATCAACCAGCTCAAAAGGTCACGGTGCAGGATGATCCTCGTCGCACCTGCGTGGCCGAGGCAGATATGGTTCCCGGACCTTCTGGACTTGTCAGCGTCCCCGTCAATCAAGCTGCTAGTGGACGCGGATCTTCTCTCCAGGGAAGGAGGCGCCATCCTCCATCACGACCCGAAGTCTCTGAACTTGCAGGCCTGGCTCCTGCAGCTTTAGAGTTTGGATGATACGACATACCGGCCGACTGCAGAGAGGTACTTGCAAAGGCCAAGGCGTCCTCAACTCTTAAATGCTATGGACACAAATGGAAGATGTTCTCTGTCTGGTGCCACGCACAGAAGATTAACCCTCTACGGATTACGGCTCCCCAGGTACTGCCGTACCTTCTGACGCTGGCCAAGGCTGGACTGGCGCACGTGTCCATCAAGATTCATCTTGCTGCGATCTCCCGATACACCAGTACCACGGGGCGGACGTCTTTGTGGTCTCATCGTCTGGTGAAAGAATTCATGAAGGGACTGTTCAGATCGTTCCCGCCGGTGACGGCTCCGGCCCCGGCGTGGGAGCTCAACGTGGTGCTGACCAAGCTCATGGGACCTCCTTTCGAGCCTCTGCACTCGGCTCCGTTGAAGTTCTTGTCGTGGAAAACAGCGTTTCTTGTGGCCATCACCTCCGCACGACGAGTGGGCGAGATCCAGGCCCTTTCTTGCAAGCCCCCGTACTTGACTTTTCACGACACGAGGGTAGTGCTCAGGACGCACCCCTCCTTCATGCCCAAGGTGCCGTCGGACTTCCACCTCAACAAACCCTTGGTGTTGTCTGTTTTCTTCCCGTCGCCTTCGTCGCCGACCGAAAGGACTTTGCACTCGCTGGATGTGGCTAGAGCGCTGAAGTTCTACGTGGACCGCACGAAGTGTTTTCCGAAGACGTCACAACTTTTTGTGAACTTTGGACCTGTCAATCAGGGGAAGGCTCTCTCAAAGGCCTCCATTTCCAGATGGCTCTCCGACTGTATCATGTATTGTCATCGGTTGGCAAACCGACCGCTGCCTGGCCGTCCGAGAGCCCATTCCACCAGAGCGATCGCAGCTACCACGGCGTTCCTATCTGGTGTGCCCTTGCTGGACATCTGCAGGGCTGCTACGTGGAGGTCGACGCACACCTTCACGAAATTCTTCTGCGTCGACCGGGATTCCAGGGAGGAGTCCAGGGTCGGCCAAGCAGTGCTGCGCAACCTGTTCCCCTAAGGTGAGCCTGGTGAGGAGGTAAGAATTGCTTAATGTTGAGTTTGATGTAATGCTTAATGTTGAGCCTGTTGCCACCTCCCGTGGTTGTGCATGTGTGTACTGCTATGTATTCTTTATTCATGAGCATGTGAATCCATGCCAGACCCCATGCTGGAGAAGGAACAAGTTACTTACCTGTAACTGTTGTTCTCCAGCATGGGTCTGGCATTTATTCACATGCGAACCCTCCCGCCTACCCCTCTGCGGCTCTTCACTTGGTCATACTGCCACTTCACGTGCTACCAAATCTGAAGATGGCTGCCAGAGGCGGGGCTTAGGTAGAGGGCAGTCATTGGCTGTGGTCAGTATGACGCAGAGATCAGTGATTGGTTACTACTACGAAAGACAGATCAGAAACGAAACTGATACTGTTTTTTTTCTTTACCGAGGATTCCCAGCCTGACGACGGGGAATATTCATGAGCATGTGAATCCATGCCAGACCCATGCTGGAGAACAACAGTTACAGGTAAGTAACTTGTTCCTTATCTTTATGTATGATAAATAAAGGGTGCTGCACTGACAATGCTTGCAATTCACTAACTCTTCTTATGCAAGTAATAGCCACCAAGTAAATGCAAGTAAAGCGCGCACCAAGCTGAGTGCCTGCTGAGTGCCTCTTTGCCTCCCTGGCTACCTGTGTGTGCTCCTTTGGACTTGCTCCTGCTTTGTGCTTCAGTGGACTATTACAGCACGGTAGATATCCCTCACTCTCTACGTATGGTAACATATGGACTTATTATAAATATATGTTACAACTTTCTTTTCTTTTATAGCCGTGAAAACAAGCTGTGTTTGCGTGCTGCTGTTAAGCCTCGCGCCTTTTCCAAAGAGAACGTAAATACTGGCACCTGCGCGCACCAAGCGGAGTGCCTGTTGAGTGTCTCTTCGCCGAACACGTGAGCCCGATCTGTCACGTCACCCGGCCCCTCGCTGGTGCGCGAGTCCTAGTTGGTACCCAAAATATTCTTGCCTTTTGACGGTTGTGTGCACAATTAGGTGCCCTCACGTGGCCCATTACAGCAATGCAGTGTGTTCTTCCCACCCTAAAAACAGGTATCCCTTATGCAATAAAAGTGAAGAGCAACCTTATTAATTCATGCTCTCCAGTGCGTACTGGACAAAAATGCATTCTAAATGTAACAAGCTCTACGCCCATCAGCTGCCCGCCTCCTAAAATGAAAGTCTATTTCGAAAATGGAGGTTGAACAATGTACCTGTGCTAGTTGTTGATCTAGCAACAGCTCCGATGGTGCCGCAGGTGGAGGATGAACCGGTCATTATTGATATAGACGCACCTACTTCAAGCTATGGTGATGACACGACACATCACAATTTATCTAAGTCTCGTGTTCTGTTTTTAGATGCTAGTCACTCTTCCATCAGTTCGATAGCCTCTTATACATCCCCCACTCCAAGGATTGGAGGTCACATTTATTACTATGAACCTGGCCCTACAAACCATGACAAAACTGTTTGAATCATTAGAGGGTAAAATGACCACACAGCACTTCCAAATAGAACAAATTCTTCAGTGGCAATCTGAGACGTCTGCTCTTTTACAAAAAGGAATTTGCTAGTTTCCCAAAAAGGTAGATTGTAATCCAAGGTTTGTGTCCCAGTGTTCTCAAACAACTCCTGACCCTATATCAAATGTGCCAAACCCATGCCTGGTCCGCTTATTAATGGTCCAATTTATGAAGTGTGCCCCAAAACAAAGCGCATTGATGTACAAACAGAGCCGGTAGACCTTCACGGAGTGGGCCCCCGCACTCCCCAATCGGAGTCAATTTGTGTGGTACCTCACTCTCAACAAGTCCCGATAAAACTAGCTAACATAAAAAAATCTGCTTACACTATACTTTACGAAAACCAAAGCCGCAACAACAGATCTGTCAAACGCCACTGAGCTTTCTAAAAATCAGAAGTGTCTACCCAAAATTAGTGGTTCGAAATCTAAACAATTCTTCAAAGCACTGCCAAAGCCGAATGCAGCAAAGAACTCCATTCTACTCTCTAAAGCTATTTCTAAAAAGTATCAAAAGCTTGATAAGGCTAAAAAGCCAGTTAATTCTCACAGCCCGATGGTGGATAGTGATTATTCCCTATGCCCCTTTAGATAGTCTAGTGGAAGCCGCCAAGAAACAACATTTGGCCACACAAGAAAGCATTATGTCTCAATATCCCGACTATCAAGCTCTACAACGAAGAGAAATTCGAGAAGCGGTAGATTACATGTTTGACCGCTTGCCTGTCAAAAACTCCTCTAGTGACTTGCCATATGGCACTTCTCAGACATTAAAAACTCAAACTTGCTGCAACTTTGCTGGTTCTTCTGTTCAACAGCAGTATAGGCATGAGCCTCCTTCAGCAAACTCCATTTCTCAAAAGAATGATCTCCAACTGACATTGCCCTTGTGCAAATTACCCAAGCAAGTCGATCCTGAGTCTCGCGTGACAGACTCTCCTTGCCAGCAAGAGCCTAGAGACTCCTGCCTCTTCGTTGAGTTCAATGCAAGCAATTCAGTTGTTTCAAACAGTACTTGCAGGTCTTTTGAACCCTCAAGACCGAAAGGCACCAACAAATTCTAACACCAGAAGGCAAATGCACCTCAAGGCAAATTATTTTCTACATTCCTAAAGCATCCAGCCCCTTACTCTTTGATACTGTCTTGTCGTTCTGCTCCATTGCCACAGCATGTGATCAATAGACCCACTGTCCTCGCTATCTTCTCCGATGTTCCTCAACTAGAGGATATAATGTCTGCTGACATTGCCCTCGTTGATTTTCCTAAAAACACCCTTGCTACAACGGTAAAACTCTGGATAAACTCCAGAGTGGTGCAGAATACAATATGGTTAGCAAAAGAGTCACTCTACAATCTCGGCTTTGTCATTACCACAGAGGATGCTCAAGACCCGCAACTAAGATCCAAACAAACCTCTGCTAGTACTAAAGCTCCTGAAGCCTTTGCTGCAGACAAAACAAGCTTACATTTGAAATCAACCAACTGCCTTTGCACAAGCGCTTATCCACAGAAGTAGCTAGGACACCTTTCATTACCCAATACTCTTGCTATAATTAGTTGGAATACGAGACGTTTCAAGCATTTGATTCAAGGTTTTGGAGTATGATCTAATAATGCTCCAAGAAACGTGGTTGCAAGTTTCCCCAATTTTAGATGGTTATGAGGTGTGTTTGAATGCTGCCTCTAAATCTGTTAATGGACGTCCAACTTCAGGTCTTCTCACTGCCATCAAAATCACCCCAGGTACTGTCACGGAACAGTGGCCCAATCCAAATGGTTTCATGCAAATGGTCAAAGTTACAACTCCATTGTTTGCATATGCACTCATCAATTTGTATTGGAATCCGGTGGGCATTGCAGAGACACGATTCATTGAGGATCTCAATGACTTAATGTTAATGATCTCCCAAGACAAATCCATTAGACACATCATGGGAGGCGATCTCAATTTGAATTGTATGGGTGTTATAACCTCAAAGAGCACACTGAGATTGAGAGTTTGGAATCAATGTGTTAAACTTCATAATATGCAGATGCTCAATGGCTCTGGTGCCTCTGACATGCCCGCCCAACCGACGTGGCGGCGCGGTGACTCCACGGTGTTGATTGATTACATCTATGCGAGTGCTTCTCTTTCCGTACATTGTTGACTTCTGTATTGTTCAATCTTGTTTCAGTGACCATGAACAACTGACTGTTAAATGGCTGTCCAATATTCCTGCCAGGCAGTTTGACAGGGCAAACTTTCTTACGAATCTAACTACGAATCCCAGAAGCACTAGGCTGTGATGTTCGGATAAACATCTGCACGAATTTCATGATTATCTACTGAATTGTTTATGTTCAATGAAACAGGGTGAGCCTTCAGACCCTTCATACTACGCAATGATGCCATATTTCCTAGTCAACAACAGGAGAGATCCTTCACACTCGAAACCTTCATTACACTCTTAAAATAGCGAAGTGAAAATCAGAAAAACAACTTTTAGAACAGAGAAAAGAGATGCTTTGAAATTGCCATTGAAATAAGATGACCTACCCTGATCAAGACCCGATACAAAAATTGGTTGAGAGCCAGACGTGCAAGTTTTATATCATAAAGACGGTCAGGATATGCTGAGGTCAATACAATCCAAAAACTCAGCAAGAACCTGTGTCATCATTAACAGCTCCGCCCAAGGTCCGCAAGGACTCATCCAGGCAAACGTTGTTATGGAAACTTATTGGATATCTCATTTTTCTAACCTCTATGCGCATCCATTAAATAATGTGAGCCTGGACACGATCAGCCTACCTACTAAATTTAATTTGGAATTTGACCTTCTTGACATACAATTATGTATTAAATCTATAAGTCGGTCGAGAGCATATGGTCCGGATGGTTTGTCTAATCAGATGTTCAAACAGAACCCTAGTGTATGGGCTCAGATTCTCTTTAATATTTTCTCCTTAGTGAATGAATCGCAATCCATTCCCCATTCTTGGAGACACTCCATGACAGTTCTGATATATAAAAAGGGGTATCGACAAGATCCTAATAGTTATCGTCCTATAGCGCTATTAGATGCACCAGGGAAAATCTTCTTGCGCCTCCTCTTAAAAAAGCTTAATCGTTGGGCTTTGAATACGCGTCTGTTGGACCCCCTTCATGCGGGCTTTGTAACGGGAGTGGGTACAATTCCCAACATTATGATTCTCAATTTAATCAAAGCGAAATATGCTAAACTTGGTCAACCCCTTTATTCTGCTTTTGTCGACTTTAGAGTCACGTCTGACTCTATTGATAGTCTATTGCTCTATCAAAACCTAAAGAACTATAACTGTCCTCCCACACTCCTAGCATTGATCGGTTTGTTACATGCTAACACTTACATGCAAGTGAGATTAACCTTGAATGGAATACTATCCTCTTACATTCGTACTCAGAGGCTTAAAGCAGGGGTGCATTCTGGCGTCCACTCTATTCAACTTGTTTATTTTGGACATTAGTCTTGCAGTTCTACAAACGATCTGTGATGCCCCCAAACTAGGTTCTCATCCAATTCTGTATGCAGATGACTTAATTCTTCTTTCTCAAACATCTAGTGGTCTACAGAATATGTTGAATACACTAAATGCTTATGCATTTAAGAATAACCTGGTCATTAACACATCTAAAACACAAGTCCTGGTTTGCAAGCATAAATCAAAGTCAAATGCCCATTCCTTTCAATGGCATTTAGGAATTGAAAAGCTTGAAAAGGTTAGAACGTATCGATTACCAAGTCATTAAGAAATATCGATAATGAGATTGAAATTCAACAGAAACTCCAACCACTAATTGCCCAGGCGAAGTTATTAATGCATAAATTCGCAAAATGTTCCTACTCGCACATTCTTCTATTTTACAAGCAGAAAGTGATCCCCATTCTCACATATGGTGTAGAAACTTCACTACCCAAACAACACAAATTTTCGGATGCATTCGAATCCAAATTTTGGAGAAACAAATGTGGTGTCTCCCCATGTGCACGTCGCAAGCTATGCTTCGGTTTGAACTGGGCTTAACATCCTTGCACTCACAAGATCAATGGAAAAGTTGTGCGTTACTTAGGAAATGTTTGTTAAATCTTACATCTTACTTCAACAAATGTAGTGGGAATGTTAGCTCGTCATTTGGCTAAAACAAATGACTCCTTTTCCATCATATGGATTCAGAATACATTAAACACTCTTGCAGATTCTGACATTCCGCTAGATATGTTATTACACAATCCCGTCAGAGCGAAGATAGTTATTTCAAATGGACTGGATCGCCACAATTGATGAATGTTCTCGAGTGAAACATTTTGACATTATTCTATTTGGCCACAAAAAATATGGAACTATGGCAGTTTATTTGCAGAAATACCCTTGCCCGCATATGCAAAGTCAATATTTACACTTCAGGCTTAACCTATTGCACACTAGGGAAGTATGGGCTAGAAGGAAACTTATACCAGAGGACCAAAGCTTTTGTAGATGGTGTAGAACACACCTCCAGAAAGAAACCTTGCAATATTGTTTAATATAATGTCCAAATTTAGCTGACATGCGGAAAAAATACTTTGGTAGAGTTACAGCTTCATTACTCCCCATGAATCAGTCTCAAGCTTGGCATTGGTTATTCTCCAATTCCAACTTATCTGTACAAATTGCCACCACCCAATTTCTCAATGAGTTATTTAAAATTGAAAGCAACTAACCAAGCAACCCAACCAAGAAATATTCAGTAATTGTTTCTTTTTTAAAAAGTGAGTGAAATTGTAGTGCACATGTTGTTGTAATTGTATACAGTTGTCCTTTTTTTCATGATGATCTTTTATTTCTCTAATTTGTAAAGAATTACTTGATTTGATGTACGTTGTTTTGTGATATAGGTTTTAATGTAAAGTTGAAAGGTTCAAGAATTTGAACTAACCAAATATAAAATAAAAAAAATTAAAGTAACAGCCACTAAGAAGGCAGTCTTGTATATCAGGTGTTTAAAACTTGACTTGTGCATAGGCTCTAACGGGGCCCCATTAACTTTGCTAGCACTACATTGAGATCCCATCCTGGTGGTGGCTTTGAAATAGGAGGGTGGAGTCTCTTGACTCCCATCTCCATGAATGCCTTAATGACTGGAATCTTCCACCACGATACCTTGCTCTGAGAGGTGGTATAAACTGCTAGGTGGACCTTTGTATAGTTGAATACTAACCCCGAGTCTAACACGTGGAGCATGTAGTTCAGAATGTGTGAAAGAGTACATTCGATGGGGTTTATTTGTTTGGACTGGCACCAAATACCGAATCTCCTTCACTTGTCGAAATAACAGTGTCTAGTGTTAGGTTTTCTTGCTTCCTTGAGGATATCCATACACTGCTGTGGTAAATTAAGGTGTCTGAACTCTGACTTCAGGAGCCATGCTGCCAAGTTCATTGAGTGTGGTAAAGGGGTGTACTGTTGTTCCTCCATGTTGAGTTAACAGGTTGGTTATGTATGGAAGTTTAATGGGATCGGCTGTTTGCGCAGATGTGGATAGCAAGGCTGTCTCGGCCACATAGGAGCAACTAGGATAAGCGTCATCTGTTCTCTGTGCATCTTGTTCACTATTCTGCTCATTAATGGAGTGGGGGGGGAAGCGTAAGCAAATTTCTCTGACCAGTTCATCCATAGGGCGTTCACCTTGGAGTCTGGCTGGGGAAACCTGGACGCAAAGTCTGGCCATTGCTTGTTTTCTCCTTTAGCAAACAAGTCTATTATGTGATAACCCCATTGAGAGATGATGAGGTCTATGATGCCTGAGTCTTTTTGCCATTTGTGTTCCTCTGGTAGGGGAAGAGTGTTGAGTACCCCTGGAACGTGTTCGGAGGTTAGGGATATTCCTCGTCTGAGTGACCATTTGCACATTTTCTGTGCCAACTTGGACAGTCTTAGAGAGTGTGTTGCCCCCCTGTTTGTTGATGTAGAACTTCACAGTTGATCTGTCCGCCAGAATTTAAACCGACTGGTTCGTCAGTTGCACTTTGAATGCTTGGAGTGCTTTGAGTACTGCTAGTAGTTCCAACAGGTTTATATGGTTCTGTGCAGTGATCTGGGTCCACGGACCATGTACTGTGTGGTGAAGATAATGAGCCCCCCACCCGGAGAGTGATGCGTCTGTTGTGACAATTGCTTGCGCTTCCGGATCGTGGAAGGGTTTTCCCTTTAACAGATTCTCTCTTGACCACCAGCTTAAGCTCTGTACTAGTGTTGGCGAAACGACCACTAGATCGTCCACTGACCCTTGCCTGAGGCCATTGTTTCACTAACCACTCCTGCATTGGTCGCATGCGCAGACGTGCATGTGGGACTAGGTATAATCACGATGCCATCATGCCTAGCAAACGCATAGCTTTGCGTACGTTTAACCAGAGACTGGCTTGATACTGGGGTATTTGCCGAAGTATGTTCTGCACTCTTTCCATGGAAGGGAAGGCCAAGCCTGTTCTTGTGTCTAATACAGCTCCAAGAACTGTTTTGATGTGTTTGGTACAAGACTTAATTTTTTCTCGTTTATTGAGAACCCCAATTGGAAGAGAAGATCTATGGTTCTTTGCGTGTTTAGTTTGCAAAGATGGGGAGTCTCTCCTGTGATCAGCCAGTCGTCCAGATAGGGGTACACTGGGATTGCTTCCCTGCGCAAGTGTGTCGCCACCACCTCCAGTACCTTGGCGAGTACCCTTGGAACTGATGCTATTCCAGAGGGCATCACCTTGAATTGGCAGTGCTGGTTTGCTACTTTGAACTGCAAGAGTTTTCTGTATGCTGGGAGCATTGAAATATGAAAATGGGCATCTTTCATATCCAATGTTGCCATGTAATCACCCCCCCTCCCTTTTAGCAGGGGGATTACTTCTTGTAGCATTGACATGCAGAACTTTTGTGGCTTTACATAAGTGTTCGCAAGTCTAATACTGGGCGCATTGTCGGATCTTTCTTTGGTACAAGAAAGTATGTTGAATAAATACCCTTGTTTACCTTGTTGTATGGCACAATCTTGATGGCATCCTTGATGAGCAGCGTGTTGATCTCGTTCTTCTTTTGATGTTTTCCTTTGGTGTGGAGGGAAGTTTGATGGTGTTCCTATGCGCTCCACGCAATAACCTCCCGCTACTGTCGATAACACCCACTTGTCCGTGGTTATTCCCTCCCATGCGTGGGTGAAGTTTGATATTCGTCCCCTACTGGGGAGGTATGGGAGGGGACCAGTAGCGGGTTGTCATTGTTTTGGAAGCGTTCCTCCACCTCTGGAAGTGGAGGATCTCCCCCTGCCGCGGCCCCTGTGCTGGCCTATAGGGTTGCCCTGGGACGCTTGACCCCATTGCTGTTCCATGAATTCTGGTTTTGTCCATAGCCTGAGCCCCTTTGGGAGTTTTGTCCCGCGAAAATGACAAATTGTTTCCGCCCCTTTGCCCAGTTTGTTTGTTGGTAAGTTGGCCAAGAGATTTGAGAGTTTCATACTCCTCTTTGGCCGACTTTAGAACATCCTCCACTGCTTTGCCGAATAGTACATTTGGTTCCACTGGCATGTTGAGCAACGTTGCCTGTGTCTTCAGCTTAAAGTCGGATTGGCGAAGCCAAGCAGGGCGCTTGAGAATGGTTCCTTCAGAAATTGTGTCCGGCATTGTCTGCAGCATCGAGGTTGCTGGCAGTAGTTTTGCCTTCAGCTGCTACAAGGGCAAGTTTACTTCATAGAGGCTCTGGAGCAGATTCACCAAGGGCCGTAATTTCGTCCCATTTATTTTAGTCTTAGCTCGCCAACAGTGTGGAATTGTGGGCGATTCGAGCTCGGTACGCTGCCACCTTCCTACCCAACGTGTAGAGCTTCTTGCTCTCCTTGTCTGCGGGAGCTTCTGAAGAGGCTAGAGGTGTACCTGCCCTCTTCAGGTTAGTTGTAACTACTAGTAAATCTGGTTTAAGCTGTCCCTTGATATATAATCGATCAGATGGTGCTGGCCGGAATAGTTTTTCTATTCGTGGATTGGCTGCCCTGGTGTGATTGGGTTTTTCAAGAGGGGGTTGGATCCTCCTTTTGTACTGACTTTAATATGGATATAAACTGGGTGGCTGTCTTTTTGTCCCCCAGGATATCCTCTGCAAAATCCTTGCCTGCTGAGTTTCTTGGGTTTCAATTCTGAAGTGATCAGCTGCTTTGATTAATAGATCATTAAAGACTGGCTGATTATCCACTGCAGAATCAGGTAAGGGGGAGTCTTGTGGAATAGTAGTCTAAAGTGTAAACCTCTGACTCATCGTCATTATTATCATCAACATCACCATCATAGTATTCACCCTCCTCCTGATCTCCCTCTGTGTCTGCATGCATGTCATAAAGGTCTGCAGTGCAAGACCTTTTAGTTGGAGGTTGGGATGAAACCAGGGGTTGAATAGTGGAAGACCTGGGCTGAGAGCTTGAGGCCTGATCCGTTGGAGGTGTATTTTGAAAACTTTCTAAAGCATTAGGATTTTTTTCAAAGAAATCTACAAAGAAAGACATTCTAGACCGAACTCTCTCTCTCTGTTTTCTGATGACAACTTAGCTGAGCTGGGGAAGACCCCAGAGTAAGGTACATTAGGTGTTTGGGTTAAATCTTTATTATGTAGGGGCTCACTTAATGGACCTTCCCCCTCATCTTGTGGGACATACTCTTCCTCCTCTTGTGGGGCAGTTAGTGTCATCCACCCTCTGAGACTTTTCTTTATGGATCTTGGTCTTCTGCGAGTTATCCTTATGATTTGTGCTTTTAGAGGGAGATTATTTGGAATTAGAACCTCTAATAAGGGTTTCTAGGACATGTTTTTGAATCGGGTGTGATAACCCTGAATCTTTAGGCTTACCTATTGGTTTCGACGAAACGCGTCGAGTTTCAGTATTGAGAAGGACCTTCGCAGTGTCAGCCGACATTCGGCGTTCGGTTGTAGAAGTTTTGTGGGCGGCGTCTTTTGTCTTATGGGGCCTGTCATGACGTGACGTGACTTGGATTGCCCAGAGGACAGGGAATCCACCGATCTGACCCTAGACGCCGAATCTCGGCGTTTGTCTGGTGGAGCCGACACATCGCTGCTACGGGTTGTGTTTTTAGTTTGATGGGAAGATGTAGTGCTCTTGCCGCCGGGTGTAGTCCCCACAACAGAACCGCCAGCCTGTCTCCCAGGGTCGGGGGCTAGCACTTGGGAACGTGACTGTTCCTCGTCACCCTCACCGTCCGAAAAGGCGGCGTTGCTGCCGTCAATGGAGGCTCCCTCCACGTCCATGGCGGTCTCGGCCTGCATGGCGTAATGGGCCCAGCGCTTCGTTCTACGATCCTTAAGGGTCTTGGGTCGAAAGAGCTTACAAGCTCGACAGTGCCCTTCGCTGTGGTCGCGGTTTAAACAGAGGTTACAGACCCTTAATTTTTTATTACAATTTGAGCAGGATTTCAAGGGCATCTTATCCATGTCTGGGGAAGGCAGCTGGGCGAGAAGTGGAGGAAAAATACATTGTATATTGACTGCCCCCCACTCTCCCTACTGTAAGAGCCTTGGCCCGTTGGGCCTTGCAAGGCCGAAAGGGGTCTGTCGAAAGTTGACTTCGTCTGACGGAGGCTTGTCCTTTTTCTTGATCTTCACTGCGTCGAGAGCACAGTCTTTGGTGTAAAGGGACAGAAAGAGAAACTATCTTTAAACTTAGCAAAGTATATACACAATATTGCCTAATCCTGTATAACTTCTGAAAATATGATATATTGCGCAGCCCTAAATTCTGACTAAATTCTTAAATTGACAACCTAGCTTAATGATCCCCAACGTGTAGCTCGGGAGCAACATGTTGCTTGCGGCACCCTAAAATGTTGCTCGCCAGTTGCTCTGGCCCATGGTGTGGAGGCCAAGAAGGAGGTGCAGAGGAGAGTTCAATAGCAGTATAGCTCAGACTGAGAGTCCTGGACTGTGCAAGAATGTTGGCCAATGAGCCTGCTTTGGTTCCAGTTGCTTACATTTGTAGATGCAAGATTTGAGTGTGCCACCATGCAAATTATTTTTCTGAAAATATTCTTACCTATTAGTGTCATTATTTAAAACTCTCATCATCATATACTTTGACCAGTTTTCAAATGCAATAATGAGCAAAATAATTGAACCATGTTTCTGTGTTTGTTCTAGCGAAAATTATCATCTTTTGTTCCGTTGTACAGCTAGTAAGTGCATAACGGACAAATAAATGATAAACATAAGCAATGGTTCTTTATTAAAAAAAATGTGCATATGCTAATGTTTGTACAGGTGAGGTATGCTGGATGTCACCATGCATTCTATTTATCAGAAATATTACGTTTAGTGTTACATCGTGTCACATTTACATAAACGTTGCCAGCATTTGAAATACTGTCTGTTTGGCACATGAATAACTGACAGACAATATTAAAATCCAATTACGTTACTAAGTTTTAAATAACAAGCCAATTGGATAATCCAAATACCTTGCTGCCACCACCACATCCCTGTATGAAGTGGTCTTTAAATACTCAAAGTTTTGACCAATGTTTGCCACTAAAGGTCCAGGCAAATCCCTTTTGGGGGAGGAGAGGCCTCTAATCTACAGAAAAATGTTATCATTTTCCCAGCCACATTTTCAGCAATGTAACAGTACCCATGTCCTTTTAATTGACCTATTTTCCAGTACATGTCACAAGAATTATTAGAGGGTAAACCCCAAACCCAAGTGAAGTGATCTGTAAATCATACAATGTTCTGATCAGTATTACCGGTCTTGTGTGGCTAGCAATGCATCATTTGCCACCAAGGATCCTGGAAGTTCAGTGGGCAGACCCCAAAGTGCAGCTAAACAGTACTTCATTTGTCACCAATTTTTCTAAAGATGTGCACTACCTCTTGAAAATATTTTGAGTGAGAACTCAAAGCCCCTGGTAATGTTTATTTAGCTGTACCATATTTTTGAAAAACTTGACATGCCCCATCTGTCTACAAATGTCCAACCTGTCACTTATTATTCCTGAACATTTCCTGTAAACAGCCACTTAATGTAAAATGAAGTTAAATGCCATTGTACATTTCCTTTACTAGATTTGCACATGGTCTAGATAACTGTTAAGAACTGCGCATTAATGTTTTATTAGCAATATTAAGTTTCTTATATTTATAAATTGGGTTCCAATTCTTTTCCCACCAAATGAGTGACAATATGTTCTGTCAAAGAATGGATATTGCTCACCAATTCATTTGATGTGCTCATTTTGCTCATTCTGCGCAAAAGGTTGGGGAACCTTGATCAAGCCATTATAATAAGATAATAGAATATGTGGACTAATCTTTTAAAATACATATCTATTGAGAAATATATAGATACATAAAAACAAAGCATGGTAATCGACAACACACATACAGAAAGAAGTCAATACATACTGGGGAATATAGTATACCTCTGAACAACATACAGATATTCATCATGTTAGTTTAAACAAACGCATGTGCAGTCACATTGTGTAAAATGAAGAAAATGTGAAACAAACGCAACATCCTAGTTATTCGTTAAAACATTTATTTTTTTAAAAACATCTTTATATAGTTTAATGCAACCGCATACAAGACAGCATCAAGAAATCACAGGACAGTGACTTGCAACAAACTGCATTACTGGTTTTCATAGACCATCTGCAGCAGGTTAAATGTCTTGACATCTCTAGTGAGCTCCCCTGCCTCGCTATCCGATATTGTTTATACAGACTCCAGATGTCAGCAGGCTGTGCACTTGCATGAGAAATGCACCTATATTCAGATTCCATATCAGAATAATTACTATCTTTCAGCCATAAGTGCTTTGTGGGCACCATCCTCCTTCACCATACCAAAGGCACCCCCCTTTTTGCTAATATCAACATCTGTCTGGCGAGTCTCCTCTCCTACAGAGAGAATGCCCTGGTGTACCCTAGTAGTGCTACCAGAGGACTAGGTACCATGCGCTCCCCCAAAAACATCCCCAAGGACCAGGAATTCTTCCGCCCAATAGGCTATAATAGATGGGCAAGGTCATGCCAGGTGTAACAAGTGGGCTGGGGATTGAGAACACCTTATGCATCGATCAGACCCATCTGGAAAGAACCTGCTCAAGACTGCCAGTGCGTAATAAACTTGGGGTAAGTATTTAAAATGCTGCAGTTTATACCGACTGTTTAGGGCAGTAGCGCCAGGTTTCCTCTGATATCTGGTATCCCAGTGTCTCCTCCCATTGCAGGTGTGCTTCATTTCGGGCACATGCTTGAACATGTCCCCCATTTTCTGACGCAGCTTGAGCCATGCTTTGCAGGTGCAATGGACTATGCTGCCCGATCCTGCTGTGCTGGGAGATGTCTGTGCTGGGAGATGCCTTAAGGGCAACAGCGCCACTAATGCTCTCTATTTGAATCTGTTGTATGTCCGGGGTAGAATCGTACCAATAGGACAAGTATTGGGCATGGGCGGCCAAGTAATATGTTTCAAAGTCGAGTAGATTAAATCCCCCCTTGTTCCACTGGTGTGATCATTTCCCCCAGCTCACTTGTGTTTGCTTACAAGCTCATATGAACGTGGACACTGTAGTTTCAAGCGCTTTAAGAAAAAGGACCCCGGGGCCACCAAGAACACACTTAGGAAGATGCAGAGGAAGCGCAGAACCAGTTCCATTTTAACCAGGGCGATCCTACCATATAAAGAAAGGGAAAGCTTCATCCATCGATCCACCGCCAACCAGGCTTGCTCCCAGTGCTTTACCATAGTTCTTTTCACAAACGATTGCAGGTGACCTGAACAATCTATTCAGAATGGGGGTTGGTGGGTACCGCTTTATTTTTATTTTTTTCTTCTCAATTGGTTCATCAAAATTAGTATTTAGATGAATCAGTTGTTTGGTCCTGTTGCGAGATTCCTCCCCATTTGCACTGTGGGGTGGTACAGAATAATGACAAACATATGACTGGGTTGGTTATCCTGGTCGACTGGAAGGACCTGTGTGGTATTCCACTATTAATATTTTTTTTATTCCCCAATTTAGATTTCATGTTCATTGTTCAAAGATGCTCCAACTTTGTATGAATTTATTATTATTTTTTTATTGGTTTGTTACAAACCTTTAAAAAAGGATAAAGAATTAAGCAGAGAGATGAAGGACAAAAAGGCAGAAACGAACATTAAGGCATCTTTTAACATACAAATGTCTAACATATAGGCCTTCCCCCAAGGACTTCAGGATGGGTGCATAATGGATTTTTCCCAACCGGCAGAGGTGGCAAATTGTTTCTGCAAATGTTACTTTATTCAGCCACCTTTAGTAGTTTTAGATGTTTGGGTTGTAAGTTTGCTTCTGCCTTTATTAATTTTTCCACCATTTAGTTCTAAAAAGGTTAGTTCAATTGTTAGACTACGATCCGAGTCTTGAGAGAGTTGTCTCCACCAATCTTCAACTGTCAGACGGTTTTGCTAAAATAAACCTTCCGAAGTACTTTGTACGTTCATGGGCCAAATCGGAGCAAGATAACGTTAGATGTTTTAAAGTTTCATTGTCTTCTCCACAAAGTCGACACGTTAAGGAGCTTTGGCCACCAGCATCCCGTATGATCAACTTTTCTCGGGTGGGAAATTGATTGAGACGATATTTCATAAAGATCGCTGTACGGTTTTGTCTTGGAATTCGAGTAGATGAGGCTGAGTCTCGTTCAATTTTCTCTCTCCATTTGGCATCAGCTTCATTATACTATGTTTTCTGCACGTGTCTCCAGTGTCGATCCAATCTTGGATCCAGAGCAATGATTTGACCTTACTTGGGTTTTCTAGTAGTAGACCTTTGTCCGCTCCTATGTCACTGAGTTTTTTCGCAACGCTGGACCCACAATGAGAGTACATTGTCTCCATGTTATTTGGTTAGGTCTTTTAAGATGTTACATAGTGGGATCGGCTTTTCTGTGGATGCTTTACAAAACTAATTTATCGTGTTCCACGTGATCCTTCCATTGATAGATAGGAGACTAAGCTCAGATCTTATGCAGGCAGTTGGTACACCAGGAGGTAAGCGCAAAACCTTGGACCAAAAGGAATGTGCCAGGGAGGCCCACACTTCCGCAGGACATCCAAAGGCACAGTCAGCTCCATAGATTAATGTCGGGATGACTTTCATCTTGTAGAAGGTTAAGACAGGTTTTAAGAAGTGTTTTCCATATTTCGTGTTCAGGGTGCATGCTTGCGCTGTCAGTTGTTTGCATTTGGCCTTGACTTTTTCCACCCATGGGGCGTCATTGATGTTAGAACTCAGCAGCATGCCTAGGTACATTGATTGATTGTTTTTTTTAGTTCTATTGTGCCTTCACCCAATTTCCACGTGAATCTTTTTTTTCCAGCAGGTTCTTTGTTCTTTTGTAGATCTTGCAGGATTAGGATTTCTGATTTTTGCGTTTTTACGTTTAGGCCATTTAGTTGGATATATTGGGCAAGAATCCCAAGTTTTCGTTGTAGGCCTATTGGAGTCAGGTCCAGAAGAACAAGGTCGTCAGCATACAATAACCAATGTATCTCTTGTCCATTAACTTTTGGAGAGAAAATGTTTGTATTTTTGTTTGCATCACCCAGGTCTGAGATTAATAGATTTAAGATAATCGAGGCTAGTGGGTACCCTTGTTTTACTCCTCGATGTGTTTTTATTGGAGCTGAAAGAGTGCCTCTTTTGTCCAGCCTTATTTTGATCTCTGTGTTGGTTTGCAATGCTTTTATTGCTAGGAATAAGCTGTTTGGGCATTTGCAATCATACATTTTCTTCCAAAGTAGTTCTCTGTCAATACTGTCAAATGCTTGTAACAGGTCCACAAATGCAAGATGGATCTTTTTGTTTCTTTTTATTGCATCCATCTTGAGAATGTTCAACAGGAGATTCAGGCCACAGCCTACACCCTTGACAAAGCCTGCTTGTCGGCAGTCCAAGTGGTTTGAGTCTTGAATCCATTTGAAGAGTTGTTTTTGTAGTTGGTTTGCAAATATTTTTCCCAACACATCCAATAAGGCAATTGGTCTGTAGCTTTTTTGGTTCGGCTCTGTTGCCTTTTTTAAAGATTGGGATGACAATCGCAGTTTTCCAGCTGGTTGGTAATTTTCCTTTGTTTGCTATTACAGCAAACAATTTTGATAGAAAACTGGCCCACTCTTCAGGGTTTTGTTTAAGTATAAAGTTTGTTAGACCGTCCGGTCCTGGTGCCCTTGAAGAGGAGCTTTGTTGGATGCTCAGTAGGATGTCTTCTCTATCAAAGTGAAGGTCCCATTTTGTAAGCTGAGGCAGCGGCGGGTCAATGGTGTTGCTTTTTTTCTCATACACTATATTATTATGCTTGATCCAGTCTTTTTCACACACCATGCTTAGTTGACTTGCATCTTGCTTACAATCAATGCTGTTTATTAATTTCCAGAACTCGGAAGAGTTTTTATTATTGAGACTAGCCAGCATTGATTCGCTGTCATTTTGGAGCATAATTGCTTTGTGTGAGATTTGCCAGTTTTTATATTTTTGTTTGCTGATTTTGTTCGCCTGCTTTTGTTGTTCAGCTTTGAGGTTTCTATGTTGCCTCAGTTCTTTTGGAAGTTGTTGTTTTCTTTCGAGTACTTGTTTGTCAAAGTGATGTTTCGGATGAAAGGATGGTCTTCTCATTCCGTTATCCAGTCATAAATTGCTCTAGAAGGCAGTTGTATTCAACTCTCATTTCTATAGCGTTAAGCACATGCTTCTTATAAGAGTCTGTGAGGATCTTGACTTCTTGGGATTTTATTCTTAGTCGAGATCTGTTAGGTTCAACGGTAACTTGGTTGAGCCACTGTTGAGGTTTCTTAGTGTTTGCTGTCTTTAGCAATAATTTTAGTTGGCTGTGGTCACTGTTCGGGTCAGCTGTAATTTTCAGTGACATCACTCGTTGTTGTAGACTGTCCGATATGAAGAAGTAATCTATGGTGGAAGTCTGATTCATACTTCTCCAAGTTTTCAACACATACCTCCTAGGTTTTATGTATTTCTCAGTTCGCAGACTATTTTTTTGGCTAGTGTTCCTCAGCGGTCTATCATTTCTGTTGATAGTTGTTTTTATTTGGAGATCCCTCGGGCAAAATTTGCCTGTGGATTCACAAGGTGGAATATGGATCCCGTGAGTTCTAGCAAGTTCTCTTTCCCCTTGGAGTCAACCACTGAATGCCTTGGTGATTTATTATCGTATGGGGATTTATCCACTGCACTTAGCGCTGCTTGCCGCTTTCTTTTCGCATCCATGGTCTCGAACTTAACCGCTTGTTGTACTATTTTTGAGGATTTAGTGTTATCCATGGGGAGTATTAGTTGGCAGATTCTTCCACATTTTGACGATTCTTGTATTGGTTTTGTCGTTGGGTTGTTGACAGGATGTGTTCCAGATGGTTTTGCACAGTTCTCAACTGCTTGTTCGTCAATTTCTTCGTAACAATATTCCTCTTCATGTGTGGATAAGTTGAGAAGCTCATTTTGTGAACTTTGCTCAGTTTCATCCACAATGATTGTTTCTTCGCTAATTGTCTTTTCATTTGCTTTGGGATTTGATAGACCCTTTTTATGATTTTCACTCGTCTGTTCTGTATTTACGAATACATTCACTGCTTTCAGGTTTCTAAGGAATTTCCTTGAACCCATGTTTCGTTTACATTTATTTATTTTTTTTATTTTTTTCTCTTCCGCAGCTTGATTTGGAATGACTGGGTTCGGCTTTTGGAAAATGTCATATGTTTTGACCTTACTTGAAGTTTGGTCAGGTAAATTTCCACAGCTTGAGCCTAGACAGCTAACTCCATTTACCAAGGGTGGAGGATGTGTGTCAATCCCAGTTGTGACTTTGGGTGCGCTCTCAATCTTTTCCTTATCGTATTGATCAGGAGGATTTCGGGTGGCCTGTTGGCCCTGCAAAACGGCATCACCGGACCCTATAATGCCATCAGCATTGGCAGATGTTGATGGGAGCGCCCGACTTGGAAGGGTATTGCATAAGTCAGCTGCAGTCTTCTTACTTTCCGGCTGATTAGAATTATTTGTTTGCAATTTGACCGGATGACCTGTGTGGCGGTCATTCACAGAGGTGGAAGGTAAGCTGGAGGGCGGTGGACAATGAGTCAGAGTGGGACATGGATCTCTTCCATTGGGCAGGTCATTTAGTGCCTTTTCCTCATGCTGGACTCGCGCCACTTTCTTGCCAGTTTGTCTTGGTGATGATGCTGTTGGGCTAGCAGCAAATCTCTCAGATTGTTGTCAGTCCATCAAAGTCTGGCTTTTGGTTTCGTATTGATTTTGATGTCGGATGCGAGGTTGATATTACGGCTGCTTCTGCTTCGTCTCTTCTTGTTTTTTTGACTTTGTTTCAGTAGTCCCAATGCTTCTCTTGTCACCTCAGCTAGCACTCTTGTCCTCGGTATTGCTTTTCTTCTGGTCTGCTAAGTCTTTCAAAGACTGGTCTATTCTTTGGATGTTTCCCCATAATTTGGTGGTTGCCGAGGCTCCTTATGACTCAATGAACAGCATTTTTGAATTCATCAAGGCAGACAAGATTGACAGATCTTTTATATTCTCATTGATTTTCTCATACATCTTGAGCATGGGTGCCATTGCTATTGTCAATGAAGACATAACAAAGGGTCTTAATTCATTTAACGCATCCTTGATTAATTTCTGCACATGAGCGTCTCTTGTAGTTTGGTTTGAACAGGCTCTATTTACTATGCGTTTCATTTTTGCATTGTTCCGTGGTTTCTCTGGCGAATATGAGATGGATTCGTCATTGCTGGATGACTCTGACCTCTCCTCTATACTCGAGTTGAGAGTGTCCTTAGATGGAATGTTTCTCCCCTGGTTGTTGAGATTTGGTTTTGGGGGAGATTTCTTGTTACTTGGTCTGGGTCTGTTCTGTGAACATTCGAAGGGGGGTGACAAGCTTGATGCCACATGTCTTCTTTTTCTGGCGCCCTTGGCCGCTAATTCCACGGAGTGGATTCTTTAACCGGAAACAGTGGTGATGGTTGTGGTTGTGATCTCCAGGTTTCACTTATGGGCATCTCAAGGTTAGATTTCAAATCACTGGAGGCAGGTGGTTTGGAGATTAAGGATCCATTCATTTCTGTCAAGTCTAACAACAATTTATTCACAATGGCTAGTGAGTTTCGCCTTTTGGCGGGAGATTGTGAAATTTCTCTTGGTGTGTTGGACTTTATGGAGGGTGATGGATCTACATGCTCTTGTGTGGTATAACTCTGCGCCTTGTCGTGAGGCGTCATTATGGTTTACCGGTTTGTCCATTAATGCTTTACTGAATTCAAAGTTTACGTCTGCTCCTTCCAGTATTATTTGATCTTCAATGGGCTCCTTGATGTTTTCGAATGTCAGGCATATCCTTGTTGTTTTCTTCTGTTTCTGAATTATGCATGGGAGAGAGGTGGTGTCTATCCCGTAACCATTGTGAGCCTTCGTGAGGCATCTTGGATAGGCCATTGCGCATTCTAGCCAGGCGCATGTGCTTTCCGACGTCAGGCTCCTCTTTCTTGGTAGTGACGTGTCGGACAACGACCCCACAAGCTGCCTTCCAGCCTGTGCAGCGTGTACGGCCAGCACTCGCAGCTGCGGCAGAGCAATCGCGGCGGCGTGTCCCTCAACAACAGTGGGGGAATCGTCAGCCCTCCCCCGCTCGGTCAGCTCGCCTCGATCGCCCGAGTCACGGCCAGCTGAGACAACAAAGCCAGCCTCCTCCACGACCCCAACCGCCAGTCGCGGTAGCAATACACCCTCCTGCAGCACTCATCGTCCCTGTCCCCACAGGTAAGAGCTTGCTAGAAAGCATAGGGAGACAGTTTTTTTTTGCATCGGGTGAGTTTGAGGTAAGGCAGCGATTGAGTGAGACATGTGGACAGTCATATGGGCAGTCTCACTCACATTTACATTTGCAAACCTGTTTAAACCATTTGCATTAGGGTTAATTGTTAACTCCTGTGGTAACGAAATTGTGCGAGGGGCAGTGGAGGAGAGTCCGCCTGCTTTTCTTACTTGTGGAGCCGCAGAGGTCGCTTCTGGCTGGCTCATGGTGCTTATGGTGACGGGCATCATCATGGTCTCTCCCCTCGCCGTACGTCGCAGCTGTAATCGTGTTAGTGGGTGGTAAATTGTACGTTGAGGATACTTCTCACGGTTGTCACGGTTCATGCTGAGTGCACGCTGAGTATACCAAGAGGTGCATCCCAAGCCTTGTGAGCCTCCAGAGACTCACGAGACTCTGCACCGACTCCGCGGAAAGCTGGGGGTTTTATGGTCCACACCCTTTGGCAAATAGTGGAGATAAAAAAGGGACAAAGACTCCACCAGCAGGAACTCCAGATAAGCAGTGTGTCAGAGACTCACGAGACTCTGCACCGACTCTGTATGAATTTAGTAATAGTTGTCTTTAATGGTAGACTATCTTGTGATAGGCCTGTTGCAATAATTTTTTGTCAAATGCATTTCGGTCTATATTCGACCTTCTTCGGGGACTGTTACAGGACAATAAAATAAACTGTTTCAAATCATCTATTTCAATCTTAACAAAATACAATGCTTCCACATAAATCACAATTTCAAGTAGACAATGTCCAACAATATTTAGAACCTTGTATACCTTTTGACACAGGTTATTCGGAATAACAAAACCAAAGAAGAGTGTATCCAACACAAGAGAAAAAGGTATCATTATTTGTCAACCAATCTTTGAACACAGAGATGAAATATGAGTAATGCTCGTAAAACCAGCACTACAACTAGAATGTGTTTAACCTTCACACAGATCCAAGGGCTAGCTAACTCAGTGTATAAACAAATTGAATTATTTTCCAATACAAAGAATACAAGAAAAAGGCCATGAAGCTAAGGTAAATTGTAAATACGGGTACTACTTGAAATTTTGATTTATTTGAAAGCATTGTATTTTGTTAAGATTGAAATAGATGATTTGAAAAATAGTTTATTTATTTTATTTTCCTGTAACGGTCCCTGAAGGTCGATTATAGACCGAAATGCATTGGACAAAAAACAATTATTGCAACAGGCCTATCACAAGATAGTCTTTACCAAAAAAGACAACTATTACTAAATCCATACAAAGTTTGGAGTATCTTTGAACAATGAACATGAATATGAAATCTAAATTGGATAATAACAAATAATTAATAGTGGAATACCACACAGGTCCTGCCAGTTGACCGGGATAACCAACCCAGTCATATGTTTGTCGGAACAAATCTATTCCCATATACCTACTAGAAGTGAGTTGCCACTGAAACCCCAACACATCTGGGTTCCTCGCCACATCAGTTAACAGGAACAGCACCAATTTCCCAGGATTTATCTTTAGGCCAGACACATTCCCAAACATCTGTATGTCTGCCATAACGGGCTGGAAATTCTGTACTGGATATCTGATATTTACAAAACCGTATTATCTGCATACAGAGATATTACTAGTTTGTGTAAGAACTGTACACCCTTTTCCATATGTTTCTGCCTTAGCTCAGCCAGAGGCCTAATAGCAAGCGTGAAAGCAATGGGGGATAGCGGGCACTCGTACCTCTGCCCATAACAATCGGGGTGGACATATGACTATAGATTCGGATCTTAGCCACCGGCACTGTATAAAGCAGAGATACCATGTCAATAAACCCTTTCCCCACCCCATCCTCTGTAGTACAGTAAATGAAAAAGGCCACTCTAAAGAGTCACAAGCCTTTTGCGCGTCAAGTCGAACTGCCACCACTGGAATAGATTTCGGCAGCGGATCAATCAGGCCGAAAATTCACCTGAGTCCATATGACGTTGATTGTCCTGGCACACACCCTGCTTGACCAGCTCTAACACATTTAGTCATTAACAGCACTAGCCTGGTGGTCGGAATCTTTGCCAATATTTTGTTGTCCACATTGAGTGATATTGGTCGGTAGGAACCACACTCTGTGAGATCTTTTACACTCTTCAGCAACACTGTCACTGCTGCGTCTCTCATATATTCCAGACTTTTCCCCTCTTTTAAGGCTTCGCACTGTACTTTCATAAGCTGTGGTGACCAAACAGCAGAATGGGCTTTGTAAAATTCTACTGTAAGGCCTTCTGGGCCCGGGGTCTTCCACGAGGAAAGCTCCTTAATTGTCTTATGTATCTCCGACAAAGTGATGGGATTGCTAAGCCATTCCCTTTCTTCTTGACTGGACCAATATAAAGCCATCTGATCTAAATAGGTCCCAAGAACCGACTGTGGAGCCTGTAGCTGTGAGGAGTATAAGTGAGAGTAAAAGTCCCTTATAACCTGAGTAATTTCATCGTCGGTACCCTTCAACACCCCAGCTGAGTCCATAAGAGCTGCTATGTGCCTGCAGGCTTTCCACCCTTGCCACCCGTGCCAGTATCTTTCCAGGTCTCTGCCCCTCCCCATATTGTCGTACCAGTGCTAGTCTATTGAGAAATGTGACCTCCCTAAGCGCAGTTTCATTAAACCTCTGCATCTCCTGCATTATTCGGCCCTGCATAACTGGGTCAGTCTTGATGCTTGCATCCCATTCAAGAACCCCAACTTTCCCCTTGCATTCCATTAATTCTGCTCTAATTGTTTTTAGTATACCACACTCATTGGCTATACACTCCCCAGATGACGCGTAAAGGCCTCGCACAGCATCACTGCAGACTCCATCGACCTTTGATTCTCCTTAAAGTAATTGGTCATACTATCCAAGAGGCATGCCCAGAAAATGGAATCCCATAGACCCCTTTTTTTTAAAACACATTCCCTTTGCAGCTTCCTCTTTTCAGGGATTGGTACCTGACTGAGCATGAGTGCATGACCTGAAAGGATGCAAGCTAGGATATCACAGCTCTCAGACCAGTTCACAGCCCTCTGCGTCACCAACCTATAGTCCATCCGAGACGCTGAGCCGTGGACTGTTGACCAATACTTGAATCCCTTTACGCGCTCGTGTTTCACCCTCCAAATGTCATCTAGCTTATAATTGCCCTAATTTCTTTGTGGATTTGGACATGCCCTTGTGCATCTGTCAGAATCCAGGGCCAATACTGCATTAAAGTCCCCGGCCCATTTCATTATATTATCATTGTGCTTGAATAGCCGGTGCTCTGTCCACTCTAGCCTGTCAATTACATCTAGGTTTGCACCATAATGGTTGATTAGCATCGCATCATAGTACAGTTCTGGACCAACCCAGTCACAATCAACGCCCAACATGTACACTTTCTCCACCTCCAATAGGCATAATCCCAGAGATTTATGAATCATAGTGCATACCCCATGTTCAGGATTAGTATGAATCAAAATAGGAATGGCAGCCCCAAGTTTGCAAATGTGTACTTGTCGGTGGGCCTTAAGTGGGTTTTCTGGAGAAAAACGATTCCTATGCGATGCCTGGTCAAGGACTGTGAAACCCACCTGGCCTTGGATGGAGAATCAAGACCCCTAATGTTCCAGGTCATAAACCGCCCCCACTTATCCATGTTGGTGTCTACCTATCTGTGACTCCATATCTGGCCTTACTGTTCCTGCCCGCCAGATTGTCCCTGTTTGTAAACCCTGTACAACAGGGCAATGTAGTATATCCATGTCCGTTTTATATGAACTAAACCCCTAGTTGCCTCTATCTCTCCCACCCCAAATCCCTCCCACACCAGCAACCCCTACATTTCAGGAAGTACCCCAAGCCCTCTCCACCTAGTGTAACAAATGCATACGCCTCGTCAGGTGCTTGGGCCCAAACCAAACCACTTAAGAACAAGACTTATTGCCTGACTACCCAACATATGACGTGCCTTGATATGCAATCGACTACCTTGAAGCTTCATCCACTGTACTGTGTGAGCAAATTGGTGTATGCTCTCCCTGCATCTCGGCCCGGAGAACTCTGCTGCAACAAATCCCTTAGGTTCCACCCTCAGCTTTTCCGGAAGAAGCATAGCGTACTTCATCCCCATGTTTCACAGGTGCCTTTTCACTACAAGGTAGGATCTTCTGGAGGGTTGAACCTTATTGGAAAAGTATGGGAATGTCTTGATCTGGGCACCTCTATATGTCAACTGGCCTTCCCCACTGAAGTGTTGGAGCACAGTCCCATTCTCACTAGTTCAGCAGACACACAATTATTGGCCTGGCCTGAGATGCTGGAGCCAGTCTTTTTCCCGGAATGTGTACACGTTCTATGACAATGACAGATTGATACTTTAGTAGTTGCATCTTCCACTCCAGATATCCTTGTTTCTACCTCATGTGGGCTATCCCCATGCTTATCTAATCTTACTTTCATGTGATCCACCTTGCATATTGAAGTGTCCAGCTTGTTATCCAATGCTTGTATGCTCGCCTGAAGCTGTGCAAACATTCCTTTAATTTCAGTTAGCACCCCGGGGGGCATATCGGGTGCCTCATCTTGCTGCCCTGGAAGGGGCATTTCGAGGGGATTGGGTCCTCGACGTATTCCATATCTATGACAGGTAATCACCACAGCTGTGCTGCTTCGGAAGATTCTCTGCGTCGATGACATCGATATGCTGTCCTCGAGGGCCTTCGTCGAGCCGACGTCACCGGATGTTGTAAGTAGAAAGCACGACGCACGTAGCCTTAGTTCCGTTTTTTCTGCGAACGTGTTTCCTTCGGAGATCTCGGCGTGCCTCGGTTCTTCGGAGTTCTGTTCTTACGGTTCTTCGAACCTGTTCGTTGTGAAGATTTCCATGATGTCTTCGTCTTCTTCTACCCCGCGGCCGGGTTTTAAGAAGTGTCGGGACTGCAGGTCCAAGATGTTGTTGACGGACTCGCACGACGCCTGCCTCTGGTGCCTCGGTGAGGGCCACGACACGGATGATTGTGTAGACTGCCAGTCGCTTATGTCAAAGGCCTTGCGTGAGCGGAAGAAGAAGCTTTCTGTTGGTAAGGTGACCAAGCCTCGCTAGTCGAGATCCTCTGGGCTTTCGACTGACGATTCGAGGGGCGACTCCCTGCATCAACATCATCATCATCATCGTCGTCGGTCTGGGGGGGGTCTCGTTCCCGGAGTAGGTCCCGCCATTCCTCTGCCTCTTCGAGGCACTCACGGAAGCGCTGTCATCGTCGCCTTCCCCATTCTCGTCCATGGGCTCTGACCATCGGGTGGTTGCTTATCCCAACAAGCATTCTACTCCTACGTAATGGGATTCATTTCGGCAGGAGATGATGGCGATTTTTCAGTCGCAGGGCTCCGTTCCGTCTGTGCCGTCGAAAGACGCCGACCGTGCTAGAGCCACCACTCGCATGCCTTCGGGCTCGGGTGGTCGGCGTAATCATAGAGCACCTTCGAGGTCTCGATCGGACAAGGTGGATTGCTCTAGACATGCCCGCTCCGGGTCCCGGTCCTCTACGCCCTTGAGACCGTCGGAGCCCGACTCTCGAGTCTCCGCCTCCAAGGAAGCCGTCGACGCCATCGGCACCCAGGCTGTCGAAGGACACGCTTGGGGCTCTGCCCTCGAGGACTCTGTCGAAGCTGTCGGCGCCACGCTCGATGTCGACGCAGATTCCCTTAACGCCTTTCGAGGCTGCTTTGTCGGAGGTACCCCGTGGCACGGTGGAACCCCCTAGAAAGGCACTGGACAAGCCAAAAAATGTCTTTGTCCCTTTTTCTGTGCCCCCATTCCAGCCTCTGGATTATATTTCTAAGGTGGAGGAACGGTCTGAGGAAGGTTTGGTTCCTGCTGAGGTACCTGACGAGATTTTGTCTGGTCATAGCCAGCTTGAAGACCTGCGTCAGTCATTGCACGACGCCAGAGGAGGTGGAATTCGGTTGGCCTGAGTCTGGCACCCATGCCGAGTCCTCGTACCGGCGCCTTATGTTGAGAGTAACTGAATACTTGGGGTGGTCTGCGCCACCAGTGGATTTTCTGCAGGATGACCTGACGGATATCCTTGACCAAGGTCCACCAACTGACCCGGTACTACCATTCCATATGGCTCTTCAGAGAAGGATGGCAGTGGCTTGGACTGCTCCGGAGAGTCTCCCAGGAGTGAGCAAGTCTTTGCTGAAGAAATATCGTCCAGCCAGTAGCGACCCCAGCTACTTGACTACGCACCCCACTCCGGAGAGTTTGGTGGTGCAGGCAGCTACGGCCCCGGCAAAACAGGTGTCGTACCCTACCATCCCTCCTGATAAAGACGACAAACGTTTTGATGGCTGGGCGAAGAAAGTGTTTTCTTCAGGGGGTATGGCTTTACAGGCTGCCAACTCCGTGTGTGCCTTAGCACGTTTCACTCATACTTTGTGGAATTGTCTCTTTGGCGGCTGAACACATTCCCGAAGGGGAGGATCGGGATGGTTTTCTTGCTCTTGTTCAGGATGGCAAGGATGCCATGCGTAAATCCGTTCGGTCAGGTCTGGACATGGCAGATTGCGTCAGCCGGTCCATGGCGGCGAGCACCGTAATGCGCAGATTTGTGTGGTTGCGGAAGTTGGGTTTGCTCCTGATGTACAAGCCCGGCTCCTCAACATGCCCTTTGATGGTGAACATCTTTTTGGCAGCAAGGCTGACGAGAGCCTTGAGAGGTTGCAGACCTCCAATGCTGCAGCAAAGTTGTTGAGCGCTGCGGTTTGCCAACCTCCACCTTTTCGTCCTAGGGGACAACTATGGAGTCGAGGTTCCTTTCGATATTACTCATCTTTTGGTAGATTGAGGGGAGCTGCAAGTCAAAGGGGCAACTGTCGGAGTACCAGAGGTGGAAAACAAGGTACTCGAGGTGCCAAGGCCGCTCGGGCAGTTGCCTCTTTACCCTCAGGCAAATCTGCAGCCGCTTCAGCTCAGTCATGAGGCCATGTCCCATGGTTCGCCGGTTGGAGGAAGGCTGGCGCAGCATCTTGTTGAATGGCGTGCCATTACTTCAGATGTGTGGGTTCTGGAAATCATAGCCCACGGCTACTGTCTTCCTTTCCGGCAGAGGTCTTGCGACAATCCACATGGGAATCTCTCTTTGAAGAGTCCGGATCCACTCCTAGAATCTACCTGCTGGACAAGCAACTATCCCTCTCTGGGGCGGATTTATTGGCCGTCTACTCTCCCTGGGTTAGCCAGCGTCTCACCCGCCTGCAGCCACACTTGCAGTTTGTCTCTCCACAGTGCCCTTCCACCTTCTCCCCTAAATTCTAGAGCACAGATCCATCCCCAACATTAAGGAGCTGCTCCTGCACGTGCTAGGAGCCAGATAAACCTGAACAGAGATATAGCAAGGCCACAAGAGAGCTAGTTGACATTCGGAGAGCCCTAAGAAACTACGAGATTTGAATATCCGAGGCTGGGAAAGCCGCAAGCATTACTCAGAGCCATATACAGCTGAACACAGATAAAGTAAGCCTAACCGACGGCTTTGGAGAGACATAAGAAATTGAGAAACTTTGATATGCAAGGCTGGAAAAGCCACATGTGTTGCAGGACCGAGTTAATATCCGAGGCTGGGAAAGCCACAAGGGTTTTTGAGAGCCATGAGAAACAGAAAGACTTTAATATCAAAGATTGGAGAAGCCAAGAGAGTTACAGGAACTCGAGAAACCTGAACGTTTGAGCCCTGAGAAACAGAAAGACTTTAATATCAAAGATTGGAGAAGCCAAGAGAGTTACAGGAACTCGAGAAACCTGAACGTTTATGTAGGCAGGGACCAAAGCGAGACCTTGCCAGATAATATATACAAAAGGTGAAGAGGATTTTGGGAAAGCCCTAGAATGATAAAAACCGTCTACTATATTTGTTAAAACCCTCATCTGGAAAGAAATCCAGAATTTGACAAACTTTTGTTAAAAAGCTTCTTATGGAAAGCGATCCAGAGTTTGCCGAACTTTTGTTTAAAGCCTATTTCCTGTGGAAAAGGAAACTGTATGAAGTATATTTATAAAAAACTGAGAGCTGGGACATAACTGAACCTGCAGAGAGGCTTAAGACTGTACTGCAAGGAATTAATTAACTTGAAACATTTAAAACCTGCTTCTTGGAGAAGAGATCCAGGTGTTGGGCCAGGCAGAAGCCAAGCTCAGAGGCTATTGCTCCAGCCTCCTTCTTTCTGTTAAGTTTTCTTAAGTGGTAGGGCCAGTTAGTGGAATAGGATTTGGACTAAGGACCGTTTTTCTTTTGACGAGCACCATTTGTTTTAGTTTCTTGCATTGGCATAGCAGGCCCCCAACGATGCCAGGGTCCCCGCCACCACATGTCCTGGGGCTTGGAGGGGGCACCACAGACGTTAAAAAGAAATAATTTCTTTTTGATGTCGCTTTGATTTCAGAAAGACATTATTTCTGTTATGGTTCTTTTCCGTAACACAATTCCTTTCTGAAGTAGTCAGTTTCCCCTCCTTCCCCACGCCCCTCCCCCACATGACATGGAGCCCTGCGGTTCCTCTACACAGGATAGGAACAAGCGTTCCTGCTGCATGGAGCAGGAAGCTGGAGGTCTCCTTCCTCAGAGCAACGGATTTGCAAAAGCAAAGATGCATTTTCTGAAATTGTGTGTGCGTGCGTGCGTGTGTGTGTGTGTGTGTATATGTAATGTGTGTGAGTGCGTGATGTATGGGTGACTGTGTGTGGTGTGAATGGATGCACATCTGAATTTGTGTGCTTGTGTTTAATTGCCTCGTTTAGTTACCTGTAATAATCATTACTTCTATCCCACTCTTCCTCATCCCAGTAAGGCAAGGTGCCTCATATGCAAGTACTGCAATGAGGAAAAGTGGCATGTAGATCAATGATTCTGGGCTGAGGAGCTGATTTGGTGGATGGGTAAGAGAGAGGGAGGAAGAGGGGGTGTGCCTGAAGTGTGGGGCGGGAGCTGATACCCTTAATCATAATGGACATCCATGATAAAGCATGCATGATGTATCTTATTAGTGGCTAGACTGGCATTTTGGTGCAGCCAGTTTAGTCATTTCTTACAGTGGCATTGACTTTTTTTTTTACTGGGTTTCTATACTAAACTAAACATAAGTGCTCTAAACTGGCATTTGGGTGCAGCCAGTCTAGCCATTTCATACTGTGGAATGGCCTATTTTTTGGCGCATTTATAACCAAGTAAGCATCATAAGTGTTGTGTCTAGACTAGAATGTTGGTGCAGTTAGCCATTTCTTGCTGTCGCTTGACTTTTTTACTGGGAATCTCTGATAAAGCAATCTTGATAAGTGTAATTACCTGGTGTGATGCTGGAAATGCATTGGAGGGACAGGAACTCCTTGTCCTGTAGTCCTTATCTGTTATTTTCTGCACAGGAGTCCATGTGGGACTCCTGACAGTGCAGCTCTTCCTCTTTTTGATTTGGTGTACAGACCCTTGGGATACCCTTATGGCACCCATGGGTGGGGGTATAACCCTGTACGCTTAGTGTGTTTTTCGGCACCTGTGTGTGGCCCACAGAGCAGGGTATGGGCTGGTGGCAACGCCATGCTGAATATTACAGGTGCTCTGAGTATCCTCCATTTTGGGATTCCCAGACCCTGCCATTGGAATCAGTTGATTCCTGAAGGGAGACAAGATGACCCCTTTGGCCTCTTGTTTTCTATCGCCTGTTACCTTGTTTTCCCAAAGTTCTGGGAAGTCCTAACTGTCCCCTGCCCTGACTGGCTGTTGGGTGGAAGTTCCATATATGGTATTGTGGGGGAAGTCCAGGCCAGACTGGCTGGAGCCTTCCTAATGACTGTTGGTTGTGGGTACGCCCTTGGGGTAGGACCTGGGTGAATGGAGTGTATGACCAATATACATTTCATGTTTTGGGTGTCTGGTGTGTGACACAATGAATGAGACAGCCCTGCCCGAAACTGGTATTAATGCAGTGTGGAGTGCTGAATGCTTATCCCAATCCACATTCCTTGTTGTGAGTGTCTGGATGGAGAAGAATGGCCTGAATGCTCTGTGAGCCTGATTGGCTGCCTGCCTGCCGAATGCCCTTCTGAATGATTGGCTGCCTGGGCCTGGCTCAGTAGTGTGGATGAGAGACCAAACAGTATATCTCGGGACCTCTCACTTACTGGAATTGTTCAGAAGCTGATGCTTAACCTTGAAGCCCAGCTGGAAGAAGGCTGCTTTGCTGCTGATTCCTTCGATGCAATCTGAAAGCTTTCATGTCTCCAAGAACTGATCCAAGAGAGGACCTGGCTAGGAGACCTCTTCCCGAGCTACTAGCGAACATCGTAGAACAGCTTCCTTCACCAAGGTTCCCTGGAAGTCAGTCCTCGAAAGCTTCAGATTGGAGATGTGGACCGCCGAGGAATCTGAAATGAAGCGCCAGGACGTCAGCGACCATCACCATCGACCGAGGATCGGAGCACCGATGTAACCTCATCGACCGGAACCGCCTAAGACACTTTGATATCAAGGACTCCCTTGCTCATAACCGTCGACCGCTTTGTCCAGCCGGAGAAAGTCATGGTCGCTGACGAACCGAGGAGAATTCGCCGGTGGGTTTCTCGCCACCCTAAATCCCCAAAGATGCTGACGAAGATCCGAAAGCCAGCCGTCGTAGAGTCCCGATGGTCCACGCTGACGGCTTGACGCCTTTGCAGAGGCCTATGTACTTAATTGATTCTGCTTTGCGACTGATCGTCGATGAGCACCGCCAAGGCCGAAGCTGCCGTCTCAATGACATTGTTCACCTATTCTTCGATTCTTCGAGGAAACTTGACGACCCGTGGCTCCTGCCTTAAAGGGAGTTCACTCAAGAGGGATCTGTCGACAACCCGTCGAAGAACTCTGCTAAACCAGGTACACTGGGGTAGTAGAACCTTTTTAGAAAGAATCAAGACTTAAACAATATATGGACTGGACTTTTTGATGGACTTGATTTACAGGTTGCCCAGGTGGGGGGGGGTCCTCACACATAACTGTGTCTAGTGGTAGGGACCCAGTATTCTACCAGATGTTTAACCCAACTTGTCTTCCCTCGCAAGTCTATTGTTGATTCACTTTACTATTTGATTTGTATGCCATTGAGACTGTCCGCTGTTGCTGCATTTTAATTGTACATATTTATCATCATAGTATTGCCTGAGCACAAAGTGTGTTATTGTATGTGTATATAACTTGTATATAAAGAACTGTGTTATCACTAACATAGTGTGTGGACATTCCTTTCTGGGGGGATTTGGGGACAACACTGTACTTAAGAACCAGCCCGCATCACCTCCTGAGAGCTTAAGCCTTGATTGCTTGTCCAACGTTACCATATAGAGAATCTTGGCTGGGGTGCTCTGTGCTTCTACTCTGCCATATAGAGGGCAGGAGTACAGATACCCCCCGTCTTTACACCTGGCTATATTGGCATTTGGGGGAAGACAGTCTGGCCGTTTCTTACTGTGGTATTGTGTATTTATTTGGGCATCTCTGATAAAATAAGCATGATAAGCGTGCTTAGACTGTAATTTTGTTGAAACCAGTCTAGGTATGTCTTACTGTGGCATGGCATGTTTTACTGTAATATGTTTATTGGTGCATGTCTAGACTGGCCTACATTGTGACACCAGTTTGGACAGGTTTTCTTACCGTGGCATGGTATTTTTAATAGCGAAGCATTTACATTCATTAAAGCATTGGCGATTTGCATGCATTGGATTTGTTACAAAAACAGTTGCAAATGCTCTGGCTTTTTAGCCAATTTTTCTCAAACTGTGCTGTATAATGCACCCTGTTAACCCATTATTCAAACCTTTATTTTTGGATTGTGGGGTTGGGTGGGGGGGGGGTGGAGTGCACGGAGGGATGGGCGGCAACACACCCTCAAATTCGCTTTGGTCCCTCTGGTATATTTGTTGGTCACTCTCGTAGATTTGTTGGAAATGTTTATGCCCCTCCAGTTAAAAGAATTCACCAGCCGCCACTCATTGACTGATGGGTGGATCGGTATGAATGTGCGTGTGCAAGTTTGGGGCCCCGGCAAGGGGCATTGGAACATGTATTCATTTCAATTTTTGTTTAATTTTTTTTAAATGTTTTACAGTCATTTTTAGGCAAAGCCAACTTGATGTAATTTAGGAGTGTTTGGGGTCGGGGTTTATAGTGCAAAGGGGCAGGCAGACTATACATTTTCTGTGGCATATTTTACTCACATATGGGGTAAGACCACTATGATGTGTGTTCTTACATGGAGGTAGAAGAGTAGTAGGCTCTAGATTTGGAAACAACCGTGCTAGGCTCTGTATTCTTGGTGCCTTGGGGTGAAAAAGCAGGTTGCAAGATCAGAGGTAACTTGTTTGAGGTTTAGCCAAACACCTCATTTGTTGAGTAGGGTAACGGGGGGGTTCGTTCCTGGCTATCTTGGTTAATGGGTTTGAAAGAATAGTTCTTATACGTTTTTAACTTCAATATATTTTGCTTTTATTTGTGCAAGTGGTTGGTTTATGTTGTCATATGCATATAGTACATTGGGGGTTCTTGAGTCCCCAATAAGCAAGATGGCCAGGAACGAACCCCCCTTTCTCCTTCCTACATGGAGGCATTTGTGCAACCAAACATGGAAATGTTTCCTTACTGTGTTATTGAATGTTTTACTAGCGCGGAGGGCAAAGTCCACTTGAATAGTATCCTGGCATGTTGACGCAGGAGTTGAGCAGGCATTTGTGTGGCCAGCAATAACATGCTTTCTTCCTGTGGCAGGAGATTTTTACTGGCATTAAGGGTAAAGCCAACCGGAGAATGCTGCAGATCCAGCATGAACATGTTTTCTTATTCAATCATTTATTTTGCGTAATATTATTGGCCATGCACAGAGTTGGCTGGTACATTTGGGTGCCCGGAGCCAGGCACAGCCCCCTTGTTTCTACACTAGGGGAAAGATTTAAGGTTTGATTAAAATGCACATCTTTTTCTCCTAGTCCAGTGTGCCCCTGAAATAGCAGGATCAGCGTTTATTGCGCATGCATGGTGGCCATGGCCAGCCTTCAGTGTGGTGCTATCCGTGCTTTGTTGCTGAGCTTGGAGAGGTGTTGGGGAGCCTTCACCATGCCTCTCAGTCCCCGCCACTCCCCACCTTGTGTGCGACGCCACTGGTTTCTACGTAGGAATTTTCCCTCATAGCGATAGGGCTAGATAGGCGCTTTCTTTTAATTAAAAAAAAAACACCCTTGAACATGTCAGTAATTACTCCTACTCCTTCCGGTTCATCCTGAGTGTTTTTATAGTGTGATTTCACTTCAGGGGATTAGCTTGTCTGTACTGTGGAAATGAGACCAAGGCATGTGATTGAAATGTGTGGCTCTTGGTGGATAAGCAAAAACCATATTGGGTTCTAAATGTTTGAGCGGCTGTGTCTTACCTTGTTTAAAAATGTCTCTAGTTAAAGAACGTAAACTGCAACCCCATCTCAAGTTCCTCCATGGCTCATAGAATATGTACTGGATTTTAGTAGGGAAGGAGACAATAACGTAGCACTGTAAAGTACAGTGACACCTCTGAGGCACCAGAACACTTGACCTTTGCTGTGTGGATGGATGTCATCCTCAGGCATTTTCCATTTCAAGTTTCAAATTAAGGACACAACGCCCTATTATCTGCTGACTTCAACGGTTTGCCTTGCCTGTTCCACATAGTGCACACTTTCTTTGCCTTCATTTAGAGCTCTTTGGCATCATCAGAATTGGGTTTTCACAAATACTTTTTCCCAGTTATTCTCATAGTAGTGACTAACTTAGACCCTGGTGAATGTCATCCGTAATGCGACACGTACACTCAGGTAGGAGCAATGATGACGAATGTAGCATCAGTCCTGATATCCAGTCGGCTTACCAAGCTATGTGCAAAGAAAGAGGACTGAAGTACAGGGAACTAGTCGGATGCATATTGCAAACAGAGCACCATCTTTGTTATGGCGACCTGGAAAGGGCTTTATCTGCTTGGAAACACTGAAAGCAGTTTGTCAATATGAGACCACAAAGGCAGGGAAGGCGTACCTGCAGTGCAATATGAAAAGAGGTACATATGAAGGTGACCTTAAGGTAACAGACGTAATCCAAACAATATTTATTTAAGGGCAAAGAAAATGTAATGAAAGAATAAAAAAGAACACATTGAATACACAAATTGAATAAAAAAGGTGGGTGGTGCAGATCAGAGCTTGTGCCTACTGCTCCTAACTATGAGAGAAGTTCAAATAGCATTGAGATAAAAAAAACACCTGAGGTCCAAGATTCTGAGGTAAATTGAAATAGAAACATTAAGAAATAGAATGGAGGTGGGTACTGCAGAAAAAAGGCCTTGTGCCTACTACTCCCCCATGGCCATGGCACCATTAATTCCATTCTCTTTCATGTTCAGCTGGAAGATCCAGTAGACCTCTTTGTTGGTAAGTAGAGTGTGAGGGTTAGGAGTATGTTTAACAGTATCTACTACCCACCAGAGAATATCCTCTTTGGAGTGGCCATGTTCCATATAATGGCTCACTAATGGAGCTGTTACGTTTTTACGTCTAATGCGCGATCGATGTTCGATGATCCTGGTGTGGATCGGACAGGATGTCTTGCCTATGTATTTGAGACCACATGGGCACTGGATGCAGTAAATTGCCCATGGTGTTTTGCAGTTGGTATGGTGTCTTAGATGCCAGTTTTTGCCGGCCCCATCAAATGATTTAATTTTGTTCACAAATTTGCAAATAGAGCAGTATCCACAGGGAAAATGGCCTGTGAGCGGTCTAAAGTCCCAACTACTGGTCGTGGATCTAGCTGTCCTTGAAGTAGCATGGACTAACTGATCTCGTAAGTTCTGCTGCCGGTTGAACGCAAAGATAGGGGAGGTGTTCCAAGTGGGAAACATTTTTGAATAATTTTTTTCACTCAGAAACTATCAGGACTGTAGGTCAGGACAAATCATTTTGTCCGGTGTTTTAGGTTTAGTTTCAAAGAGAGACTCAAGTGGAGTGCACCTGGCACGTTTCAAAGAATGAGAAGTTTTTTTGGCAATCTCACTCCTGGAGCTGCGATGTTAATTTTGTGGCGTGATAATCAAAATCTGGAAGAAGGGAACAATTACGTCTGAGTTGAAGAAATTGGGCATATGAAAGACTCTCCTTCTGACTATGCATGTGAAAGCTTGAAAAATGTAGCAAAGTGTTGCGGTCAGTGGGTTTCTTGAATAGTGAGTAAATGAGTTTGCTGCCATGGTGTTTAATGATCAAATCGAGAAAGGAATCTGTTCATTACTAGACATCTTAGTAAACTGGCATTGGTTGAGTCATACGAGAAACCCATTGAGAAGCACGAGACATCCATGCCAAATGAAGATAATATCAATGTACCAACGCCAACTGTCGATAATTTGACAAAACAAATTAGTGTCTGCGAAAATAAATGTATCTTCGAACGAGGCCTGATGGCGAGACTGGGTGCGAAGGCTGCACCCATCGCAGTACCTTGTGTCTGCTGGCAAAATTTCTCCTGATA
Organism: Ambystoma mexicanum; assembly: GCF_040938575.1. Classification (NCBI taxonomy): domain Eukaryota; kingdom Metazoa; phylum Chordata; class Amphibia; order Caudata; family Ambystomatidae; genus Ambystoma; species Ambystoma mexicanum. Next base: position 664,911,506 of record NC_090936.1, read on the forward strand.
TTTGAAGTAGTTTTCCTTTAGAGCTAGTGAAATGATGAATTCGACCGACGGGCTGTGCACCTTTGTGGAGACTGAACCAGAGTTGCCCAGTCTCTCGAACTTAGCAGGGGCCTTGTGTTTGAATGGCACTGTGTGATGTTTAGATTGCACTGATAGGACTCTCACCAAATTTACAGATCTCTCAAATAATCTAACTGCGCTTAGTTCAACACTCTACCAATCCCGGAAACCCACCACTATCTAACCCAACTAAATCCCATACCAGCAGACAGCTAACACCCTAACCCCCCCACCGACAGTGCACCCTTAGGAAACATACCCTACCCACCGACAGAAAACAACACTGAGCCAGAGAACACCCCAGCGTATCCAGAGAAGGAAAAACGAGGTCACTGCGACCGCACAGCATAAAGGACCAACTACCATACCTGCACCTAGAGTGTAAAATGGCCCGTACCAGAAAAGGACGGCGAGAAAGAGAACAAGATCATGCAAGAAGAGACGCGAACACACAACACAGACAGATCCCACAAGAAACAGCCCCATTGGAAGAAAACACACTTAAAACTTCCACAACAGGAATAAAATCAACAAGAGAAAAATCCTTATACCTCACACCTTACCTCGCAACAACCACGTTATACCGACACCCCAACACGGAAACCCCGAAACATGCAAAGAAGTTCCTGATACACGCGGAAAATAGACGGAGGCACTCAACAAGAGAGTGGGAGGACTCCAACCCCTTACATTACAAGAACAGAGGGGCAACATCGATTTTCACTACATCCCGCACAATACGGCGAAGTACCAACAACCAGCAACGCCACCCCCCACCCAACAACCGGACCCAATGAAGAAACCACTGCTGATCTTCATCCGAGTAGCATCACAGCAGAAACACCAAGACTAATCAGCCCTGTTATCAACTTACTAGACCACTTCAATGAAGAAGCAGCTGTCGCCGTTCATCCTACCGACATCAATGCGGAAACTCAACGAACAGACAATTATAAACTCGAACAACAAATAACCTCAAAACAAAATCTCACCCAGAAAATCCACTGTTATCTAATAAACGCAAGGTCAATGTCCAAACACTCAACGGAAATATACGACCTCCTGTCAGAAGGAGGCATAGACATCCTATTTGTAACCGAAACATGGCTAGACGACAACTACAAGATCACCCTCAACAACTGCCTGCCTGAAGACTTCAAATGTGTCCAAACAAACAGAAAATCCACAAGCGATCATCCACCAGGAACAACTGGCCATCAAAATGGAAGATCCACTAAACATCGACAAATGCGAATCCTTAATACTACTACTTTCAGTAAACCCCAAAACCAACCTGAAATTCATACTGATAACAGACCACCAACCTACGATGCGACTTTCGTAGACGCTTTCACGGAAGCAATCACTACCCTAGCCATCAAGTAAAATCATCTGATCATCCTTGGAGATTTCAACATCTGCTTCAACGAAGAAACCACAACCACACAAAAATCCTTAACCGCCCAACTAGCAGCCATGAACCTACAACAACTAGTCAAAGGAGCAACCCACTCAGCAGGGCACACACTTGACGCAATCTTCGCCAACAAGGATCTCATCACCACGGCACCCCCAATTCAAATACTCTGGAGCGACCACCTCATTATTCCGTTCATAATCACAACGGCCGCTCTGACAAAAAAGCAACAAGAAAAATAACCCATCAGGATGAAAAGAAATTGGAGAACCATAAAAAACTCCAATCTAACCGAGCTCCTAGAACTCAGCAAACCACAAGCATCCACCATGGAAGAAGCAGACCTAGACAAAAAAGTGGCCCTACTTCATACCTGGATCTCAACAACCCTTGACGACATTGCCAAAGAAAAGCCCTTCACCCCATCACGCAAAATGGTTCACCCCACTACTCAACGCCATGAAAAGGAAAAACCAAAAACTAGAATCTCAATGGAGGAACAACAACACTGCAAACAAACTGAAATACCTACAACAGATCCGCGCATATAAAAAGGAAATACAAAAAGCGAAGAGGAAACATTACAACAACCGAATCTTCAGTGCACCAAACGCTCAAAAAGAATTATTCAAAATCATAAACGAAATAAAAAACCCACCGGCCTGCAACAACACGCCAATCCCATCGAAAAACTCTGCGAGGACCTCGGAGACCACTTCAAAAACAAAATAACCTCCATCCAACACACCATACAAAACAGACCAAACGTTCACAGCTTTAACCCCACCAACACAGACGAGGAACACGCAAACAAGCTACGAAACTTCCCAGAAATATCAGTTGAGGCTTTCATCAAACTGGTAAACCAAAGCAACAAATCGGGCTCTCCTGAAGACCCTTGCCCCCCGGACATATACAAACAATTCTCAAACAAGGAGCCCCCATGGAATACCACAGGAACCTCCTCAACCTCTCAATCTCAACAGGTAAAGTACCGCAGGCCTTCAAATCGGCTTACATCAAGCCACTACTCAAATACACAACAGGAAACGTAGAGGACTTACCTAACTACAGACCCATCTCCAACATACCCTACATAGCCAAACTGCTAGAAACGTACATCTACCAAATAACCCAAGAATTCGTAGTAGAGCTTTGCCTACTAGACCAGGCACAAGTTGGCTTCAGACCTATGAGAGGAACAGAATCGGCTCTCCTCTCAATATGGGACGAGCTAAAAACAAATGCAGACTCGGACAACAGCACCGTCCTGATCCTCCTTGATCTGTCTGCAGCCTTCGACACTGTCAACCATGCCATCCTCATAAAGAGATTAGAAGGACTAGGGATAACAGACACTGCCCTACTATGGATCAAATCCTTCCTAACAAACCGAACAGAAACAATGTGGATGAAACCTTGTAAATCCAAACCCAGAGTCTCCACATGCGGAGTACCACAAGGATCATCCTTCTCCCCGCTTCTATTCAACATCTACATGTACCTATTAATCAAACTCATCAAAAAACGCGGCCTCACATGCTACAACTACGCCGACGATACTCGAATAATCTTCAACATACAAGACACCACACTAGAGAATTGCCTCTGTGAAATATTCAACTGGATGAACCTCAACCATCTCAAAATCAACCCAGGCAAAACAGAGATAATGATTGTTTCAAAAAAGGGAGGAGACATCAACTACATCCCCTGGCCAAGAGAGCTCGGCACCACACCAGAACAATCAACTGTAAAAAACCTAGGGGTCCTAATGGATAACATCACTCTGGAGCCGCAAGTAAACTCAGTAATCGAGAAATGTTTCTTCCTCCTGCGAGCAGCAAAAAGGATCCTACCGTTCCTGTCATTCGCCAACAAAACACTCACCATCATCGCTCTGATCATGTCCAGAGTGGACTATGCCAATAGCCTATACCTGGGCATGCCCGAACGACTTCTAAAAAAAAACTGCAACGGATACAAAATGCAGCAGCCAGACTCCTTCTCAAGCTACCCAGAAGAGAACACATCACACCCGCGCTAAATATACTACACTGGCTACCACTGAAACAGCGAATAAAGTTCAAGGCCATGTGCATCACGCACAGAGCAATACACAAACAAGGCGCAGAATTCCTAAGCGACAAACTACGCCTACACCAACCGACAAGAACACTAAGATCAAGCACCGACATATGCCTAGAACCAAAACCCTACAACAGAAAAATACTCTGAGGATCGTCTCTCTCACCAGGCACCTAAAACCTGGAATGACCTACCTAAGAATATACGGAATACAACAAACCACCTAGCATTCAGGAAAATCCTCAAATCATGGCTCTTCAAAGCATAACCACAACGGAGACGCACTAGAATGCCCAGACATTAAAACAATGACAAAAATAACTCCAACCCGACCACTCTCAAATTGGACAAACCCTCAAACCAAAGAACCAACCACTTGACCGAGCATAAGACATCATGGTAAATAGCCACAAAGGAAGGCTGCAGAGACTGACCACACACCTAGACCCACACGAAAGCCCAATCGACTCTCTGACTTGCACGTACCGGACGAACATATCCAGACTGGCAGACGCTTCTAAATAGACGCTGGCCTGCGTCACACTCGGATAGGATCGATTGAAGAATAACATGCCCGCACCTAGAAAAACGTGAATGCTAACCTGGGCCACAGCCAGAGTTGTGAACACCAGCCTGCGTGGCGCTCAGATGGAGTTGCGAATGTTAGCATGCCCACACCTGGACGGGTCTCCAGATACTAGCTTGCGCCGCATCTGGGTGGGAGTATGAGTGTTGGCATGACCACACCTGGATGGAGTCCTGAGCTCTGGTCTGCGCCGCGTCTGGATGGGAATGTGAGGGCCGGCAAGTGCCACACTCAGACAGACCTGTGAATGTTAGCATGGTAAAGGTCAGGTAACCCACTAACCAATATAAGCTCAACCTCTGCATACTTATCCCACTCAAACTCACACAACCATCTCTCGCACAACAAGCCGCACGCACTTCACAACACTGCAACAACACATAATCCTGAACAACAGCACAGGCGGACTGACTCCGATCCAATACCCGCACCAAAGCTCAGCACCCGGTGTATACCGAGTTGAAGCTGCCAACAGAACACCACTCCTCTCACTATCCTACTCCCTCCTTCACCTTACTAACCCATCCCACCTTTATCATTTACAGATCCGCCTGGGGACCAATTCCGTTGGTGAGGGTGCGCAATACAAATACCTTTAACATGTAACATATGCATTCAATCGCTTCGTCCTGAGGAATGCTTGTATACAATGCTACAATATCCATGGTGACCAACAAACTGGTCGAAGGGTCAAAAGTCTTTCCTTCGAAAAGTTCAATGACAGATGTACGGTCTATAAGAAATGTGGCAGTGTTTTGGCTTATGGGTTGCAATAACTTGTGAATTTATTGACAAATGGCATCCAAGATAGTACCGCATCCTGCCACGATAGGTCTCCCCAGAGGATTTTGTGCATCCTTGTGAATTTTTGGGATGGCATAAAAGGCTGGGGTAGAACCTTGGTTAGTATTTAGAAACTGCTTCCTTGTCTGAGAGCCAGTTGCATTCAAGTCCATAGTTGATTTCTTGGATGGTATTTTTTAATGCACTCTTAGGGTCTCTACAAAGGCAAAGATAGCTGCTATGTACAATTAAGAGGTCCATGACCATACAGTGATATTGATCTGGACCCATGACGACAATCCCACCTCCCTTGTCCGCTGGTTTAATGATCTGTTTGTTGTTGGCTGGAAAGCGAAGTGCGCTCCTTTCTTCATTAGATAGGTTAAATATCATGGACCACCGTGTGTTTTGGAGTTTCCTAAATTCTCTAAGAATGCATTTCTCAAAAGTAAGCACATCCCTGGACACAATGTTGTCTAGAGGTGTGAAGGTTGAGGGTGGACGAAGTCCTGTGTCACTATAGAGTACACAGGTGTTATGATCCTGAAATACATATTTGACCTAACAATGCAAAATCATTTTTTGCCATCGGTTTCTTTGCGAAACCAGTATGTCGGACGGCTAGGGATGAAGGGCAAACCCTTAGCAAGGACTTTGTTTTCTGCTGATGTGAGCAGGGAGTTAGAAAGATTAAAGATGTGGAGGCCTATTGGTTTCGCGGTTGTCTGTAGGCCGATCTCCTGCATGATCTGGGACGGCGTTGGTATCGACCCAATGTAGGGAATGGGGGTGGCAGATTCAAACTGGGACCGGGGCCTCGTGATGGGCCTGCTCCTCAAAAAGGTGGATACCCACGGTGTGGCAGAAAATAAGGTGGATCAAAGTAAATATTATCTGATCCTGAAGAATCGCTGCTGCTATTATGGAATTTTCCTGCATGGCTCACAACACATTAGCTGACCTTTGCAAGTAACATTAAAAGTAGTAAGAGGAGATTGTTTAACAACATGCAATCCAATGTATGTGCAGGAGTGCGTGTTTATATCAACAACCAGTGATGCTGTACAAGAAGAGCGCTGATCTAGTGGGGGATGGGAGTCGGCCTACTTGATAAGCGCAAGGACTATTGTGTATTCTTCCAAGAAATGGCATTTCTTTACATGGATGAACTTTACTTTATGGTGTTGAACAATAGGTGTTTATCCTTTTTACCAGTGAGAAATGTCACTTATTTTGCCATATTTATTTCACTTAATGCTCCTGTCTATATCTGTGCTTGCGCAACCAACTGCTTACAGATATTAATCTGGAAGCCTATCTTTATTTTGCACGCCAGAGCTACTGAAAGGAATAAAGGCAATATCCTTGTGTCAGGAAGATCATTCTATGCTGGCAGGTTAGAACACTGGCTTGCTCACCCCTTGTTGAGATCTGGTAACCAGTTTTATTTATGAAAGGGGACATTGATTGCAGCTATTATTTTCAGTTGTGTTGTGTGAGTTACAAGCATCTTTGGTATGTGACCACCTGTGTTGTTTCCCAGGCCTCAGTGACTGGTGGACAACATTGTGTACACTTTGGATAACACAAGGGCTTTCAAAATGTTGTATAAATAGGTCCTAAAGCTTAGTGCGTTAAGGGCTTGCTGTTGATATTTATTTTGCGTGTCCCAGTTGGAATGTGTCAGCCTTTCATCCTATCCAGCTCGATGAGTATGATTGAATCGGCCAATCCTTGCTATTTACAGTGCTACGAAATGGCAGATAACATTGGTAGTAAGCACTGTAGCAATCTTCATGTGGAAAGGCACACTATTTAATGATACAATTGCAGACCATCGAGAACCACATCAGCTCTCGGTGGCTTTCAGCAAATCACTTTACAAGCCGAGATGTGGATCCTCACATGCATTGACTACGACTTTGCTGGTGCACAGTTGTCAAGTACTGTACAAGCACGTTTCATGCGTAATAAAGCTGCAACTGCATTGAGCATTAATACTGAGTTTTGTTGAGCACTGGTATGGCCCTCCTTGCTAGGAACATTTCTCTTTTTACAACTTTCCCTCCATATTTTCTATGGATCCCAAATCTTTTTGCTTTGCTTTTTAACCTATTTGGACTTTTTGATGAGGAATGAAGCCTTCAACTTCACTTCCCCTGCCTGTTGGTCATGTGTTATGGGGGAAACTGATCCCCAGACTATCGGTACTGAAATCCTTTTTCTTTTTTTACATTTTGTGTAACTTTTTAACCTTGCACACTGCATTTTATAAAGCAGTACAATGGGCATACCTTTGTATCACCCTAGACTTTTACAATTGAAGTATTGTTATATGTGCCTAAAGACAAGCTGCGACACTAGATGCATTTTAAAATGTTTGCATTCTTTTTAGTGTACACATTCACGTGACACAAGATTTTCGCTTGTTCTTTGGCCTTATTATTCTTTGGCCTTATTGTAGTTTGGCCTTCTTCCATCCTTGCCAGGTTACAAAATACCATACAAGGTCATGCATTTGCCTGGAAAAGCTGCTGATTTCACATGCTAGTGCTGCGTTTGTGTGAGGCCTAGGAAGGGGGTTAGGTTGTCTAGTCCCATTCCGCGTCGGTGGTGTCGGAGAGTGTAGGTGTGGGGCATGAGTGAAACCAATAGTTGTTGCTGATTGGACAACTACTGGCTGGCTGTTTGATGCATATCCTTACCATTGGGGGACTGGGACTTGCTTCTGTGCTGGATTTTGAATAAAAGTACTGCTCGTGCATCCATTTCTTCATATTGACGTTGGAGCCAAGCATCCCTCATAGACGAACAGCCGACCGAAGATCAGAAGAAGACTCCTGAAGTGGCCTGACATCCCTTCCTGTGTCTCACCCGGTGAAGCCCTGTTGGACTACCTGGTCTCTGAAGACCCTGAGTGGTGCTTCATCCCTTGGACTAGTGTGATCAACGCCTTCTTGAGGATCCCGCTGTCATGAGCCTTCGGAAGTGTCACTGGACCACCTGGTGGACTGACCAGCTCTCTAGTGTGCTTCCTCGCCAGAAGTGTTGCCGTTCCGCAGTTGCACCCAGAACTTCCATGGGCCACCTGCTTGTGGTGGTAGTCCCCTTCCATGCACATTTCAGCGTCTGAGCATCAAGGGATCCTGTCCTAGACAAGCATCTTAAACCACGACTGAAAGGACGCCTGCCGTCATGTGTGTCCAGTGGCTGTCGCTGGAACTCCGATTTCCCCTGTCCTGTGAAGTGTCCTGAAGAGGCCTGCATTGGTGAATCTTGCATTTCTTCATCGCGAGGGGTTGCATCTTGCGTCTGGACCTGACTGGAAGAATTCTTGCACCCTCAGTTCCTGGATACCACTCACTGGAACCAACGGTGGGAAATTGAACCTCCAGCAGCACCCAGTCGGTCCCATCAAGTCACCTGGGAAAATCTGAGTCAGGGAGGTAAGTAGGCGCAAAGCATTTTTTCCCACTGTCTCCCATAGGATAACATTGGGAACCAGTCCCTTTTTTTCCTAACATTCAATTCCACTGCCTTTTGGTCGTCAAATTTGGGGGTAGTATTCTCTGAAGGATGAGAACACAATTTACTTACCTAGTCACCTTGTTGAATATCTTCTTTTGAACAATCGCCAACACAAGTACATTTAGAACGTATCTACGTTCTGGGCAGAAGCATTGTGGCTTCTATGACTTATGGGCACAAGGACCCTTTTTCTTGGGGATTGGACTGTGTGTAAAGGCCTAGAATAAAGATTTTTATAAATTCCTGTCTAAATTGATTTGTGTTCTTCACCATGTGGACTCAGTGTTGCCCCCTGACCCGCCACTCACTCTTGACTGCTCTCCACGTTTACCTTGATTGGGTTTTGGCTAACCTCTGAGTCTCTGTTCACCAGAACTAGGGTGGCCTCCAAAAATCTGTCCAGGATGCCAGAGTCTAGAAATCCATTTTAGAAGTCCTTTCTCCAGCATGGGGTCTGGCATGTATTGACTTGCCCATGTATATTCCCCGTAGTCCGGCTTTGAATCCTCGGAAAAAGAAAACCGTTTCAGTTTCACTTTAAAACAGTATTTCTCCTCTAAACCAATCATTGTCCTCTGCCAGCGTCCTATTACAGTCCTCTTCCTAAGCTCCACCCCTGGTGGCCATCTTCAGAATTGTATTGCACGCTTCAGTGTTGGAGTCCTTCTGTTTCTCCCTAAGCTAATGTTGTATTTTTTCATACATTTTTGCAGAATAGCGAGAATTTGACTGATTTATTGTTTCATCATATTCGACGAAGGATAGAAACCGCTACTGGCGAAGGTCTTTATCCACCGTCGGATCATCAAAGTTTTGAGAAGGCCCGGCATTGGTACCTACTTCGTGCCCTTTTTGCATGGCTGAGGAGAAGAAGGCAGGCCGCAGCTTCTTCAAACTCTCGTGAAATGTGGTTTAAGAAATGTCTTCTTAGAAGATCGACACCATACTGCCTGCATCCGAACCACGATGAGGAGAAATGCGCGAAGTGTGCCATGGTTTCTCGAAGAAAACCAAGAAAGACAGATACAGCAGAATGTCGGTGTGACACCATTCGAGCAAGGCCTATGACCCAGATTCTGGGCAGGGTCAAGCCTCATCCAGGACCGTCCGCTCCAAGTAGCATTCTCCCTCCGGCAGGAGGTCGAAGTCCTTGGAGGATGCCCCACGTGCAGGGGTTTAAGAAAAGGTCAAGCTCTGCGATGCTAGCTCCTCTGGGTTCGCCGCAATGCGGGTCCCAAGTCAGGCAAAAGGCATTCGCTATCCCCATCATCCACGGTGAGCCTGCCAACGAAAGGAGCGTCTTCAAAGAGAAAATTGCTAACCCCGAAAGTTGCTTACCCTGTTCAAAACCCTGGTGTCCGCGGATAATCCGATGAGGGAAAAGTCCGGGGAGGACCTGTCGAAGCCAGCCAAGCCTTCAAACAAGGCCAACTCAACGGAGTCAAGGACTGCACAAAGGCTGCCACAAGCACTTTGTCGTCTAAGTCAACTATGTCCACTGTGGCTCTGAAAGAGAGGGGGTCCAGGAAAGAAGTGGTGGCTGCCCAGCGGGTGTCTTTGCCCCCAAGGAGAGATACGGTTGCGGAAGCTGCGGCAAAGGAACCAGCACCAGGGAGAGACCAGGCAGCTGCTGCAGCCTAAAAGCCTCCTGAGGGAGAGGGTAGCGGTCCCACATGTGGAGCCTCCCGGGTATGTGGACCGACAGGCTGCTGAGGATAGACCAGAGCAGGAGAAAGACCATCTTGTCTGTTCCTTTTCTGGACAACATCTGGGAAGAGGGCATAGGCCTTATGAAGAATCCAAGTACAACCTGATGAAACGGGACAGATTGGAAAAGAAGTACAGGCTACCCGGTTCAGGCTGGTTAGAAGCTGGATGCGATGGGCAAGAGGATAATTTACACGGCATCCTCTACCATGAAGGCAGAAAACGCCCTAGCCATTTTGTTCCGTTATGACCTGGAACTCTGGTACAAGCTGGGCCCTGTCCTGGACTTCCTACGCAAAGATGAAAAGGTTGAAGCACAGGAAGTCTTTCCTTTCAGGAAGGTGAAGTGGCCTCGGATTACGCCATCACAGTGGCAGTATACATCGCAGATGCAGGTTTTCGCCAGACTGATTAATGGGGTGTCTCTGCACCATCAAGGTTGGTTAAAGGCTACAAATTTCCACCAAGACGTTCTGGCAAAGTTGCTAGATATGCCTTTCGACTGGGAAAACCTCTTTGTAAGGGCGGTCGACAAGTCTTTGCAGGCGATAAAGACTGACACAGAGACGGGACGTTCGCTGGGAACTTAGCAGCAGCGACGATCCTAGTCCTTTCGCTCCTCCAGAGGAAATCCAAGAAGATCTTCAAAGGGTTATAGTACCCCTTACAGGTGGCCCTTGCGCTTTTCCACTCTAGAAGCGTACCTGTGCACCCTCAAGCAGCAGAGATCCGCAGCGGCGCCGTCCGCAAGGCAGAACACTTTCCCCCAAGCAGGTCTGAACCAGCCGTTGTTCTGGGCCCCCACTTATGCACCGCAGTCGGAGGCCGGCTTGACTTGTGAAAAGATCACCATGGACAGATGGGTGCTTGATGCTCTTGGACAGGGGCACACCTTGGAGTTCCAATGCAGGTGTCCTTGTGTCTCTCTGATTCAACTACACGAATTACACGGGCCGCAGCTTCTGCACGGGGTGTGGTCCATGTTCAGAAAAGGGGCAATAGAGGCGCTCTCTGGATTATATTCCAGATAAATTCTAGTTCAAAAGAAAAGGGGGAGTTGGATGCCGATTCTGGATCTACGTCGTCTCAACAAGTACTTCTAAAAAAAAAATTCTGGATGGTCACGTTGCACTACATGCTCGGCCAGCTGGAGCAGAGAGATTTTCTGACATCGTTCGACCTACTTCCACATCCTGATTCACAAAAAACACTGCAAGTTCCTGCGATTCGCAGTTCAGGATCAGTACTACTAGCTCAAGGCTCTGCCTTTCGGCCTGAAGTCGGCCCAAGGGTGTTTACGAAGTGCCTGGCCCTGGTGGCGGCAGATCTTCGTCTGCAGGCCATCCATGTATACCCCCATCTGGACGACTGCTGCTTCGTGCCCGCTTGCATTCCCTGTTAAGCAAGCACAGCGAGGATCGTACATCTGCTGATGTAGCTGGGGTTCTCCATAAACTATCCAGTCTTGCTTGAAACCATCTCGGCACACTCTATTCCTAGGTGCCGGTCTAAGCACAGGGATGTGCTTGGCGTCTCCCTCAGAGGAGAGGGTGAAAATTGTATAAGGCAAGGTGCAGCGTTTGTCGTCAGCACAGGCATGTTGTCCTCCTGCATAAACCTTGTTCACCTCTGCTGACTGCACATTAGACCTCTCCAATAGTTCCTGGATGCGTGGTGGGTGCAGGTATCTGGGAACTTTATAGAAAAGATCTCAGCGAGGAGTTCAGTCGGGTGATAATGTTGGGGTGTTCGGCAGCATCTCGTCCAGGGAGCTCCGTTTCAGGTTCCACCTTACCAGTAGATGGTCACCACGGACACCACTCTAGAGGGATGGCGAGCCCACACCGAACAGTTGCACACCACAGGCCTCTGGCAAACGGAGGAAAAGGACCAGCACATTAACATCCTGAAACTATTCTTGGCCCTCAAGTCTTTTCTGCCGTCATTGAAAGACAAGGTGGTGAGGATCTTCATACAACACCACGACCATGTTCTAAATCTGGAAACAGGGTGGACCCTGTCTCTGGCACTCTCCAAAGAAGCCCCAGACTTGTGGCAGTGTGCCATTCGTCAAGGCATGTTCCTTGTTCCGTTTCACCTGGCAGGAGTCAAGAACACACCATTGCTGTCTCGTTCAGCAGGGATCTGCGTTCTTGCCACGAGTGGGAGCTTCACCAGAACTAGCTGTATCTACTGTTCGACAAATGGGATTACCCCAGATCGATCTCTTCGCGACTGTGGCGAACACCAAGTGCCAGTGATTTGTCAGCAGGTACCCTCAGCCGAGGAGCTTGGGGGACGCAGTCTCGTTCCCGTGGGTGGGACAGTTCATATATGCTTTCTCCCCGTTTCCACTCCTACGTGTGATCAACACACCCACAGTGCCACTGCAGGATAATACTCATTGCCCCGGCATGGCCGAGGCAGATCTGGTATCCAGAAATAATACGCCTGTCAGTGGCCCCGTCCATCAGGCTACCGCTGTCCCCTGCCTCCTCGCCGGAGAAAGGGGGGGCGATTCTGCCTCGCGACCCAGCGTCTCTGAACCTGAGGGCATGGCTCCCGCAGCCCTACAGTTTGGAGGGCTACGCTTTAGCTGCAGAATGTAAGGACATCCTGGCCAGAGCCTCGTCATTGTTGAAGTGCTACAGACATAAATGGAAACGCTTCTCTGTGTGGTGCCGGACTCAGAAGATTACCCCTCTGCGTGTCACGGCTCCGCAACTCCTGCCATACTTGCTTTCCTTGGCCAAAGCGGGACGAGCTCAAGCCTCTATCAAGGTGCATCTTGCCGCCATATCCAGCTACACTGTGTCTCCGGGCAGACCTTTGCGGTGGTCTCACAGGCTCCTCAAAGAGTTCCTTAAGGAGCTCTTCAGGACTTTCACGCCTGTCAAGGCTCCTCTCCCAGCTTGGGAGCTCAATGTTTTGCTAACTAAGCTCATGGGAGTGCCTTTTGAACCCATGCATCAGACTCCGCTCAAGTTTCTTTCTTCCTTTCCTCGTGGCTATCCACCTCGGCCCGGTGGGTTGGGAGATTCAGGTCTGGTCTTGCAAGCAGCCTTATTTGTCTTTCCACGCTTCAAGGTTGGTACTTCGAGCACATCCCTCCTTTATGCCAAAGGTACTGTCTGAATTCCACCTCAACAAACCTTTAGTGTTGCCTTTCTACTTTCTGAATACGTCGGTCGCTGGCGGAGAGGGCCTTGGATGCGTTGGACCTTGCTCGTGCCTTGAAATTCTACATGGCATGTACAACTGATTTTCGGAAGACTTATCAGCTATTCGTCAATTTTGGACCAGTAAATCATGGAAAGGCCTTGTTGAAAGCTTCCATCTCCAGGTGGCTCATGTTGCATCATGCACTGTCATTGACTGGCTACTAGGCCGCTGCCAGGCCGTCTTGAGAGCCCACTCCACCAGAGACATTACAGCTACGACTGTGTTTCTCTGGTGTGCCCCTGCTCAACATCTGTAGGGCTGCTACGTGGAGGTCCACGCACACCTTCACGAGGTTCTACTGCGTTTACAGGGATTCCAGGGAGAAGCCCTAAATCGGCCAAGCGGTGGTACGCAACCTGTTTGTTTGAGGTGAGTCTGTTCCAGCGGTGATTGTTTCTGTTGAGCTTTGCCACCTTCGGTGGTTGTTTATTTACTGCTGTGTAATCTTTATTCATGAGCATGTGAATCCATGACAGACACCATGCTGGAGAATGTTTAAGGTTTTCATCTGTAACTATTGTTCTCCAGCATGGGTCTGGCATGGATTCACATGCAAAACCTACCGCCCTCCCCTCTGTGATTCTTCTTAGTTCATACTGCCACTGTACGTGTTTACCAAATCCGAAGATGCCCACCAGGGTGGAGCTTAAGGAGAGGACTGCCATTGGATGGGGGCAGTATGACCGAGAGGACATTGATTGGTTTAGAGGAGAAATACAATTTTAAAGTGAAAGTTAAACTGTTTTTTCTTTTACTGAGGATTCCCAGCCTGACGGTAGGGAATATTCATGAGCATGTGAATGCCACACCCATGCTGGCGAACAATAGTTACAGGTAAGTAACTTAAACCATCTTTGCAAAGCCCTCATCTCTGGTTATGAACATGTAGCAAAATGAGGCAAGTGCCATTAATAACCTTTTCTGTGAAGCTGTTTTACCTCGGACTCTTGGACCGTGAATCTTCACTTGCTGCCAGTTTGTGTTTAATGTCCATAATGAATTCAAATGCGACTTGCTCAATCTCCCCAAGATTACAAGGGTACTAAAAATTAAGTCATTTGAAGCAACTGCACTCTTGGATTGTATGTTTGTTGTTGAGACATTACAGGATTTAGGGGTTCCAGTTGACCACACAATGCTTCTGCTTGAATACAAATCACCTGTTCTCAATGTAGCCTCTAAATGACAGCAGAATGCATAGCATGTATTTTCAATGGACAACCTGCAATGCTGGTATTGCCCGTGGTTATTTTTGCATGTGCTTTAATTATTCAATATGTGTGATTCTGTGTTCTATTTTGTCAGTCACTGGCCTTAATTTGAATCTTGAGAAGATGATGGAGCAGAAGAGTGGTGCAGTGAAGTCCCTAACAACTGGAATTGCGCACTTATTCAAACAAAACAAGGTAAGTGTTGTGTGAATTTCTTAACTGTATTACAGTACTTCATTTAGTAAAATGTTTCCTCTTGCAATCTTTACAGAGGACAATGTGCTTTCCATGTAGTGAGTTGCAATTGTTTGTGTTGTGTGAATGCATCATGAATGAGACAGATAATGCAGAGCTTTCATTAACTTTCTTACAAGTATTACATTCTCGCCTGGCATCCCGGTGTGTGCAAAACCTATACTTTTGCTGACTCACCGGTCTGTGCTTACAGTGTTCTGCAAGGCTCCCGGCTGTGTGCCCCTCTCTCTCTCCTAGCCCCTCTCCCTCCCCCCCACCTCTCTACCCTCAGCTCCACGCGTAGTCTCCATGTGGCTTCACTCTACCAGTGATGCCTATCTAGCGGAGCGTACTCGCTCAGCAGTTTCCCCTGCTCACGCCAGTTACTCTTATGTACTCTGCCACCGACATCCAGCTTCCTTTCGCTGAGTTTCCCGCTGCATCTTCTCTGGTTCATCGAGCACTCTGTTTGCCATGCCATGTCCCACAAAGGTCTGCTCTTGCACAGCAGTCCTGCTGCCTGCTTCCGCAGCTGTACATTTTCTTCAATCTTCATATTTTAAACCTCCCGCCAGGTTGATTGGTCTGAAAAAGACTAAACCGTGCATTGCTGTTTTGGGAGTTCTGTATTACTGTTAGTTGCCTCCTCCTCTTCCCAGTACCTAACTGGTGTTGATATGTGTATGGGACAATAGAGTCTGAGTATCTCTAGTGGTATTACCCAAATTGGTCGTTTACAATTGTTCGAATGAACAATTGACCGAATTTAAAGGGTCACAATTGACCCTTTCACAATTGACCGAAAAAAAAAATATATATATGTCATGTCACAGCATTTGGGCGCCCGCGAGGGTAACACACTGCCCATTAATATCAACATTTTTGATACTTATGATATACAGAGATTTGAGTGGGATAGAATACATATTAGAGGCACCCGCAAGGGTTAAGTACCGCCTCTAGATTTAATTCCCAATCACTTGCGATTTTGCAATATGCACTTTGTACTATGCACTTTATTGATAGCACTCAGCACTTTATCAAACAACCGTTTTTCAATGTTTACAAAGCATGCAGCACTTTATTACCTATAAAACACCCGCATATCTCAATTTTGATGTCTGCAACATATATGTTGTAAAACAATTTTTTGAGATGTACGATCGTCTTACCTAATTTTATTGACATTGGCAAATACCAAGATGAAACCACATGATTTAATATCAGTGATTCAATATCAGTAATCTCAGGCTTTCTGTCCACCCCTTACCCACTTGGGACATTTGGTTTGATCAAACAAACATGTTTCGAACCGCTACACTGTTTATGAAAATGCCGTGTCTCTTATAAATGCACTGAGATGTGTTGTTATGTAGGTACCAACATGGCTGCATTTTTGTCTACCACTTGTTACCTTATTTTAGTGCAAAACATTGAAAAAGGACTCATACACTTGTCTATATAATACCACAGTCCTCTCTCTATGTCACTTACCTGACGAAGCCCGAGTAGGGTGAAACGCGTCGTTCCTTTCTTGCACCTAAGACCGTTGCTGCCTCCTTTGTCCATGTATCTTAAACAATAAAGGACACTTTGACTGCACGGAACACAAGTCTGTGTGTGGATTTATTGAAGACAGCCAGCCTTTCGCTTTGATCACAGCCGGAGTACCGATGTAACCCGGATTGGTTTCCAGTCCCTTTTTCTACATATATATATGGGTTTGGCGTTGGGTGGGGGGTTTCCCCCCACATATATGGTACAATTGACCTTCACAATTCGGTCAATTGTGAAAAGGTCAATTGTCATTCGAGCTGTTGTAAAACGATCAATTCGTATACAACCTCTCTAGTTGGTCTCTTCCTCGTCCCAGTATATAACTGGTGTGTTTTTGGGGATGATTTACAAGAAAAGTTGGGAAGGGGGGTTGACAGCCTATAAAGGCTTGGGGAACATTGGACTCATGGTGAAAGGGAAATGGAGGATACTGTGACTTGCCTCAGGGTGCCTCATCACTACATCCCAAGGCTAGAAGAATCCACACTTAGGCCGAAGAACGCACCCCAACTAACTGTCACCCACCGCAAACATCAATTGTCCTCCCTATAAGAACCCCATGAGCAACAAGCCCTCGGGGCTAGTTCAATCTAGAGACAGCAGTCACACTCTTGGAAACAGAAGGCAGCCCACTATTGCCCCCAAACAGTCCCCACAGCATCAAACACCAACCGCCCTTATATCCAGGCCACACTGCTTAATGCTAAAACCACCTTACTTAGCAGTACCACATCACGCATTCATAATTGCCAAGCCCCGACTCGATACCATCTGCACCCCAAGCTTAAGCACCCTGTACTCTTGTCAAAGGAGCCCTCATCAATGCTACGTCGCTCCCTGCCCACGCCCTTAACATAAACAATTTAATCACATCACAAAAATTAGACCTAGTAGCCATTACGCAAATCTGGTTACCAAGCCTCAGACCCTGCCCTAGTCCGAGCTCTTCCTCAAGGCTTTACTATACTTGGATGCTCTAGATTGTATATGAGGGGTGGATGCGTAGCACTCGTATTTAGAGACACCCTCCAAATCGGACCCCTTGACTGGCCTATGGAGAGAAATTGGAAGCTCCTCTCTGTGAAGCTCACATCCTCCCATTCTGACTGCACCACCATTCACATTATCTACCGACCCCCAGGCGCAACCACAGCTTGTGTAGCGGACCTCATGCATATGGTAGGTGATAACATCAAGCCTATGTCGAGAATCGTACTCCGGGGGGACGTGTACTTAGGCCTCAATGACCCTGCAGACACAACTGCTACTGCAGTTGCCAACACACTATCAGACCTAGGTTTTAAACACTTTGTCTCGGCCCCCACACACGCTAAAGGTAGAACATTAGTCTGGATAGCCAACCTGAACAGCCAGATCACCATCACAGCCAGTGCCCAATGCCCATGGTCAGACCACCACACCATAAGCTTCACCATCCCCCAGCGAAAACCGACACTAAGCACAGCCTTGCCCCAGTCCATGTCCCGCAGCTCCAGGAAGATAGCCAAAGAAACAGTCTCCCCCCCCACTCTGCCCAAATCACCTTAAGGCCACAGTCCCAAATGTACTGGTAGATATCTACACCAGCCCTCTAACCAAAGCAGTAACCCTGGTAGCACGATTACTCCCTTGAAATCCAAACCAGCAAGTCACTTTAACACCTGGTTCACCTCAGACCTATAAGCGCTGCGTGCAAAAAAAGACAGGCGGAAGCCATCTGTAAAAAAGTGCATTCTATCACTGCAAAACCGCATTCAACCTGATGGCCATCGGATACAAACAGGCCATTGGCACAGCGAAAGTGAACACTTCTAACAGAAGAATAGCTGATGCTAACTCCAACTGACAGAAAATCTTAAAAATCTCTGTTAGTCGCCTTCCTCACCCCCCGCCCCTCCACTATCTGCAAAGATGAGAACTGGTGCCTCAAGGTCCAGGATTCCATGCGCTTGAAAACTGGCACCCTTTAACAGAACATTGAAAAGAAACTAGCCCTAACCTAAGCAATCCCCTGCCACACTACTCCGACCAAACTGCCCAAGCCACCCCAATTCCATTTCATAGAAATCTCAGAAATAGAAATAGCCAACATTCTCAAAAACCTAAAACCCATCAGATGTAAAGGGGACATGTGTCCAGCTAACATCAAAGATTGCTCAGAAGCCATTGTTCCATTCATAACCAAATGCATTAACTCCTCATTCACATCTAGACTAGACCCGGCCAGCCTCAAAGAATCTTCGGTCCTCCCATTATATATAAAAAAAAAAAAACTCCAACCGTCGGTCCCGAACAATAACCGTCTCATCACAACAGTACCATTCTTGCTAAAAATCCTAGACAGGGCATCATACAATCAAATGCAATCCTACCTAGAAACCAACCACATCCTAGGGATGCACCAATCTGGACGCTGGCTGGGTCACGGCACGGAATCAGCACTCCTTGATCTAAAGAATCAGTTGGATGCTTTTAGAGATGAGGGAAAACCAGCGTTCTTCCTCCTACTCAACCTCTCGGCCGCCTTTCACCTGGTGGACCACAATACTCTGCCACCACCTAACAGAAGCAGGTAATTTCTTGCATGAAGCGACCACCTGTGCAGCCTCTTTCCTGAAAGGAAGATCCACAGGAGTGTTCTCAGACCTCGCCAGTGCCTCACCAATGCCCACTCACTGCGGCGTCCTGAAAGGCTCATGCATCTCCCCCCTCCCTCTACAGCATTTTCACTGCCCCTTTTCGACCTCCTGGATGACATCGGCATATCCTGCACAAACTATGCCGATGACACCCAAATCCTCCTCCAACTGTCAGGTATTTGAAGACTCCCTTACCGTTAACAACACCTACTCGACCAGCCAAGCTTGGATGGCAGAGAACTACCTGTGCTTAAATGACGACAAGGCAGAGATAATACTGGTGGAATCTCCAGCCTTGTTGAAAAAATGTTAACCTGTACTCGCCTCCTTCACCATAGACTGAATACAGATCCCAGTATCCACATCAGTAAAAACATTGGGGCGTCCACCTAGATGCATCCCTCTCCCTTACTAAACAAGTGAACGCGATCGCCTCACCAGCTGCATATACAGCCAAGCTCATCAATGCAGCCAGACATTTCCTGACACGGACCATCTGCCTAACTATCGCCCGAGCAATCACCGGGGACAGACTAGATTATTGTAAGGCCCTCTTTGCAGGAACGTCCAAACAGAACTTAAACTACAGATAATCCAAAACAACGCCCTACAGGCTGCGTTCAACTTCCCGAAAAGGGACCACATCTCTGCCATGAGAAAAAAGTGCACTGGCTCCCTATTCGCAAAAGGATTATTTTAAAAATTCAGTCAATCACACACAAATGTTTATGTAATGCTGCACCCCAAAACCTGTCGCAAAAAATCGTGAAAACCAAATCTAACAGACCGGTACGGGCCATCCACGCTCACTGTCTGACCATACCAAAAGTGTTTTAAAAGCCAGAGGAGGAGACTCCAGAATCGACTGGAACGCCCTGCCACTGGCCCTAAGAGCAGAAGCCGCTTACTGGACGTTCCACAAGGCCTTAAAAACATGGCTGCCTAAAGATTAAGCCTGGCGCTCAGAACCTGGTCAAAGAGAGTTGAATTCAAGCTGACTAATTACCATCTCTCGATGGGAGGATGGGGACATGGTATTACTTTGCTCAAGTTTGCTTGTTTTTATGCTTGTATGTAACTGGTTTCGCAACAGCGCCCTGATGCTGAGGTGCTTTACAAATGAAAAAGTTAATAAACTAAGACTACATCTGTGTAACTTAGTTCTGGAATATGTACGCCACCAATCATGGGGCTGTTGGTGAGCATAGCCTTCAACTAACTCTAAAACACTAGTGTAGAGTGTCTGTCTTGCACCCCTTACCTATGTTGAAATACTCCCTAAACTCACTGATTGGTCCAAAATGGATAATTGCTTGAGTATCAAAGTGTAAAAGCTTTATTACTGCTTTAAAGTGTGGAGGTATTTTTAATCCTTCGAAGCCCGCTCAGTGTGGCCCTGTTAACCATCTCAAATGCAGTAGAGCGGTCCATAAAAGCCAAGTACATTGGTGCTTTGTATAAGTAATAGTATTTTGCCACTAAGAGATAGAGATTGAGTTTGCTCTCTCGTGCCTAATCCGGAGCAGAACCCTCCCTGTGACTCCGCTAAAATCCCTTCTGCCAATACCCACTCATTTAGCTTGGTGCAAACCAGTTCGACAAAGAGCTTGCAAGCTGTGTCCAGTAGCGAGATTGGGCGGTATGATTGAGAGCCACCTGATCACCCTTCTTATAGATCAGCACAAGGGCCTTTCTCCAGCTCCTGGGGATTTGACTGGTGTCCCAAATGGCATTAAAAGCATTCTTTAAAAACGGAGCCCAGAGGTCTAGGTTAGGCTTAAGAGGTCCACTAGAATCACATCAGGGCCAGGGCTTTTGAGGGCTGCTTGTGTAGTAATACGTTCACTAACTTCTAATGAGAACTCGGCTTGAGGACCATGTATAGAGGAACGTACATCAGTTGGCTGGTTGGAACTAAATTCATGGTCTATACCTTTTTTGTTAGGCAAAGTTTCTATGCAGTACCCTTTGGGAACACTACAACAACTCTGACTACAGGTATAGGAAACCCAACCTTTGGTATAGGCTTGTGCTACAGTTTTGGTAGCGTGTTGACCAGCCAGGCTTATCAAGAGGGGTCAATGTGAGCTGTCTGGGAGTTGCACAGAGATTCACAGTGACAAGTATTCAAATAAACTATTGCACTCAAGGTTTCTTGATTAAACAATTAATTTATTTAACAGTCAGTTTGAGTAAGCCTTCAGAAGGGGGCAATATAATAGTAACACACGATTCTGATGTTTGTTCTGCTTAGAGTCACATGTTGTGCATATGGTCCGACATCCAGTGGTAACCGCAGAGTATTGCATCTTGTCTTTCGGGGACCGAAAGGGGACGTCGGCATAGGCGTGTCTGTAACACTATCCCTATCGTGACGTGTAGTGTACCCAAAATCCCTCACGCGCCGAGGTCCCTCAGATTGTTTTTTTCCACCCAAATAACTGGTGGCCCTATAGCGAAGCTCTTACATAGACATTGTTTATCTTTAACCAACTTGTCGGTTTCCCTGTTAAGTCACTTCGACAAAAACAACTTCGAGGAAGACGGCAGGGGAATTGTCTACAGCGGTATATTTCGGCGCCTAAAATCCGGCGGCCGCAACTTCCACGTGGTCGGGCCCTCCGGCCGACCTTTACAGTAGGGAGAGTGGGGTCGGGGTGGCCATATTTTCAGTATGCATTTCCTCTTTCCCCCTCTTTACCCTTTAGGTCGGGTCATCTTCCCCTTTTTCTATGGAAAAGACTCCTTTTAGGTTCTGCCCTAATTGTAGGGTCAGATATCCTTGGAAAGACGAGCACAGTAGTGCAACGCCTGTCTCCCCTTAGATCACGACGAGAACCGGTGTGCGGCATGGAAACTCCTTCGACATAAGGCCCTTGTGGAGCACAGAGTAAAGCGGTGGGCCGCGTACGGCATGTCTCAAGAGGAGCCCTCTTACCCCACCGCCACACCTGCCGAAAGTGACGGGGGAACTTCTGATGACCAAGCATCCGTTGCGGATGTGATAGACCTTGAGGTGGATACTTCTAGGTCCGCCACTCCCGTCCCCGACCCTTCAAGGCCTGCCTCTCGTCTCCCTTCAGGGACAACACCCGGCGACAGGGGCGTACAATCGCATCTCACTAAGCACACAACCCCTACACCTATTTCGACAGGTACGTCGGAAAAGGTGAACGCGCTAACAGGACCGTCGAAAATTTTGGTGGTTTCCTCGGATCATACAGATCCAAAGCCTTCCCCGCATCCGCAGCAGCATCTTGCGACTGGGCATCTTAAATCAAACAAGGGCGCTACCCCTAAATCAGGTGCACACGCCGAAGCGCGGAAATCCGACGGTCCCGAAGGCCGAGGTAGGCCCAAAAATCACGACTAGGTCTCAAGTCGAAAAACTGACAGGCCCTCGAACACTGCGGAAGGTAATAAATCTACCGCTAGTCCTTCAGAACCTTTGTCTCACGCGGATTCAGCGATTATCAAAGAAAGCATTGAGAGAATTACTTTGGTGGTTGGGCTTATTCCCGTTCCGCCGAAAAGCATGGGACAGGCCGTGTATACGCCATAGCATCCCGATTACTATGACAGTCAAGAGCCTCTTTCTAACGCCATACGAGGCAATCTTCGACGCCATAGGGCGGAAGACGACGTTTTTCCACCCATAGGCCCTTCTGGATCCTCTAAATGGACAAGGGAGAAATTTGAAGGGTGTATGGACCGCCCAGTTTTTCTGAGCATCCTTCCCCGAAAAGATCTTGTGGAGAGCCTAATCTTCAATCAACACATCTACAAGAAGATCAGCCTTCTGTACCTGTCCAGCATGAAGACATTGTCCAAATGGACACTTATAGAGACATTTATAATGAAGAGTAAGAAACTTCCTTTCTACAGAATTATGAGTAGGATCAGGCGGATGCCACAGACAATTGGGAAGAAACCCAGCAGGTGGAGAGGGACCCATGGACGCTCCCCCATCAAGATCAGGACACTGATGTTTTGTGCCTAGATTCCCCTCCATCCACCCTGGCTCGCCAGGCCTCACCTGTAGATGACCAGATGGCCTTCAATACCATGTTAAAGAAGGCAGCTGAGCGTTTTCAGATCCCTACACAAGAGGCTGTGCCTGAACAGGACTTTGTAGAGGATATTCTTAAGGAGAAACCTCCCTCTAGCCAGGCCATTCCCCTCCTTAATTCTATTAAGAGAAGGTTGGCTCCCTCTCTTGTATCACCAGCGCAAACTCATGAAGTGAAGCAAAGAGTTGAAAAGTTATTTCGGCCAGCTCCTTCAGACCCACTATACATTAAAGGGCATGCTACCCCTGATTCTCTGGTAGTGACTACCACCCGGAAACTGGCAGGAGTACCCCTTGCCACGGAGGGAAGCACCTCCGGATAGGGAATCCAAGAGGCTGTATGCATTGGGCAAGCGAGTCACCTCGGCTGTTGCATATACCACGCCTATAGCAAATAATACTACACTGTTGGCGAGTTATGTGGACGCTCAGTGGAACCTACTCCAGGAAGGCCTCCAGGAGGTCCCAGACCCCGCCAAGTCTTAACTTCTCTCTATAGTGGCCGAAGGAATGCAGGTGAACCAGAATGTGATTAAACATTCTGGGCACGGCCGAAACAGCAGGCAGGTCCTTATCCCAAGGAACCTTACTCAAAAGACACGCTTGGCTGTGTACCTCAGGATTTAAGCCCGAAACACAGGCTTTGCTCATCAATAAGCCGATTGAAGAAGCAAACCTCTTTGGAAAGGCGGTCGATGAAGCCCTAGAAACAGCCAAAAAAGAGCATGAAACTCTTAAGTCCCTGCAACAGATCACTCAGAGACCGTCCCCCCAGAGAGGAAGTAACTCTTGGCGGTCCTTCGAGGGCATTCCCGTGCAAACCAGAACAATTATGGCACAGGAAATTTCAATACCAGACAAGCATCGGGGAGCCCCGCTTACTACCCTCCAAGGGGTCAGCGATGCGGCAAAGCCAGAGGTAGAGGCCCCAATCCTAGAGGAGCTGCAGCCTTGGTCAGAAATGACCTTCAGATCAGTGTCCCCTCCCATGTCACCCCGGTCGGGGGGCTCTTAACATCTTTCGTCACGGCATGGGAGGGGATAACTTCAGACCAGTGGGGTCATAAAGATGGTCGCCCACGGGTACTGCGTGGAATTTGCCCAACCACCACAATTCACCGGACAATCTGGAGATCCTGAACCAAGAGGTGGAAGCGCTGTTGGGAAAGGACGCCATAGAAGCCATCCCTGTTCTTCAGGTAAACAAGGGTATTTATTGAGTGTACTTCCTTGTACCCAAAAAGGACCTCACCATGCGCCGTGTTCTAGACCTGCGCCCAGCGAAAAAGTTCATAAAACCTCAAATGTTTTGCATGGTAACGCTACAGGAGGTGGTCCCACTGTTGAAACAGGGGGGGTGCTACATGGCAACATTGGACATGAAAGATGCATACTTTCATATTCCAATGTTGCCAGCGCACAGAAAATATCCAAGGTTCATGATAGAGGACAGGCATTACCAATTCAACATACTCCCCTTCGGCATCGCCTCGGCGCCATGGGTGTTTATGAAGATCCTGGCAGTAGCTGCAGCACACCTGCGCAGGTTATCCGTCCCGGTTTACCCTTTCCTCGATGACTGGCTCATAACAGGGGACTCGTACAACACATGTTTTCTGAATACCCAAAATACGTGGACCTTCCTTTTAGTCTTGGGTTCTCTATCAACGAGAAGAAGTCCAGTTTAGTCCCCAGTCAAACAAAACAATTTCTGGGGGTCTCTAATCCGGACGAAAGACGGCCTTGTTTTCCCCTCCGAGAGGGTTCAGAAAATGCTTTTCTAGATCCCTCAATATGTAGCCAGTCGGGAGGTGACGGTGCGCAAAGCTATGCGCTTGCTAGGAATGATGGCGTCTTGAATATACTTGGTTTCCCATGTGCAGCTGCGCATGCATCCCATGCAAGAGTGGCTCAAAAGCCACTGGTGTCAGGCCAGCTGACACTGGGAAGATCTGGTAGTTGTCTCGCCAGCCCTCGTTCTCTCTCTGCAGTGGTGGTCAAGAGAAAACCTGTTGAAGGGGAAGACCTTCACCACCCCTGCAGTGGAAGCCACTCTCACGACAGACTCATCGCTCACGGGGTGGGGAGCTCACCTGCTTCAGCAGACAGCACATGGAGTGTGGTCCCCTCGAGTAGCGTCCAACCACATAAATTTACTGGAACTATTAGCCGTGTTCAAGGCATTGAAGGCCTTTCAGATACAACTACAGACAGCACTACAGCCATGTACTACTGAACAAACGGGGGCACACACTCTCCAGGGCTATCCAAGCTGTCCCAAAACATTTGGATATGGGCTCTCAAACACAAGATGTTTCTGTTGTCCCAACATGTTCCAGGGGAACTCAATCTTCTGGCAGACGTGCTCAGCAGAGATTTTCCTCTGCCCGAAGACGGTGTCCAACATCTTCGCAGAATGAGGCTTCCCAGAGATCGACTCAGGAGAACGCCCAATGCCAAGACTACGCCTCCAGGACACCCCAGAACTGCTCCAAGGGGAACGGTCTCTGTATAACCTGGTCAGGGGAATTTGTCTACGCTCCACCCCCCTCCCCACCCATATCCCCCCAGCCCCCTGACTCCCCTTCTCAACAGGATAGCGCACAAGATGCACCAGGAACCAGTTACCATGATGCTGGTGGCCCCGCCAACCCTGGTTCGCTCATCTGATGGAAATGTCCCTCTCCCCACCAGTAAAACTATCCTGCCCGTACAACATGTTGTCTCAGGACAGGGGGGAGACCCTACGCCCATGCCCACAAACTCTGAATTTAGCAGCCTGGCTCCTGAAGTCATAGAGTTTGGACACCTACAGCTCCCTCAGAGGTGCATGGACCTACTCGGAGAAGCTAGAAAACCGAACACGCGTTATTGCTATTAATGTTAAGATGTCATCTGGTGTTATTCCAAGGGCGTCAATCCCATCGATGCTCACCTACACACATTGTGTTGTACCTTACCCATCTGTTAGATACTTGGTTGGTCTTCAATTCCCCAAAGGTTCATCTGGCTGCACTATCATCCTACACCACATCACAACAAAAGGTGTCGTAGTGACCGGTGATCAAGGCCTTTATGGAAGGGGTTAAGAGGATTTATCCTCACATTTCTCACCCAGCTTCTTGGTGGGACCTACATGTAGTTTTGACCAGGCTCATGGGAGCTCCGCTTGAGCCAATGCATAAATCAAGTCTAAAAGACCTCTTATAAAACGGCTTTCCTAGTGGCTAGAAGGGTTTGCGAACTATAGGCTCTTTCTTTTCTAGACCCCTTTTTTTACAGTCCAGAGGGATAAGGTAGTTCGGCGCACTCATCCCAGGTTTGTGCCTAAATTCATCTCGAAGTTCCATGTGAACCAATCGATTGAACTACCTACCTTTTTCCAGAATCCAACTAGCATGGCCGAAAGAAGCCTACACACACTAGATGTGTGCAGGGCAGTCATGTTCTATCTGGAAAGAACTAATCCACTGAGGAAGACAAACCAGTTTTTCGTCTCAGTGGCAGCTGGTAGAGAAGGGGACCCTGTCTCTAAATCAGCTATCTCAAGGTGGATTGTCAAATGCATCACACTATTGCCAAGAGAGAACTGCCCTTCAAGCCTAGAGGACATTCTACTCGAGGAACATTTGCAAAGCGGCAACCTGGAGTTCTGTACACACCTTTACAAAACACTATTGTCTAGACACTCATTCTAGGTCTGATTCTCAAGCAGTACTAAGAAATCTTTTTTCTACTGTTCCTTCTCACAACCCACCTCCAACTCCGGCTACTGCTCGCTAGTCTATGCACAGCATGTGATTCTAAGCAGATTAACAAGCATCAGAAGACATGCATTACTTACCGTAATAGCATTTCTGATGATTGTATCTGCTTAGATTCACATGCGCCCTCCCTACCTCCCCGCTCAGGGTGGAAGGAACATAGACATCTTACTACTTCTCTCTTCTTCATGTACTCACTCACAATAGCCTTGGGCTCCATCATGGCAGAAAAAATGCAATGGGAGGGACCTCGGTGCGTAAGGGATTTTGGATACACTACAAGTCACGATGGGAATAGTGTTAGACACGCCTATGCCGACGTCCCCTTTCGGTCCCCGAAAGACAAGACGCAATACTCTGCGGTAACCACTGGATGTCGGACCATATGCATAGCATGTGAATCTAAGCAGAAATGCTATTACGGTAAGTAATGCATGTCGTACACTCCAAAATACACACTCTTAATATTTCTAAATTAGTAAATACCCTTCTGGGATGGCACACAGACACTTCCTACACCCTCAGGTGACTTTAGTAACTAGGACACTGTGCGCATTAATATACCACTGTTTGCATTTAGAACCAGACTTAGAGTATGCCAAAGAAAAAGTTTATTAGACCAAACAAGAGATCTCACAAATATTCTGAAGCAGGTAAGTACTTTTGGTAACCCCCAATGCAAAGTAAGTTAACCCCTTCCTGGAAGGAAGACTAAACACAATGTCAGAGTCTAGGTGAGCTGAAGCACTACTTGCAGGTAGGTAAAAGACTTGCACAATATATTAGAAGACTTTGTAGAAAAGAAGAAATCAAAGCAGGGCCACGAGCTGATTAGGTTTGTGAGGTAAAGAAGTTGTTAGCAACTCTATAAAAGCAACTAAGACCAGTCTCAACTGAGATCAAATGAGGTTACACAACAAGAGGTAAGTTCTCTTAGACTTTACAGTACCTATGGTTTTAAGAAAAGGGCTTTGGCTGGCTTCTGTTAATGTGCAGCTCTGCAGATCATTTGTTCCTAGGCCTCAGTCGTGGGGTCTGGACGACTCCTGCACTGCAATGGGACGGTCGGCGACAGAAAAGGACCAACTTCTATTCAGTGGCAAGTAATTGTATTGCCCTCAATATTGCATTGCGCCACAGCCAATAATAAAAAACAGTTTTATGATTGTCAATCATGTATTTTATATCCATCAAACAATGTGCCTTTCTGATAACGTGTTTCGGCAACACTAGTGCCTTTTTCAAATCTGGGCATTTCTTGTGTAACAAAAATTAGATTCCATTTTGGTTTGGCAGTCATTCCTATGTAGTTAGTTGTATGAATAATAACAGGGTTAAATTCCATTGGCCTATTGCAAATGCATGCGCGGCGTTGGCGCTCCGTGTGTATTTGCGAAAGAAGTTGATGTAATTACCCCTCTCAATCCCAAATTCTATTCAGTGGTACTTAGCGGTTTCAGCTCCTCGCGTCTAAGCAAATAGCAGCACTGCAGACTCTTGGCTGTCGAGATGGCCTTTCCTTGCATCTGGGGTCCAGCACTCTGAGGTGGCTCAGGCTTGGTCAGTCCTGCTTCCTGGGAGTCCAGAGGATCTTCCTGGAGCTCTTGGCCAACTTAAAAGCAACGCACATGATCTGGTGTTCCTCTCCCTGCTATTCGGAATTTCAACCAGCTCCGAAAGGATGTCTAGGTGGCTTACTTTTTATCCCACCAACTCAAGGGGAGAAGTTGTCCTTGCAGGGCTTCTCTAATTGAGGTCGAATTCGAGCTTCAGCACAGCAGCTGGGCTTCACCCGTCAAACCAATGGTCCAGGAGTTCCAGCAGGCGTCTCTTCCAAGTTCTTCTTCGGATTCCTTCGTCCAGTGGTCGACTCTGCCTTCCAAGCCAAAAAGCCTCACCTTTTTATGCAGGTTTCTCCCATTCATTCCAGTGTAGCTGTCAGTCACCCAACAGGGTGGCTGTCCTTGCCGGACAGCCAGCTGGCCAATCGCCTAGGAGTGCATTCCTGTTTCCTAGGAGACTAGGCACAGGGAGTTTCAGGCACCTCCCTCGCTTCCTGCTCCGGCCAGACACCCTGGAGCCAGAGGCGGGCTTCACTCGTGAATCCCGCTAAAGGCAAAACGAACAAAGGGACCGAACCTGGTTTGGCGCGCAGAGTAGATGTCAAGAAGGACTTTTCCACAATGAAATGGCGAAAAAAGAAGACTGGGCCATTTTGACAGAAATAGCACCTTTGGGTGTTTTACTGCAGCTGCGGTAAAAGCACACCACCGTAGTTAAAAAGTAAATCACTGCCACCAGCCATTCGAGGAAAGGGGAACATAAAATTGTTACATGAGAAGCTAGACAAAGGGGATACTAAGTAACCCCTCCAGCACCCTATTGTAAGATGGTGTGTGCTGGGTCTAGAAAGTTAAAAGTGTAAGTAAATCTTGGAAACATTAGTTTATCCAAGAGAAGGTATTTAAACCACGGGGAAATTTGAAAGACTTCCCTGTGCGACTGCACTGAATGTGCTGCGTGACACAATGTAAAAGATGATGCCTATGGAGTTTGTCAGACTCCACAACCAAAAGAAAGTGTTCAAATCGCATCAAAAATACACAAGTGGAAAAAAGGATCTCACTCTCTCCAGGTTAAAAAAATCAAGTTCTCAAAATCCAGCAAAGTTGCTGGTGGTCTATAAGGTAGAGAGGAATTAGCACATTTCTGAGAATTCTCCCTAACACCACTCCAGCCTCCTGTTTTGATCAACAGGGAAGATCCAGACCAACCTACTTCCTACCCTCGACTGGTGGGACTGGTGGGACCAACAAGGCTCGACCATCTGCATTTTGAGCCATCCATCGAAGGTCTGCGACTGTCCTCGGCTGCAATACCCCGTGATCTGAACTAATTTGCTGCGCATAGTCTTCTGATGTGCATTTTCGTCTGGATCTTCTTGGGCATCAGACTGGACCTCCAGTGGCTCTTTCTCGCTCTGATACGTTTGCCCTTTCAAGTCGGGGACCGAGAAATGGAGAGAGGTCTGCTGTGTGACAAGTCGCCAGACCTAAGCCTGTGTCGAGTCCCAACAAGCCAGTATCGTGAAGACCATCTGCTGGGCATCCCATCCAAAGAAGCTGACCATCTGCTCACGGCAAAGTTTCCTTCTTCAGACTCAAGGCCAAGAATCCGAACAGGAGCAGCTGTCTCCTCACCTGGGGACCCGCCGGTGGCACCATTTTCTTTCTTCAAGAAAAAGTACTGTCCTGCTCCTGGGTTCCCACCTGGGTGCTTGCTGTGTGAAATTGGACGACTCCTGAGCTTACACATTGGGGTGGACAACCCAACCGTGTTCTCACAGGCCTAAGGATACTGGTCCTTTAGTCTACAATCCTTTAGGGAGTGTACCTGTCCTCCCTGAGCCACCTTTTACCTAAACATTGTATGTACCTGCAACATAGAAGAAACCTGCTATTTTTGAGAACTTTGACAGCATCTTCCTTCCTTTGTTTTGCTGTCCAGGGGCCCTGGTTCCCCAGGGCCTCCTCTGACTCAGACTCTTATCCCCAGATAGGGTTGGACTTCGTGAAGTAAAGGCTGCTTAAAAGTACTTGCCAGTATCTGTGTTGGGTTACTTAATGTTGGTTACAAGAATTGATGTACTACTTTGACTACTCACTTCTGTTCATCTAAAGTCTACTATTACCTTGAGTAATGCTTAAATGTCTTACTGTATGAATGTGAATGTTTACTTATCTTTGATTCTAATATTGTGTTAGTTGCCTTAGTATTTATAATAACCATATTTTGTGTATAATTGTATTCTTGACTATCGGTGTACCCAGAGTTCTTTTTACGTGCCTACAGACCTTCTTCCCTCCTAGACTAATCCTGGCAGCTCTGTCATTGCTACCTAACCTTTTGGGTCATTGAGGCCAAATATAAGAATTGGAACCATGTACAGTAAAAGGAGTCTACTGCAGTTCTACCATAGGTGGACTTAAGTAAAACTCCCTAACATCTACCAACAAGCCCCACCAATTTGGCAACAGCAAAACAAGTGTTATAATCCACAAGCAAGGTGGACCGGACAAAAATCAACTAAGAATATGTTTGCTGGGCACCTCAAGCCCATGTTTCTATCTCCCATTGAGACTGTTCCTGTCAATGCTTGTGACATGAATAATGCAACTGTAACAGCTTGGTTGAATCCGAGGCAGCGCTCGTGAACTGTGCTCACGCAGAGGACCACAGTCCAGCACAGCAAGAATTTGTGACTAGTAGGCTGGAGTCTGAAACTGAGCACTCACAAATGAGGAACAAATGTGTGGTTCCTCGTGGAGCAGCCTTTCCACCAGAAACCGTGCAATGATTACAAGATGATAATGCGCGGAGTTGAAACCTTGGGCCACAGACATGTGCTTGTGTTCATAACACAAATTAAAGTAACTGAGGGGATTGGTAGTTGTAGAGCAAGCAAGCCATTCATACAGTTCAGAAGAGGTAACAGAAGATCAAATGAGGGGAGGTAGCAAGAACATCAGCGTAAAAGAGGGAGAGGAGTTCTCAGTGGAGCAAAGGAGTGGAGAGGAGATGATGAAAACATCAGTGTTGTAAGGATAGGAGGAGGCAATAAGTGAGCTGCAGTCTAACTTTGAGGAGGTTGAAAGTAGAAAAGCGGAGATGATGAAATGGTGCAGTGGTTAAGAGAGGAAAGAGGAGAAAGGGTGTGGTGAAGGGAGAGGAACACTCAGTAGTAATAAGGAGGTATGGAAGAGAAGAGGACTCTGCTGGAGCAGAGTATCTGAGATTCACGAGTTGGTGGAGGAGGCTAAGCCCAGTATCTGGGTGGCCAGGGGATCGTGAAGCCCAATGTCCATGAAGCCCAATACCATCCTGAGAAGAATCTTGAAGAATCAGACAACTGTCCCTATCCTGACGAATCTAGGCCCTGAGGCCTAAGCGTTGTTCCAAATCAAATGGCATGTTTTTATATGATTCTTATCTTTGCTAAGGTTTAAATTATCTCAGACTATTTCTCTTTGATTTCTACTTGTTATTGGAGGAAATTATTAGGGATGACCTCAGGTGGTCAAAGTCTGCATGCTCATTGCCAATGAAATGTCTGCAAATCTATAGTATAACCTAGATGATATGTTGAAAATCGGGGCCCTCTACCATGGTAAGATATAGAGTAAAAATTGCATTTAATTTGAAAGGATTGTCATATTTTTCTCTATATGTAAGGTGGTGCATGTCCAAGGTTATGGAAAGATAACCGGCAAGAACCAAGTTACAGCAACAAAGGCAGATGGCAGCTCACAGGTTGTCAACACGAAGAACATCTTGATAGCTACAGGTTCAGAGGTTACACCTTTTCCTGGAATAGAGGTATGTATAGTCATTGTTTGATAATGAGCTATACATTTACTTAATCATGGTTGTGTGCATGTCCTGTAACCTTGCTGAATGTTGGGCAGTTCTTCTGTATTATCTTGTGACTACACTTATGAAGCATCATGTCACTGCATGTAAAATGTGCTCTGCTGAATGGTAGCCAAATTTCCCTGTCTTCCGAGTATTGGTCTTCAACTTCACACCCGGCGATCAAGTCAAAATTGAGAATTTACAAAATGGTTATTCCTCATTTTGGTTAGTTGGGGAGAGCATTTCTGTTCATGGGTCTTCATGTTTTCAGCCAGAATCTTGTTCATTCTTGTTATATTTTGTAATGTTTCTAGGTTGATGAAGAAACTATCGTATCATCCACTGGTGCCTTATCATTGAAGAAGGTACCTGAAACAATGATTGTCATTGGAGCAGGTGTTATTGGTGTGGAATTGGTAAGTTTTGTATTTGAATTGCCAAATCCTTTATGATCTCGCTTCCGTTACCTTCTTCGATTTGTGTGTTGACTTTGTATCTAGATGTGATAAAATCTCATTCATTAACCTAATTGGGGGAGCAGAGTATCTGGGAATTAGAGGGAGTCATCTACTTAGTAATGCAACCCCTGGTGGTGGCGTGTGTAGGATCTCTGAGTCTGCCTTACTTCACCTCCCTCTTCTGTAAAGGATTTTCTGTGCTGTCTGTAGTACTGAGAATGGGGCAGTGTAATGATGTTAAAGGGATAGTCCAGTAAAAAATGTTATTTTAAAAATAGATAGGCAACATTAAAAAAATACTAGCACTTTTTTAAAAAAACTTCCTATGTAAAATTTTGAGCTATTCAAGCTCAAAATTCGCAAAAGCAAGCACATGGGCGCATCCATTTTGTGAAATGGATGCCCGCCTGTGCTGGCTTTTGCTTTTGCAGCACTAATGAAGGAAAAGCCAGCCAGCTGTAGTAAACAAAAGCTACCACTGGGTGGCTTTTCCTTAATTGGTGCCGTGACTCGGAGGACGCGGACCGGAGACCAGAGCAGGAAAGCTGCAGCTGAATCTCGGTAAGTGCTATTTATTTAAAAAAAAAAAAATAAGCACTAGCTGTGTTTTTTTTTTCTAAGTTTTCTGGGCTGGAGGAGCCCGGAAAACTTGGAAATAAAACCGCAGCTTTAAAAACGTTGTATTTATGTTTGCGGTCGCTTTTGAAGCGACCACAAACATAAATACGACGTTGTGTTTGAAAACGCTGCGCTTTTTCTTTACAAGTTTCTCAGGCTCCTCCGGCTCGGAGGAGCCTGAGAAACTCGGAAAGAAAAACCGCAGCGTTTTCAAACACAACCGCGTTGTGTTTCTGCCTAAGTCTGCTTTCCCATTTGGGGCTCTCGGGCTTCCCACGGGGGGCCCGAGAGCCCCAAATGGGAAGGCAGATTTAGGCAGAAACACTGCAGCATTTAGCATTTCCCATTTGGGGCTCTCGGGCCCCCCGTGGGGAGCCCGAGAGCCCCAAATGGGAAATCCACTGTAGGCAGAAACACTGCGGCATGTAAACACAAACGCGTTGTGTTTCTGCCTGCCTTGGCTTTCACTTTGGGTCTCCGGTGCTCCCCCAAGGGAGCACCGGAGACCCAAAGTGATAACCACAGCAGGCAGAAACACAACGCGTTTGTGTTTGAAAACGCTGCGGTTTTTCTTTCCGAGTTTCTCAGGCTCCTCCGAGCCGGAGGAGCCTGAAAAACTTGGAAAGAAAAACCGCAGCATTTTCAAACACAACGTTGTATTTATGTTTGCGCAAACATAAATACAACGTTTTTAAAGCTGCGGTTTTATTTCTAAGTTTTCCGGGCTCCTCCAGCCCGGAAAACTTAGGAAAAAAAAACGCAGCTAGTGCTTATTTTTTTTTTTTTTTTAAATAAATAGCACTTACCAAGATTCAGCTGCAGCTTTCCTGCTCTGGTCTCCGGTCCGTGTCCTCCGAGTCCCGGCACCAATGAAGGAAAAGCCACCCAGCGGTAGCTTTTGTTTACTACAGCTGGCTGCCTTTTCCTTCATTAGTGCCGCAAAAGCCAGCACAGGCGGGCATCCATTTCACAAAATGGATGCGCCCATGTGCTTGCTTTTGCGAATTTTGAGCTTGAATAGCTCAAAATTTTACATAGGAAGTTTTTTTAAAAAAAAGTGCTAGTATTATTTTTTTAATGTTGCCTATCTATTTTTAAAATAAACATTTTTACTGGACTATCCCTTTAAGGGTACATGCTGGCAGTTCACATATGGAAGTAACAGGAACGCTGACATGGCGCGCAAGCCTGCTGAAGGATAAGAAGAAACACTTGCCATGAATAGCGGACATGCACTAGACTGGAGGGGAGTGGGGGACCTCATGAACCAGCTGTATAAACGCAGTTAAGCGAGAACAGTTCAATGCCTGCACAGGTGGATGTTAGAGTAGATTTCCTTTTTGGGTGAAATTCTCTCCACCTGTGATTTCCCCAACACTTTTTGCTGGACTCTTGGTTTTTATCTGACTCTTCTGAGTGAGGGTTACCATTTTCCACACTCACCTAGTCTTTTACTCTGTACTTGGGAACCCCTTCTCTCTTTTTGATACCCTTTTATGGATTTATGCTTTCCTCCATGTTTTCGGGCTTTTACCTTTTACTATTGCAGCATACAGCACTTTCTGTGCAGTGTTGCTGGAAGCTCCTGGAGCTTCCTTTTAACAGAGTTAAATACTGTTACCATGGCAGGGGGGCACCCTTTTTGTCCCTTCCTATTTTATGTTGAGATCGTCACACCCCACCTTATGTGGAGTGCTGAGGGGAAACGTGGTCTCCCCTTTCTCACTGGTTGAGTAACTTTTAGTTACTGTTACAAGTTCAGCTGACAGGCTGGTGGCAGTGTACCTATTTGCATAACTTTGAGGCCTTATACCGCAGGCTGTCTTCTCAGCAACTGTTGGGACACAGGGGTCACCATTTGTCTAAAATGGTTGCTGGACCTTTTCAAGCCCTATTGATGATGACTTGCTGTTATGTGAGCTGTCTTCTACCTTACCGGGTGGGAGAGGTTCTGATGGGTCTTTTGTCTTTGCCAGGCTTTACTTGGAAAGCCTGCCAAGGCTCTCTGAGTGCCTGAAAGGACAGGAAGTGGGGGAGGTAACCAAAACTCTCCTGCTCTTTGTCCTGCAGTGTGCCTCCCTGGAATCAGTTTGAATTGGGAGGCTGGTTGTGCCCCTGGACAGCTGCTCCCCAGCTTTGCATGAGAGGCTTGAATGGCGATTGGTGGGCTCAGCCTGTTTTCTTGCATAAAAGGAGAGGGTTCTGGAGCTGAACCTCAGTCGACCACTAGACTGAAGATCCAAAGAGGAATTGGAAGAAGTACATCCCAGCAACTTCCAAGGGACTGCCAGAGCCGTTGAGTGACCACTGAACACCCCCCCCCCCCAAAATTCTGAATGACAGGGTAGATCTCTTTTAGATGACTGAAGGCCGCCTGCATTTTGCGCCATCCCACAAACAGCTGTGACCTTCCCGGGCTGAAAACTCCCAATACCTTGGGACCTATGCTATTTTGCGGTGCAATGTCATGTGAAGCGCTGCACCAGCTGATCCCTCATGGGCATCCTTCTGGGCCTTTCCACTCCCTGAAGTCCCCTCACCTGAGTCGAGGACTGAGAACCGAAGAAATGTCTCCCGGACCATAACCGCTGCTGAACCGAAGCTTGTGTAGGGATCCAACGCACAGGTGCCGCAAAAACCCACTGCTGGGCATCCCACTGCCCAAGTGCATTTGCCTGTCCCCTCAAATTCCTTCGTCAGCCATTCAAGCCAAGAAGACCGAATTGGGGGCAACTGTCGCCTCACCTTGGGGACCAACCTGCTGCACCAAGTTCTTCATTGATGAGGTACGGTTCCAAGCCCATCTACTTACCTTGGTCTTGTTGCGTGGCTCAGGTGTTCTTGGAGGACTGCAGTTAAGCTGTTAATTGCCCCTGCCCTTCCAAGGTACTCCGAGTCCTATAATGTTAATGTTAAAGGACATTTGTACCGCGCACTATCACCACCGGAGTGGTCCCCTGGCACTCTGGCGGCTCTGAAAGAGAGATGTTAGGTGAGTTAGTGGGTAGAGGCTGGAAAAGTGCAAGAGTGTAGTGATGTGCTGTTGGCAGGCTCAGTCTGGTGGGTCCATCGGCTGGGCCTGTGGTGTATGCGGCCAGTAGTCGTTGTGTACTGATGTGCGAGTCTGTGTGTTTGTTTTGTTGTTGCAGTGTAGTGAAGTTTGTGCGGTTTGTTGTGCTGGAGGTTTGTTGTTGTGTTTGGTCTGGAGTTTGAGAGGTGTATGCAGAGGAGGAAATTGTTAGTGGTATTGGTTAGTTGGCATCTCTATCCTGAATTGACCATTTGGGCTCGCGAAATTTCACCCGATGGGGTGCTTAGGCACCCTGTGCCTCTGAAGGTTCCTGCCCATTTTGCATTCGAGGCCCCTTGAACATCTCGCTGCCTCCTCCGCCCGCTCTGTCAACAACCTTGCATGTTCCTCATCCCCACCCACATGGCTAGTGTGCCTGCCATTCTCCATACCTCAGTTAGTGTGGTGATTGGTGGTATCTCGCCAGTTCCACAACCCAGTGGTACCTAGTTGTATCTAAACCGGCGGTTGGGGATGGTAAGGATTGGCTGGGGTTGTTGCCTCCGTCTCCATGGGTCTTGTATGTGAACCACTCTGTCCGGCGTCATCCCTCCCGCTGCCCTGGATGCTTCTCAGTCGGTTCTGGGAGCTTGTCAATGTCCTTTCCCGTTTAGTCATTTTGTCCTACTGTTTCGGTTTAATCGGTGGTATTCAAGAACCAAGTTTTCAGTAATTTTCTGAATTTAAGGTGATCTTTGGTGTTCCTTATTTGTTTTGGGAGGTTGTTCCAGGTTTTTGCGGCTAAGTGGTAGAAGGCGGTTCCGCCGAGTTTTTTCTTGATGTAAGGTTTTAGTTCCAGGCGTATTTCGTTGGTTGACCTGAGGGGTCTCGTTGGCTTGTAGATTTTCCTTGTCCGCAGATTGCCCTGTGCGTTATGCACATTGTTTTGAAGGTGGTACGATGTTTTACTGGGAGCCAGTGTAGTGTTTTTAGGGCAGGGGTGATGTGGTCTCTTCTGGAGAGTTTGAGGAGTAGTATGGCTGCTGTGTTTTGGATCCGTTGTAGCTTCTTCAGTAGGTATTCCGAGGTAGAGGCTGTTTGCATAGTCGATATTTGACATGAGGGTGACGATAGTGAGAGTTTTGTGTGTGAAGGAGAGGAAAGTTATTTTCTTGCCGTGTGGAGGAGGAAGAAGCATTTCTTGACTGTTGCGTTTATTTGCGGTTCTAAGGTTAAGGTGTTATCCATCAGGACTCCCAGATGTTTTACTACCTTAGACGGTGATGGTGCGGTTCCCATTTCTGTTGGCCACAGGATGGCGGTTTCCTTCTCTTCGTCTTTTGATATGATCATGATTTCTGTTTTTCCTGGGTTGATTTTCAGGTTGTTGGCATTCATTCAGTTGAAGACTTCTTTCAGACAGTTGGTTAGGTCTGAATGATCGGCTTGGGTGTCTTTGATTTTGTAGATGATTCGAGTATCGTCTGCGTAGTTGTAGCATGTGATGTTTTTTTTCGTGAAGATTCTCATAACTGGGGTTTGGTAGATGTTAAAGTACAGTGGTGATAGTGAGGATCCTTGTGGCACTCCACAGTCGTTAACTTGTGGGGTGGATTTGAAGGGTTTAATCAAAACGGTTTCTGTTCTGTCTGCTAGGAATGATTTAGTCCAGCGTAGCACTGTCTGTTATGCCTATGTCTTCTAGTCTTTTGGTTAGGGTGTTAAGGCTGCGGAGAGGTCGAGCAGAATAAGGGCTGATGTTGTGTTGGAGTCTGCGTTTGTTTTTAGGTCGTCCCAGATGGATAGTAGTGCTGTTTCTGTACCTCTTGTGGGTCTGAAGCCGACTTGAGCTTGGTCTAGCAGGTGGCATTTTTCGACGTATTCTTGGGTGGGTTTGTATACGTAGGTTTCAAGGAGTTTTGCTGTGTAGGGGATGTTAGAGATTGGTCTGTAGTTGGAGAGGTCATCTACGTCGCTGCTTGTGTTTTTCAGAGGTAGTTTGATGTAAGCTGATTTGAAGGTCCTTGGTACGGTTCCTGTTGCTAGTGATAGATTTAGAAGGTTTCTGTAGAAGTCCGCTGGAGTTCCTTGTGCAAGGATTGATTTGTAGATGTCCGGGGGACAGGGATCCATCGGTGAACCCGCTTTCTTGCTGTGTTTTACCAGCATTGCGAATCCCTCTGCTGATATTTCTGGAAAGTTATCGAGTTTGTGTTGCGGTTCTGAGATAGGTTTGTTTGGTTGTATGTTGCTGTCGGTTGGCCTCTGTTGGATGGTTTGTCGGATGTCATTGATTTCTTTTTTTGTTGAAGGGGTCTGCATGGTCATTGCAGAGTTTCCACAAGGGGGTTAGGGTTTTGTCACAGCCTGTTGGGTTTCTCATTTATTTAATGATGTAACACATTTCTTTTTGTGTGTTGGTGGCCTTTGTGATTCTGCCATCGTAGTGCCTTCTCTTTGCCTTTTAGTATTTCCTTCTTGTATGCACGGATTTGCTTCCGGAACAATGTTTTTTTGTCTTGGTTGAAATGTTTTCTCCATTCAAGTTCCATCTTTTTTGTTTTTCTTTTTCATGGTGTTTAATAGTGGGGTAAACCATTAAGCCATTGCTCTTTTTTGGATGGTGTAAATGGTTTTTCCGGGGCTATCTTGCCAATTGTATCTGCGATCCATTTGTGTAATATCTCTGCTTTCCCATCTAGATCATCTAGCTCTAATTATGTTGTTGAGGGTTTGGTTAACTCCAGTTGTTCGAATAGGTTGCTTTCTTTGACGTCTTTCCAGTTTCTTTTTGTGGTGTTTGAGAGTTTAGGGGGTTGGCTGCAAAGTTGCGTAGGCAGAGTGATTACGAATGGGATGATGAGATGGTCGCTCCACAGTATTTGTATTG
Organism: Ambystoma mexicanum; assembly: GCF_040938575.1. Classification (NCBI taxonomy): domain Eukaryota; kingdom Metazoa; phylum Chordata; class Amphibia; order Caudata; family Ambystomatidae; genus Ambystoma; species Ambystoma mexicanum. The sequence goes on from NC_090936.1 coordinate 664,950,759, forward strand.
GTGGTGCCGTGGTGATGAGTTTTTCCTCGGCGAAAACTACGTCCAGAGTGTGTCCTGCCGAGTGTGTTGCCCCTTTTACTAGTTGTCGTAGTTTCATGGAGGTGAGTTGTTCAGTCAGTGAATTTTGGGAGTTGGCTTGAACCAGATGTTGGAAGTCCCCCAGGATGATTAGGTGTTCGTGGTTGATGGCTTTGTTGGTGATGGCTTCTATGAAGTGGTCAACGAAGGATGGATCGTAAGTTGGAGGTCTGTACAACAGGATGAATGTGATGTTGGTTTTTGGGCTCGCTGTTAGGTGTATGATCATGGGTTTGCAGTTGAGGATGTGGAGTGGTTCGTCTGTTCTTATTTTTAGGTGTTCTTTGAATGCTATTGCGATGCCGCCTCCTCGTTTTTCCTGTTTATTTGAAGGCATTGTAAGTGAGACGTGGTATCACAAGTATGACACTGACACAAAAGGTACGATTTGTAAAACCTTTATTCAATTCTCAGGGTTTGTAAAACCTCCTCCTTTGCCCCATAGCTAAGATGGGAGTAGTCTATACTATCAAATAATAAAGAAAGCGCAGTCTTAGTCAGTATCTGTCAAATCAAAATGGCCTATGCTAACAAAACCTAATGCCTGCCTAAAGTGTGCAAAGGGGAATATGTATGCGAAGGAAAATCAGTGTTAGAATATAAAGAATCAAAGTTGCTGAGTCAGCTCTCCTCCCCACATTGGACAGCACATAGTAATGCGGTCCCCATAGATAGGATGAAACACTCTGGCTCAGGTTCTCAAAACAAAGCAGTTCAAAACGTGGATCGAGGCCCGCTTGGCCTTCCACGTTAAAGTCACTTTTCCAGCGTTCCAAAAGTTATTTCACAGTTCAACAAAATGTTCACGCAGACCTCCCTTGATTGGGCTCAGACCTCTCAATCACAGCACTTTTAGGGGTTCCCTTCCCCTAACTTATCACACTTCCGGTCTCCCTCAGTCGGGCTCGGACATTTTCCTGATGTCAAAGACTTTCGAATGTGCAAGGCTTTTACTATAGACCTCTGCAGGACCACTTCGACTTTCCCTTTAGCTGGCACTCTTGTGTTATTTGCCCCAGTGTTTCTTGGTGTGTGTAGTTCAATATCATAAGCACAATAGTTCAATATTCACTTTCTACTTCCCCTTTTTCCTGGGTCAATCTTGATCATCATGTTTTTAAAGTTCATTCACTTCGTTGCTTTATGACCAAAACATTTCACCTTTCGCAGAGACTTTTGAGTGGGCTGCTTCCTTTCAGCGGACCACTACGCTACTCTGGATCACTGGCTTCACAGTTATCAGTAATTTAAAGTTCACACTGGGTCTGCCTTTCTTCACTTCTCATCCACTTGCGTGCAGTCTTCACTTGTAAGATATATTGTTGCCACTTCAATCTTTCCGTAACTCATACCAGTCTTTCATCTCGCTTGCCAACACATCAGCTGTGTGCATTCCTTTATTGTCTTTGCCCTTTTAATTCACAAGTCCAGGTTAATGCCACAGGCTTGGTCTTGCCTCACCAACTCTGTCGTTCACCTGGGAGGGTTGCGGGTGCCTTTGAAACACAATGCAGTCTTGTCTGGGATTCGAACTTCTCCACGTATCTTACGGTTCTTTGGAGGTAACACCCTCCTGCAGGGAACTCCTGGGTTTCTTTACCCTTGATTCTCGTCCCTATATCTGTCTCTCTGTTCCAGTAGGTTCGCCTTCGCCCCAGAAGTTCTGCTGCTGCTCGGGTTCCACCTTGCTCAGGGTGTGTGTGTCTATGCTCCGCCTTTTATCCCCGTGAGGAGAGCTAATGGGTATCGGATGTATGTGATTAAAGTCCAGTGCCTGACTTTGCCTAATCCGATTAGGACATGTCCAATGAGAAGGGTTATCCTTGTTACTCTGTTGCCCTCTTCTTCGGCCCAGTGTTTGTTTTGGAAAAGGGGGGATGGGTTGGGACATCGGAGAATCCTATGAAATAGGCTGGGTCATAGGTACGGGAAAGTGAGAATACCGGATCTCACCATCAGTCGCCTCATCCCCACTCCCCAAAGGCCCCTCACCCAGGGGACCCTCCTGCACTGGTCCACCCCCAGGGTCTGGATCCAAAGGCGATGGCCGTGCCCTGGCCATCTGATAGAGAGATCCCTGGGACTAGTAGGTGACACACCCTTTGGTTGCTCGCTGTCCCCTTGGTTGCTCACTGTCCTCTTGGGGCGAATAACAGATTAGGCTCTAAATTGTGAAAACTAGCTACTACCTACCTGCAACCCTGAAGACACCCTCATAGACCTTTTTCTGTTTGCTGCTTGCCTACCGCTTTCCTCTTCAGCCCTAGGTCACTGTATATCCAGTGCCCGCTTTGACTCTTTTTGGCTCCTTTACTATAGGGTTGAAAGAGTTAACTAACGTTGCAAGAGCTAATTTAAGATTCCTCATTAGTATTAGTAATTTTCACTAACACTTGCGTTGCTTTAAGTGTATTCTACTAGGATTTTACTGTGTGGATAGTACTTGAATGACTTTTTCTAAAGCTTTAGTGTATATAAAATAAATATTTGTATATAACTGGTAGTGTGTCAGTGTTTCCTTGAAACCATTGTACGCTCTGGTTGCTGGGTGCCTCACTACATAACTTATCAACCCCTAGACTAAACCTAGCTGCTCAGCCATTGCTACCAAACCTCTGGGTAGTACAGGCTAAACCTAGGGGGTTACAACCTTGACATCTAGTGGTGTTGCAGCGGTTGGATTGTGTAGTTTTGGACACACAAACTTGGAGATACAAGTGTTCAGGCAAGCAAGCCTCTAAGGCTGGGCAGCAGAAAGGTTTTGTGTAAGAGTAAAATTGCAAATTCTGTAATATGGAGAATTGTAAGCATGATTCTCTTGTACTTGTTAAAGTTGAACAACTTAAAGAATGGTGAAAGAAAAAATGCCTCTGTCCAAAAGGCAACACAAGTGCTTTCATCTTTAGAAGTCCCAGAGTAGGCCAGTATCACCCAGATTAAAGATTGATTTAGTTTAAGGTTTTGAAGTTGATATTGATTTGAGTTAATTGGGTGAGGAGGAAGAAATTGAATTGGAGGAAGACTTGGCACCAGCTAGAAGTACTTCACCAGCCCTACCTGCCATGCCCTCATCCCCACATACCATGTCTTTGTGAGTTAGATAAACTAAAAGCAAGGATTGTGGAAATAAAGTTACAACTGGAGCACAGAAAGCTGGAATTGAGAGAGAAAACTAAATCATGAACTAGAAATGAGGAAGAGGTGTTTTTCTAACTGTCCTTCACTTTCAGGGTCCTCTGGTGGTGATGCTTCCAGGACTAGGAAGCCCAAGCTCCCTAAGGAGGAACTGGTGAGTCAATATAATGTGTGATGAATCCTATGGAGTCCTCAAGGTCTCCTCTCAAGTAGCCAGGGAAAGGCAGATGCTTCCTGGCCTGGGGGCAGTGTTAGCCGGGAGGATCACCTGGGAGGAGAAGGGCCCCAGAGAAACGGGAGGACTTCATTGGATGAGACTCAGTACTTGCCTACCTACAGGAAGGGAATATCATTAGTGCCAGTACATGTACTGGTATGTTGTCAAAGAGAACGGGTACTCCCTAAAGTTAATTGTAACAATGTGAATGGAGTCAATTATAACTGCTCATGTATTAAGTGTGAGAAAAGCCTGTATAAAATTTGTATCACTCCCAGAAATAGGAAACCCTATGAGTCCGAGGAAAAGCATGCAGAGAGGTCTTGTAAAACTATGCTTCAGGAGAAAAAAGGACTTGGGGGAATTATTATTGAGAAAACTGACTTGTGTTATGAACTTCAAGTCCCAGAATTCCTAGAGTACTGGGACGAAGAAGAGGGCTGCAGAGGAACAAGGTTGCAGAGTGCAGCCCATTAAGGTTTATGACCCACACCTGTGGATGGCAGAGAGATATAAAAGGCCCCGTCAGGTGCAGTCCATGAGACCAAGGTCGAAGACAGCGAGGCAGTAGCAGGAGAGCAGCAGTAATAGTAGTAGTAGTAGTAGTAGTAGCAGTTTGTGGAGGAGTTGTGGAATCGACATGAAGCAGCAGAGGAAGAAATCATGGCACAGCCAGGATGCCGGAACCAGTGGCGAGCGTAATTGATGCCGATTCTGAGAGGGTGAAAGCACACCTTTTTATAACTTTACCCATTGTGAAATGTTCAGCAGTGGCAGGCCTGCGTCAGGTCGCCAAGGAGATCTCCGCTGCAGAGGTTGCACACCGGAAAGTGTACGTTTCTGTGACTTTCCCTGTGGTGAAGTGTTCAGCGGTGGCAGACGAGCACCGGATCGCTGTGGGATCCGCAAGGGCTCTGGAAGTCAGACATGGGAAAGTTGCCGGGCCATGCACCAGATATGAAGCAAGACGAGCTTGGAACAATTGGGGCGGGGCAGTGTTTGAGGTTCATGGATGAGCACAACAAACCCGTTGAGTTCACTATTTTGTGACCCTGGAGCACTTCATGATTACCTGTTGCCTGAAGCCAGACTCCCGTTTCAATATCGAACTGATGTAAAACAAATTACTGATCATGATGCATGCAACTGATATAACGCAGGGCAGATGGCATAAAGAGACTTTAAAGGGCCCACCAGAAGGAGGTGATTGGTTATCACCCACTATATCACAATCTCACAAAGGGGCAGTTTTTTCAAAAGGGGAACATAAACTACTATCGGCAAAGCCAAAATGGATGCACATTAAGGCAATGTCATGATGCATACCCCCGGGCATCCAGACCATGTCCATCAGCCCCGGGAGCAGGCATCATGTCGCCTTGAGAAAACCCAGCAACCCCTGCTAGGGGCTGTCTGGTTCAGTCCTGGCGCCAATGGCGCCAGGCTCATATGAAACATCAGTCCTGGCGCCATAGGCGCCAGGCTCATAGGTGCACACTTACCTGATGCAGACCATGCTGCAAGAAGATCCAAACCCATGTGAGGCCTGGAAGGGACTACTTTACCTTGGGGACTATTTTGTTACTCAGGTGTGGTCGGGGAGGAATACCTATCTGGGACTACTTTGGAGGCTATTTAAACCACGCCCAAAGTGCAGCACACGCTTCGCATTATTCTGCATCCAGCAGTGTAACGCTCACCGTGCCAGCAGCAGCATCCAGCCTTCTGCCATGCCCACCTCGAACCTGGAGCACCTAGAAAGAAGGAAAGAAGCAAAGATTAGAACAAGAGTATTACCTGATTTCTTACCTGATTCCGGATTCATCGCATCTTCAAACCAGAGGAAAGACTTTGTTTTAAACGCGTCGCAACGCCAGCAACAGCGCCGCGCCATACTCACTGTTCCACGCAGCATCTCTTCAATCCGGCGCTGTCTCCATCTTTACATCGCCGAATCCCGGCACCTAAGGGGGACAAGAAACAACAAGGTGAGCAGAGAGAACAGACAGAGACAATCGCTTTAGCCACTATATGCTTACCTAATTTTACCGCCAGAGGTATAATTCATCAGCACGCCACCTCTTCTAATGCCGCACCTGTAAGATAAGGAGAAAGCAGCAAGTTTAACCCTTGGCATTATTTACCGGACAGTTTTGGGTAACACAGACTTTTACCGAAGCGCTTTCAGGTGTCAATCTTCTTATTGGGTCAAAGCTGCAAAATAAAAGAGGAATTGGACAGGAGTGAATTCCAGACATTTTGAACTCTTATAAACTATATATTTACGGCTCTTCGCCAGGACCTTTTGGAGTCAGGATTCGTCTACAACTCTTCCAATATCTTCAGGCCAGTGAAGTAACTGGTCATCAATGCGCCCCTGCATGCTTCGCAGGATGGTGGGCTCATCCTTCAAGAATATATGGTGAGATTGCTGAAGGCGCTTCAGAGGTGATTAGTGGGAAGGACATTGGGTGTGCTATCACTTGAATCCACAAGTGGCTAAATCTATCTCTCCACTTGTAGGAGAATATTTCTACGGGCAGAGCAGACAAGATTAGGAGGGCAGATCCAGTCAGTCATCACTGCACTACGCATCACATGGGTGGAGGCCGCAGCAGTCCGGGTCCGACCGACGCCCCTGTGGGAGCCAGGTGAGCGTAACAGGCAATTGAGAAACAACAAGGGTTGCCTAAGCCAAGATACGTTAACTTCAACTAGCAGTCTGTGTGAAGAATATTGTCCAGGTGTAGAGAAGTTTTAAGCCCACATTGCCAAAGAACTGTGAAGATGAGTTATTATCAGCATTTGGTTAATAGAAAGGTGGAACAAGATTGACAGGTGGGCTGCCCTTCTGATGCAAGAGGTTTAGGAGGAAGGACCCATTGCTTGTCTTTCGTGTGGAAAACACTTCAGTGTAATTAATAGCACCAGTATGATTCTTGCATCACTTGAAAAAAGTCGTAAACCTAAGTGTGTGAAGCAGAAGACATTGTTAAAACATTTTCAGTTGACCCTTTCCACAGAAGTACTAAGAGGTAGTAGTTGGGCCTGGCAAGAAGTATACCAGATTTTAGAACTTTGTGCCAATTATTTCTGTTCAGGCAGGAGACTATACCCGCACAGAGAGCTGCAGTAGTTTATCTTGGCTGGGAGGAGAGTATACCAGACCAAGAGCATTTGTAACCATTGGTCCGGTTCTGGCAGGAATTCACCGGGCAGTGTGCTGTAGAAGTGGTAAAGCTGGCAGGAGAGTAAACCAGGTGGAAGCTCAAAGTTCTGTGGTGGGGTAAAGCTTATGACCAGGTGGTGCCAAAATATCTTGACAAAGAACTTCGTTTCAAAGCTAATGAAGTTTTCTAGCGGATGTCTGTTTTGATAGAGTAGAACTGAAGCTGAAGTGTTGCCAAAATTGTTTTGAACTTAATGAAGTTCTGAACTATTAATTGTTGATGACAAAAAGCTGTCTCAAGCCCTTGACTACAAGTGGGAAGAGGAAAGGTTTTTTAAACAATTGTGAACCATCATTGGAATCCAAGTTGGAACTTTGTGTTAAACTGGATTAGAAAGAGAACTGAGTGGAACTTTTGGTTAGGGCAGAGGATTTCCTTATCTTTTTGAACATTTAAAGAAAGACCTGCTTAAATCTGGGGAAAGTGAGTTTGCCCAGGTTATCGGAAGAAGCAACTATTGTGGTGTCACTTACACTGTTATATTTGTTGTTGTTAAACTGCCATATATTTCCTTGTCAATTTATTTTGTATGTAAGTGTGAAGGACAGAAACCTTTTTGTTTTGCTTTAGTTTATTTTAAGCAGGGAAGAGGGCGCTAGAGAGCCATCCAAGATGGTGTTTCACTAGCGAGCTCCGTACAGTCCCAGAGAAAGATCTTGAAAATATAGCTCTGTAAACTTCCAAACTCCCCTTAATCATTGAATGGTGCCACATGAACCCCCCCTGCCCTCCGAGAAGCCCTGTGAACAGTCAGCTGGGCACTGTGTGCAGCTACATCCTCTAACAACTCGATCTTGCAGTGGGGGAAGGGCCGCGACCCTACCGCAGCACGGAGCAGCTACGACATCGAGGCTGAGCACCAGACGAGCCCCAGCAGGAAGGTCCCCCTCCACGGCCCTCGCCGTGACCCCAAAAACCGCTGTGCAGTGCCTCGATCGCGCCTAAACGACCTGCAGGGCGGAAAGGTGGGTCGCTGGCAGATCGGCACCCAGGAAAGAAGACTGCAGCAGACCGCGGGCCTGCAGCATCAGGCGCGGTGGAGGCAGTCGGGAACCCGAACAAACAGCCCGGACCCCCGGGCTGAAAGCAGCGCAGAACACTGCTGGGCACCGCCGGCCTGTGGACACTGCGCAACATCGAGGAGGCGACAGAGAGGCGGAGGCCACCGCGGTCCGGAGACATGCGACCAGGAACCAGGTAGGAGCGATGCTGGGTGCAATCCTTCCTTCACCATCTTGAGACGCTCCCACAGCCGCGGATCCCCGCGCCCTCATCCGGCCCCCCCAACCCCCCCCCCCCAAAAACACTATAACCGGCCGTGGGCCTCCGGTTCCTCGAGGACAGGCGACTTGGGCTCCCCCCTCCAGATACACTGCGTAGGCCAGAATAGCCAGCTGATCCCACAAAGCGGCAGCTTGTGACCCCGCCTATAATAAAAAGCACCCACAAAAGTCGAGATAGCACCCCGTTTCTTCACTAGCAGAAGAACTGCATAAGGAAGGTCAATCTCACTAGCAGGCCGGGACAACAACAGAAATTAGAAAGGCCCTTTGCGCCCACAAACCAGAGACCGCCTGAAAACCTCAACAAAACCCAACCCAATCGGGCAGCAGGCAGAACATCAGCGACTCCACGCGATCTCCCACCAAGCTTGCCCGCGCAGCGTCCATCAACGCACTGGCCAGACTTGAAAAGCACCAGCCACAGAAACTCGCCAACCAGCCATAGAAACTCGCCAATCCTGGCACACAAGATCTTAGCTATCCCTAAAGAATATAACGCCTAAGCCGGGAGACCTAGTCATCACCCCCAGCAACCCAAAGTGCACCCGATCCATCATTCAGGAAATCCCTCCACCTCCCTAACTGCCTTGACTCATCACTGTGAAGACACTATCACCAATATGGGCAAGACTGATCAATTGCAACGTAGATTGACATTTGAGACCGGGGCCATAGCCAAAACTCCTAAGCAACCAAACCACAAGTCTGCCCTAACACCAGATATGGAACAAGATAATGAGCTGCCGCCCCCCCAACCCCTGCAGCCCTCGACATAGAGAAATAATTCTCGTACTCAAGTCATGCATAGGCAGTCTCGATTCTAAAATTGACACCCTCTCATCCAAAGTGGACCAAATATAACACCACCTAGATAAGCACGGTGAAAGACTGAACACCATTGAACAGAGGGTCTCAGACCTGGAAGACTATGTCATCCCTGTCAACCAAAATAACATCACTAGAGCGCCAGGTGAAGGAAATTGTTGCTAAAAACAAAGATTTGGAGGGGCGCAGCTGCCGCAATAACATCAGATTGGTGGTGGTAAGAGAACAAGCCCCATCAAAGATGGAAGACTTTGTGGAACGGATGTGCAAGGATATTTTCGGAGCGGCTGCTTTCTCTCAGCTGTTCGTTGTGGAAAGGGCAAATAGAATCCCAACCAATTGCCCGATCCCAGGAGCAGCACCCCTCCCAATCATTGTCAAATTGCTGAACTTCAGAGACTGCAACCTAATACTCAGATTAGCCAGAGATCAAGGCGACATCCTGTACGGCGGAGACAAAATCCAGTTATTTCCGGATTTTTCACCAGCAGTGCAAGGGTCGTGCAGAGCCTTCGGAGGGGTAAAACGCCGCCTTGAGTGCATCATGTCCCGAAGCAGTACCACTAGATCTCAATGGAGATTCAAACACTGGTCCCTCCAAGACCAGGTCTTTGCCGACGAACTACGAACTGAACTAACATCCTTTGTCGAAACGAACCAAGGCACTGTGGCATCTGCCGGAACACTCTGAGAAACATTAAAGTGCTTCACCAGAGGGGTGTGCCTAGCAAAAGAAAACTGGATCCTGAAAGTGATAAGGAGAGAACTAAATACTAGCGAAGACTGACTACAAATGCTCGAACGAACACTATCGCCTGCAAACAACCCCAACACGCTGGCAGCACTCAAAGTGGAACTAGAATCCTTTAGGAGGATCGTAGAGAGAGAAATTAAGTTCCTAGCGAGCCACCACAAGATTTGATAATACAGTGAGAGACAGAGGCCCGGAGCACTCCTGGCAAGATTGGTCATAACAGAACAGAAACCCACATCAGTTGAATCGGTCTTTAACCAAGCTGGCAATATCTTGTATTCCTAGGAAGATGTAGTAGAAACATTCCGCAAGTTCTATCAAAATCTATACGATTCACACTACACCGTAATTCCCGAGGAATTGGCGCAGTACCTAAATACAACAGAACTCTACTGGACAAGCACCGAACTCGAACTCTGAGAACCCCTGAACGCACCCATCACCAAAGATGACATCCTAGAGGCAATTAAAGAATTACCAAACACAAAAGCCCCTGGCCCAGACGGCTTAACAGGCGAGTTCTACAAGTTCTTTGCAGACCTCCTAGCCCCGCTCCTGCTGCAAGTGTATGAGGAAGCTATAGAGAAAGACCAACTCCCACCAACACTCTACATGGCAAACATTATTCTCCTGCATAAACCAGGCAAACCAAAATAGGATTGTGCCTCCCACAGACCCATATCATTAATAAACCTAGATAATAAAATCCTTGTTAAAATCCTAACCAAGAGACTGATGCCACTAATGCCTGCTATGGTACTGGCGGACCAAGCAGGGTTTGTCCTGGGCAGAAATACGTCATTCGGTCTGAGAAGAATGTTTGGAGTGATGGGAGCCCTCAACACAGATCAGGCAGTAGCGGTGTTACTGGACGCTGAAAAAGCATTCAACTCTGTTGAATGGCCCTTCCTTTTTGCCATACTGGAACGGATGGGCCTCGGCAAACGGTTCATGCAAATGATCGGCCTCCTGTACAAACGACCAACGTCCAAGATAACACTAGGGAATAAAAGTTCCACTGAAATACACCTACGGAGAGGGACAAGGTTGCCCACTGTCTGCACCTACGGAGAGGGACAAGACAAGGTTGCCCACTGTCTGCATTGCTATTCGCCCTGGTTATGGAACCCTTAGCATCAGTACTCAGATTATACTACTTACAGAGGCATCGCACTCGGACCACACAAATTAGTGGTATCACTATACGCGGACGATATCGCACTTTTTCTCTGTGACCCTCAAGACAACCTAAACCCAGTAATGCGAGCAGTGCTCAAATTCGGCAACTTCTTAGGTCTAAAAATTAACAACTCAAAATCGATAATCTTCCTTCTCGCCGAATCAACTAAGGAATTCAATGACTATTGATTTAATTGGCAGCATTCAAAAGTCAGGTACCTAGGCATCTTGATGTCCAGATCCAGCACCGACATTATGCAAGATAACTATGAAAACACGCTAGATATGATCCAAAATAAAGTGAACAGGTGGAAAGCGCTCCCACTCACGCTCTGGGGAAGAGTATCCCTAACTAAAATGGTAATTCTACCCAAACTACTTAACCTATTTACAAACATCCCCCTAATACTGCCACAGCGGTTCCTACATCGAATTGGAACCATAGTTCTCGACCTAGTCTGGGCAGGCAAAGTTGCCAGAGTGGCCCACAGCACCATGATCCTTGACTGGCCCTTCCGGACATAGAAAGCTACTACTGGCCAGCACAGGCACAATACCGCACCCACTGGTACGCTGTACATTTCATTCGACCCCATGTACAGATTGAGAGAGCCCTGGCAACCCCTCATCTCCTGCGGGCGATTATATTTGGCCAACAATCACCCTCAACACCAATGAACACAGTGTTTATGACTTACATAATCTGGAACAGAATAGCTAAAAGAAGTGGAATCCAGACTAGATACTCCCCTCTCCTCCCAGTGAGAAGCGTCCCAGGAATCCCAGTCGCATCAGAAAAAGTATTCCAACAATGGACCAAAAAACTGCAGATGAACACATTAGGTGATATCTTTCCAGATGGAACATTCTTGTCCATGCAACAAGCCCGTGATAAGGGAAGCAACAACGCTCTGGATACTTTCATCTACTACAAGATTCGGCACACCATGCCGACTATTATCTCCACAGTCTCACTCCAACCCCCAACCTTACCACTGCTACATGGAGTAATTCAAGCCCAAGGTGAAGGCCGATTGGTCTCGCACATTTACAAAACCCTACTAACCGAAAAAGTCACAAGCAGATCAAATTCCAGAAGAAGATGGGAAAGGTCCTTAAACATCACGATTCCTGAAGAAGACTGTATATATATTAAGACTCACTAAAAATGTTGCAATAAACACGAGGTATAAAAAGATACACTTTAACTACGTCCATTAAGTGTACCATAACCCAGCAAAACTTCATGCCCAAAGAGCAACACTATCCGCTGCATGCTCCCGATGCAGCTACCCAGAAGCAGACTTTGTTCATCTCGCGTGGTCCTGCCCCAAAATAGCAACGTTCTGGAACTCCGGACTAGAGAAAATATCAGCGATAATCGGAATACAACTGAACTCTGACCCAATGTAGACTCTGCTGAGCCTGACCAACCAATTACCCGAACCCGCCCGGAAATTAGCGAACCTGGTTCTAGCACGCAGATGAATAGCATGCAACTGGAGGAGAGGGCCACCACTGAAGCTACAACAATGGCTACGAGACGTCACATACTGCCAAGATCTCGAGACAGCTACATTAAGTCGCTACCTCTCCACGCCCGCACCCCGGATATCTGGGGTCTGTTCCTAGCATACCTAATATCGACCAACGAAGAACTGTTTCTACAAACTCTATCCCCAGTGCAAAGCCAGCGCGAATTACCAGAAACTGTAATGACATCTCCAAATCTAATACAACAATAAAACCTGAATCCTCAAACTACACAACTGACCAAGGCGGGAGACGTGGAAGAGGGCAGCGGGAAAACATGGAAAATATGAAGACTGGGGAGATTGGTTCATGTTGGCCGGTGCATGGTCTTGAAGTTTACCTTTTTTCCTTTTCTTTTTTCTGGTTTAATTGTGTTTGAAAACCCAATAAATAAATGTTTTAAAAAAAAACATTTAAGCAGGGAAATCCTCATCAGGGTAGGGATAGTGAAGCGTTTATCCAACCTTTTGAGTTGATAAAAATGACATCTTGTGAAAAACCTTCACAAAGTTGTCCACCTCACATTTCTGACACCTCCCAGATGGCAAATGCGATGTGATTGATTGGCTGAAAGCTTTTCAGTTAGCATGTGAGATGCAAGATGTGAGTGAGAAAGATGAAGTTACTTGGGTATTTCTAAACTCCCCCAGAATGGCTTTGATGTGATGCTGGAGATGGATGCAGGTGTTGTATCTTGTCTCCCTCCCTGCTTGTAGGGTGCGAGGTCATGAGAGAATGTTCTGTGAGCACGTGGAATGTTTGTGCTTGAGTGAGTGTTCCACTCGAGGCAGTTGGAGTTCTGTAATTGTAATGGGTTGTTTATAATGCGCTTAATACCTGTGTAACTCCGCCTCGTCTTGCATTCAAGACGAGCACATTGCCCCTCAGCTATCTTCCCAAGATGTAGCCTGGGTGGTGCAAGCCACTGGGCTTCCGTGAACATCTGTTCTCCTGCTCCTCTTGACCTAATGTCCTAATGATAACTGATTGGCCTGTAACTTAATAATGAAGCCTATGAACCTACCTGCTGTCTCCGAAAACCTGCTTTATTTCACTGGCAACCAGCTTGCTTTGATCTGGATCCTGCTGGACAGGAAGGACAGCTAACAGCACCTGCAGGGGGAGAGATGGTCATGTTGGCTGCTGCAGGGTGTGCAGTAAGAAGGAGCAAGGAAAAGGAGAGCTGCGCCCCATGGAATTATCCCACCACCGTGGGCTGGAAAGGTGGTATAGAACTGTGCCCTACTGCACCCAGTGCAGTAAAGAGGAGAAAGAGAGAGGCTAGTGCACTCGAGGGAGGGGACAAGAGATGAGCCTGAGATCATCCAGCGGAAGACTAGAGCAGAAGGTGTGCACCCAGGGACAGAGCCTTGGCTGGTGGTAGAAGGTGTGCCTGAGGAGAAGAAGCCAGCCTGTGTGGACTCTGGGCTGTAGAAGTGCGGCAGAAGTGAGAGTAAGGAGGACCCTATGCTGCCAGCTTCTGCCCGCTGTGCAACAGGACTACTATTTATTTAATTTATTTTACATTTTTGACCCCGTCCACACCCAAGGGTATCACATCGTTAGTTCAGCATAATGGTGAGAGAATAGGTGTACAGTAGGCAGGAGATACAAGGGTAAAATCATACTCTTAATGGTCGAACAAGGTCTTGGCTATTTATTTTTTTTAAAGCGGGGAAGGATTACTTCTCCAGCATGCGCTCTGGCATGGATTCACATGCTCATGAATATTCCCCGTCGTCAGGCTGGGAATCCTCGGTAAAGAAAAAACCAGTATCAGTTTTGTTTCTGATCTGTCTTTCGTAGTAGTAACCAATCACTGATCTCTGCGTCATACTGACCACAGCCAATGACTGCCCTCTAACTAAGCCCCGCCTCTGACAGCCATCTTCAGATTTTTACCGCACGTTCATGTGTTGGGATCCTCGTGCTATTGCTCTCGAGCGTTAGTGCTATTTTTTCACGTTTTTTTTCGGTCAAAAGAGCCTCAAGCTCCACCGACTCTCCATCCGATCAACGGGGACACGTGTCGGATTCGTCTACGCCCCTCAAGGGTGACGATTCGTCGAGCTACGCTTTTGGAGGACTCCAGAAGTTTCTCAGGCCCATCTCGGTCATGGCCCAGGAGAAGGGAAGCTCGACGCCCGGAAAGCTGTTCAGGGTCTGCCCTGGATGCCAGCTGCAGAATGTCTTTAAGGAAGACGAACACTCCTTTTGTCTTTACTGCCTACATGAGGACAAGACGCACGTGGAGAAGGACTGTGCGTTTTGCGGCAACATGTCGGAGCGGACCATGAAGGACCGCCATCAACGTCTCGCCAACTGGCTGGAAGGGAAGAGCCCGTCCGGCGAGAAGAAGAGGAAGAAATCCGAGCGGTCTTCTAAGACCTTTGAGGACGCCCTGGCGACGGGGGTCCAACATAAGGCCAAGCACTGCGAGTCCGCTGGCACCGGGAGCGCCGAACGGTCGGGCTCTACGGGCGCCAGGCAGGGCGCACCCTCCCCGGCACCATCAACCACGAGCCAACGCTCTGGGTCGGGTAAGAGGAAGGCCGAGCACCCAGCGAAGCTCCTGGAGAGGCCCCGGTCGAGCTCGAAGGCGGAGGTGGAGCGAGGCAGTGTCCCTCCCCTCAAGGAGAAGGCGGTGAGCGCGCCAAGGGTGGTAAAAGCCTTAATCCATCCGGCCAAGGCCTCTATCGAGACAGTCGCGGCGGCCCTGGCTCAGTCTGTGGAGGCTACACCAGTGGCGGTGACCTCGGGGCTCAGAGTCTCCCTGCCACCGCGGAGGGAGTCCTCTTTTATGCCCACCGACAGGACCCCTGTGACACCTCCGACGGAGAAGAAAAAGGGGGGGCAGGAGGTCGTCGTGGATTCGGCCTCAACCTCTGAGGAAGAACTGATCGAGGTCTTAAGCCACGGCGTTGGCGTGGAAGAAGACCAGCCCGTCGGGAGGGATCCCGACGCAGGAGACGACGACATCGTCGAGGGTACCGACGGGGCCCCTGACCGCCCGTCGGACTCCCCTCTGCCACTGCCGCAAGACAACTCGGCGGCCATTTTGTTGGCTATTCAGTCCTTATGCTCAGAGATAAGGACGAGACTGCCGTTACCAGTGGAGGAACCACTCCCGTCGGGGGACCCGGAACCAGGCCCTTCGGGAAGCCCCCCTCCTAAGAAAAGGAGGATTCACCCTCCACCTCCTTTTCAGCCGTCGCGCCCCGTTCAGCCCTCCTCCCCGTCCACTCGAGGGGATGATACGGGGACTGACACGGCCGCGACGGGTACGGACGACGAGGATCTGCCGTCGTCTCCTCCCACCCGGGCTTCCCCGCCCGACGAGATTGGATCTTTACACTCCATGATCACCAGGGCTTCCGAGCTCTTCCAGCTCTGCCCTGAGGAGAAGAAGAAGGAAGGTTTCCTTGATCACCGGCGCGAGGCCAAGAGGAAGACGGTCCTCGCGGTACCTCTACTGGACGATATTTGGGATGAGGGCCTCACCCTCCTCAAGAACCCATCCACGACGCCAGCTAGAAGAGACCGGTACAAGAAGTAGTACCGGGTCCCAGACGCGGCCCCCTTGTGCCTCCGGGCACAGCCTACCCCGGACTCCGTCGTCTGCGCGGCGGCCAGGAAGAAAGCGGGGGGGGTGCGGCCTCCACGTCGACTTCCCCGCCAGACGGCGAGGGAAAGAAATTGGACAGGTTGGGGCGCAGGGTCATCTCGTCTGCAGCGACGACGATTAAGGCGGCTAACGCCTTGGCTATCGTAGCCCGGTACGACAGGGAGCTGTGGCTCCCCTTCTGGACTTCCTACCGGACGACAAGAGGGCGGATGCCCTGGAGATCTTGCAGGAAGGTGAGGTGGCGTCGACCACGCCATTATGATTGCGACGGACATCGCCGACACTGGATTTCGCCAGTTGGGCAACGGCGTGTGCCTCAGGCGGCGTGGATGGCTCAAGGCTACTGACTTCCGTCAAGACGTACAGACCAGAGTCCTGGACATGCCGTTCGATGGGAACATCCTGTTTGGGAAAACAGTGGACGATTCCCTTCAAGCCATTAAAGCGGACACGGAGACGGCCCGGGCTCTCGGGGTTCTCCAGCAACGGCGGCCGCCCTTTCGGCTCGGCAGAGGCAAGGGCACCTCCAAAGGTTCCGGCGGCGGATTTTCCACCTACCGTCAAGCGGCCCGTTCGTCGTCTCAGGAAGCTTACAGGGGACGAGGCAAGTCAGGCGGACCCCGCCGTCGTCACCAAGGAGGTCAAGGCGGCAAAGCCTCGTCTAAGCAGGATTGAACCGGCCGTGGGGTCGGGCCCCCACCGAAGCACCCCGGTGGGAGGCCGGCTGGCGAGCTTCGTCAGCGTGTGGGAGTCCATCTCCACCGACCGTTGGGTGCTGGACGCCCTAGCCCAGGGCCACGTGCTCGAGTTTCAAAGAAGGTGCCCGCGCGTCCCCCCTGTGGCCAGGAAGGAGCTTCACGTCCCTCAGCTTCTTCGGGAGGTAAAGGCGATGCTCAGGAAGGGCGCCATCGAACTCGTCTCAAAGAGGCTTCGGGGCTCCGGAGTTTACTCAAGATACTTCCTCGTGACGAAGAAGACGGGAGGATGGCGCCCCATCCTAGACCTACGACGGCTGAACAAGTTCATCAAGGCGCAGAAGTTCCGGATGGTCACCCTCCAGCACGTCCTGGGTCAGCTGGAGGAGGGCGACTTCCTGTCGTCGTTGGATTTGGAGGATGCCTACTTCCATATTCCCATCCTAAAGGGGCACCGAAAATTTCTCAGGTTCGTGGTCCAAGGGCGTCACTATCAGTTCAGAGCCCTTCCCTGCGGTCTACGGTCGGCACCCAGGGTATTCACCTAGTGCCTTGCACCAGTGGCAGCGCAGCTGCGCCGGGAGGGGATCCATGTCTACCCCTACCTGGACGACTGGCTCATCCGAGCCAAGACGAGGGAGCTCGCCGTGGAGCACACGGCAAGGACCGTCCAACTTCTCACGGACCTGGGATTCTCCGTGAACTACGCCAAGTCCCACCTGGTACCCGCGCAAGACGCACTGTTTCTGGGAGTGAAGCTCGACACAGTGTCCCTTCTGGCCTCCCCGTCGGAGGAAAGGACCAGGGCCATCCTGGGCAAGGTACAGCGGATGTTGGTTGCCGACGCGGCCAAGGTGAGGTCCATCAAGTCCCTCCTCGGAATGATGTCTTCTTGCATCTACCTCATTCCCATGTGCAGGCTCCGGATGCGCCCGTTGCAGGAGTTCCTGGACGCGCGCTGGATCCAAGCGACGGGCAGCTTCGAGGAGAGGATCACACTCGACGAGAGTTTCCGACGAGCGATCCGGTGGTGGGGCACCCGCGCGCACCTGACGGCGGGCATGGACTTCCAGACCCCAGGCCACCAAGAGACCGTGACCACGGATGCCTTCCTGGAAGGGTGGGGAGCGCACAACGAAAATCTGCACGCGAGAGGGCTTTGGCTCCCGACGGAGAAGTCCCTCCATATCAACGCCCTGGAGCTCCGTGCAGTGTTTTGGGCCCTCAGGTCCTTCCTTCCGTCCCTCAAGGGCAAGGTGGTGAGGATCTTCATCGACAACACCACCACCATGTTTTACATCAGGAAACAGGGCGGAACCAGGTCCCCAGCACTGTCCAAGGAGGCGCAGGACCTGTGGCATTGGGCCGTCGCCCAAAGGATGTTTCTGGTGCCGTTTCATCTGGCAGGGATAAAAAACACCATCGCCGACTCACTCAGCAGGGAGCTGCGCTCGTGCCACGAGTGGGAATTACGGCAGGATCTAGTGGATCGCCTCTTCCGACGGTGGTGCACACCCCAGATTGACCTGTTTGCGACGGCGACGAACTCCAAGTGCCGGAGGTTCGCCAGCAGGTTTCCCCAGCCGAGGAGCATGGGCGATGCTTTCTCGTTCCCCTGGGAGGGCCTGTTCCTATACGCGTTCCCTCCATTGCCACTGCTGATCCGGCTCATCAACCAGCTCAAGAGGTCACGGTGCAGGATGATCCTCGTCGCACCCGCGTGGCCGAGGCAGATATGGTTCCCGGACCTTCTGGACTTGTCAGCGTCCCCGTCAATCAAGCTGCCAGTGGACGCGGATCTGCTCTCGAGGGAAGGAGGCGCCATCCTCCACCACGACCCGAAGTCGCTGAACTTGCAGGCCTGGCTCCTGCAGCGCTAGAGTTTGGAGGATACGACATACCGACCGACTGCAGAGAGGTTCTTGCAAAGGCCAGGGCGTCCTCGACTCTTAAATGCTACGGACACAAATGGAAGAGGTTCTCTGTCTGGTGCCACGCACAGAAGATTAACCCTCTAAGGATTACGGCTCCCCAAGTACTGCCGTACCTGTTGACGCTGGCCAAAGCTGGATTGGCACACGCGTCCATCAAGCTTCATCTTGCTGCGATCTCCCAATACACCAGAACCACGGGGCGGACGTCCTTGTGGTCTCATCGTCTGGTGAAAGAGTTCATGAAGGGACTGTTCAGATTGTTCCCGCCGGTGAAGGCTCCGGCCCCGGCGTGGGAGCTCAACGTGGTGCTGACCAAGCTCATGGGACCTCCGTTCGAGCCTCTGCACTCGGCCCCGTTGAAGTTCCTGTCGTGGAGAACAGCGTTTCTTGTGGCCATCACCTCCGCACGACGGGTGGGAGAGATCCAGGCCCTTTCCTGCAAGGCCCCGTACTTGACTTTTCACGACACGAGGGTGGTGCTCAGGACGCACCCCTCCTTCATGCCCAAGGTGCCGTCGGACTTCCACCTCAACGAACCCTTGGTGTTGCCTGTGTTTTTCCCGTCGCCTTCGTCGCCGGCTGAGAGGACTTTGCACTCGCTGGATGTGGCTAGAGCGCTGAAGTTCTACGTGGACCGCACAAAGTGTTTTCGGAAGACGTCACAACTCTTTGTGAACTTTGGACCTGTCAATCAGGGGAATGCTCTCTTGAAGGCTTCCATTTCCAGATGGCTCTCCGGCTGTATCATGTACTGTCACCGGTTGGCAAATGGACCGCTGCCTGGCCGTCCGAGAGCACATTCCACCAGAGCGATCGCAGCTACCACGGCGTTCCTATCTGGTGTGCCCCTGCTGGACATTTGCAGGGCTACTACGTGGAGGTCGACGCACACCTTCACGAAATTCTACTGCGTCGATCGGGATTCCAGGGAGGAGTCCAGGGTCGGCCAAGCAGTGCTGCGCAACCTGTTCGCCTGAGGTGAGCCTGGTGAGGAGGTAAGATTGCTTAATGTTGAGTTTGATGTGATGCTTAATGTTGAGCCTTTGCCACCTCCCGTGGTTGTGCATGTGGGTACTGCTATGTGTTCTTTATTCATGAGCATGTGAATCCATGCCAGACCCCATGCTGGAGAAGGAACAAGTTACTTACCTGTAACTGTTGTTCTCCAGCATGGGTCTGGCATGGATTCACATGCGAACCCTCCCGCCTACCCCTCTGCGGCTCTTCACTTTGTCATACTGCCACTTCACGTGCTTCCAAATCTGAAGATGGCTGCCAGACGCGGGGCTTAGGTAGAGGGCAGTCATTGGCTGTGGTCAGTATGACGCAGAGATCAGTGATTGGTTACTACTACGAAAGACAGATCAGAAACGAAACTGATACTGTTTTTTTCTTTACCGAGGATTCCCAGCCTGACGACGGGGAATATCCATGAGCATGTGAATCCATGCCAGACCCATGCTGGAGAACAACAGTTACAGGTAAGTAACTTGTTCCTTATTGCAGATGTGAGCAGGTAGTGCATTCCAGGCTGTAGGAGCTGTGACACAGAAGCTGATTCCATCAGCTCTTTTTCTATTGAAGCGTGGGGTAAACCGTGAAATGCTAGCGTTTGATCCGAGCGTGCGGGTAGGGGCAATTTGGGTGATGCAGTTGTTGAGGGACTGGGGGACATCTTTGCGCACACAATGATTGGGGATGGAGAGTGTTTTAAATTCTACCCAAGCTTTGACGGGCAGCCAATTGGTTTACCATCTGGCAGCAGAGATATGATCTGAGTGTTTGAGGCCGAGGGCAGATCCAAAGTGCTTTGATTTGGAGTAGTTGGAGTTTTAGCGTATTGGCATTTGAGGTGCCCATAAGGACGTTGCAGTAATTGAATTTTGACAGTATTAACGCTTGCGCTAGTTCCTCGAGGAGAGGAACTGCCTACTTCGGGACATGTCTGGCTGTGTAGGCTATGGAAGAAGCAAGGGCATAAATCTGTTCATATTTAGGTCTTCTTCGAAGTAGACACCTAGGATTTTTATTTGCTTCGAGACCAGGATGGGTGTGCTGTAATGCAGAATGATGGGAAAGCAGACTAGAGTTGTCTGATCCTGTGTGGGGATCCGATGACGAGAAGCTCAGTTTTTTTCATCATTCATGCGTAGGTTGAGTGGCCATCCAATGTTGGATAGTGCTGTAGACTGCATTGATTTTAATAATGTCAGTGTCATAGTCACCAGAGAGGGCGACCAGGATTGGAGTGTCATCCACGAAGTTGGTATAAATGATTTCTCTGGAGTCAAGGAGGTCAAAGAGGGCTTTTGTGTAGGTGTTAGAAGATGGCCGAGAGGCAGAAGCTTTGTGGTACTCCAAGTGAGGCTGGGATGCCATCAGCAGCTGATTCCCCTATGAACACCTGTGTGATCCGACCGCTGAGAAAGGATTTGATCCACAAGGTGGCTTCCAGGAAGAAGTGGAAGTGTAGATTAAGGTGTTGGCAGAGGATGCTATGATCAACCAAGTCAAAGGCTGCGGAGAGATGGAGTAAAAGAAGGATCGCTAGGTTACCTGTGCCTCGGATGGAGTCCATTTGTATTTATAAGTCGTGGATGGCAGTTTCTATGCTGTGCCTAGGGCGGAAGCCTGATTGCCTTTTTCTGAGGAAGTGGTTGCTTTCCTAGAATTTCTGGACTTGAGCATAGGTGAGGCGGTCCCGAATTCTTTTGTAAAAAAAAAAAAAAAGAAAAAGGATAGTGGTAATGGAACGGTAGTTTGTTGTGATGGAGGGGAACAGGGTTTTTTTTTAATGTACATTTTATTGACATTTGTCAAACATCAATCTTTCCTTTCTGATAAACAATGTTTAACTCCTAAGAATCCCTCCCATTCCGCCAACCCCTTTGCATGTACTGTCAACATTTCACATTACTCCTTGGTCACAACTAATAGCTTCTAATCCCCTCCCACCACAACCCCTTATTTTCCCAGGCTAGGTTATCAGCCATATTTGCTTAAGAAAGGCAACCACATTGCTTCAATGTCTGTCCATGTTTCGTCCAGGAGGTGTGTCAAATACTCCATATCATAAATGACCTTTGCTTCCTGCACCCACTCCCTCTCTTCGGGCATTGTCCTTCTTTTCCAGTGTTGTGCTACACACTCCTCGCCCTCTTCCCGCCTATCTTCCTCCCTCTCCGCCAAACTACAGACATGGGTTCATAGGCCTATTTACCCCATTCAGGTCCTTCAGCCATCTCAACACATCTTCCCAATACACCTGAATACGGGGGCAGCCCCACCACAAGTGGTAATAGTCACTGTTTGCCCGTCTACATCACCAAAGGTGCGTATTCACACTGCGTACATTTTGCCAGCGCTGGCGGTGTGTAATGCCACCTGTGTATTAATTTGAATGCCTGCATCCGATATTGTAGGGACCGTGTGGATGCCTTTACCCCCCTGAACACTAAAGGAGTTGGGGTGCCCTTTTGGGAAGCAGCTGGGCACTACAAATACTAAATAACACAAAAAACCACAATAAACGCTGCATAGGAACTGGTATTCTTCACCTTCAATATTTGCTAACTTAGTGAGATACCTTTTTAGTCGGGGCAAATGTACCTACTCCTTCCCCGAGCCGCATCATATTTGTGCATGAATCAAGAAAATAAATGGCATAACATTTTGGTAAATGATTATTAATGTGATATTGGCACACTGCAATTTGCATAAAAAAGAACAATTATATATACACATGGAAGTTATGATATACAAGACATGAAATGTAAGTACACTAAATGAGGTAAAGAACCTCGTTGCACATTCCTGTTTAGGAGGAATAGTAAAGAGCCAGACTTAGAAAGGGCAATGATGCCGGTGAACAGAAACCCAGTGCTGGAGGGAAAAAGGAGTAGGAGTGAAAGAGTATCAAAAGGCAAGCATCCCTGAGTTAAGTCAGGTCAAAAGGAAAAGATTAATGCAAAAATGTTTTTGATTAAAATTGGAAGACTTGGTCTCAAAAATAAAATCTACGCCAAGTTTTCTTCCACCAAAGAATTGAGTGAGAAACTAAAAATAAAAGAATTATTTATCAGAGAAATTTTAGCAATAACTGTAACAACTCTGGGTATTAGGTTCATACGCCAGAGGTTTCTCTGTGTATACTACAACTCTAAAGTGTATACATCTAGGCCCTGCTTTATGAAATACAGGGTGATTCAATTTTCACAAGTATAAATACTAAATTGAAGTTAATGAACAGTTGAACAAATCCATTGTTCTTGCAACTGTTATTGGTTTGATATGTTCTGCTCATGCGTGAATGTCCATCATTTTAAAGAGATTGGCTCCATGAATTCTATCAGGAAACCCCCATTGGGTCTGCCCTTACCCCCAAACATATTACGCAACATAGTTGGTCCGAGTTTTTTTTTTTTTAATATAAGGGTGACCCTAGCAGATTTGATTGTGGAGGGCACTGTACTTTTTGTGAAGGACGTACTGGCAGTCGGTGATGATGGACGGAAGGGTGGTAGCACAGAAATCCACAATATATGCTGGGAAAGAGTCTCCTTTACAATTAGATGGTTTGAGTGTTCTAATGGTGGCTGCTACTTGCTCAGGTGTAGCTTTGCTGAATGCAAAAAGGGGGGTGTTCGTAGTGCATGCCGCAGTAGGGGTGATACCGGGTCGAGCACCTGTGGCTTGCCTGAGAGCAAGGCCTTGACATTGATCTTGGATAGTAGTGACTCAATTGTGTGGATGAGGATCTTGTATTTTAGTACACCAGTCTTTGTCGGTCTGTGTACTGACAAAAGAAGGGATCAGTGTTTCCAACTCCCAGAGGATTGCAAAAAGAGCTAGCATTGGCAATGCTGTTATTATAGCTGTTGGATTTACAGGACAAAAACTGCTTTCTTATAGTTGAGAGCCATGGTGGCGAGGGCCTAACACTTTGTGGGACCGTTTTTCTTTGTATGCAAATGTGTTTGAAGGATCTTTTTTCTCTGCATAGGTGGACCAGTTCCTCAGAGAACCAGGAGCAGTTGGTTTTATGAGGTTTTGGAATTTTAGATTTCAGTGGCGAGTGAATGTCCAGGGCCTATAGCAGACAGGTATGGTATTGGGTGGCCTAATCATGGGTGAACAAGCTGTGAACTGGTGCGCAAGTGCTAAAAGCTATAACAAGGGAAAGTTTAAGGTCTTCATACTCCAACTAACGTGTGTTGCGGACTAGAATGCTGCTCAGAGGCGCAAGGAAGGATTTTGTAGAGCTTTGTGAGGGAGATGGTAAAGTGTATGGCAAAGTGGCCGGACCAGGGAACCTGTTCGATGGCAGAGAAATTAGTATGGAAAATTTGCCATGAGAATCCAATCCAAGATGCGTCCTTTGGAATGTGTCAGTGTGGACATAAGATGGGTGAAGCACATGACACTGAGCGCCAGGGTCAGAGGCGTCATTAAAACAAAGGTTGATATCTCCCAAAATGATACATTTGGTCACAGGTTTTATGAGGGGTGTGATCATAAGCGAGATGTCAAGATTAGGGGTGCTGGGGTCTGTTGGGTTGTCTATATATTAAAAGCATGTTGTATGGGGTTTGAGAGTCTGTAGTCCATTTCCGCAGTAGCATTTCGTACCCTGGGGCAGGGAGCAGATCCTGAATTGTAGCGAGGTTTTAGATATGAGACCAACTCCTCCTCCTGGCTCATCAGTTAGGACCGATCTGTAGATGGCATAGTTGGGTGGAATGGCCAGGGAGAGAAATTGTCCAGAGGCATTGTGGATCCAGGACTCTGTAATGGCTAGGAAGTCTAGCTGCAACTCCAGGATGAGGTCATGTATTTCCACTGCATGAGCGCCTAAAGACCTTGCATTTATGAGGACACATTTAAGCAAATCTATAGGTTGCAGGGTGGTAGGACTCCTGGGAGTGTTGTTTAGTGTGTGCTGTGACTTAGATGTGGGTGTTATAATGGGTGTTAGGAGCCTAGATGTAGATCTAGGACCTATTGGTGAGGATAAGAGAGAAGCACGGTTATCGCTGCATGTTCTAGAACAAAGTCTGTGTCTGTGTAGTTTGCCTAGAGAGGGGGCTGAATGCCCCGAGACCAGGACACTGGTAGAGTGCGACGGGTGTTGAATACACATGTACTTGGGTGATCAGCGTTCGCAACGTCTCGGGGTGGGCCGAGCAGGTTAGTTTGGCTTCTGGAGTATAGGATTGAGAGGTTGCCAGACTGGGGGTAGGTGCGATCTGGGTAGGTATAGATCCCCTAGCATGTCCCAAAGGGGCTGTCAGATGCAAGAAGCCCCAATCCATTTAAGGGTGGGCAGGAATGCAGAGGGAGGGTGGGACGAAGTTGATAGAGCGGGCGGAGGCATGGTTGTTTGTCAGGGCCCCAACAGGTTGTGCATCGCTGCCGGCGTGGCTGGTTTTGCCCCTTGAGCACATAATCTGAGGGTTCAGATGGAAGGTTACAAGATGTGAACTTGCTGAGAGTTATCCTATTGAACTCGAGGCTTCGTTTGATGGCGAGAGCGTGATTCGAGTGCTGGGAAAGGAGGCAACTACTGACATAGTTGAGTGGGGTATTGCAGTGCTGTGATGCCGCAGGACATTTGGTAGACCAGCGTAGTGGGTGAGCAGGCGATCTGGATGGTATGTGGAGGTCACTTTTTGCGCTGCAATGGTGGCAGCACCAGTATTACAGAAGCAGGAGGCAGCAACACAATCAGTGCTGCATTTTGGATGGGTAGGATGGTTACACGGCGTGCAAGGGCCAATTTGCACTGGTCTAACAACTAACGCACTAGCGTGACAAAGTGCTGCATAACATTCAGAGTTTCAATTAGGTAATGCAGTAGGTGTTAAAGGTGTTTGGGGGCCAATATGCAAAGCAGGGAATGCTGCTGGCGTAATAGCTCGACAATAGAAGGCGTAACTGTCAATAATGCAGTTGTGAGGTACAGTGTGCATGCAAGGGCCAGTTTGCATTGCGAGTGAATCCGCAGTTGAAAGGAAGGACCCAGTATTAGGGAGAATTCTCAGAAATGTGTTAATTCCCTTCTACCTTGGAGACCCCCAGCTCTTTTTGCTGGACTTTAGGACTTTTTATCTTGTGTAATTTTAATGTGATTTATTCTGTTTCTTTTCACTTTGGAGTCTGACAAACTCCATAAGCATCAACTTTACATTGTCACACAGCACCTTCAGTGCAGTGGCAGAGGGAAGTCTCTTAGATTTCCCAAAGGTTTACAGACCTTCTCTTGGTGAAACTACTGTTTCCAAGAGCAGTGCAGTGAAATTGACATAACTTGCATTTTTTAACTTTCTAGACCCAGCACACACACTCTTACCATAGAGTGCTGGAGGGGTTACTTAGTATGCCCTTTGTCTACTTTCTCATGTTACCCTTCCTACAGTCAATGGCTGGTGGCAGTGGTTTACTTTTTACTACCATTGTGTGTTTTTACCGCGGACTGCGTTCACAGCCACGGTAAGGCACCCATGGGTGCACTTTTAGTCAAAATGGCCCGGTCTTCTTTTTTCACCATTCCTTGTCAGGAAGGTCCTTCTTCGGATTGACTCTGCGCGCCAAACCAGATTTGGTCCCTTCGTTCGTTTTTGTCTTTGGCGGGATTCACACGTGAAACCTGCCTCTGGCTCCAGTATGTCTGGCAGGGGCAGGAAGTGAGGGAGGTGCATGAAACTCCCTGTGCTTAATCCCCTTGTTACAGGAATGCACCTAAAGGTGATTGGCCGACTGGCTGTCCGGCAAGGACAGCCACCCTGCTGGGTGATTGGCAGCTAGGCTAGAATGAATGGGAGAAACCTGCATAAAAGGCAAGGATGTTTGGCTTGGAAGGCACAGTCGACCACTGGGCGAAGGAATCTAAAGAAGAACTTGGAAGAGATGCCTGCTGCAACTCCTGGACCGTTGGTTTGCCCGGTGAAGCCCTGCTGCTGTGCTGAAGCTCAGAATTTGCCTCGACTAGAGAAGGCCTGCAAGGACGATTTCTCCCTTTGAGTTGGTGGGACCAATCAACTCCAAAGTAAGCCCGACTGGACATTCCCTTGACGCTGGTTGCATTGCCACTGCTGCTGCAGCTGGAGCCGAAGAGCCAGGGAGAGGAACACCAGATTGTGTGTGCATTGCTTTTAAGTTGGATCCCAGCGATAGGAAGATCCTCCGGACTTCCCTGTTGCAGGACTGACCAAGCCTGAGCCACCTAAACACAGTGCTGGACCCCAGAAGCAAGGAAAGTATGACGTGGTATCCGAGAACCGCTGTGTTGCTATTTGCTGTCAGACGGGAGGAGCTGAAACACGGAAGAACCGCTGAATTTTGCTCATTGCTGCTGCTGACCTTCCTATTGCAGAGCAGAAGTCCCCAGACGTCCTTCCTCTTGTCCCCACGACTGAGGATCCGGAACAACAGCCTCTGCAGAGCTATACAGGGACAGAAGCCAGCTGCAATAATTTCTTCTGACCAGAGGTACTGTAAAGTCTAAGAGAACTTAACCTCTTGTTGTGTAGCCTTACTTGCTTTCAGTTGAGACGGGTCTTGGTTACCTTGTAGAGTTGCTAAAGCTTTACCCCCTCGCAAGTCTCTCTCAGCTTGTGGCCCTTCAAGTGTTCTATCTTTTACAAACATGTCTACAAACATTGTGCAATACTTTCTACCTACCTGCAAAGAAGATCTTCAGCTCCCCTTGACATTGTGCAATTAAGATTGGCTGTCCTGGCTTCCTGAGAGACTCCTCTATACCTCTGACTTTGTGCTTTGGCCTTTCCCCCAGGAAAGGGTTAATTTACTCTGCTATGGAAGGTGTTTAAAAGTATTTACCTGTTCATGAATTATTTGTTAACCTTTGTTTTATTCCTCTATTCTATCTTTCACCAAATTCAGTATTGCTCTAAATGTACCAGTGATAAATCAATTCCCACAGTGTCCTAGCTATTTAAATCACCTGAGGGTGTAGGAAGTGTCTGTGTGCCATCCCCAATGGGTGTTGTCTGATTTAGAGAAACTAAGAGTGTGTTTTAGAAGTGTATTTAAGTGCTACATGTTTTGCTTCCTTTCTGAAGAAGGCTTATATAACTGACTGAAATAAATTAATAATTGTTTTTATCAAGAAACCTTGAGTTTAAGTGTTTATTTGGATAACTGTATTGTGAAACTGTGTCGCAACATTACTGCTCACATTGACTTCTCTTGAGATAAGCCTGGCTGCTCAGCCACACTACCAACCTATGTGGTTCAGACTTACACCAAAGGTTGGGTCCCTATTGCCAGGAGATCAGGGTTATCATAGTGCACCCAAAGGGTACTGCATAACAATCTTGCCTAACACCCATAATGGCTCATCACACATGTATTGACTCCTGACAGAGGAGTCAGCATAGAGGTTAGTCCAAATAAGTGAACTGCAGTTTTAGACACGTGGTCCAGGGCAATGCTTTCCTGGCGGCGTAGATCAGACTGTGTAGGAGGCCGCAGGAGATGCTTGGCATCTGATGATGCAAGTAAGGGTGTGGCTATGGTGGGAGGGAGTGGGGATACAACTAAGGTTAACATCCCATAACCAGGCCAGTAGAAATCTTGAGGGGGTGGGAGAGAAAACTTGTATAGCATCTGGTCTTGCAGGTTAGTTTCGGATAGCTCCGTGTTCGCTGGCGTGTCGCAGGGGCGAGGATTCAGTGTGATGTGATGGTCGCGACAATCAGAAGGAGCATGGGGTGGCCTATGAGAGATTCATTGGGTGTGCAGAAGGGGCCCCTGCACCTCTTACTTGCCGTGAAACCGTAGATGTCTGGATCGCTGCAATAGCCAGAGGCGACCAGACCAAGGAGTATCCAGCGCAGCATTTCCTTCGGCCAGGACGGGAGAAGACGGGAGTGAGGGGCCTTATAGCCGGGCCTTATAGCCGGGCCTAATAGCCGGGCCTTATCACTAACTTTTGTGTTGCTTTACATTTGTGATTTAAAGTGTGCTACCTTTTATTCTACTGTGATTTTATTGTGTGGATAGTACTTACATGACATATTTTCTAAAACCTTAGTGTATATTAAATACATGATTATTTTTATATAACTGCTAGTGCGTCAGTGCTTCCTTGAACCAATTGTATGCGACAAGTATGTGTGCCATTCCTCCTAGACTAAGCCTAGCCGCTCTGCCAATGCTAGCAAACCTTTGGGTAGTTCAGGCTAAACCGAAGGGGTTACAACCCTGTCAATTAGGGTGGGCTTTTCCAAGTTCTGTCACATATAGTAACTTGTGTAAAACTCCCTAACAATGGGGAGGGGGTTTCTTATGCACTGCTCCTGCGCACAGATCACCAATCGAGCTTGTACAGCTAATGAAGCTGAGAGGAAGCCAAGAGGTAAAAAGATAAAACCTATTGGTGGGGGACGTGTGGGGGGAGAGGAGGCTTGCAGAAAAGGGAGCTCATGAGAAAACCTGTGTTAGTTATTGAAGAAATGGCTTATCAAATCAAGGGCTTCCCCTGTTTCTGGCAGTATTTAAGGGGAAACACTATTCTTAAGCTAATTTTGGACTGACATTTTTGGTAGCAGGTTGCTTACCTGGTCGTGGAGTTCTGCCGTTTCTGCACTTTAAGGACAAGACCTGGCCATACTGGCTGGATTCTTGGTCCTTTGTTGATCTCTGATTTGGGTTATCTTCATCGGCTTCCTCTGTCCCCCTGCTGGGTCTGCTTGTGTCCTGGATCAGTCTTTCTGTGCTGAGAATATCTCCAAGCAGTTTACCTGCCGCTTCCTGACATTTACTACTAAAAGTGTTCACCTTGGTGCTGATCCCTGCCATCACCTGTATGCGAGTTGAGACTCCAACACCCTATCTCATCTACTCTTGGGGGCCATCTTGGGTCGCTCCCACCGTAGCGGTTTTAGCAGGACGGTCTTTTGCTAGTGAGCAATTTCTTTTTAGCTGCTCAAATCTGCTCTGCAGGTTTCACCTGCCTTTCTGGAGTCTTCCTCTACATTGCTTGTGCTTCTGGCTTGGCATGCTGTCTTCTAGAAAGACGTTTTTTTTTTTTTTCCTGTCATTGGCATGGCATTCAAGTCCCTGCAAACTGCAACTAGAAAAGAAGCCTTGCATTTAACAGGTTCTTTAGACTTCCTGGAACAGCCTTTCAAGAAGCAAACACCTGAGTGCCTACTTCTGGATCCTGGGGTGGTGGATTATTCAAGATACCCTCAGGGTTCCATGTGGTCTGGAATCAAGACAATTGAACGGGTCTCAGGTGCATTTTACCCATTGGTGTCATTTGAGACCATCTTCTTCCGGTGATTCTGGTTCTCAACTGACCCGATGGAGTCATTGGGGTCTCCTCTGGCCTTCCCTGGGGATTGTGTGTCACCAAATTGCACATGTTTTGGGGGGAACTGAGTTTCACCTACCTTTTCTCCATGTGGATTGTCTGCAGACTTTGTCCTGTTGATTTCTCGGGGCACATTCCACTCACCTGAAACTCTTCTATAGTGACGTAGGTAGTGTTTGCATGCCCCTGGACATTGTACCAGCTTCCATTTTGGTTCCAGTGAGTTTTAGGCCCGCCTGAAGGGTTGCAAGCTCATTCCACTAGGGGCGTGGCTACTTCCACCGCCCTCCAGCGGGGTGTTCCTATTAGGAATATTTATGATGCTGCTACATGGGCTTCCCTCCACACCTTTGTTAAACATTACTCCCTGGATACGATACATGGTCAGGATATGGCCTTTGGTAAGGCGGTTCTTTAATCCGCAATCTTATTGGGTACCCTAAATTCTTTTCCCTCCTCCATTTTCTGGTACTGCTTTGGGAGTCTGTCAAAGTTGTGGAATACGTTGGAGGACACAATCCATTCTAAGAACAAGTTACTTACCAACTGGTAACGTTCTTTCGACTGGATGTTCCTTCAACAAATTCCACATCGCCCACCCAGCCTGCCCCTCTGAAGAATTTCCTATGCGATTGCAGCTTATGTTTCCGCAAGGCTATGTGCAGTCAAGCAGGCATGAGATTGGTGCTACACGTTCTGGGGGAAAAAATTAAAGTGAGGCTACGGGCACCTTGCATCCTATTTATAACATCCGGTATCGTTGCCCTTGACGGAGGCCTTAGAGAGACATTGAGCTTTGGACATTATATGTCAAAGATGTGGAATACGTTGGAGGAACATCCAGTCGAAAGAACGTTACCAGTTGGTAAGTAACTTGTTCTTTTCACTAACTTTTGTGTTTTTTTTACATTTGTGATTTAAAGTGTGCTTTCTTTGTATTCTACTGTGATTTTATTGTGTGGATAGTACTTGCATGACTTTTTCTAAAACCTTAGTGTATATTAAATACATGATTATTTTTATATAACTGCTAGTGCGTCAGTGCTTCCTTGAACCAATTGTATGCAGCAAGTATGTGTGCCATCCTTCCTAGACTAAGCCTAGCCGCTCAGCCAATGTTACCAAACTTTTGAGTAGTTCAGGCTAAACTGAAGGGGTTACAATCCTGTCACATAAGGTGGGCTTTTCTAAGTTCTGTCACATATAGTAACTTGTGTAAAACTCCCTAACAATGGAGAGGGGTTTTCTTATGCACTGCTCCTGTGCACAGATCACCAATCGAGCCAGTACAGCTAATGAAGCTGAGAGAAAGCCAAAAGGTAAAACCTATTGGTGGGGGCAGAGAGGGGGGGCTTGCAGAAAAGGGAGCTCATGAGAAAACCTGTGTTAGTTATTGAAGAAATGGCTTATCAAATGAAGGGCTGCCCCTGTTTCTGGCAGTATTTAAGGGGAAACCCTATTCTTAAACTGATTTCTGTACTGACACTTTTTGTATAAGTAGGTTGCTTACCTGGTCGTGGAGTTCTGCCGTTTCTACACTTTAAGGACAAGACCTGGCCATACTGGCTAGATTTTTGGTCCTTTGTTGATCTCTGATTTGGGTTGCTTATCTTCATGGGCTTCCTCTGTCCCCCTGCTGGCTCTGCTTGTGTCCTGGATCAGTCTTTCTGTGCTGAGAATGTCTCCAGGCAGTTTAACTGCCGCTTCCTGCCATTTACTGCTAAGTGTTCATCTTGGTGCTGGTCACTGCCATCACCTTGTATGCATGTTGAGACTCCAACACCCTATCTCATCTACTCTCGGGGGGGGCCATCTTGGGTCGCTCCCACTGTAGCCGTTTTAGCGGGAAGATCTTTTGCTAGTGAGCACATTTCTTTTTAGCTGCTCAAATCTGCTATGCAGGTTTCACTTGCCTTTCTGGAGTCTTCCTCTACACTACTTTTGCTTCTGGCTTGACATGCTGTCTTCTAGAAAGACGGTTTATTATATATACAATATATATATTTCCTGTCATTGGTATGGCATTCAAGTCCCTGTAAACTGCATCTAGAAAAGAAGCCTTGCATTTAACAGGTTCTTTAGGCTTCCTGGAACAGTCTTTCAGGAAGCAAACACGCTGAGTGCCTACTTCTGGATCCTGGGGTGGTGGATTATTCAAGATACCCTCAGGGTTCCATGTGGTCTGGAGTCAAGACAATTGAGACTGGTCTCAACTGCATTCTACCCATTGGTGTCATTTGAGACCATCATCTTCTGGTGGTCCTGGTTCTCGACTGACCCGATGGAACTCTTCATTGGGTTCTCCTCTGGCCTTTCCTGAGATTGTTTGTCACCAAATCGCACATGTGTTGGGTGTAACTGAGTCTACCTACCTTTTCTCCATGTGGATTGCCTGCAGACTTTGTCCTGTTGATTTCTCGGGGAACATTCGACTCAGCTGAAACTCTTCTAAAGTGACATAGGCAGTGCTTGCATGCCCCTGGACATTGTACCAGCATCCATTTTGTTTCCAGTGAGTTTGCTCTTAACTGTGATGTTTTTTAAAATTATTTTTAAAGTCACATTTTCCACTCATGCCAATGTGAATGCATCTTAAAACTGCAACTATTTTTTAGTGAGACTGAAAATGTTTTCCTTGAATTGTATTGTCTTGGTGGGTTTTAGCTGAGTTTTTTTAACCATTGTCTGTGGAGTTTTTTTTCGTATTTTCTTAAATACTGTGGCGTAGAGCTCTAGACTTTTTACAAAATGGTTTGTTGTTGGCATTGAGATCCTGCATGACAATTTTAACCGTTTTTATTTTTTTAAATGATTGTGCATTAGTTTATTGAAGACCAACTTTAAGCACATTACAAAAAAAATTAAAAGGAAAATTACATTTATCCTTCATATTTTAAATCACCTAAAATTACACAAGAAAGTTGAACAATTAGAAACAGTCACTAAAATCATCACAATTAGAATGAAATGCGGTATCAGATGGTCACACCTGATTTACTTTCAATTCTCTTTCACTTCTCACCGATATTTAGAAACAAGTTCCAAATATCAAAAATGGCAGCACTGACCACAATAGATTGAGCGCCCATGATTGTTGACCAAAATTGATCCTCTTATATTAGACAGGGCACTTACGAACTGCCAGCAGCCCTTGTATAGATCCACTAAAGCAGGACATGTTAACTCGTGTCTAGCAGTCTCCATCTCTGACTTATAACTTCTGCACAAAACGTCACAAGGAACGGTGGCATACCAACAACTAATGAATACTCGGGTGGGGAGTATATTAAAACAGAGGTGTAGGATGAAACACTTTAACTCATAACTACTACTTTTGATTAGATAGCTTTGTGTGGGTAATTACCTTTGAAACTTTGATAAGAGAATTCTCTATCTTTTGCAGTGATGAAGTTTCTCAATATTGGTAATCATGTCCCATTGTTGAGTTTTTAGTTTGATTATTTTTTCGTAATCAGGACGAGTTTCTAACCAATCCTGATCAAGTCCCAAAATTGACAGATGTTTGGCAGTAAATCCTTCAGATCTGCGATAAATGGTTAAAAAAAGGGACTTCCCTTTACTCAACAGCTATAGAAGTGTGTTGGAGCTGACTCTCCCAGCCTAGCACATATTACTCTCCTAACGCACCAGGAGAATATAATGATGGAAGATCTTACTCTAGCCTTTGGGCTTCGACCAGAACTGTTTACGGAAGACTTATGATGGTTCGCAATATCTTTGCTTCTAGTTTTCCCAGCCATTTGATGTGTTCCAGGGATAGTACCTCAGGTGCATTTAATATTGCTGGAATCATGCTTACTTTATAGATTTCTGTGAATCCAGCAATGTTAGCCCCCCCACCCTCTGTTCTCTATATAGTTCTTGATGACCAACCATCTTTTCCACACCTTTTCATACACAAAGTCTGCATAGTATAGACAGGTTGGCTTGGTTATTACTGGAAAGCCCAAATAAATGAATTCTTGTACATTCTTCAAAACGGTATTGTCCTGTTGCCATTTATGCTTTTAAATAACTGTACGTCTGCAACCCAACAACATTGTACTTGTTTATATGTTACCATTTCATTTTCCCTAGCATAGTCTACTAATGCTGTTATTGATCGCTGCTGGCCAATGCGTGTCTGGTCGAAAATAATATCATCCGTAAAGAACATCCTAGTGATCGTGACTCCATTTATTTTCGGGGGGAAATTTCGTATGGTCTGCAAAAAGGCTTCCATATCAGCAATGAAGGCGTTGTATAGTATTGGGCCCAAAAGACAACCCCGTTTTAAATCTCGAATCACTAAAGTGTATTCTGATTGTTGCCCATCAGAACCGAGACGTATTGTCACTGGGGTATTAGTTTACAAAGACTGAATGAAGTACAGCAATTGCGGATCAATGCCCATCGTCTTCAGTTTATCCCAGAGTTTAACTCTGGGTATCAGGTCAAAAGCCTTGGAAAAATTGATTTAACAGCAAAACAAACCCACGCCTCCCCTTTTGTACATGAGGATATCAGAAATGGCAAGGTAGCAATATTTGTAATGGTATTATATGATTTCTTAAAACCTGTTTGAAAAGTGCCTAGGATTTTATTTTCTTCCAACCAGCTAGACATTTGCGCAAGGAGTATATTGGTAAACACTTTTTGACTGGAGTCCATCATTGCCAATAGGCGGTAATTAGATGACTCCAGTCTATCACCCCTTTTTGAAAATAGGCACTAATGTGGATTTTCGGCAGCTAGCAGGGATGTTGCCAGTCTGAATATGTGCTGTAAAAGAACATTCAGGACCCTTGCCCACACAATGCGATTTTCTTTTAATACAATGGTAGGAATGCGGTCGGTGCCGGGGGCCCTTGGTGAGTTTGCTTTCATAATCAATCTAGCAAAATTTACCTCAGAAATATTAGCTTTGATATTATTTTGAGAGCAAGAGCTGACAACCCAGCGGCCATGTAACTCCTCATGTTTATATTGTGGGGAAGAAGAAGATGGTATATAATAAAGGTCCTGGATGTAATGCTTCCAGACCCGTTGCGAGAGAGGATTCAACTCTTGCGCCACGAAGGACTTACAGAAGTTATCATTCTGCCAAAATGTAGTCCCGTTATGAGTCTTTAACCAGAAAAACTATTTTTGCCAATTTACATTTCTTATGGTTAGTTTGATTCTTTTGTCAATTCCTATATTTAGTGGACAGATTTTTTTTAATGCTATATTTTTGGCCTGTGAATTTAATTCACAGTTTACTCTGACCTTCTTACGCTCCTTCCGGTGCAACCTTTTCCGCTCTGCGATCACATGATTGTATGGGGCCAAAATGCTGGTGGTGTTACTTTTTAAAGACACGGTTTCCTTTTTTGCAGTGTGTGTGTATCTTAGTTGTCAACATTGCCCATATCTTTTTTGGGCATTGGGGATGGATAATTGGATTATTAGACAGATGAGCAGATGACATGTCCCTCCCCCATCCCCCCAATTGCTTTGGCTGATCACCCTGCAGCACATTTGTAGCTTTCCAAGTGACGTTAAAGTTTGATCAATGTGCCAGTGATCAAGTCTTTACTTAGCGTCTCTTTTTTGCGCAGAGGCCACTGTTGACTGGTACACAGGTGTTTCACTACCCCCTATTGTCAATGGCCCATTCAGATGGGCTAATCGGATTTGTCCGTCAGGTGCACGGTTTTATACCAAGAAACACTTTACACTATGGTCAGCATTTGTTAACTGCGATTCAATAGACTTTGACTTTGCTATTGTGGGTATGGTTTTAGTCAAATCTATATACGGCGGTTTTGTTGGGGGCTGTCATTTTTTCTTTAGAGCATTTTTTTAGTTTCTTTGGCGGGGGAATATGTATCTCCTCATAGTCCCAGCCCAAGACAGTTACTTTTGTGTTCTTTTCTACACACACCGGCACTTTACTTATCTTTTGATCTGTTTTTTACTGCTCAGTTGGTTTCTTGACAGCTGGTTTTTACTAGTTGCTTCCTTGGGTGATTTTGGGCGCTCCCTTATTGTTTGCTGCAACTCCCATGTCTGTTACCTTTTTTGCAAGCAAAGCGATTAAATTTACCATTTTTAACAATAAGGCCTTGCCTGCATATTGCTCATACATGAGTGATGACAAAATCTAAAATTGATCTTGTATCTTTGTAGCCAGAGTGCTGAAGTTGCTATTGTGCCCTTCTTTGCCGCCTGTAGAAATTTCACTCGAACGCGATTAGTCTCCCTCAATACTAGACTCTTCAAAAATGGACGAGTCAGAGCGGGAAGCAAAGGCTGCGCTGTCAGGTGTATTTGATAAATAGATGTCAATAGCATCATCCAGATTTTTTCCCATCGATTGTTTCTCGCCACCTAATGAAGCTCTCTTAAGGTTAACTACAAGTTTTAGCAATGAGTTATCAATGACCTCTGACGGTGATAAATCAGCTTCTTCATTCATGTGTGCGCTCGAGGACAAAACCAGTCCGGTGGGAGCTTGGATTCGAAGAAGGCTGTCATGGCTGCTTGTTTAGGTGAATTGAGAAGCTTAACAGGGGGTATAACCCTGTTTAGTACTTTTAGTTTTAAGGAAGCGTTTATGTGCTGTGGTGCTGCGCAGTGTTGCTTCATGAGGCATAACTTTATTGAGGGTTTATAATTCAGACTTAATCTGTTCCCTGAAGAATGTCCCCCTCGGCAGAGTTTAGAGGGAAATGAACAATCTTGATGGGAGAAATAACCACATTCTCTGTTCAGTCTCCCAACCACAGGTCAGAAGTATGCCCGGCCTTGCTTATTCAGAGATAACTGTTTTTTGTGATGGGCTTGTTGAAGGGCCGGTTAGCCACTAAACCTCGCAAAACTGAAGACAACCACACCTCTACTGTGGCTCCGCCCAACAATAGAGTAGTTAGGCACACGTTTGTCAACATCTCCACCGCCGAGCAGCAACGAATACGTTAATTGATTAATCAAAAAATTATCTTCACAAAAAATGGCAAATGTTTGGGGTTCAACGACAAGAATTGCCCAGTCACTCCAACATTTGATCGTAATCACTGCTCCAAAAGGCCTATATAGAGGAGGGTGGCTCCTTATGACAGACCGCAACCAGAAGCAAAATGTGAACGTTGAAGCTCAAAGGCAATGAGCCCGCAGTGCCCCGTAAAAACGTCAAATTGTCAAATATTTTTTCATATGGGTATGTGCCCGTGGTCCAGCAGGACAAAAGTCACGAAGACCAGAATGCGGTATATACGAGGCAGCTAACTAAAGGAGCCGGCAACACTCTGCTCACTGTGTTGTAGTTCCTCCTTGGTTGAGGAAAACAGTAAAACCTGAATGTTTTACTGGCCAGTTGGAGCAAACAGTAAAACCCGATTGCTGTTGGCGTTCTTTTATAATTCCCAGGATCACAGAGGTCACAAGCCTCTACATTACCCCCGGGAGCAGCAAATTAGCAGAGTGCACTCACTGCAAGACTACTGATTTGGGGGGAGGGGGGTGGGAGGACAATGCAACCACAGTGCTTACCTCCGCACAATCCCCTTACTCTTATGGGGTTCTGTTGAAGTCGGCGTTTAGACACGGGGTTCCTGCAAGTTACTGCAGCCACACTCACAAATGTTCTGCCCACGTTCTGTCCATGCTCGTGGCACTGCTGCAGCACCACAACTGCAGCAGCAACGGCATTCCCCTGAGGTTTCTCAGAAGTCTAGAGAAGTGACCCTTGAGCAGTCAGGCCACACTGCATTGCACACAACGTAACACTGGAAACTCGAAATGTTACTGCAGTCGCCTCCAACAGCTAGTGTAATCGTTTGTAACCGATATTGTTTTTTTTTGTTGTTTATTTGTTATTCTCTTCGCACTCCTTGTCTGTATATGTAGCATGCCTACTTCCAGGTAGTGAACCAACACTATAATATATAATATAATATAGTGGTGTTCTGTGCGTTTGTCATTTACTGTTTTTGAAATAGACTTTGTATGTCTACACTGTGTTATGTTTCGAAAGTACTTATTTAAGATGGGTCTATACATGTGTAAAATAATGTGTATATGTTTCAGTATACCAGTGTGGTGTATTTTCTATGAATAAGCGTGAGGCTAATTGTATCTTTTGTGTTAGCCTACTCCTAGAGTTAAGCCGAACTGCCCTCTCACGTTACCAATTTAAGAGTGGGATTTGCTTCCCTTTTGGGATGGGTGCTCTGCCCCCTCAAGTTTAGTGATTGTACTGCACTTCCTAGAGGCCTGTCCAAAACAGCATAACATCTAATTTAGTGAAGGTGTCCTGAAGTTGTGGGAAGTCCATGGGCCATTTGTTTTTTGAGATTTTCTTGAAAATGACAGGTTTGTGAATGTCGTATAGCAGCTTAAATTGTCAACAGTATCTTAAAGGTAACTAATTTAATGACTTGAGATCAGTTTTGATGCAGGTCCGTTTAGGACATCCGAGGACTGGCATGGCCCAGTGACTTTGGCGCACTTTCAATTTATGTATAAGGGGCAGACCAAGAAGAGAGCATTGCAGAAGTGCAGACTTGTCAAGTCAGGATATAGGCTGATGGTAACTTTGTGTAATGGAGAGGATGGTAGTATTTTCTGATTGTATCTAGAAGATGGTGATGACTGAACTTCTGGAGGAGCTGGGAAGAGGTTATTGTCCAATATAAAATCTAGGTAACGGCAAAACTGCAAAGTCTTCTGCCAAACAAAAAATTTCCCACCCACCATCACTGTGAATAAGTGTGGACTCCCTGACAAGCACGCATAACCATTTTAGGCGGTCACACAGGGGTGTCTACCACTTCATGATTTTCTCAGGTTCACTGGCCAATTAGAGGGCATCTAGTAAATTGATCTAAACCCATTCCATCTAATACCATTCATCTAAATCTTTCCATCTAAAAAATGTCCATCAAAATGCATGTTTTTGGGGGGTAAATGGTTAATTTTGGTTCAGGTGCATTTAAGATGGACCTTTTTTAGATGGAAAAATTTAGATGGAATGGCATTAGATGCAATGGTTTTAGATGAAATGACCATAAACCAATCTATATTACTTGTCCTCAAAGGGCAAAAGCGACATCTGTCGAAGTTGGTAAAAATGGCCATTAGACATGATTAGGAAAAAGGCCATTAAAAAAAATGTGCATTATTGACCAGCAAACAAGACACCAGAAATGAGTGTCAAGTGTTTAGCAGTCCCAAACATCAGGCAGAGAAGGCAATATTGATGAGCAGGTAGAGGATTTGCTAGAATGGTAATCTGACCAGAGATGATCAATAATAAGCAAGCAGCTGGTTAGCAATATTGATCTTTTGAAATATTATTAATGAAGCCTGCCAGGCTTGCCCCAAATTCCTCCATGAACAATTATCAAAAGTTACAGATTAGAGGTCAGACATGAAAATGGGGGCTGAAGTGGGGGGGGGGCTAAGGGGCTTCATGAAGACTTCCAGGGCAACTCCTGGCCCCCAAGAAAAGGTTCACATAGAGATTGGCCAAAGGCAGCATCTAACTCCGGGAACCAATGGGAGAAGAGGGGAGCTCCTACGCAAGAAGGTGAGGACTTTAAAAAGCCATCAAATTCAGTTTGTATGGGTGAAGCCGGAAGATAGGAGGAGGTGGACCTAGAGACCAGTGTAGCAGTTGGAGGAGACTGGTTGAGTGCTTTCTGATAGTGAAGGTAAGGTCTTGGGACTGAGAGGGTGATACCAGTTAGGTTGTATGTGAGTGATTGATAGACTGACAGAAGGGAGTTTTGGAGGAGGAGTGATGCTGAGAGTAGGTAGGTGTGTGTCGGAGTGTGTGGGCGCGTGTATCAGTGCATGTCAGACACAGAAATTGGTGGGGTGGAGACAGGAGATATGAGAGTGATAAAGAAGAAATTGGGGAGAGAGAGCGAGAGAGAGAGAGAGAGACAGACTGAGACAACCGTAGGAAGTCCCTGAGTGAGATCAGGCTATGGCCTTTAGGCCTCCATAGGGCAAGGGAGAGAATTGGACAGTAGAGGTGTACCCTGGGAATAAGCAGTGATGAAATAGGTATTCCTTACTGATTCGCCTCCTAGGAAGAGAAGAGGAAAGCTTTGTCCTTCCATCTATGAAACAGAAGGGGACTACAGGACCTGCCATAGAGGGAACCCAAGATAAACAAATTTGTTGACAGACTGATAAATGGATCATTAAAGGAAAAAGCCCACCCCCGCCCCAATATCGTAAAGGAGAGAACCCCTATTCACCAATGCGACCGTATTGGCCTTATCCTGGATCAATACGGGAAGAGACGGACTTGATGGAACCGAAGATGGCAACAGTAAGCAAACCTGCTGTTAGACTGACATATGTGCATGCAATAGACCCAAAGCAAATAATCACTCACCATGAAGAAATGCAGACTTTTGGTCAAACGCACAATTAGACATGAAGAATATCGCTTGTGCCATAAAGACATGAAGAATATAATGCAAGCAATGCATAAACTGAAACGCAACACGAACACTATATGTAGATGGTGTAAAAACATAGAAACGCAACAGTGAAAGGCTGCCATACATGTTATAATGGAAGTCGTAACATGCATTGAAATGAATAGGTGTCAAAGCTCTATGAAAACCTCACACTGCTGAATCCGCTGAAGTACAGATTAGTGCAAGGCACAGGCAGTAGCTCTGCGGCCCATCTTCAAGTTTGAAAGAAATAAGGGAGTGCTTGAACAGTTGAGGAGAACATGCAATAAGTATTCCCAAGGCACAAGACCTATTTCAAATGGATTGTGTCCTCCAACGTATTCCACATCTTTGACATGTAATGTGCACAGCTGTGCACTTCAGAAACTTTTCCAGCAGAGGGCCTCGTGCGTCGATGACGTCGGGTCAATGTCCATCGAAAGCCTCCATCGAGGGCGACGTCACCGGATGTTATAAATAGGACGCACAGCGGCCCGTAACCTCAGTTCAGTTTTTTCCGCAAATGTTTTGCTTTGTGAAACTTGGTGCGCCTCTTGTGTTATCGTTGAGATGTCTTTTTCTTCGACCCCTCCAACTCTGCAATCTGACTTCAAGACCTGCCGGGACTGCAAGTCGAAAATGTCGATCACCGACCCGCATCACATTTGTTTGTGGTGCCTGGGCGAGTCGCACAACACCAACGAATGTTCGAAATGCCAGTTGCTGACTGCCAAGGCCTTGCAGGAGCGTAAGGGGAAGCTCCAGGTAAGTAGGGGCTCTAAGCCTAGTAAGTCCTGAAAATCTAAATCATCCAAGGTTTCCACCGACAACTCGAGGGGCGACTCTGTGTCAGATGGTGTCTCGGGGATCTCGGTCCCGGAGTGGTTCCCACCATTCTTCTTCCTCGTCCCGGCACTCTATGAAGCGCCGTCACCGGTCACCTTCACTGTCCTCCTCGGAGAATGGTGCCTCGAGGAAAGTGGCATTCCCGATTAAGTCCTCGACTCCGGAGGAATGGGCTGCCTTTAAGGAGCAGATGTTGGTGATATTTCAATCGCAGGGCACGGTTCTGGTTGCGCCTTCTAATGAAGCCGGCAAGGAATGGTCTCGTACCGTGGCTCGCACGCCTTCGGGCTCGGGTATACACTGCGACTCGCACTGGGAACTTTCACCGTCCCGTCAAGGCTCAGGACAGTCACAAGAGACGTGCCTCCAGGTCTCGGTCCTCGTCTCCACAGAGACCACTGCAACCTGCTATTGGCTCGAATCCGGCGTCGACTAGGTCAGCGCCGTGTCCGTCCGATTCGGATGTCGACGCTTTGTCGTCGTATCAGCCCATGGTGCCGTCGGTAACAGTAATGCCGAGGTTGTCGACGCACTCGACGTTGAAGCATCCGACACCCTCGACGCCTTCGGGTATTTTTGCCCGCAATTTGCCATTGGAGTACCCCGATATCGTGTATCCTCCTAGGAAGGCTACTATAAAGTCTGTGAGGCCAGTATTAGACTCTAGGCCCTCTTCTGTCCCCAGGCCAGGGTTTCAACTCCCTCTGGACGACATTTATGAAGAGGAAGAAAGGTCTGATTTTGAGGACCCTGGTGAACTTGATGTGGCTCCAGTTTTTTCTGGTAAGTCAGTTGGAGGAGTTGAGTCAAACCCTTGATGATGCCAGTGGGTTGGACACTTCTCCGGAAGTGGAATTTGGTAGGCCTGAAATTGGGGTTCATGCTGAGTCTTCATACAGATAGCTCATGGCTAGGTTCTCGGAGTATCTGAGCTGGTCCAGTCCTCCTGAGGACTTTGTACAGGATGATCTAACGGACATCTTAGATCAAGGTCCGTCCTCTGACCCGGTGTTACCGTTTCATTTCACCTTACAGAAAAGGGTGGCAGCTGCTTAGCAGTCCCCGGATTCTCTTCCGGCTGTAAGTCTTTGACAAAAAAGTACTGCCCTTCCGATAGCGACCCCAGCTATTTATCCACTCACCCCACTCCTGAGAGTTTGGTGGTTCAGGCAGCTACGGCCACCTCGAGGCAGGCATACCCTACCATCCCTCCTGATAGGGACGATGAGCGCTTCGCCGGTTGGGCTCGGAAGGTATTTTCTGCAGGGAGCATGGCATTGAAATCGGCCAACTCCACTTGTGCCTTGGCAAGGTTCTCACACACTCTGTGGAACGGTTTTTGTAGCAGCTGAGCATATTCCCGAGGGGGAAGAAAGGTATGGGTTCCTTGCTCTCGTGCAAGACGGCAAGGATGACATGTGCAAAACCCTTTAGTCGCATTTGGATACGGCCGACAGTGTTAGCCGATCCATGGCTGCGAGCACCGTTATACGCAGATTTGCGTGGTTGCGGAAGTCAGATTTTGCCCCGGATGTGCAGGCCCATCTTCTGAACATGCCCTTTGATGGCGTACATTTGTCTGGCAGCAAGGCTGACGAGAGCCTTGAGAGGTTGCAGACCTTGAAAGCTGCGGCTAAATCTTTAAGCGCAGCTGTGCGTCAACCTCTGCCTTTTCGTCCTAGGGGACAGCAGTGGAGGGGAGTTTATTTTTTTTACTACTCCTCCTTTGGTAGAACAAGAGGGGCTGCCAATCAAAGGGGCCAACGAAAATGTACCCGTGGTGGTCAGGGAAATCGAGGTGCCAAAGCCGCTCAGGCAGCTGCCTCTTTGGAAGCGGCTGTGGCAGTGCCTGAAGGCAAACAGTCATGAGGCCATGCCCCATGGTTCGAGGGTTGGGGGCAAACTGTCTCAGCATCTGAAACCCATTACTTCAGATGTGTGGGTTCTGGATACCTTAGCCCACGGCTACTGCCTTACCTTCCTTCAGCGGCCTCACGACAATCCACCGGGGAAACTCTTTGAAGCTTCTTGATCCGCTCCTTGTGCAGGAAATCTTGACCCTGCTGGAGAAAGGGGCTATAGAACTGGTGCCTGTAGCGGAGAGGAACAAGGGATGGTATTCCCCTTATTTTTTGATCCCGAAGAAAGATGGGGGGTTGAGACTCATCATGGACTTGCGTTGGTTGAACAAACTTCTCAGGAAGGACAAGTTCAAGATGGTTACACTTCCTCAAGTTCTCCAGACCCTTCAACTTCAGGATTGGTTGGTGTCGCTGGACCTACAGGATGCTTACTTTCATGTGCCGATTCATCCCAAGCACAGAAAGTACCTGAGGTTTGCGGCTGCCGACTCGCACTTTGTTTCGGGTCCTGCTGTTCGGATTGACCTCTGCCTCAAGGGTCTTCACCAAGCTAATGGTGGTGGTGGCAGTGTACCTCAGGCGAGCGGGGATTCACGTCTACCCCTACCTGGACGACTGGCTGATCCTGAGCAAGCATTGGATCACCTCAGTCTCACCTGCCGCACCCTCCACAGGCTGGGCTTCTCCCTGAATTTCAAGAAGTAGCATTTGACACCTTCCCAACAGCTCCAGTACATCGGACTGTGTTAGACACGTCCTTGGGGAAGTGCTCGCCTCCCAAGGTGAGGGCTCATCACATTGTGCAGATGGTGGACAAGTTTCAACATGTCCTGTCCCCCAGCTTTCGAATTCTTAAGGTTGCTCGGCCTTATGGCATCCTGCATTTTTTTGGTGCCAGAGGCCAGGCTGCGGATGAGATCCCTGCAATGGGTCCTCAAGATGCAGTGGTCACAGTTCTCGGGCTAGATGTCGGATCCCGTTCAGATTCCACTCTTGGTCCCCCAGGTTCTTCTGTGGTGGGCCTGCGAAGAGAACCTGATGAGGGGGGGGGGCTGTAGTGACGGATGCTTCCCTCACAGGATGGGGCGCTCATGCCAACGACTTGAGAGCCTGCGGTTGTTTGTTTCTGTCAAACTCCACATCAATCTGTTAGAGCTGAAGGCCATCAGGCTAGCCCTGAAGGCTTTTCTTCCATCTGTACAGGGGAAGAGTGTCCTGATCATGACGGACAACACAGTGGCCATGCATTACCTCAACAAAAAAGGGGGGAGGGGTATGGTCACTCCCGTTGTGCAGAGAGGCAATGCAGCTCTTGATGCATCTGGTTCTGGGCCATCCAGCAGGTAATTTCGATCTCTGCAGTTCATCTGGCTGGA
Organism: Ambystoma mexicanum; assembly: GCF_040938575.1. NCBI lineage: Eukaryota > Metazoa > Chordata > Amphibia > Caudata > Ambystomatidae > Ambystoma > Ambystoma mexicanum. The sequence continues at coordinate 664,995,126 of NC_090936.1, forward strand.
GATGATAATGCGGCGGCAGACGCTCTGAGCGGGCAGAGCACAATCTCTCACGAGTGGGAGTTGGCTCGGGAAGTCCTTCAGGAGATCTTCGCCCTTTGGGGAACCCTGCAAGTGGATCTCTTCGCTACCAGTGTCAACCGGAAGTGCGAGAGATTTTGCTCAAGGGAATTTCCTCCAAGAGGAGCCTTAGGAGACACGTTCGTAGTGGATTGGCCATTCCCACCGCTGTATGTGTTTCCTCCAGTCCCAGTCATTCCTCAAGTGTTACGGAGGTTCGGTTCCCACATGATCCTCATTGCTCTGGATTGGGCCAGGAGAGTGTGGTACCCGGACCGTCTAGAAATGTCCATCTGCCCTCTACGCCGGGAGGGAGGAAGGGTCAGGTTCTCCATCCAGAGGTCAAGACTCACAACCTTCACGCTTGGTATCTGAAAGGTTGAAGTATAAGGATTGGGACCTCCCGGATGATGTGATGGAGGTGTTGCTTTCGGCCATGGTTTTGTCTTTTTTGCTTTCTTTGGCCCACAGGGGCCTTCAATTTGGTACCATTAAGGGTTACCTGGCGGCGCTGTCTATATTTAAGCGCGTGTCTGAAGAATGTCTTAAACGACTGGCTAATGTGTTCCCACCATCCCCTTTCCAGGTGCCGGTTTGGGATTTAAATTTGGTTTTGAAATTTCTCATGGGTGCTCCGTTTGCATTCTTGTCCTTTGAGACTGTTGTCTTTCAAGACTGTGTTCTTGGTTGCGGGTACTTCTGCTCGCAGAGTGAGTGAATTGCAGGCACTTTCCTCTAAGCCACCGTTTACTGTGTTGCACAAGGACAGGGTAGTACTTACGGTACGTCCGTCCTTTCTACCTAAGGTAGTTTCTGAATTTCATTTGCGTCAGAAAGTGGTTCTCCCTTCTTTCTATCCTCCTCCTCATCCTGGTACGGAAGAGGATTGACTACATTGGTTGGATCCTAGGATAGCTCTGAGCTTTTGCATTGCTAGGATGTCCAGGGTCAGAGTGGACGATCAACTCTTTGTAGGATATGCTGGACACCGATTGGGCCAGGCTGTTACCAAATGGACCTTGTCCAGTTGGATTATCCTCACTATTAGAGTGTTACCGATTGGCGGGTAAGGACCCTCCCGAAGGGTTGCGAGCTCATTCCACTAGGGGTGTGGCTGCTTCCACCGCCCTCCAGCGGGGTGTTCCTATTAGGAATATTTGTGATGCCGCTACATGGGCTTTGCTTCACACCTTTGTTGAGCATTATTCCCTGGATACAATCCATGGTCAGGATATGGCCTTGGTAAGGCGGTTCTATTATTCCGCAATCTGATTGGGTACTCTAAATTCTTTTCCCTCCTCCATTTACTGATACTGCTTTGGGAGTCTGTCAAAGATGTGGAATACGTTGGAGGAAACAATCCATTCGAAGAACAAGTTACTTACCAACTGGTAACAATCTTTCGACTGGATGTTCCTCCCAACGTATTCCATATCGCCCACCCAGCCTGCCCCTCAGGCGAATTTCCCATGCGATTGCAGCTTACGTTTCCGCAAGTTTATGTGCAGGCAAGCAGGCATGAGATTGCTGGCACACGTTCTGAGAGAAAAAACTTTAACTAAGACCGCGGGCGCCGTGCGTCCTATTTATAACATCCGGTGACGTCGCCCTCGACGGAGGCCTTTTGAGGGACATCGACCTGATGTCATCGACGTCCTCTGCTGAGAAAGCTTCCGAAGTGCACAGCTGTGGACATTACATGTCAAAGATTTGGAATACGCTGGATGAACATTCAGTCGAAAGAGCGTTACCAGTTGGTAAGTAACGTGTTCTTCTCCATGATTAATTGAGGAACAAACAGCCTTTGAATGCCAGGTGCTGACTAATTATAAATTAAATCCTCATAAGGAATGAATCAACCAATTTCCTAGTGGTTGGAAAAGTAATAACATTTCTGTTCATATTAGTTAAAATCTCAAATACCGGACAGATTAATTCCGAACATGGCCTCCTCACACGTGACCCATAATTCAAGAACAGTGCCTGTTCATTAGGGCCAGACATGACCCAGCACCAGGCTCGACTCCCCACATGTTCTCAGAATCAAGGCGCCTTGCAAGGTCAAATGCAAAGGAATATTTTGGCTCATGGCCTAGGGATAAGGGATAGCGTCTTATTTAATTGGAAGAACGCAGGCCTTGGACTTCTCACCGCGTACTCCCATTTTCAGTACATGTGCCGATGACCTGTCATTTCCAAGGTTGGTGAGCAATGTACCGACCAATGAAAACTCTTAAAGCTGCCCTGCCTAGTACATTTTGTAGCAACCGATAGTCAACTTCAAAGATGACATATACCCTTTGCTATTAATTTAGAGGTGGTCCCAGATGCAGTTATCAGATGGCAGTATAACCAATGGAAGGACTACCCATATATTTTCTATATTTAAACAATTCCTTAACCAATCCCATACCCATGGATTTTTGTAACCTATTCCATTTCAGAGATAATCGGTTACAGCACTAACACAAAGCAAGTATATTTTCTAGATAGAGGTCTTATACATTTAGAGGTCCTTCCCTATTCTAGGGCATTAGTGTTCTTGGAGGCAGAAGTGGAACAGTGGTGGCCCAGTGGCCAACAGTAGGCGGGTCAGGACCACCCTCTCCCAGGACGGCAGAAGAGCAAAGAAAGGACAAGCACAATAACAATGGCAGAAAATAAAGAATCCACCATTCTAGATGAATGGTGTCCCTTCTGTGCATTACTGCGTCTGGTTTGACAGCCTGTGGGTTAAAATCACGAATCGATAGAAACACTTCCACTACCACCAGCCATTATTGTATGCTTGTCACTGTAACACAAATGTTACAGGAGCAGTGAGAAAGGGAATACAGAGTAACCCCCAGCTCTCCACATAAGGTGGGGTGTGCTGGTCTCAGTCTAAAATATAGAGAGGTTAAAAATAAATCTCTACCCTTGCGAGCATGTGTTCTGGAAGGTAAGTAAGTAACTGTAATAGAAAAGTTACAACAGTGAGATTGGGATTGTAGACAGGATAAAAAGTATCCTTCTATTCTTGGGAACAGTAGTTCATACAAGGAACCCAAGAGAAAAGAAAAAGGCGAGACCAAGGAGCACCCCAGAATCACTGCACAGAAAGTGCTGTGTGCTGCAATAGGAAAGTGCAGATGCCCAAAAAGTTTTATATGAAAGTAGAATTGCAGAAATAAAGTACAAAGAGTCATAAAAAGGACACCCATAGTAAGAGTAAAACAAAAGGCGAGTGGTGAAGAAGATTCCCACTCACTCAGGAACATAAAAAAAAATCCACAAGTTTAGCAAAAAGTGCTTTCTCTCACAGGTGAGGGAGATTTAGCATAAAAATTGAAATCTAACCGAACAGTGAGGACACATCCCTGTCTCAAAACTTTATAGGTAGAGACAATTACCCTTGTCCATTAATGCATATCTGTAGGGTGATGCCTGTATGGAAGTCAATCAAGGGAGCCAGAAGAGAGTTCGGAATTCCCCACTTAAACAACTTCCACCATAACCTGATTCTATCTATCTTGTCAAATTCAGCAGTCCGGTCTATGGAAGGCTGCATAAATTGGCTTACACCTGGACCACGCCACCTTTTGGAAGAATTCTAAAACTGGGCCATTTCAAAGAGGTACTCACATTTTTCCTGAAACCAGGCCGCATTTGTCCATTCTGCAGGAGGTTATAGCCCAGGTTTCAAAGTGTCTTAAAATAAATGATGAAAATAGCTTTCCAAGGACGCCCAATGGGCAATAGGCCTATAATTGCTACTGTCCTCTGTTACCTTTTTTAAATATAGGAATCGGGTAGCTTTTTATCTAAAATCACTCCTCTGAACAACCTTTCAATTATATTTGTCTAGGGTGATGGGTCAGATTTGATGACCAGGTTAGATAACCTATCGGGATCTGATGCCCTAGTGGAGTTGAACCCTTTTATATGATTGAAAATCTAATCCTGACCAAAATCAATAGATCACTCTACATTCAATAATGTAAAAGAATCGTCCTCCATACCAATCGACTTACTCGATATATAGATCTGCATAAAATGTGCATCCAATGCAATTCAGCTTTGGGCTTTGAATGACTAAGAACTGGTAATGTCCAATTTTCTTTTCTTGACCAAAACAGTTGGCATTGTGACACTGTCTTTATGAACCTTAACAGCCCTGTATCTCTTACACTTTTAAGACTTTTCTACTGGTACCACCTCTCTTCATTCATGTTTTTACTTAAGACTTGCAGGGATTTCCTCAGCTCCTGCTTTTTCAATTGGACTACATTATCAAGCGTGTGAGCTGAAGGATAAAGTACGTAGTTATGAATCTTTTTTGGACAGACCAACTCCTTTTTTTGTGTTCCGATACATAAAGTTGAAAGAAATGCTGGGAGATTGGCCTCCTGCTCTTCAGACAATAATTCATTAGTTCCATGCAATCCTCCGAGTCCACTTTACCCGATTCCATGCGTTATTAACTATGAGATTCTGAGAGCATCTATCGGAGTGCCAAAGCTCCACATCAGTAATGAATGATCAGTTAGGTCAGTATTTGTAACAGTTAAATTGTTACACATGCTGCATAAGGATGGATTAGCAAAAATGAAGTCCATCATAGAGGATGAGTCAGCTCTGTGCCATGTATGCTGAGCAGGTATGTATCCCACCGGGCACCATTCAACATCTGCTGCCCCATCCAATTAAGTTAGACATCATAGCTTGACCTCTATTCCCAGAGCTGCAACCTTTGTTCATGGAGTGGCTGGCTCTAAAGGAAGCCACCGGTATTGAGTTCACACAATCACACTTCAAGTCTCCTGCTTATATTATGTTGTCATAGTTTTTTGTATCAAACCAGGTCACCAATATATCAAAGTGGTTAAAAACCTTGCTGCGTTAGGATTATTTAATGCAACATGTTGCCAGGCTTCACCGCGAGGAGCACCGCCCCTCCACCCCACTATTTACTTGTATATACTTTATCTAACTTTCACTTGTTTATATTCCCTATGCCAGTAAGCGGTCCGCCTGCTCCAGTAGTCCATCTCGACATATAGTCTACCTGTATTTGTATTTATGTATATAACCACGCTGTACCTGTATGTATATTTCTGATGTTTGTTAATCTGCTTAGAATCACATGCTGTGCATAGGTCCGACATCCAGTGGTCACTGCGGAGTATTGCATTTTGTTTTTCGTAGTCGAAAAGGGGACGTCGACAAAGCGTGTCTGTAACACTGTCCCTATAGTGACGTGCGTTGTACCCACAATCCCTCACGCGTCGAGGTCCCTCAGATTGTTTTTTTCCGCCCAGCTACTGGTCGCCTTTATGCGGAGCTCCTCATTGCCAAATAGTTTCTTCGACCTTTGGTCGTTTGTTATTAATATCAATAACGTAGATCCCTCCCTCGACGCAGAGCTGTTTCTCCGCCGAGCAAGATCTTTGACAGAAGAACGAGCAGAGGGGATCCTTCGGCGCTGCCGAACACGTGACCTGGCCTCGCCGGCCATACACAGTAGGGAGAGTGGGGTTTTGTGGTCTTTCTTTCTTCTCTTTAAGAATGCCTTTCTCTTTCCCCTCCCTCTCTTTCGAGGTCGTAGTCACACTTCTTACCCTCAGCTATGGAGAGGACGCCATTTAGGTTTTGCCCGCTTTGCAAGGGTAAATATACCTGGAAGGATAAGCACAAACTGCATCTGTTGCTTACCCCTCGATCACCAGGACGACGGCTGTGCGGCCTGTAAATTACTAAAGCCCAAAACTCTAAAAGACCGCAGGGTCAAAAGGTGGGCGGCCTACGCCATGTCTAGGCCTGACTCCTCGCCCGCTGCCGCCACCACCGAGTGTGACGAGGACAGTGACTACACGGCCCCCGTAACGGAGGCTGTAGACCTCTCAAAGGAGTGTTCACGCTCCTCGTCGTCCGTCCCCGGCCCCGACAAGCCCGGCTCACGCCCATCTTATGGGGATGAACACCCCGGCGACAAGGACGCACACGGAAAAACACCAAAGCACATACCCCCTGGCACGCATTCGTCGAAGACTAAGGCAGCCATAGAGCCAATGGGGACGCCGGGCCCACCGGCGTCTTCCACCGACCGTAAGGGTAGTCAGCCCTCCCCGCCACCGCTTCCGCGACAGGCGACTGGGCATTCTAAAAATAAGGGCGCTAACACCAAAACCTCCGGCGACGCGCATCGCAAGAGCGCTCACGTTGGCAACAAGGACTCGACGAGCAAAGGCTCGACGTTACATAGCGCGACGGCGACCGATCCCTCTGAAGAGAGAATGATCGCCGAAAGCCTTGCGCGCATAGCATCTAAGGACGGCCAAAGATATACGGCGAGTGAGACGCCGAAAACCGCGCACAAGGCCAAATATACGCCAAAAGCGCCGGAAAACAGATCAGGCCAGTTCCCGACGCCGACAGAAGGCCCTAGCCAGCAAGAAGGCTACTCAGAAGGGGAAGGCTCACTTTCTTCAACGTTATGGGACAGAACCAGACAATTACAGGAGGAAGAAACTCCTTTTTCTTTCCAAGACCGTCCTGGCCAACCTCAGTGGACCTTTGAAAGGTTCCAAACCTGTATGGACAAACTAGACAGGTTCATGTCCATCCCAGAAGACAGGGCACCCAAGAGACCAAGGGAGGCACCCCTGGAGAGTCCAAGGGCTAAATACCAGAAGTTTTATAACCCCATACAGGAGGACATATACTCTTACAATCCCACTGAGGAAGACACCTTCTTCCAGGAGGAAGATGAGTTCACCTATGTTGAAGACCAACAAGAAGAGGAAGGTTTTCACGAGGAAACTAACCTATGTGAGGAGGGATTCCAGGAAGACACAGGCGAGGGCGACCCAAATCCCTGGCAGTCACCGGCTAGGTCGACTGACACAGGTAGTAGCAGTATAGTCATCAGGTCTACTGAAACTACACCAGTCAGGAACCCTTCGCCTGTCGATGATCAACCCACCTTCAATGCACTGCTGAAGAAGGCAGCAGCACATTTCGAAATCGAAACTGGGGAGGTCACCCCAGACACCGATTTTGTGGAGAGGATTATCAAAGGAAAACCCCCCCACTAGCCAAATTATACCCATCCTCGCCTCAGTTAAGAGATGTTTTACACCTTCTCTTTCCACTCCTGCATTGGTGAGAGGGGTCAATCTGAGGATTGAGAAACTATTCTCTCCCTCTCAATCAGACCCATTATATATTAAGGGTCACTCAATCCCGGACTCCCTGTTCGTGACCAACACCAGGAAAAGGGCAGGAGTCCCACTACCTACCAGCGAGGCACCCCCAGATAAAGAGGGGAAGAAGCTGAATGCCCTAGCCAAGAGAATCACCACCTCTGCAGCATTCTCTACCAGAATCGACAATAATAATACCCTATTGGCAAGCTACGCCAATGCTCAATGGGCTAAGCTCAAACAGGACATTGAAGTTCCCGAACCCCTAAGGACTCGTTTACTGGCTACAGTTAACGAGGGCTCTCTGGTCAATCAAAGCATCGTCAAGAATACCCTCGATGCAGCAGAGACGGCTGGCCGCACTTTGGTACAAGGAATTTTACTGAAGCGTCACGTCTGGCTTCGCAATTCCGGATTTAAGGCGGAAACACAAGCGTCCCTTATTAATAAACCCATAGAGGAGTCCAACCTCTTTGGGAGAGCAGTGGATGATCCGCTGGAGAACGCGAAGAAAGAATTTGATACAATAAAGACCTTAGACCAAATTTCAAAACCCCCTAACAGACGGGGATTTGGTAATAAGCGCTTTTTTCGTGGACAACGCCAGCAACAAAACCAACAACAGTATTCTGCCAGCAACTACCAGGGTAATAGCGGCCAGTACAATCAGAGGGGGTCAACGCCGTGGCAAGGGAAGAGGCCGGGGTTCCACCCCCAGAGGCTCCCTAGCCAACAACACCACCAAGTGACGTGAAGATTTGCGTCCCCTCCCATGCTACGCCGGTCGGGGGCCGGTTAACATCCTTTCCTCCAGCATGGGAGGGAATAACATCAGACCGCTGGGTACTTTCCACCGTAGCCCGCGGCTACTGTATAGAGTTCAACAGTTCCCCAACATACAGACCCCGGAGGGGACACCGCATGACACCAGAACACCTCGCCATCCTTCTCCAAGAAGTGGACCAACTGCTGGAAAAAGGAGCCATAGAGGTCGTGCCTCTATCTCAGGTAATGGAAGGTATTTATCCAGTGTACTTTCTTGTACCCAAAAAGGATCTAACCATGCGCCCTGTATTAGATCTGCGCCCAGCGAACAAGTTTGTCAAACCCCAAAAGTTTCGTATGGTGACCTTACAGGAAGTGATCCCACTGCTATCACAGGGAGATTATATGACAACACTGGACATGAAAGATGCATACTTTCATATTTTAATGTTGCAAGCGCACAGAAAATACCTCCGGTTCATGATAGAGGGCAAACACTACCAGTTCAGAGTGCTACCCTTCGGCATAGCATCAGCACCAAGGGTATTCAGGAAAGTACTGGCAGTGGCAGCGGCCCACCTGTGCAGGTTATCCATCCCAGTATACCCTTACCTCGACGACTGGCTCATAACAGGGGAGGATTCTTACGAGACATGCTTCTCAAACACCCAAAAGACTGTAGACCTTTTGTTCCAACTCGGCTTCTCCATCATCATCAGAAGTCCAGCTTAGACCCCAGCCAAGTCAAACAATTCCTATGGGCTCTAATTCAAACAAAGGACGGCCTCGTCTTCCCCTCCAACGAGAGGGTCCAAAACATGCTGTTTCAGATCCCCCAATATGTGTCAGGTCGAGAGGTGATGGTGCGCAAAGCGATGCGCTTCTAGGAATGATGGCGTTGTGTATTTATTTGGTACCTCACGCGCGCCTGCGCATGCGCCCAATGCAAGAGTGGCTCAATAGCCAGTGGTGTCAGGCCAGCGGATAATGGGACGATCTAGTGGTGGTCTCGCAGGCCTTGGTTCTCTCGCTACAGTGGTGGACAAAGGAAAACCTGATAATAGGAAAACCCTTTGCCACACCCGCGGTGGAGGCCACTCTAACCACGGATGCATCCCTCACAGGATGGGGGGCTCACCTATCCCATCAGACTGCTCACGGAGTGTGGACTCCGAGCGTAGCATCCAAGCACATAAACCTACTGGAGCTACTGGCGGTGTTCAAAGCACTAAAAGCCTTCCAGGAACACCTACAAGGGAAGACAGTGATGGTCCTTACAGACAGCACCACAGCCATGTACTACATCAACAAGCAGGGGGGCACCCACTCTCCAGGACTGTCCAAGCTGTCCCAGAATATATGGAAGTGGGCTCTCAAACACAACATGTTCCTACTGTCACCACACGTACCAGGGGAACTCAATCTGCTAGCAGACAAACTCAGCAGAGACTTCCCCCTGCCCGAAGAGTACGAATGGCGATTGCACGAAGACATCGTCTTAGACGTCTTCACGCAATGGGGATTCCCGGAAATAGACCTGTTCGCAACTCTGGAGAACTCGCAATGCCAAAGTTACGCCTCCAGGTACCCCCAGAACCAGTCCAAGGGGAACGGTCTGTCGATTCAATGGTCAGGGAAATTTGTTTATGCCTTTCCCCCGACTCCCCTTCTCAACAAAGTTGTGCACAAGATGCACCAGGAACAAGTTACCTTGATACTAGTGGCCCCAATGTGGGCCCGGCAGCCATGGTTCGCTCACTTGATGGAGATGTCCCCATCTCCCCCAGTGAAACTTCCCTGCCCGTACAACATGCTGTCACAGGACAAGGGCAGGACACTGCATCCATGCCCTCAGACCATGAACTTAGCAGCCTGGCTCCTGAGATCATAGAATTTGGACATCTACAACTTCCGCAGAGATGTATGGACATCCTCAGGGAAGCCAGAAAACCTAATACTCGCCACTGCTATTCTAGCAAGTGGAGAAGATTTGTCATCTGGTGTAGAGGTAAGAGCATCAACCCGGTTGACTGCTCTCCCACACACATTGTTCTGTACTTGACCCATTTACTGGATTCAGGTCTAGTGTTCAATTCCATTAAAGTCCACCTGGCGGCACTTTCTGCATACACCACTTCCCAACTTAAAGTGTTGTGGTGGAAGATACCAGTTATCAAGGCCTTCATGGAGGGGGTAAAGAGAATACACCCTCCGATAGCTAACCCAGCTCCCGGATGGGACTTAAATGTGGTACTTTCCAGACTCATGGGCTCGCCATTTGAACCCATGCACAAGGCAACTCTTAAAGACCTCACTCTTAAGACTGCTTTCCTAATAGCTATCACCTCCATTAGGAGAGTAAGTGAACTACAGGCTCTTTCTGTTCTAGACCCCTTTGTAACAGTTCACAAGGATAAGGTGGTTCTACGCACACACCCAAGGTTTGCACCGAAATTCCATGTAAACCAGTCAATAGAACTACCAACGTTCTTTCAAAACCCTTCCAACTTGGGAGAAAAAAGTCTGCATACACTGGATGTACGCAGAGCTGTCATGTTCTACATGGAAAGAGCCAGGCCACTGAGAAAGACTAATCAGTTCTTTGTCTCGGTGGCAGCAGGAAGAGAAGGAGATGCAGTCTCAAAGTCCACTATATCTAGATGGATTGTTCAATGCATCACTCTCTGTTACACTCTTGCTAAGAGAGAACTACCCTTCAAGCCAAGAGCACATTCTACTTGAGGCACTGGGGCTTCCATACCGTTCATTGCAAATGTTCCGCTTGAGTCCATCTGCAAAGCGGCAACCTGGAGTTCTGTGCACACCTTTACAAAACACTGCTGTCTAGATGCACACTCTAGATCTGACTCCCAGGTGGGACAGGCAGTATTAAGACATCTTTTCTCTACTGTTCCTTCTCATAACCCACCGCCAACTCCGGGTACTGCTCGCTAGTCTATGCACAGCATGTGATTCTAAGCAGATTAACAAACATCAGAAGACAATGCATTACTTACCGTAAAAGCATTTCTGATGGTTGTATCTGCTTAGATTCACATGCGCCCGCCCTTCCTCCCCGCTCGGATGGAAGGAACATAGAACCCTTTCTACATCTCTCTCTCTTTTCTGTACTCACTCACGTATAGAAGGCTCCCTCAGGGCACAAAAAATACCATCTGAGGGACCTCGACGCGTGAGGGATTGTGGGTACAACGCACGTCACTATAGGGATAGTGTTACAGACACGCCTTGTCGACGTCCCCTTTTCGACTACGAAAAACAAAATACAATACTCCGCAGTGACCACTGGATGTCGGACCTATGCACAGCATGTGAATCTAAGCAGATACAACCATCAGAAATGCTTTTACGGTAAGTAATGCATTGTCATTCTCGCTGTTGAAACTAAGTTTCGCATATACATGTAATTGCTGCGCCCTGTTACCTGAGGGTATGATCGCGCATTATAAATAATAAAACAAAACAGCTCCCGGGTTCCAGTAAACATTCTGCAGTAACAGATCACCGGAAACCCCCTACCTAATTTTGTGAATCCAGATATTGTAATCCCTAAGATCCCCATAGAATTATCATAGCAGAGTGAGAGTTTTTAGCCCTAAATAATTTTTTAATGGTGGTGAGGAGTCTGCCAAATGCCAGTCCTCTAGTACTATCTGCGCATGCTGTAAGAATACAGTATAACCATATATTACAGGGGTCTCCCTTAACCAAACTTCCCGGAGCATAATTATGTGAGGAGGTGCGAATTTCAGGCCCCTAAACTGGGAACCAGGTAAATGGGAGTGCCCCCTAATATTCCATGGCAAAAGGTCAAGCCCGCCCCACCAAAGATAACTCTTCGTAATCATATTCTTGGAACCATCCTCATTCAGAATTGAGGGCAACCATGACCAGTTAAAGGAACCTTTTAGGTTATGCTGCTAATTTTCCTGAAAGTGAGCTGATCTTCCTTCCACTCCTACGCCCCCCCTCCCAAGCCCATAAAATACGATATTGTTAACTTACCTTTCCGATTAGTTGTTTTTGACATGACTGAATTGGCAATCCCCGCTATTCACACAAATATTCTGGGGTCTTGATTGTGCACACCTCTTGTATGAAGACAATTCATAACCCAAATAAAGTGATACATTAGAATTTCCAAGTATTAAATCATAAATTATCGTGTAATAGTCCTGCAGAACTACAAAGTCCACCCTTGCATCCTTAACTCCACCAAATCAATGTCATTTGAGGCAAGATACATTATAAAATAGGGCCATGACATTAGATCTTTTCTAAATAATTGGTGGATATGTTTGACCCAGGATGAATTCCAACCCCATAAGTCTGCTTCTGTGTCCACGTTTTGTATTCTCCAACAAGGCAGATGACCTAGTTATGTGAGATGAATCTATTAGGGGGCCCTTCAAGCTGCCCGAGGCTCTTGGATAGGTTTCAGCTCATGTGTTGATTGCCTACTATGGTATACACTTTCTGTATTAAGCGTGTGGGAAGAGTTTTATTTTTTTTAACAGAAGTAGTAGGCGCCAAGGAGTCATTGTTGACAGTCTGCTCCAAATCCATGTTCATAGTTTCCATAAGCAAAGAAAAGAATGGTAAGATGGGAATCCTCCTTGTTTTTTTGAAGAAGGTTGTTCCTTTGTTTTCCTCTTCAGTTTCCCTAGTACATGTTCAGCTGATGGAGGATCCACTAAATGCAGAGAAGTGAAAGGGTAACTGTAGTTCCGCTTGACTCCAGTTGTTCCATCTAGGACGGAGAAGTGAACTTAAACCTTAACTTGCTGTAACAATTTTCTGATTTTCATTTTTTGTCTTGTTTTTGCCTGCCCATTCACAAGAACACCTTTTTTTCCTCCTTTTAAGGACTGGTGTAAAATACTTATTGAGGATTGATTGAGGGCAGCCTTCATATCCATATTCCTCAAAACCTCAATTTATAGAGAAATCCTGGACCTCCTTAGATTGCAATAAAGTTGTTAGTTAGCTTACATTCATTCCATCAGTGCCAACACAATTTACAGCTTGGTCTATTACCACTCCAGCATGCTCCTAAGACCCTGCACCCCGTCTTTCCAACAACTTCCTTTTAAGGAATGGCATCTTATGTATCCTACATTGAAAGAGGTCTTTGCTGGCAATCACGCCGGCTATTATGTTCTCATATAAGCGGACAAGAGAATTCAATATTTAATTAAGTGCGGCAAGAGATGAGACCACTAAGCATGAGGAGTCGCCATCTGAATTCAGAAACTGCGTAGAAGCCAGCTGTGAAGGATTTCTCAATTGTGTCTGCTATGCAAATTGGGCTCTGGAAAGCTGGTGGAGGAACAAAGAGTGAGAATTCGGCAAAGAGCAGTAAAATCCCTTTTGGTGTTTGTTAGAAAAGATTTTCTTTTTAAAACATTCCCTCCATAGTTTCCTATGGATCCCCATTATTTTTACTCTGTTCTAAAGTGAAGTAAAGCCTGCAGCTTCACTTCCCTTACCTTTTGCTAATTATTATGGGAGAACTGATCAGTCCTTCAGGCCAACATTACTGTGAAACGGTTTCCCTTTTGCATTCTTGTACTTAATTGCACACTGCACCTTACAGTGCAGTGCAATGGGGATACTTATGTATCACCCTAGCTTTTTACACATGGGATTTGTGTTTACTTTTATATGCTTAAAGACAAGCTGGTGGCAGCAGATATATTTTTTTCTTTTTTTCCATTATTTTTGCTGTGCACATTCACGTTTACAGCCTGTGGCTACTGCCACAAGGTTTTCGCTTGTTTTTTGGCCATATTTTTGTTTGGCCTTCTTCCTTCCTCGCCATTTCAGGAAATTCCCTGCAATGTCATGCACTTGCCCGGGAATTCTGATGCTTTCGTGGGCTAGTGAGCCTCTGTGTCTGTCTGATGAAGGGCGCTTGAACTGTCTAGTTCCACTTCACATCCCTTTTTAAAACCCTCTCAATTACACACTCCTGCTTATCAAAAGAGCACCCCCCCTACCTCTCAAACCGTTCACCGTGCCACATCTGAAAGACCCAAGCGTGCCCAGCACTGCAACCAACTAGCAGTCCTTACTTTCAAAAGATCTAGAGCAGGAGGCTCAAGCTTTGCAGTTCTCGCCCCTAAAAACTGGAACTCACTACCTCCTGCACTCAGGAAAGAAACCTCCCTCACAGCCTTCCGCAAGTCACTGAAGATGCAACTTTTCCAATAACCACTGACTTTTAGGTGCACCCCGTCTCCAAGGTTACAACTAAAGGTTCTTGCCATTGCCAAATGCATCTCACCGTTGTGAATCTACATGCAAACTGTTTGTTCGCGTAAGCAAGTATACTCTAACAGCGCCCCGATGCGCAAGGGCTGATGTGCGCTTTATAACTGTAAATAAATGAATAAATCCCTGGTGCCAGAAAGTCTAAGTGGGTGGGGCAAATGTGAAACCAGTAGTTGTCCCTGATTCAACACATTCTGGCTGTTTGAATGGTGCAGATCCTTACCATTGGTGGGCTTGGGCTTGCTTCCAGCTCATATTTTGGAAATGGAGAGGATTTCTTCAGATCCTCTTTCAGGGATTCTTGGCTCGAACGATTAACAGCCTGCTAAAGATTCAAAGACAGCTCCTGAAGTGTTCCAGCATCCCTTTCTGAGGCCGGCCCTGTGAAGCCCTGTTCCTCTGTCTGATCTCCGAAGATCCTGAGCGGTCCTTCAGCCCTGGGACTAGTGGGACCAACCAGTCTTGATGGCTTCTCGAGGACCCAGTCATTCAGAGCCTTCAGAAGTGTCTCTGGAATGCACGGGGGACTGACCAGCTCGCTTGTGGGTAGCCTTGCCAGAAGCGTCACCAGTCTGTTCCATTCTGGAACTTTAATGGTCGCCAGCTTGTGCCACAAGTCGCCTTCTCCACGTATTTCATCTTTCCACCTTCAAGGGAACCTATCCTGAAGCCGCTGCTGTGACTGCAACTGGGCGGATGCCTGTTGTCGCCTGCAAATGGTGGCCTTCGCTAAAACTCATCTCCCACCATCTCGTGAATTGTGCTGCATTGCTTCTCTGAAAAGGGTTGCATCTTACATTTCCAGTCAACCTGAAGAATCCTCGAGCCGGTTACTCTGGGACCTCTACTGCAACAAACAGTGGAAGAGCAAGCCCACAGCGACCCCCTCCAACCCCCCAGACAATCCACAAAGACATCAGGGAAAATCATAGTCAGTGTGGGGGTAAGTAAGCATCAGTGTGCCTGTCCTCCCTCCCCGTCCCCCCAAACCTCCCCTGCCTCAACAGGATAACATTGGAAACCAGCTCCTATATTTCCTATCTCCATTACACTCACCTTTTGTCGGTGATCCTGGGTCTGGTATCCTGCTCTGAGGTTAGCCTTGGGCCTGGAAGAAAAGAGCACGCTTATTTACCTCTGGTAAAATTGTTGTATAACATTGAAATATTTTGAAACTATCACCACCACAAGCCCATTGAATACTTCCTACAGAGAACTTGTGAGAAACATTGTGTGGCTCCTGTGACTTTTGGACACAAGGCCCCTTTCATCTTAGGGTTTGAACTTCTCAAGTTAGGATATTGTCTTGTGATTTGGTTACCATAATTTACTGCATCTAAATGATTTACCTGCTTTACTAAATAAGTTATCTAATGTTTATTTGAACCTATGGTGATTGTATACATTTGTGTTTTAGGGTTTGTGTGATAGTACTACCTGCTCGATTCATTTTGCAATGTTCATAATGCCTAGAATAAAAGACTGTATTTTTATAACTGACTGTCTAAATTGAATTATTGTGTGCCATCCCATGTAGACTCATTGAGGACCTCACTCACACTCGCCTGAAAATAACATCTGACTGCTCTCCATTACTACCTTGACTGGGTTTTGGCTAACCTCTGAGTCCCCTGTGCACTATAACTTGGGTGGCCACCTAAAATTTGGTCACCAGGCAGATTCTAGAAATCCATCTTAATAGTGTTGTATTGCCGCCCCATGTGAGTGGCAACCCAAATTGGATTGCAATAGCTTCTGAATGGTGTCAGTGACTTGAAACAGTCTCTTTAGAGAATGATGCAACAGAGGGCTGATAAACTATTTATTAAAGCGGCATGTCAACGGCGAAGAAAGCAGACAAAAGCCCGAAAAAAGAGCTGACTAATCGGTGGTACTAGCCAAGATTTTTCAATCTTTTCTCAGAGGCTGAAGAGGAAAGACCAGGCAACGGCGCCGACATCGGAGTGGGTCAAACCTCTAAGTGCCCCTCTCAACTCAAACACCGAAGATAACCAACCCAAACTAGCTTTGATTGCAGCCCCTAAAACCTGCTCCACGAAAAGGGCCAAAGATCAAAGCCACGCAAGCCCCTATACCACTATTATTGACCTTGGGCTCTGGAGACACAGAGACCATAGAAACATCAGTAAACTACAGAGGAAACTCAAATGCTACCAG
Organism: Ambystoma mexicanum; assembly: GCF_040938575.1. Taxonomy (NCBI): domain Eukaryota; kingdom Metazoa; phylum Chordata; class Amphibia; order Caudata; family Ambystomatidae; genus Ambystoma; species Ambystoma mexicanum. Next base: position 665,011,604 of record NC_090936.1, read on the forward strand.
AACGGATGAACTTATCCCTTTTCTCAATTGAAGACTCAGTCAGAATTGGTTGCGGGGGACATCAAACCCCAGTGTGTAAAGCGCCTGCACAAAAATGGATCCAATACACCTATGCTAACCTGTGTTCTTGCTGAGCCTGGCTCCCCTGTTTTCCTGAAACTATCTGAAAAGAGTGCTGGGGAAATTAAACCAGGCAGATTTTCTGGAGACTAAGACATAACAACCTGGCAAAACCACGACTACGCAACACGCTGAATATATCCAGCTACAAAAAAGGTGGAAAAGGGTCCCGGCCCCGCCTCTTTAGGTCTTGGCCCCGGACGGAAAATTCTACAAAAGTAAGAGAACATTAGTATTACGGCCTGACCCTGCTTCAACTTGTCTGAGAAATTCTGGCACGAAAAGATCACTAGACCAGAGATCAACCGGGGAGTAACTTCCCGGCTCCCAAATCCCCAGAACCAGACTAGTGAGTTTAAAAGGTAAAAGTCTACGCTCACTAAAACGAGAGAGAATTTTGGACAAGGAGGACGATCTAATATTAAACAGAAAAATTGGCATGGAATTGTTCGATTGTATTCCTAACCTACGACAAGTGATGTCCAGAGATTTGAAGATTATTGAATTTGGGGACGAGCAACGCATGGGCATCCTATATCTCCATATAACCTCGCCAGTGGTAAAGGGGATGCTGTTAAACGCAACAGAAAGCCTGCTAATGCTAGGTTTCGACCTAACACCAGTGAAAGCTCTTGCAGAGGAACCAGCCCAACCACTGGAACTAGAGATGGCAACCCTCCCCTTGTGCCTCTTCTCGTTTCTGAGCCTTTCAACTCCTTGCCTCCCTACACTGGAACTCTCTACCCCTCTCTACCTGCTCCATTACCTCCTACTCCTCCTTCCGTGCCTCCTTAAATTATCTTCTCCTTTCCCTGACCTGATTTTCTTCTTCACTTCCCTTTCACTTCTCCCTCACCCCCCTCTCACACTTCCCTTCCTCACTTGAAATTCCATCTGTCCATCTCCTCCCCCTCTCTCCTCCACCTTCCTTCAATCGTTCTTTATCCTAGGAAAATTGTTCTTACGGTTTTTTTAAAGGCTTGTCTAATTTTTGCAAATATGCTTCTGGTTTATATATGCTATGTATTCTTGTTGTTCTATAGTAAAGCACTTTGGCGTAATGCGCTATATAAATTTAATAAATACAAATCCAAACCAGGGGAGACGAAGGAAGAGATGCAAGGCTCAGTAAACCAGACATCCCATGGAGTGTGGGCCAAAGGAGTCCAAAAGAAACACAAACCTTCCAAGATCCCTTGGGGACGGGTCGCGTCCCGGAGGGCCCGGAATTCAACCTTAATGTTACAATTGTACCAGACCGGCCTTTGGGACAAAGTAGAGAGGTTAGAATAGCCTCAAAGGGTCCTAAACAGGTCACGGAACCATCAAACTGGTCGTGGCTCCCTGGTGCCGTGTCACATCTTGAACATGCGTAGGCACTCAAGATACCCTTTCCCCCTTTGCCAAAGGCAGACCGACGGAACTCCAAAGCAACCCCACTCAAATGCCTAAAGATGGCCTCATGGAACACTAGGAGTTTTAAACACTTGACAGCAAAGAGCGATGTAAACCTGGGGTGCGGGGGGGGGGGATTTGGGGGTGGGAGTATGACTTGTTATGCTTCCAGGAGACCTGGTTGAGTGAAAAACCTACACTGGACGGTTACAACATTGTCCTTAGAGCAGCTAAAGGGCAAACGAGACCTACCTCTGGCTTATTAACAGTGTTAAAGTCCGGCTGTGACCTTAACCTCACAAAAAAAATGTTCTCTAACTTGTTCGCCCAAGAACTTTTAATGGGCTAGCAGCAACCAGTGAATTTGCAAGGCCAAGACAAGTCATCTACCATGGTAATAATACATTTATATTGGAATCCACAAGCCATTTCTAACGAGGCCTTCCTGGACCGGACAGCCTTCTAGATGACCCATGTATTAACCAGCAAACCCTGAATATAATTTTATGCGGCAATCTAAATGCCAGATGTTTAAAGGACGAACAAGCAAAAGGTGGGAGCCAGGGGGGATCCTCATCAGCTGCTAGAGGAACCTCATGGATGGCACTTATCGCATCAAGAAATATGCATATGCTAAATGGACAAATTAAAGAGGATGTACCACCGTAGGCAACCAGGGGGGAGAAGAACTAGCAGTAATTGATTACTACATCTTTGTATCCAGGAGCCTCCTGCCCTTCGTTACTTCGTTGAAGGTAGTGAAGACGGTTAACATAACCTGTTGTGCATGGGCTGGTTTGCTGCGGTGGAAAGGGTCAGTCAAAGAATGGTGTCATCAGTGACACCAGATTGAAAATGGCTATGTCAGCAATTAACCTCACAACAGAATTTGTAAATACCCTAGGAACTGAAGGGACCACGACTGAAGGCTCCAAGGTGGAATATACCTTTTTGCTAGAATGCTATCGTACAGGAAAACGTGGACCACAAACTGAACCAACCACCAGATCTCATGCATATGCTTCCCTTCTTGTAGAAAAAAGAAGAGTCTTGAGAAAAGCCAGACGCGTAGTGTAGCGGCGAAAACAAATCAATGAGATCGAGAAAAAGCAATCACGGCAGGCAAGCTTTATAAAACTGGCTTTATACACATAGATCAAAAATGTAACATGATTCCGAAACAATGCTGAACATGATCTGTGGAAGGAAAGTCAAAGACTTCTGGACCATGGTTAAGTCTGCCACAGGTAACTCTTATCGATGTGCAACTGAACAGTGTCCGATGACACGACTTAGTATCCTGTTTTTCTAACCTATACAGCGAGAAGAAGAACCTTGATACTTTAGTCTCATCGAACATGATTGAACCATAGGACATCTCCCATGGTGTAGTGGATATAGTGGGGAAAATCCAGAAACGAAATGGCCTGCGGGCCCCCGGCCCGATGGATTAACCAGCCCAATGTTGAAAGAACATCCAGAGGCATGGGCAATTTTCATTCAGAAACTCTTTGAGCAAATCACCCAAACTCTTCTGATCCCAATTTCCTGGAAGAAGGTGATAGTGGTTGTTGGGCAAGATTGTATGCAGCACCCTTTGGGTGCACTACAACAACCCTGCCCTCCTGGCAATAATAACCCAACCTTTGGTGCAAGTCTGTACTACACAGGTTGGTAGTGTGTTGAGCAGCCAGGCTTATCGCAAGAGGGGTCAATGTGAGAGCGGTAAGGAAGTTACAGAGATTCACAGTGACAAGTGTTCAAATAAACTCTTATACACAAGGTTTCTTGAGTAAACCATTATTAATGTATTTAGCAGTCAGTTATTGAAAGCCTTCTTCAGAAAGGAGCAATATAAAACAAACAAATACACTCCAAAAATACACACTTTTAGTTATCTAAATCAGCAAATACCCACTTAGGATGACACACAGGCACTACCTACACCCTCAGGTGACTTCAATAGCTAGGGTGCTGTTGGCATTAATATATCACTGTTGCATTTAGAATATTCTTGGGAGTAATGTTAAATAGAAGAGCTCAGAATAAAACAAGTATTCAGTTATTCTTAAGTAGGTAAGTACTTTCAAAACAACCCCCAATGCAAAGTTAGTTAACCCTTTCCTGGAAGGAAAGCAAAACACATGCAGAAAAGGAGTCATTAAGGGAGCCAGGCCATCCAATGTTAAGTTAGTAAAGGTGAACTGAAGCTCTTCTTGCAGGTAAGTAGAACGTCTTTTCCAATGTTCAAAAAGTCTTGGTAGAATAGAAGCAATCAAAGTAGGGCCACAAGCTGATTAGGCTTGTGAAGTAAATAAGCTACAAGCAACTCTACACATGTAACCAAGCAAGTCTCCAACGAGGACAAGTGGTTACACAACAAGAGGTAAGTTCTCTTAGACTTTACAGTACCTTCGGTTTGAAGAAAAAGTGCAGCAGATGACTTCTGTGCCTGTGCAGTTCTGCAGATCTCACTGTTCCTGGGCCTCAGTTGTGGGGAGAAGAGGGAGGACTTCTGGGAGGACTTCTGGGAACTCTTGCACTGCAATGGGACGGCCACCGCTCGCAATTGGCAAACTTCAAACAAGTGGCTGTTCAGTGATTGAGCTCCTCGCGTCTACCACAAATAACACCACGGTTCCTGGCTGTCGAGATGGGCTTTCCTTCCATTGGTGTCCCACACTCTGTTGAGGGGGCTCGTGCTCGGTCAGTCCTGCTTCCTGGGAGTCCAGAGGATCTTCCTGGAGCTCTTGGCCAGCTTAAAAGCAACACACAAAAACTGGTGTTCCTCTCCCTGGCTATCCGGTTCCAGCAGCGACTGCAGTGGATACTCGACCAGCTTTGAGAGGATGTCCAGGTGACTGACTTTGGAGTTGATTGGTCCCACCAACTCCAAGGGAGAAGTCGTCCTTGCAGGAGCTTCTCGGTCAATACAAATTTGGAGTTTCAGCACAGCAGCAGGGGATCACCGGGCAAACCAATGGTCCAGGAGTTGCAGAAGGCGTCCTCTTCAAGTTCATCTTCAGATTCCTTCGCCCAGTGGTCGAGCGCCTTCCAAGCCAAAAAGCATTGCCTTTTATGCAGGTTTCTCCCATTAATTCGAGCCACCCAGCAGGGTGGTTGTCCTTGCTTGACAGCCAGCCTGCCAATCATATAAGAGTGCATTCCTGTCTCCTAGGAGACTAAGCACAGGAAGTTTCAAGCACCTCCCTTGCTTCCTGCTCCCGCCAGACAGCCAGGAGCCAGAGGCGGGCTGTACTCGTGAATCCCGCCAAAGGCAAAATGAACAAAGGGACCAAACCTGGTTGGCGCGCAGAGTAAATCTCAAGAAGGACCTTTCCACAAAGAAATGGCGAAAAAAGAAGACCTGGCCATTTTGACAAAAATGGCACCCATGGGTGCTTTACCGTGGCTGCGAACGAATCCCGCTGTAAAATCTCATGATGGTAGTAAAAAGTAAACCACTTCCACCAGCCATTCAGTGAGGAAAGTGTACCATAAAAATGTTACATGAGAAGCTAGACAAAGGGGATACTAAGTAGCCCCTCCAGCACCCTATTGTAAGATAGTGTGTGCAGGGTCTAGAAAGTTACAAATGTAAGTTAAGTAAATTTCATTTTACTGCTCTGGGAAACAGTAGTTTATCCCAGAGAAGGTATTTAAACCTTTGGGAAATCTGAAAGACTTCCTTTTGTCACTGCACTGAAGATGCTGTGTGACACAATGTAAAAGATGATGCCTATGGAGTTTGTCAGACTCCACAATCAAAAAGAAACGCACAGATCAAAATCACCTTAAAATACATGAGAGAGTGGGGGAAAAAGGGTGTCACTTTCTCCAGGTTAAAAACAAAAAAATCAAGTCCTCAAAATCCAGCAAAGTTGCTGGGGGCCTCTAAGGTAGAGCGTGAATTAGCACATTTCTGAGAATTCTCCCTAATGGGGTACTAATTTTCAAGATGGTGGAGCGAGAAAATCTAAAGAACTATCGCCCCATTGCCCTTTCAGACCATTGCCCTTTCAGATGTAATTGGAAAGGTCTTGGGCTCCTTGCTCCTACAGCGGTTACAAGAATGGACCAAGGCCGTGGGGTGTAATGATCCATTCCAAACTGGGTTCGTCAAGGTCATTGGTACAGCCGTAAACACCCTTCCCTTCAGTAATCTGAAGGTGGATGGTGTGAGAAGGCAAACCAAGGATTTTTCTGGACCTAGTCCAAGCATTCAACCAAGTAAAACAACAATGCCTGTGGGAAAAACTAGCTGCCCAAAATCCATTTTGGAACCCTTGATATCACTGCACTAACAAACCAGCAGGAGTATGGCTGAACCGGTCTGGCCTCTTAACAGAAAGTCCCACGGCTAGAGGCGAAACAACAATCTGTCCATTCACCTTATTCAACTTCTTTCTAGCTGATATCAAGCAGCCCCAGGCCTCGGTCAGATCCCTTCCACCAACCATAGGAGGCGTCCATCTAAATTGACTACTGTATGCTGACGATTTGGTCATAATAGACCAAACGCCAGTGGGTCTCCAGCGACAGTCTCCAAAATTACATTAAGAATGATCTGGAGATAGGAAAAATGAAAATAATGTGCTTTGAAAGAACAAAAAAGCACAAGGATAAACTGAAATGGTTCCTTCGCCGTACACTAATCAAACAAGTCAAGTCTTTCAAGTACTTGCGAGTTTGGTTTAATAACTGTGCAGTTGAAACCCCAATGGTGGACCACCTCTGAGAGAGAACTAAGACTCTGGCCAGCCAAGCAGTGGCCGTGAACAAGAGGTATGGCTGATTTTCAATTCTGCCTGTGCTGAACTACTATAAAGTGTTTCCTTCATTGACCTACGGTGCAGAGGCGCTGGAGGGACTTTCTTGGAAGAGAGTCCTGCGAGTTCCGATGTGAACACTGATCCAGATTAAACGTAGAGAACTCGGCCACCTCTCCTTAAAAGCTGTGGTGGAATGGAACAGTCTGTCCCTTTTCAGAATGTGCCTTTTACCCTCTAGGCCCTTAATCCTTGATATCAACAAATAATTAATGAGAGTACAATGTAATCTTAAAAACCATGGCAAAAAATAACAAACTGAGTGCAATTGAATGCACTGAAGACGATTTGAAAACCCAATTAGAATTTTTTTTTAAAAAAAGCTAGGCAGAACGATTGGATAATTACCCTTGCCAGTGCCTCTTGCTATCAGTGAAGGGCAGTAGACACACGAAAACTAAATGTACTTCCAGGCTATCTGGTAAAGTTTCTGAATAGTCTCTACCGTGATCAATTTCTTCGAACACGCCTGAACCTGCTACCGACGAACGAAATAATCGCAATACGAGCTAAATCTAAATCAGTGGAACTAAATGTGTGTCGTTTTTGTAGAGGAGAAGACTGTGTTGAAACCTTGAAACACCTTGTGTTACATTTTCCAGGCCTAGCTGGGGAGAGAACGAAATCCTTCGGCCAGCTGCTGTCGCATTTTCCTTCACTAGACAGAGGACTGGTGGGCTGTTCTAATGAGGACAGAAAAGACCTTAGTTGTGATAGCAATTGTCTCGTTCATGGTCAAAATACTCCGAGAGAAACTAGGGGGGGATAGATGACGGACCCTATGGTACAATTCATTGTGACCTTATGAATTTTGTATCTTTTGTATCTTATTTAAAATTGGAAGGAATTCTTCTTTTTGCAAACATTTTAATCAATTAAAGCAAATTATGAAATAATTTATAAGTAATAGCAGGGTTGTAGTCGGTGTCAAATGTGCATATGGTATATTTAAATTTTTTTAAAACAATCAGTGATTTTATCCCTCGATTTTATTGTTTTTTTTGGATCTTTCCTCACTGGGGAATGACTCAGAAGATTGGCCCTTTGCCTGTGTTAAGGCAGAGGTGCTTTTATGTCATAGCTCATACATAACACAACATAGTAAATCGACCAGCCTCCGCATTATTGAGGCACTTTTCTCTTTAGAGGCAGGGGGGTGGATCGTATTTTCCAGACTCCCCTTTAGCAGCTCTGGCATCACAGCTCATCCAGCTCATCCAGCTCAAACTGCTACAACTGCACTTCACATTCGCTTACATGCCCGCCATGCAGGGGCTGGTTTCAATACTCCTCTGTCATCAGGTCTGGGTCACACCAAAGGGAAAAGGCTGGCTTCCTGCTGCATAGTGTATATTTGTTTTTCGTCTTGTGATCCATTGAGCACCTTGTAACAGTACCCAACTGAGCCCTATCCTCTGAAATAGCCCTTACCCGACGGGCACATCACAAGTCTTCATCAGCAGTCCCAAATGCACAGCACTGCAAAATATACAACCACCTGCTCTCAGACACGTTGCAACACTCCACCTACTCCTCCACAGGCACTTCACCACTTTCCACCCACCTCATTCTCAAACAGACATACACACCACCCTCTGACCACATCTTTGCTGACACATTCCTACCAAACCACATACGTGCAAAAACCATATGGACTCTTTACACACATATCCATGCTCCCAAATCTGCACAGAACATACATGTGCATCTTCTCTCTAGACACCCAACCAACCACAGGTACATCTGAGAAGTGTAAATGGAGGGGACCAGAGAGGAAAGAACTGAGTGGGGTAAGGAAGAAAAGGGGACTGGGAGGACAAAATGAGAAATAAAGGTAAAGGAAATGGGGTCTAGTTCTGTTTCAGAAAAGGAAGATCTGTTCTTTTGCACCTTCTCCACTTGACCAAATGTGATTATTTTCTCCACCCACCCCCCCTTTCTAGGGGTTACTTGTCAAATGTGGGGGAGCGTAGAAATAAAATGAATACCATATAAAGCACTTTATTAAAAGACTTGCTTTGAGAGAAAGCACTTGTTCTAATGGACAAACTGCAGATTTTGGGAGAGATGCATAGCCTACTTGACCAACATTGTATGATCTTGAGCACTTCCCCCCTCAGTGCTCGATCTTCCAACTTCCTTATCTACTAAATGTGGGAGTGCTTAGAAATAAACTGAACTCCAAAATAATAGGCCACCTTAAATCTAAAAGCTTTGAGAGAAGCACTATGAGGGAAATGGGGGTTGATGCTGCTTAGCACTAAAGTTACCAACTGCAACAGGAAGATTGTAAAATCTACCTAATACCCATGAATTAGAATATCAATGTTATGCCAAATCTTCACCTGTGAGTAGGGATGTAAAGGTATAATGGTTTCTGATGTTTGTTAATCTGCTTAGAATCACATGCTGTGCATAGGCCCGACATCCAGTGGTCACTGCGGAGTATTGCATTTTGTTTTTCGTAGTCGAAAAGGGTACGTCGACAAGGCGTGTCTGTAACACTATCCCTATAGTGACGTGAGTTGTACCCACAATCCCTCACGCGTCGAGGTCCCTCAGATTGTTTTTTTCCGCCCAGATACTGGTCGCCTTTACGCGGAGCTCCTCGAGAGACATTGCAGATTTCATCTCCTCGACCTTTGGTCGTTTTCCTATATTAATATAGAACATATCGATCCTCCCCTCGACGCTGTTGTGAAGCTTCTCCGCCGAGCAAGATCTTCGACGGAGGGGACGAGCGGAGGAGATCCTTCGGCGTTGCCGAACACGTGGCCTGGCCTCGCAGGCCAAATACAGTAGGGAGAGTGGGGGTCGTGGGACATCTCTAATTCTTTTCTGAGAATGCCTTTCCTTTTCCCCTTCCTTTCCCTTCCTTTCCCTTGGGGTGGTTATCACGTTTTATTGCCTCAGCTATGGAGAGGACACCCTTTAGGTTTTGCCCGCTTTGCAAGGGCAAGTTTACTTGGAAGGACAAGCATTCACGGTGTAACCGCTGCTTGCCCCTCGATCACAAGGAGGAAGGTTGCACGGCTTGTCGGCTTCTTAAGCCGAAGACTCTAAAAGACCGTAGGGCCAAAAGGTGGGCGGCCTACGCTATGTCGAAGGCCGACGCTCCACCCACCGTCGCTACCTCCGACAGTGACGAGGAACGTGATACCACGACCTCCGCTACGGAAGTCGTAAACCCCCCTAGAGAGCGCACACGCGCTTCGTCGTCTGTCCCCGGCCCCGACGGGCTCGGCTCACACCCTGCTTATGGGGATGAACACCCCGGCGACACTGACGCACACAAGACCACACATAAGCACACAACCCATGGCTCTTCTTTGCCGAAGGCAAAGAGAGCATCAGCGCCCAAGGAGACGCAGGTTTCACCAGCGGCCTCCTCGGACCGTTCGGGTTCGAAGCCCCTCTCGCAACTGCAGCCGCGACCAGCGACTGGGCTTTCGGCAAATAAGGGCGCCGCCCCCAAATCATCGGCCGGAGCGCATCAGCAGAAAGCGCATGCTGCCGTAGAGCGTTCGACACCCATAACGTCGAAACCACAGCTCTCCGCTGACAAACGAGTCGCTGAGAGCTTGGCGAGGATCGTGGTAGCCGACGCCCACAAGCGTACGCCGAAAGACGTCGAGCGCTACGCAAAGGTCGAAAGACACGCCGAAAACACAGGGACGATCTCCTTCAGTCGAAGGGATTCCCAGCACACCTGAAGGCTTTTCGGAAGGCGACGGGACACTTTCCTCGACGTTATGGGAGAGGTCGAGCCGTTTTCAGCTACAAGACACCAATTTTCCCCCGCTAGACCGCTCAGGGGTACCCCATGAAACCATGGAAAGGCTCCATCTCTGCATGGAAAGAATGGAGAGGTTTATGAATGCCCAAAACCCTCCCACTCCAAAGAGAATAAGAGAAGGGCCTCAGGAGGACCCCAGGGCCAAAATTCCAAGATTAGTCAATCCCCACCAGGACACAGCCTCAGACTTCCACAGTGTGTATGACCTCACTGGGGAAGAACATTATTTTGAGGAAGAGGATGATTTTATGGATGAGGAAGACGGACGGAACCAGGAGGAAGGTCTGGAAGACAGCCCAGACTTGGTAGGAGAAGGCTTCGGAGAAAATCCAGAAGAAGGACCTTCTCACCCCTGGCAATCACCATCAATATATTCCGACACTGATGTCCTGAACCTAAATCCTCCTGACATTTCACCTGTTAGAAACACGTCTCCCATTGACGATCAACCCACATTTAATGCCCTGTTGCGCAGAGCAGCAGCACACTTCGAACTGGACACTGGGGAGCTCTCCCCTGAATTAGACTTCGTAGAAAGGGTAATTAAGGAGAAACCCCCGGTCAGTCAGACAATTCCCCTCCTCGCTTCGGTGAAGAGAAGAATCATCCCTTCGCTGTCCACACCCGCACTAATCAGAGGGGTCAATCCTAGAATTGAACATTTTTTCACTCCTTCACCCTCAGACCCGCTGTACATCAGGGGACATTCCATTCCGGATTCCCTGGTAGTAACCAACACAAGAAAGAGGGCAGGGGTACCACTTTCCACCAGTGAGGCACCACCTGACAAGGAGGGCAAGCGGTTATATGCCCTTGCTAAAAGAATTACATCCTCGGCCGCCTTTTCGGCAAGAATTGCCAACAACAATTCTTTGCTCGCTAGCTATGCGGACGCGCAGTGGGCCAAACTGCGCAAAGACGCAGAAGAAGCGCCGGAACCATTACGTACACGCCTGCTTTCAACTATTGGCGAAGGAACCCAGGTCAACCAGAGTATTGTGAAGAGCTCTCTGGATGCGGCAGAAACTGCGGGACATTCCCTAGTTCAAGGAATAGTCCTAAAACGAAACGTATGGCTGCGCAACTCAGGGTTCAAACCGGAGACACAGGCGTCTTTAATAAATAAACCTGTTGAAGACTCTAACCTCTTCGGGAAAGCGGTGGATGAGGCTCTGGAGATGGCTAAAAAAGAGTTCGATGCAATCAAAACTCTTGACCAAATCTCTAAGCCCGCTACCAGGCGCGGATATGGCAATAAACGCTTTTTTCGTGGCCAACGCCAACAACAAAACCAGCAGCAACAGTACCCTGCCACCAATTTCCAGACCAATAGTGGCCAGTACAGCCAAAGAGGACAGCGCCGGGGCAAAGGAAGAGGGCGAGGGTCCACCCCCAGAGGTTCCCAAGCCCCTAACAACACCAAGTGACGCGAAGATTAGCGTCCCCTCCCATGCAACACCGGTCGGGGGCCGGATAACATCCTTTCTTCCAGCATGGGAGGGTATAACGTCAGACCGCTGGGTACTTTCCACCGTAGCCCACGGATACTGCATCGAATTCAACAGTTCCCCAACATACAAACCCCCGAGGGGACGACGCATGTCACCGGAACATCTTGCCATCCTTCTACAAGAAGTACAGCAACTGCTGGAAAAAGGAGCCATAGAGGTCGGCCTCTATCTCAGGTAACGGAAGGTATTTATTCAGTGTACTTCCTTGTACCCAAAAAGGATCTAACCATGCGCCCTGTATTAGATCTGCGCCCAGCGAACAAGTTTATCAAACCCCAAAAGTTTCGTATGGTGACCCTACAGGAAGTGATCCCACTGCTATCACAGGGAGATTACATGACAACATTGGACATGAAAGATGCATACTTTCATATTTTAATGTTGCCAGTGCACAGAAAATACCTCTGGTTCATGATAGAGGGCAAACACTACCAGTTCAGAGTGCTACCCTTCGGCATAGCATCAGCATCGAGGGTATTCACGAAGGTACTGGCAGTGGCAGCGGCCCACCTGCGCAGGTTGTCCATCCCAGTTTACCCTTACCTCGACGACTGGCTCATAACAGGGGATTCTTACGAAACATGCTTCTCCAATACCCAAAAGACTGTAGACCTTTTGTTCCAGTTGGGCTTCTCCATCAACGAAAAGAAGTCCAGCCTAGACCCCAGCCAAATCAAACAATTCCTAGGGGCTCTAATTCAAACAAAGGACGGCCTCGTCTTCCCCTCCAAAGAGAGGGTTCAAAACATGTTGTTTCAGATCCCTCAATATGTGTCCGGTCGAGAGGTGACGGTACGCAAAGCAATGCGCTTGCTAGGCATGATGGCGTCGTGTATTTATTTGGTACCTCACGTGCGCCTGCGCATGCGCCCAATGCAAGAGTGGCTCAACAGCCAGTGGTGTCAGGCCAGCGGACTATGGGACGATCTAGTGGTGGTCTCGCAGGCCTTAGTTCTCTCGCTACGGTGGTGGACAAAAGAAAACCTAGAAAAAGGGAAACCCTTTGCCACACCCGCGGCGGAAGCCACTCTAACCACAGACGCATCCCTCACAGGATGGGGGGCTCACCTATCCCATCAAACTGCTCACAGAGAGTGGACTCCGAACGTAGCATCCAAACACATCAATCTTCTGGAGCTGCTAGCGGTGTTCAAGGCGCTAAAAGCCTTCAAGGAACACCTACAAGGCAGGACAGTGATGGTCCTTACAGACAGCACCACAGCCATGTATTACATCAACAAACAGGGGGGAACCCACTCTCCAGGACTGTCCAAACTGGCCCAAAACATGGAAGTGGGCTCTCAAACAGAATATGTTCCTTCTGTCACAACATGTACCAGGGGAACTCAATCTGCTGGCAGACAAACTCAGCAGAGATTTCCCCCCTGCCCGAAGAATACGAATGGCGGCTGCACGAAGACATAGTCTTCGACGTCTTCACGCAACGGGGGTTCCCAGAAATAGACCTGTTCGCAACCCTGGAGAACTCACAATGCCAAAGTTACGCCTCCAGGTACCCCCAGAACCAATCCAAGGGGAACGGTCTGTCGATTCAATGGTCAGGGAGATTTGTTTACGCTTTTCCCCCCGACTCCCCTTCTCAACAAGGTAGTGCACAAGATGCACCAGGAACAAGTAACCATGATACTGGTGGCTCCAATGTGGGCCCGACAGCCATGGTTCGCTCACTTGATGGAGATGTCTCTATCCCCCCCAGTGAAACTCCCCTGCCCGTACAACATGCTGTCACAAGACAAGGGCAGGACTCTGCATCCATGCCCCCAGAACATGAACTTAGCAGCCTGGCTCCTGAGATCATAGAATTTGGACATCTACATCTCCCAGAGAGATGCATGGACATCCTCAGGGAAGCCAGAAAACCTAACACTCGCCACTGCTATTCTAGCAAATGGAAGAGATTTGTCATTTGGTGCAGAGGAAAGAGCATCAACCCAATTGACTGCTCTCCCACACATATTATTCTATACCTAACCCATTTATTGGATTCAGGTCTAGTGTTCAATTCCATTAAAGTCCACCTAGCGGCACTTTCTGCATACACCACTTCCCAACTCAAAGTGTCGTGGTGGAAGATCCCTGTTATAAAGGCCTTCATGGAGGGAGTAAAGAGAATACACCCCCCGATAGCTGACCCAGCTCCCGGATGGGACCTTAACGTGGTACTTACCAAACTCATGGGCTCACCATTTGAACCCATGCACAAAGCAACTCTTAAAGACCTCACTCTTAAGACTGCTTTTCTAATAGCTATCACCTCCATCAGGAGAGTAAGTGAACTACAGGCTCTTTCTGTTCTAGACCCCTTTGTTACAGTTCACAAAGATAAAGTGGTTCTACGCACTCACCCAAGGTTTGCTCCAAAATTCATCTCAAAATTCCATGTAAACCAGTCTATAGAACTACCAGCGTTCTTTCAAAATCCTTCCAACTTGGGAGAAAGGACTCTGCACACACTAGATGTGCGCAGAGCGGTCATGTCCTACATGGAAAGAACCAGACCACTGAGGAAGACTAATCAGTTCTTCGTCTCGGTGGCAGCAGGAAGAGAAGGGGATGCAGTTTCAAAGTCCACTATTTCTAGATGGATTGTCCATTGCATCACTCTCTGCTATACTCTTGCTAAGAGAGAACTGCCCTTTAGGCCAAGAGCACATTCTACTCGAGGCACGGGGCGTCCATAGCATTCATTGCAAATGTTCCCCTTGAGTCCATCTGCAAAGCGGCTACCTGGAGTTCTGTGCACACCTTTACAAAACACTACTGTCTAGATGCACACTCTAGATCTGACTCCCAGGTGGGACAGGCAGTATTAAGACATCTTTTCTCTACTGTTCCTTCTCATAACCCACCGCCAACTCCGGGTACTGCTCGCTAGTCTATGCACAGCATGTGATTCTAAGCAGATTAACAAACATCAGAAGACAATGCATTACTTACCGTAAAGGCATTTCTGATGGTTGTATCTGCTTAGATTCACATGCGCCCACCCTTCCTCCCCGCTTGGATGGAAGGAACATAGACATCTTTCTATATTTCTCTCTTTTCTGTACTCACTCACGTCTAGAAGGCTCCCTCAGGGCAGAAAAATACAAACAGAGGGACCTCGACGCGTGAGGGATTGTGGGTACAACACACGTCACTATAGGGATAGTGTTACAGACACGCCTTGTCGACGTCCCCTTTTCGACTACGAAAAACAAAATGCAATACTCCGCAGTGACCACTGGATGTCGGACCTATGCACAGCATGTGAATCTAAGCAGATACAACCATCAGAAATGCCTTTACGGTAAGTAATGCATTGTCATACCGTTAAAGATACCGTGAAACACTTAATTGAACAATAATAACGTCACATTTTTTATACCGGTATACCGTTTATACCGTTAAGTGTGCTTTTCAATCTAATTTGTAAAGGCTGCAGTAAGCAAGTGCTGCGCAGTCTTGGTCTTGCACTGTTGGATGTGCCGTCTGCCAAGTAGTTTCAGTTGGAGCAGTTTTTAATCCCATTCCATAAACCACACGTGCCTGACACAAAATCAACGTTAGCAATAGGAAAAATAAATACAGTGCCAAGAAGGAAAAGGGTCTACTTTGGGTTGGCGGCTTTGGGGTTTATATATTTATAATAGATAATGTTTGGTAAACATATGACCAAATATGTATATAAAAATTGCATTTAGATAGAAATATGATTGTTAGCATATACCACACTTAGATGGAATTTCAGAAATGTGATTCTTAGCATGCACTACACTTAGAATTCTGAACCCAGCTTGCGTCACATCTTGTCAGAAATGTGACTGTTAGCATGTGCCACACTAGTATGGAATTCTGAACTTTAGCTTGTGCGGCATCTAGATAGAATTGTGACTGTTAGCATGTACAGGACCTAGATGGAATCCCACAATTGCAAGGACAGCAATGCCAACCAACCAACTAACAATTCCATCCATCTGCATACACCTCTCAACTTATAACCAAACACAACCACAAGCCTTAAATGCAGGAATCCGCACAAACTTCACAACAATGCAACAACAAAACAAACCACACATAGACTTGCACAACAGCACACGACGACTACGGACCATAAAACACCCCAAGCCCAGCAAACGGACCCACCGGGCTGAGGCTGCCAACAGCACATCACTGCTCTCTTGCACTTTTCCAGCTTATTCCCACTAACACACCCCCTCTCCTCCCCTTTTCCAGAGCCGCCAGAGCGCCAGGGGACCACTTCGGTGGTGATAGTGCACGGTACAAATGTTGTTTAACATTAACATATGACAATGGGGGATTTCCCTGGTTCTATCATCGAATTTACAAATAAGTCACAATGCCAAATTCACTCATCTCTGTGGGTATTTCCTGCTGCCATACCAAAGGTTAACATGTCCATGATTACGAAACACCTTTTGGCCCGCAAGTAAACTAAAGGCTGTAACGTAAAGAGAGTGCGTGTGCACCTTTTAGAAAATATTTGTTAAGATTACTTAGTTCCACCTGCTATACCGCGATAACCATGATATACCGTCATTTGGCAAGAAGGTTATCGTACCGTCATGAAACTAATACCGTGACACCCCTACCTGTGAGACCCCCAGAACTTTTTGCAGGACTTTTTTGTTTGTTCCTGGGTGAGTGGAAACCTTTTCCCCACTCCCTCATTCTTTTCTTCTGGCTATGGGAGTCATTGTTGTCTCTCCATACTTTATTTTTGGAGTCATGCTTCCTTTCAACTTTATAGGTATCTGTAATTGACTTTTGCAGCACACCGCTCTTTCTGTGTCGTGTTGCTGAGGAGACCCTTGGGCTTCCCTTTTTATTTTATTTTCCTTATGAGAACACATTTTCCTAATGGTAGGGGGATACTTTTTGTCCTTTCTACATTGTGAGATCAGCACACACCACCTTATTTGGAGTGCTGAGGGCTTTCACTGTATCCCCTTTCTCACTGCTCTTGTAACATATCTGTTAGTGACAAGCATACCTGAATGGCTGGTGGCAGTGGACGTGTACTACCAACCTTTGTGTAATTTTTACCACAGCTGTGGTAATGTTTCCAGTGATAATGTTGCTTTGAAAATGGCCGACAGGTGGCACCATTTCCTTAAAAATGCATCCTCCAGACAATCAAACATTTTCCCAAATATTCTAGGTTTGGGGGTAATGATATAGAATTATACCCCCATTGGAAAGCCTCCCAAGGCTCCAGTGTGTCTGAGAGAACAGGCTGTCCTGAAAGTCCTTGACCCCTAAATCTTCAATTTGATTTTGTTCCCAATGTGGTTGTGGAGTTCAAGCATTTCTGTGGTTTTTCATTCTTCTGTCATTTCCTCTATTTCTGTAAAAAGAAATATCCACTGTTGACTATTTTAAAGCCTTGTAAAGTAGCAAAAGCTGTACTAACCTGTACCATATTTTTCTTGCTGGTTTTAATTCGTTATTTTATTTCTTGACCAATGGCTGTTTTTATAATTGTTCTCCGTTTTTTTTATTTTTTAATTTATGTAGATATTTCTCAACACAACATATAATAAAATGTATATTTGTCAGTAAATATACTGTATGGACTGCATTTGTTAGTGCAAAACCAGACTGCTCTGCCACTATTACCATTGTCAGTTTGGAATAACTTGGCAGAAACCCTGTACACCCTCCTAAGGTTCGTTTTCTCGAACACCTCACCAGAGTACTTAAAAGTAAGATGGTAACCCAGAGTATGTAAGAAAATCTGTACAAATATTGTATGGCAGTAGGATTTGCAAATCATCTTGCAAATAATAATTCATTCTTGTTTTAAGTTGCATTTTGTTCCTAGCTTTGGTGTGGACTGACATAGCAGGTGCAAATTAAGGATGTCCCGATACTTTGGATTGGTTTGAAGAACTTACATTGTATTCTCTAATGTTATGACACCTCACACTATTGGCACTTCTGAAATGTTAACATATATCAGACAGGATATTTTAGGTCTTCAGTATGAAGTTCTAGTTTTGTTGAACTTTAAGTTTTATATTCAAATAAGATGCTCTATCCCGTAAATGCTTAATGCATGCATCGCTATAGTTCAGGGGTGGACACCAGCATATGGTAAAGCTCTTCACTCTTATTGTCTGTGCTTGCAGGGTTCTGTGTGGCAGCGACTTGGTACTGAGGTGACTGCAGTGGAGTTTTTGGGACATGTTGGTGGAATGGGAATCGATATGGAGATTTCAAAGAACTTTCAGCGTATCCTACAGAAACAAGGCCTTAAATTTAAGCTAACTACTAAGGTGACTTCTGCAACAAAGAGGCCAGATGGAAAGATTGATGTTTCGTGAGTTCATTCTTATTTTTTTCATGCAAAATATTTATTGATCTTGGTAAGAGTTGAAGATGTGGTTATTAAGTCTTTTTAGTATTTACTTATTTGGATGTTGTGTTATAGGTCAGTCTAACTCACTAAGCAGAGTCCATTATAATTAGAAACTGAAAATGAATCCGCAATACTGTAGACTAAAAGTTGTTACCTAAAATCTAGACTCAAATTGCGAGTATCCACACTGAAAAAAATGCATTGAAAACATCGAGTGTGTTTGTAAAATGCATGTCCAGGAACAGCTGGCAGACTGAGTCATTGTAATAACTGACTTTTGTTTACTAGAACACTCTCCTCCCTATGTGCTTATGAAGTCCAAACCTCATCCATCATACTTCTAGCATGTCCTTTTCATCAAGCCAGCACCATCAGAAGTGGCCGCACACCTCATAAAGGGTCTACACAGACACGCCCACATCATCCCAGCCCTCTTCGACCTTCACTGGCTCCCACTGCATGCACAAAACACCTTCAAGCCTTTCTGTATCAACTATCAGGCAGTCAGCCTCAAGTCACCCAGCTACCTTGTGGAGAAACTGAGCTTCTCCTGCAGGCACCCCACCAGAACCAGGACACATGCAGACCAGAAAACAAGCCTCTTCAAGGAGTCTCTCCTCCAATTCCTAGGCCATTCTGTTGCCCCATGCTACCTGACTCACTAGACGCAATCCACTCCTCTCCTCCCTGCCACCCTGTACAGCTGTACCCCTCTGTTCACCTCTGTATCCTACCCCCCGCTGTATATCTGTACTGTTGTTAAGTCTGAAAAGCTCTCTGCTATGCATCTGTATTGGTGTATACCCCTGTAAAAAGCTCTGTTGCTTCTCGAACTAGGTCTGCACTTGATTTTCATAATGGTAATAACAATAGCATGTGCCTTGGCACGAAAGATTCTCAAGTAAGTGGCTGTCCCTACTTCCCCCATATACCTACGATCCCTACTCTTTCAGTCTGTTTTTCTCCACCTATGTGGACAGACACATAGACTTAAGACTCCCCACTGCAAACAGGCTTACAGTCACCTGATGGAGACCACCCCTACATCAACGATGGGGACTGAGGTATGCCTCTGCCTCTCCTGCTTGCCTTTTTAAATGAGGTACTCTGTGCTGCTCTGTCTCCACTTAAACCCTATGATGTTGCTTTAGGGCACTTTATGGCTTTCTTCGGCCTAGAAAGGCGAATCTTTACTAAAACTGACAGTGGTTGTTAGACCAATAGTCTGCGCCTATGTGAGAGAATTAGAATTGGAACTGGAGCTAAATACCAGAGGAGTAGCGTGCTACAAAAACCTAAGCAAAATTGTGAAGGGATTCACCCATACGCAGACACTTCAGGCTCAATGAGTGATTGCACTGAGTTACATTTAAAGGGATGGTTCGCCCAACATTTTTTATTTCTAAAATATGTAGGCAATATTTAAAAAAAAAAAACGATTGGCATTTTTTTTCCAACTCCCTATGTAAAGTTTTGAGCAATTCAAGCTCAAAATTTGCAAAAGCAAGCCCATGGGCGCATCCATTTTGTGAAATGGATGCCCGCCTGTGCTGGCTTTTGCTTTTGCGGCACTAATGAAGGAAAAGCCAGCCAGCTGTAGTAAACAAAAGCTACCACTGGGTGTCTTTTCCTTCATTGGTGCCGGGACTCGGAGGACGCGGACCGGAGACTACAGGCAGAAAAGCTGCAGCTGCATCTCGGTAAGTGCTATTTATTTATTTTTTTTAAGTTTTCCTGGCTGGAGGAGTACGGAAAACATGGAAATAAAACCGCAGCTTTAAAAACGTTGCATTTATGTTTGCGGTCGCTTTTGAAGCGACCGCAAACATAAATACAACGTTATTGTGTTTGAAAATGCTGCAGTTTTTCTTTCTAAGTTTCTCAGGCTCCTCTGTGCCTGAGAAACTTAGAAGGGAAAAACCGCAGCGTTTTCAAATCTGCTTTCCCATTTGGGGCTTTAGGGCTCCCCGTACGGGAAAGCAGATTTAGGCAGAAACACTGCAGCATTTAGCATTGCAGAAAACAACCGCGTAGTGTTTCTGCCTAAATCTGCTTTCCCATTTGGGGCTTCAGGGCTCCCCGTAAGGAGCCCAAGAGCCCCAAATGGGAAAGCAGATTTAGGCAGAAACACTGCAGCATTTAGCATTTCCCATTTGGGGCTCTCGGGTGCCCCGTGGGGAGCCCAAGAGCCCCAAATGGGAAATCAGCTATAGGCAGAAACACCGCGGCATGTAAACACAACCATGTTGTGTTTCTGCCTGCCTTGGCTTTCACTTTGGGTCTCCGGTGCTCTCCTGGGGGAGCACCGGAGACCCAAAGTGATAGCCACGGCAGGCAGAAACACAACACGGTTGTGTTTGAAAACGCTGCAGTTTTTCTTTCTGAGTTTCTCAGGCTCCTCCGAGCCGGAGGAGCCTGAGAAACTTAGAAAGAAAAACCGCAGCGTTTTCAAACACAATAACGTTGTATTTATGTTTGCGGTCGCTTCAAAACCTACCGCAAACATAAATACAATGTTTTTAAAGCTGCGGTTTTGCGGGCTCCTCCGGCCTGGAAAACTTACAAAAAAAACGCAGCTAGTGTTTATTTTTATTTAAAAAATAGCACTTACCGAGATGCAGCTGCAGCTTTTCTGCCTGTAGTCTCTGGTCCCCGTCCTCCGCGTACAGCACCAATGAAGGAAAAGCCACCCAGTGGTAGCTTTTGTTTACTACAGCTGGCTGGCTTTTCCTTCATTAGTGCCGCAAAAGCCAAAGCGAGCACAGCGGTGGGCATCCATTTCACAAAATGGATGCCCCCCATGTGCTTTCTTTGAGCTTGATTTGCTCAAAATTTTACATAGGGACTTTGAAACAAATTGCCAATCGATATTTTTTTATTTTTTTTTTATTTTGCCCATCTATTTTTGAAATAAAAAATGTTGGGCGAACCATCCCTTTAAGTTTATTGCAACCACAAACTAACACAAAAAATATCTATAGCATGATATCCAGAATTCATTGGCGAAAATGTTAGTAGGTGGCTTCCCGATATAGAAACATAAACTTCTATCATATATACTTGGAATTAAAAGTTGCTAAGAATAACACAAAGGAAACCTTCCAAAAAAGCTGACAATACACTCTATCAAAGACCCCTCACTCATATGCACCTGAACTTTGATTATATTGATGCAGGTTATGTTTTTTCTGTTTTAATGCGTTATTTTCACTTTAATTGCAACAGTGTCATTGCTTACATTACTGAACTACTTTTACTGTGTTTTAGTGTAATGTGTAGATAATTTCACTTTGAGATTGCCAACTGTGTGTATAAATGTGCATTTTGCGATATATGCTTTTTTTTGCATTTTATCTGCTTATTGTATTACGGTCTAATTAGTAAATGTGTGTACTTCTGTGTAATCTCTTAAATATGACTGTGTGGCTAACTGCACTTAGATACCACCCCATAGCTCCTGAAGTCTGCCTTACTGCTCAGCTCACATTTCCTTGAATGAGTTTGTCTCGACTGTCAATGTGTTTATCTACTAGGTTGGCCTTTCAGAACCCTGCCAGAGGTCTGGTTCTGAAAATGTCTCTCATCAGAGACCAACACCTCATAATGGTTTTAACCCAAGGAAACCGTCAAACTAAGAATACATGACAATAATGCAGAACATTCCTTGGCTGTGCCATGATTTGAGAGCTAGGGTCTTTATTGGGTTCAGATATGCCAGAATCTCTGGACATAAATCCAACTGAAATGTGGGCGCACATCAAGGAATACATGATAAAGCCCCCTGCCAACCTTGTTGATGGATGGTGGGGTCACAAGTTGTTGGTCCCTGGGAGTGGCAGAACCCTACCAGTGTCCATAGTAAAGCACTGTCATTCTAGATCCTTATTCGGAGACACTGACCTGAGAGTTTGCTTGTAGAACAAGGGGCTTACCAAGACTGATGCGCACACTTTTTACTGCGAGCTGATGAGCTTGTGAGCGAGTTGGAGGAAGCTCATTTTCTCTATTTTGAACTTGAATTGTTGGCAGATTGTCCTAAATGAACATGCAAAGGAGAAGACTGCATTCCCTACATCTGGGGGCTTGTGCCATTTGAAGGCAATTCAATTCAAAGGAAATTAACAATGTATGTGCCCCTTTTCTGAGGCTAGTGTAAAATGCCCCTGAGGGCTGGAGTGCAGCGTACTTGGAACACTTGGGTGTCCTCAGCAATAGTTGGGAAGATCATTTTTAACACCTCCAGATGGCATTGCAAATGTTTCAGATCAGATAGATTTCACCATTAAGACATCTGTCACATGTGGCAAAGCATTGTGATTTACATTGGGCACACGGTTGATTGGGGATGGGGGGGTACTGCTTCCACAAAGCATGGTCAAAGCATTCCTGTGCTGCCAGCCACCATCTATCAATCAGACCTAGGTGATAGCCTTCCTAACTGGATATTACAGGATCTTTATGGCAGATCAGTGAATTATTGCAGCATCGCTAACTATACTGAATTCAAACATGCTTATTAGAAAGTCATTTGACCAAAGGCAGGTAATCGTGCCTAGCAAAGGCTGAAAGAAGTGAACTACAGCCCATGTTAGGGGAGTTTTCCTACAGTACTACTGGCAGTAAGACTTTAGTAACCTACCCCAGTGCTTTGTAGATCCCCAACTCTTAGTGTCAGTCTGTACTAGCTCAGGACCTTGGTAGTGTGGCAGAGCAGTCAGGCTTATCTTAAGAGGAAGATGTGAGCTGTAGGTAAGTACTCTGAACCTTAGCTAGACAGGCACATCAAAGAAGCCCTTACATTTCTTTCTATATAAAAGATATATATTTATTATATTTGCACCAGAATCAGTTTAAATACTTCAGACGTTTATGGTAGAACACTTAGGAATACTAGATAATACACTACGAAGGGCACTGTATGTTCAGTTACATTTGTAGCAACGTTAGAAAGGGAAAAGACAAGATTATCGTATTATCGGTAATTGCGCACTTGTGCGGTTTTCAACCGGTCATACAGTATTGCATTTACTCTGCAAACACATATAGAAAAGTCACTTACTAGGGAGGAAAATAAATGGTTAGTGCAACATGAGCTTTGTTCAAGGTTCTAGAGGCGGTTGCTTCGCCTGGCAATTCCTTTAAGTCCAAAAACGCAACCCTAGCTTAAGGCAGTTCGCAGAGGGCTTGAAGTCTTGACAAACAGCGAATAATGATGAGTTCCTGCAGATTTCTTCCAGTGTCTAAATTTATTGAAGCAGCAAGTTGGCAACTAACAAAGGAGACCTAAAAACGGACTTGAGAAGAGGACACCAGCAGCAGCTTGAGTCAGAGGTAAGGGGGTTGCCCTGGACACCTCTACGTGCACTCCAACACTCTGGAGCGACTTCTTGGAGTCAGGTAAGCAATACCTTTTTCATTACAGTACCTTTGGTTTGAAGAAAGTGTTTGTGTTGGCTCCTCCACGATGTGGCCGCTCTGGACCCGACCTCCCGATTCCTTGGTCTGGTGATGAAAGGCAGGACAATGGACAGTGTCTCTCAGCAGCAGTCTTGAGGGAGGACCTGTAACGTGAAGTTCAGCAACTTCTTGGTTCACTCTACGGTTTTGGTGCCTTTTCAGAAGTACCAACAAAGGATACGGATCGCCTGGCTAATCTTCTTCACTTCCTGTGCAATCTCTTTCAGCATTTTACCGAATGGGGTGTTTGGCTGTCCAATCGGGACATCCAGACCCTCTGTGGGAGCTGGACCTATTCTGCCACTCTGGCAGACAAAGGACAGGGGGGTGAAAGACTCCTCCCTCATTTCCTGCCTGCCCAGACACTCTGGAGCTAAGACAGGGATACCTACTGGTTCCTGCCAAAGGCAAAACACACACAGACCTCCCCCTCCCAGAATGGTAGAAGGGCTACCCAAGAACAACCACGCTAGTAATGGTGGAAAAAGAAGGTAGGCCACAAGTTGGTACTTGGGTGCACCTATTGTGTACTACCGGGGCTATGGACATAGCCTGCGGTATAAAAAATACACAATAGTTGGTAGACAACGTCCACTGCCACCAGCCATAACTAGGTGATTGTCTATGTGACTAAGAGGTCACCGGAGCAGAGAGAAGGGGGATACGAAGTACCCCTTTGGCACTCCATTGAAGGTGGTGTGTGTGCGCGCCAATCTCTGACTATAGAGTTTTGGGAGAGATACTAAGTATCTCTCTATCCTTAAGAACTGTATTTTACTTGAGGATATAGAAAAAGAATCTTAAAGGACGACCCTAAG
This sequence comes from Ambystoma mexicanum, assembly GCF_040938575.1. Taxonomy (NCBI): domain Eukaryota; kingdom Metazoa; phylum Chordata; class Amphibia; order Caudata; family Ambystomatidae; genus Ambystoma; species Ambystoma mexicanum. The sequence goes on from NC_090936.1 coordinate 665,035,912, forward strand.
GGTCCCCAGCAACACTGCCCCTAAGGAGCCAGATTAAAAAGAAAACGAACAGCAAAGGTCGGGCACATGATGCATAATTGTTGGTTCCGGAAGGCTTGACAGCTGACGGAATATATCAAGTTTCGAGGTCTTCAAAATCCAGCTAATAAGCCCTTGGAGCAGGATTCTCATATTGCACATTTGATTCATTACTCTGCAAGGCATTACATGTTCTAAGAAATGTTGCTGATTGCAACCTGGGAATTATCAAGTAAAGCAGAAAGTCCACATTTTGGATACTTTGTGTTAAAATAGTTGCTGCATGAGATTTAGCCATTTCAGCACACAGGAAGCTTTTTTCTTCCTCGGACTTCCCAAAATAGAGGCTGTGTGTGTTTGGCATTCTAGTAGCTAGGCAACAAAACCTGGGTGTATGGTCACTAGCTGTTTGGTCATTCCCTCATTGTAACTATGGGCAGGAGCTCACAAAGGACTGAGATGGATTTCTAGAATCTGGCCTGGTGGACAGATTTCAGGAGGCTGCCTTAGTTATATTGAACCGGTGAACTCTGAGTGGTTAGCCAAAACCCAATCAAGGTAAACACGGAGAGCAGTCAAGGCTATTCTCGGCAGAGGCGAGTGGGGTCAGGTGTCCACAATGAGTCCAAACAGTTAAGCACAGGAATGTATAAAGAATACAGTATTTATTCTAGGTCTTAAACACACACTAAAAAATGAAACCAAGAGATATTATCGCACAATTCTTAATAATAAACAGACATACAGTCACCAAAGACTTAAATCAGCAAAGGAGGTAAGTAAAGTGATGCATTAAAGATGTAACCAAGTCACAAGTGATATTCCCGAACCTCAGCAGTCCAATCTATAAGAAGAATGGGGCCATGTGCCCCAAAGTCCCAGGAGACCCAATGCTCACCTCCAACCCCTCGGAATGTATCTGTAGCAGATAAGTTACTTGTGTTGGTGATTGTTCAAATGAAGAGATGCAACTAAGTTACTGGTTAAAATGTGTTCTTATCTTTCAGATTGTACTACCCAGGTTCAATGACCAAAAGGCAGTGGAATGAAAGGATACAAAGAGACGTGTTCTCTGTTATCCTATGGAAGACAAGGCAAGACAAATCCTTTTTTGTTTACTTACCCCCATGAATTTGATTTTTCCAGACATTATGAGGGGGGTAGGGGGGGCCTGCTTGAGGTTGGATTTCCCACCGTTGGTTCCCTTGAGGGGTGCCAAGGAGCAGCGGCTGCAATGATTCTTCTGGTCTGGTCCAGGAGCAGAGCGCAACCCTTGGCGTCGGAGAAATGCAAGATTCACAGATGCAGGACACTTCACAGGACCGGAGAAGACAAGTTCTATTGACTACCACCGCATACACGTGAGGGCAGGCTTCCTTTCAGTTGTAGGATCCCTTGAGGCTGGTAGGCTGTACTTTGTCAGGAAGGCGATGGATACCACAAGCGGGCGACCACCAAAGTTCCAGTTGCAAACATCGAATAGCTATGGTTCTAGTGAGGTAGCCCGCTGGACAGCCCAAAGGGTGGTTCAGGAACACTTCCAAAGGCTCAGGACGGTTTGATCCACGGAACATGTTGAGACTGTTTGTCCCCACCAGTACAGGGGTTTAAGGACTGCGCAGGGCCCTTGCAGATCAGGTAGTCCAACAAGGCTTCACCGGGCCAGACGCAGGATAGGATGCCTGGCCTCTTCAGGCATCTTCTTCGGATCTTCAGTTGGCTGTTCTACGAGTGATTCTTGGCTCCAATGCTGACCTGCAGAAATGGCTGCAGAAGTTCACTTCTTATTCAAAATCCAGGCTGGAAGCAAGTCCAAACCCACCAATGGTAAGGATCTTCACCATTCAAAAAGACAGTAGTTTTCCAATCAGGGACATCTATTGGTTTCACTTAAGTGTTGTGTAAGATTTTCATTTCAGTGCTAAATCTTCCTGACCTGTAAACCTCAGTACTTTTTGCTTGGACTTGATAATGATTTTACCTTGTCCCTAGGTGAAAGGGAATCTTTTTTTCCCCCCTCTCACCTTGTCTCTTACTCTTTTTATTGGTGACCTTTTTATGTCTCTCCATAGTGTGACATTGGTGTTATAGTTTCCCATAACTTTGGACTGACTAACATACCATGGCAGGACACAGCATTTTAAAAGTGGCTTCCTTTTCATTCTCATTATTTCTTGGGTGAACTACTGGTCCCACAAAGTAAAGTGGGATTCAAATCCCCTTTACATTGATTTAAGTGAGCCAGCACACCACAACTTATGTGGAGTGCTGGGGTGATACAATGTATCCCCTTACCTACTTACCTGGTAACATATTGGTTAAAATTGCAAGTTTACTTGAATGGCTGGTGGCAGTGTTTTTTTTTTTACCTTAGTGACCTTTTAGTCTTATTACTCGCAGGCTGTTAAATCGGCTTCAGTAATGCACAGAAGGGCCACTATTCTGCTAGAATGGTGGGTTCCTTCTTCTCAATTTCTACGTATCCTTGATGTTTGCGTTCCTCCCATGCCATTCTAGGTGGGAGCGACCTTTGTGGAAGTTTTGTCTTCGGCAGGAATACTTTGTATTCTATGCATAGACTCCAGTGTGTCTGAGAAGGCAGGAAGTGAGGGAGGAGTCTGAAACTCTGCAGCCCTTTGTCTTCCACCTTTCCTGAAAGGAACCAAGTCCCAGAGGGGATCTGGCTGTCCTAGCTAGCCTTACTCAAGAAACTTAGCAGCAAATTTACCTAATTCACCATAGACGGTTTTAAGATTCCAGTCTTCTCGACAGCAAAAACCTTAGGGGACCACCTGGATACCACTCTTTCCTTCACTAAAGAAGTAAACGCAATCACCTGTTAAGCAGCGTGCACAATGAAACTCATCATCGCTGCCAGACACTTCCTCTCCCCTTCAAGTTGCCTGACCATGGCCAGAGCAATCATCTGATCAAGACTTTGTAATGTCCTCCTCGCTGGAACATCAAAACAAAACTTGGACAGATACAAGTAATCAAACAAAATAAATTCTCTTCATGCAGCATTAAACATCGACCAAAGTGACCATATTTCAGCTATGAGAGAAAAAAAGTTCACTGGCTACCCATTCGCCAAAGAATCGGCTTTAAAACATTATCCATCACTCACAAATGCCTCTCCAACACTGCCCCCCAATAACTACCCCGGGAAATTGAAAAATGTATGTCCACCAGACCAGTAAGATCAACCCATGGAAACAATACCAAAGGTGGAAAAGTTAAGAGGAGGAGGGTCGAATTTCCTGACGCTCACAGCCAAACATTGGGAATCTTCCCTCTAGATCTCAGAGCAGAAACCACCTATTGGCCCTTCTAGAAAGCCCAAAAACCGTGGCTTTTCACTGAATGTGACCGGATCTTTCACAAGACTTAAACCACAGACAATCATAAACGTTGTGCCCTAGCATCGTTGAAAGACTGCATGATGTTGGCTGCATATCACTTTGTTTCAGTTTCTGCTAAGTAAGTGTAATTGGATGCAACAGTGCCCTGATACCCCTGGACTTGGGCGCTTTACAAATGTAAAGAAATAAAATAAATACTGTGGCTAGTGTCCAAACATGGCTGTGCCACAAGTGTTTTTCATTTGTCCCTTGGCCATCTTGTCACTAACCCTTCTTCATGACCTTTGAGGACAGGAAAATCCTTATATGGACTTCCAGTGCCTGGAAAACGGAGGCTTTCGCAAGCTACTGCAGGGCCAAGTGGGTTTGATGACAGGAAGTGGACTGGGACTGTCTGAACCCAATCCAAAAACTGGTTTCAATGTGTCTGAGTGGTATGCATGAGCTGTGCCACTAATGGTCCGGGTTGAGGCTTGGGATGGTGGGAATAGTGTTGGTAGATTACTGCGTGTCCAAATTGGCCGCTGGAGAACTGGTCTAAATTCTTAGTGTGCATTTTGCTGCATGTATGTATGTATGTATGTATGTATGTATGTATATATATATGCAGCACAAGATACCTGTCAAAACAAAAGAATTCAACCAAATTCTCCAACAACCGATTTGATTCGCTGTAATCAACCCAAAACATGGGAACACCCTCAACTTCAGCTCAGAGTCCAGTGAAGAAGAGCCATCGGAAGTGCCCCTGGATCACCTAGTGGCTGGCCAGCTCTGAGTTTTGGCTACCGAGCTGCGCCCTTCGCTGTTCCACGTTGATGCCTGGAACTTTTGGATCCACTGCTTGTGTAACTGGTGTCGTCCCTGTCAGAGATTTCATGGTTACAGCTCCAGCATCAAGGGGACCATAGATAGGAGAGGGAAGTCTGACCGCGACAGTTGTGTCCCCCTAAATCTCTGTGCATTGGTGGCAGTCATCCAAAACCACTTTCCTGCTTCCGTTCCTGTGCTAAGAAGGGCCCTGCATAGAGTTCTTCTGCGTTCCCCATCCTGAACACCTTGCCACCAGCATTTTGTCACTGACCAGAGAAATATTTGAACCTGCGACCCCTGGGCACAGAGAAACAGAGCGGACAGTGAGAAAAGTGAACTTGGGCCCTCTACTGAAGACCTGTCAAGTCCTAAGAAGAATCTGATTACGAGGGGTGACTTTTAACAGTACTTACCTGAACCCCATATCTCCCTTCTAAAACGTTTGGTAACTCTTGAATTTAACAGTTTGGCTCTGCCATTGCTTACTCGTGCAAGCATTCCAAACGTAGGGGACTCTTTTTATTCACTGGAACAACTTGTTCTCTACACCTTGGAGCGTTTCATTGGACACCAGAAGCTCTCCACTAACTTTTTCCCATTTCACAAAATTGTGTGAAACATTGGTGAACTTTTGGGTACAAGGCCCTATACTTCTTAGGGATGGACTTTTAAAGTTAGTGTTGTATCTCTGTGGATCTGTAGTGTTGCATACTAATACTTTCCTTTGCAGGGGTTTATGTATTTTGCCCTACTACAGAGATAGATATATATTATATGCTTGTGGAATCTGCTTAATGCTATGCATAGGACGGCATCTAGTGGAATCTGCAGAGTATTACAGTTGTTGTTTTCGAAACTTGAAAAGGGACGTCGACGGAGAGTGCCAGTAATACTATCCCTAGTGTGACGTCTACTGTACCCATGTTTTTTTCTGCCATCATTGTCGGACGCTGAAAGCGGAGTTCCTTCTGGTAACGGCATTTTATTATAAAATAAATTAGAACTAGTTACTCTTTCTGTCCTTTCTTAGCCGTTCCCCTACAATACATTCAGCAACAGTTTCGAGGACTACCTTTGTCGGCTGCAGAACTTGCCTTGACAAATTCCACACTGCCGCGGAAGGCCGCCCCGGGCCTGGGCCCTCACAGTAGGGAGAATGGGGGGGGGTACATATCTTAGTTAAACTAAGAGAATGCATATCTCCCCTTCTTCCCACTTGATTCGCCAAGCTGCCTTTCCCATACCAAATGGAAAATATACCTTTTAAAATGTTGTCCTACGTGAAATCGAATATTTCCCTGGAAGGACTCGCACCGGGTGTGCAACCTTTTGTCTTTCAAGGGACTATAACGAGTGCCACTGCAAAGCTTGCAAGCTTTTTAAGCCTAAGACTTTGAAGAACCCCAAAACAAAGTGCTGGGCCCACCACGCCATGCAGGCCGAGGCTTCCATGGATGTAGAGTGTGCCTCCAGTGACGGCAGCTTCGGAAACTTCAGTGACGACAGCCAATGGGATCTATCAGATTCCCAATTGCAAACCCCCGACCCCACCAGACAGGCCAGCAGCTTTGTTACGGGGACGACACCCGGCAGCTCCAGCACACACAAGCTTACCGACACTCCTGAGCACACAATCCAAGGCCATAAATCAACACGGACTATGAGGCCACACACAGCGTCAAGGGGAAGGTCCACCAGTTCTCTGTCCTCTGGGCAATCGCATTCGCCTCACAACAGGCCCCCGAAGTCGAGAGGTCCGATTTGACCCTGTGTCCAAAAACGAATGCCGAAAACCGAATGTCGAAAGACACAGCAACGTCCCGTTCACACGCCGATAAGCGATGGTCACGTCGAAAGCTGCAAAATCCCCTCAGACCTCGAAGTTGTCTCATCTCATTATAAAACATGTCCCAGGCAAGCTTCTGAAGGGGCTGACTTCGAAACACCACAAATCGAAGGCACAATATCGGAGGCTATGAGACACAAGATTCACCCTACACCTAAACTACCTCCCGCACCTTCCACTGTCCCAAGTTCTTCGCAGTAGTCTATAGAGGAAATAGAAAGGGTCTGTCATGATCTCTGCTTCCAAAAGGTCAGGGTTTTCCCAACTCCCTTGGAAGCAGATCCATAACCCAGGTTCCGAGTGCCAACCAGTCCCAATTGGGACCTTTTGGACCCAGTCCTGGCGCCAGTAGCACCAGGCTCATAAATATGCCCAGTCCCAGCGCTGGAAGCGCCGGGCTCATAATGCTTGGGTGGACTTACCTGCAGCAGACCATGCTGCTTACCTGCCTGCCAGTTGAGCCTCTGATCCTCTTCTGTTTGGAACTACTTTTCCTGTTGGGTGGGGCAGGAGCCACTCCCTAGATTCAGAACACTGGAACTCTTCTGGAAAGCAGGAACTCTTTTCTTATCTAGGCGTGGCTGTGGAAGGAGACACCTAAGCACTACAGGAGGCTATTTAAACCACACCCGATGGATGAATCTTGCTTTGCGTTATTCTGCATCCTCTGCAGCAGAACGCTCATCGTGTCTTCTGCATCTGATCCTGGGCCTAAGGAAAAAGGCTTACCATCCTGAATCCAGTCTTCAGCAACACCTATAAAGACAAGAAAGAACAGGTTAGCATGGGCTGTCACCAACGCCTCGCGCTGCATTCCGGCATCTGAAAGACAAAGGCTTACCAACTCTTCGTGCGCTCCGGAGGTCTTCACACTGCATTCCGGCATCTGAAAGACAAAAGCTTACCAACTCTTTGCACGCTCCGGAGGCCTTCGGCGCTGCATCCCGCATCTGAAAGACAAAACAAGGTGCGTTTAAAGACATTGGGGAACTTTAATACTCACGTGCCATTACTCCTTTCCACATCTAACCCAGTGGGTATTCCGGCACCCTGCAGCCGCTCCGAACTTGTACCTGCAAAATAAAAAGACAGTTAGAGCGCATCGTGAAGCAGGCAACAAGCGCTTACTTACGTGCTTCCAGGCGCTTCTATTCATCACACGGGCTCCATCTTCAACTCACTTCAGCCCGTCATCCGCCATCGCCGGAACCCTGCAAAACAAGAAACATCATTACTAAAGACTTTAATGACATTAGAATTACTCGAAACTTACCGTTCGTGCAGTAAACGACGGACAGCAGTCCTCTGAAGTCAAGAGGCCTGCTCCCCTTATCCAGTGAAGAAACTGGTTACAGCACCCTGCCCCGAGGCAGATGGAGAGCACGGCGTTCACTTACCTAAGGTGAGAGCGTTAACCTTTGGGGTTCTACAGGAGAAGAGAAAGGGAAGAAGAGAGAGACATTCAATAACCCAGTTCCTTAATCCCATATTTTCTATCTGCAGACATCTTACCCTTCGAGTCAGACATACAGTGCACAGAGGTCCAGCCCAAAGAGCCAGCCGTGTGTTACACATCACCTTTGAAGATACGGTATATGCCCAGTCAAGACCGGCGCCTCTACGGGAATCAGGTGAGCGTTACAGGGTCATGAGGCGCATGTCCTCTCTGGCCAACTTCGACAGCCACCCTCGGGTTCTAGAAAATCTTCAGAGAATGCCACCAGCTAGTGGGGATGCACTTTCACAACCCCCCGCCAAAATAGCCTGTGCAGACACCCTACAAACAGCACACCCCTCAGCAGAACCCAGGGCAGCTTTCACACTATGACCCCAACCAAAGCTTCCATGAGACTGGAGCATATACGGATTCCGAGGATCAGGGGGACATAGGGGAGGTGGACCAGTATTATGACGAGGGAGATGTTTACGTCATACCGTCGCCAGACCATGCCGACCCACCAGTGGCAGACTTACTGGTAGATAACCAAATCCAGTTCAATGACCTGCTCCTAAAGGCAGCTGAACACTTCCAAATCGAGACGCAGGAAACCCAGGTAGACAAAGAACATCTTGGGAGACAAGAAATCGGCAACCCAATTCATCCCCTTACTACAATCTGTACAGAGGCGAATACTGCCCTTTTTGGTAACCCCTAATTTATCACTGGCAGTAAACCCCTGCATTGAAAGAAATCTTCCGCCCAGCGACTCATTGGCCGTTACCACCACAAGAAAAAGAGCAGAAACACCTCTCGCTTCGTCAGAGGCACCCCCTGACAAAGAAAGCAAAAAGATCTACACTTTCGGTAGGAAAGTCGCTACCTCGGCAGCTTACCAGGCAAGGATTGCCAACACCACCTTGCTGGCCAGCTACAACTGCCACAAGTGGGACGGAGTAGCCGAAATAATGGCCTTAGCCCCAGAGCCCTTTAAATCTCAACTCTCCCCCCACCATGGCAGAAGGGTAAGCTGTTTATAACTGTTTCGAACTGCATTCTGAAAAATAATTTAGATGCAGCTGATAATGCAGAGAGAATTATTGCTGAGGGCACACTTATCAAGCTCCACGCATGGCTATGCCAGTCTGCTTTAAGCTAGAGACACAAGCGACTCTTCTCAACATGCCGAGAGCCAAATGTTCTGTTCGGCAAGGCAGTGGAGGATGAACTCAAAAGTGCTAAAGAAGAGTACGACACCCTAAAGAAACTGGGCCAGCTTACCAACAAACCCTCAGGTCAGAGGGGAGGCTATAATTGTCCTCGCTTTAGGGGACAAAATTCACAAAGGGGGTCTGGATACAACCAAACCAGGGTCAGAGTTTGTCCTGGGGTTCAACAGAAGGCCAATCCTTAAAAGGTTTTCAGAGAGGCCAGAGAAGATCTTGCAGCAGGGGCAGATTCTCCTCTTCCAGAGGCAGAACCACCCACTTCAGGTAGGAGGTTACCTAACACACTTTGCCCACGTATGGGAGGGAATCCCCTCCGACAAGTGGGTGCTTTCAACCATGGCGGGCGGTTATTGTATAGAGCTGCTAAATGACCATCCTCCAAAACAAAGAACCACCACAAAGGAAGAACAGCGCATACTACTGAAAGAGGTGAAAGCGCTTCCATTAAAGGACACCATCGAAATCAGCCCAGCGAACCAGGTAAACCAGGGTATCTATTCAACTTACTTCATTGTGCCCAGAAAAGATCTAACAATGTGCCCTGTATTAGATCTGCACCCTGGAAACACCTATGTCAAGCCTCAAAAATTTTGCATGACCCTACAAGATGTAATCCCACTGCTAAAGGGAGGCACCTACATGGCAACCTTGGATATGAAAGATGCCTATTTTCATATTTCAATGTTCCCAGCGCACAGAAAGTTCTTGCGTTTCGAGATAGCAAACCAGCACTGCCAATTCAAGGTGCTACCTTTCGGCATAGCATCCGCTCCAAGAGTATTCACCAAGGTACTGGCAGTGGTGGCAGTGCACCTGCGCAGGGAGTCCATCCAAGTGTACCCTCACCTGGACGACTGGCTGATCACGGGGGAGACACCCCAAATTTGCAAGCAAAATACCCAAAGAACGATCCCCCTACTTTTCCAATTGTGTTTCTCGATCAATGTGAGAAAGTCAAGCCTTGTACCAAACAAGACCTAACAGTTCTTAGGAGCTGTCATAAAAACAGAGGAAGTTCTAGTCTTTCCATCAAAGGAAAGAATACAAAACATACTCCTGCAAATACCCGATTATCAAGCCGGTCACCAGATAACCATACGCAAAACTATGCATTTGCTCGGCATGATGGCATCTTGCATTTACCTGGTCCCACATGCACGATTGTGCATGCGCCCGGTGCAGGAGTGGTCGGCAAAACGGTGGTTTCAGCCAAGCGGTCAGTGGGACGATCTAGTGGTCATTTCGCCAACACTAGTGCAAGCTCTACGCTGGTGGACAAAAGAAAACCTATTGAAGGGAAAACCCTTCCACAACTCGGCGGTGCAAGCGGTAGTTACAACAAATGCATCACTCACCTTAATCTCACAGCACATGGTCTGTGAACTCAAATCACAGCAGAGAACCATATCAACTTGCTGGACCTTCTAGCAATATCCAAAGCGCTCCAAGCCTGTGAAGCGCACCTGACAAATCAGTCAGTACAAATTCTCGCACACAACACCACTGCAATGTTTATCAACAAGCAGGGGGCACACCTTCTCCACATTTGTCCAGGCTAGCACAGAAAACATGGAAATGCGCTCTCAAACAGTGACTGTTCCTGACCGCCCAACATGTTCCAGGGGAACTAAACACCATAGCGGACTCGCTAAGCAGAGATCCTCTACCAGAAGACCACGAGTGGCGACTCAACAGAAATGCCGTAGATCACATTTTCACATAGTGGGGCGACCCCACACTAGACTTGTTTGCTACAAGAGAAAACAAGCAATGCCCAGACTTCGCGTCCAGGTTTCCCAACCAGACTCCAAGGGGAATTCCCTATGGATGAGTTGGTCAGGGAAACTTGCCTACGCTTTTCCCCCACACCTCAACTAATGAGCAGGGTGGTGAACAAGATTCACAGGGAACAGATGGCGTTAATCCTAGTTGCTCCCACGTGGGCAAGACAACCTTGGTAACCACATCTGTGCAAACTGTTGATGTGTGATCTGATCAAGCTCCAGTGCCAACTGTAATACAATGCAGCTTACACTAGATGTCGACCTATGCATAGCATGTGAATCTAAGCATCATAAATACGATTACGGTGAGTAATGTATCCCATATGTATGTATGTATGTATGTATGTATGTGTGTGTGTATATGTACATTTCAGTTTGTGTGGTAGCCTTACATGCTAGTAGTAATTTTTCATAGTGTTCTATGGCCATAAATAAGTATTTTTATAACCGTTCTGTGTGTTCATTGACTGTTCACTGTGTGTACTCATTGAGGGCCCCTTACCAGGCTCACCCTTCCTGAGACTTAGCCTTGACCACTTGCCTTGCTACTTGGAACTGGTTTGACTATAGCTCCCAGAGTTGTCCCTGTCACTAAACTAGGTTGGCCTCCTGTACATCTGTCCACCAGTATAGAAATCCAGTCCAAAGAACCTACAGTAGGTATGCATAGTGTGACAAATCTTCGGAATTTGTCGCTTCTCCCCCCCCCCCCCCACCTGTCCCCCATGGTGGGAGGCCTCGTGAGAAACTCCCGAAAGAACACACCAATTTGACCTCTTCAGGCATTTTCTATCAACATTTCTGTGAAGAAAAGCTAGTATGTGCTATTGTAAAACAGAAACTGTGAATGTTACTTCTACAAAGAAAACCCCAGTAACTGAGATGAGGAGGATCACCTGTGGAGGAGAAGTGAAGTCATGGGAGAAGGAATACAAAGCTACGCCGGGGAAAATCCCACGGCTGCGTAGTTTATGCAAGGGGAGGAGTGTGGAGACAAAGGCAGGAAACCTGCAAATTACGAGGGAGCTTGCACATCAACTCTGAGTGGAGGCTGGATGCTCTGTGTCCTGAACTAGAGAGAAACCATGAAACCGAGATGTGCAGCGTCTCACAACAACAGGAAAGAGAGAAGTGAAGTTGGACGTACAGCGTGCTAGAAACTGGGAAGAGAGTAAGAGGAAGAGTTTTGGCTATCACTCGCACAGCAGGGTGTCCTGGACAGCCAGCCAGACAATCAGCACTGGGTACATTCAGGTAACCAAGGAGACTAAGGATAGGGAGTTTCGGGCACCTCTCTCGCTTCCTGCCCTGCCAGACACACTAGAGCCAGAGGCGGGTTTCAGCACTGATGCCCACCAAATGCAAAGTTTGGCTCGCAGAGTAAAACCCAAGAAAGACCACCTAAGCAAGAAATGGTTAAAAAAGAAGACCGGGCCATTTTGATAAAATGCCACCCACAGGTGCATTACTGCTGCTGAGGATTCAGCCTGTTGTAAAAACGCACAATGGTAGGAAAATTAAACCACTGCAATACAGAGGTAAGTAGGAAAATGGGCTACTAAATATCCCCCAGCACTACACATAAGATGGTTTGTGCTGGACCTACATAGGAAAAATGTAAGTAAATTCAATTTCACTTTACTACTCTTGGGAACAGTAGTTCACCCTAGAGGGGTAATTAAACCTTATGAGAAATCTGAAGGACTTCTCTGTGATACTTCACTGAGGGTGCTGTGTGTCACAATACAAAAAGCATATGCCTATTGAGTTTGTGAGACTCCAAAAACAGAGAAACAGAGTCCAAATCACATTAAAATACATGAGAGTAAGAAAAAGGTCTGCTCACTCCAGGATAAAAATCAAACATTCCTAAAGTCCAGCAAAAGAGCTGTGGTTCTCTAAGGTTGAAGAAAATTAGCACACAAATGGGAATTCTCCCTAATACCTATGGTAGCGGAGGTCGCCGTCACCCACAGGGCGCTGGCGCCCAAGCAAGCTTGATATGGCCAAGATGTCGGGCCCCCACTCGTGCACCCCGGTGGGAGGCCAGCTGACTAGGTTTGTCAGCAAGTAGAAGATTACCACCGACAGATGGGTGCTGGACGCTTTTTCGCAAGGACACACCTTGGAGTTCCAACGCAGGTGCCCTCGTATTCTACCAGTTCCCTGTCAGGAGCAGCCCATCCCTCAGCTCCTAGAAGTGCAAACCATGTTACGGATGGGGGGCGTTGGAGCTTGTTCCCCCAAGGCTTCCAGATACTTTCTGGTCAGAAAGATGACAGGGGATGGGGAGGTTGGAGACCCATTCTAGACCTACGCTATCTGAACAAGTACCTGAAGTCCCAAAAATTCAGGATGGTCATTTTGCAACACGTGCTTGACCAATTGGAGGAAGGGGATTTCTTGCTGTCATTGGACCTAGAGGATGCGTACTTCCATGTCCTCATCCACAGGAAACATCGGAGGTGGTGCAAGGTCAACACTACCAGTTCAAGGCCCTACCGTTCGGCTTAGTCGGCCCCAAGGGTGTTCACAAAATGCCTGGCCCCAGTAGCAGCCCACCTGCATCTGCAGGGCATACACGTACTTGGACGATTGGCTGATGCATGCCCATTCCCGGGAACTGGCCAACGAGCACACTGCGACCATCCGGCTACTGACAGAGCTGGAGTTCTCTGTAAACTATGCAAAGTGCTGCTTAACGCCATCGCAGAACGTGCTGTTCCTCGGTGCAAGACTCAACACAGTGGCTTGCCTGGCCTCCCCCTCAGAGGAGAGGCTAGCGGCCATTCAAGGGAAGGTGCAGCAACTGTCAGCAAAGATAGGCAGGGTTCGGGCCATCAAGTTGTTGCTGGGCATGTAGTAGTCCTGCATCTACCTCGTCCGTCTCTGCAGGTTTCAGATGCGACCCCTACAGGAATTCTGTACAGACAGCATCCCCCTCAACAAGGAGTTCCGGTGGGCGATAGTGGTGGGGGGGGACACTCCTACATCGTCCTGAGACGGGATTTCAAACCCTGCTATACAAGGAGACAGTCACCACGGACGCCTTGCTAGAAGGTTGGGGAGCTCACACCGTTTTTGTACACTTCAGAGGTCTGGCTTCCTGAGAAGGACCTGCACACCAACATCCTGGAGCTAGGGGCCGTGTTTTGGGCCTTCCAGTCTTTCCTACCGTCTCGTAGTGGCAAGGTGGTGAGGATCTTCGCGGACAACACCACCACCATGTTCTAAATCGGGAAGCAAGGGGGCACGATTCCCAGCGCTCTCAAAGGAAGCTCAGAACTTGTGGCATTGGGCCAGTGGACAGGGGATATTCCTTGTCCCGTTACACCTGGCAGGTGTCAAGAACACCATCACTGACTCCCTCAGCAGGTAACTGCACTCCTGCCATGAGTGGGAACTTCGTCAGGATCAGGTGGACCGTCTGTACGTCAAATGGGGCAAACCTCTGATCGATCTTTTTGTCACAACAGCAAACTCAAAATGCCAGATGTTTGCCAGCACATTCCACCAACCGAGGAGCATGGGAACGCTTTCTCTTTCCTGTGGGTAGGTCTGCTTCTGTATGCTTTCACTCCTGTTTCCTCTCCTAATACGTGTGATCAATGTACTCAGACAGTGTCGGTGCAAGATGATACTCCTCGCCCCGGGGTGGCCGAGGCAGATTTTGTATCTACTCAGCTTTTCGATGTCGCCTCTAGTCAAGTTGCTGGTAGTTCCGGACCTGCTCACCAGAGATAGAGGCGCAATCCTTCATCACGACCCAGGATCTCTGAACCTGAAGGCATGACTCCTGCAGCCTTAGAGTTTGGAGGTTATGAGATGCCAGCAGACTGCACAGAGGTCCTCGTCAAAGCCAGGGCGTTGTCGCTACTAAAGTGCTCCGGCCATAAGTGGAAGCGTTTTTCTACATGTTGCCAGTCGCAGAAGATTACCCTACTGCGGGTCACGGCCCCACAGATTCTTTCATGCTTGCTTTCCGTGGCAAAAGCTGGTCTGGCTCACGCGTCCATAAAGGTACACCTGGTGGACATCTCACTCTACATCAGATCCCGGGAAGATCCTCGTTGTGGTCCCACAGACTCGTCAAGGAGTTCCTCAAGGGGCTTTTTCGATCTTTCCCGCCAGTGAAGGCACCTGCCCCAGCATGGGAACTCCGTAGTCCTGACCAGACTCATGGGGGGGGGGGGCCCTTTCAAACCTATGCATCAAACCCACTCAAGTTTCTGTCGTGGAAGACGGCATTCTTTTTGGCCATCACCTCAGCCAGAGGGAGTGGGTGATATCCAGGCCCTGTCCTGCAAGCTGCCGTATCTGACTTTCCACGAATCGGCGGTGATGCTGCGGACGCACCCCACTTTCACGCCGAAGGTCCTGTCGAAATTCCACCTCAACGAACCTTTGGCGTTGCCTGTTTTTCTTCCTGAACCCTTTGTCGCCACCGGAAAGGACCTTGCATTCGCTGGATGTTGCTCATGCCTTTCAAGTTCTATGTGGCACGCACAAAGAGTTTTTGGAAGACTTCTCAATTGTTTGTGAACTTGTCCAAGGCTTGCATCTCAAGGTGGCTCTCCAGCTGCATCATGCACTGTCATCGGCTGGCAAACTGGCCTCTGCCGGGCCATCCGAGCGTCCACTCCTCCAGAGCGATCGCTGCAATGATGGAGTTACTTTCTGGTGTGCCCCTGCTCGACATCTGCAGGGCTGCAACGTGGAGATCCACACATACCTTCAAGAGGTTCTAATGCATCGACCGGGATTGCAGGAAGGTGTCCAGACTCGGCTGGGCAGTATTACGCAACCTGTTTGCTTGTGGTGAGTCTGTTCCACGGGTAAGTGTTAATGGCTTCTGTTGAGCCTTGCCACCTCCCTTTGTTGTGTAAGGTGTACTGCTGTGTATTCGTTATTGAGGAAGCATGTGAATCCATGCCAGACGCCATGCTGGAGAAGATCTGTTAATTACCTGTAACTATTGTTCTCCAGCATTGGTCTGGCATGGGTTCACATGCGAACCCTCTCTCCGGCCCATCTGCTGCTCTTCTGAGTCATACAGCCACTTTACGCGGTTACCAAATCTGAAGATGGCTTTCAGAGGTACAGTTTTCAGGCTGAAGTGAAACAGGATTCTCAGCCTGACGATGGAATATTCATGAGCATGCAAATCCATGCCAGACCCATGCTGGAGAACAGGGGAACATACGGGCAAAACTTCCCCTGAGGATATTCTGCCTCTGTTTTGTGAAAGGCTCTGTGCACCAGGCACAGAGAATTAAACCTCACACACTGCTCTACTGGAGGCCAGTGGAGCTGCCGGAGGAGCAGCGTCATATGGACACCGTACGAGGGCTGAAGCACTGTCCTCCCTGCCATATTTTGCAGCAGCTGAATACCGTGAAGCAGATATTGCGGGTGGCCCAGATAAAGCGCATTACAGTAATCAATTCCACTAATTACCAAGGAAGACACCACAGGGGCATGACCTTTAGAAGGGATGTAGGGAAGGACCTTCCATAGGGTCTGTTCAGTAAGAATTGGTGCAGTCACACTGTGTGGGACTACACAAAACTTAACTGCTTATTAGGTAACCCACCTTTTGGTATAGGTCTGTACTACACAAGGTGGTAGTGTGACTGAGCAGCCAGGCCTATCTCAAGAGGGGTAAATGTGATCTGTAGAGCTGTACAAATGAAATTGTAAATACAAGTAGCCGAGTAACACTTACACTCAAGGTTTCAGTTATAAATAATTATTTAACATCAGTTTTAAATGCGCAGAAAAGGCAATTGATAGTAACAATTCGAGTAAACTTTGAAATTACTTTTCAGTATGTCAATCTAGTGGATATTCGTTGCATATGCGTCCTACACCCTGAGGTGACTTCAATCACAAGGATAGTATTTGCATTTGTATATCACACCAATACTGTTGTAAATTCTGAGTTGCAGAAAGGAAAGGTTAAGCAAAGTAAAAAGGTTAGAACAGTTTCTCAGAAATAATGGGAGGACATCTGAATCCTCCATTGAAGTCTAGATAAGCCTTTCCCAGCAGTAACAGTATAAAACAAGCTACATCCCTGAGGGACAAGCAATATCAAAGTCAATGGGTTTAGAAGAGTGCCTTTAGGGAGCCAGGATAGCCAGTCATTTGGACAAAGTCTATGATTCTGATGCACTTCTTGGATAAAAGTCTTGCCAAAGAGTTAAGAAAAATCACTTGTGGGGACACAAGCTGTTAAGCCTGTGCAAAGGGAGTTGAAATCAGCTCAGTTAAGGAGGTGAAAGTCTCAAGTGAGACCACATGACTTAAGGCGGGAAGGTAAGTACCCCCCAAGCCTAAATAAGTACATTTGGTTGGTAGACAGGAGTCGGCTGGATTTCGTCTTGCTACAGCCAAGCAAGCCCTGGTTCCTGATCCTCAGTCGTGGGTACAAGAGGGACCGCGTCTGGAGGGCTCCTGTGGCAGTTCTCTTGTTCATCGTCGGCAGCTATGGGTTTGTTAGGCAAGATTGTATACAGTACCCTTTGGGTGCACTGCAACAACCATGACCTCCTGGCAATAGGGACCCAACCTTTGGTAGAAGTCTGAACTACACAGGTTGGTAGTGTGGCTGAGCAGCCAGGTTTATCTCAAGAGGGGTCAGTTTGAGCAGTAGGGCGGTTACACAGAGATTCACAGTGACAAGTATCCAAATAAACACATGCACTCAAGGTTTCTTGATAAAACAATTATTAATTTATTTCACAGTTAGATGTATAAGCCTTCTTCGGAAGGGAGCAATATATATGACAATTAAAATACACTTCAAAACACCCTTGGTTTCTCTAAATCAGATCATACCCATTGGGGATGGCACACAGACACTTCCTACATCCTCAGATGACTTAAATAGCTAGGACACTGTGGCCATTGATTTATCACTGGTACATTTAGAGCAATACTGAGTTTGGTGTGAAAGATAGAACAGTGTAATAAAACAAAGATTAACAAATAATTCACAAACAGGTAAGTCCTTTTTAAAAACATTCCAATGCCAAATAAGTTGAATCCTTTCCTGGGGGAAAAGATAAGGCACAGAGTCAAAGGTAAGAAGAATCTCTCAGGGATCCAGGAAAGCCAATGTTAATTTCACAATGTCTAGGGGAGCTGAAGATCTTCTTTGCAGGTAGGTAAAAAGTCTTGCACAGTGTTTTTAGAAATGTTTGTAGAAAATAGAACACTTGAAGGGCCATAAGCTGGGAGGCTTGTGAGGGGCAAAGCTTTAGCAACTCTGCAAGGTAACCAAGACAGGTCTCAACTGAGAGCAAGTAAGTTCTTAGACTTTACAGTACCTCTGGTTAGAAGAAATGGTTCCAGCTGGCTTTTGTTCCCATACAACTCTGCAGATCCTGTTGCTCCTGAGTCTCAGTCATAGTCAAGAGGGAAGACGTCTGGGGACTCCTGCTCTGCAATGGGAAGGTCAGTGGCAGCAATGGGCAAACATCAATTCAGCGGTCCTTCAGTGTTTCAGCCCCTCGCGTCTGACAGCAAATAGCAACATCGCGGTTCTCGGATACCACTTCAGACTTTCCTTGCTTCTGAGGTCCATCACTCTGCTGAGGTGGCTCAGGCTTGGTCAGTCCTGCATCAGGGAAGATAGCGCTCGGATCCGACTTAACAGCAACGCACACAATCTGGTGTTCCTCACCCTGCCACTTCGATTCCAGCAGCAGTGGAAATACAACCAGCTTCGAGAGGATGTCCAGACGGGCTTACTTTGGGGTTGATTGGTCCCACCAACTCAAAGGGAGAAGTCGTCCTTGCAGGGCTTCTCTGGTCAAGGCGAATTCAGAGCTTCAGCACAGCAGCAGGGCTTCACCGAGCAAGCCAATGGTCCAGGAGTTGCAGCAGGTGCCTCTCCCAAGTTCTTCTTCGGATTCCTTCATCCAGTGGTCGACTCTGCCTTCCAAGCCAAAAAGCCTTGCCTTTTATGCATGTTTCTCCATTCATTCCAGCCTAGCTGTCAATCACACAGCAGGGTGGCTGTCCTTGCCGGACAGCCAGCCGACCAATCACCTTTGGGTGCATTCCTGTAACCAAGGGGAGTAAGCACCGGGAGTTTCGGGCACCTCCCTCACTTCCTGCCCCTGCCAGACATACTGGAGCCAGAGGCGTGCGTCACTTGTGAATCCCGCCAAAAACAAAACGAACAAAGGGACCAAACCTGGTTTGGCGCGCAGTGTAAATCTCAAGAAGGACCTTTCCAACAAGTAATGGCGAAAAAAGACGACCGGGCCATTTTGACAAAATGGGCACCCGTTGGTGCTTTACTGTGAACGCAGCCTGTGGTAAAAACACACATTGCTAGTAAAAAGTAAACCACTGCCACCAGCCATTAATTGTAGAAAGGGTAACATAAAAATGTTACATGTGAAACTAGACAAAGGGGATACTAAGTAACCCCTCCAGCACCCTATGGTAAGATAGTGTGTGCTGGATCTAGAAAGTTACAAAAGGTAAGTAAAGTCAATATCACTTTACTGCTCTTGGAAACAGTAGTTTCACCAAGAGAAGGCATTTAAACTTTTGGGACATCTAAGATACTTCCTTGTGCCACTGCACTGAAGGTGCTGTTGTTAGGCAGAAACCTGTGCAGTTCCCTTAGGGACCACTGCAAAAGATTTAAGACTACAGGTGTTTGGCAGTAAACCCACTTGGTAGCTGTCTGTACCATACAGATTCACTTGGTAGCTGTGGCTGAGCAGTCAGACTTCCCTCAATAAGAGTTGGGCAGTATGCAGAGTATTCACAATAGGTACAAAGACACAGTAGCACAAACAAACACTGACCAGAGCTTTGGTGTAAAAGTATATAGTTATTTATTTAAAAACACTTGTGATTTATTCTAGCAAAAAAGTAAATTCAGCACACAGTCACTATCATATATATATACTACCCTATTCACTCATTAGACAAGTCTTAGTGAGAAACACCACTTATTTTCAGACAGAGTTGAGCGCTTAACATAAGATGACACTCTAATAAGTTATAAAGAAAGGGAGGGAAAGGCAGAGTTAAGGAAGCACACAAGTTTCAATACTTTTACAAAGAACCACAGTAAGACAGGATAGGCAGAGTTCTACTGGAGAGCAAGGAAGTCAATTGCCAGGCCCACTCTTGGAGAGAGCAAGCTGAAGGGATCCAGGTTCACACAGTGGGGTTATGCCCAAAGAGTCTTGTAGATGGTTCACACAAAAAGGATGAAATTAAAGTCAGGAAAAGTTAGCTAGGTTGTCCCAGGCTAGCCCAGGTTAGAATGTCAAGGCTTTACTGTCACCCCGAACAATCTGTCGCAAGGGAAGCCAGGCGGGGTACAGTACCTTCAGTGTGAAGGAAGCTCCAGCGGGGGCAGTTGTTCCTGGCAGCAGGTGCAAGTCGGGTGTTACGTCCAGAGGAAGAAGAGGTCTCGCCGTGGAGGAAAGATGAAGGTCACTGCACTGCCAGGGAAGAAACCAGCCGCAGAGTTCTTTGGTTAAAAGGTACTACCCTTCTCTTCGCGGTACTGGTTAACCATGGTATTCCGGTTGCCGGGGTGCTTGGCACGGGCAAAGCGGCCACGAGATGCTCCAGGAAGGTGAAAAGAAGGCAAAACTGGTTATCCCCACCAGTCAAAGGAAGAAGACTCTCCGGACTGGAGATCTCCTCTGTCGTCGGGAAAAGTGGCGAGATGGTTCAGCAGGGCTCCACCGGTGGTGTCGTCGTTGCAGGTCGGCTCAGCTTCTCCCTCCTCGGATTCTCTGGTCCTGTGGCGACTTCTGAAGTTCCAGTCCCCAAAGCCCTGCTTTTATGCAGCAAACCCCCATTCATTCAGCCTAGCTGTCAATCAAACATGCTAAGTGGTGAGCCGGCCGGCTCACCACTTGGGCTAATCACACAAGAGTGCGACTTGAGTTACCAAGGTAACTCAGTCCAGAGTGCCTAAACCCCCTCCTACACCCCTGTGGTACCCAGACAGAGTGGCACCACTTTTGGAGGCTTCTGTGGAGAAGCCCGCCAAAAAGTGGAACAAAGGGCTCGACTTGGGTTGGAGTCACAGAAGAGAACACAAACGCCATTTTTAGAATCGAGTTCTGGCAAAAAATATCAACCGGTGAATTAATAATTAAATCAACCGGCGGTATGTTCGAGGCTATAAGAATTAAATAATTAAAGTTGGTACCCTCGAACAATGGGAAAATCCCATGGAGATATATATTCGCGGTCGAATATAAAAAGTAGTATCCACTGCCACCAACCAAAACTCAGGGGGGACGGAGACGTGCCCCCTCGAACAACAGACCCCGGGGCAATCGAATTGCCCCGACCAGTACGTCCACAATATGGTTTGTACTGGTTTCTGTTCATAATTTGGGACTAGTAAAGCCAATCGTGACTTCACATGCCCTGGGAGACAGTAGTCAGTTCCAGGGTATGGAGTCTATGTTGGGGGGTCGCTACGACACCCCTGGGTTACGGCACAGAGGGTGCTGTGTAACCCACATCAGAAACACATGAGACCCTATGGAGTAAAAGCCCCCATAGCCCATAAAACACATTGAAAGATATGTCTAATAGTGGGAGTAAAAGAGTCTCACTCTTAGAAGGAGAAAAAAATAAACCCCAAAAATCCAGCAAAGCTTCTGGGGGACTCGCTAGGTTTGGGAAATTAGCCTTTACAGAGAATTCTCCATAACATCTGTGTGCCACAATGTAAAATATGATGCCTATTGAGTTTGTCAGACTCCAAAGTTAAAAGAAACAGTCTCTAAATCACAATACAAATACATGAGGGAGTGAGAAAAATGGCTTACTCTCTCCAGGTTAGAAATTTAAAGTCCTGAAGTCCAGCAAAAGAGCTGGGGGTCTCTAAGGTAGAAAGTAATTAACACCTTTCTGAGAATTCTCCCCAAAAGGGTTCTCTTCGTGTCAGCAGCATTTAGCGGTTACAGCACTGATGCGGAACAATGGACACCTGTTGGACTTTCTGTGCTCCCTCGGTCCTGCACTCTGGTGAAGGGATTCTGGATCTGGAGGTCTTGCTTCTGGAGGGTGCTTAGGAGGCTCCTGGAGCTTTTAGCCGGATTCGTTCCTTGGCAGACGTTGCACTCCACTATGGACACTGAACCCGGGGCATTGGGCTTCTACACCAACGGAGAGGCACACCAAGGCAGCGATGGTGCACAAGAGGAGTTTGTCTCTGGGTTAGTTGGTCCCACTAATCCAAGGGGAGAAGTCGTTCCGCCTGGAGCTTCTGTCGAGGTGAAAAAGGTGGTCGGCACAGCAGCAGGGCTTCACCAGGCAATTCAAAGTCCAGGTTGCAGCAGGCTTCTGTCACGGTTTCTTCGTCAGGTGTTTCTGCAAGTGGTCGATTCTGCCTGTAATCCCCAAATCCTCGCCTTTTTAAGCAGGTTTTTCCTGTTCATACACAGCCTAGGCTGCCAATCACAGTCGGGTGGCTGTCCTTTCAGCACAGCCAGCCAGCCAGCCAATCGGGGCTAGTTTCATTCTAGAGACAAAGGACAGGGGAGTTTCACGACCCTCCCTCACATCCTGTCCTTGCAGACACACTGGAGCCAGAGGCGACTTCAGGACTGAACCCCGCCAAAGGCAGAACAAAGGGCTCAAACCTGTATCAACGCACAGAGTAAAACCCAAGAAAGACCTCACAAACAGAAAATAGCAAAAAAAGAAGACTGGGGCCATTTTGACAAAATGGTCATCCATGGGTGCTGTGTTGCAGCTGAGGGTTCAGCCTGTGGTAGAGTAGCACAATGGTAGGAAAAAGTAAACCACTGCCACCAGCCATTTAAAGTAGTTTGGGTAACAAAAATGTTACATGAGATAGTAGGATAAAGGGGCTACTAAGTAACTCCCCAGTACTCCACAGATGGTGTGTGCTGAACCTACAAACAGAAAAGGTAAGTCAAGTCAATTTCATACTATTCTTGGGAACTGTAGTTCACCGAAGAAAAGGGTTTGAAACCTTAAGAGAAACCCAAAGGATTTTCAGTGGCTCTCAAGTTTGAGCGCTTCCATCCAAAACAAATAGGGATGTATGTAGGGAACAGATGGGGAACACAGATTGTATATGAGGGTGTAGAAGGAGCAGTAGCCCCTGATGAAGTTCTATGGAGGTTCAATCTTGTCACTGAAAAAAATGGTGTTTAGCCGCTGTGATAGCTCTTTGGTATTTAATAGTGGCAAGGCGATAAAGAGCTTTATAAGCTAAATAATAGCCAATTTTCTCTGTCTGTCTACAAAGAAGTTTGAGATCTTGAAGTTGAGCATTAAATCAGGGTTCCGATCATCGATTTTTCACAAGACAGCGATTAAAAGGGCCAAGGGTATCGGCCACCGAATTAAATGTCTGGGTCAAAGTCGTCAACGTGCATCCAGTGGTGTTAGCAGAACCATTAGCAAATAGGTGGTCGAGGTCCTGCGAAGAAACAGTGCCAACAGCGTTTCATAATGAACTGTCGGGGATGAAGAGGAGAGACCACAAGCCTTATTGAAAAGAGCATCACGATATGATTTGACCAGGTAGTAGGAAGCACAGGGAAACAGATAAAGACGCTAAAGGGGCAAAGATAAAATCAAGAATATTGCCCAATTGATGAGTAGGATAAGTGACCTGTTGAGTGAACCACAAATCCAGCATCATTGCCAAGAAATGAGTGGCCAGATGGCAATAGGGTTTATTCAATGAAAGATTAAAATCCCCAACAACAATCAGGTTGGGATATTTCTGCCGCAGCACGGCCACGAACATTGGAAACTCATCACAGAAGTTGCATTCATAGCCGGGGGAGGGTACACTAGGAGAGCAAATAGAGTGCTTCTGGCAGAAAGTGGAATACGAGTAAGAATGACTTCCATTTTCAAAGAGTGACTGATTTGTATTGAGGAAACTTTAAAATTACTTTTAAAAATCGCAGCAACCCCTCTGCCAGGGTGCAGCGAGACGCGGTCACAACACAAAATCTCATAGTTTGGTGGCAAAATTTGAATTACTGACTGATCGGAATGATCATGAAACCAAGTCTCAGAGACAAATGTGAGGTCAGGATGATAATCCTCAAGGAGGTTTTTGCAATCTTGAGCAGGCGTGACCAAAGAACGTGCATTCACAACAAAACAGTTCACAGAGCTGCCAGTGCTGCTAGTCAAAGCATTATATGGAACTGGGATATTAAAATCTGGTGGAAAATGGTTGCGGTTGGTGCCAGGCTAACTAAATCTACCCGGGAAGTACAGTACACCAGAGCAGAAGATATAACGTCAGGGGTATGGTCCCACGGCCCAGGCCTGTGCACAGACGAGCACAGACTGGCTAGACTTGGGTGCAACTTTGGCGTGCAAGGCCCTCTCCCGCTGCATCCGTCCGCTGCGCCTCCGGTGCATGTCGCCCTCATGTATGCACATTCTATTGCAGTAGCCAAAGCCCTCCCCCTCCTGTGAAAGAAAGGGAGAACAGACTGCGAAGGTGTGTCTGCACCCGGAAGCCAGGCAACTTCCAGCCGAAAAGTGGCAGTACAAGGAAATGACACACTCGACTAAAATGAGAGCTTTCAACAAAAACAGCATCCAGTCACCTGCCATGCACCTGAGTGTGCTGAAAGGAAATTCAATGTTATAAAACAAATAATAAGCTTCAACCAGCTTGGCCGAACCTGAGAGTAGTCTTCAATGAGGCAGAGGCAGTCGGTTAAGTGCAGACAATGCGAAAGCCCTCCACCTCTTGTGAAAGAAAGGGAGAGCAGACCGCAAAAGCTCTTCTGCACACGGAAGCCAGGCAACTTCCAGCCGACAAGCGGAAGTACAAGGAAATAAAACACATTTGACTAAAATAATGATAGCTTACATTAGCTCACCTACAACTCTCATCTCCCTCCTAGAATAAGCCTTGCTGCTCTGCCATACAACCCATACCTTGAGTAGTACATGCCTATATTAGAAGTTGGGGCTCTGTATACCAAGGGGACAGGTTTATAAAGTCCTGCAACAGGTGGACTTTAGAAAAATAAAAGCTGTGGGAAAAATAGTTCAAAATGTTGATTGAAATTCTAATTAAAACAATAAATATAAAATTGGTCTAGTCTGTCTAGTTAAGTTGTTGAGATTAAATCCAATATATTTAATTAAAAGTTTAAAGCGGTTGAATCGAATTGTGGTACAGTATGCTATAAAGACCTATATGAATGTGTGCAACTAATACTGATGTGATCTTTGTTTGTTCTAGTATTGAAGCTGCTGCTGGTGGCAAGTCAGAAGTAATCACTTGTGATGTGCTGCTTGTTTGTGTTGGCCGTCGTCCTTTCACTCAGAATCTTGGTCTTGAAGAGCTTGGCATAGAACTAGACAATCGGGGGAGAATTCCAATCAACAACAGATTTCAAACCAAAATTCCAAAGTAAGTTTGCAAAATGTATTCTAAACAAATGTTTGAAACCTCAAATGGGCAATTTGAATAGTCTTCTCTGTTGCTAATTAAAAATACAACTGACAAAAAGATGGATTGTTCGTTGGAGGGCACAGTTTTGCTATTCGAATACAGGCACCATTGTTATCAACAAATGTCTTCTCACCAGGTGTGTGTATTTTTTTACTCTGTATTATGATGGGTCCACTGCTCTTTCTCCAAACACTTTGATGTGCTGGTGGCAGGACTATGGACCATAACATTCTTTGATTGGCTAAGAGAATGTTGAGTTCTCCGGCATGTATACTAGATAGCAGACCCAGCCTTGTGTGTACCTGCTGGCTCTCTATACCGCAGACCTTGTCTTCTAATGCTTATGGGTGGGGATTGTTGATTCTGCATCTAGTTTCTAGCGTTGGTTAATAGTTGGTGCTAATGAGACACAATTGGTTGCATGTCATTTCCCCAACTGAAAACACTTCAAAGTAATTTCCCCCATATCCCCTTGCCCTCCACTCCAAACACCTCCCCACTCCTTCTACCCCTGGCCCAAAAATACATATATAATGTTGAAGTATTTCGCAGTAATGACATCGACGTAAATTTCTTCATAGTGTTTTGCCCAACTAATTAGTGTATAGTAGGGTAGGACTTTTTGATCATCTTTTAAGGATGAATTTAGTTTCCTTCCAAGGTGTCGCTGTAGCAACACCTCTCTAGGACAAAACTAGGGGTGTCCCGGGAGGATAGCTCAGCGGCAGCGTGCGCGTCTTGGAAGCAAGACGACACGAAGCAGCAACAGGTTCGATCCCCGGGTCCGCGCTTAGAAACCTCCGGGTGTTTAAGCGCGTTATAAATACGTAACTAAGACAAAAAAACACAATTACGCAACTAAGAAAAACAAACTTCCTGTAACAGCGCCTCGATGCCTGCGGGCTGTGTGAGCGCTTTATAAATGTAAATAAATAAAATAAATAAAAATAAATAAAGTAGAAAATGGAGTAGAAGGGTGCCACTATTTGATGACATTTGAGGAGTGATTCAGTGCGTTCGTTGTTGGTTGTAGTTTCTCAGTCATTTGCTACATGATCTTGGTTTATTGTAATTGGGGACTTCCAAACAACCCATGTTATTACTGTCAAGTCACATTACATTTGTTTGCTACACTATTCCATTTCCAAGCAGGCTCTGTAAATGAAGAGAAAGGTGTATTGCTTTCTGTTTTTATTGATCTTTAAAGCACAGGTACAACTTTCAAGTTGCATGCTGTTAGCCAAGCATAAAAAGTCACTGCACCCCTCAATACTCCACATGCACACAGCAAAGCATTTCTTACTTGTCAATTATCACTTACAAAGGGCTAGTCGCAAATGCACATTTTGAGGCTGTTTATACCACTTTGGAAAATGTATTTCGAGGGGATTGGGTCCTCTGACGTAATCCATATCTGACATGTAATCACCACAGCTGTGTTGCTTCGGAAACTTTTTTCTGCGTCCTATGTCGATGCGCCGTCGTCGAGGACCTCCTCCGACGTCATCCGATGTGATAAGTAGGACGCACGACGCCCGTAGCCTCAGTTCCGTTTTTTCCGCGAACGTGTTGCTTCGTGAATCTCGGTTAACGCCTCGACTCTTTGGAGTTCTGTTCTTCTCTGTTCTTCAAACCTGTTAGTTTTTGTGAAAATCCTTCGTGTGAAGATGTCTTCTACTTTGTCTTCGACCCCGCGTCCGGGCTTCAAGAAGTGCGGGGAGTGTGGGTCCAAGATGTCGGTGACGGACTCGCACAACGTCTGCCTCTGGTGCCTCGGGGAGGCCCACGGCACGGATGACTGTATCGACTGCCAGTCGCTCACGTCCAAAGCCTTATGCGAACGTAAGAAGAAGTTGTCGGTAGGTCGGGTGTCCAGGCCCCGGAAGTCGAAGTCTGCGGGTCTTTCGACGGATGATTCGAGAGGTGACTCTCCGCGTCATCGTCGGAAGTCTTGTGGGTCTCCTTCTAGGAGTCGGTCTCGCCACTCCTCAGCCTCTTCTTCTCGGAAGCGCCAACACCGGTCGTCTTCCAGGTCCTCTTCGGAGGACTCTGCCCGGCACGTCGCTTACCCCACCAGCCATGCGACGCCGGAGGAATGGGCTTCCTTTGGGAAGAAAATGCTGGCGATTCTCGAGTCGCAGGGTACTAAGCCGTCTGCGCCCCCGAGTGGGGTCGGTCGCGAGACACCGCTCGCAAGAGTGGTCGTCACGAGTCACGGGAGAGGTCCCGTTCGGACAAGGAGACTCGTTCTCGACGTACCCGTTCCTGGTCCCGGTCCTCGACGCGTTCGAGACCGTATGCACCTGTGAGGTCTTCGAGGAAGACATCGACGTCTGAGGCGTTGAGGGCGTCGACAGGCTTTCTCGACTCTCAGGTCGTTGAAGGACACGCTCGGGGCTCCGGCTTCGAGGGCTGTGTCGACGCCGCCGATGCTGGCGGCGCTGCATCTGACGTCGACGCCGATCCTCTCGGCGTCTATGCCTGTTGTCTCGACTCCGGCGCCGATTCGCTCGACGCCTTTCGTGTCGGAGGTACCCCGTGGCACGGGGGAACCCCCTAGGAAGGCTCTGGTTAAGAGCAAGCACTCTCGGGTGCCTCCTTTTCGCCACCTGGAATATATTTTGGAGGCGGATGAGGATTCTGATGGCCTGGTTCCTAGTCAGGTTCCAGATGAAATTGTCTCGGGCCATAGTCAGTTTGACGATTTGAGGCAGTCACTGCATGATGCCAGTGGACTGGACACCTCTACGGAGGTGGAGTTTTGTAGGCCTGAGCCTGGCTCTCATGCCGATTCCTCGTACCGGCGCCTTATGGCTAGGGTTTCTGAGTACTTGGGATGGTCTGCTCCCCCAGGGGAGTTTGTGCAGGATGATCTAACGGATATCCTTGATGTTGGTCCCCCAACTGACCCGGTAATGCCGTTCCATATGGCTTTACAGAGAAGGGTGGCGGCGGCGGCTTGGACTTAAACCTTGTTGGGATTTAAATCTTGTTCTTAAGTTTCTTATGGATGCTCCGTTTGAGCCTTTACATTCTTGCCCTTTGAGGCTGTTAACTCTGAAAACTGTGTTTTTAGTTGCGGTTACTTCCGCTCGCAGAGTGAGTGAGTTACAGGCACTTTCAGTTAAGCCACCCTTCACTGTATTTCACAAGGACAGGGTTGTCCTTAGAGTTCGTCCTTCTTTTCTTCCGAAGGTAGTGACGGAATTTCATTTGGCCCAGAAGGTTGTTCTTCTGGCATTCTATCCTCCTCCGCATCCTAGTAAGGAAGAGGAGAGGCTCTATAGGCTTGATCCTAGGAGAGCTTTAAGATTTTATGTTTCACGCATGTCCCGGGTCAGAGTGGACGATCAACTCTTTATTGGTTACGTTGGAAAGCGTTTGGGGCAAGCTGTGACGAAACAGACTTTGTCTCGCTGGATTATTTTGGCCATCTCGGAGTGTTACCGCTTGGCGGGTAAGGACCCACCGGCTGGCTTGCGGGCCCATTCTACCAGGGGTATGGCTGCATCTACTGCCCTGCAGGGGGGTGTTCCTATTCGCAACATCTGTGATGCAGCCACCTGGGCTTCAGTACATACATTTGTACGTCACTATTCCCTCGATTCCATCCGAGGACAGGATCTGGCCTTTGGCAAGGCGGTCCTTTGCTCTGCTATTTGATGAGCTATTCTAAATTTTGATTCTAAATTCTTTCCCTCCTCCTTGCTCTGGTACTGCTTTGGGAGTCTGTCATAGATATGGAATACGGCGGAGGACCCAATCCCCTCGAAGAACAAGTTACTTTCTTACCTGGTAACGTTCTTTCGATGGGATGGTCCAACAACGTATTCCATATCGCTCCCGCCCTGCCTTCCCCGCTGCAGAATTTCTTTTGCGATTGCAGCTTACGTTCCGCAAGGCTTTGTGTCTGACTGGCAGTTGACTAATGTCACACTTTCTGGGGGAAAAAACTACAACTGAGGCTACGGGCGTCGTGCGTCCTACTAATCACATCGGATGACGTCAGAGGAGGTCCTCGACGACGGCGCATCGTCGTCATCGACGCAGGACGCAGACACCGAAAAAAGTTTCCGAAGCAGCACAGCTGTGGTGATTACATGTCATAGATATGGAATACGTCGTCGGACGATCCCATCGAAAGAACGTTACCAGGTAAGAAAGTAACTTGTTCTTCTTATTTGAGCTACTTTCTATTTAAACCAGTCTGTTTGTAAATGAAAGAAATCATGCTGTATAACATGTTCTTTTGATAATGTTAGGAAAGATTTTCATTGGGACACCCTTTCTTTTTACTTTGCTTTGACTCCTTGTTAGGCAAGATTGTATGTAGTAACCCTGTGGAAGACTACACCAGCATTGTCCTCTTGGTAATAGGTAACGCACCTATTGCTATAGGTCTGTACTACACAAGTTGGTAGACTGACTGACCAGTCAGACTTATCTCAAGAGGTAAAATTTGAGCTGTAGAGCTGTAACATAGAAATCCACACATTATACTCAAGGTTTTCTAGTAAAATAATGATTAATTTAATGGTCAGTTTTAATAAGCCTTCTTTAAAAAGGGCAATATGGGACAACCACAATACGCTTCATACTACTTTCTCAGATTTAGAATAAGCAAGTAGGTACTTGTTAGAGATGCTGTAAATACATTCCCTACACCACGGGGTGACTTCAATTACTAGGCAGTATTGGCATTTATATATCACGTTTTGGTACCTAATACAATCTGAGGTTGTGAACAAGTTTTCAATCTCCCAATGAAGTCTAGATTAGATCTTTCCCAGCAATACACGATAAACTTCTGCAGGGCGCCAAGAACACCCGAAATCAATTGATCAATGTCAGGGAGCTGAGGCACTTCTTCAGATAGCATGAAAGTCTTGCACAATGTTATAAGAGAGTTTGTAGAAAAAGAATCACTGTAGGGCCACAAGCTGTTAGCCTTGTGAAGGGCAAAGCCGCAAGCAACTCTGCAGAAAAAGCAGCTACTGTAAGTCTCCAGTGAGAACAAACAAGCTACAGACCAAAAAGGTAAGTACCCCTTTAGTCAAGACGTTAGGTTGGAAGAAGAGGATCCAGCTGGCTTCTGTTCAGGTTGCAGTCCTGCAGGTCCTAGGTTCATGGGCCTCAGTCGTGAGGACAAGAGGGAGGACGTCTGGAGGACTCCTGCACTGCAGTTCGAAGGTTGGCGGCGGCTATGGGCTCTTTCCAATTCAGCTGCATTTTGCGGTTTCAGCTACCGGTCACGTGGTTCTTGGACACTTAAGGGGCTCCCCTTGCTTCTGGGGTCCAGCACTCTGTTGAGGTGGCTCAGGCTTAGGTTGTTCTGCTTCGGGAATGTCCTCAGGATCTTCGTGGAGCTTGTGTCCGGCTTCAAGACAATGCACTCGTTTCTGGTGTTCCTGACCCCTGGCACTCAGTCCCAGCAGTAGCAAGGAAGTACATTATATAGAACAGAACAGACTGCTCAATTACCCCTCTCCTAGTCTACCCTTTGGAGTGGTCAGAGGGAAGCAAGTTTAGGATAAATTATATATTTCATCTAACCAAGTTACATGTGAACCACAAAACTTATGGCTATCAAGTCAACAAAATAAAAAAAAACATTTTAATCAAATAATTCAATACATATTCATGTAGTGTGTGCTTTCCGCAAGACACCACATACATTCAGGTTAATATTTAAAAGTAGGAAAAAGAAACCAGTCCAGAGTTTTCACATTTTTGTACCAGTAGTGACTATGGTTAGTAAGTGACATTCATGATTTATCACAATGATGACATATTTTAGAGTGTTTATCCGATTGCGTTTTAGGGGGGGGGGGCACACTGTGGATGTACAACACAAAGAAAAAATGATTTTGCAAAAAAGACAGTTATTGAAATGTCTGTGAGATGTCTACATATGTTTTGGCTAAACCGGTTATATCAACACTGTCGCTGGTGTTCTGCTGTTTGTAGTATAGCCCTCTTCAGGACAGTACATTGCTTTAGCAAGTTGACAGATAGTTCATACAAATCCCCGATATGTCATAGTTTAATTGGAAACTGTAAAATAAAAACACAAATGAGAACTGTTTTAGTGAGTAGTCTGGAAAAGGATCAGTTTTTTATATCATAGGTTAACACATTGCAGTGTTAAAAACTTTTTGGCAGAGTTCATATGTAGTAGGGCTATTTTTATGTCCTACAGAGAAACTATCCACTGACCTTTTTAGTCTTGTTGTGGTTAGACTAGAGTGTTGTGATTTTGAGGACAGGAGTGTCAAGTGACTCCAATCAAGCACTCCCACTAAGTCAGTGCCTTGTCTAGGATTGCTCAAGGGAAGCCCTTATTTATATATGTTTATGACAAGTTATACTCTGGACGATAAACCCTTATATAACGCCCCTCTCTTTGAATCCCCCTGACCTCACTGAGCCAAGAAGTAGGTTTGTTTTGCAATTTAAAAGATTTATTGGAAAAATTAAACAATATATATATCACACTTTTATAATAAATTAATATTTGTTATCACACTTAGGCATATGAATATAATGTTGATCGACAATAGATAATCTGACACTAGCACACTTCTTTACAATCAATGAGGAGTAAGTATAGGAAGGATAAGGTAGCAGAAAATATGTTTATGGTTTCAAGGAAAGCAATGAGGGAAAAATGCAGCACAGAAATAAACTTGATATGATTTCAACAAAAGATAATATGATCACTTTTTCTTTGACAATTCCCTCCCCCCTATGCAGGATACGGAGATTCTCAGGAATGCAAAAATCAATACAAATTTCCAGTTCCCCCCAGTGAGCTTAGAGGAAAACAGGTATGATTTTAAAGTAGGCAGTAGGCAAGATCCTTTTAAATGTGGTGGCAATGAAGTGAAAGATATGCTGAAAATGCTTTTAATTCCCTCTAGAGGTTCAGGGTGAGTGAGAGATACTTTAAATCAGTTCAGGTCAGCCCTACCAACGATACAGGGATGGTTATCAGGTTGAAAACGGGATTCGGTAATGGAAGCAAAAGACAAATATTTTTACACATGGTTGAAATGAAGCAAACTGTCAATTCGCAGCACTTTTTTCCGAGTGCGTCGATCGCGATTACGGAGGAACTATAAGGAGTAGCAAGTCGGTTTTAGGCTTGTTGGAAAGCTTAGAATCTTAGCTTTAAGATGAAAGTTAGCACCTACGATTCCAAAGATACGGACGATTTTATGAAGGTAGTTTTCAGAAATGAAATTACAGTTTCAGAATGTCAGATGCGCCTGGAAGGTTTGAATCAACAGGATGGACACACGGTTTCTTATGATGCAGTTCTAATAGGTTAAACTAGTTTGAATTAGATTATTTTAAACTAAGAGATTGGTTTTGCACAGTTCTGGCTGAGTACTCACACTATGAATTTGAAATAGGCCGTCAGGGTCCGGTCAGCAGGTTTGAACTGGGCTCCGGGCGGTTTCTGGTACTGGTTCTCTGGTTCTGGTCTGTGGTTCTGCTGGTCTGGATCAAGTGAATTCTGGATACAGCACTGCTTTCTGGGTCTCCTACCGGTTCTGGCAATAATTATTGGTAAAGAATCCAACAGCTCGCCTGGCTGTAGAATAGTTTGGTTGGATTGCTGGATTCTGAAGACCTGCTGAGAAGAGTTCTCAGCTTGTGGGTTAGGCCTTTGCTTTAAGTTCTGTAGTCTATCTGGAGTCTAAGTTCTGGATGTTCCTTCTAGATGTTGTGTGGTCCGGCAAAATGCTCCGCAAGAAAATGAAAAGTGAATCCTTTGCCTGTCCTATGTGTTCTGCACGTGGGTGTGTCGGCTCATTCTGCATGCCCAACCCTCTCATGATTTGATAGGTCAAGAATTCTCTGTGACCTGATTTGAGAAGGGATAGTGTGTCAGAGTCTTACAGTCTATTGAGGAAACGCCCCTTTGCTTTTACTTAGAAAATTAATTTTCCATAACTAACAGGTTTCCCAGATACACACGTCGTTGAAATTACATACACATTTCACAGATTAATTTAAGATACACTCTCGCCCAACTCTGATTCCCCCCTCAGAGCCTGGGTTCACAAATGGCAACATTTTGTGTTTTTTAGTGACTTTCGCCATATTGGTTTTTCCTCAAAATTTACACAGACCTGCACCCCTTCCCTGAGCATATTACTGGAATTTACTATGTCTCTATCCTAAACACACTGTCTGCAATATTAATAAATAGCGGGGTTCGGTCCCAGAACACCGTACAAAGTGGAATTTGAGCTCAAATCGTGAGGGCATTTTTCATTTTCAGGATCCCCAAATTGTACATTTCTGTGAGCTTAATACAAGATTTTAGAAGCATTTAACTTAAACATATATTTGCTGCGATATGAATCCACAGTCCTGTCTGGCCCGCCCCTAGGAACTGGGGGAGTCGGGGATCACATGTCTCTCCTTTCAGGCAAAGCTCTGTTTACAGTCCACACCCAAAATCAGCATACTTCATTCAGTTGAAAGGGTCTGTTGTGTTGGGTCCAGCAGGCTGCAAGGAAATCCCCTCCCTCTCAATCAACAGGGCCATGTGATATATTGCCTCCTGGTGTGGGTCTCTGGGGTGTTCTCAGGAAAGGCATGTCTTTTGAACTTTTAATTACATAAGACCCCCTTCTGTTCACTGCACAGTTCTGCAAGACAGCTCTCCTGTCAGGATTCAGAGAGCGCCAGCGCCGGTCAGTGTCCAATGCTGGTACTGCACCTATTTTTGACAGCTATCTTGAATTAATACATTTTAAAAGGAAAGGATTTTACTTGATAGTATATGATCCTTGCTTGACATGGCATTGATGTGGATCTGTAGTAGAGTAAAGTAAAACACTCAACCATAGGATTTTTGTTTGGTGGTTCCGGGCCTCGGGACCTTAGCAATTTTTTACATCAATAAAAAATAGTTTTGAACAGAACCATCTTTCTTTGCACTGGTGGGTGGCAGGTCAGGGGACCATTTTGATGTGCGCAAAACTGCACGGTTCTCCTGGATTATGGCGCAAATGTGGGCTTTTCCACCATCTTGGATTTCCTAAGCCCACAGCACTAAATGTTGCAGCATAATAGTCCAAACGTGGGTCAGGACACCCAACAAGCCCCCCCGCCCGTCTGCACTTTGATTTCGAGTCGAGGGGGAGTCGGGTGCAAAGGATGTTTTGATCAATGCGCTGGGATGTGCCCATCATCTTCCTATTCCGCAGATGACAAAGTTCAGCATCTTTTCCTCCATCAGGGTGGATCGATCAGTTCTCCTCGCCAGTCCTGATGGGAGTTTTGGGCGGTATCCCGGGCCCCTCGGATCTTTGCTCCCGGTCCCCGGGTCGTCTTCCGTGGTCTGTCTCCAGGTTTTCTTTCTCCTAGGATGACAAAGCAAAGCGGCAATACCTATTCGTAGACATTTCTCCCCCACTATTGATATAGTGGGGCGGCATACACATTTTATAAATCGATAGACATTTACATTCTTATTTTACAAAAAAAAGATATAATTAGAAGACATTTTCATTCAAGAATCATAATATTTTAGAAACTATATGTGGGATATTTTAGGGTTGGAACTGAATTACTCTGGAGCAGCCCCCTCTGGTATTGTAGAGGACTCCTCCAGTTGCTGCAGTGTGTGCCTGGGATGGCAACACTTTAACTGATTTATATAGACCCACTTGTCTTCCCCTTCTGCCAAACTACCTTTGGGGATGCAGATCTTGTAGGCAACTGGGGAGATATTGTCTATAATTTCAAAAGGTCCCTTCCATGTAGGCAAAAATGTTTGCTGTTTGGCCTGGTTTCTTTGAAAATTGTATAGATAGACCCGGTCTCCCACATTATATACTTTACTGGAAGTTTTCAAATCGTAATGGGTCTTCATGCTATCAGCTGATCTTTCTAGATTTCGCTGAGCATAGGCAAAAGCATGTTGGAGGTGTTTCCTTAAATTCTCCACATACTCATGAGTTGTGGAGGCCTTTATCAACGTTTGCTCTTGGGTTCTGTAGAGCAAATGCTGGGGAAGCACCATCTTGGGTCCAGTCATCAACTCAAATGGTGACATTTTAGTTGCAGATGAAGGGGTAGATCTGATGGCCATAAGGACCAGAGGTAATCGGATATCCCAACTTGGCCCAGAATCTGCCACAAACTTTTTTAATATGCTCACAATGGTCCGGTGTAGCGTTCTACTGCCCCAGAAGAAGCTGGCCGGTAAGCAATATGTAGCTTCCTTTTGACCCCCAGTATCTCCCACATCTTTGTCATTACCTCGCTGGTGAAATGGCTACCTCTGTCTGACTCAATCCTTTGAGGTAGCCCAAAACGGGAAAAGATGTGGTTAATCATCAGGGCAGCTGCTGTTTCTGCCTTGCAGTTTGGGGCCGGGAGACATTCCACCCACTTGGTAAACAAGCATGTCACCACATGTACTTATTCCCACTAGCGGAGCGAATCACGGGGCCTATGAAGTCGATTTGCAAATCTGACCATGGCAGTGTCATCCCCCTCTTTTGGAGAGGTGCCCGGTGTGTACGGGATGTTGGCTGAAATTGTGCACACACAAGACACCCCTTCAAGTATTGGTCGAGGTCCTGCCCCATGTGTGGCCAGTATGCAACCTCTCTTAAGATCTCAAGTGTTGTATGAAACCCCCTATGATCGGCTGTGGCCGCATCATGGGCGTGACTTATCAGGCTTCGGAATGAGGTAGGGACCACCCACTGATCATGGCCAGCTTGAGATTTCCTTACCAACAAACAATCTTGGATTCGGAACATTTTTGGACATATCATCAACACTCTAAGGTCCTCTTTTCCAATGTAGTCGGTATCCGTCAGGGGAAAGTTTCCAGGGTCCTCAATGTGTTGGTAAAACTTAACGATTATTGGATCCCCTTTTTGAGCCGTAATCAAATCAGCATCTGGGGTCTCCTTACTCCATTGTGCAGTTGAAAGATCATTGTGAGCATTTGTCTGGGACCTAGTGATAGCAGTGACCTGGATTTCCCCCAACAGGAACTCAATCTCTATTAGATTCCCTTGGATGGCCCCGGTTTTGGCCAGCTGATCAGCGAAGTCATTTCCAGTTTTGTCTGGTCCCTCTACTTTGGAATGACCCTTGATCTTTTTCAAGTAGATGGTCATCCCGTTCGAGGTGACCAGATCATCAATGTTTTGAATTAACTTCCCAGTTTCAAGGGTTTTTTGTTAGCACATATCATGCCTCTGGTTTTCCAGTTAGCCAGGTGCTCCACAAACCCGTTCCGTACATAATCTGAATCTGTGATTATGACCAGTTCGTGGAGTTGATGTTGGACAGCAGTGAGGATGGCCTGATGCACAGCCATCAATTCTGCCACCTGACTACTTCGGGGAACAATTTTGTACCCAGTGGAGGGTTCTGGGGACTCATTCACCTATGCATTCCCTACGCCGCCCACCAATTCTTTCTCCCCATTGTTGTCAACATGGTAAGAGCATCCATCCACATAGACAGTGGGCATTCCCTCACACTTGTCTTCTTCAAATACTTTGTGTGGGGAATTAAGGTATGCCTCCATGTTGTCCTTGATTTTCAGACTTTCGTCCTCGAGACAGTTTTCTCTGGACCAATCATGCAAGTCAGCCAGACCTTGCGCGAGGGGACTTTTTGTTTTGGCCATATCTGACCTCCACAGGAAAGCCTTGCATTGACAGAATCCAGGAAGTAATTCGGGAATTAATCACATTTCCGGCAAGGATTCTGTCACTTTGGAGATATTGCAGAGGCTGGTGTGGAGTCTCCACTATGATGTGTTCCCCCTGGATGAACGGGCGGTAATTCTTCAATGCCCACACCGTTGCCAGGAGTGCCTTCTCACAATCGTTGAATTTTTCCTCCACAGAGGATACAGTTTTGCTTGCATAGGAGATTACTTTATTGACCTTGTCATGCTTTTGGTATAATACTGCCGTCAAGCACGTATTAGAGAACCCTGTCTCCAGGAAAAACTCCTTGTTTCTGACAGGGTAAGCTAGGCAGGGCGCTTGTGAGAGGCTTCTTTTGAGCTGTTCTACTGCCTCTGATTGTTCTGGACCCCATTCCCACTTTACCCCCCCCCCTCAAGAGATCAATCGGGGGTCTGGTGATCTCTGCGTAGCCCTCAATGAACTTTCTGCTGTAATTAGTCAGTCCAAGGAGACTCCTTAGTTCCCGCAGAGTTGTGGGGTCTTTCAGTTTCTGAAGTGCGTCCACTTTCTTTTTTTGGGGACAGAGGCCCTGAGGAGTAATCTCATGCCCCAAGAAATTAACATGGGTTCTACACCACTGTGCTTTCTGAAAGGAACGTTTTGCTCAGACGGCCCTCAACTGGGTCAGAACATAACGGATCTCCGCTATATGTTCCTCCACAGATGAACTTTTGATGAGGACATCATCTACATAAGCCAGGTTACCCCTCGCACCCAGGTCGGGCATGGCCTTATGTGGGAAAATTTTGAATGAATTGCCGGAGTTGAGGTATCCGAAGGGAGTCCGGCTCCATGTGTACCGCTGGCCCCCAAAGGTAAAAGCCAGTTTGTGTTGGTCCTCCCTACTGACAGGCACGGTCCAGTATCCATTGGTCAAATCTATTGCAGTGAATACCTGTGACCCCTGAATCTGGGCCAGCCCTTGGTCAATGTAGGGCAGAGGCCATCGGGAAGTATGGACCCGTTTGTTGAGCTCCCTAAGGTCGGCGCAGAGTCTCCACTGGCCGTTTGGCTTCAATATTGCCAGCACCGGATTATTGAAGGTGCTGTGTACTGGACGGATTATCCCCCGGGACTCAAGGTTCTAATTATTTCAGTAAGGGACTCCATGGATGCGAGAGGCAAACGATATTGCTTCACAAACACTGGAGTCATGCCAAGGTCCGTGGGAAATGTTGTTGTGTGGATGTCAGTGCAACCACAGTCATGAGTCTACCGCAAAGAGATCTTGGAAATCCAAGAAAACTTGTTTCAACTTTTGCTTCTGTTCCAGAGTCACGCAGGCATCAGCTAGGTTGACTCTCTCTTCCACCATCTGCCTGAAGCCTGGAAAGACTTCTGGTTTTGCTATCTCAGCGGCCTCTTCCAGCTGGGTGGAGAGGTCCCTGGTCAGAGTGCTGATTTGGACTGGAGGCTTCAGGTGGGAAAGGCAGCCCTCATGGACCTGGAAAATCACCTCATCCCTTCTGAAGTCGCAAGTCGCATCTTCCTTACCAAAAAGGCAGGAAGTGTACACCAGGAAGTCCCCCCACCCCCCCATGCCGGGTAAAGATCCTGTCTGGTGTTGTATTGTCATCCTTGTCACTGTCAAAACAATCCTTGGGGATTGGTCCTAACGGTTCATTTCCTAAATCAATGGAGAAATGTCGGTCATCAACCGCCATTCCAATAATGGTGCCCGCGGCTAGAGTAATACTCTCTAAGTCGCTGTTATCCACCTCTATTGGAATGGTGTCATGTTCTATGTTGACTAATGGTGTTGGGTTTACCCCCAACCCTTGCTGTTGAAGAGAAGCATTTAGATGAATATAAGCATCAGGGTTTTTCAATTTTTGTCCTCTTAACTTTCACTTCCAGGGAGAATTGTCGGGTCCTTTCTGGGATGGTGACTTCCTCTTTAACCTGAATTTCAACTGCATGAGGTAGCAATTGAGCTGACCTAAATGCTTTTTCTGGATCATCAAAGCCCATGGGATTATCCGCTAATCGGGACCAAGCTTTGAAGTTTATTAGGTCCAAACTAATGGCAAAGCGATTGAGAATGTCACTGCCTAAGTAAAAGGCGGCAGTGACATCTCGCACGACCCAACAATTATGGACTATGCTCTTGTTGCCAATGGAGATTTTGAGCATACACCTGCTTGGCAGGAGATGTTTGGAATTGGATATTTCCGGATCCGTTTCCCATTTGTCTATCAGTTTGAATGTGGTAATGGCTGGATCTTTTGGGAGTTGGCGGAACATGGCTTCACTGATGAAGCTCTTAACGTTGTTCACACACACTCGGGCGAGAACAGGGTCCTTCCCATCATTTAACTGAACAGGGATGAACAACTGCTCTCCAATTTGCTGAGCATCAGCCAGGCTCTGAGCTGATTTCACATCTTTCTGGACTATCGGAGTGGGAATGTCTGATTGTGGATTAGTAAAGAATGTCAGAGTGTTGCCTTCCAGTGTGGAATACCACCTTAAACTGGAAGGAAGGTTGATTTTCAGAAATAGAGAGGACCCCCCACCACCAGTCTGTTGTCCTACTGCTATTACTGTCACATCTGGAATTTGGTTGTTCTGGAAGTGAAATTCTATTTGGTCAGATTTTTGTTCAACCATGTTGCACGTGCCGTTTAAACTAACATGGTTGACACTTTTTATTGGTCGGCTAGTCTGGGTCCAGAGGACCTTGTTTACGCAATCTATTAGGGGTGACAACCTTCTCAGGAGGTCATTCCCCAATAAACAAGGGGTGCCCTCAGGAGTCACTACTATGACCGGGTGTTTCACCTTGTGTCGCCCAATTTTGATGTCCAAATCTGTAGTCCCCTCAACGGGAATTTCCTTCCCGTCAAAGTTCTGAAGTTGTCCAGGAAGAGAGGTGAGACGAATACGTTAATTCTCCCCCCTTCCTGTATTTAGCTCATCAAAGGCCCTTTTGGACAGAAGAGTAGCTTGGGATCCAGTGTCCACCAGTGCCAAAATTGTACCCTGCCCCTGTACTTGTACCGGGGCATAGTATCTTCCCTCCTTCTCCTCAAGGGGGCACAGATAATGCACATTTTTGGACAACTGGTGGGCTAATTTTCTGGTTTTGGACATAGAGAGAGAAGAGATCTGGGCAAAATTCTGTGGAGAGTCTCGGGCCTCTGAAAGAAAAAGTTGGCAATCGGATAAGGATGTGGTTCGGGGTTCCCCTGGTTCCGGTTCTGGGCTGCCCCCCCCCCTTTTTTGGAGGCAGTCACCAGGATGGGTTTGAACCAGGGGTTTTCGGTATTGTTGGTTCTGGGATAGAATGATGGGCGGCGACAGCTCTATCCCCACATCTACCCAGTCTGGGTTGGAATCCCTTGGGACCCATTTTTCCTTGGGAGGAGTTCCCCCATCTCTGAAGGAGAAGATCCTTTTCCCAGGATCCCCTGAGGATCCCTCTCCCTCAAATTTGAAGACCTGTACCTCCTCCACAAAATGGGTCTGTTTGGGTCCTTTGTTTCTCCTACCTCCTCTCTGCTCCTTGGGTGGCAGACTTTCAGGGGTAGGAGATTTTGTTTCCGGTTCCTGGGTTTCTAGGGGCTGTTTACAAGTGGGGAAGGAAGCTTCCTCCAAGGCTTTATACCCCCCTTCCCCTTGTGCCTCCTCCCTGGGAACCGGTGGGTTGTTGGGGTGCTGCCCCCGTCATTGTTCTGGAGCACCAGGCCCAGAGTTTAGGGCATTCTGCGGTGGCATGCTCATCTAAGGTTTCTGTTGAGCCCTCAGTATGTGACCCAGATCCCGTGCCATATTTTGGACCTGGTGCTCAAGTTGGGAAACCCGCTCAGGCTGATACAGGGTTCTGTTTTCTCCCCTGGGCTAATCCCGGGAAGGGTAGCTATCCCTTCTCTGGTAGTACCCTGGGTTGGGAAGATTTGGTTACCCCTCCACCCTTGGCCTTCCCTCTCCCGGAATCGGTTGTCTGGGCTCAGGGAATTGGGGAAAAAAGGATGGATGATTTTGGGGCTGGAAATTGGGTGGATACCTGGGGAACAAGTTCTGCCCAGGATTTGGTGAATTTCTGCCCTCCTGGGGGAAGTGCAGAGGGAAGTTCCCTGGGTTGGGCGCTTGGTTGGACCCCCCCCCCCTTGGGCGGAGGAGTCCACACATAACCCAAGATTGGACTGTTTCCTTTATAGCGGGGACTTGCATAGTCAGGGGAGCGAGGGACCCCATTTGTGGGACTACCTCCTTGACTCCCTGTCTGTGACTGGCACGAGGGCCTTCTGGGCTTAGAATTATTCGGTGCAGGCAGGTTTTTAGGTCCCCCCATCTCCAAACCTAAAACGGGGGCAACCTTTACCTCTGCCACCTTGGCAGCAGCAGGGATACTGTTGGTTTTGGGGTTTTTGGGCTGATTCTTATTTTCCACTGGTTTCTGCACCTCATAGATGCGGGTGGCTTCCTCAATGACCCAGTCTAAAGATCTTTTCTCGTGAAAGTCTCTCACGAGCTGGGTCATTATGTATTTGGGTAAGGCATGGAAAAACGTATTAACAAATTCTTTACTGTCCGTGCGTATCCTTTTTGTAGTCTGCGCAAAGGCACGCTTTAACTCCTGCAAAAATTCTTGTGGGGCCTGATCCTCCCCACATTGCAAATTGTAGGCTGCCTTGCGAGCCTCTTGGGGATTTCTGTGAACAGAAAAATGTTTCAAGATGGCCGCCCTGTAGGTGGACCATCTTTAATGATTTTGGTCTTCCAGCCCCGCAAAGAAACTGGAGTATTCAGGGGAGAATGTCCATTTGACATACTGAATGCAGCTACTGCTGTCCTTCAAATGGAAAGTCCATCATTTGCTCATCAAGCTCCAAGTGTTCCCAAACAGAATACTTGGCATTCTTGTGGTAAGGGGTGATGACACTCCTTATTGCCTTGATCTGCTTTAGGGGGTCCTTAAACCAGGCCCTTTTTGCCTTATTGGCCCTTTTGGTTCGGGTAACCCTGGTCCACTCATCATCTGACTCAGAGGCACTGCTCCCAGAGGTGCCCGTTTGATCTCCCAGGTTTTCCCGGATTCTGCGAGCCTGGGAATGGCTGTGTGTGGACCTAGTCTCCTGTGTCCTGGGCCGCTCAGAGGAGTCTTCAGATCCCTCCTTGCTGTCAGGATTTGATCGGTACCCCCCCACACTGACCTAACTGGGCAGAGCTTTTTAGGATGCCCTTAGTGGGCCTACTTTCCTGGGGTTCCCCACTAAATTGCACTGTGCTCGGGTGCCCATACCCGGATGCCCGCCCATCCATTCCTGGGAGGTACTGGCCTATGAATCCCATACTTTTGGCTGGATAGTAATCTGCCCTCCCTGTGGCCCTGTGCTCATGTGCGCTAGGGGACATGGGGGTGGCAGTGTCCAGGGACTGGGAGAGATGAAGGCCTCTGGTACTAGGGCTCCTGAGGTTATGCTCAGGTGTTTCCCTTTCCCAGCGAACCTCATCTCTGTCAGCCCCTGCTCCCTGTTGCAATGCAAGAGCCTGCGCTTTCAGTTTCTCAGTTAATGCCTTACTAGACTCTACAGTCTCTCCTGCATGGCTACCTGTTGCTGGAGCCTATCATTGTGCTGACAGAGCCTCATTCTCTCTCTGTGCCTCCTGATTGGTCCTAGAATACTGGGCCAGTCTTTGCTGCAGGAGGGTTACCTCCTGAGTCCCATCCCTACTGGCCTGTTCCCTTTTTGCCAGAGCATCTTCCACCCTCCTGGTGTGCTTTAACAAGTTCTGATGCTCTTTTTGGAGGTCACCCAGTCCCTGCAGGGCCAGGTGATTCTCTTCATTTTTTTCTTTTAATTGGCAGACTTCCTGGCCTAAGGTGTCCCTTTCCTGACTAAGAGCCTGCATCTGTGCCGCCAGGTCGTCCCTCTGCCTTTGAAAGGCACCAGCTTTCTGGCGTTCTTGATCAAACTCTGCCTGGGTATCCAGGTCTTTCAAAATCAATTTATTGCTTTCCTCTTTCTCTCTGCTAGTCGGATTTGCAGGGTGGCTACCTGCTCTGTGCATGCCCTGTTAAAGTCTAGTTGTTGCTCCAGCTTTTTCTGGCTCTGCAGTAGGGAGTCCAAAC
The DNA here is from genome assembly GCF_040938575.1 of Ambystoma mexicanum. Taxonomy (NCBI): domain Eukaryota; kingdom Metazoa; phylum Chordata; class Amphibia; order Caudata; family Ambystomatidae; genus Ambystoma; species Ambystoma mexicanum. The sequence goes on from NC_090936.1 coordinate 665,078,689, forward strand.
CTTGTTGGTACTCCTTCTGCAAGGAACACACAGTTTCTTTGTTGAAATGTAGTTTACAGACGAGCAACCTGTCTCTTGGTGAACTACCAAGTTTGGCGGAATGCACTGTGCCGTGCTAAAAAGCACTCATAGATCCTCTTTGATCGAGCTTTTACCGCTTGCTAGATGAATAAGAACATAATTTTTATTAGTTTTCTCTATTAAGCGGGTTCTCAGAGTTAAAAACAGGAAGATTATGAAGGATGTTGAAATATTCTTCACTCAATTTCTTGATCTTCCAATTCTTCTCTCTCAGTATTTTTTGTTAAAAACAAAGAATCCACAAGATTATTTATGTTGGGGATTCGAAGAAAACAAATGCGCTGCCACCAGGTAATGTTATACTCTTGGGTCAGGTCATTGTATAGCCGACCGGTTTCTGTGGTAAGAGATGGTTGGACCACATTCATCAGGGCTTGTACAGGGGCCGGTTAGTGGATGCCCTTCTCCATTACTATTGCAGCAATTGTCTGCATTAATAATCCTCTACCCTATCCCAGACCCAGACTGGAGCAGCAGGTCTCAGGCCGCCTTCTACCTCTCTGTGCACAACTAGCAACATGGATAGGGTAGAGGATTATTAATGCAGACAATTGCTGCAATAGTAATGGAGAAGGGCATCCACCAACTGGCCCCTGTACAAGCCCTGATGAATGTGGTCCAACCAAAGATTCCAAAGATACAGGACGATTTTATGAAGGTAGTTTTCAGAAATGAAATTACAGTTTCAGAATGACAGATGTGCTTGGAAGGTTTGAATCAACAGGATGGACACACGATTCCTTATGATGCAGTTCTAATGGTTAAAATAGTTTGAATTAGATTATTTTAAACTAAGAGATTGGTTTTGCACAGTTCTGGCTGACTACTCACACTATGAATTTGAAATAGGCCGTCAGGGTCCGGTCAGCAGGTTTGGACTGGGCTCTGGGCGGTTTCTGGTACTGGTTCTCTGGTTCTGGTCTGGTCTGTGGTTCTGCTGGTCTGGATCAAGTGGATTCTGGATAAAGCACTGCTTTCTGGGTCTGCTACCGGTTCTGGCAAAAGTTCTTGGCAACGAATCCAACAGCTCGCCCGGCTGTAGAATAGTTTGGTTGGATTGCTGGATTCTGAAGGCCTGCTGAGAAGAGTTCTCACCTTGTGGGTTAAGCCTTTGCTTTAAGTTCTGTAGTCTTTCTGGAGTCTAAGTTCTGGATGTTCCTTCTAGATGTTGTGTGGTCTGGCAAAATGCTCCGCAAGAAAATGAAAAGTGAATCCTTTGCCTGTCCAAGCAGTCTCTTTTTATGTGCTCTGCACGTGGGTGTGTCGGCTTATTCTGCATGCCCAATCCACTCATGATTTGATAGGTCAAGGATTCTCTGTGACCTGATTTGAGAAGGGATAGTGTGTCAGAGTCTTACAGTCTATTGAGGAAACGCCCCATTGCTTTTACTTAGAAAATTAATTTTCCATAACTAACAGGTTTCCCAGATACACACGTCGTTGAAATTACATACACATTTCACAGATTAATTTAAGATACACTCTCGCCCAACTCTGATCCCCCTCAGAGCCTGGGTTCACAAATGGCAACATTTTGTGCTTTTTAGTGCCTTACGCCATATTGGTTTTTCCTCAAAATTTACACAGACCTGCACCCCTTCCCTCAGCATATTACTGGAAATAACTATATCTCTATCCTAAACGCAGTGTCTGCAATATAAATAAATAGCGGGGTTCGGTCCCAGAACACTGTACAAAGTGGAATTTGGGCTCAAATCATGAGGGCATTTTTCATTTTCAGGATCCCCAAATTGTACATTTCTGTGAGCTTAATACAAGATTTTAGAAGCATTTAACTTAAACATATATTTGCTGCGATATGAATCCACAGTCCTGTCTGGCCCGCCCCTAGGAACTAGGGGAGTCGGGGATCACATGTCTCTCCTTTCAGGCAGAGCTCTGTTTACAGTCCACACCCAAAATCAGCATACTCCATTCAATTGAAAGGGTCTATTGTGTTGGGTCCAGCAGGCTGCAGGGAAGTCCCCTCCTTCTCAATCAACAGGACCATGTGATATCCTGCCTCCAGGTGTGGGTCTCTGGGGTGTTCTCAGGAAAGGCATGTCTAAAACCCCCTTCTGTTCACTGCACAGTTCTGCAAGACAGCTCTCCTGTCAGGATTTAGAGAGCACCAGCGCTGGTCAGTGTCCAATGCCGGTACTGCACCTATTTTGGACAGCTGTCTTGAATTAATACATTTCAAAAGGAAAGGATTTTTCTTGATAGTATATGATCCTTGCTTGACATGGCATTGATGTGTAGAGTAAAGTAAAACACTCAACCATAGTTGGATTTTTGTTTGGTGGTTCCGGGCCCATGATCTTAGCAATTTTTGACATCAATAAAAACAGGTTTTGAACAGAACCATCTTTCTTTGCACTGGTGGGTGGCAGGTCGGGGGACCATTTTGGTGTGCGCAAAACTGCACGGTTCTCCTGGATTCTGGCGCAAATGTGGGCTTTTCCACCATCTTGGATTTCCTAAACCCACAGCACCAAATGTTGTAGCATAATAGTCCAAACGTGGGTCAGGACACCCAACAGGAGATTCCTTCATTGTTGTATTTTGCGTTATGCAATAAACTTTTTATTTTCTGTTTCCCATTTTATTGGAGATGATTAGTTTTCAGAGTGTCTTTCTTTTTCTTTTTTTCGTGTGCCATGATTCAGTTATTGTACCTTCCTCATATCTTGGTTCTTTACTTGCTAGTTTTTTGTAGCGCGGGACCGGTTTTAAAAACCCGCATCAAATGTTAAGATTGATTTCTTTCCATATATCATGTTTTTCAAAGAACAATTAGGATGTTAGTATACTGACCTTGGTGAGTCCTGATGACTTCGAAGGTACTATTGTGCCGTTATTTGACTGTGGGACGCGTATAAGGTGCTTTAATTTGCTCAAGGGTTTTCCCTGATCATGTTGATCAGATTTTCCTTAGTAGCGATCATGTCGTCCAATTTCTACCTGTGCTGCAAGGCAGAGGGGCAACACTCAAACAATTTCATTGTATCGCAGTGAAATATCACATAGTTAAAACACGAAACACTTGCAGCGTTTTTTTCAATGTCTGTATGTGAGACGCCTAGCAAATATCTGTGACGGCGCAAGATTTAGAACATGAGATGTCTTTACCTTCTTATCTCGTAGTATTGGTGTACGGCGTCCTCATGGAATCGTCATTCGCAGGTCTCTGATGTACTGTGTTTTCGAGGCAGTCATTGTTTTTGTTCTTTGGCCTTCAGGGTGTAATGTCACATACTCGTGTAGACAAACGCTGGAACTTTCTTACGTGATGGTTATCGTTGCGTTCGGTCCACCATATTGGGTGGGTGGGAAAACTGGATATTACCTATCACTGTGCCGTGAAATCGTTGCACTTTCAATTTGTGGTTGAATATTGTTGCATCAGCCCTCGCTCTCGGGCCAGATGTATCAATATTCATTGTTGGATATTTGCAAAAAAACGAGATACGATTTCACTAATCGTGTTACTCAGTTTCAATATTGGTATTCTTTCTGTTTTTGATGGCATATTTTGAACTCCTTTCTTATAGAGCAAGTTGTGTCAGGTCTTCATCGTTAATTTAGTAGGATGCCTATTTCATGTGCAACCATCTTCTAGCGTGTGCTGTTAATTTATGGTTTATCTTGAAAATATGTAAGGGGTTGCCCCTCTGGTTGGACAGCCCCTTACTGGCAATGGTGGTTCTTATTGAAAAGAACATTCCCCAATCAACTGCTGAATTGAGGCCATTTTTTTACAGCATCTAAATCAAAAATACATTTCTGTTCACATTTGCGGAGAGCTAGGTCTCTGTCCCTCCTCTTTTTGAGATTTGAACCGTTTGGATTATAAACCAGAACATTTCACACGGTTTGTTTTAAACGTGTACGGTGGGCCACCAATGGCTTATTGTGAGTCTGGTTTCTGAAGTTGGATCTATGCTCCCCTATACGGGTTTTGATATGTCTTTTGGTTTTTCCAATATACAAAAGTTGGGTGGGGCACATTGTGTGCCACACCCAGGATTCTTAACTTTAGCTTGCACCGCATCTAGATAGCAACGTGAATGTCAGCATGTACCGCACCTAGGTGGAATCCCATAATTGCAAGGACAGCAATGCCAACTAACCAACTAACAATTTCATCCCTCTGCATACACCTCTCAAACTCTAACCAAACACAAACCTAAAACGCAGCAATCCGCACAAACCTCACAACACTGCAACAACAAAACAAACCACACATAGACTTGCACAACAGCACACGATGACTACCGACCGTAAAACACCCCAAGCCCAGCCAATGGACCCACCAACAGCACATCACTGCTCTCTTGCACTTTTCCAGTTTATTCCCACTAATCCACCCCCCCCTCCTCCCCTTTTTCAGAGCCGCCGGAGCGCTAGGGGACCACTCCGGTGGTGATAGTGCGCGGTACAAATATCCTTTAACATTAACAATTGGTGAATGTTTTTAATTGCCAATTTTTCCCTTTTAGCATGATGCTTTTCAAGTTTTTGTTAAAGGACAGAGCAGTTGCCGCATTTAAAATGTCCGATGACAGGTGGCAATTCCCAAAGTGTTCTCTGTGTATCGATCTTTTTGGTTTCTTTTGGATGTGTGTACTAGGTTGTCTCTCAGATTGTTTTGTCTTTTGAAGGCGAACCTTGGTGGTGCAGGGTCAAAGTCTTCCGTTTTTATAATATGGCAATTTTTCAAGACCAATTTTCGTAAATTGTGACTGATGGGGCTAAAAGTGGTCGCACATGTAATTTTTTCAACAGCTGTTCTCTTCATCGGATTTAGGCATGTTTCTCGGTTTCTGTTTTTGGCCCTTTTGAATGCCATATTTATTTGTTTTTTGGGGTATCCTCTTTGTTTCAAGCGTTGTTTGAGTTGTTTCCCATGTATCTTGTAGTCCTCTAGGAGGGTGAAATTTCTACGGACTCTTAAGAATTGGACTATCGGGAGGTTAGCTTTTAGGCTGGCTGGATGATAACTTTGGAACTCCAGCAGAGTGGTTTATCTGTGTTTTTCCTGAAGAGATTGGTTATTAAGTTCCCATCGCCCTGTCTTAATTTCCAAATCCAAGAAAGGGATAGTATTGGTATCATGAGACATCGTGATGTTGATGTTGCATTCATTTAGCCACTGATGGAATTCTTCGAGGTGGGTGACTGTGCCTCTCCAAACCAAAAACAGCCATCAATATACCTATGCCAGGCTCTAATTTGTTTTGTAGGGGTTATTGGTGTGGTAGATGGAATTATCACAATCTCTTGAACATTTGTTCCCAACGCCGCTGAATTTTTCTTTAAATTTTGCGTTGTCTATGAATACGCGGGATGTTTTTAATCTGCAGGCCTTCGGGGATAATTTCGGCTTTTAGATATGCCAACATTAGCTGACGATGAGATTCCGTCCTTATTAACTTTTTTCTTCTGAGTCAATATCTCAAAATCATTTCCCGCAATGTTAGTTGTCGGGGTGGTTTCTTCAGGAGTCATAATTGAAGGCTGATTTATTAGTTTTTGGCAATATTCGTCTGTGAATGATACCAAATTTACAGCTTCCATGTTTGTTTTGTTGTTGTTTTGCAAAAAAGACAGTTATTCAAATGTCTGTGGGATGTCTACATATGTTTCGGCTAAACAGGTTATATCAACACCGTCCCTGGTGTTCTGCTGTTTGTAGTATAGCCCTCTTCAGGACAGTACATTGCTTTACCAAGTTGACAGTTCATAGTCGTGCTGCTGTGCACAGCCATGCACTGTGAGCACGAGACATTGCCCAAAGCCTATAGAACATGTTTTGTTCCTGGGGAATGGCCGCAGATTGCAAACACTGCATATGAAAAGTGCTAGCACCCAATAGAAATTGGTACTCATTTAATCCACCAAGAAAGGATGAAAGGCTGAGTCAGCTTGCTGATATTTGAAACCGTTCCCGATAAGCACTCACTCATACATACAGTGTTTAACTGGCCTGTGGAGTAATGGGACACTGGCCAACGTGCTGGTAAACATTTTTGGGGCTATTGTAAGACAATGGTATGTGTCAAAGAACTGTGCCAGCTGGTAGTTTCAAAAATATACATTATGCCTCAGGGCAGGTCCAGGCCACACATTTGTCACCAGGCTGGCTCCTCCGTTTCCCACTGCATACTTTGTATGTGTTTTGTCATCCGGTGCCATTCAAAAAAGAGCAAAGAACAGTTGAAAAATGAAAAGACCCTAGAGAATATCTTAGAAATCTTTAATAGTAATGCATTACATGATGCGAATTGTGACTTTGCCGTTGACTAATTCATGTTTTTTAAAAATACTATTATATTGTCCACCTACAAAGTGCAGAATACTTGTGAATTATTTTTGGGTGGAATGTATGGCGCATGGAAGGATCCCTAAAAGCTCTTTGGTTCCAATTCTGCCATTAATCCACCAGGTCTATGCATGGTCTGCCACAAGACTGTTCCTGTCTTTTGAGAGGATATAACATGTTGTTTTATTTGATAAAAAAATATATACAGTGGATTAACCTACTAGCTAATTTTAGTAAGTAATAGCTCAGAGACTTAGTTATTAGCCATTGCAGACATCACTACCTAGGCACCACAGGCATTTCAGGCAATAAGAAATTGAACAAAGTGCAGGCTCCACGTGAGAGTCTGGGTCTGACTTTTATTTCTTTTGGTCAGTGTGCCGTTTTAACAAGTTACTTCACTGTGTAGCCACAGCTTTTGACCATTTTAAATGAACTCATTTTAACATACATGAACAATCAGGAAGTCTTTACCCCCACTCCCGCCCCCTCCCCCCACCCCAAAAATACCATTTGGGCACTAAAGCAACAGTCTGTATTAAAAGACATTATTGAACATTTGCAAGCGTGAGCTACCATTTCATTGTAGATTAATCAGCTTTTGACTCTCACTGGCAAAACCTCAGTGATACTCCCAAAATACTTTGAAACTAATAAACATTGACAAGCAGATACACTATATATTCACATTACATGTGTACCTTTTCAAATGGATGTCAAATGCGACCCAGGTAGGAGGATAAGGATTAGTAATGTAAGACAAAGGCCCATCAAACAGAATATGGTGAGTCTGGCTGGTTATAGCACAGTATGTTTGAATAACATTTTTATTAATGTTATGCCATACTCATGAGTGGGAACCCATTCACGAGGATTGCTGTGTAGGTAATGGATCAGTCTTAACATACAGAGAACCAAGCGGATAAGGAATGATGTCTGGAATCCTCCTGTAAAGTAATGCATTGTTGTAGGAGATCTTCTAAGAATAAACAGGCCTTATTAGTTGATGCCCCCTAGAAAAGGCATTTTCTGGAAATGTTGAAATAAGTTCACAGGTATGTCATTGGCAGCAAGACATAGATTGTACATGCCACTTGATTGCGGTCCAGGAAACTAGTGGCACTTCAGGTTTCACTGTAGTGTCATTTGGTGTCACTTTCTTGATCGGTATATTCGGGTTCAAACATAAAGGCGTGCATACAACTTATTGAACATTTTAAATATACTGGGCCAAAAGACATTTGCTACTGTTAACGGCCTGTAAGAAAAAGTACAAATATCTTCTGCACAGTGCCATCATAAGAGATGACCAGACTGGCTTTTTCATGGAGTGTTTTACTGGCATCAAGGTTAAGGCCACCCTAAGTGCTCTTATGTGACTGTACCAGCCTACGTTGGTGCAGCCAGTCTGAAATGTTTTCTTTACTGTGACATCACATTTTTGTAGGCATCTAGGGCAAAGCCAAAATGAGTGTTCTTACGTGGTCACACAATCCTACATTCTTGCATCTAGTCTGGACATATTTTCTTACCGTGGCATAGCTTTGTTTCCTGGCAAAACCAACAGGATTATGCTCTTACTTGGTGATACTGGTATTAGCAGAACCAGCATGGACATGTTTTCATATAGTACTTTTAAATATCATTATTTTCTTATATAGAAATGCTGTCATATGAAAGTGCAAGCAACATGGATGTGTATGGGCTCAGCCAGCATGAAAAAATTTTTCTGGCATGTATTGCAGGCAAGGCATCATGAAAATGCATTAGAAAAATCTCCTGTGCACAATTGACTGGGTATCTATGGGATTTATTTCATGAAATGCACCATGGATCAGTTGGTCAAGGACATTTGCATATGCTTTACCACCAACAGCAGCCATGCGCATAGGTGCAGAAGATTTGAAATTCTAAGATAACAGGATTTGAAATTTCTGGCCGTTTTTTGGCTCCTGGTTCTATCCTAGGACAGCCTGGTTGGATTGACGCCAACAGCTACCCAGAGCTCGCTTTTGCTCCCCAGGATAGCTGGTGCCATACACAAACATACCTATTTTACATAAATGGATTGGGCTTGGGAATGTGTCTAAAGTAGCATTGGAACACAGAAGACATTAAATGTATAATGAGTCCAATGTAAATGCAAACATTTACAGTTTTCATCTCCTGTGGAAGGTACCTTTGCAGTTTGTTTTTCCCCAAAGGTAACTCTTGGATACTACCTTATACCCAGAAGCTGCCTTTAGCTCCTGTTCACCAAATCCTTATTTGAATTCCTGTGACAGTAAGTATTACTTGACAAATATTATATCTGCATCTGCTCATAACAGCAACAGAATATCCTATGAGGTTATTTATTAATTAAATTATTTATAATGTGCTGGGACAGGACCCAAAGGCATAGAAGCGCAGGACTAGAAAGACGGCACGTAACATAAACCCTAAGAATCTGGGCATATACTTGAGGGAAAAACAGACATGAAGGGGATTCCATACATGTGCAGGATGTGAAGCCGCCAATCCTCATTCAAACAAAGGTATTCAACAGGCGTTTGAAAGATGCCAAAGAGGTACATCACCTTGGGTCTGGAGGTAGTGTATTCCAAAGACTAGGGACTGCTACAGGGAAGCAGCAGTCCAACACCAGGGTCAGCTTGGCTTTTGGGGTCAGCAGGAGGCCCACATTGTTAGATCTGAGTGTACACTTTGCGGGAAGTCGTGTTAATAAGGATGACTGGCATGATGGACTTTTTCCAGAGACCGGCATGCACAATACACATAGAGCGAAAACAATGCGCTTCCTCACAGGGAACCAATGAAGTGTTTTTCTTGCCTCAGATACATGGTCATGCTTGCGTAGGACGGCATTATTCTGGACCAACTAATTGACTTTGTCCTATGCCCTGCACTAAACTTGAGCAATAGTCAATGCTGGAACCAATAATGGGGTGTCCTGGAGTGGCACAGCAGTTAAAATCAAGAAATGGGTGAATTTGTGCCAAGAGTTGATACAATAAGGACCACCGGATAAAGGTAGCTGACATGGTCTTTCATGCTCATTTCTTCATCAAAAATGACTCCAAGAGTCTTAACCTTCAGGAGCATTTTGAGGGAGCAATCGGCCAATTTAATGTTTTGAAAAGCTGGGTCCAGGTTACGCAGTTTGTAAGCAGTGCCCACAATCATGATTTCGGTCGTTGAATTATTTAATGCCAGACCATTTAACGGCATCCACCTATGAATGAAATTCTAGGTGATGTTGATAGTCAATGTATCTGCCCTATGGTAACCAGTAAAGGGGATGAGACTTTGAGTGTCATCTGCATAGTTTGCATGAGTAACCAGTTTAGATTAAAGTATATTGAAAAGGGGTAACGTAAAAAGATTGAAGAGCGTAGGAGATGAACACGAACCCAGAGGGACTCCACAAGGCAATGTGAAACCCTCTTCATAGACATTCTCATAGTAGACTCTTGCTGAGAATTCAGCCAACAGCTTCAGGAGAAAAGGCAGCTGAGACATGGAGTCGAGAGACTAGAAGGGCATGATCCACCAGCTCAAACGCAGCAGTCCGGTCTAGAAGCATCAGCAGGGCTAAATGTCCCTTATCCATATGTTGCAAGATAGGTTTTCAAATCCAGCAGTGTGGACAGAGTACTATGATGGCTTCTAAAACCTGATTGTTTGGGCCCCAAGATATTATATAGGGCAAGAAACTCTTGTATTTGCTGATATGCGATCTTGTCCAGCAGTTTCAACAGAAAGGTTGTATTAGTTATAGGGCGATAGTTGGATGCCACCGAGGGATCCAAGGAGGGTTTCTTCATTAATGGGGAGATCATGCCCATTTAATGGAAGAAGGGACTGTGTTTTCCAAAAAAGATAGATTCATAAATTTAATGATCAAATGAGTAAGAAGATGGGCACAGGCTTTTATAATGGCCGCTGGACAAATGTCCCCTTTACAATGAGTTGGTTTGTTTCTCTAACACATTCAAGACTGTCACCTCTGTCACATTGGCGAAAACAGAGCACGGAATATGGTCCACTCTCCCTCACCTTTTCGTTTTTCTCCGTCTCTACCAGAAATGTCGTCGGGCCTAGTACGGTAGTCGCCTGTCTGTTTCCATTTCCTTCCCACTCTCCCCCTCCCTTCCTTATCTATGTTTTAGCTCTTGCACTATCTGAAATGTCAGGCCGAGTACGAGAGTTAATTTCACATCCTTACTGTTCATGGCCTGTAAGAATGTGGTTGTATTTTCCCTTGTTCCCTCCCTTGCCTTGAAGCGCTTTGAAACACGTGTATAGGCGCTATATAAATAAACAGTCATATATTATATCATAGCTCTGCCAGAACCTGAGGATAATTCCCTTACCAATAGATTGTTTTTGCTCTCCATAATTGAGGTATTGATATTCTCAATCTTAGTTTGCATGGAGTTTTGGATGTCTAGGCACCACTTCAAAGCCTTGATTACTGGGGAGGAGGTTGGGCATGGGGCCTAAAGTTCTTTAAGTATCTTAAACAGTTCCCTTGAGTTGGACGAAGCCTCCTTTATTCTAGTCTCAAACAGTTTCTCGACTTTGAAATTTTAATTTTGTGAGCTTTAACTGCCAAGGTGTAATGATCCTAATCTTCCAGAGAAAGGGATTTCTGCCATCTCTTAAAGGCCCTGTCTTTCAACGGTTTGTTTAACTTTCCAGACGTCAGACGAGTAAACATTTTTTTTTATGGTTGTGCTTTTACTGATCTTTAAGATGCGCACGACTATTCACTGTTGCAGACATCCTTTTTTGTCATAGGCTGCAACAATGTTGGCAGCTGAGTCAAGATGGTCAAGATTCTCAAGTGTGGGGGCAAAGGAAGGTTGCATTGAGAGGAGTCAGTTTATGAAGATTACAACATACTACCCTCACTGGGGGGGGGGCTTCTTTTTCCCAGAGGGCATGCACTGTAATTGTTGACGAGGGATCAAATAATGGTTGGACCACAGGCATGGATCGATTTTGAAGTTTTCAAGCATTCACCCATGAGAAGCAACCAAATCAAGGATCCTACCCCCATTATTTGAGGGTTCATGGATGTGCTGAGTAAAACATAAGCTCTCTAGTGTGTCCTGGGTAAACTTCGCCATGGAATCCCCAGGATCATTGAAACCAAGGTTCAAATCTCCCAGTAATAGTGCCTTTGAGAGAGGCTTTAGTGATGAGAAAATCCAGCTACTAAATTGAGTAAAAAAGTCTGGCATGCTCTGCGGCAGATGATAAATCATAAGATTCAGCGTGGTGTTGTGATCAAGTTGCAATTTAGCATGCAGATGATCAGTCTGTAATGCTCATGGAATTAATAAAATGGATGGTTAGCACTATTGCCGATCAGATCTTATGATCTATAATCCTGGGGCACAGCGAGTGACAGGCAGGGTCAAGTGGCTTAATGAAGCCAAGACTCAGTTATGGTACAAATATCAATTCCAAATTCAGTAATGAAGTTGGCCACTTCCGTAGAGTTTTAACAAAGAGCGAGTATTTAAGAGTAAGTACTTCAAAGCCTTTCCAGCTTCCGGCTCGTTGACACAATTCACGAGGGGATAAAGAGGGCAGAAAAAAAACCTTTCGATGCAAGTTTTGAGAGACTGGAGATGGGGAGACCGGGCTATCTGACGCATGCTGTTTCACAAGTTATGAACTGGACCCGGATGAATCGCGGGATCATTAGCCAATGCCCTTCTCATCCTTAAGGGAGTCTAACTCCAAATATAGCCCCTTCAGTTTTGGGATGGCTAACAGGCATGCAAGGGGAGCCACTCGGAGTGTGCAAGTCTGTAACGATGTATCAGCTTTGTTGAATAGGCAGACTATAAACGCAACCCCACTGGAAATATCAGGAGGTCCAACAGACCCTAATACGGATATCTGGGGCACACAAGAAGAGTTAATTAAGTCGCTAACACTCTGCTACCAATGAGTCTTCTGGACATATGCTTCCATTAGGCTCGAGAGCAAGTTCAGTATATTTAACTATGCACGCACAGTTCTACGTGCCTGAATCCCTAGCCTGCATTAATATAGATGACCTAGCGGCAAAAGTGTTCTTACCTTGCGGCGGCCTGGAGCAGAACTAAGCAACCCGGACGCAAACTGGTGATAACCGACCTAGTAAAATTCGCAGGAGCAAACGTGCCGCCGACTTCGTTGAAAGGGCTGGTTATGCTGGGAGTTGTAGTTCAATGGAACTACCACTCGCACCCGATGCACTCTCATAGAAGAGCACCGTTCAAAGCATGCAAGCATTAGGATGCTACAGTACCCAGATAGTCAAATCAAACCGTTGATTCACATGAGCCCAAGTAACAACATGCACGGCAAGCCTGTTGCATAAGTCTGGAAGAGGTTTAGTGCGCGGGGAGGGCGGCATGCATGTGACACAAGTGACAGTGATGACAGTTGACAGGATTGACAGTAATGGCAATGTCTGAAATGAGGAGGTCAAACGAGCTGTGAGGTGGAAAAATGTTGGCCGCAAGCTTTGTCATACAAGCCATGGTGCAAAAGAAAGCCAACCATAAACATCATAATATATATTTTGGGGAACTGAGAGATCAGGTGAGCGAGGGCCCTACTTCCACGTAGGGCCAACTCGAGGCTGATCCCTGTCGCCCTTCAAGTGAAAAGCTTGTGACGTTGGGTGGACCCAGCATGTGAGCTGTGTCTGGATTTTCTTCGGATAGTTTATACTTTACTTCCATACTGTATCCTTTCTGCAAGGTTGGAGAGGTATATGCCTTTCATCCATTGTTGTGCGCTTTACCACGCTTTGCAGCATTTGCATACCTTCGTATCACTCTGGTGACCCACTTGTGATGTTGCCTCCCTTGTATCATTGGTGGTGAGGCGTGTGAGCCTGTTCCACTGTTTCTAGGCATCCTTTTAGCTCACTGATCCACTTGTGATATGGCCTCTTGTGGGGCGCTATTATTTTTCATCCTCGGAGGTGGGTTCTTGAGCTTCCACTTGCATCAGACCTTAATTGGTTTTGGGAATTTTGCCCTTCCATGTCCTCAGGGTGAAGGAGGGGGCCTCCTGCCTTTCCCCCAGCTGCCGAGAGCCCTCCTTTCACTTTCTGGGCATCTTTGGTCCTTCTGTTCGCTCATGATCTACTTGTGTTTGGGCCCTTTGAGGCGTTTATTGATTTGTTTCTCCCCAGATGTGGGTTCTTTGAGCTTGGGTTTTTATACCTGAATTCCGGTTCCCTGAACGTTTTGAGGTCTGTTTTGAGGTCCTTTTTGTCCTTTTGAGTTTGGTTGCTATTATTATTTGTCCCTTTTTCTCGGGCGTTTTAGCCTGTAAGTAATTTATTAGATTCTTTACATTTTCCCCTACACTACTTGTAAAACTTTATATATTATAGTGTATCTACCTGGCCCCATTATGGGTAGTTCATCCTAGGTTTTATTGGGTGGGAGGGTGGTTTTTTAGAGAAAAGTGGCTGGATCAGGGGTGCAGCGCTGGAGGAGCATGGCAAAGGCAAGGCACTGAATATGAGGGGCTATCTTGCCCTCCCTGGTTATAGGCCAAAATTAGCCTGAGTAGCCCTTCTTTGAACATCAAAGGCCCCCCGGCTCCACGTCCATCCGGATGGGAGGGGGGGGGCCTTTGATGTTAGGTGTCAGGGGCAGGGACTACCTGATGTCACCTGCCCCTGCCACCTCCCTTCCGCAGTGGGCGCCCAGGACAATGGGGACCCAGATTCCTGCCCAGTCACCGGCATGCTAAGTGGGGCAAGCACCTAAAAAGGTGCTGCCCTGGCCGGACCCACAAGCCCACCTCCCTGCTTATGCCCCTGGCCTGGGCCTCCCATACTGGAGGGCCAATGTTTATAAACCTGGAAGTGGTTTAGTGCGGAGGGAGGGAGGAAGGCAGGCTTGCATAAAACACAAGTGACAGTGATGACAGTTGACAGGATGACAGTAATGACAATGTCTGAAAGGAGGCCAAACGAGCTGTGACACAAGCTTTGTCATACAAGCCATGGTGCAAAAGAAAACCAACCATAAATAACATCATAATAAACAGGGCCTGATTGTGCACTGTGATCCCGTGCTTTATGAATTTCAGACCTGAAAATAGGCAAAAGTTGGCCACTGCTTTGTTTAGTTTGCGCCTTGATATTTCCATCGATTTATTGGACTCAGCACCTTGCCAATGTTGGCGCAGGATGATTTCGGACATCATGACTTCTGTTCTTAGTCTTAACATGTGTGCAGTGGATCTGAGGGAGGTGCAGATTTCCGCCATAGGGGGCTTCCTGCCCAGGTGGGGCAAATCATTTCCCCCAAAGTGGATGGTGAGGAAATCGGGGGGAGAGGAGCCGGACCCCAGCAGGCTAGCCAGCTTGAAATGGAGGTCGCCCGAGCGCATGCCTGGTTTGCCCCACCAATAAGTAATGGTGTCCTGTAAATGCATGCCTTCCTGGGTTTCCTCCAGCCATCTGCTGGCCCTGGTGATGTGTCCCACAATCCATGCAATTATAGAGGGAGGGTTCCCTGTGGGCAAGAAGCGGGAACAAACAACAGGGGGTGGGGGAGACACTGTTAGATCAGGTGTTTTCTAATATATCTTTTAAATGCTCCAAATTCTGTTGGGTTCCATTCTATTGCCATGATGGTCTTTTTGAGCACAGACCTCAATTGAAATCTGCTGAGGGCAAACCCATTTTTGTGTGTGAACAGTTGGCCCCCCAGGCCGGGCATTTGCTAAGTAAAGGCCTTGTGTTGCAGATGGGGCAGTACTCTTGTCTCTTCTATACAGTATAGATTGATAATCCTACCTTTGCCCATTTGGTCAGTTTTGGATCTGTTGAGTTTAACTGCCATTGACTCCTTACCCAGGTTGATGTCGGCTACAGCCAGCCCTTCCTCAGAACCTGTGTTCTTGGATGCGATCTTGCTAATCCTAAAAGCCCCAAAGTAATTGAGTGTAAATGCTGCTTTAAATAAGGTCATTTTGTATGAATTATTGCATACTTTATGCAGGGTGTCTAACAGGATTTTCAATTTAGCTAAATTAAGAGGGCGCCTAGTGTCTCTTTTTACCCCCTCCAGTTTGGACCAGCCTTTCAGCGCATACCTTGTCAATGCTCTGTGTGTGGGATCCGTGGCCCCCGCCAATCTAGTGTAGTAGGATACAGCTGCCAAGTGGGAGGAAGCCCATGCTTTCTTTCTGTTCTGCTTGAAGGCCCATTCCATGAAGTCATTGACATGGCTCTCCTGGATGTCTCTGATGTTGGTGACTTTTGTAATGTTTCCAAAATCTGTCGGGTACTTATTGTACAATTTAGCCGTTTTTTGGGCCAGTGCCTTTTTGGCCAAGTCCCCTTAGATCCCCCTGGGCTCACCTGTTGTGTGGTGCCGGGATTTGTTTCCCCTTTTACTTTTGCCTTGGGGGCGATGTGAGCGTGGGTTTTCAATGGGGAGACTTGTTTGGGGGAGTGGTGAGGTGTGCCTTGTTGTGTTCCAAGATGGCCCAAACCTCCTCTTGAACAGCTGTCGTCTTTGCTTCTGCCTGTGGGTTTAGAGCCCTGAAAGTGAAGAACTGAAAACAGGACAGTGCGTCAGGTCAGCGGCCTTGTTTGCCTTGCCTCCGATGTGCCGTCCAATTATTACAATGTTGTGCTTCAGACTAACTTTTGTAATTTCTCTTAACACTATCAATACCAGAGAGCAAGATGCGCAGCACCTTTGTTCAGCACGTGTGCCACTGCCATATTGTCTGACCATGTGACTAGCTCTGTATTACTCAGCATGTCCCCCCACAAGTAGAGTGCCATCCATATGGGGATTATCTCTAGAAAGGTAATGTTTCTGGTCCACCCCCACTCATGCGAACGGTGGGGACAGTGGCCAGTGCACCACTTGTTTACAAAACATATTCCAAAGCCTATGCTACCTGCCGCGTCAGTAAACTGGGCCCTTTTTCCTGCATCATTTATGGGCTTTCACCATATAACTTTCCCATTAAAGTTGCTAAGGAATGACTCCCATATTGCTAGGTCTTGTGCTATCTCTTTGCTCAATCTAATGTGGTGGTGTGGCTTGGTTTCCCCCCCCCCCTCCTCCTCCTCTTAGCTCTAGGCTTCTGTGAAAGACCTGGCCCTGTGGCATACTTCTAGTTGCAAAATTGACCTTTCCGGCAAGGACTGCATTTCCTTCAGGGTCCTTGCCTGTCATTATCTTTATTGCTTTTAGCAGCTCCTCTATTTTATCTTTGGGTATGCAGCATTCTCCGTTGGAAGAGTCAATCTCAATCCCAAGGAATTTAAGGGTGGTGGACCCCACTGAATTCTCTGGTGCCAATAGGACCCCTAAAGCCTTCATGATTTTGCAAAATCTTTGGATAGAGGAGCAGTACAATGGGGACCCTTATGGGCCAGTACAGAAGAAATCATCCAAATAATGCACTATACTTGCCCCGGCATGGCTTACTGCAGTGTACATTGTAAAAATGAACTGAATTGTTCAAAGTATGCGCAAGCAATGGCGCAGCCCATGGGGAGGCATTTATCAAAATAGAATTTGTTCTCAAAGTGGAAGCAAATCCTCTGGTATGCACTCTCATGGACAGGTAACAACCTAAATGCTGACTTGATGTCTGCTTTTGCCATGAGAGCGTGCCTCCCTGACAATCTCACTAAATCCACAGCATCTTGGAAGCTGCTGTAGGACACAGCTGCCTCTCTGGCTGGGATGCCATCGTTGAAAGTGCTCCCTGGCGGGTCGGAAAGGTGGTGGATCATCCTGAACTCCCCCTGTTCTTTCTTGGGCACTAGGCCCAGGGGGGAAGCGTACAGATTCTGTGAAAGGGGGGCTGGAAAAAGGTCCCTTTAATCCTGCCCAGATATAATTGTTTTCCCCTTGATTATTGGGTCACGTGAGGAGGCAGATTGTAGGTTGTTGGGGATGAGGTGGGATCCATGTCCCGGAATGGGATTTGAAATCCTTCTCTAAAACCCTGCCCCAAAGCATTTCTAGCTGTTAAGTCAGGATAGTCTTGCAGCATTTGCAAGAGTTTGTCTACTTTAAGTGGGGAGGCCCCTATTTTAAATGTAGTGGCTGTTTTTTGCTTCAGCGACTTTGGGGCCTGGCAGGGGAGGGTTTGGTGCATTTCCCACTGCTGTGTCCCCCACCACGTGTACTGCATTGGTGTTTGTATCTACACTCATCTCCCCATTTGCATGACCCTTTGTCAAAATACCAACAGTTTGCTGTAGTGTGTCCCCTCTGGGCCCGCCTGCGTTGCGGGTGTTTTGTTGACCCTGGGTTTGCCGTCTGGATTTCTGCCCCCCTGGTACAGTGCTCCGAAAGAGGAGCTTAGATTTATTGCCAGGGGAGCTATCCCTCAGGTACCCGCGCTGGTTGCGCTACCTGTTGTCCCCCCTCCTATTATTCTGATACTCATGATCCTTATTGTTTTGTGTATTGCGAGCTGAATTTTCTTTTAAAACATGAAACTTATACAATTTGGAATCTTCTTCCTCCCACCCCAAGTCAGGGAATCTTTGCATTTCCTTCCTGAATTCCCTGTCATAATTCAGCCTGGATTCTCCCCCAATTATATTATGGATTTCTAAGATCCTGTGATGGTAGGCAATCAATGCTGTGCCTTCTTCAGGAAATTTCTCTAAGATAATTGTGGACAGGATTTGAAACGATGCTTCCCAATTCTGTATATTCCTTTCCAAACTAGGCTTCTTTGCTCTTTTTCTTCTTCTTCTCGTCTTTTTTAGGAATGCCAAAGCCTAATTCCTCATATTCCAAAAGGGAGAACATTTCTAAAAAACACTTTGCCAAATCTTTTTCTTAATTTTGCGCTTAATGTGCCATGCAATAGTCTTTTTTTACGCTTTTATTCACGTTTTTTCCCAGCTGTGCGCCTCCCATATTTAGTCATCTGCGGGCGTGAAGATTCAGTACTGTTATTAGGATCGACCCAAGCCTTAAGGTGGCCTTGGTCATCCTCACTCCCTGAATCCGACTGTGTCAGAGTTGTCACTCTCGCTGCTGGAGCTGCTAGAGTCCTTTGGGTCTCTTCTTCTTTTTCCCAGCGCCCCCGTCCCTGTGCCATTTTAAAAAATTGTTCTAACATTGGCCCCAAATCATTTTTCGCTGTACCTGATTTGTGTTTTCTCTTGCTGCCGGCGTGGGCATCTGCTGAGGCTGGCATGCGGCAGACGTCAATGCGCTGTTTCTTCTTGGCCGGCTGCTCCTGCTCTGCTGGTTCATCTTCAATGTCCTCCCCTTCTTCGGATGCTTCATCTGCTTCTGCATCGATGCTGGCGGCTGCTAGTTCCGCCATCTTCTTTTGGACCAAATCCATGCCGTAGACTGCTTCAGCTTCCTTGGCCCATTCCAAAGCAGCTTCTCCTCGAGTGTGAGGGATTCAGCCATCTTTGTTTTTGCTGGTTGGTGATGCTTTTATATGGAATTTCCCCTGTGGCCTGTGGTCCTTGTGCCCTTGTGCTGCTTATTATCAATTTGTTGCTGGTGGCAGCTAGCTGGCTGAGGGTGGCAGTTTTTTTAAGCAGCTGTGGATGTGATTTCCCCGCCAACTCTGGGGCCAGTGTCCTTCCCACTGGTGCTGACAGCCTTCCTTGGTAATAAGGTCCCTCTGCCTTGCCCAGCATTCATTAGTTACTGTGCGCTGTCCACCATCTGCAGCTCTGCCGCAATAAGGAAAGACTCACAACATTCGCTTTTGCAATTTTAAACAGATGTTGCAGCTCAGTTTTGTCGTGGTCGGCTGCTGTGCGTTGTCCTGCTTCCAATAAGTTCCTCTCGGTTTGTCCTGCGCTTTTTGGCGGTACTTTGTGCTGCCTTCCTTGCTCCGTCTCTTCTCGGGTGCTCTGTGAGCGAGCAAATGTGCTGGAAAGGCGTGGGCACTGACGGTCGCTTGGCCAGTGTCGCTCGCGGTGTTCAATTTCACCCAAGCACGTTAAAGGCAAGTTTCCCGTGCTCTATTTTTGCAATTTTATCCAAATATTGCTGTCCTGTTGCATCGGCTGCTGTGTCAGGCCAGCAGACGTGCTGGAAGGGCTGGGGCTCTGACGGTCGCTTGGGCAGTGTTGTTCAGTGTTAAATTTCACCCGAGCACGCTGCCGGAAAAACTACCAAGTTTTCTGCGTTCTGTTTCAGCAATTCAAATATTGCCGCCTGGTTTTGTGCCAGCTCAGCTGCTCTGTCGTCGTGCTTCCTTTCGGGATAACCTTTCTTTTTCCCAGAGCTTGTTTGTGGTTACTTTGTAACCCCCTCCATGCTCCTTTTTGTTTCCGGGAGCTCTGCAGGCTTGTTGCCGGACCGGGAGGGCTGGGGCCAGTGGCGGCTGGTGAGTTTGAAAGCTGGTGGGGCGTACATTTTTCAGGGCGAATTTAGTAGCGCGCGAGCCCACCCCCCCCCCCCTCCTCCCTGCAAAATCTTTGGAAAAATGGCCTACAAAATATGCAATTTACTGTCCAAAAAACCCACCGAAATATGAAAAAAGCATTCGGTTTTACATATTAATGGTGGTACACTATTCTTACGTGTGCAAGTGTGATGGTGTATTTTACAGCAGCTTGTATTGAGAATAGCTGGTACTATCTCTGGGAAATCCAGTTGGAAATCATGGCCATGGTACTTAGGACCGCGCCCAGCTTGAGAAGGGCACTCATCGCTGTGGAGTTGAATCTGAGGCGAGCACCTTTTCACTTTACATCATGGAAAGGACAAGGTCGGACTAGGGCAAAAAATGGGCTCCGGCCCCACAAAAACCCTGGCCCTCATTTGCGATCACAGTTGGCTACTTTGCTGGACAAACTGTTGGAGAAATACCCGCGGTGTGTTTTTTGATACAATTTGTGGCAAGGGCATTTTACAGCGTACTGGGCCAGAGGAATCGGCTAGATGGGAGGGGACATTTGGAGGAAGGCACTAGAAGGGCACCAGACTGGGCCAGGGATGGTGTGCAGAGGTCAGCTGTGCGCATAACTGTGGGGTGTTGGGCAAGGTGTAGGAATAAGTAAATAAAGCATCATCAGAATGAGATCAGCGTTACGCAGAGCTCTGCACGCTTGCTCCACCCCCTGCGCCATGCCTGCAGACCTGTTCTGCAACATCGGAACCTTCGGAGGGGTGGAGGCAGCAAAACAGGAGTGCTGCACCTTTTAAGATTGCCCTATTCTATCCCCTTCCTCACTACTCCCGCGCCTCCACTCTCTTCTCGCTCCTTTTGATACATCTTCATTCCATTCTTCATAATCAGTTCCCCTTACTCACTTTATCATTCTTTCTATCGCCCTCTTCCTATCTCCCCTCCCAACTCTACGTGTCCTTTCTTCCAACCTGCCTCTCTCCTTCTCTTACTGGTCCTCTTCTTTTTCCTCATCTCTTCTCCTTATTTCTCCATCTTACTCCTTCCTCTACACTCACCCATCTCTTGCTCTCCCTCTTCCCCTGCCCCTCGACTCCTTCCTTTCCTCCCCTCACTCTATCCATCTCTCCCTCTTCCCGCCCATCTCTCGTCTTCCACCCAAACTATCCTACTCCATCACCTTCCTTTTCCTCTCCTTCCTTCTTCCTAGCCACCTACTTGCCACTCTTTCCCAGTACTCCCTCTCCTTGCTTCTCCCACCTCATTATCTCCCTCCTTCCTCACCCCCTCCCCCTCGCCTCACACCACACCCACCCCAACCCAACCTCTGGCACATACCGTTACAGTCCCATGAGGAGATGGAGGTTCTACAAGCATTCCCGTCGTTTGTCTGTCAGTCCCCACAAAGACAGGACATCACCCCATAAAGCCAAACTGGTAGAAGACTGGGAGGATATACAGACCTCAGACGTCCTGCCAGGGCCGCCCCCAACCAAACATGCAATGGACAGTGACATGGAGGGCCATTTGGTGCCCAACCCACTCTTATAGCCTTCACCCACCTCCCCCTCAGATATACTCAATGACGAGCATCCCTGCTAGCACACCTCCATTCAATGGCCTAACACACTTATCCCAAAATATGCCAGCCGGAGTTGGGGAGCAACACTTTACATTCCCCACAGCCCACCCAGTTCAAAATATTCTCTGTCCTCACTGTCAAGCACCAAGAATACCACTGTCCCCCCCCCCCCCCCCGAGGCATACGCATTCACCTTCCGACAACAGATTGGGGGGATTGGGGGTGCTAAAGGCACACCTGGCCCACATCTGGCACCCCCAGTCAGGGGTCACACTAACTCAGACACATCACCTCAACAAACTCAGAATGGAAGCTGATGGGAAGTGGGGTTGGGTGTCGGATCCCTGCTAGAACCACGCCCACATGAACTAGCACTGGAAGGTGATGGGGAGTGGGGTTAGTTGTCTGCCCCGTGCTAGGACCCCTTCACATGAACCAGCACTGGTAGGTGATGGGGAGCACCCTTTTCGTTTCTGACCCCCAACATGACTTTTCCTCTCTCTTCACGTTAGATATACATCATTACTTCCCTCCAGAGTGCAGGAAGTCAGAAATCACACAAGAAGATCATGTCACAAGGTAATGTAAATGACTGAGCGCACTAGACATATATGCATACAATACCATAACATGTAGCACTGCATCTGCATAATTTTCACAATAAGGCACAACTGCTTGCAAACCCCTCCACCATGTCAGGGCCATCAGCATTGCATGGAACAGGACTATGAAATGCTGTCACTAGACCTACTCGCCTCAGTCACATGCACCAGCATTACAAGACCTATATTCCATACACAACTACTGTCATTGTTGACATTTCACATGGAGAATAACAGGCCGTTGCCTGGACTAGTATCCCTAGTTCATCCATGCAGGCCCCTGCGGATATCTGTTGCAGATGTGGGCTTTAGCCGAGTTCCCCCATGCAAACACAGTGCAAGTAATCCAATAGGACAGAGCCCACATAGCACTGCTGAGCAAGCCATTGAGGTTACACTGTTAACACAAAACTGGAAAAGTAGTTGAGTAAACCCCAGACAAGGTATCTTGTATTACTCTCTGATGCTCAGATGTGGGCGAGCCAAGCAGGGCCCGGGACCATTCTGGAATTCAATGCTGGCAGAAAAACTGCTGGCAACAGAATTCAAGTGTATACCCCTCAAGCAAAGAGGTAAAGTGTTTAGATGATGGGGGAAGGGAGAGGTTGATGGGGGGGGTACCCCTGTAAAAAATAAAACGGGAGTGCTGTTGAGGGTGTTCTCCCACCGGCATTCTATTTCTGGCATAAGAACATAGAACCCTCTGCCTTGCTCAGGCCAAATGAGTGGCTCAAGCTGAACTAAAACTGCCAGCTGCAAAAATCAGAGCAGAGCCTGGCCAGCTCAGGACTAAAACATAAAATAAAAAAATAAGTCAATAGCAGTCACAAGGCCTGACCTATTTTCCTCCCATTCAATATCAGAAGAAACCTTTCACAGAGCAGTTTCATTGCTGCTTCAGCTTTGGTGGGAATACAAAAGGCATGAAGCCAGCCTCCCACTTGTATCATAGCCAGCCGCGGCCCGCGACCCCTCCCGCATCATGCTGCTAGGCCTGGCCACCAGGCACTGCACCAGCCGTGGTGGTGGTGCCACTGTGCCAGGCGGCCAGGCCTCTTCCTCACGCTGCCAGGGCTCTCCCTGGTGACTTACTTGTGCCGTTTTATATTTTTGGCATTTTTTGTCGAAAAATGCCGAAAATATAAAACGGCACATTTTGGATGGAGATTCTACGTGGCACGCACTGGGCAGCAGCAGTACGCCTGCCTGGGTCTTGCTGTCCGCATGGGCCAAGGCCCTTGGGCCTTGGCGCACGGACCGGGGGTAAAGGCCCAGGCCAGGCAGCCCCCGCCTTGGTGGTAGGCGGGCCGGGGCCCGCTACCACCAAGGCCCGCCAGAGACTTACTCGACTCGAGTGAGATACAAGGCCCCATTAAGTTGACGGCAGTCTAGTCAGCAACACTGAAAGACGTAGGCCTTGGCCTACACGTCTTTCAGTGTTGCTGACTGGGGCTCGTGGACCACGTTCCCTCCCCGGGCCCAAAACACAAACAAGAAACAACATCTGCTGGGACCACCTACTTACCCGCCGGCAACTCATGTTGTGGACTCGTGGACCAGGGTCCAGGCCGTCTCTGCTGGGCTGGTGGTGATCTTCAGGGCCGGGCAGCTGGGCTCGCGTCGACTTGTGACTCCTGCCGTCAACTAAAGAATCAAGGCCAGGGAAGAGTGTGAAGGTGGCGCAGGCGCACCCACACACCCTGCACCAGAGATCTGCATAGCTACAGTAATGTCATTGGCTGTTTGCCAGCCAATGCAAGGGTTGTCATTGGCCGGCAAACAGCCAATGACATTACTGTCTCCATGCAGGGGAGGGACTGGAGGGAATTTCAGTGACCACTGATGACCCAGACCTAGTGCGCTGTTTACGCATATTTTAGACTGGTGGGGCCACCCCTGAAGCGCCCCGCCAGCCTTCTAATTGATGGGGCTTACGTAGAGTGCGTGGAGCTACGAGCTCCCCGCACTCTACTATTGAAGAAGGAAGACGTAAAACGGGACGGGCCCCGCTGTGAAAGCAGCCGGGCCCGGCCCTTTGTTATTGTTGCCTTGCCACAGCCCCCGCGCTGTTGTCAAAGGAAATGCAAGCTAAAAGAGATTCAATCAGAGAAGTTCTCAGATTTAATCTCTTTTAGCTTCCTCTTTCTTTTCTCCTTTTCTGGGGGGGCGGCGCCCGGCCGCCCTATGATAGCAGCCGCCACTGGCTGGGGCAGCGTCGGTCGTTAGGCCGGAGAGGAGCGCGGTGCTTTGTAGCCCCTGTAGCACTCCGCGATCCTTTGGATTTTCCCGCCTGCTCCAAAACAAGTAATGCCTCTGCTCCTGCCGATGCCTGTTGCTCTTGGGTGCGTTGCGATGCCTCATTGATGCAACGAAATGCCAGGAATATGCTTCGTTCTTTCCACGATTGCCCGTTCAATTTAGTAAAGGACAGCTGGAGAGAAATGTTGCTGGATCAGGGGTCCAGCGCTGGAGGAGTCTGGCAACGGCGAGGCACTGAATGAGAGGGGCTACCTTGCCCTCCCTGGTTATAAGCCAAAATTAGCCTGGGGGCAAGGTAGCCCCTCGAATATCAAAGCCCCCCGGCTCCACGTCCGTCTGGATGGGAGGGGGGCCTTTGATGTGAGGTGTCAGGGGCAGGGACTACCTGATGTCACCTGCCCCTGCCACCTCCCTTCCGCAGTGGCCGCCCAGCAGTCTGGGTCCCCATTGTCTTGGGGACCCAGATGCCCGCCCAGTCACCGGCATGCTAAGGGGGGCGAGCACCTGAAAGGTGCTGCCCCAGCCGGACCCACAACACTCCCACCTCTCTGCTTATGCCCCTGGGCCTCCCATACTGGAGAGCCCATGTTTATTCACGTCAACATCCTTCACTCAGGCAAAACAGAAGGGCACTCACCCCAAACCACACTACAATCTGAATTTAGTTGTTTGGCATAGACGTATTAAATGGAACATTTAAATATGCCACAAAGATGAAAGGGCACACTACAAGAAACCTCTAATAAAACCAAACCCATGTTTCTGTTAATTTAACAAGTGGCAGAGATGTTTTTTCATACATGTACACCACCTTAAAAATGTAGAAAAGTTTGTATTGTCAAACATCTATTATGGCTTTTAGAACGTGGGCTGGCATATCTGACCATCATATAGTGTGTGTCCATGTAGGAATAAAAGGGGGTTTGGGGGCTGGTGATGCTCATGCTCTATTTGAAGAGCTAAAGTTGGGAGTAAAATGATTTTTTGTGAGGTAAAAATGTAAATCCAGTTCCCATGGGAGTATTTTATAAATGAGTAAAATCAGTTTTAACTGGGAAACGAAAACGTTTTTGTAATAACTATTTCTTTGCAGCTAGTTATTCATGCACATTAAAAGATACAGGTTTACTTCTTCTGATAAGGCATTAATAGTAGTAGTTCTTCCTGCGTGCGCTATTGTTCCAAACATATCCATGGAGCTGCATGAGTGAAACCAGGGCACAGATCCTACGTGTCAGTTTCCTATTTTTTTGTTGGGAGTATTTTTACTCCCCGTTTTTATTTTTGGGAGTATTTGCCTATTTTTAGGGAGTAAAAGTGGCTGGTGTACCCCTTATCTGTAGGACTGCATGGAATTCCCTCGGCCTTTCGGTTGCCTTCTATTAAGTAGAATTTCCATCTTGAGTGGAGTGATATTCTCCTCACCCGGTGAGTGCCCCAGCACTTTTTGCTGGACTATTGGTTTTTTCTGACCCTCACGAGTGAGTGGGAATCTGTTTCCTCACTGGCCCATTCTTATTGTTGTGCTCTCGTCACCACTTTTTGGGTTTATATTTCGATGGAGTCACTTTCCTCCATCTTTTTCTATGCATCTGTAATTTCCCATTGTAGCACACAGCACATTATGTGCAGTGTTACTGGAAGATCTACTTTTCCCAAGGATAGGAGGGTACTTTTTATCCTACTTAGAATTTTCTTGATAGCCCAGCAACCCCACACCCCATCTTGAGTGCTGAGGGGACACTTTGTGTCCCTTTTTCCCTTCTCCTGTACCTTTTTGGTTACAGTAACATACCCATCTGAGTGGCTGGTGGCAGTGGATACTTTTTCTATCAATTTTGTGATATTTGCGACGCAGGCTGCATTCACAGCAGCCGTATAGCTCACAAGGGACACCATTGATACAAAATGATTCCTATTTTGCCACCTCACATGGTTTGTTCTTGGTCCTTCTTCTGCTCTGCTGGGTGGGGGAGGTCCTTGTGTCTTTTGTCTTTGCTGGGATCCCTTTTTGAAGCCCACCCGAAGACGCCAGTGTGTCGGAGGACAGGAAGCTGGTAGGACTCCAAAACTCCACAGGTATTTGTCCTCCAGTGTGCCTTCTTAGATCCAGTTCTAACTAGGGAGCTGGCTGTCCTGAAAGAACACCCTCAACCCCATGTTTGAATTAAAGCGTGCATGGTGAATGGCTGGGTTCCTACATAAAAGGGGAGAGTATTAATGCTGAAGCCAGGGTCGGCCACTAGAAGATTCATTCAGAAGAGGTGAAGGACATCTGCAGCTACCTCCTGGAAGGCCCCCTCATCTAAATGCTGGGTCGAGAGAGCCAACTGATTCGACTGGGCTGTAAGCGTTTTTCACTGGTGAAATGAAAAGGGTGCCAAAAACGAACCATGAAGAATCTTTTTTTCTGAAGCCTCTCCAATCGACTGCTGTAAAATCCATCCAGAGTCCCGTTTTCAGTCTGCCTGACCAAGAATCTGGTGACCGGGTCTACTGCTGTTGCATTGTGGAAGCTTTGTGCTGCAACTTTTTCTTCATGCTTAAGGTACTGCAACACTCGTGGTAGAACATACCTAGAATTGCTTTGTTGCTCCTGTGTTGCTGGAGTACTGATTTGTGCATTTGGGAGTTTGCCCATACCCGCTAGCCTAGACCTAATGCCTATGCACCTACAGGGAGCCTTCTGTTAAGTCGCTGAACCCCTTTTCCCAACAAAACCTGTACTTACTTGCTACAAGTCTTCTTCCGGAGTTCTTAACATTCTACAGCTTGTGCCTAATCTATGTTGCCCTCCAATCTGACCCTGAGTCTCCCATACTTGATTAGGGAAGGACTTCTAAAGCCTAAGGCGTCTGTGAATCTAAATGCAAGTCTTGCCTTCTTTGTGTTGGCCGTAATCAATTTCATTCTTCCTTTAACCAGGGATTCTAAATTATTTGCCAAGGGGTTTACTTTTGCTTCCAGCTATTTTAGAATTGTGTACCAAGTTATTTTACTTACCAGTATTATCATTCGATGATTGTTGGCTGATAAATACTTTTGCTAACATAAAGAAACTCTTTCCCTTACCTGCATTCAAACTTGAGGTTTACCATTGAATTGAGTTACCCTGCAACAGTTCTACTGTATATATGTATGAAGGTTTCTCTTACCTACCTAAATTGAAAAGTGAACTTCACATTGACTAGTTTTTTTAAATAAATAATAATGTATATATAGTGTGTAATTGTCTTCTTGACTGTGTGTTCAAAGGCCTTTGTACTCTACTACAGCTCTTCTCTCTCCTAAGATGAGCCTGGCTGCTCAGCCATAGCCATCAAACCTTTTGGGTAGTTCAGGCCTATATTAAGAGTTGGAGCACTGTACACTAAAAGAGTCGTCGTCTATAGCCCTATCTTAAGTGGACTTTAGTGAAACTCCCCAACACCTTCGATATGGTCGACCATCGCACACTACTGGCCCTCAATGCACCCAGGGCGGCCTTCTGTGGCACTGTCCTGAAATGGTTTCCATCCCATCTATCTGCTTTACATCCTACCTGTCTGGTAGACGCCATGATGTCCAGATAGGTCCCGTCATCAGTGGTGTCCAGATGGGTTTCATTCTTCCGCCGGTCACTTTAACCTTTGTGGAACCCTTGAGCTCACTCCTAGATGACCCCAACATTGCAGTAACCCAATACGCACATGATACACTGTTGTTCCTAAAGGTCAAGGGTACACAAGATGTTGCTCACCTTCTCTCATGCCTTGCAACCATTCAAACAAGGATGACACAACTACCTATCTTGATTGCTTTCCCTTGCTACACAGAACCTAGGTAGCATACATCCAACTCACCACTTCCAGCACAGTCCCAACTGTACCCCTCCCACCCCCCGGACAGCATCCACTGAACACAGCCGATCCATCACCTGCATCCTCCTGTAACAGGACATCAATACAGCCTACCCATGCAGCCCACTACCATCATTATGGCATCCCCGAGGATCCCTGCACAGTGCCCCCCTCTCTCACTGCGCTGTGCACCTGTCATGATTCCTGCCCCTCATGTCCCCAGCCCTCCAAGATGTCAGGCTGGAGCCAGACCACGATCACCTACATGGCCCTCAAGAGCCTCTCCATCCCTCCAAAAACCCACTTGGATTCAGACTTGGCGCTTGTGGCACCAGACTCACTCACTCCCATAGGATAACATTGGGGATTGGACTTGTAGTGCTTTGATGGGGACAAGATGGATGCCCCCACATATTTCGGTTCCCAGAACTGCATATGCAGTCTAGTCTTTTGGGTGTGGTTCAGCCCAGAGACTATTTAAGCCACGCCCAGGCTGAGAAACATGCTTTGTGTTTTCTGCACCTGCAGCGTGACACTCGCTGTGTTCGGATCGGTCTCCAGTAGGCCTGCATCTATCTTCTGCGCTCAGCTCCTGCAAGAACAAGAACACTGCTAGGAACAGTCTTACTTTGCGGCGTTTCTGCCCATCATTCACCGCTGCTTCTGTTCTGCCGGCATCTTCGGCGGTGTCATTCCCATCCTGGCACACCGCTTCCTAAGGAAAAGGGTAAAGAACAGAAAAAAGGCATTAGTAAGCATTCAGCAAATCTTCGCTTATTTTTAAAGACTGTACGAGCTTCAAATGCTTACCTGAATCCCAGCCGCTCTGGGGGAACTCTGTCTCCGGTGTTAGGCAGAAGCCTGTGCAGTTCCCTTAGGGACCACTGCAAAAAGTTTAAGACTACAGGTGTTAGTAGTAAACCCAATTGGTAGCAGCCTGTACCGCCCAGATTTACTTGGTAGCTGTGGCTGAGCACTCAGACTTCTCTCAAGAAGAGTTAGGCAGTATATAGACTATACACATTAGGTACAAAAATACAGTAGCACAAGCAAACACTGACCAGAGCTTTGGTATAAAAGTATATAATTATTTATTTAAAAACACTTTTAAAAATACACTGGTACTAATATGTCAAGCAAGTTCAAACAGTCACTAGAAATATATACACCTCCCTGATTAATTATTCGACAAGTCTTAGGAAAAGAACACCACTTATTATCAACACAGAGGTGAGCGCTTAACCAAGATGGCACTCCAATAATTATTTAAAAAGGGAGAGAAAAGGCAGAAATGGGAAAACACACAAAACCAACAATTTTAAAGAACCACAGCAAGTCAAGAAAGGCAGGGTCTACTGTAGAGCAAAAAGTTCATAGGCCAGGCCCACTCTTGGAGAGCGCAAGGCGGAATGTGCCAAAGATCAGACAGTTGAAGTACACTTTAAAAGTCTCTGTAGATAGTTCAAAAAGGAGTTAGATCAGTTCAGAAAAGTTAGTTAACAGGTCTGAGGTCACCCCACGATAGAGAGTCAAGGATTTACGGGACAGCTTGGACAGTCTGTTGCAAGGGAGACCAGGCGGGACACAGTACCTGAAATGGCGAGAAAGCTCCAGCGTGGGGAGTTGTTCCTGGCAGCGGGTGCAAGTCGGTGCTTCGTCCAGGGGAAGAGAAGATCTCGACGTGGAGGAAAGCTGGAGGTCGTTGCACTGCCAGGGAAGAAACCAGCTGCGGAGTTTCCCGGTTAAAAGGTACTACCCTTTTATTCGCGGTAGTGGTGAAGCGCTTGGCACGGGCGATTCGACCACGAGATGATCCAAGAAGGCAAAAAAAGGGCGAACTGGTTAACCCCACCAGCTCAAAGGAAGAAGACTCTCCTGGAAGAAGATCTTCTCCGTCGTTGGGAAGTGGTGAGTCGGTTCAGGAGGGCTCCACCGATGGTGTCGTCGTTGCAGGTCGGCTCTGCTTCTCCCTCTTCGGATTCTTTCGGTCCTGTGGCGACTTCTGAGGTTCCTGCCCCCAAAGCCCTGCTTTTATGCAGAAAACCCTCATTCATCAGTCCTAGCTGTCACTCAAACATGCTAAATGGTGAGCTGGGCGGCTCACCACTGGGCCAATCAAACAAGAGTGCGACTTGACTAGAGGCAACTCAGTCCAGGGTGCCTATTTCCCCCCTCCCACACATCCTGTAGACCCAGACAGAGTGGCACCACTTTTGGAGGCTTCTGTGCAGAAGCCTGCCAAAAGTGGAACAAAGGACTCGACTTGGGTTGGAGTTAGAGGCGAACAAAAACGCCATTTTAAAACCGAATCCTGGCAAAAAAACCCAACCTGGGAATAAATATTAAATAAATAACCCGGCAGTATCTTTAACATTGCACCAAAAAAGTGGTGCGTTTAAAATGAATGGGAAAAGCCACCAGCCAGAAACTCGACAAGGGGGGGACTGGACAGTGCCCCCTTGAAAAACAGACCCAGGGGCAATCGAATTACCCCTACCAGTACTTCCACAATATGATGGTTTGTACTGGTTCTGTTCATAATTTAAGACTAGTAAAGTCAATGGTGACTTTACATGCCCTCGGAGACAGTAGTCAGTCCCAGGGTATGGAGTCTATGTTTGGGGGTCACTATGACACCCCTGTGTTACTGCACTGAGGGTGCTGTGTAACACACTTACCAAAAACACATGAAGCCCTATGGAGTAAAAGACCCCATAGCCCATGAAACACATTATAAAGTCAAAGGACATTCTCAATCATTCCTAAGAGTGGGAGAAAGAGTCTTAATATTAGCAGGAGAAAAAAATAAACCCCAAAAATCCAGCAAAGCTGCAAGGGGACTCGCTAGGTTTGGGAAATTAGCCTATACAGAGAATTCTCCTTAACATCCGGAACTTCTCATCCATCTGCAAGAGGGAAAAGACACTCCAGGTTAGCGTGGAAACATCTAGAGGCGCTGCATACCGCGCTTGCTCACCACATTTCTTCTTCATATCGGGCATCCACGCTGAAAACGTTGCGGCACCTAAAAGACACAGAAAAAGAACTCGGTTCAATTCAAATACGAAAGGGTCACATCGCGCTCTCACTCACCTTCAGTGCTACTCACCTCAGCAGTACGGCGCCATCCCCGGACGCCGGCTATCATCTAAGGAAGGAAAGGAACGAAGTTAGAGAACTGTTCAAAAGACTCATTATACTTACCTGTCGGACTTTTGCCAGTGAAGTAACTAGGCACCAACTAGCCCGCATCAATCAACGCGCCCCTGCGCTGAAAGCAGGACGGAGAGCACACTTTCCAAGAAAACAAGGTGAGCTGTGGATCAAAGGGAAGGGTTGGACCCTGGGGAAGAAGGGGTTCAAGCACATAGAGACAATAGGGAGTTAAACTATACCAATCCTGTGTTTCAGGCCCAGTCTCCAGTAGAGTAGACTCCAGGGAAGGGTTCGAGGTCATAAGGGGTCAGAACAGGCTGAGTGACTTTCCCGTTCAGGTGAGCGTTACAGCACCTCAGAGCGCGCACCTTCGCACATACCACACAACCATTGAGCACCTCCAGCCGTAACCGCAGGCTTTCTTCGAGGGCTATTGACTACAATGCTGTGGTCTTTCACACACCCAAATGGACCACCCAGGGCCCCCTATGGCCACAGGTTTTGCAGACCGCCCGCCCATCCAGAACTTCTAACCCCAAAGATGCCCACTATACACAGTACCTACTTGCAGGAAACACATACCACAAGCCCACAATACCCCCCCCCCCCACCTTGTTCCCCAGTCATGCTGCCACTAGAACACTGGATACACGCCTTTACAACAAACTTGATGAGGCCTCTCCCACACTAGCCACCGCCAAGTAAGCTCTGTCTACCACCCCATGCACCAATGCTGATGCTATTGCTAATGCATCAATGCCTCCAGCATCCGTGCCGCACATTACTGCAGCCATACCCACCCACAATGCCACTGCCACAGACACTACCTCGCCTATTATGCCCAATATACTGCCATCATGCCGCAGTGCAGTCCTTATCTGCATCCAACCTAAGCCCTCACCTCCTCCTCCCCATCTCCCCGCCCTGAATTGTGCCCTCATCAATACCCCCTCCCTCCCAGTCGATGCAGCAGACGTGCACAACGTGATTATCGCACATAACCTGGACATATGTGCTGTTACAGAAACTTGGTTGCATGAGGCATCCGGCCCTACCCTTGCTCTCCCCATGGGGTACACCATCTACTGTCAAGACCGCCCTCTCTTTAAAGGAGGTGGGGTAGCCGTCATAGCGAAAGACTCCAATGACATTAGAAAGACTGACCACTCTATCACAAGCAACTGCAATTTCCTGTCCATCAAGATCACGTCGTCACACAACTGTACGATCACACTGCATATTGTCTACCGCCCCCTGGTCTTCTAGTTGACTTCCACTCCACCATCACACACTTCCTATCAGACATCCTCAAGAGAAACACTGGAAGTGTTCACCATTTGAGCACGATGTGGGACGCCCTAAATGTAGTGACCAGAGAGGAAATCATAGCGAAGGCAGGGGGCATTAGGAAACAACTGAGGGGTGAACTGGACCAGTGGGAGCAACAGATAGAGCAACTTGAGGCAGCCCCGGTAGATATGAATCAAAGGGAGGACAACCTCAAAGAACTTAGAATTAAATGTGCTTCAGCATGGGATAGGGTTGCCAAATTTGACTACGCCACCAAGACTAATGGAATACACACAGAAGCAGACAAGTCAAGCAGAATGCTGGCCTGGCTCTGCAAGAACGAACACCTCAGACACACAATCACCGGGATACAGACCAAAGATGGAGAAGTAGTGCAAACAGAACAAGACATAAACAACACCTTCAAGGGTTTTTACGAACACCTTTACTCCCATAGTGACCAGGTTCCCTTAGAGCAAATCCTTGACACCCTGGAAGAAATAGGGCTCCCCAAGATGACCCCCGAACAATCTGAGGCCCTGGACGCAGATATCACAACTGAAGATATTACAGAGGCAATTAAGTCACTGGCCACCGGTAGGACCCCAGGGAGTGATGGGCTACCCACTGAGTTTTACAAAGCATACAAGTCCACCTTAACACCCCTATCACACGAGGTCTTTCAAGAAGCACATGAGAGAGGGAGATTACCTGACACTATGAGGGAGACCCTCTTGATCCCGATCATTAAGCCCAATAAACCCCCTGACAAATGCGACTCTTACCGACCAATAGCTATGCTCAATTATGATGTGAAAATATTGACAACGGTTTTAGCAAACAGATTGGCCAGAATCATAGGGGATGTAGTACACGAAGATCAGTGTGGCTTCATACCGTGTCGGAACACGACCATGAATTTACGCAGAGTGCAACATGTTATTGCACAAACTGAAACTAGCACGGAGGCATACGCACTGCTCTCTCTTGATGCCATTAAGCCGTTTGATTCGATATTTTGCGAGTGGTTAGTGGCGGTCCTAGAGGGTTTCGGCTTCGGCCCGGGGTTCATTAGGTGGATCAAGATCCTATACACTAAACCTAGGGCCAGAGTAAAAACTGGAAAACACATATCCAAAGCCTGGAACATATGCAGGGGCACCAGACAGGGATGCCCCCTCTCCCCCATGCTCTACGTACTAGGTCTAGAACCCATTGCTATCTATTTTCGAAAACAGTTATTTGACGCTGGGATCCGGCTGGGAGGAATAGACCACATTATCTCTCTCTATGCAGATGATGTACTATTGTACGTCCGAGATCCACACAACAACGAGCCCACGATGCTCGACGTCCTAGACAATTTCGCAAGGGTTTCAGGCATACAATTCAGCAGGGCGAAATCCTGCCTATTCCCTCTGGCAGGCCTTAAGGAGATAGATATAACAGAACTTCCCTTGGTGGGAATACAGTGGGAGAGGACCTTGTTTAAATACTTGGGGATACACATAATGCACTCCCCTGAACTAATGCATGAGCACAACACCAAAGCTGCACTTCCCGCCTTGAGAAAATCCATGAACTTCTTGGTAAAACTTCCCCTGTCCATGATGGGCAGGGCCTCAATAATTAAAATGATAGTCCTTCCCAGATTCTTGTATGGGTTCCAAAATGTACACTTCCACATCAAAGTGCCTTTCTTCCACCTGTTAGAAAAGATGCTTAGGGACTTCCTGAGGGGGAAAGGAAGACGCAAAATAGCACTCGCCACCTTGGCACTATCGTACACCCAGGGGGGAATCCAACTCCCAAACTTTGAAAAATACTATTTGGCAGCACAGCTTAGCTTCATTACCAAGTGGCTAGCAGACGATGCCACATCTGAAACGCCACTCTTGCAGCCCCTGATTTCCCCGTTATATATGAGAGCACTTACCTGGGCCCCACCCATCTGATATGAGATGTCCCCCTCATGGCCACCCTAGGACGGAAAATTTGGCACAGGACTGAAACCCTCGCCCATGCAAAGCACCAATACTCCCAGAACATACCATTGATCTCGGACCTATACAGATCCCCTGATGACCTACAACACCTCAGATACTGGGAAAAGAAAGGGATATACTCATGGGGGGACCTATATACAGAGGGGGCGTTTAAAGAATTTGAAATGCTTCAGGAGGAAAACTGTGTCGATACAGGCCAGGTTGAACCCCCTGATCACATTACTGTATGCCTTGGGAGAGGGCTGGAGGCCGGTGTCTCAAATCTACAGCCACTTAAATGACATCCCCAACCCACGAAGTGCAGATTTGAAAGCCAGATGGGAGGCAGATATAGACCTGGAATTGACAGATGAAGAATGGGAAAGGGCTCTGACATACCCCAAAACAGTCTCCAGATACCACAGATACAGACAAATACAACTGAACCTACTACATCGGACATATGTAACTCCATCCAGGCTGGCAAAACTCAATAAAGCACAGCACTCCAACTGCACATGGTGCGGAATGGACAATGCAGGCTTGATCCACGTGTTCTGGTTGTGTGCCAAGACGCAGTCCATGTGGACTGCCGTACAACAGACAAGCGACAACCTGGGGTTGACCAGATACAAATGGACTCCTGCGGAATGCTTACTGGGTACATACCCCAGACCGGCCAAACTTAAACACCTTGCCAGACTAATGGACATTATGTGCATACTGGCAAAGAGGACTATCGCAATGTCCTGGAAAAAACCAGCTGGACCTCAACAGAAAATTTGGCACAGAGAACTGAAACGCTGGGTACAAGCGGAAACGAAGGCCTGGGAAGAGAGTGTGGCCAGATCTACGGACGCCTCGAGTATGACCCTAGTGGCCTGGAAAGAATTTACAGATCCCTTGTTCTACCCCTCCGATGACAAGCCCCCATGAACTAGACCAGATCCACTGAAGGCGGTCCTAGGAACCAAACAGGAAGTTCCTGAGACCAACTGGCCACAACCTAATTTGGCCCTTGTTGACACGAGGCCCCTTTCCCCCTCCCCCTGACCGACCTGGCCCCTCCTGAACCGCTAAACAACACTGGCCTATCAGGAAAACACTTGGAGACAGTTAATGTTGTAATGTTGAATTGTTATTGTTTTTAAGTTGCAACGTGCTTTATCCTCTAATTACAGACGGATTTATTGCCTTGTGATTGTAACAAATAATAAATGCCAATAAACCAATTTAAAAATAAAATCGGACATCCTCAAAACCTCTTCCAGGGTCATTCGAGCAGGTGATCTTAACCTAGGATTACATGATCCCAATGATGCCTCAGCTAAAGCCCTAGCAAAGGCACTGGATACACTAGGTTAATCACAATCCATAACAAACCCTACGAATTGCAAAGGCTGCACCATTGACTGGATTGCCCACCATAACTGCCCACCGGTCATCACTGCAAACTCTCCCCACCCATAGACGGACCACCACCTTATCCTCTTCACCATTTCTCCACCTAAGTTCCAAAAACCAATCACCAGTCCTCTCGCCTCAGCCTCCACTAGAAGCGCACGCCTCCTCACTAAAGAAGGGTTAGCCCCGTACCTCAGGGTCCCAGCCCTGTCAGCACCTTTTTCCATGTACCCTAATGTTCTCGCCCTTTCCCTTAACACCATTCTCTCTGAGGAAATGAATGCTATTGCACCCCTAACAATCCACAAATAAAACGGACCAAACAAAACATGATATGGTTCATGCTGGAACCATCGGCCCTGCGAGCCAAAAAGCATACAGCCTTATTGAAGTGGCAAGCCAACCAACTTTGTTCATACAAACTAGAATTTAACAAACTATCCGATGAATACAAAAGAACGATCATCCTCGCCAAGGCCAACTCATTCAATACCAGTATCGCTGATGCCAAATCCAACTGTAAGGAAATATTTACCATCTTCAGAGAGC
Organism: Ambystoma mexicanum; assembly: GCF_040938575.1. Classification (NCBI taxonomy): domain Eukaryota; kingdom Metazoa; phylum Chordata; class Amphibia; order Caudata; family Ambystomatidae; genus Ambystoma; species Ambystoma mexicanum. The sequence continues at coordinate 665,115,165 of NC_090936.1, forward strand.
TAGAAACCTCAGCACCCCCCACCCATCCAAAAAATCGAAGCCTGGTGCACTGACATCCAAGCAGCCATGCTTCACAAGCCTGACACCCTTCAGAACAAAATCCAAGCTAATCAACTGCTGCCACACCCCTCTAATCTAGCACAGCTACCCACCCTCAATCAGCAGGCTCCCAACACAACACTCTTCTCGTTCAGAGATGTCAAGGATTCAGAAGTCACTGCAATAATGAAGAACATTAAACATTCCATGTGCAAAGGTGATATCTTCCCAGCCTCCCTTATCAAGGAGTGTGCAGACCTGCTTCTACCCTTCATCACAGCATTCATCAATGCTTTCTTTGCTTCAGGGTCGGTTCCCCTAGCGTAAAAGAAGCATGGGTTCACCCCTTCTAAAAAAGCCTTCACTCGTCCCCTGCAATTCCAATAACTACAGGCCCATAACCATTGTGCCCTTCCTACTTAAGATTTTGGACAAGGCAGTCTACCTGCAAGTCCATCAATTTTTAGAGTCAAACAATTTCCTAGGTGCACGACAATCGGGATTCCCTCCTGGTCATTGAACTGTCGGCCTTACTGGACCTAAAAAAAACAAATTGACGACTTCAGAGACATAGGCAAACCTGCCCTACTCCTCCTCCTTGACCTTTCAGCAGCTTTTGACTTGGTGGATCATAAACTACTCTCAACACCTCTCTACTTCAGCCTTCTTCTCACCTAATCCAATCACATGGATCGCCTCCTTCCTTCAAGGAAGAGCTATGCAGTTCTTCTCATACCAAGCAGCAGCATCCCCTAGTACCATCCTATTTGGAGTCCCACAGGGCTCCTGCCTATCCCCCACCCTATACAGTATTTTCACCATTGCTCTATTCAACATACTTGACTCACTCGGCATCATGTACGCTAACTATGCTGATGATACTCAAGTCCTCATTCCTCTGTCCGGTAACTACGAGGCTGACTTCAAAACCCATAACCCTATTTACGCCACCATTCACACATGGATGGCTGAAAACTGGCTTTGCCTGAACGGGGATAAGACTGTACTACTACTACTACTACTACTACTATTAGCCCCCACTGACTCATCCATCAAAATAGAGGACCAGTATCTATCCTTCATTATAGACCACACCACCATCCCTGTATCCAAATCAGTCAAAACATTGGGAGTCTACTTTGATGCCAACCTAAATATGTCTAGACAAGTTAGCGCAATCTCTGCCTCTGCAGCCTACTACTCTAAACTCCTCCACGCCACCAGACCGCTCCTCTCCACCTCAAACAGCCTGACAATTGCTAGAGCCTTAATAGGCTCAAGGCTGAACTATTGCAATGTCCTCTTCACAGAAACCGCAGCAAAACATTTTGACAAACTCCTAACTATTCAAAACAACGCCCTTCCCGCTGAGTTAGGCATTCCCAAAAGAGAACACATCTCAGTAGCCAGACAGCAAGCGCATTGGCTGCCTGTCCGCCAGCGCATCCTATTCAAAACATTAGACCTTATGCACAAATGCATCCACCACACAGCACCTTCCTACCTCTCACAGAGTCATCACTCCACACTCCTCCAGACCCACAAGAACACCCTACGCCACCCTAAAGTCTGTTCCCAGAGTTAAGCGCGCCAGAGGAGGGGGTGCAAGCTTCCCCTTCATTGCCGCCAGGCATTGGAACTCCCTACCACGTGCCATCCGAGCAGAACCTTCTCATCTCGCCTTCTGTAAAGCAATCAAAACTAGACCGTTTGCTTAAAACTTCTCACATATTGACTCTAAAGCCCTGCCCAGCCACCGCCACATGTCTAATAAATGTCAAACTGTATACTATTGACATCGAACCCTGTATGTCCTGAAGCAACTGTACCCATTCTCTCATTGTTTTCTTGACATGCAGCTTGTTAGGGAGAATGCTCAGAAATGTGCTAATTCCTTCTACCTTAGAGACCACCAGCAACTTTGCTGGATTTTGAGGACTTGATTTTGTTAACCTGGAGAGAGTGAGGCCCTTTTTCCAACTCTCTCATGTGTTTTTGTGATTTTTGTACTCTTTCTTTTGGTTGTGGAGTCTGACAAACTCCATAGGCGGCATTGTGTCACACAGCACCTTCAGTGCAATGGCACAGGGAAGTCTTTCAGATTTCCCAAAGGTTTGAATACCTTCTCTGGGATGAACTACTGTTTCCCAGAACAGTAAAGTGAAATTGACTTTACTTATATTTGACCCAGCACACCCTTTTTTACAATAGGGTGCTGGAGGGGTTACTTATTATCGCCTTTGTCTAGCTTCTCATGTAACATTTCTATGTTACCCTTTCCTCACCGAATGGCTGATGGCAGTGGTTTTCTTTTTACTACTGTTAGGGAGAATTCTCTGTAAAGGCTAATTTCCCAAACCTAGTGAGTCCCCCAGCAGCTTTTCTGGATTTTTGGGGTTTATTGCTTTCTCCTGCTAAGAGTGAGACTCTTTTTCTCCCATTCTTAGGCATGATTTGAGAATGTCCTTTGACTGTAATATGTTTTATGGGCTATGGGGTCTTTTACTCCATAGGGCTTCATGTGTTTTTGGTATGTGTGTTACACAGCACCCTCAGTGCAGTAACACAGGGGTGTCATAGTGACCCCCAAACATAGACTCCATACCCTGGGACTGACTAATGTCTCCCAGGGCATGTAAAGTCACCATTGGCTTTACTAGTCTTAAATTGTGAACAGAACCAGTACAAACCATCATATTGTGGAAGTACTGGTAGGGGTAATTCGATTGCCCCTGGGTCTGTTTTCCAAGGGGGCACTGTCCAGTCCCCCTTTGTCGAGTTTCTGGCTGGTGGCAGTGGATACCACGCAAAATATTCCACCAGAATATTTCCTATGGGATTTTCCCATTCATTTTAAACGCACCACTTTTTGGTGCAATGTTAAAGATACCGCCGGGTTATTTATTTAATATTCCCTGGTTGGGTCTTTTTGCCAGAACTTGGTTTTAAAATGGCGTTTGTGTTCGCCTCTGAAACCCTAACCCAATTTTGGCGGGCTTCTGCACAGAAGCCTCCAAAAGTGGTGCCACTCTGTCTTGGTCTACAGGATGTGTGTGGGGGGGAGGGGGGGGGGAGGCACCCTGGACTGAGTTGCCTTGGCAACGCAAGTCACACTCTTGTGTGATTGGCCCAGTGGTGAGCCGCCCGGCCCACCACTTAGCATGTTTGATTGACAGCTAGGCTGATGAATAGGGGGTTTTCTGCCTAAAAGCAGGGCTTTGGGGACTGGAACTTCAGAAGTCGCCTCAGGACCTGAAGAATCCGAAGAGGGGAGAAGCTGAGCCATCTACGACGACACCACCGGTAGAGCCCTGCTGTACAAAACTCACCACTTTCCCGACGACAGAGAAGATCTTCTTCCAGGAGAGTCTTCTTCCCTTTGAGCTGGTGGGACCAACCAGTTCGTCTTTTTCATCTTCCTGGAACGTCTCGTGGTCGAATCGCCCGTGCCAAGAACCCCAGTGGCCGGATAGCCACGCTTCACCACTACCGCAAATAAAAGGGTAGTACCTTTTAACCGGGAAACTCTGCGGCTGGTTTCTTCCCTGCCAGTGTAACGACCTCCAGCTTTCCTCCGTGTCGAGATCTTCTCTTCCCCTGGACGAAGCCCCGACTTGCACCCGCTGCCAGGAACTGCCCCCACTGGACTCTATCCTGGGGTGACCTCAGACCTGTTAACATTACCTTTCTAACTTGATCCAACCTCTTTTTGACTTTCCTGCAAAGATTTTGAGTGCATTTCCACTGTGTGATCTTGGGCACATTCCGCCTTGCTCTCTCCAAGAGTGGGCCTGGCCTATGAACTTTTTGCTCTACAGTAGACCATGCCTTTCTTGACTTGCTGTGGTTTCTTAAGTGTTGGTACTATGTGATTTTCCTATTCTGCCTTTTCTCTCCCTTTTTAAACAAATTATCGGAGTGCCAGCTATGGTTACGCGCTCGCCTCTGTTTTGCTAAATAAGTGGTGTCTTAACCTAGATTTGTCAAATAATTAATTGGGGAGGTGTATATATTTCTAGTGACTGTGTTTGAACTTGCTTGACGTATTAGTGCTATTGTATTGTTACAAGTGTGTTTTTAAATAAATAATTATATACTTTTATACCAAAGCTCTGGTCAGTGTTTGCTTGTACTACTGTATTTTTAGCCCTGTTGTGTATACTCTATATATTGCCTAACTCTTCTTGAGAGAAGTCTGAGTGCTCAGCCACAGCTACCAGGTAAATCTGGGTGGTACAGACTGCTACCAATTGGGTTTACTGCTAACACCTGTAGTCTTAAACTTTTTGCAGTGGTCCCTAAGGAAACTGCACAGGTTTCTGCCTAACTACCCTTATGGGATTTGACCGCAGGCTCCGTTTGCAGCCACAGTAAAGCACCCATGGGTGCCATTTTTGTCAAAATGGGCCCTGTCTTCTTTTTTCGCCATTTCTTTGTGAACAAGTCCTTCTTGAGATTTACTCTACGCGCCAAACCAGGTTTGGTCCCTTTGTTCATTTTGTCTTTGGCAGGCTTCGTGAGTGAAACCCACCTCTGGCTCCAGGGTGTCTGCCGGGGGAAGGAAGCGAGGGAGGTGCCTGAAACTCCCTGTGTTTAGTCTCCTAGGAGACAGGAATGCACTCTTAAGTGACTGGCCAGTTGGCTATCCGGCAAGGACAGCCACCTTGCTGGGTGACTGACAGATAGGCTGGAATGAATGGGAGCAATCTGCATAAAAGGCAAGGCTTTTTGGCTTGGAAGGCAGAGTCGACCACTGGACGAAGGAATCCGAAGAGAACTTGAAGAAGACGCCTGCTGCAACTCCTGGACCGTTGGTTTGCCCGGTGAAGCCCTGCTGCTGTGCTGAAACTCCAAATTCGTATCGACAGAGAAGCTCCCGCAAGGACGACTTCTCCCATTTTGAGTTGGCGGGACCAATCAAATCCAAAGTAAGCCACCTGGACATTCTCTTAAAGCTGGTCGAGTATCCACTGCAGTTGCTGCTGGAACCGGATAGTCAGGGAGAGGAACACCAGTTTGTGTGCGTTGCTTTTAAGCTGGCCAAGTGCTCCAGGAAGATCCTCTGGACTCCCAGGAAGCAGGACTGACCGAGCCTGAGCCCCCTGAACTGAGTGCGGGACCCCAGAAGCAAGGAAAGCCCATCTCGACAGCCAGGAACCGCAGTGGTGCTATTTGCGGTAGACGCGAGGAGCTGAAACAGCAAACAGCCACTTGTTTGAAGTTTGCTGGTTGCCAGCGGTGACCGTCCCATTGCAGTGCAGGAGTCCCGAGAAATCCTCCCTCTTGCCCCCACGACTGAGGCCCAGGAACAAAGAGATCTGCAAGGCTGCACAGGAACAGAAGTCATCTGCCGCACTTTTTCTTCAACCAAAAGGTACTGTAAAGTGTAAGGGAACTTACCTCTTGTTGTGTAGCCATTTGTCCTCGTTGGAGACTTGCTTGGTTGCATGTGTAGATTTTCTGACCGCTTCTTTACTTCACACGCCTAATCAGCTTGTGGCCCTACTTTGATTTCTTCTATTCTACAAAGACTTTTTAAACATTGGAAAAGACTTTCTACGTACCTGCAAGAAGTGCTTCAGTTCACCTTGACTTTTGCTAACTTAACATTGGCTGGCCTAGGCTCCCTGAATGACTCTTCTCTCTCTGATTGTGTTTTGCCTTCCTTCCAGGAAAGGCTTAAACGACTTTGCATTGCGGGGTTGTATTGAAAGTACTTACCTACTTAAGAATAACTGTGTGAATACTTGTTTTATTCTAAGCTCTCTTCTATTTAACACTACTCCTAAGAATATTCTAAATGCAACAGTGATATATTAATGCCAACAGCACCCTAGCTATTGAAGTCACCTGAGGGCGTGGTTAGTGCTTGTGACATCCCAAATGGGTATTTGCTGATTTAGATAAATAAGAGTGTGTATTTTTGAAGTATATTTGTGTGGTGTTTTATATTGCTCCCTTCTGAAGAAGGCTTATTCTAACTGACTGGTAAATAAATTAATAATAGTTTACTGAAGAAACCTTGTGTGTAAGAGTTTATTTGAATACTTGTCACTGTGAATCTGTGTAACTCCCCTACAGCTCACATTGACCCCTCTTGAGATAAGCCTTGCTGTTCCACATGCTACCAACCTGTGTAGTGCAGACTTATACCAAAGGTTGGGTTTCTATTGCCAAGAGGTCAGGGTTGTTGTAGTGCACCCAAAGGGTGCTGCATACAATCTTGCCTAACACAGCTTAACATGTAACCCTGTGCTGCCCAATCACACCTGGAACTAATCCTGCAATTCCAATCGCATGTATGGGCTAATGTAACCAAGCTAGTCTTCCTAGTAATTGTAACTTTACATGCCATCAAGTGGGCTAATGTAACCTAACCGCATTGCTCTATGTTGTAACTAAGTAATCTCCCTGTAACAGCGCCTCGATGCCCCTGAGCTGTGTGCATGCTTTATAAATGCAAATAAAATAAATACTTAGAGCTTATCCTCACCAAGACCAAATTCGTACTCCCGGGCCACCCCTTCAAGCTGGAACCCAGTCAAGTGTCTGGACGGAATGTTTGGACAAGTTCAACCCACACTGCAACTACTCATTAAGCTCTCTAGGCTCAATTGTCGATGGGAATCTATCCATCCAACAGCACATTGCTCATATGATTAGTTATCAGATCCCTCTACTTTGCAAAAGCAAAACCTTTCTCCCGCCCCAAACTTCCCCCATGGTGGTGCAGGTCCTAGTGATCTCGCATAACCAGTGAGGTAATGATCTCCTCACAGGACTCAGGGCTGCTCATCTGTCTCCCCTCAATGCGTTCCACCAATGCCACAGCACTGATTGCTACCGGCTCTAGGAAATGTGACCACATCACTCCACCAGCATGAATTGCACTGGCTCCCCATCCTAAATCGGATATTATTGAAAGCCGAATGCCTCACTGACAAGGCTACCACCACTGTATGTGGGCTTTCCTGACCATTAAACTGGAAACATTGGGTCGCATACAGTAATCTCGCAATAAGACCAACACCAAACCGGAAACTAGAATGACTCGCAAGGAGAAATCTAGGAATTCTCGTATATTACACTATGTTCTTCTGGAACTCAATCTCTGTGGCAATCGGGATGTCTCCAAATCCCCTTCAGTTTAGTAAAGAACTGAAGACCGGACTCTTCCAGAAACACCTCTGTGTAACCTAGATTGCAGTTATCTTGAGTACACCCGTCTATATTTTGTACTGTGATAATTACTAATGTGTACTTGACGACTTGTTAAATTCTCACTACCAATGTTTGCTCTGTGACCTGTGTAGCGCCCGTTGTTCTGAGCTATGAAAATATATAATAAAAATAATTCCCCAGACCCTTTTTACATTCTACAGACCATTATGTGATCTAATCACAGGAGTTCATGAAACCCAGGCTGCCCACAGTTTAGGGAAGAATGTTGCATCAAAGATATATTTACAGATAACATTGGGACTTCCCTTGGCCAACCTTCCATTCTGTGAAGCACCATTCAGACCCAGTGACACCTCTTAGGCATACAGCCATAGAAACCTTCCTCCCAAACAGCTGGGCGAGCGCTGATGTCTCCATACTCATGTATATCTTCCCCTGAGCACTCTGTGACAGACATACAAGCTGACGGTGCTCCTGAGAGAAATTACTGTTTCTCTTTCTAGGACCAAACAATGTCGGAGGCTTGCTCGTGGGTAAGCATAGGAAACCCTCAACTGATTGAAAGCGATTTGCATGGCGAGCAGTGTGCGCATAGCTATGCGGCTGACTAGGTACTTCTAGTTGATCCTAAAATGTAGGCTAGCAGTTTACAACTGTTTGTGGCTCCAAAAAGCCTAAATAGTTTCAATCAACACATGGGAAGGATAAGGTACATCCTCCTGGGAAAACCGAGGGACGGGGCTATGCCCCTGAGCAAACGTACTTAGAAGAGAGGCAGGCCCAATCACAAGGAAGAGGGGAATTGAACACCAATCAGAATGATTAGATCACCAAACCAATCAGGTTTGCAATAGACCCCCCGACTGCTGCAGGGAGTGTCAGTCCTTGTTACTAGCTAGGAGTCCACAGTAGGTCATGAGGTGCTAGTAAGAAAAGTTAGGGCTACTCAAAACTGGAAGCCTGCTTAGGGCTATTTCTCAAACAAGTGCAGAGTCGGGATCAAAAGGAGCAAAGACAGCTGTAAGACTGGATACCGTGGTTGTGGTCCAAGCCAGTGTGACATATAGCCATCAACAGTCATTGCATCGACAACCAAACCATCAAATTTTTTTACATCGAAATACCATACCATTCCATAGAATGGCCATTTCGTTGAATAAAATTTGATGGATCCATCGAAATGTAATGTTAAGATTAGGGGTTGGGTTAGGGCTGGGGCTAGGGTTAGATTAAGGGTTACATTAGGGTTGGGGGTTAGGGTTAGCTTAAGGGGTTATGTTAGGGTTAGCTTAAGGGTTACGTTGGGGTTGTGGGTTGGGGCTAGGGATAGTGTTGGGGCTAGGGATAGGGTTGGGGCTAGGGATAGGGGTGGGGCTAGGGATAAGTTTGGGGCTAGGGATAGATAAAGGGTTACATTAGGGTTGGGGCTAGGGTTAGATTAAGGGTTACTTTAGGGTTGGGGCTACGGTTAGATTAAGGGTTACGTTGGGGTTAGGTTTGGGGGGGTGTTCTTGGGGGCTGCGGGGGTACCCCCTTCACAAACCCCCCAATATACAAAAAAATCAAAACGTTACAAGGAGCTGGCCAGTACCGAAATTTCAGCACTGGACACTGAACATTTTAATGTTACAAAAAAAGGCATCGAAATGCTATCTTTTACATGTAAGTGCATTTCCATTGAAACCAGTCCGTTTATATTTTCGATGGACTGGTTTAGATGGAAAGGCCCTTTTCCATGTTAAAGATAGACTGTTGATGCTTTGGCATTAGATGCTTTGGTATGTCGACCCTTTTTTTTCTCGATGCAATCACTATAAACCCACTCACTGAGACAATGAAGAGCTTGTTTGGGGCCAATCCCTGCGACCCAGATGGCTCCCTTGACTGGTCAGTGACAATATCACAGCCCAACGAAAACCCTGTGCAAGGGGAAAGAAATACTTGCTGCTAGGAGTGTTATAAAGGTCCATTAGCCCAAGGGGGAAACCTTGGCTAAACACATCTACACTACTAAGTAAGGAATGGGAGAAGTAATTGTTGCTTGGAGTCTACCTTAAGATATTACCATGTTACGCAAAGAGTGACCCACGGCTAAAGGGTGGGGATACTTATGCGAAGGTAGCACTCTAAGCTTAGAGCATTTGCACTGATTTGAAAGCATAAAGCAAACCTTATACTTCAATGCTTGTAACTGCCTAGCCAGTACAAAATCATTGAGCCTTCTGTTGAACATGTCTCCAACAAATGAGCACTGGAATGAACTTTGCCATGAAAGATCAGGAAGAACAGTCAACGAGACACTGCCAGTTTGATAAGAGGGCCATCCGTTATGCTCCACCCTACAGCAGCACCATCACCAGCCAAAAACGTTTTGTTCATTCAAATGGCTTCATAATCTGTCACTATTGTGGTGATATGATGCTGTGGCACCCTCTTCTGAAAAAGCCTGAGTCAAGCTCAGTCAACTAAACAAACCTATCCTTTTCTTTGATCTAAATGTATCTTTTCTCTGTGTGCCCAATCTTCTACCACCCGCTATCCTGATGCAGCCATTACCCCATCTGGGGTTCAGTTTAGGCCAGCTAAAAAGACACATAGGTTTGCTTGATAAGATTTCTTTATAAGGAAATATGTTTATACATATTTTCTATTCCCTGTAGTTGAACATTTGCTACTTAACTTTGTAGTGGTAGAATTTACATTTTTGGATATTTGATATGTACCTTATTCTGCCCTTGGTTTCTTAATCTCTTAAGTGTTTTGATTTATGTCTGTTTTCTGCACACTTCACTTGACTGGTCTACTGACGCTTTTGCCCGGAGTCCTAATCCAAGGACTCATCAGTGACATGAATGACACAACTTCTGGGAGTCCTGTGCGCAAGTAAAGTAGCACATTTAAGTATGTTCCACTTTGTTGATGGCAGCTTACTTGTGTGCTGTTCAAGAGTTGGAAAACCGTTTGCTTCTTTCTTGAGAGATGCCTTAAAGGTTGCCCTTGTGTTAGAAATCTGATTCGAGTTTCACAGCAAAGCAATTTTCTTTTTGTGTGATTCTTTTAAATGTATGTGCTCATAATTGGTCATAACTTCTGCCTGCACTAGTGTTCGGGGGAGCAGCATTGAATGGGGACCAGATCTGGCGGCTGAATGAATCTGGTGTTTGGAAATCCTAGCTGAAATCCACATTCTGGGACTTGGCAGTCTCCCAAGTGATTGGGTGGCCACCAAATGTTGGAAAGTAAACACTTTTTTCATTTGAATTAGATTTTCCACTCACCCTCCTAGTTTTTCTATTTAACCTGCATCCTTACTGTTGGGAAAGATTTTCCTTTTGCAGTGCCCCCACCCCCAATTAACATCAATTGAACCCCCTCAACCTTTTGCTATGACTTGAACTCTGCCCTGATGGATGGAGGTAAGTAAAGCCAATTTTTGCTCTACTTTCCTTGCTCCACTCAACACCTTTGGGGGCACTGGTCGGCCTGTATAGCTACCTGTGCAGGGGGGCGGGGGGGGGCATGTGCCCTCTGTGAGATTACTTTTATTTTCTCTTCACTACAGCACACTTCACCTTCCAGTCTGTTTTCTTTTTCTTTGAAGCGCTTTGTTCAAAGGTTCCAAACAGGGCTGGTGGCAACTTGTATTTTTTACTGTTTGTACTTTTATATTTTACTCCAAAGTGCCATTTTGAGTACCATAAAGTCTGAATGGCCGTGCCATGTGTTTGGCAGTCTGTCCTTTAGTCATCCTGCCCTTGTGGCATTCTTCCTGCCTTTTCCGGGCAGAAAATGCTATATATGGTAAGCCCTTTCCTGGGCAAATCTTTGTTTCCCAGGCAAGGCGGCTGTGTATGTATCCTGGCCGAATGGGAGTGTGAGTTGGGACAGTCTTCTCCCAATCCACATTCCAGCCAGGTGATGTCTATTGCTGGGCAGAGGTGGGGCAAGAGATTGTACATGATTGGGCAGTCCATTCAAGTTGGTTCAGATCCTCGCCATTGGTGAAGTTCCGCAGCATCAAGCTCAAATTTGTGAAAATAGGAGTCATGCAGCCATTTTTTAGATCTTCATTTGGAGCCAACTCCCCTAAGAAGAGGAGCAGCCTGCTGAAGACTGATGTCGAAGACAACCAGTATTTGCTTCAGCAAGTCCTGGTGAAGCCCTGCCTCTCCATCGATCTCCTGGAGATTCTTGCCAATACTGCAACACTTGGTCTGGTGGGACCAATGCGTCTGGTCCCCTTCCCAAAGATCCTGCTGTAGAAGCCTTCAGAAGTGTCCTTGTATCCTGTGGGCTGGTGCATTGGTCCTTGTTCCTAGTTGTAAGTTGGAACTCTGCAGGTAGTCGTCTTGATGCCCAAAACCCACCCTCCTGCAGCTGCTGCTCGGCAACACAAAGAGGGGCCTTCCTGGAGCGGTCTCGTCATCCCCAAGAGTGTCGCCTACAGCCCTCTAATTTGGTTGTTAATCACTGCTGCCCAATTCAGTTGTGGCCTGGGGTGGTCTCCTGTCATCCCTGTGGTGGTAGTCGTCCTGTGGTGCCTGGGCCATACTGCTTCAAGACATCAGATACTATCTCACCAAGCACAAAACCGCTTTCTAGTCTGATTGAATCCTGATGCCAAACTACCACTGCACTTTTGACTCTTGGATTGTCTGCAATGGACCAGAGACTCAAGTGGGCCAGCCATTAACCACCCCTTCTACCGCCATAGGGATTGTATGAATGAAAAGTCTATTCCAAACACTCCTTTGACTGGTCGTTGTTAGATGGATTTCTAAAATCTACCCTTGGGGTGGATTTTGGGAGGCCAACCTATTATTGGTAATGTGAAAGACACGAGTGTCTAGCCAAACCAAATCAAGGTAGGTAGAAGAGTGGCAAAGCTTAGGGGTGTATACAAAGCATCAGAGCACTCCAGTAATTCCAGTTAGACAGAGAAGTACACCATCCTGCAATGATTTCTTAAGGCTTTAAAATGCACACTAAGCAATGAAACCTTCAGTGGGGGGGGGGGGGGGGGGTGTGAGGGTGAGTGGGGGTGGGGGGGCGAGGGTGAGGGAGGGTGGGAGGGGTGTGTGTGTGCGTGCGTGCGTGCGCTTGCTTGCGCTTGCTTGCTTCTGAGGCTTTTGGATCTGCTTAGATCACATGCTATGCAACCGGCTGACATCTAGTGGTAGTTGTGGAGTATTGCATGATTTGTTTTCAAAACTCAAAAACGGATGTTGACTGGGCGTGTTAGTAATACTAATCCATAGTGTGATGTCTACTGAACCCATGGTGCTTCACAAGTCAAGGTTCCTTGGATTGTTTTTTCCACCATGGGAACCAAGCCCAGGGATCGTATCTCTCCAGGACTGAAATCTCTGCATTGGCTCCTAGTGGCTGCAAGGATTAAGTTCAAGACCCTGTGCATTGTCCACAAGGCATACTGGGGCCTGGGGCTCAATATCTTCAACTCTCTCTTACTAATATCTTCCTTCGCGAGCTCTTCGCTTATCCACCTTCAACTCCCTCAGGGTCAGTCGCTTCTCCAAGCAACGAGTTGGTGGTATATCTGTCTTCGACCGGGGCCTCCCTCTGGAACAGCCTCCCTGCCCTCCTGAAATTTGAGGAGAACCATCTCCGGTTCCGGAAGCACCTCAAAACCTTCCTCTTTGCTTCTGCTTTCTCTCCTCCTCTCCCCTGCTGAACTTCTGGCTGAAACTTAAACTGCACTGGTCGCCTGGCTACCCTCTTATCTCAAGCCCAGGTCCCCTCCCCCACCAGTTGCACACCTGCTCTGCCCCCTGGCAACCCCCACACTTGTGGACTGTATCCCTACAGTCCACTACCTGGACTTGACACCTGATGTCTGCACTTACCCTTGCACTTGCCGCCAGCTGGCCGCACCTTTTACTTATGGCTTTCTATTTATTCAATATTTTCTATTGTTGATCTCATGTACTGCACTGACCCCTCACCCTTCCGCCAGCTGTTTCCCACCTTCCCCTGCACTTGCGCGAGCTCAGTGTCACTTGGCCTAGTAAGATCGTTGTCTGTCTTCCCTCTGTTCCCCCTCCCTTGCCTTGTTGCACCTTGAAACATGCGTTATAAATGCCATATATCATTCCATACCATCATAGTCTGTCGCAAGTTGCTGAGTGCTCTTGGCTAGACGCCTTTATTATCAAAGTTTAATATTATATTTCTATTTTCCTCGGCCTTAGTCTGCCGCCTCCAAGAATTATTATGCGCTCAATGGACAGGCGGCCTCTGCATCGAAGAGAATCCCTCGTTCGATGGACATTGACCGCGGCCTACACCAATCTCACTGGGCTTCGGCCTTTTACAGCAGGGAGAGCAGAGGGAGGTCATACACTCTTTATTTACAGAATGCTTATTTCGAGGGATTGGGTCCTCCGACGTATTCCATATCTGACAGGTAATGTCCACAGCTGTGCTGCTTCGGAAAATCTTCGGCGTCTGCGTCGATGATGTCGATGTGCCGTCCCCGGGGACTTTCTCCGACGTCCGACGTGATAAGTAGGACGCACGACGCCCATAGCCTCAGTTCAGTTTTTTCCGCGAACGTGTTCGCTTCGTGAACCTCGGTACGCATCGACTCTTTGGAGTTTGCTGTTTTCAATTCTCGGTTCGTTGAACCTGTTCAGTTTTTTGTGAAGACCTGTTTGTGGCGATGTCTACTTCGTCTTCAACCCCGCGTCCAGGCTTCAAGAAATGCGGGGACTGTGGGTCCAAGATGTCGGTCACGTACTCGCACGACGCCTGCCTCTGGTGCCTCGGGGAGGCCCACGATACGGACGACTGTGTCGACTGCCAGTCGCTCACGGCAAAGGCCTTGCGGGAATGCAAGAAGAAGCTGTCGGTAGGTCGGGTGTCTAAGCCCCGGAAGTCGAGGTCTGCAGGGCTTTCGATGGATGACTCGAGGGGGCGACTCTCCTCGTCAGAAGTCCAGCGGGTCTCCTTCCAGGAGTCGGTCTCGCCACTCCTCCGCCTCTTCGAGGCATTCCCGGAAGCACCGGCATCGGTCACCTTCCCCGTCCTCTTCCGAGAACTCCGCCCGTCTGCAGGTCGCTTATCCCTCCATGCAAGCGACACCGGAGGAATGGGCTTCCTTCGGAAGCAGATGCTAGCGATTCTTGAATCGCAGGGCACCGGTCCGTCCGCGCCTCCAAGTGGGGTCGGTTGGCACCGGTCGAGAGACACTGCTGGCGGGAGAGGTCCCTCTCGGACAAGGGTAGCCGTTCTCGCCATGCCCGTTCCAGGTCCCTGTCATCGACGCGCTCAAGACCGCGTGATCCTGTGCCATCTTCGAAGAAGACGACGCATGTGGCGCCGAGGTCGTCGACTATTTCTCTCGAGGCTCCGCCTCCGAGGGGGTCGTCGACGCTGTCGGCACCTAGGTCGTTGAGAGACACGCTCGGAGCTCCGGCTTCGAGGCCTGTGTCGACGCCGTCGATGCTGGCGGTGCTGCAGCTGACGTCGACGCCTTTTCTGTCGGCGCCGGCTCGTTGGGCGCCCTCGCCGCCTTTTGAGGCGGTGGTGTCGGAGGGGCCCCGTGGCACGGGGTTAGCCCCTAGAAAGGCTCTGGCTAAGGTCAGGCACTGCTTTGGTCCCCAGATGTCTTCCTCTCCCCGCCTGGAGTACATTTCAGAGGGTGATGAAGGCTCTGATGACGGCTTGGTTCCGGTGACGGTTCCAGATGAGCTTATCTCGGGCCATAGCCAGTTTGATGACCTGAGGCAGTCACTGCATGATGCCAGTGGACTGGACACCTCTCCGGAGGTGGAGTTTTGTAGGCCGGAGCCTGGCGCTCATGCCGATTCTTCATATCGACGCCTTATGTCTTGGGTCACCGAGTACTTGGGTTGGTCAGCTCCCCCATGGGAGTTCGTTCAAGATGATCTCACGGACATCCTTGATCTTGGTCCCCCCACTGACCCGGTTTTGCCGTTTCATATGGCTCTGCAGAGAAGGGTGGCGGCGGCTTGGACTGCTCCAGAGAGTCTCCCGGCAGTGGGCAAGTCTTGGTCGCAAAAATACTGTCCAGCCAGTAGCTACCCCTGCTACTTGTCCAGGCACCCCACTCAGGAGAGTTTGGTGGTGCAGGCGGCTACGGCCCCGGCAAAGCAGGCGTTGTATCCTACCATCCCTCCGGATAGGGACGACAAACGTTTTGACGGCTGGGCAAAGAAAGTGTTTTCTTCAGGGGGGGTATGGCGCTTCAGACGGCCAACTCCATATGTGCCTTGTCTCGTTTCACACACACTCTGTGGAACTGTTGCTTTAGCGGCTGAACGTATTCCCAAAGGGGACGAACGGGATGGTTTCCTTGCTATGGTTCAGGATGGCAAGGATGCCATGTGTGAGGCCGTTCAGTCGGGTTTGGACATGGCAGATTGTGTCAGCCGGTCCATGGTGGCGAGCACCGTAATACGCAGGTTTGCGTGGTTGAGGAAGTCTGGGTTCGCTCCTGATGTGCAGTCCCGGCTCCTCAACATGCCCTTTGACGGTGAACACCTTTTTGGCAGCAAGGCTGACGAGAGCCTTGAGAGGTTGCAGACGTCCAAAGCTGCAGCGACGTCGTTGGGCGCTGCAGTTCGCCAACCTCCGCCTTTTCGTCCTAGGGGACAGCAAGGGAGGGGAGGTTCCTTTCGCTATTACTCGTCCTTCAGTAAAGCGAGAGGAGGTAGCAGTCAAAGAGGCCACCGTAAGAGTGCCAGAGGTGGAAACAAGGGTACTCGAGGTGCCAACGCTGCTCGGGCAGTTGCCTCTTTGCCCTCAGGCAGCGCCGCAGCCGCTACCACTCAGTCATGAGGCCAGGTCCCATGGTTCGCCGGTTGGGGTAAGGCTGGCGCAGCATCTTGTAGAGTGGCAAGCCATTACTTCAGATGTGTGGGTTCTGGAGATCATAACCCACGGCTACTGTCTTCCTTTTCGGCAGAGGCCTCACAAAAATCCACCTGGGAACCTCTCTTTGAAGAGTCCGGATCCACTCCTTGCGCAGGAAATTCAAGCCCTGCTGTAGAAAGGCGCCATAGAACTGGTGCCTGTAGCAGAGAGGAACAAGGGATGGTATTCCCCTTATTTTTTTATTTCGAAGAAAGACGGGGGATTGAGACCTATCATGGACTTGCGCGGTTTGAACAAACTCCTCAGGAAGGACAAGTTCAAGATGGTTACTCTCTCTCAAGTCCTCCAGGCCCTTCAACTTCAGGACTGGTTGGTGTCTCTCGACCTTAAGGATGCTTACTTCCATGTGCCGATCCATCCCAAGCACAAGAAGTACCTGAGGTTCACGGTTGGCGACTCGCACTTTCAGTTTCGGGTCCTGCCGTTCGGATTGACCTCCGCCCCGAGGGTTTTCACCAGGCTCATGGGGGTGGTGGCAGCGCATCTCAGGAAAGGGGGGATTCACGTCTACCCCTACCTGGACGATTGGTTGATCAGGGGGAGCTCTCCCGAGCAAATCCTGGATCATCTGTCCGTCACCTGCCACTCCCTTCACAAGCTGGGCTTCTCCCTCAATTTAACTAAGTCCCATTTGACACCAACGCAGCGGCTCCAGTACATCGGAGCAGTGCTCAACACATCCCTGGGGCAGTGTTTTCCTCCCAGGTGAGGGCTCTTCACGTTCAACAGATGGTGCACAAGTTTCAACTTGCCCAGAAATCTCCCAGCGTCCGAGTTCTTGAAATTGATCGGCCTCAGGGCATCCTGCATTCTTCTGGTGCCAGAGGCTCGTCTGCGGATGAGATCTTTGCAGTGGGCACTCAAGCTCCAGTGGTCTCAGTCCTCCGGCAGGCTGTCGGACCCTGTTCAGGTGCCGCCCTCGGTCGCCCAGGACCTTCTGTGGTGGGCCGTCGAAGGCAATCTGATGAAGGGGGGGGGCCCCATTTTGGCTGCCCTGGCCGGAGGTGACTATCGTGACAGACGCATCCCTCACAGGATGGGGAGCTCATGCCAACGAGTTGACAGTCAGTGGTCGTTGGTCTCCGTCGGAGTCCAGACTCCATATCAATCTGTTGGAGCTGAGGGCCGTCAGGCTAGCCCTGAAGGCTTTTCTGCTGACTGCGAGGAAAGAGTGTCTTGATTCTAACGGACAACACAGTGGCCATGCACTACCTCAACAAAAAGGGGGGGCAGGGTCACTTCCTCTGTGCAGGGAGGCGATGCAGCTCGAGTTCTGGGCCATCCAGCAGGAAGTTTCGATCTCGGCTGTTCATCTGGCCGGAGACGACAACGAGACGGCGGACGCTCTGAGCAGGCAGAGCACAGTCTCTCACGAGTGGGAGCTGGCTCAGGAGATTCTCCTGGAGATCTTCGCCCTTTTGGGGGACCCCTCAAGTGGATCTTTTCGCCTCCAGTGTCAACCGGAAGTGCGAAAGGTTTTGCTCGCAGGAATTTCCTCCAAAAGGAGCCTTAGGAGACGCGTTCGTGGTGGAGTGGTCATTCCCACTGCTGTACACGTTTCCTCCAGTCCCCGTCATCCCGCAAGTACTGCGGAGGTTACAGAGGTTTGGTTCCGGGATGATCCTCATTTTTCTGGCGTGGGCCCAGAGGACATGGTACCCGGACCTTCTCGACTTGTCCATCTGCCCTCCACGGCGTCTTCCCTACGAGACAATCTGCTCTCACGGGAGGGGGGGGGTCAGGTTCTCCATCCAGAAGTCGGATCCCTCAACCTTCACGCTTGGCTTCTGAAAGGTTGAGGTATAAGGATTGGGACCTCCCTGAAGACGTGATGGAGGTGTTGCTCTCGGCCAGGCGGCCGGCAACAAAGTCTCTGTACCGTTGCAGTTGGAGAAAGTTCTGCGACTGGTGCAGAGTTAAGAATGTGGATCCTTTTGAATATGACATTCCCATGGTTCTCTTTTTTGCTTTCTTTGGCCTACAGGGGCTTGCAAGTGGGGACCATTAAAGGTTACCTGGCGGCGCTGTCCATATTTAAGTGCTCGTCTGAAGAGTGTTCCTATTTTAAGATTCCTTTAATTTCTCAGTTTTTGAAAGGGCTCACTAATATGTTCCCTCCGTCACCTTTTCTGGTGCCCGGTTGGGATTTGAACCTTGTTCTTAAGTTTCTTATGGGTGCTCCGTTTGTCTTTACATTCTTGCCCTTTGAGACTGTTAACTCTTAAAACTGTGTTTTTGGTTGCGGTTACTTCTGCTCGCAGAGTGAGTGAGTTACAGGCACTTTCAGTTAAGCCACCCTTCACTGTGTTTCATAAGGACAGGGTTGTCCTTAGAGTTCGTCCTTCTTTTCTTCCGAAGGTGTTTTCGGAATTTCATTTGAGCCAGAAGGTTGTTCTTCAGGCCTTCTATCCTCCTCCACATCCTGGTAAGGAAGAGGAGAGGCTCCATAGGCTTGATCCTAGGAGAGCGTTGAGCTTTTATATTTTGCGCATGTCCCGGGTCAGAGTGGACGATCAACTTTTCATTGGTTACGCTGGAAAGCGTTTGGGACAAGCTGTGACAAAACAGGCTGTGTCTTGTTGGATTATTTTAGCTATCTCCGAGTGTTACCGCTTGGCGGGTAAGGACCCTCCGGCTGGCTTGCGGGCCCATTCTACCAGGGGAGTGGCTGCGTCTACTACCCTGCAGAGGGGTGTTCCTATTCGTCACATCTGTGATGCAGCCACCTGGGCTTCAGTACATACTTTCGTATGTCACTACTCCCTTGATTCCATCAGAGGGAAGGATCTGGCCTTTGGCAAGGCAGTCCTATATTCCGCAATTTGATTGGGCATGATAATTTGTGTTCTATATTCTTTTCCCACCTCCTTGCTTGGTACTGCTTTGGGAGTCTGTCATAGATATGGAATACGTCGGAGGACCCAATCCCCTCGAAGAACAAGTTACTTTCTTACCTGGTAACATTCTTTCGATGGGATGGTCCGACGATGTATTCCATATCGCTCCTCTTTACCTTCCCCGCTGCAGAATTTCTTTTGCGATTGCAGCTTGCGTTCCGCAAGGCCTTGTGTGTCTGTCTGGCAAAATACTGGTGGCACACGTTCTGGGAAAAAACTATAACTGAGGCTATGGGCGTCGTGCATCCTACTTATCACATCGGGTGAGGTCGGCCGTCGGAGGAGGTCCTCTGGGACGGCGCATCAACGTCATCGACGCAGGACGCAGACGGCGAAGATTTTCCGAAGCAGCACACCTGTGGACATTACCTGTCATAGATATGAAATACGTCGTCGGACCATCCCATCGAAAGAACGTTACCAGGTAAGAAAGTAACTTGTTCTTCTCCACCTTTTCTTCCCACTTGTTGTCGTGTTGCCTTTTTCCTCCACTATGGAAAATACACCTTTTAAATTCTGCTCTTCTTACGGTCGAAAATATCCCTGGAAGGACACTCACCGGGTGTGCATCCATTGTATCCCACGGAATCGCATTTAGGAGCATTGCAAGTCCTGCAAGCTTTTCCGCCCCAAAACCCTAAAAGATTGGCAGACAAAACATTGGGCCTACCCACACAATGCAGACGAGGCCTCCATAGATGTGGTGGGGGAATCTGACAGCAGCGTCGGCGCATTTAGTGACACCGAAGACCATCAAGGTTTGACAGAACCCTAAGTGTGAGCACGGGATGGAGGGGGAATTAGTGGGGAACCACCTTCAAAAGTGTTAAGACTGGACAGCTATCAACCCGGCACTTCCACTCAAACATTATTCACTACAGACAGTCAAGGCCCTTCTCAGGACCTATTTACTGTTGACCCTTCCAACTCACAGGATCCAAAAATGACCAGATCAAGCAAAGTCCAGATCAATATTATGATGACGACCCTGACATTTACATTATGCCATCCCGAAACTACCAAGATCAGCCTGTGGCTGACTCCCCCATAGGTTACCAACTCCAATACAATGAGCTGCTTCTAAAAGCTGCACAACATTTGAAAATAGACACACAAGTGATCCAACGTGACAAGAACTTTGTGGACGGCATTCTGGGGGACAAAAGAGCAGTAACCCAATTTATCCCCATTTTACAGTCGGTGCAGAGACCCATCCAGCCGTCCATACTGATGCCTAACCTTACGAGAACGGTTTATCCCTGCATTGAAAAATATTCAAGCCAGCACCAACTGTCCCCCTTTACATTAAAGTTCAACTAAAACCTGAATCTCTAGTTACAACAACAAGATAGAAGGCAGGCACACCCCCAGCGTCCGTGGAGGCACCTCAAGACAATGAGCACAACGATCTATACTCTCGGCAGAAAATTTTCCTCCTCCGCTGCATATCTAACAAGAACTGCAAATAGCACCACCTTACTGGGCACTTATAACTGCCATGTGTGGGATTCACTCCAACAGCAAATCAATGTCGTCCCTGAGCCCTTAAAGTCTCAACTCTCTAAAACCATCATCGAAGAGAAACAGGTTGCAAACTGCATCCTAAAAAGGAATCTGGACGCAGCTGATGATGCTGGACGCATTGTAGCAGAGGACACCTTATTCAAACGGCATGCTTGGTTAAGACAGTCTGGCTTCAAACTTGAGACGCAAGCAACTGTTCTAAATATGCCAATAAAACCAAACTTATTATTTGGCAAATCAGTAGAGGATACATTAAAAAGTGCAAAAGAAGAGCACGACACACCAAATTCACCTGGCCAAATAACTAACAAGACTTTTTGTCCAGCGAGGGGCGTTTAACACCCAGGGCTTTTTTGGTGGGCCAGGTCCACAGCGCTTCACAGGGTTTAGCCAAGGAAGCCAGCCCCCATCCTGGGGTAACGCACAGCGACAGTCAACTGGAAAATTGCAAAGAGGCTATGAAAGATCTAGAAGTAGAGGTAGAGCCTCTGCCACAAGAGGCTCCCAGGCCTCTTAAGCAATGATGCACTGATTATGGTTCCCTCCCATGCAACTCCAGTTGGAGGTTGCATTTCTCAATTCAACCACACATGGGGGGGGGATCACATCCGACAAGTGGGTGTTGTCCATTGTGGCAGGGAATACTGCATCAAGCTTCTGAAGTGAACCCTAAACCATCTGCGAAAATATCGAAAAATTACGCCACAAGAAAGACTAATTCTACTACAAGAAGTTAAGCCCCTACTGGAAAAAGGCGCAATAGAAATGGTCCAAGTAAACCAGGTAAACAAGGGTATTTATTCAATGTACTTCCTTGTACCAAAGAAAGACTTGGCTATGTGACCTGTACTAGACTTGCGCCCAGCAAACACATGTGTCAAACCTCAAAAGTTTTGCATGACAGCAGTGGTCGAAGTGAGCGGGAGCGGTGCTCCTCTACTTTTTTAATTGACCTTTTACAGCTCCTATACTTTTATTTTAAAAAGAAACCGTTCCGGAATGGTTTTGTTTTAAAATAGAAGTGTAGGAAGAAGTTGAAACTTGCACTTTCAGTGCACTGAACTGAACATTCCCTTAAGCAGCAGGTGCAAGTGTTTGGGAGTGTGTATTGTGTGTGGAGGGGACAAGGTGATGGGGTTTGTGGGGAGTGGGTGCAGACCGGCACGGAACATAATTCCACTACTTCTTTTCGAACACTGCGTGACAGTGCTACAGGAAGTAATTCCTCTATTGAAACAAGGGGATTTCCTGGCAACATTGGATATGAAAGATGCATACTTTCATATTTTAATATTCCTAGTGCACAGAAAATATCTACGCTTCAAAATATCGGGCAAACATTACCAGTTCAATGTCTAGCCCTTTGGCATTTCATCAGCCCCAAGCGTGTTCACAAAGGTACTAGCGGTAGTGGCAGCACCTACCCAGAGAATCAATCCCAGTGTACTCTTATCTGGGTGACTAGATAATAACAGGGGAAACGCCACAAATATGCAAATTCAACACCCAAAGAACAATCAAGCTGTTGTTCCAACTGGGATTCTTCATCAACGAGAAAAAATCAAGTTGTGTCCCCAGTCAAGTAAAACAATTCCTGGGAGCAATTATAAAGACTCAAGAAGAGCTAGTCTTCCCCTCAAACGAAAGAGTATAAAACATGTTTCAAGTACCTCAATACATAGCCGGTTGACAGATAAGCGTGCGTAAGGCTATGCGCCTGCTTGGAATGATGGCCTCATGCATTTATCTGGTCCCACACGCATGGCTTTGAAAGCGCCCTTTGCAAGAGTGGTTAGTGAAACAATGGTCTCAGGCAAATAGTCAGCGGGACGATCTAATGGTTGTTTCACTAACCTTGGTACAAGCTCTACACTGGTGGACAATAGACAATATGTAAAAAGGGAAGCCTTTTCGCAATCCCAGTACAAGCCAATTTCACAACAGAAGCCTCACTCAGGATGGAGTGCCCATTACCTTCATCATACAGCACACTGGGTATGGACATATACAGCCAAAAACCACATAAACCTACTAGAATTGCTGGCAATCCTCAAGTGCTACAAGCCTTTCAGCAACACTGTGTGGGACAAACAGCGCAAGTCCTCACAGTCAGCACCCCTGCCATGTTTTATCTAGACAAACCGGGAGGGACACATTCTCTAAGTGTATCCCAAGTTAGCCCAAAAGAGTGGGCGCTTAAACCGAACATGTTCATAATTTTGCAACACGTTCCAGGGAAACCCAATGCTCTAGCAGGCATTCAAGTTTCAACTTCATCTTCTGAACAAGGTCCCCACATATATACATCTGTCCCTCATTCACACTGCTGGACCAAGCTCAGTCAATCAGACAGAAGAGCATTCATGCAGGCAGGCAGCCAATCGGGCTCACCGTGCATTCTAACCATTCACTTCCACCCAGACACCCGTAACAAGGAATGAAGATTGGGGCAAGCACCCAGCCTTTCAGCACACCACACTGCATTCATGTCAGTTTCAGGCAGGGCTGTCTCATTCTTTGTGTCTCACACACACAGATACCAGACACCCATAACATAGAATGCATATTGGTCACACACTCTGTTCACGCCGGTCCCACCCTAAGGGTGTACCCACAACATACAGTCATTGGGAAGGCTCGAGCCAGTCTGGCCTGGACTTGTCCACAATACCATATATGGTTCTTCCACCCAACAGCCAGTCAGGGGAATAGACAAAGTCTGGGCTCCCCAGGACTTTGGGAAAACAGGGTAACGGGTAATGCAAACCAAGAGGCCACAGGGGCCATCTTGCCTCCTAGCAGTAATCCACAGATTTCTATGGCAGGGCCTGGGTATCCCAAAATGGAGGATACTCGGAGCACCTGTAAAATTCAGCATGGAGCTGCCACCTGCCTATACCCTGCTCTGTGGGCCACACATGGGTACCCAAAAACATACACTAGGGGTACTGGGTTGTACCCCACCCATCGGTGCCATAAGGGTATCCCAACAGTATCTGTTCATAACTAAAAGGAGGAAGAGCTGCACTGCCAGGAGTCCCACGTGGACTCCTGTGCAGAAAACAGCACATAACACACAACACACATAAGGGAGCACATGACAAGGACATGGAGGTCCTGTCCCTCCAATGCATTTCCAGCATCACATGGATAATACCACTGAGTATTTAGAAGCAGGAAAAATCTGGCATGAAGCACCTATAGAAGAATATACATTTTGAAAAAGAAAAAATAAATACGTACAGACTGGCCACTGGATTGAGCCTCATTTTTGCCCTTGGCCTTTTCGCTATAATTTGGGGGACTGCAACATCGGCACCTGTTCACCCAGTCAGAAGCAAATTCATTCATTCCACACTAACTCCCAGTTGCGCATATACTGCTCCTAGTTGTTCCTAAAGAACAAATATTAACTGGGCCGATGAGGGTCCCGGTTGACCTTTGACACTGTATGGGACCCGTGATTCTGGACATTAATAACACTGAACAGTTTATCTGTAACTTGTAGAATATTAAATACTTTTAAAATACTTTTAGTGTGTGCATTACCTTCTTGAATGTTAGATGTGTTGTAGTGTACCAGACACCGCCCTGCTCACCTTTTTAAGTGTTGCTCTACTACTTTGAATATTAGGAGAACCCAGAGGACTTGAAGAGATCCTTGTTGCTTAGCATGTGGTCAGTTACCCCCACACTGAGAACACAAGCCTAAACGAATTTGTTCTAACATGAAGGGTTACCCTAGGGAGGAGTCCCTCTGTGAATACCTTTAATTGAGTATTGTGGAGACGAGATGATCCACATTAAGCCTCTAAGATCTGACTCCTCTCAGTAACTTCCTCACTTCTACCTGAAGTATTCATTCAAGCTTGCATGTCTGTGGCCAATTCAATGCTGAACTCGGATTACGGGTCAGTAGCCTTTTCTTGCAGCATGGTATGAAGTAGCTTTTGTATACAAAGTGACTAACAGCCGCTTCTCTTTTTCTTTCTACAGTATATATGCTATTGGTGATGCTGTTGCTGGACCAATGCTGGCTCATAAAGCTGAAGATGAAGGTATTATAAGTGTAGAAGGGATGGCTGGAGGTGCTGTGCATATGGACTACAATTGTGTGCCATCCGTGATTTACACTCACCCTGAAGTAGCCTGGGTTGGCAAAACAGAAGAACAGTTGAAAGAAGAGGTATTACTTGGTTTAAGAAATTCTTGTTTTCATTCAGATATTTTGCATTCTATTTGCTAAATCTACATCTGAGCAATATACTCAGCTAAGAGTGGTGTATGTTATCACAACTATTCTTTTGTGCTGTGAAACGGCCTCTTGTCATGCTGGGCGCGCAGCTTGAGCCACAAGAGAATGAATGCTGCACAGAATGCACCAGCCAAAGTACTGAGGGCACCACATGCGAGCTGCGAGAAATAGCAGTGAGTTTTGCAGGCAAAAGGGAGGGGAACAAGGAAGAACAAAAAAAACAGCAATCTTATTAGACCCAGTGAAATTAAGAAAGTGCATGGAAAAGGGGGAATGTGCATTGAAGGGGGGAGATTTGGAAATTGCGGAACAGAGGAAAGAACAAAATAAATACTAAATAAAATGAATAAAGGCGATAAACCATGGTAGTGCGACCAGCAACTGGCAGGTGATGGTTTAGTCAAATAGGGTATATCTGATAAGTGCAGAAGAAAAGTGGGAGGAGGACTGTATGGGTACAGGTACAGAACCCTGGTGCAAGGGGTGGCTCGGAAGCAGTGCAGGAGGCTGGCAGGGTCAGCAGGTACCTGGGCCCGAATGACAGAGGGTGGCCAGGTGCACAATGCCAAAAGAGAAAATAGATCAACAGGGGAGAAGGGAGGCAAAGGCAGAGGCAAAGAGGAAGGTCTTGAAGTGCTTCGGGAGATTTAGATTAATTGTATAATTGGCTACATAAATCATGGGCCTCCAACGGGAGGAGGAAAATGCGGAAAAAAAGCCTTCACATTTGATTTATGGATAAAGATAATTGCAGAGTGCAGCCATGCCATTGTCAGCTGTATTTAAGGGGAATAAGTGCCCAAGTACACCAGAGGCTCAAACTACCTAGGTTAATCACATTGCAAAATAAGCTCTCTGGTAACGTGACTGTGGAGGCCCCTTCATGCTCGGTAATTGATTATTTAGGCGAAGAAAAACCTGCAATAACCAAAAGGGGAGAGATGAAAGAAATGAGCACAGGTTCTTAAAGAGATTTCAATACCATATAATGTATTTGCCTCTCCCATGGAGCTTCCCAGACTCTCCTATCAAGAGACTGGGAGGAATTGGTTGGTAACTGCAAAAATATGTCTGCAACCCCGCCTTTTAGAGTAGATTTCCTTTCTTGAGTGAAATTCCCTCAGCAATTTTTGCTGCACTCTTGGTTTTTATCGGACTCTCCTGATTGAGTTGGGAATTTTTTTCCACACTCGCTCATTGTTTTACTCTGTACTTGAGAACCCATTTTATATCTTTTCTGATACTTTTCGATGGAGTTATACTTTCCTCCATGTTTTCTGGCATCTACCCTTTTACTATTGCAGTACACAGCCCTTCCTGTGCAGTGCAATATTGCTGGAAGCTCTGTAAGCTTTCCCTTTTACTTTACCTGGGTTAAATACTGTTAACAGGGCGGGAGAACACTGTTGTATCCCTCCTGTATTTTATTTTGTGAGATCAGCGCTCCCCACCTCATGTTGACGGCTGAGGGGAGAAATTGCCTCCCTTTTTTCACTGTTCCAGTAACTTTTAGTTACTATTACACATTTTCCGACAGCCTGATGGCAATATACCTTTTTGCATGACTTTTTGTTGACTTCTACCGCAGCCTGTCTTTACAGCTGCAGTAGGGACACGGGGGTTAGCATTTGTCTGAAATATTGGCTGTACTTTTTTAAGCCCTGTTCATGATGACTTGTTCTTACTTGAGCCTTCTTCCTTCATAGGTGGTGGAGGTCTTGATGGGTCTTTTATCTTTGGCGGACTTCCCATGGAAAGACCTCCAAGGCTCTGAGTGCCTGAAAGGACAGGAAATGGGAGAGGTAACTGAAACTGTGCCTGCCTGGAACCAGTTTGTACTGGGGGGGCTGGCTGTCCCGCTGGACAGCGGCCCCCTTATTTGCATGAAAGGCTTGAATGGAGATTGGTGGGCTCTGCCAGTTTTCTTGCATTAAAAGGTGGGGGTCCTTGAGCTGAACCTCAAGAGTCGACCACTGGACTGAAGATCTGAAGAGGAATTCATTGAAGGATGTCCCAGCAACTTCCAAGTGACCGCCAGAAGCATTGAGTGACTGTTGAAGACCTAACCTTGAATTCTGAGCAACAGGGAAGATCTTTTGAAGACTACTTCCTCCCCTGAACTGATGAGCCTAACCAGTCTCAAGACCACCTGCATTGTGGCTATCCCATGAAGAGTTGTGACTTTCCTGAGCTGGAAACTCCCAACACCCTGGGACCTGTGCCATTTTGCCGTACAAAGTCTTGGGAAGCGCAGGTCCGGCTGAAACCATGTGGGCATACTTTTGGGCCTGTAGTGACACGTTTCCACTCCAAGACATCCTCTCAGCTGAGTTGTATACCTACTGTAAGGTAGGTTTTTCTAAAGTCCAACTGGTGTTTAACTTTATAAGACTTATCTCTTGGTATTAGGGACCCAACTCATAGGCCTGTACTACACAAGTCTGACTTTAGACAAACGTACCTAACACGGCTGGCAGCAGTGGGATTCGTTTCTTCTTAGCGCTAAGAAAAAGGTGCCAAAACCACAAAGAGCTACTGGAGTGAGCTGAATACTTTGCTGCTGACCCCATCTCTCAAATGCTGCAGCAGATGCCCTCTAAAGGTCCTCCCTTTCATCACCATGACCAAGGAGCAGGAATCGGGGTCTTCATCAGTGCATCCAGAAGATGACCAGCTGCATTTTCTACTTCACGCGTCAGGTAAATATATTTTAATATAACAATAAGTGAGTTTTTGTTTTCTTGGGTCTGTGTATGTACTGATTTTCTTTGTACTGCTCTAAAGCTCACATAACTCCCTCCTAAAATAAGCCTGTCTGCTCAGCCACTCTACCGACTTGTGTAGTAAAGGCCTATATTAAGAGTTGGTTCCCTAATACCAAGAGATAAGCCTTATAAAGTGTAACACAAGTTGAACTTTAGAAAAACGTACCTAACACTGGTGACAGGGGATTAGTGTAGATTGGATTACAATGACTATTGTTTGTACTTGTGTCCAAGAAATCCATCCACAATGCTAGCTCTAGTAAAGAAAAGTAACTTGCAACTGATGGAAATGGATAATTCTAATGAACAGGCTCTTACATCACTGACAGTAGAACAAACTTTGCCTAACACTGGTGGCAGCAGTGGGATCACTAAAATGCTGCAGAGTGTTGGGAAAAGTTTGTATGCAGTACCCTCTGGGAACACTACAAAAAACTCTGACTACAGGTATAGGAAACCCGACCTTTGGTATAAGCTTGTACTACACAGTTTTGTAGTGTGTTGAGCAGCCAGGCTTTTCTCAAGAGGGTTCAATGTGAGCTGTAGTGGAGTTACACAAAGATTTACTGTTACAAGTATTCAAATAAACTTACACTCAAGGTTTCTTGAATAAACAATTATTAAATTAGTTATGAGTCATTTAGAATAAGCCTTCTTCAGAAGGGAGCAATATAATAGTAACACTCAAATACACTTCATGAAATACACACTCTTAAAATCTCTAAATCAGTAGATACCCTTTTGGGATGGCCCACACACACACTCTAACTACACCCTCAGGTGACTTCAATTGCTAGGGTGCTGGGGACATTAATATATCACTGTTGCATTTAGCATCATATGGTAATAAGTCAAAAGGAAAAGATTATTTAGAACATACAAGAAACCACAAATATTCTTAAGTAGGCAAATACTTTTGGATCCCCCCAGAAAGAGTAATTCAGTACAATAGGCTAAGCCAAAGTCAATGGGCAAAAGTCTTATATAGGATGAAGCACCTCTCGTAGGTAAATGGAAAAGTCTTTGCACAATGTTTGAGAAGTCTTTGAAGAAAAGAAGAATCAAATGTAGGGCCATAAGCAGATTAGACTTGTGAGTGGTAGAAAATGCAAGCAACTCTACAGCAACAGGTAAGTTCTCCCAGACTTTGTACAGTACCTTTCAAATGAAGAAAAGATGCAGCAGATGACTCCTGTTCCTGTGCAGCTCTGCAGGGCTCCCTGTTCCTGAGCCTCAGTCGTGGGGACAAGAGGGAGGACGTTGGGAGGCTCCTGCAAAGCACTGGGACGGTCAAAACTCGCAACCGGCAAACTTCATTTTCAGTGGCTGTTCAGTGTTTCAGCTCCTCGCGTCTACCGCAAATAGCAACACAGCGGTTCCTGGCTGTCGAGATGGACTTTCCTTGCTTCTGGGATCCTGCACTCTGTTGAGGGGAATCGGGCTGGGTCAGTCCTGCTTCCTGGGAGTGCAGAGGATCTTCCTGGAGCTGTTGGCCAGCTTAAAAGCAACGCACACAATCTGGTGTTTCTCTCCCTGGCTATATGGTTTCCAGCAGCAACTCTGGAAATTCAAACCACTGCGAGATGAATGTCTAGGTGGCTTGCTTTGGAGTTGGTTGGTCCGACCAACTCAAGGGGAGAAGTCATCCTTGCAGGGGCTTCTCTGTCGATGCGATCTTGGCATTTCGGCACTGAGCAGGGCTTCACCGGACAAACCAATAGTCCAGGAGTGGCAGCAGGTGTCCTCTTCAAGTTCTTATTTGGTTCCTTCCTCCAGTGTTCGACTCTGCCTTCCAAGCCAAAAGCCTTGCCTTTTATTCAGTTTTCGCCCATTCATTCCAGCTCAGCTGTCATTCACCCAGCAGGGTGGCTGTCCTTGCCGGTCAATCAGCCGGCCAATCGCCACAGAGTGCATTTGGGTCTCCTAGGAGACTAAGGACAGGGAGTTTGGGACACCTCCCTCACTTCCTGCCTACCCCAGACACCCTGGAGCCAGAGGCGGGCTTCACTTGTGAATCCCGCCAAAGGCAAAGCGAACAATTGGACCAAACCTGGTTTGGCGCACAGAGTAAATCTTAAGAAGGACCTTTCCACATAGAAATGGAGGAAAAAAGAAGACCGGTGCCATTTTGCCAAAAATGCCACCCTTGGGTGCTTCAATGCAGCTGCGAACGCAGCCCGCGGTAAATGCGCACCCCGGTAGTTAAAACGAAACCACTCCCACCAGCCATTCAGTAAGGAGAGGGTAACATAAAATTGTTACGTGAGAAGCTAGACAAAGGGGATACTAGGTAACCCCTCCAACATCCTATTGTAAGATTGTGTGTGCTGGGTCTAGAAAGTTACAAATGTAAGTAAAGTCACTTTCACTTTACTGCTCTTGGAAACAGTAGTTTATCCAAGAGAAGGTATTTAAACCTTTTGGAAATCTGAAAGACTTCCCTGGGCCACTGCACTGAAGGTGCTGTGTGACCCAATGTAAAAGATGATGCCTATGGATGTTTGTCAGACTCCATAACCAAAAGAAACCGTGTACAAAATCACATTAAAATACATGAGAGGGGGGGGAGGGGGGGAGAGGGTCTCGCTCTCTCCAGGTTAAAAAAAATCAAGTCCTCAAAATCCAGCAAAGTTACTGGGGGTCTCTAAGGTGGAGGGAATTGGCACATTTCTGAGAATTCTCCCTAACCGACACCCTCTAAAGAATTTTCGTTTTTTGTAAAATGTGCTTCGGAGCAGAGTTGTGGCAGCAGTAGCTTTTTTTGTATTGTATTAAGTTTTACTGAGCCTTACCACATTTACCGCGTGTGGCTCCAGACTGGCTACTGTCTTACATGGCCATGCCACAGTCTTTTCGTTAGTTCCTTTGGCTATTTCGTCCCATTCCAGGACCTGGATTTCCCTTTTTGGGCATACATTTGCCTGCAAAAGCTGCTTAGTTCACTGGCCTCTGCGGGTCACGAGTTTACGCGCCCAGGAAGTGGTCTGGCACTGTCTGGTCCCAATCCACACTACTTGTGCCACAGTGTCTGTTATGCAGATGAGCATGAGGGTCCCAGTGGTCCCCGATTGTACCACTGCTGGTGTGCAGGCATGGAGCAGATCTTGCCATTGACAGTCTGGGTGTGTGCACTCGCCAGTCTGTGGTTAAAAGGAGGGGTCCTGCATTCATTCACCAGATCTGAAGAAGGAGCCAAGTATCCTGCAGAGCCTAGCAGAACAAAGGATGACCCTGTGACACACTTCAGGAGGCCTGGCACCCGAATCCTGCTGCTGTTCCGGTGAAGCCCTGCTTTGTGCCTTATCTCAGAAGACCTGCAAACGTGCTTTGAACCCTTGGAGTGGTGGGACCAATCACTCTAGGTGCCGTCTGGTAACCCTGCAAGTGCGCCTGTTCGGAAGTGTGCCAGGGCCATCCAGTGGGCTGTCCAGCTCGAACCTAGGTTACCGTGCAGGAGCATCGCTGTTTCAACCCCAGACTTTGGGGAATTCTAGCTTGTCCAACAAGGCGTCCTTCTGCCAAATTTCATTTTGGGCTGCAAGATAGAAGGCTGTGTCATACTGTGCTGCAGTGACATTTGCTGAAGACTGGTTTCCTGCATTCATTCCAGTGCCCTGGGACTTGCTGCATCAGTGTTTTCTTCTTTCCTTGTCAGAATAGAGTTTAGCAGCTCCTGTGCCATACTGTACCTGCACCCACTGTGCATCTGGAAGCGAATGGAGGGTGGGAAATCGTACCTCTGGTGACCACCTCTAGACCTTCCAAATCTGGTCCAAAACCAAACTAAGGGTGGTGACTAGAGAAGTCACTTACCAGTGACCATTTGTTCATCCAAACGCATTCATTCATTGGGGGCTGTTTTTGTTGGCCTTCCTGTTGGTTTGGGTAGTGTTTGCCGCCTTCAGCCCTCCGAACTTCGGGAACAGCTTTGTTGACAGTAACAGATCCTCACCTAGCTTGTGGAACCCGTTTCAACCCTTCAGAATTTTTCGAACCTTTTCCTGCTTCCTAAAAAGTGCTTGTGAACTTTGCGCACAACCGTGTGCATTACGCATGCATTGAACATTGAGCACAAGGCTCCACTCAGCTTGGGGCTGGACTCCTAAAGTTATGTATGTGTATATATATATGTGTATATATATGTGTGTATATATATATATATATATATATTACATAGTGTGTTTGTGTGTTCTTTTGCTAGGGCATTTCATTGTGTTTTTGGGCCTCCAATAAATGGCATATTTTTGTATACTACTATATTACTATATTATTGTAATTGTGGTGTGTCACTGTGTGTGCTCATTGGAGATCCCTGATCACCCTCACTCCTCCTGAGACGACGTCGTCTTGACTGATCTCCAAGCTACCTTGGATTGGTCTGGCTATCTTCCCGGAGGTTTCCCCTGTTCATCTTACAAGGGTGGCCTCCTAAACTTCTGTCCACCAGGCCATAGTTTAGCTATCCATTCTGACCCCCCCCCCCCGCGCACTGTCTCAATAGGGTTCTATAGGCGTAAAGCCCTATCCCTCTATGTGTTCTGGCCTGGTTTCTCCCCAATTGGGAAATTGTATTTTAAAGGATTTCCTCTCGTTTTTACTGAACTTTGAAACTCTTACAACTACCTGTTGGGTCAAGCTAACACTTGTGACACTCCCTAAACGGCTTATAGCCTCCTGGAAAGACTATTCTTTGGCCCTGTGACTCTAAGGGCACTAATCTCCTTCTTTTCCAGCTAGGGAAGGACTTTTTAAGGTTAAAGCCTTCGTTTTGTATGGTGTTTGGTAACGTTTTTCTTAACATATTAGTTCTCGAAGTCTTGATTACTTACCTGTTTCTATATCTTCACTTGCTTCACTGAAGTTCATTGAACGTTTTTCCAACTGTGTTTAAAAGTGAAGTTTTAGTACTACTAGCAGAGTACACCAAGGCAAATGTGAATATAATAGTAGTGAATGTTTTAGTGAGCTGCTTACCTCTGGTTTTAAATTGATCCGAGTTGTCTAAGGCCTAATTAAACCGCATTTTTGTACATTCTGCCTAACGTGTATTAAGAGTGCTGTATGTATGCTTAACTGAACCTTTCAACCACTCACACCCTCATAAGTCTAAGCATTGCTGTTCAGTTGCACTCCCCACAGAGTTTGGCTAGTCATTAGTGTTTTTCCCTGTTCATCCGAATAGGGTGGCCTCTCAAAATCTGTTCACATGGCTGATTCTAAAAATCCATCTGAACAACATGGCTGAGAGAAACTTTCCTAACCAGTGGTTGAAGTGTACGAAAAGAAGTAGTGGGACTATGTTGCCTGCTGGCCTGTCCCCACTCCAAACAAACCCCATTGCCACGCCCCTTCCAGGTGCCATACAGACCCCTAAACAAATGCGCCTGCTGTTTAAGGGAACGTTCAGTGCAAACTTCTTCCTACACTTCTATTTTCAAAAACTACTAATCCGGAATGTTTTGTGGGGTGGGGGGGGGGAAAGAGTATAGGAACAGTAAAACCTAATTTTAAAAAAAGTAGAGGATCACTGTTCCCAACTGCTCCCACTCACTTTGACCACTGTTCCTAACTGTCTTACTGAAACCCTGAGTCACATGTTTCCAGACAGCACAGAGTGGTTGCAGGCTATACCAGTGCCAGTGTAGTGCTAATTGTCACTTAACAAATAACATTTTATGTTTCTCTTAAGAATTGTGATTTTACTGTAACTTTAATGCTGCAAGTGTTTAGCTAAGTGTTCGGCTCGAGGCGTTTGGCGAAGAGTGGTTTGTTGGAAGCATTTGCTGCCGCTGCTGCCGTTTAGCGTGACCTGCAGCAACATATTCAACATCAGCGGCAGACAGAAGAAACCAACTGACGACGAGACACAGTTTGGAAATCTTTGGAGTGTGAAAGTCTGTCCAGCACGAGGGACATCGGTGAGAGACCCATCGAAACAGTAACGCCATGGAAGCGGCGGATGGGGTGAGTGAAATGAGTGAATCCTTACTACGCTCATGCCCGATAAATACTGTGAACGTGGTAATCGTAGAAAGTATGGCTTGCCATATGGCAGAAGGTATGAGAATTGCACCAGCCAGGGAGCAGGTCCTTGTTGAAAATGAAATGACTGAACTGGTCCAACTAAAATCTGCGAATCAAAAGACTTCCATTAATGAGGGAACAGAAGATAGCGTGAAGGAAATGGGAACGCTTCCTCAGGAGCCATCATCAGACGCCCCAGGGCCCACTGCATCGACCGCAACTAACTCATTTGAAACACCACTGATTGAAACAGGTAATCCAACTCCTTCACCAGTCAGCGAGGGTGAAGGGTGCTACTGGCATGGCAATCCCTCAGAAGGAAATACCAAGCCCCAATGACTTACATCCCAGAGGGGAAAACCAGACGGCAGGGGCTGGGGTTGGCCAGTGTGTGCCATCTGTGACTAACATGGGGGTTTTGGCAACTGACCCTGGTTGTCAATCTGCACCCATAGGAGATGGGTAGGGGAAACGCTCAGCAATCTAAACACTGGTCCATGAATGTCCAGAAAACAAAAATCCGACCTGTGCCTACTAGGAATCATGCAGCTTTGCCCTACCAACATCCGGAAAGAAATTTCTGATGTTGAAACCAAGAGGCCTGTCTAAATCTGATCTAACTACTAGGAAAGACTTCTAGTATCCGCTGTTGATGTCCACTAGACAGGGGGTGGTGCAATTTGGAGGGGAATCTGGGATTGGAGATTCAGATCAACTTTTGCTGGAATCTGCATCAACACTGGAGAGCGGCACGTCAAGTATGTCCCATCCCAAGCAGCTTTCAATCCAACACCTGTCGAGACCAGCTGCAGGGGATGTGGACACTGCGGGCACGAACATTTTACCCCCAAGAATCCAACAAGTGTTTGTTTCTGAGTAAGGGGGGCACCAAGGAGAATTGTCTTGGGTGGGGGGCGGGGGGGAGTGGGAATTGGGACCCGCCAAATCGCACAAATCACATAAAGTGGGAGTCGAAGTAGGATGTCAAATAATTCAAGATAAGATTGATGATAACGAGAAGAGGGAAAATCTCGAAAAACAGAAAAAGACACTGAGGCTTCAACAATAGGAACATTAACAGCTATTATGGCACCCTTCATGAAGCTGTATGATCAGTTAGGGGATCAATTGAAGGATCAAACGACAATGCTGGCCATGTTGGCATTGAAAATGACTTTCATGGAAGACTTTATAACTGCAATACAAAAAGACATGGACTCAAGTATGGCAAATGTCACCGGCTTACTCCACACAATTTTAGATCCCTTAATTATGGAGAAGAAAATGTGCCGGATGTCAAGAACTTTTGACGCCTTGGAAACAAATATCCGCAATGAAAAAATAACTGAGGGACCTAATGACCAATTTGAAGAAAAAGAAATCGGTCCTCTTCTCCCCCCCACCCCCCATGAGAGAGGGGGCCTGAGGAACAGAAGCTTGTAGCTTCAACCAACCCACCATGATATCACCAAGAGAGGAGGTGAGATTGGAGTCGAATGACCCAAATCAAGAGCAGACCGCAAAACGATTCTGGAAAAAAATATCAATGCATCAAATGCACCAGATGTCATTGTAGCGGATGGGAAGCAGTAAAATCAAGGGGAGGAATTTAGTTCCCTTACACACCTCGTCAAAACAAGTATTCCCAATCTTTAGGGGAGCCAATGTGCAACCTCACCAGAAAGACAGGGGGCTACTTAAATCTGCCCTAAGGGCAAAGGGGCTCCTGCCCCAGGGGGAAAATAAGAAATTGCAGGCAATTCAAAAATAAAAAAAAATTTAAAAAATCAGAAGATCCCGGTTAAGCAGAGTGATGCTGGTCAAAAAATATATCAACATAACAGTACCAACCAACAAAACTATATTCTTTCCGGAGAAGATCACCAAACTCCCACAGTTGGAAATTCAAGCTCCAAACCAACTTCAAGATGGAGCGCAAGACAGTAAGGAAAACAGGAGCAAAATTACATAGGAAGATAGAAGTCCAGAAATAGATCTAATGAACATGTCAACCTATTCAATTTCAGACTATGCCACGGATGATGAGTCAGAGAAGGAAGAGGAAAGTATAGAGGATGAAACTAAAAATAAATCAACCATGATGATCCGTCAGTCGTCTGAGGTCCCCAAAGTCCCAATATGTCTGCAAATAGAGAAACCTACTAAAAGCCAATGGTTAGTGGGGAAAGCTTAGCAAGACGCCACAGTAAAAAAGGGAAGAACAATAATTTCACCAGAATCAACAAAGGATAAGGATCCTTTAGATATTCGCATTACAGCCCTGGCAAATTCGAATGAGCGTCCTGCTGCAAAAGATAGCAGCGTAAAGGATTGGATCAAAGATGTAAGACCCTCTGAAATGCCTGCATCCTTTGGCAGAAAGAGAGGGAAGATCTAACTCCCAGGACCGAGAATCAGGAAAAAATCGAGGAGGATCAGAGGCAAATAAAACATGGGGCTACCAAGATTGTCTCCTCTTAGAAAGAATGACCAGGGAATCCGATGGATTAATTCTCAACAGAGCGAATGTCTTAAGATTATTACATCACGTTCCGTTGTTAAGACCATTGACATCTGATGACCTGACAATAGTGGAGTTTGTGGATGAGCAGACGGACCGAGTAATCGTATACCCCACCACTCCACTCATAACGCAACTTTTGAAACATGAAGCACCCTCGCTAAGACTGTTGGGGTTTGATCTGACGGAGCAAAAAATTATACTTAAACCAGCGAAAGTGTTGCATTT
The DNA here is from genome assembly GCF_040938575.1 of Ambystoma mexicanum. Taxonomy (NCBI): domain Eukaryota; kingdom Metazoa; phylum Chordata; class Amphibia; order Caudata; family Ambystomatidae; genus Ambystoma; species Ambystoma mexicanum. The sequence goes on from NC_090936.1 coordinate 665,151,516, forward strand.
ACAACAAAAAGATGATTGGAGATCTGAGAGAACAAGAAGGGGGGTTTGAAAACGACGGAGGACCCCGGAAAGGCGCAGACATGAAAGATCGACTAGCAGATGGAGAGAGCAAAAACCACGAATCATACGGAAAGAGGATAATAGGGATTGCAGGTATAGCAAAAGACTGAGTCCTTACAGTAGGAGAAATGACCGAGAAAGAACGACCCTAAGAAAAGAAGAGGGGGGGAGAGCACATGGATCCAAAGAAAATTGGATATGGCTGATGAATACGGTTGCAGAAGAGATTAAAAAGCCATAGACTCAACCGGGTGGCAAGTTGAAATACAAGGGGATTCAAGCACCTGCTGACCAATGGGGGTGATATTATTGAACACAATATATTCTGACTGCAGGAAACGTGGTTAAGAACACTGCCACTGATAGGCTATTTGACACATCTTAATCCAGCGACTAAAGGAGAAAAAGGCCGGCCTATGCCTGGTCTACTTATATCGATTAAAAACAAACTTCAATTTACGGTACTCGAAGAGTTGTTACCGACCCCGCTAATACAAATAGTGGTGGGAAAAATAAACTGGCAAAATCGTAAAGAAGGGAAAATTCTGATTCTGCTTAACTTGTATTGGAATCCGGCAAGTGTAGCAAGTATGAATTTCCCAACTCAAGTGGCAAACTGGATTGAAAAATGTAGGTTAAAATGGAAAGACCCCTGGTATGTGATCTGTGGGGACCTGAATGCAGTTTGTTTGGACAATTTTGGATCCCCAATCTTTCATCAGCCGATAAGAGGCACAGCAGCGGAAAAAAGAGGGATCTTGTGGAAAGAAACCATTGAACCCCTAGACGTTGCAGTGTTGAATGGCAATACCATTTGGGACTTCCCGGCAAAGATCACAAGAAAGGGAAGAAGCGGGGTCAGGTACTTGATTATATATGCATCTCTGGAGAGATGGTGGACGCCGCAAACAGATTGACGATGGTACACATGGACGAATGTGACCACAGCCTACTGTCTGCAAAGCTGATTCTTGTTTATTATAATCGGGGGACCTCATACCATGTGAATGGAACAGTAACCAGCAGGAGAAATGGAGTTAAAATCGCTCCGTAAAAAAATCCAGTGCTAACTGACCAACTGAGATATGCAATCGACTGTGCCCAAATTAATGAATTACTAAAACCCATAAATTATTTGGCTTTATTTAATCTGTTTGAGTCTAAATCCGGGAGATGCATGAAAGAAGGGATTAAACACCAGCATGCCTATGATGCAATGGTTGCAAAAGAGAAAAAGAACATGAAAAAGATTGCCTCTCTAAAAAAGGACAATTTGCTGACAGACATTCAGCGGAAAAAGATAAGACAACATTATCACAATTGGCTAAGTCGTCACAAAAAAGTAATCATGAGGAATGATGCAGAGAAAATGTTAACCTTACTCAGTACAAAGAATACGGCTGAGATGTGGAGAGTAATAAATCAACAGGATTCCCCACAGGAAGCGGTAATTCTAAACCCAATTCCAGCAGCAACCTGGGTAAATTACTTCGGATCATTTTTTGAGATCTATCTGGACAGGATGCAGTGGCGTGTACCAACAAATGAAAAATGGGATATGATTGAAGCTGATCCAGATGTAATTGCGGAAATCATCTTCAAATCCTCAAACTCAAGAGCTCCTTTCCCTGATGGTTTAAGCAACATAATCCTAAAACAAGACATGGACCAATGGGTGATTTTCTTGTCAATACTGTTTAAATACATAATCAAATCTAGGAAAATCCCAATCTCTTGGAGGGAGTCGATCATCATCCCAATCCATAAGAAGGAAGCAAGGTCAGACCCCGTTAACTACCGCCCGATTGCCTTATTAGATGTCCCGGGAACTTTTTTTGCCTCCCTAATATTGATGTCTTTAAGGAGATGGGCCATCGCTTCGGGACACATTGACATCTAGCAGTGCGGCTTTGAAAAAAGGCATGGACACGAGCATCAACATATTTTTAATAAATCTGTTAAAAACCTGTATTGGGAACAGCAGAGACAAATTGTATATCGTATTTATAGATCTAACGCAAGCATTTGATCTAGTGAGTCGCCCGTTACTTTGGTCTAAGTTACATCAGTGGAGCTGCCCGCACTCGCTGTTGGCCCCAATTAAAGATCTGCACGTCAAGACATCGATCAAAGTAAGATTGAATGCAGCGGGGTTACTAACTAATGCAGTTGCAACAAATAAGGGACTAAAGCAGGGGTGCACCTTGGCCCCGGATCTGTTTAAACTCTTCATCTCGGATGTTGAACTCTGCATTGAAGGAAATTATCTGTTTTCCTCCAAAAATTGCCAACATGGAAGTAGGGAGACTGTTATATGCTGATGTGGTTCTCATTGACCAAACCCCGGTTGGGTTAGAGATAATTGGTTGCCCTACAGTCCTATATTGAAAAAAATGGACTAGTCATCAACCTAAAAAAATCATTTGTCCTCCCATTAGGATGCCAACAAGGGAAATGAAAATACTATGCTTGGAGCCTGAATGAACTAAAGATCCCAGTGGTGGCCTCTCTTACCTATTTGGGAGTTTGCTTAAATACCAGCACCATCGAAGCACCGAGACAGGAGAGCCTCGTAAGGAAAGCACGGACTCTGGCAGGCCAAGCAAAGATTTTACTCAAAAAATATGGCAGTTATTCAATAATTCCACAAGTGTCAGCCATTCTAACCTATGGAGCGGAAGGCTACCTTAATTTCAACCCAGGGAATTGGGCGAAAATAGAAGGCGCCTTTTGGAAAAGGGCGTTGAACATTCCCGCAAGCACCCCAATACAGGCGGTGAGGATGGAACTCGGTCTCACCTCGCTAAGGGCAATAGCTGAATGGAAAACATTGTCATACTTCGGGAAATGTATTCAAGAGGAGGTGAAATGGGGGTTTTCATGCCTAAAAAAAAAAAAAAAAAAAAAAAAAATACAAAAAAAAGCCGTAGCAGAACAAAGGGAGCCTGTGTTGCAAAAAAATGGGAGGTGGAATGCAAGATAATCTTGGCCAGCATTGAGGAATCGGTGCAATCCCTTATCGATAATCCAGAAAAAAACAAGAAGAAACTGTTTATCCAGGATTGGATTCAGACATAGGCCGAAAGACAGCAATACAAAACCTATGGGAGACCATTATATGAGTGCAGGAAATTAAACACCTAACCAAAGTACCTGCAAGTTTTCCCAAAATGGTTTTTCAGAGATCAGTTCTTTCGATTTTCTTTGAACTTGTTTCAGAACAAGGTGACAAAAAACTGGGGCAAATTAGATGGCAATTCACTAATCTGTAGATTGTGCAAGACTGAAGATTCACAAGAATCTACAGAACATCTGGTGATTGATTGCAAAGCGCTGGATCAACAAAGAAGAAAATTAATGTTGGAGGTGGTCACCAAATATGGCCAGAGAACTAGAGACGTCTGGTGGAAAATTTTGCTTGCAGGAGAGAAGACATCGATAATTTTGACTTTGGTTAAATTTTTAATAGTGATCCAGAAAAAAATTGAAGATTAAAGGAAGAACTAGGAAAGCGGCTTTTCTCTATAGCATCAGGCTGTACATGGTGTATGAAGTTATATGATTCTATTTTCCTTTGACATACTTTTTTATTTCTTGATCTGATATGTTTTTATTTTTTTATTTTATCTCGGGGACCATGGTGGTCCAAGGTTGTCAAAAATGTGTAACCAATATGAACCACTTTAAATTTTAAAAACATGTTTTAAATGCTGCAAGGATTGCTCTACAAGAAAGAAAAGTGTGTGTGGGTGTCTTTGTCTGTCTGGCATTCCAGGCTGGCTTAATGATCATGTGCCAATACAAAAATGGAATTGTATGTAGAGGTGAACATGGGTTTTATCTATAAAGGTTGTGGGAGGGGGCCATGCAAATGTCTTTTTCAGCATACCAATAAGTTAGTCAATGTAAAGCTTGCTTGATAAGAGTGTCTGTAGTGCAAGGATTTGGTCCCTTGTAATAGAAAGGTATGCTATGCAAACAAAGATTTTAATTCTATTTACTTATTTAATTTTTTAGGGCACAGAGTACAAAGTTGGAAAGTTCCCCTTTGCTGCAAACAGTAGAGCCAAAACCAATGCGGACACTGATGGTTTAGTCAAGATTTTGAGTCATAAAACAACAGATAGGTTGCTCGGAGCCCACATCCTTGGATCGGTGAGTATTGGTACTTACTTGCAACTACAAAAATTGTTTGGGTGAAAAATTATTCATTTTTAAAACAGAATCATTTGTAATGGTTTTGTTCAGTATGTCATGATGGACACCCCACACTTCCCAACTTAATTCTGCCTGATTGATCAATGTCTGAAGGATGACAAGCTCAGTGGTTCCTGGCCAGATTCAAATATGGGGATGTGGTTGCACATTGATCTTTGAAGCAAGTGCTGAACATGCTGAGATAGCTTACTAGCTCAGTGGTTTCGGTCAAAGATGATTCTATATATTGTGATGGTAGATATGTATGGTTTAACATCAGTAGACATGGTAAACTACAAGTGTCATCCTTGAAATGCACCTTTTTTTTTTTTTTTTTTATTGATATGTGGGATGCTTTCATTTCCTCACAGATAAGGGTGATTCTCTCTATATTTCAGCAAATTAAACCTCCACATACAGTGTGCCATATATTAAATGTTGTCTTTTGTTTAACAATCACACTTAATTCCAAGCCCTTTATACTTTGATCTGGAGAGATCACATGAGTATTCTTTTTAATTGGGCAGTTCCTAAGCATTGCAATAAAATCCATTCTTTGGTCCCTAAGAATCACAGTTCGACGTGGACGAATCTCAATGTAAAAACATTGCTGATGCAGAATGATTCAAACATTGCATGTATGTCCTTCATCTCGGGAAGCTGTAATCAACAGTATAACATACTTGTTGCTACATTGTCAACAGGACTAGGCCTGCAAATCCTAGAAAAAAACTCTGCTCACGATAGGAAGAAAAACATACAAGAACTCCTTTGTACAAGAGAGAAAAAGAAAGCTTAACACACGTGGAGACGACTTGGATAGTAGGAAAAACACTTCTGCTCTTACATAGAAATGATAAAGAAGGTAGTACTAGCTAAGACACTGCACCATAACATAATTACAGCAGGTAGGTCCCAAGGACTTGAGACTACAAAATAAGGAGACTCGCATGCAAGAATTTTTTGTCTGGATAGCAATTTTCTCGAAGAGCCAAATGTAATTAATACTTTAAGACATAAAAGATAATGGTTACACATCATATATACACTATGGCAAACTAGGTCTTCGTACTTTCACATTTCTAGCATCCCTCTTTATAGTTGGAATTCAAACATGAGTAGTGAAAAGTAAATTTGCATGGCAGGCTCCACAGCGGAACCTTTTACCTAGGATATTTTTTAAACTTTTGCAATGTCTAATACATTTGTGGCGGCAATCAGAAATCTTATCAACCTCTCATTGGTGGGAGGGATTATTCCAGAAAAATTAAAACAGAGGTTTCCCACTTATTTAAAAATATATTTTTTACAAATCTGCATACCCCACTCATCTCACAAATTCCCCACCTGATTTCCACTATTCCATATGTTGCAAAGCTTTTCGTAAAAGTGGCGGTTCATCTATTACAGTCCTTGCAACAAATTAATGGTTCCCATGCAGTCTTGCTTTAGACCACAACGTAGGACAGAATCGGTCATAGTGAGTAGTCTTGATGAGGTCAGTCTCCTGGTACTGGAGCTCCTAGATCGGGTGGCAGCATTTGATGAAGTACCTCAGGATATACTGTTGAATAGATTAAGTGAAATAGGCTGCAGCGGTAAAGATTTGTATTGGATACTCTTCTTTCTAACCAATCTTAAACAAAAGGTGTTACTCCCTTCCTTCCACTCGAGATTAATTCCTCTTGCCAAGAGTAGCACAGGGAATCTGCTTTATCACTACCACTTTTGAACAATATCTTTGACAACTATTGAGTCTCATTAAAGATTTCAGTGCATATAATTCTGCGAATGACACAACAGATTTTAAAATTGAAAAATAGTTGCAAACTGCCACTAGCTTTTTTAATTTATCATTAATTATTCATAATTCGATGGAGGCCAACCATCTAAAAATGAATCTGATAAAAACTGGGATCATGGTACTTGGCAGCTGACCAAACAATTTCTGGCTGCTGTAATTGGGATATCTCTCCCCTCTCAATCATAGTGAGTAATCTGGGAATCTGCATGGATAATAATTTCACCAGAAACATAAAGGTCACCTATTTTGAATGGATACTTTCCTGCCACAGATTTCTCATCTGATATCCCTATGCCAGCGCTGCTTTTCTCTGGAAAATGTTCTGCTGCAAGGAGGCACAGCTCTGCATCAGTCTGCATCAGTCTGTCCAATGCCTCTACGTGCCTGCGCCGGCTTGGGGCCTATATATATATATATATATATATATATATCTTTTTCTGCACTCTGTTCACTAATTGGGAACATGCTTGGCTAGTTTCCTTTTTTAAAAATGGCATCCCGACTCAGATGAAGGCCTCCTGGTTCAAGCCGTATGCAGATTGCGGCGGGCATATGTCGGTCTCTGATCTGTACCGAATATGCTTGTACTCCTTGGGCAAGGACCACGACACCAAAGATTGCGTGTCATGTCAGTCTTTGCACCCGAAGGCCTTCCGGGAATGGGTGGTAAAGCTCTTCACTTCTCTCCACAAGGCAAAGGGTGAAGTTCTGTGGTCTCAGGCAAGATGGCACAGCGCAACACGCCAAAGATCGGAGAAGCATCGGAAGAGGTCAAGCTCCCTGAGTCCTCTCCGCCACTCTTCTTCCTATGGAAAGAAAGCGAGCCACCGCTCTAAGGGTAACTTTTCCAACCCGGTCCTCCACCGCGGAGGAATGGGAGAGCTTCCACCTGAAGACGCTTGACATCTTCACCAAGTCTCCGGCAGCTACAGCCCGGGCGCTTGTGGTGCAGACAGTGGCGCCATTAGCTTCGGCGGTGGTACCAGTGGGTCCCACTGCATCTTCTGCGACTGGCAGCGTGCCCTCAGAAGACCACTCCCACACACCTAAGGTCTTGGGCCTGGTCCAGAAGGAGAGTGAGGTCTCTCGGTGCCACCAGGCCCTGTTCTCGGGTGGCGCGGCACGGGCGTCGTGGGCTCTGCAGAAATACATCCCACTTCCCAGGGACGTCTTTATGCCTAAGATGTTTGATGTCTACGACGCGAACAGTGACCTGGTCCCTTTTTGGGTGTAACCCATAGGGTCTAGGGAGGCGAGAGACTTACCAAAAGAATTCTATGGGGGATGTGAGGACATGCTGGACCTGGCAGAGGACCTGCAAAGATCCTGCAGCCTAGACACTTACCTGAGTTTGACATTTTACCAGCTCCCAACCCAGGTAAGCATTGCATGCCTTCCAATGCCTGATGGCTAAGGTGACCGATACTCTGGGACGCTCTGCTCTGTCCAGGTCCAGAGTTCAAAATGAACTCTGACATTCTGGACAATGCCGCAAAGAAGGAAACGCTCTTGCCCTTTAATGTGGCAGTGGACAGGGACCTGGCGAGGAACTGGTTACCAGACATTTGGTCGAAAAAAATTGGTCGACTGGATAAATGGTCGAACCAATTTGGTCGAAAACCAAATGGTCGAATTTTTTATTTTTTTATTTTCACCCCTTTTTTGGGGGGGGGGGTCCCACCAACCCCCTTTTTTTCTAAAAAAAAAAAACACTTTTTTTCCCCTAAACGAAAACCAACAAAATACATATATAAATAAAAAATAAAATATTTGACCATTTGGTTTTCGACCAAATTACGTCGACCATTTGTCTTTCGACCAATTTAGTCGACCACTTGTCTGGACACCGAGGAACTACTGTCTTACTTTGTTGAACCCAGCTTTCCCTTCCGCCCACGCTTCACCTGAAAGACTGGTGGTTCAGGCCGCAACACCTCTACTTTTCCGTCCCTTACACCAGATAGGGACAGTAGGAGGTTTGACACTTAGGGCAAGAAGTTGTTTGCATCAGACCGTTTTAACACTGCAGGCAATGAACTCCTCTTGTGCCATGGAGAAATTCTCCTTCGGCCTCTGGTCGTCAGTAGCTAATGCGTCAGAGTACGTCCCAGAGGGAGAGATGAGGGGTGGGTTTCTGCCCTTGGTCTTGGACAGCAAAGAGGCAGCATGTCATGCTGCTATCTGAACTGGAAATTGCGAACTGCGTGGGCAGGTCCATGGCCACCAGCACGGAGGTCAGACACCCTTCTTGGCTACAGACATCCGGTTTTGCGGCCTATGTTCAGACGAGGCTGTTAGACATCCCATTCGATGGACAGAACCTTGCTGACGCCCTCCAGAAGAACCAGTCATCTAAGGAGACTGCTAAGTCTTTAGGGCTTGCAGTCCTTCTCGGAGCAGGTTTTTTTGCCCTTTTCCCGCCTTTGCCCAGAGGGGCCGTGGGCAACCTGCCACGTGAAGGGGCCAGGGCAGGCGCTTCCTGAGAGGTAGAGGAAGGGTACCCAACCGGGGAGCTGTTGCAGCGACCACTGTTCCTTCCGATCGCCAGGGCGCCAAACCTTGTGACGGGCTTAATCACTTGTCGCCGGTGGGGGGGAGGCTTTACTTTTTCAGAGGTAATGGTCAGAGACCATGACAGACACTTGTGCATTAAAGGTCATTTGTCAGGGTTACTGCCTCCTGTATCACCAGCGCCCACCAGACCTCATCCTCTGGCCACCCCCTTGTCTCCGGATCCCATCCTCCTATTGGAGAGCCATCACACTTCTCGTGAAAAGTATGATTGAACTGATTCCACACTCAGAACGAGGAAGGGGGTGTTACTTCACCTATTCTCTGGTGCCAAAGATGGACAGAGGCTTGCGCACCATTCTAGATCTGCGGCTACTGAAATTCTTACCCAAGGTTAAGTTCAAGATGGTTAAGATGGTTTCTCTAGCACAGGTCCTGCAAGTCCTTGATCTGCAGGACAAGTTGGTTTCCTGAGTTTTGTAGTGAGCCAACAGCATTACCAAGTTTGATCTTTGTTGGCACCCAGGGTTTTTGCCAAACTGCTGTAAGAAGTAGCAGCTCGCCTGAGGAGGGAAGGCGTCCATGTCTTTCCCTACCTGGACGACTGGCTCATCCGAGCTCGCTCATCTGAGCTAGTGTCGGAGCATCTGCTCCACACCTGCACACGTTTGGGCTTTTTACTGAACTTCAAAAACTCTCAGGTTTCTGCTGTCTTAGTCTCGCAGATTTATTGGGGCAGTCTTGGATACCCGCCTGGGCAGGACTTTCCCACCTGCAGATGGAGTGGCTATCCTCTTTTGGATGGTCGGTGTCCTCCATTCACAGCAACAAGTCTGTGCCTCTGCTTTCCTGCACCTTCTGGGCCTCATGGCCTTTTGCATCCAAGTGGTGCCAGAGGCAAGGGTGTGCTTGAGATTGCTTCAGTGGCTTCTCTGTTGCCAATGGTTGCAGTTCCAAGTCCACATGTTGGACATGCTACAGGTCTCGAGCCAGGTGTCCCAAGATCTGTGGTGGACCGTAAGGGACCACTTGCTGAGAGGCGCATTGTTTGGTCAACCTTGGCCCCAGGTGACAGTACGCATCTCTGACTGCCTGGGGTGCTCACCTGTCGGACCTTACAGTGAGCGGACTGTGGTCTCCCATGGAGTTTCAGGAACTCTTTTTGGAGTCAAGAGTGATCAGGCTGGCCCTGGTTGATTTCCTCCCCTCTGTGAAACACAGGTCTGCTGATTCTGATGGTCAACCCAGAGGCCATGCACTACCTCAACAAGCGACGTGGCGTGAGGTTCTTGCCTCTGTGCAGAGAAGCAATGAGACAGTGGTTCTGGGATCTGGAGAACAGTGTCACTTTGACAGCGACTCATCTGGCCAGGCGAAAGAATGTTGCAGCGGATGCCTTGAGCAGACAAAATTCGTAGGACTTCAGAAGACTCGCACTTGGGGCCCAGGGCTCCAACTCTTATTATATGCATGAAGCACACAAGAATGCTGGTAGCAATGGCTGAGCAGCCAGGTTTATCTTAGAAGGGAAAAGGGGCTGTAGGGAGGTACACATCTTTATTTTATATGTAAACTACGGTAAAGGTGATTCTTCAGAAAGATGAGCTCTATAACACACAGTAAGTAACTTGGAACAACTAATGCAATCTTTACAGTAAGTAAATCCCTTTGCTATTACTTGTAGAATGGCAGTAAGCGATTCAAAGGTAAGTAAGGTTGTAAAAACGGTAAGGATGAATGAAACAAAAGCAACATAAGCCTGTAAATACTTTGCAATATTTTCACAGAGGCCATAGGTGTCCTCCTCTATCTAGTTATGAGTGGCTCAGGGTCAGATTGGAGGGTCAAACGAGCAAGGCACAAGTCGTAGAAAGTCAATAGTTTCAGAGGAAGTCTTCAGTAGCAGGTAAGTAACACTCTTTGGTGGGGAGAATGTTCAGGGACCTCGGGGGAAGGCTCCCTGAAGGCATGCAGGTATTCGGCCTGGGTGAACTCCCAAACACCTGAATCACTACTCCAGCAACACAAGAGCAGCTGAACAACACTAGGTAAATTCTACCAAGAGTCTCACAGTACCCTGCAAGTGAAGGAGAAGATGCAACAAAGTGCCCCCCGCGATGCAGCAGCACACCCGGTTGTTGGGGAGATTTATAATTTTTATGCTTCATCCGCTCTCCTAGTGAGACCCCCAGGTCTTTTTGTTGGGCTTCTGGACCATTTTCATTAAATCTGGAATGAGTGGAGCCATTTTTATTTTCTGTCTTTTGGAACTCTGTTATGTGGGTTTTACCTGTCCTATGGAGTCTACTTTGCTCATATTTCTTTTAAGGCATCTGTATTTTACTTTTGCAGCATGTGGCTTCTTTTGGGCAGTGTTGCTGGGAGCCCTTTGGGTTCTCCTTTGTGATTCCTTTTTTTATCATTACTTTCTACTGATTTTAGGTATAGAGAGATACTTTTTATCTCTCCTAAAACTTTATATTCTGAGAGATTGGCACACAGCACCTTATGTGCCAAGGGGATACCTAGTATCCCTCTTCTCTCGGCTCCTGTGACTTTTTAGTAACATAGAGCACCTTCTAGTTATGGCTGGTGGCAGTGGGCATGCTCTATCAACTATTGTGTTAATATTTACTGCAGACTGTGTTTACAGTCTCGGTTAGGCACTGGGAGTCTGGCTGTCCTGATTGGATAGCCACCTGCCCCTCTCAGTAAACTGCTATGACAGATTTCAGAGGAGTGTGTGCTGAAACTGAATAAAAGGAGAGGTTAATAAGGTGAAGGGCAAGCCAACCACTGGAAACTGAATTAACCGAAGACGACGACCAAGGACGCCTGCAGACCCTTTGCAACACTGTGAAGTGACCACTGCGATCTTGACTCTGTTTTCTGTGCGATAGAGGAACTCTGAAGAGGACTGCTCCTTCCCTTTGACTAATGGGAACAACCAGTCCCTAGACAAACTGCAATCTGAGCCATCCCCCGAGGTGCTGTGCCTCTCCAGAGCTGTAGACCACAAATACCAGGAGACCTCTGACCCAATTGAAGTGTTTTGTCTTTGAAAGGCCAAATCCGTCCAAGTCTTTGAGCTTCAGGTGAACCACCAGAGACATGATCTGACTCCTCCAAGTCCCCTCACCAGAGTGCATAACTCCAGGAATCGAAGAAGATTGACCAGGCAAATCGCATCCTTTGTTGGGGCTGCAGAAAAAGCGCCAAAACCGCAATCTGACCAGAAGAGCTGAGGAAATCTGTGCCAGAGGTTCTCCATCAAGACTGCTGCTGAGAGATCCCATCCATTGTCCTGCCTTTTGTCATCAGACCAAGGAATCGGGAGGTTGGGTTCAGCTGTGCCACATCCAGGAGAATCCAGCCACAAACAGGTTTTCAAACCTAAGGTACCGTGGGAAAAAAGTTATTGCTTACCTTAATCCGAAAAGTTGCTCCAGAGCTTTGGAGTGCACATAGAGGTGTCGTACCCCCTCTTACCTCTGATTCAAGATGCTGCTTGTGTCCCTTTAGAAAGGTCTCCAACTTTGGTTTGATCTTCTTGCATCTTTAAGACTAGAGACTAGAAAATATTCACTGTAGTTTCGTTCTGCTGCTTCACCAGACTTTGACCCTTTCCGAGCTGCCTTTTAGCTAGGGTTGCGTTTTTGACTTTAAAAGCGTTGCTGGGTGAAGAAACTGCCTCTAGAACCTTAAGCTCTGCTAGTATTTACTGAATCAACTATTTTCCTTCCAAAAAGACTATGGGCCTCATTCTAAGGTGTGCCGGTCCGGCGGCACACTACAACTCTGCGGGCAGGTCAGACTTGCCGGGCGGAACAGCAACCCGCCTGCGGAATTCCACGGAAGCACAGTTAACTGTGGCTGTGCTTCCGTGGTCCCCACTCCCACAGAATGGGCACTTACAATTTACCGGTGCCTGGCTTTCTGGGACACTGGGGTTGTAATCCCCTGGTGTTACCAGGAAGTCAGGCGCCAGTAAATCATTTTGGGTCCGCCGGTATCACCGGAACAGTTACCGCCAGACCCATAATGAGGCCCTATTTCTTACGTGGTTTTGCTAACTAAATGTAATTACTGTATTTCTTCAGTCTTACACGAGTGCGCGGTAGAACCGATAATACGGTCGAACTGTCATTGGTGTCAAATGCTGTAACAGTTGTAACTACTGGCAACTACAAACTAAGCAGTGGCCTTTGAAAAGTATCTAGAAGTATTTCTATGTTTTGGTAATTGTACTAAGTATTTTAAAGCATACCTTGTGTAAATATAATATATATTTTAATATACATTTATGTGTAAGGGTTTCTTTAACTTGCATTACTAACTAGGTTCAGTGTACTAACCTACAGCTCACATCTGCCTCTTATTATAAGCCTGACTGCTCTGCCACTCTACCAAGGTTCCACGAGTAGTACAGACTGATACTAAGAGTTGGGGGATATATAAACAATTGGGATAGTTTAAAAAAGTCTTACCTCACAGTGGACTTTAGGAAAACTCCCCTAACACCGGTCACAGGAATCTTGGTAAGGCAGATGAAAGAGGGGACACCGGAATGGATCTCGCAGCAGCAGTTGAGTGAAGAGGCTCCAGGTAAAGGATTCTTTGTGGTTCTGTGATTTTGGAACCCTTTTCAAAGCACCAGTGAAGAACGGTCACCGCCCGGTCCATTTGTCTCGCTTTCTCGGTACAGCACTCTGGTGAGGGGACTTTAAGGAGTGAAATCTAGTCTCTCGAGGTCTGGAAGAGGTGACTTGCTCTCCCAATCAGACGGACAGTTCCTCCATTTGAACTTCAGCAGCCTGAACCTTCATGCTTTGCTACTGAGAGGCTGAGATACAAGAAGTGGGACTTGTTAGACAACTTGCTCCTTTCAGCTTGGATGCCCGCTACAAAATCCATTTATGCTTGCAGGTGGCATACATTTTCCATTTGGTGCTGTGAGAGGGCTCTGGATTCTTTATCCGGGCCTATGTGCTGAATTTTCTACTTTCATTGGCCCAAGTGGGCCTGCAGATTGGGACTGTTAAGGGTTACCTTGCCACTGTTTGTGTTCAAGAGGTCCCCAGAACATGGCCCGTTTTTTTGCAATCCCTACTGTTATGCAGTCTTGGAGTGGAAGGGGGTTGTGTAAACAGTTTCCTCCCTGCCAGTTTGTGGTTCCAGCGTGGGATTTGAATTTAGTTTTAACATTTCTGATGGGTGCTCTGTTGGAGCCCCTTCATTCATTTTCCATTCGTTTAGATTGCTCACCCTTAAGGTGATTTTCCTGGTTACTGCCTTTCTGCTGAAGGTGGTCTCAGATTTTCTTTTCCCCCAGAAAATCATCTTCCTGTATTTTCTTTTACTCCGCCTCCCCCTTCCGAGGAAGAGGAACGATTCCATTGGTTGGACCCGGCCCTGAAGGTCTACGGCACTGAAGTTCTAATTCTCTTGTACTAGAGGCTAGGAAAGCTTTTCATTGGTTACGCTGGTTCTCGTGCTAGCAGGGCTATCACCAAGCAGACCCTGTCCAGGGGGATCTTTCATTACATCTCAGAATGCTGCGATCTGGCTGGGAAGGATGTGCCTGATGGTCTCAGAGCTCATTCCATCAGGGCATGGCTGCCACCTCTGCCCTGCAGAGGGGAGTCCCGGTACTGGACATTTGCCAGGATGCCTGTTTTGGTAGGTCAGTCCTCCATAGTGTTCTCATTTAGGTGGTGTCCTTCCTTCCCCCTCCTCTAGTTGTACGTCCTGCTTTGGTGGTTGTTAGGGGGATTTATTAGTTTTATGCGTAATCCCCTCTCTATGGAGACCCTCAGCCCTTTTTGCTAGACTTCTGGACCTTGTTCTTTCTCTACTGAGTGAGGGTAGCCTTTTTCCCCCTCATTCATTCTTATTTGCTCTTACCTTTGGGAACTCTGTTCTTTTTGTTTTACCTTATTCTATAGTCTTGCTTTCCTCCATTTCTCATAAAGGCATCTGTGTTACACTTTTGCAGCACACAGCACCCCATGTGCAGTGCTGCTTGGAACCCTTTGGGTTCTCCTTTTACATTTTTCATTTTTCCTAAGAACTACTGTTCTTAAGGATAGAGGGATGCTTTGTATCCTTCCTAAAACAACCTAAAACTTAGAGATTAGCACACACCACCTTATGTGGAGTGCTAAGGCGATACCTAGAATCCCCCTTCTCTCTGCTCCTATGACGTTTTGGTCACAGAGACAACGCTCAAGTAATGGCTGGTGGCAGTGGACGTGTTTTACTAACTAACATGTGTGCCATTTTCTATCGCAGACTGTATTCACAGCCTCGGTTATGCACCAAAGGGTCACACCTGTGTCAACTTTCTTTTTTTTGGCAATTTTTTGTGGTGTTGTCCTTTGTTAGCCCTTCTACCATTCTGAGAGGGGGGAAGGGCAGACTGTGAGTTTTACCTTTGCCTGGAACCCTTGGGTGTCCCCACCTAGGATCCAGTGTGCCTGTGATGACAGGGGAGCACTTTCCACTTCTATCCCCCCGTCCCATGCACTTTCCCTCTTCCCTGCACTTGCACGTTCTCAATGTCAATGGGGCCTAGTAAGATCGTCATTTTGTTCTCCCTTGTTCCCCTCCCTTGCCTCATCGTGCTCGGAAACACTTGTGTACGAGCGCAATACAAATAAAATATCAATATCCATACATGCAGAGTCCTTTCAGGAATGTGCTGCACAGCTTTACACCTTTTGTCAAAAGGACAAGTGGTCTCCCTCGTAGTTGCCAAGTTTGGAACAGATCAAAGCGGAAGACTGTCCGCAGACAGAGGGAGAAGTAGTAGCAGCAACTCCTTGGTTCTCTAGCAGTTCTTCAAAACACTGTCTTCTTTGAGGAAGACAAACCACTGATCCACAGACGACTCTTGAGAATTTTGCCAAACAGGTAACATTTCCCAACCAATCCTCCAGTCCAGAGGAATGGGAGACCTTTAGGCTAAAGATGCTAGACATCTTTGCCAAGGTGCAGATTGGCTCGGTTACGACTCAAAAAGATTCCGATCCGAAACAGCACCATGAGACTCTGCCTTTGGTTCCTTTCTCCACAGCACTGTGGGCGTCAGTGCTCTTCTGGTCTTACCCCGCTTCCGTTGGGCAAGTTCATATCAAGGAGGACTGAAGTATTTCACAAGGGGGGTGACTCTGTTCCATTTGATTTGAGTTGGAGCCACTTGGCTCCTGGGAGACGCGTGATATCCCAGAGAAATTCTAAGCGCAAGGAGAGGATAGCTTGGAGCTAACCTTTAATTTGTAAAATGCCAGCAGCCTCGATAATGCCCCAGTTTGGACATCATCACGGTCTCAACTCCTGGAAAGCCTTATGCCTCCCTCCAAACGATAATTTGGAAGGTTGTGGACACACTGGGCCTCTAAGCCATCACCCAATCAAGGCTTAACTCAAGCTCATGGACATCCTTTCAACCCAGCAGTGGAGTCACTTGTGAATGATGACCTTAGGGTTTGCTCCAGAAGTCTTGTTGAAAGGCCGTGGGCTTAGCTGTTTCAACAGTGCTCAACTCTCGCTGCTAAGGTAAGGGAGGTTGTCCCTTTTTCTACTCCTACCGTGGCAGAGGACAGGCCCCTCCAGTAAGAAACGGCTGTGCCATTCTCCCTACCAGAGTAGAGGTTGTGAAGCCCAGAGAAGGGGCATTGCATCAGTTCCCACTGCCCTACCCAGGCACAAAGCCCCTGCATAGAGGACTTAATACACTATATTCCAGTGCAGGGTGTGGGGATATTCCTTTTCAGCAAGGAGTGAAATGCGTTGCTCTATCCTGGACCTATCCTAGGTCTGAGGCTATCCCTGCACAAGGACAAGTTGAAGGTCAGTCTATCACAGATCCTTCAGGCCCGTGATATGCTGGACTGACTGGTGTCTCTGGATCTTCAGATCGCCTTCTTCCATGAGTCTATACATCTCAAGCACAGACAATACCTGTGATTCGCATTGGAGTCTTCCCACTATCAGTTCAAGGTTCTGCCATTCAGCCTTTATTCGGCACCCAGGGTTTTCAGCAAACTGCTGGCAGTGGTTGCCGCTCGCCTCATGAGCGAATGTACCCATGTCTTTTCCTACCCAGACAGGTGGCTAGGTATAGCTCACTCCCCCGACCATGCATCAACACACCTGTGCAGCATATGCAGCCTTTGCACAGTTTGGGCTTCTCCCTGAACTTCAAGAAGTCTCAAGTTTCACTGTCCCAGTCACTCCGATTTATGAGTACCTCCTGGACAGGGCCTTCCCGCCAGAGGACCAAATGAGAAATGTTTTCATGGTTCATGTCTTTCAATGCTAAGAACAGGCGCCAGCCTTGGCCTTCCTGAATTTAGTGGGCACCATGGCCCCCTGCATTCTGGTGGTGCTGGAGGCTTGGGTGCCAAGAGGTTGCTTCAGTGGTTACTCCTTGGTTTGTGGTCTCAACTTCCCGGAAATGTATCAGACATTTTGGTGGTCTCAAGAAATTTGTTTTGTGACCTCGTATGGGGGTCTGAGAGACAGCTTACTGAAAGGGTTGTTGCTTCGGCACCCCTGGACAAACTGATTGTAGTTACTGATGTGTCTTTGAAATACTGGGACGCTCATCTTCAAGATCTGATGTGGAGCGAACTTTGAGGGTGATGAGGCTAGCCTCGGTTGCCTTCCTCCCATCTATAAAAGCCAAATGTGTGCTAGCCCTGATGACAACATGGTGGCTATGCGTTACCTCAACCAGCGAGGTGGTGCAGAGAAGTAATGCCACTGTGGTTCTTGGGAGAAAAAAAGGTGTCTGATAGCGGCCTAACTGGCAGGGTTAGAGAATGTCTAGGCAGATTTCTTCAGCAGGCAGACTTCAGACTCCTACAAGTGGTAGCTTTGCTGGGAAGGCATGAAGGATATCTTCTCATTTTGTGAAACTCAAGTGGCTGCATTCAGTGTGAACAGGACATGTCTTTGCTCCAGGCCATTTCCTCTGGAGGGCACTTTGGGGATGCACTGATGGAGTGGGACTTCTGTCTGCTTTATGCATTCCCGCCAATCGCAGTCATTCTGCTTGTTCTCAGGAGACTCCACCTGTTTGGGTCCACATTAGTTCTGATTGCCCCAGACTGGGCCTGAATGATGTGGTACCTGGAAGTTATGGACATGTCCATTTGCAATCCTTGGTACCTCTCATAGAGGGTGGACCTACCTTCCCAGTCCAAGAGACGGTTGCTCCATCCAAACTTCAGCAGCCTGAACCTTCATACTTGGCTACTGAGATTCTGAGATGCAAAGAGTGATGTTTGTCGGCCGACATCCTGGATGTACTCTGTTCAGATAAAGTGGGTGGCCACAAACACATGTATGCCTGCAAGTGGCGTAATTCTCGACTTGGGAGAGGGATCTGGACCCTTTTACCTGTCGTACCTCTTCTGTTTTGTATTATCTGCTTGTTCTGGCTCAGACATGCCTCCATATTGGCACTCTGAAGGGATGCTTGGCCGCTATGTTGGTATCCCTACCATTATAAACCTCTAACGGGTTATTCAACTGGTTTCGTAGTTAGTGAAGGTGACCTCGAGGTTGCAACCCACCTTTCTTCCTATAGTAGTCTCGGATTTCCATCACTTTATCAAAATTTCCTGTGTTTTTCTTTTCTCAGACTCATCCTTCTAAGGCAGAGGAGCAATTCCATTTACTGAACACAGTGCAACCCCTCAGATACTATGTCTCGGAAGAGGGAAGTCGGGAACGATGACCAGCTTTTTGTGGGTTATGCTGGTGCCTATGCGGGCAGAGCTTTAACAAAACGGACTCTTTAGACCTGGATCCTTCTCTCCATCTCAGAATGCTGCTATCTGGCAGGAAAGATGTACCTGGGGTCTTGGGGCTCATTCAACCACAAGTCTGGCTGCCACCTCTGCCCTGCAGAGGAGGCTTCCTGTCTTGGCCATAAGCAAAGCAGCTACATCCTTCTTGCTGCACACGTTTAACAAACATTACTGCTTGGATTCCCTGTCTGGGCAGGATGCTCACCTAGGTAGAGCTGGCCTGCAGAGTTTTCTAGTAATCCATTAAAGGATCAAATGAATTACCTCTTGGTAATATTTTTTCTAACAAGTGTTTCTCCCAAAGATTACTCATCGCTCTCCCACCTGCCCCTATTGGGGCATAGCTTATACACCCTTTTGGTTCTGTGATCCCTCAGCTGCTGAATGCTAGGTAAAAAGGTATGACTAAGGCCATGGGGCTCAGAGCCTCAACATATATATTTAGTGTCCCCAACATCTTGTTTGGCGTGGGGCCCATAGAGGCATCTAGCTAATCGAAACCGGAGCAGCACTTCGCTGCCTAGTGGCTGTTAAGAAGGATTTCTAGTAGTTGACATGGACAGATTTTAGGAGGCCGTCTGTTAAGAAAGGTTTCTCTTTACTGCACATTTCCTTCTGTTTTTATGAACGCCCAAACATTTTGCTTTGATTTTTGATCCTGACGTGTACATTTTACAGTGCAGCGAAGCCTTAAGCTTCACTACACTGTCCTTTCCATATCCGTTGATGGGGAAACTGACGTCCTTCAGGCTGTCAGTACTGGGAAACATTGTTTCCCTTAGTCTTGTGACTTTTACTACTTTTATCATTGTACAATGCATCTTACCATGCGGTACAATGGGGCACACTTTTTGTTTTGCCCTAGACTAACACTCCAAGGATTGTTTGTTACTCTAGGTGTGCTAAATGGACAAGCTGGTGGGAGCAGTGACTTTTTACCATTTTTTTGGTGCTTTCCATTTTAGTTTTACCGCGTTTGCCACTGTGCTATCCTCCGCTCACTAGCCACAGTTAGTAGCCAATGTGCTGGTCTTGGAAGCAAGACCACGCAGAGCAACAGCGGTTCAAATCCCCGATCCGCTCTTAGAAACCTAACTCTGGTGTTAAGAGTGTTTTAATAAAAACATTTTTTTTTAAAGTGTCCAAACATGGCAGGGCCACATAGATTTTTGCTTGTCCTTTTGCCATCTTGTACTTTAGCCTTCTTCCTGGCTTGTGAGGCCGGGACAATCTTTATATGGACTTCCAGTGCCGGGAAAGCAGAAACTTTTGGCGGGCTACTGGAGGGCTGTGTGTTTGCTGGCAGGATGTGGGCTGGGACTGTCTGATCTCAATTCACAAACTGGTTTCAATGTGTGAGTGTTATGCATGAGTGTTCCCGCCAGTGGTCCTGCTTGGACCACTGCTGGGGTGTGTGCCTTGGCTAGTTCTGCTATTAGCTAGTGGAGTTCTGGCTCTTACCTGGCTTTTAGGATAAGAGGACCCCTGCACCCACTCTAGAGAGATCCTGGAGTAACCTGAAGGAGCCAAGACTCCTGTCCATCTGTGAGACCCGTTAAGAGACCGGAGACTCATCTGAAGGAGGCCTGGCGACCAACTTCTGCTGCTATCCTGGTGGAGCCCTGATATGATATGGCATTTATAACACATCTATACGCAAGTGTTTCAAGGCACAACGAGGCAATGGAGGGGAATAGAGGAAAGACGGAGACAACAATCTTACTAGGTCAGGTGACATTGAGATTGCGCAAGTGTAGGGGAGGGGAAAAGTGTGGGGAAAGGGAGGAAGGGAAGTGCAATAAATAGGATAGCAGTAAATAAATAGAAACAATAAGAAAATAATCAATGCGGCCAGCTGGTGGCAGGTGCAAGGGTAAGTGCAGACAACAGGTGTCAAGTGATGGTAGGGGGCTGTGGGGATACAGCAACAGCCCCTAGTGCAAGAGTTGCCATGGGGGCAGTGCAGGTGTGCAACTAGCAGGGAGGGGACCTGGGCCCAAGAACAGAGGGTAGCCAAGTGACCAGTGCAGTTTCAGCCATGAGTTCAGCAGGGGAGAGGAGGAGAGAAAGCAGAAGCAACAAGGAAGGTCTTGAGGTGCTTCTGAACCAGAGATGGTTCTCAAGTTTGAGAGGCAGGGAGGCTGTTCCAGAGGGAGACCCCAGCAGAAGATAGATCTACCACCAACTCGTTGCTTGGAGAAGCGACTGACCCTGACTGAGTTGGAGGCGGATGAGCGAAGGGCTCGGGAAGGAAGATATTTAGGAAGAGAGAGTTGAAGGCCTGGTCTTGCTATTGATCTTCAACAGTCCTGCGAGGAAGCTGTGACCCATGGAGTGGAGGGAAGATCCATTGCTGATGTCTGCTTGATACCCTGTGACGAACAGCTGTCGGAAGTGTCCTTGGACCGTCCTGTGGCTGACCAGCTCCGAGTTTGGGCTTCCGTGCTGCCGACATCGCCGTTCCGAATTTAGGCCTGGAACTTGGGGAGGACTGGGGGGGTTGTTGCAGGGGGTGGGGGGGTGGCGGCTCAGCTTATCCTACAAGACTTACCTCAGCAAAATTTCGGAGTCCTAGCATCAAGGGGACCCGAGATAGGAGGGAAAGTCTGACCGTGGCAAGTAAGGCCCTTTGTGTCACCATGCTGCGGTGACTATTGTGCGAAATAGCTTACCTGCATCGAGTCCAGTCCTGAGAGGGGTCCTGCAGTGCTTTTCTGCATTCTTCATCCGAGAGTCCTTTTACCATCGAAAGACACCAACCAGAGATCAGCTCGAACCTGCAAATCAAGGACTGAGGCTGATGGCGGGAAAATCAACCTTGGACCTTCCATTGACCTGACAAGTCCTGTGAAGAATCGGAGTACGGGGGAGCGGTTCTTACCTGCTCCTAAACTCCTTTTTTAAAGTTTTCACAACTTTTACAAAACATTTGCTATACTTTGGCTTTGCCATTGCTTGCTCGTGCAAGCCTTCTGACAGTTGGGGACACTTCTATTAGTTAGCATACTCTGTCCTCTAACCCTTGGAACTGTTCACTGGACCCCAGAGACCCTACCTTCATTTTTTTTCTGCATCACAAACTGTGTGTCGGACCTTTCCTGAAATTTTGGGCATAAAGCCCCAGACAATTCAGGGAAGGACTTTTGAAGTTGCGGTTAATTCTATGTGGACCTGTAGTACATAAAACGAATCTGCACTTTCCTTTACAGGAGTTTGATTTGTTATGCCCTACTCTAGTGGCTGTATATATGTAATCTATTTTCTGATGCTTGTGAATCTGCTTAGAATCACATGCTGTGCATATAGTCCGACATCTAGTGGTAACCGTGGAGTTTTGCATCTTGTCTTTCGAGGATCGAAAGGGAACGTCTACATGGGCGTGCCTGTAACACTATCCCTAACGTGACATGTAGTGTACCCAAAATCCCTCACGTGTCGAGGTGCCTCAGATTGTTTTTTTCTGCCCAGCTAGCTAGTCGCCTTATGTGGAGCTCTTACAAATTGCAAAATTATATTCTTTCCTGACCTCAGGTCGTTTATATATTATCCATCCCCTCTTCGACAAATCACTTCATGGACGGGACGCCATTTAAATTTTGCCCTACCTGTGAGGGCAAGTAGCCCTGGAAGGACACGCTCCAGAGGTGCAATAAGTGTCTCCCTTGCAATCACCACATGGCGTCCGGTCGATCTTGTCAGCTCTTGCGTCCTAAAATAATCAAGGAGTGTAGAGTTAAGCAGTGGGCAGCCTATGCCATGATGCAGGCTGAGGGTAGACCCCCCCCCACCCCCCCCATCGTTGCAGGCACCGACTGTGATGAGGAGGTAAACGACGGCCGTGCCTCTGATATGGATGCCATTGACCTCTCATCGGAGCAATTGCGCTCCAAACCTTTCATCCCCAGTCCCACCAGGCAGGACAATAGTTATTCTATGGGGAATGTACACCCCGGCGACAGGGATGCACCCGCTACTCATAGAAGCAAGCACACAACTCCCAGTACCGCTTCGATGGATTCGTCGAAGTGGTCTAAGACGCCAACGGGTACGTAGAGTTCCTCGGCGGCACCCGCCGATCCACGTGGTCGGCAGTCCTCCCTGCAACCGCATAAGCGGCATGCGTCCGGACATACTGCAGATAAGGGTGCCAGCGACAAAAGTCACAAGGCCGTCGAGACACCTCCTAATAGCGCGCCGACGCATAAGGTTCAGGCTCCGTCGAAATCTACAGCGAGGCCAATTGAAAAGCCTAAACCCCTCCTGGAAGCGCCAAACATCCACGAAAGTCTTGCAAAGATCGTTTCGCTGGCCAGTAAATGCAAGGACAAGTCGAAAGACATGTCCACACACCGGGAAACACAGGATGAATATTATGAGTCCACAGCCCTTATGCAGTACTCTCTCAGAAATATCTCAGCGTTCTAGGCAGGTAGATCCCCCTGATGAGCCCTTTCCCCCCTCTGGACCCCTCTGGTTACTCTTTATGGACCAGGGGAAAATTTGAATACTGTATGATATGATATATTTTTGTATCCCACTCGTACACAAGTGTTTCAGAGCGTGACAAGGCAAGGGAGGGGAACAGGGGAGAACACAACAACACTCTTACTCAGCCCAGTGACATTGAGAACGCGCAAGTGCATGGGAAAGGGAAAGGGGAAAAGTGCATGGAAGGGGGAGAGTGAAAAGTACGGAGCAGAGGAGAACAGATAAATAATAATAAAATTAAATAGATAATGGCGGCAATAAACAGTCGTAGTGCAGCCAGCAAGTGGCAAGTGCTGTGTTTACTGCAGCAGGACTGGGTAAGTCTGATAAGATAAGTGCAGAAAAAGAAGAAAATGGTGGGGTGGGGTCTGTATGGGTGCAGATACAGTCCCCAGTGCAGGGTGTGACCAGGAGGCAGTGCAGGAGGGTGGCAGGGTATAGCAGGTACCTGGGCCCAGGGGACAGAGGGTGGTCAGGTGCACAGTGCCAAGAGAGCAGATCAGCAGGGGAGAGGGGGAGCGAAGGCAGAAGCAAAGAGGTAGGTCTTGAGGTGCTTCCGGAACCAGAGATGGTTATCCTCAAGTTTTAGAGTTGCAGGGAGGCTGTTCCAGAGGGAGGCCCCATCTGAAGACGGAGATCTACTCCCAGCTCGTTTTTTGAAAAATGACTGACCCTGAAGGAGTTAGAGGAGCAAAGAGCTCGAGAGGGGGGGTATTTGCGGAGGGATAGCTGAAGGTATTTTGGACCCAGGCCCAGAAAGCCTTGTGGACAATGCAGAGGGTTTTGAATTTAATCCTTGCATCCACTGGGAGCCAATGGAGAGCTGGAGAGATACGATCCCTGGGCTTGAGGCCAAGGACAAGTCTTGCAGTCCTGTTCTGGATTAGTTGCAGAGGGCGGAGAGTAGAGGCATGGTGATTTAGAAAGAGGCTGTTACAATAGGCCAACCTAGAGAGAACCAGAGCTTGGGAGACAGTGAGTTTCTGGGGGAAGGAGAGGAAAGGCAGAGTACCTCTGAGGAGGTGCAGTAAGAAGTTTGAGTTTTTAGAGACCTCAAAGATGTGGGCGGAGAAGGAAAGCGTGGAGTCAAAGATGACCCCATGGTTCTTAGCCTCGCAAGTGGGGGTAGGAGGGAAGGCCAAGGGAGGCTGGCCAGAGAGTGAGGGGAAAGGATGGTGAAGGTGTGCCGATGAGGAGGATCTCTGTCTTGCTGGCATTCAGACAAAGATCATTGGCGGCACACCAATCTTGAATGGCAGTTAAGCAATCGGAGATGAGAGAAATTAGTTGTCGTTAGCGTAGCACTGGAAATTTGAACAGAAAATGGCCATGCAGTGGGCGAGAGTTGCCAGGTATTGGTTGAAAAGTCAGGGCGAGAGGTTAGACCCCTGGGGGACACCACAGGTAGAGAGGAAGATGGATGATAAGAAGGATCCCAGTTGGATCTGGGAGGGTCGATTGGAGAGGAACGAGTTCAGCCAGGCCAGAGCCTGATCAGTGATACCCAGGTTTTCACGGAGACGGTTGAGCAGGATGGTATGGTTGACCCTGTCGAAGGCAGAACAGAGATTGAGTAGGATGAGGACAGAGGGAATGTTAGTCAGGTTGGAGAGCAGATCTAAATGGATGTTCAGGAGAGCAGTTTCCGTGCTTCTGAAGCCAGACTGGTGGTCATGGAGACAGCCAACAGAATCGGAGTTCAGGTTAAGCTGAGAGATGGCCAGCTTTTCCAGGAGTTTGCCCAGAAAGGGAGTAATGGGTATTGGGCGATAGTTAGCCAGACAGGAAGGATCAGTTGTGGGTTTCTTGAGAAGAGGATGCACAAAGGAGTGCTTCAGAGGGGAAAGATCCTGAGGCAAAGGAATGGTTGCAAAGATTTGCAAAGGCCAGAGTGAGGATGTCAATGTGGTCCTTGATGGTTTTAGAGGAACAGGGATGAACCTGTTTTGACAAGGATTTCATAGATCGGACTTGTCTAGCGACCTCATCAGTGGAGAAATGAGGAAAGGAAGAGAATGAGGGTGGGGGGGTGTTTAAATGGGGGTTCAGCAAGCACAGACTGAGAGGGAATAGGAGGGCGATGGGAGGGTGGACAGGATGTCCTGGGTTTTTGAGATAAAGTGAGAGGCAAAGGCATTGCAGAGAGCCTGGAAGGCAAGAGGAGGGGTAGAGACTGCAACAGGGTTGGCCAGCTCCTTGCAGATTTTAAAGAGTTCGGCCAAGTTCTTATATGCCGCAGAGACACAGGCTTGAATGTGGACTCTTCTTGGTGCGGACAGAGAGTCGGTATTGCCTTTGGAGCAGGCGATAGGCCAGTTTGTCAGAGGATGAACAAGAAGCCCTCCATTTCCTCTCAGCCGCTCTACACTTACGTTTTAGTGTGGCTAGGTAGGAGTCATACCAAGAATTACACTTGGCTTTGGACTTCAAGCGGATCCTCATGACCTGGGCAAGAGCATCAAGGGTATCAGAAATAGAAGGGACAAGGTTGTGTCCAGGTGTGAGTCGGCCAGAGAAGGGGGGGGAGAGAAGGTGGCAGCGAAAGCCTCAACTGTCACACGCTTCATAGGTTGGATGTCCGAGAAGGTAGGTGGCAGTGTTGGGGTGAGCTTGGCTTGGGGGGGGGGGGGAGAGTGAGATGAGAGGAGACAAGGCTGTGGTCACTCCAGGAGAGAGGAGTGGTCAGATGGATAGAGAGGGGGAGGCCAGAGGAGATCAAGACAACAAGTGTGTGTCCTGCAGAGTGCGTCGGGCCAGAGGGGAGGATAGAGAGGGATAGGGCATAGCAGAGATTGCGAAAGAGCAGGGATGAGGGCCAGGGAGAATCGAGGTGGATGTTGAGGTCATCAAGGAGGAGGAGTTGAGTGGTTGAGGCCAGGAGGGAGGAGGAGAGGTCAGCCCACTCGGAGAAAAAAGGTGATTTGCCCAGGGCCCCCCCACTCAGAGAAAAAAGGTGATTTGCCCAGGGCCCCGGTAAAGAGTAGCAACAGTAAGAGAGTGGCTAGGAGAGATTGGGAGCCTGCAGACAAGGCATTCAAAACAGGAGTAAATCTGAGTGGGAATGATACTGGCAGGATTCCACTCAGGAAAGATTAGGGCTATGCCCCCTCCAGGCCGAGTGGATCTGGGTGCGGAGAGGATTTTGTAGCCATCAGGGAGGAGAGTGTCAAAGCTTGTGACAGAGCTGGCCATGAACCATGTCGCTGTAAAACCAAGGACATCAAGGTCCAGTTCTTCAAGGAGGTGGCAGATGTCAGAGGAGTGTTTGACAGCAGAGCGAGAGTTGAGAGTGGCAAGATGAAGGTTGCCGGCCTTAAAGACCTTCGGGGGAGGGGTACAAATCGGAGGTACGCCCTGCAGAGTTGTGGAGGTAGCCTGAGGAGGGGCAGAGGAGGAGGACAGAGTGGGCAAGGTAGCCAAGGAATGAGAGGAGGGGACAGCCGGAGATGAAAGGAAGTTTATAAGGTGGGGGAACCACCTATCGAAGAGGAGGAGATTGGCCTGAGGACTTTGGACCATGACAGTGCCATTTAGGGAGACATTAAGGATGACTCTGGAAGAGTCGAAAGACAGGACAGAGCACAGAGATCATATGTGGGGTCCATAGATCTGGCGAAGGAACAAAAAGGATGTAGGTGAGGGTCTGGCTGGAAGAGGCGCTGGTATAGGTATCATCGATGGGGAGACCCGGGTTGGAGGCCAAGATATCCTTTTTAAACGTCTTTCTAGACTTAGTGAGAAGGGAAGGATAGTTTATACAGAAATGGTTAGAATAGATGGGAGAAACAGAAAGCGCCATAAGTGGAAAGAGAGGAGGCAGAGGGAGGAGTAAGCAATTACAGCGGTATAGAACAGTCACTGGGCTAGCAGGTTACAATCAATGGCCAAAGTTAAATGCAAAATACACCCAAGTTTGACTTCCAAGTTAAATAAGGGCCCAGTAGTTAAGGAATTTAAAGTGGGAGTGAGATGGTAAAGGTGGTATAAAAACAGCATCAAATGAGTACATAACCGGGAGATCTGAGAGTACCCACCGATAAAGGACGTACAGGGAAAAGGAGGGAAGTAATCCATGCAGAATAAGGTAAAAGGGCCATGGTAGTTCAATAGTCAAGGGGTAGCAGCCTCAGGGAGGGGGTGGGCTGTGGCAGAAGCAGAAGTCACATTTAGCGGCCTGTAAGCGGACAGGGGCATTAGAAGTGGGCCTTTGTTTCTGATGCCGGCTCACGCCTCCCGATGGCCCTGATTGGGCAATGAAGGTAGACTGCGCCAGTCAGAGGGGGCCAGGGTGCAGGCACAAGAAGGAGCCAACACAGTGAATGGCGAGCAGCCATCTTTGAAGAATTTAAATTAAAGGCTTTTTACACAGCAAACAGCACTTTGTTTCTTTTTTAAAATCAGGGATGCAGATGAAAGTGCACCACAGCCACGTGATATGTGATTAATAGGCTTGCAAAATGTGTAGACTTCTCAGAAAGCTTTGCGCCCAAAAAGCCTAGTGAAGAAGACCTTTACCCCTCAGTGGCCAAATTCCATAGAACCTCTGGCCCTCTTCATAAGGAGGGCTTTGACCTGACAGATGCAGAGGAAGTTCCTCTTGACCCCTTTTTGCAAGGAGATGATCCTTTTGAGGATCCCATTGACCAGGCCCCAGATTGGGTCGGAGGAGGCACCGGTGGACAACCCACCATGGATGTCACCTACTCGGACCCCGAATCCTAACACGATATGCATAGATCCTCCATCCTCCCCACCCTTGTGTCAGGCATCTCCTATAGATGATCAGATGGCATTTAACGCCATTCTGAAAAAGCAGCCGAACACTTCCAGATAGCCATGCAGAAGGTGGTGCAAGACTCAGATTTTGTGGAGGATATTCTAAAGGAGAAGCTTCCTGCTAGCCAGGCTATCCATTTACTTACCTCAATTAAAAGGTGCATTGCCCCTTCCTTACTAACACCTTCCCAGACCAGGGCTGTGAATCTGCGGGTGGAGAAACCTTTTTCGCCCCCTCCCCTTCTGACCCTCCCTATATTCGGGGACATGCCAACCCAGATTCTCTTGTGGTCACTACAACAAGAAAAGAGGGCAGGGGTGCCCTTGTCCACAGGTGAGGCACCGCCGGACAAGGAATGTAACAAACTGTGTGCCCTGGGGAAGCGAATGACTACTGCAGCAGCATACGCCACCTGGTTTGCCAACAATACCACGCTGTTGGCCAGCTATTCGGGTATTCAGTGGAACCTGCTACAGGAGGACCTGTAGGAGGTCCCCGAACCAGTGCTTTCTCATCTGCTTACAATTGTATCGGAGGGTAAGCAAGTAAACCATAACATCCTTAAAAACACCTTAGATGCTGCAGAGACAGCGGGGTGAACCCTGGCACAGGGTACCCTTTTGAAACATCACGCCTGATTCAATAACTCAGGGTTCAAGCCGGAGACGCAAGCGTCTCATCAACAAACCGGTGGAGGATTCTAACCTGGTGGAGGATTCTAACCTGTTTGGCAAGGCTGTCGATGAGGCACTAGAAACTGACAAAAAAGAACACAAATCTTTGAATCAAATCACTCAAAGGCCCTTTCAACAGAGGAGGAAGTTTGCGCCGCTCCTTTCGAGGACAGTCGTATTTTCGTTCCCCGCATAACCAATACAATACACATGGTCCTCAGGACAAGGGACTGCTGTCTCAAATCAGTGTCCCCCTAGAGGGCAAAGCAGTGGGAAAGGGAGGGGTGGCAATGCCACCCCTAGAGGCTCCCCGGCCTCCAGTCAGAAATTATTCTTAGATCCGGGTCCCCTCCCATGCTTCCCCGGTCGGGGGACGTATATCATATTTGTTACATGCATGGGAGGGGATTACCACAGGCCAGTGGGTGCTCAAGACCGTCACCCATGGTTATTGCATCGAGTTCAGCCGCCACCTCGATTCAGACCACCGAAGTCCAGGCGTCTAACACCGGAACACCTCAGTATCCTGCTGCAAGAGGTCAAGATCCTGCAGGAAAAGGGCGCAATTGAAGTCGTCCCCGTTCTACAGGTAAACAAGGGTATTTATTCAGTGTACTTCCTTGTACGCAAAAAGGATCTCACCATGTGCCCTGTGATAGACTTGTGCCCAGCGAACAAATATGTCAAACCACAAAAGATTTGGATGGTAACACTGTAAGAGGTGTGATCCCTCTGCTAACGCAGGGGGATTACATGGCAACATTGGATATGAAAGATGCATACTTTCATATTTCAATGTTGCCAGCACACAGGAAATACCTACGATTCATGATAGAGGACAGACACTATCAATTCAAGGTCCTCCCCTTTAGCATTGCCTCAGCGCCAAGATTATTTACAAAGATACTGGGAGTTGCAGAAGCTCACCAGCGCAGACAATCCATCCCAGTATATCCTTACCTCGACGACTGGCTCATAACAGGGGATTCATACGGAACATGCCTGTCAAACACCCAAAAGACGATAGACATACTCTTCAGCCTGGGATTCTGCATAAACGAGAAACAATCCAGCCTAGACCCCAGCCAAGTCGAGCAGTTTCTGGGGGCCTTAATTCAGACAGAAGGCAGCCTCGTCTTCCCCTCCAACAAGAGTGTTCAAAACATGATGTTTCAGATCCCTCAGTATGTAGCCGTTCGAAAGGTGACGGTAGGCAAGGCCATGCGACTGTTGGGAATGATGGCGTCCTGCATAAACTTGGTCCCTCACGCATGTTTGCGCATGCGCCCCATGCAAAAGTGGCCCAACATCCAGTGGTGTCAGGCCAGCGGACAATGGGACGATATAGTGGTTGTCTCGGCAGCCCTTGTTGTTTCTCTGCAGTGGTGGTAGAGGGCAAACCTCTTGAAGGGGAAGACCTTCATCACACCCGCAGTAGAAGCCACTCTCACGACGGATGCATCTCTCACGGGTTGGGGGCTCCCCTCGTTCAGCAGACAGCGCACAGCTTTTGGTGCCCGGCAGTAGCATCCAACCACATAAACCTGTTGGAGCTGTTAGGAGTGTTTAACGCTCTGAAGGCTTTTCAGACAGTTGCAGGGAAAGACAGTACTGGTCCTCACGGACAGCACCAAGGCCATGTACTACCTGAACAAGCAAGGGGGAACTCGCTCTCCAGGGCTATCCAAACTGTCCCAGAACATTTGGAAGTGGGCTCTCAAACACAGGATGTTCCTACTATCTCAACATGTTCCAGGGTAACTCAATCTTCTGGCAGGCATGCTCAGCAGAGACTTCCCACTGCCCGTCGAGTACGAATGGCGACTACACAAAGACATTGTCTCCAACGTTTTCTCAGAACGGGACTACGAAGAGATCAACTTGTTCGCAACGCTGGAGAACTCGCAATGCCCAGATTACGCATTCAGGTGCCCTCAGAACCGATCCAAGTGGAACTGTCTCTGGATAACATGGTCAGGGAAATTGGTTTAGGCTTTCCCGCAACCCACCCTCCAACACCCACCCCCCCCCCCCCCAGACTCCCATACTCAACAAGATTGTGCACAAGATGCACCAGGAAGTAGTCACCATGATATTGGTGGCCCCGATGTGGGCCCGCCAACCCTGGTTCTCCCATCTGATGGAGATGTCGCTCTCTCCTCCGATGAAACTACCTTGCCCATGCAACATGCTATCTCAGGACAAGGGGAAAACACTTCATCCATGCTCTCAGACTTTCAACTTAACGGCCTGTCTCCTGACGTAATAGTTTGTTATCTCCAACTTCCTCAGAGATGCATGGATATACTTGGAGAAGCAAGAAAGCCTAACACCAGACATTGCTACTCCAATAAATGGAAACGCTTCGTCATCTGGTGCAATTCCAAGAGCATCAATACAATTGACTGCTCTCCTACTCATATTGTACTAAACATGACTCGCCTACTAGAGTCTAGTTTTTAATTCCCTGAATGTTCACTTAGCTACACTTTCATCCTATACCACGTCCCAGCGAAAGGTGTCCTGGTGGAAAATTCCTGTAATCAAAGCTTTCATGGAAGGGGTTAAAAGAATTCATTTCTAACCCGGCTCCCGGATGGGACCTAAATGTGGTATTAACCAGACTTATGGTGTCTCCCTTTGAACCTATGCACAAGGCAAGCCTCAAATCACTCACTCACAAGACCGCCTTTCTAGTGGCAGTCACTTGAACTACAGGCACTTTCAATTGTAGACCCCTTTGTCACAATTCAGAGATAAGGTGGTTCTGCGCACTCACCCACGTTTTGCGCCCAAATTCATTTCAAAGTTCTGTGTGAACCAGTCTATAGAACTAGTCACATTCTTCCAGAACCCCACTAACGTGGCAGAAAGAAGCCTACACACACTAGATGTGCGCAGGGCAGTCATGTACTATCTGGAAAGAACTAAACCACTAAGGAAAACAAACCAGTTTTCGTTTCAGTGGTGGCTGGAAGATAAGGGGACCTGGTCTCTAAATCAGCTATCTCAAGGTGGATTGTCAATTGCATCACATTCTGCTACACTCTTGCCAAGAGAGAACTGCCCTTCAAGCCTAGAGCACACTCTACTTGCGGCACTGGGGCTTCCATAGCATTCATTGCAAACGCTCCCCTAGAGTCCATTTGCAAAGAGGTGACCTGGAGTTCTGTACACACCTTTACAAAACACTATTGCCTAGACACTCATTCTAGGTCTGATTCTCAGGTGGGACAAGCAGTACTAAGACATCTTCTCACTACTGTTCCTTCTCACATCCCACCACCAACTCCGGGTACTGCTCGCTAGTCTGTGCAAAGCATGTGATTCTAAGCAGATTCACAAGCATCAGAAGACATGCACTACTTCCCGTAATAGCATTTCTGATGATTGCATCTGATTAGATTCGCATGCGCCCACCCTACCTCCCTGCTCGGATGAAAGGAACATAGACATCTTACTACTTCTCTCTTTCTGTAATCACTCACGATAGTCATAAGGCTCCCTCAAGGCAGAGAAAATACAATCAGAGGGACCTCCACGTGTGAGGGTTTTTCGGTGCACTACACGTCGCATTGGGGATAGTGTTACAGGCACGCCCATGTCGACATCCCCTTTCGATCCTCGAAAGACAAGACGCAATACTCTGTGGTTACCACTAGATGTCGGACTATATGGACAGCATGTGAATCTAAGCAGATACAATCATCAGAAATGCAACTACGGTAAGTAATGCATGTCGTTAGTGTTGTGTGATATTTCTACCCGTTAGTCATTTTTCAGTGATATTTGGCCATAAATAACTGTATTTCTATACATACTGCAAGTGTAATCTGTGATTCCCATTGTGTGTACTCATTGTGGACCCTTTACAAGCTCACCTCCTCTTGAGACTTAGCCTAGACCTCTCGTCACTGCTACCTTGAACTAGTTTGGCTACAGCTCCCAGAGTTGTCCCCTTCACAATATAGGTTGTCCTTCTATACATCTGTCCACCAGGCCAGAGTATAGAAAATCAGTTTTAACACTACCCTAGTTGTAATGAACAGGGAACTCTGAGAGGTTAGCCAAAACCCAATCAAGGTAAATGTGGAGAGTAGTCACCGCTATTCTGAGGGGACTGCGAGTGGTGTGAGAGGCCCTCAATGAGTCCATACAATATAATACTCAATAATTCAGTTTAGGTAGGAATGTATAAAAACACAAATATTTATTCTGGGCCTTCAACACACTGAAATATGAAACTGGCAGCTTATGTTATCGCACAGTGCTCAATAATGAGGTATCCGGTCATATTTTCAAATGCATTTTTTCTAAATGCAATTATCTCAAACATTTCGTCCAAAAAAAAATGTTTCTGGATGTATTCTTTTTTGTTTTAGATTTTTTTGGGGGGTTTCGTAAATAAGAAAAAGTGTTTTAAAAAAAACAGGGGCTTGGGGGGAGGGGGGAGCCCCCTTTTTAAACACAAAAAGAAAAATAAAACATTCCCAAAAAAAAATTTCTGAAAAATTGCTTCGAGAAAATGGCATTTGAAACAATTACATTCGAAATACTCACTATAAACCCAATAATAAACATATTTATGTTCACCATAGGTTCAGAAAATGCATTGAAATTACTTAATCAACACAGGCTTTAAGTAAATGATAGAATCAATTCACAAGTGATCTCAATAACTTAATCAGTCCAATCCCTACGAAGAATGGGGCCTTGTGCCCAAAATGTCACAAGAGCGACAATGCTTCTAACCAGAATTAGTCTTTGCAGGTAAGTTGGAATTTACTTGTGTTGGTGATAGTTCAAAAAAGGTATTCAACAATGTTACTAAGGTAAGTGACTGTGTTCTTATCTTTCAGAAAATACTTCCCAGGTTTGACCAAAAGGCAGTGGAATGGCAGGTTAGGAGACCAAAGGACATGTTCCCAATGTTCTACTATGGAGGCCGGGGGAAGGGGTGGGGGAACAGATGCACTGCGTTTACTTATACCTTCGACTCTGGTTTTCCCAGATGACTTGATTGGTCTGCTGGGGGTTAGATTTCCCATCATCGGTTATAGCGAGAGGTGCCCAGGAGCTGCCGTTTCAAGGATTCTTCTGGTCCGGTCAAGATGCAACTCCCGATGATGAAGATGGACATTATTCACTGATGCAGGCTTCTTGAGGACACATCAAAGAGGCAGGGGAAGGTGAGTTCCAGCGATTGTCACCGCACGCAGACGGAGACAGGTGTATTTCAAGTCGCGGTTGCAGAAGCACCCCTAGGACAGGATCCCTTGATGCTGGGATGCTGAAATTCTGAGGCAAGGTGACTTGTACCACAAGATGCGGACTACCAAAGCTTTGGGTGCAGCCGCAGAACGGCAGCGGTTCTGAAGACGTAGCCCAGGAGAGAGCTGGTCAGTCCACCAGGTGGTACAGGGACACTTCTGAAGATTCAGGGCGGTTGGCCCCTCGAAGGTGTCGAGACTAGTTCGACCCACTAGTACAAGGTCTGAAGGACTGCTCAGAGTCTTCGGCGATCGGGTAGTCCAACAAGGCTTCACCGGGCCAGACACAGGTAGGGATGCCAGGCCTCTTCAAGGGGCTTCTTCGGATCTTCAATCTGCTGATCGTCTACGAGGGATGCTTGGCTCCTATGCTGATCTGAATAAATGGCTGCAGGTGTCCACCTCTTATCTAAAGTGTAGCCTGGAGGCAATTTCAAGCCCACCAATGGTAAGGATCTGAAACATTCAAAGAGCCAGTAGTTGTCCAATCAGGCACAACTACTGGTTTCACTCATGTTCCACAGCTAGACTCTCTGGCTCCGCGTACGGGGAATGGGTCTAAACAGTCCCACCTCCCTTCCTGGGCCACACACACACAAAAGGAATCACTAGCCCGCGAATGTAGCAGCGTTCGTGCATAGCCTTATATGGGATTTATTAGCCTGCACATGCTCACCATTCACAGGCTAGAGCACTATGCAGCAGCAATGTTGACTGGGTACCAACATTATTTGTCTTTCCAGATCTCCCAAGATTATGCTACAAGAGAATGCGTTTAGGCCGTTGTGTGTCTGTGTGGCCTTTTTCTGTTGTGGCTTCTTTATTCTTTATTCTTATTTTTTACATTGCTATTTTGGCTGCTTCTGCTTCAGAAGTGGGAGGAAGCCTTCCACCTCAGAATTTGAAGAACTTTATTGCTTCGAAAAAGGAGTAGATTTGACCGGATGACGTATCCCAAGCATTGCGACGGGATCTTCGGATGCCTTCTTGCAGCGCAAGGACGTTTGCGCCAGGGTCTAACCCGAGGAGCCCTGGGTCGTAAGACAGTACACCTGTGGAGAGGACTTTCATTCTCGTGGACAATCCATGACCAATGCATGCCATCTAACTCTAAGCAATGGCTGAAGGTACTATCTATCTAGTCATAGAAAAAAGGGCATTTAACTGCTCCAGGGGTCTTGCAAAAACCTGTTGGTTCTTTGACTGGCTCAAAATTCTCCCATGCTCAAGCTTCCCTTCAGGAGTTAGTGATGAGCATGAATACCTCCATGTGAGATTCCAGTGAATGCAGGGTTCTTGGCATTATATAATAGTTGATTCAACTACAGTGTGGAGAACTAGTTATATAGTGCTATGAACCCTCAGGCATCTGGTGGTGCTCATTTATCGACCTTTGAAGGATGAAAGGCTGAGTTTGGCCTTTCCGGGACTCGAACTTGCGTCGACAGGCTCTGCATGGATGTCAAAGCGAGCGCTGTACTCGCTGTGCTATCTGACCGGCAACTGTCCTCCCTTATAGGGAGGACGGTTGGGAATGGAAGAGAGAGCAGGAGGGAAGGTAGTGCTCTATTGTATTTTGTTAGAGTAGATTTCTTTTTTTAGTTAAATTCTCTCCACCTTTTGAGTCCCCCGGTCTTTTTTGATTGACTCTTGGTTTTTATCCGAATCTCATGAGTGAGTGGGAACATTTTTGCACACTCATTCATTCTTTTACTCTGTACTTGGCAACCCTTTTAATCTCTTTTGGATATGCTTTAAAGGAGTTATGCTTTCTTTCATGTTTTCTGGCATTTGCCTTTTACTATTGCAGCACTCGGCACTTTCTGTGCAGTGTTGCTGGAAGATCCTTGAGCGTTCCTTTTTATGTTACCTGTTACCAGGGCAAGGTGGCACACTCTTTTGTCTCTCCAGTGTTTTATTTTGTGAGATCAGCACACCCGAGCTTAGGTGGAGTGCTGTGGGGAAATATTGTCTCCCTTATCTCACTGTTCCAGTAACTTTTAGTTACTGTTACAAGTTCATCTGACAGCCTGGTGGCAGTATACCTTTGTGCATGACTTTTTGTGGACTTCTACCGCAGGCTGTCTTCGGCAGCTGCAATAGCGACAGAGGGGGTCCCCATTTACCAGAAATGGTGGCTGTACTTTTTTAAGTCCTGTTCATGATGACTTGTTCTTACTTGAGCCTGCTTCTACCTTCCTGGGTGAGGGGATCTTGGTGTCTTTTGTCTTTGGTGGGCTGAACTTGAAAAGCCCGCCAAGGCGCTCTGAGTGCCTGAAAGGACAGGAAGTGGGGGAGGTAAGTGAAACTCCCCTGGTCTTCGTCCTGCAGTGCCTGCCTAGAACCAGTTTGAACTGGGAGGCTGGCTGTCCCCCTAGACAGCCCCCACCCTCCCCACCCCCCCAGATTTGCATGAAAGGCTTGAATGGTGCTTTGTGGGCTTATCCAGTTTTCTTGCATAAAAGGCGAGGTTCCAGGAGCAGAACTTCAGAGTCCGCCACTGGATTGAAGATCCGAAGAGGAATTCGTAGGATGACATCCTAGCAACTACCAAGCGACCGCCAGAGCTGTTGAGTGACTGCTGAAGACCCAACCCTGAATTCCGAGCGACGGGGAAGATGTTTTGAAGAAGACTTCCTCCCCTGGACTGGTGGGTCTAGCCAACCTCAAGACCACCCACATTTTGCACCACCCCTCAAAGAGCCGTGACCTTCCCAGGCTGCAAACTCCCAATACCCTGCGAGCTGTGCCATTTTGCAGTTAAATGTCTTGTGAAGTGCAGAACTAACTGAAACCTTGTGGGCATCCTTCTGGGCCTGCATTGACACCTTTTCACGCAGATGTCCCCTCAACTGAGTAGTGGTCCGAGAACTGAAGTGCCTACCGGACGACAACCGTCACTGTCCCGAAGCCTGTGAAGGGCTCCAAAGCACCAGTGCCACGAAAATCCACTGCTGGGCATCCCACTGCTAGAGTGCACCTGTCTATTCTCTCCAAAGTTCCTTCCTCGGCTATTCCGGCCAAGAAACTCAAACCAGGGAAAGCGGTCACCTCACCTTGGAGACCAACCTGCTGCACCAAGTTCTTCATTGATGAGATAATCTCTCGAGCCTAGGTACGTACCTTTTAATCTTGCTGTGTTGTTTTTGGAGGGCTGCAGTTAAGCTGTTATTTGCAAACCCGCCAGACCACCCGGAGCCCCTTTTTGGGTGAAAAACCTATTGGGCTCTAAATTGCTAAAACGAACTATGACTTAACTGCATATCTGAAGAAATATTCATTTACTCTGCTCTGCCTGATGCTTACCTGCCTCTTTCCTCCTCAGCCCTTGGTCACTCGACACCCTTGACTATGTGAGACTAATTTAGTATAGGGTTAGACTTTTGAAGATTAGTTAGCCAGTGGTTAACTAAAGTTGCAAGAGCTGATCTAAGTTTGCTTACTAGTATCCGTAGTTTTCTCATTTTTGTGTTGCTTTATATTTGAATTAAAGTGCTCTACCTTTTATTCTATTGTGGTATTGCTGTGTGACCAGGGGACAGCAGCCGCTGCCTGAATCTGACCTTTGTGGGGGGGGGGGTGGAGGGGTGTTATGAGGGAGGATAATGTGGGAAGACAGTTGTCTGGAATGGCTTGTCACTATGCCAGACCTTCCAGTTGTAAACCCCAGAAACCTCTTCTTTAGGCCAAACATCATTCATACCTCTTACACACAATACTCTTTTAGCTTCTCTTGTCTCTAGTGATTCTCTGAACAGAAGTTCTGAACAACATCACATTGGAAGTCACAAGCTCTATGAACTCCTATTCCCAGAAAGTCTCGGGTACTGAGACGAGTGTAGAGGAGCAGGTAGACATGTCATACCTAGCTCCCGCCCCATCACATTCATCATACTGGAACAGTAAGAGAAAAGCCCTATGTTGGACACTAGGTGTCATCCCAATACCGCATTGAGTGTATGAGAGACGATATGCACTCAGACAACCGTATTGAATCCACCCTCGCTTTGAGAGGGTGGAAGGATGTCTGCACTCTCAATTGGTCATCATTGCTATAAGTGAAATCTCACAAGATCAGATTGACGTCATAGCGGAAAGATACTGATACTCACTGAAATGATATGCAAATACTCAAAGAATAAAGATGTAATTGAAGTGACAAGAGAAACATGTATTTGAATATGAAGAAATCGTATATGCAACGAAGATATAAGTAACATGCTGACTAGGTGTGTATACACAAACGAAAGGTATATCGGACTTCTAGAAGCTTGCTGCCGAGGAAAACATGGCTAGAGCGGCCATGATGAAAAGATGGATGTTGGACTTGTATTAAAACCAAGCTACCTCAGAGAGCGGCCAGGGCTACAGAGTCGGGAGATGCTGGAAAAATAGCTTTGTGTGAGGATTAAAAAGGAGTCTATTGGCCTGGCATCAAGTATGCTACTTCAAGGAATAATTGCAAGGCACAAGGGCAGTGAAAAGGATAAGCCATGTACGTTAAGACCTATTTCTCTTAGATTACGCAAAGGAGAGAACATCTGAAAGAGCCAAGTATTGGACAATTTAAGATGCAGAAAACCTATGTAAGATGGATTGAGCAAGTCTTGAGAGGACAAGAAGGGTAATGACACTGAGCTAGCTCAATTGAATCAAATAACAGTAAATAGAAGGTCGAGATGGACAAATTATTGGTCTCCTCACATGTGATTCAGAAGTTGAAAACGAGGGCTATTCATTAAGCCCAAACAAAGATAATTGTGTGCCTACACTCCCTTGAATATCAAAGAACCGTCTTTGAGGTCAACTACAAAGGAGAAGCCTTGGCTTGGGGCCTCACCGATGAGACTATGGACTAATTGGGAAAGTGGGGAGTAGTCTGATGTTACTTGCAGCACCAGAGTTTCGTTTTGCTTACATGCTGCTAATGAGCTGAAAGTCCAGGGTTGGGAAAGCATTGCAACCAATCAGAGGGTCAATGTAGTAACATGCCATACAATGTTGCAAAGACCAGCCCGCTGCCATTTTTCCCACTATAATCAGTATTGTATGTATTTAGAGGTGGTTCAAGGCGTGCCCACCAGATATGAGGCAGCTAATTAATTTATTAACCCTTATACATACTATAGCTACATATGTTCCCTTAACCAATCCCTCCCTTCAGTAGGTTTTAGTTTGCCACATAGGATGACTTCATAGATGACGCATATCGAAGTAGAAAACCTTTGTATAATCACACTTGGGTGTGAATTACTGCCTGTTATTTGCCAGATTGCCCGACTTTATAATTATGCTAATAATAAAGTAGTACTTTGCCATATTCTTGGTCTGTCTGGTTATTTGGGTCCAAGATCATTTTTGGTCATTCCATCTAGCACATGAGACGCTTCAATGTGCTAGAGCACACGAGGAAGAGGAAAAAAGGGTTAATGTGGATCAAGATGAAACACCAAGTTAAACATGCAGTCTAGTTGTTTTGAAGAGGTTCAAGTGAGCGGAACATTTAAAAAATGGTGTCCGCTTTGATATCCAGATCCCCGAAGGAGAAGGAAGCGAAGCAAGGGACAAGAGAAGCAATGCTGATGCAGACCGCATATGGCGAAGGGCCATGCTGGCAGGAGCAGACATTTCCATTCCGCTGCTCACTAGCATTCCAAACCTGTGTGGCATGGGGCCAGAAGGGACAATACAAGCACAGAGAGAACACCCCAGAAGAGGCGGCAGCCACAGCGGGGCTACCAGGAGCGCGGTTGTGCAGAGGAGCAGCGGTCGTGCTGGCTTGTACTTGAGCAGGAGCTTCACCGCAGCAGTGTGCCACAGGTACGACACTCTTTATTACATCAGTGACTACCCAGTTGCCATTGGGGTCGCCGGGGCGTACCGACGGGCACATGAACAGACAAAGCTATTTGAGTACCGAACCAATGAAATACAAAGACAGCACTTGAACAAATCCCCATACATGAGATGTCAGTGTCGGGGAGTTTGAAACCAGTAGAACCGCAAGCCAATGAAGTAGAAAGCCCAGTGAAGTAAACACAACTCTGTTGTCCTAAAACAGTGAATTCAAGTCCCGATGAAAGGAATACACCAGACAGTGGACATTGGGAGGCAAGATACCTAGCAGGAGAGTGCACCAGGGGATCTGTAAAACCCAGAAAAGGGTTTCCTGGCCGGAGAATATACCAGGCGGTCCAATTGAGTTGTACAGAAAGTGGAAAGCTCCTTAGCAGGAGACTACACCAGGGGGATCAAAGATTCCTGGCAGAGGAGTATACCAGGAGGTCTATTAAAGTTTTACAGATAGACTTATTTGTTTTGCAAAGTATATGGCAAATAAGTACACCAGATATACTTTTGCTATGTTTAAGGAATTATTATTTGAATTAGACCTTTTTGCAATCCTTAAACTGTTATTTGAAAGATACTTTTGCCATTCTTCTGTTATGAGTGAGACACGTATGCCATCCTTTCGCCATTCTTAAACTATTGTTTGAAAGAGCCACTTTTTGTCAGCATATTTAAATAATCCATGGGAAGGGAAATCACCCTCTGAATCCGCTGGCTACGCCTTGGAAAGACTGTTTCTGTTTTTCTTTACTTGCCTTGGTTATGAACATTGTTTTTTCACTATTCTTAGAGAGGCACAGCTCCACCCTACTGATGAGGTCCAACCAGACCGAAAATAGTTTCTGGGGTTGCTGTTGGTACTCTTATTCAGAGGAGAATTGCCTAGCATTTCGTTGCTGGACTGCCGCAGGGCAGGACAAAGACTGATATGTTTGGGATATTTCTTCTCTGTGAAAGCTAAAGACTCTGGTTAAGTCTCCCGTAACCAGGACTAATGTCTGGCAGAGGGATTCCCAGGACCCCCCTTGTCAATTTGCAAATATGTCAGATACATTTCCTTGCACCCTTAGTTTGTTTAAGTGTGAGGGTCACAGTGGTATGTTTTGGACACAAGGACAGGTTTTATGTTTGACGAGAGACGCAGACTGATATTTAGTTTTAGTTTTCTAGGTAAGTAAACTCTCTTTAGGATTGGAACAGAAAGGCCTTCATACAACCCCTTTTGTTTAATAAAGATGTCTGATGTTGAAAACCTTACAACTTTGTGTCTGCCTCTCGTTTCTGACCCCCTCATAAGCCGGTACCGGTCTCCGACCAGGCCAAGGGGTTCTATTCCATAGTTTGTGCGGTCCCCAAAAAGAACCAGGTTGGCCTAAGAGTTGTGCTGGACCTCGCTTCCTCAATCTCTTTCTCCCCCTAGAACTTTTCAAGATG
This sequence comes from Ambystoma mexicanum, assembly GCF_040938575.1. Lineage (NCBI taxonomy): Eukaryota > Metazoa > Chordata > Amphibia > Caudata > Ambystomatidae > Ambystoma > Ambystoma mexicanum. The sequence continues at coordinate 665,192,399 of NC_090936.1, forward strand.
GTGAGTCCAGCCCAGATTGCAGATGCACCCTGCGAGCGAGATTGGGTGTGCTCCCTGGACCTCAATGATGCCTACCTAGACATCCCTATTTTTCACCCACACAGGACGTTCCTGCAGTTTACAGTAATGGGGAACAACTTTCAGTACAGGGCTCTTCCTTTTGGATTGAACCCAGCCCCCTGAGTATTTACAAAGTTCATGAATGTTGTAGCAGCTCTCCTCAGGCTAGAGGGCAACCAGCTTTACCCGTACCTGGACGATTGGCTGGTGAGAACTGATGAATCTGGACAAATTCCTCTCTTCTCACTAGATGGGACCCATCCCCTTTGAAGCTAGGGGGGTGAGCTGGGACCTCACTGGGAATGACTCCCCTCTTGGAGACCAGGACTCCCATTCCTCCCTGGAACTCCCAGTCCAAACCAACTTCTCTGCTTTTATGGATGTTGGAAAGACTTTATCATCTCCTGTAAAGCCTATATTCAACAAAGCTCCTTATTTGTCTCTGTTGGCTTCAGGTAATGCTGAACGTCACCTGAATATCATGGTCAAGTAAGACCGCCAAAATTCTTGTGCTTAGAATGACGTGTATAAACAAAAAGTGAATTGTGAATGGAGGAGAACAACCACTGCACAGAGGCGAGCCTCTGTATCAACGACATCCGGGAGGGCCGGAGCCACGTCCAGCTGTGGGTGATGTGAGTGGAGAAAGACCCGCTAGCTGTAGGCTGGGCGGCCGGTGCCTTGACCGAGCAAGAGAATCCGGTCAGGGAAAGATTCTTAACGGGATGACAACAGTCTAGCGGCGTGACCACTGATGAACAGTTATGGACCTGGGGCCCAGCAAGAGACGCCAAGACTGGAGAAGAGCCTGGATTGCCTAGCTCCACGGGAAAAGTCTGTTCCACTGTCATGGCTGGAAGAGCCGCCAAGAGTATGAGAACTTAAGAGACGGCCCCACAAGAGCAGAGGGAAAAAGTTAAAAATACTGTATTTCACGGCTGGAACAGCCACCGAAAGTGCGAGAACAAAAGAGCTACTCACCGGCACACATCTCCACTAAAGCAAAATAAAAGCAATATGAGCATTGTATACCAAGGCTGGAAAAGGGTAGTGAATGTTGCCATTGTGAAATAAATACTTCTACAAGAGAACCAGAGGACTTTGGGGAATCTGAATAACCGAAGGTGGGAGACTGAGAGGTGTCTTGTCAAGTAATCCTGAAGGGATTTGAAAATAAAACCTGAGAAAAGTACCAGAAGAAACAGTTTTCTTTATCAAAGGGGGAGAGAGAAACCCATACAGAAGATAATTATAATTTCTATGAAGAAAATTTAAATATTATGAAAACTACAACATTGCACACTAAGGATCTTTGAGACTGTGCGGAAGTCTACTACAAGTTGGGCCAGACAAAAGCCCACACCGAGGTTGTTCTTTAAGCCTCCACTTTTCCTTTAGATGTTTGTTTTTCCAAACGTGGTAGGGCCAGTTGGTGATTAGGTTTCGAACAGAAGATTTTACTTTGGACTTGACGTGCACCCTTAGTTTTACTTTTGACAGATGGGGAACTTCCCTCATAGCAATAGGGCTAGTTAGGCATTTTTCTTTTAATTTATATAAAATCTTTAAGCATGTCAGTAACTTGTCTGACTCCTACTTAAGGTTTGCCACAGTGTTTGGGGCACAGTGATCGATTCCTTAGGATAGCGAGCGTCTGCCAAAGGAATTTAGCCAAAATAATAAGTTGTGCAGATCTTCAAAATTGTTCATGTGTTAAAGATTAGTGAGGAATCGGCCAAGTTCTTGGGATTGGTAGAATGCTATCAAACTTGTATGCTGAACTTTGCCAATAAAGGGCAGCTGTTAAGGTCACTGTTTTGAGAGAAGCCCGAGTATGACTGGGATGAGGAATGTGAAAAGAGTTCAAACTAATGTGAGGGGTCAGAAATGTGAGGCGGACATCTTCGTAAAGAGTTTTCAAAATGTGCCATCTTATTAAATAAAAAAGCTTGGATAAGCACCTCACTATCCCTAACCTAATGAGGATTTTCCTGCCTAAAGTAAATAACGGAAACACCCTAGCAAAGGATATCTGTCCCTCACACCGATGTATTCAATAAATCAATTAGTAAACACATGGCCGTTCAATAAGGAAATACATGGCAGTTAAAAAAAAAAAATATATATATATATATATATAATATAAATAAAGTTGTAATATGACCACAGTTCCTTCTTATGATCTCGGTGAATTCCCCTTCCCCAGATTCTAGCATGTCTCTGTTCCACAGTTCAAAAGGAAATAAGGAAATCTGAGTTTGTAATAAAGTTTTAACACCGTTCTTGGTGATTTCAATTTTGACAACAGAAAGTTCTGCCACTTCAATGGCATACGAAAGAAAAAAGAATGTTCTGTCTCTTCTTTGATGAAGACTGAGCCTCCGAAATTCTCATCTTCACATATGCAACATTAGCGCCCTGCAGGGGAGTGCCAGCCAATCTGGAGGCTCAGAACTGTACAGTATGGTTCAAGCCTGTGTTCTGAGCTGCAGGTGCCCCCTTCCCCGCTCCCCCTCCCACTTCATCTCTTAGCACCCGCGTAGTTTCCTAGACGGGTGCTAAGACTGTTTTAAACAAAAAAAAGAAAACTTACCTTAGAAGACAGCCTGATGCCGTGCAGTCCTGTTTGCAGAAATCCTTTTTTCAAGGTTGATGACGTCATCAACATAGAAAACAGACTTCCTGTCAAACAGGACTGCACGATCTCAGGCTGCCCATCTAAGGTAAGTTATTTTTTATTTTACATATACACCATTAGTACCGGTTTAGCAATGGCGATATGCCCTGAGTTGGGGAAAGGCCTGCCACCCTCGTTTAGGGACCCTTTCTGCACTCAGGCCCTTAACTTGGACAGTGGTCCGTTACCTACAGGGTGGGCCCGCCACCTCGGGGCATATCGCCTCAATATTTCTTTGTCAGGATGATTTGCCACATTTGAATACTTCCGAAGAATTGTAATCCTGCACCAGAGATTTATACAGGTCTACCTTCAGCAATATAAATGATATAACGATAATTGTCTTTTTTATGACCACAATTCAGAACTTCATCAACTGCTACCTGCTTTACTCCCATGCTAGGCCTAATACTTCAAAGGTTTGCCATCCAGGTATACTTCCCTGCCCGAACACCTCTTCACAAACAGAATTTTTTTTTAGTGGTAACCTTTAACTTAGAACAACTTCACAATAACTTCAGTGTTCATTCTATGACCGCTTCCACATTTTAGCAACCTTTCAGGGAAACAAGATTGACATTGGTTCTCTTTCATACTCCTGTGCAGTTTATGCTCCTCTTTTTCAAAATTACCTTTTTCAGAAGGGCAGCCTTTTTGCCGCTTTTATTTCCTCCCTGCACAAGTAACTGTAGTGAGGCAGTTATAGACTAAAGAGCATGATAAAGCTCTGCCCCCTGCCTTCCTCAGAAGAAACAAAGTTATAAGATAAGAAAAGACACATCTGAAACTGCACTTTGAATTCTCCAGGAAATGCAGCTGTCATAAAGAAGTTATTTTGCGCCACATTACTAGGGTTCAGATAAGGCATTAGCTTGCACAATTAGTGTGTTTTAAAATAGAATAAATTTGGTGACAGGAAGGTGTGTACACAAGATAGGGGTTCACTACACAAGTACGGCAGAAAATTGTAGGTAGATAAGGTTGCTGAATGCACATAGGGAGGGAAATAATGTGACGGGCATGCACGTGGAATCGGTAGATAACAAAGCAAATGTGTCCTGCAGAGAATACAACATGACAGCAGTTTCCATTTTAAAACTGCACAAGCACAGCAGAGAATACATTTCGTGGGGGATTGGGTCCTCCGACGTTTTCCATATCTATGACAGTAATCACCACAGCTGTGCTGCTTGGGAACATTTTCGGCGTCTGCGTCGATGCGCCGTCCTTAAAGACCTCCGCCGACAGCCGACGTCACCCGATGTGATAAGTAGGACGCACGACGCCCGTAGCCTCAGTTCCGTTTAAGTATGCCTCGACTCTTTGGAGTTTCTGTTGTTCATCTCGGTTCTTCGAACCTGTTTGTGTACGTTTTCTTTGTGAAGATGTCTACCTCGTCTTCCACACCGCGTCCGGGCTTTAAGAAGTGCAGGGTCTGTGGGTCCAAGATGTCGGTCACAGACTTGCACGACGCCTGCCTCTGGTGCCTCAGGGAGGCCCATGACACGGATGACTGTGTCGGCTGCCAGTCGCTCACGTCGAAAGCCTTGCGGGAGCGCAAGAAGAAGTTATCAGTAGGTAAGGTGTCCAAGCCCCGGAAGTCGAGGTCTGCGGGGACGACTCGAGGGGCGACTCTCTGCATAGTCGTCGGAAGTCCAGTGGGTCTCGGTCCCAGAGTCGGTCTCGCCACTCCTCTGCCTCTTCGAGGCACTCCTGGAAGCGCCGTCATCAGTCGCCTTCCCCGTCCTCATCCGAGGACTCCGCCCGTCGCCGGGTCGCTTACCCCACCAAGCATGCGACACCGGAGGAATGGCCTTCCTTCGGGAAGAAAATGTTGGTGATTCTCGAATCGCCAGGCACTGGTCCGTCCGCGCCTCCGAGTGGGGTAGGTCGTGATCAGCCGAGAGACTCCGCTCGCACGCCTTCAGGCTCGGGTGGTCATCGCAATTCGCGGGAAAGGTCCCGCTCGGACAAGGGGAATCGTTCTCGGCATGCCCGGTCCAGGTCCCGGTCCTCGACGCGCTCGAGACCGCGTGAGCCTGTGAAGTCTTCGAGGAAGACGTCGACGCCTGTGGCGCCGAGGACGTCGATGGACTCTCTCGAGGCTCCGCCTCCTAGGAAGTCGTCGGCGCCCAGGATGTTGAGGGACACGCTCGGGGCTCCGCCTCCGAGGCCTGTGTCGACTCTGTCGACGCCGCGTCTGTCGTCGACGCCGATTCTCTCGGCGCCGATTCGCTCGATGCCCTCGACGCCTTTCTGGGCTGTGTCGACGGGGGTACCCCGTGGCTCGGTGGAACAACCTAGGAAGGCTCTGGCCAAGGTCAATCATGGCTTTGGTTCCAGTTCTGTGCCTTCTTACCGCCATCTGAATTCATTTCAGAGGTGGATGAGGGCTCTGATGATGGCATGGTGCCCGACACGGTGCCTGACTATATTCTCTCGGGCCATAGCCAGTTTGAGGACCTTGGTCAGTCCCTACTTGATGCTAGTGGGCTGTCACCTCTCCGGAGGTGGAGTTTTGTAGGTCTGAGCCTGGCACTCGTGCCGATTCTTCGTACCGGCGACTTATGTCACGGGTCTCTGAGTACTTAGGATGGTCTGCTCCCCCAGGGGAGTTTGTTCAGGATTACTTTACGGATATCCTCGACATTGGTCCACCAACTGACCCGGTACTGCCATTCCATATGGCTCTGCAAAGAAGGGTGGCAGCGGCTTGGACTGCTCCGGAGAGTCTCCCGGCAATGAGCAAGTCTTTGCCGCGAAATACCGCCCAGCCAGTAGTGACCCCTGCTACTTGTCCAAGCACCCTACTCCGGAGAGTTTGGTGGTGCAGGCGGCTACGGCCCCGGCAAAGCAGGTGTTGTTCCCTACTATCCCTCCTGATAGGGACGACAAGCCTTTTGACTGCTGGGCGAAGAAAGTGTTTTCTGCATGGGGGGAATGGCGCTTCAGGCGGCCAACTCCATTTGTGCCTTGTCTCGTTTCACGCACACTCTGTGGAATTGTTTCCTTGGCGGCTGAACATATTCCCGAATGGGATGAACGGGATGGTTTCCTTGCTATGGTTCAGGATGGCAAGGATGCTATGTGTGCGGCCGTTCAGTTGGGTTTGGACATGGCAGATTGCGTCAGCCGGTCCATGGCGGCGAGCACCGTGATACGCAGGTTTGCGTGGTTGAGGAAGTCTGGGTTTGCTCCTGATGTGCAGGCCTGGCTCCTCAACATGCCCTTTGACGGGGAACATCTTTTTGGCAGCAAGGCTGACAAGAGCCTTGAGAGGTTGCAGACCTCCAAAGCTGCAGCAAAGTCGTTGGGCGCTGCAGTTCGACAACCTCTGCTTTTTCGTCCTACGGGACAGCAATGGAGGGGAGGTTCCATTCGTTATTACTCCTACTTTGGTAAAGCGAGAGGAGCTGCCAGTCAAAGGGGCCACCGTAGGAGTGCCAGAGGTGAAAAACAAGGTACTCGAGGTGCCAAGGCCGCTCAGGCTGTTGCCTCTTTGCCCTCAGGCACCGCCGCAGCCGCTTCAGCTCAGTCATGAGGCCATGTCCCATGGTTCGCCGGTTGGGGGAAGACTGGCGCAGCATCTTGCAAAGTGGCGCGCCATTACTTCAGATGTGTGGGTTCTGGAGATCATAACCCACGGCTACTGTCTTCCTCTCCGGCAGAGGCCTCAAGACAATCCACCGGGGAATCTCTCTTTGAAGAGTCCGGATCCGCTCCTTGCGCAGGAAATTCAAGCCCTGCTGGAGAAAGGCACCATAGAACTGGTGCCTGTAGCGGGGAGGCACAAGGGATGGTATACCCCTTATTTTTTGATTTCCAAGAAAGACGGGGGGATTGAGACCAACATGGACTTGCGCTGTTTGAACAAACTCCTCAGGAAGGACAAGTTCAAGATGGTTACTCTTTCTCAAGTCCTCCAGGCCCTTCAACTTCAGGACTGATTGGTGTCTCTCGACCTCAAGGATGCTTATTTTCATGTGCCTATCCATCCAAAGCACAAGAAGTACCTGAGGTTTGTGGTTGGCGACTCGCACTTTCAGTTTCGGGCCCTGCCGTTCGGATTGACCTCCGCTCCGAGGGTTTTCACCAGGCTCATGGTGGTGGTGGTGGTGGCAGCGCATCTGAGGAAAGGAGGGATTCACGTCTACCCCTACCTGGACGATTGGTTGATCAGGGGAAGCTCTCCCGAGCAAGTCCTAGATCATCTGTCTGTCACCTGCCACTCCCTTCACAAGCTGGGCTTCTCCCTCAATTTAAAGAAGTCCCATTTGACACCAACGCAGCGGCTCCAGTACATCGGAGCGGTGCTCGACACATCCCTGGGGCAGTGTTTTCCTCCCCAGGTGAGGGCTCTTCATGTTCAACAGATGGTGCACAAGATTCAACTTGCCCAGAATCTCCCAGCGTCCGAGTTCTTGAGATTGCTCGGCCTCAGGGCATCCTGCATTCTGCTGGTGCCAGAGGCTCGTCTGCAGATGAGATCTTTGCAGTGGGCACTCAAGCTCCAGTGGTCTCAGTTCTCCGGCAGGATGTCGGACCCTGTTCAGGTGCAGTCTTCGGTCGCCCGGGACCTTCTGTGGTGGCTTGACAAAGGCAATCTGATGAGGGGGGGCTCCATTTTGGCCGCCCTGGCCGGAGGTGACGATCGTGACGGACGCATCCCTCACGGGATGGGGAGCTCATGCCAACGAGTTGACAGTCAGCGGTCGTTGGTCTCTGTCGGAGTCCAGACTCCATATAAATCTGTTGGAGCTGAGGGCCGTCAGGCTAGCCTTGAAGGCTTTTCTGCTGACTGTGCGAGGAAAGAATGTCCTGATCCTGACGGACATCACAGTGGCCGTGCACTACCTCAACAAAAAGGGGGGGCGGCAAGGTCACTTCCTCTGTGCAGGGAGGCGATGCAGCTCTGGTTCTGGGCAATCCAGCAGGAAGTTTCGATCTCTGCAGTTCATCTGGCAGGAGACAAAAACCAGACGGCAGATGCTCTGAGCACGCAGAGCGCGATCTCTCACGAGTGGGAGTTGGCTCAGGAGATTCTCCTGGAGATCTTCGCCCTTTGGGGGACCCCTCAAGTGGATCTCTTCGATTCCAGTGTCAGCCGGAAGTGCGAGAGGTTCTGCTCACGGGAATTTCCTCCAAACGGAGCCTTAGGAGACACGTTTGTGGTGGAGTGGTCATTCCCACTGCTGTACGTGTTTCCTCCAGTCCCCGTCATCCCGCAAGCACTGCGGAGGTTACGGAGTTTCTGTTCCCGGATGATCCTCATTGCTCCAGTGTGGGCCCGGAGGACGTGGTACCTGGACCTTCTCGACTTGTCCATCTGTCCTCCAGGTCGTCTTCCCTACGAGACGATCTGCTCTCACGGGAGGGGGGTCAGGTTCTCCATCCAGAGGTCAGGTCCCTCAACCTTCACGCTTGGTTTCTGAAAGGTTGAGGTTATAAGGATTGGGACCTCCCTGAAGACGTGATGGAGGTGTTGCTTTCGGCCAGAAGCCCCGCAACATAGTCCCTGTTTCGTTGCCGTTGGAGTAAGTTCTGCGACTGGTGCAGGGTTAAGAATGTGGATCCTTTTGCATGTGGAATTCCCATGGTTCTGTCTTTTTTGCTTTCTTTGGCCCACAGGGGCCTTCAGGTGGGTACCAATAAAGGTTACCTGGCGGCGCTGTCCATATTTAAGCGCTCGTCTGAAGAGTGTTCCTATTTTAAAATTCCTTTAATTTCTCAGTTTCTGAAAGGGCTCACTAATGTGTTCCCTCCGTCACCTTTCAAGGTGCCCGGTTGGGATTTGAACCTTGTTCTCAAGTTTCCTATGGGTGCTCCGTTTGAGCCTTTGCATTCATGCCATTTGAGACTGTTAACTCTGAAAACTGTATTTTTAGTTGCGGTCACTTCCGCTCGCAGAGTGTGAGTTACAGGCACTTTCAGTTAAACTACCCTTCACTGTGTTTCATAAGGACATGGTTGTCGAGTTTGTCCGTCTTTTCTTCCGAAGGTGGTGTCGGAATTTCATTTAGGCCAGAAGGTTGTTCTTCCGGCATTTTATCCTGCTCGACAATCTGGTAAGGAAGAGGAGAGGTTCCATAGGCTTGATCCTAGGAGAGCGTTAAGCTTTTATATTTCACGCATGTCCCGGGTCAGAGTGGACGATCAGCTCTTTATTGGTTACGCTGGAAAGCGTTTGGGACGGGCTGTGACGAAACAGACTTTGTCTCGCTGGATTATTTTGGCTATCTGAGTGTTACCGCTTGGTGGGTAAGGACCCCCCGGTCGGCTTGCGGGCCCATTCTACCAGGGGTATAGCTGCCTCTACTGCCCTGCAGAGGGGTGTTCCTATTCACAACATCTGTGATGCAGTCACCTGGGCTTCGGTACATACTTTTTTACGTCACTATTCCCTCGATTCCATCTGGGGGCAGGATCTGGCCTTTGGCAAGGTGGTCCTTTACTCCGCAATTTGATTGGGCATGCTAAATTTCTGTTTTCTAAATTCTTTTCCCACCTCCTTGTATTGGTACTGCTTTGGGAGTCTGTCATAGATATGGAATACGTCGGAGGACCCAATCCCCTTGAAGAACAAGTTACTCTCTTACCTGGTAACGTTCTTTCGATGGGATGGTCCGACGACGTATTCCATATCGCTCCCTCCCTACCTTCCCCGCTACAGAATTTCTTATGCGATTGCAACTTACGTTTTCGCAAGGCTTTGTGTGTCAAACTGGCAGAAGACTGGTGGCACACGTTCTGGGAAAAACTACAACTGAGGCTACGGGCGTCATGCGTCCTACTTATCACATTGGGTGACGTCGGCCGTCAGAGGAGGTCCTCGAGGAGGGCGCATCGACGCAGACGCCGAAAACTTTCCAAAGCAGCACAGCTGTGGTGATTACTGTCATAGATATGAAATACGTCGTCGGACCATCCCATCGAAAGAACGTTACCAGGTAAGAGTAACTTGTTCTTCTGTAACTTTAAAAGGCCTTGCAACTAAGCAAGCTATTTGAAACAAATACATTTAATTCAGAAAATCTACAGTGGGCATAGCTGCCTGAAAGGAATGTCCAAAGCCGAGGACACTGGAGGAAAGATTTACATAACGGAACAAGATATCGGTGTCTAAGCAGCGAGCATTGAACCATTAAGGTAAATCAGTTATGACAACACAGCAGACTATTTGAAGTCCATGGGACGAACAGAGCATCTCAGGAAATCTCCTGGTAGCTGACGTATTAATGTCTCGCCAATCGGCTAAGCATGACAGAAGCGCAAATACGGCCAAAAAGACACAATTGCTGCAATAAAAATATTAAACCTGGTGAAAGCAGCATGACTCATAACAATAGTTATTCATAATGTGTTGAGGCTAGATGGGGGCGTTCATTGAGGCGAGGACAAACTCTTTGAAACTCAGAGACATCATAGCAGAGATAACATGGGTTGTTTTATCCAATTAAGAACTGAAAGCGACATGCTTGGTCTTCTCTCCCCACAACCGCATCCATAATTCTTTATACCCCCGCAGTTCAAGGACAGTGTCACTGCATGTTAACTGATAAGCATATGTCCTTTTCACCGCAGAAGTAATTCAGAGCTTACCAGTAATATTCAAGCATGAGAAGGTCGTACATTTTATGGGATGTTTTATGGGTGGGCCCGTAGATTGGAGTTACCCAATCAGTATGGTGGGACCTATAGATACTATATGTATCTTAGCAATTGGGACCAATGAGCAGTTGAGAGAGGTTTTCATAACTCATTGATCATGATGACATCAGAATGACTCATTTGTGTTATATAAACTGTTGTTTTCTGTTCAAACGTTGGAGAATTTGAGAGAGAGAGCTTGGCTGTTAATTTCTATTCCCACAGCTTTGCATATTTTCAGTAAAGCTGGGTTACCTTGCATTTGCATACTAAATCCCCTGTGTGTTGTCTCTTTATTGGCAAATACCAGTTAGAGTGCTTTGCTGTTTCAGGTCTGTTTCCTAACAAAGTATTGAAAAGGACATAGTTTTATTCTGCTTCTTTCTTGGCTTTGGCAATGTGTTTTTATATTAGCTGTTACACATGTTTGATGAACTATATAACAAACTTCACAACCCTTGAGTCTTCATTACTCCCCTTTTTCCTTTGGCAAGATCTGTTGGACTTGTATTGCTTAGGTTTTACTTTCTCTTGGCTTGGGTAGTGGTGGTATGCATTAGCTTTCAACAATGTTGCCTCACCAGGATGTTGGATCTTCCATAAACTCACATGCTTACATTTGCAGTCACTTGGTTTCTTATAATACCACTTCCGCTGCTTTCTGATAGTTCTGTATTCAAAAGTACTACCAACACTTCTTTCACTCACACACAAGTGAAACTGCCTGCTTGGAACATGTAGCAGTCTCGGAGAGCCCTGGAGTCACTTTCATGCTGTAAACTCACTGGATAAGTTGCTCTCTCCCAATCCTCTCCGCGTTTACAGGCCTTCTGCTGTAGTGGCTCCCTTCAACCCGGCAAACAGTCTCTCCTAGTCAGCCTTCACCCACGCCACTCGTTGCTGAAGCCTCCTTTTCTCCTGAGAGTTTCTGGTGCACGGCAGCCACCGGAGACTTCTCGAGAGGAAAACCTTCTCTCGCTGCTTTTGCTTCCCGCTACATTGGCTCTGCAAAATGAACCTTCAAAGGGCAAGCACTCGCCCGACACGCTTTCCGCTGCACGACCTCTGCACCTGGGACATCTGGAGGCATAGACCCTCTCTGGACTAGCCACTGTCTTTGGCTTCTCAATGATCCTGGTGTCTCCTCTTTCGAGTCCCAACCTCAGTTGCATACATGTTCTGCATGGTTCCTTGTGCTCACAATGCTTTCCTCCTTCTAATGCCTGCAGGTGAGTGGGCAGCCTTAAGCCTCCCAGTCTCCCCCAGGTGTGGGTCATTTACATTAATTAGTTGATCACTCCTGAATTGTTCCTCTTCAGACAGCTTCCTCTTTCTCGTCCTTTGCCCTCTCCAACTAATCCAGAATAAGACTCTGAGACGTATACTTAGCCTGAAGCTAGGGGCTGCATCTCTCCAGCCCTAATATCTCTCCACTGCCTCCCGGTGAATGCAAGGATCACATTCAAGACCATTTGCATCAATGGTCTTGAATGTGAGCTCAGAAGGCTTTCTGGGGCCTGGGAGCTCTATACATCCACCTTTCTCTCCCCAAACACCTCCCGACCAGAGTCGTTCAGCCTTCTGGTTCCAACTCTCTGCAGGTGAAACGTTTCTCTAAGCAGAGAGTGGGAGGCAGATCCCTTTCTTTGGCTGGTGGCTCCCTCTGGAACAGCCCTCCTCCTCAGACTTGAGCCAATCTTCTTAAGTTCCAGAAACTTCTCAAGACCTTCCTTTTATCCTCTTCCTTCCCTCTCCCGTGCTAAACTCCATCTGCCGCTGTGACTAGGGCCTGGTCCCTTCAGAGTCATACATGGCCAGGCCACTCCCTTCCAGTCGCCCCAGCATCCTTTGCTAGAACTTGCCCTCGGGCTCCCTTTCCCGGATCATCCCAACGTATTCCTCCCTGTCCATTGCACTGTCCCCCCCGCCCTCCCTTGTCCTGGCACTTGCTGCGTTGGCTTACCAGCACTTGCCCGCCCCCACCCACGGGAGTACCCTACTCCGGAACTTCTCCCTCTACCCTTTAGCACTTATAACCTTGTCATGCACTTGCACGGTTGGATTGTCACATGGCCAATATAACCATTCTTTGTTGTATTTTTATGATTTCCCATGTGCCCCCCCCCCTATCTTGTGGCACCCTAAAACACCTGTGTAAAGGCACAATACAAATGTCCAATAAAATCAAATAAATATGCTGCCATCAGTGTTTGCAGTGGGCTTCTCAGTCAACTTCAAGAAGTCTCATTGTCTGCTGAATTTGCACCTTTTCTGCAGTGGCCTGATATGGAAACATAGTCTGGACAGAGCCTTTTGTCCACAGGATATAATTCATGATATAAGTGAAACATTTTTACACATGTTAGTTCTTAGAACCCATTGCACATTTCTCAGGCTCTAGGGTTGATGGATACCACTGTTTACAGGGATGTATAGCATTCCCATTGTGATTATAGGGCACATTCAGTGTTTTTAGATTTATGCTTGTTTTTTATTGCCTTTTGTCAAGCTGAATTTTATGTACACAATGTTTTTGTAAATCAATATATTTTTAAGCATAAAATCCTTGAATATTCTTTTACTTGGTGTGTCTTTCTGTACATTATGCCCACTACTGTTGCTACCTGGAGTGAAGCCAGACTACTCGATCACGTTCATCATTGAGAGTTTGGACTAAATTGGTGGAAACTCCAGGACACACTATAGGTTGGGCTCTCTGAAGCCCTCCCCAGAGGTATTCAGAAAAAAAAACTCAAAGCTGACCATTGCATAACAAGAATCTGTATTAATGCTGCTAAATATCCACATTTGTGTCACTGATTCATTGGTGACCATGACCATCCTTCTGGTAATGCTACTGTACATGTTTGTACTTAAGAAATTATTTTAAATGTGTGCCTACAGCATTGACATTCTCATTTCCTATTTTTTAACCTTTTAGGGAGCTGGGGAGATGATAAATGAAGCCGCTCTCGCTATGGAATATGGAGCATCTTGTGAAGATATAGCTAGAGTGTGCCATGCACATCCTGTAAGTAGTGAAACTTGTGCTACACAATGTGTGATTGTTTACTTCTACCATTTAATTTCCTGTTTTTAGCTCCTCCCTCTCCCTCCATTAACTATAATTGTAATCCCTGCCACTTCCTTTTGGCAGTGATTCTTCCTTAACAAGAATCTTTGTAGAGATAAACCGTATCTTTAGTGCATCTCAAGGAGCAGAATACAAGCCCAGACATTGTGTCTCGAAGTGACTTCCTTTCACTGACAGAAGATGGTCTCTGACCAGAACACATGTTTGACAATAGCTTATTTTAATTAAAAGAACGCCTCACTGTCCCTACTACTAAAAGGGAGTTCCATTCCTAACTAAACTAAGATGTTAGTCTATAGTCCAAAACAATATAGTACTTGGTCCAAACCTAGCCACTAATCTGGCCCAACCACTTAGCAAAAACATAAATGAAATAGGTTGAGTATCTTGGCTGTCCCAAGAATCCCTCCTGGGTCGGGTCCAATGGTTAGAATTAAATAAAACCATTCTACTCAAAGAAAATAGTACTAGTCAGTCTATCAAAAGCTCTTCAAAGTTCGAACCAAAACGCCTCAAGTTCCTGAAAAAACAAAATTTCCAAACTTCTTTAGGTGGAGGGATTTTCACATAGTCCCTTTTCAACAACTTGGTCTATCGCTACCCATTTCAACCTGGTTTCAGGGGCTGTAGTATTCACTTGATAGCTGCTTTCCACTCCGCCTGTTTTGTCCTTGTGGCTCCTTTTGGGGTCCACTGACACAATGTCTCTTTTAGTTGTTATGGGTTTCTATGACTGTGAAGAAGACCGGTGGGGGGTGTCTGTACTTCTGCTCTCTATATGGTAGAAGAGAGGCACAGAGGACCCCAGCCAAGATTCTCTATTATGGTAGCAATGGACGAGCAATCAAGGCCTAGCTTCTCAGGAGGTGATGCAGGCTGGTTCTTAAGTACAGTGTAGTCCCCAAGCCCCCACAAGGAATGTCCACACACTGTATTGTTTAGAACACAGTCTTTATATAATCAATATTCAAGGTTATGTACACTTATCATGATAACTCACTTTGTACTCAGGAAAATCAACAATGGCAAATATATACAATTCTAAAGTGGTACCACCCTTTGTATTAGATCTCATTAAAGTGCATTAACAATACTGTAACAATGTCACACAGATCAATAGAGTGAAACCAGCAATAGAGAGAGGAGAGAAAATAAGATGGTTGAGCAATAGGCAGAATACTGGCCCCTACCACTAGGTACAGTTCTGTGTGGAGATCCCCCCCCACCTGGGCAACCTGTAAAATAAAGGTATAGCACAAGCCCAGTCCATATATTGTTCTGCAAGTCTTATTCCCTCCTATAATGTTTTTACCCCCCCAATGTACCTGGTGGAGTCGAGTTCTTCGAAGAGGCGTCGACAGATCCTTCTTGAGCGACCCCCTTTCAAGCGGGAGTCACGGATCGTCGAGAGGCATCGAGAAACGTCGAGGAACTCGGCGTTCGGTGACGGGGCATCGACGGCCCTTCTTGAATGGCTTCCCTTTCAAGCGGGAGACACGGGGCGTCGAACGTCCGTCGACAAACAGGGTAGAACGGCGTCGCTGAGGCGGCAGCTTCGTCCGAGCGGTGCTCGTCGGCGTCGGAGCGTCGGCGTCCTGCAGGGCAGAGGCGTGCGGGGCACCTCGGTGACAATAGTTCTGGACCGCAAAGATTGTGGAGACGGAGGCCCAGCAAGGGCGTCGAGTTGTTCGAGTCTTTGTGGTCGTCGGGTGGCGGGAAACCCACCGGCAGGTTTCTCCTCGGCGCGTTGGTCGTCCTCGACTTTCTCCGGCAGTATAAGGCGGTCGACGGTGCGGACGAGGTAGTCCTTCGATTCGAATGTTCTTAGGCAAGGAGCGGACGGCTCTGGTCGTTGGCGGCACGGCGTCAAGTGGTTCCCACGGCTGGGCAACACAACTTCGACGGGCCTCCAGCGGTTACACAAACCTGCGAACCCTGGTCGACGGCGGTGGACTTCGACGGCGGCGATGTCCGGTGCTTCACTTCGATCTCCTCGGCGGTCCCGTCTCGGGTCGGCAGCCTTTCGAGGGTCTGTTTTCCAGGGCGCTTCGGCGAAGATGGAGCGGTGCTCGATGGTCCCTCGGAGCACGGGAAGAGGGCGCCTTACCAGGTCCTCTCTCGGGTCAGTCTTCGACGATTTCGGCAGCCTTCGGATCGGTCGAAGCAAATGCAACAGCAAGTCGTCTTCTTCCAGCTGGACGTCGAGGATCAGCAGTTCCAGTTACTCTTAGAGTGGAGACTCAGCTCCAGGACGCTTCTGAATGTTTCTGAACGTTCCTGAACCTCTGGCTGCTTCTGAACCAACTACCAGTGGTGAGAGGTCCCCAGATATACTATTCTGTCTCTCATCCACACTGCTGACACACACTCAGCAGCCAATCGTACAGAAGGGCATTCATGCAGTCAGTCAGCCAATCAGGCACACAGTGCATTCAGGCCACACTCCTCCCTTTCAGACACTCACAACAAGGAATGTGGATTGGGACAAGTACCCAGCCATTCAACACTACACACTGCATTCAGGCCAGTTTCGGGCAGGGCTGTCTCAGTCTTTGTCTCTCATGCCAGAAACCAGACAACCACAACAAGGAGTGTGTATTGGTCACACACTCTATTCACCCAGGTCCCACCCACAGGAGGTACCCACAACATACAGTCACTGGGAAGGCTCCAGTCAGTCTAGCTGGGCCTTCACAACAACACCATATATGGAACTTCCACCCAACAGCCAGTCAGGGGGAAGGGACAGAGTCAGGGCTTCCCAGGACTTTGGGAAAACAAGATAACAGGCAATAGAAAGCAAGAGGCCACAGGGGCCATCTCGTTTTCTATCAGGAATCAACTGATCCCAATGGCAGGGCCTGGGTATCCCAAAATGGAGGACACCCAGAGCACCTGTCAAATTCAGCATGGAGCTGCCACCAGCCCATACCCTGCTCTGTGGGCCACCCACAGGTGCCCAAAAACATACACTAGGGGTACAGGGTTGTACCCCTACCCATGGGTGCCATAAGGGTATCCCATGGGTCTGTTCACCAAACCAAAAGAGAGAGCTGCACTGCCAGGAGTCCCACATGGACTCCTGGGCAGAAAACATGACAGAACACACGATACAAAGCAGTAAAGGACAAGGATTCAGAGGCCCTGTCCCTCTGATGCATTTCCAGCATCACAGTCGCCCCCCAGACTGAGGTGGAGGGTGTCTAATCTCCCACGGGATAGACACCCTCATCCAGACGGTCAACATACCTTCTGGAAAGGCCATCTGCATTATCGTGACTCTTCCCTGGTCTGTGCTCTATGGTGAAGTCTAGCCCTTGCAGGCTAATGGACCACCTGAGCAATTTCGGATTCTCACCCTTCATCTGCATAAGCCACTTCAGGGGCTTATGATCTGTTTGGACCTTGAAGGTAGACCCCGTAAGGTAGGGCCTAAAACGCCTAAGGCTCCAAACTATGCTAAAACACTCCTTTTCAACAGTAGCCCACCTATGTTCTCTACCCTTGAGTTGTCTACTGATGAATATGATAGGATGTTCTCTCCCTTTGTCATCTAACTGGGACAAGACGGCTCCAATTCCGGTGTCGCAGGCATCCGTCTGGACGACAAAGGTTCGGCTGTAGTCAGGTGCACAGAACACAGGTGCCCTACACAGACTTTCTTTCAAGCCATCAAAGGCCCTCTGACAGTCTTCGGTCCAATTAACCTTCCTAGGCTGCTTGGGTGATGTTAGAGCTGTCAGGGGTGCAGCTATGGTTCCATAGTCTGCCATGAAATTGCGATAGTACCCAGTGAGGCCCAAAAAGGCCCTCACCTGGGTTTGAGTAGTGGGAGTCTCCCAGTTCTGTACATCCTGTACTTTACTGGAGAGAGGTTGGATTTGACCCCCTCCTACCTCATGACCAAGATAGGTAACTTTCCCCTGAGCTATCTGGCACTTGGTGGCCTTGATAGTGAGGTTAGCCCTTTTCAAGGCCTGCAACACCTTATCCAGATGTGTAAAATGCTCTTCCCAGGTGGAACTGTAGACGGCAATGTCGTCTAAGTAAACCACACAAAAGGCTTCCAGCCCACTGAGCGCATGGTTGACCAATCTCTGGAAGGTGGCAGGGGCATTCTTCAACCCAAAAGGCATGACCCTAAACTGGTAGAGTCCCTCAGGTGTTGAGAAGGCCGTCTTTTCCTTGGCATGGTCCGTCAGAGCTATTTGCCAATAGCCTGAGGTAAGGTCAAAGGTGCTCACAAATTTGGCAGCACCTATGGTGTCCACAAGCTCATCAGCCCTGGGCAATGGGTGCGCGTCAGTTTTGGTGACAGCATTGATTCCTCGGTAGTCCACACAGAACCTCCAATCCTTGGTACCCGCCTGGGAACTTGCCTTGGGGACAAGGACCACTGGACTGGACCAGGGGCTGGTTGAGGGCTCAATAACACCCAGATACAACATCTTGGCGACCTCAGCCTGGATGTGGTTCTTGACGGTATCTGATATACGGTAGCACCTGCTTTTGACAGGCACACTGTCACCAGTGTCAATTTCATGCCTACACCACGGTGTAAGGCCTGGTGTCAGTGAAAACAGAGAGGCATACTGTTGGAGCAAAGCCCTGCAGGCCCTCTGTTGCTCTGTTGTCAAATCTGGAGAGAGAGGTACGCCCTCCACTGAGCCATCCTGAGGGTTGCTATGCAGCAAATCAGGAAGGGGCTCACTCTCATCCTCTTCTTGCCCTGAAGCTAGCAAGAGACCTGAGACTTCTGCTCGCCGGTGGAAAGGCTTGAGCCTGTTGACATGGAATATCTGAGGGGCTACCCCAGAGGCTCCCATGTCAACCAGATAATTGACTTCGCCCATCTTGGAGATGATCCTGAAGGGTCCAGTCCACTTGTCTGCCAAAGCTCTAAGCTTGGTAGGCTCCATCACAAGGATTTCCTGTCCCGGAGTCCAATCCACTTGCAAGGCTTTAAGGTCATGCCAGTACTTATTCAATTCCTGGCTGGCCTTGAGATTTGCTGTTGCCTGGCCCATCATCTGTGTCATCCTCCGTCTGAGGCCTAACACATAGTCCCCCACTTGCTTGGCGGGCCCTGGAGGGGTGGCTTCCAAGCCTTCTCGGATCAAGGCGAGTGGCCCCCTCACGGGATGTCCAAAGAGTAACTCAAAGGGGCTGAAACCAACACCCTCTTGAGGTACCTCTCTGTAAGCAAACAGCAGGCATGGCAGGAGGAGATCCCATTTCCTCCTTAGGGGTTCTTCCAAAGCCCCTAGCATGCCCTTGAGAGTTTTATTAAATCTCTCAACCAGACCATTGGTCTGGGGGTGGTAAGAGGTGGAGAACTTGTAGGTTACCCCGCACTCTTTCCGCATGGTTTTCATGTAACTAGACATGAAGTTGGATCCTCTGTCAGAGACAACCTCCTTGGGGAATCCAACATGGGTGAAAATGCCCAGGAGAGCCCTGGCAACCACCTTGGCAGTAACAGTCCGAAGGGGTATTGCCTCAGGGTACCTGGTGGCATGATCTACCAAGACCAGGATGAACCGATGTCCACCTGAAGTGGGAGGGTCAAGGGGACCGACGATGTCGATGCCCACCCTCTCAAATGGTGTGCCAACCACTGGCAATGGCTGCAGTGGGGCAATGACACTGCCTCCAGTCTTGCCAGACAACTGACAAGTTGGGCAGGTCCTGCAGTGGGACTCCACCTCTACTCCCATCCGTGGCCAGTAGAAATGGGCAGAGAGCCTCTGCTTAGTCTTCTTGGTCCCAAGATGACCAGCCAAGGGCACCTCATGCGCCAACTGCAGTAGGAAGGGCCTGTAAACCTGGGGTACCACCAACCTCTTGAGGGCACCAGGTTCAGGCTTAGTGGGCTCACTAACAAGGAGCTCACCCTCCCAATAAATCCGGAATGTCCTAGGCACTTCTCCTTGTGCCTGGGACAGTGCCTGTTTCCTCAGTCCCTCGAGAGAGTGGCACTCTCTCTGTCCCTTACAGAAGTCTGCCCGGGAGGGTCCCCCTTCAGCTAACAAGCATTGAAGGTCGGGGTGATCCTCCGGGTTGAGAACCTCTCCCACAGGAGAGTCTTCTGTCTCTTCTCCCACAGGAGTTGAGTTTGGGTTTTCCACTGGACCCAACCCGTCCGGAGCATGGATCCCAATGGGTGCTGTCAGAACAGCAGGAAGAGAAGGTGTTCCCTCCACAGTGGTGGCCTTCTTGGTCTTCCTTCTTCTTGCCTTAGGCCTCGCCTTTGGCTCGGGTACCTGACCCACAGCCAGACCCGGTGTCACCTGTGACCTAGTGACTGCAGCAGCAGTCATGGGAAGACCATCCGAGATCAACCCCAACTCTACTAGATCATTTCCTAACAGAATGTTAGCAGGGACATTGTCCTGAACCAGGACAGGAAGCTTTGCTGTCTTGTCTCCAATCATGAGTGTGACTAGGGCTACAGGTCATAATTTGGGAGGCCCACCAGCTAACCTGGTGGTTTGCAGAGGAGCACCTTCATAGTCCTCTGGCTTGAGCAGGGTCCTGTCCACCACTGTCATGCTTGCCCCAGTGTCTCTCAAACCAGTAGAAGGCTGGCCATTCAAGAGGACACTTCTCAAAAACCTACGGGTGTTCTGTGGGATAGTCGCCAGTACTTCCGCATACTGGTCCCAGGCCCCAAGGGACACTAAGGAAATCTCTACCGGGGCACCAAATGTGATCCCGGTAGAGGAGGGGAGGACAGTGGCCTCCACCTCAGACACGGGGTAAGGGTAGGTCAGGCTGACAGCCTGTACTCCAAGTGCCTTACCTTTACACTTGGGGTCACCCCTTTTGTGATCCAGAGCCCCACAGTCCCAACAAGCGCCAGGAGTGCGGGGTACGGTACTGGAACCACTGGGAGCCTGCTTTGCAGCAGGTGGACCACTACTCTTATTCCCACCCCCAGATGACTTATCCCCACTAGATTTTTGGGTCTTAGGAGAGGAAGGTTTTGGTTTACCCGACTGTGACTGCTTGTGGGACTCCTCAGCTTTCTGAGAGGCCCCCTTTTCTTTGTCCTTGTCCTTCCCACTGGAGTCCTTAGGGGACACCCGGTGGGAGACCCACTTGTCAGCCAACCTAGCCAGCTTAAAGGGGTCCAAAATGTTCTGGTCAGCCACATACTGACGCAGCTCTGGTGAACAGGCTTCAGAAAAATGCTCAAAGAACAAGAGGTGGGATAATTCAACAAAGACACATTCTCTCTTTTCTTAAAATCCCTGAACCTTCTAAGGTATTGGGTAGGTGTCTTGCCAAACTTGGCAATCAAAGCAGACTTCATACACTCATACTGACCCCTTTCTTCCACACTCAGCTTCAGAATACAGCATATCCAGTTTGAGGCACTCTGCTTAACAAACACTTAGCCCAATCTCTTTTATCAACATCATGAATCGCACAAGCCATTTCAAACGCTTCAATCCATTGGAGGATATCTGAACCCTCCACAAATACACCAACCAAATCTTTCATAAACTTGGTGGCTGGGGACCTGACACTCTCACTGGTTTTAGCTGAAGTCTCCACTCTAGCTTTCTCTAGCTGGATTCTCTGACATTCAGTGTCCTGGCTCTTGAGTTCAAGGTCCTTATTTCTGAGTTCAAGATCCCTATTCTTGAGCTCCACTTGTTGAGCCAACTCCTCTTTCTTAAGTTCAGCATCTATTTCCAACTTGCGGTATTCAAAGGCCAATTTCATCCTTAATAACTCAAGTTCCAAGGAATTGCTGGGGTTTGGAACAGAGGCAGCAGGAAGGGCGGCATTCCCAGAAACAGATTCAGCAGAAACCCCAAGGGCAGAGTCCTCATTGGTTGCATCCCCCCCCCCCCTCATCAAGAGTTTCACCATCAGTCTGGTAGTCCACCAGGGCAGCTATCAGCTCAGCCCTAGACTTATCCACAAAGTCTAACTCCCTGGCTTCACAAGCACTCTGGAGAGCCTCCAAGCTCATCCGAGTCAATTTGCCATTTGCAATAGACTCCATTGTTTGAAATGCAGTTATCTTGTACACAACTAAACCTTAATTTAATAAAGTGCAGATATCCTTTGTAAGTGGCACGGTTATACACTGATTCTTAAAACCATAAGCATCCCACCGCTGCCACCAGTGTGAAGAAGACCGGTGGGGGGTGTCTGTACTTCTGCTCTCTATATGGTAGAAGAGAGGCAGAGAGGACCCCAGCCAAGATTCTCTATTACGGTAGCAATGGACGAGCAATCAAGGCCTAGCTTCTCAGGAGGTGATGCAGGCTGGTTCTTAAGTACAGTGTAGTCCCCAAGCCCCCACAAGGAATTTCCACACACTGTATTGTTTGGAACACAGTCTTTATATAATCAATATTCAAGGTTATGTACACTTATCATGATAACTCACTTTGTACTCAGGAAAATCAACAATGGCAAATATATACAATTCTAAAGTGGTACCACCCTTTGTATTAGATCTCATTAAAGTGCATTAACAATACTGTAACAATGTCACACAGATCAATAGAGTGAAACCAGCAATAGAGAGAGGAGAGAAAATAAGATGGTTGAGCAATAGGCAGAATACTGGCCCCTACCACTAGGTACAGTTCTGTGTGGAGATCCCCCCCACCTGGGCAACCTGTAAAATAAAGGTATAGCACAAGCCCAGTCCATATATTGTTCTGCAAGTCTTATTCCCTCCTATAATGTTTTTATCCCCCCAATGTGCCGGGTGGAGTCGAGTTCTTTGAAGAGGCATCGACAGATCCTTCTTGAGCGACCCCCTTTCAAGCGGGAGTCACGGATAGTCGAGAGGCGTCGAGAAACGTCGAGGAACTCGGCGTTCGGCGACGGGGAATCGACGGCCCTTCTTGAATGCCTTCCTTTTCAAGCGGGAGACACAGGGCGTCGAACGTCCGTCGACAAACAGGGTAGAACGGCGTCGATGAGGCGGCAGCTTCGTCCGAGCGGTGCTCGTCGGCGTTGGAGCGTCGGCGTCCTGCAGGGCAGAGGCATGCGGGGCACCTCGGTGACAATAGTTCTGGACCGCAAAGATTGTGGAGACGGAGGCCCAGCAAGGGCGTCGAGTCGTTCGAGTCTTTGTGGTCGTCGGGTGGCAGGAAACCCACCGGCAGGTTTCTCCTCGGCGCGTTGGTCGTCCTCGACTTTCTCCGGCAGGATAAAGCGGTCGACGGTGCGGACGAGGTAGTCCTTCGATTCGAATGTTCTTAGGCAAGGAGCGGACGGCTCCGGTCGTCGGCGGCACGGCGTCAAGTGGTTCCCATGGCTGGGCAACACAACTTCGACGGGCCTCCAGCGGTTACACAAACCTGCGAACCCTGGTCAACGGCGGTGGACTTCGACGGCGGCGATGTCCGGGTGCTTCACTTCGATCTCCTCGGCGGTCCCGTCTCGGGTCGGCAGCCTTTCGAGGGTCTGTCTTCCAGGGTGCTTCGGCGAAGATGGAGCGGTTCTCGATGGTCCCTCGGAGCACGGGAAGAGGGCGCCTTACCAGGTCCTCTCTCGGGTCAGTCTTCGACGATTTCGGCAGCCTTCGGATCGGTCGAAGCAAATGCAACAGCAAGTCTTCTTCTTCCAGCTGGACGTCGAGGATCAGCAGTTCCAGTTACTCTTAGAGTGGAGACTCAGCTCCACGACGCTTCTGAACGTTTCTGAACCTCTGGCTGCTTCTGAACCAACTACCAGTGGTGAGAGGTCCCCAGATATACTATTCTGTCTCTCATCCACACTGCTGGCACACACTCAGCAGCCAATCATACAGAAGGGCATTCATGCAGTCAGTCAGCCAATCAGGCACACAGTGCATTCAGGCCACACTCCTCCCTTTCAGACACTCACAACAAGGAATGTGGATTGGGACAAGTACCCAGCCATTCAACACTACACACTGCATTCAGGCCAGTTTCGGGCAGGGCTGTCTCAGTCTTTGTCTCTCATGTCATGCCAGAAACCAGACAACCACAACAAGGAGTGTGTATTGGTCACACACTCTATTCACCCAGGTCCCACCCACAGGAGGTACCCACAACATACAGTCACTGGGAAGGCTCCAGTCAGTCTAGCTGGGCCTTCACAACAACACCATATATGGAACTTCCACCCAACAGCCAGTCAGGGGGAAGGGACAGAGTCAGGGCTTCCCAGGACTTTGGGAAAACAAGATAACAGGCAATAGAAAGCAAGAGGCCACAGGGGCCATCTTGTTTTCTATCAGGAATCAACTGATCCCAATGGCAGGGCCTGGGTATCCCAAAATGGAGGACACCCAGAGCACCTGTCAAATTCAGCATGGAGCTGCCACCAGCCCATACCCTGCTCTGTGGGCCACCCACAGGTGCCCAAAAACATACACTAGGGGTACAGGGTTGTACCCCTACCCATGGGTGCCATAAGGGTATCCCTTGGGTCTGTTCACCAAACCAAAAGAGAGAGCTGCACTGCCAGGAGTCCCACATGGACTCCTGGGCAGAAAACATGACAGAACACATGATACAAAGCAGTAAAGGACAAGAATTCAGAGGCCCTGTCCCTCTGGTGCATTTCCAGCATCACAATGACCCCTTTCTCCTTCTGGATCTCTTAACTTTGTTGGGTCCGTGTGGCCCTTCTGGAGGTTTGTGCTGCTCTGGTTTCTTGGGCTCCTGTAACCCTTTGCCTTGTCTCGTTCTTTCTCATCACTTTGCTTATTATGTCCCAGTGGCTCCTTTTGGGTTCCCCTGACACAATATGTCACTGAATTATTTGGGTTTCCTATGAACCCTCTGCTTCTGGCTCTTAGTTTACTTCTGTCCCCATGACCATTCTCAAGGTTATTGCTGCTCTGGTTTCTCTGGCTCCGGTAACTCTTTTCCTTGTCTCGTACATTCTCTGCTCTTAGGTCTCTGTGACCCCTGGATGGGGTTAGGGTAGTTCTTCCTTCTTCCCCTTCGCTCTGTCCTTTCTTCTCCTCCCTCTGACCTTGGGAATCTCTATACCTGTTGTGATGCAGTGCTTGCCCAGTGAGGGTTTGTCTCATCAGCGACTACTGTGTTTTCCACGCCTTGCCACTCTTCCACACTGGATGCTAGCGGTTGCAGCGTAAAGCTCGTCTCTGCTCTTTTTCACGGGTTGGCTCTCAGTCTGAGAGCGGAAGACCCAGTCCTCTTTTTGTTCCTGGACTTGGCATCGGTTTACAGGCTGCAAACCCACCACATCCTGGTTGTGGTTGCGCCTCCAGGTCCAATTTGCTTTGTGCAGCCTCTGCCTCTCAAGCCTTGCATACTTTCTCATCTGCAGCCGGCGTCTCCCTCTGGTGTCTGCAATCTTCCGTGCTGCAGCTGCCTCTGCTGGTCTGCGTGGCTCCGCCCCTTGCCGGCATTCTCACGTCCAAGTCTCGCCTCAGGGCGTCTTGTTCACCACCACTTGTCAATCATGTGGAAAGTTCAGCATTACCTTGAGCCAAACACAGCAAACAAAGCAGCTACATGGAGCTCAGAACACACCTTCACTCCCTTCACTCAGCACTGCTGCATTGACGCACACTCTAAAGCAGATACTCAGGTGGGACAAGCGGTTCTAAAACATCTATTTGCCGCTGGACCCTCTCACAACCCACCACCTTCTCCTAACACTGCACGCTAATCTATGCATAACATGTGATCTAAGCAGATTCCACAAGCCTCAGAAGGGATACATTACTCACCGTAATCGTATTTCTGATGCTTGCATCTGCTTAGATTCACTTGCGCCCACCCTTCTTCCCCTGTAGAGTAGAAGGTGCATAGATGTTTTCCTGAGCTTCATTGGGCTTTATCTGATACATATCTGCTTTAATACACCTGTACTCACGCTACAATTCATGCAACCTCATGTCAGAAACAAAACATTTGAATGGATTGTGTCCTCCCACGTATTCCTCATCTTATCATATTCGTATCCTGCCAGCTTCGCTGCTTCGGCAAAAAGAATTCTCGGCAGAGGGCGTTGTGCACGAGGTCGTGGTGTCTATGTCCCTCGACGGGCTCCGTACCGTGTCGACGTCACCATCAGTATAAATAGCTTGTGCCGCCCCCGTTGGCTTCAGTTCCGTTTTTCCGATTGCTTCGCTCTTGAACGTCGCGCTTCGAAATTTTCAACTGAAAATGTCGTCTTCCACCCCCAAGACGGGGTTAAAAAAATGTATCTACTGTGGATCGAAGATGTCGATTACAGATCCTCACTGCGTTTGTCTTTGGTGCCTAGGTTCAGACCATCGAACCGGCAACTGTGGCTCCTGTCAGTCGATGACTGAGAAGGCCCTTTGTGAGAGGAGGGGATGGAAGCTTCCAGGGCCTCTTCGAAGGCCTCGTCAAAAAGACATAGGAAGTCAAGCGATTCGAAAGAATCGGATCTTCGTAAACACTCCAAGAGATCTTGATCTTGTAGTAGATTGTGATGCTCTTAATCTTCCTCTTCAAAAAAGGTTAAAAAGAGAGATAGATCTCCCTCTTCATCCTCCAATATATCTACCGAATTGGTATGATGCCCGACTAAGTCGGATTCCCCAAGAAAATTGGAAGAATTTAGAAGGAAGATGATGGAGGTCTTTGATAATGCGGCCTCGACCCCCTCAAAGAAGCATCAAAAGAGCCAGACCCGGGTCACTCCGTCAGACGACACAGGGAAGTCAGGAACTACTGTGTTAAAACCCAGTAGTATGGGTGACTCGTAAGACTCGAGTCAACGTCAAATCGTCGAAGATTCCTCAAGATTCAAGTGTTTCCCCGACACCGTATAAAAAACAAGTCGTTGAAACCCTCGACGACTTTGTCGACGCCATCAGCGCAGACGGGTTCGGCATCGAAGCCAAAAGCGTTTTTGCCGCCTTTGTTGAAGACATCATCGGTGTCCTTGAACACTCCTTCGATACCATCGAAGGTTCCTTCGATTCCTTCGAAACAAACTCATGAATAGGAAGCGAGATTTACTCCTTTACCTAAGTCAGACTTCTTTAAGTCTATGGGCCTCATTCCGACTTTGGAGGTAACCACGCCGCTATTTGCTGCATGGCTGCCTCCAAAATCGTTCCAACTCCGCCCTGGTGAATGGAGTAATTACCGGTCCATTCCAAGGTTGGAGGGACCGGTAATTCCCCATTCACCAGGGCCCTTCCCCATTCCCATTGAGCCCCAATAGGGCTCAATGGGAATGGGGAAGGCGCTAATAATGGTACCGTAAATTACGGTACCGTTATTAGCACTAAAGTCCCTTTGCGGGTCCAGTCCTTACGCCTGTTAAAAGCAGGCGTTAAAGAACGACCCGCAAAGGTAACTCGTAGTAGGGCGGTAAGGGTTTAACGGCACCGGTCTAGTTACCTGTGACCGTTAACCCTTACCGCCCTACTCGGAATGAGGCCCTATGTCTTCAGTTTTTGAAGAAAGTGGCTCTGAAGAAGAAGAGTTTTCTCCTTTTGGAGTACAATATGGTACTAGAGAGGTCCCAGAAGAATTAATCGATCCAGAATCGAAAATGAGACCTGTGCGATAACCTTCACTGTGATAGTGGCATTGATACGTCACCTGAGCTGGAGTTTGCAAAACTTGACCCTACAGAACATGCAGATTCAGGGTACAGGAGTTTAATGAATAGTGGTGGAATACATGGGCTGTGGTAGAGCCTCACCCACTTTTGATCAGGATGATATGACTGACATACTTGATCAGGGCCCCCAGAAGGATCCAGTTCTCCCCTTCCATAGGGCACTACAAAGAACGGTAGAAAAAAAACTGTGAAGTTCCTGATACAATTGCTGCAGTCAACAGTAATTTTCCAAAGAAGTATAGAACTTCTAGTTCTGATCCTGATTATTTAAGCAGACACCCCACTCCAGAAAGTCTGGTTATTCAGGCTGCAACTTCCTTAAAGCAGACAGCATATCCATCTATCCCCCTGGATAGAGAGGATAAGAAGGTGGATGCTTGGGCCCGTAAGGTCTTTACTTCGGGTAGCATGGCTCTCAAGTCAACTAATGTCACCTGTACCCTGGCCAGATTTACCCATACCTGCATTTCGGCGGTGGCTGAACATATTCCAGAAGGCGAGGAAAGGGAAGGCTTCCTGAATATTGTCAATGACGGAAAGGAGGCAATGGGGGAATGTCTCCAGTCTGGATTGGATACTGCCGATAGTATCAGCAGATCCATGGCTTCAAGCTAAGTGCTACGCAGGTTTGCGTGGTTGAGGAAGTCTGGGTTTGCAGCAGATGTGCAGGCCAGACTTCTCAACATGCCTTTTGATGGCTTTAGGCTGTTTGGTAGTAAAGCTGATGAAAGCTTAGAAAAACTACAGACCTCAAAAGTGGGAGATAAATCTCTTGGCACCTCCATGCGACAGCCTCAGAAACCTTATTCGGCTCATCTTCTTGGAGAGAGAGTTCTTTTCGGTACTACTCCTCTTTTGATAGAGGAAGAGGACAGGCCATTCAAAGAGGCAAGAGAAATGTCACTCGTGGTGGATGAGGAAAAAGTGTAAAACCAGCCTCAGGAACGACACCTTTGCCCTCAGCCGCTCCTGCAGTCGCCTCCAAATCACTCTGAGGCCTTCTCACACAAAAAACGGTGGGAGGCAGAATCTCATAGCATCTGAAAGAATGGCAGGGCATTACTTCAGATGCTTGGGCATGAGACGGTTACTGCCTTCCCTTCCCAAAAAGGCCTCAGGACCATCCAGCGGGAACCAACTGTCAAAATTCGACATCCGCTCCTGGTGCAGGAAATTTTAACCCTGCTAGAGAAAGGTGCAATGGAACAGGTACCTGTAGTGGAGAGCAACAAGGGTGGGTATTCCCCATACTTTCTCATCCCAAAGAAGGACGGAGGACTGAGACCCCTCTGGACTTGAGAAGCTTGAACAAGTTCCTCAGGAAGGACAAGTTCATGATGGTCACACTTTCTCATATCCTTCAGACTCCAATACTGGTTGGTATCATTGGACCTTCAGGATGCTTATTTTCTTGTGCCAATCCAACTGAAGCACAGAAAGTACCTGAGGTTCACGGTATGCGGTTCTCACTTTCAGTTTCAGGTTCTGCCATTCGGGCTGACCTCCGCCCAAGTGTTTTCACCAAACTGATGGCGGTTGTGGCAGCGAGTCTCAGGGGAGGGATTCAAGTCTACCCGTACCTGGACGATTGGTTGATCAGAGCGAGTTCTCCCGAACAAGCTCAGGAACATCTGTCGATCACCTGTCACTTCCTTCACAAACTGGGCTTCTCCCTCATTTTCAAGAAGTCTCACATAATACCATCCCAAAAGCTCCAGTTTATCGGAGCAGTTTTGGATACTTCCTCGGGCAAAGCCTCGCCTACCCAGGTGAGAGCTTTCCACATTCTGCAGATGGTAACAAAGTTCCAGAATGCCCAGCATCTGCCGGCCTTCAATTTTCTGAGGTTGCTCGGCCTCATGGCATCCTGCATTTTGAGAATGAAATCCCTTCAATGGGCCCTCAGAACTCTGTGGTCCCAGTTCTCGGGGAGTATTTCGGATTTCTGCAAGTCCCGAGCGCAATTGCTCAGAATCTACAACATCCTCCTCAAGGGAGAATCATTTTGGCAACCATGGCCGGGGATAACAGTAGTAACGGACACCTCACTCACAGGGTGGGGGAGCCCACACCAACGATCTGACAATCAGCAGTCGTTGGTCTCCATCGGAGTCCAAACTGCACATCAACCTATTGGAGCTGAGGGCAATCAGATTAGCGCTGAAGGCCTTCCTGCCCTCTGTACAGGGAAAGAATGTCCTGATAATGACGGACAACACGCTGGCCATGTACTACCTCAACAAGAGAGGGGGCGTAGGGTCACTACCACTGTGCAGAGTGGCAATGCAGCTCTGGTTCTGGGCAATACGAGAAGGAATATCTCTATCGGCAGTTCACCTAGCCGGAGACCAGAACACGGCGGCAGACGCTCTGAGCAAGGAGAGCAGTCTCCCACGAGTGGGAGCTAGCTCAGGAGATCTTTCTGGAGACCTTTGTCCTTTGGGGAACCCTTCAAGTGGATCTGTTTGCGACCATGGTAAACCGGAAGTGCGAACAGTACTGCTCAACGGAATTTCCTCCGAGAGGAGCTCTAGGAGACGCGTTCGTGGTGGTTGGAAGTTTCCACTTCTGTATGAGTTTCCTCCAGTCCCCGTGATTCCTCAAGTAATCAGGAGGTTGAGAAAGTTCAGGAAAACCATGATCCTAATTGCCCCGGATTGTGCCAGGAGGACGTGGTACCTGAACCTTCTGGACATGTCCATCTTCCCTCCAATACGTCTTTCGCAAAGAGAGAATCTTCTCTCGCAAGAGGAAGGTTGGGTTCTCCATCCAGAGGTCAAGACACTCAACCTTCATGCATGATTTCTGAGAGGTTGAGATACAAGGATTGGGTTCTTCCGGATGATGTAATGGAGAATTTGCTTTCAGCCAGAAGGCCAGCAACAAAATCCTTGTACCAGTGCCGTTGGAACAAATTCAGTAACTGCTGCAAAGATAAGAATGTGGACCCTTTTCAATGTGGCACCCCAATGGTGCTCGCTTTCCTATTGCATCTAGCCAATCTGGGGCTCCAGATTGGAACAATTAAAGGATATCTAGCTGCGCTGTCCATTTTCAGGCGCTCCTCAAAAGAGGTTTCTTACTTCAAAATTCCATTGATAATTCAATTCCTGAAAGGGCTTACTAATGTATACCCTCCAGTCCCCTTTCATGTCCCAACTTGGGATTTCAATTTTGTACTTAAGTTTCTAACTTGTATACCTTTTGAGCCTTTGCACTCCTGTCCCTTGAGGCGTCTAACATTGAAGACTGTCCTTCTTGTGGCCTTAACATCAGCCCGCAGGGTTAGTGAACTACATGCTCTCTCATGTAAACCTCCATATACTACTTTTTACAAGAACAAAACCATCTTTCTTACCAAAAGTAGTTTGACTTCCACTTGTCACAAAAAAATTATATTACCAACATTCTATCCTCATTTGAGCAAAGAAGAGAGACTGCATAGACTAGACCCCAAAAGGGCTCTCAGTTTTTACATTTCAAGAATGTCAAAATTACATCAAGATGACCAACATTTTGTGGGTTATACAGGTCATAATTTAGGATTAGCGGTGACAAAACAAACTATATCCTGCTAGATCATTTTTGCTATAATTGAGTGCTACAGATTGGTGGGAAAAGAATCACTGGATGGGCTGCGAGCCCATTCCACTAGGGGGATGTCTACTTCTGCGGCTCTGAAGAGGGGAGTCCCTGCAGCAGATTTGTTCAGCTGCAACATAGGCATCAATGCATACCTTCATCAAGCATTATTGCTTAGATGCCTCTTCCTCCAATGAGGGTTTAGTTGCCAAGGCGGTACTTCATTCCGTCCATGAGAACAATAACTAGTACTCCCACCTCCATAATTACCACTGCTATGGGAGTCTATCATAAGATGAGGAATACGTGGGAGGACACAATCCATTCGAAGAAAGTTACTTACCAACTGTAACTGTCTTTCGACTGGATGTTCCTCCCACGTATTCCTCATCGTCCCTCCCATCCTACCCCGCAGTACAGTTTACGTTACTTACACTTTACTCTCACGAAGAGTATCAGTCATGAGGCACGCCTGGGTGTTCCTCGAATATTTCCTCAAAAAAACAGAACTGAAGCCAACGGGTGCGGCACAAGCTATTTATACTGATGGTGACGTCTGTCCGGAGCCCGTCGAGGGACATCGATGCCACAACCCCATGCACAGCGCCCTCTGCCGAGAATTCCTAATTCCGAAGCAGCAAAGCTGGCAGGATACGAATATCATAAAATGAGTAATGTGTGGGAGGAACATCCAGTCGAAAGAACGTTACAGTTGGTAAGTAACTTATGCATCTGAGGGACCTCGACGCGTGAAGGACCATGGGTACAGTGGACGTCACACTAGTGATAGTATTACTGGCACGCCCTGTCATCGTCCCTTTTCGAGTTTCGAAAATAACCGTAATACTCTGCAGCTTCCACTAGATGTCGGCCTATGCATAGCATTTGAATCTAAGCAGATACAAGCATTATACGGTGAGTAATCGTTATATATATATATATATATATATATGCTACTAACGGATCATGTCCTATTTCTAATCGTAAAGCGGGGAGACTTTGCGGAATTTCCATACCTGAAAAGGGATAAATGGTTAAAATACTGTCAGGTAGGTAGTATATCAAGACCTGCCCAAACATACTACTTTACAAATAAGTGTATGCAAGAGTGAAGCAGTTGAGCCAGTGTCCCCTACTGCCTCCTGTGACAGGACTTGGGAAAGCCCACCAAGCGTGAACCGGGCTACACCTCTCAGGAACAGCCCGAACTACCCAAGGGATTGGTTGAGTGGCAAGCACCCAGGCTTAGTCTAAGGAGGGAGGAAGGCTGTAGTTGGTGTGAAGGGTCAGAAAGGTGAGGCGGACAACTTTGTGAAGGTTTTTCAAAAGATGCCATTTTATATAAACACCTCACTATCCCTACTCTGACAAGGATTTCCCTGCCTAAAATAAACTAAAGGAAACACCCTAACGAAGGGTCTCTATTCCTTATACTTACAATAACCCAACAAGGTAATGCATGGCAGTTCCAGGGCAACAAATATAACAGTTAAGTTCACAATATAAGTCACTCTTTTTAATCTGGGTGAATTTCCCTCCCCTGGTTCCAGTGGGATTCTGTTCCAGAGTTCCAAAAGAAATGAGGAAATCTTGTTTTGTAACAAAGTTCTAACACAGTTCTGTGTGACTCCAACTTGACAACAAAAGTTTCAACACTTAAGAATTGTTCAACAAAGGTTCTTACTCTTCCACTTGTAATAGTAAGCACTCAAACAATCTTGTTTGAATAAACCAAGAATATTTCCTTAGTTCCTCAGTATTAAAATACATTTTCTTTGTCAGGATTCTTCTGCAACCCATGTCAGTTTGAAGATGTTAAACACTGCTGCAGAAGTTTTATATAGTTCTTGCTTCAGCAATGAAAGGTAGTCGGGATAATTTGCTAATATTTCAAAATAAATCAATAGCTCTACTACTGCTAATTCAACAACCACGTGTATCCACAATGAAGGTTTGTCAAGATGATTTGTCAACAGCACTTAATCAACTTCCACCTTGTTTAATCCCATGCCAGGCCTACTACTTCAAAGTTCTCTGTTCGGGTATACTCCCTTGCCCAAATATTATAATGTGTTATCACAACTTCTGCCCTTGTATACTCCCCTGTCAGGTCAACAATATACAAACAAGTGCCACTGTAGTTAAGTATCAGCTTACAACAACATTTCAATGCTTCTTGCTTCACAATATCCGGTTTTAAGCAATTGTTTTGGGCGGGCAATATACACATTGGTGCTCTTTAGATCACTTTTGTGATTTCCAAAACCACCTGGTTATGCTCCTCTCCTTCTGAATAACCTTTATCAGAAGGGCAGCCTTCTTGAAACTTTTCTTTCACCACGTCTTCATTAACCAAATACTGACAAAGATGTTGTTCTATTCTGATTCTTCTTCGGCAATGTGAGTTCATACCAGCTTCTGTTATCTACTTCTTCAAACATGGTGTTGGGGAGATTTATCTTTTTTATGCTTCATCCCCACTCCTAGTGAGACCCCCAGCACGTGTTGCTGGACTTCAGTTCTTTTCTTTCAATCCTGAATGAGTGGAGCCTGTTTCCCCTCATTCATTCTTATGGGCTATCTCTTTTGGACCTTTATTCTTTGTATTGTACCTGTACCATGGAGTCTGTCTGCTACATAACTCTTAAAGGCATCTGTATTTTTACTACCTTAGCACTCCGCCCCTTATGGGCAGTGTTGCTGGGGACCATTAGGGTCCTCCTTTTAAGTCTCTTACCATATCCTCAAGTAACTAAAGTTGTTATACTTAGTAGCTCTCCCAAAACTCTATAGTCTGAGAGACTGGCACACGCTACTGTAACTGATTTCAATCCAGCACTCCAACTAAGTCAATGCCTAGTATGGGATGCCCAATGGAAACCCTTATTTATATATTTTTATGTCAAAGTTCTTTTAATTCTGGATGATGTACCCTTATATAACGCCCCTCTCTTTTGAATTCCCCCGGTCTCACTGAACCAAGAAATAGGTTTTTTTGCAAATTAAAAAATGTATTTGAAGGATTGAACA
The DNA here is from genome assembly GCF_040938575.1 of Ambystoma mexicanum. NCBI lineage: Eukaryota > Metazoa > Chordata > Amphibia > Caudata > Ambystomatidae > Ambystoma > Ambystoma mexicanum. Next base: position 665,226,070 of record NC_090936.1, read on the forward strand.
ATAGATTAAACTTTTATGAATAATATCTGAATGTCACACTTATGAATATGAACAATGATCAGCAATGGGTAATATTACTATCAACAATCTCTTTAAGCAGTTAGGAGTAGGAAAAATAATATATCGGAGAATACTTTGTATGGGTTCAAGAAATGTCAATGATAGGAAGGAATGCAACACAGAAATAAAACTTGATATGACTTCAATCAAAGACGATGAGATCACTCTTTCCCCCTGTTATTACTCACCCCCCCACCCCACTATGCAATATGGAGAGATGAAATGGGGGCACAAAGGTATCGGGAATAACAATCCACAATTGCAGTTTCAATCCCACTCACCACTCCCCCCCCCCCCCCACCAGAAAGCTTAGAGAGAACAGAAATGCTTTAAAAAAAGGTCAAAATGCTTTTGAATGCGATTTGCAATAAATGGGAAAATGCTAAAATGATTTTAATTCGCTAAAGGTCATTCAGCACTAGTGAGAGTGGCTTTGGATTGGTTCAGGTCAACACTAGCAATGATTGTAGAATGATTAGCAAATGGAAAACGAAATTCAGAAGTTGAAATCAAGAAACAGCTGTTTTTCTATGAAGTGAAATTGGGCCAAATGGCAAATTTGCGGCAACTTTTCCATGTGCGGGAAACGCAATTACAGCAAAACTATAAGGAATTGGAATGTTCTGGGTGCCTTTGAGGGCTGAGGATGTTAGCTTCAGAATGACATTTAAATTTCGTCTCTAGGACGTATGGTTCAAAAGTTAGAGGTTTTTGTGAAGGTAGATTTTTCTCAGAAAGAATAGAGATCTCAAAAATGAAAGATTGCGCTTTAAATATTCGGAACCAATATGGACTTATACTAAGGGGCTATGAAAGTTCAAGATACCCAACGGGACAACCACCAGAACAGGGCGCATTCCACTCTGGTTGTTGTGCGCCAGGACACTTGACTTTCTTCAAAAATATCAGCGCACAGATGATTATCATTACAATTATCACAGGCTATATAATGAGAAGAATTTAGGATGGACACAAGATTCTATAATGCAGTTCTCGATAGGTTGAAATGGATTGAACAGAAATACTTTAAACTAAGAGGTTGGTTACGGACGGTTCTACACTAAATACTTACAACTATGGCTTTGAAATGGAATGGGCCCGTCAAAGATCCGGTCAAAGATTTGGACTTCACTCGCCACCGGACAGGTCTCAGGCACTGGGTTCTGCTCTCAGCAAGGCCCCCTGGTCTGCAGGGCCTCTTGGACTGGATCTGACAGGTTGGGTCTGGGTACAGCTCTGCTCTATGGGTCTGGATCTTGGTTCTAGCACAAGATTCTTAGCTAGAACAGCAAAACAGCTCAGCCAGGCTGTTGGATTTTGTGGTGCCCCTTGGAAGTTAAGGGGTTACAATCAGGTTGCTTAAGATTTTGAAGGCCAGCTGAGAAGAGTTCATCTTTTGGGTTGGGCCTTTTTTGCTTCAAAGTTCTAGAGTCTGGTTTCTGGATCTATGTCTGGAGCCTGGATCTTCCTGCAGGGTGCTTCGCCAAGAAATCAGTTGATGAGTGGAAAGTGTGTGTGTGTGTGTGTGTGTGTGTGTGTCCTGTCTGTCCTCAGCAGTCCCTATTTATCACTTTCCAAAGTGGGTGGGGAGGCTGATTATTTATGCCCAACACTCTAAGTATCTGATAGGTCAGAGAATTTCCCCTCTCCTGATTTGAGACAGGAGCAGTGTGTCATATGTGTCAGTGACGCTGTGTTTATGGCCCAAAGGAAATCCCTCCCCTCTGCCTTTACTTAGGAAATCTATTTTACCCACAAAACACATTTCCAAGATGCACAACTTGTTGATATTACATATACACATCACAGATTAATTAAGGCACGTCTCTGTTCAAGTCCCATGTTCCTACGAGCGTTGGTTCAGACATGACAACATTTTCGCGCTTTTGGTGGGTTTCTCAATGTTAGTTCTGTACCAATTTTTATACATGCATGCACATCCCATCTGGGCACATTTCTGTAATTTTTCATGTTCCTAACATAAACACAAAGGCTACAATATGAATAATTTCCAGGGTTTAGTCTCAGAACATCGCACAGATTCCAGCTTAGTCTTAAACTGTGAGCGAATTATTCATTTTAACAATCTCTAAGTTTCATATTTTTGTCAGTTCGGTACACTTTGCTATAAGCATTTTTCTAAAACATACATTTACTCCAACTTCAATCCACATTTTCAGTCTGGCCTGCCCCCAAAGCTGGGCTGAGTGAGAGGGTCACATGGCTTGCCTTCCTGCCAGAGCAGTTTTGTCAGTTACACCCAAATTAGCATTTTCTATTCAGCCCAAGGAGCCCATTGTTTCTTTCTCCGGGCAGCAGAGAAAATTTCCTCCTCTCCTGATTAACATGCCAATGCGATATCCTCCTTTTGGTGGGAATGAACAAGGTGTGAGTTTCTCAGGGGAAGGCGGCCTCTTGGAAGTTTAACTGAATCAGGTTACCGTCTGGTCAATTGTAACATAGTTCCTTGTGAATTTTTTTTTTATAAATTTAATATAAGCAAACATATCTTTACTTCCAGTCTTTTTCAACATGAAAATCAATGATTGGCACTCTTATATGGCATTTTGATGGAATTCTCTTCTGTGGCATATTTAACTTCTGAAACACCACTTCTCCTGTCAGATTTAGAGATCGCCAGCACCTGTCGGAGGCGAGTAACGGTACTGCACCCATTTTTGACAGCTTCCTTTCCATCAAGTATCTTTAAAAGTGGGTTTTGTTCTGATAACATATGATTCTTTCTGACATTGTATTTATGTGGATTCTTGCAGTAGAATAATGTGGAACACCCAACAAGGAGGTTGGATCGTTTAGGTGGTTTGTGAGCCATGATTTTTGCACATTTTTGACCATCAAGAAAACGGATTTCCAAACAGCTGTTTCTTTTTGGCAATCAGCATTGCTTTTTCAAGTGATTTCAGGCTACTTTGTGGGTAGCCCAATGGTGGGTTTTGGCAGTGGTCTCCTGTATTACCACTGACATACGCAAAAGTGGATGGCGGCCTATTTTTCAGATTTTTACTGCGCACTTTCTGGTGATTTTTAGCGAGCAGCATGCTTTCCGGCGGCCATTTCTGATGCTTCTGCTGCTAGCAATACACAGTAATGTTGCAGGGCCTGGCCTAGTGGGTTGAGACATCCCACACTACCTTCAGTGGAGTGCCAAAGGGATACCTATTATACCCCTTCTCTCTGCTCCTGCGACTCTTTAGTCACATAGACAATCACTTAGTTATGGCTGGTGGCAGTGGATGTGTTCTACCAACTATTGTGTATTTTTTATACTGCAGGCTGTGTCCATAGCCCTCGGTAGTGCACAATAGAGGCACCCAAGTACCAACTTGGGGCTGCCCTTCTTTTTTCATCATTACTAGCATGGTTGTGCTTTGTTAGCCCTTCTACCATTTTGCGAGGGGGAGCTTGTGTGTTTTTCCTTTGACAGGAACCCGTAGGTATCCCCGCCTAGGCTCCAGAGTGTCTGGGAAGGCAGGAAGTGGGAGAGGAGTTTTTCACTCCCCTGTGCTTTATCTGCAAGAGTGCCTGAATAGAGTCAGGTGCCACAGAGGGTCTGGATGTCCTAATTGGACAGCCTAGCGCCCCCTTCTGTAAAATGCTGAGATTGCAGAGGAGTGTGTGCTGGAACTGTATAAAAGGTGGTGAGGCTTCTGGAGTGAAATGCAAGTCGACCAATGGACGCTGAAGTAACTGAAAAACGAGATGACCAGAAACACCTGCAGACCCTTTGCAACACCGTGAAGCGACCACTACTGTCCTGACCCTTTTTTCTGTGTGACAGAGGACTCCTTTCCTTTGGCTGGTGGGAACAACCAGTCCCAAGATTAACTTTGAAACATGCAATCTCCTGAGGTTCTAGGAGTTTCCAGAGCTGCGGAACAACAATAGCAGGAGACCTGCTGTCCATGTCGAGTGCATCCTTGTGGAAAGGCCGAATTCGTCCAAATCTTTGCTGAACACATACAGACACTCCAGAGATCCGATCCAACTCGCCCAGACCCCCTCACCAGAGTGTGGGACTGCAGGAAGTGAAAAAGATTGACTGGGTGATCTGTGGCCTTTGTTGGTGCTTCACAAAAGGTGCCAAAACCACATAATGGACCAGGAAGTTGCTGAAAGTCATGCAACAGGTCCTTCCTCGAGACTGCTGCTGAGATCCCCTCCATTGTCCTTTCTTCGGTCACCAGACCAAGGAATCGGGAGGTTGGGTCCAGAGCTGCAACATCGTGGAGCATCCAGCACAAACGTTTTCTTCTAACCTGAGGTACTGTGCGGAAAAGGTTATTGTTTACCTGATTCCAATAAGTCTCTCCAGAGCTTTGGAGTGCACGTAAAGGTTTCAGGGCAACCCCCTTCTTACCTCTCACCCAAGCCGCTGCTAGTGTTCCCTTTTCAAGTCTGTTTTAAGGTCTCATTTGTTAGTTAACTTGCTGCTTCAATAACTCTAGACACTGGAAGAAATCCACAGGAACTCTTTGTAATTCGCCTTTTGACAAGACTTCAAGCCCTCTCTGAACTGCCTTTAGCTAGGGTTGCATTTTTGGACTTAAAAGACGTACTAGTCGAAGAAACCCTCTCTAGAACCTTGAGTTCTACACTAAACATTTTCCTCCCTTTAAGTGACTTTAATATGTGTTTGCAGAGTAAATGTATTACTGTAAAACGCGTTGATAACCACGAGTGCTCAATAATACGATAAAATTGTCTTTTCCCATTCAAACGTTTGTACAAATGTAACCGCAAACAAACACAAAAGTGAAAGTGCCCTTTGATTATCAAGTATTCCTAAGGGGTCTAACGTAAAAGTCTGAAGTATTTAAAGTGATTCTAGTGTAAATATAATAAATATATATTTTATATGATTAGAAGTGGAAGTGCTTCGTTGTTGTGCTTGTCTAATATTCAGTGTACTTGACAGCTCACATCTTCCTCTTAAGATAAGCCTGACTGCTCTGCCACTCTACCAAGGTCCTGAGCTAGTACAAACTGGGGAGGGGAGGGGGATCTACAAACCACTGGGATAGCTTACTAAAGTCTTACTGCCAATAGGGCTTTAGGAAAACACCCCCCAACACATGGGCAATAAGCTTTACAAACTCTGGGACTTTCACTTGCCCCCTCCTGACTTTGGCCATGTTTGGTGGTTTTAAATTGCCTTGTTTTTACTTTCTTTTGGTTTGAGTAATGTTAAAGTTCTAAAAGTATTGCCCCATCTTGTTGCTGGGTTGTAAATAAAGTCAGTCATTTGGTTTTAAATAATCATTTATCTGCTTTCTGCCAGTTCTGTATTCAAAATGTCCTTCATTCTTATTTTTCTCACTACTCGATTGATTTTTCACATCAAATTACATGCCTTGGGCATGCGAGCGATCACGGAGCGCTCCGATGACACAATCACTTGGTGAACTCACTAGTAGTGTTCTCTGCATCCTTTCTCTTGCTGCTCACATGTCCTTCGCTCCAGCTTCCCCTCGCAGTCCGGCAAACTGCTGTTTTCAGTCTGCCACTGCCCGGGCCACTTGTACACAGTTTCCTCTGCTCCAAAGGCTCTCCAGTGCTCGCCTACCACTAGAGACACCCTTGTGGGGGGTGGGGTGGAAGCTTTCCAAACATTTGCTTCTCGCTGCACAGCCGCTGCATTTCAGGTCTCCAGGGGGAAAACTTCCCTCTCCAATGCTTCCGGCTGCAAGGCCTTTTAAGCCTCCTAGTCTCCCTCAGGTGTGTGTCATTCCCGTTACCAAACTGCAACTGCAGTTTTGCTCCTCTTCGGCCTTCTTCGCCCCAGTATTTTGGGGATTATGGGACTGGAGGTCCATATTGCAAAAATCAGTTGTTCTAACTTCTATTTTGCAATGGGCCTCGGGGGAAGTTGAAAAAAGGGGTTTTCCCATTCCTCCTGAACTGTTCCCCTTCTCATGTGATGCTCCTGCAGAACACCACCCCCATGGTCTGGATCAGAACACGTTTGCCTTTTCCTGGCCACATGAGAATGAACCCAGGCCTGGCCAGGTTTTCTGGGAAAAAAATCTTCATCACATTGGGTACAAAGACCTCAAAGTATTCCTTAGTTCATGAAAACGCTTTAACACTAAGAGTTATATAAACATAGACAATTATTATATACTCTTAGACCCACTCCAGAAATTCTAAGTTCAGGTAAGTACTATATATATATATATTGCACAGCTTCCAAACTCTTAATAACTTTTTCAAACTTCAACCCAATCCTGTCTTAATAGTCCAACCCTATCTAGTATTGAGTTCAGATAGGCCACCAGTGGCTGAAGGTGGGCCAGTAAAGGGTAGGAAGAAGAAATTTTTTTTCAAAGTACTAGGGCCCAGGAGGGATCCCCTAGAGTTGCAGGTAAGTACATTGGTGGTTACAAATAGGCTCAAGGAGGTTAGGATGACCCCCTGAATGGATGCCCCACGGCCCGGTGTCCAACGGCAGGTGGTTTTACCACTGAGTACAAAGGGCAGGCCCCAGGTAGGTTATACAAGGGGTGAACAGTACCTTTGGATGAAGAAGCAGTTGGTGTAGGATGGTTCCAGTGTAGAGGCTAACGGCAGACCTGGTCTCCTATTGTTCGGCCCTGGTGCTGCGGGGTTGGGGGGGGAGACTCTTTGGTTGTTCTGGCAACAGCACTCGTGCAGGGGAAAATCCAGCTTTGAAGCTTCAAGGTTGTGGGGGCCCTTTGCAGGCTCGGTGTACAGACGGTTGTCGTGGCGGTCAAGTCTACTCCATTTCTTGGTCCTTGCCTCTGGTGAGGGGATTCTCTGGAGCTTGATCTATTTGTTGCAGGCTTGGAGAGATGCCCTCGAAGTTGCTGGGGAAACAGCGCTTCCAGAGATGTTGCACAGGTATGCAGCACATGACCCCAGGTATTGGAGGTTTGCAGGCCCTTGGGGCTGCGGATCTTCTTGAGGGTTCACATTGTAGGTAGTCTCAAGATTGATTAGGCCCGCCAGTCTGTGGGCAGAAGTCTGTCAAATCTTTCCTGTCGATTGGAGTGATGAGATCCAGATAGCATCTGCAACTCAACTGGCTCTGGCAGCCACTGGAAATGCTGACAAAGTCCTTCTCTGTCCTCCCTTTCAGAAACTTCTTGTTCCAGTGGTCGACTCTGGGTTTCTGCTCCCAGACCTCAAAATGTATCCAGAACTCCAGCTGAGTCCACCAATTATGTCCCATGCACCATTCAAACTTGTAGGTGGCTGTCCAATGAGGACAGCCAGCTTCCCAGTCTGAACTGGTTTTAGCGAGTCACACTGCAGGTGAGAGGCAGGGGAGTTTCAGTAGACCTCCCCCACTTCCTGTCCTACCAGGCACTTGGGGAACCTTTGTGGGCTTTCTAGCAGAAGCCCGGTGAAGACAAATGGACCCTCCCCCAACTAGCATGGTGGAAGAAGGGATCAGAAAGGACAAGCAACTTGTTTGGGGCTTAGAAAAAACAAGGCCACCATTGTTTAGGTAAGGGGGTGCCTTACCTTTTCACAGCTGCAAAGACTGCCTGCGATGGGCCTGCCACCAGCCTGAACAGATGGGATCGCCACAGTAACAAAAAGTTACTGGAGAGGCGAGAAAAGGGACAATCAGCACTGCACATAAAATGGCGTGTGCTGATCGCCCAAAAGAAAACACAGGGAGGATAAAGTATCTCCCTGCCCTGGTAACTGCAAGAGTTAGTCAGGGAAAGAAAAGAAATAATGAAGGAGAAGCTTTAGGAGCTTCTGACAACACTGCACAGAAGGTGCTGTGTAGTTCCATTAAAAAGTAGATGCCTACAAATTGGAGGAAAGCATAACTATGAAAAGAAAACCCAAAAAGGGGCCAAATGGGTTCCCCAGATCAGAGTAAAAGGAGATGCGAGTGTGGAAAATGGTTCCTACTCATTGAGGAGAATTAGACCAAAAATCCAGGTGTCCAGCAAAAAGTGCTTGGGGCACTCACATGGAGAGGGGATTTCACACAAATGGAGAAATCTACTGTGAGGAGTCAGGAATGAGACACAGACACAGAGGACTTACGTTTGTTGCCAAACATTTATTCAAATAAAAAGGGGTTGGAAAAGGCCTTACTGACTCTGCTCTAGGTGTTATTTTCTCTTACTCGACCGAAACTAAAAGCTTGCCAAATTTCCATAGCAAACTGTCCTGTGTCTTAAATCCTATCCTCGCCCTCACATTCTAAAAGTAACTCTAAGGTGCTATGGTTAATGTCTCTGGTCTTGAAAGGTGCACAACTGTTCACGTTCAAAAGAAATATATATGTACTCCAACACAAAATTTCTAACTGGATAAGGTTCACAATTCCAGGAGATGGCTCCCTTCCCCAGGTTTCTCTTCAAGAGACTTCACGATTCCTAAGGGGAGAAATACTCCTTGGAGTTCTTTGGTCAACACACAAAATAAAACACCTTGTATTATACAGATCTTAGATGTGACTCCTACTCCCCTGCCATGTTCTTTTCTGCTTCAATTTAACTTTTTCTTACAGTATTGACTTTTGCATGTTGTATTCCTTTGCCAGGAAGTCGTTACGTGATGTCTTATACACTTGCCAACTTAAGTTTTGGCTTGGTACATTCTTCTGCTAGGGCTTTTAATTTGATTTCCTTTAGACGCTTCTAAACTTAATACTGCCTGGTGTACTCTCCTGCCAGGGCTTTCGTGTGATTCACGTTGCACACTTGCAAACTTGCAAACTTGACTTGGTTACATTTGGCTCTATTGGTTCTCTTTTGATAATAATGAATCTCATATTCTCTTTCATTCACTTTACTGTCCTTTAAATTTCTTTTGTAGCGTTGTCAGAGCCCTGGTGTCCCAATCTCCCTCTTTCAGACTCGCCAGCTTTCTGTGGTGCTCTTTGGTTTTCTCTTGATAAACAGGAAGCAGCAGTTTGGTGTCTCGCCTCCACCTCACAGGCTGTCTGACTTCACACGCTGGTTTCCATGTCCTACGCGGCCCCGTCTGGTTCCCGAATTCATCTCGAATTGCAAGCAGCATAGGTGCTGCTCTTCAGTTCCCACGGCCGCCCATAGGACCTGCCTTCTTCTGGTATGGTCCCAACACGGCAAGCAGTCTCCTGCAGCCTTCCACTTAAGCCGTCTGACTACTGTGAGAAACCTGAAGGTGTCCCACTTTCTAGTCCCCTGGGATTTGTCATCCAAATGGCCAGGACAGGGGCATCGCTATTGGATACAGTTCCTGGGGGTGGACCGGAGCGGGAAGATCACCTGGGGGAGGTGGGTCCTTGGGGAGTGGAAGTGGGGCACCAACGGGTGAGACGCAGTACCTCCTTCCTTCAACACCTTTTCCCCATGCTACACTGTAGGACATTTTGAAGCTCTACCCTCCCTCCTTTTTCTGACGCAAACACTTTCTTGCACCGTAACAGACAACAGACTAACACCAGAGCCGTTTACCTGACATGTCCTGACACAAGGGTCAGGCTATAAGAATGTCACATCTGACGGCCCTTTACTTTCCCCACAGGGATAAAAGGCGGAGCATGAGAGCACACTACGAGCAAGGCCAAACACACAAGGAAACAGCATCACCAAACCGACAGTTCAAACGGAGGAGCAAAGTGGCAAGACCTCGGAAGGACGACGAAGGGGGCACTGCCCTTATCCTTTTCAACTCAGACCCGCAAAGTCTCCAAAAAGGGAATTACAAGACCGTGAAGTACAGATGACGTGTGGAGTGACCGATGTCAACGGTGTACAGGGGCCTCTCCCATTGATAACACAGGTGGGGAGGCATGCTGGCTACTGTGGTACCATCCTTGACTCCAGAAGCAAGCCAAGCCAGCGGACCCGACACAATTGGTGAGTCAGAGGAAGCTGGTAACGAACCAAATAGCATTGAACCCAAGGTTGCAAGCAACATTAGAGCAATACAACAACTTCAGAACAAAGAACTTGTGTGAGTGTTTGAACTTTTGGAGGAAGCCAGAGAAGGGCCAGCTGCAGAGTGGTCATGCCCCGCAGTGGTGCTCATTCAAAGGACTCTCGCTGGCCCCTTTTGTGTTTAAACTACAAGTACCAGAAAGCCCTAGGAAAGGGTGGCGTGAGGTTATCGGAGTGGTCCTACAAGGGTCACGTCAAATCCCTTGTACACTCGAAAGTCTCTGACCTATTGCCAAGAGAAAACTAAGGGAAGCAAAACCCGCATTGTGAGAAAAATGTGAACTATATATTTGGCAAGTGTGAACCCGACCGAGGGATGCCGAAAGAAAGCTAGGAAAAGGGAATCCACGCTTTCTGTTGAGACAAAGCAAATCACAAACTGTACTAGGAAATCATGAACTGTGTTAAAGGTTCTTGAATAGTTCAAGCTTTATTTGAGAGGCCGTAGTGAACCCGACCGAGTAAGGGCCATTTTGCAAGAAGGATCCGAGCCCGTCGGAGATCCAAGGGGCGAAGTGCAATCGCCCAAGGTACAAGACTACCGAAAGAACTTCTGTTTGTTTGCTGTTTACGAGTATGGGTAAAGAATAATACACCCGGGAACAGTGCGTCGATGAGAGTGAACCCTGTTGAGGGTTGTTCTCCGTGTTTGTTTAAAAAGACATTAAAACTTCTGAAGGTTACGAGCAATATTTGAGAGGCTGTATGAAGCCAACGGAGGGAGGCCAGTTTCGCAAAGAGGAGCGAAGCCCGGTAGAGGGAGGTCCGAGAAGCAGTCGCTCAATGGTGAAGAAATACAGAAGGAACTTTTTCTTTGTTGTTTTGATCCATTGGGCCTTCTAAGGCAAGATACTTTTCAGAGAAGAATATTGGCCCCTGAAGGTTTTGGTATTGTTGAACTGGAATTGTGAACCTTGTGTTGGAGAGATCCAGGAGTGTGCTGTGCTCAGAAGTCCCAAAACCTGAAAGGAGCAGGAAAACTCCGACCTCTGAACCAGAGTATTATTAGGACATGGAAAGCGGAAACATTTGTCCAGAGCACAGCATCATTTACATCAATGTATCAACATTTATTTCAGGTGATACATAAATAGAAAAGCAATTAAATTACTATTTAATAAACACTAATAAATTTGACATCGCAATACAGCAGCAAAATGTGCCTAAATTAGGCTAAAACATCATTCATACTTGCCATTCATAGTGCAACTTTCACTCGGGACTCAATGCTCAGTGACAGACATCCAAGATGCTAAACAACCACAAGACTAATGCTAAAAACAGATGAGGAGAGGAAATCTATTGCTGCTCCTCACAGAGGCATTCTTTAGTATTATAATTGCCAAAACACATAATAGAGCTTATTAGAAACACATCTATTATAAGGGTGGATCTGAAAAGGGGATACAAGGATCACATCCCTTAAAGTTTTTCTCAACCGGTTTCAACGTGGAATGTAAGTTTGTACAACGTCTTCATCAGGAGCCGGATGTACCTGGGCTGGAGAGCGACCAGCTGATGGCAACGACAGAAGATGAAAATGAATCTACTGGACCTCAAGGGTTGAGCCCTAATGAGGTCTGTGTTTCCCTGATGACTTTCCAGGCCAGCGCATGCTAGCTGTAGATGGGCAGAGTAGCGGCTGTTAAACTAGCTGGAACAGCGAACTGCAACGTTACACGGTAGATGGGAGCGACCTCACTCGCTCTCTGACTCGCGATTCATTTTCATCTTCTGTCGTTGCCTTCAGCTGGTCGCTCTCCAGCATGGGTACATCCGCCTCCTGATAAAGACGTTGTACAAACTTACATTCCACGTCCACATTTTTCCGTGCTCAGAAGTCCCACCTTGTCCTGTGCTAAAAACGTGGGGAAGGGAGACCCAGCCATATCATCCCGATTTATCATTTTGTGAAAACTTCTTTCCTTTCTGGTGAAAATTATCCCACACTCTATTTTGTAACTTAGTAGTAAGGATTGACAACAGGTTTTTTTAGTATAGGCCCTTTTTATTTGACAAGACACCACTAGGACTGCCTTATTAATATTTGATGGTCGTAGCTTGTTCCCATCTTAGATTTAGATTAGGCGTTTATCTCACCCATTATAAAGTTCATTAAACACCCTTGAACAGTGATCACTTGTGTCTGTCTTTACTGTTGCCACCACGAGTTCCTTACACTACACAGACCTGTCTTCAGCGGTTTCGGTAGTCCGTCAGTCGATGCCCCTGGGACATTGCTTCCCCAGATAGCGCTCTCTTCCTCCTTTCAAGTTCTGCCTTTTAGCAGTGGATTGGCCTCTCGGGCATTCGGCTGCCGGACAAATGTAATTTACTTTGAGGTGAGCCGATCTTAGAAGCTATAAAGGAAAAGCCCTAGCAGGACAAGGCTGTGGTGTTGTGCGACAAAGGTGCGCCGTAGGCACTGCCCTTAAACACGTAATATGTTGCACATATGTCCATGCATCAAAATCTTTATAAACCGAGGATCAGACCCTCTGCGGCAATGCTCTCTCAGGACAAGGCTGCGGTGTTGTGCAACGCAGGTGTGTTGTGGCGTAGGGGTAGCAGTGCAGACTGCGAGCGTGTGACAAAATCTCCATTCATCTGCGTCCATAAGGTAAGAAGGTGCAGGGAGGGAGAGTTCCCACTGCTGCACTCCACACAACTCTATGGCCTTGCACATCTTTCACCATCTGCCCGTCGCCACGTGCGCTCCTCCACCCCGCAACTTAGGCTTTACTTCTCCCAGTCTTGCGCATCCTTCTCCTTTCTGCCCATCTCCACGTGTGCTTTACCTACACTACTTGGATTCTTTCTCCCCTCCCTCCGGGTATCCCCTAGCTGTGACTATTGTATTTTATATTTGGTGCATTGTTTGCATTTCTCATCTTACTCCTCTAGGTCCCCCAGGGATTATTATTGTTTTGTGTATTTTGTACTGTATTGTTGCATATCTCCCCTCACTTCTCTTGTTCTCCCGCCCCAAGTGGTTTCAGTTGTATTGCACATTATTGCACTGTCTCCTTCTCTTTAGGTCCTCCCCCCGTAACTGTGATTATTGTTGTTACTGTACTCTGTGCTGACTGTACCCGTCCTCCTAATGTGCTTTCCCCCTTTGTGCCCAACCCCCTCCTGCTTGGGTTGCCTCCTCTTTTGCTCTCCTCCTTGCACCTCTCCATTGTGCTCTGTCTCCCCTATCTTCTCTAACTGCTATTCTATCTCCTGTCCTATCCCTCTCAATAAGTCTGGTAGGAAGAAGCTCAAAAGGGACATCCTGGTCTCCAGGCCAGACCTCCCTATCTGATACCTACACCAGTGCTTTCTCCAGAAAGACCCTCACCGACATCCTCTTTGTCATTCCCACTCCAGGCCTATGGACCCACCTCATATGGTCTCTGCTCTCCCTCCTTTTTCCTCCTCTCCCATGGAGGTAGTCGGTGGGAGGTCTTCCTGGGCCCCTTCCACTTCTCCAAGACCGTCATTAATGTCTATCTGAGTGGCACCGTTTTGGTCCAGGGCCCTCAGCACCAATCTCCTCCTTTTCGATAGATGCTTCCTGCGTCTTATCAATTTCCTTCCTTCTCCTGCTACTCCTACCTACAACTTTCTGGCTCCTCCGCCACCAACTCTCTGGCACTCTCCTAGTCTTCTCTGGCTGCTCTGCCTTCTCCTTCCTCTGCCACCTCCCTGGCACCCTCTTCTTCCTCTGTGACTACTCTGCCATCTCCTTCTTCCTCCTCAGCCCACTCTCGGGCACCTCTAACACCTCCGCAGGTCATACCTCATGCCTGTACCCCTCAACGGAAGTCTTTCACATGTGGCAATCTGCTCCACGTCGCTACTCTTAACTGTCGCTCTGCAGTCACACTCCTCTGACATCTGCCGACTCCTCAAAGAACTTGATCTGGATATCCTGGTCTCACCGAGACATGGTTCACGTCCATCTTCGTCATGAGTTTTGACACTCTCCTCTCTGATGGCTACAAGATCCTCTCCGAACCTTGAACCAATCGCCCAGGAGGGAAAGTAGCCTTGATCTTCCCTGGAGTGGATCCCTGCTTCTATCATTCTTACGCATGCCTACTCCTCCTTTGAATGCCTGGTCTGCAGTCTCCTCATCTTTCCTGGCCTCTCTCATACTGTGGCCACCATCTACAGGCCACCTGCCCAGGTCGCCCCCTTCCTCTCCAAGTGGGCCTACCTCTCCTCCTCTCTCCTTGCCTCTACATCTCAACTTCTCCTCCTCGGAGACCTCAACATCCCCCTTGATGCTTCTAACCCCTCCTCTGGGCTCTTTTGCAATCCCTGCGACTCTTTCTATTCTTTCCTTTGGCCCGACACACTGTGCCGGGTACGCCCTGGATGTTCTTATCTAGTCAGACTTCCTCCTTTCTAACCATCTCACCACTCCTCTCTCTTGGACTGACCACTTTCTTCTTTCCTCACCTATCGCTCTCTGTCCCCCAGCTAAAGCCGACCCCAGCACTGCCACCCACCTTCTCGGTCATCCGGCCCATGAAGCATGTGTCAGTGGAGGCATTCACCGCTACTTTCTCTCCTCCTCCTGCGGCTGACTCACACTCTGACACAGGCCTCTTCAACCTGCATCTCTCTATCTCTAACATACTTGATGTCCTTGCCCCTATCATGAGGATCCATTTGAAGCCCACATCCAAGTGCAACTCTTGGTATGATTCCGACCTTGCCACCCTTAAACGCAAGTGTATGGTGGCTGAGAGGAAGAGGAGGGAATCAGGCTCATCCTCTGACAAACTGGCATGCTGCCTGCTCCAAAGGCAATACAGACTCTGTCCTGTCCAAAAAGAGAGCTTACATCCAAGCCTGCGTCCCTGCGGACTCTAACAACACGACCAAACCTTTCAAAATCTGCAAGGAGCTGGCCAATCCTGCTGCATCCTCGACCTCTTCTGTTCCCTCCCATGCCCTTTGCAGGCCACTGGTTTCTCACTTCACCACAAAAACTCAGGACATCCAGTCCTTTCTCTCCTCTTCCTCTTCCTCTCCCTCTAACGGCCCCCCTCTGGCCATCCCTCCTACTCTTTTCTCTTCCTTCCCGGTGTTTACTCCTGACGATGTTTCTAAACCAGTCTGATCTATGCAAGTCTCATCCAAGCAGGCGCTCCCCTGCTCCTTCAGAACCATCAAGGACCATATTGACACCCTCGTACCAGCCTTGGCCGATTTCAAACCTTCCCTTCGCCCTAAAGCACTCCCTTGTGCACCCCCTCCTTAAGAATCCCTCTGCTGATCCTTCCTTTCCGGCACACTACTGCCCTGATCTCTCTCACTCCTTTCCTTGGCAAAATCCTGGAAAAGCTGGCCATCTCCCAGCTTAATCTACATACTGAATTTTTTGGTTGTCTCCATGACCACCAGTCTGGCTTTAGAGCAGCCAGAAGCACGGAAACGTCTCTCCTGAACACCTGTGAAGTCTTGCTCTCTAACCTTCCTTCGGTCCTAATTCTCCTTGATCTATCCTCTACTTTTGATACTGTCAACCACGCCATCCTGATCAGTCATCTCCGTGACAACCTGGGCATCACGAGTCAGGCCCTAGCCTGGTTGACCTTCTTTCTCTCCGATCGACCCTCCCAGGTCCAACTTGGGTCCTTTCTCTGCACCACCTCTCATCCTCTACTTCTGGTGTTCCCCAGGTTTCTAACCTCACATCCTGGCAGGTCAGCCATTACTTAACACCTCTAGCCCCCTCATCTCTACCTTCTCTTCTAACTTTCAGTGTTATGCGGATGACACTCCGCTCTCCTTCAGGCTCCCCTCACCATCCTCTGCTATCTCGCTTGTTCCTGACAGTCTATCCGCGATCCAGGAATGGTGTGCCTCCAACAATCTCTGCCTTAATGCCAGTAAGACTGAGATCCTTCTCATTGGGATCCCTGCTCCCGCTTTCCCTCTTTCACTCTGGCCGGCCTCCCTGGGCCCTCTACCCGCATCTTCCTGTGTGGCAAAAACCTTGATGTCATCTTCGGCTCCACCCCCTCCTTCTCTCCTCACATCTCTGACATCTCTAAGTCCCATTACCAGCTGCACCACCTCAGAGGTATTCTTCCTTTTCCCACTTCCCCCACAAGCTCACTATCCAGAGTCCTGTTTCCCTCTAGGCTTGACTACTACAACAGCCTCTTTCTAAATCTGCCTGCCTCTACTCTTCGCCCTTTGCAACTAATCCAGAACAGGACTGCAAGACTTGTCCTTGGCTTCAAGCCCAGGGATTGTATCTCTCCAGCCCTGTAATCTCTCCACTGGCTCCCAGTGGCTGCAAGGATCAAGTTTAAGACTCTCTCCATTGTCCCAAGGCGTTCTGGAGCCGCTGACCACACTACATCCAACTTTCTCTTCCTAAGCATCTTCCTTCTCGAACCCTTCGCTCATCCACCTCTCACTCTCTTCGGGTCAGCCCCTTCTCAAGGCAGAGAGTGGAGGTAGATCTGTCCTCGGCAGGGGCCTCCCTCTGGAACAGACTCCCTGCTTCTCTGACTTGAGCAGGACCACCTAAGGTTCCGAAAGCAACTCAAGTGCTTCCTTTTTGCTTCTGCTTGCTCCCTCTCTTCCCCCCTGCTGATGCTCCTGCGCTAACTGGTTATCTGCCCCCCCTCTGAACCTCACGGGTACCAGTCTCCTGCACGACCAGTAGCCCCTTGCACTGCATCCAGGCCTCCCGTGCACTTGGACTGTTTCTGCAACCAACACTCCCCTGCCTCCCTGCTCTTAGTTGAGCCACCACCCCGGCAGCTCTTACTGTGTTTTCTGCCACTGCACTCTACCCCCACACCCCCCCCAATCCCTTCCCCTGGCACTTCTCTTCTTCCTTCCTTCTGCCTGCACTTGCACAATCTGAATGAGACCAGGCCTATGTGTGTAACTCCTTTTACTCTAGTGGTGTTTGGCCTGTGGGGGCTAGACTGCTCTCGACTTGCAGGCGCATGGTCACAGCCCAAATTGATACATTTAACTACTTCATTTGAGTAATTTAGGAGCTTAGAATAGCAACATTAGCCAGGACCTGCCCTGTGCACTCTGCTGCGGTCACTCTGGCGCCATCATCATCATCAGCAGCAGTCCAGCCAATTGAAACTCCTCTGCATGAGGCACTCACAACATGACATTCATACATTTTTTATAATGCGGTTACGGAGCGTGGGACCACAGGATTTCAACCTGGGTTACTCTGCACCATCTTGCTTCCAAGATGAACTCATTGCCCCCGAGCTATCCTTCTGACCCCAAGCTGGGCCTCTCACTGGAAGCTGGACTAGCACAACGACGAGCGAGGATAGGTGTGAAGCGGCACATAACTTGAACACATACTTTCGAGAGAGGGCATCACTTTTCTTTTGTACGCTGAACTGTAGGCAGCAGTGGCCACTTCGCCGCCGTAGGGGGACGAGCAGCAACAGTTACCTGTGGACCCTTGAAGCTCCCTGCCTGTGCACCAGGTAATTGAACACTTTACATGTTGCACTGTTAACCTTTAATACACTTTCTGAAGGCATTCATAAATTTGAACCTGGCTCAGCCTTTCACCCTTCAAAGATCTGTGAAATGGGAGTGACTGAGCTTGGGCAGTTCTTCTTAGCTGATCCTTAACTTATGCAGTCCAGCCCTACGAAGTGGGGAGTCTTGTGCTCAAAGGTACAGCAGTGCGTTAACAACCGCGGTTGTGCGTAAAGTGAAGGCGCATCCTCTTCAGGGAGCTGTAGCAGTTCAAGAAGGGGCTTGAGGTGATGAAGAACAGTGTCCTATTATTTGAGGAGGGTCTACCCTTGCAGCTAGAGTGACATTCAAGTTCCGGGAATAGCTAGGGAGCGCAGGCTAGCCCAGCTGAGGTGAGTATCTTTTCAGGGATTCTCGTGCATAAAGACAAATGGCTGTGCCAGAGGGCCACCGGTAAGTCATACAAGCACTCAACGACCCTCGACACAGTCCGGCCCAAACTTGTGCAAAGACGTTTCCATTTACTTACCTGAAGTGCTGCATCCTATACGGAGACTTTTGCCCATTGACTTTGGCTTAGCCTATTAAATTGAATGACTCTTCTCTTGCTATCTGAAAGTATTTGCCCTGCTTAAGAATATTTGTAATTTCTTGTGTTCTAATAACCTTTGCCTTTTACAAACTATTGAGAGTATTCTGTATGCCAACAGTAAGGTATTAATGTCCCCAGCACCCTTGTTACTGAAGTCACCTGTGGGTGTAGGTCGTGTCTGTGGGCCATCCCAAAAGGGCCTTGTCTCATTCAGAAACTCAGTGTACAGTATTGAAGTATATTTGTGTGTTACTATTCTATTGCACCCTTCTGAATAAGGCTTTATAACTGATAAATTATTAATTGTTTATGCAAGAAACCTTGAGTGTAAGAGTTTATTTGAATACCTGTAACTGTGAATCTTTGTGTAACTCTACTACAGCTCACATTTCCCCTCTTGAGATGAGCCTGGCTGCTCAACACGCTACCAGAACTGTGTAGTACAAACTTATACCAAAGGTTGAGTTGCCTATACATGTAGTCATAGTTGTTTGTAGTGTTCCCAGAAGGTACTGCATAGAAACTTTGCCTAACAGCAGCCACCGCCGAAAAAAATGGAAGAGGCACTCTACGCCTCTGCTCCAGCCGCCAGTACCCTCCCCCTAGCAATACGCGGACGAACACAGCAACGACGACTACAGCATCTCTCCGCCTCAATGGCTTCTCCCCCGGACAAAGTGGGTTCGTTCCAATACATGATTGCCCATGCGTCCGATCTCTTCCAGCTCACACCAGAGGAGACGAAGAAGGGGGGCTTCCTTTATCAACGCCGGGAGGCGAAAAGGAAGACCATTCTAGCTGTACCCCTCCTGGACGATGTCCTGGAGGAGGGTCTTGCACTGCTGAAAAACCCTACCTCAGCCCCGGCAAAAAGAGACCGGCTAGAAAAGAAATACCAGGTTCCGGAGTCTGCATCCAAGTGTCTGCGGTCACAGCTATCACCGCACTCAGTGGTCTCGGCGGCTTACACGGAAGAAGTCATCCAACCTGTCTTCCTCGGCCTCCGTTCCCCCAGAAAGCGAGGGCAAGAAGTTGGATGCCGTGGGTAGAAAGGTCATCTACTCAGCAGTGATGATGGTCAAGGCGGCAACCACTTAAGCTATCCTGGTCAGGTACGATCAGGTGTTATGGCACAAGATGGCCCTGATACTGGATTTCTTCCCCGAGCACAAACTGGTCGAGGCTAAGGAGATCCTTCAGGAGGGCGAGGTGGCATTGGACCACGCCATCACCGTGGCTGTGGACATTGTGGACATGGGGTTCCGACAGATGGGAAACAGGGTCTGCCTCCGTCGTCGTGGCTGGCTGCTAGGCCACCAACTTTAGGCAAGAGGTTCAGACGAGGGTCCTGAACATACCGTTAGACGGAGACAATCTCTTTGGGAAGGCTGTCAGACAGCCATGCCCTGGGCACGCTGCAACAGCACCGTCCGTCCTTTTGTTCCTCAGGAGGGAAGTCGGGCAGATCTTCAAAATGTTTCCGCAGAGGATCGTCCTCTTAGCGCCAGCCCTCCCGTTCCATGACCCAGGAAACCTACACGGGTTTCTCCAACTCCTTGGGAGGTTGCTGCATCGTTGCCAAGGCTTCCAAGACGGCACCATGGCCTCCAAGCAGGACTGAACCGGCCAAGACGTCGGGCCCCACCCCTGCACCCTGGTGGGAGGCCGGCTGGCAAACTTCATCAGCGTGTGGGGAAACCTCTCCACCGATTGATGGGGGATGGACGCTCTTGCCCACGGACACACTTTAGCGTTTCAGCGAAGTGTCAGTGGATACCAGCAGAGGCCCGGCAGGAACAACACATCCCTCATCTGCTGCTGGCGGTTTGGGCAATGTTAAAAAGAAAAAAGGGGCGATAGAGCTGGCTCTGAAGCGACTACGGAATTCACTCCAGATACTTCTTAGTAAGAAAGAAGACCAGGGGCTGTAGGCCCATTCTCAATCTATGAGGACTCAACAAGTACATAAAGTCCCAAAAATTCAGGATGGTCACGTTGCAGCACATGCTCGGCCAACTGGAGGAGGGAGACTTCCTGTCATCGATGGATCTAGAGGATGCTTATTTCCATGTCCCCATTCACCAAAAACATTGCAAGTTCCTGCGCTTCGTAGTATAGGGGAAACATTACCAGTTCAAGGCTCGCCCCTTCGGACTGAAGCCAACGCTATACCTGGGGGCCAGGCTCAACACGGTGTCCTGCCTGGCGGCCCCATCGGAAGAGAGGATAGCAGCCGTTTTGAGCAAGGTGCAACGGTTGTTGGCATTGAAGATCGGCATGGTGAGGACCATCAAATCGCTGCTCGGCATGATCTTGTCATTTATCTACCTGATCAGGCTCTGTAGGCTGCGGATGCAACCACTCCAGGAATTCCTGGATGTCCAATGGATCCAGGTGTCCGGAAGCTTCAAAGACAGGATTGTGCTCAACAAGGAGTTCCATCGAGCGATAAGGTGGTGAGGTGTATTCTCCATCATTGCATGGGACACGGCCTTCCAGTGCCACCCTACCAGGAGACAGTCATGACGGATGCTTCCCTGGAGGGCTGGGGAGCCAACACCGGATGTCTCCACGCCAGAGGCCTGTGGCTGCAAGAAAAAGAGCTCGACGTTAACATGCTGGGGCTGCGGGCAGTGTTTTGGGCCCTCGAGTCATTTCTTCCATCTCTCAAGGGCAAGGTGGTGAGGGTCTTCACGGACAATACCACAACAATGTTTTACATCAGGAAACAGTGGGGGACACCAGGTCCCCAGCACTCTCTCTCGAGAGAGGGCCAGGAACTGTGGCAATGGGCCATCGCCCAGGGGATGTTTCTCATTCCTTTTCACCTCGTGTGAGTAAAAAACACTGTCGCTGACTCTCTCAGCAGGGACCTGTGCTCTTGCCACAAGTGGGAGCTTTGGCAGGATCAAGTGGACAGCCTCTTCCTCAGGTCTGGCAGACCCCAGATCGATCTGTTTGTGACGTCGATGAACACAATTTGCCAGAGGTTCGCCAGCAGGTTCCCCCAGCCGGGGAGCGTGGGGGATGCATTCTCCTTCCCGTGGGAAGGCCTGTTCCTGTACGCGTTCCCTCTGTTGCCTCTATGAGTAGTATCAGTATCAGACAACTCAGATGGTGTCAGTGCAGGATGATCCTCGTCGCACCAGCGTGGCTGAGGCAGCTCTGGTACTCGGACCTTCTCAGCATGTCGACGACACCTCCAGTCAAGTTAACAGTGATCATGGTTCTGCTTGCCAGGGAAGGAGTTGCAATCCTGCACCACAACCCAGGATAGCTGAACCTGAAGGCCTGGCTCCTGCAGCATTAGAGTTTGGTGTGTACAAGCTGCCGGCGGACTGCAGGCAGGGCCTTGCCAGGGCATTGTCGACTCTTAAGTGCTATGGGCACAAAAGAAAGCGTTTTTTTGACTGACTTGGTGCCGGTCACAGAAGATTAACCCTTTGAGAGTCACGCCCCTCTCCCCCCCCCCACCCAAGTCCTCCCATACCTTTTGTCGTTGGCTAAATCGGGGCTGGCGCACGCCTCCCTCAAAGTGCCTCTGGCGGCTATCTCAAGCTACACCAGTTCTCTGGGACAGTCTTCTCTTTGGTCACACCTCTAGTGCAGGAGTTCATTAAAGTACTGTTCTGATCGTTCCCGCTGGTGAAGGCTCCTTCCCCGGTATGTGAACTCCACATGGTGCTGACGAGGCTCATGGGGGCCCCCTTCGAGCCTATGCATCAAGCTCCTCTCAAGTTCCGTTCTTGGAATACCGCTTTCCTCGTGGCCCTCACCTCTGCCAGGAGAGTGGGTGAGATCCAGACTCTGTCCTGTAAGTAGCCCTATTTGATTTTCCATGGGACGAAGGTCATGCTGCGGACGCACCCTTCTGTCATGCCCAAGGTTCCTTCGGAATTTCATCTCAACAAACCCTCCTGTTGCCTATGTTTTTTTCTGATGCCTTTGTCGCAGTCTGAAAGGACTTTGCACTTGCTGGATGTGGCTCGAGCGCTGAAGTTTTATGTGACCCGCACGAAGAGTTTCCGGAAGACTTGTCAGCTTTTTGTGAACTTTGGTCCTGTGAACCATGAAGGCCTTGTCCAAGACTTCCATCTCCAGGTGGCTCTCCAGCTGCATCACTCGTCACTGGTTGGCAAACCGACTGCTGCCTGGCTGTCCGAGAGCCCACTCTACCAGAGCGATCGCTGCTAGGGCGTTCCTGTCTGATGTGCCCCTGGTAGACATCTGCAGGGCTGCTACGTGGAGGTCTACGCACACCTTCAAGAAATTCTACTGTGTCGACGGGGATTCCAGGGAGGAGTTTAGGGTCGGCCAAGCAGTGCTACACAACCGGTTTGCTTGAAGGTGAGCCTGGTGAAGAGGTAAGAGTAATTGCTTCTGTTGAGCCTTGCCGCCTCCTGTGGTTGTGTATGTATGTACTGCTATGTGTTTACTTACCTGTAACTGTTGTTCTCCAGCATGGGTCTGGCATGGATTCACATGCAAACCCTCCATCCTGCCCCCCTGCAGCTCTTCTTGGTCATACTGCCACTTTACGTGCTACCAAATCTGAAGATGGCTGCCAGAGGAGGGGCTTAGGGAGAGGGCAGCATTGGCTGGGGGCAGTATGACCCAGAGCTTGGTGATTGATTTATAGGAGAAAGACAGTTTGTAAACGAAATTGAAACAGTTTTTTCTTTTACCGAGGATTCCCGGCCTGATGACTGGGAATATTCATAAGCATGTGAATCCATGCCAGACCCATGCTGCAGAACAACAGTTACAGGTACGTAACTTGTTCCATCTTTAATAATAATAATTTGCATTTATTTAGCGCTACAAACCCTCAGGCTTTTGAGAGCTGCTTATTACCCACGATTCATGGTGCTCATTTATCGACTTCAGAAGGATGAAAGGCTGAGTTTGGCTCTGCTGGGATTCAAACCTGCGTCAGCGTGCTCTGCACGGATGTCAAAGCCAACGCTCTACTCGCTGTGCTATCTGACTGGCTATCTTTAAAAAGGGGTAGGGGTCTTCCCTTTTTGTATTTGTTCTCACTGTACACATTTACTTCTCTTCTTACTCCTAGTTTACTCGCCTGCCAGGATATCACAATTTTGTTTCTTGCGTGCGGGTACCAGACTCCCACATTGCTTGGGTTACTCTCATGCAACTGCTTTATGTCCTTTCATGGGTGAGAGTCCCAGACTCACTGTTTGCTTGGTTCACTATGCTGTTATGGCTTTCCTGTTCTCTACTCACTCTTTCTTTCACCCAAGAAATAATGCTTTTCCAGTATTGGGTCACCAACCTTTTCTCAGCAAAGTTCTTATTATCAACTCCTCTTTTCAAATATTGTGTCACCGACCGTTTTTTTGCACTGTCGTATTTGTATCAGTTCCTCCAGTTACTTTAATTGGGCTTTTCACACTGTTAATGATATGGAAAACTCGTGCTCAACGCTCCGGTAACCCACTTGTTCTCTCTGGTCTTAACGGGCAGTTTGGTGTTTCTTGCGTCCTTCTGTCATCTCCTTCAGTCCGTTGACTGGGGCTGCGTCCCCTTAACCGTTTGGCTCCCGCTTTATCATCCTTGGCTTCTGGCGGCTCCAGCTGCCTATAGCAATTAAGCGGTGAACTTCTCTTTGCCCCATCTCTCTGCATGCTGTTCTCATCAGCCTCCGTGCTGTCCTTCCACAGTGTGCTCACCGCCAACGTTCCTTCCAGCGTCTGCACAAGCTGCGTTCTACTGCAGTCTGTCTCTCACTCTTACTTTGTTCAGCTTTGTGTGTTTTAATTTTCCCGGCATTAGTTAACACTTTACAAAGAGTAGAATGTGGTGTTTGCTTACTGCTTCTGGACATCCTCTTTATTCCATCACTCTTCCTTGTCTCAGAACAAAAAAGAAGGGGTGGGCAGCGTAAATACGCTTGTTGATCAAGAAAACGTGGGAATTCTTTATCTGCGTCACAATAAG
The DNA here is from genome assembly GCF_040938575.1 of Ambystoma mexicanum. Lineage (NCBI taxonomy): Eukaryota > Metazoa > Chordata > Amphibia > Caudata > Ambystomatidae > Ambystoma > Ambystoma mexicanum. Next base: position 665,250,088 of record NC_090936.1, read on the forward strand.
CCATACAACCATGTTGCAAAGGCACATGAGTGTCATTAATAATTACATCTGAAGGTTTCTTTTAATCTGTTTTCCTGCCTCTCTGGAGTTTGTCCTCCCCTACGTGGTTGTTTGGAAAGAATTGATGTAGTAATACTATGTGAGACTACACTACACAACACTTATCTGCTTTGTATTAGGTAACCCATGTTTTGGTATAGGTCTGTACTACACAAGTTGGTAGTGTGACTGAGCAGCCAGGCCTATCTCAAGAGGGGTAAATGTGAGCTGTAGCAATGAAATTCGCAAATACAAGTAGCCAAGTAACACTTACACTCAAGGTTTTGTTAAATAATTATTTATAAATATCAATTTTTATATAAGCGTTCTTTATAAAGGGCAAGATATGTAACAATCAAATATACTTTTTCCAGAATCAACATTTGGATATGCTTTTTACATACTTCCTACACCCGGAGGTGACTTTGTTCACAAGGGCAGTAATGGCTTTTATATATCACTGGTTATACTTTGCAGATTTTGAGGTTGCAGAAAGGAAAGGAAAGGAAAGGAAAGGAAAGGAAAGGTAAGAGGAAGGACAAGGTTAAACAGGTTCTCAGGGCATGCGAGTATACTTAAATCTTCCAATGAAGTCTAGACAAACCTTTCCCAGCAATACCAGTCTAAAACAAGTTAGCACCTTTGATGGACAGAAATATCAAAGTCAATGGACTAGAGTCTGCAGGGAGCCAGGACAGCCAAGTCAATTGGAGTTTGTAGAAATCACTTGTAGGGTCACAAGCTGTTAAGCCCGTGAAAAGCAAATTGGAATCAACTCTAAGGTAAGCCAATGCAAGGCTCAACTAAGAACATCACAGCTCAAAAAGAGAGGTAATGAGAATTCTGCTTAACAGTGGTCCTACCGCAGATAGCCTCCCTCAGGGTCAGCCAGGTAGCTTCTGCCTTTCTCTTGCCATGTAAGAGAAGCTTCCCTCTAGAGAATCGGTGACGAGAACGCTAGATTTGTCACACATTGAAAGTTACTGGTCACCACATCTGCCCAGCAGCAGACATTGTGGCACCAAAGATGTGGATTGGAACTAGACTGTCCCAGCCCTTATCTCTGGCACTCACCCAACGCCCCTCAAAGCCACAGCTTTCTCCGGGAAAGGCATTTCCATATGAGGCATTTCCCTCTCCTGTGAATATAGGGAGACGAACAAAGAACAATATGGTCAAAGAACAAGTAAAAAACATTGAGGCTCGGCCACCTTATAGCGCTAGACAGTTTTAGTAGCCATGTGTGTTAAATGCAAAAGTGTGCACGTAAAATAAAACAAAAATTGTAAAAATATCACAGCTGCCATCAGCTTGCCTTGGGCACATTGGAAATGTAACCAAACCCCATCATATAAAGTGAGATTAGTATACAACATATCCTATATGTACTTCAATGTAAGGTGATGTGTGCAAATATAACAATACAAGAATTCATAAAAAGAAACCTAGTCGCTCAGTACTGAAGGTCTTAGAGGGTAGTCAGTTTCAGAATGATAATGAGCAAAACATGCAAGGGGAAATAAAACAGAAGGCTTTTATTGTCCTCCAAAAGGTCAGGGCAGGTTTCAAAACCAGCAAAACAAAAAGGGTGTCATGTAGAAATCTATGGAGGGAAAATTGCAAAATGAAATGTTTCCTAACAATGCATAACATAATGTATATTTCTGATGCTTGTTAATCTGCTTAGAATCGCATGCTGTGCATATGGTCCGACATCCAGTGGTAACGGCAGAGTATTGCATCTTGTCTTTCGAGGATCAAAAGGGGACGTCGGCATAGGCGTGTCTGTAACACTATCCCTAACGTGACGTATAGTGTACCCAAAATCCCTCATGCGCCGAGGTCCCTCAGATTGTTTTTTTCTTCCCTAAAGCAGAGCTCTTACATAGAGATAGCATATTGTCATATTTATCGTCTTTGTCATTATTCCCGTTAAGTCACTTCAACAGTTGAATCCTGTGAAACAACGCCGAAGACTGCTGCAGACTTTCAATGCCTGTTGATCCTAATGCCGCTGCCGTCCACATTGCCGGGCCTTCTGTCCGGCCTATACAGTAGGGAGAGTGGGGACGGGGTGGCCATATTCTTTACAAGTATGCCTTTCCTCTTTCACCCTCTCTGCTTCCTGGGTTTTGTCATTGCTGTACCCGTCTTTCGCTATGGAAAATGAGAGGAACAGAATCAGCTCTCCTCTCAATATGGGACGACCTAAAAACGAACGAAGACTCGGACAACAGCACCACCCTGATTCTCCTTGATATGTCTGCAGCTTTCGACATAACAGACACCACCGTACTATGGATCAAATCCTTCCTAACAAACAAAACCAAAATCGTACGGATGAAACCTTTTAAATACAAACCTAGGGACTCCACGTGTGGAGTACCACAAGGATCATCCTTCTCGCCGCTTCTGTTCAACATCTACATGTACCTATTAAACTCCTCAAACACGGCCTCACATGCTACAACTACGCCTACAATACTCGAATAATCTTCAACATACAAGACACCCGAGAAGAAAACACTACACTAGAGAATTGCTTCGTGCGATATTCAACTGGATGAACCTCAACCACCTCAAAATCAACCCAGGCAAAACAGAGATAATGATTGTTTCAAAAAAGGCATCAGCTACATCCCCTGGCCAAGAGAGCTCGGCACCACACCAGAACCATCAATTGTAAAAAACCTAGGGGTCCTGATGGATAACAACCTCACTCTAGAGCCACAAGTTAACTCTACTCAAGAAATGTTTCTTCATCCTGCGAGCAGCAAAAAGGATCCTACCGTTCCTGTCGTTCGCCAACAAAACACTTACCATCATCGCTCTGATCATGTCCAGAGTAGACTACGCCAATAGCCTATACCTGGGCATGCCGGAACAACTTCTAAAAAACCTACAACGCATACAAAATGCAGCAGCCAGACTCCTCCTAAAGGTACCAAGAAGAGAACACATCACACCTGCGCTAAAAAATACTACACTGGCTATCATTAAAACAGCGAATAAAGTTCAAGTCCATGTGCATCACGCACAGAGCAATACACAAACAAGGCGCAGAATTCCTAAGCAATAAACTACGCCTACATCAACCGACAAGAACACTGAAATCATGCACCGACATCTGCCAGGAACCAAAACCCTATAACAGAAGAAAGCTCAGAGGATCCTCTTTCTCTCACCAGGCACCGAAAACCTGGAATGACCTACCTAAAAATATACGGAAGACAACAAACCACCTAGCATTCAGGAAACTCCTCAAATCATGGCTCTTCACAGCATAACCACAACCGTGACGCACTAGAATGCCCACCCCATTAAAACAATGAAAATTACACCAACCTCGGCCACTCTCAAATGGACAAACACTGAACCCAAAGAACTGATCACACGACAGACCATAAGATATCATGGGAAATAGCCGCAAAAGGAGGCCTCCAGAGACTAATCACATACTCCGACCCAGACGAAAGCCCTAAATGACTCACCCACTCCCCCCGGACGTACCATATCTAAACCGGTAGACACATTTAGATAGAAAGTTTGAGAGGAGTCCGCCACACCAGCCCAGCACCCAAGGAGGAGAATAGCCACCCAACCCACATTAATCAATCCATTGGCATTAGAACACCTACAGAGCTGGCTAGAATAGAACGGCGAGGAGCAATCATAACACTTACAAAGCGCGTTAGAACAGCACAGGGAGCGCCCCAAACAAACCAAAACCCAGCCAGGTGTAGCCCATTTGCCCACCCGGATGAAATTGGGAGGATTGGCGAGTGCCACACTCGGACAGATTTCGGAACTTCTGTTAACCTTCATACAACAGACTAACAAAATACTCACATTTCTGCGGCATTATCTCACACAACCATCTCTTGCACAACAACCCGCACGCACTTCACAACACCGCAACAACACATAAGTAACACCAACAGCACATGAGGACTGACATCGATCCAATACTCGCACCGAAGCTCAGCACCCTGTGTATACCGAGTTGAAGCTGCCAACAGAACACCATCCTCCCACTATCCTACTCCCGCTTCACCTACTAACCCATCCCACCTTCTCATTTGCAGATCCGCCAGAGCGCCTGGGGACCAACTCCGTTGGTGACTTTGCACGGTACAAATAAATTTAACATTTAGATTTTGTCCCTCGGGTAGGGCTAACTATCCTTGGAAATACGAGCACTCTTGGTGCAACAATTGTCTTCCCCTCGACCACAAAGAAGCGGGTTGTGCGGCATGTAGACTCCAGCGCCCTAAGACGCTTAAGGAGTGCCGCTTGAAGCGGTGGGCGGCCTACGGCATGTCGCAGGCTAAATGTTCATCCCCCACCGTCAAAACCGCCGAAAGTGATTGGGGGAGGGGGGAGTGTTGGGGAGGGACTAGCGATGACCAGGCCTCCGTGTCGGATGCCACTGACCTAAAAGCAGACTGCTCTCGGTCCGTGACGCCGGTCCCCGACCCCACCCGGCCTGACATGAGTCAACCCATGGGGAAAACACCCAGCGACAGGGGCGTACATGATCAAAACACCAAACACACAACCCGAGGTTCTGCTTCGGCGGCGCTGTCGAAGCGTACCAAAGCACCTATGGAACCGTCAAACTTTAACGGAGTCCTCCGATCGGCATGATTGGCAGCCTTCCCCGCAGCCGTGGCCTGCGACTGGGCAATCCAAATTAAAGAGCGCGAACACTAAAAAACATGTGGCAGTCGAAGCGTTCCAGGAGGACGCGCAGACGCCGCTTAAGGACCGAGTGGCGCCGAAATCCACTGCTCAGTCTTCGGTTAAGCTGGTAGATTGACCAGATTCCCAGAGCATTGGTAAGAGCATCGCAAGGATTGCCTCGCCAGTTAGTAAAGGAACGGTTGAAGGAGGTGGCGAAGCACAAAGAACGGCCTAGAGACGTGCAGAAAGACACACCACAGCGCCCTGAACCCCGCAAGGAATATGCTGAGAAACCTGTGCCTTTGTCTAGTACATTAGGGGACAAATCCCGACATCACAGGGAAGATTAACCCTTTCCTCCCCTGGACCCCTCTGGTTCATCCTAATGGACCAGCTAGAAACTTGAGGGATGTATGGACAGATTAGAAAAATGTGTTCTTATTCTGAGAAGCTTGCTCCCAAGAGACCTCGAGAAGACCTTCCTTTTACACCTGTATCCAAGTTCCAAAGGACCTTGGAAGATCCACATGAGGAGTATACTTGTGTCCTCACAGATGATGATGTTATGGACACATATGATCAGGATGAGGATGCCACCTTTCTGGAAAACTACAATGTGGTTGACCAGATGGACAATTGAGAAGACAGCCGTCAGGTTGATGTTCAACCTTGGACGTCCCCTTCTCCCACCCAGGACGCCGATGCCCTGTGCATAGATCCCTCCACCCTGGCCCACCAAGCCCTCCCAGTGAATGATCAAATGGCGTTTAACTCCATCTTGAAAAAGGCAGTTGACCATTTTCAGATCGCCAGTCAACTCAAGAAGCTTTACCATATTCAGATTTTGTGGAGGATATACTCCAAGAAAAACCTCCAGCCAGCCAGGCCATCCCGTTGTTGAACTCTTATTAAGAGGAGATTGGCTCCTTCCTTGTTGACGCCAGCCCAAAAATCAAGGCAGTGAACCCTAGGGTGGAAAAGTTGTTTCGTCCTTCTCTGACCGACCCTGCCTACATCAAGGGACATACCACTCCAGATTCTTTAGTGGTTACCACTACTAGAAAATGGGCTGGTGTTCCCCTGTCTACAGGAGAGGCCCCACCCGATAAGGCATCCAAGAGACTATATGCACTGGGAAAGAGGGTTACAATGGCTGCTGCGTTTTTCACACTAATATCACCACGCTATTGGCCAGCTATGCAGACGTCCAGTGGAACCTTCTGCAAGAATGACTTCAGGACGTGCCAGAATCTACACAGACCAAGTTGCTCGCCATCGTTTCCAAAGGCAAGCAAGTCAACCAGAATGTGCTCAAGGACACTATGGACGATGCAGAGACAGCGGGAAGAACCCTGGCTTAAGGTACCTTGCTCAAGCGACATGCATGGCTGAGAAACTCTGGTTTCAAGCCAAAGATCCAAGCAGCCCTCATAAACAAACCCGTTGAGGAGACCAACCTGTTTGGCAAGGCAGTGGACGATGCACTAGAAACAGCCAGGAAAGAACATGAAACACTCCAGTCCCTTCAACAGATTACCCAGAAACACTCTCTCCTTAGAGAGGAAGCGGCTCCTGCCGGTCCTTTCGTGGGCAATCTCGTTTTCCCCAGAACCAATATAATACAGTTAACTGGAATTCGGGACAAGGGTCTAATACCTCCACCACTTATCCACCCAGAGGACAGCTGCATGAGAAAGGTAGATAATGTGGTTCCAACCCCAGAGGCGCCCCGGCCTCTGGTCAGAAATATCCTTCGGATCCAAGTCCCCTCCCATGCCACCTAGGTGGGGGGCATATAACATCTTTCCTTACTGCATGGGAGGGGATAACAGACCGGTGGGTACTCAAGGCGGTCGCCCACGGATGCAGCATAGAATTTGCAGATCCTGCTGGAAGAGGTGGAGACCCTTCTAGGAAAGGACACCATAGAAGTAGTCCCTATTCTACAGGTAAACAAAGGTATTTATTATGGGCACTTCCTTGTTCCCAAAAGATCGCCATGTGCCAAATTTGCACACAGCAAACAAGTTTGTCAAACCCCAAAGGTTTCGTATGGTCACTTTACAGGAAGTAATCCCGCTGTTGAAACGGGGATTACGTGGCTACACTGGACATGAAAGATGCATACTTTCATATTTCAATGTTGCCAGCACATAGAAAATACCGAAGGTTCATGATAGAGGACAAGCACTATCAGTTCAAAGTACTCCCCTTTGGCATAGCCTTGGCACCGACGGTGTTTATAAAGGAACTGGCAATAGCGGCGGCACACTTGCGCAGACTATATGTCCCGATTTACCCTTACCTCGACGACTAGCTATAACAGGGGAGCCCCACGAAACATGCTTATTGAACACACAGAAGACAATAGACCTCTTGTTGATGTAGAATTCAAAACTGAATAAGAAGCAATCCAGCCTAGACCCCAGTCATGTCAAACAGTTTCTAGGAGCTCTAATTCGGACGAAACATGGCCACGTCTTCCGCTCCAACAAGAGGGTTCAAAACATGCTGTTTCAGATACCTCAGTATGTAGCCAGTCGGGAAGTGACGGTACGCAAAGCTATGCGACTGTTAGTAATGATGGCATTCTGCATTTATTTTGTGCCTCACGCGCGTCTGCGGTCGAGGGAAAACCTCTGGGTGGGGGGGGGGGGGGGGGAACATTCATCACCCCCGCAGTAGAAGCCACTTTCACGACGGACGCGTCTCTCACGGGCTGAGGGGGCTCACCTGCTTCAGCAGACACGCACGGCGTGTGGTCCCCACAGGTAGCGTCCAGCCCCATAAATCTGTTGGAGCTATTAGCAGTATTCAAAGCACTGAAAGCCTTTCAGACAGTTACAGGGGAAGACAGTCCTGATATTAACAGACAATACCACAGCCATGTACTACCTGAACAAACAAGGAGGCACACACTCTCCAGGGCTATCCAAGCTTTTCCTTTAACATTTGGATATGGGCTCTCAAACACAGGATGTTCCTGTTGACCCAACACGTTCCAAGGGAACTCAATCTTCTGACAGACTTGCTCAGCATAGATTTCCCACTGCCCGTAGAGTATGAATGGCGACTTCACAAAGACATTGTCTCCAACGTTTTCACAGAATGGGGCTTCCCAGAGACCGACTTGTTCGCAACTCTGGAGAATGCTCAATGCCAATATTACGCCTCCAGGTACCCACAGAACCGCTCCAAGGGGAACGGGCATTGGATAACATGTCAGGAAGATTTGTTTATGCTACCCCCCGCTACACCCCCCCCCACCCTTACTCAACAACATTGTGCACAAGATGCACCAGGAACCAGTCACAATGATATTGGTGGCCCCCATGTGGGCCCGCCAACCGTGGTTCTCATATCTGATGGAGATGTCCCTCTCCCCTCCTATGAAGCTGCAACATGTTATCTCAGGACAGGGAGGGGGGGCACTGCACCCATGCCCACAAACTCTGAATTTAGCGGCCTGGCTCCTGAGGTCATAGAGTTCGGACACCTTCAACTCCCTCAGAGATGTATGGACATACTCTGGGAACCGAGGAAACCCAACACCCGATATTGCTATTCCAGTAAAGGGAAGTGCTTCGTTATCTGGTGTAATGCCAAGAGCGTCAATCCCATTGACTGCTCTCCTACTCACATTGTATTGTACCTGACTCACTTACTAGATTCAGGCCTGGTTTTTAATTCCCTGAAGGTGCACTTAGCTGCTCTCTCAGCCTACACTACGTCACAACAAAAGGTGTTGTGGTGGAAAATACCAGTTATCAAGGGGTTAAGAGGATTCATCCCCCTATTTCAAACCCAACTCCCAGATGGGACTTAAATGTGGTTTTGACTAGACTCATGGGGTCCCCCTTTGAGCCTATGCACAAGGCAAGTCTTAAACACCTTACATATAAGACAGCCTTCCTAGTGGCTATCACTTCTATAAGAAGGGTTGGTGAACTACAGGCCCTTTCAGTACGAGACCCATTCGTTACTGTTCAGAGATAAGGTGGTTCTGCGCACTCACCCTCTATTTGCGACTACATTTATTTCCAAGTTCCACGTGAACCAGTCAATGGAACTGCCCACTTTCTAACATGGCCGAAAGAAGCCTACACACGTTAGATGTGCGCAGGGCAGTCATGTTTTACCTGGAAAGAACTAGACCACTGAGAAAGACAAACCAATTGTTTGTTTCAGTGGTGGCTGGCAGAGAAAGAGAGACGGCTGGCAGAGAAGGGGATCCTGTCTCCAAGTCAGCAATTTCAAGGTGGATAGTCAAGTGCATCACACTTGTTACACTCTTGCTAAGAGAGAACTGCCCTTCAAGCCTAGAGCACATTCTACTCTGGGCACTGTTGCTTCCATAGCATTCATTGCAAGTCCATTTGCAAAGCAGCAACCTGGAGTTCTGTACACACCTTTACAAAACACTATTGCCTGACACTCATTCTAGGTCTGATTCTCAGTTGGGCACACTTTTACAAAACACTATTGCCTAGACACTCATTCTAGGTCTGATTCTCAGTTGGGACAAGCAGTACTAAGACATCTTTAAACGACTGTTCCTTCTCACAACCCACCTCCAACTCCGGGTACAGCTCGCTAGTCTATTCACAGCATATGATTCTAAGCAGATTAACAAGCATCAGAAGACATGCTTTACTTACCGTAATAGCAATTCTGATGATTGTACTTGCTTAGATTCACATGCGCCCACCCTTCCTCCCCGCTCGGGTGGAAGGAACATAGACGTCTTACTACTTTCTCTCTTTTATGTACTCACTCACGATAGTCCTTGGGCTCCCTCATGGTAGAAAAAAATACAATCGGAGTGACCTCGGCGCGTGAGGGATTTTGGGTACAATACATGTCACGTTGGGGATAGTGTTACAGACACGCCTATGCCGACGTCCCCTTCCGATCCTCGGAAGACCAGATGCAATACTATGCAGTTACCACTGGATGTCGGACCATATGCACAGCATGTGAATCTAAGCAGATACAATCATCAGAAATGCTATTACGGTGAGTAATGCATGTCATATTTCAGTATGTCTGTGTGGTGTACGTTTCTGTGGAGAAATGTGTGGACTAATTGTACCTATGTGTCGGCCTACGAGCCCTTCCTGGGAGTTAGGTCTTTTCTCTCTGCCATGCTACTTCCCTTAAGGAGAGGCTTGACTTTCCTTTTTGGTTGGGTATGTTAGCCCCGCTTTGAGGGTTAACCCTAGCAACATACAACCCCAGTGGGTTGTACATAAACTGCCTTAACAATGCTATTCTAAAAGCTGCTACCGTACATTGTCCCACTCAAAGAAAGTGTCCAACGTAAGGTTTGTTAGTCACTTGTGGAAATGTCACAAATCAATTGATTGCATAATCTCTGCAGTATATTTAACAATATGTGCACAGTTAAACCCCTGCTCTTATATACATTTGTATTTTGTTTTCGCATAATAAACTAAGAATCCATACGTCTTAATTTGACGTATACTTTCTACATGTGAGTGATGCACACAAAACTATCTAATGTGATAGAAATGGGAGAAAATATGCATCTCATTTGAAATGAGAACCTTTGCTAGGATAAAAGTCCTAAACTGTGAGTCCCTTGTCGTTTTTTGGGTTTCTTCTGGTTCACGGCCATCTTCTCAAGAACCTCACTGGTGATTTAACTTAGCTTGTCTCTGTTGGGACAGTTTTTCTGAAGTGAAATGAGGGCTTAGTAAAACCATTCAACTGAGACAGTACAAGACTCTGCTCTTAGTATAAGGCTGTACTACCTAAGTATATGGTAGCGTAGGCCGAGCAGCCAGGCTTAATTTAGGAGGGAGAGAGGGCTGTAGAATCAGTTCAAAGTAATTGTAGTACACATATGGTCCAAAGAAACCCAAACACTATGTATTGTACAAATAAAGGGTTTATTGAAATACAAGTAGACCAAGGTAAATCTTGGGTAAATAAGTACTATCACAGATCATATAAACACATTATAAAAAACACAAAACTATGCTTTAAAGTTCGCAGTCCAAAGCATAGACCTTATTTAGAAAACTAAAATGATGTCTAGGTAAGTCAGACCTTATCAAACACATTTAGTATAGGGCACACCTATTCTTGGGGAGTAAAGCCATTAGTTACTTTTAGATTACTTAATTGCAAATATGCTTTTCTGAATAGTGGAACACAGATGCAAGGAACAGTATATACCCCTACTACTTTTGTGATAAGTTATACTAGGTGAGTAAGACCTTTTGGTGTAATATTCAATTACAGTTGCTTTTCAGCTCAGTGGAACACAGTCTAAGATAAGCAAGAACTCTTTACTCTAATTTTGGATGCGCCAGACAGGCCAATGTCGGCTACACCTAAAGGAACACTTTTCAAGAATGGCACAACACTATTCTAGACAGGTAAAACCTAATGTTTTAATATACTATTACAGTTGCTTTTCAGATCAGTGCAACACAGATTGAGTTAAGCAGTAACTCTTTAACTTCTTTTAGGATGGCACCACAGCTAACCCAAGGTAAGTAAAACCTAAATACGTTTTAAAGGAGCTATCCGCAACTTAAGAAGTAAGCATGAATTTAGGCAGACTTATTCTGGACAGGCTAACAGCAAGTCAGGGGAAGCAAGACCCAATTGGGGACACACTTACAATTATCCTAATAGGAATAGGAACAGTAAAGTGGAACCAACAGCATTACGTTTGGGGAAGAGGCACAACCAATTAACAGGTGAGTTAATTAACCTTATATATACTTTACATAATAGTGCAACACACATTCAAGGTAAGAAAGAACGTTTGCAACTGTGCACTCTGAGTTAGTTACCAACCAACTTATATTACAATTAAGTAACCTTTGAACATTTGTTATTCTTTTTATGGCAGAACCCTTTTCTTATACAGTCCTTCCCTTATTCTATAGCATGAGTTCACCCAGAGGCAGTAGAGGGACCCCAGTGGTCCAGGTGCCAGCTGTGGGCAGGGTGAGATAGGGTTCAGTTGCAGGCAAAGTCGGAGTTCCAGAGGAACACTGTTCAAACAAGTAAGTAGTTCACTTTACTTTAAGTCCAGACACTTCAGAGAAGACCCCCTAAGAGGATTCCGCTGTGGGCCTGGGTGATCTGGATGAGTGGCCTCCCAATCACAGAAAACACCCCAAAGCAATAGATATCACAAATGCTTGAGGTAGGTAAAATACCCTAACTAACACGTAATCTCACCACAGAAGAAGAGTTGCACCAGGAAGACTTCAGGATGTGCAGCCAAAAACCCAGCTGATGGATTCCTTTATCATGAAGACGGAAGACAGGACTTTGGAAGGACTTTTGCAGCAGGGATCACGGGAGAAGTCTCCAGGCAAGAGTTTACTTGCAGATGGACACCAGATGAAGGCTAAATATTGCCAGTCGGATTTCTCGTGTTTGCAAGGTCCAGCACTCTCGGGGGACTTTTTAGATTCGATTCACGCCTCTGGAGGTCCAGCAGGATGCCCACAAAGTTTCTGCAAGATTCAGAAGACTGGGCACCGCACAATGGCTTGAGGTCCCAGGGTATTGAGGTATAGTGGCTCTGCAAGGTCACAGCACGACGTGGTATGGCTCAAAATGCAAGTCGTCTTGGGATTAGTGGATCTCACCAGCCTTTGGGTAGGAGTCGTGTTGTGGACTCCCAGGTCGATTGGAAGGAAGGATTACAGCAGGCTCAGGTTACACAGCACTCTCTCTCCCAGGTCGCTGGAAATCGTCTCAGCTGCGGTTTCTTCATCGTCCTCTTTGTATTTGGTTCTAGTGGTTGACTATCTCTTTAGCTTTCAGGATCAGACTTATATGAAGGGGCCCAGCCAATCGAACAGCCATGCCACATTCAAACTTGATGGGGGTTGGCAGTCCTTTCAGGACAGCTAGCCTTGCAGTTTGAACTGCATTCCTGCAGTCAGGCTGGACGACAAAGGGCTGCAGAGTTTTGGACTCCTCCCTCGCTCCCTGCATTCAGACACTCTGGGGCCTGGGCGGGCTTGACCGAGGTCTCCTGCCAAAGATAAAATTAACACAAAGGATTTCCCGCCCTGGAGGTCAAGGGAAGGGACAGGAAAGGACAAGGAACACTGATATGGAGAAAAAAGAAAATGTGGACATTTTGGTAAAAGGAGCACCCATAGGTGCCTTTTTCTTTTCCCCCGGGGCTGTGGAAACAGCCTGTGGTAAAGGTGCACCGAATTAGTAAAAAGGTTCACTGCCACCAGCGATTAAAGTTAAGCTTGTCCCTGTAACAGAAATGTTAGTTCAAATGCGAAAGGGGATACATGTTATCTCCCCAGCACTCCACATAAGATGGTGGATGCTGGTCTCCCCCTAATAAAATGGAAAAAAGGGTTCCAAAGAGCCTTTCTACCCTTGGTAACTGTAGTTCTCACAAGGTTAGCCAGAGAAAGTTAAAAGGGGAGCCTCAAGGGCAACCTAGCAACAATAGGCACTATGTTTCAAAAGTTGTCAAAGAGGATACAATTAAAAAGGCACTATGGAGAGTCTTAAAAATTACTTCCATAAAAAGAGTAAAAGACTGTGTGGAAAAAGGTTTCCACTCACTGAGGTATAGAGAAAAATAATCTACCAGTCCAGGGGAAGGTTCTGGGGTTGACACAGGTCAGGAAGATTTATCATTGCTATGAAAATCCTAACAGTCTCTCGATAGGTTCCCAGGTGAGGCTTCCCAAAGGTCCCCAGTAGTCTGTTCCCCTTGGCATGTCACCCTGCATGCCTCCTTTTCTATACTCACTGTCTGGTGGCAGCTGTTTTAACTGTTCTAACTATATTGTGATAATGGAAAAAAAGCGTGTTCCCTGTAGGTCCTAATTAAAATGGCGACTTGGATTTAGAAGTCTATTGATGCTTCCCAACAAGGCTCTGTTTACCTGGGCACCATGAAAACTTGTCTGTGCTATAAAAGGTCATAGCCTTCCTGAAACTCCAGGTTGGGAGCTCAGGCTAGCCAGTACTATATCTGGCCTAATGCATGAATGTGTGTCTGGGATTCCCATTCTGAATTATTTTTCTGCGAAGTAACCTAGTGAGATGCCAATGTGTCGGCCATTACTGATTGGGTGCCGTGGCTGTCGTCAAATGTATAAATGATGCAGTGTGTTTGATTGGAGGCTGAACGTGCATCTGGCCCCATCAAGATGGATTAGAATCTGGCCTGGTCGACAGATTTTAGGAGGCCACCCTAGTTATAGTAAACTGGAACTATGAGAGGTTAGCCAAAACCCAATCAAGGTAAATGTGGAGAGTAGTCACCGCTATTCTGAGGGGAGTGCGAGTGCGGTCAGGGGTGCTCAATGAGCCCACACAGTGAACACACGATAATTCAATATAGGCAGAAATGTATACAAATATTTATTCTAGGTCTTTACACACATTAAAAAATGAAACTAGCAGGTGATATTATCACACAATACTCAATAATAAACATATATACATTCACCATAGGTTCTTAAAATACATTCAAATGACTTAATCAACCCTTGAGTTAAGTAAATTAATGCAGTAAAAATGGAACCAAGTCACAAGTGAATTCTCCCAACCTCAGCAGGCCAATCCCTAAGAATAATGGATTGGCCCTTGTGTCCAAAAGTCACAAAAACCACAATGTATTCCCCCAGGATGTATTCTCTGTAGGTAAATTATAATTGTTTTTGTGTTGGTTGTTCAAAAGAATACATTCAACAAGGTAACTAGGTGAGTAAATTGTATCCTTATCTTCCAGAAAATACTACAAAGGTTTGACAACCAAAAGGCAGTGGAATGGAATGATAGGATACAAATGGACTGGTTTCAAATGTTACTATGGTGGATAGGGGGGCGGAGGGGTGAGAGAAATGCTCCGAGTTTACTTACCCCTTGACTCCGATTTCCTTGATGGGGAGACTGCGGGTCGCTGGATTTACCGCTGTTGGTTCCATTGAGAGGTGCCCAGGGGCTGCGGTTGCAAGGATTCTTCCAGTCAGGTCCAGAAGCAACCCCTGGCGATAAAGGAATGCAAGCTTCACTGATACAGGGCACTTCACAGCACAGGGGAAGATGTGTTCCAGAGATGGGCACTGCACACAGATGACTGCAGGCATACTTCCAGTCACGGTTGAAGAAGCTTCACTAGGGCAGGATTCCTTGATTCTGGGATGCTGAAATTCACTGGGAAGGTAACTGGTACCAGAAGCTGGCAACCACCAAAGTTCTGGGTGACTTCACAGAACAGTAATGCTTCTGGCGGGGTAGCCCACAAGAAATCTGGTCAGCCCACTGGGTGGTCCAGGGACACTTCTGAATGCTTAGGACGGCTGAATTGTCAAGACTAGTTGGTCCCACTCTTCCAAGGGTGGAAGCGTCGCTACAGGCTTTCGAGGTCAGGTAGTCCAACAGGGCTTCACTGGGCCAGACTCAGGAAGAGATGCCAGGCCTCTTCGGGAGTCTTCATCGGTTCTTCAGTCGGCTGTTCATCTACGAGGGATTCTTGGCACCAACTCCGATCTGAAGAAAGGGCTGCAGGAGTCCTCTTTTTATACAAAATCCAGCCTGGAAGCAAGTCCAAACCCACCAGTGGTAAGGCTCTGCGCCATTCAAACAGCCACTAGTTGTCCAGTCAGGTAAATCTATTGATTTCATTCGTGCCCCACACCTAGACTCCCTGGTTCCACTGATGTTGAATCCGACTAGACAGTCCCGCACATTTCCTGGCCCACACACACATACAGAGACACAAAGGCAGCACTAGCCTGAGAAAGAAGCAGCTTATTCGGGCAAGTGGATGACCTTATATGGGATTTCCTGACCTGGCGAAGAAGGCAACACTACAATATGGCTAAATAACAAGCGACTATCTCCTGGCACAGGCATTTTAGTACACACTAGAAATAAGGCAAACATTGTAAAAATACATCTGCTGCCAACAGCTTGTCTTTAAACACATACACGTAACCAAAAATCCCAAGTGCAAAAAGCTAGGGTGATCCAGAAATATGCCCATAGCACTGCATTGTAAGATGCTGTGTGGAAGGTTAAAAAGAAAAAATGTAAAGGTAAAAAGGGAAACATCGTTCTCCAGCATTGGATCTTTCATGGATTCACATGCTTAGAATATTCCCCGTCGTCAGACTGGGAACCCTCGGTACACTTATAAAGCCGTTTTCCGTAGGAAAACTTTGACACTTTTGTGTCCTAGCCACGTCGTTTTTGGGCTGCCCACGCATGCCCCAATAGGACGTGGTGGTATAAATGCCCCGCGGCTCCCTTCAGATTTCAACCGTCTTCCAAAGTAGTGGGATCACCTCGCGTCATCTACTATTTTGTCAAGGTTGTTTTTTTTTTTCTGATGTCTGTAAAAGCTCTGTTCTGCCCGTGCGCTACGTGCGGGCTGAAGAAAGTGTATGAGGGGGGGATGGACATATGGACTGCATATATTGTCTACACCCTCACCACTCGGCAGACAAGTGCGACATATGTAAGGGCTTCTCCCAAAAGACTCTTAAAGACCGGAGTTGGCGGTTAGTGGCCTGGTTGAGCGATGGAGCGGGTGCGTACCCGCCTTCAGAGGTAGGCTCCACGCGCAGCGTGGCCTCGGCATCAAAATCCTCAGGGGCCCCTGCCGTTGGGCATCAGCTGAACCCCCGGTGAAAAAACCACGCCCGGTGGAGAAGCAGTCGTCGGGAAGCCATTCCGCAAGGGAATCTTCACTGAAGAAAACCTCCTCATCAAAACCATCGTCGAAGGAGAGAAAGGAAAAGTCGAAATCCTCCTCAGGTGATCACCATAGATCATCCTCGAGTCGAGAGTCTGAGAAACACAGGTCAAGTTCAAAAAAGACAGGAACGCCTCAGGGAACTGCGCGCAGGCACCACCACCGTCATCGACGGCGGGGAGATCGTCGACCCACTACCAATGACTCAGTTGGTTTCGTCTATTGTTATGCCTCAGGTGGTGGCTACGACGACGGCTGGCCCAACTCTAGCCTCGTCGACGGAGATCCCGCAGGAGGCCTGGCGACCGGAGGTATTCAACCCGGTTTTACCAGAATCCTTGCTGCAGCAAGAGGCGGCCTTGTCGGTGTCCTCTGTGGAAGAGGAGTGTGAGAGGATAGCTGGGCCTGCAGAGCTTGGGTTACAAGGGGTTAGCAAGCTGACTCTTTCCAGTGGAACTAATATCCCAGTTACAACCCCTCTTCTTAACCCCCAGTCTGTTTATCACTGGAAGTTCTATCCAAATTGCAGACCTTGTTAAAGAAATTGGACGAGATATTACCTCAAGTGGCAACTCCGGCCAAATCGACCGTCAACGAACCTGGCCCTTCCCGTCATCCAACTCCGACAATGTCGACGGCTGTACCGACGCGTGAGGACCTCACCGGTGCACGCCAGGAGGAAGGAGAGCTGTCAGTCAGATAGAGGGTCCTTATCGGATGTTTCGTTATCCCCCTCTAGGGATCCAACCTGGGAGTCAGAGGCAGAATCTGAAGCCCCAAGGAGCCCAGCTCAGCCGTCTCCCCCGGACGACATTGGGTCGTTCCATGCCATGATGAGCAAAGCGTGTACCGAATTCGGATTGGCTCAGGAGGAAGAGAAAAAAGACTGTTTTCTATTCGACCACATGGGAAAGAGAAGCAGGTTGGTGTTCTCAGTACCCATCCTGGATCACGTGTGGCAGGAGGGTTTACAGACGATGCGTCATCCTTTCTCGGAGCCCGCAATAAAAGGTAGGCTGGAGAAGAAATGTAAGGCTCCAGAATCCATTACAGTTGCTTTTCAGCTCAGTGGAACACTGTCCTCCCAACCAGCCCCAGACTCGGTGGTGTCAGCGGCGAGAAAATCAAGGTCCCAGCACAAATGCATGACACCCCCCCTCCTGGAGTACGAGGCCAGGAGACAGGATGCCTTTGGCAAGAAGGTGTTGTCGATGGGGGCAACGACAGTGAAGGCGGCCAACTCTCTGGCTATAATGGCCAGATATGATAAGGAGATGTGGCACCGGTTGGCACCCATACTAGAGCATCTCCCAGAAGAACATAGAAAAGCGGCTATGTTACTCGTCCGAGAGGGTGAAGAGGCCTCGAATCATTCTATAAACATCGCTGTGGACCTAGCAGAATCCGGATTTAAGCAAGTCAACAATGGGGTGGTTCTACGGAGACAAGCGTGGCTAAAATGCACCAACTTTAGACCTGAGGTGCAATACAAGGTGCTGGATATGCCCTTTGAGGGAGACCTTCTGTTCGGCGAAAAGGTGGATATGGCCTTAAAGGGCATGAAGGAGGACTCTGACACGGCGCCTTCTTTGGATGCCCTCCAGAGTGGAAGGAATTTTCGTTCCTTTTGCCCCTTTTATGGGAGCATCAGGGAACTCCCAATTCTCAGCAGCAAGAGACAAGTATTTCAATAGGCCGTCATACTCCTCGCAGGGCTACAGACGGGCCTCTCAAGCGGCGAAGCGACGCCGAGACTACCAGACCTCCAGGAAGAGGACGGGCTGCTCGTCGTCATCGAGGGATAAGCAGGCCAAAGACCAACAATGACGGACGTCAGAATGTCCTGGGAGGCAGGGTATTGTATTGTGTCGACGAATGGGAGCAAATAACTATGGATCAGTGGGTGCTGGACACTGTAAGGTTTGGACACTCCCTGCAATTCAAGAGCAACCCTCTGCATGTTCCACCAGCGTTTTTGGCTCAACCCCACCTGAGCGTGTTGCAACAGGAAGTAGTGTTTATGCTACAAAAAGGGGCTATAGAATTGGTCCCTGCATCACAGGGGGGTCAGGGGGTTTATTCCCGATACTTTGTAGTGAAAAAGCCAAACGGAAAATGGCGTCCCATTCTCGACCTTCGCGACCTCAACAAAACGTTGAAAAGCCTAAAATTCAAGATGCTCACACTCCAGGAAGTGATCCGGTCTGTCCAAGAAGGGGACTTTCTGGCGTCTCTGGACCTTCAAGACGCGTACTTCCACATACCAATGTGTCGACGACACAAAGTTCCTAAGGTTTGTGGTAGGACGGACTCACTACCAGTTTACAGTGCTTCCTTTTGGACTAAAATCCTCTCCCAGGACGTTCACGAAATGTTTAGCTCCAGTTGCAGCTTGGTTGAGAAAGCAAGGCCATCACGTGTAACCGTATCTCGACGACTGGTTGGTGAGGGGATCCTCCCCTATGGCAATTCAAACAAGTTTGCATGCCACCATGCAACTTCTGCGACGGCTGGGATTTGCAGTAAACTTCGAGAAGTCTTTGTTGACTGTCGAGAAACTTGGTGTTCTTTGGTGCGCAGTTCGAAACCCAGTCAGGGTTGGTGAAGCCATCCGTCGACCAAATCCACAGACTCAGATAGCAGGTCAGTGGAGGATCAATACCAAAGTATCGGTGAGGAAATATATGTCGATTCTGGGCGCTATGGCTTCTTGCATTCCTCTGGTGAACAACTCCGCCTGTTCATGAGGCCAATTCAAGAGTTCCTGGCGGACCCAGATCCAAGGTCTGTGGTCGGACAAATTGGTCGTCAACGACGACAAGCTCCTACGAGCTCTTCAATGGTGGCAGAGCTTTCAGAACCTATCCAGGGGGGCACCCCTGCAGGAACTGGAATTTCGCGTGACCATAGTGACGGACGCCTTCCTGGCGGGCTGGGGAGCACATATGGACACTCTCCAAACACAAGGTCGGTGGTCTGAGGGAATCGCTCCTGCACATCAACGTTCTGGAGTTGAGGGCAGTACGCTGGGCCCTAAAATCTTTCCTACCACACATAAAAGGCTCAGTAGTGAGAATATTGACGGACAACACGACAGCAATGTTTTACTTGAGAAAACAAGGAGGCACACAGTCCGGAACCCTTTCCACCGAGGCTCAGAAAGTATGGCATTGGGCTCTGAAGCACGATATAACCATCGTAGCTCACAATCTCCCTAGAGTAAGGAACGAGCAAGCGGACTCCCTTAGCAGGAAAATGGACCAAATACACGAATGGGAGATAAAGTCTTCAGTTATCGAGGATCTTCAAGAAGTGGGGGCAACCTCCTCTGGATCTCTTTGCAACGAAGGAGAACAAGAAGTGTGAACTGTACGCCAGCAGGTGGCCGCAGAAGGGCTCTCTGGGGGAAGCGTTCTCCTTCCTGTGGACAGACCAATTTCTCTACGCCTTTCCCCTGTTTCCACTCATACGGAGAACCCTGCAATGGATTCGCAGATACAGATGTCGAGTCATCCTAGTGGCTCCGTATTGGCTGAGACCAGCGTAGTTTTCCGACCTGCTTAAACTGTCAATGGAGCAGCCGATAACATTTCAGAAAGCCCTGGACCTCCTGTCCCGGGACAAAGGGACAGTGTGGCATCAGAACCCGGACAGTCTAAATCTCACAGCTTGGCTCCTGACTTTTTGGAGTTTGGTGCCCTAAGTATTTCGTCGGATTGTCGGAGAATCCTGCAGGCCGCACGGGCCCCTTCCACGAACACGTCGTATGCATGCAAGTGGAGAAGATTCTGTGGGTGGTGTCAAAGTCAGCCAGGATTGCACCCGTTGAATGTAACTCCGGAGCAGCTTCTCCCATATCTGCTGCATTTGGCGAAGAGCGGATTGTCTTTTTCGTCGATAAAGGTGCACCTAGCGGCCATCTCAAGGTTCACGAGGAAGAGGCAGTCGTCTCCCTTATTTAGTGATGGGCTGATAAAACACTTCATGAGGGGTCTATTCCGTACGTTCCCACCGATTAAGCGTTTTCCACCGACATGGAGTCTTAACTTGGTGTTAGCGGGGCTAATGAAAGCTCCCTTTGAACCGATGGCTTCCTCATCTATGAAGTTCTTATCGTGGAAGTTGGCTTTTCTGATAGCTATTACATCAGCTAGGTGGCTCTCGGACATACAAGCATTGGTCATAGATCTGCCGTACTTGAGGTTCTTTAAGGACAAAGTGGTGCTTTCGACTAATCCTCATTTTATTCCAAAAGTGCCTACTGTTTATCATAAACATTTGTCAATTGTTCTGCCTACCTTCTTCGCAACTCCATCGGCTGCAGAAAAGGCCCTCCATACTTTGGACATGAAGAGAGCTCTGAAATTCTACCTTCATAGGTCTCGGCAATTCAGAACTATGCAGCAACTGTTTGTGGCTTATGGCCCGTCGACGAGAGGAAAGGCAATCTCGAAACAAGGACTAGCTAGATGGGTCTCGTTGACGATTGCTTTTTGTCACTCCACGGTGGGAAAACCGCTACAAGGATGTCTGAGGGCTCATTCCACGAGATCAACTTCGTTCTCGGCGGCGCTGTGGGCCGGGATTCCGCTGACAGACATTTGCCAAGCGGCATCCTGGTCGGTGCCACACACGTTTACCCGCCATTACTGCCTTGAAAGGCAACATGCGGACGATGTACACTCTGATCTGGTGGTGTGAATGCAATTCACATGATTATGAGCACATACTTTATATACCAATATGTATGTGTATAAATATATGTGTATGTATATATATATATATATATAAAGTGTGTGCTCATAATGTTAATTGCATTCACACTGCCAGATCAGAGTTACTGCTGCGCAATCTATTCTAAGCATGTGAAACCATGAAAGATACAATGCTGGAGAAGGGAATAGTTTATTACCTGTAACTCCATTTCTCCAGCATTGGTATCTTTTTTATGGATTCTCATGCGCCCGCCGGCCTCCCCTGAATGCAATGTACGTGCGGTATTCCTCCATGCTACTTTGGAGGGGTTAAAATCTGAAGGGAGCCGCTGGGGCGGGGCATTTATACCGCCACGTCCTATTGGGGCATGTGTGGGCAGCCCAAAAATGACGTGGATAGGACACAAGTGTCGAAGTTTTCCTTGGGGAAAAATGGCTTTATAAGTGTACCGAGGGTTTGCAGTCTGACGGGGAATATTCTAAGCATGTGAATCCATGAAAGATACCAATGCTGGAGAAATGGAGGTACAGGTAAGAAACTATTCCCATTCACAGTACTGATAGTCTGAAGAACTGATCAGTTTCCCCATAACAAATGAGCAAACGGCAGGGAAGTGAAGTTGAAGGCTTTACTTATCCCTCAAAAAGTCAGAACAAGTTCAAAAACAAGGCAAAAAGATTGGAGGTCCATAGAAACTATGCAGGGAAAGTTGCCAAAAGAGAAATATTTCCTAACAGCCCCCAAGATCTGTATAAGAATAGGGGTATTCACATTGTGCCTTTGTCATATGCCAACACCAGCAGCTGGCAGTCACCTTGCCTAAGGATTGCTTCTGCAACCTACAAACCCATGGTGAAGGATATTGCTGGAACCAGACTCTAGCTCCCTTCCCCGACTTAACAGGCAAAGTCAAATTACTCCACTCCGGCCTCTCAGGTCTCATAAGGATTGCACTTCTAGCCACTTAACTGGATTATCTTTTCTGGGACCCTAACTGTCCTGCAACAGACCAGCACTAGGCTGTTTCTATGACCACTAAAGTATCATTTTAGTTGCGGTAAAATCGCTGGCCCTTCAACTACAATGCTGCGTTCATTGATGTTGCTATCTTAACTATAGGAGTTGCTGCCCAGATTCTCAAGCACCTGTTTTATCCCTCTTGGATCCAGTCCCATCAAGGGTCCTTGTGACATCCTTCAGACTGTGGCCGCTTGCTTACCATGCCTCTTCTTCACTGGACTATGACTGTTTCTTTTCTTACCAACCAAAGCATTTGCAGCATTGGATAACATTGCACACATACAAATCCATTGGGTGCAAGCTGATCACTTCCACAACTCTGCCTACAGTTTGACAGTAGGTTATAAGCCGTTAAGCTTTTCTAATTGGCACAAGGTTTCTCTGAGTGTACCTGGTTAGTTAACATTGGGGATGTTTCCATTCTACAAACTCTTCGAAAACTCTGTAACCTGAACTCCAAAGTACTTTTCCAGAACATTGACTTCTGAGAAAGTCACTACCAAAAGTATCCTAAATAGCTGCTCATCTGTAACATACTGCATTACCAGTTTTTCTAAACCTATATGTAGTCAATTTTAGACATGCATGCTGCATGTACATTCCTTTAATGTGCGTTTATTCTACTGTGTTTTTGTGCCACCCTACTGCCTTTTTGAGAGTATAGCCTTCACTGCTTAGTCACATTTACCCCGTAAAGAGTCGGGCAATATACTGAAAAGCCTTGCAACCAAGTTATGGATTGCTTTTCCTGAACCCTAAGCTTAGTGTCTGTGAAATCAGTCTAACAAGGAGTACGGAAAAGTGGCGATCTTGCTCCAGCACTTAATCCTAAAATTGCAATTCTTCCTCCTCCAGGAAATTTGGATAAGGGTTCTGCTAAGACATCATTTCATTTTGGGGAATCATCTAGGTCCATCTTGGGGTTCCGTCAACATTTTGATTTGTCCTCTTCCTCTTTATTTTGGATCACTGACCTATTTTGTCATTTTGGCAGTTACCCTGCCACTGCAACCCTTTTTGAATCACTCAGTTATAGGGTCACATGGTTGTGCAGAAGGCTCCTTGGGCAGAGGTGCTTTCTAAACACCTGGTTTTGGCCTTAGGTGGATTGTCTCCCTAAGTTGATTTGGTGATAGTAATTTAGTTTTTTCTTCCCATGAGGGGGAAGCAGATTTACTGCATTGATAACCCAATGTACCTTTTTGGTGGGAACGATTTTCTTTTTACAACTTACCCGCCATAATTTTCGCTTTGCTTTTAATTCTGTCCTGACTTCTTGAAGCGAAGTAAAGCCTTCCGCTTGAGTACTGGGAATCCCTTTTTAATTCTTGTATTTTTGCATTGCACACAGTGCCTTAAAGTGCAGTGCAATGGAGGATACTTTTGTATCACCCTAGCCTTTTACAGATGGGATTTATGGTTACTTTTATATATGCCCAAAGACAAGCTGCGCCATCAGTTCCATGTGTACATTTCTTTCATTATTTTGGTGTGAACATTCAAGTTTATCACGTCTGACTAATAAACGTGGCTAGTACCCTAAAATGGACATGCCACGTGACCTCTGCTTGTTCTTTGGCCATATTGTCATTTGGTCTTGTTTCTGCATTCTCATGTCAGGAAAGGCCTTATTTATGGTCATGTGCTTTCCCGGGAAAACTGATGCATTTGCTGGCTAGTGAGCCTTTGCATGTGTGTGGCGCCCAGGAAGGGGGCTGAGCCTGTCTAGCTCCAGTCCACATCAATGGTTCCAGAAAGTCTGCTACTGGGGCTGATGTGAAATCAGTTGCTGTCCCTGATTGGACAACTACTGAAGGTTTGAATGGTGCAGATCTTTACCATTGGTGAGCTTGAACTTGCTTCCAGCTAAGAATTTGGGTAAGAGGAGGTCTCATGCAGCCAATCTGGGGATCAACATTGCAGCCAAGAATCCTTTGAAGAAGAGCAGCCCATTGATGACAAGAGGACGACTTTTGCAGTGGCCCAGCAACCTCTCCAGTGGCTGGCCTGGTGAAGCCCTGATCATCTGCCTGACCCCTGAAGACCCTTGTCAGTGCTTCAGTCCTTGGACTGGTGGGACCAACTAGTCTCAAAGCCCTCGAGGTTCCAGCCCATCTGAGCCTTCAGAAGTGTCCTTGGACCGCCTGGTGGACTGGCCAGCTCCCTTGTGGGCTACATCACGAGAACCATCACCGTTCTGCGTTCAAGCCCAGACCTTTGATGGTCGCCAGCTTGTGTCACTAGTCGCCATCTCCCTGAATTTCAGCTTCCCATCTTCAAGCAAACCTTCTTGGAACATATTCTCTGACTCTGACTGGAAGGCACTGCAAACAGTGATAGTCGCTGGAACTAGTCTTTCTCCATCCTGGTGTCCGGAAGAGGTCTGCGTTGTTGGAATCCGCATTTCTTCATCGACAGGGATTGTATCTTGCAATTGCACCTGACCAGAAGAATCCTCAAACCTAGACTGCCCTGCCAGCGACCCCCAGTTGACCCATTGTGATCCCTGGGAAAGCTAGAGTTGTTAGTTGTCTCCCATCTCCGTCTTACCTTTGGTCGTTGAATCTGGGTCAAGTATCCTGCCCCTGTGTTAGCCCTGGGGTCTGGAAGAGCAAGAAGACTTTACCTGTCTTCTGGTAAATTGTTGCTGAACTTTTATACAGTTTGAAACTATTCTGAATCACCACCACAGGTCCACTGCATCCTTCTGGGGAGTGCATACCTGTGAAAAAAACTTGTTGGAACCTGTGACCTTTGGTCACTAGACCCCATACATTTTAGGGTTTAGACTTCTAAAGTTAGGGAATTGAACTTGCGGCTGGTTCTCATCTTTTTTTTACAGCATCAGCATTACTTGTTTTACATCGAAATCATTGAAGGTGTGGTAAGTGTGAGGGGTCCTAAATGAAAATCGGACACAAGGTTGTCATTATTAAAGAAAAGTGGGTTGGAAAAATGTCTCTTTGACCCTATTATAAAGAGCAATTTCCCTACCTAAAAGCAAAACTAAGGCTCTGTCTGTGTCAGGATGTCAATAACTGAAAAGCCGTCCTTGTGTCCAAAACGTCCTATCCTGATCCTCGTACTACAAAACAATATTAATGTCTTACACTTGATATTGGCAGAAAGTGTTCACAATTGAAAATAAGAATAGTTCCAACAAAATGTTCTGCAAGGTAATAAGTCCTTGGATCCAGAGGTTGGATCTTAAGGAGGATGGCAAATGTCTCTTTTACTAACTGTTCCATTGTGGCTCTCCTCCTCCTACACGATTCCTGTTTAGAAAACAAGTTCTATACCAGTCTTTCTTTCACACCAATGACTCCCTTGGTTTAGAAAAAAGTCTTTTTTTAGTATTTCTACAAGCTTTGCAAATAGCCTGGTATACTAATGTAGAGGAGTAGATCGACGTGTTTTCCCTAGTTCCCACCCCTTCACTGCCGTCCTATTGTAATAGAAGAGCTGTAAATGGGACCCCATGCATTGTTCCCATACTGCATCGAGTATACGAGAGACGATATGCACTCAGACAACCATACCGAATGTACCCACGCACAGAGAGTGGAAGGATGTCGTATAGAAGGATGTCAGTACGCACCATTGGACATTATGGAGTGTTAAGCAAAATCTGAAGAAGACTGAGGGATGTCATGAAGATATATGAATACATACTGAAATGATATGAAAATCCTTAAGAGTGATGATGTAACTGAAGCAACAAGAGAAACATGTACTTGAGAATGAAGTAATCGTATATACGAAGAAGATACAGTAACTTGCTGACAACTAAATGTAGATATGCAGTAACACACGGTAGAAAAGACATATAGAAGCTTGCTATGGAGGAAAATAGAGTGACAAGGACGGCCATGAAAGGAAAATGGATGTCTGCTCATGTCAACTTTAACCCAGCTACCTCCGAGACAGACCAAGGCTGCAGAATCAGGAAACGCTGGAAAATATCTGCAAAACAAAGAGGAGTCTTTGTTGGCCTGGGATCAATGAGACTATTTCGAGGAATAATTGCAAGGCACAAGGGGAGGCAGATGGATAAGCTATGAAAGGGAGACATATTTCCCTTAGATTAGAGAAGAAAACATCTCCAAGAGCCAGGTCTTGAACTATAAAAGTGTATGAAGTGTATACAAGATGGAGTGAGCAAGTCTCTAGAGGCCAAGAGGAGCAAAAACACCCAGTATAATTAAATCAAATAGCAGTAAATGGAAGGTCGAAATTGACACATTTGTGGTCTCCTCGCACGTGATTCAGAAGTCGAAAACCAGGGCTATTCATTAAGCTTTGGATAAAGATTGTGATCTGCCATACTCCCTTAAATGATCCAGAACCGTGACCATGCTACAAGGTCAACTGCAGACAAGAAGACTTTGGCTCATAGCCGGACTGAGAGATGGATTAATTTGGAAAGCAAGGAGTAATCTAATGTAACTCGAGCACCTGGATTTCATTTCTCTTGCATGCTGCTAACGAGCCGAAAAGTCCAAGGTTGGCTGAGAATGGCAACTAATCAAAGGGTCTATGGGCAACCTACTATACAATGTGGTAAAGACCAATCTGCTGCCATTTCCTCTGCTATAAATCAGTATTATACGTATTTAGAGGTAGTTCGAGGCGTGCCTTACAGATAAGAGGCAGCCAATGATGTACTAACCCTTATATATTCTTTAGGTGCATATTCTACCCTAACCAATCCCTCCTCTCAATAGGTTTTATACATTTCTATGTAGGATGGCATCACAGATGACGCATATTAGGGTATAAAACACCTGCATAACCAAGTTTGTGTGTGTGTGCGCGCAAGCATCAGTCCGATGTCTGCCAGTTTGCCCTGCTCTTTATGCAATTCCAACTGCCTGGTGGACACTCCTGCCTGGACTGTTTGCCCAGCTGCCTTGTATACTCTCCTGCCAGGACTTGTTATATAACTCAATTGCCTGGTTTATTTCCCTTGCCAGGACTTCTCATGCTTTCAATTACCTGGAGTCTTGTCTTGCCAGGAATTCTCATGCGGTTCAAATGCCTGGTGTTTTGCCTTGCCAGGACTACTTATGTATTTCGCAGTTTCTCTGTAGCACCAATATCGTATTTATTGCACTTGGCTTGGTATATGTTTGCGCTAAGGTTTGTTCAAGTTTTGCCCCACACTTTCATTTCATGAATTCATAACTCATGGGGGATTGTACTTTGCCTTTTCTGTAGTCAAACAATTTTCTTGTCGTTTTAACAATGGCATTGCATGCAAATTGTTGTTGGCGCGGTTGCCGGCAAGCCATTCCCCACTAGCTCTGTGGTAGACTCACCGGTTCTCTCTAGCGTCTCTGGTTCAATTCTCTCTTCTGCGGGTGATGTTTTCACCCGGTTTCCACACTGGGGTGTGCAGACGTCCTTGCGGCTTCCTTCGTGGCTCTGCATGCATATGCCTGCTCCCTTCAGGTCCCAGAATGGAGAACACTGCCTCTGCGATCTGCCAAGCGCCCAGGACCTCTCCCGCGGCTCATAGCAGCTTCATGGCACTTCTGTCTCTCGCACAACGTTTCCCCTTCTGACTTGGCGGCCTTCTCTGCTCAGCCACACCGGTATGTGAGCTTCACGTTCCTGAGCCTCCACACCGGAGCCAGCAGCTTCTCCTCCACTGCTTCTCTGAGTAATGCGCTTGCCATATTTAAATGTCCCGTGCACAGGTGATTTGGAAAAACATCTAAACTGCATGTTATGCTTCAAATGCTTGTTACCTTGTTCACTCTTTCATCTTCCTCGTCTAAGTACTTGAGGGATTCTGGGAGTTGAAGTCCATAGGTGTCATTGGACACAGGGTGTTCAAATAGTTATTTTCAATGTTTTTACATAAAGGTACCTTAGAAGCAAAAGGTGTTGTGTTTGGAGCTTTGTGTGTTTGTCATAGGTGAGTGTTTGACCAGAAAAATATGCAGAATAGGTTTCCTAACTTCTATGGGGGGGCGAGGGACAAGCAGCTGACATTAAGCCATTAGGGTCTTGGGTATTGGAGGGTCTTCCTCATGGGAAAGGGGGAGATGCCACGTCTCGTCCAATCAAGTCGTTACATCTCCCCGGTAGTTGTCTCCTCCCATGTGATGCTCCCTCATAAATCTGCCCTCGGGATCAGGTCCCACATGGGAGGTCACCCCCCCCGCCCCCGGGAATCCGTGTTGACTCCATTGGATTCATCACATAAGTCAGACATAGGACAAGAAGACAGGGCCATTTTAAGCACTTTCGGTGCCCTGGGAACGGACATTTTTTGGGCCCCCTCCACCAAACCAAGGAAATGAAGTGATGATTCAAAATAAGCATGTTCACTCCCTTTAAGTCCCCTTACCACCTTTATTCTTGCTCTAATCAGAATGATAGAAAAAAGTAGCATTTGAAGGCCAACATAAACTGTCCACGAAGAGGTTACGTCTGTTCTAGTATAGATAAAGGAGACTTTTTTTATCAAGAACATCCAGGAAGGTATGCAACTTGTAGTATTAATGCAGGCCTGTATGTAAAAAGTATGTGTAACTCAGAATAGAGAACTCGCATCATCTTCCTTACAGAGTGCTTAAGCATTGATGGAGGAGACCAATTGGAAGGAAGGAGAAAGCTACACATACCATAACCTGGATCGTGGATGCAGATTAGAAGCTACCAGTATGGTGTCTGTATCCCGACAGACTGAGAGTAGAAGTGGGACATTGTTTTCAAATAGTATAGTGTTGTCATTAGAGATCAAAGGAACATATGCCTGCAGTATGCAATTTCTCAATGCTCACTATTATAGTGTAAGCAACACTGTTGCCAGTGAAACCACGAGTTAGGCTTTTTTGAATATCATACACTGAAAAGGAAATCAATCTGCAGAGCTCACAATTTTGAAAGGTTTAGGGACTGGAAATTTTGAGAGGTTAGGCAATCCCAAGATTAAAGGAGATGGTTAAGGGGTGAAGCTGTGAAGTGTGCCAACTCTGCAATTTCTGCATTTAAACACTTTCTTTTCCAGTTCTTACCATGAACTAAAATTATCAAATTTTATCAAACTGGCTTGGAAAGCACACAAATCACATTACCAAACATGACAATTTTTAAAAACGAAATATTATAGAAGGGTGTTGAGCAAAATGGGAATGATTCTAGCTTCATTCTTTCTATCATCAAGGGAAGTTTACAAGTACCAGCATACCAAGTTATGTGTTTTAACAGATTTAATCTAGGGTTGTCTTTTGTATTTTAAAGCATTAAGGACTCCCAAAACACTGATTTGTGTGAAATTGTAATTTATAAATGTGCAGAAAAATCTTTCACTTTCACAAAAAAGCAAACCGTTGTTTGTGTCAAACAAGCAGACCTTAAAATATGCTTCTCCGAGGCCTGTAACATCTGGTCTGCTCTCTTATGTCTATCACCCCTTCCCCTCAAATGGTCTACATAAGAAAAAAGATCAACTAATGGCCAGTTGACGAATTGGGCAGGAGCTAGGGAGTGCTGTTCTCTACTTTTTTTTTTAAATTAAGCTTTACTGTTCCTATACTTTAATTTTAAAAAGAAACCATTCTGGAATGGAAGTGTAGGAAAAAGTTGAAGCTTGCACTGCAGTGCACTGAACTTTCCCATAAACAGCAGGCACATTTGTTTGGGTGGTTTATATTGCGCGAGGGACAGAGCATGACAATGGGGTTTGTGGTGTATGGGGGCAGGCCTGCAGGGAACATAGTTCCTCTTTTTCTTTTCATGCACTTCGACCAATGGTAATGTGCTAAACGATGCCACCAGCATGCGAGAAGGCAAACGTCGAAGAAGACAGCACAGTAATGTAAGATATTACATGAGTTGACCAGGATCACCGTATCGTCTGCTGGAAAAGCCAGGATACAAACATGAATGCTTTGGTTCCACCGTCTTCAATTTGGATACTTATTTACCACTTGGTCTAAAGGTTTATGCTCATAATTAGAGGTGATTGCATAGGTTTTACAACACCCCATCTAAACAAACCAATTTCTAGACCTTCATCATATAGATGATGTTCGTTTTATAGCAACTCCTATCTGGTGCCGGTACATTGCTGATAATAGCACCTGTTGTGTTGCAAAACCAAGTACATATGCAAGCAGGTTTATAAAATTCAAACATAGGAAAGGCTCAGCCAGCCATGTTAGAATATGCTATTCTAATCTTGCATATGAACACATATCTCAGCAATGAGTGCTTAACACATTGAACTAATTTCTGAACTATTGTAGCACTCAATATATCAATATGCATTGCAACTTTGGCTATTGCACAGGATCAGCATA
The DNA here is from genome assembly GCF_040938575.1 of Ambystoma mexicanum. Taxonomy (NCBI): domain Eukaryota; kingdom Metazoa; phylum Chordata; class Amphibia; order Caudata; family Ambystomatidae; genus Ambystoma; species Ambystoma mexicanum. Next base: position 665,280,589 of record NC_090936.1, read on the forward strand.
ATTTCATCAGGAAGGAAAAAAATGCTACAGGAGTTGTGCCATAAGGAACACGCATACTATGTATACCCCAGTGAACACAGAAAGCATTATGTAATGAATTGATCAAAGCAGAATGTACTTGCCAAAACAGAGGGGCAATAGGTAAAAGCCTCTGCAGCATGCCATCAAATTATCCTGACGTGTGCTATTTAAGTGAACCATGGACTCTTACTGCTTTAGATCAGGCAGCCTTGTGAGCCCCCCAAACCATTCCAAGGTGCGACCCTGGGCAAGTGCCCCTTTTGCCCTCCCATAAAAACATCTCTGCATGAAGACCTGATGTAACTGAAATGTTTTTTTAAAGAAAATAATGTCGCTGCTATCCCTAAAACTACGATGGTGGTTTTCCATAAGCTAAAAAGAAAATAATAAACTAGTGCTTGTCGGGATATCTTACAAAAGATTCCGTACTCCTGTACAAACCTATTCTAACTTATCTGTCCCTACCACTAATAAACTAAACTACAAACTTCTCCTAAGCAAGATTGTTACCCCTCTGTGTTGGGGAGAATTCTCATAAATATGCTAATTCCCTTCACCTTAGAGACCCCCAGCAACTTTGCTGGATTTTGAGGAATTGTTTTTTTTTTTACCTGGAAAGTGTGTGAGCCTTTTTTCCCACTCTTCCATGTATTTTGATGTGTGTTCTACTCTTGTGTTCTTTGATTATTGAGTTTTAGACAACTCCATAGGCATCATCTTTTCTCCAGCATTGGATCTTTCATGGATTCACATGCTTAGAATATTCCCCGTCGACAGACTGGGAACCCTCTGTAAGCTTATAAAGCCGTTTCCCATAGGAAAACGTTCAACACTTTTGTGTCCTATCTACGTTGTTTTGGGCCGCGCACGAACGCCCCACTAGGATGCAGCGGTATAAATGCCCCGCCCCCGCGGCTCCCTTCAGATTTCAACCGTCTCCAAAGTAGTGGGAGCACGTTGTGTAGTCTATTTGGTTAGGTAGTGCTATTGCAGTTTTTCTCCTGATGCCGGGAAAAGCACTATTCCGCCCGTGTGCTACGTCTGGGTTGAAGGTGTACGAGGGGTATGGACATATGTAAGGGCTTCTCCCAGAAGACTCTTAAAGATCCGAGTCGCAGACTTGTGGCATGGTTGAACGACAGAGTGGGGGCATACCCGCCTTCGGAGGTGGGCTCCACGCGCAGCACGGCCTCAGTGTCAAAATCTTCAGGGGCCCTGTGCCGCTCAACATCGTCGGAACCCCTGGTGAAGAAATCGCGACCGGTGTAGAGAGAATCATCGGAAGGCCATTCCAAGGACTCTTCTTCGAAGAAGGCCTCTTCAGCCTCATCTTCAGCGAGGAATGACAAAAAAGAAAAGTCGAGATGCAGAGAAACGCGGGTCGAGTTCGGAAAAGGTGGGAACGCTGCATAAGCCTGCATGACCACCACCGTCGTCGACGGTAGGTCAGTCGTCGACTACTTCTCTGCCTCTGACGCAGTTGACCTCAACCGTTCCTAGACCACAGACGACGTCGATGACGGAGCCGACTATCGCTTCGTCGACTGAGATCCCACAAGAGGCCTGGCGGCCAGAGTTATACGACCCAATTTTGCTGGAGACACTTCTACAGCAAGAGGCCTTGTCAGTGTCCTCCGGAGACGAGGATGTGAGAATAGCTGGCCCTGCAGACCTGGAGTTACAAGTTACCAGGCCTCTCTCCGGGAGCATTCCAGATTCTACATCTCTGCTCAATCCACAGTCACTTTTTGTCATTGGAAGTCTTGTCCAAGGTTGCAAACATTGCTAAAGACACTGGATGACAGACTACCTCGAACAACTCCGGACAGGTCGGTCATCGACGACCCGGGCCCGTCTCGTCGACCACTGCCTTCAACCCCTGCGGCAGTGCCGCCGGATGCAAACCTCTGGGCCCCACGCCACGAGGAAGGGGAACTGATGGATTCGGACTCGGACAGCAGAGCCTCGCCAGTTGTCTCCCTTTCCCCCTCCAGGGATCCAACCTGGGAGTCCGAAGCAGAATTGGAAACCCCGAGGAGCCCAGCTCAGCCGTCTCCCCAGACGATATTGGGTCATTTCACACCATGATGGCCAGGGCTTGTACAGAATTCGGGCTAGCCCAGGAAGAAGAGAAAAAGGACTTTTCTTTTCGACCACATGGGGAAAAGGAGAAGGTCGGTATTTTCAGTGCCCATCCTGGATCATGTGTGGAAGGAAGGACTGCAGACCATGCGCCACCCTTTCTCGGAACCAGCGATAAAGGGTTGTCTTGAGAAAATATTTAAGGCCCCGGACTCTACTCCCAAGTGCCTTTCCTCCCAACCAACTCCTGACTCAGCGGTATCGGCGGCGGCGAGGAAGGCGAGGGCCCAGCACAAGTGCCCGACACCCCCCCGGAAAGTGATGCCAGACGACAGGATGCTTTCGGCAAAAAAGTGCTGTCGGTAGGTGCTACCACAGTGAAAGCGACCAATTCTCTATCCATAGTTGCCAGATACGACAGGGAGATGTGGCACCGGCTGGCTCCTATACTGGAACACCTTCCGGATAAATATCGCAAAGCGGCTATGTTGCTGGTCAGGGAAGGTGAAGAGGCTTCCAGTCATGCCATAAACATCGCAGTGGACCTCGCGGAGTCTGGGTTTAAGCAGGTGAATAACGGTGTGGTTCTCCGACGGCAGGCATGGCTAAAATGCACCAACTTCCGACCGGAGGTGCAGTACCAAGTTACTGGATATGCCTTTTGAAGGAGACCTTCTCTTCGAATAGAAGGTGGACGAAGCCCTGAAGGGCATGAAAGAGGACTCGGACACGGCGTGTTCTTTGGGGGCCCTCCAGAGTGGTCAGTTTTTCCGATCTTTTTGTCCCTTCAGGGGAGCATCGGGAAACTCCAGATTCTCAGCATCGAGGGATAGATCCGTCAGTAGGCCAGCATACCCCTCCCAGGGATACAGACAAGCTTCGCAAGTGGCTAAACATCGCCAGGACTACCAGGCCCCCAAGAAGAGAGCAGGTTACTCGTCGACGAGGGATAAACAGACCAAGGACCAGCAATGACGGGCATCGGAACGTTCTGGGGGGCAGAGTATCATGTTACATCAACGAATGGGAGCAAATAACGGATCAATGGGTGTTGGGCACTGTAAAATACAGACATTCCCTGCAATTCAAAAGCAACCCTCCGCACATTCCACCGGCGTTTCTAGCTCAATCCCATCTGAGCGTGTTGTAGCAGGAAGTAGCACTTATGCTACAAAAAGGTGCTATAGAATTGGTTCCGTCGTCACAAAGGGGTCAAGGGGTTTATTCCCGATACTTTGTGGTGAAAAAGCCAAACGGAAAGTGGCGTCCCATCCTAGACCTACGCAAGCTAAACAAATCGTTGAAAAGCATAAAGTTCAAGATGCTCACGCTCCAAGAAGTGATCCGGTCAGTTCAAGAATTGGATTTTCTGGCATCTCTGGACCTGCAGGACGTGTACTTCCACATACTGATGTGTCGGCGACACAAGAAGTTCCTACGGTTTGTGGTAGGGCGGACTCACTACCAGTTCACAGTACTTATTTTGGACTGAAATCTTCTCCCAGAACGTTCACGAAATGCTTGGCCCCGGTGGCAGCCTGGCTGAGAAGGCAAGGCCATCATGTATACCCGTATCTCGACGACTGGTTGGTGATGGGGTCCTCCCCTATGTCGACGCACAGGAGTCTGCAGGCCACCATGAGCCTCTTACAACGGCTGGGGTTTGCGATAAACTTCGAGAAATCCTCGTTAACACCGTCAAGAAGCTTGGTGTTCCTGGGCGCACAGTTCGAGATCCACTCAGGGTTAGTGAGACCATCCCTCGACAGGATCACCAAACTCAGTCAATTGGCAGGTCAGTTGAAAATCAATACCAGACTGTCAGTGAGAAAATATACATCAATCCTGGGCGCTATGGCATCCTGCATTCCTTTGGTGGGCAACTGCCGCCTGTTCAAGAGGCCAGTGCAACAGTTTCTGGCGGACCGATGGACGCAGGCTCAAGGCCTCTGGTCAGACAAGCTGACCGTCGACGACGACGAGCTCCTGTTAGCTCTTCGGTGGTGGAAAAGCATCCAGAATCTATCCAAAGGAGTACCCCTACAAGAACCGGCGTTTCGGTTAACCGTAGTGATGGACGCGTCCCTAACTGGCTGGGGGCACACATGGGCACTCTGCAAACACAAGGCCGTTTGTCTCAGAGGGAATCTCTCCTGCACGTCAACGTTCTGGAACTGAGAGCAGTGTGCTGGGCCCTGAGGCGTTCCTGCCTCACATCAGAGGGTCCACAGTGAGAGTTTTGACGGACAACACCACAGCGATGTTTTACTTGAGGAAGCAAGGTGGCACACGATCCAGAACCCTTTCCATCGGGGCTCTGAAGGTGTGACACTGAGCTCTGAAACACGATATATCCATCGTAGCTCATCACCTTCCAGGAGTAAGGAACGAACAGGCAGACTCGCTCAGCAGAAATATGGACCAGATTCAAGAGTGGGAAATGGTCACCGGTCAATTGTTGAAGGTCTTCGAGAAATGGGGGCGGCCTCTGCTGGATCTCTTCGCCACGAAGAGGAACAAGAAGTGCGAGATGTATGCCAGCAGGTGGCCACAGGAAGATTCGATGGGAGAAGCATTCTCCTTCCCGTGGACGGACAAGTTCCTCTACGCCTTCCCTCTGTTTCCTCTGATACGGAGAACTCTGCAGTGGATAGGCAGGTACAGGTGCCGAGTCATCCTGGTGGCACCGTGCTGGCCGAGGCAGCTGTGGTTTTCCGACCTGCTTCACCTGTCAGCGGATCATCCGATAACATTCCCGAAGGTTCCAAGCCTCCTGTCACGGGACGAAGGAACAGTGTGGCATCACAATCCAGGCAGTCTCAATCTCACAGCTTGGCTCCTGACTTTTCAGAATTTGGTGCCTTGAACATTCCCTCGGACTGTCGGAAGGTCTTACAAGCTGCTCGGGCCCCTTCCACCAACAAGTCCTACAGGTGTAAGTGGAGAAGATTCTGTGCGTGGTGTCAAGGACAGACTGGAGTGCAACCTCTGAGGGTTACTCCGGAAGAGGTTCCTCCTTATCTACTACACCTAGCAAAAAGCGGATTCTTTTTCATCACTAAAGGTTCACCTGGCGGCCATCTCTAGGTTCACAAGAAGAAGGAAGTAATTTCCCTTGTTTAGCGACAGGTTAGTGAAACACTTCATGAGAGGTTTGTTCCGGACATTCCCACCGGTTAAACGTTTTCCACCAACGTGGAGCCTGAATATAGTGCTAGCGGGGTTAATGAAACCACCCTTTGAGCCAACGGCCACATCGTCGATGAATTTTTTGTCATGGAAAGTGGCTTTTCTAATCGCTATAACATCAGCTAGACGGATCTCGGATTTCCAAGCGTTGGTCATAGACCCTCCGTACCTCAGATTTTTCAAGGACAAAGTGATTCTGTCAAGTCCTTGTTTCATCCCAAAAGTTCCTACAACTTATCATAAGCACTCATCCATTGTCCTGCCCACCTTCTTCACGACCCCTTCATCGGCTACGGAAAAGTTCCTACATACCTTGGACGTCAAAAGAGCGCTAAAATTTTACCTTCATCGAACTCAACAACTTCGATCTACGCAGCAACTCTTCGTTATATATGGCCCTTCGGCAAAAGGGAAGGCAATTTCAAAACAGGGACTGGCCCGATAGGTCTTGTCGACGATTGCCTTCTGTCATTCAAAAGCAGGAAAACCGCTACAAGGATGTCCGAGAGCTCACTCAACCAGGGCGACTTCGTCGTCGACGGCATTGTGGGCGGGGGTACCACTGACAGACATTTGCCAGGCGGCAGCATGGTCAGTCCCTCACACCACACATTCACCTGCTACTACTGCCTCGAACGACACTGTCCCCACTATCCTTGCACCCAACTCAGTCCCCTCTGGTCCCCAACACCTCTATGTATTTCCGTAGAGTATAGGACTTTATTAATTCTGCTGAGATGATGAAGAGTGAGGCTTTCCCAGGTAGAATACAAAGCATCACTGAAACAAAGAAGATGCGGCAAGGTGGCAAAAGCCCGCTGTGGAACCAACTTCCACTGTACAACTTACTATAGGCAGCCTTGATGATTAAAGGCAAGGACAGACTGCACTTTGTCAAGCCAGCCCTGGAGGAGCAAAGAAGCAGATACTGGTTCTGTGGCGAGGGACCCGAAGGAAAGAGGCAAAGACTGTTGAGGAGGGACGAGTCTCTCCAAGAGGTACATGCAACATGAACCTGGCGGGTGGCGCGGAAAGAGAAAACCTGACCGGTGAAGCTAAAGCGAGAAGGAGAAGGTAAGCAGCCGAGGACGCGAGACAGAGCCTTGCGCTGCAGAGTGACCGAAGACTGGGCACCAAACGCAGTAGCAGCACAGAAGCCTCGCTCTGCTCCCAAGATACACCGAAGGTAGGGAAAGGGTCAGGCCGGCTATTGGGACATGGAGGGAGCTAAACCGATTAATAAGACACACATTAACGTCCCAATAAGTGAAAAGGGATAACAGAAGAATTGTACAGTTTGAAACAAACTTTGTGAAATATCCTATGTGGAACAGTACCTGGTAGGAGAGTACACCAGGTCTGTTCATTTGGACATAGAGTGAAGCAGGGGTCCCACAAAAACAGTATACCATGGTCTGGGGTACACATGAAGATGGGGAAGACCCGCCAGCACAACACACCAGCCTGCAAAGGTCGTTCACAGGGGTCAAGGACCCACACAAGCACGATAATCAAAGGGCTGGGGCCCAAAATAAGTCCGGGAGAATATAGAGGGGTCTGGGACCCACATAAAGGAGAAATCAATGGCAAACCAAATTGGGGAGATCCCAAAACCGCCCAGAGGGATTTGGGACCCAAGTAGAAGAGAAAGAAAGGAGCAAGAGACCAGAACAAAGGGTCAGGGACGCTTTGCCAAAGAGAGACAATTTTTGGAACTCTTTGATTTACAAATCAGTCTGGCAGGATAGTGAACCAGACTTGATGCCATGTTTATAAGCTAAAGAAAGGACAGGGGAAGAGGCTTCCCGCAGTCCCCTGATATTTGGGAAATGTGTTTTGTAAAAGTTTGGAAGGACATTTAAGATACTGTGTTTATGAGCTAAAGAAAGGACAGGGGAAGAGGCTCTCCCCTCTGATACTTGGGCACTTTGCTTTGTAATAAAAAGTCTGCTTTGAAGTCTGGCAGGATAGTGTACCAGGCTCGACACTTCATGTGTGAGCTGGCGACAGAGTCGGGGATGAAGCTCCCCCTGAGACTCAGAACATGTGTTTTGTGGTCCACAGTGCAAATCTGGCAAAATAATACTGGGCACTACATTGGTGAACTGGAAGAGGAATAGGGGAAGACACTCGCATCCCCCCACCACCCCCTCTTTTTTAATGTTTTGAAACTGTTTTATTGTAAGAAGAGCCTACAGTCAAGTCTGGCAGAACAGTTAACCAGACTTAATATTGAATTGGTGAAAGAAGAGGGGAGATGATTCCCCATTGAATCCTGTTTGTTTTTTGTTATTGTATGTGGAGGAGCCTCCAAGATCAAGAACTTTTAAGTTAAGGATTCATTCATAATGCTTTCTCATCAAGAATTGTACATTTGGGTCTGTATCCAAACGAGAGGGACAACCTTCTGGACCAAGAAGATGCCCAGTTTTTTCTGAGCGTGTAATGGACAGAAATGGTTTGGACCCAGGACGGTGGACATTTTACATTAAGGACATCCAGACAGAGTGCTTAGTATTTTTGTTGAGGTAGGGCAACCTCTCATAGTAATACGGCAAGATATGTTTTTCCTTTTTTTTTTTTTAACTTGTATACAAATAAGTCTTTATCCACAAACATACTACCACTGTGACAGACTCGTACTTCTGCACCCTTACAGAGTTCAAAGAGTTATTTTCTCAACTGGAGAAACTGGTCCTGCAAACCTGCTCTTTGTTTATAACATCAATCTTTGTGATTCTTTTTTGGCCTCCTTTGGTTCACTTGACAATGTCTTTTTCCTAAAATCGGGCCTCTGATGTTTGGTAAGGTTTTGTATCTCTCTATATTGTCCACACCTCCTGAGTCTCTCCAGCCCTTTAGGGTTGTTTTTCGTAGCTCTGTGTGTCTATAGGCGTTTCTGCCCGTCTGGATTTGTCACTGTTCTTATCCCTCCATGGGGATACCTGGTTTCCCCGACTTGCGTAGGGTAAGCAGGTTCTCAGACCTTTGTGGATTTACCTTGCTTTCATCCCCACGTGGGATATTTTGAGCTCCCTGGCCTCTCGGGCTGCCTGGTTTCAACATGGTTTTTACCCACTTGTGGGTTATTTTGTACATCAGCCCAACATGGATTGTCTTGATGCTTTGAACCTGGCCCCCAACCAAATGGTTTTATCTTCTTCCAGACAGTGTACCAGGTTGTACAGTTCCCAATTCGGGTATTCCCAATGCCTCTGTATCCTTTCTCTCCACCTGTAGTAACAATCTCTATTCCTTTGGGTCAGCCTTTAATTACTCAGTCCCTAGGGTTTCAATTTTAATGATAAATCATAAAGCATATACATCTTGCACTATATTCCTTTTATGAGTGATGACGTTTAAACCGGGTCCTAAAATATGCTATCTGGGATGTATTTAATTCTCAGGAAAAATGTGGGGCAACGGGTACTAGCTTTCTGTCCATCTTTCAATGTTCCAGGATGGGTAAGGATGCAGACTGGCCTCAGGAAGCTCTGTCAGGTCATCTCTCCTTTATGTCTGTGTACCTGCTCAAAAAATCCCTCTCGAGTTATCTCTTTCTGCTTTGTGAATGGCCTCTGCATTCATTCCAATCTGGGTCAGGCCCTTTAAAGAGATTTCCCCATCAGCTACATCAAGTTGTAATCCACTCTGCTTCCATCCTTGCTGAACTTTTTCAATTAGTTCTCCCCCTTCTGTTTTCCCAAACCTCTTCCTCCTTCCAATGTGCTTAAGTTTGAATACCAAGCAGACTCAACTTATATGGGGAAGATGAGTACATGTGGTTCCTATTGGTCAGTGCATTTGATTGGTCTCTACACCCATGGGAAAATGATACATTTCACATCCACTTCTTTTCTATTTACCTTTACATAAAATTCTGGATACAGGAGTGTCTTAATTTCGAGGGGATTGGGTCCTCCGACGTATTCCATATCTATGACAGTAATCACCACAGCTGTGCTGCTTCGGAAACTTTTTCGGCGTCTGCGTCCTGCGTCGATGACGTCGATGCGCCGCCGTCGAGGACCTCCTCCGACGTCCGACGTCATCCGATGTGATAAGTAGGACGCACGACGCCAGTAGCCTCAGTTCCGTTTTTTCCGCGAACGTGTTGCTTTGTGTTTCTCGGTTCTAGCCTCGACTCTTTGGAGTTCTGTTCTTTCTGGTTCTTCGAGCCTGTTCGTTTGTGAATATTCCTTCGCAGCGATGTCTTCCACTTCGTCTTCAACCCCGCGTCCGGGCTTCAAGAAGTGCGGGGTGTGTGGGTCCAAGATGTCGGTGACTGACTCGCACGACGCCTGCCTCTGGTGCCTCGGGGAGGCCCACGACACGGATGACTGTGTCGACTGCCTGTCGCTCACTTCCAAGGCCTTACGCGAACGTAAGAAGAAATTGTCGGTAGGTCGGGTGTCCAAGCCCCGGAAGTCGAAGTCGGCGGGGCTTTCGACGGATGATTCGAGGGGTGACTCTCCGCGTCATCGTCGGAGGTCTCGTCGGTCTTCTTCTAGGAGTCGGTCTCGCCACTCCTCTGCCTCTTCGAGGCGTTCTCGGAAGCGCCGTCACCGGTCGCCTTCCAGGTCCTCTTCCGAGGACTCTGCCCGGCACGTCGGTTATCCCACCAGCCGTGCGACGCCGGAGGAATGGGCTTCCTTCGGGAAGAAAATGTTGGCGATTCTTGAGTCGCAGGGTACTCAACCGTCCGCGCCCCCGAGTGGGGTCGGCCGTGTGAGGTCGAGAGACGCCGCTCGCAAGAGTGGTCGGCACGAGTCACGGGAGAGGTCCCGTTCGGACAAGGAGGCTCGTTCTCGCCGTACCCGTTCCAGGTCCCGGTCCTCGACGCGATCGAGACCGTGTGCACCTGTGATGTCTTCGAGGAAGACATCGACGTCTGAGGCGTCGAGGGCGTCGACAGGCTTTCTCGAGGCTCCGGCTCCGAGGAAGTCGTCGAAGCCGTCGACGTTCAGGTCGTCGAGGGACACGCTCGGGGCTCCGGCTTCGAGGGCTGTGTCGACGCCGCCGATATTGGAGGCGCTGCATCTGACGTCGACGCCGATTTCCTCGACGTCGACGCTGATCCTCTCGGCGCCGTTGCCGGTTTTCTCGACGGCGGCGCCGATTCGCTCGACGCCATCGACGCCTTTCGTGTCGGAGGTGCCCCGTGTCTCGGGTGTACCCCCTAGGAAGGCTCTGGCTAAGAGCAGGCACTCTCAGGTGCCTTTCCACCACTTGGATTATATTTCGGAGGCGGATGAGGATTCGGTTGGCCTGGTTCCTGGTCAGGTGCCGGATGACATTGTCTCGGGCCATAGTCAATTTGACGAATTGAGGCAGTCGCTGCATGATGCTAGTGGTCTGGACACCTCTCCGGAGGTGGAATTTGGTCGGCCTGAGCCTGGCTCCCATGCCGATTCCTCATACCGGCGCCTTATGGCTAGGGTGTCTGAGTATCTGGGATGGTCTGCTCCCCCAGGGGAGTTTGTGCAGGATGATCTGACGGACATCCTTGATGTTGGTCCCCCATCTGACCCGGTTCTGCCATTCCATATGGCTTTACAGCGTAGGGTGGCGGCGGCTTGGACTGCTCCGGAGAGTCTCCCGGCAGTGGGCAGATCCTTGTCGCGGAAATACCGTCCAGCCAGTGGCGACCCCTGCTACTTGACCAGGCACCCCACTCCGGAAAGTTTGGTGGTGCAGGCGGCCACGGCCCCGGCAAAGCAGGCGTCGTACCCTACCATCCCTCCTGATAGGGACGACATACGTTTTGATGGCTGGGCGAAGAAGGTGTTTTCTTCTGGTGGTATGGCGCTTCAGGCGGCCAACTCCATTTGTGCCTTGTCACGTTTCACGCACACTCTGTGGAACTGTGTTGCGTTAGCGGCTGAACATATTCCCGAAGGGGACGAACGGGATGGTTTCCTTGCTTTGGTCCAGGATGGTAAGGATGCCATGTGTGAGTCCGTTCAGTCGGGTTTGGACTTAGCTGAATGCGTCAGTAGGTCCATGGCGGCGAGCACCGTGATACGCAGGTTTGCGTGGTTGCGGAAGTCGGGGTTTGCTCCTGATGTGCAGTCCCGGCTCCTCAACATGCCCTTTGATGGTGAACATCTTTTTGGCAGCAAGGCTGACGAGAGCCTTGAGAGGTTGCAGACCTCAAAAGCTGCAGCGAAGTCGTTGGGCGCTGCAGTTCGCCAACCTCCGCCTTTTCGTCCTAGGGGACAGCAGTGGAGGGGTGGCTCCTTTCGCTATTACTCGTCCTTTGGTAGAGCGAGAGGAGCTGGCAGTCAAAGGGGCCAACGCAGGGGTACCAGAGGTGGACGACAGGGTACCCGTGGTGCCAAGGCCGCTCGGACAGTTGCCTCTTTGCCCTCAGGTAACGCCGCAGCCGCTCCTACTCAGTCATGAGGCCTTGTCCCATTGGGAATGGCATTCCATAGCTTAATTGATGGACTTGCAACAAACTCCCCATTGCTCTTTCCCTATTGAGATGTACGCTGATTAAACACTGGCAATAGATAGATCTGAGATTATGAAGTGGGCAATAGTACTGACATTTGGGCTGTAGGTATCTTGGACCCACTCCATGAACAGTTTGACATACAAGCGTGTTTAAAACTGAATGTGTGCATTTAGAGGAAGCCTGTGCCGCCTTTTAAGGACTGGTGAGATGTACGTTAAATACTTGGTACCAGTCACAATTCTGGCTGTCCTGTTATGGACTATCTGAATGCGATCTAGCACATATTTAGGTGCTCCAGTATCCCAATAATGTTATGTCGCCATAATCCCTGAGCTTATAGCAGCCTTTGCTATGGTTGCGATGTGACGTCCCCAAATAAAAGGTCTGCTTTGTATCCTCCAATGATTGATGAGTTAACTGTTTTATAAACATGTTGCATCATTGGAAGATGTGCATCAAAATGAGCTCCCAAATGACGCACAGATGTCTGAACTTTAATATGTACTTCATCAAGGGATATTTCTTTCTGACAATTTGGAGATAGTAGGTTTTTAAGATATGATTAAACACTCAATTTCTGAATAATTCAGGCTCCTTTCTCTAGAATGTTCCATTGCAAAGTTATGATTGCAATATTGTTGCAAAACTTCACTTATTGCCAGTAATTATCATATCTACCAATGCAGCATAGTGTCGCACTAATTTGCAGACCTTTATTTTTGTATTAGGACATTGGTAGAACGAGGTGGCATTTTTGGTGGTTCTACATTTTAAGCAGATTTTAAAACCGACTTAAAGCAACACAACACAATAAGCTAAAGTTCAGTTTCCTTTTTTCGCAGCTGATTCTCCATTTCCTGTTTCTCATGTGACTTGTGATCCACAGAGATCTGTTCCATTAAGGCTCATCATTTGCACTTTGGAAAGCTACTAGCTTTGGAGCTTACTGCTCTTAGGCTTAGGCTAACTGAATAAAATAGATTGTGTCCCGCTTTGCCTCTCGTAGGTGATGCATGTTTTTTTTTTATTGTTAGGTTGAGTACTTCAACCTTTCGATATTATTTGTTCCTTTACATAAATTATTACATTAGGATAGAACAGAAATCAAGAAGAAACATTAAATTCAGCACTTCTTAAAAAAAACAATATATTAAAATGAAAATAAGATAAACAAAACCATGTCATATTATACAATTATTAACTATAAGTTAAAATAAGGGACAACTTGATGTAGTACAACAATTTTATAACATTTTCAAAAAGCTTAGATCTAACAATCAATTACGTTTAAAATTGTTTGGCTTAGACAAAACAGAAGATTCTCTTCGCTATTCAACTTTTAGAAGGAAGATGAATTTTGTAATTTGCACCATTGTTTAGTATGAAATAATTTTAACCACAAGTCTTCAACTGTCATAATCCTAAATTCTTTAAAGTAGGCACTAAAATATGTATTCTGCTGGTTTGTTACGCAGGACATTCAGTTAACAAGTGTAAGTTTTCGCATTGTCGTTGGTTGCAGCTGAATCTACAGATATTCTCGCTTTTGAAAAATTAGCGTCTGACTTGAATCTCTTTGGTTTTGCAGAGATTCAGTCGAAAGCAAATAAAAAATGTTCTGCACTTTGGAGTAGGAGATTTCAATAAGTATGATTCAGTGGTTCAAATTTATTTTTCCACAAATGGATTATCTTTGAATGATTTATACTTTTTGCACGTTTCAATGGTGCATATCCAATCGTAATGCCATAATTCATATTTAGCTTGAGTGGAATTAGACATCCGCAAATCCTCAGAGATCGGCTGCAGCCAATACAACATGCACTCTCCATTCTCTGGCAAAATCGTGATCAGAGTTAAGCATATATATTGACAACTTGCCCAGGTGCGTGTTCAGTTTATCCGCTAGAAGACCTTTCCTATATAGCGAGCATGCTTTCCAATTACACATAGCAAACAAGGATGGGAAGATCAAGTTCGAATGTTAGTATACACATAGGCTGGCTTTTAGGTAGCACAACTTTCCAATAGAACCTTTCAAGGATTTCGACTCTGCTCCATATTAAATCGTTGCAGCCAATTTTTGCATATAGAAAGCTATTATTGATGAGCATAAACATTTCCCATACTTGGCTTGAAATATTCTAGCTTGTGAGGTGGCTGTTTTAATTTTAGATTGCATTTCAAGTAGGTAGGGCAGGTCCGATGTATGGTTGTTAATGTTTATGGCCAAGTATTTATATTCATCTGCAATTTCAAGCCTCTCGCCATTTAGCAGCCATTTTAATGAATGTATCTTACTATTGCATCCTGATTTGCCATATAAGACCTTTGTTTTGGCTACATTGATTTGGAGGAGATTTTGATTTGCATATTCTCCTAGAGCAGATAGTAAGTTTTGTAAACCTCTTGGAGTCTTAGATAATAAAATGAGGTCATCTGCATAAAGTAACCATGCTACAGGTGCTGTACCTAATTGCGGAGGGTCCGAAATTATAGAGGCAAAGATGTTATTCATATCACCAATAAAAAAGTGGAAAAGTGTTGATGCCAACACACATCCTTTCTTCAGACATTGATACGGGCGTGTAGTTTCCCCACTAGTGTAAGCCTGACTTGAATAGATTTGTGACTGACCGAAGAGAGGGTGGGCAGGCCTTTTTTTCATCAATTTTGTCATCAGCATATGTCTAGATATGGAATCAAAAGCTGACTTAAAGTCTATATATGCCATATAGATTGGCTGTTTGGTTCACTTGATTTGCTTTTTAATAGCAGTTATTATGGTCAAATTAATAGCCATTCCAAGGCCCAGTATAAACCTAGTGTGATGGGGATTGTGTAGATTACTTCCAATAATCCATTGGTTAAGGTCACTGAGGATGAGCCTGAAAAATAGTTTACCCAGCACACCCAGTAGAGCGATGGGGCGGTAATTGCTTGGTGATTGCTGATTGCCCTTTTTAAATATTGGTACATTTGTAGATTTCCACCAAGATGAAGGGATGGTTTGAGATTTTATAACCTCCACAAAAATAAGATTTTGGCCCAAAGTTCAGGATTGGATTTCAGGGTGTAATTAGTTAAGCTATCAGGCCCTGGTGCTTTTGAGGTAACCAGTTTGGATATATAAAAAATTATATCCTCAGGATTGAAATCTAGCAGTGTCCTAGCTTCTGGCAAAGTAATAGTTTGAGCTAAATCTCGATCGTGACAAGCATAAAGGTCTGAAAAATATTCTACCCAGGCCTGTTTAGAGTCGGCATTTATTTGCAAGGACGCTTGTGAGTTGTGTGGCGCGATTGAGTAATAGCCCGATGGCTCCTGATTTTTTGGATGCAATATTTCGGAGCATTTCTTCACCATCTTGCTGGGCCTTCCTTGCCTTCTGCCAATTTTTGGATTTTGTTTATAATTGTCCATCTCTTATTGGTAGATTTTTAGTTAATCTAATAGCTCTGCGAAGAGCAGCTTTTTCCTGTTGGACTATTGGATCAAACGTATTTTTGTCTGAACTTCGGTTTTCTATTTTTGTTAAGTTCTGTTGCAAGAGTTAAAGAGCAGCAACGTAGAGCCCATCTACATGAGCTACAACTGATGTCTTAAATGCCTTGGATCTCAATCATGAGGCTAGGGGACCATCGCAATCGATTACGGCCACCTGTAACAATTAGTTTGGTGTCAAGCTTACAATCTATGGGGAAGAGAAGAGACATTCCATTCATGGTCACTGGTAGTTGGTCTTTTAACAGTAAAGTTCTCTATTATTGCAAACATGGATCTGTCAGTATAGAGGTAATTATTATTGCATGCTGATTCTGTCTACGCCACGTTGGTTCGGGGTATATCTCCCTCAACTGCTCCGTTAATCATTACGAGTTGTCTGTTCACCATCAATGATGTCCATCTGCAAGATGAAATGATGTTGCTTTTGCCCTTATGAGTCATGCAATGTAAGTTTAGATCACCTACTAAGAAGGTTGCTGTTAGCGTTGGGTCTGCAGTGATCAAATCAAGCAGAGATTCCATGTCACTAAAAAAGTTTTCCGCTACAGTGATTCCAATAGATTTACTAATGTGATTACCTCGGAACTGATGGAGATTCTAGCCAATTGCATGTATTTATTCAGCTCCGCCCATCTCCCTAATTTGCATCCTGTTGAGAGTTTTGTGGCTGCCATAGGTATTCCCTTTTCTTGGAGTTAGGCAGGTATGACTAGGATGGTGAAATAGTCCCATACGGGAGTCTAAACCAACCAAGTTTCCTGTAGCGCAATTATATCATATTGCTCAAGGGCGTGAAGATGTGTATTTAATAAATGGCTATAACCTCTATTATTCCAGCTGACTAATTTGAAGCACTGGGATGATTTAAATCTGGACACTAGCAATTTGAGATTCAGTCACATTTGATCGTGGTGAAGCATTGCAGTAAGATGAGTTTGAGATCGCCCGTATGCATGTTTTTGCATACATGTTATTTTGATATGTGAAGATTTCAATGTTATCTATGCTTGATGGATATTCATTATGCATTTTGGTCTCTAGTTCTGTCAGTTTAATAGGCTCATAGGAGAGAGAGAGAACCCAAGATCAAAAAGCGACTGTATGACCTGCCATATTGTTTTGAGCTCTATGCCCGACTGAATCCACAGTCTAGCTGCAGTGTGGTTAGGAACATAGAGAAACTCCACCTGGTTTATATCGAACAATGAGAGATCTTCTAAACTTGGGACATCACTGAAAATGTTCAGTATACATGTACTCTTAAGGTCGTAGGTAGGAAATGGTTTAGGTCTGCATTGAATAACTAGAGTGTGGAAGTGTAAATTAGGTTTATATTCATTGTTTGTTTTTATGTTTCCAGTTATTGTATTTGTCATTGGACTATCTTTGTTTGACTGTTCAGTTATTCGAGATTCTGACAAAGAATGGATAATTGATGGAGTTGCCAGAGATTGTTGTGTATGCTGGTTGTTTTTCTAACTGTGACAGGGTTTTGGAAAAATTGGTGAACAGATTTCTCAATTTCAATTCTCCTCTGCTCTAAGGTGAGGAACTTGTCATCAGGAGATTTATCCTCTGAGATCTTACATTTCTCATTACTTTTACTGAGTTTTTTGTGGAAACTGCATTTTTAGTTTTCTCATTTTCTATTTCATCCAATAGCTCATCCAAAGGTTCCTTTGGTTGTTTCCATCCCACATATTTTCTTTGGTTTCATTGAACCTGGCAACGTTTGTGTACTTTTTTGTGATCGCTATGCTGGCATTTGCAAGGCGATTTGTTTTTTGGCTTCAATATATTTTTTATAAACTGTTTTAGAGGCAGCTTGGTTATGTAAAGGGACTGACTTGATATTTTTTTCTCCTTTTTCTGATCTTGCTGAGCTGACTTTAGTCGTGATTTTTGAATTGGTTTAGTCCCCTTTTTTTACTGTTTTTTGTTACTCTTCTTTTGATTCCTTATTAGATGATTATTCAGTGGTTTTGATGGAGGTTACAGCTTTGGCGACATTAATTTCTACGCTGTTGGATGAAGTTAATTGTATCTCATCCTTATCAAAGTTCAGTACTTGAGCCACTATTGGATTAGTACGGTTCAGTGGAGATTTAGAACTCAACATTTGCTGGTTCATTTGGTAGCCAGACTATGGAATTGTTGTTGGTAGTCACTACAATGCAATCTTTAGGCTCAGTTCCTTGTGTTAACACTGGTTTCTCTGAATTAAAGGTATTTGAGGTTTAGTTGATTTGACATTGCGCTATGTTTTGTAAAAGAATCGTTTGTGTATTTATGTTTGCATCCATTATTTCATAGTTTGGTGAGAGATGACCGAGCTAGATTAATGGCCGTTAAGGTGGATTGTAACAGAAAATCTGAGCAAGGTGGAGGAGCTGACAGGTTATGAGAATTTTGAGGTATCGACTTTTTCTCAAGGAAGGTCGAGAGAACGAAATGGATAGAGCAGATGAATTGTGAGTTGCTGTTTCAAACATAATAGGAGACTGGAACAGTAACGAGTGTTGCTTTGAGATTTGCTGATCTGGGTGACGGGAGGATTACCACTAGGAGATCAAGTGGGAGTAGTACAGTGATCTGTGTTTGCCACCCGCTGAGGATTTCCTGTAGTAGAACCAGAACTATTCTGATCTCATTCTTTTACCAGTGAATTTATATTAATGAGATCATTTGTGGAGGTGGAGTTAGATATGCCGCTGTGTATTTGCGCTGTGACTGTAGTGCTTTGGGTTTGATTAAATTCACTGGCGCTCAGAGTATGGTTCACTAAAGCCTCAAAAGGTTGTTGCAAGGTTCGTTTCAACGATATTTGTTCCATGGTGGTGTCGCTAAGGTCTTGAACTGTGGGTATGGAAATTATCATCGGCAGATCACTAATCAGACGACGTGGCAGAGTTATTTGTGGGCAAGTCTCACACATGTCGCTTGTTTGAACGGCGGTATAGAGATTGCACTGGATAATCGTGGTTTGGTTACATCAGCTGAATAAAACAAGCGAATGTCAGAAGACATTGATTGCGCTCAAGAGTGAGTAGTAGTTTGGTCACCTTTTAGCCGCGTGCGTTTCAAACATTCCACTAGTTTGAGTATAGATTTTGGACGGTATAATCTGTTTTTAAAGTGTACAGAGTTTGCCGCCAGCACGCTGGCATACACTTAAGCGGGAAAGCGCAATTCAAGACGCAGATAAGAAGTAACATTATTATAGTTATTCTTGCGTTTAACTACAATCCGAACAAATGTTTTATAATGGCAAAAGGAGTTGCAACTTAATTAGAAGCAAGGGCATTAGTACGAATCGTACATGTGATTATGAAATGTTATGTACCCAACCACCCAGCCCAAACAGCCAAAGTCCTTTCCAAAGCCCTTCGCAAAGGCGTGCGTGCCTCCTCTGTTTTGTAGGGCCTGTGGGTACGTAGGAGGAGTCACTATTCATGTCTAAAACAGGAAATACAAAAGATATGTATTCAAATAGTGTTGCGTTCTTGTTCCCATATGTATATGCTTCCTTAAAAGTCCTTCTGTGTCCACAAGAGGATATGCATACCAAATGAAGTCTTTGGGGAGATGCTGGATCAATGAGCAGAGTGCACAGCCAAAACGGCCCTTTCCAAAGCCCTTTGCTAATGCGCGTGCACCCTCTGTTTTGTAGGGCCTGTTGGGTAAGTGGGAGGAGTCACTACATATTCACGTCAGATGCACCGACCGTATTTGCTATTGAGCTCCTCCTGACTTAACTGAAATCTGCCAACTGCTTTTATATTTCCAAGTTGAACGTGATTGTTCCCCAGCCACTACTATATTGTAACCCATATGAACTTTGCTTGTGTGGTAGACCTATTGGTTAACTAACCTATGCGTACTCTGTACACCATTTGGATACAAATTATCCCGACTCCTATGTATCTTTGCACCTCTAGTAATTTGAGTTTATGCTGTTTGTTTTGGCGCTTCCCATCCGACATATGCTGAATTGCCCACTTGCCGAGAGCTTATTCCATTATGTACTTGCCTCATCGAATATGTTGTACACTCCTGCTACTCTACACGTCATTTTGCCCTTGTCTGGTACAGTGCTTTATTAACTAAGCCCACTACCATTGCAACATTTAGATACACTATGTTGAGCCTAGCACGCACCAATAGCTCTAATCTGCCACCAACTGAGAGCACTCCCCCTTCCGCCCTCCTGCCCCCTTGCACTCAGCACATTATCAGTGGCATGCCCACTTCCACTGCGTTACCCCCTAACCCATATCTGAACTCACCTGCATTATGGTTGGAACATTTTGCAACCAAACCTACCCCTAACCAACTATGCCCTCTGCACCGCAGGAACTTCAGACTAGGTACCAGATTCTTTCGCGCAGCTCACGCTTACTGTCAATCGCACCTTACTACCACTACTGCGAAATCTCCCAATACTCCTGCCAACTTCACTCAGACACCGAAGTTACCAGTTATGAAGAACATCCCATCCAAAATTCCATCTATAAATAACATTAACAACTCTCCCACTGCCAAAGGTACATTGATCAAGGGTGCCCTTGTTAATCCCAGGTCCCTCCTTGCGCATGCGCTGGATATTGCAGACCTAATCGTAGCCCAAGACCTAGATTTTCTAGCCATTGCGGAGACCCGGTTACACACAGCAGCTGGCCCATTACAATCCCCTCGCCATCCCCAATGGCTATTCCATCAGTAGATGCGATCGAAATACTAACCAATCTAAAGGCGTAGGCTTCACCTTCATACAGAGACGTTCCCTTGGTCTCAGACTCATCCCCAATCAGCATATTCATTCAGCAGAGTTACTTTCTGTCAAACTACCTATCTCACCCAACCAAACCGCCATGCTGCACCTTATATACAGGCCTCCTGGACCTGTCTCTTCCTTTGCAGATGACATCACCTCCCTCCTAGCATCTAACACTAAACCTAATTCACAAATGATCCTACTAGGAGATTTTAATCTTTGTTTCCAAGATGCCAATGACCTTAAAGCCTTGGACATCGATAGCACATTATCTGATCTTCGCATTCAGGAACCTACTCAAAACAAGGGGAGAACCCTTGATTTGCTGGTCGATCTGAGCTGTAGCATCAACATAGTGTCTAAAATACCTTGCGCCTGGTCAGATCATCACACAAAAAACTTCAACATCAAAGCTAATAACCAATGCTCTTAACAGAACATTGCACCTTCCATCAGCTCGAGAAACAAAAGGGACATTATACAATGCCTCAATGTCGTTCACGGACCCCACAGTCCTAGTCGATACGTTCAATCAAACCATACTTACAGCCATGAATACCATTGCCCCAATTAAATTGCCGAAACCTAAACCCCGCGCACATCTCAACTCATGGTTCACGCCACACCTGAGAGCACTTCGCAAGGAAAAGAGAAACGGTGAAGCCTGCTGGAAAAGCCATCCTTCTGCTGCAAATAAGGACAGCCTTATCATAGCCTCCCCAAACTACAAAGAGGCAATTTTCCAAGCAGAAAGGCACATATAACCAGCGTATTCTGCAAGTGGAATCGAATACCAAAGAGATCTTTAAAATACTTAAAGAATTAGAATCACCATCAGCCCCACCTGACACCTGTATTAAAGACAGTACATGGTGCTCCAATATTCAAAAAGCACTCCTAGAGAAAATCTCCACTTTACAAACCAAAATGAATGCCAAAAAATGCAGTTTAGTGACTGACTCACAGCACAGCTTTCCCATCGGAAAAAACTGTACCTCATCCTCACATCCACAAACCTGTCAGCTTCTCGCCACTCTATTAAAGAGGTAGAAAACATCATCAATAAACTCAAACCATCCAATTGCCTGGGTGACACGTGCCCAGCCCCCATCATCAAGGAGGCTACCCACGAATTAGCACCTTTTATCACCACCCTCATTAACGCCTCATTCAACACAGGCACTGTCTTGGACAACCTGAAGGACGCCTGGGTCATCCCCCTCCTCAAAAAACCTTCCTTAGACCAGAGCACCCCTACTAATTACAGGCCCATCACCACCGTCCCCTTTTTACTTAAAATTCTGGATCGAGCTGCCTATCTGCAGATTCAGGAGTACCTTGAATTCACTAAACTCCTCGGCCTCAGACAATCTGGTTTCCGACCAAGGCACGAAACAGAAACTGCCCTTATCGATTTTGAAAACTCAAATTGAGGACCTCAAAAATGACGGCAAGCTGGCCCTCTTAGTATTACTAGATTTATCGGCAGCATTTGATCTGGTTGACCATGAAATCCTCTGCCATCATCTCAAGTCTGCAGTCCATTTTTCCGACAAAGCCACTACATGGATTAGATCCTTCTTGGCAAATAGATCTATGAGGGTCTTCTCCCCATCAGCTTCCGCTGAACCCTCGCCAGTCCTATGCGGGGTCCCTCAAGGATTGTTTGTTTCTCCTGCACTCTAACGTGTTCACGAAACCCACCTCGATATTCTTGATTATTTGGGCGTCAGCTATACTAATTACGTAGATGACGCCCAAATACTCATTCCTATCACAGGGGACCACATAGTTGACTCCAAAGCCCTAAATGATGTCCATCAGGTCATCCAGGCATGGATGGCTCAACACAAGCTCTGTTTTAACGACGATAAGACAGAGCTACTCATCCTGAGTTCCCACCACAGACTCAACAGATTAGATCCAGCTTTTAAATCCTTCATCATTGATAGCAACACCATCAAGGTATCCAATGACACTAAAACTTTAGGCATTTATCTCGACTCAACCTCATCTCTCACGAGACAAACTAATGCTGTAATTTCAGCATCAGCTTACACTTGCAAACTTATCACAGCATGTCGACCATTCCTTAACACAACCAACCGCACCATTATTGCTAGAACTCTCATCATGTCAAAACTTGACTATTGCAATGCGCTTTATCTAGGGACTAGTCAACAGAATCTAAGCAAGTTACAGGTAGCCCAAAACAACGCTATCAGGGCAGCACTAAATATTCCTAGGAACCAGCATATCTCTGACAGCAGACTCAGCTTTCACTGGCTCTCGGTCTAACAAAGAATCTCCCTCAAAACTCTTGCACTGACGCATAAATGCTTGGCCAACCAGGCTCCAAACTACCTAGCTAACCGGTTCATACCCCACACTTCCAGCCGCCTTCTTAGAGCAGCCCAAGCTCACTGTCTTTCTTTACCAAGGTTCAAGCTGCAGAAAGCTGGGGGGCCAGTTTCACGGTCCTTGCCACTAAATTGTGGAACTCGCTAATCCACTCAGATCTGAATCGTCCTTCCACGCGTTCAAGAACAAAGCTAAAATGTGGCTAATAGTGCAGGACACTCAAATCCGCCATCTGTCTCAATGACCTTAACAACCTACACTAATATTCTTTGATGCTTTCTGCTATTCTACATTGTTAGAATCACCTTGTAATTACCTGTAAATATCGTGTAAGTTTTCATGAAATTATTCTGTTCTCATTTGATGCATACTATGTAACTGTAACCTCAAGTAATGCGCCAGATGCCTTTGGGCCAGGCACACTATATAAATAAATAAAATACAAATCAAGTCTTTGTGGTGATGCTGGATCGAGTAGCAGAGTGCACAGCCAAAACAGCCCTTCGCAAATGCACGCGATTAGGTCATTAATTAACCTGCTAAGCAAATGAAAGACAATGTAGGCAAAGTGTATGTATTTAAATTCAGCTGGTTATTGTTTAAGCCATGGAACCTCAACTCATGTTATTTAGGAAGGCATAGATCTTCTCTTAGACGACAAGCTTTCCAATTCCACGTTGACCTATGTCCCCTACATCTCTCTAGCGCAAATGAGTTATGACTGATCAGTTTGCTTTCAAAATAAAGATGTTCTTGCTGTTTTCTGAACACAAGGGTCTGTCTTCGAAAAAGGGGTTATTTTCAGAAAACTGGTTTTCTTTCAAATTAAGCACCCATTTGGTTTTGCTGTGCATATTATATCTTTTACTTGAAGCTACATAACATTTTGAACTTTCAACATGCATACCCCTTTATACACTAATGTAAATGAAATTATTTTTGAGGCCCCATCTTCCCATTTATTTAATACTTTTCATATCTTGTAATGGGTTATATTTTCTGTGCAGAGGGCATTTTAGAGATACGTGCTAAGGGTTATAGCAGTCTGTAAACTTTGGTTCAGAGAAAGCTACTTGATTGAGACTTCCCTAGTATGTTAATTATCAAGCTGATAGCCATCTCCAACATCTCTTTTCAGGCAATTGCAGCAGGGGCCAAAGTTCCTGGTCCTTTCTTTCAGAAGTCTACCCCAGTGCCACCCATAACCCTCCTCTCACTCTGCACACACAATTCACCTTCGTCCAACCCTCACCTGGTGTTGAGTCAACTGCATAACTTCCATTTCAGAACAATGCTGAAACTCTAAATGGTTTTTCACATTGATATGAGGAACAGGAAAGCTAAAAGCTAGGGTGTAGGTTCCTCAACGGCCAACAAAGCTGCATGCACCATCCCTTTTGGCTTAGCGAAGCATGCTGACCATGAAAGAAAGGGGGTTGAGTGGCTGTAGGATGGGCCATCAAGTAACATTGCAATGTCATATTTTCAGCATCTCCAGCCCCTTACATCGTACTGGTCTCTGCCTGAGCTCCTTGAGTGCTTTGTGCAAAAGCTAAATCATGAAACCCGGGTAAAAGCAGGTTTGCAATATTGAATACATGTTAGGGTCTCTCATGGATTATATTGTATGCAGAAGGTGTGAACTTCTCGAGCCAGGAGGTAACGGCCTCACTCCTCCATGGCTATTTTCACTACAAGCGGGGGAGGTGGTACCTTTTTGGTCCATGGTGATATTTACTGATTCTTACCCTAATGTTCTACTTTTATACAATTTGGTATGATTTCCGGGAATTGTCAAATTGTTTTTGCGTCATTTTGAAGCTAGTTCCAACATCTATGAAGACACATGTGTTGGCCATGCCGACTTTCAGTTTTCTGGTAATTTTCTGCTGCCATGTGGGCCCTACATGCTGCCAGTTTGTTTTCCTAGAAGTTACGTGATATATCATATCCTAAATCATGATGCATTTCATCCTCGCACAGATTTAACATCTTCATAGATATTCTTCAGCGCAAACTATATTCAACTTTCAGCAGGGGACGTAGTGTAGGTTCTATTGCCCAAATTGTTTAAAACTTTAGTTCTTTGCTTTGTTTGCTTGCCGGCATTATTTTCCCAATGCCTCACAACCAGCAAATAAGTCTTTTCATGCTTCTCTAAGCAAGTGCATTATACTACTAAATGAATGTGACCGTTTTTTGTGGCATGAGCTCTAGGTCTGCAGTCGCATGCATTAAATAATGATGCCAACTACCGCCTCCTGGCTTGTAGTAGGACTCCCAATACAAAAGGCTGCTACAACATCACCTTTTGGAAATATTGCACTGTATTTCCTTTTAATACCTAACTTGTGTTGAGTTTTCTGGATTTCAATGTAAGCAAATGTCCAGTGTGTCAGCACACTCCCTTAGACATTTTTAGATCATAGTTTATCTTGCTGCCATTCCCCTTACTCAGTATTAGCTACTGAGTGACCAGCCCTCTAAACCCTCTTTTGTATCACACGTTTACGATTATTTGTATTCTGCCACTTTACAAAAGGAATTGAAGTGTTTGGAACCTCTCAACGTCTGTTGGCATCAAAATGTGTGCCCTTCTGGCAAATACATGTTCGTGTGCTCTGATATCCCCTTGAACTGGCAGGAGATTCTAATTAGTCACTGTGGAGGTGCATCCCTTGCAGGAGAACTGTTGTTACATCCAAGTACTTTTTTAAAACTTTTCTTGGCTTAATCAAATACACTTTAATTGTTGATCCAGAACATATGCACTAACCTATTTTTCCCTTAACCCATAGGGTTTCATGACTTATTCACTCATTCAACTTTTTCGAGTAAAATGGCTTGCTTTTTTTTGTCGATAGGCTGTTTTTTTCTATAGTGCTGTGATGTTTCCTAGCCCCTGTTATGATCTTCGCATGTCATCGAGAGCACTGCGTCCTCGTCTGTGATCCAGTTTATGCTATACATGGAAAATGATTACTCCTCCAGCAACCTTTAATTTAATTTGGTGGCTGGGATTGCACAAACACATTGCAATATTCTACTGAAGAAAACTGCTTTGGTAATAAGGTTTACTTCGATTTTTTTTTCTCCAATGTATTTGGGTTTCTTTTTCCTTTTATTAAAGGTGTTTGCCCTACATATACCCTTCCTCCCTTTTACAGACTCTGTGATGTGTTTTTAAAAAAATGTATTTTCGTTATAGATCATTTTCCTCAATGCTACTGGGATCAACCGTATTGCCAAAATCTTTTTCAGGCAAGGTTTCCCAATATTACTGGCTGAAAAAAATCTTCCCGGATTAAATAGTAATAACTTTTTTTGTTTTGTTTTTATTTTCAGACTGTATCGGAAGCCTTCAGAGAAGCAAATCTGGCTGCATCCTTTGGCAAAGCCATCAACTTTTAGAAGATAATCATTTGTACATAGATATCCAATGAAACAGTTAGTTACATTGTGGGATGAGCGATTGTAAGGGATGGGAATGTACGGGATTTAACATTTTTTTTGTCTTAAACTATTTAATAAACAACATTTTAAAAAGCGGTTTTGAAATGGAACTGATCTGCAAAACAAGTCTGCACTAAGTGCATGTAGATGTCTTCTCGCAGGGGTAAAATCTCGAAATTGTTTCTGCATGCATCGAATGTTTCTTTATACCATACATGGCTTCATTGTAAGCTGAAACCGAACATACATTCAAAGTTGTGCAATGCTGGAAAACAACCTCCAATGCTAGGGCATTCTCTCCGATGCATTTAGTCACAAAGGAGTCAACCGGTTCAAAACTATATTCATTGATTTAACCTTATTGTGCCAATCTAAAAAAGAAATCCAAAGTGCTTTTTGAAATAAAAAAAAAGGGCCTCTTTGAACATTTGTGTTTTTACACCTAATAACGAAGTTGTTGCTTCTGTGTGACAGGAACGCAAACAATGTGCGATCAGGTGCAAACTTAAAATTGTCACCTCTATGTTGCGCAACAAAAACGTAATTAAGCTGAAACACAGATGAACTAGAACAATGTAAAACTAACAATGTGACAAGTTATGTAATTCAAAAAATATGAAACCGAGCTGCCGACACGTGTTTCGACCCTAAACAACAGGTCGTTTTCAAGGCAAAACTGTTATAAATGCAAAATAAAAATCATAGTATCATTTACACATCATACATATGGTTGAAAGAAAATAGGTCAAATTGCAACAATAGTTGGATCAAAATATAAAAGGAAGGGATGGGCCAGAGGCCATCAGGAGAAAACAATTGCGAAGAAAAATACATTTGAAAAAAAACCATACAATAGAAATGAAAATACCATGTTGGCAATATATGATAAAAAAAAAGGTGTTTCCATTGGATATCGAACATTCAACAGCCAGAATCCAAAGATGAGATATCCCAAAATTGAAACCATACAGGGGGAACAAAACATATAGAACAAACAATGAGCTAAATATCGTATTACTCATAATGCACTCTTTGCACATATGGTGCCATACATGAGACAAGTTGTATCTCTTAGAAGAAAAAGAAAAGGAAAGGAGTGTGTTGCCAGAATCCAAAAAGTCCATCCCTTAGACACCTGAGAAACTTTCTCATGCAGTGATCACGAGTTTCCTGGGTACCAGATTCACCAAACAGTTGTATGAGTGGTTCAAAAAGTTGAAAAAGGCAAGTAGATTACTGTGTGATAAGGACAGGGTATATCGTCAAAACTTGACAATGCGCAGCCCGTCGTGGCCAAACAAATTAAAGTAAATACGAGGATTGCCTGTCCAACAGTAGTATGGCATCTATATGCTGCGTGGCAAGGAAACGCTAGATTAGAAAGTATTCTGTAGAAAGAACCAAAACGTGTCACAATACGGAGGGTATTATAGCTAAAATTAAGTACATTGGCTATAGCGAGGGATTTACCTTGATCATCAGTCGTGGGGGTTAGAATACACTGGGTCAATCCCAACTACGAAATTTTCAAGCGATTGCTGCAATAGGTAAACAGAAATGCTGTGACGAGATCTAGATAAACAGAATGGTCTGACACGAACGGGCTGACTGACGCGCCGTGTTCACACAGGAGAAAATTAATGTCTGCAAATATACACGAGAGGGTTTGTACCTGCAAATACTAGGGTTGGATCCCATGGAAAGCTGTGTTGCAGGGTATGCGTGGTATTAGATGTACGCGGTTCATTACTTCTGCTTAATAAAGAAAAGGACCTAAAAGCGCCTCATGTGACAAAATGACGCGCGCGTAGTAAGTCCAATTACGATGCAGAAGCGGGTGGACATAAAATTTGTCAACGAAACAGATGGCACGCTTACATGAGCTCAATCTAGATGGGTTGTAACTATGTGTTATATTTCAAACCCAAAGGTGAAGGCAAAGCTTTCTCTAGTATTGCATTGTGTTAATAAAGGGTGCTGGGTTGAGAAAAGCATTAATATGCACCATCAGTTAAAGGGTGCACGCAGAACAATTAGAGTGTTGAAACAAATGTATATATAGGTGGTGATGAAACTCTAAGCTATAATTGCGGGAACAATCGCGGTGCAGATTGGACAGCTGGGATGTGACAACCACTCCAAAGAAGGTGTGACCGCAAAGTTTATATATATGAAAAGCTATGTGCAGAAATATTCACACAAAAAAAGCAGAAAGGAATATTTGGTCATAAAAGGCCACACACCAGTTGGATATAAACATGGGTAATGAAAAATACAGCACATGGGGGGGAGTTATGAACCAACATTGGCAAAATCTACTAAAGAAATACACTAAGTTCTGTATCAGTGTTAAGTTCCAGGCTGGTGCAACGACGTTTAGCAATGGTCCGTGCCTCAAGCTGTCGTAGTAGCAGTTGGCGATCACCGCCTCTCGGATGAGAATGCGCTTGTAGTAGTCCAATGAACTTGAGGTCATTTACTGAATCCAATCGGTGATGTCGTTGCCAATGCACAGCAAGTGGCAGTTTGGGATCTTGGCTCTTCAGATGAGAAAAATGCTCACGGATGCCGACTTGCAACTCTCTAATGGTAGAGCCTACATATACCTTCTGGCATATGCATAGTATAGCGTATACTATATATTTGGATTTGCAGTTGATGAAGTCGGAAATCTGGATTGTGAGACCTTGGTGACATCTAAAGACATTTTGATTTAAAGAGAATCTGCAAGAATTGCAAGAACCACACTTAAAAAAGCCCAAAGGTTTAGGCGGAAGCCATGTCAAGGACTGTTTATGAGCAGGCTTTGGTTGGAGGAACGAGGGACAAAGTTGGTTGCGCAAAGTTTTATTGCGCGTAAAAATGAGTTTGGGTGTTTTGGAAATGTAAGGCTGCAAATCAGAATCAAGACCCAGCAAATGCCAATACTTGTTCAATAGTTGGTAAAGCATGTTGTTATCTTGTGAATATTTTGTAATGAACCGAATATTGTCAGATTGATAGCGGTTTGGTTTCTTATGAGTAACCAAGATTGAGTCTCGGGTCATTCGGTTGATAGTCTAGCCCTTTATGAATGGATTGTTTCGTGTAACCTCGTCCCAAGAACCTCTGCTTGATCATGACACATTCTTGTTCAAACGCCACATCTGTACTGCAATTACGTTGTGCACGGTTGAATTCCCCAAATGGGATGTTAGAAATGACAGATCCCCTATGGCAGCTAGAGGCATGAAGCATGGCATTGACTGCAGTAGATTTACGAAAGGTTTGTGTCTGCAACATGCTATTCACAATGTTAATCCGAAGGTCAAGAAATTCTAATGATTTAGAGCTGACATGTCCAGAAAACTCAATACCAAAATCGTTGATTGAGATAATTAGAAAATTCTTCGAATTTGGATGGCATTCCATTCCAAATAACAAGGACGTCATCAATATAACGTTTCCATACTACAAGATTCTGCTTGAATTGGTGGTCAATGTAGATGTGTTTTTCTTCAAAGAAGCCCATAAAAAGGTTGGCCAGGAATGGAGCATATTTCACACCCATGGCCACTCCTTTTGTTTGCAAATAGTATTGCTAATTAAAAAGAAACTGATTGTGAGCTAAAGTAAATTGCAAAAAGTCTTTAATCATATGGACATGTTGACTGTGTGAAGCTGAATGTTGGCGGAGGGTGAAATCAATGGTTTGAAGAGCTAAGTGATGTTGAATTGAAGTATACAATGCTTTAACATGAAAACTGGTCAAAAGGAAATTAGGAGACCATTCTAAATTGTGGCGAATCTGCAGTGTTTGGGTAGAGTCGCGCAAGTAAGCAGGTAATGTTGGTACAGTGTTCTTTATTGCAGTATCAATGTGTTGGCAAAGTCCCTCAGTGGCCCACCCTAAGCCACTCATGATTGACCGAACCTGGGGTAGCGTGATATAGTCCTTATGTATCTTGGGAAGAAAATACGTTGTGGGGATAACTGGATTTTGTCGGAAAATAATTTTTTTTTTTATCTGTGAGAGTCCCACATGACTGCCAGTCCTGTATCAGAATTTTAAGTTGTGTGACAGTGTCTTTGGTGGGATTGCCTGGTAACAATTGATAGCAGCCTGGAGTACTCCATGTTCATTGGCCATGGTGATATAGTCTGTAGTATTAAGAATCACAATATTTCCACCTTCATCGGCCTCTTTGATAACAATACTCACATCTTGGGCAAGGTTTTTAAGAGCGATTTCTTTTTTTTTTTTTTTTTTTCTGACTGAGAAAGATTGGATTTAAAGGACAAGGATTTGGAATGGTCTATTTGTCGATATCTTGTAGTACTGCCTGGTAAAAAGTGTCAATAACACTTTCATCTGAACTAGCTGGTACAAATGTGGATCTAAGTTTATGTTCTACCAATTTCACATTCTGTTGGTGAATACCCAGTTCCTGTTGTAAAGTGATCGAAGTAAGTGGAGTATCCTCATTAAGTGACATGAGTAATCATGTGTCTTCTATATCTGATATAGTTAGACTACTAAGTGATCGTGGTGCCACTTTAGGCGTGTGGGTTGACACTTGATTATGAAAGATCTAGGTTCGGAGAATAGATTTGGTTGCCAAATTCTTGAGACTGGAGCGGGTTTGCCGCTTGTTTACGTTTCTCCCTTTGTCTGGCCCTTGATCCTCTTCCTCCTCGGAAGATGTGGGGGGAGTTGTAGTAGGTCGCCTAAAGGGACATTGAACCGTACTGTTTTGTTAGTTTGAGCAGTTTGATTGGGGATGTTACCCTTTTTATAGCGCTTAATTTCAGCCAGGAAGCCTCTCTGTTGATGGGTAAGTAAAAGAGTGAGACTGCCCTCCTCTGCCTCGGTAGTAATCAGTTGTTCTTCTTCAGATTCTATTTCAGATGAAACTGGAGTAGTTGTTGGGGTAGCAATTGCAGGTTTAATATTGTCATGATCAAATTTAGCCTGAAAGTTATACACTCTATCATTGTTATAATCCCTTTCATCACGAAAAAATTTGCGAAATTTGCGTATTTTGACTTCGTCTTGATAATCCTTATGGAGAGCGTGCATTTTTGTCTTTGACGGTACTGGGATTAGCCATATCTTCTATTTCCTTTTGTAGTGCGTCAATTTGTGTTGAGACTCATGCATGTTCACGTTCTGCATGTGTGACTAGAAGTTTGAGCATTTTTTCAGAACTAAGGGTAAGATTCTCTTCCCATTCTTGGGCAAGATCCTGATCGTCGTCGTGAATAGAATCTGGAAAAATAAGGATACGTAGACCCCTGGGGATCCTATTGTGTTCAATATAATTGACAAGTGATACCTTTTCCCAATACTTATTTATTTCTCGTCTGGAGAGTCTTTCTAGTCGCACAAATTTATTGGAAAGTGTTTTGGTTGCTTTTCCATAACTGGAAAACGCATTGCCCATACTACCTTTGGGGGAGAATAGTGCTACTCTATCCCTTTCACGATTAGCAATATATTCGGCCATTATAACCCCTGGGTGGGGTTTGGAGAAAACAGATGGAGTGCAGTATAATACTGAGGTGCCCCTGCATGTGCGATCAGTACCACACATTTGTTTTCAACAGAATTTGTGATACCATGCTCTTCATCGCATCGAGCCTTTCTGTTTGCTACCCACTTCATGTTTTTTCTGATGCTTTTTGTTTGCGTTTCCTGTCTGCACTTTTGTATAAAAGCGTAGTCTAAGCTTCAGGCAGGTGTATGCAGTTGCCCCTCTGAACCATTCTCTACTATCACAGAATGGCCATTTACTAAGTGCATGCCCGTTTTACTGGCATCAAGATGAGTCACAATTAGTACCACCATGTGCAGAAACTAAACACTCATTGACTTTTGGCTAGTATATATGCATTTTATAGGCATTTCACTGCAGTTGTAGGTGGGTAGAGAAGTATTGCATGCAAGAAGAAGGTAGGGTAAGGGACCCTGTACCTCTCGTGCTGCTCACATTGGGGGGGCACGGCATCCATGTGGCTTCCCTGCCTCACTATTTGTACCCTGATGGGTTTGTTGCAGGAAGATGGGCTGTGGTACTATACTTACTTCCTCAGCAGAAAGCAATGCATTTACACAAATCACCGAATTCCAAAACACTAATAGTTTTCCAAAATGTTGACTCTGCTAGCAGAGCTAAAGCTACGAGCATGAATAGCTTATACTGGCAATGCAGTGCATACAACCAGGGGCGGGTTTCTGTAGACTCCAGTGCTGAAAACAACAGTGTTCTCTAGCATTGGATCTTTCATAGATAAATGTGTTCTTGAATAGTACCCGTTGACTGCTTGAGGATCCTCACCACATTTACAAACCAGTTTTATTATATAAATATCAAACACTGCATTCAACTCTGTAATTAGTCCATCTCCTTTCAGGCGTTCTACTCTTAGGAAATAAATTGGGTAGACATAGGCCATCTTCAGATTGTTCGCTGCATACCATGTGAGTCCTGCTGAATCTTCATTTTAGGTTTTTGTGAATGCATTTTCATCCTTGAAATTCAGGACCTACAGATTATTCATTTGAGAGATCAGGCCTTCCATATTTAGGCAGTTGGGCAATAGAGAGGTCTTTCAGGCTGCTCTCCAGGGGTTAGGGTGGGGTGTAGGTCCATCATATCTTGGCAAACGTCTTTTTTGCCGACTGGGTGTTAAGGTATATTTCCAAAATCCACCCTTGGTGGGAAGATTTTGGGAGAACACCCTATTTATGGTAAACTTGGGGAGACACTGCGAGGTTAGCCAAAACCCAATCAAGTCACAGCTTCGTCTCAGGCAAATGTGAGAGTGGTCTAGGGCTACAATTAGTCCATACATACTAACACCAGTAATTCAAGTTAGACAGGCAAGTATACGAAAATACTGTTATTTGTTAGGTATTTAGTTAGTTACCAGTGATTTTTATATTCTTAGTCTCTATCTCCACACAACCTTATAAACAGATTTCTGAAGCTTGTGGAATCTGCTTAGATCACATACTATGCATAGGCTGACATCTAGTGGTAGCTGTGGAGAATTAGTTATTGTTTTCGAAACTCGAAAAGGGGCATTGACAGGGCGTGCCAGTAATACTCTCCCTAGTGTTAGGTCTACTGTACCCATGGTCCTTGACGCATGAATGACCCTCAGATAGTTTTTTTGCACCATCATAGTCTGATGCATATCGCAGAGTTCCTTCTTGGCTGACACCATTATTTAGAAAAGTTTAATTCAAGTATCTTTTTCTGTCCTTTTGATATCCGTTTACCGCAAGACCTTCGGCGATAGCTTCAAGGACAAGTTTCGATCGTCGACTACCGCAACAGCAGTCTCGACGATCCTTTGTCTACGGCCTCTTAAGGCCCCATCGGGCCTCGGTCCTGCACAGTAGGGAGAGCAGGGGGAGGTTCATATTCTAGTCTCGTTAAGAGAATGTATATTCCCCTTTCCCATATATTTCGCCAGGCTGCCATCCCCATACATCATGGAAAATACCCCTTTTAAATTTTGCCCTTCCTGTAATAAGAGGTTTTTCTGGAAACCTTTGTCTCCCCAGGGACCACACCAAGGGACAGTGCAAGTCTTGCAAACTGTTCAGACCTCAAACCCTAAAGACCGCAAGACTAAATTCTGGGCCCACCACGCCATGCTTGTCGGAGCCGCCATAGACGTCGAGGGAGCATCCAGCGATGGCAGCATCGACGTCTTAAATGACGCCGAGGGTGATCCGGATCTATCGGATTCCCGCATGTGAGACCCCAACAGGCAGGGCGGCGGTTCTGCTAAAGGGACGACACCCCTCGGCTCAAGCATTACCAAGATACATCACACCAAGCACACCCCCCACGGCCGACGGTTGACCACGCCGCCGACCGATAAGCCACACGTGGCATCGAGGGGGGGAGGTTCAAACTTTCCCTGTCGTCTTGGCCATCGCGTTCACGATCCCCACATCACAGGCCCCCGAAACAGACGGTAATGTCCGTTTCCGACACTGCGTCTAAACCTGTAAAGTCCTCTGGCGCCGACGACGCGTTGACTGCCTCGAGAAAAATCAAAGTGATAAAAAATGAGCAAGCTAATTAAAAACCACATTCCCGATACCCTTTTAAAGGCCAGAACGTCAAAAAATTATAAGTCTTAGACGCCACAGACGGAAAAAGTCCAAACTTCTAAAAGCAGGGATTTCGCTACCCCAGAGGGCACTCTTTCAGGGGCTGTGCACCATGAGAAAACCCCTGTCCTAGAGCTCCCACCTACACCTGCTACTCCAACTCCCTCTGTACTGCCAAGCTCCTCACAGTGAACCTCAGAACAATTTGATAAAGTTATGAGGAGAATGTCTTGTTTTATTAATTCTTTTAACGACCACCCAGAGGTCCTCCAAAATCTTTAGGGAACCCCACAAAGCAGTGCAGCAGCCACTCCGAGCAGGGCAGCAGTCACCCAGCCAGCTACCAAAAAAGCCCACATAGACTCCACGCAGGCTTGCACCTCGCATCAGGACTTAGGGCAAGACACTTATTACCATACCTTGCAAGGCTCCCAGGACCCTGGCACATACACAGACCCAGAGGAGAAAGGGGACACTGTGGACTTGGATCAATATTATGACGATGCTGACATATACGTCACCCAGTCCCCATATCTCACAGACCCACTGGTGGCTGACTCCACGGTAGACAACCAGTTAGAATATAATGACCTGCTCCTATAGGCTGCAGAGCACTTCAAAATAAACGAACAAGAAACCCAACTCGACAAAGACTTCATCGAGGACATTGTTTGGTATAAAAATCAGCAAACCAATTTATTCCCGTTAGAATCTTTAAAGAGACGCATCCAACCCTCTCTGTTTATACCCAACTTAACACAGGTAGTCAACCCGCGCATCGAGAAAATGTTCAGACCTGCCCTCTCAGACCCCTTATACATTAGGGGCAGTTAAAGCCTGGCTCTTTAGTAGTTGCTGCTACAAGAAAGAGGGTGTGGGAACCCCCTCTGTCCTCTGCCGAATCCCCTCCTGACAGGCAGAGTAAGAAAATCTACACCCTGGGCAGGAAGGTAGCTTCCCTGGCAGCCTACCAAACAAGGATTGCTAATAACCTGACGCTATTAGCCAGTTATAATTGTCATAAGTGGGATGAAATCACTCAACAGATAACTCAGTCCCTGAGCCCCTCCAAACTCAGCTCTCACTCACCATCGCAGAGGGGGAAACAAGTTGCCAACTGAATCCTCAAAAACAACTTGGACGCAGCAGACAAAGCGTGGAGAATCGTGTCAGAAGGCACACTGATTAAACGCAATACATGGCTACGGCAATCGGGCTGTAAACTAGAAACCCAGGCAACCCTCTTAAACATGCCCATTGAACCCAATGCTTTGTTTGGCAAAGCAGTGGAAGATGCTCTCAAGAGCGCAAAAGAGAAATATGACACCCTCAAATCCCTAGGGCAGTTCACCAACAAACCCTTTGGGCAAAGAGGGGGCTGTAACTCTTTCCGTTTCAGTGGACAAAACTCCCAACGGGCCTCAAATTGCAATCAAGGTGGCCAGGGTTCGTCACAGGGGCAGTCCTCACAGCAGGGTTTTCAAAGAAGGTCTAGAAGTAGGGGCAGATCCTCTTCCTCAAGAGGGGGCTCAGCCCCCCTCCCCCTAAGCAATGACTACACGCTACAGGTTCCCTCCCATGCCACTCGAGTAGGAGATCGTATTTCACACTTGACCCACGCATGGGAGGGGGATCACTTTGGACAAGTGGATATTTTTCACCGTCGCAGGGTTCAATTGCATAGAGCTGATCCAGACACCAGCCAACCACCCACAAAGACAGACCTCACTGGAAGCACAGCGTATCCTGTTGGAAAAGGTGAAGGCACTGCTTCTAAAGGACACCATAGAAATCGTCCAGGTAAACAAGGGTATTTATTCAATGTACATCCTTGTGCCGAAAAAAGACTTAACAATGCTCCCTGTCCTAGATCTGCGTCCTACAAACACCTACGTCAAGCCACAAAAATTCTGCATGACAACGCTACAGGAGGTAATCCCACTGCTAAAGCAGGCAGACTACATGGCAACCTTGCATATGAAAGATGCATACTTTAATATGTTGATGTTCCCAGCGCACAGAAGGTTCTTACATTTCAAAATAGCAAACCAACACTACCAATTCAAGGTACTACCCTTCGGCATAGCCTCTGCTCCAAGGGTATTTACCAAGGTATTAGGGTAGTGGCAGCGCATCTGCGCAGAGAATCAATCCCAGTGTACCCTTATCTATACGACTGGCTGATAGGGGAATACCCCCATATTTGCAAGAACAAAACCCTGAGAACAATCAATCTCCTGTTGCAATTGGGATTCTCAATCAACGAGATAAAATCAAGTCTTGTTGCAAGCAAGACCAAACAGTTTTTAGGAGCTGTCATAAAGCCAGAAGAAGGTCTAGTCTTTCCGTCAAACAAAAGTGCACACCTACTGCTGCAAATACCTCATTATCTAGCCGGTCGCCAAATAACCGTACGCAAACCAATGCGCTTGCTCGGGATGAGGGCAGCGTGCATTTACCTATTTCCACACGCACGGCTGTGCATGCACCTAATGCAAGAGTGGTTTGCGAAACAGTGGTCTCAGGCAAGCAGTCAATGGGACAATCTAGTGGTTATTTTGCTAGCCCTAGTTTAAGCACTATGCTGGTGGACAAAGAAAAACCTGTTAAAGGAAAAATCTTTTTACAACCCTACAGTTCAAGCAGTTGTCACAACAGACGCATCACTCACCGGGTGGGGAGCCCATTACCTTCACCACACAGCGCATGACCTTTGGACCAGGATCACAGCCCAAAATCCCACAAACCTTCTGGAACTGCTAGCAGTGCTCAAAGCACTGCAAGCTTTCCAAGTGCACCCGTCAGGTCAGACAGTACAAATCCTCATGGACAGCACAACTATAATGTTTTACATAAACAAGCAGGGGGTCACACACGCTCTAAGGCTGTCCAGGCTAGCACAAACAATTTTGAAGTGGGCACTGAAGCTGGGCATTTGCCTAACATCGCAACATGTTCCAGCGGAACTTAATTTTCTGGCAGACTCATTAAGCAGAGATCCTCTAGCCGAATAGCATGAGTGGCAGCTAGACCAAAATATCCTAAACCCTATCTTCACCCTATGGGGTTCACCCCCCATTAGACTTGTTCGCCACTTACTCCTATGCTGGTGAGACAACCTTGGTTTCCACATCTGTGTAAACTGTAGATGTGTGATCCACTCAAACTCCCGTGCCCTGACAACATGCTTACACAGCACAGGGGCACAACATTCCACCCACAACCTCAGTCTATGAACTTGGCAGCTTGGGTCCTGAAGGCATAGAATTTGGCCATTTAAAACTACCTCAAAGGTGTATGGACATCATCAAGGAGGCACACAGACCAAACACCAGACAGTTATTTTAACAAATGGAATAGATTTGTAATATGGTGCCTGTCAAAAGAAATAAACCTGATAGAATGTACTCCATTAGACATTCTCCAATAGATGCTCCACTTACTAGACTCAGGGCTAGTATTCAACTCCATCAAGGTTCACCTTGCGGATCTATCCGCATACACCACTTCTCAAAGCAAGCTGTCCTGGTTGAAAATCCCCGTCATTAAGGCATTCATGGAGGGAGTAAAAAGACTCCACTCTCCCATTTCAAACCTGCCTCCAGGGTGGGACCTAAATGTGGTAGCTCATGGGACCCCCCCTTTTGAGTCCATGCACAAGTCAAGCCTTAAATACCTTACATATTAAACAGCTTTTCTGGTGGCTATCGTCTCCATAAGAAGAGTTGGTGAACTACAAATTTTGTCAGTGCAAAACCCTTTCTTTGTTATCCACAAAGACAAATTGCTACATAGAACACCCCCTAGGTTTTCACCTAAGTTCATATCTAAGTTCCATGTCAATCAGTCCATAGAGCTACCAGCTTTCCTTCAAAACCCTTACAGCTCAACTGAGAAAAAACTCCATAAACTAGATGTAAGGAGGGCTGTCCTTTACTATGTTAACAAGACAATTCCACTAAGAAAGACAGACCAATTGTTTGTCTCCATAGCACCTACCAGGGAAGGTGACTGTTTCAAAATATTCCATCTCCAGATGGATTGTGGATGCATACAGCTCTGCTATTCTATGTCAAATAAAACTCTGCCTTTCACACAGTCTACCAGGGATACAGAAGCTACCTTGGCCTTTATTGCAAACGTCCCACTGGACACCATTTGCAAAGCCGCTACATGGAGCTCTCTCCATACATTTACTCAGCACTACTGCATTGACACACGTTCTAAAGCAGATTCACAGGTGGGACAAGCAGTGCTAAAACATCTATTTGCTGCTGTACCTTCTCACAACCCACCACCTTCTCCAGACACTGCTCGCCAATCTATGCATAACATGTGATCAAAGCAGATGCTACAAGCCTCGGAAGGGATACATTACTCACTGTAATCGTATTTCTGATGCTTGTATCTGTTTCGATTCCCATGCACCCACCCTTCCTCCCCTGTTGAGTAGAAGGTGCATAAATGTTTCTCTGGCTTAATCTGCAATCATCTGCTTTATTACACCTGTACTCACGCTACACTTCATGCTACCTCATGTTAGAAACAAAACAATCTGAGGGACCTTGAAGAGTGAAGAACCATGGGTAAAGTAGACGTCGCACTAGGGATAGTATTACTGGCACGTCCTTACTCTGCAGCTACCACTAGATGTCGGCCTATGCATTGCATGTGAATCTAAGCAGATTCAAGCATCAGAAATAAGATTACGGTGAGTAATGTATCCCATACACATTCACCTTTCGTAGCATAAAATTACATATTCAATTAGCAGTGAAATATAAGTGAGTAGTCTGATGCAAGGAAAAACAAGCAGACCTCTTAATATCACTACAGCGTCCTTCAATCTTAAATTCAACCCTAAAATGGTTTGAGACCTTGTGCCCAAAAGTTACCAAAGTATAACTTCTTCAGGTAAGTTTATATAGGAAAGAAGGCTGTGATGATGTTTGTAGAACGTGTCCAAGGTTTAGCAAAGTTCAGGGAAGTATTCGACTCAATTCTAATAACTAGGGTAGGCCTAGGGAAGGATCCTTAACCCAGGTTCCACCACCAAAGGGCAGGTCAGAGTGAGTTAGGGTCAGGCCTGTACATCCAATAATACCCTATAGAGAAGAGGGGGGGGACAGAAACGGGTATGTTCACTTAACCCCCCCCCCTGACTCCGATTCTTCCAGCTACCAATGCAGGTCTTCCTTTTGGGACACAATCTCTTCTGCCTTTGATTCAGTGGAAGTTTGCCCAGGGGTTGCAGGTGCAGAGGTCACTTCTCCAGCAGTCTGCCACGGTGCACAGTAATCTGTTCCAGACAGCTTCCAGAAGGAGTCCCAAAGATGTAGACATCTGCAGTGTAGACTCCACCGCAGGACCAATCGCAGGATTGAAGGAATAGTGTTTCATTGGAAATCCACACGGCCAGGCAGTGACAGGTGATCGTACAGCTGAGAAGATAATCAGCCCTAGCACAGTTGCCCATGGAAAGATTGGACTAACAATGCAGGAGCAGGCAACTTGTGGCATAAGGTGAAGATCTGCAAGTTCCAAGGCTGTACTTGGAATGGCGGCAGCTGCAGCAAAGTAGCCCAGAAGCGTGCTGGTCAGTCCACTGGTTGGTCCAGGGACACTTCCTATGGGTCAGAAGGCACAGATCCACGAACAGGGGTGTTGGTGCAATTTATCTTAAGTCCAGCCAAAGGGATTTTATGAAACTATACCAGGGGCAATACAGAAACTTCAACTCTTAGTATAAGGTTGTACTACTCAAGGTAGAGGTAGCTATTACAGTGTAGCGAGGCTTAGGCGGGAGAGAGGGGCTGTAGGAAGGTACAAAGAACTTGTAGCAAACGATAGCACAGCGAGTAGAGCGCTCGCTTTGACATCCATGCAGAGCCTGCTGACGCAGGTT
The DNA here is from genome assembly GCF_040938575.1 of Ambystoma mexicanum. Classification (NCBI taxonomy): domain Eukaryota; kingdom Metazoa; phylum Chordata; class Amphibia; order Caudata; family Ambystomatidae; genus Ambystoma; species Ambystoma mexicanum. Next base: position 665,320,451 of record NC_090936.1, read on the forward strand.
CGAATTCCAGGAGGGCCAAACTCAGCCTTTCATTCTTCCGAGGTCTATAAATGAGCGCCACACAACGTGGGTAATAATAAGCAGCGCTCGGATACCTGAGGGTTCGTAGCGCTATATAAATGCTAAATTATTATTATTAATTATGGTAAAAAGAAACACTTATACACTGATATATACGCAGGCAAAGCAAATTCTTTAGAAGGGCAAGTGCTATTATAAGTCATAAACACTGTATAAAAACGAACACTATACTTATGGTACATAAACCAAATTATTAACCACATTTAGAATAGCAGTATGCAATTCAAGGTGAGTAAAACCATATAATTAGACATTTAGAATGACTGTTATTCAAGGTAAGCAGACGCCATTGATAGTAAGATGTTACTCATTCTGTTTCGAGCAATAATACTGTTCTACTAACATTACTTTCTAGAATAGTAGAACACAATACTTTTCAGAATGGCATCAAGCAATTAATAGGTAAGTAATAATTTGTAACACTTGTGACTTAATCTATTTTAGGAATATACAGTTACAGCACCAACACATAGCAAGTAAGTACTTTGCAACACTAGTTATGTTTTCTCTGCAGAAGCCTTATTGTTTAGCAGTCCTTCAATAATCTAGGACATGAGTGTTCTCAGAGGCAGAAGGGGACACTGTTGGTCCAATGGCCAACAGTAAGGCAGGTCAAGATGAGGAATGAACTGTAAGAAAGTCAAAGTTCCAGAAGATTTCTCAGCTAACCAGTAACCAACTTTAGAGTTGGTAGAAGTGTTAAGGGATTTCGTAGAAGACTCCCTAAATGCGTTCCAGAGTTAGGCCTGGGCTAAAGATATGGGCAAACTCCCTACTACATGGATCACCACCCTAGCCACACAGGATCAACACAAAGACTTTAGGTACGTATTACCTCAAGCCACACAGTGAGAGCCTCAGCAGTGAAGAAGAGCTTTCAGACCGATACCTTCACGATGCAGCAGCACAGGACCTGGTCTCTGGATTCTTGGTCGTGGTGATGAAAGAAAGGACACTGGAATGGAAATTGCAGCAGCAGTCGAGAGGAAAGGCTCCCAGCTGAGGATTCTTTTATGCATCTCGCAGCTGTGGATTTGGCACCCTTTTAAAGGTACCAGATGTTAATGTTAAAGGACATTTGTACCGCACACGATCACCACCGAAGTGATCCCCTGGCGGCTCTGGGAAGGGAAGGGAGGGTTAGTGAGAAGGAGCTGGAAAAGTGCAAGAGAGCAGTGATGTGCTGTTGGCGGCCCCAGCCCGGTGGGTCTGTTGGCTGGGCCTGGGATGTTTTGCGACCGGTAGTCGTCGTGTGCTGTTGTGCGAGTCTGTGTGTTTTTGTTTTGTGAGTCTGTGTGTTTTTGTTTTGCTGTTGCTATGTAGTGAAGTGTGTGCTGTTTGCTGTGCTGTAGGTTTCTGGTTTTTTGGTTTGGAGTTTGAGAGATGTATGCAGAGGGGGAAATTGTTAGTGCAGTTGATTAGTTGGCATCTCTATCCCGACTTCAGGCGGTGGGTTTCTGTATTCTCCCCAGATGGGTTTCGGTAGCACCCCTACGCATCTGTCATGATCTGAGTCCATCCAGCCTTCAAAGTCCCTTTTACATCTAGCCCCCTCCTCCTGCCTGCCTTGCAGCGCTACCTATCTTCCCTTCCCACTCATACAGCCTTTGCACCTGCCTATGACTACGTATCCTGACAATTCCAACCACTGTGGTACCCAGTGGGAACTAAGGGTTTGTTGATTCAGTCTCCGTGGGGGTCGCCTGTGTTGCACTCTACTGGTGAGACTCGTCCAGGTGCCGTGGGAGCTTTCCAGTGGGTTCTGGGAGCTGTCCGTGTATGGTTTAGTCTATTCGCCCTTTTTTTTTTTTCTTCCTGTTTCTGTTTTCAGTTTGAGTCTGTGTTGTTGAATAGCCAGGTTTTTAGTAGTTTCCTAAATTTTGGGTGATCTTTGGTATTTCTTCTTTCTTTTGGGATGTTGTTCCAGGTTTTTGCAGCTAGGTGGTAGAAGGAAGTGCCTCCAAATTTTTTCTTAAGGTATGGTTTTGGTTCCAGGTGGATTTCGTTGCATGATCTGAGGGATCTAGTAGGCTTGTAGATTATTTTCTTTTGTAGGAATTCTGCTCCTTGTCCGCTGATTGCCCTGTGCGTTATGCACATTGTTTTGAAGGTGATGCAATGTTTTATTGGTAGCCAGAGTAGAGTTTTTAGGGCAGGAGTGATGTGTTCTCTTCTTGATAGTTTGAGTAGTAGTTTTGCAGCTGTATTTTGGATGCATTGTAGTTTCTTCAGGAGGTATTCTGGTATTCTAAGGTAGAGGCCGTTTGCATAGTCGACTTTTGACATGATGAGGGCGACGATAGTGAGCGTTTTGTGCGTGGAGGAGAGGAAAGGTAGGATGACTTTTGCCGTGTGGAGGAGGAAAAAACATTTCTTGACAGTTGCATTTATTTGTGGTTCTAAGGTTAGGGAGTTGTCCATGAGGACCCCCAGATTTTTTACTACCTTAGATGGTGATGGTGCGGTTCCCATTTCAGTTGGCCACGGGATGGCGGTTTCGTTTTCTTGGTCTTTGGATATGATCATGATTTCTGTCTTTCCTGGGTTGATTTTCAGGTTGTTGGCAGTCATCCAGTTGAAGACTTCCTTTAGACATTCGATTAGGGTTGCGTCATCGGCTTGGGTGTCTTTGATTTTGTAGATGGTTTGAGTATTTGTAGCAGGTGATGTTGTATTTTTTTGAAGATTCTGATAACCGGTGTCTGGTAGATGTTGAAGTACAGTGGTGATAGTGAGGATCCTTGCAGCACTCCGCAGTCGTTACCTCTTGGAGTGGATTTGAAGGGTCTGATCCAAACGGTTTCTGTTCTGTCCGCTAGGATTGATTTTAGTCCCGAGTAATGCTGTGTCAGTTATGCCTATGTCTTCTAGTCTTTTGGTTAGGGTGTCATGACTAACTGTGTCGAAGGCTGCGGAGAGGTAGAGTATGATAAGGGCTGAGGTTATGTTTGAGTCTGCGTTCGTTTTTAGGTCGTCCCAGATGGATAGTAGTGCTGTTTCTGTTCCTCTTGCAGGTCTGAAACCTACTTGAGCTTGGTCTAGCAGGTGATGTTTTCTACGTGTTCTTGGGTTCATTTATACACATAGGTTTCCAGGAGTTTTGCCGGATAGGGTATGTTGGAGATCGGCCTGTAGTTGGAGAGGTCTTTTACGTCACCACTTGTTTTTAGAAGTGGTTTGATATATGCTAATTTGAAGAGCCTTGGTACATTTCCTGTTGCTAGTGATTGGTTCAAAAGGTTTCTATAGTATTCTGCTGGCGTTCCTTGAGCAAGGATTGATTTGTAGATGTCCGGGGGATAAGGATCCATGGGTGATCCAGCTTTCTTGCTGTGTTTTAACAGCATTGCGAATGCCTTTGCTGATATTTCAGGAATGTTTTTGAACTTGTGTTGAGGTTCTAAGATAAGATCGCTTGGTAGTGTGTTGTGGTCGATAGGTATGTTCTGTATGGTTTGTCAAATGTCATTGATTTTTTATTTTTATTTTTTTGGTCTGTCAGGTCGTTGCATAGTTTCTCAGAGGGGGTTGGGGTGTTGTCACAGCCTGGTGGGTTTCTCATCTCTTTGATTATGTTAAACATTTCTTTTTGAGTGTTGGTGGCATTGGTGATTCTGTCATCATAATGCCTTCTCTTTGCCTTTTGTATTTCCTTCTTGTATTCGCGGATTTGTCTCTGGTACATTGTTTTTTTTTTGTCTGGGTTGTATCCTTTCCTCCATTCCAGTACCATTTTTTTGTTTTCCTTTTTCATGGTGCTTAATAGTGGAGTGAACCATTTTGCCATTGATCTTTTTTTTGATGGGGTGAATGGTTTTTCTAGGACGATCTTCTCGATTGTGTCTGTAATCCATTTGTGTAGCAGTTCCGCTTTTTCGTCTAGGTTCACCAGCTCTAGCTCTGTAGTAAGGGTTTGTTTTATCTCCAGTTGTTCGAATAGGTTGCTTCCTTTGACGCGTTTTCAGTTTCTTTTTGTGGTGGTTGTGAGTTTGGGAGGTTGGATGTGGACTTGAGTAGGCAGAGTGATCACGAATGGGATAATGAGATGGTCACTCCACAGTATTTGCATCAGGGGTGCACTGGTGATGAGTTTATTTTTGGCGAAAATTGCATCAAGGGTGTGTCCTGCCGAGTGTGTTGCCCCTTTGACTAGTTGTCGTAATTTCATGATATTGAGTTGTTCGATCAGTGAGTTTTGGGAGGTGGCGTGACTGTCTTCAAACCAGATGTTGAAGTCCCCCAGGATGATTAGGTGTTTGTGGTTTATGGCTATGTTGGTGATGGCTTCAACAAAGTTGTCGATGAAGGTTGCATCATATGTCGGTGGTCTGTAAACCAGGATGAATGTGATGATGGTTTTGCGCTTGCTGTTAGGTGTATTATCATGGTTTTGCAGTTGAGGATGTTGAGCGGTTCGTCGGTTCTTATTTTCAGGTGTCCTTTGAACGCTATTGTGATTCCTCCTCTTTTGTTTTTTCTGTTTATTTGGAGGCATTTGAAGTTGTTTGGAAGGCAGCCCTGGAGTGTGATTTTGTAGTTGTCGTCCAGCCATGCTTCTGTGATGAAGGATGTCAATGCCGCCGTCATCGAGTAGGCCGAAGATCTCTGTTGAGTGTTTTGACATGGATCTTGCGTTTATAAGATTGCAATGGAGTTTGGGGGTATTTGGTTTGGACTTTCTTGTTGAGGTCGTCTTTTGATCGGTGTTGGGGTTTCCTTCCTGGTCGATTTCTTGTTGAGGTGTAGGTTTTGGGGTATCAGCGTCTTCAGAGTTCTTCTAGGTTTTGTCTTGGGTTCTTGTTTTCATCGGGTTCGTCTTCCATGAGTTGTGGTTGTCAATTGGAAGTTCTTCTTGCTTTGGAGATGTAAGGTATTATCACATCTGTCGTGTTTGTTGTTTCTTGCTTTGTTCTTTCTTCTACGTGTTTGTACTGGGTAGTTTGATGTTGCTGCTTCCAGTGTTGGGCTGGTTTGTACTGGTGACCACTTGTCAGCGAGGGAAGGAGTTAAGTAGAGGGATTTTTCTCTTCTCTGTGATGTCTCGATTCTTGTTCTTGACTGCAGAGTTGTGTTCTGTAGTTGTAGTTCTTTGTTGCTGTTTCGGAGTGTGTGTTTGTTCTCTTTTTCTTTCCCTTGGAATGGGTCATTTGCGGGACATTATAGATGGAGAGTTGTTTAGTCTTTGTTTGTTGATGTCCGGTTGGTTCTGCTTTGGTCCGGTTGTCTTGTGGTGTAGTAGGGGAGTGGAAGCCATCCGCTAACAATTGGGTCCTGGCTGTGGGTGGTATTTCTGGCTGATGTAGCCGACTCGTTCAGTCGCCGCCTTGAAGGGGTAGGAGAGGTAGTTGGGAGTTATACAGTTTTTTTGTTTTTTTTTTGTGGCTCTCAATGGTGTGTTACCCTGTACACGATTCACTGCAATGGACAGGCAGTGTCTGTTTAAGAAAGATTTCTAATAGTTGAGACTGATTTTTGGGTGAGCAGCTAGAGCTTAATCCTGAAGAGGCGAGCGTTCCTAATTGGGGTGTTGCTCCCCAGCGATTCGCTGGTTGGTTCTGTCTCCCTTCAGGGGTGAATTGGTTAGTAGGGTTGGGAGACTTGTCTAGAGGTCTATGAGATTTGAATATCGTACTATGCGGCCTGGAAGTACAACCCTTACTAATAAGTGAGAGACCTGTATTGTGGTACAGGGCCTATCAATGCAATCTAAATATCACACGATGCAGTGTGGGGACAGAATCCCCATTAAAGTTGGAGGCCTGCACAGTGGGAGAGGAGCCTACTGATGCAATCTGAGTCTCGCTATGCAGCTTGGAGACAGAACCCCTACCAACCTGAGACCTGTATAGTGGGATAGAGGCCCTCCAATGCAATCCCAGTATCGCAAAAGGCAGTGTGGACTCAGAACCCCTATAGAATTAGAGAGACCTGTATTGTGGGGGAGGGGGGGCACCAGAGCAATCTCAATATCACACAATGCAATATGAACCCAGAACCCTTATAGAGTTAGAGAGAACTGTATAGTTGGAGGGAGGCCTATCAGTGTAATGTAAATATCACACAATGCAGAATGAACCCAGGACCCTACCTAGATTTGGGAGAATGCATTATTAGACCCCTTTCCCACTATACATCTCTAACTGTCACACAGTGCAGTCTGGGGACAGTACCCTTATTGAATTTAAGGACCTGCAAAGTGGGAGAAAGGCCCCTTAATGCAGTATGGACCCAGAACCCCTATAGGATTTGAGGGACCTGTATGGTGGGAGAGAGGCCTATCAATGCAGTCTAAATATCACACGATGCAGCCAGGAAACAGAACCCTTACCAGATTTGAGAGAGCTGTGTATTCGATCTGAACAATACTCAGTGCATCCTGGTGCTAGAATCCCTAATAAATTTGAGAGACCTGTATAGTGGGAGAGAGGCCTATCAGTACACTCACAACATCACACAATGCCACGTGGACCCAGAACCCCTGTCCAATTGGAGAGACCTGTATAGTGGGAGAGAGGCCTATCAATGTAATCTACAATGCAGTGTGGAAACAGAGCCCATATTCACTTTGAGAGACCTGTATAGTGGGAGAGAGGCCCATCAATGTAATCTACAATGCAGTCTGGAAACGGAGCCCATATTCAATTTGAGAGACCTGTATAGTGGGAGAGAGGCCTATCAATGTAGTCTGAGTATCATACAATGCAGCCTGGGGACAAAGCCCCTATCAAATCTGAGAGACCTATACAGTGGGAGAGAGGCCTGTCCATGCAAACACCACAATGCAGCCTGGAAATAGAACCCCTATTCAATTTGAGAGACCTGTATAGTGGGAGAGAGGCCTATCACTGTAATCTGAATATCATACAATGCAGCATAGAAACGGCGCCCCGATCAAATCTGAGAGGCCCGTATAGTGGCGGAGAGGCCCATCAATGCAATCACAACATCACAAATTGCAATGTGGCCCCAGAACTTCTATGAACTTGGAGAGACATGTATAGTGGGATAGAGGTCTATCTATGTAATCTGAATATCACATAATGCCATATGGACCCAGAACCCATACAGAATTCGAGAGACCTGTATAGTGGGAGAGAGGCCTATCAATGCAATTTAAATATCACTGCAATTATGACACCAAACCCGTGCTGAGCTTGCGAGACCTGTATAGAGGTAGAAGGCATAATCCCCCTGTGTAATGTTGGTTTACTAAGTGGATAGGATTCTGGGTAGAGTTGTAGCTCTCCCCTAAACCAGGCCACTCCTACCTTACTCGTCCTTGTAGTTGATGGTTGACGGCTGGTCACTGGAGGACACCGCTGTCCTTCCTGGAGAGCCTCTGGTGGAGCAGCCCTTGTCTCTGGCTGCGTGGGCAGGTAATCACTGGAGGGGGTGGGTTAGGGAGGCGGGAGTGGTGAAGTTCGCGAGGGGGAGGTGAGCGGGTACACTGGGCAGGTGGAGGGGCACACAGGCAGAAATTAAAGTGAAAGGCCAGGAAGGGAGATACTACCGTTGGCCTACGGGGCTCAGTGATACAGGGGTCAGTCACCAGGGGGGAGTGGTAACGGGCAAGGACTCGAGGGGTTAGGGGGCTCACCCACTCACCTGCACGGCCCGGATAATAGTGGTGTGTAGGTCGAGGTGGGAATTATACATGGGGGGGGGGTAGCCTATCGGGGCTGGTGGGAGGGAGCGAGGGCAGGCACTAGGGGAGGCAGGGAAGGACGCGGCCTGTTCTGGGGACACGCGGGTGGCTGGGGGGGGCTCTAAGTGGAAACGGGCAAGGACTCTAGGCCTAAGGGGGCAGGGGGCTCACCTGCACGGCCCGGATGGTAGATGAAGAATGGTTGCCGTGTGATCGATTAGCCTCGCTATCTCGGTCCAGCACTCTAGTGAGGAGACTTTAAGGAGTGGAATCCCGCTTCTTGAGACCACCAAAGTTTGTGTGATTCATTCACTGGTAGATGTTGCACAGCACTCAATTTTGAGGTGTCAGGGTATTGGCGGTTTGCAGCCCAGGAAAGTCACAGCTCGTCGTGGGATGGCTTGAAATTAAGGTGGTTTTGAGACTGATTGGTCTAAGGGTCGGAGTTGTCGTCTTCGGGACTCCAGTTGCATGGAAAAAGCATTCAGCCCATGCACCAGTTAAACAGCAGGCATCACTGGTCGGTGGAATCAGCTTCTTCGCTTGTCAGATTTAGCTCAAGTGGTTGACTTATCTTCAGCTTCCGGATCCAGGCCATTCATCCCAGAACCCTGCCAATCGGCACACATGCTACATTCAAACTTTGGGAGGTGGATGTCCTTTTAGGACAGCCATCCTCCCAGTTAGGGCTGGTCACAATCAGGCATGATGGAAGATAAAGTACTGAGAGGTTTCTGACTCCTCCCTCGTTTCCTGTCTTCACAGACACTCCTGGGCCTCAGTGGGCTTCACAAAGGATTCCCTCTGAAGACAGAAATCAAACCAGGACCTCCCCCCTTCCAGATCAGCAGAAGGACCAGGAACCGACAAACACATGAAAAAGGGTGACAAAAGAATACAGCCACCATTCTATATGAATAGTGAGTCTTCTGTGCATTACAGTGGTTGGTTTGATGCCCAAGAAAGTCAGTAGAAGCCGTCCACTGCCACCAGCCATAAAGGTATGCTTGTCACTGTAACACAAATGTTACAGGAGCAGTGAAAAGGGGGATACACTGGATCTCCTCAGCACTCCACATAAGGTGGGGTGTGCTAATTTCACAATATAACATGTAGAGAGGATACAAATCTCTCTCTACCCTTGAGAACCTGTGTTCTGCAAGGTGACTGTAACAGAAATGTTACAGAATTCATGAGAAAGGGGATGCTATGTAACCCCTCAGCACTCCACATAAGGTGGAGTTGTGCTGATCTCACAATCGGAATTTTAGAAGGGATAAAAAGTATAACTCTGCCATTGGGAACCTTAGTTCACACAAGGAACCCAAGAGGAAATAGAAAGGGAAGCCCAAGGGGCTCCCCAGCAACACTGCACAGAAAGTGCTATGTGCTGCAATAAGTTATATGAAAATATTATTCCAAAAATAAAGTAAAGAGTAAAAGAAAGGGTGAATGGGGAAAAAGGATCCCACTCACTTAGAAACATTGAAAAAGAATCCACAAGTGAAGCAAAAAGTGCTGGGAGTCTCACAGGCAAGGGAGATTTAGCATAAATATGAAAATCTAACCTAACAAGGGGTTGAGACTGATTGTACACCAATGCGGGTCTTCTGAAGATCAGGCAGAGGAGCATGGTTTCATCAGGCCAATCACTGGAGTCGGTGCTGATCGGCTGCAGGTGCCTTCAGCGGGCTGCTCTTCTTCATAGAAATCTTGGGCCAACAGTGATCTGTCGAATAGTTGCAGGAGGAGTCCTTTTATCCAGGTTTCTGGCTGGGAGCAAGCCCACCAATGGTAAGGATCTGCACCATTCAAACCGCAGTGGTTGTCCAATACTGGAGTTTGTCACATCTGCACAGCAAACAGACTTACTGGCATCAGAGTTTGTGTATTGGGACTAGACAGTCTCAACCATTTTCTTTGGCATACACACGGCACACAAAGCCCCTTTGCCCGAGAACGCCATAGCTTTCCCTGGAAAAGGGATTTCCATCTTAGGGATTTCCTGACCTGAGAAGGCAGGAATAAGGACAAAGAAAAATATGGCCAAAGAACAAGTGTACAATCTCATGGCATGACAATCTTAGGGTGCTAGCCCCCTTTTAGTAGCAATTTGCGGTACATAAGTGCACGAGTAAAAACACCAAAATTGTAAAAACAATATCAGAGGTCACCAGCTTGTGTTAGGGACGTATGAAAAGTACCGTTATATAAAAGTTATAAGGAAGCAAAGTATCCTAACTGCACTCACTGCAATGTGATGTGTGCGATTGTAAAACTACAAGAATTCATAAAGAGAGACAAAGTCTCTCAGCAATGACAGTCTTGGGGACTAGTCAGTCTCCATATGAGACTGAGCTAAGCATACAAGGGAAGTAAAGCATAATGCTTTACTAGCCTCAAAGTCAGGGCAGGGTTCCAGCAAGCAAAATGAATGGCGGTACCTTAGGAATCAAAGGAGGGAAAGATGCAAAAAAAAATCTTTCCTAACACTGGGCCTTACAGTTTTTCAGTGCCATGACTGAAGGTGAAAATGGTAAGTCTCTGTGCAAGAACTGCACTTCATGTCACTTAAAATATTTTATGTGGAGCATAGGCATTTTAAACGTGTCTACTGCCTTGATTCCGTTCACTCTATGAATGGCTGCCATATTTGTCAGGCCTTTTTTTCTGTGCAAACCATGAGGGACAGTCACAGGAGATTGGTGACCAAGTTGTCAAACAGGATGGCAACTACCTCAAAGCAAAGGAAGGTTCTATGAAAAGTGCCGCCTCTAACAGACATGTTAAAACAAAACCAGTGAAAGGTTAACCCCTGACACCTCCCTGCCATCCATAGCAGCCAAACAATCCATTCTACCCGCTGTTACTGAACACATCAGCAGTCCCTTCCTTGATGGTACAGAGTGACTTCTCGTCCACAAAGGGCTTGGCTTCGAAGCAGTTAAATTCAACTTACTTGTTGATGACTGTCACCCTAGACTACCATCAACACCTTTCTCGTTAATAGACGAGCTATCTACAGTGCACTTTTCCAGGAAGCAGTGAACAGCCCAGTATAATGTGATCAAACATTATACAGGGGAAAGCACTGTCTATGGCAGTCATCGAGAAAACCATCACAGACAATTCCTTCCACATACACGGAAGCCATGTCTCACAGCTGTCCTGCCAACAGTGAGCCCATTGTGTACAGTGTCCAGGGGTGACATGCAAGTGCTTTCACACTTGCCAAGGTATCCGAAGCATTACTTCTTTATGCTGTGTCTGTACCAGCTGCCTCATCTTCTGACAAATCGATGCATGCTGCCAGAGATGTTAAAGCACCATGTATATTCTGATTTTGGGTGCCCAGAAAGGAATGTTGAGGACACGTATGTGGCTTTCTCAAGCCCTTACTTGATGACCAGCACCACATCAACCTGAACTAAAGGCATGTTACCACTCTGTACATTCTGTGCATGCAGACTATAGTGGTACCTAAATTAAAGGACTGGTTGTCTGTTGTGCCTTTTAGATCCAGGCACACTGTATTGATCCCAATCATAATTTTCCCTTCCAGAACAATCGCTTCCTAGAGGTGACCATAAGGTACCCTAGATCTTCTAGATAATCCACAAAGTGCCTGAGATTAGTTTCTTTCACCTCATATTCAAGGCCTGGATAAAGACATTTCTGATTTAAAGGACCTACATGAAAATCCTACATGTACTTTAAGCACCCATTTATCCTTGGATGATTTTTGAAGGTTAGGAATGATTTTCAGAACCAGCCCTTGGGGAGGGTTCCGAGGCGCAAACCTAGTTGATAAGCAAGGGCTTTTCACGCATGGTGTAACCAAATAGCGCAAGGTAACATAGGTGAGCAGTAAGAGGTCAGGGGCTGGTGTTGAAGTACAAGTAACAACACTTTGACTGCCAAGTAATAGAGTTCATCGCGGATGTATAAAAATGTTATTTATGAGGCCTAACGCACTAAGCAGGTATAACTCAAGAATACTAAGAAAACACTTCAGTACATTACAGAGTCTGCGGTAGTGACCCTGTAGTTATGGTTAGTTGCACTTCCCATAAGAGCAGTTTTTGGGCAGCTTATAACTCGCACCGTTTGACGAATTCTCACAAAACCTTGCAGGAAAAGTATAAAGCCGACTCTGAATGATTTTGCAAAGTTAAATTTTTTCGTCAAGGGGCGGCGGGAGAGCAAAGTTATAGGGGGGTCCCAAAACATTTGAAATCTGGATACACGTGAATGGAAAATGTTTTGCTTGTGGCTACAGCCCAAACCACTGAGTGGATTTACACCAAACGTGTGCGAGGACCAGCAGGAAGGTCCCAAATTTGTTTTTGTAAATTTGATGTAAATCCGTTGAGATTTTTTTTAAATGCACAAATTGTAGTGCCCAAAAAATGTGTAATGTCTCTATCCAGTCCAAGGACCCATTTCTTGATTCAGTGTCATCAGACGCCACTAGACCAATCGGAGAGCTGTGTAATGTTCGTGCACATGGTACATGGCCAATAATTGGTCAATTCAACAACGGAAGGAGCGTTTTGACAGCGATGCCATGTTGGATTTGCGCACTGTGCCCCTTAGTGCATGGACATTGCGGTAGAAAAAGCTGTTAAATTTGTGGTTATTTTGAGGATGAGAGAATATCTGGAGAGGTGGGTGAGGGGAAAGATGAAAAGGCAAATTGCTTGAGTTATTGTGTGCAGAAATACCTGTGGGGTTCTTGCAGAGTTTGTCATTTTCTATGTCTGCGGCCATTAGTAACATCACTATATGTTTGCGGACATCTATTGAGAATGGTGGTGTTATGATATATGCTACAAAAAAATGTATTTGGGTTTTATATCTATGTAAGGAAACTAGTGAGTGTGACTAATCATTTCTGGTTATTTAAGACTGTGGAGGGTGAGGGAAAGAAGAAAGAAAAAATGTATGCATTGTGTGTAAAATTGGTTGCGGGCTTGTCGCCGAGTATGGATATACTGGTAGTAAATACAATACATATTGTTGCCATGGTGTGAGAAACCTGGTGGTATTCTCTCAAGCGGATCTTGAGACTCCCTTATTCAGGTGGCCAAGAAAGTGGTGACATGCTCTGAACCCAAGCCTGGGGGCGAAAGGGCGAGAAGGGATCACCTAGATCGGGGAACCTGAGGTTGTGCTTGTGGAAATGCCCCAGGCGAGACACAGTATTATCCCGAAGAGGAAAGTGAGGAGGACTGAGTCCCTGAGGCTTTTGTAGGCTGTGCCACATCTTCCTCCCTTCCTCTCATTGCATCTCTTGCCCAAATCCAACAATCCCTCCATATTTAACAAATCCCCTAGGAACCCACAACCACTGCACTCGAGAACCACAACTCCTAGAATCCCTGTTTTTCAGTTTCTTACCCGAATATTCCCAATCATTATTCTCCACATCCCTCTGCTTATTCTTTCGTGAACTCCCACTCTGCATTAACAAAACACAATCGTTCTCACAATCGCCCCTGTTGATTTCACGTTAATAGTCCTGATCAGTCCCATTTGTTTCACAAACCCTACTGATCTCACCCTTCTGAGTCTACTAAACCCCTTAGTACGAGGGCTATAATTCCTTACACCTTTTCCCCATTCTACCCCGTAGGATACTTGGAAACTCTACCCCCACACCCCCCTTTCTGACACAAACACTTTCGCACACCACGAAAGACGGCGGACAAACACCAGCACTGTTTACCTGACATGTCCCAACACAAGGGTCAAGCAATTGGTGAGAATCACAGAAACCTGATGGCCCTTTCCCTCCCCCACAGGGATAAAAGATGGAGCACGAGACCACAAGATGAGCAAGGCAGACTGCACTATGAGAGAGCTTATTCAGCACGGCATTTCAAGAGGAGAAAGACGGCACGAACCGAGAGGGTGACAAGGAGAGTAGCAACCTTGCCCTTTCCGACCAAGGCCAGCAGAAGGGATTTTAAGGCCGCTAACAATAGCCAGCGTGTGTTGTAGATGTCACCGGTACACGGGGCGCTCCTCTGTTGATAACCAAGCCAAGGAGAGCCTCTTGCCACTGTGGAACTGACCTTGACTCCAGAGACGAGCAAAGCCAAGTGGTTCATCACAGCCGGTGAGTCGAGGGGAGAGCCGATAAGAAACCGAATTGAACAAAAGTATCAAGCGCTAATTGAAGAAAGTACAAATAACTGTTAATACGATAGGGGAAAACCAGCAACAGAGGAGTCTGGCACCGCTTGGGTGCTCACTTGGGAAACTCTCAGCAACTACCCTATTGTTAAAACTACCATTACCAGAAGGCCTTGGGTAATGGGAGAAAGGGGTCAAAGTGGTCATACAGGGGTCTAGTAAAATCCTCTGTACAGTCGAAAGTCTTTGACTGGCAGATAATTGAAGCTAAGGGAAGTGAATCCTGCCTCGTAGGAATTGTTCATGGAATTGTGTTGGCAAGAGTGAACCCGACGGAGGGATGCCGATGAAGAGCAGGTGAAGCCAAAGGTCCCGATAAATAGTGTGTAGACCAGAATGAACCCGGCAGGGGGATGTCCAAAGGGAACTGTTTAAAAAGACATTAAGATTCATAAATGTCAGAGATTAGATTGCTAAAAGCTGTGGTGAACCCAACGGAGAGAGGCAAACAGCTGAGAAGGATCTGAGGCCTGAAGTGGGGGATTCATGGGTGAAGAATCATCATCCCACTGACATATGAATGCAACAGAGAAATCTTGTGAATACGAGCCAGAGTGAACCCGACAGAGGGAGGCTGAGATTCGAGAGGGGTCTGAGCCCAGAAGAGGGGAACCCAGCGATCAGAAAGCATCATCCAAGCGCAAGCACAACCAGAACTTTTGTTTGTGTTTTTGTAAAAAAAAAAGGGTCTGAGCCCAGAAGAAGGGATACACGGGGTGAAAAGGCATCACGCCACGTGCAAGCAGAAAAAAACTTTTGTTTATTATTTTGGAACACATCAGGTCCTCTGAGGCAAGAGACTTTTTGTAGAAGAGAGACTTGGCACCAAAGGCCTTGATAGCTGAGAGCAGAACTGTAGTCGTGTGCTGTACTCTGGAGTCCTGCCTTGACCCGTGCTCAAAACGTTGGGAAAGGAGACCCAGACTACTGCATCCTGACTTATTTGTGAACCCTATCCCATTGTATTTAGTGAAAGGATTGGCAGTAGGTTTTTCTTAGCATAGGCCCTTTTTATTTGACAAAGATACCACTAGGACTGCCTTATTATTATTTGATGGTTGTAGCTTGCTCCCATCTTAGATTTAGATTAGGTGTTTTCCAACCCGCATACACAGTTTAATAAACACCCTTGAACTGTAATCACTTGTGTCTGTCTTTGAAGCATTAACAATATGTGTACTTCAAATGAAACGGCCACTGGCCACAACAATATATTTACTTTGGGTTTAATGTGTGCAACAATGTGGCTACTGGTCATGGTCACAGTAGTAGGTTTACTTCGAGGGGATTGGGTCCTCTGACGTATTCCATATCTATGACAGGTAATGTCCACAGCTGTGCTGCTTCAGAAAATCTTTGGCGTCTGCGTCCTGTGTCGATGACATAGATGCGCCGTCCCCGAGGACCTCCTCCGACGGCCGACATCACCCGATGTGATAAGTAGGACGCACGACGCCCATAGCCTCAGTTCCGTTTTTTCCGCGAACGTGTTCACTTTGTGAATCTCGGTACGCCTCGACTCGTTGGAGTTACTGTTTTCTTTCTCGGTTCGTTGAACCTGTTCAGTTTGTTTGTGGCGATGTCTTTTTCATCTTCGACCCCGCGTCCGGGCTTCAAGAACTGCGGGGACTGTGGGTCCAAGATGTCGGTCACGGACTCGCACGACGCCTGCCTCTGGTGCCTCGGGGAGGCCCACGATACGGACGACTGTGTCGACTGCCAGTCGCTCACTGCGAAGGCCTTGCGAGAACGCAAGAAGAAACTGTCGGTAGGTCGGGTGTCTAAGCCCAGGAAGTCGAGGTCTGCGGGGGTGACTCTCCGCGTCATCGTCGGAAGTCTGGTGGGTCTCCTTCCAGGAGTCGGTCTCGCCACTCCTCCGCCTCTTCTAGGCATTCCAGGAAGCGCCGGCATAGGTCGACTTCCCCGTCCTCTTCCGAGGACTCGGCGGGTCGCTTATCCCTCCATACAAGCGACACCGGAGGAATGGGCTTCCTTCGGGAAGCAGATGCTAGCGATTCTGGAAATCGCAGGGCACCGGTCCGTCTGCGCCTCCGAGTGGGGGTCGGTCGGCACCGGTCAAGAGACACCGCCCGTACGCCTTCAGGCTCGGGTGGTCGGCACGGCTCGCGGGAGAGGTCCCGCTCAGACAAGGGGAGCCGTTCTCACCATGCCCGTTCCAGGTCCCAGTCCTCGACACGCTCCAGACCGCGTGATCCTGTGACTTCTTCGATGAAGATGTCGATGCCTGTGGCGCCGAGGTCGTTGACGATTACTCTCGAGGTTCCGTCTTCGAGGGGGTCGTCGACGCCAGGCTGTCGAGAAACACGCTCTGAGCTACGGCTTCGAGGACTGTCGACGCCGCCGATGCTGGAGGCGTTGCAGCTGACGTCGATTCGCTCGGCATCGATGCCTTTTCTGTCGGCGCCGACTCGGTGGGCGCCCTCAACGCCTTTTCTGTCGATGCCGACTCGCTCGACGCCATTCGAGGTGGTGGTGTCGGAGGGGTCCTGTGGGGGTTTGCCCCTAGAAAGGCTATGGCTAAGGTCCGGCACTGCTTTGGTCCGCAGAGGTCTTCCTCTCCCCGCCTGGAGTACATTTCAGAGGGTGATGAAGGCTCTGATGGCGGTCTGGTTCCGGTTACGGTTCCGGATGAACTTATCTCAGGCCATAGTCAGTTTGATGACCTGAGGCAGTCACTGCATGATGCCAGTGGATTGGACACACCTCCGGAGGTGGTTTTGTCGGCCGGAGCCTGGCACTCATGCCGATTTGTCATATCGGCGCCTTATGTCTCGGGTTACCGAGTACTTGGGTTGGTCGGCTCCCCCAGGGGAGTTCGTTCAGGATGATCTCACGGGCATCCTTGATCTCGGTCCACCCACTGACCCGGTTTTGCCTTTTCATATGGCTTTGCAGAGAAGGGTGGCGGCGGCTTGGACTGCTCTGGAGAGTCTCCCGGCAGTGGGCAAGTCTTTGTTGCGAAAATACCGTCCAGCCATTAGCGACCCCTGCTGCTTCTCTAGGCACCCCACCCCAGAGAGTTTGGGGGTGCAGGCGGCTACGGCCCCGGCAAAGCAGGCGTCGTATCCTACCATCCCTCTGGATAGGGACGACAAACGTTTTGACGGCTGGGCGAAGAAAGTGTTTTCTTCTGCGGGTATGGCACTTCAGGCGGCCAACTCCATATGTGCCTTGTCTCGTTTCACGCACACTCTGTGGAACTGTGTTGCATTAGCGGCTGATCATATTCCTGAAGGGGACGAACGGGATTGTTTCCTTGCTATGGTTCAGGATGGCAAGGATGCCATGTGTGAGGCCGTTCAGTCGGGTTTGGACTTGGCGGATTGTGTCAGCCGGTCCATGGCGGCGAGCACCGTAATGCGCAGGTTTGCGTGGTTGAGGAAGTCTGGGTTCGCTCCTGATGTGCAGTCCCGGCTCCTCAACATGCCCTTTGACGGTGAACACCTTTTTGGCAGCAAGGCTGATGAGAGCCTTGAGAGGTTGCAGTCCTCCAAAGCTGCAGCGAAGTCGTTGGGTGCTGCAGTTCGACAACCTCCGCCTTTTCGTCCTAGGGGACAGCAATGGAGGGGAGGTTCCTTTCGCTATTACTCGTCCTTCAGTAAAGCGAGAGGAGCTAGCAGTCAAAGAGGCCATCGTAAGAGTGCCAGAGGTGGAAACAAAGGTACTCGAGGTGCCAAGGCCGCTCGTGCAGTTGCCTCTTTGCCCTCAGGCAACGCCGCAGCCGCTACCACTCAGTCATGAGGCCAGGTCCCATGGTTCACCGGTTGGGGGAAGGCTGGCGCAGCATCTTGTAGAGTGGCAAGCCATTACTTCAGATGTGTGGGTTCTGGAGATCATAACCCACGGCTACTGTCTTCCTTTTCGGCAGAGGCCTCACGACAATCCACCAGGGAACCTCTTTGAAGAGTCCGGATCCTCTCCTTGCGCAGGAAATTCAAGCCCTGCTGGAGAAAGGCGCCATAGAACTAGTACCTGTAGCGGAGAGGAACAAGGGATGGTATTCCCCTTATTTTTTTATTTCAAAGCAAGACGGGGGATTGAGACCCATCATGGACTTGCGCGGTTTGAACAAACTCCTCAGGAAGGACAAGTTCAAGATGGTGACTCTTTCTCAAGTCCTCCAGGCCCTTCAACTTCAGGACTGGTTGGTGTCTCTCGACCTCAAGGATGCTTACTTCCATGTGCCGATCCATCCCAAGCACAAGAAGTACCTGAGGTTCGCGGTTGGCGACTCGCACTTTCAGTTTCGGGGCCTGCCGTTCGGATTGACCTCCGCTCCGAGTGTTTTCACCAAGCTCATGGTGGTGGTGGCAGCGCATCTCAGGAAATGGGGTATTCATGTCTACCCCTACCTGGACGATTGGTTGATCAGGGGGAGCTCTCCCGAGCAAGTCCTGGATCATCTGTCCGTCACCTGCCACTCCCTTCACAGGCTGGACTTCTCCCTCAATTTAAAGAAGTCCCATTTGACACCAACGCAGCGGCTCCAGTACATCGGAGCAGTGCTCGACACGTCCCTGGGGCAGTGTTTTCTTCCTCAGGTGAGGGCTCTTCACATTCAGCAGATGGTGCACAAGTTCCAGTTTGCCCAGACTCTCCCAGCGTCCGAGTTCTTGAGTCTGCTCGGCCTCATGGCATCCTGCATTCTTCTGGTGCCAGAGGCTCGTCTGTGGATGAGATCTTTGCAGTGGGTGCTCAAGCTCCAGTGGTCTCAGTCCTCCGGCAGGCTGTCGGACCCTGTTCAGGTGCCGCCCTCGGTAGCCCGGGACCTTCTGTGGTGGGCCATCGAGGGCAATCTGATGAAGGGTGCCCCATTTTGGCTGCCCTGGCCGGAGGTGACGATCGTGACGGACGCATCCCTCACGGGATGGGGAGCTCATGGCAACGAGCTGACACTCAGCGGTCGTTGGTCTCTGTCGGAGTCCAGACTCCATATCAATCTGTTGGAGCTGAGGGCCGTCAGGCTAGCCCTGCAGGCTTTTCTGCCGACTGTGCGCGGAAAGTGTGTCCTGATTCTGACGGACAACACGGTGGCCATGCACTACCTCAACAAAAAGGGGGGGGGGGGGGGCAGGGTCACTTCCGCTGTGCAGGGAGGCGATGCAGCTCGAGTTCTGGGCCATCCAGCAGGAAGTTTCGATCTCGGCAGTTCATCTGGCCGGAGACGACAACGAGACGGCGGACGCTCTGAGCAGGCAGAGCACGATCTCTCATGAGTGGGAGCTGGCTCAGGAGATTCTCCTGGAGATCTTTGCCCTTTGGGGGACCCCTCAAGTGGATCTCTTCGCCTCCAATGTCAACCGGAAGTGCGAAAGGTTTTGCTTGCGGGAATTTCCTCCAAAAGGAGCCTTAGGAGACGCGTTTGTGGTGGAGTGGTCATTCCCACTGCTGTACGCGTTTCCTCCAGTCCCCGTCATCTCGCAAGTGTTGCAGAGGTTACGGAGGTTCAGTTCCCGGATGATCCTCATTGCTCCGGCGTGGGCCCGGAGGACGTGGTACCCGGACCTTCTAGACTTGTCCATCTGCCCTCCACGTCGTCTTCCCTACCGAGACGATCTGCTCTCACGGGAGGGGGGTCAGGTTCTCCATCCAGAGGTCAGATCCCTCAATCTTCACGCTTGGCTTCTGAAAGGTTGAGGTATAAGGATTGGGACCTCCCTGAAGACATGATGGAGGTGTTGCTCTCAGCCAGGCGGCCGGCAACTAAGTCTCTGTACCGTTGCCATTGGAGAAAGTTCTGCGACTGGTGCAGAGTTCAGAATATGGATCCTTTTGAATGCGACATTCCCATGGTTTTGTCTTTTTTGCTTTCTTTGGCCCACAGGGGCTTGCAAGTGGGGACCATAAAGGTTACCTGGCGGCGCTGTCCATATTTAAGGGCTCGTCTGAAGAGTGTTCCTATTTTAAGATTCCTTTAATTTCGCAGTTTTTGAAAGGGCTCACTAATGTGTTCCCTCAGTCACCTTTTTTGGTGCCAGGTTGGGATTTGAACCTTGTTCTTAAGTTTCTTATGGGTGCTCCGTTTGAGCCTTTACATTCTTGCCCTTTGAGGCTGCTAACTCTGAAAACTGTGTTTTTACACAGTGCCTCTGATTTACAGGCACTTTCAGTTAAGCCACCCTTCACTGTATTTCACAAGGAAAGGGTTGTCCTTAGAGTTCGTCCTTCTTTTCTTCCGAAGGTGGTTTCGGAATTTCATTTGAGCCAGAAGGTTGTTCTTCCGGCGTTCTATCCTCCTCCACATACTGGTGAGGAAGAGGAGAGGCTCCATAGGCTTGATCCTAGGAGAGTGTTGAGCTTTTATATCTCACGCATGTCCCGGGTCAGAGTGGACGATCAACTTTTCATTGGTTATGCTGGAAAGCGTTTGGGACAAGCTGTGACGAAACAGACTTTGTCTCGTTGGATTATTTTAGCTATCTCCGAGTGTTACCGCTTGGCGGGTAAGGACCCTCCGGCTGGCTTGCGGGCCCATTCTACCAGAGGAGTGGCTGCGTCTACTGCCCTGCAGAGGGGAGTTCCTATTCGTCACATCTGTGATGCAGCCACCTGGGCTTCAGTACATACTTTTGTACGCCACTATTCCCTCGATTCCATCAGGGGGCAAGATCTGGCTTTTGGCAAGGCAGTTCTCTATTCCGCAATTTGATTGGGCATGCTAAATTTGTATTCTAAATTCTTTCCCACCTCCTTGCTTGGGTACTGCTTTGGGAGTCTGTCATAGATATGGAATAT
Organism: Ambystoma mexicanum; assembly: GCF_040938575.1. Classification (NCBI taxonomy): domain Eukaryota; kingdom Metazoa; phylum Chordata; class Amphibia; order Caudata; family Ambystomatidae; genus Ambystoma; species Ambystoma mexicanum. Next base: position 665,341,131 of record NC_090936.1, read on the forward strand.
GTCGGAGGACCCAATCCCCTCGAAGAACAAGTTACTTTCTTACCTGGTAACGTTCTTTCGATGGGATGGTCCGACGACGTATTCCATATCGCTCCCTCCCTGCCTTCCCCGCTGCAGAATTTCTTTTGCGATTGCAGCTTGCGTTCCGCAAGGCCTCGTGTGTCTGACTGGCAGAAAACTGGTGGCACACGTTCTGGGGAAAAAACTATAACTGAGGCTATGGGCGTCATGCGTCCTACTTATCACATCGGGTGATGTCGGCCGTCGGAGGAGGTCCTCGGGGACGGCGCATCGACATCATCGACGCAGGACGCACACGCCAAAGATTTTCCTAAGCAGCACAGCTGTGGACATTACCTGTCATAGATATGGAATACGTCATCGGACCATCCCATCGAAAGGACGTTACCAGGTAAGAAAGTAACTTGTTCTTTGCTTTCAATGCTTAAAACAATGGGTTAAATGCCTGCAACAATGTGTCGTGGCATTGGGTACAATCTGGCCACTGGCTATGGGCACAATAGTAGGTTTACTTTGGTTCAACTTCAGATCATCCCCTAAGTGTGCTCAATTAGTTTCTTGTATACTTCTCAAATTCCCCCCATTTCCTAGGGAATTTTTGCCTGAAGATTCGAAAGGGAACACACAGTGTTCAACTCAGGCGAGCTGTGATGCAGAAAGTGTTGATGGCTCAACAGAAGAAGAGCATAGAAAATCCACAGATTCTGACTGTAACAAAACCCAAATGACATTATTTAGCAGAGCTTAAACGCTACAGGAGAGGCAACAGGACACAATATATTGCAACTAAAAGAGTATGTTTTTTAGAAGACAGAGGGAAAAATACAGATTTACAGGGAGTAAACAGGCAAGAGAGGAAAAGGATAACACTGATCTAAGTGAACATCAAAGGGGTCTAGACAAGATCATAATTCCGAAGAACACTGAACAAATGATTTCAGAAAATGATTAATTTGTCAAAAAGAATCTTAAGTGAGTCCGAAATATTGATCCTAAAACAAAATTAATCTTTGCTCCAAACTCGAATCTTAAACCAGTAAATTTTATGCAGACACGTATATATTTTGCAGAAAATTAAAACAAGACAAATTTATGAATTTGGAACAGAAAATGGAGGTAAAAAGTATTATTGCTAAAGAAATATCACTACACTCTTAATGGTGTAGATCCTATTGTTATTAATGTCACTAGAAGAGGAGAATTAAACAATGTTAACATTAATGAACTAGATGTAGAGCATGGGGCAAGTAGAGAGAATTGCTTAAAGAAAATGTAATAGGTATATTTTTTATTAAGTATCTAAAGACATTATTCAGTTGGATCAAAAAAGAAAGAAAACCAAACCAGCCCATTCACAAAATTTAATTTGACCAGGGAACAAAATAGGAGTTTAAAAACCACTAGACGCAGAGACTAATATAGTCATAAAACAAGTTTACAATGGTGGCAACATCGTTATTATGAATAACTGAAATTATATTCAAATGGGGGACAGTCCTTTACATATGGAGGGCGATTACAAAACTGTTTAGGGTAATCCATGGATGTTGTTAAAACAAGAAACTAATAAAAAAAAAATGTGGCATGAAGAGGGAATTATTAACACTTAAGATTTTAATCACTTACAAGTGAATTGTCCAGCCAAGCCATTTATATATTTTTACTTAAGGTTCACAAGGAATTTGTAAATCTGCCAGTAGGGAGACCAATAGTGAACATCACAAGGTCAACTCTGGAACCCCTTTCAGAGTTTGTGGATAGTTTTCTGAATATAATGATATCAAATTTAGATGCTTATACAAGAGACAGAATCTTTCCATTCCATTTCTTGTAATTGCAAGATATGCATACTAACTGGTTGGCCACATTAGGCGTGGTAGCATTATATGCTTCAATAGAACATGAATCAGCGTTACAAGCAATTGTTATTGTAACATAACAATTGAATACTTTTATAACAAAAACTGCAACTTATATTTGGGAAAAATATATGCTGTTAGACCTAACAAACCTAATACTGAAAAACAAGTTTTTTATGTTTAATGATAACCTATATCTACAAAAAGAAAGGGCTAGCCATGGGTTCGAAATGACCCCCTCAGTGGAGAATATCTTTTTATGGGTTTCCTGGAATAGACCTATATCTATAACAAACTGCATTGTGTCATCGAATGTTGTCACTATATTGAGGACATTCTTCTGATTCGGGCAGGGGTGGAAATGGTACTTCAACATTTTAAGTCATTCTTAAATGAGAATGGATGTGGAATACTATTTACCTCAAAGAAGGGTTTGGGAGAGCCCAAATAACCACTTTTTACAAAAATGGTCCTATAACCTAATTTTGGGAAGGTGAGACTAATCAGTAAGAAAAAGGTAGAGAAAGAGTTTCTTCAACAGTCACTTACTCTAGAACATTGCTACAAATCACATTTATAAATGAGTGATAAATAATCAATACAAAATAATGTTATTAAGAGTCAATACAAGGTAAAAATCTCATGAGGTAGAAACTACAATACAGTAAATTACATTAAAAAAAACCTAAAACAAGCATATTTGAATATGCTAATGACCAAACATAAAAAGTAAACGAGCATCAATTGTTTATGACAAAAATCATGAGAAGATAGACCTGTCTTTTCATTTTTATCAATGAAATATCAATTTTCAATTTAAATAGTACACTTGCTTGTTTTAGGGTTGTTTTATGTAATTTACTGTATTTACATTTATTTGTAAATGTGATTTGTAGCGATGTTCTAGAGTAAGTGACTGTTGAAGAAACTCGTTCTCTACCTTTTTCTTATTGATTATACTATTTACCTCAACATTTAACAAAGATAAAATATAATTCCTAGCTTTAGAAGTAGGTATTATTGCCAAAATGAAACAATGACATTTCGAAAACCCACAGACGGTAACATAACACTTTCTGCAGACAGTTGTCAGAAGAAAAGTATTATTAAAAACGTACCACTTGGTGATTTTTTCTGAACCCGTCGAAATAGTAGGAATACATTTTTCCTTGATTGTGAAAAGCAGAAAAATGATTCGTAGAACAATGTTATAGTAATATAGATATTCAACATGCTGACTCTATAGCGCACAAGCATAAGAGATTTATTAATACCAAAAATAAAAAAGCTATTGGAGAAAAAATGGGTATTACTCAATTTGATCTATTTTAATTGATTGAATGGTACATCTGGCCGAATTCGACTAGTACCATTCGATCAAGTAAAATAGATCAAATTAGGTAATTAATAGCGATCATGGGAAGCGGGGGTGTTCCCCACGCCCCATTTTCGGTATTGATTGCCTTGGAGGGTTGCTGGGGTGACCCCCACTTCCTGGGGATTGGAGTCAGGGGACGGAAAAAACAGAAAAGGGGACCCTGCGGTGTCGGATCCAACCTGCATAAGAGGGATGGAACGGACACCGCAGGAGAAGGTGGAGTGTATTGGGGCATGGAGGGGCATAGATTTGAGGAGTTTGACCCGGCAACATTGGTTTTGCAGCAAAATTAACTGCGGTCCATTCCGCAGCAAACAATTCTGCAAACAATTCTGCCACGGCCAAATCGCACAGATCCCGAAAAATGTCCAACACAATATTGTAACAAGTAATCAGTTATACAACATTTTAAATAAACACTGGCAAACGTTGATGCTTGACAAAGAATTGGTTATTTTTAAGTGAATGGCTTAATATTCAGAAAAAAGGTTTCTTTAATTGTGCAACTTGTAATTACTGCAAATGTACAGATAACCAAAGATTTTTTTAAAGACATTAACGAGAGCTTATTTGAAATCAAAGAATGTATTAACTGTAAGAAATGTGTAATCTATTGCATAATGTGTATTTGCGGAAATGTATACATTGGCAGTGCGATAAGAACTGAGAATGTATGATCACTTAAAAGCAATTGGAATACGAGAAATTAGATATCCATTAGCCTTACATTGGAACCAGGAACATAAAGACTGCAACATGGGGAAAATCTGTTTCTGTGGTATAACAAATATGAGATTGAAACGTGGAGGTGATGAAGAAAAACATTTGAGACAAGAAGAAGCAAAACTTATCTTTCTTTTGTGGATTTAAATATGGACCACGAGTTACATTAATTTTTAGGAAGATAAAAGATACAGTAATTGGGAGGTTATGTATGAATAGGACTGGCAATCTACAAGTCATTGATTTGTAAAAGATTTCCTTGTTCTGCTTTTATATTTTCAGAAATATGTATGTATGATAGAGTTCAGAAGGTGTTTTGTAATGGAAATGGAATCCAAATTCGTGAACTGGCAGACAAAGTAGTGACAAATTGCTTTACGATAACTCGGTGAAACATACATTAACATTCATGATGAAGTAGGATTTTTTTTATAATGTATAACATTCTGTGTAGTCTAGTAAGACTATTTGGGAAACACAGTATAATCTTAAAATAACAATTTTTCCAATGGTGACCTCATTTTTATTTTTTTGGATGGATCTAATTTACAAACTAAAGTAAGCATGTATATACATACGTAAATATTGTCATACTGCAATAATTACAAGTAATATGGCTTGTACAAATAAAACAATTCCAAGATGGCACCACCTTTTTGGAAATGTGTTTTGACAATTTGAAGTATGCAAATTAGATTCAATTGTTAGGGAAGTATGAAACCTAAGTCCGCTTTGAAGAAGCTTGCAAGGGGGCCATGTGAATTGATGCGACACCTTAGCGAAACACGTGTTGGCAGTGACCTATGCATGATATGAGGCAGGGATTTAGGGCGGATATATATTGACTAGCGGAGTGTGGCAAGAGTGTTGTGCTGTGGTGGACCCTTTCTCTTTGGATCGTGTTGTGCTGAGCGGAGCAAGCAGAGACTTTTCACACTTTCTACTATTTCAGAGCCGGGAGGAATCCTCCATCTCCTCAAACCTCTGAAGTCCAAATCATCAATAATGACCCACGAAATGCCAGCGACTCAGAGGTGAGTTCTCCGATACATTATCCTTCAAGGAAACAACTTTGCCAAAAGACTTCAGGCTCAGGTTATTAAACAAATGAAGACCCAACCCCCGCCCCTGGCTACTTTTCGGTGGGACCTCTTACAGTCTGTGAAATCTTCGTTCTACAGAAGACATGGTTAACATTCAATATTGAAGTTGATGGTTACTTAACATTCCAAACATCGGCCATAAGGGGGAACTGTGGCTGGCCAGCTGGTGGGCTGCTGATCCACTTGGGTCCCCCGGGTGGCAACATCTTGGCAGTAGAAGTATCGGTTAATGACGAGGGTGGGAGAGTATGCTAGTTGTGAATATTTACGATCCCCCTGGCCTCAATACCTCTGAGATCGTGTGTTTGATGATCTAGATAAGATCCTTATGTCTTGGTGTAACACACTTGCCAATAACCCGGTGATCCTTTGTGGTGATTGGAATGCCAGATGTGTGGATAGGGATGGGAGCCGGAAGTATAAAAATGTCTCAATATTGTAATATGTTGCAACAAACTTCAACACTAGGGGTATGCAGTGGTTAGATTATCTAAAGGAATGCATTATGACCATATTAAACAGATGAATAATGGGGGACCAACCTGGTAGTTTTACCTAGTCTGTAGGTACAAAAAAGGACACTTTGGACTACATATCTGGCAATGATTGTTTGCTGTAACGGGTAGTAGTATTAAAAATGGTCTTTAATGAGTATAGTGATCATGCTACACTTACTTTGGTCATTAAGACAGATGGTGGTCCCATAGAGACTCGTATGTGTGGGGACCTGATGTCTAATCATTCCTGAAACAGTAACAGGTGGAACCAGAGCAACATCGCCAAATGTGTGCCTCAGTTCCCCCCCCCTCCCCCAGGTTTTTTTTGATTGGAGCAGTCTTCAAGGCACAAATGCTGAAGCTATCAAAGACTGGCTCCATAAACTAGCTCATTCCATTGGTGCCTGCCATAGAAATCCAACATTGGTTTCTAAAGCCAGAGTGGGCAAACCACCGGACATAAAGATCGGAGATAATAAACGCAAGATACGCAGGGCAATTAGAGCTCTTTCAGGGCATAGGCAACATTATGGCGCCTCATTCCTGGTGCATCGTGCAATTAAAACCATAAAAGGGAAATTCCGTACCTGGCTAAAACATCAGTCAATCCAGAGGTCCGAATGGCAGAACTTTGTCCAAGTACTGACTACTCAAGACAGTCGTAAAATATGGAAGATCTTGGCAACTGCTAGAGGGGAAAGGTTAAACAAGATCTTAAACCCGATATCTGGAGCCGGATGGAACAGATAAATCACTGCTAAGTTTTACAAGCCTGAAATTCCTGCCTGGTCTGTTTGTTCAGAGGGGCCTTGGCCATTACTGATGAGCCGGAAGATACTGTCGGAGGCCATTTTAAAGCTCAAGACCTCTAATGGCCCAGGCCCGAATAGATGAGCAAATATTGTATTAAAAGAGGAACTTGCCAATTGGTATTGTTTACCTTATTCTCACAGGTCTGCAGAGAACGCAAGATACGAGCCTCATGGCAGCAGTCCGTACTTATACCTGTCCACAAAAAAGGGGACCATACTAACCTCAACAACTACTGTCTGCTGCCCATGTTGGACATCACTAATAAAAATCTTTGCATCTCTGGTATTAAGAGTTACATAATTGGGCATCTATTAATAATATACTTAATTCCGCTCAGACTGGCTTCCGGCCTGGCTTTGCCACCTCTCACAACATACCTGATACAGAACCCTCGAAGTAGGAGGGATGTCACATTGTATATTGCTTTCGTGGATTTCTGAAGTGCTTTTGATCAGGTGACCAGGAACACACTCTGGACCAAGCTTAGGAATTTAAAATGCCCTGAATGGCTTGTTAATATCCTGACTCTTTTGCACAGTGACAACAGCACTAGAGTGAGGTTGGACAATGGGGGGTCGCCACATCCATTCCCATAAACATGGGAGTCAAACAAGGGTGCGTAGTGGAACTGCACATGGTGGGTATGCTGTATGCCGATGACTTGAACCTGTGCGATCAGACCTATACTGGCATGAAGAACATGCTAAATAAATTATCAGCATACGCCTAGCAACATGGCCGGATTATAAATCTAGAGATGACCGGCATAATGCTGGTCACCAGGAAAAAGGTGATTAGGACAAGGATGGACACTTTGTTTGGCGTCATCGACTATGTACAGTCCTACCCCTATTTGGGCCTAGAGACAAATTATATAGCTGAATATAGTCATATAATAAATAACAAAAGCAAACTCGAGGGATCCTTCTGGCGATCTTCTTTGGGCTTAGGCCCATCGTGTTCTATGAAATATCTACGCCTAGAATTGGGTCTAACCTCACTGAGGGGCGTGGTCATTCGGGCTAGAGGCTGCCTATACTTAAATTCCCGATCTGGTGATTTCTGCAAACTAATGGCCGCACTGGAGCAGAGCTACGATGCAGATGATGTACCTCGGGGGTTGGGGGGGGGGGTCCAATTACAAGGCATTAAATGAAGCACTCTGAGATAAATTGGATCCCATATTTCAGCAAAAATACCCCCTACATCCACATGAAAGTCTTTTGAGAGGAAATTCAATAAGTGGGATTGGTGTAACAATTCTGCCCACCTCTCAAAGCTAAAGGGATACGAAGCAGTTTCTCACATGGTACACTGTTCGAGGAGGACTCAGCCTTACCTGATGATATGCCCAGACCCTGCGGTAAGACAATTTCTGCTGAGGCTCCGTACAAATCAACTGCCTTTATTGTCTGTCTTGATCTCAGCTGGGCCTAGCTGCCGAGGACAGGCACTGTCTTATTTGGGGGCTCAAAGATAAAACTGAAACTGCCAGGCATGTGCTTACACAGTGCCTTTAACTGGGCCTTCTATAAGTGTGTAACCTTGGCAGTCTTTTGCACAGGTACGAGGCAATTTTATCAGATTCCTTTTGGGATTGTTTAAACGTGAATACCATCTCTACACAAATTTCATTGTACCGGGTCTGGCTGCAGGTTAAGACTTTACTGTTTGTCTGACAAGGTGATTGAATTTTGCCAAACGCCAGTAAGGCGTGTCAAGCATTTATTGAAAATACTGATCGTAATAGTAGGGTTACATGATTTGGCGGCATTGCTGTATGACGGCTTGCTGACAAGAGTAAACACAAGCGGATGCCTTATTAATTTACCTGTTGCCCTGAAGCACTTGGGCATCTGTGTTGGACAGGTGAGATAGCTGGGACGGCAGATGGAGATGCTTTCCTGACTCACTTCGGTTTGAAACATACCCATATCTTCTGAACGGTAATATTGGGTTGGAACAGGTCTCGAACTAATGAGTTACAGGAATGTTATGACATTACGAAAGAAAATCCATGACATCTTATCTGTGTCTCATTTTATAGATTTTATGGACCTTGTGGACTAATTTGAACACTGAATTAACTATGTAATTGTTACTTATGTCATCGCTATTTTTATGTATTGCTGTATTTAATTTGGTTTAATGGTTTATGCTAGTCTAGAACTATGTAATTCTGTCGATCTAATTTGATCTGATTAATGTTGCTGTCTGTTATTATGTATTGTTTGTTTAGCTGTTGATTTCTTATATCATTGACTATTCTTATCTCCATTTGTGTAAGGTTCTGAATGTACTAAATTGCAATAAAGAAATTATAATATTGACTAAACAAATGCATTGTACATGAATGCCTTGTTTAAGTATGTATTGTTAGGCAGGAACCGAGGTACAACATAGATTTGCTAAATCAGTGGATGTATTTGTTGTATTGCAAAAGAAAATAAGATGATTAAACAATGCATCTAAACATCGGGACCTGACCAACATGGTAACCGGAAACAAAGCTCTAAGTGATACTCATACGTCACACCCCCTTTACTCCATCCTTGTGGGCGTCCCCCAACATGGGAACAGTACTGGAAACTTTGGCAGCAAAAATTGAGCTTCCCCTTTAAATTAAGTAGAGCTGCCCCCAAGACCCCGCACCTCTCCTCAGGTCCTTTTTCTGCACTGACGGTGTCTGATCTGGCAGCTAGGTGCAGACAATTGTTCAGCTTTCTGCGTACTCCCCATTCTTTGTTTCTTTTAATCTTCACCTCTCTTCAGTGCCTTGCCTCCCCCAGCGCATGTCTGCTGCAGGAGGCTTCACAAGATGTGCATCCTGGATCGTTAGTTTCTGGGCTCGGACCCCCATGCACTCTGTCTTGAGTGCCTGTGGCTTGACCACCGCTGTGACGTTTGAAAAGCCTGCAGCGTTCTTGTTCACCTAGCCTTGAAGAATCATCTTTCCCACTGGTGGGAGATCTTCCATTCTTCTCCTCTGGGTCATCTGAGAGAGTATATGTTGTCAATACAAGGTAGGTCCTTTATTTAGCAAGGCACCTCAGCACGGAGACTCCTTCCCAGGGATTTCCACTGGGAAGGGGGCCTTGGATTCTGGTTCTGGCAGACCGGAGGCAGTTAAGGCTACTGGCTCCCAAGCCGAGGGGACCAGGGGCTCTTCCGGCCGGTCCACGGAGGGGTGATCCAGTTAGTTATCCTCTTCTGGCCCAGCGGACAAAAGATAGTCGTGTTCTACCTCCAAGAGTCAGTTCAAAGCACAATCCAAAACAAAGGTAGGAAAAGGTGGGTGAGGCGCGCACTCCAATTCCTGGCCAATATACTACCTGAAGAAAGAAAAAATATATAACTGGGTTAAATCCCAAAAGTGTCCAATTCACTGGGTTAGATCCCAATTGCTGCCAAAATATTCACAGGGTTGGATCCCTTCTGCTGCATTTCTGCTGCTGTTCTCCTCCTAGCGCTTTCGTGTCCCAACACTCTTCAGGGAGGCTGTATTGCCTTGCTTTTCAGGTGAATCCAATTAAATTGCTAATTTAGTCTCCAAGTATTATGGGAGCTGTAGTGAAAACATGTTTGTTCAGTTCTGGTGACCAAGGAAAGACTCCCCTACAGGAGCACACATCTTACCCTTAGCAGGGGGAGGGGGGAAAACCATAACTATGGTTCTCCATTGTAGGGCAAAATATCCCCGGTGCTGCAGCCTCTGGAGTCCAGATCTCCAAAAATTACATGTAAAAAAGAGGGGGTGAGGCACGCACTCCAATTCCTGGCCAATATACTACCTCAAGAAAGAAAAAATATATAACTGGGTTAAATCCCAAAAGTGTCCAATTCACTGGGTTGGATCCCAGTTGTTGCCAAAATGTTCAGAGGGTTGGATCCCTTCTGCTGCATTTGTGCTGCTGTTCTCCTCCTCCTAGCGCTTTCGTGTCCCAACACTCTTCAGGGAGGCTGTGTTGCCTTGCTTTTCAGGTGAATCCAATTAAATTGCTTATATATTTTTTCTTTCTTCAGGTAGTATATTGGCCAGGAATTTGAGTGCGCGCCTCACCCCCTCTTTTTTTACATGCAATCCAAAACAAATACCAGATCCATAGCAGATGGCGCCCAGGTTACCAGAGCCACCTCCCATTTCCAAGGTCGACGCGCTTGCCTCAGCGTCTGGGGGCCCATCTATGTCTGAGCCAGCACATGGCGTGGGGCCTGCGCACCCCACCCCCCCCCATGCAGCAGAACCAACAAGGCCGCCAGCTATCTTGGATTCGGATTCAGGGGCTCTCCCGGGTCCTTCACACACAGAGTGGGCCATGCATGAAGGTTTCAGTCCCCTTCCCTCCTGAAGCGGTGGCAGACCCCATGGTACAGGCAGATGGTCTATGCAGGGTTACATCCACCCCTCGCAGCCTCACAGCTACATGCTCAGGCTCCTAGACGCTTCGATCAGGAAAGGAGGGCTAGCGCTTCCTTCTCATGCGTGTCCTGCAAATGTCGGGGCTCCTCAAAGGCATCATCAAGGAGGTGATCCCACAGGTCCTGCTTCCTAGGCCTCTGCCTCTGGGGCCCCTCTGGTTCCTCCGGTGTTTCCAGTGCTGCTGTCCGTTCCTCCTCCATCCAGGCCCTGCCAGTACTTCTGAGCCCTCCTTCTCTGGTACCATTAACACCTCCACTGCAGCCGCCTATGGTTCCACAGCTACCTTTGAGTTCAAAGGGGGGGGGCCCTCCGACCCGTCTCCCAGCACCTGGTCTCCCCTCAGTCTGGAAAAAGGGGGTGGGGGAGATGACAGCGATGACGATGCCCCCAACAAAGAGTCTTCGGTGTCAGTGAAGGCGTTTCATGACAGTCTTTAGGTCCTTGCAGAGTTCTTGGGTGTCCCCCAGCCAGAACAAGCACCCCAGTAGTCTGGGGTGTTGGTGGAGGTTCAAGTTGTTCATTCCTCTTAAGAAAGATGTCCTGCAGATGGTGAGGAAGGTCTGGGAGAAACCCAGGGCCAACGCCCAGATGATCAAGTAATTGATTGGTTGGTTCAGGCTTTTGAATGGGGAACCAGTCTTCCTCGCCCCCCACCCTCACTCTTCAGTGGTGGCAGCAGCGGCATTCTTGTATTCCAAGACTTTGTCTTCTTCAGCAGGGGCCATCTCCAGTTGTCTTTCCAAGGATGACAAAGCCCTTGAGTCTTTTGGCAAGTGTTGCTACCGCAACTCTGGGCTGCACTTGCGGCAGTCCAATGCCCTCCTAGCTGCGGCGAACCAGAAGCTGTGGTGAGAAGTCAGGGCGTTCCTGCCAGATCTCCCCTTGAAGGGGCAGGCCACTCTCAAAGCCAGCCTGGTATATGCCCAGAAAGTTGCGCAGAATCTCATGTAGTCTTTGGTCTCCCATGTTGGCACTGTCAGCAGAGGGTTGTGCCTGGGGGTTGTGATGAGACAGATGGCGTGGATGCATGGCACCAAATTCTCCGGCGATGGGCAGGAGAGGATCCTGGTTCTTCCTTTTGAGGGGTCATCTTTTTCATTCATCTACAGATGACAAGCTGACAAAAAAGACCTCTATGCAGACCGCCAGGTCCTTGGCCATCCTGACTAAACCTGCGCAGAGGTCCTTCCCTCGGTCCCAGGGCAGGACTGACTTCAAACACCATGCTTTCAGCGGCTTCAAGGGGTTTCGAGACGTTGGGGCGCGGAAACCAGATAGGTCCCCCAGCGACCACAGGCGGAAACAGCAGAGGACACCCCACTTTTTTCCGCTCCCCCTCCTCTGCTCCTGCCTCAGATGCCAGAAATCAATGACAGAACGGTCAGGGAACACAACTTGCCTGTAGGGGGGTGCTCTTCAAGGACAGCTGGAAGTGTTTTCAAGAGTCCTTGGATCCTTTCTGTAGTCTCCACCGGCTTCAGTCTTTCTCTTCCTTTTCCTCTACCTTCTTCTCCTCCCCTGCTTCAGATAGGTTTTCCAGCCCTTTTATGGGAGATTCTCTTTTGGGTATGCAGGCAGTGGAGCCTGTTCCTCAGTCAGACATGGGCTCTGGTTTCTTCTCCAGGATTTTTGCAGCACCCAAGAACAACCAGGCTGGCCTGAGTGTAGTCCTGGACCTGTCATTCCTCAACCTATCTTTACCGCTCGATTTGCTTACTTCAGCACAAATAGCAGAGTCTCTCTGCGTGGGGACTGGATGTGTTCCCAAGAACTCAAGGATGCATACTTTCATGTCCCCATCTACCAGCCGCATCGGGTATTTCTGTGGTTCACGATTATGTTGTACCACTTCCAGTACAAAGTAATGCCTTTTGGCCTCAATTCGGACCTTTGTGTGTTCATGAAGCAAATGAATGCAGTGGCTGGTCTCCGCCTGGAGGGCCATCACTTGTACCCCTATCTGGACAACTGGCTGGTGAGGGCTAGCTCGCCCAAGGGGGTGGTGCACTCCTGGTAACGGCTGGTGGATGTTCACCAACTGGAGTTCTCCCTCAACCAGCGGAAGTCTCATTCTTGGATCTTCTGCAGTTGTGCCCCCTAGGGCCCTGTCCATCTTTTTTCGTTCCCCAGCATGGGCTTTCTGACTCTGGAGGGTGGGGATTCCTGACCAACTGAGACTGTACCATGCGCAGTTGTCTCAGCACAACTGGGACATCGTACAGGAGGCCATCTATGCAGTCTCATTACAAGAGCAAGTGGGCTAGATTTTGCCACTGGACTCGCGACAAGGGGCTAGACCCCCTCACCTGCTCCATTGACGACATACTGGCTTTTTCCGCACATCTGTCTTGCTCGTGTCGATACCTGCCACACCTATCTGGCGACCATTGGGCCTACAAGAATTCCCCAGAGCACATCTTTCACCAGCCAACCCGGTGGTTAAGGCCCACCTCAAAGGGTTGTCCAGGCTCTTTCCTCTGGTACATAGGCTGCTTCTGGTCTGGGACGTTAATGTGGTCTCGCTGCACATGCCCTTCGAGCCGAGGGCTTCGGTGAACATCCGGCTGCTAACACTGAAGGCAGTACTATTGATGGCGCTCAACTCGGCGCACATGGTCAGCAAGCTGTAGGCTCGTGCAAGCTCTTCAACGCGTTTCATAACAACAAGGTCTTCTTGTGCACTCATCAAAACATCTTGCCAAAGCTGGTCTCTCCATTCCATTCGAATCAGGAAATCTGCCTTCCGGTTTTTCGTTCCAAACCTGCAGTGGGAGGCAGAAAGGGCTTTGCATTCCTTGGACCTCAAGAGTACTCAAGTTCTATCTCTCTCTGACGAAATCCTTCAGGAAGTATGACCCATTGTTCATCACCTTTGGGGGCACATCTCCCAGAACCCAGGCTTCCAAAGCTTCTATTGCCCGATTGATAGTCCACGCCATCTCTGAGGCATATATGGCCATGGGCAAGCTGGTTCCTGTGGGGATTCATGGCCTTGCAGTCAGAGCTAAAGCCACAGAGGTTGCCTTTCAAAGACATGCTTCTTGGGATGTCCTCAGCAGGGTGGCTACTTGGGCTACGCCTTCTGCATTCTGTAAGCACTATTCCCTGCATACCAGCTCCAGGCGGTCATGCAGTTCTGAAGAACCTGTTTGCTTCTTACTTATGAGGCAGTTTGTCCCAGCTCCACCCTATGGTCTTGTTTGGCGGAATCACCCACATGGATGGAGGAAAGGGGACGGGATGTAATTAAAGTTACTCGCTGTAGTGACTTTAGTACTCCTAGTCCTTAGTCCCCTTTCCTCCATATGTCCCACCCCACCATGCCAGGGGCTTAAATATTAAGCATAGCCAGTTATTAAAGTGTCTGATGTGTTAAAAAGGGACGGAGGTGAGTCACCAGAGGGCGGCTCCTGGGGGGAGTGCTCATGCCCGGGGCCGTGGTCCCACACGCTGTAATAAATTTAAAGGGGAAGATCACATTTTCACTGCCAATGTTCTGGTACTGCTCCCATGTTGGGGTAAGCCCACAAGGATGGAGGAAAGGGGACTAAGGACTATCAGTACTCTAGTCACTACAGTCAGTAATTTTAATTTTGTGTTGTATTAAAGAAAATACCTGGACACAGTTTTATTTTTAAAAATGTTTGCTAAACCGGAGATTGACATTGCAATATTGTTTACTAATGTAAATTATACCCAATTAATTCAACCTCTGTGGTCACAGGAGGATATTCGCTTAGTTATTTTAAAGTGAAGCCTTCTAGGGCCATTGACCGAGACAGTTTGCCTCCTTTGATTATAAAAAATGGCCCGGTGGTATGGTCCATAATTTTGTTTCTGCCATTTATGGACATTATGTAAAAATGCCAACTTCCTCCATCCTGGAATCTGTCATTACTTTTTTTTTTTTTTTTAAGCGACCAATCTATTCCAGCCAATTATAGGCGAGTTGCCATTTTAGATGCCATTGGCAAGATATTTGCATCTATGATTCTGAATTACCTGAAAAAATGGGTGGACAATTTAAGTATATTGTCTAGATTGCAGGTTGGTTTTAGACAATAACTTGGTACGATTTTAAATGGCTTCATGGGGACCAACCGGATCAATGGAAAAGTCCAACGCTTTCGAAATTGGGTTGACCGAAATAAATTGTGGAAAAAACGATTGAACTGGAATATCCCAGCTCCTTTGGTAAAGATATTATCTTTACTATATTGGAATACGTCGGTTAAAATAAGGCTTACTAAGCATGGCCCATTGAAACACACATTGCGCTGGTGCAGGGCTGTGTTTTTGTGTCGCTACTTTTTAAACTTTACCGGACATTAAAAAGTTATGGAGGTTGGCCAAAAAAAATCATATAAAGTTGGCGTCAACTAAAATTAAATTGGCTGGTGTTTGCAGAGAACCTACTCATCTGTGATCAGACCCCAATTGGCCTTCAATGAAAATTGACACTGTTCTCTGCTTATGCCATTGACCATAATCTCTTAGTCAATACAGCGAAGTCAAAAATGATAATTTACTTGAACAAGAGAAATCCTAACATTATGTATTGGTCTGTTGGGGATGCTAGGTTAGACTGAGTGCTCTTTAAGATATCTGGGTTAAACTATTTCTAAGAGTGATTCCATAATTGATGATAAAGAGTGAGATCAAGTACTAAGCCACTGCTAGTCCAATTGAAAAGAGTATTTGTGAGGATGTGTATTATGATATGATATGGTATTTGTAACGCGCCTATACACAAGTTCTTCTCAGCAAAAATGTTCACTACAATAATCAATGGGTTGGACATTACTCTGCTAGACTTGGGGCCTTTTTAAAGTTCAGTTCAAGGTATTATTTAGAAAATATGTCTGGGTTTAGCACTTTCAATACCTAATTGTCCAATTGAGTTTGTATCTTATGTATAAGGAATATGCTGGTTTTATCAGGAATAGAGCATAATGATCTAGATATATTTATTTCCTTGTAGCCAGGCTTGATCTATTTATCCGAGATTTAAATTGAACTAATTGCCCATTTTGGAATGTATGGGGCCTAGAATCGGCCTTGAAAGTTCTGGAAGATATTGCAGATTATGTACTGCAGATATTTTGAAACATTTACTAGTGTATTGAGATTTAACTGGACCTTTGAGGAAATTGCACTTTGGCACCTTTGTATATAGTCAAGCTAGGGACTTACTTTGGAGCCGACTAATCGAACGTAATATCATCTCTATTTATTGTTGGCACTTCACAGATTCCTAGTCAAGCTTTTTGATATGTTGCATATGCAAATTGAAATGCTCACTGGTATTTTAAATGGTATATTCATTTTTGTACTTTACAATAGAGTTTTATGTTTGGAAGCAGAGGATACGATTTTGATCAGTGAAAATCCCTTTATTATGGATTAGTGGAAAAGCATGTGCACACGGGCTAATGTGCGTGAACGAAGACCTTTTCAGAGTGCAAATATATTTTGTGGTGTATTGTTATGTAATTTAGTCTAATAGAAAAAAAAAGTGTAATGGATTTTGTTCCTTTCACGTGAATGAGTAGTAACTTCAAAATCTCTCTGAATCCGTTGAAAGTTCAACATTGTACATACAGCCAATTGTTGTATCTGCTCCTCATTGTCTTGGATTCCCCTTAGGGGTTTGGACCCAAATACATAATGTTGAGGGATGTCCGAGTAATACAATTTACCTGCCGCATGATTCTCTTCATGCAATGTGTATGCTGTTAAAGTGGTATCCCTGTCCTGGGCTTTTTTTTTTCCAGCTACTTGTATGTTATCATTGTTGAACTAGACATTTTTTTGGTTGAAATAACACATTTTTGTTTAATTGGAAGATGAACCGGAAGTCTCCTTATTGTATGCATAAGGCAACAGCTCCCTTTAGGGGTGGCAACAATTATATAGTATGATTGTCTATATAGAATGCGCAGTTATTGATTGCATGTTTTAACTATGTTTTGTATTAATTTATATATAAATGTAGTCTCTTGTGTATGGTTTTAATGTGAAAATGAAATCACAAACAAATTTGAAGTTGTTTAAATACATTTGAAAATTGAATGGAATTTTTGTAGCTGTGTCATAAATTGGGGGAACAATTCCATAGGAAATGGGAAATTGAAAAGTATATAATAAACGCATTGAGCACACTTGGGGGATGATCTGAAGTTGAATTTAAGTTGATATTTTGGTCACTTTCCGGTGGATGACAAGACCATCCTGGTGCTGCCGTGTGTATAGTTGATCATTGATAAGTGTGAAGAATTAGAACTTAACTATAGGAGTTGCAGGAGGATCAATTGTTGTACCTGATATTGGAAGTAGGGTTACTTTGGGTTGAATGCCTGCATCAGTGTGGCTACTACTCTTTAGTACAATGGTATGCTTAGTTGGACATGGTAACAAGGTAATAGTGTTCGGGGCATGGGTGCATGGAATATGGATTTATTTTATTTTAATGGGCATTGTAAGGCACTTGTACATCAAGATAATTGTGTTGCAAAGCGCCAATATAGTAGTAGTAATAACACATTTTTTTGGCAGTGGCTAGATTGTTTGGGGTATGGCTTGAACAATGTAGCCACTGCCTATGGCCGAAAAAAGTTTAATTTGGGTTGAATGTTTGAAACAATGGGTTGAATGCCTGCAATAATGTGGCTATTGGCCTTGGGTTCAATAATGGGCTTAGTTGGACATGGTAACAATGTAATGTTGTTTGGAGCATGACTGCATGGAGTATGGATATAGTAGTAGTAAAAATGCTTATTGTTGTGGCCATGGCCAGTGGCTGGATTGCTTGAGGCATGGCCTGAACAATGTAGCAACTGGCCATGGCCCAAATAGTATGTTTACTTAGGTTGAATAGGTTCAACAATGTGACTATTGACTATGGCTATAATAGTGTGCTCAGTTGGACATGGTAAAAAGGAAACATCTGTGTTTCTTTGTAAAGGAAATATAGTTAGTTGTAGAACAATGGTATGGGAGATATATGTGCAAAACCTTAAGTTTGTATATTTACCTTCTTTACCCTCATAGGTAGTACGTTGTATGTACTATGTTTTCTACATTTGTGTGTGATATACTGTTGTTGTATTAGCATACTGTAATCATTGGGTCATGTGGAAAAATCCAAAGTGGATTGAAAAGAAACATTTTGTACATTTTATGTTAATAAAATGTACACTTTGTTGAACTTCAATTTCAAAGTTACATTTGTGAAAGGGGGGCACGCTTTGTATGTGTAGAAAGTAGTACAGTGATAGTATGGATGTATTACATAGGTGATGGTGTATTTTAAGAGTATTGTAATATATTTATTAATGTGATATAGTTTAGTACAAACGTACAAACTTTACACATATTACATCATAAAAAAGAAAATAGAAAAAGTAGAAAAGAGAAAGAAAAAATAACTAATTAACCATCATAAAAAACCATCATAAAATATATATACAAATATGCAGAACAAATTTACAACTATATAAAACCATTCTGTATACAAATAAACACCTTCCTTCAGCTCGGATCCTTAACTGCAAATTAGAAGAATGGTTATACATATTGCATATTACATACTATATGACTCCAAGGGCCACATACAAACGAGAGCTTCACACCACACCTGAAAAAGTGCTATGTGTAATTTAGAGTTAAGAGTGTTAACACACTGTACCCAAAAATCTATCTGCTCAATTAATTCAGGATTATGAACAAATCCCCCTAGGTGTTTAATGCGATTTGTTCTCATCCTAGAGCAGAGTGTTAAGACATGTCGAGCAGTTTCAATCTCATTGGGAAGTTCACATATAGAAGAGTGCCCAATAGCGTCTGTGAAAAGTAGAATTAGAAGTGTGCCCAATTGCCAAGTTGCCCAGTAGCCCCTGTGAAAGTTGAACTTAGAAATGTGCCCAATAGCCTCTGTGAAAAGTTGAACCTAGAAGTGTCCCCAATAGCCTTTTGTGAAAACTGACTTTAGAAGTGTGCCCAATAGCCTCTGTGAAAAGTTGAATTTAGAAGTGTGCCCAATAGCCTCTCTGAGAAAGTTGAATTTAGATGTGTGTCCAATACCCCCTGTGAAAGTCGCATTTAGAAGTGTCCCCGATAGCCTCTGTGGAAAGTTGTATTTGGATGTGTGCCCAATAGCCTCTGTGAAAGTTGAACTTAGAAGTGTCCTCAATAACCTCTTTGTTAAAGTTGAATTTAGAAGTGTCCCCAATAGCCTCTATGAAAAGTTGAATTTAGAAATGTGCCCAATAGCCTCTGTGGAAAGCTGAATTAGAAGTTTGCCCAACAGCCAAGTTGCCCAGTAGCCCCTGCGAAAGTTGAACTTAGAAATGTGCCCAATAGCCTCTGTGGAAAGTTGAACCTAGAAGAGTGCCCAATAGCGTCTGTGAAAAGTAGAATTAGAAGTGTGCCCAATTGCCAAGTTGCCCAGTAGCCCCTGTGAAAGTTGAACTTAGAAATGTGCCCAATAGCCTCTGTGAAAAGTTGAACTTAGAAGTGTCCTCAATAACCTCTTTCTTAAAGTTGAATCTAGAAGTGTCCCCAATAGCCTCTATGAAAAGTTGAATTTAGAAATGTGCCCAATAGCCTCTGTGGAAAGCTGAATTAGAAGTTTGCCCAACAGCCAAGTTGCCCAGTAGCCCCTGCGAAAGTTGAACTTAGAAATGTGCCCAATAGCCTCTGTGGAAAGTTGAACCTAGAAGAGTGCCCAATAGCGTCTGTGAAAAGTAGAATTAGAAGTGTGCCCAATTGCCAAGTTGCCCAGTAGCCCCTGTGAAAGTTGAACTTAGAAATGTGCCCAATAGCCTCTGTGAAAAGTTGAACCTAGAAGTGTCCCCAATAGCCTTTTGTGAAAACTGACTTTAGAAGTGTGCCCAATAGCCTCTTTGTGAAAGTTGAATTTAGAAATGTTCCCAATAGCCTCGTTTGAAGATTCTAGAAAACACTGGAATGACCATATAACCCACCTTATGCTTACTCTATCCTTACACCACCACTCAACTAGAACACAGAGATACTATGACACCATTCGGTATAACTGTTCTCATACCAACATCCGTCACATACTCCACATCACTCTATGTAAACACTGCTGGTTACACACCCCCAGCCAGGCGTTCTCCTCAGGCCTAACGCAGCCACATCCGGTCTGGATAAATCCTGCCAGAACGAACACATACTCCTGACCCCTCAACCACCACACCTACCGCTAAGAAGCAGCTATTACACGAATACCACACAAGCTGCACACATACATGGTGCCCACACGCATCTTTGACTCTCTCTACTCCCTCTACTGATCTGAACTTCGGTTCCCAAGGGCGTTCAACCTACCAGCGCCTTCAGACCATACCAATGGTATATAAGGCGCTATATAAATGCAAAATAACAATAACAATAACATATTCTACAATACCTCTCAGTTTTGGCTAAGCCCAACTCCTGACCCCTGGCCGCCAAAGTTGGCAAGTGGTTGATGCGTAAGAGTAAAATAAAACGCCTCAATTGGTCCGACGGACAGAGGTTTAAGTAGGGTTGCGCCTTCATAAAAGTATAAAGAACATGCGTAACAAAGCTATAGGTTTTCAGGCCTTCAAGGTGCGTATAATTACATTGCCAATCCCACAAATTTAGGCGGTTACACAACTTGTTAAACAAGCGTTCATTTTCTCGGCCCCATTCGGGTACCAAACTGATTTCTTCACACAAGTTATTCAGCTGAGTTGCAAATCTTTTCAGTCGGCCTGCCTCCATATCCCTACTAATACACATGAGAAGGCTGTTAGTAGGATTATTCTTAAGCCGGATGTAAAATTCCATCTGCTTTTTCAGGACCATAGCCCTGAGAGATCTAATTCCTAGTTCCAGTCTGATCATGGCCACAGGGATGCATTGTGGGAGGCCGAGGATTTTCCTCCAAAATCTACCTTCTACAAGCTGTAACCATCCCAGATTCATATCAAAGAGAGGGTCAAGGCCATAGGGGCCAAACACTGAATATACAACTGGCGTGCCGCCCATATTGAGAAGCCACTCTGTTCACGTGTAAATTTGTGTATAAGCGCAGTGAGTTGCGCCGCTTTTGCACTGCGCGCCTGAATGCATGTGAGATAGTTCCCCTTATGATCGAATTCTACGCCAAGATATTTATACGTAAGGGTGTATTTGATTTCAGTCGCTCCAATCATCATGCGAGGCCTAGCTACTCTTCCTGCCGAGAACAGTAGCAGATTTGTTTTACTGGTGTTTATCACAAGTTCATTGGCCTCAGCATACCGCCATAGCTGATCTTAGGATCCCACTAAAGGTGTGATCTAGGATCACTAAGTCATCCGCGTAAGCCAGTATGGGGCAGTGACTAGAGCCAATCTTTGGTGAACAATATTTATCCCCTGTAAACATTCAGGCACATCAGAGACGAACAAGTTGTACAGGGTAGGTGCTGTTACAGACCCCTGTTTTACCCCTCTAGTCTGGAGAACGGGTTTAGTCACTGCACCTAAATTATCCAACCGCACTTGTATCGTGTTGTTCGTGTGCAGGAGTTCTAAATAGTAGAGTAAAGATTCCGGACATCCCAGTTGCCTTAATTTCTTCCATAATAAAGATCGATTTACTGAATCAAAGGCTGCCCTGAATTCTATAAAGAGTGTATATAACGGAGGATTGGCACGAATCAGGGCTTTACTTCTCAGTGCATTCATCACAAACAAATTGTGGGTTGTTGAATAGCCTGCTCTGAAACCACTTTGGAAGTTATCCAAAATGCCCTCACTCTCCACCCATTTTTGTAGCTCATTGAGTAAAAACGCTGCGAACAGCTTACCAGTACAATCCAATATAGACAATAGTCGATAGTTCTCAGGTTCAGTTCTATTGCCCTTCTTGAACACTGGTATGAGGATTGCTGCCTGCCAAGATGATGGTATTTGGCCTACATCCAAGATCTTCCTAAATAGTATTTTGAGGAGACAAGCCCAGAAAAGGGAGTTATTCTTCAACACCACATTAGAAAGGCAGTTTGGCCCCGGGGCTCGGGAGGAATTTAGCTTTTCAATTCTACATTGTAGTTCTTCAATTGAGACCACGAAAGGCGGGAGTTTGGGTTTCGTAGAGACAGGATTATCGATATTATTGCTAATCCCACCATTACGCTTTTCCAAATAGGTAGTCCATTCGATATTACCTATAGGGTTTACCATGTATGAGGACTTCTTCCCTTTCACCTCCCCTAAAATTGACCAGATTTTCCGAGTATTTCTGCTACAAAGAGTACCGACCGTATGTTGCCAATTGGCAAGTTTCCTCAACCTTTTATGTGTTTTTAGCCAAATTCGTATTGTATTGTAATTAAAGACTACCTGTTTTTTTTTTTTTAAAGTAGATACCCATGGGCATATTCTAAGTGTGTAGTATTGTAAATGTGAATTTAATTTCTACATTTGGGTTTAAGGAATATGAAGTAGGCATTAGTTAAATTTGCTGGTAACCTTTTTTTGAGTAACGGAAGTGTTGTTAAAGTCAAACCATTTAGGTCATCATTTTTTTTAAATGTCAATTTTTTGTACTGGCGGTTGATCATTGTTCCCTGGTGTAAGTAGTAGTATATATATAGCAGTTACTATGCAAGCAGGTGTAGTATTAACAGCACTAATGAAGCATTGGGATAGGTGTTGCAGTGAAGCATGTTTTGTAGTACAGAAAACCAGTTAAGAATTAGAAGTTCAAGGCACGGTTGCATAATACAGTGTAATATGAAGGTCTACTATAGTTTTGAGAGAATGCAGGTCATTTTTTTAAACAAGATGCCATTATTTGGGTTCCATGTGATATAATCGCGGCAAAAATTGCTGTGGTAACAAAATATCGTGGCAAAAATGCTGCCGTTTTTGCACCACGGTCCATGTAAAACATGCGGGGGACACCCCTGCAACCCCTGGACCCATTATACCATTTAAGGGGAGCGGGGGACACCCCCCGCAACCCCTGCTCCCCTTAAATGGTATAATGGGGGACACTTTTACTGGGTCAAACGGCGGCATTTTTGCTGCGATATTTTTTTACTGCAACATTTTTGCTGTGATTATATTACCTGATACCATTATTTGTTGTGCTGTAGCTTGATAATTGAGGTACTTTTAATTATGGAATTGTGCAATGCTGTAAGTTGTAGCACATGCAGGTCACTATGTAAGCAGAAATACGTTTAAAAGCACTAATGAGCTGCTGCAGTGATGCATGTTTTGCAGCACAGAACATCAGTTATTCTTGAAGTTATATTATTCAAAAAGTGGTATACAATTTTACTTTTGAAAATCAAAACATACCTGTAGTATGTATTCTTAGATGTAGATTGTGGAATGTAGATCCAGTTGATTCTGGAAAAAGAATCTGTAAATGTTTGTACAGTAGGTTGTGATAGAGCAGGCTCTGAATCACAGCACAAATACACAAATCAGGGCTGAACAATACATCTGAACTGTTCAACTAAGGTGAGAGTGTTAGATGTACGGTTTTTGGATGTGATTGGTGGAGGGTGTGTGACTGTTTGAATATAGCCAATACGGGAGAGTTACAGAGATAAGGGTGAAAATGCCCTGACATCCACAGACATACGCCACTGTTCGAGGACGGATCACACATGCCATCTGGGGTCTTTTACCATGCTTTGCACGGAAAGAGGACTGTTTGCATACGTCAGGAGGCTGAACCAATCAGGCCTCCTCTCTGTGGAGGAGTAGTTGAACTACAGAGCAGGACAAGACAGCAAATGCTTCATTTATTGTTTGAATTGCTGAAAGCATGGAGCTCAACAAGAAGACTGTTTGGATTAAAGGGGATTTGTGGGTTTATTGGCTGCAGATCTATGCAGAGTAGCTTGGTATCTCACACAATCGTGGCTTTGAAAAATTGGAAGTGGTATGGTATGGAGTTTGTGGCATGATATTGAGTCAACTATTACCCATGTGTGATGATATGGTGCATTTTAAACTTCCAGAAAGTATTGTAGTGCATTGTGGAGGTAATAGCTTAGGGTATGTAACTGGTGTAGCTTTACAGCTTGCCATGAAAGATACTTTCACAAGGAGGATGAAACCTTTTCCACAATGTTTATTTTTTCATGACTTGCACAGAAGAAAGTGTGAAAAAGATCCAAGCTGTTTTGTCCACAAATAGAAAAAGGGAATAAAGCTGTATGTGCGTTTCTGTCAGATTTTGGAATGTCATATTTTGAAAATGATAATGGACTGAACATTTTTACAAAAGATGGAGTACATCTTACAAGAGTTGTAAATTACCATTTTCTTTGCAATATTCAGAATGCAGTGAAAACGTTTTTGTGAAAGACATTAAATTAGAAGAAGTGCATGTGTACAAGAAGAAAAGGGCTATTTTAAGAGCCA
Source organism: Ambystoma mexicanum (assembly GCF_040938575.1). Classification (NCBI taxonomy): domain Eukaryota; kingdom Metazoa; phylum Chordata; class Amphibia; order Caudata; family Ambystomatidae; genus Ambystoma; species Ambystoma mexicanum. The sequence goes on from NC_090936.1 coordinate 665,365,366, forward strand.
ACATCAAAGGGTACTGAAAAAAGTACTCATGTTTTTTTACTTTATAATCTGCAGACATATTGCCCTGTCGGCAGATATCAAGGGTGAAAAAATACAGAAAGGAAGCTCATGGTCTTTGGTGGTGTAATGTGAATGGAAGGTGTAAAAGCCTTGAGTATGACTAACGCCTTCTATTCATGTCACACTACATTTTTAATTGTTTGTATGGCAGAGAAGGGGGGTGGAACAGAACTTCATTTCTGCCACCTTTTTTTTTCTGTGCTAGACAAACGCTCAAGTATTTGCACCGGCATGGATTTGAATGCTGATAGAAATGATGGAGATTCTTATTGAGTCTGTCTGCTTTATGCATTAGCATAAAGCAGATGGAGTCCATTAGAATAGATTGTACCCTTGTTAATTCTATTTTTAGACTTTGAAAGGTGGTTCCTCATGAAACTTACTTTCAATGGATTGCCTTACTCCTGCAGATTCCTCATCTGATGGATATCCTCATCTAACACTCCTGCTCAGAAAATTCTTCGACAGGGGGTGTAGTGGACCTCGACTCGGCAGTAGATCGTCTTGCTCTGTCATTGGCTGTGGACGCGATGTTGGGTATATATATATGTTACACAGCCACGGTAGTGGCTCTGTAGTTGTGGTTAAATTGCTGTTTCCATAGGAAGAACACTTTTTGGGCGGCTTATAACTCTGCTCCCCCTGGACGAATCCTCACCAAACTTTGCAAAAAAGGTATATGAACCACTCTGAATTGCAAAGTTTGGTGATGTTTGGTCCAGGGGGGGGAGTTATAGAGGGGGTCCCAAAATGTCTTTTTTTCCCATAGACTGAATGGGGAAAAACTTTGCACACGCCTACAGGCCAAACCGCTGGACGGATTTTCACCAAATTTGCAGCAGGAGCTTGGTCCTGAAAGCGTGCTTTTGTAAATCTGGCAACAATCCGTCCAGTAGTTTTCTTTAAAACAGCCAAAAAGTATGTCTCAGAAAATTAGTGATATCTATGTCCGCTCCGCGGTCACACTTCCCTGTTCACTCCGCGGACAAGATAACGATTGGCTAATCGGCAGCGCCATGTCTGCGGACATGTGAAGCATTCACTAATTGGACGGTGAAGAGCGTGAAGTGCGTCAGATTGTTCCGATGCGCCTGCCATCTTTCATCCGGGATTTGGTGTCTGCGGACATTGCCACTAAAACATATAAAAAAAACTGAACATTGCACTCGTTAAACTTATCAAATACTGTCTCGGAAGGTGAGGGTTGATGAGGCTGGGATGGGATGTGGCAGGAGGAAGAAAAAAAATGGTGGTTTTTTGTCACGAAAGTCATACGGTACATTTGAAGTTGTTGCTCAATATAATGTCCGTAAAGTACAGGCGAAGAATTAGTGTGTCTGTGTTACAATGTATTTAAAATGATATTGCAGTCAGACTGGCGCCCTAGAGTTTGAAATCTGAGGCAGCCACCTGCAGTGTTTGATGGAAACAGCGAGTCTGCAAGTGTATGGGAGTACCAGTTCTCATGAATGCGTTGGGCCGTGTTGTTGCAAAGTGAGAATGTATTTGGATTCTGAGTGAAGGTCACTAGCTTTGCTTTTTTGGTTGCGAGCTCAGGAGGCCCACACATGGGGCTGAACCCATAACGGTCAATTGTTTTTTGACCTTGAGCGAAAGGGAATATTCAGTAAGAATGCAGGGAGTGGAAGTTTGCAATAAGGAAAATTTGATTAGGTTATGCATACCAAAGGTTTGTAAGACACATGTAATATCAGTTCATGAAGATTCTTTGGTTCAAGCACATTGCTGTCTGAGTTTCACGAACAGAATGGAGACGGTCAATATTTTGTAAGTTTGTTTTTGACGACTGTACACCAGAACAAGATTTAATTCTTTATTACCTGAACATAAATTTTAGCAATGTAACTGAAGTACTATCTTTCTGTGTAATTGTCATTTTTTTGTAGTTATGGGAAGTGCAGAATCTCGCTGTTTCTAGACTATCACTAGATTCACCCATGTTCAACACTAATATGTCTTTAAAATGTCATGTATGACCACATCGCTTTGTATCAGTCTTCATGTCCTTTTTGTCTTTTTTTAAATTGTTTGCTGTGTGTAGTAATTGTTAGTTTAAACTGTATGCCGATTTAAGATATGTACATGTATTGTAATAAAGGGTGGGTATTGATACGTATTTTCTGTTATGTTTTCCAAATAGTTACATGCTGCCTTACTGCGATTGCCATGGATTCCAGATGCCAAGTGATGGATATTTTGTAAGGCAGGTGCACGTACTCGTGAACGGCTGCATCACCGTGACTATTTTGTGGGACGATCGCGCAGGGCCCATGTGTCCATGCGCTGCACTGGCGCTTAGGAGTAACATAACATCTTTTATGGTGGTCTAGGCCCAATTTCATGCCGACGCCCTGGAATTCACTGTGCGACCCAAACGGTTCCTTTACCGAAAACGAACATTTTGTGTATGGAAAAAGAACGTGTGCCTCACGATTAACATTTTCGATCACAAGCGAAGAAACAAGTTTGCAATTTGCTTGAATATGGGAATAGTCTGATGTTCTCGGAGAGTTTATTGTGAAATAAAAGTAGTTTACAAATTGTACAGTGTTACTGTTTTCTTTAAAAGACTGGTTTATTATTTCAAATTGTGATGTGCTATGTTGTATGTCAATGTGTGTTCATTTTCGGGTTCTGCGTCACAGCAGGTAGGTGCTTATGGGCACATGTGGCTACGCTGGAGAGGAACGTCATCGAGAAAAGTGTTGAATATCACTAGGGTTGGTTATGTGGGGGTCAGGGGCGGGCCATATGATTTAGTGACATTAGGGCGATTTATCTTAGCCAGATGCAGCAATGGGCAAGATTAGCACAAGATGGACACGCTCTGCTGTCAGATTTCGTATGTTTCTAAAAGAGGAAAAATGAGGTAAGGTACACTGAAAATGTTTGCGATAGATCAACGTTTGTAAAAGAAAATACATGGTCGAACCTTCGGGATAATATTTTCTGACCGTTGCACTTGTGAAACTTATGAAATCATGTGTGGGGAGGTGAAGGTTAATGCTGATGATTGGAATACTTCTGACGTGATTGCGAATGAATTCACAAAGTGTGTTGGGATTTTGTGCACACCTAATATGACGAATCATTTGTGTATTCTTTTGACAGTTTTGAAAAAATAAAGCTGGGTGATTTACAGTAAATTTTCGTAAGGCTGATTGGCAACGACCGAAAAGCATGGTGTTGGAGATGTGGCAGTGTTTTCGTATTTGACAAGTGTAAAAAAAAATAGTGGTACAGCTTCAGTGACTGAGGGGTAGGCTGTAGCCATGGGCAGTGGGCAGAATGTCAGGGTTATGGTGTACGGTCATCATCCAGACAATGTGGCTACTGGTCATTACCAGAAGGAACAAAACATAGCATTAAAGTGGCCATGTCCACCTGGGACTGGCTTTGTGGTAAAGTTGTTGCACATTAGGATGCATTTGAAAGGGAAGAAAAATGTGCACATGGCAATATGGTCACAGGGTTCCCTTTTTGCTTTTTGCAGGCTGCAATGGAAAGCGAAGAAGGCCCTGTATGGAACATCCGCTTTCCCTTTCTATGGTGGCCTTCTTGGAAAAGGATTTTCTTTCCTAAACCGGGACCCCAGAGGCGTCCCGGATTAGGACATAAAATCATCTTTTTTAGTAGCACGGTTCACCGCTTTGGAAATCTAGATTGTTAATGGCATTCATCCCCCATTTTAGGGGTGGAGGGGGGGGGGGGTAAGATCCAGAGACCTCGTTATGCACTCTTGCTTCGATTGGGCTGATAACTTGGCCTGCTGGCCCTTTATCCACCGTTCCAGTCCCTGGAACGGAGGATGAATTCTACAATATTCCCATTAGCATAACACAAACTGCAAATTGAAATGTTGGAAAATCTTATTGCGTCCATGTACTTTACTGCAAAATATAAAGTGGATGGAGTCTATGCGTTTTTTTTTTGTTCCATTTTTTTAACTGCGAAATGTGGATCATAAAGGAACATTTATTTTGTTTATGGATGGCTTTTTTTTGGGAGGATAGCTAAGAACAAACGTTGCGGACGCAACTGAGGAAGGAGGCACCAAACAGTAATATGGAGGAGTAGGTGGACAGGGGAAAATGTTGCGCGTGTGTCATTTGTAAGCTAGGGGCAGTGTTTCTCATGCTCTCATTACAGCAGTGGTGCTGTTTCTTGGGGAGGAAGGATGGCCTTAGCTGATGTCGTTTTAAGATAAATAGCAGTTTTGCTAAAAGTATGTACTGTGTACTAAATTGTTAATGGCTGCGTACGAATAGGTGTTGGATTTGTGCAAGTGAAATGTTGAAGTTGCAAGTTCCTGCAGCAGTACAAAATGTACTTTCACACTGTTCACGAGGCACAGATCTTATTGTGAAGTGTGTATGAGTTTTCGGAAACACGTCACCCTGCTATGCGCCAGCATTTGGTCATGTGGCATTTTTCGGAAGGTGTGCAATGAAGTGAAATGTTTGTTTACATTATGGTTACTTGCCACTACTAGAAACCTATGAAATTCAGTAAAATATTTTTGTTAAAGGGAGGTTATGGTTAAGTTGCACTACTAAAAACCTATGAAATTCACTAAAAAAAAAACTTAACGGGACGTTATGGTTCCAAGTAAAACTGAAAAACTCAGAAATTCGCCAGTTATGGTAAGGTAAGCTAAGCAACCATAACTAGCGCCACCATTGTGCACTGCTAAGACTAACACCCAGGACATGAAAGAGGACATCACAGGTATTCCTTTACCTGGTCGACTGGCTGATCCGAGGGAAGTCAATGGAGCGGGTTTTGTCCCACCTGGAGGACACCTGCTCTCTACTCCAAAGGCTGGGCTTCTCCCTGAACTTGGAGAAGTCCCATGTGACGCCAGTCCAGAGGCTCCAGTTCATCATGGCAGTCCTAGACACCCCAGTAGGCAGGGCCTTCCCTCCCTAGGAGAGAGTCAACAGTATTGTGCAGATGGGGAATCTGTTCCCGAACCACACCGCTTTACCAGTAGCTTCCTTCGTCCGCCTCTTAGGCCTCGTTGCATCCTGTATTTTTGTAGTGCGAGAGGCCAGGCTGTGAATGAGATCTCTACAATAGCACCTAAGGGGACAGTCGTCCAAGTACCTTGGAGCCCTCATGGAATTACTCAGGGTGTTCAGGTCAGCGGTTGACAACCTCGGTTCGTGGGCCGACAGCACCAATCTCATGGTGGGGGAAATGCTTCTAGTCTCTGTGGCCTCAGGCTGAGTGGTCACAGATGCATCTCTGAAGGGTTGGGGCCACTCACTGCGAGGACTTGCAAGTGTTCAGACTTTGGTTCTCAAAGGAAGCCAGGTGGCCCATCAACAGGCTGGAGTTGCGAGCCATTGGGTTATCCCTGAGGGCTTTTGCCCCGTCTTTGAAGGGGAAGCATGTCCTGATTCTGACAGACAATAGGATGGCTATGCACTACCTGAACAAGTAAGGTAGCGTGCGCTCCCTCCCCCTCTGCAGAGAGGGAGTTGCAGCTGTGGTTCTGGTTGCTGGGGAACCAAATATCGGTCTCGGCAGTTCATCTGGTGGGGACAGAGACAGTTTGGCAGATTCTCTGAGCAGGCAAAGCACGGTTTCACATAAGTGGGAAGTGTGCCAGGATGTCCTGGACGTCTTTTCTCTCTGGACTATCCCAGCATCCAACAGGAAGTGCGGACAGTTTTGCTTGAGGGAATTCCCAGCAAACGGTACGCTAGAGGATGCGCTTCTAGTGCTTTGGATCTTTCCTCTCCACTGCGCTTTCACTCTGATCCCCTTCCTCCCTTGGGTTCTCAGGAAGTTGAAGAGGTTTTGAGCAACCATGATCTTGATCACCCCAGACTGGGCGGGGAGTACATGGTACCTTCTGGATCTGACCATCTGCCCACCTCTCTGGTTACCTCATCGCCTGGATCTCCTAACCCAGTCAGAAGGTTGGGTGCTTCATCTGAACCCTGAATACCTCAACCTACATGTGTGGCTCTTGAGAGGATGGGATCCGATGACTAGGACCTCTCTGAGGAGGTGCTTGAGGTGTTGCTGGCTGCATGCAGATCATCTACTGGATCCCTGTATGAGTGCAGGTGAAGAAGATTTGAGGCACTGTTCATGGAACGAGATTCACCCCATCTCTTGCCCCACCACTACAGTGCTGGAGTTCCTTCTTTCACTGGCCTCAGCAGGCCTTCAGGTCACCACAGTCAAAGGATATTTGGTGGCCTTGTCTGTGTTCAAGAGGTCCCTGGATCAAAGTTCCCCTTTTTTACGAACCTGCTTATGGCCCAATTCCACAAAGGCCTTGTGAATACATTTCCGCCAACTCCCTTCGTTTTACCAGATTGGGATCTAAATCTGGTTTTGATTTACCTGATGGCGTCTCCTTTTGAGCTGATGCACTGTTATTTGTGGCTGCTTACTCTAGAGACAGCCGTCTTGGTTGCCATTATTTTCGCTAGGTGGGCCAGGGAATTAAAAGGTCCAATATTGTAAACCTCTGTTTTTGCAGTTCTTTCGTGAGAAGGTCTCACTTAAAGTAGGCTGGGGTTCCTGCCGAAGGTGGTTTGAGTTTCACCTTTCTCAAGCCATAGACCTGGCAGTCTTTTACTCGCATGTGAATATTCCCTTGACCAACTATGATACAGTACCAACAGATTATCCATGACATTTTGTTTGATGATTGCATTTTGGTTTTTAGACTAACGGTCTACTTTAGACCGCATCAAGCTTAGACAAGTGCATTGTATATTCCATTTGGGAGTACCAGAGTCAATGTTGAAAAAAATAAGTTACAATCATTAGAATGACAAGAAAGTTGTACATGATATCACAAGAACTGCTTTTTTTCTATTCTCCCTTTTTTTAACATAAAAAGGTTACCAATATATATGCTAACAGAAACAAAAAGTACTCTACTATAAATGTAATTATGTTTTTTTTTTAATTTCCTATAGATGTGTTGCATAATGTTGAATATACCCCTGAAGAAGAGATGTTTGTCTCAAAACGCGTTGGGCCTTCTATGAACCTTTGAACAATAAAAATACCTTTGAAGAAATATCCTCATTTGTGAGATCAATCATTGGAAACCACAATATGCTTGTATGCCAGCAATCACAATTGAATGTATGAATTGAAATTTACTTCTAAAACCTCCCTAAATGTTTAGCTCATCTATGAGCTTATGATAGTGTGCAGGGGACGGGAGTTCCTCCATCAGGAACTTATCTTGTTCACGTATATTTCACAACCCAGATGCCAGGGTTCATTGTTATCTCCCCTGCACCTTAAAATCATCAAAAGCAGTGTTGTGCTATTAAGTGTTTTCTTAAATTTTGGAACAACCCAAAACAGGTGTGCAAGGTGAACAGATCAGTGGAGTATTTTACCCACCTCTGCACCGTTCTAAGAAAGGGGAGTGCTTCTATCAGTTGGATCCCAAAAGGGCCTTCAGTTTTATGTCGTAAGGACGTCAGAATTCTGGAAGACTCATCAATTATTTGTGGCCTACTCTATAGCCTGGACAGGTCTAGCTGTGAATAAGCAGATGTTGTGCTGATGGATCACCTTATGCATTGCAGAATGTTATCTGTCTGCAGGCAGGGAACTGCCTCCTGGCATCGGGCACACTCGATCATATGGGTATCTGCATCTACAACCTTGCAAAGTGGGGTGGGGTCCCAGTTAGGGACATTGCCAAGCAGCAACTTGGTCCCCACTCCATACTTTTACAAAGCACTACCGTCTGGACGTCGCCTGTGGGGCAGACGCACGCTTTCACAGGGCAGCAAAACCTGTTAATTTGATCTTTCTGCCCTCCTCCATTGTTTTCACTGCTTGAGGAGTCTATCAGATGAGGAATCTGCGGGAGAAAGGCAATCCATTGAAGGATACATTACTTACTGTAATGTTCGTTCTATGGATTCTTCTCGTGCAGATTCTTCCTCTCCCCTCCCATCCATCCCCACTCAGAAAGTGGTGGCAGTTGGTGAGCACCTGTCTTGGTGAGTAGACGCCTGATTGTCCTGTACTGACCGTTTTATGTCTAGCAAGCTGCATTTCTTTCTCAATCTTAAAAAAATAAAGGGTCATTCTTGCTATTGTGGAAGTTTTCCACCAAGTTTGTATCCTGTTGGGATACCTGTTCATTAACTTCATATTGGCTGTTTGACCTTTGTCCCTCGCTATTTCCCTCTGCAGCGGTTGAGCACAGGGGGGAAAAAGAAAAGGTGGGGAACTGATGTACGGGTTGTCGTGACGTGCGTGTACCCCCCCCCCCCCCCCCCCCAGTTTGGAGGTAGCCATGTTGCTATTAGCACCATGGCTGCCTCCATACCGGGTTCCTGCAATGGGGACTTACTGGGTCATTCCGACATATGAGGAGGAGGAACCGGTAATTCCTCCTTGCAGGAACCATTCCCAGTAGAGCCCCCATAGGGCTCTACTGATTACATCTGGCCCTTTATTACCTCCCTCTTCCCCTCGCGGGACCCGGAAAGGACGCCTGGTTTTACCAGCCATCTGTTCCGAGTCATGCAAAGGGAACCTCGTAATCGGCGCTGACGGAATGAAGGGGGCCGGTCCTGATTGATAGTGTTCATAGAAAGAACATTACAGTAAGTCATTTCTCCTTTTTATTTGTTTCTGTTTTTGTCTCATTTTTTGGCAGGGGGAGGGGCACCAACCACTGTAATGGAGGGGACAAGTAGGGAAGATGTTGAGAACTGGTGATAAAACTAAGGTAGCAGGCAATTCCTTTCATGGTGCTTCACGGCAAGGTGCTCAGAATTGCTCCCCCTGTATATGAGTGCATCACAGTATACACAAAAGACAGTTGTCTCTAAAGGTAGGGATGAACTGCCTCCTGTATAGCCAGTGATGCAGAAAAAGTGTTGACAGGAGTTGGAGTTGAGGGCACAATAGAAGAGGAGCTTCTACATCCTGTGAAAGGAACAGTCTTTCTGAGGGCAGTCTGGTGAACGGTTTGGGTGTGGCGATGCATCCAGGTGGCCCCAAAGGAGTACTGCCTCTTCTGGCCACGACTGAATTCGACTCCAAACTCAGTGCAGCCTGAGACTTTGGCACTCCCACAACAGTGGTAAAAAAAAGGCCACACCCAAGACACTCTCTGACCACCGGACTAGGAAGGTACCTCTTCCACTGGGTCTTTATCCTCATCTTCCTCCTGCAGCTCCCCAGCTCCTTCTCTAGGTCATTCAGGTCGTTGTGGGAGCCCCTGAGGGGGAGGGATGGCCACGTCATCTGCCATTGGCCACAGGTTTTAGCTGTGGTTAACAGCTCTCAAGAGGTATAAAAACAATGGGTGGGGGGCCCCTGGAGAAACCGTTCGCAGTTTTTCCTCCTGTGAACCAAACTTGGAGGCCAAAAAGGGCATTGTAATATGTTCGCAGAAGTTGTGGAAGGGTAAAGTTTCAACTGTGAGTTGGTTGGGTGGTTGCACATTGAATTTTAAAATGTCAGCGAAGCAAGGACATAGACTGCGGACATGTCATGTTTCATGGGTGCAATCACGTCATGACGTTTGTGGCCGTCTGCGACCACATCACAATATTCGTGGACATTAGTGCACTAGTGTAAGGTCACATCGGTGCATTGCGACGACCGCAGCTGCTCTCCGACGTTTGCAAACAAATTAAAAGTATATCATGCTGTTGCGGACAAGTTCATTGTTGCACGGCTGTCTGATGTCTTTCGGCTCCCTATCCGGACAGCGGACAAGCTCTGACATTCGCAAACTAATAAAGTGCATCACTGTCTAGGTGGAGGTCTGTTGGCGAATGTCAGCATTCCATGTGGCATCATTACACATGATGGTGCCAGACATGAACATGGATATCGTCCACAGACTTCAAATTGTGGTTTTAAAATAAATACAAATGTCATCACATTTAAACTGATGTACATTATGATATGGAGGGTGAATCACTGTGGGCAACAAAAAATAGGGTGATTTTGCTGTGGTATATGTTCATGATTGGGTGAATTGGGCATAGCAATCTCATTGAACTGTTCATCTGTAATGTCCTCTTGGAATGATTGGGGTGATAGATGGAGAAAGGGTCACAGGTACATGTAGGGCAATACAAATCAATATCTCTAATCATGATTTTTAACATGTGTGCACAGTTCAGCAATTTGATGTTTGATTTGAATTAATACATAACTGGTCAATTTGATTTTCTATATTCTCCAATCTAGCTTCAAAATGTATTTTTTCCCCCTCATGATTTTGATTGGGTTGTTCGTGTTCTAGATTGTGAAGTAGAAAAGATATGCAAAACATTGAGTAAATAGTTCATTTATAAGTAACAGAACTGTATTATTTTCTATAAAATACAAAATAATGCACCATTAGTAGGTTTTTCTTGTTCATTTATATATTCTTTGGGGAAGTATTATTCTAACCATTCCAGAGTGCTTTCCCTTTCTATTACAATACACAGGGTTTATATTTAGTTATATCACTAGCTGTTCAGTGTAACATACCCTGTTCTAGCATATCTTAAAGGCCAATATTCGTCGGTAATTCATAGGGTCAATAATGTCCGCCTTTAAATATATGGGAATTACCACCAATCACTTCCAGGAAGGTGGCGTAGGTCCCTGTGACTTATAAATGGTAATTGAAAAGGCTAAAAGTATAGGAAACTGTCTTGAATTTGAAAGGCATATTTGTATCAGATGGAATGAGAGGCAAGTGCGGTATAAGAACAGTATCTAAGTTTAATCCATCGATTACACTGGCCTCTATGATGTGTCTTTGTAGACGCGTAATTGTCAACCTTGTTCCATTGCAGAGTCCCCATGATGGCATAAGATTGCGTAGTAGCACAACTGCAGCACCTACTTTGTTTTAGTTCTTGAGGAGACATTCGTCCTACAGTGTTTCACTCTTTAGAGACTGAAACGTTGAGCCAGTGATTAACTGTTCATTCAGCCGCCCTCTGTCATGAGCCTGATCTTCTTAAATTCTGGAACCTCTTCAATACCTTCCCTCTTCCTTCTCTCCCTCTTCCCTGCTAACCTAGCTCTCTGCTCCTTCCCACTCTACCTCCTCTTCCCTACAGCTTTTCTGACTGGCCGCCTGGTGTACCTCCGATTCTCACAGGTCCCTGGCACCCCCACCAGCACTATCTCTCACTTGCCTCAGGGCCCTACACCCCACCCACCCTTACTGCAAGGGAGATTACCCCTACAGAGTGACTCTGTACTTTCCCCAGTCTCCACCGGCTGGTTGCACTTGGACCTCCCCCTCCCTGTGACCGTCTGTGCACTTGCACGTTCGGAATGCACTGCGCCTAAAGCATCTGTTCTCCCTTGTCTTCACCCCTAAACACACTTAGTAAAAACTGCAGAATCGTCATTCAGGCCTATTTGCTGTGCCTCAACTGTTAATGTATTATATGCACTTACTCTGCCTATGCAGACTTATTGTCTAAGAATTTCAAGGGCTCTGAGCGACCATTGTCCCCCCCCCCCCCCCATGTTCCCACTCTCCTTGAGCGCTTTGAAACACTTGCCTGTGTATAGGCGCTTTTACCATTGGCACTGGAACTGCTGTGCTCTGTGCAAACAGAAGTGGGGTTGGAAAGAAGTAACTTAAAATTATTCATAATGTTTGCGATAGAGGTGCACTTTGCCGTTCAACAGCAGAGGGCAACCTAACACTGATAAATTGCATCAGTTGAGTATGGAAACATACCTCAGTGTTTTATATACATATATTTTTAGACGTATAACTATTATAAATGAAAATATACTGTTTACTTACAAAGGTTTTTAAAGAACAAGTTACTTTCTTACCTGGTAACGTTCTTTCGATGGGATGTTCCACCGACATATTCCACATCTATGACAGGTAATCACTGCAGCTGTGCTGCTTCGGAAAAATTTTCTGCGTCGATACGCCCCTTCGAGGGCCTCCTCTGACGGCTGACGTCACCCGATGTTATATGTAGGACGCACGACACCCGTAGCCTCAGTTGTCGTTTTTTCCCCAGAACGTGTGGCACCAATCTTCTGCCAGAATGACTACAGAAAGCCTTGCAGAAACGAAAGCTGCAATCGCATAAGAAATTCTGTAAAGGGGCGGGTAGGGCGGGAGCGAAGTTTAATACGTCGTCGGAACATCCCATCGAAAGAACATTACCAGGTAAGAAAGTAACTTGTTCTTCGAAGGGATTGGTTCCTCCAACGTATTCCACATCTATGACAGACTCCCAAAGCAGTACCAACGTTAGGAGGTGGGAAAAGAATTTTGAATTTTAGAATGCCCAATTAAATTGCAGAATAGAGGACCGCCTTGCCAAAGGCCCAATCTTGCCCATGGATAGAATCCAAGGAGTGGTGTTTAACAAAAGTATGGACAGAGGCCCATGTGGCTGCTTCACAAATGTTACGAATGGGAACACCCCTCTGCAGGGCAGTAGAGGCAGCCACACCTCTAGTAGAATGGGCCCGTAAGCCTACCGGAGGGTCCTTACCCGCCAAGCGGTAACATTCAGAAATTGTCAAGCTAATCCATCTAGACAAAGTCGGTTTAGTAACAGCTTGTCCCAAACGCCTTCCAGTGTATCCTACAAAGAGTTGATCGCCCACTCTGACCCGGGACATGTGTGAGATGTAGAAACTTAAAGCTCTCCTAGGATCCAACCTATGGAGCCTCTCCTCTTCCTTACCAGGATGCGGAGGAGGGTAGAACGCCGGAAGAATGACCTGGCTTAAATGAAATTCGACACAACTTTCGGAAGAAAAGAAGGACGAACCCTAAGGACAACCCTGTCCTTATGGAACACAGTGAAGTGTGGCTTAACGGAAAGTGCCTGCAACTCACTCACTCTGCGAGCGGAAGGCACCACAACCAAAAATACAGTTTTCAAGGTCAACAGTCTCAAAGGGCAAGAATGTAAAGGCTCAAACGGAGCTCCCATGAGGAATTTTAGAACCAGGTTCAAATCCCAACCGGGCACCTGGAAAGGTGACGGTGGGAACACATTAGTGAGCCCTTTCAGAAACTGAGAAATCAAAGGAATTTTAAAATAACACTCCTCAGACGAGCGCTTAAATATGGACAGCGCCGCCAGGTAACCCTTAATGGTACCCACTTGCAGGGCCTTGTGGGCTAACAAAAGCAAAAAAGACAGAACCACAGGAATGGCACATGAAAAAGGATCCACATTAACCCTGCACCAGTCGCAGAACTTTTTCCAACGGTACAGGGACTTTGTTGCCGGCCTTCTGGCTGAAAGCAACACCTCCATCACGTCTTCAGGGAGATCCCAATCCTTATACCTCAACCTTTCAGAAGCCAAGCATGAAGGTTGAGGGACTTGACCTCTGGATGGAGAACCTGACCCGCCCCCCCCCCCTCCCGTGAGAGCAGATCGTCTCGGTAGAGAAGACGGCATGGAGGGCAGATGAGGTCGAGGAGGTCCGGGTACCACGTTCTCCAGGCCCATGCCAGAGCAATGAGATTCATTTCGGAACCGAACCTATGTAATCTCTGCAGCACTTGCGGAATGACGGGGACTGGAGGAAAATCGTACAGCAGTGGGAAGGACCACTCTACTACGAACGCGTCCCCTAAGGCTCCTCTTGAAGGAAATCCCCGCGAGCAGAATCTTTCGCACTTCCGGTTGACACTGGAGGCGAAGAGATCCACTTGTGGGGTCCCCCAAAGGGCAAAGATTTCCAGGAGAATCTCCTGAGCCAGCTCCCAATCATGAGAGACCATGCTCTGCCTGCTCAGAGTGTCCGTCGCCGTGTTTTCGTCTCCGGCCAGATGAACTGCCAAGATCAGAACTTCCTGCTGGATGGCCCAGAACCAGAGCTGCATCGCCTCTCTGCACAGAGGGAGAGACCCTGCCCCTCCCCCTCTTCGTTGAGGTAGTGCATGGCCACTGTTTTGTCCATCAGAATCAGGAGAGTCTTCACCCACACAGACGGCAGAAATGCCTTCAGGGCTAGCCTGACGGCCCTCAGCTCCAACAGATTGATATGGAGTCTGGACTCCGACGGAGACCAACGACCATTGACTGTCAACTCGTTGGCATGAGCGACCCATCCCGTGAGGGATGCATCGGTCACGATCGTCATCTCTGGCCAGGGTCGGCAAAAATGGAGCCCCCCTTCATCAGATTGCTTTCGGCCAACCACAGAAGATCCTGGGTGACCGAGGGTGGCACCTGAACGGGATCTGACATCCTGCCAGAGGACTGTGACCACTGTATCTTGAGAGCCCACTGCAGAGATCTCATCCGCAGCCTGGCCTCTGGCACCAGGAGAATGCAGGATGCCATGAGGCGGAGTACCCTCAAGAACTCGAACGCCAGGAGACACTGGGGATGTTGAAACTTGTTCACCATCTGTAGAATGTGATGAGCCCTCACCTGGGGAGGGAAATACAGCCACGGGACGTGTCGAGCACTACTCCGATGTACTGGAGCTGTGGGGTAGGTGTCAAGTGGGACTTCAAGTTGGGGGAGAAGCCCAGCCTGTGAAGGGAGTGACAGGTGACTGACAGATGATCCAGGACTTGCTCGGGAGAGTGTGCCCTGATCAACCAATCGTCCAGGTAGGGGTAGACATGAATCCCCCCCCTTTCCCGAGATACGCTGCCACCACCACCATGAGCTTGGTGAAGACCCTTGAGGTGGAGGTCAAGCCGAACGGCAGGACCCGAAACTGAAAGTGCGAGTCGCCAACCGCAAACCTCAGGTACATGAAAGCAAGCATCCTTGAGGTCTAGAGACACCAACCAGTCCTGAAGTTGAAGGGCCTGGAGGACTTGAGAGAGTAACCATCTTGAACTTTTCCTTCCTGAGGAGCTTGTTGAAACCACGCGAGTCCATGATGGGTCTCAATCCCCTGTCTTTCTTCAGGATCAAAAAATATGGGGAATACCATCCCTTGTTCCTCTCCGCTACAGGCACCAGTTCTATTGCGCCTTTCTCCAGCAGGGATTTCATTTCCTGCGCAAGGAGCAGATCCAGACTCTTCAAAGAGAGATTCCCTGGTGGATTGTCGTGAGGCCTCTGCCGGAAAGGAAGACAGTAGCCGTGGGCTATGATCTCCAGAACCCACACATCTGAAGCAATGGCACGCCATTCTACAAGATGCTGCACCAGCCTTCCCCCAACTGGCGAACCATGGGACATGACCTCATGACTGAGCTGAAACGGCTGCGGCAGTGCCTGAGGGCAAAGAGGCAACTGCTTGAGTGTCTTTGGCACCTCGAGTACACTTGTTTTCCACGTCTGGTACTCCTACGTTAGCCCCTTTGACTGGCTGCTCCCCTCGATCTACCAAAAGACGAGTAGTACCGAAAGGAACCTCCCCTCCATTGCTGTCCCTTAGGACGAAAAGGCAGAGGTTGGCGAACTGCAGCGCTCAACGACTTTGCTGCAGCCTTCGAGGTCTGCAACCTCTCAAGGCTCTTGTCAGCCTTGCTGCCAAAAAGATGGACACCATCAAAGGGCATGTTGAGAAGCCGGGCCTGTACGTCAGGAGCAAACCACGACTTCCGCAACCACACAAATCTGTACATTACGTTGCTCGCCACCATGGACCAGCTGACACAGTCTGCCATGTCCAGACCCGACTGAAAAGATTCACACATGGCATCCTTGCCATCCTGAACGAGGGCAAGAAAACCATCCCGTTCCTCCCCTTCGGGAATATGTTCAGCCGCCAAAGACACGCAATTCCACAGAGTGAATGAAACATGCTAAGGCACACACGGATTTGACTGCCTCTAAAGCCATACCCCCTGAAGAAAACACTTTCTTTGCCCAGCCATCAAAACGTTTGTTGTCCCTATCAGGAGGGATGGTAGGGTATGACACCTGCTTTGCCAGGGCCGTAGCCGCCTGCACCACCAAACTCTCCGGAGTGGGGTGCGTCGTCAAGTAGCAGGGGTCGCTACTGGCCGGACGGTATTTTTTCGGCAACGACTTGCTCACTGCCGGGAGACTCTCCGGAGCAGTCCAAGCTGCTGCCACCCTGCTCTGTAAAGCCATATGAAATGGCAGCACCGGGTCAGTGGGTGGACCTTGGTCAAAGATATCGGTCAGGTCATCCTGCAGAAAATCCACTGGAGGCGCAGACCACCCCAAGTACTCAGTCACCCTCGACATGAGTCGCCTGTACGAAGATTCAGCATGCGTACCAGGCTCAGGCCTGCCAAACCCAACCTCCAGGGAGGTATCAAGACCACTGGCATCGTGCAAAGACGGATGCAGGTCTTCCAACTGGCTATGACCAGATAACAAGTCATCAGGAACCTCAGCAGGCACCAAACCTTCCTCAGACTCTTCATCCACCTCAGAGATGTAATCCAGAGGCTGGAACAAATCCCTGGATGAGGGCACAGAAAAAGGCTCAAATACAGGTTTTACCGACTTCTTCGGGGCCTTCCTCAGAGTTTCCACCAAAGCACGGGGTACCTCCGGTAAAGCCTCCAAAAAAAAAGGCAGAGAAAATCGTCTTCGACATCGAGCGTGGCGCCGATGGCTTCGACAAAGACCTTGAGGACGGTGCCCCGAACGTGTCCTTTAGCCTCTGTGGCGATGGCATCGATGACTTCCTCGGAGGTGGAGCCTCAAGTGAGTCCCTCGACAGACATGGCGCCGACAGCGTCGACCTCTTCTTTGAAGACCTCACAGGCTCCAACGGCGTCGAGGACCGGGACCTGGAGCGGGCATGGCTAGAGCGATCCACCTTGTCTGATCGGGACCTCTAAGGCTCCTGATGATCACACGGACCACCCGAGCCCGAAGATGTGCGAGCGGCGACCCTAGCACGTTCCCTGCCAGCTTCTTTCGAATGGCACAGACGGAACGGAGCCCTGCGATTGGAAAATCACCATCATCGCCGTACGAAATGCATCCCATTCCACAGGAGAAGAATGCTTGCTGGGACAAGCAACCCGCTGACGGGCGGAGTCCTCGGACGGGGAAGGCGACCGATGACAGCGCTTCCACGAGTGCCTCGAAGAGGCAGAGGAATGGCGGGACCCACTCCAGGACCGAGACCCCCTGGACTTACGCAGACGACAGTCGCCTCTCGAATCGTCGGTCAAAAGACTAGCGTATTTCAACTTTTGGGGCTTGGACACCCTACCGACAGAAAGCTGCTTCTTCCGCTCCCGCAAGGCCTTCGATGTCAATGACTGGCAATCGTCACAATTATCCGCTGCATGGTCCTCACCGAGGCAGGAGTCAAGTGGGTCCGTCAGCGACATCTTGGAACCACAGTCCCAACACTTCTTGAAACCCAGCCGCGGGGTACAAGAAGACAAAGACATGATATCTTCTCAAAAAACACATTTCAAAGAACCGATAGAATAACTCAGAAGAACCGAGGCACGCCGAGATGCCGAGATCTCCGAAGCGAACATGTTCGCGGAAAAAACAGACCGAGGCTACGGGCGTCGTGCGTCCTACATATAACATCGGGACATCAGCGGATGGAGGAGGTCCTCGAAGGGGCATATTGACACAGGACGCAGAACATTTTCCAAAGCAGCACAGCTGTGGCGATTACCTGTCATAGATGTGGAATGCATCGGAGGAACCAATCCCTTTGAAACATCTTTCTCACTGCAACCATTGTTGTGCTTCAGTGTCCGTCAACTGTTGAAGTGAATACAGGGTATACAGTTTTCTTCAATGTTTGGTACGGTTCTATGTGATTTTACAGAATTAAATTACACAGAATGATTTTACAACGAAACCTTTATAACCCTCTTCCACTATACTTTTAAACCCACCCTAACCCCTCCCCACCAGTTTTAACCCCTTACCCCACCCCCATAATAAAAAATGTGATATTTTTTGTTATTGTTTCATTATTAAAGTCATACTCAGTTTTTTATTCGCTAACATCACTGGACACCATTTGGTACAATCTATCTATAACTTATTTTAAAAACTGTATTACACTTTCTAAAGTAAAAATATAAAAGCTGGTTGTATTGATTGTTTGCATTGTTACTCTATGTATAATTTTTCTAATAAACAAAAATAGAATATTGTGTCCCCCTGTGATTTTGGGTAATATTGATGCCACCTGTCCCCAGGTACGTACACACACACACTTGCCATACTATCCAGACATTGTAACTATTATATGGCAGCAGAGAATGATGTTTAAGCTTTTACTCTGTAAAGAGAAATTATGAAGTTGCTGGTAAATTAGGTTGCACTGGCAAACACCTATGAAATTCATTGAAACAGTCTTTGTTAAAGGGACTTTCTGGTTGCAAGATAAAATTGAACAGCCAAAGAAATGTTCCAGTTATGGCAAGCTATGCAACCATAAATAGGCGAAACACCACGCTTATCTTCTCATTTGAAGGTCCTTGCAGATGTAGGATTCGGGTACAGGAAGGGGTCAGTCCCAGTCGCCTGCTGCGTCAATGGTTAGCCCTACGTGATGATGGGTTCCCTCTGTCTACAGGAAGTCCCTAACCCCTTCTAAGCACAAGTCTTATTCAAAGGACAAGTAGGACAGACATGCGTGAGGCCCATCAGTGTCTCCCTAGTCTTCATCACCATCAGAGACATAGGCCTCCAGCAACCAGTCATCGATTAACCCCACCCCCGAACCCCCGTCGGCTAAATCAGCCGTCCTTTCAAAAAAAGTTTGGCAGCGACTTGTTTCAACC
Organism: Ambystoma mexicanum; assembly: GCF_040938575.1. NCBI lineage: Eukaryota > Metazoa > Chordata > Amphibia > Caudata > Ambystomatidae > Ambystoma > Ambystoma mexicanum. Next base: position 665,384,123 of record NC_090936.1, read on the forward strand.
TTCACCACGATGACAACACCAAGGGACTCTTTGCCTCCAAGTCTTCATTCAGCGATACTGACCACTACCTCGTCGGCACCCATTCTGCAGATCCCCATCATGGTTTCCTTCCCGAAAGACTCAGGTAGGGTGAGGGAGTTACTGCACCTGTCGGACTTCCTGCCAAGACCAGCAAGGGTGTCTCCTTTAGCTCCTGTGGGGTAGCTGAGAAAATCTCCTTGCGACTATACCAGTTCGGAGGATGACCCGTGTGAAGATTTCTACTCATAACCATGTAGGGGTCCTGTAGGGTGCCTGTCTCATCTGGATCTGGACTTAAGTTCTTTGACTCCATTAGAGGAAGAGCCAGTATGCACAGACACTGGTACCAACATGGATACCACGACTACTCATACTGATGAGTGAGGATTATGTTCGTGCTGACCGGTAACCTTTGCATACTGATGAGCCTCCCGCCAGGGCTTCGTCACCAGATGAAATTGGCTCCTTCCAAGCTCTTCAGTCTGGTGCCGGAGGAAAAGGAGGGTTTTCTCTTTCAACGTGGAAGGAACTGTGCCCTGGGATTGGAAAATCCCTAGCATCTGCGCTCTAAAGCTGCCCATTCCTCCGGGGTCGAGGACTTAGTAGGACAAGCCCCTTTCCTCACTGCTCCATCCTCCAAGGAGGACAGGGAAGGCGACCGGTGACGGCGCTGCCTGGAATGCCGAGACGAGGAGCACAAATGGCGGGAACCACTCTGAGACAGAGATACTCGAGACTCCTTCCTACGCAAAGAGTGGCCCCTAGAATCGTTGGTGGACATCCCCTTAGAAGCTTTATGGGACGTACTGGGTTTAGAACCCCTACCTACGTGGAGCTTCCCCTTACACACCCGCAAGGCCTTAGCAGTCAGCGACTGGCATTTGAACAGTCGTCGGTGTCATGACTCTCGCCCAGGCACCACAAACAAATGTGATGCGGGTCCGTAATCAACATTTTAGACTTGCAGTCCTGGCAAGTCTTAAAGCCAGAGGGGTTGAAGAAAAAGACATTCACGAGGAATACACGAAGCGCGCAGAGTCTCTGAAGCAAACGCGTTTGTGGAAAAAACAGAACTGAGGCTACGGGCGCTATGCGTCCCATTTATAACATCCGGTGATGTTGCCCTCGACGGACGCCTTCAAGGGACATCGACCTGACGCCATCGACGCTGGACGCCCTCTTCCGAAAAAGTTTCCAAAGTACACAGCTGTGGACATTATATGTCAAAGAAGTGGAATATGTTGGAGGAGACAATCCATTCAAAACTCAATGTCTCCAGAGCTCTGGTCCTCTAAGCTGAACTACTGCAACATTCTCTCCCTCAATCTTCCTTTACCCTCCCTTCACCCCCTTCAGCGAATCAAGAACAGGACTGCACGACTTATCCTTGGCCTCAAGCCTCTCTCCAGCCGGATATCTCTCCACGGGCTCAAAAGGCTTTCTGGGGTCTGGGGCACCGCTACATCCCACTCTCTCTCCCTTAATACCTCCCTGCTAGAGTCCTTCGGTCTTCTAGCTCCAACTCCCTGTAGAGAAGACGCTTCTCTAAGCAGAGAGTGGGGGTAGATCTCTCTCCTGCGGAAGAGTCTTCCTCTGGAATGGTCTCCCTGTCCCTCTCAGGCTTGAGCCATATCTCCAAGTTCCGAAAGCTCCTAAAAACCCTCCTTTTCTCTTGTTCCATCTCTCTCCCCCATCTGCCACAATGACTGTCTGCCTGGTTCCCTCGGTTCTACAGGGCACCAGGCCCCCAGCCCACTTCCCCCCCCTCCTCACACTTAGCATGGAGACCCTCGCACCCTGAATCTCATGCAATCCCTGGCACTTGCAATCCTGCCCTCCCCATAGAACTTGTCTAGCCCCTGCGGCCTTCTCCCCCCACCTCTTTTCACTTGTTCTCTCTCCCTCTTTACCCTGCACTTCCCTTCCTAGTACTTCGCATTCCCCCGCACCTCCCCACCCCCTCCACTTCTTGCACAATCTGAATATCACAAGGCCTAGTAGGGCCGTTATCTTTTGCTCTTGCCCCCCCAAATCCCCTCTTTTTGTCTTGTGGCGCCTTGAAACACCATTTGTTGTATAGGCACCTTACAAATAGCCAATAAAATAAATAAATGAGCAGGATTCTGGACCGAGGACTATGTTTAGACATCCTGACTAGCACGCTTTTGACTTTCTTTTGTCGAATAGGGCTGGCTTTTGGTTCTGAAACAAACCAATTTAAAAACCGTACCTACGTCAGCATCTTGCTTCGGACCTTACCTATGCGGTAGGGTTCGGATGGTCGACTTCGCAGGCAGAAAAGAGGCAACAGATATGTTGGAACGGTCCTACAGAATATTTGCTAACATTTTGGGAAAGTCAAAACTCCATGCCTAAAACTTTGGAAGTCAATACTTCCATGCTCACAATGTAGAGTAAATAACTTGCGAAAAAAATAGAAGCAAATAGGCAAGAATGCAGAGAGTTCTCTTGCCACCAGTCTTAAATTTGAGAAGAAAAAGAAGTACAAGTAGCAACTGGATTTGTGAAAGTCTTCATGTGGCCGTAAAGAAGTTTGGGAGGAACAATGGGAGATGTGAAAGGACAACAAATATACCATCAGCATATTTAAGTTAACATCTGAGGCCTCTCACAGCAATCTATGGCAGTCTGACTTCCAGACTCCTGTTTTTTTGACTTTTGTTTACAAAAAATCTCAAAAGGGGCGTCACTGAAGCACTGGTGCCACCACATCCCACGTCTGGGTCTCAGCGAGAAGCACATATCCACTTCCGCTACCACTTTCTCCTTTAAACGTTTTTCAGGACGTTATATAATTCTGCTACTGGGATGCAAAGGGGGTCAGCACTCTCATGCCACTCGGTGGACCACATAGCAAGGCAGAAAACTAAATGGCCAATTTGTTGAACCAGATTTTTGGTCAAGGAAGACATCCACTTTTTTTATTTTTTGAAAGGTGAAACGAATAGCTCATACGTTGAACAATTACCAAATGCATGATCATAAACCCAAGGCAGACAAAAGAAGACACATTCATCAACCAGAGTTGTAGAAAAAGCAATGCATTTTATTTCCAATTGCATAAAAAGTAAAAACATCTTAAAGGCCTAAAATGGCTGGACAGTTTTATGGACATGGTTTTATAGTTTTTTGTATTTTCTTTTTTGAAGGCAACCACACCTTTTGGTTTTAAGTTACTGGATTGAGGGTTCAACATGGTAAGTACGTTTAAATGAACGCAATCATAAAACCTTTGGTCCCAACAACAGTGGCTTGTTTTTTCATTTCTGCGTTACAAGCAAGTGCTGTAAATTGCCACTTTCTGGCTAATAGCCTGCAGGAGTGAGCGCACCGTTTCTTCCAGTTCCACTAACTGTTTGGCTTTTTCTTCAAGTGTTTTCTGATTCTCCTCGTAGGAATTCTCCAAAGCTGATGGAAAAAAGGAAAAACATGCTCAGCGCATTTCAAAGCAAAAGGCACTACAAATAAGCAACAATGCTAATTGTATTTCTATTACATCAAGGGATGCAGGCAAAACGTAATGTGAATGTTAACCCGAGTGTAATTGCTTTTCTTATTTCCGTTTACGACTCAACAATTCATGCAATTTATTTTAACGTCTTCGCTGCCACGTTTTCTGTAAGGCTACCTGTAGGTTGTAGAATTTTAAACAAAAACTCACGGACTCAAAAACCGAACTTAAAACAATACTTTCTTGGTGTAAATCTGCAGAGCCACGTCTTCAGCACCAAGGTTTTTGATATTGTTCGGCGGAAAAAAAAGTATACAAAAGGACTCTGCTTTTAATATGAACCTGGAGAAATTGCTTCTGCATGTTATTTGTTAAAAAAAGAAACACAGAACAAACATCAGCCAATGATAGTTTGGTCTTTACTATGTACAATGATACTTCTCTTTCTCTGATCTAAAATCTATGTAACCGTATCCCCCCAAGACCTGGCAGCAGTTGGTTAAACATAACTGTGATGCTATATCTGGTTTTATCTAGTGGAACCCAAGCAAATGCAGGTATGCATTCTCAAAACGATCTGATGTTCTTTAATTATCAACTAGTTCCCAAGAGTGGGTGAATCTAGCCCAGGGTAGTCTTTGTTCTCTGATGGGAATGCTGTTAGGAAGAATTTTTAGTTTCGTGCTAAATTCCTCCCACCTTAGAGACCTCCAGCTCTTTTGATGAACTTGTTTTCTGTGTCTGTTTCTTTTGGTTACCGAGTCTGGCAAACTCCATAGGCGTCATCTTTTACATTGTGTCACACAGCACCTTCAGTGCAGAGACACAGGGAGTCTTTCAGATTTCCCAAGGTTTAAATGCCTTCTCTGGGATAAACTACTGTTTCCAAGAGCAGTAAAGTGAAATTGGCTTTACTTAGAATTGTAACTTGCTAGACCCAGCAGCATGATCTTATAATAGAGTGCTGGAGTGGCTACTTAGTATCCCCTGTGTCTAGATGCTCATGTAAAATGTTTATGATACCCTTTCTTCACAGAATGGCTGGTGGAAGTGGTTTTGAACTACCATGGTTTGCATTTACCACGGCTGTTCGCAGCTCCGGTAACGCTAACCGCGGGAGCCATCTTTTTCAAAATGGCACAGAGCCATCTTTGAAAAAAGGGTCCCCGGTCATCTTTTTTCTCCATGTCTTTGTGGAAAGGTCCTTCTAGAGATTTTCTCTGTGTGCCAAATAAGGTTTGGTCTCTGTTAATTTCGCTTTTGCTGGGATTCAGGAGTGAAGCCCGCCTCTGGCTCCAGAGTGTCTTGGGTAGGCAGGAAGAGAGGGAGGTGCCCGAATCTCACTGTGCTTGATCCTCTGCACTCCCACAAAGCAGGACTGACCGCGCTCACCCCCCCCCCTCAGAGTGTGGGACCCAGAAGCAAGGACAGTCCAACTTGACAGCCAGGAACCGCGTTGATGCTATTTGTGGTAGCTGAAATGGGAAAACGCCACTGAAAGTGATGTCGGTTGCAGGTTTTGACAGTCCAGTGCATTGCAGGAGTCCCCCCGACATCCTCCCTCTTGTCCCCACGACTGAGGCCCAGGAACAGTGAGATCTGCAGAGCTGCACAGGAACAAAAGTCATCAGCTGCATCTTTTTCTTCTTTACCAAGGTAGTGTAAAACAAGTCTAAGAGAACTTGTCTCTTACTGTAGAAGTGCTTGTAACTTCCACAACTCAAGTCTAATCAGCTTGTGGCCCTAGATTTGATTCATCTTTTCATCAAAGACTCCTACGAACGTCTGCAAAGACTTTTCCATTTACTAAGCAGAAGTGCTTCATCAAATCCAAGACTTTTGCCCATTGACTTTGGCTTAGCCTATTGAATTGAACAACTCTTCTAAGAATATCTAAAAGTACTTAACTGCTTAGGAATATTCGTGGTCTCTTGTTCCAATAACACTTGCCTTTTACCAACTTTTAAGAGTGTTCTGAATGCCAACAGCAAGATATTAATGTCCCCAGCATCCTTGTTACTGAAGTCACCTGTGGGTGTAGGTTGTGTGTGGGCCATCCCCAAAGGGTCTTGTCTGATTCAGAAAGTCAAAGTGTAAAGTATTGAAGTATATTTGTGTTACTATTCTATTGCTCCCTTCTGATGAAGGCTTTATAACTGACTGATGCACTCAAGGTTTCTTGCATAAACAATTCATTTATGTAAGAGTTTATTTGAATACCTGTAACTGTGAATCTTTGTGTAACTCCCCTACAGCTCACATTGACCCCTCTTGAGATAAGCCTGGCTGCTCAACACGCTACCAAAACTGTGTAGTACAAGCTTATACCAAAGGTTGGGTTGCCTATACCTGTAGTCATAGTTGTTTGTAGTGTTCCCAGAAACTACTGCATGCACACTTTGCCTAACAAATGCTGGTCGACTCCCCAGAGGAACAGGGCAAGACCCCACGCCCCATCCCAAGGGGTTTGGTGGAGGCCGATTGTTCAAAGGGAAGCTCTAGCCTACCAAATGTGATTCCACACCAAGGGGATAACGACTGAAGTCTCTTCAATGCTGTTAAGGGAGTTTTCCTAAAGTCCACTTGAGGTAAGACTTCATGAAACTATCCCTTTGGTATACAGGTCCCCAGCTTTTAGTATAGCTTGTACTACTCAAGGAAGTTTGGTAGATTGGCAGAGCAGTCAGGCTTATCATAGGAGGAAGATTTGAGCTGTAGGTAGGTACACTGAACCTAGTTAGTACAGTAGTGCAAAGAAACACTTGCACCAATAAAGTTATATCAAAATATATAAATTATATTTACACGAGGAAATCAGAAATATATTCAGTTCAAATAACCAACACACTTGGGAATACTTATAAATACCTTTCAAGGGCCACTGCTTCAGTGATAGTTGCTTGTGGTACAATTGTTATAGAGTTGAACGAGCACAGTTCCACCGTATTATCGGTATGACTGCACACTCAGGTTAAGACAAAGATATACAGTCATTGTATTTAGTTAGCAAAACCACATTAGATAAAGTCTTTTAGGGAGGAAAAGTGTTGGTTATAGCAGAGCTTAAGGTTCCAGAGACACTTTCTTGGCAAACTAAAGCTTTCAAAGTCTGATCCGCAACTATATGCAAACATCAGTTTGGAGAGGGCTCAAAGTCTTACAAGGCAGCACAACAGAAAAAGTTCCCGAGGATACTTTCAGTCTCTAGGACAAAATACTAGAAGAGTTAATGCAACGTTGGAGACCCTGTTAAAGTACTCACAAAAGGGACACAAGCCGGCAGATGGGTCAGAGGTAAGAGTGAACACCCTGGACACCTCTTTGTGCACTCAACAGTTTGGAGTGACTGCTTGAATCCTCAATTGAATCCTCTTTGTACTCAAGGAAAACAATTTCAGTGGAGCCTTGCTTGGGTATCAGTCTGTCCAAAGTCCCCTGGCACAGAGGTAAAGATCAGTATTTCTAAATAAGAGCTAGAGCAAGAGCTTACCTCCCACCCCCACTTCAGGGGAACATTTGGAGTGGCATGCTGTTGGAAAGCCTGCCTGCTTCTGAAGCACAGCTACTAGGTCCCTGGAAGTGGCACACCTGCAACTGTTCTCTGGCAACCTTCCAGACTGGGGAGGGCAGAAGTAGGACTTACCTTTCCTCCGAGATCCTGGATAGGTTCCTACAGCAACTCAGCATGCAAAGGAGCAGCCTTAAACTTGTTTCTCAGTTCAAACCACTTTCATGCCTCCTCAGTTGCTCGGTCATTGATTAGCTACTCCAGGACTCAACCAAGCTGCCTTTGGCAATCTATGATTTTCGAACCAGAGATAGGTGTCGAACGGTCGCTTGACCTCTCCTGCCTGTTACCAAGTGCATTCAATCTAATTGCCACTGTTGAATTGCATCTGGTCACTGAAGCCAGTTAAACCGGCTCATGGGAACAGTTGAAACACCACAACAAGACATTTGATCCACGATGATCTACACTTTGCATGTCTCCAAACTTGTTTGGAGCCTCATACTGATGCAGTTTACTTAAGTGCACAGTGTTGGCCTCGCACGCACTACTTTCGAACTTGACCTAACCCTGTGGAAAGCACCCAGAAGCCTGGTGCAATGCTTTCCCTCCATAGACATCAATGTGGCAGCCTATTTGCCAGTGTATTGAACCTTTCATGACTATTGGAGGTAAGTGAAGCCTTTTTAGCTTCGCTTTCCTTGCTAAGCTCGTCTGTTTTGGGTGCACAGATCAGTTACTATGGCTATCAGTGCAGGAGAATTCCCTTTTCCATTGTGTTCGACAAGAATTGATGTAGTAACCCTGTGGGAAACTACACAACCCTTGTGCTCTTAGTATTGGGTAACTCAACTATTGGTAAAGGTCTGTAATAAACATGTTAGTAGTGTGACGGAGCAGCCAGACGTATCTCAAGAGGGGTAAATGTGAGCTGTAGATCTGTAGCAATAAAATCCACCAATACAAGTAGCCAAGTAACACTTATACTCTAGGTTTTTAGTTAAAATAATTATTTAACAGTCGTTTTTAAATAAGCATTCTTTAAGAAGGGCAATATATGCAGCAATCCTATATACTTCAAAATACTTTTCCAGAATCAATACAAGGCTAGTAGATACTCTTTAGAGATGCTTCTTACACACTTCCTACTTCCTGAGGTGACTTCACCACCTAGGTCAGTAATTGCATTTAGATATCACTAGTGCACTTGGTAGATTCTGAGGTTGTCAGATGTTAAGTAGAATTCTCAGAAATGTGCCAATTCCTCTTTACCTTAGAGACCCACAGCACTTGTTCTGGACTCTAGGACTTTTAATTTTCATCCTGGAGAGAGTGAGCCCTTTTCCCACTCATGTAATTTTCTGTGATTTGAACTCTGTTTCTTTTGGTTATGGAGTCTGACAAACTCCATAGGCATCATCCTTTTATATTGTGACACACAGCACCGTCAGTGCAGTGGCACAGGGAAGTCTTTCAGATTTCCCAAAGGTTTAAATACCTTCCCTTGGATAAACTACAGTTTCCAAGAGCAGTGAAGTGAAATTGACTACTTATAATTGTAACTTTCTAGACCCAGTGTTAGAGAGAATTCTCAGAAATGTGCCAATTCCCTCCACCTTAGAGACCCCCGCAACTTTGCTGGATTTTGAGGACTTGATTTTTTTTAAATGGAGAGAGGGAGACCCTTTTTCCCCCACACTCATGTATTTTAATGTGATTTCTGAGCTTTGCGTTTCTTTTGGTTAGGGAGCCTGACAAACTCCATAGGCATCTTTTACATTGTGTCACACAGCACCTTCAGTGCAGTGGCACAGGGAAGTCTTTCGGATTTCCCCAAGGTTTAAACACCTTCTCTTGGATAAACTGTTTCCCAGAGCAGTAAAGTAAAATTGACTTTACTTACATTTGTAACTTTCTAGACCCAGCACACACCATCTTACAATAGGGTTCTGGAGGGGTTACCTAGTATCCCCTTTGTGTAGCTTCTCATGTAACAATTTTACGTTATCCTTTTCTCACTGAATGGTGAATGGCTGGTGGCAGTGGTTTTGTTTTAACTGCCGTGGTGTGCATTTACCGCGGGCTGCGTTCGCAGCTGCAGTAAAGCACACAGGGTGCCATTTTTGTCAAAATGGCCTGGTCTTTTTTCACCATTTCTTTGTGGAAAGGTCCTTCTTGAGATTTACTCTGCACGCCAAACCAGGTTTGGTCCCATTGCTCACTTTGCCTTTGGCGGGATTCACGAGTGAAGCCCACCTCTGGCTCCAGGGTGTCTGGGGTAGGCAGGAAGTGAGGGAGGTGCCCGAAACTCTGTGCTTAGTCTCCTAGGAGACCCAAATGCACTATGTGGCGACTGGCCGGCTGACTGTCCAGCAAGGAAAGCCACCCTGCTGGGTGACTGCCAGCTGGGCTGGAATGAATGGGAGAGAACTGAATAAAAGGAGAGGCTTTTGGCTTGGAAGGCAGAGTCGACCACTGGACGAAGGAACCGAAGAAGAACTTGGAAGAAAAGCCTGCTGCAACTCCTGGACCTTTTGTTTGCCTGGTGAAGCCCTGCTGCAGTGCTGATGCTCCAAATTCACCTCGACTCCCATGAAGCAGGACTGACCAGGCCTGAGCCACCTCAACAGAGAGCTGGACCCCAGATGCAAGGAAAGTCCATTAAGGTATCCGAGAACAGTGGTGTTATTTGTGAGAGCTGCGAGAAGCTGAAACCGCAAAGTGCCACTGATCTAAAGTTTGCCCATCGCTTCTGCCGGCATTGCATTCGTAGTGCAGGAGTCCCCAGGCGTCCTCCCTCTTGTCCCCAAGACGGAGGCTCAGGAACAACAGGATCTGTAGACCTACACAGGAATAGAAGCCAGCTGGACCCAATTTTTCAAACCAAGGTTGTTTGCAGCTTCACCCCTCACATGCCTTCCAGTTTGTGGCCCTCCAGTGATTCAATTTTCCACAAAGACTTCTGAAACATTGTGCAATACTTTTTACTTACCTTCAAGAAGTGCTTCAGCTCCCCTAGACTTTGCTCAACTAACATTGGCTGTCCAGGCTCCCTGAAATACTCTATCACCGACTTTGTGCTTTAACGATCCCTCAACAAAAGTCACACATTCCTTACTTGTGTAGCTGGGAAAGGGTTAATTTACTCTGCATTGGGGGGTTCAAAAGTACTTACCTGCTGAAGAATATTTGGTAACCATTGTTTTAGTCCCTAAACCTTTTCTTTAACACCAAACTCAGTATTGCTCTAAATGCGCAAGTGCTATATATCAATATCCACAGTGTCCTAGTTATTTAAGTCACCTCAGGGTGTAGGAAGTGTGTGTACCATCCCAAATGGGCATCTACTGATTTATTGAAACAGAGTGTGTATTTTTCAAGTATATCTTTGTGTTACATATATTGCTCCCTTCTGAAGAAGGCTTATTCAAACTGATTGTTAAATAAATAGTTGTTTAATCAAGAAACCTTGAGTGTAAGAGTTTATTTGGATACTTGTCACTGTAAATCTCTATGTTATGACCATACAGCTCACATTGACCCCTCTTGAGATACGCCTGGCTGCTCAGTCACTCTACCAACTTGTGTAGTACAGACAGATACCAAAAGGTTGAGTTAACTATTGCCAATAGGACAATGCTGGTGGAGTCTCCCACAGGGTACTGCATGCAATCTTGCCTAACAGTGTGTATCTCAATCACCCACCCCAGTTCCCAGGGGTAAGTACACAGAGGTAGTTTTGTCAGAAACTGCTCCAGCATGGCAAAGCAGCCACGTTAAGTGCAGGCTTCTTTGTAAGGTGTTTACAGGATGCTATGCTCAGAGGATTGAACCCCAAGCCTCCAATGAAATCCCCATGACAGAAAAGAACAACCAACCTACTCACACTGACCATCTTCACACCAGGAGACAACAATCCAGTAAGGACTCTGGGAAGACAAGGGAACCCATGAAGATGGATCCTAGTGGATCTGTTGACAAAAATGGACGGTAGCCTAACGAAAAAACAATCCCAGCATGGGTATGACAGCTGGGGATGTCCCCGGACATCCCAGGGAGTAGATGAGGTGGGATGTTGATGTTGCAGCAGCCTTCCAGGAAGCAGCAACTTCCATCACCAAGGTGGGAAACCCTGAAGATAAATGACAGGCAGTAGTGATAAATACCACAGAAAATGGTTCCACATGGAAGGCTCAAGGGGAGTGAGCAGCAGGCAAAGCCAGCTCAGGTCCAGCACAACAACCCCACCCCGGATGAGCAGCACTAACCTCCAGGTGACTCATGTGAGCCCTTGCAAGTTGTGGCCAATGGTTAATAGAGTATGTTAAGCAATTAAAGGGAGAAACTCACTTTCAGTAGTCTCGCCCTAGTCAATAAGAGAAAGTGCTACACCACAAGGAGGCTAGAAAGTAGCAACACAACTTCCAGATGGTGCTCCTGGCATCCCCAGGGTCTCTTAGCTTCCTCTAAATGTAGGTCCAGGGGTTGACTGAACATTGCTGAACTCCCACCAGATATACCCAGCCCATCTATCTCCAGGCGTTCCAAGATTTGGCATCACTCAGGTAGGACTGTGGATTAGGGTGTCTGGCAGACCCCTGCCAGGTCCAAACCATTTCCCACTCTCTTGGTCAGCCTTTGTGGGCACTGGTCACTGGTGTGCTTTCATATTTATGTTTTACAATTACATTGGTTTCATGCCATTTTATATTGAATCGTTAAAGTAAACATACCTTTGAGCTGCTGCAGTTTTCCATTTGCATTAGCTAACAAGGATTTTGCTTCATTTTGTAAACTTTCTGCTTTCCTCCTGCCATCTTCCGACTCTTTTGTATTTTTGGATATTAAGTCTTCTACTGATTTGTACTTATCATTTAGTTCACCGTCCAAGACCTAGAATTTCAATAACAAAACATGGTTGCGTGAGTCCTCATTCTTTCACTTACTTTTATAACGACAAATTTGAGATATAACCATTAAAAACATGGTTCTGGCCAAGCGAACACACACAATTACCCTTCAACAAATCTTAATCATGTTCCAAAATACCTTCAGTGGTGCGTTTATAAAAGTTAATGTTAATCATCTCACTTTCAACAAACCCAGATCTCAAAGTTCTTGATCAGCTCGTAGGAACCTCCACCACTTTATAACAGGACCAGAGGTCCAGGTTTTGCCTGTGTATTTCGTGGGCCAGGGGATGCAATGCTTTTTCTTCCTATGCACCTAGTACCATTACCTCTTTCTACAAGCGCAAGACTCTCAACCTTCGCTTTGAGCATGGCTAGTCACCCACAGATGGCACCATGTGTGTTAGGTTAGATTTTCATATTTATGCTAAATTCCACTCACCTGTGAGAGCCTAGCACGTGTTGCTGGACTTGTGGCTTCTTTTTCTATGTTTTTGAGTGAGTAGGAATCTTTTTCCCCACCAACCTTTCTTTTACTCTTTTTATGACTCTGCAATACTTTATTTTTGGAATTCTACTTTCCTATAACTTGTTGGGCATCTGCATTTTCCTATTGCAGCACACAGCACTTTCTGTAAGTGTTGCTGAGGTGGCCGTTGGGCTCCCCTTTTAATTTTCTCTTGGCTTTCTTGTGTGAACTACTGTTGCCAAGGGTAGAAGGATACTTTTTATCCCCTTCTACAATCCTCATGGTGTGATCAGCACACGCCACCTTTTGTGGAGTGCTGAGGAGATGCTGTTAGGGAGAATTCTCATTTCTGTGTTAATTCCCTTCTACCTTAGAGACCACCAGTTCTTTTGCTGGACTTCATCCTGGAGAGAGTAATCTTTTTTCCCCACTCTCTCATGTGTTTTTATCCGATTTGAACTCCGTTTCTTTTGGTTTTGGAGTCTGACAAACTCCATAGGCATCACCTTTTTGTATTGTGACACCCAGCACCCTCAGTGCAGTGTCACAGAGAAGTGCTTTTGATTTCTCTCAAGGTTTAAATACCTTCTCTTGGATAAACTACTGTTTCCAAGAGTAGTAGAGTGAAATTAACATTACCTACCTTTTTCTCTTTGTAGACCCAGCACACACTATCTTACATGGAGTGCTGGAGGGGTTACTTAGTACTTAGCATCCCCTTTGCCTACTGCATCCACCGAGCTGCGAGAAGCACAGAAGAATCCTTTGATGAGAGCATGTTCTGTTAACTGCTGCTGCAAGTTCTCACCCAGTGTCCTTTCTTTCATCACCCAACCAAGAATCCAGAGTCGTGGTCCTGTGCTGCTGCATCGGGAAAGAGTCTGTCTGCAAGCTCTAAATGAGTTCCTCAGCATTTTTGCAGGACTATTGTATTTTTGGACCGATTCTTCTGAGTGAGTGGGAACATTTTCCACAATCACTCATTCTTTTACTCTGACCATGGGAACCTCTACCTCTTTTTGATACTTTAATGGAGTTAAGATTTCCTCCATCTTCCTTTTATTATTGCAGCACAGAGCACTTTCTGTGCAGTTTTGCTGGGAGCTCCTTGAGCCTTCCTTTTTATTTTACCTCTGTTAACACCTACTACCAGAGTAGGGGGACATTTTTTGTTCCACCTGTCATTTTGCAACATCAGCACACCCCACCTTAATTCGACAGGCTGGTTGGTGGCAGTGTACCTTTTTGCATGTCATTTTGTGGACCTTTGTCACAGGCAGCTTTCGCAGCTGCAGTAAGGGACATAAGGGTCACTGTTTGCGTAAAATGGTGCCTGTACTCTTAAGCCCTGTTCTTGATGACATGCTCTTCCTTGAGCCTTCTTCTACTTGCCTGGAAGGGTGAGGTCTTGATGGGTCTTTTGTCTTTGGCAGGTTTCCCTTGGAAACTCCGCCAAGACTCAGTGCCTGAAAGGACAGGAATTGGGAATGTGACCGGAATTTCCCTGGCTTGTCCTCAAGCATGCCTGCAAGCAGTTTGTGCTGGAAGGCTGACTTTCCCCATTAGACAGCCACCCCCCCCCCCATGTTTGAATGAATGCATGATTGGTGGGCTCAGCCAGTTCTCATGCATAAAAGGTGAGGATCCTGGAGCAGAAACTCAGGAGTCGACCACTGCACTGAAGATCTGAAGAGGAATTCATAGAAGGACATTCCAAGCGACTGGCACAGCCGTTGAGTGACCACTATCGACGAATTATGAGAAACAGGGAAGATTTCCTGAAGATTACTACTTCCCCTGGACTGGTGGGACTAACCAGTCTCAAGACAACCTGCATTTTGCACCATCCCTCGAAGAGCTGCGACCCACCGGGCCTGCACACTCCCAATACCCTGGGACCTGTGCTATTTTGGAGGTGCATATCTTGTGAAGTGCGGTTTTGACTGAAACCTTGTGGGCATCCTTCTGGGTTGGCAGTGACTCTTTCCCTCTCCTAGATGTCCCCTCAGCTGAGCCGACAACCAGGGAGAAGTTTGCAAGATGACGACCGCTGTCCTGAAGGCTGTGAAGGGCTCCAACGACACAGTACTGCGAAGATCCTCTACTTGACATCCCACTACAAGAGTGCAACCGCCTGATTCCTTGCACCCCTCCAGAGCCTACCTTGAGCTAGATTGGGGTGGACAACCCATTGTGCTATACCTTGCCTTGGGACATTTGTCCCTGGGGTAATTCGACTAGGAAAACTTAATTTCCTTGCCAAAGCAAACCAAACATTTACCAACCTGCAAACTTGAAGAGTTTTCTGCTGGACTCTGCTCCTTTGCTCCCTGGATTCTTTCTTGCTTGGTCTTCCTCAGATTCCTTTGGGAGATGCACCCAAGCCAGGGTTGGACTTTATAAGATAGGCTAAGCTAAAGTTATCAAATTTTCTCTAAGTTTGCTTATATATTTTAGTAGGTTTGATGTGATTTGTTACTATTATTGCTATTTTGAAGTATCCAACTGTGATTATTGCAACTGTTCTTTTATATTATTGTGCAATAGTACTTACCTTACTTGAATGCTACAAGCCTTTGTGTATATAAATAAATGGCTAGGTTTTATTTAACTTCGTGGGTAAGGGTTTCCTTGAACTAGGTGTATGCTCGGAGTACTGTATGCCTCACTAAAGCCCTCTTAGACAAAGCGTGACTGCTCAGCCATTGTTACCCAACCTTTTGGGTAGTTCAGGCTAAACCTAAGGTGTGAAACCCTGTTCATCCAAGGTGGGCTTTCCAAAGTCTTGTCACAGAAAGGACTTTGGCAAAAAGCTGTAACAAAGTGTGACAATGGGATGCTATTGATGACCATTTTCTATCGCTTTCAGCGTTTATGTATGGGGTGTGGTGGGAATATTGCCCCCATTCCCCCTGCGTTTTTTCTAAATTTCCTTTTCCACCTTGTCCCAAACTATTCCCTGTTTAGACATTCAGCAATGCACCAATTAGCGTTCGACAAAGACGAACTTGTCATGTTGAATTAGAAAATGCAGCCACAAGACCACATTATGTTTATATTTAAGGTTCCCCAGGAGCCTTGATCAGTAAACCTCATGTTCCCCATTTCATTTTGTTGTTTAGGAAACTACTGGGCTGCATGTCCAGCTCCCACGTCCACCCAAATGATTTAGGTTGAGGAAAATAAGAGCGCACAAGGAAATGCATTTGCGCAACTTCAGAGGGTTGTGAGGCATGCAACATGAGAATAACAAATGTAGTGCTTTGTAGCAGTCATGGAAACATAGGTAGACCCTGGTATAAGGCATGAGCGATAATAAAGTATAATAGGTGAAATTATATCTTATAACCATGTAAACGTAGGCCCTAGTCCCAGCTGCGAGGAATACTGAAGCACTGCCATATTTAAAGTGAGGCCTAGTCTGCCGCGAGCCATGATGAAAGTATCAGATTAGTATGACAATGAGCTCTGAATCACTTTCCTATCCCAAGCCCCCTGCTGGGAAACGTAACAGAGGCCTTCAGGCTTGATAAATGGAATACATTTGTATTGCGTTTCAGGCCTGCAAAACCCCCAAAAAATGTGAATGGCTGAGCACGGGCAGGGTTGTCCTGTCCCGAAGGACAAACTCATGGGAGCTGGAGCAGAGGTCTTGAGCAGCAAAAGGCTTGGTCTAGATTTAGGGCACCAGCGCCCCCCAGAATGGCCATCCCTTTTGAACTACCAGATACCCACAAACAGAACACCTAAATCCATCAGAATTTGGCCGATTAGTGTGGTCCTCGAGAGGCCCATGAGAAGCTCTGGGGAGGGGCAGCTGATAAAGGGGGGGGAGGGGAGCAAGGAGTGAAACATTCTGCAATTTGTACAAGGAGCAAGAGATGATGCCAACAAATGTAGTCCCGCGACAGGGAGGCATGATGGGGTGCCCGTATGTCTGGGATCAAGCAAAGCACTCTTATTCTGAAGGGCCAATTTGACCTCAAAAGTATCCACTGAGCTCATGTTAATGACTAGGTGTACACCATGCGATTAGGCCATTGGGGAGGGTAACTATCACACAACTCACCAATCAGATAGCGGGGAACCACAGTGACTGAGTAGAATACCACATGTTGGAGGGCAGGCATAGACCAAGATGTGACCAATCGGTCAAGGGACTATAGGAGACTGGCAGTATGGATATAGGTGGTAGCCAATGAGGGTGAGGGATGAACATGGTATACTGTTTGCGTCACGAGCAACGATGATTTGTTTTATAACAACCTGCATCCTTTGAACTAACCCAGTGAGCTTTGTGGCAGTTGGGTTCTACGGCACCCTCTGCCATATTTTTTTTTGTTCCTTGCAAAAGAGTTGCAGCAAGCTTTTTTTCCCTCACAGTATTGATTTTCCATTGTCCGGCTGTCTGGAGATCCGCCTAACAAAACCTTAATCCGACTACAGGTCAGCTGTGTTTTTTCATATGCAATAATAGCAGGTGTCTGCAACCTGAGTCTTATCAGATGTTTTGGAATCTCCCTTTCCACCCCTCCACCTCTACCCCCCGATCTCGCACCATGGACTGTTGGCTAGGGATGATCTGAGATGTAGTCCAAAGAATCTGCAGAGCCAAAAGGTAGCTGCTTTAATCTGTTCCCATTAGACCGCTGGTCAATCAATGCACAGCTCACTTGCATTATACTAACATGTTTAAGCAATGGATTATAGGTCTACTTTCATGAAAGTGCTACGCTGAAGAGCTATAAAAAAGGCAGATATTTTTAAAACATTTTCTGTAAAGCAAGGGTATTGCGCCCTCCTGCCATAGGCAAACTTGCTTACCTTCTTCGCTTCATCCGCAGTGATTTTGACGCTGCCCACAGAGAGCATAATCTCCTCTGCTGAGCCTTCGGTGGCCACAGCCTTCTTTCGAAGTTCCTCAACATTCTTCTCAAGCTGTGCGAGACGCTCTGTGGCATTGTTTAGTGTTTCTTCTGAAGCTGCCGTTTCTGACTCAATCTGACAACAAAAATAACGCAAGCTTTATAAGATGAAAACAAAAACACCTTGAAGCAATTTAAAGTGGGTCTTTCTGCAGTGGATCCTGTGAGCAGTTACTCTGAATATTTCAATTAGTCCTGCCAACACTGGCTGTGCAAATAGCTGCCTTCAAATTAAACTTGGGAAGAACATCTTGACCACCTTGGATATGTTTTTCAGGCTCTTGAACAGGCCCATCTGACCATAAAGGCTAGCAAATATCAAATTGGTCAGAGTAAAGTGGTCTACATTGGTCATGAATTAGGAGGAGGTGAAACAAGGCCATTTCCTAGCAAAGTGCAAGCTGTACAAGACTGGGCCACCCCTACTACTCAAACCCAAGGGAGAGCATTTCTAGGTTACTATAGGAACTTCATTGAGACCTATGGGACCACAGCTTCTCCCTCGAATGTGATCTTCTCACCCAAATTCCCTAAGAAGGTCAGGTGGAATGAGGAGCGCACTCAAGGACTTAAGAAAACCTTTTGTCAAGCTCTAGTCTTGAGAGCTCCCGACTACAACCAATCCTTATTGTACAAACTGATGCTTCAAATACAGGAATAGGTGCATTTTTGAGTCAGCTGTATGAGAGAGGCAGGTAACACCCTATCTGCTTCATCAGTAGGAAACTGAAGGACCGTGCAGCAAGGTGGGCAACTATTAAACGTGATTGTTTTGCCAGTGTGTGGAAGTTTAGACCATACTTGTATGGATTTACCTTTGTCATTCAAACAGACCACCAACCCTTGAGATGGTTAATGCAGATGAAGGGGGAAAATCCTAAATTGTTAAAATGGTCAATCAGCCTTCAGGGGTTTGATTTCACCATAGAACACAGGTCAGGGTGTAATCACAAAAATGCTGATGGTCTCTCCAGAAAGTATGACCGACTGGATTAAGAGATGCATCCAGGAGTGGATTAAGTACTCCTGTCCCTTAATCTGGGGGGACAAGTGTTCAGGAGAATTCTCATAAATGTTTTAATTTCCTTCTACCTTAGAGACCCCCAGCTCTTTTGCTGGACTTTAGGACTTTTCATTTTTATCCTGGAGACAGACCTTCCCACCGCCCCACCCCGCCCCATGTATTTTTCTGTGATTTGGACCCGGTGTTTCTTTTGGTTTTGGAGTCTGACAAACTCCATAGACATCATCTTTATGTATTGTGACACACAGCACCCTCAGTGTAGTGTCACAGAGAAATCCTTTGGATTTCTGCTAAGGTTCAGATACATACTATTGGATAAACTACTGTTTCCAAGAGTAGTAAAGTGAAATTGACTTTTACATTTTTCTCTTTGTAGACCCAGCACCCACAATCTTACATAGTGTGCTTGAGGGGTTACTTAGTATTCCCTTGATCTACCTTCTCATGTAACATTTTTATGTTACCCTTTCTACAATTAATGGCTGGTGGCAGTGGTTTATTTTTCCTACCATTGTGCATTTTTACCGCAGGCTGAATCCTCAGCTGCAGTATTGCACCCATGGGTGCCCATTTTGTCAAAATGGCCCTGGTTGTCTTTCTTCATTTCTTGTTGGAAACGTCCTCCTTGAGATTTACTCTGCGCGCCAAACCAGGTTTGGCCCCTTTGTTAATTTTTTCTTTGGCAGGATTCACTGGTGAAGCCCGCCTCTGGCTCCAGCGTGTCTGGCAAGGTAGGAAGCAAGGGAGGTTCCCGAAACTCCCTGTGCTTAGTCTACTTGGTTAAAGGAATGCATGCAAAGGTGATTGGCCGGCTGGCTGTCCTTAGAGGACAGCCACCTTGCTGTGTGAGTGACAGCTAGGATGCAAATTAATGGGAGAGAATTGCATAAAAGACCAGGTCTTTTGCAAGGAAGGCAGAGTCGACCACTGAATGAAGGAACCAAAAAAGAATCTGGAAGAGAAGCTTGCAGCACCCTCCTGGACCGTTGGTTTGCCTGATTAAGCCCTGCTGCAGTGCTGATGCTCCACATTTCTTATCGACTAGAGCAGCCTGGAAAGGACAACTTCTCCCCTTGGGTTGGTGGGACCAATCGACCCAAAGCGAACAAGACTGCAACCCCTCTCTCTGCTGGCTGTACTTCGTTATGTTAAGTCACTTTCTATAGCACACGGTCACCCAAAGGTATCTCGGCGCTGAGGGAAAAGAGCTGCAGCTAGAACCTGAACATGAACTCAGCCAAAATTGAGTATTTTTTACGGCCTTTCTAAAGGCTAAGTAGTTAGATATTTTCTTAATGGCCAGGGGAAGTTTGTTCCACAACACTGCAGCTGCAATAGAAAAGGCTCAACCTCCAATCCGTGCCTGCTGGTAGGTGGAGACCACCTGCCGGTCAGCTGAGGCAGAACGCATTTCACGGCTGGGAGAGTAGCGAGAGAACTTTGCCTGGAGATATTCGGCAACCTGCTCATGGAGGGAGCGATGAACTATATACAGTGCCTTAAAATCAATACACTGGGTCACTTGGAACCAGTGTAATGCTTGAAGTGTGGGAAATATGTGAGCTCTGTAGGGCAAACCAATTGCCACACGTGCGGCTAGATTTTGCAATCGTTGCAACTGTTGGATGACGCCCTTCGGTTTAGCCAAATAAAGAGAGTTGCAATAGTCTAGCTGGTATATCACCATGACTGCCACCACTGGTGGACGCAGGGGATGGGAGGGGGGGGGCAGGAATCATGGGAAGCACTAAGATTTTAAGCTGAAAGTGGCCAGCTTCACATACCGCAGTCACTTGCTTGTCCATAGATAGTGGTGCAGATAGTGTTACACCCAGGTTTTTCACCAGGCTCACCAGCATGGGGAGTGGCCCCAATGAAGAAGGCCACTGGAGGAACAGAGTGCCAGGGTACAGGAACACCAGGACGAGTACATCGCCTTCGGACCAGAGCTCCAGGAAGATCCTCCGGACTCCCTCGAAGCAGGACTAACCAATCCTGAGCCACCTCAGAGTGCTGGACCCCAGAAGCAAGTAAAGTCCACAAGGTGTCCAAGAACAGCAGTGGTGTTATTTGCGAGTAGCTGAAACCGCAAAGTGCTGCTGATCTGGTTTGTGCGCATTGCTGCAGCCAACCTTCAAACCGTAGTGCTCGAGTCCTTAGACATCCTCCCTTTTGTCCCCACAACTGAGGCCCAGGAACAACAGGATCTGCAGGACTACAACAGGAACACAAGCCAGCTGGAACCCTTTCTTCAGACTCAAGGTACTGTGTAACTAGAGGTACTTACCTCTTGTGCGTAGTTTGCTTGCACTCACTGGAGACTTGCATTTGCTGCCCTTTGCAGAGTTGCTTGCATTTTTGCTTCTTCACAAGCCTCCCCGTTTATGGCCCAACAGTGATTTCTTTATACAACAAAACATTTTTTAATTGTGCTAGACTTTTGCCTATCTTCAAGAAGTGCCTCAGCTCCCCTAGACTTTGCTCAAATGACATTGGCTGCCCTGGCTCCCTGAAAACTCGTTTTACCCTCTGAATTTGTGTTGATCTGTCCCTCCAAAAAGTCATAAATACCTTACTTGTATAGCTGGGAAAGGGTTCACCTATATTTCACTGGGGGATTGAAAAGGGCTTACCTGTTTGAGAAACTTGTCAACCTTCGTTTCCTTCCCTAACCTTTTCCTTTTCGTCATAACTTCAGTATTACCGTTTAAGTTTGAACAGTGATATGTTAATGTCCACGGTGTCCTAGTAATTTAAGTCATCTGAGGGTGTTGGAAGTGTTTGTGTGCCACCCCAAAAGGGTAGCTACTTTCAACTGAAAGTGTATTTTTTTAAGTCTATTTTATTGTTGCCAATTGGCCCTTCTACAGAAGGCTTATTTTAAAACTGACTGTTTAATAATTATTTAATCAAGTAACCTTGAGTATAAGTGTTATTTGAATACTTGTCACTGTGAATCTCTATGTTACAACCCTACAGCTCACATCGACCCCGCTTGAGGTAAGCCTGGCTACTCACTTGTGTAGTACAGGCCTATACCAAAGGTTGGGTTACCTATTCCTAAGAGGACAAGGCTGGTGTAGTCTCCCTCAGGGTTACTACATATAATCTTGCCTAACAAGGCCCCTCCAGAAAGTATGAGTTGATTTACTAGCTCTGAACTGAGTTCTAAAAAGTAATGTTGCAAGGAGTATACTTGTAACAAGGTTGGTTTATTATGTGATTTCATAACTCAGTGTCACTACATGACTAACAGGGTCTACTACCCTTTAAATACTTATTGTATTCTAAAAGTATTTCTAACCTGGTCTTATTCCCCAATAATAGTATATTTCCTGAATGCATAACCTTAGGTTTGACTCACCCTGACTTGCTTCTTGATCCTCTAAAAAGGTTATACCTTGGTTTGCATACCACAGATATTGAGTAGGTTTTTAGGATTGTGTTTATATGATTTTATAGTACTTACCAAATAATTATCTTGGTCTACTTGTATTTAAATAAACCCTTTGTTAACAATGCACAGTGTGTTTTTCTTTGGACCATGTGTATGCTACAATTTCTTTGTACCAAGACACAGCCCTCTCTCCCTCCTAAAATACACCTGGCTGCTCCGTCTATGCTACCAAAACATTTTCGGGTGGTACAAGCCTTATACTAAGAGTGGAGTCTTGTACTGCCTCAGATGTACGGTTTTATGAAGCCCTTAGTTGGACTTCAGAAAAATGGTCCTAACAGGGTCTCCTCTGTTGCATGGAAGAAAGGGCCAGCACAGCAGCGGTCACTCAGCAGGTATCTCTGGAAGTAGCTACAGGCGTCTTTTCTTCCTCATCAGATTCAACTCCAGTGGTTTGACTTGTCTCTACAGATCCAAGCCATTTATCCAGGACCTAGCCAATCAGCACACATGCTACATTCAAACTTTGGGGGGTTCCTTTCAGGACAGCCAGCCTCCCAGTTGAAACTGGTTCCCGGCAGGCATGCCAGAAGACAAAGAAATGAAGAGTTTTAGACTCCTCTCTTTTTTCCTGTCTTCACAGACATTCTGGAGCCTCGGCGGGCTTCACAAAGGATTCCCACTGTTAGGGATATTTATCATGTTTATGCTTCATCGCCTCTCCTTGAGAGACCGCCAGCACTTTTTGCTGGACTTCTGACCTTTTTCTTTCTATCCTGAATGAGTGGAGCCTTTTTCCACTCTTTCATTCTTATTTGCTCTGACTTTCGGAAAACGTTTTTGCTTTTAGTATGCGTTAGGGAGAAATTTCAGTTTACGTGCTAATTTCCTTTAACCTGAGAGAGCCCAGCACTGTTGGGGAGATTTATCATGTTTATGCCTCATCCCCTCTCCTAGAGAAACCCCCCAACACTTTTTGCTGGACTCCTGGACCTTTTTCTTCAAATCTTGAATGAGGGGAGCCTTTTTCCACTCATTCATTCTTGTGGGCTCTATATTTTGGAACTCTACTCTTTGTATTCTACCTGTACTCTGGAGTCTGTCTGCTCCATAGCTCTTAAAAGGCATCTGTTTTTTTACTACAGCAGCACACAACTCCTTATGGGCAGTGTTGCCGGGGGTCCTTGTTTAAGATTATTTTTCTATATCCTCAAGTGTTAGGCAAGAATTGATGTAGTAACACTGTGCAAGACTACACGTCTACTTGGTATTAGGTAACCCAACTTTTGGTATAGGGCTGTGCTACAGAAGTTGGTAGTGTGACTGAGCAGCCAGGCCCATCTCAAAAGGGGTAAATGTGAGCTGTAGAGCTGTACCAATGAAATTCACAAATACAAGTAGCCAAGTAACATGTATACTCAAGGATTCAGTTATAAATAGTTATTTAACATCAATTTTATATAATGTAAAATACTATTTCAGAATCAGCATAACTTTAGTGGAACTTTCGTGGATACTCTTTAGGAGATGCTTTTTACACACTTCCTACACCCTGAGGGGACTTCCCTGAGGGAACTTCATTCACAAGGACAGTAATGGCATTTATATATCACTAGTACACTTTGCAGATTCTGAGGTTTGCAGAAAGGAAAGGTTAAAGGAAGGAAAAAGGCTAAACAGGTTCTCAGGGCATGTGAGTATACTTAAATCTTCCAATGAAGTCTAGACAAAACCTTTCCCAGCAATAACAGTTTAACACTTTATTTTCACCTCTGAGGGACAGAAAATATCAGAGTCATTGGACTAGAAGAGAGTCTGCAGGGAGCCAGGACACCCAAAGTCAATTGGAGCCCAGTCTATGAAGCGGAGGCACTTCGTAGTTAATAAAATTCTTGCACAAAGTTAGAGTTTTGTAAAAAATAAAAAAAAAAGAATCACTGTAGGGTCACAAGCTGTTACACTTGTGGAAAGCATAGTTGAAATTAACTCCAACATAAGTAACCACTGCAAGTATCAACCTAGAAGAGCAAAGCTAAAGACACAGTGGTAAGTACCCCATGTCTTAACAGTACCTCTGGTTTGAAGAAGAGTGGTCCAGCTGGATTCTAACCCGTTGCAACGATTCAGACCACGGGCTCCTGAGCCTCAGTCGTGGGGACAAGAGGGATTACTTCTGGAGGGCTCCTGAGGCGGAAGTTTGGAGGTAGTCGGCAGCTAGGGGCACTTTTCGGTTCAGCGGCACTTTGTGGTTTAAGCACTCTATAAACAGTACCGTTGCATATCTCGGATACTGGTTGGGCTTCCTTCACTCCTTGGGCCTGCACTCTGGCAAGGGGACTCTAGCTTTGGTCGTCCTGCTTCTGGAGGCTCCTTAGGCTACTCCTGGAGCTTCCGGACGGATTTCAGATGTTGCACTAGACAATTTCTCGACCCCTGGCACTCGGTTACTGCAGCACCAAAGAAGTACAGACATTGGGTGAAGAATGTCCAGTGGAGTACTTCTCGGGGTTAGTTGGTCCCACTAACCCAAGGGAAGAAGTCGTCCCTTCCGGAGTTTCTCCGTCGAATTGAAATGGAGTTTCAGCACAGCAGCAGGGCTACACCAGGCAATTCAAAGGTCCAGGAGGATGCAGAAAGCTTTGTTCACGGTTTGTCGGGTGTTTCTCCCAGTGGTCGACTCTGCCTCTAGTCCCAAAACCCTCGCCTTCAAAGCAGGTTTCTCCCATTCATGTATTGCCTAGGCTGTCAATCACACAGCAGGACAGCCAGCCAATCAGAACTGGTTGCATTCAGACATTCCAAGGTCAGGTGAGTTTTGGGAACCTCCCTCACATCCTGCCTTTCCAGGCACACTGAAGCCACAGGCAGGCTTCAGGGGTGAAGCCTGCCAAAGGCAAAATGAACAAAGGGCTTAAACCTGGCTCAACACCAGAGTAAAACCCCAAGAAAGACCTCACAAATATAAAAATGGCGAAAAAAGAAGACCGGGCCATTTTGCCAAAATGGACACTGATGGGTGCTATACTCTAGCTGAGGATTCAGCCTGCGGTAGAAAAACACAATGGTAGAAAAATTAAACCACTGCCACCAGCCATTTTAAGTAGGGAGGGTAATATAGAAAAAAGTTACAAGAGCATTTATGATAAGGGGCTACTAGGTAACCCCGCAGCACTCCACATAAGATGGTGTGTTCTAGGCCCACAAAGAGGAGAGGTAAGTTCATTTCACTTGACTATTCTTGGGAACAGTAGTTATCACAAGAAAAGGTATGTAAACCCTATGAGAAATCTAAAGGATTTCTCTGTGACGCTGCACGGAGGGTGCTGTGTGTCACCAAAAAAAGTAGATGCCTATGGGATTTGTCAGACTCCAAAAATAGAAGAAACACATAATCCAAATCAGGTCAAAACACGAGAGTGAGAAAAAGGTCACTCATGCCAGGGTTAAAATTAAAAAGTCCTAAAGTCCAGCAAAAGAGCTGGCGGTCTATAAGGTTGAATGGAATTAGCACAGAAATGAGAATTCTCCCTAACACTTGCGATGGAGATCAAGACAGTCGTTTCCATACCAGGATGATTAGATCACGACAACACAAATGGAGAAAGAGCCTGGATGGACAGACAGGATCCTAGGGTATCCTGCTGCAGGACAAGACAGGGTGATTGTTGAAGAGATGAAAAGAATTAACTGTTCTGACATGATGGAAAAGACTAACGCCTGGATGCTGGGAACGTTCACAACTTCTGATCTATGGACGAGTGAGTACAAACAAAGAATGGGACGATGGAATGATGTCCTGTGCAGCTCATCTGCTGAGGAAGGAGTACAGAAAGTGAATGATGAGTGTCTGAAGTTTTGGGCCAAGTATTCCAAGCTGCTGACATGGGTGGAAGATGAAGTAGGACAATGTCTGTGGTCCCACTGATTAATGCAACACTGCTTTCAAAGCAAAGGGAAAAATTATGCTGGACATAATAAGGGGTGCAAAATCACCATTGATGTTCCAGGAATGAGGAGAGTGACAGCTGTCATAATGGATCGATATTGGATCTGCGGATCTAGAACATATATGAAACCGCCCAAGAATTGGGGAGGAGTGTGTTCCTTGGTATACATCCATGTTCCAGAATTGGTGATTCCACAGAGTGACCTGAAGAATTTCCAAAGGTGGATGATCACCTGAGAAGAAGGTCAATAGAACTCCAGCAGATGAAGGGATCGAATTATTTCTCACAAAAATCACTAACGGTTTATGAAGACATTCCTGACCAGCACAAACTGTTCATCCATGTTCATGCCTGGAATCCAAACAGTGGTGAATGCCAAATGGCTACAGATAACCAGATGGGAGCTACTGCAAACAATCAATGCCACTATAAAAGGATTTCATGCCATAAAAGAAGAGCTGAGGGCCATAAAGCTGATGACCCTCCAGAATAGATATCTGCTCAACATGATTACCGCAATGGAAGAAGGGTTTGCGCCAAAATGGGGCCATCATGTTACACACATCAAACCATCTCATGATGGCGAGATTGGGACCCTGATGGAGGCCATATCAATTTTGACAGATCTACACATAAAAACGGTGGATGGGACAGAGGCCATTGGAGATCACAGTTGGTACACACCAATGTTCTCATGGATTCCTTATTGAATAGCAAACTTATTCAAGTTCCTTGAGCAATATTGGTGATAATAATTTGATTCTGTATGATGAGGATAATAATTCGACAAAGAAAACAGCCAAGAAAGTAGTAGGAATGAAGATGATAAATGACGCAAAGGAGGAAACAGAAGACAAGTTGCTGGCTGATGACGCTTCAGAGATTACATAAAAGCATGTATTGTGGCACCTGAAGAACAGAATTCTGGTATCCAAAGGATCATAGGAATTATGTGGGGTGTTGCATCTACTGTACCCCGAATGAACAATGTAATTACATGACCTGCAGTGTGGATGAACACATTAAAACAGTGGCAACCTGAGGGGGGAAAGGGGTGACAAAGATATGGACACTCAAGTAACACTTCAAGAGAAGATACAAAGAAGCAGAAAAACCTGAGGAGGTGTTCGAGAACTCAATCAGAGAGGGGAATGTGGAGGAGCAGCTGTATTTATCTGCAGGCGACTCTGTCCCCCTACATTCCCTGAATTGGAGACATGAGACCATGTCTTGCCTAACACCAGATATCGTACCAATACCACAGTGAGTATTTGGAATGAGATACCCATTGAGACAACCCTATCGAATGTACCCCCAAAGTGATGACAACCTGCAGGAGGAACTTCCTGAAGGATTATGAGAAAGAGATAAGCACATGAACTGATGATGTCATAAGAAAGTGTGCACAACGTCCCGAGATACTGACTAAAGATAAAGTATAGACCCTAAAGGACTAATGATGAAGTAAAGAATTGACCGAACTGTCAATGTGGAAAACAAGAAGTGAACGTACAGACGCTGGAACACAAGGTAGATCAAGTCATCATAAAGGCTAGCTATGATTAGTAAATAGAATGCAGGTGAAGCTGCCATTGGTATCATGAATTAAATGAGCCAGAAACCATAAAGGGGGGGGGAATGGAAAAGCTGTGTCGCAGAAGAATAGCAGGCTCATGGAGCTGTGTGGCTAGACTGTCGTCAAGATGGTATAAATCGGGGTCTGCCATCTACTCTGAAGAATGAGTGTGCAGAGGATGAATCTTCTCCTGTTAAGGTGCAAGAAACACCACAAGGAATGCCAAGTTTTAATTCCTTTAGAGCATTTAAAAGCTGCAAACCGGACCAGATCATGGTCTCCCGTCACGTGAGCCAAGGATGGAAACAGAACTTGAACTTGGAGTGCTAGACATGATAGAGAGTGCCCTCACTACCGTGCATTCCCAAAGACAAGAATACGCTACAAGGCCAAGTACAAAGACAATTTCATGGCAGAAGGCATGGGTGATGAGATGCTGGGCTAATTGGGTGGTGAAGTAGCTTCATGTCCCATCTCCTTGCCCCTGGGTCTGGGTTTACCTGCTGCAAAATGATTCAAATGTTCCAGACATGGCACTAGCATGCCAACCAATTGTATTAGTGGTCTCAGTGTACGAAAAGAAGTAGTGGAACTATATTCCCTGCTGGCCTGTACCCACTCCTCACAAACCCCATCACCACGCCCCCTCCCATACACAATACAAACCCCCAAACACTTGCAGCTGCTGTTTAAGGGAGCGTTCAGTGCAGTGCACTGAAAGTGCAAGTTGCAACATCTTCCCACACTTATTTTAAAATAAAACCATTCTGGAACAGTTTTTTTTTTAAAATAAAAGTATAGGAGCTGTAAAACGTAATTTAAAAAAGTAGGAGCACCGCTCCCGCTCACTTCGACCACTGGTATTAGTCCATATAACAAAGGATTTTTAAAGCTTGCAAGACTAATGAGAAACTGTCTATCTAGTGTTTCTGAAATTACATGCATTAAGAGGTAGGCTTAAGTTGTCCACCTGATAAAGGACAGCCAATAACAATCCTAGCTCCCATATAAGTGTATATCTAGATTTTACCCTTAACTCAAACTGACACTTGATAGGTTTTTCACTATTGCTACGTAGTATGACATCACTGATGCATTACTAAGTATACGAATTGTATATTTTGTGCATATCATTGAGAGACTGAGCGTACGTATGTTGCTGTTCATTATAACCTCCACGTTTTAAATAATTGTTAATAAAACAGTAACTTGCCATCTGCTTTAGTTTGCCAATTATTTGGACTCAGAATTATTCTGGTGTAATCCCATCCTTTACAATGCACGTTCCAAAGGGTGTTAAGGTCAGCTGGTGACGGGACGCCGAATGTACACACCCCTTGTTCCTCTCACTCTAGCTCAAACTGATGCAGAGAACGCTGGCACTGTGCTAGGCAGTGAAATGCACAATGATTTAACAGCTATGATGGAATTTCTTAAATGTATGTCCCAACAGGTATGAGCACTGCTGGGAGGGGGTTCGAAGAAAGCCGATTAAGCAAATGAACAAGTCAATGCACAAGCACTACTGAAGCACTAATACGGTTTCCCAGAGACAAGGTTCTGTGTAGAAACTTTATAAGATGGTGGGATAAGCACCAGTTTGAGGGACCGTTTATAGTGGAAGCGGTTACACAGACAGCTGTAAAGCTCCTAGGACGGCGTGCCTGGCTACACCTCAGTGACATCAAACCCTTCAAAGTAGAGACCCCCCCCCTGCCGCCAACAGTGAGCACAAAGGTGAAGAGGAGGCGAGAATAGTTCAAACGAGGTCGATGACTACGACCAATCAGCAGCAAGAAGAAGAAGAAAAAATATTCTTTCCTTCATAGCTATAAAGACAAGTCAGTTCAACTTTCTTTTAACTACGTTGGCCTAAAATAAAGTGTTACATTTCTACAATAAAAAGAAAATAACCGCTGTTTCCTATAGCAATTATATTATTCTTGATTTTATCCTTTTTTATGAACACTTATCCCTTTTTAGGACCCTGGAACCTCTGCATAACAATACAACTATTCAACCTAAAGGCTTACATAGTGCTGGAAAGACATTTTCTCTCAATATTGACAACCTTTTTCTTGTGAACACTTGCTTTCAAGGATAAGAAAGGAACCACTTTTCCTGCAACAAGAATGCATGTGTTGAAGAATATGTGATATTCTCTGTCAGAGCCTAGACGAGAATGTACTCGCAGAAATTAGATACACTAGCAACAATAGCAATGCTTGACATTTTGTAGTTTATATATAATACTTTTTATTGCAGCAAGAGCAATCATCATTACTGCTAGACCAGTAAACATGAATATAAGCACTGTAACGATGATGAAATGACACCAGGCGAATTCCCTGTGCTAAACACAAAGATGAGGCGATTAAAAAGAAATGTTAGACAACTCAATGCACCTGACTTAATATATTGATGAAACGGTCCATGTTACCAACAACATGTGATATAAGCAGAATTCTGATGAGTTTTGTGTTTTCTCTCATCCCCTACTCTGAGGGGCCCCAGAACGTTTATAGCCACATAAGTACCTGCGAAAGCAGAACATTGCACCACCCACCTTGCACTATTTATGTCCCGAGGACAATTTCAAGCACAGACAGCTTCCAGAGTGGGTGACGAAACCAAAGTCTCTACAGGAGGATCATTTTATAAAACATAAAAACACCATGATAAAAGCTAATACGTAAAACAAGGTAGCAATGTATCTGCCAATAGACATGAATGGAGGAGGAATTAAAATAGAACATAAAATGCTGCCGTGTAATGATGCGTGTTAGGGAGAATTCTCAGAAATGTGCAAATTCCCTTCACCTTAGAGACCCCCCAGCAACGTTGCTGGATTTTGAGGACTTGATTTTTTAACCTGGAAAGAGTGAGCCTTCCCCTCCCCCCCCCACTCTTTCATGTGTTTTGATGTGTGTTTTACAATTGTGTTCTCGGATTATGGAGTTTTAGATAACTCCATAGGCATAATCTTTTCATGTGTGTTGCACAGCACCCTCAGTGCATTAACACAGGGATGTCTTTTAGACTTCCCAAAGGTTTAGAAACCTTCTCTGGGATAAACTACTGTTTCCCAGAGAATGTAAAGTGAAATTGACTTTACTAGTCTTTTCCAAATTCATAGACCCATTACACACCATCTTACAATGGAGTACTGGAGGGGTTACATCCTATCCCCTGTGTCTAAACACTAACATAGCAGTCAAATGCTACCCATTCCTATGGAATGGAAATGGCTGCTGGCAGTGATATTGCAATGAACTACCATGATATTTCAAGACCGGGTCCTGGTCTCCTTTCTCGCCATTTCTTTTTGGAAAGGGCCTTCTAGTGTTTGTCTCTGCACGCCAAACCAGGTTTGGTCCCTTTGTTTGTGTGCTTCGGGACTGAAGCCCGCCCTTGGCGTCTGGGGTGGCCAGGAAGTGAGGGAGGTACCCAAAACTCCCTGTGCTTAGTTTCCTAGGAGACCCAAATGCACTCTGGCGCGATTGGCTGGCTGACTGTCTGGCAAGGACAGCGATCCTGCTGGGTGAGTGACAGCTAGGCTGGAATGAAAGGGAGAAAACTGTTTAAAAAGGCGAGTCTCCAGGACTGCAAGGCAGAGTCGACCACTGGAACGAAAAAACCGAAGACGAGCTGGAAGAGGACATCTGCTGCAACCACTGGACCATTGTTTTGCCCGGTGTAGCCCTGCTGCAGGTCTGAATTGCCAAAATCCATTCGACAGAGAAGCTCCTTCAAGGACAGCTTCTTCCTTTGAGTTGGTGGGACCAATCAACTCATAAGACACCTGGATACCCTTCTCAAGGCTGGTTAGGATTAACCAGGGAGAGGGACACCAGTTTGTGTTCTTAAATCTACAGCTACTGGAAACTGAAGTGACTCCATTTTGTTTGCTTTCTTCAATGATCCCGTGCAGTGCAGGAGTCCCCCGACATCCTCCCTCTTGTCCCCACGACTGAGGCTCAGGAACAGCGAGATCTGCAGAACTGCCAGAAAACACAACTTCAGCAATATTTGTTTTCTTCATACAAAGGTACTATGCCAACCCAATTGGGAGAACGCCACTCACGCAGTGAAAGTTTGTGAAACTTTCCCAACTTACAGGCCTAATCAGCTTGTGACCCCACAAATGATTATTTTTCGCCTAAACTACTTCTGAGAACTTTTGCAAAGACTTTACTGTTTGATACTAGAACTGCTCTTTCCTATCCTGAACACTAGCCCATTGACTTTGGCTTGGCCTATTGACTCGAACTGAACTATTCTGGTGAACTGAAACTATGTGCACTGCCTAGAAAGTATATATAATCTATTCTACTTTTGTCCTTTTTGCTCACTGCTAAGTAACTGAACTGCCATTTGGCTCCTTTTTCAAGGGAGCTCATACTGTCTCAAGAACTTAATTTTGTATTGAAGTGTATTGGTCTAGAATATTAAGTTGTCTTCTCCTAGTGAAATGTTTTATAAATGATTGTTTAAATAAATTTATAAGTGTTTTACCAAGAAGCCTTAAGTATAAGTGTCTACTTGAACCACTGTGATTGAAAGTCCTCTGTGTAGTTACTTGTAATGCTCACATTCACTCGATAAGCCTGGCTGCTCAGCTCGCTACCAACAAACTGTGTGGTACAGATGTATACCAGAGGTTGGTCTTGCTTACACCTGTAGTCAATTGTGTGTGGTGGTCCTAGAGGGTACTGCATGCAATTCTGCCTAACCATGCGCAAGGAAAAGTAATACCTGGGTGTTGGGACACAGGACAGTTACAAATAAAAAGACCTACTTACAGCAGATGGATGTGGCGAAGGATTAATAGGCTGCAAAGCATTAGAACTCCTAGAGCAACCTGAAGAAGTTGTGCAAAATGCTAATAACGAATGCCTTGCCAAATGTCCCATATATAACAAATTGCTTAACTGGGTAGAAGATGACAGAGGACCGGTACCCTTAATAGCTCTGAAAGATGCCACACTGTGCTTCAGAAATAATGGCACACTGCTTGTTGAAATTAATACAAAGTGTTCAAGTGTATTTTTGATGTACCAGACATGAAAGTAGGAACAGCCATAATAATGAACCACTATTGGGTTTGTGGTTCCAAAGCTTGCATGCAGCTTCACCCAAATTAGGGAGGCATATGCTCTCTAGTAATAAGTGCACCAGCCTGGTAGTACCCCGGAGTGATGTACAGAATGGAGATTTCCCCAAAATGAACACACTCAAGAAATAAGAGGTCCCTCACACTTACACGCACAAAGAGGAGCAACTATGAAGAGGCATATGACGCCATACCAGACGAGCAAGAATTGTTTGGCAGAACTGAAATGGTATTTGCATCTCTTTACTGCCGGGTTGCAATCCAACACAAATACAAAATGGCTGCAGATAACCCGCTGGGAGCTGCTGCAGACAAACACAACAATAAAAGAATTTAATGCCATAAAAGAAGAGCTGAGGGCCATAAGACTTCTGACCCTCCAAAACAGGTACGCTCTCAATTTGATAACTGCCAAGAAGGGGGGGGGTGTGTGTGTGCGAAAAAAGGGCCTTCTTGCTGCACATACAAACCCACCCACGATGAGGTGAATGGTATCCTCACAGAGGATGTAGCCACCTTAACAGAAATACACACAAGAATGGTAAAGGAGCTAGACAAAATTGCTTATGATGACTGGTTTAGTTACCTGTTCGTATGGATTCCCTCCTGGTTGGCCAATGCATTAAAGTGCTGATGGCCATTTTAGTACTACCACCATTTGGATTCTGTGTTCAAAGAATTGCAATGAGCCAATGCAGAAAGACAGTGGATCCTCGCATGCACAAGTATACCCAAGCAGATGACCTCACCCATACCCAGGCAATGGAAAGCCCTATTGCCCTTCCAAAATCAAAATGCACTTGTCCCTAGGACCCTCACAACTGCACAGAGCACTGGGTATATTGCGATTACAATGGGGAATGCTACTATATGACCTGGAGTGTGGATGAACATATCAGAAATACAGGTCACTTGGGAGCTCGGGGGGTTACTAAGATATGGATACCCAAAGAGCGGGGGAGGACAGAAGAAGAGTGTGATTGAGGACTAAAGCAGAGGGGTGAATGTTAAGAGGCAGATGAATAAGTCATCCATAGCTTCTGCCTCCACCCCAGCCCAATATTGCAGAGGTGATATACTCACTAAGGCAACCGTACCTCCATTATCCGAGGCAGGTACAGCAGGAGATGGACACAATCTAATGCTGAAGATGGCACCAATAAACCAAACCAACATTACAACAATACACTAGACAAAACAAATATGCATTAACATGAAAAAGGTAAACACTAGGTAACACGTGCATTTATACATGAAAAATATTAACATAGCATCCATAAGACATGAAGAATACCAACCTAAGCAATGTATACTCTGAATGCAACATGAACAACACAGGAATATAGCTCACTAACAGAAATGCAACAGTACTGAGCAGCCATCTTTTCCAAATGTGGAAGCCGCAACACACTAAGTAAACGAAAGGTCTCAAGGATTCAAGAGAACTAAAAATTCTGAAACCATGCAGAGCACAGACAGGGGATGACGAACACATTCAAGGCTACCGTAAATTAAGGGAGGGTCAGAACGTTGTCGTGAAAGCATGAGAGAGTAATTCCCAGGATGCAAGAAGACAACCCCGCAGTTAATTACAAGAGAACAACCAGTCGTAAGCCAGGTGCAGGACCATTAGAAGGCCAAAGATTCCATGGGGTATAGCTCAAGAATGTCCCCAGTGGTAAAAGAAACGATAACACTACCAATATTAGCTAAAAACCTAATAAATGCAGGGTGACATAATTCCAAACATGGACCCAATCAGACGTGACCTATAATTAAAGAACACTGTCTATTCATTAGTAGTGGGCACAGATGATAAACCTGTCTTGCTCATCACACATATCCCCATACACGAGACGCCACCCAAGGCAAAATACAAAGGGATCACCCTGACTCATGGCCTAGGAAAGGATGGATGGCTTCTTCTTTAATTGAAAGGAAAGCAGTCTGTGCACCTCTTTCCGATCACTCAGTGTCTCAGTGTCTCTCAGATCGGTCATTGGCTAGTGGGAGCTGCTGTTCTTACCTGGCTTTTAGGATATGAAGAGGACCCCTGCACACACTCTAGAGATCCTGAGAAACTGAAGGAGCCAAGACTCATGTCCAGCTACAAGACTTGCGAGGAGACCGTGGGCCAGTCAGAAGGAGGCTTGGCGACCAACTTCAGCTGCTGCCCTGGTAGAGCCCTGTCCTGTGGAAGATCTTCAGCAGTCCTGCAAAGGAGCTGTGACCCGTGGAGTGGAGAGAACATCCATTCTCGACGTCAGCTCGGAGTCCCAAGAAGAGCCTTCAGAAGTACTCTAGAACCGCCCTGTGACTAAGCAGCCCTGAGTTTGGGCTACCGCACTGCAGACATCGCCATTCCGAGTTGAGGCCTGGAACTTGGGGGATCCTCAACTTGTACTACAAGACTTACCTCTGCGCAATTTCCTGGTACTTGCATCAATCAAGGGGACCCGAGATAGGAGGGAAAGTATGACTGTGGCAAGTGAATCCCTTTGCATAACCGTGCATCGGTGGCCATCGTCCAAAATTGCTTACCTGCATTCATTCCGGTCCTGGGAGGGGCCCTGCATTGAGTTTTGCTGCATTCTTCAACTGGGAGACCTTGCACCAGCATCAGACACCGACCAGGAGAGCTGCTCAAACCTGCAACCCCTGGGGATCAAGGGCTGTGGTTGATGGCGGGAAAAGCCACCATGGACCTTCTTCAACCGACCTACAAAGTCTCATGAAGAATCGGAGTATGGGGGTGAGTTATAGCGATACTTACCTGCGCCCCTAACTCCCCTTTTAAAGTTTGATTACTTTAATAAAACTTTCCAAACACGTTGGCTTTGCCATTGCTCGTTCACACAAGCACTCAAAGTTGGGAACACGTTTGTTAACTAGTTTAAATTGTCCCCTGACACTTGAATTGTTCACTGGCCCCCAGAGACCCCATCTTCATAAAACGGTATTGAACTTTGGGGCACAAGGCCCCATACATTTTAGGAATTTACTTCTGAAGTTAGGATTTATTCTCTGTGGACTTGTAGTGCAAATGCTAATCTGTACCCATCTTTGCAGGGGTTTGATATATTTTGTCCTACACTAGTTATTGTACATATTCATCTAATGTTAGTTTTGAGTGAGAGGATTACCTGTTTGTAGACATTAACTATTATTTAGAAGTAAAGATGTATTTTCATACTGGTTTGTCCAAGTGTGTTCCTTGACTGCTTCACTCTGTGTGCCCATTGTGGACCCTTATAAACTCAACACTTCACAAGACTTATCCTAGACCATTCGTTTTACTATCTTGAACTGCTTTGGCTACAGCAACCCCAGAGTTGTCCCCGTCACAATATAGGTTGGCCTTCTATACATCTGTCCACCAGGCCATAGTATAGAAAATCAGTCCCAACAGCCTGGCGGCAGAAGAACTTGTGCTACAAGGACTGTGGGACTAACAGGCAGAAACTGTAAAGAAATTCTTTGCTATATTGAAAGCGCTTAGCTTGTGGAAAGTAAGATTCTGATGTGTGCATAATTTCTCAGAATTTTTTGTGGGAGATCTGATGAATGTCTTGCAGTTTGTTTTTTTGTTTAGAATAAAGCGGTTTGTGTTCTAGTCAGAAATGAGTCTAATGTGTGTGCTAGTCCAATTATGTAAATGTGCTGACAAAATTCTTCTCTGGAAGTTATCTCCAAAGCAGAGTGAAGTAGCAGACCATCAAAATCTAAGCCATTCATTTTTTAAAGTAACAAAAATAGGCAAATCGTTTACCAAGATGTTTCCTTTTGGTCTTAATATTCAAGTCTTGGTGTATTTACTATTAGCAGCTTGTAGCCTGCCACAATAAGCAAGGAGGCCCAAACACGTGTTAATAGAAACTACCAGTGGACAGAGCTCCTGAACTTATTCTTGTGTTCATCTCCCACTTTTGCATTTCATCTCCAACACTGCCTACTGCTGCGATTACAGCTGTAAAAGTTAAACTTAATGTTCTGTAATCTCCCAACTATTTTATATTTTTCTAAATATTGCTGTGCTACTGTTAGGAAAGGTTTGTATGCAGTACCCTTTGGGGCCACTACACACAACTAGGACTAGAGGTGTAAGCAAACCAACCTTTGGTATAAGTCTGTACTACACAGTTTTCGTAGCGTTGCTGAGCAGCCAGGCGTATCTCAAGAGAGGAATGTGAGCTGTAATGCTGTTACACAGAGGTCTACAATCACAAGTATTCAAATAAACTCTTACACTCAAGGTTTATTGATAAAACACTTATTAATTTATTTCACAGTCAGTTATAAAGCATTCACTAGAAGGAGGCAATATATATATCACACACACATATATATATACTTCAGTACTTTACACTGTACGTTTCCAAGGCATTTAAACTACTTTGAAAGAGGAGCAAAATGGCAGAGTACTTTGAAGTAGGAGCAAAAATGCATAAGTTAATAAGAAGATCACAATTATTCTTAAACAGCGCAAATGTTTGGAGTTCACCAGAGGAGTCGATTCAATGCAATAGGTTAGGCCAAGGTCAATGGGCTAAAGTTTTGTATAGGATAAAGCAGTTATGGTAGTTTGTAAAAGAAATAATCATATGTTGGGTCACAAGCGGATTAGGCCTGCAAGTTGGGAAAGTTTCAAGCACTTCCAACGCGAGAGTTAAGTACTCTGTCTCGTTTCACAGTACCTTACAAATGAAGAAAAAGATGCAGCTTAAGACGTCTGTTACTGGCAGTTCCTGCAGATCTCGCGGTTCCTGAGCCTCAGTCATGGGGACAATAGGGAGGACGTCAGGGGACTCCTGCACTGCACAGGGACTGGCCAAAAAGCTGGCAACTGACAAATCTTCAATTCCGGTAGCTGTAGTCAAGCACACTAACTGGTGTCCCTCTCTCTGGTTATTCGGTTTCCTGCAGCACTCTGTGGAAAATACGAGCTCAGAGAATGGTATGCAGGTGGCTTAGTGTCAAGTTGATTGGTCCCACCAACTCAAAGGGAGAAGTCGTCATTGCAGGGCTTCTCTGTTGAGATGAACTTAGCGATTCGGACCTGCAGCAGGGCTTCACCAGGCAAACCAATGGTCCAGGAGTTGCAGCAGCCATCCTCTTCAAGCTCGTCTTCGGTTCTTTCGTTCCAGTGGTCGACTGCCTTCCAAGCCAAGAGACTCGCCTTTTATTCAGTTCTCTCCCATTCATTCCAGCCTAGCTGTCACTCACCCAGCAGGGTGGCTGCCCTTGCCGGACAGCCAGCCAGCCAATCACGCCAGAGTGCATTTGGCTCTCCTAGGAGACCAAGCACAGGGAGTTTCGGGCACCTCCCTCACTTCCTGCCCACCCCAGACACTCGGGCTCCAGCGGCGGTCTTCAGTCCTGAAGCCCGCCAATGGGGAACAAACTAAGGGACCAAACCTGGTTTGACGCGCAGAGACAAACTCTAGAATGACCTTTCCAAAAAGAAATGGTGAAAAAAGAAGACCGGGGCCTGTTTAAACAAAGGGGGCTCAGACATCATCTTGAAAAACGTGGCTCCCGCGATTTAATGCTACTAGTGTTTGCGGTTGGGTAAAATATGGTAGTTCATTGTAAAAACACTAACACCAGCCATTTTGAGAGGAAAGGGTAGCATTTGACTGCTACATGAGTTTCTAAACACAGGGGATACTAAGTAACCCCTCCAGCACTCTATTGTAAGATAGGGGGTGCTGGGCCTAGGAATTTTAAAAAAAAGCATAGTAAAGTCAATTTCACTTTACTTTCTCTGGGAAACAGTAGTTTATCCGAGAGAAGGTATTTAAACCTTGGGACAGCCTATAAGGCTTCCCTGTGTCACTGCACTGAGGGTGCTGTGTGACAAATGAAAAATTGATGCCTATGTAGTTTAGGCTCCATAACCAAATGAAACACAAGAGTAAAACACATCAAAATACATGAGCGAGTGGGACAAAGGCTCACACTCTCTCCAGGTAAAGACATCAAGTCCTCAAAATCCAGCAAAGTTGCTGGGGGTCTCTAAGGTGAAGGGAATTAGCACATTTATGAGAATTGTCCCTAACGCTTTAAAGGGGCCGTATGAAAAGCTTGCTGCATCAGTAAAAGGTTTACTAGGGCTATCCTTGACTCGTATTTCAAAGCCAGTCGAGAGAGAGCTTTTGGGGCCAATTCCTGCCTGTGCTGCTCGGAGCCTACTGTGGATGGACGTGGGTCCCGATTACATCCGATTTCTCTTCTAGAAAAGAGAAGTAAGATGAACAAAAATTCATGGTCCATGGACATTTTGTTATCTAGCCATGAATTTTTAAAATTACAGCCCAGCATTCATTCATTCGTGTATTTCTAAAGATGTTTGAGTGCCCCCAGCAGAAAGCCTCATTTTTTAAAATGTACCACAGAATTCAGAAACGACCTGCTTGTGACATTTTTTCCGCCAAGCATATATTCTAGAACATGGTTACCAATTATGCGACCCACCAGATGTTTTAGGACTACACCTCCCATGGTTCTTCACCACCCACTATGTTGGGCAGGGTTTATGGGAGTTGAATTGCAAACCATCTGAAGGGCCACATAATGCGCAACAATGATCTAAAATACTGAAGATCTTTGTATGAGGAGAATTCTTCTTGCATCCAGGAAGCAGGGTCCTCCCAGTGTGAAATGATTTGAGAGACTGTACGCCGATGTGGGAACACATTCCCAGGAGAGCTGGGTTTTCTTTGCGCAGTGGTAACATGGAGTCTTACTACTTGATTACTTTGGATCTTAATGCTAAAGTAAATAAATAGGGTGGAAATAGGTTTACGCTGTGTGAAACACTTTACAAAGGGTTTACCAACACTCAAGGAATTTAGAGAAAATATGTTATGTTGATTTATTATGGTTTGAGGCTTGTATAATTGTTTATTATATCGAGACGAGCTGTATTTCACATCTTGGCAGTTTTGTGAGCACAGCCAACTTCACTTATTTAAAAATACTTATGTTTCACCTCCCAACACCTACTTGCACTTATGTGTAGCATAGATTCCCAAAGTGTGAAGCCTTCAAAAAGGATGTCTGAAGAATGCGTGACTTACTGAGGATAGGAGGTCTTGAGTTCCCCTAATGTCATCATCCGCTTTCTTGATGGCATTTTCAGCCGACACTTGCGCTTTCTCCGCTTCTTCCAAGGCTTCCTTGACAATGTCAGCTGTGGCTTTAGCATCTTTTGCACTTTGACTGTGGAGCACATTTGAATAATTTGAATTCATAGTTACACACATCAACAATCCATCATTTCCCATCTTTCTATAATAGCTTAACTAAATGCTGTTCCTATCCAACCTGCTTAACTACTATTGCCAGAGACCATCTCAAGATGTTCTTCAAGTCTGTTGCTGGTGAAACCCACCTTCTCAGACCTTATCATGCATCAAGGAAATCATAATTGCAAATACTGATCAACTGAACAGTAGTAATCCAATGCTAAGCAGTACATTTATGTTACGGAACTGTAAAGGTTAAGAAAAAACAAGATTTAGACTATTACAAATGGACTTCAATTGGAGAAAGTACTGCACATTTAACTTATTTCAAACTTGTAGAGTAAATGTGGGTGATAAGTAAGTGAAGTGTTTTAAGTGGGCACCACGCGGATATGTTCAAGTTTTGTGCGGTCCCGTCGCCAACAAATTCTTCCTTTGCACTGGGAGCGGACTGACCTGAAAATTAAGCCCTGGCAGCTTAGTCAGGAACTTGGAAGGACCTCTCATGAATGGCTCATGTGATAATGGGTCTTGTTTTTGCGTAATGTCTGATAAAATCGAAAACAGTTTTGTGATTTTTAAGTCAATATCAGTGTATTATATAAAGTGGTTGAAAGAATGCATTTCGGATTAAATAAATTCAAGATACTATACCACAGCCAATCATATCTATCAGTGTACAAGGTTCACACCATAATGAACAGGGGTAAAATGAGAATAGGCAGAATGTTTCCCTGAAGATGGATTTTTAGTCCGGAATGCATGGAGCCCCATGGTGTTTTCTGTTAAGAGTGAACATGGAGGGGATTCTTTTGCTTTGTACCTCTACAGCAGCGTACAATTCATTTTTAAAAAGTGCATCAAGAAACAAATTTCGTAGTAAAAAAATGAAATACAAAAAAAGAAATTTTTAAAAAAAATGAAAATGCCTATATTGAGCCAGTAAGGTACAATGCATTACCTTGCTTGTTTAGCTTCGGCTAGCAGCGACTCTGCTTTTGCAATGTCTCCAGCGCTTTGTTGTAGGATGTTCTCAACATTGGAGAGGCTTTCTACGCGAACACGGATATCATCAGTCAGGTTCTGCAGCTGCCCAGGCGTACTTGGCACCTCCATCATCAGTA
Organism: Ambystoma mexicanum; assembly: GCF_040938575.1. Lineage (NCBI taxonomy): Eukaryota > Metazoa > Chordata > Amphibia > Caudata > Ambystomatidae > Ambystoma > Ambystoma mexicanum. The sequence continues at coordinate 665,424,856 of NC_090936.1, forward strand.
CCTCATTCGCAACCGCCTCGATGCTGTCAAGATCAGCACCATCCTCTGTCCAAGTGAAACAAGTCAAAGCTCATATCTATTATTTCAAACACACTGAAGGCTTGAAGTTAACACTGCATGCATTAAAACATACACTATACAAATATTAGGCTGGAAAGGCCAGGTGGAAAAAATGCGTTCGACAGTGGGTTCAAGAAGATGACAAAATAGGAGTGAGGTGGCATTGGGGAGATGTGTTCACATCCCTCTTGTGAGGAGTGTGAAATCATCTCTTCCAAATGTAACCTCGGCATTAGGGAGAATTCTCAGAAATGTGCAAATTCTCTCCACCCTAGAGACCCCCAGCAACTTTGCTGGATTTTGAGGACCTCATTTTTTTTTTTATAACCTGGAGAGAGAGAGAGAGCCTTCCCCCGCCCCCCACTCATGTATTTTAATGTGAATTTTACCTCTGTGTTTCTTTTGGTTATGGAGTCTGACAAACTCCATAGGCATCATCTTTTACAATGTGTCACACAGCACCTTCAGTGCAGTGTCACAGGGAAGTCTTCCAGATTTCCCCAAGGTTTAAATACCTTTCTCTGGGATAAACGACTGTTTCCCACAGCAGTAAAGTGAAATTGACTTTACTTACCATTGTAACTTTCGAGACCCAGCACACCCTATCTTCCAATAGAGTGCCTATACCTGTAGTCATAGTTGATTTGTAGTGTTCCCAGATGGTACTGCATTCAAACTTTGCCTAACAGTCCCCCAGGAACTAAGACCCAAATTCCTACAGTTAGCCCATGAAGTCCCCCTGGCTGGTTACTTAAGCTCTAGGAGGACCAAGGAGAGTATGTCACTGTACTTCTATGTCTGCACCCATCCTGGGCCAATAGAACGCTGTAGGAGTTGTCACAACGGCCAGTTACCTGATAAGAGTGGAGCCAAGAATGTGGCACCCTTAGTGCCTCTCCTAGTTGTGGCGGTTCCTTTTGGGAGGTTGGGGATTGACATTGTTGGTCCCCTAGAGCCTCTAACATCTTCAGGCAACCGATTTATATTGGTTGTGGTGGACCATGCCACCGGGTACCCTGAAGCAAGAACTGTTACTGCTGAGGCAGTGGCTAAGGCCCTACTTGGTATTTTTACCAGAGTAGGATTTCCTAAGGAGGTTGTATCTGACGGGGTCAAATTTGATGTCCCACTACTTGCAGGCCATGTGGAAAACCTGAGGGATCAACTGCAAGTTCTCCACTGCCTACCACCCTCAGACAAATGGGTTGGTAGAGCATGATTGGAGCTTTGTAAGAACCACTTAAAAGAAAGTGGGACCTTCTTCTGCCATGCCTTCTATTTGCCTACAGAGATGTTGCTCAAGCTGGAGTGAGCCCCTTTGAGATACATTATGGTCATTCAGTCCGAGGCCCTTTGGCCCTGATTAAGGACGGTCTGGAGAGTGCTCCTTCTCGCAAGCCAGTACAAATTACTATGTGCTTGGCCTCAGATGGAGGATGGCACTTATGATGACAGAGGATAGTGAGAATTTGAAAGCTGGTTAATCAATGGCACGACCAGAAGGCAAACGCAGCAGAGTTTACTACAGAGTTCTCATAACGGTTTGAGAAAGACAAAGGGTCTTACAGGACAAATGGACACGACCCTTCAAAGTTGTGCGAAAACTTGAAGGTCAATTATTTGGTAGACTTGGTTTACTCAAAGGAGGACCCTGGGATCTTTCATGGCAACCGACTGGAGGCCTAGGTTTCAAGAACAGGGATAGGAATTTTGCTCCTAACTTCTGATCGAGTAGAGTGAGCTTCTCAGATCTTCTAAGGGGACACCCTTCAGATGGATTCAGATGGATCAGCAGAAGGGGTAACACTCTCTACTAATCTGACAATGCAGCAGCAGGAGGAGGTGGGCAAAGCTTTGTTAACTCACTATGCCCCTCTGTTCTCACTTACATCAGGCTTGACCCCTTGGGGCCAGCATGACATTAATACTGGTGATAATATACCTGTTAAAAGCAGGGGCTACAGGATGTCAGATAATGTGAGGAATCACATAAAAGAAGGTCAATAAGACGCTTGACCTTGGAGTGATTGAACATTCCACAAGTCCATGGGCTAGCCCAGTGATGTTAGTACCAAAGGCAGGAACTAAGGAACTTCGATTCTGTGTGGACTATGGGGCATTAAATGCAGTCACCAAGACTGGTGCCCATCCCTTGGCAAGATGAACTAGTGGATAAGCTGGGCCGAGGGGGATTCCTGCCATGACTGACCAGTCCAAGGAGATGACAGCATTCTTAACTCCAGAAGACTTGTAGCAGTTTAAGGACATGCCCTTTGACTTAAAACAATACACCTGCCACATTCCAGAGAATGGTTAACCATGTTCTGAATGAGTTAGAGAACTTCTGCATGGCACACTTGGATGACAGTGTTCAGCCCTACCTGGGAAGAACATCTTGGCCACCTGGGACATGTGTTGCAGGTCCTTCAGCAGGGCAATCTGACCATCAAAGCAAGTAAATGCCAAGTTGGTCAGAGTAAAGTGGTCTACCTTGGTCATGAGGTAGGAAGGTAGGAGCATGGGAGATCAAGCCCTTACCCAGCAAAGCATAGGCTGTACAAGACTGGGCCACTCGAACTACTCAAACTCAGGTATGAGCCTTCTTGGGACTTACTGGCTATTTATTACAGGAATTTCATAAAGAACTATGCAACCATAGGTTCTCCACTGAATACCATATCCTCTCCCAAGTACCCTAAAAAGGTCAAGTGCAATGAGGACTGAAAGCCTTCCAGGGGCTGAAAGATGCCCTCTGTAAAGCTCCAGTGCTGAGAGCTCCTGATTACACTCAGGCCTTTCTAGTCCAAACTAATGCTTCGAACACAGGGATAGGAGCAGTCTTGAGCCAATTTGATACCAAAGGCAGGGAGCACCCCATCTGCTTTATTAGTACAACATTATTTTTAAAAAGATAGGGAAACCAGGTGGACAACCATTGAACGTGAATGTTGTTCGATTGTGTGGGCCCTGAAACAATTCAGACCATGCCTCTATGGAACTACTTTCAAGATTCAAACTGACCACCAACACTTAAGGTAGCTGATGCAGGTGAAAGGAGAAACCCCAAAACTGCTGAAGTCATCCATAAGCCTACAAATCTTCGACTTCACTATTGAACACAGGTCAGGTACCCAACATAAGAATGCTGATGGTCTCTCCAGAAAGTATTATCGACTGGATCAAGAGAGCCATCCGGGAGTGGATTAGATCCTCCTGTTCCTATTGGGGGGGGGGCATTTCAGGGAGTTTTATCATTGTGTTGCATCATCCCCCCTCCTAGTGGGACCCGCAGCACTTTTTGCTAGACTTCTGAACCTTTTTCTTTTCATCCTGAATGAGTGGAGCCTTTTTCCACTCATTCATTCTTATGGGCTCTGTCTTTTGCAATTCTATTCTTTGTAAATCTACCTGTACTATGGAGTCTGTCTGCTCCGTAGCTCTTAAATGCATCTGTGTTTTACTACTGCAGCACACAGCTCCTTATGGGCAGTGTTGTTGGGGACCCCTAGGGGTCCTCCTGTAGGATAATTTTTCTATATCCCTAAGTAAACTACCCTTTTTAAGGATAGAGAGATACTTGGTGTCGCTCCCAAAACTCTCTAGTCTGACAGATTGGAAACCACCACCTTCAGTGGAGTGCCAAAGGGTACTTAGTATCCCCCTTCTCTTTGCGCGTGCGTGTGTCTGTGTTTGCCTTTGGCAGGAACCCTTGGGTGTCCCCGCCTAGGCTCCAGTGTGTCGGGGCAGGCAGGAAGTGGGGGAGGAGTCTGCCCGAGTGCCTGAAGGGAATCAGTGCAGGCTGGGGGGCTGGCTGTCCTGATTGGACAGCCACCCGCCCCTTTCTGTAAACTGCTGAGAGAGATGCAGAGGAGTATGCTCAAACTGAATAAAAGTGAGGTTCCGTAGGTGAAAGGCAAGGCGACCACTGGAACTGAAGTAACTGAAGCTGAAGATCACCAGAGATGCCTGCAGTCCCTTTGCAACACTGAAGCAACCACTGCTGTCCTGACCCTGTTTTCTTTGTGACAGCAGAGCACCGAAGGGGACAACTCCTTCCCTTTGGCTGGTGGTACTGACCACCCCTGAGACGAACTATAAATTGAGCCATCTCCCGAGGTGCTGTGCCTTTCCAGAGCTGCAGACTGCAAATACCAGGAGACCTCCTACCCATTTTCAGTGCGTTAGGGAGAATTTTCATTTTAGTGCTTAATTCCTCCCACCTTAGAGACCGACTTTATGAATTTTTAATTTTAACCCTGGAGTGAGTGAGCTCTTTTTCTCACGCTCATGTGTTTTGACGTGATTTGGATAATGGGTTTCCTTTTTTTAAAAAAATATATTTTGTTTTTTGAGTCTGACAAACTCCTTAGGCATCTACTTTTTGTATGGTGACACAGCACCTTCAGTACAGTGTCACAGACAAATCCTTTGTAAGGTTCAAATACCTTTTCTTGTGAGAACTACTGTTCCTAAGAATAGTAAAGTGAAATTGACTTTACTTAACTTTTCTCTTTGTAGGTCCAGCACACACCATTTTATGTGGAGTGCTGGGGGTTACTTAGTAGCCCCTTTTCCTACTCAGTCATGGAATACAATGCATGTTATCCTCACTACTTTAAATGGCTGGTGGCAGTGGTTTAATGTTCCTACCATTGTGCTTTTCTACCGCAGGCTGAATCCTCAGCTGCATATAGCACCCATGGGTGACCATTTTTTCAAAATGACCGCCGGCGGTCTTTTTTCACCATTTTCTGTTTCTGGGGTCTTTGTGTATTACTCTGCACACCAACCCAGGTTTGAGCCCTTTGTTCCTTTTGTCTTTGGCAGGCTTCAGTACTGAAATCCACCTCTGGCTCCAGTGTGTCTGTAAGGGCAAGAAGTGAGGGAGGTTCCAGAAACTCCCATCCTTTGCCTTTAGGAATGCCTGAATGCACCTAGTCTTGATTGCCTGGTTGTCCTTTTAGGACAGTCACCCCTGCTGTTTTGAGTGACAGCTACTCTGTGCATGAATGGGAGAGACCTGCTTAAAAGGTGAGGGTTTTGTGACTGAAGACCGAGTCGGCCACTGGGAAGAACAACCCAATGAAGAAACCATGAACAAAGCTTGATGCATCCACCTGGACCTTTGAATTGCCCTGTGAAGCCCTGCTGCTGTGCTGAAACTCCTTTTTCTGATCGACAAGAGAAGTTCCGTAAGGGAAGGCTTCTTCCCTTGGGTTAGTGGGACCAACTAACCCTGAGACGAACTCCACTGGACCACCTTCCCCAGCTAGCTGTACTTCTTTGCTGCTGCAGGAACCGAGTGCCAGTGGTCAAGAAATCTGTAGTGTAGGGCAACGTCTGCAATCCAGCCAGAAGCTCCAGGAGTCTCGAGGACCCTCCAGAAGCAGGATGACCAGAGCTTGAGTCCCCTCACCAGAGTGCAGGAATGAAGGAAGCCCAACTGGTGTCCAAGATCTGCAGCGGTGCCGTTTACCGAGCAGGGACTTCTCTGTAGATACAAATTTGGAGTTTCAGCACATCAGCAGGGCTTCACCGGGCAAACCAACAGTCCAGGAGTTGCAGCAGGCGTCCTCTTCAAATTCTTCTTTGGTTCCTTCATCCAGTGGTCGACTCTGCCTTCCAAGCCAAAAGCCTTGCCTTTTATTCAGTTCTCTCCCATTCATTCCAGCATAGCTGTCAATGACCCAGCAGGGTGGCCATCTTTGCGGGACAGTCAGCCGGCCAATCACTACAGAGTGCATGTGGATCTCCTAGGAGACTAAGCACCTGCCTCACTTCCTGCCTACCACAGACACCCTGGAGCCAGAGGCGGCCTTCACTCGTGAATCCCGCCAAAGGCAAAGCAAACAATTGGACCAAACCTGGTTTGGCGCACAGAGTAAATTTCAAGAAGGACCTTTCCACAAAGAAATGGCAAAAAAAGAAGGCCAGGGGCATTTTGACTAAATTGGCACCCTTGGGTACTTTACTGCAGCTGCGAAATACCGTGGCAAATGCACACCATGGTAGTTAAAATGAAACCACTGCCACTAGCCATTCAGTGAGAAAAGGGTAACATAAAAGGGTTACGTGAGAAGCTAGACAAAGGGGATACTAGGTAACCCCTCCAGCACCCTATTGTAAGATAGTGTGTGCTGGGTCTAGAAAGTTCCAAAAGTAAAGTCAATTTCACTTTACTGCTCTGGGAAACAGTAGTTTATACCAGAGAAGGTATTTAAACCTTGGAGAAGTCTGAAAGTGCTGGTGACAATGTAAAAGTTGATGCCTATGGAGTTTGTCAGGCTCCATAACCAAAAGAAACACAAAGCTCAGAAATCACATCAAAATACATGAGAGAGTGGGAAAAAGGATCCAGTCTTTCGCAAGGTTAAAAAAATCAAATCCTCAAAATCCAGCAAAGTTGCTGGGGGTCTCTAAGGTGGAGGGAATTGGAACATTTCTGAGAATTCTCCCCAACACACGCAACCAAACTGTGTAGTACAAGCTTATACTAAAGGTTGGGTTTCCTATACCTGTAGTCAGAGTGGTTTGTAGTGTTCTCAGAGGGTACTGCATACAAACATTGCCTAACACCATGGTCAGAGCACAAAGTGCTGGGGGTCAGACGGGGAGATTGTTCATTTTTATGCCAAATCCCCTCCAACACTGACTCCTACTACGTTCGCATATTTGTTGTATGTTTTTCAGCATTTTGCCCAAAGGTTCAAACGTGTCAGTACTTTGGCTCAGCACCCTCCCCCCACCCCCCAATCCCCCTTTAACATATTGCAGCTGTGCTTTTCTCTGGGCTTTAGGACTAGTACATTTGATGGATAAAATAGCCATGTATCTGTAACTGCTTTCCTGTGCTTATTTTGCAAAGATAGATTCTTCCCCTAGAGCCATACTTCTAAATGCAAGCATCATGTGGAACGACCCGAACATGTCCTCAACAAAAACAAAAATAAAAAAAAACCCATGAGGAAATTGATTTAGATTGAGAGCATATTTTTCTTGCTTCAGCGAGGATCTTTAAAGCAAGTATGGTACCACTTGATGGCCTTTGCCTGATGGCACCCTAGGAAGCATCCTTGCCTTTTTGTAGCATCAGGCTGCTGCACAGGGACTTAAATGCTGGGCAAGGTACAGAAAGCTGGTTTGCAAAGCCTAATTAAACATTTGATGATACTTTTGTTAAGACTTATTTTCTATGCTCTGACTAGGGGCACAGATGTATAGAAGGCCAACTCTGGGAGCTGTAGCCAAACCAGTTCAAGGTAGCGGTCTAGGCTAAGTCTCAAGAGGTGGCGAGCTTGTAAAGAGTCCACAACGAGTACACACAATGGGAGTCACAAATTACACAGACAGTATGTATAAAAATACAGTCATTTGTTTATGGCCAAACAACACTATGCAAAATGACTAACAGGTAGAAGCATCACACAACACTAATAATAGAATACATATGTACAGTGACTAGAGTGGGGTATAATACAGATCAAACCCCTGTAAATGATCAAACCCCTGTAAAGGGAAGTATAGATTAGTTTGTGCACTACAGGTCCACAGAGAATTAGCCCTAGCTTCAGAAGTCCTTCCCCAAGTTGTTGGAGCCTTATGCCCAAAAGTTCAGGGAAAGTTCTAACACAAAGTTAAGGTACGGTCAAAGGGTTCGAGGAAAAGTTATTCTAACAAAAATGTCCCCAACGTTCGGAAGGCTTGCACGAGCAAGCAATGGCAAAGCCAAAGTGTTGTAAAAGTTTTAGAAAAGTTAGCAAAACTTTTAAAAGGGAGTTTAGGGGCAGGTAAGAACCACTAACTCATTGTACTCCGATTCTTCCAAGGACTTGATAGGCCAATGGAAGAGGGTCTGAGGTTGCTTTTCCCACTGTCAGCCTCAGTCTTTAATTCACATGGCTGCAGGTTCAAGGAGATCTCTAGTCTGTGTCTTTGGCTGGTGCAAGGACTCTCAGTAGCAGAAAATAGCAAAACACTATGCAGTACCCCTCTCCGGTCTGAACTCTAGGCGAGCTGTTTCGGACGGTGGTCACCACAGTACGTTGACACAAAAGGACTTGCTTGTCGTGGTCAGACTTTCCCTCATCTCAGGTCCCCTTGACGCTAGGACTCAGTAATTTCGCTGAGGTAAGTCCTGTAGGACACGCTGGGGATCCCCCAAGTTCCAGACCTCCATGCAGAACGGTAACATCGGCAGCACAGAAGCCCAAATTCAGAGCTGGTCAGCCACAGGGCAGTCCCGGAACACCTCTGAAGGCTCTTCTTCGCAGCGTAACGAGCAGACAACAGGAATGGATGTTCCCTCCACTCCATGGGTCGCAGCTCCCTCGCAGCACTGCTGGATATAGACAGGAAGGCAGGGCTCTTCTGGGACAGCAGCAGACGTTGGTCTCCAGGCCCCCTTCAGACTGACCTCTTGTCTCCTCACAGGTCTCACAGCTGGACAAAAGTCTTGGCTCCTTCAGGTTTCTCCAGGATCTCCCTAGAGTGGGTACATGGGTCGTCATATCCCAAAAGCTAGATAAGAGCAGAAACTCCCACTATCCAATAGTAGAACTAGCCCCACACACACACCAGGCTACAGTGGTCCAATCAGGACTAGTAGCGAGAACACTCATGCATAACACTCGGACACACTCAAACTAGTTTGTGGATTGGGACCAGACAGTCCCAGCCCACATCCTGCCAGCAAACACACATAGCCCTCCAGTAGCCTGCCAAAAGCCGCTGCTTTCCCGGGCACTGGAACTCCAAATACAGGATTATCCTGGCTTCACGGGCCAGGAAGAAGACTAAAAGACAAGATGACCAAAGGACAAACCAAACACCCATGTTTGGTCACTAACCACAGTTAGTAGTTAAACACAGTAAATGCGGTAATGCTAAAACGAAAAGCACCAACAAATGGTAAAAAGTCACTGCTGCCACCAGCTTGTCTATTTAAAACACCTATAGTAACCAAAAATCCTGAGTTTTAGTCTAGGGCAAATACAAAAGTATACCCTGTTGTACTGCCTTGTAAGATGCATTGTACAATGATAAAAAGTTACCACAAGTGATCAGTTACTAAAAGTAATAACAAAGTAACTAGACTAAGGGAAACAATGTTTCCCAGTACTGACAGCTGGACGGACATGTCAGTTTCCCCAAAACAGATGAGCAAATGACAGTGCAGTGAAGCGTAAGGTTTCACTGCACTGTAAAAAGAACAGGTCAGGATCAAAAATAAAAGCAAAAGGTTTGCGGGTCCATAGAAATCGAAGGAAAGGTGCAGGAAAAAAAAATCTTTCCCCAACAACTTTCAAATAAAAAATGAAGCTTGATCTTGAAATCGATGCACATACTATCAGATGCATACTATACAAATTGATATACTGATGAAGCAATAGCAACTGTGATACAGATAGACCATTTGAATTAAATGATCCCTTGACTGATCCGAAGCCCTTGCATTTTACATCGATGGCCATATCATGGCGGAATCCCCTGGAATCTTCCATTTTCGCAGAACATTTACATCATGGTCATACTTGCACAAAAAGAAGGGGTGCGTCTTACACTGTCAATGTATGAACAGTAAAAGCAAGTGGCCAAAATCTGCTTACGCATTAGAAAATCCCTTATTTGCTTGATGAGATTTCGCAGATCCTCGTTGCTTCGGTCCACTTTTTCTTTGGTAGAATTAGTTTTCAACAGAATGTCTTGCGCACTTCGCTTTGCCTCATCTGCCTTGAGTTTTGACTCTGCAACCTAAACAATGACATCAAGGTCTACATTCAGTTACACTCCAGAAAGGCAGTATACATCAAGTAGGCAAATGGCTAAGAAATCTTAACAATACGGGACTTAAAATACCCCCTATAAAGGACTATGAAATTAATTAACAAGGGCAGTGTTGCTTTGACTGTGAGCTTCAAGCACGGACTACACTTCTGAAAAGCATTCTTGGTTAAACTATCTTTTCCTATAATAGAAATAGTGTAATAAGTTTATAGGTTCCTTACTTACCTGCAATAGCTGCTGCTCTTCATAAACTGCCAGGTTGCAGAGTTAATTCAAAAAAGTACTCTTACTTGCCTGAAGTCACTGCGTGTTTGGTTAGAAGAGTACATGGTAAATTACTCACCTGTTGGGTTGTGCTTTCCTTGAATTGCTTCTGGGCACGTCAAATAGTCCCACTAGGTTCTTAATTGTCCATGGGTAGCTTAAGGCCCCTCTACAAAGTATACAAGTTAAGGTACTCCCTCTGAACAGTTCTAAAAAGCAACACTGGTGTGTAACTGTATCCATTCTTGATAGAAGAAAGTTATATATGTTGCAGGTGATACATGTTAACAGTGTTGGTCTACTTAAGTGTGTCTATAACAGAATAACACTGTATACTGGTACCATTAGTGCCTACCACCCTTAAATTACTTATTGTATTCTGAATGTATACCTAACCTGGTTTTACTCCCTAAGAATAGCTTAGTGCCATTCTGAATGTGTTATATGTTGGACTCACCTTGGCTGCAAGGTTATACTTTGGTATGTAAACCATAGGTATTGAGTTGTTTTTCATAATTATGTTTATATGATATGGTATAGTACTTACTTCCCCAAGATGTATCTTGGCCTAATTGTATTTAAATAAATCCTTTCTTTTTACAATGCATACTGTTTGTGTTTCTTTTGACCATTATTTGTACTGATCCACAGCCCTCTTCCTCCTAAAATAAGCATGGCTGCTCGGTCTACGCTACCAAATTTTCTCAGGTGATACAGCCTTATACTAAGAGTGGAGTTTTGTCCTGCCTCATGTGTGGTTTTTAAAAGCCCTTTGTTGGACTTTAGAAAAACTGTCCTAACACTGCCAAGTGTTGGGTGAATGTGTAGAGTCCAACTGGTGTGGGACTTTACAAAACGAATCTCTTGGTATTGGGTAACCCACCTTTTAATATAGGCCTGTACTACACAAGTTGGTAGTGTGACTGAGCAGACAGGATTATCTTAAGAGGAGGTAATGTGAGCTGTACAATGAGATCAGTAAATACAGGTATCCAAGTAAACACTTAAAAGTTATAGTATACATATTTATTTATATATACTCAAGAATAATTAGACAATCTTTAAAAAGCAGCAACTACTAGTAACAGTAAACCCAGTTAGGATTCAATTCCAACAAGAGCAATAAAGCAGGTCAGTAAACTTTTCACGTGTTATACATTTTTTTTTTTTTTTTTTTAAATTGTGCTTAATCCAAAAAAAGATTTTTACAAAATGGTCAGTTTGTCCTGAGTTTTTTATTAAAGTTCTTGTCTCACTAAAATGTGCCCTCGTTTTTGACTATAGTCTCTGCAAATTTACAGCCTCCAGTATTTTGTATGTGGCGATTTGCCATTTCGTTTTGTCTCCTCCAATCAAACGAGACCAACATATTTGTTGGTCTGAGATAATGAAGTACGAGAACATTGGTCTTAAATATCGATCTCTCATATGTTGGTTTGCGGCACATTTTAGAAGAAGGTGCCAAATTGTTTTTTTCTTGCGTCTTGCAGAGGCGACAAAAATTTGTTTCAGCCTTGCATCTGATAGCCAAGATTTCGTTTGTTGGCAGCAAGTTGAGCCGGGCACGTAGCATCATGTCTCTCCCCTTCCTGGATGGGAATTTTTTGATGTATTCTTGGGAGCTCATTGATTTTTTTAGTATTTGGGGGCAGGTGTGTAGTTAATTTATTCTTTCCTGCTGTTTCCAGGGTCGATATCCAATCGAGTTCACTTATTTTTGTAAGTATTTTCTTTGGGTTGTTAGTGTTTCTTCGTTGACCTGTATTTGCTCCAACACTCTGATGTTCTCGTCTTTCCAATTTGTGAGCCGTTTGCTGGTGTTTCGTTCTATTTCTTGATTTACCAGGTTGTAGATTGAGAAAGGCTCCGCCATCCGACATTTCTTGTATAGCATTAGTGTAGATTTTAACACTGTACTTTTAAGGGTTTGTAAACTCAGCTCTTGGCGGATTGATGCTCCCGGGGTGGAGTTTGGTAGCATCAGCACTTTCCTCTAAAATGTTGCCTCCATTTTTGACCAGATATTAGACGGTAGATTGATCATTGCATCACCTCCATATGTTAACGTAGGCATCACCTTTTTCTTGTAGAATTCTAGTACTGGCATTAATGAGTATCTGCCAAACTTTTTGGTTATACATAGTCCAACACCTTGAGTGAAGTCATTTGAGGTTAGTAATAACACTTATTTGTGATCACGATTATAATATTGAGTTATAAGGAGGGGAAAGTTAGGTCAAATCACAACATACTTTGTACTTTGAAAAACAGTTACATTCTCCCACAGCGATGTAGGCAGTCTTATCCCAGCAGTAATAGTGTTCAACAATTAAAACCTGTAAGGGAACAAGCACTGCTAAAGCCAATAGGTTTAGAAGGGGGCGGGTAGGGAGCCAGGACAGCCAAATGTCTGATGCTCTTTTCTTAGAAAATGTTTTTAAATGGTCAGTAGTTCAAACAGAAAATCACAGAAGCTCAAGAAGAGCCACCTTGAAGAAGAACAAGCTGGAAGGCCAGTGCAAGTGAGTTGAGGTCAACTCAAAAGAGGGTAAAATATAGTACTTCCCAAGCTATGACGCACCACAATTGGCAAAAGATAGATGTGCCCCAAGCCCCACAGTACCTGTGAACTGAAGAATTTGTTGCAGCTGGATGCCTTCCTGTTGCAGTGTAGCAGACCCTTGTTCTTGGTCTTTGGTCGTGGTGATGAAAGGGAGGACGTCTGGTGGGCTTCTGCAGCAGCACTGCAGAGAGTGACTCGGCAGCAATGGATTATCCTTGATTCAGCAGATTTTTGTGGTTTTGGCACCTTTTTCTCAGCGTCAAAGAAGAACGAACAGCTCCTGTTGGAAGTTACTTGATCCCTCTGTCCTGGACTCTGGTGAGGGGACGCTGGCTAAATTGTAGGGTCCTCTGGATGCCCACAAAGTTTTGGCCGGATTCTCACTTTCTAAGACAATGCACTCGATGATGGTCAGGGGCCCTGGGCATTAGGATTCTGCAGCCTTGGAACGTCACAGCAAGTCAGGGGATGTGCCAAAATTAAGCTTTTCTCAAGGATAGTTGGTCCCACCAGCCCAAGGGAGGAAGTCATCCCGTCCAGGTCTTCCCAGTCTAAACAGACACAGGGTCAGCACAGATACAGGGCTTCACTGGGCACTTCGTAGTGCAATAGGGTGCTGCTGGCATCAGTTCATTTCTCTGTTGGCTGTTGTTCTCCAGTGGTCAACTCTGCCTCTTGTCCCAAAAAGCTCGCCTTTTAAGCAAATTCTCATTTATTCACAGCCCTTGGCTGCCAATCACCCAGAAAGGTGGCTGTCCTCCCATAGAGCCAGTCTGCCAATCAGAACTGGTTTCACTCAGGCACACTTAGAGACAAAGGACAGATGTTTCAGGACCCTCTCTCACTTCCTGCCTTTCCAGACACACTGGAGCCTGGGCAGGTGTTAGGGGGAATTCTTAGAAATGTGCTCATTCCCTTCTACCTTAGAGTCCCCAAGCTCTTTTGCTGGACTTTAGGACTTTTAATTTCTATCCTGGAAAGAGTGAGACCTTTTCCCCTCACTCTCTCGAGCATTTTTATTTGATTTGAACTCTTACTTCTGGGTTTGGAGTCTGACATACTCCATAGGCATCATATTTTTACATTGTGACACACAGCACCCTCAGTGCAGTGTCAAAGAGAAATCCTTTGGATTTCTACTAAGGTTTAAATACCGACTTTTGGATAACTACTGCTTCCAAGAGTAGTAAAGTGAAATTGACTTTACATACGTTTTCCTCTTTATAGACCCAGCACCCACCATCTTACAATACAGTGCTGGAGGGTTTACTTGGTATTCCCTTTGTCTAACTTCTCGTGTAACATGTTTATGTTACATTTTCTATGATTAATGGCTGGTGGCAGTGGTTTACTTTTTCCTACTATTGTGTGTTTTTACCACAGGCTCAGTTCGCAGCTGCAGTATAGCACCCATGGGTGCCCATTTTGTCAAAATGGCCCGGGTCTTCTTTTTTCGCCATTTCTTGTTGGAAAGGTCCTTCTTGAGATTTACCCTGTGCGCCAAACCAAGTTTGGTCCCTTTGTTCATTTTGTCTTTGGCGGGGTTCAGTGGTGATGCCCGCCTCTGGTTCCAGCAGGTCTGGCAGGGCAGGAAGCGAAGGAGGTTCCCATAAATCCCTGTGCTAGTCTCCTTGATTACAGGAATGCACCCAAAGGTGGTTGGTCAGCTGCCTGTCCTTGGAGGACAGCCACCCTGCTGTGTGAGTGACAGCTAGGCTGCAAATTAATGGGAATGACTTGCATATAAGGCAAGGTCTTTTGCAAGTAAGGCAGAGTCGACCACTGGATGAAGGAACCGAAGAAAGAAACTGGAAGAGAAGCTTGCTGCACCTCCTGGACCGTTGGTTTGCCTGGTGAAAAGCCCTACTGCAGTGCTGATGCTCCTACTTAGACAGACTAGAGAAGCCCAGAAAGGACAACTTCCCCCCTGGGTTGGTGGGACCAATCAACCCCAAGATGAACTCGACTGAAACCCCCCTCTCTGCTGGTTGTACTTCCATTGCTGCTGCAGGAGCAGAGTGTCAGGGGACAGGAACACCAGAATCAAGTATCGTTTTTAAGCCGGACCCGAACTGCAGGAAGATCCTTTAGACTCCCTCGAAACAGGGCTTACCAAGCCTGAGCCACCTCAAAAGAGTGCTGGACCCCAGAAGCAAGGAAGGCCCAAAAGGTGTCGAAGAACTGTGGTGGTGCTATTTTCGAGTAGCTGAAACCGCAAAGTGGCGTTGATCTGAACTGGGCTGATTGCTGCCGCCAGCCTTTGAATCGTAGTGCAGGAGTCCCCAGACATCCTCCCTCTTATCCCCCCCGACTGAGTCGCAGGAACAACATGATCTGCAGGAACTACAACAGGAACAGAAGCCAGCTGAAACCATTTCTTCAGACCTAAAGTACTGTGAACTAAGGGGTACTTATCTCTTGTTTGTGTAGCTTGCTTGCTCTCAGTTGAGACTTGCAGTGGCTGTCTTTTGCAGAGTTGCTTGCAGCTTTGCCCCTCACAAGCCTCCCAGATTGTGGCCCAGCAATGATTTCTTTTGCAACAAAACTCTAATATTGTGCAAGACTTTTTACCTACCTTCAAGAAGTGCCTCAGCTCCCCTAGACTTTGCTCAATTGACATTGGCTGTCCTGGCTCCCTGAAGACTCCAACCTCTGACTTTGTGTTTAACTGTCCATCCAAAAAGACATGCATACTTTACTTGTATTCCTGGGACAGGTTTAATCTAATCTACATTGCATTGGGGGGTCCAAAAGTGCATACCTGTTTGAGAAACTTGTTAACCATTGTTTCCTTCCCTAACCTTTTCCTTTTTGCCACTACCTCAGTATTACCATTTAAGTGTGAAAAGGGACATATTAATGTCCAGTGTCCTAGCTATTGAAGTCACCTCCGGGTGTAGGAAATGTGTGTCATCCCAAAAGGGTATCTACTTACTTTCTTGAACTGAAGGTGTGCATTTTGAAGTGCATTTATATTGTTGCCAATTGCTCCCTTCCAAAGAAGGCTTATTTTAAAACTGACTGTTGAATAATTTAGTCAAGAAACCTTGAGAATACGTGTTATTTGAATACGTGCCACTGTGAAACTATGTTGCACCCCTACATCTCACATTGACCCCTCTTGAGATAAGTCTGGCTGTTCAGTCACACTAACAACTTGTGTAGTACAGGCCTGTAGCAAAGGTTGGGTTAGCTATTGCCAAGAGGACAAGGCTGGTGTAGTCTCCCACAGGGTTACTACATACAATCTTGCCAAACAACGGGCTTTAGGGCTGAAACCTGCCAAAGGCAAAATGCACAAAGGACTCAAACCCAATTCAAACAGAGTAAAAGCCCAGAAGTAACTGACAAGAAATGGTGAAAAAAAGACAGGGGCCATTTTGAGAAAATGGTCACCCTTGGGTGCTGTGCTGCAGCTGAGTAATCAGCCTGCAGATACATGGCACAAGGTAGTAAACAAGAAACCACTGCCACCATCCACTCAAGTTAGTTTGTGTAACACAATGTTACATGAGAAGTGGGATAAAGGAGTTACTATGTAACCCCCAGCACTCCACATGGGGTGGTGTGTGCTGGACCCACAAAAGAAAAGGTAAGCAAGACTGGAGTCATTTTACTATTCTTGGGAACAGTCGTTCACCCAAGAAAATGCAGTTAAACATTAAGAGGAGCCCAAGGGACTTCTCAGTGGCACTGCACTAAAGGTGCTGTGTCTCACAATCCAAAAAGCAGATGCCTGTGGAGTTTATGAAACACCATTAAACAGTAAGAAACACAAAAATCTGAGTCAGAAAAAAGTCTCACTCAGGAGTTAAAATTAAAAAGCCCTGAGGTTCTCCAAGGTTAAGGGGAATTGGCTCAGAAATAAAGTCTCCCCAACACCAAGGTCCTCCTTTTATCCAATATTTTAAAGTTCAAGCCCACCAATGGTAAGGATCTGCACCATTCAAACAGCCAGTAGTCCAATCAGGGACAACTACTGGGTTCACATCCACCCGAGAAGCAGACTTTCTGGCACCAAGGATTTGCACTGGGACTAGACAATCCCAGCCCCCTTCTTAGGTGTCACTGTCTCACACACAAAAGCTGCAGCTTTCCACGGGCTGGTTCATGACCTTAAAAGGACTTTCCTGATCTGCAAGGGCAGGAAGAAGCCCAAACTACAAAATGGCCAAAGAACAAGTGTAAATCGCGTAGGGCACTAGCCACAAACGGTAAACGCAAATGTGCACAACAAAATATTATATGAATGATAACATTGTAACTGCTACCATCAGCTTGTCTTTAGGCACATACAGAAGTAACCAGAAATCCGGTGTAAAAAGCAAGGGTGATGCAAAAGTATCCCCATTACACTGCACTGTAAGGTGCTGTGTGCAATCTTAAAAATACAAGAATTCAAATGGAAAACCATGTTTTCCAGTACTGATAGTCTGAAGGACTGATCAGTTTTTCCGGAACATGCGAGCAAAAGGGAAGTGTAGCTGAAGGCTTTCTTTTAGGACATTATCAAAAACAGAGCAAAAAGAATGGGGTTAAGAAGTGGGAAAGTTGAAATAGAATATCTTTCCTAACAGCCATTGAGTGACTGGCTCAGAGTATTGCATCGTTTTTCAAATTCGATAACGGGGCGTTGACAAGGGTGTTCCTGTAGTTACATTTTATCACTGCAAAGTTGTACTTCTCTCTTTCCGAGGAAGGTAATGTGTTGGCACAATCAGCCTAATTGTATTACTGCTTTTTTATACTTTCTGGGTATGGTTACTTAAGTTCTGCGTTTGTCCCACTAGGTCTGCATGCATTTGATGTATGCTGTGCATATAGATCAATCCTGGTACTGTGTGCTAGAGGGTTAGGAATGTTGCGAGGCATCTCGGGTATGGATAATGACTATGTAAATGTAATGTCTTGCTCTATCTAGGTTCCCCTCTGCCTCCCCATCCCTTTAGACTATATGTACAGTGCCTAAGTCTGTACAGTGGATTTCCAGGTTAGCAATTACAGGTTAGCAGTAGAGGTGGGGAGGGCAGGGGGTCTTCTTTGATCACCATTTCAGACTGCAACGAATAGAGAATGCAGCTGCCACACTTCTCAAACTCCCACGAAGGGAACACATCACAACAGTGCTAAGGATGCTATATTGGCACCCAGTCAAAAAAAGTCAAAACACAAATCACCTTCCAAACAATGTGCATGTTAGGCAAGATTGTGTGCAGTACCCTTTGGGAGACTACAGCAACCTTGACCTCCTGGCAATAGGAACCCAACCTTTGGTATAAATCTGTACTACACAGGTTGGCAGGGTGGCTGAGCAGCCAGGCTTATCTCAAGAGGGGTCAATGTGAGCAGTAGAGAGGTTACACAGATTCACAATGAACATTATTCAATTAAACTCATACACTCAAGGTTTCTTGATTAAACAATTATTCATTTAACAGTCAGTTATATAAGACGTCTTCAGAAGGGGGCGAAACATGTAAACACTTCAAAATACACTTCCAAAACACACTCTTAATTTCTCTTATCAGTTGATACCCATTGGGGATGGCTCACAGACACTTCCTACACTCTGAAGTGACTTCAATAGTTAGGACACTGTGGACATTGATGTATCACTGGTACATTTAGAGCAATACTGAGTTTGGTGCAAAGGTTAGATAGGAGAATAAAACAAAGGTTAACAAATAATTCATAAACTGGTAAGTACTTTTTGAACCCTTCAATGCAAAGTAAATGAACCTTTTCCTGGGGGAAAGGTAAAGCACAGAGTCAAAGGTAAGAATAGTTTCTCAACGAACCAGGACAGACCATGTTAGTTAAGCAAAGTCTAGGGGAGCTGAAGATCTTCTTTGCAGTTAAGTAAAAGTCTTGCAAAATGTTTTTTAGAAAGGTTTGTAAAAATAAAATCACTTGAAGGGGTACACGCTGAGAGGCTTGCGAGTGGCAAAGCTGCAAGCAACTTCTGCAAGGTTAACCAAGACAAGTCTCAACTGAGAACAAGTAAGGCTACACCACAAGAGGCAGGTCCTCTTTACAGTACCTTTGGTGGTTAGAAGAAATGGTTCCAGTTGTCTTCTGTTCCTGTACAGCTCTGCAGAGCCTCGTGTTCCTGGGCCTCAGTCGGTGCGGACAAGAGGGAGGACTTCTGGGGACTCCTGCACTCAATGGGAAGATCAGCACCAGCAGCAATGGGCCAACTTCAATTCAGCTGCACTTTGCAGTTTCAGCTCCTCACATTTGACAGCAAATAGCAATACTGTGGTTCTTGGATACCACTTCAGACTATCCTCGCATCTGGGGTCCAGCACTCTGTTGAGGTGGCTCAGGCTTGGTCAGTCCTGCTTCAGGGAAGTCTGAAGGATCTTCCTGGCGCTCGATTCAACCTAGCAGTGATCCGCTCGGTTTGGTGTTCCTCTCCCTGGCACTTCAGTTCCAGCAGCGGCAGTACAGCAAGCTCCAAGAGGATGTCCAAACGAGTTCACTTTGGGGTTGATCGGTCCCACCAACCCAAGGAGAGAAGTCATCCTTGCAGGGCTTCTCTAGTTGAAACGAATTTGGAGCTTCAGCACAGCAGCAGGGCATCACCGAGCAAACCAACGGTCCAGGAGTTGCAGCAGGTGTCTCTTCCAAGTTCTTCAGATTCCTTCATCCAGTGGTCGACTTTGCCTTCCAAGCCAAAAGCCTCAACTTTTATGCAGGTTTCTCTCATTCATTCCAGCCTAGCTGTCAATCAGACAGCCGGTGGCTGACCTTGGAGGCTGCAGCTGGCCAATCACTTATGGGTGCATTCCTGAAACCAAGGAGATTAAGTACAGGGAGTTTCGGTCACCTCCCTCACTTCCTGCCCCTGCCAGACATACTGGAGCCAGAGGCGGGCATCACTAGCAAATCCTGCCAAAGGCAAATGAACAAAGGGACCAAACCTGGTTTGACATGCAGAGTAAATCTCAAGAAGGACCCTTCCAACAAGAAATGGCAAAAAAAAGACAGCCATTTTGACAAAATGGGCACCCATGGTTGTCTTAGTGCAGCTTCAATTGCAGCCCATGTTAAAAATACCCAATGGTAGAAAAAAGTAAACCACTGCCGCAAGCCATTAACTGTAGAAAGGGTAACACAAATGTTACATGAGAAACCAGACAAAGGGTATACTAAGTAACCACTCCAGCACCCTATTGTAAGATAGTGTGTGCTGGGTTTAGAAAGCTACAAAACTTAAGTAAGTCAATTTCACTTCGCTGCTCTTGGAAACAGTAGTTTCACCAAGAGAAGATATTTAAACCTTTGGGAAATCTAAGAGACCTCCCTGTGCCACTGCACTGAAGGTGCTGTGTGACAATGCGAAGATGATGCCTATGGAGATTGGCAAACTCCAAAATCAAAAGAAACGGAGTCTAAATCACATAAAAATAGATGAGCGTGGGAACAGGGCCTCACTCTCTCCAGGTTAGAGATAAAAAGTCCTAAAGTTTAGCAAAAAGAGCTGGGGTTTCTAAGGTACAGGGGAATTAGCACATTCCTGAGAATTCTCCCCAACAGTGCACAACCCACAGATCAATCCACGCCCATGGATCGGAATTCATACAAAAGAATATCACAATCTACAAGCCAACTCGAACACTTAGATCCAGTGACGACATCCTCTTAGAACCTAAACCACAGACAAGGAAAAAAAAACTTGGTGGATTCTTTTGCATCACCCTAAAACGTTGGAACTCTCTCCCCAGAGGAATACGAACTATGGGTTACATGTCTTTATAACGTAATTTTATAACGAATGCACGTATACGAAAAATGGTTCAATGACAAACATAATTATTATTTATTTATTTATATATTTGTATAGCGCTGCAGCCCGCAGGCATCAGAGCGCTTCACAAAAAGACAGACCAGAGTATAGAAACGGGACTGGCCAAAGGCCACATGTATCAGACATATGGAACAGAGTTAGGCTAGCTGGCTAACGGAAGTAGGGATCTTATTTAAAGAGAAGTGTCTTGAGTTGCTTCCTGAAGAGTAGATGGCTAGTTTCCAATCTCAGCACAGGAGGGAGTTTATTCCATATGAGGACTGCCTTGGTCATGAATGCCCTACCTAATCCTTTAGCTTTTTTAGTAGGAATAACTCGCAGGAGGCCAGATTTGTTAGACCTCAAGTGGCAATGTGATTCGTACCACACAAATTGCTTTTTTAGGTAAATCGGTGCTTTTCCATATAAGCATCGGTGTACTAGGGGAATGGCTTTAAATGTGATGCGATCCTCGATCGCCAGCCAATTAAGTCCTTTCTGTCGTTTGTGATGTGTTCTCTCTTGGGTTTATTGGTGAGTGTTCTGACTGCGTTATTTTGCACCACTTGGCATCGTTTTAAACATTTACTGCTTGCGCAGTAAGGAAAGGAGTAAGGAATTTCCGTAATCAAACCGGGAGAGAATTGTGGCTCTTGCTATTGTAGTACTGTTTTGTGAGCTCAACAGGGGTCTAATTTTTTTCAATAGTTTCTGATAATATTGACAATTCCTTTTGAGGTACGCAGTGTGGGCTTCTGCTCCCAAGGATGCCTGAAGATAGACGCCTAGTGTTTTAACTTTTTCTGCTATAGCCATCTGTGTCTCTTTGATCTTGAATTTGGTGCATTGAGGACTAAGTTTTTTCCTAGCATAAGGAGAACCGAAGATCACAAGTTCCGTTTTAGAGGCATTTAAGCACATCCAATTGTCCTTCATCCAACTCTCGATGATATTATAGATTCTCGAGAGTTTTTCGCTGTCCTGTTCGTAGTTACCATTAAGTTCGAACACTAATTGGGTGTCGTCGGCAAAGTTGGTGAAAAATATACCGAGTTGGGACAGAAGTGAGCATAGGCATTGCATGTATAAATTAAACAGTAGAGGGGAGAAACTTGCGCCCTGTGGGACTCCACAATTAACTGGTTTTGGTTTAGAAGAGTGTTTGTCCCAGACGATCTTAGATTGCCTATCCTGCAGAATTATTCCCCCCCCCCAAACCATTGTTTCCCATCCTAAAGCCCCACCCCCAACCGTTCCCCCACAATATTGACCCCTTTTTACCCCACCTCCACATATATGTTCGTTATGGTTTGTCATTGTAAAATTTTCGGTATATGTGCAAGTCTACATAACATTTTCATTATAAAGACTGGATACCGAACTATGAGGGACCACCTAAAATTCAGAAAACTTCTAAAAACCTGGCTCTTCAGCTCCAAATGGGATGGAAACGACTAAACATTCACGCACCATGACACGAACACACAACAGAGAAGGAGTGGCGAGTAGGTCGAAGTGGAGGACGGGGGGAAGGGAGGAGAGGGATAGGCATCTGACTGGGAAGGGTGGTTT
The DNA here is from genome assembly GCF_040938575.1 of Ambystoma mexicanum. Taxonomy (NCBI): domain Eukaryota; kingdom Metazoa; phylum Chordata; class Amphibia; order Caudata; family Ambystomatidae; genus Ambystoma; species Ambystoma mexicanum. The sequence continues at coordinate 665,446,887 of NC_090936.1, forward strand.
TGAGACCTGAAGTGTACTCATACTGATAGAGGGCCAAATGTGGAAACAGGGGAGGAAGAGGTATCACACTTAATTGGACCTCCAAGGATGCGAAACTCTTCACACAAAGGAACAGATCTGGATGCAGAAACCAGACAGACCATGGGCTGACCACGGGGCAAAGGGAACGCACTACCCCTGGAGGAACTCATGGGGGCAGTAATGGCTATACGCTAGAATGATCGGCAGGGGAAGGGATATGGATCGTATTTAGTCAGAAAAGCAGAGGTAGGAAGTGTACTTCCAATAACAAAGGTACTAAAAACTCAGCCTTCTGCATACACCTCTCAAACTCAGAACTAAACACCACCATACCTCTACAGCACCACAAACCGCATGTACTTCACAACACCACAACAACGAAACAAAGCACACAATCTTGCCCAACACTACATGTCGGCCACCAACCGATAATCACACCTCTGCTCAGTGAACAGTGTATCCAAACTGAAGCTGCCAACAGCACAGCTCTCTTGCGGTATAAGAACCTTTAACAGAACATAACACTGCTGTTTTGTGCACATACACTGGTTCCATCATGTGCTATCAGTACCTAAAAGTATTTCTTTTAGCCTGATAGTTTGTGTGACTTTAACACAGTGGATAGGTGTTCACTATACCAGTGTTGGCGGTTCCCTTTGGCTAACTGTGTGGGCTAACTGACCTGACCTAAAGCCCTCCTTACCCCCTAAAGTCGAGTCCGACTGCTCTGCCATGCTACTACTGGTTTGGTTGTTCTTCAATGAGAGGGCTGTGCAAAGGTCTCCCTGGCGCACAAAGCAGAGGTGTAGAGGGCCTAGGGTGGATGGACAATGGCGTGGCCATGGATACGGGTGCATATGCAGAACACTGCGTGGCTCAAAACGGATGTGGATTGCCAGGGCTCTGCCAGGGCATAGTTACAGATTGTCAGAGTGGCTCCTTATGCGCACATATTGGCAGTGCTCTGCAGGGTGGATGGCTCTGCGCGGGCAGGAGGGGGGGGGGTTTACAAAGCTACACGACAGTAGATAGGTGTGCATTGGCAGGGCTCTGCTATCTGACGTGCCACCTGGATTTAAAAAACAAAGTGTTCTTTTGTGAACGAAGAAATAAAAGGCATGGAGGAGGGACTGAAAATAAATAAATAAACCCTACTTCCGTCCTGGCAGCCAGTCACTGCCGCCTCAGCAATAGCGTTCCTCTTGCCAGTCGCCTTTGAAGCCACCTTAGCTGGGTTCCGGCATCTCTCGAAGGCAGATGGCGAGGTGTGTGGGGGGAGCAGGTGGGGGGGTGAGGCCATGGCCGGCTGAAGGCGACAAACGTCCCATTTCAGAACGCTGCGTGCAGTCCACGGCCGCACCCCCCCCCCGCCCCATCGCTGGGTCTATTTCGCAATGATGCTCCACAGCGGGCTTGAAACAAGTACACGCAAAATACCCCCGTTTCAATGTATGTGGGAGGCCTTTTTTTCTGAGAATTATACACCAGCTTCGTTCTCTATTAGTTCTAGAATTCACTAATGACGCCTCAGCAGTAAATGTAAAACATGCCGTCAAAGTACCACATAGCGCAGGCGCAACAGTGTGAATTCAATGAGGGGTATATGACATCACGTGCTTGCATCTGGAAAGTTATCTGCTGCCCACGCAGTGCATTGGTTAAAAAAAAAAAATACAGAACTCGGATTTTAAGTTGTCATCTGTGGTCGAAGTGAGCGGGAGCGGTGCTCCTCTACTTTTTTAAATTACCTTTTACAGCTCCTATACTTTTATTTTAAAAAGAAACCGTTCCGGAATGGTTTCATTTTAAAATAAAAGTGTAGGAAGAAGTTGAAACCCTCACTTTGTGCAATGCACTCAACGTCCCCCTTAAACAGCAGGTGCAAGTGTTTGGGGGTGTGTATTGTGTGTGGGGGAGGGTGTGGCTATGGGGTTTGTGGCGAGTGGGTGCAGGCCAGCAGGGTACATAGTTCCACTACTTCTTTTCGTACACTGAGACCTCTGAGTGTCATGACTTCTCACTTTACATTTTAGAGGGTACATTCACGCGATGATGCCCTGAAGCATCACACTTGCTTATCATGTAATGTGCACAGTGTGCTCATGCTCTGCAGGGCCACGCATTTCATCATAAACTGCTATCCTTAGTATTTTGTGCTCAGAAAATGTACACCGAGGAACCCAATATCACATGCTATGAAAAACGGGGGCTTCTTAGCACTGTAAGGAGGGGTAGAAAGCCGCGCCCAAGAATCACTCCGCCCTTCAGCGGGCGGCGCACCAGCTTTGGTTCGCCATAGGCTGCTTTTTTCCAAGTTAATCGCGGGAAGCTGGAACAAACTATCGCGAACAGTGAAAAATAGTGCAATAACTCACCAGAAGCAAAGGCACACCGCCACCAGGTCCTGGCCGGGGGGAATTAGCAACGAATAGCCAGCAAGAAAATACAGGTGCAGTTAAACGACAAAGGAGGGCAGTGGAGCTCGGCTCCCTCTCAATTCAAATGCGTGAAAGGCACTGAGGTACTCCCTAGTTTGGAGGGGCGGGGGCACATGCTAACCCAACTGGTCGGGGCATACATGTTTACCAGTGCGGGAGCGTCTTCAGACACAGGGCTGGAGTGACTGGACGAGTAGAACGTGCATGGCCCATTCCATTCGGGAGATGCGAGTTCAGTCCTGGCTTTCACTCTGCAGTTCCAGATTACCCCATTATATACAGGATTATAGGTTAAGGAATGTAACATTAAAACCAATGTCGGACAGGACTTTCGCCTCGGGACTTGGATGGGGCATGTATAATGGTATAGCTCAGCTCCTCGTGCACTGTGCGCTTCTGCTGGGAAAGGATTACATCATGGGGCAATTGCTGGCACCCACATGTTAAATTCATCTTTTTATTCTCGTCCCAAACACGTGCGTACCCAGAAGAATTAATGCTCTGCAGGATAAAAAGCCTGTAGTCATTCTTTTCAAAAACACAAGGAAAATTACTTGTTCAGTAAAAAAAATACTCTTCTACACACGTGGCTACATTTTAGGAGACTGTGGGAAGCCACATTCTTACGGTCTTCGCGCAAGTATTGTATTGGCCTATTTATATAGCGCTCTTTCCCCTTTTCTATGGCCTCAATGCGCTTTGTGGTTGGAACGCCCTCAGTGTTTTAGGCTCTTCGTTGCTCCGCTCTAGTGAGTTCATTTTCATGTGGATGAATCAGGATTAACAGGAAACGGGGTCGTTAGCTTTCAGCACAGGCCCATGCACTCTATTCTCTCTTTTATTTTCAAATACATGCATGCAAATGCCATTGGGTAACGGTTACCATGTTGGAGAGCTGCTGCACTTCAGCGAGGGCGCTCAGAATTTCTCGGTCGAAGTCCATGGCTTTAACCCAGGCGTTGTGAGCCACGGTCACCAAACCATCACAGCCGGGAGCACCGCATTTCCTCTCTCCCCCGGCTGTCCTGCAGGTCAGGCCGCCGCACTTTGCATCGGCACACGAAACTCCAGGCGGGGTTCCGCAAGTCTGCAAAGGAAAAGAATGCACGTTAGTCAGAAAAGAAAACTGGACATTAATAAGATGGCGAAGGTTTGCCAAAATGGAGTGCAGAATGAAAAGTGCTGCTATGTGGGGTGGGGAGGACAGGGCCGGTAACTGCTGGCAAACCCGAGTGAAGGGTGGGCAACGCGAGGGACCAGTCCTCCCCGGGGCTCCCTCCAGGCTGCGAATGGGAAAATGGGGCAGTGGTGTCACGCATGTGCCCAATTCCCATTTTAAAAAAACGAAAGACGGCTATGATGCTGAATGGAAAAGTCACTAACACCCTCATTGTGAACTAGGCAGCCAGGAAATGGAGGCATACGTGCCAGGACTAGTGCATGCATGCCTACTACCGGTGCCCCACTGTCGTGCTGGCATGATACCGAGGAGGGGCAAGTGGCGCAGGAGAGATTTCCACCGAGTTCCCCTCCTGCGGCTTGCGCGAGGATTCTCCGATTTATTTTTTTTACACTGCTGGAAAGGTTCATGCGGGTGGGAAATGAATCGAGTCCTATGTACTCGGCCTCCGTCGGGTTTGCTCTCGATCAAACCCAGGCTATGCCACAGGAATGCAGACGTAAATGCTGCCCGCAGCGCGTTTGCAGACGGCGTTTACATTTTCATGAGACAACAGGAAAATGAAAAAAGTAAACGCGAGTTTGTCTACCTTTTACTAGTCGTTCCTTCTCCCCTCTGCATAGTGAATGTTTAAAATGGCATGCAGGGGGCTTCACAGCACATAAGCCACGCAGAAGATCGTGCAGGGAAGTAGCAGTTACCTGCCCAAACAAACTGCTCCAGCATGGAAGGCTTGACCTAGCAAAGGAGGAAAGGCAGGCAGCAGAGAAGGAGAATTCACAAAGCCTTGACTGGAGCAGAAAGCTGGGGGCAAAGGGTCGGATGGCTAACCCCACCAGTTAGTAGGACTACCACCAAGCCTAGATCACCCATGGGAAGCGATTAAGAGCACCCAGTGACCTACGCCAGCCTAAACCAGTTTGAACCAACATGGCGGCTGCCAGGTAGGCTCATAAAGGGCCTACGTTGTCAGAACAGCCATCTTGAGCTTTCCTCATGGTTGCCCTGAACAAAGGGAGCCCTAAAATACAAAATGGCAGAATGCTGGACTTAAGAAAAATGCACTGGTGCCCCCAAAAGGGGCTTCTAAAATGTTACACTGGGCGACCCATGCAGTAAACTGGCTTGCACCACTGATGATGCCAAAATGAAAGTCAGGCGTCACCAACCTACTTCCCAAAACCAGTGTAGGGAGATATGCCAATGATGTGTTATTTGCTTTAATCCAAAGCGCTTTACAGAGCACATATTTACATACAATATCACCCAACCGAAATTGGTGCTCATTTATCGACCTCGGAAGGATGAAAGACTGGGTTGGCCTTGCCGGGATTCAAACCTGCGACCAACAGATCACGGTCAGATCGCGGCAGCGAGCGCTCAACCCGCTGAGCTATCTTACCGGCTATCACCCTAGGGCAAAAAAGGGGTACCTGAGAGGCACCCCTGGGACTGACCGCCTTAGGAGAGACCCATTACCCTATACCTCAAGTAAGGTAAAAAGGGTTAAAAGGGAGAAATCGGAAATTCACCTGGCTGCCAAAAAGAAGTGGTAAAAAAATAAATAAAACTAAATAAAATGGAGAAAAGAAAGCAAAATGTTGAGTGGTTCTAGAACTGCAAAAATATGAATTTAGTCTTAAAGCGTATACTTGTTTAGCTGGGTTCATGCTTTACTGCATTGCTCTCTTCACTTTCATCGCTTTACTTGGTTGTACTACGTTTATTGTGTTTCAGTGTAAACTTACAGATTACCAACTGTACGTTTGTAAGTGTGTTGCATAATTTAAGATTTTAACTTTTTTGTAAGCTTATTAGTAATTTAGGGCTTACATTAGTATATTTGTATTTACTTTGGTGGGGACTAATATTGGATGCTTTTGATGTGTTCAACTGTCCTTGCACACCACCCCTATAGCTCCTGGAGTCTGCCTTACTCCTCAGCTCACATTCCCTTGACCGAGTTTGTCTAGACGGTCAATACATGTGTTTAAGTACTAGGTTGGCCTTTCAGAACCGCCAAAGAAGGCTGGTTCTGAAAATCCAGCTCAGAGATCAACACCTCAAAGGTGTTATCCCAAGGACACCAACAAACAAAGAATACATGACAACTGTTAAGCAGATTTTCCTCGGAGTGAAATTCTCCCCACTTTGCGAGTCCCCCAGCATTTTAGTTGGACTATTGGATTTTTTTTGATCGATTCTTCTGAGTGGGAACCTTTTCCCCCCTCTTACTCACCCCCTTTTACGCTGACCCTGGGAACCCCGTTTACCTCTTTATGGTACTTTTTTAATGGAGTTTTGGTTTCCTCCAAAGTTTCTGGCATCTACCTTTTCCTATTGCAGTATGAATCACTTTTTCTGTGCACTGCTGCTGGGAGTTCCTAGAGCTCCCATTTTTATTTTACCTATGATAACACAATATTACCAGGGCAGAGGGACATTTTTGTCCCACCTGTATTTTATTGTGAGATCAGCACACTCCACCTTAAGTGGAGTGCAGAGGGCAAACAATGTCTCCCTTTTCTTGCCTCTCCAGTAACTCTTTGGTTACTGTGACAAGACCATCTGACGGGATAATGGCAGTGCAGCTTTTAAAACCTCTTTTTGTGGACTTTTGTCACAGGCTGTCTTCACAGCTGCTAGAAGGGACAGATGGGACAACATTTGCCTAAAATGGTGGTTGTACTTTAAGCCCCATTTGACAACTTGTGCTTAATTCAGCCTTCTTCTACCTAACTGGGTAGGGGAGGTCTTGATGTTTTTTTTGTCTTTGGCGGGCTTTCCTTGGAAAGCCCGCAAAGACTCAGTGACTGAGGACAGGAAGCGGGGGTGATTGATGCACTTAGCCAGTGTTCCTGGATAAATCTGATGGTACTGGAGCTGAAACTCAGTCGACCACTGGAACCAAGATTCTGACAAAGAAAATGGACATCTGCAGCCACTTCCAGCGACCGCCAGAGCCGTCCGAGTGTCCTGACCTCAATATCTGTGGGACAGGGAAGCTCTGAGGAGGATGACCCCCCCCCCCCCTTGGACTGGTGGTCCTAACCAGTCCCAAGCCGAACTACATTTTGCACCCTCCCTAGAAGAGCTGCAACCTCCACAGCCTGCAATTCGCCAATGCCTGGGGTTTTGTACCATTTTGCGGTGCAACGTCTTCTGAAGCACAATTTCACCTGAAACTTTGTCAGCATTCCTCTTGAACTTCAGATACTGTACCCTGCTCTGTAAAGTCTCCTCTGCCAAGATGAGGGTCGAGAACCAGAGCAAAGTACCACACAACAACCGTTCTTCACCCGAGCCTTAAAAAGGGTACCAATGATTCAGTCCTGCAAAGATCCTCTGCTGGGCATTAGACTACACGAAAGCAACTGCCAGATCCACTCCAAGGTCTTCATTCCTGTTGCCAAGAATGAAAATCCTGAACCATGGTCTGCTGTCGCCTGACCTTGGGGCCTGTCCTGCTGCATCAGTTTCTTTGCTTAAAAAGTACTGTTCTGTTCCTAGTTACTGACCTGGAGTATTGCTTTGTTGATCCTGTGCTTCTGGAGGGTGCAGATCGCTGGATCTTGCACCTTTACAGGGCCTCCCTAGAGCTACATCAGGGTGGACAACCCATTGTGCTCTACCTTGCCATAGGACACAAGTTCTGGGGGCAATTCGGCGACGGAACCTCCCAATTTATTTGCCCTGTGACACCCAACTGATACCAACCTGCAAAACATAAGAGTTCCTGCAGTACTCTGCTTCCTCGATCCCTGAACTCTGCTTTGTTGCCTGGTCTTCCTCAGCTCCTGGTCACTGGAGCCCCAGTTCCCCCTCGGACTTTGTGAGACTCATCTAAGGTAGGGTTGGAATTTCTAAGATAGGGTAAGCTGAAGTTATCAAACGTTATCAAAGTTTAAATACGTTTGCATATATGTTTCAGGAGGTTTAACTATTTGATTGGTTACCATTATTGCTATTCTGAAGTATTTCACTATGAATATTGCAACAATTCTATTATATTATTGTTTCATAGTACTTACCTTACTTCAATGCTACAAGCCTTAGTATATATGAAATACATACCTATTTTTTAAAATATAACTCCAAGTGTGTAAGAGTTTCCTTGAACTAAGTTTATGCTCTGGGTTTTGTGTGCCTGACTACAGCCCTCCTCCCTCTTAGACTAAGCCTGGCTGCTCGCGCACAGCTACCAAACCTTTGGGTAGTTCAGGCTAAAGCCAAGGGGTGCAACCCCGTTCATCCAAGGTGAGCTTTCTAAAGTTTTGTCACAGACAGGACTTTGGCCAACCCGCCCAACCCCCCCCCCCTCCCCCCCCCAACAACAATCCATAACATTCCTCGGCTCTGCATGATTTGAGAGCCAGGGTGCTTATTGGGTGCAGAGTAAGCCTGAGTCTCTGGCCATAAATCCAACTCAAATGAGTTGAATTTGGGTCAACTAAGTGCCAGGCACTATTCTACGATGAGGCTGGTCTCTCGGAAACCTCTGAAATTGATGGTTCTGAAACTGTATCTATTGCAAAAGCCAAACATTGGGGATCCTCTGCTTTCGACCATATCACCATGGGTGACTTTCATTGGCGCCTTCCTCCCTTGCAATGGTGGGACATGTCTCGGGACCCTCATGTGGACTGAGCATTCACCGACCATGCCTCTGCTGCCAGGAACACGTTGGAGTTTGACACACTGCAATTCTTCAGCTTGTGACCCATGCACATTGTTGGCTGCACCAGCTGCTGTCCATCCTGAATTGCTGCCTGCCTAGAGCCGGATTTCTGCCACCACCTTGAGCTAAGCCTGCCTGACTGAGGTTTCTTTGCCACTTAGTCTGTCTCGTGGGTGATCCCTCCTCATTTTGGGAGTCACTGGTGCTGCTCTTAGGTCATTTTCCCTGTGCTGCTAGAAGCATTGATTAACTGGAGATCGGAACTGGTGCTGACTAACTGGGCCTAAACTAGACAACTACTTCAGCCGCTGCACCTCAGACCCTGGACCTTAACCAACGGAATCAGTGACAGAGGTAGGTGGCCCCAGCAATTCTGAGTTCCCAAAGGGTTTTTATTTTTGAAAATCTCAGTTAGGGAGGCAAGTGTGCCTAGAACTACTTGTGCCCCCCTCTCAACCCTAAAAGCCTTATATGAGCCCAAAGGCCCTCTCTAGTACCACCCCTACCTGGTTGTGCTTGGTGGTGTTCTACCCTAGGATTCGCCCCTGCTGAGAGACTGCTGTTATAGTGGAATTTGGAATGTACCTCTAATTTTGTTTACCAGATTTCTTCAAGAAGTGCTTGGCTTTGGCACACTTGCACAGGGGAAACTAGGACTTCCGACCTCCCGAGCAGGTACTTACCGGAAACATTGACCGAGACATTGAACAGCTTACTTACCTATAGGGAAGGACTACTCAAATGAGCTTCTCAACTTAGTTATAAGGCAGGGTAATATATTGCTTTCATTATTTTCTCGTGCCACTTTGTTTGCACAGTTTTGCATTCTTTTATTGAATTGCTTTTGATTGCGTTGGAGAATAAAGGGTTTTGTAGCCTTTTAGAGAGGTTTCTATATAGTTAACTGTAAAAAGGAGCGTTATAGTTTATGGTATGCTTCAGTTTTACCTGCATGTGAGTACAGCCTAAACCTTATGTTTACTTCTGTGTGCTGCATCATTGCTTGGCTGTCTCTATGTGTAGTTAACTCACACACCAGCAAAGTCTGCCTTACTGCTTTGCCTATGCTATTTTGTGAGAGTTACGCTAGACCCAGTATCTGAAACCTAGTTGGTGAACAAGGTTACCTCTCAGAACCCTCCCACTGGGTTGATTCTGAAAAACTCTCCTCAAAAAGTGACATCACAGTGAATAACATTTCCACTTCTTTTCATGAAGGAGAAATATGTACAGACAGTCCACCGGTCCCCGTGGGGATATTACTACCGTTCCCCGGGTGATTTAATGAGAATCCAGAGATCATCATAGGAGAGAAGGTCATTAGAGAGAAATCTTGAAGCTGGATAGAAGTACAGTACAGTACAGTATTCCCATTTTCTGTAAGAGGTAGGTTGACCAGTTTCCTGCACTTAATCCCTGCTAACCAACTGACTTAAGCTGGGGAAGTGGACGTTTTAACAACTGGCAGCAGTCCTTTGATATGGCAATCATGTATACTAGAAGGGTTAATGTCCCCTTCTGAAGCAGGTAATTAGAGTACATGTTGAGAAACATAATAGATACTTCCTGGTTGTAGCGCGAGATGCTTCCCCCCCCCTGCTGTAGCGCAAGATTCTTCCCACGGCTGTAGCGCGAGATGCAAAGTTTGTTCCTACCACTTTGGCATGTGTCCCTGTGCTTTTTTGACTTTTCAATCCTTGTCAACCCGAGAAAGGGAGTTACAGTTGTGTTCATATTTGGTGATGGCGACTGGTGCAGTTGCCAGAACCATGATGTGTTTGTGATCTAGTCTGGATTCAAAGTCTGAACACACCATGGAAAATCCAGGAACAAGCATGGTTTTTGGTGATAGAACAACTGATCAAGAAAAATAATTCAAATACTGTACCTTCTCTGAAACAGCGGAAAGGTCCAGGCTCTGGAGTTTGCCCCCAAGCTCATCCAAAAGCCTGGCCTGCTCCTCTTGTTCTTCCCTGAAGCCAGCCTGTTTCTCAGCTACAATCCCTTCCACCTCCTGTCGCAGAGCAGCAGATTGTTGCACAAAGCTGCCTGGGTCCACAGTGGATGCATTTGCCTTCTCTTCTGCCTCCTGTGACATCTGGTAATACTTGTTGATGCTGTCCAGTGCACCTACAAAAAGAAAAATAACAAAGTAAGGCATTGTAAAACGCCAGTCGATTACAGCCGCCAACACATTATTGTGCTCAATGTTACTGATTTAAGAGGTCGAACAGCAAACTGTTAGAAGGATTTTCCTTGGGCACAATGTCCAGGGACCCAGGTACCTCCACCTCATGCGATTCACACAGTGTCCTTTTGAGTATAGCAGCCTCTCGAGGGGCACGGGGGCAGAGTAACCTAGGCATAACTCTCAGGAGGGGAGCAGGGTGGTCCAAAAGGTACAGCAATTACTTTGATGCACAATAAAAGGATTGTGTACAGAATATATTCTTAGAGAAATGTCATCATTATACGGGTAAGGGGAAGAACACTAGAGTTGCAGGTGAGCAGAACTACGCGTTAAGATGGATTTTCAGAATAGGCGCTGTGGGCAGCTTGAGTGGGAAATGGGGCAATACACTCATGTCGAGACAAACTAGCTGTGTAGTGTGACTAAACAGCAAGGCTTTGAGTTAGGAGAGTGGTGAAGGGTTCAGTTAAGCACACACAGCACTAAATTATAAGCTTGGCAGAATGTATAAAAATACAATTATTTGTTTGGGCTTCGTTTAGACAAACACTTAAAATCACAGGTAAGGAAAACCCTAAAACATTCACTGTTATATGCACAATCGCTTTTGGGGCGTTATGCCAAGAAGATCAGAATACAGTCAAATCTGTTTCAGATGCTGTAGGATAGGAAAGCAAGCGAATAAAAGAACCAGGTAAATAACCATTCATTAGAGAATTCAAATGTGAATAAAGAAGTTTAAAAAACACAATGTAAACGCTTAAAGTATAAGGAACTAAACCTTAAAGCCCTTCCTTGCTAGAAAATAGGGGGCCTAGTTCCCTAGAGTCAGAGGTCCCAATGCAGTTCTCTTCAGAAGGCTGGGTGTATTTTTAAGTGTCTGAAAAAGTGCTGGCAGAGCCAACAGGCCGTTTTTTTAAGGGTTTCAAAGTTAGAAAACAATTGAAGTTCTTAGCATACCCTCTCAAATCCATCCACCTTAGGGAAAGCCCAGGGGAGCATCCTTGACCAGAACTCCACCAATAATGGTCAAGCTATGGCAAGGGCTTGATGTCAATTAAAACCTATGGCAGCAGAGGGCAGGGAACAGGAATGTTTACTCACCCCCTCTGTACGCCGACTCACTCAGGGACCACCATAGAAGTGCCTGAAATCACTAGCCCCCTTTATTCATGACTTGTTACCATTGTGGGCGGTTCTGGAGTCTCGGGTGCAGATGTCACGTTCGGCTTCTGGTCTTGGATCCAGCTAGTCGATGGTTCCGTGCTGCGATAGATCGATTCAGGAAACTGGGCAGGTGCACACCTCTACTAGACTGAAAGGACCACAACTCCACCGGCAACCTCAAAGGATGCCCAGGACACTATGATGGTGGCGATCCCTGGTGGCCACTTGTTAGGCAAGATTGTTTGCAGTACCCTTTGGGTGCACTACAACAACCCAGAACTCCTGGCAATAGGAACCCAACCTTTGGTATAAGCTTGTACTTCACAGGTTGGTAACGCGCTGAGCAGCCAGGCTTATCTCAAGAAGGGTCAATGTGAGTTTTAGGGGAGTTGCACAGAGATTCACAGTGACAAGTATTCAAATAAAAAGTTACACACAATGTTTCCTGCATAAACAATTATTAATGTATCAGTCAGTTAGAATAAGCCTTCTTCAGAAGGGAGCAATATAAAAGCAACACACAAATACACTCCCAAACTACACACTTAGTTTCTAAATCAGAAAAGACCCTTTTGCGATGGCCCACAGTCACAGCCTACACCCTCAGGTGACTTCAATAGCTAGGGTGCTGGGGACATCAATATCTTACTGTAGCATTTAGAACATTCTTAGGAATTGGTCAAAGGAAAAGGTTATTATAACAAACAAGAGATCACAAATATCCTTAAGCAGGCAAACACTTTTGGATCCTCTAAGCAGAGTCATTCAGTATTACAGGTTAAGCCAAAGTCAATGGGCAATAGTCTATATGAGCTGACGCACCTCTGGTAGGTAAGTAGAAAAGTCTTTGCACAATGTTTTAGAAGTCTTTGAAGAAAAGAAGAATCGATGTAGGGCCACAAGCTGTTTAGACGTGGGAGTAGAAGAAGATGCAAGCAACTCTACAATGAGAGGCAAGTTCTCTCAGACTTTACAGTACCTTTAGAATGAAGAAAAAGTGCAGCAGATGACGTCTGTTCCTGTGCAGCTCTGCAGATCTCACTATTCCTCGGCCTCAGTCTTGGGGATAAGAGGGAGGACGTCTGGGGACTCCTGCACTGGGATGGTCAACGCTCACAACTGGCAAACTTCAAACAAGTGGCACTTGGTGTTTCAGCTCCTTGCAACTACCGCAAATAGCAACACAGCGGTTCCTGGCTCCCGAGATGGACTTTCCTTGCTTCTGGGGTCCTGCACTCTGTTGAGGGGGCTCAGGCTCGGTCAGTCTTGCTTCCAGGGAGTCAGGAGGATCTCCCTGGAGCTCTTGGCTAACTTAAAAGCAACGCACACAATCTGTTCCTCTCCCTGGTTATTCGGTTTCCAGCAGCAACTCCGTTCAAAGTCAACCAGCTCTGAGATGATGTCCAGATGGCTTACTTTGGAGTTGGTTGGTCCACCAACTCAAAAAGGGATAAGTCATCCTTGCAGGAGCTTCGCTGTCAATCTGAATTTGGAGTTTCAGCACAGCAGCAGGGCTTCACCAGGCAAAGCAATGGTCCAGGAGTTGCAGCAGGCGTCCACTTCATGTTCTTCAGATTCCTTCGTCCAGTGGTTGACTCTGCCTTCCAAGCCAAAAAGCCTCAACTTTTATTCAGGTTTCTCCCATTCATTCCAGCCTAGCTGTCAGTCACCCAGCAGTGTGGCTGTCCTTGCCGGACAGCCAGCAGGCCAATCACCACAGAGTGCATTTGGGTCTCCTAGGAGACTAAGCGCAGGGAGTTTCCGGCACCTCCCTCACTTCCTACTCCCGCCAGACACCCTGAAGCCAGAGGCAGGTTTCACTTTACTGCTCTGGGAAACAGTTTATCCCAGAGAAGATAATTAAACCTTTGGGAAATCTGAAAGACTTCCATGGGTCACTGCACTGAAGGTGCGGTGTGACAATGTAAAAGATGACTCCACAACCAAAAGAAACACAGAGTACACAATCACATTAAAATAAATGAGTGGGGAAAAGGGTCTCTCTCTCTCTCCAGGTTAAAAAAAAATAAAATAAAAAACCAAGCCCTCAAAATCCAGTTGATGGTAGTCCGTCTCCAAGGTAGAGGGAAGTAGCACATTTCTGAGGATTCTCCTTAACATCCAGCAATAACAGTCTAAAACAAGTTACCACCTATGATGGGCAAACAATATCAAAGTCAATGGGCTAGAAGAGTCTGCAGGGAGCCAGGACAGCGACAGTCAATGTGAAACAGTGTATGAAGCTGAGGCACTTCTTTGATAAAAGTCTTGCACACAGAGTTTGTAGAAAAAAAAAATCACTTGTAGGGTCACAAGCTGTTAAGGTTGTGAGAAACACAGTTGGAATCAACTCTAAAAGTAAGCCAGTGCAAATCCCAACTGAGAAAAGCACAGCTAAGAGACAATTGGGTAAGAACCCCAAGTCTAAACAGTACCTTTTGAAGAAGAGTGGTCCAGCTGGATTCTGTCTTGCTACGGCAAAGCAGACCCTGTGTTCCTGAGCCTCAGCCATGGGGACAAGAGAGGATATCTGGAGGGCTCCTGAGGTGGGACTTGGGAGGTCATCGGCAGAAACAGGTTCTTTTCGGTTCAGCGGCACTTTGCGGTTTCAGTACTTGGCAAATAGCACTGTTGCGGATCTCAGATACCAGTTGGGCTTCCTTCACTCCTTGGGTCCTGCACTTTGGTGAGGGGACACGAGCTCTGGTCGTCCTGCTTCTGGAGGGTCCTTAGGAGACTCCTGGATCTTCTAGCTGGATATCAATTACTCGACCCCTGGCACTGCTCTTGCAGCAATGAAGTACAGCCAGTCGGGGAAGATGGTCCAATGGTATTCGTCACTAGGTTAGTTGCTCCCACTAACCCAAGGGACAAAGTCGTCCCTTCCGGAGCTTCCATGTCAAATTGAATTGAAAAAAAGGAGTTTCAGCACAGCAGAGGGCTTCACCGGGCAATTCAAAGGTCCAGGAGTATGCAGCAAGCTTTGTTCATGGTTTCTTCATTGGGTGTTTCTCCCAGTAGTTGACTCTGCCTCTAGTCCCCAAACCCTCGCCTTTTAAGCAGGTTTCTCCCATTCATGCACAGCCTAGGCTGTCAGTCACAGCAGGGTGGTTGTCCTGAAAGGACAGCAAGCCAGCCAATCAGGACTTTGCATTCAGGCATTCCTAGAGACAAAGGACAGGGTAGTTTCAGGACTCTTTCACATCATGTCCTTCTAGATACACTGGAGCCAGAGGCGGGCTTCAGGGCTGAAGCAAGCCAAAGGCAAGACAAAAAAAGGGCTCGAATCCGTTTCGATGCACAGTAAAGCCCAAGAAATACCTCACAAACAGAAAATGGTGAAAAAAAAAAGACCGGGGCCAATTTGATGAAATGGTCGCCCATGGGTGCTGTACTGCAGCCGAGGATTCAGCCTGTGGTAGGACAGCATAATTATATGAAAATTAAACCACTTCCACCAGCCATTTAAAGTAGCGAGGGTAACAAAAATGTTACATGAGAATGTATGGTAAGGGGCTACTAGGTAACCCCCCCCCAGCACTCCACATAAGATGGTGTGTGCTGGGCACCTACAAAGAGAAGAGGTAAGTAAAGTCAATTTCACTTTACTATTCTCCTGGGAACAGTAGTTCACACAAGAAAAGTTATTTAAACCTCATCAGAAATCTAAAGGATTTCTCTGTGACACTGCACTGAGGGTGCGGTGTGTCACCATACAAAAAAATCTGATGCCTATGTAGTAGCAAAAGAGCTGGGGGTCTCTAACATGGGAGGAATTTAGCGCTGACATGAAGTGCGCTACAACAACAATGACCTCCTGGCAATAGAGACCCAACCTTTGGTATAAGTCAGAACTACACAGGTTGGTAGTGTGGCGGAGCAGCCAGACTTATCTCAAGAGGGGTCAATGTGAGCAGTAATGTGACAGAGTTTCACAGTAGCAGTTAATCAAATATACACTTACACTCATGGTTTCTTGATAAAACAATTTATTTCACAGTCAGTTGTAAAGCCTTCTTCAGAAGGCAGCAATATATGCCACTATTAAAATGCACTTCAAAACACACCCTTAGTTTCTGTAACTTCGATGATACCCATTGGGGGTGGCATACAGACACTTCCTACACCCTCAGGAGACTTAAATAGCTAGGACACAGTGGACATTGATTTATCACTAGTACATTTAGAGCAATACAGAGTTTGGTGTAAACGATTGAACAGAGGAATAAAACAAAGTTAACAAATAATTCAGAAACAAGTAAGTACTTTTGAAAACCTTCCAATGACAAATACATTTAAGCCTTTCCTGGTGAAAAAATACAGCACAGAGTCAAAGGTGAGAAGAGTCTCTGGAAGCCAGGACAGCCTATGTTAATTGCACAATGTCTAGGGGAGCCGAAGATCTTTTTTGCATGTAGGTAAAATGTCTTGCACAATGATTTTAGAAATGTATGTAGAAACTAGAACACTTGAAGGGCCACAAGCAGGGGGGGCTTGTGAGGGACAAAGCTTTAGCAACTCTGCAAGGTAACCAAGACAGGTCTCAACTGAGAGCAAGTAAGGCTAGTAAAGCTACACAACAAGAGGCAAGTGCTCTTAGACTGTACAGTACCTCTGGTTAGAAGAAATGGTTCCAGCTGGCTTCTGTTCCTGTACAGCTCTGCAGATCCTGTTGGTCCGGAGCCTCAGTCGTGGGGACAAGAGGGAGTACATCTGGGGACTCCTGCTCTGCAATGGGAAGGTCAGCGGCAGCAATGAGCAAACTTCAATTCAGCGGTTCTTCTGTGTTTCAGCTCCTCGCGTCTGACAGCCAATAGCAACACTGCAGTTCTCGGATACCACTTGAAACTTTCCTTGTTTCTGTGGTCCAGCACTCTTGAGGTGGCTCAGGCTGGGTCAGCCCTGCATCGGGAAAGTCCGGAGATTTTCCTAGTGTTCGGGTCCGATTTAAAAGCAACACACACAATCTGGTGTTCCGCTCCCTGGCCCTTCAGTTCCAGCAGCAACTGCAGTGGAAATGCAACCAGCTTCAAGAGTTATGTCCAGACGGGCTTACTTTTAAGTTGGTGGGACCAATAAACTCCAAGGGAGAAGTCGTCCTTGCAGGGCTTCTCTAGTCAAGGCAAATTCGGAGCTTCAGCACAGCAGCAGGGTTTCACCAGGCAAACCAATGGTCCAGGAGTTGCAGCAGGCTTCTCTTCCAAGTTCTTCTTCGGATTCCTTTGTCCAGTGGTCGACTCTGCCCTCCAGGCCAAAAAGCCTCGCCTTTTATGTAGGTTTCTCCCATTCATTACAGCCTAGCTGCTAATCTCACAGCAGGGTGGCTGTCCTTACCGGACAGCCAGCCCGGCAATCACCTTTGGGTGCATTCCTGTAATACTCCTCCATACTGGAGCCAGAGGCAGGCTTCACTCGTGAATCCCACCAAAGTCAAAATGAACAAAGGGACCAAACCTGGTTTGGCACGCGAGTACATTTCAAGAACGACCTTTCCGACGAGAAATGGTGAAAAAAGAAGACCAGAGCCATTTTGATGAAATGGGCACCCATGGGTGCCCTACTGTGGCTGCAAACACAGCCCGTGGTAAAAACACACATTGGTAGTAAAAAGTAAACCAGTGCCACCAGCCATTAATTGTATAAAGGGTAACATAAAAATGTTACATGAGAAACTAGACAAAGGGGATACTAAGTAACCCCTCCAGCACCCTATGGTAAGATAGTGTGTGCTGGGTCTAGAAAGTTACAAAATGTAAGTGAAGTCAATTTCCCTTCACTGCTCTTGGAAACAGTAGTTTCACCAAGAGAAGGTATTTAAACCCTTGGGACATCTACGAGACTTCCCTGTGCCACTGCATTGAAGGTGCGGTGTGACACAATGTAAAGATGATGCCCATGGAGTTTGTCAGACTCCAAAGTCAAACGAAACTGAGAATAAATCACATTAAAATTATATGAGAGATAAAAAGTCCTCAAGTCCAGCAAGAAGAGCTGTGGTCTCTAAAATAGAAGGGAATCAACACATTTCTGAGAATTCTCCCTAACAAGAGTAAAATCCAAGAAAGGCTTCATAAACAGAAAATGTCGAAAAAAAGACGACAGGGGCCATTTTGACAAAACGGACACCCATGGGTGCTGTACTGCAGCTGGGCGTTCAGCCTGCGGTAGAAAAGCACACTGGTAATAAAAATGTAACCACAGCCATTTAAAGTAGAGAGGGTAACAAAAAATGTTACATGAGAAAGTAGGATAAGGGGCTACTAAATAACCGCCCAGCACTCCACATAAGATGGTGTGAGCTGGACCTACAATGAGAAAAGGTAAGTAACATCAATTTTGCCTTACTTGTCTTGGGAACAGTAGTTCACCCAAGAAAAGGTATTTAAACCTTAAGAGAAATCTAAAGGATTTCTCAGGGACACTGCACTGAAGGTGTTGTGGGTCACTGTACAAAAGGCAAATGCCTATGGAGTTTGTTAGACTGCAAAAACAGCAAAAACAAAATCCAAATCAGGGAAAAACACATGAGAATGAGAAAAAGGTCCCACTCACTCAGGAGTTAAAATTGAAAAGTCCTATGTCCAGCCAAAGAGCTGGGGGTCTCCAAGGTTGGAGGGAATTAGCATAGAAATGAAAATTCTCCGTAAAACTTCCAACTATTTAATTCTGCCCTAACAGATAGTAAGATTAACAGATGAAACCAGGTCACTGGTGACATTTCAGAGTCTTTCGTTTTGTTTATTCAAATGCATTCTGCGTGTTGTGGTCTTGGGTCAGTACAATTGAAACAATGGGATAAAGTCAAAATTAAGTAAAAGCAAAACCCAGGACTTTAATAGGGTGCTCGGTCACATGGAGTCGCATCTGGTAACATTAAGAGTCTGACAATATACCAAGAAGCCATGCTGTAGAGAAGGACAATATACCAAGAAGCCATGCTGCAGAGGAGGGCAATATACCAAGAAGCCATGCTGCAGAGGAGGGCAATATACCAAGAAGCCATGCTGCAGAGAAGGACAATATACCAAGAAGCCATGCTGCAGAGGAGGACAATATACCAAGAAGCCATGCTGCAGAGGAGGACAATATACCATGAAGCCATGCTGTAGGAGGACAATATACCAAGAAGCAATGCTGTAAAGGACAATATACCAAGAAGCCATGATGCAGAGGAGGACAATATACCAAGAAGCCATGCTGTAGAGGAGGACGACAATATACTAAGAAGGCATGCTGCAGAGGACGACGACAATATACCAAGGAGGCATGCTATAGAGGAGGACAATATACCATGAAGCCATGTTGTAGAGGAGGAAAATATACCAAGAAGCCATGCTGCAGAGGAGGGCAATATACCAAGAAGCCATGCTGCAGAGGAGGGCAATATACCAAGAAGCCATGCTGCAGAGGAGGGCAATATACCAAGAAGCCATGCTGCAGAGGAGGGCAATATACCAAGAAGCCATGCTGCAGAGGAGGAGGACAATATACCAACCAGGAAGCCATGCTGCAGAGGAGGACAATATACCAACCAAGAAGCCATGCTGCAGAGGAGGACAATATACCAAGAAGCCATGCTGCAGAGAAGGACAATATAACAAGAAGCCATGCTGCAGAGGAGGACAATATAACAAGAAGCCATGCGGCAGAGGAGGACAATATACCAAGAAGCCATGATGCAGAGGAGGACAATATACCAAGAAGCCATGCTGTAGAGGACAATATACCAAGAAGCCATGATGCAGAGGAGGACAATATACCAAGAAGCCATGCTGTAGAGGAGGAGGACAATATACTAAGAAGGCATGCTGCAGAGGACGACGACAATATACCAAGGAGGCATGCTATAGAGGAGGACAATATACCAAGAAGCCATGTTGTAGAGGAGGAAAATATACAAAGAAGTCATGCTGTAGAGGAGGAGGACAATATACCAAGAAGCCATGCTGTAGAGGAGGAGGACAATATACCAAGAAGCCATGCTGTAGAGGAGGAGGACAATATACCGAGAAGCCATGCTGTAGAGGAGGACAATATACCAAGAAGCCATGCCGCAGAGGACGACAATATACCAAGAAGCCATGCCGCAGAGGAGGACAATATACCAAGAAGCCATGCCGCAGAGGAGGACAATATACCAAGAAGCCATGCTGCAGAGGAGGACAATATACCAAGAAGCCATGCCGCAGAGGAGGACAATATACCAAGAAGCCATGCTGCAGAGGAGGACAATATACCAAGAAGCCATTCTGCAGAGGAGGACAATATACCAAGAAGCCATGCTGCAGAGGAGGACAATATACCAAGAAGCCATTCTGCAGAGGAGGACAATATACCAAGAAGCCATGCTGCAGAGGAGGACAATATACCAAGAAGCCATGCTGCAGAGGAGGCCAGTATACCAAGAAGCCATGCTGTAGAAGAGTAGATTGATATTCCTGATGCCTAAACATAGGGTCTAAGAAATCCCCCTTTATGTGATGTTACAACGTGCCATAATGTACATCTGTCCACCCTGCAGCCCTCATGAGATGTAGAGGCATTTCTCGCACCCTGCACCCAGGTGTGACAAGAGCACTCCTAACATCCACAAAAAAGAGAATTGTCATAAATCGCAATAATAGCTAGACCTGGACCTCCTATTTGCACTGTGTGTTCAAGTATGTATTCACCAGCAAAACAAACCCTTACCATGGAAATCAGAGATTTTAATGTACTCCAGTTGATCTGCCAGTTCTTTAACTGTTTTCTCCAAACTCTGAGCATCCTTCTCCAGATCCAGTAGCTTTGCTTGCGTGTCGTTGCTTTTTGATGCGCTCAGTTCTTGTTCGACTTGGACGATCTTCTCCAAAACATCGGTTTTCAACTTCCTGTTGGCAAAATAAAAATCCTTGTGTTATTTAGCAGTCCTTGATCTTTGAGACAAACATTCATCTCAGTCTTGCACTTAGTTCATGTGCAGTTTAATTGGAAACTCTGGCCGAAGGATACATTTTTCAAAGTTAGAGAGACATGCTGTAAACAGCTGTTGTGTTAAACTTTAGAGACACATTCCATAGGATTAAAGTTATGCATTTCAAACAGTACTAACAATTTACAGCCCAATTAAGTTTGCAGGCCTTTCCAAGAAGCCCACTCAGTTAATTAGCAATGGAAAAAGAGGACCGAAAAAGCTAAATTAGAAAAAAACAACAACCGTATCCTTTCACAGTCTTGAACAACTTCCTAATCATACATCTAAACACAAAGGCGTGATGACAAAGCTAAGAAACCCATGTTCTGATAAATTTCCATGGATGCCTTCCCACTGCATAAAAAAGCCTCCTTGGAGAAAACGAGAAAACACACGCCCAACATCTGTTTCTTCCTATCCCAGTAAAGTGAATTGTGCAATAGTAACAGACGCTATGATCCTGGAGCAAGGATGTGCTTCAGCACGGGTGCGCTATAGCAGATTCTGCTCTCCAAGTTATCTGTGTATATTTAATCAAACTTCAAAGAAGCATTAGGATACATTAGATAACCTGTAAGGGAATTCAGACTAAAAAAAGCACAGGACATTAAACAAATATTTGATTTATCTGTACTTGTCAGTGAGCAGGGCCAAGATTCTTCCAGGGGCCATAGCCAGCAAAACACAACTTCTACCTGTTTGAGATCACTGGCTACTTCTCTCTATAAACAGGGGTAAAAAAAAACAAATCTGTGATTAACACACGATGTTTGCTTTTATACTGTTAGAGCAGTTTTTCTGAAGTCCAACTAAGGGCTTAGTAAAACCATTCAACAGATAGAACAAGACTCCACCCTTAGTATATATAAGGCAGTGCCACCTGAATATATGGTAGCGTAAACAGAGCAGCCAGGCTTATTTTAGGAGTGAGAAAGGCCTGTAGAATCAGTAAGAAGATATTGTAGTACACATATGGTTAAAGAAACACAAACACTATGCATTGGAAAAATAAAGGGTTTATTTAATTACAAGTAGACCAAGGTAAATCTTGGGTAAATAAGTACTATCACATTATATATAACCACAATTATAAAAACACAATACTATGCTTTAAAGTACACAGACCAAAGCATAGTCCTTATTTAGGAGACTAACGGAAATCAAACCTCATCATACACATTCAGTATAGGTCACACCTATTCTTGGGGAGTAAAACCATTAGTCACTTTTAGATTACCTTACAGTAATTCAAGGGTGGTAGACCCTGGTCAACAGTATTGATGCACTCAACCTCTCCCAACATCCAACTGGTCCAACTCACTCAGGTGGGCACACCTTTGATGCGATTTTAAGCTCCTATGACTTGGTCTCTACATCCAGTCCCAAACCGCTTATCTGGCCAGACCACTTTGCCATCCCTTTCTCCATCCACACGCCGGCCCCTCCTCCTATAGCTCCCTCTGCCCCCACTTTTGATCACAAATGCTCGAATAAAGTCAAGGTACTCCCCAACCTAGCTCAAGGCCTGCTACTCCATCCACCCGCAGGGCTGTCCTATGGTAGACCCTTAACCATTGAATCCTTCGACTCCTGGCTTAAACACTAATTCCTCTCATCCCCTCACGCCCTGCAACCTCACACAAAGGACCATCCCCCCAAATGGTCAACGCCCTACCTGAGGACATTCAAAAAAACAAAATAACACCCTTGAACGCAAATGCTGAGCATCTAAGCATCAAAAACCGATCTCAGCAGATCCATGTTCGCCCTCCACCACCGTAATTACAAACGCGAGATCCGAAAGGCCAAAAAAGCCTATTACAATAAACTAATTCTGAACTGTGGCAGCAGCAAAGAACTCCACAAGATATCTCCTAATTTGTGAAACCTACCTGCACCTCTGCCCACACTACTCCCACACAAACACTCTGCAACTCCCTCTCGCTACAAATACCGCACTTGACAGAATGGCAACCCTCAACACCAAATTGTCCACACTCACCCCTACCGTACACCAACCCCTCCTGATCCCATTGCCCAGACGCCCACTCTACCAAGCTTTGACTCTTCCAAACCCATCTCCAGAGACAAATTCCTTGACCTACTATCTGCCAGCAGACCCTCCGGGTCATCCCTTCACCCGCTTCCCCGCCTCTGTTCTGAAAGAAATACTCTCCTCCACCTGCACAGGAGAACATGCAAGAGCCATACTTAACGACTCCCTCACCTCTGGCATCTTCCCTGAAGCCTTTAAAATTGTGCACGTCAAGCCACTTCTTAAAAAAAAGGCATCCCTCGACCCCCTTGACCCTTAGAATTACAGGCCGATCTCCAACACCAGATTTCTCATGAAACTCATTGACCCGGCTGCATACTCCCAGCTCAACTGCTTTGTAGTATCCAACAAACTCCTCGACCCTGGATAACCAGGCTTCAGACGTGGACATGAACAGAAACCACTCTAGATCTGGGATGATCTCAAGGTCACGGCAGATGAGGGCTTCTCCTTAATCTCTATGCAGCCTTTGACACTGTTAACCGTTCAATCCTCCTTGACCGCCTTCACTCCCTAGGAATCCGTGGCTCAGCACTCAAATGGATGGCCTCCTTCCTCAGCAACAGGAAACAAATCGCCTTCCTCTCTGGTTCCGTCAACTGCTCGCACTGTGAACACTGGAGTACCCCAAAGCGCATGCCTCTCCTTTTCAACCTGTATCTGACCAGTCTATCAGGAATCATACGCGCATGCAACCTAAAATGTTACAACTACGCTGACAATACCCAAATTATCCTAAAAATCACCAGGTCAAGCACCAACCCACATCCTGACCTTGAAGCTTGTCACCTTGATATTGACCGTTGGATAACAAGTAACCACCACCTTTTGAACCCTGATAAAACCGAAATCATGGTGTGCGGCAATACTACCCTTCTACCACAACCGCTCCCATGACCCCTTCTCCCCCCCCCCGCAGTTCACCCTCCGCTCCCACCAATACAGTGAAGAACCTAGGATGGACTCAGGACTAACACTCTCCAGTCAGATAAATAATGTTTCAAAATGCTGTCACTACCACCTCAAGCTTCTTAAGACATTTTTCCATACCTCTCCTCCCCCAACAGACTCACTGCTGTTATGTCGATTGTAAATCGAGACAGGACTATGCCAACTCCTTATACCTGGGAGCACCGGCATACCTGATGGGGAACATTTTCAGAAGTGTTCTAATCCCCTCCACCTTAGAGACTCCCAGCAACTTTGAGGACTTGATTTTTTTAACCTGGAGAGATAGACCCTTTTTCCCCACTCTCTCATGTATTTTAATGTGATTTTTGTACACTGTTTCTTTTGGTTGTGGAGTCTGACAAACTCCATTGGCATCATCTTTTACATTGTGTCACAAAGCACCTTCAGTGCAATGGCACAGGGAAACATTTCAGATTTCCCAAAGGTTTAAATACCTTCTCTTGGTAAACTACTGTTTCCATGAGCAGTTAAGTGAAATTGACTTTACTTACATTTGTAACATTCTAGACCCAGCACACACTATCTTACAATAGGGTGCTGGAGGGGTTACTTAGTATCCCCCTTTGTCTAGTTTCCTATGTAACATTTTTATGATACCCTTTCTTAAATTAATGGCTGGTGGCAGTGGTTTACCTTTTACTACCATGGAGTGTTTAAGCGGACTGCAATTGCAGCTGCAGTATGAACCCATGAATGCCCATTTTGTCAAAATGACCCCAGTCTTTTTTCGCCATTTCTTGTTGGAAAGGTCCCTCTTGAGATTTACTCTGCGCACCAAACCAAGTTTGGTCCCTTTGTCTTTGGCGGGATTTAGTGGCAAATCCCTCCTCTGGCTCCAGCGTGTCGGGCAGGAAGTGAGGGAGGTGCTGAAACTCTGCTTAATCCCCTTGGTTACAGGAATGCACCCACAGGTAATTGGCTGGCTGGCTGTCCTTGAAGGACAGACACCCTGCTGTGTGATTGACAGCTAGGCTGCAAATGAAGGGGAGAAACCTGCATAAAAGGCGAGGTCTTTTGCTTGGAAGTCAGAGTCGACCACTGGACGAAGGAATCCGAAGAAGAACTTGGAAAAGACGCCTGCTGCAACTCCTGGACCGTTGGTTTGCCAGTTGAAGCCCTGATGCTGTGCTGAAGCTCTGAATTCGCCTCGACTAGAGAAGCCCTGCAAAGGAAGCTCATCTGGAAATCCTCTCAGAGATGGCTGTACTTCCATTGCTGCTGCAGGAACAGATTGCCAGGGAGAGGAACACCAGAATTGAGCGAGTGTCTAAGTCAGACCAGAGCTCCAGGAAGATCCTCCGGACTCCCATGAAGCAGGACTGACCAAGCCTGAGCCACCTCAGAGTGCTGGACCCCAGATGCGAGGAAAGTCCATTAATATATCCGAGAACCACAGTGGTGCTATTTGCGAGAGCCGTGAGAAGCTGAAACCGGGAAGTGCCACTGATCTGAAGTTTGCCCATTGATGCCGCTGACTTTCCATTACGTAGTGCAGGAGTCCCAGATGGAACACAGGATCTGCAGACCTACACAGGAACAGAAGCCAGCTGGAACCAATTTCTTCTAACCAAAAGTACTGTAAAACTAAGGGGTTGCTTACCTCTCGTTGTGTAGCCTTGCTAGCTCAGAGTTGAGACTTGACTGCTTCTGCAGAGTTGCTTGCAGCTTTGCCTCTCACAAGCCTCCCAGCTTGTGGCCCTACAGTGATTCAATTTTGTCTACAAAGACTTCTAAAACATTGTGCAAGACTTTTTATTTACCTTCAAGAAGTGATTCAGCTCCCCTAGACTTTGCTCAATTAACATTGGCTGTCCTGGCTCCCTGAAAGACTTTTCTAATCTGTGACTTTGTGCTCTAACGATTCCTCAACAAAAGTCACCTTTACTCGAGTAGCTGGGAAAGGGTTAATTTACTTTGTACTGGAGGGTTTAAAAGCACTTACATGCTTAAGAATATTTGTTAACCATTGTTGTATTCCTAACACCAAACTCAGTATTTGTCGTGACCCTCGCGCAAAACCCCCTCTGGCAAACCCATTGGCCAGGTGGAGTCAGGACTCGGGCCTCTAGAGCCAGGCATCCTTTTCCAAAAGCCTCTTGGGGCCACTCCTGGCGCCTATGGCGCCAGGCTCATACACCATGAGAAACATGTGCTTGGGAACTACTTTTTGTGTTTCCAGCCAACATGGAGGCATCCACATAGCTTGATTCCCTAGAACCAAGCTATGCAGTCTAGTGTTTTGGGTGCGGTAGCCTAGGAACTACTTTACCTGGACTATTTTGCTGGGGCTATTTAAACCACACCCGAGCAAGACAACACGCTTCGCGTTACTTTGCAGCTTGAAGTAACTGGACCACACTCGCCCATGAAAGACAACGCACCCCTGCAAAGAAGGCAGGATGGAGAGCACGCCTAATTCTACCACAAGGTGAGGAGAGGGCTCCAGAGGGACTGAAATCATACGGGGGTGGAGGGAGGATACTTACCCCAGTCAGTCAGTCTTGAACACAGTCCTCCTGTATTTTCAGGCAGAACCCTCCCCGCAGACCACATCAGGGCAAAGCTGATAAGCATACCAGCGAGTAACCCAGCTGGGTGGCGTCCCTGTGGATACCAGGTGAGCGTAACAGTATTGCTCTAGATGTCCCAGTGATATATCAATGTCCAGTGTTCTAGTTATTTAAGTCACCTCATGGTGTAGGAAGTGTGCCTGCCATTCCAAATGGGTATCTACTGATTTATTGAAACTGAGTGTGTATTTTTGAAGTATATTTTTGTGTTATATATATTGCTCCCTTCTAAAGAAGGCTTATTCAAGCCAACTTAAATAATTGTTTATTCAAGAAACCTTAAGAGTAAGAGTTTATTTCGATACTTGTCATTGAATATCTGTGTTACAACCCTACAGTTCACATTGACCCCTCTTGAGATAAGCCTGGCTGCTCAGTCACTCTACCAACTTGTGTAGTACATGCTTATACCAAAGGTTGGGTTAACTATTGCCAAGTGGACAAGGCTGGTGCAGTCTCCCACAGGGTACTGCATACAATCTTGCCTAACAGCTAGGCTGTGCATGAATGGGAGAAACCTGCTTAAAAAGGTGAGGGTTTTGGGACTGAAGACAGAGGCGACCACTGGGAAGAACAACCAGATGAAGAAACTGAACAAACCTTGCTGCATCCTCTTGGACCTTTGAATTGCCTGGTGAAGCCCTGCTGATGTGCTGACACTCCTTTTTCTGATCGACAAGAGAAGCTCCAGAAGGGAAGACCTCTTCCCTTGGGTTAGTGGGACCAACTAACCCCGAGACTAACTCCACTGGACCATCTTCCTCGACTGGCTGTACTTCTTTGCTGCTGCAGGAACCAAGTGCCAGGGGTCGAGAAGTGCAACGTCTGTGATCCAGTCAGAAGCTCCAGGAGTCTCCCCAGGACCCTCCATAAGCAGGACGACTGGAGCTCGAGTCCCCTCACCAGAGTGCAGGACTCAAGGAGTGAAGGAAGCCCAACCGGTATCAAAGATCCGTGGTGGTGCTTTTTACTGAGTGCTGAAACAGCGAAGTGCTGCTGACCTGAAAAGAGCCCATAGCTGCCGCCGGCCTCCGAATTGCTGCCGTAGGAGTCCTGCAGACGTCTTCCCTCTTGTCCCCACAACTGAGGCCCAGGAACCCAGGATCTGCATCACTGCAACCAGACAGAAGCCAGCTGGACCACTCCTCTTCTAACCAAAGGTACTGTTCTGACTTGGGGTACTTACCTCAGTGTTTTTAGCTTTGCTCTTCTCAGTTGAGATTTGCAGTAGCTACCTTGCTAGAGTTGAATTCAGCTCTACCCTTCACAAGTGTAACTTTCAGTGATTTTCCTACAACAAACTGTTACTTTGTGCAATCCTTTGCTATCTATGAAGTGCCTCAGCTCCAGAGACTGTGCTCCAATTGACTTTGGCTGTCCTGGCTCCCTGCAGACTCTAGTCCTTTTGACTTTGACACCTACCGTCCCTCATAGGTGATACTTTGGTTTTTAACTATTATTGCTGGGAAATGTTTTTATCTAGACTTCATTTTCAAGATTTAAAGTCCTCACATGCTCCGAGAACCTGTTCAACCTTTTTCCTTCCCTTAACATGTCCTTTCTACAAACCTCAGGATTTACAAAGTGTACTAGTGATATATAAATGTCATTCAAGGCCGTACCTCGACTAGCAGCTTCGACACAGCCTAAAATCCCTGCTCCGGGCTCTGATTTATCAGAAGGAAAAAATACCCGAGAACTCGCAAGATACACGGCCACGGCCAGTCTTAAGAGAAAAAGCGCCCTCAGAAGTGCTACCGACGGTTGACAGACAAAAATCTCGCAACTTGCTAACTCCAATCCTCAGTCCGACCGATCGATGGAATTCGAGGGTCAGTAGCCCTACCAACAAACGGAGACTGAGTGATTTTCCTAGTTTAGCCTCTATAGACACCCCTTAAAAAAACGGACCATATGACCATCATGTCCACAGTGACTATTGCCCTGGCCCCCTTCACTAAATTGTACGAGGCAGTAAACGATTCCATTAAGGATCAAACCACCATCATAGCAATGATGCACTCAAAACTTATTTTCCTACAAGGCTACATCACAGCCATGGAACAAAGAAGTGAGGATAGGATTACTAGGTTCATCTAGAAAACAAACTGCAGCATCTGCAACAAGAACAAAGTGTCAACCTCCGCGCTCTTGCCAAAGAACAAAACAAACCAGAGAGTGAAGGAGACCCTCCAAACAAAGTCTAAACTGCACAATGTCGACCAGAGGAGTGCAATGCAATCTGATCCCGGTAGCACAAACACCTAAAGCTCCTAGAACAGTGACCATAACGAAAGCCCAGAAGTCCTCGAGCAGGCTCCGGACTGCTGAGAATCAAGGAAACTCCAGGCTTTCTACCACCCAGAGCAATGAAGAAACTGACCCCAAGGCTGGGCCGAAACAGACAGTGGACTTGATCTCATGCTACTCGATTTTCAAAAACTTGAAAACAAAGCAAATAAAACAGACCTTGAAAAAAGACACGTACTGCTATCTTTAGCAACAGATGACATACAGGAATTGGCTGAACCCAACCAGCCCAAAAGGAAAAGGAGACTGGTCGCTGACGAGGTGCACGCTCAAACTCAAACCGGGGTGGAAAAACCCAACGAAGAAGGCGTAGTGGTGAACCTGGTGAAATCCCCAACCACCATTGAGGATTTCATGGATGCGAAAGTACTCATGCATCTATCAACACATTTGGACCTGGAACAAGATCCCTTAGCTATTTCACCTTACACACTGGAGAAGAGACCCGTAATTGCCCTCGTCCAGTCTACACCAGTGTCCGGCATAAAAACAAATACACAAAAAAGATCATATCGTGACCATAGCTGCACTCTGGATGCGGAGAAAGGGAAAACCTCGAGCTCTGCTGACAACCGCCCTGGAAATCCGGACGTAATGAAACCAAGAAATGATCAGAGGCAGGTGGCACCAGACCAAACCGACAGCAGGAGCCATAGGCCTGTTCAACATCATGACAAATATTCAGACAAGAGTCCTACCTACCAAAACCTGAAAAACAATCACAGTCTACCATGATCTACAAGAACCTTCAAACTGGAACAAATATTGGACGCAAAGGAAGACTTTGTTCTGAACAAAAACTGTGCTGCATGTCTTATCGACTACAAGTAAATTCAGATCATTAGAAACCGGCGATTTTACTTTGATAGAACCCTAGAACACTATCACAGGAATCGCAGAGCCAAGGCCTATCTCCATATCAAAGCTGGGCCGGTCCACCCCCTTTTGACAGAAGTGTACAACGACCTGGAGAAAAAGGGCTTTCGGCTTACTGAAATGGAGTCCACAAAGCAAAGCCAACCGTCTCACTCATCTGAGAAAGTCTCCGCTTCCCGAAAGAATCGCTACACATCAAGAACGGAAGACCTGTACAAAGATCTGCGATGGGGAAGACACCCCCGTTCGCCAACAAGAGGTCAGCAAACCCACAAATCCAGCGACTTCTCGTACCGCCATTATGCGGAATCTTCAAAGAGATGGCTTAGTCCAAAACACTGATACACTGGGCTTCCGCTGAGACTGGGGAGTACTTTGCAAAGTCGGGAGAGCGCAAATGAGGTTTCCACCCCGCTACGACCAACTCTTCCTAAGAACAGCATACAAGGCTCTGTAGCCCAGAAGCCTGACCTATCACTCAAATACAAGCTGGGAAATGTCCGAAAAGGTCTGTGGCCCTGGCTATCAAAAGCCCTGAAACCGAACACAAGGAAATAGCAACAGAGCATCCTATCAAGTTCCAGGGACATAACCTTCGAACGCAACACCCAAGGTCTGGTACTCCCCACGGATATTGGGTTCCTGGAACACTACAGGACATCACCACCTCACTCGGCCAAGTGAAACAAAGCTGGGTGACTTCGATATCCTTTGTCTACAGGAGACTTGGGTGGAAGATCAATCTGCCCTTGATGGGTTCACAGTCATAATTTCTCCTGCCACTAAAGGTTTGCTAGGTCGGCCTTCTTCCGGCCTCTTGGCGGTCCGAGCCGATGCCGGAATCAACATCTTGAAAATAAATTCTGAAGAATACGGTCATCTGGTGGTTCTTCTATCTTGGGAAGAGGGAGCAGTTCAGAGCATCAAGGCCGCAAGGTCCCAACTGGCAAATGTGACGTTATATTGGAATCCCCAGCGCACCACGATTACCAGCTTTCGTACATTGGTGGCAGACCGGATCGACGAGCTTCTCGTAGACTACCAACAACCTAACAATCATATGTGGGGATTTGAATGCTAAGTGCTTGCCAACAGCAAAATCTCCCACAGAAACTACGCAAAAAACAGGCGCGGAAGTTAGAGGTGTGGCGTGGCTGGACGTGATGAACTGAACTCTCTTAACTTCCATAACGCTGCTATGATCTTGGACAACGGGCCTTTTATCCCTACTTTGGAACAGGACGCCTCATCGGCGATATTGGACTTCATCTTTGTGTCGCACTGCATGGTACCTCTAATCACGAATTTTGAGGTCCAAAAAAACGGAAGCAAGTGACCACATCTTGCTATCAGTTTCATGGAGCGCTAGGCGTGTACAAAAACCACTTTGGAATGTGGACGTCGAGTTGAACCAACAGTAAATCCGCTTAAGACTTTCAGCGAAGGATGTACTGGACCTTACCAGAAAGTACAATCTACAAACAAGTTCCATCAACCTGGAAGTCCCGATATCCAAACTCTGCTTCTTAAAATACAAAGCAGACAGAAGCGCAAGACCAAAAATTATACTCTCGATAAACCATGTTTACAACAAAACGCTTGTGGCCAAGAGGCGATATTTAAGACAACTGCAAAGTGCTGCAGTGAAATACAGCACGTGGGAAACAAGATCCACCCTGGCTGTTGAGACTAGATCCTACAAAGCCTGGCTAAGAGGCTTCCACGTGATGTTATACCAGCAAGACGCAGAAAATATGCTCAAAACCTTGAACAGTAAGAACACCAGAGAATTTTGGAACCTGATCCGTCCATCAATCAACCAGACAAACGAAGCCCTGACTAATTCAGTCACGGAAACAAAATGGGTAACCCATTTTACGGCACTCTTCAGAGCTTCAGAGCTCAGAGTGGCCCTAATCAAACAACCCCAACACCATTTCGTGGGTAGACCTTTCCGATAAAGACCATTTGTAATGCCATCAAGAAGTTAAAATCGTCTAGAGCACCAGGCCCAGATGGGCTGACGAACATAGATTTGAAACACTACCCAGTGGAATGGGCTGCGTTAGTGAGCCAGATATTCTGCTGCTGTAATGAAGGAAAATCAATCCCATTGTCCTGGACCACGGCAGTGAATGTACCAACTTTCAAGAAAGGCGTACGATACGATCCAACCAACTATCGCCCAATAGCCCTCTTGGATATTATTGGCAAGATCTACGCAACACTTCTCCTCGGAAGATTCCAAACCTGGGATCATCATGCATCATGCATAGACCGTTTCCAAATAGGTTTCTTCAAGAACATGAGCACCTCGGTCAACATAATGGTACTGAAAATCATCAAGAGCAAGATCAGGATAGGTGCCCCGAGAGTGTACCTGGCTTTCGTTGACCTTACCCAGGCCTTTGACCGGGTTGACCGAGGGAAGCTATGGAAGAAACTATGAGCCTGGAATTGTCTGGCATCAATACTGGGCCCCCTCATCACCCTCCACTCAGCCACGAGTATGAGAGTTTGGCTTAATCGCCAAGGTACTCTTTCAGCAGAAATTCCATCGGACCGAGGAGTGAAGCAGGGCTGCCCGCTGGCTCCAGCACGGTGTATTGCCTATTTGGGCGACTATCAAGAGTCTGCCTCAACGGTACGAGGTTTCCCTCCTAAACTTGGGAACACCGAAGTTTCACACCTACCCTACGCGGACAATCTTATTCTGTTGAACCAGACCCCTGTGGGTCTTCAGAGACAGTTAAACAACCTGGTCCAGTACATCGAACAGAACAATTTAGAAATAAATAAAGACAAAACTAAAATCTTAATCTTGGAAAAAGCGTCAAAGAAAACCACAAAGCCCAGCTGGTTCTTGGAAGGTTCCAAAAAAAGGTTTCCCACTTCAAATATTTTGGGGTTACGATTGACTGTTCAAAAGTCCATGCATGCAGCAGGTTCTCTGGGACAAAGCTCGCAATTTAACAGCACCAACTCGACTAATTGACAAAAGATTCAGAAGATTTTCATTGGTGCCAGTAATCCAATACTATAAATCGAAAGTCATCCCAGCGATCATATATGGAATGGATGCAAGTCGGCCAATCCCAAGACAACATGGAACAATCTAGGTGGTTTTCTTTGGCGGTCGGTACTGAACCTACCCAATTCTACTCCCATCAAAGTAATCCGACACGAGCTAGGGCTCATCTCACTATCAGCAATGGTAGACCACATCAGTATGCAGCTCTATAGGAAGATGCTGATGCCGGATAGCCCCAAAGTCTACAGGTTGATGGCCGAAGACATTTCAAAAGGCACCTGCTGTATGCTAAATACCTGGGTGAAGGGGAAAAAAAAATTCTTCTCGAGACGATCACACGTTCAGAGGAAGAATTGATATCAAAACCAAT
Organism: Ambystoma mexicanum; assembly: GCF_040938575.1. Classification (NCBI taxonomy): domain Eukaryota; kingdom Metazoa; phylum Chordata; class Amphibia; order Caudata; family Ambystomatidae; genus Ambystoma; species Ambystoma mexicanum. Next base: position 665,479,700 of record NC_090936.1, read on the forward strand.
GAGAGTCAAACAAAAACTTGAAGATCAAGATTGGATAACGACTCGGGACAAAACAGCAATTCTTTGGTCCACTTGCCCCCTACAACAGGGAAACGAAAAGTGATGTTCGAGTACATCAGGAAATTTCCAGACAAAAAACTACGAGGAACATTTATGAGAGCGCGGCTCAATCGCCTCCTGACTCGGGAAATATTGAAAAGAAGATCCCAGTCCAACTCTAACGAATATAGACCGAGTCCAGAGGCTCATCAACTGGAATCCATAAAACACTTGATGTCATGGCCAGCAACGCAAGGAGCGAGGACTGTATATCTTCTACCTTTGTTTTCTGCTAACGACCTACGTGAAGAAGTTTGGTGGGCCCGCCTCATCTCCAGAGAAAACACTAGATGGAAAATCGCAGGGGTAAAGATTTTAAACAACGCTTTCGAGAAAATAAACTCTGAAGTTGGTGAGCAGGCTAAATCAACATCCACCAAATTCAAAACCCTATTCTCAAAGCCGCAAACACAAAAGTTATTCTTGAACGTACAATTCCAGATCTTGTAAAAGCCTGAGGTTAGCTAAACACAAGCAAATAAAAGAAAAAAAAAGAATGTCATTACTGTCCTAGTTACTGAAGTCCCCTCAGGGTGTAGGAAATGTGTAATAAGCATCTCTGAAGAGTATCTACTAGCTTTGTGTTGATGCTGGAAAAGTTTTTGTAAGTATATTTGATTGTTACATATATTGCTCTTTTTAAAGAATGCTTATTTAAAAACTACTGTTAAATAATTATTTATAACAAAAACCTTGAGTATAAGTGTTACTTGGCTAATTGTATTGGTAGATTTCATTGCTACAGCTCACATCTACCCCTCTTGAGATGAGCCTGGCTGCTCAGTCACACAACCAACTTGTGTAGTACAGGCCTATACCAAAAGGTAGGTTATCTAATACCAAGACGACAAATGTTGTGTAGTCTCCCACAGGGTTAATGCATCAATTCTTGACACACAGACACCCCCCAGACAACGTCCAACTCAGGACATTGAACTCTTAGCCTCACCTCGGTTCCCACCTAGACCCCTCCCTGACCCTCCTGTGCTTTTCATCCTTTCCTCCCCTCCAACCCCCAACCCAGTCCAATCTTTACCTCTTCCAACATATCCCTAACCTACCTCTACTCAACCCACCGCACTGACCTCCTAACTCTTCATGTCCCCCTTTCCAGCACCTGCCCCCTTGCACTTTCCTCTCTCATACTCCCATCTAAACCTATCCAAGCACACCCCACCACCTCCCAGATAGACCTCCTTCCCTGCACCCCTCATCCTACGCCCCCCTGACCCTCCATCCCAAGGAACTTCTTGTCCTTAAAACACACTTTATCCACTCCGACCCACACCTCCTGTGCCACTTTTGCCTACAATCGTCCACCTTCCCACCCCTACCCTGCACTCCTCTCCCCACCATAAACCCCCCCGTCCCTGGAACTACATCTAGAAGTTCACTTCCCTGGCACCCATTCCCTTCCCCCTGTACTCACCCCCCCTCCTCTCCCAACCAAAGATCCACCCTCCCTCACAAACCATACCTGCTCTCCTGCATCCTCACCAACACCAGGTCTGTTACCAGAAACAAACATGATTTTCGACTTCATCTCTGATGAAAACCATGCCATCCACTTCATCACTGAAACCTGGCTGTCTGACTACTTCGAACCTGTCACACACAAGCCCCCCCCCCCGACCCTCCGGCTACTCCTTGATCGTACACAAAAGATCTCAGCAGAACTGGAGGAATTGCCATCCTCTTCAAACACCCCACAGTGCTACACTCTCTATTAGTGAAATTCCAACTCACTCCCACCTTCTCCCACACCTTACTCCTTTACAGACCTCCTAGATACAAAAGGATTTTTGCAGATTCCCTTAGTGACTCCCCATCAACCATCCTGATACAGCACCCATCCTATTCCAAGCTAGGAGACTTCAACATCAGGTTTGATGTCCCCTCTAACCCTATGACCTGTCTACTCATTGATAACATGGATGCTCTCAACATGACCCAACTGATATGGCAAACTCGCATTGCCGGACACACCCTTGACACCTTACTCCGTTCTACTGACTTGATTTCCACTCTGCCTCCCAGTCCTTTAATTTGGAGTGATCCTTCGGCCATCTTCTCTCTTATGACCTCCTCCACCCCCCACACTCTCAGTCCCAAACCCCCGTTTCACCCGCCCATCTTTCCCTCCCTTGTACCTCTCTGAAACAATGTCATTGTAAACCCCAACCTGGCCAACTGCCTTCTACGCTCCCTCTCTACCCTCACCCTCCATGAAGGTCCACCCTCTATCAACCTTTCTGACAGATGATTCTCCAATGCCCTCGTCCCTCTCTCCCCCACAATAGTCTCTTCTCAGAGAACAGGTCTTAATCCCAAGTGGTAAACCCCCTCCCTCAAATCTTTCTGGAACGCATATTGCAGGAACACCCCACACCCCAAAACAGAGCTTCTTATGCCAGGCAGATCAGGGCATATAGGATTGAAATTAGGAATGCCAAAGGATCCTTTAATGGAAGCCGAATAACCAATTCCTGGAATCCCAGCAGGGAACTCCACAGGATCATTGCAGGATTCAACACTCCTAGCTCTTCCACCCCCCTCTCCCCTTCACTCCCAATCCCTCTGCGATGACCACTTTTACCACATAGCCAATGAAAGACAATGCTCCATCAACACCAAGCTAGCATCTTTTACCCCCCTCTTCTCCGCCTTCTGCCACCCCTTCCCGCCTCCCACCACACACCCGGTCATATCCTCCTTCACAGCCATTTCCAATCCTGAATTCCTGAAACTGCTATCCCAAATCTGGCCCTCTGCTTTCCATGGAGACCCCTGACCCCTCACTCCAAAAGAACATACTAGTCTCAACCTGTGCAGGCAGCGTCGCAAGATCCCTAAATCAACCACTCACATCAGGCATTTTCCCGGAAGCCTTCAAAACGACTCACATAAAACCCCTTCTAAAAAAAGAAAAAGGGTGTAGCTGGACACACAAGTCTCCTGCACTCGCACACTATCTTGACCACCTCTCAGCACCCATTCACATGCTCGACCATCATGGGTTGCTTAATGGAACCAGGCAAGCCCGCCCAACTCCCCATCATGTCCTAAAACGCACACGCATTCTAATCCCTTGAGGGCATAGCCCCCTGCCCCCCAGAAAAAGCACATCGAGGCCATGGTAATGGGATAAAGGCACTATATATAAATGATATACTACTACTACTTTCAAAGTGTTTGTTGAAATTTACATTGGCGGAAGAAATACAGGGCAATGGAGTAAAGATGTGCGATTGTAACTTCTGTTTATGATGGAAAAATAGGCCAAAGAACTGTAGCCTATTTGTTTTACCCACACACCGACACAGGGCCGATGCTGGCAGAGTGCACACCATGAACCCAAGCATTTTACATAGTACTTTCTAAACCATATCAGGATTTTAAAAAAACCTGTTACAATCGGGAAGATATAATATGAACACTCAAGCAATTGGTCCAACTATTCAGCTTGTGCACCAAAGCTCCCCATTTTGCACCAAAAAGCAATTGTCCTTTTATAGTAAGTTTTCAGGTATGAGCACAAACAGAAATCACTACATTAGAAACAAGACTGAATTTTCAATTTACTCACTCTGCTTCTTCAAAAAGGCTTTCTATATTTCCAAGTGGCTGTGCAGCAGGATTGTGAGCAAGAATGCTCTTGATCTCTTTCATTTTTTCTTCTATGGAGTTGATGGTCTCTTTGTATGGTCCAGCAACTCCAGTGACTTTCAAGGCATTGGCTCTTTGAAGAAACTTCTGAGTCCGATTGTGCAGCTCTTGAATAAGGACATCCCAAAGAGCGAAACACTGATGACATGGTGTGCATTCCGGGAAAGTGCCAGAGTACCCACGCGCACACTTGTCACATCGCGGTCCTTCAACACCCTCATTACAAATGCATTGACCAGTCGTACGGTCACACTGTGGAGTCTGAATGCCCCTGGCATCACAGTCACATGCTGGAAAGAAACCAATGAAATCTTAGATGTGTGTGTAATACTGCAGTTTAAGAAAGAAACAGAAGAGCAAAACATATCTGTACTTAACATTAATTGAAAGGTGTTGTAACTTGTTAAGATGGATTTCTAGAATCTGGCCTGGTCGGCAAATTTTAGGAGGCCACCTTAGTTATAGTGAACGCTGAGAGGTTAGGCAAAAACCAAACAAGTTAAACATGGAGAGCAATCAAAGCTATTTTCAGGAGAGTGTGAGTGGGGTTTGGGATCCACAATGAGTTCAGTGAGTGAAACACACAATATTTCAAAATAGACAGGAATGTATGAAAACACAATATTTATTCTAGGCCTTAAACACAGAAAAATGAAACTAGTTGGTGATATCATTGACCAGAACTCAATAATAAACATATACATTCACCATAGGTTCTTAAAATGCATTCACATGATGTAATCAATAGTCACACAAGTTGTTAGTGTGAAACACAGACAAAAAAGCTCAATTACCCCTCTTTTAGTCCACCTTGGAACTAGGTCAAAAACAAAGAGGAATACTGATAGATTTTTACACACATGTATGGTGGGTGCTTTCCACAAGGCACCTCACACACTTAAAAAGAATTCGTAATTAGAAAAACACAAATATTAGAAAGTCCGGCAAAAACACATTTTCTACTAGTGGTGTCTAAAGTTAGTAAAGTGGCAGTTGTAACAGATCACCTTGACATACTGTTTTCAAAGTATTGATTATATTGCATTTTTGGGGGAACATACTATGAGTGCACAGCATAAAGAAAGTACTAATGCTGCAAAAAAGGACATTTATTTCAGTGTCTACGGGATGTCTACATATGTTTCGGCACACAGATTACATCAACACCATCCCTGGTGTTCTGCTGTTTTAGTTGTGGCCCTTTTTCAGGACAGTATATTGCTTTTCAGGTTGACAGGAAGTTCGAAAAACAAATCCCCAATATCTTCACAATTTTTCAGATACTGTAAAGAATGGAAATGCAAAATTTGTGTTAGTGGCTGGTCCTTGCTTTTTCAGTTGGTGGGCGAGACGCATGCGAACGTTAAAAGAAAGTCGCACTAAACTGAAAGGTCGAGCACAGTTTGAAGCCTACTTTTCCGGCGCCAACTCTACAGACAAGCCGACTAATAACGTAAGGTCAGTACATACGTTACATGACCTGCGTTATACCACAGACTAGGAAACTTTTCAAATCATGAATAGGATTATGCTCATCAATAGGTCTCGCAAAGCGGCCAACAAAGAACCCATTGCTGAGAGAAAACAACGCCAACGGCTGTTTTAAAAACTTTTGCAAACTGACAAAGCAGAACAGAAAAAGATTGGTGCATAACGCAACCTACAAAAAGGAAATGATCTTCCATTTCTTTCGTCACAGAAACCATGCTTTAGGCCAACCATAAGAGAATATAAAGGTAAGTGAAAAGTTGGGAAAGGGGTAACAAAATATCCCTAAACACATGAACTTTACCAAAAGAGCTTTTACTATTGTGATGTTTCTTAATTGAGTCTAAAAATTCAATCGTCCAGACCAGCCACTAACACACATTTTGCATTTCCATTCTTTACAGTACGCAAGTTGTTAGGACAGTTTTTCTAAAGTCCTACCAGACTTCACAAAAACCATATCCGAGGCAGTACATAAGCTCCACTCTTAGTAGAAGGCTGAACTCCCTGACAACGCATAGACAAGCCAAGAGGCCAAGCAGACAGATCGATACCTTTCCGCAATTGCGGAGTGATTTCAAGTAGCCACGTGTTTTTCCAGCAGGTAAAGCTCTGATTGAGACACACACAAGAACAAAAGAGGACATAAGCCTCAGAAGAAGAGCAGTGGCTCGGAACACGTGTCAGGCTGACCTTTCACACAATAATCACATGCAATCAAGCATCTAACTCTTGGAATTTGGCGCAGTGTGATTGTATTTGTCTTTATATTGTCCTCTGACTGGAGTATCAGGCAACATACCCACGCCTTTCAGTCACCTGCAGCCTTTTCTCTTTTTGATTTATGTTGCAAGCGCTTTGGACTCTTAAGACTTTGTTGCTACTAATACACTTGGTTAGTTTAAGGCTATACCACCTGAGAATGTTATGGTAGCATGGACAGAGCACTAGACATGCTTTCATCACAGTATGCCTTACCAACAAATCTTAATCCCTCTAATATATACAAAGGGGGCCACGTTGGACCCGAATAGAGGGCAGTCCACATAATATTTTACTGTTAAACCATCAAACCTATGTGGATTTATTCATCTACAACAAATTAGATGCGGCTGGAGTCACCTACCCTTGGGTGTTCCTTTGAAATCTTTTGTAAAGCTGCAGACCGGCTCCTTTATGCGTAAAGGATCCTTCAAAAGAAATTGTTCTTGGGTCCTGAAGAAGGCTTTGGTCATTTAAGTTTTAGACACCAGCCGAAACGTCAATCCAGTCAATGAAGAAGTTGCCCAACATCCATATTGGTGGTCCAATACATGTATTTAGTAATATGATACTGTATCAGGATTTGTTTTACTTCTAGTATTGTCCATAGCACAGGCCCTATTGATGGACGTAGTATAGGCCTTATTGACGTAGACCAGCAGCTTAGATTTACATGTACGTTGGGCTGACAAATAGTGGTCCATTGGCCCACTCTTTGGCACAGCTTCAACTCTTTTTACACGCAATTTATATGTTGAATTGATGATATTTCACAATCATTTAATGTTTATTTATTTAATTTATTTATTACATTTGTTACTCGACCAGACCCTAGGGTATCACGGCGAAAGATACAGGAGAGTTCACTCATTATTATACAATGTTGCAGTTACAAAAACAAATAAATTTTTTTTTATACATAGGTTACAAGAGATCATGTAGTCATATACCAGATTCCATTTGGTCAGATAGCCCTTCCCATTTTGTTTCAGCACTATTTGCATTATTGCGGCTGCCTAAGCAGTGTAGTTGGTCATGGGAGGGTAGGGCTTGAGCGTTTAATATTTATTAAATAACCAGGTTTTCAATGCTTTTTTGAATTTCCGTAAGGAGTCCTCGTTTTTGATACTCAGAGGTAAAGTGTTCCAGTGCGAAGGGGCTAGAATTGTTGAGGTTGCCGGGTGCGTTGTTGGTGGTCCATTTGTAGACGATACTAAGAGTTTTGAATATGATCCTTGCTTCAATTGGCAGCCAGTGGTTTTCTCTTCTAGTACTGGATATATGTTCAGATTTCTTCATCCCTAAAGCCGCTCTAAGGGCTTTGTTCTGTAGTAATTGAATTTTGTTTAAATTGGTTTTGGACGTTCCTAGGAAGAGGATGTTGCAGTAATCTAGTTTTGTTAGGATTAGGGCTCTAGCCAGGGTGATGCAATTGACAGGGGTGAGAAATTGGCGACTGAGTGCAATAAGTTTTGCTGTGTAGGCTGTGGACGAGGAAAGGGCTGCTATTTGTTTGTGCATGGAGAGGTTGGCGTCAATGTAGACACCTAACGTTTTGACTTGTTTAAGTACTGGGAACAGGGTACCGTCGATGTTAATATGAGAGTAGTCCGGGTGAAGGGTGCTTATTCTTTTTTGGGAGCCCACAATGAGGACCTCTGTTTTCTCATCGTTTAGGCAGAGACTGTTCAGGGCCATCCAGTTTTGGATTATGGAGTAAACTTTATTGATGGTGATGGTATCTTGGGTGTGGTCGCCTGTAATAGGGATGAGGCTCTGTGTGTCATCTGCGAAATTGGTGTAGATGACACCCATATCGTCTAAGGCTGAGAATAAGTTTAGTATATGCGTTATAGAGGGTGGGGGAGAGGCAGGATCCCTGGGGGACTCCAATGGGTACTATTATGGGGTCTGCTCCAAAGTTTCCAATGGCAACTCTGGGTGTACGGTCGGTGAGAAAGGATTTGATCCAGTGTGTGGCGTTGTTGGAAAGATTAAAATCTTTTTTTAGAGTGTTGCATAGTTGAAGAGGGGGGCGGTATTTTCTATGATCGTGGAGATCTGTTTGGCCGTGGAGTGTTTGTTGGTCTGTTTGTTTGACTTATTTTCTGAACACGCAAGTTATGTTTATATTTATTTTAATTTTTCTCCTTTTTTTTGCGGGTACATTTTGGTTCTCGGTATTTAAAACTGATTCCATGTATTAATGTATGTATAAGGTAACAGTTGCATACATGCAAAATATTTTCAGATTAAATACGAAAATTGTTGTTTTTGATAAAATTGCAATAGTAAGGACTGATTATTTACTTACTTTGTCAGCCACCCAATGGTTCAGATAATTGATATGTCTATGCAAATTTTGTTAGCGACCCAATTTAAATACCGGTCCATAGTCTGTTCTGTTCTTTTTTGAAGGTTGTGGATGGGAAAAATTGTCCACCTCAACCTTTACTACTGTTTTTTTGGCTTGACTTTGAAACATTGTTGCTGCAAGTCGCAGCTATATGTTGGGAACTTCCCTTTGGCACATGGTAGCATGGACAGAGCAGCCAGGTGTTAGGGAGAATTCTCAGAAATGTGCCAATTCCTCTGTACCTTAGAGGCCAACCCTCTAGCATCTCTGCTGGATTTTGAGGACTTTAATTTTTTACCTGGCGAGAGTGAGACCCTTTTTTCCCCCACTCTCTCATGTATTTTTACTACGATTTGAACAATGTGTTTCTTTTGGTTGTGGAGTCTGACAAACTCCATAAGCATCATCATTTACATTGTACAACACAGCAACTTCTGCGCAGTGGCACAGGGAAGCCTTTCGGATTTCCCACAGGTTTAAATACCTTTCTCTTGGATAACTACTGTTTCCAAGAGCAGTAAAGTGAAATTGACTAATTACATTTGTAACTTTGTAGACCCAGCACACACTATCTTACAATACGTTGCTGGAGGGGTTACTTAGTATTGCCTCCGTCTAGTTTCCTTGATGAATGGCTTGTGACAGTGGTTTACTTTTAACTACCATGGTGTGCTTTTACCGCAGGCTGCGTTCGAAGCTGCAGTAAAGCACCCAAAGGTGGCATTTTTGTCAAAATGGCCCGGTCTTCTTTTTTCGCCATTTCTTTGTGGAAAGGTTCTTCTTGAGATTTTGGTCCCTTTGTTCGTTTTGACTTTGGCAGGATTCACAACTGAAGCCCGCCTCTGGCTCCAGTATGTCTGGCAGGGGCAAGAAGTGAGGGAGTGCCCAAAATCCCCTTGGTTACAGGAATGGACCCAAAGGTGATTGGCCAGCTGGCTGTCCGGCAAGGAGAGCCACCCTGCTGTTTGACTGGCAGCTAGGCTGGAATGAATGGTAGAAACCTGCATAAAAGGTGAGGCTTTTTGGCTTGGAAGGCAGAGTCGACCACTGGATTATGGAATCCGAAAAACTTTGAAGAGATGCCTGCTGGAACTCCTGGACCATTGGTTTGCCCGGTGAAGCCCTGCTGCTGTGCTGAAGCTCCAAATTCGCCTCAACAAGAGAAGCCCTGCAAGGACAACTTCTCCCCTTGAGTTGTTCGGACCAATCGACTCCAAAGTGAACTCGTCTGGACATCCTCTGAGCTGGCTGTACTTCCTTGCTGCTGCAGGAACCGAAGTGCCAGGGAGAGGACCACCAGATTAGGAGTGCATCACTTTTAAGTCTGACCAGAGCTGCTGCAAGATCCTCCGGACTCCTAGTACGCGGGACTCACCAAGCCTGAGCCACCACAGAGTGCTGGACCCCAGATGCGAGGAAAGTCCAAAGTGGTATCCGAGAGTCCGCGGTGGTGCTATTTGCTGAGACGCGAGATGTTGAAACGGCGAAGTGCCGCTGAATAGAAGTTTGTCCTTTTCTGTCGCCGACCATCCCATTTCAGGAGTCCCCAGAAGTCCTCCCTCTTGTCCCCACGACTGAGGCACAGACAAAACAGGATCTGCAGACCCACACAGGAACAGAAGCCGGTTGGAACCATTTCTTCTAACCAAAGGTACTGTACAGTCTAAGAGAATTTACCTCTTGTGTAGCCTTACTTGATCTCAGTTGAGTCTCGGTTGCTTCTGTAGATTTGCTAACAACTTCTTACCTCACAAGCCTAATCAGCAGGTGGCCCTGCATTAATTCTTTTGCTACAAAGATTTCTAAAACATTGTGCAAGACTTTTACCTATCTGTAAGAAGTTCTTCAGCTCACCTAGACTTTTGTCCAATTGACTTTGGGCTGGCCTGGCTCCCTGAATGACTCTTCTCTCCTCTGATTGTTTGGTTTTACCTTCCTTCCAGGAAGGTCTGCATTGTTGTTCAAAAGTAATTACCTGCTTAAAAATATTTGTGTGATCCCTGGTTTTATTGTAATAACCCTTTTGTTTGACATGCTCCAAAGTATTGCTCTAAATGCAACTGTGATATATTAAAAGTCCACAGTGTGGCTAGCTATTTAAGTCACCTGAGGGTGTAGGAAGTTTGTGTGTGCCATCCCAAATGGGGATTTGCTGATTTAGAGAAACTAAGAGTGTGTATTTTGGAGTATATTTGTGTGTTACTATTATATTGCCCCTTCTGAAGAAGGCTTATTCAAACTGACTTAAATTAATAATTATTTAATCAAGAAACCTTGTGTGTAAGAGTTGTCTCTGAATCTCTGTGTAGCTCCCCTACTGCTCACATTGACCCCTCTTGAGAGAAGCCTGGCTGCTCAATCACGCTACCAAACTGTGTAGTACAGACTTATACCAAAGGTTGGGTTATTGCCAGGAGGTCAAGGCTGTTGTAGTACACCCAAAGGGTACTACTCCAAATCTTGCATAACACTTTCGACCCCCTCGACTGGAGGGAACAAAAGTCTCAACCTGTGCGTGATTATCCCGTGTTGGAATTCTTCATAAATGCCCCAGACCATCTTCTGGATTTATAGAATGTGGCCTGGTGGACAGACTTTAGGAAGCCACCCTAGTTGTAATGAACATGGTAGGTACTAACATTATCTATTATAGGCCTAAAAACACACTAGAAAATAGTAATATCACACAATACTAATGATCAAACATATATACAGTACCCTTTAGGTTTGTAGGAATGCATACAATAACTTGGGCAACTAAATTAAGGTAGATAGTGATGCAGAAGAAGAAAACCAGTTCACAAGAAGGATACCCTACACTTAGAAGTCCAATCCCTATGACGTATGGGGCCTTGTGACCAAATGTCACAAGGCTTCTTCTTCAGAGGGGACTGATGTAGGAAAAGTTCTTGTAGTGGTGAAAAATGTTCCAGAAGATATTTCAACAATGCTACAGGTCAGTAAAATTATATTCCTATCTTTTAGATACAAGCTTTCAGATCTGATGATCAAAAAGCAAAGGAATGGAATAACCAAAGTGTATTCTAAGGTTTATTCTAAGGAGAACAGGGGGAGGTGAATGTGCTGCAATTACTTAACCCCCTGACTTCGATTTTGCTAGATGACTAGGTGGGCCAACTGGGTAGAGGAGGGGGGTGGGGGGGGGAATGCTGGAGGCAGGTTTTCCCACTGTTGGTTCCAGTTAGAGGTGCCCAGAAACTACAGGTGCAATTATTCTTCTGGTTGGTTCCAGGAGCAGAGTGCAACCCTTTGTGGAGAAGAAATGCATTAGACACTGATGTAGACATCCTCAGGACACTTCACAAGACGGGAAGGAAAGGTCCTGTGGCGGCTACCGCACACGCGTGATGCTCCTGTGGTGGCTACCGCACACGTGTGACAGCAGGCATCTCTCCAGTCACAGTTGAAGAATACCTTCCAGAGCGGTATCCCTTGATGCTGGGATGCTCAAATCCATCAGAAAGGCGACTTATCCAACAAGCTGGCAACCACCCCAGTTCCGGCAACGAACATGAAACATATACTATACTACAGCAGTAGCCCACAGGGGAGCTGGTCAGTCCACTGGGGGTGTCCAGGGACACTTCCAGGCTAAGCACAGCTGGATCCTTGAAAGCGTTCCCACCAGTCCAAGGTTTGATGCACTACAGAGGGCCTTCACAGGTCAGGTAGTCCAGCATGTCTTCACCGGATCAATCGCATGAAGGATGCTGGGCCTCTTCAGGAGTCGTCCCTGGGCCTTCAGTCAGCTGCTAGTTTACACAGTATACTTGGCTCCAACGCGGATCTCAAGAAATGGCTGCAAGAGCCTTCTTCTTATCCTAAATCCTGGCTGGAGGCAAGTCCAAGCCCACTATAATGGTAAGGATCTGCATCATTAAAACAGCCAGCAGTGGTCCAATCGGGGACCACTGTGGGTTTCACTCATCCAATACACCCGGACTCTATGGCACCACAAATGTGGAGTGGGATCAGACAGTCCCACCCACTTCCTGAGCCACACACAGCCATCACTAGCCCAGAAAAACAGCAGCTTTTCCAGGCAAGTGCATGACCTTATGGGATTTCCAAACTCAAGAAGAAGGCCAAACAACAATATGGCCAAAGAACAAGCAGACATCTTGTGGCAGGGCCATTTTAGGTCACTAGCCATGTTTAGTAGCCATAAACGATAAATGCAAATGTGCACATTAAAAATAATGCACACATGGTAAAAAGGTAATTGCTGCCACCAGATTGCCCTTCGGCACATATAAAAGTAACCACAAGACTAGGGTGATACAAAATGAACCCCACTGCATTACATTGTAAGATGCTGTGTGTAAAAATTTACCAAAAGGCAAAAAGGAAAGAGTTTCCCAGTGCTCAAAGTCTGAAGGAATTATCAGTTTCCCCATGACTAAATGAGCGGAAGCCCAGGGGAGCGAAGCTAAAGGCTTCACTTCCCTGTAAAAAGTCAAGACCGGTTAAAAAACAAAGGCAAAATATTTGGTGCTCCTAACAGTCGCCATCCCAAGTTCAGACTGGGACTCTGCAGACCCTTGACTTGAGGAACAAGTGCGCCCCCTAAAGTTGCAGTTCTCCACAAAGAGGGGCCTCGCAGGACCATGTCTACTAGAAGGGCCGTCTGTCATTTGATAATGGTGGCCATCGCTTTCACCACGTTTCATGTCCTTGGGAACCTTCACGGTAGTCAACAATGTGGGGGCACTTTCTTCATCGTATCAAGGCTCAGTCAATTGTCTAGTTCCAGAACCCATTTTACCAGAGCACCGAACCACAGACTAACAGGAACCAAATCCCAAATCCGAAGTTACTTCTATTCCAGTGACCCTGGGCCTCCACTGATGGAACCAAAGCTACAAGTAAGTGGGCCCAGCAAATTCTGGAGCCCCAAAAGTGGTCCCTGAGAACTTTGAAGACATTGGGTGGAGTTAACATACCTGTTTCTAGGGTTTAACAGCGATTAAAGTTCATACTCTACCTCTACCTTGCCAGACCATGATAGGTGGAGTTCTGATCAAGAATGCCTAACCCTGGGATTCTCCTAAGGTGGTGGTCCTGGGAGAGGACCTTTCAAAAACTTTACTTCCTTAGTTCCTAACTTCTAAGCCACTTAAATACTGCCTGCTGGCTTTGCCAACACTTGATCAGCCTTGTTCAGTAAACGTAAGAGCACAATGCAGTGACCAGCCCACGTACTTTAGAGAGACATCCTCAAAAGCCTCTCTCCTCCTTCCTCTATTGTGTTGTGTTGTGTAAATAGCTGTTAATGGGTGAGGCAGGACCTTCCCAGACTCCAGACCACCACCTATATGGAACAGCGTACACCTTGCCAACACATGACAGTCCGTCCCTGCTCTTGGAAATACAGCCCTTAAAATCTGGATGAAGAAAGCATGGCTGTTTTTTCCCTGGTCCATCAATTAGCTGTGAAAGTAGTAAGGGCCCTGGGTACTCTTAGTTAGCCAGGGGCCAGAGACACGCAAACTTGAGATTGCAGTCTTATTGGAAAGTCCCTCATATCCCCAGCCCCAAAACCCATGCGTCACTGCCAATGCACTGCTCTTCGCCTCCTTTCTTAGGCCAAATGCATTTTTTTGGAGGAATCCTCATTCCACCTTAGGTCTTTTCAATCAGATGCAGGATTGAAGAATCACTGCGATATGGAAGGCCTCTTGATGTGACAAAACATGGCGAGTTGTGGCTGTTGGTAGCCTTTAGAGGGGTTTGTTTTGGACAGTGTGAGAAGAATGTGGATTGGGAGAGAAACAGGATAGACCTCTGGGTGAAAGAAGACTATTCTGGCCCCATTCCCGAACAATTCCCTGACAAACAACTGACAAATGCCTTGCCCTGCCTCGACGGGCAAAAGTCCTAGCAGACCACCAAGCATAGCATCTGAATTTGTTAGAGTGAGGTTTGAGACATCCCTCAGCCTGCTAACCAACATACTAAGGTGAAATTGGTGACTGCTGTCTTTAAACTTTAAGGCACCCTTCCACGGAACCTTAAGTGCTTGCCTCCCATAAGCCTTAGCAATTCATAGTAATATCTTATTTTCCACACCACCCCTTTCCCTCATCTGCTATCTTGCAGATGCTGATTTTGTTCCACATTGGGTATAATTTATGAGAGACAGCGAGATAGCGGCAGAGCAAGAGAGACAGCGAGATAGCGGCAGAGCAAGAGAGGCAGCGAGATAGCGGCAGAGCAAGAGAGGCAGCGAGATAGCGGCAGAGCAAGAGAGGCAGCGAGATAGCGGCAGAGCAAGAGAGACAGCGAGATAGCGGCAGAGCAAGAGAGACAGCGAGATAGCGGCAGAGCAAGAGAGACAGCGAGATAGCGGCAGAGCAAGAGAGACAGCGAGATAGCGGCAGAGCAAGAGAGACAGCGAGATAGCGGCAGAGCAAGAGAGACAGCGAGATAGCGGCAGAGCAAGAGAGACAGCGAGATAGCGGCAGAGCAAGAGAGACAGCGAGATAGCGGCAGAGCAAGAGAGACAGCGAGATAGCGGCAGAGCAAGAGAGACAGCGAGATAGCAGCAGAGCAAGAGAGACAGCGAGATAGCGGCAGAGCAAGAGAGACAGCGAGATAGCGGCAGAGCAAGAGACAAAGCGAGATAGCGGCAGAGCAAGAGACAAAGCGAGATAGCGGCAGAGCAAGAGACAAAGCGAGATAGCGGCAGAGCAAGAGACAAAGCGAGATAGCGGCAGAGCAAGAGACAAAGCGAGATAGCGGCAGAGCAAGAGACAAAGCGAGATAGCGGCAGAGCAAGAGACAAAGCGAGATAGCGGCAGAGCAAGGGCGGCAGAACGAGGGCAGCAGAATGAGAACAAGGCGAGAGCGGCAGAGCGAGAGAGGCAGGCAGAGAGATGGGCAGGCAGAAAGAGGCAGACAGACACCACAGGCAGAGGGAGAGGGTGGAGAGAGCGGGCACAGAGGAAGAGGGTGGAGAGAGAGAGGGGGCACACACAGAGAGGGCAGGCACAGTGGGCAGACACAGTGGGAGTGGTGGGGGGAGACCCACAGAGAGAAGGGGAGAGACATAGGACCCGCTGGGGTCATTGCTGTTCTTCAAAGAAGGTACAGTCTCACTCCTGGGTACTTAACTGGTAGTTTTTGTGTTTCCGTTTGCTCCTGCTGAGCTTTTTGTGTCACGTTGGGGTGGACGACCAAACCGTGTTTTCACATGCTTAAGGACACCTGTCCTAGAGGCAGAAATCCTCCAGGTGTCCTTCCTAGCCCCCATGAGCCCTTTGAATCCAATTTCATTACTTTCTTGCTACGAAAAACATCAGCTGTGCAGTTGAAAACGCCGGCCTTCCTTTGTTCGGCCACCCATGGGTCACTGGTCCCACAGTGCCTACATCTGACTTGAGACGCTCATTCCCCAAATAGGGTTTGACTTCTAAAAGTTAAGACCTACACAATTATCAGTATTGCCATTTAGTAAATGTTGGTTGATGAATGATTTGCTAACCTAAAATTACTCTTGATATTTACCCCTTTCTCTTCTAAGGGTCTACTATTAAATTGAGCAATGCTACAGCAGATGTTCTACTGTACATATGTGTGAAACCTTACTTACCTAAATTGCATTTTGAGTTAAACATTGCCCTAGTGTATATAAGTAAAATGTGTAAGTGTTTCCTTGGCTATACTCAAAAGGTGTTTGTACTCAACTACAGCCCTCCTCCCCCTAGACTAAGCCTGTCTGCTCAGCCATAGCTACTAAGCCTTTTGGCTAGTTGAGGCCAAACCTAAGAGTTGGAGGTCTGTACATCCAAGAGTGAGTCTTCTACAGTCCTACCACAGTTGGGCTTTAGTAAAACTACCTAACACATGAATCTCAGGTGACTGAAGGGCTGACTTGGTCATTCCGGCTGGAATTTGGACTTGTAAAAAGCAGGCAAGACCCATGTCTTGTACACATTTTGATAAACGGAAGCAACATGGAAACAGTTTAAAATGGCAATTCAATATATGTTAAATGTTTCAAAAAACAATCTACGTACCCTGACATTCTGAGCTAGGATCACCCCAGTACAGCTCTTGGCACTCACTACAAGTGCGACCACCAAAACCAGGCATGCATCGACAATTGCCAGTGAACTGTTGGTAAAGAAAAATTATTAGTGGTGGGTAAGTGTCTGCAGAGCTCCTTTTTGCACAAAACAATAGAGAAGAACGAAACGAAGCAGAAAATGGCTTGCAAACACAAAAATGTAAAGTTACTCACTGTACTGATTATAGTACTCCTAGTCCATAGTCCACTTTCCTCCATCCTGGTGGCCATCCCCCAACATGGGGACAGTACCGGAACCTTTGGCAGTGAAAAATTGAGCATCTCCATTAAATTTAGTATAGAGCGCGTGCCCGTGGCCCCAGGAGTGGGAACGCCCCCCCTTCCCTGAGGCCCCACCCTCCAGTGCTTCACCTCAGTCCCCTTTTAACACATCGGACGTTTAAACACCTGGCTATGCTGAATATGTTAGCACCTGGCAACAAGCGGGGGAAGGTGGGTGAAACAAATGGAGGAAAGGGGACAATGGACTAGGAGTACTCTAGTCACTACAGTGAGTAACTTTAATTACTCATGTGTCCCGTCCCCTTTCATCCACCCTTGTGGGTGATTCCACTGAACAAGACCATAGGGCGGAGCTGTGACAACCTGCCTCATATTCCGGAAGAAGCAAAAAGGTTCTTCAGAACTGCCTGACTGAACTCAGCATCGCATCTGGAGCTGGTATCCAGGGAATAGTGATTACTGAAGGCTGTGTGGCCCAAGTAGCTGCCCCGCTGACGACATCCCAAGAAGCATGTCTCTGAAATGCGATGGCCGTGGCCTTCGCTCCGACAGGGAATGAATCCCCTCAGGAACCGATTTGCCCATGGCCGTTTCCGACTACAACGGCCTGTACCATCCAAAGAGCGCTAGAGGCTTTGGAAGCCTGGTTGCCAGGAGATGAGGTCCCATATCATGAACAATGCCTCTGACCTCCTGAAGGATTTTGTCTCCGAAAGATAGAACTTGAGGACTCTTGAGGTGCAAGCAATGTAGAGCCCTGTTAGGGAGAACAAGAGACACATTCTCAGAAATGTGCCAATTCCCTCCATCTTAGAGACCCCCAGCAACTTTGCTGGATTTGGAGGACTTTAACCTGGAGAGAGCAAGGCCCTTTTTTCACCACTCATGTATTTAAAATGTGATTTTGTACACTGTTTCTTTTTAGTTATGGAGTCTGACAACTCCATAGGCATCATCTTTTACATTGTGTCACACAGCACCTTCAGTGCAGTGGCACAGGGAAGTCTTTCAGATTTCCCAAAGGTTGGAATACCTTCTCTGGGATAAACTGTTTCCCGGAGCAGTAAAGTGAAAGTGACTAACTACATTTGTAACTTTCTAGACCAAGCACACACTATCTTACAATAGGGTGCTGGAGGGGTTACCTACTATCCCCTTTGTCTAGCTTCTCATGTAACATTTGTTGTGTTACCCTGTCCCAACCGAATGGCTGGTGGCAGTGGTTTTGTTGTAACCACCATTTACCGCGGGCTGCGTTCACAGCTGCAGTAGAGCACCCAAGGGTCAAAATGGCCCCAGTCTTCGTTTTTCGCCATTTCTTTGTGGAAAGGTCCTTCTTGAGATTTACTTTGCACGCCAAACCAGGTTTGGTCCCATTGTTAGTTTTGCCTTTGGTGGGATTCACGAATGAAACCAGCCTCTGGCTCCAGGGTGTCTGGGGTAGGCAGGAAGTGGGGGAGGTGCCCGAAACTCCCTGTGCTTAGTCTCCTAGGAGACCCAAATCCACTCTGTGATGATTGGCTGAATGACTGTCCGGCAAGGACAGTCACCGTGCTGAGTGACTGCCAGCTAGGCTGGAATGAATGGGAGAGAACTGAATAAAAGGGTGTCCACACGACCGCCTGAGGGAGAATTACATATGGCAAGTGGGAACTTTCAACTATTGGCTGAAGACCCCATTGGAGTCTCTGCCAGTGTTTGTGTCCCTGGGTCTGTGGGAGCAGCAGAATGTAGATGTGTATAACTATACCAGATAACACAAAAGAATGCTACAAGGACAGTGTACTTGTAAATGGTGAGGAGACCCCTGCCATTAGAGACACTGAGGCCAGCATCACAGTGGTGAAAGAAACCTTTTTCAAACCTGAGGATGTGCTAAGGCACCCAAAGGTTCCACCAAGCTTGCTGGAGGCCCTATCCAGATGGTTCCAATACTACGAACACATCCAGTGCAACAATATGACTGTAAGAATACCAGTCAGTGTACAAAGTGAAGTGCCTGGAAGAGTCCTGCTGGGGAATGACTTAAAAACTATTGGAGTTGTATCAAGCACCTCCAGGCCTCCCAGTAAACGGAAGCAGGAGCTGACTGGGAAGGCCAGAGAGCTCACTTTAAATGACTCTGTGGGTTATTACAGAATAACCTATAACACCAACTTCTATTTCCAGGAAGAAAGAGGCAAAGGGGAAACCCAAGGTCTCAGGAAACAAGAAAGATAGCCCTTCTGTGTATCAAACCAGGACATCCCTGAGAGGACAGTCCGAAGTCACACCTGTGGCTACTCCACCAGCTGCAGCAGAGTGTGAGGTTCAACCAGACGATGGTGAATCAGCTACTGATGAGAGCTGTAAGAAGACCTTCCCCCTGTTGGAGATCTGGATCCTAAAGACCATCCTGAGGTGCAGTCTTTACTGGCAGAAGGTGGCCCCTATAGGGCAGACTTCAGCAGAGGTCAAAGGGAGTGTCCTACTCTTGAAGGACTTTGCCAACAGGCAGCTTCCCAGCTGGATGGGCAAGAGCCAGGGAAGCACAGGTTGTACTGGGAGGATGGCCTCTAACCTATTAAGTCTACCCCAGGAGACTACAGAAGACTTAGTGCCTCAGGAGGTGAGATCTCAGTTTCTACAGTTAGCCCATGAGATTCCTTTGGCTGGTCACTTAAGCTTTAAGAAGACCAAGGAAAGGCTGTCGATTTCTACTGGCCTAAAATGGGATCTGATGTAGATATATTATGTAGAAGCTGTCACTTTTCAGACATCTGGCAAGAAGGGAGCCAAGAATGGGGCACTTTTTGTGCCACTCCCAGTGGTGGGAGTCCCTTTTGAGAGGGTTGAATCGACATTGTTGGTCCCTTAGACCCTCCCACATCTTCAGGCAACCAATCTATATTGGTTGTGATAGACCATGCTACCAGGTATCCGGAGGCCATACTTATCAGGACTGTTACTACTCAGGCAGTGGCTAAGGCCCTACTTGGTAATTTTACCAGACTAGGTTTTCCGCAGGAGGTTATCTCTGACAGGGGATCCAACTTTATGCCCCCCCTACGTGCAAGCCATGTGGAAAAACTGTGGAGTGACCTACAAGTTCTCAATAGCCTACCATTCCCAAACCAATGAGTTGGTGGAGAGGTTTAGCAGAACTATGAAGAGCATGATCAGTGCTTTAGAAGAACCCCTTACAAGAAAGTGG
Organism: Ambystoma mexicanum; assembly: GCF_040938575.1. NCBI lineage: Eukaryota > Metazoa > Chordata > Amphibia > Caudata > Ambystomatidae > Ambystoma > Ambystoma mexicanum. Next base: position 665,499,596 of record NC_090936.1, read on the forward strand.
GACCTTCTACCGCCATGCCTTCTATTTGCTTATAGAGAAGTCCCCCAGGAAGGGGTTGGATTTAGTCCCTTTGAGCTTCTCCATGGTCATCCGGTTAGAGGTCCCTTGGCCCTAATCAAGGAGGGATTGCAGAGCGTTTCTTCCCACAAGCCAGTGAGAGTCACGGACTATGTGTTAGGTCTGCAAAGGAGAATGACACACATGACATAAGCTTCAGATAACTTGGAAGCAGGTCAGGCTCTGGTAAAGCATTGGCATGACCAGAAGGACAACATGGTAGAGTTTACTCAAGACCAGCTAGTTCTAGTTATGTTACCTACAAGGCAGAGGGCCTTACAGGACAAATGGATTGGACCCTTCAAGGTTGTGGGAAAACTTGGAGTTCAATTATTTGGTGGACTTGGGCAACCCTAAGGCGGCCCCCCAGGGTTTTTCACACCAACCGCCTAAAGGCCTATGTCTCTAGACCAGAACTGGGAGCTTTGCTTCTAGCCTCTGCTCAAGAGGAGGAGGAGGAGGAGAGTGAACCTCTGCCTGACCTCCTCAGGTGACAACCTTAAGATGGAAGGAGTCAGTCTCTCTTCTGATCTGACACTGGAACAACAGGAGGAGTGCAAAACTCTGATAAATCAGTTTGCCCCTCTGTTTTCACTTTCACCAGGCTTGACCCCTTGGGGCCAGCATGAGATTCTCACTGGTGACTGTTTACCTGTTAAAATCAGAGGTTACAGGATGTCAGACCATGTTAGAACCCACATAAAGGAAGAGGTCACCAAGATGCTTGAACTCGGGGTAATAGAGCCATCTACAAGTCCATGGTCTAGTCCAGTTGTGCTAGGGCCAAAGGCAGGATCCTAGGAGTTGAGATTCTGTGTGGACTATAGAGCTCTTAATGCAGTCACCACGACTGATGCCTAGCCGTTACGTAGGACAGATGAGCTGGTGGACAAACATATTTCAGCCAAGTACCTAAGTACATTCGACCCAACCTCAGGCTATTGTTAAATAGCTCTGACAGACTATGCAAAGGAGAAAACTGCATTTCCAACCCCAGGAGAACTCCACCAGTTTAAGATTATGCCTTTTGGACTAAAGAATGCACCCGCTACATTCCAAAGTGTTAGGCGAGATTGTATGCAGTACCCTTTGGGTGCACTCCAACAACCCTGACCTCCTGGCAATAGGATCCCAACCTTTGGTATAAGTCTGTACTACACAGGTTGGTAGTGTGGCTGAGCAGCCAGGCTCATCTCAAGAGGGGTCAATGTGAGCTGTAGGGGAGTTACACAAAGATTCACAAACACTTACAGACAAGCTTTCTTGAATAAACAATTATTAATTTATCAGTCAGTTAGAATAAGCCTTCTTCAGAAGGGAGCAATATAAAAGCAAGACACATACCAAAAACTGTACACGGTTAGTTTCTAAATCAGTAAAGACCCTTTCGGGATGGCTCACAGTCACAACTTACACCCTCAGGTTAGTACAATAGCTAGGGTGCTGGGGACATTAATATCATACTGTTGCATTTAGAATACTGTTAAGATTTGGTTAAAAGAAAAAAGTTATCAGAACCAACAAGAGACCAAAAATATTCTCAAGCAAGCAAATACTTTTGGATCACCTAAGCAGAGCCATTCAGTATAACAGGTTAAGCCAAAGTCAATGGGCAAAAATCTTAAATGAAGCAGTTCTGGTAGGATAGTAGAAAAGTCTTTGCACAATGTTTTACAAGTCTTTGAAGAAAAGAAGAATCAAATGTAGGGCTCCACGCCGATTAGATTTGTGAGTAGTCGAAGATGCAAGCAACTCTACAACGAGAGGCAAGTTCTGAAGTGGGAGAATGGAAGACCAGGCTCCCGTCCTTCACCTCTCGCGCTTGGCCTAGAGGATCACGGCCCAGACACCCGCCGCGAGAAGAGTTTGTCCATTTACCAGACGACCAGGTACCCTGGTACAGGAACATACGGATGTGTCCATCTGCCTGCCCAACAGCCCGCACTGGCCATGCCGACACCTGCGGTTCGGATCAGCTAGACTAAAATCCACACGTCGTTAGAGATGCCATGACGACCTAGACAACGGGAAGCACTTCTGTACAAATATACACACTGAACATTTCCACACCAATCTACACGAAGAACATACTCAGTGCTCTGACGTAGGCGACAGGCATATTCACGGACGTGCATCTTTATTATTTTTACATAGGCTTTCAGAATGCAGAAACGCAAGACGCATCATGAACTCATCTATAACGCTTGCTCACGCTTCTCTTGAAACCCATTACCACCATAGAGGTATAATGGAAACACGATACTGGTCATGGAAATATATGCTATTATAACCTAAAAGCACCTATGCACCAAACGGACTAATTATGCACCAGGCCCAAGTAGGCCTCAACCAAGAGCTCCCGTGGACATTAACAAAGCACGAGTCAGGTTGCTGATCCTGCAGAAAGAACCCGGTGGAGCAACCAGCCAAGGTCGTAATGTTGCAAACTCACATTCCAAGAACAAATCATCAAAGGCACGATGTTGCAACCTCGCACTCCGCGCCCCAACGATAAAGTCACGCCGGTAAATTAAACCAGACGCGCAGTAGAAAAAGCAATATTAATTGTGCAGAATTCTGCCTCTTTCACGGTCCCTCCCCACGTGACCAAGCCGAACCTGACGAGATGCCAAAGCCCAGGAGAAAAAAGGCGTCTGGGTCCCTCGCTACGAGACACAGGCCGATACACTTGAAAGGCTCAATGGACATCTGCTACAGTGGGAGCGGTCAGCCTTCCACCTATGAATACATCCTCACATTGTCTGCACGTACCCATATTGAAACATTGTTGCAATCACAGGTACACCGAGAGCTGGGAACAACGGTGGTCCCAGGCTGGGAAGCTCACGGGTGCACCAATCAGAACATGGGGCTCTTATCTCAGACGTCAGTAATATTAGCCAATCCTCAGGAGTCTTCATGTAACAATTCTTATGTATCTAATTGTAGGGACAACCCAGATATACCACCTGACTACACCTTGTCCACTAATATCATTCTCTATATGTGTACTATACTAACCCTACCACTCGAGCAACCAATTAAGAGTGGCGATAGGTTTTTTGTTAACTTTTTGAGGTGACGCAAGTAGCGCGTCATAATGCAGTAAAAAGGGCCTGCGAGCCCCACGATTGTGTGTGTGTCAGGACGAACGCGTACGCTCCTTGACCCATCCCTGCCGTTTTGTATAAATAAACAGCAGAGTCACCTTGCTCCTTGTGTGTGTCTCATACTCTATCTCATCTGGGATATACGGGAGGAGTTGGGGCCTCCCTGCCCGGAGGTCTGCGGACGGCCCGGCCGACCCCGGCAGAATTTCCCCCCGACAAGTTGGAGGCACTGCTGAGATCTGTTTAAGATCGACTTTTATTTTTAATTTTTCCAGGCACTCCCGTTGCGAGGAGGCCCGGCGGCGCGGCCCCCTCTGCCGTTGCCCCCTTCTGAGGACTACAGGACCATCGCGGAGCTGCGAGAGGACCGGACAGCGCAATCCGGATATTGGCCCTCGGGAGCCGGTTGAGAAGTATCCCGCCCGCGGTCGGCGACTGTCCAGACGAGGGGAGGTGGCGAGCTGCTTGGAGGGGTGCACGCAGTCGAGCGGCCCTGCATCGAGAGAACTTGGTGAGCATGACACGCACAATAAGCAATGAGAAATTGTGAGGGAGGGGGAGGAAGTAAATAAGGGAGGAGGGAGGTGTTGTACAGATGCGCGGCGAAGGTTTAAACAACTTAGTGTTGCTAATGGAATGAATGGTAGCGAAACGAGTGCGAGAGCAATCGGCTACGTCACGAGAAAGAGGGGGGCAGAGCACGAAAACATCACATGCGACCGCTCGTAAGACACTGATTGGCCTAAGTCGCGACTACGTGTGAGGGTGGGTGTGTGTGGTTTCCTGCGATTTGACATTTATTGATCAATGAGTAGATGAGGTTCCCTATTGTTCGAGCAAGAAACTCGATAGGTAGATGACGTTTCCCTGTGGGCGGTAGCTAGTTACATAGTTGCCCAAAACGGAAGATAATTGGCTGGTTAAGCCCTCCTGTTGAGGGGCGTATCACACGCGAGGCGACGCAGTGTGCGCAGTCCGGTTATATTATTGATGAGATTACCTTGTTCCAGGAGAGACAGGAAGACAGCTGTAGGGTTAGCGGGGTAGATTGCAAGTGTATTTTGAACTTAAAGAACATAACAAGAATGTACCAGTAGCTCGAAGAAATCGGTGACGTCACCAGTAGGGATTTAATAGGATATCGCGAGCACAAGGAACTTTGGGTTTGAGAGTGGTGGGGAAGAGAAACATGATAAAGGAGCTGATACGGAGATAAAATATAAACCAGTGGATCGAAAGAGGAGAAGGGGAAAGGGGCGTGGCTGCGCACGGAGAACGTCGGCCACGGCAAGTGTAAAAGGGGGAGGAGAACGGAGAAACAGGACGACTGTATAAGATCATCGTAAGGGGTACGCAGCCGCAGGGGGCTGCGTGCGCTTCGGCCGCAGGGGGCCGTAGGGGAAGGAATATAATATAACATCATATTTATTATTATTGCATAATTTGTCAAAGGATTGTCGTAAGTCCCCACACTTGCGGGGCGAGGTAAGCAATACAAGGTTGTATATTGTAAACTGCTAGTAAGGGGAAGGGTAACAAGGGGAGTGCAACTATGCCATACGGGAGAGGGTCGAGAGGGTGGGGGAACACCCTCACTACCCCACTACAACACATATGCACCACACTGCCACCACATAGGGAGAAGTTAATTAAGTACAGCATAGAGTGGACCCAGGGGACAGACAACAAAATGTTAACACCATGGCCGCCTAATGGTAGTTTCGATCCATATGCCCAACATTCACTACTAAACCATCTGCACAATACATACAAGGGGAAGAAGTTGGCAAACCATGTGGAGGTGTTTAACTTATGGAGGATGTTCCAGGGGTCTCGACCAGGACCAAATGGAATGTTCACTATGGGGGAAACACCGGAAGAAAAGGAGATTAAGAAAGAAGGAACGGATGGGGAAAAGGAGTGCGAAAGCACAAAGAATACGGGGAACGAAAGACAGGGAGGAGAAAAGATTGATAAATCAGACGACATAAAAAAGGAACCGAGCAATGAGATACCCATAACACCGGGAGTGAAAACAGAGGGAGGAGGGTTGTACCCTTTAAGAGAATTAGGAGAAATAGAAGGACAGTTCAGGGCGGCTGAAGGATACTCAAACCCGGCATACAGCCCTCCACCATATGTGGCTCATGGGAAGATACCAATGGGGGAAGGGAGGATTAGAGAAGAGCAGACTGTAGAGATAGGAAACGATGAGTGGGTAGCTGCACAGATATTATTGAAATTACGAGGCTCACTAACTGGAGAAGAAAGGGAGGCGGTAAAGAGAACAAACGAGGATAGTGCCAGAGAGAGTGAAATGAGGGGAGAGGAGCTACTACGGCAGAAGGAAGAGATTTTGGAGGAAAGATTAGCAAAACTAAGGGATGAGCAGAATGAACTGATCAAACAACTTGAGAGGGAGGAAAGAGAGAGAGTGAGGAAAAGGAAAGAAGGTAAGGACGAATTGGAAAAATTAAGGGAACGAAGTGAGGAGCAAAAGAGAGAAGCTGAAAGGGTAAAAGCAGCAGCAGATAGGGTATCAAGAGTAGTGCTGAGAGAGAAGAAGGAAGAAGAAGAAAAGGAAAAAGAAATGGAAATATGGAGGAGGAGGATAATATCAGAGACAGCTAAGAAATATGAAGAGGGGAAGGTAATAGAGAGTATAGTAGAAAGAGAAAGGGTGAAATGGGAAAGGAAGAAAGAGGATGAAAGGATATTGGAACAGATGAGCAACGAAGTAATGGAGGAATTGAAAAGGAAAAGGGAGGAAAATAGTAGGGAAATGGAGGAGAGAAGTGAAGGAGGAAGAGAAGGGAGGAGTAGGGAGAGTGAAAGATGGGGAGATGTATATAAAAGTAGAGAGGTAGCAACAACATCAGCACTAGGGGGAACAGTTGGTAACAACGAAAAGGGAGAAAGAGACCTAATAGACTTAAAAACAGTAACAATAAAAGGAAAAAAGGCAGAGTGGGGGGTGCCATTTATGAATGATTTTTGCAGTGAGGAGGAAGGAGGAGTGGAGAAGGATGGAAGAAAGAGTGAAAGGGAAAGCTTAGATAAACTATACCTCACTAGAACAAACATAGATTCGCCCTGGATGAGTAGAAGATGGGAGGAGCTGGAGAGAAGTAAGGAGGAAGTGAAAAGAATAGGGGAAACACAAACCAATGAAACCACGCCACCCACATCCCCATCACGCCCTCCCACGTCACACCCTACATGTTCAACCACCGCACGCTCTCTGCACAGAATAAAGCTCGCGCCCTTCATGAACGAACTTACACCTTATGCATGTCGGCTTAGGGACCTCCCTAGTCGCAGGCAAGACAGACAAATAAACATACCCATATTGAACACAGAAAATGATGAAAAAAGGGGAAAGGAAGAAGAGGGAGGTAGGAGCAGAGGTAGTAAGGAAGAATTTGAAGTAGTAAAAGAAATGGGGGAAGAGGAGGGGTGTGAAGACTCAATATTATGGAGCGTAAAGGGTGACACAAGACAGAATTTAATGCCACTGCTGGAGAGAGGAGGGGTTAGACCACAGTATGTACCTTGGAAACATACGGATAAGGAAAATATAAAATGTAGGCTCCCATCACTAAGTGGAGGTGCGGGTAAGTGGATATATGAAATGGAAAAACACACCGCAGGACAGAAACTAGCAGTAGGAGACGTGAAGGGCCTGTTAATATCAATATTAGGGGATAGAGCGGATGACATTTGGAAAAGAGCGGGATTCCATGGGGTAACAATAACGAACACATCGCATGATGGGGCACCATTTGCAAACTGCAGACATGCGCTATGGCAGGCACTTAGAGTGCAGTACCCAGACACATCAGACATAGGAGCCATTACTTCCCGTAAGATGGGTGAAAATGAGGATCCTGTTGATTATATCCAGGATATTCAAGAGAAGTGGCGCATGGAAACTAGAGAACAATGGGACAAAACACCAGCCATATTTTATCATATACTAGTACAAGGGCTCCCAGAAGGAGTTCAGAAACAACTAAAGAAAGTAGTGGGGATGGAAGCAAAACCATGGCCAGAAATACAACTGACTACAGTACATCACTGCAGGACATGGCAAGGAAAAATGAAACAAAAGGAGGAGGACAGGAAAACAGAAGAGGCCAAATTAGTACAGAAAAAACTTACTAAATACACAATGGAAGGGGCACTAATAACTACGCCCACACCAATGGCCCAAAGCCCAACGCAAGTAGTGGCTGCACAAGATCCCGCTCAAATAGCGCCTCCACAGGGTGTAATACAGCAAGTGCAGCCTTTGCAATTACACGCACCAAACATGGGAGGAGGGTACCCAATGCAAGGAACTGGGTATTATAGTTATAACAGAGGGAGAGGAGGGTTTATGAGGGGGAGAGGGTACGGATATAATACCCAACAACAGGCTGGGGGACTTAGAAATTACTACCCCACAGGGCAACCCGTATACCAGGACAACACAGGGAGCTTCCCATGGCAAAGCAGGGAACCACCCGTGTGTTGGAGCTGCGGACTATTAGGACACATGTCACGTACATGTAGGGTCAGGCCAGGAACACCAGCATGGAATGAACAAGCACAACCTAGGACCTCACAAGAACAGCAGGGCATACAACAACAACAGATGTCACAACAAGGGAGTGACCAACAACAACAAACACAACAGCCACAAACCTATTCACTGCCACAACAACAAATAACAGCAACTGACACCGCCACAACAACAAGTGGCGTTAATACAACCACCACCCCAAACTCAACAAACACAATTGGGTAGGGTGACGGTGTTGGGACACAACCCTTACACAGGGAATGGCCAATCATTGTACCCCCAATAGGTCAGCCCACAGACGGCCTTGGTGTGTCCCATCCTGTCAGTAACACCTAATAGTGCGGAGGAACCACGCATAGAGGTAACGATAGGTGACAAAAAATTATCATTCCTTGTTGACACCGGGGCAACCCGGTCTTGCATAAGGGAAGGTAAATTTAAGATGTCAGGCGAAGCCATGAACACCCAAGGATTTTCTGGGGCTAAAGGGTTGGTTCCATTTACTGATAACGTTCCCTTATCTATTGGAGATTATGATCTGTCAGTCCCACTTTTGTATTATAGTGCCTCACCAGTAAATATACTGGGGAGAGACATAATGAACAGGTTGAATATGACGATCTCCTTTACAGAGGATGGCATAATTTGCTCTACTCCAGGGATTAACATGCTCGCAGCACGACAGATTTTGCAAGCATACTGTGGACAGATAGCGATTAGGGCGGAGCCAGTAGATGGCGAGCTATTCCAGTATGGCACAGACATGGCATTTGCATGGATGCCAGGGATAGAAGGGAAAATATGGAGGAGGCCAGCAGCCTATCTGTTCCGACCAGAAACACCAGTTAATGAACTGGAAGGGAAGGGGTTTGTAATGGACATTGAGAGCATTATTGCAACAGCTGATTATGTTGCTGTGCACGCCCAAGATAAAGAAGGGAGAGCATGGAGGGCAGTGATAGCACTAGCAGAAGGATGTAGGCTGACGCAGGTGTCAGATGAAGAGCTGTTTTCAGAAGAAAAGGAGGAAGGTGAAATGGTGTTCATGATGAGTGTAGAAATATGGCTAAGAGTGGCTCACAAACAAGTAGCACAGACAATTGCAATGGCACTTGAGGCACCCGCAGGCACCCCAGTCCCATTTTTTAAGGAAGATATGTCAAAGGTGCCCAAATCATTATGGACTGTTAGCCCTTATGACGTGGGATGTATAAAAAGCATAGGGGGTGTAAGGATAAAATTGAAAAAAGGTGCCATACTACCAAGAGTGAAACAGTACCCATTGTCAAAAGAGGCAGATGAGGGCATATATGAAACCATAACGGCCCTTATAAACAATGGCATATTGGTCCCCTCAGAATCACCATGTAACACAGCTGTGTACCCGGTGCGCAAGGCTAAAGGGGGGTCTTGGCGCTTCATACAGGACCTCAGACCCTTGAACAACATAGTAGAAGCAGAGTATCCAGTAACAGCAAACCCGGCCACAATATTGTGTGGCATTCCAGCAGAGGCATCACGATTTACAGTGATTGACCTTAAAAATGCTTTTTTCTCAATACCATTACACCCAGACTCACAAGATTTGACAAGCTTCACTTACCGAAATACAAAGTGGAAACATACCAGATTACCACAGGGGTATTGTGAATCACCCTCAATTTTCAATAGAGTAATACAGATGGATTTGGGTAACGTTGAGGTGGAAAGCACAGTGTTACAGTATGTGGATGACATAATAATTTGCAGTACAAACGAAAGTAAATGTAGAGAGGACTCCTTAAAAATGTTGACGATACTGGCTGAAAAGGGGTACAAGGTAGACATGGAAAAGATACAATACTGTCAGGAACAGGTACTTTACATTGGCCAACTGATATCCCAACATGGAAGAAGGATTGCACCACAGAGAGCACAGGCCATCTCAAGCACTCCCGTGCCACAGACTGAGAGAACTGCAGCAATTTCTGGGGCTGTGCAACTACTGTAGAGCATGGGTATTTGATTACAGCTCATACATAGGACCACTGCTTGAGGGTTTGAAGGAAGCAAATAAAGGGGAGAAAAAGTTGGGGTGGACTATGGAAATGAGGGAGGCATTTGACGAATTGAAAGACGCGATATCAACTGCTCCAGTACTGGCATCCCCAGACTATGAGCGGCGCTTTTTTATATTTTCACATTGCGACTCAGCAGTGATGAAAGCAGTGTTGGCCCAAAAAACTAGCATGGGCCATAAACCAGTAGCATTTTACAGCGGTCACTTAGACCCTGTAATGTTAGGCCACTTCCCTTGTGAACAAGGTCTTGCTGCAGCTGCTTTTGCAGTAGAAAAAGCATCAGCAATAACTATGGGGTGTCCAACTACACTGTTTGTGGAACATGCACTATTTGCGATATTGAATAAACCTAAGTCCACACTAACTACACAGAGGGCATCAGGTTATGAGATTATTTTGTCTAAAGCTGAACTAGCAATTGTTAGATGTAGCACGGTTAACCCTGCAAGATTCCTAGCAGAAGTAATTGAAGAGGGAGATTACGCCCACGACTGCACCCAAATAACTAAGATGTACTCATGTACTAGGAAAGTTGAAGAAAACGCACTAGAGGGAGGTGAGCTTTTGTTTATTGATGGGTCATCAACTATTGATCAAGGAGATGGGATACGAAGGACTGGGGCAGCAGTAGTAAAAATGATGGAGGCGCCGGTGTATGTGGCTATGAAGTGTGTACAATTACCACAGCATTACTCTGCTCAAGCGGCAGAACTGGTTGCACTAATATTGGCATTAAAGGAAAGTTTTAATAAAAGAGTAACTATATATTCCGACAGTGCATATGTTACATCCACTGTCCACTCAGGGCTATCAAAATGGAGAAGAAGAGGGTTTAGGAGAGCTGATGGCACTCCAGTACAACATGCCCTCTTGTTGGCTGAACTAATTGAAGTAATAAACGACCCCCAAGAACTAGCCCTAGTCAAATGCACCGCACACACCAATGGAGAAGACTACGTCTCAAAAGGAAATGCAGCAGCAGACGCACATGCGAAATATGCTGCATATTTTGGTGAGATATGGAACCCCACAGACTCACAGAGAGGGAGAGGGAGGGGAATAGCTAGGGAGATGTTAATAAGAGAAGGGTACACCCATCTCCCAGCCACACAGATTATGGAGCTACAAGCGGCTGCACCAATGGCCGAAAAAGAAGTATGGGTGAAAAGAGGATGTACAATGTCACCAACCGACGCACTATGGCGCCAGGGTGGCACTGGGAAAGTTGTAATACCGTTGGCACTGTTAAATACCGCCCTGAGCCAATTACATCACCCTGCCCATACAGGCAAGGAAATAATCGCAGCACGAATTAGAGAAGATTGGTTTTGTCCCGAGTTAACCTCTCATGTGTCAAATTTTATCAGCAATTGCCTCACATGTCAACAGTTTACGGCCGGTCATACTCTAAAAGTGATAAGAGGTACCATACCCCGGCCAGAAGGACCTTTTCGGCACCTTCACATTGACTATGTTGATATGATCAACATATGTCAAGGTAATAGGTATATGATTGTAGTAGTATGCCCATTTTCTAGGTGGATTGAAGCAGGGCCCTGTTCACACCCTGATGCGTTTAGAGCAGCCAAATTCATAGTAAGGGAGGTCTTCCCCAGGTGGGGAGTGTGCGAGGTGTTAAGATCAGACAACGGCCCACATTTCGCAAACGAAATGTTCCAGCATATCACATCCCTGCTGAACATTAAACACAAATTTGCATGTGCATACCACCCACAGGCTAATGGTGTATGTGAACGCCTGAATGGCTTACTGAAGGAGGCAATTGCTAAAATACAACAAACAACAAAGAAAAGTTGGTTGTATTGCCTTCCGTTAGCATTGTTTGAACTTAGAAATAGGCCAGGGTCCGACCACCACCTCACCCCTCACGAAGTGGTTACTGGACGTCAAATGCGCCTTCCCCTAACCCCAACGTCAAGGGCATTCACCGACCACGAAAGTTCAGCGAGTGTGTTAGGTGATGAAATGTATCAATATGTGTCTTCTTTGATTACTAGTGTCGTGTTTGTGTCTCAACAGCTCGAGCGCACACAGGGCGGGTCTACCAGCAATCAAGAAAAAGACGAAAGTACAGAATTGGGAAAGGAGAACTTGTGCAAACTTGCCAAAGGTGACCACGTACTACTTCGCAATTTCAATAGAAAGTGGAACGAGAAGAGGTTCACTGGCCCCCATCTGGTGGAGGACGTATCAACAAGAGCGGTAAAACTAAAGGATAAGCGTGCCTGGAACCACCTACATGACGTAAAGATCTACAAACTGCAGACCCGCCCCAGCGCCAACGACAGGTCCATTGGAAGGACAGCAACAACATCCCCGACAGCGGAAGAAAGTTTCATCACAGACAACGACCCAATTGTTCCCTCGGAGACGATAACTGACGAAGAAAGGGGTGATCCCCATACTGCCCACCCTATGGTCACACGCTCAAAGAATAAAAATACTTCCGCCATCTGAGCACAAACCCCCCCCCATTGACTGCTAAGTACAGTTGTAACTAAAACTGAAGGACATTGCTTGCACCAATACACATGTAAACACGTGAATGTTCTCTTTTTTCTCTCGCACATACAGGAACTGCGTAATATTGTATTGTTAAGAAAAGCTAATTAACAAGTTCAGTGTGCAGGCGTAGATGGTGCTGCCAGACGATAACTACCCAGAAGAATTGTCACACCAATTTGTATACGAAATAAAAAGGCCAACATACTTAAAAAGGAGAAGGGTACGTGTCTACTACACAGCCTTCCTCCTGGCCATAGAAAATTACATGCCCCACCTCCGCCCATACTTGCCGGTCCTAAGAGACCGATCACTTAGAGTAGCGTGGGAGCAGCTCTTCACCTGGGCACTGAATGACTACTTGATAGGGAGAGCTTAAGGAAACAAAACTAACATTTAATAACGAGCACTTTTGAGAATTTTTAGGCGGGCAACTTTAACGTCACAAGAATACGCTGCCAGGACTGCAGCAAGGTAAGAGCAAAATGCCGGTGAGATTAGCATATGTAATAAAAATAATAGGGATTTTTATGATCACCGGGTTCTTGGCTGCCTCTGTCTGGCAGTACAGCTATGCTATCAATTTTATTGCTGCACCCAAACCTAATATACCCCCGTTCCCTGCTGCAACAGGTGTTACGTCAGGTGGTAATAGTAACATTGCACCCAAGCAAAATAGAGTTAAACGCAGCACATACTCAGACAATAAAGGTATTGATAATTATGTACAAGATTCAGCACACGTCACAAACAACATATGGTACCAGCACATGACCCGCATTGGTAAGCAGACAACTGAGGACAGCTGTTACGTTTGCTCATTAATACCATACGCCATGAGCGCTTCACGAACATTTGTTGCCACTGAAATAGATGAAATGACAGCACAGTGCATAATATATTTGGCCCTGTTCCAAACGAAAGGAAGATTTCAAGGAACAGTAGTGCACATGACATGGAAAACACGAGACTCATACCCATATGAAAACAACTTCCTCAAGACCTATCTGAGTTATCACAAGACCAGTTTACATGCTGAAGCATTCAAATACATAACAAGTGGCCCTGCAAAAGGAGAAACAAAGAAGGTAACACTGCAGTATCTACCATGTGATTGGTACGCCACTGAAGTTCCGGGTAAACAAGGATGCTGGGAGAGGCCGCTACTGACGATAACAGGAAAGGTGTATCTGGACAACAGCTGGGAGATAGGAGTAATTGGCAGCAACATGGTAACAAAAGAAACTATCTCAACCATCGAGACACACAATCATCGATGTTGGACGACGTGGATCAAGTACGTACCAATGCTCACGTGGGTAGAAGAAGATGAAGACCCAATAACAATACTACCATTGACTGCGCCCAAAGTATGCTACCAGCATAAAGGAGAGGTGGACGTAGGATATAACACCAATTGTGCAAGCGTGATGGAGTTACCTGAGGGGGGAGCGGGAACAGCAGTAATAATGGACCATTATTGGGCCTGTGGAGAAAAGGCATATCATACACTGCCTCCCCTGTGGAATGGTGTGTGCACAATGGTACACGTCAATGTACCATCACTAGTGGTACCTAAGAAGCATGTCAATGTGGCGAAATTTCCTAAAATGGATGAAGGGGATAAGAGAAGAAAGAGATCTGCACCACTTCAGAAGGAGCAAGAGAACAAGACCAACAGCGAGGATACTGTCCTAAATAGGAGAAAACGACAAGGAGAGCCACTGACAGGAAATTACCTGTGGGGAAGGTCGGAAACGGAACTAACATCAATACCGCCAGAACACAGACTATTCAGCAGAGCAGCAATGTTCTTCTCCTCAATAATACATCCGGGACTGCAGGCATACGCAAACGCAAAATGGCTCCAAATAACCAGATGGGAACTAATGATGACCATCAATTCAACAGTAAATGGGTTCAACGCAATTAAAGAGGAGCTGCGAGCTGTAAGGATGGTAGCACTACAGAACAGATATGTATTGGACCTTCTCACAGCAATGGAAGGAGGAGTTTGTGCAAAGATAGGACAATCTTGCTGCACGTTCATACCTGCCAACGATGCTGACAATGGTACACTGACAGAAGCAGTCTCACAATTGGCCCAGATGCACTCCAAAATGATGGATGAAAGTAACGGTGTAGACAAGGATAAGAGCTGGTTTTCACTATTATGGTCATGGATGCCATCTTGGCTGTCAGATGGACTGAAAATAATAGTGGGGTGTACTATTTTGGCTGGAGCTACTCTGATCATAATTAGATTTTGGAAGGCCCGGAAGGCACGCACGACTGACGAGTTGCTGGAAATGGTGGGAATGCACCCCTTAATGCCAGCAGATGACGGTCAGCATACAGGGGTGATAATACAAGAGAGGGAGAAGTTGCGCACCCAAATCATCACCAACCATCTAGACCCACCATCAGTGAAGATCGAGAACCCAAGGAACCCCAGGAGCTACATAGGAAGATGGGTATACTGTACTCCTGGAGGAACATGTGAATATATGTATTGGTCATTTGAAGATCATGTAAACCATTATGGACATCTCGGAGGGATAACTAAGATATGGAGGGTAAGAGGAGATAACGAGAAGGATATGTTTGTGGTCGACAAGTCGACCAGAGGGGGGACTGAAGTGGGAGAATGGAAGACCAGGCTCCCGTCCTTCACCTCTCGCGCTTGGCCTAGAGGATCACGGCCCAGACACCCGCCGCGAGAAGAGTTTGTCCATTTACCAGACGACCAGGTACCCTGGTACAGGAACATACGGATGTGTCCATCTGCCTGCCCAACAGCCCGCACTGGCCATGCCGACACCTGCGGTTCGGATCAGCTAGACTAAAATCCACACGTCGTTAGAGATGCCATGACGACCTAGACAACGGGAAGCACTTCTGTACAAATATACACACTGAACATTTCCACACCAATCTACACGAAGAACATACTCAGTGCTCTGACGTAGGCGACAGGCATATTCACGGACGTGCATCTTTATTATTTTTACATAGGCTTTCAGAATGCAGAAACGCAAGACGCATCATGAACTCATCTATAACGCTTGCTCACGCTTCTCTTGAAACCCATTACCACCATAGAGGTATAATGGAAACACGATACTGGTCATGGAAATATATGCTATTATAACCTAAAAGCACCTATGCACCAAACGGACTAATTATGCACCAGGCCCAAGTAGGCCTCAACCAAGAGCTCCCGTGGACATTAACAAAGCACGAGTCAGGTTGCTGATCCTGCAGAAAGAACCCGGTGGAGCAACCAGCCAAGGTCGTAATGTTGCAAACTCACATTCCAAGAACAAATCATCAAAGGCACGATGTTGCAACCTCGCACTCCGCGCCCCAACGATAAAGTCACGCCGGTAAATTAAACCAGACGCGCAGTAGAAAAAGCAATATTAATTGTGCAGAATTCTGCCTCTTTCACGGCCCCTCCCCACGTGACCAAGCCGAACCTGACGAGATGCCAAAGCCCAGGAGAAAAAAGGGGTCTGGGTCCCTCGCTACGAGACACAGGCCGATACACTTGAAAGGCTCAATGGACATCTGCTACAGTGGGAGCGGTCAGCCTTCCACCTATGAATACATCCTCACATTGTCTGCACGTACCCATATTGAAACATTGTTGCAATCACAGGTACACCGAGAGCTGGGAACAACGGTGGTCCCAGGCTGGGAAGCTCACGGGTGCACCAATCAGAACATGGGGCTCTTATCTCAGACGTCAGTAATATTAGCCAATCCTCAGGAGTCTTCATGTAACAATTCTTATGTATCTAATTGTAGGGACAACCCAGATATACCACCTGACTACACCTTGTCCACTAATATCATTCTCTATATGTGTACTATACTAACCCTACCACTCGAGCAACCAATTAAGAGTGGCGATAGGTTTTTTGTTAACTTTTTGAGGTGACGCAAGTAGCGCGTCATAATGCAGTAAAAAGGGCCTGCGAGCCCCACGATTGTGTGTGTGTCAGGACGAACGCGTACGCTCCTTGACCCATCCCTGCCGTTTTGTATAAATAAACAGCAGAGTCACCTTGCTCCTTGTGTGTGTCTCATACTCTATCTCATCTGGGATATACGGGAGGAGTTGGGGCCTCCCTGCCCGGAGGTCTGCGGACGGCCCGGCCGACCCCGGCAGAATTTCCCCCCGACAGTTCTCTCAGACATTACAGTACCTTTGTATTGAAGAAAAAGTGCAGCAGATGACGTCTGTTCCTGTGCAGCTCTGCAGATCTCACTGTTCCTCGGCCTCAGTCGAAAGGCCATGGCGATATTATATGTGTGACCATATATATGGGGAAAGGGGCAACAAAAAAAAATTCCATGCAATAATGTCGCCACAAAAAACGGCCATTTTCCGGCAATATTTTTGCATGGCGAGATTTTTGTGGCGACATTATTACATGGAACCGTTGAGGGAGCTCAGGCTCGGTCAGTCCTGCTTCCTGGGGGTCCGGAGGATATTCCTGGAGCACTTGGCCAACTTAAAAGCAACGCACACAATCTGGAGTTCCTCTCCCTGGCATTTTGGTTTCCAGCAGCAACTCTGTGGAAATGCAACCAGCTCAGAGATGGATGTCCAAGCTGCTTACTTTGGAGTTGATTGGTCCCACCAACTCAAGGGGATAAGTCGTCCTTGCAGGGGCTGCTATGTCGATATGAATTTGGAGTTTCGGCACAACAGCAGGGCTTCATCGGGCAAACCACTGGTCCAGGAGTTGCAGCAGGAGTCCTCTTCAAGTTCTTCTTCGGTTCCTTCGTCCAGTGGTTGACTCCGCCTTCCAAGCCAAAAGCCTTGCCTTTTATTAAGTTCTCTCCCCTTCATTCCAACCTAGCTGTCAGTCACCCAGCAGGGTGGCTCTCCTTGCCGGATAGTTAGCCGGCCAATCATTACAGAGTGCATTTGGGTCTCCGAGGCTAAGCATAGGGGGCTTCGGGCACCTCCCTCACTTCCTGCCCACCCCAGACACCCTGGAGCCAGAGGCGGGCTTCACTCGTGAACCCTGCCAAAGGCAAAGTGAACAATGGGACCAAACCTAGTTTGGCACGCAGAGTAAATCTCAAGAAGGATGTTTCCACAACGAAATGGCGAAAAAAAGACCAGGGCCATTTTGACAAAAATGGCACCCTTGGGTGCTTTACTGCAGCTGCGAACGCAGCCCGCGGTAAACACACACCACAGTAGTTAAAACGAAACCACTGCCACCAGCCATTCAGTGAGAAAAAGGTAACAAAGATGTTACATGAGAAGCTAGACAAAGGGGATACTAGGTAACCCCTCCAGCACCCTGTTGTAAGATAGTGTGTGCTGGGCCTAGAAAGTTACAAATGCAAGTTAAATTAATTTCGCTTTACTGCTCTTGGAAACAGTAGTTTAGCCAAGAGAAGGTATTTAAACATTTGGGAAATCTAAAAGACTTCACTGTCCCACTGCACTGAAGGTGCTGTGACACAATGTAAAAGATGATGCCTATGGAGTTTGTCAGACTCTACAACCAAAGGAAACAGTGTTAAAAAATCACAGTAAAATACATGAGAGAGTGGGAAAAAGGGTCTTACTCTCTCCAAGTTAAAGAAAATCAAGTCTTCAAAATCCAGCTGCTGGGGGTCTCTAAGGTTGAGGGAATTCACACATTTCTGAGAATTCTCCCCAACAGTGGGTTATCTAATACCAAGAGAACAAGTGTTGTTTAGTGTTGTGTTAATTTCTTTCCACTTTAGAGACATCCAGCTCTTTTGCTGGATTTAGGACTTTTTAATTTTAACTCCAGAGTGAGTGGCACCTTTTTCTTACTCCCTCTTGGGCTCCACTCTCCCCCGCCCCTGACTAGGATTTTATGTTTTCACTCTTTTTGGATTGGAGTCTGCAACTCCATAGGCATCTGCTTTTTGTATAGTGACACACAGTACCCTCAGTGCAGTGTCACCGAGAAGTCCTTTGGATTTCTCTTAAAGGTTTAAATACCTTTTTTGGGTGAACTACTGTTCCCACGAATAGTAAGGTGAAATTGATCTTACTTACCTTTCTCCTTTTGTAGGTCTAGCACACACCATGCTATGTGGAGTGCTGGGTGGTTACGTACTAGCCCCTTATCCTAATTTCTCATGTAACATTTTTTGTTACCCTCACTTCTTTAAATGGCTGGTGGTAGTGGTTAGATTTTTCCTACTATTGTACTTTTAACCCCAGGCTGAACCCCCAGTACCCATGGGTGTCCATTTTGTCAAAATGGTCCCGTCTTCTTTTTTCGCCATTTTCTGCTTATGAGGTCTTTCTTGGCTTTTTTCTCTGTCATTGAGACAGATTTGAGCCCTTTCTGTGTTATGCCTTTGGCGGGCTTCAGTCCTGAAACTTGCCGCTGGCTCCAGTGTGTCTGGAAGGGCAGGAAGTGAGAGAGGTTCCCGAAACTCCCCTGTCCTATGTCTCTAGGAGTGCCTGAACGAAACCAGTCCCGATTGGCCGGCTGGCTGTCCTGAAAGGACAGCCACCCCCTGCTGTGTGATTGACAGCCTAGGCTGTGAATGAATGGGAAACTGCTTTAAAAAAGTGAGGGTTTTGGGACTAGAGGCGGAGTCGACCACTGGAAAAAAACATCACAAGAAGAAATTGTAAAGGGAAGCCAGCTGTAACCTCCTGGACCTTGAATTGGCCGGTGGAACCCTGCTGCTGTGCTGACCTTTTCCACCTCGACAGAGAAGCTCCGAATGGAACAACTTCTTCCTTGGGCTGGTGGGACCAACTAGCCTGCGACAAACTCCACTTTGGCACAATCCCTGACTTGCTGTGCCTCTCCAGTCTTGCAAAGGCCCAATGCCAGGGGTCGAGGGTCCATAACCGTGTGCAACGTCGACCGCAGAACGAATACGGCCAAATGTTCCAGGAGCCTAAGGACACTCCAAAAGCAGGAAATCCCAATACAGAGTGCCCTTGCCAGAGTCCAGGACTGAGGGAGAAAGGAAGGTCCAACCAGAAATATTAGTTTTGCATCAATGCTTTTTGCGAGGCGCTGAAACACTGAAGAACTGCTGAATCAAAGGAAACCCATAGCGACAAAGTCCTTTTCCGAGTACTGCTGCAGGAACCCTCCAGACGTCCTCCCTCTTGTCCCCACAACTGAGGCTCAGGAACCAGGGTCTGCTTGGCTGTAGCAAGACGGAATCCAGCTGTACAACTTTCTTCAATCCAGAGGTACTTTTTGGGCTTGGGGTACATACCTTCTTGCCTTAAGTCATGTTTTGTCACTTGAGAATTGCACTTGCTTAACTTTGAGTGGATTTCAACTCCCCTTTCCACAGGCTTAACAGCTTGTGTTGTGTAGTCTCACACAGTGCGACTGCATCAATGCTTACCTAACACACATAAGGTGGGGTGTGCTGGCTCACTTATACCAAATGTAAAGGGGATTAAAATCCCTCTTTACTACTTGGGAACAGTAGATCACCCCTAAGTATAAGAAATAAATTAACAGGGGAGCCCATAGGGGCAACCCAGCCTAAGCCCAAACGTTGTAGGAAACTAACATCCACCATACACTATGGAGAGACATAAAAAGGTCACCCATACATTTTTTTTTTAAATAAAAAGGAGTAAAATACTAGGTGAGAGGGGAAAAAGATTCCCCTTCACATAGGGACAAGGTAAAATAGTTACCAAGTCCAAGCAAAATGTTATGGTTTTAACACAAGTCGGGAAGATTTATCATAATCTCACCCAAGAGCAAAGCATGTTCTTTCAAGGCACCCAGTGGTCTTCAAACTATGGAGCTGATGTGACATTAAAATATCCGAGACAATCCATTGGGGTGGCTGTGCACATGGTCCGTTCCAAACGCACAAACATCTTATGAGAAATATTTCGAACTAAAGCACCAAAAACCCTCTTCCGGGGTCTGGCATCTGTGCTTCAGAAACAGTAGTGGTTTACTTTGTAACAACTATTTCAGAATTTGGAAACCTGTGGAAAAGTATGCACGGAAACCCATACAAAGATTTGTAAAAAAAGACCCCTTTAACATAACTGGCCTTAAATGTTTTCTTTGGTGAAAGAGTAGTTGGGCTTTCTTCTGCCCCAATCTTTATCATTAATTGCATGGAGCAACTTTATAAACATTTCTGTAAGTCAGAGTTTATTTTATTTTTAGTCATAATTTTAAACAAGCAGTGCACAGTATCTGCATTTGTGTAGCTTTGTGTACCCACATTCATAGAGCATCAGTCTCTGCGCAGGCAGATCTCCTGCGCAAGAAACCTGTGTGCTAGGGACTACAACATGATTTACCTCATTGCAAGATAGGCCCAGAGAACGGGAGGCATCACAGCCACATGCTTCACAACCAGTCCCACTAGCCAGATTCCAAGTGTTCGGAGCGCAGCGATCACAGTTCTGTCCAATCACATTTGGAAGACATTGGCACTGACCAGATGTTTGGTTACATTGACAATCTTCGGCGCTGCAGTGTTCCTGCACTGTACCCAGGTAATTACAGACACATTCTGAAAAGAAAGAAGACCACACAGATTCATTACCAGCTTAAGAAGAGAAGCATGCAATGGTTCCAGCAGGGAAAGCAGGTAAGTGGAAAGTTGATGCACATCTGGAATGGCAACACTGCATTTCAGCTAAGCTTCTAAAAACAATGCACAGGCTTGTGCACCACTAGGCACCACAATATCGCCAGACTGGAAACAAAAATGGCAAGTGATAACAAAATGGGCCTTTTCCTATTATGTATCCGGAATATACCCTACTCTTCAAAGGTCATCTTTTTAATCGCCGATTGTTGCACTCAACCGTTTTACCCCCTTCCCCCTCCAGTGCTCCACCCTCTCTCGCTCCCTCTCCTATCCTAGCTCTCCATCACCTGCTCCACCACCCCTATCACCTCCTCTGCTACACCTGCACCCCACTTCCAACCGACTTGCAACCTTCTTGGGTACATCCTCTATGTGTAGAGCTCTCGATTCCAAGCTAAGTTTGCAGTTTAAATATTCCATATACAAATTTAGTTCACATACCTCATAAAAATAGATATTGAAAAGCTATCTGAAGAACTCGGATGAATGTTCAGATCTGAAGGGCATTAACCTCATGAGATTCAATCTAAAGTATGCACATGCTAAATATTAAACCGGGACCACACTGACAAAAAGCAGGCAGAGAGCCATGAACCAGGAGGCCCAAATGCACGTCTCAATTTGTGGTTCTAAAAAGAGCACAAAGGGTTACTGTGTGGCACATTTTTGGCAATATTTGTGGCACAATATGCATTATAAAGCACAATGGCTGAGTAGCAATAGCTAAAATGATCAGCTGCACAGTTCATTAATCATCAAACTCGGGCACAGAGGTTGGTACTGAGGGGTCATTCTGAAATATTGCCCTATAAACCAGCCAGAGCATACTATTGACAAATCGTTCCCGTTAATTTTCCGAAATGTGCCAATTCCCTGTCAGACTCCAAAGTCAAAAGAAACACAGAGTCCAAATCACAGAAATACTTGAGAGTGGGGAAAAAGGTCTCGCTCTCCAGGTTAGAAATTAAAAGTCCTAAAGTCCAGCGAAAATAGTTGGGGGTCTCTAAGGTAGAAGGGAATTAGCACATTTCTGAGAATTCTTCCTAACAATGAGCCTGGCTGCTCTGTCTACGCTACCATGAACTCAGATGATACAGCCTTATACTAAGAGTGGAGTCTTGTACTGCCTCAGTTGAATGATTTTACTAAGCTCTGGGCTTCAGAAAAACTGTCCCAACAGTGCTTGATCGTATAGGGGATTTCCTGACCTGAGAAGAACCGTAATAATGCATACCTGCAATGATTTCATAAGAAAAAAACAAATGCAATTGATGGCAACCACAGGGGCACCTGGAGAAACCCAAGACCCAATGTACGACCTACCACTCAATGAATGAACCTCAATAACCAACCCATTCACCCTACTCGGACCTCTGCCTTACCTTACACTGCATATGTCATCACACTAAGACCTCCCAGCAACTGTCCAGTCACTCATGGTACCCTCCACAGAATAACCACTTATCTACTCTGTCATTGACTATGTTGCATTCCAATATCTCACCATGCTCATCCGATGAACCTTAGTAAACATAGAAGAATGCCACTGAAGGCTTTATTGGAGCACAACATTGATGTGTTCCATGTGCCTAGAATCCCACAAGCACACATACAAGGGTTACGTCAGAATCTGCCCTCACCAGCCCATCAGGATGTGCATGTCTCCCTTGGTTACCCATGCCTTTTTACAAAATGTCATGCCAACAGGTTGTAATAATTGGCAGAAGTCACACTATACAAGAGCCAATTAACACAAACCTTTCAGCAATGATTCCTTTCGTCTTACCAAGAAATTAAAGCTTATGATTTGAAGCATTGCTTTACACTAATGTACTAATACTTAATATGTGGTGTCTGGACTGTATGATGCCATGAATGTCTTATTCTGCCCACAGTTTTGAACCCTCATCAAGGGTTTCCTCTTTGAGAAAAAGGGAAATGGAGACAATGGCACCGAGGTTGAGATAGTTATAAGGTCTCAGACCAGCTTGAGATCCACAGCCATAGCCACTAGGCACAGAGAATTCAAGGTCAAAACGTAATGGCCCCGCTTGGCACTGAAGAGTAAACAGGGTGTGAACATGTTGAAAGACATGGACATCATTCGGTTATTCCAAGGCCAAAAACTCCACCCTATAGCAGACAAACAAACAACAGCAACACATTTCAATTAATAAAATTGAAAAGGTTTTCTTACTTCTACAGTCCTGCCTGAGTGCGTCTCCATAATAGCCGAGCTGACAATTAGCACAGTTTTCCCCTTCTGTGTGATAAAGGCACTTTAGACACATTCCGGAATGTTTGTCGCAGGCATCTGGGTCAGTCATGTCAATGTTGTTGTTACACTGGCAACGCTGGCAGTGTCCTTCAACTTCGTGCAGGTTTCCAAAATATCCAGAAGCACATTCATCACAGCGGATTCCTAGGAAGTACAAACGCAAGTAATAAGCATTCCCTTGAAGAAAACAATACAACTTCAACATTTAAGCTAGACAAAATCCACACATTCTCCGAGGGAAATGTTGCAATCAAAATGCATGCAATAAATACAAGTCACCAGTTAGGGGAGATTCTGCGGACCTCCAGCTCATGGGAGGGCCCCCAACTCCCTCCAACGTCGCAAAGAAGCCGAGGTCCACACTAGGAGCAAAGGGCAACTGCCGTTTTATTATATCAAACGAGCAAGGACAACCTACACGGCATCAAGTTTCATCCAAACACATCTCGGTAGATTCAGGCTCGCAGGCTCTTTTTGTAGAATTGTGACATCACAATCGCCGTCACTTAACAAAATCCTTCTCTGAACCTAACACCACCTTCGGTTGGTTCCCAGAGTGGTAGGTCCAGTATAGAGATGTATGCAGTGCTGCGTTATTGGTGGGCATGCTGTCAGGTAGTACACTTGGGTCATCCCTAAAAAGTGCTACCTGACAATTGTTACATTAGGACCCCTGTTGATTGGCTGGAGATTCCGGCCGCCAGCCTCCGTCCCCCGGTGTGCTGATTGGTCAGGCCGCAGGCCCACAAGCCTGGGACTAACGGTGTTCCCAGACCACAGGGCACCTGCTCTCGTATACCATGCATCAACAAGATATAACTATGTGACAGTGTGTAACAATGAGGTCTTTGCTAATGCCATGAGAGAAGTCCAGTCCCAGCGCATATTGTAGGTGGATTGTTGCAATTATGTGGCAAGGTTCAGTCTCAGACGTGGGATGGCTACAGTTTCCCAGCTTCCAGGTCTTGGCATCATGCCAGGTCGGCCGGATCGCGTGTGGGGAGACAGCTAGGGAAGTCAAATTACTTTGATTTGATTTGTATTTTAGCTTCAGGTGTCCTGTACTGGGCTTGTCGTGTACCGTGGGTGAGGAATGCCACTTGCAACATTATGGCCTTGGCGGTAGCAGCCCTTGCCAGGGAGATTCTGCTCGCTCATCAGCTTGCAGCGTCGAGATCCCTGCAAAAGGGGTTTAGTGTACTGGCTTGATCCGAGGCCTACCTAAATTCTGGTTATTCTTCCAATATGATTATTCAAGGGTTAAGCATATGCAATGGGTGAGTGCTCCTGTCCAGCCATAGAGTAAATGGCGAGTAGCATCTGCAAGCATATACACAAGCTCTTCTGGCATCTTGCATTTCTGCGGTGCGATAGCAGCCTATGTGAAAAATAATAAACATGCAGACTGCATGTGTGTCACTGTCCTCTAGCTCATAGAACGATACGCAGATGTTCTTCGTGTAGGTTGGTGTGAGAGTGTCCTGATCACGCCGATTGCACGTGTGCTTCATGTCTAATGCGGCTATGTCGACATGAAGTCTCTTGCCATCGTGCAGTTGGTTGGGCAGATGGATGGGGGTCTGTCGTGATGCGAGTTTGCGTTGGGTGCGGTGGGACTGGGTACAACCTCCGATAGGTGATAGTTGTTCAGTCAGGGGTGCTTCTTCCGGTTGGGGCCCCCCCCCATCAGGAGGGAAAGGACACTCAGATGTTCCCTCTTCACAGTGTTACAAATATATGTTAAATGTGTGAGCTTTACTGCAAGAAACAAAAATACCAACAGGTGGATGTTAGGGAGAATTCTCAGAAATGTGTCAATGCCCTCAACCTTAAGAGACCCCAAGCAACTTTGCTGGATTTTGAGGACTTGACATTTTTACCTGGAGCACGTGCGAGACTTTTTCCCCACTCTCGCATGTATTTTGATGTGCGTTTTACTCTTGTGTTTCATTTGGTTATGGAGCTTAAACAACTACATAGGCATCATCTTTTCATTTGTGTCACACAGCACCCTCAGTGCAGTGACACAGGGAAGCCTTTTAGGCTGTCTCAAGGTTTAAATACCTTCTCTGGGATAAACTACTGTTTCCCAGAGAAAGTAAAGTGAAGTGAAATGGACCTGTCTTTTTTTTTTTAAAATTCCTAGACCCAGCACCCCCTATCTTACAATAGAGTGCTGGAGGGGTTACTTAGTATCCCCTGTGTCTTGAAACTCACGTAGCAGTGAAATGCTACCCTTTCCTCTCAAAATGGCTGGTGGCAGTGGTTTTACAACAAACTACCATGATTTTTCCCAACCACGAACACCAGTAGCGTTAAATCGCGGGAGCCATGTTTTTCAAAATGGCGTCTGAGCCCCCTTTGTTTAAACAGGATCCATTCTTCTTTTTTCGTCATTTCTTTATGGAAAGGTCCTTCTTGAGATTTACTCTGCGTGCCAATAAAAAGGTTTGATCCCTTTGTTTGCTTTGCCTTTGGCGGGATTCGCGGGTGAAGCCCACCTCTGGCTCCAGGGTGCCTGGTAGGGGCAGGAAGTGAGGGAGGCGCCCGACACTCCCTGTGCTTAGTCTCCTAGGAGACCCAAATGCACTCGGTAGTGATTGGCCGGCTGACTGTCTGGCAAGGACAGCCACCCTGCTGGGTGACTGACAGCTAGGCTGGAATGAATGGGAGAGAACTGAATAAAAGGCAAGGCCTTTGGCTTGGAAGGCAGAGTCGACCACTGGACGAAGGAACCAAAGAAGAACTTGAAGAGGACGCCTGCTGCAACTCCTGGACCGTTGGTCTGCCCAGTGAAGCCCTGCTACTGTGCTGAAACTCAAAATTTGTATTGACAGAAGCCCCTGCAAGGACGACTTCTCCCTTTGAGTTGGTGGGACCAATACATTCCAACGTAAGCCAACTGGACATTCTCTCAGAGCTGTTTGCATTTCCACAGAGTTGCTGCCGGAAACCGTATAGCCAGGGAGAGGAACACTGGATTGTGTGCGTTGCTTTTAAGCTGGCCATGAGCTCCAGGAAGATCCTCCGGACTCCCAGGAAGCAGGACTGACCGAGCCCCAGCCCCCTCAACCGAGTGCAGGTCCCCAGAAGCAAGGAAAGCCCATCAACAGCCAGAAACCGCAGTGTTGCTATTTGCGATAGACGCGAGGAGCTGAAACACCGAACAGCCACTTGTTTGAAAGATTGCCGGTTGCAAGCAATGATCGTCCCATTGCAGTGCAGAAGTCCCCAGAAGTCCTCCCTCTTGTCCTCACAACTGAGGCCCAGAACAGAGATCTGCAGAGCTGCACAGGAACAGAAGTCATCTGCTGCACCTTTTCTTCAATACAAAGGTACTGTAAATGTTTGAGAGAATGTACATCTTGCTGTAGAGTTGCTCGAATCTGTACTACTCACAAGTCTAACAGTTTGTGGCCCTACATTGATTCTTCTTTTTCTTCGAAGACTTCTAAAACATTGTGCAAATACTTTTCTTACTTACATGCAAAGAAGTGCTTCAGCTCATATAGACTTCCCCCCAACCCCCATTGACTTTGGCTTAGCCTGTTCCACTGAATGACTATTTTTGGGGATCTAAAAGTATTTGCATGCTTAAGAATATTTGTGGTCTCTTGTATGTTCTAATAACCTTTTCCTTTGACTTACTCCTAAATGATTCTAAATGCAACAGTGATATATTAATATCGCCATCACCCTAGCTATTGAAGTCACCTGAGCGTGTAGGTTGCGTCTGTGGGCCATCCCAAAAGGGTACTTACTGATTTAGAAATATTAAGAGTGTGTGTTCTGTGAAGTATATTTTAGTGTTACTGTTATATTGATCCCTTCTGAAGAAGGCTTTCGCTAACTGACTGATACATTAATAATTGTTTATTCAAGAAATCTTGTAAGAGATTATTTGAATACTTGTCACTGTGAATCTCTGTGCAACTCCCCTATAGCTCACATTGGCCCCTCTTGAGATAAGCCTGGCTGCTCAATCACGCTACCAAAACTGTGTAGTACAAGCTTATACCAAAGGTTGGGTTTCCCATTACCTGTAGTCAGGGTTGTTGTAGTGCACCCAAAGGGTACTGCATACAATTGTGCCTAACATAGCATGTGCCACACTTAGATGAAATCATAAACATTGGCCTGAGTCGCATCTAGATAGGATTATGAATGTCAGCAAGTGCCACACTTAGACAGAATTGTTAATGCTAACATGGAGTCGTAAACACTGGATAGCCTCACATTTAGATAGGTTCAGGAAGGTTAACCAGAGCCACAATCAGAAGGAATAGTGAATTCTAGCAAGTACCACAGTTAATTAGAATTAAGAAGGCTAGAAAGTACCACATTTAGATAGAATTGGCAACATTAGCCTCTGCCAGACCCAGACCGAATTGGGAATGATGGCAAGTACCACATTTAGATAAGATTGTGAACAATAGCCTGCTTCACAACTAGTTGGGATTGTGAATGTCAGCCAGTGCCACATCTAGATATAATAGCGATTGTTAGCCAGTGCTACTTCTAGACTGCATTGGGAACACTATTGAGGCTAAGATTTAGATACAATTGTGATTACCAACATGTTTCACATATAGATATGACTTTAAAAGTAAGCCAGTGCCACATGTGGATACAGTTGTGAAAACTGCTAGGCGTGATATATGGAAAGGTTTGTGAACATCAGCCAATACCAGATCCAGATATTAACGCAGAAATGTTCACGCGCCTCATCTAGAAAAACTCTCATACTCCAACCAAACACAACCACAACCCTATAGCACAACAAACCGCATAAACTTCACTACACTGCAACAACAAAACAAAATCACACAGACTCGCACAACAGCACACGACAGCTACCGACCGGAAAGCAACCCAAGCAAATGGTGTTAACCGGGCTGAGGCTTCCAACGGCACATAACTGCTCTCTTGCACTTTTCCCCGCTTGTTCCCACTAACTCACCCGCTTCCCTTTTCAGAGCCGCCAGAGCGCCAGGGGACCACTCTGGTGGTGATAGTGCATGGTGTAAATAAATATCCTTTAACATTAATATTAACATTTAAAGTAGTGAGGTAACATACAAATGTTACATGAGAATGTAGGAAAAGGGGCTACTAAGTAACACCCCAGCACTCCAAAGGATGGGGTGTGCTGGACCTACAAAGAGAAAAGGTAAGTAAAGTCAATTTCACTTAACTATTCTTGGGAACTGTAGTTCACACAAGGAAAGGTATTTAAACCTGATGATAAATCTGAAGGATTTCTCAGTGACGATCTATTGAAGGTGCTGTATGTCACCATACAAAAGGTAGATGCCTATGGAATTTGTCAGACTCAAAAAACAGTGAAAACACAAAATCCAAATCAGGTAAAACACATTAGAGAGTGAGAAAAAGGTCTCACTCACTTCAGGGTTAAAATTAAAAAGTCCCAAGTCCAGCAAAAGAGCTGGGCTCTCTCTAAGGTTGAAGGGAATTAGCACAGAAATGAACACTCTCCTTAACACGCTGTTAGAGAGATTTATCACTTTTATGCTTCATCCCCTCTCCTAGTGAGAACCCCAGAACTTTTTGCTGGACTTCTGGACCTTTTTCTTTCAATCCTACCGACCTAGGATAACTGTGTAACAGTGGGTTTTGCTTTCCCTGGTCTGTTGTAGACAGGCACAAAAACAGTCTTCGGTTTATACCCACCTTAAGCTTAGAGCTCCTGTAAAAAGTGTACAGGTTTTACTTACCTCAAGTATAACTTATCCTAAAATAAGTTTGTTATTGCTTCCCTTAGTCTGTAAACTGAAAAGCAATTGTAATTGAATATTACACCCCAAGGTCCAACTCCCCTAGAATAACTTATCCTGAATCAGAGTTATAGGTTTATACTGTTGCTAGATTCTGTGTTTCACTAGATCAGAAAAGTAGATTGTCCAGTTGATATTACTATGTGATTTATTGCCGAGCGTCATGCTACAATTGATAGGGTCTACTACATTGGTATTGCTGAAAGTAACCTAAAAGTAACTATTGGTTTTGACTTCCCTAGAACTCGCGTTAGGCCTTCCAAATAAGGTTATATGCTTTGGTCTGTGTACCTTTAAGCATAGTGTTGTGTTTTTTATAATTGTGTTTATATATAATGTGATGGTACTTATTTATCCAAAATTCATCTTGGCCTACTTGTATTTAAATAAACCATTTATTTGTACAATACATAGTGTGTCAGTGTTTCTTCGGACCATATGTATAATACAATTTCTTTGTACTGATTCTACAGCCAGGAGGATAGCCACCCTGCTGTGTGATTGACAGCCTAGGGCTGTGAATGAAAGAGAAATCACTTAAAGGCAAGGTTTTTGGGACTAGAGAGAGTCGACCACTGGAGGACAACATCCAATGAAGACGTGAAGAGACGCCAGCGTCGATGAAGACGTGAAGAGACGCCAGCAGAACCCTCCTGGTCCGCGAAGTGCCCGGTGAAGACCTACAGCTGGGCTGGCCCTGTTTCCGTTTCGACTCGGAAAACCGGCACAGGATGATTTCCTCCCTTGGACTGATGGGACCAACTAGAGTCAAGACAAACACCATTTTGGTGCAAACCCTGACTTGCTGTAACTTTCCAAGGCTGCAGAATCCCAATACCCGGGCCCCCCCTGACCTATCAGGATGATGTGCGGGATAGGCTCCATTTAAAAAGTTTGATTATCAAGCACTGAATGCGTAATCTAGCGGGAGATTAACAAAAAAACACGGCTCTTACTGTTATCCACAGACCCGGCATGCTAGAGATGAAACAGGTCACCTATCCCTTGCTGAAGACCAGGATTACCAGTAGTTCTGCCACTGGACTCTAGATTACGGTAAGAGCCGTGATTTTCTGTTAATCTCCTGCTAGATTACGCATTCAGGGTTTGATAATCAACCATTTTAAATAGAGCCTATCCCACACAACATCCCGATTACCTTTTCGGTCTATTCTTTTTGACAGATATGCATAGGATTCTCCCACATGCAGCACATTTCTCGCCCTGATGAAGGCCTTTCCAACTACAGCTACTCAAGATAGCTCCTAAGCCGAAACACAGTTGTGTTGACCCATATCATTTGTGTTGTAAACACTTCACTTTTGTACAGTCTCTACACACTTGTTAAATATGAACCCCCAATTACATCCGCAATACTCCTACCTAGTAGGGAATACAGAGTTTGTAATTGCTGGAAATCTAACCCCAAAATGTATATTTGGGCCATGTTACTTATGTACCATGCCATGTTTTGTATTCATGTTTTCTGTTGAGTACGCATACTGACACTGAAAACAACACTGACCGACAAAAGTAAAAAATAAGTTAGTCTTCAAGAAAAAGGTTTACCTGAATATCCAGTATTACACTTGCAAACAACATGCAAGCTTGAGCGATCCTGGAAGCAGCCACTAGCAAACTGCCTACCACTTCCTGGGCCATCTGGGCATGGGCAAGGACGGCAGTGATCCCCGGATCCAAGAAAAGGGTCTCCATAATAGCCAGCGCGGCATCTAAAATAGAAAGGCATCTGTATATTCAAGTAGAAATTAAGAAAGGACAACAAAGCATAGATTCACGTGGACAAAAGCGGTGTGGAAAAGTTATGTGGCTCTGCAGCATTACCAACAATAGGTCCATATATTTGGCCTTGTTTCTACTATTAATAAACCTTGCCAGCCTCTCATGCTAAAAACAGCAGTAGAGTCAGTTTTGCTTACCACTCAAGTTGCACATTGATGCATCTCGAGTCTCCAGGAATCCTAACCTAACAGATTCCTCCATTTAATTTGTATGCTATTCAAACTTAATCAACTTCATAAGGGAAGGCTTTATTCAGACTGTGATGCAATCACACATTGGAGATGTAACATTTGGAACTCCCCCATACACCAAACAGAGGGTAAGTTTTACCTTGGGAGATATCAAAGCACAGGCAGATGCAAATATTCAGGACACACCGGGCAGGTATCAGTCCCATTAACTTACTCCGCTTTTTGTCTGCTTCCCTCCAGGGTGCTCCCACCTGCCCTGAGGAAGGCTAGACTGACTGCCAACGTGCTGGCTCCCGCCAAAACGTGAGGTTGAATCCCATTATTACTATTGGGGTTCACTAGCTCAGTCAGGATGAATACATCCACATAGGCAGACCCCCAACATGGACACTCCGATACCACGTCCAAAAGAGTGATCAGCTCTCAAAGGTTTAGGCAGAAATGAATTACACAATAGATGTTTCTGTTGCATTACTTACAACAATTGTTTATGAATTGTGAAACTTGGAACCAATTGACTGTCCTGAAATTGGATTTAATCCATCTGCAAGATTTGTATATCAAGAGTCAAAATTGACTATTCACATTTTTTTTAATTTGATTGGATTTCATTGTATACTTTTGACATTTTCATGTATTGTGTTACTTCTACTGGTGTGTTTATGAATAATTAAACAAACTACGCTAAAATAGAGTTCAGTAGACATAGGTTTGTTAGGGAGAATTCTCATTTCTGTGCTAATGCCCTTCAATCTTAGAGACCCACTCCATCTCTTTTGCTGGACTTGTGGACTTTTTGATTTTAACCCTGGAGTGAGTGAGCCCTTTTTCTCACTCATGCATTTTTGATCGGATTTGGACTTGTGGACTTTTTGATTTTAACCCTGGAGTGAGTGAGCCCTTTTTCTCACTCATGCATTTTTGATCGGATTTGGATTATGTATCCTTTGTTTTTGGAGTCTGACAAACTCCATAGGCGTCTACTTTGTGTATGGTGACACAGCACCTTCAGTGCAGGACAGAGAAATCCTTCAGATTTCTCTTAAGGTTTAAATACCTTTTCTTGGGTGAACTACCGTTCGCAAGAATAGTAAAGTGAAATTGACTTTACTTACCTTTTCCCTTTGTAGGTCTAGCACACACCATTTTCTGTGGAGTGCTGGGGGGTTACTTAGTAGCCCCTTTTCCTACTTACTTGTGTAACCTTTTTTTATGTTACCCTCACTACTTTAAATGGCTGGTGGCAGTGGTTTAATTTTCCTACCATTGTGCTTTTCTATCGCAGGCTGAATCCTCAACTGCAGTACAGCACCCTTGGGTGACCGTTTTGTCAAAATGGCCCCAGTCTTTTTTCGCCATTTCTTGTTTGGGAGGTATTTCTTGGGTTTTACTCTGTGCGCTAAACCAGGTTTAACCATTTTGTTTGTTTTGCCTTTGGCAGGCTTCAATACTGAAACCCTCCTCTGGCTCCAGTCGGTCTAGCAGAGCAGGAAGTGAAGGAGGTGCTCCAAACTCCCTGTCCTTAGTCTCCTTGGTAACCTGAATGCACCCAGTCGGGATTGGCTGTCCTTGCAGGACAGCCACCCTGCTGTGCGAGTGACAGCTACGCTGTGCATGAATGGGAGACGCCTGCATAGAAGGCGAGGCTGCTTGAACTGAAGACAGTCGACCACTGGACGAAACATCAGACAAAAGGAATCGGGAAGAGAGGCTGCTGCATCCTCCTGGACCGTTGAACTGCCCGGTGAAGCCCTGCTGCTGTGCTGAAGCTCCAATTCTGAATTGACTAGAGAAGCCCCGGCACGGACGACTTCTTCCTTTGGGTTGGTGGGTGCTAGGGAGAATTCTCAGAAATATGCTAATTCGCTTCTACCTTAGAGACCCCAGCTCTTTTGCTGGACTTTAGGACTTTTAATGTTTATCCTGGAGAGAGTAAGAACTTTTTCTCACTGTCTCATGTATTTATGATTGTTTTGAACTCTGGGTTTCTTTTGGTTTTGGAGTCTGACAAACTCCTTAGGTATGCAGGCACAGGGAAGTCCCTCAGATGTCCCAAAGGTTTAAATACCTTCTCTTGGTTAAACTACTGTTTCCAAGTGAAGTGAAATTGATTTTACTTACATTTGTAACTTTCTAGACCCAGCACACACTATCTTACAATAGGGTGCTGGAGGGTTTACTTAGTATCCCCTTTGTCTAGTTTCTCATGTAACATTTTTATGTTACCCTTTCTACAATTAATGGCTGGTGGCAGGGGTTACACCAAAGGTTGGGTTAACTATTTCCAAGAGGACAAGGGTGGTGCATTCTCCAACACGGTATGCATACAATATTGCCCAACAGTGGGACCAACTAACCCCAAGATGAAATTTGCTGTAATACCTTCCCTAACTGGCTGTACTTTGCTGCTGCTGGAACCGAGTGACAGGGGTTGAGAAATCCATTGTCCAGTGCAAGGTCTCAAAGCCGGACCAAAGCTCCAGGAAGATCCTGAGGACCCTCCCGAAGCAGGACGACCCAAGCTCGAGTCACCTCTCCAGAGTGCTGAACTCAAGGAGTGAAGGAAGCCCAACCAGTGTCTAAGATCCGCGGTGGTGCTATTTGCTGGTGGCTGAAACCACAAAGTGCTGACCTTTGAACTGCAGTGCAGGAGTCTTACAGATGTCCTCCCTCTTGTCCCCACGACTGAGGCCCAGGAACACAGGTTCTGCAACCAGAACAGAAGCCAGCTAGATCCTCTTCTTCTAACCTAAGGCACTATTCTGACTAAGGGGTACTTACATCTTTGTATGCAGCTTGTATGCAGAAATGTGCTAATTCCCTTCACCGTAGAGACCCTCAGCATCTTTACTGGATTTTGAGGACTTGATTTTTCTACCTGGAAAGAGTGCGACTCTTTTTCCCACTCCCTCATGTGTTTTGAAATGTGTTTTATTCTTGTGTTTCCTTTGGTTATGGAGTTTTAGACAACTCCATAGCATCAACTTTTCATGTATGTCTTCCAGGCTTGCCCAAGGTTTAAATACCTTCTCTGGGATAAACTACTGTTTCCCAGAGAAAGTAAAGGGAAATTGACTTTACTAGTCTTTTAAATTCTTAGACCCAGCACACCCTATCCTACAATAGAGTACTGGAGGGGTTACTTAGTATCCCCCGTGTCTAGATACTCATGTAGCAGTCAATTCTAGTCTTTCCTCTCAGAATGGCTGGTGGCAGTGGTTTTACAACAAACTACCATGATTTTTACCAACTGCAAACTATTCATAGCTCCGGTAACGTTAAATTGCGGAAGCAATATTTTTCAAGATGGCATCCGAGCCCCCTCTGTAAAAACAAGTTCCGGTCTTTTTTCACCATTTCTTTGTGGAAAGGTCCTTTTAGAGTTTGTCTCTGCGCGTCAAACCCAGTTTGGTCCCTTTGTTCCATTGCCTTTGGCGGGCTTCAGGAGTGAAGACCGCCTCTGGCGCCTGCGTGCCTGGGGTGAGCAGGAAGTGAGGGAGGTGCCCGGAACTCCCTGTGCTTAGCCTCCTAGGAGACCCAAATGCACTCTGTGGTGATTGGCTGACTGTTCGGCAAGGACAGCCACCCTGCTGGATGAGTGACATCTAGGCTGGAATGAATGGGAGAGAACTGAATAAAAGGCAAGTCTCTTTGCTTGGAAGGCAGAGTCGACCACTGGAACGAAAGAATAGAAGACTAGCTTGAAGAGGACGGCTGCTGCAACTCCTGGACCGTTGGTTTGCCCGGTGAAGCCCTGCTGCAGGTCCAAATAGCCAAGTTCATCTCAACAGAGAAGCCCTGCAAGGATGAGGTGGGACCAACTCGACAGTAAGGCACCTGGATATCGATCTCAGAGCTGGTTTCATCTTCCTCAGAGTGCTGCAGGAAACCGTATAACCAGGGAGAGGGACACCAGCTTCTGTGCGTTACAGCCACTGGAATTGAAGTTTGCCATTTGCAAGCTTTTTCACCAGTCCCAGTGCAGAAGTACCCCAGACGTCCTCCCTCTTGTCCCCACGACTGAGGCACAGAAATAGAGATCTGCAGGAACCACCAGGAACAGAAGTCACCAGCTGCATCTTTTTCTTTATTGTAAGGTACTGTGAAATCAGACAGAGTACTTAACTCTCGCAGTGAAAGTGCTTGAAACTTTCGCAACTCGCAGGCCTAATCAGCTTGTGTCCCAACATATTATTCTTTTTCTTGTGCAGAGACTTTCCCGTTGAACTACCAGAACCGTTTTGTCTTATCCAAGACTTTAGCCCATTGACTTTGGCCTAGCCTATTGAATTGAATTGACTCTTCTGGTGAATATCCTAATTGTAACCTTTCATGTTCTAATAACCTTTGCCTTTTACTCCTCTTGAAAAGTGTTCTGAAATAGTAATGAAGTATATGTGTGTGCGTTATATAATTGCCTCCTTCTTATGAATGTATTTATCAAAGAAACCTTGAGTGTTAGAGTTTATTTGAACACTTATGATTGTAGACCTCTGTGTAACAACATAACTGCTCACATTCCCCTCTTGATATGCCTGGCTGCTCAGCTCCGCTACCAAAACTGTCTAGTACAGACTTATACCAAAGGTTGGTTTGCTTACACCTGTAGTCATAGTTGTGTGTAGTGCTCCCACAGGGTACTGCATACAAACTCTGTCTAACAGCTATCTGTTTAGAAAGCCATACCAGATGTATACTCGAAGAAATGACAATCTCTTGGACGAGATCCCCGAAGGAATATGAAAACTAGAGAAAAGCTGGTGATGTCACAAGAAGTGAGAATGACGCACTAAGAAGATTAGAAGAAGAAGAAGAAGATGTACAGCCCCTATAGAAACTGATGACAAAATAAGGAATCAAGTGAATGTTCCGACATGGAAAGAAAATTGCATGCATGTGTGACACTGCAGGAAATGCAAGCCATTCAATAAATGTACAGATGCAGCAACGCAAGTAGACCAAGTGATCATAGAAGCTAGCTATATGTAGTGAATAGACTGCAGGCAAAGCCGCCATTATATAGTGTCTGGACATCAGTGCCACAAATATGAGTACGTTCAAACCCATAGATAAAGAAGGATCGAGAGCTGTGTGAGTCGCAGCAAAGAATTAGTTTAAGATCGCGGACTTCAAGGGTGTAGCTGTCTGGCCCGATATCAAAGCTGAAGTAAGCCAAGGCCGGTTATCTATTCTCAAAGGCAGCAAACATGAGAAGCTGAATCGCTCCTTATTAAGGTGCAAAGAAAGAACACCATGAGTGTCAAGTTTTATTAATTCAAGAAAATTAAATTCTGCAAAATGGGGCAAATTGCGGTCTCCTGTCACGTGGACCAAGGATGGAAATACGAAATAGTTGGGCATGCAGGCTAGAACTGTGGTAAGAGTGTGCCTGCACTGCCTTATATTCCCAGAGATGAGAATACATCGCAAGGCCAAGTTCAAAGGCAATCCGGATAGCTAGAGGGGTACGACAAGGCTGTTTAATAGCCCCACTGCTCTTCATTCTTTTTATGGCAGATCTGGCCAATTGGCTGCAGGATATTGGTTTAATATCTCCAACTATTGGCAATGCAAAAGTAAATTGGTTAGCCTATGTGGATGACATAGCAGTCCTGGACTACTCACAAGTGGGGTTGCAACGTCTGTTGTCCACATTAGAATCTTATGCAAGGATCAATAATTTAAACATTAACCCCACAAAATCCAAGATCCTATTATTCAAGAGACCAAATAAAATAGTGAAGAATTTTGCTTGGCATTTGGATCAGTCTCCAGTAGAGGTCGTTTCTGAATTAACTTATCCGGGAGCCACATTAAGATCTTTTCCAACAAAGAGTAGCCTACTGTT
Source organism: Ambystoma mexicanum (assembly GCF_040938575.1). Lineage (NCBI taxonomy): Eukaryota > Metazoa > Chordata > Amphibia > Caudata > Ambystomatidae > Ambystoma > Ambystoma mexicanum. The sequence goes on from NC_090936.1 coordinate 665,536,435, forward strand.
AGCTATTGATCTAAAGCTAGTGAAATTAGGTGCACAGATGAAAAAAATCAACGCTACGTTTGGCAAATTCTCCATTCTTCCCCTCCTAGGATTCTAAGGTAGTTCCCTTAATTCTATATGGTTTGGACTACAACTCTGTAGCTATGGAGATAGACTGGGATATAATAGAAGCAAGGATATGGAAACGTACCTTGGCTCTGCCAGACTGTGCACCTATCGTTTGCTTGTGATATGAACTTGGTCTTCTATCACTCAGATCATGGCTGGAATGGAAGTGGTTGGCTCTTTACAGATTAATTTTAGATTCTCCAAAGAACTCCCTCTTTGAGGAAACCGCTATAGAATTACAATTGGGGAATAATGGTTTCCTGCATAGATTTGGGCAAAAGTGTCTGGAAATATTGTCTGGCTGTGACTGATGTTGAATTGCTTCTTCAGAATCCACTAAAGGTGAAAGAAAAAATGAAATTGAGTGACTGGATAGGCACGATTGATAGTATGCGAAAAGCTAAAAGATCAGCCTCTCTGACAATGTTGGATAAAGAACTTTCATTTGTGCCGGCCTATCTAAAGAAGTCTCCTAGCCCCTGGTTTAGATCTTTTCTGAGATTTCGTTTAAACCTACTTCCTACTCGAGAAATTCTAGCCACTAGAGACAAGGAAGGGGGGGGACTCTTCCTATTTGTGACAGGTGCCTTAGCAACGAAGTCTAGACCATTAAACAACTATTATCCAATTGTCTTGGGACTTGGAGTATTAGGGCTAGATACTTTAATAGATTTGTTCACGATAAGTCTAGTCTTAGTTCTCACGATTTGTGGGCGAGACTTTCTTCTGGTAATGAGATGGCTCTTTCGGTTGAGGTGGGAAGAGTTCTAAAGGTTCTAGAGTTAATAACAGACTGAATTGTTTGACTCTCAATATTGTATGTTTTGCTTTTTATGTTTTTCAGCTTGTGTAGTGATTGATGATTTTTTTTAATCCGTTTTATTTTTTTGTATTGTCTTGTCTAAATGTGCTAAGTCAATTTCTGGCTACCGCACAATAAACAAATAAAAAATCAAAGGCAATCCTCATGGCAGAAGGCATGGACAATGAGATGTCGGGCTAATTGGGTAGGAAAGTCAGTCATGTCCACCCCCCGGCACCTGGGTCTGAGCTTCTGTGCTGCCAAGGAGCTGCATGTTCCAGACATGGCACAAGCGTGCCAACCATTTGTAGAGGGCCATATAACAAAGGGTGTTCTAGTTTGCAAGCCAATAGTATTCTGTGTACTTAAGTGTTGAAGATGACTTGCACTAGAGGTGGGTTTAAGTCATCCACCTGATTGTAGAGATCCAATCACAATCCTAGTCCCTATAGAAAGTATACTTAGATGTTCCCCTTGAACATATCACAATCCCTTGTAGGTTTTTCTCATTTGCCATGTAGTATGATGTCACTGCTGACATTTTTTCTATAAAAGAAGGCTATTATGAGAAATGCATGGCGAGCTTGTGCAACATCCGTTGAGGTCTGTTGTAATTCCCTTTTTTAGACAATGGATATTAAAACAGTCAATTTGGACTTTGCCAACTTTCTGAGTCGGCCAGATTACATGGTGTAAGAGTTACTCTGCATCCCATCCTTTGCATGATGTGTTACTGATTAAGGACCTTATGTTCACTTGGTAGCAATGTCAGATGGTTCTGACCCATCGACCTGTTAACTCCAGAATTTGGGACGATCCGGCATCCTCTGCCATTTAGCCGGAAGATCGGAATGTTTTCCTGTGGAGAGTGGCCGAATAGAAATCTTGCAAGGAAACTAGAGACAGTGGGCAAGGTCCCTCTGATGAAATCCCTACCTGGTTTCCACAGGCGCTTTGCGGACGGAAGGCGAAAGTGGTAGGTTGGAAGAGGAGACAATACCAAAGGCCTTGATTCAAATGATCGAATGGCGAGTTAATTGAGGGGAATGGCAAATTAAGGAGACAGGATTGTGTTAATTTTAAATTAACAGGAAATATTGTGTGAAGAGAAAAAGATTGTGCCTCACTGTAACGCTCACCTGATTCCCACGGAGGCACCGACCTGTTCTGGACTGCTATGACCTCTTCTAAGGTGATGCGCAGGACTCGGAAGACGGACTGGACCAGACCCCCAAACCTCGCCTGTCTGGCCCATAGAAGAATCCTTCTGTAGATGGAAAAGGGGATTAACTGTCTGCTGGATAATGTGTCGGATTCCCCCCTTCCCACTCCCACTCCTCGAACCCCCTCCGCGATTCCCCGTAGAGTCTCACCTTGGAGTCTGAAAAGACGAGCTCTCCATCCTGCTTCCGATGCAGGGGCGCGTTGATTTCCAGTTACTTCACTGGATCTCGGGTTTGGTGAGTATTCAACTCCGCTTGACTTTTCCGATATGAGGCCGTAAGTATTCAGTTGCAAAAGTTCAAGCCTTAATTGTTCGTTGTCCTTTTCTCTATTTCAGATGTAGGATGAAGAATCCGCGTAGAGGAATGGATTCGCCGAAGGTAAACTCTGGTGAGTCTTTTTGATGGATGGTTCCCTTAGTGATCTTGCTTTCACCCACTAATGCGTGTGTCTTTTTCCCCTTAGGGGCCAGGGTATGGCAGTGCCAAAGAAGCGGCGCCGACCTGAGGTGTGGAAAGATTGTCCCAACAAAAATAAGTTAAGTCTTAAGGTGGAAGAATCAGGCCTTCCTCAATCTGTTCCTTCGCTCACCTTTGTTTCGTCTCTTTTTCTCCTTAGGCGCTGAAAGGTGACGGATGGTGCCAATGGTCGCTGAAGAGCCCGAGGGTGCCCCGTGAAGGTGAGTGGAATGCGGCGCTGCAGCGACCGATGCGATGCGCTTCTAAAAATAATGTCTTTTCTCAGGATCGTCGGAGTGATGGTTCCGGACTCCGGATGGAGGTAGGTAAAGTTCGATTATTCACCTTTCTCTCCTTTCCTTCCTTTTCAGGTGTTCCAGGTTGCAGGCGGGCGTGGCTGGAGCCAGGATGCAGGAGCAGACAGTGAGCGTCCAGCTGCTAGATGCAGAACAACGCGAAGCGTGAGCTGTCTGGGCGGGGTTTAAATAGCCCCCAAAGTATAAGTATTCTTCCTCAGCCACGCCCGAGTGGTAAAATACTTCCATAGGTAAAATAGTCCCTTTCAGACCTCAAGGAGGTCTGGATCCGGCAGCATGGTCTGCATCAGGTAAGTCCATCCAAGCACTCCCATAATGAGCCTGGCACCTATGGTGCCAGGACTGATGCCTTCTATGAGCCTGGCGCCAAAGGCGCCAGGACAATGTCCAAAGAGCCCCTATAAGGGGTTGCTGGGTCCCTCCCTGGGGACATTATGTCTGCTTTCGGGGACGCTGGGCCTGAACTGGCTTCCCGGGAGTAGGCATCATGACAGCACTCTCCCCCAACGCCCCTCCCAAGATGGTTCCCTTCGGCGGTTTTGGTTTGTTTGGGAAAATCCGGTGAAATTTCTTAATTAATCGAGGTGCATGTACATGGTCACTGGGTTCCCACGACCTCTCCTGAGGCCCGTATCCCTTCCAATCGATTAGATAGAAAAGTTTTGACCTTAACATCTTTGAATCTAAAATGTTCTTCACCTCGAATTCAGGTTCTCCGTCTATTTGAATAGGTTCTGGAGCCTTGATTAGTCTGGTTCCAGGTTGCACTGGTTTCAAAAGTGACATGAAAAACAGGGTGAATTTGCATGTTAGCTGGTAAATCAAGTTTAACGGCCGCTGAATTGATTATAGCCATAATGGAGTAAGGCCCCAGATATTTTGGATTAAAAGTTCGAGGTCCCTTGAGCGATAAGTGCCTGGTAGCCAGCCATACTTGGCCCCCAATATGGTACTGAGGTTCTTCACTCCGATCCAGGTCAGCATTCTTCTTGTATTTTCTCTTGGCTTGTTGTAAATGTGTAGTTGCTTCTTTGAAGGCTTGGGTAATTGTAGAATGCAGATGGTCCACTGCGGGCATTCCGAGGCATTGAGGCGAGTCGAGGTCGGTGATGCCCATATAAAGTATAAAAAGGACTTTGCCCAGTTCCAGACTGTACTGAATTATTATATGCATATTCGGCTATCCAAAGAATGTCTTTCCAGTTACTTTCAGATTGCTGCAACATACACTGTAAATATTGCTCAAGGGTCCGATTCGTCCACTCTGTTTGACCATCGGTCTGAGGGTGGTGACTAGTCGATAATGTTACATCGATTTGAGCCAATTGACAACATCTACGCCAAAAGTGGGAAATTAATTGGCTTCCCCGGTCTGAGATTAGTACAGACGGGAATCCATGTAAACGAACAATATTTTCAAGAAATTCTTTGGCTAGAACTGAAGCTGGAGGTAAACCTTTCAATGGAATGACAGGGTGTGCCAAGGTGCTGGCGGAATGTCTAAAGGTTGAAGGAGACCGGCTGGTCTTTTCTTTTGGCCTTTATTTTGGGCGCAAACACCACAGGACATCACAAATGATTTAACATCTTTTTGCCAAGAAGGCCACCAGAATTGTCGTTTCACCTTTTCTTCCGTCTTGGCAATACCGGGGTTCCCCTCTATTAGTGTATCATGATAACGAGAAATAACGAGCTCTTGTAATTCCTTGTGTGGCAGAAATAAGCGCCCTTGGAAATAAGGTAAATCATTATTTATAGTAAAGTCAGATCCCTTTTGTACCCAATCCTGTAAGTCTGTAGGGTCCAGGAGTTGTTTAACTCTAGCTTGAATGTCTTCAAGCGTTTGTAAAGAAGTCATGCCCAAAATTCTCTGTTCGGGAATTATCGGTGCAGGTTCTGAGTTAGTATCAGTTTCTCCCATTCCTATTCGGGATAGAGCGTCCGCTTTGCCATTCTTACAGCCAGGACGATACGCGATTACAAAATCGAATTCCGCAAAAAACAAAGCCCAACGGAGCTGTCGAGATGACTGAGCCTTGGCGGTCTTTAAATACTGTAAGTTCCGGTGGTCGGTGATCACTATGGTATGTCTAGCGCCAAGTAGATAATGCCGCCAGGCTTTAAAGGCAGATTTAATGGCTAACAGTTCTTTGTCAGTGATTGCGTAGTTGACCTCGGGTGCCGAGAATTTTCTGGACCAAAATGCAACGGGATGCAGTTGGTTAGTTTCGGGATCTCTTTGAGACAGGACAGCTCCCATGGCTAGGCTGGATGCGTCAGTTTCGACGACATAAGGGAGATCTGGGCACGGGTGCTTCAATACAGGTGCGGAGGTAAATTTAGCTTTTAGTTCCTGAAAGGCCTGCTCGGCTTCTTCAGACCATTTGAAACGTTTATTTTTCCTTAAGAGCGCAGTGATGGGTTGAACCACACGAGAAAATTCCGGGATAAACCTGCGATAAAAATTGGCAAAGCGAAGCATGCTTTGAACACCTTTCACGGAGCTAGGCGATGGCCATTTGAGGATAGCATCCACTTTTCTTGAGTCCATGCGGTCTCCTTTAGGTGTCAGGATGAAACCAAGAAACTCGACTTCTGTGGCATGGAAAACACATTTTTCAAGTTTAGCAAATAGTTTGTGTTGGCGCAATTTCTCGAGAACTGCCCCGACATGTTTTCTATGATCAGATTCCGAAGAGGAGTACACAAGAATGTGATCGATATATACGACAACACAAACGTCGATGAGTTCCCCGAAAGACATTGTTCATGAAGTATTGGAAGGCAGCCGGTGCATTGCACAATCCGAAAGGCATCACCTGGTACTCGAATAGCCCATATTTGGTGCGGAAGGCAGTTTTCCATTCATCGCCTTCCTTTATTCGCACCAGATGGTAGGCCCCCCCGGAGATCTAACTTGGTGTATATGCAGGCATCCTTCACCTGGTCAAGGGGTTCAGGGATCAGAGGCAAAGGGTATCGGTTTTTAACAGTTATCTGGTTCAATGCGCGGTAGTCAATACAAGTTCTGAGGTCGCCTTCTTTTTTAGGCACGAAGAATAAAGCCGAGGATGCAGGAGACTTAGACGGGCAAATAAAACCATTGGCTAGATATTGATCTACATATTGTCGTAAATGAAGATTCTCGGGTTCGGTAAGGGCATAGATCCTGCTGCAAGGGGGTTGTGCACCGGGCAATAGATCGATCTGGCAATCGTACGACCTGTGAGGCGGTAGAGTGTTGGCCTGTTCCTTTTGGAAGACGTCTTGAAATTCTTGGTATTCTGGCAGTATTTGCAAAATGACAGGGGTTACTGTAGCTAAGCCAATATTTGGATTTCTTGGATAACAGGTTTGTGCACAATCTGGAAAGGTTATCCTCTTTGCTCGCCAGTCAATTCGAGGATTATGTGTTTCCAACCAAGGGATTCCTAGAATTACTTGAAATTGCGGAGCCTTGATTACATCAAACACGATTGCCTCCCGATGTCCGTCTTGACCCAACAATGTCACTTCAGTAGTGGAGTGTGTTACCGGCCCAGAGGCGATTTCGGTTCCATCCACTGTGGTGATGACATCCTTACTGGTTTGAGGGCAAAGAGGGATGTTGATCCTGGAAGCCAATTCACGATCCACATAGTTTCCTATAGCCCCACTATCGATGTATGCCTTAATGGCATGTAACCGCCCAGGCTGCTTCGGATTTACGAGGGCCATTGGCATGATGAAATGCGAGGTCAGAGTTTTTAAGCTCGGCAAGCGGACGCCTACGCTTGTCGGGCGTGGTCGTTTCCCGACTCAGATGCCATCAGGTTCTTATCAGCGACTCCTACCGCCTTCTAAGACGGTTTATAGGGCAACCTCGTAAAAAGTGTCCAGAAGCCCCACAATAAAGGCATAATTGCATTTGCCGTCTTCGTTCACGCTCTTTTTGATTTAAAGGGCCTTTAACCCCTCCAATTTGCATAGGTTCAGTAACATCGGCACCCTTAGGGTTAACATGGGTTTTGACCAAAACCCGGGTCTCAAACTTGGACCGATCTGTCTTTCTGTTTTGAAGCCTGTGATCTAATTAGACCACCAAGTCTATATATTCAGAGCAGTCTTGGGGTGGATTTACGACCTGGGCCAGGACATCCTCAAGTTCTCCACGTAGACCTCGATGGAATAACTTGATTCTTTTATCCTCCGGCCATCCAGTCTCCACAATTAACCTATTGAAGTTCGCGATATAAGCTAAGAGGTCCAGGTTACCCTGTCGTAGGGATAGAAGCTTGTTGTCAAGGGCCTGTCCCTGAGAATGCCGCGCAAAAAGTCTTTCCATGCTTGTCTGGAAGGCTTGAAAGTTCCGAAGGATTGGGTCATCTTGAGTAACCAGTGGAACTGACCAATCCACAGCACAGCCGCTGAGATATAGTACAAAAGAGACCTTGGTTTGGTCGTTAGGGAAGGCCCCAGGTCTGCAGAGTAAGTGCAATCGGCATTGATTCATGAATACGGCGAACATTTTGGGGTCCCCGGCAAAACGTTCCGGTGGGGCCAGTGGCATATTTCCAGGTTGATTCATTTGCACGGGGTGATTTGAAACCACTGGGGCGGAATTACCCCCAGAACCTGGTAAAGGAGTTTGACCAGCCTGACCTTGTAAAAGCTGTCTGGCAAGATCATCAGTTCGTTCTTTAGATACAATTTACTCTCTCCTCCTGGCGAGCGGAATGAACTTCAGCCTGTAATTCCCCCAATAGCTGGGCCAGCTGGTCTGTCTCGGAAGTCTCCATAGCGCCCGGGTGGGAAATTGTAGGTAGGCTTCGCGTTCTGTAACGCTCACCTGATTCCCATGGAGGCGCCGACCTGTTCTGGACTGCTATGACCTCTTCTAAGGTGATGCGCAGGACTCGGAAGACGGACTGGACCGGACCCCCAAACCTCGCCCGTCTGGCCCGTAGAAGAATCCTTCTGTAGATGGAAAAGGGGATAAACTGTCTGCTGGATAATGTGTCGGATTCCCCCCTTGCCCCTCTCACACTCCTCGAACCCCCTCTGCGATTCCCCATAGAGTCTCACCTTAGAGTCTGAAAGGACGAGCTCTCCATCCTGCTTCTGATGCAGGGACGCATTGATTTCCAGTTACTTCACTGGATCTCGGGTTTGGTGAGTATTCAACTCCGCTTGACTTTTCCGATATGAGGCCGTAAGTATTCAGTTGCAAAAGTTCAAGCCTTAATTGTCCGTTGTCCTTTTCTCTATTTCAGATGTAGGATGAAGATTCCGCGTAGAGGAATGGATTCGCCGAAGGTAAACTCTGGTGAGTCTTTTTGATGGATGGTTCCCTTAGTGATCTTGCTTTCACCCACTAATGCGTGTGTCTTTTTCCCCTTAGGGGCTGGGGTGCGGCAGTGCCAAAGAAGCGGCGCCGACCCGAGGTGTGGAAAGATTGTCCCAACAAAAATCAGGTAAGTCTTAAGGTGGAAGAATCAGGCCTTCCTCAATCTGGTCCTTCGCTTACCTTTGTTTTGTCTCGGCGACGGATGGTGCCAATGGTCGCTGAAGAGCCCGAGGGCGCCTCGTGAAGGTGAGTGGAACGCGGCCCTGCAGCGAGCGATGCGATGCGCTTCTAAAAATAATGTCTTTTCTCAGGATCGTCGGAGTGATGGTTCCGGACTCCGGATGGAGGTAGGTAAAGTTTGATTATTCACCTTTCTCTCCTTTCCTTCCTTTTCAGGTGTTGCAGGCGGGCGTGGCTGGAGCCAGGATGCAGGAGCAGACACGGTGAGCGTCCAGCTGCTAAATGCAGAACAACGCGAAGCGAGAGCTGCTGTCTGGGCGGGGTTTAAATAGCCCCCAAAGTAGTTCCAGGTAAGTATTCTTCCTCAGCCACGCCCGAGTGGTAAAATAGTCCCATAGGTAAAATAGTCCCTTTCAGACCTCAAGGAGGTCTGGATCCGGCAGCATGGTCTGCTTCAGGTAAATCCATCCAAGCACTCCCATAATGAGCCTGGCGCCTATGGTGCCAGGACTGATGCCTTCTATGAGCCTGGCGCCAGGACAATGTCCAAAGAGCCCCTATAAGGGGTTGCTGGGTCCCTCCCTGGGGACATGTCTGCTTTCGGGGACACTGGGCCTGAACTGGCTTCCCGGGAGTAGGCATCATGACACTCACAAGTCCTGGCCTAGGGAGTTTTTCAGAAGAAGTCACCTCACACTCTAGTCAGAGTCATTAGGGTACATTTGAACAGGTTCATATAAGAAGAGTATTTAAATCCTGGTACAGGATTTTGATTAGAGACAAAAGAGGAAACAATGGTGATCATGAGAGATCCTTAGTATATGTGTAAAGTCGACTAGTTTGTCTTTTTTGTCTGTTGAAGTATGAATATTGAGGCAGTAGAAGCTGTGAAATTATTTTAATAATTGAGAAGCTATAAGTAGATGTCTTGGTGGAGAAATTGGTACCAATTCAGAGACAGACAGATAACTGAAATAGGGTAGGAGGCTTGAGTGGCGATTTTTGAGTGCACTCATTTATTGTTTTAAAAAAAATATTAGAAAGCGGTGAAAGAAGTATGGACAGTCAATTGAGACCTGACACAATGGGAGATATCACTCCTCTGATGCATTTATGTAAGACATTGCCAAGGCACACAGCCAAGCTCAAACAGTATAGTGCGGAATGGGTGAAAAGCATGGCAGATAAGATTTTCATGCCATGGCCACAAGGGGAATCATTGTCAAAAGTGGTATAGCAACACATGACCATATACTTGCATGCTGCGTACACAGGGAAGAAATTAGAGAAACATTTTGCTATTTTAGAACTTTGGAAGATGTACCAGGAAGAGAGAAAATATCTGCCACCCGAGGAGTGGATACTTAACCAGTACAAGGAGGGAGGTGGTGTTGAGCCTTCAGCTCCCCCTACCCCGCTTGAAGCGAAAGGCATTGATATGAAAGACGAAGGGCTGTATCCATCTAGGGAACTAAAAGCGGCGGCAGGGTATAGTAATCCTGCTTATAACAGTGACGATAGCCCAGAGGAAAGTAAGAGAGGAGACCTTCAAGATCCTCCAAGATAAGGAAGAAAAGTGAGCAACTGAATGTATCGACAGAAATAGAAAGAGATTAAGAGATGGGAAGGAGAGAAGGATAAAGCTGACAAGATAACACTTCTGCAGAATGAATGGATGGGAGGAGAGATATTACTCAAGATAGCATGGGAAGTTAGACAAAGAAGACGAAGACGAACAGGATAAAAAAAGACAGGGAACGTGAAAAAAGATGGAAGAAAGACTAATATAAAAGAAAGAGCAACGAGAACAGAAGTATCAGGAGGAGCAACAAAAGAAAGAAAAAAGGGCAGGGGAGCAAAGAAAGTATGATAATTGTTAGGGAGAATTCTCAGAAATGTGTTAATTCCTCTTTACCTTAGAGGCCCCCACTCTTTTGCTGGACTCTAGGACTTGCATTTGTTGCCTGGCGAGAGCAAGACCCCTTCCCCCCCCCCCTCTCTCATGTATTTTAATGTGATTTTGAACTCTGTTTCTTTTGGTTGTGGAGTCTGACAAACTCCATACGCATCATCTTTTGCATTGTGTCACACAGCACCTTCAGTGCAGTGACACAAGGAAGTCTTGCAGATTTCCCAAAGGTTTAAATGCCTTCTCTTTGACAAACTACTGTTTCCAAAAGCAATTAATTGAAATTGACTTTACTTACATTTGTAACCCCTTTGTCTAGCTTCTCATGTAACATTTATATGTTACCCTTTCCTCGATGAATGGCTGGTGGCAGTGGTTTACTTTTAACTACCGTGCATTTGCAGTAAAGCACCCAAGGTGCTTGTCAAAAAGGTACTTTGTCAAAATGGCCCCGGTCTTTTTTCGCCATTTCTTTGTGGAAAGGTCCTTCTTGAGATTTACGCTAAACCAGGTCTGGTCCCTTTGTTCATTTTGTCTTTGGAGGGATTCACAAGTGAAGCCTGCCTATGGCTCCAGGGTGTCTGGCAGGGGCAGGAAGTGAGTGAGTGAGGTGCCCAAAATCCCCTGTGCTTAGTCTCCTAGGAGACAGGAATTCACTCTTAGGTGATTGGCTGGCTGGCTGTCCGGCAAGGACAGCCACCCTACTGGATGACTGACAGCTGGGCTGGAATGAACGGGAGAAACCTGCATAAAAGGCGAAGCTTTTTGGCTTGGAAGGCAGAGTCAACCACTGGACAAAGGAATCTGAAGAAGAACTTTAACATGCTTGCTGCAACTCCTGGACTGTTGGTTTGCCCGGTGAAGCCCTGATGTTGTGCGTAAACTCCATTTCGTTTCAACTAGAGAAGCCCTGCAAGGACGACTTCTCCCCTTGAGTTGGTGGGACCAATGAACTCCAAACTAAGCCACCTGGACATCCTCTTGGAGCTGGTTGAATTTCCACTGCAGATGCTGCTGGAACTGAATAGCCAGGGAGAGGAACACCAGATTGTGTGCGTTACTTTTAAGTTGACCAAGAGCTCCAGGAAGCAGGAATGACCAAGCGTGAGCCACCGCAACTGAGTGCTGGACACCAGATGCAAGGAAAGGCCATCTCAACAGCAAAGAGCCTGCGGTGGTACTGTTTGCTTAGATGCGTGGAGCTGAAACCGTGAATTGCCACTGAATAGAAGTTAGTGCTTTTCTGTCGCCGATCATCCCGTTGCAGTCAGGAGTCCTCCAGACGTCCTCCCTCTTGTCCCCATGACTGAGGCCCAGGAACACAGGATCTGCAGAGCTGCACAGGAACAGAAGCCAGCCAAAGCCCTTTTCTTCCAACCAAAAGGTACTGTGTAATCTTAGCGAACTTACCTCTTGTAGTGTAACTGCACTTGTCCTCGGTTGAGACTTGTTGTGGTTGCTTTTGTAGAGTTGCTGACAGCTTCTTTACTTCACAAGCCTAAACAGCCTGTGGCCCTGCTTTGATTTCTTTTTTTCTCCAAAGATTTCAAAAACATTGTGTGGGGGGCGTGGCTAGCAACGCGATGACGACGTAGGTCTCTGTCGCTGCCGCGACCGCCGCATTAATCCTGATAAAATTGCCTCTTACCACCAACTGCAGGGTGTAGAAATGACCCCTACACACAGCGGACATCACTGTGCCCATCCGGACCGCGGGACGAAAGACATTGGATGCTGGGAACGGAGCTGTGCCGAGGCGAAGGTGGATGCGGGGCCGCCTGGCGTACTCCCAAAATGGCCCCCTAAGCGAAACGATCCTGTGTTTGGCGCGTACTCTGCGGGGCAGCCCCGTGGCGGCCTTCATTAAGCTCCCTGGGTGATCTGCATGGGGAAGCGTCTCCGGTGCGCGGGGGCTGTCTCGACAGGCCGCCGGCCCGCGACCCTGGACGGAGAAGAGGGCGGAAGGAGTTGTGTGCCCTCCCACGGACCTGGAGCGGCTGCCGCCTGGTGAGCGGGACCCCGAGTGAAGTGGACCAGCGGAGGCAGTGGGCTGACGCGCCCTGACCCTGAGGAGCCATCTGCTGGTCTCACCCTACACGAGGGAGGCCAAGGCAGGGCCACGCGGGTGATTGCCCGGGCGCCGACAGACCTCCCCCCCCCATCGCCCCAAGACACAAACTGGTCCGAGCGGGTGGCCTTACCAATTAATAAGCCTGTGAAGTGGGCCCCCCCCCCCTCCGAGAGGGGAGGAACCAGGGGCGGGTGACGGGACATAACACGAGCAGGTCCCGAGTCCTCCCCTTTGGCCTGCAACAACCCCAGTTTGAAACGACACCCAGCGAAGTGGCCCTTCATGAAATTAGAGTGCCCTCAATGTGCAGAGGGGTCTGGAGATCAGCGCTGCCTCATTCTATGCAGAATAGTGGCAACACACCTATGAGATCCTGAACAGCCTCACTCTGTAGAGGGCCACTAACCTGTTTTCCGACCTGTGAACTGCCTTACCCGGGACACCCTACACGCCGTGCTCTGTGCCATTGAACCACCGCCCACAGTAAGGGTCCCCTTCGAGGAGGGTGAGGGAGCTGCAACACCCTCACGACGGGCTCAACAACCGACGCTTCCCACGCCGGGAACACTGCGAATACTGAAGCGATCCAAAGGAGGGGGTCAGCATAACCCCATAGCACGTAATACACGGATTACGGAGTGGTGCATCGTCGTGTGGGCCCCAGCGACACCGAGGGGAGGACAGCAAGAAAACCCCAAACCCCGGCAGGAACACAGCCTGTGGCACGACTCAGTACACAATCTAATGCCCCAGAACACCGAGATGCCTCTACTGATCACCAGGGACTGAACTGGCGGTGGTGTGCAACGCCACCTCTACAATCAGCGGGCTTTGCCCCTGATCACGCCACCTCTCTTCCTGCTGTGGCACACGTACGCGCGGGAGCCATAATCATACACGCTGGGCCGTGCAGCCAACCGCAATTCAGGCCACGCTAAGCCTGAGCGCCTAGAGACAGTGATTACAACTCATGAACAGCGCACGAACCCTCTGAGCTAGCGCCTCCAAGACCGCAAGAGGCAGGAAGTAAGCCCGGCACTGCAGCAACAAAAGGACAGCCTTACTGTTCTGCCACTACACAGCCGTGGTAGGATCGACCCAGCAAACACCCAATGAGACCCTGGCAGGAACATTGCTAAAAAGCCACGACTGCCGGGCTGAGAGCCGACCATGGGCAAAGAAAAGACGAAGAAGCCCACTATGCAGAATAGAATTGAACAATACACTGTGCCCCTGTCACAAAAGGCAATCAAAGATGCAGAGAGAGGGTCTGATGTATTGGGTAAGGAAATGTAAGAGTATACTGCTTCCTTGATTGCTAGTGCCTCTTATTTCTTGTCAGCTGCTGAGACAACAGGAGAGGCCTGAAGCTGGAGAAGAGAGCGACATCACCGAAGAAAATGTGGACTTACGTAAGTAGCCACCATTGTATCTGGGGGACTAAGTCCTCTTATGCAATTTCTCCAGAAAGTGGGATGCACCGTGTTTCACGGGACCAGATATTGTTGAACTAATCACTGAGCGAGCAGTCAAACTTGTCGGGAAGAACACTTGGAACCACCCGAGGGACATCAAGCCCTACAAAGCGGTGGCCTCTTCTAGCATCCATATCAACAGTGCCAACGATCCACAAACAGAAGAGCAGAACAATAACTTGTAATCAGCACAAGCCAGCAGAGGACACCTGATGGTTACCGCTCACGTGCAGGAGAGATAGGGCAAGGCCTTACTACACATCGAGTGAGGGCATACTATTTTTCTTTCCGCACACATTCATTGTGAAAGTGTGACTGTTTTTATTGCATAGTTCCATGATTCCCAGTGAGCCTCATCCTCATCCTGAAACTTTCCAAGGCCAATTCGTTAGGAGGTCTAACAGCACCAGAAGACGCCACCCTAATGTGTATTTCTGCATCTACATAACCTATTTGTCACAAGTATATCCACACCTGGAAAGGGGAAATCTATCTGTACTGTCAGTATTACGCAAACCTAGAATAAAAGCTCTGTCGGAACAGCTATTCCTTCTTACTATGGCAGACTATTTTGCAGGCATTGAATTAATACAATACTAACCCAATAACGCTTGTTTTGTGCATTCCAGGCAGACAACTGATATCGTCAACTACACAAGGATCCAGAAAGGGTGTAAGTGATGGATGACATTATTAAAAGAATGATTATTGTGTCTTATTCTTATGTGGTATTTTCACCCTCATCTTTTGGTGAGTATCTTATACTGCTGTATCCTCTACTAACAACCCCAACTCTAGCAGGTGGAACGACCACGTCAGCATTGTGAGTACACTGCTAGAGTATCTAACATGTGGTACAAGCATGTGACAAAGGTTGGTTAAGAAACCACTGGGGAGAGCTGCTATGTCTGCTCACTAATCCCCTACGCCAGGAGGGCCTCCAGAACACTTATAGCAACTGAAATACCAGCAGCAAGAGCACAATGCTTTATGTACCTATCCATGGTTACAACCCAGGGAAGATTCCAAGGAAAAACAGCAACATTGAGATGGATGTCCAAGGCAACATTTCCCTAGGAGGACAGTTATATAAAGACACCCGACATGATGAACTATTACTGGCAGCTAGACCAGGATATACAATACATAGCTGACAGCCCACAGAAGAGAGAGACAAAAAGGATAACAAAGAATTACCATGCCCTAAGAGAGGACCCAAGGGAATAGGAAGAGTACCGGGATGTTGGAAAAGACCGCAAATGCTTGCGTATGGCCAAATATACACAGCTGAAGGATGGAAGGAGGGAGTAATAGGTAGCAAGGCACACACCATAGAACAGGCACCGGTAAACGCAGTACAAGGAGAAAATGACAAGTGCCTGAAGGAATGGGATGAAAGCACCAAGTTACTGACTTGGGTGGACAATGAAGCTGGACCAATGCCCATAATACCACTGAAGAAACCAGCATTGTGTTTCCAGAACGATGGAGCAGTATAGGTTGGCGAAAACACAGAGTGCAGGTACACAGAAAAACATCCAGCAATGAAGATTGGGATGGCAGTACCAATGTATCACTATTAGGTGTGCAGATCTAAGGCATACCAGAAGCTGCCATCCAGTTGGGGAGGAGTTGGTTTGTTGGTACACATCAATATGCCAGCACTAGTGGTACCGCAGAAGGACATCAAGATAGAAGATTTCCCCAAAATAGACAATATGAAAAGGAAGAAAAGGTCAGGAGAAGTGAGTAAAGTGAAAAGCGACAACTATTTCTCATCAGCATCAGAAGCATCACTGGACGATATGCCACCTGAACACCAGCTGTTCAGTAGGACAGAACTGTCTTTCACGTCAGTAGTACCAGCTGTGCAAACATACACAAACACAAAGTGGTTGCAGATAACGGGATGGGAGCTGATGCAGACAAACTCAACAGTAAATGGCTTCAACATGATAAAAGAAGAGCTCCCAGCAGTAAGGTTAATTGATGTCCAGAACACATGTTCTAGACCTTCGCATATCAATGGAAGGAGGTGTTTGCGCTAAAATCAGGAGTTCCTGTTGCACGTTTGTGCCCACAAATGACGGAGAAAATGATATACTGACAGAAGCCGTAATAAGATATCGAAAATGCAGACCAAAATGGAGGAGGAAGCCAAAGGAACAGTAAAGGACCAGGGTTGGCTGTCATATATATGGTCAAGGATGGCAGACAAACTAAAAGTATTACTAGGAGCACTAATAATAGTACTAGTAGGACTGTGTGAGATTAAGATCTGCAATCCACAATACGATTTGATAGGGATGAAAGTGTTAGTGGATATAAATGTTGAGGGTGAAAAGGACAAGATAGTGGAAGAAAGAAGAAACCTGAGGGCAAAGTTAAAGGAGTGCTCACTGTTCCTGACTGAGATAACATTAGAAGATCCCTTTGACAAGGTATGACGCAACCTGGAAGGAGACTGCAGTTACATGACATGGAGTTTCGATGACCATGCAAATTACTATGGACATCAACAAAGATATGGCTACCAAAAGCAACAGTGACTAAGTATGGTGGTTTGGTCGACAAGTCAACCAGGGGACTGGGGGGGGGGACTGAAGAGGGTCCTTGGGATGCCCCTCCTCACCCCCATGAGCATTCTAACCTGAAGAGTCAAGAACGCACAAACCAACTCACTGTTTGGACAGCCCCCAAGCGGGCCAATGACATCCGCATATGCGAAGAGTTATTCTCTTAGACAGCCATTCAAACCTTATCCTGTCAATGTCTCTATGGATACAGGTGCCACTACCCTGATCATGGCTCCAAATGCTTCAATGGATCCGACTGACAAATAATGGAAAACCATTATGCTGATGTCATTAGTGACACCACGACATAATCATGTTAGTCATGCAACAAACTCGCAGCCACGCACGAAGTTACACAGACCCACACGTGCGCACATGAAGAACATGCTTACACAGTTCTGTAGATAGGAGACAGATACATATACATACAGTCTAAAGCTTTTATTATTTTCCTCATTCGGCAAGTGCAGAAACGCTTCATGGAAGGCAAAACAAGAGATGCAGAGCAAGCTTGCAGACACTTATCGCAACTAACCCTATGGAACTGCAGGATCGTATAACAAGCCTGGAAGATCCAAATACTACAAACCTATAAGAAACATAGCACGGTATAGATATAGAGAAATCATAGTATAACTATAATAAGGTTACATGAAGCCACAAGCCACAGGACGAGAGGTGAAGAAAAGCAGAACTAGGCTGCACAGAACAGCAGGCCAGTGCTCGCAGCCAAGGTCAGAGACAAACAGCACATTTCAGAGTGGAGAGACAAGGAGCAAACTGCAAAAGAGAAGAATAAATCCTCATAAATTGCAGACCACAGAGCTCGATTTCATGATCCTCAACCAGGTGATCATGCAGCTGAGCCAGACAATGGTCATTTACCCACGGTGGACAGACGAACAGTTCTCAGGTCATTTACCCACGGTGGGAAGACGAACAGTTCTGAGCTACAGACTCAAAGTGAAACATGGATTCTTTAACAACGTTCCAACACTGAGGCACTCGCAGGCAAAAGTGGTAGCATTGACAATTACATTGGGAACACAATCTTTCTCATCACCTTGAGAAGGTGTATGTTAATGTTAAAGGATATTTGTACCGCGCACTATCACCACCGGAGTGGTCCCCTGGCGCTCTGGTGGCTCTGAAAAAGGGGAGGAGGGAGGGTGGATTAGTGGGAATAAGCTGGAAAAGTGCAAGAGAGCAGTGATGTGCTGTTGGCAGCCTCAGCCCGGTGGGTCCATTGGCTGGGCTTGGGGTGTTTTACGGTCGGTAGTCGTCGTGTGCCGTTGTGCAAGTCTATGTGTGGTTTGTTTTGTTGTTGCAGTGTTGTGAAGTTTGTGCGGATTGCTGCGTTTTAGGTTTATGGTTGTGTTTGGTTAGAGTTTGAGAGGTGTATGCAGACGGATGAAATTGTTAGTTGGTTGATTAGTTGGCATTGCTGCCCTTGCAATTATGGGATTCCATCTAGGTGCGGTACATGCTGACATTCACATTTCAATCTAGATGTGGCGCAAGCTAAACTTCAGGTCCCAACAGGTGTGGCACTAGCTAAAATTGGCAAGTAAGTTAATATGCGTCACAAGGCAACATTTACAATCCACTTACTGTGGTCACAAGTCTTCCCAAGTATGTATTGTCTAAGTCTATGGCAGTCTACGTTATTGAAGGTAAGGTAGAGTAACAGGGGCTTTCTGGAGTAGAGCAATTGCTCTACCCCTCCACCCATGCCACACTCACAGTTTTGTTGGTGTCTGCTGGCTTCCTTGGTTTCCCCTGCTGACACCTGCAGACACATATTGGAGCCTCCAATGTAGGAGCCGCCCTTTGCCTCGGGCCCTTAGCTGCAGGGGCTGCTGGGCAGAGGGCTGCCCAGGTCAAGTCCAGTATAAGGAGGGGTTAGCCAATGGGAGTCGGGGGGTGGGTGCGGGACGCGGTACTCTAGGGGAAAGTTGGGGAAGGAGCCTTGCAGACATCACGGGCCACAGTGGGTGAAAATTATGGACAAATTCAAACGCATGGCAGCCGGGACGCAGTGCTTACCCGAGGACCATGGTGGAAAGGTGGACTGGGCACTCGGGAATGATGCGGGCTGTTTGTTTCTTCAAACACGGCCTACGGGCAAATTGGGGCGCGGTGGGCGGGTCGGGAGGCGGGAGGTGGCGAACCACAAAGCAGGGAAGGGAGCAAGGGAACTAGGGCATGGGAGCAAGGATATTTTTAAATTAACGCAGTTTAGGGCAGGAAACAAGTCAAAATGGCCACAGAAAAACCAAGGGACACTCACCACATGGGTTGCAGGTGGACTGAGAATAGAGCTGGGTCCCAGGTCTGGAGAGATCAGCTCCAGCCAGTCAGGGAACAGAAATCCAGGGGTGGATGGTGTTAGGAAGAATTTTCATTTCCGTGCCAATTCCCTTTAACGTTACAGACCTCCCACCTCTTTTGCTGGACTCAGGGAATTTTATATTTTACTCCAGAGTGAAAGGGACCCTTTTCACTTTTCCTGGCTATGATTTTCAATGTTCCTTACTGTTTTATGGAGTCTGGTAAATTCCATAGGCATCTGCGTTTGCATTGTGTGACACAGCACCTTTTGTGCAGTGCCACTGACAAGTCCCTTGGACTTCTAATGTTAAATTTACATTTTCTTGGGTGAACTACTGTTCCCAAGAACAGTAAGATGACCCTTGTCTTACTTATCTTTACTTTATGGGCCCAGCACACACCAACCTATGTAGAGTGCTGGTGGATTACCTACCTATTCTTTTAACTCATTCCTCATGTAACATTTTGTTATACTAACTCACTTGAATGGCTGTTGGTAGTGGTTTCTTTTTTACTACCTAGTGACATGCATCTGCAGGCGGATACCTCAGATGCAGGGCTGCACCAAGTGTGTCCATTATCGCAAAATGGCCCCTGTATTCTTTTTTCGCCATTTGTTGTTTGTTTCTTCTGGGCTTTTTTTACTCGGTTTGCATCAGGTTTGAGTTCTTTGTGCAGTTTGCCTCTAGCGGGCTTCAGCCCTGCAGCCCGGCCAGGCTCCAGTGTCTCTGGAAAGGCAGGAAGTGAGGGAGGGTCCTGAAACTTCTGTCCTTTGTCTCTAGGTGTGCCTGAATGAAAACAGTTCAATTTTTTTTTTTTTTTAAACTTTTATTTTTGCTGGCAGTGGTCGCTGACATACACACACAACAGGTCGAGAGTATAGTCAACAAGCATAACAAGGTACGTTGCACAGGAATGTTCACAAACAACAATATACATTGTCAGACAGAGTTCGGCTGAGTAAGATATTAGGGAGCACAATATACAGAAGTGGGGCTTAGGGCGAGCTGTCCGCCAAAGGGGCAGCGTCGAGGCCGTTAAGGTAGCTGTTGAAGGCAGTCCAAATGTTTTTGGGCCGGGACCGGCCTGGAAGGGTAGTGATGTAGTCCTCCTCACAGTTACGGGACCAGGTCACTAGATTTAGCCATTTCTGGAAGGTAGGAGGGGCCGAACAGTTCCAGTTTTGAAGGATACATTTCTTAGCAATTGCGCAACATACGTTTAGCAGTATGGCCTCCCCTCTGGCGCCCTTATCAACCCATAGACCAAACAACACCCCCAACGGATCAGGCTCGAGCACTGCATCGCAGAAACCGGACATGGTCTTAATAATCTCGTCCCAGAATGGGGCCAGGTTAGGGCAATCCCAGAACATGTGGAGATGACCTGCATCCTCCGCCCCGCAACGGGGGCAAAGTCGCGTGTCGGAGTGGGCGAATTTGGAAAGTCTGCGTGGGGTATAATATAGCCTATTCAGCAATTTGTACTGTATAGTGCGATGTCGAAAATTAAGGGAGACCCTACTGGTGTGGGAGCACATTTTACCCCACAATTGTTCTGAAATGACAACCCCCAGTTCAGAGGCCCAGTCCTCTCTCGCCTTGGAGGGCGGTGGTGCTGAAGCGGTGAGCAGGAGTTTGTACAATGATGAGACCACTCCACGCGCCCCCCCGGAGTTGGCAATGTAGGAGATGGCAGGGTGGTCTGGGGGTTCGCTGGGGAACACGGGCCAAGCCGCCCGGAACGCCGCACGGAGTCGATAATACTGTAGTAGCTCAAGTGGTGAGCCCGAGTGGGCTGGCTTCCACGTCTGTGGCGTTATGAATACCCCATCCGAGTAGAAGTCAGTAAGGGCCAGATAACCCAGGTCCCGCCAGTGCCGTGCCAGGGCTGTGTCATTCGTGGGTTCCAATCCGGGGACCTGCCATGCGGGGAGCCATTTGTAGTAAGGGTGAGCTTCGGAGTCTGCAGCGAATATCCGCCTCCAGGCCAGTAAGGTGGCCTGGACAGGGTCTATGGGAGAGTTAGGCTCATATCTCCGATGTAAGAGTAGGGACATAATATTAACACCGGAGGCAGCAAGGGTTTCAAGCTTGACATGCGGGCGAGAAGGAGGACCAGGGTACCAGTACGTGGCAAATTGTGCCTGCGCTGCGGTCCAATAGCTCATCAAGTCAGGGGCCGTGAACCCTCCCCTGTCGTAGGGAAGAGTCATAGCGCCCCACTTTTTCCGCACAGCGCCAGAGTGCCACAAGAACTGAGCACACAGCTTGTGTAGATCAGTGAAGTACCTCTTTCCAGGCCAGATGGGAACATTAGTAAACGTATACAAAAACTTAGGGAGCAGTATCATCTTGACCAGTGACAGCCGCCCGGCTAGTGATAAGGGAAGAGAGCGCCAGCGCTCCAGTTTGGCTTCGGCCAGTGCCGCCACTGCCACATAGTTGTCAGTCAAAAGAGCCTCCCTAGTCAAGGACACGTGAACCCCCAGATATTTGATCCCGTTGGGAGACCACCGGAGCGGGTACTCAGTGGCCGGCTGATGTGTGGAGTGCGTGAGGGGGAAAAGTTCGGACTTGGTGCAGTTTATAGTGAAGCCTGAGAATGTCCCGATGCGAGTGATGTCCCGGAGGAGAGGGTCAAGGTGGGAATCTGGGTCCCTAACGAACAGCAGGACGTCGTCAGCGTACAGGGAGACAATTTCGGGGGTGCCCTGAAGACGTATCCCTCTGCGCATGTGCCGTTCCCTGATGAAGTCTGCCATAGGCTCAATGGCAAGAGCAAACAGAATTGGGGAGAATGGGCAGCCCTGACGGGTGCCCCGAAAGAGAGGAAACAGAGCTGAAGTTTGAGAATTAACGCGAACTCTGGCAACCGGGGAGGTGTATAATAATCTGATGTACGAGATCATCCCAGGACCAATGCCCATGGTCTCCAGGACCAGCCACATGTATTTCCAGGAAACCATGTCAAAAGCCTTCTGGGCATCCAAGGTAACCGCCACCGCACCCACATTCTGGTCAATGCGGGCCATCACGTTGAGAAGCCGTCGAATATTGTGTGATGTGGATCTGCCAGGGACAAAACCGGATTGGTCCTCATGTACCATGTAAGGCATAACCGGAAGAAAGCGATTGGCAATCACCCTGGCGAAGATTTTCGTATCCAGGTTCATAAGTGAGAGGGGGCGATATGAACCACATTCATCAGGCGGCTTGCCAGGCTTAAGGAGAACCGTGATGACAGCCTCGCGTAGAGATGGGGGAAGAGAGCCCAGGCGCAGGGATTCGTTCCAAACCTCGAGCAGTTCAGGGCCCAGTATGGCTACATGCTCCTGAAAGAATTCAGCCGTAAGCCCGTCGGGGCCCGGTGCTTTCCCCTTCGGGAGGCTGGAGATGGCCTCTACTATTTCATTCAGGGTAAAGGGGGAGTCCAACTGTTCCCTCGTAGCCTGGGAGACGATAGTGGTGGGGATCTGGGCGAGAAGCTCACGCATCTGGGATTCGCCATGTTCGGGGGGTTGCGAGTACAGTTCAGAGTAAAAGTCTGCAAAGGTCTCCAAAATGTGCTGGTCAGACCACTGGGTCAACCCGTTGTTATCTTTGACGCAAGTGATTTGGGCTAGGCCCCACTCCCCCCTGGCCAAGGCGGCCAGTGTTTTGCCAGGTCTGTCCCCCTCACCGTATTTCCGCGCCGCCTTAGGTCGGCTAAAGTACTGCACCTCCCTGATGGCCTGTTCGTTGAAAAACTTGAGTTCCTCGCTTATCTGGGAAAGGATGACAGGGTCAACCGAGGCAGGGTGGGCCCGCTCAAGATCTCGCAGTTTGGCTTTGGAGCGCGACAGGGAGGCCCTTATGGACTTGAGGACCCCGGACTCCCTAGAAATGGCTGCCCCCCTAATGAAAACCTTGAAGGCGTCCCAACGGATCCCCCGGGTGGTGTCCTGTGGTGAGTTGAATTCAAAGTAGGACTGGATATCTGACAGAATGTCAGCCCTGAAGACAATGTCCTGCAGGGCGGCCGATTTAAAGCGCCAAGTATTAATGGTGGGAGCCAGAATGCCCATATTGACAGTCAGTAGGACCGGTGAATGATCAGACAGAGTACGTGCAAGTATACGAATATCTGAAACCCTGCCAATCAGTTGGCCCGACAATAGGATCAGGTCAATTCTAGAAGAGCTGTCGTGCACCGATGAATAATATGTGTATTCCCGCGTTAGCGGATGAAGGGCTCTCCAACTGTCCAGGATGTCAAGTGACTTGCAGTGTGACAAGAGCCTGCGCGCTGCGCTCGCTAAGGGTCTGGGGGCAGAGCCGGTCCTGTCCACGGCGGGGTCCAAAATAAAGTTCATATCACCACCCCAAATGATCTGTACACCCACGTATCCCAGGAGTATGGACACTACTTGGTCAATAAATTCAGGGGAGTCTACATTGGGGCCATAGGTGTTCACGAGTAGATAATCTCTATTGGAGATGGCGCAGTGCAGGATAATGTATTTCCCCCTGAGTCAATATAGCTCCTGTGAAGAACGAATTTGAGAGACTTGTGGATTAGTGTCAGCACTCCACGGGCCCTTGTAGAATATGTCATGAAGTACCTGAGGGGTCCCCAGGTGGGTGCTATGCTTCTGGCCAACGGACCAGTGGAATGTGTTTCCTGCAGGAGTAATACCTTGCAGTGGTGCCTATTGGCGTAAGCCATGATCCTGCGACCCTTAGTGTAATTACTGAGGCCGCGGACATTCCATGTCATTATAGTCACAGCCATATTAGTGCCCTAGTCAATGAAATCCCTGGACAAGGAACCCAGGGAGAGTGATCCAACGTCAGCGGACGCCGGGTCCCCCGTCCCCCAGTACCGGACCCCAGTACCAGGGTCACCAGATCTCCCAATCTCAGAGTGACCATGACTGAAGCTGACACATGCATCTCGACAGGCTTAGTGAACATCCCACCATAGTTGTTGAAATACAGAAACAGGATGATGCATAATTAGACAAAAGCGACCCGATGTGTAGCCGGCTGCCAGCCCGCCACTACCATTTTCAAAAACATGTCCCCAATCCCCACCCATGCCACCTCCCACCCTCACTGCCCACCCCCAACTTGCAGTGTGAATCCCCCACCCTCCCCTGCAGGTGTCTCCAGCTAGCCTGACTCTCCCAAAAACGTGGAGGTCAGGGGGCGAAATCCAACAGGGATCACGTCCTTCCCGTGCCCAACAGGGGCACCAAAGCAGTGACAACCAACAAACCAAGAACATTGCAATTGCAGCGAGGTGTGCTGTAGCCGTGTGGGCGGCTTTGTGGACTGATGTGTAGGACAGCAACGCCGTCAGTAGCAGGTTCTGCGGTAAACGGATCACCAGACAGGCCTCCATAGCCAGCCGAGCACCGCGCCCGGTTAGGCGCTTAGGGGGCCTGAACCATAGGACTGTTGTGCGTCGTTTCAATGATCACGTTCCGATTGATGGATAACCTGGACGAAAAAAGAGGTGTCCGATCAGTGTGTAGCATCAGCTCAGTCACCCTCAGCCGGAGCTCCCGCCGGATTGGGAAGCGGCAGGTGCGCCTCGATGAATTTCACCGCCTCCTCTGGTACATTATGTGTAATTTTGAGGCGAGCTGGAAACAGGATAGCATAGGGGACATTCCGCTCTCTGAGTAGCCTCTTGACTCCAATGAATTGGCGCCTCTCTTGCTGGACCGCCACAGAGAAGTCCGGGAAGATTCTCACTGTGTGTGACTCGAAGCGCAGGTCACCCTTCTCCCGCGCCAGGCGGAGGATAAGATCTCTGTCTCTATAGTTGAGAATCCTGGCTATGATGGGTCTAGGGATGTTACCCGGTCTGGGCCTGGGAGACAGAGCCCGATGGGCGCGCTCAATTGTGAAATATGGGGACATGGCAGGGTCGCCCAGGAGGGCCTTCAACAAAGACTCGACCGCGTCTTCCATGCGACCCTTCAGGGCACTTTCAGGGACTCCGATAATACGCAGATTATTCCTGCGGGAGCGCGACTCAAGGTCATCACACTTCGCTTTCACATTTCGCATGTCTCGAGACAGTGACGCCACAGTGTCCTGTAGCACGTGTATAGCATCCTCGTTAGTTGATATACGGTTTTCAGTGTCTGTGATTCTAGTCCCCGCCTGATCCACCCGTGTTTTTAAAGAGGCAACATTGGCATTGATGTCGTCGAGTTTCTCGTGAAAGGAAGCAAAGTTTTTTGCCATGGCTTCCATGACCATGGTCAGGTCCGGGGCCGCAGGAGAAGGGCGAATGTTGACCACCAGCTCCTCAGAAATAGGCAAGTCCTGGTCAGCCTCCCCCCTCGGGACAGCTTTAGTAAATCTATCCATGGCACCCCCTTTGGAGGACCCCTTGATCTTGCTAGGCATCGTGGGTTGGTGCTCGGGGGTGGAACAGGTAGTGGTCCCAAGAACAGATACAAGAGTGCGGAGCCTATGCCAGGGGGGAGAACTGTGGTCGCCGAGGCTTCCCGGGGTGAAAGAGATCAGGGCTCAGCGGTAGCTGATTGGGGCGTGATGGTGTTGGGCAGCTCCCAAAGCCCACAGAGTGGAGAAGCCCGGGCCACAGAGGCAGCCGACCCGGGACACGGATCCAAGGGTGGAGCGCCACAAAGCCCCTCCGCCACACCCCCAGCACCACAGGCAAGTCACAAGCGGGGACGTAGCGAGCAATGTCCACTTTGAGGCTGCAGCGAATATCCAAGGAGGGGCACCCAGTCCAGCCCCTCCAAGCGGCCCAAAAAGTGGAGAGACTAGCAGCAGAGTCAGCGGGAAGGACGCGGGTGTCCAGACCAACCCGCCAGGAAGGGAGCCGCACTCAGCAGGAAGCCGACAGAAGGAGTGGCCCACCAACAGGAGAGAGCCGGGGCCAGATCCCCCACAACTAAGGGCCCCAGCCTCAGCCCCCAGCCGCAGCAGGCAGCGGCGCAGCGATGGGTCCCCCAACGGGCCGCAGTCCGCCCAGGACGGGGGGAGGGGCCGGGCCGGCTCCGCAGCTCCAACTATGGCGGCGAACACAGCCGCAGCAGGGATGTAGGGCACTCAGCTAGCCGCCTCTCACCTCCCGGGGGCGTAGCCCCGCACTCCCCCGAGCCCCCGCTGCCCCGCCGCCCAGCAGGGGACCGCGACGGAGAATCGCCCGCAGCCGGATGGATGGGCCGGGGCGCGCTCCGCGTCGGTCACGGCTCCGAGATCACAGTCGGGCCGCACCCCGGGGGGGCCGGGCACAGGACGCCCGGAAGCCGCCGGGGCTCCGATCGGGCCGCAGTCCGCCCGATCGAGCGCCCGGGAGAAGTGCCCAGGCCCTGGGAAGGGGGAGGGCCTCGGCCGACGCCGCGTACGCCGCGGGGGAGAGGGCCGGAGTCTGGTCGCCGGATCAGAGGCCTCGCACCTGGGGTCGCAGAGGAGCCGGAATTTCGCCAGGCAAAGGCGCTAAGATGCGAGGCAAAAGTATTGAGGAGATGAGCGTAAAACGCACAGTGTAGCCGCAGATGTCCGAGGATATCACCCAGTCCCACACGGAGCCCAAAAGCTAGGCAGCCATCTTGGGCTGCTCCACAGCGCCACCAAAACAGTTCCATTTTAAGTGGCTGGCTGTACTGGAGGACAGCCACCCTGCTGTGTGATTGACAGTCTAGGGCAGTGAATGAATGGGAACTTGCATAAAAAGTGAGGTTTTTGGGACTAAGAGCAGAGTAGACCACCGGAGGACAACATCCAAAGAAGACACCAGCAGCACCACTTGGACAGCAAAGTGCCTGGTGAAGGCCTGCAGCTATGCTGACCCCTTTTTGAGTAGACCGGGAAGACCCGTAAAGGACGACTTCCTCCCTTAGGCTGGTGGGACCAACTAGCCTAGAGACAAACTATTTTGGTGCTCCCAGACTTGCGGCGACTTTCCTAGGCTGCAAAAGCCCAATACCTGGGTATCTCGACCATCTGAATGCATTGTCGTCCGAATTTGGCCAGATCTTCGTGGGTATCCAGAGGACTCTAAGAAGCAAGAAATCCGCGTCCAGAGTCCCCCTATCCCAAAGTTGAGGCTAGGTCTGGAAAAGATCCAGGGATATGCTAATTTCGGGACTGTCGGGGCTGGGGGCTAGCTAGCCTTTTTGGTTGTAACCCCTGAGCTTATATCTGGGGCTACAACCAAAAGACCCGGGGCTCTGGCCCCTCAGCCCCCCACCCCCTTAGAAACGCCTCTGTGGCCTCACCAGAGTCCGGGACCAAGGGATCAGGAAATCCTAAACAGAGCTTTTCGTTCTTCATTGGCGCTGAAGAAAAGGCGCCAAAACCACAAAGAGCCACTGAATCAACGGAAATCATTGCTGCAGAGTCCCTCTCTCGAATGCTGCCGCAGGAGCCTGCCAGACCTTCCTCCCTTTCGTCACCACGACCTAGAACAAGGGTCTACTGCATTGCATCGTGAG
The DNA here is from genome assembly GCF_040938575.1 of Ambystoma mexicanum. Lineage (NCBI taxonomy): Eukaryota > Metazoa > Chordata > Amphibia > Caudata > Ambystomatidae > Ambystoma > Ambystoma mexicanum. The sequence goes on from NC_090936.1 coordinate 665,563,676, forward strand.
GGCAACCAGCTGGAACAGTTTCTTCATTTTCAACATACTGTGGGGCTTGGGGTATTTGATCCTTTTGCCATTTGGGGTGCTTCCTACCTTTGGGAGTGCGTTTTAACCCAACACCAAGCTGACCTCAACTTACCTGCATTGGCCTTACAGCTTGTGCTTTCTTTCTAAAGCTAACTCCTCTTGAGTTGCTGTGATTTCTCTTTTGAACACTCACTATTTAAGAACATTTATCCAAGAAGAAAAGCATCAGGACTTTGTCTATTGACTTTGGCTGTCCTGGCTCCCTAAAGGCCTCCTTCTGAACCTATTGGCTTTGGCAGTGCTTGTTCCCTAACAGGTCTTAAATGTTGAACACTTTAATGCTGGGATAATTGACTGCCTGCATCCCTTTGGGAGAATCTAACTGTTCTTATAGCCTATCAGTCTGTTCTGATCTAACCCTAACCTTTCCTTCCTGAAAAACTCAATATTGCAAAGGTGATAATATATAAATACTATACTGACCTCAAATGTCGCCACCTCCGGGTGCTGGAACATGTGTAACATATGAATGAATTACTCACCTGCTTTCTGGTTCACTTGTTGAATTGAACCCTAACTTGGAATTACTGTTACAGCTAATTACTGCTTTTAAAGAATGCTTTAAATATCTTTGTGTATAAATAAATAATTATAACTAAGTGTGTAAGTGTTTAATTGGATACTTGTATTTACTAGTTTCATTGCACAGCTCTACAGCTCACATTACCCTTCTTAGGATAAGCCTGGCTGCTCAGTCACACTACCAATGTTTGTAATACAGGCCTATATAAAAAGGTGGGTTTAATACCAAGGAGTTAAGTCTTGTGTAGTCCCACACCAGTTGTACTGCACCAATTCTTACCCAACAGTGCCTTTTCCTGGGGTCCAGATATAGTACTTTCAATCACCTGCAAAGGTCCCTTGTTTCTGGGAGTATTTGCAGGCCGCACACTATCGTGGTTCACCTGTGACTTTCAATGTCCGAATATTATTTTGCTTCCATTCCTCTCTGGCTGGCACTCGAACGTGGAGATCTTCTCTCCTCTGGTGTTCCCTGGGGTTGGTTGCACCTGTGGGATATAGTAACAGGAGGTTTGACCGCAGTAGATTTCATCGAGGGAGAATTGGTCGAATTCTTTCTGCTGCATTTAACGGCAAATGTATGTGGGGGAGTGGGTTAGGGTAATAAAGGAAGTGGGTACTGGAGAGGCTGCGGGGGGATGGGGGGGGCTGCCCTGCATACATTTGCTGTAAATTGTCCCTAAAGAAAGAAAACATTTTGACCAATTCTCCTTCAATGAAATCACATAGAACTGTGCGATACAGCAGATACTTACTCTACTTTAATCCATAATCACAGCCGCCTATGAACTTTGTCGCATTTTCTGTTGGGAAAAACCTTTTACGCACGTTTTAAACTCCTATGTAACTAATGATGGTACTTACCTAAATGTGGCCATTTTACATTGTTCCCTACTGTTTTACACCAAAGGCTGGGTATTTTAGCTGGTAGCTGTGATTTGTTATTACATTCAACATATCACGACACTGCAGGCCTGTCAATATGCTGGCTGAAGAAATCAGGGTGAGCAGCACATATCACAGTTTACAGAGAATCTTCCTACATCCTAGTTGTTGACAAGCACACATTTAATATAAGAACCCATAATTCGTTTTTATGGAGGAAAACAAAATGCATGCATGCCATATGCATAGCCAGCTGCCATGTCGATCACATTCTTCTCAATAATTATAACACTTCGTCTGTGTACCATTGTTTTGGCTACAGGGTGGGGTCAACATGCCACATCATGTGCCAGATCTGAAAAGAAATGTTCTTAAGGAACAGGATAGCAAGAGCATAACTGCTCAGTAATGTACATAGGATTTGTGTCTGTGGAAGCTAATAGACCAGTCATAATGAACATCCTCTACCAGAAACTTAACTATCAGTGCAAATGCAAACAATGGTTTACTCAATGACGTTCCAGATGTTCGTCCTTACCTTTCACAGTTGTGGCCTTCTGTGTGATCTCCACAATTTAGACATTCGCCAGTGTATGGATTACAATCCTCAGCATGTCCGTTACAATTGCATGCTCTGCAGCTTGGAAATCCCCAATAAGCAGGTAAGCATCTGTCACACTGTCGACCATACGCTCCGTGTATACAAGGGCACTGTCCAGTCATGGGGTCGCAGAAGACATGCGCAGATCCTTGCAAATTGCATTCACAGGCTAGAAACACATAAGAAAGCAGATTGAGGCCATCAAGCTTTAACCCTGCAAATAAGTCTCCATAAAGTGGTGAAAATATCACTGAAACCTTGCTCAACTGCACCACCAGTGGTCACATGTGTTACCTACAGTATCACTGCAGGTGAAACAGAAAACATGTGTTGGGGAGTTTTTTTCAAAGATCCACCCAAATAATTGGCAATACAGAGCTCCAACTTCTAGTACAAGTCTGTGCCACTCAAGGTTTTGGTAGAACGTCAAAGCAGCCAGGTTTATCTTGGGTGGGAGAGAGGGCTGTATCAAGGTACAAAGAACTTGTAGCAAACATATGGTCTAAAGTACGGTGCACAACATGTGGCCCGCGGGCCAAGTGCGGCCTGGCATGTTGATTTTCCTGGCCCGCCAGTATTAAAGACTTTCCTAATAGAGGGCGCCTGCAAGCAGCTACGGCCGTACTCTTGTTAGGAAAGTCTTTTTTTTTTTTACTTGCCGGGCCGGGAAATGCTGACCCTCTATTGGTGGACTGCATTTACTACGTGGCTCTCACGAGTCATTTAGTGCATGTGCTCCACCAATAGAGGGTCACCACTGCGACTGCATTTCAGCCTTGCCACGCCAGCTGCAGCGCAACGACATCCACGGTGCCAAGTGGGGCGCTCTCATGTACTTTTTTGTTGTCTGTGTGTGCTGGGAGTTTGGGGGGGTGGGCGGTGGAGTTTCCAGCATTGCAACAGTGGGTCGGGTGAGGCGCAAAAAAAGTCCTGCTACTTCCCCTGCCCAAATGCAGTGTGCACAATTCCATACATAAGGTCTCATTTAAGCAGCTTACCCTCACATCAACTTTCTTTTGGTAACATTAGTGGCAGATGGCATTTTAACACCTACACTTGCATACGGATTGCACCAACAGAAGTGACCTCATAGAAAAGGACGTTGCGAGGAGCATCATCAGTCTTTGGTTCTTGGTGGCAGCATGGAAGCGACTTTAGAATAGGTTGCCATAAGTAAGCCAAGTGGCAAATAACTTTGTGGAGCAACTCTATAGTCATTAGAATTTGTTTTTTTTATAGCAGCATGATATGTTAACATAAGCTATGAAGTGCATCACTGCAGATGAGGCACAGTGCGATTACATGATTTTCCCAGGATCACACGCTTTGTTTAGTAGTGAAACCGAGATGCAGACAGTTTCATTTGTTGATGCCAATGCTATTTAGCTCACCGTCTTTGTGAGGGGTGCAGGCCATGGGTCACTGTTTTTAGGTGTGGGATTGTGGCCATGGGGCATAGTGTTTGGTTGGAGGGTGGAGGCCATTGGGCATAGTGTCTGGTTGGAGGGTCGAGGCCATTGGGCATAGTGTTTGGTTAGGGGTCGGGGCAATGGGGCATAGTGCTTGGTTGTGGGGGTGGGGGACATTGGGCATAGTGTTTGGTTGGAGGGTGGGGCCATTGGGCATAGTGTTTGGTTGGGGGTGGTGGCCATAGGGCATAGTGTCTGGTTGGAGTGGGGGCCTTTGGGCATAGTGTTTGTTTGGGGGTGGTGGCCTTTGGGCATAGTGTTTGGTTAGGGGGTGGGGCCATGGGGCATAGTGTTTGGTTAGGGGTGGGGGCCATGGGGCATAGTGTTTGGTTGTGGGGGAGCGAGGCATGAGGCATAGTGTCTGGTTGGAGGGTGGGGCCACTGGGCATTGTGTCTGGTTGGAGGGTGGGGGAATTTGGGCATAGTGTTTGGTTGGACGGTGGATGCCATGGGCATTGTGTCTGGTTGGAGGGTGGGCCCATTGGGCATAGTGTTTGGTTGGGGATGGGGGGCATGGGGCATAGTGTTTGGTTGGGGATGGGGGCATGGGGCATAGTGTCTGGTTGGAGGCATGGGGCATAGTGTCTGGTTGGAGGCTGGGGGCCATTGGGCATAGTGTTTGGTAGGTGGGTGGGAGGCATGGGGCATAGTGTTTGGTTAGGGGTGGGGGCCATGGGGCATAGTGTTTGGTTGTGGGGGTGGGAGGCATGGGGAATAGTGTCTGGTTGGAGGGTGGGGCCATTGGGCATAGTGTTTGGTTGGAGGGTGGGGCCATTGGGCATCATGTTTGGTTAGGGGTGGGGGCCATGGGGCATAGTTTTTGGTTGTGGGCGTGGTGGCCATAGGACATAGTGTCTGGTTGGAGTGGGGGCCTTTGGGCATAGTGTTTGTTTGGGGGTGGTGGCCTTTGGGCATAGTGTTTGGTTAGGGGGTGGGGCCATGGGGCATTGTGTCTGGTTGGAGGGTGGGGGCATTTGGGCATAGTGTTTGGTTGGACGGTGGGGGCCATGGGCATTGTGTCTGGTTGGAGAGTGGGCCCATTGGGCATAGTGTTTGGGTGGGGGTGTGGGTGTAATGGGGCACAGTGTCTGGTTGGAGGGTGGGGGCCATTGGGCATAGTGTTTGGTAGGCGGGTTGGAGGCATGGGCTATAGTGCCTGGTTGGAGGGTGGGGGCCATTGGGCATAGTGTTTGGTTGGGGGGGTGGTTCACCATGGGGCACAGTGTCACACTCAAGAGTGAGCTCAATCATAAAGCTAAATTAGGCACAGTTAAGAGATGTACCTCCTTTGACTTTTGTGGAAACCTGACTTAACGAAGGCCATACACACAAGAGTATGGCCAACTCAAACAGCAAAGTATAGCAGTCCAAATAGCAGTCCAAAATAATGAGCTTGTGCCTTGCAAATCTAAAGCGGCATAATGCGTGAAATGTTTGAGCGCAGTATTTTTTCTCCTGAATGATTTGTTTTCTTTGTCCACTATTGAGAATATATCCTTATGAAAGAAATTAATTATAAAAATGGAAAATCTGTAGTACAAAATGTACGTTTGAAATGCAAATAAAGACCGGCACACCTAAACTTGTATTCTTTTTCCATGTGTTTAATAAAAATGGAGGGTTGAAAAACACTCCTGCCACTCCCCCGCCTACCGCTCCTCCCGCATTTACTTTTTCGGCCCACTATAGGCAGCATGTAGGGTACATTCAGCCCTCTGGCAAAATCATTTGTGCACCCCTGCTCTAAAGAAACACTTAGACACTAACGTTTTATAAAAATACTGATAGATATTTATGGGATACATTACTCGCTGTAATCGTATTTCTGATGTATCTGCTTAGATTCACATGCTATGCATTGGCCGACATCTAATGGCAGCCATAGAGCATTACATTTTTTGTTTTTTCCAAACTCAAAAAAGGGACGTCAAGAGGCTGTGCTAGTAATACTATCCCTAGTGTGAGGTCTCCTTTACCCATGGTCCTTCATGCGTCAAGGTCCCTGTTAGGCAAGACTTGATGTAGTAACCCTGTGGTAGACTACACAACACGTGTTCGCTTGGTATTAGGTAACCCACCTTTTGGTATAGCCCTGTACTACACAAGTTGGTAGTGTGACTGAGCAGCCAGGCTTATCTCAAGAGGGGTAAATGTGAGCTGTAGCAATGAAATCTACAAATACAAGTAGCCAAGTAACACTTACACTCAATGTTTTGGTTACACATATTTAACAGCATTTTTTAAAAAGGGCAATATATGTAACTATCACATACTTAAAAATACGTTTCCAGAATCAACACAAAGCTAGTAGATCCTCTTTAGAGATGCTTTTTACACACTTCCTACACCCTGAGGGGACTTCACTAACTAGGACAGTAATGACATTTAGATATCACTAGTACACTTTGTAGATTCTGAGGTTTGAAGAAAGGAAAAGGAAGGAAAAAGTGAGCACTTAAATCTACAATGAAGTCTAGACAAAAACCTTTCCCAGCAATAATAGTTTAAAACCAAGTTATCACTTCTGAGGGACAATAAATATCAAAGGCAAATGGACTAGAAGAGTCTGCAGGGAGCCAGGACAGGCAAAGTCAATTGGAGCACAGTCTATGCAGCCGAGACACCTCTTCGATAAGAAAGTCTTGCACAAAGTTAGAGTTTGTTGAAGAAAAATCCCTGTAGGGTCCACTTGTGAAGGATAGAGCTGAGATCAACTCTAGCAAAGTAGCTACTGCAGGTCTCACCTGAGAAGAACAAAGATAAAGATACTGAGGTAAGTACCCCACGTCAGAACAGTACCTTTGGCTAGAAGAAGAGTGGTCCAGCTGAATTCTGTCTGGTTGCAGCGATGCAGATCCTGGGTTCCTGGGCCTCGGTTGTGGGGCCAAGAGGAAGGACGTCTGGAGGACTCCTGCAGCAGCAATTTGGAGGTCGGCGGCAGCTAAAGGCTCTTTTCAGATCAGCGGCACGTCGCGGGTTCAGCGCTCGGTAAACAGCACCACTGCGGATCTTGGACACCAGTTGGGGTTCCTTCAGTCCTTGAATACTGCACTCTGGGAAGGGCACTCTAGCTCTGGTCATCGTGCTTCTAGAGGGTCCTGGGGAGACTCCTGGAGCTTCAGGCTGGATTGCAGACGTTGTGCTCGACTATGGATTTCTTGACCCCTGGCACTCAGTTCCTGCAGCAGCAAAGTAGTACAGCCAGAGAATGTAAAGTTAAATTGACTTTACTAGTCTTTTAAATTCATAGACCCAGTACACACTATCTTCCTATAGAGTGTTGGAGGGGTTTACTTAGTATCCCCTATGTCTAAATACTCTTGTAGCTGTCAAAAGATACCCTTTCCTATTGAAATGGCAGGTGGCAGTGTTTTTATAACGAACCACCATGATTTTTCCCGACCGCGAACACCGGCAGCTAAAAATCGGGGCCGCCATGTTTTTCAATATGGCGCCCAAGACCCCTCTGCAAAAATAGACTTGGTCATCTTTTTTCACCCTTTATTTGTGGAAAGGTCCTTCTGGTGTTTAGCTCTGTGAGCTAAACCAGGTTTGGTCCCTTTGTTCGTGAGCCTTTGGCAGGGCTTCAGAACTGAAGTCTGCCCATGGCATCCGAGTGTCTGGGGTGGGCAGGAAGTGAGGGAGGTGCCTGAAACTCCCTGTGCTCGTTAGCCTAGGAGACCCAAATGCACTCTGGCATGATTGGCTGGCTGTCTGGCAAGGACAGCCACCCTGCTGGGTGAGTGACAGCTAGGCTCAAATGAATGGACGAAAACTGTTTAAAAGGCGAGTCTCCAGGACTGGAAGGCAAAGTTGACCACTGGAACGAAAGAACCGAAGACTAGCTGGAAGAGGACGGCTGCTGCAACCACTGGACCGTTGTCCGGTGGAGCCCTACTGCAACTCCGAATGGCCAGATCTCCATTCGACAGAAGCTCCTTCAAGGACAGCTTCTTCCTTTGAGTTGGTGGGACCAATCAACTCAGCAAACGTCTGGATACCATTCTCAGAGCTGGTGAAGGTTAATCAGGGAGAAGGACACCAGTTTGTGTTTGGAAGCCACAGCTACTGGAGCTGAAGTGAAGCCATTTTGTTAGCTCTGATGACGATCCCGTGCAGGAGTCCCCCGACGTCCTCCCTCTTGTTCCCAAGACTCAGGCTCAGGAACAGAGAGATCTGCAGGAACTGCCAGGAACAAAGGTCTTCAGCTACATCTTTTTGCTCCACTTTAAGGTATTGTGCCATCCGTTTGAGAGATCCCAACTCTCACGGTGAAAGTTTGTGAAACTTTCCCAACTTGCAGGCCTAATCAGCTTGTGACCCAGCACATCATTCACTTTCATCTAAACTACTTCTATAAACTTTTACAAAGACTTCGCCATCTGTACCAGAACTGTGCTGTCCTATCCAAGAACACTAGACTGTTTGGCCTGGCCTATTGAATTGAACTGACCGTCCTGGTAGATTGAACCTTTGCATTATCTGAAAGAAGGGCTTTCAAACCCCTTGTACAAACCTCTGCCTTTTTATTCCTATTTAAAAGTATTGAAGTGCAGGGAGCTCAAATTGTCCCTACAACTTAGAGTTTTGTGATGTAGTATATTGGTGTTTAATATCGAGTTGATTTCTACTAGTGAATGTTTTCCATGACTGTGTAAATAAATGTTTAAGTATTTATTAACCAAGAAACCTTGAGTGTAAGTGTCTACTTGAACCACTGTGATTGCAATACTTCTGTGTAACTTCTTCTACTGCTCACATTCCCTCTCGAGATAAGCCTGGCTGCTCAGCTCATTACCAAAAGTGTGTAGTACAGACTTGTACCAAAGGTTGGTTGTTGCTTACACCTAATAGTCCTAATTGTGTATGGTGTTCCCAGAGGGTGCTGACCCACAAAGAGAAAAAGTAAAAAGTCAATTTCACTTTCCTATTCTTGTGAACAGTAGTTCACACAAGAAAAGATATTTAAACCTTATGAGAAATCTAAAGGATTTCTCTGCGGCATTGCGCTGAAGGTGCTCTGCATCACCATACAAAAAGTAGATGCCTTTGGAGTTTGTCAGACTCCAAAAACAAAGGAAACGCAATCCAAATCAGGTCAAAACACATGAGAGAGTGAGAAAAAGGGCTCACTCACTCTAGGGTTCAAATCAAAAGTCCTAAAGTCCAGCAAAAGAGATGGGGTGGGTCTCTAAGGTTGAAGGCAATTAGCACAGAAATGAGAATTCTCCCCAACAAACCTATGTCTACTGAACTCTATTTTAGCGTAGTTTGTTTAATTATTCATAACACACCAGTAGAAGTTCAGCAAAAGAGCTGGGGGTCTCCAAGGTTGAAGGGAATAAGCAGAATTCTCCGTAACACAGCCTAAAAGAAGTTAAAGAGTTATTGCTTACCTCAGTCTGTGTTCCACTGAGCTGGAAAGCAACTGTGATTGTATCTCACACCAAACAGTTTTAGTCACCTAGTACAACGGTAATCCTGAATAATAGTTTTAGGTTTCTACTATTGCTTGAATCTGTGTTCTACTATTCTGAAAAGTATTCTGGTAACAGGGTTGGTTGATTATGGGATTTATTTGATGCGTGCCACTGTATAAGTGACAGGGTATACTACCCTTGACTTACTGCAAAGTAATCTAAATGTAACATATGGTTTTACTCCCCATGAAAAGGTGTGGCCTATATTAAACGTGTATAAGGTCTGACTTCCCTAGAATTACTGTTAGGTATTCTGAAGAAGGTTTATGCTTTGGTCTGTGTACCTTCAAGCATTGTGTTGTGTTTTTATAATGTGTTTATAACTCTATGACCAGTACTTACCCCAAGACTTAACGTGGCCTACTTGTATTTAAAATAAACATTTGTTTTATAATACTTCTGGTTGTAAGTGTTTCTATTAAATCCTTGGTATACTACAGGTTCAATGTACTTTCCTGCAGCCTACTATCCCTCCTGAGATAAGCCTGGCTGATCTGTCTATGCTACTTTTAGGGAGAATTCTCATAAATGTTAATTCCCTTCACCTTAGAACCCCCCCAGCAACTTTGCTGGATTTTGAGGACTTGATTATTTTACCTGGAAAGAGTGTGAGCCCCTTTTTCCCCACTTTCTCATGCATTTTGATGTGTTTTTCACTTGTGTTCTTTGATTATGGAGTTTTTGCTAACTCCATAGGAATCATCTTTTCATGTGTGTTCCCAAAAGTCTAAATACCTTCTCTGGGATAAACTACTGTTTCACAGAGAATGTGAAGTGAAATTGACGTTACTAATCTTTCCAAATTCCAAGGCCCAGCACACACCATCTTACAATGGATTGCTGGAGGGCTTACATAGTATCCCTGTGTCTAAATATGCATGTAGCAGTCAATTGCTACCCTTTCCTATTGAAAAGGCTGGTGGCAGTGGTTTTACAACAAACTACCATGATTTTTCCTGACCGCGAACACCGGTAGCTAAAAAAGGTCCTTCGAGTGTTTGTGTGCGCCAGATCAGGTTTGGTCCCTTTGCTCGTATACCTTTGGCAGGCTTCAGGACTGAAGACCGCCTCTGGCGTCCGAGTGTCTGGGGTGGGCAGGAAGTGAGGGAGGTGCCCGAAACTCCCTGTGGTTAGTCTCCTAGGAGACCCAAATGCACTCTGGCCTGATTGGCTGGCTCACTGTCCGGCAAGGATAGCCACCCTGCTGGGTGAGTGACAGCTAGGCTGGAATGAAAGGGAGAGCACTGTTTAAAAGGCAAGTCTCTTGGACTGGAAAGCAGAGTCAACCACTGGAAAGAAAGAACTGAAGAAGAGCTGGAAGAGGACGGCTGCTGCAACTCCTGGACCGTGGGTTGCCCGGAGAAGCCCTGCTGCAAGTCCCAATTGCCAAGTTCATCTCGACAGAGAAGCCCCTTCAAGGAAGACTTCTTCCTTTGAGTTGGTGGGACCAATCAACTCGTAAGCCACTTGGATACAATTCTCAAGGCTGGTTAGGATTAACAAGGGAGAGGGATACCAGCTTGTGTGCTTGAATCTACAGCTACTGGAACGGAAGTGACTCCATCTTGTTTGCAGTCCCCCGATGTCCTCCCTCTTGTCCCCACGACTGAGGCTCAGGAACAGTGAGATCTGCAGGACCTGCCAGGAACCAACATCTTTAGCTGCATTTTGTTCTTCATACTAAGGTACTGTGCCAACCCGATTGAGAGAACGCCACTATCGCAGTGAAAGTTTGTGAAACTTTCCCACTTTACAGGGCTAATCAACTTGTGACCTGACATATGATTCTTTTTCACCTAAACTACTTCTGAGAACTTTTGCAAAGACTTTACCGTTTGATACCAGAACTGCTCTTTCCAATCCAGAACACTAGCCCATTGACTTTGGCCTGGCCCAATGACCTGAAATGAACTTTTCTGGTGAACTGAAACTATTTGCACTGTCTAACAAGTATGCGTGATCTATTCTACTTACCTTGTCCCTTTTGCTCACTTCTAACTGAACTGCCATTTGGCTCCTAGTTCAGGGGAGCTCAAACTGTCTCAAAATCTTAGAGTTTTGTATTGAAGTGTATTGGTGTATATAATATTAAGTTGACTCCTTCTAGTGAAATGTTTTCTAAATGATTGTAGTAAATTAATAAGTGTTTTTACCAAGAAACCAGTGTCTACTTGAAACACTGTGATTGAAAATCCTCGGTGTAATTACTTGTACTGCGGACATTCACTCTTGAGATGAGCCTGGCTGCTCAGCTCGCTACCAAATACTGTGTGGTACAGACTTATACCAAAGGTTGGTTTGGCTAACACCTGTAGTCCTAATTGTGTGTAGTGGTCCCAGAGGGTACTGCATGCAATTCTGCCTAACGGCTACCATAAACTCAGGTGAACAGCCTTATACTACGAGTGGACGCTTGTACTGTCTCAGTTGAATGGATTTACTAAGCCCTTAGTTGGACGTCAGAAAAAAAAAACTGTCCTATCTCGCGCCATTTCCTCTCATGTACAACAGAGTATCGTCTGTGTATTGGCGGATGGCTAGATTGACCAAAGGAAGCAGAAGAAGGGATGTAGAATTTCTAGGACTGATGTTGAATTTTTGACCAGATTCCTGTCCTGTACCTGAAACATGACCTGGCTGTCCTTTCCTCCAATTTACATAACGAAAGATGATTATGTAAGTTAACTTGTCCAAACAACTTGTCCAACTAAACCCAGTCTTGTGGGGATCTGCTTGTCAGCTTGAGTTCATACCTTTCCCTCAATTAGTGGGTGGGTGGTGGCAGTAGACCCTTAGCAATCTTATTAAACAATACTTTAACTAATTGCCATATAGCCAATATTACACAGAGTAATGTTGTTGAAGTTTGAAATCAAGAACATTGCTGCCAGCGTGAATGAAAAACAGCCTATAAAGTAATTGGGTATTCCTATTCTGGTTGACAACCCGAAAAACGCCCTTGGGAAAAAAGAAAAAAAAAGCGGCTGCACAAAAATGAAATTTACTACTGCTTTCTGATCCCTCTGAACCCTGCATTAAGGCAGAGGGTTCCCAAATGATGAACTGAATAACTGGACAAAAAGGTGTTTTCCCAAAGAAACAAAATGAAGTCCCTGATTCGAAAAGCACACTTTCTACAGAAAGTGGCAAAGTGTTCCCTGAGAGAAGGGAGATTTTGCATTGCAGAATGGTGATGAAAAAGGATTTCTACAAAAATATATGAGTGTTTTAAAAGTGTGTTATCCTTTAACATTATGAGCATTGCACAGTGCGCAGGGAGATTAAAATAAAGAGTGCTGCACATGCCAAATTGCATTTATGCCAACAGTGAACAATAGCATTTTATTCAAATGAAACTTTGTGAAAAGTGAACCTCATGCAAAGTCCATGGTGTAGTTAATTTATTTTGTTACGATTTAAAGAGCTTGTTTGTTTGTTTGTTTATTTTATTTCTATAGCTCTCCGGACCCAGGAGTATAGGGGCGCTTAGTACAAGGTTGCAAGGCACAGAACAAGGTAATAAACAGAGATGCTAGAACAATTTAGAATAGCAGTTATATACAGGCAGTGGTGGTGATAGCACCCAATAGTGACATAGGTGAGCACAGTACATGGTATTAAATAGTGATGCTAGAACGATTTAGATAGCAGTTATATACAGGCAATGGTGGTGATAGCACCCAATATTGACATAGGTGAGGCATGGACAGATAGTGCAGTATATAGCTAGGTCTGGCTTCAAAGTTGACTATTTGTCAGAAGCCACCCAATGACAAGTTTCCTGAATGACTGAAAGGAATTGGATGATTTGATGCTCAGAGGCAGGGTGTTCCAGAGTTGGGGGGCCAGTACAGTAAAGCTCGAACCTCCGGCTCTTTTGGAATTAAATCTAGGTACTGTTAGGCATAAGGTGTTGGAGGATCTCGTGGTTCTAACGGAGGGTTTCATAGTGAGTTTGTTAGTCAGGTATGGGGGTGCTAAATTGTTGAGAGCTTTGTACGTCAGGCAGAGTGTTTTTAGGTTGATTTTATGTTGGATGGTGAGCCTTCTGCATGTGGTTCTGGTGGCCGAGATGTGCTCACGTCTGGGGATATTTAGCGCTGCCCGCAGCGCATTATTTTGAAGGACTTGGAGCTTATTGATTATCGCTTGGTTGGCCCCTAAGTAGAGACTATTGCAATAATCTAGTTTGGATTGTATAAGGGCTCTGGCTAGTATGAGGCCACTGTTAGGGGAGAGAAATGGTCGACAGGCTCTAATAAGTTTTCCGGTATATGCAGTGGCAGACGCGGTTGCGTTAATTTGTTTAGTGAAGTTAACATTGGCATCAAGATAGAAGCCGAGAGTTTTCACATTTTTGGCGACCGGGATGGTGTTGCCATCGATTATGATGTTAGAGTAATTTAGACTTCGTTTTTGTAGACTGTTTGGTGAACCAACAATAAGCAGTTCGGTCTTCTCGTCATTGAGGCAGAGGCCATGTGTGGCCATCCATGCCTGAATGACGGAGAAGATTTCATTGATCCTGGCTACATCAATAACGTAATTGCCCGAGATAGTGAGGAGTATCTGGGTGTCGTCCGCATAGTTTGTATAGGTGACACCCAGACGGTCCAGTTTACAATATCTTTACAAAGCCCCTCTTTGATAAAGGGTGGGTGAAACACATGAACCTTGTGGGATCCCACAGGAAATAGGGATAGGGTCTGCTGCTGCCACCAGAGAGAAGACCCTCATGGTTCTGTTGGCTAGGAAGGACTGTATCCACGTGACATCAGAGGGGGAAAAGTGGGCGGCAGAGGAGAGGTGGTTACAGAGTATTTTATGGTCCACCAAGGCGAAGGCAGCTGAGAGATCTAAAAGGAGTAGGATGGTGGCATTGCCCTTATCTTTAATTTCGTCAATCTGACTTTTGAGGTCAACAAGGGCAGTTTCTGTTCTATGCTGAGGCAGGAAGCGAAACTGACGTAATCCGAGTAATTGGTTAGACTCTAGGTAATGCTGAATTTGCAGGTAAGCAACTCTATCAAGAATTTTTAACAGGAAGGGAACAGTAGTAATGGGCCTGTAATTTGTGGGGATGGAGGGGTCCAGATTCTGTTTTTTTTAGTAGCGGGAGGACCCATGATTGTTTCAGGTTATTGGGTACCGAATTGGTGGAGAAGGAAGCGTTTATGAGCTTGGATATGAAGGGGGCGAGGTCTACTGCTGCATCTTTTATGATCTGTGCAGGGCAGCTGTCCCCTTTACAGTTCGATGGTTTGAGGGATGTTATAATTTTTTGCACTTCTAGTGCGGCTACGTTTTTGAAGGTGAAACCCTGGTTGGTGTTAGGGGCGGTAGGTGGGCTGGACATGAGGGGGCTAAGGGTGGGGCTACTATTGGAGAGTTGAAGTCGTTTGTTTTCAATTTTTGTTTGTAGGCCAGTAATTGTGTTTGCCAGAGCATCTTGGATACTTGTGCACCAAGATTGGTCCTTCACAGATGAGTCCATAGGTGGATTGGGGTTTTCTAATTCCTTCAGGATAGTGAATAGTTCTTTTGTATTGGAACTGGCATTACTTATTCATGTGTTATAGGCTTCCTTTTTTGTGCGAATAATTTCTTGTTTGTAGAGGGAGGATGCATTTATAAGATTGACTTTATGTTCCGCTGATGGATTCTTTTTCCAAAGGGTTTCCATTTTGGACTTATTTTTTCTTAATATTTTGAGTTCTGGAGTATACCAGGAATTGAGGTGTGCTTTGGATTTACTTTTACGTAATTTTAGTGGGGCAACACGGTCAATGGCATTGGTCATGGCGTTATTGTGGGTGTCTACTAGTAGGTTAGGGTCTGATGTGTTAGGGATCATGTTAAGGGTGGGTAGAACCAGTGGGATGAGGGCTTCAGCTGTGATGTTCCGTTCGTTTCTCGTCAGGCATGCTGGTGCAAGTGGGTGTTGTCTGTGGAGGGGGTTATTGGTACTGATGTCAAATGCGAGTAGGAAGTGGTCGGTCCATATCAGTGGTTGTGGGTCCCTACAGATGATGTTGCAGTTGTGTGCAGGGAGCCAGTCTAGGGTTCTGCCTTTTTGATGTGTGGGTAAGGTGTTAAGTTGAGTGTAGTTGTGTTCATCAAGTACATTGGCAAGGGAAGATGCTGGAGTGTCATGGGGGTCATTGTACCCCAAGTTAAAGTCACCGAGAATGATATTCTGTGATAGAGGTTTAGATTTTTCGGCTATGAGGGAGGTTATGTCTTCCTCGAATGAACCTATGGGCCCAGGGGGTCTGTATAATAGATCCAGGGTGATGGGGGAAGTTTGAATTTTAATGGATAGATGTTCGCAGGATTTTAAAGGAGGGGAGGTCACAGATCTAATGTCAAGCGAGGATTTGAAAATGAGAGCTACACCTCCTCCACGGGCAACTGGTCTGTCGGCCCTGAGGATGGAGTAGTTGTCTGGAACTGAGAGAGATAAAGAGGGGCCTGCTGCAGTATGGAGCCATGTTTCAGTGGTGGCGAGGAAATCCAGGTCTGCTGAGCAAATGATGTCTGCGATTTCTGTAGGGTGGGCCACAAGGGATCTAACATTGAGTAAGGCTCCTTTAAGTGGCACAGAGTTTGCAGTAGTATTTTTATTAGTGGTTTTAGTAAATTGATTTGTGGCCATTTTGCTAGGTAGGGTAGGGAGTCTACAACCTAGTCTATCGTTGCGGGTCATGAGGTTAGGGTGGGCTGTAGGGTAGTGTTCAATCGAACTGTGCAAGTTCTGGATGTTGTCAGAGTGGTCATCTGTAGCAAGGTTAAGTGGGGTGTTACCTAAAGTGGCGCTCATTTTAGTACTATGGTCTGAGGATGCGCTTTGGGGGAAAGGAGGTAGGGAAGGTAGGAAGGGTGTTGGGCAGGGGATGGGGTGATGTCTAGGACAGCCAAGCTTAGCGAGTCCATTACTGAAAGGGATATAGCTATTGTTGCTACATGGTGTGCAGTCGGGCATAATGCAGAAGGGGACCATGATGAGTATTAGCCAGGCTGGCATAGTTTGAGTATGGATTTGGGTAGTTTCTGGCTAATAGCCAGAAGGTGCAACACAATCAAGGTGGTCTAGTAGCGACCAGGGCACAACACGGTAAACGTGGTCAGTTAGCGACCAAGAGGTATGACACAATCAATATGGTCTAGTAGCGATCAGGGCACAGCACGGTAAACGTGGTCAGTTAGCGACCAAGAGGTATGACACAATCAATATGGTCTAGTAGCGACCAGGGCACAACACAGTGAATGTGGTCTGTTAGCGACCAAGAGGTATAACATAGTCAAAATGGTCAAGTAGCGACCAAAGGCACAACACAGTGAATGTGGTCTGTTAGCGACCAAGAGGTGTAACACAATCAATATGGTCTAGTAGCGACCAAAGGCACAACACAGTGAATATGGTCTGTTAGCTACCAAGAGGTGTAACATAGTCAAGATGGTCAAGTAGCGACCAAAGGCACAACACAGTGAATGTGGTCTGTTAGCGACCAGGAGGTGTAACACGATCAGGCACGAGCCGGAGGGATAGAGTGGTAGTGGCAGCGCGTAAGAATGTTACAAGTTACCTTATTTGTGATGTTCAGGCTCATCTGAGACAGGCATGGCTGCCTGCAGATGCGTATTGTCAGTTAGCTATGGACGCTGGGTTAAGTATTTAAGCGAGGTCCTCTTTGGGCATGGTGTCTTCTCATTGGAATGGAACTTATTGTTGATCTCGGAACTCCTGCGACCGTGCGCAACCATGCGCATAACAGGGGCAAAACAGGGCCTTTTCCTGGCCTTCGCCGGGCCGCCGGCTTTCCGCCTGCCGGCGGAAGTTGTGGTTTCAAGTAGGGCTGGATGTTGCCTAGCAACGTGGCTGCTTCCAAGCCTCGTTGTGGGCCCGTGCAGCGCCCGACATTTTGTTTCTTGCGAGTGCGGGAAAAATGAAGCACATCAGCTGATTCAGCCTCAGGCTGAATCAGGGAGCGGATAGAAGCTCACTGGAGGGCTAGGGGCAGCAGTATGGTGCAGGGTGGGGCAGATCTCACCCGGATTGAAAGGTCTGCTTGGGCGGGTCCTCGTGGTGCGATGCTGGGCTGGAGGGTATGCTGCCAGTTGGTGGTGGCTCCTGCCCTCTCCACCTCGCTGGGGACAATGAGTAGGCTCAGGGGCAAAACAGGGCCTTTTCCTGGCCTTCGCCGGGCCGCCGGCTTTCCGCCTGCCGGCGGAAGTTGTGGTTTCAAGAAGGGCTGGATGTTGCCTAGCAACGTGGCTGCTTCCAAGCCTCGTTGTGGGCCCGTGCAGCGCCCGACATTTTGTTTCTTGCGAGTGCGGGAAAAATGAAGCACATCAGCTGATTCAGCCTCAGGCTGAATCAGGGAGCGGATAGAAGCTCACTGGAGGGCTCGGGGTAGCAGTATGGTGCAGGGTGGGGCAGATCTCACCCGGATTGAAAGGTCAGCTTCATTTTGCCATTTTCGTGCCTAGCAACACTTTTGTACAGGAGCGTTATAAATGCCACATCATATCATATAGGGATTTGTGTGCAAGATAAAAGTGTTGAAATGTTCATTTGACCTTAGTGTATTTACTGGAGAATGAAAAGCAGAAACACACGTGTGGTGTAATCTCAGATCTTTTGTTACTGTTTATCCCCAAAAGGTGAATTATTTGTATTGAATCTTTGTATTGGTGCCACAGAGAATGATGTGTGTGGGGTGAAGTAGTGTAAGTGTAAAGGTTTCCATAATAATTAATACACATTATCTTTCTATACACCAGCCTGGTTCTTGGCTTATCATTGCTAACGGAGGAGAGATTCACTGGTTCTAGAGTCACCACAGACAGGGCTAGATAGAACGTACAGGTATCTTGGTGTGGTGCTTTTGATTAAAGGGTCAGGGGGTGGGATTCCCTTTATTAATTGTGGTCCCATAAATATATCTCACAAACAGGAATTCCCAAGGTTACTGCACTGATTTTACAATCCGAATCAACTTCTACAAACATTCAGCAATAGTAATTTCCAATAAGCCTCATTATTCAACGAGAAACTTTAACAAAGAAAACATGCTCCAGTAAAGCGGTACATACGTTTGCATCCGCTCGGCCCAAAGCCAAATGTTCCAGGCACGCAGCGGTCGCACTTCCTCCCGACAATATTGGGCCGGCACTGGCATTGCCCTCCACTGGGCTCACAGACTGAACTCAAGGAGCCTTGAGGATCACACTGGCAGGCTGGGCAGAAATGATGCGTTATAGAAGCAGTCCAACAGGTATCTTTTTAAAAGTAGACAATAAAACACTCAAATTGTGATGGCATCTTTCTGGTTAGACATACCAAGTGCCCCCTCATGTAGCAGGGAGGAAATGCTGAAGATTATGTTCTTGCAAACATCGGTCATGGGTGTTTTAACAACACTCTGGCTGTTCTCCAGACATCGATATCGTTGAAAAGTGGCCCAGGCACTGTTCGTGATCACATCATTTCCAGATCCTCCCATGCTGAAGATGTCCAGGGACTTGCAGTGGGGCAAGAGAACCATCTGTAATGGAAGAGCATGCAAGTCATAGCCGAATGGCCATCTAACAATAAAGGTTCCAAACTCAAAATTGGGATTTGTTGGGACTGATTTTCTAAATGCTGGCCTGTTGGACAGATGTATAGAAGGCCAACCTATATTGTGACAGGGACAACTCTGGGGAGCTGTAGCCAAACCAGATCAAGGTAGCGGTGACAAGAGGTCTAGGCTAAGTCTCAAGAGGTGGTGAGCTTGTAAAGGGTCCACAATGGGTTCACACAATGGGAATCACTAATTTCACATAGACAGTATGTATACAAATAGTTATTTATTTATGGGCAAATATCACTATGAAAAATGACTACTAACAGGTAGAAATACATCTATACAGCCACTAGTGAAGGGCATAACACAAATCAAACTCCTGTAAAGAAAAGTGCAGATTAGTTTTATGTACTACAGGTCCATGTTGGGGAGAATTCTCATTTTTGTGCCAATTCCATTTAACCTTGGATAACCCCAGCTCTTTTCTGGACTTTAGGACTTTTTAAGTCTGGAGTGAGTGAGACCTTTTTCTCATTCCCTCAAGTGTTTTTACCCGATTGGATTTTGTGTTTTCACTGTTTTTGGAGTCTGACAAACTCCATAGGCCTCTACTTTTTGTATGGTGACACACAGCACCTTTAGTGCAGTGTCCCAGAGAAATTCTTTAGATTTCTCATAAGGTTTAAATATCTTTTCTTGTGTGAACTGTTCCCAAGAATAGTAAAGTGAAATTGAATTTACTCTTTGTGGGTCCAGGACACCATTTTATGTGGAGTGCTGGGGGGTTACCTAGAAGCCCCTTATCCTACCTTCTCATGTAACATTTTTTATGTTACACTTACTACATGTAATGGTTGGTGGCAGTGGTTTATTTTTCCTACCATTGTGCGTCTTTACCGCAGGCTGAATCCTCAGCTGCAGTTATGGGCACCCATGGGTGCATTTTGTCAAAATGGCCCCGGTCGTCTTTTTTTTTGCCATTTCTTGCTTATGAGGTTTTCCCTGGGTTTTACTCTGCCCGCCAAACCAGGTTTAGCCCCTTTGTTTGTTTTGCCTTTGGTGGACTTCAGTGCTGAAACCCACCTCTGGCTCCAGTGTGTCTGGCAGGGCAGGAAGCGAGGGAGGTGCCCAAAACTCCCGGTCCTTAGTCTCCTTGGTTACCTGAATGCACCCAGCTAAAACCGCAAAGTGACCCTGATTTGGAAAGAGCCCATTGCTGCCACCGACCTTCAAACCACAGTACAGGAGTCCTATAGACGTCCTCCCTCTTGTCCCCACAGCTGAGGCACAGGAATAAGGACTGAAACCAGAACAGACGCCAGCAGGATCCTCTTCTTCCAACCTAAGGTACTGTCTTGACTGAAGGGGTATTTACCTCTCGTCTGTAGCTTGCTTGTTCTCACTGTAGACTTGCAGTAGTTTTTTTTTTGCAGAGTCGATTCCAGCTCTGCCCCTCGCAAGCGGTTAGGGAGAATTCTCAGAAATGTGCCAATTCCTCTCTACCTCTAGGACTTACATTTTTTACCCGAGAGAATGAGACCCTTTCCCCCCCCACTCATGTATTTTAATGCGATTTTGAACTCTGCGTTTCTTTTGGTTGTGGAGTCTGACAAACTCCATAGGCATCATCTTTTACATTGTGTCGCACAACACCATTGCTGCAGTGACACAGGGAAGTCTTCCAGATTTCCCAAAGGTTTAAATGCCTTCTCTTGGATAAACTACTGTTTCCAAGAGCAGTGAAGTGAAATTGACTGTACTTAAATTTGTTACTTTCTAGACCCAGAGTTAGGCAAAGTTTGAATGCAGTACCCTGTGGGAACACTACAAGCAACTATGACTACAGATACAGGCAACACAACCTTTAGGATAAGCTTGTACTACACAGTTTTGGTAGCGTGTTGAGCAGCCGGGCTTATCTCAAGAGGGGAAATTTGAGCTGTAGTGGAGTTACACAAAGACTCACAGTTACACGTATTCAAATAAACTATTAACACTCAAGGTTTCTTGCATAAACAATTAATAATTTATCAGTCAGTTATAAAGCCGCCTTCTTTTTCTGAATCAGACAAGACCCTTTTGGGATGGCCCACAGACACAACCTACACCCACAGGTGACTTCAGTAACAAGGGTGCCGGGGACATGAATATCTTACTGTTGGCTTTCAGAATACTCTTAATAAGTTGGTAAAAGAAAAATATTATTAGAACACAAAAAATTACAAATATTCATAACCTGGGCAAATACTTTCAGATAGCACTTAGAAGAGCCATTCAACTCAGATAAGCCAAAGTCAATGGGCAAAAGTCTTTATGTAGGATGCAGCACTTCAGGTAAGCAAACGGAAAAGTCTTTGCACAAGTTCTTAGGAGTCTTTGATAAAAAGAAGAATCAATGTAGGGCCACAGGCTGATTAGACTTGTGATTTGCAGAAGTTGCAAGCACTTTCACAGTAAGAGGTACGTTCTCTTAGACTTGTTTTACAGTACCTTTGTAAACAAGAAAAATATGCAGCTGAAGACTTCTATGGCTGTGCAGCTCTGCAGATCTCACAGTTCCTGGGCCTCAGTCGTAGGGACAAGAGGGAGGACGTCGGGGGACTCCAGCACTGCACTGGCTCTGTCAAAACTGGCAACCAGCAAACTTTACTTTCAGTGGCTGTTTCGCGTTTCAGCTCCTTGCACAGCAAATAGCAATAAGCGCGGTTCCTGGCTGTCAAGGTGGACTGTCCTTGCTTCTGGGATCCTGCACTCTGCTGAGGGGTCTCAGGCTTGGTCAGTCTTGCTTTGTGGGAGTCCGGAGGATCTTCCAAAGGCTTTAGGCCAGCTTACAAGCAACGCACACACTCTACGGTTTCCTGCAGCAACTCTGAGGAAATTCAACCAGCTCCAAGATGGGTGTCCAGGTGGCTTACTTGGGAGTTGATTGGTCCCACCAACTCAAAGGGCGAAGTCGTCCTTGCAGGGCTTCTCTGTCGATGCAAACTTGGCAAGTAGTCACTGGAGCAGGACTTCCGCGGGCAAACCAACTGTCCAGGAGTTGCAGCAGGCGTCCTCTTCAAGCTATTCTTCGGTTCCTTCATCCAGTGGTTGACTCTCCTTCCAAGCCAAAGGACATTCCTTTTATTCAGTTCTCTCCCATTCATTCCAGCCTAGCTGCCACTCACCCAGCAGAGTGGCTGTCCTTGCCGGACAGTCAACCAGCCAATCACCAGAGAGTCAATTTGGGTCTCCTAGGAGATCAAGCACACAGAGTTTCTGGCACCTCCCTCACTTCCTGCCTACCCCAGACACTCTGTAGCCAGAGGCGTGTTTCATTCCTGAGCCTGCCAAAGGTGAATGGACAAAGACCAAACCTGGTTTGGCACACAGAGAACTCTAGAAGGACCTTTACACAAAGACCTGGTGAAAACACCGAGCACCATTTTAGCAAAGATGGCTGGATGCCATTTTGAAAAAGATGGCTCCCGCGGTTTACCGGGTTCGCGGATGGTCGCGGCAAATGCAAACCTAGGTAGTTCAAAACGAAACTACTGCCACCAGCCAGTCCATTGAGGAAAGGGTAACATAAAAGATGTTACATGAGCATTTAGACAGAGGGGATATTTAGTAACCCCTCCAGCAATCTATTGTAAAATAGAGTGTGCTGGGTCTAGCAAGTACAATGGGAAGTAAACAGTAGTTGATGCCAGAGAAAGTATTTAAACCTTGGGAAATCTGGAAGACTTCTCTGTGGCACTGCACTGAAGGTGTTTTGTGACAATTGTAAATGATGATGCCTATGGAGTTGGTTAGACTCCATAACCAAAAAAGAAACTGTGTATACAATTACATTAAAATACATCAGAGAGTGGGGAAAAAGGGCCACACACTCTCCAGGTAAAAAAATCAAGTCCTCAAAATCCAGCAAAGTTGGTGGGGGTCTC
Source organism: Ambystoma mexicanum (assembly GCF_040938575.1). NCBI lineage: Eukaryota > Metazoa > Chordata > Amphibia > Caudata > Ambystomatidae > Ambystoma > Ambystoma mexicanum. The sequence continues at coordinate 665,586,209 of NC_090936.1, forward strand.
TAAGGTGGAGGGAATTAACACATTTTTGAGAATTCTCCCCAACTCCCAGCACACACTATCTTACAATAGGGTGCTGGAGGGGTTACTTAGTATCCCCTTTGTCTAGCTTCTCATGTATGTTAGGGAGAATTCTCAGAAATGTGCTAATTCCCTTCACCTTAGAGACCCCCAGCAACTTTGCTGGATTTTGAGGACTTGATTATTTTAACCTGGAGAGAGTGTGACCCTTTTCCCAACCCTCTCATGTATTTTAATGTGAATTTGACCTGTGTGTTTCTTTTGGTTGTGGAGTCTGAAACTCCATAGACATCATCTTTTACATTGTATCACACAGCACCTTCAGTCAGTGACACAGGGAAGTCTACCAGATTTCCCAAAGGTTTAACTACCTTCTTTGGGATAAACTACTGTTTCACAGAACAGTAAAGTGAAATTGACTTTACTTACCATTGTAACCTTCTAGACCCAGCACACACTATCCTACAATAGAGTGCTGGAGGGGTAACCTAATATCCCCTTTGTCTAGCTTCTCATGTAACATTTTTATGTTACCCTTTTCTCACTGAATGGCTGGTGGAAGTGTTTTCGTTTGAACTACCATGGTGTGCATTTACCACAGGCTGCGTTCACAGCGTCTGTAAAGCAACCACGGGCGCCATCTTTGTCAAAATGGCTCCTGGTCTTCATTTTTTGCCATTTCTTTGTGAAAAGGTCCTTCTTGAGATTTACTCTGCGCGCCAAACCAGGTCTGGTCTCTTTGTTCATTTTGCCTTTGGCGGGCGTCACGAGTGAAACTGGCTTCTGGCTCTAGAGTGTCTGGGGTAGACAGGAAGTGAGAGAGGTGCCCACAATTCACTGTGCTTAGTCTCCTATGAGACCCAAATGCACTCGGTAGTCATTGGTCAGCTGACTGTACGGTAAGGACAGCCATCGGGCTGGGTGAGTGATAGCTGGGCTGCGATGAATGGGAGAGAACTGAATAAAGGTTTGGAAGGCAGAGTCGACCACTGAACAAAGGAACCAAAGAAAAGCTTGAAGAGGACGCCTGCTGCAACTCCTTGACCATTGGTTTGCCTGGTGAAGCCCTGCTGCAGCGCTGTAACGCCAAGTTCGCATCGACAGAGAAGCCCCTGCAAGGACGACTTCTCCCTTTGAGTTGGCAGGACCAATCAACTCCAAAGTAAGCCACCTGGACATCCATCTCAGAGCTGGTTGGATTTCCAAGAGTTGCTGCTGGAAGCTGTACAGCCAGGGAGAGGAACACCATATTGTGTGCATTGCGTTTAAGCTGGCCTAGAGCTTTTGGAAGATCCTCCGGACTCCCAGGAAGCAGGACCGACCGAGCCTGAGCCTCATGAACAGAGTGCGGGACCCCAGAAGCAGAAGCAAGGAAAGTCCATCTCAACAGCCAGGAACCGCAGTGCTGCTATTTGCTGTAGAGACGAGGAGCTGAAACACTGAACAGCCACTGGTTTGAAGATTGCTGGTTGCGAGCGGTGACTGTCCCATTGCAGGAGTCCCCAGAAGTCCTCCCTCTTGTCCCCACGACTGAGGCCCAGGAACAGTGAGATCGGCAGAGGAACAGGAGTCATCTGATGCACTTTTTCTTCAATGCAAAGGTACTGTACAAAGTCTGAGAGAACCTACCTCTTGCTGTAGAGTTGCTTGAATCTTCTACCACTCACAAGTCTAACTGTTTGTGGCCCTATATTTGATTCTTCTTTTCTTCAAAGACGTCTAAAACATTGTGCAAAGGCTTTTCTACTTACCTGCCAGAAGTGCTTCATCCTATATAAGACTTTTGCCCATTGACTTTGGCCTAGCCTGTTATACTAAATGACTCTGCTGTGGGGATCCAAAAGTATTTTCCTGCTTAAGAATAGTTGTGGTCTCTTGTTCTAATAATCTTTTCCTTTTACCAACTTATAACAGTATTCTAAATGCCAACAGTAAGATATTAAGTTCAACAGCACCCCAGCTATTAAAGTCACCTGAGGGTGTAGGTTGTGTCTGTGAACCATTCCAAAAGGCTATTTACTGATTTAGAAACTAAGACTGTACAGTATTGAAGTGTACTTGTGTGTTACTATTATACTGCTCCCTTCTGAAGAAGGCTTATTCTAACTGACTGATAAATAAATTAATAATTGTTTATGCAAGAAACGTTGAGTGTAAGAGTTTATTTGAACACTCGTCATTGTGAAACTCTGTGCAACTCCTCTACAGCTCACATTGACCCCTCTTGAGATAAGCCTGGCTGCGCAACACGCTCCCAAAAGTGTGTAGTACAAGCTTATACCTAAGGTTTGGTTTCCTATACCTGTAGTCAGAGGTTTGTAGTGTTCCCAGTGCATCCATGCTTTGCCTAACAACGGGGAACAAATATGAGTCATAAGTTAATTGTACTCTGTATGGAAAAAGGCTTCCCATTAGACCACACATGGGAAACAATTTTATATTAGTCCTTTTCCCCTCAATTAAAATGATGTTCGACCATACCAACCTTTTCAATACCACTTCCCACCCACTATTTAACGCTTTCCCTGCCCATCTATGCCTTTGCGCAATTTCAAAATGCAACTATGAAATCCATTTTACAAAATCAGAGATTTTGTAACTTTCTGCAAATAGCAACATTCGTGGAATGAGAAGATTCGGTCACTTGGTCCATTTTTTTAAAATTTATAAAGCACTTTTACACAAAGTGATGTGCATTATTTTAACAAACGCTGAACAAATTCATAAATATAATGATAGTAGCTGGGGTAATGGATGTTAGGGAGATTTATCATTTTAATGCTTTATTTCAATCCTGAATGAGTGAAGCCTTTTTCCACTCATTCATTCTTGTGGGCTCTATATTTTGGAACTCTATACTTTGTATGCTACCTGTACTATGGAGTTTGCCTGCTCCATAGCCCTTAAAGGCATCTGTGTTTTACAACTGCAGCACACAGTTCCTTATGGGCCGTGTTGCTGGGGACCCTTAGGGTCCTCCTTTAAGATTATTTTTCTGTATCCTCAAGTAACTAAAGTTACTAAGGAAGGATAGAGAGATACTTGGTATCACTCCCAAAACTCTATACCCTGAGAGATTGGCATACACCACTTCTTCGGAGTCCCTCGGTCGCACAGAAAATAGGGTCAGGATAGCAGTGGTTGCTTCATGGTGTTGCAAAGGGTCTGCATGCATCTCTGATAATCTTCATCGGTTACTTCAGTTTCCAGTGGACAATTTGCCCTTCACCTCAGGAGCCTCACCTTTTATTTGTATTTTGTATTTGTTTATTTATAGTGCGCACCTTGCCCCGGGGCATCTGGGCGCATGTTTAAGGAGGCGGTTACAAGTTACAGCAAATAGATACACTTTACATTTTTACACATATTTAAATAGAGTTCAGAGCATCAACAGAGAGGAGTGGAGCGAATCTAAGAATGCAGTATAAAAACAGTCTATGTACAATGAGCAGCCGGTAATGAAATTGACAGATGTAGGCTTATAAAGAGGAGGCTAGGGCATCTCGTTCATGTAACCACAGTTTAGTTTTAGCTTTGAAGGCAAAGATGTGAGGAACATTTCTGAGAGCATTGGGAAGAGTGTTCCAGAGCTTAGCCGCGAGGACAGGGAAGCTCGAGCCTCCGGCTGTCTGTAGCTTGAAACTGGGAATAGTCAGCGTATGAGCCTGAGAAGATCTTAGTGGTCTAGTTGCTGTGTGTTGTATGAAGCGCGTGGAAAGGGCCTTGTGTGTTAGAACAAGTGCTTTGAGGGATATGCAGTGAGTGATGGGTAGCCAGTGCAAATTGCGTCTCGTGTTAGATATGTGGGAACGCCTAGGAACGTTGAGAGCTGCCCTTATGGTGTTGTTCTGCATGACCTGGAGTTTATCAATGTTTCTTTGACTAGTCCCTAGGTAGAGGACGTTGCAGTAATCGATTTTGGACATGATGAGGGTTCTGGCGAGAATCAGACAGTTTTCCGTAGTCAAGAAGGGGCGACATGCTGTAATCAATTTGCAAGTATAGGATGATGCTGAGACAACTGCGTTGGTTTGTCGATTGAGGGATAGAGTCGAGATATATTCCAAGTGTTTTAGTGACGTTGGAGACTTTAATATCGTTCCCGTCAATAATGAAGGAATTTAACTTGGGGTCAAGTTTAGTGAGTTTGTATTGAGATCCAAGAATGATTAATTCCGTCTTTCCATCATTAAGGCAAAGCCCATGATGAGCCATCCAGGCTTGAATGACAGTGTAGACTGTATTGAGAGCTTTGGCATCTGTTACATAATCGCCAGTGATAGGGATGAGTATCTGGGTGTCATCCGCATAATTGGTGTAGGAAGTGTTATACAGTTCCAGCACACACTCCTCTGCAATCTCCCTCAGCAATTTACAGAAAGGTGTGGGTGGCTGTCCAATCAGGACAGCCAGACCCCCACCCCCCAGTTGGAGCTGGTCCCATTCAGGCAGACAAAGGGCAGGGCAGTAAAAACCTCCTCCCCCACTTCCTGCCTGCCCAGACACACTGAAGCCTAGGCGGGGACACCCAAGGGTTCCCGCCAAAGGCCAAACACACCCAGGCCTCCCCCACCGAGGATGTTAAAAGAAGGGGTGACAAAGAACAACCACGCTTGTAATGGTGAATAAAGAAAGGAGCCACCAAGTTAATACTTGGGTGACCCTATTGTGTATAAACAGGGCTAGGGACATAGCATGCGGTAGAAAATTCACACAATAGTTGGTGGAACATGTCCACTGCCACCAGCCATAACTCGGAGATTGTCTATGTGACGTAAATGTCACAGATGCAGAGGGAAGGGGGATACCAAGTATCTGTCGCACTACTAAGAACTGCAGTTACTCTAGGATATAGAAAATAATCTCAAAGGAGGACCCAAAGGGTCCCCAGCAACACTGCCCATAAGGAGCCGTGTGCTGCAACAGTAAAAATACATATGCCGCAAGAGATGTGGAGTAAAGTAGACTCCATAGGACAGTAAAATACAAAAGAAAAAGATCCAAAAGACAGAGCCCATAAGAATAAATGAGTGGAAAAAGGCTCCACTCATTCAGGATTAAAGAAAAAGCCCAGCAGAAAGTGCTAGGGTCTCAATAGGAGAGTGGATGAAGCAAAAGAATTATAAATCTCCCTAACATGTTGTGACATGTTTCACAAACATCATTTGTTGCAGTTTCTGCAGTAATAAAATGGAGAAATTGTGTGCAATGGTGTTTTGCAGACTATTCAGAATCCAACCACTACTAAAAAACGGAAAATTAAAAGTGAATTATACTTACAGAATCTATAAGTGTATAAGGATTTTCCACATCAAAATTGGAAGACGAATAACGTGGCAATTCCAACCGAACTGTATAATTTAGTCCCTTCTCAAAGCACACTGGTCGTGGAAGGACGACATATCTGAAAAGGAAAAATACGTACAACAATGGGACCAGTACACAAAAAAAAATTATATATATATATTATATATATTTTTAGAGTATTAATCTCCCACACAGCCATTTCCTACTGACCTTGAACTCGGTGCCAAGGACACAACTTGGTTGTCATCATCAGGTACAGTATTACCACATCGGCTGCTGGTAAGAACTTTGTCAGGTCGAATTACTGTGATCACGGCCTCCTCCCACTCTTCTGGTAACTGCAAGAACAGTTTCATTAACACACGTAGCAAGCCTGAATAAAATGCTGCAAAGCAAGCCAATTTCTGCTGTATTGTGATTAATTCAGTGAGCACTGTATTAAATAAAATAAATTGCATGGACTACTTTCTTGGAGAGAGCAGCATCCCATTTACCTGGGGTTCATAGCGAATAAGGATATCGTACTCCATGGAATGGGGAATGTTGTTGACGTAGAATTCCAGGTATGATCCTTCAGGCACCCTCACAAACCCAATGCCGGTCCACGACGGACTTCGATCCTGGGGCTGCTGGCGCTCCACTATGCTTACTCCCTATGCAGAAAAGGGAATAAGCCGAATACTTAGACAGTGTTTCAGTAGAGAATTCAGCAAGTAAAGTAGTCCAAAACATGAATCTACGCACAGGGCCAAAGTTAGCTTCTTCTGCTTCGTACGTGTAGTGATCAAGTGCAAAAAAGTAAAAGCCGGATTCCACTTCATTGCACTGGCGTCCAATCATGTGTGGTCTGCACTGGCACTGGCCCGACTCGGCTGAACAACTGAAAGAATAAGAATGTACGAAGCTTTATCCATTTGTTAGCTTGATAGGTTAGCATATTACAACATTCTGGAAACCAGAAACTCAGCAGAGCAAGAAGTAAAACAAAAGGCAAGGCTCACAGGTGGAATGTCGGAAACAATTAGATTGGCAATTATGTTGAGACCACTTGCTGTCTCCTCACAACTAGCTCTGACAAGCTCCGCAAAAGATGCCAGAAACCTTGCCGACTAGCCAAACACACAGATTCCCTCTTCTGGATGTTAGGCAAAGTTTGTATGCAGTACCCTCTGGGACCGCTACACACAACTAGGACTACAGGTGTAAGCAAAACTAACCTTTGGTAAAAGTCTGTACCACACAGTTTTTGGTAGCGAGCTGAGCATCCAGGCTTATCTCAAGAGGGACTGTGAGCTTGTAAGGGTGTTCAACAAAGGTTTACAATAGTAAGTATTCAGATAGCCACTTACACTCAAGATTTCTTGGCAAAACATTTATTCATTTATTACGCAATCCTTTAGAAAGAATTCACTAAAGGAGGCAACCAATATTACACAAAAAGTATACTACAATACTGATTACTAAGCAGTTGAGCTCCCTTGAAGTAGGAGCAAAAAAACGCATAAGTTGATAAAACGAATATTACAGTTACTTTAAAACAGTGCAAATAGTTTGAGTTCACCGGAGGAGTCGATTCAATGCAATAGATAGGCCAAAGTCAATGGACCAGTGTCTTGTACAAGTAACCAGTTCTGGTATTTAAAACGGAAATGTCTTTGCCACGGTTCTTAGAAGTAGTTCACGGAAGAAAGCTGACTAGGCATGCAAGTTGCCAAAGTTACACAAACTTTCATGGTGAGAGGTAAATTCTCTCGGTCAGGTTTTCACAGTACCTTATATTGAAGAAAAAGATACAGCTGAAGACTTCTGTTCTTGGCAGTTCCTGCAGATCTCGCTCTTCCTGAGCCTCAATCGTGGGGACAAGAGGTAGGACGTTGGGGGACTCCTGCACTGCACAGGGACGGATCACAAAGCTAGAAAATTGGCAAATCCTTGATTCCGGTTGCTGTTCAAGCACACAAGTTGGTGTCCTTCTCCCTGGTTAATCTTAACCAGCTCTGAGAATGGTATCCAGGTGGCTTACGAGTTGATTAGTCCCACCAACTCAAAGGAAGTAGTCGTCCTTGAAGGGGCTTCTCTGTCGAGGTGAACTTGGCGATTCGGACTTGCAGCAGGGCTCCACCAGTAAACCAACGGTCCAGTAGTTGCAGCAACTGTCCTCTTCAAGCTCGTCTTCAGTTCTTTCGTTCCAGTGGTCGACTGCCTTTCAGTCCAAGAGACTCGCCTTTTAAACAGTTTTCTCCCATTCATTCCAGCCTAGCTGCCACTCACAGCAGGGTGGCTGTCCTTTCCGGACAGTCAGCCAATCACGCCAGGGTGTATTTGGGTCTCCAAGGAGACTAGGCACAGGGAGTATCGGGCACCTCCCTCACTTCCTGCCCTGCCCAGACACTCGGGCGCCAGTGACGGTCTTCAGTCCTGAAGCCCGCCAGAGGCGTAGGAATAAAGGGACCAAACCTAGTTTGGCGCGCAGAGAAACTTTAGAAGGACCTTTCCAAAAAGAAATGGCGAAAAAAGAAGACCAGGACCAGTTTAAATAAAGGGGGCTCAGACACCATCTTGTAAAACATGGCTCCAGTAATTTTTAGCTACTGGTGTTCGCGATCGGGAAAAATCATGGTAGTTTGTTGTAAAACCACTGCCACCAGCCATTTCCATAGGAAGTGTGCGCTGGCCTAGGAATTTAAAAAGACTAGTAAAGTCAATTTAACTTTACATTCTCTGGGAAACAATAGTTTATCCGACAGAAGGTATTTAAACCTTGGTACAGCCTAAAAGGCTTCCCTGTGTCACTGCACTGAGGGTGCTGTGTGACACATGACAATATGATGCCTAGGGAGTTGTCTTAAAACACCATAATCAAAGAACACAAGAGTAAAATATACATCAAAATACATGAGTGGGAAAAAAGGCTCTCACTCTCTCCAGGTCAGAAAATCAAGTTCTCAAAATCCAGCAAAGTTGCTGGGGGTCTCTAAGGTGAAGGGTATTATCACATTTATGAGAATTCTCCCCAACACTGGATAATCAATATTAGAGTGGCACAAGGAATATTAAATGTGTTGGCCGGTCTACTGGTTTCACACTAATTAATCACCATTGAACCAAAAAATAAATACCTACTTGTATTTACCCTCCACTCAATAATATCCATTAATGAGTTGGCAGGGGTGAAGCAAGGATATAGCCTCTACTCAATGACTACCATTAGGGGACTCAAATCGCCCCTTTTAGTTTGCGTGATTTATTTTGGACTTTCAGCAATTGTGTATCCCAATCTAACTATGAAGGTGCCAGTTGAAAAATAAACAAAGTTAGGGCTGATTCTCTATACTCTCACTCGTGGACAGATGTCTAGAAGGCCAACCTGGTTTAGTGACAGGGATAACTCTGGGAGCTGTAGCCAAACTAGTTCAAGGTAGCAAAGCGAGTGCTCAAGGCCAAGTCTCAGGAGGGGTGACCCTGGTAAGGGGTCCTCAATGAGTACACACAATGAAAAGTCAAGGAACACATTTAGACAACAGCTTTAAAAATACTTCCTTATTTATGGCCATATAACACAATGAAAATGTACTCATAGCATGTAATATCACACAATTCTAAATAAAAGCTATATATTTTGAAGCATCCAACGGATCCCTCACTGAAACCCTGCCTAAAGTCTCCTCCCAGGTGGCCAGGGAAAGGCAGACACTTCAGGATCCTGACCTTGGGGGTGGTGTACTACAGGAGGATCACCTGGGACAAGAGTCGGCTAAGGATTATGAGGAGATCCTGTGGCATATGAGACAGTATTTGTCCTCTGAAAGGCAGTGCCGTTATGGGTTGCCAAAACAGGTGATGGCATATTGCCATTTTAATATTCCTAACCCACAACCAAGATTTGTGACTCGGGGTACAATTTATGTTAAATCTGAGCAAGCATCATTAACAGAGAGATCTTTCAAAGTACTTCAAGAATGTTAACCTTAGAGACCCCCAGCTCTTTTGCTTAACTTTAGGACTTTTTAATTTTAAGCCTGGAGTGAGTGAGCCCTTTTTCTCACTCGCTCATGTATTTTGATTGATTTGGATTATGTATTTCCTTCATTTTTTGGAGTTTGACAAATCCATTTGGTATCTACTTTTTGTATGGTGACAGACAGCACCGTCAGTTCAGTGTCAGAGAAATCCTTAAGATTTCTCATAAGGTTTAAATACCTTTTCTTCTGTGAAATACTGTTTTCAAGAATAGTAAAGTGAAATTGACTTTACTTACGTTTTCTCTTTGTAGGTCCAGCACACCCCACCTTATGTGGAGTGCTAGGGTGTGACCTAGTAGTCCCTTATCCTAGATTTTCATGTAACATTTGTATGCTACCTTCACTTCTTTAAATGGCGGGTGGCAATGGTTTAATTTTTGTGCTTTCCTACTGCAGGCTGTACCCTCAGCTGCAGTACAGAACCCATGGGTGACCATTGTCAAAATGGCCCAGTCTTTTTTTTGCCATTTTCAGTTTGTGAGGTCTTTCATGGGTTTTTACTCTGTGCATTAAGCCCTTTGTTTTGCCTTTGGCGGGCTTCAGTCCTGAAGCCCACCTCTAGCTCCAGTGTGTCTGGAGAGGCAGGATGTGAGGGAGGTTCCCGGAATTCTGTTGTCCTTTGTCTCTAGGAATGCCAAAATGCAACGAGTCCTGACGTCTGGCTGTCCTACACTCCTGTGTGATTGACAGCCTAGGCTGTGCCTAAATGGGAGAAACCTGCTTAAAAGATGAGGGTTTTGGGACTAGAGCAGAGTCGACCACTGGGAGAAATACCCGAAGAAACTGGGAACGAAGCTTGCTGCATCCTCCTGGACCTTTGAATTGCTCGGTGAAGCCCTTCTGCTGTGCTGAAACTCCTTTTTCGAGAAGCTCCGGAAGATATGCCGACTTCTCTTGGGTTAGTGGGACCAACTAACCCGGATGACCATCTTTCCTGACTGGCTGTACTTCTTCGCTCCTGCAAGAACAGAGTGCCAGGGGTCGAGAAATCTGTAGTTGAGTGCAACGTCTGAAATCCAGGTAGAACCTCAGAGTCTGTCCCTCCTTGATATTTTTACCAGAGTAGGTTTTCCTAAGGAAGCAGGGGAATCACATTTTATGTCCCACTACATGCAGCCCATGTAGAAGAACTGTGGCGTGACTTACAATTTCTCAACAGCCTACCATCCCCAAACCATTGGGTTGGTGGAGAGGTTTAACTGTACTATGAAGAGCATGATAGGTGCTTTAGAGGAACGCCTTAGAAGAAAGTGGGACCTTCTGTTGCCATGCCTTCTCTTTGCGTATAGAGAAGTCCCTCAAGCAGGGGTTGGTTTCAGCCCCTTTGTACTTCTTTATGGTAATCCAGTCAAGAGGCCCTTTGGCCCGGATCAAGGAAGGGTTGGAGAGTGCTCCTTCCTTACAGCCAGTGAGAGTCACTGACTATGTGCTAGGCCTCAGAAAGAGGATGGCACTGATGACAAGCTTCAGAAAACCTGAAAGCAGGTCAGGCTCTGGTCAAGCATTGGCATGACTAGAAAGCCAACATGGTGGAGTTTACTCCAGACCAACTTGTACTGGTTATGGTACCTACAAGGCAGAGGACCTTACAGGTAAATTGGATTGGACCCTTCAAGATTGTAGGCAAGCTTGGAGAGGTTAACTATTTAGTGGACTTGGATAACCCAAGGTGACCATTAGGGTCTATCACACTAACCATTTGAAGGCTTGTTTCCAGACCAGAACTAGGAGTATTGCTTCTAGCCTCTGATCAGGATGAGGAGAATAGTGAGCCTCTCCCTGATCTCCTCAGGGGACAACCTTCTGAGACAATTTAAGGAGTTAAACTCTCTTCAGATTTGACTGCAACAACAAGAGGAATGAAAGGCTCTGTTGAATCAGTTTGCCTCCTTGTTTACACTGACACCAGACTTGACCCCTTGGGGCCAGCATGATATTCTCACTGGTGACAATCCCTGTCAAAAGCAGGGGTTACAGAATGTCAGAACACACAAAGAAAAGGTCAAGAAAATGCTTGATCTTGGGGTCTTTGAGCAGTATACAAGTCCATGGTCTAGTCCAGTTGTACTAGTGCCAAAAACAGGCACCAAAGAGGTGAGATTCTGTGTTGACTATAGAGCTCTTAATGCAGTGCCCACGACTGATACCCATCCTTTATCCAGGACAGATGAGTTGGTGGACAAACTTGGTTCAGCCAAGTTCCTCCGTATATTTGACCTGACCTCAGGCTATTGGCAAATAGCTCTGACAGATCATGCCAAGGAGAAAACTGCATTCTCCACCAAAGGAGGCTTATACCAGTTTAAGGTTATGCCTTTTGGACTCAAGAATGCACCTGCTACATTTCAGAGGATGGTTAATCAAGTTCTGAATGGGTTAGAAGACGTCTGCATGGCATACTTGGATGGTATTGCAGTGTTCAGCCCCACTTTGGAAGAACATCTTATGCCCCTAGGATATGTTTTGCAGGTTCTGGAACAGGCCCACCTGACCATAAAGGCTTGTAAATGTGAAATTGGTCAGAGTAAAGTGGTCTACTTTGGCCATGAGGTAGTAGGATGTGAAATTAGGCCATTTCCTAGCAAAGTACAAGCTGTACAAGACTGGGCCACCCCTACTACTCAAACTCACATGAGAGCCTTCCTAGGTCTCACTGGGTACTACAGGTACCTCAGAGAACTATGGGACCATAGTTGGTAACTATAGAACTATGCAAAATCCATGCCAGAGGTCCTGTCTCAAAACTGCTGCTAAGAGATCACGGTCCTGTCTTTCATCAACAGACAAAGGAATCCTGAGGTCAGGGTCCAGCGCTGCCACAACGAGGAGAATCCAGCCACGAATATTACTTCTAACCAAAAGGTACTGTGCGTAGAAAGATATTGCTCACCTTGATCCGTAAATTCGCTCCAGAGCATTTGATTGCAAGTAGAGGTGTCCAGGGTACCCCCCCTCATTTCTGACCCAATTTGTTGCTTGTGTCCCTTTAGCAAGTCCTTAGCAGGGTCTCCAATTGTGGTTTTCATCTAAGAGTAGAGACAAGTATCCACAGGAACCTTTCATTTTCTGCTGATTCACAGGACTTGAGCCTTTTTCTGAATTGCCTTTTAGCTAGGGTTGCATTTTTAGGACTTTAAAAGCCTTGCTGTGTGAAGAAACTGCCTCTATAACCTTAAGCTCGCTAGCATTTACCTAATCAACTGTTTTCGTTCCAAAGAGACAACATCTTATGTGCTTTTGCTAACTAAATGTGATTACTGTATTCCCTTGGTCTTACCCGAGTGCGTGGTAGAACCGCCAATACGGTGTAACAGTCATTTATGTCAAACGCTTTAACAATTGTAACCCACGAGCAACTACAAAATAGGCAGTGGCCTTTGAAAGGTATTTTGGTTCAATGTGCAAAGTATTTAAAAGTTATTCTTGTGTATATATAATAAATTATATTTTAATATTTCTCCGAATTGCATTACTAACTAGGTTCAGTGTACTTACCTACAGCTCACATCTTCATTTTATGATAAGCCTAACTGCTCTGCCACTCTACCAAGGTTCCATGAGTAGGACAGACCACCAATAATAATAATAATAATAATAATAATAATAATAATAATAATAATAATAATAATGAGTTGGGGGGATCTACAAACCATTGGGATAGTTTTGCAACATCTACCTCACAGTGGACTTTTGGAAAACTCCCCTAACAGAAACCAGTTTGTGGATTAGGATCAGACAGTCCCAATCCACTTCCTGACACGGCCATGTTTGGACACTAGCCACAGTAGGTAGCCAATCACAGTAAACATGGTAAGTGGGGGTGCCCTGGACACCTATGTGCACTCCAATGCTCTGCAGCAACTTCACGGATCAAGGTAATCAATAACTTTCTCCCCACATTACCTTAGGTTAGAAGAAAAGATTGTGGCTGGATTCTCAATGTGGCGGCGCTGGACTCAACCTCCTGATTCCTTGGTCTGAAGATGCAAGGCAGGACAATGGACGAGATCTCTCAGCAGCAGTCTCCACAGAGGACCTCTGGCACGGCTCTCAGCAACTTCCCTGGTCACTATGCGGTTTTGGCGCCTTTTCTGCAGCACCAACAAAGGATGCGATTCTCCCAGTCAATCTTCTTCGCTTCTCACAGTCACACACTCCGCTGAGGAGATCTGGGCGAATATTATCAGGTCTCTGGAGTGTCCTTGAGGGCTCAAAGACTTGGAAGAGTTCGGCCTTCACACAATGATGCACTTGGAATGGGCAGCAGGTCTCCTGGTATTGCAGTTTCGCAGCTCTGAAAACTCACAGGACCTCAGGAAATGTCTCAAATCTTTCTTCGTGGGACTGGTTGTTCCCACCAGTCAGTCAAAGGGAAGGACTTGTCATCTTCAGAGTTTCTCTGTTGCACAGAAGACAGGGTCAGGGCAGCAGTGTTCGCTTCACAGTGTTGCAAAGAGTCTGCAGGTGTCTCTGTTGGCCATCTTCTTCCGTTACTTCAGCTTCCAGTGGTCAACTTGCCTTTCACCTCGGAAGCCTCACCTTTTATACAGTTTCAGCACACACTCCTCTGCAATCTCAGCACTTTTTTAGAAAGGGGCAGGTGGCTGTCCAATCAAGACAGCCAACCCCCCTCCGCTCCTTCATACCCTCAGTGGGAGCTGGTTCCATTCAGGTACTCATGCAGACAAAGGGGAGGGGAGTGAAAAACTCCCCCAATTCCTGCCTGCCCAGACAATCTGGAGCCTAGGCGGGGACACCCAAGGGTTCCTGCCAAAGGCTGACTGACACACACACACACACCCCACAAACACACCCACACATCTCCCCACCCAGGATGGTGCCCAATTGTTAGGACTGATTTTCTATACTCTGGCCTGGTTGACAGATGTATAGAAGGCCAACCTGTATTGTGACAGGTACAACTCTGGGAGCTGTAGCCAAACCAGCCCAATGTAGCAGTGACAAGTGGTCTAGGCCAAGTCTCAAGAGTTGGTGAGCTTGTAAGAGCTCCACAATGAGTTCACAGTGCAGCAGTCAAGGATTACACTTAGACAATTAGGTATAAAAATACATCTTTACTCATGGCCAAAACACACAGTGAAAAATGACTAACACGTAATATCACACAATACTAAAAATTGGATACATATATACTATGGGTGAAGGGCACAATACCTATCAAGCCCCTGAAAAGAAAGGTACAGATTAGTATTAGCACTACAAGTCCACAGAGTCCAACCCTAACTTGTCTGGGGCCATGTTCAGCAAAGATTCCACATAGTTTGTGAAGCTGGAAAAAAATGACGGTAGGATCACTGGGGTCCAGTGAACAGTTCCAAGTTTCAGGGGATGAGTTAAACTAGCTAACAAACGTGTTCCCAACTTCGGAGTGCTTGTGTGAACAAGCTATGGCAAAGCCAAAGTATTAGAAAAGTTTATCGAACTTTTAAAGGGAGTTTAGGGGGCAGGTAAGTATCGCTATAACACACCCCCTGTACTCTGATTCTACATGAGACTTGGCAGGTCGGTTGAAGAAGATCCGAGGTTGATTTTCCCACCATCAGCCACAGCCCTTGATCCCCAGGGGTTGCAGGTTCAAGCAACTCTCCTGGTCAGTGTCTGATGCTGGTGCAAGGACTCTCAGTAGAAGAAAGCAGCAAAACTCGATGCAGAACCCCCTCGCAGGACAGGAATAGATGCAGGTAAGCAGTTTCTGATGACAGCAACCAATGCACGGCGACGCAAAGGGACTCACTTGTTGCGGTCAGACTTTCCCTCCTATCTCGGGTCCCCTTGGTGATAGGACCACGAAATTACACAGAGGTATGTATTGTAGCACAAGCTGAGGATCCCCCAGGTTCCAAGCCTCAACTCAGAATGGCGATGTCAGCACAGTAGCCCAAACTCGGAGTTGGTCAGTCACAGGGTGGTCCCAAGGCACTTCTGAAGGCTCTTCTTTGCAGGACTCCGAGTGGATGTTGAAAATTGATGTTCCCTCCACTCAAAGGGTCACAGCTCCCTCACAGGACGGCTGAAGTACTTCTACAGGACAGGGTTCTACCAGGGCAGCAGCAGACGTTGGTTGCCAAGTCTTCTTTCAACAGGTCCACAGTCTCTGTGCACATCTTGTAACTGGACAGGAGTCTTGGCTCCTTCTGTTTCTTCCAGGATCTCTCCAGAGTGGGTGCAGGGGTCTTCTTATGCAAAAAGCCCGGTAAGAGCAGCAACCCCCACTAGCCAATGACCGATCTGCCCCAAACACACAACCCAACAGTGGTCCAATCAGGACCACTGGTAGCAAAACTCATTCATTCCACCCAGGCACACTGGCACCAGACAGTCCCAGCCCACTTCATGCCTGCAAGCACACATAGCCCTCCAGTAGCCCACCAAAATCCTCTGCTTTCCCAGGCACTGGAAGTGCATCTAAGGAATTTCCTGGCCTCACAAGTCAGGAAGAAGGCTAAAAGACAATATGGCCAAACAAGCAAAAAACAAGCTCGTGGCATGGCCATGTTTCACCACTAGCCACAGTTAGTAGCAAAATCCAGTAAATGCTGTAAGGCTAAAACCAAATGCACTAACACATGGTAAAAAGTCACTGCTGCCAGCAGCTTGTCCCTTTAGCACACCTAGAGAAACCAAAAAAACCTGTGGGTGTTAGTCTAGGGCAAAACAAAAAGTGTACCCCATTGTAAGATGCATTGCACAATGATAAAGTTACCACAAGTGATAACAAGGTAACAATACTAAGGGAAACCAGGTTTCCCAATACTGACAGCCTGAACGACATGTCAGTTTCCCCATAACAAATCAGCAAAAGACAGTGTAGTGAAGCTTAGGGCTTCACTGTACTGTAAAAAGAACAGGTCAGATACAAAAACTAAAAGTAAAAGGGTTTGGGGGTCCATATGAATGGAAGGAAAGGTGCAGTAAAGAGGAATTGTTCCTAAAACCAGTCTCTTACACTATAACGTTTTAGGGGAGATACTTGTTGTTACTCTAGGATAAAGAAAATGATCCCAAAGGAGGACCCAAATGGTCCCCAGCAACACTGCCCACAAGGAGCTTTGTGCTGCTCTAGTAAAAATACATAGGCCTTAAGAGATATGGAGGAAAGTAGACTCCATAGGACAGTAAAATACAAAGGAGTTCAAAAAGAGAGCCCATAAAAATGAATGAATGGAAAAAGGATCCACTCAAGAAAAAGTTGTAGAAGTCCACCAAAACGTGCTGGGGGTCCCCACTAGTTGTCAGCCAGCTACAAGCCTCCTGTTGCCTGTTTGTGTTGCGCTGTATAATGCCGGCACACTAAATCCGAACGGCAAGAAACTTCAAAGTAAGCTTTTTTTAACGAACCTCCTTCATGTCACTTCCTTTGCAAAATCAAATAAAAAACACATAACATATATATAATATATATATTTGAGAAAAAAAAGGAAGGACATTCCCCGTTTTTTGTAGTACAAGACACTTGACTTCGAGCATTGACACCACAGGGACAAGAGATTTAAAATGTCTAAAACCAGCGACACCCTATACATTTTCCGAGAATGCTAATGGCGGTAATCTCGAGTCGGCTGTACTGGCTGGAAAGTGTCACACAGTCCTCGGTGAGGGCCCGTACCATGCTGCAGGGGTTATTTTGGGCTGCCGGGCAGGTACTGGCTGTTACAGACCACACCCAAAGCGAGCATCACCAGAATGACCCATCTCGGCTGCAATGGTCATCCAGGGAACTTTCATTGCTTGGCTGTGGGCCTGCATTTGATTTTTTTCAGTCTGGCCTGGGAAAGCCTAGCCAACCAAAGCCATTCGTAATACCGACGGGTCGTGAAAGGGTTTTCGATGGTCAATGATTACAAGAAGAGAAGGAAAGGTCAGCTTACTTGTTGTTTAATGCTCCACCGTGGTCGCAGTCACAAGGCCGACATCCATCAAGATCGTTGCTCAGACCCCAGTGCTCCGGCTGCAGAACAATGCACCATTAATGATCTCAAATGCCACTGAACAGAAAGTCATTATACTCCCTTAAATAGAAACCATTCTGCACTGTGCCATTTGATTAAGTCTATGAACTTGAACTAAAGGGATTTTCATATGTTGCAAAATGAACACTTTACAAAAGTAGCCAATCGAAAGAGACTATTGAGGCCCAAGGCTATTAATATTGAGGGTCGAGCCACACATTCTATCAAGGCAAACGTCAAACTCAAAATATGAACAGATTGGAGGAAGGGATTCTGCGAGAGGTTGAAATGCCTCTCACTATGAAACAGAGGGAATGAAGCATTACTCCTCCCATGGCACTAGGTGGTCACACTGCTTGGGGGAGGGAGGCGCGAGAAGACGACGCGCAGTACCAAAAAGGGACCCCACCTCCAGAAATATTGGTCTGAGGCCAGCAAAGAAACCGAATATCAAGCTTGAGTGACGTGACGCTTCAGAGCGTGGAAACCCAGACTACATTGACTTGTAAGCTAAAGGGGGGTGGGGGCGGGTCAAGCAAGATTCGAGTCACCAAGGACACCATGAACCAGGATCCCCCGATAGGCCTCCAACAAGCGCTCTGGCCCGCCAAGGATGTACTGCTCTCCCTGCCTCCATCCTTTGGAGGCAGGCCCTTTTCATCAGACATGTTTATTGGCAGGACTGCGGAGCTCTAAGCCAATGGGATAGGTTTACTCTAATTCAGTCAGAGACTGGGGGGAGCAGAGCATCGGATCATTTATGCAAACACTTGAATTCTAAACAGACGTTTTCCAAATGCCTCAACCTATACTTAAATATGGAGTTTAAGAGAAGTGCTCTAGACATACATTATATATGGCAACATCCAGTAAATGCCACTCGGGTATTTTATAAGCTTGTATGCGAGCACCTCCATTCTGTCTGGCGCAAGCTCTAGAAAAAGCATTAGCATCTTTAAATAGGACTCCACAAAAGTAAGCTAATGTCTTAAAGGTTCAATACAAAGTTGTGCCACAAGTTAATGATTCAAAATGTCAAATGCGGTTTAGAAAAGTTTGGCACCACCAATTAAGCGCTTTTTCTTTCAGATGAAGATATATGTTTATCATAAAACAAGCTTAGGTTAACATTGGAACAGCACATGGTCCAATCAAGATTGATTCTGGAGTTACACACTGGTATATTTTAGGGGCTAGCATTTTCTAAAATTATTCTGGCTGGTGAAACAAGCCCAGGTATCAAAGGGGAGTATGCCATGCTTGGCAATGAGTCAGTCTTGGCTTTGCATACTGGAAATTGTGGCACACTTTTCTCCCGTTGAAACAAATGAACCTACAAAAAAGTCGCAGCATGGAAATTAAAACGCCAAGATGTGAACGACAGCTATTCATGTTCACAAAATGTTAGTACTACCCCTTTCCAGCTGGCCACGTGTAATGTAGATACTTGAAATATGGTCCTCCAAATAAATGACTTTCATTCTACAAGGGGCACGATATAGTTTCCATTTAAAAGGGGAAATATATTGACCAGGATAAACTATAGTTTCTAAAAGATTTGTGCATCTTTAACCCAGTCCAATTCCTAGCTTCAAAATCCTAACATTTGCTTTGAAAAAAGGAAATGCTCGGGACGGCTTTGCCGAGTGGTTTTAAGCTTGCATAACCTATGTTATGTTATTGTGCATTTGTATAGCGCCTTATTTACCATTGGCATGATCTCAAAGTGTTGTGGCTTGAACGCCCTCGGGGACTGTAGTCCAGGTCAGAGGAGAGAGTAGGGTAGTATGTAGTGCTTTGGTGCACTCAGTATGTGTGGAGCCCGAGCGTATGTAGCTGCATCCTAATGGTAGGCATGGTGGTGTGGCTGTGTCAGGTCAGTAGAATGTGTGCAGCAAGGCCTTTAACCAAGCCTGGATTCTGGTGGTGGTGGCGCTTGTGTATGATATTATGTGTGCAGCTAGGCCGATTATTTCGTGGAGTATAGCTACGTTCCAAAGACTGTTGAGGTGTTCATGGAGGTGTGTGGGTATGTGTGCAGCTAGACCGAATTGATCGAGGGGTATAGCTTCATTCTATTTTATGCTGGCGAGTAGGAGAGAGTATGCATATTTGTATGTGCGAGTGTCTGTGTGGATTGTTTGGAGACCCCCCCCGTTTCTGATTTCATGTAGACCAACTAGACGAGGATGCGGCTTGGTTTCAATTCTCCCAGCAAGGAAAGGCCTTTAGTGAGGATTCCAGGTGAAGCACAGAGCGTACAAGAACTCTGATATGGGAGCCACCCCCCTTATTGAGGCATAGCATTCCAATATTGGTACGTGGATTATTACCTACGAGTTAGAAAACAGGCAAACCCTTGTCCAGTTGGGTGATCAAATTGGGTTTAAAAGCAACATGTTAAGCAAATATGCTTGGCTCCAGTTCATTTCATAGCTAAAGAGGAGATTCTGTTAAAAAAAAAAACATTAAATGTGGCAGGAAGAACCAAAAAGGAGCTTTACTTTTGAGGTGAAATCCAATTCATAAGATGATTCAAAATATTAAAATGGATAGTAGTGCGTCTTTGCAAAGCTACAGAAAAAAGGAGGTAGGGACGACAGTCCGACAAGCTTATACCAAATCCCACTAAAATATAACAAATCTTACTAACCAGACAGTGATCACAATGTTTTCCTGTAACCAGGCGCTTGCAAAAACATCTTCCTGTCTCTGCATCACATGGATTGCCTCCAGGAGCTGTTCCCAAAGGGTTGCACTCGCAGGCTTAGAAGACAACGAAATGGAGAAGAAAAACCCCATTAAAAACAAATGTTTTCCATAGAACGGCATCATTTTCCTAAATACTAAACAGACCAAGTAAACAAAAAGGTAATTTAAAAACAAAAGCATGCATTCCCTTTCTTATTTAGAATGTATAAAAGTTTTAAACAAATTCGACTACAAAGAGGATCATGTACAGGCTAAAAAGCCCTTCACTAGTCCTTCCAATGTGAGACCTTTTAGGATTCCCTCCATCAAGAAGCCCTCAAATATTTGAATAACACATTGTACTTACATCGACATCCAAATGGGTCATCGGCACTCAGCTCATAGAAGCTCTCCTTACACTGATCACAGCGCTCTCCTTCCACATTTAATTTACAACGGCATTGTCCAGCAATCAGACCCACAGAAAAATCAGAATAGCGGTCACAAATGCCTTCATTCTGAGAACCGGCGGGATCGCAGTCACAACCTGTAAACAAAAATGAAAAATAATCACTAGTCCATCACAAAAATACAGAAACTATCCAGCATTTAAAGGGGATTACGAAGGGTAAAATCTCAATTAGCAGATCGATCATTCAATGCAATATTCTTCACAAATGTTACAGGTCGAAATTGAAGACTTCTCTCCCTTTACAGATTATCATAGTCGGGTTGCAACAATGCCTGCGATAACCAAGTGTTAGTGAGAATTTCTGTGCTAATTCCCCTCAACATTGGAGACCCCCAGCTCTTTTACGGGACGTTAGGACTTTTTAATTTTAACACTGGAGTGAGTGAGCCCTTTTTTTTTCCCCATTCGCTCACGTGTTTTGACACGATTTGTATTATGTGTTTCCTTTGTTTACGGAGTGTGACAAACTCCATAAGCATCTACTTTTTGTATGTTCACACACAGCACCTTCAGTGCAGCATCACAGAGAAATCCTAAGGTTTAAATACCTTTTCTTGGGTGAACTACTGTTCCCAAGAATAGTAAAGTGAAACTGACTTTACTTACCTTTTCTCTTTGTAGGTCCAGCACACCAAATTTTATGTGGAGTACTGGAGGGTTACTTAGTGGCCCCTTATCCTACCTACTCCTGTAACATTTCTCACGTAACATTTTTATGTTACCCTCACTACTTTAAATGGCTGGTGGCAGTGGTTTAATTTTCCTACCATTGTGCTTTTCTACCGCAGTCTGAATCCTCAGCTGCAGTATAGAACCCATAGGTGACCATTTTGTCAAAATGGACACTGCCTTTTTTCGCCATTTTCCAGTTGTGACATCTTTCTTGGGTTTTACTCTGCGCAGAAAGCCAGATTTGAGCCCTTTGTTAGTTTTGCCTTTGGCGGGCATCAGTACAGAAACCCGCCTCTGGGTTGACCCTCTATACATCCGTCTACCAGGCCAGAGTATAGAAAATCAGCCCCAACAAGGGTCACAAAAACGACTTCCATGGAAAGAGTAAAAGAAAGGTTGAGTGGGGAAAATAGTTCCCACTCACTCAGGAACACAGACAAATATTCCACATGTCCAGCAAAAGGTGCTGGGAGTCTCACAGGTGAGTGAGATTTAGCATAAACATGAAAATGTAACCGAACAGCAACCTACTACCCAGTACACTTTCTCTGTAAGAAAACACACCCATGGACAAAAACGAGGTGCTTGAGTAAACACCTTGCCCTGGTAGCTATATGCACTTCTAAGGTCTGCGCACAAAACAGATGTTGCAGCTGCAGGGGAGAGGGGCTCAGAAATGTTTTGCAAAAGACAGCTGAGAACCAGATGAAACAGCAAAAAGGTATAGAGATTTAGATGTAGAAAAAGAAACCCAAAGAAATGTAATTCTCTCTTAACAGGGAGTTTCCAATATGGGGAACATTGGTTTATCCTCAACTCTGGGACAGGAAGAGTTTGGGCCCGTAACCCAAACAACGAATTGACAAGAGTTTGTCCACTTTGGAAAAAACAGTGTAGGGAAACTTCCATAACCAATGTGCTGGTCTTATAGACATTTGAACCTGGGTAAGGGTGCTCTGCCAATCAGGTGGCTGGAAACCCTTGCTATGAACCGCCAGTGTACTCCTGCGATTTCCCAGCCACCCAAGGCCATTCCCCGGGTATCACCATCTTGACTGAGGAGGCAAACAAGGAGCACCCCCTGGCTGCCGCTCCATGCAACCACCCTTCTCCACCCCTACTCCTGCTTCCCACCCACCTGCTCCCCCACCACTCCCTTCCACACCTCTCCCACCCACTTAATGCCTGGCCAAGAGCTTTCTGATTCCATCGAGATTCAAAATCTTTTCCTCGCTGCTTCAATAGAAACAAAAAACGGCACTTGTACATACTATTGCAGCAGCCATTTTGTTTTACCCGAGATTGGTCTCCTTTCAAACAAAAAAGAAAAAACCTATTCACAACCGGTTGGAGCCTTAGGTGCAAATAACTATCACCCCTTTGTCAGGGGGCAGACAGGGCAGATAAAAGCCCTGAGCATTTGACAAGGCCCTTGCTTCATTTGGGCCTACCTAGGCTGGGGCTGCTGGCGTGCCATTACCAGCCTATATGCCAGTCGACGCAGGGAGGATTACTACATTCTAGACCTGGTTCAACTAAACCTCAAGGGCCATATGCTAGTGGCCCTTTGAATATCAAAGACTGTCCATTTGCCTCAGAGCTTTCAAAAGATATGCATACACATGTGCAAAATGTGTATTCAATTCTCACTTACCTGCAACTATAGATTGCGAACATATAGAATTGTAACCTTGAGTGGGCATTCCTTTGTTTGAAGAAATAGCTTGCTATTTCTATAGCCACACATCCCTCTGAAGAAGTGTGACTCAGGCGCTGCTCGACACCGATACCCTAAAGAGGCTTGACTAGTACAGTGAGCTGCATAGATCAGGGCCGTGCTATTGGGGGGAGGAGGGGTTGAACATAAGTCTCAGGCTATCAATGAATACAGAGCCATTTACCGGGAAAGCAGCAGAAAGGACAATCCCTAACCAAGAAAAAAAAAAAAAAAACCACACACACACCTTTGCCATGACAATATACTTCAAGTCTGACCAGCGAAGCTACAAGTCTTGAGGTCAGGTGCTAATGACCCAGGTGGAGATTGGTAGAAGGCATGTAGTGGCTTGTGCATGAAGGGGTGGAGCAATCTTAGGGAACGGATCTACCCGTGATCTGAAAAGAAAGTGTTCCAGAAAATGAATGGGTGTAGGGGAGCGAACCTTCATGCAATGCACGTGTGGAGCCGGCTGCCAACGCTGGTTCATGCTGGGCAAGACATGTTCTGCTGGGAGCTGGCACAGCAGTAATCTCATGAGTCTAGAAAAAAGGCGGGGGACGGACACAGCAGTAACAAAATAACTGGACTATTCAGCACAATCTGTGTGTAATAAAATCAATGGAGACAACTAAGTGACCCGTGCAGAATACGATGATACCAATTATGAACAAAACTTATCATGTGGCTCGATTTTAATTGGGCGGGCGCTGTACTTACGTTCACAGATATTAGGGTCGCGGATATCTCGGTCTGGATTCTGGTAGTAGAAGGGCTTGCATTGCTCACAGTTGTGTCCCATTGTGTTGTGCTGGCATTCATCACATACGCCGCCACTGGTGTTTCCAGTTCCCAAGTACACAGCCATGTCAAAGTGGCATTTGACGGCATGATTATTGCAGTTGCATTCTATAAAAAGGAAACATAATTAAGCACCTTGGAAAACCCTGGAGACAGATTTGAAAATGTCAATGGCTGCAGGGGAATTTGGATACATAAACACCTCTAACACTGTACTGTCATCATTGGAGGTACCTGCCTAGGTTTTACAACTCATCTAAACAAACCAATTTCTAGACCTTCACAATACTGACACTATGTTAGTTTCTATAGCAACTGCTATCTTGTGCAGGTACATTGGTAATGATAACACCTTTAGTGCTATAAAACAAAGTACATATACATGCAGGCTTAACTTCATGCATTCGAAAAGCTGAGTCGGCCTTGCTGGAATTTGGTATTGTAATCTTGCATATGAAAGCATGTCTCTGCAATGAGTGCTTAACACACTGAGCTATCCTCTGAACCATCGGGGCACTCAAATATGTCAGTATGTATTTCAACTTTGGCTATTTCACATGATCAATATAATCCCCACAGAAAGGTGAGAATGCTACAGGTGTTGTGCCACTCAAACTATGTATACCACAGTGAACATAGAATTAAAGGATGAAAAGATCAGAACAAAATGTACGTGTCAACAGACAGAAAATATCTTTAGGCTTAGCAGCACACCATAGAAAATCCTGATGTGCAATACTTAATTTTGTTGACTTGGGGAAACAGACTTTTTAAAAAAAAAATAAGGCTGCTTCTTGGGGCCCCCCTCCGTGGTGGGAGCCCGGGGCAAGTGCCCCTTTTGCCCTCCCATAAAGACGTCTCTGCATATAGTGAAGGGAGTCTCCACAGCCAGGGGTGAATTGCAATGCAGCTCGGTTGGACTTTCTAAAATATCCATTTCACCTGTTCAAATAGTCCATGTGATATTGCCACTTACTCTTGCATGCGTTACTGCTGCGCCCTTCGGCTGGTCTCCAGGGTAAATCGTGGAAGAAGTCCAGGCACTGCTCACAGTTCAGGCCCTTGGTATTGTGTCTGCACATGCAGTGCCCATGCACCTTGGGTAAAATATAATCACAACAATATATTGTTAGCCATCTCATTAAGTAAGCATGTCCTTGTGCTGCATCTAAAAACCTAGTTCAGCCTGTCATATGACATTGCCCCCTAGGGTTCTGGGCCTCTGAACGTGCAACTTGTGGCCTGGGTTTTCCTATGTGGGTTCTAATATATAATGTCTTCGCATTGTTCACAGACCCACGCTACCATTTATCAGAGACCCAAACTGGCCGGTACAGGCATGTACAATTTGGAAAACTATGTTCAAACCCCCCCCACCCCTTGAACAATTACACACCTCGCTCCGAATAGCTAGCCAGTTCCAATGTTTGCGCTAACCAAGACGGATATCAAAACAAGGGTACCGGGGGACCACTCGACACGCCACACCTGAGGTTTGGGGACTAGAAAGTGAAGGAATACAAATACATGGAATATGGTCCTCCAGGCAATGGTATTCTATGTCATGGTTAAACGTACTTCGGAAAAGCTAAAACGTGAACTCAGAAGTGAAAATACACCTACCCCCCCCGCCCACTCTTTCCCCACCACACTGGACCATAAATCCCGGAGAGTGCCTATAGAATACAACACTACACTTTAGAGAATGGGTTCAGCTAAAGTTTATGAAGCAAGCGCAACGGACATCAGAAAATAAAGATCACTTCTCTCACTTTCAACTAGGCCCTCATCCGCACTCTAGTCCTCCTCAAACCGTCTCGCTGGCCACTTCCTGGCCCACTCTGAAATGCACTGAAATCACAGGAAAACTTGCATTACGATGAGGTTACTATCAACGGGATGGGAACACATGAGCCACCTATGACTGATAGGGGCTTGTGTGTTTATTTCCCCACCCCTGCAAAATTAGGACTTGTACACACTACTAGGGAGAATTCTCAGAAATGTGCTAACTCCCTCCACCTTAGAGGCCGCCAGCAACTTTGCTGGATTTTGAGGACTTGATGTTTTATTTGGAGAGTGAGACCCTTTTTCCCCACGCTCTCATGTATTTTAATGTGATTTCTGAACACAGTTTCTTTTGGTTGTCGAGTCTGACAAACTCCATAGGCATCATCTTTTACATTGCGTCCCACAGCACCTTCAGTGCAGTGGCACAGGGAAGACTTTCAGATTTCCCAAAGGTTGGAATACCTTCTCTGGGATAAACTACTGTTTCCCAGAGCAGTAAAGTGAAATTTACTTTACTTACCATTGTATCTTTCTAGACCCAGCACACATCTTAAAATAGGGTGCAGGAGGGGTTACCTAGTATCCCCTTTGTCTAGCTTCTCATGTAACATTTTTATGTTACCCTTTTCTCACTGAATGGCTGGTGGCCGTGGTTTTGTTTTAACTACCATGGAGTGCATTTACCACGGGCTGCGTTCGCAGCTGCAGCAAAGCACCCAAGGGTGCTTTTTTGTCAAAATGGCCCCAGTCTTCATTTTTCGCCATTTCTTTGTGGAAAGGTCCTTCTTGAAATTTACTCTGTGCCCCAAACCAGGTTTGGTCCCATTGTTCACTTTGCCTTTGGCAGGATTCACGAGTGAAGCCTGCCTCTGGCTCCAGGGTGTCTGGGGGAGGCAGGAAGTGTTGGAGGTGCCCGAAACTCCCTTTGCTTAGTCTCCTAGGAGACCCAAATGCACTCTGTGGTGATTGGCCAGCTGACTGTCCTGCAAGAATAGCCACCCTGCGGGTGACTGACAGCTAGACTGGAATGAATGGGAGAGAACTGAATAAAAGGCGAGTATTTTGGCTTGGAAGGCAGAGTCGACCACTAGATGAAGGAACCGAAGAAGAACTTGGTCACCTGCTGCAACTCCTGGACCGTTTTGCCGGTGAAGCCCTGCTGCTGTGCTGAAACTCCAAATTAGTATCGACAGAGAAGCCCCTGCAAGGACGACTTCTCCCTTTGAGTTGGTGGGACCAATCAACTCCAGTAAGCCACCTGGACATCCATCTCGAACTGGTTGAATTTCCACAGAGTTGCTGATGGAAACCGTATAGCCACGGAAAGGAACACCAGATTGTGTGTGTTGCTTTTAAGCTGGCTTACAGCTCAAGAAGAGCCTCCGGACTCCCAGGAAGCTGACTGACCGAGCCTGAGCCCCCTCAACAGAGTGCGGGACCCCAGAAGCCAAGAAAGTCCATCTCGACAGCCAGGAACCACAGTGTTGCTATTTGCGGTAGACGCAAGGAGCTGAAACACAGAACAGCCATTGAATTGAAGAATGCAGGTTGCAAGCGGTGACCGTCCCATTGCAGTGCAGGAGTCCCCAGAAGTCCTACCTCTTGTCCTCACGACTGTGGCCCAGAACAGTGAAATATGCAGAGCTGCACAGGAACAGAAGTCATCTGCTGCTCTTTTCTTCATTCTAAAGGTACTGTAACGTCCGAGAGAACTTACTTCTTACCGTAGAGTTGCTTGCATTTTCTACTACTCACAAGTCTAATCAGCTTGTAGCCCTACACTTGATTCTTCTTTTCTTCAAAGACTTCTAAAACACTGTGCAAAGACTTCCTACTTACCTACAAAGAAGTGCTTCAGCTCATATAGACTTTTGCCTATTGACTTTGGCTTAACCTCTTTTCACTTAATGGCTTATTGGGGGGATTTGGAAGTATTTGCCTGCTTAAGAATATTTGTGGTCTCTTGTATGTTCTAAATATTCTTTTCCTTTGACTTATTACTATATGATTCTAAATGCAACAGTGATATATTAGTGTCCCCAGCACCCTAGCAATTGAAGTCACCAGAGGGTGTAGGTAGTGTCTGTGGGCCATTCCAAAAGGGTATCTACTGATTTAGAGATACGCGTGTATTTGAGTGTTACTGTTATAATTGCTCCATTCTGAAGAAGGCTTATTCTAACTGACTAAAATTAATAATCGTTTATTCAAGAAACCTTGAGTGTAAGAGTTTATTTGAATACTTGTAACTGTAAAGTCTCTGTAACTCCACTACAGCTCACATTGACCCTTCTTGAGATAAGCGTGGCTGTTCAACACGCTACCAAAACTGTGTAGTACAAGCTTATACCAAAGGTTGGGTTTCCTATACCTTTAGTCACGCTTGTTTTTAGTGTTCCCAGCGGGTACTGCATACAAACTTTGCCTAACAACCCCTGCCATTCAAGGTATGAATGACCTCAGTGGAAGTTTCGTCTTCTTTGGTGGGAATCCTTTGGATTCCCTGCACAGGCTCCAGAGCGTCTGATAATGCAGAAAACGAGGGAGGAGTCCAAAACCTTTTCTCTTCCAGCTTGCCAGAAAGGAACCAACTCCCAGTGGGGGACTGGCTGTCCCGATTGGACAGCCAGACTACCCCTTGCTGTAAAATGCAGGGAGAGAATGCAGAAGTTGTGCTGTAGTTACTGATAAAAACTGAATCTGGAAGCTGCTGACAAGTCTGTCAGTTATGAATTAGTGCAGTCCAACTCGTGTGGGACTACACAAGACATGTCTTGGTGTTAGGTAACCCAGCTTTTAATATAGGCCGCACTACACAAGTTGGTAGTGTGGCTGAGCAGCCAGGCTTATCTTGGTGGTAATGTGAGCTGTGTGAGCTGTAGAGTTGTACAATGAAATCAGTAAATACAGGTATCCAAGTAAACACACACTTAAAGTTATAGTATACAATATTTATACACAAAGCTATTTAAAGCATTCTTTAAAAGCAGTAATTTGCTGTAACAATAATCCCCAGTTAATAGTCAATTCAAAAAGTGAACAATAAAGCAGGTGAGTAATTCATTGATATGTTACACATGTTCCAGCACCCAGAAGTGACGTCAGTTGAGGTCAGTATTTTGTATCACCTTTGCAGTATTTAGTTATTAAGGAAGGAAAGGTTAGATCAGTACAGACTGATAATCTATAAAAACAGTTATATTCTCCTAAAGGGATGCAGCCGCCTTGTATCCCAGTATTAAAGTGTTCAACATTTAAAACGTGTGAGGGAACAAGCACTGCCAAAGCCAATAGGTTCAGAAGGCGGCCTTTACGGAGCCAGGACAGCCAATGTGAATGGGCAAAGTCAAAGTTCTGATGCTGTTCTTCTTAGAAAATGTTCTTAAATAGTCAGTGTTAAAAAAAAAAAATACAAGCAGAGTCACCTTCAAGAAGCACAAGCTGAAAGACCAATGCAAGTGAGTTGAGGTCAACTCAGAGTAGGGTTAAATAGCACCACCAAAAGCTGGTAAGCACCGTGAACGGCAGAATGTTAATATATCTCAAGCCCCACAGTACCTTTCAAATGATGAAGTGGTTTGAGCTGGTTGCCTTTTGGATGCAATGCAGTAGACCCTTGTTTCTAGTCCTTTATCGTGTTGACGAAAAGGAGGATGTCTGGCTGGCTCCTATGGCAGCACTCGAGAGGGACTTGGCAGCAATGGAATTCCATCAATTCAGTGGCTCTTTGTGGTTTTGGTGCCTTTTTCTCAGCGCCAAAGGAGAACCAACAGATCTGGTTAGAAGTTCCTTGATCCCTCGGTCCTGGACTCCGGTGAGGGAACTCTGGATGCGGTTTTCCTGCTTTTGTAGGGTCCTCTGGATTTGGGCAGATCCGCACTTCGGAAGACAATGCCCTAACAGGTGGTCGAGGTATCCCGCGTATTGGGATTCTGCAGCCCTGGAAAGTCTCAAAGTCGGGGGTTGCACCAAAATAGTTTGTCTTGAGGCTAGTTGGTCCCACCAGCCTAAGGGAGGAAGTCGTCCCTTATGGGTCTTCGCTGTCGATTCGAAAACAGGGTCAGCACATCTGCAGGACTTCACCGGGCACTTTGCAGTCCAAAGGGGTGCTGCTGGCATCTTCTCATCTTCTGCTTCGTATGTTGTCCTCCAGTGGTCGTCTCTGCACTTAATACAAGAAACCTTGCTTTTTATGCAAGTTCCCATTCATTCACAGCCCTAGGCTGTCAGTCCCACAGCAGTTTGGCTATCCTCTAGGACAGCCAGCCAGCCAGCCAATATGAACTGGTTTCACTCAGGCACACCTAGAGACAAATGATGGGGAAGTTTCGGGACCCTCCCTCACTTCCTGCCTTTCCAGACACGCAGAAGCCTGGGCGGGCTTCAGGGCTAAAGCCCACCAAAGGTAGAAGACACAAAGGACTCAAACCTGATGCAAACAAAGTAAAAGCCCAGAAGAAATGAATGAACAAGAAGTGGTGAAAAAAAGACAGGGGGCGTTTTAAGAAAATGGTCACTCTTTTGTGCAGCACTGCAGCTGAGATATCAGCCTGCAGATACATGTCACTAGGTAGTAAAATAGAAACCACTGCCACCAGCCAGTCAAGTGAGTTAGTGTAACAAAATGTTACATGAGGAATGGGTTAAAGGAGTTACTATATAACCCCTGGCACTCCACAAAAGGGTGGTGTCTGCTGGACCCATTAAGTAAAGGTAAGACCGACAGGGAAAATCTTACTATTCTTGGGAACAGTAGTTCACCCAAGAAAATGTAGCTAAACATCAAGTCCAAGGGAGTTCTCAGTGGCACTGCACAAAAGGTGCTGTGTGTCACAATGCAAAAGCAGATGCCTACGGAGTTTACCAGACTCCATAAAACAGTAAGAAACACAGAAAAATCGTAGTCAGGAAAACACATGAGTGAGAAAAAGGTCCCACTCAGGAGTAAAAATTAAAAAGCCACGAGTCCAGGAAAAGAGCTGGGGGTCTCTAAGGTTAAAGGAATTTTGCACAGAAATTAAAATTCTTCCCAACAAAGTTGACCACTGGCACTTAAACCGAAGAGGAAGATGAAGAAAAGACGGCTGTAGTGATTTCCAGCAACCGGAGAGCCTTGTGGTTTTACTCCCCCTGAATAGGTGTGCCCAATTCTAAATGTGTGCGATTAGGTCAAACTTGCATAGAAATATGCTTAGTTATCCTGAACAAGGTTGATGCTTTGTTATGTGTACCTTAAGCATTGTGTTGTGTTTTTATATTGTGTTTATGACTATGACAAAGTACTTGCCCACCAAGATTTACTGTGGCCTATTTGCATCTATAATTAACCTTTATCTGGATAAAATGTGGGGTGAAAATACAGATGGATTGAGAGGACATGCAGGGCCCTATTGTTAGAATAAAGCTGGCTGATGTTTAAACCCATTTGACTACGCAGGCCAGTTCAAACATTGATTTCCAAAATGAGGCCTAGTGTATGCGAAAAGTGGGCCCCACTCAAAATTACCCAAATGTGAAGGAGAAGGAAAGCAGGTCTTAAAATATTCAAACAGCAGAATGTGCCCAATGCAGTTGCAAAAGACATTTGTCGGCGAAAATGCTGTTTTCGTAAAATATGAAAAGCTACAATTTCACTTAAAGAGACAGATAGCAAGATAGCAGCATTTTACATTGACTTCAATGCAGCACAAGACTGATCCAGAAATCTAAAGTGAAGCCAAGCACTTTGCATTTGTCACAAAGAAAACACTTTTCAGCATTCAAAATGGGATGATTTAAAAAAGGAGAGGCCTTCTTGTTGTAGAAGTGAACACTGGCTTCCTATGTTAACTGTGGCTTATGTGTGAATAATACTGAAAGTGAGATTCATATCTTTTTTAATTTTTGTGTTAAAGAACGATTTCATTCCTAGACAACAGGCCCAGATGCTATACAGAATGTCCTGTGTAAAATACACAATTCTAACAGAAAAGCATTTTAAATTGAAAAGTATGTAACTTGTTGTCCCCCAGTATACTGAAAGGTCTGTACCTCAAACTTTGACCTCAAGTCCTTTGGGTTGGGCCCACCAGGAGAAGCGGGTCTGGT
Source organism: Ambystoma mexicanum (assembly GCF_040938575.1). Taxonomy (NCBI): domain Eukaryota; kingdom Metazoa; phylum Chordata; class Amphibia; order Caudata; family Ambystomatidae; genus Ambystoma; species Ambystoma mexicanum. The sequence continues at coordinate 665,617,757 of NC_090936.1, forward strand.
TGTCAGCTTCAAATGCAAAGAAATATAAAGAATAGATCCGAATTGTGGAGGGTACAGATAAGAGCCAGCAGAAATGACTTTAAGGTCAGGCCTCCCCATTAACTGTGCATTAGCTTCAAATAGACCTTTGAAGACACTTAATGGCAGGGTGGGATAACATGAACCAGGCAGATGTCCGTCATGTGACTGGGGAGAAATTAAACCTATGAGGTGGGGGCGTGGATGTGAAATGCAAGGTCCCATGTGATGCATGTTGCATATGATTATCATTGTACTGCTTTTTCTTTATAAAAACAGAATTGTGTCCCAGTGAGCTCAACCAGGATTCAGGCATATAAGCCTGTCAGTTCTATGCATCTATTTTATGTGATGTATAGAATTTGAGTTGAGAAGAAAATCATGATCCTGATCTCATAATTCAGAGGCATTGGTGAACTGATGGAATGCAAAATTAATGTTTGGAATATGAAGTGGCATATTTTTCACTATTTTGGCTCAGGAGCAAATTGTGAAAAACAATAGTTCCTCCCAGAAAGGGCGTGTCGAAGTGAAATTAGTATATCCTGATTCGCCATAAAATGCAGAATTAAATATACATTTTCATTCAGTTATCTGAAAAATAAAGATAGTTGCCATGTGGGGAGTTTTTAAGAAAACCAAAATTATAAACCAACATGTGTTTTTGGAGTGATGCATTTTTCTCCTCTTTTCAGTCTCCATAGTCCACACTTCCCAACTCCTTGTCCTAGCTACAGGCAGTGGGCGGAATTGGTGGGAGGGTGGGGGGGGAGGGAAGAGAGCCAATCCATACCGTGGGAATATTGAAAATGTGTAAGTGTCATCAGCACTATATAATATCAATTTGCTATCTGAGAGGGGATTCTAGTGAGGAACATCTAACCCGAGAGGCAAGGAGAGCTACCAAATCCATCGGAGAACCACCTTGCCAGGAGAAAAGCCGTCTACCTGGAGAGGCCTTAAACCTTGCAGGTTCTTGGACACCTTTTTGACTTTCCTTGCTTCTGGGGTCCAGCACTCTGTCTGGAGTCAGAGGCTCTTCCTGGAGCTCGGGGCCAGCTTACAAATGATACACTCTATTCTGGTGTTCCTTTCCCCCGGTTCCTGCAGCAGCAACAGAAGTACAGCCAGTAGCGAGAGGGGTTTCAGTCGAGTTGGTCTTGGGGTCAATTGGTCCCACCAACCAAGGGGCGAAGTAGTCGGTTCTGGACTTCTCTAGTCGACATCAAAATAGGAGCTTCAGCACTGCAGCAGGCCTTCACCGGGCAAACCAACGGTCCAGGAGTTGCAGCAAGCATCTCTTCCAGTTTCTTTCTTCGGTTCCTTCGTCCAGTGGTCGACTTTGCCTTCCTTGCAAAAGACCTCGCTTTTTATGCAAGTTGTTCCCATTCATTTGCAGCCTAGCTGTCACTCCCACAGCAGGGACAGCCATCTGGCCAATCACCTTTGGGTGTATTCCTGTAACCAAGGAGGCTAGCACAGGGAGTTTCTGGCACCTCCCTGGCATACTGCCCTGACAGACACGCTGGAGCCAGAGACGGGCTTCACTAGTGAATCCAGCCAAAGACAAAATGAACAAAGGGACAAAGGGACAGCCTGGTTTGGCGTGCAGAGTAAATCTCAGGAAGGACCGTTCCAACAAGAAATGGTGAAAAAAAGAAGACTGGGGCCATTTTGACAAAATGGGCACCTATGGGTGCAATACTGCAGCTGAGAATTCAGCCTGCGGTAAAAACAGACAATGGTAGGAAAAAATAAACCACTGCCACCAGCCATTAATTGTAGAAAGGGTAACAAACATGTTACAAGAGAAGATAGACAGGGGATACCAAGTAACTCCTCCAGCACCCTATTGTAAAATAGTGTGTGCTGTGTCTATAAAGATACAAATGTAAGTAAAGTCAATTTCAGTTCACTACTCTTGGAAACAGTACTTTATCCAAGAGGTGTTTAAACCTTAGTAGAAATCCAAAGGATTTCTCTGTGACACTGCACGGAGGGTGCTGTGTGTCACAATTTATAAAGATAATGCCTATTGAGTTTGTCAGACTCCAAATCAAATAAAAATGCATGAGAGAGTGGGGAAAAAAGGCCTCACTCCGGGATAAAAATTAAAAGTCCTAAAGTCCAGCAAAAGAGCTGGGTGTCTCCAAGGTAGAAGGGAATCAGCACATTTCTGTGAATTCTCCCTAACAGGCCATACTCAAACATCTTCCCAGGAGGAGAAAGCCAGATAAACTGGAGCAGAGCTCCTATATAGGAGAGTTCATTGGAACTCATATTTGACAACTGTTATTCAAACTGACCAATAGTGGATGATCTACTGGGAGGCTATGATGTAAGCATTACTTCCACCACTGGTGATGCCGGACAGTTCAGCCAATCAGTAGTTGGCTAGGGGGAGAAAGGACTGAATAAAAGGAGAACTAGTTCAGTTACAAGCTGTCTCTGCTGGGGACTGGTTCCCTGTCTCGCTGGTTTGGGGAAACATGTAGATGAAGCCTGAGGCTGGGGAAGGAAGTCTGCCTTACGCTTGGTAGCTTGGTAGCTACTCCTTGGTAGCTACCCTGCTACGCTGAAGAGGGAAACCCGAGAGTCCGGCTATACCCAGAAGGGGAAAAGGGGCCCACACCACTGATCCAGGAGCCCAGATGGGATGGAAGAAAGGCAGCCTGTACTAGGGGCTAGGCAACCTAATGTTCCCCAATGAAGAAGGGAATGTGGGCAGCCCGACTACTCCTGGAGGGCAAGAGGCAAGAAGGGGTGAGCACAGTGTGAAGGAGTAACATAGGAGACTCCACCCTTACTCTTACTGAAGCGAACCTAAAAGTGAAGGCACACCAAGAGAGGGGGCGAGATTGAAGATCACCAAGAGAGGGCATGAGAGTGAGAATACAGCAAGAGAGGAGAATGAGAGTCAAGAGAAGGAGTGACAGTGAAGAAACCCCAGGAGAGGGGTACAAGCATCAAGAGGCCCCAGAGGAGGAGTGTGTGAAGACACCCTGGAACAGGGATAACAGGGAGAAATACCCTGAGGGGAGTGAAAGTGTGTGTGTGAAGCCCTGGAGGGGAACAGTAACACTCCAGAGTGGGGTGAACAAGTTAAAAACGGCACCCAAAGGTGACAGAAGACTGTATTACCTCAAGTAACTTTTTATTTGGGACCATATTTGGAAAATTTAGTGATTACAGTGGCACCTGAAGAACGTTATCCCCATGGAGAAAACCTGGAACAGAAGCAGCAGTGAAGTATCTTTTTAGGTGTTAACCCCTTCAGAATTATGTGGGTTAGTCCTTCTATAAATGTGCTAGGCTAGTATAGGATTTGAGCTAGGGACTATGTTTATTTTCATCCCGACAAGAATACCCTTTCCTTACATTTGAGTTTTAGAATAGGGAACATAACACTTCGAGTTAATTTTCATAATTATTTTACTTTTTAAGCTGGACAAGAGATCAGACCAATTTTAAAACAAGATAATGAAAATCCATTAATATGATGTCCCAGCGTCCGAGTCCTACTTCTGGTCCAACCCCCGCGCCCCCAAACGCTTTCCATGGGCAGTTTGATGTATGCACAAGCATGTGCATCAGTCTGGTGTGTGTACAGTGCGTGCTTCAGTGAGAACTGTTGAGCCTGCACTGGAAGATACTGTTTTTTTTTCTCCCCAGATTGCTATGAGACATCATGCATTTGGTGATCAGCTCCCTTTCAGAGTGCCAAGATGGTTGCTCTACAGACTGTAGGTAGATGATGGCAGAAGAGAAGCCATTCCCATGTTGCATCCCTGAGGCTGTACAAGACATGCTATTGAAAGACTCTGGGTAAAGGCAGAGTGTTGGGCTGAGGAAACTAATTGCATTGGATCCTTGCTTTTAGTAAACTCATCTTAAGGGTGTGAAGGTCCACACTACTTCCGACAGGCCCCTGGAACCACAATCGCCAGGGCAGATGCTTCCCATTCGAGAAGAAGTTAAGACAACTTCTTCAAGGAGCAACTGCAGGCCCAAATAACTGATCTGAAGCCATGTTCAGCCTAGGCCTGAAGGCATCATACATACAACTACTGTTGGTTCTAGGGGACCTCCATTTTGAATGTTCCAGTCTGAACGGGTCCACAAAGTGACAGCTCGGTCATATACACTTAACATTTGGCAAGTAAAGTAAATCATGTATGTGCCATTAGGTCCTATATTCTATACAGTGTATTAGGCTCACTGTCCTAGTAATATGCTTTTGGAGTAAATAAACATTAAGAATATTCTTATTGGATCACCAGATATGGATGGATTTTCTGGGTTCAGAAGTTAATGGTCAGAACCCAATTTTAAAAGTGAGATGTTCAGTCATTGTTCCAAAACCCCTGACAGACTGGCGCAAACTTTTCTGAAATAAAGCAGGCTATTGGAGTATTTTTTTAAGTGGCTAGTAGTTTTAGTTAGAAGCAAAGCTAGGGGCTCACGATTGGATGCCTTTCAATATGGCTCAAAGTAACAGATAACTCCCATTCCCGATGGCATGAAAAAATATAATGTAGCTATAAACACGGATATCTTTTTGTAATGCATACTTCTCTGCATAAAGCAGTGAAGGCACACTTGCATGTTTTCATTTGCATTAAGTTGCTTCTCTTCAGATCAGACAGTAAGAGAGCCTTCCTATGTCACTGGTCTGCTGGCTCCCTAATCCAAGAATATGCAGTGGACTGTGGGTGGAAGAAAAGGAAAATTGTTTCCAATTCTTTGTTGGGGGATTTTTTTACACCCCTTTTTGTTTTGTCGGGCTTATTTGACTGCGGGGGTGCAGTGCTCATCTGTAGTCTGCCTATTAAGCTTGCATAGAACAATTAAAATGGCAAAAAACTAAACAAAAACAATTAGAATACTCGTTTTAATAGTTTCATAGCATTTCGAGTGATGCCTTCTCAATATCATGACAAACGCAAGCACAATACAACACTTACCATTCCTTCCACATCGTCGTACCCACTGACGGGCGCACACTCACTGGCGTGGCCGTAGCAGAAGCAGTTACCTCGCACCACCATATCGTAAATGGCATAGTAGTATTTTTCTTTGATTTCTACTCTGGAATCCAGCAGGTTATCTCCCAGGGTGTGAAGTTTCATAAACTTAACTCGCAAATTTGTGATTTTCAATAAATCTTAAAGAGAAGTGACAATCCAGTTAAATGTAGTCTTGTGATATTGTAACACACAAACCCTGTAGCAACATGCATTTGTGAAACCACCACAATTTACATTTATGGTGAAATTATTTACACACGACTGGATAACATGTGTTAGGCAAGATTGTAGGCAGTATCTTTGGGAGACTACACCAACCTTGTCCTCCTGACAATAGGTAACCTAACCTTTGGTATAAGTCAGTACTACACAGGTGGGTAGTGTGGCTGATCAGCCAGGCTTATCTCAAGAGGAGTCAATGTGAGCAGTAGGGTTTTTACACAGATTCACAGTGACAAGTATTCAAATAAACTCTTACACTCAAGGCTTCTTGAGTAAACAATTATTAATGTAACAGGCAGTTGAATAAGCCTTCTTCAGAAGGGAGCAATATATATGTAACAGAAATATACTTCAAAATACACACTCAGTTTATATCACTGGTACATTTAGAGCAATACAGAGTTTGGTGTCAAAGAAAAGTGTTTAAGGATAAAACAAAGGTTAAACAAATATTCTGAAGTAGGTAAGTACTTCTGAACCCCCCAATGCAAAGTACATTAACCCTTTCCTGGAGGAAAGGTGAAGCACAAAGTCAAGGTAAGATGAGTCTTTCAGGGAGCCAGGCCAGCCAATGTTAACTGAACAAAAGTCTAGGTGAACTTAATCTTTTCTTGCAGGTAAGTAAAAGTAATGCACAATGTTTTTGAAGTCTTTGTAGAAAAATAGAATCACTGTAGGGCCACAAGCTGGGAGGCTTGTGAGGGGCAAAGGTGCAAGCAACTTTGCACAAGTAACCAAGACAAGTAACTGAGAGCTAGCAAGGCTACACAACAAGAGGTAAGTCCCCTTAGTTTAACAGTGCCTTTGGTTAGAAGATAATAGTTCCAACTGACTTCTGTTCTTGTGTAGGTCTGCAGATCCTGTTGTTCCTGGGCCTCAGGGGACAAGGAGGGATGACCTCTGGGCACTCCTGCACTACGAATGGAGGTCGGTGGCAGCAATGGGCAAACTTCAAATCAGTGGCACTTCACGAGGAGCTGGACCCGCGGAGGATCTTCCTGGAGCTCAGGTCCGACTCAAAGACACTCACACGATTCTGGTCTTCATATCCCTGGTACTTCGGTTCCTGCAGCAGCAATGGAAGTACAGCCAGCTCAGAGAGGATTTCCAGATGAGCTTGTCTTGGGGTTGATTGGTCCCACCAACCCAAGAGGAGAAGTCGTCCTTTGCAGGTCTTCTCTAGTCAAGGCAAATTAGGAGCTTCAGCAATGCAGCAGTGCTTAACCGGGCAAACCAACGGTCAAGGAGTTGCAGCAGGCGTCTCTTCCAAGTTCTTCTTCGGATTCCTTCGTCCAGTGGTCTGCCTTCCAAGCAAAAAGCCTCACCTTTTATGCAGGTTTCTCCCATTCATTTGCAGCTTAGCTGTCAATCACACAGCTGGGTGGCTATCTTCCAAGGACATCCCTCCAGCCAATCACCCTTGGGTGCATTCCTGTAACCAAGGAGACTAAGCACAGGGAGTTCTGGCCCCTCCCTCACTTCCTGCCCGGCTAGACATGCTGGAGCCAGAGGCGGGCTCCCGCTAAAGACAAAATGAACCAAGGGACCAAACCTGGTTTGGCGCTTAAAGTAAACCTTGCGTGCTTTACTGCAGCTGCAAATGCAGCCAGCGTTAAAGGCACACTACGGTAGTTAAAAGTTAAAAGTAAACCACTGCCACCAACCATTCATCGAGGAAAGGGTAACACAATTTTACATCAGAAACTAGACAAAGGGTATACCAAGTAACCCCTCCAGCACCCTATTGTAAGATAGTGTGTGCTGGGTCTAGAAGAATGAAAGTAAAGTCAATTTCACTTTACTACTCTTGGAAACAGTAGTGAAGAGAAGGTATTCAAACCTTTGGGAAATCTGAAAGACTTCCCTGTACCACTGCACTGAAGGTGCTGTGTGACACAATGTAAACCAGAGTAGGATTTCCTAAGTAGGTTATCTCAGACAGGGGATCTAACTTTACGTCCCACTAAATGCAAGCCATGTGGGAAAACTGTGGAGTGACCTACAAGTTCTCAACAGCCTACCATCCCCAAACCAATGGGTTGGTGTAGAGGTTTAATAGAACGATGAAGAGCATGATAGGTGCTTTAGAAGAACCCCTTAGAAGAAAGTGGGACCTTCGAATGCCATACCGTTTCTTTGCTTATAGAGAAAGCCCTCAGGAAGGGGTTGGATTCAGTCCCTTTGAGCTTCTCTATGGTCATCTGGTTAGAGGTCCATTGGCCCTAACGAAGGAGGGGTTGGACAATGCTCCTTCCTACAAGCCAGTGAGAGTCACTAACTAGGTGTTAGGTCTCCGAAGGAGAATGACACATGATGACAGAAGCTTCTGATAACTTGAAAGCAGGTCAGGCTCTGGTGAAACACTGGCATGACCAGAAGGCCAACATGTTGAGTTTACTCAAGAACAGATAGTTATAGTTATTTCCACAAGGTTTAAATACCTACCTGGGATAAACTACTGTTTCCCAGAGCAGTAAAGTGAAATTGACTTACATTTTTTACTTTCTAGACCCAGCACACACTACATCTTACAATAGGGTGCAGGAGGGGTTACTTAGCACGACCCCTCCCTCTCTCCCTACCGTGAAGGGCCGAGTATCCACTCTGTCTAGCTTCTCATGCACTGCCAGCACTACTACCCAACCTGCTCCGCGCCATGTACCTATGCAGCAGCAAATAGCACCACCTACCCTAATGTAGAAAGAAAACCCTCTCTCCTGCACCCCTGTGCACTTTCATTCGCATACTATAGCCGTCCCCACTTCCATTCCTAAACTATAGTACCACTGCCAAAGTACCCACATTTGTTTCACAACAGTAGCCTACTGCAATCAATTTGCACACACCACACTATGCAAGCACCACCCTGCACCGGATGGACATTCACACGCGTTAGTACGGTGGGTATGGTAAAAGCTTATGTTCTTCACTCCATGCCCTGCTGTCTATGTCCTTACTCCATGCAGCCAATATTGTAATCCTTCCACTAACCCAATGCAAGTTGCTTAACCCATGCATACCACCATGTGGGCAACTACCACATTCCATCTGCATAGCACACCCACCTGCGCTACCTCCCAAACTATGTCATTTACAAAATGTTCCCCTTCTAAAATATACCTGCCACCACTCTCCACGGAAATAGGTGTCCACAAACAAGTGGTGGCACAATGTATGGGGCCGCTGCGGCACCTGCCTCCAATCGCCACAGAAAGAACTCGTCTGTGTATGTACCCGTCAGTTCAGACAGTACGCGCGAACACTACAGGCATGCCTACGTCTTCTTCCACATTACCCACTTTTCACGACCACACCCGTTCCGTACTGTCCATTTTCCACACCATTCCGCCGCCGGACTGTCCTCCGATACACCATGGCGGCGTTTCCCAAAATGTTCACGCAGAGCATGCTTCCCTCCAGCCAACCACCGGCCGCATTCAACGTTCGCCAACATCATGCATATCGCATGCCAGCGACACAATGCGGTCCGTGGAGCAGACAGTGAAATTTGTCAGTGGAGTGGACCCATAGGTCACATTTTTTTGGGACGTACATTTCAGTACTATCCAAAAAAAGTAGTGGTCGGATTTCCACCAAACACACAAAAGCACGCTTTATGACTCAAGCCCCCGCTCCTGCCGCAAATTTGGCGAAAATCCATCCAGCCGTTCGGCCTATAGCCGTGCGCAAACTTTTTCCTCCATTCACTCAATGTTTGGGGACCCCCCCCTATAACTTTGCCCCCCCCACTAAACCTCACCAAACTTGAAAGCCACCCATGGACTTTTTTTTAAAAAGTTTGGTGCACATTCGTCCATGGGGAGCGATGTTATAAGCTGCGAAAAAGTGCTCCTCCTATGAGTTTGGCAATTTAACCATAACTAAACAAGCGATATTTATATCCATATCCACTTGAGCCAAGTCATACATTCCACAACATCACCTAGTAGCCATCGCTGGAAGTTCACCACCTGTTCTGTGCCACAACAGCAAGGCATTGTGGGTATGCAAATTAGCCCAAATGCAAACCTTTTTCTCTAGGAAATTGGTCTTTGTCTACGAGGGCAGTGCTACTTTATACATAGCTTAATCAACCCAAGACAATCATTTGCAAGGCTGAAAGGAAAACTACATACCTGGTGTTAGGCAATATTGTATGTAGTAACCCTGTGGGAGACTACATCAGCTTTGTCCTCTTGGCAATAGGTAACCCAACCTTTGCTATAGGCCTGTACTACGCAAGTTGGTAGAGTGACTGAGCAGCCAGGCTCATCTCAAGAGGGGTCAATGTGAGCTGTAGGGTGGTAACGAGATCCACAGTGACAGGTATTCATATAACACTATACTCAAGGTTACTTATTAAAAATAACTATTTATTAATTTAACAGTCAGTTTTAAAATAAGCCTTTAGAAAGGGCAAATGGCAACAATAAAATGCACTTCAAAAATACACTCCTTCAGTTTCTATTAAGTAAGTAGATACCCTTTTGGGATGTCACACACACACTTCCTGCACCCTGAGGTGACTAATTGTGTGAATTCAATCACTGTGGACATTGATATATTACTTTACACTAAATGCAATATTGGAGTTGTGGAAAAGGAAAGGTTAGCGAAGGAAACTATGGTTAACAGGTTTCTCAAACAGGTAAGCACTTTACAATCCCCAATGAAATATAGGTTAACCCTTTCTCAGCTATACAAGAAACTTATGTATGAATTTTTGAGGGACAGATTAACACAATATCAGAGAGTAAGAAGAGTCTATAGGCAGCCAAGACAGCCAATGTCAATTGAGCAAAGTCTAGGGAAGCTGAGGCACTTCTTGAAGTTAGCACAAAAGTCTTGCACAATGTTAAAGAGGGATTTGTTGTAAAAAGAATCACTGTTGGGCCAAAAGTTGGGAGGCTTGTGAAAAGCAAAGATGCAAGCAACTCTTCAAAGGGCAGCCAATGCAAGTCTCCAGTGAGATCAAGCAAGCTACACACAACAAGAGGGAAGTGCCCCTAGTTACACAGTACTTTGAGTCTGAAGAAATGGGTCAAGCTGGCTTCTGTTTCTGTTGTAGTCCTGCAGATCTGGTTGTTCCTGGGTCTCAGTCGTGGGGACAAGAGGGTGGACGTCTGGGGAATCCAGCACTACTGTTTGAAGGTTGGCCGCAGCAATGTGCACAATTCAGATCAGCGTCACTTCGCGGTTTCAACTACTCACATATAGCACCACTGTGGTTCTTGGACACCTTGTGGGCTCCTTTTGCTTCTGGGGTCCAGCACTCTGAGGTGGCTCAGGCTTTGGTTGTCCTGCTTCGAGGGAGACCTTAGGATCTTCCTGGTGCATTGGTCTGGCTTAAAGGGAATGCACTCGTTCCTGGTGTTCCTGTCCCCAAGCACTCCATTCCAGCCGCAGCAAATGAGTACAGCCAGCAGGGAGAGGGGTTCCAGTCAAGTTCGTCTTTGGGTCAGTTGGTCCCACCAACCCAAGGGGAGAAGTCGTCCTTTCCGGGCTTCTCTAGTCATTTCGAAATTTGGAGCTTCAGCACTGCAGCAGGGCTTCACCTGGCACACTAACGGTGTAGGAATGTGCAGTAAGCTTCTTGTCCAGTTTCTTTTTCAGTTCCTTCGTCCAGTGGTCGACTCTGCCGTCTTTGCAAAAGACCTCCCCTTTTATGCAAGTTTCTCCCACTCATTTGCAGCCTAGCTGTCACTCCCACAGCAGGGTGGCCAGCCAATCACCTTTGGGTGCATTCCCGTAACCAAGGAGACTAAGCACAGGGAGTTTCGGGAACCTCACTCGCATCCTGCACTGCCAGACACGCTTGAGCCAGAGGCGGGCTTCACCAGTGAATCCCACCAAAGACAAAATGAATAGGAGGCCAAACCTGGTTTGGCGTGCAGAGTAAATCTCAAGAAGGACGTTACAAACAAGAAATGATGAAAAAAAGAACACTGGGGTCATTTTGACAAAATGGGCAGTCATGGGTGCAATACTGCAGCCGAGGAGTCAGACTGCAGTAAAAACACACATGTAAGATGGTGTGTGTGCTGGGTCTACAAAGAGAAAGGGGTAATTGAAGTAAATTTCACTTTACTACTCTTGCAAACAGTAGTTTATCCAAGAGAAGTTATTTAAACCTTAAGAGAAATCCAAGGAACTTCTCAGTGACACTGCATTAAGGGTGCTGTGTGTCGCAATATAAAAAGGTGATGCCTATGGAGTTGGTCAGACTCCAAAACCAAAATAAACACGAATGCCAAATCAGATCAAAATATATGAGCTTGGGAAAAAGGTCTCAATCCAGGATACAAATCAAAAGTCCTAAAGTCCAGCAAAAGAGCTGGGGGTCTCCAAGGTAACAGGGAATTAACACAGAAATGACAATTCTCCCCAACACCTGGTTTCACCCTTATTAGGGATCATCAAAGCATTATAGTCCTGACAGCCTTGTGGTTGGAGCATTTGGAGATCTAATAAACCATTATTTTTACATAACCATGTGTTTAAGTGTTTCTTTGGACCATATGTATGCTACAAGTTCTTTTTACCTTCCTACAACCGGCTCTCCCTCCTATGTTAGGCCTGGCTGGGTTAGGCAGAATTGCAGGCAGTACCCTCTGGGAACACCACACACAATTAGGACTACAGGTGTAAGCAAAAACCAATCTTTGGTATAAGTCTGTACCACACACTTTTAGTAGCGAGCTGAGCAGCCAGGATTATCTCAAGAGGGAATGTGAGCAGTAGAAGAAGTTACAGAGAAGTATCACAATCACTGTGGTTCAAGTAGACACTTACACTCAAAGTTTCTTGGTAAAGAATTCTTAACATTTATTTACACAGTCATTTAGAAAACTTTCACTAGTAGAAACCAACTCAATATTAAACACCAATATACTACAGTAACAAACAAAGTTATAAAGAGTTTGCGCTCCCCTGAAAAAGGAGCCAAATAGCACTATAGTCCTTCTAAATAGGAATAAAAAGTATAGGTTTGCACAAAGGGTTAGAAAGGCACTTCTTTTTAATTACGCAAAGTTTCAATGTACCAGGAGGGTCAGTTTGATTCAATAGGCCAGGCCAAAGTCAATAGTCTAGTGTTCTTGGATAGGACAGCACAGTTCTGGTACAAATAGAGAAGTATTTGCAAAAGTTTTTAGAAGTAGTTCAGGCGATAAAGAAAGTTATGCTGGGTCACAAGCTGATTAGGCCTGCGAGTTGGGAAAGTTTCAAGAGCTTCCACTTCGAGAGTTGGGATCTCTCAACCGTATGACACAGAACCTTAAAGTGGAGCAAAAAGATGCAGCTGAAGACGTTGGTTCCTGGCAGGTCCTGCAGGTCTCGCTGTTCATGAGCCTCAGTCGTGAGGACAAGAGGGAGGATGTCAGGGGACTCCTGCACTGCAGTGGATCGTCGTTGGGGCAAACAAAATGGAGTCACTTCAGATCAAGTAACTGGCTTCCAAACACAAACGGGTGTCCTTCCCCCTGGTTAACCTTAACTAGCTCAGAGAATGGTATGCAAGTGTTTGCGGAGTTGATTGGTCCCACCAACTCAATGGGAAAAGCAGTCATCGAAGGAGCTTCTCTGTGGATTGGAGATCTGGCAATTCGGGATTGCAGCAGGGCTTCACCGGAAAAACCAACGGTCCAGTGGTTGCAGCAGCCGTCCTCTTTCAGCTCATCTTCGGATCTTTCGTTCCAGTGGTCGACTGCCTTCCAGTCCTGGAGACTCGCCTTTTAAACAGTTTTCTCTCATTCATTCCAGCCTAGTTGCCACTCACCCAGGAGGGTGGCTGTCCTTGCCGGACAGTCAGCTAGCCAATCATGCCAGAGTGCATTTGGGTCCCCTGGGAGACTAAGCAAAGGGAGTTTCGGGCACCTCCTCACTTCCTGCGCACCCCAGACACTAGACGCCATGGGCAGACTCCAGTCCTGAAGCCTGCCAAAGGCTCACGAACAAAGGGACCAAACCTGGTTTGGCACGCAGAGTTAAACACCAGAAGGACCTTTCCACAAAGAAACGGGAAAACAAGATGACCAGACTCTGTTTTTACAGAGGGGTCTTGGGCGCCATATTAAAAAACATGGCGGCCCCCATTATTAGCTACCGGTGTTTGCGGTCGGGAAAAATCATGGTAGTTATAAAACCACTGCCACCAGCCATTTCAATAGGAAAGGGTAGCTTTTGACATATACAAGAGTGTTTAGACAGGGGATACTAAGTAACCCCTCCAGCACTCTATAGGAAGATAGTTTGGGCTGGGTCTAAGAATTTAAAAAACTAGTAAAGTCAATTTAACTTTACATTCTCTGGGGAACAGTAGTTCATCCCAGAGAAGGTATTTAAACCTCGGGGAATCCAAAGGACACCCCTATTCCACTGCACTGAAGCTGCTGTGTGACAACAATAAAAAGATGATGCCTATGGGGTCATCTAAAACTCCATAACCAAAGAACACAAAAGTGAAACACACATCAAAATACCTGAGAGAGTTGGAAAAAGGCTCACACTCTTTCCAGGGAACAAGTCCGCAAAATCCAGCAAAGTTGCTGGGGGTCTCTAAGGTGAAGAGAAATGAGCACATTTCTGAGAATTCTCCCCAACAGGCTGTTCTCCGGCAATACCCTTACCTTGAGTGGTATAGACATGTACTAGAAGTTGGAGCTCTGTATTGCCACGTAGAGAGGTCTTTGAAAGTCCTTTGGGTGGACTTTAGAAAAATATCCCTAATCGAGGGAAGCCCACAAGAGTCTAGTGGTAATGAATAATGGGTCCAGGGATAAAGAAAGAAATGAGAAACAACCTGCCAGCAGCACTGGAGGATCAGGCGAGCAACACCCTGGGACTTAAAAAGCACATTTAGCAAGGTGCGATAGTCAGTTTACAATAGTGGCTACTACACAAGTTGTTCAGTGACCACTGTAGGCTCCATCATTGGCACATCTGTGCAGAAGCACCCCGAAGAGTGATCATTCTCAATTCAATGATTTCTAGGTTAGGGGGTCAAAGAAAGAGGGGTGAACAGGCGAGACTGCTGCGGTTTGCCTTCATCTCCGATGCAGGATTCCCACGTCGTCCTCAGTCCCAGGATTCAGCATGAGGATGAGTTTGGCTTGGAATGACCTCTGGGAAGAATGGATGTTGAACAAATGTTAAAGAAGTCAAACATAGCCATGGCAGAAGGATCAGGAAAGCTGGTTAGGTGTTGCAATCACTGGATTTGAGGCAGCACAGCCTCTGGTTCTGCCTGAGGTACTAGGATTACAATTCCCTGGTCAGTTCAGCTTGGAGACTGAGTCATGGCCTCATTGGGGCACCCATTTCTGGGGGCGGCACAATCAGGAGCTTCAGGGAGATGAGGCCTTAAAGCAGGAGCTGTGATCCATTTTTCCACACAAGATGAGGCAAAGGAGCACCACATTGGGTTTGTCTGCTCTTTGGAGAGGCAGAGCTTTGACGTTGCATTCTTTAGGCTATCAAAGGGTGCTGATGCAAAGCCTTTGTCCTGCCTTCAGCAGTAGGCCTTCCAATGTGCAGTTTCTGAAATCCAGATGTAGACCAGGTGAGCGGGCAAGGGTGTGGGAGATTCAGCATTTATCCTCCCCGGCAGTCAATGAGTGGACGCAGCACCCAATCATACACCAAGCATAATTCACACAGAGCTGTGGTCAGCCAATGACAAGCCATATCCCTCCTTCTGCCCCAAGCACACCCATGCACACAGGAAGGGCTCTCACACAGGTAAATCCAAACTGCCACAGACAGGCATTTGCATATGACAATGATAACTGGTTTCATGCTGACTACAGTCCCACTCATGATGGCTACCTCCTCCCACATACACATAGTGGGACAAGGGCTAATAATAATGTGGCCCCCAGGTCTTTGAGGTAACAAGTACAACCTCCATTTCGATGAATTGAGAAGGGGGATCCAAAAAGGACCCAGCCAGGTAAAATGTATTCCATTATGTAGAACCATTTTTACACAGAAGGAAAAGAGGCACCACCAGCTTATCCTCATGACCAACAATGAGAGGGTACTCTTTATGGGAGACCAAGGGATACCTGTGTGGTGCCCTTGCTTTAGGAGTTATTTTGATTAAGCTTGGCTGGGAGAAAACAAGGGAGGCAAATATACAGGAATCCAGCAAAAAATAAATACATAAAGAGTTGGGGGGATCTCCAGTCAAGCAAAGAACTGCAAACCTGGAATTCTGCCGTAACACCCAGCATCTAATTCAACAATCTCACTCAGTCTCTGTCCACAAGTGGGAGCTCTTTGTGAGGTTGCGTTTGCTAGTCACCCCAACATTTCCGACAGCAGTGCAAACCAGAGGGTAAAAATACTTTAAAGGGGAAAGGGTGCTGTGCTTTTTGGCAAAATAAAACTATTAAAACGAAATTGGATGATATTAACATTGTAAAGTGGCTTACATTTTACATAATCACATCCAATTTATGTTGTAGTCATAATAAGAATGTAACCCTTGTTTTACCGAGCAAAGCACACTATCTGAACCTACAATAACCATGTATGTTATTTTCTTATAAATCATCATTTTAGTTTATCATTCCAAGAGCACAGCCTGGCACACTCCTATTAAACTCTTTGGAAATACCCCATTCAGAAAGGTGAAACTGTCAAATAGTACCAATAAGGATTCCTGGCTACTTTACATACATTAAGTACATGTTTATACAATAAGAATTACCAAATATCTTCTGGAGAGATGACCAGAGCAATGACTGTGGTTATGATTAATTCAAAAAATCTTCAGTTTATCTCGCATGAACGCCATTTTTTACCCCTGCCCCCTCCCCTTGGAGTTCTGGAGATTCTCACAAAAATTGGGATTTTTAGCTACTAAGACATTATTTTTTATATCCTTGTATTACACCCCTGCCTATTGCAATTTGCTAAGCTAGAGTGCCTTATTGTTGATTATTTGTGTTTCTATGGGTTCTGCAGGCTTTAGTGCATTTATTTGGCTGCCATAAACCACTTTTTCTTAGCTCCAGACACCAATCAACTGTAGTGTGAAATTGTAATGCTCATGTTACTATGTGCTAGAGTGGAGGAGGAGCACAGTTACAAAATGTATGCCCGTTTGGGTCCTTATAGTATCTTTTTATTGACTAGCGTTCCCTTCTCTTCTCGCCCTGTACGTCTATTTGTATTGGGTCTGCCACCAGACCATAGCAAGCATACATTTTAGTGATAGGGTGAGCAGGCACACTCTGACCCCCTGTCCACCCTTGGAACCATCATGGCGGTGGCAGGCTGTGCAGAGCCCTTGCGGGCTTCCAGGCCGCATCAGAGCTTGCCTTCCCCTAGTCCTGTCTTCCTGTTCCTCCCCATGGCCCTGATTGGCCAGCTCTACCTTTTTCCTGGGCAGCCCCTGCAGCTAAGGGCCCCGAAGCTAAGGGCAGCTCCTACATTGGCAGCTCCAAGAAGTGTCTGCAGGTGTCCGCAGGGGAAGCCAATGAAGTCAACAGACACCAACAAAACTTAGTGTGGCATGGGTGGGGTGTAGAGCAATTACTCTACTCCAGAAAGCCCCCGGTACTCTTCCTTAACTTTCAATAATGTAGACTGCCATAGACTTATACCATGCATACTTGGACAGATTTGGGCTGGTGGTCACAAATCTCTCTATGGCTGGACTGTAAAAGTTGCATTGCAAACACACTTATTTACTTGGCCATGCTGACTAGTGCCGCACCTAGAAAGAACTGTGAAGATTGGCCGGCGTCGCATCCGGAGGGGAGTGTGAGTGTTAGCATGTGCCACACTTAAATGGAATTCTTAAACTTAACCTGCGTCGCACCTAGATATGATTGTGAATGTTAGCATGTGCCACACTTAGATGGACTTGGATGGAATGCTCAACTGTAGCATGCGTCACACCTAGTTAGAAATGTGAATGTTAAAATGTGCCACACTTCGATTGAACTAACTTTAGACTGCATCACATCTAGAGAGGATCGTGAATGTTAGCATGCACCACACTTAGATGGAATGCTCAACTTTAGCCCATGTCGCACCTAGACAGAAATGCGATTGTTAGCTTGTGCCACACTCAGATGGAATGGTGAATGATGATAGCAAGCACCACACCTAGACATAATTGCAAGGACAGCAATGCCAAATAACCGATCTACTAACAACTTCACCCCTCTGCATACACCTCTCAAACTCTAACCAAACAACCACAAACCTACAGCACAGCAATCCGCACAAGCTTCACTACACTACAACAAGACAAACCACACAGACTCGCACAACAGCACACAATGACTAAAGACCGTAAAACACCCCAAGCCAAGCCAACAGACCCACTGGGCTGAGGCTGCCAACAGCACATCACTGCTCTCTTGCACTTTTCCACCTTTCTCACACTAACTCACCCCCCCTTCCCTTTTTCAGAGCCGCCAGAGGACCACTCCGGTGGGGATAGTGGGCGGTATAAATATAATTTAACATTAACATAAGAGAGGGCTGAGCCTTAACTGTTCATTACTGGTTTTACTCATACACTATGCTTTAGCATGTGCAATGTTTAATCAGACTATTGGGAAGAACTACTTCACCACCAGCATTCCTCACTCACTTGAATTAAAGCTTAAAGTTCTGCCATGGAGACCATTATAGAGCAGTGGTCTTAGGTTTTGATTGGAACCCAGCGTTACTATCAGGTTAGATGGTTATGCCGCCCTTACCAGAAGGACCTGAACGTCTCCCTAATGCTACAGAAGAACCAGGGCAGTTCGCTTTTCTAATTGTCATTTTGAACAGAAAGTCAGTGGAAGGAACAGGTGGAAGGACATCCACATTGTTTATAAATGAAGTGGCTGAAGGTAAATTTGTATTACACCAGAGTCTGGTTGTCTGCTACAATTAAGACACTACTATTCAGAAGACTCTTTGGCATCCCCTGGAAATCGCACAGAAAGCTGTAAGAGATACCAGACGTTTGTGGGGTCGTCAGGTAAAGTGGTTTGGGCAGGGAAAGGCAGTTATTGGGTGACAATAGAGATAGGGAAAGCAATGGACACTAGCTATAACACTCAGGCTGTTCATGTGACCCTCCGCACATCCCATCATTCGCCCATATTTACTTCTCATGCCAATTATTTTGGCTTACAGGGCCACCTAATAGTCAAAACTAACAAAACGTGAACAGTGAACCATGAAAGACACATACTTTTATGCAAAAGGGACAGCACTCACTGCCAGCAAATGTTAAGAGGTCTTTAATAAGCAATTAGAAGCCAAACTATTGTGCTAGTAAAGACTTACCAGCTTGATAGCTGGGTCACGTGATGTATTTGTAAACAGGAAGTAGGAATTCTAAATAAAGTTTTTGGCTAAACATCCAACTTACTTTGAATCCTAGGGCTGTACGGATCTTCAATTCTGAAGACAGGATCCAAGACGCGATAAATCACCTAAAAAAACATTCACAAGGAAAGCAGCCATGTTAGTTTCATACGAAAAAGAAGACCTTGCATGACTGTTATATAACCGCTGTACTATTATCCCAATTGCTTTCACTGGCTCTTAACCATCTACCCCACTGCCCCCACACCCTCCCCAATTGTATGGCTCCGGATTCAGGATGGTCCCGCTTCCTGGTAATTGGCGTCTATGCGTTATTGGTGGGAACATCCGTTTTCTCAAATGAAAGCAAAGGGAAAGTTTCAAGAACGAACTGGCAAACCGATAGGTCCTAGAAACTTTGCAAGCAATTAAGGTTCTAATGATGCAGCATTAGTGAGCACTGTAAAAGATGGCAAGTACCAGGCATCAAATACACAGCACACAAAGAATTACACACATCGCCTTTCTGCACATTCCAACAAGTTGGTACAATCAGTGCAAGTTTCAAAAATAATAATAATTCGTATAACAATGACATCACAGGAAAATACAAAACCTACATTGTTGGCCCTATTGAAGCATTCTAAAATACACAACCCATCAAACAGCACAACATGGAAAGATGTTCAAATGTTAAAAATGTATAATTCTGAATGGTAAGTTAACACCAAATTCAAACAACTGAAGACAATGAAACTACATCAGCTAGTCAAAGGAGCAACCCACACTGCGGGGCGTATGCTAGATGCAATCTTCGCCAACAAAAATCTCATCGCCACGATGCCACCACTACAGATCCTCTGGAGCGAACACCTCATCATTCCATTCGTGATCACACTCCCCAAGACAACAGCAAACAAAACAGACAAACTGCCAACTATCATGAAAAGAAACTGGAGAGCCATCAGAGCTAGCAACCTAGAAGAACATTTAGAAACCGACAACGACCCTGGACGAAGTGGACATCGAAATAAAAACAGAACGACTACATAAATGGATTGCTGGAACGATCGACAGGATATCAAAGGCAAAACCTTTCACTTCATCATGCAAAAGAGCAACAGCAAAATGGTTTACCCCGCTACTCTGCGCCATGAAAAGGAAAAAACAGGAAACTTGAATAAGAATGGATAAAAAAAAACACGATCAGATAAAGAAATTACAACTCCAGTGCCAAATCCAATCATACAAGAAGGAAATTCATATGGCCAAAAAGAAATACGACAACAGAATCACCAAAGCCACCAACACCTGAAAGGAATGGTTTAAAATCGTACACGAAAAAGAAACCCCCCCTGGCTGCAACCCTGCTCTGATACCATCACTGTAGTAATGCAATTACCTCGCAGACCATTTCAAAGACAAAATCACCAGCATCCAACAAATCATACAAAGCAGACCAATCGACTACAACATGCGACCCACCCAGCCATCTGAGGATCATCAGAACAAACACCGAACCTTCCCCCAATAATTAGCGGAAACATTCGTCAAGCTGGTAAGCAACAGCAACAAAGCATGCTCCCCCATGGATCCATACCCGCGAGACAGACAAATCAATCCTCTCACAAGGAATGCCCATCGAATACTACAGAAACCTTTTCAACCAATCACTTTCAACAGGGAAGTACTGCAATCATTCAAAGCGGCATACATCAAGCCGCTCCTCAAGAAACGTGAAAGACCTCTCTAATTATAGACCCATTTCCAACATCCCCTACCCAGCTAAACTACTCAAGGTATACGTCTAAAGAATAACACAAGAATTCATAGAGGAGCACCAACTGTTGGACCAAGCACAAGTAGGCTTCAGGCTAATGAGAAGAACGGAAACGGTATTGCTCTCAATCTGGGACGATCTAAAGACTAATGCAGACTCAGACAAAAGCACAGCTCTAATCCTTCTGGACCTCTCGATAGCATTTGGCACAGTCAACCATGAAATCCTCATCGGGAGACTAGAAGAAATAGGAATCACTGACACAGCCCTACTATGGATTCAATCCTTCCCAACAACAGGACAGAAACTGCCTGGATGAAACCTTTCAAATCGTCTACAAGGGAATCCAACGGCAGAGCACCACAAGGATCATCCTTTTCCCCATTGCTCTTCAATGTATACCTGATAGCACTAATCAAACTCATCAAAAAGCACGTCCTCACATGCTACAACTATGCAGATGACAGTAAGAGTCTACAAAATACACAAGAAAAGAAAATGCTCAACTGCCTACAAGAGCTCTACAGCTGGATGAACACAAACAGCCTCAAACTCAACCCAGGCAGAACAAATAATGATCATAAGTAAAAGCAGGGAAAACCACTACCATCCCATGGCCAACGGAACTGGGTACAGCACTGACTCCATCAACTATAGTAAAAAAAACGGGAGTCTTGATGGATAAGGAACCAATAATTGAACCACAAGTAAACTCCATAATCGAGAAATGTTTCTTCCTGCTACACGCAGTAAAAAGGATCCTACCATTCCTTTCACCCACAAAACACTCACCATCATCGCACTCATGTCCAGAGCAGACTATGTCAACAGCCTATTTCTAGGAATGCCAAAACTAACTTCAGCGCATCCAGAACGCCACGGCAAGACTCCTGTTCAGACTACCACGAAGAGAACACATTACCCCAGCGCTGAATGTGCATAATGCACAGAGCAGTCCATGGCCAGGGAGCAGAGTTCCTAAAGGAAAAAAAAAAAAACATCCACTACCCGACAAGATCACTCAGATCAAGCAACGACATTCGCCTAGTACCAAAACCTTACAACAAAAGAAAACTATCAACTTTCACTCACCTGGCAACTTTGACATGGAATAACCTGGCAAAAAACATACACAACACAAGGGGTCATTTGTAGTTCAGAAAACGACTCAAACTACTCAAAACTTGGCTCTTAGCTCCAGATTCAAAAAGGGTCCACAACTAAACCTGTGAATACCCCTGTAGGAAATCAAAAACCCTAACCTACCCCCTCCACTATAAAAGCAGGGGTGGGCGTGCACCGCCCAACCAGCCCCACACACCACCAATCCTAAAGGATACTTGGATAGGTGGGGACAACCAACAGGATGGACAATAAGGGACAAGTGCTGTGACCAAAACTACACCTGCCACAGGGCAGGGGAAGCAGTGGAAATTAGCTAGATACACAAACCACTGGGGCGACACAAGAGAGCTCCCACTACGCAGTATGCCTGTCAACTAGGCAGTCAAAATAGAGTACCAACACACAGGATAACCACAGAGGTGGCGTGCAGAAACGCAAAGAGAAAGTGGTAAGAAATCGACACCATTATAACCGTAGCTAAATATTTCAGCTTTCTGCATACTTAACATACAGAAACTCGCACAACCACCTCTCTGCACAGCAATCCGCAAACACTTCAGCACACTGCAACAGACAAACACTGAAGCGGCCAACACCTTTAACATTAACGAATTAAATCCGAGTAATAGATATACACCTCACTGCTTTGATGCAATAAGCAGTGTATAGACAACAAAGCACTGAATGTGCCTTTAAAATATGCTCCAAGGAAAAGCACATCAATAGAGAGAACAGGCTACTTGGCCGTGTTGGTTCTCAGTGAAGAGGCTTCCACATTTTTGGGAAATTTTGAATGCTTGGAGTTTCACCAGAGGTTTGAGGGGACAATACAGAAGTAGACCCCTTGCTCTTTGCCCAGAGAGCCACAACACACTGATGATGCCCAAAAGATCGAAACATGTGTCTTGGGTTGCAGGCAGGGTCGGACTGACCCGTCGGCCAATCTGTCCGTGGCCGATTCCGAAATCATGGAGGAGACCTGGGGGCTGGTTCCTGAAGCCCACGCCTGGGATGGTATCCGGTCCAGGCGTGGGCTTCACACTTCAGGAACCAGCACTCGGGGCCTCCGCCTCACCGGACGGATGCAAGTTGCAAAGGATCTGTAATTAACTTACTTACAGATAGTTTACAATTGCAGCCCTGCTGCCGCCGGCCCACCTCGGATGCGGAGAATGGTAACACCGAAGTGTTACTTTTCTTTGATACGTGCGGCGGGCCTGCGGCCAACTGCCGTGGTCTGGGCCGCGGCACCATGGCGCCAGCAGCAGTCTGTGTACAAAACACAGAGGAGCAGCTGGGCGGGGCTGCCCCAGCCCGGCCTGTTCCCTCCCAGTGTATGTTTCGTACACAGACTCTGCTCTCCGGGACCGTTGCGGTGCCCCAGTGCGCACCACAAGTTTTGCAGTGAGCTGCGTGATGGGCCAGGATCCAAGGCTTCAAGGGAGGACCACATCCACGAGTCACAGGAGGCCAAAGAACCCAGTGTGTGTGGAGACTTCAAGACCCAACGGTAAGGGCGAATCAATTTCTTCTAAAATGTTAAGTTTCCCATAAAGCGCCAGAGTTTGCTGACTTGTGTTGTGTGCACCATGGAAATGAGCATTCAAATATTATGCAAGTAAATCAAACATGTAGGACATAGACTATGGCAGAAATGCTTGGCGGCAGATTTGAACACACTTGGAAGAGCCACCCGACAAAATACAGGTGTTGTATATATCTCACCTTATCGTATTATCGGTAGCCAGAATGAGACTCTTAGCACTGTACCCCTGAAAGGTCTGGTATGCATTCTTTCTATACAAGATCCCTGAAGGAACTAATCTATTATGCGGTGCATACTAATCACAATAAGTAAATGTGCATTTACCATACCACACAAAATATTGTTCAACATATATGTTAAGAGGGTTTTTTCAGAAGGCGTTTTGGTGAGGGATTCTGCTGGCAAAGATTGATTGGCACTCCTCGCCATGTATGTGTTTGGCACTTACGTTACGGATAGTGTGCCTTAATACTGTCTACTACTGTTAATCAGAAGGGACACTTGTGTGCACATGCACGGTTATGTGTCTGTGCTGATTCTATTTTCTACAGCACTACACGTTGCCTTGCGACCACTTTGCAATTTGTGCTTCACTTTTGGTCCATGTCCAGGTTGTCTGGCCTCCCTGACCATCAGTTCAGCCACTGAGTTATTTGATGTGAAGCTTGAAGCAAAGCCGAGTGTTCACATTCTGTGGTGCGGGCCAACCCGGATTGGATTGAATTGTAGCGCTGTGGGTTACAGCACGGGGTGCTGCAGGTCAAGGTTAGGTCTTTGGTTGTGCAAATGTTTCCAATTTGGCCTGTTCGCCAGTTTTCCATTGAATTGCTGCATTGAGGAGATGTTTCCCGTTAATAACATTTTGGTATGCTGGGTCATTTTGTGTCGATGGGAATGGTGTGAATAATATTTCCCTGACATAAATAAATTGGTTTGGCACTTTTTTGTGATGTCTGTTTAAAATCGAATTTACAAATTGCATGAAATGACAATAAAGCGTACCTCAATTGAAGCGTGACCGAGTTGCGAACATTTCCAAAACGTTCCTCTCATTTACAATAACAGTGTACATGTTTATGGGGGCCTCGACCATCTGGCCACTTGATGTGCTATGCCACCCATTGACTACATTGTGCCACAATGAATGCTTCGTCGTAATGTGTATAGCTTTATTCCCATCTCCCTGGCATGCTGTGTTCAGGATGTTTGTTTGCATCTATGAGGTAACGAGTGCCCAGAGTATGGGATGTCCTGTGAGTGCACTGATTTCCCTATTTTGTCAACCGCGGATTCTGAAGCCTGAAAACTACAAGAAGATGCATGCAGGCTTGACATGCTGCCAAATTTGCACCAGACCTGCAGATGAACTTTACTGGTCTGCTGTTAAATCTCAGTTACCAGTTTAATGGTATCCACTACAGAATTGCTCATTTTACTATAGCCGATATGATAGCTGAGTGGGTTGAGTGCTCGCTGCTGTGATGTATGTGTGATTTGCAGGTTCGAATCCCAACAAGGCCATCTCAGCCTTTCATCTTACTGAAGTTGATAAATGAGTACCAACACAGGTTGGGTGACATTGTATGCATATTTGTTCTAAAAATAAAAAATAAAAAGCTTAAGCACAAGTGCTATACAATAACATATTTGGCCTTGGACGTCTGCTTGCATTCACAGTAATTTGACAATATGGATCTACACACACAGATATTAATGATACATATGGTGACCCATTCTTGTATGCAAAGTTATGTTATTTTATGTGTTGTAATGTAACAGACTCACAAGCCCTCCATAAGTAGCATTTTCTGTTAAGTCGTGAATTGACGCGATTCACGGATGATGGTCTGAGGGCCACTCATTTTGAGGCATAGGGTGGGCCACTTTTCTTGTCCCAGTTCGACCCTGGTTGCAGGTTGTAGTCTCATTCAGAGAAAAATATCCTAGCATTTCAGTGTTGGACGGTCCCTGTGGGTGGGACTAGATTGATATACAAACTGATATTTCTTCTCTGTACAAGGTACAGTGAGTAAAATCATGATTGCAGACCATCGTACGCCAGAGATTCCCAGAGAACAGTGTTTGCTGTCACTAGAAGGGCTCCCACAATTTTGGTAAATTAACGTCAATCTATTTCGAAGATACACAGAAATCCAAAATACCAGGGTTACTTGCAGCACTTAAAATAAGATCCTTCAGCTTTGTGTTCCCGTTGCACTACCCACAAGGCTAAGCGCAGTCAGACACTTAAATCGTACTGCAAGAAGCACTGTGGAAAGATGGCGATCCTAATTAAAAAGTAGCTTACATTTAGGTTCTATAATAACATGGGGGATTCCGACTGTACTAGTTCCGCAACATAACCTGCAGGTAAATGTGCACTGATGGATTTTTTTTAATCCGCTGGTCATTAGTGGAGGTATATAAAACCAGATTTCAGCTAAAACTACAATGCAAATCAATAGAAAATACAAACGTGTATCAAATAATGACAAACATGGCAACTAAGTAGATAATGAAATGTATACCTCTCCTTCGGTAGAAGGCTCAATATCAGAATATCTGGAATCACAGATGACGTCATCTACTTTCTTCATTGGTCCCACTGAAACACCTGGGAATGAGGACTCACAATCATATGCAAAGTATCTGTACACCTGCCATTTCTTTCCAAAATCGGATGATCTTTCGATTATCATTGCAGCAGGACGGAAAGTCTGAAAGGGAGCAAAAGTTACGTTTATTATACAACGATTTCCAAAATATAAATTCTAGTGACAGATTACATGCAGATAGTTGACATGGATTTCTAGAATCTGGCCTGGAGGGCAGGGCAGGTCTTACACCAGATTGCACCCCAGGCGGGAAGCTTCGTTGGTGCCCCCTTCGACCCCCCCATTCATCAGAATGCTCCCCTCCTCCCCCACGTCACTCCCAAACTACACAACAAAACCCCTCCTCAATATGAATAAATAATGGCTATATAAATGAAGCTCGTTTCATACATTGTAATCCCAGTACTTTACAGGTTGCTGCCAAAGTAAATGGTTCATCTGTCACCTGCTCTTAGGGAAGCAGTTTCAAACTGTCCGTACTGGCACACTGCGGTGTGACCAGCCTGCAGGGTCTGACGGCCCACTGACCACTGGCCCTGTGTTGCATCCAGGTGTTCTGTTTGTACCACCTCACATGTATTTCACAAGGGGCAATACTAGACTAACCATATGAATAATTTTCTGATAGTAGGTTATCATTCCAAGAAGTGACAGATGGAAATGAGAGGAGAACGTGGTTTTACTTTGTTTCAAGTGGCGACAACAACTCCAGGCAGCAATATCTCCCAATAGACATACCAAGCCGCTGCTCAAATGGTGAAAATTCAAAATGGCCCAGAAAACGAAGGCCCTTTGACAGCACTCAGGGTGCGGCACTAGGCAAACACACCAAAACAAGCCGGATCCCAAAATCTCCCGGAGACTGGCATATTATGTCAATGAGTATAATTTGGCTGGCTTTCAGTCTGCAACTTTAGTCTGCATGCCATGCTCGATCTCCAGGCACTTGGAATTCCCACCTCCCACTTGAGCTGGCATCCTTCATCATTGCCAACAAACTCCCAGTCGTTAATACAGGTCATACATAAAGTAAGAAATAGCCATCTTAAGACAACTGAGAATGCTAGAACGAGTGCAACTAGTTTTAAAATAGATGCGATAACAGACATGGACAACATAATGACAAACTATACAATGACGCCAACCGATTTAGCCGCTCCCATCATGCCTAGTACAAAGCTTATTAAACTTAACCCCTATACGCAAGACGATATCACCACTGCCCCTATATGCCGAGTAAACCTCATCAAAAGAATGCAAGTAAGTAGAGGTCTCACACATCACATTTTCATAGTTCGACAACATTTGCAGTTCAGTGACCTAGTACACCTAGGCACCTAAAAAGATACCGGGATTATGCATTGCCTAGTCTAATTTTCGGGCGTTTTACACGTGCATTATTTTTTTTGCAACACAGGCAGCAATTAATAATGTGGAATACTCAGTTTAGCTACCTGTGGTGGGATTACTTTTCAATAGGCGCTCTATAAGAGCAGAGGGATAATAATGATGACTTGGTGCCATACCTGCCTAACCTCCAGATTTTTCCCGGAGACTCAGGAATTTTAACAATTTCTCCAGGTCTCCGGGAAAGACCCTGGAATCTCAGGAATTTTGGTGGGGGGACATCTTTCACTGATTACTTGTTTTTGTTTTGTTATGCTTGCAGGACTGCACTGCCATGGACTCACTTCCTGAGTGTGGCGTTGTCTCTGCAGTGATGACTAACGCTTCCATCACATTGGCAAAAAGAATGCAGGTGAAGCAAAATAACGCGCGTTTGTTTTGCTTCACCTTTCATTCTTTTTTGCCGACTTTCAATGTGAACGTGCGTTTCTTTTGCTTTCTTTCTTTTTGGCCAGGTTAGGGTGGACTCAGCCCCATTAAACCACAGCCATCAGGTTTGCAGTCTGGACAACTCACCACTGGACTACATAACCTGATGAACAACTAAGGTTTCCAATTACGGTACTGCAAAATTCAGGAAAAACCTTGGTATGCATAAATCTCAGAAATTTTGATTTCAAATGTAGGCAGGCATGCTTGGTGCACTGCTCGACGTATCGTTTGTCTGGAATCCAGCGGCTGGATTCCAAGCGCTCTAATAATGGACGTCTCTACACTCATGCTACTAGTGCACTTTGACAGATTGTTTGCCTCCAATCTCTGTCAAAGTGCACTAGAGAAGTGGGAGACACACACACACACACACACACACACACACACCGGCCCAAACACTTACCTGATGTGCTGCTGCTTCATCCAAAACGTGCTCCTCTTTTCCAAATGGCGGGGGCGCCAGCCAGCCCCAATCATCAATCTATCAGTGCGTGCGCGCACATAGCCTGAGGGCACGCCGCACGTGCGGTGCGCCCATGGGCCTGGCTGGTACCAGCGGGGCCCGGGAAGAGAAAGCAACAAACAAATGTTGCTAATTTATTTGTCAATTGCTGCCCTGCCCTGCCGAAGGGCAAAAGCAGCTTGAAGCAGCAGTAATACACGGACGTGAGTGACATTCGTTGTTTGATGTGTGAGTGACAGCCTGGCTGGTGCTTGGGGCCTGGCTTGCAGGACTCAGAGCACCGCTGTGCGGCACCCCCAACAGGCTGACTGACGTCAGGCAGCCGCCTGAGCTGCCTGACACACCGGCCCTGCTGGAGGGCAGATTTTAGGAGGCCACCCTAGTTATAGTTAACAGAGAATGCAAAGGTTAGCCAGAACCCAATCAAGGTAGCAATGGAAAGCAGTCCAGGCTTATTCTCATGAGAGTGAGTGGGGTCAGGTGCCCTCAATGAGTCCACACAGTATGGCACACAATAATTCAATTCAGACAGCAAGTATACAACATAATTATTATAGACCTTTGGACACACTGAAAAATTAATATAACGGGTAGTATTATCGCAGAATAATCTATGGTACAAGTATATACATTCACCATAGGTTCATAAAGGCATTAAAAAAGTAACGTATTCAGTAAGCAAATAGGTAGATTAAATGCAATAGGTGATGGAACAAAGTCACAAGTTAATGCCCTAACTTAAGGAGTCCAAACCCTTAGAAGAACGGGACCTTATGCCCAAATGTCACAAGAGCCACAGTGTTTCTCCCCAGAGGGGAGCATGCAGGCAAGTTGAAATTCATGTGTGTTGGTGATAGAAGACATTATTCAACAATTTTACTAATGTAAGAAAATGTGTCTTATATTTCAGGTTACTCTACCCAGGTTCAATGACCAAAAGGTGAATGGAATGCAGGCAAAAAGAGACTTGTTCCCAATGTTATCCTATGGAGGACGTGGAACAGACACACTGCCTTCACTTACACCCCAGGCTGCCCTCACTCAAGATGTTCTCACCTGGCTTTTTGGATCATCTTGCAGTCACAGTGGGATCATTCTGCCGCTGTTAGTTCCAGTGAGTGGTGCCCAGGAGTTGCCCCCGACTTGAAGAATTCTCGAACCTGCAACTGCAAGATGCAACCTCTGGTGATGAAGGACTGTGGAACACTGATGCAGACCTCTTGACATTTCACAGTTTGGAGAAAGTTGAAGTTCCAGCAACAGTCTCTGCACACAGGCGACGACAGGCATCCTTGCAGTCTAAAGTCAGAGAAGCTGCTCCAGAACAGGACCCTTTTGTGGTGGAATTGCGAAATTTGGGAGAAGACAAGCTGGCAACCACCTAAGTCCTGGGCTTGAATGCAGAACGGTGACATTTCTGGTGAGCTATCCCACACCACCGGGCAGTCCAGGGACACCTCCGAAGAATCAGCAGGTCAGGATCCTTGAAGGCATGGAGACTAGTTGGTCACACAAAGCCAAGGGCTGAAGCACCGCTCAGGGTCTTCGGAGATCAGGAAGTCACAGATGAAGGGATGATGGGCTGGCTGCGCTTCGAGGGATTCTTGGCTCCAATGAGGATTAGAACAAATGGCTGCAGGAGTCTCTTCTTATCCAAAATCCAGCCTGGCAGCAAGTCCAACTCCGCCAATGGTAAAGAACTGTGCCATTCAAACAGCGAGTAGTTGTCCAATCAGGGCCAACTATTGTTTTCACTCATTCCTCACACCTAGACTCTCTGGCAACATGGATGTGGAGGGGACTAGACAGTACAACCTATGTATTGGGCCACACGCACTAGCTTTCCCAGGAAAGTCCATGACCTTATATGGCATTTCCTGACCTGGCAAGGCAGGAAGGCGGCCAAACGAAGATATGCCTAAAGCAAAAATCTTGTGCCACAGCCGTTTATTAGCCATACGTGGTAAATTAATGTGCACACTTGAAATAACACACATTGTAAAAATATATCTGCTGGCGACCAGTCAAGGCTACTCTTAGCCGAGAATGAGTGGAGTCAGTGGCCCTGCATGAGTCCACACAATAATTCCATTTAGACAGATAGGCATACAATTATTTGTACTAGGCCTTTACAAACCAAAATAAAACTAGCTGATGATATCACGCACACTACTCAAACATAAATACATTCAGTATAGGTTCTTAAAATGCATTCAAATGGCTTAATCAACACAGGAGGCAAGTACATTAAATGCAACGAAGATGGAACCAATTACTAAAGTGAATTCTCTTAACTTCAGCAGTCCAATCCCTAAGAAGAATGGCGCCTTGCGCTCAAAAGTCACAGGAGCCACAATGCTTCTCCCCAGAATGCAGCCTCTGTAGGCAAAGTCTAATGTTACTTGTGTTGGTGATTATCCAAAGATATTCAACAAGGTAGATTGTGTTCTTATCTTTCAGAAAATACTACCCAGGTTCAACGACCATAAGGCAGTAGAATGAAAGATTAGGATACAAAGGGACTGCTTCCCAATGTTATCGTATAGAGGGGATCTGGGGGGGGGGGAGGGAACCAATGCTTTGCGTTTACTTACCCCCTGTTAGCGTGTTTTACAAAAGTCCAATTTAGGTAGGACTTTAGATTACTCACACCTAGGACACAGGGCTACAACTCTTAGTATGTTGGTAACAAAAGCTGAGCAGCTAGGCTTTTCTTAGTAGGAAGAACATGGCTGTAGGTGGTAGAAAGAACTTGGAGTATGCACATAGGCCAAAGAAAAACGAACACCAAGTTATAAGAATAATAATGGTTTATTTTATATATACATTAAAGTGAAGTTAAAAGGTAAGTATTGTAACACAATAAGTAACTTTAGAAAAACCAATGCATTATTCACAGTAAGTAAACCACTTTGTAATAATTTTTAGAATGGCAGTATGCAATTCAAAAAGTAAAATACTTAATACTGTTTCAGCTAAGATAAATGAATCAAAACCAACACAAGGTAAGTAAATGCTTGGCAATAATTTCTTAGGCCTAACACTTTAAAAGTCCATCCCTAACTAACTATGGGCGTCTCAGTCAGTTTGGAGGGCAGAACAGGTAAGGAACTGCTGTAGAAAGCTCAGAGGTTCCAGAGGAAGTCTTCTGTAACAGGTAAGCAACTTCTTTGTTAGGTAAAAGTGATCCGTTGTTCCATGCACACAGTGACCGTCTCTGGAACTCGCTTTTCCTCCATCCTGTGAAGTGTCCAGAAGAGGTCTGCATAAGTGGTTTCTGCATTTCTTCGCTGACGGTGATTGCGTCTGGCAGCTGCACCTGACTGGAAGAATTCTCAAACATGTAACTCGTGTGCACCGCTCACCCGAACAAAGCCCGGAAGATCGAGCCCCCAGCAACCCCCACATTATCCACAAAGACATGTTGGGAAAAATCGTCGTCAGGGGTTTAAGTAAGCATCAGAGTGCCTGTCCACCGCCCTATTGCCTCCAATGGATAACATTGGAAACAAGTCCCTTTGACACTCCACTCCGGTCGTCGAACCTAGGTTGGGTGTTCTGCCCCTGGGTTAGTCATGGGTCTGGAAGAAAGGAGAGATCTCAGCTGTGTTCTTGTAAATTTCTGTAGAACCTTTCAATAGTTTGAAACCAACAACAACCACAAGCGTATTGCATTGTTTTTACAAGAAGAACTCTTAGCTGTGACATTTGGGCTCAAGGCCCCATTCATCTTAGGGTTTGGAATTAGGATATTGAACTTGTGACTGGTTCCCATCATTACTGCATCTGCTTTACTTACCTGCATTGCTTGGCAAAGGTATTTGATGAAGTATAACAAGTGAACATACTGGCGATTGTATAGATTTGTTTTATAGAGTATTGTGTGATATTACTAGCTAATGGTTTCATGTTTCAGTGTGTTCTAAAGTCCTGAATAAATGAAAAAAATGATAACCGACTGCCTTCATTCAATTATTGTGTAGGCCCATTATATTCCCATATCCTCACTGTCAGGCAGGATTTGGAGCAGTACCCTTTCGGTGCACTACAGCAACCTTGTCCTCCTGGCAATAGGAACCCGATGGTATAAGTCTGTACTACACAGGTTGGTAGTGTGGCCGAGCAGCCAGGCTTATCTTAAGAGGGGTCACAATGTGAGCAGTAGGGTGGTTACACAGATTCACAGTGAAAGTATCCAAATACACTCTTACATACAAGGTTTCTTGATTAAACAATTGTTAATTTATTTAACAGTCAGTTTGAATAAGCCTTCTTCAGAAGGGGTAATATAATAGCAACACACAAATACACTCCAAAATGCACACTCTCAGCTTCTCTAAATCAGCAAGTACCCATTTGGGATGGCACACCGACACTTCCTACACCCTCAGGTGACTTAAAAAGCTAGGACACTGGACATTATCACTGTTGCATTTAGAGCGATACTGTTAAGCATGTCAAAGAAAAGGGTCATTAGAATAAAACAAGAGATCACACAAATATTCTGAAGCAAGTAAGTACTTTTGAACTCCCCAATGCAGAGCAAGTAAAAACACAAAATCAGAGGAGAGAAGAGTCATTCAGTGAGCCAGGCCAGGCCAAAGTCAATTGGACAAAAGTCAAGACTCAACTGAGATCAAGTAAGGCTACACAAGAGGTACGTTTTCTCAGACTGTACAGTACCTTGGGTTAGAAGAAATGGTTCCAGCTGGCTTCTGTTCCTGTTTGGCTCTGCAGATCCTGTTCCTCAGTCGTGGGGACAAGAGGGAGGACTTCTGGGGACTCCTGCAACACGACGAGACGGTCAGCGACAGAAAAGGACAAACTTCTACTCAGCGGCAGTTTGCAGTTTCAGCTCCTCGCGTCTCAGCAAATAGCACCACTGCGGACTCTCGGATACCACTTTGGGGTTTCCTCGCATCTCGTGTCCAGGACTCTGTTGAGGTGGCTCAGGCTTGGTCAGTCTGCTTACTAGGAGTCCGCAGGGTCTTCCAGTAGCTCAGGTCTGACTTAAAGGGATGCACTCCAATCTGGTTTCCTCTCCCTGGCACTTCGGTTCATGCAGCAGCAAGGAAGTACAGCCATCTCCGAGAGGATGTCCAGACGAGTTCACTTTGAAGTTGATATGGTGCCACCAACTCAAGGGGAGAAGTCGTTCTTGCAAGGCTTCTCTAGACAAAACAAATTCAGAGCTTCAGCACAGCAGCAGGGCATCACCGAGCAAACCAACGGTCCAGGAGTTGCAGCAGGTGTCTCTTCCAAGTTCTTCTTCGGATTCCTTCATCCAGTGGTCGACTGTGCCTTCCAAGCCAAACAGCCTTGCCTTTTATGCAGGTTTCTCCCATTCATTCCAGCCTAGCCGTCAGTCACACAGCAGGGTGCCTGTCCTTGCCGGACAGCCAGCTGGCCAGCCAATCACCTTTGGGTGCATTCCTGTAACCAAGGGGATTAAGCACAGGGAGTTTCAGGCGCCTCCCTCACTTCCTGCCCCTGCCAGACATACTGTAGCCCGAGACGGGATTGTGAATCCCGCCAAAGACGAAAATAGCAAAGGGACCAAACCTAGTCTGGCATGCAGAGTATATCTCAAGAAGGACCTTTCTAGCAAGAAATGGTGAAAAAAGAAAACCAGGGCCATTTTGACAAAAATGGCACCCAAGGGTGCTTTAAAGTAGCTGTGAACGCAGCCCGCGGTACAAACTCCCAATGGTAGTTAAAAGTAAACCACTGCCACCAGCCATTAATCATAGAAAGGGTAACATAAATGCTACATGACAAACTAGACAAAGGGGATACCAAGTAACCCCTATTGTAAGATAGTTTGTGTTGGGTCTTGAAACTTACAATGCAAGTAAAGTCAATTTCACTTCATTGCTCTTGGAAACTGCAGTTTATCCAAGAGAAGGTATTTAAAACCTTTGGGAAATCTGAAAGACTTTCCTGTGTCACTGCACTGAAAGTGCTGTGTACCACAACGTAAAAAGATGATGCCTATGGAGTTTGTCAGACTCCACAACCAAAGGAAACACAGAGTCTAAAGCAGAGTAAAATACATATGAGAGTGGGAAAAGGGGTCTCACTCTCTCCAGGATAAACATTAAGAAGTCCTAGAGCCCAGCAAAAGTGCTGGGGGTTTCTAAGGTAGAGAAGAATTAGCACATTTCTGGGAATTCTCCCTAACACACTCACATTTTCCTGAGACTACGCCTGGACTGCTCATCCACCTACCCTGGGTTTTGGCAAACCACTTGGAGCTCCCCGTCTATCATAAGTAGGGTGGCCTCCTAAAGTCTGTCCACCATGGGCAGATTCTAGCAATCCATCTCAACAGGAAGCAGCAGAGCACTGTGCATGCCAATGGGATGACATAACACAAGGATGAGGGTCACAATATGTGGCATGGGCCTGTGACCACCATGCCATTGTATTCTACAAGTATCTTGCCATTTTATTTATGTCCCCAGTAAGTCCCATTACAAAGTTTATCAGGCATTTCTAACGCCGGGAGCGGCCCAATATCGCTTGGGTTGCTCTTATATTAGACCTATGAATTGCTTCAAATTTTATAAAACCCACACCACAGCCTTTACACCTCCCACACATCTGCTTAGAAAGGAAACAAAGACGCATTGTGCACAGATGTTGATTCGCCCTGCATATCTACATTGCCAAGTGCATGTTTGACAGCGTCACGCGTAGTACAAAAGCGGCTTGTTCCTGCTAAAGTACATCCAGGACAAAGGAGTTTAATGTTTAAAACCTCTATGTGCAAACTATTCTGTCTGTTTTTTTTTGTTTGGCTGTCCAGTCTCCGTTTGGGACTTTTACTGGTACATAGTGGGGATCCATTTTTCGTAACTATAAAATGCGCAAGCATTACAATGTTGGGCATACCAGAATGGTTTGAATTCCACAGGACACAGATTGCGCATAATTTCACGTTTGGTTGCTAAGCTATGGGAATGATACCCCAGGGACCCAACCAGCTGCATAGCAACAGAAAAGAAATCCCCCCACCCCCTCTTTGGAATGCTACGATTCCTTACCTTGAAGGTCATGATCAGATGAGTGAAATGGAATTCCGCCTCCAAATCCAACTGGAGGGTCACATTTTCCAAACCTGCAAAAAAAGCAGAGCCATAACTCAAGGGGTACTTTTGGAGAACACAGCAAGCATGTTCGGTGTTCACAGTAAATAACATGGCACACACTTGTTAATCCTGGCAATATCGCAATAATGTACTAATAAAAAGGCATGCAATCATTGTAAAAACCTCCATAGTTCACCAAAAGTTTGGAATGTTCAAATAATTTTTTAGTTTCAAAGAATTTTTATTTAAAAGAACTGCTGTACAGCGTGAAGGCCAAGCGTATTGCCCTTTTTGCTTCATTAACAGAACCCTGAGCGCTCACTCTTACTTAAGAACCAAATACAGCTTATCGTGGTTAGGTTGCTCAAGAAAGGAAAAGTAGTGCGGTTCATACAAGAGCCTCTGCAATGAGTGTTCAGTGGCGGAAGGAGCACATGGGGAGTAATAATGCAAGCTCTACTCCAAGGAGGACGGTTCACCCAATTAAGTAACTATTAGGTCCACATTAAGAACGACCCATCTGCAAAGGTTCTAATGATCTCAGTCTTCGGTCATAAACAAGAAACACAAATACGTCCAAGTAGTGTACCATCCAGCACACACTTTGTAAACGCCTACACTGGCTCATCCTCATCAGTTTGCTTCCAGGAATTAAAATGTACATGTGGAACTATCACCAGGAGAGGCCTACATCAGAAAGACGTGGAGAAGTGATGCAGACTGCAGGGTTTCTGCAACTCTGTAAAGTCAACAGGACTTACTTTATCAAGAGATCTTCTTGCCCATGTACCCTGCATTGGAACACTGTATTATGGTTCCACAAAGATCTTTCTGAAAGAAGAACAAGTTACTTACCAAACTGGTAACGTTCTTTCGAATGGATGTTCCTCCAACGTACTCCTCATCTATGACATGTAATGTCCACAGCTGTGCTGCTTCGGAATTATTCGGCACAGGGCACCCTTGCGTCGGGTCGATGTCCCTCGAGGGTGACATCATTGGATGTTATAAGTAGCATGCACGGCGCCTGTAGCCTCAGTTCATGTTTTTCCCACTCACAACGTGTGGCACACATGCCCAAAACACCCCATCGAATGCACTTAGCCTTGCGGGACGTAAGCTGTAAAAGGCATGGGAAATTCTTAAGAGGCGTAGGCTGGGAGGGTGATGACTAATACGTTGGAGGAACATCCAGCAGAAAGAATGTTACCAGTTTGGTAAGTAACTTGTTCTTTGAATGGATTGTGTCCTCTAATGTATTCCTCATCTATGGCAGACTCCCAAAGCAGTAACCATGATTGGAGGTGGGAAAATAATGAAGACATACCCAATTAAATGGCAGAGTAAAGCACTGCCTTACCAAAGGCAACATCCTGAGCATGGAAAGTATCCAGGGAGTAATGCTTAACAAACGTGTGTATAGAGGACCACATTGCAGCATCACATATTTTTCAACGGTACATCCCTCTGGAGGGCTGTCGAAGTAGCAATGCCCCTGGTGGCATGAGCCCGCAGACCCGCAGGAGGGTCCTTACCAGCCAACCGGTAGCATTCTGAAATAGTGAGGATAATCCACCTAGACAAGGTCTGCTTAGAAACAGCCTGTCCTAAACAGTGTCCACTATACCCCACAAAGAGCTGGTCGTCCACTCTGACTTTGGCCATTCTGGAGAGATAAAAGCTCAAGGCTCTTCTACGATCCAACCTATGGATCCGTTCCTCTTCCTTACTAGGATGAGGAGGAGGAGGAGGAGGATAGAAAGCGGGGAGTACCACCTTCTGACACAAATTAAATTCTGACCCAACCTTCGGTAGAAAGGACAAACTCTCAATACAACCCTGTCCTTGCGGAACAAAGTAAAGTGCGGCTTAGAAGAAAATGCCTGCAACTCACTCACTCTTCTAGCAGATGTAAGAAAATGGTTTTAAATGTCAACAACCGTAACGGACAAGAGTGCAAAGGTTCAAATGGAGCACGCATCTGAAATTTCAGAACCAAATTAAGGTCCCAGACCGGCACCTGAAACAGTGACGGCAGGAACACATTTGTGAGCCCTTTCAATAACTGAGTGATCAGTGGAATTTTAAAATAAGAGCATTCCTCTGAAGAGCGCTTAAAAAATGGACAGTGCTGCCAAATAACCTTTAATGGTGCCCACCTGAAGACCCCTGTGGGCCAAAGAAAGCAAGGAGGAGAGAACCTCTGGAATCGAGCACTGAAAAGGATCAACATTCTTTCAAAACTTACGTCAACGGTACAGGGACTTTGTTGCCGGCTGCCTAGCCGAAAGCAACACCTCCATCACATCATCCAGGAGGTCCCAATCCCTATAGCTCAACCTCTCAGAAACCATGCGTGAAGGTTGAGAGTCTTGACTTCTGGGTGGAAGACCTGACCTTCCTCCCACGAAAGTAGATCCTCTCTTAGGGGTAGATGCATTGGAGGACAGATGGACATGTCTAGAAGGTCCTGGTGCCACACTCTACTGGTCCATCCGGAGCAATAAGGATCATGCGGGTCACGAACCGTCGCAACCTCCTGAGAACTTGAGGAATGACGGGGAAATCAGAGGAAACGCGTGCAGTAGCGGGAAGAGTCACTCCAAAACAAATGCACCCCCTAGAGCTCCTCTTGGAGGAAATTCCCTCAAGCAATACCGTTCGCACTTCCGGGTTTGGCACTGGTCGCAAACAGATCCACTTGCGAGGTTCCCCAAAGGGTGAAGATCTCCTGAAGGACTTACTGAGCTAGCTCCCACTCGTGGGAGGCCGTGCTGTGCCTGCTCAGAGCGTCCGCCGCCATGTTCTCCTTTCCAGCTAGATGAACCGCTGATAGGGAGATTCCCTCGTGAATTGGCCAGAACCAGAGTTGCATTGCCTCCCTGCACAGAGGTAGTGACCCCTACACCACCTCTCTTGTTGAGGTAATGCATTGCCATTGTGTTGTCTATCATTACCAGGACATTCTTCCCCCGTACAGATGGCAGGAAAGCCTTCAGTGCCAGTCTGATGGCTCTCGGCTCCAAAAGATTGGTGTGAAGTCCGGACTCCGATGGAGACCAACGACCCCTGATGGACAGGTGGTTGGAATGGGTTACCCACCCTTGTCAGGGAAGCATCCGTCACTACGGTGACATCCGGCCATAGCTGCCAAAAAGGTTCTCTTTCATGAGATTTCTCTCGTCGGCCCACCACCGCAGCTCCTGCCCGAGAACTGGGAGCAATGAGTCCGTAGGGCCCACTGAAGGGGTCTCATTCACAAGCGGGCCTCTGGCACCAGAAAAATGCAGGATGTTAATGTTAAAGGACATTTGTACCGCACACTATCACCACCGGAGTGGTCCCCTGGCGCTCTGGCGGCTCTGAAAGAGTGGGGGAGGTTGGGTTAGTGTGAAGAAGCAGGAAAAGTGCAAGAGAGCAGTGATGTGCTGTTGGTGGCCTCAGCCCGGTGGGTCCGTTGGTTGGGCCTGGGGTGTTTGCAGCCGGTAGACGTCATGTACTGTTGTGCGAGTCTGTTTTTTTGTTATGTTGTTACAGTGTAGTGAAGTTTGTGCGGTTTGTTGTGCTGTAGGTTTTGGTTGTGTTGGTTTGGAATGCGAGAGGTGTATGGAGAGGGGAAATTGTTAGTGGATGCCATGATGCCATGAGGCTGAGCAACCTTAAGAATTCGAAAGCCGGAAGACTCTGGAATGTGATGAGCCCTCACCTTGGGGGGCAAGCACACCTGCACGGATGTGTCCAAAACTGCCCCCCCCCCATGTACTGGAGCGGTTGGGATGGTGTCATATGTGACTTCTTGAAGTTGAGGGAGAAGCCCAGCTTGTGAAGGGAGTGGCAGGAGAAGTTGAGATGATCCAAGGCTTGTTCAGGAGAATGCGCCCCGATCAGCCCATCGTCCAGGTAGGGGTAGACGTGAATCCCCCCCACTCCTGAGATGTGGTGCCACCACCACCATGAGCTTGGTGAAAACCCTTGGGGCGGAGATGGGCCCGAATGGCAGGACCCGAAACGGATAGTGGGATCTTCCGACTGCGAACCTGAGATATTTTCTTTGCTTGAGATGGATCGGCACATGAAAATTACCATCCTGCAGGTCCAAGGACACCAACTAATCCTGAAGTTGGAAGGCCTGGAGGATCTGAGAAAGAATGACCATCTTGAACTTGTCCTCGCAAGTCCAAGATGGGTCTCAGTCCTCTGTCCTTCCTGGGTATCAAAAAATAAGGGGAATACCAACCACTGGTTCTATAGCACCTTTCTCCAGCAGGGCTAAAATCTCCTGCACAAGGAGCCGATCCGGAACCTTCAAAGAGTGTTTCCCCGGTGGATTTGTCGTGGGGCTGTTGGAGAAAAGGGAGGCAGCAACCGTGGGCTATTGTATCCAGAGCCCACGCATCTGAAGTAATGGCTCACTATTCTTCGAGATGGTGCGACAGCCTGCTCTCCACCGGAGAACAATGAGATCTGGCCTCAGAGCGGTTTAGCAGCAGAAGTCCCTGATGGCAAAGAGGCAGCTTCCTGAGTGGCTTTGGCACCTACCTTGTCCACCACTAGTGAACCTACACTGCCCCCCTTTGACTGGCCATCACTTTCGCCTTTCCAAATGAGGAGTAATAGCGAAAGGAACGACCCCGAACGACCCCTTCGTTGCTGTCCCCTATGACGAAAAGGCTGAGGTTGTCGGACAGCTGCACCCAAAGATTTGGCAGATGCCTTGGAGGTCCGTGTTATGGAGAATTCTCAAAAACTTGCCAATTCCCTTCACCTTAGAGACGCCCAGCAACTTTGCTGGATTTTGAGGACTTCTTTTTTTACCTGGAGAGAGTGTGAGCCTTTTCCCCACTCATGTATTTTGATATGTGTTTTACCTCTGTGTTTTCTTTGGTTATGGAGTCTAAACAACTCCATAGGCATCATCTTTTCATTTGTGTCACACAGCACCCTCAGTGCAGTGACACAGGGAAACCTTTTCAGGCTTTTCTCTGGGATAAACTAATGTTTCCCAGAGTAAGTAAAGTGAAATTGACTTTACTAGTCATTTAAATTCCTAGACCCAGCAGACCCTATCTTACAATAGAGTGGTGGATGGGTTACTTAGTATCACCTATGTCTAGATACTCATGTAGCAGTCAAATGCTACCTTTCCTCTTAGACTGGCTGGTGGCAGTGGTTTTACAACAAACTAGCATGATTTTTCCCGACCGCAAACTATTCGTAGCTCCTCCGGTAACATTAAAACGTGGGAGCCATGTTTTTCAAGATGGCGTCTGAGCCCCCTTTGTTTAAACGGATCCGGTCTTTTTTCACCATTTCTTTTTGGAAAGGTCCTTCTAGAGTTTGTCTCTGTGTGCCAAACCAGGTTTGGTCCCTTTGTTCATTCACCTTTAGAGGGCTTCAGGAGTGTCTGGGGTGGGCAGGAATTGAGGGAGGTGCATGAAACTCCCTGTGCTTAGTCTCCTAAGAGACCCAAATGCACTCTGTGGTGATGGGCTGGCTAACTGTCCAACAAGGACAGCCACCCTGCTGGGTGAGTGACAGCTAGGCTGGAATTCATGGGAGAGAACTGAATAAAAGGTGAGTCTCTTGGCTTGGAAGGCAGAGTCGACTACTGGAACGAAAGAACCGAAGACGAGCTTGAAGAGGACGACTGCTGCAACTCCTGGACGGTTGGTTTGCCCGGTGAAGCCCTGCTGCAGTCACCTCGACGAGATTGCCCCTGCAAGACGACTTCTCCCTTTGAGTTGGTGGGACCCATCAACTCAACAGTAGGCCACCTGCACACCCTATCTCTGAGCTGGTTGCATTTTTCTGAGAGTGCTGCAGGAAACCATATAACCAGGGAGAGGGACACCAGTTTGTGTGCTTCACTTACAGCCACTGAAATTGAAGTTTGCCAGTTGCAAGCTTTTGACTGTTCAAGTGCAGTGCAGGAGTCCCCCGATGTCCTCCCTCTTGTCCCCATGACTGAGGCCCAGGAACAGCAAGATCTACAGGAACAGAAGTCATCAGCTGCCTCTTTTTCTTCATTGTAAGGTACTGTGAAATCAGACTGAGTGTACTTACCTCTCGCAGTGAAAGTGCTTGCAACTTTTGCAACTCACAGGCCTAATCAGCTTGTGACGCAACCTATGATTCTTCTTGCTACAAACTAATTCCAAGAACTTGTGCAGAGACATTTCCGTTTAACTACCAGAACTGCTTTATCCCATACAAGACTTTAGCCCATTGACTTTGACCTAGCCTATTGAATTGACTCTTCTGGTGAACTCAGTATTTACACTGTCTAGGAATAATTGTAACCTTTTTATGTTCTAATAACATTTGCCTTTTACTCCTCTTGAAAAAGTATTCTGAATGCCAACAGTAAGATATTCATGTCCCCAGGACCCTTGTTACTAAAGTTAACTGTGATTATAGGTTGTGTCTGTGGGCCATCGCCAAAGGGTTTTATCTGATTCAGAAACAGTATTGAAGTATATTTGTGTGTTTTTATATCATTGCCTCTTTCGATTGAATGTTTTATAATTGAATGGTTAATAAATTAATAAGTATTTAACCAAGAAACCTCGAGTGTGAGAGTCTCTTTGAACACCTGTGATAGTAGACCACTGTGTAACATCATTACTGCTCACATTTCTCCTCTTGGGATAAGCCTGGCTGCTCAACACGCTACCAAAACCACTCTCCTCAACTAGCAAGTGGAGGACTGCCTCCTCCACTTCTGCCACGTATATTGTAATATAACACAAATGTAATATAACTATACTGCAACCTGTATATATATTGCTAATGACCATGTAACTAGGTAACTAAGCTTTGTACTGTAACAAGTGCCACAATGTCCTCGGACTGTTGTGCGCTATATAAATACGTATAAAACAAAACAAACTGTGGTACAGACTTATACCAAAGGTTGGTTTGCTTACACCTGTAGTCATAGTTGTGTGTAGGGTACTGCATACAAACTGACTAACAGTCTCCAACTTCTCAAGGCTCTCGTCAGCCTGATTGCCAAAAAGATGCGACCCATCAAAGGGCATGTTGAGAAGACAGGGCTGCACATCGGGTGCAAAACCAGACTTCCGCAACCACGCAAATCTGCGCCTCATGGTGCTCGTAGCCATGGACCTTGCAACCCTATCCGCAATGTCCAACCTGGACTGAAGGGATTCACACATGGCATCCCTGCCATCTTGCACAATAGCTAGAAAGCCACCCCTTTCCTCCCATTCGGGAATATGCTCATCCACAACCGAAATACAATTCCACAGAGGGTGTGAAAATTTTGCCAAGGCACAGGTGGAGTTGGCCGAGTTCAGCGCCATACTCCCAGCACAAAATACCT
Organism: Ambystoma mexicanum; assembly: GCF_040938575.1. NCBI lineage: Eukaryota > Metazoa > Chordata > Amphibia > Caudata > Ambystomatidae > Ambystoma > Ambystoma mexicanum. The sequence continues at coordinate 665,660,148 of NC_090936.1, forward strand.
TGCACGCCCATCCATGCGCTTGTTTTCCCTATCAAGAGGGACGGTAGGGTACCCTGCCTACTTCGAGGTGGCCATAGCCGCCTGAACGACCAAACTCTCAGGAGTAGGGTGTATGGACAAGTAGCTGGGGTCGCTACTGGATGGGCGGTATTTCTTTGACAACAACTTGTTAACTGCTGGAATAGACTCCGGGGCATTTCAAGTAGCAACTACCCTTTTTTGCAAAGCCACATGAAATGGCAACACTGGGTCAGTGGATGGACCCTGATCCAAGATGTCTGTAAGGTCATCCTGATCATAATCAACCGGAGGCCTGGACCAACCCAGGTACTCTACAACGCTCACATCAGTCTCTGATAAGAAGATTCGGCATGATCACCAGGCTCGGGCCTACCAAACTCCATCTCAGGAGACGTGTCTAGGCCACTGGCTTTATGTAAGGATTGGCACAGATCCTCAATCCGACTTTCCTCGGAAATGAGACATTCCAGGGCACCAGGCATCCCATAGGGAAGACCAAAGGGTACATCCTCCTCCTCAGACCTCTCTTCATCTTCAAAAATATTCTGGAGGGACTGAAAGAACTCCTTCCTAGGGAGAGGAGTACACCTCTTAACAGGGACAGGCTTCACAGACTTAGAAATAGCCTTCCTTGGAGGTTCAACACCCACAGGGGCTTCCACCAGTAAATTCTGCCCAGTAGGTGCTGATGGTGTCGACAGCTCCGACGGCGTCAACAATGGCGCCAAAGGCTTCGAAGGTCTGACCAAGGGTAAGGACCCGACAGACTCACTCGATGGACACAGCGCCGATGGTGTTGACACCTTTTTCGACAACTTCACAGGCTTCGACGGTTTCCTTGGAGACGAAGACCACGACCTGGACCTGGCACGTCTCTGGCGATCCCCTGATGCCTTGTCCGAACGGGACCTCGAAGGCTCCCGATGTTCATCTCACCAACTACCCGGGCCCGAGGGCGCACGAGAATCGGTCTGAGACCGTTCCTTGCCGGCTTCAACAGAAGGCACGGATGGAACTGTACCGTGAAATTGGAAAATCTGTAACATTTGCTCCCGAAAAGACTCCCATTCTTCAGGGGTAGAGGTTTTAGTGGGACAGGCCACTTTCTTCAGGTAGTTGTCATTTGACGAGGACAGGGAAGGCGAACGGTGACGCCGCTTCTGGGACCGCCTCAACGAAGAGGAAGAGTGGCACGAACCACTCCGGGATCTAGATCTCCTGGAATTTTTCCCACGAGGAGTGTCACCTCTCGACTCATCAGTTGATAGGCCAATAGACTTCGATTTACGGGGTTTGGAAACATGGCCTACCTTCAATTTCCCCTTACGCTCCCGCAAGGCATTGGCAGTCAACGACAGGCACTTGGAACAGTCGTTTGCGGTGTGGTCCTCGCCCAGGCACCACAAGTAGATATGATGCAGGTCCGTGATGGACATCTTGGACCCGCAGTCCTGACACTTCTTGAAGCCAGACTGCGGGGTTGTCGGGGTGAAAGAAGACGACATAATCTCACGATATGAAGTAGAAGACACAAGGCGCGCAGAGTTCTTGAAGCAAACACGTTTGCAGAAAAAACGGAACTGAGGCCAGGGGCTCTGTGCGTGCTACTTATAACAGCCAATGACGTCACCCTCGACGGAGGCTCTCAAGGGATATCAGCCCGACGCCATCGATGTAAGGGCACCCTCTGCCGAAAATAAATTCTGAAGCAGCACAGCTGTAGACATTACAAGCCATAGATGAGGAATACGTTGCAGGACAATCCATTTGAAGCATGTCATTGACAGATAAAATGGATTTCTAGAAACTGATCTGGTCGACAGATTTTAGGAGGCCAACCCTAGTTAGAAGAACAAGGAGCTCGAAGAGGTCAACCAAAACCCAATCAAGGCACATGGCTGAGCAATCAAGGCTTAGTCTCAGGAGAGCGTTAAGTGGGGCTACGGGCCCTCAAGAGTCCACACAATATAATACAATAGTTAAGTTTAAACAGTTATAAATAAATATAGTTATTTACTTAGGCCTTAGAACACAATGACAAATTAAACTAGAAGTTAGTGATATTACACAATAGTCTAAAATACAAATCTATTCAATCACATGTTCACTTAATATACTTCCATCAAAAACTCAACCAAACAATGCAGGTAAGTAATGCACATGCAGTATTATGATGGGAACCAGTCGCAAGTACAATATCATAACTTTAGAAGTCCAAACCCAAAGATGAATCGGCCCTTTTGTCCAAACGTCACAGCGTCCAACAGAATGTTTCTCATTAGGCATGTATTCTCTTTACAAAGGATGCAATGGGCTTGTGGCAGTGCTTACTTTCAAAATAATTAAAAGTTCAATACCAATTTACCCAAGGATGGGTAAGTTCTCTACTTTCTTTCAGACCCAGGGCTAACCCAGGGGGCAAGATATCTAAACCAGGTTCCGACGACCAAAGGGTAGTGGAGGGGAGACACGGGACCAAGGGACTTGCTCCCAATGATATCCTATTGAAGGTGGTTGGTGGATAGGTACCCCCCCTCACTCAGTTTTTCCCAGATGTTATGGATCATCTGGGGGTCGGTGGGGGCTTGATCTTCTGCCCTTTGTTCTGGTGAGGGGTGCCCAGGAGTTGCAGGTTCAACGATTCTTCCAGTCGGGTCGAACTGAAAGATGCAATCCCTGTTGGCACAGAAATGCAAAATCTAAAGATGCAGGCCTTCCTAGGATACTTCACAGAATGGAGGAAGGCGAGTTCCATTGACGATCGCCACTAGCAGGCGGAGGTGCCTTTCCATTCGCGGTCACAGCAGCTGCTCCAGGACAAGTTCCCTTGAAGATCTGAATCTGGATTTCAGGGAGAAGGGGACTTGTGGCACAAGCTGGTGACCACCAAAGTTCCAAGCTTGAAAGCAGAATGGTGACGGTTCTGGAGAGGTAGCCCACAAGAGAGCTGGTCAGTCCACAGGGCAGTCCAGGGAGACTTGTGAAGGCTTTAAAGGGTTGGATCCTCATGAAGCCGTTAGGACTCCTTAGTCCTAATAGTCAAAAGGTTGTAGCACCGCTCAAGGTCTTTAGAGCTCAGGCAGAAGAGCAGGGCTTCACCGGGCCAGATACAAAGTGATGCTGGGCAACTTCAGATTTCATCTTCGGGTCATCAACAGTCTGCTCTTCTTCCAGGGCAGTGGTCTTTAAACTTCATTATGCCAAGCCCCACTTGTGGAAAACGTTTTTTAAGACAGTGCCCCCACCCCCATCAGAGTCATTGAGTTCAATGGATGAGAGATGAACAAATCTTTCAAGAGACCACCTACTCATGGTCAGACATGCAGCTCAGAGTAGGGAGTGTGGCAGGGAGTATGGCAAGAAACCAAGTGCCGACACTCACCTCAAATGCTCAAGTCAATGAGAAAGTTGGGTCTCCAAATGAGAAAGTTGAGAAGTCTCAAAATGAGAAGAGTTGGTTATGTGGTGGGAGGGTTGAGGCGGAAGCGACTCTGTTAATCCCTTCTGAATCAAACTTTCTCCTTACACAGTCTCTCCCAATTTTAACTCTCTGCTGTTGTCGCTCTTTTCTTCACCTGTTCAGTCTCCCATCTTACTCTATGGGCTGGACTGCCACTCTCTTGTTCTCTCACCTTAGCAATTGTAATAGATTTGTCATTATCTCCTTAAATTCAGTCTCTCGTTGCTCCTCTGTACAGACTTCCCACTCAATGCGCCTCCACTTCTGTCTCTTATTTAGCCCTGCAGCTGTTTGGTCTGCTGACACTCTAAACTTCACTCTGTCCATTATCTCCCTATCGTTCTTGAAGCGTCTTCTTGTTAGGGAGAATTCTCAGAAATGTGCTAATTCCCTTCTACCTTAGAGAACCCCAGCTTTTTCTGCTGGACTTTAGGAATTTTAATTTCTAACCTGGAGAGAGCGAGAACTTTTTCCCACTCAAGTATTATGTGATTTGGACCCTGTGTTTCTTTTGACTTTGGAGTCTGAAACGCCATAAGCATCATCTTTCCATTGTGACACACAGCACCTTCACTGCAGTGACACAGGGAAGTCTCTTAGATTTCGCAAACGTTTAAATACCTTCTCTTGGTGAAACTACTGTTGCCAAGAGCAGTGAAATGAAATCGACTTACATTTTGTAACTTTCTAGACCAGCACACACTATATATTACGATAGGGTGCTGGAGGGGTTACTTTGTATCCCCTTTGTCTAGTTTCTCATGTAACATTTTTATGTTACCCTTTCTACAATTAATGGCTGGTGGCAGTGGTTTACTTTTTCCTACCATTGTGTATTTTTACCGCATGCTGCAATTGCAGCTTCAGTAAGACATCCATGGGTGCCCTTTGTCAAAATGGCCCAATCTTTTTTCACCATTTCTTGTTTGTAAGGTCCTTCTTGAGATTTACTCTCCGCACCAAACCAGGTTTGGTCCCTTTCTTCATCTTGTCTTTCGCAGGATTCACTGGTGAAGCCCGCCTCTGGCTCCAGCGTGTGACAGCGGCAGGGTGTGCGAGTTGCCCAAAACTCCGTGCTCAATCCCCTTGTTACAGGAATGCACCCAAGGTGATTGGCTGGCTGGCTGTCCTCTGAGAACAGCCACCCTGCTGTGTGATCGACAGCTAGGCTGCGTATGAATGGGAGAAACATGCATAAAAGGCAAGGCTTTTTTTCTTGGAAGGCAGAGTCGACCACTGGACGAAGGAATCCGGAGAAGAACTTGGAAGAGACGCTTGCTGCAACTCCTGGACCATTGGTTTGCCCAGTGAAACCCTGCTGCTTTGCTCAAGCTCCGAATTCGCTTCGACTAGAGAAGCCCTGCAATGTACGACTTCTCCCGTTGGGTTGGTGGGACCAATCAACCTCAAAGTTAACTCATCTGGACATCGTCTCGGAGCTGGCTGTACTTCCCTTGCTGCTGCAGGAACTGATTTGCCAGGGATAGGAACACCAGATCGAGTGCATCGCTTTAAGTCAGACCTGAGCTCCAGGAAGATCCTCCAGACTCCCATGAAGCAGGATTTATACCAAGCCTGGGCCACCTCAACAGTTCTGGGCCCCAGATGCAAGGAAAGTCCATTAAGGTATCTGAGAACTGCAGTGGTGCTGTTTGCGAGAGCAGCGAGGAGCTGAACCCGCGGAGCTGAACCCGCGAAGTGCCGCTAATCTGAAGTTGGCCATTGCTGCCGACGACCTTCTCTTCATAGTGCAGGAGTACCCAGATGTCCTCCCTCTTGTCCCCACGACTGAGGCCCAGGAACATAGGATCTGCAGGCCTACACAGGAACAGCAGTTTTCTTCTAACCAAAAGGTACTGTAAAACTAAGAGGACTTACCTATTGTCGTGTAGCCTTGCTAGCTCTCAGTTGAGACTGGTCTTGTTTGCATTTGCAGAGTTGCTTGCAGCTTTACCCCTCACAAGCCTCCCAGCTTGTGATACTACAGGGATTTCTTTTTATACAAAAACTTCTAAAACATTGTGCAATCATTTTTACCTACCTGCAAGAAGTGCTTTAGCTCACCTAGAGTTTTGCTCAACTAACATTGGCAGTCCTGGCTCCCTGAAAGACTTACCTCTGACTGTGTGCTTTGCCTTTACCCCAGGAAAGGGTTAATTTACTTTGCATTGGAGGGTTCAAAAAAGTACTTACCTGCTTAAGAATATTTGTTAACCATTGTTTTATCCCATCATGTCCTTATTTAACACAAACTCAGTATTGCTCTAAATGTACCAGTGATATATTAATGTCCACAGTGTCCTAGTTATTTAAGTCACCTCGGGGTGTAGGAAGAATCCGTGTACCATCCCAAATGTTTTTTTACTGATTTACAGAAACAGTGTAATTTTGAAGTGTATTTTTGTGTTACTTCTATACTGCTCCTTTCTAAAGAAGGCTTATTCAACTGACTGATAAATAAAATGAATAAGTTAATCAAGAAACCTTGAGTGTAATTGTTTATTTGGATACTTGTCATCGTGAATCTCTGTAACAACCTTACTGCTCACATTGACCCCTCTTGAGATAAGCCTGGCTGCTCAGTCACTTTACCAACTTGTGTAGTACATGCGAAATGGGCACCCATGGGTGCCTTACCGTGGCTGCGAACGCAGCCCACGCCAAAAACACACAATTGTATTAAAAAGTAAACTACTGCCACCGCCCAGTAATTGTAGAAAGGGCAACATAACAATGTTACATGAGAAACTAGACAAAGGGGATACTAAGTTACCCCTCCAGTACCCTATTGTAAGATAGTGTGTGCTGGATCTAGAAAGTTACAAAAAGGTAAGTAAAGTCAATTTCTCTTTACTGCTCTTGGAAACAGTAGTTTCACCAAGAGAAGGTATTTAAACCTTTGGGAAATTTAAGAGACTTCCCTGTGCCACTGCACTGAAGGTGCTGTGTGACAATGCGAAGATGATGCCTATGGAGTTTGTCAGACTCGATAGTCAACAGAAACACAGAATAAATCACATTAAAATTACATGAGAAATAATAAAAAAAAGTCCTAAAGTCCAGCAAAGGAGCTGGGGGTCTCTATGTATAACATTTTTGAGAATTCTCCCCAACAAGGCGTATCCCCTCACCATGCGTGATACAATGTCACGTTTGTGCTTCTGAATAGTTAAGGTGGTGGCCTTCGTGTGATAATTATTGGTGCACATCTTTTGTCTGCGTGTCTCTGCATCCTTTTAATCCTCCTTTGGCATCCGGCGCTCGACCTCTACCACCTCAGGTCCTTCAGAGTATGCGGCCAGGCCGTTCCCTGCCTACATATCGGATGTTTGCCTATTGTTTTTTGGCATTAAGCTTTTACAGGCAGTGCAACTCTCTTCCTTGTGGTCTTTGGGTAGGCAGTGGTTACACACCAAACGCGTACCAGCCCATGCAAATTTAGTGTTGCATTTGGGAGGACATTTACATGGGGTGCTTGCCATGTAGAACCCGATGAGTGGATTAGTGTCTGCAAAGAAGGACGTACAAGAGCATTCTGTGAAATATGCATTCCCTCCCTACCACCAAAAACAAACCCAGACCCCCTTGGCAGATGCTTCAATGCCCCAGTTCCGAAAGATTTTAACCCATCATCATACTCCTGAGACCATCCCATGGTGGAACAAATAAACAAAGTGCTTTGCGAGTACCAGTACAACTAAGGGAGGGATAGGATGACGGGAACACCCATGTCAGTGGCTATTCTTACTTTGAAAGACAACATTAATACTTTGGGGCAAACATTAAATGGCGGGATATGCATAGCATGCGCCTATAAACAGATTCACAAACCCAGAAAGACGACTACTCTTGTGGGCTTTAAGGAGCAAAATTAGGACCAAGCTAACTTTCACAGCATGAACATTGCTTTGAACTCGTTTTCAGGGGTTGCAGGATTTGTAATGAGTTTGCTCATCTCCTTTTGCATCAGGAGATACAATTTTTTTTCAGCATACTACTCTTTGAAGTTGAGAAAGCGAAGAAGGAAAATACAAAACTAAATGCCTCATTTCTTTAATTAAACATCTGGGGAAAATGTGTTTGTTGTTGCCAGCAGATCTACTCCAGTGTAAATATTTAATTAAGAGGAGTAATAAGTTTACAAAACTCATGGCACCCATGCATTAACACACAACCCAACATAACATTGGCATTTTAATTACCATTCTCAGACTGCCACCACATGTCAAGACGGTTTGGCGCAAACGTAGTGACCACATTTTCTACTCGATGACTGTCTGTGTTGAGTGTTTCATTGAAGGGCTCCAACGAATTACAAAGAAAACACTTTTTTTCTTCCTAGAAGGTTAAAGAGGAATATGGTTATGAGGCATCAGTGCAGCAAATCGTCAATCCACAATCAAAGTTAGTGGCAGAACAGCCTTGCATGTCATTTTGGTTGTAAACGTTCACTGGTCAAACCACGGGTGTTGCTGGGTCTGGAAAAGACACGGGGCCACGCTAATGTCGGGTCTGTCGGGACTCGGGGCTAGCTAGTCTTTTGGGTGTAGCTCCTGAGATTCTATCCGGTGCTACCACCAAAAAAAGACCAGGGGCTATAGCCCCCTTAGCGCCCCCCCCAGCAATGCCTCTGGTTCAAACGCAAATGAGAGAAGTAGTGATGGACAGCCGTGTACTTTGACGTGTCCATTAGCAGTGCACACCCTCTGCTATACTGCGGTACACCATGGCCCTTTTACAAGACAGGCCAACAATGCGCGACACCTCAGGGAAAGAATGGGATGACAAACTGGCCTGCCGACCTGCTCCAAAGCCAATACAGACTTGCCATCTGCTCTAAAAAGAGGACCCATTTCCAAGCCTGCATCTCTGTGGGCCTCTAAAAAGTCGGCTGAATTTTTCAAAATGTGCAACCTCTGCTCTGCCCTCTCTGGCACTTTGCACTTCTCTGGACTCTCACTTCTCCAAATCTCAGGACATCCTCTCCTCACTCACCTCTACTCCACATTCTTCCGCCTCCCCTTCTTCAAGGCCTCCTTTGCCCCCTGCCCTTCTATTTCCCTCTTTCTCCCACAACACCTGATGAGGTTTCTAGACAAGTCAGCTCTATGAAAGTCAGCTGCTCCTCCAGAACCAACAAGGACAACATTGTCTCCCTTGCTCCAGCCTTGACCAATTTCTGAAATTACTCCTTTGTCACTGGTGCCTTCCCCTCACTTCTCAAGCACTCTGTTGTGCACCCTCTGCAATTTGATATGGCCGATATGATAGTTTATTTATATCGTGCTCGTACACAAGTGTTTCAGAGCGCAACAAGGCAAGGGAGAGGAACAGGGGAGAACAAAACATCAATCTTACTAGGCCCAGTGACATTGAGAATGCGCAAGTGCATATGCAAGGGAAAAGGGAAAAGTGTATGGAGAGGGGGGGGAGTGGAAAGTGCAGAGCAGAGGAGAACAGGTAAATAATAATAAATACAAATAAATAGATAATAAAAGACAATAAACAGTCGTAGTGCGGACAGCAAGTGGCAAGTGCGGTGTTTAAGGCAGCAGACTGGGTATGTCTGATAAGTGCAGAAAGAAAAGCAAGGGGTTTGGGGGCAGAGGCGTAGGCAGGGTAGGGTAGGGCCTGAGGGGCAAGGCCCACCCTAAATCTGTAAGTGCCCACTCAGCAGCGCTGTGTGGGTATTTACAGATATTTTTGTCAGTGCAGTGGGCCCAACTACATTAGCATCAGGCCCCATTTGCTGGGCAATCCTGGCTACGCCTCTGTGTGGGGGGCTGTACGGGTACAGATACAGTCCCCACTGCAAGGGGTGGCCAAGAGGCAGTGCAGGAGAATGGCAGGGTGAGCAACCCAGGGGACAGAGGGTGGCAAGGTGCACGGTGCCAAGAGAGAAACAGATCAGCAGGGGAGAGGATGGGCGAAGGCAGAAGCAAAGAGGAAGGTCTTGTAGTGCTTCCGGAACCAGAGATGGTTTTCCTCAAGGTTCAGAGTGGCAGGGAGGCTGTTCCAAAGGGAGGCCCCAGCCAAAGAAAGATCTACCCCGGGATAGTTTTTTGGAAAAACAACTGACCCTGAGGGAGTTAGAAGTAGAGGAGCAAAGAGCTCGAGCGGGGAGAAAAACAGCCTTTCAAATATTACAAAGACATGTACTTTAGTGCTTATATAGGTTACATAGTGCATACAGATGTAGTACAAAAGACATCTTAAAAGCATAGTTTCAACAAATAAACAGTGTCAATTTTTGATTTTGTCACACGACAAAAGTCACACAATAGGCTTTCCTCCTTTTTACATGCTGATTTAAACACAAGGAAATGTCAATTGAACATAATTCCAAAGTCTGAAATGCATTCACTTGTTCGACTGGAGAATTCTCATAAATGTACTAATTCCCTTCACCTAAGAGACCCCCAGCAACTTTGCTGGATTTTGAGGACTTGATTTTTTTACCTGGAAAGAGTGTGGGCCTTTTTTTCCCCACTCATGTATTTTGATGTGCGTTTTACATTTGTGTTATCGGCTTATGGAGTTTTAGACAACTCCATAGGCATCATCTTTTCATGTGTGTTACACAGCACCTTCAGTGCAGTGACACAGGGATGTCTTTTAGACGAAGTTTAAATACCTTCTCTGGAATAAACTGTTTCCCAGAGAATGTAAGGTTAAATTGACTTTAGTAGTCTTTTTAAATTCCTAGACCCAGCACACACTATCTTCCTATAGAGTGCTGGAGGGGTTACCTAGTATCCCCTGTGTCTAGATACTCATGTAGCAGTCAAATGCTACCCTTTCCTATCAAAATGGCTGGTGGCAGTGGTTGTACAACGAACTACCATGGTTTTTCCCGATCGCAAACACCAGAAGCTAAAAATCACGGGAGCCATGTTTTTCAAGATGGTGCCTTAAACCCCTTTTTTTAAACAGGTCCCGGTGTTCTTTTTCCACAGTTTCTTTTTGGAAAGGTCCTTCTAGAGTTGTTTCTGCATGCCAAACCAGGTTTGGTCCTTTTGTTCAAACGCCTTTGGCGGGCTTCAGTACTGAAGACCGCCTCTGGCACCTGAGTGTCTGGGGTGGGCATGATGTGAGGGAGGTGCCCGAAACTCCCTGTGCTTAGTCTCCTTGCAGACCCAAATGCACTCTGGCGTGATTGGCTGTCCGACTGTCCTGCAAGGACAGCCACCCTGCTGGGAGAGTGACAGCTAGGCTGGAATGAAAGGGAGAAAACCGTTTAAAAGACGAGTCTCTTGGACTGGAAAGCTGAGTCGACCACTGGAACGAAAGCACCGAAGATGAGCTGAAGAGGACGGCTGCTGCAACTCCTGGACCGTTGGGTTTGCCCGCTGAAGCCCTGCTGCAGGCCCAAATCGCCAAGTTCATCTCGACAGAGAAGTCCCTTCAAGGATGGCTTCTTCCTTTGAGTTGATGCAACCAATCAACTCGATCTGGTTACCATTCCCGGAGTTGGTTAGGATTAACCAGGGGGAAGGACACCAGCTTGTGTGCTTGACGACAGCTATTCGAACCAAAGATCTTCCATTTTGCCAGCTTGTTTGACCAGTCCCCATGCAGTGCAAGAGTCCCCCGACATCCTCCCTCTTGTCCCCACGACTGAGGAACAGTGAGATCTGCAGGAACTGCCAGGAACCAATGTCTTCAGCTGCATCTTTTCTTCATATTAAGGTACTGTGCCAACCCGATTGAGAGAACTTACCTCTCGCGGTGAAAGTTGGTGAAACTTTCCCAATTTACAGGCCTTATCAGCTTGTGACCCAACATAGGATTCTTTTTCGTACAAACTCCTTCTGGGAACTTTGGCAAAGACTTAACCGTTTACTACAAGAACTGTTCTTTCCTATCCAAGTTCATTGACTTTGGCCTTGCCTATTGAACTGAATCGAGTTCTCTAGTGAACTGAAACTATTTGCACTGCTTAAGAAAGTATTTGTGATGTATTCTATTAACTTGTGCCTTTTTACTCCCATTTTAAGTTACCGAAATGCCGTTTTGCTCCTATTTCAGGGGAGCCCAATTTACTCCGAAACGTATTGGTTTGGTATTGAAGTGCGTTTGTGTATATTATTAAGTTGCCTCCTTCTAGTGAATGTTTTCTAAATGACTGTAATAAATAAGTGCTTTACCAAGAAACCTTGAGTGCAAGTGTCTACTTGAACCACTGATTGTAAGACTTCTGTGTAACATCCTTTTACTGCTCACATTCCCTCTTGAGCTAAGCCTGGCTGCTCAGCTCGCTACCAAAAACTGTAGTACAGACTTCTACCAAAGGTTGGTTTTGCTTACACCTGTAGTCCTAATTGTATGTGGTGGTCCCAGAGGGTACTGCATGCAATTCAGCCTAACAACTGGATGCTTCATTCGGGTAATAGGGCGAAATTAATTTAACTTCGAATTGCGATTTGTACTCCGGTATATTTAAAGATTGCATACATTTGACCATTGCTATATTTACAGCAGATCTTTGGCAATCAACCAAAAATCTCCACAGCATCCGAGTTCACAAACCGATATTCCTGGAGAAAGCAATGAAAGTTTTTAAATCTCAGTTCAGTTAATACAGGACATTCAGCGATTAGGTGCCTTAGAAACTCAGGTTCAGAGGAGTGGGAACAAAATCTGCATCTGTTATTTTTGGCTACTTTACAGATGTATAGAATATCATTTGTGTACCATAGGTTCAGCCTCAGTTTCATATAAAGGTTCCTAAAATTAAAGTCGGGAAAATGGGTCACATATGCCTCAGTGGTACAGAGCTTTTTTGTTATGAATGCATGTGTAGCAGAGTGATGCAGAGAGGAACATTCATCTGTTGTTCTTATCCAATCACATAGCCGAAGTTTGTTCCTTAACTCAATTAGGATCAGATATCAATATGCTAGGTTCGATTACTCACTCTGCAGAATTCGCTGAATTTTAGTTCTCCAACCTTGTATTTTCTTGTTCTTACTCATGAACATGTATTTTGATAGAGTACTTTAAATCCCATACAATTTGTCAGGCATCAAGTACTTTCTATACAATGATAGGAGTTTCCATGCGTAAATTGCATATAGAGGGAGACCATTCCAAGTTCATATTGAATATTACACATAGGAGTGGACTGTGACGAGATGGATCTCCAAAAAGGCACCCTCTAGGCTTTTCCAATATAGCTCGGTCAACCAACTTCATTTCTCCCCCATACCTGAAGATGGGTGAAACCTTTGGGTTAGGAACGTTCCATACCTAGCCTGAATGATCTTAGCTTGAGAGGTTGCAGTTTTCAATTTCTGCTGCAGATCAGTATGATATGCATTATCGGATATCTGGTTTGCTAATGAGGCCCAAATATTTATACTCTTGCACTACCTCCAGATGTGTGTCTAGCAGCAACCAAGGATAATCATTTATCTTTTTCCTTTTGTTCATACCCATGATCTTAATTTAGAATTTACTCTGATTGATCATCAGAAGATTTGCCGTTACATATGTGTTCAATTTGAGTAGCAGGGCACGCAGGCCCCTGGGTGTTTTCGCCAGCAGCACAATTTCGTCTGCGTAGAACCACCAGTGGACTGCCTGTCCCTCTAACTTGGGGGAATCCGAGATGACCAACAAAATCATGACGAATGTCTGCTATAAAAAAGTTAGAGCGTGGATGCTAACAAGCACCCTTCTTTAAGGCCTATGAAGGTTTTAATGGGTTCCGAGAGGTTGCCATCCAGAGATAATCTTATTTGTATCAATGTTTGAGAGTGGAGTTCATCAATCCAAAAGATTAGAGGTTACGGGCAAAATGCTTTGGCTAATTTTTGCATGAGATGGCTTTAGGCAAGATTGTATGCAGTATGTTTTGGGTGCACTACAACAACCCTGGCCTCCTGGCAATAGGAACCGAACCTTTGGTATAAGTCTGTACTACACAGGTTGGTAGCGCTTTGAGCAGCCAGGCTCATCTCAAGGGGTCAATGTGAGCTGTAGGGGAGTTACACAGAGTTTCACAGTGACAAGTATGCAAATAAACTCTTACACAAGGTTTCATGATTAAACAATTATTAATTTATTTAACAATCAGTTTAAGCAAGCCGTCTTCAGAAGGGGCAATAATAGTAACAACTACATTCCAAAATACACCCTCAGAGTTTCCCTAAATCAGCAAATACCCATTTGGGATGGCACACAGACACTTCCTACACCCTCGGGTGACTTCAATAGTTTAGGACACCGTGGACATTAATATATCACGGTTGCATTTAGGGCAATAGTTGGGAGTATGTCAAAGAAAAAGGTTATTAGAATAAAATAAGATATCTCACAGATATTCTGAAGCAGGTAAATACTTTTGGTAACCCCCAATGCAAAGTATGTTTAGCCCTCCTTCCAGGAAGGGGTTAACACAGAGTCACAGGGAAGAAGTTATTCAGGGAGCCTGGCCAGGTCAAAGTCAATTGGCCAAAAGTCAAGGAGAGCTGAAGCACTTCTTGCAGGTAGGTAAAAGTCTTGCACAATGTTTTAGAAGTCTTTGTACAAAAGGAGAAATCAAAGTAGGGCCACAAGAGGATTAGGCTTGTGAGATACATAAGCTGTTAGCAACTCTACAGAAGCAACCAAGACAAGTCTCCACTGTGGTTACACAACAAGAGGTAAGTTCTCTTAGACTTTACAGTACGGGCTTTGGCTGACTTCTGTTCCTGTGAAGCTCTGCAGATCCTGCGTTTGTGGATCTCAGTCGTGGGAACAAGAGGGAGAAAGTCTGGAGGACTCCTGCACTGCAAAGGGATGTCTGAGACAAAAAAAGGACCAACTTCTATTCAGTAGCACTTTGCGGTTTCAGCTCCTTGAGTCTCAGCAAATAGCACCACTGCGGACTCTTGGCTGTTGCTTTCCTTGCATGCAGGGTCCAGCACTCTGTTGAAGTGGCTCAGGCTCAGTCAGTCCTGCTTCCTGGGAGTCCAGAGGATAACTTAAAAGAAACGCACACAATTTGGTATTCCTCTCCGACTCTTCGGTTCCAGCAGCAACTGTAGTGGAAATACAACCAGCTTCGAGAGGATGTCCAGATGGCTTACTTTGGAGTTGATTGGTCCCACCAACTCAAGGGGCGAAGTCTTCCTTACAGGGCTTCTCTAGTCGAAATGAATTTGGAGCTTCAGCTCAGCAGCAGGGCTTCACCAGACAAACCACCGGTCCAGGAGTTGCAGCAGGCGTCTCTTCCAAGTTCTTCAGATTCCTTCGTCCAGTGGTCGACTCTGCCTTCCAAGCCAAAAAGCCTCACCTTTTATGCAGGTTTCTCACATTCATTACAGCCTAGCTGTCAGTCGCCCAGCAGGGTAGCTGCCCTTGCCGGACAGCCAGCCAGCCAGCCAATCACCTAAGAGTGCATTTCTATCTCCTAGGCGACTAACCACTGGGAGTGTCGGGCACCTCCCTGGCTTCTGACCCCGCCAGACACCCTGGAGCCAGAGGCGTGCTTCACTTGTGATAACCGCCAAACAAAAAATGAACAAAGGGACCAAACCTTGTTTGGCGCGCAGAGTAAATCTCAAGAAGGACCTTTCTACAAAGAAATGGCGAAAAAAAGAAGACTGGGCCATTTTGCGAAAGATAGCACACTCCGGTGCTTTACTGCAGCTGCGTAAACCACTGCCACCAGCCATTCATCGAGGAAAGGGCAACATAAAAGGGTTATGTGAGAAGCTAGACAAAGGGGATACTAAGTAACCCCTCCAGCACCCTATTGTAAGACAGTGGCCCTCATTACGACCCTTGCGGAATACGAAAAACGATGGTGGAAATGTGATACCGCCATCGAATACCGCCCGTTGCGATCATGACCCGTCACCGTAAAGTACGATGCGATTAGCGACACCGTAGTGAACGCCAACGCTAACTGCACCAAGTACGCGCACGCGTGCCGTGCAAAATCGCAATATCCGCCATGGCGCAACGGTACGCGAATGCTGACCCCAGCGGACATTCACCTAACGCCATCAAGCATGGCGGAAAGTACCATTCCGCCATGGCGAGAACTACGGCATCGCGAACCAACCGTAATGGCCCTACTGAGTGCCTGTACTCCACTCCCTGGCCACATTGCACAACTCCTCGTAGGCGCAATGCAGTCACACCATGCAACCGGTGAAATGTACAAGTCACCCATGCATGCCAACGAACCAATGCATGCAGGGGCCCCAAGTGCCCTGTGAGTGGCCATCCACAATTGGCAACACACCATTGCCGTACTGATGCAGCACAGGCATCTGAAGGTGCAAGTACACCAAAATGAACTGAAAATGCCATGACACAAAACAACAACAGTCCCCCATCGCTTGCCACCAGTGTAAACCAACAGTCAAAGCAGTAACCTGAGGGAGACTGCACCAGCCCTGTACACCTGCCAGTAGTCAAACCAACCATCAGCATAAGCACGTACCACACAACTGTACCCAGAAGCCGGAACCCAATGCAGAACACCTCACAACACATCGCGCCACAAATCGGAATATGCCACATTACTAGCAAAGAATAACGCTACACGGTTAATATCTGAATATAAATTTAATGCACATCAAAATCACCAAGCCCATACAGCCATTTGAGCATAAACTCACAAATGATCAGCATTACTGTGGGCTGCATCGGCAATAAATGACCAGCTTCCCCATGTGTGACGCCCTGTGCCTTCATGGCACACAGGGGCTACATCCACGTCCAAAAAGGCAACATGGAAGCGCCTAGGACCGCAGGCCCGTCCCATGAAGTAGGCACTAGTCCAGCTGGAAGCTAGGTATGCTGCACCTAGCCACTAGTACTGCGTAAGGGCATGTGGGCCATTGGCGATCGTCCCATAAGATCGTAATGGTGCTCCACTGATTAACTCGAAGCTGCAGGTGTCGACTGTAGAAACCATCTGCAGGAGTGGCGTACAGATGGCAGAGGCAGAAGGGGAGGAGATACCTGTCACCCAAATGAAAAAAAAGATAGTATGGGCATCCGAACTTCATATGTATTACTCACTACATTCAACACACCAAACCTACAACCATATGCATGCTAGCCCACTCATAAGGATCAATTGCACCCAAAAATCACTTGCGAATCATAACGACACAAATCGAGGTGAATACACTATTTCAAACGAGTGTCTGTGTGCATGCGCCTGTCAGAACAGGATCCATCAGATGGGATCATCAACGTGCATAGACACAAGTGATTGAAGGCGCGTCGAGACAGGGAGGGTTCAACAAGGGCAGACAGACTATGGTCCCACTATGGCAGCCTTGCATCACATAGCGCAGGGGAAGGGGATAGATTCCAAATAGCCATGTACATGGCAGACTCCCAATTAAATCATCTTTCCATGCATCCATTCATCATTCCCTCATCCCGTAATGAAAACGCCTGAATATTCACTCACATAACATTCGACATTTCCATTGAGTCTGTGCGTAATGCAGCCTTCAAAATCCACTGTGCTCCTGCCCGGATTCCTTGTGTAGTGAAGTCACATGTATTTGGGAACGTCCTGCCTTATCGTCCACTACGCTATAGCGCATCCCATTCAAATCACATCAATCATTGCATTCCCGTCATGGGCCCTGTCCCAAGGACATTCAACAATAGAACGTTACATTTCCAGTCAGACCTGTGGGCGTCTCCACGCCGCTAGTTGAAAAACGAAAGCGCTGTCCTTCGAATTCCTAATTTGCAACATCACGTTGAAAAGGCATCTGTGAACGCTTGTATTCACAAATACATCTATGCAGTGCGGCTGTGTGTGAAAATGGTAACTGGCCTCAGTCACTGATGGGACTCCCCGCCCGTCGGTGAATGACGGTACAGTGCTGCATGAGGGTCCACCGTTGATCGAGCACTACATTCCACTGACCCTTCACAAGTCTGCTCGCGAATGCAAATATCGTATGTGCAACAATGGGACCATAGCAGAATTAACATATAAACCAATATTCCACAGCCTTCGGGATTAAGAACATGAATGCAAATGCAAGATGCCATGCGTCGAATTGCAGCGTCGTGTGCGGGACGTGCTCGCACGAAAGGCATTGCAGCTGACACAGGTGGAATGAATCACCACAGGTGAAGGCTATACAGCCTGAAAACACATAAATTGCATACCCAAACCCCTCCCACAACCACACCCACTCCAGAATGCTACCGGCAGGACTAGCGATGTTGGCCCTGGGGGACCTGATAGCACTGCAAGTACTCCAACTTCAAGAAGAAGACGAACGCCAACTACTACAACAACCGGCCGCACAGAGGAGACGCAGGAGGAGGAGGAGGAGGGCAAGGCATGGCCAGCAAGCCCCACCAGCACAGCCACTACCACCACGCAGGCAGCCCGCAATCCCACGCCTCAGAGCTAATCCGTTCAACCTCACAGCTGAGCAGATCCACACCCTCTACCGTTTGGACCGGGACACCATAACCGCCATTGTCGACATGACACACGCTGACCTTGTCAGCATGATAGATAGCCCAACCGCCATCCCACCCCTACTGAAGGTGGTGTCTGTACTCCACTTCCTGGCCACAGGCACCTACCAGCACACAGTCGGACAGTTGCATGGCATTTCACAGCCCCTATTCTCACGGACACTATTCCAAGTGCTTGATGCCCTCCTGAAGCACTCAGACGACTACATCACTTTACCACGCTCGGAGCAGGAGCTTACAAACACAAAAGTGGGATTCCATGCACTTGGCGGCATACCGGGTTGCATTGGTGCCATCGACTGCACCCATGTGGAATTGGTTGTCCCACATGCCATGGAGGCCCAGTACCGCAACCGGAAACAATATTCTATCAATGTACAAATGGTGTGTGACTCCAACAGGATCTTTACACATTGTTCTGCCCGATTCCAGGATCAACACATGATTCCATGGTCTTGCGGAACTCTAGAATACCACGCTACATGGAGCGACACGCAGGGCGCCGATCCTGGCTACTCGGTGAGTCTCATTTAATGCATGAGTATGTGGGGTAGGTGATGCGTGAATGACCTGGCAGGAAGGGGGGTGGGGGTGCGTACGTAGCAATGACATTCCACAAACATCCTTTCTTGTCCACATACAGGTGATTGCGGGTATCCACTGAAGAGATGGCTCCTTACACCAATCCGGAACCCACAGGACCAGCATGAGGAGGACTACAACCATGCCCACTCACGTACCCGTGTGGTCATAGAACAGGCATTCGGCCTACTGAAGGCTCGTTTCCGCTGCCTCAGCAGGTCTGGCGGGGCACTCCTGTACCGCCATGAGAAGGTGGCAAAGATGGTCATGGCATGTGTCATGCTACACATGTGCGTACGTAGGAATGTGGCCATGCCCCCCGACGCAGAACTGCTAGCACCTGAAGATGGTCATGATGAGGGTGGGGATGTGGAAGCACCTCAAGGGGTCCGCGAGGCACAGGAGGCACGTGAATTACGTCAGAATCTCATAGATGCATGCTTCTAGCACTCACGCCTGGTGGCTGTTACATGGACACGGGACTTGTGGCACTGTGTGTGTCTGGAACATGCACAATGTGGACAATACGCCAAGATAGGCCTCGTACACAGAGATCAATGTCCACACATCTCATTGGATGAATATGAAGAATTGTATTGCAGATGTGAAATGACATTACACACCCAATCGAACCGCCACCCAAAGAAGCACAACACACCCCCTCCACCCTCCTACCCCCCCCCCCCCCAACACCAGTGTCCAATGACGCTCATTGTCAGTGGGCAGACGCTATTGCAAGCCCCCTCTCCGGGTATCAGGGGCACCCCTGCCTGTGGAGCGCCGGTTCCTCCCAGATCTATGTTGGGGGCTGCCCTGGACGGAACTTGCAACGGATGATGTCTCTGCCTGCTCACGTCCATGCATGTCCCTAAGGGTTTGTGAGAGCTCAGTGAGCACACGGCGCACAGTGGCAAGTTCACCACATACGTCTTTGGACGTCGCATGCAGTTCCCCCCTCAGGCTCTCGGTGCTTCTCTCCATTTGGCCCCTCAGGCTCTCGGTACTTCTCTCCATTTGTGCCCTTAGTGTCTCTGTACTACGCTCCATTTCTGCCCTAAGTGTCTCAGTAGATGTTTCAATGGCTGCCTTAGAACCCCCACATTCATCAGCATGCTCCTTGAGGAGCGTGGACATTTGCTGCTGTTGCACTATCATCTGCTCGAGGGACTGTTGCCTCTGCTGGGCCATGCCCATTTGCGGTGGTGTCACAGAGGGGCTGGACGCCTCATGTTGCCTTGCAACAGGCCTTGTGGGGGTTGGCCAGTCGTCGTCTTGTGGGTGCCCCTGCGTGGTTTCCTCATGGTGTACGGGATGATACAAACGGGGATTGAGACAGGTCATGGATGTGTCCTACTTCGGCAGCACCGTTTTCTGTGTCGGAGCATGCTGCCATGTATGCAGTGTCACCTGTGGTGCTGCTGCCACCAGAAGCAGTGCCTTCTGTGGCATCCATTGGGGGGACCTGTGGTGCTGCTGTTGTGGACATGCTGGCTGCTGGGGTGCCTGTTGATGTCCCCTCCAGTGTGCTGCCACTCGATTTGTGCTGCTGCCGTGTCTTGATCCGTGCAGCTGAGGTGGAGGGTCTTTGGCCGTTGGTCTTGGCCCTCTTTGCAGGTGTGCTGGTAGGGGTGTCCTGAAGCTCGTCGTTGGAATCGGACCCTGTGGTGGAGTAAAGGAGGGCGATCGTTATTCATGGGTCTGTGGTAATTGTAATGGCAATTGTATCACATGCATTGGGGTGGTACCTGGGGGTGATTTGGGTCAGGGCCTTGGAGGTGGTCTCATTTTTGTGTGCATTGGGGATGCAGTTATTTTGCAGTCTGCAGTTAGGGTGTGCATGCTGCACATGTAGAGTGTGTTTTTTGGATTTTTAAATATTTATTTATTTAATCTGACTTTTAAGGGGCGCTGTCATGGCAATGTATGTGGTCGTTCTCCTGGACATGTGTTTCTAGTGCACTATGGGGACACATGGTACTTCACATGGTTGGTAATTGTGGATTTGGCATAGTTTCATTTGTGCCACCTACCTGATTCTTCTGATGTCTGCACTCCTTTCTCCATCCCTCCGACTCCCTCTATGCTCTCCATTCCAATGGTGGAGGCACAGATTTCTTCCCAGGGGGGTCAACTTGATGGGTGATTCCGATCCTCCCCCGGTAGCTGTGGCAATGTTCCGGTTGGCAGAGAGTATGCTCCGGACGCGTATCCGTAGGTCGTCCCATCGCTTTCTGCATTGCTGTGGGTTGCGGGGTGCGGTCCCCACCGCACTTACCCGCTGTGCCACCAGCGCCCATATGGCCTTCTTGTTCGCAAGTGC
This sequence comes from Ambystoma mexicanum, assembly GCF_040938575.1. Taxonomy (NCBI): domain Eukaryota; kingdom Metazoa; phylum Chordata; class Amphibia; order Caudata; family Ambystomatidae; genus Ambystoma; species Ambystoma mexicanum. The sequence continues at coordinate 665,680,991 of NC_090936.1, forward strand.
CGTCCTGGTCATTTGCGTCGAGAAGACGACGGCAGCGTTCTCCTGGAGGGTCTCTGTGAGCACGGTGAGTTCCTCGTGGGAGAAGTGGACCTGCCGCTTGCGGTCGCACGCTTTTTTAGCAACTTTTCCCATATTTATTTTTTTAACTGGGGTGGCTAACGGGTTGGGATGTGTCTCAGGGTCGGATTTTTAATGGTTGTGTTGGGATTCTGATTTTATGGGTGTGCGGCGTGCTGTTTCCCGTTCCGGCCCCATGTTTTTACTTCCGTTTCCGTATATTTACGGTGACCGTATTTTGCGCTGACCGCTCATTACGGTGACCGCTAAGATGGGTGGCGGAATTGCACCTAGGGCGACGTACGACGGCGGTAAGGGGCGTTTTGGGGTCATTTCCGCCATCGCGGACATTGCACTTCCGCCATGGCGTAATGCTCGTGCCCGATGGGTCAGAATTAGCCGCACTTTCCTCCATCGTGCAGTGGCGGAAACGCTATTTACGCTATGGCGGTCATGTCAGTTGATTTCCGCCAGGGTCGTAATGAGGGCCAGTGTGTGCTGGGTCCAGAAAGTTAAAAGTGTAAGTAAAGTCAATTTCAATTCACTGCTCTTGGAAACAGTTTATCCAAGAGAAGGTATTTAAACCTTTGGGAAACCTGAAAGACTTCCCTGTGCCATTGCACTGAGGGTACTGTGTGACACAGTGTAAAGATGATGTCTATGGAGTTTGTCAGACTCCACACTTTGCAAAGAAACACAGAGTTCAAATCACATTAAAAATACATGAGAGAGTGCGAAAAAGGGTCTCACTCTCTCCAGGTTAAAAATTAAAAATCCAGAAAAGTTGCTAGGTGTCTCCAAGATAGACATTCTCCCCAACAGAATCAAATGCTGACCGAAGTCAATAAATGCCATGTAAAATGGTTGATTTCATTGTTGCTCCTGTAATTGCATTGTATGTAATGTTTGGAGGTTGTGTCAAAAGGAAAATCATATCGTGCCTCCTATTGCAATAAATATATGAATATTGGCCTACAACAAGCTGCTCGGAAGTCGCTTGCAAAAGAATCTGTGTTGCAGGGTCCTGACCTTAAATCAATGCAAGCCGCCATTTTAGGTCAATCCGCCATTTTAGGATTCGCTTTGTAAAAGTCACCCTGTGAATTAAAATGGTGGAACGATGTCATTCCAGAATACAACATGGCAGTCTGGACCTCTGTACATAGTTAATATGTAACTTTCCTGCAGGCCACTTGTTGATGTCGTGAACTGAGACCTTGTCCTTCGTTGACCTGTGTGTAGAAGGATTACTTGTGCAATGAAACTAATCCACAAGCTTATGTTGAAACAATGTATTCAAATACTGAACGTAGAACATCTGTTTAACTACATTGTATTAATGTTTGAGAAGGCCTGCATGGAAAATCTTAGAATACACAGTTATTGCATAGGCTTGTTGATACATGTATTAAAGGCAAACCAGTTATATGCGGTTGTTCGAGACTTGGCACGAACCCTAGATCGGTGATGTATTAAGTGGAATATTAACCCGAAGTGGGGCTGGACATCGTGCCCACCAAGTGTATAAATGCGAATGCATTCTAATGTACAACGTCCCTCACTGAACACCCTGAACCACGCTGGAGTTCGTTGTGTTGTACCGAGGGCCGATAGCTATCTGAATTTGCTCTGTTTTTGCAACTGGATTCAGTGTAAAATAAAGTAATTTGTATGTTCCTTTGTAACCCGTGTTCGGTGCATTTCCTTTTGGGGTTCTCGGCCTCGATATTTTGATTTTGTTTTCACAGTTGGCGTCCGAATAGGGACCCTCAAGATTGATGCCGGATTGTTGAAGGTTGACGCACGGGATCGGACGGTGTGACATAAGGGGCCCCACTGAACGAGACACGACACCTCAGCAGCGCTGCATGACCCTATCCTTGGACGATAAGCGTGTGGTCCGAGATGGCATCTTGACGAGGGTCCACTTATCGAGGCGGGCAGATGTCGAAATCACCATACACGAGGTAAGATTAGTTAGGCAAGATTCTTTGAAATCCGATCGACCTCCTTAGGTTTGGTCAGGTGAGTCGTGACCCGATTCTTAATTTAATCCTGACAATTTGAATTTTGGCGCATTGTATCTGCAGACACAATTATTGACCAGGTAACACCAAGAATTTGAGATATGCCTGGGAAATTGTCTACCTGCTTTAGGGCATTATTCCGCATTGATAGACAATTTTTGGAATTTAGCCATCCGGCACCACAGGAGGGGTCGCCGGCATGTACTATGTACTGTAAGCATAGCATTCGAAGTATAGTATTTAATGACATTTGGCACAGACAAACCAGACATGCCTCAGAACTTCAGTGGCCAATCAATGGTAGTTTTGAAATCCCTCGTATTGAGTATTTAGAGTCAATTCTATTAAAGAAAAAGGCTAGGCCTGCAGCATTTGATGTTTTGCAGAATTTCAAAAAAGAAGCGTTGCAACAACTTAAAAGTAGAGAGAAACATGCGTGCCGTCATTAAACGAACGCTGAAAAAGCATTGTTATATGATCAGGACAAACAGTCTGAGGCGACTAAAAATATGGATAGGGCTTTCTCACTGGGTATTCAGAAAATCTATCCTTCTAAAGATCTTCATGTTTCTGATGAGTTTATTGACAAATTATTAAATGAACGAAGGCCTGGTGCTTTTGCACCACATCCGTATGTTCCTCTTCCTGCTGCTTTGCCTCTTCCTCCTGTTATTCCTGCTCCACCTGTTGTTCCTGTTGTTCTTGCTCCTCCTAATATTCCCCTTCCTCCAGCTCCCCCACCTCTTATTGCACCAGTTACTTTACCTCCATCGAATTTGCCTGCTCCCTCTCTTCCAAGTGGTCCTGAGCCACTTGTAATCAATCGAGGTGCAGGGTCAAAGGTTGTCATTCGCAGTACTGTACCACCGGAGAAGAAACGTGAGTTAATTGCATGGGCTAAGCATTGTATGGAGGAGGATGATCAGGCTAGTGTTTTTGCCACACTTTGTAATATGGATAATTTTCCTGAGAAAAATGTTTTTATTGGAGCTTTAGGGATTCAGTTATGTATAATGTGGTGAAGATTAAATAATGCGGATCTCCCAGAAGGGTTAAGGGATCTAAATACTCTAGCGCTTTCTGGAGACACTGTGGAGAAGGTAAATGAACATGTCAAGAGGTTATTTGGGTTTAGAAAGGAGTTAGAAAAGTTACAGAATGAGGATGACGAGGAGGAAAATATCCTTCCTGGTCGTAAATCGATATCTGAGGGAGCACGAATTTGTACGAAAGATGCACTTAGATGGATTTCGGATATGTCGATAACTCCTGTTGAAGTATATGACATGTATAGTCAATATACGCTAGAAATGCAGAGGAAAGTGATACAGGTAATGGTAGAGTACCTGCAGGATGAGCGTGTAAAAAGGAAGATTAGTTGTCCCACAGAGTTATTGAGCATTTACAAGAGAGCTTTTTCACTTGACACTTCTTCGACTGCTTTAGCGTTCGACTTAGCTCTGTTGCTTAGTAAGCTTTCAGAGTCACCTACTTCTCAGTTGCCTACGAGAGAGGTACCTCCGACATTTGTCCCAAAGGTTGAGATTCCTGCTAATGTTGCAGCAGGTACACCTGCTGTGGACATTCCCGCACATTATGTATCGCAGTTTGTTCACGTCCCGTTTTCACGACAGGAAGTGAACACTATTAGACAATCCATTCCGACATTAGGAAAAATCCGACAGGGTTCTATAAAGAGATAGAGTCCGTTTTGCAGTCCTCAGTGTTCACACTAGGCGAAATTGATTTGTTGTTTCCTGTACTCCTGCCCGTAGATTTATGGAAACAATTTAGAACTATTGACGATGTACCAGGGTTGGGAGATACATGGGTGAATAGAACTAGACTTGATGGAGAAAGGCCAGCTGGTGAAAGACCGCCCCAGGTGATAACAACTTTGCCTGATAGAATTATTGCAAAAGTAAAAACTATAATTCCAGAAAAAAGAATTATATGGGACAAACTTACGGCATGTGTCCAAGGAAAGTCTTTAGCGTGCTACCGGGTTCTTTAATCAGTCCGAACAGGTATTCTCAGATTTCAGTGTACAAGACCTAGGCACAGAGTCTGGGAAAAGGTTGTTCATGGACATATTTGTGTGTGGATTGCTGCCCGACATCCAGTCACAAATTATGTCTTCTGAGAGCGCTTGGCAGGCAAAATCACAATCAGAAGTACTGCACATGGCTCAGTACTACGAGAACCGTGTCAATGAAAAAGATAGGGTTGAAAAACGAAAAGGCGATCTGAAAACTAAAGTGCTATTGCAGCAAATTGTTAGAAGCCCCAGAGGGGGTAGTTCTCAAGTTAGAGGTCAGTATGTCCCGCAGGGGAAAGTGCCCTTGGTTCCTGTGAACATTAACCAGTGCGCTTATTGTCCTCGAGAGGGTCATTGGCGAGCACAATGCCCCGTCCTTCAACAAAGGTCAAATGATACATTTGGAAATATGGGTAGGCGATCCAGAGGTCGCCTGGGTGTAGGGGGCCCTGGTAGAGGTCAGTTTACACAGGACCCTCAGCAACATTTCTCGCAGGACAATCAGATTCCGAGTGTGGACACCAGGAACACATTTGTTTATCCTTCCGCTGCATATTTATCTGAAGAGCTTCCTTTCGGTGATATTCTGTTTCGTTAGGATTGCCCGAAGCAGGGTTTGGAACCTACACCTATTCCCATCAATCAGAAAGGTCCCTACGTTGAAATGGTGGTGGGAAATAGGAAACAACAGTTTTTGATAGACACTGGAGCACAGAAGTGTTCCATTGATCATTCACGGGTTCCAAACATTCCACTGTCAGGGCAAACCAATGTTTCTGTAGGGTCTTCTGGTGCACCAGTTGTTTGTCCAGTTTCTTTGCCGGTACCTATTTCTTTGGGTCCCTTTACGGACCATTGTCCATTTCTGTTGACTTTGGATTGTGGAGAGAACTTGCTGGGGTGAATCTGTTAAAAGAATTAAATGCAGTGATTTATTTTTCTCCTGATGGAGTATGCTTGACGATTTCACCGCAGCAATTATCTGTCTCGCAATTCTTGACTAGACCTTTGCCTCCAGAATTCACTAATGTACCAGAGAGCTTGTGGGCTGTCGACAACAATGTCAGTGTTTTACAGATTGAACCCGTCAAGATAGTTTTGAAACATGGAATTGAGCTGCCACGCATTCCTCAGTATAAGATTTCAGTTGAGGGCGAGCAAGCTTTGAAATACGTTGTTTCTGATTTTGTGCATCGCGGGGCGATTGAAAACATTTCAGGGAGTTTGTGTAACAGTCCGATTTTACCTGTGTATAAGAAAGGCGATAATGCAATTCCATTCCGTTTCATAATTGATTTACGTGCCATTAATAAAGTTGTGGCACCACAATTTCCAATTGTGCCTGATGTAACGACAATCCTAACCATGATTCCAGCTACAGCTACTTACTTTAGTGTTGTGGACCTGAGGAATTCTTTTAGTATTCCTATACACAAGGATAGTAGATATTTGTTCGCGTTCACCTTAGGGGGATGCTCGTTCACATTTACTCGTGCACCTCAAGGGTACACAGAGAGTCCTAGCATTTATAGTAGGGCTTTGAATAAACAACTTGATACCCTTGAATTGCCCTCTACCTGTACTTTGCTTCAGTACGTTGATGACTTGCTTCTAGCTGCTGACTCAGAGTGCCTGTAAGGAGGGCACTGTGTTATTACTTATCCATCTAGCTAAACATGGACACAAAGCTTCGCTTAAAAAATTTCAATACTGTCGTTTGTCTCCTGTCAAAGGAGGGAAGAAGATTGACACCTGAAAGAATAACACATTTCTAGCATGTCTGTCCCAAATACACAGAAGGAGGTTAGAGCCTTGATAGGTATGGCTTCTTACTGTAGGTTGTGGATCCCAAATTTTTCACTAGTGATCAAACCGATGTTGGCTTTGACAAAGAAGGGTATTTCTTCGCCATTGCCATGGAACGCGGTACACCAGCAATCGTTTGACTTGCTTAAGACTGCATTATGCTCTGCACCAGTTTTGGGCACACCAAACTATGAAAAGGCCTTTGTGTTGTTTGTGCATGAATGTGATGGATGTGCTTTGGCTGTATTAACGCAGGAACATGGAGGGAAGAATAGGCCGTGCGGTTACTTTTCTTCCGCCCTTGATCCTGTAGCATGCGCTTGGCCAAGATGTTTGCGAGCTGTCGCTGCTGCTGCTGCGTCTGTAAAACAGAGTGAGGGAATGGTCCTAGGCCATGATCTAACCCTGATGGTGCCTCACTCTGTAGATGTTCTACTCAACCGAACTCAAACACAACACCTCACTTCTGCACGGTTGACAAGATATGAATTGATCTTGTTTGCGCCTCACATTCAAATTAAGAGGTGTTGTGTTCTTAATCCGGCTGAACTCCTACCTTTTCCGCAAGATACTACTTGCGGCGATAAAGTGCCAAATGATTGATTGTATACGACCAAACAAGAGACAAAGGGTAGAATTGATTTGAAAGATATTCCCTTGGATAATCCAGTAGAAAAACACAACGGTATCATCAAGAACAAACTCGCTAAGACGTGTGCCGGCACCAAACTAAAATGGCTGCACGCCTTACCGATCGTGTTGTTATCCATGCGCACAACCCCTCAAACTAAGACTGGGCTCTCTCCATTTGAGGTGGTAATAGGGAGACCTGCCAATATTTGGAACCTTCCTAAATGAAACTCATTAAGAAATGTTGAAAATGTATTACTTTCAGATTATTGTAGCCAGTTGACTAAAAACCTGTATTTGATTTATCACCAGGTACGAGAAGCTTGACCTGTGCGATACGAGGGCCCAGGCCACAGCATACAGCATGGAAGTTGGGTGCTCGTCAAATCTTTCGAGCGCTCCTCTTGCCTCGCGCCTCGCTGGCGTGGGCCATTCCAAGTCCTGTTGGTCACCCAGACAGCGGTGCGGGTCGCTGGGAGAAAGATCTGGATCCATGCATCCCACGTCAAGCCTCATCCTGTGCCACACATTAAAAAAGAAACAGAACCCCTCGCTGACACTGCAACCAACGATCCCAAAGCAGTAAGTAGCACTGAGAGTGTGTCAGAGAATCTCTGAGCCCGTGGGGAAGTTGCCATTTTGTCTCCACACTCTCCACAAATTTTGCATCCGGAAACTGCTATTTCGAATTCAGCACCTTCACTTGCTTCCGACACGTTGCTTCCAGCAGGAAGTGACGACATTGTTTCGGATCAATCAGTACCAGGAAAAGTAAGGTACAATCTACATCCACGAAAATAGACTTGCGGCACGATTTTGCTGTGCATTTGGAGAAGAAAAGGATCATCGAGGGCTTGTTTTTGCCCAAATTTGAGAAAGGGGATTCTGTAGGCTAGGGTTGCGGAAGGACTAAGAAGTCGCTCGACCGGGAGGTCGCCAGCAACGAACTTTGGGGCATCCATTTGAAGACTACAATGCCTGCTACCGCTCGTATGGGACTTGTAAATAAGGGGGTGACCAACCGGGACGATGGACAAAATGCCTGGGCCCCAAAAATGTATTGCTGTATTTTTATAATATTTGGGTTTTTAATAGTCGCTGCCTTAGGATTATGGTACCTGAGGGAAACTCATTCTTTAGAAATGTTGTTGCCTACTGAAAGTGCACCTATTGTTCCTACTCCCTTTGTACATTTGCATACTCTATCCCATAGGGATTCTCAGCACAGACAAAGGTACCACAATAACACTCTACTGCTCATCATGAATGCTACGCATGCCATTTTTAATAAATCTAACTGTTGGGTCTGCTCACATTTACCGCAACACGGGGATAAGGGGCTAGGTTGGTATATTCATCCTTTACCTTTGACAACTGCTTGCTATGCTTCTCTTAGAGCACTGTTCTTTAGCCGGTGGAATGATAGCATCTCAAGGAACTTTGATGGCACCAATTTGAATAGTTTTGAGAAACGTGTTTTGACTCCCCTGGGATGCTCGCTTTTCGCAAACAGGAGTTAACCGAATGTTGCTTCTATTAGGCCTTCTGATAAACTGTCTCGTCCTTTCCAATCTTTGATTTCCTTTAAGATGGCTCCAATAGGCAATAAGGATGCCATGCCTCCTCCTCACATGGTTAACCATAGCCCAGATTCAGTTTCAGCCTAGGACGCCAGACAGAACATACAGAGCCCAACAGGAGCCAGGACTGCCGTAAAGGACAGTTTATATTACAGAACCCCACTGTGGGCACACAGCAAACCGCAACTGGCCTTGAGAACGACCGTAAGGTCGAAACACGTGTCGGCTGACCTAACTTGCTCGTCAAGTTCCAAATAGTGTTTCTCATAAACACATGTATTCAAGGAAAAATTCATCCAGAAAAACAACGAACAATAAACGAATTAATCCATACTAACAAAAGTGTCAGAAATATTTATTTCACAAACTACAAGCAAGATAGCCGGGAGCAACAAACCTCTCCTTTCCAATTTACCAAACTGGGGCTTAGGCTAAACCCCAAAACCGCTCCTGTGATCTTGCCCAAAATCGCAATCATAACACATTTGGAGCTTAGCACTGGCAGGTTCCACTCCTAGAGCCTAAAACCCACCTGATACATGTATTAAAGGCAAACCAGTTATATGCGGTTGTTCGAGACTTGGCACGAACCCTAAATCGGTGATGTATTAAGTGGAATATTAACCCGAAGTGGGGCTGGACATCGTGTCCACCAAGTGTATAAAAAGCAAATGCATTCTAATGTACGACGTCTCTCACTGAACACCCTGAACCACGCCGGAGTTCGTTGTGTTGTACTGAGGCTGATAGCCATCTGATTTTGCTCTGTTTTTGTAACTGGATTCAGTATAAAATAAAGTACTTTGTATGTTCCTTTGTAACCCATGTTTGGTGCATTTCCTTTTGGGGTACTCAGCCTCGATATTTGGTTTTGTTTTCACAGTTGATTGCAGGCCCCATGCCGGGCATGAATCCGGTCTGATTGGGATCTCTTATATCGGTGGAGTCTAGCCATAGGTGAAATTCTCGCAGAATTAATTTTGAAAAAAAGTTTGCCCGGCACATCCAATAAGGTAATCAGCCTGTTATTGGCGGGATTTGCATAGTCGCACTTCTTATAAATGGGTATCACAATGGCATGGCATTTTTCTGTGATAGATGGACCTGTTGGAGAATAGCCTGTGTAGGATGTTTTAGCATTTGATTAGACAGACCATCTGTGCCGGGGGCCCTGGAATTGCTCAATGTGGAAATATAAAAGATAATCTCTTCCACGTCAAAGTCAAACTGGATCTGGCCTGTTTCTGTTTTGTGATGGTAAATTGACTCCAATATGTTATAAGTAGGAGCATATAATGTCTTATAAAATCTAGCCAATACTTCCACAGAGAGGACATTGATTTGGGCAGTTGGGTGCGAGGATGTATGTGCTCAATTCAATAAGCCCCATATTTCAGCTGAGTTTTTAGAAGCCAACGAGTTCATCACGTGCTCAGCATCACGCTGAAAAACTTTCCTAGCTCTTAACCAATTTTTGTATGCGCATTTAAGCACTTAGTTATGTTGTTCTCCAAGAGGGCGAGCTGTCGTTTTTCGGCCTGAAATGCTGCTTTCCTCTCTGCCACTTCAGGGTCATAGCAGTGTAGCGTGGTTTAGATTATTCCACCACTAGAGGTTTTTTTTGTTTTAAAAATCTGCATAATCCCAACATATGATTGGTCCTCCGAGTTGGACTGTGCCCCATTGGAATAATTGTCTATGGTTTGTATCAAAAGCATAAATTGTAGCAGGCGTCCATTGAAATCAATTTTTGCTATTATTTAATATTATTTAATATGCCATGGGCAGCAGATGGCAGGAGGTTTTTTTGAGGGGGTCAACCAATGCCAAGAGATCGAGAATAACATGATCACAGGCTTTCTGAGCTTACACCTGAAATGAGGATATAAACTCAAACATGTATTATCAGTTTAGGCATAGTCAATTAATGCCTTTTGGCTACCTCTATGCCAGGTGTTAGCAGGTGGAATGTCACCACCTATGTAACCGTTTAGCAATTGATGATTCTTCATAGTAGAATACCAGCGTGAGGGTACAGGGGAAAGGGACTCCAACATTCTTTTGATGCAGGTAATATTAAAATTCCCAACTAAGATAGTGTGGTTGCAATTGCGGTCAGCAACTATTAGTTCCAGGAGGAATTCTAGGTCTGTGATGAAGGCCTCCTCTGTAATTTGTACATGGTTCCAGTAGGCGTCGATTAACGCAAAGGAGTGGGTGCAAGATTGAATTTTCACCAACTGGAGAAAAGAACTGGGGGGGCCCACGGCTCGAATGTCGCAGTGGTTTTTACTGCAACTAATAATCCAGCCATCGGACGTCCCCGCATGAGAGTAATGGCCGGTACCAGTGATATACCATGTTGGTTCCATATAGGTGGAGTGGAAAGCCATACCTCCTGGAGAGCTACAATATCGTGATTCAGTAAGGGATTCGATTTTGAGGTTGTTATTGTTTAAATCCTCTCGTGTTCCAAGAGGCCAAATTGTAAGAACATACATCAATTGGTTGTTAGGATGAGTTTATGAAGGTTCGTCGAATTGTAGTTAAATCACAATTATATTTATTCGGAGTATTTTTTGTCACCGGCTGAATTAAGTTAGTCAAAGTGAGGAACCCGCTGGTGGGCAAAAGTAGATTGGTTGATCAAAAGAAAACCCAAGTCATACAATTCTATACGTGCTTGCCAGAACTCATTCTTCACCAGTCCCGACTTCATCCATAGTTTAACAACATGGATCATGGTTCATGAAGAAATTCGATCTGTTCAATGTTGTGTGAGGATATTTCCTCGAATGCTGGAATCTATCTGTTTAGATCATATACTGGGAAGGGAAGTGCTCGACATTGCAAGGTAAGTTGGAATAAATTCGATTTTCACAGGTAAGGATCTGGAGTTAGGCTTTACATAGTCAGTCGGAGGAGATAAAAACTGTAAAGCTTGCTTTCCTTGAATTGGATGTTCTATGGTGTCTCTTCTAGTCCTTCCGTTGTCATTATTAGGTAACGTTTTAGTCTGTTTCGGTTGTGAGAAATAGACTTGTAGGGAATTCAGCAATTTGTGCTCGCCTATCTTCCAGCGTCATGAAGCGGTCTGATTCACAGCTCAGCTGTTGAGCTGCATTTGCCATCATTTTTCTTAAGATGCATTTTAAGAGGTTACTGTATTATTTGCCGCAAGTAAAGTGATATCGGTCATGACTTTCTTTTAACTATATTTACTGGCAGCGACGCCAGTTGTAATTCGCTCAAGCTTGTATGGTCATCGAGAGGCTCATATGTCAGGGGAAGGTTATATTGGTGAGACCAGCACACCCAACCTTAAGGGGAGTGCTGGGGGGATACAGGATATCCCCTCTCTCACTAACAGTTATGCTACAGGGACAATTTTATCCTAAATGGCTGGTGGCAGTGAACATTTTACTAATTCGGTGCACTTCACTCACAGGCTGTGTTCAATGCTGAGGTAAAGGCACCCATGGGTGCCTATTTTACCAAAATGGCCCCCGGTATTCTTGTCCTTTCATGGTCCTTCCCCTACTCTTCAAGGTGGGAAATTCCTTTGTACAGGTTTTTTCTTCGGCAGCAGACCTTCGGCAAGCCCGCCTAGAGTCCAGAATGTCTGGGAAGGCGGGACACGAGGGAGGAGTTCAAAACAGCCTGCCTGCTGGGATCCAGTTCCAACTTGGAGGTTGGCTATCCTGAAAAGACTCCACCCCCCTCAGGTTTGAAGGTTGCATGTCTGTCTGATTGGCTGGGTTCCTGTACGAAGGTCCGATCCTGGAAGCTTAAGAGGTAGTCAACCACTGGAGATGAAACTGAAGAAGATGAAGAAAAGACGGCTGTGGCAATTTCCAGAGAGCATGCTGTGTAACCAGAGCCTGCCGTTAACCTTCCTTCCAAGCGATTTGGGAATCCCAAAAAAAGACAACCCAGAGCCTAGTGCGACCCGCCTGCTTTTTGAGCCATCCCTTGGCATGCTGCGACCTTGCCGGGCGGCAATAACTCAATACCAAGCCATTAAGCGGTGCATGGTCTTCCGAATTCCACATCGTGCTGAAACTTTGGTGCCATCCTACTGGATGCCAGAGACTTGATTTTAATCCTTTAATTCACCTCACCAGAGTTCTGGACTAGATTAGCGACAATCTGACTGGCGATATTCAGTTTTCTCCCGGCTCCCACAGAACCGCATGCAGCCATGAAGAACCCCTTGCCTGGAGTCTTCCCCATTGATCCCTGCTGCAAATTCCCTTCGAGTGTCCTGTCGTCAGTCTTCACAACAATGAATTCACTAAGCAAGTTTTTGTCTGCAGATCCTGAAGACGTCCTGCTGCAAACACTTCTGTGCTGAGGTACTGTATTTTCTGAGTTATTGCTTACCTTATGCGATTCCTGTTAAGCTTTGGGGGTGACACATGCGATTGGGAGTCCTCTCATCCAGTTCACCCAGGCCCAATGCTGGAATACTACTAGGGTGTTTTCTTTTAAGTCCCTGGACCCTAACTAACTATAAAAGTGAACTACTTACTTGTTTTGAAGAGACTTCCTCAGGAACTATGTCTCTTCCTGCAACTGAACCCTATCTTAACCTTCCTACAGCTGGCACCTAGACTGCTAGGGTCCCTCCGTGGCCTCGGAGAGAACGTATGCAATAGACGAGGGAAGGACTGGATAGGAAAACGATGTCTTGAAAAAACCAAGTGTTAAAATGTTACTTGTGAAAGAGTTGGTTGGTAACTGTCCCTCTGAAAAATGAGCAGTTGCAAATGTTCTTATTTTCATTTAAACTATTAATCTAGGTTACTAGGTGGTCAATATTTGAGGCCATTTGTCAGGAGTCGATTGGCGTATGAGGCATCCTCGGGTCCTTCAGCAATGTTAAGATGGCCGCTGTTTTAGTAGATATTTTGCACTACATCATGTGCCACTATTTCCCCTCGACTGTACTGTGATTGTTCCCCCCCCCCCTTTTTTTGCACCAATCGAGTCTGTGCTTTATAATCAGGTGGACTATGTAGATCATAAATGAGATTTCCGTGTGTTACAGTATTTGGAGTTTGCCATCAGTATGGCTTCATTAATGTTTTGGATGAGGCAGTGGCTGCTATAATAAATCCACATTGAGTTTTGATACTAGGACCTACAAAGGCAGAGATCTAATTGGTGTTTCAATCAATTGTATAATGGCAAGAAGCTTTTTTTTAGCCATCTCAAGATGGCCGCCGCCCTGGGGAGAGACGCAATATTGAAATGACAAGCGATGTTGAGGGTCATAGGACTGCCTGATCTGTTACGCACGCTGATGCTGGATACCTCTGGAGAAGGAGCGTCTCCGTTTTAATAAATGCCCAGAGGTCTCACGCCGTTGCTGCACGCTCGCCCTTAGATGCAGTTTTTTTTGGCATCAAGTCAAATAGATCTATTCAGGAGATGGAAATGGGTCTGTTGGGACCTGGTTGAAACTACATGTGGGGACCCTTCCTTGTATGGGTGTACTGAAATGCGCTTGTTCTAGATTCTATATAGATGGCAGAAAATAGATGGTAGATTTCTGTGAAAGATTTGCTGGGAAGTTAAGAGTATGCCTCTTCCTGCTGTGAAGACTGAAATTGTTGAGGTCAGTCATAGGTAGGTGGAGTGCCTAGGGGGGTGATGCCTGTATCATTGTTTGAGGCAAGATGTGAATTTGCATAGTTTCATTGAGTTTCATGAGAAGCAGAGCGGCCGCTCTTTCGACTGAAGATATTTCACTGTTTCCTGTCCAAGCTGTTCAACAGCCACCTCAGTTTCCATTGAGGACATAAGTGATGACCCCTAGAGGAATTCGATGTGTGTGTTGTTGGACCTGAAGAAGGTGACAGATTTTGAGTCAACAAAACCAGTCAACCTGTACAATGGATATACTTTTGACTTTGCTATAAGGATAACAGATGGAGTGGTTGTTTTTATGGACACTGTCGTTTGTGGCTTAATGTAATTGGACAATTAAGTTGACCAATTACATGCATGCACACTTGAGAGCGGGTAAAATAAAGTAAATAATCCCCCCTGAAATGCTCGATGGGTTGGTCCCACGACAAACAGCCCCTTTTGTTTATGTTTGCAATTTTGGTTTTTAACCGAGTTGTCTTTAGGCTGGTTGAATTAGACGTTTGCTGCCAATGTGGGGGTCTGCGTTATAGGAGACTGGCACAGTGGGTGAATTTAGAGAGCTTTTTGTACACCACACATTAGTTATGGCTGTTTGACTCATTCCTGAGTTTAGTGGAGGGATCACACACACTCACACACACTCACTCACACTCACACTCACACTCTCACACTCTCACACTCTCACACTCTCACACTCTCACACTCTCACACTCTCACACTCTCACACTCTCACACTCTCACACTCTCACACTCTCACACTCTCACACTCTCACACTCTCACACTCTCACACTCTCACACTCTCACACTCTCACACTCTCACACTCTCACACTCTCACACTCTCACACACACTCACACACACACTCACACACACACTCACACACACACTCACACACACTCACACGCAGCACTGAAGAGGGAGTCAGGATCCTGGGACCCCACTCTCCCCCCTCCCACCCCAGTAAATTCATGACGTGACAGAAAGCCAGCAACCACCCATTCTATTTCAGATGAATTCCAAATGCACCAATGATTGACAAATACACAGAGAGGTACATACAGACTTCCAGATGCAAGTTTAAGTGTCGACCCCTACAGCATATTACAAACAGTAATTTCTACCCTGCTCAGGATCCAAAACTACCACACAGAACTTAAATTAATGGTCTCCAAGTAGGGGGCATAATACGTATGGGCAACACATAGCACTTAGACTTAGTAGACCAGGAACACAATGTCCAACACAGCTAGGATGACAACCAAAATCCGGGATAGATTTTAGTAAAAGAGTTCCTACGCCCAGAAAAGCCAATTACACTCTGGGGAGGGAAACAACAATGAAATACAATGTATGTCAAAGGCAGGAGTGCAACACAGATGTAAAAATCTCTAATCAATAAGGGGAGTCACTGAAATTCCAAGGCTTGGTGGAGAGCTTCAGGAATGCGAAGGGGCCCTAAAAAGAGGCCACAGTCCACGTAAGTACCCAGCGGTGCCACTTGTGGAAATTCCAGTGTTGAAAGAAATGCCCAACAGGAAACAGGACAAAGTTTGTACAATTGTGTATAGGCGCCTTATAAATGCCATATCATATCAATGACTAGATACATTCCAGTTCTTTCCTAGCGATACACAGAGCAAAGCAATCGACCCCAGGGGACACCGGTGGAGACCAAGAAGGGAATCCAGTGAAGGGTTGGAGTCCCACCCGTCCCAGGAGCGGGGAAGCAGAGGAGGATTCAGCCCCCAATGTAAATCAACGGGGAAATGCAGTTCAGAGGGAGCTGTCGAACCAGACAACCATGGGCTATGGGGGGACTCCTGAGGATGACTATTTAGAATAACCCAGAGGGAAGCACTTACAGTGTATTTCAGAAAACACTATTACATGAAAGCAGAAAAACCTGGTAAGCAAATGCTTTTTCGTAGGGAGAATGAAGGATCGAGTGACCCGGGACGAACCCTTAGCCAATTATGACCCAGAAAGCCCAAAAGATGAAAATCGTCCTTTACAAGACTCAACACGGTACATCGCTGCAGCATCTAAAACCAAGGCAGGGGACCGTGGTTGTAAACTGGAAGTTGAAGGTTCCAATATTGTAAAGTAGTGGCTTGGACTGTTGGAAGCCTAAACTAACCCTGGATTGCCATAGTGTCTACATGTGTGGGAGGTGTTGGGGGTCCAAAGAGGGTTTCGGCCACAGCTCTGTAAGGCCCTTTGTCAGCATTTATGGTAGTTGATCTTTTTGCTGCCGGGCTTCAACTTTTCCTATGGAAATGAGAGCGTATATACACGCAGAAGTCTTAAGGGCAGTGAAAGGGTTTAGAGAGCATCATCCCGAAGCACTGCTGCCACTATTACAAGTACATCCTTCTTAAACTCTCGGTGGGACTATTGACATAATGGTGTGGTGGGTCAGATGTAGGGGACTACTGCATAAACTCACGGAGTGCACGCGTTCAAGTTTTTTACTTTTGAGCGACTTTTACAAACCATGCAGAAAAATAGCCAGGAGCATCCGAGGAATACTTTTAATTACTGACACTGCAGACAAGGAAGCCGTCTAGACAGCTCATTATATAATTGGAGGCCTATGAATGAAGTTTAGTCTGGCATAGGAACCAGGACAACTTGCAGAAACAAACGGAAAACTGGGATTTACCAGCAACTGCTTCAAGCAATGGAGCCCCTCAAGAAGACACTCGCCTCTAAATAATGTAGTTCAAAATGAATTCGAAAATGTGTGGGAAATTTCTTAAATAGCTCATTTTTTTGGCATGACATTGAAGATAGTAGAATTATTTATTGCACATTAACAAATTACTGTGCAGAACTGCACGGGATATCTTGTGCTAATTTGCACTTGGATGGATCGTGCTGAATAGCTTCATGCTTCGAGGGTACATTAAATCCGGTTTTGGGAGGGGGGGGGAGGCACCGTGTGATCTCACGCGGTAATTGCACATAAAGCACAGAGGAAGAGCTCTGCGGATGTAACTGCGCACACACAAGACTGCATTTTATTCAGAACATCTGGCGGAGGCAGAGAGGGGCGGTCCTGGGAACATTGTGGAGCCGCATGTGTTCACCCCCGGGAGGAAGTGGCGCAATGAGTGGGCTCGGGACAGCTGCGCCGTCACCATCATTCCTTACCTGCAGGTGGCTCACGATACAGTAGGGCTCTGGTCTGCGCAGGCCGCACGTGGACGACGACGTCAGCTGGCCCGCTCGGCCAATCAGCAGGTCACCTGTGGCAGGGTAACAGCTTCCTTCCGCACAGCCGTAGCTGAATTCGGGCTCCTGGGCGTGAATGCACGCGCCCCAAAGCACTGAGGAAAAGGGAACAGGAAGCTGGGGTCAGGCACGCATACACAGTGTAAGGAAAGAAACGGCAATCACGGACATACAACCTTTAAGCAGAAACGTGCCCCTGAACGTTTACCACATCACCATGGTCATGGCAGTTTCTAGCCAACTTGGTGCCTAGGGCGAAACATTAGAATGTGCCCTCCCCCAGACTGGTCACTCCCAAATTACACCTCAGTCATGCGACAAACCCCCTCCTCAATATCAATAACTAATTGCTATATAGATGAAGACAGATTCATTACATTGTAATACTCACCCCAACATTAAAATTGTTGTAATCATGAACCATACATGCTCATTTGGACAGCTTACATTTTTGGATGCAAGTATTAAATGGCTGCAACATCGGCCACTCAAATGGGGTGCAAAAGCTCGTTTGCTCTTTGTTTGTGAAGAATTTTAGATGAGGGAGGGCTGGGATTCACTATGGGCATGCCCAACCCCATTTCAGAAACATCTTTAGGGAATTATATCTACAGACAGGACAGGACACCACACAAGAGAGACCCAATAAACAATGCACAGAAAGGCTACAGAGAAATGATTGTACCTCTTACAAACCTGAGTCCGACCAGTAACAAGCTGATGAAGCATTTTAAACAAAACCTGCTTCTAATGCATGGTAAAGGGTCCACAGTTCCTCAGCCACTACCTCCTTACTATTACGCAGGCCTCGGGGGTTATTTCAGCAAAATAAGAGCAGGCCCATGCTTTAACAGAGCTGGCGTTAGCATTTTGCATTAGTGCTGGCCTGCAGCTAGTGAAAATCAGTGGTGCAGTGTAGAAGGGGCGTTTGGCCTAGGGGATGTAATTTGAGGCAACTTATTTGATTGCTTTATGTGTTTAAGTGTGGGCACAGTATGGCACGCTCGTCAGAGCCACATACACAAACCATCCCAATGTGCTCTTGTACGGACATTGGGGACAGACAAAAACAGGTATATGTTCTGTTACATAAGGGAGCACCACATAGACATTAACCAACAGGGTGGCGACTTGTGTAGCGCACAAATCATTGCTGCAAACATATCACAGCATTGATTTACCACGGTCTATGGTCTGCACAATGACCAGTCCCGGGAGGATAGCTCAGCGGCAACGTGCTCGCCTTGGAAACAAGATGACACAAAGTAACACAGATTTGTTCCCCGGGTCCGTGCTTAAAAACTTCTGGGTATTAAAGGCCTTATAAATACGCAACTAAGACATATTCCTGTAACAGCGTCTCGATGCCCCCGGGCTGTGTGAGCACTTTAAAAATGCAAATAAATAAAAAAATACAACTCTGCTTTCCGAATCAAGGTGCCATCTGGTGTGCTGTGCCATCTGGTGTGCGTGCTAGGCAGTGGCTTGTTTAGAAAATTAAAAGACCTTTGATGCTTAGCGGATGCATTTAGTCCATGACCCAAAGCAGCCACCAGAATACTTGAGCAACAAAATGACAGTTAACCTTCCCAGTGATGCGCCATATGCAACTAAAAAGTAATATACAAATAAAAACGTTTTGTTGCGTCAAATAAAGAGACATGAAAATAGTTTTAAAATGTTCCTGTGTGGCATTTTAATTGAAGAATGCATCGGTTTGGTCAGCTAACTGATACTTGTGCAGGCCTGGTGAATAAAAAATACCCCATGTTCAGTTCTTAACACTGAAATGTTAGCCACATACTGTGTAAAAACAGTGGATCATTAGTGAGCCATCACTTATAATTGCCCCACTTTAGAGGCAATTAACACAAGGAATGAGGGGGACAGGGTGTGCGACTCCAGAGCATCTCACAGGCGTTAGGAATATGCATTCCTTTGTTTGCATATTCCAACGCATCGCAGTTGGCAGAGAGCAGCCAGCCACACAACACCAGTGCAGCAGACTGCTTCATCTGTTGCCTGGCAAGGTCGGGCAAAAAAAAAATTCTGGGTGGCACCTTACTGTGCCCCCCTCCTGAGCTCTTTAGCTCTGCGCCCCGGGCCGTCGCCCGCTCAGCCCGGGCCAAGAAACGGGGCTGACCATGGTAGTTCCCAACAAGGCTCATCACAAAGGTGGGGTCATTACATTGGGGGTAGGAGCGAGACAGCCCTTTCGATACGAGTTGGTGTACGCAGCCAAAGTGTTCCATGCACCTGATTTGAAAGGCTTAATCTATTGACATTTCAAAACCACATTTACTCCATGATGGAAGAGCTCCGTGCTGGTTTCCAGTGCAATGACAGTGCAGCCGCTGGGCAGTGGAAACACGAGTCACATTAGCACCACTAGCAGGAGCAATGCAAGGGTCCAGTGTATGGGACAGGCACACCTGCAACTTCAACAGCTTTCTTCATTCGAAATCACAAGAGGCACAGCACCGACACGAGTGCAGGGGTTCTTTCATGAACACAAAACGGATGTTTCTATCCCATAAAGTCCAAACACTATATGCCAGCATTGCCAATGTCAAAACATTCATGCCGATTGTGCCCAAAGAACATCATGAGGCTCGCCTCGACAATGTATGCCAATGCTGCCCACAGAAAATGCCGAGTCTGGTCCAAAGAATGCTGATACCAGTCACTGTAAACATGGTCATGCTTCTGTGAGTGTTACATTTAAAGACGGGAGAAAGGGAGCGATATCAAATATGTGAGTTGGAACTTAAAAGCAAGAGAGAGATAAAGACACGAATAGAGGTGTGTGGGGAACACTGGAACATGTGCTGCCCTGTTCTGCGATGGTGGGTTGGCTCGCCCTGTGTGGGAAAGCTGAGTGGAGAAACCAGGTTTCTTCCTAAGACGCTTACTGATTTACTGCAAAATAGCAAATGATGATAGAATTGAATTGGTCTGTCCGTACTATCTAGGCCCTTTGTGCCTTGCATCGGCCGGCTAATGGAGGGGTCTTCAAACCTTGGCTCTCCGGATGTTTTGGACTTCAACTCTCATGATCCCTATCCAGCATAGTCAATTGTGAGGGATCATGGGAGTTGGAGTCCAAAACATCTAGTGAGCCACAGGTTGCAGACCCCCGAGCTAATGGGATCCTGGTTCCGGTAGACCCCTTTGCTTCTCTGCTGTCCTCTAAGAGGGCTGGACTGGCTTTCTTTTAAGATGTTTCTGTTGCCTCCCTAAAAAATCCTCTAGGAGCAAGCACTGGAATTGTTGCGTCTCCCTGCCCAACTCCACACCTCAGATACTTCTTGGGGTTTATGGATCCCCTAAACTGTTGCACCCATCATGGGATCATTCCTTGCTGGTTGGTTTAAAAGCTGAATTCAACCCTTAGTCTAGTCCTGGTTTCTTCTTCATTGTTGCTGAGGCCTCTGCCTGTTGAGTGGTCCTCTTGACTACTGTGAAAGATCCAGTCAATTCGCCCCTTATCCCCAGAGGGGAGACACCCCTTCTGAGGCTAGGGAGGTAAGCCTGCTCCGCAAGACCCTATCTAGGGATCTGGGCAAGTAGGACCCCACTGCAAGTGGCTCCTCTCTCGGGGACAAGGAATGCCAGTCTGATAAGGAAGTCCCAGTCAGGAATACATGGTCTGCTTACATGGGACTTGGAAAACCTGTTTTGACTGCTGTTTCGACTCCACCAACCAGTGACATTCCTTCCATATCCTAGGCTTCAGGTAATGCTGGATTTCATCTGAGCACCAGTGTCAAAGAAGAAGGACACACCCTTTTTGTTTGTGATGACATACACGAACACAGGAGGAACTGTGAATGGGAGAAACTCCTAGGTAGGGAGGAGAATGACTCCTGCTCCGAAGTGAGCCTCTGTAGAGAAGGTGTGCCAGAGGGGCAGAGCCATGCAAGACCATGGAAGCAGCAGTGGTGTGGAGGGCAAGCCAACAGCTAGCTGGAAGGCTGGCATGCTGAACAACTGGAGCCCAGAAAAATGAAGAGACTGACAAGCAGGAAAACCCTACCAGGTTAAGGGAGCATGATAAACCATAGCAGAGAGAAAGCACGCCTGTCAAAGGGCTACACGACTTCATAGAGCCCAGAGAACATACAGGACAGTCAAGGCTGGGGACACCGGCAAGGTTACGGGAGCCTAACAAAACTGAGGGGGCATATGCCTGATGCAAGACAAGTCGCAACAAAGCAAAGAGAGGACTGGGTGACTGAAGAGTACGAGAATCGCTAAACTTTTGTAGAGAGATAAGCAGGAGGGTTTCAAGCAGTTAGTCAAGGTTGGGGTAATTGGTATGAGGTAAACCCCGATTGTCCCGAGGAAGAGGACCGTACAAAATATACTGACATTTGGCAACAGAATCTGAAGAGTTTATCAACTGTCTTTTGAAATACTGATGAACGTTGTACATAAGCCACAGAGGGCCAGGCAGATACCGAAGCCAGAGGCCACTGCCGCAGGCTCCTCCATTTTGTTTTCTAAAAGTGGTATGGCCAGCTAGAGGAACAGGATTTGGACCAGGGACTGTTTTCTTTTGAAAAACACCATTAGTTTTAGGTTCTAGGTAGGGAATTTCCCTCAGAGAAACGGCAAGATGGGAGTTTTTCTTTTCATTTTAATAAACACCCATGTGTCAGTCATTGGTCCGAGTCCTCCTTCTGGTTCACCAAGTTTCTCTTCCTTTCAGGCACCTGGTTCGTCGCTGGCCAAGGGCTAGAGTCCCTGGGTACCCGGGCTCTTTTCCAGACCTGTAAAACAACCCCTTAAATGGGTTGTTGGGTGGGGGGGCACAAAAAAAAAAAACTGTTCCTCTTTCAATCTCTTCCAGGTTAAAAGGGTGTACACGCTAATTATCTTATAAGGAGTAGTGCCTTGGGATGGAGGTTCATCACATCTTGCTTTACCATAAGTGTTGCTCCCCCGGAGGATACAACATTGTATTTTTACAGTCTTCGTTTGAAACCATTTTGTCGTAGGTGGCGGTGGTAACAGCATCATTGAAATGGCCTCTCCCTGCACCATTTCATGCCCTCTCAGAAGGGGTTGCAGGAAACGCCAAGCTGCCATTCCCTCCCTGACAATACTTATGTTTAGTCACCCTTTTGTATCTGTGCATCTCTCAACCACAGACACAAGCACGCGCGCACAAACACACACAATTTTGAAATTCTCATTCAGTGGTTTATGTATCTGGCATAAAAGGGGTGCGCATCTCTTCCAACGTTTGCTGAGTGTCTCAAAAAGTGAGCTAGTTAGCTGGGTTATTTCTCTATCCCGGTGTGATATAACGTATCTCCCCCTCAGTGTGATGTGCGTCACCTAACCATCAGGTTAGGTCTGGAGCTCTGTGCTGTGGGAACACGGTTTCCTTCATAGATTCTGCCTCCATCAAAACAGACGTCATCTCTTCTACCTCTTGCATCAAATGCAGAGCAGGTCTTTGATTCATTGATTTAAGTCAGCCGAAACGTGGACCACCCACCAAGAAGAATTCACTCACATTTAAACATTGTAACTTTGGGTCACCAATCTCGTTTCAGCCTATCAAGCAGCCAACATAGCTGCTTCACCCAAATTAGCGCACAGCTGAAGACAGACCCAGGTAGATGCTATAGCACATCTACACCACCCAAGAATCAATATGATCCACAGGCAAGGTTCTGTGCGAACTAGACCTCCTTCAAGGTACATTGCAAAGAACGAATGCAGGTCACCAAGAACAGAAGGCTCCAGTCTTCAGTGTTGCTTCAATAACCCTCATTAATGGGTAGTGCAGTACACTTGATGAAAACCAAGGAGACAACTACCAGAATTCAATAGGCTTAAAAGGAAAGGCCACGACTCAACCATGGCGTATTCAATGGCATAGAGGCAACCGAAGCCAGGAACCGCTCAGTGTCCAGCAGATAGATTTGAGCGACCAAGAAACATCAGTTCCAAAGAATGCCCATAGAGTACAGGAATTACAGAAGCCGTTCAGTCAAAGATATCCAGATGCACTGATGTGACGTTCACTTGATATCCCAGTCTGAAGGCTTTGCCATCATTTCAGCGACTCCCACCATAAAGCAGGGAGTGCTTTTGAAGTGGTGCCAGCGTTAAGATTGTTCATGCTAAGCACACACGTGTGGTGCAACCGAATGGCCGAGTTTTCAAGCTGAGACGCGAGGCACATCAGATTGGAAATACCACGGCACAACTTTAAACTACATTGAGGAAAGATGAGGGCCGGGGGAAGACTACCCTTCCCATATTCACCAGCAGCTTTCCCCTTACTAGTGGTCAGCCATTATGAATCCATGTGGCAGAGGACCCAATGAGTAAAGCCTGCAAGTGCATCCCATGAACAAGGCAAGGTCATGGGAGGAGAAGCAGGCAGCAGACCTTTTGGAAACCAAACCAGATGACATTACGAGTGTGAAGAGCAGAAGTCCGGAGACTTCAATAATTGCAAGCGATACGGGGCAAGAAAGACCAGAAAAGCCATCCTTATTTAGCTATTTCATTAGCGAGAAGATAAATGTGAAGAGTGAATTGAATACAGGGTAATTGCGATTAGATTTATCATTCAAGAGTAAAGGAAACTAGACTGCGTAAAAGATGACACTGAGAACAACCACAACTGCTAAAACTGGCCCAAACAATGACTGCATTTCTTATAGCCATCGATACTTTATAAAACAGGGGTCTGCAACCTTTGGCTCTCCAGATGTTTTGCACTACAACTACCATGAGCTCTATCCAAAAGAATCAATGGTGGCTGATCAAAGTTTATTTATTGTTAGCTTGTTAGGTGCTTATACAGCAAGTACATACTATTACAAAGCACCCACCGGGCAAGGGAGTGACACATATTGAATACACAACAGAGGAGGGGATAGGAAAAGGACGAACCTACTATGCCTTGTGAGTATTCAGAACGTGCAAGTGCAGCAAGGAAAAGAGCAGAGGGGGTAGGTGCCAGTGTGTCGGTGCTTGTGAGTGAGCAACAGATGAAGTGCATGGTGAGGTAAGTGCTAGACAGCCTGGAGCCGTGTTGGGTGTAAGTGCGTGCCTCCAAGGCGGAAGGAGTGCCAAGGCAAGTGCTGAGAGTAGACAGAAGCTGGGGCG
This sequence comes from Ambystoma mexicanum, assembly GCF_040938575.1. Taxonomy (NCBI): domain Eukaryota; kingdom Metazoa; phylum Chordata; class Amphibia; order Caudata; family Ambystomatidae; genus Ambystoma; species Ambystoma mexicanum. The sequence goes on from NC_090936.1 coordinate 665,705,152, forward strand.
ATTGGGTTTGGGAGGTCAGGGGACCGAGGATGCATAAGGGCCCAGGACACCAATCACAGCAACTGTGAGATTAGCAGAGGAGAGAAGATGGGAAGGAGGCGGTAAAGAGGAAGGTCTTGAGAAGCTTCCGGAATTTAAGGAAGTCCTGCTCAAGGCGCAGTGGGAGGGGGGAGGGGGGAGGCTGTTCCATAGTAGGGAGCCAGCTGAGGAAAGCGATCCACCCCCTGCCCTTTGCAGATTAAAGCATCTAGAGAGCCACAGGCTGCAGACCCCTGTTCTAGAAAAGCAGTTGAGTTCTCACATGTCTCAGTCAATGAATAGCAGCAGAGCACGTGCACAGGAAGCAGCTCTTAAACCGCAACTGTCCACTAAGTAAAAGGAAGGCATTGATAATGTCATATTACAGTGTTTACAAACTTAGAAAAGCTTAAATCATGATTTCAAGTGGTGGAATTAGCTTAACCTTCCATCCAGATTCAACTTTCTAACTACCTCGTCCCCTCTCTTTTTGTCCTTTCGGGGTAGCTTTGTTCGCAGTATACCCTCAAGTTTCAAAGCCTGGGTTCGCTTGGTAGCGGTTTGGTGTATGTACCATCCATGTAAAAAAGCACTAGACTTGACAATTACTAAGTCTACCTGAATGTGGGTGTCCACAGCACAGTGGCTACAGAGTCCTCCTTATACTTTAACTATTCTATTCTTGTATAGCGCCAACTTGCCTGCAGGCCTCGGGCTGCTCACTAGACAGGACATACAATGAACATAAAAGCCGGCGGCGGCAGGGTTGCAGTGAGATTACAGTCATAGTCGGGGAAGTTGAGGGGAAACAAAGACCTAAAATCCTCCACCATCAAACGGGTGGGTTTTAAGGGCTCTCCTGAATTGGGCAGACAAAGGCAGCCGCCTAATGGGTAGAGGAAGATTGTTCCAGATCCTTGGGCCCCATGCAAAAACACAAACATGCACACTAAAACCAGCAGTGCTTGACCACTGCACAGGCAAGGATATGCACAACAAAACACTAGAATTCAATGCAATAATGATCATTTGTTTGACAACAAACTGGATCCAGCTGAAGACTTCCTGGAACTGATCTACCAAATTTCCCCAACTTCTCGAAGCTCTGGCTCAAGCCTGTGCCAGCAGAGGCGAATACCATGACACTTCCTTCGCTCATATTCGGGTGTCGATTTTATTTCACAGCTCACCATTGATAGGGAAAGATACATTTAAAATGGTTTCCAGCTAGGCTAAGATCCGCAGAACCACCCAACACCCTCAGCAAACTTCATTCTGTGTTTAAAACGTGGTCTGGAATAAAACTGATGGAGCTTTAGAAATATGAAGGGAGAGACTGATGCTTTACAGTTCCTTAAAATATTTTCCTTCCCGCCTAATCAGCTGCCAGCTGGAAGAGCTACATGTGTTATGTGAGACGAGAATTTGCTGTAATGAAAGATTTCAGCAAAACACAGCTTTCCTGGGCAGAGGTCGAACAGCTCGTACAGAACAAGAGTCAGTAAGCACCAGAACATCTTCAAAACCCTCCCCCAGCACAAGCTCGACACAAGGGGCTAAAGAACTCAAATCTATATCGCACAAAACCACTCAGGCCACATCATGGCCTGCGTGTACGAAACGAAACCTGTCCGTAACGATATATATAAAATATATATTAACCGGTGAGCGGGGACGTCATTTGGGGGTCGCCAGAGATCGCAAGTGCGACCTCTGAGGTCTCCCTTGCGACCTCTATAAAAAAAAAACAAAAAAAAATTTTTTAAAAGTTTTTATTTTTTTATTTTTTGCAATGCACGCTCCTGGGCTGTGGCCAGGCACCATGTGGCTCTTTAATTCTGGAGAGGCTGGCTTTCTTGTTCAGGCCCCCTAAAAAGAAAAATAAGAACATGAGGGCCACAAGTCTAACACTTTCAGCGCTGAACCTAAATAAGAAATAGGAATGCCAAAAATGTGTCTTTCTGATTTAGTCTGTTCTCAAACGCCTCCACTCAACCCCTCATCCTTCTGAGGTCAATAAATGGGTACCAACACGGTGATATTGGGTGTATATTTCTTCTATGTAAAGTGCTTTAGGCGCAAGTGCTATATAATAACGCATCATTATCATTTGTTCATGGACGTCTGCTTGCAATCACAGTAATTTGGTAATATTGGCCTATACACACTGATCTTAACGATACATATGGCGATCCATTCAGGTATGAAATGTACATCACATTATAGTGATATTGTAACCATATTTTTCGTAGTGTACAATGCTATGTGATGCCACTTCCTGTTTTGTCAACGGGTGAAAGGTCGTGTTCCATCGCTTCTCGAAATATCACTTCGGGGTGGGGTCAAATGACATCACTTCCTGTGATGCCATCAGGGGGTCAAGGGTCGTGTGATGTCACTTCCGCTACCCCTGGCATTTTGGTGAAATGACGTCCCTGCCGGTGAGAAAGGGCAACAAAGGTTACGTGCGACTGGGAGCCACTGCCAACCCCTGCATCAAACATGCAAAGAAAAGAGTGCACAGTGATGGATACAAGGGACACGTCTATAGATCCAAAGGAAACACAAACACTGCAAATCAAGGGACAATCTATAGGAATGCAGTACACCTGCCGCAACCAAAAAGAGACACAGACCACATCACCTGCAAAACAGAGTCTCGTCAGATGGAAAGAGCCAGGCAGGAAGACTGGGCAAGGCAAAGAAGGTCTGGCCTGCTAGTTTCTTGGATAAGTGGCATGAGTGAAGGGAGGAAAAGCAAGTCTGAGATTAAAAGACCACCCCATCAATAAAAACAATTACATTATCACCCGCCAAAAACAAAAATCGGGTTATTTCACCCGCCCTTGCAACACAAATGGTTGAGAGCTATGCTTCCTGCCCACCCCAGACACTCAGAAGCCAAGAGCGGACTTCAGTCCTGAAGCCCGCCAAAGGCACACGAACAAAGGGACCAAACCTGGTTTGGCGCGCAGAGACAAACACTAGAAGGACCTTTCCAAAAAGAAATGGCGAATAACCGGAACATGTTTAAACAAAGGGGCTTAAGGCGCCATCTTGAAAAACATGGCTCCCGTGATTTTTAGCTGCCGGTGTTCGCAGTCGGGAAAAATCATGGTAGTTCATTGTAAAACCACTGCCACCAGCCTTTCCAATAGGAAAGGGTAGCATCTGACTGCTACATGAGTATTTAGACACGGGATACTATGTAACCCCTCCAGCACTCCATTGTAAAATGGAGTGTGCTGGGTCTAGGAATTTGGAAAGAAGTCAATTTCACTTTACCTTCTCTGGGAAACAGTAGTTTACCCCAGAGAAGGTATTTAAACCTTTGGGAAGTCTAAAAGACATCCCTGTGTCACTGCACTGCGGGTGCTGTGTAACACAAAAAAAGATGATGCCTATGGAGTGGTCTAAAACTCCATAACCAAAAGAATTAAACACAGAAAAAAAACAGAATTAAAAGTACAAAGCCCCAAGGCTTAGCAAAGAGCTGGAGGGCTCCAAGGTAGAGAGGAATTAGCACATTTTGGGAATTCTCCCCAACACTGGACCTACAAAGTAAAAGGGAAGTAAGATCTATGTCACCTTTCTATTCTTGGGAACAGTAGTTCACCCAAGAAAATGTATTTAAACCTGAAGAGAACTCCAAAGGATTTCTCAGTGACACTGCACCGAGAGTGCTGTGTGTCACTATACAAAAAGCAGATGCCTATGGAGCTTGTCAGACTCCAAAAACAGTGAACACATACAATCCTAATGAGGAAAAATACAAAGAGAGAGAGAGAGAGAGAGAAAGGTCCGACTCAACCAGGAGTTAAAATGAAAAAGTACTATGTCCAGCAAAAGAGCTGGGGGTCTCTAAGGTGGGAGGAAATTAGCACAGCACATTCTCCTTAACAATTACTTGTTAGTAGTAAAAAAAGTAGTATTTTTAGATCCGATTGTCTACGAGTAATCTTTGACTGCTACACTGTGTGTACTCATTGTGAACCCCTAGACCACTCGCCATTGCTAACTTGAACTGGTTTGGCTACAGCTCCCAGAGTTGTCCCTGTCACAATATAGGTTGGCCTTCTATATATCTGTCCACCAGGTCAGAGTAAAGATAATCTGTCCTAACACATGGAATGAGACACGTACACGGAGGATTCATAGTGGTTGTTATAGACTTTTATTGAAATAACTGGGTTGGAAAATGCCTAACTGTCCCTAATCTAGGAGGCAGTTCCCTACCTCAACCAAAATCGAAGGGTCTGTCAAGTGCCAAGATGTCCAAAGCAAAAACCTCCCTTGACTGAAATTCGATCCTAGCCCTCACATTCTAAGACTAACTGGGGTGTTATGGGTATTGTCTTTTTCTTAAAAAGTGCACAAATGTTTAAGCTCAACAAAAAAGGTACAACTCTAACAAAAGTTCCAAATGGATAATGTTCACAGTTCCAGGGGGAATGGCTCCCTTCCCGCCACCAAAACAAAAGTTCAAAGAGTAACTAAGTTCTTTATAGATAAAAGGATAACTCCCTCCTCCTGTCTTACAGAGTTCCCTCTAGGGGAAAGGACTCCCTTCCCCAGGCCTTTTTCACATTCAATACAATTTCAAATCTTAATAGGGTCTTCCTTAGGATTCTTCTTTCAAGAAACAGAACTTGGGTGCGGGTCCCAGGTTTAACAAAACACCTGGTATTCTCCCCTGCCAGGTTCTCTTGTACAACAGTTCTATATGGGTGCAGCCAGATCCGCTCATTGCCTGGTATACTCTCCTGCCAGGACTTCATATTATAATCTCCCTCTTCCTCAATTCAGTACAAGTAATTTTATGGCAAAGTACTGCGACGATGCAGATGACACTGATTCTAATGAGGATTACTCCCTTTCCCCTCTCTTGGCAACCAATTTACTCCTTCAGGGTGGGGTCTCTGTCTCATCGGTGTTCCCTTCTCCCACGTGGGTTCATCAACATCATCCGCGTTCTCTTGCTCCAATCGCACATTCGGGTACTTGCTTTGATATCTGCTTAACTAGAGCATCTTTCCCCAGTCAGCGGCACAGAGTGTTCTATCTCCTCGCTTCCGAAACAAAGCCGGTCCTGGCTTCCAGTTCCTGTCGTGACTTCCTTCTTTGGGTGGCTCCACGGTCAACCGCCACCGCTTCCCAACATGGCTGATCCAGAGCTCCCTCTTTTCATTTCTCTTCTCGCCGGCAATGCTCTGCAGCCACGCCTTTTCGGTCCCATCTAACTCCTGGTTCGCCCGAGTGGCCAGAAGTGCTTGGGTTGCCTCCCTCTCTCGCTGCAACCACTCGCCTGCTTTCAGGGTTTGTTTCTGGACTGGGGCATCGCCTGCTCTGCACTGCACTGCACGCTGCGTCTCATCAGTTTCCAAGCCGACGCTTGCTAAAGGAAGGTCTATCCATTTTCGTGCAGCAGCTGACTTAAAAATAATAATAATAAATAATAATAATAATTAGGCTTTTATATAGCGCTACAAACCCTCAGGTATCTGAGCGCTGCTTATTATTACCCACGGTGTGTGGTGCTCATTTATCGACCTCGGAAGGATGAAAGGCTGAGTTTGGCCCCGCCGGGATTCGAACCTGCGTTAACAGGCTCTGCACGGGTGTCAAAGCGGGCGCTCTACTCGCTGTGCCACTTGACCGGCTTAAACACTTGCTTCCAGGCTGGAAAGTGTCTTGGACTAATCACATTCTTCAGAACACTTAATCTGCAGATTATGGTTCACACCCTTGCTCATTGCAGTCCTCCTCCTCATCTCAGTAGATGTTGCTTTACAAGGTGGAAAATGTTCTTGAAGTCTGTCAGCAGCTTTTACAGGATGTTTGGACGGTTTCTCACAATATGCCTTTAGGCATAGGGAATGGAGAGGGTGTCCCTAAAAGGATAGTGGGGATACCATGTCTCATCTGATGATGCCCGTCCATCCCTCCGAGGGGCCGCTCCCCTCGTGTGCTCCTCCCTTGTATAGCAACCACCAGGGTTAGGATCAGTTAGCATGCTGTCCCCTGGCCACATCAGGAGAGACTACTTACGGGAAAGGAGTGATGACATCAGATTCATCACACCTCTTAGAGGCAGAGTTAGTTAACAGAGGTGTTGCTGGGGGGTGGAGAGGGGAGTTAGGAGGCTATAGCCCCAGGTCTTTTGGTTGCAGCCCGGGATGGAAGCTCAGGGGCTCCAAATAAAAGGCGAGCTATCCCAGAGTCCCGACATTAGTGTAGCCCCGGATCTTTACCAGACCTAGCAACAACCGTTAGTTAGGATTTCCTCCAACCCCACTGACCCCCTGTTTTTGTTATTGATAAAAGTCTGTCAATCACATGCCACCCTTGTGTACGGGGCTTACTCCTACACCCTCACAGCACCCAACCTCAGCCCAAGATTCCTGTCTCACACACCACTAGGACTATTCCGATCAAGGCCCTGGCAGGACTCCGGAACCTCCAGAAAACCTGGTCTGGAGTGTTTGCTTCCAGGGCACGCATGGTTCAAATCCGACCCTCATTAAAGCATGTCCATACAACCATGCAACTTTCCAGTTTATAGAACCTGGTTCTTCGGTGCCTAGTGGAGTAAGTAGTAGTACTTCGCCAACTGTTTCTTTGGGCATGGTTTCAAAATGCCCATTAGATATCTGACTACTGGTGAGGCAAAGACAGTCTGAGTCTTTAAGCATGTTGTACAAAAAGCACAAGCCGAAGTCAAATGAGGAAATGAAAAAAAAAATGGAAAAAAAAAAAACAGTTTTTACTCACTTTTCTACATTTTAATATTGAGCAGATACTGCAAACTACCATGTTTAAACAATGGTTTCCTGCTATGCAAGGTTTTACTCTGCATGTCTTTGTAATCAAGGCTTCTCACCTAGGGTGCAGGAATGCCTGCTTCCAGTTCTCTCGCTTCTGACAGGTTTCCCTTTTGGCATGTTTCACCAACCCACCAGAATATTATTTCCACCACATATACATCATTACCATTTACTTTGTCTTCATATGTTTCTCCTTTAATCCATCTCCTGCCATTTTTTTATTCCTTTTTTTCTGTCCTGGTCTTTCTCTGGCTATCAACAAACACCAGTTTCAAAACATTCAACTTTCTTCCAGTTGTGCTACTACGAACAACGACCTAGTAGAAGCAGCATTGGAACATCCTACAAATTGAACTAAAATATTTGCCAATCTTTAATATCAAGACCCAGGGACTCAAGAATCAGCCGTTCTTATGACGGGTAGCAAAGTAGTTCCATTATTTCAACTGTGGCTGGAAGATTACCTCTGATGGGAGCCCACTTAACAGATTACACCGCAAAACCCAAGTTCCTATTGGAAGCGTTAAGAGCCCGAACCTGCAGGCACGAATGTTGGGTAAATGATTGTTAAAATGTATTTCTGAAACAGAATTTTGTTGCAGTTAAGAAATACGTCTTTGACAATGAGATTAGTTTGAGGAAACGTAGACAGAGGAAGGAATTATTTTAGTGAGTACATCAGACGAAAGTTGGCAATTGAAGAATAAGCTTATTTACTTGCTTAAGAACATTTTTAAATCATGGCAAAAAAAATGAGATTGCAGAGTTATATTATTTGCAATCAAGAACTATTTAGCTATGTGATGGAGAGTAAAACCAAGTCTTTGTGGTCGAAACTACATTTAAAGCAAGAGAGCCAACCTTATAAACAGTCTTCATGTGTACATATGGGTGGACCATTTTCCCTCCAAATTCATGGTGCGTAAGCAAGTAAATCAGGTGGTATGTATCCAGACCTTAGAGCACCATTAAACTGGAACTACAAGTTTGATAGAGAGGTAAAAGAATGCAATTAAAAAACTAAATAATTCTAGAGCTTGTGGACCAGATGGTCTGATGAACAGTCTTATGAAAAACAATCCTCCAGTTTGGTCAGATATTTTATTTTGCCTCTATACTCAAGTTGCAAGCAGTTGTGTATTTCCACCTTCATGGATCAATGCACCAATTGTACCAATATTCAAAAGGTGGCTCGAGCGAAAGCCCATTATGTTATAGATCGATTTAACTAACTAACACGTCCTCAAAAATCTTGGCTAATATAATCCTGCAGGAAGTGACTAAGTAGGCTGACTCAAAGGAATGTAGTGCATTAGAGATGGGGTATAGGAAGAGAGTTAGCACCACTCTTAGTGGATTTACCCTGTTGCCATGTAAGTCACAAGCGGGTATCAGTACAGGTAGAACCTTATTTGTGGGAGTGTTGGATTTATCCTCTGCTTTTGATAATGTCGATCGGTCAATTCTGCGGGAGCAAATATCAAAATGGGGGATACAGCAAAGATTGTTAAATATGCTCCAACTGTTTTACGATAATACTGTGTCAGACTTCATTGTGGATAGGATATGGCATTTGTAACGTGCCTATACACAAGTGTTTCAAGGCGCGACGAGGCAGGGGGGAGGGGGAACAAGGGGAGACAGACAACGATCCTACTAGGCCAGGTGTCATTCAGATCGCGCAAGTGCAAGGGTAGAGGGGAAGGGAAAAGTGCAAGGGGGGGAAGCTAGAAGGAAAAGTGCAGAACAGGGTTATAGCATACAGGATAAATTACAAGGGCCAGCTGGTGGCAAGTGCGAGGTAAGTGCAGACAAGTGCTGGGAAGGGGGGCTGTAGGGATACAGACAGTCCCGCAGTGCAGGGGTTGCCAGGGAGGCAGAGGGGAGAGTGGCTGGGCCAAGGACCGAGAACGGCGAGTGGCCCAGTTGCCGATTCAGTGCAGTTTCAGTAACTTTAGCAGGGGAGAGGGGGAGAGAAGGCGGAGGCAAAGAGGAAGGTTTTGAGGTGCTTCTGGAACCCGAGATGGTTCTCCAAGTTTCAGGGAGGCAGGAAGGCTGTTCCAGAGGGAGGCCCCTGCAGCGGAGAGAGATCTGCTCCCAACTCGTTGTTTGGAGAAGCGGCTGACCCTGAGGGAGTTGGAGGCGGATGAGCGAAGAGCACGAGAAGGAAGATATTTAGGAAAAGAGAGTTGAAGGTATTTTGGCCCAAGGCCCCAGACGGCCTTGTGGACAATGCAAAGGGTTTTGAACTTGATCCTCGCAGTCACTGGGAGCCAGTGTTTTTACCAGAGAGATAGAGGTTGATAAAAGGTGTGAGACAGAGTTGCACATTAGCCCCGACACTATATGTTCCAATTTATGGGAATGCTGTGAAGAGTGGTTGGGCTGTTCTCCGAGACTCTTTTAAGAGTCTGTTGTATTGGTTATGCTGATGATTTGATTGTGTTAAGATTTTACACCGGCTGGACTTCAGAGATCTTTGGAGGGAGGGTCTACTTAGTGGAGCTGCAATGGGTTGACATTAAATCCCTTGAAGTCAATGTTTTAATGGTTACCAACAAACTGAGCAGGAAAACTACATTTGGTCAATAAATACCAGAGTGCAGGAAGTGATCACCTTTTGTAATCTATGTTTCCCATTTACCAACAAGAAATCACAGGAAGGTTATAATATTAGACTATTTGGAAAAAGCAAGAGCTTGTACTTCTATGATAACAAAGTTGGGAGCAGATTTTGTGAGTACACACAGTCCACTGATTGACTTTTATAATAATGAAAGTGACGCCGATGTTGTATGGGATTGAATTGCGAACACTTACTGACAGAAAAGTTAGAGGGTGTTATCCCGAGTTTAAGTGTTATGTTTACCTAGGTTCATGTCCATTAATCTTATTAGAATGGAGTCTTCAGTCCTGGTGGTCCCAAATAAAAGTATTGCTCTCTATTGGAAAATATGTGCAGGCACTTGAAGTTAACAATGACATTCTAACAACTTTTTAAAAGATATTAGTAGAAGATGTTTGCTTTTTATTTAATCTATGGATCTCGATGAGGTGGTTACTCAGGAGATGCTAAATAGTGTAGTTAAAACATTTTTAAAAAATAAAATAAAAATGGGACAAGATTTGGGACATTGAGGATGTGCAAAGGTTAACCAAATATATAATTAAAAAAATATTAAATCACAGCATTCATTACTTACCATGTAAAGTGAAGAGACCATATTTGATGAAATCTCTGTCCTCAAGGTTTCGTCTTTGGTAACAGAAATTTAGGCTGAATGGTCTTCCCACCCTAGAAATTATTGGTCCCCAATTGGGCATTACAAAAGAATTAAGGACCTGTAGATAATGTGGTCTGCAACCCATAGAGTTATCTGGTAATAGAGTGTAGAGCACCAATGAACGGGAGGATATCGTTTTGAATCTATTATTAATAATTTGACTGTGGCTGTTGTTGGAAAATCCTTATGGAATATATTGATGGCTCGGACTCAGATTTCTCTTCTCTTTTTTTCCGTTTTATCTTGGTTGAAGTGTACATTTGTTATGCAACATATTAAGAAATATTAAATGATTGATTGTATTATATGGATGAAATGATTTTAGAATTGTGTATTTGGTCTTTGGACTTTGTTGTGTAAGGTATTGTGTGCCAAAAATGCAACCATAATAATTTGAAAAAAAAACCAAACAAATGGATTTCTAGAATCTTGCATGCTGGACAGATTCTAGGAGGCCACACCAGTTCGTTCTGAGAGGTTAGCCAAGCACCCAATCATGGTAGCAATGGAGAGGATTGAAGGCTTAGCGAGCATATGGCCCTTTAGGAACGTGCATATGTAACGGATGTGATCACACCAGAATAGTTCTGAATCCAAATAACAGAACCAAAATCAGGAAGAGGCAAAGTACTCTTTCATTAACAATTATCTAAAACAGGGAGGTTACAACGAACATCAACGGACGCTCAGTCTCTCTATGTCTAGACAAAATATAGTTTAATATGAAAAACATGTCAGAGGGACATCATACTACGTGGCAATAGTGAAAAAACCTATTGGGGTTGGGATTGGTAAAGGGAGACATCCAAGTATACTTTTCTATAGGAGCTAGGATGGTTGTCCATTATCAGGTGTACAATTTATGCCTACCTCAAAACATGTCATTTTCAGAAACATTAGATACGCAGTTTCTCATTGTTCTTCAAACTATAAAAGGTCTTTCGATATATGGACTAATATAATTAGTTGGCACACTTGTGCCACGTCTGGAACATTCATTTAGCAGCACGTAAGCAAAGACCCAGGTGCAGGGGAGGTAGGACATGAAGCTACTTCACCACCCAATTAGCCCAAAATCTCTCATTGCCCATGCCTTCTGGCAAGAAATTGTCTTTTTACTTGGCCTTGCAGAATATCCTCGACTTTGAGAATGCACAGAAGTGAGAGCACTCGCTATCGTGTCGGACTTCAAATTCAAGCTCTATTTCCATCCTTGGCTCACGTGACGGGAGACCACGATTTGGTCAATTTTTGCAGCTTTTAAATGCTCTAAATGAATGAAAGTTTGGCATCCTTTGTGTTCCATCTTGCACCTTAATGCGAGGAGGTTCATCCTCTGCATAGTCCTTCAGAACAGATAGCTGACCTTGCTTCTTGAATCTTAACTCCAAGCCAGGCAGCCTTGCCCTTTAGCTTCATGAACCTATTCTTGCTGCGACACAGTTTCCAATTCCAGCTTCATGGGTTCTGGCCTACTAAATCCATGATACCAATGTCCAAATTCTATATAATGGCGGCTTCTCCTCCATTCTATTTACTACTCATAGCCAGCTTCTATGAGGACTATCTTCTGTTTCAGCAACTGTACATTTATTGAACGGTTGTTTCTCTGCAGCACTTTCTGCACATGTAATCTTCCTTTTTTTATATTAGGAAACTCACTAGATTCTTTACTTTACCATTCGTTTCTTCAGGGTCTATACATCATCTTTAGCCAGTAGCTCGAGACGTCTGGCACACTTCGTGTGAGGTTATTAATTCATTGGTTAGCTTCTTTTCACACTGCTTCGGGCTTTTCCTCCTGCAGGTTATCATCACATCGAGGATACATTCGGTAGGGTTGTCTCAATGGGTATCTTCTTTCAAACACTCGCTGTGGTATTGCTATTATGACTGGTGTTAGACACGGCAAGATTTCATGTCTCCAATACACGGGTGGTGGGGGGTGGGGGGGGTCTCCTACAGATGCACACAGAGGCTCCTCATTATTAGTCTCGGGAGAGTGCGAGTGGTGTTAGGGGCTCTCAATGAGTCCACAGGATATACAACAAATCGATTTAGACAGTTATAAAAAAAAAAATATACAGTACATCTCAGGGCTTTAAATGTAAATAGCAGTTGTACTATCACACAACACTCTAATACAAATATATACAATCACCATTTTATTCATTTAATAGAAATCAGCAAATACCTTATCAAGAAAAGTAGCTAAGTACTGTAGATGCAATAAAATGGTGGAATCAGTCACATGTTCAATATCCCAACTTTAGAAGCCCAACCCCTAATTGGGGCCTTGTGCCCAAAATGTCGCAGCTACGAGTTCTTTTTGTTAAAAAGGATGCAACGGGCTTATGGGGATGATTTGTTTCAAACTTTTTAAAAGTTCTACAACAATTCACCAAAACACAGGTAACATTTCTCATTTCTTCAAATGCTGACCCAGGGGCAGGATATCGGACCCAGGTTCGACGACCAAAGGGGAATGCCGCCTTTGGGCATGCCACCAGTGATGTCCCAGCCCTCCACTTCAGTGATCCTCCCCACCTGTATCATTTTTCCTTGATGCTCCCAGCTGCTTCGGTTAGGTTGGTCTTGTTCCATTTCTGGTTTTCTGTTGAGTTTTCGATTGTTATATTGATTAGTTTGGTCAATGGCATTAAATAATGTTTTTGTACTGTACAGCTACAAATAAGAGAGACTTCCCAGTGTAAGGTGGGACACATGGATTTCACTAGAAGGTGGTTTTCCCAGGGTGCTGAAATATCACTCCATCATGCATAGCTGTGGCTGGGACTATCTGAAGCGTATCCTCTGCAGCCTTACTGATGTGACCTGTGAGTAAAAAGGACCTTCCGTTCCCCATTTCTCCCATTACGGCAGCCAGCAAATGAGCTTGCACTCCCAGTTATGCTGCATAGTATTTCTGGTGATATGCTATGTCTGGGGAAGATCTCGGTCCCCACTGGGACATTAAAAGCCGCTGGAGCAAGATGGGGAGGAGAATGATACTTGAAGGACAACTGTGCAAGCATTGTTGACAGCTCTGGTTTTGCTTCCGTGCTCCAAGACTGTTCCATGAAAGATTGTTATCTTAGAGTTTGGCAAAAGAGACATATTGTGAGAACCTCATAGAAGGGATTCTGCTGACATGGAGCGTCGGCAACAATATGCAATAAAGGACACCTTAACACTGCGACTGGGCTGGGTCCTTCATATATGGGTCTCCAGTAGACGCCACATAGACCAGGTGGAGAGAAGGGTAAAACAATCAGTCAAGAGAGAAAATATCAACATGACTGAACTCTGCGTATTCCACCCATTGGTGGAACATGGACACCATTTATTCACCCCCCCAAATGAAAATCCTATAATAGACCCATATGATAGGATCAAACTGATCTGATGAACCTGTACCTGGCCCTTCTTCAGTTATAAAATGACACAAGTGCACCTAGGTTTGATCCCAAAGAATTGTCCCATCCTAGTTTTGCTAAATGGGCCCCTCCCACCGGCCCATGTGTATTATTTAACAATGCCTTCAAAAAAGGTACAAACTATATATGTTAGAGGAAGACCATGCATGAAAGCTGAATTTCGTAGGCACGCCCTTCAAGAGGGGAACGACCGTTGTAGATCCCAAATGGATAGTGTTTTTTCCTGGTATGGAAAAGATAGATCTAAAAAGGAGTGGTCAGGGCATGGGCCACTTGCCAAAACAGGGTTTTCAACAGTATTGCTTTGCTGGAAAAATATCCATTGAAAAATCTCATTGAAATATATAGGGTGGGAGGGAAGGGGGGACATGGGAGGGACCCCCGAAGTTAAAATAAATAATTCCATCAAACAAACTCCCGTCGGCAAAAGAACATAGAACCATTTTTAACACCAACACCCTCAATTTAAAATTCTAGATATGGCAGAAGCGGCCGACAAAACTGGTCAACTTCTTGAGCCCGAGATTATCAGTGGTTTGGGACAATGAAGGGTTTGTTTCTAAAGCAAGGTGATCACCTCACTCATGCGTGCACAGAGTTTTAGGAAAGATTAGCTTTTTGCAGCTTTCCTACCATTGACATCAATGGAACTCACAAAGCATTTGCTATCGTTTGGTTCCTGACCTGACTTTTGGATGCAAGTAAATCCTTTTTGCTGCACTTTCCTTGGTTAACTCATCGGTTTTGGTGGAGGTAATCAGTCCCAAGTCTGCCAGTACAGTGGGACCCCGTTCCCCTTTACGAAATTCCTTGCTTTTTTTGTATGCTGCACACCGCGCCTTAAAGTGAATTGCGGTAGGGGTATTTTGTATATATTTTTCCTTTAGTAACCTCTTCGTTATTTTCATGATGCGTCCAAGTCGAGCTGGTGGGAGCTGTTCTGCTTCTACTGTGTTTTTTTGCTTTTCATTTGTGCACTTCTCTTTTAAAATCACACAATGCATTTTTTGAGTACCATATACTCAAAATGGCCATGCAACGTGCTTTTACCATGTTTTCTCGCCATCTCCTCTCAGGTCAGAAAATGTCATGTAGGAAAAACCCTTTCCTGGGCACATCGGCATTGTGTGCATCTGGCTGGATGCGGTGTCTGGGACTGTCTGGTTCTAATCCATACTCTGGCCATTGGCAAGTCTGTTGCTGGGCAGATGTGCAACATGTGGTTTGTCAGTTTGAATGGTGCAGATTTTTTCCACTGGAGCAATGGCAGCAGTCCTGGCTCGAATTTAGGATAAAAGGATGACTCTTGAAGTATTGTTCAGATCGTCATTGGAGTCAAGACTATTACAAGAACTGCAGCCCACTGAAGACCCATGGACAACCGATAGACTTTCAGCATTGCTTCCAACCAAGTCTCAGTGAAGTCTTGTTGCTCTGCAATTTCCCCCTCCCACCAGGGAGTTGAACTGGTGCAAAGTCCTGACCCTACCTCTCCCTTGCCTGGTTGTGATCATGGGAGTTCTGGGCAAGTATCCTCCCTCTGGGGCTTTCCTACAGTGGTGGAATTAGGAGATGTGAGGGGTCAGAAATGAGAGGCGGACAAAAAGTTGTAATGTTTTCAACATTAGTAATTTTTATCAAAAGAAAAAAGGGTTTTGGATAAAGGCACATCTGTCCCTATCCTAATGAGAGTGTCCCTGCCTATGAAACTAAAACTAAAGTAAGCTGACCTTGTGTCCAAAATATATCAGACCCTCACACTATCATACACAATCAAAAAGGTACAAGGTAAATGGCTCAATTTTCACTTAAACAAATGTGTGTAAAAATCTAAATGTCTAATTCCAACAAAACAATCCTTGTATCCAGGGATCAGTTCCCATCCCCGGAATTGTTTCAGGAACACTATTGAAAATGTTCTGCTCCAACAATGTTCTGTGAAAATTTATGAAAATGTCTTTCACATAATACTTTCCTTAGAATGGAATGGCAAAGCAAAGGTCTTTTCCACAACACTGTTTGAGGGATAGCAAAAAAGTTAGCCTTTTCTACTTTACAGGCTGGCAATATTTAAACAACTGCTTGAAATGTCATAGTTACTCTTTCAAACAACTTATCCAAAATGATTGCCTGGTCTACTCTCCTGCCAGGAATTTCTCCATTGAATCTTTAGATATCCTGGTTTACTCCCCTACCAGGAATTCCCCACTTTTTGCTCTTACAGATCCCCCTGTGTACTCTCCTGCCAGGTAACTCTTTCAAAATGGGCTCACTGCCTGATGTGCATCTTTCACCATGTCTTCCTACAATGTTCACTTTCTTTCAAGTAGAACACAGTTGCACTTCTTCACTGCACTGTCAACCCATTGACTTTGGATATTACTTGTTCCAACGTCTATCGTATCGACATCCCATATATGGGGGTTTGTACACGTTCTGTCAACTTCGTGCTTAGTATCCTCTTGGCATTTGACAACACATATTCCAATTTTCCCCAAATTGACATTTCATATAAGGAGATTTGTACAACTTTAGGCTTTCAACATCTTCATTAAGGTCTCCTGGGTTAAGGCAATGCGTGTTCCAAGTGTCCCCAAATTAACATCTCATAAGGAGATTTGTACCACTTGTGCACTTCAATTCTACTTGGCCAGTATTCAAAATAATTACCCAAATGATCAGATGTATTTTGGCATGTCTCGGGGCATCCAGCTTCTCTGGGTTGACTCACCATTGAACATGTAGCTGCGGTAAAGCTCTACTTCCCCTGTCAGGAAGACTCATTTGGTTCCCGCGTCAGCTTTCCACCGACTTGCTGATGGAACCAGGGCAACCCCACAGGACTGAGTCTTCTTCGGTTTCGCAGCATTCTTTCTTTCGTCCAGCAGTCCCTTTAGGGAACTCGCTGCAGGTTTAACAGACTCCTGCTCCTCTGGTAAGGTATGCCTCGAGGTTGTTGCCTGTAAGTGTTTGGCTCTTCCAACACGACTCGTCCCGTGTGTCTGCCTCCTCATTTGGGTTCACTTCCCGCTTTGCTTTCTCTGTGGCTCTCATCTTCTCTCTCTCTTTGCAGGAGATCTTCAGGTTTAAATGACCCACACAGCAGATTGTGAACCTGACAACTAGACCACACATTGAACTGGATGTTACTTTAATTCCACATTGACTCCGTACTCTTCTTTGTCTCAGTACTTGCGGCTTTTTCTGGGACTCGGTAGTCCAAATGAATTTGAAACAGTGAAGTTATATTGCTGGACATCTTTGTTTAAACAACAACCATCATAAACAGTAGATGTTAAATGTGTTTTAGGAATGTTATGTACACATGAAGAGTGAATATTATTCTTTCTTCAAAAAAAGACAAAGTGGTGTGTTTCAGGGTTTTACCACCGCATAATGACAGGATATCAGAAACTCTGGAATTAGATGGTCTTCTTCACAGGACAGAGAAGTGTACTGCGTCTTTCCTGTTGGCGTCACCTCTTCTCCCCGACAGCCATTTCCTACCACACGATCCACCCTCAGAATAGCACCCCCAGGGTCAGGGTCAGGTATCGGCTGCCTTACCCTAGCCACACGGGAGGAAACTTTAGGCTGGGGAATCAATGAGGACTCTGTAGGATTCATCACAGAGCACTCCTAATCTTTGGGACTTTCCTTTGTTCTTCCACATTTGAACATTTTACTCACCTGTGGTTCTGCCGCTAAGTGTTTTTTTACTTAAAATGTTGGACACCTTACAAAGGTTTATTTTTGGGACTAGTTACTTTTAAAGGACAAAAGGTTTACTTCATTTAGCAGGGAAGAACCTAGTGTTGAGGGCCTTCTTTTATAAAGAGTAACAGTGTTTACATTGTTTTTACAATGCTCAACTTTCATTTCAATTGCTTTTTCCACTACTTGCCCATTTCTATTTATTTGCTTTATTACACAATATTCTGTTTCACAACTGAATCATTTGCAACGTATTTTTTATTGCATAGTGTGTGCTCAGGCCTAATAACATGTATTTCTATACTTTTAGAGTATACTTTGAGTGATCTGTGTGCCTCATTGCACCATTACACCACGACCACCATTCTCATGTTTCTGCTCTACCACCTACCTTGATTGGGTTTGGCTAGATCCAGGTGTCTTTCCTTGTTTAGTATAACATTCAATCTGTTGCTGGCAGTTGAGATGTTCCACAAATAGAGGATATGGGGTAGACTGAACAAGACTATTATACAAAGGAGGGATGGATAATTGTATGACAACAAAAGTAAGAGGACTGCCTCAGATGGAGAAGGGAATGCTGGGAGTTGTAGTGTTTCACATTTTCTTGCAGCTAAAGAAATGTTGAGGAAAGGCTACTGTATTGATACCTCTCTGCTAGTCATAAAATCAGATGATATATCTACCAGGAACACAAAACCGTGCCATTTTAATTTGTTTTAGTCCCTCCTGAAGTCCATACACCAAGCATGAAATATTCCTGCTTTTCCAATAACTCATGAGTCTGTGGGCCCATGAGATCAAGCAATGGATGAGATCTACAAGCAATGAATACATCTTGATAGGTCTGTGGAAAATGGCTTGTAATCATCAGTGAGGTGTCAGTGTCCACTATCCATCCGGAAAATGGGCAAAAGATTATTATAAGGAAGGGGACTTAACATTTACAAATGCCATCTGTGATCATTTCCTTCCAGAAACAGTACAGAAAAACCCTATGTAGAGTCCATTTGCCCATACTCAAGTCAAGTGATCCAGCCCATGTTTAGGCGGCCGTCTGTAAAAGCCCCAGGAGACACAAGGGTGGAGAAGCTGTGCCCACTGTTGCACCTTGGCCAGGTTCGCAGATGAGAAGAGGGGATGATATGTATGTACCGGAGGATGAATGCCAGGATAGGACAATCCATTGGATGCCGGACACCGAGCATGTGAGTGGCAGTGAAGAACCCCTGCCCGTATCAAAGCTCCAGGATCAACAGAGATGGTGAGAGCAGAACGCCAGGGAAAGACCGGAAACCGTGGAGACTCAGGCAGGAAATTGCTGCGAGAGGCACAGAACCAGGACAGAAAGGAGAGCCTGTGAACATACGCCCAAAGCAAAGGAGAGGGGGACCAAAAGGGCTGCAGAGATCCGAGAGAAAGCAAGTATGAAGAGTCCAGCAAAAGGCCGGACCACAAGAAGCAAAACTGAGCCTGGGGGCAGAGAGTGAGAGTTAGTATCAGGGGCACCTGGAGTCGTTTCAAGGAATATCAAGTTGATAAAGAACACTGCATGTTGGGATTTAAGAGTTCAGATCCTATAGAGTGCTATGAAAGCCATGTCAGTAAGACATGCTGGAATAGCGTGAACAGTTCTCTGAAAAGCCATACAGGCAAGAAATACAGCATCCTGGTATTAAGAGTTCACATTCCTAATGCTCCCTGGGAAAGCCACTCCAACAATATTGCGATTTGTAGCATGTGTCCCGACAGCACCTTGAGAAAAGTCTCAAAGTCAAGAGACATTGCATGTTGGGACTTAAAGTACATGTTCCCAGAGCACACCTAAAAGAACTACAGGGCTTGGACTGTGAGGTCCTAGAGCAGAGTGAGGAAAATGCATACAAACAAGAGCCACTAGACTGGGGTATCCAGCATGCGAACACCTGAAGCATCATAAAGAGACTTTGGGACGGGTATTGCATGCCACGTTAGGAGTCAGAACTCGAAGGTGTCTGTAAAACGACAAGGATCTCGGGATGGTGACAATTTGGGGGGGGGCGTTTCCTTGGAGCAAGGCAACAACTTCCTTCCTACCATGGTGGATCAAAATCGCTGGGATCATGTGTATGCATTGGTAGATTGTGATCCGACCAGGTTGTCCTCCAGGGTTCGAGACACTGGACTCTCTCAACAAGTATTGAGGTCTGGGACAATGGGTCCATCCAATCCACAGTACAGGAGTCGGTGCAGGGTAGAATGCAGATTCCTGCCATCAGCAGGGGCAGCAATCCCACTACAATCCAGGATGTGGGGCGGTTGGTAGTGTGCATGAGCTTGGGGACCAGCAGGCTGGGGCGTCTCATTAAGCTGCTGAACATAACACCAGTCAGCATTATTAAAGACCACAAAGGAATGCTCCCTGCACATCGCTCATGTGCAGAAAGGAGGCACGCGAGTCTGGCAGCCAATTTCCCTCCGCATCACTACAACCTTAGCATTTATCCTGGGAACTACATTCCCTACATCACTAAAGGGGTAAAAGATAATACAAACTCAAATCTGTTTCAGTGAAGTTGGATTCAACATCTGGAAATCGAAAGTGTGTGTTTGCACACTAAAACATTCTTCACAACGTTCATCCTAGCGTTTCCTTTAAATGCAACACATCTGTACACTTGCTTTCCTGCTTGCCTTCTCAAATATCTAGTGCAGTCATGCTTGGAAGACCTTTTCAAATTCAGGGCCCATTGGTCTAGGATGATCTTGCCCTTGAACTAGCCGGTGAAGCAAGCTTTGCTCCTTATAGCAAAGTTCCCACCGTTCCTGCTAGATGCCTGGGTTGTGGGTCTGCTCCTCATACGGCTGTCGGCAGCTTTGACCTGGTCCCCTCTGCACAGAAACACAAGCTGACCCAGATGTGTTTCGTCCTGTTGGGCCTCCCGAGTGAGGTGCAGCTTGGTTCCCTATGGCATATCCTCTTTCACAGAGGGAGGCAAACTAAAATCAAAAAAGCGATCGGTGGAAGGTTTCGAATTAATCTGAACCAGTTACGGAGCTGTACCTCACAGATGAGGCCAGACAAGGCCAAAGCATGTCTTGGGTTGCTTTTATTTCTGTGCAGAGGGGGACCTGGCCTAGCAGTTCGGGCAAAGCTCCCAAAGCTGCTACCATTGGTGGCAATACATATGGCTGGACCCCTTTTGCAATGGCACAGACAGGCTAAAAACCAGTGGTGTGGAAGTTTGCCCAGAGAAAAGCCAGTGGTTCAGATTCATTCAAAACCTTCCACCCATGACTTTTGTGGTGCTAGTACACAGCGGGCCACAAATCTTACTTGCACAGGAGATGAAAAGTACCGTTTCGTTAAGCAGATGGTATCCATTACACTTTAAAATGACCCTTAGATATGTCCTTTAATCTAATTTCTGATCATACACCTGCCCACACTTCCAGAGGTAATCTCTCACAGGTATGTTACTATGGCACCAGTTGACCTGGGGAGTCAAAAGTAACTGCTGGCAGCCGATGGGGTCAAGCTATTCAGGCTCTCCTAGGCTACAAGCCATGTTCTAATGAAGAGTCCCATCTGATCAGTGGCTCAACACTTCTAGAGGCACAGTACTAGTTCTCAGGGGTGGATGGCGAGGGGAGCAGGTATTCCGAGCAGGGAGTACCTGCACGTCTAACTGTCCACTTAGAGCATTTCCAAATACCTTTCTTCACCCCAGACAGACGCCACCACTTGCGCATTCCATCATTGGAATGCCACCAAAATCCTGAAAGAGTAACTGCATATGATCAGCATCTGGACGTCCAGGAAGACCAAGCAACCTATTGCACGCGGCGATACAATTGCATTTCACTCCTCCACGTTCAAAGAAGCCATGAACAATGGAGTGGCTGGACGCCAGTCTGGGATGTGGACATTTGGCTGGGAGGAGTAAAGGGAATCAATGTTTTGTGTACTTGCAAGTGAAGGCAGCCGGGCTAAGCAAACTAGAGCCAGCGAGCCTCCTTACTGGCAACGAGGCGTGAAATGAAGTGGAGCCCCTCTGCAGGTCGATGCCCTTCTTTTAACTCTGGGTTAATAGCCAACATCTGGGCTACTGATTACAATTCTCGTTAATGCACCTGCGAATTGCTGACGCTAGACGGAGGCTCTCAGGTGCTCCTATACGCCACGTTTCAATTGCAGGGAACAGGGAAACGGAGCACTTTGCATGTCGGCCACACTAATGTGTAGGCAGATAACGTAGGGCTCAACTGAGAGTTCAGCTCTGCCAACGTCAGACAGAAACATTGCAGATTTCCTACTGGAAGAACAAAAAGTTACTTAGTAAGGTTAATTTATGGTCGGATTGCAAGATGGGATATCTTAAGAAAACTTGAAGCAACCGTTGAATAGCAAAGAAATACAAAAGAGATTGTATTCAGAAAAATAAATTATTTTATCATCAAGATAAAAGTTGAAGGATTTGACGTTTTCAGCGTGTGAGAAGGAGTAGGAAAGCTGTAATTTTCTTTACAGTTAAGCTAGGTCTGCAGTGAAAAAGCCCATTACAGCGCTGCCAATCAGTACAACAGCAAGCGCATCACACACCTGCTGACGTTCCTCAGTAAACTGAAGCATTAGGATACATCACAGATGTAAATCTAGAAGGCTGAAATGCATTTGATGGGCATTCCACAAGATTAAATAGGGGTGGATTGGCAGGCATTTATGATTTTTGGGCTACAACGCCAACGCTAAGGCTTCAATCTGTGCTGCCACAGGACAGTCCTGCTCAGCATACAATTATTGAAGAGTCGCCACGAAATAGCATCTTAAAAACAACGTTAACACACAGCACTACTAAACTGTAAGGCAACACTGTATACAAAATAGCTATTATTTCAAGAGCACTCTATGGTTAGAGGTGTATCTGATTTTTTTTTCGTCGAAATACGGAGAGATGCTGAATAGTCATCCCCGAATATGAAGCTAAAATGTTATTTTGAACTGTAACCCACTTCAAAAAAGTAAACACCCAGAAACTGTTTCCTTCCTTCCCTGTACCCCCTTTTTCCAAATGCTTGTGCTACTATGCTTCTTTTAAACCTGGTATCTTCAGCAGAGTGACTTTTGTGCTTAAATCAAGAGAATACATTATCAGCCAGTAACAAAAGCGACTCCGATCTAAACAAATGCACTTTTCTGAAATAGTTATCAAGGACAAACACAGTAGCAACGTCCCTTCTGGCAACAAATTGCTTAGTGAAAACTGTACATTAGGTGATTGAAAAAAGTAATAAGCCAAAACCGAATTTTAGGACATCTGGGCTCCCCTTTTGAATTTGATCTTAGAAACATCAAGTTAGACTGGTGGATCGGATATACCATGACTTCCATACAAAGAAACCATTTTTGGTGATCTAGGTCTTTGCTACCTCTGAGCCATACTTCTAGGAAAGAAATGTGTGGTTGCCCCATAAAGAATGGGCACAGCTCAAAGAAAACCAAGCCGAAGTGTCAGTCTTCATGTGGCTGACATTAGGCGAGCAGTTGGCCGATGTAAAATGCGCAAATTATTCAATCAGCAGCTGAGGCACAAAGCCTGCAGCATACAATACCTGCTAAGAAGACCCATAAACTCCTTTTGATCCCTGTATACCATCACCAATGCTACGACACACCTTTAAGTTCCTAGTACCCAGACTGTGAGTGTAACCATAACAACCAATTTTCGACCCAGCAAAAAAACTATGCCTGTGCCACTGAAAAATACAGACCTTCGAGATGCGAGACCACGGGTGGGAAGGCATGGACCGCTCGATTACCATGGTTTGCAGCAAGATGAAAATTGTTCCGTGTCAAGACCCAATATCAGTGTGCCAGTGATGCCCATGCAAAGAGGGCATCAGCACTGACGTATACATGTCATCTATAGCTGATGTAAGAACACCCGATAGCGTGAAGGCCATATGCCCAGATCTGCATGGCAAACATTCAAGAAGTACTCATGCCTTACCATTTACCTCTGGGGCAACTAAACCAGCAGCCCTACTTGGTCCTTTCTTTCAGGTTTCACTCTTAATAATAGACCTTAAGTTACATTCCTAACCCAAATCCCCAAAAAGCGGGGCCCAAGTTGCAAAATGTAGAAATACTATGCACAGATGGTATGCAGGCTTGGGAGAGGGGTGGCTTGCAGTATAAGCAATCCAACTTCGTGTACATTACATTTAATGCTTTCAGAAACCACTCCCCTTAAGAGCCATACAGCCGTCAATGTTTCATTGCCTTCTCCGGCACCATTTCCATCCGGACCGGCACCATTTCCATCCGGACCGGCACCAGAGAGGAAGAGGTTTGGATCAGAAAGCAGATTTCAAATTATCTGAGAAGGGAGTTGTGGGAGTTACTGAGGAAGGAAAGCCCCATGGCGACACTAGGAAGTGCTTCCCAAGGTAACCTGCCAAGAGTCCGGTACATCCTTAACGGAGAACGAACATGGCGCTTTACTGTAGGGATGGGCGTCAGGATGCGCATGTGCTCACTCTCACCCTGTCCTGGAACGCTTTAGAGGAGTTTCTGGTTGGTCATTAACTGGAGATGCCTAGGGGCTCAGGGGCTACAACCAAAAGGCTATACCTGGCCCAAAGTCCCACCAATCCCGACATTAGTTTAGCCCCTGATCTTTTCCAGACCCAACAACATCCCTGCAGGAGAATGCCGGTTCTAGGCTTGTGATATCTAAGCCCATGGATGCCGAATGTATACTACTCAATGTTATGCCTGGGTCTGCCAGGTTGCGCCATTTTATGCCATCTCATGGAGTACCATGTATGTTGTGCTAGGATTTTAGTACACATTGATGCCCTCTGATTCTGTGGCATTCTGAGCGGCCTTTGTGAAGCCTCATTGTGCTTTATTTGGTGAGATTATCCAATTTGAAATATGCCAGGTTAAATTAGATTTTAAAGTGCTTAACACCAGCAAGTGGTTTCTAAGCGCGGGATCGGCATTCAAACCTGTGTTGTGCTGCGTGGTCTTGCTTCCAAGACAATGGCGTCGACCCTGAGCTATCCTTCCTCAAGACTGTGCCAAGGAAAAATACTTAATGCCCACCCTTTGTATCTATTGTCCGGGGCCTCCTTGTGCACAGGCAGGTTATAAATGCCACATACTGCCCATGGACCCCTTAGATATATTCCAAGCAAGACTGACGGGTTTTACATGGAGGGCCGCTGATACATGGCCATATAGTATTACTTTGTATGTAGTGCCACTTGCCCATAGGCCTCAGGGCACACAAAGAACAGTAAACGACAACCAAAACAGGCAAAATAGTGAGTCCATCACCCTGGTTTGTAATGTATATGCACCAATCAATCACTAGCAACTGGCATGGATAACCAATCAACAAGCAAGCACATCACAGCCAGGTCTCAACAATGCCCATGCCTTTTTGTAAGTTAAGACACATTTTTTTAAAGTCCAACTACGGGTTCATAAAACCATAACCGAGACAGTACAAAACTCCACACCTAGTATAAGGCTGTGCCACCTGAGAACATTTGATAAGAGTATACAGAGCAGCCAGGCTCATTTTAGGAGGGAGAGAGGGCTGTAGTTTGGTACACAGAAATTGTAGCATATGTATGGCCCAAAGAAACACTATGTATTGTAAAACTAAATGGTTTATTTAAATACAAGTAGGCCAAGATAAATCTTGGGGAAGTAATATCAAACACAATTATAAAGATCAAGTCAATACTTATTGTATACAAACCAAAGTATAACCTTATTAAGAACAGTAATCAGCAGTTCAAGGTGAGTCAACCCTATAACTCATTTAGAATGGCATTCAGCTATTCTTTGGGAGTAAACGCACAGCAAATTGACTTTTAGAATACCATAAGATAAGCAATTCAAGGGCAGCAGAGCCTAATCTAGCACGAAGTAGCGATTTAAAATTCTTAAGGAATTAGAATCCCCGTCCTCCACCCCCGATACTTGCAATAAGGACAGCATGTGGTGCGAAAACATTAAACAAAAGCTCCCCTTACTAAAATATCCACCTTACAATCTAAAATTAACGTTAAGCAAAACTGCCTACAAACATCACTCCTAACTAAACCTATGACTAATAAACCTAGAAACCCTCTATTCACTCACACTCCTTTTAGTTTTGCCCCGCCACTATTACTGAGGTAGACAGTATCATTAATAAACTGAAACCTTCCAACTGTCAAGGTGACTCCTGTCCTGCTCCTATAATCAAGGAATCTGCCCATGGACTTGCCCCTTTCATCACCGCATTTATCAATTCCTCATTTCTTACTGGCACTGTTCCTGACAACCTTATGAACGCTTGGGTCATCCCATTGCTCAAAAAACCCTCTCTGGACCAGAGTATCCCCACTAATTATAGGCCGATCACTACAGTCCCATTCTTATTGAAAATTCTGGACAGGGCAGTGTATTTACAGATCCAAAAATACCTTGGAAACAACAATCTGCTTGGCACAAGACAATCTGGCTTCCGTCCCAAGCATGGGACAGAAACAGCTTTACCAGATCTCAAAACCCAAATTGAGGATCTAAAAGACAACAGCAAAATGGCACTACTACTAATCCTCGACCTATCGGCTGCTTTTGATCTTGTTAACAATCGAATCCTCTGTCGCCACTTAAAATCAGCTGTCCACTTCTCTGCTAAAGCTACCAAATGGATCAGTTCTTTCCTGGATAACCGACAGATGAGGGTATTCTCACTCACCGCCTCAGCAAAGCCCACCCCGGTGCCTTGTGGGGTTCCACAGGGCTCATGCTCCTCACCAACGCTCTATAACATCTTCACTAAACCTCTGTTTGATGTACTTGATTATCTGGGTGTCACATATACCAACTATGCTGACGACACCCAGATACTCATTCCACACACAGGTGAATACATAGCAGACACAAAAGCCTTGAATTACATTTATCAAGTTATCCAAGCTTGGATGACCCAGCATGAGCTCTGTCTTGATGACAAGACAGAGATCCTCATCCTGGGTCCCCAACAACGACTGAATAAACTTGGCCCTGCCTTCAAAACCTTCAACATAGAATGGTAATTCTATTAAAGTCTCCTCCGACATCAAAACATTAGGAATCTACCTCGATTCCACTCTATCATTGATTAGACAAACTAACACAGTTGTCTCGGCTTCAGCCTACGCATGTAAGCTTATTACAGCATGCCGCCCCTTCCTTACCACACAGAATTGTACTATCTTGGCCAGGACATTGGTTATGTCCAAACTGGACTACTGCAATACCTTATACTTAGGGACCAGCCAACGTAACCTCAACAAATTGCAGGTTACCCAAAATAACGCCATTAGAGCTGCCCTTATCACTAGATCCTCACATTTCTGAAATAAGGAAAAGCCTACATTGGCTCTCAGTAACAAAGCATTTCACTGAAATCCCTTACCTTCACACATAAATGTCGTAACAATCAGGCCCCGTCCTACCTCTCCTCTCGCTTCTCACTACACACCCACCCGCATACTTAGATTGGCTCAAACACAATGCTTGACCATCCCCAGATACAAACTGCAGAAAACGGGTGGGGGGGGGACTAGCTTCCCTGTCCTTGCCTCCAAACTATGGAACTCTATTCCATTGCCTATCAGATCTGAACATTCTCCTACCCTCTTCAAATAAAAAAACAAATTGTGGCTAGCTACCACCAATGTCTAAAACGACTCAATTCTCCCAGGACAGCTCTTCAATTGCCGTTATCTGAATTTATTTTTTGCTGAACTGTAGATATTGTACACTGCACACTATGTATAACTACACTGCAACTGGAGATATTGTTGCACATCATCTTGTATACTATGCGCAACTTTACTGTATGTATATACTGCACCAATGTCTCTTTCCTAACTTGTAACCATTACTGTATTGTACTTACCTTGTCAAGATATGCGCCCGTTTGCCCTTGGGCCTGGCTGCGCTATATAAATAAAATACAAATACAAAATATACTGTGTTATTTAGTTACATAATCACCCAATTAAGACCAAAACTTGTTACAAGTCTATCTTGCAACATATGTAACTTTCTTCTTTCAAGAATGGCTACATTTACACACCAATGTTACTTTTAAAAACACAGTTCAAAGGGAGACACTTAACTAGTAGTGGCTTGCGCCCGCACTGATCACAAAAGTAATGACAGCTCCACTGCTCAAATACTAATGGCTTGCAGAGGCAACAAACACAGTCAACTGACAGTTCAGTTATAAAGGGAGTAACTGAACTTGTATATTACCTAGAGGACTAAATATTCTCAAGGATAAGTATACACAGTGAAACTATTTTAGAAGTGCCCTAGAGCAGTTGAGGGAAGGCAAAACCCAAGTATACACTTTAATACTGGCAAAGCTATTCAAGCTAAGTGGGGAGCCTATAATACTTTTAAGAAGGGCATTCAGCAATTCCAAGACAAGTATCAGCTCCAAGATCATTTTAGAAATGCACAAGACGGCTCAGGGAAAGCAAAACCCAATGGTACAAGAACTCACTTTTATTCAAGGCAGGTAAACCCTATTGGTAAGCTTTTACACTCGTTCAGTTAAGAATAGTAAAATGGGACCAACACTTTTAGGAAGAATGGAACATTATTAAAAGTAAGTAAAGCAATGTATACGCTTTTTGGAGTGGCAAAATGCCACTCAAAGTAAGAACTTTTACACACGTTGTAACCTATTCTTTTTCAGAGATACAGTTACAATAATAACTCAATTTACACGTAAGTACTTTAACACTTTTTATATTTTCAAGACAGAAGCCTTCTCTTTTATAGTCCTTCCCTATGCTAAAGGATGAGTGATCGCAAAAGCCGGAAGAGACCCTAGTGGTCTAGGAGCCAGCTGTAGGCAGGTCAGGATAGGGTTCAGGTACAGGAAAGTCAGAGTTGGAGGATATCTTCAACAAGTAAGTATTAGCTTCAGAGTCAGTTTAAAAGGTTTTCAGGGACTTCCCAGAAGGACCCCTATATGCGTTCCAGCATTAGGTCTAGGCAAACTCGCAACCACACGATTCACCCACTCGGCCTCACAGGATTCACACAAGGCTCAAGGTAAGTATTACCCGACCCCACAGCACCGTAACAGAAAAGAAGAGCTTCTGGGTGGATGCCTTTGGAATGCAGCAGCACAGGTCCTGGTCCCTGAATCCTTGGTCTCTAAGACAAAAGAAACGGTCACTGGATGGAAACTTGCAGCAGCAGTCACCAGAGGAGGCTTCCAGCAAATGATTCTTCATGGTTTCTCATGCTCTGTGGATTTGGCACCTTTTATCAGGAGCCAGATGAAGAACGAATATCACCAATCAGATTCTCTTCACTATCTCAGTCCTGCACTCTGGTGAGGGGGATTCAGGTATTCGAATCGTGTCTCTGGAGGTTCAGCAGGAGTCCACCAAAGTTTCAGATGGAAGACCATGCACTGCACTCAGGTTCGAGATCCACTGGTATGAGCATTTTCCAGTCCAGGAAGGTCACAGCATGTCAATGGCTGGCTAGTTTTGCAGGACTTCGAGACTAGTGGATGCCACCAGTCTCTGGACAGGAGTCGATGCATTGAGGACCCCCACATCAATTGGAAGGAAGGGTTGCATCAGGCTCTGGTTACACAGCAGGCACTCTGATCGCTGGAAATCACTACAGATGTCTTTTCTTCATCTTCCTCTTTGAATTTTTACTGCAGTGGTTGACATCAGCATCTTCCAGATGTGTGCTGTGTTTCCTGATAAATAGCACAACAACTGCCAACTCTCATTGCAGTTTACAGGAAAGGGTGGTCTGGTCTGGCGGTTCAATCAAGACAGCCAGCAACCGAGTGGGAACTAGTTCCTTTCAGGCAAGGAAAAAGACAAAGGGCTGCAGAGTTTTGAACTCCTCTGCCCCGCTTGCTGCCTTCTCAGACACTCTGTAGCCTCTGCAGAGAATACAAAGGATTCCCGCCAAAGGCAAACTTCAACCAGGGTCTTTCCTTCCTAGAATGGCAGAAGACCACATAGAAAACAACAAGCACACGAGATATGGCGAAAAAAGAAGGAGCCATCATTCGACCAGAATGGTGACCCTCCTGTGCATTACCGAGGCTGATTTGACAGCCTGCGAGTAATAATCACTTTAAGTCATAAAGGTAAAACCACTGCCACGAGCCATTCAAGTTTACTTGCAATTGTAACATAAATGTGTGTTACCAGGTAGGTTACCATTGTATGCCCCCAGAACTCCACAAAAGGTGGGGTGTGATGGTCACTAAAATAAATGTAAAAGGGGATGGAAATCCCACTTTACTCCAAGGGAACAGTAGTTCTCCCAAGAAATAGGAGAATTACAAGGAAGCCACTGCATTTGAAATGCTGTGTGTGGCCATTGTACTTTAGAGCCAGTGCAAAGTTATATGAAACTAACTCCAATAACACACTATGGAGAGGCATAAAAAGGTAACCCATAAAAAGAGTAAAAAAGACTAGGTGAGGTAAAATAATTACCAAGCCCAAGCAAAAGGTTCTGGGGTTCACACATGTCAGGAAGATTATTCCCATTTATGAAAATCTTACCCAACAGGCATGGGCTAGCACACTTCGTTCTGCTGATTTGCATTGCTAATCTACATCCATTGTACCCATTTGCAGAGTATAGATATTTACAATGTTTGCCATTTTGCAATGTTTCACTCAATGCCATTTGTTAGACAATGCCAGGCTTTCGTCCTCTGAAAAACGAGAGCCATGCAAGCTGGCACACCGAGACTGCCCAAACGCCTATGAGACCATACCAAAGGCCGAAGAGTACTCCACAAATGGCTCTTAACACGACAGCAAATAATTGTTAGTGTATGAAATTTTAATCACAATGGGTCAAGGGCATTTTGAAAAAAAAAGGCAAATCGGGACAAAATGTGAATTTCAACGAAACCGTAGTTGCTGGGGGAACTCACGGAGACTTAAGGTCAAAATACACATTTAGCATTTAAAGAAACCACTGCTGCTTTAACCAACACCCACCTCCCTCTCCTCCCAGCCTTCTCCTGCTAATCCATCAGCCTTTATGCATAGGATTACTCTGACAGTTAGTTTAAAGGGCAGGTGTGTTGTTGTAACCTCTAATCCTGCTACACACTTTTTTTCACCGATTTAAACATTTTGACAAAGATGCGTCTACCCTGTCAAATAAGACAGAACTCATGTGCAAAATAAACTCAACTTGTTCAGCACATATAGGCCGGCCTAACTACGCATATAGTATTTATAGCCAACGTTCAGGTCTGATGAGATTCAGAATCCACCATTTCACACAAATATTGCTAACTGAGGTACTGTTCAGTTTGTTGTGTAAAGTGGCAAGTTTGTGAATGAGGGTGCACGGGCCATTGGATTGTCCCAATCAGACCCTGCTGTCTAGTCACACTGGAAGAAATAGATTACAACAAAAAACAGAACGAAAAAATCCTCCTCAAACTCAAAATGAGCTCACTCACCCCAAAATTCTATATGAGAAAGAAAAAAGAAAAA
Organism: Ambystoma mexicanum; assembly: GCF_040938575.1. Classification (NCBI taxonomy): domain Eukaryota; kingdom Metazoa; phylum Chordata; class Amphibia; order Caudata; family Ambystomatidae; genus Ambystoma; species Ambystoma mexicanum. The sequence goes on from NC_090936.1 coordinate 665,735,977, forward strand.
AAGAAGAAAAAAAGAAGAAAAAAGAAAAAAAGAAGAAAAAAAGAAAGACAGCATTAACGTGAGGCGCAAAATACAAGCAGTAAGACAGAAGAGAAGAGATGAGCAGTACTCTATGTGGGAGAAGACACGGGAGGTAACAAGAAGTTTGGATGCAAGAACAGAGATGGTGATGGTGTGGGTTTTAATTGAATGGCCCCAAATCAACTGAAGGGCCCATTGGAAAAATGACCTGCCAGCCTTCGAAAACCTTCACACTGAAAATTTGACTATTTAGGCAGACTATGTGGGTGTATTTCTGCAATTGAAATTGAGAGAAAAGTAAAACTGCCACACAAAAAGGTAGTGCACTATGACAACTCAGACCCTCTTTTCAGCATAATAAAAGAACAGCAGATAATTAAAAATATATTTTATTAATGAGTCAAATAAACCGCCCAGTACTTTCAGCTGTCCCATTTAAAAAAACAATGCTGTGTGAAATTAAACTAGAAATCCACTGATGCAAATCAAAAAGCGAACCCTGATCTGTGAAATACACAGTATTTATAGAATAAAGGCTGATAGGAAATGCAATATGCAAGTTGATTCAGCCAAGGACAATCTGTGGGTCTCTGGGCAGAATTAGCAAATAGCGTCCCAACTGCAAGCCTGTTGGCCTCTGGATCTGAAGAGGCAATTTCTTTAAAGCTGTTGCAACTGCAATAAAGTGTGGCCTGCCCTTAAAGGTTTTGAAAACAAACTTCCCCCATGGCCAGGCCGGTTAGCTTTGAAGGATCTTCTGTGCAGGGCAAACGGCCTAGCTAGTGTGTGACTGAAATGTAGGGAGGAGCTGTGAACACAGGGGCTACAATCAAGGGAAGCTGAACTGTGGAAAAGAATACAAGCAAATAGAAGGTTCTCAGCCAGAAATGGTGGGCAACCTCAGATAACAGGACAGGATTCCAGATGTCAGCAGAGCCATGTGACATCACAGGCCCGGCCTAGATCATTACCTGCAGTGAGGGATCTCTGTGCAGCCAAAGCATCCTAACTATTTACAACCAGTAGCCCAACAACTTCAAACAACAGAATGGCAAATGGCTGGAAACAAGTAGCTAACATTTGCATACATATGAATATTTCCCATTAGTTCAAATGGACTATCACAACTGATACATTTTCTCAGGAACCACAAGTCACAGTGCATCTATTTATGTGTCATTTTTATAATTACAAGGCGATTTTGTTGAAATAAAATGTATCCACATGCGACCTACAGAAATCTAATAGCAAGCTAAAATGTGTTTCTGGCTGCTCTGCAGATGTTCTGAATTTAAGATTTGGTAGGTACTTGGAGAGTAAATTGCATGCTATTATGTTTTTTGTATAAATGACACAAAATTGCCACACACTCGTGCAGCATGGTGCAGACCTGGCTGTCATTTTATTGAATTCCCAATGAGTACCTAAAGCGAAATATATGTAGATTATGGCAGTTACTAGTAAATTACAATTTTTGCCATATAGCTAACTTCTGGCTAAAATTAACATAAGAGAAAAAAGGGGGCATTGCAAATGGAGTTGCCATATATCTGTTCTAGACTCCTGAACCAATCCTTAGACAGGGGATGGGCTTGGGAGTTGGAGAGAAATGGGAAGGACCAATCAAAGGTGTGAGCATTTTTGCAGAGCACTGCCTTTATTGAAATCTTGATGGTGTCATCACTGATAAAAAATGACCAACAGGACGGCAGCTGGTAAAAATCCCCAAAGGAGATCAACTGAAAATTTCATCTGGGGGAAAACATTGGATGGGCTAATGTTGGGGAGGGAAAGAGGGAAAGACCGTGGAATCCAATTGACTGAAGTGGAGTGAATCCTGTTTTTACCTACAAGTGAAGTTGCTCAGTCCCTGAGTGCCATGCCCAGAGATTTCCAAATTAAGTAGATTCTCCAACAAAAGGACAGAAGGGTGTGGGGAGTTAGGGGGACTAGTTAATGAACCCATCCCCTTTCATTGGTGGGTTCTTTTCCATTAGTGGGTGGGGGGCAAACTGTGTAGATCCTTAGCCTATTAGAGCGAATATAAATGTAGCTAATTCCCATTTAGCAAAGACACCCTGGGGTGATTTTTGTGAACATTCTAAATTAACAAAGCTCACTCCCAGTGTACACTGAAAACTATAGCCTATTATTTAATTGGGTAATCCCATTTGTCCTATTGACCCTGACTTCTTTAAAAAGGAAGATGGGCGTCCTTGTCGCTAAACGAGAAAAATCCCTAAATTGCCAGCTACCAACACAGGCCTTTAAGTAAGAAGGGTCTGAAAACAAACTATGCCTTTAAGTAAGAAGGGTCTGAAAACAAACTTCTACACAAACTGTCCCCACCCCCTAGACCTGGCCTTTGAAAAGAAGGGTGCTGCATGTAATTGATGCATTGGTTTTTGGGGTTGGGGGCAGAAGTGCTTGCAAAAGGAAGACCTAATGTATCCAACATTGTAAACTAGGCTGCTAGCCTTTTTAAGCATACAAGCAAATTGAAATTGCACAGCCCAGCATATGTAAATTGACTCTGTTCATGGACCAGTGTTGATTATTCCTCGAATTGAAATCTGTATAAAGTAAAGTATTAGGATTTGTGTTTTTACGTTAAAAAAAGTTTCATTGTGAGCCGCAGAGAAAGTGGAGTGTGTAGTTTTAGTGCAAGCTCCAGTACCTGTAATTCCAATATACTTTCTGTGCACCTGCCTGGTTCTTGGCTCATTGGCGGCACACGGAGGGACCAAGGGACATGATATGAATCTGAAATAGGGCTGGCAAAGTTTGTTGTGCAACACCTTGATTGGGGAGGGAAGGAACTCACTATGTTGAGGGTGGTCTCTCAAACCGTTAGAGCGGGCAGAGAGGACATTGAATATGGCAGAGCGGCAAGATCAAGAAGTGTTGGAGATGTGAAGAGAGAATGAGAGAGCGGTCAAAGATGACACCCAAGTTACAGGCAGAAGGAGATTACAGAAGAAACGAGGGGGGGGAACAAGACGGGGAAATTGAGGATGTAGGAAAGAAAAGGACCTCTGTTTTGGAGGGGTTTAGGTGGAGCAAGCGAGAGGACATTCATTATTGAATGGCAAAGAGACAGTTGAATGAAGTGAGGCAAAAAGGGATGAAGGAGAAAAAGATTTGAGTATCATCAGCTTAAGGGTGGAAATAAGATTGTAGGAGGAGATGAGAGTAGTGCGAGGGAAAGTATAGAGAGAAAGGAGGAGAGAGTAGAGAGAGGGATTGTATAGAGTGAAAAATACCAAGAACAGCCTTGAGGAGCCCCGCAGTGAAGAGTACTAAGAGGGAAAGTGTTGCCACACCACGTAACAGTATAGAATGGATTAGAGTGATGCGAGCAAAGCCAATTGAGAACAGAACCAGAAAAGCAGAGAGAAGTGGGGGGGGGGGGAACAAACTGAATGATCCACAGTGTCAAACACAGCCGAGAGATTGAGAACAGTAAGGACAGAAGAAAACAGATTTTCAGGAAACAGCTACCAGAATTCCACCTTGAACACCCAGGTTTCAGGCCCATGGCTTGTATCAATCACAATAGTGTGTGCGCTTTAAATACACAAATCTACTTTCTTATGAAAATCCACGCACAAAGAAATAATACACATTATGCATGCAATTGCCTGTATTGGTTAAATAATATGCATGTTGCTAAACCCGATAACAATTTAGGCTACGGTAGCTTGCTGAAACAATATGGCCGGTTTAATGTAAACAAAAAATGCTAAATGATTTCCTTAGTTGGCCTTCACTTCATTATATAGACATTACAATGATTGCTAAAACAGTAATGGTGGGATTTTAGACAGCAAACAGTTAAATTATAGACCTACAAATCTGTTTATCAGAATGTGAAGTTCAAGTTTTTTAAGACCTGATCTCTTTCTTTCACTACTCAGCGAGCACCACACTTGAATTAACCCGGCACAGCTTTTCACTGGAAACAAAAAAAAACAGCCAATGAAGAGATATGCATGCTCAGAGAAGCCCAGGTGCTGCCATCGCCTCTCAGGGATTACTCTTGGCCAGTGGTAGCATGGGATCTCCTTCACCTCCCCCAGCCAAGTCCTCGTCCACATCTTTATTATATAATGTGCCCCACCCCCCTTTATTCTAACAGATATGGACACATTTTCCTGAGCTCACATTAGTGAGATGCCAATCATTTAAAGGGCAGTCAAACTTCCTGCAATCCAAATAACCCATTCTATTTTATTAAAGAGAGCAGTGGCTTGCTGCAATTTTTTGACAAGTAAAATAAAATATGGAACGACAGCCGACTTCACATGGTAACCAGAAGCACCAGTTCCTAGATCACCAATGGTTCACACTATAGTTTTGTTTCGACACATTTAACAGGTAGTTTCACACTAATCTTTTGCACTTTTTAGATTCAAGGAATGTTTGGGGATTTAAAGAATAAAGGTGGTCTATAATTGCCAAGTGGCTGGTCTTTTTCTTATAGGACTACATTTATCTAAAGTTAACACATCTCTTCTAAGGATTCTTCCTTCTTTCTGAGGCATTAACCACTGAAATTATATCTTTCATCAGTACTTAATAGTGTGACAAATGTTCTATGGATGGATCAATAAGATCTTGTGAAACGTAACTGTTTTAGTTTCACATTCTTTGGATTGTCGGACATAAGAATTTGCTACGCGTGAAGAGACAATTGTTCCCAAAACACAAATCTTAGGAATTTTCAGTTGTAGAAGTAAATATTTTTTTTTATAAAGCTTTAAAATTCTTCAGATTATTATTTCTGACTGCATTTCTGATTGCTAAATATTCACTTAATTGTTGGACATTTCTTGTGGGCTCACTTTTAGTCCCTAAACTAACTTTGTAATATTGACTCTTGTTCATCCAGTATTAAAAAAATAAAAAAAAAGTGCATCTTAGTTCTAGATACCATTTTTTAGATTTGTCTCAACGTATATTTACCTCCCCGGCACCCAAGTTTCTATTATAATTCCTTTATTACTTAGGCTACATACTTATTACACTTTTGGTTTGTCTATGAACACTAGTTCTACATTTAATGCAGAAAGAGCAGTGTCCTTCAGGTCTATAGACTGATAAACAAAATAGAGCATTTAGGAGGCGACCAGGATTTTGTCTACCTATTAAATGTTGCGGCCAGCATCTCTCCCACATGTATTTCACCAACTTCATTTCAGGTAGTTATTTAGTGTCTGGCCTATCCTGGTGATGTTGCTGTGCATGCTACATTCCATTCATTGAAAACTAATGTTAAGCTTGGACTTAATCCACGGCTTGAAGCCATATTGAATTCTGTTTTGCTCTCTGGCAAGCATGGGAAAGAGTGACTTCAGGATTAGACAACACCATCTTAACTTCTCTATAATGCTATAGTGCTCTGGGTGGCTTGCCTTACTGTGCTCTTGTCTGCAAAGTACACCTGCATACAGTCTCAAAAAGGTTTAACAAAAGCAAGCTTTTAAAGTTAGTTCTCCGAACTTACGCGATACATTAAAACAGATCATTACATCACGAAGTCAATATTACACGGTCATGCACATAGCGTTGAAATGTCTGCAAAATGGATTGCAAGCGAAAGTATTCGCTGTGCTCATAGGAGCTACACATTCAATTGATATGCACAGAAATTGCAGAATACTGCAGTGTCGTAAGAGTCCCTCGTGCAGGAGCTATATAATTAAGTGAATGTACGAATAAAGTTGATCAATGCACATTATTAAGACTTTTACAGGTAATAATGACTGGCCGTTCAAGCACCCTTATTTTATAAATCCTAACATACCGTGCAAGCTTTAAGAGTCATGACACTTGGATGGAAGAAAATATAGTTTACCTACAACAGTTCTGTACTAGAGTGGCTAAGGGGGGGCATAGGGGCAGAGGCGTTGCTAGGGGGCTTTAGCCCCTGGTCTTTTTGTTGTAGCCCCGGATAGAATCTCAGGAGATGCAACCAAAAGGCTAGCTAGCCTCCAGTCCCGACAGCTCCGACATTGGCGTAGCCCTGGATCTTTTCCAGACCTAGCAACACCCCTGCATAGTGGTTAAGTATGGCAGATTGGAAGAGAGTCCCAATCACCACACAAAATGGAGGAGGAGTCCCATAGGTTTAGGGAATGGGAAATTGGGAAAGGACAAAAGAGGGCACAATCCACAGAAGGTAGGAGGAGCAAGTGGAAGGGAAAACCAGTCCAGGTGGCAAAACATGGGAAGGAGGCATGGCATAGCCACAGAGGTTGTTAATAGGGGTGGGAGGCACAGTCTCAGGTTGCAGAGGGAAGACAGGTCAGAAGAAGGGATGGGGGCACAGTGCTAGGTCATGTCGGGAGTATCATGTCCCCAGGTCAGAGAGGAAGTGAATGGGTGGATGAGACCGCCCGCGTCGCAGAGGATGGGCAGGGAGGAGAGTGAAGAGACAGCTCCAGGTCACAGAGGGAGGTAGAGGTAAGTTACTAATGAGCACAGGATGGGGCAGAGCATCCGGTGGCAAGGGATGGATGGGAGTGGAGTCAGGCAGGCATCTGGTGCCAGAGGATGGTAGGAAGGAGCAATAGCCCAGGATATAAATGGTGGTACAAAAAAAAGTAGCAGGCGCCCCTCTCTCGAACAGAGCACAACATGATAACCTGTTCAGTGGTTATAAACCACTTTGAGAGTTTGCAGCCATCTGTTTTTTGCTCACTGTACTTTTCACAGATGGGAAATATCCATTTGCATATCAGTCCGTGTCCCGCCCACATGGGCAGTCCAGCACCAAAATGCTATGGCAATTCCTCTCTGAACAAGAGTACCAACACCAACCCCATACACGTGTTTCAGCCTTGTTGGGCCTCATCAGTGAGGTGAAGCTGCGCCTCTCTGAGCACAGTGAGCGGGGAGTCCACGTCTGGTTGCCCCAAGGTAACTTAGGGTGAACAACCCCAAGTTCCTTCCAAAAATACAAAAAAGGTAGCAGGCACCCCTCTCTCGAAAAGAACACGACATGATAACCTGTTCAGTGGTTATTAACCACTTTGAGAGTTCGTGTTAACTGGGTTGCAGGAAGTACCCGAGGCCCCAATAGGACTAAAGGGGGAGGGGAATGGCCTCAAGACACAAAGGTTTGGCGAGGATGTGATGAGTAACTAGGCAATACAGAACGGGGGGCGGGGAATAAAGGAGCCCAGTGAATAGGAAGGGCCTCATCCCTTCCACTAGTGGAAAGGATGGCGGGATGCAGACCACCACCAAATGCTGTGATCAAAGGGCATATGTTTCATGCCACAGAGGGCGCTAAGAGAACAATGGCCAGAGGGCCAATGGGTGGGGGTCGGTGGTGACCAGTTAAAAGGATCATTTTATTTACTAGCATTATATGACGTTCAGGATGTGAGCACAGTCACTGCCTAGCACCCGACGGCCAGGGTAAGTTGTAAAGACATCCTACCATCCCAGGCCTTGGAGAAAGACAAATCAGATCAATTAAGTGCAAGGGAAGGGTGCCCCGCACAAGAGCAGAGAAACCATAAGTGTAGAAACACGTTTAGAAAGACTGTGACAACATAGGTAAGGCAGGTGGAGGCCAGTGTAACCCTTCAGAAACATTGGCATTTCCAAGAGGGGGGAAGAAGTTTGACGATTAATAGGCCATCAGCCTTTGATGCGTAAAGAACAATTACAGCCAGAATAGAATTTAAGAATAACTATAGCAATGAAAAAGAAAGAAAACAATAAAAAAAAACGTTATATGTACTTCCACGCAAGTCAATAAACACACATTCAAATTAGGGCTTTAACAGAATAATTACTGCAGACACTTCCCATCTAGAAACCATACGGCGGCAGAACTTGGTTTGCAGGTGGAACTTCCGAGTTTAAAATGCCTCCCTCGTTCAACTTTGTGCTGAAGATGCACTGGCAAATTGGTGCGTCCACATCCTATGATGAGGCAATCTCTCAAAAAGGCTCTATTCTGGAAAGTAGATTCTCTCGAGTTGTTTTTCAGATCGGCCATACGAATGACTCCAAGATCCACTTTTTGTTTCAATGCCAAAAGGTTATTTCAGAGGGCCCCCATGGCTCATCGCTTGTTTTGGGAGCATGACTTGCGCCCTTATTTCAGGATCTCACATTGCAGACATTTGCCCTTTAATTCTAACTATTTATGTTCTAACAGAGCAACCCTGGTAAAAAGTTGTGATGCGGAGGTGGCTCTTTCCGTCAGTTACTGGAATAACATCCTTGTCCGGATGCAATTTTCCTTGCCACCTGTTCTGCTAACAGTTCTGGGCAACTCGATTTTCCAAGGTAGGGCTGGTTGTGAAAAGATAGTCTGGGTGGTTTGGGAGGAGTGATCGATTTTAATTTTAGGGAGGAACTTGAGTAAGAGGAATGGAGAATGGATCCAAGTCTCCCAATATCTTTTCGTTGGTCTTCTACTAGACACGGTAGCTAGGAGAAGGCAACACATCTACATGTGGCTTGGGAAGGCGGTTAATTGGATGGTGGGGAGGGAGAGAAGAGCACTTTTTGGGATTCCGATTGACCTGCATGTGTACAGCCAGATAAGTCTTCTATCAAGGATCAAACCCTTATATTGTAGTCATAATATGATACATCAGAAGCTTTTACACATGGTTGAATATCAGCAGATCCTGCCATTTCACGCGAAAAACTGATGTTTCTGGTGAGCAGTGCCTTAAGTGGCACTACAAATCGAGCCGGGGCTCATCAAGGAGGCGTGGCCTAACAACGGGGGTCTTAATGACCCGTTAGGCCACGCCCCCTTGACGAGCCCCGGCTCAATGGGATACTGGCACCCCAGCTAGGAAGCCTTTTGCAGAGATCAGCACCCTCTCCCCAATGGAGGAGAGAGTGCTGATCTCTGCATTTATTTTGTATAGGCTTGCCTGGCAGGGGACAGCGCCTCCCTAATCAGCCTTAATGGTGATGCTGCCCCTCACCAGCTGGGGAGGATCAGCGTCACCATTAAGGCTGAAAGGGTGAGGCCCCTGGAAGCTGTGGCCTTTTTCCTAAAGACTGAAACTCCGGCGAATCCGCGGGAGCTTCAGTATTTAGAAAGCAAGACCTCTGCTTCCAGCGGCCTCACGTTTTCTCCATAATGGTGGCGCCGGCCCACGTGCATCACTTGATTAAAGGGATGCCTCGCAGGTGCGGCGCCACCATTATGGCTAAAGGCATTTTTTTCTGAAGCCTGAAGCTCTCGCTCACGAGCGAGAGCTTCAGGCTGTAGAAAAAATGCCTTTTCGTGTAGTGGCCGGGGCTGCCAGGGGAGATTAGTGGGCCCCGGCAGGGCCCCGCCTCAAAAAGAAATTTCGAAGCCTGACAGGGCCCAGCCCCGGCAGGCCCCGGTCCACTTAAAGCCCTGCTGGTGAGTATAATGATAAGGTGCGGCTCACAAGGTTAATCAGCACTGAATGTGAGGTGGCAACATTGCATGGCTACTTTGCCCGCAGCATCCCAGCTTGCTTGCTCAATAAGGGCAGTGACGGCGAATTGAAGGATTAGTTGGAGAAAGCGATGCAGAAAGTCACAGTGGGAGCGATGCGAAGGTGCGCGCCCCTAGCTGCTTTGGCCGCACCCTACACCTGAAAAAGAGAGACTCTTGCGACTTCTAGGAGGGATCATGGGTGGAAGAGCAATCAAAATTAAACGATAGCAAGGATGTAAGAAGGTTAAATTATCATGACGTCTTTTTGAAAAGTAGACTAGTTAGCCTTTTCTGGAACCATGGGCGGTTTTCCTCAGAACCAAGGACAGGCGGGAGCACATTATAGAGTACAGAGTGCAGCACTGGCGGCATCCATCGTGCTACCATCATGTGTCGTTTTCCCTGATTTTATCGACAAAGGGGTTTGGAGCTGGTAGACCCAACAAGTATCGTATGGCAGTATTTTTGTCCGAGGTAACCAGGGCCCATGATGCATGAACCCTACATAAGAGTCTTGCAGCTGGAGTGAGCTGTGGGGCGGGGCAGGCATGATGTGGTTTAAGATCTAGGCTTGGCTGTCTTGTTCTGGATAGATTGAAGTTGGTAGGTAAGGTCGAGTCTATTGCAGAAAGCCACATGCACGGATCACCATGGCAAATGTCACTTGCGCTCTTTGTGACTTCTTCAGGAGGGGGGGGGGGGAACAATGCATTTCAGCACCTGGGGCTAGTGTCAGTATATCGGACAAGTATTCTACCAGAGATTGTATATGGCCTAGCGGTACTCCCTGATCCAATGATGAGGTGGGTAGACAATTTGAGGGTACATTATTGTGATCTATGCTTGGAGTTCCCTCCTCTGTGCCAGTGGAGGCGCTCTGCTGTGAGCTTCGTGTTCACTCCATTCGCTCCTTTTGGCTTGATCAGTGTTATATGCTTTTCCTTGCTATTAGTACGTCTCCCACCATAGCCAGGACACATTCACAGGCCTGCACTCATCAGAGCCACTGCCATCGGCCACCTTCATAACATTGATCTAGTCCTAGAGGAACCCGTTTTAATGCCTAATTTGTCAAATATTTTAGAGAAGAAAACTCGTGATTTTGATTGTATGTCCAATATTTCGTATTTAAGAAATGAGGCAAATTATGCAACCTTTAGCATGTAGGGATTCCGTCGTGATGACCTCCCTACCTACTCAACAAAGATGGGCTCTCATGTCCGTAGATTTATGTATATCTGTGTTTTAATATTCTTCCGTCCAGAGAATATACTGGCCGTCGGATTTATTAGCATGCAAAGATAGGACTTGCTGACTTTGTGGTTCGGAGCTTGAATCGGCACACACATCTGCTTACATCATGCCCCTTCTTAAAATCCTGCTACATGATTAACTATGGCAGGCTTGTCACCGATATGAGTTCCATTGAAGGTGATCAATTCTGGAGCTCGATCTATGGGGCTGAATCCATTGTCTATGCTGCAGCTGCAGCTGCCTGTCATGTACGGAAAGTTTTATCTCCCTTAAATAAGGATGCCTAATGTTTACAAATTGATGTCCATGTATTTGCACTTTTGATCACCTCTTTCTGCAACATATGTATTGATCTCTTTTATGGAGTTAGGTTTTAGTATGAGCTTTTATTACGTGTCTCAGTATGAATAATTGTATATTCTGTAAGGTCTTTTCTCTCCTTTAAATCTCACTGTGCAAAAAAGTTTGTATTAACTATATGCACGCAATAAAAAAATAAATTTCAGCACATAGAATTGAACATAGGATTTCTTTTTAATCTCTTGAAACTTCAGGATGAAATAGAGGAACCCATCGAATAACACACCCAGATATGTAGAAGAGGAGGGGAGGGTGTGGGGAGCAATAAGAATGGGAGTGTAGGTGGAATGGATGACCCAGTATATATGATCTATCCTAGGGGCATTTAGTTAGCAGCTGTAATCCATCAGTCAATCTTGGATCTGATAAGACATGGGGACATTTGCTGTAGATCCCTTGGGGAGCACTTCAGAAATGCAACTTTACAGAGGAAGGGGCCCGATCTAGCCTTCATATCTGCATCAGACAAAAAGAAGGCAGTCCACTTTAAAAGGCAAGGCTGTGAAATGCAAAAGAAGTTTTTAAATGAACAAGGGAGACTGGTTAAGAATGTTAAATGCCCCTAAAGGTCTAGAATAAAGTGCAATGTAATGTAAAATGGCATTTGTATAGTGTATTTTCCCATTGGTATGACCTCAAAGCGCTGTAGGTGAACACCCTTGGGGGACCGAAGTAGAAGAGATTGGTCAGAGGGAATTGCAATGCATGTGTGCTTTTTAGCCAGTACTCAGATAGGTAGGGGTGGCCAAGTCCCTGCTAGCAAGCCATGTAGAGCTGGGCTGTGGATGGGTGCTGTGAAGGCTGTCAGGAGAGTATGCTAACGAGGATGGCATGCGTCGTCATCATGAGACTTCAAGATATCATCCCTCCTGGGGAAGAACAGACTTCCTGCATCTGGCAGGCCCGAACTCTGACTGGTGTAGAGTGTCTCACTGTACTTAAGACGTTGCATTGCCAATTTTTAAAAGATTTACCTACAAAAAGGGAGTTTTGGCAATAGGCCTGTAGTTTTTAAGAATAACTGTTCATCACTGAAATAGTTTGAGGGGGAAACACTGGCCTTTTTTGGGAGGTTAGACTGCATGGAGTTATTTAACAAGGAGGCAAGAGCACGAGCCAGGCAGTCAATGTTCTAGATGATGGTTCTGGCAAGCCACAGGGCTACACCTGTTCTGGCAAGATAAATCTTTCATCTTTTTCCACCGTTTGCATGAAATGTGTCTAGCAGACTGACAAACAATGAAAGCGAGGGTTTGGTTTTAGCGCCACGGCCAGGAGACACCGAGGATCTAGCCAAACCAGCAGTGGACTATCAATGGTTTTCTCCAAGTGCCGACATTATATTCCTTTCTGCACATATGCGCATAAGTGACTAACAAGTTAAGCTACTTTGTGAGCATGTGTAGTTACTTTGTGAGCCATCATCTCTGATGGGCACGTGGAAGGGGCTTCCTCTCTTGCCGCCCCCAACCACTGCAATGTTTTACAAATCAGTATACAAAAAGGTGCATCTTACTGCTCTTTTTCCAAATACATTGGTTTGAGCCAATGTCATATAGGTGGTTCCAACAGAGTGCGTACACCAATCCAAGGCTTCAAGATCTGCCATAGTACTGAGCAGAAGTGCTGCTGTGCAGAGAAAAATGTAGGCGTGTACCAAAAGAAAGCATTACATGCTCAGTATAAACGGAGTCATTTGTGGTTAGCAAAACGGAAGTTTGATGGCTGGATGATTCCGAAGCAATCATAATCTCTGGCATTGCTCCCGATAGCCTTACAGACCATCATGCGTCAGCCTGCTGCCCATTACACAAGGTGGAAAGATTATATGCAAACCAGAGCGGCAGTCTAGCCCAAACTGGGGTGAAATTAGCACAACTGATAGCTGGAAGGTTTAGAATGAACCGTAACCTCTGGCATTGCTCTAGGCAACCTAGTAGACCATTGCTCTTCCGAAATTAGAGAAACGGGAAGTCCATGTGAGAGTCAGGCTTGGTCGCACCCCAACGGGGCAGACCATCCCCAACTGCCAGGACACATCCCTTCATCCTGAAACCCCCAAGCAACCTCCGATATCTTTTAGCCCAGAGCAGTGCCAGTGGTTAAAGCGTACTGCTAACCTTCCGCCCATCACATTGTTTGGGTTATATAGTTTGACTGGAAAGGGGGGGGGCTGTGCAAATAGAACTGCTAAATCGCACTTCTTGATTCGCTCCAGTGTTATAGGGTTGCCAAGCAAACAGGACCCATGGCAGGGGGACCTAGCGCCTCACAACCCGTATGCAGACATGGGGTTGCAAAATAATTCACCCCTTCACCGATGCAGAGAGAAGCAAGTGACACGCCTAAGCCATCTTCTTCTTCTCAATTATCAGAGGTGTGGGCGGACCCACACAGGCGCTTCCCCATCCTAAAGGATGATGTGCACCAGACCCACCAATCAGTACTTAGCACACAAAATCACAACTCCTCCCACCGCCCCGTCTGCCTCACAAAATCCAACATCACATTGCTCCTCCTGCCTCTCAACCCGTCACCTCCCAGCAAAGCCCTCCCACTCAGCTCAGCCACACCCAGCACAGTCAACTGAACCCTCATCAATTCTCTCTTCAACATGTCTCTCACACCTAAGCAGGAAATGTCCCACAGTCTCAGGCACCCCACACACCGCACAATCCCTCAACTAACGCTTCCCTACTCGAAACAGTCATTCAGCCCCACATGCCCTATCCTCAACCGATTCAGCATCACCTCCTCCCCACTCCTCCATGCCAGACTCCCGGCATCCACCTTCACCGACACTTTCCCACGAACACCAAACATCCACCTGCCCTTCACCCCACTCGCCCACCTCTCCTGCCACTCATCCATGACCCGTCTCACCATCACAGCCTTCACCTCATCCACACTCAAAGGCAACCTCACATCAACCGCTCCCCTCCTCATACCCTCACCCGCCGCCAGATCCACCAACTCATTACCCAAAATGCCACTGTGACTGGGGACCCACGCCAACTCCAAATCCATTCCCCCACGCACACACTGATCAATCTTCCTCCTGATATCCAAAATCACATCCTTAAGCCAGGCCAATGCTGCGGGATAGGGCAGCACAGACGCCGATTGATTGCCACAAACCCCACATAGAGGAAGGAGGGGCAAGTATGGCCACAACTTACCTCCTTGGAGGAGGAAGGGGGAGGGGTGTCTGCACTTCGGAAACCTCTGGCTCAGCACACACCCGACTTATTAACCCGGTAAGCACAGAAGAATGCCATTCATGGGCTAACGCAAACAACGAGACCCCTGCCGCCCGGCTGACGTGTTTAATTAAGAGTTACACACTGGAAACGACCTTTACAATAAAAGACGAAATGGGAATTAATGAACCTTCAGGTTACACGAGCATTTAAAGAAAAAAAATAATGGTGTACAGCCAAGTGGAGGCGGCACGAGGTTTCTCCAGCTAGGGCACTGGCCACACACTTCAAGAACCACAAGGCACAACGGCCAATTTCCCTGATGTTTGCACATGTAACTTTCGGCGCAGCTGGGAGGGGGTGGGGGGGGGGGAGAAGAGCTCCAAGAACAGGAATGCAGCGAGTGAAGCCCCTACTTCAACCCATCTCCGCCTTCCCCACGCACAGATTAGATCCAGATGCCGGCGTGGGCGGTGCCGTGGGATACACACAGGAACACGCTGGGGGGCTGCGGGCCTGCAGGCCAGCCGCTTCGAAATGTCCGGGAGGGGGACGGAAGAGAGAGCGAGCGAGAAGGGGAACGGGGGCGAATGGGAGCGTTCCTCGGATTCCTTTCGCGCGCGCCATCCGCTGGCGGGTCTGGACCCAGTCAGAAGTCTGCGTCTTCTGGCGCCGGGTTCCATGGCTGTGCGCAGGGCTCCCCTTCCAAACACGGCGTGTGCTTCAAGCGGAGCTTTCCAAACGCCAGCCTTTCCCCTCCTGGAAAGGGATTTCTCGTCCCTTGGTGTCTGGCAGCTCGCCGTGTTTATGTAGAAGCGGGACAATTTTTTGGCACACACTTTAATGCGATTATTCTACTTCCTCAACAAGAACGATCTCATTTGCTGAAACTAAGGGAGAGGTGAACCTAGGAGCGCACTGCCCTGCATTCGTGGGAGCAGTGGGAGGAGAACCAGGGAGCGCCCTCTCCTGCAGTGAATGTGAGCAGTGGGAGGAGAACCAGGGAGCGCCCTCTCCTGCAGTGAATGTGAGCAGTGGGAGGAGAACCAGGGAGCGCCCTCTCCTGCAGTGAATGTGAGCAGTGGGAGGAGAACCAGGGAGCACTCTCCTGCAGTGAATGTGAGCAGTGGGAGGAGAACCAGGGAGCGCTCTCTCCTGCAGTGAATGTGAGCAGTGGGAGGCGAAGCAGGGAGCACACTCCTACAGTGAGTGAATGTGAGCAGTGGGAGGCGAAGCAGGGAGAGCACTCCTACAGTGAGTGAATGTGAGCAGTGGGAGGCGAAGCAGGGAGCGCTCTCTCCTGCAGTGAGTGAATGTGAGCAGTGGGAGGAGAACCAGGGAGCGCTCTCTCCTGCAGTGAATGTGAGCAGTGGGAGGAGAACCAGGGAGCGCTCTCTTCTGCAGTGAATGTGAGCAGTGGGAGGAGAACCAGGGAGCGCTCTCTTCTGCAGTGAATGTGAGCAGTGGGAGGAGAACCAGGGAGCGCTCTCTTCTGCAGTGAATGTGAGCAGTGGGAGGAGAACCAGGGAGCGCTCTCTCCTGCAGTGAATGTGAGCAGTGGGAGGCAAAGCAGGGAGCACTCTCTCCTGCAGTGAGTGAATGTGAGCAGTGGGAGAACCAGGGAGCGCTCTCTCCTGCAGTGAATGTGAGCAGTGGGAGGAGAACCAGGGAGCGCCCTCTCCTGCAGTGAATGTGAGCAGTGGGAGGAGAACCAGGGAGCGCCCTCTCCTGCAGTGAATGTGAGCAGTGGGAGGCGAAGCAGGGAGCGCTCTCTCCTGCAGTGAATGTGAGTAGTGGGAGGCGAAGCAGGGAGCGCTCTCTCCTGCAGTGAATGTGAGTAGTGGGAGGCGAAGCAGGGAGCGCTCTCTCCTGCAGTGAGTGAATGTGAGAAGTGGTAGGAGAACCAGGGAGCGCCCTCTCCTGCAGTGAATGTGAGCAGTGGGAGGAGAACCAGGGAGCGCCCTCTCCTGCAGTGAATGTGAGCAGTGGGAGGAGAACCAGGGAGCGCTCTCTCCTGCAGTGCATGTGTGCAGTGGGAGCAGTGGCGTAACAAAATGTGGGGGCCCCCTGCAAGCCATGCTGAGCCCCCCCCCCCCCCCAACTCAGCAACAAATCACTGGTCGTGCCAAACTCTGGGCCGGCAAAGATTATCACGCTTGCGAAATACGCACAAACGTGCTGCTGAAGGGATATGCCACACACTGCACTAGGAGAAAGATATAAATATGTGTTTTAATGCAGTATACAGCACACTTTCTGAGAAAAATTGCCTAAAAAGCCAGAGTGTTTGCAATTGTTTTGTAGGGTAACACCAATCCAATAAATGCAAGTCACCAACAGTGCACAGGAACATTAATACTTTGCTATTAAAAATGCCATGCCACAATGAAAACATGTCCAACTGGCTACACAATGTAGACCAGTGTAGACACGTAATATTGTTACAGTAAAGCATGCCAGTCCACATTTAGACATACCTAGACTGGTCGCGCCAAAATGTCAGTGGAAGCATTAACACTCATCAAGAAGAGAACACACATTCAAGCTTGTGGCCTCCATCAACATGGCCAAACTCTTTAAAATCGGCTTTGAACTGATCAATCCTGTTGCCGTATTTACCTCTCCTGTTCCCTCCCAGACCGTCTGTCACCTCACTTCTCTGCTAAAACTCCTGTCCTTCGTCTCCTCTCCCTCTTCCTCTCTTGCCCGGCCATCTCTACCTCTCTTCCTCCTCTTTCTCTCTGACAACACCTGAGAGAGGTTTTTAGACAAGTCCGATCTATGAAAGTGTCATCCAAATAGGTGTTCCCCTGCTCCTCCAAAACAATCAAGGACCATATTGACACCCTCGTTCTAGCCTTGGCTGATTTCTGTAATCACTCTTTTGCCACTGGAATGTTCCCCTCTCCCCTTAACCACTCCCTTATGCACCCACTCCTCAAGAAGCCATCTGCTGATCCTGCCTGCCCAGGAAACTATCGTCCAATCTCCATCACCCCTTTCCTGGCCAAACTGTTGGAAAAGCTGGCCATCTCCCAGCTTACTCTCCACACAGAATCTGTTGGTTGTCTCCATGACCTTCAGTCTGGCTTCAGAGCTGCCAGAGGCACGGAAACTGCTCTCCTGAACACCTGTAAAGATCTGCTTGCTAACCTTGATTCCAGCATTCCTTCTGTCCTTACCCTCCTTGATCTTTCCTCTGCTTTCGACACGGTCAACCACGCCATCCTGATCAATCAACTCCATGAGAACCTGGACATCACGGATCAGGCCCTTGAGTGGCTGACCTCTTTCCTCTTGAACAACCCCTCCCTGGACCAACTTGGTCCCATTCTCTCTGCTCCATCCTCTCACCATGGTTTTTGAACCTCTACTTGGCCCCTTTGGCCCATCTGAACTCTATCTTCTCCTCTAACTTTCAGTGTTTTGTGGCTGACACTCCGCTTTCCTTCAGGCTCCCCTCAGACTCCTCTACTCTCTTGCTCGTTCCTGACTATCCACGATTCAGGATTGGTGCAACGATCCTCTGCCTTAATGTCAGTAAGATAGCGATCCTTCTCATTTGGACTCCTGCCCCGGATTTCCCTCTATCTGGCTGCCCTCCTTGGGCCCTTCCTGTGAGGCAAACAACCTTGGTGTCGCAAACAACCTTGGTGTCGCAAACAACCTTGGTGTCGCAAACAACCTTGGTGTCATCCTTGAATCCACTCTCTTTCTCTGCTCACATCTCGGACGTCGCTGAGAAGTCCCACTACCAGCTGTTCCTCCTCAAAGGAACTCTTCCCTTTCTCACTTTCCTCCAGAAGCTCACGGTCTCCAGAGCCCTGGGTCTCTCTGAGCTGGCCTAGTGCAACAGCCTCTTTCTCAAGCTGCCTTCCTCTACTCTCCACCCTCTGCAACTAATCCAGAACAGGAATGCAAGACTTATCCTTGGCCTCAAGCCCAGGGATCGTATCTCTCCAGCCCTGAAATCTCTCCACTGGCTCCCAGTTGCTGCAAGGATCAAGTTCAACACCCTTTGCATTGTCCACAAGGCTTTCTGGGCCTGGGGTCCGCACTACATCCAACGCTCTCTTCCAAAATATCTTCCTTCTCAAGCCTTTCGCTCAGCTACCTAAAACTCTCTAAGGGTTAGACACTTCTCCAGGCAGAGAGTGGGGGTAGATCTCACTCCTCTGCAGGTGCCTCCCTCTGGAATAGCCTCCCTGCCCCTCTCAAACTTGAGCTGGACCACATGAAGTTCTGGAAGCAGCTCAAAACTTTCCTCTTCTCCTCTGCTTTCTCTCTCTCCCTCCCCTGCTGGCCTACCTGACCTACCTGTCCGCTGTACCAACTGGTTGCTTGGCTACCCTCAGAGTCTCACTGAGTCCAGACTCTTTCTTGATCAGTCACCCTTGCACTGCCTCTGGGCCTACCAAGCACTAGGGGCTGTAACTGTAACCCTACAGTCCCTTGTTCGCCTTGCAATACAAAGAGCCACGCTACCCTGGCTGAACTTACTCCAAGCATTGCTGCCCTGTTTTTCCCCTCCCCTCTACCTTGCACTTCCCTCCTCCCTTTCCCCTTGCACTTCTCGTTCTCGCACTTGCATGATCTGAATGACACAAAGCTTAGTAAGATTGTTTGTCTTGTCCTCCCTCCATCTTCCCTCCCTTTTCTTGTCGCGCCTAGAAACACTTGTGTACCGTCGCATTATAAAGACTTATATCATATTATTTGATCACAGATGCCCAGAAAAATATACAATGCCGCAGTAAGAAATGG
The DNA here is from genome assembly GCF_040938575.1 of Ambystoma mexicanum. Classification (NCBI taxonomy): domain Eukaryota; kingdom Metazoa; phylum Chordata; class Amphibia; order Caudata; family Ambystomatidae; genus Ambystoma; species Ambystoma mexicanum. The sequence goes on from NC_090936.1 coordinate 665,755,027, forward strand.
CTAGACTGGCAGCACCCAAATGGCAGTCTAGCCAGGTAATTCACTTAGCAGCACTGCTTTATCAGAAATGCCCAGTTAAAAAAAAGTCACACCAAACTGAGGAATGACTAGATTGGCTGCACCAACATGCCTCTCTAGCCACTAATACCACATATCATGCCTGCTTAACCTGGACATGGACAACATTATGATTTGTTGCACAATCCTGCCCCCCCTCCACACATCCGCCCTCGCTACCATCCCTACCCCAACCTCCAAAATCAGCTCCTTGGCCCAGAATAACCTCCATGTCACTCTTCCTTGTTCCAGAGCTTACGTATGAGGCTCTTTGCCTCATAGGTAAGTACTGGGATGAGGAAGAGTGGAACTAGGAGTAATGAAGAGTACAGGTAGCTAAGTCAGGCATTACCTCCATGTACCTCTACCTCATCCCAGTACTTGTGTATGAGGCAGAGTGCCCTATACCCAAGTACTTTCTCATACACACCACTGGGACGAGGAAGAATAGGGTTAGGAGTAATGAACAATCAAGACATTAAACACAAGTATTGGTGCAATACCATTGAGTTGACTGGGATTCAGAACTCCGCCTGAAACCTTGTGCTATGTTTGTTGATTCGACCTGGCTGACCTTTAGAGCAGTTGCCAGAAAGAACAGGGCACAGATGTTAAATGGCACCTGGGATTCCCTGTTTACAAGAGCCCAGCTAATTAATACTAACAAAGCATTGCACTGTTAGTACCTGCTTTCAAATGCCAAATGTTTTATGCAATTCAAATCGTGATGTGGGTTTAATACTTGCATGAGTGATTGGAAGGGTAGAGAGGGAACAGGAGACCACCCATTCTCACAGCAGTCCATAAGTGGGTGCTTTGAACCTTAAAGGAGAGAGTTAACTGCTTGTAACATTGAAGATACACTACAATAGTCTCATTAAAATGAGTAAAGAAATTAGATGCCCCCAAACAAATAAGTTTGCCCCTCCCCCACTGCCTATGAAGTTAGCACCTCTCCCAACATTTGAAGGGTTAGCCCCCCCCGAAATGTAGGTTTTGTTGTGCCCCTGAATGCAAACACACACACACCCAGCCATCCATACATTTAAGTGTGCATTATTTCACCATACTGCTCACCCAGGCAGCCATCCATACATTTAAGTGTGCACCCTGTCACCATACATTCACTCCCAGGCAGCCATCCATACATTTAAGTGTGCACCTGTTCACCATACACTCACACACGCACACATCATAGGGTTAAGGGGAGCCCTAATACTTCAAAATGAAATTGGGCCTCATTAGAAACATGCTTGTCTGGAAACAACAGTGCCGGTAAACTTACTTGCACTGTAGTTTCTGGACAGGTATATTACAGCTCTGCGGGCGGTTGGCACCCACCCGCAGAGTTTTGATGGAAGCACCGGCACCGTTGTTAACGGTGCCAGTGCTTCCGTGGTCCCCTTTCCCAATCGAGTCCAACAGGACTCGATGGGAATTGAGACTTACCATTTGCCGGCGCCTGACTTCCCGGACCGCCGGGGTTGTAATAACCTGGTGTTACTGGGAAGTTGGGCACCGGTAAATCATTACGGTCCAGCGGCAACCTGCCGGTAGCACCCGCACGGTTACCGCCAAACCCATAATGAGGCCCTCTGACTTCATAAAGAAATGATTTCCGTTAAGGACCAAACCATAACGGAAATAATTTCTTTGTTAAGGCAGGGTGACTTCAAAAATAAAAAAATTATTTTTGAAGTCATAGGGCTCCCCCCACCCCATGACATGGGGGCCTCGAGCCTAGCGTCTTCCATGCCATGGGGAGGGTGGAACCCTCAGACTTCAAAATACATTTTCTTTTTCTAGTCACTCTGCCTTCATAAAGAAATTATTTCTGTTACAGAAATAATTTCTTTATGAATGAAGACTGAATTCAAAAAGAAAAAAAAAAATAATTTTTTCTCCAGTGGGGCCCCCTCCTAGGACATGTGCTGGAGGGGCCCCCCGCAACGCGGGGACCCCCTCTTACGCCAGTGAGTGGGAGGCATACCAGAGGGCGCTCTACCCATCTGTGTGTGAGAGCAGTAGAAGGCAGACCGTTTAGACATTATAATCCACTGGACCATTCCGATGAGCCTTGTTGAACATGTACATGCGATTCTGCACAACACACTTAAATCAGGAACATAGGGTTGAGTCTGCGCCTCCTCAGATTCTGTGACAAATCAACTCCCGGGGCACCAGTGGTCATGGGATGACTATCTGTTTCTAAACCATCAATCAACCCCACACCTCTAGTACACCAGAAGGGATCCGAACAGATTGAAATATAAGACCTCCTTGTCCAATTTTGGTAACGTGGATGCAATGGCAGGATTTTCTCTGCAAGATCGTGGATTTTTGGTTAGTTGCACCACCTTGAAAATACAATTACCCCCCAATGATAAAAGGGACTGTCCGGTCAAGGTTGTATAAAAATAACTACTTCATTATTACTACAACAGACAGTTCTAGCACACTACAAATACGACGAACACCGAGGACAGTTTCACAAAGGAAAGGGATGCACTCTGGATACTGACAGGAGGGTAGTTGGTAAAGTACTCAGTCTTTCTGTTCAAGGTTATTCGGTTCCAGCACCAGGAGGGCAAAGGGTTGTAACTGTCTCTAGGGGCTTTTGGAGAAGGACTGGCGGGGGGGGGGGCAGAAACACAATGTACCTGATGGCGAAGAAGTTCTTGGTACTCGACAGCATCAAGGCAGTTCCAAGGCACTTTGCAGCCCTTGAGACAGAGTTAGTGGTGGGAGACAGCTGCGGGTACCAGGCGGCAGGCAGTTCGGCAAGCGAGGCTGGACGGATGTCTGCAGGCTTTGCAGCGCATCGGCTTGGGTCAAGAATCATTCTGTCTGTGCTGGTTAGTGGATCTGGAATGCTGGTGGAGGCGGCTTGGACAGCTCTTGTGACTACGGCGTGACAACAGTCAGCGGTGCAGCTGGATGAGGTTCGAGAACTCGACTGTCTTGAAAATGTCCTTAAACGATGGATGATGCTTGTGTGGCACTCCTCCTAGTTCCTTTGTAGGTTTGTGTCCTTTCAAGGCGGACGGCCCAAAGCTCAGGAGAGTGATTGCAGGCCTTTGTCCAGAGACTCCCACCTAGGAAGCTTGCTGGCAGAACCTAGCAGGGCACTATGTGCACTGGCTGGGTACTGGTTCTGGAGCTGCTAGACGGGTACTCCGAGTCCGGTAGCTCCCTCTGTTCCCTGGGAGATGTTTAGGGGATGGATCTTGCTTCCCTCTTGGAACGCCTGGCCTTCCTTCACAGGCGGAAGATGTAAGGTAAACTGTACCTTCAGCCCGGGTCCTAATGAGTCCTTCTTACTCCTTTCAAACTAGTCGTCGGATGATCTATTTCAGCCCGCTTTTAAAACCAAATGGGCCCCAGCGATTGGTGCAGGCTGAGCCCACCTTCATGAACCAATTCTGGGTCCCCACCAACAATCTTCTGTTATGTATGAGGTCCGTACCAGAGTGCTATGCAACAGGACAGACAAGGGGTGACAACATATACCCAAGTCTCACTCATCTTCCGGTCAGTTGTATATCAAATTGTCTCTCTGGTTAACTCTGCCCTCCGTTACTTTTGAATAAAGTACAGGTGTCCCTTGAAGTTTGTGCTGGGAGCAGACTTCCTGTCTCCCTTAAATCACATCCGTCGTCCCTCTGAAAGGGGTCTGCTCTGCAGGGACAACTGCAGTAGCTGCTGGACCCAGACAGGCCATTCACTGCCTTTCATACAGAGAGGTGGGAACTAGCTTCAAGTTGACACATTGCATACCAAAGGGTTGTTAGTCCTGCCTTCTGGTTATCTCTTCCGGCAACCAAGCCTCTCAGGCTTGCCTCAATTATCTTGTTAATATGCACTACCAACAGCCGGAGTAGACAAAAGGAATGCAGATCCAAAAAGCCTTTGATATTTAAATTAGGCAGCTCATGGCAGGAGGAAGGTGGGCCTTTACCCTTCTTGGAATGCTTTGATGTACTTGTGGCTGTCACATTCCAGCCGGAATACGACAGGGGAAGACGGCGCCTGTAGGCTGTGTCTTCCTGGAGTACACATGACTATGCGTTTTGTGCAGAAAGCAGAGGAAATGGGTGCAGAATGGCCGCACACATTTCTCAGAGGCTGATCTCCCATCATTCATTTTCATTATCAAAAAACAAAAAAGCCCAGGCAAGCGCACTCTCCCTACAGGATGTCGTCATCACCCCCAAGCCATCCACAGGTCTCGACCCCCCTCCTCCAAGACATCCACAGCCCCAGGTTTCGCCACTGCTCCCCCCCCCAACCCCCAAAACTATCCACAGCCCCAGGTTTCGCCAGTGACCCCCCAACCCCCCCAAAACCATCCACAGCCCCAGGTTTCGCCAGTGACCCCCCCAACCCCTCCAAAACCATCCACAGCCCCAGGTTTCGCCAGTGACTCCCCCCCAAACCCCCCAAAACCATCCGCAGCCCCAGGTTTCACCACTGACCCCCCCCCCCAACTCACCCCAAAACCATCCGCAGCCCCAGGTTTCACCACTGACCCCCCCAGCCCCCCAAAACCATCCGCAGCCCCAGGTTTCACCACTGACCCCCCCAGCCCCCCCAAAACCATCCGCAGCCCCAGGTTTCACCACTGACTCCCCCAGCCCCCCCAAAACCATCCGCAGCCCCAGGTTTCACCACTGACTCCCCCCAACCATCCGCAGCCCCAGATTTCGCCACCGCCCCCGCACCCCCCCCAAGCCATCCACAGCCCCAGGTCTAACCCCCCCCCCCTCCCAGCCATCCACAGCCCCAGGTCTCAACACCCCCAGGTTTCAACACCCCCCCCCCTCCTAGCCATCCACAGCCCCAGGTTTCAACACGCCCCCCTCCCAGCCATCCACAGCCCCAGGTTTCAACACCCCCCCCTCCCAGCCATCCACAGCCCCAGGTTTCAACACCCCCCCTCCCAGCCATCCACAGCCCCAGGTCTCACCCCCCCCTCCCAGCCATCCACAGCCCCAGGTCTCACACCCCCCCCCCCCCTCAGCCATCCACAGCCCCAGGTCTCACACCCCCCCCCCCCTCAGCCATCCACAGCCCCAGGTCTCACACCCCCCCCCCCTCAGCCATCCACAGCCCCAGGTCTCACACCCCCCCCCCTCAGCCATCCACAGCCCCAGGTCTCAACACCCACCCCCCCACGGGTCTCAACCCCCTCCTCCCCCCACAGGTCTCAACCCCCTCCTCCCCCCAATCAAGCATTCACAGCCTCAGAACTCGTCCCCCCACAGCCACAGCCACTCCCCCCCTCACCCGCCCACCGGACCATCCACAGCCCCAGGGCATCCACAGCCCAAGTCATCCATAGCCCCAGGTCTCGCCCACAAGTCATCCATAGCCCCAGGACTCACCCTAAAGTAGGCACAGCCCCAGCAACAGGTATGACCTTCTGACAGTAAATGCAGCAACCCCTGCCCTGCAACAATATGACCTTCGGGCAGTACATACTCCTGAAGCCAGCACTCAAGGTCTCGCTGAAATACACGAAAAGGTCCAGTTCCATCTCCCTTAAGGTAGAAGCCTCCGCTGACTGAGCTCCAAGCCGCAGCCATGCGTGCTCACCCTAGCCCACTCCCCGCCCGCCTTACCTATGAAGCCGCAAAGTTGCACCGCTATGAGCCCCATGTTGGGGTGCTGCTGTGCGGGTCGGTGAGCTGCTGCTGGTCGGACAGACACCGAGTCCGGGATAACTGCTCTACGCTCCGAAATCCCCAAACCTGCTGGGAGGAGAGAGGTGGGCGCATGCGCAGCGCTAAGAGCCGTGGGGTGGGACAGGATCCCCTACGGGTGTGTAGTCTTTCACGTACAGGGAGGACTTTTGGAGCCAAAGTAAAGTGTTGGGGGGAGGGGCAGGGAGCCTTGGGGCGGGGGCCTTTGGTATGGTAGTTTGTGAGGGGACAGGAGGAATACTGTACGGCACTTGGAACATCTTTCCGAGATGCAGCAAAACAGGTGTGAAAAGGGCAGGCAGATTTTTCGCAGGCGCATGTAATTTTTATAAAATGTGTTCGACACTGATTTCTCCAGTTGTTTCTATTTCGCACGCGGTCTTCCTTCCTTCCTTCCTTCCTTCCTTCCTTCCTTCCTTCCTTCCTTCCTTCCTTCCTTCCTTCCTTCCTTCCTTCCTTCCTTCCTTCCTTCCTTCCTTCCTTCCTTCCTTCCTTCCTTCCTTCCTTCCTTCCTTCCTTCCTTCCTTCCTTCCTTCCTTCCTTCCTTCCTTCCTTCCTTCCTTCCTTCCTTCCTTCCTTCCTTCCTTCCTTCCTTCCTTCCTTCCTTCCTTCCTTCCCTCCCTCCCGCAGGGGCAGTTGTTAAAGCGGGGACACTGCGCATAATGTGGACCGGACCCACTTCACCGTATCAGGTCTGATTCTATTCATGTGTTGGTGTTTTATAGCACCCCATACGGTGAACGCGACGCTTCGTAGCACCCGAGTGTGCAAGGTCCGGGTCTATGGTGGGCGGGGATGTGGGCTTATGTAGAATTAGCAAAGGCAAACACCATCCCATATCAAGGGTGCCTTCTCTGCCCTGATGCACCCCTGCGTAGCAGCACGGTCAGCTGTCTCAAAGCAACCCCACACGTGTCATGTCCCAAATAACATCCTGTTAGGATAGGATATTTATAACGCGCTTAATACCCAGATGTTTCTAAGCACGGACCTGTGGTGCTTCGTGTCATTTTGCTTCGAACGCGAGCACGTTGCCCCTGAGCTATCCTCCCGACACCAGAAATGAATACAAATAATTTAATCCTGTTTTGACATTAACCCCCTCCCCCACTGAAATGAATTTCTCAGTATGGGCAGCCCTCTCCAAGCCAGATAGTTGCAGCATGAAATGTGCACGTATAACTGACTGCAAAGGAGACCCCTCCCTCCTGTGCTCCCCTCGCTGCCCCAAACAACGTGACGTCGCGGCCCAATATCCTGCACCCCATATAATGGCATATCTGCTCCTCATCTTCACCCCTGTTATCCGCTACCCTTTGCCCCTCCCCTCCTTTACTGTCTCTGTAACTTTTCACTGGGATACAAAGTGGTGCAGGGGCCTTGTGTAACTCCTACAGTGCCGGTAAGCCGGCCTCTGGGAGCCATGATTCACTGCGCCCCGCAGGCCCCCATGCAGCCACCGGGAGTCTGGCGCGTTGAACAGCAGACGCCTGTCTGTGATAAAAGGCAGGGACGAGCTTCAGGGCAAACGCGAGCCCGCAGTTGTTTGAGGGACTTCCATTGTTCGGTAGTCATTATTTGGGGGGGGGGGGGCAGGATGTTAATTTGGAGGCGGTAGGGCGGATGCATGTGCAGGACATGGTGGCTTTTGTCTGTCTGCGCTGACATCAGACGGCAGCCTTGTAATGTTCGCTCTTCCCGGCTGGGGTTTTGGGGGTGGGGGTGCTCACATCCCGGCCGCTGACAGCCGAGTGATTGAACCATTTGGCAAAACGCTGTTTGCTCCAGGGTGTACTGACTCCTCCTGCCTCCCCACCCCCACGAGACGAGGCTTCTAGGCCCCCGGCCTTCCTCTTGCAGAGCCCACGCTGCCTTGTTTGGTTGTCGCTAGCAGAACACTTCTTTAGCCAACACACAGCCCCCAGCCCTCACATGTGTGCAGTGCACCACTCCAAAAGGAGGGCGAAGATCTCGTTCGCGCAAATGCTTTCCTTCTTTTTTTTGTTGTTGAATACAGTATGTGTCTGCGACAGCAGGCAGAGCCGGCCTTAGGGCAGGGTGGGCCGGGCGACCGCCCGGGGCACCAAGCCCCCAGGGCGCCATTAGCCCCCTGCCACACCAGTTCCAGGGAGTCTTTCATGGGCTCCCCCCCCCCCCAGCTGGCACAGTGGGAGGGAAGGCGCGGCAGGCGCCCTTTTGTTATTAAATGCGCCCACGGTGGCAGGGCCCAGCACCCCATTCACATGATTACCTCCCTGCTCCATAGCAGGAGGGAGGCGGTTTGCATTGGAGTAGGGCGCTCATGCATTAGCATGAGCATCCTATTCCAGTGATTAACCCCCTGCGAGGTGCCAAAGCGGGGAGGTAGAAAAAAAGTGGCGCATCCGCCCCCCCCCCGCGCCTCCCCTGTTGACCATGGGCGTGTGAGGACGGGGGGGGGGCACAATTCACCCATTGCGCTGCTGCCGCTAAGGCCGGCCCTGGCAGCAGGGTAATCTTAAGCACTTATGGGGAACCTGTGGGCCCCCCTCCACCAAACCAAAGAAATGAGGGGATCTGAACATCTTGTCATGTCCCTTCACTTCTGCTTTCTGAATATCTCGGATGAACGCGAGGGCCACTCGACAGCGTTAGGACGTCGATCCGACTGCTGTTTCAGATCCTGGCGAGGACAAACGACGAACCAGATGCTACGCGGCATATATTTACATTTCTTCTGCAGAATTTCAGCTGGCGGTATTTATATAGAGTTCCCCTACGAATTAACTGAACTTCATCAAACTATGATATCATAGCCCCAGAACCGAGGGGGTCTTCTCCTTCCTGTGGCCTCAGCCGGGAGGAGCTGGCTTTTACCAATTCCGAAGTGATAAATTGGATAAAGAAGGAATGCAAGGATTATTCACACATACAGAAGAAGATCCAGGCTATGGAAGGACACAGGGTCAATATCAACACTTCCACCCATTGACTGTATAAATCCATTGTTGTTCCAACAGTTTGTAACCATTTCTGTCCTGTCCTGAGGAAGACGACTGTCAAGCCATCTCTCTCTTTTTCCAAAGAGACATACGCCTTAGACACTTTTTGAGGTCGTCGAAACTACCTACTTAGTGATACCAGTGTAGCACATGAGAACGGTGTTAGCTACACTAGGTACCGGTGGTTGACTGCTTAGGTCGAAATGGTGACAAGTGCTGTAGGTTGCATTTTCTATCATTTCTGCACTGCAAGCCTGTCTGATAATTCTTAAATTCAATTTTCTATATATTATGCCACTCCAGAACAAGAGGCTGGAGAGCTATTGTAATTTTGCACTTAGCACTTTCTTATTTTTCAGTTTTTACTCTAAACTGATTGAACAATTCTAGTTATACTTAGAATTGATTCTTGGACTGTGCATGTAGTTTGAGACTGGGGATAATAATAGGACCCCATAAGGGATTCCTCTCCTTTTCTAAACTCCCTTTCCCCTTTCTCTTTCTGTCTCTTTCCTGTTTCCGCCCCTCGTACAGTTGACGGGGGGGGGGTCTGTTTTAATGCTGTTGTATTACGGATTCAGCACTATGTTTTATGTGATTTAATATGTGAATAATAAAGATAATCTGATTTTATATTATCCTTGACCTGGCCTATCTCCTCATTGGGCTCTTACATTAATGGTTACTCACTTCGCTTGATTTTTCTAGCGGTTTATCCCGCGTGGACCTATGGCTGCTCCCTCACAATCCATAGCTTGATATGGTGCCTCGCATTGATCAAAATACTCCCAACACGTTTAGTCCCCATTACCCTCTTTATTTCTGCTGTAATCAGAATGATACACAAGTAGCATTTCAAGGGCAACTTTGGCAGTCCATGCTAAGGGTACTTGTGTTCTACTATAGGTACAGGGCACTTTTCCTCAATAGCAGCCACGAGGGAGGCATACTGGCCAGCCACAGTATAAATGCAGGACACAGATCGTATGAAAACGATGCACATAATCCAGAATAGACAGAGGACTCCGATTAGCTGCCACAGATAATGCAAAAGTCCTCAGGCATGGGTGCAGGAGACCAATGCGCAGTAAGGAGAAAGCTGCACACACCATAGCCTGCATAGCGGATGAAGATTAGAAGCTGCCAGGAAGGTGACCACAGTCTTGACAGACTGAGATTAGACGATTTTTCAACGGAATACATTTTAGACACTTTCCGTTGAAACCAAATGAATGATTACCTGAAAGGACAGCCAGCCAGCCAATGAGGACTGGGTGCATTCAGGCATTCCTAAAGACAAAGGACAGGGGAGTTTTGCGAACCTCCCTCACTTCCTGCCCTTCCAGACACACTGGAGCCAGAGGTGGGTTTCAGTACTGAAGCCAGCCAAAGACAAAATGAACAATGGGCTCAAACCTGATTTGGTGCTCAGAGTAAAACCCAAGAAAGACCTCACAAACAGAAAATGGCAAGAAAAGAAGACGGGGGCCATTTTGACAAAATGGTCACCCATGGGTGCTATACTGCGCTGAAGATTCAGCCTACGGTAGAAAAGCACAATGGTAGAAAAATTAAACCACTGCCACCAGCCATTTAAAGTAGTGAGGGTAAAATAAAAAATGTTACATGAGTAGGTAGGAAAAGGAGCTACTAAGTAACACCCCAGCGCGCCACATAAAATGGTGTGTGCTGGACCTACAAAGAGAAAAGGTAAGTAAAGTCAATTTCACTTTACTATTATTGGGAGCAATAGTACACCCAAGAAAAGGTATTTAAACCTTATGGGAAATCTAAATGATTTCTCTCTGACACTGCACTGAAGGTGCTGTGTGTCACCATACAAAAAGTAGATGCCTGTGGAGTTTGTCAGACCTCAAAAATGAAGGAACACATCATCCAAATCAGGTCAAAACATATGAGAGAGTGAGAAAAGGGTCCCACTCACTCCAGGGTTAAAATGAAAAAGTCCTAAAGTCCAGCAAAAGAGCTGGGGATCTATAGAGTGGGAGAAATTAAGCACTCAAATTATTTTATCTGCAAAAAGTTGTCCCAGTCATAACTTTTGGTGCTGAGGCACGGTGGAATATAAGTGAACAAATGTGGTAAATGTGGCGATTTTGGCGCTATGTGTTGAAGATGCCACAATCGACATCTATGACGATCCTGAGACACGAACTAGCAATACATTCGCTGCATATCAGAGTGGTTTGGAACTCAATTGCGATAATGCGCAAGATGGCTTTAAAGTCATTGGCACCGGCATACCAAATATTTGGCAATGAGCACGATCCTAATAGCCAAAATTTACTTAACCTATGGTTTCGCAGGCTACTGTCATTTCTGACGGCCGCTGATATAAACAATCAAGATATTCTAAACCGCCCGCAAAGTGCCAAAAGTAATTTGAAAACTGGGCCTGGATTGTAAACCAGGAAACGCAACAAAAGTTGCACTCAGCAAAATTCTTGGGTTGCGAACACAAAAAACTAAATGAACAACCACGATATCTATTGCATTGTCCATCTCGCCATCATCGAGAACAATTTCTCAGGTTTCAGAAAAATATCCTGAAAACAAAAGAAATACTTTGGCAAAGAAAGGACACATCTATAAAAGATAATCTGTGCCGATTTTGTGGACTGTCTATTGAAACCTCTAAACATTTGTTAATTGAGTGAAAACAGACAGTTAATCAACGTTCACTTCACCTTGTAAAGTATGCTCCTCTACATGAAGACATGGATGGGTGGTGGGCTAGGAGTATTTCTGGGAATAACATAAAACTCGTCTGTGCAATTGTGAACTACATGGACATGATTTTGAAAGTGGATTCCTAATGGAGCTCACTATTGTTAAAGCTGTGACTTTTTGAATGGCATCGTGATTATGCCATGAATGAATATAATGAGATGTGAAACTTCAATGCTAAGAAATGAGAGAGTGAATATTAATAATATTGCTTTGGAATATGTTTTTTTATGTTGTTGTTTTAGGATGTGGATGAATTTTCTCTTTTCTTCTTTGACACAAAAGTTTGATCCTTGTGTTTAAACTGTAGTGTCTTTCAAAAAAAAAAAAAAGAAAATTCACCCTAACATCCACTCTGCAATTTCTGCATTTTATGACTTTCTTTTCCAGTTTTTACCATGAACATAGAATAATCAAATTTTATAGAAGTGACTTGGAAAGTACACAAATCACATAACCCAACATGACCATTTTAAAAAACAAAATGTTATAGAAGCATTTTATGCTAAATGTAACTGACTGTAGCTTCCTTGTCTCCTTCATCAAGGGAAGTGTATAAGTAACAGCATCCTAATTTATTTATTGGTCACTTATTAGGTAGGCACTTATACAATTAGCAAAACTGTTTCAAAGCCCCCACAGGGCAAACAGGGTGGGGACAAGGGAAGGTAGACAATGAATTACAGCAAGGATAAATAAATTGCATTAATAGTACAAACAAATATTAAGAACAAGAGGGAAGGGGAGACAAACCTACTATACCTGATGAGTGTTCAGAACGTGCAAGTGCAGAGGGGGGGCTAGGGGAGAGGGTTAAGGTGCTTTGGTGCTCATAGAGAAGTGCTCAATATAAGTGCTGAGAGGAGAGGAATGTAAGTGCAATCATCAATGAATGGGTGAGCCATGTAAGTGCTGTATAAAGAAAGACAGCGGCTGGGATGAGAGATGTGGGGGGATTTTCAATGGGTGGACTTGACTGTGTCTCCCCACCCAATTAGCCCAACATCTCTCATGACTCATGCCGTCTGCAATTTAGACTGTCTTTGGAATTGTCGTTCCTATGTATCATGGCTCCTGAAAATAAAGCGGATTATAGGCACACTCTTATTGCAGTTCAGGTCTGCACGTCCAACTCCTATTTCCATCCTTGAATCACGTAACATGAGACCGCATTTCGGCCTGTTTTGCAGCATTTCATTGTCTTGAATTATTTTATTATTTTATTACTTGTTTTAATGAGATTTGTCATTTTTACAAGAAAGAACATGGAAAACAGAAGTGTAGAAGGTAGAATTAAGGAAAAAATAAAAAAAAGACGCTTTCTCTGCATGGGAGGCAAGTTCAGTTTCGCTTATTAATTAAAAGTCCCAAGGATTTGTCTCAGTAGCTGCGCAGTTGCAATTGTCCATGTCGTTTTTTCACCGCCAATTAGTCTTTCCCACCACACCGATTCTTCTTGAGTGCAAGAAGAGGCTAGATGCGCCAACAAGTATTTTGATCTGATAGTCTTGGTTCCAGGGCAGTTGAGGAGTAGGTGCCGTATTGTTTCGATCTGATCATCTTTTGGACAAAAGCGGCATTTGTTTGAATTAGCTAAGCCTCCGACTGGCCAAATCTCGTTAGTTTCGAGAAGGCTATGACAGACTCTCATGAAGATGTTCCTTACCAACTTGTTTGGCAATTTTTCCAGATAGTTCGGTACCCATTTAGTTTCCTCAACTGTGGCGGAAGATGGCCTGTCGATTCGAACTCTGCAGCGGTGTCTAGGGTCTTTATCCATTCGAGTTCCTCCATTTTTCTTTTTATCTTCATGGGATTTTGTATCAGCTCGGCCTTGAGTATTTAGATTTCGTTCAGCCTTGCTTTGCAGCCTTGTTCCCATGCTTTCAGCATATTGCACCTGGTTCCCGTTGTTTCTGCTCTAATCATATTTAATATGCATGGACAATTTGGGAGCAGCGTTTTTCTATAGAGCATCATGCAGTTTCTTTCGATGGTCGCTTGGAGGGAGAGGAGGCTTAGTTCCTGTCTAATTAACACCATGGATGTGGATTTAGGGAGACCCAACATGGATCTCCAAAAATAGCCTTCAAGCTTAATCCATACATTTTCAGGTGTTTGGGGCATGGCCTGCATGCCGTAGGTTAGGGATGGCACCACGTTAGATTGATAGAAAGTGATTGTGGGAACTAAGGAAAAACAACCATATTTTTTATCCACAGCTCCTGCTTGGGCAGACAGCTTTCTTGTTTTGTCCAAAAGAGTTTGTTGCATTGCTGCGTTAGTTCTGGAAGAGTCGAGGGTCACACCAAGATATTTGAATTTGTGAACCTTTTCAAGTTCCAAGCCTTCGAGGAACCAGTGCAGCCGTTCATTTCTCTTTTGTGATTTTTCCAAAACCAGGATTCTTGTTTTGCCAACATTGATTTGCAAGTCATTTACGTGTATATAGGAGGCCAGGTTGTCGAGTTGGCGCTGTAGGCCGATTGGAGTATAGTCCATTAGTATCAAGTCATCGTCGTACAGCAAACGCATAGTTTTTGTCGAACCCATTGTGGGTGCAAAGGATCTTATGGTGGCCTCGGAATCTTTAAAATCGCCCATACATGCAATGAAGAGAGCCAGCGCTAGCGGACAGCCCTGCTTAACTCCTCTTGCAGCTGTAATTTCATCAGAGAGCCAACCCAGTTGGTTTAGGCGCACTCTCAGTTTGGTGTTCTCATGGAGAGCGCGGATTGGCTGGAGGATGTCGGAAAGGCATTTCCACACACCTAATTTCTTCCATAGGGTTTCTCGATTGACCTGGTCAAAGGCTTGAGCCAGGTCAATGAAGGCCACAAAGACTTGAGGAGCCCCTTCAATGATCTTGCTCTTCAATGCGCTCATAAACATAATGTTCGCAGTGGTCCCAATGTTTTTGTAAATCCTGTTTGGAATGGGTCTGCGCAAGGGGCAGTCTTCGCCCACAACTGGAATCGTTTTAAGAGGAGGGCCCCAAAGACCTTACCAATCACGTCTAATAGCGGGATAGGGCGGTAGTTACTTGGCTCCTCTTTGCATCCCTTTTTGAATATAGGAATCACGATGGGTGAGGTCCAAGATGTTGGGATAGACTTTGATTCTGAACATCTTTTAAAGATTGCACTGATGAAGGTCACCCATTCCTCTGGATACTGTTTGAGGTCGCTGTTAGTGATGCTGTCCGGACCCGGGGCTCTAGTTGGTTTGAGTCTGCGAATGACATCTGTTATGTGTTCTTTGTCACTCAGATCAGCCCATTGTTCCATTTGGCTTTTTTCCTCTATGATCTTAAGTGTTGGGATCTGCTGGAATATTGTTTTGACAAACTTCATCCAGGTCTCCTCGCCGATGTTATTTATTGGAGCATCTTCCACAGTCGAGTCCACAGATCTAAGTAGGGACCAAAACTCACGAGGGTTATGACCACTCACATTCCTCAGCATTTCTTCAGCATCCTGCTGATAGAGACTGAGGCAATGGTTCTTTGCCCAGGATTGTAAGATTTTTCCGCTATGCGTAACTGTTCAAGATTGACTGGTGAAGGATGCTTTTGGGCCAACCGCTTCACTTTCCGAAGGTCCCGTCTTTTTCCTACCAGAGTCTTACAGTAGGCATGGTTACGGGAATTTGAAGATGGTTTATTTTTTTGACAATAGATGTGTACGGAACCAGAAGTGGCTGGTAATCCGGTGCTGCTGGAACGTCGTTTGGGTGTAGTGCCTCTGTGCTCTCTAGATAATTTGTTGTTATGGCCGTTATAGATCTGGCAGACAGTTTGAGACTGTTTCTTTGCGAATTACATTCTACTCGATTTATCATTTGCAATTTCGGAGCCAAGCGGGATTTCCACGTGAAGGCCAGGAGGTTGTGATCGCTGGCAATTGACTTTAGGACCTCGAATGAAACAGCTTGGGAGACTAGTGATCTTGTTGAAAAGATGTGGTCTATATCTGCATGTGAGCTTTTCCCTTTCCCAAGCTAGGGCCCGATCTAACTTGGAAAATAAGTCTCCTTTGTTCAGAAGATCTCTTGAAGACATGAGGTCTAGCCACTTTTTTCCTCTCTCTTCTCTATGCAGTAAGGGCGACCTCCACACCGACTTGTCGTCTTGAGGGCAGCATACAGCATTTAAGTCTCCGCATATGATCATGTTTGGAACCTGGTGTTCCATGTAGGCTTCATCAATGGCCTGTTCAATCATCAATCGAAAGGTCTTATCATCCATAGCTTGAGGGTTCCAATAGGTGTTCATAATGACCATCGGGGTAGATGAGATCATGGCCTTTTCACTCGTAAATTGATCCCAGCGTAGTAATCTAGCAAGTAGGTCCGAGCGTATCGCTGTGATTATACCTGAAAACGGGCATCCCTGTGCCCCTTTTCTTGCTGGAACAAAGGCTATGTCATAGCCATCCATCGCTGATTTATCAGTCATCCAGGATTCCTGTATAGAGAGTATATCAAAGAGTCCCAGATTAACACCGCCCTCCTTTGTCAGAGGATGAAAGTCCTGTGTATTCCAAGACCCCAAGGTGAGCGCCTCTTTCACTAGAATTTGTTGTGAAGTTATGGACTCAGATTGATAACCGATAGAGGACCGGGCGCATTGCTATTACTTCCAATTGGCAGTTAGCGCCTTCAGAAGCCAGGACCAAAGCTGTAGAAGTGGGGCCTGCTTTAGGTTTTCTTGAGGCGCGCTTTTATCGACTTGAGGGACTTGTAGGATGTTTCGTTGAATTTTGTCCAATGGGCCTTGCGGGAATCGGCCTATCCCCAGGTGGTCCTTATAACTGATGTTCTCTGAATGCTTGTCGTTCCCTGTATGCTGTTTGGAGGGAACAAAGCGCGAGCTCGAGCAGAAGCTAGTTATTAATTCCCCTAGAGGGTCATCGACTGATCTTTTGGTCTGTTTGTCTTTTGTGATGCCTTCATCGATCTTCTGAGGCAATGATTAATGATAAGTGTGCTCAGGATTTGCATGACGTTTGGACGTTGTTTGCCTGACATCCCCATAAGGCTCTGCCACTATGCATTGTCTTGAATTAATAAACTTGGCACTCATGATGTTCTTTCCTCGCACCTTAACAAGGGCTGATTCAGCTTCTCACTGTTCTTCAAGGATAGATAACCGGTTCTTGGCTGCTCCATTCCTTGACACCAGGCCAGACAGCTATTCCAGGCCTTGCCTCGATCTTCAGCTGTATTCTTTCTACGACACACAGCCCTCCGATCCCTCTTTCAATGTGGGTCAGAGCTTACTAAATATGTGACCCAATGTCCAGAATTCTATATAATGTCGGCACCGCCTGCAGTCTATTCACTACGTATAGCTAGCCTTTAACATTACTTAGTCTACTGGCGCTGCTTCATCTGTGCAGTTATAAAATGGCTTGCATTTTCTGCAGTGCTCTTCACATGTGCAATCTTCTTTCCACATATGAAAGTTTACTCAATTCTTTACTTCGTTATCAGTTTCTATAAGGTCTATGTATTCTCTTCTTCAGCCACACTTCCCAGTGTGTTATGCTTGCTTCTTGTGATGTCACCAGCTTCTCTTTCTCTCACCTTCATAGTCCTTCAGGGATCTCCTGCAAGAGACTGTCATCTCTACGGGGATACATCATATAGGGTCTTCTCAATGGATACCTTGTCTCAAAGGCTCTGCGTGGAATAGGCACCATCACTGGTGTTGTGCATGTCCTAATTTCCGGATTCCAACATATAGGCTGAATGGGGGCGGGGCCTCCTGCAGAGTCATTCACCTGCTCCTCTACACCCCCCCCCCCTCTGGTTGATTTATCCACCACTCCTTCATCAGTCTTCACATCTTAGTATCCTCTCTTGAAGAAGTGCTTCTTCGGAGTCCAGATCTTCATCACTCCTTTCAGGGATCCTGCTGATTTTACATGTTTATCAATGCTCCAGGTCATATGACTGCCCTGTCCCTTCGGATTACAGTAAATTCATCATACCACATACTTCCTGTGATTTCTTGGATGCAGGAACTTTGTTCCCTCAGGTGCTAAGATGATGGCCTCTACATATTTTCTGATTTCTTCATCCGTCATTTCCGTGGGTCCAAACCCTGATTCGACATCCATCGTAATCTTCATTCCTACTGCCTGTTTTGCTGTCTTCTTGCACTGTGTGATTATTATCCTGATCACACAGAATCCAAACATTATCATCACTAATACGTCTCCCAGGAACTTGAAGATATTCGCCATCCATTGTGGAACCCATGAGAAGATAGACGCGAACCAACTGTCATCTGCAATGTCTTCTGTCTCATCTTCCATCTGATCGTGCAGCTTCATCAGCAATGTTATGGCCTCTGTCAAGGTCCCATTCTCGTCATCATGAGAAGGTATGAACGTGCAACATGATCCTCCGATTTCGGCACAAACTCATCCATCGCTGTGATCATATCAATGCCATATCTGTTCTGGAGGGTCATCAGCCTTACGGCCCCCAATTCTTCTTTGATAGCATTGAATCCCTTTATTGTAGTGTTGATCGTCTGCAGGAGCTCCCAGAGAGTGATCTGTAACCACTCTGCATTTGCCATTGGCTGGATACCCTGCATAAAGATAGTTGCAGATATTGCTGAAGTCTGGCTGAACAACCTGTGCACATATGGAATAGAATCAAAGGCTTCTATCGATTTAGCTAAAAAGTAATTCTCCCTCTTTGTTCGGTTAAGACATTTGAATAATCTTCTCCTCCTCAAATGGGCATCTGCTTTCGAAAACTCTCCAATATTCAGGTCACTCTTAGGAATCACCATGGCTGGAACATGGATAAGCACTATAGAGCATATCCTTCCCCAGTTCTTGGCAGTTTCATGTAGGGTCTGGACCCACAAGCCCAATAGTGGTCCATTAAGACAATTGTTCGATCCTTCATGCCTGGTACATCAGAAATTGGCAACACTGATGATTTTCTCGTACTTTCTTTGTGCCATTATTTCTAAAACCCAAGGATACACTTGCTAGAGGTACTATCCGCAACGGTCCTCCTTTATCATCGACCCATGTCAACAACTTCGCAATCTTCGGCGGCCAGTGATGTTTGAATTCATTCTCTGAAGTGTCTATAACTGGCTCGAAATATCCAGTTAATGCTGCTGCTTTTCACACAATCAGGACTTCAGCCCATCCTTCTGGAGTCAGCACTGTTCCTTTGATTTGCAATTTGCCTCTTTAATAGAATCTCGGTATCTCTTCTTTATTCTTGCCTTGACAATTTAGCATCTTGTTTACTTCCCCTCTGATTCCTGCTCTGCTCATTCCAGGCTGTTCATATCTTATTACTAGATTCCTTGTTTCTGGCTTCTCTTTTGTCTTCAAATCTTGCACATAGTTATCTTCACTTTGAGATGTCGTTTTAGTTATCCATACCAGGGATGCTGTTCTGCCTTGGAACTGTCCTCTTTTCATGCAGAGTGCAACATGGGTCAAGCAATTAGCTTTTTGCACTGGTACCTCTGTAGCTATGAATATCTTAGAGGTTCCCATTGCATAAGGTATGAGAGCATAATGTTCTCTCTCCCACCTTTTTCATGTGCTGATACCACATGTTGTAACCCAAGTGTGCTGTACTATCTAGATAAGTGTGTATCCCATCATTGTCTTCCTCTGCACTCCTGTGTTTTCATAACAGCATTTCTGCAGCCCATGGAAACAACTCTAAAGCAGCCTTATGCTGGGGAGACAACACAAAGGGCTTTGGCTTATCAGTGATGGGCAAATCTACATGCATTACTTGAGTGGGGAGGATCAGAGGGACCTCTGCCTTCTTTGGATCAATAAAATAATAAATCAGAAGAAACAAAAAGGAACAAAGCATAATAGTGCATATGTATATTGCAAACCAATTTATTAATCCTGACCACTTGTGCCATTCTCGTGTCTCTTGGGCTTGCTCATTCTCTGAAATCGTAACATGTTCAACATTCCTCCTATTTTACTACAATTTAAGGAAGGCAAAACACTTTACTCCAGTAACTGCAGTAGATTGGGCAATTGTAGTAACTCCTCTACTATTGCTAAAGCAGCCTATTTAGTACAGGGCCATTCTTAGGATCTTGTAAAAAAAAAGTGTGTATTTCCACATCTCTGCTAACAAGGGCCAGATAAGCTAAACTCGAGACGATGTACATCACTTTCTGGGAGGACCATAAATTCACCCGAACAAGTATTCAGTAAGAAACAAATCGGGGTACTCTTCACGTTTCCAATTTTTAATCAAATGTTGTCATTCAGGCATAATCATGATATATTACCATTTCTCTAAAGTTCATTTTCAAAGATTCCTGTGACTCAAGCAAAAGAGTTGCACGCCTGCTATAATGTCTATAAGGAGTTTCCAGGGGGAACCACAGTCCAAATGCAAATCTGCATTTATCAATGAACTCGTAGCTTTATCATGCTTCTTCTTTTTCATCGATTGAGCCTACACATGCTGAAATTCTCCTTCTTGTTTTGCTTCTGGATCGATGGCTGGGGGTGCTGCGGTCTCGCCGGTGTATAGCCTGACATCGTTCAGGTGGATCCAAGGACGTCTGCCTTGAACTTTCCCTGCTGAGGGAGTAATATTCTCTACAATGAATGGACCATCAAACCTTGCCTCGTGCCACTTCCTAGTGAAGTTTTTAATTAGCACGGTGATAATAATCAGCAAATCAGCAAATAATCTAGGTGCTGATATAAGTTCAGAACAGTTTGTTGCTGAATGGTTTTCATCTGTGTTCTGAGACCGACCCCCCTGACGCTTGAGTTGATCTGAAATGAGAGAGGTGCTAAACGTCATACATGTCAAATATTCATTTAATTAATTTCCTAAAATGTTTGCTGTACTCTGGGCATCACTTCTTCTCCTCGGTGGAGGAGCCAAAGGCGTTCTCATTCACCTTCCTGTCACTAGCTCATGGAGTGTGAGGTGGTGGTCTGACCCAGACTGATTTCTTAGGGCATATAAAGCTAATGGTAGGAAATATAGCCATCCCTTTTTAAATGTTAGCTTAAGCTTGGCAATCCTTTCCTTAAGGAGGCTGTTGACTCTCTCACATATCCTGTTCACTTGCGGGTGATAAGCAGAAGAAAACATATGCTTTATGCTCAACAATAATCCTATCTGTTCAAATACTTCATTGACAAAATGTTGCCCATTATCAGATCTCAGCACCTCGCACACTCCCCATCTTGGAAAGACTTCATGTACTAGAAACATCACTGAGCAAGTGGCGTCAGGGTGTATACATGGACCTGCTTTGATCCACCTGGAGAAGAGACACACCACCACTATCGTATACCTGTATCCACTACATACTTGCAGCATATCAACATAGTCAATATGTAAATGCTGAAAAGGACCATTCGGTCGAGGAATTACTCCTATAATCGTTCGCATTGTATGTCCAGGGGTAAACGTTTGACATACAATGCAGTTTACTACATAAAATACAACGTGTTCTAACAAATTTGGAACAAACCAGTCTTCTGCAACTGTTGCCGCAAGACTTTCCCTAGTTACATACGCAGGGTAGTGCAGCTGTTCAAGCGCTACCCTTAACAGGGCTACAGGCATCAACGGCTTTCCAGTGCTGTCCTGTCGCCTGTCCTGTGCTTAGAGAATCCTACAAATTTGGACTCTCTACTTACCTGGCTGAGGTCAAGCTGGCTAAATCCTCTTTTTTCTCTCAGAAAATCGAAAACGCCCTATGCCAGCCCAAAGCTCTTTTTTCGATTGTACATTCATTAGCCTCCTCGGAAGCTCTTACTTCAAGGGTCAAGCCCTCTCAAAAGTTGTGCGATGACCTTGCCTCTTTTTTCATCACTAAAATTGAAGGTATTCGCTCAAATATTGTAAAATCTCCTGCGATAAGGACGCCAGATACCATTACGCCATTACCTGTCCCCCCGACTGATCCTTCAGTCAGTTAGTCCACTTTTCCTCTTTTTAGTGAGGTAGAGGTCCTAGCGGCCATTTTGAAAATCAAATCATCCTCTTCTGAAGATGCTATTCCTGCTACCATCATGAAGCAGATCGCCCCGGACCTACTAGCTGATATCACCTCGGCTATTAATGACTCTAGCCAGTCAGGTCTGGTCCCCACGGAGCTGAAATCAGCCAGGGTCATTCCCCTCCTGAAGAAGCCCACACTTGATCCTGTGGTTCCCGCCAATTTCCGTCCAATCTCTTTACTTCCTTTTTTGTCCAAACTTTTGGAATTTCTCATCACTCCTCTCTTGTCTTCTTTTTTGGAATCTTCTAAAATCTTTAATTCTGCGCAGGCCGGTTTTAGGCCTGGGAGAGGCACGAAAAGTGTGCTGGTGTCTGTCCAAGACGATATGTCCAGACTTGTTGATGCAGGCGGAGTAGGTGCTCTGATTCTGTTAGACTTATCAGCCGCGTTTGACACGGTTGATCATCCTATTCTGCTCTCACGTCTGGATCGGGATATCTGGCCAAGTCCTTGCCTGGTTTGCTTCTTTTCTTTCAGATCGCCCTGGCTATGCCCCCTTTCTCTCTTCCTCCTGTCCCCTCAGTTGGGGTGTCCCACAGGGATCTTCTCTTTCCCCAATTTTGTTTAATATCTACATCTGGGCCCTGGTCTGTCTCATCTGCTCTTATGGCCTCAATTGTTATTCCTATGCTGACGATACCTAGATCCTGATCCGTTTAGATCAAGATCAGGCTGAGGTATCATCGTGCTTTCACAACTGCCTGAGAGCTGTAGGGGACTTGATGGACCAGAATTGGCTTAAACTCAATGGTGACAAAACTGAGGTTCTAGTGGTGGGCTGTCCTCCCGACTCTTCACTGTGGACCTCAGCTTTCTGGCCCGCCTCTGTAGGTCCTCTTCCTAGCCCCGTTAGCAAAGTGAGAAACCTGGGTGTTATTCTCTCAGGGACCCTCTGTATGTCCAACCAAGTCACAGCTGTGTGCCAAGCCGCCCACCATCAGATTAGGCTTCTTAAGAGGGCTTTACCCTTGATACCAGAAGATTTCCGTCCCCCGGTAGTGGCGGCGCTGGTACTTACACGTCTTGATTATTGCAATTCTCTGTACCTGTCACAGCCAATTGGCCTAATACAGCGGCTTCAGCGTATGCAAAATCTGGCTGCTAGATTAGCTACCGGCCCCCCTTATGGTGCCCACATCTCTGCAGCTCTCCGCCGACTCCATTGGCTCCCGGTGCGCCAGCGGGTCCTCTTTAAATCTCTGTGCATTGTGCACCGTTACGGTCCATCGCCAAGGAGCTGAGTTTTTGCAATCAAATTTCACTCGCTATCTCCGTACTCGGGCCCTGCGCTCTGCTACTACTAATCTTCTTATGGTCCCGGGGTACAATCGTGAAAAGGTCGGCAGTAGAGCCTTCTCGATCACTTTGGCTAGAATCTGGATCACCCTCCCGTTGGCACTAAGAAATGCTTCCAACCATTTTGGTTTCAGAAGAGCCTTAAAGACCTTTTTGTTCTAGCACCTTCTTGCCTAGCCTTCCCCTGTTTGGTTTAGTGCTCCCTCTCAGCGCCATGATGCCTTTGGGCGACCGTGCGCTTTACAAGTTCAAGTAACATAACATAACATAATGCTTCTGTGGGGGGATGGAGAACACCCCCTACATTTCCATAATTCCTGCTCTTCCTGTGGTGGTACCCTTGGGGTTCTCCAAAATGGCAAACAAAGCATGTTCCACAAAAAGCATCATAGAGCAACCAATTACAATACTTGTAGACTTCTCAATTGTGAAGGCAGTGGCTGCAAATGACTGGTCGCTAGGAAAACGTCCTTTCATAACTCAATCTAACATCCTGCTGTAATATGCCAGAGGTTTGTACCCTAATGTAGTTCTCTGTGTAAGCACTGCTGTCATGACGGTCCCATTCGTGTGCGAAAATAAGAAAAACTCCTCAGCATAATTGGGAATTTCTAAAACAGGAGCTGTACAAATTGCTTTCTTCAGTCCTTCAAATCCTCCCTCCATCTCCTCAGTCCATTTTATTTTTTCCTTGTTCACCTGTGCCTTCTGTAAAGCCTGCAAAAGGGATCTTGTGTATGAACTATAATCAAACACCCATAGTCTAACATAATTACATAGTCCAGAAACTATTGCATCTGCTTCACTGTGTGTGGTTTTGCAGTTTTCATAATCGCCTCAGCTCTTTCAGGTGTCGCTTTCTTTCCTTCATGTGAAATCAACTGTCCTATTTATAACACCTGTTCTTGACAGTACTGTAACTTTTCTGTGTCTACCTTATATGCCTTGTCTGCTGGGATAGTCATCAACTGAATCGAGTCTTGCCTACACTCATCTTCTGTGGTGCTACAAATTCAAATGTCAATGAAAAGAGAAACCTCTACAGAGAAATGTACCCGACATCCACACCACAGCTAGATCCAAAAGAAAGATGGGACCAGAGTTTGTTAGGGAACAACAAAAAACGAGTAGATACGACCATCCAACCAATTGTGGAGGAACATTATAAAAGAAGAGCTAAAGATATAGGATGAATGTTCCGTCAAAAACTAGACCAATAGCATCGTAATGTGAATATTAAATGTATATAAATGAAAAGTTTAGAAATAACTATATAACTTTAATTTTTAAAAAAAGAAATAAAATGCCATCTACATACTGTATCACAGCGCTCTTCAAATCAATATTGCCTAGGTCCATCTGTAGGACCCTGTTAAAGATAGATGGGGATTCACAGTACCCTTGAGGCAGCCTAGTATGTTTCAGATGGATTTGGCGAAATGTAAATGAAGTCAAGTCTTGTGAGTCCTTGTACAACGGGATTGGGAAAAATACATTTTTCAAATTGATCACCATGAAATATTGTGCTTCTAATGAGATACTGCATAGTATCGTTGCCGGGTTAGGAACTAAAGGAAACTCTGCATCTACAATCTGGTTAATCGGTCTCATATCTTGTATAAATCTCCACGACCCGCTCTTTGATTTTTTCACAGTGTAAACCACATGGTGGCACGATGATTCTGACAGCACCAGGATACCTTGTTCCATCAGTGCTGAAATAGTCTTAAAAATATGTTGCAAAAGAAATATATAGGCATGTACAAGACAGATTGTGTATCTCCTGTAATACTGAGATTCATGATACCGTCTTGTTGCAAACAGCGTTGTTATAGATTTTACCATCCATAGACTAGAGTATCAGATTGACAAAATATTACTAACATTCATAGTAACATCTTGATGTAAGCAAGGATGCTAAACATCTGGTCTCACTGATAGTATTGAACGCATCAAGTGACCCTGTGAGCTGTCCTATTGTGGATACATACATACCCATGTACCTGTAAAGGGATTCCCTCCTACCATAGTGACGCCCCCTATTCTAGGTGTAAATAATTGTCCCATGTTTGCATTCTGCTGTATCTGCTGCATAGGGGCATGCTGCAACTGGCCTTGCAGTGGATTCATTTGCGCTTGCTGTGGTTGCTGTGTCTGTTGCATTTGCAACGTCTGTGTCTGATACGTTGTCTGGTCTTGGACAAACCCTTCCCTAGCTTGTGAGCTATATGCTGGAGGATAAGCCGCCCCCCCATTTTGAGAATTGGCCATTTTGTACATACCCTTGACTTCCACATATACGCGCAATGTGCACTGTCATCCCACAAGTCCAACATACAAGAGGAGCCCTTCTAATGAGTCCTCCTTAGTTGAACCCTCCTTGCGCATTCTGAATCTCATTCTGTGCGTTCTGAAACCCACCTTGATTGCTTTGGAATCCACCTCTTCCTCTATAGCCCATGCCTCTACCGCATGGTACAAACCCATTCCCTCCTTGGTCCATCAGACGCTGGTTATTCGCCTGCGATGTACACGCTGCTTGCTGTATTCCCAGCCCTTTCCGCTTGTCAATATCGCCCCTTCCATAACATATTTTGACAATTTCTTCGGAACTAATTTAGCTTCCTTAAGTTTCCTAGCCTCATCTTTCTTCTTGTTTTTCTCCTGCAACAGCTGATAGTGATGCACTATCGTCAACTGTATTTCAGCCCATGGCTTTGCTTCCATTCCCACTTGTTTTTTCATTTGCCTCTGTACTTGATCGGGCAGCCCCTGACATAAAATGTGGTAAAATAATGCCACTGTTTTTCCCACGGCTCGTGCATTTCAAGAATCTTGCACTCTTGAATGTCCTGAATGTAAGCAAGAGGATCCTCGTCTTCTTTCATTTTACATGTCATGATTTCACCCATGTCTGATGTGTCAGGATACTGTACCCTAAGAGCCCTCCAGACATCTGTTCTGCAATTATTAAACAGCGTTCCATCGTGCGCTGTGTTCTGTGCTGTCACACCTGAATAGCCTGCTCTCCTCCATATGTCATCAGCTCTTTCCCCAAGAATGGCTGCTAGGAGACCCTTAATGTCCCCTATTGTCAAGGTATTTTTACTGTGTTTTTTTCCGATTCATAAATCCATTTTCCCGCACCGATGTCAAACTCATGAGTTTGCATCTTAAATTATCCTTATCCATCTGTGGCCATACTGTGGTCTTGCTCCCCCTTTTTCCAATAAGAGAAACTGCATAAACCCTAATCCACAATCAGCTCCCATCGTCTGCCTATCCATAGTAGGGACAATGGTTCCTGACCACCTTCTCCCTGGCAACAATCTTAACCTGCTCACATATGGTGGTGATTCTCCCTTTTCACTATACAATCGTCCTCTAGGATGCTCTGGATATGCTATAGGATCTAGCGTCCTATCCTTAGGTTGCTCGAGATCAGACCATCTAACTTCCTTGTCTGCCTGCAGGCTTCCCTCGGGGGCACATGTACCTCCTCCCTCTTCCACACAGAAGGTTTCTCTCTCCTCGCCTGACATATCTAGTCCCCAACTAGTGTGACTCTTATCCCCTTCACCCTTATCTAAGGTCAGTCTGCTTAAGGATAAGGCTCTATGGACGAGACTGAATGGATTCTTCTCTTTGCTACGTGATTGGAAGACTAGTGTTTGATTTCCCTTCCCTCTGCTTCCCAATTTGCCACCTTCCCTTAACTCTTGATAGGCCTTATCGATTCTATCTCTGATGCTTCCTATATCGAAGTTCTCTTCTATGGCCACTCTAGATGGTGCTGACATTGCTCCCTGTAACGGGAGGAACTCCTCTATACTGCCCAACTGTATTGCTGGACTAGGCTCCATTAGCTCCTTTTGAATGCAATCAATTTTCCAAACAAGGTTGCAGGTGCCCCTCTCCAGAAAGAACATGGCATGATAACCTGTTCTGTGGTTTTTTCCCACTATGAGAGTTCATAGCCATTACTCTTTGCTCACTGTACGTTTCACAGATGGGAAATATCTATTTGCATACCAGTCTTTGTCCCGCCCATATGGGCAATCCAGCATCGAAATGCTATGGCAATTCCCTTCTGAACAAGAGTACCAACAGCAACCCCACACATGTTTTTCAGCCTTATTGGGCCTCATCAGTGAGGTGGAGCTGTGCCTCTCTGAGCACAGTGAGCAGGGAGTCCACGTCTGGGTTCCCCAGGTAACTCAGGGAGACCAACCAATATCATGCTCCTGCTCTCTCCTCTTTCGTTCTAATTCTTCATCTAATTCCCTTTGCTTCTTCGCTTCCCATCTAATTCTCCCCTCTTCCTGTCTTATTTCTTCTCTCTTTGCCCCTGCTCTTCCTTCTTCCTCTTCCTTTCATCTTTTTATTCTTTAATCCCTTAATTTCTGCGCTTCCTCCTCTTCTCTTTTCCTTTCTTGCCAGTCCCGTTCTTCTATTGCTCTCTGCCTGTTTTCATACTTTCTTTGCTCCTCTGCCATTTCTTCTCTCTTTTGTTGCTCTGCCTGGTTCATCTGTTGTCGCCGCTGTCTACTCTTTCTTTTATGCTCATCTTCCTTTAATCCTTTTTCTCGTTCCCTGTCTCTTCTATCTTGTTCGTCCTGATCTTCCCTTTGCCTTACTTCCTCGATGCTTTTCCCATCTAGCGTGAGCAATATCTGTACTCCCATCGATTCGTTCTGTATGGGCGTTACCTCATCAGCTTTATCCTTCTCTCCCTTCCATCTCTTAAACTCTCGCTCTATGGCTGTCGATACATTCGTACGCTCACTTTTCTCTTCCTTGTTTTGCAAGAACTGTAAGATCTCCACTTTTCTCTTAGTCTCCTCTGGACTATCGTCACTTTTATAAGCGGGCGGTTCGTATATCATATTACTATACCATGTCACCACTTTCAAATCCTTTAATGGATACAATCCTACGTCTTCCATACTATTGCCTTTTTCTTCAGGTGGGGTAAGGTGGAGTAAGGGGAGCAGAAGGCTCGACACCTTCCTCCCTGCACTGGTTAAGCATCCACTCTTTGGGTGGCGGATCTTCGCTCTCTTCCTGGTACATTGTCCAAAGCTCTAAAATAGCTGACCTCTTCTCTAATTTCTTTCCCGTGTACGCAGCATGCAAGTATGTGCTCATGTGTTGCAATACCGTGTTTGACAATGATCCCCCTTGTGGCCATGCCATGAACATCTTATCTGCCGTACCTTTCACCCATTCTGCACTATACTGTTTGAGCTTGGGCATGTGCTTTGGCAATGTCTTACATAAATGCATCAGAGGAGTTAAATCTCCCATTGTGACGAGTCTCAATTGACTGTCAATACTTACCAGTGTTTACAAAATACCTTTACCCAACAATCGCAGCTCAAAACCTTTTTTTTCTCCAATATTTTTGCCTACCTCTGGATTGGTACCAACCATTTTACATAGGTAGATAATATAACTTCTTAACTTTGTTTTGATTCTCACACAACAGTTCGAGTCGCTCCTCAACACCTCAATTCAACACAAAAAACAGACAGACTAGTAGACTCTTTACATAAAAACCTTGTTGATCACCCTTCATCCCTTCTGTCCCTAATAAATACCCTGATCACAGAGTTTAGCATGTCTCTTTATGCGTACCTGTCCTGCACATAGCCTAATTTACTCCCAGTGTGAGACAACCTCTTCTAGACCCTCTTGGGTCAGGCTTCTGGGCGCTATATCTCTTTTTATCCTTTTACAAAATTTCCGTTACCCCCATTACTTTAATTACGTTTGTTACTTTTGTTACGTTTAAAATTATCATAACCCTGTACCCTCAATTTTCCACTCCCCTTAATCTACTCACCATTCGCTTGTTCAGCTGGAGGCCTTTGTATCGACTTCCTCCTCCAACCGACCACTTTCGCCTTCCGTCCGCAAAGCGACTGTGGAAACCAGGTAGAGATTTCGTCAAAGAGAGACCCTGCCCACCATCTCGATTTTCTTGCAAGATTTCTATATGGCTGATCACCACAGGAAAATCTGCAATCTTACGGCTAGATGGCAGAGGATGTCCGATCGTCCGAAACTCTAGAGTCAACAGATAGATGGGTCTTATATAAATTCATCCAACATTGCTACCACGTGAACCCACAGGGGCCCTTAAATCAGTAACACGTCATACAAGGATGGGGATGCAGAATAACTCTTGCACCAAATAATAAGACCGACTCAGGAAGTTGGCAAAATGTCTCATCTGACTGTTTTATTTTCAATTGTATAAAACAGGGAGTTACAACGAACATCAATGGACGTCGCACAGCATAAGTCTCAACGGATTTCATAAAAAAACTATTATTTTATAACAAAAAATCATCATACGTGATGTCATACTACCTGGCAAACTAAGAAAACCTACGGGGTTGTGGTTGGATTAAGGGGAATATCTAAGTATACTTTCTATATAGGGATGGGTTGTGATTGGGTCTCTACAGTTAGGTGGACAACTTATGCCCACCCCTAGTGCAAGTCATCTTCAACAGTTATTAAGTACATGGTACATCATTGGCTCTCAAATTATAAGGCCCTTCATTATATGGCCTTCTACAATTGGTTGGCATGCTTGTACCCTTCTGGAACATTCGGCTCACTAGCAGCACATAAGCTGGTAGCCCAGGTGTCAATGGATGGACTTGACCGTGTCTCCCCACCCAATTAGCCCAACATCTCTCACCACTCATGCCGTCTGCCATTCAGACTGTCTTTGAACTTGTCCTTGCAAAGTATCATTGCTCCTAAGAATAAAGAGTATAGGCACACTCTTATCGCAGTTCAAGTCTGCACGTCCAACTCCTATTTCCATCCTTGACTCACATGACAGGAGAGCGTATTTCGGCCTGTTTTGCAGCATTTAATTGTCCTAAATTAATAAACTCGGCACTCATGGATGGTGTTCTTTCCTCGCACCTTAAAAGGGCTGATTCAGCTTCTTACGTTCACTGTTCTTCAAGGATAGATAACTGGTTCTTGGCCGATCCATCCTTTGACACCAGGCCAGACGGCTATCCCAGGCCTTTCTTCGATCTTCAGCTGTTTTCTTACTGCGACACACAGCCCTCCGACCCTTCTTTCTCCGTGGGTCTGAGATTACTAAATATGTGACACCGATTTCCAGAATTCTATATAATCACGGCACCGCCTGAGGTCTATTCACTACGTATAGCTAGCCTTTAATATTACATAGTCTACTTGCGTTGCTGAATCTGTACAGTTATAAAACTTCTTGCATTTTCTGAAGTGCTCTTCACACGTGCAGTCCTCTTTCTGCATATGAATGTTTACTTTGATTCTTTACTTCATTAACAGTTTCTATAAGGTCCATGCATTCTCTTCTTCAGCCATTCTTCCCAGTGTGTCAAGCATGCGTCCTGTGATGTCACCAGCTTCTCTTTCTCTCACCTTCATAGTCCTTCAGGGATCTCCTGCAAGAGACTGTCATCTCTACGGGGATACACCATATAGTGTCTTTTCAATGGATACATTGTCTCAAAGGCTCTACATGGAATAGGCACCATCGCTGATGTTGTGCATGTCGCAATTTCTGACTTCCAACATATAGGCAGAATGGGGGCGGGACTTCCTGCAAAGGCATTCAGCTGCTCCTCTAAAAGCCAGCTTCTATGATCACTTAGCCTACTTGTGTTACTGCATCTGTACAGTTATTGAAGGATTTACATTTTCTGCAGTGCCATTCACACGTGCAATCTTTATTTTGCATATGAAAGTTTACTCGATTCTTTACTTCGTCTTCAGTTTCTATAAGGTCATACACTCTCTTCTTCAGCCAGTCTTCTCGGTGAGTCACACTAGTTTCTTGTGACGTCACTGGCTCCTTTTCTTGATTTTTTCATATTCCTTCAGAGACGTCCTGCATGAGATTGTCATCTCTCCAGGAATATATCTGATAGGGTTTTCTTAGTGAATACCTTCTCTCGAAGATTCGCTGCAGAATGGTCACAACCGCTGGTGTCAAGCATGGCACAATTTCTGGCTTCCAGCATATAGGTGGAAGAGGGGCAGGACTTCCTGCAGAGGCTTTTGGCTGATCCTCTACACCCGCAAAGCCTCCAAAAGGGAAATCATAAGACCGGGAAGTTCAGCTGGCGTGTAGTGTCTCAGGTGCAACGGCACACCGGGCTCGCCCGCGCTGGTAGCCAAAGCAGAAGGAAGCGCTTGCCGCTATGGTGGCATCCTTGACTACCAAGACAAGAAACTCCAACAGTTCAGCACAGACGGTGATTCAGAGAAGACGGATAGTATAAACGAACTGTGCTGGGCCCAAGGTTGCAAGCAGCAACCTTGTTGAACAAAGAACTTGCATAATTGAACTTTAAAGGAACCCTAGTAGAAGGTTCAGAAGCAGTGGTCAGGCGTCTCAGAGTAATCATTCGAAGGACTCTGACTGATGCCATTGTGGGGTTTGCTGTTTGTTGAAGCTAGAAGAACCAAGAGGGCTTAGGAGAGGCCAGTGTGGAGTGTCAAAGTGGTCCTAGGAGGGTCGAGCAAAATCCCTCATACACTCGAAAGTATTTGACACATTGTAGAAAACTGATTGAACTGTGAAACTGGAAAATGTGAACCCGACGGAGGGATGCCTGCGAATTGAGGGTAAACAGGGATATACCCATGAACATTGTAATGACAACTGTGAACCAGGTTGAGGGATGTCCACAAATGGATGGTTTTTCAAAAGGATATTGAGATTGCTGAGTGATGCGTTTTGAGTGAAAGGTCGTAGTGAACCTGACTGAGGGAGGCTTACATTGCAAGAAGGATCAGAGCCTGGTTGCTGAGGACCCAAAGGGAGAAGAGAAATCACCCAACGTGAAGGATTACCAAAGGAACCTTTGTTTATTGTTTTTTGTTCAGCCAGCCTTCTAATGCAAGAGACTTTGCAGGAAAGAGACTTGTCCTCAGAAGGTCTTGGCATTGTTGATAGGAACTGTAACTTTGTGCTGGCGAGGCCCAGGAGTGTGCTGTACTCAAAGTTCCTACCTCATCCCGTGCTAAAAAAAACATGGGGAAGGGAGACCCCAGCCCTAGCATCCTGACTTGGTAAGCACTTCTTTCTTTTCTTGTGAACATTATCACACACTACTTTGTAATTTAGTTGTAAGGACTGGCAATAGATTTTATTAGTATAGGCCCTTTTTATTTGACAATATTTTGGTCCCTAGCGACGCTGAGGTGAGGCCCTGCACCCCGGTGGTAATTAGAGACATTGCGCATTAGGTATTTTTTCATTCCGTACTGCCCCGGCACTGTGTGCGTTCCCTGCCTGCCCTTACATGTTCTTCTCCGGCCTCGTGTCCCGCCCTCTCCCCCGATTGGCTAACTGTGTTTTACATCCCGAACAGGGGCCTAGTCCCTTGTTCACCACCTCCAGCATGCCACTTTGGTCCCTGGCGACTTTGAGGCGAGGCCCCTTGCACCCCAGTGGTAATTGTAGAAATTGTGCATTTGTTTTTTTTCATTACAGAGTGCCCTGGCGCTGTGTGTGTTCCCTGCCTGGCCGTCCGTGTACTTCTCCCTGCCTCGTGTCCCGCCCCCTCCCCCAATTGGCTAAATGTGTTTTGCATCCCAAACAGGGACCTAGTCCCTCGTTTCGCCACCTCCACCACACCACTTTGGTCCCTGGTGATGCTGAGGTGAGGCCCCCTGCACCCAAGTGGTAATTGTAGAAATTGTGCATTTGTATTTTCATCTAGAGTGCCCTGGTGCTGTGTTCGTTCCCTGCCTGCTCTTCAGTGTTCTTCACCCCGCCTTGCTTCCCGCCCCCTCCCCCAATTGGCTCAAAAGATCCGTTAGCAACATAGCACTAGGGCAGCCCTTTGCCCATAGCAGCCCCGTCTAAGGGCACCTCCTACAGTGACGGCTCCATACTGTGCCTGAAGGTGAAGGTGAAGCAGCCACCTACTAACATAAACCAAGCCTAAATTACCAACTACACCCTTAATCCCTCAGTGACATATATAACCAAACAGACCCACTGTGCCCAATCACCTAGGTCATTCACTGCATTGAGCTCAAGGTAAAGGACCATCAGTGCTCTCACCTCAGTCCCCGGGTGCAGTGTCAAACTCTGATCGTTCCCTCTAACAACAGCCAACACTTCCCTGCTGCAACCGCAATCAACGAGGTGGTTGCAAAGGCATAATTCCACCGACAAACCAGCAGTAGCAACTGGCTGCAATGCCCAGACGCGCCAAACTTGGAACAGACTGCCGTCAACCAGCGTCAACAGATAAGATAGCCACAATTTTGAAAAGAAATTCCCTGGTACTATTAACCACTTTAGCATTCACTCCACCATACAACACCACCACCGGAAAGAAATACACAACCACTCACATCCATCACACTCACTAGGAAATCCATTGTGAACACAAACTATATTAAAATCCTATCGTATTGTGAAACCTAGGCCTCTCTCCCACTTTACAGGATTCTCAAATCTAGGTATGTTCTCCCGTACCCAAACTGTATTGTGAAATCTAGGCCTCTCTCCACTATATAGGATTCTCAAATCTAGATGTGTTTGCCCATATATGCCTATTATATTGTGAAACCTATTCTATTGTGAAACCTAGGCCTCTCTCCCACTATACAGGATTCTCAAATCTAGGTGTATTCTCCCGTACCCAAATTGTATTGTGAAACCTAGGCCTCTCCCCCACTATACATGATTCTCAAATCTAGGTGTTTTCTCCCATATCTGCCTATTGTATTGTGAAACCTATTGTATTGTGAAACCCAGGTCCTTATCCTACTATGCAGGATTCTCAAATCTAGGTGTGTTCTCCCGTACCCAAATTGTACTGTGAAACCTAGGCCTCTCTCCCACTATATTGAATTCTCAAATCTAGGTGTGTTCTCCCATACCTGCCTATTATATTGTGAAACCTATTGTATTGTGAAACCAAGGCCTCTCTCCCACTATACAGGATTCTCAAATATAGGTGTGTTCTCCCATACCCAAATTGTATTGTGAAACGTAGGCCTCTCTCCCACTGCACATGATTCTCAAATCTAGGTCTGTTCTCCCATATCTGCCTATTATATTGTGAAACCTATTGAATTGTGAAACCTAGGTCTCTCTCCCACTTTACAGGACTCTCAAATCGAGGTGTGTTTCTCCTGTACTGCTAATTGTATTGTGAAACCTAGGCCTCTCTCCCACTATACAGGATTCTCAAATCTAGTTGTGTGCTCCCATATCTGCCTATTGTATTGGGAAACCTATTGTATTTTGAAACCCAAGTCTCTCTCCCACTATACAGGAATCTCAAATCGAGGTGTGTTTCTCCTGTACTGCTAATTGTATTGTGAAACCTAGGCCTCCTCTCTCCCACTATACAGGAATCTCAAATCTGGGTGTGTCTCACCCATATCGGCCTACAGTATTGTAAAACTTGGGCCTTTATACCAATCTACAAAAACCCCAAATCTAGGTGTCCTCCCGCTATCTGCCTATTTATCGTGAAACCTAGACCTTCAACCACTAGACAGGAATACCATGCTAGGTTTACCTCTGATATCTGCCTATTGTATTGTGAGACCCATCAACCGTCCCAGTAGACAGGAACCTCGAATCTAGGTGTGTTCCCTATCACATGCCATTTGCCTAACCACATGACCTTACCACCTTCCGGGAACACCCAGCTAGCCACATAAGGCAACTGCTTAGAGATGTATTTTTGCCCAGTCAAACGCGAACCCACAGCCTAATCTCAGGAGCTAGTTAGTCCAATGGTGTGTGCCCCCCAATTGAAAACCCTTATTAACCTGACTGTGCCCTGCTTAGACACAAGGCCAGATAAAAGTCCAGAACAATAAATAAATCACTACCGGGCCAACCACCATTGAAACCCATGAGCTATACATCCCATGCCCTATAACAACAAACCAGGAACCCCACAACATCTACAACTCAGCCTTACACAGGCACTCCAGCCAATCTAGAAGAGCAACCCTCAAAAGCATCTTCACCACATGATCATAAACAACCTACAAAGACACAAGCCAACAGAGTACACCCCATCAACATAGCAGAAGAGGGCAAAACTCGACAACACTCAAACAACACAAAGTCCTACAGGCTGCAGCTCCTGTAACCAGAGTCCGAGCTATCACACCACCAAAGACGCCAAGATGCCCCGTCAAAGAGCAGGACGCGGCCAAAGAGAACAAACCAACTGGATATGTGCCTGACTGCAGCAGAAACCACCACAAATACAGAACACACACTGAAAAACACCCCAGCCAATGAAACAAATATCACAAGAAGAGATAAATCCCTATATATAACACTGTACCTCGCAACCACCTTGCCGCCTCGACAACTCAACAATGCTAATACCTCTAGACACGTCGAGAACTGAACGGAACTCCAGAGGAAGTGGAGAGATGACCCCAGGAGGGGAAGGAATGAAACCAATGCCCTCATCCCTTACATCACAAAAACACAAGGGCACTGCGAGAAACCACAGCAAAACATAGAGGATAAAGAAGCAGAAGAATTTATCATCAACTCGACAATCAACCTAACAGATTGTTTCTGCAAGGATGCAGAATACATGGAGCACTAACCAAATTTTGACCTCAACAAAGAAGAAGCCCAACAGAACAACCACAAGACAAAGCAAGGATTAAAAAACAATTGTAACCGTGTCAAAAAGATCCACTGCAACCTCATCAATGCCAGATCAATGTCCAAACATGCCAACCTCCTATGCGAAGGTGGTATCGACATCCTATTCATAACCCAAACATGGCTAGATGACAACTACAAACCACTTTGCATACCTACATCCCTGACAACTTCAAGTGCTCACAAGTAAACAGGAAAAACAAAAGAGGAGGAGGACTGGTGATAGCATACACGGAACACCTCAAAATTAAAACGGATGAACCACTAAACATCAAAATCTGCGAATCCATGATCCTTCACCTAACAGGAAATCCCAAAACAAACAGACAACCAACAAACGTTGCAAGCTTCACCAACGTATTCTCTGAAGACATCACCAACCTAGCCATCTGAGACTTTAACATCTGCTTTGAAGAAGAATCCGCTACCTCATAGAAATCACTAGCTAAACCACTGAAAACAGTGAAACTACATAAGCTAGTCAAAGGAGAAACCCACACTGCAGCACATACACTAGGCGCAACACTACAGATCCTCTGGAGTGACAACCTTGTTATTCCATTCATGATCATCCTCACCATGACAACAGCAAAGAAAAAAGACAAACTGCTAACTGTCATGAAAAGAAACTGGAGAGCCATCAGAGCTAGCAACCGAGCAGAACAATTAACAAATCAACAAACCACCGACAACAACCCTGGACGGAGCTGGCATTGAAATAAAAACAGAAAGATCGAGAGGATCTCAAAGGAAAAACCTTTTACCCAATCACGCTACTCTGAGCCATGAAAAGGGAAAACAGGAAACTTGAATTAGAATGGAGGGAAACAAAATGATCAGGTGAAGAAATTTCAACTTCAGCGGCAAATCCACTCATACAAGAAGGAAATCCGTAAGGCCAAAAAGAAATACTATGACAACAGAATCACCAAAGCCACTAACACCCAAAAGGAATTGTTTAAAATCATACACCAAATAAGAAACCCTCCTGGCTGCGACAACACTCTGGTACCTTCACTAAAGCTATGCGATGACCTCATAGACCACTTCAAAGATAAACCCGCCACCATCCAACAAATCATACAAAGCAGACCAATCGACTACAACATGCGACCCACCCAGCCATCCGAGGATCACCAGAACAAACTCTAAAGCGTGGCCCAATTATCAGCTGAGACATTCGTCAAGCTGGTAAGCAACAGCAACAAAGCAGGCTTCCCCATGGATCCATGCCCCCCAGACATAGACAAATCAATCCTCACACAAGGAATGCCCATGGAATACTACAGAAACTTTTTCAACCAATCACTTTCAACAGGGAAATTACTACAATCATTCAAAGCGGCATAAATCAAGCCGCTCCTCAAGGATGCAGCAGGAGATGTGAAAGACCTCTCTAATTACAGACCTATTTCCAACATCCCCTACCAAGCTAAATTACTCAAGACATACGTCTACAAAATAACACAAAAATTCATAGAGGAGCACCAACTGTTGCACCAAGCAAAAATAGGCTTCAGACTGATGAGTAGAACGGAAACAGAATTGCTCTCAATCTGGGACCATCTAAACACTAATGCAGACACAGACAAAAGCACAGCTCTAATCCTTCTGGACCTCTCCACAGCATTTGGCACAGTCAACCATGAAATCCCCATCAGAAGACTAGAAGAAATAGGAATCTCTGACACAGCCCTACAATGGATTAAATCCTTCCTAACAAACAGGACAGAAACAGTCTGGATCAAACCTTTCAAATCTACTACAAGGGAATCCAACTCTGGAGTACCACAAGGATCATCCTTCTCCCCATGATGCCACTAATCAAACTCATCGAAAAACACGGCCTCACATGTTACAACTACGCAGATGACACTCAGATCGTCTACAAAATACAAGATACACAGGAAGAAAACAAAACGCTGAACAACTGCCTCCAAGAGCTGGATGAACACAAACAGTCTCAAACTCAACCCAGGCAAAACTGAAGTAATGATCATAGCTAAAAGCGAGGACAACAACCACTACATCCCATGGCCCACGGAACTGGGTACAACACCGACTCCATCAAAGATATTAAAAAACCTGGGCGTCCTGATGGACAACGAACTAACACTTGAACCACAAGTAAACACCATAATCAAGAGATGTTTGTTCCTGCTACATGCAGTAAAAAAGGATCCTCTTTCACTCACCTGGCAACGTTAACCTTAACCTGGAATAACCTACCAAAAAACATACGCACACAAGGGGTCATTTGGAGTTCAGAAAACAACTCAAAACTTGCTCTTTGCTCCAGATTCAGGATGAATCAACCAGGAAGAAAGGACCATAACTAAACCGTGAATACCCCTGTAGGAAAACATAATCCCTAACCTGCCCCTCCATCATAAAAGCAGGGGTGGGCTTGCACTGCCCACCCAGGCCCACATGCCACCAATCCTAAAGGGTACTTGGATAGGTGGGGACAACAAACAGGATGGACAATAAGGGACAAGTTATGTGACCAAAACTACACCTGCCGCAGGGCAGGGGAAGTAGCAGAAATGAACTAGATACATAAGCCACTGGGGCCACACAAAAGAGTGCCCCGAGTAGGCAGTCAAAGTAGAGCACCAAACACACAGGATACCTATAGAAGTTGGGCGCAGAACCGCGAAGACAAAGAGGTAAGAAATCAACAAATACTTGTAAACCATTATAACCGTACCTTAAAATTTCAACTTTCCGCATACTCAATATACAGAAACTCGCACAACCACCTCTCTGCACAGCAATCCGCATGCACTTCACCGAATTGCAACAGCAAACTGACAACACATAACCCGCCACAACAGCACATGGAAATTCCGACACCAACCGAAAACCGCACTTAAGCTCAGCGAACGGTGCAAACTGAACTGAAGCGGCCAACAGGACATCACAACTTCCTATTCCCACTACACCGTACTAACCTCCCTCCAATCCCCTCTTGACAACCTCTTTTTCTGATCTGCAAGAGCGTCTGGGGCCACAGCAGTGGTGCGCGGTACAAATACCTTTAACATTAACAAGACACCACTAGGACTGCCTTATTTTTATTTGATGGTTGTAGCTTGCTCCCATCTTAGATTTAGGTTTAGATTAGGTGTTTTTCTCACCCATTATACAGGTTAATAAACACCCTTGAACTGTGATGACTTGTGTCTGTCTTTACTGTTGCTGTCACAAGTTCCTTATATATGGTGTCAGTAGTGGGATGTGACTCAATTGAAACAAACTGGGGTACCCTACAATTTTACAAAAGTAGTCGGAGAGCTTCTAACCCTTTGGTTGCCACCAAGGAATTGATAGGTTTGATATTTGTAGCAGTAGGGATGCTACTATTCCCCTTGGGAAAAGAGGAACGATTCCTACAGATCTGGTTTTAATACCCCCGCCAGGCTGTTACATAAGATTGTTCCCAATATCTGGCATAGCGTGGAAGTTTGGTATAGACATTTTAGCAGGCGTCATTGATCCCAACTTCCGGGGAGATGTAATGGTTCTCTTGCAGAATCATGGTGAGATCCCCTTTGAAGTAAGTCATGGAGACCAAATTGCTAAAGGAATTTTGAAAAGGGCTTTATTTCCTCAGTTTAAAGAAAGTAAACCAGACAAAACAGGGAGAGGTACATTAGGCTGGGGAAGCTGATAAACCTTGTAAAATCAAAGAAAGAAAGGTAGAACGGCCTACCATCTATCGCGACCTAGCCTTCACTCAGCGAAATGATCCAGCTCTCGCTGAAGCTTTTCTACAAGCTGTTCCGGAAGGAGAAGATATAGAGAAAGGACACAACTTTTTCTTCCTAAAACAAGGGTTACTTTATAGAAGAGAGACATCTGCGGAGGCATTAGTAAAGACGCAGTTGGTAATACCCAAAACCCACCGAAAGATTGTACTGGAGATTGTCCTAAAAGCCCCCCTGGTCAGATGGAAATGCACAATCTAAAACCCAGGCACATGTTAGTGGGAAGTTTTATTGGCCAGGTATTCACGCCGATGTAAAGACCTTTATCCAAACGTGCTCAGACCAGCACGCATATCCCATTACCTGCCCCACTGAACCTGCTACCGATCATAGAAGTCCCTTTATCAAGGATCGGAAAGGACATAATTGGACCTCTGGAAACATCCAGATTATACAAAATGAAATTAGTCTGTGTGGTCGTAGACTCTGCAGCCCGATATCCTGAAGCATTCCCAATGTGAAATAATACCTCCTACCATATTTGTCCATGGTCGGCTTTACCCAAAAAATACTAACCACCCACGGTTTGAATTTCATGAGTAAGTTTATGGCAGAAGTCAAAGAGCTACTCCATATTACCACCTTGTGAACTTCTGTGTACCATCCCCAAACCGATGGCCTGGTAGAAAGATTCAATAAAACTCTGAAGTTAATTCTACGGAAATTGGTATATAAGGACGGGAAAGACTGGGACCAAATGATCCCCTGGGCACTAGTTGCAGTAAGAAAAACCCCTCAGGCCTCTGCAGGTTTTTCCCCTTTGAACTACTCTATGGTAGAGAGCCTAGAGATGTACTAGACATGCCCCAGGAAATCTGGGAAGAACGAGAAGAGGCTCCCATCTTGCAAACTGTCACCAGAATGAGGGAACATAGGAAATTGGTTCGAGATCTAGGCTGTGCCCATATGGAAAAAGCCCATAGCCAACAGAAATCCACTTATGACAAAAAGGTGAGTTTAAGATCATTCTCCATAGGACAGAAAGTACTGGTCCTCCTACCCACGTCAGAAAACAAACTCTAGGTATGACCGCCACATTTAAGGTCTGGCCCTATCATGAGTTGTGCACTAAATGGGCTGTTTTACCTCCAGCTTTCCATTTAAGAAAATCCCATTTAGGGCCCTGTTTTCGGCGGTATTATCACTGGCTGTATTAGTGCCGAAAATGCCCCATCGGACCAATGGAGCCAATAGGAAATGGGGATTTACCGTTAGTACCCAACCCGTGAACCGGCTGTAATACTGCCATACCGGTGGGCACTAACACTATTACATTTGGGTGGTATTACAGCCGGGATACCGTCCGACTCGTGATGAGGCCCAAAATCTGAAGTGTTTTCCTTGACTGAGAAAACAGGCAAGCCCCAAAGTATATAGAACCTCATTTGGGCTCACAGATGCATTAAATACCTGGGGGCCGTAATATCCAGATCTAGACAATCCCTCTATTGGATTAAATACAACACATACATGACACAGCTCGAAGCTAAACTCAATAAATGGAAACACATTACTAGTGGGAAAAATAGTATTAGTTAAAATGTCGGTATTACCGAAGCTACTATATCTTACCAAAATATCACGATCTCGCCTGGTAAAGTTTCTTCAACAATTTATAAAAGGTGCTAACATGATTTATATGGCATTCGGATGCTGTTCCCCAAAAATGGGAGCACATCACCAAACCTTATGATAGAGGAGGTTTCATGGCACCCAACTTTGAAATATACTGGTTGGCAGCTCAATCACAGTTCACTTTCTACTGGTTTGGGACAGACCAGAACACGCAGCATATAAAAATTGAAAGGGCACCTGCTGGCAAAGCTGACCTCAGAGCTTTATAATTAAGTAAAGGTTTTCGGACAATTGATGATACGACCCAGTCGGCACTAAACTGCTGGCATGGAGTAAGATCTTTACCAAAACAGGGATATTCAACCTTGATTTTTTTCGTTGTTGGTATAATCGCTAAATTGAGGAGAACATTTTAAATCTTCATCTCATTTAAGAAGTTTGATTTTTATGATGTTCCACGCATGCACAATTATTTTTGGGGAAGAACCTACCCTTACAGGGCATTTTGGGAATTAGTGGTCAAGGTTCAAAGCACAGGTGCACCATGGATAATGACCTCTGAAAGGGGAACCGGGTACAGGCACCCCTGATAGCTCTTGCATACTCCAACTAAGAGGGTTTCAAAGAACCATCAAGAAGATACAATGAGCTCCCTTTTGCACATTATGCTATGTTATTAAGTCTGCCTTGCCGCCAAATTCCTAATTCAGTAAGCAAGCACAGAACTGTAGTGCTCCTGCTGGACAAATGCAGAACTTCTCCCACTAACACTAGACTATGATAGGCTCTTCAGAATCAGATTCTTTCGTATTTCCTGATTACAGCAAACTAGGTTGTTTTGCTCAGGCCTTAACTCTTTTCCTCTTATATGTATGCAAGCATGTATCACCAGAAAGAAGCAGTGGAGCATAGACTGTGCAGACTGTTATGCTGTTTCAGCCATGCATACTGCTCTGTAGTTCTGAAAGAATTGGAAGCCTTCCTCTCTCTGGTGTTGCTTAATTGTATTTATTTATTTATTTTTTGTTCCACGCTTGCCCTATTCAGAGAGTATTGGAGCGCCGTACAAGGTTCAAAGGGTGAAAAGGCAGGAAGTGAAACTCAATTTGCAAAATATTTTCAGGATAGGATAGGAAGAGTAGGGTAGACAAGTGGTAGCAGTGGAATGGGAGAGGCAGTATTATGTGTGGGTAATCAGGTATGTTTGAGGCTCAGTCTGAAAGTAGTGATGGAAGGTGCAGTTCAGATGGAAAGAGGTAGGATGTTCAAGGCTCAGGGTGCCCACTGGCTATAAGCTTATTTTTGTGTGTGTGTTAGTTTGCAGAGTGGAATGTGTAGGAGATGTTGGTTTGAGTGTCTGTTGTTTGTGTGGATGATGGGTTTGAGTTTGTCGCGAAGATGGGGCTTTGTGGTGGGTGGCTATGAAAACAATGCAGAGTCCTTTGAAGGCAATTCTCTGGGGTACAGGGAGCCAGTTGGAGCTGGACGAAAGCTGAGGTGTTGTGTGAATGTTTGGGTAGGTGGAGGATGTGTCTGGCTGCCGTGTTTTGCATGGCTTGCAGGGGAGGCAAGTGTTCTGTAGGGGAGTCCAGTGAGGAGAGTTTTGCCATAGTCCAGCTTGGAGAGAACCAGTGTTTGGACTGCAGTGGCATATGTATGGGTTGTCCGTGGCGGGTTCTTTGATCCAGGGTGTGAGTTTGGGTTTGTGTTTAGGGGGCAGAGAGGGAAGTATTCTGTTTTGGAAGGGTTGAGTTTGAGAAAGTGTGTGGCCATCCAGGTGATGATGGTGGAGAGAGACAGCTTTTGAGGGTGCAGAGTTGTAAGGGCAATAAGATCTGGAAGTATATTTGTGCGTCGTTTGCATATTGGTATAAATGGACATTGGGCCTCATTATAAGTTTGGCGGTAGCCTTGCTGATAGAACCGGCAGGCTGCCGCCAAACTTCTGAAACATTCTGGCACCCACGAATGGGCAATTACCGGGTCATTACGGCCCTGCCAGACCTGGTAATTGCCCATTCGAGGGCGCCAGAGTGGAATGCTCATAGCGCTCAATGGGAATGGGGAGGTCAGACCTGGCGGCCGTAATGGCACTTGCAAGCAGAACTCGTAGTTTGCCGGCCCTGGAACTACGGTACTGGCAAGCTTACTGGTACCATAGTACCCGGACCAGCAAACTCATAATGAGGCCCATTGTGTTTGTTAAGGGTCTTTCCAAGAGATTCAACATATAGGTTTAAGAGCAGTGGTGATAGGTGGGAACCTTGTGGGACACCGCACTTGACTGTGGTGGGGTCAGACCAAAAAGAGAGCATGGAGAAATGTGTGTCTTGTCAGTCAGGAAGGAGGTGAACCAGTCGAAGGACAATGCATGAGAATTTCATCCTGTAAGATAGGATGTTGGTTAGAGAAGAATGGTGTGGCAGATGGTGTTGAAGGCTGCACAGAATTTGAGTAGTATGAGTAGTGCTGTGTGTCCTTTGTCAGTGATGTTGTCAAGGTCATCGAGTATATGAAGTGTACCGTTCTCAATACTGTGGTAGGTCCAGGTCAAAAGGCAAATTGGAAGGGGTGGAGTCGGTGGTTTGTGATAATGTGTTGTTGCAGTAGGGTAGTGACAAAGAATTGCATGATTCTGGCGAGGTAAGGCAGGATAGTGATGTGGCAGTAATCTTCGGGGAGCTTGAGGCCGAGAGATGGTTATTTGAGGAGGGGTGATATTTGTCCAGGTTTGAGT
Source organism: Ambystoma mexicanum (assembly GCF_040938575.1). NCBI lineage: Eukaryota > Metazoa > Chordata > Amphibia > Caudata > Ambystomatidae > Ambystoma > Ambystoma mexicanum. Next base: position 665,798,629 of record NC_090936.1, read on the forward strand.
GCATAGCGGGGTGGTGCCATGTGAGAGACAAGAGTTGATGACATTGATCCAATGGGGAGCGAGGGTGGTGATGCAATTTTAAGCGGCTTGGGTTGGGCATGCATTATCTAGCAAGTGTGCAGGCTTTGTTTTGGCATTAAGGGTAATGAGGGTGTCTGTATCAACTCGGTGGAAGAAGTCCCATATGTGTGTATGTGTGGGAATGGGAGAGCAGAGGGATGGGTTTGCCTGTTGTGTATTTTGGAGTTGAAGTAGTCCATTAGGGGGTTGCACACTGCAGTAGATGGTGGTATGTATTATTACATATTGTTAGATGTCTGAACGTTTAAGAGTTTTAGAGTGTTGTACGCTGCACTCGAGAATCCTGTGTTGTTTTTATTTCTTGGGCACTGCCATGTCGTGATGAAATATCGAGGAGCCGCCTCCTTTCTTTTAATTCTGTTTTTATGATAAAGGCTCTTGGAGCAAATGTGCTATCTTTCATATTCGATTGAGCCAGCCATCTTATATAAAATCTTTAAACACGTATTGCAGACTGGTCATATACCCTATTCATGGAAAACGTCCATAATAGTTCCTATCTACAAAAAGGGTCCTAGGAGTGATCCAAGATCTTATCGACCTATCGCCCTTTTGGACTCTCCAGGAAAGATCTTCGCACGTTTGTTGCTAGCTGCATTTAATGCGTGGCTGACAACACGACAGTTTTTGGGGATGAATTTCAAACTGGGTTCGTAGCAGGCCTGGGAACAGCAATCAATTTGATCACCCACAATTCTCTCACAGATGTCCATAAACAACGTAAACAGCCTATTTTTGTAGCATTTATTGATTTTCGAACTGCATTTGACGCCGTACCTCGAGAGTTGCTTTTTAAGAAACTTTTGGACAAGGCCTGTCCCTGGTCGATCTTGCAATGGATAATTCAGTTACACACTGAGACAAGCATCCAAGTCCACCTCCTTAGAGACAGTCTATTATCCACTGACATCAGAACAGATCGCGGCTTGAAGCAGGGATGCCTCTTAGCGTCCGCAGTATTTAATTTTTTCATCTCGGACATAGGCCATACTTTCAAGGGCCTGTATAAAGATGCCCCAAGACTTAGGGGAACCCCAATAAATTGGCTTTTATATGCCGATGACATGGTTCTTCTATCAAAGACACCACAGGGCCTTAAAACCATGTTGAAAGCACTCGACGAGTATGCACAATCTAACTGCATATCTATCAATGCCACCAAAACACAGATTATCCAATTTGGAAATCCCATGCAGAGATGTCACACATATTCATGGATACTACAAAATAGCACCTTAAGTGTGGTCACAAATTATTCATACTTGGGAATTTTGATAAACAACCATCCCGCTGACCTACCCTATGAGGAAGTCAAACAGGCCAAACTACATACTGCTATATCGCAAGCCAGAATTATTAGAGCAAACTTTTGCACATTTTCGGTACATCCCCTGCTAGTCTATTATAAACAGAAGATGACAGCAGTGCTATTATATGGAACAGAAACTAAAATATGGCGCCCTTATGTCTACTGGGCTAAAATAGAAGGAGCCTATTGGAAAAAAATATTACAACTACCTAACTCCGAACCAATGGTCTAGCCCGTTTGATGGCAGTATATGTTGCAGAAGAAATGCATGATGAGTTCATAAGAACATGGAGGCTCACAGCACTCAAACTGCTTAGCGATGCCGATATATCCATTCAATTGCTGATTAGCAATCCTTGTAAAGCTAAGCAAAAAATGTGGGAACACGATTGGAACCAAACATATGCCCAATGCACACGCTACAAAAAATTCAAGAGAATCCTTTTGAATTGAAAAAATATGGTGAAACAGCTCGATACTTGCTAGTGTCACCGAACCCTGAGCATCGCTTGGTGTTTCTGCATTTTAGACTTCATTTAGGGCCAACGGTAGATCTCTTACATAGATGCAACATGCTGCCTCAAGAAATAGCAAAATGCCGGTTCTGCCAAGATGGACCAGAGACCTTACGGCACTTACTAGTTGACTGTGCGCATCTATTAGCACTGAGATGCAAATTATTTAAGCCTTTCTTTGAAGGATATATCAATGTTATGCATGAACAACTATGGCATACATTGTTCCATACGAATACAAAATTGGTGCAATACGCAACAATTAACTATCTAAATGCTCTAAAGTTGTAGGAAGTTTCATCAAGACTGCGTGTACAAAGTGCTTTCGTTTCTACTTGGACTAAGAATCTTTTTGATGGGTATGTCATATAATTTATTCACCCATACAGAACTAATCTTTTGTGGGTTTTTTTCCTTTATTTCGTGACTGATGATCTATGAATTAACAATTGATTAATCAGTGTTTTAATGTATGTAAGAAAATACTTATTTGTGTTAAATTACTTGATTTTAGAATTTGTAAAATGTGAACACTATTTTTGTTGGTTTTAGAATTTGTAAAATGTAAAATGTTGAAAGGTTGGAAAAATGTATTTTTCTGTAGCCAAAACAACTATAAAAAAAAATATGTGATTAATTTTTATATCCCATGATGTTTATCATATCGTATTTATCAAATAGTACTTATTCATTCCATTTCGAATTGAATTTCAAATACATGTTTTATGTTGTAAAGTATTTGATGGAGATTACATCGAAATAAGGTTTTTTGGCTGACTGATTTTATCATCACTGTGGAATGGAAGCAGGTCTAAAACATGTGAATCCATGAAACTGCTACAGTACCTAGCAGCAGAAAGCCCATGATTAATCCTAGACCAAGGGTCTGTAACCTCTGGCTCTCAAGATGTTTTGGACTACAAATCCCATCAGCTCTCGCCGGTACAGTTTGTGGTGGTGGTGCGGGTGGGGGGGTCATGGGAGTTGTAGCCTAAAACATCTGAAGCGTCGAAGGTTGCAGATCCCTGTCCTAGACGAACTTTACTACATATGAGTTCCAGGCAAAACATATAGGCAACTAAATGAAAATCTGCTCTTAATGAATTGGATGGGCATTTATAAAATGTGTCAAGCTAAAGCAAGGCCACGCGCTCCTGCCAGGCTTTTTTAATTTTAGATTAAATTGCTTCTCAAGGGGAGTCGGAGCGCACAACAGTGAAGATTGATGGATGGCAGGTTTTGAATCAATGGTCGGCGCTGTCACCACTCTGGGCAACCATCCAAACCATTATTTTTCAGGCAGCTCTGCCAGTATACAAAGGCAAAAAGCATATGCAAATCAGGCTTGGTTCCACCACAAGAATGCCAGTGCAGACCGATCGCTAGCTCACATGCCTTCTGCGCAAGACCACAAGGTGTGCCAGACACGTTTCAGACACACTGTGCATCACCATTAAGGTGTAGCTTGGGTCTCTGAGCACAGCAGGCTCAGGATCCAACCCCAGGGCGGGTGACGTATGCAACTGAAGGGTGATGCATGGAAGGTTTTGAAGCAATCTTAACTACATGCCTTGCACTTAGCAAGAGTATTTATTGTGGGGTGTGGTCCAGTAACCTTGGTAGATCAGGTGTAGTGGTTTAAACTGTTACTGAGAGCTCAGGATGTATGAATTACCATTGTCTAGCTGAGACGCTGGTACTGCAATGACTAAAACTGTTGTCTTTTATATTTTATTTTTTTATTTGTTTTAATTGCACAAAACTATTTTTGCAAAAGAAGATGAAGTGCAGAAAAGAAAGGGAAGCAATGAGAAAAGAAAAAAAACTAGGAGAAAGTTCTGTCAGGCCGTTCGAGAGGTCAAGGTTTCTGGGTAGGAAAATGGATCCTATTGCTTCTCGTGTGTTCTCCGCGACCGCCTAGTTTGCTGTTGTTTTTCAGAGCTACATTAGGCAGAGGTCTTATTTTGGCTTTGTCAGAGGTAAAGGGTAATGAAGCACACTGTGCTACCAAAGTCGTGTAGGCCCTATTGGATATCGCTGGGGTAATGGACTATCTGCGCTGAAGACATGACATGACATGATTCCTCCCCCTTGCATGGCCATCTTTCTGTGTCCAGACTTTCTCAGCATCAATAGCCTGTCTCAGTTATCAAATCCTGTTTTTTTCAAATTAGAAAGTTAAAAAGGTCTTCCCTTTTTTTTCTCTTTTTCTCACAAGGTCTGCATCACGAATGCTTTTGACTCGTCCTGTCTGGACTATGGCAACAGCATCTGTTTGGGATGTTTCTATGAATATATTGAGTAAACTGTAAAAGGCACAGAACGTAGCAGCATGGATTGTGCTTGGTTTGAAGAAGTTCAGCTATATTTAGTCAGGTCTGAGGTCTCTGCATTGGCTCCCCATTAAAAAATCAGGGCCATTGCAATTTTCCTGGTGCAGTAAAAATTCTAGTAAAAGTGCTGGTAAATCCATTACTGCACTTTTACTGCAGTTCGAAAATACAAGTTTGCCGGTCGGGGGGGGGGGGATCCTGATTTACCTCCAGCAAAGAGCATGAGGTAAATCAGGCCCCACCGGCAAAGAAAGGCTGGAATTACCTATCCCCTCCATGGAGTCCCATTGGACTCCATGAAATGGGGATTTACTGCCCTTTCCACCGCCTGTAATATCCCAATAATACCGGGATATCAAGCTACAGAAATGGTAGGTCAGTTTCCCAGTATCCTGACAGCATTGCCGGTGGGATCCCCGGAAACTAATAATAACTGCCAATTTGTGATCTTTAAGATCCTGGGCCTCATTCCGCGTCCAGTGGTAACCCTATCAGTGCTACCGGCGGGTTGCCGCTGGACTCAGAATGAATTACCGGCACCTGACTTCCCGGCTATTCCAAGTCCAGCCGCCGGGAAGTCAGGCACTGGCAATTTTGTTAATCCCCATAGAGTCCTATGGGAGTCTATGGGAATGGGTACATGGGAGCACCGGCACCGTTAACAAAGGTGCCGGTGCTCCTTTGACAAGTCTTCCTACCCTGGCTGCTGCGCCCAGGAGGTTCAGGCCTGTCGGTCACAGCGGTTCCAGCAGGCAGACTTGTAGTTTCCGGTCCGGAAACAAAAGTGCCGGTAGGCTTACCGGCACGTTGTTTCCGGACCGGCAAACGTATAATGAGGGCCCATGTGTTTTTGACATAAATCTGCCTATGGGTAAAGAAAGACCCCTTTAGATAAGAAACGTTATCGCTATCAACCTACTCCATCACTTAGATCTCAGTCATCATGCTCCTGGGCAGTTACCAACGTCAATAAAAACAGGATGGAGGACGTGCTTTCTCTGTTCTGGCCCTTAGAATTTGGAAAAGCCTTCCTCAATCCCTAAGAAATTATAAAGATCTCCTACCCTTTAGGAGACATCAGAAGACCTTCTAATTTGCATCATAGCCTGAAATTGATCCTTGCCTTGTTCTGTTTATCCTTTATTAACGGGCCTGAGGGGGAAGTGCTTCCTGGAGAGGAGAGACTTGTGGCAGGAGGGTGACATGTCACCTGCTTTAGTAGGACCTCAGTTGAATCGATGCTTACGCTATTTCCTCCTTTTCCTTCTTCTATGATAGGGCTGGGAGACTCTCTGGTGGCTGTTTGCGCTTTGTTACCCCCCCCCACCACAAATACAAATATCAGTTGAAAACTATACACAACTTACCTTTAACTATGTGAAACATATTTTCTACAGTGATACTGCAAAGTTGAGAAGTGTCCAAAAGTTGTGCTTGGTCTCTATGCATCATTGAAGTAATCCTACAAAAAGGGTGTATGGAAGGCGTTTGGATCACACTCGACCTGCCAATCTGTTACCTTCTAAAAAGCACTATTGCGCACCTTGGCTACAAACTGTATAAAAGAACAGACTAGCAAAATCAACAGAAAATGCCTACGCCATGTAATAACAGAGTGTCACAAAGTCAGGATTAATTAACAGTGCAGAAATAACCACATGTTTCTTATTGAATGAAGTGTACACACATATGGCTAGTCTCCTGCTAGAAAAGTATGGAATGATACTGATTTGTATTATACAAGGGACTATGTGCAAGCAGCTACATGCATCCACCCTTCTCCCATGAATTGTGGCCAGCTTTGCACTGCAGCATGCCACACCAGGATCATCCTCGCAGCCATGGCTCAAGCTGGCTGCAGGGATCTGGGCTATCATGGTGTAGGAATACACAGTGTTCGTCAGGGGGTTCCAGGGTCGCGTGTTCCAGCATCATTCCATAGCTCTTGCTATTGGGACCTCACACAGTTCTGTGCTATTGATTGTGAATCCCAAGTACCCTGTTCTAAGATGTATGGCAGGGCGAGTTGTTTCCCATTCTTTAAATACCAGTCTGAAGCATTCTCCTGATCCAGGATGGCCACTGCTTGATGTCATTTTGCCTTCACTTGGCTTGCAAGTTGCAAGAGTATAAAAGAAGTCCAAGGCATGCTGGGGGTGTGGTGGGGCGAGGGGGGGGGGTTGTAAATGTCATTCTCTCCTCTCCATAGTTGCTTCCCGGCATCTACAGCAGTGGCAGTGTGGTTTCTGGTAAGGGATGTCAGTATCCATTTTTAGTTGTGGCTATTAGGTGGCGCTAATGACAAAGTTATTTCATTAGAGTACAGCTAAGGAGAAATGTGAGGAGGGAGACAAAACTTGTAGGTGTTGTTTGGTTATTTACCCACCCATTGACTGCCCATGACCATACTAATAACTATGGCCATTCCCACTCACTTTCTTTCCCTCCTTGCCCAAAACACATCATCCTAGGATCTCTTTGAGCTAGCTATGTCAAACCTCACCACCTGACATGTGCCTGCCACAGTTTCTTCGAAGCAGTCTTCTGAGAGTTGGAGCTGGAAATGGGCTGCGGGTGTAATACACATTTATTTACCAGGCCTGCCTTCAGGCACTCGATTTATAAGCACTATGCTTATCCTTCACTGAAGTACTGTTAAAAACTAGCATTGGCAAAGCCAACAGTTTTGGCTTATGTATAATTGTTAGGCAAGTGCCAGACACTGCTAATATGTGCCCAGGTACTCACGCCAATTTGTAGTTGCCACTATCCATGGCCAGTTGATACTGCTAGGGCAGGGCCCGGCAAATGTCTTTCGCATGCCCACACAAAAGCTAAATCCTTGTTTATTTCTTGTGGGGTGAGGTGAAGTCGAGCAAGTCTCTTACCACATGACACTTTGTCGACCTTCCAGCACCAAGATGCACTGTTATACACTTAACTAGATCCCGTGGCAGGCTTCGGGCAGCTTGTGTTGGTTTTCCCTTGGGGTCCATCTCCACTGGGACAGTCTGCAGCTTTCTGTGTGTGTGGGAGCACAGTGTCTGCGATGTCCGTGTGCAGGTGGCTGTTGTGTGTGCTAGGGTTCAGACGATGAGGTAGATCAGGAGCTGCGTGTTATGGCGCAGTTTCATTGGCCTTGTAGATAAGGTTTCGCTCCGCCCGTATGGCATTGCTGTTACAGTCAAAACATCCGTGCATTTCTCCGTGTCCGCGTGTGGCTTCCAGGCCTGGCGGGGGCACACGCTTACCCTCTTACGGTGCAGCAATGGTTTTCGCACACTCTTCAACTTTTAGATCCAATTTCTATCAGTGCAGGGCACAACCATCTCCTTTATAGAGTCCGGTACTTAGGTAACAACATTACAATAAAAAAACACAAAAAAAGGAGCTCCTATATCTACTGCATCTAGCAAGGTCATTTCCTCCCTCCTGAAAAGCGGACTGTCATTTGTCTGGACTTTTCAGTTCCCTCGAAGTGACGTTGTTCTTACGAATGCGGTCATTGCCAGCACTAAAAAGTGATTATTGGAGAGCTTTGGTGTAATCGCAACCGCTGGGAATGGCCCTGGGTGTCATGTTGCCACTGTTGTTCCGGGGCAATGGGAGGCGGGAGTCAGGGAGGGAAGTGACGCGGGAGGACGGGGAACCGGCAGTTGGAGCCGGATGTTAAATAAAGAAGGACGCACGTTGAGATCCTCCATGTCTGTGGTTATTTAATGCGCAGCAAGGTGCATGCGCGCAAGGCATCCATAGAGGCCACCACATTGGCGACGAAGATGGCGCACCATCGGTGCACATACCCATGTCAGGGTGTTGGAAGGAGTGGGCGCCAGGTTGCGGGGCCGCCATTGCCCAGCTGACACAACAGAGCGCTTCACACAGAGAGGCTGTGCAAACCCGGGCCGCAAGCAGTGAAAGTTGAGCCTACCCCCTCACAACGCTCTGCAATTAACAACTGGAGCTCCCGGGCCGTGGCGGTGATAATGCTGTGCCCGCCCACCAGGACTGCTGTGAAAGTGACCGCTGGAACTCCCAGGCCGCGGCGGTGGTTCGCGCAAAGTAAGGTGAGAGGGGACCAGGAGAGGAGTCCGGAGGATGGTGCTCGTGCCTTTCAGGTGTCCATCCTTGGCATCACACCCTGTTTGAGCCCACAAGATCACTCACACCAGCTCCCCACGGTGCTCGTGCCCATAAGGCGGCCGTGGAGCTAAAGTGAATGCTGAAGGACTGCACCGAGGAAGCAAGGCAGTGCAGGAGGGGGATAAAATGTCTGCTCAGGAAGGGGGACAGGGCTCCCAGACCCAGGGGCCACAGTTCCCTCCAGAACAAGCTCCATACAGATTACCAGACTCCCTGGCTGCTCAAATGCCAGGGGCCTTTGACATCACTGATACAAGTAACATGGGGCGGAGGTCGGCCCGGTGGATAAGGGACTTTGAACTATACATGAGGGCCACAGGGCCCACAGAAGATGATAGACAAAATTGTCTTCTCAAACTGGCAGTAGGGCCAGCCACACGTGATATTATTGCTGATATGCCTGCAGACACCATTGGTACCATACGAGACTTGAAGCCTCTATCGGCATACTTTACCCCGCACACCAATGTGGACTATTAGCACCACTTATTCCAAAGCACCAAATAGGCGAATGGCGAAATCAAGGACGCATGTCATGAGGTTGAGAATCAAAATGAAACACTGTGACTTTGCGAACTACTCAAACACTGAGGCACTGAGGTCTCAAATCATTGCAGGCTGTGAATCACAGACATTCAGATGAAAACTACTACAGAAATCCCGCACTTTGGACGAAATCTTGATGCTCGCATGCGCAGAAAGAGCAGTAGACTCCTAAGTGGAAAGCTTCAATACCGTCATGTCAACCGACGCAATACATGAACTACAGCAAGAAAGGAGGCCGGAGGAACCATTTTGCTTCAAATGTGGGTTTGAATACCCGAATGAAGGTACCTGTTCGGCTGTTGGCCAGCGATGTGCCATGTGTGGCGAAGAAGGACACTTTAGATCAGTGTGTTGGTTGTCCAAAGAAAAAGGTATAGAGAGAGCCTGAGAATCACTCCCAAGATTTAAACCGAGAGCCATGTCTCCGACATCTCAAGCGTCGGGGTCAGCATCACATCCCTCACTGAGACATAACAACCCTGAACCAAAGGAGCAGGAGTTGGGTGATGATAGACAGAGGAGAGAAAGAAGGCAAAGGAGGAGGTACGTCACGCGAGTGAGACCTGTACGCAGATCCAGGCACCACGTGCGCTACTTGCTGGAACAATCTCCGTCGGAATCGGAGGTCAGCTCATCAGGGAGTGAACAAAGAAGGAAAGCAGATGTCTATGCATTGGGGAACCAGGTAGCCACCTAACACAGCCCAACACTGATCATCAAACACATCGAAAGACCAACAGAATTTCTCATCAACACTGGGGCTACAGTGAACGTAGTCAGCGAGAAAGTCTTCAAACAGCTGCCACAAAGCCGAAAATTGAGCCCAGCCACAGTAGACATTTACACTTACGGCGCCAAGACACCCCTCAAGTGCATAGAACAATTCAGGGGATCATGCCACTACAAGGGGCAAGAGAAAAGGGTGCCGATACACGTTCTGGCGACAGAAAAAGAGAGTGGCTACATACTCATTTTCAAGGCGGGCCTAATACATGTCCTGTACAAGATCACGGTACACAAGTACATCGACCCAGTGGCTATGATATGATGTGATAGTTTATTTATATAGCGCCTATACACAATGTGTTTCAAAGCGCTTCAAGGCAAGTGAGGGAACAAGGGAAAATACAATGACATTCTTACAGGCCATGAAGGATGTGAAAATAACTATCATACTCGTCCTGAAGACATTTCAGATAGTGCAAGAGCTAAGACATAGATGAGGAAGGGAGGGGGAGAGTGGGAAGGAAATGGAAACAGACAAGCCACTACCGTACTAGGCCTGACAACATTTCTGGTAGAGCAGGAGAAAAACAAGAGGTGAGGGAGAGGGCCTCACGACATTTCAGATAGTGCTGGAGGAGTTTGGGGAGGAAAATACCAGTAAGGGGAGGGGGGAGGAGACAGACGAGGTTGCTATCATACTAGGTCCAGGGACAATTCTGAGTAAGTGCATAGAAGAAAGGGGAGGAGATAGGAAAAGGGAGAAGGGAAAGGAGGAGAGAACAGAGAGTTAGCAGTCAAATTAGTGGAGAAGCATGAGGGGAGAGTGAATACAATTGCAGAGGTCAGGAGTAACACATAATGTTGCATGCCAGGATACAAGATGAAGATGGGAACAGCATGATTCAGGGCCACCATGAGTACAAGATGGAAAGGAAGTCCAGCATGAGAGTTGAGAAAGGGTGACGCACAGTGAATCAATGAAGTCCATAAAAGTAAAATTCTGCATTGGCCACAAGACGGTGATGGTGAAACCAGAATGTATCAGGACAGACTCATGCAGAAGTAGGCTTGATGGGAGTTAGGGGGGAGCAGGGTAGAATCATCAAGCAAAACAGTCAACACCTATGTGCGAGAATGGAGGGGGGAAAAGGGAACATCACAGGGAGACCAGAGGGGGTGGGGATGGCCTGTGGGGACAGAGGGAGTAACACATGTTGGTGCATGCTTACCCACTGTCTGAGCAAACGGTCGGGCTCTGGGACCTCCTGGTCCGAACAGGTCCAAACAGAAATTGCCCTTTTCTTCGTCTGCCCAAACAGGAATTGCCCTTTTCTTCGTCTGCCCAAACAGGAATTGCCCTTTTCTCCATCTGCCCTTCGCTTCGGACACCCGGCCGAGAGACGCCCTTGATCTAATAGTGAAGAGCAGGAAGGAAGAGGCAGGGCTAAGAAGGTGGGTGGTGCTTAGGCCAGGTGACCTAGATACACTTGCCCCTGCTCCCCATCTGCAAAGGAAAAGAGGCTGGAGGGCTCCTTAAATTGGGAAAAAGAGTGGCAAGCAGGAAGGCACCAGGTGGGCGGAGCTTGCTAAGTGGTGAAAAAGAGCACAGGCAGGAAGGCACCAGGTGGGCAGGGCTAGCTAAGTGATGAAAAAGAGCGGCAGGCAGGAAGGCACCAGGTGGGCGGGGCTTAGGCCAGTGACCTAGATCCACTTGCACCTGCTCCCCATCTGCAAAGGAAAAGAGGTGTAGAGGAGGTCCCAGATATGGCCTGCACTCCAGCCACCCATTATGAAATACCAGGAACATACTCGCCGCCATATGTGACGTGTGATGAGCAAATAAACCAGCAGAGAGCCACACTAGGGCTTTGTCCAGTGACCATCGGAAGAGCAATACCTGTTGAAGTGCCAATTACCAGACAATCATGGGCAGCACGGTACCCATTGAGACAACCGTACCAACAGCTGACACAACATGAAGACTACTTTCAAACTGTCATGGATAAAGATATCGCAGACATAGAAAAAGAGACGATGTCGAAACATAACCATAAAGCAGGATGAAAGTATGCAACCAGCTAACGCCTGTACATAGGCTTGTAACACAAGAAAACAGTACGGCTTGCTATGCTTAAGTAGAAGAATAGAGCGGCAAGCGCCAACTATATATAACTACCTCAATGAAGCACATTATATAAGTGCAATCCACTCTACATAAAAGCAGAATTAAGCCCAGGATGGTAGGGGCCAAACGGGCCAGGAGTCATATACCTGCACAAAGCCAGACGAAAGAGCGGAATGGAAACTTAGCAAGAAGCAGCTCATGCATAGGAATTCAAGGTCAACCCAAGGAAGGGAGGAAAGCGGCAACTCGGAAGAATCGAAACTTAAGAGCATAGCAGCCTGCCCGTGAAGGTCGAGATAAGGAGGCCCAGGCCGGTGGCAAGGCTGAAGAGAGAATCAAATACGCAAATAGATGGAAAATGAAGCAGCTTCACGGTATACTGACATGTGAGCAGCCAAGCGCAAAGAGGTACCAACGTCTGATGTCACCCAAACCAGAGGATGCCATAACTTTCCCTGATAAGAAGCTACAGTTTCGAGGCCATCCTCAGCCAACTAATTGACACATAGCCCTAAAGTACCGATTGATGGAAGGGAGGCAGGGTGAATCTTCGGGCATGCCGCATATGGCTGAACATTCTGCGTGCTGCTAATTAAAGTGGAGATTTATGCTTGGGGATGTAACTGACCCAATCACAATGGACCAAGTAATCTAGGGTCCTATAGCTAGTAGAACCAATGAGACGTCGTACTTGTAGTGACGTCTAGCACGAGTGATGTAGAGGGATGGGCGTAGACACCCACCCGATAAGAGTTATCAAATCCCCACATTCCATTACCATATACAGATATAGGGCCTCATTACGAGGTTGGAGGTAGTCATGGCGCTATTAGTGCCATGACTACCTCCAATACCGGTACAGTGTCCGGTTCCGTTCAATGGGGACTTACCGGTCTATTCCAACCTTTGCGGGACCGGTAAGTCCCCATTGAAAAAGCCATTCCCCATTCCCATTTCAGCCCCATAGGGCTCAATGGGAAGGGGGAGGGTGCTACTAATGGTACCACAAATTGCGGTACCGTTATTAGCTCTGAAGTCCTTTAACGGGTCCCTTCCTTAACGCCTGGTAAAACCAGGGGCGATAACCGATGCCGGTAATCCCTTACCACCCACCTCGTAATGAGGCCCATAGTATCTATACTTAAGTTACCTTTTACAACCAATAGACTTGCATGACAAACTTTCGAGTGTTACACGTCAATGATGACAACTTTTGCCTATAAGAATTGCTGTCTGAATGAAGATTGTGGAAGTTGAAGCGAGACGGGGGATTGCATCACTGATGATTTCCTAATGTTTCCCGTTTTTTGTACTTCTCATTAAACGGACTTCCCTTTGCCAAACCAGTTGAGTTGTCCTTATTGATTGGTGTTGAAGTAAGAGAATCCTGCACCCCATCCACCTCAAGGTGCAGCTATCTCGTCTTAAAGTATTCGAGGGTGAGCTCCGATCCCATGGGCCCATCATAGGGCGCTCTGCCCTCCTGTACACTTGGTAGCAGAGAGGATGGTTTTCACCATCAATTATTGATTATTGATTAAAATGAGACACCTATTGACCGACGACACAAAGTAACTCTAGGTCTTCGGCAATATCACAAGTCCTTCGCCATTTGGCCGAGTAGACTGTGAAGCTTCCCGTGGACAATGACAGTTTAAATCTATCCAAAAAACTGCAGTGGGTCTGAAAGGACCCGTTTTATAAACATAAACCCTTCCGTTCCTACGGGCAGCGGAACAGACGAAAAACTAAAGGAGGCGGTAACGGAGGCAGTGATCCCGAGGATCCAGAGAGAAACCATGCGAGCGGTAAGTGAAACAAAAATTGAATGCTTTGGCAAATGTCATAGGTATTAGAACAAGTAAGGGAAAAAGTAACGGAGGGAGGTGGAGAAAACAAAATAGTCAGAAGTAGCGGAGACTGTATATATATAAGGGGATAATGACTTGAGAATAATTCAATAAATAGTTAATACTGGGGTAGACACCCGAGAGCAGAGTGAATACCGGGGTGCACACCTGAGAACAGAGAGAATACCGGGGTAGACACCCGAGAACAGAGAGAATACCGGGGTAGACACCCGAGAACAGAGATAATACCGGGTAGACACCCGAGAAAGGAGAGAATACCGAGGTAGACACACGAGAAAGGAGAGAATACCGGGTAGACATCCGAGAAGAGAGAGTATTCCAGGGCAGACACATGAGAAGAGAGAGGATTCTCCTTATTCCTATACTTTAATATAGCGGTCAGAAGAAACGTGAACTCAGAGCCCATATAATAGGGGACAACTAGGCTACTACCACGTTTAAAGACGTAAAAGGAGTTCGTTTAAACTCCATGTCGGGGTACAAATTAGAGGCAGAGATATTTGTGTCAAGCTGGTGTCTGTATAGTCTGTCAAGTGTCTGTCATGCATGTTCTGTTGTATGTCACGTGTAAGAAATTTTGTCTTGTGTTGGTTGAAATCAAATAGGGTTTTTACGCGATTCTATAGTTGAGAGGGAATCGCATATGGATTGATGTTTTGAGTAAATTGTAGATACAAAAGTTTTTGCGGGAAAAAATTGGATTGGAGCTTGCAGTGTTTGGTGCTCGCTCATATTGCTTATAGTGTTAAATTGCATGGAAGCATTGAAAAGTGGGGTTTGAGAGGAAAGTAGAACAGATTTAAGCATGGAAGAAATGACACCATTGGCACACTTATGTAAGCAACTTCCGAAACATGCACCCAAGCTTACGAAGTGGGTTAAGGGCACCGCCCACAAGATGTTTATGCCATGGCCACAAGTTGGGTTCTTATCTAAAGCCGTCTTACAGCATATGACGACTTACTTGCATGCCACATATACAGGCAAGAAACTAGAGAAATGCCTTGCTGTTCTAGAACTTTGGAAAATGTTCGAACAGTCGAATGATGAAGAGCCACCTGCTGACTGGATATTAAACGTATGCACGAAGGGGGGTGAGACGCCTACCGCGCCACCTGCCCCGCCCGAAACAGAATCAGAGGGAAGGGAACCCCGCATATGAGTCACCTACTTACAGTAGTGATGAAAACCGAGGGAAGGATCAGGACAAGATTCTTACCTCCGCAGTCCCAAGGGACAAGGAGAGACACGATGATGAGAAGAAGGATCAGGCACAGATTAATGCATCTCTCGATAATGAGAGAGAGGGAAAGAATGTAAAGAAGGTGAAAGCAGAACTGATGAGATAACATTTGCAAAAGACGAATGGATGGGAGGACAGATATTGTTGAAACTCGATGGGAAAGGAAGTGATGATGTGAGACCTAAAGAGAGGTTAGACAAGGCACAGAGAAAAGAGAAAGAAAAGGTGTCAAGGGGTGAAAGGATAAGACGGAAGGATAGACTGAGGCGTGAACAGCTCTATCGCAAAGAGCAAGAGAAACAGCTCGATCGCAAACAGAGAGCAGTCTACGCCTTGGACAGACAGAAACATCAAGTTTTAGAAGAAGAGCAAAGAGTACGTGACAAGATAAGGAGACGAAGGGATGAGGAAGTTCGAAGGGAAAATGAACGTAGAAATGAAAGGAGAAGGGAAGAAGATAAGGTCAGAGAAGAGACGAGGAAGCGCAAAGAATGTGATTATGTCATACAACGTAAGCATAGACAGAGGGCACGCAATCTCGAATATTTGGAGCGGGAAGTTAAAAAACCCAATCCTGTTGTAGAATCTGAAGACATTGAAGAATTCTTTCCTGTGTACGACTCAGTACCAGGCACGACTAGGGCAAATATTGAAGACGACTTTGATACCAGAAGCATCGGGGAAAAGATCGATAAAATATATAATGAAATGGGACTAGAACAAATATCTCAAAGGGACAGGGAAGACGAGCGCTTGGAAAGCACTCAACTGTATGACACTGAGGATGTCACCCGAAGTAGTGGGAGCAGGAGACTGTCCCTGGACAGACTAGAAATCAGTAAAAACGATGATGACACAAGGAGTTGTAGTGAATTGGGAACAATCAATGTCCGACTCTGGAGAGGAAACAGAGTGCGAGACAAATGAAGGGAGATGGCGCAAAAAGAGGCTCCCAAGGGACAAAGGGGTACGATGGTCGGATGTTAGTGAGTCCGCACTGAAGACATCAGAGTCTGCCACACAGTCGGACCGCATTGATGGAACACCCCAAGGTCAGAGGGGGGTGTCGGCACCCGCCTATGTAGACAGATTGAGGACATTGCCAGGCAGACGACGATGTGGGAATATAACACCTGCAATAGACAGGAGAGCTATGAGAGAAGAGAAGGAAAGCTGCACATTCCAATTTCCGCTATTAGAAAAGGGGGGAGCAATACAGCAATATATTCCTTGGCCACTCATGGATCGAGTAAAACCTGAAAAACAAGCTTCCAATGCTGACATCGGGAGCCGCGAAGTAGATGCATGAGTTAGAAAAAATGACAGAGGGTGTCACGTTAGCTATAGGGGACATTAAAGGTCTCTTGATCGCCATACTTGGTGAGAGATCAGACGATGTGTGGACACGGTCAGGGTACCCTGGTGTAACCATAATTAACACTGCACATGATGGAGCGCCATTTAATAATTGCAGAGCAGCAGTATGGAAAGCGCTACGAGTGCTGTACCCAGACACTTCAGATATGGGAGCTATAATGACTCGCAAAACGAAGGAGTCAGAAGATCCGTTGATTTATATCCAGAATTTCCAAGACGCGTGGATGCTCGAAACGCATGAATCTTGGACAAAATGTACACCGGTGTTTTACCACATATTGTGCCAAGGGTTGCCAGAACCAGTGCAGAAACAGCTCAAGAAATTGGTAAGGGTTGAGGCTAAACCTTGGCTGAAATACACGTAACTGTCGCACATTACTGTAGATTGTTACAAGAAAAGAACCGGAAAAAGGAGGCAACACGAAAGGGTGAGGAAGCGAAGCTGGTGCAAAAGAAATTATCAAAGTATGCTCTTGAAGGAGCCATGCTAACTAGCCCAGCTGAACAGAACTTACAACAGATGGCTAACCCACAGCAGAACAACCAGGGTAACGTAGGACTGTACCCGAGGGGAAGAGGATTTAGAGGAAGAGGATGGCAGAGTAATCAAGGAGGTTTCCAAAATAATCAAGGAGGTTTTCAAAACGTGCAAACGGGAAACACAGATATGTCAAACGGAAAAATAATCTGACCACTGCCAGTATGTTGACTGTGTGCAATGACGGGGCATTTGGCGCGCATGCGCAGAAGTCAAGACGTGTGGCAGAATAGCCAAAGAATGGGAGCAGGCACGGCAAATCCACCTAAGATCTCACAACAGGGCAATGCACAGAATCACACAGTGCAGCAGCAAGCACAAGGCATGCGGCAAGGTGCGCAACAAGGGGTTCAACCCCCGAACATGTGAAATTTGCTACAAGGGTAATTTCAACAGGCACCACCGCAATCATCTCAGGGCACAAACTCCGGAAGGGGAGGCAACCCAGGGAATGGAGAGAATCCACAAGTGTACAGTGGACCGAATTTATATATGAACTAGGACAGCTCACTGGAAACCCTGATGTGCTCTATCCTATCAGTGACACCAGACCCTAATAGGGAACCTAGGGTGAACGTCGTCATAGGGGGTAAAGAATATTCCTTCTTAGTTGACACAGGGGCAACACACTTGTGCATACGTGAAGGCAAGTTTTCCTTGTACGACGAGGCCATAGATACTCAGAGTTTTACAGGAGCTCATAGTTGAGTTCCCTTTACAGACACACTCTAGTCTCCGTAGGAGAGTGTGAAATGAATGTACCTTTATTGTATTCACATCAGACCCCTGTAAACATTTTGGGTCGAGACTTAATGACAAAGTTGAACATGACAATCTCGTTCACGGAGGAGGGCATAGTATTCTCCACTTCAGGAATGCATTATTCAAACGTGTGCGAAATGATCAGGGCATACTCAGGGCAAATAGCCATGAGAGCTATACCATTAGAGCCAGATGTTTCGCATATGGCATGCTTGTGCTCATGGCAGGATTGCCAGGCCTTGCAGATAAGACCACGAGAACCCCCGATGAATTTTTATTCAGACCAAGAATACCAATGCATGAAGAGGAGGGACAAGTATTTCCCTTGAGGAAACATACCGCAGCAGTGCGAGGGAAAGTAGCATTGGTTGAAGGCTACGATGATTAAGGCAGACAATGGTGCACAATTATCGCCATTGAAGAAGGGTGTCGGGTGACTGACGTCACCGATGACGATCTGTTTGAAGAACAACCAGACTCAGAAGAGACAAGGGTGGAAGTGAGTCTCATATTTTGGGTAAGAATGATCAAAAGAGAAGTGCCTTAGAGAATGATGTTGGCACTGGTACGTCCGGAATATTTTGATGACGACATGGCCCAGATGCCTGTCTCAGTATGGACTACAGGACCATATGACGTAAGCCTCCTGAAGGGGGTGGGAGAAGTGAAAATTAAGCTGAAACCAGGAGCAATTTTACTGAGAGCGCGACAATACCCATGTCCAGAGAGGCAGATGAAGGGATTGCGAAGACAATTTTCACCATGATGGACCAGGGCATCTTGGGGACGTCAGAGTCACCATGTAATACAGTGATTTATCCTGTCAAGAAATCAAAAGGGAGGGTCTTGGCAGTTAATTCAAGATTTAAGAGCATTAAACGATATTGTTGAAGCCGAGTTCTCTCTAGTCCCTAATCCATCTACAATCCTATGTAATATACCCACAGAGGCAAAACATTTTACGGTGATTGACTTGAAAAATGCCTTTTTCTCAATCCCATTGCACCGTGATTCTCAAGATCTGACATCATTCACTTTCCGACAAATGCGTCTGAAAAGCACGAGGTTGCCACAGGGGTACTGTGAGTCCCCGAACATTTTCAATAGAGTCCTACAGATGGACCTAAGCAATATTGCATTAGAAAGTATCGTCTTGCAATATGTCGACGACATCTTGATCTGCAGCTCCACGGAAGAACAATGCAGACGCGATTCTATTCAGCTATTGACTGTACTGGCTGAGAAAGGTTTTAAGGTTGACAAGGAAAAGTTGCATTATTGTCAACAGGAGGTACTATACATAGGCCAGCTAATCTCACATGAAGGTAAAAAAGTGACTCCAGAAAGGGCTGAAGCCATATTGAACACGGCTAAGCCACACACGATAAAGCAAATGCAGAGCTTTCTAGGCCTATGTAACTATGTTAGAGCATGGGTCTTCGATTACAGCTCATACACCAAGCCTTTGCCTCGGGCTCTAAAGAAAGCCCAGGTGACAAAGGAAAAGATTGAATGGTCCGAGAAAATGGAAAAAGGGTTTGCTGAACTCTAGAGAGCAATTTGTACAGCTCCAGTTCTCGGGATCCCTAATTATGCAAAGGAATTCTACCTATTCTCGCACACAGATGGCAACATTATGACGGCAGTGCTTGCTCAAAAAACTTTGTTGGGATACAAGCCCCTGGTATATTACACCGGGATCCTGGACCCAGTAATGAGACGCCACTTCCCATGTGAACAAAGTTTAGCTGCCGCAGCAAAAGGCAACCACTATTGTGATGGGATGTTCCATGACGTTATACGTCAAACATTCACTATTCGCTATTTTAGAAAAACCTAAAGGTACGTTCACGTCTCAGAGAGCTTCTGCATATGAAGTGATCATATCAAATACATCGATCAAAATAGTTCGATGTAAAACAGCGAACCCAGCTACATTCATAGCAGAACCAGTCACTGAAGGAGAGTCGATACATGACTGTGCAAACTATGAAGAATTCTAGGATGAAATCCCCAGGGTGAAACAATATGCCCTGCTGGGAGGAGAGATCATTTTTATTGACGGATCTTCAAGAATTGACCAAGAAGACGGACAAAGATATACAGGCATTGCCGTAATGAAACACATAGAAAATGGAGAATTTCGAGAGGTCCTGGGATCCGAATTGCAAATTTACCTGAACTGCATGACATCCAGTCTTACTGTAATTTCAGACCAACTGCAACGGACAAAAAGGGTGCAGCACCGCACAAAACACAACAGGAGACACTGAAACAGAGGCAGTTCAAGGTCTACGTGTTCCACTCGTCTTTCCTGGAAATGCGGTATTAGTAAAAAACCACACCAGGAAGAGGTGGGACGAGCCAAGATTCAATGGCCCTCTCATCGTAGAGGACTGCACTCCTTTAGCTGTAAAACTGCAGGGCAGGAGAGCATGGATTTTTCTCAATGACATTAAGCCCTATATCGGAGAAAGCCCTCTAGCTGCACCCCACTGCAAAGTACCCACAGACAACGGGGAAGAACCTCAGCACGTGCAGATGAGATCTATGACGAGGAAGAAGGATGCATGAGCTGCAAAGCCAAGACAAAGAACCCCTTATGCAAGTTGTGGCTTAAACCGGACATTTCCTCTGAGCAAAAAGGGGGATAAGGACATAAAACGGACACTCTGTGCATCCTAGTTGCAGGGTGAAGAAGAAAATTGCACATTTAAGCCACAACATGTTTTGTTGATACAAACTTGTAAACCAAACCACACTTGAGCGTTGTTGAGAAACAAAACTCTAACAGACATTGATCAAGAACTTTTACCTTAAGAGCTAAACACAGTATCCTGAATCATCAAATATCAAGACCTTGTTTGGCAGCATTTATGGTGTCCCCCAGCAGAAACATCACAGAGGACCTACTCACTTACTTCCAGTAAGTGTTGGCATCATATCCGTCGCTGGTAGGGAGGGTTACCAGTGCCACAGACTTTATCCAGGATCCTACCAACAAGAAAGTAATCTGGCAACTACTTACCGTCATCGCGGAAGCCTTCATTGCACTGCCTGAATACAGTGATAAGGACACAAATGCTTCCACCACAGACAATTATAGGTGAACTCCAATACGCTTTTCTTTTGCATCATAGAGGAGTGCCCAGCTATTATCGGAAGAACCACAGACACTCTCACGTTTATTCGAGATCCAGCAAACTCTGAACTCTTGAAACAGCTGTGGACCAAGCTAAGTTATTTGGTCGCAATCCACACGCCAGGAAAGTGCAAGCATTGTTCGCGTCAACAGAAGAGCCTATAATCCTGATCCCAGCAAGGCAGGACAAATGTCCCTGTCACCCGAGGACAGCCGACTGGTGCACAATGTCCTCTTTCACCTAGTCACTGACTTTCCAGAAATGGTGGGGAGACCTGTAGAGGTTGACGTCCTCAACTTTATCAGAGAACCAGCTAATGTCGCACAGATGGGAACTCTCCTCCATGGCATCATGCTGCAAGTGGAGCTGTCCAATTTTCAGAGAGAGTATATGAGGAGATTCCAGTGAAACCTTCCGCCGAGGGACAGATCGAGGAAGCCGAGGCAAGCACTTCATCTTTCCGCCGAGGGACAGATCGAGGGAGCAGAGACAAGAACTTCACCTTTATTTGTTTTGATTGCCATTTTTCCCATTTCTTCACATTGAACAGTGTCCAGCATGTCCTCAGGCCTGAAGCAGATTTGGGGGGTGGAGTGGGAACTCACCTACATTTAATATACACAGTAAAAGTGACTTATCGAAGTGTAAGTCTAATCTATTTTTCCATAGTTTAGCAAGGACACTGCATCCTGTATCAAGAGACAATCGTCACCCGCAAGAGGGGGGACACTGCAAAGCACCAGACACTTTATGATACAAACTGTTCGAGAACAATAGTGAATTGTGGGAAAAGAATAAACATTGACATTTTGTTATGATCGAGATGGGGGCCCAGAACAGTAACCTGGTCCTCCCACAAGCAGAGGGGCGCACCCGCTTCTCTGGAAGGAAATGCTGCCGGTTTACCGACCGCACTATCATGTATCTATGCATTGTGTTTATCATTATTTTGCTATCATTAACAATCAGAACTGCATTTTTTCCTGGTGCATGAAGCGTTCCAATTTCAGCGCACCCACCTGATGATGTACGCATGAGTCCCACAAAATCACCCAGACCCTATATAGTTATTCTAGTCCAGAGAAAACTTGACGGTAAAGTGAATGAACTGAAAATGAATGTAATCAACAGTGACACATACACACTTGAGGTAACGAATGAGGAGACAAGCTGGATACAGGGTCAGCACGGAATGAATGAAAACATAGCACTGACAACTACACGCACCCACACACTGAATGCACATGAACCAGGGCATGTGTCAATGGCCACAGGACCTCAAGCGAAGGCAATCGAGAGCATGAGATTGCCTACCGATCAATCAGTCCCAGAAAATAATGAAAGAGACCGAAAGGGATCGAGAGAAAAGCCAACAAAAGAAGACTTAACAAAAGCCCTTAAAAAGACAGAAGCGGCTGTAGGAGAAGTCACTGCAGAGACACAAATGTTAATAGATAATTTATTCCCCTTTATAGCTAGAGCAAATAAACGGCATGAGGAACTGAAAAATAAAACTGCAGAGACTGTACTGACAATCACACAAGTTCCAACACAAGGAACAAGTACCAGGCCCATGATGCAGCCATACACTGGGCCGGTGACAGGCTGTGGCTAATAAAAGCACTTATAGAGTGCAGGAAAAGAATGCGAGAAGGAGAGAGTTGCAAAACCTCCACCTACCACATCGATGCAGATAAAGTAACCTGCTCCATCGACCAGCATGCCAGAGAGTCCTCCAGCAAGGAAAAGCCACACAGATGCATTTAGAGATGTAGTTATAGCAAACTAAAGGAAGACACTAAGAATCATGAGGAGCCTGCATGAAGATAACAGTGAACTGAAAGACTACCCGGACAGCACAGCACATCTAGGAAACAACATTTGGTACCAAAACATGAAAGAAGTTGGAAGAAGGAAATCAGAAGGAGAATGCTTCGTTTGTGCACTCCTACTGTACAGCATGGGGAAATCCAAGATCTTCGTGGCTGTAGAAATCAATGTCCCGATAGCACACTGTCTTTCACACGTAGCAATGGGAAACACTAGAGGGCAGTTTACGGGGAGGGATGCCTCATTGATATGGGCAACCGAGACAAATTACCCAGATGAAGATGATTATATACAGGACATTAAGATGACAAATAGAGCCCATACAAGGAATCATGTGATTAGGTAGGAGAAGCCTGGAGTTAAAGGAGCAGCAATCAGATGGGAAATTAACCTAAAGCTAAATGTCCAAGGAAAAACTCCAGAAGAGGCAAATAATTGGAAGAACAGAGGCCAAATGCAGATTTGGCGAACAGTGCTTTCACTAAACGGATGGGAAGAAGGGGTGGTGATCTGCCGAGCATGGATGGTCTTTGGAGCCTATAAGGAAGCAATAGAGAACTCTCAGAGGTTGTGCAAACCTTTATGGCCGAAACTCACAAAATTACTAACATGGGTCGAAGACAGAGGAGGACCCCTGCAGATACTGCCACTGGAAAACCCAAAATTGTGCTTCAGGAACAATAGCACGAGGAAGATGGGAGAGAACCAGAATTGCGGATGAATCTTTGAAGCTCCAAGTATGACTCACGGAACCGCAGTAAGTATGGATCATTACTGGGCATGTGGATCCAAAGCATACATAAGACTGCCGAAAAACTGGGGAGGCATATGCACAATAGTGAACGTCCACGTTCCTGCACTAGTGATCCCGAAAAGCGACCCGAAGATTGACAGTTTCCCAAAAGCAGATACTTTTCTGCCAAATCAGAAGAAGCATTCTATGCAATCCTGTAAGAGCACAGGCTATTCAGCCTCACCTCAGCTCTGTTCACAACGATCATCATGCCAAGATTCCAGGTTGGCAAAAATACTAAGTGGTTGCAAATCACCAGTTGGGAATTACTGCAAACCATCAACTTGACAATAAAATAATTCAACGTAATCAAGGAGGAGTTAAGAGCAATCCGACTGATGACTCTGCAGAACAGATGTGTACTTGACATGATCAAAGCAATGGATGGAGGAGTTTGTGCAAAAATCAGAGAATCATGTTGCACATTTATACCTTCTCATGACAGAGAAAATTGAACTTTAACAGAAGCCATAAGTATGCTGACAAACCTACAGAACCAGATGATTGATGAAACTAACAAAGTTGATGATGACAGCTGGTTTGGAGCACTATTCTCATGGGTCCCACAATGGATGGCAGACATATGCAAGTTCCTGGGAGCCCTGCTACTGATGAAACTATTAGGATTTTGTGTTATCAAGATAATTATCTCACAATGCCAGAAAACTGCGAAGAAAGCCATAGGGATGAAGATCATGATTGATGTCAAACCAGGATGGAAACTGAGAGACCTGACTTATGAAGAAATAAGAGAATTTGTGAAGGCCAGCGAATATGCGCCAGAAGGAACAAAATTTGTGTATCCCAGGAAACGAAGAAAGTACGAAGGAAAGTGGATTTGATTTATTGTAGCCCAAATGGACAATGCCAGCTAATGACCTGGTACAAAGACGAACATGTAAAAACAGCAGGAAGTTTGAAAGGAGTGATAAAAAATTTGGACTCCAAAGAGACACTCCTTCACACCATCATGTACAAACCCAGATAATGAAGAAGGAATGAATACAGAAGAAATAAGTAAGGTGAACCCAAAGGAGGAAGCAGAAGTGGTCGATGAACCGACCAGAGGGGGGAGTGTAGAGGAGGTCCCAGATATGAAATACCAGGAACATACTCGCCACGATTTATGCTGTGTGATGAGCCCATTAACCAGCAGAGAGCCATGCGAGGGCTTTGTCCAGTGCCCATCGCAAGAGCAATACCTGTTGAAGTGCCAATTACCAGACAACCATGGGCAGCACGGTACCCATTGAGACAACCGTACCAACAGCTGACACGACATGAAGACTACTTTCAAACTGTCCCAGAAGAGACCCAAAGGGCCTTAATCGAAGGCGAATGGTGACGACACGAGGACCCAGACAGACGTGCAGATGAAAGAACAAGAAACGAAACATGACATACTAAGACGAAACATCATGGATAAAAGTATCACAGACATGGAAGAAGAGACGATGTCGAAACATAAAGAAACATAACCATAAAGCAGGATGAAAGTATGCAACCAGCTAACGCCTGTACATAGGCTTGTAACGCAAGAAGCTAAGAAAACAGTACGGCTTGCTATGCTTAAGTAGCAGAATAGAGCGGCAAGTGTCAACTATATATAACTACCTCAATGAAGCACATTATATAAGTGCAGTCCACTCTACATAAAAGCAGCCTTAAGCCCAGGATGGTAGGGGCCAAACGGGCCAGGAGTCATATACCAGCACAAAGCCAGATGAAAGAGCGGAATCGAAACTTAGCAAGAAGCAGCTCATGCCTAGGAATTCGAGGTCAACCCAAGGATGGGAGAAGAGCGGCAACTCCGAAGAATTGAAGCTAAAGAGCATAGTAGCCTGCCCGTAAAAGTCGAGATAAGGAGGCCCAGGCAGGTGGCTAGGCCGAAGAGAGAATCAAATACGCAAATAGATTGAAAATAAAGCAGCTTCACGGTGTACTGACACGTGACCAGCTAAGCCCAAAGAGGTACCAACGTCTGATGTCACCCAAAACCAGAGGATGCCATAACTTTCCCTGATAAGAAGCTACAGTCTTGAGGCCATTCCCAGCCAACTAATTGACACATAGCCTTAAAGTACTGATTGATGGAAGGGAGGCAGGGTGAATCTTGGGGCATTCCGCATCTGTGTGAACATTCTGCATGCTGCTAATTAAAGTGGAGATTTATGCTTGGGGGTGTAACTGACCCAATCACAATGGACCAAGCAATCTAGGGTCCTATAGCTAGTAGAACCAATGAGACGTCGTACTTGTAGTGACGTCTAGCACAAGTGATGTAGAGGGATGGGCGTAGACGCCCACCCAATAAGAGTTATTCAATCCCCACACCCTGTTACCATTTACGGATATAGTACCTATACTATATATACCTATACTTACCTTTTCCAACCAATAGACTTGCATGACAAACCTTTGAGTGTTACACGTCAATGATGACGACTTTTTCCTATAAGAATTGCTGCCTGAATGAAGATTGTGGAAGATGAAGCGAAACTGGCGATCGCATCACTGATGATTTCCTAATGTTTCCCCATTTTTTTGTACTTGTCATTAAACGGACTTCCCTTTGCTAAACCATTTGAGTTGTCCTTATTGATTGGTGTTGGAGTAAGAGAATCCTGCACCCCATCCACCTCAAGGTGCAGCTATCTCGTCTTAAATTACTCGAGGGTGAGCTCTGATCCCATGGGCCCGTCAGAGGTCGCTCTGCCCTCGTGTACAGAGGCTGGAGGGCTCCTTAAGTAGGGAAAAAGAGCAGCAAGCAGTTAGGCACCATGTGGGAGGGGCTAGCTAAGTGGTGAAAAAGAGTGGCAGGCAGGAAGGCACCAGGTGGGCGGGGCTTAGGCCAAGTGACCTAGATCCACTTGCACCTGCTCCCCATCTGCAAAGGAAAAGAGGCTGGAGGGCTCCGTAAGTAGGGAAAAAGAGCGGCAAGCAGGATGGCACCAGGTAGGCGGAGCTTGCTAAGTGGTGAAAAAGAGCGGCAGGTGGGAAGGTACCAGGTGGGCGGGGCTTTGGCCAGATGACCTAGATCCACTTGCACCTGCTCCCCATCTGCAAAGGAAAAGAGGCTGGAGGGCTCCGTAAGTAGGGAAAAAGAGCGGCAAGCAGGATGGCACCAGGTAGGCGGAGCTTTCTAAGTGGTGAAAAAGAGCGGCAGGCAGAAAGGCACTAAGTGGGCGGAACTATGTAAGTGGTGAAAAAGAGCGTCAGGTGGGAAGGTACCAGGTGGGCGGGGCTTTGGCCAGATGACCTAGATCAACTTGCACCTGCTCCCCGTCTGCAGAGGAAATCTCACAGAGCAAAAGCGACCTGAAATACAGGGCTTTGAGGTGCTTCTCAACCCTACTCAAAACGGAAACAACTTACATTAAAAAAGGTGGGATTGCAATTATAATGGGACGCCTCACATTGAGAGGGTTCAACTAATATATTACTAGCATCACCGACAGTAGTTACAGTGCACTAGGAGATAATTTGGGTCACAGATTGCATGCATAAGTGCGCACCTATGGTCTCAAAACGCATCCTCAATTGTGGTAACGTTATAGCCGGTAAGGTGAAGGGGCCAGAATTCCAAGGTGTACAGCACTTACCCCCATATGCATTAATACAATTGCATGTGACTGGGACCTAATATTTAGATGGCACTAAGGCCGAAGCACTTAAACGAGTTTGAAATATTAGAATATTCAGTAATGTTCCCCCATGCCTTAGCCTGTATTTGTCAATTTCTATTTTCCTACAGGAGTGTATTTCAATGCTCATTATTCTTGACACATAGGAAAGTATTAACCATATATATGAATATTGGCCCAGCCTTGATGAAGACCTAAAGCGCGGTCGAAACACGTGATGGCACAAGGGCAACAGTAATGTTTAGATACTATATTTTTTGGCATATATGTATGGACTAATACATTGACAAACCATGTCACCGAAATGCACTGTGTGAAATATTAACACGAGTGTACATGTTATCTAACAGATCTGTACTTGTGCAGTTATTTTGTTAACCTCTACAGATACAGATGTGGCAATTGATTATTTTCTTTGAATACATATGTCAAGAGTTTATAATAATTAAATCTGTGCACAGGCAGAGTTGCTGCAAACATGTATGTGGCAACAGTCTATTGCATGATTAGGACACTTAGGGTGTGTGTCTGTGTGTCTATGGATCAAAGGGATTGTTAGTGATGCTAAGCATATGGGACCACACTATAATAATAGCTTAAAAATAGCACTTGCAACTTTATGGTAGTATGAGACTTCTTTTAGAATCAAATTAACTTGATTTTTACAAGACAATTTATATAGCGCTAGGGGCTGGGTGTATATTCTCTTAATAACTTTATTTCAATAATACATTTTAAAAACACACGCATTCATTAAAGAACAAATGATGTAATGTATATATGTAAATATGTTTGTATTAACTGTTAAATGGGAAGGTTTTTTTTTACTTGAATCTTGTTCTGCGCAATATCATTTCTTTACTGCATTTTGCAATACCTTCAGGTTATTGTGTCTCTCTGTGGACACTTTAACTACAAGTGTACGGGAAGGAGAGAATAAATGCTTGAAAGACAAACGCAGCTCTGAAGCCGACGCCCGCGGCATTCACTCCCACATGCAGAGCGTTCTGTAATTTACAAATCACCCTCCTTCTGTCTGTTTCTTTCAAGTCTGAAATCAGTCCTTTTCCACAGAGCGCTGTATTCTCCAGGTGCAGGTGTCCTCGCGCTGCTCCAGCTGTAACCTGCAGCGCGGCCTAGAAATCGCTTCCGCTGGATCTACCCTCATCGAAAGCCTGGTACAAACGTTCAATCGCGGGTTCCTATTTCATTATTTTACAAATCTTTGCCGTAAGATTCAGAGCAAGGTTAACATGCTGCATTACTGTCTCGTCCTTCTTGGAAAAATGTCTTCAGAAAATCTTTTCCAAACATGTTTTCACTATAAAACCCAACCAGGGGACCTGTGCAGGTTACGCCTTCAGCGAGCTTGGCAAATCGCCCTTTTCATGCGTTTATTATTATTATCCAGTTCCTAATTTTCTTCCCTTTGGCAAGGCTTGCCTTTTGCCTGTTATTCATTCCCCTTTTTCTCGGAGACCTCTTTGCTTTTCACTCTCTGCATAGCAAAGCATAGTTTCCTGTTTTCTCCATTGGCCTCAAGCGATTCGACTTGTATAGCAAATCCTCCTGCCTGGGGAACTTTTACCTGGTGAAACTTTCTATACAAGGAACCAACTCCAGCCCAGGTCTATCAGGCCCGGGCTGGCCTGTCGGGAAGGGCCGGCCTCGCCAGTCAACAGGGGCAGCTTTGTGGATCAATATGGGCCCGGTTACTGAATGAATACACTGCGCACATACTGTTTTTATTAGTACTAGTGTAAACACATTCAAATGTAATTTCGCGCACAGACCTGTCTTGGCATGGGCGAGCAGGAAATGTTATAAAGAACACAGGGTCACTGATCTGCAGGTCCCGGACTAGTTTAACACCCAACGTTTGATGGACGAATTCATTTTGTATCCCAATGTGTCCGTGCTTCACAATAGGCATGATATATTTCCAAAACTTGCATGGTAGTTTTCACCAATTCTACCTGTTTATTGTGCTTTAAAATATACTATTTACCTGTTTTCCCCCACAATGTACCCGAGTATTTAAGAAACTCACAGATCCAAAGAATCGTTCAAAGGTTTCTTTTAACAGCTCCCATGGATTGAAATTGCGAGGCAGGTGTGGCAAGGTACCTAAGGGTTTTTCTAGCTAAATCTAGCTAGTCCCTCTGACTACGGCGCGCGCCATCCTAGCCCAAGCTTCTCTGGAGCCCAAAATCACCCAGAACACTAGAGATTGGTAACCCTTACTGTCTAACTTAGCCTCTCTGATGTTGACAGGGCCTAAATGCCAAGGACTAATCAAGCTTACTCTCTCAGGGACTTCCCGAGGGCTTCCCTATTGAAGCATTCCCCAAATAGTGGTCTTTACAAGTGAACAGTGCCTGTATTTTCTCAGACACACACTCTCTCTCCTCTCTCACTCTTAACCACGCTTTGCCCTGAATTTATGTCTTCCTATTTCTCTGCTCGCCACTGTCCCTTGTCCTCCTTTCTCCCTATTTCTGCACATCCTCCTCTCTCCTCCCATGTTGTGCTGTTTAGGAGAGTGAGGAGAGATGGTGTCTCCCTCTTCTTCTCTGCCACCACCTCTTTTCACCTCCTACTCCCCCTATCTCCTCTTCTCCAGTGGTCGAATTGTGCGAAAATAAGTATTTTCTATGTATTTATTGTTTATTTATAATGCACCTATACACAATGTGTTTCAAGACGCAACAAGGCAAGGGGGGCAGGGATAGCAAGATGAGAAATTGTCCTACTAGGCCTTGTGACATTCGGATTGTGCAAGTGCAGTAACAAGAAACGAGAGGAGAGGGGGTGGGGGAAGTGTTGGTCAGGGCGGAAGGGCCTGAGGGTTAAGCGCCAGGGGATGCCAGGTGGATAGAGACAGGGAAAGTAGAGAGTGCAGGAAAAAGTGGTCCAAGCTAAGAGCGAGGAATGGGTTTGGAAGAGCTCAAGGAGGTGAAGGCCCAGCATGCTAGTGCATGGGCGACGGGGCACAGAAGGGAACTTGCAGGATGGTGGTGGGGTCAGGGGAGACCAAGTGCAGGGGGAAAAGGCTGTTCGAGGAGGGCCTGGAGCCATGTAAGAATCTGAAGGAACCAGGCACCCAGTCAAAAGGTAGAGGGGGTCATTGACAGGGGAGGTGGAGAGGGAAGGAGCAAGAAAAAAAGAGTGTCTTGAGAAGGCTTCATCCAAATCACCAGACAAGTCCGGTCTATGAAGGCTTCATCCAAACGGGTGGACCCCTGCCCTCCAAAACCATTAAGGACATCATTGACTCTCGCGCCCCAGCCTTGGCTGATCTCTGCAATCTCTTTCTTGCCACTGGAGTTTTCCCAACCTCTCTTAAGCAGTCCCTTGTGCAGCCTCTGCTTAAGGAACCCTCTGCCAACCCTTCCATTCTGGCAAACTAACACCCTATCTCTATCACCACATTCCTGGGAATACTCCTAGAGAAGCTGGCTATCTCTCAGCTCACCCTCCTCACTGAATCTGCTGGTTGCCTCCATGACCATCAGTCAGGCTTTAGTGCATCAAGAGGTATGGAAACTGCTCTTCTGAACACCTGTGAAGACTGCTCTCAAATCGCGACACTAACACCTTCTCTGTCCTCATTCTTCTGGAACTCTCCTCTGCCCTTGCCATGGTAAACCACAACATCCTGTTTGCACTTGACCTTATGGCGGCCTTAGCGGGTAGTAAGTCATGCAGTGGATGGGATGCAGAGTAACTCTCACACCAAATAATCAAATCAACTTAGGAAGATGGCAAAGTCCATTTTACTGTTTTAATATCAATTGTCTAAAACAGGGAGTGACAACGGACATCAACAGACATCGCACAGCATTCTTTCACTCGACGTATTCTGCTCAACTCAACGCATTCCATAAAAAACATACTTTTATAATGACAAATAAGTGAAACCTATGGGGGGTTGTGGTTGGCTAAAAAGGATCATCTAAGTATACTTTCTATAAGGGGTCGGGTTGTGATTGGGTCTCTACAATCAGGTGGACTACTTATGCCCACCCCTAGTGCAAGCCATCTTCAACAATTATTAGATACACAGTATATCATTTGCACTCAAACTTTAAGGCCCTTTGTTATATGGCCCTCTACAATTAGTTTGCACGGTCGTGCTGTCTGGAAATTTCAGCTCACTAGCAGCACGTAATGCTCTACCCCAGGTGCCCAGAGGTGGACATGATGTTACCTCCCCACCCAATTAGCCCATCATCTCTCATCACTCATGCCGTCTGCCATGCAGCTTGTCTTTGAACGTGGCCTTGCAAAGTAGCCTTCCTTCTGTGAATTTACAGGAGTGTGAGCATGCGCTATCATAGTTCTGGAACCGCATGCCCAACTTTTATTTCCATTCATAGGTCACGTGACAGGAGACTGCAATTTTGCCCGTTTCGTAGAATTTAATTGTCTTAAATGAGTACAATTTGGCACTCGTGGTGTTCTTTGTTTGCACCTTGACATGGGATGATTCAGCTTCCCACAATTACTGCCCACTGGAATAGATAACCAGTTATTGGCTGCTCCAGCCTTTGATACCAGGCCAGACAGCCCTTCTTGGTTCTTTGACGATTCCAGCTGCTTTCTTGCTGTGACACAGCTTCGCCCCTTCTCGATGGGTTTGTGCTTACTAAAGTTGTGACACCGATGTCCAGCTTCTATATAATGGCGGCTTCACCTGTGGTCTACTCACTACATATAGATAGATTCTATGATCACTTAATCTACTTGCGTTGCTGCATCTGTACAGTTATTGAACGGCTTGCATTTTCTGCAGTGCTCTTCACAAGTTCAATCTTCATTTTGTGTATGAAAGTTTACTTGACTCTTTACTTCGTTATCAGATTCTGTAAGGTCCATACAGTCTTTTCTTCAGCCAGTCCTCTCAGTGCGTCACCCTCGTCTCTTGTGATGTCACCAACATCTCTGTCTTTCATTCTAGATATTCCTTTGGAAACCTCTTCCAAGAGATTGTCATCTCTTTGAGGATACATCAGATAAGTTTTTCTTAATGGATACCTTTTCTCAAAGACTCTCAGCGGAATAGTCACAACTGCTGGTGTCAAGCACAGCACGATCTCTGGCTTCCAGCATATAGGCATGAAAGGGGCGGGACTTCCTGCAGGGGCACTAGCCTGCTCCTCTACACTCCAGCCTCTAGTTGGTTCATCAACAACACTCCATTAAGGTAGAGTCCAGATCTTCACTACTTCCTTCAGGGATACTGCTGACTTTATATGTTCATCCACACTCCATGTCATGTAGCTGCACTGTCAATTCAGATTACAATAGACCCATCATCTAATGTATTTTTTGTGATTTCTTGGATGCAGGAACTTCGTTTCATCAGGTGCTACAAAGCTGGCCTCTACATATTTTCTGATATATTCATCTGTCAATTCCTTAGGTCCCTACCCTGAATCGACATCGATCATAATCTTCATTCCTGCTGGCTTCTTTGTTGTCTTCTTGCACTGTGTAATTATTATCCTAATCAAACAGAATCCAAACATCACCATCACTAATACCGCTCCAAGAAACTTGAAGATGTTCGGCATCCATTGTAGAACCCATGAGAATATGGATGCAAACCAACCGTCATCTGCAATGTGCTGTCTCGTTTTCCATCTTGTTGTGCAGGTTTGTCAGCACTGTTATAGCCCCTGTCAAGGTCCCATTTTCGTCATCATGAGAAGGTATGAAGGTGCAACATGATGGCGTGATTTTGGCACAAACTCCTCCATCCATCGTAGTGATCATGTCAAGGACATATCTGTTCTGTAGGGTCATCAGCCTTATGGCCCTCAATTCTTCTTTGATAGCATTGCATCCCTTTATAGTGGTGTTGATGGTCTGCAGAAGCTCCCATCTTGTAATTTGCAACCATTTGGTAGTGGCAATCGTCTGGATCCCAGGCGCAAAGGGGCTAAACAACTTATGAAACACTTGTGTATGAGCGCGATATAAATAAAATATCAAATATCAAATATCATATGGAATAGCATCAAAGGCTTCTATTGATTTTGCCGAGAAATAATTCTCCCTCTTTGTTCAATTGAGAAATTTGAGTGATCTTCTCCTTCTTAAATGGGCATCTGCTTTCGGGAATTCACCAATGTTCAGGTCACTTTGAGGAATCACTAATGCTGGAACATGGATGAGCATCAAGGAACACGTCCCTCCAGATTCCATGGGCAGCTTCATTTAGGCTCTGGACCCACAAGCCCAATAATGATCCATCAGGACTCCTGTCCCTTCCTTCATGCCTGGAATACCAAAAATTCAGCCACACTGATGATTCCCTCTAACTTTCCTCGTACCATTATTTCTGAAACATAAGGACGCATCGTTCAGGTGTACTATCTTCAATGGTTCTCCCTTATCATCAACCCATGTCAACAATCTTGTAATCTTCGGCCATTGAACTTTGCATTCTTTTTCTGAGTTTGCACATTCTTTTTCTGCATTTGCCACAACTACTTCACACTATCTGGTTAATGCTGCACCTTTGCACACAACCAGTCCATCGGCTCATCCTTTTGGAGTAAGCACTGTTCCTTTGATTTGTAGTTGACCTCTTTTCCCAACATTCTCGTATTTCCTTCCCATTCTTATCTTTGCATTGCAGGATCTTGTTTTCTTCAATCTTCATTCCTGCTCCATTTATTCCAGGCTGTTCATATTTTGTTATTTGATGCTTTGTTTTTGGCTTCTCTCTTATCTTTAAAACTTGCACACAATTGCCTTCTCTTTAAGATGTAGCTTTATTCATCCACACTATGGATGGTGTTCTTCCTTGGAATTGTCCTCTTGTCAGGCAAAGTGCGAGATGCGTCAGGCAATGTGCTTTTTTTCACTGATACTTCTGTAGCTATGACTAGTCTAGAGGCTCCCAAAGCATAAGGTATTAGGGAACACACGTAGCAACTCTCCTTAGATGCTCTCGTCCCCACCTTTTCATGTGCTGATACCACATGTTTCTATCCAAGTGTGCTGTATTGTCTAGGTCAGTGTTTATCCCTTCATTATCTCCCTCTGCATTTCTCTTTTGTCTCATCACCACAAAGCCAGTGCTTGCATAGTAATTATGAAGTATATCAAAAAGAGTACTCTTTGTGGGGAGAACTACAGGAGCCTCTACCTTAGTGGAAGTAAATAAATCAAAAGCAATTCCTCTAGTAGGGGAACTCATAGTGGCATCTACCTCAATGGGAGCACTTGTATAATAAAGACTGGAAATTAAAAGAGATATATGGACAAGGAGTGTAATTGTACAGACGTATACTATGCCCAATACCATGGACATTCACTTCTCTCTCCATCCTAGGATTGGTCGGGCTTGCTCATTCTCTAAAATTGTACCAGCTTCAACATTCCTCATGTTTACTACATTTGTTTAAGGAAAAAACACTTTTATTCCTGCAACTGCAATATCTCTTCTGTTATCGCTATGAGCAGTCTCCAGATCAGGATCCTGTAGGAAAGTGCAAGCATCAATTTCTCTTCTGGATAAGCTTGGAGGATAATACAAAAACAGTAAATACAAGTCTGTGTACAACTCCGTCTGTGAGCACCATAGATTCAACCAAACAGATACTCAGTGAGAAACAAATCTGGATATTGCTCTCGTTTCCAGTTTTCAAACTCAAAATCATGCTCAGGCATATTCGTGATATATCAATATCTTCCTAAAGTTCATTTTTCAAATGATTCCTAGGGCTCTCAGCAAGGGTTTGCACTCCCGCTATAATATCTATAAGGAGTGTCCGACTGATTCCTAGTCCATATGCAAAATGTGCATTTATTAACTGGTCGATTTATCATCCTTCTTCGTCATCGATCGGGTCTGCACATGCTGAAATTGTTCTTCTTGTCTTGCTTCTGGATCGGCAGCTGTGGGTTGTGCGTTCTCGCCGTTACACATTTTTATGTCATTCAAGTGAAGCCAAGCTCGCCTGCCGTGGACTTTCACTGCTGAGGGTGATATATTTTCAATGCAAAAGGGGCCATTAAATCGTAGCTCGTGCCTCTTCCTGGAGAAGTCTTTAATTAGCACGGCGTCACCAGCAAATAGTTTAGGTGCCGATAATAGTTCAGGAGATCTGGTTGCTGAATGGTCTTCATCTGTGTTCTTAGACCGACCCCCCTGACGCGTGAGTTGCTCTGAAATGAGGGAGATGCTAGAGGTCATACATGCCAAATATTTATGCAGCTCATCATCTAACAGTTTAGCAGTACTCTGGCATCACTTCTACTCCTCGATGGAGGTTTAAGAGGCGTTCTCATTTGCCTCCCTGTTACTAGTTCATGGTGGGTGAGATGGTGGTCCAACCCAGGCACATTCCATAGGGCATACAAAACTAAGGGCAGGCAATATAGCCATCCCTTCTTCAAAGCCAATTTGAGTTTGGCAATCCTTTCCTTAAGGAGGTTGTTGAGTCTCTCTCATATTCCGTTTGCTTCCGGGTGATAAGCAGAAGAAAACGTGTGTTTAATACTCAATAATAGTCATATATGTTTAAATACTTAATTGACAAAATGTGGCCCATTATCTGATCTCAGCACTTCATACACACTCCATCTTGGAAAGCCTTCATGTACTAAAAACATTGCTGCACAAGTGGCTCCAGGGTGTGTACATGGACCTGCTTCGATCCACCTAGAGAAGAGACACACCACCACTATCTACCTGTGTCCATTACACACCTGCAGCATATCAACATAGTCAATATGTAGCTGGTACGATAGCACAGCGAGTAGAGCGCTCACTTTGACATCTGTGCAGAGCCTGCTGAAGCAGGTTTGAATCCAGGTAGGGCCAAACTCAGCCTTTCATCCTTCCGAGGTCGACAAATGAGCACCACACACCGTGGGTAATGTTAGGTATGTTAGGACCTGGGTATTTGACTATAGTTTGTACACAAAACCTCTCTTGCAGGCTTTAAAGAAAGCACAGGTAAACAAGGACGAAATATAATGGACTGAGGAAATGGAGGAAGGATTTGAGGAGTTGAAGAAAGCAATTTGCACAGCTCACGTTTTGGGAATCCCCAATTATGCTGAGGAGTTTTTCTTATTCTCGCACACGAATGGGACAGTCATGACAGCAGTCCTTACACAGAGGACTACATTGGGGTGCAAGCCTATAGCGTGGGATTCTAGACCAGGTTCCTTGCGAGCAGTCATTGGCAGCCACCACGTTCACAATTGAGAAGTCTACAAGCATTATAATGGGCTGCTCTATGATGCTTTTTGTGGAACTTTAGAGAAAGCCAACGGTACATTGACATCCCAGAGAGCTTTGCCTGTTCATCTGTTTTATCTGTTGCATCCATTTAATCTACTAGTTCTTCTATCCATTCAATCCACTCGACCCTTCATCCACGTGATCTACTCCATCCATTCTGTAGACCCATTTCTTCCTTACCATCCGTTTAATGTGTTCAATCCGTCCCATCATTCCTATTAATTCGATCCGCTCCATGTGTTCCGCCCACTCCATCTGTTCCATTCACTTAGTCCGTTCCATCCACTCATCCACTCTATCCGTTCCATCCGTCCATCCGTTACATCCCTTACATTTGTTCCATCCACTCCATCCACTCCATCCACTGCCTCCGTTCCATCCACTCCCTCCGTTCCGTGCACTCCCTCTGTTCCGTACACTCCATCTATTCCATTCACACCATTTGTTCCATTCACACCATCTGTTCCATCCACTCCATCTTTTCCATCCATTCCATTTGTTTCATCAACTCCATCTGTTCCGTATACTGTATCAGTTTGATCCACTGTATCCGTTCCATCCACTCAATTCGTTCCATCCGTTCCATCTACTCCATCCCTTCCATCCACTCCATCCGTTCCATCCACTCCATCCGTTCCATCCACTCCATCCGTTCCATCCACTCCCTCTGTTCCATCCACACCATCTGTTCCATCCACACCATCTGTTCCATCCACACCATCTGTTCCATCCACACCATCTGTTCCAGCCACTCCATCTGTTCCATCCATTCCATTTGTTTCATCAACTCCATCTGTTCGTCTACTGTATCCGTTTCATCCACTGTATCCGTTCCATCCACTCGATTTGTTCCATCTATTCCACCCTTTTCATCCGTTGAATTTGTTAAATCTACTCATCCTTTCGATCCGTTCAATCTGCTCATTCGTTTCATGCGTTAAATCTACTCATCCATTCTATCCGTTCCATCTCTATCATCTACTCCGTCTGTTCTGTCCACTCCGCCCGTTCCATCCACTCCACCCGTTCCATCCACTCTGGCTGCGAGGCGGGAGGGAGGGAGGGAAAGGAAGGGGAGATGGAGCTCAGAACGAGGGCTGGGGGGCACACATGATTGTGGGAACAGCAAAATCAAGGCCCAGGAGGACCAGGCACATGTGCACGCACCTGCATCACCATCCAAAACACATGCGAGCAGGGAGCAATGCCGGAATACAGCTGTTACAAAACAACCGATCAACCAATCACAACGGAGTGGGGGCGGGCTGGGTGGCGAGACGGAGGGAAAGGAAGGGGAGATGGAGCTTGGAACGAGGGCTGGGGGCACACATGATAGTGGGAACAGCAAAATCGAGTCCCAGGAGGCCCAGGCACATGTGTACTCACCTGCATTGCCATCTAAAAAATAGGCGACCACGGAGCAGTGCCGGAATACAGCCTTTGCAAAACAACCAATCAATCAATCACAACGGAGTGGGGGCGGGCTGGGAGGCGGGAGGGAGGAAGGGAAAGGAAGGGGAGATGGAGCTCGGAACGAGGGCTGGGGGGCACACATGACTGTGGCAACAGCATAATCGAAGCCCAGGCACATGTGCACTCACATGCATCGCCATCTATAAAACAGGCGAGCAGGGAGCAGTGCCGGAATACAGCCTTTGCAAAACAACCAATCAACCAATCACAACGGAGTGGGGGCGGGCTGGGAGGCGGGAGGGAAGGAGGGTCAGGAAGGAGATATGGAGCTCAGAACGAGGGCTGGGGGCACACCTGATTGTGGAAACAGCAAAATCGAGGCCCAGGAGGCCAGGCACATGTGCACTCTCCTGCCTGCCCAGGAGGCCCAGGCAAATGTCTGCTGTTGATTAACTGTACTATATGATTTGTATGCCATGAGACTGTCAGCAGCTGGTGAATTTTAAAGGAGTCAAGAGTTAACTGTGGTACCACATAGACATTATACATATTTACCATTAGATGTGCCAAAGCACAAACTGTGTTATTGATTGTGTATATGTATTGAATCTTATTTATATTCACTAACAAAAACATTGTTAAAGGGACGTTATGGATAAGTTGCACTACTAAAAAACCTGTGAAATTCAATGGAAATACGTTTGTACTGGAACGTTATGGTTACGGGTAAAACTGAAAAAAAGCTGAAATTCGACAGTTATGGTAAGCTAAGCAACCATAACTCGTGCCACCAGTGTGCACTACAAGTACTAACACCAATGATATCAAAAATGCCATCACAAATCTCATTCATGACATCACATGTGTGGCTCCCTCTGTTTTGTTCACTACGATAAGTAAGGCAGGTGCTTGTCTTCACTAACAGTCAGGAATAAACAATTCAAGAGGTTCTATATTTCTGTACGGCACCCTTCTCATATGTTCTTACATTACTTTCCTCATGGTTCACTCACATGATATGATACATACACATATAGGGGAAGAGGAAAGCGTAAAACACAGCACTGGTGTCTGTACATGAAGATAATCAGTTATGTTATGAACATTTTCTGGTAATACAGCTCCTTTTTAGCTTACTTTAATTCCCTTGTATGTGGTCATGTTTGTATGCATTGTGGTGTCTTTATGATTCCTGTGCAGTAGTGCAATTGTGTAGTTGTAAAGGCAATGGTAGCTACTTCTTACGTGTTTCACAGTACCAGACACTCTAAAACTAGTGCATTCATGATTTCACTGTGTAACATGGAAAGATTTTGAAGGTTACACTTCCATGAGGCATGGTGCAGTCAATGGCTACGTTTGCACATGAGTTCCCTCATGTACAGTGAAGAAGTGTGTAATACAATGGTGTGTATAGCAATGCATTCCTCCATGACCTACTTCTCTCATGATAGTTCTTCCAATATTTTTTGATAGTTTTCTCCCACCATTACAATAACAATCCCTTGTGGAGGCTTCCTATTGAAACTAAATGCACATGTGATGTCATCAGTGATGTCATGAATGAGATTTGTGATGGCATCTTTGATGTCATGGGTGTTAGTCCTTGTAGTGCACACTGGTGGCATGAGTTATGGTTGCTTAGAATTTCGGGGGGGGGGGTTTCGGTTTTACCTGTAACCATAACATTCCTGTAACAACGTTTTTCCATTGAATTTCACAGGTTTTTTAATAGCGCAACTTAACCATAACGTCCCTTTAACAATGTTTTTTGTTAGTGAATTTCATAGGTTTTTAGTAGGGCACTTTAAGCATAACGTTGCTGTAGGGTAGTGTTTTCAGTAAAGGGAAAAGGTTTTTAGTAACATTTATGGACTTCAACATGGTTGGCATATGTGCAATTACACGGCAAGTATCCGTAGGACTCCATTAGTGTACGCATGTCCGCATCTTCAAATGCACTTTTGAAGTAGTTGTGGAAACACACATGTTTACGCTCCACACCTAGACCCATGCATAAGTCATGCACTGTATGCTGATACCACTGCCCCAGACGCCAGCCGTACATACTCATGCAGTAAGCTACCGCATTTAAAGTATTGCTGTCCACTCCGTGGGACGCTCTGCAAACTTAGCAATCTGTAGCTAAAGTACTCCTGACTTTATAGGGCCACTGGTAAACAAAGAACAGCAACCTGCACTGTGATGTGGGTGCGTTAAATGTGGCATTACTTAGATTTATCTGCTGCTTCCCTTTCCATGACCTGTGAAACTGATACATTGTGAGTGCACTGAGCAGTGTGGCGGAAAGTATGAACAGGTTGCGTGCAGGTTATACAGTTGAAGAAAACGTGTAACTGCAAGTGGGACAGTTTGTAGTAAGGCTGCAAAATTACAAAGTTGGTGCGCCTTCCTCACGCACATACTAGTGCATGTAAAGGCAAGTAAGGAAACAGTAGAATATGCAGAGCGCAAACAATGTTACTGGTGGTTAGAAAAGCAATGTATGTAATGGCTTCGTGGCATACGTAAAGAAGCTGTGGTTGGTGTGGTTGTAAACATTCTTGTCTTCCACAATGTATGTATATCCGTGAATGGGACCACTAACAGTAATGGCGTAACATAAAGTGTTTGTACTGCATGTGATGACAACTGAAATTGAAGGACAAAGGAGCAGTGGGCCGGCTACCGCCTTTCAAAAAATATCATTGGGCACTTTCATGTACAGCATTTGCCACATCTGCTGCGGGCAACAAGAGGGGCACTCCTGTAGTGCAGCAGAGCTGTAAAACAACCTTTCCAAAGCATATGCTGCGCTATAGACCCTTAACCGGCAAAGGGCATTGTATTGTACATGTAGTGCAATGCGTTACTCTGCACAGGGAAGGTACATGGAAGTGCATTGCAACAGTCGTTACAGGAGCATTACAATGAGTGCCGCCTACATAGGGAATGGCCACCCAATAATTCAGTCTCCCAGCACGTCCCCCTATAGTATCTGACAGGTGCTGCCCTTTCTGTAATGGACCTTTCCTGGCTTTCCTTCTGTGGTGCGGGTGAGAACACGGTAATAAAGATGCACTGGGGAACGAAAAAAGGTAAACAGAGGAAGCACCTTTCACAGATGAACAACGGAATTCCCAATGCACGGATGCAGGGCGGGAGGCGTGGCATTGTGGAGACCACTGTAGTGCAGTCGGTTACTCTGGAATGCGCTCTACAAAGAGGTTTCTTTACGTGTTGCAGAGCATTTTGAAGACAGTCACAGTGCAACACTTACTACGAGAAAATATCACTACTTGCAAGAAAGGCACCAAGCCAACTTTGATGGGGTGTGTAGAAATCGAGATAGCTGGCACAGTAAGATGAACGTTGTAGGTAGGGAAAGGTATGTGTGCTGTGAAACGTAATAATACCATGGGTGAATTAGGCCATTGGCACATTACAAAGAAATGCACAAATACACTTCTGTGCAATGTACCACGCTGTCTCCATTGACGGACCAAATGGAAAATGACGATGCCACATCGGTAGCTGCATACTGCGATAGAAAGTTATGCAAGAGATCAGAAAGAAACGCATGAACTGGGCAAGTGCATCCTTCTTCGCAAACGGCACTGAAACTCGTGTAACATTCTCTGCAATGTTCCCTGCACAATGAACAACAATAATGTTGTCATGATTGCGTATCACAACACAAACCAAGATCAGGCACTTCATTGTACCTAGTCCATAGCACTACACATGTACATCATAGATTGGTAAATGAGTAGCGAGTGCACAGTGTTTTGCGTTCACTTTCACTGAATGTATGGTGGCATACCCTAAAATCGTGCACGCTGTGCCTCGTAAACACAAACCCATAACAGCACCCTCTGCATATCTGTGAACAAATACACAGTGTAGCTCCGTCGGTCCCTACACACCACACCCACTAACTTCATTGCCCAATCCCGTAGCCTCTGCAGGCCCATTTCTATGGGCGTCATATGCAAAAGGGGCGTATGTACCACGTACCACCCTGCAACTATAGCAATATTCGCTGACTTTTTGTGCTGCACGTGCACAGGAGTGGGGGTATAACTTTGAACCAGGTGAGTGCACGTCATTGGTTGTGGTGGCTCTTAAAATAACCTTTCTTTGTGGTTTTCATATGTGAATGTGTATTTTGAACTGCATCTCACATTCTTAAAGTAGGGTCTTCAGTGCAGTCTGTAGATTGTGCACAAACATTTCATTGCCACTGGCCGACAAAGACATGCCATTTCCCTTGAAAAGGTGTATGTATCGGGAACCAATGTTCTCATTCTCACAGGAGAACATCCCAGAAGCACTCAAGAAGTCACACATGCTTCTGTTGATGAGACCCCTTCTGACCTCTGGCTGGCGAAAGGAAGCGTTGGAATAATGCCACACGATTCTCAGCAGTATACATGAGAAAGCACATTGGCAGTAAGAAAAGTGCGCTGCACTGCTTTGATCAAAATCTTCAGTTGACTAAACACACAGGAACAAGGCATGGAACCCAAAAAGAAGCCTCCAAAGTGCACAATCACAACATGTACAGTTGCCGAAGAGGCCACGGGTCGACATTCTAGAAGCAGTCTGCCAAAACACCATGATTCCATACCACTCCACAAAGCGTCCACTCCCTCCAAACCTAAATTGCTAGACAAGTCTTCTTGGAGGGCATACATGCACAGATCTTCCACAAAGTAATCACCCACGACGAAAACTGTGCACCTTGCCATGTTTGCCAGCCGTAGTACAGAAAGTTCTGGAAAAGTGAATGCCTCCCTTTCCTGTGACGCACAGCCAGAGCACCTGATTGGCCAAAGGCCATATTCCCATTTCCATTGGCATACATGGTGAGAAGGGTAAAATGTGGCACGTGCCTTTCCCCAATCACCATGAGGGAGGCGCCCTGGTGAAGCAAGAAGACTCCTTCTCCCTATTGGTGCTCTTTTCTGTAACGTACACCCTGCCCACCTGATTGGCCAAAGTGCATAATACCATTTCTATTGGCCAGCATGCTCACAAATGCAGAATGTGGCACGTGCCTTTCTCCAAGTACCATCAGCGCCGCGCCCCAGTAAAGCCGGAGGAGTTCTTCTTCCCATTGGCACGCTTTCCTCCGACGCACACCCTGAGTAGCACATGATAGGGCAATCGCTACAGTCCCATTTCCATAGGCCAGCATGGTGAGTAGCGTCGAATATGGCACGTGCGGTTCCCCAAGTACGTCTTGGGCCGGTCCCTAGTGCAGCAGGAGTCCCTCTTCCTATTGCCACACATCCTAAGCAACTCATTGGACAATCCCCACAGTTCCCTTTTCGTGGAAGCCACCCACAAAATCTCTGCATGTGACTTTCGTGCTGCGTGCGGGTGTGGGGGAATAACTTGCAACCCTGGGCAGGGGGAGTTTGTAGTAAGGGGCGACTCTTAAAAGAGTCTGTTTTTTTTTATTTTTGTGTAGATCCTTCTACAAAAACACCTTTTTGTCTGTTTTCTGATGCTTTTGTTTTCTTCTACGC
Organism: Ambystoma mexicanum; assembly: GCF_040938575.1. Taxonomy (NCBI): domain Eukaryota; kingdom Metazoa; phylum Chordata; class Amphibia; order Caudata; family Ambystomatidae; genus Ambystoma; species Ambystoma mexicanum. The sequence goes on from NC_090936.1 coordinate 665,841,820, forward strand.
ACATTATTTCAGTATAATGTTCACTGCATCCTGTAGACGAGCAATCAAAACTGCTTTGCATATGGATGTCAACAAAATGCAATTTTCTTGGAAACACTCTGCATGTCCACAAGTAATAAGGTCATTGCTGCAGAAGAACATTGCACGAGGGACAAAAAAGTGAACATGCTTCTGTTGATGAGACACCTTCCTTCGTCTGGCTCGGAACAACATCCATGTGCAGTAGGCCATACTCTCTGCTGTATTGTAGATGAGAGAAACACCTTGGCGGTGGGAAAAGCGTCCTCATGACACCCAGCAACCTCCTCAGTCTTCAGGACAAATGTAAGAAACGCAGGTAACCCATATGCATGCCGCCATAATAAATTACGATAACATCTAATACTGGAAACGTGGCGATGTCTTTGCAAAGTGCATGCATATCGACGAAATGGCACTGCGGCCCTGCATACAATAGTCTAGGCCTTGAACACACTCACAGAAACGTAATGCCCCCATGCCTGTCTCCATGTCAGCTTCTGCGCCAATCCACATAGACATCACTGCCACCAACACTTCTACCCAACCTGTACACCGCCATGGCGATGCGTAGCAACAAATGGCAACAGTTAACATGTTGGCCATGTGGGCAGCTACCATTTTGCACAAATGTGCCACACGTAGGTAGCAGCACTTCACCCCAAGGCCATAAAACACCCAATCACAACCACAGGTCGCACTTGCCAGAATGCAACGTAATGCCGCCATGCATTTCACCATTTCACCAAGTACGACCATCGACATACACACCACTGCTACCAGCACTCCTACCCAACATGGGCATCACCATGCTGCTATGCAGCAAAAAATTGTAACAGATAACACAACGTGGAAAGAAAACCCTCTCTCCTGCACCCCTATACACTTGCATTCACATACTATAGGCCACCCACTCCCATTCAGAAAATACTGTGTCACTGCCAACCTACCCACATTCACTTTGCAGCAATAATGCTACTGCAACCAATCGGCACACACCGCACTTTTCAAGCACCACCCTGTATCGGATGCAGACTGAAAAATGCCTTCCTGCGGTGTGTATGTTGCAGCCCTATGCTCCTCAGTGCATGCCCTACAGCCTACGCACTTTGGCCATGCACCCAATTGTGTAATCCTTCCACAGACCCACCGCACCTTCATTCACCCATGCATGCCTCCATGTGCCCAACTACCGCAATCCATCCGCAGCACACCACCACCTGCGCTCCCACCCAACCTATCTCATGTGCAATTCACTCCCCATCTGCAAATGACCAGCCACCACTCACCACGAAAAGAGGTTGCTGCAAACAGGTTACGGCAGAAAGTAAGGGACCGTTACGACAGCTGTTTCCAATCACCACAGAAAATACTAGCCTACGTATGTCACATGAACCACTTCTCACTCCCCAAGCCATTCCTTCCTTTGTGACCGCCGACATAATGTGTACGGTACATTTTCCAGACCCTGCCGCCGCCGCACTGTCCTCTGATACACCATGGCGGCTTTCCCAAAAAATGTTGATGCACAGCACGCTTCCCTCCAGCCAACCACCGGCCCCATCCAAACTTCTCCGACACCATGCCGTACCACAATCCAATGACACTTCTGTCTGCGGAGCGAACAGGGAAATGGGTCCGCAGTGCGGACCCAGATATCACACATTTTTGGGCTGTACATTTCAGTGTTTTGTAACAAATTTACTGGTCCAATTTCCACCAAACACACAAAAGCATGCTTTCTGGCCCAAGCCCCTGCTCCTGGTGCATATTTGGTGAAAATCCATCCAGCCGTTTGACCTGTAGCCATGAGCAAAGATTTTCCCCATTCAGTCTATGGGAAAAAAAAATAATTTGGGACCTCCCTATAAATTTACCCCCTACACAAAACCTTGCCCAACTTGGTGAATAAATCCAGAGCCGTCCATATACTTTTTTTGCAAAGTTTTGTGAGGATTCGTGCAGGGGGAGCGAAGTTATAAGCCGCCGAAAAAGTGCTCTTCCTATGAGTATAGCAACTTAACCATAACTACACGGCCTCTACCGCGGGCCGCGTAATAAAGAACTGTGTTCTCACATACCATAGTGTGTGGACCTTCCTTTGTGGGGGCTTGGGGACTATACTGCACTCAAGAATCAGCCTGCATCACCTCCTGAAAGTTTAAGCCTTGGTTGCTCGTCCATTGCTACCACAATAGAGAACCTTGGCTGAGGTGCTCTGTGCTTCTACTCTGCCATATAGAGGGCAGGAGTACAGATAACCCCCTCCCATTCTTTTCACATTCTGATTCTCATTCTGTGTATTTTGAAACCTACCTTGATGGACTCCACCCGTTCCTCTATAGGCCATGCCTCTGCCTCGTGGCATGAACCCATTTCCTCCTTGGTCCATCAGGTGCTGATTATTCTCCTGCGATGTACCCACTGCGTGCTGCATTCCCAACCCTTCTCCTTTTGTCAATACTACCCCTTCTATCGGATATTTTGACAATTTCATTTGAACTAATTTGGCTTCCTCAATTTTCCTCGCCTCATCTGTCCTCTTGTTTTTCCCCTGCAATAGCCAACAGTGATGCACTATCGTTAGCTGTATTTCAGCCCATGGTATCGCCTCCCTTCCATGCCCACGTGTTTCTTCATTTGCCTCTGTACTTCCTCGGGCAGCCCGTAACATAAAATGTGCTAACATAATGCCACTTTTTTTCCCACGGCTCCCTCGTTTCAAGAGTCCAATGCTCTTGAATGTCCTGAATGTAAGCAATAGGGTCTTCATCTTCCTTCATCTTACATGTCATCATTGCACCCATATATGACGTGTCAGGATACTGCCCTCTGAGAGCCCTCCAGACATTTGCTCTGCAATTATTAAACAGCTCTCCATTGTGCGCTGTGTTCTGTGCTGTCACACTTGAATAGCCTGAGGCAAAAAACCTTGGGGTCATCTTTGACTCCTCTCTCTCCTTCTCCACTCACATTTCAGACATCTCTAAAAAGTCCAACTACCAGCTGCGCCTCCTCATAGGAACTCTTCCTTTTCTCACCTTCCAACAGCGGCTCACTGTCTCCTGAGCCCTGGTTCTCTCAAGGATGGACTACTGCAACAGCCTCTTTCTCGACCTCCCTGCCTCTGCTCTGCACCCTCTGCAACTCATCGAGAACAGAACCGCAAGACTTATCCTTGGCCTCAAGCCCAGGGACCGCATCTCTTCAGTGTTAAAATTCCTCCACTGGCCTACCTAAATACTGTCCTTCCTCAGCCCTCTCCTCTTCTACCTCCAACCTTCTGTAAGTGAGCCGGTTCTCCAAGCAGAGATTTGGAGGGAGATCTTTATCCTCATCAGGGGCCTCCCTATTGAATAGCCTCTGTGTCACCCTCCGTCTTGAGCCTGATCTCCTTACATTCCTCTTCTCCTCTTCCTTCTCTCACCCTCTACCCTGCTAAACTCTCTCTCTGCTCTATCCCACTTTCCCTCCTTTTCCGCACACCTTGCTGACTGGCCACCAGGAGTACCTCAGAGTCTCACAGGTCCCTGGCACCCTCACCAGTCCTCTCACACTTGCCTCTGGGCCTTGCACTTGCCTCATTGTTACTGCACTTGGTAATTGACCCAGGATAGTAGCATCTCTCAGCACTTAACCCAGTTTCTGATTCACTGGGTACACTTGGACCCCTCCACCCCACACCCCTGCACTTGTAGTCCCTCCCTTCGCTCTCCCCTCCCCTCTCCTGTACCGTCTGTGCACTTGCACAATCTGAACATACCATGCCTTGAAGATTCATCTATCTGTCTTCCCTTGTCCCCCCTCCTTGCATGGTGGTGCGTCAATGCACTTGGAAAAACTGCAGAATCGTCATCAGACCTATTTTCTGTTATCTACACTGTTAATTGTATTATATGCACTTACTCTGCCTGTGCAGATCTGTATCGTATCAGTTGGAAATTCAAGTGCTCTGAATGACTGTTGTTTTTTTCCCTTGTTCTCTCCCTCCTTGACCGCTTTGAAACACTTGTTTTGTGTATAGGCGCTTTACAAATAGAAATTACCATACCATACCATGCACCAAGCTTCTGGAAGTTAAGGAGATCCGGCTCAAGGCAGAGAGGGGCAGGGAGGTCATTCCAGAGGGAGGCACCTGCAGCGGAGAGAGATCTACCACCGACTCTGCTTGGAAAAGTGTCTGATATGTATAGAGAACTGGAACTAGAAGAATGAAGGGCTCTAGTAGGGAGGTATTTAGGGGGACAGAGTTGAATGCAGCAGGATCCCAGGCCCAGGAAAGCCTTGTGGATGATGCAGAGGGTCTTGAACTTGATCCTTGCAGCAACCCCGAGCCAGTGGAGAGATTTTAGGGCTGAAGATATATGCAGTCCCTGGGCTTAAGGCCAAGGATAAATCTCACAGTCCTATTCTGGATTAGTTGAAGGTGGCAAAGGGTGGAGTTTGGCAAATTAAGGAAGAGGCTGTTGTAGTAGTGCAACGTGGAGAGGACCAGAGCTCTGGAGACATTGAGGGGGAAGGTGAGGAAAGGGAGAATGTCTCTGAGGAGGTGCAGCTGAAAGTGGGCCTTCTTGGCAAGGTCTGTGATATGAGGCAAGAAGGAGAAAGGGGAGTCGAGGTGACACAAAGGTTTTTTGCCTCACAGGAGTGTGAGAGCTAGGGGCCCATGGAGGGTGGCCAGAATGTAGGAGGGAAGGCAGGATCTGGGGTAAAGAAGAGAAGAATCTCAATCATCTCACTGGCATTAAGGCAGAGATCATTAGCAGTACACCATGCCTGAATAGCAGACAGACAGTCAGGAATGAGAGAGGAAGAGGAGGAGGCAGAAGAGGGAAGCTTGAAGGAGAGCTTAGTGTCATCCACATAGCACTGGAAGTTAGGAGAGAAGGCAGAGATCAAATGGGCTAGAAGGGCAAAGTAGATGTTGAAAAGCCATGGTGAGAGGATAGAGCCCTGCGGGACACCACAGGTGGAGAGTGAGACAGAGGAGAGAAAAGGGTCATTCAGAGAGGAAAGAGGTCAATCAGTCCAAAGCCAGGTCTGTGACACCAAGGGTTATAAGGGTGGCATGATTGACCGTATCAAAGGCAGAGGAAAGGTCACAAAGGATGAGACCCGAAGGAGAGTTGGAATCGAGATTAGAGAGCAAGTCTTCACAGGTGTTCAGGAGTGCAGTTTCCATGTCTCTGGCAATTCTGAAGCCATACTGGTGGTCATGAAGACAACCATCAGATTCAGTGTGGTGGAACTGCTGGGAGATGGCCAGATTTTCCAAGAGTTTGCCCAGGAGGGGGCAATAGAGAGAGGGGAGTAGTTAGCTGGGCAGGTGGGGTCGGCAGAAGGCTTTTTGAGGAGATGGTGCACAAGTGAGTGCTTGAGGAGTAACAGAAAAGATCCAGTGACGAAGGAGTGATTGCAGAAATCATCCAAGGCTGGAGCAAGGGAGGCAATGTTGTCCTTGATAGTTCAAGGGGAACAGGAGAGTACCTGTTTGGATGAGACTTTCATAGAGCGGACTTGTCTATAAACCTCATCAGGTGAATTGGGAGAGAAATAAGAGAATAGGATGGAAGTGGGGACCGGGGCCAAGGCGGCCTCAGAGCGGGCGATGGAGAGGAAAGTGGTGTAGAGGAGAGTGAGGACAGGATGTCCTAAGTTTTAGTAATGAAGTGAGAGGCCAGTGCTGAGGGCCAAGGAAGGCAGAGGAGAAATGGAAACTGCGGTAGGATTGGTGTGTTCCTTGTAGATTTTGAAAAGTTCAGCGTGCTGTTGGTGGCCCCAGAGATGCAGGCTTGGATAAAGGCCCTTTTTCTCGAGCAGAAGTGGTAGTGGAACTATGTCCCCTACTGGCCTGCCCTTGCCCTCCACAAATACCCTCTCCATGCCCCCACCCACACACAATACAAACCCCCAAACACATGCACCTGCTTTTTAAGGGAATGTGCAGTGCAGTGCACTGAAAGTGCTAGTTTCAACTTCTTCCTACAATTTTATTTTAAAAACTAAACCATTTCGGAAGAGTTTTATAAAAATAAAAGTATAGGAACAGTAAAACTTAGAGGAGCACTGCTCCCAACCGCTCCTACCCACTTCAACCACTTTTCTACTCTCTCTCACTCTCCTCCCACCTTGTGTCTCCTCTGTTCCTGTGTTTTTCCACACTCTTCTCCCACCAGGGGCGTGCAGGATAGGGTTCTGATTGGGAAAAAATCTGTTAATGCCCACTCAGCAGCACTGTGTGGGCATTTACAGATGTTAATGTCACTGTGTTGGGCCCATCTAAATTAGCTTCAGGACCCACTTATTCACAATTCTGGCTATGCCTCTGTCTCCCACCTTTTAACACCTTTCTCCCCCCATTCTTGCTCTCTCTCACCTTCCACCTTCCTCCCTCCTATCCCAGTCACTCTCTCAATCTCTCTCCTATTCTCACACTCTCTCTGTCACCCTTCACCATCTACTCTCTTCTACTACACTCTTAAACTCCCCTTCCAAACACCACCATTCACTATCTCAGGTACTTTCCCAATCACAGCTTCAGTGTTTCCACTAGATACCACTCCTTCATGCACACAGTACCTCACCTGCTCTCCTGGTCTTTAATACCTGTATATTTGGTTTTCTGCCCCCCCACCCCTCATTAGTTGAGCATTCCACCTGACACTGGGGCCCAACTAGTCCAGTTCTTTCCCCTGGGGTTGGGCCACTGCTGTGCAAGGGTACAAAAAACCTCTTTAGCAAAGTTCCCTTTGTGAGCATGACAATTTGAACAGTCTCTGGTACAGTTTCTGCTGTGTCAGTGTTGCTTTTTATCTAGTAGGTGGTAGTGAGTAACTCAGCTCTTTATTATCTGGTCTGTGGAGTATCTGCATTTGTGTGTAGGTGTCATTATTCTCCTTATGCCTTCTGCCGAGACACTCAACACAGCAGGGCATGCTGGTCCTTGACGTCCTGTATCAAATAGAGAAGTGGAGCCAGAATGCAGGGTGTGTGGTGATGGGTGACAAAATGTGTTACCTGTCACTTCAGACAGGGCACATAGAAAGTGTGCTTAATGGAATGGGTACCCCCTGCCCCAACACCCTCAACTCACCTGTCAGTTAGGGCAGACTCTGGCTTTTGCCCTGGGAGACCTCTTAACGCAGGATGGGGGGGTCTCTGTACCCCCTGACAATGTCCCCTTAGCGCCAGACAATGTCATATACCCCAGCTTTAACACATTATTTCAGAGGGTCTTTCTCTATTGAAATGCAGTTGTCAGAACTAGGGCTGGACAAAACACCTGGCCACAATATTGTAATGCGTAATGGGGTCATGGGGGCTGAATCTGCCAGCACAGTATTTCTGCTTGGTGATGTGGACGTTAGTCTGGCCCCATCCCAGTCTCTCTCTTATTGGACAAAATTCAGTCAGGCGCATAGAAGCCTCAGCCAGACCAACACCAGAACGTTCTGTGTACACTGGATAATGAAATGGCCAGCATTCTAGGCTATCAGGTGGTCAGAACATTTCAGTCACTCCTATTGGCCGGAAAGATGGCCACTTCAGCCAATAATCAAATCCCACACCCTGCACCACTAACTGCAATTTGGGAATTGTACCTGGCTATCAGTTCTGCTTCATGAATAGAATTGTTGTTCATCCCTTCTTCATGTCCCTACAGGAAAGGTGTCTGGTCACAAAACCAGGCCGCCTGTGTGTAACAATATAATTAGGGACTACCCTTAACATGGGGAGTGCAACCCTCACAGTCAAATTGCCACACAATATATAATTTGTCTGAATCAGACTAGCCCTGTCTATGACTCATATAGAGCCACGTGGATCGCTCCCCGTGTACCACCAATAAGACAAGAACCATGTAAAAAAAGAATATATATTTATTAAATAACAGGTTACATTAATATTTGCACCAAATGATTACAGATGCCACCTGCTCTGTGGCACAAAACAAAGCTTAAAAAACAAAACAATATTTTTGGGACTTCATTTTTGGGTCTCATGTACATGGAACACATGCCAAATAAACAGCTCAACCCTCCTAGCCCACAAAAAAACCTAAATGTCAAAATGAAACAATACCTTGGAACATTACAAGATCATGAGCATTAGCATTCCTTGATAAGGTTCAGATGTAAATCAACTGCAACCTTTTTCTATTTTGAAAAGCAATTTCACACATGCCATGCTTTGTATATTTATTTTCCCTTCAAACTTGAAATTGCTTGCAGTTTTGAAAGCACAACAGACTTCTGATTATATTTTGTATTGATAGAACCCTTCTCCCTTCTTCAGCCTGAAGCAATACAAAATCTCTCTTCTATCAACATCACTTTCCCACTCTCAGGAAGTGTGTGCCTTTTTCAATTAGGAACTACACTTGGTTTCATTTAGCAAAGCACTTCTCTACCCAGCACAAAAAACACAAACATTCAGTTACATTCAACACCCCTCTGCTTAAAGACCAGGTCTGAGGAACGGTGACTGTAAGGAATTTCATTTTTAGATAAGGACACCCGTTCCCTTCCGGGAATTCTGGGGTTGACAAGGAAAATAGGTGTACCCGAATACATTTACAGACTATAGTTTTTATTCTCACTGGGAGTAATTTGTCAATTTAGAATGTTAACTATATCACCCTGTGTTAATTAGGTATAGGAGAATTCATAGAATTATTATTCATCAAAATATACAAAGCGCCTACTTCCATACCCTCCACCCAATAACTAAGGGGAAGGTATTAAAGCAAACAAATCCACACACTTGGTGGTGTTGGGCAAACTACTTACATTGGATTTATGGTCTCAGTGCTAAGGAAAGACCTCAGCATTTTGGGATGCACTCTTGGGGAAGCACAGGGATCTGGTCATGCACTTCAGTCATGGATAGCCACCAGCATTCATCCCTCTATTTTGCTTTCCTTGCAAAGATCTCAGCCTCTTTAGTATTTCCCAATTGAATCCAGATGATTTTTAGGCAGTTCTCTTCTCTCCGGCATGTGCATCAACTTTTTAACCTAAAAGCCACACCTCCAAAATATTAAAATTAGAAGGTGCTATCTTATTAGTCCTGAATTTTAATTTGACCCCTACGGTCCTCTCCACCACCAAGGCCCAGTCACTTTCTGTGGATAGGTCCTTGGGGTTATGTAGTTGAAATGATGGGAGGCATGAATCCACCCACTGGAGCTTTCATTTTACAATTATCAATGTTTTACCCAAAAAGTCACTACATGGCAACTTTCTTCATTTTACACATAAACCTAACAACTTATATATTTTTGGGTTCCTCTAATCATGCCACTTGTAGTGAACTAACTTCCGTCTCAGCAAGAAATTTCAGGTGCACGCAGCAATTTTTTGCAGTTTATACAAAAATGATAATACTTTTGAACGTGGCATTTTCTACCCAGATATCTTATTTATGAAGTTATCCCATACCCTAATGAGGTTATCGCATCCCCTAATCTCTGCTTTTTGACATTTTCTAGGGACTTAAAAACACATTTTAGGTTGTAAACCTTGTCATCAATGTCGAATTCTGGTATGGATTACACCAAAAAGTAGGCTTGTTCAGCAGATTTTTAGAGATACTTGAACCATTAGGATGCAACATCAAATATATATGCAGATCCTGATTTTCATTTCAGTTAAGTTCAATTTCTTCTCAGAGCATTTGCTCCAGTCTCTGCTGCTCCGTTGTTAGCATGCAATTACCTCATTAGCCTTTCTTCTCCCAGGGCTATGTCATCCTGTTGCTTATCACACAGACAGGCCCCAATAAAATTCCTTCCTGGTCACTGCTTGAGTGTTCTGAATAGAAAATGCGCCCTTCTCAGGAAATAGAAACTTTAAGTTATGCCTCTAGAAACTTATATTTGTGAAGGTTACATTTCCTTAGGAACATGAGGCCTTCTGTTTATTTTTAATATAATTGCATCCTGCCCTCACTTATTCATTTTCTTGTCATGATATGTTCATCTTGGCAAGGGTAATTTTAACTCCATGGCTCTCACTACAAGCCAGGCTGTAAAAATCGAGTGCTACTTTGATGGCAGTCGCACCATTTCTGCCACCGTGTGGTGGCAGATACAAGGTAGGATTACGGCTTAGCGGCCGCACGCATCACTAATGCGTGGAACCGGTGCCACCGCCATCACAGAAAAAACGGCGGAGAAAGATGTACTGCCACAAATGTTGGCGGTGCATGCGCCTCTGCCGTTTGCATGCCGGACATAGCAGCACTGCCTGCGCGATCCGGAAACATTGGACCCGGAAATACTGTGATCACTGGAACCGGAAAGAGACCAGCAACCATTACAAAAATCACAATCCATTGCAATCCTCCTGTACCAGAAGGCATCCAGCAACAGTGAGTGGCCAAACATACAGAGAGACATGGCAGCAAGAATCGCACAAAACCATGTGCGCAAGCCCCGCTTTAGTGAAGCAGAACTCACCATGCTGGTCGACCACATTGTGGAAAATGCAGGGGAGCTTTTCTCAGCTGACCAGCAGTACAGCACGCAGCTGAGGCGCTAGGCCATATGGGCTGAGGCGGCCCAGAAGGGGACGGCTGTGGATGTCACAGCCCGTAGCATCAAGGACTGCCATAAGGGATGGGATGAGCTCTGCCTAAGGGTGCAGAATCTTCTGGCAGCCCACAGATGTCAATGCACTACTACAGATGGCGGACCACACTCACCCCTAAAGCTGCTTCCACGGGAGGAAAAGTGCAGCAGTGTGCTGCTGCTCGAGGGCATCGAGGGAGCAGGTTCAGAGGAGGCAGGAGCCGTGAACTTGGCTGGTGAGTACAAAAAGTGCGCAAATATGAAGCTGAATCAAGCTAATCCTGCTCCCACATCAACGCACAGAAATATACATATCACAGTCCACATCACCCCGAGCATACCCAGTACTCCCATGGACCCCCAATGAATACAGTGCAAAGCCAATCAGATGGCCTGCACCCAAGTATGACCCATAGACACTCACATGACAATGCAGCACACATCAATGTGGGTAACATCAATGTTATGTTGCTCAATGACTCTGTTGTATGCAATTCTACTATACACACCCTGTCAGTCCACTAACAGCATGCCTTACATTCACCCACAGGAACATCATCTGAGACTGATGGCAGACAACCAGGGATGTCGAGGGAGACAGGACATGCACATCGACCAGCACAACGTGAGTCAACATCAGCTGCGGGCACCTCGGCCATCCGGGAAGTCACGAAAGCCCAGGTACATCATGCCCAGGGGACCACCACCCCTGCTGCCCCTGTGATACAGCAGGCACCCCAGCCCAACACCCCTTCTGCCACTGCAATCCCACCGGGATGTGCGCCACCCCATCAGGCCGAGTCCCATAACATAGACAGCAGTCTAGAGAAACAGCCTGTTGAGGCAGCCGGATTCGGCAGCGACGAGAACCCAAACACCCCTGATCAACTGGGCACTTTCAGCTCCACGAACATCAGGAATCAATGCGCTCTCCAACCCCATCTTCGCAGGAGATCAGCAGCCGTCCCCAACGGATTGAGGAACGTCAGGACATTCTGGCCGCACTGGTCCAGCAGTACCTCTACGAGTCTAGGCTGCAACGTGAGAGCAACCAGACCATTGGGCACCGGATTGCACGTGCCATTGGGTATTGTGCCCCCTCCAATATTTAGGGTCTGTGAGGGCAGTCAAATATGGTGGAGACAATGGAGCTGGCCCTCCAGGCCATCGTGACGCGCCATCCACCACATAACCCCACAATGCCCCCACCAGCACCACACCAACAAGCTCACAGGCAGGCAGCCCCAGGAGGAGGTCCAAGAAGCTGTCAGGGCATCTCAGAGGGACATACATGCGGCCAAGCATAGCAAGAAGTAGTGCTTTTTAACAGACAATTGTTGCACATGTTGGCATATTGAGTCTGGGGCCTGGGAGGTGGGTGGATACATTTGGGAGGTGGAGGGGGGTCCATAGTTGGGATAGGTAGTTGGGGCCTGCGGGGTGGATGAATATGTTTGGGAGGTGGAGGGGGGTCCATAGTTGGGATAGGTAGTTGAGGTCTGGGGGGTGGATAGGTACATTTGGGAGGTGGAGGGGGGTCCATAGTTGGGATAGGTAGTTGCAGCCTGGGGAGGGTGGGTACATTTGGGAGGTGGAGGGGGGTCCACAGTTGGGATAGGTAGTTGGTGCCTGGGGGGTAGTTGGTGTCTTTACGTTTAGGCGTGTATTGTTGTAGCACCTTTTTTATTTTGTCATTGTAATACACTGAGTTGTTAATCTGAATAACGAGTGGTCAATTTTCTTCTGTGTGCGTATGAATTATTGAATCTAAGTGTTACAAATGACGTATGTGGTAATGTGCTCCATGTGCATGTGATAATTGTTCAGAAGAAATTGTGAATATGTGCTCCCCGTGAATGTTGTTCATCCATGGCACCCCGCCCTGGTTGCACACCCATCCCATCATCATCGTCCTCATCCTCATCCTCCTCATCTTCTGGGTCCATGTCCGGGGGCAGTGGAATGTTAAGACATATACACATATTATGCAGCATGGCACTTGCCAGCACAATTTTTCCAACCTTAACGGGGCTATACAGCAATTCTCCTGCGATCTGCTGAGGCAGCAGAACCTAGCTTTCAGCAGACCAAAGGTCCGCTCTATCATGCCCTGTGTACATAAGTGTGCCCAGTTGTAGGCCTCCTCATGCCTGTTCTGTGGTCGTCTGACTGGTGTCATGAGCCATGGCGTGAGGGGGTATCCGGCATGACCTGCATAGGAGTGACAGAAAGGTGATAGTATATTTGTGGAGGGAAGGAATTTGGTGTTTGCGATGATAGCATTTACACAGTTTCAGTATTTTGTTAGCCCACAACATATTACAAGCCACAGATTTCATAATGCATTCAGCTAAATTTTCTTGGATCAACTTTTCAATATTACACACTTGGCTCACTCATTCCGACTGAGACTGTTTGGCCTGCTCAATGTCTGCTTTCGTGATGGCCTGCTACGCAACTACATGTCTTATTCCTTTCAATTTACACAGTGGTGTGTTTGTGTGTACTAGTTGCCTCATGTCTTGTAAGGTGCTGACAAAATCAGCATCATGTCCCCGCACTCTTCCAGTCCATGGATCTGAAAACAGTACCAAGGTCACTTCCCTATTATATAAATCTTTTAGTACATGCATATTCTTTGTCAGAAATGGTGAAAAAATTACAGTCAGAAATCCATCTTTCACCACCCTGGCTCTGGCGTTTTTGGGTCGTAATCACTTGACCTTAGCTATTTCCCAGAGCTACTTCTGCTTGGGTTGGGAGATCGCCAGTTTCAATCCCCTTTGTGTGCATCCTCTTATGGGATTCAGAGTGGGGCTCAATCAAGTTACAGCTGCAGAAAGTTCCCATTCAACCTTGATGCTTCTGAAACTTAAGGAAGAATTCATTAGGGAAACATGAAATTGTGCTTGTGTCAGCTAAAACCAATTGTGAAGGAAATGAGAACTTGTATCACAAGTCTGGCTGCCTTTTAACAGTACAACATATATTCTGGGGTATTTCTACCTAATATTTGTGCAGCAGTCACTCCTGTTAACTTAAATGGTAACAAGCTCTTATGCGCCTGCAGGGCTGGACTGGGAACTAAAATAGGCCCTGGAAATAATTACTGGGGACCAAAAGAGGCCCTGGAAATAAAGTTCAAAGTGGCCCTGTATGACACCTTTTCAGCAAGCCCAATGCTTTTCCTATGAGAACATTTGGAAATACCACAGAAAAGAGGCCCAGGGTGCAGAGGCCCACCGGGAAATCTCCAGAGTTCCCTATGGGCCAGTCCACCCCTGTGCGCCTGACATCCTCAAAAGATAACTCATGCAGAGTAGCTCACCCAAAAGTGACAAAAGACATGAAAGAAAGAGAAGAACAGTATAAGGAGTAGGAGGAGACTCCATAGGTACTATGCCAACGAATGTGTTTGGACCATAACAGTTTCAAATTTTGCAGGATCCCTTTTGCCTGTATCTCGGCTTGGTTCTCCCGATCAGCATCAACTCTTTCAGTTACTATCACTGTATCGAATTCAGATAATGTTGACTCTGCCAATGGAAAAGGAGAAGTCTATAACACTAATGGGAAGTTTTACTCCACAATCTACAGTGTTTACTGCAGCCTTAGGAATTGAGGGAGTTCTTACTGTTAGCACATCTTCCATTGGTACAGGGAATTCAGGTCTTGAGATAAAATGTATTCCAAATGTACAATTACCACTTCACCAAATTAGTGCAGTCTATTATGACATGTAAATGATCATAAATGGCACAATTTAAATAAGCTTGCTCAATATGTATCTCCTCTGTGCTCCAAAAATGTATTTTTTTTGCTTTCTGGAGGGAAAGAGGATGCCTTGTGATAGCTACAAATCATAAAAGGATTTAACCGACTTTACTTTGATGAAATCCTGCAGTGGTTTTTAAGCAGCTTTATGTATAGATTTGCGTCTGATGTCCAACTTTGTGTCTTCTTCAGAAGGCCAGGCACAGAGTGCTAGGATTTTCTTTTGATTAAACATTTGTTGCTCCCCATTTACAGATGACTTTCGCTTGAAAGGTAAATCAAGAGGTTGTTATCGTTGATTTCACCAGAGGTATATCTTTTGGCCTGTCCAATTATACAGCGTTTGATTCATCTCAAGCCTTGAAGGTTTATACATTGAAACTTCTCAGGAAGCACAGGCCTCATAACAACAGTAGGTGGAACAGATTTCACACTTCAGGTGCCCAAGAGTATAGAGGTGGTCTTGACACCTTGGATGGTAAGCCAGCTTCCACTCTAATATTTCTCAAGGAGCATACATCCCTGCTCTCCGGTGGAGGGTCCTCATTCCTACTGCAAAGAAGTCAGATGACCCAATGTGATTGCGATGTCAACATTAATCAAGTTGAGGGCTACTTCCTTCTCCTGAATCCAATCCCGCCTTGATCTCTGTGCTGGAAAATCTGTAGCATCATGAACTTTTATTAATTTTATTTGATTGCACCAAAGAAATCAGGGGATGTCAGGCTTATTCTGGATGCTTTTATGTGAACGAGTGGGGATGTCAGGCTTATTCTGGATGCTTTTATGTGAACGAGTACCTCATTGTACAATCTTCCTATATGGTAAATCTAGCTCCAGGTTTTATCAGCAGTGCGAAAAGGGCATGGGGCATGTTCTGTTGACCTCCAAGGTGCCTCCATGTTACCATCAAGGAACAGTATCAGAGGTACTTGATGACTGTAGTAAGGGGCAGCATAACTGTTCAAGTATCTTCGAATTTCCCTAAATTCAGCTCCAAGAGTATCCATGAAATGCCTCCCCATCTTGCCAGTTAATCTGTGCTTCCAGGGAGTCCATCTGTAAATTACCGGGATGACAGATTAATTTAGTTCCTCTTGGTGCAGAAGTTCTCACATATTTAGCTGAATCACCATCAACCAGTAAGAGTCCATCCTGATTTGGTGTCAGAAAATCCAATTCATTAAAGGCATGCAGGACAGTCTAGGGAGTAGCATTTCCTCACATGTAACAAGTTGTAGCTAATAAAGACATAGGGCCTTTCTTATGAGCTGGGAAGAAATCGTGCAGGTAGTATGTAGCAAACAAAAGTCTGTAAAGTGACCCCAAAAGAGTTCTACCTTTGTTTTCACTGTACAGAAGGGGAGTGCTTCCCATCATTACAAGGGAAACGGTTTTTTATGGGCCCCACTGTACGAGGTGAACAAGTAGGCCTTTCTGATCCCCCTCTTTTCACCAGCATACCGAATTAATTAAAAAAAAGTGTCAGAATAGACCCTTTTATGCATTTAAAATGCACAGCACTGGGAATTACCACTACTGGTGTTGGAAACAGGTTGAACATTTAAAAGAAATATACAAAATGGTATACTGATACTGTGATGAAATTCCATTTGAGTAGGCTAAATACCCAAGCTTTTTTCATTTTTAGAAATAAAATGATGCGAGTAATTCTGTTTCTGAAAGAGAGGTCTGCTTATCAGGCCCCACTTTCATGCCCAAATAATAATGCACTCATGTCCCTCCACTGTAATCTTCTTCTTATACCTCCATAAATGTCTTACAGTGGTAGCGGGACAGGTTCAAAGGCTACATGCGTATTCCTGACAGTTTCTGGAACACAAAGTTCCAACAGGCCGAGGTGGCTTTTGAATCATCTGCACCTCTTTTTAAAAACATAATAATTGTGTACCCTAGCCAGCCAAGCGGTACATTAAACTTTAAATATAAGCCATGCTTTCTTATGGCATGCTAGCTCTCGGATCACACAATCTCTTTTCAGGAGCTCCCAGTCAAAGAGTGTTTAAAAGAAATTCCTGACATGATACTCTGACACCAGTGTTCTGATCACTGGAGACCTTTTGAAGTAGGTAAATATGGAAAAGGAGTGGAGTTAGAGTAGCCAGAGGAGAGGACTAGGCCAAGAGATGGTTTCCATCATTTTGGATTCTGCTAGTGTTCCTTACACATCCTACCCATCACTATACTACCTGCAGACAAAGCACTCTGGGTATGACATCTGAAGGCAATAGACACTTGTTACATCAGCCTGGATTAAACATCTGAAAAGATGCTTGCTTTGGACCAATCCACCATAGCAATTTTACTTTATGCAGGGAAGAAATCCTACCCTTAGTTGAATAATCTTTGTGCTCTCTGAAGAAGATTCACTGGAACCCTGTTTGGAATATTATATTCCAATGTCCCCTATCATAGAGTGAATACTGAAGGTTCCAAGGCAGAGACAAACTCTGTTTCCTATCCCTCCCAAGGGCACGTTTGGGCTGAGCAGCTGACTGGGCAAACCTACTGCAACTGAGACACTGGTACCCTGCTCACTGGAGTTGTATGAACTTACTCTGCCAGTGTGCCCTATAACCCTCCTTGCTGGGAGGTGCAGAAAGAAAGTACTTAATTGGCACGTGGGGTTCCTGGTTTGTGGCTCCCCACCATGGGCGTAATTATAGAGGGGGACGGGGGTTTTGTCCCCCCCCAACTTTTGTGTCATGCTTTATTGCCCCTCCCCCCCCCCATCTTTTGGGCCGCATTTGTAACCAGCGCAAGCTGAAACTCGGCTACAAGCAGAAAATGAAACTCGGCTGAGCTGAGTTTCATTTTCTGCTTCTTGCTTGTGCAGCGCCGTGTGTGTCGGATGAGAAAACAAAACTCAGCTAGCTAGAAGTAGAAAACGAAACTCGGCTGAGCTGAGTTTCGTTTTCTGCTTCTTGTGTGTGCACAGCCGTGTGGGCCGGGTGAGAGTTTGTTTCCCTAAAGTAACACATACTACGATATTTCATTGGCTGTTGTCAGCCAATGAAATTCCTTATAGTGGGGTGGGTGATGACGGGCACGCTGCTGCTGCGTGCATGCATGTGCGTGGGTGGCAACCTTCTGGAGTTTTCGAGCTCGGAGGCACGCTGGTACTTGAGAGGCACGTGCCCGACTGCCCGCACATCACTGTTTCCCACTACCGTGACGTGAGTCTGACCCGAAGAAGATTCTTCAGTCGATTCACAAGCAGCAGGTAAGAGGGGAACGACACTGTAAAGTGCTTGGGATTTTGGTTGTTTTAATTTAAAACATTGACTATCAATATGCTGTGCATTAGGAGCAGTTGAACTTTGCTTAAAGGTATCAGATGGGATCTGTTAAGGTCCGAAATGGTGTCAAGCTATGGGGCATGGAGGATGGATGGGTCGTAATAGCAGACTCAGAAAATGACAAACATGTGCCAGTAAAATGGCACCAGCTCTAAAAGTTGTGCCCAGAGAAATGAAATGCGCATTTAATGTTATGTCAGGCGAAGTAATTCCCATCATTGGTCCTGTGCTAGTTAGCGAAGCACAAGAACCAGAAGCCAAAGATTAAAACAGGACTGGACGAAGCAGCTAAGCTCCTGCACATGGCACACGCTGCTTTCCACATCCTCCCCCATTTGAGGCAATCAGGCCAGGTGAAGTAGAGGCATGGATGTGTGTGGCCATTCAGCTTTACTCCCCAATTAAATGTGGCTGTAGGTTGCCCGGTGTTCAAATGATCTAAATATCACACCTGCAACCCAATTGCATTGAGGAACCACTGAGGATTACTCGGTGTAAGGACGCTGATTTCCTGAATAAGAATTGGAGGCCGACTCTGTGCTGTTAGCAGAATCTTTATCCAGACATGTTATTGTAACAAACATCACTGTGCATGCTGGAAACTCTAGTAATATTTTTTTGATTCGAATTATGGGCATACGTCGGTTCAGGCACGCAATTAAAAAGCCGGAATGGGTAAAGGTGCTGCAGATGATAAACATTCAAAAGTTGTGATGATTTGATAGAGGGCAGTAACAATTACCAAATGTGAAATAAATGGCAGAGCATGTCAGCCCGGTTATTGACATGGTTTTGGGGGGTGGTGGGAATGGGGGTGGGGGGTATTTAGTGTGCCTATTGGCTAATCCTGCACTGAGGATTAGTGTCCAACTAGAAAATCAGGAATGTATATGTTAAATTATATTATGTTACCATGTTTTTGTACAGCGCAATATCCATCGCATTCTGCACCGTGCAAAACGTTGCACATATCACCCTTTGCTCCATTGGTAGTAAGACCAGCTAGGCCAGAGGAGTAGATATATGGTCATGACGAGCCAAGCGGAGCAGTATACCGCGGCAGAAGAATGTTGAACTGGTTATAAACAGTGCAACAAAAACTGAGGCAATCATCAATAGTTTGGTTCTCCAAGTATGTGATACTATTAGTGACATCATGGTCTGGACTGTGCATGATGGAAAGAAACAGACACGTTTTCCCCAATATCCTAACATAGTAGAAGCCATGTTTTAAGGTGGCTTAAACTTGAGAGATTAAGCTAAGTGCTAAGTCTAAAAGGACACCAGTTTTGTTCCAACCGTTACCAGGTTGGAGCGTTTGCCTATCAGTATGTATGGGCCAGATATTGCACTGCGAGCTAGCGACTGGGCCGCCCACTACCAAGATCTATACACCCATGTGTTTGATATGGTTGCCCTAGGGGCAAGGGGTAAATATGAGGAAGCGTGCCAGGCAGCGTGAATCCCTGTGGCATGATTCTTGGCTGGCTGGTGCTAAAAACGGGCTCAATTCAATTGTGAGTTGTCTCCCTCCCTGGATACTGGCAATAGCCAGCCTTTTCTCACCTAGAATGTTTGTTTCAATTAATGGCGATGACCGCCTACAGTCATTCGGTTTAATAGAGCGCCCGCCCGATAAGAAATGTGTTGCTGTAGGTTTATAGCATGCCGACCACCTCCCATCTATTAAAAGGAAATTACAAAAATAAATGGTTCTGTACTCCGTTTTTTGACACATGGTGTGGAAGTTATTTACTGTTGTCAATGCAGTGAATTCTAAGGACCAACTGTGGTGCTATAAGTTTCAGAAGACTGGCGTGTCTTTAGAATTTAATTTTAAAGATACCCATCAGCCTTATGAAAGTTATAACGGAGCGTGTCGGCAATGGACTCTTGTCGTGTAGTACTTTAGTGTTATCCCTCAGTGCCAAGGCCTGCCCACTCCACCCGCGCCTTTTTTTCAGTTGTCATGATGTCCCCCCCAACATTTTCAGCAAAGTTACTCCACTGCTCCCCACTGGCAAAAACTTAAGGAGCAGTCCAATATCCTCTTTCCCTGCTTTGATACATTTTTTGAGCTGGCTGGCCCACATCACGATTATTTTTGTGCTGCCACACTCAACAGGAGCTGTTTTTGACTCTTGCTCCTTACTGATATGCTGTTTAGCTTTGCATTTCCACACCTTTGAGTCGCTCACCACTGAAGCATTGCAACTCACTGTGGACATCCTTGAGCTGACTTGACTGATTCAAGATTCTGACTCGAACCATTGCTTACCTGCACTTCACCCAATTGAGCCAATCACTGCAGCAGAGGTCACTCTTCACCATTGGACCACTTTGAGCTACCTAGTCCTGTCTTGATGCCTGTGTTCTACTGGGATAAGATTCTAAGTGCTTCAACACCAACTTCTCTGAGTAGAAGCACCAAGAAACCCAGAGCAATGCTGTGGAACCCCAAATACCAGACAGAAAGGCATTTGCAGTGTGCCTGTTCCTGGGGCCCGTCTTAAATGGGCCTATTGTGGGATACGTCGTCACTCTTTGCCTTTTTACAACCTTTCCAAGAACCTTTAAGACTTGCTTAATCAATTCCCCTTACTTGTCTTCACCCAGAGTACCCTCTTTGGTCTCAAATCTGCATAGTTTGTGTTTCATTTACAGGGGCAGGTCTTCAGTGTCTTTAATTAGTTGTATGCATTATTAGGTTTTATTACAATTCCTATTATTTAGGAACCTTGGTTGGACATTCTTTTACTTCGGTATCACAGTCTTATTGTTGTTTTCTTTGAAACTGTATCAGCTCATACCCCTCCTGAAGAGAACAGCCTGCCCTTGTCCGACATTACCAAAACAGGGGAAGGGGGTGTACCTGTACGGCTGTGCCTGTTTCAACTTTACGACTGGGTTCACAGCTGGTTTAGTTTAGCTGGTTTAGTATAGTTTTAGTGTAGTGTGGGCCTGAGTATGCTCTTTAGCCACTACTCACCGCATACTCCTGCAGAGCAGTAGACATTTTGTAACAGTTACCACTGTACCAGAAGTAAAATCTGATTTGGACATATTTACAGGAATGATATGGTATGATGTGGCATCTATAACGCGCCTGTACACAGGTGTTTCTAGGTGTGACAAGACAGGGAGGACAAAATAACGATCTTACTAGGCCTTGTGTCATTCAGATTGTGCAAGTGCAGGGAAGAGGGAAGGGGAGAAGTGCCGGGGGGAGGCGAAGGGGGAAGTGCAGTTAACTCACAAGTGTAGCCAGCTGGTGGCTCATAAGTGCATATAGTGAAAGGACTCTAGGGTTGCAGATGCAGACCCTTAGGTGCTGGGGAGCCTGGAGGCAGTGTGATGGCAACTGGACATGCAGGAGCCTGAGCCTGAGTTCAGAGGTTGACCAGGTGACCAGTGAATGGAGCAGTCAGGTGCATCAGCAGGGGAGAGGAAGAGAGAAAGCAGAAGCGAAAAGGAATGTCTTGCTTCCGGAACCGGAGTTGGTTCTGCACATGTTTGTGGCAGGGAGGATGTTCCAGAGGGAGGCCCCAGCCGAGGAGATATATCTGCCCCCAACTCTCTGCTTGGAGAAGCGTCTGACCCTCAGAGAGTTGGAGGTGGATGAGCGGAGAGCTAGAGAAGGGAGATCTTTTGTAAGAGAACCTTGGAGGTAGAGCACTCCCAGGCCCCAGAAGGCCTTGTGGGCGATGCAGAGGGTCTTGGAGTTGATCCTTGCTGCTACGGAGAGTCAGTGAAGAGATTTCAGAGCTGGAGAGATACAATCCCAGGGCTTGAGGCCAAGACAAGTCTCACAGTCCTGTTCTGGATAAGTTGTAAAAGTCGTAGAGTAGAGGCAGAAATATTTAGAAAGAGGCTGTTGCAATAGTTCAGCCTAGTGAGGACCAGAGTTCTGGAGACTGCGAGCTTCTGGGGGAAAGTGAGAAAAGGAATAATACCTCTCAGGTGGTGCAGCTGATAGTGTGAGTTCTTAGAGACGTCAGAGATGTGAGGAGAGAAGGAGAGGGTGGAGTCGAAGATGACACCAAGGGTCTTAGCCTCATAGGAAGGAGCAGGAAGAGGGCACAAAGTGGCAGCCAGAGAGAGACAGGAAAGGAGGGAGCGGGTGTCTCAATGAGGAGGATCTCAGTCTTACTGGCATTAAGGCAGAGATCATTGGTGGCACACCATTCCTGAATTGTGGCCAGACAGTCTTGTATGAGAGAAGAAGCAGAGGTGGCTGAGGGGAGCATGAAAGAGAGCTGAGTGTCATCCACATAACATTGAAAATTGGAGCAGAGAATAGCGATGCAGAGGGCAAGAGGTGCCAGGTAATGGTTGTGTAGTGCCCCTGTGAATGGATCATTGACAGAATACTGTTGTGTCATTGTTGGAATGTGTGTGGATGTACGTTCTTATCAAGGGTTCCAATTGTGTCAGTTGGGGGACCTCTAGCCTGGGTGATGGGACCCAGTGTTTATTCCTCTACAGTAGAACTTATGTAACTTACAATAAAAGCTTATTAAGGAACCCAGAAGACGTATAAGCTATCATCATTTCAGGAACACCACATGTAGAGAGAGAGAGAGATAGAAGAGAGGAAAGACCCCAGTTTGACCTGAGAGGGTCAGTCGGTGAGGAAGGAGGTCAACCAGGCCAGGGACTGATCAGTAATACAAGGTTGTTGTGGAGGCGATTGAGCAGGATGGCATAGTTCACTGTGTCAAAAGCAGAGGATAGATCGACAAGAATGAGGGCAGAAGGGAGATTAGAGTCAAGTCTTCACGGGTGTGAAGGGGAACAGTTTCCATGCTTCGGTCATGGAGGCAACCAACAGATTCAGTATGTAGATTAAGCTGGGAGATGGCCAGCTATTCCAAGAGTTTGCCCAGGATAGGATTGATGGATATCGGGCGATAGTTAGCAAGAGATGAAGGATCGGTTGAGGGCTTCTTTTGAAGGGGGTGCACAAGAGAGTACATAAGTGGTAAGGGAAAGTTCCAGTGGCAAAGGAGTGATTGCAGAAATCAGCCAAGGCAGGAGCAAGGGTGTCAATATGGTCCTTGATGGTTCTGCATGAGTAGGGGAGAACCTGCTTTGACAAGACTTTCATAGATCAGACTTGTCTAGAAAACAGGGAAAGGAGGAGAAAGGAGGAGAGACAGCCTGAGACGGGCCAGGAATGGTAGAGGAGGAGGAAGAGGAGGTAGAGGAAGAGAGGGTGGACAGGATGTCCTGACATTTAGTTGTGAAATGAGAGGCAAGGCTGTGAAGAGGGCCTGAGAGGGAACAGGAGAGGTAGAGACTGCAGCAGGATTGGCCAGCTCCTTGCAGATTTTGAAAAGTTTGGCTGAGTTGTTAGATGCCGCAGAGATGCGGAATACCACTAGCATTAATAGTAATTGCCTTTGGCAGCATTCCTGTCACAAAATCCACTCAACTTGTACTGAGGATGATATTTGTTTACTTTTTCCAATTCCCATCTAATAATAGCATGGTAGTTCTAGAAAGATTTGGGTCTCATGCCCCGTTACATCAAAATGGTTTTACTGGCCAGACTATACATACGGACACACAGCCCTCCTTCATTATTAATCCCCAGAGCCAACAAACAAAAAATTTCCTAATCTGAATCTTCCATGAAAACATAGTCCCGCATGGTTTGCCCAAGACAAATCCTTCTGAACACAAATTTTCCATGAATGTTTAGCACCTTAGCACATGTGACAGCACCAGGTGAAAGGGAAGATGTCCATGGACAATACACTGATTTTCTTTTAGAGAGTGGCCCTGGAAGCTGGGATAATATCAGACATTGCCTGGAGCACACTAGACATGAAAAGGACCACCTTAACCTATGAACCAAACATGGGGAGGAAGTTGCCACAAATCTAGTCATGGTCCTAGAAAACTATTACATTTTCTAAATAAGCCTCCAAAAAACTCCTTCTTAGGCTACCAAGAATAGCATACCAAGTGGCCAAAATGTGCCTTAACATTAAATAAAAAGACCATTTCAAGCCACATTTAAAGTACCCATTTTGATGCCAATGGAATAATAGATACACCTCAAGACTCGCTACATAATCCACAATGCCTTTTGGTGTAAGGGCTTGCATAGCCGAAAAAGGTGGCCTTCTTTACTGTAGGTAACTGAAAAGCCACCAATCAAAGTTCAAGCATTCCAAACAAAGGGCAAGACCCTAATGGCACAGAGTTCCTGCTCTGGATCACAGTTGACCCATGCCAGACAGCAGCGAGATTCAAAATGTATGCCTACAACACCATGTAGGAAAAACATGCAAAGCAGCGGCACAAAATGGTAGCTAGATTTACAATAGCGGGCCACAACTAGATGTACAAGCAAATCATCGTTCCCTACCTGATTCTTGTAGCAGACAGGGTCATGGCATGGCCGGGGCGCCATTAAGGGCAAACAGGCAAACAGTTGATGGAGGTGCCCTTTGCCCTTTGCCTTGAGCCCTCAGCCGGTTGCCTGGGCATGGCTGCCGTAGAAGGCTTTAAATAAGGTGTTCCAGGTCTCGTGACCTCGAACACCAATGAGTCTCGTCAAAAGTGGGCAGTGGGGAGCTGGAGCAGGCTCAAGGGCCTATTAGCGGAGATCGCGCATTATGGGGAAATGGATACCCCAGAAAAACAAGAGGCAAGTTACATGAAGGGGCAAGGGCCGGCACAAACCCTGAGGCTCGTCGAGGGCGGGCAGTGGCGGGGGAGATGGTGCAGGATTAGGCGCCTCGTAGCACAGAGCGCGTGTTAGTGGAAATGGATGGCCCAGGCAAAAGAAAGGCAAGTTACCCGGAGGTGTGAGGGCCTGTAGAAGACCTCAGGGGTGTCCTGGGATCTTGACGCGGCAGAGTGGGCGGACTTCACCTGCGTCGGCAAGTCCTCTTGGTGTTCCGGGACTCGTGACCTGTAGCACCAATGGAACGTGTCAAGGGCGGGCAGTGGGCGGGGTGGAGGCATCACAGCGTAGCGTGCGCGTTAGGGGGGAATGGATGCCCCAGACAAAAAAGAGACAACTTACCTGGAGGGGCGAGGACCTGCAGTAGCCCTTAGGTGCGTCCTGGAGTCCCAAGTCTTCATTCGTGTACTGAACAGGTACACCCAGAGCACCCCTAGTTGAACTCAAGCTGCCCTAATCCTACCCTGATTGCATACACTTCTGCTCCCATCTACATCACTTGCTGACACAACATGGATCCCCTACTTCATCAGGCACTTTGTGTTAGCCGAATTGCTCTAAAATGGCTGCAAGGTCATATGTTTGGCCTTATATGAATACACTGAATTAAGTAATTATTTAGAAGAAAATCAACTGAAACAGAGACTGCCTACTCAAAAATACTATGAATAGAGATCGGAAGCAAATCTTGCATACAGACTTATGCAAACTAATCTATGTCATTTTGGGAGGATAATCTAATATAGCATTTTGACCCCTTGTGATTCCGCTCTCCTTTTTTGGCATTGATAGAAGGGAAGTGACAGCTAACTGGAAAGGAAAGGCAGGGTGGCATAGGCTGTGGCACACGGGGCAGTATGGCCTTGGTGGCAACTCTGCCACCTGTGCTCTATTCTTGTGGTGTTTGGAGACTTATGTGTGCAAAATGTGAAGTAACCTCTGCAACACTGCTTCTGTGCACAACAAAAGCAGTGAAACATATATGGTATGTCTTACAGTGCACATTCTGAAACGCCTCCAAATAACCACTGACCAACAAAAAAAAAATGGCACTGTGCAAAATCGCTTCTGTGATCCCCGTTTCATACTTCAGTTCTAGAAGAATGGGCTTCTTGTGCCAAGAGAAAGCTACACAGATGCTCTTAAAACACAACAGCAACAGCGTCGAGGAAATATGAGAGAGGCAATGGACCTAACAAATCCATTAGTTGACCAGAGATGAGGATGGAATGCTCGGTTATGATCCAGGCGTGACCAGCTGCAGAGGATGAGATAATCCTTGCTGACGTCAAGAGGATCCTGGGGGAGGGAGAGGAATGGGGACAGCCGAACTAAAGAAAATATGTTATTAGGCACTTGCTGACTATCAGCCGACGAGTGGCATGTTATAAAGAAGTGGGAAAATGAATGTGTTGTCATTTATTATTTTATTTTTGATTTATTTTTATTTCTGCATTCATAGCAGCGCTCAAAGCACATAGGCATTTAGGCGCTCTTGACAGAAGGTGCAGTTCAATGGAATGCAGTGTGATTAGTGGAACAAGCGGGTGTTAAGACTTTTCCTAAGCACGGGTAGGAGGGTTTGGAACGCAGGTGAGGCAGTAAGTTGTTCCAAAGGGTGACTGCACGAGCTGGGAAGCGGGAACCTCCAGCATTCTTACAGTGAAACGTCGGTAGGATGAGGCAGTGGCTGTGTGAAGGGCGTAATGGACTGGCGGGCGAATGTCTGTTTAGTCTCTGAGCCAGGTATGAAGGCACGTTGTTTGAGAGGCAGTGGTGCGAGAGAGAGAGGGCTTTGAATTGGATTCTTTCCCTGACAGGGAGTCAATGAGCAGATCTTCTGGCATCAGAGTTGTGGTCGTGCTTTCCCAGGTCTAGTGCCATGTGGAGGGCCTTGTTCTGTATGACTTGGAGTATGTTTCATTGTCTTCAGTCCTGCCGCATAGTAGGGCTTTACAATAGTCCAGATTGGAACCAATGAGGGCTTGTGCAACTATAAGGCGATTGTTGGAAGAGTGGAAAGGTGTTCTCGCATGGATGAGCTTCGTGGTGAAGGCTGAAGTGGAGGCAATGTGGTTGACATAGCGCAACATGTGGCTGTGGCGTCAAGGTAGACACCCAAGATTTTCATGGATGGCACAACAGGTATATTGTGGCCGTCAATAGTGAATGATTTGAAGGGAGTGCCAAGTGTTGCAAGGCAGTCAGGAGTTCCAACAAGGAGAAGCTAGTTTTCTCATCGTTCAGACAGAGGCAGTGAGAGGCCATCCAAGCTTGGATTACTTTGGAGATGGTATTGACTTTGAGGCTGTACTGGGTGTAGTCAATGGAGAGGGTGACAAGGATTTGGGTGTCATCCGCGTAGTTTCTATAAGAGATGCCGAGAGAGTCGAGGTAGTCAAATAAGGGTTTAGTATAGACATTGTAAAGAGTAGGGGAGACACAAGAACCTTGTGGGACACTGCAGGAGACTGGTGTTGGCAGTGTGGAGGTTTCACTGGCAAAGACTCTGGAGGATCTGTCGGCGAGGAATTAGGAGACACATTTGGCGGCTTCAGGAGAGAAGTGGGCCAAGATGGTGGCATAGGGTCCGGTAGTCAACGAGATAAAAGGCGGCAGAGAGGCCGAGGAGCAGAAGGAGAGAGAGGTTGCCGGCATCGGTGGAGTCGACGAGTTGGTTCTTTAGGTCGAGGAGGGCTCTTTCAGTTCCATGTCTAGGATGGAAGAGGGATTGGTGGGGGCTGAGAATGTGGTGGGTGTCCGAGAAGCCTTGGATTTGGAGGTAGGCCACTCTATTGATGATTTTCAATAGGAAGGGGATGGTGGTTATGGGCCAGTAATTGGTGAGGATGGCTGGGTCCAGTGAAGGGTTTTTGAGAAGGGGGATATCCATGATTCTTTGAGGGAGGATGGTACAAGGCAGGATGCAAAGAAGGCATTAACAATGGCGGTAATGAGTGGTAGCAGGGATTCTGCGCCTTCCTTTACTACAGAAGCTGGGCAGATACCGCCTTTGCACCAAGAGGGTTTGGGTCCTTTGATTATGGCAGCAAGGTGAGAGTATGAGATAGGTTGGAAGTTGAAGGGTGGAGTGTGGGCTGGTAAGTCTGGTTGGAGGTTGGGTTTCAGGGCTACAGGTGTGGGGGAGATCTTGGTACTGATTTTAGTTTCCAGTAGGGTGTTTTGGATGTTACTGCATCAGAGGGGGGTCTTTAACGATTTTAAGTGGGGGTGGGGCAATAGGGGATTCTAATCCACAGATAATTGCAAACAGCTCTCTGGAGCTAGAGGATGCAGTGGCGATCCTCTCATTGTAGGTGGCTGCTTTGGTGGAGTGGATAGCTTGTCTATAATTTCAAGAGATGTCTGAGAAGATACCTTTAGTCTGTAATGTGGTTTTCTTTTGCCACATGGCTTCAGCTGCCCGTTTTATAGCACGGATCGAGCTGAGGTCAGTGGTGAACCACGTGCTGTTGTGCCTGTTGTTTTTGGCTTTGCAGGCTTTGAGTAGGGTCAGGGTAATGACTGCGTTGCCAAGCAACAAATTGTAGTGGTTTACAAGGGAGTCAATGTCATGGAGGGGGGTTAGTGGGTGGTTGAGTAGTGGCTGGTGGTTAGCACTGTGATGTTACAAGTGCTACGGGCTAAGGTGGGGGATAGAGGAATGCAGATTTTAGGATGCTTTTTTGGACTGGGGATAGTGAAGGAAATTGTTATGGTCTGACCATGGGCAAGGTTGGTTGGAGAAGATGGAGATGTTGCAATTATGATCTAGGAGCCAGAATAGGGTGCAATCTTGTGAGTGAGTGGGGTTAAGGATATGTTGGGTGCAGCCTAGCGCAGAGGTAGAGTTCGCTACGGCTGAGGCATTTGTATCTGTGTAGCCATTGAAGCCAACGTTGCGGTTGCCTAGGATAATGAGCTGGGTGCTGGGTTTGAGGTTGGATGAGATGAGTTGGATGAGCTCTTCATCGAATGTCATGACAGGATCTGGAAGTCGGCAGATGAGGTGGAAGGTGATGGTAGAGTTGGGCGAGCAATTCAACTTGGCTGAAATGGATTCACATTGGGAGATTGGGGTGAAAGCGATGACATGCAGTAGGAGGGAATTCCTGTAAATAAGAGCGAGTCCACCATCCATTCTGTTGTTTCTGTCATCACACAGTATAGCATAGCCAGGGGGAGGGCAATGGAGAGTGAGGTGCCAGACGTTTGGGTACGCCAAGTATCTGTGACGGCCAAGATGTCAATATTGTTTGTAGTAATGAGGTCTAGGAGTCTGGAGCATATTCCGTCAATGATCTAGCGTTGATCAGGGTGCACTGGAGGGGTTCCGGTGGTGTTGTTAGGGAAGGTGTTGGTAGGTGTTGGTGGTATTGGTTGTGAAGGGGGTTGATGGAGTTGTATGGTATCTGAGGCAACGGTTACGTCTAGAAGCTGCAGGGGGAATGGATTCAAAGGTAGTTGTCAGGGACTGCGTGCGGGTTGTCAGGTGGTGAGCTCGTTCAGCACCTAAGCATGGTAATGTGTTGAGTGTGGAATGTGCAGGAGGCACAGTGGTGGCAGTCAGCATAGAGGAGGTGTTACGCATGGGTTCAGTGGTAGTTGTTTGAGACTGCATGCAGGCTGCAGGGTGGTGGGCTTATACAACCCCTGAGTGAAGTATTGTGCTGATTGAGCGCAAGAGCGAGATGCTCAGGAGTGATCGATGACCTGAGAGCGGTGTCATGCTTTGGGCGGAGTGATAGGGGGAGAGGGAGAACGTAGACTGGGTGAGTTTGTGGCACCCGTAGGGTCGACAGACCGGGCCTGCATGGCACAATTTGTTGCTAGTGGAGGAGGTTGCATGGGTTCCCTGTATGGAGCGGTGCCAGCAGCAATGGGGGTCAGTTGGCTGACAACTGCAGAATGTATGAAGGTTGTGGTGGGCTGGGGGCGGAGAGGAGAGAGGAAAAGGGTAGGTACAGGTGAGCTTGATCTTGCAACGAGAGAAAGCACTGCGCAGTGTGACTGGTGCGCAAGCAGAGGGCTTGAGCATGGGTTTACCTTGGCAGGGCGGGAATAGACAGGGGCCAAGTTAGTGGTTGTGCCGCTGGGGGGGGTCGTCGAGTTGGCGTGCTGCTGGAGACTAGCTGAGATGCTCTGTCAAGGCCTTGTATGTTGGTCTTTGAGATTGGCCAATTACGCCTACTAGATAGTGTGATTTGGAAATTTAGTGTTAAGTGCATAGAAATAAAATAGAAATGCCAGCATTTATCAACATTTTTCAAATGCTATCAGTGAACGAAGAGCCACGTTTTTATAAATTACTTAGCTCACTGGAATTACTTTCACTTCAAAACTCGGCCAAAGAGGGAGCACTCCGCACCCCTTACCTCATCCTCACTAACTGACCCCACCACTCCTTCCAGTGCGTGTAATAATTTAATTTAGTATATTTGTGCAGTACTCCTCTCTAGTTTGCAGGGTTAATGTTACCTTTACGAGTCACCTGTTTTTTTTTGTCCCTCTTCTATGTCAGTTTGTTCACATCTGGTTCACCACTTGTGCTATTGTACAGGCGCCCCTTCTGGGAATGCCCCATCATCAGTGAATGTGCTAATGGAAGTCATTTCTGATCGCAATTGACAACTGTGTTCTCCTTGTATTTGTATTTATTTGAAAACTAATGGCATGCCATTAATACATTTGGCTTGACTATACAGTAATGTTTTCTCATTGCATGCTGAAAAATACGGTTCTATACGGCAGATTTCAGGACATTTGGGCAGGAAACGGCCCATGCTTGATAGAAATATAGAAAAGTGTGTTGGACTTATAAAACTCTGAGAAATGGCAAAGGGGGCTTGCAAGAAGAGAAACACCTGTGAGCAGTGCTGAACCCAAACCCTGCATCCGGCAACATTGTCTAACTGACTCAACGTCTCCATGTTATATAGATATCACCAGTGAGCTTTGCTCTTATGAACTCATGGGAAATCCCTTGGTCTGCTCTGATAAAAGTATCCTGCTGACTATGAGGACGGCATTGATGCCTGGACATTGCAGCTCTGTCAAGAGGCAGGGGGGATCCCATAACCCGTTTCAGCAAGGCCTTCAGCCAGCAAGTCCAGCCACTGCTTGATCGCGGTGGGGCCGGTAGCTCAAGATGGCAGCACCCCCTGGCTTTGGAGCCTTTTGTGGTCTGCCATTCACATTGCCTCCTTTCCTTTAACAATCCCACTCTTCCTGCCTCTTGGTTCTTTTTGGAAGGACTGTGTTCTCCCTTTCCCACCTTTGCTGTGGAAAATGGGCGTCTGCATTAGATGCCAAGGTATACAAGGGCTGGGCTGACCCCAGTGTGCAGTCCATCTCTTCTTGCCACCTGGCAGCAGTTCTCAGGGAAGTTGTAGGTTCATGGGAAACTTACCCTGTGTTTCACATTGAATTGTTCTGCATTCTTCCACGTCTGCTAAATTCCCTAAATCTCGTGCTTACACCCACCTGCTTTCCCCATGGCCTCCTCCCCTATCCTGGGCTACCCTACCATTCAACTTCCTCTGGTCCCTCCAGTTACCGCAGCCTCCTCCCCTGTCCTGGGCTACCCTACCATTCAACTTCCCCTGGCCCCTCCAGTTACCGCAGCCTCCTCCCCTGTCCTGGGCTACCCTACCATTCACCTTCCTCTGGTCCCTCCAGTTACCACAGCCTCCTCCCCTGTCCTGGGCTACCCTACCATTCAACTTCCCCTGGTCCCTCCAGTTACCGCAGCCCCCTCGCCTGCCTCGTTTTCACCTTCCCAATTCCCTCCCCAGCAGCTGCCTCGAGGAATGTAGGGGGAGCGTGTATTGGGCGAGATGCTCCATGATGTCTGGGCATGTTCTGTTACGCCCCTGGCCTGCCATCACCTTAGCCCCATTTGCCTATTTTCCCCTTGCTCCCTCCACTCTCCCAACCACTTGCTGGGGGGTGAGGTGAGTACTCTTTTGAAGGCCTGGCAGGGGGACTTGAACAAGAATTTGGCATCTCGCCTGCATGGCCTGCTACGGTTCCCATGATTTCTCCCAGCAGCTGCTGTGGATTTTTTTAATACTTGGGTAAACCCATGTATCTGGCTCTCTCTGTTTAGGGGGAGAGCGGGCCTTTCCGTCTGCACATTACAACGCCCTGCCACCCTGCTTAGGATGCAAGACTTGACTGAAAGAGCTCTAACCCTGGGTTGATCTTGTCCTTACGTCCACTCCCTAGCTTTGTCCCAAGGCCAGGAATGTCGGCCTACGCGGGTATTGCTAGAGCTGTGATCTGCCTGAAGGCAGTAGAGGATCTCCCCTCCAGGCCTGTGGTCATACTGGACTTGAATGATTTGATCTCTGAACTGGGAGACACGTAGTACAGGAAGAAGGACTGCAGTGCAGGCTTCAATGTGAAGGTGGAACAGGCAGAACTGCAGACACGGGTCGTGCTAGCTTTGCAAATGATCCGGGGCTCTCTGTCCGGTGGTGGGCAGGAGCTGCTCACTCATGCTGCTCCGTTGGACATTCCAGAATCTAACATGTCCCCTGGGAGCCCCACAGACCCGTAAATGGAGGGGGAAACCAGAACTGGAATGCAATTCATCAATCCTGAGGTCATAAACGGAAAACCAATCAAAAGTCGTGAGATGGATCGATCATGGCAGTCAAGCCTAAAGAAAGCTGAAGAGAGCCAGGTAGATACCAGCATGAAGGCAGACGTGGCAGGCTAGAGAGAACCAAGCGATCCGCACATAGCAGGCCAGACCACAGAATTAGAAGCAACGCCATAGGAGCCACCGGCATGAGGAAGGGGACACATCTGACACCGGAGGCCAGATCCCAGGGCCTAAGACTAGAGGTAAGAACTACTGGGAGAAGAAC
The DNA here is from genome assembly GCF_040938575.1 of Ambystoma mexicanum. NCBI lineage: Eukaryota > Metazoa > Chordata > Amphibia > Caudata > Ambystomatidae > Ambystoma > Ambystoma mexicanum. The sequence goes on from NC_090936.1 coordinate 665,874,073, forward strand.
TTGCAAGTGGAGTTTATTTTTTCAGAAGACTGAGAGGGAAATGAAAGAGAAAATGGAATTCGCCCCTATTTACTCTTTCCCTCCGCCTTCTAAATGTTTACATTTTTATGCAGGAGACCCAGCAGCACGTAATATTTTAGGGACCTGGGAAGGCAGGGCAAACAGCTGGGGCAAGTTCTTGAGCAGTGCGCTGGCTGTGGGACTAGTCTGAAGTGAAGGACATTGCTTGTGCACCCTGGGACCTGCGGGTGAGTGGCGCGTTATCAAAATTAAAATAAATAAAGGCACGATATCCCTTAATGAGAGTAGGAAGAGCCCCATAATCCTTTCCAAGAGTGATACAGGCACCATACAATGTATTGAAGGTGAGAAGGGCACAAGCTCCCTTATTGTTGGCGAGAAGGGTGCCCTATCCCTGCCTAGTGAACTGGAGCACTACAGCCCAGGATCAGCCAGATGTGGGCCAGACACTAACCTCCTGGCTAGATGACAACTAGCAAAGTGTTATATCTCTGTGAAGAGAACCTGCTGGAGAGAGGTGTCTGCCTGCTCTGTCCACGTGATTGTAACTTGGCAAAGAGGCGGCAAGCTGCTACATCCCTGGGAGTGTGAGTCAGGAATCTGCTAGGTGCCATATGCTGAGCTAGGGCGTAGTGTAGGAAACATCAGCGAGATCAGTATCCCACAAGGAATATAAACTGAGCTCTGTACTATTTGATCCCACCTGACACTGTCACCGTAGATTGTTCCCAGAGGGAAATTCTTAGTTGTGTTGTAGTAAAAAAATAAAAAAACATAGGCCTTGAAGGCATTTATCCCAACCAACTCCAGTAACTGAATAACAGCGTCTGAGTACTAATTTGTGTGCCATGTACGTCTGCAGAACCCCCAACTGTACCTGGAACTGCAACCCCCTTGGTACCATCCAACATCACAAGCTTGGTCCGGAATGCATATGCTCGAGATCCCTGATTGTTGCCCCCTAGCCAATGCCCACAGCACCCTTCTAAGCAGTACCTGTGGGTTTTGAGTCATCCTTACTACTGGCAATCTTGCCTGATTTATTTATTTATTTAATTTATTTTTGCATTTTTGAAGCATGCAGAAACTTTGGGCATCCAGGCACAGGCTCTTCTCCCAATGGCTGCCTGCCTTGCAGTCTGCCAAGCTTCTCAGCTCTCAACCTCTTTTTGAATTTGGTGCAGCGGGAAGTGGAGACATAAAAGCAATGCATGCCTCCATTTCCTGACCTGCCCCCATTTTCAAGCACTGACACAGTGGAGGAGAGGCCCAGGCGCCCAGAGAGGAGATAGGGTCCCTGCTGTGTGTGCGGACCTTCTTGGTCTAGCCGGTGCATTTTGTTTTATGCCTGCTTGACGCTTTCATGGAGGTGTAAGATGAATGGATTCCTATGGAATCTGACTCGGATTTGAACCTGCTGAAAGCCAGGTCGATTCTATAGGAATACGTTATTTAACTCAACCTGCAAAGCATAACTTGCAAGTGGAGTTTATTTTTTCAGAAGACTGAGAGGGAAATGAAAGAGAAAATGGAATTCGCCCCTATTTACTCTTTCCCTCCGCCTTCTAAATGTTTACATTTTTATGCAGGAGACCCAGCAGCACGTAAGTGAAAACGTTGGTGGTAATCTCCATGCAAATAACATTCAGTCGAAAATATGATTGTCTGTATGATATCCTCTGCTGGGCGCTGTTATAATCAAGCTTGACAATGCCAAGGGCCTGATTCATATAACTTTTAGCGTGTTGCAAAGTCATTTTGCACTGCCAACAAACACCCTGATTCACAGAGTGGTGCAAATTGTATTTTGCAGTGCAGTCACTTTGCACCTATATTTTTGCAGTGCAAAGTCACTTTGCACCAGTGCAAAGTCACTTTGTGCCGTGCTAAAAGTTCCATGAACCAGGCCTTCCATTTATAGAACTTAGAAGCGCTGAGGGTGCTTTACAGAGATTCTAGCCTGTGTAGGGTGACCAGATTTCCAAAACGAAAAACCGGGACTGCCAACAACATTAAAGAAGGACTGTCCCATTGCAGCCCACCCATTACTGCCCCTCCCCCAACATGCCCCCACAACCACCACCCAACACTATTTCCAGCACTTCCCCTTTCTATAAATGATATATGAGCTAAATTGTGCAGTTTTGTCTGTGAATCTTGGCATTTTAATTAAAAACAAGCTTTTGCTCTAATTGATATTACATGGCTTGCTGTACAATCATTTCCAAGCCAGTCTCTGTGGCACAGTCAGTAAGTGTTGTGGCCCGCTATCCTCCACACTCAAAATTCTGAAAGTGTTGTGAAAATAATTACAATTATAATTGTTGTCACCCGCACTTTGTCCAAAACCGGGACAGGGTTTTTTAATTTAAAAAAACTCTGGGGGTGGTGGGGGGCGTCAGAGGGCGCAATTCCGGAATCGTCCTGGCAAAACCAGGCCGTCTGGTCACCCTAAGCCTGTGAGATTGGGTTGCACACTGATTTGTGGAGCAAGCGTTTCACGCACTGAACCATCTCACCAGTAACTATTACATCCTGCCACAATCCAATGCAAAAGGATCACTAGGAAATTGATGGAGGTCATAGACCAGACAAGGGAACGTGTGAAAAGGGTGCAGTTGTTCACAACAACTTTGTAACTTTCTTCCTTGGCACGGTAGATAAAATGTAAGTGGGCGTTAAAGTTCAGAGTGGCCACCCTTTCCACACCTCACACAGGGAGGCCCTGTGCACACGTCATCACCATTAACATTTTCAGAGGGGGGAAGAAACTAAAATAGTACCAGTAAGACAATTTAATTGCTTCAGATCTTATTCAGAATTGCCATTTTCTTGAGATTTACCATGCTGTTTATGTATTTGGAATGTGCAACTTGTGAGTATCTGGTGCCAAGCACGTTGTACTGCAACCCAATTACTTACCACAAGGCTTCTCTTAAAGTCTTATGTCGTCCCTTTAGGAGAAAGGACCTTGCACTCGTCCCCTAGCGCCATTTTGCTTACTTTGCAGCTCTTCTCTTGGACAGGAGCCAGCACAGAAGTAAGTGCCATTACCCAGATATTTCTGGCTGTGTTCTCTTGTAACTATTATCTCCTTTTAAAACTTTCTATATGATTTACCTTCAGACCACTACGCAATTTCTTCTGTAATATCGTTGCAACCCACAGTTTTTAAGTTTGTGTCAATTCAATGTTTAACGTTCCTTTAGATCAAAAGTGAATTTAGCATTTTTTGGGCCAAAGTATGCTTTGCAGCTAAATAGAAAATTAACCCCATTTGACAAAAAAATTTCACTTTGGAAAAAAAATGTTTTAACAAAACAAATTGATTTGGTGGTTTCTTTGCGCAACAAAAGCGTTTTTCTTCACTCAAGAAAAGTGAGTTAAACAATAATGATTTGCTTAAAAATAAGTTATTTGCTATACCCTAATTTAAATGTGCAAGAAAGAACTACATAATACACTCTGCATCTGCCAAAATCGGTGCTTGAGAGATAACCGGCAATATTTTTTTCTGATGATGCTGTGCTCCTCGCCACATTGCCCCAAGAGCTACGAGCAACTCTAGGTTCATTCTTAAAGAAGTGCAAGGAACTGAAATTCACCTTGAGCACTGATAAGACCAAGGTGCTTATGTTCAAAACGGGCAAGATTAACTATGAACCTCGAGGGCCATTATTTAGAACAAGTACTACGATTATCTGGGGGTCAGGTTCCATGAAAATGGATCCTGGACTACCCAGATAACCAAGGTGTGTGCGAGTCGTGAAAAGCACGGTGGTGGTGTGCAGAGTTTTTTTATTCATCATGGTAGAGGCGCCGTCTCCCTATGATATATGATATATGATTGTTTATTCATATAGCGCCTATACACAATGTGTTTCAAAGCGCTTCAAGGCAAGGGAGGGAACAAGGGAAAATACAACCACATTCTTACAGGCCATGAACAGTAAGGATGTGAAATTAACTATCGTACTCGGCCTGACGACATTTAAGATAGTGCAAGAGCTAAGACATAGATAAAGAAGGGAGGGGGAGAGTGGGAAGGAAATGGAAACAGACAGGCGACTACCATACTAGGCCTGACGACATTTCTGGTAGAGCCAGAGAAAAACAAAAGGTGAGGGAGAGGGGTGCAGAAAGGGAGGGGAGGAACAAACCAAGCGACTCTCATACTAGGCCTGACGACATTTCAGATGTAGGGGTGGAGGGGAGGAAAAAAACAGTAATGGGAGGGTGGAGGAAACAGACGAGGTTGCCATCATATTAGGTCCAGGGACAATTCTGATAGAGTAAGTGCACAGAAGAAAGTAAGGGGAGGAGATAGGAAAAGGGAGAAGTGAAAGGAGGAGAGAAAAGAGAGTAAGCTGTCAAAAAGAGTGGAGAAGCAAGAGTGGAGAGCGAATACAATTGCAGAAGTCAGTAGTAACACATAATGTTGCAAGCCAGGATACAAGATGAATATGGGAACAGCATGATTCAGGGCCACCATGAGTACAAGATGCAAAGGAAGTCCAGCATGAGAGTTGAGAAAGAGTGACGCACCGTGAATGAATGAAGTCCATAAAAGTCAAATCCAGAATTGGCCACAAGACAGTGATGGTGAAGGAAGGCACCAGGTGGGCGGGGCTTGCTAAGTGGTGAAAAAGAGCAGCAGGTAGGAAGGTACCAGGTGGGCGGGGCTTAGGCCAGGTGACCTAGATCCACTTGCACCTGCTCCCCATCTGCAAAGGAAAAGAAACTGGAGGGCTCCTTAAGTAGGGAAACAGAGCGGCAAGCAGGAAGGCACCAGGTGGGCGTGGCTTGCTAAGTGGTGAAAAAGAGCGGGAAGCAGGAAGGCACCAGGTGGGCGGGGCTTGCTAAGTGGTGAAAAAGAGCGGCAGACAGGAAGGCACCAGGTGGGCGGGGCTTGCTAAGTGGTGAAAAAGAGCGGCAGGCAGGAAGGCACCAGGTGGGCGGGGCTTAGGCCAGGTGACCTAGATCCACTTGCACCTGCTCCCCATCTGCAAAGAAAAAGAGGCTGGAGGGCTCCTTAGGTAGGGAAACAGAGCGGCAAGCAGGAAGGCACCAGGTGGGCGTGGCTTGCTAAGTGGTGAAAAAGAGCAGCAAGCAAGAAGGCACCAGTTGGGCGGGGCTTGCTATGTGGTGAAAAAGAGCGGCAGGCAGGAAGGCACCAGGTGGGTGGGCCTTAGGCCAGGTGACCTAGATCCACTTGCACCTGCTCCCCATCTGCAAAGGAAAAGAGGCTGGAGGGCTCCTTAGGTAGGGAAACAGAGCAGCAGGCAGGAAGGCACCAGGTGGGCGTGGCTTGCTAAGTGGTGAAAAAGAGCAGGAAGCAGGAAGGCACCAGGTGGGCAGGGCTTGCTAAGTGGTGAAAAAGAGCGGCAAGCAGGAACCAGGTGGGCGGGGGTGGCTAAGTGGTGAAAAAGAGCGGGAAGCAGGAAGGCACCAGGGGGGCGGGGCTTGCTAAATGGTGAAAAAGAGTGGCAGGCAGGAAGGCACCAGGTGGGCGGGGCTTCGGCCAGGTGACCTAGATCCACTTGCACCTGCTCCCCATCTGCAAAGGAAAAGAAGCTGGAGAGCTCCTAAAGTAGGGAAACAGAGCGGCAAGCAGGAAGGCACCAGGTGGGCGGGGCTTGCTAAGTGGTGAAAAAGAGCGGCAGGCAGGAAGGCACCAGGTGAGGCACCAGGTGGGCGTGGCTTGCTAAGTGGTGAAAAAGAACGGGAAGCAGGAAGGCACCAGGTGGCGGGGTTTGCTAAGTGGTGAAAAAGAGCAGCAAGCAAGAAGGCACCAGTTGGGTGGGGCTTGCTAAGTGGTGAAAAAGAGCGGCAGGCAGGAAGGCACCAGGTGGGCGGGCCTTAAGCCAGGTGACCTAGATCCACTTGCACCTGCTCCCCATCTGCAAAGGAAAAGAAGCTGGAGGGCTCCTTAAGTAGGGAAACAGAGCGGCAAGCAGGAAGGCACCAGGTGGGCGTGGCTTGCTAAGTGGTGAAAAAGAGCGGGAAGCAGGAAGGCACCAGGTGGGCGGGGCTTGCTAAGTGGTGAAAAAGAGCGGCAGGCAGGAAGGCACCAGGTGGGCGGGGCTTAGGCCAGGTGACTTAGATCCACTTGCACCTGCTCCCCATCTGCAAAGGAAAAGAGGCTGTTGGGCTCATTAGGTAGGGAAACAGAGCAGCAGGCAGGAAGGCACCAGGTGGGCGTGGCTTGCTAAGTGGTGAAAAAGAGCGGGAAGCAGGAAGGCACCAGGTGGGCGGGGCTTGCTAAGTGGTGAAAAAGAGCGGCAGGCAGGAAGGCACCAGGTGGGCGGGGCTTAGGCCAGGTGACTTAGATCCACTTGCACCTGCTCCCCATCTGCAAAGGAAAAGAGGCTGTTGGGCTCATTAGGTAGGGAAACAGAGCAGCAGGCAGGAAGGCACCAGGTGGGTGTGGCTTGTTAAGTGGTGAAAAAGAGCGCGAAGCAGGAAGGCACCAGGTGGGTGGGGCTTGCTAAGTGGTGACAAAGAGTGGCAGGCAGGAAGGCACCAGGTGGGCGGGGCTTGCTAAGTTGTGAAAAAAAACCTGACCATAGAGCTGTATAAAAAAAAACAAGCATTCACTTCAGCCTCTTATAGGGCTGAAATATCAGGAAACTCAAACTTGTCTGACCGAGAAAAATGGGAAAATACGTTTTTGAAGGGCATGATCATGTTGTCTAGCGGAACCCCAAATGCATTAATCCATATGGAGATGGATGTGGGCCTCATAATCATTGAACTTACCTGTAAACCGGTTTTCTACGGGTTGCGGTTATGGTCTACACCGGTACTTGGTGTATACTGCAAGAAATTGATGCACCTGATTGGATCACAAGGATGGGGTAATCTCCCATGGGTCAAGCATTTAAAAAAAGCCCTTCTTATTCTTAATGAGATCTCCCTCTGGGAAAATCCAGCAAGGATAGATAAGGTTGACATTGGAAGAGTGAAGAAGGCTGTGAAAATCTGTTACAGGGAAAACATGATGGCAAATTGTCAAAAATTGAAATTGGGTGAAGCCTACCTTGCAATCAAATGGCAATTTGGCTATGAGACATATTTAGATCTTATAGATGCACGGTACACCCGCAGCCTCTACATGGATCTCCGATGGGCACCTTGAGATTGGCCTCATTCACAAAAAATTGGTGCAATGGGAATACAGATACCTGTCCATTATGTAGCCAGTTACCAGAAACACTGAATCATTTTTTTTATTCTTTTTGCCCAAATTTGAGAACATTGAGAGCTGCTTACTTGAAACCCATTCTGAGAATGAAGGGTGTTCAAACAACAATCTTAGCCTTGACTTTTCTAAAATCAACTTCACATCAGGTGATAGTCAACATGGTTGCGAGGTTTATTCACTGAGCGTGGCTGCTAAGGCAACGCTTCTCTAAAGGTAATATTGATTCACTGCAGTCACTACCTTTATCAGTTGAATACAAATTGCTGAAAAAGATGGGGTGAGAGTCTCCTCCCCCGTTATTGTTAATAATTTTGTTAATTGTTACAACATTACTCTTGGAGTGGGTTGTGAGAATTTTTTTCGCTCCCTTTCATGAGTTTTTCAACATTGAAATGGTTCGAACTCTCTTTTCATTTGGAACAATGTTTACCTGTTTGCACTGTGAATATATTGAATGTATTTGATCAAATATTATTTAAAGTGTTAAGTATGCCAAGATAATGTTTTTAACCAGGAACTTCTTTTTAATATTATCAGGGGAACAATGCTTTTTGATCATGTTTTATATTGCTAAAATTCTTTTAATACTAATGGCATGTTTTTATTGCTGTATGCTTTTATGGCTTTACGCTGGCATAAAGCTTATTTGTCATACTTTCATAATTCACTTTGTGGCGATCCAACAAATGTATAATATTTTCAACCCAATTCACGGTTTGCTATGAATGGAAAGAAACAAAAACACTTCTCCAAGCCTTAGCTACCATGACAAGCCTAACACCTGGCAGAAGATGCCACAAGCCCATTCCCTATAGCCGCCACTGCCATCCATAGCGACACTCAAACCTGCCCTGTGAAAGCATTAATCGACAGCTCTCTATGGAAAGGTTCAGTATGTACCTCACGGAAGAACTTGCTCATCACCCCGTCCTAATAAAATGAATCATGGACCCAAAGGAACTAGCATTTATCATCTCCTAACCTGACGCCCATAGATAGCCAACATAAGGGTAAAACCAGATGCCTCACAGCTACCAGATAATCTGGGAAGCGAGAGTACACATGACTGCTGCCAGTCTGCCTTCCAACCTCGCCAATGCAGCTCATCAGACCTCCCCTACATATGGGTTGAGCTAATAAAGATCCCAAACATCTCGCAAACAGTTCTCTACCCAATAAGACATGCTTACCGTTCCTCACCCCAACTACATACCCTCCTCTCACTTAGCCAATGAAGTTGCCTTTTAATTATTTTCACAAATCTCCAAAATCATAGCCTCCTATGCCTCCACCCTCCTTCTCAGCACTGTCAATTGACCATGTTTTCTCCTATCTACTCCTCGCTACTGGCATTTTCTCCCACTCTCCTTACCCACTTGGAACCCATCCGTTGGGATGCCAACCCATGTTGTGCTTCTGTGGGCCCCTTCATCACAGAGACAATCAAAGACTTAGCAACCTAACCCAATTCTACATTTGCCCTTTTCAACATCTCTTGCACCTGGGATCTTCCCTGATTGCTACAAAACAGCTACCCTCGTACACATCCACAAAACACGCCTTAAAACTCTGAATACACTGCCATCTTTCCGTCTGTCTCCGTCTTCCCGCAAGACACCTAAATAACTGAATGTGCAGGGTTCAACAATTTTACTTTCTATCTGGAGACTAGTGGTCGTTGCAACCCCCTCAAATCTAGGTTCCAGGGAAATCACTCCATGGAAATGGTTCTTGCTCATATCTTAAACTTTCTTATTGCTACCTCCCACTCAAAACCCTTCCCAATTATCACCCCCCTATAACTCTCTGCTACATTGGCACTGTCATGCACCTCTCTCTGCTACTTACCCTCTCTAACATTGGCATTTGTGATTATGTATGAGATTGGCTTGCTCCTATTTATAAGACTGGTCCTTTTCCATCTCCTGGAACACCTGGACCCCCATTCCCATCTCTCACCCAGTGGGTGTTTCACAAGGCTCCATCAATGAGACACTTCTTTTCATGTCAGACGAATCAATCCCCACTCAGCAAACCAATCTCATCCTTTGGCTTTTCCTACCACCTATTTGTCAGTGTCATTAAAATCATGTTCTCCTTACCTTCCATCACCCCTGAACTATTCTCCGGTATTTCTAACTGTCTTTCCACTAGCCAGCACTGGATGGCATTCACATGCCTGATGCTAAACTGCATCCAGCTCTCAGCTCCCAACTCCCCACCTGTCATCCAGCCACATTATGCTTTGCCCTGATCTCATCCATCACAGAAGACATGCGCATCTTGGGATCTTCTTTAATAGCAAACTCAAGCTTCAAATATTCATCAACTCTCCTGCCTCAGTGACCAGGCTAAACCTGCAGAATATATATTCACAAGATTTGTCTCCTTCTCACCACTGTGAGAAAAGCTCGAATTTACTCTTCTCATCAGGATAATTGCTCCAGACTCATTGTAGGTCTTTCCTTGATCGCAATGCAGATCTCAACTTTGCATCTCCCACTCTCTACAATTGACCATGCTCCTCACCTATCTTGCCACACTACTTTCATGCATGCTGCTCTCTGTGCAACACAGCCCCCTCTTAAAATTGCTCCTCTTTGTAGTTAAATCAATTCTTGGGTTGGTCCAAATACTTGGCCATTTCTTTCTGTCTTTACTCCTCACCAAGTAGCGTAAACCCTTGAGCCCTACTCAATCTTACATTCCCTCCCCCTGAGTTAACTCCAGCATCCTCTCCGCCACTATTCTTGTGTCACACTTGCAAAACACACTACCCTTGGAAGTCAAATGCATAGCCTCTTTGCTGCCTTTCAGGACTTGTTAGGACAGATCTTCTAAAGTATCATTGGTGTGGGGTTTATAGAGACCAAGTTTTAATGGTGCTGAATGGTTTCCACAAAAGACTCACCTATCTGGTAAAGGTGACTGAGTAATAAAGCTCCCTTTTTTGGTTGAAAACTGGCATAGGGTAGATATAACTTGCCAAGGACACCATGTAGAACATTGTTTGTACAGGTTATGCTGAACAAATGTACATATTTATTTAACAAGAATAATGTGAATTGTGATTAAGAACAACAATAGCATTGAGGAGGCTGATGGTCATGAGGCTGCTGGTCATGTGACCAGGACCTGTATCTCAGCTACTCCACCCACCAACATTTTCCTGCCTTCCTGTCAGCTATATAAGGACTCCAGCCTAGCTCTCAGCAGAAAGAATTGAGGAAACTGGTGGTCATGTGACCAGCCCATCCCACTCAGCTGCTCCGCCCATGACCTATTTCACCAGTCCTGCCTAGGCATCCTCATTGCCGGTATCCTCAGCAAAGGATGGATGAAGATAAGGACCTTGTCTCTTTGTGCCTGTTCGGGTCTGATAGGGCCATGGCCAGTAATTCTGCCCCTCGCACACTAGGCAGACATCACCATGAGTCTCCTTCCACTGCAGTCCCTCTTCATTCTTTCCACAGTTCCCCCAAGGCAGCGCCAGACACTCACCTTGACAGACCTGATCAATATCACCAGTACACCCTGTGAGGGGTCAGAAATGAGAGGTGTACACAAAGTTGTAATGTTCTCATCGTCAGACATTTTTATTAAACAGAAATTGGCTAGGAAAAAGCCGTTCTAGCCCTATCATAAAGAAAAGAGTTTCCCTACCTAGGAAACTAAAGCCAAGAATCAGTCTGTGTCAAGTAGTTAGTAACTTAGAAACCGTCCTTGTGTCCAAAACATTCTAATCTGCCCCTCACACTAAAATAAACAAATAAAGGTGCAATGATATGTCTCTGACTTTTTAAGTTTTAGTAAAAAGTGTTCATAATCAAAACATAAAGATAAAGCCAAGAAAAAGTGTTTTCCAAGGAGAATCCCTTGGATCCAGAGGGTGGTTCCCTTCTCCTCGATTTTTTGGTAGGATGGCAAACGTGTTTCTTTTGAACAACAGTTTCTTGGTGTCATAAAAGTGTCTCTTTATCCAACAGTTCTTTTGGGTTTGTATATTCCTCTTGTGGAACTTTTGTGATCTCCTGGTATACTCCCCTGCCAGGTATCTTCCCAAAATGTTAGTGTTCTTATACAGTTTCAAATGCCTGATATGTTTGGCTATCAGGACTACTTTTGTGGACTTCTTAGATCCCCCGGTATACTCCCCTGCCAGGAATCCTTTTGTAGGGTCTTGTAGATCCCCTGGTATACTTCCCTGCCAGGTATCTTTCCCCAAATTTCAATTGCCTGGTGTATTCCTTTTACAATGACTTCTTATTGGTTTCACTGTCCTTTTCACTATGCCACAGCCACATTAACTTTGTTGAGTTTCAATAGGTTTACCCTTGACATCTCATGCATAAGTATTTATTCAGGTTTTGTTGCTGAACTTTATTGTGTCAGTGTTCAAACATTCTTCCTTTTGGGTATAGCTTTAACATTGGGGGTTGTCTATATTTAAACCCCATTTGAGCACTGTCCATAATAGTAGTCTCACATAATCCGTTCACTGGATTGCATGCATGTCGGTACGCCCCCGGGTCCCCAATGGCTCTGGGCAGACTCATCGGTAGTTTGTAGCATCTCAGACGTATGGCGTGTCTCTACAATGAAGGTACCTCCCTGGAATGGCTTCCTACACGTTGCAGACATTTCTCCAGCATAACCTGCAGCTCTGTGTTCACTTGCCGGCTTCCCTCTGTGACTTGGACCGACGAATGCTGCTTCCCAGCACAATCGTACCTCAAAGAGATCATTTGAGCCTCCCAGTGCTTACACAGTCCTTCAGGTGCGCCTGCTGCTTCTCTACTTCTTTCACACCACGCTGGTATGTGTGACTCGCATTCACGAGCCACCGCATTAATGTGCCCATCTTCTCTCTGTCGGCTTTCTCCTGGCCGGTTCTCTCTCATTCTGCTTCATTGAGTGTGGATGCCATTTTTACATTTCCCACACACTTGAGGTTGAGTTAAACAACTAGTCTGCATATTAGGTTTCGGGCTTTGCTTATCTGCAGCAGCTCCTCCAACCTCTTCTTCATCTCAATACTTGAGGCTTTATGGGAGCTGAAGTCCATAGATGTTATTGGATTTCTAAAATGATGTTGTCCAAAGGTTTTAAATAGAGAAACATCAGAAAAAGGAGACGTTATATATGTGTTGTGAATGTTTGAAGTATGAATGGGATTTTTACTAGGTTGACAGTATGCCATTCGAAAGGTGCCATTAGAATGTTGGGCATCATAGGTTTTTCTTCAGGAGAAAGGAGGGAATGCTGCGTCTCGTCCGCTGGAGTCATCCCTTCTCCCTGGCTGTTGTCCCCTCCAATGTGATCCTCCCTCATATAACCATCCCCAGGGTCATGATCAGGTAGCGGCTGCTGTCCCCTGGCATGCGAGAAGGTCACCTCCGGGGAATCAGTGATGACTCAATTGGACTCCTCACAACCCTTACAACATGCTCCAACCACCCACACTCAACCCTTGATGCTGATTAATGCCTGCGCTACAGTTGCTCACACCCCTGACATTGCTAACCTTACATCTTACAATGATCTCAATGCCCTTTTTATCACAGAAAACTGGTTCATACCGACCCCCTTCCACATATTCAACATCCTCTCACTTCATGGTTACTGTATCCAACATACTGACCACACAGGGAAATCCAGAGGTGAGGTGGTATTCAACCATAAGATCGACTGGCGTTACGCCCAAAAGAAGCTCTTTTGAATCCCTCTCCTGGCGGTTCCCCCAAACATGTAAAGATAGATTCACCCTCCCCCGGGTCTACAGGCCACCTACGGCAGTGGTGACTTCATCAACTATTTCTCCAACCTTCTCACCTCTGTAAATATTAATTTCTCTAATAGGATCTTTCTCAGAGACTTCAATATCCCTGAGTCTCAACCAGCAAAACACCTGCCTGGCTCACAACTCTCCCTGACCAGCTCCATGGACCTCAAACAAATTGTACTCTCTGCCTCACATGTCAAGTTCCACATGCTCGACCTTGTCTTTGCCTACTGTCTTCCAATTTCCTGCATGGACCCACTCCCTCTTGACTGGACCGACCATACCACGATCCCTCTACTCTTATCATCCACATCATTGCCTCATAAAGGCTAGATTAAACTCCCAGTGATTGAACCCCACTCCTTCAAGAACCTCCCGCTAAACACCCTAGAGGCAACCTTTACCCCCATCACAGGGATGCAGCAGCTTTTCTGGAATAATTAATTCACTCAGCCAATGGGGTAGCTAATGCCCATGTGCCCCTATAAACTAGCCACACCAAAGCCAAAATGACAGTACTGTTGTACACACCTGAGCGCATCTCCAATAAAAGTGCAATCACATCCTTGGAAAAGCAGTGGCACAAAAAACGCAGCTTTGAGGTTCTCACATCCCATAAATCCATGCACGGCCAACATAGGCACATGATCTCCAAGGCTAAGACTACTTACTACATCTCCACCATCAAGGCAGCCTCTAACAGGAGCAGAGCATTATTTGGAGTAGTCAAGCACTGCACCAAGCTCAGACCCAGCCCTAAGGTTTAACAAGTAAAATGTGAGGAAATCAATGTCTTCTTCATAAACAAAATGAACAGTCGGAACTCTCATCAACACCTCCAAGTTGGGCAACGTTCTGCTTCCCATCCCCTCCTGGTATCAGGTATTATTATCCCTATATATATGGTCGCTGTATATAATATCGCCGGGAAAAGTTTGTGGCGATATTATATGGGTGACCATATATATAGGGACAGGGGCAGCAAGAAAATAATGTTTTTTTTAAAGTAAAAAAATAAGGATTTGGGAGTTGCGGGGGTGTCCCACGCATGTTCCATGCAGTAATGTCTCCACAAAAAACGGCCATTTTTCGGTGATATTTTTGCATGGCGATATTTTTGAGGGGCCATTATTACATGGAACCCCCCTCCTCTACACATCTCACTTGGTCCAAATGCATGCACTTCTTCCCCAAAGGATCTCTCGCATGCCCTTGCCTCCCTCAAACACACCCCTTACGTGCACAATGTTGTCCCATGCTCCATAATCAAATAACTCACCGTCCAGATCTCAGTGCACTCCTTGGCATAGTGAATGCATCCCTCATTGAGGGCTCATTTCCAGACATACCTAAAACAGGTCTAATTCAACCCTTCCCAAAGAAGCCCACAGCTAATTACAGCCCCATTACATGCTTCCCATTTACTGGGAAACTCAGAGAAAAAGTTGTTGCATCCCCAACTATTGCCTAAAATCAAACAACTTGGCATTCTCTGTGACTACCAATCCCCCCCACCCCCACAAATGCAGTGCCAAGACTGCCACCATCCATGTGGTGGATGCCACATTCCAGTTGATCAACATGGGTGACTCATGCCACGTAGTACTGTCCTAAAATGGTTCACTTCCTACCTATGCAGCAAGCACTAAGCCATACCGATGGGTCCATTCAGATCTAAATGACTCCCAGTCACATGTGGGGACCCCCAAGTTTCCATCATCTCCCCATCACCTATTATCCCTACATGGAACCTATGGGAATTTATTGAAAAGAACCCAACATAGACATTCATCAATACTCCAAGAACACTCAGGTGTACCTCAAGGTCAAAAGCCTCCAGGACATCACCCGCCTCTGTGAGTGCCTGGTCCCCATCCGAACCTGGATTTGAATGCCTACGTGAAACTTAACCCCACCACGGCCAAATCCGTCCTCATCAGTCCCCTGCCAAACAACAGCATGTCCAAAAGTGGCTTGATGACATGTAAATGGTAGGATTCATCCTGCAATTGTCAGTCTCAGCCAAAACCCTAGGCTTCATTATCGACAGAAGACTTTCCTTTCAAACCCACATAGCCAAGAACAACCAAATGGCCTGACTATTATCACCACAATCTGCAAAATCAAATCCTTCATCCCTTGTATGGCTTCCTCACTGTTTTTCAATCTCTCATAATCTACCATATTGATGGAGGAAACACACGCTTGACCAGGGTTTCTGGCCTCCCTCAAAGTTGTGCACCACACTCATTACAGGCCCCTACACATTTCAACACATTTCTCCATTTCTGTGAGAGCTTCACTGCCCCCCCTTCCTGCCATAATCCAATTTAAAACTGCTTGCATCATCTATAGAGCAGTCTTGAAAAGCACACCAACATACCTGGTGGCTAAACTCCACATGTCCGGAGGGTCTCGTACTTCCTGTAGCAAATCCATCAAAAGGTTTGAGTCAAAGCTATCCCTCAAAGAGAAGACCCGCAAACAGTCCTTCTGCCATGTACGCCCCTATGGAACTCTATCAGGCTGCAGGTTTGGAACACCCCCACCATCCTCCAGTTCCTCAAAACACTAAAAACGTGGATCCACGTTTTTCTGCCCTTCCGCCAAAAGAACTGAGCTACTGTCCAAAAATACTATATCCAACGCTGGCTTCAACATGTTGTAAAATGCTCTGCTGCTCTCAAGCTAAGTTTGCGACATATATATATATATATAACAGTCAGGTGTCTGCGATTGGAAAGTGGAGAGAAAAGATAATGCTTAAACATTTGATAGGCCTTATAATGTATAAGGTAAATGAACACAATCACAAGCACAAGCACTGCCTTCAAAAGCCCAGCATAGCCCCAGAGGGAGAAGTGAGTCCTCTCATGGGCTAATATAGGACAAAGTTGTATGGACTAAGTCCACGCATAGGCTTACATAAGGCAAAGGATATAAGACATAGGGCAAGAGAAAAAGAGGAGCAGCCACTAATCGGAGGTTCAGAATGACCCCCACAGCATATTCCTATGTCCAGGTTCCACAACCAAAGACAGGGCCAGGAATGGCTGCAGCTAAGTATTTTACACGCTATAAAGGTTTACATGGTCAGAAGGCGGTACGTAAAGGGTATGCAAGTACTCCCATTAGACCTTATGAACAGGACCAGTGACAATAGATAATACTTGGTGAAAACCACTCATGCAGTTGGTTGCAGGCAAGAAGACTGAGAGGTTATGGGTGCAGAGGTGAGTTGCAGTGTTGACTTTGGGTCCTGCTGTTTGTGGGTCCAATCTCCATTTTGTAACTCACAGTCACGGATGCTTACTGTTGTTGAACTTCATGATCCCAATGAAGGAAGACCTCTGCAGAAGTTCCACAATGCTGGAGAAGTGTAGACATGCAAACGATGATGGGTGTGCAGATCAGTTTTGATTGGAGCAGATCTGAAGGTCTTACAGGAAATGGAGCATGCCAAACGAAAAAAAGGCAAAGATCACTTGTCCCCACTGGTGTTTGAAGCAGAGACACACTTGTTGTAGGTTTTCCCTGGTTTAAAGAGGCATATATTTGCCTTATAGAAGATGGTTTGGACTATGGCGGTGTAACTAGCAGTCCAGGCAGAATTCAGGATGCTTCGGATTTGAGTTTCAGTGGTCTACTGAACAATTGCCCAAAACCGTATCCAGATATAGAAAAATACTGGGCTATGGGTGACCCAGTTCACCTACTAGAAACATACACAAATCAAATTCTGAGAGGTTTTGCAATCTTTGATAACCCTACCATCAAGGCACTTATTACATCAGCCAAGGTGAGAATGTGTATTAGGATATCTGGACCCTATATCGTTCCTCACCAGTTCTATGCACTTAGCTGCCCTTCGCGGACTCTGGGCAGAGCCGACTAAGAGACATGACCATACAAGGATCCAAGCCTGTCTGGAGCCTGTCCAGAGGCGTCCAAGGCACGGGCCACGGCCTTTGCCCTTCTGGCTTCCCCAGGACACAACAGCATCCACTCCACTCCTGGTGAAAGAACACACGCGCGTGTTCCCCAAGACCCTCGGTCCACAATGCATCCGGCTGCACCACGACAGATGACTCTACCTTCCTCCTTGGGGAACCGGACCTGACTACCCACATGAGGTAACATTCAACATCAAGCCCCCTGCCACCCACATCTTTGCCAGCCACGCTCGCATACCCACCTAGCAACCTGCCTAAATAACACTCACCACGGCTGACCTGCACCCTTTAACATTCGCAGAACTTCATCTTCTAACTCCCATGCACGTGGCATGTGATCTTATGCCACCTAATGCATCGCACGGCCAGCGCACTTGCACTGCCCAACCACCAGTAGTCCATGTCCTGTCTATCCTGAAGTAGGCAGCATCCTGCACCCAGTCTGCGCACTGCCCTAGATGCTGCTCAGCTCACAAGCAACATACCTATTGTTGATTTTGCACTGCCTTAGCTAAAATCGAACCTGCCTACTGCTGATTTTGCACTACCTTAGCTAAAATCGAACCTGCCTACTGCTGATTTTGCACTGCCTTAGCTAAAATCAAACCTGCCTATTGTTGATTTTGCACTGCCTTAGCTAAAATCGAACCTGCCTATTGTTGATTTTGCACTGCCTTAGCTAAAATCGAACCTGCCTACTGCTGATTTTGCACTGCCTTAGCTATAATCGAACCTGCCTACTGTCGATTTATTGTTGATGTATTGCCCTAGCTAAACACTGAACTGCATCTACCATGCTCCTTAGGGCGCTCCTCCTCTTATTGCTCCACTCTGTGTCATCTGGAATAACAATCCTCACACAGCCATGCACACATCCGATACGGCCCACTCACCCTCAGCCACCCGACATTATGTCTCGCCTCAGCCCGGTCTCACAAACATTGCGCATGACGAATTCTGCACTGACACCCACCTCAGGCACCCAACACCTCACCACCAACCTCAACCCCTACCTCAATGACCCGGCCCTCTGGCTTGAACACTTTGCTAGCAAGCCCACGCCGAACCAACCATGCCCCTCTTCTCTCAGAAATAAAAGATTAGGCACCATATTCCGCATACACCCTATGCGCTGCAACCTTCCAAAGCAATCACGACACACACTCCTGTGCCTACCAGTAGCACCCAACATCAACAAAACCCCCTCTTCAGAAGTGAAACTGCCTGTCATCAAAGGCACTCTTATCAACGCCAGATCCCTCCCTGCCCACCCCTTAGACATAGCAGACCTTATAACATCGTTAGATCTTGACTTCATTGCCATAACCGAAACTTGGCTACATGCCGCTTCTGGTCCGTCACTATCCCTTGCCATACCACCCGGCTTCTGCATAATGCGATGCGACCGTACCTCTGCTTCCCTCTCGAGAGGGGGTGGCCTTGCCATTATCCATAAAATCACTCTGGACCTAAGTGTAATGACCAACACCAAACTTGAGTCAGCTGAATTACTATCAGTCAAACTCACACTAACACCCAACCAAACAGCCACCATCCACTTAATCTACCAGCCCCCAGGCCCCGCACCGACCTTTGTTGGCGACATATCCACCCTCCTCCTTGATAACGCCTAAACTAATTCACAAATCATCATCCTTGGCGACCTCAACTTGGGACTTGGTGACCCTAATGATCCCGCTGCACTCGATTTGGAAAACACTCTCGCCAATTGCGACTTCACCCTGCACATCCTAGGGCCCACGCACTCCAAAGGCAGGACCCTTGACTGGTTAGCCAGTTCTAATTGCAACATCAACGTCCTAGCCACTACCCCTTGCCTTTGGTCAGGCCACCACATTATCACCTTTAATATTAAAGCCTCCCCAGGCATCCCGACCGTGATAGCACCTGCACTCCCAACCAGAAACAAAAAGGTCATAACCAAAGAGAAACTCCTCCCTCTACTACTCCCTACACTTAATGCGGCCACTGACACCTGTAATGAACCAACTGTTTTAGCTGACATCTACAACTGTAGCATGCTGACAGCTATAGATACTATCGCCCCATCAAACTGAGGAAGGCCAGACCACGTGCACATTTGAACTCCTGGTTCACCCCACAGCTAAGAGCACTCCGTAAATCCAAACGCACTGCTGAAAACCGTTGGAAAAGCCACCCATCTGACTTGCACAAAGACGGCTTCTTCCTGGCTTCGCTTACATACAAAGCATTATAGAAGCAAAAAAAGAATCCCTAAATAATCGCATTCTGCAGGCTGACTCCAACTCTAAGGAACTATTTAAGATCCTAAAAGAGCTTGAAACCCCTGTTACCCCCCTGACACCTGCATTAAAGACAGCAAATGGTGCGCCAATATCCAGCAGCATTACTAAATAAAATCACCATGCTTCAATTCAAAATTACAGCCAAACAAATTAACCTAAAATTGGACAATCACCCTCCAACCGCCGCAGGGTCCTTCTCCCCTGACGTCCCAAACTGCAATCGATTTACCTTCTCACCGCTCACCAGTGCGGAGGTAGAAAACATTATCCTGAGGATCAAACCATCCAACTGCCAGGGTGATGCCTGCCCTGCCTCAAATATTAAGGAATCCGCCCACTATCTGGCCCCTTTCATCACAGCCTTCATCAACTCATCCTTTAAAATGGGTACCGTCCCTGACAACCTCAAGGATGCTCGGGTGATCCCCCTGCTTAAAAAACCCTCTCTCGACCCCAGCATACCTACCAATTACCAACCCATCACCACTGTCCCGTTCCTGTTAAAAATCCTGGACCGTGCAGCATACCTGCAAATCCAAGAGCACCTGGAAGCCAACAATCTCCTAGGCCTCAGACAATCCGGCTTCCGTCCCAGACACAGAACTGAGACAGCTCTACTAGATTTAAAAACCCAGATCGAAGTGTTAAAGGACAACGGCAAAACTTGCCATGTTACTTCTACTTGACCTCTCTGCGGCCTTCGATATGGTCAATCACCAAATCCTATGCAAACATCTTCACTCAGCCGCCCACTTCTCACCATCAGCTACGGCCTGGATCAAATCCTTCTTGAGCAATAGATCTATGTGGGTCTTTTCTCAGTCTGCAGTTGCAGATCCTTCCCCGATTCACTGCGGCGTCCCCCAGGGTTCTTGTGTGTCGCCAACGCTCTATAACGTATTTACAAAACCACTCTTTGATGTACTTGACCATCTGGGTGTCTCCTATACTAACTACGCGGATGACACCCAGATACTCATTCCTATCGCCGGTGACTACGTGGCGGACACCAAGGCCCTGCCCTGAATGAGGTCTACCTGGTCATCCAAGCCTGGATGGCGCAACATCAGCTATGCCTCAACGATGACAAGACGGAGCTCCTCATCTTGGGCACCACGCAACGTCTCAGTAAACTTGAGCCATTCTACCGATCATTTATCATCGATGGTAACACCATCCATGTTTCGAAGGACACCAAAACTCTTGGCGTCTACCTTGACGCCGCTCTATCACTAACCCGACAAATGCAGTCAGATCCTCTTCAGCCTACACCTGCAAACTCATTACAGCCTGCAGGCCATTTCTGACTACACCCACACTGTCACCCTAGCCAGAACGCTCATCATGGCCAAAATTGACTGTGGGAGCGCCCTCTACCTTGGAACGA
Source organism: Ambystoma mexicanum (assembly GCF_040938575.1). Taxonomy (NCBI): domain Eukaryota; kingdom Metazoa; phylum Chordata; class Amphibia; order Caudata; family Ambystomatidae; genus Ambystoma; species Ambystoma mexicanum. The sequence continues at coordinate 665,894,708 of NC_090936.1, forward strand.
GCCAAGAGAACTTGAATAAACTGCAAACTACCCAAAATAACGCTATTAGAGCTGCCCTAAACATCCCTAGAAACCATCACATCCTCGGAATCCAGATCCAACCTACACTGGCTACCGGTCAAACAGAGAATTTCACTGAAAGTCTTAGGCCTCACCCACAAATACCTAGCTAACCAAGCCCCACCATATCTTTGCAGTCGGCTTTCCAGACACGCACCTACCCTCCCGCAAAGAACGGCTCAGACCCACTGCCTAACCATTCCCAGGTTCAAACTCCAAAAGGCGGGTGGATCTAGCTTCCCCGTCCTAGCCTCTAAGCTTTGGAATGCTCTCCCCCTCACCATCCGTGCTGAAGAAAGCTTTAACGCCTTCAAATCTAAAACTAAATCCTGGCTCTTTAACCAGCCTTGATGCCCAGACCCACTTCGGCAAACGCTTGCCACAAGCTACGTCTGTATATATGTATATATAGCCTGTATGCCCTGATCACTATGTACTGTAAATTTGTTGATTTTATGTAAATGTTTGCTCATGTAACCATGTCTAAGTTGCACCCTGATGCCTACGGGCCTGATGGTGCGCGTTACAAATAAAACAAATACTAATACAAATAAAAGGCCATTTGCTACCCTGAAACAATCGTCCCACACTCTCACATGAGGTAACGTCGGTATGTAAATGTTTATGATATTATATAAATGTGTTACTAATATGCCATTTTACACATCTTTATAGTATTTATGAGATAAATGTCAATGAGACAACAATTAATGAAAATAAATATATTAAACTGTACATTCATCTATAAATCAAGAGATCACTTTAATACAGAATGCATTCACAATGTTTAATGAATCAACCATGTCTCTGTTAAATGCTCCATTCAGTCAATCTTATGATACCAAAACTACCTTTTTACAGTACACATTTTATACTATACAAAAGAGTTTTTCATTGATATTTTATAAATTATATAAAAGTGTCCTCATTCCCTCGTAAATGTTCCTTTCACCCAAGATTTCAATTTGTTATCCATTAATTGTCAGCACATATTTTGATAGAAATCAGGATGATATTGTGCGATTTCTAACTTCATCTCAACTCACTGCTTGTCATGAGTACGGTCTTCCATAGAAGAAGGCACCCTGACTTCCTAAGGAACCCATCATTTCTAACTTCATCTCAACTCACTGCTTGTCATGAGTACGGTCTTCCATAGAAGAAGGCACCCTGACTTCCTAAGGAACCCACCAAAAACGAATAATCTTCCTACCAATAGTATTCTTTTGTGCATTTTTTATTAGGAATATGACATACCTCTCTGATCCAGTTCAAAGTGAACCCAACTATTTTTGAAAACTCATCATCATGCCCTGATAGGGCTTAGCTCCTACAAAAAACAAGCATTGACAATGCCAACAATGTTGGCTTTTGTGTTGGCATGCAAAATGTATTTGCCAGGCACTACCATAGTTATATTAACTGGCCATTAATGGTAGTAGCTGCAAAATGGTGCCAGTACGTGGGTATATAATAGCAGTGCCTGACAAATGCCTAATAGTTATACACATGCCAAAACTGTTGGCTTTGCCAATGCTTGTTTTAACAAGACTTTGGTGAAGGACACACATAATGCTTATATGGTGAGTGGCTAAAGGCAGACCTGGTTAAGACATTTCTATTACACCAGTAGCACGTTTACAGCTCCAATCAAGTCATTGGGCCTCATTACGAGTGTGCCAGTCAGGTAACAACGGTGCCGGTAAGCTACCGGCACCATTGTTACCAGACCAGCATACTCTGAGGTCTGAGAGCGGGTGCCTTTCAGCCTGCCAGGTCTGACCTGGTGGGCGGAATGGCACCCGCTCGCAGACCTTGACGGATGCACCGGCACCATTCATGAATGGTGCCGGTGCATCCGTCCTCTCCATTCCCATTGAGTCCAATGGGACTCGAATCGGAATGGGGAGTAATTTTTTCCGGCACCCGGCAATAGGGAATTACAAGGACCGCCGGGGCTGTAATGCCATGGTAAGTCCCCATTGCCGGGCGCCAGAAAAAAAATTACTCCGGCGGCAGCCGTGCCAGTATTTACCAGCACGGCTGCCGCCGGACTCATAATGAGGCCCATTAACTCTCAGAAGTCTGCTTTGAAAAAAAACTGGCATGCACTTCGAGCACAAAGTTTGGTGGTAAGGTTTGATAAAGCTAGCTCAAAGAGATCCCAGGATGATATGATTTGCGCGGGGAGGGGCCGGAAGTGGGTGGAAATGGCGATAGGGATTAGTATGGCCAGTCAACAGGTGGGAAAATACCAAACACTACCTACAGGCTTTGTGTCCCTCCTCATATGACATATATTCTCCCTATCTGTATTCTAATGAAATAGTTTCAGCTCCTAGGTGTAGATATAAAGTTACTTCACAAGCAGAGTGTAAAGAGTCGTCCGTTGTACAATACACATGTTTTCAGTCAGTGTGATATTTTTATTATCTGCCTTTGCACATCAATCTGAACTCTGATGTTTTTTCCAAGTGATACCTTGAGCGGATTGTGGGTTTAAACCTGTCCCCTTTGAACCAGTGCAAACAGGTGTTGGTGACTGCCAAGTTTAATTATAGTCATCTACTGTAAGATACTTCAGAATGATGGGTTACTGGGTTTTATTTGCATGCTGTTTTTGTGGCTGGAGCAACACCTAAGAAAAATGCATTGGAAATGTATCATGATAAGGGACTGCTGGCCATTGCTGTGTGAGAGATATCTCAGACTTGGTACTGAGTTCATCGGGGTGTCCTTCATTGACTGCAGTTGTTCGCTGATATGTGTCAGGTATTACTGTTTTGGTCCCTATCATATCATCTTTTCAGTTGGGCATATTTTAGACTGGATAAGTACTCATGGTATTTCAGTCTAAATGATTGATACCTCATCATGTTCGAGTCGGACCATTATACCACTCTTTTCTCGGTTGATATTGTAGGTTTAGTTCTCTGAATCTACCCACAAAAAAAGTTGAGAGAAATGCGGAAAATACATAAAATCATGGTAATAGCCGTGAACCCTTTTTTAGATGCTGGTTGTGATAATCGGTGTGACAGCTCCTCACCTGAGACCCCACCTCTAGGATACAATAACATTTTCTCCATTGCCCTTGATACCTTTGTACCAATGGGATTGTGCATATCACTGTGATGAATAAGCCAATGCAAATCTGGGATACTCAGAAACGTCGTACACTACGGGCCCAAAAGAATAAGACCCATCGTTGCTGGCAAAAGTCTCTGTCATGTATTGACAAAGACACTTTATGCCATCGTGTCTAAGATGGCCTAAATGTCGCGATCTGAAACACTTGTGTACGAGCGTGATACAAATAAAATATCATATCATATCGTATAAGAATTTGGTTGTTCTAGCTAAAAAGGAATACTTGCACAATCCTATTAGCCAGGCCGCTTCCAACTCTAAGGAATTGTTTACAATCCTTAAAGAATTGAAGAATCGTAAGGTTAAAACTCCTGAATTCATTAATAAGGATCACAACTGCTGTTCCAGCATCCAACAGGCAATGTTTCAGAAAGTGCAGTTGTTGAATCTGGACATTATTCAAAAGAAGAGAATGTCATCACCTTCCCTGGATCCATCATTGCCTGTTGAGGCTGGCCCACCGCATTTTGATTTTAAGGAAGTATTAACTGTGGCTGAGGTAAATAACGTGGTTTCAGGGCTGAAACCTGCATACTGCCCTGGTGATCCATGCTCCTCCAAAACTATCAAGAGCTGTATTATGGTATTGGCCCCACTAATGTATTACGGTATTGCCCCACTAATTGCTAAATGTGTGAATGCTTCCTTTTTATCCTTCTCTGTGCCTACTTGCATTAAACATGGATAGATTACGCCAGTGCTTAAAAAACAGCTTTAGGGATCCAAGATAGCAGCTAAACTGTGAGGAGACAGGAGATCGAGCTCTGTGCCCCACATGAAGCTATTTAATGTGAAAGTTATGGACTAAGTGTTCCGCGGGCTTGGAACTCTTAGAGCAACTTAACATCTGGAGGGGAAGCTGAATCGTAGTCATCGCGCCCGCCACACTTAAAGAAATGTGGGCTGCATGAAAGTGAAGCCCGCACCCTGCGGGACACTGCACAGACCTTGACGACTGATTGTGCTGGGTGACAACGTCAGTAATTATAAAGAAATAGAATAAGACAGGTCAGGTGGAGGGTACTAAATGGACAGAACTGGGACAGCCACTTGAAAATGACTATAAAACACTACAGTTTAATAAATTAGAGCTAGTTTTAAAACAAGTATTAAATCAGGTATTAAGTCAACCAATAGTGTGACAAAGTAATCAAAGGTCAAACAATTACATACTGTATACTCTGCATTTAATAGGAAAACAACAAACACAAACGTCTCTTAATGAATAAAAAGTGAATGAGGTAAGTACGCAAATCAGTGATAGATCACTGTGTACACTTTACAATAAATTGATACATATATTAATTCACAAATTCTGGTATCATTCAGAGTTCATACAGTCTTGACATGTTTCAGTTCTTGTGTCATGTGTACAGAGCCTTCTTCAGGAGAGTGATTCAAATAGAGTTCCTATGTTCAAACTAATAGCGTGGGCCAATCACCCGACCTGTCATGAAATAAAAAGGAGATGATGTCAGCTATGGATGCCGTGTTAGTCTCATTGAAAACCTAAGAATGGTTCGTGAACCAAAATAACAAGGCAGATAATGACCTCGAAAAGGTTCTTGTGGGGGCGAACACTTCTGGAATGAAATGTCGAAGGATAAACGTGGTACTCCTTAGGCGTAACTACAAAAATGCACAGAAAATGGCTTTTGAAACGCTAGCATTGGTAAGGGACACGGGGGGCAGTGGAAGAATACCTACCTGGGACTTCTTCCAAAGCTATTTAAGCCACGCCCGGACAGCCACACGTGTTTTGCGTTATTCTGCAGTAGCAGCGTAACGCTCACTGTGCCTGCAGCAGCTTCCAGTCTTCTGCCACGCCCGTCTACACTCCGGAGCTCCTGAAGCAGGATGGAGAGTTCATCTTTCCAGATTATCAGGTGAGAATCTAAAGGAGTCCCAAAGTAATTCATGGGGAGAAGGTGGGGTTAAGCTTAAACCTCACAGGTGGTTAATTCCCCTTTCTGCATTACAGAAGAGTATTCATACGAGCCACACAGACCAAGCTGGGTGGCCCGGTCCACTCCGTCATCTCAGCGCTCCGAGTATCACTGGAAGAAGTAACATCAGGCCGGCCCAGATCAACGCCCCCGTGGACACCAAGTGAGCGTAACACCGATGTTTCCAAATTATTCAGGACAAACTGGTTGCCTCCCTACAACTATAATTTGACAATTTTACTACAGAAGTTAAATCTGCCCTGGCAGATATAAGGAAAGATATCACATCTTTGGAGGAAAGAACGGATACGAATGAGCACACATTACAAGACTTAGCACAGGAATCTATGAAGTTGGAGGTTCTATTGGAACAATTAGCGCGGACAACATATAAAGTGGAGCAGCAATGCAAGGACTTGGAGAACAGATCTAGGCAGTCCAATATTCGCATAAAGAACATTCCGGAATCAGTCCCAGGCTCAACTTTAAAAGAAGAAGTTACTCGTGTCTTTAAAGGTTTACTAAATAATGACAAGGAAATAACAATTCCCATGGATAGAATTCATAGAGTTGGCCCAAAGCGTCAAGACCCGGGGGTCGCCCTAGAGATACATTGGTGGTACTAGCAAATTATCTGCAGAAGGAACTAATTCTTAGGAAAGCCAGGAAAGGGACACAAATTACACTTAATGGGAATGACATTCACTTATACTAGGGCCTGTCCCCAAGGACATGTGTGAGATCCTACAACACTTACAAACCCACAAGATATTATACAGATGGACTTTCCCCTTTGGCCTTCTAATTACTTGGCAAGGTAAGCAATATCGGATTACAATGAAGGAGGAGGGGGCTTGTATCCTGCGTAGGGACCATGAAGATCAACCAGGCCCCAGTACTGGGATACAACCACACGCCACCGAGGACCAAAATATTGGGAATGGACATCTGTTCAAAAGACCCGGACAAGGAAACAGAAAGGCCCTCCACCTCCGGAGAACCCCCCAGAACTTTGAAGGCTTGAGACTTATGTGATTACAGATGTTAAGGAGAAATAAGGTACTTTTCTTTTCACAGAATAAGGTTGTTTGCTGTAACAGTTGGGGCCCAACAATAGCTCATCATGGAACTTTCTAAAGACAAAAACGAGGGCCTTAGCATACCCTGCACATATCCCTGGTGTAAGTGGTTTAAGTGGTGGGCCATCTCTGAGGACGGAGTCCAAAGAGAGAATAGCAAAGATGGCCTACACCAGGGAGAAGGGGAACAGGTTGGGGGATTTTTGAGGAGGGAGGGGGAAGGTATCGTTAGGAGGGAGATAGGGGAAGTTGTGGAAGGAGGGTTGGACTGTACACAGAACCATTATCAATTGGAAAGAAAAGGGCAATTGGAACTGCACATACATCAAGCTGTAAAGGTTTTGCATTCAGGTGTTTGACACTTAACATAGGCTGACTTATTGTCTTAATAATAAAAAAGCACAAGGATGGAACTTTGGATTGTTTCTATATTAATATAATAATTTAAATAACAGTATAGATTGATTTCCAAGGGATGAGCGCAGTGAATAAGTCATACTATTGCCACTTCACATAAAGGGGCTGAATACTCAGTGAAGAGGAGGAAACTGGAACAACTACTAAATACACATCAGCCTGATTGTGTAGCTTTACAGGAGATGCACGTTAGAAATCAGGATCGACATAAGTTAAAAAGAAAGCAATACCCGATAATTAGAGAGGCTAACGCAAAGGGGAAGACAGCAGGGGTGCTCATTGCCTTTAAGACAAATACATAGGTCTTTATCAGGAAGGTGATGGCTGATAAGGAGCGTTGCCGCTTGTATATTATAGTGCAAATTGGCTTGATGACTTTAACTCTGCCATCCCTATATGCTCCAAATACAGGTTAGGAGGGCTTCCTGAAGTCGGCTTTGTCTAACCTGAAACAGTTTGGTCAGGGGGAAATGATAGTGATGGGGGATTGGAATATTGTTTGTAATCCTATACAGGACAGATGCCCCAATACCACACATGCTCGACCCCCACCCTCATTAGCCTTTAGAGAGAACTTTGATCAGTTGGCCCTTAAAGACGTGTGGTCTTCCCTGAAAGGCGACAAACAGGTGTACACATTCTTTTCCCATGTTCCCAAATCCTTTTCCAGGATAGATTACTTTTGGGCTTCAATAGGGTTGATAGGAAGTGTGAGACAAATCAACACACATGCAATCACTATCTCAGATCATGCCCCTCGGACTAGGGATCTTAATCTTACGGTAGCCAGACCCACACGCTGGAGTTGAACATTTCAAAAAGATTTAATATCAGGCCCAATTGTATGTGAAGAAAAAGAGGGTAAAATTGTGGAATATTTTGACTCCAATTTGGTTGGAGATGTAAGCATTGACATGGTTTGGGACGCGTTTAAAGCAACCATTTGAGGTGAACCTATTGCGATATTGGCATACAGTGGCAGGCTCAGGTGTAATATGGAAATAGAATTGGAAGCTGCAGTGAAGGAAACTTTAAAACAAATCGAATCAGACACATCCCCGAGTCTTTATAGGCGATACCGAACAGTAGAATGTAAACTAGATTTACTACAACCTAATCAGGCAGAAAAAAAGCTTCTTATATCTGAAGCAGAGAGTTTATGTTAAGCCAAATAAAGCAGACAAATTGTTAGGCAGACAATTAAAACAGAAACTAGCGTTGCAGACAATTCAAGGGGTGGAAGATATAAAGGGAAATAAAGTAACGTCGACAGAGGATATTATAGCCCAATTTCAAGCATTCTACCCTAGGCTATATGAATCAGATTCCCCAGACCATTTAGCACAAAAAAGTTATCTACATGCGAGCAAACTGGAGAAAATTTTCGGAAGAGGAAAACATTTGTCTTGATAGTGACATCACCCAAAAAGAAGTACTATTAGTTATAACTAATCTTCCAACAGATAAAGCAAGGACCGGATGGGTGTACTGCCTCTTTCTATAAAAAGTTTTGAGGAACTTTAGATCTTTATAATTTCTTTTCTAAAAGCAGTAAAATAACAGCATCAATGGAAAAGGGTAAAATAATTTTAATCCCGAAGCCAGGGAAGGATTTTGCTAATGCAGCTCATATCGCCCGATCGCACCCATGAACATTGATGCAAAAATATATACAAAAATTCTTGCAAATATGTTCGAGGATCTAATGCCTTGTCTTATTCACACTGAACAGGCGGGATTTTTTAAAGGGGGACAAACCCATGACATTATACGGGGAATTTGTCATTTAATCAAAAAGGTGGCTAAGAAAAAGGACGCAACCGTCTTGGTCTCATTAGATGCTGCAAAAGCATTTGAGCGGGTAGAATGGTCCTTTCTTTTTAACACCTTACGAACCATGGGGTTTGGTCTGGAATATTTGTCGATGGTTATGGCTAACTATGTGCATCCCTCTGCTAGATTGCTTATCAATGTTCAACTTTCCCCTATGGTCTTTCTTTGCAGAGATACGAAACAGGGCTGTCCTCTTTCACCTCTCCTTTATGCATTACATCTAGAACCGTTATTAGCACAGCTTTGACAATCGGAGCAAATAGAAGGTATATTTTTTGGGGCAGGGACACATAACTTGATGGCATATGCAGATGACATGCTCCTAGCAATCAACAACCCTAATCTCTCGCTACCTGAGGCCCTTGCCCAATTGGAAATGTTTGGTAGAGTTGCTGGTCTTACAATCAATGTCACAAAGTCAAAATGAAGGAGACACAACTCCGATGGATGCCTCAGAGCATCCAGGTTTTAGGAGTAAACATAACCTGCTCACTCGAGGAATGATATTCTGCTAACTTTTGCCCCTTATTAGATGAAAATCAAAAGTTACTGCAGTCTTGGAGACCTTTAATGGTGTTTTGGCTTGGGCGGATTAACTCAATAAAACGGTGATCCTACCTAAGGTATTATACCCGTTTTCCGGATTAGTTTTTCCGAAAGCTACATAAAACAATGTAAAAATATATATGGAAAAACAAACCCCCTAAGACCGCATTGAAAACAGTAATGCTTCCTCCACACAGAGGAGGGATGAGGCTTCCTAATTTCAGAGATTATTACCGCGCAGCACAGCTGAGAGTTATTAAGGATTGGTTTAATGAAGACACGAATAAAAGGTGGAAACAGATGGAAAGAGCTATAGTGGGTCCTAGAATGGGAGAGAAATTGTGGTTACCTAGATCTGACAGGCCTCGGAATATACACCATAGTATGATCACAGGCGTAGTGGAGGGCATATGGGATCAGGCTGTATGCCAATACGCTTTTACATAATTTCCCTCCGCATTCACTCCTCTATTTGAAAATCCGCAGTCCACTCCGGGAAACCCTGCAGGTTCATTCCTCGAATGGAAAAGAGAGGGATGCATAAAGTTTCAGGGTATGTTTTTGGACAAAGAGATTAAATCTTTTGCGTTATGTAAAGAGGAGTTGGCCCTCCAAGAGAGGCACTGCTTCCAATACTTCCAAGTCCACCACTGGCTGATGGCCCCGTCCAACAAGTCGACAGCGTTAAGAGGACTTACTTCATTCGAGCAGTTCGGAACTTCTAGCACAGGGATACACATTTGATTTCCAGACTGTATAAGCTCATAACTGATGAACCTCTACTAAGTTCTCTTGCATTTCAGCTGGCTTGGGCAAAGACATTGGGGTACATGCCTTCAGAGCAAGCGTGTTCTCAGTTGTGGTTAGATATTTTGAAAAGGACGAGATCTATACAGATCAGAGAATTTTTGGTTAAATTAATGTGCCAATGGCACTACACCCCTGAACGATTACATAAAATCTCCTCATCGGCCTCTGCTTTCTGTTGGAGGGGTTGTGGGGAGAGAGGCAATTGAGTGCATATATGGTGGTCATGTCCTAAGCTGTCTCAGTTCTAGGAGGGGGTGCAAGAAAATATTAAGGTAATATTTGGGTTTACGACAGATCGATCTGATAGATATCGGGGGAAAGCATTCTATATTCTTCAGCTGGCTGAACTAATGGTCATAGCTCAGAAATGGAAGCCAGCATATCCTCACACTGAAAAGACTGGTATTATAAGCTATGGAACTTTGTTTCTTTGGAATGGACCACATATACAATTCAAGGGGAGCAAGCTAAGTTTTCAATGGAATGGGTGCCGATTTTGAACTTTCTTCATGGGGACTCTACGGAACAATACTGCCTGCAAAATCTGCCAATTTTGAATATTCTTTGATTTGCCCTACAATATTAACATTCTGTGTACATGGGACGGTGGGAGGCCTATGGATGGGGGGATGGAGAGGCTACAGAATTAGGAGGAAGTAGGCGCTTGGGAATTGACTGTGTTTATTTTTGAATTGTGTGTATGTTTAAAAACCAATATAAAAATAAAAAACAGCTTTGGCTACCAATATGCCCACGAACTATAGACAGATCACTAGTGTGCCTTTTCTACTAAATATTCTGGATCGTGTGGCATATTTGCAGCTACAAGCCTACATAGAAGAATTGAATCCTCTTGCATCTGGTAAATGTGGTTTTAGAGCCTACCACAGCAGGGAATCAGCCCTTCTTGATCTAAAGGCAACAATGACTCAATTTATGGACAATGGAGAGATATCACTGCTGATTTTACTGGATTTATCGGCAGCCTTTGATTTAAATGATTTTAATATACTTTATAATACATTACTATCCTCTGCACATGTATCTGTAAGAATGGTGTATTGCTTCTTGTCATTTTTATCAGGCAGATGGGCAAGAGTCTTCCACAAAACGAACATGGCTTCCCCTGTATAGCTTACTTGTGGAGTACCTCAGAGCACTTGGCTATCGCCTACTCTTTTTATTCTTTTTATGAAGCCACTGTTTGATATTTTAGATGAGCAGGATATTTTATATGCTAATTATGCAGATGCCACACACATTTTGATGCAGCTTACAGGTGAGAGAAAAGTATGTTTCTAGTCTCATTCAAAGATGGATTGTGCACAATTCTCTGGTGCTGAATGATGCAAAAACAGAGTTGTTAATAGTTGGCACACAACAAAGGCTATCAAAGCTTTCAGTGTGTTATAATAAGTTTCTGATCGTGGATTGAAACATACCTGTCCTATTGAAGGTTAAAACATTAGGAGTAGTTCTTACTCCTACCTTATCTATGCAGGATTGAGTCAATGTAATTATCTCATCATCTACATACTATCTGAAGCCCTTTTGCCACATTAAACCGTTTCTTTCTAATGGGAATTGTGCTACCATTGTACGTGCCATTATATGCGCAACAATTGATTATGGTGGCAGTCTTTTAGTTGGAACTGCCCAGAAGTATTTGAGGAAGCTGCAAGTCGTACAAAACAGTGCATTGCAAATTGTGTCTAATATTCAAAGAAGAGCACACATCACTTCAGCTCATAGGGCTCCCGGTAGAAGAGCGCCTACATTTTAGAATTCTGGCCATCACAAATGAATGTATTTATGGCAAAAGGCCTATCTACCTGAAAAATAGGATTCAGGAGAGGTAATGCTCTAGATTGCTTGGTTCCAGTCAAGATATGCTGCTCCAGATACCACGAGCAAAACTTGAGAGAGCAGGACGATGCTCCTTCAGTTGTTTAGCTCCGACAATCTGGAATAAATTACCTCTTAGCCTGAGATTGGATTCCTCTAATTTATCTTTTAAAAAGGTCTTGAAAACCTTTTTTCTTACCTAGCTGTATTGGTCTGCCCACTTGCTCTTATCCTGTTGATATCTTGCTGTTTTTATTCTTTAAATTTTATTTTTTGAAAATCTAGTTTTATTGCCATTTTGGTTACAACAATGCAATATGGCAATCATACCATGTTTGCTCATCTTAATTAAAACATGTTCCCCCTCTTAGTCATAGACTCTTCAAATGGAACTTCTTCAGAAATAGGACGCATTGTATTGTCTCTTCATACAAGATCATGGTGTCTCTTCCGTGCATGCTAGAACCTTGGGCCCATGAAACGACAACCCCCTCTGGAATCCCCAATACCGGCAGCGTGTCCGCTGAGTCTCCCGTTACCTCCAAATATTTTCCCAGCGTGGTTTCCTATGTAGTTCATTCACAACCTCACCAGGCCAGTCGCCCATACTTTTCAAAAAATGGGAGCCACAGTCCTTCAATGTTAGACCTAGACTCATCCATGAGGTGGGTTAGAAACTCCATGTCATATATCGCACTGACCTTGGTGATCCACTCCTCCCTTGGCATTCGTGGGCTTTTCCATCGCTGGGCCTGGCCTATTTCTTTCCCCTTTATCAGTGACTTCGCACCCCACCAGTAGCGTGTCTCTTGCAAAAAGAGGACCACCAAGTTCTGTTTGCGAAACATGTTATTCGTAAGGGATCTTTTATTCTGAGAGTTGAAGCCCTTAACATTTAGCGTGCCAACTCGTCCCTCAACCATCACCTCTCCTTACCCTGCGTCCTGGATATCCCATGCGTCCTACTAGGCACAAAGCTGTCTTCAATATAAGAGTCCATGATATTCCCTGTATGTCACCTCCCATCCCCATACCCCCATCACTCCCTGATCCCTCTCCCCAACCTTCCCTCCCACCACCCCTTCCCTTTGAGGCATCCGTCCCCATCTCCCAGAATGACTGGGCTTGGTCGACGAACCAACAGGTGATCATCCCCTGCCCCGGGTTATATATATAACGGGATCGTCGCTCCTTCACCTCCAAATCGGGTTGAAGCGTACAGTGTGTCCCAATAGCCTCTGGCTACGATCCCCAAACTCTTCCCCCCAACATCCCCATGTCCCCCTCATTGATTCAATTCGAAAAACCTTCAATGCCTCGTGGCTGGTACAACAGGCATAACCATTTGAACAGTGTAACACCCATCCAACGCTGCCGGTAACAACAAGGGGCCGAGAGCAGGCCAACAATGGCCATGTACTAAGACATTGTACCCTTAGGCCAACCCCTGGGCTGTCCCGGGGCCTCGCAGAGGGAGCACAGTGGTGTAGCTCACTTATATGGCAGTTTAATTTCACTTAGGTGACCCCCAAAGGCGGCGGGGGCTGGGGGGATTCCACTTTCTTGAATTTCCAGACTCCTTGTGCCCTACGTTTTGCCCTGGTAGAATCCGGGCCTCTCGGACCCCGGTCTGGATCCGGTTCTCCATTGCCCTGTCCCACTGAGGGATCTTCACGACCACCAACCAAGTCCTCCGTGACTCTCTGAATGTCCTCTTCAGCCACCAGATGGTGTCTCTCCCCATCCCATTCAAAAGACAGATAGAATGGGTGCCCACAGCAGTATCTAACCCCCTTCTCTTGTAGCCATTTGGTGAGGGTGCCACATTTTTTCCTCATCAGCAGAGTAAGGGCAGAGAGGTATTGGAAAATAGCCACCTTAGAGTCTCCATACTGTATTTCCCAAAGATCCTTTGCCTTCTGAAGAATCCTGGCCTTGTCTCTATAATAATGTAGACGAGCCAACACTGAATGGGGGCCCCTCACTCCACCCCCAGCCCGGTGGACTCTGTCTATCAAGAACCCTTCTCCAGCATCCACTCCTAGGGCAATCTTTATTATGTCCTGCACCTTGCCTTCTAGGCTGAACGGGGTCTCACCCTCTGCCTCCACTAGACCGAAGATACAGAGATTATTTCTTCTCTTGCGGTTCTCCATGTCATCTACTTTGAGGCGGAGCTCCTCCTCTAGGCACGGCATTTCCATAAATCTCGCCTCTATCTGTGTCTCCAGGAGCCCGGTGGATGACTGGTTGGTCGAGACCCTGTCCATTCTATCCTCTAGAGCAGTTACTTTGGCCGTGAGGTCAGCAAGCTTAGCCCCTATGTCCGTTCTCATCCCCCTTATCTCCCCAAGGATGGTCTGGATGTCGTCTTTTATGGAGTCCAATTCTGTCAGGGTTGCGGCAGTACTTCCGGGCTCCATCCTGATGCTGTCCACCTGGAACTGATACTTTGCCAATGCCCCATTCCAGCTCAGGGATTGCCCACTTCCCTAGGCAACAAAATTCTTCAGTTGATTGTGGCACGTTTCCAGTGGGTCAGAGGACTGCTGCCAGAGGTCACGGTTAATGGGGGCATGTGGTGGATCTATCAAATTAAGGGGACAAAGGGGGTCCAGGTGCGTCCAGGCACCACTCTCTGTATGGGTGGGTCCTCCCCTGCACCGTGATCTTCGCCGGGGTATACCCTCACTGATGCCTTGTCCCTGTGGGGTTTCATAGTGTTGACTTTACCCCCTCGCTGGTGGGTAGGCGGCCTCCTCACAATATGGATGCTGTGGGGGGGTCCACTAAGTGGGCACCCACTGCTGGGGTGGTCACGTGCTGCCGCTGGGGTGGTCAGCCTCCCGTCGATGTATAGCCTTGCCTCGCCTCTGTAGAGCCCCTAAGGTTGTCCAGCTTGTGTTGCCGGGCACTGTGTTGGTTTTGGGTGGCCCCCGTGCAACACAGGCTCATGGCAGTCTCTCAGTTACTCCCCTATTCCCACCTCTTCATGCCTCCTTGTGGATCCTGTCATTCCGCCACCCCCCCAAGCGTCTATATCTGCCTCTCCAAGTCCTCCTGGGCAGTGTGTAGCCCTGCCCTCAGTCATATGAGTTCCAGGCTGCCGGTCCTCTCGCCCTCAGCTCCCTCTCGCCCCCGTCAAGTGTCTCTCCTCTGTCTCGAGGCACGGGGGAAGGAGGCCCTCCACTGGTTACCGGTCTGCACCTGGCTCAGAGCCTGTGCCGCGTTCCGTAAGTCGGTGGCCCCCCTCAGTCCTACAGGCCAAAGTCTCTTCAAGTGTTGCGGGGCTCAGTGGCACTAGTATCACTCCACATGGGAGGATATGTGGACCCCAACACTACCTCACCTTATGCACCCAGTCTCTTGTGCTCCCCTGTCCTACAATGCCCTGGGCGCGCTCCCACGATGGCCCAGGCTGGGGGAGCCTCACTCGTAGGGGCAAATACCCAGCTGTTGAGATCTGGCCCCCTAGCGTCTCTCCAGATTTATGTGGCCATAGCGATCACCTCTAAACTGCTGTGGCACCCGTGGCGTGGCTTCTCACTGCCTCTCCTTTTTATGGTTGGGAGCCCGGTAGTTGCAGGCAGTTCCTCCGTGGCATATAGTGTTGTTGGGGAGGGGGATGGCTGCCCGTAGTGTCCAGGCTGCCTATACTGTTCAGGAGACTTCCTCTGGGTCGTCCTTGTCAACTTTGTCCCCACTCGTGTGGTCCCATTGCCGGCTCTGCTTCGGGCGCTCTCCCCCATCGGCCCAGGTCGAAATAACCTTGTTAGGAGAGGCAGTACGCTGCACACTGTGTCTGGCCTCCTGAGGTACCATCCACGCCTTGCTGCATACACTGCGTGGTTCACTGCTGCCCTTACCATGCGAGTCCGGAACCCAGCAGGTAGACACGCTGCTGCCTTCGCCAGCAGCACTGCCAGAGGGGGGCAGGGATGGTCCCAGTGCCCGAGCCGCCTTGTCCGTCGGGGGTGTCATTGTCCTACCCCCTCGAGTCGTGGTTCACGCCGCACACTTCTCTCCTGTCGCCGCGTGTAGCGCGGATGGGGGGATGGGCACCTGGAAGCCCAAAGCTGCGTATCTCAGCTGAGGGGACACTATGAGATCTTGGGATTTCACCCACAGGCAGATCTCAGTCTCCAGCAGCGATGTGTCCTCCTCTAGATCGAAGTGGATCCCTTTCTCCACTTCAACTCCGCAGGTTTCCCAGGGCTATAGACAGAGCTATCAGCTCAAGCAGCCATCTTGCCTGCACCCCCTGGTGGCCCCTCATCCTTTTATATTTTTCATGATTTTGTATTTTATTTTTCTCTATTTTATTCTGGTTTTTAATCTGCAATTTTTAGACTGTGTTTTATTGCTTTGTATCTGTGACTTGTATTTGTATTGATTCTATACACTTGTTTAGTATTTTGTGTATGCCTGCTTGCCTTTGGGCCTAAAGCGTGTTATAAGTACTCAAGCATAAACATCAACATTTATCATATGGTTTGATAATTTGGGGTTGTTCTGCAAGCTTGGCATACTATTTCTACTAATTTTATTGTGGTGCATTGTTCAAGGATTGTGCCACGATGAGGGCTAAAGGCATCACATTTTATAAACATTTTGAAACTTTTAGGTTAATGGGCAATGGGTGGAAGTGTTTTTCTGTGTCCTCTTTCTGGTGATCATATCTCCTTCTTCTTCTAAATTACTGAATGCGTGGGCGGACCCACGCAGGCGCTTCCCCATCCAATAGGATGATGTGCACGTGATCATATCTCTTTGGACATCCTATTCCCCATGTTCCGTTGCGTGCGTCTGATGCTGCTTCCAGCTTTAAGCACATACCCTTTGTTTTCTTGCTGGATAGAGCTATTCTTTACTCTCCATGCTTTATTTTTTCTTTTTTTAAAAGGAGCCCTTCCATTACATGAAGAAGAACGGGGGTGCAACTCGGCTAACATTTTTGTGGGGCTAGCCCATCAAATATTTGAAGAGGGTCTAATTTCAGAGAATGTGGGGAAGAGACAAACTGACATGTGGGGGCATCTAACTTCTTTACACATTCTTTTTATTTTAATAATTTTTATTAAAGTATATAGCATACAATTATAAAGTCATAGTATCCGAAACATAATGCAGTGAACTGTTACATGAATTAAGAATAAACTATGGTAAGATTGAAGTGATCCAGAAGAGCAATTAATAGTGTGCACTATATACAATTTGAGGTTGAGCATTTGAAGAACAAATTACATTTATAATTGAAAACATAAACGAAACGACTATAGCACAGTGTTGTGCACAGCTTAGTATAAAACGATTTCTGCATTATGATGTCTTAAGTTGGGGGAGGACAAACACAAGACTGACATTTGACAAACACGAAATATAAGGAAAGGGGGAGGCGGGGGTAGTTATAGAAGTGAGGCACTTTAGCATATAATAAAATAAATATTCAATACAGTGTCAGGATTAAAATTCATACATAAAAAATCTTGGGAGCATCAAAGGAGTGTGAGATATTAGAAGATATCACATTCCGTGCGTGGTAACAGTAAAGTGATCCAGATAACGAATGAAAAATGACCACTTAGCATTGAACTTGGGTATAGAATTAAGATTATTTGCCATACACTTTTCCATCTTTTGCGTGAGACAAATGTTATTCCACCAGCTTCTTATGCACAAGGAACGAGAGTCTTTCCAATTGGCAGTTATACTCTTCATAGTCAAACAAATAAAGAGATCATAGAGTTTAGATGCTCCAGATGGCAGGTGGGTGGTAACAGCCAGGCTTCTCACAACAATATTCATGAATGAAAGTGGGATGTCAGTGAAAGAAATAGAGTTAAGGTATTTCCATACTTGTTGCCAAAATCTGAGAGTATAGAGACACAGGAAGAACATGTGCTCATACGATGCAGGGGTGGCTCTGCATGTCCAACAATTATCATTGTTATTGATATTAGATAAAAATATAGTTTAGCTGGTGTGATGAAAGCTCTGTGTATAAAGAAGAAAAAATGTTGGGAGATATTTGCTGATGTAGAGATATACTTGATTCTAGAGAAAAGCTTAGACCATGTATAATCATTTAAAATGTGGCCAAAATCTTCTTCCCATTTGTGGCGTATCGTACAAATCTTAAGGGATGATATGAGAATGCCATAGAATTTTGAAGCCTTAGTGGCGGTGGGCATTGTAAGGTGCAGCAGTCTAGGGACGTCAGGAGTCAGAACATCATTGGAGTAGCTGTTGAGAGCATCAAAGCAAGAATTAACTAATTTATTATAGAAATTGTATTCTGTATTGGTAATTTTCTTTACACATTCTAATAAGACTATGCTGGTGCAGCTTCAATGTTACAAACAGTTAACTCTCTCCTTCATATCTGAAACCACACACTTAAGAAAGCTGTGAGAATGAGCTGTCCAATTGCCCCCCCCCCCCACCCTTCCAATCACTCCCCTGGCATGCAAATACTGCTACCCCCATCAGCGTTTGTTAACTGTGCAGCCGCAGGCACGGTTTATCAGCCCTCATTACTTGTACGGCAGTATATGGTAAAAGTGGCAGAGTTACCGCTACTTTTACCACTTTGCCGAATTAGGGCTCCTTGAAAATGGCCGCCTATTCCGTCATGTGTCTGCTGTAAACCTGCCAGCGGAATAACCAGCAGAAAATAAAATGGTAATTCCGCCAGATTAGAAGTTGAAATACTGCCCGCAAATCACAGTAATTGCATCAAAAACACACTGCTGTTACCTCCACTCAAAAGTTGGATGTAAATGCAAACAGGTGATGGAAATGAAGCCACAGGTGCACCCAATAGACTCAGAAAGAGTAAATAAGACCCACACCTTCCCCAAACACACTTTCCCACACCATGAAGGCACTAGTTGTAGCCGATCTGGAAATTCAGCACCTCATGCTGTGAGGTGCAGTTGCATCAACACCACCACAGACCATATGGTGCAGACAAGGGGAGGAAACACCATGCAAGGCGAGTGCCCATTCCCCAGGTCGGCCATCACCCTGGGCACTAACAGAGGGCCAGCTCATCACTCTCTACCGGCTCAACATGCAGACCATCACTGAGCTACTCTCCATGATCCAGGATGACATCCATAGCAGGATCAACACCCAAACAGCCTTACCACTTACTCAGGCACGTGTCAGTGCTGCATTTCATTGCTACGGGCACTTACCAACACACAGTGGGCATGCTGCATGGCATGTCTCAGGTCACATTTTCAATTGTGCTTGGGCAGGTGCTGGGTGCACTCTTGCAACATTCACCCCACCACAACTCCCTGCCCACCACCCCGGCACAGATAAATGCCACAAAGGTACGGTCTTTCTCAGCTGCCCAAATGTCCAATGTGATAGCAGCCTTACACTGCATCCATGTTGTCCAGGTGACCCCTCAGGCAGCAGAAGTGGTATACTGCAATAAGAAGCAGTTCCATTGAATGAATGTACAGGTGACCTGTGATGCGGATCTCAACATCACAAACTGCTGCATCCATTTTTCTGGGTCCACCCACAACACCATAGTCCTGTGGAAGAGCACACTGCCTGCCTAAATGGGGAGACACCGAGGGCAACCGACATTGATAATGTGTATATTCAAGTGCAATCATGCATTGCAAACTTTCATCACAAGTGAAATGGTCCCTTCAAGGGAGGGTATGGGGGACCAATACTTTGTAAACTCAATGCATGACCTGTCAAAGCCCTGTGCATGCAGGACCAGCCCACTCATCCCCCCCCACCCCATTACAGCCACCAATCCACAGGTCTATGTCCTACAGGACAATGCTGTAACATGACAACATGACATTTTTTAAATGCATTTCACCAGATGGGGGATTGGGTAAGGGGATTAATTATGGTGGGCGGATGCAGGTGGGTGGATGCAGGTGGGGGTATGTGGGTGGTCTTCCCCCACATACAATTGCATCAAAATGCATTTAAAAGAAGAAAATAAATTTGATGTTATAACATAGATCCCAGCGTACTGCATGTATCACAATGCATAGGTAAACATACATACACAGGCAATAGCACTGCTTACCACAGCACATTCATAATGTAACGCTGCTATACAGTGTTGGCATGTACACAGGAAACCATGAGTGTCATTCCAGAAGAGCAGGAACACACATAAAATGCACAGTAACAACCGTATGCCCCTAAGGGCACATTCATAAGAGCACAGCATTCAGATACTACAGTAAACATGTACATTGATAATCCTTTCACAGTGTATAAAAGAAGGGGTATCCCAAAGGGATATTTCATCCCCATAGAACATGATGCTTTAAGTGATTACAGTGATATGCAACCATGTTGTTAAACAATGCACCCTAACGTCATCTAGATGTTGTAGATGAACAAATGCGAAACCTTCTTTTTTCCGGTTACTGACACCTGTGGCCTTTTCCCTTACAGGTGACTCTGGAAACCCAAAGATCCCTTGGGTCATGACAACTGTGCGGAATCCACACACACTGTAGGAGGTGTTCTACAATGAGGCACACATCAGGACCAGGCTGTGCATCGAGCGGACCTTTGGGCTACTGAAGATATGTTTCAGGATTCTCCACCTGATTGGGGGGGCCCTTATTTACAGCACAGAACAACATGTGCACCAGGCCACATGTCCCCCTGGCCCCAGATGTCAACATGCCCCCCCAGAGGACAATGACACACATGCATATGATGAAGTGCCGCCATGCAGTCGGCGTGATGATGGCGGGGACAGTGGCCTGGTGCGGCAAGAACTCATAGACTATTTCATTAATTCTCATTTCTTTGCTCCGACTTCACAAGCCACTAATTAAATTGCACACCCTGACTCAAAAATCATTGTTCTTGCTTGTGTGAAGGTTTACAAGTTGTTTATTATGTGTAGTGCAAAACACCCATCCCCTCCCCACACACACCTTCCCCACACTCTCATCCACGACACCATCCCCTCCCCACACCCACATCACCAACACCATCCCCACCCTACACCCTCATCCCCAACACCATCCCCTCCCCATACCCTCATCCCCAACACCATCCCCTCACCAAACCATCATCCCCCACCCTTGTGATCTTCAGTCAGTCACATTAACGTTTGCACTACCTCCTCCTCTTGCCACCTTTTTGTGTTGCAGTGGTGGGATGACTGATTCGTCGCTGTGAGCGCCTTGGTGGTGTCCTCACCACAGTTCTCTCTGCTGCAGAGTGAGGGTTAAGGCACATGTCACACTCTCTCTCGTGGCAGGCATGTGCTCTGCCAGCTCATGCACCCTTTGGCTCATCAGTGTCGTGCTTGCTGTTCCATCTGCAGCACGCCGACACAAACGATCCAGGGCAGTGGCCACCCTCGTGGAAGCACCCTGCACAATGGCCCACATTGATTGGGAGTGGCCCAGTTATTCCTTTGGCAATCCCCTCCATTCTCTCCTGGAGCTGCTCAATATGAGAGAGCTTCTCCCAGATGGCTTTGCGCGTATGTTGGTGAATTGGCCTCAGAGATTCATGGTGGTGACTTCACTTGGAGACAGATGCCTGTACTCCATGTACCTCATCCTCTGGAGGGGATGCTGTGTCCTCTGGGTGATGCCATTGCAGGGCATTGTATGATTATAAGGGGTAGGGACTGGTGTGAAGTGGCAAGATGCTGGGCAGGGGAGATGAGTCCATGGACATCTGGCTCACTGCAGCTACTCCAGTGGTGGTGTCAGTGGTGCCTGACACAGGGGCATGTAGGGTGGCTGTGTCCAGTGTAGGACTTTCTCGACAGCCTCACTAGTGTCTGAAGATAGGTCAGTGGTTTGCGGCCCAACAGTGGTGGAAGGTGGCTTTGTGGGTGGTGATCCTGCAGGCTCTGTAATGGCTGGAGTTGGTGCCACGACCATGGCAGGTGGGCCTGTACCTCCAGAGGTGGCTGCTGCAGTGCCACCGAGGGATCCTGGAGGTGTCCTTCTGCCCAATTGCCTTCCCGGGGAGCTGCAACACTGGCCTGTGCAGCATGTCCCAATACCTTCTTGCCACTTCCAGGAGTAGGTGTGCCAGATATGCTAGTGCCTTCCATGGGGTCTTGGCTGTCAGGTGTGCCTGTTGGGAGACAGGAAACATTGCATTATTACCCTTGCTGAAATGTTGTTGGGAATGATCTCATGAAGTGTACTGTGAACACTTGGGCCCCAGAGTGCTACGGCCTCATGAGGGCCATGTTAAAATAGCCAGTATCATGGGTTACTGGCTTGATGATTGGGTGCAACTCTTAACTGTTGGGAATGTCTACCTTGCCTGGACTGTGGTCTCATGCGCTTCAGGGTTGTTCAAGGTCATGGGGGGCAGTGTAAAGCTGAACCAATGTTGTATATGTAACCTGCAATACTGTCACCTGCTAGCCATAGTAGTGTGAGTGTGACATTTGGTGGAACACACGCTTCATAGAGGCCTTGCTGCTACTGATCTGTTGCACTTGTTGTCTGTTGAGCCAGGACACGTGCAGATGTCGGATATGTGCCATACGTTTAGTGGATGGCAGCTATTTGGCTGATGCGTGTCGTGTATACATGGGTGCCTAGTGTGCTGCGAACAGGTGTTGGTGATGTACCATGTGATTGGTTGTCTGTCCATGATTCTTGATGGTGCATGCTTGTTGTGTATGCCCTTTATGAAGAGCCGTCTCCTTCTCAATGGCGGGTCTTTTAGGGGCGTCACACCTACCATGCCTCCTCATGTACAGTCCTGAGGTGTTTCATGTGTGTTTGGGTACTGGCTGGCCAGTTTTCTGCTGGTTGACTGCAACAGTGTATGTTCACATCCATATGTTGTTGGTATGAAATGGGCCCACGATTCACTCATGCACTCACCTGTGTCTTCTTGCCTGCCACCCCTGACCTCTGCCGATCCTACACCCACCAGGTACGCCATGTGTATGATGCTGCCCAATGTCTCCTTCAAGGGTGTGAGATGCAGCAGCTCAACTGTACCTCTTCCAGTAGCTGCTGTATTACAACAGTGGTTGGAAATGGGGATGCAGACCTTGGCTTTGAGGTTGTTCCACCTCTTCCTGAAGTCCTCGCAGTCCTGTGGGACATTCCCTACAGCCCCCAACTTGTCCCGGATCTCGCTGCAGAAGGCGATTTTGCACTAGGGGGAGGTCTTTCTGCTTTGTGACCCATACAGCTCCTCTGAATGGGCCACCATCTACTCAGCAAGCATAGTGAGCTCTTGCTCACTGAAAGTGTGCTTGTGAAGCCGCATTTCAAGCATCTTGCCTTACCCTCTTCGTCCTGACATATTTTGGTTGTCTTTCATGGTTGGATGGCACTTCCAAATTGTGATTTTGAGTGGTTTGTGTTTTTAAAGATGGCCCCCGCTGAACTTCCATTAGCGTAAAGATGGCTTTCCTTTCGGTGGTAATTCTGCCAATTTATGACGGTGACAGTAATTCTGCAGAAAATTGACAGATTTACTGCTGTACTTAATTTTTCTGTGGTAATTCCGCCAGACCGAATAACCGTTTCCACTGATGGCTGGTGCACGTACCTGTCAACGCTTGATTTGGCAGTACTGCCATACTCGTAAAGAGGTTAATTGTCTGTGTCCTGTTCTGTCCTGCCCTGGCTTTGTATGTCAGCCAGGTAAAGTCAACATAATCCAACGTTTCGGGGGGGGGGCCTACGCCCAATCTACCCAATATTCATTGTGCCACTGAAGGAGACCCATGTAACTCCGCTTATTTCTATCCACTCGCACTAACTCCCACTGCTGATATATCATAATGGTCGCAGCACAAAAACTTGTGGAAAAGGGCGGGCCGTAATCTGGAAATAGTCCTTTTTGTACATAATCTGAATGTAAAATGTTGTCTGAACTCTATACATCCGATTTACTTTTGAAGAAATAAGGTTCAAATGGTGACTTTGCGGTGTAGGAGACTAGAAAAGCTTGGATGAGGTAGTAGGTAGGTTGGCTGTACATGATGGCTGGGGCAAAGTGGGGAGGGACAGTGGGACAAAAGGACTGCTGCTCTGCAGGAGTGTAGGGATGAGTAGTGGCTAAAGTGCCTACTAAGCCCAACACCATTAATATTAAGCCAGCAGTAATGCCAGTCATAAAGGTAAAACAGGCACAGCCTGACAGTTATACATCCTCTGCCTCTTTGGGTAATGTGGGCTGAGGGCAGGCTGTGGTCTTCAGGAGATATATGATTTGGTACAGAAGCAATCCAAACAATAGTGTGATAGTACGAAAATAAAACAATGTTCAACCAATGTTCTAGAAAAACAGAATCTTTAATTAAATTATCAAAATGTACACACTAATAAAACACTACTGTGCCACCCCTGTAAGGGAATTAAGTAGACTTTGAGAATAAAGGGACATTCTGGGTTTGGAGGCAGGGATGATCAGGCAAAAACCTTTGTAGAAAAATTAAAGAAATATTGGTTTTGTTTTTCCAAAAAGTAAAGAGGTGTCTTAAGGGTCACTAGGATCCTTTAAGGTGGACCTGGAGAATAGGGCCTCCACAAATACCATTATGTTATTGTCCTTGAGACTGAACAGTATTAAGCAAGGCTTCACTTCAATCGAGCCAGTGTTGAGATGGTCGAGTCGTGCTTTCCCAATAGTGAGACAGTGTCAAAACAGTTTGAGGCTAGGGATGCCAGTGGATCATGTCGGGATTTGAGACGGGTCAATGTATACCACCACCTTGAGTCAGCGTTTGAGCCAGAGTTGAGACAATTCTTCTGCTGGGGCGAGTCTGCATTCACGACACGTGAGTCAATGTGCACCACCAGCAGGTTGAGTCGGTGGTTCAGGTTGGGTCAAAATAAAGCTTCTGTTGGATTGAGTTGTGTTGAGTAGGTTGCTTCCACAGAGACGGGATCAGGTCGAGTTGAGGCCATCTGCTTCAGTGGGTCGAGTCAGCATCTGGATGGCTAGAAGAGTGTTTCAAAGTACTTGGAGTGCCAACAACAGCACCACAGGTCAATTCGGCTTGAAGTGAGTCGAGCACAGTTGAGCTGGCCCAAAAAGCATCTCAAGATGGTAGACAGGCTTTGAACTGCTCTCTGAGCTTAGCAGTTACTGCAAGACCCAGTCCAGGCCAGGGATTGAGGGGTAAAGGAAGACATTTCTTCTGCCAAACACAAAAATCTGTAGAAGTCATTTGCAGGGTTCTGTCACCTGCAGTGAGCAGGTCCTGGGTACCAGTGTCTCATTTTCAGTACGCTTTGTCCAGCCAGCTGGCCATCCCAAATAGGCTCTTTGAATGGTTAGGAAGAAGAGCTTTCCTCTTCCTTGGAGCTCTTTGTCTTCAACTCTATATTAAAGGTACTGTATACCCAACAGAGTTCCAGATGAGTCCTTCTTTAAAAATGGCCCAAAGATGAATAAACAAAGGGGCGTGCCTCTCCCATTGGATAGGCAAAATGCTACAGAAGATTGGTCCAAAGCAAGCCTACTGTTAAGAGTCTAATCCAGGCTGCTGTAAAATGTACTTTGCCTGATGATGTCATGCCCTGTGTGCCTTTTCTCCAGGAAGTGTGGAGGGGGAACAGGAAGTTAGGAAGCACTAGCTAGATTCAAAAGGGTGAGACCCCTCTATGGACTCAACATCTCCTCTGGACTACTCTATGTTCCCTTTCTCCTTCGGCTTATATCAAAGGGACTCCAGTAAACACCACCCCGGTGTGAGGCGGCCTCTATGATGACAGGACTGTCTCTGGAGCACTGATTCCCAGATGACCCCCCAGGGAGGGTTGCTGATCCCTGGTCGAAGGTGTTGACCTTCTTCAGGGGGATCAAATAGAAGCTTCTTGGGCTGAATCCAACTTGGTTGTTGTGGGTTCACCCTGGCCAGATGGCTTATACACACAGGACATGTCATAAATGAGTCACTGCTCACCAAGCTGACAATAAGGTGACATCCAATGCTTCTGGCTGTATAATGGTGTAATCTCCATAGCCACCATGTCATATTTAATCATGGCTTATATTTAGATATTGTTAACTGCCACAAAGCTACTGGGG
Organism: Ambystoma mexicanum; assembly: GCF_040938575.1. Lineage (NCBI taxonomy): Eukaryota > Metazoa > Chordata > Amphibia > Caudata > Ambystomatidae > Ambystoma > Ambystoma mexicanum. The sequence goes on from NC_090936.1 coordinate 665,920,434, forward strand.
TGCATAATTTAATATTTTAAACCAGAGGTGCAGTCGGTTAAAAATACACTTCTGCTTGTTGGAACTTTAATTTCCAATACCTGTGTTCAGCAGTGCGCATCTGGCAACCTGCCCTGCTATCACTTCAGGACAGCTGCTGGGGATTTCAGTAGGCAGTCACTGCAAAGTCCATGTGTATACTATGCTTTTGGGCAGGGAGCATTATGAAAGTGGGCTCCGATTAGCAGATCTCACTTTTAAAAACAGACTCACCCCCATTCTTTTATTATTAAAAACCTAATAAACTCAGGCTATTCCTCCCTTACCAGATGACATTTGTCACATGCAGTATCATGAGATGGTGCAATGTGTGAACATCCTCTAAACCTTTCCGAGTTGCAATGAGGGTCTACTGTCATTACAATGCTGGACTACCTTTCACATTCTATTCAAAGGCTTTGGGCTGCAGAACTACCGAGGCGGGCCACAGCAACAGAATCATGTTTGTGTGCCATATGACTGCTGTATGTTATTATAACTCTCCAAATGAGGGTCAGTCAGGACTTATATGCATGCATGTATTTTGATATAGTCTATCTGTTAAAGCCAGACACCACAATTCAGTGTATCCCTTACTTCCAGTCGCAAGTAGCTGTCACAAACCGTGGGAGCTGGCGGTTGTGGCCCCGGTGGCGTATGGGCCGCCATTGAGTTTGCCGCCACGCTCCCACGCACCGTATTGTGACAGTCTAGCCTTTCAGGCTACGCCGTCGGAAGCCTTTTTCCTGGCATTCAACCCGGAAGCCGACTCGTTGCAACCTTCGCGTTCAGGCTTTCGGGTTGACACGCTGTTTTCCCTTCTGCTCATACTTTGCTTCCTTTCCTCCTTACCGCTTTTTCTTCCTTCGCTGTCCTAGTGCCCCCCTCGTCGCTCAGCCTCCTCCTCTATGCACTCTTCACCTTCGCTCTGCCAGCATACCCTTTCCTTGCCTTCCCACCGCCTTGTGCATTATTGTTGGAATCTACCAGTGTGCTCTCATTTTGGATACACTCGCATCATACTGGATCTCCCCTTAAATACACCATCTGAAGTGAGAACCGCTGATTGGCAAAGGGGTTTTTTATGCCGTGAGGCTTTTTCCCCGGACCAGTCTGTCGCGGAAGGGGTGCCCCTCCTAGACCTCTTGTCTAAGGGTCAGGGTGGCTTCCTCTCGCGGCCGACCCTATCTGCACACCAAAAAAAAAGCCTTGTGGCAGAAGAGGTTCGGAGCAAGACAGGAACCCGAAGCATCAGGTGAGGAGGAGGAGTGGGAGCGGGGTGACCAGGAAGCAGGGCCATCAGTAACCAAGCTTGACAGTAGCAGGCTCAGTAACGGTCCCCCTTTTGCACCCTCCCCTTGCACAGCTGGGGACTAATCTGGGGCGAACTAGGGAGAATTATTCGCATCTGCGCCCAACATCCTTGAACTATCCCTTATCGCCTCAAGCACGCCCACAGCCCTTTATGGGCACACCCATCTGTCCAATGGTGCTGCTAGAGTTCCGTCTTCCAACCACCATAGGGTCAAGCCTTGGGAACCTGAGTCTAGGACTACCAGGGCTGGCCTAGAAGAGTGTTACATCCTCTCCCTTACAACCTGGGGTAGGGCGACCCAAAACTGAAATCCTCCATCTCCAGAAAACCTAGTATGGCTAGCTGAATTTAACATCTTCATCCCTTCCTCAGTCTCACTCGATTTAGCGCCCCCTAGCTATAGGTATTGTATCCCTCATGGAACAAGAAGAACCTGGGATATCTCTGCCCTAGTCTGTCTCATTGGGCTCCCTAACTAAGCTGTCATCTACTGTCAAACCGTAATTCTGTTCACTGTCACCCACCACTGATTTATCTTCCAACATTGCTGCAACTCTTCCCCCCTTATTCCATGTGTATTTCCCCTCTTCTCTTTCACATTTTACCCTATAGCGCTTTGAAGCGGCCTATGTAGAAGTGTTAAGTGCTATATAAGAAACCTACGTATATGACGACAGAAGCATTAACTTGCAACCTTATTTTTACAGTAGATCTTTATCTGTATTCAAATTTTGATGTTCTGCCTTTCCTTTTGGCAGAAGCTAAATTGGGATTAACAATTAAGATTTGTTGGAGGCTGTGCCTCTTACACAAGTTACTGAGGCAGAAACCAATTTTCCAAGCATTAAGAAACACTAGATAAGCCGGATTCTTTTGTTTCCACAAAGCTTTCTTTAGTCTTCACATTCCTGGCCGTCACCGAAGCCATTTATGCAGTGACCTTGTACATTAAAAAAGTAGAGTGTTTTAAACATATTCTCCGCTTAAAAATAATGAGAACATTGTGCAGTTTTATCTGTCGCCCTTGAGACAAAACGTTTTTTATCTTCCACCAGGCACAAAAGAAGGCTTTAAGATAAGATGCACCCTGGTAAACTTTCTGATGGAGGCGTGTTCATGTTTTCGGCAACAGACGCCATTTTAGAAGAGAGACGTTCTGTTTATCCAGGATTACCGTGAACGTTTCCAGTAATGCATGGTTTACCTCAAGCCGGTGCTTTCAAGGCTTCCCCTAAGTACCCGCTGCATAGCGCGGCCTTTGTATGTGAACATCTGCTGCCACAGCTTTCAAGAGGAGACAGGTAGAATCCCACCACACACTTACATTTTTTTCTTGGAATGCATGCATTGTCATGGCATACATATATAATCCCTGACTCTTCGGCTGTGGCTTTTCTTTCTCTTTGATGCTTTCCTGAAAACTCTTTTCTGCATTTCTTTTTTTTTTTGGCTTCATTTCTGATGTTTTAAGTGTTGCCTTTCCCGTTGTCTGTGGCTCTCTTCTCTTGCTCCGTCTAGTTCACTCAATCAATTACTTTAATTATTCACCATGCTCCCATATGCATGATATGATACGATATGATATATGATATGGCATTTATAACGCGCCTATACACACGTTTTCAAGGCGCAATGAAGCAAGGGAGGGGGAAGAGAGGCAGGAGAGAGACTACGATCTTACTAGGCCAGGTGACATTGAGATCGTGGAAGTGCAGGGGGAGGGGGAAAAGGAAAAAGAGCAGGGGAGGGGGAAAAGGAAAAAGGGCAGGGGGAGGGGGAAAGGGAAAAAGAGCAGGGGGAGGGGGACAGGGAAAAAGAGCAGGGGGAGGGGGACAGGGAAAAAGAGCAGGGGGAGGGGGAAAATGAAAAAGAGCAGGGGGAGGGGGACAGGGAAAAAGAGCAGGGGGCGGGGGACAGGGAAAAAGTGCGGGGGGAGGTGGCAGTGCAGTACATGGGAACGACAGTAAAAATAAATAGAATAAATAAAAGCAATAAGTAAAAATGCTGCCAGCTGGTGGCAAGTGCAAGGGTAAGTGCAGACATCAAGTGTCAAGTGCTGGTAGGGGGCTGTAGGGATACAGAAAACAGTCCCCAAGTGCGGGGGATGCCAGGGAGGCAGTGCAGGGGTGCAACTGGCAAGGAGGGGACCTGGGCCCGAAATCAGAGGGTGACCAGGTTACCAGTGAAGTTTCAGCCAGGAGTTCAGCAGGGGAGAGGAGGAGAGAAAGCAGAAGCCAAGAGGGAGGTTTTGAGGTGCTTCCGGAACCGGAGGTGGTTCTCCTCAAGTTTCTCCTCAAGTTCTCCTCAAGTATATGTAGGGGATGCATCATTCATACATTCTGCAACTAGTGCACCAGGTTAACACCGCGAGTCCCATAGATGTGGGGAGTTATGTGATGTTATTCATGTTACACTGCGCATCACTGCCATTTGCATGGTCTCGTGCTGGCAGATCTTAAAGAGAGTGGGTGGATTTTGTTAGTGGGGAGGGAGAGAGAAAAAGTGAAATATCTTTGCTCTTGTGTTGAGGCTTGCAGACCGAAAGTATCCTGAGTCCTGCGTGCGGGTGAGAATTCCACGTGTTTCATGACAAAAGCATTGGAGGTTTCATTTCAGAGAGTAAATCATGGGCTTAGTTTCAAAGACCCTATAAATTGCACTGAGGGGACCACCTGTGCAAACAAGTCCCTTCCGTGCAATTGTTGCCATGTGCACCACAAAGTGAAAAAGGCAGGTGAAACAAGCAGGTAAAATCACTACTATGCTTCCTTTGTCCACTCTTCAGTGCAAATTGAGTAAACACCGCCTGTCATTTACGCAGTGGCAGGCAGCAATTACAATGTGGCATCTGCTTGCTTTTTGATGGTGTAAAAAGCAGGCAGATTCTATAGGAATCCACAGCATTTACGACCAGCATAAAAATGCCATGCTGGCGTAAATGCTGTGGCGTTTATAAGGTGGAGAGGATATAGGAGGTAGAAATTGATATTTTGTTCCATACCCTGGTTAACACAGGCTGAAGTGAGACCTTGTCAGAATGGAGGTCACAAATTAAATCTAACTGCAACAATTAATCTAGCTGTGCAGAATAAATTAATCTAGCTGCAACAATCAATAAAGTTGTGTATAAAAAAATATGGCGGTTGTTGGCATGCCCACATTGTTATGTGGGTTGGCCGCCGTTGCGGCCAAGGCGCGAGAAAGCGCCAGACATGACGTGGGGGAAAGGGAGGGGCGGGTCCGGGGTTGCGGCAGTTGCCGCCTGTTAATCAATAAAGTAAGTTCACCTGCAACCCGGCTCCCGCGTATCATTGGCAGAGCGAGCGCCTCGGGGCCCTAGCATACGGTGCCCTTATAACAATGGCGATGAGGGCTCGTGACACCCACTCGTGCCGCGGCGAGGCCTGCCGTCGTGCACACGCAGGAGCCGTCGCGTCCATCAAGAGCCACACGCGCAGCCTCCCGCATAGCAGTGGCAGGCTACGCCATCAAAAATCTCTCTGAAAATCACAAACGTGCACACGCACGCGGCGGTGGCACAGGCGAGGCCCGACAGCGGGGACGGATGCCCCAGTGACACGAGTTCGGCAGGGAGATCCCCAGCACTGCCAGCTGCCAGAAAGACTGCTGGGAACCCCACATCACGTGCCTGGGAGCACCAAGGGCCCACAGAGCCAGCAAATCAAGAGGGGTAAGGAGGCTACACCAGACTAAAGACACATCCGCAGCCCCTCACGGACAGGCTAAAATGTCGGACCAGGATGCCGCCACAGCGTCATACTGGATGAGCTGGAACTGCCGCACCATCATCGAGAGGGGTGGACGCCTCTCGAGGACACAATCAGCCCAATAATAATGAAGGTGCTGCGTCACAAGTCATGCCCATGCCAAATCCATTTGAAATAAGGGACACCTCGAACCTAGGACCTCGCTGGGCTATATGGCTTTGAGACTTCAAGTTCTACGCAGGTGCCATAGGTCTAACGGACGACGCAAGACTAAAAAACATGCTTTTAATGGCAGTGGGATCAGCAGTGAGAGACATTGCAGATGAGCTGCTTAACGTAGAGACAGTGAGGTACGGCGAACTCCACGCCAAACTATCTGAATATTTTGCGCCCCACACAAATGTGGATTACGAACGGCATATCTTCCACACGACCAGACAGGAGAAAGGGGAATCCATTGACAACTTTGTCATGCGTCTCCGTGTCAAGCTGAAACACTGCGAGTTCCACAGATATTCCAATGAAGAAGCTCTCAGATCCCAGGTGATCGCCGGCTGCCTCTCACAACCGTTCCGGAAGCAGCTGTTGCAGAAACAGAGGTCCTTGGAGGAAATCCTGGCACTAGCTCGCATGGAGGCGGCAGTCGACTCCCAACTCGACAACCTGGGTAAGGTCTCCATATAACAGCACACTGAAAGTCCGGACACAGTCAACAAATTGCAGGCCACCCCCATCCAAGGAGGCAAACGCCCAGAAGCCACGTGCTACAAATGTGGATATGAATACCCTCACGCAGGGGAATGCCCAGCGCTAGGACAGCAGTGCGCCGCCTGTGGTGGCATGGACCACTGTAGGGCCATGTGCAAAAATGCCCCCGCACACACCCCAGGAAAACCTTGCATGCAGGAAAGGCGCTGATACAGCCGTCAAAGCCCACAGAGACCCAGAGGCGAGATCGACCATCAAAGCACGAGAAGAGAGGACAGAGACTGGAAAGACCGCTACACCCGAGAAGACAGACGGCCATCGGACGAGACCAGACGTTCACAAAGAAGGCGATTTGTGCGATACATTGAAATGCGCTCCCCCACCAGCAGTGACACGCCATCATCAGGTGAAGACCAAAGGAAAAAGGGCTAGAATGGGCTCTAAACAGCAACACCACCGCGACCCAACACAGCCCCATACTCACACTACATGTCAACAACACCCCGCTAAAGTTTTTGATAGATCCTGGAGCAACAGTCAACATCATCAGTGAGCAAGCTTATGAGTCGCTCACACCCCCACCGAAAGTCAAGAAGGCAGTCGTGGACATATATCCCTACGGCGCCACGACGCCTCTAGCGTGCAAAGGTACAATCACGGCATGGTGCACCCACAAGGAACATGCAGCGAAAATACCGTTGCACATTCTAAAAACGGAGGCCAACAGCGGCTGTATTCTAAGTTTCAGAACCGCCGTGGACATGGGTCTCGTGCACATTTTATACCAGATGATGGCACATAAATTCTTTGCCAGACCGGAGGCAATTGAATCAACCTTCCCAAAACTATTTGCTGGTCTCGGCAAACTCAAAAATCGCAAGGTGCACCTACACATAAACCCAGCCATTCAGCCCGTAGCTCAACATTATGGAGGCATTCCTGTCAATATCCAAAGACAGGTGGAGCAGGAGCTCGAGAAACTCATCAAGATGAACGTCATTGAACCTGTATCGGGCCCCACACCCTGGGTATCACCCATTGTCCCCGTGCCTAAGAAGTCACTAGACGGGTCTATACGGCTGTGCGTCGACATGCACAGAGCCAACATGGCCATCGAGAGAGAGCAGCATCAAGCACCCAGAATCACCGACATGATTCACCTGTTGCATGGTGCAAGGATCTTATTGAAGCTAGATCTAACGAAAGGATATCATCAAATCGAAATAGCACCAGAATCCCGTTACATCACCACATTCGTGACACACCTTGGCCTATTCCAATATAAACGTTTGAGTTTCGGCATCTCATCTGCTGCTGACATTTTTCAGGAGGAGATTCGAAGGGTGATCAGGTATGTCCCGAACTGTTTGAATTATTCTGATGATGTCCTGGTGTATGGCAAGACGCAAGAGGAGCATGACATGGCACTACACAGGGTGTGTCAGGCGCTAGAAGAAGCGGAATTGACGCTAAACAAATCTAAGTGTGAATTCTCAAAAGGATCCCTGAGGTTCTTTGGACATATCTTCTCAGACAAAGGGATGAGACCGAATCCGGAAAAGGTAGCTGCACTCAATGCGGCCACCCCTCCTGAGAACACGACTGATCTGCGCTCGTTCATGGGCCTGGCCAGTTACTGCTCCAGATACTTGAAGAACTATGCTACAGTGAGCAATCCCTTGCGCCTACTCACATGCAAAGACGCCCCGTTTATATGGTCCAAAGACTGCCAAGTGGCCTTCGAGGCAATCCGAAATGCCATTTCCCAGGCGGACGACATGGCATACTTTGATGCCCGAAGAGACACCGAGATAATAGTGGATGCCAGTCCAGTAGGCCTCGGCGCAATATTAACGCAACTCGACCCGACAGAGCCACGCAACATCTACATAGTGGCATACGCCAGCAGAAGCCTGACCGCCACGGAACAGGCGTATTCGCAGGCGGAAAAGGAAAGTTTGGCAGTAGTTTGGGCTTGCGAGTATTTTCATTTATTCCTGTTCGGGAAGGAGTTCACCGTAATCACCGATCACCAGGCACTGCTCACCATCTACGGTGATCCCAAGGCCAGAATGCCGCCAAGAATAGCCAGATGGGGTCTGCGGCTCCAGGATTACAAATTCACGATAAAACACCGCCCTGGAAAGGAAGATAACCCGGCGGATTACTTGTCCCGTCACCCCACAGCCTCGACCGCATCCCGGCAGTCCAGCGCAGATGCATATATCAACTATGTAATCCACCATCTCCAACCACTGCCCGTGGAGTGGACAGAACTGACGGCTCAGTCAGAAGCAGATCCAGCCTTTCGAGTAGTGAGACACTGCCTACAGACAGACAGGAAACGCCTCATGAGACAACAAGCCAGGACTGAATCGGATGCGATGCAGGAGGACGTCAGGTGGCTGGACCAGGTTCGGGATGAGCTAACGGTGGTGGAAGACCACATACTGTTAAAGGGGTGCAAGGTGGTCATCCCACGAACCTTCCGGGAACGGATAGTTGACCTGGCTCACAAGGCTCACCGGGCAGTGGTAGCAATGAAGCGTCTCCTTCGACAGAAGGTGTGGTTCCCACAACTGGACCGCATGGTAGAAGCCATCGTGGGAAGCTGCAGCACATGTGCACAAGTGGCTCCACCACCACACCCAAACCCACTACAGACTTCAACGCTCCCAAAACAAGTGTGGGAAGAACTTGCAGTGGATCTCTTTGGACCGCTGAGCGATGGCTCCCATGTAGTAGTACTCATGGACGAACACTCTAGATTCCCAGATGCACAGATTGTTGAAAGCAGCGCAACCTCAAGCGTGATCCCAGCACTCGACAGGATGCTATCAGCATATGGCATCCCCAAAATCATTAAATCAGATAACGGTTCCACATTCGTCAGCCATGACTTTCAACGCTTTGCCAGATACACGGGTTTCCAACATCGCAAGATAACCCCTCGCTGGCCCCAGGCAAATGGGATGGTCGAGAGGTTCATGGCAAGCATCAAGAGGACCCTACACATTGCCCATATCCAAAACAAGTCGTTTGAGCAAGCCCTCAACCAACTGCTCAGGGAATACAGGCACACGCCACACAGCACGACAGGGATATGCCCTGCAGATTTACTGTTCAGAAGACCAATTGCCACAAGATTACCAGAAGACCCCCGACACAAGGAACCCACAGCACTAGAGCAGGAAGCCCGAGTCAACGATGAAGTGAGCAAGGCCAACACGAAGGAAAGCACAGACAGGAAGAGGCGGCCTGCGAAAACATCATACAACCGGGCGACGAAGTCTGGTTCAAACAGCCCAAGAGTAGGAAAGAGGAAGCCACCTTCGCACCCACCCCCCTTATTGTAACACACACCAAAGGCACTATGGTCACAGCTCAGAGAGATGTCTGTTCGTCGGTGACCAGAAACAGCTCATATTTCAAACGAGTGGTACCTCACCAACCTGACCGCAAGGAAGGAGACCGAGACCGCGAAGCTGACAGAGCTCGCGAAGAGTCATACCATGGAGATGGGGAAAAGTCAGAAAGAGAGGAAAACTTTACCCCGCTACGGTCCGAGAGGGCTACTCCGGACAGGTCAAGGCGCCCCCAGAGGAGCCGCATGAAGCCACTTCGCCTCATAGAAGAAATGGGGTAAGAACTTGTGAGAATGAACTCTCATGTTAAAAAGGGGGGAGATGTTGGCATGCCCACATCGTTATGTGGGTTGGCCGCAACGCGCGAGAAAGCGCCGGACATGATATGGGGGAAAGGGAGGGGTGGGTCCGGGGTTGCTGCAGTTGCTGCCTGTTAATCAATAAAGTAAGTTCACCTGCAACCCGCCTCCTGCGTATCATTGGCAGAGCAAGCGCCTCGGGGCCCTAGCATACGGTGCCCTTATAACAGCGGTGTAATGAATTATTGTAGTTGTACAGAAAATGAGTGTAGCTGTGCAGAATAAAATAAAACAGCATTATTTATTCTAGGAGTGCAACACTTTAGCATAGCTGTACAAGAAGTTAACCTAGCTGCAACATTCAATCTATCTGTGTATAAAATCAATCTAGTTTCGTGACTAATAATCTAGTTGTGTAGCAAATTAGTTTAGCTGTGCAGAATAAAACTAAAGGGTTGTAAAAGAGTTGACAGTCATCGGTACTGACGGCAGATTGTGTTTGCTGTGTCTGGAGCAGGTATCCCTTTAATCCACCAGAGGTAGAGCACCAGAGATGGCGCTACTTAACTCCAAGATCGTCGTGAAGCGCCGGCAAGAAAGCGTTGGCAAAGCCTTGCCAGTCACTGGTACTGATGGCAGACTGCCTTTACTGTGTCTGGAGCAGCTATCCCTTTAGTTCACCAGAGGGGGAGCGTCAGAGATAGAGCTACTTAACTCCAAGACCAGCGCGAAGGTGTTGGCAAAGTGTTGGCAGTCACTGGTAGTCTGCCGTGAGATGCGGATCTGTGGAACAAGAAAGTGAGGACTGAGGTTTTCTTGGCAGCTGTGTTACACTGTACTCCCCCTGACGCGAGTGGTCGGGTAAGACGCTCTTCCACACTGTTTCAGTGGTTTGCCCTGCCTTTGTTTCGTAATACTGATTGTGAAAGCTATTCAGCTAACTGTAACTGTTGCGCCTGGTATGGCACATGTGTATGCACTTAGAAGTAATCCTCAATCGGTATTTAATTATTAACAATTTGCCACAGCATTCGGCAACAGTCTGTGTGATACAAGGATAGAGCAGATGGCGGATGAGCCCTCAGAGGGTCCGAAAGAGGTTGTGACTAATCCCCCACCGACTGAGATAAAAGCAGGATGGGAGACTAAATATGATCTACAGACCAAGTTCTTATCACCAGCATGCTGCACCACCTGTGTACGAAAGTTGGCAATGACAGAAATAACAACCAACTTTCAATAATCTAATCAGCCCTCTCTAGCGGGGCTAGAATTGGGTTTGATATTGGGAAATGATATTCCAGACACTGCTATACTAGCCGGAATTCTAAACCTGGATACTGAAATGATTGATGAAACTAACCCCATTATCGCAGCCCGGGATTTGTGTGTAGAGACTGAATCAATTGACCCAATCCCTTGCCAGGATGCATTATCATTCAAAGATTTAATGAGGCCTGCACAGTTTTTGCAGCAGTAAATCATTAATGAGAATTTGTGGAGCTAGTAGTTGTGGGGGCAATCCTTGTATCTGTAGCAACAGAGAGGAAAGCAGGAGATACTGGGGGGGGCTCAAACAGAGCTGAGAATAGCAACTAATGCTTATGGAATTGCATATTCGCCGTTTCTTCATGACTCCCCAACACTATCCTCAACCTCCTCCTAGAGTGCCTCTGTCTTTTCATATCAAGTGCCTAGACAGACTCGAGGGTGCGAGACCCATGTGGGGGGTACCATTGATCCTGCCACATCGTCTAATACCCTTCATTTTGCACTGCACTGGCTGATAAACTGTATGAATCGATAGATGGCAAAATACATGACTATATTGCTTTATTGACTTGGCAGAAAAGGTTGCATGGATGGAAGGCTTCTAGATGGCTTCTAAATAGCCAACCAGGCTAGCGCTACAACGGGAGAATGAAGAGTGGCAGTTACAACATGTACCAGTGATTGATCCAAGTGTGCCATGCCATCATTCTCAGACCCAATGCAGTGCCTGACACCTAGTATAAGGGAACACACTTTGAATTCTCAATAGGAACCTGGGGGGCAGTGCAGTCCGCAATGCGGGATTCAGGATCAGGCCCCAAGTCCTCTTATAATGGTTATTGAAGATAACCTAAGCACGGCCAGTTACCAGTAGAAGATAATTACCCCATCTTCAGTGATGGGAACAGAACAACACCTAGGCCCAAACAAGGCAAGCAAACGAATATAAAACTAAAAATCTAATTGGTTGGCAAAAGGCCAGAAATATGGGCTCTAGAAAATTCTTAAGATCTTTACATAACTCCCCCAGTGTGGACGGAGGAGATACCCATCAGTCCAAACCCCCAGCTAAAATAAGGAAGCAGAAAAAGAGAATTGTACAGCCGGTAGCAGAGATAGAAGAAATAATGAAACTGCAGAGTTGATGGATCTGTTGGTGTATTCTCTGCTCTCTCCTCTTTACCGTGCTTTGATTACAGCTAGACAAGCTATGGATGGCACCGCTGGCCATGAGGCTGATCCGAAAGTCAGAGATTCTGAGTTAAAGCCTCTGGTGGGACTAGGCAATAGAGGCTCTGTGAAAGAAAGTGCTGAATTCTTGACACTGGAACAAAGGAGGTTTAAACTTGGGCAGCTCCTGCTGCCAACTGGGAGCCCTAGCCCTAGCTCCTTGAAAGAATCCTTTACTAAGAAACTTGTACCAGAGGCACCAATGGGTATCCTCTTAGAACAGCTCCCGGTGTGCAGCAACCAGATAATATTGAATAGAGGAAGGGTGCTGGACCATTCTGACATTATTCTGCAGTTGAGATCAATTGCCTTGAGAGATATTAACCATGTGGAATTTGTAGACAGTGACGATCAAGATAGAGTATTCTCTCCGGGGCCTGTAAATGATTACAAGCTATCCCAAAATCCTGTTAAACAGAGATCGAAATGAGGTCCTGGAACACCAGAGGTTTTGTGCATTTGTTTCCAGCAGGAGGACCCTTGTTCGACCAGAATGATATTCTCTGTCTCCAAGAGACATGGTTAACAATTCCACCTGTCATCGACAGCTTTTCTATTCTGTTGAACCAGGCGCAGAGAGGCACAAAGGAGCGCACTGCCTCAGGGTTGATGAAAATAGTTTGTAATAACCTGGGAAATTACAGGAATGGCTTACACCAAATATGTTTATTCAAGTAGTCAAGTTGAAGTGTGACAAGAACAGGTATCCGGGTTTGGAATGTATGTGTTGCTACTATGGAACGTGGCTGCAATTTCTGTGAGTGCCTTTATGGATGCAGTTGCTACAATCCTTGATGAATACTGGTCTGATAATATGATCAAAGGTATAATTCTTTGTGGGGATTTGAACATACATCACATGCACTGAGCTGGATGTTCAATTTTTGACTCAAATGTAAGGCCGAGCAGGATGCTGAGCTAGAGGGAAGCGCTGGGCAGCCTTTATGGGGGAGTGGGGATTCACTTGTTTGAACGGTAATATCAAGGGAGATGCCCCTGCAAATTCAACCTAGTGCAGGGAACAGCAACAATCAATTATTGATTATGTGTATATGTCAGCTAACATTGCCCCTTTGGTCTCTTCCATGCAAGTTATCTATTCCCTGCATAGTGACCATAAAACCTGATCTCTAGGGTGCCTATTAGCATAAGTAAATATGCACCTATCGCCTTGGTGAGAAGTGGGAGGAATCACCTTATCTGGAAAGAAGTACCTTAATACTTGGCTCACTAAGAGATATGAGTATAAAGGAGAGTCAACAAGATCAAACCCAGAGTCGTGTGTCCCTTTCCTGAACCAGTTTGATGTTCTAAAGACAGGAGCTTTTAAACCATTGTATAGACATAAGCATGCCCTTGACTGAAAAATTGGTATGAAAAAATGACAGCTTCGCTTGGACATCAGGGCTCTAAAAGGAACAGAAACAGCAAGGGATGATGGAAGGAAGTTGAAATATCAGAACTGGCCGCAGGAACACAAAATACAGATGAGGCAGAATGATGCAGCAGCAATGTTAAATTCAATTTCCTCTCCAGTACAAGTCTGGAAACTGATTAAAACTCAATTTAATGTTAATCAATTGGCCCTGGAAAACCTGGTGGCTGAAGAGAAATGGATTGAACACTTCTCAGCCATCTACGCCCACTGCCATGCTGTAAATACACACAAGGCTATATGGTCATTAGAGGTAGAGAAGGAATACAATTAGATGCCTGATCAGTAAAAGCAGCAACTCCAGAGCCCCTGGATTAGATGGGCTGTCTAACATGATATTAAAGGACCATATAGATGCATGAGTCTAAGTTCCATTTACAATCTTAATCCAGATTTTGAAACTTCGAATGCTTCCACTCTCCTGGAAAGAGGGAATTTTGATCCCAATCTTTAAAAAGGTTGATAGATCAAACCCTATGAATTATAGACCTATCACACTTTTGGATGCACCAGGCAAAATATTCGCCTCTATAGTTCTCAAGAAACTAGGTTAATGGTCTAGAAATCAGGAAGTGTTAGACAAGCATCAAGCAGAATTTGTAAATGAGATAGGAACTTCATTAAACTGCTTATTCTAAATGTCTTCAAGGCCAGGTAGTGGCACTTTGGGTAGTGGCAAAAGAATCTACATGGTCGTTCACCGATTTCCAGCCGGCATTCGACAGTGTAGACCAGCAGCGATTGTGGCATAAATTAACCAGGTAGAAATGTCTGACATACCTGCTTGCAATTATTAGGGAAATGTACTCAGAAACATCTTGCAGAATAACGTTGAACAAACAGGGAGACCTATCAGCTAAGATTCCCCCAGGGAGATGCTTAAAGCCAGGGTGCATCCTGGCCCCTGCTTTATTTAATCTGTATAGCAGTGACTTGTGGTCTGTTTTATCCAAAGCGCAAAGTTTCCCTCCTCGTTTGAATGGCAGTCTTCCGCAGTGCCTACTGTGTATGCTGATGATTTGGTCTTCTTAGACCAAACTCCTCTAGGACTTCAAAGACTTCTGACAGCGTTGCCGTCCTTTGCAGTGGACAACCACTTGAAAATTAACGTTGGAAAATCGAACATCATAGTTTTTAAATCTGCTGCTGCCAATATAGTTACGAGACGTAAATGGCCCATTTCTAGTGAGGCGGTGGACTGCGTGGAGTGATGCAAGTATCTAGGGTTTAATATGAACACAGGCCCAAGAAACATGTTTAATGTGGCAGCTCTGAGACTGAGGGCAGAGGCCCTGGCTGCGCAGGGTCTGGCGATCCATAGGAAATATGGACAATGCCCTTTGCGGCCGGTGCTCCTGTTCTAGAGGTCAAAGGTGCTACCTACGCTCACTTACAGAGCCGAAGTGGCACTGTGTTCCAGTGGCGGCTGCTATAATAGGGCGGCCGGGCGCCGCCCCCCAGAAAAAGAGAGAGAAGCTAAAAGAGATTGAATCAGAGAACTTCTCTGATTTAATCTCTTTTAGCCAGATGCTGCTGCATTTCCTTTGCCAACAGCGCGGGGGCGCTGTGGCAAGGAAACAATCCGTATAGCCGCCCGACCCAACAGCGGGGCGCGTCCCAATTTAGTATTTTTTTTTTATAGTTGAGTGCGTGGAGCTCGTAGCTC
Source organism: Ambystoma mexicanum (assembly GCF_040938575.1). Lineage (NCBI taxonomy): Eukaryota > Metazoa > Chordata > Amphibia > Caudata > Ambystomatidae > Ambystoma > Ambystoma mexicanum. The sequence goes on from NC_090936.1 coordinate 665,935,470, forward strand.
CACGCACTCTACGTAGCCCCTTTAATTAGAGGCCTGGCGGGGCGCTTCAGGGGTGGCCCCGCCAGTGCGCAAACAGCGCACTTACATTATTAATCCCTCCCTCCCGGCCTCCCCTGCCATGGATACAGTATGTCATTGGCTGGCAAACAGCCAATGTCATACTGTATCTACTGGCGGCGCAGGGTGTGTGCGTGCGCCTGCGCTGCCTTCACACCCGACCCTTTCTTTTCGAATCTGGATTCCCCCGACGCCGGCCGAACATCAGCACACCGGAGAGGAGTGCTGCTGCAGCACCAGGCCACACCAGCCCAGCAGCGACGCCGCGGACCCGCGGTAAGTAATTTGGGCGCACTGCGCAGCGTTCGTTCGTTGTAACTTGTTTTTTCACTCCCGACTCCGAGTCTCTGAGTCCCCGGCCCGGGCCCAAACTAACAGAGAACTTCTCTGTTAGTTTCGGCCCGGGCCGGGGATTCTGAGACTCGGGGCCCAAACTAACAGAGAACTTCTCTGTTAGTTTCGGCCCGGGCCGGGGACTCTGAGACTCGGAGTCGGGAGTGAGTCCCCCCGCCGGGCCCAAACTATGTGGCCCACTTTCCACTACGGGGCCCAGCAGGTAGGCCCAGTCACTCAACACTGAACAACGTGTAGGCTTAGGCTAGGCCTACACGTCGTTCAGTGCTGCCGAGCTGAATGACTGCAGTGCTGCCGTCAACTTACTTAAGGCGAGCCTTGGTGGTAGCGGGGCCCGCTACCACCAACGCTCGCCCCAAGTTGGGCATCCACGGCACGGACCGGGGGGCTAAACAAAGTAGGCCCAGGCGGCCCCCGCCTTGGTGGTAGCGGGTGGCCCAACAGTGGGCCGCCCGCTACCACCAAGGCGGGGGCCGCCTGGGCCTACTTTGTTTACCCCGGTCCGTGCCGTGGCCGTGGGTGCCCATGGGCCTTGCCTTGGGCTACCACGTCGGGACCGGTACGCAAGGCCCATGAAGGGATTGCTGCTACTTGGGCAGCAGCAGCAGCGCACGCCTGCCTGCCAGTGCCCTGGGCCTACGGCCCAGGGCACTGGCAGGCAGGCTTGTTGTGCTTCAGTTCTACTGCTGTCCAAGTACCAGCACAAATTCAATCCCTTAAGCCTTAACACCGAAAAGAGCACTGTGTAGGCCCAGGTGGCCCCCGGCTTGGTGGTAGCGGGCGGCCCGCTACCACCAAGCCGGGGGCCGCCTGCCTGGGCCTACACAGACAGTGCTCTTTTCGGTGTTAAGGCTTAAGGGATTGAATTTGTGCTGGTACTTGGGCAGCAGCAGCGCACGCCTGCCTGCCAGTACCCTGGGTTGGGCCTATGGCCCAGGGCACTGGCAGGCAGGCTTGTGCTTCTGCTGCTGGCTGCTGCCCAAGTACCAGCACAAATTCAATCCCAACACCGAAAATAGCACTGTGTACTAGGCCCAGGCGGCCCCTGCCTTGGTGGTAGCGGGCGGCCTGCTACCACCAAGCCAGGGGGCCGCCTGCCTGGGCCTACTTTGTATTGTTAGCCCCGGTCCGTGCCGTGGCCCATGGGCCTTGCCTCAGGCCACGCCGGACCGGTACGCTGCAAGGCCCAGGAAGGGATTGTGCTGCTACTTGGGCAGCAGCAGTGCACGTCTGCCTGCCAGTGCCCTGGCCCAGGGCGATGGCAGGCAGGCGTGCGCTGCTGCTGCCCAAGTAGCAGCACAAACCCATTCCCTAGAGCACTGTGATTTTTTTTTTCTTCTCTAAAAAAAGCCCTCCTAGACTAGTACCTACATGTAAACCCCAACTCCCATGGGGAGAAACTAAGCCAAAATAAAATAAAATAAATGAAGGCCTCCGCTGGCGAGTGAGCCACCCTGGGGGCTCTTCAAAACAAAACTGTATTGCTGTTAGGAAGTCATGCGCACAGCAACTTGGACACTTGTTGCCCAAATGCAATCCTCATCACAAAAGTGCTGTCTGAGCACCGCTACGGGCCGGGATATTTGTGGGGCACTCCCCTGTGAGAGGGAGAGGGGAGCCCAAACTCACCACCACCTAGCCGCGGCCGCGACCCTCCCGCATTTGTGCCGTTTTATATTTTCGGCATTTTTAATGCCAAAACGGCAAACACAAGTCACCAGGGAGAGCCCTGGTGACTTGTGCCATTTTATATTTTCGGCATTTTTTGTCGAAAAATGCCGAAAATATAAAACGGCACAATTAGCATGATGCGGGAGTGCTTGAGGGCCGCGGCTGCCTTTCAGCCCCGGCCGGGCCAGTATGTAGTCCGTTTTGTAGGACCACCACCATAGGGGTAGTAGCCTGCCCAACACATGTGTGGAGACCCATGCCAGAGCACTAGATGGAGAACCCCACTAGTGCCACGTTCACACGGCCACAGTGGGCAGAGCGGGCCCTGGGGCACAGCAGGCAGCCAGGCACTACACTACCCCTAGCACTGAGAAGGCACGAAGCATGCACATTCCTTACCCACCCTGGTCTACTGGCACAGTGTCTGAATGGGCATACGAACATCTAAATAGGGATGTGCAGGCTTCGCTGCTCTGTGCCTGCTCTCCCTGCAGCCTACCCTTCCTGGCAGTTTCTCTTTTGGTATCCTACTGTCCCCCCACCTCTTCATTGAGCGCTTTGAAGCATGTCTCTATGTACAGGCGCTGTACATATAAACAATATATTAAATAAATAAATATATCCCACTGGGGTGTGCCATCTGAAGCCAGTGCCAGTCTCGGCTGAAAACCATGTGCCTTCACCGCTCTTTGCTAAACCTCTTCCCTGAGCTGTGCCCAGGATGAACCCTGGATGTGCAGTCAAAGGCTAACACAGAATCGCCTGTGCCAGGGGCTCTGGTGCCACACACCGTGAGGTCAGCATTGCCAGTTGACGCATGCGCACACACAATCACTGCACAATTTCTTCATTGTGAACAGGTTTAACCATTTGATGGTCCTTATGTTGTGTATATATACATTCTTTACAAAGAGGTTCATTTTGCTCTTAGGCTATCTAGGGGGTAGTCAATTCTGTGCCTCCCTCTACCCATGTCCATGCGTACCCCTGTGTGCATGAGCTGCCAGTCTCAGTCCAATTCCAGGTGGGCAGCTGTGCACACGTCACAGAGCCCCCATTTCTATTGGGCACTCTTAGCAGCAGAGAGGCCTACGGTGGAAGGGGCAATAATAACCTATCATCTCATGTCATATTTGGACAAAAACAAATAATATCTTTGTTGAAACACTGCTTTCACTGCTCTGCTTTCAAAGTTTTGAAATATAGTGTAGCATGTGTATGCAAGATGATTTCAGCTGTTAAAATAAAATGTGTATTAGATTTACATCCAGTAAAATATCCATGATGCCCTACTCAGATTTAATTATTGGCAGAACACTAGCAGTATATATTAACATATAATTGCCTTGCAATGTTTGGCTTCATGACAATATGCGCAAAGCTGAGCACTTAATATTCATGTAATATGCTGCCTCAACCGTAACGCCGCCACATTTTCGGATATGAATTGTAATCCCCTTTCCTGGCACAGGTTAATTCTGATAAAATATTAAATGCATTTTCTAATCTCAATGAGTTCATTAGGCGTGCCATGGCCCTGAGAATACCAAACTCCCCACAGGGCTCAGCTTCATTACCGCTGCGCGCTCTGGATTTCTAGGGCTGTTGACTGACTGACAGAATTTACACGCAGAATGAATCTCCCTTGCTATTGGGCCACTGTCATCATTTAAACACATTTTGATGCAGTGCTTTCTATATTCCGTGCATGTTTTGTATGACCCGTGGCCTGTTGCGTTGCATAATAGTCCTTTTGTATTGAGGTATGTGTTATCTAATCTTATCCATTACCGATGGGCCATTAGTCAATGTGACTGCGCCCAGCTTACGGACGAAACACTTTTTAGCAAATGTTTCGCCAGGGTGCATTCCTGTGGTGTGCTGGGCGCAGATCATGTTCTTATGATGCCAGCCCAGCCAGCAGGCTACGTGAGACCAAGAGTGTTGGGTAGGAATTCCATTGAGATGATCTCTCGTGAGTCGTGACAATCTTTAAAACAACATAAGAATCATCTGGAAACAGTACATGGTGAGAGGTATTTCCCTGTGTAAATAATTATGCACCTCAAGGTTATGTACCCCCATGTTGTCTGTCTTTCCCAACCCTGCGCTTTACTACGTTCTTTGTTACCCCCTCGCTCCTCTTCTCTCTGATCTACAACCAGTTCTCTGACTTGCCGTTTCTCCTTCTTGCTTATCTGCACCCCTGGTATTTAACTGTCAGCCTGTGCTGCTTCTTCTTGCTGTTTACCCACCTTCCCCTTTCACCTCGGCTCACTGCCTTGTGTTGTGCTTATTCTGTCTACCTTCACCCCTTCATCCCTTGTTGCGGCCAGGCACAGCTGTAGCACAGCTACACTTGCCAGGTACTTGCCAAGCACAGTGCCACTTGCCAGGCACAGTTGTAGCAGAATTAACTACCCGTTGTTGTAGAAGCAGAAACATGGTGCAAGTTCCTGGGCATCATGATCTAATAGCAGTGCCTGGCAGAAGCTTACACCGTATGCACAAGGCCAAAATGTTGTCTTTATCAATGCTTGTGTTTGAACAAGATCTCAGTGGCTTTTCCAATGCTAACAGGACTTCAGCGAAGGACACGCAGAGTGCTTATAAATCGGGTGCCTGAAGGGCTGCAGCAAATTAATTTTGTAATGTGAGCTCCACAAAGCGCACTTTTAAAGCCCCAGAACAAAAATATTACAAAAATGTATATATTGCAGCGTTATACAACCGATGACTGGAACATGGTGGGAGTTGCTAGTACTTTCTTTACACATTGCACTTATGATTATTCTGGTGCAGCTTCAATGTTACAAGCAGTTAATTCTCCTTCATGTGTGAAAAACCATTTTAGTACTGCTCTGAGCCTCTGTTGCCCTTTCTCAGATCAGTCTCTCGCTTTCTCTTTACAGACCATCAGCAACACCTTAAATGAACAAATCTAACCAGTCCAGGGCAATTGTGCAACTAAAAACATCAAACTTCAACCTCCACAGTGCACCTTCCGAGATTTGGATTTCCCATAGCCTGCAAAGGAGTTCATTGCAGTGACCATTCTCCAGAACGAGGTGAGCTAGCATGAGTCTTTTGTAGAGTTTGGTGCTCAGGGCACTCCAACTCGGCTTGTGTTCATCTGTAGTAAAGAAGGCACACAGCTATCTTGTTCACATTTCTTTTAAAAGAAGCCCATATTTGTGGGGATCAATGAAGTGGGGGAAAATGTGATGAACAGTACAGACTACAGATACAGAATGGCATCTATGACTAGCTGAGAGGGTGGCATGTGAAAATGGAAAGTCATACATATAGTGCAAAAAGGCCTGCTTATGGTTCAATGGAAGCAAACCTGTCCAGTTGGAAACAGTTTTTCGAAGGATAGCATTGGGTGGTGGTTCCCACTTACCTCATGATGTCCTGGTATCTTCCAGTTGAATGGCATACAGTAATTTGTTTTACTGCTGTAAAATCCCACAGTCTTTCAAACATCAGAATACCTTCTTTCTAATCTTCACCGTTGCTCCCACAGTGCTTGGGAGGGGTTGGGGTTGTGTCATGCAGTCAGAAAAATCTCCCTACATTCTAAACAAAGTTTTTTTTTTTAACAGTATTAACAGAACAAACTTGCCTCATTTCTTCCATAAGTACTCATTTGCCAAACAAGCTGCAATACGTACTGTGTGGCTGGTGTCACATTTGCTAATGGGCATATGTGTTAACGCATGCATAGATAACATCGGCAATTATACTCAATTGTACTGGTCGATGATAAGTACAGCAGAGTTGTGTATAATTGCAGATGCTATCTGTGTCTAGTACCGACTAATTATACTAATGTGTTATTGAAGAGCATACCCAACAATGACTACATGATTCCATCTACATATACATGTACATAATCATTTTGCTTATTAACAGGTGTCACTGTTGCCGAAAATGAATTCAGTGGACCAATTACTCTCAAAACCATTTTCCGGACTCGCACACAATGAAAAACTGGAGGTGAAAAGACTAGGACCTGATCGGCCAGATGTAAAAATTGAACAGTCCGCAAAAGATAGGGGAAAGGCTTACACACGCTCATTTTCCATGGTGTGGTATGAAAAGAAGACATGGCTCACTGGTAGCATTGCTAAGCAGTCTTTTTTCTGCTTCCCTTGCCTGCTGTTTGGAGGTGAAACGACAAAAACCGGAGTCACTGACTTAAAGCATTTGTCAGAAAAAAGCAAGAGACATGAATCGTGCAAATCTCATATTGAGAATATATTACAGCTGCGCATGTTGGGAAGTGTAAATATTGCAACACAGTTGGATGATGCCTATCGCCGGAGCGTGATGAGACATAATGAGGATGTGGATAAAAACCGATACATCTTGTCAAAGTTAATAGACTGTGTGTGTTTTTGTGGTGCATTTGAATTGGCTTTACGTGGCCATGATGAAACTGAAGACTCTCTAAATCCTGGTGTATTTAGAGGCCTGGTGGATTTTGTATCCAGCATAGACAGTGCAATGGAACTACACTTAAAAAATGCAACAGTATTCAAGGGCACTTCAAAAACAATTCAGAATGAACTGCTGGACTGCATGCTCATGGTCACCAGAGAGATCATTGTAGAGCAGTTAAAATGCACAGATTATGTGGCTATTCAGGCAGACGATACAACTGATGTTTCCACTAAGACTCAGTCTGTGCTAGTCTATCACTACATTGATGAACGATACAGAATTGTTAAAAGGTTTTATGGATTCTCTCATCTGAAAGACTCTAGTGCGCAGACCATTGCTACTGCCATAATGGAAAAATTGGACAAAGTATTCCCTGAAGATTGCCACAAAAAAAAAGTAATTGCGCAAACATATGATGGTGCGAGTGTAATGAGGGGGGTGTCTGGTGGAGTCCAAAAGAAAGTAGCTGAAGTGTATCCAAATGCACATTATGTACATTGTTATGCACACCAGCTCAACCTCATCATTGAACAGGCTGTTTCAAAAATCTCAGAAGCTCGAGTTTTCTTTTGTGATATCTCTGGCTTCTGTACATTTTTTTCTCGTTCTCCAAAAAGAACCGCAGTTCTAGATGAGGTATCAGATCAAAGACTTCCAAAACCATCTCGCACTCGCTGGAGCTACCATATTCGGGTAGTGGAAGCCATATATCAGCACAGCGAAGCACTCCGTACATGCTTTGAGACCATTATTGAAAGACGGACTGATTTTGAGGGGGTTACTGTGCATGAGGCCCAGTGATTCATTCGAACTCTGAAAGAGAAAGAGTTCCTTTTCTTCCTTTTTTTGTTCAATGACATAATGCCCCATGTCGACATTCTATATAACCAGCTTCAGAAGTGAGACATTGACTCTGTGTATGAACAGAAAGCTACTGCAACTTTTATCAAGTGCTTTGGCAGAGTACGTGAAAGCACTGACAATCTGGAAGCTAAACTTCCATCAGAGGCAACTTTTTCAGGTCGCAATGTAAATATGAACACTTTGAATCGTTTGGCTAAAGAAGTATGTGACAATATAGTTACACAAGCCCAAGAACGCTTTGCATTTACTAACCATTTGGAGGGGGCCAAATTGTTGCAGAGTGACCTATTTCAAACACATGGACAGTCTTTTCCCAATGATGCACTGAATGCAACTGTCCAAGCGTACCCCATGTTAAACAAGGAAATACTGCGCACTGAGCTTTCAATTGTTTATGAGAGACCAGAATTCTGTAGTTCAAGTGGGGCAATTTCTTTATTAAAAGTGTTTGTTGAAAACAATCTCGAAGAAGCATTTAGTGAGACAATGCAGTTATTAAAAATTCTGATTACTACACCCATGACAACAGCTGAGTCTGAGCGCTGTTTCTCCACCCTGAAGCGAATTAAAACATTCTTGAGAAACACAATGACTGAGGATCGTCTGAATGCTTTGGCCATGCTGTCCATGGAAAAACAACTAATTCAAGAGATCCCTGAGTTCAATAAACTGACTATTGATAAATTTGCCTCTCTGAAAAATAGACGTGCACAATTTGTGTACAAACTTTCAAAATGATTGACCAGTGAATGTTCTGTTACAAACAAGCTATTTGCAGTTATTTTGTGGGTTACCTTGAATTCTTTGTTTCAGTGGCCTTATGTATGTTAGGATTTTGTGTAGAACAGTGAGAAATGTGAAGTATGTTTTGATGTTATGGTTGTTGGTTGATAATAAAGCACTCAACATAATAAACTTAGTAAACTATTTCTGTTGCATTTTTCTCCATGCAATATGTATGTGCTATTTCTGAGACCTGTGCATTCCACGTGTTGCAACTTTGAGAAACTGAAGCAATGGCAACTCAGCGTGGCAGACAGCCATTAAAGGTAGGACAAATGTTGCATTAATTAAGTGGTTAAAAACTAAAGTAATATTTTAGCTTAGTTTCCCCCTTTCAGAAAATGCCTAAAATCCCACCTTAGTAAGAGGATGAGCGCATGTGAATGCCAGTAACAGCATGACAAACATGTTTCCATCATTACTGACTATATAATGAATTTCTTTATGCATACACCATAGTACCAGCTATTCTCAATACAAGCTGCTGTAAAATACACCATCACACTTGCAAACGTAAGAAAAGTGTACCACCATTAATATGTAAAACCAAATGCTTTTTTCATATTTCGGTGGGTTTTTTGGACAGTAAATTGCACATTTTGTAGGCCATTTTCGTGGTGGGAGAACCGCCCCGCACCCCCCTTGGGGGGGGTGGGCTCGCGCGCTGCGCGCGCTCGCTACTAAATTCGCCCTGGAAAATTTACGCCCCACCAGCTTTCAAACTCACCAGCCGCCACTGTTGTGTTCCCCAAGCACCCTATGGAACCTGCTGGAGGGTATCTTTTGGAAGAGGGTTCTTTCTCTTCCAAGGGCTATACCAATCCAGTACTTGCGTTGGGAACTAGGGCTGCTGTCATTGCACAATAGCGTGCGCTGGAAAACCTTTTCCCTGTTCAGGAAATGTCTCCTGGCTGATGACTCTTCACTATTTGGAACTATAAATATGGCTATGGAAACGCAATCCAATAAGGGATTACAAAATCGGGTAAAGAATTGCCAGGAAATTGCTCTTGGAGCAGATATGGAAAAGGAGCTCTTAATTCAAAATCCAGGCAAAGCAAAAGCAAAGCTCCAAATAATGGACTGGATTGACACCCAGGAAGAGTGTAATTCTTATAAAACCTCGATTATAACAAGAGGTGAAAGTAAACTGATTGGGCAAGTTCCAAACTATCTTAGTAGGTTTCCGGATCCGGCCTACAGAAAAATATTTCTGCGGCTGAGACCTAATATCTTGCCTACTAAAGCAGTCTTGGGTTCCCAGGTTAAACTGGATTTTGAGTTACGTGCTTGTAGATATTGTGCTGAGCCCGCTCAGTTGGAGACACTGCCATATTCTAGTCAAATGTCCGAAATTGACAGACATGAGAGCAATCTGCCTAGGTCATATTCGTCAGCAATTCCTTTCATATAGAGATTTAGCAATGTGGGTCCAGTTACAAAGTGGCCATAGGGTGGGCGTCACCCTTGCAGTAGTACACTTTCTAAAAAGGATTGGTCTGGTAGCTTAATATGATTTAAAACATATTCAAGGTGTTTTGATCAGGGCGTTTAAAAAATAAAATGTAAACACAAAGGCCCAATAGAAGTAATTGAATTATAAAAGCATGTATTTGGATGAGAGGGATGCTACATTTGACTATTGTTTATCCGTTAATTTTAAACACGCTGGTTTTATGAATTCTAAATTTTAAATGGTACATTTTATTTGATGCTATATGAAGATGTCTGTCTATTTTTCGTATGATGAGCGAAAGGTTTGATAATTCAAGCCAATATGCTAATAAAAAAAAACTAATCTAACAGCAATAATGAATTCATGTATGCAAACAAGTAATGTAACTACATAAAAATAAATCTAGTTGCAACAGTAAATCTAGCTGTGTATTAAATCAATCTAGCTGTCCAACAAGTACTCTAGATGGTCACAAATTAGTGTAGCTGTGTTGAATAACTAAATCTAGCTGCAACAATGAATCTCACTGAACATAAAATCAAACTGGCTGTGCAACATATCTGCCTACGAGACAAGTTAGTGTACGTGTGCAGAATAAAATTGATCTAGCTGTCATAATTAATCAAGATTTGCAACATATGAATGCACAGCAAAACTGATGTCAGATGTCTGCACCAGCTTTGCCTTCACAGATAAGGTTAGCAGGTTTGGCCCATTCCTGGGCTCTCCTTTCTCAACCAATTGCATTCTCAGAGTTGTAGTCTTGGGTCACTTCAACTGAATAAAATAGATAACGTAAAAGTAAATCAAAAGGAAAGCCTGGGACTGGAATGGGGTGTCGCCACTCAAACCCACCCGTTTGAGAATCTTACTCGGAGGGAGTGCTCTTCTAGTTCTGACTGTAAGAACTAAATTGCATCTAGGAATTGGCAGGGTCGGACTGCAGCATCAAATTGTATCAGGCACCCATGAAAAAGTGGCCCACAACTCCAAATGGCAATTCATTCCTTTTGTGACAGACTGTTTGAGTAGTACCCAAGGGGGGGGGGTTTGATAACATGTGTTGCAAATTGTGCATTTTAAAGAATATTTATTCGGTCACACTGGTCAAAACTATTGCTCACATGGTGAAGTAACTCATCAAACTGGCCCACATGGGCCAAAAAAGTTTCCTACTCTGACCAACAAAACTGGCTCTCACTAGTATGTTGTGTTTCTGATTCGGGCCATGGTGTACTGCCATATAGGCCAGTCCGAGCCTGGGAACTGGCTAACACGTGTTTTTCATAGCTTAAAGTCGGAAGTTTTGGACTAGAAGTCACATTACATACATTGCTATAGAGCTGAGCGTTTGTGGACTGCTCTCAAGCATGTTGGCTTTAGCTTGTGCACGACTGCTAAACAATGACGTCTTTGCTGGTGAGTGTATGCAAATATCATTTTTTCATGAGGGAATTGGTGGTAATATTACAAAGCTTCACTGCACTGGTGCAACATTTCCCAGAGTGGTGCAAAATTGCCCACAACTGGTGCATATTATGTAATCGAACTTCAAGTGTATTGATCTCCCACTGATGCTCAAAATGTACTGAAGAGCGATGGACTGGAGCAGCACAGGTTTCACAGTGTCACGTGTTGTCAAGGTGAAAGGCCATCTTGTAAGCAGACTACGAATGTGTATGCGTTGTATGGAGCAGACACAGAGCCTGAACGCCCTGGTGCACTGTACAGAAAATGGCGGGATTACAGAGAGAGGAGGAGATGAGGCCCGCGGGGACGGAACGATGTACTATCAGAGGGTTAATGGGTGACGAAAGCGGGGTCTTCAGCTCCTTCCAGAAGAGCAGGGTAGACGGGCCCCATTAATGTGCGTGCAAAACAATCTCATGTTACAATTCCAGTACACATATAACTATAATAATTATACTAGGTAGGTTCTCATTCTCAGCGTAAATCTCCATAACTTCGCACCATCCTAAATATGTTCTAAATGCTTAACATTATGAATCGGGCAAGTACCAGAGAAACGCGTACTATTTACATACCTTCCCGTTGAAGACTATTTTACATCATCAGGTGGTCGCGCAGTGTTTCAGAAAAGCACTTTTTAATGCCTTTTAGCCCAGGAAAAGCCCCATTCTTCCAAAACAAGGGCTTCCGTCTCTTTAACTTGTATATGGCCAGTTGTTTAGATTCCTTTTCTTGCACCTGGAATGGGACAATTGAAAGCACCTGGAATAGGACAATTGAAAGCACCTGGAATGGGACTATTGAAAGCACCTGGAATGGGACTATTGAAAGCACTTGGAATGGGACAATTGAAAGCACCTGGAATGGGACTATTGAAAGCACTTGGAATGCGACTATTGAAAGCACCTGGAATGGGACTATTGAAAGAACCTGGAATGGCACTATTGAAAGCAATTGGAATGGGACTATTGAAAGCACCTGGAATGGTACTACTGAAAGCACTTGGAATGGGACTATTGTAAATCCAATTGACTGCGCTGCTTATGTTTTGTCTCAGTCATGAAAAAGAAAAGTCGAAAGGATTCCGCTGACATGGCTGCTGAGTTCCACTTTTTTTCCATGCAAGTCATTCACTACCAATCTTTTAATCATGGGCGTGCTTTGACTTCCAGAAAAAATAAATGACCTCCAATTATTAGAAATGGAGTTGTGTGACATCCTTTCACAACATCTTAAATGAAGTTGACTGCAGTCAAGTCCTTTCAGCTCATCACTCCTTATTCTTATAGCTTTTGGGATGATAAATTAAAGGCATTCTCAATTGCTAAAGTATGCTGGGAATATGTGACAGACCAATCAGATGCCTGCTCTTTAAAACTCCTTCCTGAACATGCAAGAAGAGAAAAGGTACCAGGGTTCTAGGCGACATTTTGTCACAAGAACACTATTTATCGTCCATAGTTTTTGTTGTCCCCTGCCGCTCTTCTGCCAGCCAAAATGGTGTAGGGGTAGGGACAGATCTAAGTGTACTTGTGTCAGAATGCCATCTGCAGAGGGTAGGAAAGTCTGAGCTTTTTTGATTTGTATTAAATAAAATGATGGAGGCAATTGTGTGTCTGAAAGGAAGGATTGCTAAACAGACCACCCTTTCATCGGGCTTCATGCCAAAAGCAGAGTGCATTAATGTGCCTTTACTGTGCCAGTCTCCTGAGACTTACAGCAACTGATCTGCAGCAGCAGCAGGGCATGTTCAAAGGTCACATGTGAATTCATGGAAGCACGCTGGAATACAACGACCCAACAGGCAGAATTGGCTTTTTAGACATTTTTGATTAAAAACAACAAAACAAATTGTGCACCCTAGTCAGCATGGTGGCACGTTAAAATGTAAAAGATAATCCATGCAGGTTGTGGCATAGTAGTAGGGTCACACAATTATACAGTCACAGCAATTTTACTATTATCATTGTGTCAGTTTGATGAGCAGTGCTCAGCTGTGACAGGAATATGTATTAGCGGTCAGGCATTGGGTGTTTGCATAACAGCCATCTGGGACAATGGCCTTGAAGCTGCCTTTTGATCCTCCTAGAGGAAGGGTACAGGAATCCTCCCCAGGTGGTCCACTGGGAATCAGTGCTTCAAAGGGAATATTGACATAAGGAAGACACTCTCACACCAGTGTGCTGACCACTGGAGCCATTTTGAAGTCAGCAGATATGGGAAGGGGGTGGAGTTAGAGAAGCTAAAGGAAAAAATTAGGCTGAAAAGGGGGCTTCACCATCTTTGATTCTGCTAGAGCTCTCTACAAAGCCCTGCCCACCCGATTTCCAGTGGGCAAAGCACTCTGAGTATAATGTCAGAAGACACTTGTTACAACAGCCTGGATTCAACCCCTTGCAGTAGGCTTACATTGGGCGAATACCATGTGACGTTTTGCCTGTATAAGGGGAGGAAACTCTCTCCTTAGTTGATTCCTCTTTGGACTCTCAGAAGAAGAAGACGGATTCACTGGGCCTCTGTTGGTAATACAGCCTATTAAAAAGTCCTCTGCAAAAGAGATGAAGACAAGAGGCAATCTAGTCAGATGCAAGCTCTACTCCTTACCCATCGCTAGGAAACAGTGAGGGTGGCACTGCTGTGAACGAAGGTCTCTATGATGCCTCTGTACTCGAACAAGGATCCTGCTCATTGGAAGTGACGGATCCCTTGCAGGTGCCAGAAAGCCTTCCAGAATAGAAATGCAGAACTAAAGAGTTGCCTTGTCCTGGAGACCCTGGATTGGACCTCCCAGAAAGACAGAAGTCCAGAAGCAGCTGAAACCCTGTTTCATCACCTTGAGAGACACCTGGCAGCCCCTTTGAAGGTGCTTGACATACTTTGAGCCACTACAGGACCTGTGGTGCTGCATTTGGCATTTCATGCACCGTTGAACCTTTTAACTGTCGTTTGAACCATCTGGGTGCTGACACGAATCATTAAAGTTGACGGCCTCGTCTAGGCCTGATCCCCGACTTTGTTCCATGGAAGCAACTGGTTCTAACACTGACTCAACCTTTTGGAAGCCATCAACTAGCCCATCTCAAATGCTGACTCGACTGCCCTCTCAAACCATCATGAACCATTGCCTTGACTAAATGCTGACTCACCCCAAAGAAAGCCAGTGGGACTGCAAGAATTGAACATCTCTACAATGGGTCCATCACATTAACAGCACTTAGAAGCCTGACTCAATGCTTTTGAGCACAGATGACAAGAGCTAAAGGTATTTTGAAAAGGCCTCGTCTCCATGGTCCACTTTAAAGGAACACAGTGGGCCTCATTATGACCCTGCCGGTCCGTAAACAACAGTGTTTCCGGAGCGGCTGATTCCGAGTTCTGCAGGCGGGAGGTGTCACTCCCGCCAGGTCTGACCTGGCGGGAGTAACGCCACCCGCCTGCAGGCGGAAATGGAAACACTGGCTCCGTCATAGACAGAACCAGTGTTTCCATTGTCCCCATCCCCATGGAGTCTGGAATGGGGATTTACAGAATTCCGCCTCCAGAATCACTGGGTCACCGGGGTTGTAATGCCCCAGTGATTCCGGCAATCACAGAGGCGGAATGGTATTTCAGTTCTGGGGGCAGCATGCCGGTTTCTACGGTACAGCTACCGCCGGACTCGTAATAAGGCCCAGTGACATTTAAGCCGCCCTTCTCTGCCTTTTTAAAGACACATACTTGAACACAGGTTGCTGGGCCATGCCTGCTTATCAACTCTGAGATTGCTGTTTCTTAACAAAAGCCTGCATCCTCTGTTTTTCTCTTACAGGGGTGGGTCTGTAGTGTTTTTAATTAGTTCATTGTATTGATTGTTTTTATTAAAGTCTCTACTTTTATAGAACCTCGATTGGACATTATTTTATTTTGGTGCCACCGTACTATTGTTGTTTGCATTTGAACTGTATCAGCTCACACGCCTCCTGAAGATGAAGCATGACCTCTGCCTGCTCTACGAGATAAGGAGATACTGGCTGTGCCTGTTTCAACATGGTGATTGGAATTCACTGGGGTAGTAAGGGTCCTCGCAGCCCCTACCCACAAGGGGGCCCCAGGGCCCACAGGATCAGGGGGGCCCTAAAAAACAGCAAAGTAGAAAGCTCCTTTCCCTAACTAGCCGTCAGCGTTCAATGCAGCGAGTGAAACAAGAAGTCGTTCTCTGCTTAATGTACGCCTCACACCCAAAGGAAAAGCATTTCCAAATTGTTACACATTAATCACATTTTGCAGAAATCTTTCCTATTAGGCTTAGTATTGGGACAAATGAAAAACAAGCCCACTGCGCATTGTGTGCTCACAATAGCTGCATTCTCACATAATTCTCACAGATAAAAACGTATGTCTATTTTTATGTTCCTAAAATGCTCTTTGATTTATTGCAAAATGGCGAGGAATTATTGTGGCCTTTAACCTCTTCCCCTTTACCATAGGAGATTTATTTACAAAATAAATGACGGAGATTTACCCACTGATTGAATTGTTAATGTACTGAATGAGAGAACATTTTATTTATAAACTGCGATTTATATAACTGGGCTAGAAAAATGTATTTTCAATATACAGACTGGAGGAAAGCAAGACCTCCCGATACCATGCTGAGTGACCCAAAATACATTTTTCCAGTGTCTCAAGATTTCTATTATTATTATTATTATTATTATTATTATTATTATTATTGTTAGGGTATTTATTAATTTATATTTTGTTTATATTTATTGAGCATGGACCTAGATTGGGAAGCAACAAACCGCTTTACAAGTCATAGGGGACAGTACAGGGTGAGGTAAGCATTACAAATGACCAATGCAAAAAAGCCGGGTGCTAACAACGGGGAGGGCGGCAATTAGGCACCAATGGATTTACAAGTGACCAAGGAGGAAACAGGGGTAGCAGATCACCAAGTCTCAGATTAGGTGAAAAGTCGAGGGTACATTAACAAAACATTATTCCTTGAAGAGGAGGGTCTTGAATTCCATCCTGCAATGTAAAAGGGAGGAGGCACATTTGGCATATACTTGGAGCAGGTTACAGAGGCGTTTGACGATTCACGGGATCTTGTCACTTCTCCCCAGATGGGAGCCCTTCCCTATGAGGCTAGGGAGGTGAGGCTGCTACCCAAAAGTCCCCCTAGGGGTGGTAATATGCAGGAGGGCCTCATAGGGAGAGCCTCCCCTCATGGGGATATGGACTCCACATACTGTGAATAACCTCTCTAAACCCTTTCCTTTGCAACTCACAACCCTGGTTAATTCATCTAATAAATATCCTGAGAGTACTAGTGCGTGCTGTTATAAGGTTTCTTCTATATCTAGATCCAACATAACTTTAAAGAAGAAGATGCTGGGAAACATGAAGAATAACCTTAGAATGAATTACCAAGAGGCTGCAACGAGGTGGCTTCAATTAAGTATGAAGAGGACCATGAAACAACTGGAAAGAGACTTTGATGTGATACAGGGGCGCAGCCTGCTGTATAAAGTAGAGATTGAAGAAGGACTCAGAGACTCGTGGAACCGGAAGCTGGCCTGTAGCTGCACCGAGGGAAGCGGCACACTGAGATACTAACCCGGGGAGATTCAAATTAGGGGAGGAGGACTTTCCCAGAGGCAGTCGGCCCTCGTGAGAGAGAACCTCGAGCCACAGAAGAAGAGGCTCTCTGCGAGTATGGGACAGATCTGACTCCAACATTCAATGTGAGGAAGTCAGTGGTTACGGAACTTCCAGGAGGTGGACAGAGTGTTCCAGAAACTGCGCCCAGACTACCACAAGCACAAAAGTGCACCAGCGCCACACAAGAGAGGAACCAATGAAGAAAGACACGCAGAAGATGTGTGTGAACAAGAAGTCAACCCAAGACCCAGGGAAGAACTGGAGACACACTTTGAACACAGACAAGGTAACAGGAGTTGCAGGAGACCCGTGTGGGATCAGGGGGAAAGTCAGATAAAGCGTCAAGTGTTACTTGGGAGTGCTCTCCCTCGCCTCAGTGATATCCAAAGAACTAAGAGTCAAGTGTTACTTGGGAGTGATCTCCCTCGCCCCAGTGATACACAAAAGAGCAAGGAGTCCAGTATTTATTGAAAACAGACCTCGGCACCTAAGTGCTGATCGTCAAGGCGGAAAAAGGCAAGAGACTGTTCGGAAGCGGGAGCATCGTCCCAGGTTCCCAAGGGGTTCAGGGTGAGGCAGAGGCCTCAAAGCATGTTGTAGATGCTTGTTGAGACCATAAGGCGGAGGGGTGTGCTCCTAGAAACCACACCATGAGCGAGTTAGTGCATGTGTGGGCATGGGGTATATTGGGAGTGAAACACCATTTTAAAAATAGCCGCCATATTGAAATCGAGGCGTGATGCTGCGCTGCAGCCAGTGGAGTAGGTCCAGGCCAGGAACGTGGAAATAAACATATGCATGCAGGTATAGGTTATAACATGGGCAGCAGTGAGAAAGGCCAGAGCCGCAGAGATTCATAAACCTTCCAATGTTTTATACTGTCAGCATTCATATGCCAGGAGGAGTGTGCATTGCAAGGCCATGAGGGGGCTGAGAGCTTCCTGTGAAAAGTTATCCCACGAGAAGGAGGGCACGAGCCTCTGACCTTTTCCAGTTCCAGCGTTAAAATATAGTGCTCAGATGCCCCTGCCCAAAGACCCCAGCATTCCAAAGTATCAGACAGTTCCAGGCCACCGACCATAAAACTGTTAGATCACCAGTCGATCAGAAAGTAGGAATGGATGCTCCCACCAGTAAGTCATGTGATTTGTGCTGCGAGGTGCTGGAAGGGGCAAAGCAACAAACCTACAAACCAGAGTGGGGAGCTTTGGAAGGGCGCTGACATGCCTGGGAATCGAGCTGGAGTTGCAAATCATAGTGACCTCAAAAGTATCCCCCGCGCCCATGTCTATAGGACCAGGCGCTCATTAGAGTAGAGATAGAGAATGCATTGTTTTTCTGCTTATAATTGACAATTAAATGTAGCTTCATGCCTGATGACGTACCAGAAGGAGCCCATGTAGAAGAAGACAGGCAGAAGGGGCTGGGACCAACGGCCTGGCATCCCTTATGGGGCATGTAGCCTATGTATAGGGTCACACCAACCAGCCATTCAGATTTGTAACTTACGTTACTGATGATGCTGTGTGCCCTTTTAACGTGTTGCTTGTCCTGTTTTTGCCAGTGCACTCCATGGCAGCAGAATTCTTTGCTGGCAAGTATTCATCTTTTGTGGAAATAAAACGTGTTCTCCTTGCAAGAGGTGTGCCAGGCCTTTTTCCCTAGTGGGTTGTATTTTTTTCTGGTGTGAGCGTTGAGGGGTTTCTATTCATTTTTGGTGACCCCGACGTGATACCAGGTTTTCAGCAAAGATGGAGGCTTCCAGGCCACATCTCTGTAGAGGCCACACCCACCTACAGTGACCAGTACAAACCGCGCGATCCGCAGTGGTGTACAGGAGCTGTTTTCACAGAATTCATGTCTGCTCTTTGGAGCGACGCACCCTCCACCTTTCCCTGAGTGAAAAGAGAGTGCAAAAGACCACATGGCTATTTTGTATTTTTTTATATTATTATTGTTGTAAGGATAACAAGGAGAAAACAGAAGTGTGGGATCCTTTCCGAGCTAGGGCAGAAGGTGGCACCATATTATTTTGCTGATAAGGGGATACAAACATAGCAGCTCAGTATAATTAGAGAGCTCAGATTCCTGTTCCCAATATATTCCGAGTGGGGGAAGTACTGGTTGTTATTCTGGCTTATTATTTTAGTTTGTTGTTTTGCTGCATTAAAATATTATTGTGTATTAGGTGGAAGCCGAGGGAGAGCTTGGGGAAGTATGTTGGTTGTGAGGAGTAAGACAGTGTTTACAGGAGTGTGGACAGGGGGCCACCGGGAAGCGGGAACAGAGGACTGGTAGTGACATTTGCGACAAAATTATGCATGGTGTATAACTTAAGAGTTTTTAGTATAATGATAATCATTATGGGGGTAATGTCTCTGTTGGAGTATATTTACAGTGCATTGTCATTGTATAGGGACAATATGAAGAAGTATCATAAGCAGTGAGTGGCGGAAACCCGAAATGGGATGTCCCGCCCATGGCCAGAGCAGGGAACAAATGACAGGGGGATATTAGAACACATGTCCACGTTTTTGGCAGCCAAATACAAAGGTAAAATACTTCAGAAAAGGAAAGAGATTCTAGATCTCTGGAACTTGGTAGAGGATATAGAGGACACTGATGGGTGCAAACCCCAGTGCAATGGCAGTGTCGCCCCAAGAGCAGTAAACGCAACAGCACCAGAGGAAGCACTACAACCTTCACCTAGAGGAGGGCTGTACCCGCTCATCACCCGCCCAGCCACTGGATACAAAAACCAAAACATATATGCCCTCACCCACCACTGCCCCAGCCCCATATTGACCGACATCTAGCACTGCTACACCACGGGATAAGAAATCACAGAAGGAGTTAGAGAAGGCATTAGAGGCAACACAAGCAAAGTTGGCACGGTTGAGGGCATTATGGGAGGGGGAGAGCCAACCAGGGTGTTTGGCCAAGTGAAGGACTGGAGAAATTTTGTTTAGACTGGATAGCACCGCAATAAAGAATGTGCATACTGAGAAGGGGAATAGTGATGATCGAGGATCGGAAAGTGTAGGTTATGGGACAGTGAAGCTAGATGATGATGCACATGATGGGACCCCCTTTAACAATATCAGAGCACAAGTGTGGAATGTGCTGCGGCTGCATATCCCAACACACCGGACTTAAAGTCCATAATGCAGTACACCATGGGGGATGATGAAGACCCCGCTCGGTAAATATTGAAAGTGCAGTATATGTGGAGAGTGGGGACAGGAGACCAGTTGGCCAATCAATTCCTCTTTTCTATTTTGCTATTAAAAGTGGATTGCCAAAAGAGGTGCTGAAAGCACTCTAGACGATGGTGGGAATTGAAACAAAGGGGTGGGTCGAGATGCAGACTATAATTATACACCACAGTAAGAGGATAAAAGAAAGAGAGAAGGAAACGGCACAGAGGTTGCAGGCAGTGGAAGCGAAACTGGTACAGAAGTTTTTTGGAAAAATAGCAGTTGAAGGGGCGGTGGTTATAGTTACTCAGACCGAGCCAGCGAAGCAGGTAGCGGCACAAACAGAGGTGTGAATAGCAATGCTTTGGCAAGGAGGAGGACAGGGGCAATGGAGCGGTGGATCTCAGCCTCAATATTCTGAGAGGCATTAGGGAGATCAGCAGCACGGTAGAGGGGGCCTCCAAGGTGGTAAGGGGGGATCTATGTGATCATTGCGATGGACGAAAATGCCAACTTTTTTTAACCCTTTACACCAAATATATATGCGGGGGGAGCCCCCCGCATTAATATTATACTGTAACCCCCCCACATATATATATGTGGTGTAAGGGGGGTAAAAAAAGGCAGCATTTTCGGCCATCGCAATTCCCAGGTTTACATTTGTGTACGATTCTGTAAAGGGTGTCAGGTGGATTTGAAGGCATGGGTCTGAGAGGGGGAACAGGGCAGAGACAGTGCTGGAGCTATGGGAAGTGGAGGCACTTTGAAAGGGAATGTAGAAGCAGAATGGGAGTGGGATACAATCCACATGCCCCTGCTGGCACAATGCAACAACAGCAACACTTCCCTGCACTGCCGATGGCCACTTCCACCCCATACAAAATGAACCAGGCCTATAGACAGTTGCCACTGCGACCCCCGCATATGCACCAGCAGACCCCATCTGGCACCCCAAACCAGATCACACCAATGAACCAATAATATGGCGCCCCCATGCCTGGAGGCAATGCTGTCCCAAATAGAACAGTGGCTCCATACAGAGGAGTGAGTATCATGGGAGGTAACCCTTTCACCTTCCCAGGAACTAACACATATCCTGATTAGGACAGCCCATCAATGCCCGGTCCTGACCATGACTACCCACCCTGACGAGGAACCCTTGGTGGGTGCTGAGATAGGAAATAAACAATTCATCTTTATGGTCCACACAGGTGCCACTAAATCATGTCACTAAATCATGCATCAGTGAAGAAAACCTCCTATTATCCGGTGAAACACTCAACACACAGGGACTCTCTGGGGCTGTATCAACGGTTCCGAAAACAGAAGTGGTAGCAGTCAAGATAGGCAGGAAAGTGGTGTGCACACCCTTACTAGACTCAGAATCCCCCCCAGTAAACTTGCTGGGGCATGACCTCCTCAGCAAGTTCAATATGACCATTTCTTTCACAGATCAATAAGTAGTGTGCGGTACACAAGGGGGGCGTTGCTACAGGGCCATGTAAGAAGACGTGTTCCCAGTGGAGTGCCTGCTGATCCTGCAATGATCTGGACATGAGCTGTACACAAAGGTGTCTATGACTGAATAAATTAAGTGTGGAGGCTTGTGAAACTGTACGGCATAGCTGGAGAGTAATCCTGAACTGATTGGCACCATGGCTCCTGAACACTGAGTCCAGAGAAGATTGCCATGGCTTGTAAGTGGAGGATCCAAAATGGTGATCTACTGTGAACAAAGAGACGGCGCACAAAGATAAGAATACATGACCAGACTGCTGCGGGTAGATGCGTTGGGAGTGGACCGACACGGACAAAAGAGCTTGGATGGAGGATTGAAGAGCAGTGACTCTCTGTTGTTATTCAGAATGAACGACAAACTCCCGGTGGAAGAAGTGGATGAGCTGACAAACCGCATAGTAATAGGAAAGTGCACACAAAGGATCGTGAATGGCACTGATAGATCAATCCATAACAAAGAATGGACACTGTGGCAGCCTATTCCCGTTCTGAGGGCATTGGTGCAAAAATGAAAGGGCTGACAGTGTAAAGGCACAGCCAGTGGCCTACCAGCATACCGTAATCCTAAGAGATACAGTGTAACAACGAGAAACTGAGAGGATCATTAAACGCACCGAGAAACGAAACCAAAGCGTGTCCGAATAACCTTTAGGCAGGTGACAGCAGGGAAACATTGTTGCAACAAGGAAATGACACAGCCGCATAAAAGGAAGTAAAAGCTGGCCGAACTCCCTTTGCATGCAAATACTCATAGGCAGAGGCACATAAACGCCTGCAGAGGGCACAGAGCACTACACAAGGCAGGCCTGAGGCGGCTATGGACAATATAAAAAGGCGAGGAAACAGGGTGCTGACCGAACGACTGCAGGGGCCGAGCAGCGTGGCTAACGAGGAACATCAGTGAGACAGACTGGAGGGAGAACAGACAACCGCAGTGTGTAACCGCATGAAAGCACATTATTTTACCCAGCATTTTATTTTGCCAGCTCCCAAGCAAACCAACGAGGGCATGAAACATCTCGCGGATCAGATGTCTGCATAAACCAACAACAGAATCAGACAGATGCAGCGTTGTGGGCTCAGTTAGAGTGGCACGAACACCAGGAGGGTGGAAGTTGTTCCCTATTGTGCAGTGGAGGGATAGATGACCCACAGACACTTGGTGCGAGAGCCCAAATAAGAGGACTGTCAGCGCCATGATTGAAAGAGAATGAAAGGACAGACAGAAGCAAACAGAACACCCTTCTGATGAAAAGGAAAATAGAGATCCAGGACGTAATACGGTGGAGCAGGGTTGCTGATCAGTTCGGGCGCACCGTTGTTCTCTGCTGGAGGGGGGGGCTGCCACCTCCGCATGGCTGCGTTAAGCAAAACCGAGGAGCAGCACGGCTAAGAGCAGAGCAAGGTGCTATAGAGAAGGCACGCTCAGAAGCCACTACGGCAACATGGGGAATAACGCAGGGCCCGCCTTACTTTAAAAACACTGATGAACAAGGGAAGTGACACTCCACACGGGATGACTGGATAACTGTCGGGCTTGCAAAATTGTGGTAGGTGCAGTTAAAGCCCACTGAAGGCATAGTGTAAACAAGGACGGACCCCAGACAAATTCAAAAAGTATGAGCACGAGGTAGGGGCTCACATCCAACAACGCCACTGACATCCATGCAGTGGTGAGGGCTCAAATTGCAGCATTGCAAAGATAGGACCTTCACAAATTGCATTGCCAGAGACCGCCCCCAGAGGGTAAACAATGCTTTAGGGCCACAAGAAGAGCAGGGGCCAGCACGGGCGAGGGCATCTGACCACCAGACCAGGGAAGGCATCCGGATTGACCAGTAGAGCACAGTGAAGTGGCAGACCTTGCACAGACCTGTGTAGTGAATATCGGGAGCTCCCCTGAATGAATAAAATCCAGCTATAACTCAGGAGCCTGCAACCTGAATTACAACGTGACGGAAACACTGCAGCTGATATCTGTGCTTGTTATTAGGGCGCTGGACAATCGGAGTACACTTGGGCACCGACACAGCTGCAGGGGGACCCACAGTAAACCTAGATTGCACGCACAATGGTGGTATGAGAGGGGGTGCACCAACAGTACTAACTAACCGCAGTTAAAGTGCTGCTCCCAAGCGTGACTGGAGGCCTCAGTGGGCAAGTGGACACCAAAGGGAGGAACACATTGTCGTCCCTGTAAGAATATAAAGAGGCACCTTCACAGCTGTCGGCTGACAAAAGACAGGAAATGAGGGGAGCTGAAGTAGGGGTGTTCCCGATTGACCCACGGAGGGAACCATGGCATCGAAACTAAATAAACTAAAGGGGAAGCATCCGTCAATTGACATTTTCACCAAACCTACACAAACAGAGGAGTCCCCCAAAATCGCATGACAGAGCATGCAAGGTGGGGCAGCCCGGCCACGAGACGATCACCAGATTCTGGATGCCATTGCGGAATTGAAGGCATCGTTGGAATCCAAAATAGATATTGCCATCACAGAGCTGAAAACTTCTCTGCAGTACAAAATTGTCGCCGTAAGTGTAGACGTCAACCTACTGAGGCAAGACGTACGGGCGCTTGTGAAGTGCACAAGAGGGCTCGAAAAGGAGGTGAAATTAAACACGAGCAGCTGTGCCGCTAACACCAGAGATGTCTCCAGGTTGGAACAACTGGTGCATAACCTGGAATGCAGGGCAGATGAGGCAGAAGGAAGGGCGTGCAGAAACAATATACAGATTATCAGGCTGCCAGAAGGGGAGGAGAACCCGGATCCGATGAACTACATCGAAAACATGTTGCTGCAAGAAATTGGTGTAATCAAACTCACGCAAGGGTTCACAGTGGAGAGAGCGTACAGAGCCCTTAGCAGGAAACCACCACCAGGCGCCCCTCCCCGGCCCATCATTGCCAAAATACTGAATTACAAAGACAGAGAAAAGATCTTGGAACTCTCCTGCAAGGGTGGCACGATAAACAGGGCATCGGCGACCATCACATCAAATCCGGATTATACTTTCCTGGTGCAGAAACAGCGACTGAGCTATGTTTCGGTGAAAAGGAGGTTACGTGATACCAGCTTTAAATACATGTTACTGTATCCGTTAAAGCTGAAGATCCTGCACAAAGACAAGCCGTTTTTCTTAGTGTGTGGTACCCAAGCGATGTGCGCCATAAGGGCAATGGTGATTATACATGCGGTGGGAGGAGAAGTGGTGGTTCATGGCATCCCTGTTGACCCTGACATGTTTGTGTACAGATTTGTGGTTTTGCTTGATGCAGTGCCTAAAATAACTGATTCAAATGGGTGTGAGTGGTACACTGTATTGTGTTTTGAGCCGACAGTGCAAATTGAGACTGAGCGTTGCCACTCAGTTTACCGTGTGTTCTCAATTTGCCCTCGAATCCAGTTGCAATTGTTTCTTTATGTTCATGGTTTAAATATTATTCCATAATAGTTTCATTGTAAGTAATGAGTTATTCATGCATCCACTTCATAAAAATGCCCAAATGGCTTTTTAATAACCTTTTCGTCAGAGTCAGTATCAATCAAATGATGTGTCCAAGGTTTGGCAATGCATTTTGGAATATCATTCCATCATCAGGGCTGGACACGCTTTTAACAGAAAATCATACAAACCAAGTTACATAATATATACATACCAAAATGGCAGTGATTACAACGTGATCGTGGCTGTACAATATAGAAAACAAAAAATCAGCAAAAGCACATACATTTAGGGTCCCATGTCACCACTATTCGACAGTGTATAAAAACTGATAACTTAAAGTGTCCGAGCTCTCAAGATCCATTACCTGCCATGTGCTGCCTAATTGTACATCACAGTAATCCTGTTTGATGCATATAAACCAATGTTGTAGCTGAGAATTGTAATAAACATAGCGCATAACCATTACCTGGGCTGTTGTTTCAATCATTCACATAAGAGTGAATAGAGATTATGTCTATGCAAATTCGAAAAAAGTGTCAATGTTAGTTGCCATTTTTAGTATCACAGGTTGGAGGTCCAAATATGTGTATCCATATATAACGTACCCCTCCGTGGCAATAGGGACTTGTACTCAAGATGCAAGGGTCAGCGTGGTGTCCCTGGTCTTCAGTGGCATTATTTACAGTGCCGGTAGCACGCCATGATGTCACATGTACATCATGCGATGACGTCCTTGGCGGTTCGTGTCCCGCACTTCCTGTGTAAACAGGAAGCACGGGAGGAGACACTGACTGGTATATATTGAAGGTAAGTAAAACAATGTGGTTACATACATGATAACAAACTAGGGATTACAGTTGAAGAAAGGTGTACACACTGTTGTTAAAACAAATTAGTGAAATGCTGCTAGGCTTTAGACGTACCATATAGTCAGTCAAAAATATATCTAATAGAGGTGTACAGCAATATACTGAGTAACACATACAACGTACCACCCCCCGAAAACATGACTATTAAGACCGGTTCTGCTCAGAATGACTCTACAATGGGGAGTTCTGCATGTTAGTGATATGGTTTAATATATCACTCTATTTGTGTACACAAGAAACATAAATGCATAATTAATAGTTTAAACTCCAACTGCGCAAAGAGGACCTGCTGCACTGAACCCCAATGCAGAGATAAACCAATCATTAATGGTATACACACCAAGTACTTAAACCTGGAAGTACTGCCTGTTGCCCCTTATCAGGGACACAAATGATATATGACAAAGTCGTGTTTAGGTAATTCGGCATGAAGCATAATACAAAAACCATCTAGCATGCTATGCCAAGTGGGAGTAAATCCAATGTATAGTTTTCAAGTGAAACTATACAAACTCATACGCAAACTCAAACTAAAAGTGTTCTTCTCCTAAGTACCCCAACAAGAAGGCAACACAATGGAAGAGACAGAGTATGTTGAATTTAAACCACAGAGCACATTCTCAGCTCCCATCAGTGTTACGTCTATTGACATCTTTGAAAGAATTGTATTATCAGATCTTAAAAAATGTCATTATGGTAAACCAAAGAACAACAACGTTAGTAGACGGCAAATTATCATTAATCAAAATGCTATATGCAGATGAGAGAATGACAATCCGACCAGCTGAAAAGGTGGGTGCTCTAGTGATGCAAAACACCTGTGATTACATGGCAGAATTTTCACGCTAGCTGAATGATGCTACTATCTATGCTGCAATAGACCATGATCTGACCAATGAGATTGCGGTTAATTTAGAGAAAAATTTGAATCAAGCAGAATAAATGGAATGGATTTCCAGTAAGACCAAAGCTTTTTTGTCCACACCCCATCCACAAATACCTCCTTTTTAACTGCTCCCTAAGATTCATAAAAATATTATAAAGCCCCCCCTGGTCATCCCATTGTCATGGCAACAGGAGGGATACTCCAACCAGTGGGTTCCTATATTGATCATGTTCTGCAACCAATGATACAGAAGGCACCTACTTATGTTAAAGCCAGAAAACATTTTCTACAAATATTGGATCATATTGAGCTTTCAAATGATGATATCCTATTCACCATAGATGTCAATAGTTTGTATACTAGTATCCCTCATAATTTAGGACACGAATCAGTGGAATGGCTGCTATTGTAGAAAAAGGAATAGGGGCCTCCAAAGAATTTTTCATGATACCTCTGGATCATATCGCACATAATTCCTACATCAAGCATGGGACATTGGACATCAGGAACAGCCATGGGAGCAACATTGGCACTGCCATATGCCAATAGCTTCATGTAAAAATTCAAAACAGCATACATACTAGGACATCCTGAATGGTCAGCAAATATCAAGACATGGATAAGGTACATAGATGACATTTTTGGAGCCCGGCACAGCAATCGCACATCACTAGACCTGTTTTTGATATACATTAACTCGATAGACCCAAGGATACAGTTTACTGGAGAAATTGGTAGTCCAGATGTACATTACCTTAATGTACAGATCAGTGTGCGAGAAAACATCATTTCAACTACACTGTTCACTAAACCAACAGATAGAAAGAATCTACTTCCTAAATTTAGTTTCCATATGCAGAATACACTGAAGAATTTGCCTTATGGACAGATGTTAAAGATTAAACTGATTGTTAGTTATCCAGATTAATTTGAAGATGAACTCCAGAGTAAGACTTGGCAACAGCGAAATCCAAACTGATGACACACACACGAGCAAGTCTTCTACAAGGCAAGAGGCATAGAGAATCACCACCCATAGTTTTTGTATCTAAATTCTCAACCCAAAGTCAGTAGATTAGACAGTGTATTTTGAAGCATTGAGATATCCTTACAAGTGATGAAAGAATGAAAGATCTATTCCCAAATCACCCAGTTTTCTCTTACCAGAGGAGTAACAATCTAAGGAACTTATTGGTTAACACCAAAGGTTATAAAAGAAAAGACAAAAGAGTAAGCCCACAGGGAACTTTCACTTGTCTGAATTGAGGCAACTTCAATAATGTAATGAAAGGTGAATTTGTATTTCACCCGAGAACAGGCGAGAAGATACAATTAAGATGTCATGCAAATTGTCTCACTGAGAGTGCAGTATATTGCATTAGGTGCCACTGTGTAATTTATTACGTAGGGGAAATGGGAAGGAACATTTGTGTAAGAATGAATGAACACAAATCATGAATTAGGCACAAAAATCTGTCCGCAGCAGTGGCGTCACTTCAGAGATAAAGGACACAGTATTGCCCAGCTCAAGTTCCAGGTACTAGAGGTCACTAACATAGGAGACTACAGACAAGATGTGAAAAGAAAGAGAGCCCAATGAGAGGCTTATTGAATAGACCGACTCAATTCACTTTCCCCTAGTGGAATGAATGAGGAATGGGACCTGAATTGTTTTCTAAAAAACACACATCATTTTTTGGATGAGACAAGACTAAGATTTAGCTTATGTTTATACACCCCTAGATCTAGTGTAAAGATTTAACGATAGTTTCTGGTTAGATATGGAGAGCTATCCGTAAGGGTAGATACAGGGTTGACCATCATATGGTCGATCCTCAGGAGGCTTAACCATTAGAAATAGAACGAAAGATCCACAATAGGTTATGCTTATCAACCACCAGTTAGGCCTATCACCCACTAGAATGACATAGCTCCTCACAATGGTCACAGTGGGACAATATACAACTTACACCAAACATAGATGTCAATGGTTAAGCTTTTAAATTAATGGAGATTTTCTACATGGGAATCAGTCTCAGACGCATTACTGTCTGTCACACAGACATTTCGATATCACATTTTAGGCAGTTTAATTGCACTTCAATGGCACTAAGCTATATTCGACACTGAACTATGTAATCATTATTTCACATATATTCTATAGTACAGAAGGTAGTAACCATATTAACCAAATATCATGAACATCTAGACTGTGACACAAGAGGTCGCTAGGTACTATTTTCATACCAATTCTACTCACCTACTTTTAAATTCAGAAAGTTCACTATGAGATAGGTATTACTTAAGCAGTCTCATTATTTGGGAAATGACAAGTTGCATTATTTTTAGCGCTATACTGAGTTACACGCATATCACTACAAGATAGCCAAAACATTTACACGAGATGAATCGACCAGACACTCGATCTTGGATCTGCATGTAACATGACTACTGGTTAGTTTAAAATAGCAACGACAGTGCAGCAACAGATCTAACATTTTGTACGAGCGGAGCGAGAACGTCCATGCACAAGTTCATCATACTCTTCATCATAGAATGGTGAGTAGAGCTCAGATCTTGCTGCCTCCGTGGCATTATCTCATAACACAACTCCTTAGCGATTTACGATATTTATTATCCTTTTGCAGAAACTCGGCAATACGCTGCTCTGCTCGGTCTAGCGAAGAAAGGTTAGTCAGTATCACTTTGTGATCACAATGAGTGTGCTGTGCATGCCACACCCTCCCTAGTCCCAAGTATAGTAACAAGTTTAGAACAACAGTTACATCCCTATTTCACTAGTTAATCACTGGTATTAAAATTAACCGGGCTAACTGAAATGGGATTCACAAAACACTGTGAATAAAAATGAATACAATCAACCAAGAGATTAACACCACGTGCAGACCCATATATTGGGTCACAAGGGATCATTTTAATGTATAGCATTAACACACATGAAAATGTTAAAGAATAAGATAGATGCGCAAGAAAATAGTGTTTTGACAAACCGCTCTGACATATGTATTTTCTATGTTTTCTCAATCTCTATATGTTGTGGATTTATTTTGTCTTGTGGCCCAATTTGACTGCATTTTTTAAACAATGGTGTATATAATGATGTTAATATGTAATATTGATGATCGCCTTGCTGTAATGTAACATCAATTTTCACTATTGGATGATGAATCACATGTTGTGTTGATCACTAATTGTAACTAATTGTAAATGACTGTGCATGGATCAGATGAGAATCACAGGCCCTGGAGAAGGACTAAGATTAGTCTGAAAATGCATTGGCATGATTTGCAACTGTACCAAATTTTCAAACAATTCAAACCTTATAAAAACTAAATGGACTAAGTACTATCTTTTATAGAGAAAACCATGTGAAGACATTTAAATGCAACTTTCACTATTTAAATAAAAAAGTATAACCACATAATGCATATCTTGGGTGCAACCCACACCGAAGGCTCAACAGCTTAGGTCTCTCTATCTTGTTCACTTTTGACATGCTCTGCACGGAGGTATATATTAGTGGGTCTGCACCTCACTCACCACCATTGAGAATTAAATTAAGCTATTTCTAAAAATGGTAAAAATCATCTACTAACTATAAGTATTGCCAGCTCACAGCATCTATAATTTAGTATTCAAGTGTAGCCACCAGTAGTACCATAATATGAATTGAAACACGTGCAAACAAGAAATACAAATACAGAGTTCGACCATGTGAATTATACATGGCCCATGCACAGTATTAGGATGTGACCATCACATGTAACACATTGACAATTGTGCTTATGTAAACAAGATAGTATGATTTATACATAGCACATATAATTGATCTCTTCATTGATGCCGCCGGGTGCTATTGCGTCCAGGCGCTCAATCTAGTAGGTTTCTTTTTGACCAATTCTTCTTGTCACATTCTCATACTTATTGCATTTAACAACAGCCTCCACAATTTGAAACTGGATCTGTGAAGTGTCATGCTTCTTTTCGGACCAGTGTCTTGCTATTGCTGAGTTACAATTCTTATTTCTAATGAAGGACCGATGCTCATTCCATCTTAGTTTGACAAGTCTCCTGGATTGTCCAACATAATAGATCCCACTGGGACATTTGATTGAATAAATCATATGTGCAGTGTCGCATGTGGCAAAGCTACAAATCCCTATCTTTTTGCCTGAGCGTGGGTGATTAATTGTGTTGCCATTGGACACAAACCTGCAGTTGCGACAATGCATACATGGAAAGGTGCCTGTGCGTAAGCTGATAGATTTTCTTTGGTCAGGTTGGGTTTTGACCAATTGGTCTCTAAAAGTGATACTCCTCTGGTATGCAAATGTGCATAATTCACTGAACAAGTGCTCTACCCTTGTGTCACAGGTAAGGGTTCTCCACTTTTTCTTGATTACTGACTTAATTCGTTTACTCTGAATTGAAAATTTAGATACATACACCAAAGCTTGTGTTTTCTTGATTTTATGCAACTGAGCCAGTACATTCTTTTGTTGTATACTACCTAATTTTGCAGTTGCAGCATTGATTTCCTCTGGATTGTGACCTCGGGCAACAAACTTATCGCCCATTCAGGCAACTTCCTTGGTATACTCTTCTGGATCGCTAACAATGTGCCTAACTCGTAACATCTGACTATATGGCAAGTTCCTAATCAGGCTTGGCTGGTGGAAACTCAACCTGTGGAGCAGGTTGTTACGATCCGTTGTCTTACCAAAAAACATGTTCATGGCTTATCCGCCTTCAGATACCTTAACTCTACATCTAAGAAGTGAATGCCCTCCTGTGAGGATTCGTAGTTGAACTGAATCCGAGGGTCTATAGTGTTGATACATTTAAAAAATCTGTCAAGGCTCTCTTGTGTGCCTGACCATACCCCAAACATTTTGGCAATATACAGCACCCAAAGGGTAATATAATTTCATCATACTGCGTGGTCTAATATGTGGTCCCTTTCATACTTATGCATAAAGCAGTTACCATACATAGGGGCCATTGTTGCCCCCCTAGATGTTCTGCATACTTGTAAATAATATTGATCTTCATGTTGTGTCGGTCTAGGAAAAATGGACACCTCTCATGATGGACGGCAAATGCATTTTGGTGGCCGAAGGCCAACCGTCTCATGTACGAAACGATAGAAATACAGGTTTCCGAGTTTGACCAATGAACGGCCATTTTGATGTAACAAGGATCGCCATTTTGTTTTCTAACGATTGCTCATTGTTTTCTGTTCAAATTGCTTCGCAGCACATTTCTGCTTACAATGCTCGACTGTTAACATTGTTGTCTGAACGTGAAAGGACAAGGCCGCGAGGCTAATAAGTGTTCATTGAAACACAGCGTAGGCAGCTCCGGAGAGGAATGCCCGGCTCCCTCCCGAATGTAGCCTTGAAGCAGAGCCGCAGGGAATTTAATCATTTCACAGCTGCCAGCCAGTCTCGTTATATGGTAGAATATGTTAGAATAAAGCAGCTAAAGGCTTGAATTATGCTCTTCTTACGGCCCCCCTTTTCCGAGCCCTGTAGAGCGTGTTGGCTCCCAGGACACGAATAGCACCTCATAGATAGCAAGGTCTGGAATGTGACTCTTCCCTTGTATGTAGCTCTCTTAAAAGAGCTACCAGCTACACCTCCTCAGAGGTATCCTTCCCTTCCTCTCCTTCCCCCAGAAGCTCACTGTCTCCAGAGCCCTGGTTCTCTCGAGGCTGGACTACTGTAACAGCCTCTATCTAAATCTTCCTGCCTCTACTCTCCGCCCTTTGCAACTTATCCAGAACAGGACTGCGAGACTTGTCCTTGGCCTCAAGCCCAAGGACCGTATCTCTCCAGGACTGAAATCACTACACTGGCTCCCAGTGGCTGCGAGGATTAAGTTCAAAACCCTCTGCATTGTCCACAAGGCCTTCTGGGGCCTTGGGCCAAAATACCTTCAACTCTCTCTTCCGAAATATCTTCCTTCTCGAGCTCTTCGCTTATCCACCTCCAACTACCTCAGGGTCAGCCGCTTCTCCAAGCAACAAGCTGGGGGTAGATCTCTCTCCGCAGCAGGGGCCTCCCTCTGGAACAGCCTTCCTGCCTCCCTGAAACTTGAGGAGAACCATCTCCGGTTCAGGAAGCACCTCAAAACCTTCCTCTTTGCCTCCACTTTCTCTCCCTCTCTCCCCTGCTAAAAACACTGAACCTGGACTGAATCTGCTACTGGGCCACTCTCCGATCTCTGTCCCTGGCCCAGCCACTCTTCCCTCAACTGCCTACCTGCACTACGGGACTGTCACTGTATCCTACAGCCCCTTCTCCCGGCACTTACCTTGCACTTGCCACCAGCTGGCCCTATTATTTATCTTGTATTCTACTAACCATGTCCTGCACTTTTCCTTGCACTTGCCACCAGCTGGCCCCATTATTTATCTTGTATTCTACTAACCATGTACAGCACTTTCCCCCTCTCCCTTCCCCTTGCACTTTTTCCCAGTCCCCTCTACCCTTGCACTTGCGCGATCTGAATGACACCTTGCCTAGTAGGATCGTTGTCTGTCTCCTCTTGTCCCCCCCTGCCTCGTCGTGCCTTGAAACACTTGTGTATAGGCGCGTTACAAATGCCATATCATATCATATCATAACAGAAGCACTGTGTTCTGTTCAACAAAGAAAAGATGTCTCTGCACTTGCAAGGTTGCATATTGTTACTAGAATAAATATTTGAAGGTGTCATATTCGTCGGAAGTGCCCATCATCAAACCGAGTTCAAAGAAACCCAATAAAGGGGGGTGTTAAACATGTCACAGCTGATTATATGATATGCATTTTGTATATATGTAACTGATGTACGTAATTCGTTCTCTTGCGTCCCTCGAGGTCTAGAGATACACGTCGCGGGGCGTGACACCGAGTTGGCCAACTGAGACTATTTGCTTTGCAATAAACCCTAGCTTTGGGAATACAACCTCGTGTCTGGCGTATCTATCGTGTGTGGTGACTTGCCTTGTTTCCATAACGCGAGGGAACCCTAGGAGCCCCTTTCAAGATGGCGCCCGAATAGGGACCCTCCCCCACTTGTTCCATCGTGTACGTTGTAATTGAGTAAAGGCGGAGAACGACGAGGACGGGACGATCGAGCCGGGATCAAGAGGTGTTCAGGGCGCCCTGTAGAAGTGATGAGAGATTCCTTTGCAGATCTGCACACATCTGATCCCTGATCGACGTATCTGGCTAGAGAACAAGGAGGCGAGGGTCCCGAAACGAGTCAGAAGCCAAGAAACGCAGACACAACGTCATTGGTTGCGTCAGTATACAGACGAATTGTGTCCTGCAGGACAAATTGATTTATCGGGTGAGTCATACCCCGATTCAAAATAATCCTGATATTGGATGAGAGTTGACTTTGCAAAATCAAACGCCCTAGGTAAGGTTGATCATCCAGGGGGAAGGTTGAAACATGCCTGGGGTATTGTCCACCCTAGTGGGGTTTTTCCGCTGTGGTAGACAATCTTTGGAAGATGGCCAAATTGCACCACCTGGGGGAACGCTGGCATATGAGATGTATGTGAAGTATGGTGTGGGAGCGATAATATTCTGTGAGACTTGGCATAGGCAAACTAGAAAGCAACAAGACCATCAGTGGCTGATAAATGGTAGTTTGAGATAGCAAGAATAGATAATTTGGAAAGGGTGTTGATAAGAAAGAAAGCGCGTCCTGCAGCATTTGATATCGTTAAGGACTGGATAAGGGAAGCAATGCTCTGATTTAGAAGTAGAGCGAAGCATGCGCGCAGGTATAAATCGAAAGGTGAAGTAACGGAAGAAAAGGAGGAGGAAGAGTGGACTGAGAGTCTAAGGAGGTCAGGTAGACGTGACCAGTTGAATATAGAAAAAATATACCCACAACGAGAATTGAACATAGCAGATGAAGTGATGGAAAACATATTGATCCATACAAAACAAGGCCCAAGATCAGAAGCGAGGTCAAACACGTCAGTAACTATTGCTCAAGCCCCTCCCGTAGCTCAAACTCTCCCTCCCATAGCCCAAGCCCTCCTACAGCCACAGACGGCGCACTTAACACTTCCTATTAGCCAACCAGGCCCACAGCAGACACTCCCCATTCCAATTGTCCCATTCGCACCTCCCGCCTTGGATACAGACTCTGTACCGTCCGTTCCTCCAGGGGTTGAAGTTGAAACCACGGGGGCAAGAGGCGGGAGTGAACAAAGTGGATGCACGAGGGTAACTCGGAGTGCGATCAGCAAAGAAAGGAAGGTGGAATTGCAGCAACAGGCAGAAATGTATATAGACGGGAATGATGCGACGGCAGCATTGGCTTCGATGTATGACTTCCGAAGAAGCAACGAAAGACAGGTAATGTTGGAATGCATGGGTGAATATTTGGTGGAGAGATGGAAACAGTTCATTGGGAAATTACCACCGCAGCGATTGTTAGACTTAAATGCATTAGCACGCGGTAGACAAAGAGATGAAGAAGTGAGGGACCATGTGTATGGACTTTTTGAGCTTAAAAATGAATTGGATAATGATTATGCTGAAATGTTTACTGCACCTGGGTACAGGGGTACGGATATCGGGAGAGACAGGAAGGAAGGGCTAGGGCCACACAATCGACGGCAACAGTTACCATCGCCGGGGCGAAAGGCGATGGTGGACAAATTATTGTTATTAAAACAGGTGGGGGAAGACTTGAAAGAATGCATACTGAAAACAAGGGTGTTACTGCAGCAAGTAGCAGGACATAATCGAGGAAGAGGGAACGCACAAGGGAGGAGTAATTTGAATATGCATGGGGGGCCATTGGGACCAAATCAGTGTGCATACTCTAAGGAGGAAGGACACTGGCGAGCACAATGTCGACATTTACAGAACAGAAATGGACCTGGTCAGAGAAGACAGCACAGAGGTCACCAAGGAGCGAATGGACCAAATAGGAATAGTATGCAGCAGCACCATAATAATGAAGGTAATCAAAACCAAGCCCAAAACCATAGTGCTCCTAACCCGAGTCAGGGTCAGCAAAACCAACAGTATGGGAATCAGAGTGGGGGAAATAGAGGAAAGAACGGGAACATTTTCAATACGCAGCCAAATACGTATTACAGTAATAGTAGTGACTACACATCGGATGATGTATTATTTCCCAAATAGGACAGCCCAGGGCAAGGGTCGGAACCAGTGTCTATTCCCGTGAATCAGAGAGGACCCTACGTAGAAATGGGAGTTGGGAATAAGGAACACCGCTTCCTTGTAGATACAGGAGCGCAAAAGTGTTCAATAGACCATCACTTGGTTCCGGATATACCACTGTCAGGGCAAAATAATGTTTCCGTAGGGTTCGCAGGTACACCAGTCATAAACCCAGTTTCCCAACCAGTCCCAGTTACTATAGGACCATTCACTGAACATTGTCCCTTTCTCTTAACAGAAAATTGTGGGGAGAACTTGTTGGGATTGAACATGTTGAAAAAGCTAGGTGTGATTATACATTGTACGTCAGACGGGGTGTTTCTGACGATTTGGCCACAAATTGCCCCTGTGTCAGAATTCATTTCTGAAACCTTGCCAGGAGAGTTAAGAAAAGTGCCAACCTGTATATGGGCGATGTATGACAACGATGTAGGACGCTTGAAGATAGAGCCAGTGAGGATCATTTTGAAAGAAGGAGTTACACTGCCAAGAATTGCCCAGTATAAAATTTCGGCAAATGGAGAGAAAGGATTGAAAAGTATTGTTTCAGATTTGGTGAAATTAGGGGTAATTGAAGAAATTACAGGCAGTACATGTAACAGCCCGATTCTTCCAGTGTTTAAGAAAGGAGGCAATGAAGTACCATATCGTTTAATAATTGATTTGCGCACGCTAAACAAAGTAGTAGATCCACAATTTCCTTTGGTCCCAGACGTCACTACAATATTGACAATGATACCTGCCTCAGCAGAACACTTTAGCGTAATTGATCTAAAAAACGCTTTCTTTAGCATTCCGGTGGACAAGGACAGTAGATATTTGTTCGCGTTCACATTAGGGGACGATCATTTACAGTCACGCGCCTTCCACAAGGATATACGGAAAGTCTGAGTATTTACAGTAGAGCGTTAAAAGAGCAGTTAGACATGCTAGAATTACCAGTGGGGTGTCTACTATTGCAATACATAGATGATCTGTTGATCGCTGCTGATACAGAAGAGATTTGTAAAAAGAGCACCGTATTACTACTGTCACACCTAGGGGCACATGGCCATAAAGCTAGTTTGAAGAAGTTTCAATATAATCGAAAGGAGGTAGCTTATTTGGGCTACCTACTTTCGAAAGAAGGGAGAAGGCTAACGCCAGAACGCATAGAAAGTATTTCTTGTATGCCTATTCCAAAGACGCAGAAAGGAGTCAGAGCCATAGTAGGCATGGCTTCTTATTGCCGGCAGTGGATCGGTAATTTTGCGTTAATTGTGAAGCCAATGGTGCTATTAACTAAGAAGGATGCGGTGATGCCTTTGCAGTGGAATGAAGAATGTCAGAGAGCGTTTGATCAATTGAAAACTGCATTATGTTCTGCTCCAGTTCTGGGCACGCCGAATTATGAAAAAGTTTTTAGATTATTTGTATGCGAGAATGAAGGATGTGCATTAGCTTTTGACACAGGAACAAGGTGGAAGAAATAGGCCGTGCGGCTATTTTTCCTCTGCGCTGGACCCTGTAGCGCACGCACTACCACAATGTTTGCGATCTGTTGAGGCGGCTGCTGCATCGGTGAAACAAACGGAAGGGATGGTATTGGGGCATACTTTAATTTTGATGGTGCCACATGCCATAGATGTCCTATTAAATAGGACACAGACACAACACCTCACCTCTGCTAGACTGACAAGATACGAAATTGTCTTATTCGCGCCCCATATCCAAATTATGAGGTGTAGCACTTTGAATCCTGCAGAATTAATGGCACTGCCCATAAAAGAAATTGGTGACAACGAATCACCACCCCATGATTGCTTAATGGTCACTGAGGAAGAAACTAAGGCGAGAGTTGATTTAAGTGACATCCCACAAAAGGAGCCAGATGGAGAGTTATTTTGTGACGGCTCTTGTTTTAAATTACCTGATGGCACGTCAACTGCCGCTTACGCTATCACTACCCTAGAGAGCGTTGTAGAAAGCAAAATAATTCCCTACAACTCGGCACAAGCTGCAGAAATAATAGCATTGACCAGAGCCTGTGAGATTTCTGAAAATTTGAACGTGAATATCTATACTGATAGTCAGTATGCTTTTGGGGTGGTTCATAACTTTGGTCGACTCTTGGCTGAGAGGGGTTTCTTGACATCGCATGGGGCCAGAATTCAACATGGCCCTTTGATTGTACGATTGCTGTCTGCACTCACGTTTCCAAAGCACCTAGCAATAGTGAAATGCGAGGCACATAAAAAGATAACATGCAAAGTGGGAGAGGGAAACGCATTTGCCGACAGAATTGCGAAACAAACTGCCACTGATATGAATAATAAAATGATGACAGTCCAGACTGAGGAAGTACCCTGTATGATAGAAGATGGAATTGCCACTGTCAAAGAGATGAAGGCCGAAGCCACGGCCGATAAGATACAAGGGTGGGCAGAGGGCTCTGCTGAGTTAGATTTAGAGGGTTGTTGGGTGGACAAGGGAACTAAAAATTGGATGCTGCCAAATTCTTATGTGACTGCAATGGTCAAAATGGCTCACATCCCTACCCACATCTGTGCAAAAAATAATAATACAGCACCTATCTACGGTATGGCAGAATGGAAACATAAAGAAGAATGCCGAGAGGTTGGTGCAGAACTGCATTACGTGTTTACATCACAATGTAGGAAAGGGAACAGTGACTCCAATAGGCAGTTTTGGCCCGCCCTCTATGCCTTTTGAGGTAATCCATTTTGATTTCATAGAGATGGAGGGGTGCCAAACCTTGAAATATGTCTTAGTGGTGATCTGTGCATTCAGCAAGTGGGTGGAGGCATATCCCTTAAAAGACTGCACAGCAATGAGTACGGCAAAGGTAATGCTTAAAGAATACTTTTCCCGTTTTGGCTTGCCCCGTGTCATATGGTCAGATAACGGTCCACATGTTGTGGGCGCAGTGGTATTACAGATTTGTGCAGGTCTTCAGATTGATAAGAGATTTCATAGTTCGAGGCATCCGAGTTCGGCCGGTCTTGTTGAGAGGCACAACGGAATCCTCAAGTCAAAAATTAGCAAGATATGTGCAGGGAGCAAGTTGAGTTGAGTGGATGCATTACCGATAGCGCTATTGTGCATGCGTACGTCTGCACAGGCTAGAACTGGGCTCTCCCCGTATGAGATTGTGATGGGGAGGCCGGCAAATGTTTGGTGCGCACCTCAGCCAAAGCGACCGAGTGAAGTGGAACATCCTGTACTTAGCACTTATTCTGGCCTTTTAATGCAGAAATTCCGTTTGATTCATCAGCAGGTGCAGGAGGCTCTACCCATAAAATATACTGGTCCGGGGCATGCGCTGGAGCCAGGAGACTGGGTGCTGCTTAAGAACTTTGAGAGAAAATCATCGTTAGCACCCAGGTGGCGCGGCCCCTGTCAAGTGCTTCTGGCAACGCAGACGGCAATACGGGTGGATGGGAGGAAGTCATGGATCCATGCCATCCATGCCAAAAAGATTCCATCTTCACTGAAAGACTTGTCCAATCCGGACGACCGGAAAGAGACAGCGGTCCCAGAAACGAAAAAGAAACTGCTGCCAGTCCACCGCCGCTAAATCTGTCCGAGCGGGAAGTGAAACTCGAAAAAAAAGCCTGAAAAGATTGCCAAAAAGGGGGAAGGGCAAAGAGTGCCCCAACGTTGCCCAGCAGAACCTACATCACTGTTGGCCGACACGAAATCTGCATTGCAAATAACGACAGATACTAAACGTGTACCCCTTTGGCGGACACCAGCACTTGCCATTGCGCCAGAGCCAAAGACTGAATCCGCATCACTGTCGCGGTGCACACCAACATCTGCCATTGCGCCGCAGGCTGACTCTGAGCCTGGATCTGGAAGTGCACCGGCACTGTTCACGGATCACACAATACCAGGAGTGAGGCAATATGATTTGCGGCCTCGAAAGACAGAGTGATCCACAGTTCTTTGGTGTTTATGCTAACCTCTGGCTCCGCTCATGGACGGAGAAGGAAATAAAGGTGTAGAGGAGAGAAGCATGAGAATTGTGCAAGTCGGGCAATTCAAGACTCGCGGCTCCTCGGTGCGATCATAAAAAGTACGTGTCCTGAACCAGAGCGGACAAGCTGGGCGCACATGGTACAAAGGCAATAGAGAACTGTTCAGAAGTCCTCTGAGCAGTATGAGAGAGGATAAGTGATCTTACCTAGATCGAATAAGCAAACCAGGCTGCAAAGGGCTGGCAGACTAAACTGTTGACAATTCCTTTGAACTTATTGACATCCGGACAAGTGCGACGAAGAGAGATATCCATGACGAACTTTGTCAGGAAGAAGAAGGACGGTGAGAAAAATGTCGGGACCGGTTTCAGCCTCCTCCTGCACCACTGCTGAGAATGAGTTAGTGATAAAGACTGTAAACTTAGGGAAAACGCATGGTAAAAAAAATGGTATGCTGGGTTTGACAATAATCATGTGCTTCATGAGTGCGGTACCACCAATAACGACAGCCTTTGTGTTATGCTATGTGGAGTCTATACACCCATTGGGAATGTTTTTTACCAATAGCTAATATATCCACTACTGAAAGCTCGGTTCAGGTGATTACTTAAACCTTGTCCCCAATGGAAGAGAGACACAGAGAAGGGTATGGGAACAATACGCTATTACTCATCATGAACATGACGCATGGAATTCTAAAGAAAAATAATTGTTGGGTATGCTCCCATTTACCGCAGGGGAAAGGAATAGATTGGTCTGTACAACCATTACCATTAAGTTCTGCATGCAGTGCATCTTTAAGTGCAATGTTTTATGGGAAGTGGAATATGAGTAGTACGGGTCAATTATATAGAACAAATAGGAATGAGTTTGAGGAAATAATTATGAGGCCTGTGGCTTGTTCCATATTCCATAAAGCACAAGTGATGATCCCAGAACCTACGCCAAAAGGCACGCGAAAAATAACACGACAAAATAGACAAGATAGATTGTCCCCACCAGTTAAAACATCTGTGATGACGTTTCGTGTAAGAACAGATGGGAACAAAGATGCAATTCCCCCTTCTAACACGGTGAATTACAACCCGAGAACTGTCCCTTTTTGTCTAAAAAAGAAAGGCTCCTATTCAGTAGGAACATTTACTGGATGCATGAATACAGCGGTACTAAAATGGGAAATAGAACCAGTATATGTGGGAGATCCTGTCTATTTTATATGTGGAGAAAAAGCATATCCTTGGTTGCCCATAAACTGGGGAGGTACATGTTACCTAGGTCTACTGTTCCCGGGAGTGTTCCTCTTAGAAACAGCAGACATGGCCAGGCTAGCCAGATCTAGAACCCATAGGAGTAGCGAAGGTGTTTTGATAGCGAAGGACGTAGCAAAATCATTCATTCCATTCTTGTCCCAGATAGTGAACTCCTATAACATAAGGCAGCTGTCCAGAATACTAAAAGATACCATAAACACAACGACAGATATACTATTTAACATGACGTTGGAAGAAAAAGGAATTAGGTTAATGACGCTGCAAAATAGAATGACTCTCGATGTAATCCTGGTTGATCGTGGGGGAATTTGCAAGATTGTGGGGTCAGTGTGCTGCGTATTCGTAGATGACTACTCCCCTACGATTTTTGAAGCAATAAAGAAAATGCATGTCCTAAGCTCCGAACTCCCTACTGAAGAAGGGGGCTGGGGAATAGAGTCCTGGTTTTGGGGAATACTGCGTTCTTGGGGATGGAAGTTGATTGCGATATTAGTAGTACTGTTTGGAATATTCATAACGTGCTGTTGTTGCATACACTGCCTACCGATAGTTTGCACTGAGATAACTGAGGGATTTACTAAGGGATGTATGCATATGATAACAAAAAGAAAACAAACTTATGGCCGGGATGACAGATACACAAATTAAATGAAAACAGTGAAAGAATTAATGGCTATAGATATTAATGACGATGATGATGCTTATAATAGCATGCAAAATTCAGACATGAGTACTTCAGACTTATCGTCACCAGAGGAGGATACCATCAATGAATGAGATGTTTGGCATATGGCCAAAAGGAGGGTTTGTCGGTCTAGGAAAAATGGACACCTCTCACGATGGACGGCAAGCGCATTTTGGTGGCCGAAGGCCAACTGTCTCATGTACGAAACGATAGAAATACAGGTTTCCGAGTTTGAGCAATGAACGGCCATTTTGATATAACAAGGATCGCCATTTTGTTTTCTAACGATTGCTCATTGCTTTCTGTTCAAATTGCTTCGCAGCACATTTCTGCTTACACTGCTCGACTGTTAACATTGTTGTCTGAACATGAAAAGACAAGGCCGCAAGGCCGCGAGGCTAATAAGAGTTTGCTGAAACACAACAAAGGCTGCTCCGGAGAGGAATGCCCGGCTCCCTCCCGAATGTAGCCTTGAAGCTGAGCCGCAGGGCATTTAATCATTTCACAGCTGCCAGCCAGTCTCCTTATGTGGTAGAATATGTTAGAATAAAGCAGCTAAAGGCTTAAATGATGCTCTTCTTATGCCCCCCCTTTTCCGAGCCCTGTAGAGCGTGTCGGCTCCCAGGACACGAATAGCACCTCATGGATAGGAAGTTCTGGAATGTGACTCTTCCCCTGTATGTAGCT
Source organism: Ambystoma mexicanum (assembly GCF_040938575.1). Taxonomy (NCBI): domain Eukaryota; kingdom Metazoa; phylum Chordata; class Amphibia; order Caudata; family Ambystomatidae; genus Ambystoma; species Ambystoma mexicanum. The sequence goes on from NC_090936.1 coordinate 665,977,984, forward strand.
CGCTTACAAGAACAGAAGCACTGTGTTCTGTTCAACAAAGAAAAGATGTCTCTGCACTTGTAAGGTTGCATATTGGTACTAGAATAGATATTTGAAGGTGTCATATTCGTCGAAGTGTCCATCATCAAACTGAGTTCAAAGAAACCCAATAAAGGGGGGCGTTAAACATGTCACAGCTGATTGTATGATATGCATTTTGTATATATGTAACTGATGTACGTAATTCGTTCTCTTGCGTCCCTTGAGGTCTAGAGATACATGTCGTGGGGCGTGAGACCGAGTTGGCCAACTGAGACTATTTGCTTTGCAATAAACCCTAGCTTTGGGAATACAACCTCGTGTTTGGCATATCTATCGTGTGTGGTGACTTGCCTTGTTTCCATAACGCGAGGGACCCTTAGGGGCCCCTTTCAGTTGGAATTACGAATTTTCTGCAAATAAATTGCAAACGTATCAGGATAAACTCCTTGTGTGCCTTAATGTCGCCTTCATTCAGTAAAAACCATTTGATGGCCTCCATACCAAGGTTGTGTGGGATGGAGGTATACAAGCTTTTGACATCAAGGGCGAACATGATGGATCCCTGATTTCATGCAGTCTTGCTGAGCTGTTGTAGAAAATGGGTTGTGTCCCTAATGTAAGTACTGGTTTTCTGTACCAGTGGCTGCAGGAAATAGTCAATGTATTTACAGAGGGATTGAAGGATGCTGTCCATACCTGCCATAATGTGTGTTCCTGGTGAACACGTGGGGTGTTTATATATTTTGGGCAGAGTATAGAAATTGGGTATCCTCGAATGGTTTGTTTACAAACATTTCCGTGTGTGATGGTTGATCCAACTAAGGTCCTCTGCTTTAGTGAGAATATCATTCAAATGAGCCATAATTAGTGGGAGTGGCATCTTCCAAAGGTTTGGCATATACATTAGTATCACTAAGTTGTCTATTACATTCAGAATATTAATATGTCCTGTCGAAGATCACAGGTTTTTAAAAAACTCTAGTTCATGTGGTTTAAGGTTACTATGTCATGGGTGTATATACGAAATGCCTTTAAGATCTTTAAGAACCTGTTTATAAAAAAATCTCAACCGAGGGGATATTAATGGGGGCATAAATGTACTTTTGCCTCTAAACTCCTATAGTAGTTCTTCATGTTTCATTATGTCCTTGTTCACAGTAGCCCCTAATTCAAATTAATAACTAGGTCTTCTTTTGTTGTCTGGTTATCCTCCCTCCTTTTGGATTTACTCTTCCCCTGCCTTGTTCTTTTTCTCCTGGTTTGTGTCCTAAAAAAGGTGTAGTGGATGTCATAGCCTGGGTACTGATACATCCTTCTGTTGGTGTCTTGCTCCCTGTCCCTCTTGGGGATATGTCCTATTCTTCTGTAGTTTCATATTCTGACCTAGATGCGTTACTGGAACCCCCTTGCCGTGGTCAACTCTGTGGAGGTACAAACTGATCCATCCATGTATAAACCTCTTCATTTAAATAATCGTAAGTATCCCGTCTAAATTTCCTCACTTTCTTGGCTTCTAACTCAGTTTTGTAACAATCTAATTTATGATTAATGTCAAGATGGTGGCTAATTCTTCTTGACCCAGTAGTTCCATAAGTTATTTTTCTATCTCTTGTATCTCAACAGTGATGGTGCTCAGATTTTTATTAGACTTTCTGGATCGTTAGAAGAATAAGGTTAAATGACCACTTGTTGAGTATATCCTCCCACTTTCAAACAAATTCTTTACATTCTTTGCACAGTGTTGGTCTCAATTGTATCCTAAGAGCCCTAGGTATGCGCTGATTTTTAAAATATCGACCCAATGTGATGGCATGCAATGTCCTGTTGTTTTCTTTGCAAATTAAATTCTCCAATTGTTTGATGCGCCTTGAAAGAACTGGATTGGTCCCACTTGGAGCATTAAACATGGTATTACTGATTAAACATAAGATTGGGTCTGCCTCCTTTGTGGAGAAACCCAAGGTTTCTGCTCTTCTGTTTGTCAATGCTTCTATGTCCTCAATCAACATATTTCAAGTGTGCCTCCACCTGTATCTGTGCCGTCAAATGTTCAATCAGGTGGGCAATAGTGATCTAAATAGCTACATACTTATTCATTATTTTTCTCGAAATGTAATAGATTCAAAGGAGCGTTCTGGAGAAGAAATTCCTATGGCACAAGGATACAAACATGCAATTTGAGACTGAGCGTTGCCACTCAGTTAACCGGTTGCTCCCAATTTGGCCTGGAATCCAGTTGCAATTGTTATTTTATGTTCATGGTTCAATATTATTCCATAATAGGTTCATTGTAAGTAATGAGTAATTTATGCATCCACTTCATAAAAATGTCCAAATGTCTTTTTAATAATCTTTTCTTGAGATGCATTATCAATCAAATGGACACGCTTTTAACAGAAAATCATACATACCAAGTTACATAATATATACATACCAAAATGACAGTGATTCCGATGTGGTTGTGGCGATAGAATATTGAAAACAAAAAATAAGCAAAAGCACATACATTTAGGGTCACATGTTACCACTATTCGGCAGTGTATAAAATCCGATAACTTGAAGTGTCCGGGCTCTCAAGACCCATTACCTGCCACGTGCTACCTAACTGTACATCTGGAAAATGAACACAGTAACCCTGTTTGATGCATTTAAACCAATGTTGTACTAAAAGGGGTGACAGATGCAAAATTGTTTGAGGATAGAGCTGATGACAGAGAAATTGTGTTGGCGATCTGCATCCCCTGTGAGATAATGGTGCAGTATCGTAAGGTGCAGTGTTCGTTGATGGTCCTTGCCACTCCGCCCTCCTTTTCTGAGAAAAATCTAGAGCATGTCCCGGTGACGTCGTGGACAACCAGTGCCCATGATGTGGGGCTCCTCAGGGGTGTTCTTAGGTCTGGAAAAGATTAGGGGCTAAGCTAATGTCGGGACTGGCGGGACTCGGGGCTAGCTATAGCCTTTTGCTTGTAGCTCTTGAGCTTCTATCTGGGGCTACAACCAAAAGACCCGTGGGTATAGCCCCCTCAACCCCCCCTAGCAATGTCTCCGGGGCTCCTGCAGGGAGTGGCCCCCGTACGGGCAACACTCTAACCTGGTGAGGTGCTGTGCCAAGCAAAACAATACCCACTGTTAAAAGAAGCAGAGGAGGCCATATGAGACACCATTTCTGTGCTCCTGCTAGGGAGGCTTTTCATTTCTGTGCCAATTCCCTTTACCCATAGAGACCCCCAGCCCTTTTTCTGGACTCAGGGCTTTTTAATTTTTACTCCTGAGTCAGTGGGACTTTTTTCTCACTCTCATGTGTTTTCCTGACTACGATTCTCTGTGTTTCTTACTGTTTTATGGAGTCTTGTAAACTCCATAGGCATCTGATTTTTGCATTGTGACACACAGCACCTTATGTGCAGGGCAACTGAGATGTCCCTTGGACGTCTCTTTATGTTTAACTACATTTTCTTGGGCGAACTACTGTTCCCAAGAATAGTAAGATGACCCCTGTCTTATTTACCTTTTCCTTTGTGGGTCCAGCATACACCACCCTATGTGGAGTGCTGGCGGGTTACATACTAAGGGCCGGATCACGAGTTTGGCGGTAATGTTAATCCCCATTCCCCATGGAGCCCATTCTGGAATGCCCCATTCCCCAATAGGCTCAATGGAGAAAATTCGCGCTCTTACAGCCGGTGGATTTCCCGCCGGCGGTAATAGCGCACATTTTCGGTGGATTTCCCCCCAGCCAAGAGCTGGGGCGAAATCCGCCGAATTCCTGATTTGGCGGACCCTTAAATCCAGCGGTAATAACGCGACTGCCGGATTTAAGGGTTACCGCCAAAGTCGTGATGAAGCCCTAACTCCTTTAACCAATTTGTTACACTAACTCACTTGAATGGCTGGGGCAGTGTTTGTTTTTTTTTACTAACTGGTGACCTGCATCTTCAAGCTGATACCTCAGCTGCAGTACATCATCCAAGCGTGACCATTTTTACAAAATGGCCTTTGTCTTCTTTTTTCGCCATTTCGTGTCAGTTACTTTCTTTTGGGTTTTTACTCTGTTGTTTGTATTGGGTTTGAGTCCTTTGTGTCTTTTGCCTTTGGCGGGATTTAGCCCTGAAGCCCACCCATCATCCAGTGTGTCTGGAAAGGCACGAAGCGAGGGAGGTTCCCGAAACTTCCCTGTCCTTTGTCTCTAGGTGTGCCTGATTGCAACCCGTTCAAATTGGCCAGCTGGCTGCCCTGAACGTCAGCCACCCTGCTGTGTGATTGACAGCCTAGGGCTATGAATGAATGGTAACTTGCATAAAAAATGAGGTTTTGGGAACTAGAGGCAGAGTCGACCACTGGAGGACAACATTCGAAGAAGAAGATGAGAGAAGACGCCAACAGCACCCTCGTGGACTGTGACGTGCCCGTTGAAGCCCTGCAACTGTGCTGACCCTGTATTGAATCGACTGGGAAGACCCATACGGGACGACTTCCTCCTTAGGTGTGTGGGTCCAACTAGCCTCAAGACAGACTCTATTTTGGCGCAAACCCTGACTTGCTGCAACTTTCCAAGGCTGCAGAATCCCAAAACCCGGGGTTCTTTGAACATCTGTTAGTGTCTTGTCTTCCGAAGTGTGGCCAAACCTTCGTGGGCATCCAGAGGACCCTACAGAAGCAGGAAATCCGCATCCAGAGTCCCCTCACCCATGTCAAGGACCGGGAGATAAAGGGACCTCTAACCAGAGCTGTTTGTTCTGCTTTGGTGCTAAGAAAAAGACGCCAAAACCACAAAGAGCTGCTGAATCCCAAGTAACCTATTGCTGCCGAGTCCCTCTCTCAAGTGCTGCTGGTGAACTATTGACTATTTTGGAACAAAAATGTTTCTAAGAAGAAGAGCATCAGAACTTTGACTTTGGCTGTCCGGGCTCCCTAAAGGCCTCCTTCTGAACTGATTGGCTTTGGAAGTGCTTGTTCGCTTGCATGTTTTGAGTGTTGGACACTCTTATTGCTGGGATAAAAGACTGCCTGCATCACTTTGGGAGAATGTAACTGTTTTATAAAATACCAATGTGTTCTGATCTAACCCTAACCTTTCCCTCCTTTAATAACTCAATCCTGCAAAGATGATACAAAATAAGTGTTATACTGACCGTAAATCACGTCACTGATGGGTGCTGGAAAATGTGTAACATATGAATGAATTACTCACTTGCTTTATTGTTCACTTTTTTAATTGAATCATAACTTGAGATTAATGTTACTGCTAGTTACTGCTTTTAAAAAGATGCTTTAAGTATCTTTGTGCATAGATAAAAACATAATATGTAACTTTAAGTGTGTAAGTGTTTACTTGGATACCTGTGCTTACTGATTTCATTATAGAGTTCTACAGCTCACATTACCCCTCTTAAGATAAGCCTGGCTGCTCAGTCACACTACCAACCTGTGTAGTACAGGCCTATATTAAAAGGTGGGTTACCTAATACCAAGAAATAAGTCTTGTGTAGTACCACACCAGCTGGACTACCTAACAGCTCCTGAAACAGGGTATTATTGTGCCCATCGCCTCCCCATGTATTGCATTGGTTTATCTGATCAAAAAGGTAAGAGGGGGAGCTGGAGAATGATACAGGATCTCTGTCCCCTAAAGACATACGGATACTGACAGTTTCCTGAACACTGGCAACCTGTATTCTGCCTACTGGTGAGTGACAGCCCCTGCAATGATCTCTGTCAACCATCCTGGCCAGGAAAGATAGAAAAAGGATTCACCTTATCCCTAAGCAGGGTCCTGGTCCAACCATAAAACCAAGAACTAGCTCTGGGCTCTGCGTCCTGCCTTGAACTACTTCTGAGTGGACTCAACCACTTTGAAATTACTTTACAGCTGCTGCAAGAACCACTGAGCTTCTTTCGACACTCAATGCTTTTCCTACCACATTGAGGCACTGGCTCGATCATCGTCTGTCTGCTCTCCAGTCGTCTTTGGGCTGATGGGCGCTTACTGACCACATTTCATTGCTGGACAATGTTGAAGTGGTTCAGCCACTTTGCGCTGCTGACTCGACCATCGCCTGCCTGTTCTTCAGCCGATTCAAGCCAATCACTGAGACTGCACCGCATCACTGGACTGTGCCGAACTGACTTGACCCTCTCAATACTGACTCTATCTAAAAGCCAAGCTCGATGCTATTGAGTCACCTAAGAAGAAGATAAAGGAATTCACATTGATTTTGTCATAATGGCCTGGTTTCACGAACCTCAGTGACAATTTAAGATGCCACTCCATACCATTTGAAAGCATATCATTGAATGTGAAATAGCTATTCCCGGTCTAGCCTTGTCTTCAGACCCAGAGTGCCCTTTATTCTCAAAGTATGCATTGTATGTATCTTCCTTTACAGGGTTGGTGTCCTCGTGTTTTTATTCGTATGTAGTTTTAGTTTAACTAAGTCTCTTTTAAAAAAATAAATTAACATTGATTAGACAGTTCCTTTATCTTGATACCACAGTGCTATCATTGTTTGTGTGCTTCTTTGCTAGCTCACACCCATCTTGAAGCGTATAGCGTTCCCTCAGCCCATGCTACCTTAATGAAGCAAAGGAGCTGTATCATTCATGTTGCGCCTGTTTCACCTTTATGATTGAGAACACTGCTGGTTTAGTAGTAGTGTGGGGCTGGGTAGGAGTTTAGAAGCCACTACTGATGAATGTATTCATGCAAAGCAGTAGCCACCTTGTCACAGGATTGGTATCATGGTCATGCAATGGTCCACTTCAGAGTACCAGGCAAGGAAAGGTCTTAGGGGTCACTGAAGAGGGCACTTTCACAATATGCAGCATTTGGGAAGACCGAGCGGTGTACTGGTTCATTGCGTTAGAGCATTACAGAGATGCAAATGAGAGGGTGGATAGATGTGTTTCTACTTGGTTCACCAACTTCAAGAAATCAGTCTCATCCCTAATTGTGGAGGGTTCGAAGTTCCAAAAGATACACATTTTAACCATGTTGCAATGTCCACTGAACGTCTGCTTGTGAAATCTGGGAACTGATATTAGGAGATAAGCAGAAGTTGTATGGAGAATGTATAGATCTTAGTTTGTCTCATAGGTAAATAGTTTCAAAGAAATGAGAGATGTTGTGAGTGATGATATTACATATGATCCTTAACACAAATGGTAGTCTGTGATATCCTTCTCGGGGTGTTTAATGTAGTATGACAGATTACCAACTGGAAGATGTGAAATCCTGACCTTTTTAAATTTTTGCTCTGCAAAATTATGGTGTTTTCCTCTCCCAGAAAGAGTGCTCTCCTAAAAAAGAACTCACTTTCCAATGCTCCATGCTGAAAGGTATAGTGAACATGTGTTCTCTCCTAGACCTTGCCTACTGACATACCAACAGCTGCAATGTGATATGCCCACATGACAGCTAGAGAGTAACATCTACATTCAAATATGCACAGACAGCAGTTGTGTAATCACTGCCCCTGTGGGTTTCCCTTTTGGCACTGGGCCTTGTGCATTAAGGGGAACACACTAAACCATTCAGACGTCTCTTGGGCCATCTTTCCCTTACACAATTGGATGGCTACTGTAAAGGGGAAGCCCAATTTGGTTCTTAAACAGTCTTCTGGAATCAAATTAATTCCAGCATGCTTTAAAAGTACTGCCACCCATGTTCAAACTACCTTTAAGAGCCTCATTTGTCTGGAGGCAGTTATTTGGCTATATATAAAAAGAAAGCTATATCTAGTTAGATATAGTGGAATATGAAGAAATACAGTTGCATTGCCAAAACCTAATCTGATTGTTATTTATTTTATCGACTGTGACCTGCAGCTGTACAACCAGGCTCTGGGAGTTTAGTTTAGTTTAGTTTGTTTATTTGTACAGCACAGCCAAACCCTGGGGTAACTGGGCGCATTAGACTTAGAGAACAACATGGGTTACAGATGTTGCATAGGTTATACATGTAGTACATAACAGAGGACAGGAAATAAATACAAAAATAGAAGACCAGGTTACAGGATGGTCTGAGTCAGAGAAAAGTGCTAGAGTTAAAGGATGTACCAGGTTACAGAATGGTCCGAGTCCAAAGGTAGCACAATTATGGTATGAGAGCGAGTAGCAAATTATTGCTGAGATGTGAGCAAAGCCTTCACCTTAGCTCGGAATGACCAGAATGAGGAATCTGATCTGATTTCCAAAGAGAGTGCGTTCCAATGTTTTGCGGCTAGCACAGAGAAGCTTGCTCCCCCTGCTGTTTTCAGGTTGAACCTAGGGATGTTTAGTTGGTGCAGGTATGGAGATCTAGTTGGTCTGGATGTGCTGTGTCTAGTACATTTATCTGATAAGTAACGTGGGGCCGTCATGGATAGGCATGTATGTGTAATAACTAGAGATCGTAATTTGATCCTGTCACGAATAGGGAGCCAGTGACCCTCCTTTCTGAAGGTGGAGATGTGGGCCTTATGGGGAAGATTGAGGGCACATCTGAGTGCGTTATTCTGGTGAATCTGAAGTCTGTTCAGATTGTGATTAGAGGAACCAAGAAAGAGTTTGTTGCAGTAATCCAATCTGGATAGAACCAACGCTCTAGCCAGTGTAAGGCAATAGTTAGTGGATATAAATGGTTTACAGGCGTTGATAAGTTTATCAGTGTAAGCAGTGGAAGAGATAGTGGCATTTATTTGTTTTTTAAACGAGAGTGTGGAGTCGAGATACACACCCAGCGTTTTGACTTCTTCTGAGACTTTTATAACATTTCCATCAATGGTGGAAGACTGGTACTGGGGGTCGAGTTTGTTGAGGCGGGCTTGGGAGCCCAAAATCAGCAGCTCCTTCTTGTCATCATTTAAGGACAGACTATGGGTCGCCATCCATGCTTGGATTTCAAGGTAGATTTCATTTAGTTTTGCAACATCTTTCTCATAGCAACCAGTGAGAGTGATGAGGATCTGGGTGTCATCAGCATAGTTTGTATATGTGACACCCAGGTCGTCAAGCCGGTTAAAAAGGAGCTTGGTAAAGATGTTATAAAGCATGGGGGAAATACAAGACCCTTGGGGAATGCAACATTTGATTGGGACGGGGTCAGCCGTGGCAGATGAGGCAAAGACCCTCGTCGTTCTGTCAGATAGGAAGGACCAAATCCAATTGGTGGCATTCTGAGAGAATGCAGCAGCCGAGGAGAGGTGTTTGGTCAGGATTTAGTGGTCGACCAAATTGAAGTCTTCTGACAAATCCAACAAGAGCAAAATGGCCAGTTTGCCCCTGTCTTTGGCTTCATCCATTTAGATTTTTAGGTCCAGGAGAGCTGTTTCAGTCCCATGCCTGGGTCTAAAGCCAGATTGTCGCAGACCTAGGAGGTTATCGTCTTCCAAATGTTGCTGTATTTGGATGTATGCCACTCTGTCTAGTATTTTCAAGAGAAAAGGGACGGTCGTGATAGGTCTGTAGTTGGTTGATATATTGGGGTCTAGGTTAGATTTTTGAAAAGTGGTAGGACCCATGCCTCTTTAAGTTTGTTAGGGACGGACGAGTTCTCAAATGAAGAATTGATCAGGGAGGTGATGAAAGGGGCTAGATCCTTAGCTCCATCCTTGATGACTGAGTCAGGGCACAGGTCTCCTTGGCAGTTAGAGGGTTTTAGGCTAGCAATTATGTGGATAACTTCGTCCTCAGTGACTGGGGAGAAGTGGAAGGTGGGGCAGTCTGGTTTAGTAGTGTTGGGTTCTGTAGTAGAGTGGTCGATGGAGAGATTAGCTTTTTTAGATTCTATCTTGGCTTGTAAGAGGGCTATTTTATTTGAGAGGGTTTGTTGGATGTTGTCGCACCAGGCTTTGTTCTTGATGCAATCATCGGTGGGGGGTACCGACGATTCCAATTCTCTTAGGATGGAGAATAACTCTTTAGTGTCAGATTTGCCATTGAGAATTCTTGTGTTGAAGACCTCTTTATTAGCATTAGCAATGGCGGTTTTCATCCACAACATATGGTTGACCTTTTGTCCCCTGCTGGGAAGCCTCAACACCATTCTCAGGAGAACAGGAGATACCTCCTCTAGGGATAGGGTAGGATCTAGGAGCTTTAAAGGTTCCCCTGCAACATAATGTAAAGGTCACATCAGGGAGATAATGACTGGAGTCCGTTTGATCTGAGGCGGACAGGTAAATGGGGAGATACAGAGCAGCTGAGATGATGACGTTTACACTGGAGAAAGGGCCAGTCCTTCAATATACCTAGGCCTCACCTTCAACCCAACACCTCCCTAACGTCCTGCAAACAAGACACTCTGATCTGGGAGACTGCATCACAAGAAATAACTTGTTATAGCAGTCAGAGTTGGTCCCGTGCAAGTGGAGTGGAATAGACTAATTCACTGTGCAAGAGTGACTATATACGTGGGGAGGCCCCCTCCAAGAACCTCTTTGAAAGAGCTTGGAACTATCTTGGGAACAAATTAAAGAAGATTCCACTGGAACATTGTTGGGGTGAAAGCTGGTTAAATCCCCTTAATTCGTCGAAGAGAGGAGAGATAACGCTTTCCTCCTAACTACATCTGAGGGATATTTGAGGTGAATTATTGGAGGAAAACAAACTGCTGCTGGCCACTGGTCCCCAGGACACAGGCAGCTGAAGTGGCATATCTGCAATTGTTTTTGGAAACCTTCTTTGCTGTGGAGGGCCGAAGACAGACTCATGTTTCCAGAGGCATACAGTGGCAGGCTGCATAGTACTGCAAAGGCCAAAGGAGCTGCCTTCCTTGCTGATTTGAAGGTAATTGAGTGCTTCATGCTTGTTTGAGCAGCTGTAGAGACCACCATTGAGACATCAAACCTTTGACATTGACTGATCGCCCCATCAAGCTAATTCAATTCTGTGAAGTATCGAAGCGACAAAGCACAGGAAAGAACTCAGAAGCTTGGCTTGACGCTGTCAAGCCCCAGGAAGGAAATAAAAGGTATAACTCAGTGGTTCTGTCCCCCTAGTTTTTGTACATGGACATAATGATATTTGAGACCCACTTTTACAACTCAAAGATATGTCCTTTGTGGCGGGTCAGAAGAAGAACACAGACTCTAATTTTCCATTTCACTGTTTTTATTTATTAAATGAAAGGTGGAAACTCCTATATTTCCCAATAGTAGGGATGTTCCCTACCTAACAAAACTAAGGTGCTCCTCAGTGAGAGTCCACATCAATATCAGTACACTGTCCAAACTAACATGTCCTAACGCTACCACTATTCGAATAACAAAAGTATGGCAGAATGACTCCCTTCTCCTGTGGGCTGGTTCTTCACCATGTTCAGTTCAATAAAGTATCCTTAGTTCTTGGTAACTATTTCGTCAAATCGCACAGTTCATATACTGGGTTCTTCAAGGTTTCAACTGTCTCTTTCACTCGATTACTCTTTCTTTCCTTGTCGTTATCCTCTTTTATTCCATTTCGGTTTGTCCCTTTTCTTTTGTAGACTAAGTTTATCTCTTTGTTCCCATTCAGAGTTAAGTCTTTTCCCTTATTCGATATCCACACTTTATCTTGACTGGGACGAATTTGAGTGTTCCAGTATTGATTCTTTTATCATTCCTTCACTCCTAATGATATATCTCGACTGGAACAAGCAGGAGCGTGCCAGTAATGATTTTCACTCTCTTCAGTTACTCTTACCACTTTGTCTTGACTGGGACGAGTATGAGCGTTCCAGTAATGATTTTCACTCTCTTCAGTTACTCTTAGCACTTTGTCTTGACTGGGACGTGAATGAGTGTTCCAGAATAATTCTCCTTCTCTTCAGTTACTCTTAGCACTAAATCTTGACTGGGACAAGTATGAGCATTCCAGTAATAATCTTCCGTCCCCCTCCCGGGTCTCCCGCTTTCCATGTTTCCTGGATTGTTCAGTGGTAATGTCACTTGGACTCTTGACAGGCTGGGACCTTCTCCTTTCATTGTCAGGTTGGCTGGTCATTTTCTCTCCGGTCCGCTTTGGGCTACTTCGAAGGAAGTGGTATCAGCATTGTTCATGTTGTCTATTACACTGCTGTTGGACTTACCTGGCGCAATGCCGAAGTCCTTCTTTGTTTGGTTCATGCTCTGTATTCTTCCATTGGTTTTCTTCGTCTGAGTACTGTATAGATTTACCTTTACAGGGGCCATTAATGTATTTGGATGACAACATATTTGGGTTGTTTTTCATATTTGCCTTTATTTGATGTTTTTGTGTGTGGGCTAGTAGTATGTTGTTTAGGAAGTCTCTCCTGGTGAGGTCTGGCTTGCCTCTATCCCTAGGGAGGGTATTGCGGAGTGGGCTCTCCTCCCTAGCCTGACAGTGAAAAGCTCACCCAATGGGGCGAAGTGGCCGAATCCTGCGATTCGTCAGACCATGAACTTTCTTTGAGTTTCTGCAAGACTATTTACCTGCAGACCCCTGATTCTTAATAAGCACGGTGCTCTTTTCTCCCAAAGTCTGCATTCTCTGTGGATCTCACTACGGAGCTGGGTTGTTAGTGTTTTTACTAGTTTGTCTGTCCTTTAAGTTTCATAAACGTCTTATTTTTTATAGAACCATGATTGAGCACTTCTTTTATTTTGGTACTAACCACACTTTTGTTGTTTAAGATGCTTACATGCTGGCTTGCACCCCACTGAAGACTATAGACTGCCCTCGGCCCATGATAACCTTTGTTCAAGGAGTTATACAGTTCACGCTGTGCCTCTTTCACCTTTATTATTGGGATCACTGCCATTCTAGTAGCAGTGTGGGGCTGAGTATAGAGCTTTGAAGCCACTTCTCATCCCTGTACAACTGCTGGACAGTAGTTATTTAATCACTAATGGTCACAGTGAAGGTTGAAGAACTGTCTTGACTCTATTTACTTTAGGATGCATTGCAGTGAAGTTACATAAGAGCAGGATTGATGTATTTTGATTTAATTAGTTTGAGGTAAACTCTGGCACCCTGATCCCAGTTGGTTTGAATTTCTGAATCTCATTTTTTGATGTTTCAAAGTAGACTATGTTGCAATAATCTAGTCTGGCCAGTTTGAGGGCACTGGTGAGTTTAATCATGTGGGTCATCTGAAATAGCGGTAGAATGAATGGTTTCATGAATGCATTGTTGCTAATTTGGGTGGGGACGCAAACATATATTGCAACACTGGGCCCACATTATGAGCATTGTAGCAGGAGCAAAATCAACATGTTAACTGGTAGTTTGGCGGTGCAGGAAAAGTGGCGATAATGGAATTATCGTCACTTTTTCCCTGCACCACCAAACTTATAATGAGCCCCATAGATTGTTTTAAAAGTGGATATGTGGCGACTGCCTTAAGACTTGGTTATGTTTTATTACTATATTTTCGGGGTTGCTCAAACAATCACCTCGTAACTCAGCCTTTGCTTACACAAAACTACTATGTCAAATTTTGATTTAAGCCACCAAGTGTATTTTATGATATTTCTTGAAAAGGTGGCTCTTCGGGGAGAGGAAAAAATATTTTTGCTCATATTGTCATAAGTCATTAATGAAATAAGACCTCAGTGCTCTGTAGCCCCGAGTGCTAGAAAACCATCTTCAAATCTTTGGATTTTTCCACACCCAATACAGATATCACAAACATGTTATCCTCAATTTACAATGTCTTCAGTAACAATATACGCATATTTCAGAATCATGTTGGGCAGATGCTCTAGCCATGACTAGACCGCCTTCTATTGCAAGCTCATTGGAACCACTTCTAAATCAAAAGCCAAAGGAAACAAACATTGGCAAGGCAAACAGTTTAGAATTTTGTGTAGGCATGATATAGGTATTTGGTAGTGTGAGGAAGTCCCCTGCCTTCCTCTGGTAACCTCCATTGTAAATACTGTGGGGGCCGGGTGCCCTCCTAAACTGGCAGATGATATGCCCGTGAGTGGTATGGGGAGCGTCCCCTGGTCATCCTCATTTGGTCCCAATCTCAGTGCAGAAGGGAACAGTCACATGGTGCCAATTAGGGGCCAGGTCTCTTTAAAAAACACATCCCCTAAAACTGGGAAGCAGAGAACATACAGGATCAGGGAAAACAGGCTCTCCCCAATTCACATTGTTTGTTCTCCTACTGAAACTGGTGACTTTGTAGATACTGGTCCTTGAAGGGAATCCCAGAACAGTTGTACGGCGGAGCCGCCACACTTGGATTCCATCATGCAGGTACAGAATGACATCTACAGAGGGAAGAGGGGGACCTGAATTAAGAAGGATAACTCAACAGTTAACCAACCATCCATCATACAAGGCCCCCACTGCCATACAGTTAACAACAGATAGGCCCAGGAGGTCCACCCCAGGGACAGGGTTAGGGCTTGACAATCAGAGCGGGCAATCCTTGAAGAGGAACTAGCCAATCCCAAGTCCCACATCTGAAGTTGAAGTCATCCTCAGGGATGGGGCCCACCAGCCAATGCCTCCACCAGCTGCCTGAAGAGACACACCTGAGTTCACTTCCCCATGAAAGAGGCTGAAAGGCAAGGCCAGGGTGTGGCAGTCAGAGAGAGAACAACTCAAAGGAAGTACAAGCCAATCTCATGTTCCATATATGGACTGTAAGCCAACCAAAGGGATGAAGCCCAACAGCCAATCCCATCACAGCTGACACACTTTAATCCCATTTCACAAGCGAGCGGTTGGGAGGAGGGGCTGAAGCTCTGTAAGAAGCCAAGACTAGTTTGAAAGTGGAAGCATTTGGAGTAGGAGCTGGAGACAGAAGAGAGGGGCTGTTTTGCGTAGGGTGCAGGCGAGAACAGGATGCCCTCATGTGGGAACGTAAACCAGGGGGCTGGGAGAGAGAGATTTGTTTTGTCAGAGATTTTGCTTTGTGCTCCATTATTACTCCCCTGGGGGGGAACATTCTGGTACTCCCTGAGGCTGAGAGACATTTTATTTTAAGTGGTTCACTTTAAAGCCCCTTTAATATCACTTTAAAATCCATAGTCAATTAGTTTACTTTACAGTTTGTAACCTGTTTCTAGTATTGAGTAACCTTCATGACACTTATACAATGGTCACAGAAAATTCCCCATGCTGCATTCATAGAGTGCCAGAGATAATGTATCCATGCCCCTACCCCATTGCTTCAGTGAACTGGCCCATGTCACTTTCATACTGCCTGTATGAAATCATCCCGTCAGATGCGCAACGACAGATTTCAAATTCCCTATAACATGATTCTCCTAGAAAGCCGCCCTATGAGCAACACACACACACACATACACGTTCACCCCCCCACCCCCACCCACACACACATTTTTTATTAGAAATTCTCTTGACTTTAATATATAGTAGTTCAGGAAGGAATGCCATACAAGAGTGGTGTATATATTCTGGCAGGTGCTCTTTCCAGAAAAAAAATCTTTTTTCATATAAACATTCAAGCTGTGGGTGAACATTTGGCCTGTGTAACATCCCTTATTCTATGCCTCTACACACCCAGACTTGCTCATTAAAGTAACGTTATTTTGCGTGTCCACGTTTCTGTTGTCTTCAGCCAAAGGATATTTTGTAATATTAATACTTTTGTGGATCCATTGCCCTTCATGCAAATACCATGGACAAGTTAAAAACAGATTATGTAATGCCCCTGCACCCAAATAAATTAACTTATCTGCAAAGAAAGAGGATTCAGGTCTGCTCTGTGGCAATACAGCCCTTGCAGCCCCACTCTCTCTATCTATTTAGAAATTTGAAGATGACTGCCAAGCCCGATATAGGCTTGATCCGGGCCCCACAGACTCTCCTCCTTTCCTCTTCTTCCACTCCCCACCTTCCCTGTCCCTCTCCCCGTCCTCTCTATCCCTCTCAGTTAATTGCTCTTCTCACTGTTTTATTGCTTGATCAATTCATATTGTAATTGCACAGACTTAATCAGGCTGGAAATCCTAGCCAATCGTGGCCATCCATTCAACATTCTGAATTACAGCAGCAGATCCTTTTCCAAAGTCTAACCCAAGAGCATTATGAAAAGGCTGCCCCACATTCCATAAGTGTGGTACACTGAAGAAGAGCCTGAAGTTGGGACTTGGCCGGATAGTGGAGCACATTGGGATAAAAGTAATGTGTGAAGAGAACAGTTTGGTAAGAGTTAAGCAGGAGGGTGCTGTTATAGCAGGTGGTGGTAATAACAGTGTTGAAGAGGGTATTGTTGCAGCAGGAGGTGGTGTTGACAGTAATAAAGGAAAGAGGTGGTAGGTGTATGGAGGAAGTTGCTCTCTTCAAACCTCTTCTCTATCTCTCAACCAGGGAAGAGCTTGGTGAAGATTTTGTCAAAGGCCTCAGAGTAGTTTGGGAAGGAGGTTCATGGAGTATTCAAGAAGTTTTAAGAGGCCGAGGACAGATATTTTGTGGGGTCTTGGAGGAGGTGCCTGGAGAGTTTTAGGAGGAGCGTGGTGAAGAATTAGTGGAGAAGTTCATGGATAGCAAAGAGTGCAAAGAAGAGAAGTCAGGTGTAGGTGAGTAGAAGACAAAGCCCGGGTGTAGGGGGAGAAGACCAGAAGGTGAAGAAGGAGGTTAGTGGGAGTCTAGAGAAGACTGATGGTAGTTCAGTGGAGGTGGCTGAAGAGACTAGCAAGGGGACTTAAGGAGCATGTGAAAGGTGCATAGAGGGAAGTAGAGATATTTACACACTTTGGCAAGGGGAATTTGCAATTGAGAATGGAGATGAGAGGGAGAAATGAAGGTGCTTAAAGGAGTTAAAGAGGTGGTAACAAAATGCCCATAATAAGCAGGAGGAAATAAAGAGGAGATGGGAGGTTAAGGAGAACTTCATGGCAGCAGGTAGCCTGCAGGTTGGTCAGATTGGGAAAGAGTTAGAGGTAGAGGGAGGAATGAGTGTCTGGCCAGAAGAATATCATAGGCTTAGAGTGGTGAAAAGAGGGACTGAAACCAAGACTGGGTGGAAATTGTAGGGTGGTGCAGTAGACCCATCTGCTATTGACCTGCAAGGGCCCTCCTCTGTGCTTTTTCCTACCACCCAAAAGCCACCCTCCCACTAGAAGTCTGCATTCCTAAGCACCTGCAGGACAATCTGATAAAATGACAGATACAACTGCATATCGCTCTTTCCCAGAAGTCGGACCATGGAAATGGTGATCCTGGGCCTGTTCTCCTGATGTGTCTTGAGAATCCCAGAAAATATGCAATGCCAGTGGTCAGAAACCCCCTTTAAAACTGCAACAATTTGACCCAAGAGTCCACGAGTTTGCAATGAAGGATGAAGGATAAACAAGGACCTGGACATTTCAGGAAGTTTAAGTTGCACACATTTTAATTTTCCCAAAGACACATTTAAAGGGGTTTGTTCTCCCCAAATGACATTTTCTTTCAGTTTAGTTCCCAAAGCACTACCCAACTCTGGAGATAATAACCATCCTAATTACTCTGTTTCTAGTAGACCTTTTCTTTGGTTTTTGGCTTTATTTAACTGTATTTATTGGTTTTACATAGGCCAACAACACCAACCAACATAACATTCCGAGTGTCCACCACAGTAATAAGGAAAAAGCAAAAAGAAATATCCCCCCGTCTGCCATTGTTTCAGTTCTCTGGCTGTATACCCAGGTCTCAGTCCTGATGGGCTGGCACTGTCCCTTCCCCCTCCACCCCCTTTACCCCCTCCGCCATCAGAATTCACATTACAGGATATCCATTCCCCTCTTTGCCTCCCCCGCCCCCTCCACCCGTGCTACCTACATATTCACATGTGGGAGCATTTTTAGCCCGGCAAGGCCCGTTGACCCGGACCATCCTGCAAAAATGTAACATATAAACCCTACACAACTGGCGGTAGTGCATGTATTTGTATTCATTTATAAAGCGCCTTACGCCAAAGTGCTGTACATGGAACAACAGTACATAAAACATGAACGAAATAACAGTGAAGCAATTACAATATGAATTGATCAAGCAATAAAACAGTGAGAAGAGCAATTAACTGAGAGGGATAGAGAGGACGGGGAGAGGGACAGGGAAGGTGGGGAGTGGAAGAAGAGGAAAGGAGGAGGAAGGGGGAGGGTGGAGGAGGGAAGGTAGGAGAAGGCAGGGGAGAAAGTTGGGGAAAAGAGTGAGGAAGAGGGGAGAAGTAGAAGGGGGAAGGGGTTTAAGGCGGAGAATGGAGAAGGAGAGATTTAAGGGAAGTGCGGAATGACGTGAAGGTGGGAGAAGAACGGATAATAAGAGAAAGGGAGTTCCAGTGTAGAGGTGCTAAGAGTTGGAAGGAGCCAAAACGGGAGGAGGCACAGTGGGGTGGGGGTGAAGTGAGGAGGAAATGGTCAGCGGATCGAAGGGAACGGGAGGGGGAGTAGAAGGAGAGAAGGGAGTTGAGATAAGGGGGGACAAGACCATGGAGATATTTGAAGACAAGGCAGAGAAATTGGAATTTAAGTTGGGAGTGGAAGGGAAGCCAGCCAAGGTAGGAGAGAGAGGTTGAGTGGTAGATGGATTTAAGACGGGTGAGGTGAGAAGTAGGAAGTCCGAAGAGCAAGGAAGAGCAGTAGAAGAGGTGGGAGAAGATGAGGGAGGAGGTTAAGAGTTTAGTGGCGTGGAAAGTGAGAGAGGGATGGATTTTGCGAATGTTGCAGAGGTGGAAACAACATGTGCGAGAAGTGAGGGAGATGTGCTGGGAGAATGAGAGAGAGGAGTCGAAGAGTACACCTAAGTTACGAGCTTGAAGAGAGATAGGAAGGTTTGAGGGAGGGAAGTGAATGAAAGGGGGAGGGGAGGGAGTGGGAAGAGCGTTAGAGGGAAAGAATAGCACTTCTGTCTTGACTGTATTGAGAGAGAGAAAGCGAGAAGACATCCAGTTCTTAATGGCAGTAAGGCAGGAAGAGAGTTGGAGGTGGAGGTCAGTAGAGAAGGAGGTCAAACAGAGGAAGAGTTGAGTGTCGTCAGCGTAGAAGTGATGGGAGATGTCAAACGAGGAGATAATAGGAGCAATGAAGGGGGGTGTAGAGAGGGAAGAGGAAAGGGCCTAGTACAGAGCCTTGGGGCACGCCATATTCAAGAGGATAGTTGGGAAGAGGACCGGCTACCCCCGGAAACAGTGAAGGAGCGCGAAGAGAGGTAGGAGGATAACCAGTCGAGTACGGTGCCTTTGAAGCCAAAGGAGGAGAGAGTATGAAGGAGAAGGGGGTGATCAACAGTGTCAACGGCTGCAGAGAGATCAAGGAGAATAAGGATAGAGGATTGTTTGGCATGGCGAGCAGTGAGAAGGGAGTTAAGAATAGAAGTGAGAGCAGTTTCAGTTGAGTGTTTAGGATGAAAGCCTGATTGGAACGGTGGTAAGAGCGAGGAATTAGTGACAAAGGATGAAAGTTGAGAGTAGGCAAGGCGTTTGAGAAGTTTGGAGAGGAATGGGAGAAGAGAGATAGTTCTGAAATTGGAGGTGAGGCGAGGGTCAGCAGAAGGTTTCTTTAGAATGGGGATGATAGTGGCATGTTTAAAGGCAGTGGGAAAGGTAGCTGAAGAGAGACAGATGTTGAAGAAGGAAGTGAGGTAGGGGATAAGAAGAGGGTAAATCTTAGGGATGAGAAGGGAAGGGAGAGGGTCAGTGGGGGCAGACGTTGGGTGGGCTTTGGATAAGAGGGTGGAAACTTCAGATGGGGAGACGGGAGAGAAGATGGACAAGCAGGAGGGGGGAGGGGTGGAGGAGAAGAAGGGACATCAGAGGGAGGGGTGTGTATTTTTTGCCGAAGGGAAACAATCTTAGAAGAGAAGAAGTTAGCGAAGTCAGAGTGAGAGAAGAATTAGAGGAGGGATTAGGAGTAGGGGGAGAGAGGAGTTGAGAGAGAGTTTGGAAGATACGGCGGGGATGAGTGTCTTGATATTGGAGTAGATTAGAGTAGTAGGAGAATTTAGCTGAGGTCAGACAGGAGTCGTAGATGGTGTGGTAAGAGAAGTAGGAGGTTTTGTTAGAAAGCGAGGGAGTTTTGAGCCATCTCGAGACGTCTGAGTAGGCGCCTCATAGAGAGGTGTTGAGGGGTGAGCCAAGGTTGAGAGGGTTTCCGGTTGGGCGGAAGAAAGTAAGGGGATAGAGTTGATCAAGGGAGGATGAAATAGCAGAGGAAAGGAAGGAAAGAGCATCATTCGCCGATAATGAGGAAAAGTCATGGAGAGATGGAAGAAGAGAAGAGCAGGTGTCAGTAAAGACGAGGGGGTCAAAGCTGTGGAAGTCATATATTTGCACGTTACCATGTAGTGGTAACGTGCAAATATATGGCAGTTCAAAGTCATGACAGTAGGCAATGTCCTCTAACCAGTTTGCCTTTTTTGGCACCGGGCCCTTCCACCATGCCTTGGCAATCCGCATTCTGGCCAGAACCAGCAGAAGGCCGGCCAGCCTCATGTACAACCTTGCCAGTCCCGTAGTCATGCCAAGCAGCACTACCAAAGGGTCCAGGGCTATCGTTTCCTTAAATATTGCATGCCCCGTCTCAAATACCTCTCCCCAAAACAGCGCTATAGGTGTCACAAATTGCTGGTTTATCAGAAATGTCCAAATCACTTTCGACTTCAGTTTCCTCCCCTTCCTCCTCACCTGAAGATAATATCCTGGAGGACTTCTTTCTTCTTTCCTTGATTAACGATTTCTTTTTTAGTAGATATGGTCTGCCACGGAATGACGCCACCCTGGTTGCGGAAGTATTCTGGGAACCAACGGCCCCAGGACCGCGACAGCCAAAAAAGGGGAAAAAGCCACCTGGGCAAAAAACCCTGAATCCTCCGTCCACGGAAGGATCCTCGGAACGGACACTGAAGATCCAGATGGAAAGTCGATCGGAGCAGAGTATCCTGGAAGGTATCCGACAGGGCTCCGAACAAGTAAAGAAGCCAAAGGAGAACCAAGAGAAGAGAGGTAGGTGAACCAGGGATCAATGATGCGGACAGGAGGCAGAGCGAGAGACAAGAAAGCAGGGAGGAAAGGGGGAAGGAGACGGAAGAAAGCAGGGCTTAGCAAAGCCAAGGCAAATAACAGAAGCGTAGCAACAAAGGGAGAGAGCAAAACTCACAGTTGAAACGCGAGGAGCCGGTGGCTACTGTGCACAGATAAACAGTGGGCAGCCATATTGGAAAAAGACTAGACCGCTGCTTCCGAGCGTATCAAACGTGACGGCACAGTTAATGGCGGCTCATTTTTCATCTGTCCCAATGTCTGATGAAAAAGGGGCGCATGACAATAGGTGGACACTTCCACACCAGTTGTGCAAAGTCTGCATCTGTTGCTTTACACCTCTTACCCTCCTCATAGATTTTATGCAGCTTGGCTGGGGTATGATAAGTTTGGTACATATAATTGAAGCAGATGTGCTAATATCGGGCATTGAGTGACATCCCCTGGGTTTGGGCCCTGTTATAATCCAAGGCCTCCTGCGAGATCTCCAATCCTAGCGTCCTCTCCCACCGCTGCTTCGCCCTCACTCCCAACTCTGGCATGGCAGCGCTCAATTTCTTATAGATCTGGGAGATCAGAGTCCCCTCCCCCGCTCCTCCACCATTTCGTGCAGTAAAAAACAGGCAGTTGCTGTGGAAACGTAGGGAAGAAGGACCTAAATTCATATCAGATCCTGAAATATAAAAATATGCCCAAGGAGCAATCTCCCCCGTCCCTTGAACTCCTCCAGGCTCAGAAACTCGCTATTCACGTAACAGTCCCCCATCTTCCCGATTCCCAATTCATCCACCAGGACTGCATGCACGCATTCATTCATGACCTCCAGCCCTCGAATAAACTTCACTGGGATGGTTGGGGAGCACAGCGTTTCCACTCCAAATTTATCCACCATTCTCCTCCATGCAACACACGTGCCAGTAACTACCCAGGTACCATTCCCCTGCCTCCCGTGCTGTTCGAGAACCTATGCTCGCAGTAGGTGTGGTGCTGCCAATGACCTCTCCATCTGCACGTCGGGCCTGCTGGGCCTCTCCTCTTACCAAAAGGAGAGTAAGTGGGCTTGTGCCGCCCAAAAATACTGTTAAAA
The DNA here is from genome assembly GCF_040938575.1 of Ambystoma mexicanum. Lineage (NCBI taxonomy): Eukaryota > Metazoa > Chordata > Amphibia > Caudata > Ambystomatidae > Ambystoma > Ambystoma mexicanum. The sequence goes on from NC_090936.1 coordinate 666,000,003, forward strand.
ATGCCAGACCCCCGGTTCGATTGTGTAAGTACCTCCAGCGGACCCTAAGGGTCTTCCCTGCCCACGAAAACTCTAGTACGATACTTTGAAGCCTCTTAAAGAAGTGTTTAAGGAAGATGAAAGCAAGGTTCTGAAACAGGTATAGGAATTCGGGGTGCACCACCATATTAACCACTGCAACCCTGCTCATCAGGGAGAGCGGGAGACCCATCCACCTGCCAGTTTGTTCTTGCAGTTTGTGTACCACCCTCCCATAGTTTTCGCTGAACAAAACGACAGGATCTCGCAATATCTCCAAACCAAGGTACCTTGTGTGATCCAGTTCCCAGGGAAACCCATAGTCATCGCTAAAGGGCGTTAACCTGGCTGTTAGAGGCAAGATCACAAACTTAACAAGTTAATGTTAAGTCCAGACAGTTCTCCGAACTGGACTATCTGCCTCATAATGGGATTGAGGTTCTCGACTGAGTTTTTCACAAATAAGGCTTTGGCAACTCCGTAGAGGGAAAGGATAACTTTATGGGAGTAGAACTGGATGCCCCTCTTGAGGTGTCGTTCCCTAACCCCGCTTCCAACGGCTCTATCACCAGCGCGAACAGGAGCAGTGAGAGGTGGCAGCCCTAGTGTGTCTCCCTCGTCATCTGACACGGGGACGACCTTTCGCCTTTGACAACTATTCTCGCGGTGCGTGAGTTATAGAGTAGAGCTGCATATTCCAAGAACCTACATGGCTGGCCCATCTGCCGTAGGGTACAGAACATGAACTTACACTCAACAGGGTCGAACGCCTTCTCAGCATCAAGGAGGGCCGCAATTTCCGGTACCTCCTGATCTATCCCTTTGATAATGCTAAACAATCTGCACAGTCCATAAGTAGTGTTCCTAACAGGTATACATCCCGACTGGTCTGCTAGCACCAAGCTGCCCATGAAGGGGGGAAGACGGTTCAACAGCACTTTAGCCAGATTTCATTGTCCAAATTGAGAAGAGAGATAGGCCTGTACGAGGAGCACAGCTCTACCGGTTTCCCCTCCTTATGCAGGATCGTGATTGTGGCTTCTCAGAGGAAGGGTACCCCGCTGCACCGCCTCCTGATACACCCTAAGCAGATGTGGGCCTACTATGTCACTGTAGGCTTTGTAAAATTCACCTGTCAGGCAATCGGGCCCAGGCGATTTAGCCCCAGGCAAATTCGTGATTACCCCTAAAATTTCCGCTAGTGTCAATTACCTATCTAGATGTTCCCGCTGTTCAGATGACAGCCAAAACAACTCTACCCCCCAGATATGGATTAATGGATTAATACTGTCTGTTGAGTGCGTACTCTAGGATGAATAGAGGGCGCTGTAATATTGCCTAAAGGTCTCCCCAGTGTCTGCAGTTCGGTACACATAGTCCCCCGGCATTCCTCACATGGTCCACCTTGGTCGGTCTCCTCTCCCCCACCAACAGCCGCGCCAGGACTGCCCCTGTCTTCTGGCCCTCCCAAAAAACTTGAACCTGGGCCAACCTGCGCATATAGTGCACCTCCTGTATTGCGTTTGCCTGGAACACATCCAGCTCCTTCCTAATGTCCGCCAGTACTACTCCATCCCCTGTCTCCAGATACAGGCTTTCCAAATCTTTCAGCTTATTTTCATTGGCCCCCAATTGGGCCCTTATCCTTCTCAGTATTCCTGTCTCCTTTCTCAGACATATACCCCAAACACAACACTTAAAGGCTTCCCACAAAACCCCAGTGGACTCCACTGTTCCCCCATTGATAGCAAAATAGGCCTGTATCTCCGCCCACAGTTCATCGTGAAAAACTCCATCTTTTAACGCTTTAGAATTAAACCGTGAGTTTCCTCCCCGCACCACCATCCCAGGGACCAGACACTCCAAAGTCACCGGTGTGTGGTCTCAGAGCCTTCTTGGTAAGATCTCACAGGGCCCCAGGTGCACCCCGCCTGCCTAGATGCCAGTATGAGGTCACTCCAGGAAACCGAGTGACGCACCCCCGACTTAAATGTGTACTCACCGAGAGTGGGGTGTTGTGCCCGCCAGAGGTCCAGCAGGCCATATATCTTGCACAGGTCTAGCACTTTCTGGCTAGCCCTGGACTGGCGATGGGCCCCACTTGTGGACCTGTCCATACTTTTGTCTAATACCGTATTGAAATCCCCCTCGCCCCACAGAATCAGGGAGTCAGCCGTACAGGACAAATGGGCAGCCGCCCAGTCAAAGAATCTTGGCTCATCCACGTGTGGGGCGTATGTATTTAGGAGCGTAACGTTCAACCCTTCAATGTACCCATCTAATAATAGCCTCCTGCCTTCTTGGTCCTTGACCATCTCCGATAAGCAAAACCTAAGAGAGTTGTGTACTAGTATGGCCACGCCCCTCGCGTAGGAAGAGTATGATCAAAAATACCTATGGTACCCACACTGCTGTGCCCATTTACCCTCCTCCTGACTCACCAAGTGGGTTTCCTGGAGGAATGCCACCTGTACACCATGACGCTTCATGTAGAGTAGGACCTGCCTGACCTTTTCTGGGCGGTTGCCCCCCGTATATTCCAAGTGAGTAGCTTAAAGCTTTTCATCTTAATAGCCCCACCTCTTAATCTGAGTTGTTCAAGGTGCTACACCGTCGGTGCCCTTTCCTCATTAAGCAATGAACTCAGCATAAATGAAGCAACCCTCCTTGAAATACCTTACTGGTGATATATGTATGTAGACACTCAAACAACCTTAAACAACCCCCCAACACCTTCCCCTGCCACCCTCCCATCCCACAGGACAACATCCCAGCTCGTCCGGGCGACCCCGCATTGTCCCCCAACCATCCCCCCAAACAACATTTGTGAGACTCACACACGGGTCTCGCGCCTCTCTCCAGCCCCAATCCCAGCCAACACTATTGATTCAGCAGAGGGACATCCGCCCAGTATATCGCCAACTGTGGCACCTGGCCTTAAGTGAACCATCTTGCAAGGCCACCGGAATCATCTACCTATCAAGCCACCGCCACAGGATCAATAGTGCATAGTTCATAGTCCCCCATCCCATCGTAGGAATTTAGGGGCAAGGGCATTGTCCCCTCCCCCTAATGTCTGCAGATACGACCCCCTCTAACAAGACACTATCATAGTATTCCCCAGATGGGTAGTGCGCACCACCCTCCTGTACAACAAGCGGCCTGCACCTTCCCCATGCCCAGGTCTGACTCTGGGAAGAACCTGCCGCTTCATGTTCCAGATTGCGGGGCAACCCCCCCAGCCTCTTCTTTGGGAGGCTGTCCACAAACCTACTTCCTCTTCTGCTGCAACAAAAATATACACTTTCTCAGCATACTGGATCTGTAATTTTGCCATGAACATCATAGCATATCTGATTTCCAGTTCTCAGAGCCTGCGCATCACTCACACAATCTCCTAGCCGCCTGCACCGTTGCTGAGAAGTCTGGGAACATTTGTATCTGATCCCCGTTAAACATCAGCTCTTCTTTGTCCCTGGACAACCAAAGGATTGCATCGAGGTCTCTGTAATTGAGGAGTTTTGCTATGATGGGGCGCAGCACGGCCCCCAAGACAGGGTACATTGCCGGAACCCTGTGTGCACGTTCCACAATGAACACTGGACAGAGCTCCTCCTTTCCAAACAGGGAGATACAGAGCCTTTCCACAAAGTCTTCCATGCGGTCCGTTTGCCTGCTGTTCTCAAACCCTGCCAAGCGTATATTGTTCAATCTCGCCGGGCCCCCCAGATCCTCATTCTTGGCTGTGAAGACCTTGACTGCTGTTTTCAGGTTCACCAGTCTAGTCGGTGCCGTCCCCTCTGCATCCTCCAGGCCTGATGTTCGGCTCTCCACCTCATCGAGCTTAGCCCCGTGTTTATCGAGCCGCAGCTGTATTAAATCCATGTTAGTACCCTGGGAGTCCAATTTAGTTTCCAGTTTCCCTATGCCTTCCTTCAAGTGCAGGAGAATCTCTCTCATGTCCAAATCCACGCTCTCCACTGGTCCAGCTGCATCCCTGGATCCCCTGGGGCAGGGGGTAGCGCTCCTCCGGGGCATTTGCCTTCTTCCCGGCCTGCTGCCCATCGAATTCCAGAGTGCACTGGCCCTTGTCACCTTTTATCATTTTGCCCAGACTCTGGACCAGTTCAGTCTTTACTCGAGGGGCCTGGCCTTGGTGCTCCCTGTCTGCGTCACAAAGCAGTGTGTACCTCCACAAGCTTGCGCATGCCAGGGTGAGCAGAAAATGACTGCGCAGGGGCAGCTCTTCTGACCCACGCAGCCCTCTCCCAGCCCCGGGTCACAGAATCCCGAGTTACTGTTTCCTCTTTCTGTCCTTAGCTCGTCTCTCTTGGAGGGTGTACGGGCCTCCTCCCCCTCTGCACCTTGCTATGTCACTCCTCTGGCGGCGCTGCTGAGCAACCACCTTCAGCTCCCGCTGGGGTCACTGCCCAGAGTCAGCCTGTAAAGACTACACGCAATGTGTTGCAAAGCGCTTCAAGACAAGGGAGGGAACAGGGAAAAATACAATGACAGTCTTACAGGCCATGAACAGTAAGGATGTGAAATTAACTATCGTACTCGGCCTGACGACATTTCAGATAGTGCAAGAGCTAAGAGATAGATAAGGAAGGGAGGGAGAGAGTGGGAAGTAAATGGAAACAGACAGGCGACTACGTACTAGGCATGACGACATTTCTGATAGAGCCGGAGAAAAACAAAAGGTGAGGGAGAAGGGTGCAGAAAGGGAGGGGAGGAACAATACAAGCGACTATCGTACTAAGCCTGACGACATTTCAGATAGTGCTGGAGGGGAGCAGGAGGAAACAACGAGTAAGGGTAGGGGAGAGGAGACAGACGAGGTTGCTATCATACTAGGTCCAGGGACAATTCCGATAGAGTAAGTGCATAGATGAAAGTAAGGGGAGGAGGGGATGAGATAGGAAAAAGGAGAAAGGGAGAGGAGAGAACAGAAAGTAAGCAGTCAAAAAGAGTGGAGAAGAAAGAGGGGAGAGTTAATACAATTGCAGAAGTCAGGAGTAACAAAATGCTGCAAGCCAGGATACAAGGTGAAGATGGGAACAGCATGATTCAGGGCCACCATGAGTACAAGCTGCAAAGGAAGTCCAGCATGAGAGTTGAGAAAGGGTGACACACTGTGAATCAGTGAAGTCCATAAAAGTCAAATACAGCATTGACAACAAGACAATGATAGTTAAACCAGAATGTATCAGGACAGACTCCTGCAGAAGTAGGCTGAAGGGGGGAGGGAGCAGGGTAGAAGGATCAAGCAAAACAGGCAATACCTGTGTGCAGAAGAGGGGGCACAAGGAAACATCACTGGGGGACCAGAGGGGGTGGGGATGGCCTGTGGGGACAGAGGGAGTAAACACATGTTGGCGCATGCTTACCTGCTGTCTGAGCAGGAGGTCGGGGCCTGGGTCCTCCTCTTCTGAACAGGTCCAAACAGGAATTGCCCTTTTCTTCGTCTGCCCTTCGCTTCAGACGTCCATGTAAGAGGCGCCCTTCATCTAAGAGTTAAGAGCAGGAAGGAAGAGGCAGGGCTAAGAAGGTGGGTGGTGGTTAGGCCAGGTGACCTAGATCCCCTTGCACCTGCTCCCCATCTGCAAAGGAAAAGAGGCTGCAGGGCTACTTAAATAGGGAACAAGACCGGCAACCAGGAAGGCACTAGGTGTGCGTGGCTTGCTAAGTGGTGGGGAGGGGGAAGAGCGGCAACCTTGAAGGCGCCAGGTGGGCGGGACTTAAGCCAGGTGACTTAGATCCACTTGCACCTGCACCCCATCTGCAAAGGAATAGAGGCTGAAGGGCTCCTTAAATAGGGAAAAAGAGCGGCAACCAGGAAGGCACTAGGTGGGCGGCGCTTGCTAAGTGGGGAAAAAGATAAAGGTTAGCATAAACATGCTAACTGAAAAAATTGTACCTATTCAAAAACCAAGTATTTATTTGTCAAGTATGACTATACAGCTTTATACAGTTCAAATATGATTTAAAAAAGACCACCTCATACACATAATAGTATAAATATATCCAAATTCCAATCACCCCACACATCCTGGTAGGAGCACCGTATGCACTCCCTTTGCACAAATAATTCAAGTCATCGAGATGTCTGGGTCCATGGCTTCTAGGCGCCGCAGGTCGCATATTCACGTTCTCGCTTTGTAATTGCATTTCGATGTGCAGTGGCTTGCTTCTCTAATTGTAAGAGATTATCTTCCATTTCTTGCTTGGTGTAGTTCAAATCATCAATCGTCTTCTCCAGATCTGAAAGCAGAACAGACGAACGTGTGGGCACTTATTTCTTTCAAGAAATCCTGTTGCTATTCAAACGCTACTGAAGCAAAGCATATCTGCCAATGAAATGCCAGCTCACCCTTAGATGTGCACTGCCTGACAGATCATTGGATGTTCTATTGCTATACACATGTATAAAGAGTCTGAAACATTAATTGTTAAACTTCCACCTGATGGTTTAAAGGCAATACTCAGCAGAAACTATATATCGTCCCCTTGGTATTTTGCATTATTACCCTACATTCAATGGCACTTGATTTATGAACCCAGGAAGGATTAAAATGTGTCCAAACTCTATTCCTACAAGATGTATGTTTTGTGTAACGTATAGAAGGCTGTATTTGTGCAGAGTTGATGTATATTCGGTTTGGGGATATTTTGTATGCGTCTGTATTTGAGTTTTTGTGTGTTTGATTTGTTTGTGCGTGGCTGTACGAGTGCATTTATGTATGACTGGGCTGTTTTAAAAAGGAGTGTATAATATTTGGAGTTTGGTATGGGCTCCATAGGGTCTACTAGTATCATCATTTAGGCAGATATGTTATGATATGTCACAAAATATGGATAATATGCCCATGTGTTTTTGGGCTGCCACGTTATAACCCATTCATTGTAGTCATATGTCAAGGTACTCTCACCACATGCCAAGTACTGCCATCATAAAACCACAAACTCCCACCCTATACTAGGTATTCTTATTACACACCAGGGTTCTACTACCATAAACCAGTTACTATCATAGAAACATCACTCCTCTCCATTATATACTAGCTGATGTCTTTTATGTGTTAATGACTGGTGGATGCACAATACACAATCTCTCTCTCTCTCTCTCTCTCTCTCTCTCTTCTCACTTGCTACCATGATAAGGGTGCACTGATGGGATATCAATAATTCTATGCTCTATAAAGAAATAGCACCCCACAAATTGCATGGAGTTTCACGCATACATCAGGTACTTCCAAATGAATTGACCCCAAAGACTGGGCTTTAAATGACTTTAAAGCCACAGCCAGTCCGTCTGAAAGGCCATTGCTTGGACGATATGACACCTTATATTAGAAATGCAAAAATGCCTGAAAGTGGTCAGGAATATGCTTAAACCCGCAAAATAGCACAACCGGTGCTACAAAGACATCGCCTCATTACACGGAAGGCGGTGAGCCATGGCGCTATTAGCGCCATGGCTCATGCCGGTAAAATACCGGCACCGCCTTGGCGGAAAGGGGATTTACCGCCCCATTCCAAGGTTGGTGGGGCAGTAAATCCCCCTTCCGCCATTGCCCTTCCCCATTCCCATTTCTGCCCGATAGGGCTCAATGGGAATGGGGAAGGCGCTAATTACGGCACCGCAATTTTGCGGTGCCGTAATTAGCTCCGAGGTTCCTTAGCGGGTTGGTTTTTAACGCCTGCAAAAAGCAGGCGTTAAAGCACCAACCCGCTAAGGGACTTCGTAGTAAGGCGGTAATGGTTAACTGTCACCGTTACCATTAACGGTGGCCGTTAACCATTAACGCCTTCCATGTAATGAGGCAAGGTTTTAAAATGTGGAGCACAAAAGAATGAAACCATTGACATATTCTTTGATGGGAATGGTTTATATTTTGTCTAGGTACACAGAAACATTAAGATGCTCTGAGTTGGCTTGGGGCAATGCTGGATAGTTGAAACTCTCTGACAAATTCTCTTCACTTTAGCCCTCCATACAATTTCCAATTGGGGGGAGGTTAAGACACCACTGAGATTTGCATTGACCACCTGGAATGAGTGGTGAATATGGCTATTATCTGCTAATGAAGGCCTTTTTCATGGGGGATCCTGAACCAATTTAACTTGAGACAGGCCTGCTTTTTCCAGAAAAGGGAAGAAAGGACCAGGAGAGGGCCTGCTGACTGAGGCTTTCTGGGGAACACCAAAGGGTTTCTGCTGGCTCCACTCCTTTAAAGATAAATCCAAAGTGAGTGTGATCATTCCCTAAATGACATATATGCTCTTTTGGCACCATTTTTCTTTTTCCTGTTAAGTTTCAGAAAGGGGTCTGGCTTGGGAAGGTGATACCAAAATACATTGATTAAATAGAGAAACTGTGCATTCTCAATACATTTAAAATGTGATGAGGTGTCATTTCTATCCAACCCAAAATATATTTTGAACTGTATGCAAAGTGGCACAAATAGCATTGTATGCAGCCTGCACATTCGTTTTTCATTATTATAATATCATTAAATTGTACCGTAACTGTTTTCACATAAATAGCTAATATTGAGCTGTGACAAGAAAATTTCCATACCATATCCCAATGAAGAGTTGCTTGATAATGTCTGTTCTGTGACATTACAGCACAGTGGTGGCGCGAGTCATGTTTGCTTAGCTTACCTTAACTGGCGAATTTCTGGGGGTTTTCGGTTTTACTTGGAAACATAATATGGATAGGTTTTTATTAGGGCAACTGAATCATAACGCCCCTTTAACAACGTTTTCACTGAATTTCATGGTTTTTACCAGTGTATGCTATTTTCCTACAACTTACTAATATCATACTTACCCCAATATAGCAACACTTCTGTCCAATTTACAATGTTTCACCTTAAAGCTCTGCCATTTCCCACCTTCTAGCATTATGTTTAACAATTCTATACCCTTTTTGCAACTTTTCCCACTGTTTTTGCATCAGTCGACATCCGCAAACGTCTGATGTCATCACAGATCTTCCCGACAGTGCCACGTGACCATGCGCTCGCACGCAGCATGATGACTTGTCCACGAAGGCGTCCAAACCTCGTGATCGGGTCTGTGCTTCAAGGACAGTTTGTAACTGCATTTTTCGACTGATCTAGGAACTTTCAAGCTCAAAATGTACCCTTGCACAGCTCCCACACCTATACCTACTCATTATCCATTAACAATCTAGTACAGAGAACATACTTGGAAGAATATTAGCAAAACTGCTATTTCTTTTAAAAATGGCATCAGCTATTGACCTCCCTCCTCCCCAAGAGCCAGCACCACCACCAGCTGGAGGACCAACACAACAAAGAAAGTGCAGTACTTCCAAAGACAATGAGGAGGATCAAGAAGATGAGGTAGAAGAAGTGTCTACCTCTAGCACCCAGAGAGATTCATGGGTGTGGCAGTTCTTCACCACTGTTGGGAGTGTACAAAAGGCTAAAGCTACCAAAGTGAAATGCACTAAGTGGTACTCAGTCGCAGTCTACCTGGACAGTACTCCTACGGGACCACCTCCATGCACTGCAACACCAAATCCACCCACTGCAATGCTTTCAGAAAGGTTGTTCCTTTCTTAGCAAGTAGTAGGCTGTCTTCCTCCACCTCATCTTCGTCAACCAATACTGTAACCACACAGCCTACTTCTGTGGTAGACAAAATCCCACTAGCTACCTTGCAAGCAACAAAAGAGGCAGTTGATCCATATCTTTCGAAGACAACAGTCCTCTATATATACTGCAACACACCACTCTGCATGGGGGAGCAATTTCAAAATGCTTTTGAAGCTGCAGTCAAGGAGCATGAGAAACGCTGCCCTATACCTTAGATGTAACACATGCACAACATCTTCCCCTGTCCACTTGCCCCTTCATACTTTCTGACCTCTCCTGCAAAAAAATAAAAAATAAATAAAAGGTTCCTTTAGGAACTCCTTTCAAAGTTAAAAAATAGAACTAAAAGAAATAATCGTATAGACTGCATCTACTTTACATTTCTCAATAACGTAGATAGACTCAATAATAAAATTCTTCAACATTTCCATTAGCATTTTGTGTTAAGCTAATGGAAATAATGTGGCATGTATCCCCCATTACAGAGGGTGAAACGGGGCATATGAAGGTAATTAGCATGCCGGGTTGCCAAAGTGGTAAACCCGGGTGCTAAAAAAAAGGATTTTCCTTCCTACAGAGGGATGCGCACGGCATCCCGCTGTAGGAATGAAAATCCTTTTCCAAGATGGCTACCATGGAAAGGGCAGTCGGGGTTCAGTACAAAGCCCCTCTACCCTTTCCATGGCATCTTGTGGGAAGTGGAGAGAAGGAGTGAATGCGGCGGTGGCACCCGAAACAAGGTAGGATGTAGGGGGTGGGAGGATTTTTTTTTTACAGAGGGCGGAAGGTAGTGGGGGGGGGGAGATGGTGGCGGGGAGAGCCGGCCGAGAGGCAGCTTGGAATGAGAGCTTGTACCAGCAGTTCAGGCTTGCATTCCTAGCCACCTGATTGGCTGGCTTCCCCACCCAGGGTGCGAAAAGACAATTGAATACTATAGAAAAATATAAAAGGACAGAAACAATTTTCTGTCACAAATACTTTTCTCTAGCATACAATAAGGACCATAATCGATGAACCTTTATAACTATCCATGGGCTCCACAGTCCCCTTTCCAGGCCATGGATCATTAAAAGACCCGGATGGTACGTGCACAACTTCGCACAGGGCAGCCCTTCTACCCTTTTTAATTTTATATGTGTAAAACTCCCTTAATGCCTGCTTTCAAACAGTCACACATCCATCCACCAATCACTTCCAAAAACTGTACATATAATCCTATGACCATATTAAACTTCTGCACACCAAATGCCACTTAACAATCTTCTACGCATCTTTTGCATCTGTATTTCGGAAGCCAAGGTGGGACGCCACTGGCTAACTACTGGAGGAAAGGAGTCCAAATGGTGGGATGCATCTTAACCATAACATCCCTTTAACAAAGTTTTTTCTGTCAATATAATAGGTTTTTATAAGTGAAAATGTTTCATGGTGTTACATCAATGTATATAAGTTATTAATAATTCATCTTTTCATATATATGAAAGAACTATAAACCTCCTTTAAGAAACATATTTTTTGCAACACATACTAATGTCTTTCGTTATCAGAAGCGCATGCTGGGGATGGAAATCATAGTTCAATTGCCTACGGCATAAGGCTCCACCATGACCACAGCCAAACCAAACCACCCCTATTATTCACTGCACCTACCCTGCATCCTAGCTCAGTGTCCATTATACCCTAATAATGTAACCAATGGCCAGTGCACATAGCTTGCAGCCATGGCCAGTCTCCAAATCCATGGGGCTTGGGCTTCGGCCATGCTGCATTCCCAATAAGCAAATCAGAGTACACATTTGCGTTTGCCGAGGGCCAGGCCCACTACCCAGACACCAAATGTATATCACTAGTTTTTCTACTTACATTCTTACAAGTTGTAAAAATGAAACAAAAGACATATTTCCAAAAACATGCTTTTAGGTCCTTGCTAATACTCATCGCGCAAGTTTGTTGTAATCTAGTCCACCACTGCAGGCTGTAACCGCAAGCAGAATATTTTTTCCCATTCAAACCCATCGCTTTGCCCATGCCACATGCCCTAGTGAGCAAATTACAGTACACATTTCTCTATGCTGACGGCCAGGCCCATTGCCCAGACACCAGTGTTATATCACTGTTTTGTGTACTTACATTTTCATACTTAAAAAAAAAAAAAAAAATACTGGACATATTTGCAAAACCATGCTTTGAAGTTCTTGCTGACCGTCCTCGTGCATATTTGCTGCAATCCCATCCAGCATTTCAACCTGTACCCACAAGCAGAATTTTATTTCCCCACTCAAACCTATCCCAATTTCGAAAATCTTTACCACATAGCCGGTCCCTGGTGGCCATGCCCACTTTAACTCGATTGCTAGTCCCCCGTGGTCATGCCCAGAAGCCAGATTGTCCGGATAATCTGGCCACTGCCCATGGCCACAGGATATACCTCAGTCACCAAAGGTATATCACTTTTTTTAACCTATATTATGACACTTTTCGAAAAATAAGACATGGACACATTTGTAAAACCATACTTTAAGGTCCTTGCCAATGCTCTTTGAATGGGTTTGCTGCAAATCCACCCACATTTTATTTTTTAAAAAGTGTCAAAATGTACGTACATAAAATAGTCATGTAACTTAGCCCCCACTTGACAAAATCCATTCAGACCTTGCACAAACATTCAAGGTTGGGTCTGTAATCTTTCTGACAACTTTTCTTCAAATTCGTCAAATGGCAAGAAAGTTATAAGCCATCTAAAAATGTTAAGACCCCCTCTAATGTTGTCCCCTCTTGACAAAATCACACCAAACTTTGGAAAAACATTCCTATCTAGGTCTAAAATATTACTGCAAACGTTTGTCCAGATCTGTCAAATGGCACCACATTTATAAGCCTTTAAAATATTTTGGGACCCCTCCTCTAATTTTGTTTGCTCTTGGCAAAACAGCACCACACTTTGCAGCACCATTCGGAGACAGGTCTAGAATGAAATTCCAAAATTTCATGCAGATTTATCAAGTGGCGCCAAATCAGCCATCCAAAAACTGCATTTCACCAACCCTTTAATGCAGAAATAGGCATAGATGCCCCCGAACATCCCAGATGTTCGCGAACATCTCAGGGCTTCTCTGGGCATCCAGACTGTTAGTGGACATCGGAGTTGAAATAGCACCTGTTTTTTGGACTTTTTAAGGCCATATCCCATCCATCCTCACCAACCCTTACTTCCCCAGAAATAGTTTCATTAGTTTGACAAGTGCAATGCTGCGTCCGTGAATTCAACATGGCGGGCGTTTCCAAAAATTGAGGCACCTCACGTTTTTTATTGACCAATCAGCAGGTGCACCCGATGTCCGCGGACATCACGTCGTCCTCTAGACCAATCAGATGCCTGTCCTTGGACCGAACGGGGAAGTCAGTCCGCAGACCGAACCCAGATAACACACATTTTTTTTACCTACGTTTTGGCTTTTAAAAAAAAACTTCTGGGCAGATTTACACCAAATTTACAAAAGCACGCTTTTGGACCAAGCCGCCGCTCCTGCCATAAATTTGGTGAAAATCCATCCAGCGGTTTGCACTGTAGGCGTGAGAAATATTTTTTTCCATTGCGTCAGTGGGAAAAGCCACACATTTTGGGAGCCCCCCTGTAACTTTGCCCCCCCCGCACGAAACCTCACCAAACTTCGCAGGATCAATCTGACGGGACCACATACTTGTTTTGGTGAGGATTCGTCCACGGGGGTGAAATGCTCTTCCTATAGGTTGAGCAACTTAACCATAAATACATTATAGTGCAGCGGTCACTACACACCACACTTTAGCTAAGGTGAGTATCAAGTTCAATAGAAAACCCCAAAAATTAATTACTAATAACTTTTGACTCACATGACAGATTTGGCTGAATGTTTGCAAACAAACGCAGTTTTGGGCTATTCCTCATTCATTTTCCCACAGAGAAAAAGTCACATTTATGCTCAAGCGCAGAGCGAAAACCGCTGGACGTAATTGGACCAGGTACCAAACAACTTGGTAGTACAAAAAGACAAAGAACATCCAGGACACTGCGCCCAATATAGTGAAAGCGTGTCTATTGTTAAGGTTCTAGATTGGCCTTATAGTGATAAAACATGTTTCTGACATTCCTGGCCTTTTTCAAATCAGGGCTAATTAATTATTCGTACATCAATAAGGTTCCTTGCAGGGGGTCATTGGTTCATCTTAATCAAGTTGAGATGTAATGGGTCTAATTCCATCTACGTTGGCTATGTAATCAGAAGAAGCCAACGCGTATGACTGCTCTATCACAAAATCTAAACGTGTGTCATCAGGCACTCCTCAGGGCTCCTGTGTTTCTCCGACATTATACAACATATTTACTAAGCCTCTTTTTGATGATCTGGACCATCTTGGTATCACCTACACTAATTACGCAGATGATACCCAGATTCTCCTCCCGCTTTCTGGGATTTAAACAAGGATTTGGCCTTGGTGAATGGGGTGTATCTCATCATCCAGGTATGGATGGCCACTCACGGTCTGTGCCTGAATGATGACAAAAGTGAGTTGATCATTCTAGGTACACATTCCAATCTAAAAAAACTAGGCCAGAATTACTCTGCCTTTGAGATCGATAGGAACTCTATTAAGGTAGCCAAGGAAGTGAAGACACTAGGCTTCCATCTAGATGCCACTCTCTCCTTCAATAAACAGGTGAACTCACTGGCCTCAGCCACGGCTTACACATGTAAGATCATCAGAGCAGATAAACACTTTATCTCTAATGACAACTGCATGATTCTAGCTAGAGCTCTCGTTCTATCTAGACTTGACTACTGTAATGCCTTATATATTGGAGCCAACAAACACATCCTACACAGACTACAAATTCTACAAACCAATGCCTTGAGAGCATCCCTTGGTATCCCTAGACGATCACACATTACGATGATAAGGCGTAATAACAATTGGCTGTCGACCCATGATAAAATTCTACTAAAAGTTGCATCCCTTACACACAAAGCCTTGAACAACAGGGCTCCTCTCTATCTAACAGATAGATTTATAGAGAGAAGATCCTCCAGACCCTCCAGAATTTCCAATGCCAACACACTTATCATCCCTAGATTCAGATTGACCAAGGTTGGAGGTGCAAGCTTGCCCGTCCGGGCGACCCAAGCATGGAACTCAATGCCCCACACTATACGTGAGGAGAAATCCTACCTTAAATTCAGATCCAAGTACATCAACCATCTGAAGCAATCGGTCACATGCTCATGAATATTCCCCGTCGTCAGGCTGGGAATCCTCGGTAAAGAAAAAATCGGGATCAGTTTCGTTTCTGATCTGTCTTTCTTAGTAGTAACCAATCACTGATCTCTGGGGCATTCTGCCCCCAGTCAATGACTGCCCTCTCCCTAAGACCCGCCTCTGGCAGCCATCCTCAGATTTGGTAGCACGTAAAGTGGTAGTATGACCAAGTAAAGAGCCGCAGAGGGGTAGGCGGGAGGGTTCGCATGTGAATCCATGCCAGACCCATGCTGGAGAACAACAGTTACAGGTAAGTAACTTGTTCCTTCTCCAGCATGGGGTCTGGCATGGATTCACATGCTCATGAATAAAAGAATACATAGCAGTACACACATGCACAACCACGGGAGGTGGCAACAGGCTCAACATTAAGCAATACAATAACTCAACATTAAGCATCTCTTACCTCCTCACCAGGCTCACCTTAAGCGAACAGGTTGCCCAGCACTGATTGGCCGACCCTGGACTCCTCCCTGGAGTCCCGATCGACGCAGTAGAATCTTGTGAAGGTGTGCATCGACCTCCACGTAGCAGCCCTGCAGATGTCCAGCAAGGGCACACCAGACAGGAACGCCATGGTAGCAGCGATCGCTCTGGTCGAATGGGCTCTCGGACGGCCGGGCAGCGGTCGGTTTGCCAAACGGTGACAGTGCATGATGCAGCCGGAGAGCCATCTGGAAATGGAAGTCTTCGAGAGAGCCTTCCCTTGATTCACAGTCCCAAAGTTCACAAACAGTTGTGACGTCTTCCGAAAACTCTTCGTGCGGTTCACGTAGAACTTCAGCGCTCTAGCTACATCCAGCGAGTGCAAAGTCCTCTCGGCCGACATCGAAGGCGACGGGAAGAAAACTGGTAACACCAAGGGCTCATTGAGGTGGAAGTCCGACGGCACCTTGGGCATGAAGGAGGGGTGCGTCCTGAGCACCACCCTCGTGTCGTGAAAAGTCAAGTATGGAGGCTTGCAAGATAGGGCCTGGATCTCTCCCACTCGTCGTGCGGAGGTGATGGCCACGAGGAACGCTGTCTTCCACGACAGGAACTTCAAGGGTGCCGAATGCATAGGCTCGAATGGGGCCCCCATGAGCCTGGGCAGCACCACATTAAGCTCCCACGCCGGGGCAGGAGCCTTCACCGGCGGGAACGATCGGAATAGTCCCTTCATAAATTCCTTCACCAGGCGATGAGACCACAAGGACGCCCGTCCCGTAGTCCTGGTATATCGGGAGATGGTCGCCAGATGTATTTTGATGGAGGCGTGAGCCAGTCCAGCTTTGGCCAGCGACAGTAGGTACGGCAGCACTTGAGGGGCCGTAATCCGCAGAGGCTTAATCTTCTGTGCACGGCACCAGACAGAGAACCTCTTCCACTTATGTCCGTAGCACTTGAGGGTGGAGGATGCCCTGGCCTTTGCAAGAACCTCTCTGCAATCAGCCGAGATATCGTACCCTCCAAACTCTAGCGCTGCAGGAGCCAGGCCTGCAAGTTCATCGACTGAGGATTGTGATGGAGAATGGCACCTCCTTCTCTAGAGAGAAGATCCGCTCCGCCGGCAGCTTGACTGGTGGGGACGTTGACAAGCCCAGAAGGTCCGGGAACCAGATCTGCCTCCGCCACGCCGGTGCGACGAGGATCATCCTGCACCTGGACTTCTTGAGCTGGTTGATGAGTCGGAGCAGCAACGGCAATGGAGGGAATGCGTATAGAAACAGGCCGTCCCAAGGGAACAAGAAAGCATCGCCCATGCTCCTCGGCTGTGGGAACCTGCTGGCGAACCTCTGGCACTTGGAGTTCGTCGCCATCGCGAACAGGTCGATCTGGGGTTTGCCCCATCGTCGGAAGAGTCGATCCACTTGATCCTGGTGCAGTTCCCACTCGTGGCACGAGCGCAGCTCCCTGCTGAGTGAGTCGGCGATGGTGTTTTTTATTCCTGCCAGGTGGAAGGGAACCAGAATCATCCCCTGAGTGACTGCCCAGTGCCACAGATCCTGGGCCTTCTTGGATAGGGCTGGGGATCTGGTGCCTCCTTGCTTCCGTACATAGAACATCGTGGTTGTGTTGTCGGTGAAGATCCTCACCACTTGGCCCTTGAGGGATGGAAGGAACGACTTGAGAACCCAAAACATTCTCGGAGCTCCAGAATGTTGATGTGGAGAGACCTCTCCTCTGGGAGCCAAAGGCCTCTTGCGTGGAGGTCTCCGGTGTGGGCCCCCAACCCTCCAGAGAGGCGTCCATCGTCACCGTCTCCTGAAATGCTGGGATTTGAAATTCCGTGCCTGTTGTGAGGTGAGCATGGATGCCCCACCATGAGATCGCCCGACAGAACTCCTCGTCAAGAGGGATCCTGTCCTCGAAACAGCCCCTCGCCTGAAGCCAGCGGGCGTCGAGGAACTCCTGTAGCGGACGCATCCGAAGTCTGAAAGGGGGACAAGATAGATGCATGAGGACATCATCCCGAGGAGGGACTTGATGGACCTCACCCTGGCCACGTCCGTGGCTAGGAGGCGCCGCACCTTGCCCAGGATAGTCCTGGTCTTCTCCTCCGAAGGGGAGGCCAATTGCCCCACTATATCGAGCTTCGCTCCCAGAAACAGTGCTATCTGCGATGGGGCCAGGTGGGATTTGGGGTAGTTGATGGCGAACCCCAGCTCCGTGAGCAACCGGACGGACCTCGCTGTGTGCTCGACGGCGAGTTCCCTTGTCCTTGCCCGGATTAGCCAGTCATCCAAACGTGGATCCCCTGCAGGCGCAGCCGCGCCGCCACTGGTGCCAGGCACTTGGTGAAAACCCTGGGTGCTGGCTCTAATCCAAACGGTAGGGATCTGAATTGGTAGTGGTGTCCCTGAACCACGAACCTGAGGAACTTCCTGTGCCTTTTTAGAATAGGGATGTGGAAGTAAGCATCCTCCAGGTCCAAAGACGACAGGAAGTAGCCTTCCTCCAGCTGTCCCAGCACGTGCTGGAGGGTGACCATCCTGAATTTCTGCGCCTTGATGTACTTGTTTAAGCGGCGCAGGTCCAGGATCGGGCGCCAACTGCCTGTCTTCTTCCTGACGAGGAAGTACCTTGAGTGCACCCCAGAGCCCCGGAGCCTTCTGGGGATGAGCTCGATGGCACCTTTCTTGAGCATCGCCCTTACCTCCAATAGCAGTTGAGGCACGTGATTTTCCTTCCTGGCCACGGGAGGAATGCAAGGGCACTTCTTTTGGAATTCCAGCGAGTGCCCGTTGGCCAGGGTGTCCAACACCCAACGGTTGGTGGAGATGGACTCCCACACGCCGACGAACTTCGTCAGCAGGCCTCCCACCGGGGTGCTTCGGTGGGGGCCCGACAACACGATCACGCCTTGGCCTCCTTGGCGATGACGGCGGGATCCCCCCTGCTTGCCGCAACCTCTGTAGGCCTCCTGGGAAGAGGAGCGGGCAGCCTGGCGGTAAGTGGAGGAGCAACCGCTGGAACCTTTGGAGGCACCCTGTCTGCCTCCGGAGCTCCGAAAGGGCCGTCACTGTTGAAGCACCCCTAGGGCCCGGGCCGTCTCCGAGTCGGTCTTGATGGCCCGTAGAGACTCGTCCACCGCCTTACCAAAGAGGTTGTTGCTGTCGAACGGCATGTCCAACACTCTGATCTGGACGTCCTGGCAAAAGTCTGTCGCCTTGAGCCAACCTCGTCGTCGGAGGCAAACTCCGTTGCCCAGTTGGCGAAAACTGGTATCGGCAATGTCCGTTGCCACAGTAATGGTGTGATCCGACGCCACCTCGCCTTCCTGCAGAATTTCTAGGGCCTCCGCCCTCTTGTCGTCAGGTAGGAAGTCTAGCAGGGGAGCTATCTTGAACCAGAGCTCCCTGTCGTAGCGGGCCACGATCGATAAGGCATTGGCCGCCTTAATCGTCGTCGCCGCCGATGAGATGACTCGTCGTCCCATGGAGTCTAACTTCTTGCCCTCACTGTCCGGCGGGGAAGTGGAAGTTGAAGCCACCACACCCGCTGCCTTCTTCTTAGCCGCTGCTGAGACGACAGAGTCCAGCGTGGGCTGGGCCCTGAGGCACAAGGGGGCGGCATCGGAGACTCGGTACTTCTTCTCGTACCTGTCCCTCTTGGCAGGTGCCGTGGAAGGGTTCTTGAGGACCGCAAGCCCCTCGTTCCAGACGTCGTCGAGCAAAGGCACCGCGAGGGCCGTCTTCCTCTTGGCCTCTCGTCGTTGGTATAGAAACCCTTCCTTTTTTTGTTCTTCAGGGCAGAGCTGGAAGAGCTCGGATGCCCTGGTTATCATGGCGTGGAAAGAGCCAATTTCATCGGCTGGGGCAGCCCGCGGGGGGAGTGATGACGGGATGTCTGCTGTGTCATCACTGCCATCATTGTCCGTCCCCGTCGCTGTGTCCGTCGCCGTATCCTCTCTAGGGTCCGGTGAGGACGAGGGGTCCACAGGTCTTGCAGGCACGAAGGGCGGAGCGGGGTGGACTCCCCTCCGCTTGTTCGGAGGGCTTCCCGACGGGCCCGGTTCTGGATCCTCCGTCGGGGTCCGTGGTAATCTCATCCTTATCTCGGTACATAAGAATTGGATTGCCAACAAAATGGCCGCCGAGCTATCCTATGGCTCGGGTAATGGCTGCGACGGACGGAAGGGTCGTTCCACTGGGCCCTCTACGTCGCCATTGTCGCTATCCTCGATCACGTCAGCAGGGGCCGCCCCCTGGGATCGAACCCTCTCGAACCTCTCGTTGAGGCCTATAAACCTCTCCTTGAGGCCTATGCTCTCGTTGAGTCCTATGGACCTCTCGTTGAGGCCTTTCTCGGTTTCTACCAGCTCCTCCTCAGAGGCTGATTCCGATTCTCTAATGGCCACCGGGCCCCCCCCCCTCTTTTTCCGCCGGGGGCTTCACGGGGGTCTTAACGATGGGCTGGAAAGAGGATTCCCTCCGCGGTAGCAGGGATATTCTAGACCCAGAGGCCGATTTCACTGGCGTAGTCTCATCCGGCTTCGCCAGGGTCGCAGCGACCACTTCGGCAGAGGCCTTTGCCGGATGGATCAAAACCCTCACCACCTTAGGTGCGTTCTGGGCCTTTGCCTTGGGGCGGAGGGTCAGCACCTTGCTCCCCCTTCGAGATCGACCGGGTCCGCTCTAGTGGCTTAACCGGGTTCTCGGACTTCCTCTTCCCCGAACCAGAGCGCTGGCTCGTGGTCGAATGTGCCAGGGAAGTAGCGCCCTGCCTGACAGCCAAAAAGCCCGACCTTTCGGCGCTCCCGGTGCCCGCAGACTTGCGGTGCTTGGCCTTCTGTTGGGCCCCCGTCGCCGGGGTGCCCTCACAGGACTTAGAAGCCCGCTCAGACTTTTTCTTCGCCTTCTCACCTGCTGTGGCCTTTGTTAGGGAGAATTCTCTGTTTAGGCTGAATTTCCTAACCTAGTGAGTCCCCCAGCAGCTTTGCTGGATTTCTGGAGTTTGTTTTTTTCTCCTGCCAAGAGTGAGTCTCTTTTCCTCACACTCTTGGACATGATTTGAGGGGTTCCTTTGACTGTTAATGTGTTTTATAGGCTATGGGGTCTTTTACTCCATAGGGTCTCATGTGTTTTTACTATGTGTGTTACACAGCACCCTCAGTGCAGTGACACAGGGGTGTCGTAGTGACACCCCACCATAGACTCCATACCCTGGGACTGACTACTGTCTCCCAGGGCATGTAAAGTCACCATTGGCTTTACTAGTCCCAAATTATGAACAGAAACTAGTACAAACCATCATATTGTGGACGTACTGGTTGGGGCAATTTGATTACCCCGGGGTCTGTTAGTCGAGCCCCCTGATCGAGTTTTGGCTGGTGGCAGTGGATACTACTTTTTATATCCGACCGCAAATATATCTCCATGGGATTTTCCCATTGTTCGAGGCTACCAACTTTAATTATTTAATTCTCATAGCCTCGAACATACCGCCGGTTTATTTATTTAATATTAATTCGCCGGTTGTTATTTTTTGCCAGAACTCGATTCTAGAATGGCGTTTGTGTTCTCTTCTGCGACTCCAACCCAAGTCGAGCCCTTTGCTCCACTTTTTGGCGGGCTTCTCCACAGAAGCCTCCAAAAGTGGTGCCACTCTGTCTGGGTACCACAGGGGGTGTTGGAGGGGGTTTAGGCACCCTGGACTGAGTTACCTTGGTAACTCAAGTCGCACTCTTGTGTGATTGGCCCAAGTGGTGAGCCCGCCAGCTCACCACTTAGCATGTCTGATTGACAGCTAGGCTGAGTGAATGGGGGTGTGCTGCATAAAAGCAGGGATTTTGGGACTGGAACTTTAGAAGTCGCCACAGGACCTGAAAATCCAACGAGGGAGAAGCTGAGCCGACCTGCTACGACGACACCACCGATGGAGTCCTGCGGAACCGACTCACCACTTCCCGACGACAGAGAAGATCTCCCGGCTGGAGAGTCTTCTTCCCCTGACTGGTGGGCACAACCAGTTTACCTTCTTTTTCTCGCATCCCAGGACGTCTTGTGGTCGAATTGCCCGTTCCAAGCACCCCGGCAACCGGATAGCCACTTACCACTGGACCGCGAATGAAAGGACCGCTCCTTTTAACTGAGAACTCCGCGGCTGGTTTCTTCCCTGGCAGTGCAACGGACTCCTGTCTTCCTCCCCGACGAGAGCCTCTCTTCCCCCGGATGAAGCACCGACTTGCATCCGCTGCCAGTAACAACTTCCCCCGCTGGAGTATTCACACCACTTTAAGGTACTGTGTCCACCAGGCCTCCCTTTCTAAAGATTGCTACAAGGTAATAATAATCCCTTAACCTTCTGGACTGGGCTGGCCACCTTGACCATCTAACTGGTCCCTTTCTTTTGGTTCAACTCTTTCTGAACTGATTGCGAGACTTGTGGGCACTGTGAACCATGTGACCTTGGACACATTTCGACCAGAGCCTCTTAAAGTGGGTCCGGCCCTGTTAACTTTGACTTTACAGTTTTAACCTGCCTTCTTCTCCTACTGTGTTCTTCCGAAAGTGTTGGGATCTGTTCCTATCTTTGCTCTGCCTTTCTCTCCCTTGTAAACCGATTGATTAGAGTGCCATCTTCGTTAAGCGCTCACCGCTGTCTGCAAATAAGTGTTGCTTTACTTAAAACTTGTCTAACTAATCGTTGAAGGGAGTGTATATCTTTTAGTGACCGTGTTTTTGAACTGCTTGATATTAGTGCCAGTGTGTTTTATTAGATGTGGTTTTAAATAAATAATTATATCTCTTTTACACCAAGCTCTGGTCAGTGTTTGCTTGTTCTACTGTGTTCTTTTGACCTATTGTGCAAACACTGTATACTGCCTAACTCTTCTTGAGGGAAGTCTGACTGCTCAGCCACAGCTACCAAGTGAATCTGTGTGGTACAGACTGCTACCAAGTGGGTTTACTGCCAAACACCTGTAGTCTTAAATCTTTTGCAGTGGTCCCAGAGGGAACTGCACAGGTTTCTGCCTAACACCCTTCTCCAGCCAGGCGGCGAGGCGGGAACGACGATCTTGTTTGGTCCGTTCCGAAAGGTTCTTGCAGAACGCACAGTCCTTCTCCACGTGCGTCTTGTACTCATGAAGACAGTAGAGACAACGCGAGTGCTCGTCCTCCTTGAAAACGTTCTGCAATCCGCATCCAGGGCAGCACCTGAACAGCTTGGATCCGGACGTCAAGCTTCCCTTGTCCTGGGCCATGTCCGTTGAGGTAGGCCGCAGATCTTCCGGAATCCTCCAAGAAGTGTAAACTCGACGAAAACTTCACCCTTGAGCGGCGTACAAGAATTCCGAAACGGCTACCCGTTGTCGGAAGTAGAAATGGTGGAGCTTGAGGCTCGAATAAACCGAAAAAATGAGAAAATCTCCTGAAAAACCGTGAAAACGCAGCAAAAAACTCAAGAGCTAAACACGAGGACTCCCAACACTTGAGCTTGCGGTAAAAATCTGAGGATGGCTGCCAGAGGCGGGGCTTATGGAGAGGGCAGTCATTGGCTGGGGGCAGTATGACCCAGAGATCAGTGATTGGTTACTACTAAGAAAGACAGATCAGAAACGAAACTGGTACTGATTTTTTCTTTACCGAGGATTCCCAGCCTGACGATGGGGAATATTCATGAGCATGTGAATCCATGCCAGACCCCATGCTGGAGAATGGGGTTTGTTAGGTTTGGTAAGTGTCACGGGGTGAGGCATGAGTAGAGCAGTAGGTGTTTTGAATGGATGCTGAACCTTTCTAGCAATAATTAATTAATGTTTCTATTGTTTCTTGATTGAAAGTACCATGTTGAATTTTGTTATCTTCATGCTTATTTACAGCCAGAGATGAAAAGATGTGCCATATTGTATTTTTGTGCTTAATCCATGTGCTATTTACAGTGGTCGTGGGGAAATAACCTTGACATATTCTTGAATCATCATTGTATATATTGTATATTTTTTTTTGTGCTTAATCCACAGTTTTATTTCAGGCAAACTTCAAAGGAAAGGGAACATTAATGAGTTTGGTGTACTTGGTTCTTAATCTGTCTTTTACTCTTTTGATTTAGAAATTAACGTATTGCCCTTCCAGTGCTTCTGGAGACAGCCGCTGGATCCTAGGACCTTGGAGTCCACCTTGGAGTCCACCGGATGACAGGAGTTCCACGGGAGGAATCCCGCAAAAGAAGCAGAGGGGAGATGAAGTGGCTGCAAACCAGGCATTACGGAAAAACACAGTGTGTTATTTGGTTCATCTTAGTATCTGTAGTTATGATGACAATATCATATAACATTTCAGTGGAAGGACGAGTCATAATTGAACCGGGACCAGTCTCGGGAATTGCAGTGGAAGAATCTCTGGGCTTTATAATGGGGAACATAAGACTTTTCTATCAAAATATCTATACTAGTTTGAATCTAGAGCTGGTAATTGAGAGGTTTCTTAATGTTTCTGAAATAAAATATAGTCAAGTGAGAGAATGGGTAAAAAAACCACAAAGAGAGAGCTCAAAGAGTGGTGAAGGATGTGATGTTGCAGGTAGAAAAGACTTTCATGAGTTCATCTAGCTCAAAGAAAAGAGGGGGGAAAAAGAGTGGCCGGCCTTTTGGTTGCGACAATTGTAATTATTATAATTGGCACTGTGGTAGGTACAACAATATTAACAGCTAATGCTTTATCAGTGAACACATTAGGAAGTAAAGCCCGAGAACTGGTGCATGATTTGAGAATGATCCAGCAGACCTTAGATGCACTTAAGGGTGAACGGAGTGAGGTGGTTCAATATGTAAACAAGACAATTTTGACCCTCAATGAATGGATTAAAATATTAGATAGAACATAGTGCCAGTGTCATTGTGAAACACAACAAATTATTGGAGGACATTTTGAATGTCGTAAATCCAATAGAAAGTATCCTGACAATATTCTACAGGAAGTTCAAAACAGGGTGTCTCAACTGATTCAGGGCCATATACCTCTGTACTTTGAGTCATCTGATATTATTCGTCAAATGATGACACTGATTACATAAAGAGAGGTGGAAATGAGCCAAGAAAATAATTGCATTTGAAATGGAAAGTGCAATCCCATTGTACATTGATGTAGAAAGAATGGAAATAGGTTTTCTGTTGTGTATCCCATTCATTACTCCAGAATTGATGTATCAAACTAAATTAGTGCATAATGTAGGTTTCTGGAAGGGGGACAAATATGTCAAAATTGTGACTCCTGAATTGGTGGCTTTTCAAGCCTGGGAACCCGACTTGTACGTGATCCCAAAATTAAATACTCGTGTAAAATTCAAAGAACAGAATTATATATGTCCTGGGAAGCCATTTGTTCCTGATGCAGCGGGTGTGATTTGTGGCTTGAGGGCAGATCAGGGTGTCTCAGAAGGATGTGAAGTGTCTATAAGTAGCCCAAAGCATGAAGAATTGGCCTACGCTAAATTAATCAAGCATAGTACCGGAGTACTGGTAACCAATTACACATCTCAATCATGGTTCATTCCTTGTCAAGCCGTTACAGCATAATATATTTTACATGTCTGTTCCTGAAGATATAGTGGTGTCGATTGGTGAACTGACACTATTTCATGTGGATGGTGATCTGTGGGAGGGAAAGGTGCAAAATATCAATTTTGTTCGCATTGACCCTGAATATTGATTATATGTTGAAGCATGAAAGCATACATACAATCAAAATTAATTGAAATAAGTATAACATTACTATGAGTGACTTAGCCCTGACACAGAGTGATGCATTCACTTGGGGAACCTGGGCAGAAAGAGATTTGGTGATTGTGTCAATTGCAATGGTAGCTGTTTTGATCTGGTTAATAGTGCATACAGTCAAAATGTTTACATTTATATTTGCGTTGTTGGCGGTAGAGAAAGGGAAAACTCAAATGCATGGGGCACATGTATTTTAAATGTTGCAGAGTTTAATGTGTGTTTCTGTAGGACCCGATAGGTAGGCCAGGTCTGAACAGAAACAAAGGGGGGAGTATGTAGGGACAGTGGGGCTCCACATTTCAGCAGGGGCAGAATGTTAGCAGACTCAGACTCTGACAGCAAGAGGTGCAAGACTCTGTTGTAAGCCCGCTCTGTTTACATGACAAAAAGAAAATATGAACCTAGCTTTGCATGGTAACCATACTGTAGCATAGTGCACTACACCATCGTTCACTATGGACTGACTTGCAATAACGACTAATAAATACTAACCCGTAAACCCCAAAACCCCTAATTTACTAATTGTATCCCCACAATAATGTTCAAGGTAGCTCAGTCCATAGCTCTTTGGTGCAACCTTTTGGTGCAGTTCAATGGTACAAGCCAGCTCATTTTAGGAAATGGTATCAGCATAGGCTGTGCAGTGTGCTTAGAAAAAGGCAAAAGAAAATAAACATGAAGAATTAAAATTATTTTGCGGTGAAGACCTGACAAGGTGTGAGCTGAGGAATGTGAAGTCCGTCAAAATAGCTCCATTGTTCTTTTTCTGCCGCAGGAAACCAGCACTGAGAAATGTAACTATTTTTCATCATTTGCTGCCTGAATCTCTGTGCAATGGTGCAGGCTGAAGGAAAAAGTGCTTTCTGGCATCTTCTGGAGGCTTGACAAAGGGAGGTGGTGTTTTATTGGCACATGACATCACTGTCAGGGGCAGACATTTTCTTACACTTTCTGTAGGTTAGCGTACATTTTATGAGCAGATCACAGAGAGAGTTTAAAAGGGCTGTCTGTCGGAGGGGCTCGGCTCGCTCGGGGTGTGCTGGATTGGCTGATGGTGAGCAGGCTGGCTGTCAGAAGAGTGTGTGCTGAACTATCCTGCCGAGAGGGAAGACAAGCAGATAAAGAAACGTTCCATTGAGGGCTCTGTACAGTGGAGAGAGATTCTCACCAGCTGAGTGGAGGAAGTGAATTCCATCATTGCAGCCTGAGGGCACACAGAACCAAGTGTGCTTTAGGTGAGTTCACAAGTACAAGTAAGGTGTGCAATCTGTTTGTTTGTGAGTGCATTTTACAGGCAGTTACAGGCTGGAGAATTCTGTCCTACATTTACAAATGTGGGTAGTTAAGTTTATGTGTTCATTCATTATCCAAGAAGCAGGTTTCAAGTTAACCACCTGATAAGATTTAAGGTCAGTTATAGCAGTGTTCTGGCCATTTATCACAAAAAGGGTGTTTGAAGTCCATTGTGAGAAAAAGCTCCTTACCGTGGGTGGAGGCATTAAAAATGAAATGTGCTTGCAGCTATGTTCATTTTCATTTTGAACCACAGGAAACGTCATGTGAAAACTCAGTACACTGTACATGTTTATTTCTCATAAATTCTAATTGCTTATAAAGTATATACAAAAGAAGTAAGTCAGCCTTGGTCTATTTTGTATGTGTCCTAGTTAATTGTGATAGCATATAGACAGGTGTAGAGCTAATGTGGCATTTTCGTTTTACCACATGTAACAAAAAAACAAGGTATACCAAAACAATGTGAATTGGGGCAAATCACAGAGAGCTGGTTTCCCATATACAGTCTTCAGGTGACCTGGTAAGTATATTCAGAGTTTTTACCATCATTCTTTTACCACCAAACATGGAACATTGGGTCCAAGGGCACACCAAGTCCGTTTTTTAGCTTGCCACTCATGATCCCAATATAAGAATAACATCAGGTAGTCCTGTGGCTCTACAGTCCACAAAATAGCCTAACAATAGTCTCTTCCCCAAAGGCCAGCACTGCCTCCACAAACCATGCACCCTCTCTAGAAAATCAGCAGTCGTGCTGGGATCACGGATATGGAATGTCTACCACATTGCTTTGAATCCATGTGCCTGATGGCAAAATTGACTCCTAACTCAATCAGAACTTTGATGAAAGTACATGTGATGAAACAAATGTTTCCATTTATCACAATAACAAAATGTGATAGCCCAATTAGAGTGTAAAGCCAAGATGTAATGAGCCAAGCTGAAGCCCTTAACATTTCATAGAACCATGTGTTGACAGTGTGGCCTATGGACGATAAGTATGCAATTGGTTTGCACAGGTGCTATAGCTTGTTCAAGCCAAAAGAAGAATGCAGTTGCTCTCCTTACTTCAGTCACTCACAAGTAGTGTTACCAAAGATATTTTTATCGTATCAATATTTACCAAAAAAAAAGAAATATCAAATAAAATTGTTTTTTAAATTGCGGGGACCCCCTCCCAAACCCTGTTTTCCCACATTTCTAGCCCCCCCCAACCCCCTGCCCCTTTTAACCCTTTAACCACACCCCATATATATTTATTTTTCAGTATTTTTTCAGTCAAAGTTAATTTGGTATTTTTTTTCGGTAACATCACTGGTTACCGTCTCAATGAAACTGATGTGGCAATATTCATGCAAAAGTCCCACATAACTCCGATTTAACCTGTTCTTTGCCCCATATCCTGAGCCTTTTGCCCAAAGTGAGCCAGATTTCATTGAAAGAACTTCTCACAAAACCTTCCAGTGAGGAAATCACTGGTAGCATTGTTTGAGTTCCTCTTTTTTTCTTTCTTTCACCTCTAAACTGACTTTGTTTGGGGGCAGCAACAGAGCAGGAACAGGACGAAAAAGGATTTTCTCTTAAATTCTTCTTGCCATCCATTTGGATTTTCCTTTTACTCCCCCATTAACGACTGAAATCTTGTTATGACTGGACAAATCCATTAAAAATGTCCTTGCAGATGCCTTCCCATAGTTTGACATTTCGTATATATGAGCACAAAAGTAGCTGGAGAAGCAACAGAGTGATGTACATGGGAGACACTCCCAGGGGAGATACAGGTAGGGCGTGCAGGTAGCAGAAGTTGCGGTGATGGACACAAGGAACTCAAGAGTGGGTGAAGGAAGGTTGAGTGATCAGTTATTGGTGAGATTCTCTTTGAAGAGTATGGCCTTCCATTAGTTCCTGGGGTGTAGGATGGAAAAGATCAGTCTCATCTGCCTTGGTAACTTGTTCCAAATACATGGATTTGTAGGAGGAAAATGCTTTGATTCCTAGAATTTTCTCCTGGAGTTCTTTATTTTCAGTTTGGTGATGTCATTGCATCTGGTACCAGAGTTGGTGAGTTTCTCAGCTAGGCAGAGTAGGTTGTGACTGATCTAAAGGTGCTGCAGGCTGTCTTGAATATGATGCGTGCTGGAAGGAATAGCCAGTGCAGTTCCATGAGGATGGGGGTTATGTGGTTACATCCTCTTATTCCTGTGATGACAGAAGCTGCAGCACGATGGACATCTTTCCACAGTGCCAAGCTGGCATCTGAGACCCCTGCGAGTAAGGCATTTCCACCATCCAAATAGGAGATGACCAGGGCTTGGAAAGCTGTTCTAAATCTCAGGCAGGGATATAGGGCTTGATTTGGAGAAGGAGAACAAGCTGGTACCATGCTGATGGTAACATGTCTTTTGAATGATAGGTCACAGTCGATGGTAAAGCCAGGGTTTTGCACTGGGTGACAATAGAGCTGGACATCTGTCGAGCAGTAACAAGACAACTTCCAGTAACAGATGCTCTTCTTCAAGAATGAAACTAGGTTAGCACAAGATTAAGTGGGAACAAGAATGTCCGGTAAAGCTAAACTTGAGATGGTAAAAGCACCCTTTTATTGTGTTGTTTTTCCTTATTTTACCTTTATTTGGGCTAGGCACACTGATAACTGTTTTGAGGAAATAAAGAAGGAAATAGTTCAAGCTCTGGCAATGAAACAAATTGATGTTAAAAAAGAAGGCACCATTAGTGTTGCTACAAGAGCATATGGTTTGGGGGCACTGTTGTTACAAATGCAACAAGGAAAAGTGCATGCTGTAGCAGTGCCTTGGTCACTGCCACTGCTTGTTGAAGTCCCAAAGAATGTCACTGCCCGATTTCTCCTATTGTAGTTTCCTTGCTGTTGGTCCATCTAATAGGTTTCGCGGAGGTAGGGCTATGACTTCACTTCTGCGTAGTTCTGTAGATCTTTCTTGAAATTTTCTACTTTCCCATCTATCGTGATGGTCTTAAATTTCTCGATTTCTACTTATCCTTAGCGTCTTGTACGGTTTGGTCTTCCAGAAATTCTTTCTCTAATTCCATCAGTTCAGTTTCTTGTTTTTTACATTCTTCATCCGCAGTGTCAATTCCTAGTATAATCCAGTCACAGCCACATTTATTCCCTACACCACTGAAGTTCTTGGTGAATTTAGGATTGTCGGTAAAGACTTTGGGAATGTTTTTGACCTGGAGGCCCTCGGGATGATGCCCGCTTTCAGATATTCTACCATAAATTTGCTTTGCATCTCTGTCCTGATACGGTTCTTCTTCTTTTGGTTCAATATTTCAAGTTCGTCTTTTGATAAACCTCGGGTCAGGACTCCCTCCTCGTTACTAAGGGTTGATGTCGTTCCCAATAGTTTTTTTAAATAGTCGCCTGTGTATGAAATGATATTAACCTTCTCCATGATGGTAATTTAGTTGAGACCGTTGGTTCGTATGTGAAAAGTAAAGAACCCAATGGGGGTCAGTACTGTGCCCACAGCCATGGGCTGCACTAGAACTGTTATAATACACAGGACTGCTGGTTACAACCCTGCTCTACTCAGGTAGGTAAACATTAAGGAAATACACATGAGCAGTGTCACAGAACCCAATACATCCACTCCTATAATGGATTACCACATTGTCACAATGGTTGCTGTTTGTTAGACACATTTAAAACATAACACAGAGTGATATTCAACTTGAAAGCTGTCTCAGGAAGCTCAATAGTTTACATACAATATCAATATATGATACAATTAGTGCTCACCCAAAGTCAATACCTCGGATTGTGATTCAAAACATATACATACCCTGAAAACCTAGAAGGATCACATGAGTAACAAATAATAAAATAACAGTACAGAGTGCTTCAATGCACAATTCTAAAACAGTGTGTAAGTTGGACACTGGGACTTAAAGTCATATAGTCAACACAACTGTGTTTCGGCCTTATAGAGCTGAATAATGTAGCTGCTGTTGTGTCGGCCTTCATCAGGATGAAGCAACTTTATGGTAGGAATTTCCTGTGGACTCTGTCGGAAGAATCAGACAGAGAGGTGTGTAAGGAGTGTATGTGGGTTATAAGCAAAAACGTAAACGTATTAATCAATAGCAACGTATGCATTGTTAGATAATGGAGGTCATGTGGAGACTGATCCGCAAATCTTACCGTGTTCACTTGAAATCATGGTGTGGAGTTGAAAACCGTCTGAACTCCCAAATGGTCCTGACCGGGGGATACAGTGATCCTGTGCAAGTCCAATCTGCCAATGAGGACCAGAGGTATTAATACCAAATCTGGCGGGAGGGAGGTCAAAATTGAATAATAACATCAAGTGTCCAAGGAAAGCAGGTCTTATACCGCTCTTCCTTCACAGACCGGATATATCGGTATGGAATGGCGTTTAAATGCTGGTGCATCCAAATATGGAGTTGCACATAGTCAAAAGAAGATCGCGCCTGTCGAGACAAGGAGAGACACCTCTATTAGTGACACATAGGAAGGTATAGTATCCACCCAGGGAGTGCCCTACAACCGTGTGCATGCTTTCAATGGACATAGTCAAATACACAGTGTTAGATGGTGTGACTCAGCCCTACTCCGAATGCGAGCTACGTGAAACAGTAGCCGCGTGACATGAATGTACTGATAATACAGTGTAGCAATGGTGGTCTGCAAAACAGACTCTTACCTATTGCAAGGAATCGTGGTATGAATCCGGACCCCAGCGTAGCAGAGCCTCAGGCCGTCTGGTGGAGACCGCCATTATCTAACAATGCATTCTGCCTAAGGTACATTCTTGAATCAGATGGCATCTTTTCTGAAAGACACCACAGGCACTGTTCACGTACTAGACAAGATTATCACAAAAGACGATTAATTTCTGGCCACTATGGATGTAGAGGCCTTGTACACCTCAATACCACAGCAACAAGGTCTAGAAGCCTTGAGAACGTTTTTAGACCAGAGAGACCACATCACTTCCACTCCCACTAATTATATCCTTGAATGTGTCAGACTTGCAATGTCTGAGAATGTTCTCCTATTTCGGAATCAATTATACAAACAAACAAAAGGAGTGAGCCATGGTATTGCCCTCCACTTTTGACAATACCCCATCCATGCCCAATGCCTTAATGGAGCCCCTCATTTCTTCAATTGAAATCTGACAGTAAGGGTATTCTAAATTGGCTCATTAATACCATGACTGGGTTCCACAAATGTAGAAATTGTAATTTTTGCAAATTTGCCCTTTCGCCTATGAGAACTTTCGCATGCCATGGAGGACTCCCAATGGAGATCAAAGAATTCATGAATTGTAGAACAGAATACATTGTGTATGCAGTGGGGTGTGTGTGCAAGAAAGTTTATGTCGGAAGTACTATTCGGGAACAAAGAATTAAAATTCGCAAACATTTGGCCAATCTGAATAGCCAAGACCCAAAACTTCCCTTTGTCACTCTTTGGCAAACATTTCATCAAAACGATAATAGTAAAGACATCAGATTTGTAGGCTTACAACAGGCCAAAGCACATCTCAGAGGAGGCGATCATGAATTACATCTGTGACAATTGGAGGCTCGTACCATCTGTAACTTGAGATGTTTAAAACTTGGCCCTAATAAGGAACATGAATTAAGCATATTTCTATGATCTACTGTATTTTCAACTTATGCTAAGGCGGTTCGATATGTACTGTATACTGACGTGTTCCAAGTACGTAATGTGCTCCCATTACTTGCACTTTTCCTCATGCTCTTCTAGGGCCTAGTGCTAAATCATAATGGATCCAGTGTAATCGCCAAAGGGGGTTGAAATGAGGAGAGCACCTTTGTTCATACATTTCTAGGGGGACAGTTTTAACTCATAATTGACCCAATGGAATTGCTTAGGACTGCTGAAATGAGGAGAGCACGAGACACTTTGCCATATCTTTGGCACCATTTGCACTTCAAGAATACAATGCATGTATTTATTCTAATGTCAATATATAGCGCCTGTAAGATTTGCCGGTATGAGGAGTATTTGTGACACCATGTTATATCATATGATTAATATAATTTCATATATTATAGCAATCAAGGGAGAGTTTACCTCGCATCTAAATCCTGAGTTAACAAATAACATATACAGGGTTGATATTATTAGCGGAATTGGACGTGGTAAAACTTCACCATAATAAAATCAACTCTGTATTTTCACCACATAATATGAGAGTTTTTATCGAAAATCACAAATATTAAAAAAAGGGAAAGTAATATGTTGCGCGACAACTTCACATGACTAAATGTGTCAAACGTTAAGAAAATTAAAGAACAGTGCAATGGTCTTATGCCGCACTACCTGCATAAGACCCAATTCCCACCTAATTCCCACCAAATTCCCATAACAGGGAAGAGTGTGGACTAACTTTTACAATTAGTTGTAATTCAAATGCACCTTAACAATTGCTCTTTGTAAACAAGTGATTTGCCACGTGACTAATCCATGAACGTCTATAAGTCATAGCAAAGGAACATCAGAGACTGGTTGCAATGGCTACCAGTTATACTGAGGATACAATGGGTGTGAACTAGTGATCAGACATCGCTCACACGGGTAAGGAATATGAGAGAGGAACGCTAGTGTGGACTACCAAAAATCGGGGCAGTTCTTAAAAGTAAATATTCTGACATATGTATTATTCATGGCTTATATTTCAGACCATTGTGAATGCCGTAATAGCTCGATTCGGGAAGCCACATTGCTTCAGCACTGACTTGCAAACATATCAAAAACTCAATATTGGATGTCATGCCGACTGCCATTTAGAACACAATATTTCCCCTCTACAGTCAATCAATGGTAAGACTGCATTTAAAGTGGTCTTCATGTTTATAATGTGATAGATCAGCCACACCGTATCTGATACACATACCTTCTTTACGTTTTCTATCTTAGACAATGTCTGAGGTTCATTAGTGAACAGACAACAAGTAAACTATTCCACCATCTACTGACCTAACATTGAATACCAAGAGATCTAGACACCCGTAATTTGATGCATACACAAATCATCACCAACTAATGGTAAGAATATATGTAGCTTTTTTACGCATATGTCAATATATCTTTAATAAAACCGCACATATGAGCATGAAGTATTGCTAGTTTACAGAATTTCGTAACTCTGTCCTAACAGGACTGGTGATGATGACAGTTTCTGGTATCAGAGACAACTCCAACAAAACTGATATCCGCACGAAAACATTTGGACTTATTTCATTCCTAATAAACAGGACAAGTTCTAACAAACGGCATTGACAAGGTATTTTGACTAATAAAAATCTTTATATATGGAGAATATTAAATGGTTCTTTGGTCAGATATAGCCTTACAGCATAATTATAAGCATTTTAGATCTTTGCAAGGGGAACTGTCTAAATGGGGCACCAAGTGATTTGCTAACCCGTATCCCACCACGCTTTAACTCTGCACCTGGTGTCCCACATCCCACTAACCGGTAGATCCCTCATAACTATGTATAATGACTGTTGGTGCTGTATGTGTGATTCACTAATGTGACCGTAATCACTGGTTTTGTAGCCCAAACACAAGAAGTGGGTATTGAATATAGCAAACAAATGAACACAATGGGAATGTATAATTTTACAATGATCATTTACTAATGGCTACTTTTATGTCTTCTCTCCCTTTTCCTCCCTCCCTTTAAATCTCTCTTTTCCCTTTTGTACCAATTACTTTGACTCATGTTAACATCATTGATATTTGAAGTGCTATACTAAGCAGTGATATATATTTGTTATGATAACGATGTGAACCAATCAGGAATATTGTTGTGTGCCCTGAGGAAGACTGTACAGGTCGAAACACGTGTTGGCACTTTTGTTGTGAAGGCACCCTTGTTTAACAGTTTAACAGTGCATCTAGGACTTCTTTTTGACATTTGTACAATTGAATCATGTCCAGTGTGGACTAATGCCCTGCATTGTATGCATTATCAAATATTCTGCTTATATTGCCTGGGGCACCTTTGTTTGCATAATTTGTTAATGCTTTGTCTTGTCTGGATTCATTTTCAGCATTGTCTGCTTTACCAGTTGCTCAGGTTTCTTTGTAATTGGATTGAATAAAAGTGTTCTTTTTTGGGATATAAATTGAACAATCACTTTGTGATGTACAGCGCATATCTGTGGGACTACCAACCCAATACTGTATTAGATAAAGCAGACTAAAGAGGATATTACATTTAAAGGTTTGTGCAGAGCACACGTGAACAAGAAACATATCAATTGGAAGTGTGTGCAAAACACATGTGAACAATAGTGTTTACAATTGAAGGTGTGTGCAGAGCACACAAGAAGGAAAAGCCCTGGCACGATAGAATACCAGGCAATTGCAAGTGTGTTTATATGGGAAAGTCTGGGTAAAGAAATACAGCAGGTAAAGATAAATTGAACAGCATATCGGAAGAATATCAGCAAAAGGGGTCCTGAGAAGGATATATCAGGACCAGTCAATGGTTGTGTAAAACTAAGGAAACAAGAAGTGAAAACCTGATAGGAAAGTACACCAGGTATCCTAACGAGATAAGGGTGAAGATCCACGTGTTTTGTGTGTCGAACATTTGCATTGTTGATTTACAGAAATTCAAGGAACTGATATCTTTGAACAGAGAGAAGAGAAATCCAGGGGAAGGGAACCACCCTCTGGAATAAGGAACTCTGTCCTTCTGGAACTTTGTGTTGGAGTTACACATTCTTCTTTTGAACATTTATAAACCACTTAAGGCCCAAGACATTACCCTTTTCCCCTTAGAGTTTATTTTGTTAGAGTGTGAGTGCCAGAATAGAACATTGAACACAGGACGGTTTTGCTTTGGACATTCTAACTTTGACAGGCCCTTAGTTTTGGGTTTAGGTAGGGAAACAACTCCAGTCCAGGGACAGAGAGGCATGTTCCCACTCCCTTTTATTTTAAATAAAGGTCTTTCACCAAAACTATGAATCCCTTGTGTCCTAGCCTCATTGCTAACACCTCACAACACCCACTTTACCAGTGTCAATTTCCAGTATGTTCCCAGTTTGCAAAATTAAAGTCCATTTCCAGTTATAAAATCCCAGTATATATTCCCATTTTAGCAATGTCTAGTATATTTTCATTTTGCCAATCTCACTCTACTCCCAGATTGCACTAAATCTACAAATTCAAGATCACTGTACATGACATTGCACTACACTACTTCCATGTTGACATCCCCAGTGCAGGCACTGATACATCCACAATCAGCCCTGTGTATCATAGAGAGAAAGCTGCCATTGGAGAACCCCTGCATGTAAAACTCAAACACCTATCTCTACGCCCCATAGAAGATAATAACAATCAGTGTGATGAGGCTCGGGACCCACCACAGAAACCTGACATTCCATATACACGTAAGAAAAGGAGTACCCATGATCCAATAAGGTACAATTATGCTGTTGGTAGCTAAACATGAAGGACCTCACACTGGCATTTAACACAGGTGTGATAACCTTTCAGCCAACAGTGAGGACACCTGCAAGCCTTAACAGGGTCAAAAGAACTTAAAATATAAATCATATTTGGGAGGCCCTCAGGCAGAATACATTTTCCAGTAGCATCTACATTGCGAGGATCTTATGTCACAGACTTAAAAATGATCTCACTCATTCTAACAACAGACATACACACATGCTATGGTTGTAAATGCTGCCACTGTTCCAGTATACATCATTTTCGCTTGCTTTTTTGACATGTCCATGACTCACTGCTGCTTAGGCTACCTCTGACACCATATTCCCAACCCTCTGGTGTGACTCCATGACTGAAGGAGTTCACAATGATGAGCATATATGTCAATTGCCAAGTATATTCTTTTGGTAAACAGGGTTACATGCATTTCCATACAGGACCACAATCACACACAGGGCTAAAGTCTTTTGCTGCATCACCTTGTAGGACAAAAGATGATTTGTCGCTGGTGGACCTTCAACATGTGATACTCACAATGATGTGTGAGGGTACAAGCATGTGAGTGAGCTGAGGTGGGTTGATTGGGCATGATTTCCATGGTGTGATGTGGGTGCTGGCCATGTTACCATGAAAAACCAGACAGGCCCCTTTAAGAAGGAGGGACCCAGGACGATGGGAGGGAGCGGGAGGCGGGAGGTGGGAGGTAGGAGGAAAGGGAGGGACGGTGGGAAAACAAGTTAGTCTGTTGAAGGAGTAATAAAGAGAAGGTTCGATCTGGTAATCCGGCTCCTGTGTTGTATGTTCAGGTTGCCCACAAAGGCCCTCGCCTG
This sequence comes from Ambystoma mexicanum, assembly GCF_040938575.1. NCBI lineage: Eukaryota > Metazoa > Chordata > Amphibia > Caudata > Ambystomatidae > Ambystoma > Ambystoma mexicanum. The sequence goes on from NC_090936.1 coordinate 666,036,783, forward strand.
GGTGTAACAGGCCACTCAGCCAGTTTCTGTTGCAGAGTGTGGAATAGCACGATGAGGCTAATCCCACGCACCTCAAGGAAGGGCATTCTGTAAGGATGAAGGGAGACAGGGTCCTAAGGGACAGAAGGATGCCAATATTTTTGCAGGCCCCAAGGACACTGAGGATGACGGGATATTGGCAGCTAGGAGCACATAGAGAGGACATTAGGGGGCAGGCAAATATACAGCAACCTGCTTAATCAAGATGAGTTTCAGTGGAATCTGCACTGGTGAGCAGGTGCTAAACGAAACGCATCTTCAATGCATAAGAACTAGATCCATAAGCCTTCATCTCTGTAGTCCTTTTCTCCTTGATTACCACCAGCAGGGGCAAGGCTCTATCCCAAAGGCTTTGCGCAGCAGAAGCGCATTGCCACTCCAGCAACAATCATCTACATGGTAACCAGCACAGCAGAGCCTCCACCTGTGGCAAATTAGACAGCAGCTAATCTGGACATCACTGCAGCGTCACACTACTGACACACTCTGTGGTGGGCTCCACAATTCCATACACATATGATCATAATGGGCTAGGGCTCCATTGAGGAAGCTCAAACAGCAGTAGCAGCATTGTGCACTACACACACACACACACACATCTGCATTTTCCGTTTTTAACTACTTTTGAGAACTCACATTCTAAAATCTGGCAACATCTGCTACACACCATTCCATGTTTGCTCAGACTATGAGTCATAACGTGTTGTCATGTACTTAGGCTCTTTATCAATTATGTTTTGAATTTAGATATGCGTGATTAATTTTGAAAAGTGCCGTAATGTCATTCCTGGGGTACAAGACGATGAGTGCCTGAAATCCTGAATGGTGATGCTGTTTTTTTTAACACCAGTCTCCCCACATTTATTTAAAACACATGAACATATTCTGCAATAATGTACCTTCTATCCTTTGCAATTTTTTATCAACTTCTTTAGAGACCTTCTCAGCTTCATTTTTGATCCTCTTCACCCGTTCACGGATTTCTTCAGGGATATCCCTTTTTGTCAAATTGTTTATGAGAAAATCATATCGCTCTTTCACAGTCACCAGTTCCTGTAAAATACCATTTGATGTGGGTTAGCTCCATCATTTAAACTCTCTTTTTACAAATGATGAACCCAAATCCATTGAAAATGTGAAGTGTTTACATTCTTTGTAAAGTGAGATACCATGAGTGCTGATCCTGCTTTCTGGGTTGATCGGGGGTAGGGCTTACTGCCAAGCACAACCATTATCCTCAACGAGAAAGGTAAGTGTTGTTCGTATTAATGTACATCTACTGGGAGGCCTAGTTGTGATGCATGGTTTGCTGTTATTTCAGACATTTCAGAAGATGGGCTGCATACAACATGTTGATATTTGTCTATCACGTTACTGTCAGTTCTACTTATGAAAGGCATGCTTTTCTAATATACTCTTGAAAAGACTTAAATAACATAAAAGCAGAGGTAAAACGTGTTTTAAAAAAAGGTGTCGAAAATTGACTCCGGCACAATTGGAGGGGAAGGGTGCCAGCATGGAAGAACACACGCATTGGGCATGTGGGGTTGCAGGCAGATGGACAGGTGGACAGGCTGCAAAAGAGTAGACAGTTCTCCAGAATATATTTCTAGGGTTTCATGTCTCAGAGTCGTTCCTGCACTTCAGAAGGTTTTACGCATTATTTGACTGCTTAGCATCTCAGTAGGAGTCCAAATCAAGGGTTCAAAGAAAGTTCAAGGAAAATGAACAGTTGTCCTTCAAATGTGCAAAATGACACTCCCAGGATTATTAAAACGCTTGTAAAATGCAGTGGAACTGTGGACAGTGAACAATAAAATGAGTGGAACTCTGTTACTGTTAGTTCCTGCTCACTTTGACATCTGCTTAAATAAAAGGATGCCCTGCTGTAGCTTTTCCAATTCAGATATCCCTATTAGAGCTGGGGAAAACCTGGCCATCATACAGCCGAGAGCTGAAAATTCCCACTAAAGAAGCATGTTGAATTTCCGCCAATCAGAATATCAGTATTTTCTGCACGCCCTGATTGGCACTAATGCTGCACACTCCAATCACATGCTCAGAAGTACCCCACCCCAGCTTGTGAAAGTTCAGCTTTGCTGGCATTATGAAACTGGAGAGCAGAATCCACTGGTTCCTCGCTGCCGAAGAACATTCCACTCACCCTTAGGCCGTATGCATAGAGCCAATAAGAGAGCTAACCCAGAAATACTGTGCTCATCTTCTAAATGTACATGCCTAGGTAAAGCCATGGCTTGGCCAGGAACTGTCTCATGTGCCAGATACTGCTTCCATATATCAGGTACAATAATACACATCCAGATACAGCCCCAAACAACAGGGTAGAGCATCATACGTCCAGGAACTAGCTCACATGCCCAGGTACTTCCATCGTTATGGCAGGTGCTTGTGGCCTCATACGCCAAACACAACTTCATATGTCAAGGCACAAGCATCATATACAAGGTAATAGCTCATCATCAAGCAGCTCGTCACATGCACAAGTGTATCCTTTATGCCAAGTACACCCTCATATTCACAGATACGGCCATCATATGCTAGATATGACTTTACAGGCCCAGGTGCAATCAACATATGCTCGAGGAAGCCCTGCAAAGCCAGGCATCGACCGCATCATATAAACCCAATTCCTTATAAACAATATTCCCCAGCATATTCTTCAAATCTCACACATCTAGCCATCCCTACATTTATTTGCACCTATAAAGGTGGCTGCGCGTTCTCCGTTGTTGCCCCATTGCTCTGGAACTCTCTCCCTCTTGATTTTTGCTCTTGTTCTTCTCTTGTCACTTTCCGTTGCAAATCTAAAAGCAGGATCTTCACTCAGGCATGTGGCTGCTACCACTCTTCCCTCATAGACTCAGTGGCAAGGAACTGCCCTGTGCTGTATGCGCGCTCAGCAAATAGCAATACATAGAAATACTAGCGGCTCCTTCATATGTGAAGGCAATGCCTAATGTACTACATAAAACCTCACAGGCCAAAGACCTGAAATCACACGCAAGGTGCAGCTTTATATAACCATGCACTGATCCCATATGTCAGGTGTAGCTTCGGATGGACAGGTACAACCAATTTACACCCAAGTACAGCCGTACATGACCAATTACAGGCTCACATACTCAAATAATGCTATATGATGGACCCAGCCAGTTCCAGTCATCATATACTCATGTGCAGCATTCTACACCCAAGACAATCTTCATCTACATACCTACTCTGGCGGACCGAAATGGCTATCTGAGCCAAGCCTATACATCCCCATACACATTTTAATTGATGCTATGAACTTACATTGTAAAGCAAGTGATAAGGCAGATGAGTTCAAATGCATTTGGAAATATCTGATGACCATCTGCATGGCCATAGATAAATATTTTCACCTGTGCTAATTTGTGAGTTAGGCAAGTTTACATTTGTAGATATCCGGGATCTGTGTGTATCTGTTAGGAACTGTGCAGATGTGTTCAAGAAATTGGTCAGCTCTATCAGTGTTTTTTAGAGATGGCAGAGTAAGGATGCATCTGTTAGATACTGAGTTTTCTGCCTGACAACGTGCTAAAACCACAAGAACCAAGGTAGTGCATGTGAGTGCACACCTGCGGCTGAGGAGACTTGGTTGGGTGTGGGTGGAAAGGCAGTAGAGAGCAACAAAGTGAGGACTGGTGCCATTCCAGTCCTGTAACTTAGCAACCATGACCCTCCGGGGTTCCCTGGAGGGAGTGAATGATCTGCTTTAGGCTACCAAGGTATCCTATTTGGATATGGCATGGTCCATACATGAAACAAGAGAGCATCTACCAGGGATCCTTAAAGTGACACGAAGGGCAAAGCAATTGGTGCAAGCTATGCTCCAAGCACCGTCGAGTGGTATATTTAGGGGCTCTGGTGTGGCCCCATGGATACAAAATTATTCTAGCACCTTTAATAGCTGACCACACATGCCTGTATTGTTGATAGTAGGATGGGAGTCGATGTGCATTCATTAGAAATAGACACACTACATTTTGAATGGGATCTTCAGACCAGAATCCTGGGGCTACTGGCCAAATTGCCACCTAACCCTAGTTATAAAGTGCATACATGTGGCCTATTCACAAGCCCCCAGAATGCAACATCTGTCCAAATATGAAATGAAAATGCCATAGAGAGATAAAAAGAGGACTGCAGGAGGCACAGTGGGATTGTCCATGGGTTTCTTAAGTTCCTTTTACCAACTGATTACCATAGGATTGTTTAAGTCACCCAGTCTCTGCTTCATTTTGTTAAGAACAACATAGACTTCTGCCTCGAAGCATACATTTGACACTCAATAATCCAATTGAGTTGTAACTCAGATTTATGAGTTTGATTGAGAGCACCACTCTTTTCTCTCGAGCTTCCTTCTGCTATGGGGGTTATTCTCCACATAATTTTCTGCTACTTTTTAGTTAGAGCAATTTCTAACCCTGTCTGGGTCCCGAGCTGTCCCTCCCTCATGAAGGAAAAAATTGTAGCAGGCGTAGATTACCTTCATACTCTGCTGACATACCTTGCATTCTAAGATAACTATGCACATGCATCGATATGTGCGAATGAGATGCAATCCCACTCTGCACCAACTCCTTTGACTTCTCTATTTCCTCACCTTTGCCTTTTCCATCTGGCCTTGGAGAAACATAATACGCTATGCTGTCTTCACTAACGAGCACGGCAGAGTCCATCTGGCATCGACGGCCAGCTGCATCAACGGCCGTATAATGAGGGTGTGTTCTCTGTCAGCAATAATGTTGCAAGGTGTGACCCTGCCAGGTTGGGACCACTCCACTGATGTTGAAACTCGTCTGAAACACTTGTGTATGGGCGCAATACAAATAAAATATCATATGTGGGCATAAAAGACCGGGACACATGAGGGATGGGGGTTTACTTGCAGCAAATTCTCGTGTTTACGTTGGTTGTGTGTCTGCTGCTGCATTACTAATAAAGTATTCATCAATCCACCAGAATTGTGAGTGGTCAATTTCTGTCACCACAATCGACAGTACATCATGGCAGGGAATACAAGAGCACGAAAGACCAAAGTATAGTGTGATCTGGTTTACTGGTAGGCATCACTTCGTAACTACATTCTTATTGTGGGACCCCAGGGTAGGATCCACCTCGACTGGCCCCGGAAGGAGTGAGAGAGATAAGGTGATTGCATTTAGGTCCCCAATGGTATACAGCTAAATCTTTAGATAGTAGGAGTTGCCCATCTATAGTGAACATATTGGAATTTAGGGATGTCTGGGTTAGAAAGGTCCAAGCACACAGGAAATGAAAGAGAGAGGGGTGGCCCTTAGTGAGACACTTTACAAGCATTCTAATAAAAACCCTTCAAGCGTCTTTGAGAGTTGGTGTTTTCTTGAGGCCATCTGTGACACTACAGACATACTACTGAATCATGGTATTGATCTCGTAAAGTAAGAATGCAGAGTAGTTTCCATGATGGTGACAGTAAATACTTACGTCATCGGCCATGTTGGCCTCATCCAAGGCAGACTCTGCTTCCTTCTTCACTTTCTTAGCTTGGTTCCTGTTCGCCAGCATCTTCTCCTGTAACGCCGATATCTCCTCTTGCAGCTTTTCATGCCTCTTAGAGAAATCATCAAGATTGTCATCAATCCGATCTGCTTTTCCTTGTGCCTGAAACAACAACAGGCCAAATGGATATTGATTTTGTTCTTGTAAAGCACAGTTGCCTTCATCTTTTAAAATCTGGCCCCAAGGTTATGTTCAAAAGAGTATGATTTAAGGATAGCAGTGTAGGTAATTCAGGAAAATAGAAGACAACTCTGGTAACAATTGATTATGTACAGGGCTGCAGGAAATTACAATTTTTATGCAATGGAGCAAATCTGCAACTTATTAGGGAATCTATGTGATCACGGCACCGCCCGTAACTGCGCCGACGAAAATGTCAACACCATTTACGGTGCCACACAGTGATCAAATAGCTCACTTTACCCACCTCCCCACCCTGCATTACCCCTACCCCACCCCACTTACCTTAACGGCGGCACACTTCTGTGTGAACCACCGACTCCCTGCTATCCTTGCGGTGTCGGTTCCTCCCACTTGCGTTGGTCGGAGCTGCCGCCGCAGGTTATTTTTAATTTTTTTAACTTTGTTGTCCCCCGCTTACCACAATGGTAAGCGGGTGACACCCTTGCAGCCGGTGGCGCCCGTTACTGCCCCCAAGGAGAGCAAGGGACACCCCCGCAACCTCTGCTCTGCTTGGGGGCAGTAATGGGAGTCAGTGTTCTGTGCACCCACAAAGTCGCAGTGACTGCGGTGGCGCACAAATGAGGGCAACATTATGGTGTATTTCCCTTATTAGGCCATTCTTCCGCCAAACGTCCCATGATACATTCATGCTGCTATTGCTTTATGGTAGAACAGGCCTAATGTACATGCCCAATATTGAGCGAAACTGAAACCAGAAGAAAGTTGTGCTTTCACCCTGAAGTCTCCAAACTCTGAATAAGAGTTCATTATATTAACTAGCAAACCAGATTGAGCGTGATCTTTTTGATCCACTGCTCTATTCCCTACGTATTGAATACAAAAATAAATCTTCCATTTATTACCAGTGGAAAACTTCCTAAAATGTGGGCTTATGTGTCAACTTTGCCATCGTAAGATCAAAGGCAAATAGAAGCAACTTAGGAAAGTGAGTGAGCCACCTCGCACCCAATTAAAGAGAACGTGGAATTCTCCCCCATGACAAATCTGAAAATAATGGGCGCCGAGTGTTCATTTTTCAGGCCACTTTTCATCAGAATTTGGATGAACAAATGCCTAAGATTTACAAGCAGTTCTGACCGTAAAGAACTTGCAATTCCCAACATCTTCTAATGCCAGGTCTGCAACAACGTGAAGGCCTTTTTCTCCCTCAGAAATAAAGTATCACATCATCTCGGTATAGTGCTCCGAAGAAACACTGGATCAGAGGTAGACACACATCTGTGCCACCTCACTGCTGTTTAATAAAGTAAGAACATTGCCATATGTTTAATTGTGTTCCCAGGAAATGACTGCCCGCTTGACAATGCCTTCAGGATAGTGACATGCCAGTGATTCTCATTGTGTGCTCATTGTCATGCAGGTATTCAAGTTACCCATAGTAATGGGCATACCATTCCCTCCATATAACTGCTTTCCAGTTCCAGCAGCGCCATGCCAGTGTTGTAAGCACAAGATTTCACATTTCCCCCAGTAAAGTAAAATATAATGTTCCCAGTACTTCCAGAAAATTGTCATGCAAGGTTCAAGATTTCCATGCCAGGGTTTTCTCTCGTTATGCATTGTCACTAATTTCGACATTGTTCCCAGAAAACGATCAAAGCTCTTGAAAATGGTCATACCATTGTTTTTCATTAGTGCCCTGCCAGGATTGCCACACCTACTCGCATGTTCATGCTGGTTCACATGTTACCCACAGACAAATGCCACGCCAGTTTCACATTGCCTACAGACATTGGCAGGCCAGCATAGACAGTGCATGTCAATGTTGCACCAGCTAAGCACATTGCTATTCTAGTTTCCACATTGACACCAGAAAATGAGCATGGCTCAAGCAAATTGTCATGCCAGTTTTAACAGTGCCATGTGTGATGGCCAAGGAATTAACAGTTGAGAGAAGACTGACTTCAAGTTCTACACTGATCTTATTCGCATCGCAAACAGGAGTTCGTTTTGACTGAAACATCACTGGAGAGAGTGGTAATAGTGGAACAGTGCTTTGGCAGTCACCAGTGTTTTTACCTTTCGCTGGTGCCATGGTGCTCAGTCCTTCGCTATAATCCCTGAGTCAAGTCTGCCATCAAGCAGTTCAAAATAGTCACTTGCAGTCTTGGTTTTTTATTGTGTCCCAAGTACTTCTTTCTTGTTCCTTCTTCGATCTTGGAAGATATCGTGGTCATCTGACTTCCAAGTTGGTCCTTCTGTACTCTGGCACGAGTTGCCCCCAGCAGGCACACTAGGTGATTTGACGGGATCACTAGACTAAACAGATGGCTCTAGGTCATAGCGTATTTCCCTACATATTTGGATTTTAGACACGTCTTCTTTAAAACTAATACACCGTCACTTATCTCAGGCCCTTATCTCTGGCCATCAGTTTGTAGCCTTTCCACCAGTTTAGGAACACCTTCTTAGAAGAGGGTTTAAAGTGGTCAAATCTCTAGGCCTTGTGCCCAAAACTGGCCACATGCTAATCTCTCCTTCCACCTGTCTCTGAATGTCAGCTTTTTGTTGTTGTCTCCGACTCTCTCCCCACTCTTCTCTCTACTTTAAGATTCCTCCTCCTTCTCTGGCCTATGGCGTTGCACCCCTACCTCGTCTTCCTTGTTCAAGTTGTAAGCTGATTCCCTCTATCTCTCTCTCCCTTCCAAGTTGTCCCTTTTCTTGCCTTCTTTGAGGTTCTTCCACCTCCCTTGCTTTTCATGTCCTGTCTTTCCCCACGCCTGGCTTTCCCTCTCCATTTTACAAGCTCTTCTGGTTATTCTTCCCCACATTTGCCTCCACTCTCCTATTATGTTTTCACTGGTTCCTTCTTTCCTCCTTCTCATTCAGTATGTGCTAATACCTCCTCTGCTCTTTTCTCTCTTCTGCAGTGTTCCCCCTCTTCTTCTTTTTCTCACTCTCTCTCTACTCTTTATCTGATCATCTGTCAGTCTGCTCCTTCAACCCTGCATCTCCTCCACCCACTGTCTCTCCCTTCCTCAACTCCAACCTCTCCCTTCACTGCTCTGCACACCTCTCTCTGTAATCTTGATATGTCTCCTCATCCCTACACCCTCATACTGGCTCTACCCCTTTTCATATCTTAGCCAGGTGGATAATTCACCCTGACATTTTGGAAAGTGCACCCACTGTGCATGGAATGAGAGTGGGGATTGTGATTTGTCAAAGGTCAATTTGAATACAACTCTCTCATGTGGGCATAATGGTGCGACAGAGTGCCTCAGGATGCCGTGCACAAAAGTTATATCAAGATAGATTGCCATTTTGGAGTCAATGCTACCTTTCTCCTGAGTGGCCCTGCTCTGGTCTGTGGGTGTCTCACACCAGTGCCGTAGCCTTTTCTGACTCTGTAACACAAGCATGAATTCTAACAGCCTGTGGTAGGTTGTGTTCGTGAGCAGCGTTTGTGTACCGAATGCTTGCTGGATGCGTACAGAGATCCTCAGTACCATGCAGCTTGTGAAGTTTCTCATTGGCAGTCCTGTAGGCTACACAATCTGTATCTTTAACACCCCTTCTATCAGAATATAGTTCTGAAGTCTGAGACCCTAATGTTGTGGCTAAAACAGTTTGGTTGACCTGACTCTTACTCCTGGTAAAGAACTTGGGAAATAGTGGGACACTTTACAAACAAGACTGGGAATGGGATGGAGCCCAGGGGCATCTCCCATATACTTCATCTATGGCCCGCATCATGGAGTGGGCAATGGCATCCTGCCCCCAGGATTTCCTGACCCCTTTTGCTAGCCTCTTCGATGTGACCTTGTTACATAACCCCTTTCCCTGTAGCTCTCCTTTAAGACTGGTATTCGTGGGGTAGTCTGGGTCTTTGGCTTAGGCACTGAAAAGGGAACATATCTAAGACCTTTCTTCAAAGTCCTGGGGCTATGCCTCTGTGTTCTGTCCTCCCATGAGCAACCTGTTGCCAGTTCTCCTATGGCCAACACATCGCCTTGGTTTGTCTTTACACCTTGTGTAGTTTGTGGGCAAATGGTATGTGACAAAGTATGTGTTAGCTGCTTTTTTGTGTCTTGTTAATCCATTGAGGGAATGATGGAAGGTTAATTCTCAGCAAACTCTTATTCGGCTAACTGGGCATCGTGGCCACCTTGACTGGAACCATTTTATTCTTCTCTTCCAGATCTATGTGAGCCTTTATGTAGACCTTTTGATCCCCAATGATGCAGGTAATGGGCACCATACAGTGAGTTATTTTGAGATGATGAAATCTTTTTTTTTATGGATAATTATTGCATTTGTAAAGCTCCTAAGCCCGAAGGCATCTGAGCGCTGTTGATGAACCAGTTACACACAGACAAAAAGGCATCCAACAGTGGGAAACACTGTTAGGGTAAATTGTATTATGTTAGGAGAGTGGGCCATGGCTTCCAGCCCCTGCTCTACCTTAGGGAAGTCAGGTCGGATAGGCGGGCAATGAGTGAAGAGTCGCCGGTTAGGCAAACTGTCAGGTTTTTAGGGCATTATGGAAGGGCCACTACAATTCCTCTGCTCTTGGGGCGGGAGGGAGTTCCATTGGCTCACAGCCACAGTGGGCAAGCTGGATCCTCCTCGTTTAGTTGTTTGAATTTCAGTAAGGCCAGGCGGTGCACATGGACTGATCTTACTGGTCTTCAGGTTTGAGCTCTCACCCTTTTGTGAGACAGGTATTCTAGGGCCATCTTTGAGAGACATGTGTGCGCTATGGAGAGTGTTTTGAAGATAATCCTTTCGCAAATAGGCACCCAGTGGACTTCCTTTCTTGCTACTGAGATGTGCTCTCTTTTTGGGATGTTGAGAGCTGAGCGTAGAGCATTGCTTTGTATTACTTGCATTTGGGGATGTTCTGTTTGGAAGTCCCTGTAAAGAGGGCATTGCAATACTCCAGTCCTGCCCCAATGATGGCCGGGTGATAGTTAAGCAACTGGTAGGTTTAAGGAATTGTCTTGCTGCATTAATGAGTTTATCTGTTTAAGCCGCTAAGGAAGCGTTTGCATTCACTTGTTTGGTGAGTGATAGGGAGGCATCCAGATGGACCCCATCCATCTATCGTGAGTGAGGTGAATTTGGCATCTAGCTTCTTCAGCATCGCTGGTTAACCTGCTAGTAGAATCTCTGTTTTGTCGCTGTTGAGACAAAGGCCGTTGGTTGGCCATCCACAACTGGGTAGTTGCATAGATTGTGTTAATAGTGCGGAAATCATCTGCGTGGATGCCTGACAGAGGGATGGGGATTTGTTTGTCATCGGCATAGTTCATGAAGGAAATGCTGATGAAGTCCAGGAGGTCGAAGAGGGGTCTGGTGAAAATATTTTATGATATGATATAGCATTGGTAACATGCCTATACACACATGTTTCAAGGCACAACGAGGCAAGGGAAAGGGAACAGAGGGAAGACAGAGACAACGATCTCACTAGGCCAGGTGACATTCAGATCGCGCAAGTGCAAGGGAAGAGGTAAGGAGAAAAGTGTGGCGGGGAAGGGGTAGAGGACAGTGCAGAACATGGGATAAATAGAATAAATAAAGCGATAAGTAAAAAGTATGGCCAGCTGATGGCAAGTGCAAGGGTAAGTGCAGATATCGGGTTTTAAGTGCTGGTAGGGGGACTGTAGGAATACAGAAAACAGTCCCCAAGTGCGGGGGTTGCCAGGGAGGCAGTGCAGGTGTGCAACTGGCGGGTGAGTGCACCTTGGCCCGAGATCAGAGGGTGGCCAAGTAACCAGGGCAGTTTCAGTTTCAGCCAGGAGTTCAGCGGGGGAGAGAGAGTAGGAGAGACATCAGAAGCAAAGAGGAAGGTTTTGAGGTGCTTCCAGAACCAGAGATGGTTCTCCTCAAGTTTCAGAGAGGCAGGGAGGCTGTTCCAGAGGGAGGCCCCAGCTGAAGAAAGTGATCTAGCACCAACTGATTGGAGAAGCGACTGACACTGAGGAAGTTGGAGGCGGACGAGCGAAGAGCTCGAGAAGAAAGATATTTAGGAAGAGAGAGTTGAAGATATTGAGGCCCCAGAAGGCCTTGTGTACAATGCAGAGGGTTTTGAACGTAATCCTCACAGCCACTGGGAGCCAGTGCAGAGATGTTATGGATGAGTTGCAGAGGGCGTAGAGTAGAAGCAGGCAGATTTAGAAAGATGCTGTTGCAGTAGTTCAACCTAGAGAGAACCAGAGCTCTGGAGACAGTGAGCTTCTGGGGAAGGAGAGGAAAAGAAGAATACATCTGATGAGGTGCAGTTGATAGTGTGACTTCTTAGAGACATCAGAGATGTGAGGAGAGAAGGAAAGTGTGGAGTCGAAGATGACCCCAAGGTTTTTAGCCTCGCAGGTGGGAGCAGGAAGAGCGCCAAGAGAGGTTGGCCAGAGAGTGACAGGAAACGAGAGTGACAGTAGAGGGAGGAGAGACACACGAGCTTAGTGGGAACCACAAGGAATCGGGATGGGACGGGAGCTGGCGAAGTCAGAGAAGACTCTCATGGTTCTCCTTTCTAGGAAGGAAACTATCCAGGTCATGGCTCCTTGGGAGAAATTGGCTGTGGCTGTGAGGTGGTGGCATAGTGTTTTGTGGTCCCCTAGGTCAAAGGCGGCTGAGAGGTCAAGGAGGAGGAGGGGGCTGGCTTGCCTTCATCTCTGAATGCGTCTAGCTGGTTTTTCAGATCCAGTAGCTCTGATTCCTTGCATTGGCCTGGCTGGAAGCCTGTCTGGCACATGCCAAGCATTCTAGAAAGAGTTGGATTTGGTTGTAGGCTGCTCTATCTAGGATCTTAAGCAGGAAAGGGACAGTAGGGATAGGGCAGTAGTTTGGTGCTGACTGGTCTAGCATAATTATTTTAGTAAGGGCAGAACCCATGATTCCTTTAAGCTGTCTGGGACTAGATTTGCCATGAAGGAGGCGTTTATGAATTTGGTAATCAATGGGACAAAAGTTGATGAACAGTATTTGATGGTGCTAGCAGGGCAGATGTCTCCTTTGCACCTAGACGGTTTGAGGTTGCTGAGGATGTTGGATGTTTCTGTTTCAGAGATTTCTTTTAGTGAAATGGTGTTATCTGAGATTTGGTGGAGAGGGGAGTGGAAGGTGGGGTGATCATAGTTTTTTCTTCTCTATGTTCTGCTGTAGAGGGACTATTTTAGACTGCATGGCCTTCTGAATGTTTATGCTCCATATTTCATCTTTCGAGATGGTGGAGAGGGGTTGGAAGGGGTTTCTAGTTCTCTAAGAATTCTAAAGATTTCTTGGAAGTTCGAGCTAGCGTTATTGATTCTTGTGTTATAGGCTGCTGCTTTGGTGGCAATGATGGCCTGCTTGTAGTCTTTGGAGATCAAGGTAAATGAGGCTTTGGAATGGTCGGTATGAGTCTTTCTCCAAAGGCTTTCCACTTGTCATTTTCTTGAACGCAAGGCATGGAGGTCGGCGGTGAACCAGGAATTAATGTGCCCTATGGGTTTAGCTTCCCTGGGTAGAAGAGGGGCAACTGCGCCTACTGCCTTGGTAAGGGTAGAGGACTGCTAAGACTGTCGGGTCTCTTGAGTTGAAGTGCACTGGTAAGAGCAGTGAGAGGAGTGGGGAGATCGAGTCTTTGGAGAATTTCTGGGAGCTACGGACCAAGGTGGGCAGTAGGGCTGAGATGGCAGGAGGATGCTGTTTCAAGGGGGGTGGTGAAGGACAAGATTTGGTGATCTGACCATGGGCATGGTGTATTGGAAGTGATAGAGATCTGACTCTTAGGTCGGCTATCCAGTACAGGGTTCCGTCCTTAATGTGGCTGGTGTCTGACACACATTGGGTGAAACTGAGGGTTGTGAGTGCATTGGACACAGCTGAGGCAGCAGTGTCTGTGGGGTCATTGTGTCCTAGGTTCAAATCCCCAAGCAAAATAATTCTGGAGGTGTGTTTAATGTTATCACCAACCATGTGTCAGAGGTTTTCCTCAAAGTAGGATGTAGGTCTGGGAGTTCGGTATATAAGGTGGATAGAAATTGTGTCCTTAGGGAAGGATGAGAGCTTAACCGAGAGGAGCTTGCAGTTCCCTTCCTTGAACTGTTGGAAACTCAAATTGGTAGAGTGTCTCTAAAGATGAGTGCAACACTTCCACTTCTTGAGATAAGTCTGTCATTTCTGAGAATGGCGTAGCCATCCAGTAGGGCTAAAGAAAGTGCTGGGCCAAAAGCTTGCTGGAGTCAGGTTTCATTGATGGCGAGCAAGTCAAGATCTTGGGCAGTAATCCAGCCATGAATGTTGAGGGCATGCGCTGGAGGGATCTGGCGTTGATGAGGGCTTCTTTCTGGAGGCGGATAGGCTGCTTGAGGTGTGGGCAGGGGTGCTGAGGTGTGAGCTTGGGCTGTTGTGGCTTTGCCTCTGGTGGTCTTGCTTGTCATAGCAGGGTTAGGTAGGATTGTGGTGTTTGGTGCGACAGCCTATCTTATGGGCAGGGGGTAGCTGATGGCAGGTTTGGCGAGGAGAGTAGCTGTGGTATGCTGGGTATACCCTTGTCTAGTGCTGGTGCTCTGAGAGCAGGGATGACCCATATTTGTATGGCTGTAGTGAACTTTTATTGTGTTCTAGTGTCTAGGGAATTGTTCTCCTTGTGGTTTGGGCTGGGAGGCAGAGAGGGATGGAGCAGGCGAGTCGACTGCCAATCTTACTGTTTCGTGCTGCCGAGGTAGCTGGGGTTGAGGTAAAGGCTGCTAACGTCTTGAATGCCCCCTGTAATGGTGGAAGAGCTGCAATGTCAGCTGACCTCCCTACGAGGAGGATCATGCAAGGAAATCCTGGAGGGGTACATTCCCCACATGGGCAGTATCAAAGGGGGACCAAAACTCGGGCTGGCAGGCTGCAGGTTTAAGGTACCTCTGTGGCTGATTTGAACTTGCTGGTATGGTAATGTTCCATATTAATGGGGCAATATTGCTCACTTGGCATATCCCAAAGTTTGGGATGGCCTGGTGAAGTCAGCGCTTCCTGCAGTACCCTGCGCCTCAAGCACGGGTAATAGTGAGGCTGGGGCATACTGTGTATGTGGTCTGGGGCTCAGCAGAGCAGAGCTCTCAGTGATTGTTACCTGAGCAGCCTTGTGGTTGAATACTGGGTCTAGCCTGCAAAGTGGATGCAGGAGGAGGGTCTTGGTGCTGACCGGAAAGCTGTTAATGTCCCTGTGGCCCTGGACCACCTCACTGTACGTAAGAGGCTGCGTGTTGGAGCTACAAGGTGAGCGGAGGGTCTCGGGTGGGCAAAGCATTGCGGAAAAGGTGTATGAGGCTTACTGAGGGAGAAAATGGGTTGTGGAAGGGGATGGACAGAACAAAGGGCAGCGAAGGTGAATACGTCTTAGGGGGATGAAATAGCCAGCTGTAAAGTTGTTTACATCAGGCTTACCTTTCAGGGTAGAACGGTGCCATTGGGGAAGGCTCCGATCAGACCGCTGAAGTGGCGAACGGCAGAGAGCTGCAGAGAGCTCCAAAGGCCTTGTGGTACGGCCTTGATGACTGTCCGGCTCCGCCATCTGACTCTGTTGAGCGAATGCCATTTCTTCTGTAGTAAACCATCGAAATGCTTGAATGGTCGCAGGGAGACGCAAAGGATATTCGGCTTGTTGGCGTTGGCCAGTTTACCAGGGGGTGCAACTGCTATGTTGCAGAGGTCATCTTCCTGCTTCTGGGGTTCTGTGGGTCCCAATGTTGAATCTACCATGATAGCTGTTTAAAAGCTCCCAGAGTCGAGTTATTGGTGACAGCTCATCCATCCAGATCCACATTTATGTAACAGTCCTTTCCTTTGGCCCCATGGGCTAACTTGTCCAAGTGATATCCTGGGGACTACTCTGGCTCCGGCCACCATTCTACCCGGTCATCCAGAACAAGTTCTGGATCACAACATACTTGTGAGCTCCTTGGCACATTTCTCTAGGCTGATCTGAGTGATTTGTGCTGCTTTCCTGCATATGTAACACTTAAGGGTTGGTCACTCTTCTCCTCTGAGTGGTGGTTATTGAATTAAAGCATTTGTATTTCCTCCAGGTCATGGGTTGGATCCATGGGTGCTGCCAACTGCAGGCTGACTCACTATTTAGGAAGGTGTTGCACTATAGATTGTGGTTGTTCTATCTCCCTCTGTGATCTCATTCTTGGTCTCCTTTTGGCTGGGGCTTACTCCAGGGTAGGTCAGTGTAATTGTTGCATAGCCTTCTGGAGATAAGGGTGCAGAGAGTTTTACAGTTGCTCCAGAACTAGCGTGCACATCACTTCTTTTAAGGTAAACCCTTTGAAACTTATTTATGGGCTTTGAATTCAGCAAAAGCATTGTCAGAGCATTTATCAAAGCTGCAGAAGTAGCTTTTGTTGTCTTTGATGGTGAAACGTAGGATCAGCTGAGCCTTCTGAGGATTCTGCATTTGAGGCTGTTGTTTTTGAAACCTTAATCTGGATTCAAGATCCGATACTCTGCCTGCAGTTTACTGGTCAGCAAAGGTACCACAAACCGCCCCTTTGGGCACCTTGACGTTCCTGCTACTCATTAAAAATAAGCAAAGAATGTTCCAATATCTTTTATTTCACTATATTTCTACAACACAACAGAGGTGATTGGGTCGCATAGGGTGTGATGTGTCTCTACTGTCTTCAATTCTCTCTTCACTTTCAGCTGCTCATCCATACTGTTATTCATGGTTCCCTCTAGGACATCATAGGGTCTGAGTTGGACTAAGATTCCCCGTTATACCAAGCTTAACGCTACAATTGGACCAAGGCCAAGATTTGGGGGAGGTCTTTCACAGCCTCCGAATCTTAGATTATCTCCTGATTTTCGAGTTCTGCATTGGAGGTGTTAGAAGGTTAAAAGCCTGTCTGTCCGGAAGAGATGGTTTGATTCCCAGATGGCGACAGACTTCTCCAAGAGGATGGGTCCCATAAATTCTTTTGCATGTGGATTTCTCCAGCCTTCCTGTGATTTAAACTTATTTGTCTTGGTCCCGTCTGCAGCAAAGGTGAAGTCTTCCCCCTCCAGTCCGATTCATCCTTTTCTCCTAGAAAGGGACTATAAAAAGAGTGCTCCTACTGACTGGACCAGTGCCCTATCACTGGATATAGAGACTAGGTCCAATCATACTGTCTCATGGGCAGCAATCCTACTTCTAGGAGCGGGCAGTGCCTGTGGCTCCCAGGGTCTCCCTGATCCCATCCCCCTGTCTCCTCAGTGTAACCTCATCACACATGACACAGAGTTGCACCACAGAGGCATGTTGTCATTCAGATTTCCACTGTGCCACAGAAAATGACCATGCTAGTTATGATATATATGTTATGGTGAGTCATTTATAACGCACCTGTACACACGTGTTTCTAGTTGAGACAAGGCAAGGTAGGGAAGACAGAGGGAGGACAAAACAAACTATCTTACTAGGCCTTGTGTCATTCAGATCATGCAAGTGCAGGGGGGAGGAAGAGGGGAAATGCCAGGGTGAGGGAAGGGGGAAGTGCAATCAGGGCAGTATTGCTTTAAGCGCGGCTCTTGATAAGTGCATGGAGGCAGGGGACTGTAGGGTTACAGATAGCCCCAAGTGCGCCGTCGGCCCGCAGGCAGTGCAGGGGCTACTGGTCGTGGAGGAGCCTGGTGCCCATTAAGATTCTGAGGGTAGCCAGGCATCTAATCAGCACAGCAGACATGTAGATCAGCAGGGGAGGGAGAGAATGCAGAAGCGAAAAGGACGGTCTTGAACTGCTTCCGGAGCCTCTGGTGCTACGGCTCAAGTTTGAAAGGGGTAGGTAGGCCATTCCATAGAAAGGCATCTGCAGAGGAGAGAGATCTACCACCCACTCTCTGCCTGGAGAAGCGTATGTCCCTCAGAGAGTTGGAGGTGGCTGAGCGAAGGGCTTGAGAAGGAAGGTGTTTAAAAAGAGAGAGTTGAATGTAGTGCGGGGCCTGTCCCCCGAAAGCCCTGTGGACAATGCTGAGGGTCTTGAACTTGATCCTTGCAGCCACCCAGAGCCAGTGGAGAGATTTCAGGGCTTGAGAGATAAAATCCCTGGGCTTGAGGCCAAGGACAAGTCTCGCAGTCCTATTCTGGATTAGCTGCAGAGCGCAGCGAGTAGAGGAAGGCAGATTGAGAAACAGGCTGTTGCAGTTGTCCAGCCTAGAGAGAACCAGGTCTCTGGAGACAGTGAGCTACTGGGGTAAAGTGAGAAAAGGAAGACTACCTCTGAGGAGGTGCAGCTGATAGTGGGACTTCTTACAAGGTCCATGATGGGAGGAGAGAAGGAGAGAGATGAGTCAAAGATGGCACCAAGGTTTTTTGCCTCACAGAAAGGCGTAGGAAGAGGGCCCAAGGAGGGTGGCCAGAGTGAAAGAGGAAGAGCGGGAGCAGGGGTCCTAATGAGAAGGATCTCAGTCTTACTGGCATTAAGGCAGAGATTGTTGGAGGCACACCACTCCTGAATCGCGGATAGACAGTCAGTAATGAGCAAAAGAGTAGAGGAGGCTGAGGGGAGCCTGAAGGAGAGTTGAGTGTCATCTCCTCTAACACTGAAAGTTAGAGACGGTGGAGATGAGGTGGGCCAAGGGGGTCAAGTAGACATTGAAAAGCCAGAGTAAGAGGTTAGAGCCCTGGGAAAACCACACGTGGAGAGAAAGGTGGTGGAGAGAAAGGAACCAAGTTGGATCTGGGGGGTCAGTCCAGGAGGAAGGAGGTCAACCAAGCCAGGGCCTGATCCGTGATGACCAGGTTCTCACAGAGATGATTTATCAGCATGGCATAATTGACCTGATGAAAGCAGAGGAAAGATCAAGGAGCATGAGGACAGAAGGAAGGCTAGAGTTGGGATCAGTGAGCAGATCTTCATGGGTGTTCAGGAGAGTGGTTTTCGTGCCTCTGGCTGCTCTGATGCCAGACTGATGGTCAAGGAGACAAACAACATATTCAGTGTGGAGAGTAAGCTGGGAGATAGATGGCCAGCTGTTTCAGGAGTTTGCCCAGGAAAGGAGTGATAGAGATCCCGCAGTAGTTTGCCAGACAGCAGGGATCGGCAGAAGTTCTTTTCAGGAGGGAGTGCACAAGGGAGTGCTGCAGGGGGAGGGGAATGTTCAAGTGGCAAAAGAGTGATTGCAGAAAGCGGCCAAGGCTGGAGTGAGGGTGACTATGTGGTCCTTCCTGTTTCTGAAGGAGCAGGCGAGCACCTGCTTGGACTATACTTTCATAGATTGACTTGTCTAGAAACGTCATCAGGCGTAATCGGAGAGAAAGAGGAGAAAGGAGGAGGAGAGAAATAGGCAGATAGAAGGAGGCCGAGAGAGGGCGAGAAAGAGGAGAGAGAGGACAGGATGTCTTGGGTTTTAGTGGTGAAGTAAGTGAGAAGCCAGAGCCATGTAGAGGGCATGGAAGGGAACAGGCGAGGTGGAGACTGCGGTAGGATTAGCCAGATCATTGCAGATTTTGAAGAGTTTGGCTGTGTTATTAGAGGCCACATAGATTCACCATTGTCTCTAGACAATGACTTCAAAAAAGGGTCATGCCAGTTTCAACAGTACCATGCCACGGTCACCCGAGTTAAACACACAGGCATGTATGGAATAGGTTTCGGGAAATGTCATCTATTTCTCGGTGACAGGTTCCTCATTGCCTCAAGAAAATGTCCAAACCTGCCATATATGCAACGACAGTTTCAACAGAGCCCTGGCAGAGTTGACATTGTTAGCACAGTTTCATGTTAGTTTCTCAATTGTTCTCAGAACTGCTGTCAGTTTCACATTTTCACCAGAACAAATACCATGGCTTTTTCACATGGCCCCAGAATAATGTTTCAAGCCATTTTCATAATAATACCAAGCAATTGCCCTGTGCTTCATTTAGAATGTTCCTGTAAAATGGACAGAATGTCATGCTAAATTACTGTGATTTATTACCCCTCCCCAGCACTTGCGCAATCTGAATGACGCCTGGCCTAGTAAGATCGTTGTCTCTGTCGTCCCTCTGTTCCCCCTCACTTGCCTCGTTGCGCCTTGAAACACTTGTGTATAGGCGCGTTATAAATGCCATATCATAGCATATCATAACATGCCTCACTGCCGTTTGCATGCTCTTCAGGGGATCTAGATGATCTGAAAAAGAGATAGTTGGGCTAGGTTACTTAGAAGAGATGGAGAAAAAATATCGTTTTTTTGCTGTTGTGTTGCACATTGGGGGTTGTCCCAAATCACGTTCACATTTGGGAATGTGCACTATAACGAGTTCACTATTCCACAAGCAAATGTCCCAGACCCATTCCGTGTTCAGAACCAGGCTGTAATCCTATGAAAGTACAAACATATCAGTACCCTTGCGGGCCCTACAATACATATATAAATGAATACATACGTGTACATGATATTTTGCAATTACAC
This sequence comes from Ambystoma mexicanum, assembly GCF_040938575.1. Classification (NCBI taxonomy): domain Eukaryota; kingdom Metazoa; phylum Chordata; class Amphibia; order Caudata; family Ambystomatidae; genus Ambystoma; species Ambystoma mexicanum. The sequence goes on from NC_090936.1 coordinate 666,056,973, forward strand.
ATATGTAAATAATTTGACACACGTCTGCTGCAGACAGCCATGTCCCTTTCAGCAAGCACATAGTTCTTTGCAATGGCTGCTATCCTGCCCACTATCTGTGCACAGTACCTTGTGTGCTTTGATTTATTTCACTTGATCCCAGGGGCCGTCAAGTGCGCTGACTGCACTCCCCACGCTCTGTTTTCAGGGTGGCCGCAGAGGAGTTTCTAGGGGGGCCTGAGGATGCTATAGCCCCGGGTCTTTTGGTTGCGACCCTGGATAGAAGCTCAGGGGCTACAACCAAAAGACTAGCTAGCCGTGAGTACCGACATTAGCGGAGCCCTGGATATTTTCCAGATCTAGCAACAGCCCTGGGGTGCCATACTGAATGACGCTTTTATCCATGAGGCGCCCCATTTTCATAGGATGCCACTGTCACTGCTGTGGTCCTGGGATGCTGTTCTTCATGGCAGGGCCCCCTCCCACAGTGGTGATGCTGTCAATCACTGATATGGGTCCGGCATAATGTAAATCACAGCATCCCATGACCCGGCTGGGCACGGCCCTTCATCACAACTGCCGGCCTTAGATTGCAGTGCACCACGGCGGCCATGCTCCCTTGCCATGCTACCTGGGAGAACAGATGTGAGGCCTGGCTGCTCACCACTCTGCATCTAGGACTGTGGTCAGAAGAGTGGGCCGCCCTGCCCCACTTCTGTATCAGTGGGCAGAATGGCCATGCTTGCTGGACCACAGCACCAGCCGGGTGCACTCCGTGGCTCAGATGCGGTGCCGTCCCTCTCCCGGGCTACACTGTGCACGTGCCCAGGGACCAGGGACCTCTGCCATTGCAGCTCACCCTGTCTGGCCTCAGAGTGGGCTGGACTCTTCACAGGCCACTGTCCCCCTCCCGGGCTGGCTGGACCACGTGGCTCGGGTCATCAGATTTTCTGGGCCGCCCCAACTGCCCCTAAGGTGAACCAGCTGAACACACCAGTCAGATCCACCCCCCCCCCTCCTCGCGCCTAGTAGCCACCCTGCTCACGTGGCTCGGGAGTAGGTGCTCACCATCTTCTTGTTGCCTTGCCAGGACTCCAGCCTACCCCTTCGTGGCATAGGTCATTTCTCCACGCCAACCCTATTTGGTCCCAGGCAAGACGTTGCCAGAGATAGCCAAGTCGTCACCTGGGCCACCCCACTCACATGGCCCCGGCGTTTACTCCATGCCAGGTCACTCCTGGCATACACGGACAGGCGGGAAAGGCTCAAGGCCACGGCCCGCCTGGGACTCTCCACACCATTCTACTGCCAATCAATCCATCTCTGCTCCAACTGTTATAATGGTTGCTCTTCAGCGTTCCCTCTACTCTTCTAATAGAGGCTCAATCCAAGGACCTGCCCATTGTCAACCATATGTCCCTTTCAATATAGTACAGTTCATTGCTATGCTTAAGGGAAGTAAACAACACAGTGAAATAACTCACGTATAAACAGTAAATAAACTATGAAACCTAGTGTGTGGCTGCATGCTTTTTCCTTCTCTCTCCTTCCCTATGTTATTTCATTATATAGCCTCCAACCATCTTGCACTATTTGGGTCGGCGGCTGCACCTGTCTCTCTGCATAGGTTGTTTCTTTCCCTGCACAGTGCGGTGCTCAGTGTGTCCCACAGCAAATGAATCTGGGTTTTCAGCTACGTTTCTCGTCCGAGTCTCTTCTACACATATCACACAGGGGACTATTCCCAGAGCAAAGGCTGCCCTTCGTGATGCTAAATGTGGCTTCCACTGCCTCGCTGCTGCGATCTGGGGAAGAAGGAGTCATTGCATGGTGGGTGGCCTCCACTGGCCCCCAGAGTCTCTCAGAGCCCTCCAGTGTTGCCACCCGAGGTGCCTTTGTCGCTAGACGTAGTTAATGAGTGGGCAAGTAAATGCAGTTGTATAGTGCACACTATCCAAACTACTCGCTTGGGTTGTTGTTGTTGTCATTTCACTGGGCCACTAAGGACAGGAAGGTTTTAGATTGGCTTTTATACTGGTTACATTTGTCAGATTGCACAGCTCTGCAGAAGCGCATTTCTGATCTGGGACCCAAAGCTTCTACGCCCTTTGCAGTATAGATCAAGGAAAGTGATGTAAGCTGTAGATAACTGCTGTGTGACATATTTAATCACATGACCACAATATTGTGTGTGAAAGGTGTCGGGACGTTCGCATGGGATGCGCATGGAGATCTGACACTGTTTGTATCAGATGTATTTACACAAAAGAGGAGATGAACACAAAGGGTCTGAAAAGATAACCTGAACAGAAACCAAAACCACATCTCTTACACTGGGCATGATCATGCCTCAACAACCTGGGGGCTCGCTGGTTTCCGCAAACCCATGATAGTCTCCCAGTAGTTTGTTGCTGGTTTCAAGAGAGTTCACAATTCTTTCTTCTGCCTTTGCTTCATAAAATCCAAAAGGTTCTTGGTAAATTGGATTGTCTCCTCGACCAGCTGTTTCTATAACTGTGGCGTTTCCTTCAATGTGAGGTGGCCCTAAGGGTTACCACCTCTGATCCATAGCACCTCATCTCTCCTAAGGGCGGGGACCTGTTCCTCAAGACTCTGACACTATCTATCATTCTGACCACTATGTCTCTGTCCTCATTGCCTGGGTCTTGTTCCTCCACCTACCTTCTCAACCTGCCTTGTGTCATCCTGGCCTCTTCATGCCTTCATGTTCTTGCTGGCTATGGGGTTGCTTTCCCCTGCTGTCATCTATCATCTCTCTCCCTCCAGTGCCACCACCATTTCTGCTGTAACTACCTCCTCTTCTACTGTCACCACCTTATCTCCTGTTGTTACCACTGCTTCATTTGATGTCAGAACCTTATATCCTGCCGTTATCATCTCGTACTCGGACATTGCCACCTCTTCTCCTGCTACTATTTCCTTCTTCTCTATCATTACCAGAGCCTCTCTGTAACTACCACCACCTCTTCTGTTGTTACTACCTCTCCTTCTTCTACCCCTCCTCTGTCTTCCCCAGCTCTCATCTACAACATCTCCTTAATGCTCTTTGTATCACTCTTCTGTACTCTCCAACCAGTTGCCACAACCTTCTCCAACAACCAACCATGCAGACTGAGGCCTCTGTTTTTTATTGCACTCTCTGTGGGTTGGGTTCTTGGTTAGTGCCTGCACTGGTGTCTGGTGATTGTGGTCAGGCTAGGATTGGCTACTGCATTTTGGTGCACCTTGCATCACGTTCGGGTTTAGAGAGCAGACCAAGCTTTCATTTTGCCTGCCCATCATCTTTGACTTCATTTTCACTTTCCCAAACCTTTCTGCAGCTCTATGCAATGGGCCCTGCTCTCCTGTACTCCCAACATTGGAATTTCTAGCTGGCAAAACCCACGAAAAGTTTTGCTGAATCCTCTGAAGGTGCAGAAGATGTTAGTTTGACGATAATGCATAATATTGTATTTGTGGTGCGTGAAAGCTCAGCCGGGAGACAATGACTAGTCAACTGTGTGTCAGAAGTGGGATAACCCTTGCCAGGAGAACTGTGAATTTGAAACATTCCAGCAAGTGTGAGTCCCTGGAACTCATGGAACCCATCTCTGCAGATAGAAAACATCCTCTCTGATACCACTGTTGAAGAATTGCAAGCTTCTACATTGGATCATACAAATGAAATTGACTTTGGGTAAACTTAAGCATTTCATTTTTCTTTCTAGAGACATGGATATGTATGTCAGCTGTGGGTGGGGTAGGTTGAAAGAGGATTTGAAGCTGTCCCCTGCCATACACCGGGTAACAAGAGAGGGTGACAAGGGGACCTTCCAAATGCTGCCCCGGACCCATAGTCTACTGGCTCGGAGTGCGGAGCTCTTCACAAAGGGCATGGATTCTCCAGAGTCAGTAGACAGCGAGACATAGTTTATAGAATCGAGATCATGGCCTGTCCTTCACATAAAGACACCATCTCGTTCATGGTGAAAGCACTTACCATCTGGTTCTTGTGTTTGCATTAGGGTATCTAGTGTTTCCAACGAAAAGGTTTCCATTGAAACCTATCCATCGAAAAAGTATGCATGTAATGCATATATGTGTTAGGTAAAGGGTTAATTTTCGTTGGGGTGGGTTTTTAAGGGTAAAACATAGGGGGTCGGCGGAGGTACCCCCCCAAATAAAAATACAAAATATTGCATTCAATGCAAAAAATTTCCATGGATAGGTTTCGATGCAAAAAACTTTAGTTGGAAAGTTTTCGTTGGAAAGATCATAAACCTTGCATTAGTACAATTGCATCATACATTATCATTGATAGTCAACAAAGTGCACATTCACGCTAGTTGAATTGAGACTGGAATAAAAGTAACATTATTATTCTTTTATGCTGACATAAACATCTCACAACACAGAACACAATGTAACGCAGCCACGTTCAGCCTCTTAAACCTGTGAGAATATTGGAGCAAAAGAAACCTGTGATATTGTTGCTGTAACTTCTTTTATTTCATTATTCACAGCTTTGAGCATCTTTCTGGTTTTAGTTTGTATATCTTCGGCTTCTTTCAGGTTTTTCCTTATTTCGTCTACATTTGGCAAAGCTGCTGCTGCTTCCCTGGAAGACAAACACAGGTGTGAACACATCAGTAAAGCAGATGAGTATAACAAAAACCTATTTCCATCAGTCCTGTCAACTTCTAACATGGCGCTGTCCTTGTGATGAGTGTGACATGACCTTATGCATGCATAACATCGACAGACCACACTCTGTTCCTGACAGATTCCTCATCTTGTGCTGTTGTGTCCCATTGTTTGAGGCCTCTGTTCTTTGCCCCAATTCTCTTCCTTCCTTGGGCGGCTTCTGACGGTGCCCTACACAGACGCCAGGCCATCCAGCTACAATCAACCTTGTGGAACCACCGCTTAATTCCCTTTGGGGCCTCCCCAGCCCAGTTCAGGCTTAACGGTTCAGCGACAAACCAGAATTGCCTTGAAAATGACCCCTGAGAGTCAAAACACATGTAAGCCACACAATTAAAACACTTGTTGTACACCTCGACCTATGATTTCAGACTCATTTCTAAGAGAGATCACACTCTCAACATCATCTTTTGATACCTGGCGTGAGTCCGGCGGCTACTGACGGTGCCCTACACAGACACCAGGCCATCCAGCTACAATCAACCTTGTGGAACCACCACTTCATTCCCTTTGGGGCCTCCCCCAGCCCAGTTCAGGATTAACGGTTCAGCGACAAACCAGAATTGCCTTGAAAAGGACCACTGAGGGTCGAAACACATGTCGGCTATACAATTAAAATACGTGTTGTACACCTCGACCTAGGATTTCAAACTCATTGCTAAGAGAGATCACACTCTCAACATCATTTGTTGATACCTGGCGCGAGTCCGAAGGGTTCAAACCCGGAGTGCAATGTTATATTCTAGGGCAGTGGGGTACTGTCCTAAGTGAACCCCAAACACGCAGCAGGGTAGAAACATAAACTATGAATCAAGCGAGGGAATCCAACGGTTCTGGTGCTCCAACCCCATGTGTCTGTTTTAGTTTCCAAACAAAGAGAGGCCGTTTCCCTCACTGAGAAGTTAATTTCATGCAAATTCTTCGCTGTGCATAATGTGCCCAAACGTTTAAAGGGTATAATGAGTGTAACCCAGCATTAAGAAAAAACAGTAATGCTGTTGTAGACAAATTCCAAAATGTTAGATTCAAAGGCACACATGTTGAGGAGGAAAATTATATGCTTTTTACATCTTCGCTGCACAGTAAGGATTTTCACATATATGGTGGTATGCAGTTTCCAATATTATAAGCAGACTCACGTTTTTTCAATTACAATGTGTATACGCATCATCCTGTCAGTCACCGCCAAAGTATTGCCTGTGTTGCGTAGGCCTACTTGTATGCATATATGGTGGAGGAAATTCAAAAATATTCCCTAAACTTCAAAGTTGCTATGTCCAAATGCATCCTAGTTGTGCCACATATTTGCTGGGCATTCCTCTTCTTTAATAATGGGTACCCACAGCTTCTGCTCAGACATCCAAAGTTGCCATACATAATGCTTGTGTCCTTACCCATTCAGGGCTCTAAACATTGTTTATAAATGTTGTATGCAAGAGGTAGTAGCGACAGGTCATATTCAGGTATTGTCGATGTGGTTGCCTTGAGGGGCTCTGGCTCAAAGTAGGCCATAGTGTGACATAAATCCTATGTCAATGTTCAGACCAGCATTTTTCAGATTGAGAATCTATAAGTACTTGAGTTCCCATGTTCTTCTTCGTGTGGTACTCGGTAGGTCACCTTTCAGTACCATGACTGATAGGTTATACAGCATTTGCCTATCTTGTGTGAGGTGTTGGCCACCTGTTTTATGTTTCAAGATGATGTGCCTGTGCAGGCTCATTCTTTGACATAGTTCCTTATAATTATAATTGTTCTTTCATAACATGATTAATACCAACAAGTGCTTTCTAAGCACGGGATCGGGATTTGAACCTGTGTTGCACTGCATTTTCTTGCTTCCAAGACAAACACGTTGCCCCTGAGCTATCCTTCCTCCCCTTGCAGGTCTCACCAGCATACTTTCCTTGCTGACATTTCTTGCATTGGATGAGGTATACCATATTTGATGATTTGCAATTGTATGTTCCTTGTATTTGTTTTTTACAGCTGATTCGGTGCAGATTTGTTGGCAGGTTTTGCATCTCCTAACATTGCATAGGGATGTTCCCTGTTGTCTCTGTTCTTGATCTGGTAGAAATGTGCAACTGGTGAGGAACCATGCAAAACTATTTGGTTATTTGTATGCAATTAGAGAGGTATCTTAGAAGATGTCACTCAGCTCCTCAACTCTGTTAAACATTGATTGTTGGTCCTTAACAATTATATTCAGTTGTGTTAGTGCTGGATGTTATGTGATATGCTTACCTCAGTGCATATCTTTGTGATAATAGCGGCATGGGGATGTTCCGTTTGTTTAAGGGAGACAAAGGAAGTGTGCACTGGGCATCAAGGTCTCTGAAGTAAAATGGTTGCTCAGTGTCTGTAATGCCTGCTATACCATTGGAGCACAGAAGGGTCTTGTGTAGTTGGCAAGTACAATGTGTTTTCTGGTGTGTTGCATTGAGTTGCAGAGGGTATGACCAACATCATGCAATCTGCCTAGATTGCCTATGGTAGCCTACTTACTCTGTGTCTCCTTCCTCGTTCAAATACTCTTTGCTTAAGGTCTCCATGCTACACTATGGAACATAATAAAGAAAAAGAAATGGCACCATCTAACCTCTATTATCGACGATGTCTCTTCCCCATCTCATAAATGCAACATGGGAGCGGGCTCCCTTGTGCGTCCGGTAATCGTATCCAATGAGTATTTACCATCTGGAAAGGCTGGGAGGACAATGAGTACTTGGATGATGCAGGAGACCCAGAATAATAGGGATTACCATATGTAATGTAGGCATTACCCCCGGGTATCCTCTGTTTTCCCATTCTTTACTATGTGCGTCTGTACTCACAGCACATATATGGTTGTGGCACACATAACAGACGACAACACAACAAAAACTGCTGACGTGTGTTTAAACGTCAATCAAGTATCATCATTCAGGGAACTAAAATTGCACGAAGTACAGAATTTGCATCTAAAATTGTATCCGATCTTCCCACATTAATCTTTTAATGTTGAATTAAAATATTAGTAGCAGCCCAAGTGGCTGTTCTACAGACAACAATTAGAGGGACTCCAAGAGCTTCCGCTCATGACCCTTTTAGCCGCCGTGGATCTTCCTTGAGCAAAGCGGAGACATGGAACCCCCTGTAATTGGTTCTATGGTACTTTACTGACAGTTGTTTTTTGGTGGATTTTTTGCAGACAAAACGCCATTGAAAAAATTTACCAAAATGTTCAATTTTTTATTTAGGGGGTCCCCCAAATCCTCAATTTACCTATATTGTTACCCCAACACCAACCCAACCCCTTTTATACCCTTACCCACCCCCATATACATTTCAATGAGTTTAGTCAATGGATTTTTGTCAGTAAAAAATTAATCGGAAAAATGACTGCCAGCAAAAGGATGGTATACGCTGTAATTTATAGGCCTTAACAATTGCAGGCCTAATCCACCTACTGAAGGCGGCAAACAAGGGCTTCATAATTTGTCTGGATCTTCCCATGATAACAAACTAATGGTCACATTTATGGAATTACTCTGTCCTGTCTTCATACACAAGAGCTGCCCATCACAGATCCAGGAACGATTAACCTCTGCCCTCTACCTGGAATCGGATCACATATGGCAGGTAAGATGATTATCTAGTGCCGGTTAAATGCTGAATATATATCTTGGATGGCTAACCCATGCCCAGACAGAGCATGTAAGTGAATGTCTGTATTCTGGTTCTTTCTTCCTGTCTGCACTTGTCCTGGCTTCTGGTGTATCATAGACCTCTGGAGATACTGAGCTTCCCAGCAAGGTAGCATGGGGACTTGAGGGTGTCAGTCTTTATGCAGGTAAGATAGCTTAAGGGGCAAAGCGCTGGCTGTTGCGATCTGTGTGTGATCTGCAGGTCACAGGTTCGTTACCCGGCAAGGCATCCTTCCGAGGTCGATAAAATGAGTACCAATTTCGATTGGGTAATAATTGTGTATAAACATGTTCTATGCAAAGCACTTTGGATATACGCGCTATATCAATAACAAATTAGTATTATGCATATATCCATATAGGTGTGATCAAGCACTGTTTTTTTTTCTCCCTGATTTAAATAGTAAAACCTTGGCACCTCGCGGCCTCGGCTGCTGCTGTTCCCTTCCCCTTTGTCCCTCCTCTTACTCCCTGCTCTTCCTGCCCGACCATCCTAATTGGGCACTAGGCCCTATTTGATTTTAGAATTCAGTGCAGTCCCTCTGCCCACTGCACCCCTTCTGGACCCAGAGGCTAAGGACAGCTCCAATGTAGCAGCTCCAGATGGTGTCTGCCGGTGTCTGCTGGGGAAGCAAGCAGCATGCAGCTGTCAACCTTCCGCAACCAATCAGGTAGGGGCTCGGGGGGGGGCCTTACTTACTGCTCCCCACTAAACTGATCCACCCCCCTCCAATCATCCTACGTCATTTACCGCACCACACAGAGTCTTCTCATTACATTATATGGTTTAGCCTCCCCACACATCTCCCAGGAAAGTCATGGCTGCTGTGTGTATTAAATTTGACCTTTCCCTCCTTTTAAGAAAGTTGAATCTGGGTGTTTCTGCATTGCTGCTGTGTTTAAAAAACATAGCCTTTTCCTTCCTTTTAGGAAATGTCGAATTTGGTTTGCTTGGTGGTAATTGTGGTACTGTTAACTCTGTCTCATTAGACCATTCCCACTCCCTAGGTCCCCTCCCTGCTGGAAGTACCTTTGTACTGTTGAGTGTACCTGTCTGCCCCTTTTGTGTGTTTCCTGCTGTTTGACCCCCCCTTGCACATTTTGTGCTGTGCAGAACTGGCCTGTGCGTCCCTCCTCTTTCTTTCACGTACTCCTCCTCCTACTTCCCCTCGCACCCTCTATGGTGCTTTCCATCTCCCCGTCTTCTCTAACTGCTACTCTATCTCCCATCATATCCCTTTCACGAAGTTGGAAAGGAAGAAGTTCAATAGGGACCTCTTGGTCTCCAACCCAGGCCTCCCTGTCGCTGATAGCTACATCAGTGCTTCCTCCAGACAGACTTGCACCAACATCCTCTTTGTCATTCCCTCTTCAGACCTATAGACCTGTTATATGGTCTCTGTTCTCTCTCCTTTTTCCTGCTCTCCCATTAATGGTGGCACCCGGTGGGAGGTCCTCTTGGACTCCTTCCACTCCTCCTAGACCATCGTTAATGTCTATCTGAGTGGCACCGTCTTGGTCCAGAGCCCTCAGCCCAATATCCTCCTTTTCGATATGCATCTACCGCGTCATAACAACTTCCTTCCTTCTCCTTTTAGCACCTCTTTGGCTCCTCTGCCACCTCCCTCTTCCACCGCCTTCTGTGCACCCTCCTCTCGGGCTACTATGCCACCTCCGTCTACCACCTCTGCCCACTCTTGGGGCCCTCTACCACTTCTGCACGGCATACCTCAAGCCTGTAACCCACCACGGAAGTCTTTCAAATGTGGCAACCTGCTCCACGTCGCTACTCTCAACTCTCGCTCTGCTGTCAAACACTCCTCTGACATCTACCACCTCCTCGAAGAACTTGACCTGGATGTCCTCACTCTCATGAGACATGGTTCAAGGCCAGCTATGTCACAAGTTTTCACACTCTCCCTCTGATGGCTACAAGATCCTCTCCAAACCCAGAACCAACCGTCGCAGAGGTGGAGAAGCAATGATCTTTCCGGAGTGGGTCCCTGCTTCTGTCATTCCTATGCAGGCCTACTCCTCCTTTGAATGTCTGGTCTGTAGTCTCTCTATCCCTCCTGGCCTCTCTCTGGCTGTGGACACCAGCTACAGGCCACTTGGCCAGGTCTCCCTCTTCTTTCGGAGTGGGCTGACCTCTCCTCTTCTCCTCTTCTCTCCTTGCCTCTACCTCTCAACTTCTCCTCCTTGGAGACCTCAACATCCACCTGGATGCTTCTAATCCCCCATCTGACCTCTTCCACAACATCTCCAACACACTCTCTCTCTCGATTGTACCCTCTGGTCCAACATACTCTAATGGACACACCTTGGATGTTCTCATCTCCTCAGACATCCCCCTCTCTAACCCTCTCACCACTCCTCTCTCTTGGACTGACCACTTTCTGCTTTCCTCTTATCTGAAAATCTCTGTCATGCAGGCAAAGCCCACCCCAACAATGCCACCTACCTTTTCGGTCATTCGACCCATGAAGTGTGTGTCAGTGGATGCCTTTGCTTCTACTTTCTCTGTTCCTCCTACTCCTGCAGCTGACTCACACTCTGACACAGCCCTCTCTAACTTGCATCTCTCTATCTCCAACACTCTGGACATCCTTGTCCCTGGCATGAGAATCTGTCTGAAGTCTACCTCGAAGTGCAACTCTTGGTATGACTCCCACCTCGTCGCCCCTAAAACGCAAATGCTGGGGGGCTGAGAGGAAGTGGAGTGCTTTGGGCGCATCCTCTGACAAACTGGCCTGCCGCCTGCTCCAAAGGCAATGCAGAATCTCTGTCCTTTCCAAGAAAAGAGTCCACATCCAGGCCTGCGACTCTGTGGCCTCTTACCACACTGCTGAACTCTTTAAAATCTGAAAGGAGCTGGCCAATCCTTCTGCAGTCTCCACCTCTCCTGTTCCCTCCCAGGCCCTCTGTACAGCTCTGGTTTCTCACTTCACCACTAAAACTCAGGAAATCCTGTCCTTGTTCTCCTCCTCCTCTCCCTCTACCTCCTTTGGCCCCCTCTAAGGCCGCCTCTCCCTCTTCCCCGCCTTTCTCCTCTTACTCACTGACAACACCTGACAATGTTTCTAGCCAAGTCCGACCGATTAAAGTGTCATCCAAACAGCTGCTCCCCAGCTCCTCTATAGCCATTAGGGACTACATCGACACCCTCGCTGCCGCCTTGGCCGATTTCTGCAATCACTCTTTTGCCACTGGATCCTTCCCCTATCTCCTCAACTCCCTTGTGCACTCCCTCCTCAAAAAGCCTTCTGCCGATCTCACCTGCCAGGAAAACGCCCGATCTCTATCACTCCTTTCCTGGGAAAACTCCTGGAGAATCTGACCATCTCCCAGCTTACTCTCCACATTGAATCATTTGGTTGTCTCCATGACCATCAGTCTGGCTTCAGAGCAGCCAGAGGCACAGAAAATGCCCTCCTGAACACCCGGGACGATCTGCTGTCTAATCTTGACTCCAGTCTTCCCTCTGTCCTCCTCCTCCTCCTCCTTGACCTTTCCTCTGCCTTTGACACAGTCAATCATGATATCTGGATCAATCGACTCCATGAGAATCTGGTCATCACAAGTCAGGCTCTGGAATGGTTGACTTCCTTCCTTGGGGGCCGACCCTCCCAGGTTCAACTTGGGTCCTTTCTTTCCACCACCTCTCTCTCCACATGTGGTGTTCCTCATGACTCTTCAATGTCTACTTGGCCCCTTTGGCCCACCTGATCTGTACCTTCTCCTCTAACTTTCAGTGTTATACGGATGACACTCAGCTTTCCTTCAGGCTCCCGTCAGCCTCCTCTCCTCTGTCGCTAATTCTTGACTGTCTATTCGCGATTCAGGATTGGTGCGCCTCCAACGATCTCTGCCTTAATGCCAGTAAGACGGAAATCCTTCTCAATGGGACTCCTGCACCTGCTTTCTCTCTCTCACTCTGGCCGCCCGCCTTGTGCCCTCTACCTTCGCCTTCCTGTGAGACAAAAAGCCTTGGTGTCATCTTCGACTCCATTCTCTCTTTCTCTCCTCACATCTCGGACATCACCAAGAAGTCCCACTACCAGCTGCACCTCCTCAAAGGGACTCTGCCCTTTCTCACTTTCCCCCAAAAGCTCACTGTCTCCAGAGCCCTGGTTCTCTCTAGGCTGGACTACTGTTGCCTGTTGTCTCTGTTCTTGATCTGGTAGAAATGTGCTTCTTGTGAGGGACTGTGCAAAACTATCTGGTTATTTGTATGCATTTAAAGGGGTTTCTTTGAAGATGTCACTCAGTTCCTCAACTCTGTTAAACATTGATTGTAGGTCCTTAACAATTCTATTCAGTTGTGTTAGTGATGGATGTTATGTGATATGCTTACCTCAGTGCATATCCTCGATATAACAGTGGCATGGGGATGTTCAGTTTTTTAAAAGGAGACAAAGGATGTGTGCACTGGGTATCAAGGTCTCTGGAGCAGAATGCTGTGTGTGCAAACTGTACAGGGCTAAGGGTAGGCAATGCATCCAGTTTTTCTTTAAAGTGGTGCAACCCTTAGACAGTTTACTTTTTAGCAGTCTGTTGATTCTTTCCACAACCCTGTTGGCCTGGGGTGATAAATCGTGCACATCCGGTGTTTGATGCCAAGCAGTGTAGTAATCTCCTTAAACAATTAATTAAAGAGGTGTGTGTCATTATCTGACCTTAACACATCGCACGTGCCCCATCGGGGAACACTTTGCAGACCAGAAATGTGGCTGTGCATTTGGCACCCAGATGTGCACAAGGACCCGCCTCCACCCAATGTGAGAAGGGGGAGACAACAACGATCAAATATCGTGACCCACTGCATCTCTCTCACATGTTCATAGGGTCATGCCTTTGCTGAAACTTTGACACCTTGTGCATCTAATGACCATGTTTTTTAAGTGTTCCTGGAGATTTGGCACAAACCGATCCTCCTGTATGTCTGCGGCAATGTGATGTTTGGAGCTGTGAGAGGGGTGATGGAGCTGATCAAATGCTATCATTAGCAGGTTGCGTACAATACTATCTTTCTTGTACTTTCCTGCCTCCACAATAGATCTGTAGGGGATTGTGTGCAACCTCTTTTTACCCACAATTGTTTCTCCTCATCTGGGGCGCTTCCCTGTACTTCAATAATTTGCACAACAGGAACAGCATTGTAGCTGTTGAGGTGATGATCAGTGGCAGGTGTCTTGAGGATATATTCAGCTACATTAAGAGCTGGGAGGTATGCTGCAAGTTTGGCCGCTGTGTTTACGCCAGCATTTCTGAGTGACACTTCATCAGTTTTATTAGTGTGGGCGGCGCACTTGACGACTGCCACGACAGAAGGTTTGGACAGTGGGAAGAGGAGCATATCTAGTATCGCGGCGTGCTGTACTGAGGACCCGTCTGCCCTTCTAAGGCCCCTCCTCCTCCACCTCAACAGACCGGCGTACACAGTGGTAGTGATGTATGCCGAGTCCAAACAGATGGTCACGTGGCACCGCTGTGATGCTTGCAGGCTTCGGTAAGTGCAATCAGTTCTGCTGCCTGGGCTGGGATTAATACATTTGGTAGCATTTTCCAAATCAATGTTTCATATTCAACATCTACTAGATATATACCGCCGCCCCAGTATGTCTGAGACCCGTGTCCTGGTCAATCATTGCTGAGCCGTCAATGAAGAGGATCTCCCCCTCTCAGGTGGCCTGTCCTTTGCCTTGGGGATGTCATCCTCCTCCCCCTCACACAGTCATGTCGTGCTATAACTTCTTCAGTGCAGGCTTTTGTAATGAAGGTTGCAGGGTTCACTGTTTTACTACGCATAATGTGAATATTTGGGCTGCAGAGAATGATTTTGTATGCTGATGCTCTTTGGGTTGTCAGAGTGGATTTCAATCTTTCTAGGGCAGGAGAGATGTGGTCCCTGGGCTTGATGCCAAGGATAAATCTTGCTGCCCAATTCTGGATTAGCTGGAGGGGTCGTAGGGAGGAAGAAGGTAAATTTAAGAGAAGGCTATTGCAGTAGTCAAGCCTACCGAGAACCAGAGCACTGGTAACATTGACCTTCTGGGAGAAAGTGAGAAAAGGGAGCATTCCTTTGAGAAGTAAGAGTTGAAAGTTGGACCTTTTGGCAATTTCCTGGATGTGAGGGAGGAAGGATAGAGAGGAGTTCATGTTAATGTTAAAAGATATTTATACCACACACTATCACCACCGGAATGGTCCTCTGGCGCTCTAGGAGTTGAAGATGACTCCAAATATTCTGGCTTCGGATGAAGTAGAAGGGGGAGAGCCCATAGAGTATAGCCAGAGTGAGGGGAAGAAAGAGGGAGCAGGCGTCCCAATAGGAAGGATCTCAGTCTTGCTGGCATTGAGGCAGAGATCATTGGAAGTTCACCAGGACTGAATGGCAGACAGGCAGTGCGGGGTGAAGGAAAAAGCAAGAGAGTCAGCAGAAAGTTTGAAGAAGAGTTGAGGGTTGTCTGCGTATCATTGGAAGTTGGGGGGAGAAGGAGGAAATGATGCATGCCAGCGGAGCAAGGTAAGTGTTAAAGACCCAGGTGGAGAGGTGGGGCCCTAGGGGACTCCACAGGTGGAGAAGGAGGTAGGTGAGGAGAAAGTGCCCATAATAACCTGGGACGGGCGGTCAGTTAGGAAAGATGTCTGCCAGTCCAGTGCCCGCTCCGAGATACCCAGGGTGTCATGGAGCCATTTTATGAGGTTAGAGTGGTTGACCGTGTCAAAGGTAGAGGAGAGATCAGGTGGAATGAAGACAGTTGGAGAGTTGGAGTCAAGGGATGCAAGCAGTTCTTCACAGGTGTTCAGAAGAGCAGTTTCTGTGCCTCTGGGTACGCAGCATCCAGATTGACGGTCGTGGAGACTTCAAACAAGTTCTGTGTGTGAGGTAGGTTGGGGGAAGGCCAGCTTCTTCAGGTGTTTACAGAGGAAGGGGTGATAGAAATAGGGTGGTAGTTATCTGGACAAATAGGGTCTGCTGAAGATTATTTTAGGAGGGGGCGCACAAGGGAGTGCTTGACAGAGGAGGGGAAGGATCCAGTAGCAAAAGAGTGGTTGCAGAAATCAGCAAGAGCGGGGCAAGAGAGTAAATGTTGTCCTTGATGGTTCTGGAGGAGCAAGAGGAAACCTGTTTGGAGGAAACTTTCATAGAGCGGGCAACTCTGGTGACCTCATCAGGTATGACAGGGGAGAAGAAGGATAGAGAGGAAGAAAGAGGGTGGGAGGCCATAGGAGGCAAGTGGGTGGGAGAGAGGTTGCAGGAGTGGGTAGCAAGTGTTCTCAGGATGTCCAGAGTTTTAGTGGTGAAGTGTGTGACCAGTGCGTTGCAGAGGGCTTGGGACGGAAGAGGGGAGGAGAAGACTGCAGAAGGGTTGGCTAGTTCCCTGCATCTGGGCCCTTTTGTTGGCACGGATGGAGAGTCTGTACTGTCTGCATTTGAAGCAGGTGGCAGGTCAGTTTGTCGTGCTAAGCCCGTAAGCATCTAGGTGCTAGTATTGCCCAAATATGCACACACAATAAAAATATAAACATCAGTTAGTTTCAGTTAGCAAAACACACTCACCATTTTTTTGCAATGCATTCCACAGATAGTGTTTTCAAACAAGAGTTTCAAAAAAGACCTTTTGCAAACAGTATTTCTACCAATTACATCTGGGAAGAGATGTGTTCAAGTTCCTGAATTGCAGACTAGTCTCAAATCCCAGCTTCTCCACTTAACCAAAATGGGTGCTTCTAGCCAAATCCTTGTATCACTCTATGCCTTTCCTGCCAAAATTAGATGTCTGTACAAGGTATTCAGCTGTCTGCTACTTCAAAAAAATGCCTCACTCCTGATATTGCCAGATAGGTAAATATGAATATTGACAATTCATATACTGGACGTCACAGTGTATTTGTCTACTACCTTACGCATGGCAAAATGTTTTTAATTTAACTTCCCATGATACCTACTCTTTCAGTGATATCACTGATCTCACTATTTATGCAAATTAGAGGGGCCCACACATCATTTGCCACCCAGGGTCACGCAAATCCTAGGGCAGGCCCTGGCCCCAAGCCCCACACCTCCCAAAACCCTGAAAAGTCCCACCATCCAGTCCCCAATGGGATTGAAAACTCAAACGCAGATAATAATATTTATTATTAGCTGCACATATTTCCAGCTCTCCAAAGATTATGCACTCAATGACATGTGCAATTCTAGGCCTCGTGGAGAGTTTTTATTCAGAGAGGGCCCTCATGAGTGACTATTTACATGATTATTTTCCAGTTGCTAAATAATAACTTTAAAATTTCATATGTGTACACCTAAAATATAGAATTGGATTTTTTTGGGGGCAAGTTATATTAACTCGTTTCACCTAATTCTCTTTGAGCGTCATATCACAATTTGATTAATGTGCAGGGTTTGGCCTGTCAGCAGCAGCAGCTGTGCTTTTCAGCGCACTAATTAAGCGAGCAGACTTGAATGGGCCCTATTATTGAGCAGTCTGATCTAAGGATCAACAGCCCTTGTAATGACTGTGCAATCAGGCGAGACGTCTGAGGTGTCAGTTTCTCCAGAGCCTCTTCAGTAGAATGGCTGATTGTTGCTGCAATAGCAGGCTAAAAGTAAATGGGGGGTTGTGTTTGGACATCATCTGTGCCAATCCACCTGGTGCCAAATGTGGGTAGTAAGATGTTCCAAAGAGCACGCATCTAGCTATTTTAAACAATTAATGTATAACAATGAATAATGTAAGAGGAAATATTCCCATCAAGACAGCACTGTACAGGGACAATCTCTGGGTGGATGGATGGGTCAGCAGAGGCTCTTTCTTATTTAGTTTGGGGTTTTGTTGTAGAATACGCTGCTGAAGTTTCAAGGTGCAAGAGGGGCTCTAATCCAGGATCATGATGACAGGAAAAGCAAATAGAGGGAGGTGCGAAAATTGGTTCAAATGGACTGGTCTTAATTCTTTTTTTGACCAGCAACAAATTATCAATTGTTGAACACACCAGTTTGCCCCGCCTTAAGTGACATGATGATACAGATGACAATAGCAAACTCGCTCCTTTGCCCCCTCAACTACTTGTGGCTTTTCCAAGCCTCTCTGTTTGCCTGTATCCCTGCAAGGAACTCCATGGGGATTTTAAGTGGATTTACTGTGGTAATTCTGCATGGTAAATCCAACGATATTTAGCGTTAAGGTGGAAGATTGTTCTCCAGCTTTTTGTTTGATGGAGGTAAAATTTCCACCTTAACCCCAAACTCGAAGTACAGCAGTATGATAATGCAGCAGTAAAGTGGTAGCAACAGAATGACTGCCAATTTACTGCCACTTTTTACAGAACTGCCGTCCTCCTAATGAGGTCCAATATATAGTAAAATATAGGTTTTCTAGAAGCCCCTACAACCATCTGAAACTGTCTGCTGCCTCAACACAGTTGTTCGGAGTGTCACCCACAACATATAAAATAAACAGTGTGTCCTCAGCAACACAGAACATGAAGCCGCTAGACTCAATTACAAGGTGGATCTTAGAAGTTATACACCAGAGGCGGAACAACATAATCCCTGCAGGACACCCGAATGACCCTTCAGAGGAGAAGAGTGAAAGTCTACTAATGATAATGATAATGATGTGTTATTTATATAGCGCCTTAATCCAAAGCGCTTTACAGAGCACATATTTACATACAATATCACCCAATCGAAATTGGAATAGGCTTAGTCTCTAATCTTTGTTGCACAGGAAGACGTACATTCTCTCAAGAGAGCACTGCGCGACTGCAGTCGGAGACAACAAATGCTGAATCAAGATGTCTACCAGATTGAGGGCTATCGAGTGGTTGGAGAGGACTTGAACAGTCTGATGTTACTACCGCCGCTAAAGCTAGCCACAGAAAGCTGAACATCGGATGATGCTGTGGAAATCCAATCAAACAACACATCCCGACTGCTTCAGGGATAGCATTAACAGCGTGCAGGTCTCTAAAGACCAGGTTAATACAGTCGAATCAGCACAGGCTGAAGGCGAGGCAGGCTACATAGTTTTGAAGACTTTTCATTTTGTATGGTGTCTTTCTATGAAGTCCTTTGTACGTGGCCTTCAAGTCGTGTCAGGACTTAATCACTTCAAAGACCAAAACAATCTTTGTAGTATGGATCATTAGTGCAAGGAATCCACATGGCTCACAGAAATGAGTAAATACTTGTTTGGGGATGCTGTTGACGTAAACTATGAAAAAAGCATCTCTATTGCATAGCACTCCCATTTTAAAGACTTTACATATTGACATTTGTGGGGGGCAGTTAGCGAGGCCAGTTTATTTGAAGATGCAGGCCCATGAGCAACAGCTTACTGGCTGCTATGTTGAGGTAGAACAAGTCTCAGAGCATCCATTGCTGGCCTTGTTTTAAAAAATAAGCCAGGTTTTTGACAGATCTCAATATTGCTTTGTCATCTTAACACGATTTTGCATGCCACTGAGTTTATGGCCCTTTAGGAACGTGCATATGTAATGGGTAGGATCACATCAGAGTAATTCTGAGCCCAAATAATGGAACCAACTCAAGAAATGGCAAAGCACTGTTTTATTAACAATTATCTAAAACTGGGAGGTTATAATGAACATGAACGGATGTACGCTCAGTCTCTCAATGATCTCCAAACAAAATAACACTTTTATACACACAATGCATCAGAGTGACGTCATACTATGAGGCAATAGTGAAAGACCTATCAAGGGTCAGGACTGGTTAAGGGAGACATCTAAGTATACTTTTCTATAGGAGTTAGGATTGTTGTTGGCTACCCGTTATCAGGTGGACAATTTATAACTATCTCTAAAAATCATGTAATTTCAGAAACATTAGATGCACAGTTTCTCATTGGTTTTCGAACTATATGGTCCTTCGTTATATGGACTGATATAATTGGTTGGAACGTTTGTTCCATGTATGAAACATTTGGTTCAGTTAGCAGCATGTAAGCCCAGACCCAGGTGCAAGGAGATAGGGCATGTAACCACCTCACCACCCAATTAGCCCAGCATCGCTCATCACCCATGCCTTCTGCCATGAAACTGTCTTTGTACCTGGCCTTGTAGAACACCCTTGTCTTTGAAAATATACGGGAGTGCGGGCACTCGCTATTGTGTCTAGTACTCCAAATTCAAACTCTATTTCCATCCTGGGCTCACGTGACCGGAGACCACGATTTGGTCAATTTTGAAGCTTTTAAATGCTCTAAATGAATTAAAGTTTGGCATCCTTGGTGTTCTATCTTGCACCTTAATGTGAGAAGGTTCATCCTCCACATACTTACTCTTCTTCAGAATAGGTAGTTGACCTTAGTTGTTTTAGTCTTGACTTCAAGCCAGACAGCCTTGCCATGCATCTCCATGAGCCTATTATTCTTGCTGCGACACAGTTTTCCACTCCCGCTTCATGTGATCTGGCTTACTAAAATCATAATACCAATGTCCAGTTTTCTGTGCAACAGCGGCTTCACCTGCATTTTATTCACTACTCATAACTAGATTCTCTGGTGACTTAATCTATCTTGCATTTCAGTGTCTGTACATTTGTTGAATAGTTGTCTTTCTGTGACACTTTGTGCACGTGTAATCGTCTTTCTTTACATTGGAAAGCTCACTCGATTCTTTCCTTCGTCATTAGTTTCTTCAGGATCTATACATCATCTTCAGCTGGTACCTCGGGACGTCGTACACATTTCTTTATGACATCATCAATTTGTTGGTTGGCTTCCTTTCATACTCCTTCAGGATTTTCCTCCTGTAGGTTATGATCACACTGAGGGCACATTCAGTAGGGTTGTCTTAATGGGTATCTTCTTTCAAACACTAGCTGCAGTATTGGTATTATGGCTGGTGTTAGGCATGGCAGGATCTCATGTTTCCAATACATGGGAGGTAGGGGTGAGGGATCTACAGCATATGTACAAAGCTGCTCCTCTACATCACTCACAATCATGTAGTAGCTTGTATTGTGGGTCCAAGAATACCAGCCAGACGGGCCACTGTAAACTGACAAGGATCCATGGATCCATGAGATTAGGGATCCTTTTGATAAGCTTCACGTAATCTATCTCTATATATAAAACCGAAAATCTGTTTGTTTGTTCCTCGTACAATTCCACACAGTTCCACCAATCTGCAACAAATCTTGGACAGTTACTTGTTAGGACCTTCTGGAGGTCACTGGCTATATTGCATGTGTACACCCACCCCGTTCCCCGGATTTCAGCCCCTGCACACGAGACATAGCCTGGGAGTGGTGAAACATGAAGGTGGTCATAGAAGGACCGGACAGAGCTCATGTCAAGAATCTGGACGTGAGGAACAGCATTTCAAGGTCCCTTGAAAACCATGTTTCAAGGGCCTAGGATGCACTGTTTCTGAGATATTTGCACTTCAACGCACAAAACATATATGTGGTCATAGAAGGACTGGCCAAAGTTAATTTTAACTGTCTCAATGCCAGGAACAAAACCTAGAGGTAAAATCATGTTTTCGTTCCTGAGATATCTGCACCAAAATATACTGCACAGCTCCAGAGTTAGGCGACAGGTAGGGAGAGTGCACAGAAGCTCCCTTTATGCTGCAGCACGCCAATTCTCCCCTCCCCTCCACGTCTGCTCCGTGATTGTCAACAGTTGATGACAGTGTTATCATGTCTGTATATAGTACCCATGCGAAGAACAGGCACTTTATTTGCTAGTATTACATATTTGTGACAGCAAGAAAACTAGTTTGGTTTTCTGTGTGTGATTGATACAAATGATGAAAATCACACAAGTCTTTACCATATTATACTTGCTATTGCTTTCTGGTGGCTGACTGGGATGTGATTTTCTGCAATGCTAGTAAGCATTTATTCTGCCCTCATCACCACTGTAGTGGCCTTACACTGCTGAGGAGTGTTCGTATGGTGTTGTGTTGTGCACCCGCCCTCGGTACACCAGACTCTGGTCCGCAGAGGAGAAAAGGAAAAAAAGAAGATGAGAGGACATAGGAAGGAAAATTAGAATAGAGAAGGACCAACAATTGAGAAGGTAGAAGAGGATTTGGGCGAAGAGGAGTATGATTGAAGTAGTAGGGGTACATGTGTAATCACTGGTGTTAGATCAAACGCATGTTGATCTGGAAAGAGGGATTAAAGCTCATGTGATGCCAGGCAATATCCTATGAATGCAGGTTTTAGTAGATTCAATGCTAGAATTGTGATGCACTCAAGATGCACTCGAGTGGACCCTTCAGGTGCCAGTGCTTCTGCGTCAGATAACACTTTTTAATCTCTCTCTCCGTAAGAGGAAAGATAATCTAGGGGTACCCAACCGACTGGTAGGAGTGTGAAAACCAAGTGCTGGTGGTGCAAAGGGGAATGCGCTGAACACAAAGGGGAAAGTGAGTACAGGGAGAAGGAATGATCTCGATCCTCCACGAGCCATACCATCTCAGCCACCCGAAGCGGGATGAAAAGGACTGATTCATGATGGCTGCTGTGAGTAAAATGGAAGGCAAGAGTTTGAAGAGTTTGAAGAGTTACAATCTTACCAATGTGTACCCATATATAGTAGTAAAAGGGACCTAAAACTCCCACTCTGAGCAAGAGGGACACCTTTCCTCGACCACCCAGAGGACACACATAGATTATACTCTAGGAGATATTAAGCATATACTGGTTTCTATACTTAACATGTATTTGTTTCTGTACGTACTTGTTAACTGTTAAAGGAATCGGGTGTAATTGGAGCCATAGCACAAAAGGGATAATTTAACATAAGGCCTGGAATTAATTGACCCTCTCCTCCAGACTTGGTAAGTATTAAGTAAACACACAGTTCCTCACTGAAAGGCATTGGACCACAGAGGACGGCAACATATTAAGACACCTCGGTAAGTAAACACCTTTGTAAGTGATTAGGGAATCCACGGGAATCAACGATTCTCACCCAAAAAATAATAGGGAGTAACGCATATGACACTCTATAATAGAAAGTACAATAGGTCAATACACCAGGGTACATTTCAGAATGTATGCAGATATGCCGTAACGTTATATCAGTAATAAAGTAAGGCTATAATCTACATGATACATTCTGAATATACAATCTCGCATTTGGGTCAATGGGCCTCATTACGACTTTTGCAGAATCGGTTAAAGGGCTTTGCTAATGGAGGTGGACCCGTTAAACCCATTCCTCAAAATTACGAGGTCCCCTAGCGGGACCCGGTAAGGACACCTGGTAAAACCAGGCGTTGTTACCGGGTCCCACGAGGGGACGAGGGAGCTAACAACGGGCCGGTCGTAATCGGCCCATTGTTAGCTCCCTCCCCATTCCCATTGAACCCGATGGGGGCTCGAATGGGAATGGGGAAGGTCCGGGCCTGCGTTCCCCGAGGGAGGAATTACCGGGCCCTCCACTCCAAACTCGGAATGGCCCTGTAATACCCCATTCAGAGAACCCGGACCCGGTTTTGGAGGCAGCCATGCCGCCAATAGCAGCATGGCTACTGCCAAACCCGTAATGAGGCCCAATGACTAGACCATGCCTTCATTTCCTTTGGACCGCTTGATGTTTGCTGCCCTCTCTCGTCTGCAAATCTGTTTCAGTTTTCACACCCGTTTTCCGGGCACCATCAACCTCACTCACTTCCAACAATCTTTGGGAGGGTAAGGCCACAGTTTACAACCTTACCGACCCTTACCTGTCCAAACCGCAGCGGTAAAAAGCCACCTGGGCATGTATGCACGTTTCACAAAGCTTTCTGGAGATCCACCAACACTGGCCCCAGAGGATGAACCCTCCCACTCTGGCATTGAAGGTCAAGCATAATCGAAGGCTGCACCAACAAAAGACTGGGACTGCCTTTCAATCCCTAACCTTACCTCTAGCTTGTAAACCTTGGAAGTCACACTCACCATGTCATTCCTGGTGTACTCTTAAAAGTCTATATTCTTATTGTATCCATATTATTGTACCGAATGTGACAACAAATATTGATTGCATGCTATGTAGCTCAATCCCCTTGTAGTCATAAACTAGCCAGTCTGCAAATACACATCATTATGAATTGTTTTTGCCAAAACAATGGTCTCATAAAATAACTTCATTAATGGGACCCTGGTTTCGAACTGGTATCATATATGGGGGATACTTTAGTCAATTAATTATTTCCAAGTGGAAACCACAATAGTAATATAATACATTCCATAAAGGCATTCTGGCTAGCTCTGTAAATTTGGGGAACACACCTGTTTAGAAGAAACATGATCCCTTCTCCCACTCCTACAGCTGAGCAGCCCATGAACTCCCTGATAGTAGACGATCACCAACTAGGTGGGCCTAAGCAGGGCATTCAATCCCAGACATTCCAGCGGCTTTGGAAAAACCATTGCAGCTGAAAGGGATGTGTTTTGGCTTCTTTCATGTTACTTTCACACACGTTATATGATATGATATGATAAGTTATTTATAATGTGCTTAATACCCAGAGGTTTCTAAGCGCGGAACCAGGGATCGAACCCGTGGGGCTCCTTGTCATCTTGCTTCTAGGGCAAGCACGTGGCCCTTGAGTTATCCTATCCGCGTTGCTGCCAGAGAAATACTTTTGCCCAACAGGTTGACGGGATGTCACGTAACCAACTCATTCTGAATGTGATGATGTGATGGGCTGGGGAAATGAGAACTTAACTTTCAATAAAGACATTTCTACACACACATAGACACGCGCATACATGCGCGCGCGCACACACACACACACACACAGACACACAATTGCATCTCAGTTATTTCTTTACTGGCTTTCTATCGGGTGCACCCACTTTGTGGTGCCTCCAAGGTAAAGCGAAGGGAACGGTAGGATGATCTTCACAGCCTTTGGAAACAGCCAGCTCATGTCATCTAAGTGTGAGGGAGGTCAGCATGGGGAAGAGCATAACAACAACCACATAAGATGCTGCTAGGTAGAGGCATAAGGGTGGACAGCCAGAAGGGCCAACTGTGGCGGACGAGTGCAAACAGAAAAGGAAGAGACATGGGAGAGCACCATGAAGGCCATAAGTCTAGGAGTCAAGTTCGAATGATTTCCAGAAGACAATGGCCCTCATTACGACCCTGGCGGAATTCGGAAAACGATGGCGGAAATGCAATACCGCCATCGAATAGCGCTCGGTGCGACTATGACCCGTCACCGCAAAGTACGAAGCCATTAGCGACACCGTAGTGAACGCCAACGCTAACTGCACCAAGAACGCGCGCGCGCGCCATGCCAAACCGCAAACACCACCATGGCGCAAGGGTACGCCAATTCCGACCCTAGCGGACATGTACCTAACGCCATCAAGCATGGCGGAGTGCCTGTACGCCGCTCCCTGCCCACAAAGTACAACTCCCCGTAGGTGCAATGAAGTCACAATGCAACCAGTGAAATGTACAAGTCACCCATGCATGCCAACGAACAAAAGAAACACAACAGGGGCCAATGGGAGCTGCAGGGCACAGATGGCACGAATACAGAAGCCATCCCAATGGACATGACCACAGTCCCCCACCAAGAAACGCACGCAAACACAGGCACCTGTGACCAGCAATATTCCGAGAATCACATCATTCCACCAGTCCACCTGGCTGACCGGCATCTGTTACACAAAACCCAATCCACCGCCCCTGAGCATGACAACATTCAAACTGTCATATTGGCAGCCCCCATCCCTGACCTCACGGGCTTTGTAGGCAAACGCGCCCAGTACAGTACCACGCAACTAAACTCCGAAGCTGGAACCCAATGCAGATCTCCTCACAATACATCGCCCCCCAAATAGGCATATGCCACATCACTTGCAAAGAAAAACGCTACACGGGCCAAATCAGAATAGAAATTTAATGCACATCAAAATCACCAAGCCCATACAGCCATCAGGCCATGAACTCCAAAACACTTTTCACCATTGTGGGCTGCATCCGCAAGAAATGACCAGCCACTACTTGTGTGACGCCCTGTTCCCTCATGGTACACAGAGCCACATTCACGTACGAAAAGGCAACATGGAAGCGCACAGAACCGCAGGGCCGTCCCAATGGGGAGGCACTAGTCCAGCTGAAAGGCCGAAATGTTGCTCCGAGCCACCAGTACTGCGTAAGGGCATGTGGGCCATTGGCGATCGTCCCATAAGATCGTAATGCTGCTCCACTGATTAACACGAAGCAGCAGGTGTCGGGAGTAAAACCCATCTGCAGGAGTGGCATACAGATGGCAGTGGCAAAAGGGGAGGAGATACCTGTCAACCAAAAGAAAAGAAAAAGAACAGAATGGCCATCAGAACTACATTCGAACAACTCACTCCAATGATCACACTAAATCCACAGCCATATGCATGCTAGCCCACTCCAAAGGATCATCACCACCCCAAAACCACTTGCGACTCATAACCATCTATATCGAGGTGCAAACACCATCACAAACGAGTGTACCTGTGCATGCGTCTGTCAAAACAGAATCCATCAGATGGGAATGTTAACGTGCATGGACACAAGTGTCTGAGGGCGCGTCGAGACAGGGAGGGCTCAACAAGGCCAGATAGACGATGGTCCCACTATGGCAGCCCTGCATCACATAGCGTAGGGGAGGCGGATAGATCCCAAGAAGCCCTGTACATGGCAAACTCTGTATCAAATCACCTGCCCATGCATCCATTCATCATTCCCTCATCCCGGGATTAAAACGCCTGAATATTTACTCACATAACATTAGAAATATCCATTGAGTCTGTGCGTTATGCAGCCTGCAAAATCCACAGTGCCCCAGCCCGTAATTCCAGTGTAGTGAAGTAACATGTATTTGGGAACGTCCGGCCTCATCGCCCACGTCGCAATTGCGCATCCCAAACTATTCATATCAATCATTGCATCCTCGCCATGGCCCCTGTCTCAAGGACATTGAACAATAGTACGTTATATTTGCAGTCAGACCTGTGGGCATTTCCTCGCCGCTAGCTGAAAACCGAAAGCGCCGCCCTTCGAATTCCTCATTTGCAACATCACGTCGAAGAAGCATCTGTGGCCGTTTGAAATCACTAATTATTCCATCGAGTGCGGCTGTGTGTGAAAATGGCAACTGCCTTCACCCACAAATGGGACGCCCCGCCCGTCGTTGCAACTCGGTACAGTGATGCATGAGGGCCCACCGTTACTCGAGTACTACGTTCCACTGACCCTTCACAAGTCTGTTCGCGACTGCACAGATAGTATGTGAAACAATGGGACCACAGCAGAATGAACATATCAACCAATCTTACACGGCCATCGGGTACAAATACATGATTGCAATAGCAAGATGCCATTCCCCGAATTGCAGCGTTGTGCGCGGGACGTGCTCGGCCAAAGGGGAGAGCAGTTTGCACAGGTGGAATGAATCACCACAGGTGGAGGCCATACAGCCTGAAAACACATAAATTGCACAGCCAGTCTCCTCCCACAACCACACCGAAATGCTACCGGCAGGACTCGCGATGTTGGCCCTGGGGGACCTGATAGCACTGCAAGTACTCCAACTCCAAGAAGAAGACGAACACCAACTACAACCGGCCGCACGGAGGAGACGCAGGAGGAGGAGGAGGCCAAGGCAGGGCCAGCAAGGGCCGCCAGCACAGCCACTACCACCACGCAGGCAGCCCGCAATCCCACGCCTCCGAGCACATCCGTTCAACCTCACTGATGAGCAGATCCACACCCTCTACCGTCTGGACCGGGACACCATAGCCGCCATTGTGGACATGACACAGGCTGACCTTGTCAGCATGATAGATAGCCCAACCGCCATCCCACCCCTACTGAAGGTGGTGTCTGTACTCCACTTCCTGGCCACAGGCACCTACCAGCACACAGTCGGACAGTTGCATGGCATTTCTCAGCCACTGTTCTCACGGACACTATTTCAAGTGCTCGATGCCCTCCTGCAGCACGCAGACGACTACATCTCTCTACCACGCTCGGAGCAGGAAATTACGAACACAAAAGTGGGATTCCATGCACTTGCCGGCATACCGGGTTGCATTGGTGCCATCGACTGCACCCATGTGGAATTGGTCGTCCCACATGCCATGGAGGCCCAGTACCGCAACCGAAAACAATTTCATTCCCTGAATGTACAAATGGTGTGTGACTCCAACAGGATCATTACACATTGTTGTGCCCAATTCCCTGGATCAACCCATGATTCTATGGTCTTGAGGAACTCTACAATACCACGCTACATGGAGCGACACGCAGGGAACAGATCCTGGCTACTCGGTGAGTCTCATTACATGCATGATTATGTGGGGTATGTGATTTGGCAATGACCTGGCAGGAAGGGGGGGGGGTGTGCGTACGTAGCAATGGCATTCCACATCATACGTTTCTCGTCCACATACAGGTGATGCTGGATATCCACTGAAGAGATGGCTCCTCACACCAGTCCGGAACCCACGGGACCAGCATGAGGAGGACTACAACCATGCCCACTCACGTACCCGTGTAGTCATTGAACAGGCATTCGGCCTACTGAAGGGTCGTTTCCGCTGCCTCAGCAGGTCTGGCGGGGCACTCCTGTACCGCCATGTGAAGGTTGCAAAGATGGTCATGGCATGTGTCATGCTCCACAACATGTGCGTACGTAGAAATGTGCCCATGCCCCCTGACGCAGAACTGCAAGCACCTGATGATGGTCATGATGAGGGTGGGGATGTGGCAGCACCTCATGGAGTCTGCGAGGCACCGGAGGCCCGTGACATTCGTCAGCATCTCATTGATGCATGCTTCTAGCACTCACGCCTGGTGGCTGATACATGGACACGGGACTCGTGGCACTGTGTGTGTCTGGGACATGCACAATATGGACTGTACGCCTATGATGGCCTAGTACACAAAGATCAATGTCCACACATCTCATTGGTTGATCGTGCACTGTTTATGGCATATGTGATATCATGTTGAACACCCTATCGACCCGCCACCCAAGTGAACCCAACACACCCCCTCCACCCTCCTACCTCCCCCCCGAACACCAGTGTCCAAAGATGCTCATTGTCAGTGGGCTGTCGCTATTGCAAGCCCCCTCTGCGGGTATCAGGGGCACCCCTGCCTGTGGAGCGCAGGTTCCTCCCAGATCTACGTTGGGGGCTGCCCTGGACGGAACTTGCAACGGATGATGTGTCTGCCTGCTCACGTCCATGCATGTCCCTAAGGGTTTGCGAGAGCTCAGTGAGCACACGGCGCACTGCGGCAAGTTCGGCACATACGTCTTTGGACGTCGCATGCAGTTCCCCCCTCAGGCTCTCGGTGCTTCTCTCCATTTGGACTCTCAGACTCTCGGTGCTACTCTCCATTTGGACTCTCAGGCTCTCGGTGCTACTCTCCATTTGTGCCCTTAGCGTCTCTGTACCTCTCTCCATTTCTGCCCTAAGTGTCTCAGTTGATGTTTCTATGTCTGCCTTAGTGCCCCCACATTCATCGGCATGGTCCTTGAGGAGCGTGGCCAGTTGCTGCTGTTGCACGATTAACTGGTCGAGGGACTGTTGCCTCTGCTGGGCCATGGCCATTTGCGGGGGTGTCACAGAGGGGCTGTTGTCCTCATGTTGCCTTGCCACAGGGCTTGTGGGGGATGGCCAGTCGTCGTCTTGTGGGTGCTCCTGCGTGGTATCCTCATGTTGTACGGGATGGGACAGACAGGGGGATTGGGACAGGTCATGGATGGATCTGACTTCGACATCCCCGTTTTCTGTGTCCGAGCATGCTGCCATCAATGGGGTGTCACCTATGGTGCTGCTGCCACCAGAGGCAGTGCCTTCTGTGGCATCCATTGGGGGGACCTGTGGTGGTGTGGGCATGCTGGCTGCTGGGGTGCCTGTTGATGTTCCCTCCTCTGTGCTGCCACCTGATTTGTGCTGCTGCCGTGTCTTGATGCGTGCAGCTGAGGTGGAGGGTCTCTGGCCGTTGGTCTTGGCCCTCTTTGCAGGTGTGCTGGTAGGGGTGTCCTGTAGCTCGTCGTTTGGATCGGACCCTGTGGTGGAGTAAAGGAGGGCGAGGGTTATTGATGGGTCTGTGGGAATTGGAATGGCATTGTATCACATGCATTGGGGTGGTACCTGAGGGTGATTTGGGTCGGGGCCTTGGAGGTGCTTTCATTTGTGTGTGGAGTGAGGGTGCAGTTGTTTGGCAGCCTGCAGTTAGGGTGTGCCTGCTGCACGTGTAGTGGGTGTTTTAGGGGTTTTTAATTATTTATGTATTTATTGTGGGTTTTAACGTGCGCTATCAGGCCGATGTGTGTGGACGTTCTCCTGGACATGTGTTTCTGTTGCACTATGTGGACGCATGGTACTTCACATGGATGGACTGTGTGGATTTGGCATTGTTTTATTTGGCCCACCTACCTGAATCTTCGGATGTCTGCACTCCTTTCTCCATCCCTCCGACTCCCTCTATGCTCTCCATTCCGATGGTGGAGGCACAGATTTCTTCCCAGGGGGTCAACTTGATGGGTGATTCAGGACCTCCCCCGGTGGCTGTGGCAATGTTGCGGTTGGCAGAGAGTATGCTGCGGACGCGTATCCGCAGGTCGTCCCATCGCTTGCGGCATTGCTGTGGGGTGCGGGGTGCGGTCCCCACCGCACTTACCCGCTGTGCCACCAGAGCCCATGTGGCCTTCTTGTTTGCAAGTGCCGTTCTGGTCATTTGCGTGGAGAAGACGACGGCAGCATTCTCCTGGAGGGTCTCTGTTAGCACGGTGAGTTCCTCACGGGAGAAGTGGACCTGCCGCTTGCGGTCGCACGCTTTCTTCGCTACTTTTCCCATTTTTCTTGGTTTCGCTAGGGTGGATGACGGGTTGGGGTGTGTTTCAGGGTAGTGATTTTAGTGGTTGTGTGGTTTTAGTGGTTTTATAGGTGTACGGCGGGATGTTTCCCGTTCCGGGCCCATGTTTTTGCTTCCGTTTCCGTATATTTCCGGTCACCGTACTTTCCGGTAGGCGCACACTGCGGTGACCGCTAAGAGGGGTGGCGGTATTGCACCTAGGGCGCCGTACGGCGGCGGTGTGGGCCGTTTTGGGGTCATTTCCGCCATCGCGGACTTTGCACTTCCGCCATGGCGTGGTGCTCGTGCCCGATGGGTCGGAATGGGCCGCACTTTGCTCCTTCGTGCAATGGCGGAAACGCTATTTACGCTGTGGCGGTCCGGTCAGTCACTTTCCGCCAGGGTCGTAATGAGGGCCAATGTTTTTCCTTCTCTAGCAGAATGCAAGTTGGTCTCCATTCCCCTGATGGCTCCAGGAAAGTCATTCCATGGAGATGCGCCTGCTACACAAAGAGTACTTCCAAAATGCTTTAATAATAGATTCTGTCATTGTCCTCATTGCAATGGATGCAAATTTGAAGGGTCGTATCTTGAAAGTTTTTTTTAGGAAAACAACGATGTAATACCAAGGGTTAAGACCCTTCACTTGACCTGAGAGCTATGCACAGTTGCATTGCAGACGTTTCAATATTTCATATATAACAGTTAATGCCACCTGTACAGCACACCTGTGAATGTATTTGTGCATAGTTAACACTATGTTTATTATACACACAACACTTTTCAATGTTCCTCAAAGGCCCACTTTCCAATTCCCTGTATGCTCATCGACCACCATGCATACGTTTGGACTTTCGATAATGTGATGGCAATGGCACAGCAGCACACAATTCAGCTACTACTTTGCACATCCAAGGGGAGCGAGCATTTGTATCCTGTTGTAACAATAGACTATGGTGCAGCTATGCGCAATCCATCAAAGTGCGTTAGACGACCGGGCAGACGCTAATCGCCTTTTCATATTTGACTATAATTTTTGCGGTAATACGCAATCATCCTTTGATTATACAGTCTGATTTCAGCCATAGCATGCTCTATTACTGTCACCGATTGAGGATGACCTGACATCAAATATCCCATCTGTTCACCTTTTCAGGAACAGACTGCCAAACTCAACAGGCTGCTGAGTCAAAATCATAAAATATGAAATATTGAACTTGCACCTACAGGTAATCACTAATGGGTATTGCTAAGAGAACAGTAATTAGTGGGCCAGTCTTGCCACATTTCTATATACTTATATATACATGTAATTGATTACCCTTTGCAGATATGGTTGAGCGATCCATTTACTTCTTAAATTATGAAGAGATGTTTCCTTAGCATGACCCGACTACTACCAGCTACGGGCCTCCATACCCACAGGTAAATACTGTAACAACAGATTTGGGTCTGCAATACACTTCCAAGCACTCAATCCTTTCTCTAACAGGCCATACACTATTTGCACTTGTAGGTAGTCCCAAGGGGGACCGTCAGAGAAATACCACAGTGGGTTGAAAAGAATGCAGAATGCAGGCTGCTTAAGTTACAGCAACTACATAGCGACCAGCTTCAAGAACTGCTTTGTGCTCCACTCCAGACACGACTCGACACTTGGGATTCAAGTACCAGCAGGTAAAATAAAGGCTGGCTACTTTAAAAAAAAAAATATATTCTGTCACTGCTAAATAAATATAGGCACTGATTGAGAGGTTCCTTTATTGACTGCTCTTTATATATTTTCACACAGGGTCTCCTAACTGACGCCCTGATGAAGGTGGGCCAATTGAGTCTAGTTACCGCCGAAACGTGAAGAGTTTGGTTTACCATCAAACACCACGTAGTTTGCCATCAAACAACACGTAGACAAAGATATCTTTTACCCAAAGACCCGGACATAGGCCTAATATAGCCTTAGGATACAAGAGGACTACTTGGGAAATCCTCAAAGGAATAGCGAACATTTCATGTATTGGAATGGTCCTGCTTATTGTTTGAAATTCAGGATTCCACACTATTCACTTAGCAAGAAATGGATACTCGGTGACACTTGTTACACTGAATGGCACAATCAAGTGTACAATTAGGAATTGAAGTGTGTTATTGAATTGGGTTTCCTTTTGTTTTCACAGTTTTTATTATTGCATTTGATTTATGATGACTTCATTTGTTTCCTTCACTTTTGAGATTTCACGCAGACATTATTTTGTGATTCTACATTGTTATGTCAAACAGTATTCTTTGTTTACAGCATACGTTAATTAAAATACCACATGAATTTTCTTCGCATACTTGTTCATTTGTCCTCTCAGTTTAGATATATTAGAACTGAGTGAGGTTCACATTGAGCATGTTTTCCTCCATCAACTTCAATTGTCCATAGACATTTACAAATAAGGAGTCTGGACTACTGAAGATCTAATTTGACACCTGCAAAGGAAAGTAGGTCAGTCTCATAATTAGCTTTACTTTATTTTTGTTCTGCGGTTGGGATACATCAATATTAGCATAAAGGGCACAGCAGCAGACATCGTTGGTTTATGTGTATACATTGTTTTAGGATATTTATTTGCACTGTACCAAGATGCCTCTGGTCGTGTCAGTCAGTGTGGTACTGAGGCATAAGGGCACCATTTAATGTAGGCAGCGGGAGTTCCTCACCACTCTGTGGCCACTTTAGAGATGATCAAGTACTGAGGGCCTGCTGTGTTTTCGAAGGCGACAAGGCATTGTGGTGGGCTGCCTTGGCCCTGGCCAGTCTGTGGAAGTGTGCTCTCATAGTGCATAGTGGTGGGGAGTGTAGTGCTGGGTCTGCAGGTGCGTAGTCTGCTGTGGCCACTTACAAAACCTACAGGAGAACCTCACTGACTTAAGGGAGTGTTGTAAGGATGACTCCAGGAGGCAGCAGGTAAAATCTACAAAGTTCCATTTATTAGGTTGTTACAAGTAGGTAGCTCAGATATAGGGAAGAGCCCCAGAGGGGACGCACCGGCCCCCACCACCCAGGCTTACATGTTCCAACTGCCTGAGGTGGTACACAATCCAGATAATGTTCACAGTTCCTGGGAATGGCTCTGTTCCCCAAGTTTCCCTCCACAAAACAAAAGTTCCAAAGAATAATCAAGTCATTTAAGGCCCAAGAGGGTGCCCCTCTCCCCTTGGTGTTGCAATCCTCTCCTGGGGAAACAATTCCCTTCCCCAAGTCTTTTCCACACTGTTTTTCAAAACCTCCAGGGCAGGACTACTCCTTGGTATTCTCTTTTCGAAGCAATACAACTCGGGTGTGGGTCGTAGACTTCAAAGACACTTGGTATACTCTCCCACCAGGCTTTCTCATGTAATTCCTTCGGACAATTTAGGTGCAGGTCCCAAATTCGCCAAACACCTGGCATAATCTCATGCCAGGCTTTCTCTTTGTTTCTGCATTTCTTTGATTCACATAGTTCCAATATTCTGCATTGTTTAAACCAAAACACTGGGTCTTAAGCCCCCTTTAATTTGCTTTCCTTGTTAAATGTCCAAACACCTGGTATACTCCCCTGCCATGTTCTCTCTTTATTCTTGCATTTCTTGTATTCACGCAGTTCCAATATTCTGTATTGTTTTCACCAAAATACCGGGTCTCAAACCCTCTTCCATTCACTTTCCTTATAAAGTGTCCCAGTGACCCAGCCTCCTTACTCCGGGTAACCTGACTCATGTACTTTGCACTTTTGGTACATGGTGGAGTTGCCGAAATGCACCAGGGACCCGACTTTCCTTCTCAGGGCTCACCAGCTTTCTCTGGCATTTTTCAGATCTCCCGTGGCAAAGAAACGGAAGCGCCCTGAAGACGTGTCTCCTCTCCCCGGCCTTACCAGCTTCAGCTGGCAGCTTCCACGTCCTTTGCGGCTCCCGCCTCACTGCTGAGCCCTTCTCCATGTTTGGACAGTGCAGGCACAGCTTCCCCGGGCCACGGTCACCAGGAAGGGTT
Source organism: Ambystoma mexicanum (assembly GCF_040938575.1). NCBI lineage: Eukaryota > Metazoa > Chordata > Amphibia > Caudata > Ambystomatidae > Ambystoma > Ambystoma mexicanum. The sequence continues at coordinate 666,091,199 of NC_090936.1, forward strand.
CTCCTCTGTTCCTGCTGCGATCACAGAACGGCAAACCAGCTCTTGCAGTCCTCCTTCTCCCGCTTTCTCCCTGCTCGTCTGTGGGCTCCTCAGGCTGGTTTTCCCGGCAGTAACTAGCCGACTGCAAGTCCTGTTACCTGCAGCTGTTCAATCTTTAAACTCCCGCTTCCAGGAAGGGAGTTGCTTGGAGGCAAGCAGCTCCCTCCAAACACTACTTGGCTCCTCCTGATTCTGCTGAGTGTTCAGCATTTCTCTGCCCCTCTTCCTCATCTCAGTCTTTAGTAATCTGTTGGTTACAGAATATGGAGGGATACTATTAGCAGGTTGTAAGGGTTGTTGAAGGGGGGAAATCACAGTATGGAATTAAGGCACAGGGAAGGGATATCCCTAAAAGTGAAAGGGGGATACCATGTCTCATCTGATGAAGCCAGGCTTTCCCCTTGAGGGTTGCCTCCCTTCATGTAATCCTCCCTAAAATAGCCATCCTCAGGGTCTGGTAGCAGCTGCCGTCCCCTGTCCACGAGCAGAGGCTACCTCTGGGAAAGGAGTGATGACACAATCAGATTCATCACAGAGCCCTCTTTGCTTGTTGAGGTAGCAGCAGCCAGCATGTCGCCCAAGGGAGAGAGAGAATGAACACAGTCACTAGACGAGCTTTCTGCATAATTATACCAGATGTCAGATGCAAGATGTTAGAGAAACTGCAGAAAATCCTCACTGGCTTCTGCATGTCGGCGGGACATTGAAATGGTACCTGATGATGACACTCTACTAGTCCATTACGCAAGAGGATGCCTTCAATACCTCACTTCTGACACTCTCTTCATTCCGTATAAACACAGAGGTGGTATTGCTCATGTGCTGCATTTCCAAAAGTCTGCTGGCCTCCGGAATGCACATCCAGTTCTGAAGGAGGCTATGAACAACTTCTCCTTCAACTTCCATCTGCCACAGTGCTCTGTAGTCGTGAGTACGCACCAGCAAGTAGATAGCTGTATTTCCTCTTCACCGGAGGTCATCGACACTGCATCTTCATACCTTCATCAGAAGGGAACCCAAACAACAGGAAGAGTTCCACTCCATGCCATACCCCTCCAGCCAAGTGATGATGTCAGCAGATGTTGCTTTGCAGGGGAGCATGGCAGAGCTCCTTTGAGCCAACTGATCCAACGCAATCCACTCAGCAAAGTCATTGCCAGGTAAGGACCATTCACTTAGCCCCATAGTATGATCTGTGGACCATTACCTCTGCTCCATAGTACACACCATATATAAACAGTCTCAGGCCCTTCTGCTGACAGTTTTTCACCAATTCTTGACTTCCCAGGCCCCCTTTTCCACGTGTAGCCCTGCAAGCTGATCAAGTCACCTGGATGCACCCGGCCCCCTCTCCTTCCACTTACTTTGTCCTGGGACATCAAAGCAACTACCATGTGGCCTTGCCTGCTGTGTAGGGGTCCTGAGTGATGTTTGATCATGCTTAGGCGCCTCTCACCAGCCTTTTACTTTGCCAAGGAAGTCCCAGAGCTCTCTCATAACCCTGCAGCCAGTCTTGTTGCAGGAATCCTGGGTGCACACAGGCACCTCTATACAAGTCGTCCTGGGTGATCTCCGCCACGTTTAGGTCCAACAGCTATGCAGACACCATGGGTGCCCTGGCAGCACCCTTATCCTCTTCCTGGGTGCATTCTGGAAGCTGCATTCTGGAAGCAGCCTTTCTAATCCGCCCTGGGTGGTGGGTTTCCAGCTGTCAAGTGGCAGTAGATGTGTAAACTTCTTCCTGCACCCCCTGCAGCGGGTAATATCTAAATATCATCTCTTTTCAGCTCATGCACGAGATCTGAAGCCAGCTCGTCACCAGTGTTGTAAGGATCAATCCAGAAAGGCTGCGGGTAAAATCTCTCAAATTCAATTTATTAAGATGTTACAAGTAGGTAGCTCAGATATAGGGCAGAGCCCCAGAGGGGACCCGCCGGCACCCACCACCAAGGCTTACATGTTCCACCTGCCTGAGGTGGAACAGAATTCAGAGCCATACTTTCCAGGCACTCATCAACATAGGCCTATATTACTGCCTCAAACGGTTTAAAGACACGTGTCATTGCTCCATTACAGACGCCTGTCTCTCTGTTTAGCAGTGGGCACCATGTGTTTGAACGCCGCCCTGGTGTACCCATGATAGACTGGGGAACAGGGTTCTAACTTGGTGTAAGGCCCATGCCTCATCAATTGGGTGAAACCTCAATCAACTAGGTTACAGAATTGTTGGGAGGCAGATGTATACACCACCCACATTTTCTGCCCGCCCAATCAGGTTTTACACAGGTGAGAAGCGTTACTCAGTAAGACAACCATACTGCCCTTATCCCAGGCAGGTACAAGATGAAGGATATCTCAGGGGCAACACGTTTGTCTTGGAAGCAAGACATCCCGATCCTGGGCTTAGAAACCACTCACAGATATTAAACGCCTTATAAAAGAATTCTAAAGACATAAAGACAATCTAGGCTGAAGATGACAAATGCAGTCTAGTTAACGTTGTACCAAATAATGCACGTGCATTAGACAGAAAGCAAATATGCACTCCACGCGAAGAACACGCACACTAGGTAAAATATGCATTTATACATGACAAATATTAACATAGAAACCACAAGACACGAAGAACATTAACATAACCAATGTATAAGCTGAATGCAAAAGAAATGACACACGAGTATAGCTAACTAACATAGAAATCAGAGAGTAATGAGGCAGCCATCCTCTTTAAAATGTTAAATAGGTCCAGTCCTCAAGAATTCGGAACACATAGAAACGCTGACTCCACAGAAATACAAATCTGTGCAGAGCTAAGGTGGAAGTTAGCAATTAATATAGTGAGGATGACAATAGCAAAGTGAAGGTAGGAGATAGCAGTTCCCCAGACACAAGCAGGATACTCCCAACACTATTAAAAATGTTTATATGAAGACAACCATCCTTTGGTTGGCAGGTGCACAGAATAGTAAGCCAGCAAGCTCCACGAATAATAACTCAAGAGAGTCCCAGTGGAAGTAGAAGACATGACACACACGTTAGAATTAGCTAAAATCCCAATAAATAGAAGTTAATTCCACATCATACACAGCCCCCTAACACGTGATTTATAATTGAGAACACTGTCTATTCATTAGGAGTCAATAGATAAGGATGCCTGTGGTACTTCCTAAAAGCACACATGGAGCACTAACCGCCACACAAGGTCAAATACAAAGGGATTGCATGGGCTCAGGGCCAAGGAATAAGGGTTGGTAGCTTCTTTAATGAACAGAAAACAATCCATGCACCTCTCTCCCCCTAATACCAGTTTAGCACATATCTTAACGACCTGTCAAATTTCAAGGTTGGCTAGTAGGAAGCCAACCAATCAAATGCCCTAGTGTCATACCACCCACCATGTAGTATGCCAGCCAATTGTTATTCTTAGAAGTGATGCATTTTTATTTTTTGTCAATATTGGGGTGCTCAGGAGGAGCCATCATATTCAGCTAACCCAATCAAATGTCTAAATCCCATTCAAACTATATGTAGCTGGGTCCCTTAGCTGATCCCCATTCTCCGTAGGTTTGGTAAAATTGTGATGATGTCTGACACATATATGACACGTCCGAGGTACTTAAAGTATTGTTTCACATGTTCTCGATGAGAGCCTCGAGATGTATATGCTTGTATGCTGTGCCTGCTTTATTTTGGTGATAATAAAGCTGAACTTTGCCTTGCACTTTGTCTACTTCCTCCTTGAGTTTCGTTTGGATTGATTCCAGTACCTCTGGAATAGCTGGGACTTCTGGGGCCACTTAACAGAATATAATCTGCCCAAGACTCCTGCACTTTAATGCACTTAGTGGGTGGAGGCTGGAAAAGTGCAAGATTGCAGTGATGTGCTGTTGGCAGCCTCAGCCCGGTGGTTCCGTCGGCTGGGCCTGGGGTGTATGCGGCCGGTAGTCGTCGTGTGCTGATGTGCGAGTCTATGTGTGTTTTTGTTTTGTTGTTGCAGTGTAGTGAAGTTCGTGCGGTTTGATGCGCTAGAGGTTTGTGGTTGTGTTTGGTTTGGAGTTTGAGAGGTGTATGCAGAGAAGGAAATTGTTAATGGTATTCGTTAGTCATCTCTATCCTGCACTGAACCGGTTGGGCTCGTGTAATCTTACCCGACGGGATGCTTGTACACCCTGAGCCTCAGGAGGTACGTGCCCGTTTCTTCATTCGAGGCCGTTTGAGGATCTAGCTGTCCCCTCCGCCCGCTCCCTTAATAACCTTGCATGCTCCTCACCCCCTCCACATGACTAGCGCCGCTGCTAGTGTCCATACACCCGGTTGTGTGGTGATTGGCGGTATCTTGTCCGTTCCACAGCCTCGTGGAACCTAGTTGTGGCTGTACGGGCGGTGAGGGATAGTAAGGGTTGGCTGGAGTAGTTGTATCCGTTTCTCTGGGTCTCGCGGGTGGACCCCTGTGTCCAGCGTCAGCCCTACTGGTGCCCAGGGTACTTCTGTCGGTTCTAGGGGTTTGTCAATGTCCTTTTTTGATGAGTCGTTTGTCTTATTGTTGTTTCGGTTTTAGTCTCCGGTGTTGAAGAGGCAGGTTTTTAGTAATTTTCTGAATTTAAGGTGATCTTTGGTGTTCCTTATTACTTTTGGGATGTTGTTCCAGGTTTTCGCGGCTAAGTGGTAGAAAGCGGTGCCTCTGAGTTTCTCCTTGATGTAAGGTTTTTGTTCCAGTCGGATTTCGTTGGTTGACCTGAGCGGTCTCGTTGGCTTGTAGATTGTTATTTTTTTTTGTAGGAATTCTGCTCCTTGTCCGCTGATTGCCCTCGCAGCATTTATTAATTGTGGATTTATCATTTTTGTTTCTGGTTTACAAACAGAAACAATTGGCTGTGCAGGAGACCTCTTGATGAACCCTTGCTCTACTACACTTTAGTGTCTTGCTCAAAGGTTTAGCACAAGCTGCTTTCCCATTGGTCACCTATCCAACCTCAGCCATTGATAACTTGCAGAATTAATATAATGGTGATTGTTTTCTAATTGTTTGTGGTATTGAAATTGCTTGACAAAACTGTGGTGTTCCATGAAAGCGATCACTAACATTGCTACCATTGCTGCACCCTCTGATGAATCTGATGGTGTCATCACTCCTTTTCTGGCGGTGACCTCTCCCGACGTGGCAGTCGTTACCTGATCCTGACCCTGGGGGTGGCTACATGAGGAAGGATCACAAGGGGGAGACAGCCTTTGGGAGAATATCATGGCGCCATAGGACGAGACATGATATCTCCCTTCTTCTTTTGAGGATACCCCATCCATGCACAATGCCTTAATGGCATATTGTTATACCTCCCCTCATTCACCTAGGAAAGGTACTGAAGACCTTTTTACAAGATCTGTATGTAAGCCGTCAAAATCTGACTTGCCTTTTAAGACTCATAACACCTTATCTGACTACCTACAAGTCATCCAGAGATGACTTGCCCTTAAAGATCTCTGAAAACAATTACCCAGACTTTTCATGCAAGTTGTCAAGAATGGACTTCCATTTCCATAACTACAAGAATATTGTGAGGAGGAAGATGAGCCCAGGAATGTAGATCAAAGAAGGCCAAGAACACAAGCTGCACTCTAGTTGTTGTGATCCTGCAGCCAGGACATTTAAACAGGAAAAGCAGCTGAGGGTGGTGCGCCGATGGCAGGAGGAAGCTGCTCCTCATGGTACGAACGGAGAGACCGCATGGCTGGAGAGAGTTCCATGGAGCCGACCGGCTCGAGAACCAAGAAAGGGAAGAGGACCGCAAGAGAGAACGTGCTGCGGGAATGGCAGAAGCTGACGGAGGGCTCCTGGGTGTTTGCAGGCGTTGAGAGGCAGCCTTCGCCTTACCGAAACCCGGAACGGAGCGGAAGAGCCCTGCAGGAACTGCGAGAGGCAAAGAAGCTGAGGAATAGTGGCAGCGAGAAGGAAGGAAGCACTGAACGACTTCCACCGATTTGGTGCTGGAGAAATAGAGTACACCTGCAACAGCCATCCGCCCAGGGGAAGCATGGACCCCGGGGCAAATTGGCAGCCACGCCAAACACAAATAATTGTTAACAAAGCACATGAAAAAGAAAGAGCAAGAGAACATTTTTTTAAAACAGAAAAAAAGTGAAAGACTTTCATGTTTGTGAGTGCATGCAATACACATATATGAGAAGCCCTGGCAAGATAATATAACAGGCAGATACATTATCATTATACATTATCAGATAAAGCAAACATAAGAGTCTATCGATTTTGGAGGCGTGTGCAGAGCCTACATGTGAAAAGCCCTGGCAGGAGACTACACCAGGCAAATTAAAGGTACAAGGAAAATAGATATATAGGAAAGTCCTTACAGGAGAGTATACCAGGCAGTTGCAACTGTGTGCATATATGAAAGCCCTGGCAGGAGAGTATACCAGGCAGTTGCAAGTGTGTGCATATAAGAAAGCCCTTGCAGGAGAGTATATCAGGCAGTTGCAAGATTGTGCATATAGGAAAGTCCTGGTAGAGAAGCACGCCAGGCAAGGACAAGCTGTATAGGAAAATGCAGAATCTATAGAGGTACTGAGAAGGATATATGAAGAATAGCAAAAGGATGTGCTAATCGAGAAAAGAGGAGTCAAAACCTGGCAGGAGAGTACACCAGGTATCCTAACAAGATAAAGATAAAGAGCCAAGTTGTTTTGTGTACCAGTTGTGTTGTTGATCAAGGGAAACACAAAGAACTGATTTTCGGAATACATAACAAAGTGAAGAGAAATCCAGCAGATGGGAACCACCCTCTGGAACAAGGAACTCTATCTTTTTGGACCTTTTGTGTTGGAGTTATGCATTTTCCCTTTTGCACATTTATAAACCACTCAAGGCCAAAGACATTAACCTTTTCACCTTAGAGTTGATTTTGTTCGAATGTGAGGGCCAGAATAGTACTTTGGACACTGGACAGTTTTGTTTTGGACATTCTGACATTGACAGACCCTTAGTTTTAGTTTAAGGTAAGGAAACACCTCTTAGAGCAGGGACAGAGAGGCATTTCTACAACCCCTTTTACTTTAATAAAGGTCCTTGACCAAAATCATGATTCCCTCGTGTCAGAGTCTCATTCCTTGCTCATCACAACCCCTCCCTCGAATGACATCTCCGTTGTTATATTTCGTGATTGGTGTGTGTGTGAGTGTGAAGAAGCTAAATAAACTCCATAATGTGTGTTTGGCAGCAGCTTTCAATCAGCAACTAGGGTTAAGGATGGAGTTGAGGGTGTGGGGACACGCAAGACATTTCGATGTATGTTTGCACATCATTGCCAGGTTTTGACACAAAGGTCGAAGGTACTTGCACCATTATATGGGACTGTCTGCAAATGTGCAGCAACTCATTTAACTGACGGTACAAAGGACCTCTATTCACAAAACTAGAGACAACAAACCGTAGGTTAATCACCATTCTTGTGCCGTATCACTCACTTAAAACATGGCTGTGAAGAAGGTAAACACTCTTAGTTTCTTGTCCATTGCGATCCTATCCCACATCCACCAACTGCCCCCATGAACCCTACTGTACACTTGAATTCTCTCTTGTCTCATCTCTACCTCTGACTGCTTTTTGCCCTTTTGTAATGTAAAGATTTCACAGTTGACAGTGGTTTCCAATGAACTCACAAATGTACGTTTGGCGGCCGTTCAGCTACAAACACTAGTATTTATGTTCACGGATGGTGTGAAGTTAGAGTCGGGGGCATGGGGAGCCAAGACTACAGCTATAGGTTGTTCATTAATATACTACAGAACAGCGTGTTTCTGAGCGACTGCAGTAGAGGCATAGGTTATAGAACCCCATACACAAGCCAAAACTAGCTTCTCCAGTGGCTGCTTTTGTTGGATTTGTAACAGTGTAAATAGAAACAGAAAGAGACATGGTTGGGGGGGCAGTGAGCATTGTGTGCTGTCGTGCAGTGCAATGCAATAGTCCTTTTGTAGCAGAGCACAGTCACTTTCAGTGGCAAGAGGGCGGCAGAGCTGTGGTGACTCTCACCCCACCCAAACCCTTTCTGAATCGGCCTATTCCAAAATTTATTTTGGTGATTTTGTTTTGATGCCTTCAAGCAATGAAGCTTTTTTTTAATTAAATGGTTTAGTTGTATACAAACTTTTTCATTATCAGCTCCATTTTCCTTCATAATTAAACGTTATCCCAAAAATAAAACAGAGAACGCAAATCAGAAAAGAAAAGAAAAAAAACAAAGAATACAAAGCGAAAGGAATCTCAGTTTCAGCTGCATCCAAGTACAAGAAAAACAGGGGGAGGCGTCAGCATCAGAAAAGCGAGGAGGGAGTCCAGACGAAAAGGTGTGTGTTTGTAGTCCAAGCAGATATATGTCTCGCTTGTATGCTTCGAGTTCTAGGGGGTTCCCCCTTTCTCATGCCCTCCGTCAGTCGATAGGTCGATCGGTAGAAGGTAGACCGTATCTTAATTCTGATGTACGACCACTTCACTATGTTCGAGTCTTGCCAATCACTTCTTTCCAGAATTGTACTACTCTGAATAGGAGCCTCTTGCGATTACCCAACATCAGGGTTGCCCATCCTTCTTTGCTATGTAGTGATACAGCTTCATTAGGGAGCATAGCCGAGTATGTTCTTCTTTCGCTCGCGAGATTTGGACATTCTATAATTATAAGGTAGAGCGTTTCTGGTTGGTCAGTGCTTTCACAGCACCGACATATAGTGGATCAAGACGAAATTTATTTGGTTTTCGTTAGCACCTCTACTGTTGGTAGTAGATTAAGGCACATGCAGAGGAATATATCCTGAGTCTGTTGACATGGAAATATGAAGCTTTGAAATAACAAGAAAAAATAATACAGGCTACAAGTACTATTCTAGTGTCTCTAGCTACAGTACAGTATTTGCTTCTATGCATACATGGAGCAGTATGAACTGTCCTGTCTTGGTTGGCCGAGGGGTTCTGTGCACTCGCTTGCTAGCTGGAGAAAGGCTCGAGCGCAACCAGGGGTGGTTTGAAATAATCCAAGCATCAGATAACATAGGTTCAGAACTTCGGGACAACCAACTTCTTTTTTGGCTTTCTGGTACAATAAAAATAATCACTATGGTGGCTTTTTAGTTACGACATCTTTATTAAAATAAGCACTATGGGTTAGGCTGCCTTCTTTCATTTCCTATCTTTCTTAGAGTACCTTTAACCTTTTAGTTTTGGTTGCTGTTTTGGTAGGGATGTTAACCTCCTGTAGAGTGCTTAATACTGCCTGATCGCTTCTTGCACCTCTTGAAACGGGAACCATTTACTGCCAGTGTGAATTGCTAGGATAGGGGAGGGGAGCGACACCACTTACATGTAAAAAGCTGGCCCTAACAGTTGCATGGTTTACATCATCATGCCCTCGGCGCTGGCAGAAACATCCCCATGGCAGCTTCTGCATGGCGCCACACCCATACCTGCCTAACCTCTGGGTTTTACCCGGAGACTCTGGGTTTTTAGCCTCTGCTCGGGTCTCCGGGAAAGACCCTGGAGTCTCCCGGTTGTTGTGGGCGGGACCAAAAAGAATGCAGAAAGGGGCCAAATAAATATACAATGCTGCTTTCAATCCGGTGTTGAAAGCAGTATTACCGCGTTTATTTTGCATAAGCTTTCATTCTTTTTGGCCAGTTTGCCTTATGTTTTAGTCACCCTAAATTGAAGGGCGACTAAAACATAAGGCAAACTGACCAAAAGGAATGAAAACTTAAGCAAAATAAACACGGTAATACTGCTTTCAATCCGGTGTCAAAGCAGTATTCCTCGTTTCTTATTTTTTCAGCTTTCCTTCTTTTTCGCCAGTTTGCAAGGGCTCGGGTTGAGGGTACACGTGGGTGGACTGAGTCCACCCACTTTTTTCAGAGGGTGAACTCGGTCACCCCCAGCTAAAGTGAGAAACATTGCAGGTTCTCTTTGAATTCATGCCGACCCCAGGGATTGAACCACAGACATCAGGTTTGCATGCTGAACACCCCACCACTACACGGATGAAAAACAACAAACAACTAAGGCGAAATTTCCAATTTCGGTATTTTAACGTTTTCAAAAACACTATTTGAAGAAAATATCCTCTCTTGCTGTTGTGTGTCTATTGATTTTATGGAAGGCGTATGCCATGCGTCCTATGCAATTTGGGTGGTTAAGAATAGCCAATTTAATAACATGTATTGCATTCCACTGTAAAGTGCAACCTGCACATTTTGACATGAGGGCGGGGCGTGTTTGTGGAGCGTGTGCAAAGGGGCGTAGTCTTGTGTGGCTGTGGACGGGGCACAAATCTCAGGGTTTTTGATTTTCAAATGTAGGCAGGTATGGCCACACCATGGAAAGGAGCACTTACGTTTTCTTTAGGAATATTTGCGTCAAGGAAAAATAAATAAATAATTCAGGGAGAGCCCACTTAAGGAGACATGGGGTCTCCCATCGGGGAAGCTGTGCATTGCGTGTCGGATGACATTTCAATTCACGAGAACTGGCTCAGTGACTAATGACTGAATATTTTAAAATGGCTTAATCTGGTTGGGGTGAGGGACATGGGGCATTGTGTTTGGTTGAGTGTAAGGGGGCCATGGGGCATAGTGTTTGGTTGGGGGTGAGGGACATGGGGCATAGTGTTTGGTTGGGGGTGAGGGGGACATGGGGCATAGTGTTTGATTGGGGGTGAGGGGGACATGGGGCATAGTGTTTGGTTGGGGGTGAGGGGGACATGGGGCATAGTGTTTGGTTGGGGGTTGGGGGCCCTGGGGCATAGTGTTTGGTTGGGGGTGAGGGGGCCATTGGGCATAGTGTTGCACTCCAAGAGTGAACCCAATAATAAAGCTAAAACAGGCACAGTTAGGAGATGGTCATCTTTGGCTTTTTGAGGAAACCTGACTCAACGAAGGCCATACTCCTCTTGGGCAACCCAAATAGCAAATTGTAGCAGTCCAAAATAACGGCATGTCCAATCTAGGGTCAATAAAATATATATAAGTTAATTAAACAGGCGGGATACAATAACTAAATAGAAATAAATTATAACAATGGAAAATGTGTTGTACAAAATGTAAGTTTGAAATGCAAATAAAAATCTTTACCCCTCAAAAACATTCTTTTTCCATGTGTTTAGTACAACTTGGGGGTTTAAAAAGCCTCCTGCCACGCCCCGCCTACCGCCCCGCCCACATTTACTTTTCGGCTCATTATAGCCCTCATGTAAGGTACTTTCGGCCCTCTGTCAAAATCAGTTGTGCATCCCTGAACTAGATGATGGTCACGATTACACCAATAGAGTGACATGATATGATAGGTTATTTATAGCGCGCTTAATACCCAGAGATTTCTAAGCATGAACACAGGGATCAAAACTGTGTTGCTCCGTGTCGTCTTGCTTCCAAGGCAAGCACGTTGCCGCTAAACTATCCTCCCAAGACAGTGCTGGCCATCCATTTGAAAAGAGCCTTGTTTGAAGCTGTTGACAGGACTGTGTGCCAGGTAGTGTCTGACATCCTCAGACCTGTTCTCATGATTGGTTGGAAGCCCACAGGACTCATGCCAGACCTTGTACCAGTTGGCATAGGCAGAGTCTCAAGCAAGACGTCCTAAGACTGTGACTTTGACAGTTTCTCAAATACAAAGAGATCGATAAAGGGTCAAGTCTATGGGCCCAAACGAGTTCTTCCTCTTCTACTCCTATGGGCCTGATGATTTATGAAAAGTGACACTGTGCTGGGGTATGCCAGCAAAGATGCTAAAAAAGCAGCCTTCCTAGAGATGATCAATGTGACCGGCCCTGTGCCCACAACCCTAGGTGATGGAACAACGGGTTCAAAGTTCAATAGCATCAGTCAGAGATGAAGCGGTGTCAGTCTCTTTCAACCACGACCTTCAAGAGCACAGGAATGATATGCTGGAACTTTCCATACTTTCCCGGTGCCTCTTTTCTGCAATTGGATTCTTCTCACAAAGACGGCTGAGGCAGTCAACCCAATGATTCTGGAACAGTCGCTAGAATTGCAGATTGGAGGTTTTATGGACATACGGGTAAGCGTGTACCCTTTCAGAACCAGCAGCTGAACTCAGCCTTCCCTCCTCGACTCCCTTGACAGCCAGGAGATTGAAGGCACGGCTGGTGTGTAGAATAGCAGTTTGATTCCATGTCCAAAACGTATACTGAACGTGCTGAATATTTGGCTTCCTTTATTTTAGTAGAAGCTAAATCTTTTATCACTGTTGGGGTGCATTGCTTAGGGATTTCAGATGACCTAAAGTCCATGGATGGTAGCCCCACGGTTGAACAGCCTATGGGATGCTGGCTAGAGAAAAGAGTGTATTTATTAAATTTTCTGACTCCTCACTATACATGGCTGTGGGATTTTAGCAGAGCAGCTCACCTGTGTAAAGACTGGCCAGGCTATCCGAGTCTCAGTCTGAAGGCACCGTTGGGAACAAACAATATGGTTTTATGTATATTGTCTTGCAAAGACGTTTTCGATGTCAACACCCTGGAAACATGATTACAATGTTGCCCTTGTAAAGGTTTATGTTTCCCAGTTCTATACATACTAAGGCGGGGACTGAGCCATTGTGCTATTCAGCCTTTCTGACCAAACCCCAGATTTGTGTAGTGCATTGTTAAAGGCCTATAGGATGGCACATGTTCCTAATATTCATAGCAATAAGGACCAGTTTCTTGCTGCACTCGCTAGACTGTTTAAGAGCGAGCCAGTACCTATGATTGAATGGTGGGTAATGTGGATGAACCCATCAAGTATAGAGACCTGATTGCTGGGCGTTTATTCAGCTCTTAGTGCAATGACTTGTAAGGCTTTGATGTTCGGGATAGACTGGAGGACATTATGAAACTTAAGGACTGTTCCAGTGAGTCTGCTTTTAAGGCCTTCCACTACAAGCCGATTGAGGACATGCCATGTGTGATGATGAGTAAGCGCTGAACAAGCATAATGCAGATCCTCCACACGGATTGGTGCAGGGAGCACAGATTGTACATAAGACAGTGCCGTCTGTCATACATGATCTTGCTTCAACATGGACAGTGTTTTAGGACTAGTTTCAAAGTGAGGATTTAAGTCCTGCTCCCTATTTTGACTATTTGTTTTGTTGCGTGGAACTGATGCAAACTATTCAGGAATTAGATGGCGACAGGACATAAAAAAGGAGTTTAGGAGGATTCCAAGTCTTTGTGAGTTGGTTTCGGTGGAGTTTGTCATTTTGGTGGCTTACCATGAGACTGTATTGCATTTGGAATACAATACGGATTTCACATCAAAGAAAGACGAAGGACAAAGGAGGGGAAGCAGGGTCACAGCAAGTGCAGAATTGGATTAGAGAGTACAAGTCACATATTCATTTTTTAGTTTTAGACATCTACCCAGGGTTTTCCATGAAATAAAGTTGTTTTTTAACAAGTTTTCTTGTGTGAACATGTAAGTAAAGGAAGAAAGTATATTGCTCTTGAAAGTTTGATAGAATCAGTAGTTCCTTGTACTAACTCATGTGGGCCATGTGTATTATATCAGGCATAATAATCACACAGGGTAATGTGAAAAGAACATTTTGAAATTGTTCTTAGAAATGACTCAAAAGTTTGACAAATGTCTCTAGTGCAAGGCTGGTAGAGTGCCCCCCCTCAGATAATATAACTATAATATCAGGCTTGTATACAGGTAGATGTGTAGGATGGCTCCTGCTTCTACTTATTTAACTGGAATTATGCATCACGTTTTCCAATTGGAGCCCACCTCCGAGTGGCCTTTTGCGATAGATAATGTAAGAATATAGCCCGCAAGACTGAAGCGGGAGCGTTATCTTGGGCAATGGCCCAACCCCGCGTTATGACCCGATGCAAAGCCGAGGGCCATCGCCCGGGAAGTGTTATTCTCCAAGTCAATAATGCCAACGATCGCCAATAGCACACAGGGGTAAGGAACATGGAGTTGTGGCAGTGAAGTAAAGTAGTTTAAAAGTGAATAAAGTAAAAGGATGACATGTTTTAATAAACGAAACATGGTTTTATTTTGTAGCATTTCAATAGGAAGGTTGCTTTTAAAAGGCAAGCACTGTGATCGTGAGCTTAAGTACATGGGCTCTCTCTATCAAAGGCAAGGCCTTTCCCCATGTTTTAGCTTTCACAAGTTATAGTTCTTTTTTTAATTCGTGATCATTTGTATCCTCAAAACTGTGCACTGGTCAACTATTATATTGACAGCTTGCTCGCCTGATTCATAGTTTGATTGATAGGTCGATGGAGGAAATAGATAAAGCAGGTACTTTTATCTATGCTGCGACTGGGTGCCAGACCAAAGTAACAGAAACATATAAACATGGGATGTTAAAAAGGGAGAACATATGAGAAACCATATGTCTACTGAAACCACCTCAATGGCTGAGATCTGCTAGGTGTGAGCTGAAGAAATCAATCCCATATTATAGACATAGGTCCATATAAGCAGCAGTCTATAATGCAGCTCCAAAGTAAAGTATTGCGTTGATCATCCCCTCCAACACTGAGGGCAAGCATTTTCTAGGTGGAAGGGCGTGGCTGCCCTGAGCAGGCAGGTCAATGGCCTTCCATACTCTGTATTCCCCGGCTTTGCTCCCCAGCGTGCCCATCATCACTGCTGTTCCTCCCTTATTCTAATTTGGCTGCAATTATGCTTTTTCTTTTTTTGCGCCCCAACTCTTTTTCTATTGCTGAGTACCTAGAAGCCATTCATTTCTGTGGTTTGCGGGGTAGAAGGAATTAAGTGTATTAAGAAAGAAAGTCTTGTTTCTACTGTGCACTTATTAGATGGGAACAAAGAAACATCCCTGTTTGATAGCACCCAAAAGCTTTTTACCATATCAGAAAGTGTCATTTAATGACCCCTCCCATTCCTCCACCCTCAGCACCAATAGTTGGCAGCGTGAGACAATGCATACACACTAACCCATTATCAGCGCACGTTAGGTGCAATACTTGTGTCATCTTAAGTTGGCGAAGGGCACATCGCTGCCAATATGTACACAGAATGCGGACTCTGACTGTCAAAGATTATGAGACCCAGAAGAGGCTAGGATTGAGTTGATATGGAACATGCCCATGTTCTGAATCGTGTCAACTGGAAGATGTCCTACTCAAGCAGAACTGGTACACATACAACACGAGAGAAACACTGATTCAGAATACGTTGCACATATCCCCCACTTCTAATAGCAAGAGCAATATCCACCCGCTCATTCTTTTACCATTATTTGAAATGGTAAGTCACGCGTGTGATACCACTCCCATATCTCATACCTCAGTAAAAACTATAACATGTAATAGGATAAGAGTATTTTGAGGTTTGCCGCTAAAATGGAAGGATGGGGAATCAGCACCCACTACATCTAAAAGCAAAGTTCCTTAAATTATGTTATGTTAGGGTTTTTCTTAAGTGCAAAACGTCCAACGAGTGGTCCCTTAGCGCTGATGCATAGACAGCTGGGGGCTGAAGAAGGAAGTACAAAGGATATAATTGCTTGACCTGACTGATGACTGGAAGAGGATGTAACTAAAACAGGCGATTTCTGACTTTCCTCTCACCAGGTAGGATAGCCCCTCTCTCCCAGAAACTGCTGGGAATTAATTTGTTGTTCAGGATTCAGAAGGCTGGAGGGTTTTCCACCGATCCTACTTTCGATGCATCTCACAGCTTAAAAAACTTGAAATACATGATGTTCGAGGAACGAAGGTGGGGTGTTTGCACCACAGAAACCTTCATGCGCTCTACAGAGAGTTGTGCTGGTTGAAATAGCTATATAGTGCAGAGAGCACAGTGCCGGCTCTAGCATGGTCTCTGCATTTCAGCTGCAATATCCACTAAGGCCGCCACATTCGATAATCACAGATGTGTAATCAAGGAGCATGCAGGGAATTCAAACAGAAGGTATTTACATGCCAGCATCATGACAGCACTTGACCAACAGCAGCATATACTTTGTTTACATGCTGAAAAAGAGGAATGTTTTGTATGACAGTGAAACACTGATGCACTGGCTTCTGCTTCAAATCCTGCTGCATCATTCTTAAGGCTGTCATCCTGAAGTCTGTGAGATACCTCAGTGACAAACTCAGCATCCCCAGAGGCCTACGATCCACCAGAAGGAAGTGTGCAGACTTGATCCCCAATGGTGCAGGAAGAAAAGGACCATAAAACAGGCCTTCTCTGTCTACGTCCCAAGACTCTGGAACCTCCTCACAGTCATCATCCAACTCGCCCCCTCTCTTCTACAGTGCAGGAAGGAGCTCAAGATTATCCTCTTCAAGGGACAGCTCCTCCAAAACAGCTATGTACACACATCCTCCACTCCCACCCTACCGGAAACTGGGTGATCTGCTCCCCAATGTTTCCTTGCCTGATTGCTTAGAGATCCCTTCTTGCTAAATTGCCCATACACCCCCCTCCTTGTTGTTAGCTCCCCATTCCCCTATCTGCTTCCCTCAAAGGGATCTTCCCCGTATGATTGTAAAGCATTCCGTTGCTTCCCGAAGATAGGTTGGCACTCCTCAAAAAATACCCTAATAATTATTATTATTATTAAAAGAAAACCTGTCTAGACTTCTGAAGTAATTTGTGGGACAATAGAAGATCTCCTATCCAAAGGAAAACTCAATGTGTTGTACCTTCTAAGGAGTTGTGGGGCAGTTTTCAAGTGAACATTCTTTTGGGAAGCCCAGTATTATTGATTTGATAACAGAAACACCTGCATCTCCCAGATGATTGGATTAGCATACTTGTGTGCCAATACCCGGCCTCCTCAGATTCATGTACACTTACTCTGCATGTTTTGCTGCATCTGAGAGTTTCTCTACTTCTTCCAGTTGTTGGTTCAACCAGGTTTTGTTCTTTTGGTAGTCGTCACAGAATGTCTTGATTTTGCTGATCACCTTCAGCAGATCCTGAGGAGTGGCTGGCAAACTGATGGCTAGTACATGATTTGCAACCTTCTCGATGTCTTCAGGGGGCACAAACTCATCTTGGAGAAAAAAAACAGAATAGTTTCACTTCTCGATAGAATATCGGCTACAAATGAGTGATAGGACTTAATAGGAAGTATATTCTTAAAATACAGTGATGCGTCCTAAGCTGAAGTCATCTCCCCAATCCCTGAGTATAGACTGCTCAACCTCTCCCCATAACCCCCCATTTTGATGTGCTAGAGCACTTTCACCAAATGAGTCGGATTTTTGATCTCTCCTTCTCGACCCAAATTCAGAATATTATTGTATTTTGTTGTTGACATTTTGCACTGTTTACCATAGACGTGCTTTTACCTCAAATGGTTTCAGTGGAACACTAACTATACCTGTAGGTGCAAGATATTGAAAAGTAACACTCCTGACTAGGGATTCACTGGCCAGGGCAATCAATGTCCCCATTTTCTGATTTCTTAGTATTGCACTGTCAGTATGTGGAGCTGATCCAATAATATTGAAAGTTGATGTTTCTCAGCACACTTTGTGATGTGTGATTAAAGATGTCAACCGCGCCTTAGGAGGAGCCTCGGCCAATGATCCAGCCACATTATCTGCATTCAAAGGTGTGTTTTGTTGTTTGTTCACAAACCCATGTTGTTGGTAACAACTATACAAGGTTAGCATTTGGTCCTGTCATTGTTCTGGTGGTTAGTGACCCATACAAGAATTGAAATTGGGGAGTGGCAACGTTTTCTTTTTGTTATGAAAGGCTTCCAAGTTAAACAGACTTTCATAAAACCCACGTTTTCTTTCCCAACATCTGGAATATCGAAACAGTTTGATATAGATGGAAGTGATGTCAGCCTACTGGGACCAAGATATGAGTTCTACGCATTTTCGGAAAAACTTCTGTACACGTTTGCACTTAAGGATTTAGGATGCTGGTATGCCCTGATGAATGTACTAGTCAAGCGGGGGTCTGCAATTTGCGGCTCTCCAGATGTGTTGGACTACAATACCCATTCACTATTCTGGATAGGGCTGATGTGAGTTGTAGTCCAGAATACCTGGAGAGGCTAAGAGAGATGGGGTTGATAGGAGACAGAGTTTGGGAATTCCAGAATCCCAGAGAACTCTAGATGATCATATCACCATCTCAAAGCACCCTGTAATTTGACAATAAATACATAACTAATGCTCATATACCTAGTAAATTTGTCTGAATGCTTAACATTTATGTAAGTTACACCTTTAATGGTATTACATCAAACAAAACCAAAGAAGAGAAACTTCAATTTACTGTGGTAAGTAGAAGTCATTTTACTATGTCTATGCTCAATCTAATAGGGTGAAAACACTAACATTTATGCACCCTGTCTCCTCGCCCATCCCTCTTATGTACCTCTATATTCAAGTCCAGGGCAAGTCCAGCTCCTTCATTGGTCTCCCCAGCAGGTACTCTGCCTAATTACACATGAACTGTGCATTTCCAATTGAATCCAATAGCTGGCAGCATTTCCATATACGTGGGAAGAAAAGGGTGTGGATCACAACACAAAGGCTAAACAGCTGTGCTGTTGGTGCCTAAAACAGACCTTTATTATATTTGTATATCATATTTACCCATCAAAAAGAGTTTCACTTGCTGGATGAGATCTTTTGTTTTTTCTTTTTCCATTTCCATTTTTTTCATAGCTTTAAGTAGTGTTTCATTCAACTTCTGTGCTTTGGTCTTGGACTCAGCTGCCATTTGTCTGATGGTTTTAATCTGAAAATAAATATTGAAGTAGTTTGTGTTTTAAATATGAAAAAAATCATCCTTGTTTAACTAATCAGGTACGTTTTGAAACACAATATTAAATAATAACCCCATTAAGAAAGAATGACTGGTTGGAGCATGGACACCCACGTGCCACTGAAATGATTTATCAAAGGAATTCAAACGAGAATCAAGGCACAGCCAGACAGTGTGGTAATGAAAATCCATAATGAATACGTTTATTCTTTGAGCTTCAAAGGTACTAAGCAAAACAATTGCTTGTTAGCTTAGTACTGCATATGCAGCTATCTGGTCACATAACATATTCAATGGAGGGCCAGTACTTGCAAAAGCACACTAGAAAGAATCATTTATTGAGTATGCCTGCTATGTGTAGCACCTTGTAAAGGCAAAGGCGGTTGTGCGAAGTGATATTGAAAATACTATTATTATTACTGTTCGGTGGCAACTCTTTTCTGTCAATGGTGGCACTTTCAATGTTGCATGTAAAGCAGGTGTGTAGCAGTCCTCCCATAGGCACCAGCTCAAAACCACAGGATGGTCCATTGTGCCCTTATTAACTTATTTTATGTTATGTTATGTTGTGTTATTTGGCATTTATATAGCGCTCTATATATCATTGGTATGACCTCAAAGCGCTGGTAGGCTGAACGCCCTTGGGAACCGTACTTCTGGTCAGTAGAGAGACATAGTGTCATAGGGTGCGTGGGTGTACCAGATATGTGTGCAGCTGATGTAATTGCCGGGTGCTAGCTGCATCCTAGCGTTAGGTGTGGTGCTGGAGATATCGTTTGGATGTGTGCAGTCTGGTGG
The DNA here is from genome assembly GCF_040938575.1 of Ambystoma mexicanum. NCBI lineage: Eukaryota > Metazoa > Chordata > Amphibia > Caudata > Ambystomatidae > Ambystoma > Ambystoma mexicanum. The sequence goes on from NC_090936.1 coordinate 666,110,813, forward strand.
GTGGACACCCAGACTGGGCTCTGGCTGCGTTAGGCCTGAAGGACGCATATGTGAGCGACTAAGCCGGAATGTGCTCGGCTAGCTGTGTTTTATTAGGGTGATGAGCTGTTCATGGGGTAGTATTCGTATGCCAACTGCTAGGCCGAATTAATCAGGGGTATAGCTGTGTTCTAGTTGAGTGATGGTGTATAGTAGAGAGTAAGCGTACTGATGTAATATGATGGTTATCTTTAAAGCACCCGACACCATGCAGGTGAACAGGATGGCAGGGAGCTTAGCGACACACAGACGCCTAGAGATAGGGTGCTGGGCTTATAGCGACAGGAGGGGGCATACAGATATATAGCAACACCATGGAAACAGGAAAGCAGGGTACACAGTGACACATGAGTGGGGCATGCTAACATTTACATTCACATTTCTATCCACATGCGACTCAGGATAATGCTTATGATTTATCTAAGTGTGGCACATGCTACCTACCATTAACAGTTCGTTTAGGTGAGGGACATGCTGGGACATGCTAACATGCACAATTCTATCAAGATGTGAAGCAGGCTAATGGTCATGGTTCCAACTAAGTGTGGGACATGCTACCAGTCACAATACCATCTAAGTGTGGGATATGTAGACAATTCCATTCTATCTAGATGCGACTTAGGTTAATGTTCACAATTTCATCTCCAAGTGTGGCACATGCTACCACTGACAATTTTGTTTAAGTGAGGCACATGCTACCATTCACAATTCCATCCAGGTGTGGGCATGCTACCGTTCACAATTCCATCTAAGTGTGGAACATGCTACCATTCGCAATTCCATTCAAGTGAGGCGCATGCTACCATTCACAATTCCATTTAGGTGAGGCACATGCTAGCATTCACAATTCTATCTAAGTGTGGCACATGCTACCATTCACAATTCCGTTTAGGTGAGGCACATGCTACGTTTCACAATTCCAACTAAGTGTGGGACATGCTGACAATTGCATTCTATCTAGATGCGACTTAGGCTAATGCTCACAATTTCATCGCTAACTGTGGCACATGCTACCATTCATAATTCCGTTTAGGTGAGGCATATGCTACCTTTCACAATTCCAACTAAGTGTGGGACATGCTACTATTCACAATTCCATCTAGGTGGGGGACGTGCTACCATTCACAATTCCATCTAGGCGTGGGACATGCTATTGTTCACAATTCTATCTAGGTTTGGGACATGCTAACATTCACATTTATATCAAGATGCGACTCAGGCTAATGCTCATGATTTCATCTAGGTGTGGCACATGCTACCATTCACAATTCCATCTAAGTGTGGGACATGCAATCATTCACAATTCCGTTTAAGTGAGGCGCATGCTACCATTCACAATTCTATCTAGGTTTGGGACTTGCTAACATTGATATTTATATCAAGATGCGACTCAGGCTGATGCTCATGATTTCATCTAAGTGTGGCACATCCTACCATTCATAATTCCGTTTAGGTGTGGCACATGCTACCTTTCACAATTCCATCTAGGTGTGGGACATGCTACTGTTCACAAATCTATCTAGATGCGTCTTAGGCTAATGTACACAAATCCATCTAAGTAACTTTCTAGTAATCTTTGAGCGCACTATGTGACAGTCTTATGTGGTGGAGTACAATTCAGAAAACATTCAGTGCACTGTCTCGAATTGTTAGACCAAGAGGGAGGTGTGCAACTGATTACATCTATGTGTGGTGCATGCTAACATTTACACTTCCATCTAAAGTGTGGCATACGCAAGCATTCACAGTTCAGAGGTAGAATAATGTAGAGTGGCTGGGCTTTCTGGAGTAGAGTAATTGCTCTACTTCCCACCCATGCCACACTTACTTTTTTGGTGGTCAGTGCTGGTTGACGGCTGGCTACTGGCTTCCCTGGTGTCTCCCGCGGACACCTGCTGACACTTTCTGGAGCTGCCTCTGTTGGAACCGCCCTTTGCCTTGGGGCCCTTAGCCGACGGGGCTGCCGGGCAGAGGGCCGCCCTGGGAGGGTCACTTATGACCTGGGTTATTGGCCAATCAGGGGAGGTGCGAGGGTTGGGAGGCGGGTGTGAATGGAGATGACACCGGAGGGGCCTGGAAGAAGCGGGATGTACGCGGGTGGCGGGGGATTCAAATGTACATTTTTATAGCCGGATTCAGTGGCCTGGAAGGGCTAGAGGGGCAGATGCTCACCTGGCAAGGTCGTGGGTCCAGTAGGCACACACAGGCAGTGCCGATTCAATAATTGAGAACACGGAAGGGGTCAGCCAATCAGAAGAGGTGAGAGGGTTGGGAGGTGGGTGGGAATGGAGGATGGATACCGGAGGGGCCTGGAGACACCGGGATGCACGCGGGTGGCCACTGGATGGTCCATTGTGCCCTTATTAACTTCTCCCTAGGTTATGCTAGTGGTCTCTATGTAGACCAATGAAATTACCATACTGCAGGCCGAAAAAAGGTTCAGAATGCATTTTGAGAACCTCACTTGCACACTTCTAAAACAGGATCAAGGGCTCCCACCCCAACCGTATTGAGTACTTTGCTCACAAATCCCTTGTGAACATCCAATAGACCTGGCGAAAATGATGGAGACAAATCACGCATATCCATAGCCATGTGCACCCTGCAATTACACATTTCTCATGCATCTGCATGGCCGCAGCATTGCGCTCATCAGGACTTCCCTTAAAACCCAACTCTACCAACCATCGTCCTATAACCAGCACCCTACATGCTTCCGGTATAATACAATCCCTTCCGTCAATGCTAGACACCATTTGTATTCAGTCACCCGTCTCCTCTCTCCTCCTTGCGGTTCACACCCAGGCTTGTGAGACAATATACCTATGCTCCGCTTCTCCCAAAGGACAGTCCATTGTCCGATGATGCATTAACAGGTTATCCCTGTCCTTTTGTTATTTGCAACCCATCTGTATCCAGAAGTGTTAGGTAGATTTTCATTTTTATGTGAAATCTCTTTTACATGTGAGTTCCTTCAGCACTTTTTGCAGAATGTTTTGTAAGTTCTCCCGAGTGAGTACTCTTTTCACACTCACTCATTCTTTTACCCTATCTCTGTGATACTTTTGCATTTCTTTTTATACCTTTATCTCAGAGACATGCTTTCCCCCAGGTGTTATGGCCTCTATGTTTGACTTTTGCAGCACACAGCACTCCTAAGCTAGCCATCTCTCAGCTTAATCTTCATTTCGATTCTGTTGGCTGTCTTCATGACCATCAGTCTCGCTTCAGAGCTGCCAGAAGTACAGAAACTGCTCTCCTGAACATCCGTGAAGATCTGCTCTCCAACCTTGACTCTAACATTCCCTCTGTCCTCATCCTACTCGATCTCTCTTCTGCCTTCGACACGGTCAACCATACCATCCTGCTCAACCGTCTCCATGATAACCTGGGTATCACTGATCAGGCACTGGCCTGGCTGACCTCTTTCCTCTCTGATCGACCATCCCTGGTCCAACTTGGGTCCTTCCTATCATCTATCTTCCTCTCTACCTGTGGTGTTCCCCAGGGGTCTAACCTCTCACCCTGGCTTTTCAACCAATACCTGGCAACTCTCGCCCACTGCATTGCCATTTTCTGCTTAAACTTCCAGTGCTACGCTGACGATACTCAACTCATTTTCAGGCTTCCCTCGGCCACTTCCTCTCCCTTTCTCATCTCTGATTGCCTAACTGCCATTCAAGTTTGGTGTGCCGCCAATGATCTCTGTCTGAATGCCAGCAAGACAGAGATCCTCCTTATTGGCACACCTTCACCATCCTTTCCCCTCACTCTCTGGCCGGCCTCCCTTGGCCCGCCTCCTACTCCCACCTGCGAGGCTAAGAACCTCTGGGTCATTTTTGACTCCACACTTTCCTTCGCCGCCCACATCGCTGAGGTCTCTAAAAAGTCAAATTTCCTACTGCACCTCCTCAGAGGTACTCTGCCTTTCCTCTCCTTCCCCCAGAAGCTCACTGTCTCCCAAGCTCTGGTTCTCTCTAGGCTGGACTATTGTATCAGCCTCTTTCTAAACTTACCTGCCTCTACTCTCCGCCATCTGCAACTAATCCAGAACAGGACTGTGAGACTTGTCCTTGGCCTCAAGCCCTGGGATCGTATCTCTCCAGCTCTGAAATCTCTCCACTGGCTCCCAGTGGACGCTAGGATTAAATTCAAAACCCTCTGTATTGTCCACAAGGCTTTCTGGAGCCTGGGTCAAAAATACCTTCAGCTATCCCTCCGCAAATACCTCCCCTCTCAAGCTCTTCGCTCCTCTACTTCTAACTCCCTCAGGGTCAGTCGTTTTTCAAAGAAACGAGCTGGTGGTAGATCTCTGTCTTCGGCTGGAGCCTCCCTCTGGAACAGCCTCCCTGCCATTATAAAACTTGAGGCGAACCATCTCCGGTTCTGGAAGCTCCTCAAGACCTTCCTCTTTGCTTCCGCTTTCGCTCTCCCTCTCCCCTGCTGAACTGCTTTCTTGGCACTGTGCACCTAGCCACCCTCTGTCCCCTGGGCCCAGGTACCTGCTCACCCTGTCACCCTCCTGCACTGCCTCCTGGCCACCCCTTGCACTGGGGACTGTATCTGTACCCATACAGTTCCCCACACCCCCATTTTCTTCTATTCTTCTTCCCTTATTAGACTTACCCAGTCTGCTGCCTTAAACACGCCACTTTCTGACTGCACTACCACTGTTTATTGCCTCTACTATCTATTTATTTTTATTTATTATTATTTATACGTTCTTCTCTGCTCCGCACTTTCCACTCTCCCCTTCCATGCACTTTTCCCCTTTCCCTTTCCCATGCACTTGCGCGTTCTAAATGTCACTGGGCCTAGTAAGATCGTTTTGTTCTCCCCTGTTCCCCTCCCTTGCCTTGTCGCGTTCTGAAGCACTTGTGTACGAGCGCGATACAAATAAATTATCATATCATATCATATCCCTGTGCAGTGTTGCTGGGAGCCCCTTGGGCTTCCCTTTTTATTTTCTATTATCTCTCTTGTGGGAACACATCTTCCCAAGGACAGGGGCATATTTAGTACCCTATTAATCTTTTCTACTGTGAGATCAGCACACCCCACCTTATGTCGAGTGATTAGAGGTTTTCACAGTATACCCTTTCTCACTGCTCCTGTAACTTTCTGGTTACAGTGACAAAGCTAATCTGAATGGCTGGTGGCAGTGGTTTTATCCTACCTAATGTTGTGCAATTTTTACTCCCAGGCTGTACTCACAGCCATGATATTGCACAGGTGGTCACCATTGACCCAAAATGGTGACAGTATACATTTTTCGCCAATTCAAGATGGCTTGTCCCTTCTTGGTCCTCCTTCTGCCATGCAGGGTGTGGGAGGTCCTCGTTTGACTTTGTCTTCAGCAGGAACCCTTTGTGAAGCCCACCAAGGCGCCAGTGTGTCTGTGAGGACAGGACATGGGGGAGGACCCTGAAACTCTGCTGTTCTTTGTCTTCTGCTGTGCCTGCCTGGAACCAGTTCCAACTGGCAGGCTGGCTGTCCTAAAAGAACAGCCACCACCCACAGTTTGAATGGTGCATGGGTGCCGATTGGCTGGGTTCTGCATAAGAGGCATGGAGACTGAGGCTGAGGAAAAGCTGACCACTGGAACTGAAGAATCGATGAGGCGGAAGAGAAAAGATGTCTGCAGTTGCTTTCAGCTGACCGGAGATGCCTTCTGAGTAATTGCTGCTGACCCCTGCTGACCCCTTCTTCCAAGCATCATGAGAGCCCTGAAAAGAATGGTTCTCTCCCTTAACTGGTGGGTCCAACCAGTCTGAAGACAACCCGCATTTCCAGCCATTCCACGGCAAGCTGTGACCTTCACCGGCTGAAAACCGCCCATACCCTGTGACCTGTGGCCATTGAGCAGTGTATCATCTTTTGAAGATCAAATCCTCCTGAAACTTTGGTGGAATCCTTTCTGACCTCCAGAGACGAGATTACACTCCTTAAAGTCCCCTCACCAGAATACTGGACAGAGAAAGCGAGACAAATCGACCGGGCCAGTAACCGTACTTTACTGGTGCTTTGAAAAGGGTGCCAAAATCACAGAACCACAAAGAATCCCTTATCTGGAGCCTCTTCACTCAACTGCTGCTCCGAGATCTATTCCAGTGTCCCTTCTTTCGTCTGCCAGACCAAGAATCCGGTGACCGTGTCTGCTGCTGCTGCATCGTGGGGGCATTGTGCTGCATCCTCTTCTCCATGTCTAAGGTACAGTGAGACTCTTGGTAGAACTTACATAGATTTGCTTTGCTGCTCCTGTGTTGCTGGAGTGCTGATTTGTGTGCTTGGGAGTTTGCCCATGTACATTCGCCAATGCCCAGCGCCTCTGTGCCTACAGGGAGCCTTCTCTGAAGTTCCAGAACCTTTTCCCCAACAAAGAGTGTTGCCTACTTGCTACTGAAGACTTCCTCTGGAACTTTTGGACTTTCTACAGCTTGTGCCTTGCTTGTTTGTTATGTTATATTATGTTATCCGTTTTTGTACCTACGAACAGCGCAACTGACACCAACAGGCAACCTGGCGCTAAAGACTGAACAAGAACTAAAATTGAGCAAGAATTAAAAGAGTAGAGTTTTTAAAGCCCTTCTGAATCGCAAGTGGGCAGCCGTAGAGCGAAGCACAATAGGCAAATCCATCCACAGCTTGGCAGCCCTAACAGAAAATGAGCAGCCGCCAATTCTCGCACAACAAAATTTAGGCACAGCTAGAAGGAAGCGATCCTTCGAATGCAGCAAACGGACAGGGACATAAGGCCAGAACTTCTGCTGCAAATACTCAGGTCCTACCGCGTGAAAAGCCCTGTGTACAAGACACAGAGATTTAAACTGCACACGTTTGGCCACTGGCAACCAGTGCAAAGCCCTCAGAACTGGGGAAATGTGACCCCTAAAGGAATAGCCGGTAGCAAGCTGGGCAGCTGAGTTCTGTAGAATTTGAAGATGGTGTACCAGATAGTCAGGTTGAGCAAGATAGAGAGAATTATAATAGCCAATCCGGCTAAGGACCAAGGCCACAACAACCGGAGAGCGAAGATGAAGAGGAATAAACTGAAGTACCTTTCTCAAGACCCTTCAGCTGAAAATGACCAGCCTGGCAGACCGAGCTGATCTGAGGAGACATAGACAGAGAGGCAGACAGTTTAACACCCAGATTCTTAACAACAGGGTAGGCAGCAGAAAAGAACCAAAAGAAGATGGCCCCAAAGACAGGGTCCAGGGGGACGTGACAGAGCCAGAACCCACAACCATAAATTAAGATCTATCCCCATTCAATTTAAGCCAATTGTCGCTTATCCAGCTTGCCACACCCAACAGACAATCTCTCAGCTGAGTGGCATGGGTAGGATGGAGAAGGTCCAGCTGAACCAAAATCCGGGTATCATCAGCATAAGAGTAACATCTGAAGCCATGGGAGCTGATAAGAGGGACAAGAGGTTGGATGTAAATATTGAACAGGGTAGGAGAAAGTGCAGAACCCTGAGGAACCCCACACACCAAAGCAGAAACAGCAGAGAGAAAAGGGTGCAGAGACAGCAGTTGCGAGCGGTCAGAAAGAAAGGAATGGAACCAAGAGAGAACCGAACCAGAAACCCCAGCAGCAGAAAGATGACCAATTAAGATGGAGTGATCAATAGTATCAAAAGCGGCAGAGAGATCCAGGAGGATCAATGCTGCCACTCCACCATGATCAGAAATCAGCGAGAGATCATCTAGCACCGACAGCAAAACAGTCTCGGTGCCACACCCAGATCTAAAACCCGACTGAAAAGAGTCAAACAAAGATGGGTTTTCCCAAAATCGTCCAAGCGCAGGGCAACCAAAGATTCCAACAGCTTTATAAAAAAACGGGAGAAGCGATATTGGATGAAAATTAGCGTGACCGAAGGATCAAGGGAAGGCTTCTTGAGCAGAGGAATCACTGTGCCACATTTAAGTGTGGCAGGAACCTCCCATATGACCCTGAGACTCTCATAACTAGATAGGGATAGATTGCTAAAGCCTAAGACCTCTGTGAAAGTATTATAAGTATTTACCTGCTTTATGTTGGTTTTGTTTTAATTCATTCTTACCTGAAACAGATATTACAAAAGTGTTTTACTTACCTTTGAATTGCATATTACCATTCTCAAAGTGTTGCAAAAGTGATTTACTTACTGTAAAGTTTGCCTTAGTTGCTGTAAGTTACTTATTGTGTGTGATAGTACTTACCTTTCTGAAGAATCGCCTTTACCTGTGTACCTCCCTACAGCCCTCCCTCCTAAGAGAAGCCTGGCTGCTCAGCCATTGCTACCTACAAATCGTGTGTGTTTCAGGCCTATACTACAGAGTTGGAGCCCTGTGTTCCAAGTGTGAGTCCTCTAAAGTCCAACCTAAGGTGTACTTTTGTAAAGCACCCTAACAGTAACTAACAATAAAGTCAACGCCATATTAAAAACACCACACAGAAAAAAACATGTACACCTAACTTCAGCCTTCTGCAGCGCCCAAAACACGAGGTAAAAGTGTTTTTTGTATGTGTGTGCCAAATATTTTAGCATTAAATTGTTAGGCCACCTATTATTTTTGGGATTCCGTGTGCATGCATGTAGAACATCTGTCATGTTTACAGGGGCATAAAGATGTAAGGACAATGGCTAGCACACTGACCCTCTACTTAGGGGGCACAATGGGCTCAGTCATACCTGCATTTCGGACTCTTGCAGGTGCCGCGTGAAGTTGTTCAGCAGGAGATCCGCGTTGTCAGCCTTTTCCAGTGCCTTCGTTGAGAGGGCAAGAGCTCCACCACAGTTTGGTCCACCACACTTTTTATTTCCGAAGTAATCTTTGCATAAAGCGCCACCACAGGGAGACTGGTCACAGGATGTGTTTCCTTTTGTTCCACAGATCTGTCAAGTGCAATTGGAAGAATCAACTATGTTCAACACCAAAAATCATGTTTATGAAGCGGAACTGTCAATCATCTTAAAGTCTGAGAGACAATGCACAGAGAAATTAATACATCTTTCTGAGTATGGTTATTGAGATTCAGACAAACAGAGCTTATCTGAGCTGATTAGACTGAGGTAAAATATAGTAAATTTACAAATTAATATTTAGAACCATTTCGTATCTGGGGTCATATTATTAAACATTTGTATCAATGTTAAAAAGTGAGCAAATATGCACAGCACCAGTATTGCATAGTATGAAATGAAGCAAACAAGGTTTTTCCACACGCCATGTAACAGTAAGATGTTTGGACTGGGGCAAAATATGAGCCATATGAGCGTAGTGCTATGTGGTACATGAGCCATATGAGTGTAGTGCTATGTTTGCTGTGTGGTGCATGAGCCATATGAGTGTAGTGCTATGTTTGCTGTGTGGTGCATGAGCCATATGAGTGTAGTGCTATGTTTGCTGTGTGGTGCATGAGCCATATGAGTGTAGTTCTATGTTTGCTGCGTGGTACATGAGCCATATGAGCGTAGTGCTATGTTTGCTGCGTGGTACATGAGCCATATGAGCGTAGTGCTATGTTTGCTGTGTGGTACATGAGCCATATGAGCATAGTGCTATGTTTGCTGTGTGGTGCATGAGCCATATGAGCGTAGTGCTATGTTTGCTGTGTGGTGCATGAGCCATATGAGCGTAGTGCTATGTTTGCTGTGTGGTGCATGAGCCATATGCACGTAGTGCTATGTTTGCTGCGTGGTACATGAGCCATATGAGCGTAGTGCTATGTTTGCTGCGTGGTGCATGAGCCATATGAGCGTAGTGCTATGTTTGCTGTGTGGTGCATGAGCCATATGAGCGTAGTGCTATGTTTGCTGCGTGGTGCATGAGCATATGAGCGTAGTGCTATGTTTGCTGCGTGGTACATGAGCCATATGAGCGTAGTGCCATGTTTGCTGTGTGGTACATGAGCCATATGAGCGTATGAGCGTAGTGCTATGTTTGCTGCGTGGTACATGAGCCATATGAGCATAGTGCTATGTTTGCTGTGTGGTACATGAGCCATAGGAGCGTAGTGCTATGTTTGCTGTGTGGTATTACATGGCGGTCAAGCCAACGGAAAGGCCAAAAAATTCATTCAAGGGACATCATTCAACCATATATACAAGGAAAGGGACTCCCCCAGCTGCACAACAGATCATCACACATAGAACAAGCAATTGATTTGTAATATTATATTTATTTTATACAAATAGTCTAAAAGAGTATTAAATTGTCTAAAGCTCTAGTACAATATACAAAATTGTATCTTACAGTTGGCTAAAAAGGTGCATACTGTTAGTAATATTAATGTCAAATAGTGACTACTGCGAAAGGTCGCAAGTCAGTTGATCACATGAAACCTAGGAATTAATCTGGGCATGCCGTGGGTGGTGCCCCAAGCGAGTGAAGGGAATCACTCAAGTGGGGGACCCCCAGTCGCTCTGACCAGACTAATTATATAAACAATCAAATAAATATCAAAAAAACAGTCAAAATAATATTGAGTCCAGAAAACCAAACAAAGAAGGTTTCATTTCAATAATCAAAGCAGGAACACAAAAGACCGAACTATGGAAAGAAATTGTATTGAATTCCAAACAACAAAACAGTAAAGCACACACACTAAAATCTAACTATGGGATGCTGTGCGTCGACTACTAAGGTGTCATGAAGAAGGAAAAAACAAATGATAAATGTAAATGACATGGCACCATTGGAAAATAGTAGTTTCGATGGAAATAACACATCTAGCAAAACATGCAGGTGATGTCCATCTTCGTCAGGACATAGCATTCCCTTGAATTTCATAGATTCGGGATTGTTCATCTGTGTTTTTGTCTGAACGTACCCAGGTGTGATTAAAAAACTTTTTTGTCTTCTATATGTTTACACATTTTTAAAAAGTAAACACATTTTTTTCACCATAATCTCGACCCTGTATGGGGGCTGATTCCACAATCCTGTCAGTAAGTCCAGGGGGTAACTGTGCATCCGCACCAAAAAAAGGGGATCTCAAACAAATTGGATCTGGATGCCCCAATGTATATGTTCAGAACTTTGAGAGCGTGGCATACAAGAAGACAACGCAGGTAGAGTTCAAAGTACCAGTCTAATAGTAGTCTTAGTAAGGACACTGGATCCCACGGTCCACAGGGCTTGTGAATTCCTCAGTTGGACAAAGACGAACTTGACAAAACGAATCAAGAAATGGGAAAAAGGGATGCCTGTAGTCAACCAGATAGTCAGCATACAAATTAGCTTTGTTCAGTAATGGCTATATATGTCCAATCTTCAGCGAGTCGCAAATTCGCCTGGTAACCGTGTGCATCGTTGCTGTTACCGTTCCAAATCTCGGAGGAAGAGCTACCTATGATCTAAGCCACGACGCTCGCTCCAGATTCTGCCTTCCCGCTCTGGGACGATCACGTGGTACGAGAGACGTAACTTTGCTGTGTGGTGCATGAGCCATATGAGCGTAGTGCTATGTTAGCTCCGTGGTACATGAGCCATATGAGCGTAGTGCTATGTTTGCTGTGTGGTACATGAGCCATATGAGTGTATGAGCGTAGTGCTATGTTTGCTGCGTGGTACATGAGCCATATGAGCACAGTGCTATGTTTGCTGCGTGGTACATGAGCCATATGAGCATAGTGCTATGTTTGCTGCGTGGTGCATGAGCCATATGAGTGTAGTGCTATGTTTGCTGTGTGGTGCATGAGCCATATGAGCGTAGTGCTATGTTTGCTGCGTGGTACATGAGCCATATGAGCATAGTGCCATGTTTGCTGTGTGGAACATGAGCCATATGAGCGTAGTGCTATGTTTGCTGCGTGGTACATGAGCCATATGAGCATAGTTGTAACGCTCACCTGATTCCCGCAGAGGCGCCGGTCTTGACTGGGTGAATGCCGTATCTTCAAAGGTGATGTCTAACACACGGTTGGCTCTTTGGGCTGGACCTCTGTGCACTGTATGTCTGATTCGAAGAGTAAGATGTCTTAGGTAAGTGAACGCCGAGCTCTCCATCTGCCTCGGGGCAGGGTGCCGTAACCAGTTTCTTCACTGGATAAGGGTGCAGGCCTCTTGACCTCAGAGGACTGCTGTCCGTCGTTAACTGCACGAACGGTAAGTTCTGGGCACTTCAAATGTCTTAAAAGTCTTTTGTAATGATATCTCTTGTTTTGCAGGGTTCCGGCGATGGAGGATGGCGGGCTGATGAGAGTTGAGGATCGAACCCGCGTGAGGAATAGAAGCGCCTGGAAGCACGTAAGTAAGCGCTTGTAGCCTGCTTCACGATGCGCACTAACTGTCCCTTTTATCTTGCAGGTACAAGTTCAGAGCTTTAGAGAAGCTGAAGGGTGCTGGAATACCCACTGGATTCGGCGTGGGAAGGAGTAATGGCACGTGAGTAATAAAGTTGCCCAATGTCTTTAAACGCACCTTCTTTTGTCTTTCAGATGCGGGATGCAGCGCCGAAGGCCCCTGGAGAGTGCGAAGAGCTGGTAAGCTTTTGTCTTTCAGATGCCGGAATGCAGTGCGAAGACCTCCAGAGCATGCGAAGAGTAGGTAAGCCTTTGTCTTTCAGATGCCGGAATGCAGCGCGAGCCGTTGGTGACAGCCGATGGACCAGGTAAGAGATGCGCTGCCACTGAAGACCGTAGTGCTAACCTGTTCTTTCTTTGTCTTTACAGGTGCTGCTGAAGACTGGATTCCAGGATGGTAAGCCTTTGTTCCCTTAGGCCCAGGATCAGAAGCAGAAGACACGATGAGCGTTCTGCTGCAGAGAATGCAGAATAACGCAAAGCAAGATTCATCCATCGGGTGTGGTTTAAATAGCCTCCTGTAGTGCTTAGGTGTCTCCTTCCACAGCCACGCCTAAGAAAAGAGTTCCTGCTTTCCAGAAGAGTTCCAGTGTTCTGAACCTAGGGAGTGGCTCCTGCCTCACCCAACTGGAAAAGTAGTCCCAAACAGAAGAGGATCAGGGGTTCAACTGGCAGGTAAGTAAGCAGCATGGTCTGCTGCAGGTAAGTCCACCCAAGCATTATGAGCCCGGCGCTTCCAGCGCTGGGACTGGGCATCTTTATGAGCCTGGTGCCACTGGCGCCAGGACAGGGTCCAAAAGGTCCCAATTGGGACTGGCTGGCACTCGGAACCGGGGTTATGGGTCTGCTTCCAAGGGAGTCGGGCAAGTCCTGATCTTTTGGAAGCAGAGATCATGACAGCACCCCCCCTCAAGGCCCTTCCCAAACCGGGCTTCTCCGGGGGTTTGGGCTTGTTAGGAAATGTTCGATGAAATCTTTTGATTAGACGAGGCGCGTGGACATATTCTGCAGGTTCCCAGGATCTTTCTTGGGGACCGTAGCCTTTCCAGTCAATCAGGTAAAATAGTTTAGATTTGGAGATCTTGGAATCCAGGATGCTTTTGACTTCAAACTCGAGTTCTCCATCAAGTAGAATAGGTTTTGGAGATGTAGTTAGTCGGGTTTGAGGTTGCACGGGTTTTAATAGAGAGACGTGGAAGACCGGATGTATCTTCATGTGAGGGGGCAAGTCCAACTTGACCGCTACTGGATTTACTATGGTAGTGATGGAATAGGGACCAAGGTATCTTGGGTTGAATGTGTGTGGTCCTTTTAGAGGTAGATATTTGGTGGATAACCAGACTTGATCGCCTACTTGATATTGGGGGGCTTCCTTCCGATGTTGGTCTGCTCCTTTCTTGTATTGTTCTTTAGCCCTTTGAAGGTGAGAAACGGCTTCCTTAAAGGCTTGGGTGATTGTAGAATGCAGGTGGTCTACTGCTGGTGTTCCAAGATCTTGGAGTGGATCCAACTCCGAGGTTCGAGGGTGACTACCGTATAAAAGAAAAAACGGGGTCTTCCCAGTTCCCGAGTGGACAGAGTTATTGTAGGCATATTCGGCTATCCAAAGGATATCTTTCCAAGTTTTTTCAGTTTGTTGTAGCATGCAGCGCAAATACTGTTCCAGAGTTTGATTGGTCCTCTCGGTTTGTCCGTCGGTTTGAGGGTGGTGGCTGGTCGAAAGTCTCACATCAATTTGAGACGACCGACAGCAACTTCGCCAAAAATGAGAAATAAATTGACTACCTCGATCCGAAATTAGAACTGAAGGAAAACCGTGCAGTCGGACGATGTTTTCGAGAAATTCTCGGGCCAGAGTTGCTGCTGTTGGTAAGCCTTTGAGTGGAATGAAATGCGCCATCTTGGAGAATAGGTCCACGATTACTAGGATCGTATTGTATCCGGAGCATGGAGGTAGATCGGTGATGAAGTCCATAGAAAGCGTATGCCAAGGGCGAGGCGGGATGTCAATAGGGCGTAAGAGGCCGGCTGGTTTTTCCTTTTGACTCTTGTTTTGGGCGCATACTCCACAGGACATTATAAAGTCTCTGATATCTTTTTTCCAAGACGGCCACCAGAAGTAGCGCTTGATCTTTTCCGAGGTCTTGGTCATACCGGGTTGTCCTTCCATTAAAGAATCGTGATAACAAGAGATTACCTTTTTCTGTAAATCTGTGCTGGGCAGGTATAACCGTTCTTGGAAATATAATAGGTTGTCCTTCACCGTAAAGTCCTTTCCCTGCAGATGCCAATTCTGTATGTCTGCTGGAGTTACCAGTAGCCTGGCTTTATCCTTAACTTCCTCTATGGATTGTGTGGCGATTACACCTAGAATTCTTTGTTCGGGAATGATAGGTACAGGTTTAGGATTGATCAAATGTTCTTCCACTCCCATCCGAGAAAGGGCATCAGCTTTACCGTTTTTTGTACCAGGTCGATAGGTAATTATGAAGTCAAACTCGGCAAAGAATAGTGCCCAACGGAGTTGCCTAGAGGATTGAGCTTTTGCGGTTTTCAAATATTGCAGGTTTCGGTGATCTGTAATCACAGTAACGGTGTGTCGGGCCCCCAGAAGGTAATGCCGCCAAGCCTTAAAGGCGGACTTGATAGCTAGAAGTTCCTTATCAGTAATAGTGTAATTGATTTCAGGAGGCGAGAATTTGCGGGACCAAAATGCCACAGGATGCAACTGATTGGTTACTGGGTCCTTTTGTGATAGAACTGCCCCCATGGCAAGGCTCGAAGCATCAGTTTCAACGATGTAGGGGAGTTCTGGGCGAGGATGTTTTAAGATCGGTGCAGAGATAAATCTAGTCTTCAAATTCTGGAAAGCTTGTTCCGCCTCGGTAGACCATTCAAAACGTTTGTTTTTCTTTAACAAGGCGGTGATGGGCTGGACTATTCGAGAGAATTCGGGGATAAACCTGCGGTAAAAGTTAGCGAAGCTTAACATGCTTTGAACACCTTTTACGGAGGATGGCGATGGCCATTTGAGAATTGCATCGACCTTCTTTGAATCCATACGCACTCCGCTAGGTGATAATATGAATCCCAAGAATTCAACTTCAGTCACGTTGAAAACACATTTTTCCAACTTAGCGAAAAGTTTGTGTTGACGCAATCTCTCGAGGACCATTTTCACGTGTTTCCGATGTTCAGTTTCCGATGAAGAATAAACTAGGATGTCGTCAATGTAAACAACAACACACACATCTATGAGCTCTCTGAGGACATCGTTCATAAAATATTGAAAGGCGGCCGGGGCATTGCAAAGTCCGAAGGGCATGACCTGATATTCAAATAGGCCATACTTGGTGCGGAAGGCCGTCTTCCATTCATCGCCCTCTTTTACTCGTACCAAGTGGTAGGCTCCTCTAAGATCCAGCTTTGTATATATGCATGCTTTTCTGACTTGGTCCAGGAGTTCAGGGATCAAAGGTAACGGAGATCTATTCTTAACGGTGATCTGGTTCAGGGCGCGATAATCTATACAAGTTCTAAGGTCCCCTTCTTTTTTTGGAACGAAGAACAAAGCTGAGGAAGCAGGGGACTTGGAAGGACGAATAAACCCATTCGCTAGGTATTGATCCAGGTATTGTCGGAGGTGAAGATTCTCAGGCTCGGTGAGGGCATAAATTCTACTACAAGGAGGAGTAGATCCAGGTATCAGGTCTATCTGGCAGTCATAAGACCTATGAGGAGGTAGAGAGTTAGCCTGATCCTTCCGGAAAACATCTTGGAATTCTAGGTATTCAGGAGGTAACTGAGGAGCCTCCGAGGAAATTGCTGCCAGTGCAACACCAGGTCGAGGGTGACAAGTGGAGACACATTCTGGAAACTGAACCGTTCTTGCTCGCCAATCGATCTGAGGATTGTGCTTCTCTAACCAAGGAATTCCTAGAATAATCTGGAACTGGGGGGCCTTGATCACATCGAACACGATCTTCTCATGGTGTCCATCTTGACTTACTAGCGTCACTTCTTGGGTGGTATGCGTTACTGGTCCGGAGGCTATCTCCGTACCATCCACCGTAGTAATGACGTCCTTTACAGCCTTTGGACAAAGAGTCAGATTCATCCTCAAAACCATTTCATGATCCACATAATTGCCGATGGCACCGCTGTCGACGTAAGCTTCAATCGCATGTAATCGATCCGGATGTTCAGGGCTAATGAGGACCATAGGTATCATGAAATGCAAGGTCACGGAACTGGTTTTAACGCTCGGCAAGAGGACCTCTATTCTTGTCGGGCGAGGTCGTTTCCCTGCTCAGAGTTTGTGACCCTGGTAACTGCAGCTCCTACTGCCTTCTTGGCTGGTTTCACCGGACAGTCTCGAAGAAAGTGCCCCGAGTTTCCGCAATAGAGGCATAATTGCAGCTGTTTTCTCCTTTCCCGCTCCTTTTGTGTTAGTGGTCCTTTCAGGCCCCCTATTTGCATGGGTTCCCCGGAGTCTACTCCTTTGGTAGGAGTTGGTGGTTTGGAAAATACTCGAGCATCAAACTTGGAACGATCGGCCTTCCTGTTCTGCAGTCTGTGGTCAATTTGAACGACTAAGTCAATATAGTCCGAACAGTCTTGCGGGGGATTCACTACTTGGGCTAACACATCTTTGAGCTCTCCACGTAGACCTCTATAAAACAGCGTAATCCTTTTGTCCTCAGGCCATCGAGTTTCCACTATCAGTCTGTTGAAAGACGCAATATAAGCCAAAAGGTCTTGATTACCCTGTCGCAATGAAAGGAGCTCATTGTCCAAGGCCTGCCCCTGTGAATGTCTTGCAAACAGTTTTTCCATACTGAGCTGAAAAGCTCGAAAATCATGGAGAACCGGATCATCTTGATTAACTAGAGGGATCGACCAGTCTGCCGCATTGCCACTAAGGTACGAAAGCACGAAAGCTACCTTAGCTTGATCAGTTGGAAAGGCTGCTGGCCGGCATAAGAAGTGCAACCGGCACTGATTAATAAATACTGCAAACCTCTTTGGGTCACCAGAAAATCGTTCGGGCGGAGCCAGAGGTACATTCCCAGGTAGGTTGATCTGCACTGGGTTCGTAGAGGATGTTGAAGGAAGATTTGCCCCTGATGCGGGTAACGGAGTTTGTCCGGCTTGTGACTGTAGCAATTGTCTAGCGAGATTGTCTGTTCGCTCCTTGGAAATAATCAGTTCCCTTCTTAGAGCATTCGTTTCCTGACGGGCTGCATGCACTTCTGCTCTTAGTTCCCCAAGTAACTGGGCTAGCTGGTCGGTATCTGAGGTTTCCATAGCGCCTGGGTGGGAGTTTTGCGATAGGCTTTGCGTTCTGTAACGCTCACCTGATTCCCGCAGAGGCGCCGGTCTTGACTGAGTGAATGCCGTATCTTCAAAGGTGATGTGTAACACACGGTTGGCTCTTTGGGCTGGACCTCTGTGCACTGTATGTCTGATTCGAAGAGTAAGATGTCTTAGGTAAGTGAACGCCGAGCTCTCCATCTGCCTCGGGGCAGGGTGCCGTAACCAGTTTCTTCACTGGATAAGGGTGCAGGCCTCTTGACCTCAGAGGACTGCTGTCCGTCGTTAACTGCACGAACGGTAAGTTCTGGGCACTTCAAATGTCTTAAAAGTCTTTTGTAATGATATCTCTTGTTTTGCAGGGTTCCGGCGATGGCGGATGGCGGGCTGATGAGAGTTGAGGATCGAACCCGCGTGAGGAATAGAAGCGCCTGGAAGCACGTAAGTAAGCGCTTGTACCCTGCTTCACGATGCGCACTAACTGTCCCTTTTTATCTTGCAGGTACAAGTTCGGAGCTTTAGAGAAGCTGAAGGGTGCTGGAATACCCACTGGATTCGGCGTGGGAAGGAGTAATGGCACGTGAGTAATAAAGTTGCCCAATGTCTTTAAACGCACCTTCTTTTGTCTTTCAGATGCGGGATGCAGAGCCGAAGGCCTCCGGAGCGTGCGAAGAGCTGGTAAGCTTTTGTCTTTCAGATGCCGGAATGCAGTGCGAAGACCTCCGGAGCATGCGAAGAGTAGGTAAGCCTTTGTCTTTCAGATTCCGGAATGCAGCGCGAGGTGTTGGTGACAACCGATGGACCAGGTAAGAGATGCGCTGCCACTGAAGACCGTAGTGCTAACCTGTTCTTTCTTTGTCTTTACAGGTGCTGCTGAAGACTGGATTCCAGGATGGTAAGCCTTTGTTCCCTTAGGCCCAGGATCAGAAGCAGAAGACACGATGAGCGTTCTGCTGCAGAGAATGCAGAATAACGCAAAGCAAGATTCATCCATCGGGTGTGGTTTAAATAGCCTCCTGTAGTGCTTAGGTGTCTCCTTCCACAGCCACGCCTAAGAAAAGAGTTCCTGCTTTCCAGAAGAGTTCCAGTGTTCTGAACCTAGGGAGTGGCTCCTGCCTCACCCAACTGGAAAAGTAGTCCCAAACAGAAGAGGATCAGGGGTTCAACTGGCAGGTAAGTAAGCAGCATGGTCTGCTGCAGGTAAGTCCACCCAAGCATTATGAGCCCGGCGCTTCCAGCGCTGGGACTGGGCATCTTTATGAGCCTGGTGCCACTGGCGCCAGGACAGGGTCCAAAAGGTCCCAATTGGGACTGGCTGGCACTCGGAACCGGGGTTATGGGTCTGCTTCCAAGGGAGTCGGGCAAGTCCTGATCTTTTGGAAGCAGAGATCATGACAATAGTGCTATGTTTGCTGTGTGGTACATGAGCCATATGAGCGTAGTGCTATGTTTGCTGCGTGGTACATGAGCCATATGAGCGTAGTGCTATGTTTGCTGCGTGGTACATGAGCCATATGAGCGTAGTGCTATGTTTGCTGTGTGGTGCATGAGCCATATGAGCGTAGTGCTATGTTAGCTGCGTGGTACATGAGCCATATGAGCGTAGTGCTATGTTTGCTGTGTGGTACATGAGCCATATGAGCGTATGAGCGTAGTGCTATGTTTGCTGCGTGGTACATGGGCCATATGAGCGTAGTGCTATGTTTGCTGCGTGGTACATGAGCCATATGAGCATAGTGCTATGTTTGCTGCGTGGTGCATGAGCCATATGAGCGTAGTGCCATGTTTGCTGTGTGGTACATGAGCCATATGAGCGTATGAGCGTAGTGCTATGTTTGCTGCGTGGTACATGAGCCATATGAGCATAGTGCTATGTTTGCTGTGTGGTACATGAGCCATATGAGCGTAGTGCTATGTTTGCTGTGTGGTGCATGAGCCATATGAGCGTAGTGCTATGTTAGCTCCGTGGTACATGAGCCATATGAGCGTAGTGCTATGTTTGCTGTGTGGTACATGAGCCATATGAGCGTAGTGCTATGTTTGCTGTGTGGTGCATGAGCCATATGAGCGTAGTGCTATGTTAGCTCCGTGGTACATGAGCCATATGAGCGCAGTGCTATGTTTGCTGCGTGGTACATGAGCCATATGAGCATCGTGCTATGTTTGCTGTGTGGTACATGAGCCATATGAGCGTAGTGCTATGTTTGCTGTGTGGTGCACGAGCCATATGAGCGTAGTGCTATGTTAGCTCCGTGGTACATGAGCCATATGAGCGTAGTACTATGTTTGCTGTGTGGTACATGAGCCATATGAGCGTATGAGCGTAGTGCTATGTTTGCTGCGTGGTACATGAGCCATATGAGCGTAGTGCTATGTTTGCTGCGTGGTACATGAGCCATATGAGCATAGTGCTATGTTTGCTGCGTAGTGCATGAGCCATAAGAGCGTAGTGCTATGTTTGCTGTGTGGTGCATGAGCCATATGCGCGTAGTGCTATGTTTGCTGCGTGGTACATGAGCCATATGAGCGTAGTTCTATGTTTGCTGCGTGGTGCATGAGCCATATGAGCGTAGTGATATGTTTGCTGTGTGGTGCATGAGCCATATGAGTGTAGTGCTATGTTTGCTGCGTGGTGCATGAGCATATGAGCGTAGTGCTATGTTTGCTGCGTGGTACATGAGCCATATGAGCATAGTGCCATGTTTGCTGTGTGGTACATGAGCCGTATGAGCGTAGTGCTATGTTTGCTGCGTGGTACATGAGCCATATGAGCATAGTGCTATGTTTGCTGTGTGGTACATGAGCCATATGAGCGTAGTGCTATGTTTGCTGTGTGGTGCATGAGCCATATGAGCGTAGTGCTATGCTTGCTCCGTGGTACATGAGCCATATGAGCGTAGTGCTATGTTTGCTGTGTGGTACATGAGCCATATGAGCGTATGAGCGTAGTGCTATGTTTGCTATGTGAGACAAAAAGAAACAGAGTTTGTCTCAAATGTCCATCTTTCAAAAAGGCAAAATGGAGCCCCTTTAGTCACTGATTGGCTGAATAGGACAACATGACAAATGTTTTCAAGAGGTCAATTTTCTTACTCAGGTTCAAAACTTTATGTAATAAGGTCCTAGCTAAATTTGGAGGAAACGGTGTGTTATTCCCTATAATGCTGGCAGACAAAAAGAGAAAATTAACTTCACTCCACTGCAGAATCATGTGTGTGAATGTACGGGTGAATAACCTGTTAGCTCTGTTCCGTTTTGCATAGGCAGCACAATTGGCATTAAGTGCATTTACTCAGTCCTTAGCATCAGTGCAAATGTTAGAACATCTGTCCTAACGCAACACAACATGTAACATATTACAAATACACCTCCTCCGCTCCCCTTATCCTTTCTCGATCCTAAAATCCCCTATCGTGTTCAGAAAATACTGTACGTTTTTTCACCTCCCCGTTTGAACTTTGTATGGCCTTTTGCTACTCTCTGGGTAGGGCCAGCGTTACATACACGTTTAAATAAAATGTAATCTATGGAACATAAAACTTTCATAATACTTTCTGAGCTGTAATCGCCCTATAAACACTAGCAGTTTACTTTCTTATCACATGACAAAACGGCAGCTTGTATCGCGTGCGTGTTACTAGTGTTTAACTTTGATGCAAGGTCTAATCTATAATATTAAAAACCTTATTTTTGTTAGCCTGTGAATGTCCGCAGTGCCTGCCCATGTAAATAAACAAGAGGTGTAATAATGTAATGTAACAGGCATGTATACTGTTCCTGATACCACCCCAGTGATCTGTCTTCCGCTACTGTGACAAGTCCAACGTGTATAGAATAGCTCCTCATTTTACTTCTTGAGTTTATCTAACAACCACATGGACGTGCACACAAATCATGTGACCTCCACGCAGGAATGAAGAGATGGAGGAGGAGGTGCGGTTTTAGCCTCCTTTGAAGCGTGAGCAACCTGAAACCCCAGCTCTACCCCTGCCTTCACCACTAGTTCAAGTGCTGTGACCCCGCGCAAACCACTTCATCTCTGCCTCGGGTTCCTTGCTCAGGAGTGCTTCGATAAGTAGGAGCTACACATCCAGCTTGGTTTTTTTCTTCATAATTTTTATAAACAGAGAAAACAAACGCAAGATCCCTTTGCCAGGCTCACTCATTCATGTGTGTGCTAGCTTTTAAGACCATGTCGGTTCCTTCTTTCCAGTTGTGGCAATGAAAACAAGTGTAAAGATATCATCCCCGCAAGATCTTTTGTTGTATTTTTCATCTGGCTAACAAAGTATTTTATCCACTTAATGCAAACATGTGCATATATAAAGCAATTGGCATATGATCTTGCATCAAAGTTAAACACTAGTAACACGCACACGATACAAGCTGCCGTTTTGTCATGTGATAAGAAAGTAAACTGCTAGTGTTTATAGGGAGATTACAGTTCAGAAAGTATTATGAAAGTTTTATGTTCTATAGATTACATTTTATTTAAACGTGTATGCAACGCTGGCCCCAGCCCGAGAGATTCCACCTGTGGAGTACCACAAGGATCATCTTTCTCCCCGCTAATATTCAACATCTACCTGTATCTACTTATCAGAATCATCAAAAGCAACAGCCTCAGCTGCTACAACTACGCTGACGATACACAAATAATCTTCAAAATACAAGACAACCCGGAAAGAAACTCAACGCTAGAAAACTGCCTCCGCGATGTATTTTTCTGGATGAACTCCAATTCCCTCAAAATCAACCCAGGCAAAACTGAAATAATGATTGTCACAAAAAATGGAGGAGAAAACCAATTCATCCCTTGGGCAAGGGAACTCAGGACTACCCCAGCACCCTCGGCGATTGTAAAAAACATGGGGGTTCTGATGGACAATAATCTCACGCTAAAGCCACAAGTAAACGCTCTCCTCAAGAAATGCTTCTTCTTCCTGCAATCGGCAAAGCGAATCTTACCGTTCTTATCGTTTGCCAACAAAACGACCACCATCATCGCCCTCGTCATGTCCAAAGTAGACTACGCCAATAGCCTATACCTAGGCATGCCTGAACGACTCCTAAAAAAACTACAATGCATTCAAAACGTGGCAGCCAGACTACTTCTGAAACTACCCCGAAGAGAACACACCGCACCTGCGCTGAAAACACTACATTGGCTACCAATAAAAAAACAAATAAAATTCAAAACAATGTGCATTACACACAGAGCAGTGCTGTCATGATGCCTACCCCCGGAGCACCAGGCCAGGCCCAGCACCCCCGGAAGCAGGCATCATGCCCTCGGGTAAAAGCCCAGCGGCCCCTTATAGGGGCTCTTTGGACTCAGTCCTGGCGCCTATGGCGCCAGGCTCATGTTGGACATCAGTCCTGGCGCCATAGGCGCCAGGCTCATAAAGGGAGGTGTTTTGTGCACTTACCTGATGCAGACCATGCTGCACGCTTCCGGCCTCCCTGAGACCTGAAAGGGACTATTTTTTCATAGGGACTATTTTTTCACTTGGGCGTGGCCAGGGAAGGATACATACCTAGTTGGGGAAGGATACATACCTGGGACTTCTTTGGAGGCTATTTAAGCCACGCCCAGACAGCAGCTCATGCTTCGCGTTGTTCTGCTTCCTGCAGCTTAACGCTCACCGTGTCTGCTCCTGCTCCTGGACTCCAGCCACGCCCGCCTCGAACCTGGAAGACCTGCAAGGAAGGAAGAGAAGAGAAAGGTGAAAACCAAAGACTATTTCAAACTTCTTACCTGCATCCGGAATCTTCTCGCCGGCATCCCTGAAGAAAGACTTCCATTTAAAAGCATCGCGTTGCTCACTGCAGCGCCACGCTTCACTCACCTGTCCTCGAGACATCTCCCGGCTCCATCGCGGCTGTCAGCATCGGACACCACATCTCTGCACCTAGGGGAGAGAGGAAGAAACAAAAGGTGAGCAGAAGGAACACAGAAGGAAAGCCTGATTAACAGCCATAATACTTACCGGCTTTTCTTCCACATTTCGGGTCGGCGCCGCCCCGTTGGCAGGTACCGTACCCCGGCCCCTATGGGGAAAGGACAAGAGACATTTCTGGGGAATGATAAGGACATTTAGAGGGATCGCCCTCATCACTACTCACCTCGGCAGTTTAACCCCTCGACGCATCGCCTTCATTCTGCACCTGAAATGAAGGACAGATCACAGGTTAGAAAGACAACATAAAGGGGGCCTCACTTGAACTTTGAACTTTCATACTTACGGCGCATCGCTCAGGAAAGTCAAGTGGATTTTGCCAGCGCCATTCTGAAAACCAGTGAAGTAACTGGACGAACGCGCGCCCCTGCACCAGAAGCAGGATGGAGAGTTCATCCTTCCAAACCATAAGGTGAGCTTAAACCGGGGTTTGGAGGAAGTTAGAGAGGAACGAAGGGGGAATGGGGGGAGCTAGCACACTATTCCGCAGACTGTTAACCCCTTTCTCATCTGCAGAAGGATATTCCTAGGGGCCAGGCAAGCACGATTTGGAGGCCCTGTCCAATCGGTGTGCCGGGTCCTGCGCATCACGCTAGAAGAGGCCACAGCAATCCAGACTAGACCAGCGCCCCAGTGGGAACCAGGTGAGCGTTACAGAACGCGAAGCCTTCCTACAAATTCCCACCCAGGCGCTATGGAAACTTCCGAAACTGACCAGATGGCCCAATTACTGGGGGAATTACGGGCCGAAGTACACGCCGCTCGTCAAGAGACTAGTGCCCTCAGGAGGGAAGTGATTGTAATAAAGGATAGAGCTGATGACCTTGCTAGACAGCTTTTGCAAGGCCAGGCTGGACAAACTCCTTTACCCGGTTCCGGGGGGAACCCCGCTCCTGTGGTTTCCAGTAACCCGGTGCAGATTAATCTACCTGGGAACATGCCGCTGGCCCCACCTGAACACTTTGCTGGGGACCCCAAACGATTCGCCGTATTCATGAATCAGTGTCGTTTGCACTTCCTATGCAGACCTGGGGCCTTCCCTAATGATCAGACCAAGGTAGCCTTTGTGTTGTCATATCTCAGCGGCTGTGCTGCCGATTGGTCAGTCCCACTGGTAACTCAAGATGACCCGATTCTTCGTGATTTTCAAGGATTTCAAACAAGCATGGAAAGGTTATTTGCTCGACACTCCCAGGGACAGGCTCTGGATGACGAACTTCTATCTCTGCGACAGGGCAATCAAGACCTTCTATCCTACATTTCAACCTTCAATAGACTAATTGTGGAAACTGGTTGGCCAGAGGATAAAAGAATCACGTTATTCTATCGAGGTCTACGCGGAGAACTTAAAGATGTCCTGGCACAAGTTGTAAATCCGCCCCAAGAATGCACTGAATATATAGACTTAGTGGTCCAATTGGATCACAGGCTGCAAAACAGAAAAGCAGATCGGTCCAAGTTTGAAACCCGGGTGTTGGCCAAGACCCACGCTAACCCCAAGGGGGCTGATGGCTTGGAGCCTATGCAAATAGGAGGGGTTAAAGGACCCCTAACTCAAAAAGAACAGGAAAGAAGACGACAGATGCAATTATGCCTTTATTGTGGGTCCTCTGGACACTTTCTACGAGATTGCCCGGTTAAGCCGCCCAAGAAGGTGGTAGGAGCCGCTGATAAAATCCATGGAAACTCTGTATCGGGAAACGACCACGCCCGGCAAGCGTAGGGGTCCGCTTGCCGAGCTTGAAAACTAACTCTCAGACCTCGCATTTCATTGTGCCAATGGTCCTCGTAGATCCGGAACAGCCTAAACGGTTGCATGCTATAAAGGCATACATCGATAGCGGGGCTATAGGAAACGATGTGGATCGAGAATTGGTCTCTAGGATAAACCTCCCTCTGTGTCCTAAAACCAACAAAGATGTCATCACCACAGTAGATGGAACCGAAATTGCCTCTGGACCAGTAACACCTTCCACAGCTGAGGTGACACTTGTAGGTCCGGATGGCCAATCGGAGGCAGTTGTGTTTGATGTAATCAAGGCTCCACAGTTTCAGCTTATTCTCGGAATCCCTTGGTTAGAGACACATAATCCTCGAATTGATTGGCGAGCAAAGAGAATAACCTTCCCGGATTGTGCACAAACCTGCTACCCAGAAAATCCAAAGATTAATCTAGCATCAGTAACCTCTGTGCCCGTGCAACTACCTCCAGAGTACCAAGACTTTCAGGACGTCTTCCAAAAAGGAACAGGCCAACACGTTACCTCCCCACAGATCGTACGATTGCCAAATCGATCTGGTGCCCGGTGCACAACCCCCTTGTAGCAGGATTTACGCCCTTACTGAACCAGAGAATCTGCATTTGAGACAATATTTAGATCAATACCTCGCCAATGGTTTCATTCGCCCGTCAAAGTCCCCGGCATCCTCAGCTTTGTTCTTCGTGCCTAAAAAAGAAGGCGACCTTAGAACTTGTATCGATTACCGCGCTTTGAACCAGATAACTGTTAAAAATCGTTACCCTCTGCCTCTGATCCATGAACTCCTTGACCAGGTGAAGGACGCTTGCGTATACACCAAGTTAGATCTCCGGGGGGCTTATCATCTGGTACGAGTAAAAGAAGGCGACGAATGGAAAACGGCCTTCCGTACAAAATATGGACTATTCGAATACCAGGTGATGCCTTTCGGGTTGTGAAACGCTCCTGCAGCCTTCCAATTATTCATGAACGATGTCCTTCGGGAACTCATCGATGTCTGTGTTGTCGTGTATATCGATGACATTCTTGTGTACTCCTCTTTGGAATCTGATCACAGAAAGCATGTCAGGGCCGTCCTAGAGAAACTGCGCCAGCACAAACTGTTTGCCAAGCTGGAAAAATGTGTTTTCCATACCACCGAGGTTGAGTTTCTCGGATTCATCCTGACACCTAAAGGGGTCCGAATGGATTCACGGAAAGTGGATGCCATCCTCAAATGGCCATCACCTAGTTCGGTGAAAGGTGTCCAAAGTATGCTTGGTTTTGCCAACTTTTATCGCAGGTTTATCCCGGAGTTTTCACGTGTGGTGCAACCCATCACTGCACTCTTGCGAAAAAATAAACGTTTTGAATGGACCGAGGAAGCCGAACAGGCCTTTCAGGAGTTGAAAGCTAAGTTCGCACCTATTTTGAAGCACCCGCGTCCCGATCTCCCATATATAGTCGAAACCGACGCGTCCAGCTTAGCCATGGGAGCTGTCCTGTCTCAGAGAGACCCTTAAACCAACCAACTGCACCCCGTAGCATTTTGGTCCAGAAAGTTCTCGCCGCCGGAGATAAATTATGCGATCACCGATAAGGAACTATTAGCCATTAAGTCTGCCTTTAAGGCTTATCGGCATTATCTCCTCGGTGCCCGGCATACCATCACCGTGATCACTGATCATCGAAATATACAATATTTAAAAACTGCCAAGGCTCAATCGTCTCGACAGCTCCGATGGGCTTTGTTCTTTGCTGAGTTCGATTTTGTAATCACCTACCGCCCCGGCTATAAGAATGGTAAGGCGGACGCTCTATCCCGAATTGGAATGGAAGAAATAAACACAAACTCAGAACCTGTGCCGATAATTCCCGAACAAAGAATTTTGGGGATAACCACTTTACAAACCCTTGAAGACATTCAAGCACGAGTGAAACAATTCCTGGACTCTTCAGCCTTGCAGGATTGGATCAAAAGGGGGTCTAACTTTTCAGTCAAGGATGGTTTACCTTACTTCCAAGGATGCTTATTTTTGCCAGAAAAGGAATTGCAAGAACTGGTTATTTCCCGTCATCATGATACCCTGATGGAAGGACATCCTGGCATTGCCAAAACAGAGGAAAAGGTTAAACGACAATTCTGGTGGCCTTCCTGGCGAAAGGATATTAAATCTTTCTTGATGTCCTGTGGAGTTTGTGCCCAAAACAAAGGTCAAAAGACAAGACCCGCCGGTCTTCTTCAGCCCTTAGACATTCCACCAGCACCTTGGCACACCCTGTCACTAGATTTTATCATGGACCTGCCCTCTTGTAATGGTTACAATACTATTCTGGTCGTGGTGGATTTATTTTCCAAAATGGCCCACTTTATTCCGTTGAAAGGATTACCTTCAGCCTTTGTTCTTGCCAAGGAATTCCTCGAAAATATCATCCGTTTGCATGGATTCCCGTCCATACTAGTCTCCGATCGGGGAAGCCAGTTTATTTCTCATTTTTGGAAAAAGTGTTGTCAACTGGCACAAATCGACGTAAGACTCTCGACCAGCCACCACCCACAGACCGATGGTCAGACGGAGAGAACAAACCAGACCCTTGAACAATATCTACGATGTATGTTGCACCAATCGAAGGGTAATTGGAAGGACATTTTATGGGTGGCTGAATATGCATACAATAACTCGATACACTCTGGAACTGGTCAGAGCCCCTTTTATACCCTATATGGACATCACCCTCGTACTTCAGACTTGGACTCACCTCTGAGCCTTGAAATGCCCGCAGTGGACCATTTGCATTCTACGATTACTCAAGCCTTCAAGGATGCAACTGCACATTTGCAACATGCGAAAGGGAAATACAAAAAGAATGCGGATCTGCATCGAAGAGAGGCGCCTCCATACCAAATAGGGGATCAAGTATGGTTGGCTACCAAACACCTATCACTCAAGGGGCCTCGAACTTTTAATCCAAGGTATTTAGGCCCTTACTCGATCAAAGCTATAATCAACCCAGTGGCAGTGAAGCTCGATCTACCAGCTAACATGCGGATTCACCCCGTTTTTCATGTGTCACTTTTGAAACCAGTGCACCCAGGAACCAGATTAACAAAGCCACCAGAACCGATTCAGATAGATGGGGAGCCTGAATTCGAGGTGAAGAACATTTTGGATTCTAAGATCTCAAAATCAAAACTTTTCTATCTAATTGATTGGAAAGGGTACGGGCCTCAGGAAAGGTCTTGGGAATCCAGTGATCACGTACATGCACCTCGGCTGGTAAAAAGGTTCCATCGGAATTCCCCAAACAAACCGAAACCTCCAGAAGGAACGACCTTGGGAGGGGCCTTGGGGGGGAGTGCTGTCATGATGCCTTCCCCCGGAGCACCAGGCCAGGCCCAGCACCCCCGGAAGCAGGCATCATGCCCTCGGGTAAAAGCCCAGCGGCCCTTTATAGGGGCTCTTTGGACTCTGTCCTGGCGCCGTTGGCGCCAGGCTCATGTTGGACATCAGTCCTGGCGCCATAGGCGCCAGGCTCATAAGGGAAAGTGTTTGGTGCACTTACCTGAAGCAGACCATGCTGCACACTCACCTGATGCAGACCATGCTGCATGAAGAACCAAGCCAAATGAGGCTTAGGAGGGACTATTTTTCTGAAGGAACTATTTTGTTACTTGGGTGGGGCTGTGGAAGAATACTCACCTGGAACTTCTTCCAAAGCTATTTAAGCCACGCCCGGACAGCCACACGTGCTTCGCGTTGTTCTGCATCCCAGCAGCTGAACGCTCACTGTGTTTGCTCCTGCACCTGGACTCCAGCCACGCCCGCCTCGAACCTGTAACACCTGTAAGGGAATAAGAGAAGAGAAAGGTGAAAACCAAGAACTTATTCAACCTTCTTACCTGCATCCGGAACCTTCACACCAGCATTCCTGAAGGAAGACTTCCATTTAAAAGCACCGCGTTGCTCGCTGCAGCTCCGCGCTTCACTCACCTGTTCCCGAGACGCCGCCCGGCTCCATCGCGGCTCTCAGCACCGGTCGCCACATCTGCACCTAGGGGAGAGAAGAAGAGACAAAAGGTGAGCCGCGGAATGGCCGCTGGGCTTTTACCCGGGGGCGTGATGCCTGCTCCCGGGGGTGCTGGACCTGGCCTGGTGCTCCGGGGGTAGGCATCATGACAACCAGGACCTAACTAAGACCTTCCCCAACAGCCCTTAGAACAAAACATAGAGAGGGAAAGGAAGCACTGCATCACGGGCCCAATGCAATGGGTGAGAAACAGAATGTTTCATCACTACACATGGTCCACCAATATAAAGCAGGAAGCACAATGCCCCACCACACAGACTACAACTAAACAACAGTCTCAAGGATGTTCACCCCACGGAAATCAAAGAATCTGTCGCGACAGAAGGATACGAACGTCTGAATACACACGTTCACCAAGACGGATCCACTAGGACAACACTTCAACTTGACCGCAACCCTGATCCACTCAAAGCCTTAACTGACCAGGGTCACACTAGATCACATAAGAATAGATATCACCCACCCAGTCACACACCTGAAGATTAGGTTCAGACGCACCCACCAATCCAAACTATACTCAATAGGATACAGTTGGATCAGCGCAACACCACCAAATTGAGTCGGCCACCAGGAACCAGCAACATCCGAACCCACAGCAACATCTGAACCCATAGGTATACAACTCTAACAGAATCATAAGTACCTGAACCTGGATACAGACCCCACTAACCCAACCCTCAATCTTCTGCATACTTAAACCCACACAAAACCACACAACCATCTCTCTCCCAGCAAACCGCATGCACTTTACCACACCGCATCAACAACACATAAACTTCACCCACAGCACTCGAGGCCTTTATCCGATCCGATACTAGCACCAAAGCCCAGCACTCGGTGTATACCGAGCTGAAGCTGCCAACAGCACACCACATCTCACACTCTCCTTCTCCCCTCCTCCCAACTAACCCTACCCCACCCTTCCTGTTTACAGATCCGGCACAGCGCCTGGGGACAAATTCCGTTGGTGACGGTGCGCTATACAAGTACCGATAACATAACATAACATATGCAATATTGTGCCAGCATTGCTCTCCTGGGGAGCAGAGCCCCAGGAGCATTCTCTTTCTAACCAACTATGTTACTCACAGTTGGCAATTTGGAATCCCTCCCTACACACATCAAACGACTGGCCTCTACAGACTCTTATATAGCACTGCCCCTCTCAATGCACCCTAGCACCAGGGGCATGTGAGGCTCCCATCCAATGACAAATATTTATTTGCAAGTGTTTGCCACCTTGAAATCCTCTGGATATTTTTGTGAGGTATTCGACCATCCGCACCTTGGCTGTGCGCTCCCATGGGCTTTTTTGAAATTTTAAATGGAATTGAATGATGGTAGATCAACCTCTAGAAAATGTGTGCGGCTAATCCGCACACATTTATCTATACTCACTGCACGACATACGCATAGACCTGTGTACTCTGGGAGGACACAGCCTACAGGCGCAGACCCCTGCTGTCATATTTAGTTGGGATCTGACAGGTGGAGTACACAATGCATCTCTAGAAGGGGAGGGCCAGACCTTCCCCCTGCCATGGCCAGCCAAACTAACAAAGGCTCTGCCCTGTCCTTTTGTTGAGCCCTGTAGCTGGTGACACCATTAGAAGACTGATCAGAGTTAATTCAAACAGGCCCACATGGGGCCTGGCTGCAGAGGCTATCAAAGGAGACAGGAAACCCTAGGGGTGTTTCTAGGTCTGGATAAGATCTGGGGCTAAGCTAATGTAGGGCCTGTCAGGACTTGGGGCTAGCTAGCCTTTTGGTTGTAGCCCCTGAGCTTCTATCCGGGGCTACAACTAAAGGACCCAGGGCTATAGCCCTCTGAGCTTCCCCCTAGCAATGTCTCTGGGAAACCCCAACACCCTTTCATATGCAGTGTGTCCAGCTCCCGCCCTCAGTATC
Source organism: Ambystoma mexicanum (assembly GCF_040938575.1). Taxonomy (NCBI): domain Eukaryota; kingdom Metazoa; phylum Chordata; class Amphibia; order Caudata; family Ambystomatidae; genus Ambystoma; species Ambystoma mexicanum. The sequence goes on from NC_090936.1 coordinate 666,142,159, forward strand.
GATTGACAGTGAAATGTCATGTCTGGGACTGCATGTTTACAGTAGTCATCCCTGCTGGGGCACCCCATTCAGAAATTATGAGTATATGGTTTGCCAGAGCCAGAATGTCTGGTCTCCCCGCAGCTTCAAGGGAGGCCTGCTGCTTTAATCAGGAACCACAGAGAGCTCCATTAATCAGAGAGACCCTTTGATCCACAACAGGCAAGAAGAAGGGTGGGACTTAGTTTTACATATGGTTAACCCCCGCCCCTTAACTTTTCTGTTGCAAAGCACTCTGGTTATGACTTCACGCACACAGGAAATTGTTGGTGGGTACCCGGGATTGGTCCCTGTGATCCATTTGGCTTTAAAAGAGGGGCAAGCCCCTCTTTTGGCAAATCATCTGAAGACTTTGCAAGGAGTAACAAGAATAACTCTGCATTGGGCCCTGGCTGAAGATACAGTATACCTTATATCTTCCGCCAGTGAAGGAAGCCCAGGATGTCCAAGGTGGAAGCAAGACCCCTCCCCTAAACATCTCCCAGGGAACAGAGGAACATACCAAATCCAGAGGACATTCCAGCAGCCCAGAACCAGTAACCAGCCAGCACACAGCATGCCCTGCTAGGCTCTGCAGCAAGCTTCACAGGTGGGAAGTGTCAGAGAGTCTCTGAACCCGAAACCAAGGAGAGGGAAGATGCCTGCAACACACTCCTCAGCTTTGGGCTATCCGCCTTAAAGGATTACACAAGCCCAGTGAAGAAGCTAGGAGACGTGCCTTGACGAGCATCTACCGACACCTACCTTAAAGGACATTTTCGAGCCAGTCGAGTCCCTCGAGCTGTAACCGACTGCAATGCTGACTGTTGTTACGCCACAGTCACTTAAAGACTTCTGAGACTCCTCGACCAGTGCTTCAGAACCACCGACCAGCACTGAGACAACAATTCGCGACGCCGAGGCACCATGTAGGCCAGCCTGCAGCTATCTGTCCAGCTACGCTCACTGAACTGTTTGCTGCCTGATACCGGCTGCTGTCTCCCATCTTGAACTCTGTCGCAGAAGCTGCAAAGCACCCTGAAGCTGACTTGACCCTATCAAGCACCACAAACTCCTACAGCACAAGGTACATTGTGGTTCTATCCCCCTGGTCCTTCTCTGAAGGCCCATAGTGACAGTTTACGACCCATTTCTCATTTTGTGCTGAAACCAAGTATCCTTGCATTGTTGTGATTATTTACTATACGAACTACCCTCCTGACAGTATCCAGAGTGCAACCCTTTTCCTTCTTTGAAAATGTCTGTCCTCTGCATTCCTTTACAGGGTGGATTGCATTTCGTGGTGTGCTAGAACTGTCTGCTATGATGATAATAAAGTATATATATGTACACAAACTTAACTGGAAAGTACCTTTTATCATTGGGTAATAATTGAATTCTTGCTGTGTTGCAACTAAGCAACGATCCACAACCTTTCGGAGATAAGCCTGCCCTTCCGTCCACATTACCAAAATTGGAGAAGGAGGCTTATAATTTGCTTGTGTTTCCAATCTGTTCGGATCCCTTCTGGTGTACCAGAGGTGTGGGGGGATTGATGGTTTAGAAACCGATATTTATCTCTGGACCACTGATGCCCCGGAAGTTGATTTGTCACAGTTTTGGCCGGCATTTCCCATCAGCCCCTTCCATAAATCAATGGTGGGGTATCATGGGAGTTGTAGGCTGCTGCATCTAGTGAGCCACAACCTGCCGACCACTGCTCTATTCCCTTGGCACAGGCCACCTAGAACCTGACTTTCTCACACTACCCGGGCTCTTCTGAACTGCACGCATTAAGACAACAGCAAAGCTACCTTGCTTTTTCCTTCTCTCCCCTCTACTCTAACTGAGTCGCCTTGCTTCCAGAAATATTAGAGACCCTGGAGACCATGCAAATGGCAGTGGTGCATGTTATTATTCTCAGTAAGATTACATAACATTGCACAGTCATGATATCACTGAGTTGTACTCTGACTGGTGAGCAGCATGCACTTTGCATGTTTGAATCCCGTGTAAGGACAGATTTAGCCTTTCATCCTCTGAGGTCAGTAAATCAGGAACCAGTCACTTTTTATTACAGAGCTTAGAATCTGGAGGAGTCTGACTTGAAGCGCTATATAAGAACATGTTATCATCCTTATGACCACTTACCTTCGTATTGAGCTTGGCCACATCCAGGAAGTTCATCTTGTTGAGCTTTCTCGTGTTTTCCTTTTCCTTCTGGGCCAGATCTCTCAGGGTCTCCTTGATGTTTCCTCTGGTCTTGCTGGAGCTCCACAGGATGGGGAGCGTTTCGTACGTTTTGATTTCCGCATTTAGCGATGCGTCGTAGTGCATGCTGATCTTGTTGAAGGCATCTACACAAACTGATCACACAGAGTATATAAGCTTTACATTTCCCTGACAAGACTCGAGGAAATGTGTCAACTGTTCACCTCTCCCTTAGAGTTTCAAAATATTTAAAGTTTACCTGTACATTTTTAAATTAAATTTGGTGTCTACATTTTTTTTAAATGTTTTTTAAATTCTATTGTAAACGTTTTTATTAAGATCTTATGTGCAAAACGCATCTTCGCAAAGGGGTTTATGGTCATTGCATCGAATTCCTTGCATCTAAATGCATTTGCATCAAATTTTTCAATCTAAACAATTTGCATCAAATGCATTTTTTTCTTATTTTTTTGCCCCCCGACCCAAACACCTGTTTTTTTACCCTTTAACATCCTCCTGAAGAAAAATTAACCCTTTACCCCTAAAAGCATGCATCCGATGCACATTTTTTAGATGGAAAAAATTTGATGGAAAAAATTCGATGGAATGGCATTAGATGGAATGACCAGATACCTCGCGTAGGCATTCAATCATCGCTATTCGGACGTCTTTGGAATATGAGAAAGGCAAAACACCTCTTTTTACACAAACAGACGTATGAATACTCATTCTGGTGACCGAGAAATTTGGCAGGAGGGTGGATTGTGTAGGGGTGAGTTTAAACCCTGACCCAATTAGTGCCAGCCTAAATTGCGGTTACATATATTACTAAAAGACATAAGAAACACATACATAAAGGGTTGTTTACATATAGTTTGTTCAACAGGTATACATCTATAGTGCTTTACTGTGATTACTGCACCACTGTGCTTACCCTGAAGCATTTTCTGCAGGGATGCCTTAGAACTTTGGGGCAAGAAGAATGGCGAGGTCACCCCTGCAGTGACCGGATGGAGGGACCTGCGTTTCTGGACAGAGAGAGGGCTAGAGATAAACGTAAGACAGTAGGACAGGGAGCAGTCAGGTGGAGTGTGATCCCTGAGGGGGCGTGGCCTCAAGCTCGCACCCCAGGCCTGACGGAGAAGCTGGGCAGAGGCACATGATGGGGAAGGCTGTTGGCCAGCCCAGTCCTTGACCGTGAATGCCAGCTGTGGCCTAGGGGAAGGCATGTGGAGAGCAGAGATACCGGAAACATAGTACAGTGTGAGCGGGAAAGGCCAGCGGAAACTAAGTCCTGGGCCTCATCTCTCAGGGGAAGCCCCACCAAGCAATGAAAGCTAGCGCTTTAACAAGCCAGACAGGAATACAGCCATGGGTTGCGTGAATGATGGATATGAGGGCTGTAGGAGCAGGGGCCAGATGGGGCGGGGTGTGAAGATATGGAAACCGGGCCGTGTAAGTAGTGCGGCCCAGAGAAGAGAGGTGAGCCTTGGGAGGATCTTCGAAACAGGCTGAAGTGCGCAGCTTTGCATGCCCCCCTCTCTTCATAGTTCTGGGGCGCAGTGGAGTGCTGGAGGCGCCCTGAACAGGGACTGGCACGCAGCCGCATGTGCTGGGGCAGTGAATGGGCAATGCTCATGTGATGCGCTGTATGGGTGCATAACCGGGATGCCCATTCGTGCCAGGGTGTCCCCGAAGCACCGATGGCACAAGCTTCTCACTGAGCGAGGTTTGCCCATGCTGCAGCAGTGACTGGCACATGGCTACCGTGAGCCAGCATGTGGATATTGGGCAGTATAGGAGTGTGCAGGTCATGAGTCAAGCTGCCCCTTACAGTAAGACTGCGAAGGACATTTCATGAACACTGCCTACATTTTTGTTATAGTGATGCCGGTCCCAATGGTTGGCTGCAGCAGCTATTGGTTAGTATCAGGGCTAAGGGTTGATTCAACGGGGTTAATAGACTTGCATGTTAAGACAGACATAGTGGTGAAAGTCCCATGACAGAGAGTGTGGTAAGAGACCTGCTGTAGGCCTACCAGATAGGTTGGCTTACCCTGGTAGACTAGTATTAAAGGGGCGAAGAGTGGTGGGGACTTTCCAAATGGGAAATGACATGGGACGCTGTGGTGCCCAGTGTTTATTCAACGTGTTACAATATAATTGACCCCTGGGCTGAAAACACCTTTTGTGTGGCGAGTGTCATGGTTTTTCACATGATAATGTAGAAGACAGGGAACACTCAGTATAGTAGGTTTGGGTCTATTTGACCTGAAACATTTGACCTAATCACATTTGATCAAATTTATTTGACCTTTTTTTCGGTCTAAAATGCGGGGGGAAACCCCCCACAACCCTCCCACTTCCCCTCAACCTAATCTATAAACGTACCCACGCCCATATACATATTTAATTAAATTTGACCGAAAGAAAGGTCAAAAAAATTCGATTGAATATTTTAGGTCAAATGTTTTTAGGTCAAATGTGCTAATACTGGATAGTAGCCCATCTCCTGTTTTATGTTATCTTCATAACGAGGTTGCCTAAAATTACTTTTCTATTGCAGCTGGTCTTGGCAGAGGGGATGTACTACTCCCCCTGTGGTCTGGCACCAAATGGCAGCTGGCGGGTTAGGGCAAAATCCCCTTGGCTTACATGAAGATGTTTAAGGAGCTCTTCAACGTCCATGAGCATGAGCAGTCCCACCCGTTTTCTTAATCATATGTACAAATAAATAATAGAAAGAGGCTCCCCAATAAGGTCACAGATTGAATTCAACTTGCTAGATGTGACAGGTCTATTATCACACCGCTGATTCCATCAGGCGTATGAAATGGTCACAGATGGGTGTATTTAGCAAAATAGAATAGTGAGGGCTGAAAGGGATTCAATTAAACATGATCTTTCTATTTTGCTAAAGTCACAACAAATAGGACAGGTATGTCCAGGTGTGGGTCCCGAGCTTGCCATGCCCAGAGACCTAAGCTACACCTCACTGATGATGGCCAGTGAGCCTGAAACATGTCTGAAGTTGTTTGTGTGAAGGGAGATGACCTAGCCACTTGGTCTAGATACCTGATTTTGGGGTGGAAGCAAGCCTGATTTGCATATAGTATTTCCCCTTTCTTTTTTGTTTATTAACCTGTTAGGGTTTTTTACAAAACTGTGTTGTGGCGAACTTTTGAAAGTTGGAAGTTGACCCAGGACTCACGACACCACTCTCGAATTTCCTTGAAGGTCTCTTACTGAGGTTGCAGGCGATGAGCCAATGTGGCTAGCTTTTACCAGAGCTACTTCGAGAAATTTAGCTGCCGCTCTGGACCATCTAGTGGAGTCGCCTGCAATTAGACGGAACCATATTGTCTCTTCGTCGAGTGTAAAAGGGCACGTGATGAGTGGTGTCAAATAAGCCCTTCTTTCCTGCGCCAGTCCAACACATGAAGTGAGTAGATGACGAACAGATTCTATTTGGTCAACTAGGCCGCAGACCCGGCAATAAGAAGAATTAGCCAGCGCTCTTTTGGCCAAAATTTCTCTCGTGTGCAGAAGATTCCGGCGGGCCCGCAGGAGAATTTTCCTCAACTTTTTTTCGGGAAATTTTTCAACGGAACCTTTGGGCGATTGTGAGTGAGTGGCAAGTCTTTTAGGGATTTGTACGTTAGGATTTTTTCATTAGTACGTATTTCCCCTTTCTGTAATGGCTTGGCAAAATGAAAGACATTGGTCAGGAGGGTTGCCCAGAGCATCATCAGGGGTTATGACTAATTCAAAACGTTCCAGCCCTCACGTTTTCGGTTTTGCTAAAGTCACCCTGAGTAGACAGGTATGCCCCAGTGTAGGTCCTGAACTTGCCATGCTTAGAAAGCTAAGCTACACCTGGCCAACAAACCTGAAATATATCTGGGGTGGTGGTGCAGGTTTCATGCTGAAGGGATACCACTTTTAGGGTGGAAGCAAGCCTGATGTGCATATGGTATGTTCCGTTATGTAATAGCATGACAGGCAGAAAAGCAATGGTCTAGAGGGTTCCACAAAGCAATTCCACAGGTCATGATTAATTCGAAACCTTCCAGCCATCACCTTTCCATCTTGATAAAGTCACCTCGAATGGGTCGGGTATGCTCAACCGTATGTCCAAGTTTGCCATGCCTAGAGACTCAAGCTACACCTTACTGCCGATGTCCAGGGAGACTAAAATATGGGAGGGGTTGCATGTGGTTTTTGTGATAAAGTGATGTGTCCTATCAATGCTGGTTGGACTGTCCCTTTTGGGGTCGGACTAAGCATGATCCGAATAGGGTCTTTACCCATCTGTAATGGCATGACAGGGTGACCAATGGTCTGGAGAGTTCCCTAGAGATAATGAATAGTTAAAAATCTTCCAGCCAACACCTTCCTGTTTCACAAATGGTTGGAGCCTGCATGCATTACCCTAGCTAGAACCAGAAGGGATATCCAGCGGATATCAAGAAGCACTTTCATCCAATGAATGAGGTGCGTAACTAGTTAGCATGGAAGAGTCTCGTGCGTTATCGGAATTAACCATACAAATCGCTCCACCATCAACGGCCATGCACCACCACCCACAGAATCGAGAAAGAGCTATCAATCTGTCAATCCTTTCCATGCATTACCCTAGCAAGAACCAGAAGGGATATCCAGCAGATATCAAGAAGCACTTTAATCCAAGGCCCTGGCTGAAGGAGGTGCCAAATGCAGAGAAGAGAAATTGGGTGAGCTCAGGGTAACAGGCAGTCACTGATCTAGAGCAGAGTCAGGTTAATCCTCTTAGAAGTATTTCAATCAGCCACACCGGCGGAGACTAGATACCAGAGAAGAGATGCAGGAGGGATACATTTGCCACACAGAGGTCACACCCATTCATTTACAAAATTGTTCCCCAGGCGAGCCTACCAGATTAGGCTTTGCTGCAAGAAATAGTTCGCAAGCAACGGAGAGCATATTGGCACAGTAGGAGATTCCCTAAACTAAGTAAGTGTTTCCTGAATGATATGATAAGATATGGCATTTATAACATGCCTACACACAAGTGTTTCAAGGCGCAATGATGAGAGGAGAGGACACGTTTAAGAGATTCACTTACAACTGCTTCCCTATTTTGGTGCCTTTACATAGAGTCTAGGTCCCCGAAACACATCCAACAGATGACAATGGGATTTTTCATGAAGATAAAAGGGGCAATGTTTACCCAAGCTTTGCCAGAAAATAGGTAGACTTGACATACACTCATCAGCTACTCGGAGGTGAAAGTAATGAACAGGGCAATGGACATGAGTTCCTTCCAATATGTTAAGACCTAGACTGACTCTTATTAACGGCAAAGCTGTATTAATGAGAGGAGATATGAAGAAGGAAGAAATAGTAAACTCTTCCTCTAAATGTTCACATCTTAACAACAGCCACTGGCCATCCATCCAGACACTGCAGGAACACACCTCCTTGGATATTCTCTACATGCACGAAACACCTTGCAGACCCCATCCACCACACCAGAAATCTCTATTCTATTCACGGCATGGGGCAGAAATGATCGTCAGTAATGGACGGGGGATATAACAAAGGGGGCATAGGCTTCTGACAGCATTACTCTGTTACCCTCCTACTAGGCACATTTTCTCTTTGTAGCAACTTTCCCTCCATTTCTATGGACCACCAGACTTTTTGCTTTTCTTTGTACTTTGTCCTGACTGTTTCCAGTGAAATGAAGCCTTCAGCTTCACCCCACTGCACGTTTGCTCATTGTTATGGGGAAACTGACCAGTCCTTAAGTCTGTCAGTACTGGGAAACTATGTTTCCCTTTTCTTTTTACATTGTAACTATTTTTTGGGTAACGCTTTATCATTGTACAATGCATTTAATAATGCAGAGCAATGGAGTTTCTTTTGTATGACCCTAGGTCACACTCAAAGGTTTTTTGTGGTTATTTTAGATGTGCCTAATGGCAAACTGGTGGCAGCAGTTACTTTCTGATGATTTTTACTGTACTTTTTGTTAGCCTTACCACATTTACTGCATTTGGCTACTAACAGTGGCTAGCATCCCAACATGGCTGTGCCATAAGGTTTTTTGTTACTTGCCCATTTTGTCCTATTGCTTTCTTCCTGCCTTGCCAGGTCAGGAAAATCCTTTTATGGTCACACACTTGCCTGGGAAAGGCTAATGCAGGGCCATGTGCGTGTGTTCCCAGGAAGTGGGCTGGGACTGTCTGGTCCCAATCCACAAACTGGTTTCTGTATGTCTAGAGAGTATGCATGAGCTACAACATCAGTGGTCCTGATTGGACCACTGCCGGGGTGTGTGTGTGAGGGGCAGATATTCCATTGTGTGAGCTGAGTTTCTGTCTCACCTGAGTTTCTGGATAAGAAGAGGAGTCCTGCAGCCATGCACCAGAGGTCCTGGAGAGACCCTGTGAGGAGCCAAGTATCCTTCCCAGCTGCGAAGCTGTCAGAAGACCTATGGACCCGTCCTAAAATGGCCTGGCTACCAACATTTGCTGCAGTCTCGGTGGAGCCATGTCTATACAGTGATCTTTAAAAGGCCTGTGGTGGTACTTTGGTCCTTGGAGTAGTGGGAACAACCATTCCCGATGTCTGTTCAGTGCCTAGTCATCTGGAGTATTCAGAGGTGTCCCCGGGACCATGCTCTAGACTGACCAACTCCAGTTTGGGCTACCGTGGTAGAAGCATTGTAGTTCTATGTTTTGGCTTGGAACGTTGGAGACCCTCAGCTTGATCTACCAAAGTCCATCCTGCGATGTTTCGTGTGTTCCAGCTTCAATTGAACCGGAGATAGGAGGCCAACTGACCGCAAATACTGTGTCCCCTCTGGTTGCTGTGCGTTGACAACTTTCATCAAAACCGGCTTTCCCGCATCTGGTCCAGTGCCTAGAGTAGTGCTGCATTTGTGTGAGACGCATTCATCAACAGGAACAGGTTGCACCAGCTTCTGAATCCAACCGGGACATCTCTTGCACCCGCGGCTGCTAGGCTCTTGTGACCGGAAAGAACAGCTGGAAAACTGACCTCTGATGACCTGCCAAGTCTGAAGAGAAACCAGAGTATGGGGGGTGAGTTACAGCAATACTTACATGTGCCCGCCCCCCTCCCTCCATCTCCACCTGTAAAGGTTTTGAACACTTTTGAAAGGTTTTACATTTGTTTGGCTTTGGCAAAACCTGTTGCCAAAAGCCCTTTGAAAGCTGGGAACAGTTTTCTTTGCTACAATACATCCTATTCTGACTTTTGGAACCTTTCTTCCATCCACAAAATCCTCCTCCAACACAAAATCCTTATCTGCACCCTGTGCGCCCACACCCGCAACTTTAGACCCTGAATTGTCATTCTTGCGTCCTTACCAGTATGCTTAACATAAATTGATCAAATTATCATTATTTATAGAGTAACAATACAAAGTATAAGCCCATTTGAGTGAGACTTTCTCTATGGACAGTGTTCAAAAGTGATTTGCTTAAGATCACACAATGAATGAAGAGTGGAATCTGGGGATTTGAGCCCCGTCTTCCTGGTTCCATAGGTCCAATTGAGAAAGCTGGTCTTTATGTTCTCCTATTCCATCCTCAATATTAGAAAAAAAAATGTGTTAAATCTTTCTTTTCCTGTACAGAACTGAAACACATGTGCGTCCCTTCAATAGAGTGAACGCATTTCTTTTTTTACAAAGAGCCATATTGCGGGGGTAAAAGGTGGGTATCTCTGATCGCCACCTCTTACCATCTTACCCATGTAATGCATCAAATGGCCACAACTGACCCTTTTGTGCATACACAAAGTCAACAATAGTGATATGAGCCACTACTGTATATAATCAATTTCTTCCTTCACATCGCTTGTCAAAATGGCTCCAAAATAAATGTTAAAAACAACTTTTTTCCATTACCGGCATATGAGGTGGTATTTCTGAAATAGCACTGGAGGTATTCAGGAAATACCACCTGTGCTGTTGGTAAACTTTCAGTAGGGTGAATTTTCTGAAATACCACAGACAGAGCTGGCACCTTTCTTCCGTGATATTAAAAATTCTTCCCAACTCTCAATGACCCCCTTAGTTTGTAGTCTTCTAATAATTAATACCTGAATAATACATCTTTCTATGTGTTATTTTCAACTGTGTCCAATCGTAAGTACCACAAACAGTCCAACAGCTATTTCTATAACCACTATACAAGTAACATCCATGGGTGCCATCAGGTGCTATTAAAATACTTTTTGTATGAACACACTGATGATCAAGAAATTCACCAGAACAAATGGTGAAAGCATTCATCCAAAATCAAACCGAGGACAAACTCTAATAAGATATAGACCCTTAGTTCCTTGGCAAGTAGGAATCGTGATAGGCTGCTGTGGATTGTAACAGACCAATGGTGTATGGGTAGCAGTTGTGCAACATTACCATCCAGGGTCACAGAACCTGGTATTTTAATACATACATTGCCACTGGACAGCATGGACATGCCCCTGCAGCCTAGACTCTTCTCCCTCTCACTCACTGTGGAGGCCCATGTGTAGGGCCACCCAGGCACATCTACACCATTGCTGAAATAAAGACGAATGCCTAGCCCCATCTACCCAGAATCTGAGCAGGCTTTGCAGCACTCAGTTTCTTTGTGGCAGGCCAGATTCTGAAGGATCAATTATTTATTTTAAATTTTGGCACTCTGGCCCATGGGGCAATAGCACAGCCAGCCTAGGGGGCAACTGCCCATTTTCCCCCTTAACAGTCTGCCCCTGGCTACATATATGTTTTTTATTATGAGTGTTGCGTGATAGTATTACTTGCTTATAGTCATTTTTATAGTGTGTGCTTACCCATAAATAAATACAGTATTTTTATAACTATCTAAGTGTAATCTTTGATTACTTGCCTCGTGGACTCATTGTGGACCCATTACCAGGCTCACCCTTCCTGAGACGTAGCCTTGACCACGCTCCATGTTACCTTGATTGGTTTGGCTATAGCTCCCAGAGTTTTCCTTGTTCACTAACTGGCAGGGTCGGATTGGCCCCTCGGCCCGTGGCCGTGCCAAAATCGTCTGTGAGGATTGGGGGCCGGTTTTTGCCCATGCCTGGCCCGGTTTGGGCAAAAAAAATAATTTGAAAAAAATAATAATTTTGAATAAATAATATTTATTTTGGAAAAAATAAATAACACCTGCAACGGCATAATTCATCAAAGCAAGGTAACACCTTTTACCTTGCTTTGATGATTTATTTGCATGCATGATGTGTGCATCATAAATTATGATGCATGCATCATTCACATGCTGTTGCAGCATGCAAAGTTGAGGGGCCGGGCCGGTGGTTGTCACTGTGCCGCCACTCCAGGACTCATAGTGTCCCTTGGAGTTGCTGTGCTGTTGAAATAGTGATAAATATGTATTAGTGATATTAGTGATAAACAACCAATTTTAGAGTACAATAAGCATCAATTTCGGCTATGTATTTTGCCTTTCGCAAGTTGCAGTAATAGTATGGGCTCACTCCGCACTATTACAAGGTCCCCTCGCGGGACCCGCTCTGGACATCTGGTTTTTCCAGACGTCCATATCGGGTCCCGCGAGGGGACCAGGGAGCTAACAACGGGCCTGTTATTGACAGGCCCGTTGTTAGCTCCCTCCCCATTCCCACTGAGTCATATGGGGGCTCGAATGGGAATGGGGAAGGAAATACCGGGCCCTCGAAGTCGGAATGGCCCGGTATTTCCCCATTCAGGGAACCAGGACCCGGACACGATTTTGGAGGCAGCCATGGTGCTAACAGCACCATGGCTGCCTCCAAAGTCGTAATGAGGCCCTATGTTTTTTTTCTGCCGTTGTCTCTGTTACGATCATCACAAGACATTCCATCTCGGTGTCCTCGGTCACTGGACAAAATCCTTGTGCCTAAAAGCTTCTGTACAGTGTAGAAATATTTGGCCATAGCACATCAAGTGGCCATTTATTTTATTGTGCCACAATTAATGCTTTGTTGTAATGTGTCTATTTTCCCATGTCCCTGGCATGTTGTTCAGGATGTTTGTTTGCATGTATGCGGTAACGGGTGCTCAGAGTATGGGATGTCCTGTGAGTGCGCTGCTTTCCCTATTTTGCCAGCCTCTGAAGCCTGAAAGTAGATGCATGCAGGCTTGACATGCGGCCAACTTTACACCAGACCTGCAGATGAACTTAACTGGTCTGCTGTTAAATCTCAGTTACCAGTTTAATGGTATCCACTGCAGAATAAATGCTAATTTTACTATAGCCGCCATGATAGCTCAGTGGGTTGAGCGCTCACTGCTGCGATGTGTGTGTGATCTGCAGGTACGAATCACAGCAAGACCATCTCAGCCTTTCATTCTTTTTAAGTCGCTAAATGAGTACCAACACAGGCTGGGTGATATTGTATGCATATTTGTTCTATAAAAAAGAGCTTAAGCGTAAGTGCTATACAATAACATTATCATTTGGCCTTGGACGTCTGCTTGCATTCACAGTAATTTGACAATATGGATCTATGCACACAGATATTAATGATACATATGGTGATCCATTCTTGTATGAAATGTATATCATATTAATGAAATCATAACCATATTTTTCTTAGTGTGCATAGGAACAATGCTATTTGATGCCACTTCCTGTTTTGTCAAGGGGTGAAAGGTTGTGTTTCATTGCTTCCCGGGGTGTCACTTTGGGGTGGGGTCAAATTACATCACTTCTGGTGATTTCATCAGAGGTCAAGGGTCGTGAGGCGAGGGGTGGGCCACTTTTTTTTGGGTGTCCGGGCCTATTTCTTGTCCCAGACTGACCCTGCTAACTAGGTTGGCCTCCCACACATCTGTCCACTAGGCCAGAGTGTAGAAATCCAGTCGAACACCTCCCCAACTCCTCTCTCTGCTATACCCGACAAGACCCAACCGTATATTTGTTAACTGTATTAATGCAAATACTTGCCATGGCAAAAATATATTCTAGATGTATCCATGTCTTACTGTCACCAAATGCACGCTTACCTATGTGCTGACGCACCTCGCCATCACTTCCTGGCCAGCCTGCACCAGTAAATAATTGAAATGTTGTGAATGTTAAATGTTAAAGGTATTTGTACCGCGCACCGTCACCAACGGAGTTGGTCCCCAAGCTCTGGCGGATCTGTAAATGAGAAGGTGGGATGGGTTAGTAGGTGAAGCGGGATTAGGATAGTGAGAGCATTGGTGTTCTGTTGGCAGCTTCAACTTGGTATACACCCGATGCTGAACTTTCGTGCGAGTATTGGGTCGATGCCAGTCCTCGTGTGCTGTTGGTGTTGCTTATGTGTTGTTGCGGTGTTGTGAAGTGTGTACCGGTTGTTGTTTGAGAGATGCTTGTGTGAGATGTTTGAGTGAGATATGTTTGCAGAAATGCTGAGTTATTTTGTTAGAGGTGGAGCTGTGCCTCTCTAAGAACAGTGAGCAAGGGGTCCCCGTCTGGATTCCCCTGGTAACTTTGGGTGAGATCCAAAGTTACTTAATAAGCGAAACAAGGGGGTTTCTGGGAATCCCTCTACCAGCACGAGCACAACCCATTGACCTGTTCTTGGGTGGATGGCCCCTGGGAGAGACTCTACCAAGTCTTTAGCTCACTGTCCCTTTCACAGAGGAGACATTTCCCTGCATATCAGTCTTTGTCCTGCCCAGGCGGAGTCCAGCACCGAAATGCTAGGCAATTCTCCTCTGAACAAGAGTACCAACAGCAACCCCATACACGTGTTTCAGCCTTGTTGGGCATCATCAGTGAGGTGGAGCTGTGACTCTCTAAGAACAGTGAACAAGGGGTCCACGTCTGGATTCCCCTGGTAACTTAGAGTGAGACCCAAAGTTAATTAATATGCAAAACAAGGGGGGTTCTGGGAATCCCTCTACCAGCACGAACACAGCCCATTGACCTGTTCTTGGGTGGATGGCCCCTGGGAAAGACTCTACCAAGTCTTTAGCTCACTTTCCCTTTCACAGAGGAAAAATGTCCCTGCATATCAGTCTTTGTCCTGCCCTGGGGCAGTCCAGCACCGAAATGCTAGGCAATTCTCCTATGAACAGCAGTACCAACAGCAACCTTGTTGGGCATCAACAGTGAGGTGGAGCTGTGCCTCTCTAAGAACAGTGAAGGCACTCTGACAATGGACAGTGTTGGCTGCCTGAATGTTTGCTTCTGGAAAAAGTGCCTGACCAACCACATAAATACACTGAACCCATACATCCACGTGCACTCAAATACTTAGAAGCTGATCAGCACGCAGGGTCCGATGTTCTTCTGATCTGCAACAGCACAGCTAACTTACTCTTCCCACCTCTCTTTTTTGCAGGACGCCGCTCCAAGAAGCAGCCCAAAAATGGCAGCCGGTCTGAGTGCCACTGCATGTTATATATGCAGCCCTCCGGTAGGGCGCCAGTGCTTAAGAACCAAACCGCGAAAGGCCACGCTTAGTGTGGAAGTTTAGGTCAAGCTCTCACCTGCCTATGTAGTAGGCAGCCTCCAGACCCTGAACAGCCATCACTGAGCAAAGACCCCCTAGGATAGACAGTGCAAGCTCTCGCTGTCTACAGACCGAGATGGCTACCTGACCTGCTAGAGAAACTCATAAACTGGCTGCGTTGCATGTAATGGTAAATGTGCCAACAGGCGAGCGTGCTATATGTATTTATTTATTGGATATCGATTGACATTCCGCCCCATACAACTGATGTATGCCATGGGACATTAATGCACCACCGGCACACAATATCACCAAAGAGGGAACTTATCGCCATACTTTGCATATTATCAAAAGGGACTTTTTGGCCATGTAGTAGTAAAAATCATGGGCATGAAAAAAAATGTGCATCCGGATATTATGCCCAGTGCACATTTCTATAAGAAAGATCAAAAGAGGGTGTGGGGGGGGGGGGCAAGTGTCTGTCTTGGTTGGAGGAAAAATCATTTCAAAATTGGGGAGGGGAGAACAAGACCTTTGGGAATGAGCAAGTTAGTACTAGCAAGAAAATCCCTCCTTGAAAGCCAGAATGGCGCAACGCACTCAAGCGAATCCCTCCGAAAAGCAGGCCTGTAAACACAATGGAAACACGAGCCTTATCTCCAGCAATCCTCCCATGCGTGACATCTTGACTTTCCCAGCTATGCCGGCATTCCACGGATCACATTCCTTGGCTGCAGCCTTCCCTTCCCCCTGCGGAGGCCCAAGGGCCGCTCCCAGGACTGCTGCTGCTATCTCACGCTACCAGGCCTCGATCTCCCTCTCTCTGCAGCCTCCCTTCGCGGGTCTTCCCTGCTCTCCCACTTTGGTTCCCACACATGTACAGAATGCTCGCTCGCCTATGACTCATTGTAAGTTCAAAACTTGCTTTGCCTTACCTCATAGAGGTTATAAGAAGTGCCTATGGCTTTAAAGCAGGAGCCCCGATGTTTACCGTTCGATGAATATCTGTCGCTATGAGCCTGCACGTTCATGTTTTTTGTCGAGCGGCTTTGGGAATCCTCGTTTAGGCCTCTCTGCGCCTTGCGAAAACATCCTGTCGCCGTTCAGATTGAAAAAGACGGAGCGCACAACTGCGAACAGAGAGTAATTACAGCTGGACCACCCTGGACGAAAATCCCAATCTAAGGTGGATGCTGACATGAACCCTCACATGCGCACAATCACACTGTTGCCGGAAATGATTTTGTTTCGCTTAAATACATATCCGGTCATCCTAACAATTCGAATAAGGAACTTCTTGTCTGTACTCACCTGAGGGGAATGCTTAACCTACACCGTCAAAGCGTATATTGTTTTAATTTATAAACTTTAGGAGTTGTTAATACTTGGCGAAAATCGAATCAAATACGAATTTTAAACATGGAGGGGGTAGAGAGAGTGGGGCCAGGCAGAGGCGGATCTAACGGTCGCCAGGCAGACAAATGGCGACGGGGCCCCTGTCCCAGGCCCCACCCCTTCCACACAGCAAAAGGCCCTTTCTGTTGTGATGTCACTCCAGTTCGAGTTCAGTCGTGTGTGCGTTTGTTCTGCGCTTCTTTCACAGTGTCAAAAGTTTAGCCTAAAATTGTGAAAGAAGAGCAGAACTGTTTAGGGTGTGCGTTTGTTATTTTGGGAATGGGGATCAGGCCACCAGGTATGAGTTACATGTTGGCTGTGTTGGAGGCAGGGCACCGAGTATAGGCCAAGTTTCTTGTCTTATTCGCTAGCGCCGCGGTTTCCTTCCCTAAGCGCTACACTACAGTCCGAAGCCGTGAAGGGGACTCAATATCTTGGTGGGCTTTTCTTGTGAAAAGCACCATGAGCTGGGGACAATCATGAATGAGAAAGCCTCACTCCAACCCACTCCCCCATCACGACCTGCACCAGTGAAGGGAAATGCCTGCCTTTGGCTGGATGGAGTGAACACAGGCTGCGGCCCCGTACAGTGCCGCCTGCACTGATGTGCGCCCTGAAGTTGGGGGCTGCCCCAAAGGAAGCCCCAGGACAGGGACCGTCCCTGGCCTGGTGAGTCAGAGACTCAGGGCCTGGCTCAGAGGGGAATTCATGGACCGCAGCACTACGTATAGCAGCTGCACGGCTCCCCTGCAGCACACAGGCTGCCCTCAGGGGCCCACCTCGTTACCTCTGTGGCTCTCTAACTGAGTGTGTTTCTCTATCTTTCTTGTCCTGCCCGCCTTCTTCTCCCTTCCCCTCCATCGCCCTATCTCGTTTTTCATCTGTTTCTCTACCATTCTCTCACCTGTGTTCTTCTCTAACCCCATCGCCCTTCCCCCACGACTTCCTCTTCCATCCTATGTTCCATCTTTCTTTCTCTTTACTCACTTTATATAACATTTCTTACTACCTCTCCCAGCCTCCCTGTCTTTACTTATATTTCTTTCTCCTTCGTTCTCATCCCTTCATCTCACTTCTCCCTTGGCCCTCTCTGTCTCCCTCGCCCCTCTTTCTCATCGTCCTGCTCTTGTGACCACACTTAACTCCGCCCACCCAAAGCTCCGCCTCCATGACCCACCCACCTAGGGCCCACACCAGGTGCTCCCCACGGGCCCTTTGCCTTAAATCTGCCACTGGGGCCAGGGTGGGTGCACGTGGGTAGATAGATTTTGGGTTGGGAGGGTGGGGGTAGATAGAGTTGGAGTAGGGTGGGTGCTAGAGCGAGTTGGTGTAGGGTGGATGGGGTAGAGAGAGTGAAGGAAGGGTGGGGGTAGAGAGAGTGGAAGTAGGGGAGGGAGGGTGGGGTAGAGAGAGTGGAAGTAGGGGAGGGAGGGTGGTAGTAGGGTGAAAGGGTGGGGGAAGAGAGAGTGGAGGTCGGGTGGGGGTCATTAGAGGGAGTGGGGTAGGATGGGTGGGGGTAGAGAGAGTGAGGGCAGGATAGGTGGGGGTAGAGAGAGTGGGGGTATGGTGGATGGGTGGGGTAGAGAGAGTGGGGAAGGGTGGGGGCAGCGAGAGATGAAGCAGGATAGGGGAGTGAGGGTAGAGAGTGGGGGTGGGGTGGGGGAATGGGTGGGGGTAGAGAGAGTGGGGTGAGTGCTGATAGTTGGTTGGGGGCACAAAATATGAAGAACAAAGCAGCCTGGGAAGAACTCGTCAAAAGTAGCCCAAAATAGCCAAAACAACTCCAAACAGCACATCTAAAGGGGGTGGGTGGGTGTTGGTGGTAGAGAGAGTGGGGATGGGGGTAGAGAGAGTGGGGATGGGGTAGAGGGTTAGCCTCGGGCAGACCAAAATAACAGACCTGCCTCAAAAATAGCCCAATAATAACCCAACTGTGTGCAAAATAGCACAATATTTCAAATTTATAAATCACTGTCATGCTTTGTGCATCCCCAGCACCTGTTCCCAATAGGCACTGGGGAATGTGACTCATTTATGCACATTTCAAAGCCCATCATTTGGGAATTAGGGCTGCTCACTGAAATGCCCCTTGAGTATTTCAAATGTGCGATGGGTGTCAGACATGGCATGTCAATGCCAGCATCGATGATGCGCACATTCAAATGCTCTTTGAGAATATGGCACATCTTTTAGGCACACATTTATTTATTTATTTTAATTCTTAACAAGGCGCTGCATGCCCATGGGCCTCAGAGCGCACCAAATGAAACCAGGATGAGAGACAGCAGACAAGCAAAGGCTAAGGAAATCAGAGGACGAGTGAAGAAAAGCAATTAGTCAACTAAATCGAAGAATAGGGTACAATCGAAATGATGAAATGCGCTAGCGTATCTCATCATTTTCACCAGTTTGTTTTTGGTTTGTTGAAAATTTGGCCAAGATTCTCAAAAGACTAATGCGGAAGAAATGACAGTTCACAGACTCAAGCGGTTGTCCTGACATGCCGCTCTCTGGCAAAGAAGGATAAGCAGGCCACTTCAGGGAGCAAGAGCGTCCCCGGAAGAAGAGCTGGTGGGCCACCAGATGGCTAGTGAGGTCAGAGGAAATGTGGGAGCTGAGGAGGAAAGAGAAATGGATGCTTGAAGGCATAGAAGGCAAGCATGGGGGTTAGCAAATAGCTATGCCAGCATCACAGATAAAGGGTAGGGACAAAAGAAAGAGGTGCTGCCCTCTTGGGGGTGTGGGCAAGAACAGAAGCCTACTAGAAGGGTAAGGTATTAAAGCAAAGAAGTCATGAAAGACTCATCAGAGGCCTCGGAATGTAGTATGGCCTCGAGGCACCTGGTGGCAGCTTGCCAAAAGAGTTAAGGAAAAGTGTGTGCTCTATGCCCAATGCACCAGGGTGCGAGAAGAGACACGAATTGACCAGGCGTGGCAGTTTTGCGATAGAGTGAAGAAAGAGCATGGCATGGGGCAGCCAACTCACAAGGAGAAGAGCTGTGGTGGGCTGGAGGGGGGATCATGGATTCAATCAAAACCATACAGTTACCGACATGGCGAAGAGAGGGAGAAGGAGGCAGGGGTGGACTGGGAAGCAAAAGAGGCCCTGGAAATAATGTTAAAAGTGGCCCCATGTTACACAATTTCAGCAATCCCAACCCTTTTCCTATGTGATAATTTGGAAATGCCACACAAAAGAGGCCTGCCTGGAAATCTCCAGAGTTCCCAATAGGCCAGTCCAGCCCTGGAGGGAGAGGCTGAGGAGGAACATTTTGATGAGGATGGAGAGCCCTGCCTGGAGTAATTTAGAGGGCATGTTGCCGATGGTAGCAGTGGGAATGTGCCCCAGATACAACTGTAGAGAGTAACGAAGGTGATACAGTCAGTGTGGGGTCCACAGGATGCATAGGTCAGGTCTCATGGAAATAAGGCATGGGACGAGTTTATCCAGGAATGAGGTGAATTGGGGCAGTTGGCGGGGGTCCTGTTTGCAGGAAGTCTCTCACTGAAACATTCAGGCCGTTTCAGACACACGGGAGAGAATAGAGGAGGGGGGAATGCAGGGGGTCGGGGACACTCTGGTGTGCTGTGGGGTCTGACATGTATGACAAACTCAGGGAGGCGCAGAATGTCATTGAGGGCAAGGCAGTGCAACCCCTTGGCAAGACGGATTGCAGGCTTGGTAGCATCAGCCAGGAGATCAGGAGACCCCTAGAACTGGGGTGAGTAAACATAGAAGAGGTTGCATAGAAGCATGGGACAAGTTCATGGGAAGAAGGGAGCAGGAGCTAGGGAAACATGGGAGCACGGCTAGTGAGCTGATGGGTATCCCGTTGTTTAAACACATACATTTACTTTGAAGGCATTACTTCTAATTATGTATATTTAGTTGTGGGTTATGATATGATATGATCAGCCATTTATAACGTGCCTATACACAAGTGTTACTAGGCCTGACAAGACATGGACGGGGGAGTGGGGGACGATGGAGGACAAAACTACGATCTTACTAGGTCTTGTATCATTCTGATTGCGCAAGTGTGGGAAGGAGGGGTGGGGAGAAGTGCCAGTGGGAAGAAGGGAAGGGAAAAGTGCAGGTAACTCAATAAGTGCTGCCGGAGGGTGGCTCATAAGTGCAGAAAGACAGGGGACTGTAGGGTTAAAGATACAAACCCTTAAGTGCTGGGGGAGCCCAGAGGCAGTGCGAGTGCAACTGGCCATGCAAGAGCCTGGGCCTGAGTTAAGGTGGGAGGCCAGCTGACCAGTATGCGCAGCAGTGAGGGACATCAGCAAGGGAGAGCAAGAGAGAAAGCGGAAGCAAAAAGGAAGGTCTTGAGTTGCTTCCGGAACCAGAGGTGGTTCTACTCAAGTTTGAGAGAGGCAGGGAGGCTGTTCCAGAGGGAGGCCCCAGCAGAGGAAAGAGATCATCCCCCCACTCTCTGCCTAGAGAAGCGTCTGACCCTCAGAGAGTTGGAGTTGGATGAGCGGATGGCTCAAGAAGGAAGATGTTTAGGAAGAGAAAGTTTGAGGTAGTGTGGCACCCGGCACCAGAAAGCCTTGTGGACGATGCAAAGGGTCTTGAATTTGATCCTTGCAGCCACAGGGATCCAGTGGAGAGATTTCAGAGCTGGAGAGATACGATCCCTGGGCTTGAGGCCAAGGACAATTCTCATAGTCCTGTTCTGGATAAGTTGTAACAGTCGAAGAGTAGAGACACGCAGATTTAGAAAGAGGCTGTTACAATAGTCCAGCCTAGAGAGGACCAGGGATCTGGAGAAAGTGAGCTTCTGGGGAGAAGTGAGAAAAGGCAGAATACCTTTGAGGAGGTGCAGTTGATAGTGTGACCTCTTAGAGACATCAGAGATGTGAGCAGAGAAGGAGAGAGTGCAGTCAAAGATGACACCAAGATTCTTAGCCTCACTGGAATTATTATATTCTGTATTTATTCATTACAAAACTTAATAAAAAAAACCTTAACAGAAAAAAGTCTACTCTACTACACACCGAGCACAAACAGTATTTGCATATACATAAAGAGAATTTATAACATACACAAGAGAGTACTGCCCACTGTAGTGCAAACACAGCGATATTCAGAAATGGAAAGCACAGGCAGGATGAATAAAACATAACTCTTTTGGTGTTGGAGACACCCAGATCCTTGGCATTTGCGAGTTCCTTCAACTTTTCCATGTTGCACCTGCTCCAGGATTCTTCTGCGCAAATGTTCATGTCGAAAGTTTAAAACCTATCGACACAGAGACTTACACAGAAGAATCCCGGAGCAGGTGCAAAACGGAAAAGCTGAAGGAAATCTGCTCTGATGGGGATCTGGGTTTCCCCACCACCAAAAAAGAGTTATGCTTAATTAGTAATGCTTCACTGAGTCCCAAAAGTATCCCACCTTTTGACACCTTTCCCTAAAACAGTTTTTCAGTACCCACGCTGTGGGGTTCTGGAAAGCTAACCTAGTTGACCTACAAGGGGTTTTTACACTTTGGTCTAAAAAAACGCTTTCTGTTAGGCTGAGCACTAAGACTTAGTTGTAAAGAATCCAGGACTTGGTGGGTGGTACAAATAAAATTGACTTTAAATAAAGTTGGCAAGTAATTGAATGTCCACACTGATGCATACAAATAATATTATTTATTAAGAAAAGCACACATGCATTAAAAGCCTACACAACTACACACTAGATCAGGGGTCTGAAACCTTTGGCTCGCCAGATGTTTTGGACTGCAACTACCATCAGCCCTAGGCAGCATATTCAATGGTGAGCGATCATGGGAGTCATAGTCCAAAACATCTGGCGAGACAGAGGTTGCAGGCCTCTGCCTGACTGGAGAAAAACAGTATCTACATGAACACATACACAAATGGTAACCCACATAAGGGACATCTCCCCACTTTAATGCACACACAGTGATATTTAGTAATGCAAAGCAAAGGCAGTACTACATAAACTGAAGTGGGAAGGAAAACACAATAAACATGGATAAACAACCAATACACTACATGCACAATGCGTTGATTATGTGACCTCACACGGGGAACAGCAGGCACAATTTTAAAGGTGGTAGAACCCAGGCTCCAAGCAGTCCCCTGTTTATGGCATTGAACAGTAGTTGCAGGTTTGAGTGCCATGAGCATTGGATGTGCAGAGTCTCGAACCTGCAGGCAAGACGGTATCCAGGCAGAAGCAGGGCCACTTTTCAGTATTGTCCAAACACTGGGGAGTTCCAGTGATGCTTCTGAGGTCCAGAAAGAGCAGGAGAGCTGTGCAAATCTTCAGACTGGTTAGGTGCCTTGGTCTAAGAGAGGACAGCACCCAGTAAAGGTCTTCTTCTGTTCACTTGAAGATGGTCCAAAGGTCCCCTGGCAGATGACCTTTGCAATGATTGTCCCGAGCTGTAGGTCTCTGGTTCCAGACCCTCTTCTTATATCCTAAATCCAAGATAGGAGCAATCCTAGATTTCCAAAGGCAAGGTCCTGCACCATTCAAACTGACAGTGGCTGTTCAATAATGCATAGCCAGCTGCCTAGCAACAGATATCCCCTGGCTGGAATGTGGATTTGGACCAAACAGCCCTAATGTCCAGTTTTTAGCAGTTCAAAACAACACAGCACTGACCGGGAGCCCTTGTCCAGACCCCTCAAAAGCATGTACCCTTTTCCAGCCTAAAAGGGCAGGACACTGGCCAAAAAGCAAGGTGGTACAAATAACATGACTTATTCCATGCAGTGGTAGATGTGTACTGAATAAGGTAGTGGAACTGTGGTCTCGGCAGGGAGAGGGTAGGGGAAGCATATTGCAACATGTGATAAGGTGTTGCGGACGGGCATTCCAATAGTGACTGGTAACGAAGGCCCCTGTTACAGCTTTACACTTTCACAGGGACATGAATGGGTACACTCCCTGTGTAGATTGGTGAATATGGTCACACTAAAACACTTGTGTATAGGTGCGTTATAAATGCCACATCATATCATATCATATCAAAAGGTAGAGGAATGGTAAACAGAAAAAATAAAAGTAGTACAACAGCGCTCCCGACTCGGTCACTGGATCCATGAACAGCAGCCATTAGGAGGATATAGCACTCAAAAGGGCATTGTTGTTGTAAAAATATGGAACTGGAGGGGGGTGTCTATACTCCTGCTCCCTGTATGGCAGAGGAGAGGCACAGAGGACCCCAGCCAAGATTCTCCATTGGTATCGTGGCAAGCAATCAAGGCTCAGCTTTCAGGAGGTGATGCGGACTGGTTCTTAAGTATAGTGTAGCCCCCAATCATCCACTGTATTAGTTAAAACACATCTTTATATAATTAGGGTTCAAGGTTATATACATAATCACAATAACTCACTTTGTGCTCAGTTAATCTACAATGGCAAATAAATACACAGTTCTACGTGGTAAAACAATTACTATCAGATTTAATTAAAGTGCATCAACTGGACTTGGTTTAAATGTCACACAAATCAAGTAATAAATAGAACCAACAATAGACATAGAAGCAAAGTAGTTGGTTAGAACAATTGGCAGAATACTGAGCCCCTACCACCAGGCACAGTTCTGTATGAGGATCCCCCTACCTAGGCAACCTGTAAATAAAGATATATCGTACAAGCCCAGTCCACATATTGTTCACAAGAGTCTTATTTCCTTCTAAATAGTTCTACAAACCCAATGTACCTGCAATAGCAGAAGTCAACATCGGGTCGTCGACAGATCCGTCTTGAGCGGCTCCCTTTAAAGCATTGACACGGATCGTCGAGATCCCATGATGAGAAAGGTTGAAGACTGTCGTTGCGGCAGCAGCTTTGGTTCTTGTGGTGCTCGTTGAAGATCGGTCGAAAATGTCCTGCAAGCTGAGGCATGTGGTGCACCTCAATGATGATTGTTCGTTGCCGCAAAGAGTCAATGAAGAATTTTGGCCCAGCAAGGGCGTTGGGTCGTCCGCGTCTGCCAACTGGATGGGACCACGGTTGGCTTCAGTAGCTTCGTTAGCATCTCTGAGGTCTTCGGGTGGTGGGAAACCCACTGGCGGATTCTTCTCAGTTGTTGGCAGCCTTGACTTTCTCCGGCAGGATGAAAGCGGTCGACGAGGATGAGCAAGGGAGTCCTTGGATCAAATGTCTTTAGGCAAAGGAGCACTGCAGCTCCGGTCAGCGACGTCGGTCGTCGACGGTGATGGACTTCAAGGTCCGGGCGCTTCTCTTCATGATTCTGCGGTGGTCCCTGTCTCTGGTCGGCAGCCTTTCGTAGGTCTGTCTACCAGGGAGCTTTGGCAAAGGTCAGCGGGTGCACGATGGTCCATCGTAGCTCAGGAAGAGGTCTGCTAGCCAGGTCCGCTCTTCGATCAGTTCCTTGAAGGCACAGCAACTTTCAGATTAGTGAAGGACAGCTGCGGCAGTTCTTCTTCTTCCAGTGGGCTTCAAAGTTAAGCATCAGTTTCAACTTTAGCTTCTGAGCGATTTCTAGCAGTGAGAGGCCCCCAGATACACTGTTGATTTCCCATTCACTCTGCTGGGTCACACTCAGGCAACCAATCACTCAGAAGGGCATTAAGGCAGTCAGGCAGGCAATCAGGCGCACAGTGCATTCAGGTCATTCCTCTCCATCCAGACACTCAGAACACAGAATGTGGATTCGGACAAGCACTGTGCCATTCAGCACTACACACTGCATTCATTCCAGTTTCGGGCAGTGCTGTCACATTCATTGTGTCAAACACCAGATTCTAGACACCCACAACACGGAATGCGTATTCGTCACACACTCCATTCACCTAGGTCCCACCCCACGGGCGTACCCACAACATACAGTCATTGGGAAGGCTCCAGCCGGTCTGGCCTTCCCCACAATACCATATATGGAACTTCCACCCAACTTTAAGTCAGGGTAAGGGACAGAGTAAGGGCTTCCCGGGACTTCGAGAAAAGTAAGGTAACAGGCAATAGAAAGCAAGAGACCACGGGGCCATCTTGTTTCCTATCAGGAATCCACTGATTCCAATGACAGGGCCTGGGCATCCCAAAATGGAGGATGCACAGGGCACCTGTCAATACAGCACAGAGCTGTCACCAGCCCGTACCCTGCTTGGTGGGCCACACACAGGTGCCCAAAAACATACACTAGGAGTACAGGGTCGTACTCCCACCCATGGGTGCCATAAGGGTATCCCAAGGGTCTGTTCACTAAACCAAATTGAGGAAGAGCCGCACCACCAGGAGTCCACATGAACTCCTGCACGGAAAACAAGACAAAACACATGATAACAAGCAATAAAGGACAAGGATTCAGAGGCCCTGTCCCTCTGATGCATTTCCAGCATCACAATCACCCCCAACCCCCAGACTGAGGTTAGGGCGTCTAATCTCCCATGAGATTGACGCTCTCATTCAGATAGTCAACATACCTTCTGGAAAGGCCATCTGCATTATCATGACTCTTCCCTGGTCTATGTTCTATGGTGAAGTCTAGCCCTTGCAGGCTAATGGACTACCTGAGCAGTTTCAGGTTTTCTCCCTTCATCTGCATAAGCCCCTTCAGGGGCTTATGGTCTGTTTGGACCTTGAAGGTAGACCCTGTAAGGTAAGGCCTAAAACGCCTAAGGCTCCAAACTATACTGAAACATTCCTTTTCAACAGTAGCCCACCTAAGTTCTCTACCCTTGAGTTGTCTACTGATGAATATGGTCGGATGGTCCCTCCCTTTGTCATCTAACTGGGACAAGACAGCTCCAATTCCGTTGTCGCAGGCATCTGCCCGGACGATAAAGGGCTTGCTGTAATCAGGCGCACACATCACAGGTGCCCTAGACAGACTTTCTTTCAAGCCAACAAAGGCCCTCGGACAGTCTTTTGTCCAATTAACCTTCTTGGTTGTTTGGGCGAAGTCAGAGCTGTCAGAGGAGCAGCTATGGTTCCATAGTCCGCCATGAAGTTGCGATAATACCCAGTGAGGCCCAAAAAGGCTCTTACCTGGGTTTGTGTAGTGCTGGGGTGCACAACATACGGCCCGCGGGCCATATGCGGCCCGCGGTATTGTGCTTTGCGGGCCCCTGAAGAACAGGACTTTCATAATGAAGTGCGGCCCACTTCAAGCAAAAGAAAACAAAGCTGGCCGCACTTCATTATGAAAGTCTTTGAAGCCTGACATGTTGCTGGCATAGGCGAGGCATCTCAGGAGGGGGGTAATTGCCTTTCTAATTGATGGCCTGTTCCCCTCCTCCCAGACCTCCAGCAAAGTTCTCTTTGCAAGGGCCTTAAAGGTGCTCCTTAGTCCAGCCATCATTCGCGCCTAGCAGGCTCCATTTGCCTGTGTTCTTTCATCTGGCCTGAAAGGGACACCACAGGAAGCAATGGGCCATGAATATCACTGGGGTGGGGGCAATCACTGATAAAAGCAGGCTATGTACATGGTGGGCACACTTTAGTTTACCAAATGTGCAACTTACACTGGTAAAAAAAAAAACAACAAAAGACATTTCCAAACTGAAACATGCTTCTGGAATTTACATTCATTTGTGTCCTTTGAAATGTGTTTATTTTTTTTTGTCTGTCACAAATACCCCGTTGTTTTTGTCCTTTCCTTTGTGTTTTTTCACAGGATACATTTCTAAAGCTGCTTGTCAAGCTGCGTAATCACAAATAAATGCTTCTTTTGCACTGACAAGAGTTATCAGGAAATTAAACTGTGGGTTCATGGGTGCCAATTTTTGATTTTCACTGCGTGAGAAAAATTCCCCCACCCTCGCCCTGATTATAAGCAAGCTAGCAGCCCAACATGTCCCCTGGCCGCATACATTTTATAGCACTTATTTTTATAAGGAATTGCAAAGTCATAGGATTTGCAGCCAGTTTTAAATATATAACATCTTAGCAACAGTCACTCATCCTGCTGAGCTACACTGGCAGCTTTCTTCTGTAGCACCTGTCTATGAGTCATTAATGTATTCAAAAATCACTATTACCAACAGTGCAGTTCATGTCCATGACTTCAAAGTCAACAGTATTTAATCTCCATCCACACCGACTCTGTGCATACATTCTTTGACGGTGCACCAGTGGCACTTCTCCATAATGGGCAAGGTTGCACCAACCTACGGCTCGAGACAGAGAGGAAGGGAGAGGCTGTTCCAGAGTAGGGAGCCAGCCGAGGAAAGAGATCGGCCACCAGCTTGCTGTTTAGAGAAGCGCTTGACACGCAGAGAGTTGGCACTGGAGCAGCATAGAGATCTGGAGGGAGAGTATTTGGTGAGAGCCTATTGTAGAAACCGTGGTCCCCAGCCCCAGAAAGCCTTATGGATGATGCAGAGGGATTTGAATGTAATCCGTGCAGCAAACAGGAGCCAGTGGAGACATTTTAGGGCTGAAGAGATGTGGTCCCCGGGGTTGAGGCCAAGGATAAGTCTTGCAGCTCATTGGAATTTATCCAGTGAGCCATGTCAAAGAGGGGCATTTTGCTTCCCCAACCTTACATGGCCCATTGGGGATGCTGGCTGATGAACTGCATGTGTGTATGTATGAGGGAGAGGCCCCTGAGCCTCCTATCACATACAAAGGGAGATGGGCTCTTAGTCATCAGCGCTCCGGCTCTTAGGTTCATGAGCACGAACCAGGAAGCGCTCTTTGCTCCTTTTTTATGCTACACAGGAGCTGTAGCACTGGGAGGAAACATCAGGACCATGCCAGAAACTACTTTAATTTAAATTATGTATGTCATTATGTGTGCTTGTGTTTTAAAATTATTCCCGGGGTGGTGGGGGGGGGGAGACCCCCTGCGACCCCCAACACCTCTTGATTGGTTTGGGCTCCCTTGCTACGCTCCATCACACTGGCATATTTGGGGGAAATATTTACACCCCTCCAATTTAGTACACAATTTTATCAACACTAGTGCTATAAAGCATGGTAATAAGCAGTATAGAAAAAAACTATATTGGTTATATTTTCTTTCCATGGCCTGTACACACCACCTTTGTATGATGCTTCAAATAAAAGTATTGTAAAAAGTATTGTAAAGAGAACATTCATTTATTGCCCCGGTGACAAAGCAGTGTTGATATTGGGCATTGAAGTCTTTTGTGGCAGTAGTTCTGAAAGCATAGGTGTTTTGTGGTGGCGTGTGGAGTCATGTAGTCAATGTGGGAGATCACTAGTCAGCCACATCTGCACATCTCTTTTTCAGCTGCAGGACAGCCAGTTCTGTTAGGTTATTGCTGCTGGGCGTGCGGGGATGATTCTGTTCTCACACTATTGATAACATGTTGAAGCCCAGGGCCAATTCAGTTTTTCTTCTGGCTTGTTAATAACGTGTACTACAGAATTGAAAGCACAAATAGCAATAAAGACAAGAAGTACACCTCAAAATGCCCATTTGTTCCCCCACATACTTAATATAGATGTCTGGGGGGGTCGTAAATTCACCACGTGCCCCGCCCGGCTACCCCACACAAACAATCTGGCCCCCGGTAGATAGCTTGTAAGGTACATTTGGCCCTCTGGCAAAACTAGTTGTGCACCCCTGGAGTAGTGGGAGTCTCCCAGTCATGTATATCCTGTACCTTACTGGTGAGAGGTTGGATTTGACCCCCTCCTACCTCATGACCAAGTTATGTGACTTTCCCCTGAGCTATCTGGCCCTTAGTGGCCTCGATAGTGAGGTTAGCCCTTTCAGGGCCTGCAACACTTTATCCAAGTGAGTCAAATGCTCCTCCCAAGTGATACTGTAGGCGGCGATGTCGTCTAAGTAGGCCACACAAAAGGCCTCCGGTCCACTGAGTGCATGATTGACTAAACGTTGGAAAGTGGCAGGTGCATTCTTCAACACAAAAGGCATGACCCTAAACTGGTAGAGTCTCTCAGGTGTTGAAAATGCAGTCGTTTCCTTGGCATGGTCCATCAGAGCTATTTGCTAATAGCCTGAGGTAAGGTCAAAGGTGCTCACAAATTTAGCAGCACCTATGGTGTCCACAAGCTCATCAGCTCTGGGCAATGGCTGCGCGTCAGTTTTGGTGACGGTATTGACCGCTCTGTAGTCCAGACAGAACCTCCAGTTCTTGGTACCTGCCTGGGAACTTGCCTTGGGGACAAGGACCACTGGACTGCACCAGGGACTGGTGGAGGGTTCAATAACACCCAGATCCAACATCTTGGTGACCTCAGCCTGGTTGTGGTTCTTAACTGAATCTGACATACGGTAGCACCTACTTTTGATAGGCACACTGTCACCAGTGCCAATTTCGTGCCTACACCACGGTGTAAGGCCTGGTGCCAGTGAGAACAGAGAGGCATACTGCCGGAGCAAAGCCCTGCAGGCCCTCTGCTGCTCTGTCGTCAGATCTGGAGAGAGATGCACTCCCTCCATTGAGCCATCCTGGGGGTTGCTATGCAGCAAATCAGGAAGGGGCTCACTCTCATCCTCTTCTTGCTCTGAAGCCAGCAAGAGACATGAGACTTTGGCTCGCCTATGGAAAGGCTTGAGCCTGTTAACATGGAATACCTGAGGGGCTACCCCAGGGACTCCCATGTCAACTAGATAATTGACTTCGCCCATCTTGGAGATTATCCTGAAGGCTCCAGTCCACTTATCTGCCAAAGCTTGAGGCTTGGTAGGCTCCATCACAAGGATCTCCTGACCTGGAGTCCAATCCACTTGTGAGGCTTTATGGTCATGCCAGTACTTGTTTAATTCCTGGCTGGCCTTGAGATTCGCTGTCGCCTGATCCATCATCTGTGTCATCCTCCGTCCGAGGCCTAACACATAGTCCCTCATTTTCTTGGCAGGACCTGGAGGGGTGGCTTCCAAACCTTCTCTGATCAAGGCAAGGGGCCCCCACACTGGATGGCCAAAGAGTAACTCAAAGGGGCTGAAACCAACACCCTCTTGAGGAACCTCTCTGTAAGTGAACAGCAGGCATGGTAGGAGGAGATCCCATTTCCTCCTTAGGGGCTCTTCCAAAGCGCCTAGCATGCCCTTGAGAGTTTTATTAAATCTCTCGATCGGACCATTGGTCTGGGGATGGTAAGAGGTGGAGAACTTGCAGGTTACCCCGCACTCTTTCCACATGGTTTTCATGTAACTCAACATTAAGTTGGATCCTCTGTAAGAGACAACCTCCTTAGGGAATCCACACCTGCAGTGGGGCAATTACAATGCCTCCAGTCCTGCCAGACAACTGACAAGTGGGGCATTTCCTGCAGTGGAACTCCACTTCTACTCCCACCCGGGGCCAGTAGAAATGGGCAGAGAGCCTTTGCTTGGTCTTCTTGGTTCCAAGATGACCAGCTAAGGGCACCTCATGTGCAAGCTGCAGTAGGAAGGCCTGTAAATCTGGGGTACCACCAACCTCTTGAGGGCACCAAGTTCAGGCTTAGTGGACTCACTGACAAGGAGCGCACCCTCCCAATATATCCGGAATGTCCTAGGCACTTTTCCTAGTGCCTGGGACAGGGCCTGTTTTCTCAAACCCTCGAGAGAGAGTTGCACTCTCTATGACCCTTACAGAAGTCCGTCCAGGAGGGTCCCCCTTCAGCCCACAGGCATTGAAGGTCGGGGTGGTCCTCCGGGTTGAGCACCTCTCCCGCAGGAGGGTCTTCTGCCTATTCTCCCTCAGGAGTTGAGTTTGGGTTTTCCACTGGACCCAGCCTGTCCGGAGCATGAATCTCAATGGGTGGTGCAGGAGCAGCAGGAGGAGAAGGTGTCCCTTTTGCAGAGGCGGCCTTCTTGCACTTACTTCTTCGTGCCTTGGGTTTTCCCGTCGGCGAGGGTACCGGACTTGCAGCCGGACATGGTGTGACCTGTGACTGGGTGACCGCCGCAGCAGCCATGGGTAGACCATCCTAGATCATCCCCATTTCTACCAAATCAACCAAATGATCCAGGACAGGAAGCTTCGCTGTCTTGTCTCCAATCGTAATGTTGACTAAGGCTACAAGCGATAATTTGGGAGGCCCACTAGCTAACCTGGTGGTTCTCAGAGGAGCACCTACATAGTCCTCTGGCTTGAGCAGGGTCCTCTCCACCACTGTCATGCTCACCCCAGTGTCTCTCAAGCCAGTAGAAGGCTGGCCATTCAAGAGGATACTTCTCAAAAACCTACGGGTGTTCTGTGGGATTGTCACCAGTACTTCTATGTACTGGTCCCAGCCCCCAAGGGACACTAGGGAAATCTCTATAGCAGCACCGAATGTGATCCCTGTAGAGGAGGGGAGGACAGTGGCCTCCACCTCAGACATGGGGTAAGGGTAGGTCAGGGTGACATCCTGGACTCTAAGTGCCTTACCTTTACACTTGGGGTCACCCTTCATGTGATCCAGAACCCCACAGTCCCAACAAGGGCCACGAATGCAGGGTATGGTACTGGAACCACTGGGAGCCTGCTTTGCAGCAGGTGGACCACTATTCTTACTCCCACCCAAACAGGACTTATCCCCATTAGATTTTTGGGTCTTAGGAGAGGAAGGTTTTGGTTTACTCGACTGTGGCTGCTTTTGGGACTCATCTGCCATCTGAGAGGTCCCCTTTTCTTTGTCCTTGTCCTTCCCACTGGAGTCGTTAGGGGACACCCGGTCAGAGACCCACTTGTCAGCCAGCCTGGCCAGCTTCAAGGGATCTAAAATGTTCTGGTCAGCAACATACTGACACAGCTCTAGTGAACAGGCGTCAGAAAAATGCTCAAAAAACAAAAGGTGGGACAATGCAACAAACGCTTTCACTTTGTAACCATCAATTCACCCCATCATGCTCATGTGCGCAGCACTCACCCTGTCAACCCAAGACACATTCTCTCTTTTCTTAAATTCCCTGAACCTTTTAAGGTATTGGGTAGGTGTCTTGCCAAACTTGGCAATCAAAGCAGACTTCATGCACTCATACTGACCCCTTTCTTCCACACTCAGTTTCAGAATACAGTCATATCCAGACTGAGACACTCTGCTAAAAAAAACACTTAGCCCAATCTCTTTTGTCAACATCATGGATTCCACAAGCCATTTCCAACACTTCAATCCATTGGAGGATATCAGACCCCTCCGCATGCACACCAATCAAACCTTTCATAAACTTGGTGGCTGGGGACCTGACACTCTCAACTGATTTCTCTGAAGTCTCCACTCTAGCTTTGTCTAGCTGGATTTTCTGACATTCAGCATCCTTGTCTTTGAGTTCAAGATCCCTATTCTTGAGTTACACTTGCTGTGCCAACTCCTCTTTCTTAAGTTCAGCTTCTTTTTCCAACTTTTGGTATTCAAAGGCCAATTTCATCCTTAATAACTCAAGTTCCAAGGCATTCCCTGAAGAAACATTGCTGGAGGACGAAACAGAGGCAGTAGGAATGGTGCCGTTCCCAGAATCAGATTCAACAACACCCCAGGGTTAGAGCCCTCATTGATTACATCCCCCCTTCAAGAGCTTCACAATCAGTTTGGCAGTCCACCAGGGCAGCTATCAGCTCAGCCCTAGACTTATCCTCAAAGTCTAACTCCCTGGCTTCACAAGCACTCTGGAGAGCCTCTAAGCTCATCCAAGTCAATTTCCAATTCACAATAGATTCAATTGCTTGTAATCTAGTTATCCAGTACACAACTAAACCTCAATTTAACAAAGTGTAGATATTTTGTAAGTGGCAAGGTTACACAATGATTCTTAAAACCATAAGCATCCCACCACTGCCACTAGTGTAAAGCCTGGAGGTGGGTGTCTGTACTCTTGCTCTCTATATGGCAGAGGAGAGGCAGAGAGGACCCCAGCCAAGATACTCTATTATTGGTATTGTGGCAAGCAATCAAGGCTTAGCTCTCAGGAGGTGATGCGGGCTGGTTCTTAAGTACAGTGTAGTCCCCAAGCACCCACAAAGGAATGTCCACACACTGTATTAGTTAAAACACAGTCTTTATATAATTAAGGTTCAAGGTTATACACACAATCACAATAACTCACTTTGTGCTCAGTTAATGTACAATGGCAAATATATACACAGTTCTACGGGGTACCACATTACTATCAGATTTCATTAAAGTGCATCAACTGGGCTTAGTTTAAATGTCATGTGAATCAAGTAATACAGAGAGCAAGCAATAGACATAGGAGGAAAGCAGTTGGTTAGAACAATTGGCAGAATGCTGAGCCCCTACCACCAGGCACACTTCTGTATGAGGATCCCCCCACCCGGGCAACCTGTAAATAAAGATATATCGCACAAGCCCAGCCATATATTGTTCACAAGAGTCTAATTTCCTTCTAAATAGTTTTACAACCCCAATGTACCTGGAATAGTAGATTTCGATGTCGGGTCATCGACAGAGCCTACTTGAGCGGCTCCCTTTAAGGCAGGAGCCATGGATCGTCAAGATCCCACAAGGAAAAAGGGTGAAGACTGTCGTTACGGCAACGACTTCGGTTCTTGCAGTGCTCGTTGACGATCGGTCCAAAAAGTCCTGCAAGCTGAGGCGTGCGGTGCACCTCGACAAGTGTTCTGTGCTGCAAAGAGTCAATTAAGAACTTTGGCCCAGCAAGGGCATTGGGTCGTCGGCGTCTGGCGAACAGGACGGGACCACGGCTGCCTTCAGTAGCATCGTCGGTGTCTCTGAGGTCTTTCGGTGGCGGGAAACCCACCGGCAGATTCTCCTCAGTCGTTGGCGGCCTTGACTTTCTCCAGCAGGCGAAAGCGGTCGACGAGGATGAGCAAGGTAGTCCTTGGATCAAATATCTTTAGTCAAAGGAGCACTGCGGCTCCGGTCAGCGACGGCGGTCGTCGATGGTGATGGACTTCAAGGTCCGGGGGCTTCTCTTTGTGAGTCTACAGCGGTCCCTGTCTCCGGTCGGCAGCCTTTCGTAGGTCTGTCCACCAGGGAGCTTTGGCAAACATCAGCTGGTGCACAATGGTCCTTCGTAGCTCGGGAAGAGGTCTCCTAGCCAGGTCCTCTCTTGGATCAGTTCCTTGAAGGCACAGCAACTTTCAGATTAGCGAAGGACAGCAGAAGCAGTTCTTCTTCTTCCAGTGGGCTTGAAAGTTAAGCATCAGTTTCAACTTCAGCTTCTGAACGATTTCTAGCAGTGAGAGGCCCCCAGATATACTGTTGATCTCCCATTCACTCTGCTGGGTCACACTCAGGTAACCAATCACTCAGAAGGGCTTTCAGGCAGTCAGGCAGCCAATCAGGCGCACAGTTCATTCAGGCCATTCTTCTCCATCCAGACACTCACAACACAGAATGTGGATTCGGACAAGCACTCTGCCATTCAGCACTACACACTGCATTCATACCAGTTTCGGGTAGGGCTGTCTCAGTCATTGTGTCAAACACCAGATACTAGACACCCACAACACAGAAGGCGTATTCGTCACACACTCCATTCACCCAGGTGCCACCCCACGGGCGTACCCACAACATACTGTCATTGGGAAGGATCCAGCCAGTCTGGCCTGGACTTCCCCACAATACCATATATGGAACTTCCACCCAACAGCGAGTCAGGGGGAAGGGACAGAGTTAGGGCTTCCCGGGACTTCGGGAAAAGTAAGGTAATAGGCAATAGAAAGCAAGGGGCCACGGGGGGCCATCTTGTTTCCTATCAGGAATCCACTGATTCCAATGACAGGGCCTGGGCATCCCAAAATGGAGGAGGTGCAGGGCGCCTTTCAATTCAGCATGGAGCTGCCACCAGCCCGTACCCTGCTCGGTGGGATACACACAGGTGCCCAAAAACATACGTTAGGAGTACACGGTCGTACTCCCACCCATGGGTGCCATAAAGGTATCCCAAGGGTCTGTTCACCAAACCAAATAGAGGAAGAGCCGCACCCCCAGGAGTCCCACATGAACTCCTGCGTGGAAAGCAAGACAGAACACAAGATAAAAAGCAATAAAGTACAATGATGCAGAGGCCCTGTCCCTCTGATGCATTCCCAGCATCACATATGTTCAAAAAAGGTAGAGGAATGCTAAACAGAAAAAAGAAAATAGTGCAAAAGCGCTCCCGATCGTTCTTGCTCACTTCGATCACTGGATCCATGAGCAGCAGCCATTTTGAGGATATTGCACTCAAAAGGGCATTGTTGTGGTAAAAACACGGGTGCACAGTTGAGCACCATAAAATTAAAATAAGTGAATTGCCTCCATCCTGTTCTATCCAAATCAAAATGGTTAGCAAAGGTTACTGACAAGTACAAGAAAAAGTGACAAAAAAGGTCCCTGCAGCACTTTTCTTAAGGTTGCTTATGCGACTTTAAAACAAACAAAGGGAAAGCAAAATGGGAGAAGCTCTGCTTGCAGTGTGGACTACGCCATGCATCCAAATCGACATGTGTAAAGCAAGTGAGTGGGGCAAAAATAAACCTCATCACTCACCTAAAAATCAGCCCGAAATTTGAGTCAACTACAGATATGCTAGGGATCTCCATTGATGTCAAAGAAGGGAAAGCTGAAAAAGTGAAAATGTCCCTAACAAATGTATATAAGGATGTCACATCGGGCAGGTCTGGTGGCAAGGATTGTGATATGGATGTGCAGTACCACCTGGAGCATTCCAAGTGCCAATCGGAATTACCAATAAACAATCTCAGACCCAAATAACCGGAAAGACTCAAAGAATATGGCAAAATACTACTTTATTATCAGCTCAAATAAAGTAGGCAAACCTGGTGAACAAACATATTGCAGCTCAATCACTCTCAACTATATTTCAATTACACAAAGGCTTTATACCTTGATGTACATCAGCTATGACGTCATTCTACATGGCAAGCCTAAAAAAACTATCGAAAGGAGGGGTTGGTTAGGGGAACATACATACCTATACTTCGTTTAGGTGCTAGTAACATAATTGGCTGGCCCTTATCTGATAGGCACGCCTTGAACTACCTCTAACTACGCATAAAACAAATTAATAGCAGAATAACAGCCACGGAATGGCTCCTGCAAAAATGTATGGTGCACTGCTGCATAGGCCCTCATGATTGGTTGGCATTCTCTCGCAACCTTGGACATTCGGCTCACTAGCAGCATGTAAGCAAAATGAAACCCAGGTGCGGCGAACAACGTCGGACAACTGCCCACTTGGCCAATTAGCCTACTATCTCCCATCAGTTAGGCCCAAAGCTTCTTTTTTGTAGTTGACCTTGCTGACTGTTCTCTTCCTTGGAACCTATAAGGGAGTGTATGTACATCCCTATCTTTGTCTGGAGCTTAATGAATAGGCCTGGTTTTCTGGTCTTGCACCACGTGTGAGGAGACCACAATTTTGTCAATTTTTACCTTGTATTTAGACCAGGTTTTTCCATCTTGCTCAATACTTGCACTTTGGCACTTGCAAATGTTCACTCCTTTACCTAATCTAAGAGAAATATGTTGTGCGTATGTAGCTTATCCTCTTTGACTCCCCTTGTGCCTTGCAGTTACCTCTTGACGTGGCATCCTTGATCCTAAGCCAAACTGATATTCTTTGTTCGTTGTTATGTTATGTTATTTTGCACTTATATAGCGCCTTATATACCATTGGTATGGTCTGAAGGCGCTGGTAGGTTGAACGCCCTTGGGAACCGAAGTTCAGATCAGTAGAGAGAGTAGGGAGAGTCAAAAGGTGCGTGTGAGAACCGGTTATGTGTGCAGCTCGTGCGGTACTCGTCTAATAGCTGCTTCTTATCGGTAGGTGTGGTGGTTGAGGGATCAGGAGAATGTGTTCGTTCTGGCAGGATTTATCCGGAATGGATGTTGCTGCGTTAGGCCTGAGGAAAACGCCTGGCTGGGGGTGTGAGACCAGCAGTGTTTACATAGAATGATGTGGAGTAAGCGGCGGATGTTCGTATGAGAACAGTTATACCGAATGGTGTCATAGTATCTCTGTGTTCTAGTTGAGTGGTGATGTAAAGGAGAGAGTAAGAGTGGTGGTGGGTATGATGGGTTATATGCTCTTTCAATGTGCAAACTTCTAAATGCAAGTTTCCCAGAGAGGCTACTGGGCGAACTTCTAAGTACAATTTTCCACACAGAGGTTATTGGGAACACTTCTAAATTCAATTTATCAGAGAGGCTATTTGGCACACTTCTACGTGTAACACTCACAGAGGCTATTGGGTACACTTCTAAATGCAATTTTCACGGAGCGTCTACTGGGCACACTTTTAAATTCAATTTTCCAGAGAGGCTATTGGGCAAACTTCTAAATGCAACTTTCCAGAGTGTCCATTGGATACACTTCTATAATTAACTTTCACAGCTGCTATTGGTAGCGCCTCTAAATGCAACTTTCACAGCGTGGTTATTGGGCATACTTCTAAATGCAGCTTTCACAGAGGATATTGGGCCCATATCTAAATTCAATTTCCACAGAGAGGCTATTGGGCACACTTCTAAATGTAACTCTCACAGAGGCTATTGGGTACACTTCTAAATTTCGCAGAGGGGTTATGGGGCACACTTCTAGATGCAACTTTCACAGAGGATCTTGGCACACTTCTAAATTCCATTTACCAGAGAGGCTATTGGGCACACTTCTAAATGCAGCTTTCACAGAGGATAATGGGCCCATATCTAAATTCAATTTCCACAGAGAGGCTACTGGGCGCACTATTAAAATCAATTTTCCAGCGAGGCTATTGGGAACACTTCTAAATTCAATTTACCAGAGAGGCTATTGGGCACACTTCTAAATGTAACTTTCACAGAGGATGTTGGGCACACTTCTAAAATTCCACTTACTAGAGAGGCTATTGGGCACATTTCTAAATGCAACTTTCACAGAGGATGTTGGGCACACTTCTAAATTCCATTTACCAGAGAGGCTATTGGGCACATTTCTAAAATTCAAGGAGAGGCTATTGGGCACACTTCTAAATGCAACTTTCACAGAGGATCTTGGGCACAATTCTAAATTCCATTTACCAGAGAGGCTATTGGGCACATTTCCAAATGCAACTTTCACAGAGGATGTTGGGCACACTTCTAAATTCCATTTACCAGAGAGGCTATTGGGCACATTTCTAAAATTCAAGGAGAGGCTATAGGGCACACTTTCTAAATGCAACTTTCACATGCTAACATTCACAATTCCATCTAGATGTGACGCAGGCCAATATTCTCAGTCCCATCTAAGAGTGGACATGCTAACATTATGGCAGTCTATGTTATTTGGAGGTAAGATAGAGTGGCATGGGCTTGCTGGAGTAGAGTGATTGCTCTTCTCCCCACCCATACCACACTCATGGTTTTGGTGGTGTCTGTTAGTTGCTGGCTTCATTGGCTTCCCCTGCGGACACCTGCTGACACTTCCTGGAGCCGCCTCTGTTGGAGCCGCCCTTGGCCTTGGGGCCCTTAGCCGCTGGGGCTGCCGGGCAGAGGGCTGGCCTGGGACGATCAGTGAGGAAGCGCAGGATGGGCGGTTCGGGAAGCGGGACCAGGAAGGGGTGGGGGGCTGGAGGGCTCGAGGGGACTGGAGGAGGGAGTCGGGAGGGAAGGATGGAAAAAGCACGGGAATTAAGGGGCAATAGGCCTACGGTGTGCACACAGAGCACCAAAATCACAGAGAGCACCAAACCCACACGATCCTGGGCGCACACTCACCGGCAAGCTTCTTTCAAACAAACAGGACACGAGGGCTATGGCCGGGTTGCTAGACCCGGAAGATTGCGAGGGATGGACCAATCAGTGTTCGGGGCGGGCTGCGAGGCGGGCTGGGAGGCGGGAGGGCTCGAGGGGACTGGAGGAGGGAGTCGGGAGGGAAGGATGGAAAAAGCACGGGAATCAAGGGGCTTTAGGCCTATGGTGTGCACACAGAGCACCAAAATCACATAGAGCACTAAGCCCACACGATCCTGGGCGCACACTCACCGGCAAGCTTCTTTCAAACAAAAAGGACGCGAGGGCTACGGCCGGGTTGCTAGACCCAGAAGATTGCGAGGGATGGACCGGCAAGCTTCTTGCACAAAGCTGTTTTCCAGCGCCGGTCAGTTCTGCAGTTATGGTCTCTCTCTATAAGACTTCTTCCTTATTAGAGTCGACGTCCATGTTTTCCTCATTGCCCCTTTACCCGTGTTATATTTTCTACTGCAGCAAGCTTCTATATGTCTCATCTACTTTGCATTTCTGCATATATTGTTATAATAATTATTCTTTTATAATGCGTTTAATACCACCAAACTTGTGCTGCGCTGTGTTGTCTTGCTACCAAGACAAACGTGGTGCCCCTCAGCTATCCTTACTACTAATTCTCTTCTCACTTATCTTCTTAGTGTATATGATTTCTTCATATTCACTTTAAAGTTTACTTTGTTGCTTCAGTTACATCTTCATTCTTTAAGTATTCGCATATTGTTTCAGTGCGTCCTTGTGTTTTCTCTTTATGATGTCACTTAGTCTGATTTCACTTATAGCTCTTCTATGTCCAATGGTGTATGCAGACACCCGTCCACCACGTCAGTGTGAGGGTTCATTTGATACGGTTGTCTGAGTGCATAACATCTCTCGTATCTTCGATGCGGTATTGGTATTGGGATGATACCTGGTGTCATACACAATTTCTTCCTGTTATTCTTCCAGTATGACAGAGGTGAGTGGGCAGGCACTAGAGATAACGTGTACATCTGCCTCTCTATATGGGGCAGATCAGGGGCTATTTGATTCACATTGGTCAATTCATTGGACATTACAGTGTCACATGAGACATGAGGGTGACATGGGGAAATTCTGGTGTGATGAAATGACTACTGATCAGCAGGAGTACTGGGATGAGTAGTGGCTAAAGTGCTTACTAAGCCCCAACCTACTACTACTAGACCGAAAATTACAAGGAAACGGGCACATGTATATCTCCTTCGCATCTTTTTGGTAATGTGAGCAGATCGCGGGCTATACTCTTTTGGGCTGGTGTGAGCTGGTACAAAAGCAACACAAACAAATATAGTACACTGGTAACAAAATAAAAGAATGTCCAACCAAGGTTCTGTAAAAACAGGATCTTTAATTAAACTAAAACAAATTCACACAATTAATAAAAACACTACCGGCCCACCCCTGTAAGGTTACACACAGAGAAAGCAGTTTTTAAATTAAAATGGCACTCTAGGTTTTGAACATGGGTGCTCAAGCAAAGATTTCAGCAGCAAAATGTCATTTTGAAGATGTATTTTAAATAGGAGGAGAAAGAGGCTTAACATTCACTAGGGTCCTTCAAGGTGAACCAGGAAGGACCAGGAAGACAGGGCCAATTCAAATAACTTCTGTTCTTGTCTTTCAGAGAAAAATAGTGTTGAGCCAGGGTATTTTGGCATTGAACTGGGAGAATGGATGCTTCGGCACAGGGTCAGGCTGGGCTGAGTCAGGATATCAACAAAAAGGGAAGGTACTGGTGCGCCAAGGATTGACCCTGTTAGGTTTGAATTATTTAGAGCAATTATCTGGTTCAATCCTGTTTAACAACATAGGTTGTAACTTCTATATACAATTATATAGAACAAAAAGACACCTTGTGAGCCTCAAGTTTTCAAAACAACAAAATGATATTATTGAGAATACCATCATAGAGGACACGGAAGAATCAATAAATAACATTTAACATGTTGCAATTACAAATAGATTTTTGTGTAAAAGAACAAAGAATTTACAGACAGTGAAGCCCAACATAAAGGGGCGTATTAAGTTGACAAACAATTACATATTCTTGAAAGTAAATATAAAATAGCTGAAATCAAAGAAAGAATTTACGGAGATGGAGAAAAAAGGGAGCAAAACTAAACATGAAAGAAAATATATGTCATTTACATGCTCAGTTTCTCCATTTGGTCAAGAACAAAGCTTATTTGTAAGATCAGTTTAGTATTCCTGACTAGGTTGTTACCTCACAACAAAGCAAGAGACAAAAAAAGAAAATAAAAACATTTTATATAAACGGAAAAAACCTCCTTGTATCAAGTTAAGGTAGAGCCCCAAAGTTGGAATTGTTCTAAGCTGGGGTTGGGTCTACCAACGCAAAAGGGGGAGATCAGGAGGAACCTCAAAGGGTGTTCCTTCTGGGGGTGGACTGTCAATGGTTCAAGGTCCAAATTGGATGAGATAGTCTGTGGAGGACCTTCATTCCCCTCTTAACAGTAATGCGTTTTGGCGGTTGTAGACAAATAGAGTTTTCTCTTCAAAACAGAAGAAAATGATCCGCCTTCATCAGGGCAGTGGGTACCAGGACCCTATAACAGTGGAGAACCGCGTGTGACTGTGGAGTTCCTGGTGCACGTGGTGGGTTAAATCTTCCTGTGGGAGATAGAGGGCGCAGTGGTTGGACGTCATGGAAATCGGCATCCAAATTCGCTGCGCCTGTAGTGCGCCAGCTGAGGGTTAACTGGTAAGCGGAACAGTCTGGACAGTAAATGGTAACCTGTATCGTAATCCAGGTGAATAATGGAGTTATACGATCGTTTGGGTCGTCCCTCAATGTCGTTTCCACAGTGTGCTCTCATGAGGCCCCGGTGGGCTGAGTCAGGAAGCAGCGGCAATGAGTTCCAATGATGCACCACAGTTAGGCAGCAGGAAGCGCGGGTAGGTCGCAGATGCTTGGGTCAGCAGGCAACTTCGGGTGTGTCCACTGGAAGACTCAGCAGCCTCGGGTGCAAAAAAACAGAGATTTGCATTTGGTAGAGAGTGGGCTTAGCTGGCTCAACATGACATCGGTATATTGCAGTGGTGGTGGCTTGGAGGTGAAAGACCTTAGTAAGAAGGCAAGTAGTGTCAAGCTGTGGATGTTAGATGACTCAGCAGGTCTCAGATGCGGCGAAAATTGAGCTTCAGCATTGAGTGAAACTTTCATTTGTAGAAACGCTCACGCATCATGGTCAAAGATTAGACTCCAGCAGTTCTCTTGCAATACTTCACTCTATCTAATGTGCGGAAACCAGTGTTGAGGCAGGTTGAAAATACAGAAAGAGCAAGGGGCCACTTCCTTGGTTCTGTGGTTCCCGGGAGAGCACGTCCAGGTTCTCAGGGGAAAGGAGAGGCCTTACTTCTGCTTTTCCCAACCAAGAAGGTTTTCATAGAGCAATTGGAGGATTTTGTCACCTCACATGAGCCGGGTTGTGGGTACCAGTATTTCAGTTACAGTAGGTCTTGTACAGCCAGCTCGTCATTCCAAATAGGCCCTTAGGATGGTTAGGTAGAAGATCTTTCCTCTTCCTTGGAGCTCTCTGTCTTTGCCTATATTTAGAGAGATGTTCAATAGACTGTTTCCCCAAATGAGTTATAGATGACATCCAGAGATGGATTAATTAACGAGAGGGTCTCCACCTTTATGTAGTCAAATGCAATATTCAGTGCTTAAAGTGGGCCGGGGCCTGCCGGGGCTGGGCCCCAACAGTCTCCAAAAAGTGGCCCCCCATCCCACACAACATTGGCGGGATGCATTATCCCGCCGCAGCCACGACGGGAGATGCGCCCGCCATTTTAATTTCAGGCGAGCTGACCTAAGTGCCAGCCAGGCACACTGAGGCTGGCTGGCACTTCTGTCAGTCACTGTAACTTCCCTGATGACCCCTCATCTGAGGGGTCATCAGGGAAGTTACAGTTCCTTTGTTTGCCCTCGCCAGGTTACTGACCCTCAGCGAACCTGCAGGCTCCATGATCTAATATGCAGATTAGATCACAGAGCCAGCGGGTTTACAGAGGGTGAAAGGCGCGCCTCGGGCTCAGTGATCTATCTGCTCTGAGCAGAGATCACAGAGCCCGAGGCGCCTTTCTCCATCGGCAAAGCTTTATAAAAGATGCCTTGAATTGTATACGTTTTAAGCCATCTTTTATAAACGTAGAAATATTTCTATGTTTAAGACCGCTTGAAACGTGCACAATTCAAGGCATCTTTTATAAAGCTTTGTCGATGGACAAAGCCACCTCAGGTTTTGTCCGTCCTCAACACTTTATAAAAGATGCCTTGAATTGTTTACGTTTCAAGCCGTCTTTTATAAACATAGAAATATGTTATAAATCTCTATGCTTATAAAAGGTGGCTTGAAAAGTGCACAAACCATAGTAAGGTAAGCACATAAGTCTGCGCAAATTACTATGATTTGTGCACTTTTCAAGCCACCTTTTTATAAACATAGAAATACGTAACATTGGTATGTTTATAAGGCTTGAAAGGTACACAAACCATAGTAGTACGCATACAAATATATAAATGCTCACATACATTTATATATTTGTTTGCGCACCTTACAATGATTTGTGCACGTTTTAGGCCACGCCCACAATGGAAGCCACGCCCCAAACAAGGGCCCCCCCTCAATTTCTTACCCCACTTAAAGCACTGGCTATATTGGATTTCCCCAAAGCAGGGCTGTTGTCAAAGGTCCACTGAGACTGCTCTAACAAATGTCCTCTGCCTGTTGCTGTCATACAGAGATTGTCTTGTCTGCAGGAAGTGGGGATGAGGAACAGTAAGTTTGGGAGCCTTAGAAAATCTAAAATGGAGAGCCCTTCTCTGGTCTGACCCCCTTCTCTTTGTTACTCTAATTATGTCTCCCTTCTTCAAACGGACCTCATTCATCTGATATGAGATGGCCATTGGCATGACAGGACTGCCTTTGAAGTACCAGGTTCAAGGGAACCTCCCAGAGAGGGTTCCTGTTTCCTGGTGGATGCTCTTCAGGGTGATCAAAGAGTGGACCCTCCCCAGGGTGATCAAGGAGAAGCGTCCTAGTTTGACCCAACATGATTGCTGTGGGTAAACCATGGCCAGGTGGCTAATACACACAAGGCCCTGTCATGCATGAGTCACTGCTCACCAAGATGACACTAATATGACATCTAATGCTTGTGGTTGTATAAGTCTGTAATCACAGTAGCCACCATGCATAACTATATATGACTTACATTTTAGAATGTAATAACTGCCACTTGGCTGTTACAGTCCACAATTATAATATTTTGAGGCAGAAGTGCAGATTGGTAAAACGCCACCTCTGCCTGCTGGAACTTTGAATTCCAAATGTGGTGTTCAGACATACACTTGTGACCTTTGAACCTGCCCTGCTGGCATTGAAGAGCTGATGGTGGGGATGTTAGAAGATATCCCCAGGAAGGGACAAGTGTGTACTATGCCTTTTGACATGAAGCTTATGAAAGTGGGAACTGATTAGCAAATCTCACTTTCAGGAACAGAATTAGCTGCATCATGGTATTGCTGAAAACAAAAAAAAACACAGGCTACGCAAGGCAAGGCAAGTGCAGTAGAACATAGGGATAGCTCACTATGCTGTCTAATAACAAGTGCAGTAGGACATAGGGATCACTCGCTAAGATCTCTAGTGGCTAGTGCAGGAGAACATAGAAATCACTCACTAAGCTCTCTAGTGACAAATACAGTAGGACATAGGGATCACTTGCTAATCTCTCTAGTGGCAAGTGCAGGAGAACATAGGGATCATTTGCTAAGCTCTCACGTGCCAAGTGCAGGAGAACATACGGATCACTCGCTAAGCTATCAAGTAGTCGGTGCAGGTGAACATACTGATCACTTGCTAAGATCTCAAGCAGAAAGTGCAGGAAAACATAGGGATCACTTGCTAAGCTCTTGTGGCAAGTGCAGGAGAACACAGGGATCACTCACTAAGCTCTCGTGGCAAGTGCAGAAGAACATAGGGATCACTCACTAAGCTCT
Organism: Ambystoma mexicanum; assembly: GCF_040938575.1. Classification (NCBI taxonomy): domain Eukaryota; kingdom Metazoa; phylum Chordata; class Amphibia; order Caudata; family Ambystomatidae; genus Ambystoma; species Ambystoma mexicanum. The sequence goes on from NC_090936.1 coordinate 666,186,894, forward strand.
CAAGTAGAAAGTGCAGGAGAACAAAGGGATCACTTGCTAAGATCTGCAGCAGCAAGTGCAGTAGGACATAGGGATCACTCGCTAAGCTCTCTAATCACAAGTGCAGTAGGATATAGGGATCACTCGCTAAGATCTCTAGTGGCTAGTGCAGGAGAACAGAGATCACTCACTAAGCTCTTGAGTGGCAAGTGCAGGAGAACATACAGATAGCCCACTAAGCTCTCTAGTGACAAGTACAGTAGGACATAGGGATCGCTCGCTAAACTCTCTTGGTAAGTGCAGGAGAACACAGGGATCGCTCGCTAAGCCCTATAGTGGCAAGTGCAGGAGAACGTAGGGATAGCTCACTAAGCTTTCTAATGACAAGTGCAGTAGGACTTAGGGATCACTTGCTAAGCTCTCTAGTGGCAAGTGCAGGAGAACATAGGGATCATTTGCTAAGCTCTCAAGTGCCAGGTGCAGGAGAACATAGGGCTCACTCGCTAAGCTCTTGTGGCAAGTGCAGGAGAACATAGGGATCACTCGCTAAGCTCTCAAGTAGCAAGTGCAGGAGAACACAGGGATCACTCACTGAGCTCTCGTGGCAAGTTCAGGAGAACATAGGGATCACTCGCTAAGCTCTCAAGTTGTAAGTGCAGGAGAACATAGGGATCACTCGCTAAACTCTTGTGGCAAGTGCAGGAGAACATAGGGATCACTCGCTAAGCTCTCAAGTAGCAAGTGCAGGAGAACACAGGGATCACTCACTAAGCTCTCATGGCAAGTGCAGGAGAACATAGGGATCACTCGCTAAACTCTCAAGTAGCAAGTGCAGGAGAACATAGGGATCACTTGTTAAGCTCTCAAGCAGCAAGTGCAGGAGAACATAGGGATCACTTGCTAAGCTCTCAAGCAGCAAGTGCAGGAGAACATAGGGATCACTCGCTAAGCTCTCGTTGCAAGTGCAGGAGAGCACAGGGATCACTCACTAAGCTCTCGTGGCAAGTGCAGGAGAACATAGGGCTCACTCGCTAAGCTCTCAAGTAGTAAGTGCAGGAGAACATAGGGATCACTCGCTAAGCTCTTGTGGCAGGTGCAGGAGAACATAGCGATCACTCGCTAAGCTCTCAAGTAGCAACTGCAGGAGAACACAGTGATCACTCACTAAGCTCTCGTGGCAAGTGCAGGAGAACATAGGGATCACTCGCTAAGCTCTTGTGGCAGGTGCAGGAGAACATAGCGATCACTCGCTAAGCTCTCAAGTAGCAACTGCAGGAGAACACAGTGATCACTCACTAAGCTCTCGTGGCAAGTGCAGGAGAACATAGGTATCACTTGCTAAACTCTCAGGTACCAAGTGCAGGAGAACACAGGGGTCACTCGCTAAGCTCTTTGCAAATGCAGGAGAGCACAGGGATCACTCACTAAGCTCTCGTGGCAAGTGCAGGAGAACAGGGCTCACTCGCTAAGCTCTCAAGTAGCAAGTGCAGTAGAACATAGGGATCACTTGCTAAGCTCTCAAACAGCAAGTGCAGGAGAACATAGGGATCACTCACTAAGCTCTCATGGCAATGGCAGGAGAACATAGGGATCACTCGCTAAGCTCTCATGGCAAGTGCAGGAGAACATAGGGCTCACTCGCTAAGCTCTCAAGTAGCAAGTGCAGGAGAACATAGGGTTCACTTGCTAAGCTCTCGTGGCAAGTGCAGGAGAACATAGGGATCACTCGCTAAGCTCTGAAGTAGCAAGTGCAGTAGAACATAGGGATCACTTGCTAAGCTCTCAAGCAGCAAGTGCAGGAGAACATAGGGATCACTCACTAAGCTCTCATGGCAATGGCAGGAGAACATAGGGATCACTCGCTAAGCTCTCAAGCAGCAAGTGCAGGAGAACATAGGGATCACTCACTAAGCTCTCATGGCAAGTGCAGGAGAACATAGGGCTCACTCGCTAAACTCTCAAGTAGCAAGTGCAGGAGAACATAGGTATCACTTGCTAAGCTCTCAAGTACCAAGTGCAGGAGAACATAGGGATCACTCGCTAAGCTCTTTGCAAATGCAGGAGAGCACAGGGATCACTCACTAAGCTCTTGTGACAAGTGCAGGAGAACAGGGCTCACTCGCTAAGCTCTCAAGTAGCAAGTGCAGTAGAACATAGGGATCACTCGCTAAGCTCTCAAGTAGCAACTGCAGGAGAACACAGTGATCACTCACTAAGCTCTCGTGGCAAGTGCAGGAGAATATAGGGATCACTCGCTAAACTCTCAAGTAGCAAGTGCAGGAGAACATAGGTATCACTTGCTAAGCTCTCAAGTACCAAGTGCAGGAGAACATAGGGATCACTCGCTAAGCTCTTTGCAAATGCAGGAGAGCACAGGGATCACTCACTAAGCTCTCGTGGCAAGTGCAGGAGAACAGGGCTCACTCGCTAAGCTCTCAAGTAGCAAGTGCAGGAGAACATAGGGATCACTCACTAAGCTCTCATGGCAATGGCAGGAGAACATAGGGATCACTCGCTAAGCTCTCAAGCAGCAAGTGCAGGAGAACATAGGGATCACTCGCTAAGCTCTCATGGCAAGTGCAGGAGAACATAGGGCTCACTCGCTAAGCTCTCAAGTAGCAAGTGCAGGAGAACATAGGGTTCACTTGCTAAGCTCTCATGGCAAGTGCAGGAGAACATAGGGATCACTCGCTAAGCTCTCAAGTAGCAAGTGCAGGAGAACATAGGGATCACTTGTTAAGCTCTCAAGCAGCAAGTGCAGGAGGACTTAGGGATCACTTGCTAAGCTCTCAAGCAGCAAGTGCAGGAGAACATAGGGATCACTCGCTAAGCTCTCGTTGCAAGTGCAGGAGAGCACAGGGATCACTCACTAAGCTCTCGTGGCAAGTGCAGGAGAACATAGGGCTCACTCGCTAAGCTCTCAAGTAGTAAGTGCAGGAGAACATAGGGATCACTCGCTAAGCTCTTGTGGCAGGTGCAGGAGAACATAGGGATCACTCGCTAAGCTCTCAAGTAGCAACTGCAGGAGAACACAGTGATCACTCACTAAGCTCTTGTGGCAAGTGCAGGAGAACATAGGGATCACTCGCTAAACTCTCAAGTAGCAAGTGCAGGAGAACATAGGTATCACTTGTTAAGCTCTCAAGTACCAAGTGCAGGAGAACATAGGGATCACTCGCTAAGCTCTTTGCAAATGCAGGAGAGCACAGGGATCACTCACTAAGCTCTCGTGGCAAGTGCAGGAGAACAGGGCTCACTCGCTAAGCTCTCAAGTAGCAAGTGCAGTAGAACATACGGATCACTTGCTAAGCTCTCAAACAGCAAGTGCAGGAGAACATAGGGATCACTCACTAAGCTCTCATGGCAATGGCAGGAGAACATAGGGATCACTCGCAAAGCTCTCAAGCAGCAAGTCCAGGAGAACGTAGGGATCACTCGCTAAGCTCTCATGGCAAGTGCAGGAGAACATAGGGCTCACTCGCTAAGCTCTCAAGTAGCAAGTGCAGGAGAACATAGGGTTCACTTGCTAAGCTCTCATGGCAAGTGCAGGAGAACATAGGGATCACTTGCTAAGCTCTCAAGTAGCAAGTGCAGGAGGACATAGGGATCACTTGCTAAGCTCTCAAGCAGCAAGTGCAGGAGAACATAGGGATCACTCGCTAAGCTCTCGTTGCAAGTGCAGGAGAGCACAGGGATCACTCACTAAGCTCTCGTGGCAAGTGCAGGAGAACATAGGGCTCACTCGCTAAGCTCTCAAGTAGTAAGTGCAGGAGAACATAGGGATCACTCGATAAGCTCTTGTGGCAAGTGCAGGAGAACATAGGGATCACTCGCTAAGCTCTCAAGTAGCAAGCGCAGGAGAACACAGTGATCACTCACTAAGCTCTCGTGGCAAGTGCAGGAGAACATAGGGATCACTCGCTAAGCTCTCAAGTAGCAAGTGCAGGAGAACATAGGTATCACTTGCTAAGCTCTCAAGTACCAAGTGCAGGAGAACATAGGGATCACTTGCTAAGCTCTCATTGCAAATGCAGGAGAGCACAGGGATCACTCACTAAGCTCTCATGGCAAGTGCAGGAGAACAGGGCTCACTCGCTAAGCTCTGAAGTAGCAAGTGCAGTAGAACATAGGGATCACTTGCTAAGCTCTCAAGCAGCAAGTGCAGGAGAACATAGGGATCACTCACTAAGCTCTCATGGCAATGGCAGGAGAACATAGGGATCACTCGCTAAGCTCTCAAGCAGCAAGTGCAGGAGAACATAGGGATCACTCGCTAAGCTCTCATGGCAAGTGCAGGAGAACATAGGGCTCACTCGCTAAACTCTCAAGTAGCAAGTGCAGGAGAACATAGGTATCACTTGCTAAGCTCTCAAGTACCAAGTGCAGGAGAACATAGGGATCACTCGCTAAGCTCTTTGTAAATGCAGGAGAGCACAGGGATCACTCACTAAGCTCTCGTGGCAAGTGCAGGAGAACAGGGCTCACTCGCTAAGCTCTCAAGTAGCAAGTGCAGTAGAACATAGGGATCACTCGCTAAGCTCTCAAGTAGCAACTGCAGGAGAACACAGTGATCACTCACTAAGCTCTCGTGGCAAGTGCAGGAGAATATAGGGATCACTCGCTAAACTCTCAAGTAGCAAGTGCAGGAGAACATAGGTATCACTTGCTAAGCTCTCAAGTACCAAGTGCAGGAGAACATAGGGATCACTCGCTAAGCTCTTTGCAAATGCAGGAGAGCACAGGGATCACTCACTAAGCTCTCGTGGCAAGTGCAGGAGAACAGGGCTCACTCGCTAAGCTCTCAAGTAGCAAGTGCAGTAGAACATAGGGATCACTTGCTAAGCTCTCAAACAGCAAGTGCAGGAGAACATAGGGATCACTCACTAAGCTCTCATGGCAATGGCAGGAGAACATAGGGATCACTCGCTAAGCTCTCAAGCAGCAAGTGCAGGAGAACATAGGGATCACTCGCTAAGCTCTCATGGCAAGTGCAGGAGAACACAGGGCTCACTCGCTAAGCTCTCAAGTAGCAAGTGCAGGAGAACATAGGGTTCACTTGCTAAGCTCTCATGGCAAGTCAGGAGAACATAGGGATCACTCACTAAGCTCTCAAGTAGCAAGTGCAGGAGAACATAGGGATCACTTGTTAAGCTCTCGTTGCAAGTGCAGGAGAGCACAGGGATCACTCACTAAGCTCTCGTGGCAAGTGCAGGAGAACATAGGGCTCACTCGCTAAGCTCTCAAGTAGTAAGTGCAGGAGAACATAGGGATCACTTGTTAAGCTCTCAAGGAGCAAGTGCAGGAGGATTTAGGGATCACTTGCTAAGCTCTCAAGCAGCAAGTGCAGGAGAACATAGGGATTACTCGCTAAGCTCTCGTTGCAAGTGCAGGAGAGCACAGGGATCACTCACTAAGCTCTTGTGGCAAGTGCAGGAGAACATAGGGCTCATTCGCTAAGCTCTCAAGTAGTAAGTGCAGGAGAACATAGGGATCACTCGATAAGCTCTTGTGGCAAGTGCAGGAGAACATAGGGATCACTCGCTAAGCTCTCAAGTAGCAAGCGCAGGAGAACACAGCGATCACTCACTAAGCTCTCGTGGCAAGTGCAGGAGAACATAGGGATCACTCGCTAAGCTCTTGTGGCAGGTGCAGGAGAACATAGGGATCACTCGCTAAGCTCTCAAGTAGCAACTGCAGGAGAACACAGTGATCACTCACTAAGCTCTCGTGGCAAGTGCAGGAGAACATAGGGATCACTCGCTAAACTCTCAAGTAGCAAGTGCAGGAGAACATAGGTATCACTTGCTAAGCTCTCAAGTACCAAGTGCAGGAGAACATAGGGATCACTCGCTAAGATCTTTGCAAATGCAGGAGAGCACAGGGATCACTCACTAAGCTCTCGTGGCAAGTGCAGGAGAACAGGGCTCACTCGCTAAGCTCTCAAGTAGCAAGTGCAGTAGAACATAGGGATCACTTGCTAAGCTCTCAAACAGCAAGTGCAGGAGAACATAGGGATCACTCACTAAGCTCTCATGGCAATGGCAGGAGAACATAGGGATCACTCGCTAAGCTCTCAAGCAGCAAGTGCAGGAGAACATAGGGATCACTCGCTAAGCTCTCATGGCAAGTGCAGGAGAACATAGGGCTCACTCGCTAAGCTCTCAAGTAGCAAGTGCAGGAGAACATAGGGTTCACTTGCTAAGCTCTCATGGCAAGTGCAGGAGAACATAGGGATCACTCGCTAAGCTCTCAAGTAGCAAGTGCAGGAGGACATAGGGATCACTTGCTAAGCTCTCAAGCAGCAAGTGCAGGAGAACATAGGGATCACTCGCTAAGCTCTCGTTGCAAGTGCAGGAGAGCACAGGGATCACTCACTAAGCTCTCGTGGCAAGTGCAGGAGAACATACGGCTCACTCGCTAAGCTCTCAAGTAGTAAGTGCAGGAGAACATAGGGATCACTCGATAAGCTCTTGTGGCAAGTGCAGGAGAACATAGGGATCAGTCGCTAAGCTCTCAAGTAGCAAGCGCAGGAGAACACAGTGATCACTCACTAAGCTCTTGTGGCAAGTGCAGGAGAACATAGGGATCACTCGCTAAGCTCTCAAGTAGCAAGTGCAGGAGAACATAGGTATCACTTGCTAAGCTCTCAAGTACCAAGTGCAGGAGAACATAGGTATCACTTGCTAAGCTCTCAAGTACCAAATGCAGGAGAGCACAGGGATCACTCACTAAGCTCTCATGGCAAGTGCAGGAGAACAGGGCTCACTCGCTAAGCTCTGAAGTAGCAAGTGCAGTAGAACATAGGGATAACTTGCTAAACTCTCAAGCAGCAAGTGCAGGAGAACATAGGGATCACTCACTAAGCTCTCATGGCAATGGCAGGAGAACATAGGGATCACTCGCTAAGCTCTCAAGCAGCAAGTGCAGGAGAACATAGGGATCACTCGCTAAGCTCTCATGGCAAGTGCAGGAGAACATAGGGCTCACTCGCTAAACTCTCAAGTAGCAAGTGCAGGAGAACATAGGTATCACTTGCTAAGCTCTCAAGTACCAAGTGCAGGAGAACATAGGGATCACTCGCTAAGCTCTTTGTAAATGCAGGAGAGCACAGGGATCACTCACTAAGCTCTCGTGGCAAGTGCAGGAGAACAGGGCTCACTCGCTAAACTCTCAAGTAGCAAGTGCAGTAGAACATAGGGATCACTCGCTAAGCTCTCAAGTAGCAACTGCAGGAGAACACAGTGATCACTCACTAAGCTCTCGTGGCAAGTGCAGGAGAATATAGGGATCACTCGCTAAACTCTCAAGTAGCAAGTGCAGGAGAACATAGGTATCACTTGCTAAGCTCTCAAGTACCAAGTGCAGGAGAACATAGGGATCACTCGCTAAGCTCTTTGCAAATGCAGGAGAGCACAGGGATCACTCACTAAGCTCTCGTGGCAAGTGCAGGAGAACAGGGCTCACTCGCTAAGCTCTCAAGTAGCAAGTGCAGTAGAACATAGGGATCACTTGCTAAGCTCTCAAACAGCAAGTGCAGGAGAACATAGGGATCACTCACTAAGCTCTCATGGCAATGGCAGGAGAACATAGGGATCACTCGCTAAGCTCTCAAGCAGCAAGTGCAGGAGAACATAGGGATCACTCGCTAAGCTCTCATGGCAAGTGCAGGAGAACACAGGGCTCACTCGCTAAGCTCTCAAGTAGCAAGTGCAGGAGAACATAGGGATCACTCACTAAGCTCTCAAGTAGCAAGTGCAGGAGAACATAGGGATCACTTGTTAAGCTCTCGTTGCAAGTGCAGGAGAGCACAGGGATCACTCACTAAGCTCTCGTGGCAAGTGCAGGAGAACATAGGGCTCACTCGCTAAGCTCTCAAGTAGTAAGTGCAGGAGAACATAGGGATCACTTGTTAAGCTCTCAAGGAGCAAGTGCAGGAGGACTTAGGGATCACTTGCTAAGCTCTCAAGCAGCAAGTGCAGGAGAACATAGGGATCACTCGCTAAGCTCTCGTTGCAAGTGCAGGAGAGCACAGGGATCACTCACTAAGCTCTTGTGGCAAGTGCAGGAGAACATAGGGCTCATTCGCTAAGCTCTCAAGTAGTAAGTGCAGGAGAACATAGGGATCACTCGATAAGCTCTTGTGGCAAGTGCAGGAGAACATAGGGATCACTCGCTAAGCTCTCAAGTAGCAAGCGCAGGAGAACACAGTGATCACTCACTAAGCTCTCGTGGCAAGTGCAGGAGAACATAGGGATCACTCGCTAAGCTCTCAAGTAGCAAGTGCAGGAGAACATAGGTATCACTTGCTAAGCTCTCAAGTTCCAAGTGCAGGAGAACATAGGGATCACTCGCTAAGCTCTCATTGCAAATGCAGGAGAGCACAGGGATCACTCACTAAGCTCTCGTGGCAAGTGCAGGAGAACAGGGCTCACTCGCTAAGCTCTGAAGTAGCAAGTGCAGTAGAACATAGGGATCACTTGCTAAGCTCTCAAGAAGCAAGTGCAGGAGAACATAGGGATTACTCACTAAGCTCTCATGGCAATGGCAGGAGAACATAGGGATCACTCGCTAAGCTCTCAAGCAGCAAGTGCAGGAGAACATAGGGATCACTTGCTAAGCTCTCATGGCAAGTGCAGGAGAACATAGGGCTCACTCGCTAAGCTCTCAAGTAGCAAGTGCAGGAGAACATAGGGTTCACTTGCTAAGCTCTCATGGCAAGTCAGGAGAACATAGGGATCACTCACTAAGCTCTCAAGTAGCAAGTGCAGGAGAACATAGGGATCACTTGTTAAGCTCTCGTTGCAAGTGCAGGAGAGCACAGGGATCACTCACTAAGCTCTCGTGGCAAGTGCAGGAGAACATAGGGCTCACTCGCTAAGCTCTCAAGTAGTAAGTGCAGGAGAACATAGGGATCACTTGTTAAGCTCTCAAGGAGCAAGTGCAGGAGGACTTAGGGATCACTTGCTAAGCTCTCAAGCAGCAAGTGCAGGAGAACATAGGGATCACTCGCTAAGCTCTCGTTGCAAGTGCAGGAGAGCACAGGGATCACTCACTAAGCTCTTGTGGCAAGTGCAGGAGAACATAGGGCTCATTCGCTAAGCTCTCAAGTAGTAAGTGCAGGAGAACATAGGGATCACTCGATAAGCTCTTGTGGCAAGTGCAGGAGAACATAGGGATCACTCGCTAAGCTCTCAAGTAGCAAGCGCAGGAGAACACAGTGATCACTCACTAAGCTCTCGTGGCAAGTGCAGGAGAACATAGGGATCACTCGCTAAGCTCTCAAGTAGCAAGTGCAGGAGAACATAGGTATCACTTGCTAAGCTCTCAAGTTCCAAGTGCAGGAGAACATAGGGATCACTCGCTAAGCTCTCATTGCAAATGCAGGAGAGCACAGGGATCACTCACTAAGCTCTCGTGGCAAGTGCAGGAGAACAGGGCTCACTCGCTAAGCTCTGAAGTAGCAAGTGCAGTAGAACATAGGGATCACTTGCTAAGCTCTCAAGAAGCAAGTGCAGGAGAACATAGGGATCACTCACTAAGCTCTCATGGCAATGGCAGGAGAACATAGGGATCACTCGCTAAGCTCTCAAGCAGCAAGTGCAGGAGAACATAGGGATCACTTGCTAAGCTCTCATGGCAAGTGCAGGAGAACATAGGGCTCACTCGCTAAACTCTCAAGTAGCAAGTGCAGGAGAACATAGGGTTCACTTGCTAAGCTCTCATGGCAAGTGCAGGATAACATAGGGATCACTCGCTAAGCTCTCATGGCAAGTGCAGGAGAACATAGGGATCACTCGCTAAGCTCTCAAGCAGCAAGTGCAGGAGAACATAGGGATCACTCGCTAAGCTCTCATGGCATGTGCAGGAGAACATAGAGATCACTTGCTAAGCTCTCTAGTGGCAAGTGCTGGTGAACATTTCTCCCCACTACTTTAAAAATTCACTGAGAATAGTACAAGTTGTAAGGTGGAGGGAAGATTTGCCAGATACTTGACCAAACTCAATGTAGTCCACAATAAATGTACCCAACCAAAAACTAGGTAAAATAAGTTTGTTTGTTTGTTTATTTATTTATATTGCGTGCCAGACCCGAAGGTATAAGGGCGCAGGAGCAACAAGGTTATTCTCAGCTTGGTTACAGTGATGTACAATAGTTACAGTGTGTATATAGGTACGTATTTATTTACAGTGTGTACAAATTTAAGGCAGTTGCGACAGATGCAGTGATAAACAGTTTACGAATGTGCATATTTACATAGTATACATAGGGTAGGCAAGGTGAGTTATCGGTTGTTGTCCTTAATCCACTGAACGTAGTTGCGTCTAAAGTAGGCGTAGGTTTGAGTTGTCCTTACGGAAGTAATTCCTCCACTAAGAGGTTTGCAGGTTCGCCATAGGAACGTGCAGGTTTTGCTTGCTCCCTCACAATGCTTTCTGTTCCGCTTCAAACACCTTACTCTTGCGGCAGATTTCTTTAGTTCCCTGCGTTTCCCCAACCTGAAAAACACTCACAAATCATATTTAACTGTCTATGGTTCTATCCCAAAATGTGTTTACTGAGCTAAAGGTTGCATTTCGTACCAATAAAGTGTTTTTTCAACACCGAAATGTGTCTTCTAAACACTGGATATCAGTGGGTACCGTAGCCCAAAGAGAAGAGGTCAATTCCCTTAGGAGGTCACAAGACGGGTACATCCCCTCTGCGTTTCTTTGGAGTGGCACCGTCTTATGGTGGAATCAACTTCCTGTCCAGCTGAGGGAGACTTCTGATACGGTATGTTATTACACATTCACACTGATAGGCCCATCGTCAGTGTAGTCTCTAAGCAAAATGTTCACAGTTTAGCTCTTGGTCAAGGTTTATTTGCAATCACATCTATTTATTTATTTATTTGCATTTGTATAGCGCTCCTGCAGCCCAGAGGCATCGTGGCGCTGTTACATGAGGTGTATAAAACATTTTGCAATAGGAAGGTTACATGTGACCGTGAGGTCTCTTAGTTGCAGGTACATAAGTCAACAATAATAATACACACACAAGGTTTTCTCAGCCATAAGAAAGCAATCGGGTGGTATTAGATGAAGAGTTTTGTTTTGATTGCTTTGCGGAAGGCTTGGTGAGACTCAATCATTCTTAGGTGAGGAGGAAGGGCGTTCCATTGTGTGGCGGCTATCGTGGGAATGCTGGATCTGCCTGCACTGGCCTTTTTGGTTTTAGGCACAAGGATAAGGTTAGAGTACCACTCTTTGAGAGTTCTTGTGGCGGTGTGTTTGACAATTCTCTGGACAAGTGGTATGTTCTAGTGGTATCATTTTTACGCATGTGCAATGTAACCCTATGTATTTTGTATGCATGAGTGTTTTCGGAGCCAGAAATATAGACTGCTCTTTTGTGTATATGGTTGTACAATTCTTCGTGGTTTAGAAACATTTGTAGTAATTAAAGTTAGTTTATTTGTCGAAATTGCAAAGCTTTAATTCATCAATACCGTCATACCAACAGTGGAGCCCACCAGTGGAATAGACCCCCGAAAAAGAACCAGACTTCATTGTACCTTTCACTTGGGCGTCCTCGGCATTCGTGTGTCTCTGCCGGATTTTCTCCACCTCCTTAAACAACCTGTCCGTCTCCCTCATGAGCTCATCGATGGTGGCGTTCAAGCCCGAGAGTTCCTGCAACTCCTTCAGACTGTCATAAATGTCATCAACTTCTTGCCTTGGGAAAAAGAATATGACAGTGAACACATGTTACGGGCGGGCATTCGTCTGCACTCACGGTAGTTTTGGGGGGTGTTTCCGCTCCACCTAATCAAGCCCCCGGCTCCCACACTATGGGATCTCCTGAAAAACCAGCCGCAGCTGCGCAGGCCCCCGCCCCCCACCGTATATCAGTTCCCATTAAAGTGCCGCCTTGGCAGCTGTGCACACATCTGGAGAGATTGTGCGCGTGAAAAAAGTGACATCATTAAAAACACACCCAGGGCCCCGCAATGCACATGTTTGCCAGGCGCACCCCATACATGAGCACCACACACCGTGGGTAATAATAAGCAGCGCTCAGATACCTGAGGGTTCGTAGCGCTATATAAATGCCAAATTATTATTATTACAATGCTTGGCATAGCAGTCCCGTAGGAATGCAGGTCCCTTCATGCAAGCTGTGGCGTTTAGGAAGTAGAATGTCACAATATGACAAGAGAGGAGACCCACAGAAGTTCGCAGATTTGAGGAGTCTGCCCAGAATAAGCAGACTGAAGTGTTGCAGTGGAGGAACTGGGCTGTGCGGGCGGCCCTGGAGTGACATCAAGGCACACCTAGTGCAGTGTCTGGGAGGAACTGGGCTGTGTAGACGGCCCTGGAGTGACATCAAGGCACACCTAGTGCAGTGTCTGGGAGGAACTGGGCTGTGTAGACGGCCCTGGAGTGACATCAAGGCACACCTAGTGCAGTGTTTGGGAGGAACTGGGCTGTGTGGGCGGCCCTGGAGTGACATCAAGGCACACCTAGTGCAGTGTCTGGGAGGAACTGGGCTGTGTGGGCGGCCCTGGAGTGACATCAAGGCACACCTAGTGCAGTGTCTGGGAGGAACTGGGCTGTGTGGGCGGCCCTGGAGTGACATCAAGGCACACCTAGTGCAGTGTCTGGGAGGAACTGGGCTGTGTGGACGGCCCTGGAGTGACATCAAGGCACACCCAGTGCAGTGTTTGGGAGGAACTGGGCTGTGGACGGGTCTGGAGTGACATCAAGGCACACCTAGTGCAGTGTCTGGGAGGAACTGGGCTGTGTGGGCGGCCCTGGGGTGACATCAAGGCACACCTAGTGCAGTGTCTGGGAGGAACTGGGCTGTGGACGGGTCTGGAGTGACATCAAGGCACACCTAGTGCAGTGTCTGGGAGGAACTGGGCTGTGTGGACGGCCCTGGAGTGACATCAATGCACACCTAGTGCAGTGTTTGGGAGGAACTGGGCTGTGGCGGGTCTGGAGTGACATCAAGGCACACCTAGTACAGTGTTTGGGAGGAACATGGCTGTGTGGTCGTACCTGGAGTGACATCAAGGCACACCTAGTGCAGTGTCTGGGAGGAACTGGGCTGTGCGGTCGGGCCTGGAGTGACATCAAGGCACACCTAGTACAGTGTTTGGGAGGAACTCGGCTGTGTGGACGGGCCTGGAGTGACATCAAGGCACACCTAGTACAGTGTTTGGAAGGAACAGGGCTGTGTGGTCGTGCCTGGAGTGACATCAAGGCACACCTAGTGCAGTGTCTGGGAGGAACTGGGCTGTGCGGTCGGGCCTGGAGTGACATCAAGGTACACCTAGTACAGTGTTTTGGGAGGAACTGGGCTGTGGACAGGCCTGGAGTGACATCAAGGCACACCTAGTGCAGTGTTTGGGAGGGAACTGGGCTGTGGTGGACAGGCCTGGAGTGACATCAAGGCACACCTAGTGCAGTCTCTGGGAGGAACTGGGCTGTGTGGACGGGCCTGAAGTGACAGCAAGGCACACCTAGTACAGTGTTTGGGAGGAACTGGACTGTGTGGACTGGCCTGAAGTGACATCAAGGCACACCTAGTGCAATGTTTGGGAGGAACTGGACTGTGTGGACGGGCCTGGAGTGACATCAAGGCACACCTAGTGCAGTGTTTGGGAGGAACTGAACTGTGTGGATGGGCCTGGAGTGACAACAAATCACACCTAGTGCAGTGTTTGGGAGGAACTGGGCTGTGGACGGGCCTGGAGTGACATCAAGGCACACCTAGTCTAGTGTTTGAGAGGAACTGGGCTGTGGACGGGTCTGGAGTGACATCAGGCACACCTAGTGCAGTGTTTGGGAGGGAACTGGGCTGTGGTGGACAGGCCTGGAGCGACATCAAGGCACACCTAGTGCAGTCTCTGAGAGGAACTGGGCTGTGTGGTCGGGCCTGGAGTGACATCAAGGCACACTTAGTACAGTGTTTTGGGAGGACTGGGCTGTGGATGGGCCTGGAGTGACATCAAGGCACATCTAGTAGAGTGTTTGGGAGGAAGTGGACTGTGTGGATGGGCCTGGAGTGACATCAAGGCACACCTAGTGCAGTGTTTGGGAGGAAATGGACTGTGTGGACGGGCCTGGAGTGACATCAAAGCACACCTAGTGCAGTGTTTGGGAGGAACTGGACTGTGTGGTCGGGCCTGGAGTGACATCAAGGCACACCTAGTGCAGTGTTTGGGAGGAACTGGGCTGTGTGGTCGGGCCTGGAGTGACATCAAGGCACACCTAGTACAGTGTTTTGGGAGGAACTGGGCTGTAGACGGGCCTGGAGTGACATCAAGGCACACCTAGTGCAGTGTTTGGGAGGAACTGGACTGTGTGGACGGGCCTGGAGTGACATCAAGGCACACCTAGTGCAGTCTTTGGGAGGAACTGGGCTGTGGACGCGCCTGGAGTGACATCAAGGCACACCTAGTGCAGTGTTTGGGAGGGAACTGGGCTGTGGTGGACAGGCCTGGAGTGACATCAAGGCACACCTAGTACAGTGTTTGGGAGGAACTGGACTGTGTGGACGGGCCTGGAGTGACATCAAGGGACACCTAGTGCAGTGTTTGGGAGGAACTGGACTGTGTGGACGAGCCTGGAGTGACATCAGGGCACACCTAGTGCAGTGTTTGGGAGGAACTGGACTGTGTGGACGGGCCTGGAGTGACATCAGGGCACACCTAGTGCAGTGTTTCGGAGGAACTGGGCTGTGGACGGGCCTGGAGTGACATCAAGGCACACCTAGTGCAGTGTTTGGGAGGAACTGGGCTGTGGACGGGTCTGGAATGACATCAAGGCACACCTAGTGCAGTGTTTGGGAGGGAACTGGGCTGTGGTGGACAGGCCTGGAGTGACATCAAGGCACACCTAGTGCAGTCTCTGGGAGGAACTGGGCTGTGTGGTCGGGCCTGGAGTGACATCAAGGCACACTTAGTACAGTGTTTTGGGAGCAACTGGGCTGTGGACGAGCCTGGAGTGACATCAAGGCACATCTAGTACAGTGTTTGGGAGGAACTGGACTGTGTGGACGGGCCTGGAGTGACATCAAGGCACACCTAGTGCAGTGTTTGGGAGGAAATGGACTGTGTGGATGGGCCTGGAGTGACATCAAGGCACACCTAGTGCAGTGTTTGGGAGGTACTGGACTGTGTGGTCGGGCCTGGAGTGACATCAAGGCACACCTAGTGCAGTGTCTGGGAGGAACTGGGCTGTGTGGTCGGGCCTGGATTGACATCGAGGCACACCTAGTACAGTGTTTTGGGAGGAACTGGGCTGTGGTGGACAGGCCTGGAGTGACATCAAGGCACACCTAGTGCAGTCTCTGGGAGGAACTGGGCTGTGTGGACGGGCCTGAAGTGACAGCAAGGCACACCTAGTACAGTGTTTGGGAGGAACTGGACTGTGTGGACTGGCCTGGAGTGACATCAAGGCACACCTAGTGCAATGTTTGGGAGGAACTGGACTGTGTGGACGGGCCTGGAGTGACATCAAGGCACACCTAGTGCAGTGTTTGGGAGGAACTGAACTGTGTGGATGGGCCTGGAGTGACATCAAGGCACACCTAGTGCAGTGTTTGGGAGGAACTGGGCTGTGGACGGGCCTGGAGTGACATCAAGGCACACCTAGTCTAGTGTTTGAGAGGAACTGGGCTGTGGACGGGTCTGGAGTGACATCAGGCACACCTAGTGCAGTGTTTGGGAGGGAACTGGGCTGTGGTGGACAGGCCTGGAGTGACATCAAGGCACACCTAGTGCAGTCTCTGAGAGGAACTGGGCTGTGTGGTCGGGCCTGGAGTGACATCAAGGCACACTTAGTACAGTGTTTTGGGAGGACTGGGCTGTGGACGGGCCTGGAGTGACATCAAGGCACATCTAGTAGAGTGGTTGGGAGGAAGTGGACTGTGTGGATGGGCCTGGAGTGACATCAAGGCACACCTAGTGCAGTGTTTGGGAGGAAATGGACTGTGTGGACGGGCCTGGAGTGACATCAAGGCACACCTAGTGCAGTGTCTGGGAGGAACTGGGCTGTGGACGGGTCTGGAGTGACATCAAGGCACACCTAGTGCAGTGTCTGGGAGGAACTGGGCTGTGTGGACGGCCCTGGAGTGACATCAAGGCACACCTAGTGCAGTGTTTGGGAGGAACTGGGCTGTGGACGGGTCTGGAGTGACATCAAGGCACACCTAGTACAGTGTTTGGGAGGAACATGGCTGTGTGGTCGTGCCTGGAGTGACATCAAGGCACACCTAGTGCAGTGTCTGGGAGGAACTGGGCTGTGCGGTCGGGCCTGGAGTGACATCAAGGCACACCTAGTACAGTGTTTGGGAGGAACTCGGCTGTGTGGACGGGCCTGGAGTGACATCAAGGCACACCTAGTACAGTGTTTGGAAGGAACAGGGCTGTGTGGTCGTGCCTGGAGTGACATCAAGGCACACCTAGTGCAGTGTCTGGGAGGAACTGGGCTGTGCGGTCGGGCCTGGAGTGACATCAAGGTACACCTAGTACAGTGTTTTGGGAGGAACTGGGCTGTGGACAGGCCTGGAGTGACATCAAGGCACACCTAGTGCAGTGTTTGGGAGGGAACTGGGCTGTGGTGGACAGGCCTGGAGTGACATCAAGGCACACCTAGTGCAGTCTCTGGGAGGAACTGGGCTGTGTGGACGGGCCTGAAGTGACAGCAAGGCACACCTAGTACAGTGTTTGGGAGGAACTGGACTGTGTGGACTGGCCTGAAGTGACATCAAGGCACACCTAGTGCAATGTTTGGGAGGAACTGGACTGTGTGGACGGGCCTGGAGTGACATCAAGGCACACCTAGTGCAGTGTTTGGGAGGAACTGAACTGTGTGGATGGGCCTGGAGTGACAACAAATCACACCTAGTGCAGTGTTTGGGAGGAACTGGGCTGTGGACGGGCCTGGAGTGACATCAAGGCACACCTAGTCTAGTGTTTGAGAGGAACTGGGCTGTGGACGGGTCTGGAGTGACATCAGGCACACCTAGTGCAGTGTTTGGGAGGGAACTGGGCTGTGGTGGACAGGCCTGGAGCGACATCAAGGCACACCTAGTGCAGTCTCTGAGAGGAACTGGGCTGTGTGGTCGGGCCTGGAGTGACATCAAGGCACACTTAGTACAGTGTTTTGGGAGGACTGGGCTGTGGACGGGCCTGGAGTGACATCAAGGCACATCTAGTAGAGTGTTTGGGAGGAAGTGGACTGTGTGGATGGGCCTGGAGTGACATCAAGGCACACCTAGTGCAGTGTTTGAGAGGAAATGGACTGTGTGGACGGGCCTGGAGTGACATCAAAGCACACCTAGTGCAGTGTTTGGGAGGAACTGGACTGTGTGGTCGGGCCTGGAGTGACATCAAGGCACACCTAGTGCAGTGTTTGGGAGGAACTGGGCTGTGTGGTCGGGCCTGGAGTGACATCAAGGCACACCTAGTACAGTGTTTTGGGAGGAACTGGGCTGTAGACGGGCCTGGAGTGACATCAAGGCACACCTAGTGCAGTGTTTGGGAGGAACTGGACTGTGTGGACGGGCCTGGAGTGACATCAAGGCACACCTAGTGCAGTCTTTGGGAGGAACTGGGCTGTGGACGCGCCTGGAGTGACATCAAGGCACACCTAGTGCAGTGTTTGGGAGGGAACTGGGCTGTGGTGGACAGGCCTGGAGTGACATCAAGGCACACCTAGTACAGTGTTTGGGAGGAACTGGACTGTGTGGACGGGCCTGGAGTGACATCAAGGGACACCTAGTGCAGTGTTTGGGAGGAACTGGACTGTGTGGACGAGCCTGGAGTGACATCAGGGCACACCTAGTGCAGTGTTTGGGAGGAACTGGACTGTGTGGACGGGCCTGGAGTGACATCAGGGCACACCTAGTGCAGTGTTTCGGAGGAACTGGGCTGTGGACGGGCCTGGAGTGACATCAAGGCACACCTAGTGCAGTGTTTGGGAGGAACTGGGCTGTGGACGGGTCTGGAATGACATCAAGGCACACCTAGTGCAGTGTTTGGGAGGGAACTGGGCTGTGGTGGACAGGCCTGGAGTGACATCAAGGCACACCTAGTGCAGTCTCTGGGAGGAACTGGGCTGTGTGGTCGGGCCTGGAGTGACATCAAGGCACACTTAGTACAGTGTTTTGGGAGCAACTGGGCTGTGGACGAGCCTGGAGTGACATCAAGGCACATCTAGTACAGTGTTTGGGAGGAACTGGACTGTGTGGACGGGCCTGGAGTGACATCAAGGCACACCTAGTGCAGTGTTTGGGAGGAAATGGACTGTGTGGATGGGCCTGGAGTGACATCAAGGCACACCTAGTGCAGTGTTTGGGAGGTACTGGACTGTGTGGTCGGGCCTGGAGTGACATCAAGGCACACCTAGTGCAGTGTCTGGGAGGAACTGGGCTGTGTGGTCGGGCCTGGATTGACATCGAGGCACACCTAGTACAGTGTTTTGGGAGGAACTGGGCTGTGGTGGACAGGCCTGGAGTGACATCAAGGCACACCTAGTGCAGTCTCTGGGAGGAACTGGGCTGTGTGGACGGGCCTGAAGTGACAGCAAGGCACACCTAGTACAGTGTTTGGGAGGAACTGGACTGTGTGGACTGGCCTGGAGTGACATCAAGGCACACCTAGTGCAATGTTTGGGAGGAACTGGACTGTGTGGACGGGCCTGGAGTGACATCAAGGCACACCTAGTGCAGTGTTTGGGAGGAACTGAACTGTGTGGATGGGCCTGGAGTGACATCAAGGCACACCTAGTGCAGTGTTTGGGAGGAACTGGGCTGTGGACGGTCCTGGAGTGACATCAAGGCACACCTAGTCTAGTGTTTGAGAGGAACTGGGCTGTGGACGGGTCTGGAGTGACATCAGGCACACCTAGTGCAGTGTTTGGGAGGGAACTGGGCTGTGGTGGACAGGCCTGGAGTGACATCAAGGCACACCTAGTGCAGTCTCTGAGAGGAACTGGGCTGTGTGGTCGGGCCTGGAGTGACATCAAGGCACACTTAGTACAGTGTTTTGGGAGGACTGGGCTGTGGACGGGCCTGGAGTGACATCAAGGCACATCTAGTAGAGTGGTTGGGAGGAAGTGGACTGTGTGGATGGGCCTGGAGTGACATCAAGGCACACCTAGTGCAGTGTTTGGGAGGAAATGGACTGTGTGGACGGGCCTGGAGTGACATCAAAGCACACCTAGTGCAGTGTTTGGGAGGAACTGGACTGTGTGGTCGGGCCTGGAGTGACATCAAGGCACACCTAGTGCAGTGTCTGGGAGGAACTGGGCTGTGTGGTCGGGCCTGGAGTGACATCAAGGCACACCTAGTGCAGTCTTTGGGGAGGAACTGGGCTGTGGACGCGCCTGGAGTGACATCAAGGCACACCTAGTGCAGTGTTTGGGAGGGAACTGGGCTGTGGTGGACAGGCCTGGAGTGACATCAAGGCACACCTAGTACAGTGTTTGGAAGGAACTGGACTGTGTGGACGGGCCTGGAGTGACATCAAGGGACACCTAGTGCAGTGTTTGGGAGGAACTGGACTGTGTGGACGGGCCTGGAGTGACATCAAGGCACACCTAGTGCAGTGTTTGGGAGGAACTGGACTGTGTGGACGGGCCTGGAGTGACATCAAGGCACACCTAGTACAGTGTTTGGGAGGAACTGGGCTGTGGACAGGTCTGGAGTGACATCAAGGCACACCTAGTGCAGTGTTTGGGAGGGAACTGGGCTGTGGTGGACAGGCCTGGAGTGACATCAAGGCACACCTAGTGCAGTCTCTGGGAGGAACTGGGCTGTGTGGTCGGGCCTGGAGTGACATCAAGGCACACTTAGTACAGTGTTTTGGGAGGAACTGGGCTGTGGACGAGCCTGGAGTGACATCAAGGCACATCTAGTACAGTGTTTGGGAGGAACTGGACTGTGTGGACGGGCCTGGAGTGACATCAAGGCACACCTAGTGCAGTGTTTGGGAGTAAATGGACTGTGTGGATGGGCCTGGAGTGACATCAAGGCACACCTAGTGCAGTGTTTGGGAGGTACTGGACTGTGTGTTCGGGCCTGGAGTGACATCAAGGCACACCTAGTGCAGGTTTTGGGAGGAACTGGACTGTGTGGACGGGCCTGGAGTGACATCAGGGCACACCTAGTGCAGTGTTTTGGAGGAACTGGGCTGTGGACGGGCCTGGAGTGACATCAAGGCACACCTAGTGCAGTTGACGGTCCTGGAGTGACATCAAGGCACACCTAGTGCAGTGTTTGGGAGGAACTGGGCTGTGGACGGGCCTGGAGTGACATCAAGGCACACCTAGTGCAGTGTTTGGGAGGAACTGGGCTGTGGACGGGCCTGGAGTGACATCAAGGCACACCTAGTGCAGTGTTTGGGAGGAACTGGATTCTCCTCCCAAACTGGAACTGGCCTGCAGTGACATCAAGGCACCCCTAGTACCGTGTTTGGGAGGAACCGGGCTGTGTGGACGGGCCTGGAGTGACATCAAGGCACACCTAGTGCAGTGTTTGGGAGGAACTGGGCTGTGGTGGACGGGCCTGGAGTGACATCAAGGCACACCTAGAGCAGTGTTTGGGAGGAACTGGGTTGTGGACGGGCCTGGAGTGACATCAAGGCACACCTAGTACAGTGTTTTGGGAGGAACTGGGCTGTGTGGATGGGCCTGGAGTGACATCAAGGCACACCTAGTACAGTGTTTTGGGAGGAACTGGTCTGTGTGGACGGGCCTGCAGTGACATCAAGGCACACCTAGTACAGTGTTTGGAAGGAACAGGGCTGTGTGGTCGTGCCTGCAGTGACATCAAGGCACACCTAGTACAGTGTTTTGGGAGGAACTGGGCTGTGTGGATGGGCCTGCAGTGACATCAAGGCACACCTCGTGCAGTGTTTGGGAGGAACAGGGCTGTGTGGTCGTGCCTGCAGTGACATCAAGGCACACCTAGTACAGTGTTTTGGGAGGAACTGGTCTGTGTGGATGGGCCTGCAGTGACATCAAGGCACACCTAGTACAGTGTTTTGGGAGGAACTGGTCTGTGTGGACGGGCCTGCAGTGACATCAAGGCACACCTCGTGCAGTGTTTGGGAGGAACAGGGCTGTGTGGTCGTGCCTGCAGTGACATCAAGGCACACCTAGTACAGTGTTTTGGGAGGAACTGGTCTGTGTGGATGGGCCTGCAGTGACATCAAGGCACACCTAGTACAGTGTTTTGGGAGGAACTGGGCTGTGTGGATGGGCCTGCAGTGACATCAAGGCACACCTAGTGGAGGGTTGGCGTTGGAGTGAAGCCCAAGCAAAGGGATGGGAGTTGGGGTGAAATGCAGAAGAGCATGGGTTGTATTAGTCATTTATTGTCCATACATTCAATAAAAGAAATATATGCAAACAACACATCTTACGTATAAAAAGCACATCAAACACACATGATACAACGTTGCATGCATTTTGCAGAAGTAATCCTTACTCCTGACAAGCGGAGTAGGGGGAGAAACATTCAGAAGAATACAGCCATATAAAACATGGGGGAACGAAGACTGAGGCAAGGATGGGAGACACAATGAACAGCAAGGCTAACACGTAAATTTGGGTTAATAGCCAACGCTGATCTTTCACTGCACCACCGTGCATGGGATGCAGCTCCGCTACCGGCAGGAGTTGGGTTGGTTGCTCACATCATGGCGGAAGTATCCAGTGCTGATCTCTAGCACCCACACCCACACCAGTTTCCCAAGACAACCATTGACTATCTAAATAACTCCCATCTGGATTCTCTATACTTAAAGGTGTTTTATCTGGGTAGCCTCAAAGCACGAACTGGATTTTGTTCTTTTGGATTGGACCTTGAGACCCTTCTCTAAACAGTGTAATTCTCTTGCAAACTGGATGGTTGATTGAAAGAACATGACGTTACCGGTATACTGGCGGTAGAGCTGCCAGGATACCAGCAAATGTATATACCGTTTCCGGCACTCGGTCTGGCGGCATTGCCGTCGAATTCCGAGTGCTGGTGTAAATCCCCATTCATGGAGTCCCATAGGACTCCATGAATGGGGATTTACCGTCATAAGCGGCACTGGCAATGCCGGTGCCGATAATGAGGGCTTTTTTTGCTGGTAGGGCGTCTGCCTTACCTTCAGGCAGCCGGAGGTAACGCAGGCGCCCCACTGCCAAACCCATAGTTGTCCGGTTCGGTAAAGTGTTGGTATCCACGAATACCAGCACTTTTTTTTACCGGACCGGCTGATTTAGAATGAGGCCCAATGATTTGGAGAACATCCTACTGGCTCAGCGTGTTAAATTGAACACCTGTAACTTGTAAAAACAGACACATACCGGGCAACGGGAATAGTAAGCAGGGACGTCATTTAGGGGTGGCGAGAGATTGCAACTGCGACCTCTGAGGTCTCCATTGCGACCTCTAAAAAGAAATAAAAAGAAAAAAAGAAAAACTTTTTTTTTTTGGTAGTGCAAGCTCCTGGGCTGTGGCTCTTTACTTCTAGAGTGGCTGGCTTTCTTCTTCAGACCCCTTAAAAAAAAAAAGAAGAAACATAAGAACAGGAGGGGCACAAATCTTTCAGCACTGATCCTAAATAAGAAAGAATAGGGATACCAAATAATGTGTCTTTCTGGAATTCTATACAATAATTGCTAGACTCATTAATGGTTTATTTCAGGCACACTTCAGGGGTGAGTCACTGATTTAGTCTGTTCTTAAACGCCTCAACTCAGCCTTTCATCCTTCTGAGGTCGATAAATGAGTACCAACACAGGTTGGGTGATATTTGGTGTATATTTTTTCTATAAAAAGCGCTTAAGTGTAAGTTCTATATAATAACACATCATTATCATTTGGTCATGGGCGCATGCTTGAATTCACAGTAATTTGGTAATATGGGCCTATACACACTGATCTTAATGATATATATGGCGATCCATTATTGTATGAAATGTACATCACATTATAGTGATATCGTAACCATATTTCTCGTAGTGTACAATGCTATGTGATGCCACTTCCTGTTTTGTCAACGGGTGAACGGTCGTGTTCCATCGTTTCCCACAATATCACTTCGGGGTGGTGTCAAAGGACATCACTTCCTGTGATGTCATCAGGGGGTCAAGGGTTGTGTGATGTCACTTCCGCTACCCCAGGCATTTTAGTGAAATGACGTCCCTGAGAGCAAGGACTGTCAAGTACTTCCAGACTGCCCATGTATTTAGCATTAAGACATTTCCTGGTTTCCAGTTATTTTCCAGTGTGTATCCTCGACCTTTATAAAGGGGGACTTCCACAGTAACCAAGCCCCTTGATACTGTTTTTTATTATTATGAACTGCCTGAGGTCCAGGTAGTAGAAATGCGCCTGACACTTTCCCCGCTACCTCTGACGTTCTGGCATCCTCAGGCTCTTATCCACTTTCCACACTGGTCCCATATCAGGACCGTTAGTTCTTAAGAGTACTTGGCTGAACATTGCAGGACTGAATATACCTGTCTGTATTACCTTCGGCCATGCAAGTGTCTCTGGAACACCCCAGGTGCTCCTCCCTTCCACTAGGATATAAAGGGTCTGACTATTGATCCTCATCACAGAGAATGTTCAGTTTAAACTCTTCCCCAGTCTATCTCGGTATTGTCCGCTGTCTACTATTATTCTTGAGGATTGGGGTGAAAATATCGATTTATTATTGTGAGGTAGAAAACCTCGAATTTATAACAACACATCTTAGCTAAAATAAATGCGTGGGGAGAACCTCCCCCGCATACCCTCACTTTAATAAATGTATGTTTGTGCTCATTTTTAACATGTACTCCAGTCTATCAAAGGCATGATGGTGAATGTCAATATGACATTTGTCTACAGTAACCTGCATATTTGCACTTATTCCTGAAATACATTATACACCCACCATTCTCTTGCTAAAGCTGAACTCGTTTTAGAATGCGTTGTTTTCATGTTGCTATTGGTGGATGTGATATCACTTCTAATGCAGGTCTGTGCCTGGCAGCCTGTGGCATGTGACTTTAAGAGGGGTCATTGTTACTTGCCAGTGACTTTGTCCTGTGATGCATACTGGAGTTGGCATTCTTTGATGGCACATACCTGGAGACCATGCAAATGGTAGCGCTGCACGGTATACATCAACATAACATATATTACCACTGGGACCAAAACATGGCCTTGTTTGCAGAGACTTCAGTTCAGGATATTGGGCAAGGCTACTGTTTATCAAGCCACGCCGCAGAAGTCTCATCATAGGTCAGCAGCGTGCAGCATACTGAAAACACGTTAAGAGGGGGGTAGAAGTGGTGACGAATTGCCATGCGAAGGTGTGCATTCCTAGTCCAAGTATATTGGATTGCCTGATGACTAAAGGATATTTTTGATTTTCCATTTTCTTTTATCAATCACATTTCTTCTCTTGCCACTTTCTATTGTTCAAAACCACACAATTCACCCGTTTCTGCAGGCAAGACTTGGTCTTACATTGGTCTTTCCTCATCTTGACTGCTGCCCCTCACTTCTTCTTGCTCTCCCTGCTTGTGCTCTTTCTCCAATCCACTCTATTTGCCTCCTATTTCTGCTCCCTTCCCATTCTGATATCTCTCCCTCTCTTGCTGCTCCCTACCAGTCCTCTGCTTCGCTATCTTTTTATTGTGTTCAAATGAGGCCTTCTGATCTCTCACTCAGCTCTTGTTTCCGCTCCCTTCGGTTATCATTTTCTTTTAATTGGTTGCCCAACACCCCACCCCCTCCTTGGTCCCTGTCCCATAAAAACTTATTCTCCTATGTGGTCCCTTATCATTGGAGTATCTTTCCTTACTCTGGTATCAGGTAATAATGTTCCCATACATAATGTCGCCGGGAAAAGCCATTGGCGACATTATATATGGTGACATTATTTATGGGGACGGGTTGCAGGGATATCCCCTGCTTCCCCTTGTAAAAAAAAATAACATTTTTGTCAGGAGACATTTTTGCGGGGACATTATTACATGGAACCCTTACTCTTTGTGCTTTGCTTCAACACTTGCATGTTTCTGCTCTTCTTTACCCCTTCCTTTGCCTCCCTCCTACTCTTCACCCCCTTTATTCTCCCTCCTCTCCTACTCTTCCCTCCTCCCCACCCCCTTGCCTCCTCCCGTTAACTTCCGGCACTACCTCAACTGCCGTAAGGCATAGTTAAATCATAGCTGCCTGTCTTTTGCAGCCACCTTGCCTCCCCACCCCTAACCCACCCCTTTCCATTTTTTCCTGTTAAGCCATGGCACTATCCCAATTGCCATCAGGCATAGTAATCATAGCTGTCTGGCTTCGCAACCACCCAATATTCCCCCTCGGGGTGGTACTCAGCGGGAAGATCTCATGGGGAGGGATCCCACCTATGGGATGGGGGATGACTATCTGAAGAGAACGTGGTATTCCCATAACACTCCCACCTCTCCTTCACCACCTCTCTCATTACAACTACCCTCCTAGCCCATGTACTTTTGTAGTAGACCAGAAGTACTGAGACGAGGAAGACCTTTAGTAATAACCCATCCAGTACTTTGACGAGGAGGAGGTGTAGAGCAGTACAGTGAAGAGGGAAAATCGAGATCAAACTCCTGCCCCTCGCCCCAGGCACATCGACAGAAAGAACAGCAGGAAGAATAAGAAACGCACTTATCATTTGAACCAGGCACCAGCGCACCCATGGGTGACAAATATGCTGGAAGACACTCACTTCACCATCATTGCCTCCTATTGTGATGAATATATGTATATTGGCCTTTGCCAAGCTGCTTGTAAGCCACTTGCGAAGAAATACGTGTTGCAAGGTCCCGACCTTAGAATCAATGTAAACAGCCATTTTAGGTCAATCTGCCATTTTAGGTTCTCTCTGCAAAGACACCCTGTGAGCTAAAATGGTGGACAGTGTCATTCCGAAAATGTAACATGGCCGCCTTGACCTTTATGTATAAACTAATGTGTGACTTGCCTGCAGGCCACTTGTTAGGGTCATGAACTGAGACCTTGTCCTTCGTTGACCTGTGTGTAAAGGATTACTCGTGCCAATGAAGCTAATCCGCGAGCATATGTTACAAACAATGTATTCAAATACTGAACTGAGAACACTTGTTTAAACTACATTGTATAGATGTTTAAGAAGGTCTCTATAAGAAATCCTAAAGTACACTGTTGCCATTAAGGCTTGTTGGCGAATGTATTAAAAGTAACCCCTAAACGTATAGATGTGTGAACTCGGCACGAACCCTAGATCCGTAATGTATGAACTAGTATTAACCCACAGTAGGGTTGGTCATCATGTTTCAAAGGTATATAAGGTGTGACTATTCTAATGTACAGTCCCACTCACTGAGCACACCGAACCATGCTGGAGTTCGTTGTGTTGTACTGAGGGCCGATAGCTATCTGTTGTTTTTGTCCTTTGATACTGTTCAGTATAAAATAAAGATCTTTGTATGTTCCTTTGTAACCCGTGTTCACTGTATTTGCTTTTGGGGTACTCAGCCTCGATATTTTATCTTTGTTTTCACAGTTGGTGCTCGAATAGGGACCCTCAAGATTGATGCCGGATTGTCGAAGGTTGACACAAGCTATCGGACTGTGTAACAAAATAAAGGAGCCCCTTCTGAAAGAGACGCGACACCTGAGCAGCGCTGCAAGACCCAATCCCTGGACGATTAGCTTGTGGTCCAAGACGGCATCTTGACGAGGGTCCACTTATCGAGGCGGGCAGATTTGCCGAAATCACCAAACACGAGGTAAGATTAGTTAGGTAAGAATCTTTGAAATCTGATCGGACCTCCTTAGGATTGATCAGGTGAGTTGTGACCCGATTCTTAAGTATCCTGATAATTTGTTTTGGCGCATTGTATCTGCAAATACAATTATTGACCAGGTAACACCAATATTTTGATATGCCTGGGAAATTGTCTACCTGCTTCAGGGCGTTATTCCACAGTGATAGGCAACCTTTGGAATTTAGCCATCCGGCACCAGAGGAGGGGTCGACGGCTTGTACTATGTACTGTAAGCATGGCATTGGTAGTATAGTGTTTAATGATATTTGGCACAGACAAACCAGACATGCCTCCGAACTTCAGTGGCCAATCAGGGGTAGTTTTGAAATCCCTCATATTGAGTATTTAGAATCAATTTTGTTAAAGAAAAAGGCTAGACCTGCAGCATTCGATGTTTTGCAGAATTGGAAAAAAGAAGCGTTGCAGCAACTTAAGAGTAGAGAAAAACATGCGCGCCGTCATAAAACGAACACCGAAAAGCATTGTTATATGACCAAGATAAACATTCTGAGTCGGCTAGGAATATGGATAGGGCTTTCTCACTTGGCATTCAGAAAATCTATCCTTCTAAAGATTTTCATGTTTCTGATGAATTTATTGATAAATTGTTAAATGAACGAAGGCCTGGTGCCTCTGCGCCACCTGCGTATGTTCCTCTCCCTGCCGCTTTGCCTCTTCCTGCTGTTATTCCTGCTCTTCCTGCTGTTATTCCTGTTGTTCCTGCTCCTCCTGTTGTTCCTTTTCCTCCAGTTTTTGTTTTCCACCTGCTCCTCCGCCTCTTCCTATTGCACCAGTAACAGTACCTCCACTGAACTGACCTGCTCCCCCTCTTCCAAGTGGTCTTGTACTGCTTGTAGTCGATCAGAGTGTGGGGTCAAGGGTTGTCACTCGTAATACTGTACCTCCAGAGACGAAGCGGAATTCGATTGCATGGGCTAAGCATTGTATAGAGAGAGATGATCGAGCTAATGTTCTTGCCACACTTTCTAATATGGATAATTTTCCTGAGAAAAATGTTTTCATGAAAGGTTTAGGTATACACTTATGTGTGATGTGGGGCAAATTAAATAATGCAGATGTCCCACAAGGGTTGAGAGATCTGAACACTTTAGCGTTTTCAAGAGACACTGTGGAGAAAGTACATGAGCATGTCGAGAGGATATTTGAGTACAGGAAGGAGTTGGAAAGGTTACAGAATGAGGATGATGATGAGGCTAGTATGTATGTACAGAAACGGTTCCTTCCGTGTCGCAAATCGATATCCGAAGAAACACAAATTTGTACGAAAGATGCGATTAGATGGATTTCAGACATATCGATAACTCCAGTTGAAGTATATGACAGGTATAGTCCGTATACGCTAGAAACGCAGAGGAAAGTGATACAGGTAATGATAGAGTACCTGCAGGATGAATGTGTAAAGAGAAAGATTAGTTGTCCCACAGAGTTATTGAGTATTTATAAGAGATCTTTTTCATTGACACTTCTTCGACTGCTTTAGCTCTCGACTTGGCTCTGTTGCTTAGTAAGCGTTCGGAGCTGCCTACCTTTCAGTTGCCTATGAGAGACGTTCCTCCGACATTTGTCCGGAAGGTTGAGATTGCAGCTAATCCTGCAACGAATGCGGTTGCTGTGAACATTCCTGCACATTATGTATCACAGTTTGTTCATGTCCCGTTTTCAAGACAGGAAGTGAATACTATTAGACAATCTATTCCTGACATTAGGAAAAATCAGACAGGATTCTATAAAGAAATAGAGTCTGTCTTGCAGTCCTCAGTATTCACCTTGTGTGATATTGATCTGTTATTTCCCGTACTCCTGCCTGTAGATTTGTGGAAACAGGTTAGGACTATAGATGACGTAGCAGGGTTGGGAGATACATGGGCTAACATTAACAGACTCGATGGAGAAAGGCCAGCTGGTGAGAGACCGCCTTAGGTGATACTAACCTAGACTGATAGAATCATTGCTAAATTGAAAACCATAATTCCCCGAAAAGAGGATTATCTGGGACAAGCTTACGGCCTGTGTCCAAGGGAAGTCTGAGGGTGCTACCGAGTTCTTTAATCGGTTCGAACAGGTATTCTCAGATTTCAGTGGACAAGACTTAGGCACAGAGTCTGGGAAAAGATTATTTGTGGACAAATTTGTGCGTAGATTGCTGCCTGACATCCAGTCACAAATTATGTCTTCTGAGAGCGCTTGGCAGGCGAAGTCCCAATCAGAAGTACTGCACATGGCTCAGTACTACGAGAATCGTGTCATTAATGAAAAGGAAAGGGTCGAGAAAAGAAAAGGTGATTTAAAGACCAAAGTATTATTACAACAAATTGTTAGAGGCTCTAGAGAGGGTAGTTCACAGATTAGAGGTCAGTATGTTCCACAAGGGAATGTGCCCTTGGGTCCTGTGAACATTAACCAGTGTGCCTATTGTCGACAAGAGGGTCATTAGCGTGCACAATGCCCCGTCCTTCGACAAAGGTTGAATAACACATTTGGAAACATGGGTAGACGATCCAGAGGTCGCCCGGGTGCAGGGGGCCCTGGTAGAGGTCAGTTTACACAGGATCCACAGCAACCTTTTTCGCAGGATAATCAGCTACCAAGTGTGGATACTAGAAACATATTTGATCATCCTTCTGCTGCATATCTATCTGAAGAACTTCCTTTTGATGACATTCTGTTTCGTTAGGATTGCCCAAAGCAGGGTTTGGAACCTACGCCTATTCCTGTCAATCAGAAAGGTCCCTACGTTGAAATGGTAGTGGGAAATAGGAAACATCTATTCTTGATAGATACTGGGGCACAGAAGTGTTCCATTGATCATTCTCAGGTTCCAAACATTCCACTGTCAGGGCAAACCAATGTTTCCGTAGGGTTTTCTGGCACACCAGTTGTTTGCCCAGTTTCTTCGCCGGTACCTATTTCTTTGGGTCTCTTCATGGACCATTGTCCATTCCTTTTGACTTCAAATTGTGGAGAGAATTTGCTGGGGTTGAATCTGTTGAAGGAATTAAATGCGGTAATTCATTGTTCTTCTGATGGAGTGCGTTTGACAATTTCACCACAGCAACTTTCTGCCTCTCAATTCTTAACCAGACCTTTGCCACCAGAATTCAGTGATGTACCAGAGTGTTTATGGGCAATTGACGACAATGATGTTGGTGTTTTACAGATCAAACCTGTTAAAATAGTCTTGAAACATGGAATAAAGCTGCCACGCATTCCACAATATAAGATTTCAGTTGAGGGCGAGCAAGCTTTGAAATGCATCGTTTCCGATTTTGTACATCGAGGGGTGATTGAGGAAATTGCAGGTAGTTTGTGCAATAGTCCAATTTTGCCCGTGTACAAAAAAGGCGATAATGCAATTCCATTCCGTTTCATAATTGATTTGCATGCTATTAACAAGGTCGTCGCTCCGCAATTTCCAATTGTGCCTGATGTGACGACAATATTAACTATGATTCCGGCTACAGCTACTTACTTTAGTGTTGTGGATCTGAAGAATGCTTTCTTTAGTATTTCTATACACAAGGACAGTAGATACTTGTTCGCCTTCACCTTAAGGGGACGCTCGTTCACCTTTACCCGTGCACCGCAAGGTTACACGGAAAGTCCTAGCATCTACAGTAGGGCTTTGAAAGAACAACTTGATACCCTTGAATTGCCCTCTTCTGGTACATTGCTTCAATATGTTGATGACCTACTTTTAGCTGCTGACTCTGAGAGCGCTTGTAAGGAGGGCACTGTGTTGTTGCTTATTCACCTGGCTAAACATGGTCACAAAGCTTTGCTTAAAAAGTTTCAATACTGTTGTCAGGGGGTCACCTATTTAGGCTATCGCCTGTCAAAGGAGGGAAGAAGATTGACACCTAAACGAATAAAACACATTTCTGGAATGTTTGTCCCAAATACGCAGAAAGAAGTTAGAACCTTGATATGTATGGCTTCTTACTGTAGGTTATGGATCCCGAACTTCTCACTAGTGATTAAGCCGATGTTGGCTTTGACGAAGAAGGGCATTTCTTCGCCATTGCCGTGGAACGTGGAACACCAGCAATCATTTGATCTGCTCAGGACTGCATTGTGCTCGGCACCGGTTTTGGGCACACCAAATTATGAAAAGGCCTTTTTTTTGTGTTGTTTGTGCATGAATGTGATGGATGTGCTTTGGCTATATTAACCCAGGAACATGGAGGGAAGAATAGGCCATGCGGTTACTTTTCTTCCGCCCTTGATCCTGTAGCATGCGCTTTGCCAAGTTGTTTGCGAGCTGTCGCTGCTGCTGCTGCGTCTGTAAAACAGAGTGAGGGAATGGTCCTAGGCCATGATCTAACTCTGATGATGCCTCACTCTGTAAATGTTCTACTGAACAGACCCCAAACGCAACACCTCACTTCCGCACAGTTGACGCGATATGAATTGATCTTTTCGCTCCTCACATACAAATTAAGAGGTGTTGTGTTCTTAATCCGGCTGAACTCTTACCTTTCCCGCAAGGTACTACTTGCAGTGACGAAGAGTCACATGACTGTCTGTATACTACCGAACAAGAGACAAAGGGTAGAATTGATCTGAAAGACACTCCTTTGAACAATCCACAAGGGGAGCTGTTTTGTGACGGCTCCTGCTTCAAACTTCCGGATTGGTACATCCACAGCTGCTTATGCAATCACCACATTGAGCACGGTCATGGAAACCAAGAGAATCACACATAACTCCGCGCAGGCCGCAGAGATTATAGCATTGACCCGAGCTTGTGAACTTTCCGAAGGGTTTACAGTAAACATATATACTGATAGTCAGTATGCCTTTGGGGTGGTTCACAACTTTGGGAGACTTTGGTCAGAAAGAGGGTTCTTAACTTCACATGGTACAAAGATCCAGCATGGCTCCCTAATAGTACAACTGCTCTCAGCACTTGCGCTCCCTACTCAGTAAGCTGTCGTGAAATGTGCAGCACATCGAAAGATTATAGATGATATAGGAAAAGGGAATGCTTTCACTGATCAGATAGCTAAACAGACTGCCACCAATCTCTTTACGGAGATGTATGTTTCAAGGGAGACTGTAAATGCCTATGCAATGTATGAAGGTGTTGGGTCCATAAGGGATATCCAAGCCGATGCCACGCTAGAAGAATCCAAGAGGTGGGCTAAGGGCTTGGGGAAACTCGATGATGATGGGTGTTGGGTGGACATAGCTGAAGGGAAATGGCTACTCCCTGACGCATATGTGATGATGATGGTCGTCATGGCCCATGGCCCTACACATATATGTGCCCAGAAGGTTACGAAAATGTTAGAAAAAGTTTGGGCGAATGACAAAATTTCTAAAATAGCTCAGCACTATGTCCAAAACTGCATGATCTGTTTACAGCACAATGTGGGAAAGGGAACATCAACTCCAAGGGGAAGTGTCGAGCCACCTTCTGTCCCCTTTGAGGTCATCCACTTTGATTTTATTGAAATGGAACGATGTAATCATTTGAAATATGTGTTAGTTGTCATCTGTGCTTTCAGCAAATGGGTCGAGGCTTTCCCTGTTAAGGACGCTACAGCCATGACTACTGCGAAAACCATGTTAAAAGAATATTTTCCCAGGTTAGGGCTACCAAGAGTCATCTGGTCGTAAAATGGTCCACATTTTGTCGCTGCTGTAATTCTGCAGATATGTGCGGCATTACAGATCGACAAACGGTTCCATTCGGCCAGACACGCTCAGAGCGCCGGACTAGTAGAAAGACACAATGGTATCATTAAGAACAAGCTCGCTAAGACGTGTGCCGGCACCAAACTAAAATGGCTGGACGCCTTACCGATCGTGTTACTAGCCATGCGTACAACTCCTCGAACTAAGACTGGGCTCTCTCCATTTGAGGTGGTAATGGGGAGACCTGCCAATATTTGGAACCTTCCGAAATGTCGATCTTTAAAGAATGTCGAAAAATGTACTTCTTTCAGATTAGTGTAGCCAGTTGACTAAAAACTTGTATTTGATTTATCACCAGGTGCGAGAGGCTTTACCTGTGCGATACGAGGGCCCAGGCCACAGTATTCGGCCCAGAGATTGGGTGCTCACCAAGGCATTTGAGCGTTCTTCTTGCCTTGCACCTCGTTGGCGGGGCCCATTCCAGGTCCTGCTGGTCACACAGACGGCAGTGCGTGTCGCAGGCTGAAAAAATTGGATCCACTAGACGCATCTCAAGAGACTTCCTCACCCAGTGCCACACGATACAGAAGAAACAGAACCCCTCGCTAACGCTGCAACCAACGATCCCGAAGCAGTAAATAGCGTTGAGAGTGCATTGGAGAATCTCTCTGAGCCCGTGAGGCTTGGGCAAGCTGCCATTTTGTCACCACACTCTCCAAAAGTTTTGCTTCCGGAAACTGTCGTTCCGGATCTTGCGTCTTCACTTGCTCTTGATACGTCGCTTCCAACGGGAAGTGACGACACATTCTTCTCGGATCAATCAGTACCGGGGACAACAAGGTACAATTTGCGTCCAAGAAAATAGACTTACGGCACGGTTCGGCTGTGCATTCGAAGAAGAAAGGAAATTCATCAAGGGCTTGCTTTTTGACCAGATAATTGTTTGAAAAAAGGGGTTTCTGTTGGCTAGGGATGTGGAAAGACTAAGAAGTCGCGCGGCCGGAAGGTCACCAGCTAATAACACTGGGGTTTGTCGTTTGAAGACTGCAATGCCTGCAACCGCTACCGCTCATACTGGACTGATAAATGATCGTGTGACCGGCCGGGAAAATGGACAAATCTCTTGGGCCCCGAAAACGTATTGCTGTCTTTTTATAATGTTAATTGGTTTTATAATAGTAACTGTGCTAAGTCTCTGGTACCTGGAAGAAGTACATCCATTCGAAACCTTGTTACCGACTGAAAATGTACCCACTGTTTCTACTCCTTTTGTGCATTTGCATACTCTCTCTCCTAGGGACTCCCAGCATAGATAAAGATATCACAACAATACATTGTTACTTATCATGAATGCTACACATGCCATTTTTAATAGGTCCAACTGTTGGTTCTGCTTGCATTTGCCGCAACATGGGGATAAGGGGATAGGTTGGTATATTCACCCTTTACCTTTGACAACTGCTTGTTATGCTTCTCTTAGAGCACTGTTCTTTGGCCGTTGGAACAATAGCATCTCGGGGAACTTTGATGGTACTCATTTGAATAGTTTTGAGAAACGTGTTCTGACTCCCCTGGGATGCTCGCTTTTCGCAAATAGAAGTAAGCCTAACGTTGCTTCTATTAGGCCTTCTGATAGACTGTCTCGTCCTTTTCAATTTTGATTTCTTTTAAGATGGCTCCGATAGGCAATAAGGATGCCATGCCTCCTTCGTACACTGTTAACCATAGCCCCGATTCAGTTTCTTTCTGCATACAGAGGAATGGTACTCAGTCAATGGGAAATTTTAAAGGTTGCGCCAGCGTTGCGAATTTGACTGGGGAAGACAGACCTTTGTATGTAGGCGAACCTGTCTACTTTGTTTGCGGTAATGTAGCATTTCCATGGTTACCCAGGGATTGGCAAGGAACTTGTTATTTAGGGATCCTGTTACCCGGGGTGTTTATAGCTAGTACTGTAGAGGTTTCAAAGGCTTGTCCACGGCGGGACGAGAATGGTGACACTCCAGCGCAGGTCTTGGGAGATGTAGCAAAATCATTCGTGCCATTTTGGGGGCAGATAGCGAATTCAGAGGACATCAGAAGACTAGCGAGAGTACTGGAGAGAACCATCAACCGGACCACAGACATACTCAACAATATGACATTAGAACAAAAGGCAATAAGATTAGTAGCACTTCAAACCGGATGGCATTAGATGTCATTCTGGCTGAATGTGGTGGAGTGTGTAAATTAGTGGGGTCTACTTGCTGTGTTTTTGTGCCAGATTCCTCCCCAACTATCTTTAAGGCAATACAAAATCTGCACGTCCTTAGTTCAGAAGTGTATGTTCCCGAGGGAAACTGGGATCTTAGGGCTTGGTTCTGGGACTTCTTGCGATCTTGTGGTTGGAAGGTGCTGTCGGTCTTAATTATCATTTTGGGAATTCTGTTGTTTCTTTGCTGTTGTAGCCAGTGTTTACCTAGTATATTTTCGATGCTAGGGGGATGTTGCGCACAGGCGATAGGTACAATAGGACATAAGGTACATGCCCCACATAAAAACTCCAAAGAATATATGTTGAAAGAAAATGTTAGCAACTGATCTAATGGCAATAGATATTTCCGACAGTGATTCAGGGTGCATGGATGATGATACATGGAGTTGTTTGCAAGAAGATCAGAAGTAGTTTAGCACTTGGCATTGGCCAAAAGGAGGGTTTGTCAAACGGGAAATTATATCGTGCCTCCTATTGTGATGAATATATGTATATTGGCCTACGCCAAGCTGCTTGTAAGCCACTTGCGAAGAAATCCGTGTTGCAAGGTCCCGACCTTAGAATCAATGTAAACCGCCATTTTAGGTCAATCCGCCATTTTAGGTTCTCTCTGCAAAGTCACCCTGTGAGCTAAAATGGTGGACAGTGTCATTCCGAAAATGTAACATGGCCGTCTTGACTTCTATGTATAAACTAATGTGTAACTTGCCTGCAGGCCACTTGTTAGGGTCATGAACTGAGACCTTGTCCTTCGTTGACCTGTGTGTAAAGGATTACTCGTGCCAATGAAGATAATCCGCGAGCATATGTTACGAACAATGTATTCAAATAATGAACTGAGAACACTTGTTTAAACTACATTGTATAGATGTTTAATAAGGTCTCTATAAGAAATCCTAAAGTACACTGTTGCCATTAAGGCTTGTTGGCGTATGTATTAAAAGTAAACCCTAAACGTATAGATGTGTGAACTCGGCACGAATCCTAGATCCGTAATGTATTAACTAGTATTAACCCACAGTAGGGTTGGACATCATGTTTTCAAAGGTATATAAGGTGCGACTATTCTCATGTACAGTCCCACTCCCTGAGCACAACGAACCATGCTGGAGTTCATTGTGCTGTACTGAGGGCTGATAGCTATCTGTTGTTTTTGTCCTTTGAAACTGTTCAGCATAAAATAAAGATCTTTGTATGTTCCTTTGTAACCCGTGTTCGGTGTATTTCCTTTTTGGGTACTCAGCCTCGATATTTTATCTTTGTTTTCACAATGCTACATTAGCCTCAATGCAGCAATACCAGAATCTACAAAACACAATAATTCCTTTTTAAAGGCTTGCAGATGCTTATTTGAATTAACCTGATCTAATGGCACAGTGTAAAGCCATGTCTTAGGAAAATTACAGGCAAGTACATTTGTCTCACTGAACACCAGCCGCAGTGGGGATTCATGCTGACTTCAGCAATGCTCCTTGCAAACCGAGCAGCAGCCAAGGTCTTACAGTGACATAAGATTCCTTTCCTTGAATGACAGTGAACTCTGGCAAACAAGCATTTTTTAATTCTTCACAAATACGAGTAAGCCACTGGGAACGAAAGACATTTGCACAAAGACCCACACATCATTTGAAACATAATTGTAACAAGAATGGCTCAGCTCTGGCCAATGAACACTGAGAGCCCAGGGGCGAAAAGCCTGTTTCAGCTAAAACTAATGGGAACAAGTTCATAATGCAACAATTTTAGAATTAGGTAATGGGGGTGGCACAGTTAAAACCAGCCCACTGACGCAAAAGTCCTGATGTCCAATGATTAGGCTTCCTATAAGGGCTCCATAGGAAACCTATCACTTAGCAGCCAATCGCATTATGAGATTGGTTTCTGGGAGCTGGTCCAATTCTGTGAGGTCAGCCTGCAGTGTGTTAAAAAGCTGGCTTGCAAGCCAGCCCCGGGGGAGACGGAGCCTGGATTTTCGCTGTGCACGAAGCTCTCTGTGTGTTTTTCTTTTCTTGCTGCCCAGAAATAAACGCAGTTTGGAACATGTTGCTGCCTGCTTGGGACTCTGCTGCATTTCTTTGGGCAAAATGGGAGGTGTTGGGGCCTCCCATAGCTGACCCCCAGAAGCCCTGGTGGGGGTCCAACTTCCCCCCAACAAGTTGGTGCCCTCTGTGAGGCTCATTGCTGATTGTAAGACATTGGTGAATGGGCACTGCCTGCACAAGCCCTGCATTGAACTGCACTCCCTGTCGCCGACTCAAGGAAGCTGTGGGACCCTCGCCTGCACCTGAAAACCACCGGAAAACACGTAACCGGCTAAAGGCATCGGGGGCCACTTGGATATACCCCGCTTGAGGGCAGGTGAGAGCCCTGCAGGAGAAGGGGTCCGGTGAAGCGCATTGATGGGGGTCCGGTAGCAGAGCAAGTGCCAGTGTACCATAGGAAATGTAAGTACAAGTTCAAGCAACCAGCAACATGGGCTTTGAGGGGAGGGTGTGATTGTGTGGGGTAACAATGGGCAAATGTTTCAAGTATTAGGATGTATTGTTGATCAGTATGTTGCAGAAATATTAAGTTGTTTTGTTTGGATAGGAACTGGGGGGAGGTATTGTAAATAGGGTGGTGGGAGATTGTACATTGTCGCAAAAATGTGGCGTATTGGTGGTGAATGGCACGTGAATTGTAGTTGGGACTGGAGCGGTTGCAGTGGTCCCTTCTTGTGTTTATGAGGCTATTGGGTGGGGTAGTGACTCCCCACGTATAGGACGGAGTGCCACGCTGTTTGGTCTGGATGGCGATTACATGTACAGGGTATGGCTTTCCTATGTATTGACGTTGTAGATCAATGAGTAGATGAGGTTCCCTGCTAATTGAGCGTTTTAGTTCGGTGAGTGGATGATGGTTTCCCGCAGGAGGTAGCTAGATTGTTCCCGAGTGCGGTAGATAATTGGCTGGTTAAGCTCCCCTGGTGAGGGGCGTATCACATGCGAGGCGACGCAGCGTGCACAGTCGATTATAAGAGTTTATTGTGGATTACATTGCTCCAGTTGAAGCGGGACGACAGCTGTGGGGATTGTGGGGTTTTAATTTGGGATCTTTGTGGGGTTGGAAGAAATGGGTTATTGTTCTGTGTATGCACATTTGTCTGTTCATTTGTACTGTGTTTTTAGTTTGGTGACGTCACCTTTAGATTGATGCATAGGATACCGATTTTTGATGGTGAGGAGCTAGTGGTGTGGTTTTGGAGAGGAAGGAGAGGTGACCCAGAGGCGGTGTGTGGAAGACACATGCGTAAGATTATGGGGGTGTGCCGGAGAAGGCAATGGTTTGGTGAAGATGGGCTGCACGTGGAGTGCACTGGCTAAGGTGCAGAGCCAAGAAGGCTCATAGAAATTTAAAAAATAAATAAAAAAAAGGAGAAGAGAAATGTTACACTATTTTCTAACTTTTGCTCCCTGAACAGCGGATTATTGAAATTATCAACTTGAGGTGAGGTAAAAGCATAATGCATTTAGGGGTAGCAGAAAAATCACTCACCTTCAACTGTTATGTAGGACACAGCCCCATGCCAAGATAAATTAGTAAAAAACATAGTGTGCAAAGATTCAAAAGTACTGAAGGCAAATAAATAAGACCATGGCTGCCGATGGGCGGCTTCTCCAGAGGTGTGCAGCAATTGCTACTGACACACATACACAGCACTTACACGGGAAAGAGGCTGAAAAAGCGCCTGGCTACACTTGAACTGTGGCGCATGAAGGAAAGGAAAGTGGCGAGGCGTCAGCAGATGCTGAACCAGCACGAGCAGAGGGAAGAGGGGTCTCACCCTTCTGCACCTCCGGGAGTGTAATATTTGATGACACAGATGGTAAGAAAGGAATAAATTGTATGAGAGAATTTAAAGCAGCAGAAGGACATTTAAAAAGTATATACAAACCATCACAATACA
Organism: Ambystoma mexicanum; assembly: GCF_040938575.1. Lineage (NCBI taxonomy): Eukaryota > Metazoa > Chordata > Amphibia > Caudata > Ambystomatidae > Ambystoma > Ambystoma mexicanum. The sequence goes on from NC_090936.1 coordinate 666,225,557, forward strand.
CTAAAGGGAACAAACAGGAAGGGGCAGAACAACCCACTAACAGCACAGAAGCGAGCAAGGGAGGGCTGCAGTGCATGAAAGCAGATTTGAAGGCACAGGTACAAAGGAATAAATAGCAGCACACATATATATATATTTTTTTCAAAATTAAAGGGAAGATAAAGGAGGAGTTGCAAGGAGGTGTAACCACAGCAATAGAGAGTGGGGAGAAGGAGCGCAAAAAGCTTGACTGGGCAGAGCAAATGGAGGGAGAAGAGAGAAGGAAGAGGGACTGGGAAATGAAAGTGTTCTGGGAGGAGAGAGAGGAAGAGAGCGGGGGAATCGGAAAGGGAAGAAAGGGAATGGAGGAGGAAGGAAGAGAGGGAGCTTATGAGAAAAGAGCGTGGAGAAGGGATAAATGGCAAGGGAATGGGTACAAAAGCAGGAGGATGAACGGGCCATAAAAGTGGCCAGTGAGTGGGTTGCACTGGAATGGGAAAGGAAGAGATGGGAGGAGGAGAGAAGGACTGAATAAGACATCACAGCCAAACATGATAGAGGCTCAGTAGGGGGTGGTGCAGCATGCATGGGGTTATGGAAGAGAGGAAGGAAGTATAGCGCGCTAGAAATTGACTGTATGCATTGTAGATTGTGGCAAGAGAAGACGGTTAAACAAATGGCAGAGGTAGAGAAAGGAAGATGAGGACAAGTTGGTGCAAAATGAAATATTAAAGTATGCAATGGAAGGGCCAGTTAATACCAGCCCCAACTCACACGCAACAGCATCACAATAGCAGTATCAACAACCACCACAATAGGCCCCGCCCATGTGGGGAGGATATGTGAGGCAGGACGGGATCATTTCAACAGACACCACAAGCACCAACACAAGCACTGTCACCACTACATGTACAGACACAGACACACCAAATGACAGCACCACTACCCCAGGACTTACAAGCATCACAACCCAGGGACACTGCACAGCAGTCAGCACCCATACAGAACACTGACACAATAGCAACAGTACCGGTTACATGACTGGGAGGGGTCATCTTGGTGGGGAACAACCCTTCCAAAGGAAATAGATTGACATTATACTCTTAATAGGACAGCCCAAGACAAACGTGATTTGTCTCACCTTGCCACACACACTCACGAACACTCAACACTGCAGAGGACATTTGCATAGGGGTGGTGATAGGTAACAAAAAATGTTCTTTTCTGGGTGACAGTGGCCGACTAGGCCATGCATTAGGGTAGAGACATTAGTGACATCATGAACAGACTGGATATGACCATTTTATTCACAGACAAGCCATAACTTGTCCAACACAAGGCATACACATGTTGAAAGTAAGGAAGATTGTTTAGGCATAGTGGAGGGGCACAGTACAGAGGGGGGTGCATAAAGATAGCGCATCACAAGAGAGTACATTCAGCTACATTCTGAGCACACATCTTTCAGCGAGGAGACTGGGCTCATGCATACATGAATAACACAGAGTAATTAAATGAGACACACAAGGTGGAGGAAGGTGCACTTGAGGGGGGAGGCATACATTTCATTGACGGTTCACCACTGGAGGAGAGAAATAGGGGTAAAGGGTAGATGATCCATTTTCCCAACAGACACCTTTTGGCGACAAAATAACACAGTGCAAGTGGTAATGCCACCAGCGCTTTTGAACACAGCACTGGCACAAATGCATTAGCAAACACACATAGCGAAAGAGGTCATTGCTGCACGAATTGGAGAATAGTGGTTGTATTAAAGTTTGGGAGTAGATAATGGGGGGAGAAATATATTGTTTAACTGTAACCGTAATGAAAGTAGTGGAGTAATACAATACTAGACTTAAATTAGTAATTAAGAGAGTAGGTAGGGTTTAACAAGTGGACATGGGGTGGGATACAGAGCATGGGAGTAAATTGCGATGGTTGGGATTGATAGAGAACAAAAACAAAAAGAAAAAAGAGATAAAAGAGGGGGGAGATAGCGAATAGTTCGTAGCAAATTTCATTAGTACCAGCTTAAAATGCCTGCAGTTCACTGCGATGCACGCCCTGAGAAGTTGTGAGAGGAGCCATAGAAAAACAGATTTAAAAACCCTGCGATTATCTTAACTAAGGAACATGATCATCTTAATTTAGACACACAGCCACCCTATATGACAGATTGACCACCCTGGTGTTTCCCTGTTTAGCTTGTCAGTGCCCAATGCCCCCGGGACAAAGGCGCGCACTATAAATAGCTTAAAGCAAAAGTACAGTAAATATAAAGACTCAAAGGCCCATTTGTACACTAGCACCTAAATTGCGTATATATGATCCAAGTGTGTCATGAGTATAGTCACCTAAATTAAGTGCAGATGATCCAGATGTGTTAAGGATACAGCTACAGGATAGTGGTTGTCTACCCATTTTCCAGGTAAATTTCAAATTGTGTAACAATTTACGGTCAAACCGCCATTGAACGCCCACTAGGTGGTGACAGAATGTTGCATAAATGTACCCTTGGCTCCTCCCACTAGGACACTGAATAGTGTAAGAGTAGTGCATAGAGGTTAGGTCAAGAAATTGAAGAATATGTCAATTCTCAGGTGTCAAACGCTTCTTTTTCATCTCTTGCCAGATACAAAGGACCCAGGGCAGGCCTGAAGACAACGGACAACTAAATTTCCAATGGCTAGGGACTAGAGTGGGACATTTTGCCCTCCTGACACACTTTGTTAGATGTGCAAGGCGTCAAGCCCTACAAAGCGGTGGCCACCCTGGCAACGAGGGAGCAACGATCAACAGGGCCAACGCAACAGATTTTCATGCACTGCAAGACAGCACGAACACTCTCGAGTTAGGGGAACATGGCCATCCTATGGTCCAACGCACACAAGCAGCTAGAATAGCGACCGACACCACAGTGTGCATAGCATGCTGAAACAGGATTTAAATGATATTTTGTGCACCCGACAGCTGTAATACTTTTTGTTCTTTCTCTTTTCCTCACACATGCAGGTTGTTGCGCATGTATGCTGTTAGAATTGCGTAGGAAATTTTCTTAATGTTATCTTCTATTAATTACCCTGAGGCCTACTCATTCAACCATTCTGAAGCCTTTCCCACTAAATTGCCCACTCTGTCAGGAACATCAGACCCCTTAGAGCACGTTTCCCTGAAGTATATTTCCTTGCTTCCATTGAATACAAAGCCCAAACTTTTCCCCAACTTGAATACAGTGCATATACTGTCCGACACACATTGAGAAACCCTCAACAAGAAATGTCCGGAGGGAAGTTTCATTTTTTGCCCTTAGTGATTGTTTAGTTCGCAGAGCTTGAGGTTACTAACAAGTACTAACGTATTAACGCCTTTCTTGCGATTTTCAGGCGGGCAACTTTATCATCTCATCAGCTGCAAGGACCTAGCAGCATAAGTGGTTATGGGCAAGCAATAAGGACTTTTAACATCATGATGGGACTGTTAATGATGAACGAAATAATGGGGGGTGGTCATTTAAAAATTATATGTAATAGTGAGCATTACCGCTGTACCCCCTACTAACGTTCCCTAACCCAAGCAGGAAGACTTACGGTGTCAGAGGGTGAGGAAAAAACTGCTGCCAAAGTAAGGAGAGGTAAGCACAGTGTAACTGCAGACACAAAGGGAGTAAAGGATACACATCACACATAGCAGAAGTAACCAACAACATGCACACATGTACAAAATTGGTAGGGACACCACTGGGGAGAGCTGTCCTGACTGCTCTTTAATCACCTATGCCTTGAGTGCCTTGAGAGAACTGATTGCAACAGAAATACCTACAGCAAAGCATGATGCCCATGTATTTCAAAGTGTTCCAAACGTGAAGAAGGTTGCAAGGGAAGACAGCAACATTGAGATTGACGTAAAAAGAGGCAATCCCCTATGAAAGAAGATTACATCAAGACACTACTCATGATGAACAACTACTGGCAGCTCATTGAAGAACAACTGTATGTAGGAAGTGGCCAGAGAGAGAAGAAACAACTAGCAAATGCACCAGTGAGCAAGCTGCAAAAAAAAAAAAAAAAAAAAAAAGAGAAACAAAAAATAAGAGAAGAAAAAATAAAGGAAGAAAAATATGATAAGTGCCTAACAGAGTGGGACAAGAGAGCGAAGATGGTGACTTGGGTGGAGAATGAAGAAGGACCTATACTGTGAAGGCACTAGCCTTATATTACCAGCACAACAGTGAAAAGAAGTGGACGAAAATGCTGGATGCAAGAAGGTTGAGAAAAGTAGGGAGATGAGAGCAGGAACATCAGTGCTTATGGACAACTATTGAGCATATGGATCTAAAGCTCAAGAGGAACTGCCACCGGATTGGGGAGGAGACTGTTCGTTGGTGCACATCAGCATGCCCTTGTTGGTAATGCCCAAGGAAGATGTGGAGCATAACACATTCCCAAGATGGAAAACAACAGAAGGAAGAGGAGGTGACTGAACAAAGAACAAAAAGCCCAAACAACGGAAGAAGAGAAACAGACAGAGGAGTGAAAAGAGGGGGGAACTACTTCTCGAGCGAGACAGAAGCAACATTGGATGAAGTACCAGCACACAAAAGACTGTTCAGCAGAAAACACATGTGAACAGAGAAAGACAAGAACTGGCTAGCCTTTCCATAGTAATGGATGCCATCATGACTGGCTGGTCGGTTGAAGGTGATAACTGAAGCACTAGTACCGAGCGCAGCATCATTGTGCAAGATCAAGATCCATTGCAAGATGCGAGAGATCAACAGAAGAAGAAATCGGAATGCAAATAAGAGACATGGTGAAAGGAAGAGCCGGACAAAGGGAGAAGATAGCGGTGCGCGACATGGTTCCAGCAGTAATAAAGGTGGACACTCCCTGTGATCCAAGGAAGTACAAAGGGAAGTGAGTGTGGTGGAACGCAGAAGGAGAACACTCCTACATGTACTGTTCATCGACAATAATGTGAACAATTATGGACACTTCAGAGAATTGACAAAGATATGCAGACCGGAAGGAGGTGAATGTTGCTTGGTGGTGTGGTCGACAAGGCGACCAGAGAGGGCACTGAAGAGGGAAAATCGAGATCAAACTCATGCCCCTCACCCCAGGCACATCGACAGAAAGAACAGCAGGAAGAATAAGGAGCGCACTTATCATTTGAACCAGGCACCAGCGCACCCATGGGTGACAAATATGCTGGAAGACACTCACTTCACCAACATTGCGACCTACATGCTACATTAGCCTCAATGCAGCAATACCAGAATCTACAAAACACAATAATTCCTGTTTAAAGGCTTGCAGATGCTTATATGAATTAACCTGATCTAATGGCACAGTGTAAAGCCATGTCTTAGGAAAATTACAGCCAAGTACATTTGTCTCACTGAACACCAGCCGCAGTGGGGATTTGTGCTGACTTCAGCAATGCTCCTCGCAAACCCAGTAGCAGCCAAGGTCTTACAGTAAAATAAGATTCCTTTCCTTGAACGACAGTGAACTCTGGCAAACAAGCATTTTTTAATTCTTCACAAATATGAGTAAGCCGCTGGGAACGAAAGGCATGTTTGCAAAGACCCACACATCATTTGAAACATAATTGTAACAAGAATGGCTCAGCTCTGGCCAATGAACGCTGAGAGCCCAGGGGTGAAAAGCCTGTTTCAGCTAAAACTAATGGGAACAAGTTCATAATGCAACAATTTTAGAATTAGGTAATGGGGGTGGTGCAGTTAAAACCAGCCCACTGACGCAAAAGTCCTGATGTCCAATGATTAGGCTTCCTATAAGGGCTCCACAGGTAACCTATCACTTAGCAGCCAATCGCAGGATGAGATAGGTTTCTGGGAGCTGGTCCAATTCTGTGAGGTCAGCCTGCAGTGTGTTACAAAGCTGGCTTGCAAGCCAGCCCCGGAGGAGACGGAGCCTGGATTTTCGCTGTGCACGAAGCTCTCTGTGTGTTTTTTATTTCTTGCTGCCCAGAAATAAACACAGTTTGGAACATGTTGCTGCCTGCTTGGGACGCTGCTGCATTTCTTTGGGCAAAATGGGAGGTGTTAGGGCCTCCCATAGCTGACCCCCAGAAGCCCTGATGGGGGTCCAACTTCTCCCCAACAACAGAGTACCTGCCAGAACCACTTTGCCCATTCTAGTGGTTTTCGACAGCCGATTGGAAAGAACCAACTTAAAAGCAATGAAGGACTTGACAAACGCCCTCATTATGAGTCGGCCGTTCTCGTATTAAAGTGTCGGTATAAACATATACTGGCATTCCGATTACAGGTTTGCCGGTGGGACATCTGTGTTTCCTCCAGCTAAAATCTGGAGGTAAGGCAGGCAACTTACCAGCAAAAAATTCCCTTAAAACTGGCACCGATATTGCTGGTGGGGCTAATGACGGCAAATGCCCCCCCCTAGGACTCCTTGAATGGGGAATTAGACCGTCACTCCGGCACTCGTAATCCGGCAGCAATGTCGCCGGACCGACTGGCAGAAACAGTAATAGCATTTGCTGGTATCCTGGCGAGTTTGCCGCCAGGATACCGGCACGGTCGTAATGAGGCCCAAATGTCAAACCCGCCAAGGAGGAACCACGAGACGGAGTACGTCCAGGAAAGGAGAGAGATCCTCCACAGACGGGCGAGTGAATACATGCCACCACGTTTGGCGCGCCGAGCGGACACAGTACTGTCTGCAAACGACAGACGGGCAAGAGTGACAGAGAGCTAGACTTCTGAATTGTGGAAACACCGCAGGGGAAGACAAGCCAAAGAGAATGCGAGCAGAGACTTATGCGGAGCTGCAGGAGCAGTCCATGGGTGGGGCTATACTTGCCGGCTGCGAAGCCGCTGCAGAGGAAACCAAATCCAGAAGGAAAGTTGCAGTGGCAGACCGAGGCGGAGAGGCGCTGGCGAGGCGGTCCCCACAGGCCCAGTGAAGCCAACAAGAGAACCAGAGGTGGGGAGAACCAACTGCAAACAGAGCCACACCACGAGACCGTGAGGGCTGGGCAAGCCGCTTGCAACACTGAGGGAGAAAGATTGCAGAGCCGCGTCGGCATACCCAAAACACCTACAATGTGTTAATATAGCTGGGAAAGACCTCAGAGACTCTGTGAGTAGCTGCTGTGCTACAGCCAAGATGATACGGGTATCTGGGTGGCCAAGACAGTGGTTGGGGGACCGAATAGAGTGTGGGAAACCCACATCCCTTTGAAAAGGGTTACCGGAAGAAACCTTTTTGATTAACAGAAGAGAGACTTTTGAGAAGCCCCACAAGAGTGAACAGGGATCAATCAAGTTATACTGTGAGTCTGACAGAAGTGACAAGGACCAGGATTCAGAAACGTATGATTCTGAAACTACGGATTAACTTTGTGTTTGAAACAATACTTGGCAGACGAGTAAAGCAAGTCTGCACATGAAACCAGAAGATTGCCAAAGAGAACTGTGAGAATGACGCATGCAAGCAGTATTTGGCATGGGAGAAAACCAAGTCTGTATCTGACATCACAGCTTGGGAGTACGCCCAAGCTATTCTTCTTTATCACAGTACCTGGTGGGAGGAGACCAGGTTTGCCTACCAGGGTCAAGGACCCAGTAGAGACTGGGAGTGTGTCCAAGCTATTCTTCTTTGTCTCAGACCCTGGTGAAAAGGAACAAGGTCTGCCTAACAGGGTCAAGGACCCACTACAGCTTGGGAGTGTGTCCAAGCTATTCTTCTTCATCGGAGTGCCTGGTGAAAAGGAACCAGGACTGCACTACAGCTTAGAAGAGCGTCTTGTAACGGATGTACCAAAATCAAGATGAGGTACCAGCAACTGAATGCAGTAGGGGGCACCCCCCCACTTAAAGCTAGGCATACAAATTTGTGTGGATTGGTTTAGTATTGTAAATGTGTGAAAATAGAACTCATAGGGTTGAAAAGATATTAGCCCGCTGTGGAGTAAAGGGCGCAGCTGTTTTCTGCTGTGCGGCTGGAGAACTGACTCTGCTGTCTCTGCCTGCTTACCTGACCTGGGAAGTTCTGCTCCGCTCCGATTCGCGTTAGTCTGACGGCTGGAGCCGTCAGCAGTTGAAGCGAGCGAGGTACCCAGAACTGCTTCCTGACTCGTCACGTGACTGGAGTCACATGACCCACTCTTGACACTCCCACAGGAAATCCTCATAAAAACTGCAAGCCGCGGCCCTTGTGGCGTGAAGCCCGCTGTGGAGTAAAGGGCACGGCTGTTTTCTGCTGTTTGCGGCTGGGTGTGGCGGTAAGTGCTATTTTCACTAACAGCAACTCTCTTACACGACTCAGTCAACCATTATTGTACTCTGTTGTGTGCCTGATCAACTACTAAATGGAACTCACTAAACCACGCACCCACCTTCAAGGCAAATTAGAAGAAACGGTTACTTTGGCAAACAAAAGCCCGATTCAAACTCTGATAAAAGGAAAGCAAATACTGAAATTAAACTCAAATCCGCAAGAAGATGTGATGACGGATACACACCGGCCCGAAGATCAGGCCCGAAATCCATTAGCAATTTTGCAAACTCCTGTATGCACATTGTCGTCAATACAGATAATACAGGCCCTTGAGCCTGATTCCCTTTTACCACCAGTTCAATCAAATTATACACTCCCTCCTCACGCTCTTCCAACCTCTAATTTAAAATTGCCTTTACCTGTAAGTTCTACTGAACTTATACAAAAAGAAACGGACACGACTATCCAAGACAAGGCTGATAGATCAACACCTAAAACCCACCATGATCCTACTTCTTTGCTCTTTATAAAACAATCATGCTGTATCATAGCACATCCTCCTCAACCAGCTGAATCAGCTTGTAACCTCATTTTAGAGGATCCTTGCTACACACCAACCCTTAGGGAACGAGCAAAAACAGCCAAACAACAATGGCAATCGACTTGTTTACCAATTGATACGATCAATAGCGAGAAATCCAAACCACTTTCAGTTCGCATCGCGCGTCTTTCGCTCGATATAACCGAGATTGATGCGATTATGGATTCACAAGAGAAAAGAGAAGAAGTTTTGGGAGAAATATTGAATCATACTCCAATTCCAAAAGTCAATACTTCAACACCAATTGCACCGAAAAGACCTCAGGTACCCGCAAGAAATTCCTCAAAGTCCACCCGAGACCTAATGGAGAACGATTCCTTTTCTTCACATAAGATCTCTGAAGTATCCAAAGACGCCCAGGAGCGACCGGAAAGACTTCCAACCACGATGTTAGATCTTCAAAACTCGCTAGTAGCTGTACTATCTGTAGCTATGATCCCTTTTCTAAAATTGCAAGAAGCAATGGTGGACTCGACTAAAGATCAAGCTACTCTACTAGCCATGATCATGACAAAGCAAACTCACCTAGAAAGCTTTATTGGAACCATTCAGGAACGACTAAATTATGAGGCAGAGGCATCAAGATCGTGGCAAAGCCGTCTGGCTGAAGTTGCGAGAATCGATCGTGCTGACAAACAAAACTTGATGGAGACTGTATCTTCTATTACTAAAGACATGCTGGCCCAATCTATCTGGATAACAAAACAAACCCAAACTGTAACTAGTCCTGTCCAAACAGATGTCCTCAAAAAAGATCAGTGGACCCAATATGAAATACAACCATTCAACAGTGGTACTTTAGAAACTATTCAAACAATGCCTATCTCTAATGCTGAACCGGCAATATGCACCCCGTTTGATATCTTTGATCTGACAAAACAAGGCCTAGTGGGAAAAGAACCTCACCCCAAATCAAATACAAAAAAACCCCAAAAAACCCCACACAGGCTAACAGGCATTCTTAAGGAAAATGCAATCCATGCAAAAATCTTTGCAAGAGAACACAATCAAGAATGCACTAAAAACAACGGCAAAGCCCACTAACCCGGTAGCTGCTGTCACCACTACTCCAACTGATATTAGAGTGAACACGCCAAGTAAACGTGAAGACCAGCCACAGTCTGAACCATTAGAAGCATTGATGGCGGTAATCAATCAAGATACCTCTATTAAAGGGACCTCACCATCCCCAGACAGTGACAGTGCTACTGAGGAGGATTCAAATCATAAGGACTTAAATCAGGAGAACTCCATCTCCTTGGATCCACAAGACAATGCATTTCTTGTCCTCGATGAATGTAAAGAATCATCTCTCAATCACTCAGATATGAGCTCCTCCACTCGGGACTCAACAAACATTTCTTTGGAATACTCAGAGGTGTCAAACGACGAATCATGGCCTCATGTAGAAACGAAAAAGAAAACAAGCTATAATGTGACCTTACCCCCCCAACCGGATCCACCATTAGTCAGACCAACTTTTCTTAACCCGACAAAAAGATCTTACGCTTTCAGAATATCTCTAGCCCCCATTTCGACAAATATCGACGAGCCTGTAACACTAAATAGAGCTAATGTTCTACGACTACTACAGGCTATCCCACAATTAGCTGACATCAACTCTCGAGACATTGATGTGATTCTCTTCCCTAACAAAGAACGAATGGAAGCAGTACAGATTGATTTTTATTGCGAAGAACTAATGTACTGCGTATTGTCCACTAAGCACCAATTGGAAATTCTAGGGTTTGAAGCTGAAGATATTATTGTGTCGAGTTTAATGGCTCGGAATAAATGTAGCAATAAACTCGCGATGATCGATTCTTATTACTACAACAAAAAGAATACACATAAAGAGGTACAAAATGCACAGATAAACCGTAACGACTTGCCCTTTATGTCAAGACATAATGGTGGTGAAAACTCTTTCACATACACAAATGAGGCTGTGAAGAAATGAGGGATATGGCGTGACCAAGATTGGAATTCTGACACCAATTCAAGATCCAATATGAGGCATGAACAACGGCCCCAGAACAAGAAAACCTACCTATAACAACCAACAGGAACTCCAACCCAGGTGAGCTCAGTCTCTTTATGCTCCTGGAATACTAGAGGCCATAAACACCTTCTCACTGAAGGCTCAATTGAGTTTACTGAAATTGATACAATATGTCTACAGGAAACTTGGTTAATAGAAGAGGTAGTCTGTGAAGGTTTTATAACCTTAATAAATCCCGCAATTACTTCACAACAAGGCCGACCGGCATCAGGGATGTTGATCCTCGTAAAAATTACTCCTTCAAGGATAATTATATCAAAGAAGAACATTCACCCTTGGGCACAATACATGACCATTCTCATACCGACTCCTAACAAAGATTTAGATCAGTGCACAAAAAACATCTGTGTTACCATCTTCAATATATATTGGAACCCGACTGCGATGAACGACAACAAGTTCCTTGATTCCATATATGACGAAATTGATAATATTGCCTCCTCTAACCATGGAGCAGAATTTATAATTACAGGGGATTTCAACATCCATTTATTCGATAAAGAAGGTCAAAAATTGGAGTCAAACGCATTATCAGCTAGAGCCAAAAAATGGCTTCAAGAACTATCCATCCGTAATATCTCATTAATTGAACCCACTGTGAACAACAAAGGAGTGCCTCTGCCGACATGGTCACGAGAAAATACGACATCTATAATCGACTACATCTTTACATCGGAAGGGATAAGAAACCTAATCACGTCTACTGCTAATGTTCCTCAGTCCACCAGTGATCACCACCAAATAGGAATCACATGGAACACAGTAAGAACAAAATACCTACGAATAATCTTACCAGCTCTGGAGATTAATAATGGTCTTAATAAACTCCGTATCAAAACTCATCAAATACCTGGCATATTAACAACATTTAAAGAGTCCCTGCTCCAGGATCAAACAAAACTGAACTACAGTTGGATTCTCGAGAAATATTATCAACCAAGGTATAAGAAAAACAAATTTAAAAATTCACATAGACATCAATTTAACTCAGAAATCGCATTGAAGAAAAAATCTCTTCAAAAGCAAATTAGGCTGCTAAAAAAAAAAAAACTGATTTTGAAACTGAAATAAAAAAAGAAAAACAAAAATATTCAAATACAATTAAAGCAATCAAGGCCCAAATGCAACAGAATGATGCCGAAGCAATCCTAGCTGCACTCAAACAGAAAATTACGAGGCAATTATGATCGTTGCTGAACGATTCCTCCAAAGCAACTACCATGATCCAAGAAGTAGAAGCTCAGGAATGGACTAAGCACTTTACAACACTCTATAACCCCAATCCTAATGACACATTAACTGACTCAATACAAAATGGAGTTCTTGGAATCTCAATTGGGACGTAGAAGATGTAAGAAATACCATCATGGCTCTGAACCCCTCTCGAGCTTCGGGACCCGATGGATTATCAAATGCTGTGCTCAAAGCAAGTCCAAACGAATGGGCAGCCTTCTTCATTCTTCTTCTTCAACTCATCGAAAAAACAAAACAAATCCCTCGTAGTTGGACATTGGCTGTTTTGATCCCTATCTTCAAAGCTGGCGATCGCAAAAGCCCTTCAAACTATAGACCCATAGCTCTGCTGGATCTCTTGGGGAAATTATTTGCGGGATATCTTGTAAAAAAACTCAACATCTGGGCTGAGGTGAATGCAAAGCAAGAAAAAAGGCAAACTGGTTTCGTCAAGAAAATCGGAACAAACGTCAATCTCCTGTTATTGAACTTGATCAAACACGAGGCAATAACCAAGAAACATCAAGTATATGCCATCTTTATAGATTTAAAGATGGCTTTTGATTCAGTGAACAGACCAAAGCTTTGGTCCAAGCTTACTGCCTCGGGATGTCCAGCTTCTATTTTGAATCCGATCAAGCAGCTCTACTCAAATACTTCTGTCAGAGTCCGGCTAACCAATGACGGAATGGTAACCCCTCCCATTCACACTTCCAATGGTTTGAAACAAGGATGCCCATTGGCAGCCTGCCTTTATAATCTGTGCACCCATGAATTTAGCGAAAAAAATCCAAAATTCAGCAGCAAATCCTCCAAAGATTAACAACGAGTGTATCGAGACACTAATATATGCCGATTATATTATTATTTTGGACAAAACTGTATCGGGTCTACAAAAATCTCTTGATAAAGCTCAAAAATTCATGCTTGAAAATGACCTGGTAATTAACAGCAATAAAACCAAGACAATGAAACTCGCCTCGCGAAAAAACAATAAATCCCAACCTAATCTAAAAATATGTCTAGAAAGAAACGAAATCGCCATAACCACGTCAATGAAATATTTGGGTGCAATGATTAATTCTTCCGCAAACGAACAAGAGTGGAAAAATCATATCGAGGGAAAAACCAGATCCCTGGCCAGACATGGCTGTTTCTTTCATAGAAAATACGGAACATATTCTATAAAACCTACAATAGCCTTGTATAAACAAAAAGTAATTCCCATCCTGACGTAAGCAACCGAGTCTCTGATCAACCAAGAAACTATACACTGGCCCAAGTATGAAGCATTGTTTTTGAGGAAAACTCTATCTCTCCCAAAGTCTTTTCCGATGGCAAGAATACGTTATCAACTAGCTATTCAATCCATCAAATCAATAGTTTTGTGGAAACAAATGGACCTCCTCTGGAAAATAATTTCCAAAGACAAGATTCCATCACTGGAAATCCTGAGAGAAAAAAAATCACCACTACACATTACAGCACTGACCAAATGGGCTTCTGATATCAAAATGAAAATGCAAGCCGAAGATATCTCTGAGGAAATGTTGATCAACAGACCACAATACGCAAAGCGTAAAATACAGACCAATGATTGGATCCAAACCATAGCTGATCAAAATAAATACAAAAGATATTTAAAATGTCAAACAGAAACAAGAGGTCTTCATGAATTGCCTGCTTATTTAAATCTCTTCCCGGATTGTAACATTCGTGATCTGTTTCTCCGTTTCAGGTTTAACATTTTACCAACTTGAGAATATCATTCGATAATGGTCAAATCAAATAAAAATAATTCCTGAGTGCCGCTTTTGTAAGGCCACGAACTGCAAGGAAACTCTATTCCATTTGATTATGATCTGCCCGGCACTGAAGGATCAAAGATCTTTGCACAGAGATTATTTCGGGATATCGCATAAGCAATTAACAACTCAAGAAAGATGGGACAATTTGCTAAGAGGTCAAGATAAACGCCTAATTCTGACAATAATTAAATTTTGGTTGGAAATCAATAAGGAAAATTCGAAATGAATGAATGAATAGCAAGTATTGATTGTTACTGATGCTCTCTTTCTATTTTTAGTAGTGTAATACAGAAATGAAAAGTTTGTAAAACCAAACAAAACATTTGAATTAAAAAAAAAAGAATTAGTACTTTAATGGTGTTATGTTTATAAAGTCAAAAAAGCTTTTTATCATGGTTTAGTAAGTAGGAAAGGTACAGAATGCATATTATAAAAATTGAGTAGGAAAATGATTAAGTGTTTAACTATACCCAGACCGAAAAGAACTCTGCCTTTAATTCGAACAATGCCTTTTAATGAGTAAATTGAATGCATTAAATGAAGAAGCTCTGCAGACAGTGGTAGTATGAGTCAGCCCTGGAGTTGAAAAATTCAAGGCCACAGTGCCCTGCAGAAACTAGATAAGCAGTCTGAAACCAGACATATAATGCGGCCATGTCTGAGTTTCCAGCCAAAGAACGCAGCTGCGTGACCATATTTGAGTAGTGTGGCCAGGAAAATCCAAGGATGGGTGCCAGAATGTAATTCAATTTGAAGGTTTAAACAGATAAGGAATAATTGCCTTGTGCGCGAGTATAGTCAATGGAGAGTTTTGCCTGGGCATGTTTAGAAAAGGGTGGGGGTAATGCTCTCTTTCTCTGAAAAGTATAAAAGAAAGCTCTGTTTTCAGCAGGGAGCAGGGGTTTGTGTACTTGACAACAATGCTGTTTGTGTCAGTCTGGCTGAATAAAACCTAATGAACCTGACTCCGTCTCCTGCCTACTGTCTGAGTACTTTTGCAGAAATGCAGAGAGCCCCAGAGAGCTCCAGAACATCCAGGAGAGCCTGTCAGAGCGGAAGAGGTGCTGAAAAAGCAAGGTCAGGGACTTAGGACCTCGAGAACAGTCTAAGATATTCTTCTTCATCGCAGTACCTGGTGGGACCCGATCAGGTTTTCTTACCAGGGTCAAGTACCCACCACTGCTTGGGAGTGTGGCCAAGCTACTCTTCTTCAAGGCAGTGCCTGGTGAAAAGGACCCAGTCTGCCAAACAGGGTCAGGGACCCACTAGAGCTTGAAATTGTGTCCAAGCTATTCTTCTTCGGTGCAGGGCCTGATGAGAAAGAACCAGATCTGACAATCAGGGTTGTGGACAAAGAAACAGGGTGGAGGCTTTAGAAGGGCCAACCGGGAACAGAGATTTCCCCAACAACTGTGGGACTGTATTTCAAGCATAAAGTAGGCTGGGGCAGGGAGATCCCCCAACAACTACCCCCCCCAGCAGTTGATGAACTTATAAGTGGTCTGAACAAGGGAAGGGAGTTATTCCCCGACACTTAAGGAACTCAAGATTCCAGAACTGTCTTTTGTCCAGGGGAAGAGCGACACTCCCTTCGGGCTAAAAAGAACTTCTTTGCATTTAGTTTAAACTTAAGAGTGTGAGGGATAGAGTTAGGATTCAAACATTGGGACCTTTGCTTTTGGACATTCTGACACTCACACTAGTTGTTTTAGTAGAGGCAGGGAAACCTCTCTTATAGTTAGGGCAAGATAGGGTTTTCCTTTCCTTTTTTTTTTACTTGAATAAAAGTTTCTCCTGAACACATGACCCCTCCGTGTCACAGTCTTACATCTGCACCCTTACAGCTGTTTACCCAGAGGTTTGCTTTCTTTAAAATCCACGTGATATGGTTTCTTGCACTGCCACACTGCTCTTGTACTATGCCACCTGGATTGCTTTACATGATCCCTTTTGATTGCATTTGCACGAGCCAGGTTCTATACTTTTTTGGCATTGCATTGTTTTGCATCAGACAGCACAATCCACCCTCCTCTCTGTTTGGGAGAGGCAGGTGAATTACTAGCATTCATTTTCCTGCACCAGCCTCTTCCTTTGTTTCTTCATTTGCAGGGCCATTCCCTGAAGGCAGCCCTTTCACCATGCGCATGGTGAAAGGGCACGCTGGAAGGGTTGGTGCTAGTGGGGGGTGCCCCTGCAGAGCCCCCACTCTGGGATACCTTTTGCAGACTGCTCAGTCACAGCTAGAACCGTCCCACTTAAATCCCTGTCCTTAGGGTGTCATTTAAGCATCATAATTCAAATCTGAGCATGTTTTGAAGTTATATGGCTATTTCATGTTCTTGTGCTTGATCCTTTTATATCTAAAAAGCAACCAAACAACTCACAGAAGCATACAAGAAGGATGCAACTAAGTAACCAATTCAGCCATTTCACATTGATCCCTCTTACCACTAATGGTCATATGTTTTAATTATCCTCCAAGGTGTTTTATTTCTCAGGTTGTCCTCCGGATGCCCTTGATGGACTGTCAACATTCATAATAACACAATGTCTGCTGTCATTTACTGTTTTGTCCTTTTTGTGTGAAATGGATTACACCTGTAAATATATTCCCAAAATGCTCAGTTTGTTTTTAAGCCTTACTCCTTTCCTGGATCCCTTAGTTCCCTTTTTATCTTGATAAATGGCATCACCAGTTGTTTTTCCGGTCTATTTTGGTCTATCTTCCCTTTCTCTCGCTGTCTCTCTTTCTTGCCCTATCCCTCTATAAGGGAAAGATAGGAAATGGTAGCAGTCATGGTCAGATGGTGAGGAACTCTCGCGGAGACCATACAAGTACATATTCTAGCAGCAAACCAATCACAAATGCAATCCAGATTAATACAAAGTAAAATACAATTATGGTACAATCACTTGAAATGTAGTAGTATAGCAAATTACCTGGTAATGCTTAGAAAGTAGAATTTTTGTGACAGGTGCAGTAAAGAAGCTAGTCGACTAATATTGTATCAAACGCCTTATGCTACACAGGACCATCTCGTTTTGACTGCTTTCTGCCATGCCATTATTTAAATACTCTATAAATATCGCACAAAGTGACGTTTCCTCTATTCTCTTTGCTGAAGGAGAAAATGGGCCTCATTATGAGTTTGGCGGTAGCCGTGCCCTTAGTAAGGGCACGGCTACCGCCAAACTCGCTACCGGCAACGGCACCCGCGAATGGGCCATTACCGGCCCATTACGAGTTGAATGGCACCCTTGTTGCCTTACCGCCACATTCGTAATGAGGCCCAATGTAAAGTAAGATAATTCACAATTTCAAATTTCAATTTTTGTCAAGAATTACTTCTTCGTTTTTCTCTTTTTGTTTTTCTTTCTGTTCACATTTGTTGGTGGTCAAGAGAAGTGTTTAATATGATGGTAATGGCCATTGAGGCAGGCCATAGCGGCTGGTAACTGCCAACCACTCTCAAGTAATGGCCTAAGCAAAACGAGGGCGATTACTGAGGGTGACGTGCCAATACTAGGCCAGCAAGACCCACTATGGTGGCCATTATTGCCATTAGCATGCTAACAGCTATAGGTTATCCCAAAGAGGCTTTGATGAAAGGATATGCACGTGCAAGTCCTTTCATATAAGGGAACTGGGCCCAAAGATGGCCGTTTGAAGTCAAGGCCCCTTTTCCTTTCCAAGCTTGCATTGCACAGATTAAGGATGCAGAGTGAGCATCCTGGTCGAGGATGACAGAGGCTGGCAGGAAGTGAGGTAAACTGGGCATGAAAGGTGAGGGCAACAGGAGGAGGCCTTACAGAGACACCATCCAATTAAAACTAACTCATACTCCCAATGATTGTCTGAATATTATTGTGATATACAGACCACCTTCTCTGATCTCAGATTTTGAAAATGAATTATCCTCGCAAATAGATAAACTGGTTTTCAACAACTCATCCACTCTATTAGTAGGGGATATGAACAGGTGGAGAGGAAATCCAGATGACAAAGAGGCCATTGCCTTGGAAAATGTCATAAATAATATGGCCTTCCAAGTAGTAAACAATGAGTCCACCACCCCACAGGGCAACCAGCTGGACTGGATCTGCACAAATAGTTTACAATCAACACAGATAAAGAGAGAGCCATGCATATGGTCTGATCATAGTCTGGTGACCCTAGAGATACTCCTAAATCCCTCCTTGAAGCAGTTAGAGAATCCACATGTAAGAGTTATGAGCAGAAACTTTAAAAACATTGGATCAGAGCAATTAAAACCTTGTCTACTCCAGACCTTGGAGTCCTTCACAGTTAATGATGATTGCGAACATCTGCTAAGAAAATATACCAACAACATGCAGGCGATGATAGAGAGGTATGCACCATTAAAAAGTAAGCTGATAAGGACAAACAGCAAGAAGAGTAAATGGTACAATGAGCACACTAATAAACTTAAACAAGTAAAACTTGCTAAAGAACGAATATGGCGCAAAAATCCAACTCAGAAAAACAGGGAGGACTGGAAATGTGCGGAGCAAGCGTACAAAAAGGCCGTTAAAGAAGCCAAGTCAGAGTACTATAATAAAGAAATAGAGGCTGCTCCTAACTCAACCAGCAAACTCTTTGAGATACTCAAGGATATGGAAAAACCTAAGTTTCTCTCTCCTCCACATATTCCATCAAAAGAAGACTGTGACAAGGTACAAGAAGGTTTTGCTGCTAAAATATCTAAAGCAAGAGATAATATCATCCGAGCTAGAGACACCACCAGTTATGAGACCCCCCCGGCAGAAAAGTCCAATTTAGACGGGTGGAAGAGTTTTAATTTCTCAATGGTCTCAGAGGAAGATCTATGTTCGGTGATGTCGAAAATGAAACTAACCTCTTGTGGCGAAAACATACTTCCAGCTAAGATCATTCTGGATCATAAAGAACTTTTTGCACCAATCCTGACAAGGATAGTCAATGCCTCTTTCTTGGAGGGAGTTGTTCCAGATGATATCAAAAAGGTCACAATAACTCCTCTAGTGAAAAAAGCAGGGCTGGATCCTAAGGATCCTAGTAACCTCCGCCCCATCACGAATTCGAATTTTATCTTAAAAATCTTAGATAAAATAGCTACCAATCAGTTACAAAAACATGTTGAAACCGTAGATGTGTTACACGAACAACAATCAGGTTTCATGGCGGCCTACAGCACAGAGTCAGCCATGCTGGATTTACAAACACACATGCTGGAACTGATTGAGAAAGCCAAACCTGGGCTACTCATGCTGCTGGATCTCAGCGCTGCGTTTGACCTGGTAGACCATCAGCTTCTCCAGTCAGCTCTGGATAAATTAGTGGGATGTTCGCCAACAGCACAGGCTTGGTAAGCATCTTCCTTAAAGACAGGAAGGCAAGAATACACTGGGGTGAACATTTTTCTGAAGCAAACCCAATACTTTTCGGAGTCCCTCAGGGAGCTAGTTTGTCACCACTCCTGTTCAACCTCTACATAAGAAGTCTCTATTCACTGCTGGAAAACATCGGCATATTCTTTACCAACCCAGGCCAGATCCAAGTTGGACATCAAATACAAGGCCTTCCTAATTGAAGAAGCCATCATACCTGTGGTACCGAAAGTAAAAACCCTGTGTATGATGGTGGAAGCCTCACTGGGCTCATGCGCTCAAGTCAACTACCTGCATAAAAATAATCAGTACTATCTACACCTTCTGCGGGCTATTAGACCCTTTATAAACGAAATCAACTCAGCCACCATTGCGAGAGCAATCGTGCTGTCCTGTTTGGATTATGGCAACGCTCTGCTACTGGGAGCTCCTAAGAGAGAGCTAAATAAATGCCAAGTAATGCAAAACGATGCGGTGCGCATCATCAAAAAGAAAAATCAGAGGGACCATATATCAGAAGGAAGAAGAGAATTGCACTGGCTGAGGATAGAGTAAAATTTAAGGCAATGACGATAGTCCACAGATGTCTTTTTGGGGCAGCACCGGCTATTTAAAAAAACAATTTGTTAGGTATGTGCCCTTAAGATGTCTAAGATCATCAGACACAGGTCTTCTGACCATACCAGAGGTCAAACGAGCCACAGGAAGGGGAAGATCCTTCCCTGCTAGGGCGGCCCAATATTGGAATGGATTACCAGTGTCTCTCAGACAAGAGGGTAATTATCTCAGTTTCAGGAAAGCCTTAAAAACCTTTTTATTCCAATAAGTCAGTAGTTTCCTGATGCATCCTTAGAATGGTGTAGACACCACACACTCAGAAAGTACTCTAATGTGAATTGAAGTTTCTCTGCACTCCCCGCGCCCTGATGCTCGTGGGCTTTCGGCGCGTTATAAGCACAAAGACAAAGACATAGACATAGACAGAGGTGAAGGTAGCAGGGAAATAATGCAAGTAGGAGGTGTGGTGAGCTAGGAATCTCAAAATACAGGCATCAACAGACAGATAATGCTTGCATTCGAGGCACCCGATTGTCTCCGTTGCACCTCCAGTGACGAGAGCTTTGGACGTCACGGATCGTGTAAACGTCTAATTTGGAAAGATCTTATGAAAGTGAAAGGATAATCCAAATACCATTTTCATTAGCTCTCTGGTCTCTCATGTGACGGGCCAGAGTGGATGAAACTGATACACCCATTGCACAACAACAAGAAGCAATCCCTAAATAGATAGAAAGAGGAAAGATAATGATCAAGTATGACCAATCCAAGGGAGGGAGACAAGGAAGCCTGGCAGGTAACCAGTCACAGTCCATTTCACCAGAGTCCCATGGGTATACAATTGCCTGGGATATACATTCAGTGTCTTTGACCCGGAGTAAGCAAACATATCTGATGATGTTCCCTTGATACAAGGGGATGCTTCATGAGGGACCTGTGCTGGAGTCTGAAACTAAGGTCTAGGGAGAAACTGTTTTTAATACTAAAGCCAAGGTCCTGGAGGGTCCTGTCATGACTCCTGAAGCCAAGGCCTCGGAAGGACCTCTCATGAACCCTAACACCAAGATTAAGGATTTCATTAATTGTCGATCAAAGTTTGTCATATATGGAATACAATGTGTTTGTCAAAAAATGTATATTGGAAGTACCATAAGAGAAGTACGCTTCCGCATACGGGAACATTTCAACAGTTTGAACAGTCAAGATATTAGATTACCTTTGGCAGCTCATTGGCAAGAACATCATCAAATGGATAACGTTAAAGACATTAGATTTGTTGGACTCCAACACATTCAACCACATCCGAGAGGAGGTGACAGAGAGCTGAAACTACGGCAACAAGAAGCTAAAATAATTTGCAAACTCTGTTGCTTGTCACTCGGTCTCAACAAAGAGCATGAGCTAAATGTTTTTCTATGAAGAATTTTAGAGATACATGGAACTGATATAAATTTGTTATATATGGTTTATATACTGTAGTTTAACTTTGATTTTTACTAAAGCACTACTTTTCCTCAAATAGGCCGAGTGTCATGATAAGCTTTATTTCACAAACAAATTATCATCAGCTCAATTTACTCTGTATCTGAGTCAAACACATACAACAAGGCGTGCAGGAAAAATTTGAATATTGGTGAACTCTTCCTGTTTAAACACAGCTGCTTAGCAACTATGGACAGGTGATCGATCACATGACAAGACAACCTCATAGATCCCTGGGCACCTATATTGCGGTTACACAAGCACGGAGATACTGGCAACATTATTATCAATTCAATGACGTATCAGCCCAATTCTCTCGAAACTGGCCCACTGATAATCATACTTATAACAAAACTTACACGCCCTTCCTTACGATCTGACTGCTATTCTCACTCACTTCCGGGACACGTGATGCATCACGTGACCGCAAAAATTTGTCATGCTACTATAGCAACGGCAGCATTCGCCGATGCCTCAGTCTCAGCCCGACGGCGCAAGAAGAGTGTACTCCAGCCGGTAAGCTCCGACCTAAAACACGTCAGGCACATTTTCACTCATAATTGCACAATGACTTTAACTCATACACATCTATACTTTTTATATTATTTCAGAATACGGCATGAATATATAATGGGAAACCATGTTGGACATTTGTAATGATTTGCAACACAATTTGACCATTCAGGTAACTTTACAAGTGAACCTTTAATCTAAGAGCTAAACTCGCTGTAGTATCTATATCACATTCACACCAAACTTTCTTGTCCACTTAGGAAATTGATTTCCAGTCTACAACTAATTCTGGATTGCCAATATGAATCACATTTTGACGCAAAAAAGAAAACATATGATCTATAGACGTTAGGCACAACTGCACCAAAGGTAATTTAATATTATACCTTATCATTGACATTTGCTCAAGATAGACATGGCCTTTTCAATTCTTCTTACCAGTCACGGAAACTTGTATGAATGGTGCTTTGACCGATACAAATTAAATATTTCCCCTGTCTTTTATCAACATACGGAAAGTTAATACTATCACATTGGGAAATGTCAAAATGTCAGTGCTTTGTTATATATCAGCTCCATAGTTGAATATTAAGAATTATACTAATCGCAAAATATATAGCTAAGTTTGAAAATGTTAATTTATATGGTCGAGTTCATTTTCTCAGTCATTAACACTTAATTATTTTTTTCTTTTCTCCCTTCTGTGTTTCATCATTACATGGTCTTTTCCTGTGTCTTCTCCGCCCCCCCGCCTGTGTTTTTCCCCTCCCCAGACTCTCTCTGCCAACAAAGATTGTTGATTGAATATGTTAATTGCATCCACTATTATTAACTCTACGCCCTGATGACGACCTAGATAGGTTGAAACACGTGTTGGGGAAAACAAGTTTCTTCTTTTTTGAATGCTATTTAGCACATATGTAAGGTGTGATCCAAGTTCTTCTTATGTATGATTTATTGACTACCAAAACGTGGTTCTTCACCTCTTTCCTTGATTAAAATTGAAATGCAATGCAAATAATACCTTTTGCTTTATTGTTAAATTTGAAATACAGAAACCTTACTTTTTAAACACTTACCAGGTGTCTCGCTTACTTTCTTCCTTATTCTCTAAAAAACTCTACCTCCACCAAACCAATACCACATATATGTGGCATATGTATGTTTAAGCGCAGTTTGTGAGGTTAGCACCGTCTTAAGCTTTACTCCTAACACCAAGGTCCAGGGGGGATCAGTTGTGAATTCTGAATTCCAAGGTAAGGAGGACTGCCTTGAGCACTGAAGCCAAGGCACAGGAAGGACCTCTCATCAACCCTAATACCAAGGTCCAGGAGGGATCCAGGGTGGACTGGGAACCAAAAGAGGCCCTGGAAATAATTTTCAAAGTGGCCCCCTATTACATATTTTTAGCAAGATCAACACTTTTCCTAATGAAATACCATACAAAAGAGGCCCGAGGTCTAAAGGCCAGTCCAACCCTGGTTATAGCCCCGGTCTTTTGGTTGTAGCCCCAGATAGAAGCTCAGGGGCTACAACCAAAAGGCTAGCTAGCCCCGAATCCCAACATTAGTGAAGCCAAGATCTTTTCCAGATCTAGCAACACCCATGGTAGCTGTCCCCATTACAAAGTAATTGAACAGTCGCCCAGAGTATCTATGCAATGGAGAATGGTTGTTTTTTAAATGAAAAGTGGCCATTAATTTGGCTGTGCAAGAACATACTTTGCGGGCCGGTTACCGTTGCAGTCTTTCTAGCACACGTGTTACTGAGTTCAACTAAATATCAACTAAGCACTGGTCTGATCACAGCTACTTGTATTACTATTATAGAAAACATGCTACGGATTGCTATGTAATCATAGACTGGACTGCAAGTGAACAGCGTTGTACAAGCCTTTCCCAAAGATATGCTGAACTCTACTAGCATAAACGTGATTATACGCAAATATAGAAACGTACACTCCAATATCACCCTGGTGAGCACTTTGCTAATTGAGGCTCTATCTGTGGGTCCTACTGGACTTCTCCAGAATACAGGGGACTTGTTAATTCAGCAGCATTACTGCAGCTCCGTAGTAGCTATTACCACAAAGCAAAGGGGAAGCATGCAAAGAATTACCCCAGCGTGCAAAGAAATGCAACCATCCAATAGGGAGGAGAAACCTTCTTAAGCATATTTGCCAACTTTCCCAATTCCACACATGTCTCTTCAAGCCAGTCCCGGTTTCCCTGCACTGCATGCTGGGACTTGTAGGCCCACTCTTACAATTGGGTATACAAAACGAAGTTCCATCATGGAATTGGAAGCAAAAACCAGGAGAAACTGGAAGAGACCAATAGAATGGGGAAAGTTGCCAGCTTTGCTTAAGGTATGAGTGACCAAATCAGTCCAATCAACGAGTGACTGCTCAGCCAGTGGGGGCTGAGCCCATGCAACTTCAATCACCACACCTTTTATTATATATTTTTATTAGAAAAGATAAGAAAGGATGGTTTTCGACTTTCGTGTTATTCGTTTTACAAGTCACTTCTTTATATAATAAAAGATATCGGCCCAGGCGTCTCCTGCCGCCTGGGGCGATATCTTGCACACGTTATGGTCCCTGATAAAGTGGAGAAAGGCTGCGGTATCTCTGGCTGTTGGGCTATCCTTCCAGTGACCTACAATGTACACAAGTATAATTGGAATTGTTCATTTATAACAGATAGTTTCTAAGTGCGAGCCCGCGACTCAAACCTGTGATGCTATGCGTTGTCTGCCTCCAAGACAAAGGCGTTGCCCCTGAGCTATCCTATCACGCAGGCTAATGCATAAACCCACTGCGACATACTGCTGGCACGTCGTATTTCGGTTACAAGACCCTAATCTAATTTACCTAGGGAAACAGGGCAACGAAGTTTACTTTAGAATTACAAGCCCCATACCTCTGAACCTTTTGAATTAACAGGGTGAGTGAAAAAGAAGATTTGTTTTTTGCAGCATGAGACCCCATTGAATTGTATGGGTGGGTTAGTGGCTTTGGCGGGTGAAGGCGTGCGAGCTTAGAGCCAAGCTGTAATACCCCTCAAGCTGGTGCGCTTCGCTTCGAAGGAGGAGGAGGGGTCATTTGTTTTATGGTGATGGGGAAGTCATTTGTTGGTTGAGGTCTCTTGTCAGCGCCCAAACAGTGAAGAGACAAGGTAAGTTAGATCTCAATACATGCAAACAATACTGCCCTGACCTAGGGCCCTCCACCCCACGGGTGCCTCACTGTTTTCGCTCTCAACAAGACCCCCCCCTCCCTTTAAGGGCCTTGTTTGTGTTATTTTCCCTACAGATGCCACGTGAAGTCACATGTGGCGGGGGAAGCAGCAGTATTCACAGGAATTCGGTCTTCCGGTACTTATGCACGCAAATAACGAGAATGAACATTAACACAAATGGTTAACTTATCAATGCGACAACGTCAAATGAACGCATTCGGTTTGCTGTTTTTTACTGACGTGACCAACCCATTACATTTTAAACGTGGAGCAGTCGCAGTACAGTATCTAACACACTGAAGAATGCCACTTTTCTACAAGTGGAACAGTGGCAAGGCCGCGCACACACACTTACCTGCTTGCTGTGCGCGCATCTCTTGAGCATGGGGCGGTGCTTCCAGTAATGCAGATCCAAGCCTTTCTTAACCATGAACGACGTATCCTTCTCCCTGCAGAAAAGGCACACGCTGGAGGCGAACCGAGGAGACCGTGTTAGTCAGCACCCATGACAGGGCAATGAGGCACTTTACACCCGAACATGCCACTTGCATTGAAATAAATCACCACTTCGGAGCATGGGGGTCCTCGAAACATTTCTCCTCGCCTCGCCGGGCTCGAAGTCTCCAGGGCCCAGGAAGCGCACGTCTGGCATCGTTCCACGACAAGGGCCTTTTAGCTGTGTGCCTGTCCATAGCCCCCTGTCCGCTATATGTGGCAAGTGGGAGAGTCTTCAGCACAGTGGGTGCAGCCCCTGTGGGCACCGGAAAGTATCCCTTGTGAATGGGGATGGGGGCTGGGGTACGACGATGGCTCACTTCTGTGCATAGGCGAGGGCGAGAATCTGTCTTCAGTCATGCTGCATATGCATGGCTAATAATCAGGCAGTTATCTCTCAGCGGGGCCTTTTCCTGACCGGGAGCAAGACTACTGGTGCGGAGGAGCGGGAAAGGAGTCTTTTTCAATGCAAGGGCTTGCAAAACAGAATGTGAATATGGGTGGCGGGGTATGAGGTTGTGACGAAACGTTCCTTGATATGATGTTCAGCACTGTGCAGGGCACGTGTGGTTCCGGTTCCCAGCCCAGGAGGCCCTCATTCGCAGGTGCGGGCCGTCAGCCCATCTGCCAATGCCCAGACCTGCTGGGAAGAAAAAATAAATACACAGTGCCAGGGGAGTTGCTAGGTCTGGAAAAGACCCGGGGCTAAGCTGATGTCGGAACTGTTGGGACTGGGGGCTAGCTAGTCTTTTGGCTGTAGCTCCTGAGATTCTATCCGGGGCTACAACCAAAAGATCAGGGGCTATAGCCCCCTTAGCCCCCCCCTAGCAACGCCCCTGCACAGTGCCTGCCTCAATCGGTGGTGGCAGCCGGTACTGCAGGCAGGCAATTCACAGCAAACCACCCAGGCGGAGGCGGATTCACGCAATGTGTATCCTTCCGCTCCAAAGAGTCCCTGCCGCCAGAGGCCTACCGGGGGATGTCCTGGTGTCCCGGTAGAGCAGTCCAGCCCTGGCGGGATCTGGTATGAATTCTCAAATCCAACGTCCTAGAGAGTCCTATTATAAACCTTCGGAGAACCAAGCGACAAGTCTGTTTAGTAAGAGTGAGATTAACATTGAAGAGTAGGCTTGTGAACTGTTCACTTTGGCCATTTCCTTGTAGCTTTATGTTATTAGCATATGGTACCCAGGAGGCTACAGACTCACAGGTTGGGACTGAGATGTTTCTGTTGGTCACATCATTTGGACCGTTCTTTGTAGAGTGGACATGCCTTGAGGGCCGAGTACTTGTAACAATGGGGTTTGGATGTTATATTCAATCCCGGGGGGAAGAATGGGAGCATTAAGGGATCACTAATGAGTTAAACCCATCGGACACAGTTTTACTTGGCAGTGCATCATTGGCTGTCGAACTTCCCCTAGCACCAGTTAGGAATGTATCTACCCCAAACACTGACCATTCTGCTCATCAAAATAAATATTTTTTGAACCACAGGTCAAGAGTGGGGCTCGAGATGGGCACACAAACTGAATGACAAATGTAACTCTATTTTACTATTGGGTGGGTTAACAACTCAATTCCTAATTTTCATACACTGTTCTTTGCCAAGTAGCGGATATTCTGAGCACAAATGTGTACCTTGATACCTTTGCTTGCCTTTAAAAGACTGCCAAATGCAAACAAACTCCCCTGAGTCTACTGCAGCCCAGGAGGTAGAAGCTAAAAGGAGCTGCCAACACATTTAGTCAGCAAGTGAATTCAGAAAAGAGCAGTTGAGCTGTAAAGCAGTGGCGACTCCTGTCTCAGCAAATGAAATCAGAGAAGGGGCCCCAATAATTCTCCAGGAAAATAAACACTTCCCTTCCTGAGGCCCTTTTAACCCACAGCCTACCAAGTAGCTCCTTTTGCGGGATGGGTTATCCCCTGACCAATGTCATCAATGCATTCCTGCTCCAAGGTTTGTATTCAGAGAGCTTTAAACATGCAGAAATTACACAGGAAAGAAACAGCTTCACATGCTGAGGATCCTGAAATGCACACGTATCCCCATTACTGGAAAATGAGGGTAAAGAACGGTTGAGAAAGAGCCTTACGATCATTTGGACTATCCAAATCCTCTTCCATCTAGGCTCTCTAGCCAACAAAGCAAATACGCTCTCCTGGTTAAGGAACTGAAGAAAGTTCTAGAGTGGGCACCCTACTCCCTGGACGTGTCTGCCACTGTCGATACAATACCCATGCAATCCTGCTGCTGAGACTAGGGATGATGGGGAGATAGCGTTGCATTGCTTTACCGAGGATCACATCTTTGCTCTCTCAGCTAAACTGATAGGAGATGCCTGCAACTCATACGGCTCCCCTTGTTTCCAGTCGCTGCATACCTCTTTCACACATGTCACAAAGAACAATGGAATGGAATTGTAATCATACATTAGTAACATTCAGTTTTATACAACACTGAGGGATCCTAGTGAACGGCCAAATGCTCTCCAACTCAAGGGTTACCATTCTGGCGCACCTCATGGGAATTCAAGGCAAGTGGGGATTAACACCCCTACACATCCCAACACATTTTCAGGGTGTCCCACCATAATGTTGGATTCATCCCAGACAAAGATTTCTCTTTGACGCCATTACTTGGCAGGTATAGTCATGTTTTGTTTGCAAGAACCTCTTTGACTTATAGTGGAGGATATAATTTACCCAGCAGGCAAAGACAATCTGAAAGCTACTATTTCATTATATAAACTCATGCGGTTTTGCCATTCAGAGGGACAGTTTTTCTAGAGAGGGAATTTGACCCATGGGCATCAGAGTGCGGTACAATGAATAAATGTTTAAGAATATTATTTCACAATATTTACAGAAAACAGATGTGTAAATTATTCTAAAACAGCTTCTGAATCCTGCTTAAAATTTAGATCACATCTTAAAAAGTAATTTTACAGTGAAAACCTAAAACAGTTTTTAAAAATTCAGATAAAAAGTTTTGTCACCCCAAAATCCTAACCAGCCATGTTCCATAAGCAAGCCTTAACACGTTTTCTAAAGTTTTAAAAGTCTTCAGTCAAATTCCTTTGGCAGGGCATCCTATAATATTACCACCCCGTCTTCCCCCCGAGAATGACTGGTTCATTGAAAAAAAACATTTAAAACTTGCCAATTCCTGATATAGTGATTTTCGACTGTGTAATCCTCTTGAGCCACATGAAATTCTCAATTTGTTACACAGATATTCAGGAGCCTTAAAATAAAGAGCTTTGTATACCACACATATCATCTTGAATGTGAACCTTTGTTCAATGAGTAGCCAATACAACGCCTTCAAAATTGCTGAAATATGGACAACCTATTAGCCCCATATAGCAATCTTGAGGCAGCATTTAAAACAGATCTTGAAAGGATGGTTGTGCTAGCCCCATATGTAAAAAAAAATCCAAAATCTATTTATGAGAGAACCAGTGTTTGGATTAATGTTCGAAAATGTGAAATTGTAACATGAGGTTGTACTGCTCTCAACGAATGTAGATGGAGATTTGCTGCTTTGACCTGACATTCTGCGGGATCAGGGAACGTTGTGAATCTATAATTAAACCTAAAACATTTTACTGTGGAAGTAGACTGTCTAAGAGCTACAGAAGTATATGCATTCTGGAAGCTTTCCCTCAATAATGAATCAGGTTTCCCGTGTGAGATTATTAGCAGCAACTCTGTTTTTATCTGGATTCAGTTTAAAAAAATGTGAAACCATTAATATCATGTGGACACTTGGTTAAACACTGTAGGTCTCCATTTGACAAACTATTAGATACAATTGTCTATTGTCTGCATATTGACATCTCCGGAATCCTCTTCCACAAGAATTTAGAGTCCTTACTGTTGTTGTAAAGGTTCAGATCTAACGCTGCCAAGGGGGGCGCACATACCAGTTGCGCAAGTAACATTCTGACGTGAAAGTGTGACGTGGTGGGTGACATCCGGCGTGGGGATGTCACTGAATGCAGTGTTGCTTGCGTAAAGTGACAGCAAAGCAGACACAGCGCGAGAAGTCCCATGGGGCAAGTTCCATGGGGTAACTCAATAAGGGGTGGGACGTTTGGGCATAGTAGGGGGTAGTTGTATAGAGCGGGCACCGGGTGGGGTGCAAGATGCTCTAGGGGGGCATGTGATAGGGGGACTTTTGATCAATATGTGAACAACAAAGAAGCCATTTTGTCTATAGGCCCCCATTAGGGAAGCATTTCTCGCAGAAAGCTCATAAGAAAAGAGCTGCAGGCCTTTGTGTGACAAGCACTATGCATTTCTTGAGCACTCAGCAGAAACAGGGTGCTGAAATGTTGCACAACTGAAGTTTTCCAGTAGAACACAGCCACAGAGAAGTCACAGTAAAATATACTTCCGAGGCCAATTAGCTAGGCACCTGAGAATTGGCAGAGAAAGAGAAATCACATAGTGTTAATAAAACTCCAGCCATGGTGTGGTATAGATTTTTCAGACTACACTTGGCAGTGAGGCGTGAGAAGGGAGGTCAGAGCATTGGGGCAGGGGCTATAAGGGGCAGGATGAGGAGACAACCAGCAGGGAGAGTGTTGGTGTCCCTAGGGTGCAACATTGTACAGTGTCCTCGCTGACGTCCACGGGGCACAACATTGATCTGACTTGGTGTGAATGTCTTGCCCCTTGCCATCTCAAGCTATGTTGTACATTGAACATTGTCAACTAATGGCAAACAAGTGTTTTTGACTGAGCAGCACAATCACATAAATGAGGGGCAGTGTGGAAAGATTAGTGACGTCACAAGGGGTATTAATATAATTGTGGCCAAAATGGGTATTGTCCAATTAGGGTCACTGCACATATATTTGGCTATAGGGGACTGATGTAGTCCGACCAATCAGCTTCTGTGACCTGCCTTAAAAATCTAACTAAAATGTTGTATGGTAATTTGGAAATGATGTATAAAATATTCAGCCGCAGACGACAGCGTTGACATCTCACTTCATTCAGTTCAGTTCCACAGGGCTGTCTGAACCGTGCTTCTCAGTTGTTTGGGTCCAATGCGTTACTTCTTTTTTGGTGTACGCTCTGTTTCTTTTTGGATTACTTTTATTGCCTGGAGCTACTATTTTGTGGCAGTCCCCTGGTACACTGTGCTTGCAGGATTCAGGGAAATCTAAGATTGAAGCTATTAATACCGCAACACCTCGAATAGTAATATCAGTACCTTGATGTGATTCAGTACACATTGGTGCTGTTGAAGTGTGCACACTTACTCAATCAAGCACTTCATCCGGGGCAAGTGCCTCCGGTGGCAGCTTCACAGCATCTACCAAAGAGATGACTACTGCTGAGAACAGACGCCTGGATGTCAGGCTGAAGGGCGAGAGCTGGAGAATGTTGACAATAGAGGTCAATTGGTGTTGGGCAGGGGTGGCCTGGATTACTCAATGCACTTACCAAACTGATCCAACATTGCCTTAAAAAGGAGAAGACCCTAACAGGGAATGGGGAAGCTCTAACATTTCATGGCTGGGAGAACTTTGCACAAATAGGACAGCAAACGACCTGGCATGGCGCTGTGTGGCAAATGCTGACAGCATATAAATACGACTATAGGGAGATGGTCACCCCAATAATGTTTCAATCTGCCTGCTAAAAGAGTGATTGTAAGGAGAATATTTTTGGTTCATACCATCAAGTTTCCCTGATGACAAATTCGGAATTTCATCTAGTTGGAAATGGGAATGATTGAAAATATTGCCCAGTGCCTTTTGGTGAGCGAATCCGTGCAACCGAAACTGTGGTGGAATCTGCACCTTATAGAGGACAACTAGCCGAGCATTTGATCTTTCCTGAAAGGAAAGACAGACTTACCAGGGGCCAATGCAACACAGACAAACACACAGTGAAGAAGAATCATCACATAATGAACTCTTGACGATTTAGACTACACAAAGGAAAAAGGGAAACACATGTTTAACAGCTTGGAAAATGAATGGATGAATTGAACGTAGATCAGACATACACATGCCACATTCAAATGTAACCCATAAACGAGCCATAGTCCCAGATCAATGTAAAAAACACAAACATACCGCCTTAAGGCAAACATCAACAAATGTAAAAGTAGCCCGTGATCACAGGCCACACATGCGAAGAGCACCAACACTCACACACTCCTAGACAAGGACATAGCCCCAGACAGAAGACAAGGTTTGTGGTGAGTGATGGGTTCCTCACCTCTCACTAGGCTCGCTAGCGTTTGGCAATGACGGCCAGACTAAGTTGGACAGCTCCTTTGCTGTCTTGCACGGGCTCCAAGGTTTGCTCTGTCCAAAATAATCCATAGTGTGGTTGAAGACCACCTTCTGACTCAGGGCATCGGCAAGAAGCCTGTCTCAGGAAAGGTAGGTTGCATCACAATCAAGGTCAGAGAAGGAAAAGGCCTTGAATGGTCATTACACACGGTACACATGAAGCAGATGGCCACACATACCATCGTAAATAATGTCCAACCAGTCGTGATAGGCTGGCAAATCTATCACTCAGATTCCAACTGGCCTGCCATGACTAAGGAACCCAGACAACCTTCGGGACACTCATTAGTCGCATGCAGCACTTAAAAACCCACAATAACATGCCCACTTTTACATCAAAAATCACTGCCAAAATGCAGCCCAGCAATGGGGCAATGCCCACAAAGATACACACCAGTACAAAGTTCAGTCTAAAAGTAAGCATACCCCTTAAATTGATCAGAAGTTGCCTTCTGGCAACAACATGGAGGAAAGCGGGTTGCTTAAATTGGTCCCACAAGTTATTCCGAACACAAGAGCAAGAGAATGCAAATGGATGAAATCTAGATCATTTATGGGCAACCGTGTAACTGCTTTTCACTCTGGAATAAGCAATGCCAGGTTTTGGTCAAGAAAGGCTCTTTAAGAAGGCAATTCATGTTCTGTCTACAGCAAGTGACCCTGGTCCCCCGGTCCAGGTTAATTCTGTGGAGCGTGTGACAGCAGGTGCCAATGGAGCACGAGGCAGCAAACAATCTTTGAAGATTTGGGTAGGTTAGTGAAGCCAACGCTCAGCTGGCCTTGCCCAGTGCTACAACAAGGCAATCCAAGGTGGCTGCCTAGCATGCCACCTGCAGAGGGACACTAGGTGGCACACGCTTAGCCTGGTTGCAGTGTAAGTGGGCTAGCAAAACGGTACTTATTGGTACTGTGTCTTCATGGAGCTGGTGTTGGTGAACCAGACCCGCGAGTTATCAGGAGAAGCGTGGTGGGCTTCAGGCCCAAATGAAACACTAGAACGTGATTTGGAGGAGGGGAGAGATGGAAGTGCAGTTGGAGTGACGAGAAAAGAGGCAGAAGAGTGGAGGCAGACATGGGTAAAGTGGGGAAGAAGGCAGATGGAAAGAGGCAAGAGAGTGGGAGAAACGCATATTGGGATGAGGACGACTCTCAAGCAAAGGGAAAGAGAGGCTGTAGAAAACAAAGTCAAAATAGGAGGGAAAGAGGTGGGTTACTGGATGGACAGAGGGTGAGAGCATTTTCCTTTTTCTGGACCATGGCAACTTGCCTATCTACTTTTACTGGGCATGTTTAAATTAGGACTTCTTTACACTATAATATTGTACCAGGATTGTGGAGGAACTGTTGGAAAATGTGAAAATTCATTAGTAGAACTTGCAAACCCTTCATGCCTGTGCACTCACCCCTGGGTGAAATTTCCAGGTGCACGATTAAGGGAGTTAGAAACCATCTGAGGAATCTTCTTTCCATACTGCAGATGGCCATGCAGGTGCTTGGCTTTGCTTGATTTGCTTGTTTTAACATTAACACTTCTTGATATTATTGATCGCGGAGATCCACTAGTCTTAAAGTCTGCTGATGTAGAGATTATGCCGGACAAAACCCTTTAGAGCATCTTTGACAGATATCTTCTTCTTTGGTTTAAAATGAAGTACTTTTTCAGTGAAAAACGTTGGGGGTTGGTGGAAGTGAGTGAATAATCTTCACGAGGAACATATTATCCCCACTGAAAACCACCCCACCTGAGATTTTTCTGATCCTTTTTTTAATTCGTCAGAGCTTTAAAGTTGGTTGGTACCATCTAGCAATAAGGGACTTGAGCTTCGAGGCTTTGTGGGGAAAATACTGGTATGAAACAGGTAAACGGCTGTAAAAGGGCCTGTGGTTTC
This sequence comes from Ambystoma mexicanum, assembly GCF_040938575.1. Taxonomy (NCBI): domain Eukaryota; kingdom Metazoa; phylum Chordata; class Amphibia; order Caudata; family Ambystomatidae; genus Ambystoma; species Ambystoma mexicanum. Next base: position 666,259,394 of record NC_090936.1, read on the forward strand.
CGACCAAATAACAGATGCTTTCCCCATTACAGAAGGGAATTAACCACGTGGAACCTTTCCTGGCCGTTTGCCTATAACGATAGAGGTTCTGACAAAAAGGCTAACGTACAACTGCCCGGCATGGAAACACAAGCAATCCCAGACATGTTTTGGTATTTGCCAGGAAAGAGACAGCAAAGAGAAACCCCCAAGACCTTTGAAATAGGGATAAGCAAGTATAGGTGGGTCTCTCTGCATCTGCCTGAACCCAAGTGACCATCTCAAGGACAGCTACCTCATGGCCACTCTCTTTGAACCATGTATTTATTTATTTTTATAACACTTCAACATGTCGCCTTTGGCCACTTCTCAGTGCTTAAAGTCAATTGGACTGAACAAATCGGTTGAATGACATTTCAGATCAGGACTTGGTGTTGATGTGGTTGTCCAGCATTAAGGTGGATGGAGTGAGGCTGGTATATCCATTGAGCAAGTGGTTTGCCGAGTGGAGAATAAATACCATTTAGAAGTTGGCACTGATCAGCTTTTGATCCTGGCAGTTGCCGTCTTCCTGCAGTCTCCTTTTCTCCAGGAGGTGCAGGAGAACCTTAATACATCCCTAGCACTGCTCAGCGGCCCATCTCATGTGAGCGGGAGGGCATGGGGCAGTCAAGTATCAGTAGCCTGCCACCTGTATCTCTCATTTCTTGCATACTGCATATCTGAAGCCGACAGTCGGCTCAATGGTGCCATGGGAAAGTGTCTCCAAAATCCCTGTGTAGGGAAGGGAGATTTAGGGAAACCCAACGGCGGCGCTGGTCTGAAGCAGATGTGTGCCAATTTGAGGGATTTCTTTCTCTGAAACAGGTCCAAACCATGAACTTGAGGTGAAGTGGTTGTGCGGGGTCGGGAGATATTAAAGGAAATAAAATTATCTCTGTGCCTGACATCTAAGGAGGCAGAGGGTACATTGTGTACGCTGCCTCATGTTTCATCGTAGCACACCTTACTGTCACACAGTCCTCAAAGAGCCAACCTGAAAAGGGACATAAAAAAATACTATGAAATAAACTGAAACATTGGGGGGTCATTACGAATTTGCCGGTACCCCGTCTGTAATATCGGCGGGTTACCGGCAAACCTGCCTTACTGTTACCGGCACCCGATATCCCGGTGTTACTGGGATATTATGGGTGCTGGCAACGGCGGTAAGTTCCCATTCCATGGTGTCCCCTATGGAATGGGTTTTCCGCAATCACCAGCGCTGGTAGTACTGGTGCGGGTGATTGGAGTAATTCTTTGCGGTAGGGGACGTAACTCCCGGTAGGTCAGACATGTCGGTTGTTCCATGCCCCTACCGGCAAAATAGGAGTGTGCCAGTCTGCTAAAAATGCCGGATCGGGTGTTACTAGCATTTTTTCACTCATAACGAGGTCCATTGACTTTCTCATGTTGCACTTAATACTAGCCTTTAGTTTGTTTCCGAGTGGCTGAATTCTCTCGACAAGAGACTTGTAAAACCATGGTTGCTTATCAGTGTCTAAAATCAGGCCCTTATGAGAGGCAAAATACAGCTGCCGCCTCAGAGGCAGGAAGCGTCTCTCGCCCTTTGATGCTTCTAAAATGCTGATCAAAGCTTATCTCAGCCGCTTGCCCCCTTGTTAATCGCTTATCTCAAGAAATTGCATTCCAGCCTCTCCCTAGTACTTTATACTGCTATGCAGCCGGGAAGAGAGAATATTACCGAATGTTGTCATGATACTGTCGGACTTTCAGGAATTCCTCGGATGAAAGAACAGGGCTCTTCAGGAGGCCCTCGATGGCAGACAGCTTCTCTTCCAGGCTTTTGAAGTAGATGTCACAGCTCGGAAACGGGCGTTTTTTCTCGTCCAGGTTGGCAGTGAACCTAATTAGTCCTTGAACAGCTTGCAAAAGGGAAGTCATTTCGTCGTCCCATTGATCAAAGCACAGGTGGCAGAGGGGGCAGCTCGGGAACTCCTGCCTGTAGCCCCGGGCACACCGGTCACAGCGCCGCCCAATGACGCCCACCTGGCAGTTGCAAGCACCGGTCTGTTTGTCACACACTGGCCGCCGCGTTCCGTTCAGATTACACCTACAGGCTGCAAATAAAAACACAGAAAAATGTTATGCTTTTTATCATGCGGGAAAGTTACATTGCAAACAGCCTAACGGGCTAGGGCTAGCTCAACTAATCAACTCAACTCAATTAATAGGGGAATTAATTGCACATAATCCTTATTGCCCGCCAACCACTTTTCTGTTCACCTCCATAATCTGAATGTACCATGCCTATTAAGATCGTGTGTCTTGTCTTCCCTATGTCTTCCCCTCACATGCATGGTTGCGCTTTGAAACACTTGTGCATAAGCACATAATAAATAAACAATCAATGAATCAATCAATGGCAACCTTATCCATTCCATTTGGGAGATGATGGTCAAGTCCTGGTTTTCACTTCGTAATCCAGACTTGCAGTCCTGGGTTTATAATGGGAAAATCTAGGACTACAAGTACCAGCATCCAAAGTTAAAACTAGGACTGGAGCTTTGAAATTGTATCAGTGAGATTTCAATTCATGGTTACCATGAGTGGGAAAGCGTGGCCAATAGGGGTTCTCTGTCGATCCCCGAGGGAGCGTGGGTGGTATGTAATACATAACCCTCAACCTTTTGTGTAGCCAAGGCGGGTGAAAACACCCGATTTTATTTTTGGTGGGTGAGAGCCCATTGACGTGAATGGTCGTGCAGGAGGATTGGTGGGTGAGTCGGTTGTTTACAAGGTGTATGATACCTACCGAAAGCGAAAGCGTGTGAGATGAGAGCTATGTAAACATCATTGCATACAAAAGCATAATCTATATTTAATGGAATGAGTCCCACATGATGATATAACCTTATTCCTTCAACGTGGAAACATACTGTGTAGTTTAGGTGGGTGGTAGCATTATTCTCTAGGCCAATATGCACAGTACTACACTCTCTTTGAGTTAACAAGCTGAAAAAGAACATGGCCCTCATTACAACACCGGAGCTAAACCGTGGCGCTATTAGCACCATGGTTGGTGCCGGTGTTTTAACGAGTCTGCCATGGGGAAATGGGGAAATACCGCCCCATTCCAAGGTTGGCGGGGCGGTATTTCCCCTTGGCCCTTCCCCATTCCCATTTTTGCCCCATAGGGCTCAATGGGACTGGGGAAGGCGGCAATTACAGTACCGCAAATTGCGGTACCGTAATTGCCTGCAAGGTTCCTTTGCGGGTCCCTACTTTAACGGCTGGTCCAGACCAGCCATTCAGGTCGGGTCCCGCAAAGGGACCTCGTAATAAGGCGCTAAGTGGTTAACGGCGCCGCAGCCTTTTTCAGCGCTGTTAACCACTTAGCGCCAGGGTCATAATGAGGCCCCATGTCTCCATATAAGCATCATGTGGGCTTGCCAGGTCTTAAAGTGAGACTCGTATACAGTGATCCAAGTGAGCGGGAACGGTCGGGAGCGGTGTTCCACTACTTTTATTTTTTTCTGTTTACCATACCTCAACTTTTTATGGCCATATTGACCATTCTAAATAGAGGATTGGTCCATTCATGTCCCTGTGCAAGTGTAAAGTTGTAATAGGAGCCTTGGTTACTAGTCACTTAGACTATTGCAAAGCCCTAGCTTCAACACCTGGTCACATGTTGCACTATGCTTCTGCCTACCCTCTCCCCTGCCGGGGCCACATCTCTACTACTTTTTTCAGTACACTTCTACCCTTGCTCGTATGCCGAAGCAGTGATAGTCCCCAGGATGGAAGAAGTGTAAAAAGGGCAGCTTCTAGCAGTCGCCTTCACGAGGCTCCGTGAGAAGGGGCGTTACTGAGGCCGCTGTGAATCCATCCCTGAAGTCAGGGACAGGCAGCAAAGGACTGATAATTAACATCCACATCAACGACATACTGACAGTGGGCAGAGGACAGAAGCCAGCTAAATCCTGTAAAAAACAACATCCCCCAGGAATCTTCATGACCCTGGATTGGCTAAAGTCAAAAGGCGCATGTATGCGGGTCAATTCAGGGTCAGCTCATGGGCCTTAAAGGACAGCTGGGCAATGTAGGCGTGGTCATTGTGCCCCCGCCCCACCCTCATTATTTACTGCTACTGACATGCCCACACCTGCATGCAGAGGGATTGCCTGGGATTGTGTTTAGGGTTTCAAGCAGTGCTTCTGTTAACCTTTTTGTGCCGCTGGTATACATTCTCTGGCAGGAAAACATGCCGACCTCTGGGCTGCAAATGGCAGGTGCCACCCTTAGTGGGGGCCCCCACCCATCAGACCTTGCGAAAGTAAGAAATTAATGGAGGACAGAAGCACTTCACAAAGGGGGCGACGGAGGGAGGGAGAGCAGGACCAGGACAGGCGGGGGGCTATTTAAGGGTGTTGACCTCCCTGGGACGCCCTCTTGGTCCTGCTCCCCCTCCTAGCCTAGTGGAAAAATATCTGGCGTTCCAGTCGAGGAAGGGTTACTGAGTTCCTGTCGAGGAAGGTTCCAGCGAAAAAAGTCAAAATTCTATTTGAAGGAGGAAAAGGGATGCCATCAAACATTGGAATGAACTCTCCACTACCTTACAGAGGCTAATAGCATTCTCGACTTCAAAAAGAAACTCAGAACTCTTCCGTTTATGTAGTCACTCCTAGGGGAACACTGATTGTTTTGAATGACAGTGCTTAATTGGCCTGGCCATAGAAGCTATATAAATACCAATAGCAATTGCAATCACATCAGGTTAGAGGTCGGGAGTGGCAAATAAGATACCATGGGCCTCATTGCACGGTAGGCGGTAAACCATGGCGCTATTAGCGCCATGGTTCATGCCGGTAATTTACCGGTACCGCCTTGGAGGAAAGGGGAATTACCGCCCTATTCCAAGGTTGGGAAGGCGGTAATTCCTCCTTCCTCCATTGCCCTTCCCCATTCCCATTTTTGCCCCAGAGGGCATAATGGGAATGGGGAAGGCGCTAATTACGGTACCGCAAATTGCGGTACTGTAATTAGCACCCCGGTCCCTTTGCGGGTTCGTTTTTTAACGCCTGCTAAAGGCAGGCGTTAATGTACCAACCCGCAAAGGGACCTCGTAGTAAGGCAGGAAGGGTTTACCGGTACCGGTAAAATACCGGTACCGGTAAACCCTTACCGCCTACCGTGTAATGAGGCCCCATGTGAAGTTGGGGATTTGGGGTCGGTTGGGGAGCCAGTTACGAGTAGAACATTTTTGGTTTATCTATGGAAGACCGCAGCAATCCTCTGAGATTACCACAGCAGCACTGCAAGAGACACTCAGAAAAGAAGTGTGTCACATGAAGCAATGAGTGATATGGGGTAATGGAAGAGGATAGAGGATAAGCGAGGGAAGAAAACAATTAAGTGGAGTGAGGGGACCTAGAATAAAGAAGGGGGACACATGTTGAGTGCCTGTGAGGATGTGGAGGACTTTTTAATTCGGAGCCATTTTTCCCATTATCGCAGGATTTGTCGAACCAGCACTCTACCGCCAGAATTTCTGTTGGTTTAGCATCTGCGGTGCCTACATCTACTGGGCAGGTGCCTATGGGTGCTTGGTAACAATTAATGGTTTGACATGGCCAGTGGCCATGGCTGGTGATCCCAAAAGAAAGCAATTGGTGCAACACGTACAGAGGCCACAGCCGAAGGCCATAGCTAGAGAAACATCAAGAAACAATGCAACATGTTTGACCGTGACCACTGGCCATGGCTGAAGGCTGTGGCTAGTGGGCCCAAAAGAAAACTATTAGTACAACATGTACAGTGGCCACGTCCAAAGGCTTTTACTAGTGAGACCTCAAGAAACTATGCAACACGTTCAGCCGTGGCCACTGGCCATTGCTAGTGGGCTCAAAAGAAAACTATTGATGCAACATGTACAGTGCCCATGGCCAAAGGCCATGGCTAGTGGGCCATGAGGAAACTATACTATAACAGAACCTTTGAAATTGAATGAAAACACATTAGTTAAGAGAGAGTTAAGTTGATCAGATTTAACACAACAAAACCCCTAAAATTCAGCACTCAGATTTCAAGCAAGTGCACTTTAACTATGAGACCCCTGTTGCGCAGCGTATACCCACAATGTTGTCATCACTGATTACAACTGCCGGGAATGTGGGCTGAACATAATGTTCTGGCCAAAGCTTCAAGGACAAGGCTTAAAGATGCCATTCTACAAGAATTTAGAAGGATTATGGGGTACTCGTGTCAGAGGTTAAACTTGGGGTCATGCTACCTTGAAGCTAAGGGGGTCTTTGGGTATGAGGAGTTAAGAGAGAGTTAAGAGAGAGTTAAGTTGATCAGATTTAACACAACAAAACCCCTAAAATTCAGCAATCAGATTTCAAGCAAGTGCACTTTAACTATGAGACCCCTGTTGCGCAGCGTATACCCACAATGTTGTCATCACTGATTACAACTGCCGGGAATGTGGGCTGAACATAATGTTCTGGCCAAAGCTTCAAGGACAAGGCTTAAAGATGCCATTCTACAAGAATTTAGAAGGATTATGGGTTACTCGTGTCAGAGGTTAAACTTGGGGTCATGCTACCTTGAAGCTAAGGGGGTCTTTGGGTATGAGGAGTACCTAGATGTCTTTAGTCCAGCCTACGCGAGATCCCTATATCTAGAGTTTAGAATAGGCACTCTTAAACTTGCAAGATTCATGAGTACCTGGAAGGCAGGTAAAACGAAAATATGCCACTGTGTGAAATGGGTGATGAAACTTGCATACATTTCCTGCTTTTCTGTGACCAATTACCACCACTCAGGGTGCAATACCAGAAACCAATCCTTAGGGCAAGAGGCATTGCCAGTATTGCAGATGCGATGGAATGCTGCAAAAGCACATGTGAAATACTGGTGGTGAACCTGGTAGTTAAAATATACACTGTGCCCGGCTGCATAGAGATAGATTGGCCCAGTCCCGTGGTATACTTTTATCTTGAGGTATGTTAGCTGCGTATAGAATGGAAAAATAGATTTAATTGCATTGGGCATCGCACTTTTTGCTTATTTTGCAAAGAGCATTTGTTACTCTAAATTAATTTCCTCCATGGGGGGCTGGTAATCCATGGAATAAGCCAGGGCTACCTTGTGGGATAGGAATTATATGTATATAACTGCACATGATATAGCACTTTCTTCTTTCATATATGCATTTTGCTGATTGCATTTATCTTGTGATCTGTTTTTATTAAAAACCCTTAGGTTACTCCCTGCTATTGATGTATTTTTATTAAGATGAATTAAGATGAATTATTAATCATGTAAATTAGACTATCTTTTTTCACCTCACTTAATACATATTTTAATGTATTACACTTCACAATAATAACAACATAACCTGGAACAACACACTGATATATCAAATGATTACGTGTGGAGCATTCATTTATAGTACTTATCTACTTTTAAAATGTAAAATAAAAATATGTAACGTTATACAAATGGTTTGAATTGAATGTATTAGTAAAGAATTACAATACTTAATTGCAGGAAACATACATCATTGAGGGAAATCTATCTCAGGTATTTCAAACATAATATAATACGTATATGTAGTAGTAAAACAAATAAGAATAGATAGAAGTAGAAACATGTTTAATGGTAACTGTTAAGAAAGTAGCAAACGTACACATTTTAATTTACAATTCTCCTTTCTGTAATAACATTAACTCAACACCTTATTTTATAAATGACATGTTTTATAAAAAGAAATCAAATATAATATACAATGTAATAGTAGAATTCAAAGTTTGGCTAATATACAAAAACAAATCAGTTACTTATACTACATATACAATATAATTGCCTTTGTAGAAAAGAAATGAAGATTAGAAAGTAAATATTTAATTATAGATATGGCAATTGTATTACTAATATTTTGAGTCATTTCTTTGGAAAATAAATTATGATTTTGTATTCCACTATAACAGATTACCTTGCAAAGTACACAATGCTTATATACTCTCTTCATTGTAATTCTATGGCCCTGATTCATGGAATTATTTGCCTGCAAAACGGGAATTTGCGTGCCGGTCTGTCTGCAAATCCCCATTCGTCAAACAGGGCTTTGTGGGCAGAATGGCGCGCAAATCCCCGTTTTACACTCAAATAATTCAATGAATCAGGCCCTATATGTATGCACCTACAATTATGCACTGTACACTACATTTAAAGAAACAAGGGAAGAATACAATGTACTTTGTAAGAATGAAACGTGTGCATAATTATATGTAACAAAACAGAGTCGTCATATTTCAAAATGAAATTAATCAAACCACTAATAGCAGTGATGTCATTAGTGACACCATCAGTGATGCTATCAGAGATGACATCAGTGATGTAATGTGTGATGTCATTAGTGACCATTACTACCAAAGAAACCTATTGGTGTGATATGTACAAGGCCGTGGCCACTGGGCATGGCTGAAGGCCATGGTTAGTGGGCCCCAATGAAACCTATTGGTGCAACACGTACAGTGGCTAGTGGGCCCCATAGAAAGCTATTGGTGCAACATGGACAGTGGCCACAGCTGAAGGACATGGCCACTTGCCATGGCCGAAGGCTATGGCAAGTGGCCATGGCCAAAGGCTATGGCGAGTGGGCCCAAAGAAACCTGTTGGTGCAATATGTACACTGGTCAATGCCGAAGGCCAAAGGCCAAGGCTAGTGGCCCCAAAGAAACATATTAGTCCAACACTTACAGTAGCCAAGACAGAAGGCCATGGCTAGTGGGCCCCAAAGAAACCTAATGGTGCAACATGTGCAGTGGCCTCGGCCGAAGGCCATGGGCACTGGTAATGGCCAAAGGCCATGGCTAGTGGGCTCAAAGAAAGCTATTGGTGCAACATGGACAGTGACCAAGGCCAAAGGCTGTGGTCACTGATCACGGCTGAAGGCCAAGGCTAGTGAGCCCCAAAGAAGCCTATTGGTGCAACATGTGCAGTGGCCATGGAGAAAACTATTTGTGTAACATGTACAGTGGCCAAGGCTGACAGCCGTGGCCAATGATCAAAGCTGAAGGCTATGGATAGTGGGCCCTAAAGATGCAACATGGGCAGTGCCCGAGGCAGAAGGCCATGGATAGTGGGTCGAGCAAACCTAATGGTGCAACATGTGCAGTGGCCACGGCCGAAGGGCATGGCTAGTGGGCCCCAAAGAAACATATTGGTGCCACATTGGTGCCACATGTAAAGTGGCCACATCCGTAGGCCATACCCACTTGTAATGGCAGAAGGCCATCGCTAGTGGGCCGTAAAGAAACCTATTGGTGCAACATGCACAGTGGCCATGGCTGACAGGCTATGGGGATTTGGCCCCAAATAAACCTATTGGTACAACATATGCAGTGGCCAAGAAACTACAAAAACTGTTGAAATTCAATTAAAAAACTTTAGTTAAGAGAGAGTTAAGGTGATCAGATTTAAAGTGTAAAATATATAACAACAAAACCTTTCAAATTCAGTGAAACAACCTTAGTTAAAGATATATAAAGGTCAATATTTAACACAACAAAACCCTTGAAATTCGGCAGACAATTCAGATAAATACCCCTTAACTACTCGCCCCCTGTTGCGCAGTGTATAACCACAATGATGACATCAGATAATACAACACTGATGCCATCACTACTGACATCACTAATTACATCATATGACATCACTGATGACAACAGACATGAGATCACTCATTATGTAGGTTAAAATATTTGTGGGTCACGCTTTTGGTACATATGCTTTTTCATTATACTTAACAATAAGAACATGGCATAGAACAATAGACGGTTACACATGTATGATATGAGCACCTGTGGTACATTAATTTGTAGTATTTATTAAAGGATGACATTTAAAATATAAATATGTAATAACAAGCAATTAAAATAATCCATTCCATAGAATGTACCGGATAGTGCCAAATGTACTTTAGATATTTGTAAGATAATATGATATGTATATACAGTAGTATATGAATAGAGAGAAAGAGAAACATGTTGAATCCTGAGTGTCAGGAAAAGGCTAAATGTACAGATTTACATTTTCTATTGTGCTTATCATAGAAATAGTATATAAACGTATTGTTTTCAAATTGGGAATTGTTAAAAAACATATAAAACAAAGTACATGCACGTATTTATTGTGATATATCATAAGATTTCTCAGCATGAGTTTTCCCAAAAAATATTAATGAAGCTTATAAATTGAAGATTTACTTTTAGACATGTAATTGGATTTATATTACGTTCAGTTATTCATTTACTAAATTAAGACTTCTTATTCTACTGTAACAGATAACATGCCAAAGGACATTCATTGTTACATACTATACTATTTTTTGTTGTACTCATTTGTGTATGTACTTCAAATTGTGGATCATAAACTAAATGTAAAGAAATTACAGCAGAATAAAATACTTTTGAAAATATGTATATATATTTCATGGCAAAGAAAATAGTCCTAAAAGTTGAAAATGTAATTAATGTAATCAGTGTTTTTATCAGTCAAATCATATATGATGTTACGTCTGTTGTCATCAGTGATGTAATCTGTTATGTCATATATGATGTAATTAGTGATGGCACCAGTGATGCAATCTCTGTTATCATCATTGTGGTCATACACTGCGCAGTTAAGGTGGTTTTGCCTGAATTATCTGCAGAATTTCAATGGTTTTGTTGTGTCAAAGTATCACCTCCTTTTTCAAAAGAGTTTCTATGGTAGAATAACCAGAGTGTTATTCCAAGGGAAGTCTAACAACTCTCCCCTCTGCCTGAATTTTGTGTGCCTCCTAATCTACATCAGGCTGGATCTTTATCTCACCACTTTGTATCTTACTGACTTAGTGTTGGTGTGGCTATGCTAAGTGTCAGAACTCTGCCCTATCTGGCAATTACTTGTCTTGCTATTGAGGTTGCTTCTCATGAGTTCCTGGAAACCTATACAAACTGAATCCATCTTTGTTAACTATGATCTGGTTGGCTAACATCTGAAAAATGTCAGCATATTTTCCAGCCCGCACTACACAAGAACGAACTCCTGTACGGTTTTATGGACTCCAATATTTTTCATTCGTAAAGGTGATCATTTAAGTGGCATGTCCCTCAAGCTGTTTGTGTCTTGTCTCCCTCATGGCATCACAACTTGTGGGCCATCATCCATTTTCTTTTTCTTTTCTAAAGTACAACATCACACGAGGGCAACTTGGCACTAACAGACACAAGACAGAAAGAAGTAATAAAGGAAGAGAACAATAGAGACCAACTAAAACAAGAGGTTTAAATGACTTGCCGACGAGCAAATGATTCTCAATGACCCCAAGTGTACGTGGAAGAGAATTCCAGAGTTTGGCAGCAGCAATGGAAAAAGTTCATCCTCCCACCTGACCAAGATTGTAGGTGGGGACCTGGATAAGGCCAGCATCTTGTGAGCGTAGAGAGCACACAGAAACATAAGGGCGACATTTATGTTGCAAGTATTCTGCACCCAGGCCATAATATGCTTGGTGTATGGTACAAAGACATTTTAAATGAATTTGTTTGGTGACTGGAAGCCAATGCAAAGAACAGAGAACAGGGAAGATATGAGTTCTGAAAGGATGTATACGAATGTCCTTTTGAGAATTGATCGTGGGAGAATTTACTGAATTTAAAAGATCAATTAGGACATATATGCGGGGGAACTCGCCACAAACCTCCACCCAATCCAAAAACCCCTGTAACCCCCCACCCAATCCCCTTATATTATTTCCTTATATTATTTATAAACCAACACCAACACAATATGTATATAAAATTAGTAAAAGGTCAACTGTGTAAAAGGTCAATTAGGACCATTATAATTCAGTCAATTAGGACAAAAGGTCAATTATACACAGTCAATTTGGGTAATACCTTCTGAAAGGAGTGCCGGTCGCCACTCGAGCAGCTGAATTGTGTAGGACCTGGAAGGGATTAATCAAAAAGCCTGGTTGAGCTAAATACAGCAAGTTGCAATAGACGGGTACACAGAGGACCGAAGATGCTGCCACCGGTGCAGGTAAATGTAATGTTTGAAAACAGATAACTTTCCAAAGGATCTTTAGCTGAAAGTAACCAGACTGGCAGATTGCACTAACCTGAGATGCAGAAGACAAATATCTCGAAAGCTTAACACCCTGGTCTTTGACTAAACATACAGGGGCAAGCAGGGGTCAATGGAAGAGGGCCAGAAAGCTAAGGACCACAGAGCTGATGCAGACGAGGGGCCGACCACCATCACCTCTGTCTTGTCTCTGTTTAACTTAATCCAGTTGTCGACCATCCAACAACCCACCGGCTCCAGCAACCCCTCAGTCGAGACACAGTATCATGATTCAAAAGATTTAACTGAACAATGATTTGCATATCATCAGCGTAGGAGTAGCACCAGAAGCCGTGGGAGTGGATAAGGGTGACCAACAGCTGGATATAAACATTAAACAAAATGGGGGACAGGGCCAACCCCTGGGGAGCCCCAGAGGTCAAAGGGGCTGAGGTAGAGCGAAAGGGTGGCAATGAAAGGGGCTGAGTGTGATCTGTATGAAAAGACCGAAACCACAATAGCACAGTGCCTGCTCCAGATAAATGATTGAGCAGGGTGGAGTGGTCAATAGCATCAAATGCAGCTGATCAACAAAATCAGTGCACCCACTCCACCCTGACCAAGTAGACAGGCCAAGTCGTCCACTACCGAGACAAGCACACTTTCGGTGCCCCGTCCTTGGGGGAAGCCTGACTGAAAGGCATCAAAGAGGTGAGTCCCTTCAAGGAATTTACCAAGCAAGGGGCTAATCAATGACTCAAGAACTTTAATCAAGAAAAGCAAAAGGCATATCGGATGGAAATTTGACCAAATAGTAGAATCGATATATGGCTTCTTGAGGAGAGGGATTACAAGAGCATGCATTAATGCAGGGGGAATCACCCCAGAAAAACAGGAAAGATTGACTAGAATTCCTAATAGAATTGTGAATGGAATGACATGCTACAGTGTTTGGTGAATGGTGGTGGATCTGTTTGCGGCATAGCATTTGATTGAGTTGAGACTGGAGTGTGCTTGCACAATTGCTTTTCCACCTCCAGCACCCAGGCTTTGGAACATGTGGCTGTGGAAGCTGCTGCCGTGTTTGTGCCTAAGGCAATGCGAGGCACACTGGCCTTGGGTATAACACTGTGCAATGGTTGCGTGATGCGGCCGTGTTCGCTGTATGGCAATGAGCCGTATACGTGCTATGGGAGGCACACTTCAGTGGCTTTCCCTGGGCTGCCTAGTGCCTAGAAATGTCCCTTGGGATAAGAACGAGCCTGCTTCTGAAAGGCACAAGCCTGACATGACCAGTCAGAAGTGTAAAATGAAACTAAATCATTGCACGAGTGAGCTGCAGAATCTGGCTGCCATACATCTTGGAAGAAAAGCAAAAAGAAATGCTACATATTATAACAATTAGAGATAGTTGAAGTGCACACTACTTCACAATGCTCGCTGGTTATGGGGATGCGTTTTTATACTTTGCAGTAAAGAGTGGGTCTTATCACGAGGTTGGCGGTATCCCAGCAGTAAATGCGCTGGGATACCACCAATGCAAATAGCATTACTGCAATTTGTGCCGGCTCATGAGTAGTGGTAAGGTGGTAAATTCCCATTCCCCTTTGGGTCCATTGGACCCAATGGGGATGGGTGGTGCAATTACCACCGGCACAAATACTGCCAGCGGTAATAGCACCGAAAACAGGTGGAAAGTGGTCATTTTTACCTTCAGCAAAAAGCTGGAGGTAAAAGACCCCTCAAACCCCTAAATGCATTGGTAATAGCGTTACCACCGCATTTAAGGGCTACCGCCGAACTCCTGATGATATGTCTATATTTCACTCCCTTCCCAAGCATGACCCATTGCTTTAAGACATACATGCTCATCCGCTTAGAGGTTGCAGTTGTTGCTGCACAAGTGTAAGGTAGTCTCCTGCTGACATGTATGTGCAATGTGCATGCCACGTGTTCTATTTATTTGTATGTATTAGATGCTCAGGCATCCAGAAGAAGATCTGGACATAAGACAGGTAAATTATGCACAAGAGCAGACTGGCCAATTTGGAAAAAAACACGTGATTTGGAAGGGAGAGGGCATGAATGCAATCAGGTGGAAAGAGACATGACTGAGCAATTTAAATACCATTCAATCACAAGGAAGCTTTGGTGCGGGCAGCTGGTCATGGCTTTTTATGCATGTGTACTTGGTAGACACAGCTGCAGAGTGTAGTAAAAGACCATTGGTTGTTGCGAGAGTCTGGTCAACCAACATGACTGCAAGAAACAATCAATCGCAACTAAGATCCATTCAATTTGAAATTATATTTACTGCATTCTTTCCTCAACAAATTCAAAGGAAATTTGGGATGACAGCCAACACTTGGGTCAAGCTACTAGTGCACTTCATCAGGGCTTATTGCTGATATATAATCTATGTATTGTAATATTAGCAGCCTTCCTGCACATCTGTGTCTAAAAGGGCAGGCCTTTGCGACACAGACACACAAAATCCCTGATGAAGCACTGGCGCGGCCTGCAACACTTGTTGCCTTTAATCTCAAATTACAAATGTATTCTGTCTGAATCAGCAGAGCAAGGAATTAAATAAACATAATATCAAATGTATTGGCTCTTAGAGATGTGAAAGTGTAGTGCATTGTGGTCAACACAAACTTGTACAACAAATGAAATACTGCATCTACATAGGGTACGTATTTAAAAAGCTTCAGTGGTTGCTCCAATTAGGACAACATTAATCTGGCGTCAAAGAGGATTGCTATGGGTGTTGTTATGGCTGAGGGGACAATCATACCTGAAGGGATGCGGGTGAGTAAAAGGGTCACGTGGGTGAAGAAGATTGTCGTATTATAGCTCTCGGCTGACTTTGCTGTTTATCATTATCGGAGCAATAAAGTGAGTCCCTCAGATGTTAGCATCAAGAGACACTTCGTTTTGCGTCTTGTTCTTTATTAATGGCCATTTGTTTTAGAGACAGGAAGCAGCCAGCCTTCCAGTCCATCCGCATCACTGTTTCATCTATTGCTTTGCTGCAGCTGCACATCTGGGCCACAGTTTGCTTGCTGGCCTCACTTTGCTTTGATGCAAGACATGCCTTCTGTGTGTTAATTATTCCTCGTTTCATTTTTATTATCACAGAGGTCATAAGGGCGCTATCAGCCATGGCCATCACAGGGGTAATGTTGCCGCTTGGAAGTTCCACACCTGTGGCAAGCGCCCTCTTTCCTAAGCTACTGATGTGTTCTGCCCTAACTCGCTCACTCATCCAGTCTCTAATTTCGGTAATAGCCCCTACCAGTTAGTGCGTCATGCCAGCATAACTCCCACCTACAAGTAATGTATGGGATGCTCCTGCGCTGGCGTGTCTAAATATTTCTGTTCTTCCATTTTAAGGGTTTTAAGTTCATATCTGGGTGCGAAGAAACGATTTCTCCCAACATTTTGCAGATTTCTGAAATGTCAGTATTGTTGGGGCAGGGGGTTATTTTCCCCTTTTTGTGAATCACTGCGCCCCTCCCTTAGCCCTTACCAAATTCCAATCCTTACAGTGTGCCCCTTTCTCTCTCCCCTATTGCACTTTTTGTGCACATCTACCCCAGTGCCTATCCTTTTTTTCACACACTTGTAGCACTTTGCCCCTCACCCCTCTTTTTACCCGAGAGCAGTTTTGGCTATTCAATAGTTGGGTTTATTATATTAGTATGTGTTATGTAAAATTAAAATAAAACATGTTTGATGAACACTGACCAATGTTTTCAGGTGAATGTTTTTTTCCAATCAATGCTCATTAATACATGTATCCTGGTGAAATTCCGTAAGTGGTGAAGTTAAGGAATCGTACAGACACCCACACCTTATAATAAAGGCTTTCAAATAGATGAGAATATCCGATTACATTAATTAGTCCACAGCTAATGGAATGACCATTAGCCGTCAGAGTCTAGAGTTGGACAATAGGCAATAGATGCAATTTGTGAGGATGGGGCCCTTTAACAAGAAGTCAAATCCTTTTCATGTTTGACCTGCAGTGGCTGGTGCATTGCTGTCATTGAACTTCAAAACCACGGTACTGCAACGGCTGACACAGTCTGGACCGGGCACAAAAAAAACAGTATTTGTTCCGTGTGTGTCCTGCCACCGCCCAAACCCTGAGACAGTACAGATGTCTTAAGCACTGCTTTCTAGGGAACGCGGATGCTAAGCCGCTCTCGGTGTTCATGAATTTGTTAGCAGACGCCAACACTGCTTCTTTGGTGCTGCTGCTCAGTGAGGTAAAATTCGTAGAGCCCGCCAGCGGGGATAGCTCGGGCTCTGATTTCCATCAAGATCTCTAGAATGTATTTTGATACAACATTGATATTCATCTAGACTCTCTTTGGAAACTATTTCCTGCGAGAGAGTCTCTTGGTGCTTTGGAAAACCACCTCTTCAAATCTCTAATTAGGAGCAGTGTTGTGACCGAGGACGTCCTGTGCCCGGGTGTGTCCTGATGCATGATGTCAAGGTTTCAATTAATAAGGAGGTCCCACCCACGCTCACATTCCCAGTGGCTCCATTGATGCGTGTGTGTCATCTTTCCATTAGTGGTACCGGAGTCTGGCTTGAACTGTCACCCGGCCCCAGTGGCCGCCGCAAATGATGACGAGGATGGGATCAAAACATGCTATTGACCGGTCCACAAAGAGGGCAGCGTTGGGTTCCTCAAACGCTGTCCGTTATTTCACTGCCCAGATACAATCACTGCCCTTCTTCATAAATGCTCCCAGGGGCTAAGTGGGAGTGGCCAGGGTCGGGACGAAATGGCAGCAGAAACTGACCATCCCCGAAAAACTCTGTACTTCTGATAGTGTCAGTGGGGCAGCCATCTTAATGTCCTCAACCTTCAGGGAGCTGGGAATGGACCTTTCTACTGTAAGAGGAAACGGACAAAATCCACCTTGCATTGGAGGAATCTACATTTCTCCCTGTTGCGCTTGAAGCCAGAATGCCTCAATCATCGGAACACTGCAGACAGCCTCTGAAGGTGTCTCTGCTCTGATGATACATACATGAGCACATCATTGCTTTTCAGAGCTGCATCCTCCAGACCAACGAGAACACCATATTCTAACATGCTCACAGTACCCAAAGTCAAGCGAGTCAGAGCTGGCGGCGCCAGTTTCCCCTACTTAGCAGCCCTGCAATGGAATGCCCTTCCTCCACCCCTAAGAGCCGAAACCTCCCATATAGCCTTTCGCAAAGCTCTCAAGACACTACTCTTCACTTAAACCTGACTTTGTTTAAGTCGGGTTAAAAACTGTATACAAACGTTCTCAATATGTCTGCCTGTAATATATGCAATATAAGTACTAAGCCTGCAATGATGTCTAAATGCCCTTCACATGCCCCTTGTAAATAAGAGCATCATATGTAACAGCGCCTCGATGTCTTAGGGCTGTTTGCACGCTTTATACATTTAAATAAATGAATTGCTTTTCCCGCACCTTGCGGTGCATTTGATTTTTCTGGATGACCACTTGTCTTCATCAAAGGCTGCGAAGGAGGCCTGGTAACTACCGCGTGGGCCTCTTCAGCATGGAGTGTTTTAAAAGCTTCTTCCATGTGAGTTGCTCATGCTGACGCCACATTAAGCACCTAGCCCAATTCGAGTATTCAGTGCAGTAGTATATCCGGGTCGTTTTACGATGTGCCACTGCAGCTGGGAGGAGGCGAAATTCTGAATTATCGGAGTCCTTATCTCAACTATTTCATCTTGCATGCCACAGGACTTGGGCAGCTGGAGTAACTGGGCATGAAAGGCATCTTGCAGTTCTGTGGGACCTTGACTAACAGGCAGAGGTATGTCTGTTGGGCCTCCCTATAGGATCAGTCGCCTGGTGGTAACATTCTGAATATTTGGCATATGTCCCAACCTGCATAAAACAGCATCATGGACTTTTTGGCGGCATCATCATTCTCACGCACTGCAGTAAAAATCATCTGTTGGTGCTTGACCAAGAGGTCCCACTGTGGTCCTAGTGTGCTCAAGACATCCAACTCTGGCACCAGATTGCATGTGAACGAGCAGTGGCTTGGAACCCCTGGGGCATGATGCATGCCCATTGATGGTCTAGTGTGTCTGCCAGATGATACCGTTGAAGAGTAGGTGTAAGGAAGGCATGGTATCAAGAATAGACAGACACAAGTGATCGCAGTTCAAGGGTGTTTATTAAACTGTATAGGTGGGTTGCAAAAACACCTAATCTAAACCTAACTCTAAAATGGGAGCAAGCTACAACCATCAAATAATAATAAGGCAGTCCTAGTGGCGTCTTGTCAAATAAAAGGGCCTATACTAAGAAACAAACCTATTGCCAGTCCTTACGCTAAATACAAAAAAGAGGGTGGGATATGGTTCACAAGAAAGACAGAAGTGTTCACAAATGATAAGTCAGAATGTGGTAACCGGGGGTCTCCCTTCCCCATGTTTTAAGCACGGTACAAGGCGGCACTCCTGAGCACAGCACACTCTCAAGCTTTCCCAGCACAAGATGACAGTTCTGCATCAGGTATCATGACCTTCAGTGGTTAAGTCTCTTTTCTACAAAATGTCTCCTGCCTCCGATGGCCTGATGGATTCCAAAAATAACAAACAAAAAGATCCTTTTCCAATGTACATTGGGTGATGACTTCACCCGTGGGTCCCCCTTTTCCAGGCTCAGACCCTTCTCAACTGTTTGCCTCTCTTTGGGTGATGGTTCTTCACCCCTGGGTCCCTCTCCGCTGGGCTCAGACCCCTCTGGACTGTCAGCCTCCCTCCGTCAGATTCACTATGGCTTGTATGCAAACATATGATCACCTTTCGTATTCACACATCTTAATGTCTTTTTAAACAGTTGACTGTGGAAATCCTTCAGTCAGGTTCACTCTTTGTCCTCACAGTGTTCATCAGGCATCATGCTTCACCCCGTTCTGTAGGCATCCCTCTGTCGGGTTCACTCTTTCCAACCTTACAGTTCCTTTTATTTTCTCACTATGCAGGATTCGCTTCCCTTGGTTTCAAACAGTTTGCCGGTCAAGGACTTTCGACTGTACAGAGGATTTTGCAAGACCCCTGTATGACCACTTTGACCTTTCTCTTCCGGCTGTCCTACGGCCTTCTGGTTTCAGTTGTTTCAACAGTAGGGGGAATTTACCAAACTCTATCGTCTGAGCACCCATGTGGTGCCGGACCCCTCTGCAGCTGGTTTCCCCTTGAAGAGTTAACAGTTGTTTGAACTTTCCTTAACTTGTCTTTCATTCAACACAGTTTGGTTTCTTATCAGTTCTCCCCTCGACTCACAGGCTGTGATGAACCACTTGACTTTCCTTGGATGTGGAGTCAAGGACGATGCCACGGTAACAGGCGTCCCTCTCTGTCCTGCTTATCAGTGCAGGTATGCTCTGTGTACCGTTGACATTTGCTGCAACACACATTGGCTATTTTTTGTGCTCTTACGATTCCTTTCAGGGAGGCTTTGCTGGCCGATGTCGGAAAAGGCAAGGTTGCTTCTCCCCTTGTCGCCCCTTCGGTTCTCACTGTTTTTCTCCTCTTGAACGGCAGTGCTTGGATAGCTGTTTCGTCATGCCGTCTGCCTTCCCCGTGTTGTGCTCTTGTGCTCTACCTTTTATCCCTGTGGGGAAGAGAAAGGGCCATCAGGTGTGCCTGATTCTGGTCAATTCCCTGACTTTGCCTGACCATTGTGTTGGGACATGTCAGGTAAATGGCTCTGGTGTTAGTCTGTTGTCTTTCGTATTGTGCGAAAGTGTTTGTGCCGGAAAATGGGGAGCGTAGTGTTCCTTAGTATCCTACATGGCAGTATCGGGAAAAGGCGTTAGAAGAAGGGGGATACCGCGTCCCACCCATCCGTGTCCCACTTCCACTTCCAGAGGACCCCCCCATCCGGGGGATCCTCCCTCACTGGTCCACCCCCAGGACCTGGACCCAATAGCCATGGCTCTATATCATATCTTAACTAAATGCAATTTTTTAAAACCCTTTGTTCTGGCCACCTAGATGACAGCTCCCCGGGAACTAAATAGGGAGAAACCCTCAGGTTTCTCACAGAGGACACCTCATTGCAACGGAGTCGGGCACAGAGCATTACCCAACCCTGACACCCCAACAAGCAGTACCATGTTCGATCTTCCTGTGGCCTTGAAGAAAGCAGTATTATTTAGGGTACAATAAATCTACATCAGTGCATGAAATCATAACAATATCTCTTGGGTGAGAGATAGGTCTGGAGAAATGCAGCAATATACAGGTATGAACCATCTAACTAGGGGGCAAATGTGGCTAATGTTCAAATATCTATAAGTAGTATATTATTGTATACAACCCAGTGTCAGGGTTGGTTTATCTCCCCTGCACCCCCCTACTGATCTTAAATAAATGGATCAACTAGTAGCGCAATTGAGGTTTGTTCCCAGCTACAAAGGTATTTAGTCAAATATCTATAGGTAGACAGAGTTCTCAGCTACCTGATATCAAATGGATGACAGTGAATCATGACTCTGGCTTAGAAGCTTTCACAGGGTCCTTAGTCTCCAATTTGGCCAATTGCATGATGCTCACTGCAGGTGGCTGGAAAAGCGTGAACCTTTGAAAGAATCTCAGGCGACTGAAAGCCATTGTAACAACCCGTCTTCTTGGAGTACCAGAGAGAAGGCCAGATGATTGGCTTAAAAATCCTTAATTGTTAAAATGTTCAAAAGAATCATAGTGGACAATTGATTAAATTTGGAGAAGACAGCTGATCTACAGAAAGCACATTGGGTCCCTACTGTGCTGAATAAAAACAAAGAAAAACATGCAATTTTGGTTTATATTCTGACTTTTCAGGGAAATAATCTCGTTGCTCTTCCAGAGGAAATTATCTTTGATACCGGTCAGTCTAATTTCTACTTTCCCCTGAATGAAAGGCCACAGGCAGCAGGGCGTCACTCGGAGCTCAAACAACGTTTTCATAGATCGCAGTCTCAAGGTGCAGAGGTTTTTTTCAAAAGTCAATTATAATTAAGGTTTGAATGAGAAATGAGCTCACTGCATTTTCCATGAACTGCAGAAGAAGTTAACGCGTTTGAAACTGGATAGCGAGTGAGTGCTATGTAACCATCTATCCTGTGTCAGCCAAAAGGAAAGACCAGACTCGCCTATGGTAGCTGTAGTAGAGCAGCCATGCTTAACTTCAGGCAAGAGGAAGGCTGGTAGGAAGGTACTTGTGTTAGGTAAGAATTGGTGCAGTGACACTGTGGGAGACTACACAAGACTTATCTGCTTCGTATTAGGTAACCCACCTTTTGGAATAGGTCTGTACTACACACGTTGGTAGTGTGACTGAGCAGCTGGGTCTATCTCAAGAGGGGTAAATGCGAGCCATATAGGCCTTCAAAATGTCTTGTCTTCAATGTCACCATTTTGTTGTATTTCCTTGGACCACATGTTTGTTGGGACATCATTATCTATCCACTTCCTTTTTGTGACGTTGGGTAGCGCCACACCATTGTCTAGACCCTAGCAGTACATTATACTAGTGGTCTGCGATTGTGTCGGCTCAGTCAGTTTGAGGTCGAAATTGCCCGTTCTAACTAAATGCAATAATTTAAAACCCTTCTACCTTCAGAGCTATGGGAAGCTAGTCACTACCGTAGAAAGGATTCAGACTGATCAATCCCGGAACTGTGCTTACAGAGCAGAGCCTATTGTCATCATTGCTGCAGCGCATTTTTTATGGAAGAGGGTGTTAAGGATTTTAGAAAATCAAGCATTTTAGACATTTGATCCAATTCACTTATATTTATGTTGTTGTATATAATGAAATAGAAAACTCTGTGGAGGATTTTTCGAAATTGCGATCTCTTAAATATCAAATTCCTTTGCATTTCTTTAATCTGTTTATTACAGTGTATACATATATGGAACTATTGTATCGTTTACATGCGTTATTATTATATATATATGTGCTTAATGTCTTGATAAACCAAATGCACAATATATTATTTTTTTATTTAAAACTCTATTAATCTATTTGCAAACAAGATTTACTGTGGCTGATTTGCTTGAACCTTGGGAAGCCGATCTCACAGTTAACTCTGATATTTCAAGTGGCCTGATACTCTGACAGCTTTTCAAAAGAACGAGTATCGAAGATTGCCTGTTTTGTTTTAGACTTTTCTTTGGCCCTGGCTCAATTCTACTGGCCTGGAAAGATATGAAGCTTCGATTCATAGATTTTTGTTTAAAGAGATGGAAGTGGAGCTTGTGCTACAGGAAACTGCTCTGCTTATTACTGATCCCATATAGGGTTTTATCCTGACCCATATGTATGTATATCTTTCTTTGTTCTATATTGTGGCAATAAGCCACGAGACGGCGGGCCAATGCCACCCCAGGTAATGTCCCCGGGGGCATGGTTACAGGCCTGAGCGTAGTGAGGGCCTTAACGAGGCCCCGGGGGCATTACCGCCGGCGGTATTGGTGCGCCGTCTCAGGGCTTATTGCCATTAGTACCCTGGCCCATTAGACCACGGTACTAATGGCATTTTTTTCTGTTCCGAAACGCTGCTGCATTTCGGAAAAAAAAGAAAACTCAAATAAAATGGCCGCCGGGAAAGGGAAAACATAGTCCATTTTGCCTTTCCATGGCAGCCATCGGGAGCGGACGTGCTGGGAACAGAAGTGTTCCCAGCGCGTTCACTCCCGAGAAAAGAAGAAAAAAGAAGGTAAGTGGGGTTGGGGATAGTTTGCAGGGGAGGGGGTGGAGAAAAAAAAAACTTACCTGAATCCCCAGTGGGGGGCGAAGGCAGCCTCCAGCCATGGGAAGGCTCGGAGCAGGGATTGCCCCATTTCGAGCCTCCTTATTGACTAAGAGGCTGCCACGCCCCCCACCGGGATCAAACCTAGGCACATACGTGCTTCCACGGGATTACACCGTGGTATGGCTCGGAAACGAGCCAATCACGTTAAGTGTATCCCGTGGACACACGTCCGCCGGGTACTAATGTACGATTCTGCATGATATTTGTGATTATATGGGCAACCTTTTCCTAAGAACAAATTCAAATTTTACAAAGGATGACAGCAAACTGTATGTTCGCCCTGTGACTGCGCTACATCCTCCCCTTGGGTTGTCTTTAAAGGCCGCAGAGAAAGGCCTTCAAGCCATACACATGTGCTGTCTCTCTCTCCGAGGACATACTCTCAGGCTTCAGAGAGTTGTCTCTGTACATGAGCACAGTTCACAGCACAGTTTACACGGACGGAACGGAAACACTAGCACATTCAGTAAATAAACTACAACTCACAGAACAGAAAAGCAGCACCCTCACAGCTAATATTCAACGGATAGCATCAGTGAGGCCAGTTCTCACAGCAGAAGCAGCATCCCTCAACACAAAGAGAGCTTGAATGGCATATCCACCCCTGATATTGGCAAATATAAGCGGTGGAGTGGGACTTCCAGACTTAAAAGAATATTTTAGGGTGGCAACATTTCGGCTTTTAGTAGACCACTTGAGAGAGAATATGCATAAACAGTGGGTGGGATTGGAAAATGGATTATCATCTCGAGTCACTATTGGGGAATGGTTGTGGGTTCCCTATAGATAGCTGCAAGTGTGGCTGCGGACACACCATGTCCTTGCGATGCTGTGGCGGCAATGGATGAACTCGACAGATATGAAAGGAGTGACATCTTGGTCATCGCCACTTCTATGCGTATGGGCACCTCCCATTAGAGATAAAATAGCAGAGGCACTCAGGTACCAACTCTACTATGAGGGAGGATTGGTGAGAGCAGGCCAGTTATGGAAGGACGCAAATTTCTTAAATAAGACAGAGTTGGATGAGGCGTTGCTGGTTCGGCCGATGCCCCCACTACTGTATTTGCAATTGAAGAGAACGCTGATTGACCATGAGTGGGGAGGACAATTAAGTTGATGGTAAAAACACCCTTTCAGCAAGTATTGGACAGGCAAATGGGTTCTAGAGGCCTAACCTGCAGACTGTACATAGCCCTATTGACCAGAAAACACATTCGACCTTCCCGTGGTATGTCACTGTGGGGCAGGGAACCGGGCATTCTAGAACACGAAGAAGCATGGTCAATTATTCATAGTAAAGTCTGGTCCTCGATGACAGCAAAGCAATATAAGATGCATAACTAAAGGCTGCTTCAGCAATGCATTTGACACCACACAGACTAACCAAGATGTACCAGGGGGTAAGTGCTATATGTTGGAGAGGGTGTGGAGAATATCCCCTAGCTCAAGTATTTTTTGGAAAGAGATCTTGGCTTGAGTGAAGCAGATTGACGGTATGGAAAGGCCCCTTGCACCCTATTGATTTTGTTTGGAGTGGAGGGCTCCGAGGCCAATATGCCGGATTGCCCCACATGGTAAGAAATGCATTGTTATCGGCAAGGATGCATATCACAATTCACTGGAAGAGGCAATATCTCCTGACTCGGAGGGAATGGCTTAACAAAGCATATGAAAACTATGAAATGAAGAGTATGACGGCGATATTGTCTGAAACACATGACCATATGGATGCAGAATGGCTCTCATTCATGCCATATTACAGAAGGCTCACCTCGTAAGTTGGAAAGAAGCCACTTTGTACCCTGATCAGAATTCCAGGTTGGTTATTGCAGCATGCGGACACACTCGGTTCACGATTTCCCGGGAGCACCCGCTTTCAGAGCCTGACTAGTCCCGCTCATCATCATTACAGGCGCTTAGACCAGCTTCCTGGAACTCTAAACATGGTGTTCCCTGGGGGAGGAAGGGGTAAGGGCTGAAATTAGGGGGGGGGAGTGGAGTTTAATGTAGATTAAGTGTGAATGTATAAGGTAAGTTGGGATCTATGGCATGATATAAATGTTTCGACGCCGCTATTTTAGCGGTACTTTATGGGTTAATTACTCTGCACTACTGTATGTTTGACTATTGCGCTCCTTTAAATCTTCAATAAAGAACCAATTTAAAATAAAATGTTTTAAACTTTGGCCCTGGCCCTAAAAACAGATTATTCTTTTATAAGGGTCCCTGAGAAATCTTGCTAAAAAATGTTTATGGGTCTGACTGAATTCTTTAAATAAATGTTTATCAACTCCTTGATTCCTGTAGGGCAGGGTCGACGACGCTTGGTTGAGGGCATTTTAGGTCTTTTTTAGGAAGCAAAAAGGCAAAGGAGGAAAATGGCAAAAAGCGGGATGGGCAAAGCCAAAGCAAGGTGCAGTGGCTTAATGAGAGTCCCTCTGTGCACCTGGCAGCAGCTGATTGGCTAAAGAGAGCTTGAGCGGGCACATCCTAGAAGGACCCTGGTGCGTTATCAATATCTGACTATTCAATTCATAACTTCCATGGCTCAAAGGGGAAAGTTGGGAGACGCACAGCTGCACATCTCCTGACGCCATCATAAAGATAACATTCGAATGGGTGAGGGCGGCCAATTCCAAAGTGCACTGCCAAAGTGCTCAGTGTATGTGAGTGGCTCGATCCTTGGGATTAACTCTGAAATGTTGTGTTTGCAAGTGTGTCTTTGGGCACTGGCTGCACAGAGCAGCCAAGTGTGTGTGCTTTCCCTCGGAAAGCATCCCACGCTGCTATGTGTGGGGGATGACGGTGTGTCTGTGTGAGGTGGAGGGTCTGGGTGCGACCAAATTACAGAGTCCAAGGTTTGCTGAAATGTGGGTGGAAACATTTAACGGGGTCACTTCTAAGCATGACACTGCACAGTTGCACACACATTTTTATTACACATATTTCTAATGTGAAGCAGACTGGGATTCAGCGATCTGTGCAGAATCACACGATGTCGTCAAGGGCTGGAGCTTGCATTAGAAGCCAAGTCTTGGGGTCCCAGAGTCAGCAAGTTATCATTGAGACCACCTCTCCTCCCATTCTCTCTGCCAACTGTTCAAATGTGGGCGTGTATTGCATGAACCACCACTTGGGCATTACCATGCTGCGGACATCCCACACATCGGGTCTTGTTTCCAGAATAAACCTACAGTGCAGAAGCTGTGTAGATCCACACTGTGCCTCGGATTTCTTGTTTCCTGTGGCGTGGCCGCGGAGTGGCACATGCTACCCCTGGAATCTGAGTGGCCACACCAGCTGCCAGCCGCCCCATTATTCTATGATCATTATGTGTGTGTGCGCCCTCATACCTCATGCCACCACTGCATAAATCAGTGCCCCACTTGGGCCACCACAGTCAAAAGAGTCTGGACACGCCACTGGTTGATTCCTTGTTACAGACCTTACAGGGAGTTTTCAGGATTAGGAGGCAAGGCAAATGAAACACCCACATTGGCATCAGGTGCGCTGTACTTACGGATGCATTTCACTCTGGGACTGCCATAGTAGTTCTCGCCACAGTCATCACAGCTCTTCCCGCCAAACTCGGGCTTGCAGGGGCACTCGCCAGTGAACTGTAATGAAGACATGGGCAATAACATCGAGATTAGCAACCACTCCCTGAAAGATGCGGCCAGAGTTGAGGAACAATAAGTCGCTAGCAGGATGTAGAAGGCCGTTTCGCCTGGAAGCAACGGAACACAAACCCGCTTCTGCCGAGCATCACAACAACAGACTGAATTCGGGCCTTGGAACATTAGGCTGCTCAATGACCTCTGGAAACCTTTATCCTACTGAAAAATCATGAAAGAACTGCATTTCCCGGAAGACAATGGAGACCAGAAAAGCACTCTAGGAATGTGATCAACTCAGATTGCAAGCTTTATTGCAACTTTACTCTTTCACAAAGGAACTGCTCTGCACAATCGTCATCCCCACAGAGCGTCCTCAACACTCAACAAGCAACAATCAAGTCATCTCCACGGGGCGTTGACCCCAACATGGGGCCCATGAATACGTTTGGGAAGCCAAACTCTTAAGGCCCAGCCATCATAGATGCTTCCTCTGTCCAGGTGGAGACATTATTCAGTGTGGCGCAGACACCCGCAAAGGTCACTCAGAAGGGAGACTGTGGCATGGGTTTCCAAAAACGAGGGGCCGACACTCAAATGCATTGTCTAATTACCTCTGCCATATTCCTTTGCCAATTATTATGAAGCTTGGGAGAGGGGCTGGAAAACAATACTGCCCCCTGAGAGTTAGAGATGTACTGAATTTCGGCTTAGAGTAAGTATTTGGCTGGATTCCAGCTGAAAAATAGCTATTCGGCTCTGGACGGATAATTTCTTGCTATTTAGCTCTAGCCGAATATTTTGTCTTTTCTGTTGTATTGCAACGTAGCAACTCAAAGGGGCACCCTGCCTTTCATTAAACGGCCAAAAAAGGACCTCGGGTCCAGCTGCACTTCTCTGCCAGCCAAGACCCAAGTGAATGCACAGCACCACGTGTTCTGGAGACACAGCTGTGGAGTGTCCGGGCTCCGCCACTAAGGCTCCACCCCAAAATCAACTCACCTTCAGTGAAATCTGAAAACATTTCTCCTCAGACGCATTTTCAGCATTTGCAAAGAATGGACTTGCTGGTCTAACTCCCACTCATCCCCCATTCCCCAATGAGGGCCCAGCCTGGTTCCCGGGAACGGAGACACACACCCCTGCTTCCTTGTCAGTGGACAGCACAGGAGTCGATCATTCCATTGCTGGGAGACACCCTATAGTGACATGCTCCTCAGCAGATAGGTATATGCTTGCAATGATAACTTGAAAGCATTTGGGCCAGGGATCTCGAAGAAAAGGCAAGGGATTGCCACCAGAATGCGTGTTCTAGGCTTGTGATGCTGGCTATGGGCCCAAGAAGTCGGCATGCAGGTGCATGAAGGCGTGTGTTTACTAAGAGCCGAGGTATGCTCTATAGATTGCACATGCCAGGGCATCATACAGGGTGAAATGACATCGGTCAACCTCCCACTAAGCGAGCAAAGAAATGTAATGCATGCAAAGAGAAATCAGCAAAACGGATATGTGCAAAAAAACAACTCGAATGTCATTCAGTCTCTGAATTCCGGGAAATCAAGTAACTGTGAGTGGATTACAAAACAAAACACTGCTGCTTCCTGCTTCCGGGCACATCCACCCAATGGAGGCCTATGATAACTTGCCTGATCGCACTCGTTGCTGGCCGAAGTGTTGGGATCGCAGTCACAGAATTGGCACCCCTCTCCACTGACCATGTTCCAGGTCCCCGGTGTGCACTGGTCACAGTCCGTGCCAATCACATTAGGTAAACAAGGGCACTGGCCAGTTTCTTGGTCGCAGGCACACTCTTCATCGGGGGGACACTCTATTGGGTTAATGCCCAAAGAATTACAAGCACACCCTTAAAAGAAGAAAATAACAAACTCATTACAAATTTAAGAGGGCAATGATTTGTAATACATTGTTAATGTGAAAACAATTGTATACAAAGCGAACATTATTGACGGTGATGATGAGTCGAGAGCCTTTTGGAAAATTGTCAAAACCAATGACTACCCACGAAGGGAGATCGAGGGGGCATCAGCGGAGTCCTGGGCTGTGCATATTAAGAAAGCCTTGGATAAAGAACCCAGTCCAGAGTGGTCCCTGGATTACATCTAATTGACACTACAATGGAAATGTCCATCAGGTGACTAAGCTGATTAACAATAGCAAACGATCACGTGCACCAGGCCTGGATGGTATATGTACAGCACTGATGAAGATCAACCTAGGCAGATGGTCTGAGATATCAACCATTTATTCGAGATCTTAAGTCGCACAGGTCTATTACGCAAAACATGGAAACAAAGTATCATTGTTCGGGTGCATAAATGTGGCTCACACAAAGACTCGTAGAGCGATGGAGTCCTTGCCATGACGGACACCCCAGTGAACATTTATGCAAAGTTCTTATTGGTGGAATTAAAAATATGGGCTAATGAGCAACATATTTTACCATATAATCAACTTGGTTTTCGCAATGCTCGACAGTAGACAACCTAATTCTGATGACCACGTTAGTGGAATCTGCTTGGGCCACTCGCAAACAACCTGTTTCCGCTGCGTTTGTGGAATTCAGTGCTGCGTTTGACACAGTATGAAGAGCTACCTTATGGAGGAAGCTAAATGCATGGGGCTTGCCCAGAGGCTTACTAAATATTAGTAGTCTCTATTGGGACACCGCGGTCAAAGAAAGAATTAACAGTAAAGGTAAGTTGGGAAACATACCCTTCGATTGGATTAGAAATGCCAATGACTTGGTGCTGTTGAATATTAAGCCAGTGGGGCTGCAAGATCTACTGGCCTCACTAGCTACATTTGCAACTGAACATGACTTGGGGCCTCATTACACGGAAGGCGGTAGGGGATTACTGGCACCGGTAAGGGCACCAGTGCCGGTAATCCCCACCGCCCTACTACGAGGTCCCTCAGCGGGTCCCGTCCTTAATGTGTGGTCAGACCACACGTTAAGGACAGGACCCGCTGAGGGACTTCAGTGCAAATAATGGTACAGCAAATTGCGGTACCGTTATTTGCTGCTTCCCCATTCCCATTGAGCCCTGTGGGGGCTCAAATTGGAATGGGGAATGGTTCCCGGAATGGGGATTTACCGGTCCCGCAAAGGTCGGAGTAGGCCGGTAAATCCCCATTCCGGGAACCCGGCCTCCGACGGCAGTAAGGGGGTAGCCATGGCGCTAATAGCACCGTGGCTACCACCTTCCTTGTAATGAGGCCCTTGGTCTTGAACCTAAACAAGACTAAGACCATACCATGCTGGTAAAACCGGCAGGTTGCCGACGGACTTGCAATATTTACCAGTGCCTGACTTCCCGGTAGCACTGGGGTATAATGACCCTGGTGCTCTGAGAAGTCAGGCACCGGTAAATGTAAATCCCCATTCCCATTTGAGTTCCATAGGACTCAATGGGAATGGGCACCACGGAAGCGTCGGCACGGTCAATGGCAGTGTCCCAGCGCTTCCGTGAAACTCTGCGGTGGGATGGAACCTGCCCAAAAAGTCTTAGTGTTCTGGTCCAATAACAACGGTGCCGGTAGGCTTACCGGCTCCGTTGTTACCGGAACGGAACACTTAGAATGAGGCCCATGGCATGTCTTTCATAGGGCCTAAGAGTAGGAGAAAGAACAAGTACAGGTGGGCATTGAATGGTCTGAATATTGAAGAAGTCACCGGATATAAATATCTGGGAGTCATCTGCAATTCGAAGTTGAACTGGGCAGCAACACAAGAGAGCTGTAAAGAGAGATGCAACAATAACAGGGGGGAATTTACAACTTTGAATCTACACGCTCTGGTTACTCCCTGGCTGCACTTAGGACTATTTATCTAATGCAGATCTTGCCTAAACTCATGCATGGTGGAGTGGATTGGGGTTGGAAAAAAGAGAAAACTATAAAGTGGTTGGAGAGTGGATGTATCAGATCAACATTTCTCCTTCCCCAAGTAACTCCTTGAGTCACCACTAATCCCCAGCCTAATGTACCCTCCTATGTGGAAGGCAGCGGCTACTGGTCCTGGCCCTGGTATTCTGAGGGTGGATCACATGTGCGGGGAGGGGATGGCTGTCAGGGGGAAGTGATGGCTCTGACAGGAGTGACGTGGTATTCTTCTGTGAAAACCTTCTGATTCCCAAGTCACTAATGACATGTTGTCATTATACAAAACTCTTTAATTGTAA
Organism: Ambystoma mexicanum; assembly: GCF_040938575.1. Classification (NCBI taxonomy): domain Eukaryota; kingdom Metazoa; phylum Chordata; class Amphibia; order Caudata; family Ambystomatidae; genus Ambystoma; species Ambystoma mexicanum. Next base: position 666,290,157 of record NC_090936.1, read on the forward strand.
GAGCTTAAAAGCAACTGCTGTAAAATTGTATCTATGTATTTAATTGTACATTTGCAATATGTTTAATACCAGCGAAGCGTGGGATCGGGATTCGAAACCTGTGTGGCGCTGCGCTGTCTTGCTTCTAAGACAAACGCGTTGCCTCGGAGCTATCCTTCCTCACCAACATCTCAAACAGAACTTTATTCAGTCCGCACATGTAAATAACACCTCTAAAACACATTTGACATCTGATGTTGATGATGATTGTTATGTAGAAAAAAGTGTTTTACTATGTAACTTGAAACAACGTGAAAATCCTTGGGACTCCAATTCCCAGAAAGCCCTGAGTACTGGGACATAGAAGAGGAATGGGGAGTTAATGCAGAGCAACAACGATACCAAGTATAACATGCAGTATATTTGTCAATCACTCATTCATCTGCGCGGAACATTTAAACTAAGAAATCACCTGCAGGTGATAGAAGGAGATGGAGAAGCGGAAGCAAGCTGCAGAGTGCGCGGAGCAGAAGTGGACCCAGAGGCAGAACTGTAGAGACGAGCCGGGCTGGGAAATGGAGACGCTTGAAGGCAGCCACTTGGAGGTGTAAGGTGCCAGAAGAGAGGAAATCCAGTAACCTCATAGCGGGAGCTTTGCAGGGACTGCTAGATGAGAAATCTTCACTGCAGGGCTGGAGAAGATGCAGTCCTGGGGAATGGAAAAGGTGCCATCGGCAAAGCGATAAAGAGCTGAAGCGTGAACCGAGAGAGACCTGGACTGGTGAGAGAAGCCTACCGAACCAGAAACCTCCGCCGTAGCTGCACGTGGAACTGGTGAGTCGGCCCAGTGGAGTTGGAGTCTCCAGGACATGCCTACAAGTTATTGAACACTTGGGAACATATTTTGAATATCGATCAAGTACATTTGAAGTACAAAGGCAAAAGTGGTACAACTCCCCTTATATGAGATGTCAATTTGGGGAAACTTGGAAACCACATTACTATAAGCCAAAAGACTTTAAAGAACAAATACAAGGGCAACACCTGTACAATTCGACTTATATGAGATGTCCATTTGGGGAAATTGGGAACAAGCACTGCCAAAAGCCAATCTGTATTAAGAAGGAAGTTGACAGACAGAACTTGAGCAAACCTCCATATATGGGATATAAGAGTGGGAGAATTTGGCAAAAGTTGTAAGTGCAGTTAACAAAGCTCAATCATTGAAGAGGTACAATTAAGTTAAAAGGAAAGTGAATTTTGCGGACATACCTGATGCACAATGTATATCAGGTAGTGAACCTTTTGGGAAAAGGTACCTGGAAAGAGAGAATACCAGGGGATCGACAAGGACCAAAAGGCAGATATTCCTGGCAGGAGAGTAAAGCAGGGTATATGTTCAGTTGGGGAGTTCCTGGCAAGGGAGTACACCAGGAAATCCCATTTTATGTTAAAGAGATACTTGGTCATATCAAATCTTTGTTGTAATGTAACATTTGTTTTGCAATCCTGAAAATTAAGAAAGACTCGGCTCTTACTAAATCTCAACCAGTGTGTGGAAAATACATCTGGTCATTCTGAAAATCACAAAAGACTTTCTTTTGGTATAATCCAACCCGTGATGTTGAAAGAACATTTGCTTTGTCATCTTGAGGAGAACATTAAGTGAAAGAGACATTTTAATTACTTGTACTTTGGTGAAATGGAACATTCTAAAAACGTTTCTTGAAACAATTCAGGGTAAAGGGACAAACCCTCGACACAAGACCTGTTTGGTTGAACTTATAGATATATGTTTTTGCATATTTGTGTTGAATTGGAAACAAGAGCATTTCCCCTGTAGCTTTTGATTTTGTATATTAGTGCGAGGTTCAGATGTATTTTGGACACACAGTCAATTTTCTTTAGTTTTAGTTTCATAGGCAAGAACATTTCCTGTTGTATAGGGAAAGAGAGGTCTTCCTTCAAACCCCTTTTCTTTTAATAAACATGGCTAATGTTGAGAGCATTACAACGTCGTGTCTTCCCCTCATTCCCGACCCCTCACACTCCTATAGAATTTATATGCAGTGAGTTTAACATCAACTCTGCCTGCATGGTTTTGACGAAACAACAGCAACTCACTATAAAAACTAACGTCAGTGCATAATGGCATCTGGAGCAAGGCATTAGAGACAGCGGGCAGGAAACTGGTGGCAGAAAAACGTTAAGGGCTTGTGCAAGTATGTGGGAGACAGCGGTGAGATGGAAGGTAGGCTGACTGTTGACAATTCGATTCTCTCACTTCATAAATATAAACGAATGTTGAAAGTACACATGAAAATCGTGGATCACGAAGAGACCTGGGTAGATTTAGCAGCGAAGGGTAGCAGTTCAGATTATATCAAAGTGGAAGCTATCGGCCCCTATGTGGGAGCCTATGTACAGGAATTTCCTAATATGAAAATTTGCAAAGAATATATCCGTCTGAAATTTAATGTGGTGTAGACATGGGACAAAATTGGGGCAAGAATGGCTATCCCTGAAAAGAACCGTTTGTGCCGTTTCTGTAGGACTAACACAATTAAGACGGCCAAACATCTTCTCAGTACCAATTGGGCCTTTAAGCAGGAAAGAAGGCGGGCGCTGCTAGCCATGAGTAGATGTTTGCAGGCTAAGAAGAACTTTGGCAACACTTCCTAGAAGGCAATGACATCCCTTTGATTTGCCATCTGACTGGCCGGTGGAGGAACATTAACAAGTCCTTAGAAAAATTGGATGGGAAAGCTGAGAAACATACTGTAATGGGTTCTGTAAATTGTATAGTCAGACTGCAGATGTTAACTTTGCAGTGATTATATAGGAAAAGGAGGAAAAAGGCTCCCAAGTATGGATTGTAGGGAGAGTATGATATGATAAGATAGTTTATTTATTTGGCGCCTATACACAATGGGGGTCATTCCGAATTTGGAGGCAGCCATGGTGCTGTTAGCACCATAGCTGCCTCCAAACCCGGGTCCAGGTCCGGTCTGACTGAATGGGGATTTACCGGGTCATTTCGACCTTGGAGGACCCGTTAAGTCCCCATTCAGTAAACCATTCCCCATTCCCATTTGAGCCCCCATAGGGCTCAATGGGAATGTGCTAAGAACGGGCCCGCAAACTGCGGGCCCGTTATTAGCTCCTAAGTCCCTTAACGGGACCCGCAGAGAATGGGTGGTCAGACCAGCCATTCCTGCTGGGACCCGCTAAGGGAACTCGGAATAGGGCGGTAAGGGTTTACCGGCACCAGCATCCTTACCGGTGCCCGTAAACCCTTACCACCCAACTCGGTATGACCCCCAATGTGTTTCATAGCGCTTCAAGGCAAGGGAGGGACAAGGGAAAATACACTGACATTCTTACAGGCCATGAACAGTAAGGATGTGAAATTAACTATCGTACTCGGCCTGATGACATTTCAGATAGTGCAAGAGCTAAGACATACATAAGGAAGGGAGGGGGAGAGTGGCAAGGAAATGGAAACAGACAGGTGACTACCATACTAGGCCTGACGACAGTTCTGGTAGAGCCGTAGAAAAACAAAAGGTGAAGGAGAGGGGTGCAGAAAGGGAGGGGAGGAACAAAACAAGCGACTATCGTACTAGGCCTGATGACATTTCAGATAGTGCAGGAGGGGGAGGGTTGTTGGTAACAGTGGGGGAGGGGGGACAACATTTCAGATAGTGCTGGCTGGGGCAGGGGGGCAATAGTGGGGTGAGGGGGGAAGAGACAGACGAGGTTGCTATCATACTAGGTCCAGAGACAATTCTGATAGAGTAAATGCATAGAATAAAGTAAGGTGAGGATATAGGAAAAGGGAGAAAGGGAGAGGAGGAGAGAACAGAGAGTAAGCAGTCAAAAAGAGTGGAGAAGCAAGAGGGGAGAGCCAATACAGTTGCAGAAGTCAGTAGTAACACATAATGTTGCAAGCCAGGATACAAGATGAAGATGGGAACAGCATGATTCAGGGCCACCATGAGTACAAGATGCAAAGGAAGTCCAGCATGAGACCTGAGAAAGGGTGATACACCGTGAATCAATGAAGTCCATAAAAGTCAAATCGAGCATTGGCCACAAGACGGTGATGGTGAAACCAGAATGTATCAGGAACAGACTCCTGCAGAAGTAGGCTGAAGCGGGGGAGGGGGAGCAGGGTAGAAGAATCAAGCAAAACAGGCAAACACCTGTGTGCGAGAAGGGGAGCACAAGGAAACATCACAGGGGGACTAGAAGGGGTGGGGATGGCCTGTGGGGACAGATGGAATAAACACATATTGGTGCATGCTTACCTGCTGTCTGAGCAGGGGGTCGGAACCCGGGCCCTCCTGGTCCGAACATGTCCAAACAGGAAATGCACTTTTCTTTGACTGCCCTTCACTTCGGACGCGAGAGACGCCCTTGATCTAAGAGTTATGATCAGGAAGGAAGAGGCAAGGCTAAGAAGGTGGCTGGTACTTAGGCCAGGTGACCTAGATCCACTGGCACCTGCTCTCCATATGCAAAGGAAAAGAGGCTGGAAGGCTCCTTAAGTAGGGAAAAAGAGCGGCAAGCAGGAAGGCAGCAGGTGGGCGGGGCTTAGGCCAGGTGACCTAGATACACTTGCACCTTCTCCCCTTCTGCCATCGTATGATTGTAACATTAAAGTGTAAACAGTATGAGACTGTTTGGGCTATAATGCTAACTGGTTCATCTTTCCTTCATGTTAGAAGATTTAGTTTTCTTTATAAAAAAAGCCTTTAAGTCAGGCTGTATTATAAGAATAAAAAGGGAATTGCAGAAGGTATTAATGTTGCTGTGACTTTACCAGGTAGAAAATTGATTGCCAATCTGTTCCAGGCTTTTCGTTGGGACATTCTCTATTTTGGTGCATAGTATTGGCATGTGTAATGCATTTGTATTCTTCTCCTTTAAAACACATTTTGATCAGTGCATTTGAACACAGTTTATGGCTGTCCATTCTTCTTGTACAAATGTTCTCCTTATCAAATTGTTGGGAGTCTTATACATTTGCTAAATCTATGCCTGGACTGTGCAGAAGCACAGGGATCTTTTCTTGCAAACAAGTGAGACACCTTGCAATTGACAACACATGAAGGTAACAGTTTCAACTCTTTCTTTGGGATGTACTCATACTAATTTCCTGTCCTAAATAAATAGAAACAATCCCCACATTTATATATTTGCAGGGCAGGTGATAATGTGAACCTTGTCTTTATTTTAGTAGCAGTTAGAATGCCTGGAAGGTCTACCCCAAAAGGAGGGTCAGAGTCTAATTTGAGGAGCCGGGGAATGGGCGTGGGGTGAGGTGTACATTTTAAAAAGTAAACAATTATAGGATGAAACATATGTCGGGAAATGACTACTTTATTTTATAACAATTTTTTATTGTTTTCATTTAACATGGTAACTTACAGACTTACATAACGATGTACAATTTAACACCAAAAGGTTACGTCTGCTTGTACCCCCTTCCCCCCAACTCCCCCATACCACCGGCCTACATTGTATTAATAACCCAAGCACTTTGCAACAAGAATTCCTCTACTACTCCTTTCGCCTTATACCTTACTCTCTACCTGCCTACTCTCCTCATTTGCATCTTGATACCCTGCAGCGGTTATATCCATTAATATCTGCTTCCAAGCATCCAGCCCCATAATACTATGTTCCGGGTCACAACCGGCTGCTTCTTGCCAAGCCACAGTCTCTGCATGCATCCATTTCTGAAGGTCTGCCCACCACAGATCGCGCCTTGAAACACTTGTGTATAGGCGTGTTATAAATGCCATATCATATCATATCATATCATATCACATTCGTATTGCAGGCCCGGTATGTGCCTTCCACCCCATCACTATCCTGAGTTTTGCCAGTATGTATGCCAGATCTTTTAACTCATTCACATGTCTAGCTTTCATGGGTCTTGCAAAGCTACCTAGTGGCAGGCCTTGGGGGTTCTGGTATCTAAAGTTATACCCGCCTGCGCCAACACTCGCGCTATCTCGTCCCAGAATTGTCTAATCTTAGCACAGGCCCAGAACATATGAACCAGCTCCACATTGATTAATCAGCATTTCGGGCAGGATTGTACAGTCGCTTGGCCAAATTTAGCTATTCTACTAGGGGTCAGATATACCCTGTGTGTCACATCCAATTGAATCTGCTGTATTCTAGCATTTCTGGACACCTTCTTGTGATAAGCCATCACTGTTCCCTACATTTCGTCTGAGATTTGTTCTTGCAATTCTGCTTCCCAATTCTGCCTGACCTGTTCATCCCGTCTCCCAGCCTGCCCATTAATAACTCGTATATCCTCAAGACCTTGTGTCCGCCCTCTAAGTGTCTCTAGCTTTATGTCCTCTTGTAGACCCCCTTCTACCACCAGCCATTGCAGCCTAAGCTGAGCTAGCAGGCGGGTGTACGTAAGATGTTGTCCCAATTGTATCCCCGTAACTGCCACCAGTTCTGCAAAATCTTGAGGTACCCCTTCCTTCAGCACATCTCCGACCGTTCCTACTCTCTTGGGCTCCCAATACTCTCTCACATTTAGTCTTGTCTGCCTATCTTTCTCGTTTAGTGTGACAAGTGGGATCAGTGGAGCATATGGTGTAGCCTTCCCCATCAGCAGACAAGCATGCACAGAGTCTCCCTCCCCAATTTCAATAACTAGGGCGGTGGGATTCACGAGATAAGATTGTCCATATTGCTTCTTTAAGAAAAAATGGGGCAGCCGCCACCTGCAGCAACTGTGACTCCTGTGTCTGTTCGTCAGACAGCCATTTGGTCATAAATTGTAGTTGACTGGCGACAAAGTATCCCTCAAAATTGGGCACTTGTAATCCCTCCCTGCTCATGCAAATTCTGGAGCTTCTTAAGAGTCACCCTGCACCTCAAGTCGTACAACAGGAAGCTTCTACATATTGCATCCAATTTCCTGAATTTTTATTTGGGATAGCGTATGGGACATTAGCCAAATAATGAACGAGTCTCGGTAGCACCACCATCTTTAACAAAGCAGCTCTCCTCATCATTGCCAACGGCAACCTAGCCCAGAATGACATAGAGTTATTTATTTTGTCTACTGCTTTCTGCATGTTCTGAGTTTGCTCAGTCTTCGGGTCATGATATATGCCAACCCCCAAGTACCTAAATGTATCAACTTCCCATCTGATCGGTAGCACCGGCAGAGTGCGCTCGGGCTGTCCCTCATATCCTCCCAGTGGGAACAGACTCGACTTCTGGGCATTCATTGTAATGCCTGGCAAAGCCGCCTAGTGCTCTAACACATCTAGGATATATTGCAGATTGACCTCCGGATGCTGCAGGTACAGAAGCAGGTCATCAGCGTACAATGAGAGCAGGTGCCTTCCTCCCGGTGTAGCGATACCCGCCTCTAAATATTCTTATCAGAGATAGACCGCCAATGGCTCCAGTGCTAAAATAAAGAGCATCAGGGACCACTGGCAACCCTGCCTTGTGCCTTTACCCAGCTGCCATTGTTCCGAGATAATTGCACCTGTTTTAACCCTCGCCATCGGCTCATTATACTGCTAGCACTGGTATCAGCCAAGGCCACCTGACATAGTCAAAAAACTTGACCGCATCCAGCGAAGGCCACCGCTAATTGGTGTGTGCTGCCTTGGGTTTCGTCTATAATGTGGTGCAGTCGTCTCAGGTTTCTTGTGATGTGTCTATGGGGAACATATCCGTTTGATCTGAGTGTATGTACTTGGCAATGGCTGGTTTAAGCCTGTTGACCAACAGGGCAGTGAGGATCTTCCAATCTTGTTTCAACAGAGACAGGGGCCTATATGAGCCGCAGGCTGTAGCCGGCCTGCCAGGTTTCAATATGAGAATATATATTGACTCCCTAAGTGACCCAGTCAGTCGGCCTTCGTGAAATGTCTCATTAAGCATTGCTAGCAATGGGGTTATTATCTCACCTCTATACTCTTTATAGAATTCGCCGGGCAGTCCGTCTGCCCCCAGAATGTTGCCTGTTGGCAGCTCTCGTATGACATGCTCTAGTTCTTCTGCAGTTATGGGGACCTCCATTCTGTTTACTTCAACTGCATCTAGCTTGGGTAAATTAATCTGTGACAACGCATCCTCAATCTCTGACATCGTGCATTCCGAGGTTTCCTCACATAGCTTCCTATAATAATCCTAAAATCTTTTGTTAACCCCTTCCTGCGTCTCACACAGTTCTCCATCACTCCCTACCACCGCTTTGATCGTTTCCCTCTTGGTCTCGCTTTTGTAAAGCCAGGCCTACAGGCACCCGGCCTGTCTCCATCTGCATGTTGTCGTTCCACATATTTCCTGTAACTTGCCTAGTCTATCCCAGTGTTCCAAGCATTCTCTCTGCAGGCAGGAAACCTCTTGTGCCCTGTATTGGGATCTATCCTCTGCCAACTCAGTGGCTTCTAGTGTGGCTTCTGCTTTACGCAGATCTCTCACAATCACATCCCGCATCCCTTTTGACTTTGCCACAGTGGCCCCTCTCACCACCACCACCCGTGTTGTGTGTAAAATATTCTTTGACCTCTTCCCTCAGAGTCTTGCGAAATCCCGTATCTTTGAGCGCCTCAACCCCAAGTCTCCATGTGGGCATTCTAGCATGAGAGGTCGGGGGGGGGGAGAAACTGCCACGTAACCACTAGGGGTGCATGGACTGACAGCACCCTCCACTTATATTCTGCCCTTGTGAACTGTCCCAATAATTCCTCCCCAGCAAGCACATAATCCAACCTTGTGTACAGATTCTTGAAAGCGGTGTAGTGGGAGTATACTCTATCCTGGGGGTTCATTGCTCTCCACACATCAGATAACCTAAATATGTTTAGTAACATGTTTAGGGCTTTAGCCGCAGGAGCTGGGTGACTATGTATCATCTATCTATCCATTGCTGGGTTACAGTTAAAATCCCCCCCCATATCAATGTGCCCTCTTGGGATACAGTGACCGGAAGTATGCCGCTGTGTCCTGATACGGCACGTGCGTATTAATGACACAAATCTCTCTATTCTCCACTAACCCCTGTAGCACGACCATCCTAACATCCTCATCTATGAAGGTTTTAAGGACTGTAAACAGAACTGTTGGCGCCACCCATATCAGGACCCCTCTGGCATAAACTGAGTATGACGAACCGACAGTCATCCCACTTCCATGCCAAGGTGTTCTGCTTTTCTTTGGAGAGGTGCGTTTCCTGTAGTAGGGAAGTATCTATTTTCTGGCGTCTCAAATAGGCCATTACTCTGTTGCATTTTATATAGCTGTTCAAGCCCATGACATTCCAGAACGCTATGATAAGTTCCCCTATTTCACATCAAGGCCCCGTCCAGCAAATACTCTCCACATGGCTAGTTTCCTAGCTCTGCCCTGAGTGCATCTGTAGGTCCACCCCTCTTTTAACTGCCCCAACTCCCCCTCTCCCCACCTCCCCCACTACCCAACTGTTGCCGAGCTCCAAATCAGGAACTCAGGCATCTCTGCATTTCCCTCCTATCCCAGCCTCTGGTACCGGTTTCGGAGTTGTAAGTGATTTCAACCCGCCACTCCACCTAAGTCAATGCCTAGCATGTGATGCACAGCTGGAACCCTTAATTATTTATTTATGTCTATAAGTTCTTTTATTTCTGAATGATATACCCTTATATCAAACCCCTCTCTTTGAATCCCCTCCCCGGTCACACTGAACCAGGAAGCAGGCTGTTTTGCAAAGTTAAAAGGATTTATTTTATGTATTTCACAAGACATATATATATCACACTATTTAATATTTATACAAGGATCACCAATGGGGTGATGTCACAACAACTCTCTTTAATCACACGGAATAATTATAGGAAAAATAATGCAGCATAGAATAATACTTTGTGTGGGTTCAATCAAAATGCAATGTGATTACTCTTTCCCCCTGCACACTACTCATTCCCCCAATATGCAGTATAAAGAGATGGAAAGAGAAAACAGGTTTCAGGAATACACACTCAACAAATACAGTATCAATCCCAATTTCCCCCAGCAAACTCAGAGAAAAACAGGAATGATTGCAACTTGTCAAAATGGTTTTGAATGTGGCTTTGAATGAATGGGAAAACAATGAAAATGGATTTAATTCACTAAAATGGATTAAATACTAGTGGGAGCCGCTTTGTATTGTTTCAGATAAACACTATCAATGATTATTGAGTAACTAGCAGGTTGAAAACTTAATTCTGAGGTCAGATGCAATGAGCAGCTATTTCACACGTGATGGATTTGAGCCAAATGAAAAATTTGCGGCAAAATTTTCCTTGCGCGGTAAGCGTGATTGCGAAATAACTAGAAGGAGTTGGGATGCGGTTTTGGGTGCACTGGAAAGCTGAGGATGTTAGCTTCAAGTAGACACTGACATTTCTAGCATACACGGTAATGAAGTTATCAAGGTTTTTGTGGAGGTTGATTATTTTAGAAAGAGTCAAAATAGCTAAATAAAAATGCGCTTTTAAAATTACAAACAAGATTTCTTTACAATAGGGAGACTATGAAGCCGCAAACTACACGACAGCACAGCCACCAGCCCAGCGACGCCTCTGGATGGTTTCTGCCTGCCGAGACGCTCGCCTTTCTTCGGAAAATATATTAGCGCAAAGATGATTTTAACACTACTATTACCGAAGGACTATAGGGAAGAGAGAAAGATTCAGGTAAGACAAAAGATTTTCTCCAATACAGTTCTGGATATAATAGAATGGGTTTGGATAGGATTACTTATGGATAAGATATTTGCTAGGGACAATCCTATGCTATAAATACTCACTACCAATGTTAGGAATGGACCCGTCAGGGATCTGGTCAGGGAGACTTTCTGGACAGAAATTCAGCTAGCACACCGGACTGGACTCAAGGCGCTCTGGTTCTGCACTCAGCACGGCACTCTGGACACTGCACGGTGGAATTGGACTGGATCTGACAGGTTGGTTCTGGTTTTCAGCTATCTGGTCATAGCTCTGTTCTACTGGGTTGGATCTCTGGATTCTGCCAAGCAGCAACAACACAGCCAGGCTGTTCTTTTTGGTTCCCCTTGGAGGTCTGGGGTAAAATCTGGTTCCAGGATTTATTAAAGGCCAAGCTGAGAATGGTTCAGCTTTGGAAATGGGCCTTTCTGCTTTCAAAGTTCTGGAGTCTGGAGTCTGGAATCTGGAATATGGATTTCTCTTGCGAAGTGCTCCGCCAGCAATCGGATGGTGGGTGAATGTGTGTCTCTCTAGATCCTAAATTGTCTCTATTTATGTATTTCCTAAAAGGGTGGGTATGCTGAATTATACTAGGCACACCCCTAGGGATTCTATTGGTTACGGTATTTCCTCTCCCCTGATTTGAGAAGAAAACAGAGTGTCATGATGACGCTGTATTTTATGATCCAGGGAGAACCTCCCCCTGGTTTCTGCACATGCAATCTATTTTTCATGCAAGACATATTTAAAATTTTACCAACTTGCTAGCAATAGCATATTGATATCACAGATTTGGTGGAGTAAGTATTCATCCCAGCCCCGCCTCGGCGAGAGCTTGGGTCTAGATTTGGCAATTTGTCGCACTTTAGGTCTGGTACCCAATGTCAGATATGTCCACATTTTTACACATATGTGGGCATGACATCTGGGCATACTCATGTGAAGTTTCATGTTTCTGGCATCACTACAATTGCTACAAAACCTCAAATTCTGTAGTCTTGTCCCTGAACATAGCACAGAGTTCTGAGTACTTTTAAAACATGACCAGAATTTTCATATTAACAATACTGTATTTTACACATTTTTACAATTTTGCACAAGTTAAGCTTCCAATGTAATTAACTGACAGCTGTCACACAGGCGGTCAGCGGTACTGCACCCATATTTTACTTACAGATTTTCACAAACAAGCACACTTTTTAATGTGGATATTCTTATGATGGATTCTGCTTCTCCTGACATTGTGTGATTATGTGGATTCCTTAAATAAAGTGACGCTTAACACCCAGCAAGGAGGTTGGATATTTTCTGATGCTTCGAATCATTATTTTGTAATTTCAGCAACCAAGGAAAAACGGATTTCAGAGCACTTCTGAGTTTCCTTGCAATGATGCACTGCCTTTCATGTAGTTTCCATTTTCCCTCTGTGGGTAGCCCAATGACAGGTTTTAGCAGTGTGGTCTCCTGTTCCACCACTGACAGAGGCAAAGTAGATTGGCAGCCAACTTTTCCGGTTTCACTGCGCAATTTTCGGAGGTTTTAGCACGCATAGGGCTTTTTGCAGCCATTTTGCTGGTTCTGGTGCCACCAGCACACAGTGATGTCGCAGGGCAGAGCCTAGTTGGTCAGTGCATCCCACAGAGTGCAGCAGTAGGAAACTACTAGTATCCTAACCTAACAAAACTAATATGGGTTATAGTGTGATTCCTTCTGGCCCCGCCACTATCAGACACAGCACCGGTGGTTCCTGCATGTAACTACTTGTACCGTCGGCAAATATGACCCTACAGTGCATTACAATTATGGCAGATCATTCTGTGATGCGCACTACTCTGCGTAAATATGCATCAACTAAACACTACAGATTCATGTGTTGCTCCCGCCTCCTGCTTGGTCTTCTGACTCAGCTGGCATGTTCTCTGCATCCATCCACTTGTTCACTTCTTCAGGAGTCTCAAAGAAGATAGCGCGGCCCTCATATAGGACCTTCAGCTTAGCCGGATACAGCAGCATGTATTTGAGATTAGCTGCAGGTAATCTCCTCTTGACTGCCAAGTAGCTCATCCTCTGTTTTTGCACCAGAAAGGTATAGTCTGGGTATGCCGTGATGTTCGTTGATGCTCAACGGATCGTTCTTCCTTTGTGAAAGTGTTCTAAGATTTTCTCCCTGTCTTAGTAATTTAGAATCCAGGCTATTAATGGCCGAGTTTGAGCCCTGGGTGGTAGTTTACTCATCAGGGCCCTATGCGTCCTCTCCACTGTGAACCCTTGAGTGAGCGCACCAGGGCCTATTTCCTGCAGCAGCATGTTTTCAATGAAGTTTGTCGGGTTAGGTCCTTCTTCCCCTTCTGGGAGCCCAATAATTTGTACATTGTTCCTCCGTGTTCGTCCTTCAACCTCCTCCGGTCTACTTTCAAGATTCCGTACCTGCTGCTGCAGTATGGAAACTTCTTTGGTGTTCTCATTGCAGCTACTCCTGTTCGCTTGCACTTCCTTCTCTAGCACCCCTGTGCGCTCTGCTAGCGCCCTGACATCTGTCTCAAAACGTTCACGTCGATGTTGATCGCATCAATCTTGAATTCCAGTGCAGACTATAAAGCTGCTATGGCCTCTAGAATCTGATGGTCCCCTCTTCCGGGAGTTTCTGCGCCTTGTGTCAGCTGGGCCGTTGCCATTGCACTGTCTGCTGTTTGGGCGGGTTTGCCAAACGCATCAATAGAGGACTGTTTTCCTTTACCCTTTTTAGGCTTGGATGCCATTATTGTTCCCATCCACGCTGTTGCTCCTTACCACTTTCAGGTCTGGCGTGGCGCTGCACCTTGACTTTTGAGGTTCTGTTTCCCTGATTGGATTTTCTATCCAATGCCCTTCATGATTATCATTCTGCTATTGTCCCCCAGAGGTCGCCAACAGTTACCGGATCACACAGACCGCTTATCAGTGCTCAAATATGTCTATATAGTGTCTGGAACCCGCTACTCCACTTTATAACACAGACACGCCTGGTGCAGCTACTATGACTCACATGCGCTTCGTAGGGTATACGCTGGTGTTGTCGTGGCTGCGCCACTGTCCCACTCGTTGCTCTTACTCGTCCCTGTACTCACTGCACCTGAGCTCCATGTTGGCTCAATCACAGTGTCTGCGTCCAGTCCCCAAATATGCAGGAGACAGCCTCCACTTCTTGTCTGGTGCTCCTCTTTGTTGTCCACTCCTGGCTAAACTCCGGTGGGTTCACCCCTATGCCCCTTTCCAGTTCAGGGCTGCCTCTCTGTAGGGGAGTCCGTTCAGGGCCCACTCTTCGTCCCCTGGGCTACCACACTCTTCAGTCTGATTGCCACAATCCCTTAACCAATGCTCGGGCTCACCCTGCAGACACTTTTTCCTGGGCCCATGGATCACTGTGGGTGTTTTCAGAACCCACCTTGTTGCTCGACGACCGTGACACTGCTCTGCAGTCATGAGCAACCCTATCCTCGCAGCCACCTCTCCTGCCGTTTTGAAGCTATTCTTGTGCAATCCTGTTCAGGTCTCACCTCTGGGAAAACACAATTTGCTGCGCTTCTTAATTCTTTAAGGCCGTTATTACTCTTGTGCACAGCCGTAGTGAGTTCTGTGAGGTCGCGATCTGCGCTTCCTTACATTCAGATCATTTCTTCTGGGTCGGCACATGCTGCCACCCACCCACCATCATGTGTGTGCCTGTCATGTTCCAGCTGATTTTCGCGCACCGACACCAGTGGGAGTTGTCCAGTGTGTTGAGCCTCCCGTATGAGCTTTGCGGCCGGAGCTCAGCACTTCTGTTTTGTCATTTTCCTTCGAGCACGGCCTAACTCCAATAATTGCTCTTGCTTGTGAAATGAAGTAGTGTGCCACAATGTAGCTCGACCATTCGTTCCGCCATTCATTGTGAGCTCCCATCTTGCAGCCGCCCAGTCTTTCCTTTTATGTGTCCACATCCACGCTCATCCTTCCTTCCTTTTGCTGCAACAATGTTGATTTTATCCACAAGGTGCTTCCCAACGCTCGCCTCCATTAACGTATGTTTTAAACATATCAAGTTCGCTGCAGCTGCCCGATGAGAGTCCTAGGCTAGTGCATCGCCACTGCCACCCCGTCTCGTTTTGTGCGCGTGGGGGCCCCTCCTTTGTATTACGATACCTCCAGTTGTCTCCCTCGCCATTTGCTGAAATGGAGCTTGCCACAGTCGTCGGCTCTGAGTTCGCCGGCCGTATCTTTGTCCTTGCGGGGGATCTTGCACCCGCCAGCTGTGTTCCGTCCGCTATGGGGGTCCTTCCTCAGCACCATCCAATCTCATCACACTGCTAGCTGTTCTTCAAACTGCTTTTGTCCGACTCTCAGCAACTGTGCTCCCCGTGTCTAGATGTTTTGGAGGTCTGCTTGCTCAGTCCGTTGTCTGAATGCGGCCACCATCTTGCATTATTCGTGCTCAGCTGCTACAGAGCCTCTCCCGCTTGCGTTCTGTAACTTGTGCATCGGGCGCTTTCAGCTTGTAGACTTTGGTTCCTGACTGCTTCATGCATTTACACCTAAATTAGTTTGTAGCACCATGTTCAGTAGCCACAGTATTCCATCAGGGTCATTCAGGATCAGCAGGAGCACATAGAATCACGTCCTATCGCATGGCCCTGTAACCACACCCCCACAGCAAATGACTACTTCTCTGCGGGAGGTACAGGGATGACTAGTGGCTAATATGCCTAGTGAAGCCCACACTACTACTTAACCAGCAGTGATCCTAGTCATGAAGGTGAACCAGGCAAAGCCCTACAAGTAGAACGCTGACCCTTCTTTTGTTAACGTGGGCTGAGGTCAGGCTGTACTCTTCAGGAGGCATGTGAGCTGGTACAGAAGCAGTCTAAACAACAATAGTAAGGTAGTACCAAAATAAGAGTGTGTCCAACCAAGGTTATCTACAAATAGGTTCTTTAATTAAACTAACAAAAATCCACACAACTTATGAAAACACTATTGGCCCAATCATTTAAGGGAAAACACAGAGAAAGAAGACTTTAAAATCAAGGGGCACTCTGGGTTTGTAGGCAGGGGCAAAGATTTCAGCAGCAAAATATCATAGTTTATTAAGATGTCTTTAGAAATTTAGCGAACCGGGGCTTAAAAGTCAGAAAAGTCTTTGAAGTCTGACCCGGGTAAAGAGCCTCTTTTAAGGTAGTCAAAAAGCCACCCCTGCCTATTGAACTTTGAGTTCCAGCCGCTGTCTTCAGGGATGTACAAGAGACCTTAGAACCTGCCCTGTTGGCACTGCTATGCCGCTGGCGATGTCAGGAGACAGTACCTGCAAAGTATGTGTATGCTTTATGCTTTTCGGCATGGAGCATTATGAAAGTGTGATCTGATTAGCAAATCTCACATTCAGAAACATAATTAGTTGCATCATTTTATTATAAAATTCAAAAAAGCTCAGGCTATTGCCATGTTCACATGCCCCCATGTCACTGTTACGCCACATCGCCAGTGCTGGACTTGCCTTTTAGAAATAATTGCAATCAGGTGGTTTACTCTAATTTGTTCTGCTGAAATTGACAAAAAACAAATCTCTCAAAATGGACAAAATGTTAAATGAAAACAATGGACTGGAAAGTGGGGTCACTGTGACATGGGGCAGTGATCTATTAAAACTACCTATGTAAAAATAACTTCCAAGTGTTTTTGGCCTCCAAACATACAAAATATGCCATTCATGTTTTTTATAAACATTTCAAATTAGAACTTTTAAAAACTGAATAATGTAGGAAAGCACAGCCAGAAGCAAAGGAATTATAGTTACCAAAGACAAATACATCCAGTGAAGATGATTACACAAAACAATATTGAGGGCCTCATTACGAGGTGGGCGCAAAGGGATACTGGGCGCCGTCATGGACATCGGTGCCGGTAATCCCTTTGCGCCCTATTCCGAGGTCCCTTAGTGGGTCCCTTCCTTAACGCCTGGTTTTACCAGGCATCATGGACGGGGTCCGTTAAGGGACTTCAGAGCTAATAACGGTACCGCAAATTGTGGTACCGTTATTAGCGCCTTCCCCTTTCCCATTGAGAACTATGTGGCCTGAAATGGGAATGGGGAATGGCTTTTTCAATGGGGACTTACCGGTCCGGCAAAGGTCGGAATAGACCGGTAAGTCCCCATTGAACGAGGGCGGACTCGGTACCGGTATTGGAGGTAGTCATGGCGCTACTACCTCCAACCTCGTAATGAGGCCCTAAGTCTTGCCATGAAAAGCAGCCATATTGAAAGGTACTGCCCTAACTCAACCACACACCTTTGCTTTTCGGACAGGGGCAAACATACCTTACAAGTGAAACCCTAACATAAGCACATAGATACTCCAATTGCATGATCGTCATCTCTCAGCTGTCAATAGGAACTAGTTTTGGCAGATGCCCCACGGATTTGTTCCACTAAGAGGCAGCATATAACACGTTATTAGCTTTGAGGTAAATATACAGTCATGGTGTGGAACAACAGAACACTTGACACAAGCAATGACGTTCAACACGATTATTTTTGCCACAGCAAGAGTTGAATGAATGATTTTGCTTCCTAGCTAGGTTTGCGCTAAATAAAACCCAAAGCCAAAACTATGGGAAGTTAGGCCAAAGCAGGACGGCTACTTGGATGGACTATGAACATCTTGAAGAGGGGCGAAAGAAGCAAAACATTAGTGTGGGAAGGATTTCCAAAGTCCCTGAACCAAACCTGATCCTTACTGACCAGGATCCGAATGTTCAGGGTGAGACAAACCCACATGATGGTGCGGGTGATTTGGGGATTTAGGCTGGGTGAACTCCTACGGGGGCTATGTGGCTGCAACTAGAAGAGCAGAGGGATAGCGTTGTCTTAAGGCTTCAGGATGAAGGCAGAACAAAAGAGTGCAACGGCCTGTTCTAAGAGGGTCAAATGTCTCAGTCCAAGCAAGCAGGCTCCCATCTCCTCTCGCCTTGATATTTCTCTGGCCCTGAGCAGCAACTGGGCTACAACCCCAGAAGGCTGTTGCTAAAGTGCTTTATTTTCTGTCTGCTCTAGAATTTGACAGGGATTGGGCTACAGCGCTTGTTAAAATGCCCCTCCCTCTTTATCTCCACCAGCACCACATCTCTGCATCTTTGTCCTAACTCTCACACTGTGTCTCCTGCAGCCTCCTCTTAGAACCTTTCAACAGTCCAAACTTCAACAATCATTCCAGGGACTTGCGACGCTGATTTACTATCAAGCCAGGGGCCAGGATTGGTTTGGACTCCCTGGTCCCACTACCCCACCCTTCTTAATATTATTCTGATGCGGCTTTGTCAGAACCATGGGGTGAGGGCCTAAAGGGTCCTTGCACCATGTTGGGTTCAGAAATAACTTTCATGGTGCCTGCATGGATCTACAAGATGGTTCCTTGTATCTCTGGTGATTGCCATCTCTGAAATTCTGCTCATGTATGTGGTTTGCCAGTCCATCACCCCTCAGATCACTATGGTGAGCCTTTGTGTTTCAGAACAAGCTGTCTGCCCGCTCTACGGTATGAATGAAATGGAGCCAGGCTCATGAGATGTTCATTTACGCTGATGCTCAAAGTTGGTGTCTGATGTGTTTCTATTATTGTTGTTATGAAACTCAGGGCTGCACATTCAATACCTTCATTCTCCTCTGACTCTGGATAAGCCACCTCCACTTTGGTTCCCCTGCACATAAGGTTTGAGTATGGAAGAGTGATCCTTGGTGGATCTACCCTATTCCTCCTTAAGTGATCTATTCACGTAGCAGGTCTATTTCTCTGGCCCCCAGAGTCTCCTGATCCTGTTCAACAATGCTCTACAAATGTGAATTGTGCAGTAAATAAGGCTAATAACATAACAATAACCATAACATTGCATTCCCCCCTTCTTGAATGCCCCAACTTCCACAGGCTTAGTGGAGTACCCCCCTCAGGGAATATTCCCCCTATGTGTCGAACACATTGTGGTGTTTCTTACATCTGGGCTAGGTGAGGCAGCTTGAGGGCTATTACCAAACAAGAGGAAATATTGGGGAACACTGTGGAGTTGCAATGACCTTCCTTCTGTAGAACAGTCTGCAGCCGGTTAAAACATGTGTAGCAACTGGTGAAACTTTGGTAAGTTGGTAACCAGGACTATGATCTAAAGGTATGAATGCAGCCACCACGGGGACAGTTCGGCACTTCACCGCGAATGCTTGACAAGCCTGGGGGTAGACTTCTCTATCTCCATGGATGCACCTTCTTCGCCTGGAGGAACCAGATCAACCTGCATCATCACCATCTGCTGGCTCCCTGAATCTAACAAGGTCGCTGAAGGTCTATTCACAAACTATATCAGGATGTTGTACTCCACCACTTTGGGCCTCTGAGCCAATATCTTTTTTACTGCCCTTTTCCCCATTCTCGCTTCAGCACTAAATTTTACTCCGATGTCCTTATAGTTTGCATCCAAGAGCTCTTCAATGTGAATATCCTGACCGGTTTCAGTGATATGACAGATTCTACCTCAGCTTTACAAATGTTGGCCTGGCCTTTCAGTGGTTGTTGGGACAGACTTCCCCAATATAGTCTACAACCCACCTGAAGTTCTTACGGAAAAAGGACTGATGGTTTCATCTATGCGTCCATAT
The DNA here is from genome assembly GCF_040938575.1 of Ambystoma mexicanum. Classification (NCBI taxonomy): domain Eukaryota; kingdom Metazoa; phylum Chordata; class Amphibia; order Caudata; family Ambystomatidae; genus Ambystoma; species Ambystoma mexicanum. Next base: position 666,309,537 of record NC_090936.1, read on the forward strand.
TCAAACTCAGGGCTTAGGCAGGTCCCAATCATAGCACAGGAAAGGATGCCTTGCTTTCGGGAGCACAGCATGGCACTTTAAATTGAGGTGGTCCTGAGAGGGAGGGTTTGAGAAGTTGCACACTCTTTCATCCACAAAGCTCAAATTATATAACTGTCATGCTGTTCTCTGAAGGTAAGGAGGCAGAGGATGAGCAAGCCCTTCTTACCTATCTACCATAAGCGGCTTTAGTTTCATTGTGGTTTTCAGTGCTTCTAAATTCTTCCCCTTTAACCACTTATTCAGGAAGTTGTTGATCCTATATAAAAGCTGTCTGGGTGTTTCTGTAGGTTGTAATTAGAGGCTCTCAGCTTTTGTTGGAAGTGTTCAGGGTCTTGACACAACCTCGTGAGGATTTACATGTTAAGATTTACATAGGGAGTGATCCTAATTGAGATTGGGACTGAGTGGTCCTAACTGAGATTGGGACCTGATAGAGTGCCTGTTGCTCGCCTGTTAGTATCAGTGCTACATATTGTCCCAATCTATCGATGGGCCGCCTAGTGGTCTTAGCCACTCGTATGAAGTTGAAAAATAAAGCTGCTGGGTCCTCATCAGACAGAGATCTATGTAATCTCATGGGGGTATCTGAGAGCAACGTTTAGCATTAAGCAAACCTATCTTTAAAAATGTAACTATTTGGAAAACAAAGCGTAGTCCTTCCTGAATACCTTTTCAAGTGGAAACCTATTCTCCTCCATCTTCTCATCTCTATGACCTGTTTCCAAATATCATGTGTTATGGCCTGGCTGGACTCAGATGGGTCCCTGCCTTTATGGTGGATGTCATTATCCTCAGATTCATCGTCAGTGGGAGTGGGCTGTGGTGAAGACCAGGAGCATCCCACATCCTACACTTCTACACTCAATCTGTATCTCCTCTACATCTTCTGCCCTAGGAACAACCGGTTGAAGCCCCTCCACATGCCTCCCTCAGCCTCTGGAACGTTTAGGCTATTCGGACATGTTGACACTCAAAATGGTCACTTCTCTGTAGCCACATAAAGATGTCACATTGTGGGATCAATTAAAGCAGTTGAAAGCACTCTGTTGCATAAAAACAATTCTAAAACCTCTTATTCATAACTTTGCACCTTGTGAAAGGTATTTGTGTGGCCATTAAAAGACAGTGCACTGATTTACAGTCACTTAATGTAATTACTTTCTGCCTACCAAAAAATCGAACTGTTTATTTTTGCAACTAGTATTTGGTCTGGCCACAGAGGTTGACACACACACTTACAGCCTCTGAATGTCATCTAATGCCTAAAATTAATTATGAGATTTATTATTCACAGTTTGCAAAGGTATCTGGTTTGGTCACACAAAGATGGTACTTTAACAGCCACTGAATGTGATCTCTTTCTCGCACCCACTAAATGATAAGACCCTTTCTCTACAGCTAGCATTTTCTCTCACCACAAAAAGATGAAACACTCATTTAGAGCTACTGAATGCATCCTCTTGCCTAAAAACAATTCTAACAGTTTTTAGTCACAGCTTCACAACCTGAGACAGGTATTTGGTCTGGCTATAAAAGATGGTTCATTGATTTGCAGTCCCTGAAGGTACCCTAGTGTCAGGTTTGCCCCTAAGCAATTCTTTGATGTTCATCTCCCCAAACTGACAAGGAATGTCATGTGTGTTTAAGCCATGCATCACAGGGATAATGTATAGTTAGAGTAGTAGTAAAGAAATGATGTCCTGTCCTTTTTCCTACCATTCGCTGATTTTAGCCCTTTTTAAAATGCCTGCCTCAACTAAGTCCTATTTTAAATCACTGCCTCTCTCTTCACAATATCTTATTAATTCCTACCTCTCTCTCTTAACTAAAACCTATTGCCTGAACTGGTCTTGCAACTTCCTGCCACTTTCTAACAAAATCTATCCAAAAATGAAACCCTGCAGAGCATCTTTATAAGAAGAAATTCTGAAGCACCAAAAACACTTCGCTGCAACCAACATCTACTGTTCGGAACAACTTGATTTATTAAATGCCCAGCATTCAAGAATGTTGTTTTATGCTTGAGCAATTTTTTCCAGGTTTATCTTATTGCCACATTCAGTAATTGCTTGATTTTCATGAGGTGTGTGGGCTTAATGTATTCCCTCCTGTTTGGGGCCAGGCAGAACTCTCATGGAACCTGCATGTCACTGCGCGTCCCTGCCTTTTAGCAATTGTCATCTCTGCAGTCCTGCCTGTGTATGCATTTTGAGGGTTCCCTCACTCCCCCTCCCCCCTCCAGGGCCGGGGGTGAGCCTTCCTGTTTCAGCATGAAGGGTTTTGTGAGCATTTGACGTCTTCAATATGGACCCCTTGGAGAGGGGAGAGAAGCACTTGGTGTTCCGGCCTGCACCACCTCGAGGGGTTGCTTCACAGAAATGAATTGGATCCCAGATTCTCTCGATCCTCCGCCACCTCGTCCTCAAATACGAATCAATCAAATAATACTAGCTCATTACTTAACAAACATCATGTCAGGATGGAGGCTTAACTAGAGGTTATGGAGAATCAATGGGCCTCATTCCGAGTATGGCGTTAAGGGATACCGGTCACTGTTAACGAGACCGGTGCCGGTAATCCCTTACCGCCACATTCCGAGTTCCCTTTGCGCCCTCGTCCTTAACACCTGCCAGGCGTTAGGGACGAGGGCGCAAAGGGGCTTTTTAGCCAATAACGGTGACCGTAAAGTACGGTCACCGTTATTTGCAATTTCCCCATTCCCATTGAGTCCTATGGGGGCTCATTTGGGAATGGGGAAGAGCCCTGGGGAATGGGAAATTACCGCCCTGGTGCCGGTACGGGTCTGGTGCCGACCAAGGCGCTACTACCGCCATTGGTTAGCGCCGGACTCGGAATGAGGCCCAATGTCTATCATCCCAATTAGCACTAGAAGAAACTCATTGTTAATGATAATTAGATGGAAGAAAAGCATTGTTTTTGCGTATATCGAATCCATTTTGATTTTGTGTCTGGTATAGTTTCATTGCCATTCCTTTCCCCACCCTGGCCATCCCTACCAACCGCACTTTGGCAGCTGTTCTAATTATCTATGGGCAGACCTCTAGCTATTCTTGTCCTACAGTCTGTCCTTTATCACACGTCCATGAGGATCCGCCCTGTGCCCTCACCTCTTTATCTTACACAAGCTATCTGCGTTCAGTCATGGAGCGTGCAGTAAGTCCAGGGTGTGTGTGTTACATTTGCAAAACTGTGCTGGTAGAACCAGTGTTCAGAGAAGCTGTGATAGGAGATCTTGTGTGGTGTGTAAAATGACGAGCAGCAATTCGAAAATATTCCGCATTTATTAACTTTTTATACAAGATTGGTGTTTGGCAGAGGAGCTTGAGATAATTCGGTCTGCAAGCTCATTGGCACACCAGTCGATGAAGCAATATTCAGCAGAAGGCCATGACCCCATCATGGGCAGATTCTGATCACAAATAACAACACGCAGGGAGGCCTCATTACAAGTTTGGCAGTACGGTAAAAAAGTGGGGGTAACTCTGTTACTGCCCTTTTTTCCAGAATTACTGCTGCATTCAACAGAGCGCTAAACTACGAATTTGGCTTTTAAGTGGAGGATTTAGCTCAAGTATAATGATGTAGGTAAAATCTCCAAATTAAGACCAGATAATCAGTGGATTTACTGTGATGGAATAAATGTGAGTGGTAAATCTGCCAAAATTCCCCATGATTTGTAACAACCCCAGAAATGGGGCTTAACACTGCCATAGCACCACTTGCAGTTGCGTGGTAAATTCACGGGACTGAGTGATGGTAACAGTAATTGATTTTGGAGGTAATTCAGTGGAATTACTGTTGAATTACTGCCAAACTCAGAAGGAGTCCCAGAAAGTTAGAAAAAGGTCTCGACTTAAATATTGGTTGGGCAATTGGTTAAAGAGAGTAGGGCTCAATCTGCCAGATTTTTCTGGCATCAATTAAGTTACAACTGTATCTTACACAATTGATCATATGGTCCTTAATAGGTAGCATGGCATGCAGTGGGTAGGATGCAGAGTAATTCTTATACCAAATAATCAGACCGACTCAGGAAGTTGGCAAAGTCCAATTTACTGTTTAAATATCGATTGTCTAAAACAGGGAGATACAACGGACATCAACGGCCGTCACACAGCATTTTCTCTCAACGCAAATCACATAAACACAGTATTTTATATAAAAATGTGTCATACGTGACATCATACTAAATGGCAAATACGAAAAACCCACAGAGTTGTGGTTGGTTCAAGAAGAACATCTAAGTATACTTTCTATATGGGGTTGTGCTGTGAAAGGACATCTACTGCAGGTGGACAACTTAAGCCTGCCTCTAGTGCAAGTCATCCTCAACACTTGTTAAGTACACAGAATACTTTTGGCTCTTAAACTATATGGCCCTTGGTTATATTGCCTTCTACAATTGGTTGGCATGCTCGTGCGATGTCTGGAACATTCGGCTCTCTAGCAGCACGTAAGCTCATACCCAGGTGCCAAGAGGTGGACTTGACTGTACCTCCGAACACAATTAACCCAACATCTCTCATCGTTCATGCCTTCTGCCATGAAAATTGTCTTTGAACTTAGCCTTGCATTGTACTCTTGTCTCTGGGAACATAAGGGAGTGAGGGCACGCTCTTTTCATAGTTCTGGAACTGAATGCCCAACACTATTTTCATCCTCGGCTCACGTGACAGGAGACCGTACTTCAGCCTGATTTGCAGCATTTAATTGTCTTAAATTAATAAAACTTGATACTCATGGTGTTCTTTCTTTCCACCTTGACAAAGAGTGAGCCAGATTCTCACGATTGCTGCCTTTGAGAATAGATAACCGGCCTTGGCTTACTCCAACTTTGATACCAGGCCAAGCAGCTTCATCGTTTGAGTCTGCGATCTTCAGCTAATTCTTTGCTGCAACACTTAGCTCTCAATCCTTCTATCTCCATGGGTTTGAACTTACTAAAGGTTGTGACACCGATGTCTAGCTTCTATATAATGGCGGCTTCACCTGCAGTCTATTCACTACGCATAGCTAGCGTCTATCATCACTTAGTCTACTTGCGTTGCTGCATCTGTACATTTATTGAACGGATCGCATTTTCTGGAGTTCGACACACACACACACACACACATGCAATCTTCTTTCCGCATGGGAATGTTCACTCGGTTCCTTATTTCATCATCAGTTTCTAAAAAGTCCATACATCTTCTTCGTAACTTCTTAGTGCATCACTCTCGCTTCTTGTGACATCACCAGCTTCTCTTTCTCTCATTTTCATATTCCTCTGGGAGCTCTTTCAAGAGATTGTCATTTCTTCTGGTATACATCTGGTATGGCTTTCTTAACGTGTACCTTTTCTCAAACACTCGCGGCGGTATGGTCATAACTACTAGTGTCAAGCACATTGCAGTTTCAGGTTTCCAACATACAGGCAGTAGGGGGGCGGGACTTCCCGCAGAGGCATTTGGCTGCTCCTCTAGTCTCCCCCTTCTGGTCAAGTCATCAACCAAACCTTCACTGGTCTCCACATCTTGAAATGTACTCTTGAAGAAAAGCTTCTTTGGGGTCCAGATCTTCGTCACTCCCTTCAAGGAACCGGCTGATTTGATATGTTCATCCACACTCCATGTCATGTATCTGCTCTGTCCATTCGAATTGCAATAGACCCATCGTCCCACGTTCTTCTTGTGATTCTTTGGATACAGGAACTGCGTTCCCTCAGGTGCTACTATGCTGACCTTTATGTATTCTCAGACTTCTTCATCAGTCAATTCCTTGGGTCCAAACCCTGACTCAACATCAATCACAATCCTCATTCTCACTGCTTTCTTGGCTGTCTTCTTGCACTGCGTAATTATTATCCTTATCACACAGAATCCAAACATTACCATAACTAACACCGCTCCAAGAGACTTGAAGATGTTTGCCATCCACTGTGGAACCCATGAGAAGATTGATGCAAACCAACTGTCGTCTGCAACATCCTCTGTCTTGTCTTCCATCTTGTTAAGCAGGTTATGGATTATGTCGCTCTCAACTCTGACGTGCCTGGCAGCTCGCCGTGCATCCACTCTTCTTGATTTGATTTGAGAACCATGCAATTGTGGCTGATATAATTTACCAAAAACAGTACACTTTAAGTTCCCACAAGTGGGAGAACAGAACACAGTCAAGCCTGGAAGAAGACCTTGTGGTCGAAACACCTGTCGGCTGTTTTCACTTTCACTAAAATATTCCATTCATCTAAACTTAAAGTGTATGCGCAGTGTGGTTGTGAATCTGTTGTACTTAAATTCTTTGTTGGTTACCCTGGGCATAGGGTCCAAATCATCACACCACCCGCTGCATCTTCATTAGAGAAACAACCAATTGTCAACCTTGAATTAGAGGGTTAATATTTACCTAGCTCAAGTTATAGCATTGACAAGAGCTTTGTGGCTCCATTGTTGATTGTTGTAGTATAAAAGCTATGTAACATAAAGAATAAAACTGAACATTTTGCCAAAATGAAAACTGAAAATTGTGTTAATTTTTCAGGGAGTCACAAAAAGGTCAAATATGCATTTCTGACCTCTCCCTCCTGCTATTATTTAAAGTGTTTCCAGGTGTACACTCTGCCCAGATCACCATTTCTCTTACCTATGAGTTAAAATTGGAGCACATTCACTTACATGCCAATTCTAATCACTTTTGCTGGTTAGCTGGTTGGCTGTGGGACTGTTCAGGGCTTATCTTTGGGGCGCTGGTATTTACATTGTTGGCATACAGCCTGAAAAATCCTCTCCCTGCTCCTCATACTTAATATGGCATAATCCGTTGTACACGCAATATAGCCTTCTGGTAACAACCAAACCATAGTCGCATATCACAACAAAACATAACAGAAGGATGCCAGGCTGTCACTGCATACAGAAGGACAGGTTCTTCTCACCCTACCTACCCACTGTGACGAATCCCAAGATGTCGTCACTTCTCCCGAGGGGGGCAGCACTTAAGGGAGTCAAAAGTAGAGGGCACGGTTAATGAGGAGTATTATGAGGTGCCATCTAATGTCCATAAGGTAATAAAAATGATACCCGCTGAATCTGGCTCCATTATGGGTTTTGCTATGTGAAATCTTGACCCGGCGAAATCTGGGGATGAAGCTGTTAAGATTGCTGCAGATGGGGCAGCCCTTCATAGGAGGTCAGACAAGAAGTATAGATGTCCTGCAATCCACTCTGACTTTTTCACACTTGTCTTTAACTGAGAACTCAGAGAGAGCTTTATTTGAAGCACCCCTACAAATCCCTTATGATGTTACTTCAAGACAGTCCATGAAGGAAGGCCATTCAAGTAATCCTCTGATCTGGCAATCTTATAAAGAGGTTATCATACCTAAGCCTAATCATTGTGATAGTCTTTCACAGTTTGCTTATGGTTTGCTTCTTTTGAGAAGGATGTGCCTATTATTTCACCTGCAAAAGACATGTGTTGTCAAACTGTTCAGGAAGATGGGAGTAATGCTACTATGGTTCATAAGGATAGTAACACATTGCAGATGAATCCTCCATGTTTATCAGAGAAGACAATGTCCTTATCCATGACAAGAGAAACTGTTGGTAGACATACTTGGTCTTCTGGTGGTAACGCACAGTCCGGGAAAAATGTACAGTTTCTGCAAAGGTCAGATGGCTCTGTAGGTGTTATGCCTATGGCTGCTGGGCCAGTGTCCTCATGTGACATTAGAATTAAGAAATATCAAATGCCTCCTATTTTGAATAAGAATCTAGAAAATGTCATCATGGACAAAAGCAACATTAGAATTATGAATGTTGACAAGCCCACATGGAATGAACCTACGGATGCCGTAAAGAACAAGGTCTTGGGATGGCTTAGAGAGTGGAGCATGGTTGCGTGAGATCATAGGACCTACAAGTTCTTTAAAAAGTAAGGATTGAGGATTGGTGTTCCCCTAATAACAAAGACTGCAAAGTAGTGGGCTGTGGTCACAGTACTTTTCCTCAGTTCTTGGGTCTGTGTAATAATATGTCCGATGTCCCTTCTAGTCTGAATATTGTGGTATAGGATTTTTTGTTGTGCAGTTTTATTATTAGGAATGCATTGTTATCAGCTTTGAAATTGTTTTTTTTTTACTTGTGATCAGAATTTCCCCTTTGTAAGTTTCCCATCATTGTTCCTCTTACAATTTTGCCCTCTCGTTGTGTAGTCGGGATAGTGTGGCCTTTTCTGTATGGTTTACTTTGCTGTATTTTGTTGTACTATTCTTGTTATTGGTATTGTTAACACCCCAATGCCTATAGGCCTACTTAGGCGCATTACAAATAATAAAACTAAACCAAACTATTGATTTACATGGACATTCTGACAGAACCCTTAGTGTTTTAGTTGAGGCAGGGAAACCCCTCTTACAGACCCACCTGTGTGCCTGTCTCCTCCTTCGGCACCCTCACACCTCTTTGTTGCCCATCCACCTCTACCTTTCATACAGTCTAAGGAACACAGCCTGTATAAGGAGCCCAGGGTATATTTTCTCACTATTGTTGGCTGTGCATTTCTATACTTTAAAAATTCTACTCTCCAGTAAGACACCACACTGTCTCAACGTGAACTCAGATAAAGTTTAGCAGGACATGACACAAAACGCAGATGTACCTGCACTCTTAATAATAATCTTTGTACTCAGACCATTCTAGACTATGCCAATCTTGGTTTAGGCTTGGCAGACATAGAATTAACATTTTGAAGTCTTTACCTGGGATACAACGTACAGAGATAATACGCCTTAAAAATATGCAGGATTGCCCGAGCACATACACAAGCCCGTCATTCATCCAACATTATATTATGTCCTACTAGCAATTTTCCAACTAAATCTTTGAAAACAATGCAATCATCACAACACTTTAGGACACAGCAGCCCTTTCCCTTTTGCAGAATTATGCTCTGCCTACCCACACTGGCATGCATCCATGCTAACACCAAACATTCTTCCCCTGCTGCATGCCCCCCTTTTATTTATTGCACATATTTCCTGCTTTCTCATCTTCTTATTTGACTCCTGCTTATTTTCTTCCTCCAGATGACTAAGGTCTGGATATTCCTGGCGGAGGCACAGTACACCACTCCACGGCCCAGCCAAAGCGCTCCGAAAATACTACTTTAAAACCATATTAATGTAGCATGAGTGCCTAAGTGAAGCATAATGGAAAATGTCAAAATGTGTTGCTAGTAGGATGCTACCTATGGGTAGGGCTGGGTGAAATGGTGAAATTCAGTTCTGCCAGTTGGGGAAGCCAAATCGGTAAGATTTCATTCCCTTTCACTGCAATCCGCCGTTCCGCCACCCCAGCGTATCGAAAAGAGCGGTGTGAAGTTTCTCGTGGTGTTTCCGTGAACCAAAACGAGCCGCGCAAAGTTTCTCATGCTATTATTAATTGAAAAAGCCCTGCACAAAGCTTCTTGTGCCGCTGCGCGAACCTACCATAAATCTAAAAGAGTGTCATGAAGTTTCTTGTGTCGCGTATCTATCACAGATCAAAAAACTGTGCAACGTATTGCATGGCACTGCGCAAAACTAGCACGGTTTGGAAAAACCTGCACAAAGTTTCTTGTGTCACTGCACGAAAGCAGACACGATCGAAAAAAAAGACCTTTGCAAAGTTTCTCGTCATGCTACAAAAAAAACACGATCTGCGCGAAAACGCAGAAAACCGGCAAAATTTCAGTGGCGGCAGAACCATAATGCTGATTTCATGGAACAGGCGGAAGCGGATTCCAGTGCGGCGTCCGCACTTTTCGTTTCAAGGGCAAAAACGTTTCTCACCCCTACTTATGGGACAGTGTGACACATGCATTGAACTAATGCTTGTAATTCGAGAGCTCCACTGCACGTTCAATCCCCATTTTGTTTAGTAACATACTGATGAGTTCTCTACTGTGAAGTCCAAAAATCCTCATCCAGTCCCAAAAGGTCAAGAAGCCCCAGGCTAAAGAGGACTTACATTCTCACACACATTTTGATGGTTATCTGTGCATTAATTGTTTGTGGAAGAGGATTTATGGGAATCATATCCTTTTATTGAAAGTTAACTCAAAAACGCAGCATTGATTTCTTTGTTCCAGAATTGTTTGCAGGAAATTGGCCTTTTCTTTCTTTACACACCCTTAGGCAGTGGTCGAAGTGTACGAAAAGAAGAAGTGGAACTATGTTCCCTGCTGGCCTGTACCCACTCCCCACAAACCCCATTGCCACGTGGCCCCCACAAGCCATACAACCCCTTCAGTGGTAGAAGTGTATCGAAAAAAGCAGTGGAACTTTGGTCTCAGCAGGGGAGAGGGTAGGCGGAAGCCTGGTGCAACATGTGACAAGGTGTTGCATCCGGGCATTGCAATACTCTACTAGTAACTAAGGCTCCTATTACAACTTTACACTTGCACATGGACATGAATGGACAAATCCTCTATATTGAATGGTGAATATGGTTGTAAAAAGTAGAGGAATGGTAAACAGAAAAAAATAAAAGTAGTGGAACACCGCTCCCGACAGTTCCTGCTCACTTCGATCATTGAACTCCCTAAACAAATGGAAACATTAGTGCAGTGCACCGAAGTGCAAGTTTCAATTTCTTCCTACACTTTTCTATTAAAACGAAATCATTCAGGAACGCTTTCTTTTTAAAATAAAAGTAGAGGAACAGTAAAACTTAATTTTAAAAAAGGAGAGGCGCACTGCCTCCGCCCCCTTCGACCACTGCCCTTAGATCATTGCGCTCAAAAGAAGGTTGACCTGTCTCCCCATCGTTTTGGGGTCATAATCCCCCTGGAACATGGACAAAACACACTGGATGTGCACAAATGCACAAATGCCCGAATGCCCTCACCCTCTCTCCCCACACTCCAAACATTAAGTTTGTGATCAAAACTAAAAAGCCCATTGGTCACCTTCTATGTTTTTTTTTTTTAAACATGTATGGCCTCTGCAAATGAGCACTAATCACACATTGAGAAAACTGAGTTTAGATCTGTCATATTGCAAAAGGAGTGTGTGTGTGTGGTGGGGGCAGGGGTGTCCACCTGCTGAAGGTGGAGGGGAATTGCATGCTGTGTGGGGGGTGCTACTTACTCGTGCAATTCTGTTCGAGGGCAGAGCCGAAGAACCCAGGCCGGCAGAACTGGCAGCTAGGCCCGTGTGTGTTGTGCAGGCACTTCAGACACTCCCCCGTGAACTTATCACAAGACGCCGGGTCTGTGCTGTCGATGTTGTTGCTGCAAGAACACGGCACACATCTGCCTCCTTGCTCGACGTCGCTATAAAAACCAGCCGGGCAGTCATCGCACCGATTACCTGGGGAAGAAAAGAAAACAGTATTACTACAAACTATTTTTCCTGTGAACTTATAAATGAGATTCCACTGAACATCTTAAATATTTGTTTAAATAAGGATTTCACATTTCAGTGGGTGAAATGATTTTTAGGATTTTGCAGTGAATCCCCGAAGTTTGAACTTGAAATATTCTGCGGTTGACTTTATTTGCGATACCAAGGCTCCCTCTATTGGCCCTGCAGAGAATTACGTGACTCTATCGAGTTCTTCAGCTTTGCTTTCTTCAGAATTCAGTGATGTTAACACAAAACATATAGGGGTAAAATTTACAAGAACATGAAGATGTCATTGAGATGAGCGATTTTGCAGAGATGTAGCTGCGCCATTGCGCATCTCACTGCGTCACGTGAGTTTACAAAGAAAATCCCTGAAAATACACCAGGTGCAAGAAGCGAACATCAATGCGCAAAAGATGCAGAAAAACTGGCAACTTCTGATGCATTTCGCGAGATGTGCATGTTTCGTGTGCATCTGTCAAATGCGCATGATTAATGTTCAAAAACGCGCACAATTAACCTAAAAAAACATGCAAAACAGGAATTCACCTCCAAACACCATTCTACAAGACTTGACTGATTTGAAAGTCTGCAACCTGCAGCCAGGACAATCTCTAGGCATTCAAAGACAACACGGGTGGCCAAGATGGAGAGAGAGAGAGAGGGTGAAGGGTGAAGAGGGTTTGATGTGATTTCATGGCTTATCATGAAGAAATATTATTCAAGCTCCACGGGCAAAGGGTCAGTATTGTTAATGTTAATGTTAAAGGTATTTGTACCGCGCCCCATCACCAACGGAATTGGTCCCCAGGCACATCTGCAGACAAGAGGTGGGGTGGGGGGCGGTTAGTCGGGTGGAGAGGGAGTAGGAAAGTGAGGGAGGGGTGTCCCGTTGGCAGCTTCAGTTCTGTTTTCACTGTGCGCCGAGCTGGGGTGCGAATATCGGATCGATGTGAGGCCTCGTGCGGTGTTGGTGTGACTCATGTGTTCATTGTTTGTTGTTGCGATGTGGTGAAGTGCTTGTGGTTTGCTGTGCAAGAGGCTGGTTGTGTGGAATTTTGGGTGAGATAAGTATGCCGAAGTTTGAGCTATTGAGTTAGTGGGTTGTTTACCATCTCTGGTTCCCTTCCTGTCTATTCCCTCTCGGTGATCCCTTACTGCCTGGGAGAAAGGCCTAGGTTTCACAGAATGGCAGGCAGGAATGGAAACACCTAGGTTCTAGACATCTAGAAATGGGAGAAAGGCCTAGGTTTCACAACACAGTTTGAGTACAAGAGGAAACACACCTATATTTGAGGGTCCTGTATAGTGGGAGAGAGGCCTAGGCTTCACAATGCAGTTTGAGTATAAGAGGATACACACCTAGTTTTGAGGGTCCTGTATAGTGGGAGAGAGGCCTAGGTTTCACAATGCAGTTTGGGTACAGGAGGAAACCCACCTAGATTTAAGGGTGCTGTATAGTGGGAGAGAGGCCTAGGTTTCACAGTGCAGTTTGGGTACAGGAGAAAACCCACCTAGATTTGAGGGTCCTGTATAGTGGGAGAGAGGCCTAGGTTTCACAATGCGGTTTGAGTACAAGAAAAAACATGCCCATGTGACTCAATGCAATATTAACAATTCTCAGGGCGTGCGACGCAGGCTAATATTCACAGTGCTATCTTAAAGTGCCACTTCCTAGATGTGACTGAAGGCAGTATTAACAATTTTCTATGAGTGCGACGCAGGCTAATATCCACAGTACTGTTCCAATGTGGCACAGACTAGTATTTACAGTACTGTCTTAATGTGGTACTCTCTAGATGTGATGCAAGTCAATATCAGCAATTCTCAAGGTGTGCGACGCAGGCTAGTATTCACAGTGCTTGGTTTGCTATGTGGCATGGCTTCCGGGATAGAGTGATTGCTCTATTCCTCACCCAGGCCACACCTACCTTGATAGTCGCTGCTGGTTGACGGCTGGCCACTGACTTCCCCTGCTGACACATGCAGACACAGTTTGGAGCCGCCGCTGTAGGAGCCACCCTTTGCTTGGGCCCTTAGCCGCAGGGGCTGCATGGGCAGTGGGGCTACCCTGGGAAGGTATGTTAAGAGGGAGTACTGGCCAATCACTGTGTTGGTGGGCGGGATGGAGGCAGGAGGGAGCGGAGAAGCAGGAAGGAGGCCGGGATCGGGTCAGGTGGGTAAAGAAGTGCTCGAGAGCGTGTTTGCTTTCTTTTCTTTTTTTAAAATTAAAAATGGATGCTTGGGGAAGTGCAAAGGTCTTGGGTGGCCTTACCTGTGGATGTGGTTAATTGATGCCTGTGGCAGTGGGACTAGTTCCCCGCTGCAAGTTGCAAAGGCCCTAGTGGCCAATCATCGTGATGGTGGGCAGGATGGAGGGAGCAAAGAAGCAGGAAGGAGGCTGGGATCGGGGTTGGGTGGGGAAAGAAGCGCTTGAGAGCACTTTTGCTTTCTGCTATTGTGGTGAAGAATGTACTATGAACTGCACTAACTGCACAAATCAACGTACTTGGTGTGGCCAGAGCACCACTAAAAGGGTGAAGAAGTGCTGCAAGGACATGACATGGATCACCAAAGAGAAGCTCACTTCCCAGCATGCTCATGTTGCCAGTGAAACTGGGGGAGCGCTACCCACAGAAAGCCAGATGAAGCCTGTGGATGACGTTTGTAGCAGTGGTGCTGCACACAGTCACAGTAGGAGGCATCAGTGAATCAGATACAGCAGATCCAAAGCCAGGAGAGCTGCTACAAAAGCACACTATTCTGCCTGTGTACATTGGTATGGGGGACATTATGCAGTGTATTTGTCTGCCACAGCGCGTACAGAATATCCCCACTCAATAGTATGTGACGCAGAGTTAATGTCAAGTATAGGTCAAATTATTTTTTAATCATTATAATTGTTCTTTTATAACGTGCTTAATACCGGAAAAGGTTTTGAAGCGAGAGCCTAGGATTCAAACCTGTGTTGCTTCGCGTTGTCTTGAGCGTTGTCTGAGCTATCCTCCTGGCTACTTCCCTGTAAGTGGCATCCTGTACCCTCACAGTGCATGCGTGTGTGAAGTTGCAGACATCATAGTCCTGATGGTGTGTATATTATTATGTCTTCCCATGTCAGCTTAGACGCACATGATCCTATGGGTACATATCTGAGGTAGCTCATAGTCAGTGTCAATGACTGAATGCATGTGTGTTAAGACAGCAGCGTCCATGCATCTAAGGCGACATGTACATCTATTGCCATAGGGCAGTGGTCTTCAAACTTTTTTGGCTCGGGCCCCCCTGAGCCAAGTTTGGGCAGGCTGGGCCCCCCTAAAAGTGCCGGATGGACAGTATGTAGAAATCGCTATGAACTTTTGCGTGCCGTCACCGCACCCTACTCCCAGTACAGACCCTGAGCTCTCCCCCACCCTACTCTCACCACTTTCCCAGTGCTGCCGCCCATCCTGCTCCCACCACAGTCCCATAACACAAACATACAGACATCCATACACATTTAAATAAAAAATAAATCGCCATGAACTTACCTTCTGCAGGGGCCTGCGCATGGTTGCTAAAATGCCCCACTCTAGGTTGCTCTGCCCGTATGTGCAAGGAGGCGCAGGAGCACCCCCTCACACATACATACATGCAGTGCCCCAGCCAGCATTTCCAATGAGCTATGCAAGGCTGGCGAAGCAAAACACCCCCAACGTTGCATGGCTCAGTGATCATGTGCGGCTGGGCAAATGAACTGTCAAAGTCAAACCGTGTTTCCCTTTGACAGTTCAGCTATCCCAGGAGCACTCCCTCAGCTGGATAAAGCAGCTGAGGGAGTGCTCAGTGTTTCACTGGGCTGGCTCCTCGGCTCCTTTATAATGGGTGAGGTGGCCAGTGGGTGGACGCCCCCTCACCCATTATGGATGAGTTGGCAGGCTTGGACTGCACAAGGGGGCAATAGAGCGATGACTGTAGCAAAAATGCAAAATGCTAGTGTAGGCCAATCAAAATGGGCCACTTTCTTGGCCAATGTGGGCCAGTTTGAGGAGTTGCTTCACTATGCAGCTAGTAGTTTTGACCATTGTTGCTGAATAAATATTCTTAAAATATCACAATTTGTTTACATTTGAATAAAAAACAACCCCTTGGGTACTATTCAAACAGTCTGTGACTAAAGGACTGAATATCCATTTGCAACTGCTGGCCATGTTTTCATTGGTGCCTAAGACCGTTTTATGGTCCGGTCTGACCATGTGAGCTGCCCCCTCCCATTTCCTCCAATCTAAAAAAAAATATATATTTTTTTTTACATTACATGCTGGGCTCTGGCGCCCCCCCTACGAGGCGGCCGTGCCCCCCTGTGGGGACGCGCCCCACAGTTTGTAGACCTCGGCAATAGGGTCATGTCAACAGACATGTACAGGTTTCACTATCCAGATGTACCTCTGCATACCACTCCAAATTGCTCAATGCAGTAAGACCCTTCTTATCTAAACATAACTGTCTCACCATTGCAAGAGCAACTATAGGCTCCTGACTGGACTATTGTAATGCCCTCATTGCAGGGACCTCTGGGAAAAATATTTCCAAGCTCCAAATAGTACAGAATAATGCTCATAGGGCCGCAATAGGTATCTCTAAAAGGGAGCATATCTCTAAAACAAGGAAGCAGGTTCACTGGCTGCCTGTCAAAGAAAGGATTGTCTTTAAAACTCTCGCCCTTACTCATAAATGCGTCCATAATCTTGCTCCTCTCTACCTGGCACAAAGAATTGTCAAACCCCTTTCAACTAGACTCATCAGAGAGGCCTACTCAAATCGAATTGTCATTCCCAAGATTCTGAGATTTCGAGCTGGGGGTACAAGCTTCCCCACCATGGCGGCAACCCACTGGAACACCCTTCCACATCACATTAGGGGGATTGACTCACACTTTCCCTCTCGCAAAGCGATTAAGACGATGTTATTGGTATGAACACAGCTTCTCTTCCTTGGTCCATCCAAGGTTGGATCTGAAATCTGTAATGTATTTTTTTTCCTGACTGTACTCCTCATCCTTGAGTGTAAATGTAACAACAACTAAGGGTATGCTCTATGTAACCCTTCAGCTACTAACATGAACTAAACTTTCTTCCTTGCTGTGAACAATACAATTTCGTGTAACAGTGCCTCAATGCCTTTTTGCTGTAGTGCGCTATACAAATACAAATAAATAAATAAATAAATAACCTGAACAGTTGGCTAGGTGTTAGGTGAATGGGATTTGACAGGTGTACCCATACAGGAGCAATGTTCAATGAACAAAGAAATGTCAGAGGATAGCACAGGGGCAAAACGCTGGTCTTGGAGGCAAGACAACCAGAGCAACAGAGGTTCGAATCCCGGATCTGCGCTTAGAAACCAAACTCATGCATGCAGTCCTTTCCTTTCCTCTTCCACACAGATGACACCCCCACAACCTTGACGACATAAATCCAGACACGCAGCCTCTCAAAGTGGAACAATCAAGGGGAGCAGCTCCTGGATGAACCTTCCACACAGGCCTAGCCTGAGGTGGGCACCTTGGCCAGGGTAGGCACAGCCGGTGACTTTAAAGGGTGAGTGCAGATACAGTGTTTCCAACTCCTACCACAACAACTGTCCCAACTGACACAGAGTCCTCCAACCCGAGGCACCCAGAGGTGTGCCATGGCAGGGCCACAGAAACGTGCTCTGCACACTGTCCTACACAACGTGGGAGGGGGAGGTGCCATGGCAGGGCCACAGAAACGTGCTCTGCACACTGTCCTACACCACGTGGGAGGGGGAGATGAGCCGGCACCCACCGTCTGGCCGTCGACACATATGGTCCACTCCAGGGCAGAGTCGCCTTGGGTTTATCAACAAGGTCGCAGGTAGTGTCTGGTAGGTAAGATAGACCATGAACGAGATGGCAAACTGCACAATGGCATGGCGCTGTCCAAAGGCATGCCATCTACAGATGTGCCAACATGTGCACAATATTGGAACAGCCAACCGAATTGCATCCACCGTGGTACGTGTTATCACTGATGGCTGGTTTGAGTCAAAACGCACCTCCAAATGTCTGCGCTCAGGAGCACATTTAGCCATCCCGCCCACGCCTCCTGGCACCACATTAGGGCCACGAGAGAGTGGAGATGGCTGATGCCGCGAGGGCACCTTTCTTGAGTCACAGAAAGCATCATGCCCACAAATCACAGTGTACACTGTGCATTTGTATTGGCTTTGAGTTTCCAGTTATCTTTAAAGCTTTTCAGGATTTTCGCTGACGGATTTATGGTTTATTTAGATCTTGTTTCCTGCAAATAGTAGGTCTGAGGTTACGGTAACATAATTGTTTTTTGCAATTCAGCTGTGTGGTGAGTCTCCTTCCTATCTTGCATGAGTCGGCAAGGGGGACAGGTGTGTGCTTGAGAATCACGGGTGAGAATCCGAGCCATCTACTGCACCCCGTGGGACGTGTGGCTGTGTGACTTCCACACCAGAGCACAATGTTCTGTAGCACAGAAGAGGCAACTATGATGCTTTCATGCAGATTGAAGCACATACATTACCACTGCACTGGACTGGACTGGACTGGCCTAGGCACCTGGAGCATGGCACCAGTATACTTAATGCATTCTATTTGGGGTTCCATGGGGGTATATGTGCAGTGTTGCAATGTTGCTGGCCTTTGCTGAATTGGTTCCTGAAAGGGGTGGGCGGTTGCCTCCTCTCAAGTTAACCACCGTCACCTCTGGATGAGTGAAGCATGATGTCATATGTCGTGCTACATGTTCATATGGGTGTGTGTGTGTGGAAGGTTGAGTATCTTGACTTACAAAGCAACCGCTTATGGCCGGGCTGTCCTGCCTCCAACTCTTGCGGTAAATATCTTACCTGCCATGTGTTGCTGCGGCGGTAGCTAGCTTTCACCTTCACGATGAGGTGGCATGCATCTCGCAGCCTCTGTACCTTCATTGAATGCCAGTGCGTGCCCTGCTCCAGTACAGGTGTTCTGTGACTTCTGATGGGGCCAGGGCCCCATGGCTTGAAGCAATGGCGTGCATAGCCCAGGGAACCCTGTTATGTGCATGCACTCCCTCACTACTCCTGCTCTTGTATGTGCGTCATGGGGCATGGCTGCACGATGCATAGCAGAGGCGAGCATCATGCAGAGTCTCTGGTGTAGGACTGGTGATAGTGAGGACTGGGAGAGCCCCACTGTGGTACCAGTGGCACTCAGCAAGGCATGCAAGCCTGCTCCTAGCTTCCCCCTTGGTAGTATGCCATGTCCTCTCATTGCAGGTAAAGCGAGGACCTCCTACTGTCTTAGCATCTCCAGTATTATTAGGGTGGGGCACAACAGTATCTCAAGATGACCTCCTCATCAGACAGTTTGAATAGGGGAACCCCCTCCTTTAAATCCTTTCACTTCTCCTCCTGAGTCGGCACAACAGCATGATGACCACTGAATCCGCCATTTTGGAAATGTTTACGTTCTTGATTATGTTGTGTGTTCTGATTGAAGCGGTAGGTGTGGCTTATTTTGGCGGGACCATCACTATCTCAATTTTCTGGGCCACTTGCTGCACGTTGTGATTGAAGCAAATGCTGATGGGTCATGGTTGGGGCTTAACATTGGCTAGACTTGTGTGGATATGGTGTTGCGTGCCTCCCTGCCCATGCTCCATGAACATTCCACTTCTGCAGGTTAGATTTTGCTGATTTGCATATTTAACACCTGCTGTGTGCATTTTTTGTCCTCACTGTGAGCATGTTCTGTGCACTTGCACATCCTGCAAAGTGGATAGTGCACATCTATTTCGTGTGCAATTATTGAACATTTGTTGCGCGTCTCAGATGTGTGCTCTAAAATAGTTTCAAGCATCAGCCCTGTTGTGCCTGTGCGTAGTCAAAGCCAACCCTCATAAGTACACAGAGGCGGAAACTGGTGTGTGCAGTGAGGGGGAGAAGCAAGGGTTCCTACTTCTATTTGGTGCGCCCCTCCCCCCCAAGTCTCCTATTTCTCTATGTGTTTAAGTTGACCCCAAACCCCTACCCACCAGTATTATCCCCTTACCCCACCCCACCTATGTTTCCCCAAAAATGTGTTGTTTTCTTTCTCGATGTTTTTGCTCCGTTATAAATTCCCTCTATGTGATTGTTTCATCTGTAATCACTCGATACCGTGGTGATTGAATTGCTGCCACTTTACCGCTGGTTTATACTGCACCGCTGTACTTGTAGTAAGCCCTTTTGTCATCAATTAGAAGACAGCATTGAAATCTCCATCGGGAAGGAAGCGGTCCCTGTGTACTTTTACTTTAAAATTGTAATGGTTTATTCTAACAACAGAATGGTAGCTTTGAGCACATTACAGTGGTATTGACCATATGTCAGTGCAATTTGTTCTGCACATCTCAATGAATGACTTTCAGCTTCTTTCGAACTAACACAAGAGCTGTTAATGTAGTGTTCTGGGTTGATCCGAGTATTTGTTAATAGCGCATTGAATGTTTTTTATTTCTGTTTTCTTCTCCCTGATCTTACTGACACAACAACAAACACATTTCTGAGTTATCATTAACGTTAACATTATCATCAACATTAATGTTAATGTAATCATTACCATTAACGTTATCATCAACAGAGAAAAACTGATTTCAAAGACAGCTTTTCCACCGACATGGAGTCTTAACTTGGTGTTAGCGGGACTAATGAAAGCTCCCTTTGAACCGATGGCTTCCTCGTCTATGAAGTTCTTATCGTGGAAGTTAAAGCTAAACATTGGCTATGCACATATATTTTACAAAGTTAATTATTGTTAGTTTTGAAGTCCAAGTCAACAGATGGGAACATATTACATTGAAGAGTGTCAGAGTGTAAGAGAATCTGAATTGCCAATGAACACGTTCTGGCATATAGTTGCCTAAACGTTGCCTGGCGGGCTTTGCTGTAAGAAGGGCTTGCGCCAATGTAAGCTTGGAATTCATGTCACAACAGCTGGGCCTTAAGGTGTCGGATTTCATTTGATGCTTCAAAGGTGTGAATTGCATTTTCCAGGAGGAGCATTTTCCCTCTGGAAACATAGATACAAGAAACCAGAAGATATTTTGGTTCTCCAGCTGTGTATGATATACAAAATTACAAATATGCTTGGGCAGTTTCTTTGTTGGAAACACATTTTACTGATTTATAATTTCCAGCTACTGAAGTTCAGTTTTTGTTAAAACAAATCAATGTTTCAATGAAACGATTACACCCAACCATATCTGCTATTGTGCATGCATTTATTTCATATTTAGTTCCTTTTAATGGAAAAGAGATGTGAACAATGCCCTGTGAAAGACAATGTCAAAACGTTTTGAAGTTTTACATTATAACTAGACATTTCACGTTCATATTTGTTAAAAAAAGATCTATCTAAAACAGGCATTGGCAAAGCCATCCATTTTGATTTGTGTGCAGGTATAGGGTAGGACTTTGTCAGGCATTGCCATAAATGCACTACTTGGCCATATGATGGGAACAGCTTGTAAATGGTGTATGTGAGCATATGAGAGCAGTGCATAGCAAATCCCAATCTAATGCATCCATGTCTCCACTGCTCTTCATTATCTCCCTTGGCCCGCTCCCCGCACTTATTCGCTTTCATGACCTCATCTGTTACAACCACGCAGATGACACTCAGATCATCCTCAAAATCCCCAAATCAAGGGGTGCCACCCATCGAGATCTCTCATCTTGCCTTTCTGATATTGACCACCGGATGATGACCAACCACCTCCTCCTCCTCAACCTTGCAAAAACAGAAATCCTAGTTTGTAGCAAAACCGCTCTCCTACACCAACCTATCCCCTGGTACCACTCTCTATGCCCCTCCACCTGACAAATTCCACTTCAGTGAAAAACCTTCGATGCACGCTGGACTTCAATGTATCTCTCTCCCAACACATCAACTCAGCATCCAGAACTTCCTTCTTCCACTTATGCACCCTCAGGCGAATCATCCTATACCTCACCTACCCACAACGAATCTCTGCCTCCTCACCATCATCCTCTCCTGCTTAGATTATGCAAACTGCCTTTATCTAGGCACACCGGCTTTCCAGCTCAAGAAACAGAGAATGCAAACTGCAGCTGCCCATCTCCTCATACCCTTTCACCTAGAAAACACATTAGCCCTGCACTAGGAGTCCTCCACTGGCTCCCTATTGGTCAACACACTACCTGTAAAGCAATGTGAACCACTCACTGGACCATCCACAACACCAGACTCGAATTTCTCCAGGAAACACTCATACAATACCAACCCACCATCAACCTCAGATCTGGCATAGTGCTTTTCCTTGTCATCCCCCATTGCAACTCCACCAGATTGGGAGGATTGTCTTTCTCCATCCAAGCTCCTACCATCTTGAACTGTCTTCCTATCCACATCCGCTGCATTGACAACCACCTCGCTTTCAGAAGGCCCTCAAAACATGGCTATTCCCTAACACAACCTAAATCCTTCTCCCTCTGCAGTCCCATGGCCTTCCTCACACATAAGCTCCGGCCTTAGACTTAGCGAAATATCAGCAAGACACGCTGCAGTGGATGCCAGGTGTTTTTGCGGCAAACCGCCCTGCTAAACTCAACCCCACTCCTGCACACGATCGCACTTCAGTCCCTGCACATCTTTTGCTCTAACAGATGGGCTCTGGTTACTGAACAATACCTGACAATCTGATGGGAGCATGTACATAGAAAAGCTATATAAATACTTTTTCTCTGCATTTGAAATGTTTCTGGAGAGCCGGGCAGGTGTTGAAATATGCACTGGCGTCACATCCTATCTCCCGCCTCGGGCAAATACCTAGAGGACCAGTACCGGTAGCTCCTGCCCTATCAAATATTAAATGGGCTTGCCAATACACAGAATGGTTGACAAGATGGATCACTGCATGTAGCTAATGAGGTAGACCTACTAGGACTCCGGGGATAGCATATGTTATGCACTTAGATGGATTGTCCCATCCAGTACCAAAGTGACCTGCCCAAGCACTCAGAATACTTGATTAGAAGGTTCACTGGGGATAGAAATCAATGTGTGCCTTGTTGTATTTTGGAGATAGGAGTGGACATGCACTTAACATTGATTTTGAGGGTAGGCATGGTGACGCACTTAAATGGCTGTTTGGAATATGAAATGTGACACACTTAGAAATTTTGGGGATGGGAAATATATCATAGGTCATAAGTGAGATCCTTACAATACATGCATGTACATGACATAGGGCTGGGCCAAGACATGCAGGTGGCCTGACACTGCATCTAATTAACACATGTGGTTCACTTAGAGCATTACGCCTAGAAGGTTCAGCCCACCCATGACCCTCCAAGTTACCTGTTAGTACCCATGATGCTCCAAGATAATGGTCAGCAACCCCTTGCACTTACAAATGCTTAGTTTAGCCATTGGAATGCACAGTGGTTACATGCTGGTGTTCCTTGACATTGGGCCTATCAGATTACTTGGTTAGCATCTGTTGAACGTAGAAAACATGTAGCCGGGTCCTTTCCGGGGGAGCATGTCTGTCCCTACTAGAAGATGCTCTAGGACAACCAACCCATCACCCTGGTAGATTTAGGGGTAGCCGATACATAGTGCCGGAAAAATCGGACACAGCAACACCAAAGATAAACTCCTTCTGAGTTTAAGGTATGTAAATATGCACCACTTCTGTGGACATCTGCCACAGGCATGGCTTCCCATCCACGCACTCTAGAATGCAGCTACTGCTATGACAAAAATATGGTCTAGTTGTCATATAATGATCACACTGAAACGCCAGACTTGCTTCAACACCTTTGCCATTAGAATACAGCAACAACATACAACAAATTCGGTATAGCTGGGTACACATCGAGTCTCCTGCACTAGCGCTCTGGCATGACCACCCTCAGCACCCACCCAAGTACCTGACCGCTTGAGCTGCTTAGTGGAGCATAACCAGTCCTCCTAAGCCCTAATTTCGGCAAAATGCCGACACAGATCTTAAGTCTCCTGTTAGAACTTTTGCTAAACCTGGACTTTGGCCCCCAATGGTGTTCCTACCACAAAGCACGTTGAGGCCATACAAATGGGAAAAGCTGCTATATAAATGACAAATGCAATACAACACAATACAATATAGACTTCATGCCACTGCCCCATTTGTGTCTAGTAATTGCTGGGTTTGAGAAAGAAAACCAGTATAATAGTCCCCTTCCCTAAAATGGCCTTATTCAAACCTCAAATTTGAGGGCCCTGAACTGAAAATAAACAAGGCTCAATAACCTCTTACAGCGACTCTTTGCAAACAAACTAATTTTGATGTAATATTAATGCAGAAAACTTGGGCCGCACAGGATTTATTTGTAGATTGCCATAGCTCTTAATAAATTCAGGCCACAATATCCCAAAAAGTATTGGATACTTTTGGGTGGCTTTGTCACTTTCATTAGATCATCCCTTGAAGTCGAGGTCTCTGTTAGGTAATATTTCCACAGAGCTGGTAAATCTTCCTTTCCTGGTTCAACCCCAGAACGTTTTGCTTTTCTAGTGGGATATTTTTCATTAATACCTCAGTGAGTGGGAACCTTTTTCCACACTTACCTAATCTTTAACTCTTTTTATGGGTGTCATTTTTAAGACTCTCCACAGTGTCTTTTTAAAGTTATCATGTCTAACAACTTATTGGCAACAAGTGCCTGTTGTTGCTGGGTTGCGCTAGTGGCTCCCCATTTAACTTTCTTGTGCTAACCTTGAGTGAACTACAGTTCCCAAGTGTAGAAAGGATCTCTGGATCCCTTTTACATTTTATTCTGTGAAACCAGCACACCCCACCTTATGTGGAGTGTTGGGGAGATACAATGTATCCCCTTTCACACTAAAACTGTAACAATTCTGTTACAGTAACAACCTTACCTTTAATGGCTGGTGGCAGTGATACCTTTTACCAATATGGTGCACCTTTACCGCGGGCTATGATCACAGCTGCACTAAAGGCACCTAAGTGTGCTAATTTTACCAAAATGGCCCCTGTCTTCTTTTTCTGCATTTTTAGTGTTCCTTTTCATTTCTTGTTCCTTCCCCTGACATCCAGGGTGGGAAATTCCTTTGTGTGAGTTTTGTCTTTGGCGGGAGTTTCCAGGACATCCCGCCCAGGCTCCAGTCAGTCTGTAAGCATAGGAAGTGGGGGAGGAGTCCAAAACTTCCTTCGCCTTTGTCTTATGCCTTGCTTCAACTGGGACAAATCCCAGTGGGGTGCTGGTTGTCCTGATTGGACAACCAGATGCCCCTTTCTTGTAAAATGCGGGGAGAGAATGCAGAGGTTGTCCTGTAGTTCCTGATAAATGCTGGAAACCTGGAAGCTGAAGTCATGTCGACCACTGGAACTTAAACCGAAGAGGATGATGAAGGAAAAGCAGTGGAGACAATTTCCAGCGACCGGAGAGCCTGCTGTGTAACCTGAGCCTGCTGCAGCCCTTCCTTCCAATCGACCTGGGGACTCTGAAAACAACGACCCGAGCCCAGAGCCTAGTGAGACCCACTAGACTCTAGAAGACCTGCGTTTTGAGCTATCCCACAAGTTGCTGCAATCTTGCGTTCTTGCAATACTCCAATACCCTGGGACCTTCTGCCACTGTGCGGTGGATGATCTTCTGAATTCCGAATCTCACTGAAACCTTGTGGGCATCTTGGTGAATCTCCAGAGACACAAATCTAGTCCGAAAAGTCCCCTCACAAGAGTGCTGGACCTTTAAAGCGATGAGAATTCAACTGCAATTTTCTGTCTTCTTCTGTGCTCCTTGAAAAGGCGCCAAAACTGCAGAACTGCATTCAGCTGCAAGAGAAATCTTGCCTAGTGCCTTCTTCATCGATCCCTACTGCAAAGTCCCTTCTGAGTTCTTGTGTTCAGTCTCCAGGACAAGGAATCCACAGACCAGGTATTTGGCAGCAGTCCCTGAAGTTCTCCTGCTGCAATCTCTTCTTCATTGCTGAGGTACTGTGTTGGCTTGGGTATATACTTACCTTAAGCCTTTTGGAATTTCTGTGTAGTCCTGGGGTATTTTCTGTGATTGGGAGGTCCCTCGTCCAGTGCTCCCAGTCCCACTGCTAGAATCCTGCTTGGTTGTCTTCTGAGAAGCCCCTGGACCCTCTTCTAACTCAAAAGTAAAGTACTCACCTGTTTGTCAGTAAACTCTGACTTTTGCTACTAAAGAACTTCTTCTAACACTGCCTGTTGGTCACTAGTCCTAGTGACCCCCTTCTGCCACTGAGAACACTCATGCTCCAAGGATAAGGGAAAGACTTTGAAGGGATTGGGACTTCTGCCTAGAAAATAAATCAAGTGTTTTACTTACTTGTAAAGAGTTGGTTGGTAACTGTAATTCTAAGAGTGAACAGTTACAAAAATTCTTACTGATCTTGAATGTGTGATGCACTATTCTTAGAAGTTTGGTTAACATCTTTTTTTCCTTGGCCACTATTTTGCCAGTCTAATAGAAAGTAGATGTGAAGGTATTTTACTCTCCTGTGATTAGGTTGAGCCTCTTTACAAAAGTAATGTGTTGGTTTCACCAGATTATTCCTGTAGGGTAATTGTATGAGTGTCCTCCAACTGTTGGTATCACCAGGTTAGTCCTGTTAGGATAACTGTATGAGTGTCCCCCAATTGAGTCTTGCTTCCCCTGACTTGCTGCTAGCCTGTCCTTAATAAGTCTACATTAGGTTGTTGCCTACCTAGAATAACTATTCAGTAAAGTGTGACATTGGGTTTTACTTTCCCCTTCATTGTGAAGTTAAAGTAAGTGGGTTTTACTTACCTTGTGTTAGCTGTGTGCCATCTAAAATAAGTTACCAGAGTTATTGCTTACCTTAATCTGGGGTTCCCTGATTTCAAAAGCATCTGTAATGGTATATTACATCCTTAGGTTTTACTCACCTGGTATAACTGTGTGTTATGACAAAAGTAGTTATAGGTTTTTACTGCACCTAGGATAAGTGTTCACTATCCACCAAAAGTATATTGTCCAGTTGACTGTTTATGTGATTTGTTCCAAGAGTCACTGTACAACTGGAAGGGCCTACTGCCCTTGTATTATTGAATGTTACCTGAAAGTAATCATTGGTCTTTTACCCCAAATAATAGGCTTGACCTATACTAAATGTGTATAACAAGGTTTTGACTTCCCTAGAACTACTGTTAGGTGTTCCAAATAAGGTTTATACTTGGGTCTGTCGATTTCAAGTATAGTGTTGTGTATTTATATTGTGATTTTATATAATGCGTTAGTACTTACTTAACCCCTAGATTTATCTGGGCCTACCTGTATTTAAATAAATCCTTTATTTTTTACAATACATAGTGTTTCAGTGTTTCTTTGGATTATTTGTATTACAATTTCACTTGTACTGTATCTACTGCCCTCTCTCCCTCCTAAGATAAGCCTGGCTGCTCTGTCTACGCTACCATGTACTCAGGTGGTACGGTCTTATACTAAGAGTGGAGTCTTGTACTGCCTCAGTTCAATGGTTTTGAAGAAGTTGGTAGCACGTCATAAAAACTGTCCTAACAGTCTCACTTTGCCCCTTTAATTTGAGTACTATTCTTACCCTTTGCTTGAAAAATGATTTTGGGAATTCTCTATTTCTAATCAACTTCCACAGTATTTTCTGACTCAACATCCCAAAATCCTCCTTAGGTGACCTCGTAGAGATGCTCGATTATATAAATAAATGTAGTGTTCCACAATAAACTGTATCATTGCAGGAGGTGATTTTAATGCCAAAATTGGGCTTGGTCCGGATGAAACCTTTTTTGATAGCACAGAGGACTTCTTTTGTAACATTGTATCTCCTGTTATGACTGACTGTAAAATGATTTCAGAAGATAAGGTTTAGTGTTATACTAATTGAACCAGGGTTTTGATCGGTCAACGGAAGATTTGAATCTGATATTCCGAGGGCTTACAATTTTAGAGGCCATCAAGGCCTTTCAACAATACATTATTTCTTGTATCGCTCAGTAGATGGACCTTGATTGTTGATTTCAAAATTCGGTATGACTTGTACAGCGATCGCTGTGCCTTAGTGGCTGTAAGGCCCTCATCCCATGGCACTTAGGTCAATATACCCAATCTGGGTGATTTTCATATAAACAATTCACAGAGAAATGTCAGATGGCTGTTAACCAAAGCAGATCATTTCAATTTTATCACCATACACAACCATTTGACCCAGTCAGTTTGGTTCTGCCACAGATATTCTTGCCCTCTGTATTTTTTTAAACATTTATTTTATTGTTTAAAGCGCAGACCTAGCTCGAGAGCAGCAGAGCACTGTACAGAGTGTGGGTAGCCGGCATTTGGGCTGGCATCTTTTAGCAGTAGCCCAGTACTGTGAGGTCTGTGCGTTGGTATGTGTATCCAATGGAATTATTCCTTGGTGGGGTGTTGTTGAAAGAGATTTGCGAAATTGGAGAATTGTGGAGGCATTCCGAGCCAACACCGGGATCGAGTTCCAGAGGGTGGGTGCATGACATGAGAAGGATTGGTTGTGGGTCCTCGTGTTTATGGCCAAGTTGTGATATAAGCCGGTTGGTTGATTTATTTGCTGAGCGAGGAGCGTGTGCCACCAGATATGTGGAGCTTAGTTGCCTGCACACGTGACTGCTTTGTAGCTGATACATGCAGTGTTGAGCAGTATCCAGGCTTGGAGTGAAAGCCAATGTAATTTGCATAGGATGGGGGTAATTTGGTCAAATTTCCATGCTCCTGTAAAAAGACATGCTGCACCATGTTGGACTGCTTTTAGGGGAGCCAAGTAAGCAGCTGGCAGCCATGTCAGGAGAGCCTTTCCCCCATCGATGTGCGAGACCACAAGGGCATGTAGTGCGGTTCAGAAATCCTGCGGCAGATGAAGGGTTTGATTTTTTTCAAAGGGGAGAGATTCTGAGCCAGGCTATTTGGTCCTTCTTGGCTATGTGTTTCTGAAAGAACAGAGTGCTGTCAATGGTGAAGGCAAAGGACTGTGCTGAGTCTGAGAGTTGTGGATGAAATCCTTCTAAGCGCATAGCATTGAGCCATTGTTGGACAAGCTGTTTTTTAGCAGGCAGACCGATGAGGACAAATTCAGTGTTGGATGTGTTTAGTTTGAGGTAGGCAGTCGACATCCCGGACTGGATGATGGCTAGGTAATCACAGGGACAAAAAATGCCCTGCATGCTATTTACTCTCATGTAAATAGTGTCTGTGTATTGGTCGAT
This sequence comes from Ambystoma mexicanum, assembly GCF_040938575.1. Classification (NCBI taxonomy): domain Eukaryota; kingdom Metazoa; phylum Chordata; class Amphibia; order Caudata; family Ambystomatidae; genus Ambystoma; species Ambystoma mexicanum. The sequence goes on from NC_090936.1 coordinate 666,338,241, forward strand.
GACTATTTTGGGATCTTTGAGGTGAGTGCCCAGAGGCTCCATGTAAAGGTTAAACAGGACTGGTGGGAGGATAGAGCCTTGGGGGACTCTGCAGGAGTTGATTAGAATGCAAGGAGTTCCTCTGGACAGCCTGGTGTCTGCTGAGAGGTTTGAGGCAAACCAATTGAGGACAGTGCCAGAGAATTCCAACCTGTCAGCAGGGAGGGAGAGAATGATACGGTGGTCAACGGTGTCGAATGAAGCTGAGAGGTCAAGGAGGACGAGGAGGCATGAGTCATCACTTATCCATGATTTGGAAAGCATCATACACTACCTGGATGGTGGCTGTCTCGATGCTACACTTTGTGTGGAACCCTGACTGATAGTCATTTAGGAGGTGGAGCTGTTGTTCGATTCATTGGAGCATTTGTGTAGCAACTACTTTTTCAAAGACTTTGCCAATAAATGGGATGTTAGTAATGGACCTCTAGTTGGCCAAGTCATCTGGATATAGGGTTGTTTTTTTCAAAAGAGGTTGTATGAGACCAGTCTTGAGGGTGTCCAGGAATTATCCTTCTTTGAGGGAGGCATTGATGATGCTGAGGAGTGCATTGAGCGCCGGGCCCATCAATTGTTTAATGATTGAGACCGGAATTATATCATCAGAGCATAAGTAGGTTTGAGGGAGGCAATCATTTTTAGGAGATCCGGGGGAAAGAGAAGAGAGAACTTTGGTCCAGAGGGGCAGAGTGCATGCCGGGCTGCAGGGGATGCTAATGCTTTCCAGGTCTCTGGTGAGAGGTGAGTTGATGGTCTCACAGATTTTGTCTATTTTTTCAATAAAAATATGTTGACTGTGTTACATTGTTCCTGAGTCACTGGTACCTCTGGGTCGGGTGAGGGTTTGGTACAATGCTTTACTACTTCAAATATGGCTTTGCTCCTGTTAGAGGCTGCCACAATGGTGGTGGAGTAGTAAGCAGCTTTGGCCTCAGTAATTAGAATCCTATGGTTTGTGCGCAGAGCTTTGAGGTTGGTGAGGTCTCCTGAGTCATAGTTTTTGCGCCACTGTTTCTCTAGGTCTCTGGTTCAGCGTTTGTTGGAGGCTAGCTCACGGGTGTACCATGGGGCAGATGGTTTGGTTTTAGCCTGGCTGGATTTTAGGGGGGAATAAGTGTCCACCAGTTTCATAGAAGAGTTGCTGAATAATTTCAGGAGGCCCGAGGCATTTCCTGTGGTGGGGAAGTCTGCACAGTTTGCTTCTAGCTCATTGATTGGGACATTTTTGAATGAGCAGCGTTCAGTGAGGGGACATTCAGCCTGACCTTTGTGACCCGTAGCTGAGTGGCTGACTGATAATCGGGTAGTGGCGTGGTCAGCTCAGTCAAATGGGATAGGGTCTGCACAGGGGGGCCTCATTACAAGTATTTTGGAATCTGTGGGGTAAATCTGCCCAGATACCACCAAACTGTATTGCTGTTACTGCCACTTGGTCTGGCAGTATTACCGCCTGATTGTAAGTGGTGGCAACAGTTGTAAATCCCCATTCCATGGAGTCCAACAATTGGATTCCATGGGGGGATTTGCCAGTATTACCGGCACTGGTAATACTGCTGCCGGTAATACCAGTGATTCTTGCCGGTAAGGTGTCTGACTTACCTTCAGCTCTTAGCTCTTAGAAAACAGTGGAAATAAGAGGCCAACGTACCCACATTTTTATGGTCTGTGTTTAAATGAACCAATGATTTATACACAGGGATGGATTCAGTAGTTGCAATCCAATCGGCTCTATAGATAGCATGTTTAACACTGCCAGGTCTCATGACTAGGTCAGTCTTGTTAAAATCTGGATCTTGCAAGAGGCCTGTCACAGTTTTGACCTAATTGTGTTCTATTAAAGTAAACATATCACCATATAACGACTGCTCAGCAGGGTTGATCATTTTTTGGAACAATAAGAGGCATTTCCAATTTTCCCTGGCTAACAATGATTTCAAACCAAATTCGAACTGGATAACAGCATTCGAGGTGCAATTCTGAAGCCTTAATGCCCTTCTCCAAATTAGGGCTTCTAATCAAACAGTTTCTCCTGAACCCACGGTTGCATCGTGTCAATCCCATACAGCAGTTTCGGCACAACTTTACCCTCATAAAAATTGACAAGAGGGACAAGCGAACATGTGCTATATTTATTGTTGATATTTCTCATCTGGCCTTCCAATGCTGTTGACTTAGGTGTTAAGAATTACCAAATGTTATGCTTTACAGGCTTATTAATTATCGGTAACCCTAGGTAAATTAGATTATTCACGAGGACCATCAATTTATTAATCACCTTCCATTTAAAATTAGCAGGCCTTTTCCCGTATGTGACTTGCAAAATGTGTGTTTTCTCAGGATTCATTTGCAAACCATTGGCCTTTGCACATGAGGCAAAGGTGAAAGTCACTCTCTGTAATCCTTTACGAGTACAATCAAAGAGATAAAGTCATCCACACAAGAGATCCAGCTGTATTTAAGATCTCCCAAGTTAGGGGGATTTTGTCAGTTCTTCCTCCAAATCGGCAACAAACAGATTAAAGAGGCATGATGCAAGCACGCAGCCCTGCCTCAAACTTACCCTAGTCACGGTTTTGCTAGACCAATTGCTGTCAAAGTCCAATTTGACTGGCATATTGGAGTTCTCATGGAGTCTAATCAGACTCGTCCACAGGTGCTCCGGGATATCCCATCCTGCTCATTTGGGCCACAGAAGATCCTGGTCTACTAGATCGAATGCAGCCTTGGGTCTATTGAAGCAAGAAAAATAGACTCATATTTTTTTCTCTAAGCAAGTGCTGGTAGACAGCGCCAGCAGAAGCCACACAAAGATGTTTCATGAAGTTTGCAAAAGCCTGTTTGATTTTTTTTGCGGACCTCCTATATAATAGCCCATGCTTCTAGGTGTTTTAGTGCTAAGAACGCAAACATTTTACTATCGGCGCACATCAGCATGATGGCTCTATAATCCTTTGGAGTTAAGCGTGAACCTTTTTTGTAGATCAGAATGACAAATAATGTTTGCCGTGATTGAGGAAAGCAGTCAAACCCCAATATCTGCTTAAAGAAAATCCCAAAACCCAGCCTATTTGTTCAGGGCCGATTTAAAGAGCGAATTAGATAATATATTAGAGCCCATAGCCTGTGACCTGCTTGCCTTATGAATTATGGCCAAAATGTCATCTTTATTACATTCCATGCGCCATGTGTCTATAACCCTGTTTTTCTGGCTAATAGTTGTGTTGCTCATATTATCCAAGGCGAATTTGCCATGAAAATAAAGGGCCCCCTCTGACTGTGTGATGATATTAGCCTGCATAGTTGACTGACTTGCCCCCATATCATTTATGATTTTCCAGAAGTTAGAAACATCCTTATTTCTTAATATTGCTAGTATGATATCACTTTCTCTTTGCAATAGATGGCACCTATAATTTCGGACCCCATTAATATATGATTAGTATGCTTTTTTAATGTCCAATATACGAGAAGGCATGTTCAACAGTCATTTCTTCAAGCTACGTATTTCCTTACTCAACTGTTTTTTTTCCGATCTTTAACCTGTAGATCAAACACATGGAGATGGCCCCTTGAGTTTACACAATTCAGTTTGGCATTCCGATTCAAACAAAAATGATCCTTAATTGTCGCATCACTGAAGGCATGCATAGATTCTGGAGTAAATGTCTGCAGTTTACAATCAAATCTACTGTTTCCCCAAATTTCATGTATGTTATGATTAAAAGATACAATCTGCTGATCGTTACATTTTATTCTATTTCTACCTTGATTTACCAATACTTCCCCCGGGAGCCTAGTCGAATAGCCAAATTGTGATCACTAAATGTTGTATCCAGAACCCTCAATTGCCAAATAAAAATGGATCCACAAATACAAAATCTAACACAGAATCCGAGTCCCCATTATGCCGAGCGTGAGACTTTATCCTAGATAAAGAAGGGCTGAGTTTCACAGCAGATATTAGGCATCCAGGTGGACGACCTCCCCTACTAGGTGCAGCAGCCTAAAACACAACTGAATAACCCTCCATTGCTGGCCAAGAGGTCAACCAAGACTCCCGAAGAAGTCTAACCTCACAAGACGTTAACAACTTGCCCAGCTAACCATTCCCAAAACGGTGCCTAAACCCAGGAGAATTCCATGCGACAAGTTTTAGGGGTTTGCTTAAGTGCCTGGCCCTTAGATCCCCTCCCAAGTGTGTTTGTGCATAACGCTTGCCACAACCAGTGCAGATGTATTGGTTTAGAAGACATGTCACCCGGAATCAGAGTAACTTCCCGGTGCAACTATCGCCCCTTGTGTAGGGCTATTATAATGTCTTTTGGGTGAGGTGCTGCAGAATTAAGTGGGAGTTTAACATCTGTGAGGGTAAGAACGTGGTTATATCATGGCCACGTTGTCTCATCAGGATAGCTTCCTTGAGTATAGCGTCATAGACTATCATGGATTTTATGTCGAAGGTAGCTAAGTCAACCCGATTGTCATCAATAAATTGTACTCTCGGGATATCTTTGGTAAAAATTGCCCTCAAATTCGGCACCTCAGAAAATAACAATAGCACGTTCTTCCGATTCATTACCACTGGCTGTTACTTTTGAAAAATACATTCCAGGGGCAGTCTCTCTGATGGAGCAAAACGTGGATGGCCTTTGCACAACATTTGTGGATGACCACTCTGACCTTTGGTTAACAAGTTGGGGTCGACTACTTGAGCTACAACCCTGGCCATATGCCGATGTCACACCACTTAGACCACTAAAGACTTGTTTGAAATGACCTTCGACCCCCACGCATGCCTGAGGTATCCACTGCCAAGCTCATGCTTTCCATTGGCTTACTCAACGGACTAGCTCCCTCAGTCATACTTTTCGCTGCTAAGTTAATATTTGTTAGCGTTAAGACCATACTTGAATCCTGAATGGCTGGGGATTCCAAGCCAGGTTTCCCCATTGGAATCCTCTGCCTCTTTTGCACACTGGTTCCTTGCAATACTGCCCGCAGCATTTCTTGTTGCTCCTTGTGTTGACATTGGAGGATTAGTGCAAGTTTGTTTTGCAACTTCTTTTCTAGATTGTCTACCAGATCTTTCGTGGTCTCAGCTTGGCTTTTGATAACCTCCGCCTAATTGGATGTAATACTACACAAAGCACATTCTTCATTTGTTGTCTCATCTGATGTTTCACAATGGGTCAAGTCCATAACGTTCCTTCCAGCCGGCACAATGGGAGCTTTTTGCAAAATGGCCTCCTTTTGCTTTTTTGGCTCATGGACCGCAACCTGCTCTAAAGCAGGAGGTGGTTGCAGCAGATTTCTTAAAAATATTCTTGAGGCTCGCCTATTATTGCGCTTTGTTTTAACATTTTTATATTTATTTTCTTGGTGCTTATTACTTCCTTTCATCCTGGATCAGACCTTTTGGTATTAATGCATTATTTGGAGCCCTCTCCCTATATGACGTAATGGAATTTTCATCCAATGTGAGAGAAGCAATTACTGGCTCAATCCTTTCGGCACCCGGGGCATGCTGCCAGAAGGCTCCACCTGCACGGTTTGCAGCTGCACTTTAAAATCTGTAGGCAGCAACAGCAAGCCCGGGCCAGTGGCCCCTTTGAATTCGCATGATTATCAGTCCTGCTTGGGGGGGAAGCTTAAAATGATGGCAAAGCTCATCCACCTTCGCTATGGTGTCCAGTTTATGCGTCACTGCCTCCAAGATGACTGCATGGAGTTTCACCTCCATTTTAATATTTTCATAAAGAGTGACAAAAGACGACAGCACGTAGTTCGAAGCGTCTAAAACAGAGTGCTCGTGATCCTCTGCCGATGGCTCAAACTGCTTTAAAAAGGAGGTATAATCCTCTCTCCTAAACATTGTTGGACCCTAAAGAGCTCAGATTTCCATCTGTTTTACCATCTGACAAAGTAGGTAGGGAATCCATGCAGGAGTCTCCCGCATCAGCCACCCGCCTATTGTTGATTCAGATTTAAACTCAATAGCTCTGCGTCGGAAACAGAAAGCCTTCTTGCTGCATTTTATAGCATATCCGCATTATCCTTGTCAGTCACATTAAAGAACAAAGTAATTTTATAATTTTAGACACTTTTTTGCCCCAATACTCAATTTACTCAAATCTGACAGTTCACTAGTAAATGGAATTGCAGGCTCTGGCTTCAGCTCTGGCTGTCCACTAGTAATTGGTAATGTATCAACTGGGGGAGAGGCCAGCAATGGGAGGGCCCACGCCTGGTCAAGCAGCTCAGATGTACATTTCTGCATCTCTGTGGACATGACTCTGCTATGTAATTCACAAGAGGTTACAGAGTTTCACTCACCCACACCCCTGCTTGAAATCCTGGGCCCCCACTTGCAGCGAGCGCTACTATCTCAGTCTCTCCACAGGCCTGTAAACGGTGCTGCCAGCACTCTGCCGCCCTTTTGGCTCTCCACGCCCGCCCAGAGTATGTGTGGTCAGATGGTGTTGCCTCCAAAGTTGTCCTTGTAACAAATTTGCTTCCTCACAGTAATGTGCCACCTCAGAAGGGCTGTCGGCACTCTACCACACTTCACGTCGCTCAGCACCCGCCTGCAATATTTGTGGCCAGATGGCGTTGCCTCCAAAGTTGCCTGTGTACCGCCTAAGCAATGCTGTCAGCACTAAACCACACTCTGCAGTATATAATCAGTAATGGGTTGCCCAGAATATCTGGTTATCATACTTTCTAGAATCTGTGCTAACACTGTGGCCTCTGTGTGGGCAGGAAACAGTGGTTGTTGCACCCCTTATTTCTCCAACCTCTGTGATGGTTTCTTGACTTGCCAATGAGAAACTTTACTTAGCGTGCTCACCACGAAATACTGGCCGACACAAGATTCTCTTTGTGTTGGTGATTGGCGTAGGTGGAAGCCTTTCCTACAGTAGCAGCCCTCGGGATATTACTCATAACACCCTTCTGCATACTCACTGCTCTCAGGATATGTAGTAGCAAGCAGATCTTCCCCAGTTGGTTATTCTGCAGTGCAAGACAGAACTAAAAAGAAGAGGCTGAATGGAGGCTGTTCAATACCAGCAACGTTTCCTAACATATTGTAGCAGTCTGTCTCTGTACCCTTCACGATGGGAGCTTATTTTATAAAGAAAGTTGGGCAGAGACTAAGGGAGGTCCTCCTTGCGCCACCGCTGCTTACTCTTAACAATGTGTGTGAGCATTTCCAGCCCAAGAATTTCAGATTCTTCCCTAGATGGTCACCCAAAGCTGACTTTGTCAGAACTAGTTGTGAGTAGTGTAATGGTGCAAAAGAAGGAGGATGACACAAAGTTGCATGTTAGGGGCTAAAGACCTTTATTGTACAGGAAAGAAAGAGAACACCTATTGATCCCTATTCCTAATTGGGGCTTCCCTGCCTCACCTAAAGAGATAAGGTGACTGTCAGGATGTCTGTGAACTCAAAGGTGTTCACAGTTCTGTGTCAAGACAACCTTACTTCTGTCCCTTACACTAGACACTATAGAATAAGGCAGTCCTGTTCTGGTCCCAGGAGAATTACTCCCTTCTCCTGGTTTATGGTTCCTGATTTGATGAAACAGTTCCTAAATCTTAGAACAGTCTTGTGTCTCACACATTGTCAGGGGGGATGGCTCCCTTCCCCTGATGGTAAAGTTCCAAACAATGGGAATGGCTCTCTTACCCTGCCAGTAAAGTTCCAAACAATACTTTCTTGGTGGGCCAGAATGTCTCCCTCCTCCTGACATCCGGTCTTAGATAGCCCGGGAGAATGACTCCCTTGCCCAAGCCTTTTTGGACCTTACTGCAGGTGCAGGTTATCAAGATAATGACTCCCTTCTCCTGTCATCTTGTTACCAGTTCATTACAACCATGGGGAATTACTGTCTTTCCCATGTCTTCTTTTCATTAGGCTTCATACATACAAAACCCAATTCTAAGTGTTAGGAGGGTCCCCGACCCTGGCATCTCTTCTTTAATCTGGCCCACTTGCTTCACTTCCCTGCCAAGTACTGCCACAAGTAAGAAGACTCATATCACTTTCTTGCTTTGGGTCCCAGACACCTGTCTCTCTTGTTCTTTGAACTGGCCCACTTGGTTAACTTCCCTGCCAAGTACTGCCACAAGAAAGATGACTCATCTCACTTTCTTGCTTTGGGTCCCAGAGCCTTTTTTCTCTTCTTATTTGAAGTGGCACACTTGGTTCATTTCCCTGCCAAGTACTGCCATGAGGAAGAGGACTGGTATTTTGTTTAGTGTCCCTGACCCTCCTTTGTCTGCCAGTGGGATTATCTCTGCCACTGTTGCGAGGGACTATTCCTCTCAAGTTCTCTTTATGGTGCTTAGAGTCTTCGACCCTTCCCTGGTGGTCAATGGGCTCTGTTCCACTACTACGATGAGGAGAAGGTTTGTAGGCTTTCTGCCCCTGCCTGGCCACCCAAGCATTATGATTACAAAGGGGCCCAAAGACAACTGCATGCGCCCTCTTGATTAGCCACCCTGCATTCCCTCCATGTTTCCCATGCCACCCTTTACCTTGTTGGGGTTTTCGGCATGTTGCCGGGCTTCCTAGGCTGGTGGGCATTCGGTTTGGCTTGGAATCTCCAGCATTTTGCTTTCCCTGTGGCTGTGCAATGGTGTTCCCAACTGCTGCCCGCCTTCTGGCCTCCTATCGACACTGCTGTGCACCAATCTGCTCCTGCGGATCTTCTGATCAGTGGACTGCCAGTGTCCTTGGAGCTCTCTCCCTCCGGATAAGCAACGCAGGCTTGTACCTACCATGTTCGGTGTGCAGCACACCTGCAGTCTTCCGCGGCTGCCCAAAGCACAGCGTTTAGTCCATTGTCAATGCTTATACAATGCTGCCAGCAGCATCTGGGCCCATTGTATAAGTCCTTCGGCTTTTTCACAGGTTTCATCTTGATTGCTCCACGGGTCAACTTCATCTCAATGCTTCCAAGAACCTTCCCTAAGGTGCTCTGTCTTATGACAGTACACAGATTTACTGTCTACAAAGAGGTAAGAAGAGGAAGGAGAAGCTAGAGTATATGGGGGGTGTGATGTTATCATAAGGGCTGTACCCTAGATGGTTGTCCTTATTCCTAGAGGGGGAGTCCCTCCCCATGAGATCCTCCCACATTCTGCCACCCCCAGGGGGACTATCGGGTACTGCCTCACCTCCCTGGTCTCATGGGAAAAGGCACCCCCACCGGGGAGAATTGACGACATCTAGCAAATCATCCTAGTAGATACAGTCTTAAAACATGTTGGTGGCAATAGGAGGTTATTTTCAGTGTCTATAACTGAGTGTTATATTCTTTCCGTTAGGAGAAAGTAGTCATTGTTTGTGAAAAAAATGCATACAATTGTTAGGAGGCTGGAGAGTGCAGGGCCTATTGTAGGAGTCTTGGAAGAAGTTGCACATGACTTCTTCTTGCAGGATTTGGGTAGCTCTTCAACTCCAAGAGCAAGCTCCTAAGCAGGGCTTCCCTTCTGGGACTGTTACAAGTTTACAAAGTTCCTGCAAAATGTGTCTTAGCCATGTCGCATCAGCAACACATTTGTAGGGAAATCCTTCTGAATGTTTAAAAGAAATTGAACACTCTTCTCATTAATCCCAATATCTATATGGAACCACTGTCATGCTGGCCCCTTCGTCTCCCAAGGCAAAGGATATGTGCCTATTTATGTTGACCCTCCTCAAATACCACTTGGTATTTGCAGGTTATTTCACTCAGGCCATTAGAATGTTGTTCCTATACCCTTAAGAATACCAATACTGAGGCTGATGGGACGTCTATGGGTTCCTACTCTGTCTGGAAGGTACAGCTGGTAACCTGGAACCCCTCCCATGCGCAGGAGCCTCATAATTCTGAATTTGTCCTAGATCATACCCTGGCGACTGAGTCCCATATAATGTGGTGGCTTGTGGTGATCGATGTTAGGAGAATGTTTTTTTTCAGTCCTCCTGCTTGTTTGCTATCAGTGTGAAGAGTGGAAGAGTGGAGAATGGTATTCTTGGATCAATACAGACATGTTAGAGTTTTGGAAATGTCCCATAATTTCTCCCCACCCATGTCATGTCCTCATCAAATCACAACATGGGACATATCTTCCATTGGCCCTGTCATCCTGTATCTGGACCGGTGAAGCCCTGTTGGACTGCCTGTTCTACAAATACTTTGAGTGCTGCTTCGGCCCATGAACTAGTGGGACCAACTTGTCTCGATGCCTTCTCGGGGTTCTAGCCATTCTGAGCATTCCGAAGTGTCCCTGCACCACCCAGTGGACGGACCAGCTCTCTTGTAGGGCAACCACAAAATTGAGACAGTTCTAGCGTCTCCTGTGGGCTACCTCGCTAGAATCGTTGCAATTCTGCAGGTGCACCCGGATCTTTGGTAGTCACCAGCCTGTGGTAAAAGTCGCCTTCGCTCCGAATTTCAGCTCTCCAGCATCAAGGGATCCTGTCCTAGAGAGGCTTCTGTTTCCTGCGACTGGAAGGATGCCTGTCATTGCCTGAATGCGGAGACTGTTGCTGGACCTCACCTTCCCCCATCGGTGAATCATGCCTTTATTCCTCACCAAGAGTTACATTCTGCCTCTGGACCCAACTGGAAGAATCCTTGCCGGTCCCCCCTAGCTCCCCACGAGCTCCTGGGCACCTCTTACCAGATCCAATGGTGGGAAATCCAACCTCCAGCAACCACCAGCAGATCCATCAAGTTATCTGGGAAAATTGGAGTCAAGGGGGTAAAAAAAAAGCATTTATCCGCCATGTCTTCCAAAGGATAACATTGGGAATAAGTCCCTTTGATTTCTAAACCTTTCATTCCACTGCCTTTTACTTACTTTGACTGCTCTCCACGTTTACCTTGATTGGGTTTTGGCTACCCTCTGAGTTCCCTGTTCACTATAACTAGGTTGGCCTCCTAAAATCTGTTCACCGGGCCAGATTTTAGAAATCTATCTTAACAATCGCCTACGATTTATGTAGAGCAAGGACAGTTCAAGCACTATGGTCGGTGACCAGGAGGCGAGCCGAACAGGGCCTCAAAATATGCTGGTAGCTGGAGACAGTAAAGGACCATGCATAAGGTGACAACGATAGGTGTATGGCACTCCAGGGAAAGCAGTCATGGAGAGCAGATCAGAGCAGGGGGTCCCAAGAGACTGGGCAACATTCAAGGGCAGTGTTAGGACACATGGTCCCGGCCGAAGTTGTACCCTGCAGTCCAGGTCTCCTCCTCTCACCTCATTGAGGAGCTGCAGATGTCCGGTCCCTGTCTCCTCTCTTACTTGACATGCCGGTACACATGGCAGCACTCCAAAACCTCCCAAAAAGCACAGAAACACACGGACTGGCATCTGCCCTGGTGCTTGACCCCAAGACAGTGGCTTACCAGACAGAATCTCAGCAGATCTTACAGAAGCGGACCTGGAAGTTGTTTAAACTCCTTCTGTGTACAGCAGCATTCAAGCCGCACAGATGTGCAGCATCATGTCTTTGCAACTACCAATGTACTGGAGATCCGGATGTGTTAAATAAGGTATTGTTTAGAGTCAGGGCCAGTCAGGAAGACTTAAGGCCTTCATTGTTAGGTTATTTAATTTTGTGTTCATTTATTATAAACACTTTACGATTCTCTGGGTACAGGGAAGCAAAGGGGAGGGGTTAAAAGTTGCAGACACAACTTTTTGCTTGTACGCATAGTTTGGGGAAGACAGATGTCTCTGGATAAAGTACAGGTCCCGGTCTGCTTCTGTTCTGGTAAAATCCTATTTTTACCCTCTTCTCTAGTGGTAGCATTATCAGAGATAACATTCACTTGCATCCTTTGCAGCAATGATCATTGATGTTTATTATGTGTTCCTATGCAACCTGTGTTCTCTGCTTGATCCTCTTTCTTGAACTACCTGTCTCCCTCCCCCGAACTTCAAATCATTAATCTTAAGTCACAAGCATCTAAACCACGCAGGCAGACAGACCGGAGAAGGGCTTGACAATTGCCCTGTGCATTATTACAGGGCAAAGGTCACAGGCAATCTGGGTTGTTGTGCCATGATCATCCAGCAGCAACTTCTGGAAATCCGTCTTTTGATTCTATGGATCTTAACACAGGCACCAGTCGATTGCAAATACCCAAAGGTGTGCCTGTGGTACAGGATGGAAGAACAATACTAGAAATAGTCACAACCTCAAAGTCATTACAGACAGAGTTGGCTGATTGCCAAGCTGACAACGTAGCCATCGCCAATAAAGTGGAATTGCAGAATAATATAGCAATCCAAGTGGAGCACAATGCACCTCCTCCCACTGGAGTAGTAGGGACAGGGGGACTACCAGATCGTACATGAGTAACAGATATGGGGCCTCATTACGACCCAGGCGGTAAGGGGTTTACGGCAGCGTAAACAGCGCCGACCCTTACCGCCTGAGTACGAGGTCCCTTAGCGCCATGGCGGATTTAACACCTGCTTTTAGCAGGTGTTAAAATCCATGGCGCTAAGGGACCTTGATGTTAATTACGCCACCGTAATTTACGGTGGCGTAATTAACGCCTTCCCCACTCCCATTATGCCCTGTGGGGCAAAAATGGGAATGGGGAAGGGTAAATGGGGATTGGGGACTTACCGCCCCGCCAAGGTCGGAATGGGGCGGTAAGTCCGCCATCCACCATGGCGGAGTTGGGAACTTAGCGGCATGGACCATGGTGCTAATAGCGCCATGGTCCTCCGCCAAGGTCGTAATGAGGCCCATGGGAAGGATTAAGCCTGATACTTTCCAATTTAACTATGGGGCAGGTCAGGCCAGTATGGGAAGAAGCACTGATTTCCGGGAACCCGGAGTGGGAGCTGAACTACCCTTGCCTTCTATGCCTGTGAAGTATACAGACAGCACAGGGGACCTTCCTAAATTGATGACAGTGGGCCTCATTACGACCTTGGCGGAGGACCATGGCGCTATTAGCACCATGGTCCATGCCGCTAAGTTCCCAACTCCGCCATGGTGGATGGCGGACTTACCGCCCCATTCCGACCTTGGCGGGGCGGTAAGTCCCCAATCCCCATTTACCCTTCCCCATTCCCATTTTTGCCCCATAGGGCATAATGGGAGTGGGGAAGGCGTTAATTACGCCACCGTAAATTACGGTGGCGTAATTAACATCAAGGGGCCTCATTACGACCTTGGCGGAGGACCATGGCGCTATTAGCACCATGGTCCATGCCGCTAAGTTCCCAACTCCGCCATGGTGGATGGCGGACTTACCGCCCCATTCCGACCTTGGCGGGGCGGTAAGTCCCCAATCCCCATTTACCCTTCCCCATTCCCATTTTTGCCCCATAGGGCATAATGGGAGTGGGGGTGGCGTAATTAACTCCATGGTCCCTTAGCGCCATGGATTTTAACACCTGCTAAAAGCAGGTGTTAAATCCGCCATGGCGCTAAGGGATCTCGTACTCAGGCGGTAAGGGTCGGCGCTGTTTACGCTGCCGTAAACCCCTTACCGCCTGGGTCGTAATGAGGCCCAAGGTCCCTTAGCGCCATGGATTTTAACACCTGCTAAAAGCAGGTGTTAAATCCGCCATGGCGCTAAGGGACCTCGTACTCAGGCGGTAAGGGTCGGCGCTGTTTACGCTGCCGTAAACCCCTTACCGCCTGGGTCGTAATGAGGCCCAGTGTTTGTACATTTTATGAATCGGCCACAACTGTTTAACACAGTAGACCTAAAGTGGCATTTATATTAAGGAATCTTAATGGGCAGGTCCTCACATGGGCTTCGCTCTGGATAGATCTTAGACGATTCTGATCACTTCCTAGCGGCATTTAGATAAATGTTTGAATGTAAACACTGTGAAGGATCTGTAAAAAATGAATTGCTAGATATCAAACAAGGATCTAGGGGGCTGATGGCATATAGCCCAGTTTAAATACTTAGTGGCACAAACAGCGTGGTTAGAAGATGTTCAGACCATGTTTTATTATGGAGATCTCAAAGAGGACCCGAAAGACGCTGTCTCACAGGTTATTCTCCCGACAATTTGGAGGACCCAATGTACTTGGCTCTAAACATCGAATAATGCCAGTGAAAAAGAAGAGGATAAAGAAGGAAATTTGAAATAAGCAAATCCATTGCACGCCGTTCTAATAATGACACTCCTGAACCTATGCAGTTTGGGGCTTACGTGGGCCGGTTAGCAAGGAAGAGCGCGAACAAAGTAAAAGCACAAGTTATATATTCGCCTAAGGTTTAGTCGGCCATCCTGTGAGGGATTTCCCAAAAGATAGAGCAACATCTATGGTCCTCAGTAAAGATGGGTGGACTGACAGATCCAATAAAGAAACAATAACCCCCTTCCAATGCCATAGTCCCCCAACCTATGCCTGCTGTGCATCTCATATTCATAGGAATTACCTTAAACATGAAGGACATGGCTTCTATTGACACCCAAACCTTACTTAATTGTGGGGCCACCAGCAACATTATGGATACCCAGTTTGCCTAACAACATCACCTTAGCCTTCATGATAAAAGTACAGGCTGAAGCCATCCACTCCGTATGCAGGTCTATTCTCACATCAGGGCCCATAATTCAACCAACGGAATCATTCAATATGACATGTGGGGTCTAACATCATGAGTGCCTATCATTGGACATCATTGATCCACCGCATTTCCAAATCATCCTGGGGATGCCCTGCATAGCGTTACACAACTCATACATTGACTAGCCACATGAATGGTCTGTTTTAAATCAGACCATTGTTCAGAATTGTGCCTTTTGGAGTCGATCCTCGAAACGCAGACAGTATCAAAGACTAACAAACCAACTACTATCTCTCCAAAAGGAGTGGCTGCTATCATCAAGGGTAAACCTAAAGAGTATCGAGATTTTCAAAATGTATTTTACCCCAAAGAAGCAGATACTCTCCACCCCCTCCCTCGTACAACTGTCGAATTGAATTGATACCAAATGCTATAATTCCCTACGGCAAAATCTATGAATTAACACCTTGAGAACCCGTACTTAAGGAATACATTAAAGAAAATCTGACTACTGGTCCCATAATCAAGTAAAGGATGCAGGGGACACTCCCGTAACCCCCGAACCCATTATACTATTGAAAGGGAGCGGGGTTCACCCTCGCAATCCCCGCTCCCCTTAAATGGTATAATGGGGTACACCATTACTGAGTCAAACCACAGCATTTTTGTCGCGATTTCTTTTATCTGCAACATTTTTGCTGCAATTTTATTACCGGATGACTGTGCGGATTAGGGTCAAATGAATGCCATTACCATGAAAAACCGTTACCCCTTACCACTGATCCAGACCAAGTTCAAGGGCCTAGTGTCACAATGCCTGCCCCCGGAAAGCCAGACCAGGCCCAGCAACCCCAGAAGCAGGCATCATGCCACTTGAAGCATGCCCAAAAACCCCAGTTAGGGGCTATTTGGCTACAGTCCTAGCGCCTAAGTCGCCAGGCTCATAAGAATAAAGTCAGTCCTGGCGCCTTGGGCGCCAGGCTCATTACAGAAAACTTACCTGATGCAGACCATTCTGCATATCTACCTGATGCAGACCATGCTGCACGAAGCCACAAGCCAAATGAGGCTTAGAGGGACTATTTTACCTCAGGGACTCCTTTCCTCTCGGGTGGGGCTGTGGAAGAATACTTACCTGGAACTTCTTCCAAGGCTATTTAAGCCACTCCCGGACAGCCACACGTGCTTCGCGTTATTCTGCGTTCTGCAGCGTAACGCTCACTGTGTCTTCAGCAGCTCCAGTCTTCAGCCACGCCCGCTTCAGCCCTGGAACACCTGGAACAAGAAAAGGAGAAGGAGAAGAGATCAGAACAAAATCCTTACCTGAATCCTTGATCCAGCACATCGTCGATCTGGAAGAGAGAAGCCTTCACAGTGCCTCGCAGCGCCGGGCTGAACTCAACATCCGGGGCTGCATTCCTTACTCCATCGCGAACCCAGCATCTCCAGGCCATTCTTCAACACCTGGGGGAGACAAGAACAAATAAGTGAGCAAGGGCAATACAAACCAACCCCAAAGACTTACCTGATTACCACAGGGGGGTACTCAGCTCATCTCGGGTCGGCGCAGTCAATTCTGCATCACCGCCGCACCCCGGCCCCTAAGGGGAAAACAAGGACAATAAAACCTAACCCCAAAGACTTACCTGATTACCACAGGGGGGTACTCACCTCATTTCGGGTCGGCGCAGTTAATTCTGCATCATCGCTGTACCCCGGCCCCAAAGGGGAGAACCACAATAGACTTACCAGGATCTTACCAATTGCCACTTGGAACTCTTCTAGTGGTTTAAATCTGCAACCTGCAAGGAATCTGGCAGAGTGAAGATCAGACTTTTGAACTCTTACGAACGATTGGACTTTAGAGTCAATACTGGAACTCGCCAATTCCCCCACGCCAGTGAAGTAACTGGTCGTCTACGCGCCCCTGCGCTCGACGCAGGATGGAGAGCTCATCTTTCCAAATCATCAGGTGAGATTAAGAGGGGACTTCAGGAGTGTTCTGTGGGCAGACAAGGGGAGTGGGAAGGTGGGTTAACGCTCAGATTACGGGAGGTTAATTCCCCTTCTCCATTGCAGAAAGATATTTGTACGAGTCCAACAAACGAAGCTAAGTGGGTATGTCCAGTCTGTCATCCCGGCTCTACGTGTTACTCTGGGGGAAGCAACAGCGGGCCAGTCCAGATCGACGCCCCCGTGGGAATCAGGTGAGCGTAACAGAACGCAAAGCCTACCCACAAATACCCACCTGGGCGTCATGGAGACCTCGGAAACTGATCAGTTGGCCCAATTATTAGGGGAACTAAGGGCCGAAGTGCATTCCGCCCGCCAGGAAACCAATGCCCTCAGGAGGGAATTGATAGTATCAAAAGAACGAACAGATGATTTGGCCAGACAGCTATTACAAAGCCAGGCTGGACAAACACCTCTACCTGGACTCGGGGCCAGCCCAGCTCCGGTCCCACCGAGTAACCCGGTGCAGATAAACCTTCCTGGAGCCGTTCCCTTGGCTCCGCCTGAACGCTTTGCCGGAGACCCAAAAAGGTTTGCTATATTCATGAATCAATGTCGCTTACACTTTTTATGTAGACCTGGAGCTTTCCCAAACGATCAAGCCAAGGTAGCTTTTGTACTGTCATATCTCAGTGGCAGTGCAGCGGACTGGTCCATTCCGCTAGTAAATCAGGATGACCCGATTCTTCGAGACTTCCAAGGTTTTCGAACAAGCATGGAAAGACTGTTCGCCCGACATTCCCAAGGACAGGCTTTGGATAACGAACTTTTATCCTTACGGCAAGGTAATCCGGATCTTTATCTTACATTACAACTTTCAATAGATTAGTTGTGGAAACCGAATGGCCTGAAGCCAAGCGAATTACATTATTCCATCGAGGGCTTCGGGGAGAACTCAAGGATGTTTTAGCCCAAGTCGTGAACCCGCCTCTAGACTGTGCTGAATATATAGATTTTGTGGTCCAGTTAGATCACAGACTTCAAACCAAAAAGGCTGATCGAACCAAGTTTGAAAACAGGGTCTTGGTTAAAACCTACGTAAGCTCTAAGGGGGTAGATGCCTCAGAACCCATGCAAATCGGGGGGGGTTAGAGGACCCTTAACCCAAAAGGAAAGAGAAAGAAGACGGCAACAGCAATTATGTCTATATTGCGGGGCTACTGGTCATTTCCTTCGGAACTGCCCTGTAAAACCACCCAAGAAAACTATAGGAGCAGCAGACGAAAACCACTTGAAACCTGATTCGGGAAACGACCACGCCCGGCAAGCGTAGAGGTCAGCTTGCCGAGCTTAAAGAAGGACACTCTGACCTCGCATTTCACCATACCCATGGTCCCTATAGATCCAGAGCAGCCATCACGCATGCACGCGGTAAAGGCGTACGTAGATAGTGGAGCCATAGGAAACTATTTGGACTGCGGATTGGCCTCCAGGATGAATCTATCTCTCACCCGAAAGACCACTGCCGATGTTGTCACCACTGTTGATGGAACTGAAATTGCCTCTGGGCCCGTAACTCATTCCACTGCAGAGATGACATTGCTGGGTCAGGATGGACACCGAGAGGTTATGGTGTTTGATTTAATCAAGGCTCCATAGTTTCAACTGATACTGGGAATCCCTTGGTTGGAAAAACACAATCCCTGTATTGATTGGCGAGAGAAGAGACTAACCTTCCCAGAATGTGCTAACACCTGTTACCCAAAGAGAACTTTAAATTCAGTACTGGCCCCAATAATCCCAGCTGCCATACAATTACCTGCTGAATACCAAGACTTTCAGGATGTCTTTCAAAAGGAGCAGGCAAACACCTTACCACCGCACAGATCGTATGATTATCAAATAGATCTCACACCAGGAGCACAACCACCTTGCAGCAGAATCTATGCCCTCACGGAACCTGAAAATCTCCACTTGCGCCAGTACCTAGACCAGTATCTTGCTAATAGCTTCATCCGCCCGTCCAAGTACCCTGCATCTTCCGCTTTGTTCTTCGTGCCTAAAAAGGAAGGCGACCTTAGAACATGCATTGACTACCGCGCGCTGAATCATATAACTATCAAGAATCGATACCCATTGCCTTTGATCCCTGAACTACTAGACCAGGTAAAGAACGCTTGTATATACACAAAACTAGACCTTCGGGGGGCATATCATCTGGTACGCGTCAAAGAGGGTGACGAATGGAAGACTGGTTTTCGTACCAAGTACGGATTATTTGAGTAACAGGTGATGCCTTTCGGACTGTGTAACGCACCAGCGGCCTTCCAGTTCTTCATGAACGATGTCTTCCGAGAGCTCATCGATGTTTGTGTAGTCGTTTACATCGACGATATCTTAGTATACTCCCTATCAGAATCCGATCATGTAAAGCACGTCCGAGCAGTCCTAGAGAAGTTACGCCAGTATAAGTTATATGCTAAACTGGAAAAGTGCATCTTTCACACTACGGAAGTAGAGTTCCTTGGATTTATTCTGACCCCGAAAGGAATCCGGATGGATACACGTAAGGTGGACGCAATTCTTAATTGGCCTTCGCCAAGCTCAGTCAAAGGAGTTCAAAGCATGCTCGGCTTTGCCAATTTCTACCGCAGGTTCATCCCGGACTTCTCACACATTGTACATCCCATTACAACACTATTGCGAAAGAATAAACGCTTTGCATGGACAGAAGAAGCCGAGAACGCCTTCCAAGAGTTAAAAAAGAAATTCACGTCTGCTCCTGTATTACGACACCCACGCCCAGAGCTTCCCTACATAGTGGAAACAGATGCATCCAGATCAGCTATGGGAGCAGTGCTCTCCCAAAATGATCCCGAAACTAACCGGCTGCACCCAGTGGCGTTTTGGTCAAGAAAGTTTTCGGCTCCCGAATTAACTTATGCCATAACCGACAAGGAGCTGTTGGCCATCAAGTCCACCTTCAAGGCTTGGCGGCACTATCTGCTGGGCGCCAGACATACCATTACGGTCATCACTGATCACCGCAACTTACAATACCTAAAGGTAGCCAAGGCCCAATCTTCACGCCAACTCCTTTGGGCATTGTTCTTCGCCGAGTTTGATTTTGTAATAACCTATCCACCAGGTTGTAAAAATGGAAAAGCTGACGCCCTGTCCCGAATTGGAATGGGAGAAACAGAAAGAGCTTTAGAACCTGTACCCATAATTCCCGAACAGAGGATCCTTGGTCTGACCTCCATACACTCTCTGGAGGACATTCAAGAAAGGGTCCATCAACTCTTTGATTCCGATGCCTTACAGGGTTGGGCAAGGAAAGGTCCAGAGTATTCTGTCACCAACAATCTACCTTATTACCAAGGCCGGCTATTTCTGCCACTAGAGGAACTACAGAAACTTGTCATTTCTCATTACCACAACACCTTGCTGGAAGGGCATCCTGGCATTGCAAAAACTGAAGCCAAAATCAAGAAACAGTTTTGGTGGCCCACTTGGCGAAAATATGTCAAGTTGTTTGTCATGTCTTGTGGCATTTGCACTCAAAATAAAGGGGAAAAGAAAAAACCCGCTGGATTATTACAACCACTAGACATACCACTACTCCTTGGCATACCTTGTGATTAGACTTTATCACGGATTTACCCCCGTGCAACTGTTATAACACCATTCTAGTTATTGTAGATCTTTTTTCTAAAATGGCCCATTTCATTCCTTTAAAAGGAATACCTTCAGCTTCATTCCTGGCCAAGGAGTTCCTTGAAAATGTTGTCCGCCTACATGGCTTTCCTTCCGTGTTAATTTCGGACCGGGGAAGTCAATTTATTTCACATTTTTGGAGGAAGTGCTGCCAGCTGGCACAAATTGATGTTAGGCTTTCAACCAGCCACCATCCCCAGACCGACGGTCAAACAGAGAGAACCAACCAGACTCTTGAGCAATACCTACGTTGTATGCTACATCAATCTGAGGGGGATTGGAAAGACATTCTTTGGATCGCCGAGTATGCATACAATAATTCTGTACACTCAGGAACTAAACAAAGCCCTTTTTTTACCATATATGGTCACCATCCTCGAACCTCAGATTTAGATTCTCCCCAGCATTTAGAGATGCTCGCGGTGGACCATCTCCATGCTGTTATCACACAAGCCTTTAAAGAGGAGACTGCACATTTACAAAAGGCTAAGGATAAATACAAGAAGGATGCTGATCAACACAGGAGTGAAGCACCGCAATACCAAGTAGGGGACCAAGTATGGTTAGCCACCAAGTACTTACCACTCAAGGGAACACAGACTTTTAACCCCAGGTATTTGGGACCTTATTTTATTAAGGCTATAATTAACCCAGTGGCCGTCAAGTTGGACCTGCCTGGTCATATGCGTGCTCATCCTGTTTTTCACATGTCTCTTTTGAAGCCTGTGCAACCAGGAACTAGGCTAACCACCCCACCTGAACCTATCCTCATAGACGGAGAACCCGAATTCGAAGTCAAGAATATCTTGGACTCTAAAAGGGTAAGATCAGAACTCTTCTATCTCATTGATTGGAAAGGTTATGGTCCACAAGAAAGATCTTGGGAGCCTAGTGACCATGTGCATGCACCTCAATTAGTGAAAAGGTTCCACCAAGAATTTCCAGACAAACCTAGGCCGAGAGGGAGAACAGCTTTAGGAGGGGCCTTGAGGGGGAGTGCTGTCATGATGCCTGCCCCCGGAAAGCCAGACCAGGCCCAGCAACCCCGGAAGCAGGCATCATGCCACTTGAAGCATGCCCAAAAACCCCAGTTAGGGGCTATTTGGCTACAGTCCTGGCGCCTATGGCGCCAGGCTCATAAGAATAAAGTCAGTCCTGGCGCCATGGGCGCCAGGCTCATTACAGAAAACTTACCTGATGCAGACCATGCTGCATACCTACCTGATGCAGACCATGCTGCATGAAGCCACAAGCCAAATGAGGCTTAGAGGGACTATTTTACCTCAGGAACTCCTTTCCTCTCGGGTGGGGCTGTGGAAGAATACTTACCTGGAACTTCTTCCAAGGCTATTTAAGCCACACCCGGACAGCCACACGTGCTTCGTGTTATTCTGCGTTCTGCAGCTTAACGCTCATCGTGTCTTCAGCAGCTCCAGTCTTTAGCCACGCCCGCTTCAGCCCTGGAACACCTGGAACAAGAAAAGGAGAAGGAGAAGAGATCAGAACAAAACCCTTACCTGAATCCTTGATCCAGCACATCGTCGATCTGGAAGAGAGAAGCCTTCACAGTGCCTCGCAGCGCCGCGCTGAACTCACCATCCGGGGCTGCATTCCTTACTCCATCGCGAACCCAGCATCTCTAGGCCATTCTTCAACACCTGGGGGAGACAAGAACAAAAAGGTGAGCAAGGGCAATACAAACCAACCCCAAAGACTTACCTGATTACCACAGGGGGGTACTCACCTCATCTCGAGTCGGCCCAGTCAATTCTGCATCACCGCCGCACCCCGGCCCCTAAGGGGAAAACAAGGACAATACAACCTACCCCCAAAGACTCACCTGATTACCATAGGGGGGTACTCACCTCATCTCGGGTCGGCGCAGTCAATTCTGCATCACCGCCGCACCCCGGCCCCTAAGGGGAAAACAAGGACAATAAAACCTAACCCCAAAGACTTACCTGATTACCACAGGGGGGTACTCACCTCATTTCGGGTCGGCGCAGTTAATTCTCCATCATCGCTGTACCCCGGCCCCAAAGGGAAGAACCACAATAGACTTACCTGGATCTTACCAATTGCCACTTGAAACTCTTCTAGTGGTTTGAATCTGCAACCTGCAAGGAATCTGGCAGAGTGAAGATCAGACTTTTGAACTCTTACGAACGATTGGACTTTAGAGTCAATACTGGAACTCGCCAATTCCTCCACGCCAGTGAAGTAACTGGTCGTCTACGCGCCCCTGCGCTCGACGCAGGATGGAGAGCTCATCTTTCCAAATCATCAGGTGAGTTTAAGAGGGGACTTCAGGAGTGTTCTGTGGGCAGACAAGGGGAGTGGGAAGGTGGGTTAACGCTCAGATTACGGGAGGTTAATTCCCCTTCTCCATTGCAGAAAGATATTCGTACGAGTCCAACAAACGAAGCTAAGTGGGTCTGTCCAGTCTGTCATCCCGGCTCTACGTGTTACTCTGGTGGAAGCAACAGCGGGCCAGTCCAGATCGACACCCCCGTGGGAATCAGGTGAGCATAACACCTAGGATGTACACAAATCTCGATGTACGTGGAGCCTAGAATTTGGTTAGAACACACAGAGGCAATGAATGGAAGACTGCTTTTCAACTCGAGAGGGTCACTACAAATATTTAGTTATGCCTTTTGGGCTCTGTAATACTCCAGCTGCTTTCCAACACTTTCTAAGCAAGGTTCTTCCTCCAGATCTAGTACATTTTGTCATACTCTAACTAGACAGCATATTGGTGGCACCTCACTGACTGACTGGCACCTCAACTATGTTCAGGTGGTGTTGTAACTGTTACAGAAATATCAATTCTATGCAAAACTATGTAACTGTGTCTTCAATCAGACTACTGTTTCCTTCCTCGGATATGTGCTATCCCAAGAGGGAGTAGACATGGACCCAAGCAAGATTATAGCAGAATTGGATTAGCCTGCACCTAGGAATGTTAAAGATCTCCAATTGTTTTTAGGCTTTGCAAACTAATATCGTTGGTTCATTGCCCAATACTCCTGCATGGCCCGAATTTGGGTGAGTTGTCCAAAAATAAAAAAAACGAATCCCAAACGACCGATTCCTTTCCTCCCCATTTGACCACATATATATGCGGGGGGAGATCCCCAAACCCTTCCCCCCTCCCCCTTTATATTTAATTATTAGCTTTATTCCCCCACATATATATATGCAGCCAATTGGGCATCCCATATTCAGTCTTTTGGGATTCAATCTTTTTACCCTCGTTCTTTTTGGGTAATACCCAGGGCCCAACCATTAACCACTCTGTGACGGAAGGATGTTGCATTTAAACATAAATCTTTTTTTATTTTTTTAATTTTATTAGGATTTTGTTTGCAACTTAAACCGTTGCTCTATAAAAAACAATGTCGCCCATCTGCAATCTCTTAGGGAAAAGAAAAGTATAAATAGAAAATTAGAGATGGGAATAAAAATAGAAGAGAATAAAGAAAGAAAATAACAAAACAAAAAGGGAATAGAAAAAGATTTAAAAGAGGAATTATTTAAGAACAACTGTAGGACCAAGAAAGTTAGAAAGTAGTCTGTCAAGCTCCAGAACTTTATCCATCACTTACAAAGAGGTAGACTAGCAGTAGCGTGCAGTGGACACCCACTGGGCTAATAGAGTTTAAACACTCAATCCTTCCCAGTGTACACCCAGTCTTCAAGCGATTTTTTCTCTATTAACTCAAAGAGGTCCTTCAAAAAGAGCAGCAGGGCGAAAGTCAACGAAATTTGCACACTTGACATCAACCTATTGTCATCTGAGAGAGTCGAGCATTTGTTGAAATGTTTAGCCAGCCATTTTGTCTGTATGTCCGTAGCACCCGGACAATTTAAATCAAGTGGATTAATGTTTCGTGATCATGACCACAAATCCTGCATGAAAAATCCAGCAAATCTGGGGACTTCCTTACCTTAATTACTTCCCTAGTGGGATATAGGTTCTTTCTGCACCACAGGAAGTTGTCACGCTTATACTTACAAGGAAACTTAGTGATGTATGGTGGTTGCGATCCCCTCACTCTTGTGTCTTTAAAGTTGTTTCCGTAGATCACTGAATTCTCTCGAGCGTATAACGCGTGGATCCAGTCAAGATCATACAACTTCTTTTTGACTCGTGCTGGGTGTAGCCATAACGTGGACTGTGATTCCCCCAGGTTAGACAGAGTATCTTTACATATAGAGCTCCAACGGGAATCAGAGATTGAAGCTGTATTTCAGTCTCTAAAGACTTCTTTCACCACAGCTCCTTTTCTGTGGCTACCGGAAGCTAACGTACCCTATATGGTAGACACAGATGCTTCTAACTTGTCTCTGGGGGCTGTGTTATCCAAACGACAGCCCAGCAAGTAAGGATTGAATTCTGTGGCACTCCAATCAAGAAAATTGAATCTTGCTGCAATAAATGACACTATATTCGAAAAAGAACTCCTCGCCATCATAGATGCCTTCATGGAATGCAGACATTACCTAGAGGGAACAATGTCCCCCATTACCATCCTAATTGATAATCGAAATATTGGATTTTTTTAAACAGCAAGAAACACGAATCAATGGCAATCAGGATGGGTACAGTTCTTCAGTAGGTCTGATTTTGTGATCACAGTATACCAAAGTGGATGCCCTGTTCAGACAATAGCACCCCGATGAAAACCCTGAGCAAGAGGGATTGCCTTTGTCCCACCTGAGAAAGTGGTTATGTCCTTACAGACCGTTGCTAATGTATGTTTGGAGCAAAGGCATGATTCATACACCCCTAACATGATATTCTCTTTCTTGAAGAAGACGACCGCCATGAAACTGATGGTCTTTAATATAATGGTAATAGTTTATGGATAGCCGGAAAACAAAAGAAGAAAAACAACAACTTATCCAGTGGTGTCATGATAGCACTCTGGCTGGAAACTATGGCTAAAGAAAAACTTCACAATTAGTGCAATGGTATGCATGGTGGAAATAGCAATCAAGAGACATAGAGGAATACATCAGAGGGTGTGATATTTGCGTTCAAGCAAAGAGTCTGAGACGCGTGCCAGCCGGTCTATTGATGCCTCTTCCTGTACCAACCCAACCATGGCATGCAGTTAGTATAGAATTTGTTACAGATCTTACCTCACAGCGGACAGATTCAATACCATTCTCACCACGGTTGATTCGTTCATGAAAACGGCTCACTTCGAACCTTTGAAAAACATTCCTCCAGCAGCAGAAATGCCACAGGCTGTCTTGAAAATGGTAATGAGACATCATGGTCTTCCCGATTGTATTATATTAAAATGAGAACAAATGTATCATATCAGAACGGCAACCACAATTCCTTTTGCGATTCTGGAAGACACTACAGAAACATTTAGTTATTGAAGCACATCTATCCTGGGCATATCATCCTCAGAGTGATGGGAAACCAAAAGCGTAGACCAGAACTTTGAACAGTATTTCAGATGCTACTGTACCGAAGAAGAGACAGAGCGGGCAAAATACCTTTCCACGGCAGAGTATTCATACAATAACACTTATATCACTACAGGAACATCTCCATTCTTTGGCATGCTGGTAGACACCCAGAATCACTACCCATCTCTCCTCTACCTAATACCAGCTGATGAATGGTAAGCTATCCTACACCAACAATAAGAAAACATTTTCATAATCTACAGCAGAGTACCGACAATGCTAAATGAGACAAAATCTCAGCGAAAAAAATCCAGCTCTCAGCCAAAGCTACTGTTTCGAGATCCCCACCACCCCAGAAACCATCTCCATGCCCCCCCAGTTCAACCTTTTCACTATGGAAAAAATGCTCAAACCATCCAAGATCTTAAACCCTCGAATTGCAAAGGAGATGCTTGCCCAGCCCATATTGTCAAGCTGTGTGCAATCACTCTCGCACCGTCCATAACTCACTTTGTCAATGCCTACTTTGTCTCTAACACTGCCTGACCTCTCTCAAAGCAGCCTGAAGAGTAGTCCTTGGAGGATCTCCCCGCTAGTGAGGGGGAGATGGATCACAAGATAACCTCAGTGAGGATCCCAACTCAGAAGGGGATGAAGGACGGTCTCCCGACCCGGGGGTAGAAGAAAAGTAAACCACGGAAAGTCCACGTAGGTACCCCCTTTGTGTATCCCAGGGAAGCCCGACATACCTGCACGTTTATGTGCTTGATAGATAAAGCAGCCATAGCCTGGAATGCGCCCATTACCATACATAGTGGTCTGTTTGTTTGCTGTTTGCAGTAGTTTCGTGTTTTCATTATGAAAAGGGAGCAGTGTAGGCATGTGCCCTTAAGAAACTTGTCATAAAAGGGTCATGACAGGGTTTGAATAAAAGGCAGTGCACCGCATGTGCCAAGCAGAACGGCGGCAAGCACGATAACTATACACACCCTGTGTCTGTGGTTTGTCCCTTGTCTAGCAGACCCGGTGTGCCCACGGCAGCCCATTACTAGCAGTATTGAAGACAGTACATTACAAACTGACTCTGTCTTGCTCCACTTTCACAGGCAAGCACCCTTAGTTACTGGTCATTTGTTCATTTGTCATTGTGATTGGTTTAATACATCTATTTTTAATGCATTTATGGACAAACGGGTAGCTCAGCGTCGTAAGCTGTCACTTTCTAGTGGTGTGGTTTGAATCAGGTTATTGACATAGCAGGGTCCTTTCCTCATTCACCATCGGTTTCCGGTCTCGGTGCTAGCAGCTGGAGCTCACAGGACCAGGAGAGCCAAATGCCGAGTCGTGCTGGGAAGAGGGTGGCTGTCTCTGCTCTGGCCTAAACCTGTGCTCAAGAATCAATGAACTCTGTGAAGACAGACGGCAGTAGGTGAGAAAGGAAGGGGGTTCCATGTGGAGTTGAGGACTGCAAATCAGAGGAGTGAGATAAAGCAGATATAGGAGCCCTGTAATATAATGCAGAAGAGTGTAGAAGATCTTGTACTCTCTGTGTACATAACTCTTGGGTACACTTGGGTCACTCCTTCCCACCCTACAGACTGCTGCACCCAACGTGATTTAATCCCCTCACACTGTGCGGAGAAGTGCGGAGGGAATGCAGTTGGGAAGTAGCAGCTGTTGTCAATTGGTACACTTTGGCTGTTACTCCCAGAGAAAAGGATGCCCCCCCATACTGTGCAGAATGTGAGCGCAGAGAAGAGTGAAGGAAGTGTGTAGTTGGGCAGTCGAGCTGGAGAGGGGATGATCCATCACATTCTGAAAACTGGTCCGGAAGTCAACCAGCAACAGGCGAGAGAGAATTGCTACTATGCCAGGGATCGATGTTCCGCATTATAGTTAAAGGAGCGTACTACCTCCAAATCAAGTGGATACATCTCCAGCACTCATAACGTCCCCAGTGACGGTTTCAACAATTACATCCCCATCATCTACAGACTACAACACCAGCAGCGACGGTCTCATCCATCACATCCCCACTGCAAAGCACAAGGGCATGCACAGGTTCAGAGAAATTCTGCACCAGCCAAAGGATCGCAGTGCTGGAACAAAGATGGTGCTTTGCCAGGTATAAAATGTGTTGTGCCACCGAACGAACACTTTGCAAAGTGCAGAATGGGTGCAGCATTTGGTTCAGGGATGTGGGGGAAGAGGATACCTGCAAATGTCTGCAGTGCAAATCTCTCAAAACACACCACATGGGTAAACAACACTTTCTTCCAGAAAGAAGCCGGCATGCAATAGCTAGCACAGTTATCACACGCAGCCACACACGTGCTAATTAAAGCGTCTTCTTGTATAAATGGGGACATGCACTTTCACTAAACTGACTTTATTTCCTGAAAATGGAGGAGGGAAAACATTTTCATTCAATTTTTCTTAAGTCACAAACAGTTCAGCACCACATTGTGTAAGTAAAGAATGACTATGAACGGAGTCAGACAGATGTGTTGGTTGCTGTGTGCAACCACAGAGATCACAGCTGAAAATGTTTCAGCTCCATCAAATGTCCCACTATCAAATGTTGAAATCTGGAGTGGAAACAAGTGGAACATATCTTTGGCATCTCTGTATGTGAACACCAACTCCATCAAAATCAGGGCTTCAGAGTTTGAGATATATTGAGGACCTTATCAATAGTGCACTCCACACTGCGCTAGGCCCCATCCCGTGTATACTCTAAAATTACCACATTAATACTCCTGTGCTAAAGTAGTAGTTGAGGACTGCATTCTTGAGTTGAGAGCAGCACTGAAGAGTATCAAATTATGTTTTGAAAACTGATAACCACCAACTTATGCTACATGTAAAAGTCCCATTAAACAAATTGTCTTTAGTGGTAATGGTATAATCATCATAAAAACAACATCGGATGGAAAAACACTGCTTTCCTAACATCTTTTTGAAGTACTGTGCTAATGGACTTTCATATTCATATTTCTAATACATCAAACATTAAAAGGGTTTCCCTTAATTAGAGGTACACCATGCTCCCTAGAAACCTACTGGCACACTGCAAACTTGAAAAGGGTCAGAGCATGTGAATATATCAATAAAAAAGAGAAAAGGTTCCTCAACCCCGAATACAGCAGGTGCCTGTAGGAATTGGTTGAGGAAAACCGCCTTTAACTGGTAAAAGCCTTGCGAAGCCCCAACGCGTGGCATGAATTGTTCCATCCTAGGAACAGAGCTCTGATGTAAGTCCATGTATTTATTTTGATATGGATGTCTTTTTAAACAAATATATTTGTACACTTTTTTCACTTTGAAACCGTGTGCCTTGAAATGTGTTTGTTCTCTTACCAGTCACTGCAATTATAGTGATTGGAGAGTTCATAAGTCTGGGGTATATATATAATTATGTTATGGTTAAATATTAAACCTTACATAAAATCCTTACAAAATCGAAATATCTATAAATACAAATATAAATTAATCATCCTACAATATAACAATTTCTTGATATAAAAGCGCCTTCAAATGCACAATAAATAAAATAAATAAATTATAAATAGTACACACTTCACCTCAAAGTGTAATTAAAAGTCATAAAACCATTGTTCATAATATCACAAATACATAATGAGAAATCTGGTAAGAAGAAGGAAGAATTGATTGAATAGACCTTAGGGTCCTTTTCGTTAACTCAATCTTTTTACCCACCAGAATAGGTTGCCAAAACTCGAGAGAATTTATCGGTGAGTGTGAATATTAGAAAATGTGCCTTTTTTTATATAGGAGTTGTGTATTAGGTCATTGTCTCGTGCTGCTGTATTCACCATACTAAAGTATTGCACCAAACCTTCCCATACATACATAGCTTGCTTTTCAGTGTAGATGTGAGATATTAAGCACTCTTACCAGAGTATCCCTGGAGACAGTTGCAGATCACTTCTGAGCTCTCTGGGTCCTGGTAACAAGACCTTGCAAAATACTGACCACTTGCAGGAGAATCTGGGCACAAACAAGGACGGCAACGCTCTTCCAAAAGGGGGTTTCCATAGTAACCATCCACGCACCTGTGGAATAAAACATACAAAAAGAGTGAAGTCCTATCAGGGTCAACTGCCTGAGGAAATGATTCAACTTTCATCAAGTTCATTTGATATGTTATATAATGGCAGTCTCGAGTTCCATCTTTTCTCTTTTTAGTATATGTGGCAGATGCTCCAAGGGCTGTCTACATTTTGATTTTGGTTTTGTTGTTAATGGCAAATTAGTTAATAGTTTTAGAAATGACTTTGCAGCCATTTTGTGATGATCATAGTGCTGGGTATTTCGTAGCATTGGGTCATTTTTTGGTGATGATTTAAAATTGTTAGCTTAACGGAAGTACATGACATTTGAGGAATTGATAAAGGGAGCCCAAACTCTATGAAGTCTATTTTGCAGTGAGCAAGCAACTCATTAGGTGGCTCTGTGGTGTCCTTGGTTGATGTTTCTATGCACAAGGATAGGTAGCATAAAATATCAATATTGTCCAGGTGAATGCTACTGTTGTGCACCGTTTTTTTTAAAAATTTTTTTATTTTTTTATTACTTGTGTATAATCAAACAAGATTTTTACAAGAGCTCAAGAGAAGAAGAAGAGTGAAAAGCATCACCAGGGGAACAAGAACGAAGCTTCCACCAATAAAGAGATGCAGAGTCAAATGACGGTGGTCAAAGTAATTTTTTGAAATGCTAAGTTCAACAGTTTAGCAGACGCCGTATGCCATCTTGTCTTGTCCCCAGTGATTAAGCGATTCCACCAGATGTCTTCGTTACTTGCAAACGAGTTAGCAGTCTGGGAGCTGAAAAAGGCCATCCTTTCTTGGTGCAGAGCAGGACAGAGCATTAGCAGGTGTCTGATGGATTCTATTTCTTCAGCGTTTTTGCAAAGTCTACAGGCTTTTGCCGTGGATCCTGTCCTGATCGCCAGAATTTCCTGCGTCGGGAGAACGTTGAGACGGGCTTTTAAGAAAGTTCTCATTAAGGCTTTGTTAGGATATCGTTTGCAATATGCCATTGGTTCTTTCAATTTGTTGATGTTCGTTGGAAGATGGGCTAATAATTTGTTACCAGTTGCTTTTTCGATAGTCAGGATCCAATCTGTACACTGTAGTTTGGTTTTAATCCTAACAGGATTGTACTTTAATTCTTCTTTGTTACAAGCGATTTCCTCCAGTTTCAAATTTTGGTCCTGAGCCCATTTATTCATCTTTTGGTTATTGCCCTTCTCGATCTCTTCGGCCATTATTCGATAGATTTCTAGGCTCTCCGGATGGATGACTTTCCTGTACAGATATAGAGTTGCGATATCTACCACCGCTTTTAGGGAAACAAGACTGAGTTCCCGTCGGATCGGGGCTACAGCAACGGAGTTAGGTAAACCCAGCACCGATCTCCAGATAAAGCCTTTGAGTTTAAGCCAGAGGCCCTGAGGAATAGACGGAGTGGCGTCCATGGCGTAAGTCAACGAGGGGATAATCTTGGCCTTGTAAAAGTTGATGGCTGGTTGCAGAGAGAATTTCCCGTATTTCCGATCAACAGCTCTCAATTGCGAAGCTAGATTCTTAGCCTTCGCCCATAGGTCATTTTGCAGGTTCCTGGCCCACTTTGTACTGTCGAGTTGAATTCCGAGATACTTGAACGACTCAACCACTTCTATTTTGGTGTCATAGAGGAGCCAATTGAAAGCCACTTTCTTTTTGGTGCCTTGTTTTTGGAGAATCATTATCTTGGTTTTCGATTTATTGATTTCCAAATTATTTTCGATGGTATAGGCTGATAGGTTGTCTAGTTGTCTTTGCAAACCGATCTGGGTCTGATCAAGCAATATTAAATCATCCGCATATAGATGTCTAGGCACCTGAGTGTTGCCTATTTTCGTAGGAAAGGATCTGATTTTAGATTGGGACTCTTTGAAATCTCCTAGGAATGATATGAACAAAGCAGGGGCCAGGGGACATCCCTGTTTTACTCCTCGAAAAGTCGGGATAGAGTTAGACGTTAGACCTTGATTATTTAGGCGTACTTTTATACTGGTTTCGGAGTGAAGTTTGATTATTGGGTCCAAAATGGTCGCAGGACATTTCCAACACTTAAGTTTGGACCATAGTTTGGATCTGTTCACTCTGTCAAAAGCAGCCGACAGATCAACGAACGCTAGGTAAATCCGTGGAGATCCAATCATAACTCTGTCTTTGAGTAAGTTCAAGCACAGAATATTTGCACTCGTACTCGCATTTTTTTGAAATCCAGTTTGGAGAAAATCTGAACAGCCAGCAGTAGCTGCCCATTTGCGAAAATGGTTCAGTAGGATTGTAGCAAAAACTTTTCCAATGGCATCTAACAAGGCTATTGGCCTGTAATTCGAGGGATCGTCTCTGGCTCCCTTTTTAAAGATCGGAACGATCAAAGCTTTTGACCATGAGTCCGGAATGATTTTACTTTCTCGGCATACTTTAAAAATTGAGCAGATAAGGTTCGCCCATTCCTCTGGATTTTGTTTAAGGTCGCAGTTCGCGAGCCCGTCGGGGCCCGGGGCTCTCGATGGTTTCAATTTCAAAATAATTGATTTGATTTCGTCGATTTCTATCTGGTCGATCCAGGCTGAATCTTTTTGTTGTTCTGGTTCGTAGGTGTTTCCTTTCACTGGCTCGAACAGTTTTCGAAAATGGTCGGTCCATTTAGCTTCTGTAACTGGGTTTATCATCTGCGAGTTTTGAAGTTTATTCGATTTATTGATTAACGACCAAAAGTCGCGGGGTTTTTTGTTTATCAGAGCCTTCAACATCGCCTCGGTGTCAGATTGGTAAAGTAACTCTCTAGAATTTCTCAGCCATTGTTTATAATGTCTTGTTTCTACGGCAAGGTTTTCCCAGAGTGCCGGCTGATTCTTAGTTACTGCGTCTCTCTTTAGTTTTCTTATAGATCGACGTTTGGTGACTAAGACTGTGTTGTATTCATGGGTGTGCTGAGTGGGAGAATGATTACTGATTTTTCTCGGTTTCTTAAACGGAAGAAGAAGCGGAATGTAACTCAATCTTGCCAAGTCCATTCTAGATGTAGGATCAGACATTTGGATGGAAAATAGGTCATCGACTTTTTGGACATCAGAATCAATCATACGTAAGCGGGTGTTTTGAGAATTCGTCTCAATGGCGGTGTCATAGTATTGAGGTGTAGGACGATTGCTTTTGCAGGAAACATTGAGTAGATTGTGGTCACTATACTTTGTTTTAATGACTTCAAAGGCAGTTATATTGTAAAAAACTGATTCAGAGGCAAAGATGTAGTCGAGGGTAGTAGAGGACCCACCGCGTTCCCAAGTCGGAATCAGCAAATTTTGCTGCGTAACAGTGGCCGCATTCAACAGGTTTCTGGATTTCATGATGGTGTTCCACGCCAGACCTCTAGTTGAAGCAGAGGATTTTACCGAGTCATATCCATCTGGCTTGCTAGATGGTAGGCAGTTTGCGTTCAGGTTGCCGCAAATCAGAATGTTTGGAGATTTGTATTTGATTGCGATCTCGTCGATGATGTTTGCCACTTTATCGCACATGTTCACGGTAGAGATCTTTTGCGGATTCCAATACATGTTTATGATAGCTACCCGCTCTGCTGTATTTGAGTTGTAAAAAGCAGATGTAGAATTCCATGTGGTCATCACAGCCAGAATTTCATAGCTACAGGTTATAACTTCTGTGATGGTTATGCCAGATCCTGTTTTAATCGCTGTCAGTAAACCAGAAGAAGGACGGCCCAGGGGACCTTTAAATGCCGGGGAGATTTCGATGTAATAGCCATCTAAATCAGGTTTTTCCTGAAGCCACGTTTCCTGAAGGCATATGATGTCGTGTAAGCCAAGATCATGCGAGTCAGGCCTAGTGAGATGCACGTGCCCTCTGGTGTTCCAGGATGCTATACTTATGGTATCACTCGCGTCTGTTGAGTATGCTGAGTTGGGGGAGTGTTTCTTCGTCAATGTCCCCCCAGATGGTTGCTATCTTTTGTCTCCTGATGTTAGGATAGAGCGGAATCAGGTCCATTTGCTTTCCTTTGGAGTTTTTTCGGAAGCGATTGGAGACCGATCTGCATATTTCTCTATGGCTTTTCGAATAGGTACCGACAATCTCTCGTCTTGGATATGACTTCGATGGCTTGTCGAGTAGAATTGTTTACGTTCGTAATCTTGTTTGGTCTTGTCGTCCTCTCTGTAGGCTGTTTTCTCGCCTCTCCTTATGGTATGTCTTGAACAAGCATTTGGAGTGGAGCCATATGGTATAGAACCGTTGGTTTTTTGGGGTTTATTGGTAATTGGACGTGGACTTCTTTCCCTTCTCGTTGCTCCGTACAGGTCTTCTGTTCGGGATTTATATCTATAATATCTTCTTGGAGAATGAGTGTCTTTTTCTTTTTGCCGATCGTTTCGGGTTGAAGATGTCATCTCATAGAGGTTAAAACCCAGGTGGGCGAGCTCCCCATATATTTCTTGTGAGAGTTCGACCATCGCATGGGATTTAATGTGGAGAAAGGCTTTTGCTTTATTCATTCTGTGATAAGGCTCAATAAGGGTAAAGTCGTCTGATTTTAGATTCTTCAGAAATTTCACCTTTTTTAATGTTTTAAGGACTGTATTTCTGTTCAGAATCATATAATGGTCACTGGTGCTTTTTTGCTCAATTTTGAAGAGACGGGTCAATTCTAGACACCGGCCACTGGCGCTTGTATGTTCCTTCCTTGGGTGGGTCACAGGAGGTGTTCTTCTGTTTGATCGATCTCTCTTAAGAGATGAATGTGCACCGTTTTGAGTGTTACCACTCAGCTTTCATTTTCATTGCCATGAATGGCCATACCAGTGTGGCAGATGGGGTACCCCGGGGGGAACGCGAGCTGGCTTGGGCATAGTGCGCCGCAGGGGGATACAAAAGGTGGTAGGGAAGGTTCAGGAGCAAGCAACAGTTGGACGAGCGTTTGTCCAGGTTGCCGCTCCCGAGCATTCCCTGCGTTGGGCCTTGTTTCATAATGGCATTGAGGTAGGGCGTATAGTTAAGGAATGAATTTGGCGTGCGGGCAGTTTTTAAGATAAAGATTACATATATTTATAAGTATAGATATTAGTTCTGGAGTGCTGTAATAAAATCACCTCCCCCTACCGTTGTCGGTGCCACATCGCGGTGCCCGGCACACAACACACACTCATCAGGAGTGTCGCAGGCTCATCCGGTCTGTTTGTAGGCAGTGCGGCAGCTGCTGGCCCATTTTGGGCGGTCAGGTCCCTGGTGGGTCCGGAGGGGGACCTTTTTTTGCACCATGTGATTTTCACCCAGTGGGAGGGGCGGGATATGGACAAAAAGGCCTGTAACAGGGAGTCTTGGTAGCCTGTGGGTTTCAAGGCTGCGCACCGACAACGTAGGCACAGCAGTGCAGTACCATTTGTGCGCCACCGGTGGCAGTGTGGAGCCCTTAAAGGGCAGCACACGTTTGGGCAGGGATTTGTCGTGTGGGCTGAGAAGCTGCACAGCAGGGTACATAGCATTTTACCCTGCTAGGAGATAATTAGCGGGGTGTGTGGGGGAGAGGGTCAAAAGAATTTAAATATAAAAAAATAAATGTTCAAATTTCGTGGGCAAGGATTTATTATTATAGGAGTGTGGGGGTCATGATCCCCTGCCATTCACTGCTTGTAAGGAACATTTCCTTGTCCTCAAGGGGTCGGTGCCTGCAGGCCATTGGGGTTATATTATAATTCAAGAGAGTCCCACAGGTTTGCAGGAGGAAGCCAGGTACTGCTTCAACAGATATATTCAGGTCAGGCTCCGCAGAGAGTTACTATCAAGGTGTGGGTGTGCCAGCTTAGTTGGAGGGACAGCAGCATTAATTTGAATTAATTTTAGGTGCTGAAGATGGCAGGAAAGGGATCTGAAAGTAAGGGCTTGGTGGACGCCCAGGCATTGAGGGAGGCTCTGAGTATCATTAGCAGGGAAACTAAAGCCCAGCTGCAAAGGGCAGTGGGAGAACTTACAGGGGAGAGGGGGGCTGTGGAGGGTAGGCCTCAGCACAGAGCAGCAGCAGATGGTGCCCTCGCTGCGGTGGTGGCTTGTAGCCCATCAGCAGGAAGTGGGGTATGGGACAAAGGGGTCAAAAGGAGCAGGCGGGAGGTACCTAGGAGAGCGTCCAGGATTGGGGGGGAGGTAGATGAAGGGTCAGGCAGTGGGTCGGGAACTAAAGGTCTGGGGCCATAGGTGGGCATGAAGCAGGTTAGAGGCGGCTCGGACCCAAGAGGGCTAACTGTGCAGAAGGGCAGAGGAGGTAAATACCTGCAAAAGAGTGCAGGTGGAAGGAGGAGGGACCGGTCCCTGTCGGTTAGTGAGGTAAGGGTAAGGTGCGGAATGACCTCCCCACCTTGGAGGGTGTTAGGCAGAGGCCATAGTATGGCCCCCGTGGTTCCTGAGGAGGCGGCAGGAGAGGGCTTGAGAACGGCCCCTCCGGTAGAATGCAGAGAGCAGACTAGAGGGCGTTGCATGGTCCCTAGCACGGAGGAGCAAAGGGTGGAGGAGAGAACCCATCACCCAAGAAGAGAGGAGCAAGCAGGGGTCGTCACGGCCCCGCTGAGAAGACATCAATGGAGCGGCAGGGCGGAGGCCCCGACCTCACTGGAAGAGGAGCTGCCCGGCCCAAGCGTGCGCTCCCAACAATAATGTTATTTCATTGGGGATGATGGAGGAAGAGAATGTTGGACAGTGGGAGGATGAAGAGCAAAATGGTTCATGAGGGAGGGAAAGAGTAAGAAGGGGTCTAAGGTTTGAAAGGGAAGGTCAGGTTCGGCGGGCAGAAGTGCAAGAGGATGGCTTGGAAATTGGTTAGGGGAGTCTGCTGAGGTTTTTTGTACCCGCAGCAGGAGCCCAGTGAGGAAAGAGATGAGGAGTGTCGGAGTGGAGGCCAGGATGCCGCAGCTAGGTGACGGCGGGGCAGAAAGAGGTGAGCGGGAATGGAAGTGGTCTGCAGCTAGCACAGGTCGGGCACGAGGTGGGGGACATGCAGGGAGGGAGCTGGGGCACAGGGGTTAGGTGGGGAAACAGGGTTTCGGACCACAGCGACCTTGGAGTGGGAGACAAGTGTATCCTCGGTGGAAGTACAAACTGACAAGGTGGACGAGCCAGTGGCTCCAGAGGTAATGCAGGTTCCTAAGGAGAAGGCTGCGGAAGGTACAGGGAAGCAGTGGTTAATGTGTTTAACAGGCAGTCAGCAAAAGACTAGAGGGTGGGTAGATTAATGAGGCAATTTGTACTAGATTGTATGAAGTGGAATGTGGTGTTTAGAGCAACGCACATGCCAGGGAAGGATAATGGCATTGCTGATACATTATCTCATTTTTAGTGGCAGAGATTCTAGGAGCGGACTGGAGCGGCCATCAGATCCTGGAGGAGCTGTGGCGGCTAGGTAAATGAGAGCACTGTCCTTAGTGGGGGATTCACTAGCCCCGGCATCTAGGACAGCATACAAAAGGGCATGGTCAGAATTTATAAGGGGGGAGCGTGCAGCTGGAAGGGCAGGGTGGACGCAGAGGAGAGAAGAAGGGAGGATGTGATTAACTTTCTACTGGTGTGTATGGACAAGGGCTGGTCGAGGGCAACAATAACGGGGAAACTGGCAGGCATTGCTTTTTACAGGAAATGGTTCTGGGGCTTTCAGCCAAGTGGCGGAGAGATGGCATGTAGAATGTTGGAAGGTTGGGCAAGATAGAACAGGAGGGAAAAGGACAGCAGGAGACCGATATCAGCGGCCATGTTGGTTAGGTTATGTAAGGCTTTAGAGGGGGTGTGCTGGACAGCATGGGAGGGGGACATGTTTTCAACATGATTCACTTGGTGTTTCTTTGGGGCATTTAGGGTGTCCGAGCTGGTGGGGGAGAAGTGGGGAAGGAGGTCTAAGGTTGGGGGATGTTCATTTCTCAGAGTTCGGTGTGGATATTAAAATAGGAAGTTCGAAGACGGACCAGAAAGGAAAAGGCTGTGAGTTGCTTCTGGATAGGGGCAGTAAGAAGTTGTGCCCAGTGAGGATAAGATTATCTTGGAAGGAGACATGTGGGGAAGAGAAGGGTTGGTCTTTCAGCACGAGGACGGGTCGGCAGTGTCGGCAGCACAAGTATTGGGAGTTATGAGGAGGGCTTTGGTGGCCTTGGGGGAGAGAGCAGAGGTTTTTGGAACTCATTCTTTCAGGATGGGGAAGGCATCGGAGGGTAGCAGGATGGGGCCATCAGAGAAGAAGGTTAAAAGTCTGGGGTGCTGGAGGTCGGGAAAGTACAAGGGGTACATCAGAGAGTTTGGGAAAGGGGCCGGTTAGGAACTTTGACAAGTGTAGTGGGTGGGGAGGTTAAAGGGGGGGTTGGAAATGGTGGACAGAAAATCACAACAATTTTTCTTTTGCAGATGGGGCACGGAGGAGTGGTGAGTTGCCACGGATATGGATTTGTGGACATTCAATTGTAAAATGGGCAGGGAAGGAGATGGAAAAAAGGATTTTTGGGACAGAACTGGGTTGCAGCTACAACATTGCATTAGTGAGATGGTCGGGGGTAGGGGGGCTTAGGTGGGACCAACTGCTGCCCATGTTGTCGGGATTGAGGGAGTGCCATGGGGTTCTGGAAGGAATAATTGTACATGCAGGGGAGAATTACTTAGTCAGAGACACAGGAGTATCATTGTTAGGCAAGATGAAAAGGGATCTTAGCTGGTTAAGGGAAATATGGCCCAGGGTAAGGTTGGTTTGTACAAAGTTATTGCCGAGGAGAGTTTGGAGGGGGCGGTGAATGACGGGGCAGTGGAAAGGACAAGAAAGAAGATTAACAGGGAGATCGGGAAGTTTTGTAGTACTGTGGGGGTGCAAGTGCTGGAGCATCAGGAGATAATTTATGAGGATTTTTTAGTTTTTCAGGCGGACGGAGTGCATCTCTCGGTATACGGAAACAGTTATTATTTAATGGACGCTATGTTGGCAGTGGAAGACATAATAAAAAGTTGGGAATAGAGGAAAACCTAGGTTAGGGGGTGGGGCAGAAAGAACATCTCAGGGGAGGGTTTTTCGGGTGCCGGGGACATGGCTGTTTGGAGGAGGGGTGGGGGATGCACAATGGGGTTCTAGCGCGGTAAAGGAAGAGGGTGGCGCTGTTTGCATGAACGGGCTACCCCGTGGGTACAAAGAGGGGGAACGGGTATTGAAGAAGGAGGGGCGTGGCCTCAGGAAGAAGATGGGAGAAAGCGGGAATGAAGGTTGAGAGGATTTTAAGGAGACGTAAGGGAGCAAAGGATAGGAAGGAAGGAATTTGAAATGCTTTAATTATTTCATTGTGCGGGAATGGAAACTGTTTATTTATTTAATTGTTTGGCAATTTGTTAAAACAGATATGTTAGTCTTTAAGGCCAGGGAGCCAGGTTAGCGTTTATTTGTGAGCTGTGGCCTGTCACATTAAAGCAACCTTTTCCACTTAAAAGCAAGTCTGGGTATTTTTGTGCAGTAAGCCCAAAGGCCAGGTGTTTGTGGCTACTTTATGCATTTGACTGCGATAATATGGAAGTGATGAAAGGTAGGCGTTCAATTGCTTGTACTAAGAGCAAATAGAGGCTTTGCTTTTTCATCTGTGTATTTAGGAGTTTGTGTACAAGCGAAGCAACAATGAGAATTCGCATGAGACGCACGAATAATGATTCATTTCTCTTATGCGAGGCACACATATATTACTAATAGTTATGTAAGGTTTAAAATCGGAGATGTTCCCCTCCAAAGCATCAGTAGATATAAATATGGCACCAGGGATAAGGCTACTTTACACAAGACGTGCATATATGGGCAAGTGCATAGCCGACTCAAACATGAAAGGAAAATGCAAATACTTTTAGCAATTCATTCCTACTTGGGATTTGAGATACTGCAAAGTAAAGCCTCCCTGTTTTGGGAGGTTGCTTGTCTTCACAATTCTAAAAGCTTCCATAGACTTAAGAAAGACAAATAACATTAGTTTCTTTACACAACAAAGCTGTATTGTCTTGACAAAATGCAAGCACTGTGATGTTTTCTTGTATAAATTGTACAGACATTTCTGCTTAATTCATTGGTCTGACATAGTTTGCGCACCCACAAGAGCTGAATGCATCAGCTCACTCAGACAACAATCATTTGCTGAGTTTTGCATCCAATGTATTTACCCCTGAGGAAGGCTCCGGATTTCTTCCACTGTAGAGCTGAAACATGTAGGCATAACTAAGAAGTGCAAAATACATGCACTTGTGTTTTAGTTTCATAGAATACATAGGAGCACACACCTTTATGATACATTGATATGCAAGTGATAGGCCAAAATAATGTCAGAGCATTGTGTTGTTCTATGTTGTGAATAGCCTATTGAGTGAGTGTTTAGCATAGCTTAGTGTGATCTAAAATGGTTTTCTGTGCCAATGGCACTGTTCAAACCGGTGAAGGTGATGCCTTCTAATCATTGCCCGTAGGATACCACAGGAACGCCCCGAGCCGCGCAGTGTCGTAGACGCTGGTTATCATCAGGCTAAACGCCCCGAGCCGCTTTGCTTTACAGACGCTGGCTCACACCAGGTCAGAATTTCCTGAATACCACCAATAATGCATGTTAACAATAACACGATAGACAGTCAGACACTGGAGGAGAAGGGCTAGACAATATAGTATTTAAAAAGCACATAGATAATAACACTGGATGTGCACCTGGAAAGAGAACGGATTAGAGCTAGCATGAGGATCATATACCATACGGTGATAACGCAGACAGTTGCTTAATACATGATCATACTGATCACGCAACAAGAAAAAAGTGATGGTAGAGGCGCACACCATGATATCTAACATTGAAACACTTTTCGTTTTGAATAACATGTTGAAGGTTGCTGATGCTTTAGTTATGACTTTTCTTATGTCTTGCTTTGTTTTTATGTTGTTTCCTGTATGTGGCTAGCCTGTTCATGATTTTCATCAAACCTAAATGCACATACAAAAAACGTATTAATAATATTTTGTCGGAATCGATATGCAGTGTAATATAGATTGGACATAGATTGGATAAGGCCCTGATGAAGGATTATAATATCCGAAATGCATTGGCCATTTTTTGATGTTTGCTTACAAAGGAACCAGGAAGCAACTATTCTTTTTATAATTTGAAAAATTCTAATTTGAAGAATTAAATTAAAATTTGGATCATTTACTTGAAAACAGAAAAGGACTCAAGCATTCATTGTAATTATTTTCGAAACTATTTATAATCCCCAGTGGGAATTAAGGGTGTACGGCCCACACCGAAGGCAATTAGCCTAGGTCTCTTTTCTCTGTCCATAATTTTGTGCCCAACACGTTGGCACATTTTTGTGGGCTGCACCCCATAAACAAATGAATTTGTGATTAATCAATATCTTCTAACAAACAAGCAATTTGAACCAAGCAGTGCCCGCTCATTTCCTAATTTACACTGTACAAAACACTACCATAAATACGTAAATGAAATGTGTGTGTTTTCCAGTAAAACTAGAATGTACAGAGATCAGGAGACACACACACACTCACTAACTCTCTCACATTCTGTCTTTCTCTCTCTCTCTTCCTCAATTCTAGAGAGCGCCAACAGGCTCTCAGTTTAGGAACCGCATAGTGGTCAGAACAGCACAACATGGAATGTTCTAGTTATACACTGCACATTTATACAGGGAATACATAGCTAATATAATAACTGTCCTGGGCTAACATATAAACACAGCCTCCTCTAGTACATTGTTCCATTACCTGTCGGTATTGAGAAGAAATATACAACAAAGACATTAAATTAGTAATTTACATTTTATAGGCAATCACTATTTAGTGATATAAGATTGACACTGACTTGCTACATGTAATTCAACAAAATGTATTAAAGGCAGGTTTCCTCATTAAGGCCAAGATGTGTTCAGCTTTCAAGAATACCGGAACTGTCCTTGTGACAGCGATGCATTAATTATTGGCTTTGACAATAGCGATAGAGGGGTGACCCAATAACACAATATTTCACTATTTTGCGGGGCATGTTGTAGGATTGTATGACCAAATAGCCATTTCTTAGCTTTACTGCTAGAATTGCAGGCTAAGTCCTGTTTCCCAGGATTTGAAGATTGAATGGAACATCTTCTGTTGGTGATTTTACCTGAGATGGGAGATTGACACTTTTCAGGCTTTGCAATGGTTCTTCCAATAATGCGATTAGCTTGTGCTGCTGTATTTAACAACATATTTTAAAATTATGTAAGTGTAGTAAAATAGGGCAAATATGTGTAATGATGTCCCTGTGAAGCATAGTTGAGGTGTGGGGCAGACCAACAGTGCTTGTGTAAAGTGTCATATTGTACCTTTCGCAGTTCTCTCCAGTTGTAAATCCCTTGCAATTTAGACAGGCCCCGGTCCTAGGGTCGCAGAGCTCAGCATTGCCATTACAGGCACAGACTCGACAGATGGGAAATCCGAAATATCCAGAAAGACACTGATCACAACGGCGGCCCTGGGTCTCTGGCCCGCATGAGCATTGCCCGGTCACTGAATCACACGTGCTGCTGGTTGAACCCTGATCATGACAGTCGCATACTAGGAGAAAGGAAATAATTTTAAAAGAAGGTTAGTAATATAACAGAGAATGGTTTTCATATATGTGGACAATAGTTCTACCAATTTATCTATGTGTTTATCACGAGTTGAAAAAAGAAAATATAATTTTAAAGTATTTACAATATAACCGTTGTGAGGCTTCAATTCTACAGTCTTCCAGAAACAATCTACCTTGGGATGTGTTTATGTCACACTCGCTACCACTGTCAATGTAACATTTTGGCGCTGGCTCCTGCTTGCATTTTATCAATTAAACAAATCCACATTCTAACCTTAATCGTTATACCAACATTAACTATGCTGATCAAACACGAGTGGGGTTTGAGTGGGGATAGTTGTTGGAGACTGTTCTCACAACATTTTGAAGCGAGCAAGCTTAAGAACGAGGTGTCGTCTTGTGCTGAATAAATTAACAAACACATAACTCCATGTATTCAGTAAATAATGAACCAAGGCATTGTAGTGCTCAAGAAAATCAGTACTCCGGTCTCCAACACGAAACCCCGAGGAACCTATGTGACCTTTTTAAATGAATGACACCAAGGAAATTGAACAGTGGATGGTTCTAGTATGGGGCTCAGAAATGTGCGTCATACAACGAAAACACCAAATGGACAAAGATCACTGAAAATCCCTACGTTTCTCATTGCAGGTGATGGAAAAACAGGCTTACTATAGAAATACATTAAGCGCAAATCTGAAAACAATCACAGAATTAGCAATTAGGGCTGAGCTCATTGGGCTGTTGAAAAGTAAAACTCATTTGGGTTTTCAGAATATGCCAGTAGTATGCAAATAATATCCACTAACATTTATTAACATTTATTATGACCAAAGGTTCCTCACAGATATTAATGAGGGCTAATTGTATATGGAGAGAAGTGGGGAATGAAGGTGTAAAAGCAAGGCGTAATGGTTTCACGCATTCATTTTCCTCTCTATTGCTTTTTCATTTGCTTTAAAGGTGGAGATGGGACAGAAAGCCGTGTTAAGATCTCTGCCGTGCTTACCTCCGCCGTCTTGGTAGTAAATTAGCTTTGAGCGGGTTGAATCCTATGGAATCTGCCTCCATTTAGCACCTGCTAAAAGCAGGCATCTCCTATAGGAATCCATTAGTAAACGCTTTCCACAAGTGTACGTAGCAGGTGGCATTTACAATTTCAACAAAACAGAGTAAAAGTGACGATTAAAGGTGATTTCACCTGGCTTCATTCTACACCTCTACACTCTGCTTTGTCCAGAGGAAGATTGTGAAGGCGAAACACGTGTCAGCTTTGTCCTAAGGCTAAATACAACCCAGATACATTGTATGTGTCTTGACAGCACAGTGTGATTGTGCTTCTTTTGTTTTAAGTGTTACTTAGGTCTATTGGGGCATGGGGACCTTGCCCACACAATTACACACAGCTGTTCAATTTGCATTCTACTAATGTAAAATGTTCTCCGTATTTTCTTTTTCACGTGCACAGCTGGGTCAACGCTAAGAATTGCCTCAATAATGTTATTTTTTTTAGCGGTTGTACATTAGACAAACTCTACCTTAAATCGGAATCAACAGAATAATTCATTAAACCAACAGCATTTCAACAGTCCCAAAAGCATAGTATGAACTCTAAGTAATCAAAATCCTATCAAAATCATTCTTAGTTTATACATGGATTTATCTTAAGTAAATCTTAGATCACCAAATGCATCCCTGCAAATGGTTAATCGAAGGTGTTTCACCGTGTAAACCTATACGTCTCTAGCCTTAGACATTGCCTGGAGACTTAATCCTCTGGAAATTTCTGCTTGGAGAAGTCTAACTACATACACTTGATAAAAAGCATTATGCAGTTTCCAGGAGCAACCAACTGCAACTTGTTCTTATTGATGTGGTATTAGATCAGTACCGATATCACAGTATTATGACTGATCCAATCAATTACCAAAGGCTTTTTCGAACAGCCGACCAACATGGCTCTCACTGCATAAATTCTAGACCAAACAAGAGCCTGAATGTCTTATTGAAATACACTTTCAAACAAAAAAGGTTAACATCTTCAAACTAAACGGGTAATCTGACATCATCTTAATCACGTGCACATGACTGTTAATGCTCAATTGTAAATTCAATTAAAATGAGAGACATCAGCTTCAGGCAGAGGAAGCACCTCTCAAGACAATATCTAGAAGCCAAGTCTACATCCAGTGTTTGCAGTGCTTCCTTGCAAAAATTATACATTCGATCTTAGTTTGCTTAATATGCAGGGATTTTCATTTCATCTGAACTTTCCTGATCCAGGGGCATGACTGCAGTTAACAGCTCCCTTTAACAGATGCTACCCTCAAATATAACTGCCTGTCATCCTCAGTCTAGTGACAAGTAAGGCCAATGTTCTTCATTAAACCTCCCTACAGCTCCCTTTATAAATTAAATAATACGGTTAATCATGGCCTGCTATCATACCATGAATGTTGCAGGCACCAGCTCCATCTCAGATGCAATGCCCACACACACACACATCTTCCTGTGAAAGGAAAAGGGAAACCAATCTAAAGGATGAGCTTAAAACCCCATTACATCCCTGAAGTTGT
The DNA here is from genome assembly GCF_040938575.1 of Ambystoma mexicanum. Lineage (NCBI taxonomy): Eukaryota > Metazoa > Chordata > Amphibia > Caudata > Ambystomatidae > Ambystoma > Ambystoma mexicanum. The sequence goes on from NC_090936.1 coordinate 666,383,201, forward strand.
TTAAGAAAACTCCATAAACAAAATCTTGGTCTGGAGGAGGCAAGGATGCTGACGTAGAGGTTCAAGTCTTGTTACTCCAGGTGTTCATGCAGAAGTGGCAAATGTGTTGCAAACATGCAGCCATTTTGAAAGAGGTTGAAATTTGACACATATCCAAGCTCTCTTATCCACTCCAGCAAGAACATCTTCAAATACACAAGTACCCGACAAATTTTATAAAATGGTGAATAGACATTTCTTTAAAGTACATTGTTTGTCTAAAACTCATTACAATTCCATGATTCTGCTTTTAAAACAAAAACAAAAACAATCAAAATGTAGATTCTGGAGTGTGAGCCTGTGCATTGCCTTAATATATAATCACAATGAATCCTTTTCCTGAAGCTGTTTAGAAGATTAAGAACATCAGCTTGTCCTGAAAAAGTTAAATGGCTAACACATTCTTAAGACGTGGACTCTAAAAGAGAAGAAAATATACTCTGGTTCTCACAATTTAAACATTGTGGAGCAGATGGTATAAAGAGGAAATTAGAGCATTGCACTCAATAGTGTAGAGTGTGATGAATCCTGTGAAAGCATCACTAAATCCCGGAGTTGGCCTCCTTTTGTATGGCCTGGGAAAGGCAGCCACTACCTGATCCTGCCCCTAAGGGTAGTATTATGAAGGAGGATCATATGGGAGGAAAAACATATCGGGGGAAGTGGAAACTCCATTAACACATGATTCTTCCTATCACCCGGAAAGACTAATGGCGTGTTGCAAAGTGGAGCCAAGTAGTGTAACCGCTAATATTCACATAACAACTCCTGTTTCTGACAAACTCAATTCCAACAATCATTTGAAAGCATAAAGCCTTGGAAAGCTTAATAACAATATGGACTTAAATTCCCATAATACCTATGATACTGGGATGAAGAAGAGGAGAGAGGAGTCAGTGTGGAACAGAAACAACCTTGAGCTGGAGATGCAGACTAGCTGTTTGAAGAATCATCAGATGTGTGGAAGTAGATGAGGTGGTCACAGTTTGGAGGAAGGAGAAGGAGCAGAAAGCCACAGAGGATGCAGAGCCGGAGACGAACGCCAAAACAGAGTCACATTGGCGAGCCATGCTGGAGGAGGATGACGCTCACAGGCATCTGCCTGGAGGAGTCACGTACAGGAGGAGAAAGTCTGCTGTGAAAGTCAGCCACTGCAGGACCGGATGAGATGCGGCCTTGCAGAACGGCAATTGGCGGAGGTGCGAGTGACCAACGCAGGAACCAAGAGAGGCTCTGTGTGAGCGAGGGAATCTATCTTGATAACGGTTCTTCGTTATCAATACACGTTAAACTGGTGAGTCAACCAAATGGAGTTGGGGTCCGTGGAATGTGTTATAAAGTTGAAGGACACTTGAGGAAGCAATTTGAATACCGACCAAGTAGAAAAGAAGGGCAACAAGGGGTACAATTTCCCTCACATGAGATGTCAGTTTGGGCAAACCTGAAACCTGCATTGCCACCAGTCAAGAGACTTTGAAGAAGAGACAGAAAGGCAAAGAGGGTGTAATTCTCCTCCCGTGAGATATCAGTTTGGGGAAACTCAGAACCCACATTGCCATAAGCAAAGAACTGTGCAAATACTGTACAATTCTCCTCATATGGGATGTCAGTGTGAAGAAACATGGAACAAATATTGCCAAAGTAGAGAGACATTAACAGTTGTGAAAAGTAGAAACCATTACTGGCAGGCGAGTGAACTATGAAAGGAACAGTTGTGTCAAATAGAAACCATTTGTGGCAGGCTAGTAAACCAGCATAAGAGTAGTTATGTGAAGTGGAAATCATTCCTGGCAGGGGAGTAAACCAGGAAAGAAACAGTTGTGTAAAGGAGAAAACATTGTCATTATAAACAGTATTGTGGAAAAAAAACATTTACCTTATCATCCTGAGAACCTATTGTACAACAAGAGACATTTGTTTTGCCATTCTGACAAAAGTATTCTATGAGAGAAACACGTACTTTAACACCCTAAGAAAAACCTCTATAAAAGAAACACTTGTATTAACATCTTGAGAAAAGTATTCCATGGAAAAGACCATTGTTACACCCTCCTAATTAATCATTTTGACATCTTGAGAAGAATATTTCATGAGGGAAACTGTTGCTTTGGTTTTGAACAAGTGTTCTTTGGAAGAGACATTTACTTTGGCAATTTGAGGAATGTGTTGGATGAAAGAGACATTTATCATTGAACTGAATAGACCACTGTTGGAACAGAACTCTTTCAAAAGACTTCCTGAATTGATTCATTCAGGGTAAGGGAGTCTAACCCATGACACAAGGATTGCTTTGTTGGAGATATACTTTTGAACCTTTGCACATTTCCATTGAACTGGAAACAGATATATGGACCTTACACATTTTGGTTGTATATGTTAGTTTCAGGGTCAGATATGATATGATATGGCATTTATAACGCGCCTATACACAAGAGTTTCATAGATATATTTGGACACCAATTTTCTTTAGCTTTAGTTTGATAGGTAGGAAAATTCTTGTTAGGATCGGGACAGATAGGTCTTTATCCTGCCCCCCTTTTATTTTTAATAAACATGACAAATGTTGAGAAAATTACAACTTTGTGTCCGTCTCTCATTCATGACTCCTCACAAGAGGTAGAGGCTTTCAGCTGCATCTTGCATTCCAAAAGTTATGAATGATTGAGGACAGACTTCCTGTGTCTGAATGCACGATCTTGGACTAGTGTCATTAAAAGCATGCCAGTAAGATTAGTTAATCAATTAACCGTATACAAAAGTATACACATTTCTACTGTCTGTGGTTTATGTGAAGGTTATAGCTTTCTCATACTAAATCAGTGGAACAGCGGAAGACTCTCCATGACAACTATGCATCGACCTTGTCAAAATGTAGGGTAAGTAAGAGCAGCGAGGTAGAATCGTTGTCGGCTCAGACATTCTGTTCAAAGAGATGGAAATCCCGCTACACAATCACATGTTTACAAATATAAAATATTGAAGCAGCAGCTTAAACATTTTTTACCAAATGAAAACTAGTTACTTCCACTCATCGGATAAAATGCAAGCTTCCATTCAGTCAAAAGCATGAGGGGCACTGTTTGCGATTGGGTAAATTATATTAGTCATTTATTTGGGGACCAATATGCAGTTCAAATGCAATTACCCAATGAAACTGCAAACTAATTTAGAAATTTGAATGCAGAAACCCTGACAGGGAAAATAAGGTGCCTTAAGCTCCCAAAAGTTTTGAACTGGAAGGCCTGAATAACGTTGTGCTTTTGACTGCCTTTGACCTTCTTGGAGTGGTGGGCCAGAGTGCTATTATTGCAATATAAGAACATATCTGTTGGTCTTTTTACTCGGAACACTCAGAAGGTCTCTTAAATAGTTCCTATTCAGAACAAAGACCCTCAATCTACACCTAATATTTATATAAATGTGGAGACAGTGCATGGTTCCCTCCTTCTCTGGGGGGTGTGGGGGGGGGGCTCTATGGCCTTGATCTACTCCTGTTTATCTGAAATCGTTAAACTAGGTAGGATCTTAGTGAGTCTGTGGTGGGCACTGAGCCATTGCAGAAGTATTGCTATAGTAATGATGTACTCATACATTATTCATTATTTCAAAACTATGATTATGCAAGTGGGAAAACATAATATGAAGTTCTCCTTGTCCATTAAGCAGGTGAGACTTCAGACTACCGTCGAGCACTCATACGTATGCCAACAGATGAACTAAAACCCTGGCACCTGATTAATTAAAAAAGAGCAAAGTACTTTGGCTTACATGCTAATACTAATTTTAGTAGCTGATAAGGGATCTTAAACCCATCTCTTTACTTACTGTGTGTTGCAGGAAGTTTCAATTTTATTTGGGGCTGAGGTTGTGTTTCACTTGGCCTGAGTGAATCTTTTAAAGTTAGAAGGCTAATTTTGGAAGGGAAAAGGCTGGGGGCCAGCTCTCCAATTGACCTAGTTACGGATCCACTGAGAACTGGCTGAATGATAATTGGAATGTATGAATATGTTGGTTTATTTGTGGCTGTGCAGGATTTTAGGCCAGCCAACACTTTATTTCTGTGCCCCGCCAGAAGCATGCCTGGTTTATGTCCCCTTATTTAGAATAAATACATGTGTAGCAAGGTTTGAGAATTCTGTCATTGGAGTGTCCCCCAGGAGTGTTGCTAGGTCTGGAAAAGATCCGCGGCTACTCTAATGTCAGGACTGTCGGGACTAGCTATCCTTCTGTTTGTAGCTCCTGAGCTGCTATCCGGGGCCACAACCAAAAGACCTGGGGCTATAGCCCCTCTAGAACTCCCCTAGCAATGCCCCTAGACTGTCCACTTCACAAATTGGGGGCAGGGAGTTGCCCAGAACATTGCATGCTGAAGATCGAAAGACAAGCAGAGTAGCATTTAGTGAAGACGTTTCTAAAAATAGTAAAGTCTTCTGCACCTCAAACACAAATCCCTGAGGTACCCGGTATAGGGGCCAGAAGGTTGTATTTACTCATATGGCGCTATCAGCTTAATGCTTATGACGTATGTTGTGCCCAGAAGAGCAGGGAGTGCAGAGTGTGTGGTTGGGAGACTGGGTCCCTATGACTTTTGTTTATAGTTTTGAGCCAATTAAGTGACATTATTAGGTTGAAGATATCATATCCTTCCATGAATAGATAGAACATTTTTAAACTGAATGGTGCAATCTGATTAAAGGATGGGCAGCCAAATGCGTTACGTTTTGTGGTTACTTAATATTTGGAAGAACATTTATAATAACCGACTATTTGCTGGAGTCAGAGAATTTTTTGGGGGCTCTTAGGTTTGCTTTTGTGACTTGTGATGGACTGTTTCACCATATCAAATGTAGTAAGATGTAGTTTTCGATTATTTTATTTATTTATGGCGATACTTCATGTGATTGTGATATTGTGATATAGGATGAAAAGGCATGGCAGCCCATTGGGTATATAAGTGCTCTACTGACGAGAACATCAAGAGTGGGGAAGCACCAAACAAATACAAATGAAACAGACCATATTAGAGGAGGAGTGCCATGACTTTTTCCTGGAAGCCAGTAGCTTATTAATGTTGTGAGTATCCCCGGGAGAGCATTCCAATGTTTTGCTTCCATGACCCAGCTAGAGTAACCAAAAGCCATGGTCAATGTAAACCAATTTTCTTTTTTTTTTGTATTGTGTTACAGTCGATATAAATATAACAATTTTGACTTTTCACAGGATTTTCTAATTACAGTATAAAAATAATAAATACATGAGATCAAACAAATTACATTCTTAAAATATACAGTTTCATACAAGAGTAAAACAGAAACAAAAAGAAAAAATTAAAAGGAACAAAAAGGAAGGAGAAGAAGAATCATTTCACATAATTCACCCTTCATTTCATATGATTACTGAGCTCACGTAAAAAGGTCATCACCACCCAGGTTAGTAGACTTTCATGACCAGAGCTAAGACGATCCCAAAAGGATTGGGTCTCCAACCACCAAATCTTATCCACAAACTTAGCAAACTTTTGCACTCCATGCAAACGAGTGCCTGGACATTCAATGAGAACATGATGTAAGGTCTCCACACATGCATCGGCACAACGTTGGCATATACTGTCACTGTAGATTTCCTTATGCCTGGAATGAAGAATTTCCCTCGTGGATAAGATGTTCATGCGAAATCTAAGAAACATTAGGAAATCACCCCAAGTAACCTTGCAAGACACCCAGTTGTTAATCGTGGAGGGAGTGGGAGGGTGACCATTTTTTGGATCTCATTTCAGTGATTGTAGCTATCCAATCCTTTCTTTTAATTCTTTTTTTGACATACATTAGATTATCGTACAAATCACTCGTTTTTGCAATCACAGGAGATCAAAATATCCTTTGAATATGCAATAAGACCTGCTAGGAACCGATTCCCCTCTATCAGAAGCTCTATATTGAGGTCCCCATAAAGAGTATTTTCTTGCGGGGAGCTAATAAGTTTAAAATGTGGACACTATTCTCCACTCAACATGATAGCGCAGGCAGAGGAGACCAAGTTCATACCTCAAGGAAGCCATAGGAAGAGATTGCAGAAGGAAAAGAGCACTTTTCCATAATAGACCTTCCAGTCTCTCCCAATTAATTGTAGTAATTGCTGGGAGTACATCTATGCCGTAAGTCAGAACTGGGATGATTTTAATGGCACAGAATTTTAAGAGAGGCTTAATTGAAAACTTGCAATACGTTGCACTCAATTTCTTCATCTGACTCCCAAGGTTAGTCAACTTCTCTTTGAGAATGCCCTCTATATACTCCCTTGATGGAAAGGAGTGGATGTTAAACCCCAAATATAGGACCTCCTTGTCTTTAGAGATGACTTGACCAGACATTTTCCATATAAAGTAGGGTAGTGAGGGGGTGTTTAAATGTTACTATTTTAGATTTGGCCTGATTGATCTTTAAGTTATTCGCCCTTGCATAATTGCCCAGTACATCCAGTAATCTCTGTAGTCCTAGGGGGGTATAATCCAGTAGCATGATGTCGTCTGCATATGCAATCTAATTCAACCTCTCCTTACTAACCATAGGACTAGAGAGTCCCTTCCCTTGCATGTCAATAGCCAAATTCGCTAGGTATAAATTAAATAGAGATACATTTCCTCTGGCATCAAGCCTTAGCCTCAGAGTGGAATGATTGTGTAGCTGTACTATAATGGATAGAAGAGATTACGGGATGCCCCACCGCCTCAATTTCCCCCAATGACATTCTCTATTTACGGTATTGAAAGCCTCAGACAAGTCAACCCAGACCCCGAACAGTTAACAGGCCCCTTAACAATTTTCAAGAAGACATTAAAGAAAATATTTGACCACAGAACATCATTAGATTTAAAGATCTGGTTAGTAAGGCCATTTGGTCCTGAGGCCATTGATCCTGATGCTTTCTCAATGGCCTCCTTTACTAAGTCACTACTAAGATTAAACCCCCAACAACTCGAGCTCTGGCCCTGGTCCTGAATGTCACCCTCCGGACCATATAGATCAGAAAAATGTTTCACCCATTCAGATTCCTGCATAGCAGTACTTTGAATGGACACCTGTCTCTGCTCTCTCCTGTTTACAATTGCCCAGAGGTTTCCCTAGTTATGGTCCCTAGGGCTCTTGGCATTTGTTTGCCATCATTCTGTAATCTAATATGTCTATGTGATTTGGACCAATGATTATAGTTTTGTCGTATCCTTCTTCTCTCTACACTCAACTCCTCCTTGTTCAGATCTTTATTGTTGAGCCCTCTGAGTACTTTCCGTACTTCCCTCTTCTTTAATAGCATCGCAATCTAAAGCAATTAACGAGCATGTTCTAAGGGCTAGCAGATGTCTGTGACCGAGCTGAACTGTGCCATTTGAAACGATGTTTGAGATAAAATGGAGCTTGCCAATAAAGGGCGTCATGGACTAAGGTAAGCAGCCTGAACGCGATCCTTCTCTTGACAGGCAACCAATGCCGCTTTCACAATATTAGCGATACATGGGCACATACAGGAGGATTTGCAATGATCCGGGCTGCTGTGTTTTACAGCACCAGAATCTGGTATAGAGGTGTTGGGGTATTTTATGATGGCTATTTTCTGCAATTAATTGCATTTTGGTATTTTGTTTGTTAGGTTTGATATCTTCCGGTAAGATGACTCGGAGAGTCGAATGCTCGCTGCTGCGATCTGTGTGTGATCTGCAGGTTGCAGGTTCGAATCCCGGCAAGGCCAACTCATACTTTCATCCTTCAGATGTCTATAAATGAGTTCCAACTTTGGTTGGGTGATATTGTATCTATGTATGTTCTCTGTAAAGCGTGTTGGCCAAAGCGCTACATAAATAATATATTAGCATCATTATATAAACTAAAATTGACAATACAAAATTCAATGTAGGTTTTTGGACTACATAATTTCTCAAAGATATCTTGTCAGTCTTATTATCTCTTTTATGGGGACACACTTGCAGTGTATTCACCCAGCACATCCTGTGACATTATACAGAGAAAGAGAAAAAGAGCACATGGGTCGGAAAACATTCTGAGGGCTGCCATGTTTCACAAGCGTAGCATGCTAATCATTTCCTCCGGCCACCGCGGTACATACTAGCAAAAGTGGACGTGCCAAGCATGATGCAGGCATGTGAGGTCTAACTTATGGCCATGGATCTCGCGCCAGGATTCAGTGTTCTCACCAGTGCAGCCATCAGGGCCGGAACCGAAGAACCCCGCGGCACATCTGTCGCAGCAGGGACCCACAACATTGGACTTGCATACGCACTGCTCTCCGAATTTACCACAGCTGGCGCCCAGAGAGCCTTCGCCATCGCACCTGCATTCTGCATAAAATAGAAAATGGAGCTGTGGTTAATATGTGGTTAATATTATTACAATAAATAGTGTTACAGAAAGGATGTCTACTACCCCGTGCCAGAAACTGCGTTACAGGTGTGCATGTGACACAATCCACGAGGGTACAAGCATTGTTATGGTGCCAACAGTTATGAAAATGGTCTCATTTCGTTGTCCAGCTTTTTTGTTTCATAATCAAATAAATAATGTGAATGATATCCTTACATGTGACAGAGAAAGCGTGAGATGAGATTAGGTGCAACGTTGTTTACTTTAGTACAAACGGTGTTTCTGTTAAATGTACAACACTTGCATTTCCAATACTCAACAACAAATGAATCTTCAAAAAGAAACGTAGATGTGCCCCCACAGCGCATGCGCCCCATTCCATCCCCCCCTACCTCCCTGCCAAGTCGCAGATTCCAGGGGAGGACCCGGGAACGAGCAGGAAATCAGTGTTAAGGTCGCATGTCCATACACTTATTGATCCAATTATGCGTTCTCTTCAGTCACTCTAATTGTTGAATTTAGAGTCTGATGCGATTCGTCGCCGGCCTACTGAAATGGATTTTCGCAAAGGTTTACAAACCAATCGCCTTGAGGTGGCTTACTATCTTATTTACTAGTTCTTCTGCCTTTTTATGTTGCACCCTGATCCTTGATCCCTGATTCTTCATTCCTAATTGTAATTCGTGTTTTAGGATATTCTGTACGCCGGGGGCCCTTCTGCACTGTTGGAAACACACACCGTATAGTGGTTTCAAATATATAGCCTAAAAATAAATTACGCAGCCAAGTTATTCCGAAACTCCCAAAAACAGAGGAAATGAACCCATGAATCCAAATGCTGACCTGGTAGGGCAGAACATGCTATCTACACCTGACCAGTAGGTGGTGCTGAAATCTAGAGCTAACATCCTAGGAGGATAGCTCAGCGGCAACGTGCTAACCTTGGAAACAAGACGACACGAAGCAACACAGGTTCGATCCCCGGGTCCGCGCTTAGAAACCTCTGGGTATTAAGTGCGTTATAAATACGCAACTAAGAGACATATACCTGTAACAGCGCCTCGATGCCCCCGGGCTGTGTGAGTGCTTTAAAAATGCAAATAAAATAAAATGTGAATTCCTGGCGAAACTAAGACTCAGTGATTCACTATGGGCCAAGAGGATCCCGCACACTGGAGTGTCCAACCATGGGGACATACGTGAGAAGAATGCTGGGCTTCCAATCCCAGTAGTTCCTTCAGGTGACAATTCGGAAGATAATAGTGTATGAGGCCCGTATCATGACTGGCTAATCTAGGACTGTGTTATGACCGGCTCTTGGTCATAGGGTTCACTCCAAGGGACACTCAGGATACACAGGCCAGGTACGCATAGTGGTTACTTTATTAGGGTTCTTCTGTTACAAAGATCAGATGTCATCATAGTTATTAGGAGATAAAGAGGAAAGGGACAGGAGCCCACTGGCTCCCACCACCCAGGCTCACTTAATCTAACTGCCTGGGTTAGAACCCATTCAACTCCAAACATTCTAATCTCACACTCCAGACTCACAGCCTACATTCTGATGGTGACATCAATCCTGGCTCAGCACACATGCAAGTATAAGAGCCAACCCTAACACCTCCTTTCATACAACAAACACACCTCAAACACACACTTAGAGGAAGCAACCCTAACACCTCCTCCTCTTGCATAAAGAACAACACACTCTTTCACAACAGCAAGACACACCTCACTCTAAGCAGAGTTCCGCTAACCCCAGAGATTGAACAAACAGGCGCAACGAACATCCTACGACAGTCCCAGCCACCACAACTAACATTCCTAACCAATCAAAATATCACAAATCACCTTCCGTTCCCCCCTGCCACAAAGGAACCTCGAACTGCCACTTTCGAGCACTAACCGGCCACCTCGGCAAACAAACCACAACACTACCAAGACCAACCAAACACAAAGCTCCTTCCGTTCCTCTCTGCCACAAAGGAACCTCGAACTGCCACTTCCGAGTACTAACTCCCAAAACCGGGAAAAACCAGGTACTGTCATAACTGCGCAAGATACTTACTAACAACCCAACAATCTACCCGGGTCACCAAGAAACCACAGTCACAACTCATGCCGCTGTCAAATCCAATACAAAATTCAAGCAACACAGACACACCTAATCACCAGTCACTCACCTCATCACACCAATAAAGAAACGCAACCATCTGTCACTAAACAACCACCACCAGCATAACGCTACAAATGTTGGCCAGACAAATGAGCCCTTCAAAACCAAATAAACACCCCAAAGTGAACACAGCTGCAAATGAAACATTGCCAGGCTTCTGAAATTAATCAAGAGCGGACTCAAGAACAATTCCAAAAGTCACCTAAAGTTAAAAGAAAACACTAAATGCAATGTCACTTGCATCTTCAAAATTCCAAGAAATCTCTGGACATTAACAACTCCAAGGTCACCAAAAACATCAAAGCTTCACACAGCTTCAAGTAAACTCCGCAGAGCTACACACCATCAAAAACAACATAGAAGCTTCACACAGCTTTAGGCACTAGTCCCCTGCTAGATGCCTCTGGACTGCTCCGCAGAGCCACAATCCAAAACAACATAAAAGCGTCACTAAGTTTCATGTGAACTCCTCAGAGCCACCAATCATCACAACAACAAAGCTTTGCAAAGCTTATGGTACTAGTCTCCTACTAGATACCTCTGGACCCCTCACAGTCACTAACCAATTAATCAAAGCTCCAACCAGCTTCCATACTAGCCTACCACTAGTAACATCACTGACCCCACAGGGCCTCAAAACACCAAACACCTCCAACTCCGCAGAGTCCCCTGACCAACCCTGGTCATGTACATCAATTAAAACACATTCCAAAAAGCCCCAAAAGATTTTAAAAGATTTCAGTTGGTGCACTGGTCATGCACCAACACTAAAACATTCACATACTACTCCAACACACACGTGAAATACAGGATGCTCAAAATACAGGCAACCCCCACATAGATTGTTAACTGCTAAGGAGCGCTGCAGTCACTCTAGCAGTCATCATGGGTTGCACATCCATACACGAACAAACAAAACCTCACGCCTACAATGTCTCAAAAATGGTTATAGTAAGCATTGCAATGACATACCAATAATCACATTATAAATTGCAGATCTCATTTCCTAAAAGTCCATGTTGCCAAAACATGGGCAACTCTAAATGCTGAAATGCCTCAAAGATTGAGGTAACCATTAATGAACAACATCACTCTTATTGTGCTTTAAGATCACAAATCTCACACCACACACACACAAGCAAAACATAGTGTTAGGATGATCAGAACGTTGAAACATAGTACATCCAAGTCACATTTTCTAAAAGTCCATGTCGCCATTACACGGGCAACCTAATATGCTAAAATGCCTCAAAACGTTATACTAAGCATAATAGGATCAACACCCTTTGATTGTCCACCTCAATCAACCTCATATGTGCCACTCACACACAACCCCTGTCACAACACAAATGTGGAAAACGACTTTAAATGAGACCTAAACGTCCATGTTGCCAACTCTAAAACCAACCTGCAATGCCTAAAAATGGTCACATCTAAAATAAAATGCATTTCCTATTCTCAGTGCAACATCATTCGCACATTTACTTCTCATGTTAATTCACTACTAATGCACAACAGCACTCTTCAGTCACAACTTGTCACATTGTTGCTCAATCCATTATGACATTTTACTTTATAAATGAAACTCCAAAATTTCTTCTGCAAGCGTAAACTAATCATCCACAAAAGCTACTATCATACCCAAACCCAAACAGTAACCGTTTTCTCATTGCGTGGTCCCCACTTCAGACCAAATCAGCAAAGCGTCTATACTCATTAAAACCTTTAGCCTTACAGGTGCATAAAAAGGCACAATTACGCTTACTTGGCATGGAAATTACACTTCCCCTTTTTAAATAATGCTGGCATAGTCACTCAGGATATGGTGGCACACTTGGGCAGCCTCATGCAACCCTGCCAATGTCTCCTCATGTATCAGGGGGCCTGCTCCTGGCAGACTCCAACAGGCCATCCTTGCCCCAGGCTCCATGGGGCAGGATGCTTCTGACACCCCTGGATGGCCGCCTCCAACAGCCCTGGGGGCTGACTAAAGCAGTACTGGGTGCCTGACTCAAACAGCCCTGGGTGCTTTCCATTTCTCCAGACTCTTGGACAGCCTCTAATGACTCCTGGCCTCAAACAGGGCACTCTGCCTTCTTCCCAGGGGTCTCCTCTGACAGGCTGTCCCTTCCAGCCCTGGGTGCTTTCCATTTCTCCAGACTCTTGGACAGCCTCTAATGACTCCTGGCCTCAAACAGGGCACTATCCCTTCTTCCCAGGGGACTCCTCTGACAGGCTGTCCCTTCCAGCCCTGGTGGACTGGCTCAAACAGCCCTGGGTGGTGGGTGTAAACAGTCTATGGGGGGCAGTGGGCTCTCCCCCTCTCCTTGCATTCACTTGTCCTCTTGCCTGCACCCCTCGCAGCAGAGTCTCTTCTCCTCTCTCACATGACATCACACAGGTACCTGTATCTCCTTTTGCTTCACTTGGTGTCCACTCCAAGGTCCTCCTTCACCATACCTTGGACCATCCTCGTCGCCAATTGTTATGACCGGCTCTTGGTCATATGGTTCACTCCAAGGGACACTCAGGATACACAGGTCAGGTACGCACTTTATTAGGGTTCTTCTGTTACAAGGATCAGATGTTATCATAGTTATTAGGAGATAAAGAGGAAAGGGACAGGAGCCCACTGACTCCCACCACCCAGGCTCACTTAATCTAACTGCCTGGGTTAGAACCCATTCAACTCCAAACATTCTAATCTCACACTCCAGACTCACAGCCTACATTCTGATGGTGACATCAATCCTGGCTCAGCACACATGCAAGTATAAGAGCCAACCCTAACAGACTGGCATTAAAAACAAGTGTAAGTAATGCTTGTCTCCCATCCCAGCCCCGTCAGGATTCTCAACCCCCATCCAACAGCAAGGTCGATGGAGCCAACATAGGTGCTAGGCCAGCCTGATCACGGGAAAGACTCAGAGCAGAGGCTTCAGAGCCCAGGCCAGGCCCACAGACCCCTGCCCACTGCTCTGACTACAGTGACGAAGGGCAACCAGAGGGCCTACATGTTGAAGACTGAGGGCTCTTCAATACCACCACAGCCACTCCCACTAATGCCCTCATGCCCTCAGGGGTGATGAAAGAAGCTTTGGCACCAAGATGAAGTCTGTGATACACGTGCAAAAGAGTAGGCAAGAGTAGGCAAGAGTAGGCAGTAAGGCTCCATGCCCTCAATGGACGTAGGAGTGAATACCTGGAGGCCATTGCACGACTGCCTTCTATGCCTTCTATAAAGGGTTCACCTACAGGAGGGTGGCATACTTAACAGCTGGGTAGCACCCCCCATTAAGCAGCAAACTCCAAAAGATGAAACAAGGCCTCTGGGCCAATAAACCTCACAATGGCCTCAATCAGGCCTATGAAAGGCAGAAACAACCCCTCAGGCTAACTGAGATAATGAGCAAACTAACAAAGCACAGGTGGCGGGTGAGATTGTGCTTATATATGAAAAGTACAACAGGTAAGGTCCCTTCGCCTAGATAACACTGATCAAGTCTTGCTGTTAAGGAGGGTCCTTCTGATGTATCTTCAGGAACGGATTGTGAAAAACCAGCATCCTCACAAGTCCAAAAGCATCCTTAAATTGACTATAGATTCACCCTGTAGGCCCTCGGGATACAGGACCCCTCAATGTGGCTTTCGTGAGCCTGCAGGTAGCTTTCGTGCAGGGCCAGCTACTTCCCAGATCGTTCTTTTCACTGGACTCATGGAGTTGTACTCAAGGGAAACTCGGGAGGGAAATATGACACAAACACAGAAGCCACAGGCCCCCCCACCCCCAACCCCCTGCAATCCAAAAAGCGTCTTAATGCTGAGGCTGCTACTCAATGAAAGATATTTCATGTCAATCTGTTGCTCCGACACTCTCCACATTTGGATTTTCTTTCCAGCTTGGAGCCTGACTAGCCCTTATGTACTTACCTGTCTGCCCTCCCAAAATCCTACTAATTTAAGAAGCACACAAACCCCGCCAGTGGCACGAGCCATGTGAACACTCAGTTCAAACAGTGCATTCCTACAACTCATTTAAAATGAACATAACAGAATTGTATATGTTTTCAATCTCTAAGCCTCAAGCAGGCCACACAGGGCACAGGCCTTTGATTGACAAAGCAGAAATGTGGCTGAATATTCTACTCCTGTTTTTTGCATGGCATGCTTCCTCTAGTCCCGTGGGTGTAGGCAAACCAGACATGTATTTTGACTTCCACCTGCATATCTTGGGATGCGTCTAAACATATCCCTACGTAAGCGGCAATGAACTCGCCTAAACCTTGGGAAAATAACTTCAGATTTGCTCAAAAGGACAATTAAGCATTTCCACGTTTTCACAAATTTTGATCCAGCGCATTCTATGATGTTTATAAGTGGTTGACAAGAAGCCACCCCACTTCTGAGTGATCAACTATGTAACCTCGACGACCAGATTCTTTCACTGGGATCACTGTGACTAATCTCACAGTTGGAGTGTTTCTGGAGCCTTGCACCTGTAAATACGCAGTTATAATCTATGTCAAAGATGTTGGGGATTAAAGTATTATGTACATGGATTTGTGTAAACTCATTGTGTTTCCTGGAGTTGCGCTGTATCTGCTTAGAGACTTGTGTGTCTTTGACTCATAAAACCACCACCGCCACCACAAATTTGGCACCCATGGAAAAATGAACGGACTTTTGCCTCAATTGAGAAGAGAGGAACACAAGGAATAGCTTAGTTCATGAAAACATATCCCTCAAAATGTAGAGTTCCTCCATTGCAGACTTTTCAAAATGGACCAGCTCAGGCAAGCTAACAATACCCCACTCCTGGAATCCCTCATGGGTTAAATAAAGGACAGACGGAATGGCATCCTCACTGTGCCCAGTTCTCTTTTAAGGCATTTCCTTGACACCCTCCTTTCCTCTGAAAATGGCTGATGTGCAGCCCACACCTGTGACCCACAGCTGAGTTATCTCCTGACGGGTCCTTTCGTTGCGGTAGAAACATTGTTTTAACTTTTGGCTCCAGAACACACTTCTTACTTCAATATGAACAACTGTAGAGATGTTTCACATTTTAGCAACAACACGCATTTCACATGAGATGTACTGTGACATGAAAGTGTGTATACTTACGGAGAGCTCCGTTGTGCATCCGAGCAGAAATGCTAACTATAAGGTCCTCACAGGCCTCCGGAGGAAGAGGGAATTCCGAAGCCACTTCTATGCAGTTATACTGCTGGTACCCGCCCAGCTCCTGCCTACTGCAAACATCTTCAGCCCCAGCCTTGGCAATAAGTCCAAGCTATGGATATAATTGCACAATGCACAGGTTTAGCAACATTCCCACATGTAATGGTCAATTGTAGCAAACATCATTTAAGTTACACCTTCGTTATTTGGAGCAGGGCACTGTCAGACATTTCTGGCCAACGATCCATCTCTGGTTGCTAAAAGAGCTCAGGAGTTAGTATGTTCACAGGGGCATAACACACACCCATGCAGCCTTTACGGTGCAGTTGCCACGCTATACAGTGGCCTCTAGATTGGCGCAAGGCTTATGTATGTCTGGGAATCACCAGGGTCCCTTGATCGCATTTTGCATGTGGCCCCCATCATTTTGTGTCCCACCAATGCATTTTCATGTGTTTTATGGGGGAATAGCTGCCTGGATTTCATCCAGTGATAGTGAGTGGGAGATTCAGGGGGCGAGACAAAGCCACATGGTTCGTAATGCGACCCTTGGAGGGTGCCTGGAGGATCCGCGGAACCTCCACAGATTACCCTTGCATGTCCTAGTTATGCAGCAGCTTCCAAGGTCAGAAATACCACCCAGAAACTAATAAGGGTCATATGGAAAGGAGGGGGATGTCCAGTAATCAGGTCCAAGGGAGAAATAACACTGAGAAAATGATTTCCGGGAAAGCTGTAAATGATATGCTTGCAAAGCAGGCGATTTGATATCCAGTTGGGCCCCATTTGTGAATTCATGCTTGGTGCGGGTCTCAACAACCAGCACATGTTGGGTGAACAAGCCCCAGGCAAGGAATGCGCACCAGAACCAAATGGAAGCCTTGCAGCACCCAGGAAGAACACACAGAGCCTGCGATTAGTGCGAGGATGCTGTGACTCGAAGAACAAACTCACAGAGGAGCAGGGGCGCCTTCACACCTGAAGTCCAGGGGCCACCTGGATCCTAACATGGCAGACAGGACTTTTATAAACTCACACCACTGGCACTAGGGCACAGGTCAATTCCCATTCTTGATTAGCATGCCACACCTAACAATCAGTAAATATAAAAGCCAAATACTTGGGGAGTAGGTGGAACCATTAGGGAACAGCCAATCGCGAACACAGGGACCGATGGGGAAACTGATCCACCAATTAGAGAACTCATTGGGACAATTAATATTCCAGCAACTGAATAAAAAGAGGCACACACCTCCGAAAGTTGAAGGTGTTAGGATCCGATTTTTTATTTTAAAAAACGTTTTATTTGCATTTTCGTAACATAACAGGCACTTGCCATACAGTCAACCTTTGTTAGGATCGCATTTCATAGAGATTGGATGAAGGAGAACAAGATAAGACAGCCAGAACCTACTTTGGACGAGTCAAGAAGGCTAAATAGCTAGAGCGAAGTGAGACAGAACAGGAGGAGACAGAGACATCTATGTCAAATTATATAACAGATCAAATGGAAGGGGAGGCTAGACTCAGAGCTTGGTAAACATAATTTATGTTTATACCCCTTAGAACTTGATAAAGAGGTTGAAATCCTCAATACACATTGTGTATTTCAATTGAATGTGGGAAGAAGCTTGGTCAATTACTAAAAAGGGCTCGTAAGTCTGACAGAACAGAACTGGACGTAACTACACAACAAGAAGGTATCATCCAATAAACAATGGCAGAATCAACGACACAGAGGGATGACTTGAAATTAGTTTAACCCAATAAAGATTAAGAATAGGGCAACTGAACACCAATGACACTGCCAAGCAGGGAAAGTCATCCGCAAGCCTGGTTATCAGAACAAACTCCACACTAAGACAGAGAATTTCTCTCAGAGAACCAATGCACCGAACCTCTAGAATATGTTGGGTCAGCTCAGCAGGTACTGAAACGTAATCAGGAATGGGGATTTCCCACGAATACGCACAGACAGATCGATAGCCTCACTTTCTGATAGCCTCACTTTCTCCTCTACACCAACAAACACAAGAATGCTGCTATACCCCTAGATCAATTTGAGGCCTAGCTGCGCACATACCTACGCACCACCATGAACACCTCAACAGTTTTTAGAACGTAGCTATAACTCACGAAATAATTGTCCTAGCTGCACACATAATCTCATAAACAAGCCCCACCACCGCCAGAATTCATACCCGAGGTCAACGACCTTGCTGCAGACATTCTACTGATCCCACACAAGCACCGCACCACACCTAGCATTAGAATACAGCCACACAACACGTAAACCACACTGGCTGCACACATACTGAGTGCACCCAAGCACTATTTACCACCCTACTCTCTCCACTGACCTGGACTATGGTGCCTTAAGGGTGTTCAGCCCACAACGTTACCTGGACTACGGTGCCTTAAGGGTGTTAAGCCCACAGTGTTTTGAGGTCATACCAATGGTATATAAGGGGCAATATGAATGCACAATAACATAGCAGAACTATTACAATATAGTTACAATGAAGAAAATAGTGAGTCTTGATTAGTTGTTTGCACACTTATGGTGTACAATCGAGTCAAAGATAGGGAGTGTGCAGTCTGATGAGGAACACATTCTAATCTATGGTGTTTTACACAGGAATGTGTGGGCCCAAGGTTACAGCCTTACCTATATCACTGGTTAGGCAGGATGTTGGTAATGACTAGATGTTCTAGCATATTGTGTGAATCTGGTCAAGGAACCACCTCTTACAGTTGTCCTCTGGGCATGAGGGGCTGTTCCACCATAGTTTCCATTGTTCCCATTAGATTATGAGGGAACAATATCAATTTTCAAAATGAGTCTCTTTTGAAGGGTTTAAAAAGAATTATGGACAACTGTAGACCATAACTTCTGATGTCATCCGTGAATCGCCTTTGATACGACTTCCCCCATCGTTCAGACAGAGCATGTCTTGACAAGAGAATCTGGTGTAAGTGGAACTCCAGTATGGTTCATATTTAAGAGTCAATTTAGAACCCCCACTTCAGCTTCACCACTTTAGAATAGTCGCAAAGGGGCGTGTGAGTCCAACTCCCAGTTGGAAGATTCTTTGGAAATCAGTAAAAAGCATTGATGCAATGGCATCCTCACTGTACGCCCGCAAAAGTGGAAGGGTTTTTACTTTTAGGGCCCACATTTCTGGAGCCCACTGCTCTATCAGGGTTTGTTTCTTTGAAGTGGGAGATGCCTAGGGTTATAGTCCAGAGTCATCCCTACAGGGATACAAACATGTGACCAGCAGATGAAACACAGATCCCTGCATCAGGTGCCTTAACCTACCTAGGAAAATATCTATGTCTATCAAAGCCTTATGTTTGGCTGACCAACATACACATGCATGGTATCTTCTCTTTACATGGAGACATGTCCATGAAAAATTGTTCTTTGAGACTACAGATGAAACATAATCAACAATACTATGAAGGTAATATGAATACAAACCGAGGAAGTGATTAAAAAATAAGACTTGCATAGCCACAGTTATCTTCCTACTCAGTTATTTGTTATGGCAATAGTAATGGCAATTAGTACCCGGCAAGAGTCAAGCAGAATGCAACACGCATTTTGATTAGCTCTTGCCGGGTCGTTACCCGGCTGAGAATCCTTCGATTCTTGGCCGGGATTCCAGCCGCCTTGTCCTCGGTGGGGGGGTGTGGCAGCCCCTCAGCCAATGTTGAGGTTCGAAGTGGGAGCATCCCCGCTCCGAGCCTCCCCATGGCTGAGAGGCTGCCTTCACCCCCCTCGGGGGACACTGGTAAGGCTTTTTTTTAAATGTTTTTTTCCCTTTCCTCCCACTTCCCTGCCCTCCCCACCCCCACTTACCTTCTTGCTCCTTCGTCCCCGGTGGGGGACGATGGCAGCCTCCAGCCGTGTGGAGACTCGGAGCGGGGCCATGCCCGCTCCGCGCCTCAACACGGCTGGAGGCTTCCATCGTCCCCCTGCCGGGGATGCAGGTACATTTTTTAAAAAAACTTTTTTTTCTTCCCCTCCTACCTTCCCAACCCCACTTACCTTCTGCTCCTTTTTTTTTTCGGGAGCGGACTCGCTGGGAACACTTCTGTTCCCAGTGCGTCCGCTCCCACTGGCTGCCATGGAAAGGGAAAACGGACTCTGTTTTCCCTTTCCCGGCGGCCAGTTTTTTGGTCGTTTCTTTTTTTTTGTCTGTCCCAAAACACAGCAGCGTTTCAGGACAGAAAAAAATTCTTTTAGTGCCCCGGTCACGCAGTTATTGTGGGCCGGGGTACTAATGGCTATGTGACCCTCGTGGCGGGGCATTACCGACTCAGCCACGCCTTTAACTATGCGCCCCGGGGTATTACCTGAGTCGGTATTGCCCCCCCCCCTGCTCAGTTCATATTGCTTTATTAAGATGAATGGATACTGTCATAAAGGGTGACCTATAACAAGCACTATTAAGAAAAGTGCCCAAACAGTGCAAAAGGCTCCAAGAGCCCATCTAGAAAGGAGTCTTGTACTGCAAGTGAATGGAGAGAGCTTTTCAGATTTCAGATGGGGGAAATTTGAAGTAGAGTGCACTCCCAGCACTCTGTAAACTACACCCAACGCTTAAGCCACACACCCTTTTTAGGCCCCCAGGATTTCACATCACTTTGTTGGACTAAAGTGTCATGAAGTGAAGCAGGGGCACAGCATTTCCTTCTCACGCTGGACATCGAAGAACAAGTCACCCTTAGGTTCCAATCATAAGATTGTGAGAAATGTTCAGTTGAAGGAGGAGTTCCGGAGGCCGAACTTTCCAGTAGTAGGAGGGTTCGAGTAGCCAGTGTGACGCATCTATCTGCCTCCTATGCATGTTTTGGGAATTGATCCCGAGTGTGCATAGTGGGAATTTGGTCCTGAACTTCCTATACACAATGAGGAATCGAGAGTTTTGGTTGACTATTTTTTTTTCTTTTTTACCAACAGTGTAAAAGCAAACAATGGAAAAGTGAACTTTACCAAGTTATGTTGTAACACACATTCGTAGCTTAATATGTCAAGAGACCTGGAGCCCACAGAATGTATTTATTTTATTTGTTTGAATTTATATAGCACCAAGGCGGACCGGGGGCATCATGGCGCTTGTTACAGACAGCGTACTTGGTTACATGAGAGCAGTAATATCGCCTATCTGTGGCTCTAGGTTCCATTGAGCCAGCTGGACGACAGTTGAAGGTTACTTTAGATACATAAAGATACAAAAATGTTATGGTAATATTGACAATGCAGTTGTAAAACAGACTAAGGGGAACGAGAACAAGGGAAAAAAGAAGGAGGGACGAATATTGAGGTTAGCAAAGATTCAGTGGTTTCAGAGAAGGACCAGAGTAACTTCGGATTCCTGGAGCCGCGGATCTTGTAAGTTTGTGGTTGGGGTGAGCTAGTTGAAGAGCATGGTTTTGAGTGCTTTACAAAAGGAGAAGTGAGCGGTCTCGTTCCTTATGACGGTAGGGCGGGCATTCCAATATTTGGGGGCTATAACAGGGAAGCTGGATCCTCCAGCTTTGGTCCTTTTAAAGGTTGGGATGTTGAGCTGATTGGTCTGGTGCGCGCGTTTGGGTCTGGAGCAGTGGTCGAAGTGGGCTCGAGCGGCCAGGAGCGGTGCTCCTCTACTTCTTTTAATTAAGTTTTACCGTTCCTATACTTTTGTTTTAAAAACAAACCGTTCCAGAATGGTTTAGTTTTAAAATAAAAGTGTAGGAAGCAGTTGAAACTTGTACTTTCAGCGCAGTGCACTGGACGTTCCCTTAAAAAGCAGGTGCATGTGCTTTGGGGTTAGTATTGTGCATGGTAAGGGGCATGGTGATGCGCTTTGTGGGGAGTTGTGCAGGCCAGTAGGGAACACAGTTCCACTACTTCTTTTCGTACACTTCGGCCACTGGTCTGGATGTGGACGTTTTGCTGTGTCCCTGGACTAACAGTCGCACACAGAATGTAAACATGGTTAGAGTCCAGGATGAACGTGTTCTCACCTACTCAGCATGCCACGTTTTGGTCCCTCTATTAATTTGCATTTTCTTTCCAGTTTTGTGGAAGCAACACACGTGAATGGTACTATGATTTTTGTTCAGTGCATCTGAAGGCCACTGTAAAGTAGATTTTAGCACACAGGAAGTTGGTGGTAAGCACAAAAGAGGATCACAGTAGTAGGATAGTTGAGGTGGCAGTGTGTTCACAATCATTGGCTGGGGGCAGAAAAGAGGCTCAGGGTGGGCTGGGAGAGCACAAAAGAGTGTCAGGGGATTTGGATAACAGAGAGAGAGACAGAGAGAGAGGGTGTGGGTGCAAGGGAGAACAGGAGAGCAAGAGAGAAGATAAGGGGCAGAGCAGAGGGAGAGCGAGAGACACTAGCTTATAGTAGGGACATGTTAACACTTGCCAACCAGTACCTCATAGCCTAGGGTGGGGTAGCCCTTGGGAGTCTCCTCCTTGCTGCAGGGCTTTAACCCTTCTTTTCTTAAGGAAAGGACCTTCATCGTCCTTCACGTTCACAGAAGAATGATGGCGGTCCTTTCCATTGAGGTTTGCATGCATGGCGGGAGGGAGATAGCACACAGCAGGGTGGGGCAGAGTAGCTGGCAAAGAAACGATCACTTGGTTGCTGAACGGGATGAAAGAATGCGCTTTCCAAAGGGACTCTTGATAGGCATAACCATGAAAAGGAACCCACTCATTGGTTTAAGAGGCCGCAGAAGGCAAAAATGAACATTTTGCTATATGGCTAATTCAAGCATGCCAATTACCAGGACAACCAGATGTCCCGATTTTTATCATGCAACGTTATCTCTTTTGTGTTAGAAATGCTTTGCCATATATGTGGCATTAACGTCACTAAACCTGACAAGGAGCAAAACAAGCCCAAACTATTGCCTTTGCCAATGCTTTTTTTTAAGGGATTTATTCTGCAGGAAGGACAATGTGCACATACATAATCAATTAACCTTTTATGCATTATAGGTTTGGTGGTGTCCCACCGGTAAATCCAGCGGGATAGCACCAAACAGGGATCCGAAGTGCCAGTAAGGACAGTTATTCCCCATTCCATGGAGTCCCATAGGACTACATGGGGGGAGTAGCCGGTAATACTGGTTCCAGTAATACCGGCAGTTTATGATGGTGTGGTGGTAGTGTTACCTCAGAGTTGGAGGTAATTCCGACCACCCCACCATCAAACTCTGAGTATGCAGGTCTGGAAAAGTGCCGGTAAACAGAATTACTGGCACATTCATTCTGGACCGGCAAACTTATAATGAGGCTGCAGGTCTTAAAGGCTTCCCCGAATATGGAATATATGGTAGAAAAGAGCAAGCCAAAACACATTAAAAAATCAGTGCCTTTGTCCACTATTTTATTTGGCATATAGTTGCATAGGGTTTGGAATGTTATAGATGTGCCACATGAGAGACATGCACTTGGGTCGCTGATCTCGGTTTGCCTGAATGTACGTTGAAATCAGCAATAGCACACAAGGTGTTACACAGCATGCTGAGAAATCAGGAATAGCACAAAAGGTGTAGCACAGCATGCTTAGAAATCAGGAATAGCACAAAAGGTGTTCCACAGCATGCTGAGAAATCAGGAATAGTGATGCAATGCATGCTGAGAAATCAAGAATAGCGCACAAGATGTTGCACAGCATGCTGAGAAATCAGGAATAGCACACAAGGTGGGTCATTACGAGTTTGGAGGCTCCAAACCCGGGTCCGGGTCCGGGTCCGGTCTGGCTGAATGGGGACTTACCGGGACATTCCGACCTATGCGGACCCGGTAAGTCCCCATTCAGTTAAGCATTCCCCATTCCCATTTGAGCCCTCATAGGGCTCAATGGGAATGGGGAAGGCGCTAATAACGGGCACGCAAATTGCGGGCCCGTTATTAGCTCCAAGGTCCCTTAACGGGACCTGCAGAGAACGGCTGGTCAGACCAGACGTTCCTGCTGGGACCCGCTAAGGGACCTCGGAATAGGGCGGTAAGGGTTTACCGGCACCGACATCATCACCGGTGACCGTTAACTCTTACCGCCCAACTCATAATGACCCCCAAGGTGTTGCACAGCATGCTGTGAAATCAGGAATAGTGCACAAGGTGTTGCACAGCATGCTGAGAATTCAGTATTAACACGACATCTGTGGTGGATCTGGTACAACTCATAGGAGGCCAATGCACTGCGGCTGTTTCCCTGCATTTTTGTGGCTTTTTTATGGGAGGCATGCTTCACATAACCCCCTTCTATGCCCCCCAATCCCCAACCCGCAAAATGAAAGTAACCTAAAAATGTCCACAAAATAATGCACAAAACAGCCGCTATGATTTGTGCCCTATGAGTTGGGCGGGTACCATCTGTGGTACCAGCCTGAAGAACCCCTAGCGGTTTGTTGCTGACTGCGGCATAAAAGCAGATCTCTTATTTCTAACATTTTAAGATCCATGATGTGTGGCCCCTCTGCTGTCAATCCCATGCACACTGTATGTGATGTGTGGCCGAATTAACTACACAATTCAAAAAAACAACACAACAACTAACCAAGAACATTTGGTCTTACTGTTACTTACCGAATCTATCAAGATGTGTGGCTTCGACTGGGAGTCCGTGGCAGGTAGTTGAGAAAAATACACATCTATCAGATAGTTTATCCCTGGTTCCAAGCAGACCTGAGTGTCCAGCAGAGCAATTCTGTTTGAATACAATGAAAAAGAGTTACCATTTGTATGCCACGGAATTCAATAAACTAGACCATATTGTTCAATCATTGGGCCTCATTATGAATTTAGTGGATTTGCCAGAGGTAAAGTCGCCAAGCTCATCTCGCATTATCATCGGATTACCGCATGGGAACCAGAGGCAAATCCTCAAGATTCTGATTTGATGTTATTCCCTATCATGGAGTCTCACAGGACTCCACTGGGCTTTTGAGAAATCGCCGCCGGTGGTAATTTCTCAATTTCTTTAGAGGTAAAGTCGAAGAAATCCATTAACCTTCGTAACAAACTTGGAATACGGTGTAGTAAATGCGGAAGCAATTCCGTCACTGCTACTTTCTTACCACACTGCCATACTCATACTGAGATGCCTCAGCCGAAGTGTGGGTAAGCACAATGATAAATACCATTGTTCTATTGAAACACGGCCACTGGATCATGATTTAGCATGCAATTAGTTGTGTAGTTCTTCCTGAGTTGTTGCAACTATCAGCTTGAGTCGACCAATGTTGGGCTGGGGCAGGGCACGACGGGCCACAACATAATCGAAATCCATCAGCATGTGAAGACTGGACCTCTCATTAATCCTGAGTCTTCTCCGGTTGACCTAACAAAGTCTATGCAACCTAATGACTCTTTGCTATTGCCACCCAATCCAACTCCCCCTTTGGATTCTGTCCCCTGGGGGGCTCTGCCTCCAGATTCTTGCCATAGGGTCCACGGGGCACCGGTGGCTGGTGTCCCGACCCGGGCTCTGTTTCATCCGTGCTGCCATTAAGCAACCACTTTCAGCCTCTCAGTGTGATCTCCCACCAGTCGTTGGCTGCACTTCCCTCTCACCATCTTCCCAGCACACCCAGTCCCCTTGTCAATGGAAGGTGGCCTCACAGAAAAAAAAGGGCAATCGGGTTCAGGCCCCAGCAGAGCAAAGTACCCCCAGATCCTGGTGCGAAGTTGATTCCCAAACTTGTGATTCTGGTCCGAGCCCTGAATGATGTCGTTCTGGCTGTATACCAACAGTGCTAGTTGAGCAATTGCTAATTGACATTAAGGCTCCAGTTATATTAAGAATGGCTAAGTGGGATGGGGAAATGGGGAAAATGGTGGAGGAAATTAAATGTGACAGGGATAAGGTAGCCTCCCTTTCCCCTGAACCAGTAAGTACTGCACCCTCGGGCAGGTTGAGTTCCGATGCCATTATAGGGCGCTAAGGTGCTTCCTTCCCGGTCCGTAGGCAGAACTCCCAGAAAGCCCAGAGTTGGCCGACTGGCACTCCAGCTGTGAGTTTTACAAGACTTGGCTCGGGTCCAGGCATGGTTGTCCTCGGGGAAGTGAGAGCTAACCAGAGATCACCTCACCCTGATGGATGGGCACCCCCCTTGTCGGGCTCAAACGCACTTCCACTATTTGGTGGTGCGCATGTCCCCGACAGACCGATGCAACGACCTAGTGTAGGTGGGCGAATAAACACTCCATCTATAGTAATGACGAATGTTACCAAGCTTGCCCCATATTTGTTTTCAAAACCAAGAATCCCTGATTAACAAATGTATTTACTGGTTTTGCAATGTTATAGGTTGTCTTAGGTTTTTTTTGTTTCATGGCACCTTGTAGAGGGGCTGTGTGGTATCGAATGTAGGGCTTAGCCCCCCAGAAATACTAACATTCTGTTTAGATCTATAGAGATCTTCTTCGAGGTACAACAAGCACAAGTAACTACCACCAAGCTCCCAAACCAGTCCCTCCCCCCCAGGGGACAACAGCGAACATTCCAGCGGGGACTTGCCCCACGTAGCAGTATTATTAAAGAGAATTGTGTCCCTGTATGTGCCGACTTGGAGGAAGTAAATTGACTGGGAGGTGGTGGTGGTACACTAGAGAGGGTCCACAATGAAATCGGATTGCTATCCTGGAATATAGCCGGTCTCAAGCGGCAGATGGACAACCCCGATTGGTGTGAGTTCATGAGGAACTTCCACATTATTATGTTACAGGAAACGTGGGCTGTTGAGCAGGTACCCTTCCAGCAGTACCAGACTTTTTGCAATCCCAGCAATCAGGGGCCCCAAGGTCCGCCCTAGTGGCGGCCTGTTGGTGCTGATTGAAATCACCCGGGGATAGAGGGCCAAATCCTGCCCTGCAGAGTCTATTGACCTTCAAGTGTTGCTGTTTAGGAAAGATCTCAATGCCCCACTTTACCTTTACAATATATACAACAGACCCTCATCAACTCTCTGTGTGTCAGTATGGAATTTCCTTGAGACACACATTAACAGCAGACCTCCGCCAGTACTTTCCAGGAGTAGCATTATTGTAGCTGGAGACTTGAATTTCCAAATTGAACCTGTAAAAGAGTTGGAAAACCTATGGGAGATCAGGACCATGCTTGGGATACTCCGCAGTTGGTAGCTGCCACCCCGAAAAGATGTCATAAATTAGCTTTGGCCTGCTGTTGTTTGTTTGCCAATCTAAACCTGTGGGCATGCAAAGGGCGGTTTAGCAAAGACCAACCTGCTAAACTAACCTACAGGGGGCCCAATGGGAATTCACTTATTGATTACATTTTCATCACAGGATCAGATTGGTCAAAGATCATCGACTTTGAAGTAATAGAGAGACCCGAAAGTGACCATTTGCCACTGACGACGGAACTAAGGGTAACAGATGTAATATCGAAGAGGAGAGGTGGCGGTCACATTTTGACAATCTCTATCAGAATAATGTTCCCCCGTACCCCAATAGCTCTTGGCGGGGGTGAGGTTCTGATACTGACTAGCGAAGAGGTGGCTACAGCCCTAAAATCCCTAAGCAGTGGAAAGCTGCAGGACCAGATCTTATTCCGACTGATCTAATAAAGGATAAAGTAGAAATCTGGGCCCCTGTACTCTCCAGAGTCTCAATGCAATCCTGGCCAGAGGGGTGGTCCCTGAATCTTGGAGAAAGGCAGTGATCATTCCAATTTATAAAAAGGGTGGTAAAGATAACCCAGGGTAATACCACCCATTCTGACTATTGGATGGCATTGACAAACTATTCGATAAGGTAATCCTGAAACATCTACAAGATTTGGCGGATAGGGGTGGTAAAGTTCACGAATTACAGGCAGGCTTAAGAAAAAACAGAGGAACGATCGATCAGTGCTTTATGTTTTTCCTTTTATTACAAAAATATATCGTTCTAAAGAAGATGAGCTTATATGTAGCTTTTGTTGATCTAAAAACAGCTTCTGACTCAGTTTGTAGAACTACTTAATGGCAAATATTACATAAACGCAATGCCCCGGTTGTCCTGATTAACATTATTCCAGAACTTTATTCTTTAAACACAGCTAGCGTCCGTTTTGGGGCAGGTGGTGAAACGACTAGTCCCTTCGCTGTTGACAGAGGGGTCAGACAAGGCTGCACTTTAGCTCCCTTTCTCTTTAAAATGTAGATACAAGAAGTGATTGACAGGATATTGATAGAGTGTCTGGATTGTCCCAAAATCGACGCAGATAAATATCCGGCATTGTTTTACGCTGACGATGCAGTCTTAATAGCAACATCTCCCCAAGGGTTGAAGACAACTTTGGCTGTTTTTGTGGAGATGTGTAATGAGCTAGATCTCAGCCTGAATATTGAAAAATCTAAAGTGATGGTTTTCCGCCCAAAAGGCATAAAGCGCACCCCACTAAAGGTTAAAGTTGATGGTTCTGTGCTGGAACAGGTGGAATGTTATGATTTTTCGGGCTGAGATTTGAGGAAACAGGGTGGCTGGGCAGCTCAGGTGTTAATATCATCCACGGCCCTAGAAAAGGTTGGTGGAGCAATTCTGGCATTTCATGCCAAGCATGGCAGGGGTGCAATCTCCCCAGCCGTGGCCCTTTTCCACAAACAGGCTATTCCCTCGGCCCGGTACGGTTCCGAACTGTGGGGGTACAGTAATGTGTCGAAGTTATGTATTACTGAACAAAAGCTTTTGAAGAAACTATTACTGTTACCAGCAAATGAACCATCAGAATTGGTATTTTTGGAGCTGGGATGCACCCCAGTAGGTGATCAGATCGGTGCCAGGCCTGTCGTCTTCTGGGCTAGACTTTGGAGGCAGCGCAGTCTCGAGAAATACCGTAATGCAGTACTCAATCTTTTGACGATGGTGGGAGGCAAACATTTACAGTGGGTTTCCGATGTAAAGTCATCCTTCCAGGATATGGATTTACCAGATGTATGGCAGAATCCCACAACCACAAGCCAAGCCATGTGTGTGATAAGAAAAGATGTTGGTGGACGCTGCTCCCCTTAAATTGCACCCCAAATATCTACAACTAAGGCACACTGTGGGTTATAAACAATATTTGGACCCGATATGCCCAGTTTATGAAACGGCACACTGTATTTGCGCTTCCGATTGGGAACTCTCCCCGGTGGCTGTAGTCACGCAAAAGTGGCTACCCGGTAATACAAGCATCTGCCCACTATGTAAGGAGGGTAACGAGACACTTAAGCATTTCTTGCTATTTTGTAGTGGCTCTGCTGCCCTTAGAAATATGTATCTGACTCCTCCCCACCCCCATATGGAGAGCGGTTAGAATTCAGCAGGCAGCTAGTGCTGTGAAATGTCTAGGTCAGTGTCTGGGCATTAAT
Source organism: Ambystoma mexicanum (assembly GCF_040938575.1). Taxonomy (NCBI): domain Eukaryota; kingdom Metazoa; phylum Chordata; class Amphibia; order Caudata; family Ambystomatidae; genus Ambystoma; species Ambystoma mexicanum. The sequence goes on from NC_090936.1 coordinate 666,412,334, forward strand.
GTTGTTAGACCAACCGCATATTACATCCATAGGGTTTGGATGTTAACAACCAAGTCTCTAGCCCAAAAGCCAGGTATTATTATGGGAGCGTAAGAGAGGCTGCAAGCTGTTGGCTCTCCTCCAATTCTGTTTTATCCACTGTCATGAATAATTAACGTTTAGTATTTACTTGTCAAAATTTGTATTGTTGTTTTAAGATTTAAAATATTGAATTTTACTTATACATTAACTGTGATTAAAGGGTTGTATCGAATTTATTTTACTTTTAAAGAAATTAATTGTCCTATGTTTTATCTTACATGTACTTTTATGGTTAACTAACCGAAATAAAGTTGATGATGATGACAACATAGAAGCTAAAGTAATTAACGTGCACACAAAAACCTGTTGCTGATCTTTGTACCAGTGTGTAATGGCAAGCAAAACAGCCCTTGTTTATATCTTTCCTCAGTGAGACCGTTGTTATTGTGAGCATTCTATGTTATAACTGATTTATAGAACCCTTCATAAGATATTCGGTGGGCCTCTCTGTCTTAGCCTGACATGGAAAGAGAAGAATAGAAGATGAAAACAGCAGCACATACATATTAACTAAAATGTCATTTACAGTCCCAAGAGGCTTGGAGGTATGTTCCCAGGAAAAAAGGCCTTGTTCCACCCAACAGGGCTCAGCGAAGGACTCCGCTGGTGGTGAAATTCCTGCTGGTGGAGACCTCTGATCAGGCCCACCCGCTCTTGCCAGCAGAAATTAGAGTTAATGCCTGGTGGTGCCATAGTGAATGGCAATAGCTATGGCTGCCACTGGGCGGCCACGTCCATCCATTGGTGAAAGCTGGTCTCAGAGTTTTACAACCTTGCTGAATTTTAAGGAATCAATTCCTAAGACCTTTTTCTAGAGCACATTAAATAATGCTATTAGCACCAGACGTTCAGAGAAGCCATCTTTATTCACAAAGATTTTTACTGGAGTACATCTTAGCATACCTAAGGAAATCTTTGTGACTTTGAGTTGCGGCCTGGTATTGTCAAGCTATTCCAGGCATCTGCAGATTTGCTGCAGTGCAAATGCTTTTGGCATATCTTTAAAGACATGTGGTCTAAATCTGATTATCTCCTAGCAACTTCTAAGTTACTACAGATCCTCTGTGAATTGTGCCCAGAATTCTTATCAGGGAAAGAGATGCCAACATGTCAAGCTTTGTGCCACATACTCTCCAACTCTGCCCTCAAAATCTAAGTCTGTGCTAACCAAGCTGGTATCAGGATGGCTCCTATTTAGCTGCAGTGGTGGTCGTGTTAATGGACCGGCTGAGCTCAGTAACTGTTCCCTGCACCTCAGCCAGACAACAAGTCTTCTTGGCCAGAATGGCTGTACCAGTGTAGGGCACAGATCTCCCCAGCATATGAATTCTACACACGCTGTGATGTATTTAATCAATGACTTTCGGGGTCGATTTCTTGACATGTATAACGTTTTGAAAATACAATTCCATGGAGGCAAACATTTTTTAAGGAGCATTAGTTGCTGGTGACCGAGTTGGTAAGATCTGCACTGGAGAAAGAAGAATCGCCGTTCACTGATAGATTTCCCACCGAATTAACCGGATTGGGATGGTTTTCCAGCCAAGATGACCTGGAAACAGGATCCAAACTGGCACAAGTGGATCAGCTAAAAACACGTTAACGAGAATCAGCAGTGAAATTAAGGTACATTTGCAGAAGCACAAACCCTGTTTGCACATGTGCAATCCCATTTGTGCCAGTGCAAATACACCCCTGCTGTATTTGAACTGGCACTAGTGTCATTGTGCATGTGCAAAGAGCATTTGCTCAAGTGCAAATGTCCCACAATACTGCCCCTTGTGTCCAGAATAGCATGGGGATATGAGATGATGAGGACAGTTACCTTGCCCTGCCCTACACACCCTGAGACTGACTGTTTTTTCTATGGCGTTGCACTGATGTCTCTTTCTTGTTTTATTGCTGTTGAAATTGAAGAACATGGGAGGTCAATTTGAACATAAGTAAATGATATTGTTCCTCTTCTTCGAATTACTTAATGCCAGAACTATCTGTACAGATGTACTGCTTTGTTCTTCAATGTATGTATTGTCCCTGTATATATTCTTATGATTGACCTTTGTGCTTATCAATAAAATTTATATATTTTTCTAGAAATTGCCTGTTGATTTAATGATAAAAGGGCAGATTTCTTTTCTTCAATCACTCTGTTGACCCAAGGTTACCGATGTGGAACATAAACAAGATGCCTGTTGGACCCTAATGTATAGTACCAAAGGTTGTTGACCTTTTTGAGGGTGGTCTATTACGGGTTTTTCTTCCCTTTTACCTCCTTCCGTGTTATTGGCAATCCCATTTGTGCCAGTGCAAATACACCCCTGCTGTATTTGAACTGGCACTAGTGTCATTGTGCATGTGCAAAGAGCATTTGCTCAAGTGCAAATGTCCGCAAGGGAAGAGGACCCAAAGTTCGAGTCCTCCCGTCCCCTGCACACTCTTGGACTACGCAACAAGGGCGTAGATTCTTAAGGATATAGTTAGCAATATTCGTTTTTAAGCACTCTTTAGAGAATTGATTCGACAAAATTTATAACATCAAACAGAGGAACAATGGTTTCTGCATTTTAGGTGTACAGGGATGAAGTGAACACCTATTTATTTATACATAAAAATGTAGTGAAGACAGGAGAAATTGCATAACAACATTATAATGTCAACATAATCAAAAGTTGATGGAAATTCCACTCTCAATGGCTTGACGCGTTTCGAGGTGATACCTCTTCTTCAGAAGCCTCTCTGGATCTACTGTCTGTCCTGGCACCACAGACACGCACCACTCCCGCCTGGACGGACTCATATGGTTCTCATGACAGGACACCCAGGAACAGGCCCTCGCCAGAGCTCAGGCAAATGTCCCACAATACTGCCCCTTGTATCCAGAATAGCATGGTGATATGAGATGATGAGGCTTTCAAAGGACGACTGGTTTCATGATTTTGAAATAGCTCTTCTCGTGCGTCCCCTTTCTTATTATACAGACAGTAGTGCTTAGTGCTCAAATTCATACGAGTTAAAACATGGGCATGTTCGAGACCTACCTGGAAGCAGCAGGCAGGGTTACAATTTGAGCTGCATTCAGGGTCGCCGTGTTTCTGCAGCGGGCACTGCTTGAGGGTTCCGTGGAATTAACCACTACTTTTGCCTTCCAATCTCCCGAGGTCTGAAACATGGACACACAAAACAAAATCAGTGTCCACTGTTACTGAATCTGCTGACTGTTCTTCAAATTATTCATACATCTCTTTGATAACGTCATCATTCACTGTATTCTGCAGGAGAAGGTACTCAAAAGGCTTACATACATGGAATAATGGCGACGTCTCAGTAACTTTCAGCATAGCAAGCCTGTTCAGGCAAGTTAGATGCGTTTTGTTAGGCAGTAAATAGCACAATGAAGATGGCATCTTTATTGCGACAACTCCCATATAGCCACATCTAGACTTTATGGGGAAAACAACCAATAAGCTTCATAGAATGCTAGGCGAATACACTGCATGCGCACGATACACCATATTCGAAGGTAGGCCTGAATCCTCGCAGGCTGTGTTGAAAGCACGACACAATGAGGTCTTGTGGTAGAATATTCCTCCCCCATCCCAGGCGAAGTAAGGAACATAAACAAAAACACACAGATACATCTTGTGTTTAAGCTTTGCTAAATTAGAAAAGAATTTGTGCGGTCCAACACGAGTAAGGGCTGCGGCCGATTGTGAAGGACAAACCAATGGGAGCCAGGGCATGGGTCTTGAGCTGCCAAAACACAAGCAGTGATATAGGACACTAGCGCCCCCAGGATAATGGTCATCCCATTTGAACTACCATGAGCAAGACTCTTATATCCTTCACAATTTAGACTGATTAGCGGAACCTTCAGGAAACCCAGGCCTGCCCTTCGGGAGCGGTAGTTGATAATGGGGGAGCAGAGGATAACAAAGTCTCTGATTTGAACTGGGGAGAGCAAAGGATGATGCCAGCTCTTATATGTTTAGGACGGGGAGACACGACGGGGGCGCCTGTGTGTTTGAGGTGAGAAAAAAGATGCTTTATTCGCAAGGACCAGACTGACCTCAAAGTTATCCAATGAGCTCATGTTGATGGCCAGGTGCACATCACGTGATTAGGTCTTAGGGCAGGCCAGTGTTTTCAGAGACTTAACCAATCATTTTACAGTGACCCAAGGTGAAGAGATCATCACCCAAGTGGGAAGACTTCAGAGTCAGAGAAGACGCGACCAATGAACCAGGGGTCTACATGTGGTCAGTAGTTTGTAAATAGGCAGCAGCCAATGAGGGTGGGGGATGGACACTTATATTTCATACGTCACAAATGATGATTCTCGCATTTATAACGTGCTGATTGCTTTGAAGAAGAGAGAGAGCTCTGCGGCAGTGGACTTATGATAACCTGACACCGTTTCCTTTGTGTTTACAAATGAAGCTCTTGTTTATCTCACAAAAGGGTGCACTGAGTCATTTTCCCCAGAGGGTTGTTATTTTTTTGTCTTGTTGTTGAGAGGTTACTCTACACAATGGCAACAGTTTGGGCTTTTGTGTCGGCCTGGGAAAGGCACTTGTCAGGATCAGACGTAGTGGAATTAACTTCCCATTGGTGGTAGCAGGTGCAAAATGGTGTGAGTACCTAGCCATCTAATAGCAGTGCCTGGGAATTAGCTAATACTTATACACAAGCCAACATTTTTGGCTGTGCCAATGCTTGTTTTTAACAGGCCTTCAGTCTGATTTGCATTGACATATGGTGGCACCTGCTGGATGTGGGTTCTTCCAGGTTTTGTGTTGAAGAAAATGCAGATGCCTGGTCTGGTGTACTTTATTTGACTGTAGAACTAGTTGGCAAAGGACCTTGATGCTCCAATTTAGCCAGAATGGTGTCTGGGGAATTTGTTGTCTATGGTTCTGACCTCAGAGTTCAGATATATGTGTTAATTAATCAATTCACCTTTAATAACATGCTGAATGCCAGAGACCAGTCTGTAAGAACAGGACCGGGATTTAGACCTGTGTTGCTCTGCGTTGTCTTGCTTCCAAACAAACGACTTGCTCCTGAGCTATCCTCTCAGCCCATGTATTTTATTGTAATTTGGGAGTGGATTTTTCCTTTGGTCGATGTTTCCATAAATGGTTGCCTGTTGGTTGAGGATTTAGTGCTGCTTCCATTCTGGTTTTAGTTGATAGGTCACATTTCTCGCTGTTTTCTTAAGTTCAGGTGGTCTTCTTCTGTTCACGTAATATAGAATGAGCTTGCACGTCAAACGTATATGCTCATAACTACTGTCAAAAATAAAGCAACTAAAGTGTTGCATTTACTTATCTATTTATTGCAAGGTACATTTGAATTTCTTGCACTTAAAAATAAAATAGAAACGGGTTTCCAGAAATGTTTCGATTATTGGCGAAACCCAATCTGACAACACTAAAAACGCACTTGACAGCAAATGATACAGACCATGAAATGTACAAAACACTTCACATTCACAACACAGTATTTTCATTAAAACGTAGTTGTTTGCCAGTCCCTAGCACACAGAATGTCATCTGAGTACAGTTTGTTTCCTTAACATCCCAAAATGTCGGTCATTCTGAACGGCTGGACCTTCTTTGAGGGAGGACAACTTGTGTGGCCAAGAAAAGAACGTCTCTCTTGTGATGGAAAGTGTAGTCTGAAAATCTTTATCTGTATCCTCCTAACCTATAGAATCAGGGGTGGGTCTCGAAATAGTTTCTCAACTCAAGCTTAAACGCCTTACATGGAGTGTAGAAAGTGGGCATGTAAAGCAGCTGCCTCGCCAGAATAAAGACACCCGCACAGAGACCATCAATTCAACATTTATTTTATTTTTATTTTTACATTTGTAAAGCGCCACACAGCCCAGAGGCATCGGGGCGCTGTTGCAAGATAATGACTTAGTTTCAGTGCAAGGAGGGGTAGATAGAGGAGGTTACATCAAGATCGTATCTACCCCTAGCCTGGGAAAAAAAAGGACGTTTGACATTACATCGGTTGTACAGTTGACAGGGCCCAAGAGGGGTTTATACAAACAGCATCGTTTTTATTGCTTTCCTGAAACACAGGTGGGATTTGCTACCTCTAATCTCGGCGGGTAATAAGTTCCAGTTGGTGGCGGCGAGGACTGGGAAGCTAGTGCCACCTGCTCTGGTTCTGAGGCTTTTTGGAATTTGAACATTCTCTGCTCTCCATCTATTGTATTGTACATTTCGTGGCTATCGCGTGCGTGTTTAGTGCATGCATTTTATGTATCTTTTTTGTCCTTTTCAATATGTGACATGGATATTGACATGTGTTGGAAAAATCCCAAACAGGTTTTTAAATTGAAAACAGAACTATATCCTTTGCATTAAAGAAATAGATACAACACATTCGTTTGTTTGTGTTGGACAATATGTGGGAGCACGCACCTTTGACGTCAGAGGCTGTCATTGTATTTTTCTAGCCGCACTTAACACAAGACATTAGATTTGGTCGTGTGCTGGGCACAGTGCAGTCAAGGCATGGCCTGATGGTGCTACCCACTGGTATGCCCAGCTGAGGGGGCACGGCCTTCCTTGTCTCCTGGTTAAACATAGACAAAGCATAGACTAATCAATGTTCAAGCTTACAAATACGTCAGCAAAACAAAGGTAACGCATGACTTACTCAAAATGAACACCTAAAATACATGTGAAACCCACACTTCTCAAACCTTTCTCCTCACTGACATCACTGTTGATTCACGTCCTCTTTGTGGGAGTGAAATGCTTTGAAGGAGTCTATTGAGCATTAATGGAAAAGAATGTCAACATGTAGCCGCAATAAATAGGAGCATCAAGTGCTTCTGATTAAATCGTGCGATGGTGAATTTTGATGTACGGGTGGTTGAGTTTTAAACATTTCTACGACCTCTTTTAAAGGACCCTTAGACTTTGTGCTTTTGTCCTCTGTTATCTTTTGAATCTTTGACTTCATTTTGTGGGCGGAGGGACGTCTACTGAAGACCCCCTCCCACTGCAACCTTTTGTTATTATAAGGCCCTGGTAGGCCGTAAAGCAACTATCACGGGGGTGATTTTTAACCACCCCCATTTGTGTACTAGTGTGATTACATCATCCTACATTGGTTTAGGGGAGTGGGCTATTGGCAGCAATAAGTTAGTTATGGATTCACCAGGTGTGCAACATGTTTTACAGATTGGTAGCCCAATGTTTCTTTATAGCAGCCATGTGGGTATAAACGTATTATTATGTCCTACCATCAGCATTTCTGTTTCTTGGGCATTCCTTTGTCATGGGAAAGCATGATGCAGGCCTAAAGTGCCAGTTGTGCACAGATAAGTTCATTTGAGGCCATCGCTGCACCCTCCAGAGTGGTTTGAACTGGTTTAGACCAGTCCCTGTCCCTGGGGGGGTCAATTGCACATCCTGTCGGGATTGTCCCAGGTGTTTGTTGGCTTTTGGGTTAACGCGATAGGTGGGCCATCAAAACCTTTGTTTTAAACCCCATTCTGTTATCGGTGACTTGGGGACGTCCGGTTCCTACACTCAGTTATCTTGGATTTTCAGGGGTGGATCAGATGCACTTACCTGCTGGAGGATTTGTACTGCTTTGAAGCTTTTGTTGCATTTTTAATACTGGATTTGGCCATACTGGCTGGACTCTGTGTCCTGGCCTCAGCCCCAGTTCTGCTGGTCATCATTCCTGGGCCTTCCTCATCCTCCCCTGTTCCTCCTTGCAGACTTGGTCTGGCTTCGGGTGCTGGGACCATTTTCTGGTGTTTTTACTCATGCTTACAGTTTTAACAGCCTGGGCCCCCTGCCTTGTTGTTAAATGCTACAGTCGCATGGAAGGGTGTTGGGAACCAATACCCCTCCCCATCTGCTTGTTTGTACTCACCCTCAACATAGACTTCATTGTGGAGCCATCTTGCGCTGGTGGACTGCCTCACTTTGTCTTTCGAGCGACCAGAACTTGCTAGTCCGGATTCTGCCGTCCTCCTGCAGTCACTTCTGTTGTTACTTCCACCTCTGCTACTCCAAAAAAGGGTAATTGTTGTTCTTTGTGGCCATCGTTTTTTGTCATTGATCCATGGTGTAGGTCCCTGAGTTAACAGATCCTTTAATCGCCCTGCAAAAGTAGAGCTGTACTCATTGGGTTGTTCCGTCTTCCTGGAACCATCTGTTCTGGAACCATAACCTTGAGTACATATCTCTGGGACTAGGTTGGTAAGTTATTCTTGACACTTATCCTCAAGGTCACTGTGATGCCTTGTTGGAAATCTCTGTAGGTCTGCTTCAGTCACGTTTCCCCAATGGTCTGTATTGGAGTTTATCCTGCTTGCCCGCATCTCCTCCTGGGGCTGCTTGGGCTCGGACCTGGCCCTAGATCTCTTTAAGGGGGGTCTCCTCTGGTTTCCCCTGTGGTGGGTTGCTCTGAATTCTAAATGCATTTTTAAAGTCTTACATTCCACTCCTGCCAATGTGAAATACTTGGTTATATTGTATCACTGTATGGTTTTACTGTATCTCTGTTTCCTACGAGTGTAACATGTCAGTACAATCAGGATAGATGTATTCTTGCCTTTTGGTGCCCTCTGGCTAGGTGGATTTCCACTTTTATCTCAATGGGTCTGTATTTTACTGTGTACTGTACATTTGGATCAATAATATTACTATGTGCCCGAGGGTCGGGAATACACAGATTATTCTTTGTGTGGCATCTTGGGCACTGATAACAACTGTGGAAATGTAATGTTTTACTGTACGTAGGCTCCCTTGTTAGACTCTCCCTCCCCATAGTTTATATGTGCAGTGGAGCGGTGCCTATCACGAGGTAATGGTCTCACATGTTAGTATGTTAGTAGTAGGGGTGTATTTGGTCTTAACTGACCACTGTTATTTATACATACACTGTTCCATCATGTGTTATGTGTACGTAAAGTTCTTATTTAACCTGAAAGAGTTTATATGTGTGACATGACCAGTAATAGATGTTGTCTTTAGTTGATTATGTGGACCAACTGAACTGCCCTAGCCACACTCCTCCCCTCCTGAAGAAGTGCCTGGCTCCATAGGTACTACCTCTAGAGAGGTGTGTCTTGTCGTTTGGTTGGAATTGTTGTTTCACCATTGCGTTGGTTGCACATCTCTCACCAGATGGTGGTGTACACATCTCCCTAAATGTCTCCATTCATCCAGGGCTTTGAAGCCTAATTAAGTCAATGTGTTCTGATGTTTCTAATCTCTGTAACTAGGAAGTTTTACTTTTTTCTACACACCTGCCAGCCAAGAGAATATTAGATTTGAGATCCCACAACACCCTATGAACACTGTGGCTCAACGTCTTTGCAAGTGTCAGAGTTCGTACTGACCAGATATCCTCATTTATATTTAAACATAGGTACATGCTTGGAAGGATTTTCTGAGGGTGTATCGTCCTCAGTCTTGGACTCAACAATTATCAACCTACACCTACATAACTGTCCCTGTATTTAATTCTCAGACAATTAGGGACCAGTGAGGTTGGCAATTGTTTGTGAAAATAATGACAACATACTAGTTTAAGTATAAGTAGAGGTGCGCACTTGCTCCCTTCTTGTTCAATTTATATTTGTCAGATCTTCTGGAGCACCTCAGCAAAATAAATGTGTTTGCTCCTATCACATAAATGTGTCCCTTCTAGAGAATGGGACAAGAATACCATATGTGCCAATAGCAGATTTAGTCATATGAAAACGTAGCACTGTTAGATCTAATTTCCATCAGACTTGAACATTGTGCGCATTTCGGGAACACTGCATACATTATAAGATCAGGATCAATTTTGATAAAACAAGCCTCATCAGGAGTTGGGCGCAGCAGTCAAAATGTGGCAGCAATGCTACAAATACTGCATTACCGCTCTGTCCAGCTTTGAGCTGGAGGTAAATGCGCTGACCTTCTGCCCCTTTTCGGTGCAATTACCACAGCGCAATTACCTCCACAGTAATTGCACTGAAAATGCCCCATTGATTCCTATGGACTCAAAAGAAAATGGGGACTTACCCTGCCATGGCAAATTGTGATCCAGCGCTAATAGCGCCAGACCAAGTTGCGGTAACGCTATTTGCGTTGGATGGGGGTTCCGGCAGATTTACCGCTGGGAAACCGCTCAACTCGTGATGAAGCCCAAAGTCTTTATTTGTTGGAAGGAAAATCACAAGTTTAGCAAGAAAACCAAGAATATTGTTCTATACTGCTTGGAGTACCCACAGTGTCAGGGATCTACTGATACCAATCTAACATCCTGTTTTATAATTCATTATCGTCTACAGATAGACACGTCTCAAAACACCACAATCATCCTTGTACAGATTCTAATGAAGTTGCTACATTGAAGTTGATCCAATTTTCATTGCATAAATTGTTTGACGCTTGTCTGGTTTCTGTGAAAAACAAATCCACTTACAAAACATTAAGTCCCAAAACGCACATATTATATGATGGAATTGTCAGTTTTCATTTGTGCACCTCTTTAGTTATTTGTCTGTATCAACTTTGTTGACGAACAGTGATAAGAAAAAGCAACATAAGAAAAATGAGGATACAGCAGGCATGTGCCAGAATACTGTGTTACATACAATAACCTTAACTACCTATTGCCTTTCCAAATCATCACTGCAAAAGCTGCAATGCCTGATGATATATTGTGGAGCTTTTTCTGTACCAGTTAAGCTATGGATAAAACGGGGCAGTATTCCTGTTGCACATGTGTGACAGTTTCTGTATGGGCCCATAAGCATGACCAGGACAGACAGGAGTGGCACCTTAGCATGTCCAGTAGCAGAATAAAGTCAGTGGCAGCAGAGCAGTAAGGCAGTGGTCTTGATAGTGTAACAAAACTGGGCAATATATGTGGACCTGATTAAAATCAGATTTCGACTGGAGTATAGGGGTGAAATAAGGTGGGTCCTGTGGTGGACATTAAAACACATGCACCTACCATGTGGTTCACACATAACTGGTCTCACATGCATGACCATGATGTACCTGCACACACACATCCATACATGGCCTATGTCACACATACAGGCAAGTATCAGACTACCAGCACACTGCAACATGCCCTGTCTCACACAGCAATGCTTGGCCACTTACCGCTCAACTCCAGACGGGTCTGCCTCCGAAGGATCTGGGTGTGGAGCGCTGGGCCTAAGCGTTCCAGGACCCTCATCTGGATGTTGCTCAGGCTGACCCGGCCCCCCTCCGCGAGGCGCCGGGCCTTTATGAGGATCCTGGACCTGAAGTCCTCCCAGCGCTTCTTGACATGTTGGTAGTTGCGGGTTGCCACCCCCTCCGCATTGATGGCAACCACTGCGTCATCCAAGATCCTCTCCCGTTCTTCCTTGTTGGCGCGTCTTGTTCCAAAGAGGGCATCATAATGCCCCAGGACATGCTCCACCAGGACACCAACTTCGGTGGCAGTGAAGCTGGTGGCCCTCTGCCTCTCTGGCTGGGGGTTGCCAGTGGTGCCAGCTGGAGATGTGCCCGACATAGCAACCCCAGAGGCAGGAGTGGGTGGGCAACTGGGTCCTGGGGCTGGGCTGTGGAGCGATGGAATCCCAGTTGGGAGTCTTCTGTTCCAGCAGGGGTGGACACAGCAACTGGACCCCTGCAGATGGCTGACGTGCAGGCACCAAATAGCAGGGCACGTGGGCAGCAGGCAGGCAGGCAGCAGCAGATGGCTGGTGGGAGCGTGCTCGGGGCTCTTGGGGGCAGGAAAATGGCCTTCAGGGCAGGAGCGTGGTCTTCCGTGTGTGTACGCGTGGCCAGCTTGATACGGAGTGATTTGGCACATGAAAATTTTGCACGTCAGCGTGTAATTCAAGGAAAGGCCCTTAGTGCGTAAGTGCGTCAGCACACGTACGCGATATCATTGGACCAAAGGCCCTTAGCGCGTAAGCGCGTCTGTGACATATTGTGCACGGGCGTTGCCCTTTCGTGTGTAAAACTTGCCACGCACCCCTGAAATACACGTACTGCACTCGAACAGGGCTCTTTCGCGTGTGAAACTTCACGCGAACCCCGTAATACACATACTCTGCGGAAATCACGGGTGAAACTTCACGCAAACCCCGTAATACACGTACCAAGCTGAAATCGCGGGTGAAACTTCCCGCGAACCACAGGAATACACGTACTCCGCTCAACAGGGCCCTTTCGCGTGTAAAACTTCACGCGAACCCCGTAATACACGCACCCTGCTGAAATCGCGGGTGAAACTTCACGCGAACCCCAGGAATACACGTACCCTAATGAAATCGCGGGCGAAACTTCCCGTGAACCCCAGGAATACACATACTCCACTCAACAGGGCCCTTTCACGCGTAAAACTTCACGCTGTACCCCAGAACTACACAGAACTGTACCCCAGCTCGCTCACACAGGGCCAATATTCCTGGGGTTCGTGTGAAGTTTCACAGGCGATAGGCCCTGTGCGAGTGGGGTACGTGTATTACTGGGGTTCTCGGGAAGTTTCACACGTGATTGTGCTGTCAGAGCGGGGTACGTGAATTTCGGGGGTGCGTGGGGAGTCCTACACGTGAATTGGCAGTGTGGGTCCTTCCAGGTGTTCCCTCAACACCCTCCATGGCCCCTGCAGGCAGACCACACCACAGGGGACTACCCCGCACCCCTGGTCATGTCCCGCAGGCAGCCCATCCACCATGGGCATGCAACCCAGCCTGGTCATGTCCCCTTGCACCCCCACCCCCCAGCAGTGCGGGGCACCTGCCAGCAGGCCCTCACTCATGTCCCACTCATGTCCCCCTGAACCCCCACCCCACAGCAGTGCGGGGCACCTGCCAGCAGGCCCCCACTCATGTCCCACTCATGTCCCCCTGCACCCCCACCCCCCAGCAGTGTTGGGCACCTGCCAGCAGGCCCCACTCATGTCTCACTCATGTCCCCCTGCACCCCCACCCCCAGCAGTGTGGGGCACCTGCCAGCAGGCCCCCACTCATGTCCCCCTGCACCCCCACCCCCCAGCAGTGCAGGGTACCTGCCAGCAGGGCCCTACTCATGTCCCACTCATGTCCCCCTGCACCCCCACCCCCCAGCAGTGCGGGGCTCCTGCCAGCAGGCCCCCACTCATGTCCCACTCATGTACCCTTGCACCCCCAGCAGTGCAGGGCACCTGCCAGCAGGCCCCCACTCATGTCCCCTTGCACCCCCACCCCCCAGCAGTGCAGGGCTCCTGCCAGCAGGCCCCCACTCATGTCCCCTTGCACCCCCACCCCCCAGCTGTGCAGGGCACCTGCCAGCAGGCCCCCACTCATGTCCCCCTGCACCCCCACCCCCAGCAGTGCGAGGCACCTGCCAGCAGGCCCCCACTCATGTCCCACTCATGTCCCCCTGCACCCCCACCCCCCAGCAGTGCAGGGCACCTTCCATCAGGCCCCCACTCTTGTCCCCTTGCACCCCCACCCCCCAGCAGTGCAGGGCACCTGCCAGCAGGCCCCCACTCATATCCCACTCATGTCCTCCTGCACCCCCACCCCCCAGCAGTGTGGGGCACCTGCCAGCAGGCCCCCACTCATGTCCCCCTGCACCCTCACCCCGCAGAAGTGTGGGGCACCTGCCAGCAGGCCCCCACTCATGTCCCCTTTCACCCCCATCCCCCAGCAGTGCAGGGCACCTGTCAGCAGGCCCCCACCATGTCCCCTTGCACCCCCACCCCCCAGCAGTGCAGGGCACCTGCCAGCAGGCCCCCACTCATGTCCCCTTGCGCCCCCACCCTCCAGCAGTGCAGTGCACCTACCAGCAGGCCCCCACTCATGTCCCACTCATGTCCCACTGCACCCCCGCCCCCAGCAGTGCGGGGCACCTGCCAGCAGGCCCTCACTCATGTCACACTCATCTCCCCCTGCACCCCCACCCCCCAGCAGTGCAGGGCACCTGCCATCAGGCCCCCACTCATGTCCCACTCATCTCCCTTGGCACCCCCACCTCCCAGCAGTGCGGGCACCTGCCAGCAGGCCCCCACTCATGTCCCACTCATGTCCCCCTGCACCCACACCCCCCAGCAGTGCGGGGCACCTGCCAGCAGGCCCCCACTCATGTCCCACTCATGTCCCCCTGCACCCCACCCCCCAGAAGTGCAGGGCACCTGCCATCAGGCCCCCACTCTTGTCCCCTTGCACCCCCACCCCCCAGCAGTGCAGGGCACCTGCCAGCAGGCCCCCACTCATGTCCCCTAGCACCCCCACCCCCAGCAGTGCAGGGCACCTGCCAGCAGGCCCCCACTCATGTCCCCTTTCACCCCCAGCAGTGCTGGGCACCTGCCAGCAGGCCCCCACTCATGTCCCCTTGCACCCCCACCCCCAGCAGGGCAGGGCACCTGCCAGCAGGCCCCCACTCATGTCCCCTTGCACCCTCACCCCCCAGCAGTGCAGGGCACCTACCAGCAGGCCCCCACTCATGTCCCACTCATGTCCCACTCATGTCCCCCTGGACCCCCGGCCTCCAGCGGTGCGGGGCACCTGCCAGCAGGCCCTCACTCATGTCCCCCTGCACCCCCACCCCCCAGCAGTGCAGGGCACCTGCCAGCAGGCCCCCACTCATGTCCCCTTGCACCCCCACCCCCCAGCAGTGCAGGGCACCTGCCAGCAGGCCCCCCCTCATGTCCCCTTGCACCCCCACCCCCCAGCAGTGCAGGGCACCAGCCAGCAGGCCCCCACTCATGTCCCCTTGCACCCCCACCCCCCAGCAGTGCAGGGCATCTGCCAGCAGGCCCCCACTCATGTCCCACTCATGTCCCCCTGCACCCCCACCCCCAGCAGTGCAGGGCACCTGCCAGCAGGCCCCCACTCATGTCCCACTCATGTCCCCCTGCACCCACACCCCCCAGCAGTGCGGGGCACCTGCCAGCAGACCCCCACTCATGTCCCCCTGCACCCCACCCCCCAGCAGTGCAGGGCACCTGCCAGCAGGCCCCCACTCATGTCCCCTTGCACCCCCACCACCCAGCAGTGCAGGGCACCTGCCAGCAGGCCCCCACTCATGTCCCCTTGCACCCCCACCCCCCAGCAGTGCAGGGCACCTGCCAGCAGGCCCCCACTCATGTCCCACTCATGTCCCCCTGCACCCCCACCCCCCCAGCAGTGCGGGGCACCTGCCAGCAGGCCCCCATTCATGTCCCACTCATGTCCCCCTGCACTCCCACCCCCAGCAGTGCGGGGCACCTGCCAGCAGGCCCCCACTCATGTCCTCTTGCACCCCCACCCCCCAGCAGTGCAGGGCACCTGCCAGCAGGCCCCCACTCATGTCCCCTTGCAGCCCCACCCCCCAGCAGGCCCCCACTCATGTCCACTTGCACCCCCACCCCCAGCAGTGCAGGGCACCTGCCAGCAGGCCCCCACTCATGTCCCCCACAACGTCATCATGATCCACAATCATGGGCCTAATGGCCACCCAAATACCACCCCACGCCACCCCAGTCGAAACACACAACCAAGTATTACATACACCCCACATTGAAATCCCCATCACATCAAACATCCCAAATGGCAAGTATGCACATCAATACATGTCCATCACACACACACAATGGGTGCAAGTGAATGAGAAAACATGCATCGTGACATGCAGGAAACCAAGGAAAGCATACCACACAATGAAGTATCAAATAAAAATGTATTAGACACAAAAGCAAGGGAATGAAATGAAATCACACAATAATGTAAATAATAAATAAAAAGCTGCATGTCCAAAATATGAAAAAGAAGATGTGTAAAACCAGAATAAAAATCAATCCAAAAGCGAATGGGTCTAAAGAGTCTGTCCGTCAAATCAAATCCAAAGTGAAAAAAAAGAAAAATCCATTGATCCATGGTTAAAAAAAAAGGCAAATGAAGTGAAATCCATTGTGGAACTATATACAAAGTACACATCCAGGGTCCATGAGCCCAACCATTGAAAGGAAACCTACAAAAACCCTACATAATGAACAACTATATACAAAAAGGTGGGGCATTGTCCAAGCGCCCCAAATGAAAAGAAAAACAAAAGGAAACCTAACACTATATAACTATTTACAATGGCAGCGGGCTAGTCCAATGGCTCACTTTCTGGTTTCCCAGGCCAGGGCATCATCGAACTCCTGCTCGATGTCCCGGAGGCGTTCCTCTTCCATGGCCCCGAGGGTTCGCAGGGATGATGACACCTGGACCTCCAGGTCCCTGCGAATGGCCTCGAGGCTCTCGGCCCGCCTCAGGGCCCTATGCATGGAGTTCTCCGCCCTGACCATCGTGAGCCGTGCCTCTTCCACCCGCTGCCGCTCCGCATCTATAGCATGGCCCAACCGCTGCCACACGGAAGACACTTCCGTCCTGGGTCCTCCTGCCCTCTGGCCGATGCCTGCCCCTCCGATGTTGAAGGCCCCGAGCCATCATGGCTCCCACCTTGTTGCTGCTGCTGCTGTGCCTCTGCCTGTGCCCTGGCTCCTGCTGCCTGCACATCCTCCTCCGGTGGGGTGCAGTTGTTGATGTGGCCACCCCTGCTGGACGTCCGACTCCCGACTGTGGCAGGGATGTGTCCTCCACCAGCCTGGCCGCAGGGTCAGAGGCAGCTCCACAGGGCACCCAGGTGACACATGGGTGGGAAGATGGCACAGAGGACGACTGGCGCATAGGGGGTTCAGTTGAGGAGGGGGGCAGAACAAGGTCCAGAATCCGGCCCTGGTGAGCTGTCCCGGTGGGTCAACGTGGTCAATGAGCCATGCGAGAAGACGTGCAGTCTCCTCATGAAAAGACTGCAGGTCAGCTCGCATGGCACGTTGACGCAACGCCACCCCACCCAGCACAGGCTCAACCCGGTGCCGGATAGCCACATCCGCAGGGAGAGATGGGCCAGTTGGTGTAAGCCGATCCCCTCCCTGAGAACGGGTCTGGACGTAGGCATCCCTGCTGGTGCGGGATGATGCAGTGACAGGATCGGGGACAGGATTACACACAGGCACCTCCACGGCGGCCTGTGCTGCCTCCTGTCCCTGCCCCTGCACTGCACCACTAGCACCAGTGGAATCCCCACCTCCAGACCCCGTCTCTGTCCCTTGCATAGCCTCCTCCTCCACCAAACCCCCCACCAACCTGGATGACTCCATGCCATCTTCCTCCGTCGGACCCTGTGGGGTCTCAGCTGCCCCTTCTGCTGCCGAGGAGTCCAACTCCGACCTCCGCCTCTTGGACCTACCCTTGGCAGCTGCGGCCTGGGATGCGGTACCGGACTCCTCACTCCCTGACGAGATCACAACCTGGGAGGGGAGTCGGGCCTTGCGTCTCCGGCTGTCGGTGCGATCCCTGCCGCTGGGCTCCACAGCACCCTCTCCGCCCTCTTCATCAGTTGATGCTGCAGACAGGGAGAGATAGGAGACAGGCATCAGGGCACTGCACAATGGACTGATACACACATGACAGTTCCACATGAGTGGCAGTGTCAAACTTCAGACATGGCATCACAATCCCCAACACACATGTCATTTGAAATCACACACATGAGCTATTCCACAGCCATATCCCAATGGCCAGCACCATCCATACACATACAACAGCGTGAGCAGCCAAAGATGAGCCAGACATCACATGAAACACAGGGAGTACACTAGACATGCACACACGCCACCACACTTACATGCATGTGTACACCTCCACCAACTGTCACAGTGAGGAGATCGCCATCCATGTCACATCTGGCAATCAGCCTTCTACATATCAGTGTCACATGCATCCATGTTGCATCACTGTTGCACCCTTGTCAAATACACACACATGCACATGTACACAGTACAGATACATGCAGCTGGAACCAACATCCATGTGTGACAACACTACCATGCCAACTTACATACACAGTCATTCAAACATGTGTGCTCACACATATGCATTTGGCCTGCATGCTTACCCACACATACACCATCCATGTGTCTCACACATGAGAGGACTCACATGTGTTAGCCTCACGGCCCTATACTTACACATCCATACATGGCCCTACAAAACCACATGTGCAACCTGCACACTATTGGCACACCACCACACGCACAGCTTCCAATCAGTATGCATGTACACTTACCGCTCGACTCCAGACGGGTCTGCCTCTCAAGGACCTGGACGTGGAGCGCTGGGCATATGCGTTCAAGGACCCTCATCTGGTGTCCCGACAGGTGGCCCCGGCGCCCCTTAGCATCCGCTGCCTTCAAGAGGCGCCGGGCCTTGTTGAGGGTCCTGGACCTGAAGTCCTCCCAGCGCTTCTTGACATGTTGGAATTTGCGGACTGCCACCCCCTCCGCATTGATGGCAGTCACGATGTCCGTCCAGATCCTGGTCCGTCCTTCCTTATCGGCGCGCAAACTTCTGAAGAAGGCATCATACTGCCCCAGGACTTGCTCCACCAGGACACCAACTTTGGTGGCAGTGAAGCTGGTGGCCCTCTGCCTCTCTGGCTGGGGGTTGCCAGTGGTCTCAGATGGTGGTGTGCCCGACATGGCAACCCCAGAGACAGGTATGGGTGGGCAACTGGGTCCTGGGGCTGGGCTGTGGAGCGATGGTATCCCAGTCGGGAGTCTTCAGTTCCAGCAGGGGTGGTCACAGCAACTGCACCCCTGGCTGATGTGCAGGCAGCAAATAGCAGGGCACGTGGGCAGCAGGCAGGCAGGCAGCAGCAGATGGCAGGTGGGAGCGTGCTCAGGGCTCTGGGGGGCAGGAAAATGGCCTTCAGGGCAGGAGCGTGGTCTTCCGTGTGTTTTCGCGTGGCCAGCTTGATGCAGAGTGATTTGGCACTTGAAAAAATTGCACGTCAGCGTGTAATTCGAGGAAAGGCTCTTAGCGCGTGAGCACGTCAGCGATTTCATTGGACCAAAGGCCCTTTGCCTGTAAGTGCTTCTGTGACGTGATGCGCGGGGGCGTGCGTGGGCGTTTACCCCGTGACGTGGGCATAGTGGATTAGCGCGCATGCGAAAAAAATGCACTTCCCTGTGTGAATACGTGTAATCCGAGGAAACGGCCTATGCGCGTAAGTGACGTGACACGCGCAGGCGTTTCCCTCAGCATGGGTTAAAGGTGAGCGGGGCCAGCAGTTCGCTGTACGTGCCTTTCGTGGAGACCGACGTGTGTTGCTGCTTCGTGTTGTTTCGCGTGCCATCACAACTTCACAGCTGTCAAGGACGTATCTCTTCTTTTGGCCGGGGTATTGGCTATATGTGTTTTTCTGCCTCGCGCTAGTCAGAAGGTGAGTTGCACACGCTATTTATCCCACTGAGGGTGCCCCTGTGTATCGCACCATTTTTGATGTCATAGTAGCCTGCGTGTCCCACGCGTACGCGATTTTCGTGTTACTGGGTGCCACCGCGTACTGCGGGAGGTTAATTCCACGCACGTAGGCTGCAGGGTTGCGTGCATGGTTTTCCAGCAGTTTTGGGGTGCCTGAGCGTTGTGTGACCCGTCACTACATCACCGGGATCACATACAGCCTTGCAGGTGCAGGAGGGCTGTTAACATCTTGCTTCCCACCCCCTTCACCCCAATTGCCCAGGTCAATTGTGGTGTACACCTCCCATTGGCACTACTCCATCTGTGCCGGCACTACTACATCTGTGCCATGGTTGGGAGGACACCAAAGGTGAGGGGCGCCTCAGCTGGGCGTACTCCTCATGGCGGGTGTGGTCAGGGACGTGGCCGGGGTGACCAGGGAGTAGGGGGACTCCAGGGTGTCCAGGGCAGCCGCAGAGGGGGAAGAGGCAGGCGTGCGCCACTTGAGCACGATGTCGTGCCATGTGTCGGTGCAGTCATGCCACCAACCCCTGTGGTTCCGGGAGATGCAGCTTCTGCATCTGGCACTGGCGCCCGTGTGACCCGGCAGTCCGTTCCATCGACTGCCACGGGCCCAAGGGTAGTGGTAGCTTCAGGTGCAGCTGTGGACACCACCACCCAGGCTCAGGGTCTGCCAGCGCTGCCTGCGTCGGCATTGGAGGAGCCCTTGGAAGATTTCCAACAGGCCAGGAGGGAAACCGTAGGGGCACGCAGGGCTGCCCTGACAAAGACACATGTCCCTGGGGCAGTTAAGTCATCTGCTGCCCCAAACAGCTGGGTGTTGGCAAGTGCAGGGGCAGATGCACCCAACAACACCCCTGTTGTGAGTCTGTCAACCAGGACAGTTGCGGTCAATGACCTTGCCACAGCGGATGTTGCTGCGCAGGGTCCATTAGAGGGCACCCAGCTGCCACTGACAGAAGTCAGGCCATTGGTCGTCCCTCCACCTGCCACTCCCTTGGCTCAATCCACCGAACTCACTGGCCATACTGGTCAGGGCGGCATTAGCCAGCCAGGGTCTGAGCCACAATCCAAGCGGAGGAAGGTTGCACCTGCAGCACAGGCTGGGACCTCACACACAGCCACAACCTCCTGCACGTCGAGGAAGAAGCCTTTCTGCAACCAGGAACTGGACTTCCTCGTGGGCTACGTGCGGGGCCACAGCCGTGACATGCTAGTGGGTGCCAATAGTCAGACTACGGCTGCCCTACGTGATACCCACTGGAAGCATGTTGCGGAAAATGTCAGTGCATTCGGCCATGAGGTGCGCACGGCGCAAGAGTGCAAAAAGCGTTGGAATGACATCAAACGCAGTGCTAAGGCTAAGCGTGCCTCAAATTACAACTTGACTCTGGTGACTGGCGGTGGGCCTGCACCAGAGGAGGAAGTCCTCACTCCGCATGAGTCACTTGTTGCGGATTTCATACCATCTGAATCGGTCGAAGGAGTGGGAGAGATGCTGGACTTTGATGCCCAGTCCAGTGAGTGTTGATGCGTGTTTGTTGAGGACGTGTGTGTTTTACTTGTGGGATGTGTTGTGCATGATTGTCACTACATGTGAGGTGTACACGGTTCGGATGTGCAAGTAATGCAATGCTTCCGTGATGCATGTCTGCTCTGCTGGATGGTGGACATGTGGAGCAGACGGGGACTGTCGGCATCAACACGATTGCACCCTACTCACATGCTGGTTACCAGTATGCCCCTCCGGTCCATGTCCGAGCTCACTGGCCCTTCTGCATGTAGCGTGGGGTGACCTTCCTCTCAGCCCAGGCACGATGTCATAACATGACTGACGTGCATGTGTCCTCTGCCTGCATGCGGGTACCCCATGTAGGCATGCTCCCTTGCCCCTCCACCCCCTGCTCTGCACCCCAATTCCAACTTTGCACTGGTCTGCTTCAATATTGCCGTTGGGTACTTCCCTGTTAATGTGTCCTGTGTACATGCTACCTTCCCGCAACCAATCTGCCAGACATATGCTGTGTGGTACAGCCTTAGTTCTTGAAGCAGGGTATCTCACTTGTACTGTGCAGAGGTCAGATGCCCCGCAGGGACATGAGTGCCCATTCATGCTCCATGTGCATTGCACGCATGCCCCTATGTGTCCTTGACTGGATGATCACTGTAATACCTGGGTGACATACATTGCATGGCATTTCATCAGCCTTCCCATGTCTACTGTGGCTCAGTACTGCGTTGCACACATGTTTAGGGTCTGACAATCTGGGTGGGTCACAGTCCTCAGCCTGTTTAATGGCCAATGACTCTGTCCAACTGGTGTAGTGTTCTCTTCACACGTGGGTGGACTCCAGACATTTCATCATGTGTCCTGCTTACTGTCCCATCATCATTTGCAGTGTTGTCACTTGACTCACATGAAGCTGGTGATGCTAGTCAACACTGCCTGTCAATGAACAGGTCTATGGTCAGCCTTTTGATAACATGCTAGGCATCCATGCTTTTGCACTTGGGTGGAGGAGTGCTTTGCTTGTAGATATGCTACCCATTGAATGCACATTGCACGTGATACCTGAAGTTGACCTTGCACTGCCTTCACATTTTCTGACACAAACCATGAAGTACTTGTACATGTAGGTAGTGAGTAACATACACCTTGGCTGGACTGCAGAGACCCACTTCAATGCAAACTGCCACCTTTCAACAGGTCTGATCACAGAAGCAATTCCAAGTTGACCCAGCATGCATGCCAGGTTCTATTTTGTGTGTCACATGTCTGCCTGATGTTGTCGGTGTGTGTTGTGTGCTTCTGACATGTGTAGTGACATTTTTTCTCTCTATTTTTCAGATGATGACGCAATTGAGCCGGAGGATGGTGTTGTCATGCCAGGCACAGGGTTGGTATTACTACATCAACCCGGCACAAGCGGGGGACGTGGGGTGGCAGGCCATGAAAACCCCCAAGTGCTACAGGCCATCTTGTCTCTGGCTGCCTATGAGTCCAGCCCTGATGATGACTCTGGCGTCCATGTCGAGTTGGATGAGCATCAGGTCCATGTGTCAGGGGTGAGTGATTCTGATGTGGACACTCCTTTGTCCGCGACACCTGCACTGAGGGGTCAGAGAGTCTTGGAACCTCCGCCCGTGGTGGATCGGGATGCAGGGTCACCCTCCACACCAGTCACTGATGTGCCTGGGACATCACGTTGACAGGGGCATGTAGTCGTGCAGCCGCGGGCGGTGCCAACACGATGAGGACAACCGGTCCTTGGGTCCCGCAGGGGTCAAGCCCAACAACGCGGTCGCCGTGCGCAACCGCTGTATACTGCGTGGGAGCAAGACATGACTGCCAATTCAGAACGGCAGGGGGCAGCGATGGAGAACATCGCTGAGAGCATGGAGCGTGGGGTCAGATCCGTGCTCCCCCCTGCTAAGCAGGTGCTTCTCCAGCATCAGGCGACACGGTCCATGGCCCGCTTGCTCAGGCTGGGCATGGCGGCCTCAGACAGGGCACGCCAGGCTGAAATGTCGTCTCTGCGTCAAGCAATTGCTGCTCACGCAGAGGCACACATCGAGGCCCTGAGGGAGGAGTATGCTTCCCTCAGATCCACTCTGGGTGTCCTTCTGATGTCCCAGAGGGAGCGGTCAGAGGAGAGGTTTGCACAGCTTCAGCGTACCATCTCGGCTCAGCTACAGGCTTGCCGGGAGGTGCAGCGGTTGTCCAGCCAGGCCTTGCAGGAGGAACTCCATGTTACACGTGCTACCTTGCAAGAGGAAGCACGTGTATCACGGGAGGTTCTGCATGCAGACCTACGTGTCATCGCCACACAGAACTAGGCTCACCCGTCCGGCAGACTTGCTGCCGACGAGGGGCAAGCTGCGGCTAGGCGTGGCCAGGCTACTGTGCCACGTCCTCCTTTCCAGGATGAGCCAGACTCAGACGACCATCTATCTCCCACATAGGTCCGGCTGTGCAGGCGTTGAGCCCATGGAGTTTTTTTTTTTGGCTCAGCATCATCGCATATGGGTGTTGAGCAGCACACTGTACCTCCCCTCTCCTGGGTGCCCCCCCCCCAGGTCGTATGTGGCCATTTTTGATTTTTCTTTTAGTTTAGTTAGTTAAGTTTCTGTTTGATAGTTAGTTTAATTAGGTAAAGTAGGTTTTTCGTAGTTAGTGTAATTAGTTAATATAGTTTAAAATTGCTTGTCTATTGTGCTTTCATGTGACAGTGTGGTGCTTTGTGGCTTTTGAAAGCATCCACTGTCTGTTCCAGCTGGGCCCTTCAGGCTTTTCTTGTGTATGTGTTTGCTGCTTGGGGTCCTTGACTCACATATGCCACTCCTGCTTCCCTTATCCATGGGCTCGCAAGGATGGTTCGGTGTAACAGCCGATTACACAAGGGCTTTGGACTGTCATATCTGTGGCATGTCTGGTGCTGTGGAACTTGTGTTAACACCCCTAGTGGGGATGATTGGGGTGTTACTGACCACTGTTCTGCTTTTGCTAGATGGGGTGTTTCATGATTCATGTGTACATTCATTGCTATGCATTGTGTAGTATGTTTCTTATCTTTACTGTACATGTGCTTGTTGCAATTCATGCCGTAGATAGTGTGTTCCACACTTTGGCTGTGAAAGACGGACTGTGGTGTGATTTTTGATGTACGTCTCTGACATGGCCCCGTGTTGTGATGCCTGAAGAGACACACACAGATGAATCTAATGCATTAATCATTTGTTTCATGCCCTTTCTGCAGGGGGATGAGCCTCCAGGCCACCTTTGCCAGCAGACATGGGCCATTGGACGTCTGGAATCTGGACACGTTTGGTGGTGCCCACATGCACATGTGTGCACAAGCAGAGGCACAGGGATTGCAATCATACATCCGAAAACTGCTGATGTGTTTCAAGGGACTCCAGGCAAGGTGAGCAGCACAGGGGGGCCACAACACAGCAAACCTTCCACCAGACCAGTTGCACATGCATGCTTTGTAGCAGCACTGAGGGTGAGCTTGGACGGATATTGGTGTTGAAAAGCACAATACAGCTCAGATGTGTTGGTGGACTCATGGCTAGTTGATTGTAAGGTTGTCTGGGGCACCTGCAGGGGCAGTGGCACATTCCCTCCGGTCCACCATGGTCCATTGAGGCACTTGTATCACCCACGTAGCGTTCCGAGACATTGAAAGAAGCAGCTGACAGGGACAGACGGCAAGGAACAGACTTGGTTGCAGTGCATTTCATTTCCATGTAGAATTTGAAACATGCACTGCCTACTTTATTTGGGTCATGGTGGAACACGACTTGTTTGGAAGTCATACCTTGCTAGATGCGTCTGTCTGCTTACCCAGGGAACATTGCATGTTGTGTGATTCGTGGCACATTGGTGTTCCATTTGCCACGCACCCACCGGCGCCTGACTTACTGCATTGACTGTGTATGAACCATCACAGGGGTAATGTTACGTATGGGTACGAAGCATCCACACCAGATTGTCTGTTTGTAGAGTAGTTTGTTACTTTGGGGAATATTTGGTGGTGTGTTTGTGTGTTATGGGCATGCACAGATTTTTTTTTTTTCCAAACTTATTTTTATTGTTTTAAACATAACTAGTCATGCATAAGTTGAGATCATTACATGTTTTGCCAGTTTGTTAGAACTTATAATCTAGGAGAACAGTACTTTGCGTGCTTAAGTCTTAGTCAGTCTTGCATTCTCTTCAATAACAAAAATAATAAAAGTAATAACTACAACAGGGTGGGGGGAGGAAGGGGGACAAGGGACAAAGAGCTGTTTTCACAAGGAGCTGTTTTCACATAAGAGCAGACGACTGCCTATTTCGGCAAGGAGACAATTTCGGGGGTTCGAGGTGACGCTTTCACTAGATTTCAGCAGGGTACTTTAGCACTGGATCTTCCAAGTCGGGGGGAAATCGAATGATCGTTCTTGGCACTTCAGAGGGCTGGAGGAACTCAGCTTCCTGTTCGGCTTGGGGCTATGCGTTCTTTTTCAGTCTTGGGTTTCCATCCAGCGTAAGTTAGGTGGCTGTCTCGCCACCCCAGGGAATTTCTGCCCATAGTCCAGAAAGGGCGCCCATGTGCGTTCAAATTTGGGTTTATTGCCTGACCTGATGGCTGTGACTTTCTCCGCTGCGACAATTTCCCAGCATTTGGACCACCACATCTGTGTGGACGGACTCTCTGGGTTTTTCCAGAGTCTGGCGATGGTAATTTTGGCAGCTGTCAGGAGATGGGAGCATAGGTCCGCCAGGTTGCCGGTTAGGGGGAATTGGCCTTCTCCTGTCGCCCCCAGTAGCACGATCCCTGGATCCCAGGGGATGTTGAGTCCAGTGATTGTTTTAATCTGTTCCAGGATGTTTTTCCAAAATAGGGTGGCTTTTGGGCATGACCAGAAGAGGTGGAATAGGGTTCCGCGGTCCGGGCATCCCCTCCAGCATTGCGCTGGGATCGCCGGGTTACATTTGTTAAGGATTGACAGGGTTCTGTACCATCTGTAGCAGACTTTAAACTCATTTCCTTTGTTCGTCACACATTTGGAGCTTTTCAGTGCACGAGACCAGATTTGTTGCCATTCCTCCAGTTCAATTGGTCTCCCGATGTCCTCTTCCCATTTCACCATATATGGCTCTTTTTTCGTGGGATATGTTCTATCTAGTATTTTGTACAGAGCGGATATTTTCCCCTTAAGGGGGGTTGTTGAGAGGGTATGTTCCAATGCCGTTAGCTCCCTGCTGCCTAGTTTCCTGACCTGAGGGTGCGATAGCCAGTGCCTCAGCTGGGAATAGTGTAACCTTTCAGTTTCCTGGATCTTGAACTTTGCTTTACACTCTTCGAAGTTTAAAGGGAGGCCATTCTCAAAGAAATCAGAGATAGTTTCTAAGCCGCCAGCTCGCCACTCCGTGAACTGATTTGGTGTAATTCCGGGGGAGAAGTCAGGATTGTTCCAAATTGGCGTGAGTGGACCCATTGTGCCTCTGCATTTCCACCGGCGTGCAGCCGCTTTCCAGCTGGCGACTGTGTTTCTTGTTGCTGGTAGGGGGCCCAGGTCCCGGGCCCCCTTGGGCTCCCTGGAGTGGGGCAAGGATTCCAGTGGGGTCGGGCACCAATCTTCCTCCAGTTGTAGCCACCGGGGTCGGTTGGTTGGACGTTTCCAGGCAAAGGCCGGGGCCAGTTGGGCCGCGAGGCAGTACCTTGACACGTCTGGGACCCCTAGGCCGCCCAAGGCGGCACTTCGGAGCATGATGCGTTTTGGGATACGAGATTTCTTTCCTTCCCAGACTAGATTCAGCACCTCTCCTTGCAGTTTTTGCAGGGCCTTTTCCCGGATTGACACCGGCAGGGCTTGGGCATAGTATAGCAACCGTGGGGTGAGGTTCATTTTTATCGCAGTAGTTCGGCCGAACCAGGAGATTTCCTGTTTTTTCCAGCGGTTGATGTCATTTCTCAGATCTCTGAAGAATGCCGGGAAGTTGGTCTTATACAGCTTCTCAGTTTTATTGGGTATATGCACCCCTAGATAGTTGAAGCTGCTTCCTGCCCAGGGAATTTGGAACTCCTCTTCGAGATGAACTTTGGACTTTCTTGGGATGTTTATGCCCAGTGCGGCAGATTTGGTGATGTTTATTGTGAATCCCGATGCTACTCGGAATTCTTCGAGCATTTGCCATAGGGCTCTTATTGACTCTTCTGGTCTAGTGAGTGTGAGGAGCACATCGTCTGCGTATAGCGCGATTTTGTAGGATTCTTTTTTAATCGTTAGGCCGAATATTGATGCATTTCGGCGGACCCTTTCAGCGAATGGTTCCATGGATAGGGCAAATATGAGTGGGGAGAGAGGGCATCCCTGTCTCGTGCCTCTAGTTATGTTTATTTTACTGGATTTGGCCCCATTGAGGCGAAGATTTGTAGAGGGTCTTTGGTAGATGGCCAGGACCCATTTTGCGAAATTCGGGCCAAAGCCAAAGTGCTCTAGAATGTTCCCAACGTAGCCCCAGTCGAGCATATCGAAAGCTTTGTGCGCGTCTAAGGAGAGAACTGCCAGCTTTGTGCCCAGTCTGTTTGCTGATTCAATGATGTTGATGGTTCTGCGGATGTTGTCTTGGGTACCCCGGCCCGGGAGGAATCCTGTCTGGTCCGGGTGGATAAGCTCTGGGAGGAAGGGGGACAGCCGGTTTGCTAATATTTTTGCAAATATTTTCGCATCGTTGTTTAGGAGCGTTATGGGCCTGTACGAGGCACATTGTGTTTGGTCTTTTCCTGGTTTAGGGATCAGCACTGTTATTGACTCGTTCATAGAAGGGGATGTGGAACCAGTGGACAGGAATGAATTGAATAGATTTGCCAACTGTGGGGCTAGCAGGTGAGCAAATGTTTTGTAGAATTTCGCCGATAACCCGTCCGGGCCAGGAGTTGTGTTCTTTAGGTGGCGGATCGTTTCGCTGACTTCCTCCTCTGAGATAGGGCCCTCTAAGTCCGCTAGGGATGGAGGTGGCTGTTTCTTTGGCGTTAAGGTCAAGAATTGGGTGATGGCTGAAGTGGCTGTCGGGGGCCCTGCCATGATGTTTTCGTGGTGTTGCACCATTAACTCGAGTTTTTCAGGGTCCAGGTGGTGTAAGGAGCCGTTCCTATCCTGCAGGGATTGGATGTGGTTCCTGGTCTGAAGCTTTTTCAGTTTGTGCGCTAGGAGCCTGTTCGCTTTGTTACTGTTCAGGTAATAGTATTGTTTGGTATAAGTTAATGCTCTGGCGGCCCGGTCCGCCAGGTGAATCTCGAGCTCTCTTTTAATTCTTTTAAGTTCTTGGTGCGTTGTTTTCCTGTATTGGGCCTTGAGTTTGTTTTCCAAGGCTGTGAGTCTTTGCTCGAGCTTTTGTTGCTTCAGTAGGTTTTGGCGCTTGAGTCTGGCTGTCAAATCCATTGCGACCCCTCGAATCACTGGTTTCATGGCGTCCCACACCATTGCTGTTGAGGAGTCGGGGGTTGTGTTCTCGGAGAAGTAATTCCGAATCGCCTCAGTGAGATCCGAGCTAGCCGTTATATCGGTAAGGATGTAATCTTGCAGTTTCCATTGCCGCTGGTTAGGTTCCGGGGCCCCGTGGATAGACACCGCCATCGTGACTGGTGCATGGTCCGATATTGCAATTGGTCCGATTTGAATCTTCGCCACACAGGGGGCCAAGTTGTTCGTAGCTAGCAAGAGGTCAATCCGTGAGTAGCCCTTATGCACGTGCGAAAAGAAGGTGTAGTCCCTTTCTCCCTGGTTGTGGAATCTCCATATGTCTATTGTCTCGGTTTCCCGCAAGAATTTCGCCAGGGCGAAGGATTTGCCGAAGTCCTCCCTTGAGGCTGGAAGCGACTTATCCATCATTGGATCCGGGGGGAGATTGAAGTCCCCTCCAATTATTAGGCAGCCCACTGCGAAGGACGTGATGGTTGGAAGAAGGCTGAGAAGGAATTGGTCTTGCTCTTTGTTTGGTGCATAAATGGCCACCACGGTGATCGGTAGCTCAACTAGGAGGCCTTCCAAAAGCAGAAATCTGCCCTCGGGGTCTCTTTTGATGGTGATCTGTGTTAATGGGATGTCTCTTTTTAGTAGGATAGCGATGCCTCTCTTTTTCTTGTGGCCGAAGCAAAGTAGCGTTTCGGGTAGCGCCAAAATCTTAGTCGGCTTTCGTCCTCCGCAATGAGGTGGGTTTAATGAATGCAGACAATGTCGGCTGCTAGTTGGTCTAGTTTGTGTTCCACTGCTTTCCGCTTTCTAGGCGCATTAAGCCCCTGCACGTTCCAGGTTGTAATAGTTAGGGTTTTGTCTAGCGAACCCATCTTTTGGATTTCACGTAGGTCGGTTCAGATTATTCCTTGAGGCTCTCTTGTTCCTTGTTTTTGCGTGACGAAATTCTCCGTCCTTCCATCTTTATGATGATCTTCTCTCCACCCTGTCCCCCCCCATCTCCCCACCCCCCACCCATCCAACTATAACAAGGTTTCCGGACCAGCCTTCAACCAACGGGTCATACGGCCGGACCGGTGTGTAAACTCAGCATGGAGGCAAACTTTGCCTCTTCCTTTGGCCAGTAAATGTTCAGAATAAGCTTGACTGATTTGAGTGATAAAGGCATCTTGAGGTAACTCGGCCCCCCCCCCAGCGGGGGAGTAGATAGCTCGGCCAGGGGGGAGCTTGTGTTTTCAGTGTTCTAGGCTGCCCTTTCAGCGGTTGTTGTTCCTTTTGGGCTTGCCCGCAGGGCCACGAAGTCTGCGGCGGCTAGGAACCTTAGTCCAGGCTTTGGTGGATTCCCCACGGGTTCTTCCGGGGGCCTCGGCAACTTCAGGGAGGGCCCCCTCTTCACTTTCCGGATTCATGACCTCTCGGCCTCTTTGGGGGAAGGGATAGACCAAGACCTGCCCTCCCAGGTGAAGAGTAAAGAGGTGGGAAAGCCCCAGCGGTATGTTGTTTTCCGTTCACGCAGCCACTCGGTTAGTGGCTTAAGGGCCTTTCTTTTCGCGAGGGTAGTCGCAGCTAGGTCCTGGTATAGGGATATTTCGGCGTCCCGGAAGAGAATTCGGGCCGAACTTCTAGCTTCCTGCATAATTTCTTCCTTTACTTTATAGAAGTGGATTCTTGCTAAGACATCCGGCACAACATTTGCATTTTGTCTGGCTCTAACTCTGTGGACCCTGTCCATTTCCAAAGGAGCTCCATCTGGGAGCGTTATGATGAAGCGAAATAAGTCGTTGACATAGGAATTGAGCTCCTCGTCGGAGACCGAGCTCGGGATTCCCCTCAAGCGAATATTGTTGCGTCTGGACCTATTTTCAGCCTCTTCTTGTTTGTTCTCAAGGGACTCACATCTGGCCTCCAGAGCGGAGAGTCTATCAGCCCCCCCCCCCCGATCTCAAAGTTCTGTTCGCACAGGGTGGTTTCTATTTCTGTTGTTCTGGTTTCAATCTCGCCCACTCTCCTATCAAGGGACGCAATTCTGTCTTTCAGTTCCTCTGTCCCTTTCTGGTATTCCTTGGTTATGGCGGAGAGGAGCTCCTGTAGGTCGGCTTTGGTCACCGCCTGGGCTGCAGACCCCTCGTTGGGTTCTTGGGTGGGACCCACCACGTCACTGCGTTCTCCTTTCTTGTTCTTTTCTCCCATGTTAGTGGATAGCAGTGTCGCAATGTCTGTCTGTTTGGTGACTTTCAGGTTTCTAGACATTACTTCTTGTGGACTACGCCGGAGCCCGACCCACCCGGGGGTAGAATGTCTGTTATAGGGCACCTGGTCCCCTCTTAGGGCCCCCTTTAACCCTTTCTACAGGCCAGACGGGCCCCTGTGGAGTCTTTGCTGGAGGCCTCGTTGTGTACGGGGCTACTAGGTCTTTTCAGATCTCAGAGTTCGGGTGAAGGGACTCCGGACCGTCGGTTGCTCTCCTGGCCAATTGGTGTCTCCAGGGGAAGGCGAGGAGAACCCCTCCGGGGCCGGGAGTGTCGATACTGGGGACCAGGCGCGGCCTCCGCCGCCAATTCAAGTCCCAGGTCCTCCCCCGGAGGGACCGCGTCTGTGCGGCTGGCTTGGTCACCCCACTGGGCACTGGGGCGCGAGGATAGGCCAGAGGGGATAGGAAACTCCCACAGTTTGCGGCAGGTGCCGCCTTACCTTCCCCCCAGGAGCAGTCTCCAGGATCTGCGCCCCACGGGAAGCCAGGGGACTGGGCCCCCCCAGATCGTGGGGGTCTTCGGTGTCCAGCTGGGGGGGGGACGAGGATCTTCCTGCCCCGACTCCACCGGGCCGTCGGGGGGGGGGAATTCACTCCCGCCGAGGGGGGGCCACTCTCAGCCACTTATCCGCTGTCCAGGGCTGCACTTGATGGGGGCGGCTGGACTCCCTGCCTGCTGAATTGCTCCGTTCAGGGGAGAGGCCGGCACCGCTAGTAGCTGCGTGCACAGATTTTTAACTGTGGCTCTCTTTGCAGCATTGAGGTGCTCCTGTTACCGGACCTGAGAGTGTGCAGGCAGGAGGCCAGCACTCACCCCAGAGATAAGTTTCTCTTTGACTTCCATTTCAGTGAATTGCTGCTATGTTTATGATGAACAAGTTTGGTATGATTGTGTATGTGTTAATGTGAGTACTACATTCTTGGCCATTCCCTACTTTCCTGTGTCAATCCTACTCCCCTCTCCTGGCCCTCATTCCGGTTATCCAGTATGCCAACGCCTGTCCCAACTCCATATACCTGACCCTCCTTCCCCACCAGGGTCTCAGATTCCTGTGTGACTTTGACCTTGCAGCCACCCAGACCACGGTGGGGGTGGTTGGTTCGTGCCACTCCTGCACCTGTACACGGGAGCAGTGACAGTACACATCTGTTTGTGGTGCTTCATTCTATGTTATGTACCACACATGGTACACATCCTGTTGTGACATTGTTTTACTGTGCTACCTTGGTTGTTACGTCATTGTGGTAGTACTTGGCCTTTGTGAGGTACTGCAACTTCAAGTCATCTACTGGAGGCTGTTCTGGTTAGTTTTTCTGCCTGCAGACTTTTTGCTTGGCTTCTGTGTTGGCCTGCTTTGAGTTCTCTTGGATGTAGTGTTTTTGCAAATCAAGGTGGACTCTGAGGGTGCAGGCAACTTTTTACACACAAGGTGGGAGATGGTGACAAAGGGGAAGGGTGATCCTGTGGCCAGGTGAAATTCAAGGATGTAGGCTCCATAACCCCGGTGCAGTTGTTCAGTGGGTCATGGTGATTTGTGAGGGAGGGGTGGTGCTTGGTTGGTGATAGTTGCCTTGCCCTGCAGTGTGATGGGCTCCCTGACATTGTAATTGTGGTATCCTATGTTCATGATGTGTTCTGCTGATCAATGCCTGTTCATGTGTTGTGTTTACCTTTTAGGCGTGAGGGGATAGTTGTGGTTTGACATGCTGGGGTGTACACATGGTGAATGTTCACATGTGATGTGTAGAGGACACTGATGGTCACTTGATTGCACATGCATATGTTGAGTGCATGTCCCTACTGACCCACACACTCGCACTATAATGCCTTACATGTACAACCACCCTTCCATGTTCACGTGTACACTCTGTTTTCCTTCTGGTGCCCACTGTGTCCCTGCAGCACATGTCCTATGACCAATTGTGGATCCTGTACATGCCTAATTTGCTTTTTGATGTGGTTTGTCGCTTAGATGTGATGCTCAGGGTGTGCATCACACGCAATGGCTGTTAACTGTGCTGTGCACTGAGCAGTGTGTTGCAGGAGGTGGACACGGCACACAGATGCTGCAGTGTTGATTTTTCAATGCACAATGTGCATGTAGACAGGCATTCATTGCTATGTTACAAATTCGACTTTTGGAATGCATTTGGTTATGACTTCTTTTGAGTGGGAGGTTGTTGGTCAGTCATTTCATCTGATTCCATGTCAGGCATCATTGTCTGATGCCAATTTACATTTTTCACATGGCAATGTGTACCTTATTGGTACTGTGTTGGTGTATGGCTATTGCTTGCCATGTCATGTTGTGCTTTGGGAGGGTTTGAGTGACATACCAGTGATAGTCATGGCCTGTTTTGCAAATGTGTGGGATTCACACCTTGCATGTGTGCCTTTTGGTCACACAGGATTGCTTGTGTTTAAGTAGCTAGGGATGCACACAATGTGGCACTCCCATGGCAACAATCTCAGGGTGGTAAGGTTGTGACAGTTGACTGTCTCTTTGTCATCATCGATTGTCACCTGGTATGTGCCAGACCTGTGTGCACTCCGCAGGGGTGGGAGTTTAGGTGAAAAATGTGTCCACAAGCTGGGTCCGAGCATCCTCGCCACATGCCCTATCCCCACCCATGGGCAGCACCTGTGCCTGTGGTTGGGGATGTGGAGGCACCACCATGTCCACCGGTACGCCCTGCCGTGTTGCAACAATGTGCAGGACACATGCTGCCACAATGATCCTGCACACTACTGGGGGTGCATAGAGTAGCTGCCCCCCAGAGCGGTCAAGGGTGTGGAAGCGTGACTTGAGCACTCCGAATGTGCGGTCCACTATGGCCCTGGTTGCAATATGGGCCGCGTTGTATCTTACCTGGGGTGGTGTGGTGGGGTTCCGGATTGGCGTCATCATGTGGTTGCTCAGAGGGTAGGCACTGTCCCCTGGAGAGGTGATAATGGTTGTGATTATTGGGGTTTGTGTATTTGTGTGTGTGACATGCTTGCATGTGCAAGGGTATTTGTACTCACCTAGGAGCCATGTGTCGCCATGCTGGCCAGCTTCCAGGGCCCGGCTCAGGGCAGACATTCTGCATATGAAACTGTCATGGGTGGAGCCAGGGTAGTTTGCATAGACAAAGGTGATGATTCCCTTTGCATCGCATACCACCTGTACATTGATGGAATGCCAGTGCTTGCGGTTTCGGTAGATGTGCTCAATCTATGGCACCGAGCACTTTGGGGAAGTGTGCCACCCTGTAAAAGTCCAGGACAACGGCCTGCCTTTCTGCGGGTGTTCTGGGCATGTATATGTGCCTGCGGACTGAGGGGCACGCTGTCATGATTGCCAAGACCTGGTGTAGGCAGCGTGACTGCGTGGCCTGTGAGATCCCCCCCCCCACTATGGCAGTAGTCTGCTGAAATGACCCAGTGGCCAAAAAATGCAGGACATTGAGCACCTTCTCGAAGGGGCTCAATGCTTGGGAGCAAAGGGGTAGGGGATGTAAGGTCATCTTCCCTCTCCCTGGCCAGGTCTAGGATGATACGGGGTGGAAACCTATACCTGCTGTAGACCTGGTCGTCAGTCATCCCAAAAAGGCTTGTATGTGGTGAAAAAATGTGTGCCCTGGCTATTCTCCTCCTCCTGCGGTGTCCCACGATCAGTCCTGTGACAAATGGGGCATTCATCGTAGCTGTATATACGTGTTTGTTGTTTGCGCGCACTTTTATACTGTGCGCGGGGATGCTTCCGCCTGCCTTCGTGTGGCGGACGCATTCACGCCTGTGTGTGTGTCTTTTGCCGTGCACGGGTTTCCCGTATTCGTATCCATGAATACGGGTTGTTCGTGTGCGTGTGGGCGTTCTGTGCAGTTCCCTGTAGTACTTCCCCAGTTACGCCTTCTTTTTCACGCGTTATTCCCCATTCTGCATGTTACGCCCACTAGTCCGCCTACTTTTGTTGTGTGCGCTGCGCTATGTGCGCTTTTGCTGTGCGCGTAGCGCACGCCATTTGATGACATGTATGCCCGCGTGCGACATGCACCGATTTGGCGCACAACCAGTGCGAAACAAGTGCAGCGCCTTCCTTGAACCGCACGCATGCGCGTCCGCTTGCTTTCTCACGCTTGCTCCACCTTGCGCCTGCTTGCACTACGATTTTCGGCGCATGTTTGTTCCATGAATCAGCCTCTTAGTCTCAATCACTTGCGCTCATCTCTCTGAGCTCTTTAACCTCTCTCTCTCTCCACTGGTCTCTTCCTTACCTCCTTCAAATCTGCAACTGTCTTACCCCTAGTGAAGAAACCCTCTGCTGACCCAAAGGTTCCAGTAAACCATTGCCTAGTTTCTTTCCTTTCCCATTGTTCAAAAGTGTTTGAGTGGCAGGTGTTCGGCCGGATCACTAAATACCTTGAGAATAATGGCCTTAGAGATCCCATTCAATCTGGTTTCTGTAGTAAGCACTCCACTGAGACTGCACTCATGCATGTCAACAATGTTCTCTCTAATGCTCACTACTTCAACACATCTTCTATAATCATCTTTTTGGACCTTTTTGCTGCTTTTGACACTGTCAACCACTCCTCTCTCCTTCTTACTCTCCAAGACCCAGGATTCTTCAAATATGCTCTTCCTGGATCACCTTCAACCTGAATAATCGATCCTTAAAAATCTCTTTAAACTCACAAACCTCTGACCCTACCTCTCTCGCCATTGGTGTCCCCCAATGATCTGTCCTTGGAACTGTGCTCTTTAGCCTCTATACCTCAGCCCTAGCAAGACTTAAATCATGCTTCGGCTTTCACTGTCACCTTTTTGCTGATGACACAGAAATATTTTTCTAATTTATCTTCTCCAACCCAGCCATTTCAAAATGGATTACAAACTGTCTCACTGCAATACATCACCGGATAGCTCTCTGCTCCCTTATGCGGTACTCTTCAAAAATGGAAGTCCTTATTCTCCCAGCTTCCAATGCAATCCCTACCCTGCCCTCTCGTATTTCCTTCCCACCTGAGCTTTTGTCCCCCTGTCCCCCCAAGGCTTGCAATCTTAGGGTCCTCTTTCATAGCGACTTATGACTGCAACAATTCATCACTACCTCAGCCTCTGCAGCTGGTATTAACCTCCTCAACATTCAGAAAATGCAACCATTTCTCACTAACCACTAAAAAAAGAAATTCAATCTCTACTCTCGTGCCCAGCAAACTTGGGCACAGCTTGAGCATACTCCTTGGCCTTCCTATCTAATCTTTCCTCTCTGTACACAAAGTCCTCAACTTTGCTGCCCACACTCTCTACAACCTACTCAGATCCTCCCCGCTTCTATCTACCAACAACATGAAGGTTGGCTCTCCATGCACAACCGCTCTTTTTGCAAGTTCCTTCTCCTACTCTACAAAGCTATCATGGTCTTGCTCCTTAGTACATGTCTGATTGTATCTCAGTTTACTCACCATCTCCTTCCCTTCAATCCTACTCGGCACTCACCATCCCATACCCTTCTGTGCTTCCTCTCACTTCTGCTCTTTCCCCTACTCACCCGCTCCACTGAAACCCACTGCTCATAACAATCAAAACCAGCATGACTGTTCATATCTTCAAAGTCTGGCTTAAACTTCACATACTTTCTAAAGAGGGAGTTCCTCTGTCCTCTCTACACTCCCACGCACCCCTACCTGACCTCACCCCCACCTCCAGTGATGCTTAATAATGTAGTCATATATATATTTAAATAGTACTCCTCTTTAATTTGAAGCATTTGGCTGCTTAGATAAATGTAAATGTTACTGTTGTAAGTCACATGTATTCTTATATATATATATTCACTAACAAAAAACATTGTAAAGGGACGTTATGGTTAAGTTGCACTAGCAAAAACCAATGAAATTCAATGCAAAACATTCTTAAGTTCTTACAGGGACATTCTGGTTACAGGTCAAACTGAAACACCCCACAAATTCGCCAGTTATGGTAAGCTAAGCAACCATAACTGCCGCCAGCACTGTGCTCTGCTAAGACTAACACCCATGACATCAAAGATGACATCACAAATGTCATTGATGACATCACTGACAACGTCCCTGTAAGAATGTTTTTCCATTAAATTTCATAGGTTTTTGCTAGTGCAACTTAACCATAACGTCCCTTTAACAACGTTTTTTGTTAGTGCATTTCATAGATTTTTTTTAGGGCACTGTAAACATAACGTTGCTTTAGCATAGTGTATTTAGAAATGATGCTATGTTTGTAGTACCACACCTTCACCATAACGTCCCTTTAGCAATAATTTTTTTGTGGCTGATTATGATATAAAGCTGCTTTCAGAGTGTCACAATGTAAGTGGAAATGAAGGGAGGCAGTGCGATGCACATCGTATACCCTCCACACAATTGTGTGCTAAATGGAAGGAACCGTGGTAATGTGGAAACACTGCAGTGGAAACAGGTAGAAATGGGTGGCTCTTGAGACAGATAGTTGTGCCTGTTGCAGTGCGCTTTCATGAGCGCAAGTGCGCAACAGCAAACACAAACATTATTCCTTTACTTCCAAAAAGGGCAGCAAGGCAATGTGTGTAGAGCGTGCAGAATCCGGAATGCAGTTATATCAACAGGAATGCTATTTGTGGGGAAGACTGTTTGTGCTGTGAAACAATAGATTTCCATTTGTACAGTACGACAATAGCACAAGTTGTAAAAAGCCACAAATACACTTCTTCACAATGTTCCACGCTTTCTCCATTTCCAGACCAAATAAAAAATAATACACCTACATGGGTGTCTGCAAAGTGTGATACACAATTATGCAGGAGATCAGAAACAGAAGCATTACCTGGCCTACTGCCTCCCGCAGCACAAATGGCACTTAAAATCATTTTACATGGTGTTCATTTGTACCTCCGCAATCAAAAATAATAGTATCGTTGTGATTGAGCATCACCAAATTCTCACACAGACAAACCAAAAGCAATCACTTCATTGTAGGTGCTCCATACGCGTACAAGCCCACATGATACACTCCAACTCCCACCGGACTCAGTTTTCCATTCACTGTCAAGTAATATATGTGCAATTCACCCACAAAACATATGCTGTGGCTCATTCAACACACAGCCATAAGCTCACCCTCTGCATTTAGTTCGACAAATATACTGTATACCACAGTCTGTGCGTGCACTCCACACCCAGAAAGCTTATTACGCAATCTTGTGTGCTCCACAGTCCCAAATCTAAGGTGGCCATGTGCAAAAAGGGCGTATGTTACACGTACAATCCTGCAACTGTACGACGTCCGCTGACTCTTCCAGGTGTGAATGCGCGGGAGAAGGGGAATAAATGTCAACCAGGATAGGGGATGTCCTTTGTAGTGGTGGCTCTTGAAAAAGCAGTTTTTAAAGACAATGAAATACCATTTCCATTGAGAAGGTGCACATATCGATAACCAATGTTATCCCAGCAGCACGCAAAACGTTACACATGCTTCTGTTGATAAGACGCTTTCGCACCTCTGGCTGCCGACAACATTCATTGGGATAGTTATATACTGGACTTGGTGGTATACATGAGAAAAGCACCTTCGCAGTAGCAGAAATGCGCTGCACTTCTTTCATCATCTTCATCATCTTTTTGAGTTGACGGTACACACTTGCACAAGCTATGGAACCCAAAAGCAATGCTCCATAGTGCACAACCACAACGTGTACAGTACCTAAGGTGGCCACTCGTCGACATTCTGCAAGCAAATGGTCGAAAATACGGACAGCGGCACTGCACCACAAAGTCTCCACTTCGTCCAAATTCAATTTGCCATTAAGTCCTCTTTCCACGGCATACTGGAGCAGATCTAGCACAAAGCGATCACCCACTATTAAAACTGTTCTCGCCATCTCTGCCAGCCTCAATACACAGAGTAATTAAACAAAATATGCCCGCCCTTTCCTGTGACGCACACTCTAACCACCTGATTGGACAATTGCAGCAATCACATTTCCATTTGCCAGCATGTTCAAAAGCGCAGAATGTAGCACATGTGCTTCGCAAAGTATCGTGACGGCCGCGCCCCAGTAAATCACGAACAGTCGGTCTGCCCTTTCCACTATTCTCTTCCCACCACGCCCTCATTAGGTATCGCTAAGACACACACAATCACCAATGCCCTCCAAGACTTCAGCATCTTACAATGTCAGTTCTCCACAAGACTTCATATGTACCGTTACAAAATTAGCCTGCACATGTGCTGTTATTGAAAAGCACGTCCAGTGGAAAGTTCAGTGAAACATTGCAGGAGTTATACATGCACATTCATCCACATAAGCACCCATCACCACAAAAGAAATGAATGAACATTTATTTTGCAGTATGTTCACAACTCTGTTATAAGTGCCTCTGCACACAATATCTGCCTCTAAGCGTCCACTACGTGTTTAAAAAGCATACTGATGTTCCTCCCATCTCCAACCATGAAGTGGCAATTTGTTGGTATGTGCTTGCAACGTTTTCATTTATCCATTTCATACACTATAATAGGGAAACAGGAACTCTGTTCTTTCCTTCCGACAATGCTACGAAAATTGTTCCCCACTAACCCACCTACTACATAACTCATAAAAAGAACGCACTAAGGCTACCGCTAAATGTATCTTAGCAACCTACCGTCACTTTTCAAAAGGCCAGTGTCCGCACGGCTGTGGTGCTTTGTACGCTGCACTGTTGTCACAGGCTCTTTTTAAATCTTCCACTCTGCGTCCTCAGCAACTCATCCATGAGAGGAGTGCGCAACCGGTCCTTGGCCTGAACGGCAGGGATCATATCGCTGCTGGACTAAAATGTCTGCAATAGCTCATAGTGGCTGCGAACAATAAAATAAAAGCCCAGTGCATTATGCTGAAGGCCTTCTGGTCCCTGGGACCTCAATACCTTGCACTCTCAATTCCGATATATCTGCTTACTCCAGCTCTTCACTCATCTGCCTCCTACTCCCTCAAGGTCAGTTGCTTCTACACGCAACCAGATGGTGGTCTCCCTGGACCTTGAGGAGAAGAATCATAGGGTCTGAAAGAACCTGAAAACCTTTCCATGTGCTTCATCTTTTTCCCCTCCTCTCCCCTACTCACTTCCTAGCTAAAAAGTATTGTGCACTGGTTTCCTACCCACCCTATAATCTGTGCCCCAGGCCACCCCCCTACCCACAGTTCCACCCCTGCACTGGCTTTCTACCAACCCCTATTTTCTATTGTTCCCATGTACTCCACTTTGCCCTCCCCCTTCCCATTCACTTGTGCACTGTCAATGTCAGCTGGCCTAGAGGAATCCATGTCTCTGTGTGGCCTCCGCTCTGCCTCCCTTTCCTCTGCATGCCTTCATACACTTGTATGTAGGCGCAATACAAATGGCACAAAATACCATAGCACATCATATCATATGATGCACACACTGCATTCATAACAACATAATGCCTGCCACGTACGTTGTACACTTCACAATATGGTCTTCCCACTATAATTCATGTACTACAAATGTCGAAAAAGTGATCTCACAAAAGCAGCAGGGAATGCATATTAGCAACGTTAAGCAAGTGTGCAGTGCTTGCATACAAATAGGATGCATGCCCCTTACCTTGCACACTTTCACCATAGGCTCCTACATTTATTGGTACAAACAGACCTTCTGTCACAGTGTTTGTGTACACACCACAACAAGCAACCACATTGTCCACTGTTTTAGCCTCCATAGGACCAATGCCATAGCTGCTATCCTAAAAAGAGCCAGATGTGCCACGTCTAATCCTCAAAGTTAAACGTGGCATTATCGTGCTAGAAACTGGAGGGGGAGGGGGTATTGGGGGGAATGCGAAACAGGGGTGGGATTGTGTCTTTAGGATTGTCTCTAAAACACTTATATATATATTTTTATTTTTTGTTGTGTTTTTGTTATGTACGTGCATTCGTAAAATACATTCTTGTTTTTCTCTTTTGCTCACTGTCTGCTTCTCCTCCTGACATTTTTCTCGACTGAAGATGAACGTTCATCTTACATTTCTACGGAATTCTCTGCAATGCTTCGTGCAGAGTGACAAACACAACAGCATTGCCAATGGAGGTAAAAAAAATGCCATTTCCTTGAAAACCACTGGAAATCTTGCTGGTTATTAATGCTTTCATAGCATAGTCGGTGCAGAACATCCCAGCACTGCACATAAAGTCGCACATGCTTCTGTTTATCCAACATCTCCCGACCTCTGGCTGTGGACAAATTACACTGGCATTCTCCCATTGTCCTCTTGGTGTCATTGATGAGAAAATCACCTTTGCATTAGGAAATATCTGCATCACAGCTGTCATCAACTTCTTTAAGTAAGCAAGCAAACGTGAGCACGACATGGGCCCCAAATGTGGTCCTCCAAAATGCACGACCACCACATCTACAGTACCAACAGAGACCTCATATTTGCAAATGAGATCCATGCACCCGAAACCCCACTCAAAAATGGTGCCCCAAAAAGCCTGCACTCCTTCCAACTGAAAGTCAGTATCACTGCATACCTGTGCAGATCGTGCACAAAGGTATCATTGACTATAAGCATTTTACTGTCTGTCCATCTCTGCCAACCTCACTGCCCTGAACTTTGGGTAAATATATCACCGCCCCTTCCGGTGAACCACACCCTCAAATCCTCAATGGAGAATCCCCACAGTTCCATTTGCAAACGCTCCATCCTCAGAAGGCCATGATGTGGCATGTGTGCTTTCCCAGCTACAGCTAGGGCCACACCCCAGTAAAGCAGACACAAAACTTCATCCCTTTGCACTCAAATTTTGAAACACTCCCTTAATGGCGCCTACTGGCGACTATAAAAATTAAAAAAACACCTACACCAATAACATACTGAACCTCGGCATTGCACACTATCATTTCTGTACACAACTCCATATTTCCCATTAAACACTCTGAGAGCACATTCCCTTTGCTTCCAAAGCCCGTCCACCAGAAACTTTTCCTACAGGAAGCCCTATTTCAGCATCCACAATGATCTTGCATTGCACCCAGCACACCTTTCGCCATGCACACAACAGTCCACCCTTGCCCACACCCAGCACAACACTATGAATCCATGCATGTAACCATGTGGGCAGCTAACAATGTGCAAAAACATAACATACGTAAAGCACTTCAACCCAACTCCCTCACACCATAAAACACCCATTCACGAAAACAGGTCACAATTAGTATCAGCCACAAACATATCACAGCCTCCATCACCCCTACCCACTGCCATTCACAAACTATTGTGTCACTATCAACCTAACCACATTTTCACAACATTGGCTCTACTTCAATAAATCTGCACACAGCATAGTAACCAAGCACAATCAAGGTGCACTTCTACCATATCCTTTCCCAGTATGCAAACCCAGCATGCAGTGCCCACACTGCATGACTTTTCACAGCACCATCGCCAAGTCACATCAAAAGCTTTACCATGTTGTAACAGTGTCCTCACCTGCAAAAGCAAACATGCACTTCTCCTGCTCTATTGCATCTGGAATCCAAAATGCATTACTGCTGTGTGTGTCCTAAAGTCCTAGCCTCTTGAGTGCATGGCCTACAGCCTACGACCTTCGGCCATGCACCCAACAGTCTAGGCATTCAACACTCTCACTGCTACATAATGGCACCATCCATTTCACCATGTCACCAACTTGGACTTTCCACATACACAGCACTACCACCATCACTCCTACCCAACCTGTGCACCGCCATGGAACTATGCCACACCAAATTGCACCAGTTACCATAATGTAGAAAGCAAACACTCTCTCCTGCACCCTGTGCACTTTCATTCACATACTATGGCCATCCCCACTTCCATTCCCAAATTATTGTGTCACTGCCAAACTACCCACATTCAATTTGCAACACTGGCCTACCGCAACCAATGTGCACCGCACTATGCAAGCACCACCCTGTACCGGATGCACACAAACACTTGCGTTACTGCGATGGGTATGCTGAAGCCCTACGCTCTTCATTGCATGCCCTATGGTCTACAGCCTTCGCCTATGCACCCAATAGTCTAATCCTTCCACAGACCCAATTCAACTTCCTGCACCCATGCATGCCACCATATGCCCAACTACCGCATTCCATCCGCATAGCACAGCCACCCGGCTCCCATCCAACCTATGTCATGTGCAATTAATTCCCCTTCTAAAATTGATCTACCACCACTCACCACGGAAAGAGTTTGCTGCAAACAGGTCGCGGCAGAAGCTGTTATGACACCTGCCTCCAATCACCACACAAAGTACTCGTCTGTCTAGCTACTGCGACTAGACGCAGTACATGCGAAAAATGCAGGCACCCCTCCGTTACATATGTCACATGAACCTCTTCTCATTCCCCACCCGTTCCCTCCCTTCTTGCCACCAACACATTGAGTACACTGACCTCCGATACACCATGGCAGTGTTTCCCGAAAACATTGACGCACAGTACGCTTCCCTCCAGCCAACCACCGGCCGCGTCCAATGTTCGCCGACATCACGGCGTACTGCAGGCCAATGACACTTCGGTCCGCAGAGTGAACAGTGAAGGGGACCGAGATATCACTAATTTTTTGGGACATACATTTCAGTAATTTGCAACAAAAGTACTGGTTGGATTTCCACCAAACACACAAAAGCACACTTTCTGACCCAAGCCCCCGCTCCTGCCGCAAATGTGGTGAAAATCTATCCAGCCGTTCGGGCTGTAGCCATGCGCAAACTTTTTCCCCATTCATTCTATGGGAAAAAATGTTTTGGGACCCCCCTATAACTTTGCCCCCCTTGCACGAAACCTCACCTCACTTATTATGCAAAGTTTGATGAGGATTCCTCCAGGGGGAGCAAAGTTATAAGTCACCAGAAAAG
The DNA here is from genome assembly GCF_040938575.1 of Ambystoma mexicanum. Taxonomy (NCBI): domain Eukaryota; kingdom Metazoa; phylum Chordata; class Amphibia; order Caudata; family Ambystomatidae; genus Ambystoma; species Ambystoma mexicanum. The sequence continues at coordinate 666,455,847 of NC_090936.1, forward strand.
TGCTCTTCCTATGAGTTTAGCAACTTAACCGTAACTAGATGTAGAGGCACCCTTCGTGGGAATGCCTCTGGCATTTTTAAATACTTTATAGCGAGTCACTTCTGTTCAAAATGGACATCCTTGTTCTTCAAATAAATACAAATACAAGACCTGTTCATCAATTGGGAGTACCAGAGTGAGCATCTGACTACATGTCTCCCTTTGTGGTCATCAAAGGCTATAGGTGTTTCCATCATCCCAAACATATAGGTGAGGTTCTGACCCCCTGTGATGGGACTCTTGGTTGATCACCTGTATCATATAACGGCTAGTGTGAGCTTCAAGGTGCCTTAACCCCACATACATGAGATGGGCCTGGCTGCCTGCAAATCTGAACATGTATTGAGACTATCACCCATGTATAGAGGAACTGACGTCACTCATTGTGAGGGTTTTCAACTTGGTTCTTGGACTTCAAATTTCTAGTTGCACCTTTGTTTGATAACCACTATCCTGCACAATCTTTCTCCCCATTGCAACCAGGACCATAACTTTAGGGCCCTCCTGCGATTTTCCTGTTGAAGACCCCTATGCATTTCCACTGGCAACAGTGGTGCAAATTCAACTCTCCTACTCACTTTGCAACATAACCATCCTTGATCTGCCTACTGACCGTGTCTCAGTCAAATCTCATTTCTATGCTAACCTATTCCCTTCCCTCTACTCTCATCCCCACAAACATTCTTCTACTCAACAGGCCATGGTTGTTTCCCACTACTGTTCCATCTACTCATTCCCCAATCCACTGACTGACTCTTACTTAGCCGCTAAAATATTCTAATTCATGGACAATGTGACCACTCTCATATCCGTTCCCCCCTTTATCCTTATCCCCACTACCACTTGACTTCAATCCCTCCTCCCTTTTGCTGTTATCTCCCACTTTCTCACTGAGATGGCACCAACCAAGACTGAGAGCCCATCATGTGCTTCTGCAGACCCTCTGCTGCCCGGACCCTGAATGAAAGAACAACACTGGCCTACTCTTACAAGTTCCCTCTCTTCAGCTTCTCTTGCATTCAGGACTCTCCTTGTCTGCTACAAGATGGCTACCAGTATACACATCCTCAGGAAAGCCTTTGCCAACCTTAACAACCCTGCCATCTACTGATCTGTGTCATTCGTTCCTCACTACTCCACTGCACGTGTAGTGTTCAATCATATCACTTTTTAGCTGCAGCCTTACGGCCTTGGTAACCCACTCTAATCTGGATTTCATAGCAGAGACTTCACAAAAGCAGCAGTCACTTAGGTCACTTATCCCTTTGCTTCTATTGTCTCTTTTTCTCAGTATATTGGCATTTAGGACTCAGTCGCAGACTGGGTTGCCCTCCGTCTGTCTGACCAATCCTTTTCCACAACTTTGAATGCTGGAATCTCCACTCCAAACTCCTTGCCTGTGGGAGTTTTACTTAGGCCTGTGTGTGTGCTTCTCCTCTTCATGCTCTACACCACTGCTCTCGGAAAATGAATCTCTTTCTTTGCCTTCTATTACCAGCCATTTGCAGATTAGACCAAACCTTTTGTTACTTTTCTTCCTTTATCCCGGTCCCATATATCCAACTGTCCCACTGCCGTTTCGCACTGGATTTCTCTCAGGTACCATCTGCTCAACTTTTCCAAGAAAGAAGTCATTCACGTCCCAGTCTTCAAACTCCCACTTACCCTCCACACCGAAACCTTCTCAAAATGTGCAAGATGTGTATCTCTCCCACTGCATACCCTGCAACTAAAACTTGATCTCCGCTCTGGCCCTCAGCCATCTTGTCTACTGCTGCAGCCTCCTGGTGGCTCCTTTCTCTCCCCTGATAAAATTAACTTTGAAATGTGCAACTCACACTCTTACCAACTTCCAAAACCCCTCATTTAAATATGCCCACGACCTCAACAGAGGCATGCTCTCTGTTCACCCCAGGACTATGCCTGGATCCATGGAATTCGGTTGTTGGATTCTTGTATAGTTCACTGTAGGATTCCAGGACTGTGAACCAGGAACAAGATCACCCACCCGAGCTCCCATGCTGGGCGTTATCGAATGAGCGAACGCCTCCCCGGTCCACAGCTGAAACATCCATGTACCGTTGATCACGGGAAGGAGGTGGTGATGGGAATCTCACTGTGAAAACAACAGGGAAAGGTTTACCACCTCATATTAAAACAATAGCCCACCTTTCTGTTTACCGGGAAGTCTCAGATACTCACAAGGGACAGCCAAGGACTTCAGAATATCTCCTCCCAGAGTTTCTTTTGTGGATGATAAGATCAATGTGATATAGCTTGGAACTAATATTTCAAGTGCATAGGGACTTGGGACACTTTAGCAGGCATGCGTATGAATGTAAGACAAAGTGCTGTGACATGAAATAGTCTCTCTGCAAATGACCTTAATGTAGATCTATGTTCAGACAACAATAGATAAGAAATGGGGTTAGTAATCTCTCTATGAAATTCAACAGAATCTCCTGACTGAAGGTGATTGGAAGAATTCTTCATGTGATGCAATACAAACGAGGTTGAAATGCATCTGTTGATCAGACACCGTTTTCGTGTGTGAATGGGATTTATCTGAATGAACCGGAAGTGTTCAGTCCCATTTCCAGGTGCCAGTGCAATGTCTCTGAGCCTGACCTCATCTTTGATACAGGTGCCATTCTTCATGACATGCACAGTTCCTAGGGACAACCTATGGTTTCATGTACCTCTGCCGTGAAACATCACCTCGCGGGTAAGTTCCTAACAGGTATAAGTCAATTCATGGCACTGTTCCTGTACCTGGTCAACTCCAAGAGACATTGGGCTTCATTACAAGTTTGGTGATAGCCTTGCTGGTAAAAGCGATTTTTACTGCCACCTGCGAATGGGCAATTACGGGGTCATTACAGCCCCACCGGACCCGGTAAATGCCCATTCGCGGGCGCTGGAAAAAATGCTCCTCATTCCCATTTAAGCCCCATAGGGCTCAATGGGAATAGGAGTCGGATGCACCGGCACCATTCAGAATGGTGCTGGTGCATCCGACATAGTCTGCTCGTGGGTGCCGGTACGCCTGCCAGGCCAGTCCTGGCAGGCAGGAAGGCACCCGCGAGCGGAACCCGTAGTTTGCCGGTCCGGTAACAACGGTACCAGTAGCTTACTGGTACGCTTGTTACCGGACCGGCAAACTTATAATGAGGCCCATTGTCATACCATCGAAGAATCAAGGGGAAGGGAACCACCCTCTGGAAACAAGGTTCTGTTACTTTGGAGAACTTTTATGTTGGAATTGTTCTATTTTCATTTATAAACACCTTTTGCAAACACCAGGTCAAAAGACATTTTCCTTCTCACTTTGTTATTTGTGTTTATAGTGTCCCAGTACTTAGGTGGTTGTGGGAATTGGAGTACATTGATGTCAACTGATGCATAGTACTTGAAATGTCACTCTCAATGGTTCCATATGAAAATCAAGTTCTATATAAAGGGGAATTAGAACTGAAAAAGGTGTCTTTTACTTTTTAGACCAGTGATGGGAATTTGGCCAAAAGGGTGTTGGGAAAAGGTTTCTCTATTTTTCATAAAAGGGGGAATAGGTGCATGGCAGAAAGGCCATTAGGGTGTTGGCAACCGGGGTTCTTTTTTCATGGGCAAACGGGGGATACCATGTCTCATCCAATGAAGTCATGACATCTCCCCAGTAGTTGTCTCCTCCCATGTGATCCTCCCTCATATAACTGCCCCCAGGGTCAGGACCTACCGTTCCCTCGCTACATGGGATGAGGTTACTGCCGGAGAATCCGTTGAAGTCATCACAGTGGGAATTACCATAGAGTTTAGAAAGTCAATGGGTAATCAATGGGTGGGTAAAAATACAAACAGCACCCACAGGCTATGTGTATCTTCACACAATCGATCTCTCCCCTGACTACACTTCCCATAGCAATAGTTCTGGATTGCAGGCTTCTCCTACAGCACCACCTGATAGCCAAAACTAAAAATGAGCACGAAGCTAGCAATGGAAAATGTTCAGAGCCTGAAAAGAAACAATGAGAGCCCAGAATAAACCACTACACCTTGGCGGCTGAGGTTTAAGGTCGCCAGGTACAGTAGGATAGTTTAGGTGGTGTTTCTGTACCACTGTTGACACTTAGACCATTTCAAGAAAAAAAGGCCTGCCGCAGAGTAAGCACACATATAGCAAATGGTGACAGCTGTTAGGGCACAACTTAATCCAGGGTGGATTAGGAGGAGAATCCTCTGCCACAGAAGGTAAGTCAAGCAGTCAGAGTGAAAGGTCCTGGTAAAGGTTAGCGTGCCCTGAATTGGGATTCACCCTCAATGGCTTGTAGGGGGCCACATACTTTGTAAAATGTATTAGTGTCTTGTGAAATATTGCAAAGGGCATTTTTATTTGTATTTGCATTTATTGAACAAGATGGTGAGGGTGAGGCCTTGAAACAGAAAGGCTGTACCGTAGGACAATGAGTGGAGGAGTCCCATAGAGGGTGTTTTTCTAAATGGTGAAGTAGAAGATGATGGAGTTGATGTAAGTGGGGGAGAACATGTAGGACCACAAACTAACAACATAGATTATATACATAAACATTTACTGCAGTTATGCGCTTTTCGAGATCAGTGCAGGAGTGTGATACAGATGGGAAATGAGCGCTAGGGAGGAGAGATTACTTCCCTGCAGGTTACTGATGCCCTTCTTTGCAGAGAAGTTGTGGTTAGACGGCAGATTCGGATAAACATCTTTGTACTTAACAGGATTGTTGTGGGCCAAGAAAAAACACAAAGAACTGTTAGACCAAGAAACTTTGTCATACCATTAAAGAATCCAGAGGAAAGGAACCACCCTCTGGAAGCAAGGTTCTGTTACTTTGGAAAACATTTATGTTGGAGATGTTCTATTTTCATTCATAAACACCTTTTGCAAACACCAGGTTAAAGACATTTCCCTTCTCACTTTGTTATGTGTGTTTGTAGTTTGAGGGTCAGGATATAACGTTTCGACATAGGGACGGTTTCGATTTCTGACATCCTGACACAGACATATCCTTAGTTTTTGGTAGGGAAATTCCTCTTAGAGCACGGTTAGAGAGGCAATTTCCCAACCTGTTTATGTTAATAAAAGTCTTTAACCAAAAACATGACAACTTTTTGTCCGGCTCTCATTTCTGACCCCTCACATCACCCAGTACGTGCCCATCCCTACACCCAAAACACACACCTTGAAGCCCTTTAAACTAGTTCTGAGTAGTTTTCTGAAAGGTAATGACTTCATTGCAGCTGTTGCCAGCCCCGAGTGTAAAAAAAATGTCTGAAACAAAAGTACCTTCAGCCACTTGATTTATAAGAAATATGTGTTTTCTTGCATCTGTTCCTTGCACTCAATTCCTGTTAAACCAAGCATTGGCAAAGCCACTACTTCTGGACCTTGTGCAGGCATTAGAATGCTGTAATATGCCAGGCGCTTGCAAGATTAAACAGCTGCTGGCATCATATGGCTAAGGAGTGATATCATAGCAGTATCTCAAATATGAAAACCAGATGCCTACACAAAAGCGACAACTGATTGCTTTGTCAAATCGTGTTTCCTATTGGGCATTGTAACACATAGTTTTGCCATAGCTGCCATGGTTCAGTTATCAGATTATATCACTGTTTTACACATTAATGAAGTCTTTTACTTTTACAAAGGTGTACAGTAACCCAATGTTAATCTTTGACAAATTCTGCAAACGTCTTTTAAGAGTTACAGCTTTTTAATTGTTTTTCCAGTCAGGGTGGGAGGTTGACCCACATCCCTTACCTTGGCCTGCTCTTCAGTATGATTTGGCTTTCTTCATAAAGTAGTTTCCCCTTTATACATAAATGGCCTGTGCCAGTTGGGGTGTCTTTATTTTACCTTTAGGTGTCCAAGTGGGAGCTTACTCCCCCAGCCCCCAGAAGCCTCTAGAGAGTTCAGCTTTGAGTTGCTTAACCACAATATTGTAGAAACTCACTTGTGAAACCAGCACCTGCTTCCTTACCAGGTTAATGAATGTTCGCCAGTGTGAGAATGCAGCATAAATGATAGAGGGAACCCAGAAAAAGTCCAAAGCGAATGTTCCAAAGGGCAGGAGCCCTAAAAACAACCTAATGGCCCTCATTACAACACCGGCGCTAAACCATGGCGCTATTAGCACCATGGTTGGTGCCGGTGTTGTAACGAGTCCGCCATGGTGAAATGGGGAAATACCGCCCCATTCCAAGGTTGGCGGGGCGGTATTTCCCCATTGCCCCATGGCCTTTCCCCATTCCCATTTTTGCCCCATAGGGCTCAAAGGGAATGGGGAAAGCGGCAATTACGGTACCGCAAATTGCGGTACCGTAATTGCCTGCGAGGTCCCTTTGCGGGTCCCTACTTTAACGGCTGGTCCAGACCAGCCGTTAAGGTCGGGTCCCGGAAAGGGACCTCGTAGTAAGGCGCTAAGTAGTTAATTGCGCCGCAGCCTTTTACTGCGCCGTTAACCACTTAGCGCCAGGGTCGTAATGAGGCCCAATGTCTTTGCTCAGCAAATCGGAATCCATCCGTGTTACTCTATTCTCAGGCAAAAGCGAATGACCGATACTTTAGCCGATTTACCAAGATGATCAATGCAAAATATGCCACTATGGAGTGGCTCACAGCAGAGCTGCACAGTCTTCTTTCGGGAAAACACAATAGTAGTGAGAGTCAGGCGGGGAAAATAAGTGTACACCTTGCTTTTCTAACAATGCATGTCGCCTCCTCCTTTCTTAGTGGTGTGCCTATATTGCAGCAGCAGTACACAAACAGGAGCCAAGTCTCCCTAGTGCCTATGGGTAGCCTAGCACTGTTGGCACAGTGCGAATTGGCAGCCTTAGATAAGCAACCTGGGGCTACTGAGAAGGAGCCCCGGGCCCTTTTCTCCTAAAAGGAACCATACAGGGCATCACATTAATCATCATTTGTGCAAGGTCACCATCTCCCTGCTCTCCATTATAAGGCTTTCCCGGGTAATTGGCTGATGCATCCGTTCTGCTCCTTTGGCCTTGCACCCTCGCGCGACTAAGCCAGCATGCCGGCGCGTTACACAATGCTCCAGCATCCTCTGAGTGGGAGGAGAGTGGGATGCTGGAGAGAGGGAAATTCAGGGTCAGGACTTGGCATGGGATTAAGATCTGTTTCCCAATATGACATTCCTATGTTGAGAGATGTTCCTATCTGCCAGAGCTTCAGGGCCACAGAAATTCCCATGGCCGGGTCAATGGCCTATTATTACACAGTAACATGTTGAAAGGGGCGCTCACCATGGTTGTTATATTTCAGATAGTCCTGAACCCTGACGATTTAGAAATGGTTTGTCCTTTGCCCCCAAGACTGAGCATAGTTGGGATGGCATCATTACCTCTAAGATAAGTCTAAAGCAGAGGTCTGCAACTTTTGGCTCTCCAGATGTTTTGGACTACAACTCCCATCACTCCTAACCATTATATTCAATGGTGAGTGACCATGGCAGTTGTAGTCCATAACATCTGAAGAGCCACAGGCTGCAGACCCCTGGTCTAAAGCATCAGAGGTTTAAGAACGTATCTGGGAATCCCAGTCTACATGACCTGGGAAAGGGTCAGATGAAGTGGTTGCCACCCATTGGCGGGCGTAGGGCTGAGAACCACATATCCATGACATGGTGAGTCAATGTCGGCACGAGGACTCTCAGTCAAAAGAACGATGCTCAAGCGAATATGCAAGCTAGACCCAACATCATTGGTGTCTCAGAAACACTAAAAAAAAGTTACCTCAGGTTCGTAGTGAAGGGCAATCACAAAATCCATGGGGAACGGAATGTTGTCGATCGTGAATCTCAACCCTGCGCCACTCAGAATGCGCGCATACCCTGGCCCGGTCCACGTAACTGGCGATCCTGGGGTGGGTTCTCGGAACACAGTCTGCACGGGGGTGTCTGTCGGTAGAAAATGCTGCAAGGAGACACATATTATCACTGTGTGGCTAATGTTTCATTTGGTACTCTAAACAATACATTCAAAATCTTGCTATGATAACAACTTGCAAACACATCGACTTATGCATGCACAGTACTTCGGACTTAGGAGATGGGCTAAAAGGTCTGTTCAAGCTGACATGAACATCAGAATAGCGGCAATGCTGCTTTAATTAGCACTCTCTGATGCCTCATGGCCAGAGATGGCATGTTGCTTTTTGTTTGTTGACAGATTGTAACCGTATTAAAAGTATTTAATTGTTCCTTTGCTGAAGGTGCAGGTGTGGTAAGGAGGGTGGCGAACCCCTTCAAGTCTTCAAAAATGCTTAAGAGGCATTGTAACCAAAGGTTAATATCATTTGAGGTTGTATTGTAGACACTTTGCTTTGGTGCAAATGCAATTTTGCACAGCATTAGTAGGGCAAACTTTGCTCCTGCGTAAAAAACGCATTTGATCAAAGCATTTATGCAACAGGGCAATGTTTCCAAGTGAAGCGTATTTCCTAAACAGCCCGGACAACCTCAGCCACTGTTCCAAGGTGTCCATTCCCTCCTGGAATCCCATTTGAATAGCTTAGGGGCCAGGATAATGTTTGCCTGCTCAACAGGATCTTTACTAAATGTTTCCTGAGGGAGTCTATTAAGGAAATTGGTCTTGTTCTCGGACAACCACGGTGTCCATTTTTTAATAATGGGATAATCTCTTCCTCCTTTCAAGAGGAGGCATTTTATTAGTAAGAATCGCTGAATTAAAACTTAAATCAGCAACAGAACCGGGGCCCTGAGGCCAGACTCATGCCTTTGCAAATTGATTGGCACAGAATTGACGCCCTCCCTGCCCCTCATCACTTTCTTGAATTTCTGGGAGTTAGGAAGCGGCAGTATTTCGCTCAAGATGATCTGGGGCATTGCACCACCCTGCTTCTCATGACAATGTCCCTAAGCGCCCAACCATCGATGCGTGGCTAATTCACAAAAGTACCAAAGATGGGTCACTTTATTCCCGCAGTTTCCTACAATGGGTAGATTTAAAATTGAACAGCAATTTACCAAGATTCAAGGACCAGTCTAACCATGCCCTCTACAGCGGTCAGATAGATATCGACATCCAATGAGAGTGCCGCTTCCACTGATATACTTTGTATCACCAGACTGGTCAGCGATTGTTTGAGTAAGGGGAACATCTTGTCTTGGTGAGGCGTTTTGCCACCTCATCAGTCGAGGACTCTTCTAAAAGCACAGAAGCACATGGGCTTCTCCTCTGGATTTTGAGAATGTTTAAATCATGCCCTAGCAATCCCTCTTGCGACGGAAACCTGTTCCAATCTTATCAGCTGGTTTAGCTGCTGGTGGGGTCTGCAATTGCACACAGGAGGGATTAGAATGCGCATAATTGCTCATCACACTCTTCAGTGCCCTCTCACTAAAGATACAGGGTGTCTAGCTACCCAAGGTACAGCTAGTGTATAGGACTGTCTGTGCACAGTTGACTGGTGCACTAGATGTGCAATGTACTGAGTGTCGGTGAGAACATATTTGTCAGTACCTGTTTGGTAGTTTCTCTAGAGGTCCCTGCCAGCTGTATCTTAAGGTATTTGCAGGCTTCCCTGGGGGTAACGCCGTAAGTCCACAGTACCACGTTCTCCAAACGGATCTTGGACATATTATTCCTCTGCCTAAACCTCTGCTATATCGGAAACTGTTAGAACGCCCAGATCATATGCTGGCTCAGGTGTGAGATATCTAGCACACAGTGTTTGGGCTTGGACCCTGGGCCACTTTCGCCATAACGGCCTTGATCTAGCCTTCAAGCTACGGCCCTGGTTGTCCATGTACGTCTTAGTGACCTGCACAATAATTGAGACTTTATTTTCTCATGAAGACTGGGGAGTTTTAGCCCCGAAGGGGAGCCATGTATGACGAGGGGTGGATCTTGATATTACACACTTTGCTTGCAGAATGTGTATGTTAACCTGTGTGCTAAGGAACACGTTACTTACTTGTAACTGTTGCTCTCCAGCATGGGTCTAGCATGGATTCACATGCTCATGAATATTCCCCGTCGTCAGGCTGGGAATTCTCGGTAAAGAAAAAATCAGTTTCAGTTTCGTTTCTGAACTGTCTTTCTCCTAATAACCAATCACTGGTCTCTGGGTCATACTGCCCCCAGCCAATGACTGCCCTCAACCTAAGCCCCTTCTCTGGCAACCATCTTTGGATTTGGTAGCACGTAAAGTGGCAGTAGGACCAAGTGAAGAGCCGCAGAGGGGTAGGAGGGAGGGTTCACATGTGAATCCATGCCAGAGCCATGCTGGAGAACAACAGCTACAGGTAAGTAATTTGTTCCCGCTCCAGCATGGGGTCTGGCATGGATTCACATGCTCATGAATACAAGAATACATAGCAGTGCACACATGCACAACCACGGGAGGTGGCAAGGCTCAACATTAAGCATTTCATCAACTCAACATTAAGCATCTCTTACCTCCTCACCAGGCCCACCTTCAGGCGAACAGGTTACGCAGCACTGCCTGGCCGACTCTGGACTCCTCCTTAGAATCCCAGTCGACACAGTAGAATCTCGTGAAGGTGTGCGTCGACCTCCACGTAGCAGCCCTGTAGATGTCCAGCAGGGGCAAACCAGATAGGAACGCCGTGGTAGCAGTGATTGCTCTGGTTGAATGGGCTCTCGGACGGCTGGGCAACGGTCGGTTTGCCAACTGGTGACAGTGCAGGATGCAGCCGGAGAGCCATCTGGAAATGGAAGCCTTCGAGAGGGCCTTCCCTTGGTTCACAGGTCCAAAGTTCACAAACAGCTGTGATGTCTTCCGAAAACTCTTCGTGTGGTCCACGTAGAACTTCAGCGCTCTAGCTACATCCAGCGAGTGCAAAGTCCTCTCGGCCGGCGACGAAGGAGACAGGAAGAAAACAGTTAACACCAAGGGCTCGTTGAGATGGAAGTCTGAAGGCACCTTGGGCATGAAGGAGGGGTGCGTCCTCAGCACCACCCTTGTCTCATGGAAAGTCAGGTATGGGGGCTTGCAGGAGAGGGCCTGGATCTCTCCCACCCGTCGTGCGGAGGTGATGACCACAAGAAACGCTGTTTTCCACGACAGGAACTTCAACGGTGCCAAATGCAGAGGCTCGAAAGGCGGGCCCATGAGCCGGGTCAGCACCACATTGAGCTCCCACGCCGAGGCCAGAGCCTTCACCGGCGGGAACGATCGGAACAGACACTTCATGAACTCCTTCACCAGGCGATGGGACCACAGGGATGAGCTTCCTGGAGTTCTAGTGTAGAGGGAGATAGGCGTCAGATTGATCTTGATGGAGGCATGGGCCATCCCCGCCTTGGCCAGCGATAGCAAGTACGGCAGCACTTGAGGGGCCATAATCCGTAGAGGGTTAATCTTCTGTACCCGGCACCAGACAGAAAACCTCTTCCATTTGTGTCCATAGCACTTGAGAGTTGAGGACGCCCTGGCCTTTGCAAGCACCTCCTTGCAGTCCGTCGGGCTATCGTACCCTCCAAACTCTAGTGCTGCAGGAGCCAGGCCTGCAAGTTCAGCGACCCTGGGTCGTAGTGGAGGATGGCGCCTCATTCTTTGGAGAGGAGATCCGCGTCCATTGGCAGTTTGACTGGGGGGGATGCTGACATGTCCAGAAGGTCCGGGAACCAGATCTGTCTCGGTCACGCTGGTGCAACGAGGATCATCCTGCACCGGGACCGTCTGAGTTGGTTGATGAGTCGCAGCAGCAACGGGAACGGAGGGAACGCATAGAGTTAACAGGCCGTCCCAGGGGAATGAGAAGGCATCACCCATGCTCACTGGCTGGCGAAACCTGCTGGTGAACCTCCGGCACTTGGTGTTCATCGGCGTCGCGAATAAGTCGATCTGGGGATTGCCCCATCGTTGGAAAAGCAGATCCACTTGATCCTGTCGCAGCTCCCACTCGTGGCACAAGCACAGCTCCCTGCTGAGTGAGTCGGCGATGGTGTTCTTTATTCCTGCCAGGTGGAAGGGTACCAGAAACATCCGTTGGGCGAAGGCCCAGTGCCACAGATCCTGGGCCTCTTTGGATAGGGCTGGGGATCTGGTGCCTCCCTGCTTCCGGATGTAGAACATCGTGGTGGTGTTGTCAGTGAAGATCCTCACCACCTTGCCCTTGAGGGACGGAAGGAACGACCTGAGGGCTCAGAACACGGCTCGGAGCTCCAGGACGTTGATGTGTAGTGACCTCTCCTCCGGGAGCCAAAGGCTTCTTGCGTGGAGATCTCCGGTGTGCGCTCCCCATCCCTCCAGGGAGGCATCTGTTGTCACCGTCTCCTGATGTGTCGGGTCTGGAAGTCGATACCCGCGCAAGGTGCGCGCAGGTGCCCCACCACCAGATCACTTGGCGGAAGGTCTCATTGAGCGAGAGCCTGTCTTCGAAGCTGCCCGCCGCTTGCATCCAACGGGCGTCGAGGAACTCTTGCAGTGGACGCATCCACAGCCTGCACAGGTGCATGAGGTAGATGCACGAGGACATCATGCCGAGCAGGGACTTGATTGACCTCACCCTGGCCACGTCCATGGTCGACAGCCGTTGCACCTTGCCCAGGATGGCCTTCGTCCTTTCCTCCGATGGTGAGGCCAATCGCGACACTGTGTCGAGCCTGGCTCCTAGGAACAGTGCGACGTGCGACGGGACCAAGTGGGATTTCTTGAAGTTGATGGAAAATCCCAGATCTGTGAGCAGCTGGACGGTCTTCGCTGTGTGCTTGATGGCGAGTTCTCTTGTCCTTGCTCGGATGAGCCAATTGGCCAAGTAGGGGTAAACGTGGATCCCCTGCAGGCGCAGCCGCGCCGCCATTGGTGCTAGGCACTTGGTGAATACCCTGGGTGCCGACTTCAATCCGAAGGGGAGGGCCTTGAACTGGTAGTGCTGCCCTTGAACTACGAATCTGAGAAACTTTCTATGTCCTTTTAGAATGGGGATGTGGAAGTAGGCATCCTCCAGGTCCAGCGACGATAGGAAGTCGCCCTCCTCCAGCTGCCCCAGCATGTGCTGGAGGGTGACCATCCGGAACTTCTGGGACTTGATGTACTTGTTTAAACGACGAAGGTCCAGGATGGGTCGCCAGTCGCCGGTCTTCTTTCTTACGAGGAAGTAACGTGAGTACACTCCAGAGCCCCGGCGCCTCTTTGGGACGAGCTCGATGGCTCCTTTCTTCAGCATCGCCCTTACTTCCAGCAGCAGTTGAGGGACGTGGTTTTCCTTCCTGACCACGGGTGGAATGTGGAGGCACTTCTTTAGGAACTCGAGACATCCAGCACCCATCGGTCGGTGGAGATGGAGTCCCACACGCTGACGAACTTCGCCAGCCGGCCTCCCACCGGGGTGCTCAGGTGGGGGCCCAACACAACGGCCGGTTCAGTCCTCTTTGGTAGCGGCCTTGCTGCCTTGACGACGACAAGATCCTCCTGACTTGCCGCGTCCTCTGTAGGCCTCCTGCGATGAGGAGCAGGCCGCCTGGCGGTACGTCGAGGAGCCGCCGCCGAATCCTTTGGAGGCCTCTGGAGTTCCAAAAGGGCGGCCGTAATTGCTGTAAAACTCCCAAGGGCCGCGCCGTCTCCGTGTCGGCCTTGATGGCCTGCAGTGACTCATCCACTGTCTTGCCAAACAGGTTGTTCCCGTCGGAAGGCATGTCCAAAACTCTGGTTTGCACTCCTTGCGGAAATCGGTTGCCTTGAGCCAACCACGCCAGCGAAGGCAAACACTGTTGCCCATCTGGCGGAAGCCGGTGTCAGCAATGTCTGTGGCCACCGTTATGGTGTGGTCTGACGCCACCTCGCCTTCCTGCAGGATCTCCAGGGCCTCAGCCCTCTTGTTGTCTGGGAGAAAGTCCAGCAGAGGAGCGATCTTGAACCACAGCTACCTGTCGTAGCGGGCCACAATCGCGAGGGGGTTGGCCACTTTAATCTTCGTTGCCACCGATGAGATGACCCGTCGTCCCATGGCGTCCATTTTCTTCCCTTCGCCGTGCGGTGGGGAGGTCGAAGTTGAAGCCGTCACCCCTGCCGCTTTCTTCTTGGCCGCTGCTGAGACAACCGAATCCGGGGTCTGCTGCGCCCTAAGGCACATGCGGGCGGAATCCGGGACCCGGTACTTCTTCTCGTACCGGTTTCCTTGGCAGGGGTCATGGATGGGTTCTTCAGGAGCTCCAGCCCCTCGTCCCAGATGTCGTCAAGTAACGGGACCGAGAGGACCGTCTTCCTCTTGGCCTCATGCCGTTGGTAGAGGAAACATTCCTTCTTCTGTTCTACGGGGCAGAGCTGGAAGAGCTCGGATGCCCGGGCGATCATGGCATGGAAGGAGCCAATTTTGTCAGGCGGAGAGGCCCGAGGAAGTGGTGATGGAAGGCCCATCCCATCGTCACCACCGTCGTCATCCGTCCCCGTCGTGGCTGTCTCTGTTCCCGTGTCATCCCTTGGATCCGGGGAAGGAGATGAAGGCGGTGGGGGATGAGTTCTCCTCCGCTTGCTTGGAGGGCTTCCCGACGGTCCAGGCTCCGCTGGGTCGTCCGTTGGGGGTAAGGGCAACCTTGTCCTTATCTCTGTACACAAGGCCTGGATCGCCATCAAGATTGCTCCTGAGTTGTCCTGTTGCCCAAGTACCGGCTGCGACGGGCGCGACGGTTGGGGAGTGGAATCCTCCACCTCCATGGGAACCTCGTCGGCACCACCATCGCTTTCTTCGTCCGCCTCGTTGGGATCCCTCCCATGGGACCGGACTTCCTCGAACCTCTTGTCCAGGATCTTCACAACTTCAGCCAGCTCCTCTTCAGAGGCTGCATCCGTGTCCGTGATGGCCACCGCCCCTCCCTCTTTTTCCACCGGGGTTTTCACGGGGGTCTTATCGATGGGCTGAAAAGAGGATTCCCTCCGCAGTGGCAGGGAAACTCTGGGCCCGAGGTCGCCTGCACTGGGGTAGCCTCCACAGGCTTTGCCAGGGACGCCACGACTCCCTTGATAGAGGCCTTAGCCGGGTAAATCAAGGCCTTCACGACATTGGATGCGCTTGAGGCCTTCACCTTGGGGGGGAGGGTTGCCGCCTTGCTCCCCCTCAGCTGTCTCCGTCGGGATCGACCGGGACTTCTCCCGAAGCTTACCCGGGTTCATCCGACTTCCTTTTCCCCGAGCCAGAGCATTGGCTCGTGGTTGATGGCGTCGGTGAAAGTGCGCCCTGCCTGGCAGCCGAAGAGCCCTACCGTTCGGCGCTCCAAGCGCCCGCGGACTCACAGTGCTTTGCCTTTTGTTGGGCCCTGGTCACCGGAGCGCCCTCAAAGGTCTTAGAAGACCGCTCGGACCTCTTCTTCTTCTCACCTGCTGCTGGGCTCTTCCCTTCCAGCAAGTTGGTGAGGCGGATATGCCGATCCTTTATGGTCCGCTCCGACATGTTCTTGCAAAACGCACAGTCCTTCTCCACGTGCGTTTTGTCTTCGTGAAGGCAGTAGAAGCATCTAGAATGCTCGTCCTCCTTGAAGACATTCTGCAATCCGCCTCCAGGGCAGCTCCTGAACAGTTTGGATCCGGGCGTCGTGCTCCCCTTGCCCTGGGCCATGTCGACGCGGGGTAGGCCTCAAAGATCTTCTGGAATCCTCCAAGAATCGGAACTCGACGCAAACCTAGCCCTTGAGGGGTGTAGAAAATTCCGAAATGGGTCCCCATTGATCGGAAGTAGAAACGGTGCAGCTTGAGGCTCGATTGACCGAAAAAATGAGATTAAACTCCTTGAAAAATCGCAAAACGCAGTAAAAGCTTGAGAGCTATAGCACGAGGACTTCCAACACTTGAACGTGCAGTAAAAATCTGAAGATGGCTGCCAGAGGAGGGGCTTAGGTAGATGGCAGTCATTGGCTGGGGGCAGTATGACCCAGAGACCAGTGATTGGTTATTAGGAGAAAGACAGTTCGGAAACCAAACTGAAACTGATTTTCTCTTTATCGAGGATTCCCAGCCTGACGACGGGGAATATTCATGAGCATGTGAATCCATGCCAGACCCCATGCTGGAGAACCATGCTTCAGCCCCGCCGCTGCACTGTTTGCTCTGGTGAGTGCTGGGGACTGAGTTACTTTGTTCTTGGGAGTGTCTGCCATGTGGATATTCATTAGTGCACTGTTTGTACCTTCCTATCTTGGACTGTCCCCCTGAGCTTGAAGACTAGCATGAGGAATGCCACCAGTTTGACTTCATCACTGTTGACCTGAATGTGTTGTCCTTGGTGTGTACAGTCAGATTAGAGCTGTCATTGGAACCCTAACACAGCACAGTCCAACAGTCCAGAATAATTACACCACCTGTATACATCAGGGTTGCACATTTCACTTCTGTGGTGTGGAGAAAAGATGCCGTTCCTACCAATCTAGCACGTCAGTCATATATGCATTGAATAGGAGTGATGCCACCTCCCTGTCTCTATTTACTCTATACAGGAAATGTCTCTGCGAGTTTGCCCCACTGATGCCACCCTACATCATGAAATAGGATTATTAGCCTCTGCAGGGATGCATTCGTTCTTATAAACTGGATCTTCCAGTGATACCAATTAGGGGCAGCCAAAAGAACCAATTTCTTCTGCTTCATTGCCGATTGCTGCTCCTTTAAACTGCCTTGCTAGCTCTAGGCCCATCTTCAAGATCAAAGTTCAAATACAATGAATTCAGGGAGGCCACCTTGAGTTAGTGGGCTTGTGAATTAATGTTTCCCCCAACTATGATTTGGGGCAAACAATTGCATGTGGAGATTTTCACAACAACAACAGGTTATTTTCTTCCATCCTCACTGTATACATTTGGGTTATATCAGCTGGAGTGGGCCATTGTTCTCTGGTGGCATGACAGTCTCTAAATGATGCTTGTGTAATCGGTAATAGGTTGGCTTTTGACCAAACTCCTGCAGTGCTTATAGGAGGAACAGTTCAAACTATTTCAATATGAAGTGCAGGATGGGTATTGATCCACAGATCTTTTGGACAGTGACTGGCTTATTTGTGATGAAGGTACTACACATCTTCCTTACAGCTCTGTGTTATAAAGGTTCCCTTTGAGATGTTAGGGAAAATAGTATCCTGACCTACCAGTCCAGGTCAGTGGGAGTGGGTCTGCTCAGACCTCATCTGGGCACGCAGCCTTTTCAGGATCTCATGAATTTTGCTACAGGGGTAGGATGTTATACAGCTTAGTAAGTGCAAGGTCATGCAATGCTGGAGTGGGCCTTCTCCTGTAAGAAGTCTGCATCTGCATGTGTTACAGATGGCCTCAAGAACACTGAACCCACCAAGATGATTCAAGGGTTAAAATTGTGAACTTAAATAGGTTCCTACTAAAGGCTGTCCCTCTCAATCTCTCTTTCTCTCCATTTTAGCCTAGACTTCCCTAAGCCCCTAGGTGGTCACCAGAGATCAGTAGCTGCTACTGTCTAAAATCTGGCTAGCGAGTGGTGAAGGCCTAAAGCCAACCAGCATATCTGTATTACTCCCTCTGTGGTCATCTAGGTGGATCCTAACGTTGAGTCCCACAAGAATAAGGATCACATGAATTGGTGCCTTTCAATCGCCCTGGTCTCACTCAAATCATCCTCTCACACTCCTCTACTACTTGCCTTGTCGCGCTCTGAAACACTTGTGTACGAGCGCGATAGAAATAAAATGTCAATCAATCAATCAATCAATCAATCCTCTATGGCAGTACTGGCTTTGGCAAATGCCCTTATAATCAGGGCCGGCCTTAAGGGCAGCAGTGCCCTGGGCGAAATAGCGCCCCCCCTCGCTCACTGCGTGCCCCTGGTTAACAGGGGGCGGGCCGGAAGGGGGCGGGCCAGGATGGGCAACTTTTTTCTTTTTTTTTTTAACCTCCTCCCCTGGGCGAGGAGGTTAAATAGGGCGCGTTAGCACCCCATTGTCATTGAATGAGCCCGCCGCTGCGGGTGCATTCAATGACACTGAGGCGTCTGCCACCATGCCAGCTCGGGGGAGCCCTTGAAAGACTCCCCCCCAGCTGGCGTGGTGGGTGTCTAATGGCACCTTTTCTTATGAAAAGTGCCCGTGGTGGAGGGGCGCATTTAAATGCACCCCCCGCCGCGGGCACATTTTACAGTAAAATGCCACCTCCCGGCGCCTTCTCCCACAACACCAGCTTGGGGAGCCCTTCAAAGACTCCCCCGAGCTGGCGTGGTGGGGGCTAATGGCGCCCTGGGGGGCGTGGCACCCTGGGCGGTCGCCCGGCTCGGCGCCCCCCCTAAGGCCGGCTCTGCTTATAGTCCTCCTGCCCAAGGTCGAGAGGGGACCCCACCCCCCTTTTAACAGGTCAGGTTTCGGACCCTGTCACAATGGATACGTCTTACTGTTATGCCCTCCTTTCCTTAACAATAGTTTCTTGTGCCTTTTGACACCAGTTTCTGGGACTTAATCACATTTCCATTAACTACTGCTCTATCATCTAGTCCCAGCTGTGCTTATTGCAGCTTCTTTTCCTGGCCTCCAGATTCTTTTGCAAGTTTCCTTCTTTCTACTTTTGCAGTTTATCTTTGTCAGGGCACTTGGATCCTCACTACATACTCTTTAGGTTTGACATGGACTCCATGATTAGATGTACGAGCACTGACTTGAGGCAAGATCAATGGGTAGCTACGCACTATTGAATAAAGTGAAATATATACTGTGTGTGGTTATGGACATGCAATTATTATCAATCACCAGGTCAGCGTATTCTAGATGAGGACTTGAAGACCGAACCAAAACATGAAATTATGCTAAATATCAGCTGATTTAATTGAATTAGAGGGTAAGCATACAACGCTGATTATATATGAAAATAATGCACATTCTCAGCCGCCAATACACAGACATCCTTACAGAGCTAAATAAATATAGGCTGTTGGGCACTCCTTTGAGGTGAAGACCCCTGAGTGACTGGTGCCTTTCACTGCTAGGTAGCCTGAAACTTAAATGGTGATGGACATGGTCCCTCTTTATTATCTGTGGCACCATCCGCGACACAAGTACCAAGATACATATTGTGGGTCAGGATGACATAGTCAGCTGTGGCCTGGGATTCCTGATTAAAAAATGTTGCTAGCTGTGATGCCTCCATTGAGTTGGACATTGGTAAATGGTAAAAGGCTTATCAGAACAGCACTTAATATGTATATATGTCCTTGTAGGCTGACTGAACGGCAGGTCCTTGGGCCCACAGTCCACTCCTCGACTGGCACCCAGTACCCAATGTATAGAAAGGGACATACATGCAGTGCAGGGGTGTATGGGTGCAAGGATCAGACTGCACTTCTCTTTCTGCCCTCCATCACTTTAGTGAGTCGGTAACCTTAAATGTACTTCTTTTCATAGCAAAACATTCTCCTAAAACACCATTGGGCCTCATTCCGAGTATGGCGCTAAGGGATAGCGGCCACCGGTAACGAGACCGGTGGCGGTGATCCCTTACCGCCATACTCCGAGTTCCCTTTGCGCCCTCGCCCTTAACGCCTGCTTTGAGCAGGTGTTAAAGTCGAGGGCGCAAAGGGGCCTCCAAGCCAATAACGTTGACCATAATGAACGGTCACCGTTATTTGCATCTTCCCCATTCCCATTGAGCCCTATGGGGAATTACCGCCCCGCCAACCTTGGAATGGGGCGGTAATTCCGACATCCACCAAGGCGCTGCCGGTCCGGGTACGGCGTCAACCAAGGCGTTAATAGCGCCATTGGTTAGCGCCGTACTCGGAATGAGGCCCCATGTCTCATTGTGTAGCTATTTTAGAAGGTGAACATCACTTTTACCCAATGGCAAGTACGTTTTTGCCGCATTGTTTTGCTGTTCTTTTTCTACCACAAACAGGTAGATCGTAAGTTGGGGTAAGATGTGTAGTGGGACGTTGAGTCGAGCGGGGGGTGTAGGTGTCCCCCCCACTGTGTGTGGTAAATAAAAGCAGCACAATCCGCTGAAAGAAATTCTGCAAAGTTGCCAATCAGCAAACAAAATGCCGTAAAACAATCACAGAACCGTTTCACAACATTAATATTTTTTTTTATGTTAGAAAGTGAAGTACCACATCTGTAAAAACTTTGCGTTTCCACATGCGTGACAAAATCATTATATTTCCTCTGGGCACATCCAAAAAACAAATAACGCGTTTTATTTGATAGCTTTCCTATTGAATGGCCGATTACCTGGGCCTGCCTCCTTTCTCTCCCGTTGTCCTTCGGCGTGCTTTTCAAAATGATCCTTCCATTTATGTATTTATATGCAATGCCCTGCTGGCGGAAGTAGTCATCGCACTTTGGCAACTCTGGCGCCGCTGTTGGCGCTGCAGTTGGCAGCGCTGTTGGCGCTGCAGTTGGAGCTGCAGTAGTTTTAACCTGAGATGAAAGTAAATGGGTTCATTGACAGGATTATGATATCAACCTACTGAAATGTCCCTTCCAACCTCCGTGTATTCACTTAGGAGCCAACTTTCAAAACAGCACTTGAAGAAAAGTAGGACAAAACATTGACCTACATATTCATTTTCTGGAGACCACTAATGCATGTTAGAAAACACCCCCATTGCTTTACTACAGATAGATATGCCCTCCCCGGCCTACGGTTTGATTATAAGTAGAGCAAACACAACAGTTTCTGAATGGCAGGTCTGTATCCACTGCTCAGGTAAGTACTTCAGAACTACTTAGGCACTGTTCACCTAAATCGAATGTCTTCAGAATGCCCTTTCCTTCTGCTTATAGTCTCCCTGTGCATCCACAAGCCTTCACACAATGCACCACGTGACATCTCGTGCACTGCTTGTTCTGACCTCAAATGCTTGTATTTCCTCAGTCTGCACACCCAAGGCCCCCCCCCCTCCTCTGATGCTGCACTCATATCTAGGGTATATAGTAACCTCATGGATCTATATAACATCAGCCCTCTCAGCTTGGGGCAGATCTTTCTTGAACCAAGTTTCTCAAAGTTTGCCCAATCCTTTTGTGATTACACATCAATGAAGGAATTTAACAACTATCTGCTATGTCATTTCAATTTCCCTATGTTCTATTCCCTCCCCCGTACACAACTCTGCCCCAAAATAAAAGTTACTTCCCGATTTCCTTAAAGTTGCCCTTTCATCTGAGTATAAGCTTGAAGCCACTCAGTATGCAGAGCACGTGGATGTGTCTGCACCTGTGTAAACCCCTCCCCTTCCTGACAGCAGCACTGAGACTGGCAATGCTTTACACCATTGCCTTCTGAAATGCAAAGCCATCGTGTAGTGCCTTGGTCCTAAAGGCGCCACTCGTGCATGTCCTGCAAAACTCAAGGACCCCATCTTTTTAGCATGCCAATGCACTTAGGCTGGTAGTCCTTTAAGACTAGAGACTACGCTTTGGCTGTCCAGAAATACAGCAAGCACCACGTGATCTTGCCTAGATGATGCTTCTTTTCGTTTATCTCTTATAACTGCTGTGTTCTTTCTAGACTGCAAGGGTCCCTTCCTCTATAACTGCATTAGAAGGGTACCTATACCATGTGTCTGCAACCATTGGCTCTCCCATGATCCCTCGGAATTGCTAGCTAGTGTTGCTGGGAGTGTAGTCCAAACCATTTGGAGAGTCAAAGGCTGCAGACCCGTGATCTAGGCTATCATGATAGAGAGCCCTTAAAAGTATGAATTAGCCTAAAAAAAGGTCACATTTTAAAGATTTAGTGTCATTATTTGTTGCTCTATTAAGCACAACAAGCTGTAGTTTTCATCTAACTTACATGATAATATACCCATTTTTGAAGACTAAACGTGCACAATCATGAAAGCACACAACTGGGAAATTCTTTGTATACTTACAATGGATTCTGATGCATAAAGTGGCTGTGCCAGCTCAGCTTCATAGATATAGTAATCCAGGGGTACAATGTAGTATCCGGGAGCTGGTCTCTTGCATTGACGACCCACAATATGTGGCAGGCATTCACATTGGCCATCATTCGACGAACACCTGCAATGAAATATCAAGTCAGTACCACAGCAGGACTCGCATCATTCACCAATTGATGACATACATAATGTTCATTATAATGGATTTGGACAGCACCAAAACAGACATTCAACGTAGACTGGCAGGGCATTTCACCATGCCCTTGTTGACAAACGATGACCCTATTTCCCTATTCCTTTATTGCTAGAAGAGCTATTTGCCTTGCTTCCCCCTGCCGTCTCCTCCTTGGCTACCTTGCCCTCTTCTCCTTCCTCTTCTGCCCCTCCTCTGGTTTCTTCTACAATTCTGCAGGGCATACCTCTGATTTGTACCCCTACTTGGAAGTATTTCAAGAACGGCAACCTTCTCCATATAGCCACTCTCAACTCTCGCTCAGCTGTCAATCACTCCTCTGACATCTGCTGCCTCCTGGAAGAACTTGACCTCGATGTCCTCGGTCTCACCGAGACATGGTTCACATCCAGCTCTGTCACAAGCTTTGACACTCTCCTCCGTGACGGCAACAAGATCCTCTCTGCGCCCAGGTCTAACTGCTCCAGAGGGGGTGTAGCCCTGATCTTCCCTGAGTGGATTCCTGCCTCTGTCATTCCTACGCAGGCCTACTCTTCTTTTGCATGCCTCGTCTGCAGGCTCTCAATCTCTCCAAGCCATTCCCTTACTGTGGCTACCATTTATCAGCCACCTGGTCAGATCTCCTCCTTCCTCTCTGAGTGGCGCACCTCTCCTCTTCCCTCCTGATCTCGACCACTCAACTCCTCCTTCTCGGAGACCTTAACATCCACCTTGCTGCTTCCTGTCCTTCCTCTGGACTCTTTCGCGACCTCTGTGACTCTCTTGCACTCTCTATACTCCTCTCTTCGCCGACTCACTCTGCAGGGCACACTGAATGTTCTGATCTCTACAGAAACCTCCCTCTTTCTATCCCTCTCACCACTCCTCTCTCCTGGAGTGATCACTTTCTCCTTTCCTCCCAGCTAACTCTCTCACCCCTCAGGCCAAGCCAACTCCAGCACTGCCACCCACCTTCTTGGTTATCCGACCCATGAAGCGCATGTCAGTTGAGGCTTTGCTGCCACTTTCTCAGCCCCTCCTCCACCTTTGGCTGACTCACACCCTGACACAGCCCTCTCCATGCTCCACTCTTGATGTTCTTGTCCCTGTCATGAGTATCCTCTTGAAGCCCAAAGCCAAGTGCAAATCGGCCAAACTCTTTAAAATCTGCAAGGAGCTGGCTAATCCTGCTGCAGTCTCTACCTCTCCTGTCCCCTCGCAAGCCCTCTGCACGGCCCTCACTTCTCATTTAATCTCTAAAACCCAGCGCATCCTGTCCTCTCTCTCTTCCTCTCACCCTGCCCCCTCTACTCCCTGCTCTTTCTCTGGCCCTTGAAGGTTTCTAGGCAAGTCTGATCTATGAAAGTCTCTTCAAAACAGGTTCACCCCTGTTCCTCCAAAACCATCAAGGACCACATTGACACCTTGACCCCTGCTCTGGCTGAATTCCAAACCACTCCTTTGCCACTGGGGTCTTCCCTTCTGCCCTGGAGCACTCCCTTGTGCACCCTCTTCTTAAGAGACCCTCTGCTGACCCGTCCTGCTCGGCTAACTATCGGCCAATCTCCATCACTCCTTTCCTCAGCAAACTCCTGGAAATGCTGGCCATCTCCCAGCTTAATCTTCACACTGAATCTGTTGGTCGTCTCCATGACCATCAGTCTGCCTTCAGAGCTGCCAGAAGCACAGAAACTGCTCTCCTGAACATCCGTGAAGACCTGCTCTCCAACCTTGATTCTAACCCCACCCCCTGTGTCCTCATCTTACTTGATCTCTCTTCTGCCTTCGACACAGTCAACCATGCCATCCTTCTTAACTGTCTTCCTGATAACCTGGGTATCACCGATCAAGCCCTGGCTTAGCTGACCTCTTTCCACTCCGATTGACCCTCTCAGGTCCAACTTGGGTCCTTCCTCTCATCTATCTCTATCTCTACCCATGGTATTCCCCAGGGGTCTAACCTCTATCCCTGGCTTTTCAACCAATACCTGGCACATCTTGGCCACTGCATTGCTGCTCTCTGCCCCAACTTTCAGTGCTATGTGGATGACACTCAACACATTTTTAGGCTCCCTTCCGCCGCTTCTTCTCCATCTCTCATCGCTGTCTGTCTGCTATTCAGGAGTGGTGTGCCAACAATGATCTCTGCCTCAATGCCAGTAAGACTGAGATTCTCCTCATTGGTACACCTGCTCCCTCCTATCCTGTCGCTCTATGGCTGGTCTCTCTTAGCCCTCTTCCTGCTCTCACCTCTGAGGCTAAACTCTGGGTCATCTTCGACTCCACACTTTCCTTCTCTCCTCACATTTCTGATGTCTCTAGGAAGTCTCACTACCAGCTGCACCTCCTCAGAGCTATTCTTCCTTTCCCCTCCTTCCCCCGGAAGCTCACTGTCTCCCGAGCTCTGGTTCTCTCTAGGCTGAACAACTACAACAGCCTCTTTCTAAATCTGCCTGCCTCTACTCTCCGCCCTCTGCAGCTCATCCAGAACAGATCTGCAAGACTTGTCCTTGGCCTCAAGCCAGTGATTGTATCTCTCCAGGACTGAAATCTATGCACTGGCTCCCAGTGGCTGCGAGGACTAAGTTCAAAACCCTCTGCTTTGTCCACATGCCTTCTGGGGACTGGGGCCTCAATACCTTCAACTCTCTCTTCCTAAATATCTTCCTTCTCGAGCTCTTCGCACATCCGCCTCCAACTCCTTCTGGGTTAGCTGCTTCTCCAAGCAACGAGTTGGTGGTAGATCTCTTTCCTATTCTGGGGCCTCCTTCTGTAACAGTCTCCCTGCCTCTCTGAAACTGGAGGAGAACCATCTCTGGTTCCGAAAGCACATCAAGACCTTCCTCTTTGCTTCTGCTTTCTCTCCTCTGCTCCCTTGCTGACCTCCTGGCTGAAACTGCACTGGTTTTCCTGGCTACCCTCTGATCTAGGGCTCAGGTCCCTCCATGCCAATTGCACACCTGCCTTGCCCCCTTGGCAACCCTGCACTCAGGGACTGTTTCTGAATCCCTACAGCCCCCTACCAGCACTTGATACCTGATGTCTGCCCTTACACTAGCACTTGCCCCAGCTGGCTGCACTCTGTATTTATTTTCTTATTTATTTTATTTATTTTTTAAAGTTATCTTATGTACTGCACTGCCCCTCCCCCTTTCCTCATGCACTTCTCCCCTTCCCACGTCCCCTGTACTTGCACGATCTCAATGTCACCTGGCCTAGTAAGATCACTGTCTCTGTCTTCTCTCTGTTCCCCCTCCCTTGCCTCGTCGCGCCTTGAAACACTTGCATTATAAATGCCATATCATATGATATCATGTCATAGGCCTGCAATTACATGCACTTACCACTTATTTAAGAAGGTTTACTTGAAGACTAATATATATCGATTGTAGTCACTATTGTGGCCGTATTTGGCCGATAATTAAGATTGTAACAATGATGGAGGGTCCAATGGAGCACAGTCTATACATAATACGGCGCTAAAACCGGTTCCTAGGGCTGGAACAGGTGGTAATGGCCTGGTTCGCGAGGGACTTTAATTAGCTCTCTGGGGCGTTACCAGCCCTTGGAATGGGTGCTTAACGACATTAGCACACATCCCATGGGCTGGGATGGGGCTATTAGAAAGTATTTTCATTCCGTGAACGGGTCACTTTGCGGCATACCGGTCACAGAATGAAAGCACTGTTCAAAGATGGCCACCATGGAAAGGGAAGGCGGGGCTCCGCACAGAGCCCCTCTTCGGTTTCCCTGGAGGCCTCATGCTTGAGGAAAGGAAGAAGGAAGCTGCACCATCTGCGAGTGTCGCTGCTGCAGCAAATAAGGAAAGTGGGGAGGGAGGATGCTTTAAAAATGGGGCCGGGGTGGGGGGAAGATGGCAGGTGCCCACCAGGTGGCTTGGAACGAGGGTTAACATCCGGAGATGCAGCCCACGTTGCAAGCCTCCTGATTGGCTGGCTCCTCCACCACGGAAAACAAGAATAATATGATGGGTAAGGGGGCCCTCTTTTTTGTTGAAGGGGGCCTGACTCTAGAGGGTAAAGCATAAGTGAGAGACATGGAGTCAAAGGCTATCCCTGTTCAGAGACGCAAGGAAGCTAGGTTAGGGATGCAGCATGTACTAGATGTACGAAATACTAGCCCGGAGGCAGGTCACAAAGAGAGAGGATTATGAATTCGTGGAGAAAAATACTTTAAGTGAGATTTAGACATACATCTAAAAAGTTGCAGGCCTATAGTTCAAACAGATAAGTTTGGCATCCAGTAAAAATGTGTCCTTAAGAACTAATTCAATGATTGGGTGCTGAAAAATAGGTTGGATATCTGCTATGCAAGAAACATGGCAGCTAAATACATCTTAGCCAAGACAAGTCTAGGGATGGAACCCTATCTTGACTATCGAGCAGATAGACAAATGCACTGACTGGGGCTCAAAAATGTATCCCAGCCAGAGTACATATATACGAGATAGTTGGTGGACAACTGGGCCAGCGGCTCAGTCATTAAGGGCACAGAGAAACAGGGTGGCAGGTCAGTCTTCAAGGCAATGGATGGCAGGGATGAAATTGAATGAAGAAGTGCACTGCAGTTTTTATAGTGTTTGCAATTTGTCTGCCTTCGTCGCTATACAATCAATTTGCAGCCCAGACACTTAGACCAGTAGAGACATAAACAAATTGTGTTAGTTGTAAAAGTGCAGTGTGTATGTATATGATATGATATGGCATTTATAATGCACCTGTACACAAGTGTTTCTAGGCACTATAAGACAAAGGAGGGAAGACATAGGGAGGACAAGACAAACGATCGTACTAGGCCTTGTGTCATTCGGATCGTGCAAGTGCAACACCGAGAAGTGCAGGGGGAAGGAGAGGAGGAAGTGCAAGGGAGAGGAAGGGGGAGGTGTGATCCGGGCAGCATGGCTTTGAGTGAGTGCAGCCAGTGTAAAGTGGTTCTGGGTAAGTGCAAGGAGGCCGGGGGGCTGTAGGGGTTACAGTTACAGCCACTAAGTGTGAGGTAGGCCAGGAGGCAGTGCAAAGGAAGGCTGGTCATGGAGGAGCCTGGAACCAAGCAACCAGTCAGTGCAGCAGACAGGTAAGTTAGCAAGGGAGTTAGAGAGAGAAGGCAGAGGAGAAAAGGAGGGTTTTCAGTTCCTTCTGGAACTTCAGGTGGTCCGGGTCAAGACTGATAGGGGCAGGCAGGCTGTTGCAGAGGAAGGCACCTGTAGAGGAGCGAGATCTACCCCCACTCTCTGCCTGGACAAGCGCCTGACCCTCAAAGAGTTGGAGGTAGCTGAGCAAAGGGCTCTAGAAGGAAGGTAGTTCAGACCAGAGTTGGATGTATTGTGGGCCATGGCCCCAGAAAACCTTGTGGACAATTCAGAGGTTCTTGAACGTGATCCTTTAAGCCACAGGGAGCCAGTGGAGAGATTTCAGTGCTGGAGAGAGGCAGTGCCTGGGCTTGAGGCCAAGGTTAAGTTCTGCAGTCCTGTTCTGAATTAGTTGCAGGGGGCGAAGAGTAGGGGTAGGCAGATTGAGAAAGAGGCTGTTGTAGTAGTCCAGCCTGGAGAGAAACAGGGCTCTGGAGACAGTGACCTTCTGGAGGAAAGTGAGTAATGTTAGAATGCTTCTGAGGATGTGCAGCTGGAAGTGGGCCTTTTTTGGCAAGGTCCATGATGTGAGGAGCGAAGGAGAGAGTGTCGTTGAAGTGGACACCAAGGTTGTTTGCCTCACAGGAAGGCAAGGGTTGTGGGGTCAAGGAGGGCAGCCAGAATGAGAGAGGGATGTGGGAGTAGGTGTCCCATTGAAAAGGATCTCCTTCTAATTGGTATTAAGGCAAAGATCATTGGAGGTGCACCAATCCTGAATCGCGGATAGACTGTCAGCGAGGGAGGAGAGGAGGCAGAGGGAAGTCTGAAAGAGAGCCGAGTGTCATCTGTTTAACACTGAAAGTTAGAAGAGAAGGTGGAGGTCAGGTTGGCCAAAGGGGCCAGTTAGACATTGAAGAGCCAGGGTGAGAGGATAGAGCCCGGGGAACACCACATGTGGAGAGAGACATGGTGGAGAGAAAGGACCCAAGTTGGACCTGGAAGGGATGGTCCAGGAGGAAGGAGGTCAGCCACACCAGGACCTGATCCGTGATGCCCAGATTCACATGGCATGATTAGCTGGAGTCTAGGTTAGAGAGCCGATCTTCTCGGGTGTTGAGGACAGCAGTTTCCGTGCCGCTAGCTGCTTTGAAGCCAGACTGATGGTCATAGAGGCAGCCAACAGATTCAGTGTGAAGGGTAATCTGGGAGATGGCAAGCTTTTCCAGGAGTTTGCCCAGGAAAGGAGTGATAGAAATCGGGCGTTAGTTTGCCAGACATGTAGGATCGGCAGAAGGCATTTTTAGGAGGGGGTGTACAAGGTAGTGCTTGAGGAGAGAATGGAAAGATCCAATGGCGAAAGAGTGATTGCAGAAATAAGCCAAGGCTGGAGCGAGGGTGGCAATGTGGTCATTGATGGTTCTGAAGGAGCAGGGGAGCACCTGTTTGGACGACAGTTTCATATGTAGGACTAGTCTAGAGACATTGTCAGGTGTTGTCAGATAGAAGGAGGAAAAAGGAAAGGGAGAGGGAGAGGTGGCCAAAGGGGGC
This sequence comes from Ambystoma mexicanum, assembly GCF_040938575.1. NCBI lineage: Eukaryota > Metazoa > Chordata > Amphibia > Caudata > Ambystomatidae > Ambystoma > Ambystoma mexicanum. The sequence goes on from NC_090936.1 coordinate 666,484,569, forward strand.
CTGAGAGAAGTATAGGGAGAGGAAGAGGAAAGTGAGGACAAGATGTCCAGAGTCTTAGGGGCGAAATCAGAAGCCAGAGACGTACCGAGGTCCTGCGAGGGAACAGGAGAGGTGGAGACTGCAGTAGACTTGGCCAGCTCTTTGCAGGTTTTAAAGAGTTTGGCTATGTTTTTAGAGGCCACAGAGACGCAGGCTTGCATATGGACCCTCTTCTTGGAGAGGACAGAGTCTGTAGTGCCTTTGGAGCAGGCGGTAGGCCAGTTTGTCAGAGGATGCGCCTGACGCCCTCCACTTCCACTCAGCCACCCTGCACTTGATTTCAGCTCGGCGAGGTGGGAGTCGCACCAAAACTTGCACTTGGAGGTAGGCCTCTGATGGATTCTCATGACAAGGGCAAGGATGTCCAGAGTGTTGGAGAAGCAGGCTAGAGAGGCCTTTGTCAGAGAGTATGGCAGCCACAGGAGTAGGAGGAGCAGAGAAATTAGAGGCAAATGCGTCCAGTGACTCTCGCTTCATGGGCCCAATGACCGAAAAGGAAGTTGGCAGTTCTGGGGTAGGCTTTGCTTGAGGAGCAAGACGTTTCAGGTGAGAGGAGAGCAGACAGTGGTCAGTCCAAGAGAGAGGAGTGATGAGAGGGTAAGAGAGGGGGATGTCTGAGGAGAGGAGAACATCCAAGGTGTATACCGCAGAGTCTGTCAGTTCAGATGGTAGCATGGAAAGGGAGAGAGAGTCGCATAGGTTGTGCAAGAGCGCACAGGCGGGATTAGAAGCATCAAGGTGGATGTTGAGGTCTCCATGAGAGATAGAGAGCCAGCAGACTACGCATTCAAAGGAGGAGTAGGCCTGCGTAGGAATGACAAAGGCACGGATCCACTCCAGAAAGATCAGGGCTACTCAACGTCCGAGTCGGTTTTTTCTGGGCTCGGAGAGGACTTTGTAGCCCTCGAGGGAGGCGAGTGTCAAACCTTGTAACAGATCTGGCTGTGAACTATGCCTCAGTGAGAGGGAGGTCATTCAGGTCAAGATCTTTTAGGAGGTAGCAGATGTCAGAGGAATGTTTGACAGCAGAGCGAGAGTTGAGAGAAGCGACATGGAGCAGGTTGCCCCATTTGAAAGACTTCCAGGCTGGGGTTTAGGGGTGAGGCACACCCAGCGGAGGCATAGAAGGGCCTGAGAGGTGGCAGAGGCAGTAGACATAAGTGGCATAGGGGCCAGAGAGGAGAAGGCGATGGGTGACAGAGAGGCGGTGGAGGAGGAAGGAGGTGGGAGAGAGGCCAGAAGGGTGTTGGAAATAGTGGCAGGAGAAGGGAGGAGATTTAAATACAACTTAAAATAGTGTCTGCATTTTACATATCCGTTATGTTATAGTTAGTGTTTGTATTGTAATTGGCCAATAGGAAATAGCTTTTGAAGTGGCTAATAGAAATGTCTGCATCCTTTTTCCTTGCCTCTTACATTTCTGATTGAACCTAATCCTACATTTGCCTTTCAATATCTAGAGGGTATGAGTCCCCCACCGGGGGATACATTATAAGGCATACAAGAAAATTAATAATAATCTCTGTTCAATGTGGATTGTTTAGAAATGTTTGACAGAAGCCACAGTCTAGTCCCATATAGGAGATAGGGGGCAATCAATAAACAGAAGCGAATGTGCTATTGCCAGGAATTTAACTAATTTAAACACAACGTTCAAAGGGCAGTGGTGGTGTCCTTGCACATGGCACAATCCCAACTAAATGGTATCGAATTCAAAGAGGCTTCGCCTCTGGAAACATCTGCATAATCACACCGCCTCCCTTGTATTGCACACAGCTGTCGAACTTCATATTGAAGACCAGTGTGTCGTTGGATGATCCTGGACAATGCTTTATCCCTCTGCCCTATGAGTGCACAAATGCAAAACAGATCTAAAATGGCTGCCCGACCATCACCACAGCAAAAAGAGCTGCTCTTCCAGTCACTATTCTCAAGCTCAAGACACATAGCACAAGTATACTTACAGGTTATTGTATGCTCCACCAATGTCACAGTCACATGATGTACACGCGTGCAGACTGTTGCCAAGGCCCCAGTATCCAGGCTGCAACAACACAAGAAGAATATCTTTATCTGTGGCACTGAGATGGGATATTTACAATGCAACGCAAATGTAAGTCTGCACTGTAGGACATTGATCTGCACAAGTCAACGATAACACTACTGCAAACTCAGATTAGCATTAGTATTCTCATTATTATTAATGATTTGTAATATCGCCACTCTGCAGGGCGCTGAAGAGGGTAAAATGTGGAACAAGAGAGGAGTAATCAACAGAACAGGGAGAGAGCATCAAACAAGGTCACGTCAGGGAGCAGAGAGAGGTCTAGCCAGGAGCAAATAAGTAGGTCTTTAGGGCCTTTTTGAAGCATGAGGTGGAAGGAAGGCAAACTGTTCCAGAGAGATGCGGCAGCAAAATCAACCATGGAATTGCCGGTGCGCTGTAACTTGAAGCGACTGACGTCTAGCCGATTTTCCTTCTTTTCTTTCATTAATTTCTGTATCCTGGTGCTGGGTTTAAGAGATCAGAGCAATGAGATAACCAATGCCTTGATCATTTATTTATTTAACACATGAATGCAGTGCAAAGCATGCCCCAATGGCAGCACAATACTTTAAAAAGAACTAAGCAGCAGATAAAAAGGTAGCTTAAAGAAAGGCGCATAACAGACATGATCATGATGATGGGAACAAGGCAGTATAAGACATTCACTAGGCCAGAGAAAATGCAGGTCATATGTTGAGTTTAAAAAAAAAGAAACATATTCATAACGTTTGTTTTAATGTGAATACAGGAAAGTGGAATTCTGGCTCATACATTGGAGTAGCCGCACATCATGTACTGTAAATGTTTACTTCAGGCTGTATGTTGTCAAATTTTAACACTACTGCACAGAGTCGGTATAACAACATGCATGGGGTAATATCAAATTATAACACACCAAACTACCAGACAATCCCTATCAGTCCTTGGTGGAGTTTTAGAGCAAGCCAGTGAGACACACATTTTCATATAGAGTGTGCAGAGAGGAGAGTTGCATTGCCAAGGAAGAAAATATCTGGAGCTTTCCTTAGGCTGCTTAGCTTTGGCACAGCCGGTGCTTAAGCCCCACCATTTCTTTACAGGTGGAGTTTTAGCATCACTAAAAGATTGTCCTCATACTCATAATAGATTGACACTTAAGCACCATCAATTGATATTTTATAGTTTTGGCTACTGTGACGACTCCATAGATGTTGTCACTTCTCCTGGGGAAGATTGGATATCTAGGCTACAGCCCTTATAAGAATGTCACACACACCCACACTTTGACCCCTCTTTCTTCTACTAACCTCTTTCTAGACAGCAGACCAATATATTGTTGTAAGGCAGACAACCCGAATGTCTTTGAAAGCACTAAAATGAAGAAGAACTAGAAGAAACCAAGTAATCCAGGTACTGGAACAAGTTGGTCTCACAGAGTTATAAGCATGGATCCCTTGAAGGAGAGGAAGAACCAAGCTGGCAACATTGCATAAATATCAACAACAGACTTACATTTGTTGGGAGGGGCTCCCCGTTATGCCAGAGGGACACTGGAAGTCTGTGGACTTGGAGGGCCCAACACCCACCCCCAGGATGCCCAGTCAACGGCAAGTTCAAACTGCGGTTTATTACAGACAAAGCCAACAGGTATCAGCACAGGAACAAGACAAATCCATGCACATCACACTCTTCCTTGGCTCGCAGGCCGGTTTTACTGTGATATGTCATCAGCATGATGTCACAAGTTGGGTCCTTCTCCAGGAAACCTATCGGGCCAACCAATTGGGTACCACATAATCTACCACCTATAGTGGACAATATAGATGTTATTCTACTGGCCCTTGCATATCAGGTGGCTGGCCTGGTCCATCCCCAAGTCACTAACTATAACAATGCTGCAGTCTGGTGGATTTACCATTGGGTCTTGCCCGTTGCTACCCACCCCTAGGATACTAAACTGTGGTTGGCTAGACTGACGTCCCCATGCCTGGGACCCGCAAGGGTTCTCAGCTCTCTGAGTACCTCTTCAAGGTAATGAGAATGACTATGTGTCTGCATTGTAACTTGTGTGTGCAACCTTAGATTATGAGAGTGCTCTCCTGATCGGCGCAACAATTGTTACATATTGTTGCATACTTGTCGATGTCTGTGTCTGTCGGCCTGGGACCAGTGCTCCTTTCCCACCGCTGCTCGCTGTCCATAGACAGCTTTGGCCGTGTCACGTGTTCAGAGCCCACGAATTTGAGCTGTGCAGCTCTGAATTATGAGGATTTATTAGTCTTTTCTGCAGCTGGTCTCTTTGTTGTCTGGGGATTGGAATATCATCCCTATATCTTGACCTTGGCTGCGGGTCCTATATTACAAGTCTTTCTCTCTGTCCAGCCTGACTTCGCTCTGCTCGTCTCTTGCTGTGAGTCCTGGAACCTGCTGTAATTTTCCCAAACCTTATAATGCAGTTTCTAGAGTGCCCATGCTATTCTACATTTCCGGAGGTTAGTCGCACTTGGTTCTGTCAGGTCCCAAAGGTGCTCCTGCAGTTCCATAGAGTTATTTGCGTGCAAGAATCTGCAAGCTTTGCTCAGGATCTCTTGTCTCTTGCAGTTTTTGCCTTGCTGCGTTTGGCTAATGGCAAAATAATAAAAGCAATGACAGTATACATATGTATCTGTCCTCTAACTATAGAACTGTACGCTTGTGTTCTTGATGTGTTCGAGTGTGTGTTTATGTCCCGAAGTGCAGATGGCAGGTGTGCTTCATGTCTAACGCTGCTATGTCGTGCTGTCTCTAATGATGTCAGCAACATGGCTTCTTGGTGCTTATTCCAGACTGTCAATAGAAGTGTCCCTGTTCATGGCCTGCGTCTTTTCATCCACACAGGGATATGTCTGCATTGTCCCAGGTCTGTATGGCTGGCTGAGTGGATACATCTAGACATACTTTTCAATCATGGGTCAGTTGGGAATCCGTCCAAAATAGCATGGGTGATCACAGTTTCTTCTGGCCTTCTTCCTTGTCATGAATTTAGTAGGAGGGGGAGGAGGCGGTAAGCTTCCCCATCCCTCTTCACATTGTTGTCAAGCCAGCCCCGGAGTAGCTACAGGTATGGAAGCTGTCAGATATGGGAGCAATTGCGCTACGTAGATCAGAGAGCAGAGAAAACTGTCAAGAAGTGGAAGGTGGCTCTCCAGGGTCCGAAATCGATGGGTACTGCAACATACAGGTGAGACAGTAGTATGAACGCTGTGAGAAGGGGGACCATGCGGTACCACCCCAGTACCAATACTGCAGGGAGCCAAACCACACGGAGCAGACAGCTGCCGTAGCAGATGACTGGAGGAGGCAGGCTGAGACCCGCTCTAGTCCCGGGAAGTGCTGCCACCATATGAAAAGGTCCCGCAAGGTAACAGAGGTATGAGCAGGCCGACAGGGTGTGCAGGAGGGTCTTTGGATCATGCTGCAAGGGTCACTGGGCTGTGGAAAAGACCAAGAAGGGTCTGACACCCTGAGAAGCTGACAACAGAATTAAGAAGAAAGATTTCTCATTTGAGTGGTCAAAGAAATCCCACTGATCACCAGGAAGGGTCAGAAATACCCTGAGAAGTTGCATCATGAGTCATCTTCCTCATAGCAGTCCTTGGCAGGAGAGCGAACCCAGGGGGCTGGGTTTAAGAAGAAAACAGGGGTTGAGGACCCCAAAGAGAAGCAGCATTTCGAGTCATCTTCCCCGTGGCAGTCCTTAGCAGGAGAGTGCACAAGGGAACCGATTAAAAGAAGATCACCAAGGGTTGTGTACCCAACACTAAAAAATCTTCAATGTGAGAAGTCCTCTTCCTCATGGCAGTACTGGGCAGAGGAGTGATCCAGGTAGCTCAAGTGCAAAGAAGAGAAAAAGAAAAGGATGATCCAGGATAAGGAAGTAATTCCCACTGTTCTTGGTGATAGCGACATATCCTACCAGCAGAAGGGAGTCATTCTCTTGGTTCTCATTAACCAGGTACAATAGTTAAGAAGTCAGGAGAAAGGAGTCATTCCCCCTGGTTACAGTGGTGAACTATACAGAAGCCTTTCAGCCAGGGGAAGGGAGTCATTATCCCTGGCTAGTTTTGTGAACTATAATTTTGGGATTTTCAAACAGGGTAAGGGAGTCATTCACCCTGGTTTTTTGCTGGAAGAAGAAAACCATTGTTTGATTTGTGACTTTTTGGAATCTTATAGCAGGAGAAGGGAGTCATTCTCCTGGGAATGGAACTTTAAGTAGTTAAGACTTTAGTTTGAAGTGTAAGGGACAGATATAGGATTTGACACATGATGATGGACTCTTTAAGTTACCGACATTCTGACAGACCCATTAGTATTTTAGTTGAGGCAGGGAACCCCCTCCTAGAGTTGGGAAAGTTAGGTGTCTCTTGCTTTTCATTTGGCTAATAAAAGTCTGTAGCCCCAAACTCGCCACCTGTGTGTCAGTCTCTGCCTTCTGCAACCTTACACTACCAAGTCACTTTTTAGTCACACCGTTAGTTTTTGCACATAGATTGTGCTTTAGCAGCTCCAATAGCTCTAGCTTCTGGGTGCTTGCCTGAGAGGGGGCAAGAGCATTGTTATTGCTTTTTGTGAAGCAGCATGTGTCAGAAAGCAGACATAGATCAATAATGTTCATTCACAAGCAATTTTTATTTGAGTTTTCTTTTATTATTGATTCCACAAATGTGGCACAATCTAAGGGGAAAGGGGTAACCCCAATGTCATGAAGGGAAATAGAATTGCACAAACAGGATGCTTTAACAGTAAAAGAAAAAGGTCTCTCAACAGAAGTAGGTGGTGTGAATAGTTCACCATCCCCTCCCCATAACAGTTGTATGGAGAGAACAAATATGTTGCAATTCTTCAGCGATTGGAAGTAAATAAGAATGGCTTCTTTGCTAAAGAAAACAAAAATGTCTATAGGTTTTCTCACATCAGCCTTTCCAGGGTTCAGACCACTACTCACAGGAGGTCATTAAAGACCTCGTAAATTGCTTGGCGGGAACCTGACTCTTTTCCACCTAAGTGAAAAAAGGCCCCATCCATGCAATTTTCAACATTGATAGTAAGAAGTGTAAAACATGTTTAAAAGCAGGCAAAAGCCTCCTTAAGACTGTGTTCTGCACCACATAGCGTGCATGCAAACTTTGTAAATGTTATGTTATATTAAATTGACTCATACCATACACTGTTAGCATTAGCATGGTCTCCAGGCATACATATGGTTCTGTAAGAAAGGGATTGGGTAGGTTAGTGAGGGAAGAAGGAATAGGATAGAGTCTGTGCATTTCTGTTGGTGCTTGTAGAACCAGGAGAAACTGGTGTCTGTGCAGGTCAGCTTTCTAAGTGTGTCTGGATTTTGCGCACTGGGGTTATTGTGTCCAGAGGGGCAACGTCCAGTGACTGGGGTGTTTGTTTCTGGCAGTTAGTTCTTATGCTGGATGTGTGTGTTGTGTGTTTGTGTGAGGTGAGTCTGACATGTTAGGTTGTGTGAGGTATGTGTGGGTATGCTGGAGAGAAGCGAGGAGTAGGGATAGTTAGTGGTTGGTATGGTGCGTTTGTTTTATTGTTGTTCCAGAATCCGCACTGTCATTGGATTATCTCAGGTCCCCAGTGGTATTTACTGTCAGTGCCTGTTTTGTGCTAATCACTGTGAGTTGAATAGCCAGGTTTTCAGTCGTTTTCTTAAGGTGAGGTGGTCTTCTGTCTTTGTTATCTCCTGCGGTTCCTCTGAATTTCCTTTTTTCATATTGTTTTGTTTCAATTTGGGGGTCTACGGTTGATCTTAGGTTTCTTCCTGGTTGGCAGCGTTTTATCTTGGCTTGGAGGTATTTTTCTCCTTGTCCGTGTAGTGATTTGTGGGCAATGATGAGGGCTTTGAAGTTAATACATTTTTTTTACTGGGAGTGTAGGCTTCTCAGGGCTGGTGCAATGTGGTTTCTTCTGTTTAGTCTCAGGAGTATCCTTGCTGCAGTGTTTTGGATGCGCTGGAGTTTTTTAGTGAGCCATTCTGGCATTCCAAGGTAAAGGCTGTTCACGGATTTGATTATTGATAATACTAGGGAGATGATTGCAAGGGTTCTGTGTGGGAAGGAGAGGTAGGCGAGGATCCCTTTAAGCGGTCGCAGGAGGGAGAAGCATTTCCTTGCCACAGCGTTGACTTATGGTTCTAGTGAGAGGCTGTTGTCCATGAGTAGTCCCATATTTTTTATCATGGCCGATGCTTCTGGTTGTTTTCCCATGCCAGGTGGCCAGTTCATTTGTGTATCTGTTGCGTTATCCTCTGCTGGTGAGATCATGAATTCATATTTATTATTGTTTTTGTTGGGTTTAGCTTGAGGTTGTTGGTTGTCATTGAGCTGTGTATGTCAGTGAGGCAATCGTTAAGGGTGTTATTTGGGTCTTGCGTTGTGGCTAACTTGACAATGAATTGGGTATCATCTGCGTAGTTTTAGGCGGTCAGTCCGTGGTTTCGAATGATTTTCATTTAGCACCATGTTGATTTTGAAAAGGAGTGGGGAGAGGTTAGAGCCTTGTGGTGTGCCAACGGAGATGCTTTTGGTGTTGTCTGTATTTATTTTTAGGTCATGCCAAATGGATAGAAGTGCTGATTCTGTTCCTCGCATAGGTCTGAATCCGACTTGTGAGTGGTCAGGTATTCTGTTGGTTTCTACTTGGTTGATTAGGATTTTGTATGTGTAGCTCTCCAGTAGCTTTGCCTTGTAGGGTAGATTAGATATTAGTCTGTAGTTGGTGGGATCTTCTGCGCTTTCCTGTTTCATTGTTTAGGAGTGACTTGATGAAAGCGGATTTGAAAGATTTTGTTACTATTCCTGTGTTTAGGGATAGGCTCATCAGTAGTCGGAAGTAAGATGCTGGGGTACTTTGGTCGAGGATTTCCGTGTAGATGCCTGGGGTGCATGGGCCACTGGAGTATCTGGCGAGGTTGGTGTCATTTATTAGTATGGCGATAACCTCTTCATCTATGGGCTCAATTTGGTCGAGTGTTGCTGCGTTTAGTGGAGTGCCGGTTGTTGGTGGTTCCATAAATGTACTTGCGTTTATTGTTGTGTGGCTTGCTTCAATGGTCTGTTGGATTGTTTTCATTTTTGTTCTTAGGTAGTTGGTGTTGTTGTCACATAGTGATTGAGATGGTATGACACCTTTGTTGCAGGATGAAAGGTTTTTGATTTCTTTGATGATTTTGAAGAGTTATTTTTGTGGGTTTGTTGCCGATTGGATTCTTGTGGCGTTGTATGTTTTTCTTTCTTTAAGGACTGCTGATTTGTGTAACCTGAGTTGCCATCGGTATTTTATTTTCTCAGATTGTTTGTCCTGGTTTCTTCATAGTTTTCTAGTTTCTGGTTTGTTTTTCTGAGTTCCCTGAGTTCTGTGAACCACCTTGCTGCGATTTTTTTGCAGTGGCTTTCAAAGGTTTTGCTGGTGCTAATTGGTCTATGCTCTAGGGACCTTGTGATCCAGGCATCACGTTTTTCTATCGCTGAGTCAGGGGTCATTCTGTTTATCTCACAGATGTTTGCTTTAGTTGATTCCAGAAGTTCTGTTAAGGATTCCAGGCCAATAATCTACTGTGTTTCCAGGCAGTATGAGGGTAGGGAGTTTGGAGGTGAAAGGGATCAGGTGATGGTCACTCCCTGTCAGCGGTACTGATGCGGCAGTGCTAGAGAGCCTGTCTCTGCAGAAGACTGAATTCAAGGTGTGTACAACATTGTGGGTGCATCCGTTCACTATTTACTTGAAGTGAAGTGTTTCAAGAAGGGCACTGTGTGAGTTTGCTGTGGTTTTGTTCTCTCTTTTGAGCCAGATGTTAAAATCCCTGAGGATGAAAATGATCATGATAGTTGGAAAGGTTGGCAATGGAATCAGTGAGCTTCGTTGCAAAGTTCGGGTTGTAGGATGGCAGTCTGTCGATCAGAAGGAACAGTACGTTGGCTTGATCTTTGAGCTTGATTTTCATGAGGCAGGATTTGCAGTCTTTTAAGTTCTTTGAGGGGAGGGGTGTGGCGCTAATGTGGTCTTTGTAATGGGAAGGCATCATGAAGTAGACACAGACAACTGACAAATGTCTGTCTGTGTCAAACCCTATACTTGCCCTCACATTTAACTGTATACAATGTGTAGGGATGTCAGTATCAAATGAAAAAGTGTTCAAATACAAGTTCAGAGCTTCTTCCAGCTCTTGGATGGAAAAGGGTTTATCCCCAGCTCTTCTGCTTTAGTCACTTTTCACCAAGGTTTAGGGTTCAATTCCTTCATTTCAGTTCACATACATGTCTTCTTTGGTTCAATCACAAAAGTGGCTTCTTCTTTGGTGGATGCACTCGTCATGCAACTGATACACCCTACTTAGATTGGCTTTATATGCATTATGCCACAGGTTCAGCTTTTCAATGAGGCTTGACTTAATGTTCATTCACATATCCTTGATACTTTGTTATATCTGGTTGTATCACCATTCACTTGTAGCCTTTTGCTTACAAAGACCAGTATAAGCTTCTCAGTACACTCTCCTGCTAGGAAACTCAGTCTCTGTTATTGCTTCTTCACACAAACAGTTATAAGCTTCCCAGTACACTCTCCTTCTAGGAAACCTATTTATTGTTTCTTGATTCTTGGCAATGCTTGCTTGCCTCTTGACAATGTTCATTACAACCATTCATTCCTTTCAATAATAACTTGCTTATTTGAAATTTGCTCACGAGTATTGGCAATGCCTCTTTGCCTTTTTGCTTCTTGAAAATGTTCATTACAACCATTAATTCCGTTGATTGATAACTCAGCTTTTAATAATGCCCTCTTTTACATTTCTTGGTCTTCTTGTTTCGAACCCTTACTTGTTATGCACTTTCCCAGCTTCTGCTGTGCATTCAACATGCCCCGGAGTCCCACTGCGTTCTGGGCAGACTCACCGGTTTCCAGTCACGTGTCGGTCGGCTTCTGTATGGTGCCGGAGAGCCTCCTTTGGCTGTCTCTGCTTTGTGCCACCTTTCCACGGCCTTGGGCACCTCCGAGAAGGACCTTGATTCACCCTGCTGCCTTGCCTGGAGCACTAGTAAGCCATGTCCTTGCGTTCCTGTAGCTGCAAACGCTCCCTCTCTGCTCCCAGCGTCTTCACAGCTTCCAACAAAACTGGTTCTACTTCTCCCGGCTTGCTCGCAAGTCTCGACCTGGATTCTCTCTGGTTCCTGCTCCTCTGTTTCGGCAGCCTCTCTGGGTCTCCGCTTCTCCTCTCATGTCCCGCTGTGTTCAAACGAGAAGTCTCTCTCCTGCCACCGCATTCTCAATTTAAAATTCAATTACGATGTCAGAAAGACTAGACCCCTCAGTGTCAAACCAACAGTGTTTCTTCCATGTTTGATGCATCTTCCTCGTGTCAATACCAAAGTGATTTCTGTGTATGTGGGAGTCATTATAAAAGGGGATATATAGGTCTGTGGTGTCTCTTCCTCGTCCCAGCACCTGATTGATATCTAGTGGGAAATGATGTATGGGAAAGATAGGGAAGGGAATGACAATAAACTGGATAAGGGAAATGGGGGATACCATGTCTCATCCAAATGTGCCTCATCTCCACTCCCCAAGCCTCATCCACCCAGGTATACTCCCTTGCATATACACCCCCAGGGTCAGGATCTGAAAGAAACAGCCTTTCTCTGGCCAACTGAGAGGAGAATATATTGGGGAAAAAAGTGAGGACGCCCTCACATTCCTCAAAGTAACCCATTGTGATTCTGCCTCGGCTTTGGTTTTCTCTATTGGTGTGTATTAGTTTGAAGTTGTTTGGTATGGCTTCATGGGTGATTGTCTTGTTGTTGTCCAATAGCCATGTTTCTGAGTAGAAAAGTGCGCCGGTGGCACCCACACTTTGGAAGTATAGATTTCGGTTTTGTGTTTTGCCATGGACCTTACATTGAGTAAGCTGCAGTGTAGTGTGTTTGTTTTTCCTTGTAAGTTGTTGCATATCCTTTCTTGACTTCCAGCCTCTGTGATGTTTGCTGGGTTTTAATTTCCTGGGGTTCTCTCTTGGGTGAGGCTGTAGTTTGTTGACATTGGGGATGGGGACTCAGTCTCTACGTTTAGGAGTTCAATTAAGTTGACGGAAAGGTTTCCTAGTTCTGGTTCATGGTGGTTGGTCGTTTGTATGTGTGGCTTTTCCAGTCTTTTGTTATGTAGGGGGATGTGGATGGTTATGGATTCAAGTTTTGCTCTGATTCTTGTTGGTGTCTTAGCGAAGGTGTATTCCAAGTTGCAGTGTTTTGTGTTTGCAGATGGTCGGTTTGGCGTCCTGTTGGGGTTCAGGTTTGTTTGGGTTCTTGCTTGTGGGTTGTTTGTTGGTTGTTTGTTTTCCGTTAAGTTGGAGTCATAGGTGGGGAGGTAGCATGAAAAATAACTGATTATAAAAGGGAGGGTTAAGCATTTATATACCAGTGGCATCTGTATACTGGGAGGGAATAACTGAGAATGCAATCAGCTTGAGCATCTGATATGTTTGTGACACACACAAGACCTTTGATTTTGTAGTTTTCCCTGGGTGACCCTCAGATTCAGGGATGAACATAAAATCCCTTAGCAGAGCTTGTGCTATTGTATGTTTAGACTGTGAAGTGACACTTGGGTTGTCAGAAAGGTACAGACATCCATGGATACAAGAGATAATGAACAGCATGTGTCTCATCTCTTAAAATGAGTGAACAGCACAGGTGTCCCCGGGTGACATTCAGGTGCAGGGAGAGCATAGAATTCCTTATCGTTGCTTGTGATTATGTGTGTTGAGACAGTGAAGTCACACTTGGAGTAGCAGAAAGTTACAGACATTGTAGGAGGCAGGAGATAACAACCAATGACTATCCCTTAAATTGAGCGAACTGTGCAGGTGCCCCTGAGAAGCACTTGGCTGTAGGAAAGAGCATAGAATCCTTTAGCACAGCTTGTGCTATTGTCTGTTGAGACAGTGACATGACACTTTGGGTGGCTGAAAGTTGAAGCCATCCTGGATGCCAGGATATAATTAACAGTGACTGCCCAGCTCTTAAATCAATTAAACTGAGCAGGCGTTGACAATATATCTGCAGTACAGAATCAATCTGGAGTGAGGGAGAGCTGTACTACTTGTTTAATTCAATTTCACTTTCTCCTACTAGGTCGTACCGACTCAACACAGAGTCGACAATGGGATCCCATGGTTTGAAAAAGATCAAGCGATTTGAATCAATATGCCTATTTGAAAAAGCTGAAGTCCGATTTGTGCCTTATAGACCTATTGGCTCAAAGTAGACAAGCTGATTGAAACCACTTTCAAGCAATTTCTATTTTGCTGTTTATACTTCAACTATTTCGAGTTAGTCCAAGTTTTGAGCTGTGACTCGTCCCCATAGAAATACTGCAGTTCAAGTTGTGAACCACTGTAATATGGTAGGAAAAGTTGGCCCAGGACTAGTGTTAATGCATGTGGATTTGTATAGTGGAGCATATGGGATGGAGGAAAAAGTAATTCTGTTCATGCCTCTGCTGCACTGTATAAATCAGGGAAAATCTGGTAACATGTTTTATGTATAACGTTTATGCATGATAAATACATCACACTTAGGAAAATGACCCCATACTGTCTCTTGATTGAAGAGTTCCTTTCCTTCTGTCTTGATCTTCCTGGGTTCTCTTGGCTGTTTCTTTTGTAGTTTTCATAAATTGCAGGAGACTGCCTCGCATTGTTCCAAATGATGGGACCTGCTGCAAGCTGGTTTTCTGGAGCATCTCACAATAAACAACATTCTCACTAAGGCAACCACAACCTGAACTGGTTTTGGGATTTGCTTCTCTTGGAACTCAATCATCACCTCCCTATCTTCGTGTCCTGACTCTCTGGCCCACCAATCCTCTATCACTATACCCCTCAATGTCTCCCCACATGCTCATTCCTAGGGGTACCATTACCCATCCTCTTCCTAGCTTGTCTCTGTTACTTAGATTATTCAGTACTTCATTGAAACGGTGCCATATACTTGTACTTGCTTCCCTTTCAGACTCGTCCTTTCATGACTCAGGGTTTGTCACTACTTCATTCTTCGGTTCTGAGGTCACTTGCTCTTTAGGGCTAGACCTGCACTCCTTGATAACCACCTCCTTTCCAGATTCCTCTCTCCAATGTTCCTCTTCAACTCCTACGGAGAGGATCCACCTGCCTTTGTTAGCTCTCCTCTCAATGGTCCCCACTTCCTCTATCCAGCTGCAGCTTGTGATAATTTTAATATATGAAATATGTCTGCATGTTTAACATTTGTTCTTTTACTAAGAAATGTCATTAATTTAATGCCACCCAACATGATAATATCACTTCAAAATCTGGGGGGGGGGATAGGCTGTTTTTTTTAATATGACTATTCATATTCGGCTTTATTTAAAATAATATATCTAGGAATTAAAGGAGGTCTCCTAAATTGCACTGTTGGAGAAATCACCCACAAAATTCCACATAAATACAGAAAGCTTGCCTGCAGAAAAAAAGCTAACATGCCCAAACATTATTTTGCTGTTTATATTGAGAATGCACACAGACTTCCATTCATATAAAAGCAAAGTTAAATAACTATTCTAGATTAAAAGAAAAAAATACAGACATACAAATTATCTTTAGGCATTGTATTCAGAGAAAACACAAAAACATTCTTAGAGCACACTTTGCAATGATGCAATTCACGTACATTTCTCTGACACCATCGACAAGTGTTGGCGTCAGAGACAAAATATTGAGTTCACATATGACTTTCTTATTCTAGGGCTGATTCAACTCTGAAATATTGGACATTATTGATTCCCCAGCTTGGGCATAGATACAAGAATGTTGGTTAGGGTTGATGTGGTTTCAAATTTGATGGGTTTAGGCTAAGGGTAGAGCCTTTATTTTGGAGAACAAAATATCTTGATGTATTAGCACAGGCATGAGATTATAAAAAGTGAAACAGAAAAGGAATCAACATGTTTACCTTACTTGGCATTAGGAGTCAAATTGTGGCAGAATCCTTTCTTTTCTGTGCAATGTTATTTGGAAAAATGATTTTGACTATTTAAATTGACATTATTTTCTTGGGGATAAAGTGGGGGAACTAACCACCCTCCTGTCTCACTTAGATGGGTAAAAAATTGTGCGAAAGGGTTATCCTTGTATGTAAAATATGGTTTCAAAGGTCAAGAAGTCTACTAATCCCTGACAATCTGCAAGTCATGTTGTACACCATGCTCACAAACCCAGATATCATTTATTGCTGTGAAAACTCAGGGAATTAATTAATAATTGGTAACTGTCAGAGACTAATATTCCCTGAGCAATTATACATTATAGGGCTTTCTATTTTTAAATATACTTCCAAACATGTTTATTTACATGCTTTGTCCATGTTTAGTGACATAACAATTTCCCCAAAATACTTTCAGTTGATATTTGGGATTTAACTAACTCTTGCAACATATATTTGAATGTGCTGGGGTTATTATACTCACTTTTGGCTTGTGTTTTAAAGGCCCAGGAAAATTAGGGACAACAACAGTTCCAGGCACCTCTGACAGGTAAGCTCTTTCTTTCTGGGTGTCCCCTTGCTCCCAAATCGCTCTCAGACAACCTGGTTCTGTCTCGGGAAATGCTTCTGCTTTCGGCTCCCTTTGAAAAAGGCCTTCTTCAATCAGCTATATCCAGTTAGCTATATCCCAATTAGCATATCTCATATGGGACTTGCTCTCTTCCTCTGCTGCTTTCCGTGATGAAGTCGATGGTGTCATCACTCCTTTCCCAGTGGTGACCACTACGCATGTGGCCAGGGGATGGCAGCCGCTACCTGATCCTCACGCTGGGTGGCTATATGAGGGAGGATCTCATGGGGGAGCAACCTTCAGGGGAGTGACACAACATAATTGGCTGAGACATGGTATCCCCCCTTTTCATTTAAGGATACCCCCTCCATTCCCCATGCCTTAATGGCATATAATTGACATTGTAATAACTCCCCTCATTCACTTTTCAAGGCTACTGAGAATACTTCTGCTATTCTGTATGCAAGTCATCACAAACTTACTTTTCTTTCCCTAAATACAAAAATAATGTAACGAGGAAGATGAGCCAAGTAGTGAAGATCACTTCAGGCGAAGAGCACAAACTGTGCGCTAGTTGTGACCAGTGAACCAGCTGACAGGAGAGAGATGCTGGCTGGAGAAGTGTTGTCCTCTCAGTGTCGACCGAGTGACTACTGGGCCGGTGTGAGGTCTGTGGAGCAAACTGGCTTGCAGAAGAGGCAGAGGAGAGTAGACTGCAGGAAATGATATGCTGCAAGGATGCCAGAAGAGGAAGAAAGGCTTCTGAGTATACGCAGGTACCGAAAGGCAGCCTCCACACCGCTCGAGCATGAAGGAACCCAGAGCAGGGGAGCAGTAGCTGCGAGGAGCAAAGAAGCCACGGAGCAGAGACGGCGAACCCAGAGAGAGGGAGCTGGATGCTGAAGAGTCACTCAGGCTTGCCATGAGAGAAGCAATGCACATGACACAATATCGCTGAGTCCACCCAAGGGAAGTGGTGACACCGGGGCATTTTGGCAAACCTACTGAAGGCAAATGAAAGTAAATGAAGCATATGAGAAAGAACGAGAGAATGAATATGTCTTAAATAGACAGAACGGAACACATATAAGAGACTGTCAAGTTTGTAAGTGTGAGGAATGTACCGATGAGAAAGCCCTGGCAGGAGAGTCTACCAGGCAGATTCAAGTCACAAGAGTATTTACATGAGAAAAGGCCTGCAAGGAGAGTACACCACCCAGATTCAAGTTGAAACTGTGTTTATATAAGAAAGCCCTGGAAAGACAGCATACCAGCCAAGGTCAAGTTGGACTTTGTGTAAAGTACATCACGTAAGAAAGTCCTAATAGATATACATTAGGATTAGCCAAAGATTGTGTTGAAATACATTAAAGAGGAGAAGAAACCTGGCAGGAAAGTACACCAGATAGCCTACCAAGATTCAGACTAACAGCCAAGTTGTTTTCCATACCAGTGTTGTTGATCAAAAGGAACTCAAGGAAATGAAATTCTTAAAAGTATAAATCAGAGTGAAGCGAAATCCAGGGGAATTGAACCATCCTCTGGAACATTGAACTTTATCTTCTGGAACTTTTGTGTTGGAGTTACGCATTTGCATTTTAAACATGTGTGCACTACTACAAGCCAAAGACATTTCCCTTTTCACCTTAGAGTTGATTTTTAGAATGTGAGGGCCAGAATATTACTTTGGACAGAAGGCATTTTTGCTTTGGACATCTTGACATTGAACAGACCCTTAGTTTTCTGTTAGGTAGATAAATACCTGTTAGTGTAGGAAAAGAGAGGCATTTTTCAACCCCTTTTGTTTTCAGGGAAAGTTCATTGCTAAAACCATGATGCCCCTGTGTCCGCATCTCATTCCTGGCTCCATACATCTCCCATAAACTGTATCAACTATCTATGTGGTCCACTTTCTTTAAATACACAATAAAACTCCACCCATGCAGCATCATTTGATGTAGCAATGGCCGAATAGACAGAACATGTACTAGGTTCTCTTCAAATATCCACAGGCCCAAAATCCTCCTCTTTGCTTTGACTGGCCTAATGGGTTTGGCCAATTCATAAAGGGGTGCTGTTTGTTACCACCCATGCCACCCCTTCTAGCCTTAGGAATCCTGACCAAATTGATTGGACTTAAATATCTATTTTCCTTATCATTTCTGGTATGGATCTATACCATTGCCGAAGTCTATATATACAGAATCTTAATAAAATTCTAAATTCAGAGACATCCTTGATTTTTGCAAATTCAGGCAGAACAAAGTTATTTAACATATATGAATGTATTATTAATTCATATGCATCAATAATTGATTTAATTATTTTGTGATTGTAAATGGACTTTGTTTCCAATGGCTGCAGCTTTCATGTTTAATTGGGGTTTTGAAATAACCTGAAACTATGTTCAACAGATATCCTGGGAACAACAGTTTATTTTTATTAAACAGACGCATAATAGACCAAGTCTTATATCTCTGCTCAGTCAAGGTTCAGAGTTTTATGTGTACGTGTTCTTATGAAGCATCCATTATTAGATGCTCATGTCTTATTACTCTGACAGTGCTCTCCTCATAAAACCTACTACTAATGTAAGTTAATTCCAATATATGGCTTGTATTTAGCAGTATTTTTTCTGGTATTTTAAAACAATGCGTTTTGTTCAGGGACAATGAGCCTCATTATAAGGTTGCCGGTCCGGTAACAATGGTACGGGTAAGCTTGCCGCTACCATTGTTACTGCACCGGCAAACTACGAGTTCTGCTTACGCCTTAACGCCTGCCAGGTCTGACCTGGCTGGCGTACCGGCACCCGTAAGCAGACCTCGATGGATGCACCGGCACCATTCATGACCACTTTACTTCTTTGTTGTGAGAGCTGAACTGTGGGTGATCACATATCAAATTTAACTAGAGTTTAGTAAAAAATTAGAAGTTCTTATGGTTATTGACAGTTTAAAAAATATAAGCCTTAGCAAGCCGAACTCAAATGATATAATGTATAAAATATATTGACTGGTCATCGTCTAGCAGAAAATTAACATATAATTTGTAGGAGACCGCTACGGGGAGTAAACATTATGGTTGCCTGATAAGATGACATAGATTGAATCCCTCATAATTAATCAATGTTTCCCCTTGGTCATGATGTTAAACAGCGATCCCACACTTTTTGCAAGAACAGGCGACTACTTCGGTTCAAGCTATATGGTATAGGAGATTATTGGAGGATGCAGGAGTGACAGCTAAGCAGACAGGCGATGCGGCTGTGGAGGAGTGTAGGCAGGACAACGTGAGCCATGAGTTCTGGAGCGAGGAGGAGCTGAGAGCCCAGCAAGGAGGAGGAACAGCTCAGAAGTTCAAAGAGAACCAGGCAGAGGTGAGTCCACCCAGGGTCTGACTCCCCAAGGCCTGTGGATGAGTACGGAAGGATGTGCCAGTGAGGCAGAATCTGGGCAAGTCTGTAGTCCTACTTCTGGGGCCGAATGCAGACAAAATAGCAGAACCATTGATGGATCTCCCATTCCAGATGGGGAAAGGGAAGTTAAAATACCTAGGTATATAGGTAAGCAATAACATAGGCCAGATATACGCATGCAATTATCCACCCCCGTGTATGAGATAAATCAAGACAGAGAGATGGAAACAACTGGAACTATCATGATAGTTTTACAAAGGTAGCGGGCGCCCCTCTCTCGCAAGAACAGACATGATAACCTGTTCAGTGGTTATTAACCACTTGAGAGTTCGCAGCCACTGCTTTTACTCACTGTGCCTTTCACAGATGGGAAATGTCCATTTGCATATCAGTCTTTGTCCTGCCCAGGGGCAGTCCAGCACCGAAATACAATGGCAATTCCAATCTGAACGAGAGTACCACCAGCAACCCCATACACGTGTTTCACCCTTGTTGGGGATCATCAGTGAGGTGAAGCTGATGCCTCTCTAAGCACAGTGAGAGGGAGACCACGTCTGGTTGCCCCCAGGAGACCTAGGGTTACCAATCCCAGGTTCCTTAACAAATAGTTTTACAAAGGTAGCGGGCGCCCCTCTCTCGCAAGAACAGACATGATAACCTGTTCAGTGGTTATTAACCACTTGAGAGTTCGCAGCCACTGCTTTTACTCACTGTGCCTTTCACAGATGGGAAATGTCCATTTGCATATCAGTCTTTGTCCTGCCCAGGGGCAGTCCAGCACCGAAATACAATGGCAATTCCAATCTGAACGAGAGTACCACCAGCAACCCCATACACGTGTTTCACCCTTGTTGGGGATCATCAGTGAGGTGAAGCTGATGCCTCTCTAAGCACAGTGAGAGGGAGACCACGTCTGGTTGCCCCCAGGAGACCTAGGGTTACCAATCCCAGGTTCCTTAACAAATAGTTTTACAAAGGTAGCGGGCGCCCCTCTCTCGCAAGAACAGACATGATAACCTGTTCAGTGGTTATTAACCACTTGAGAGTTCGCAGCCACTGCTTTTACTCACTGTGCCTTTCACAGATGGGAAATGTCCATTTGCATATCAGTCTTTGTCCTGCCCAGGGGCAGTCCAGCACCGAAATACAATGGAAATTCCAATCTGAACGAGAGTACCACCAGCAACCCCATACACGTGTTTCACCCTTGTTGGGGATCATCAGTGAGGTGAAGCTGATGCCTCTCTAAGCACAGTGAGAGGGAGACCACGTCTGGTTGCCCCCAGGAGACCTAGGGTTACCAATCCCAGGTTCCTTAACAAATAGTTTTACAAAGGTAGCGGGCGCCCCTCTCTCGCAAGAACAGACATGATAACCTGTTCAGTGGTTATTAACCACTTGAGAGTTCGCAGCCACTGCTTTTACTCACTGTGCCTTTCACAGATGGGAAATGTCCATTTGCATATCAGTCTTTGTCCTGCCCAGGGGCAGTCCAGCACCGAAATACAATGGCAATTCCAATCTGAACGAGAGTACCACCAGCAACCCCATACACGTGTTTCACCCTTGTTGGGGATCATCAGTGAGGTGAAGCTGATGCCTCTCTAAGCACAGTGAGAGGGAGACCACGTCTGGTTGCCCCCAGGAGACCTAGGGTTACCAATCCAAGGTTCCTTAACAAATAGTTTTACAAAGGTAGCGGGCGCCCCTCTCTCGCAAGAACAGACATGATAACCTGTTCAGTGGTTATTAACCACTTGAGAGTTCGCAGCCACTGCTTTTACTCACTGTGCCTTTCACAGATGGGAAATGTCCATTTGCATATCAGTCTTTGTCCTGCCCAGGGGCAGTCCAGCACCGAAATACAATGGCAATTCCAATCTGAACGAGAGTACCACCAGCAACCCCATACACGTGTTTCACCCTTGTTGGGGATCATCAGTGAGGTGAAGCTGATGCCTCTCTAAGCACAGTGAGAGGGAGACCACGTCTGGTTGCCCCCAGGAGACCTAGGGTTACCAATCCCAGGTTCCTTAACAAATAGTTTTACAAAGGTAGCGGGCGCCCCTCTCTCGCAAGAACAGACATGATAACCTGTTCAGTGGTTATTAACCACTTGAGAGTTCGCAGCCACTGCTTTTACTCACTGTGCCTTTCACAGATGGGAAATGTCCATTTGCATATCAGTCTTTGTCCTGCCCAGGGGCAGTCCAGCACCGAAATACAATGGCAATTCCTGTGGGCAGGACAAAGACTGATATGCAAATGGATATTTCCCATCTGTGAAAGGTACAGTGAGCAAAAAGCAGATGGCTGCGAACTCTCAATGTGGTTAACAACCACTGAACAGGTTATCATGCCTTGTTCTTCCGAGAGAGGGGCGCCTGCTACCTTTGTTGAATTTGTTGAAGGAACTTGGGGTTGGTCACCCTAGGTTACCTGGGGGCAACCAGACGTGGACTCCCTGCTCACTGTGCTTAGAGAGGCTCAGCTTCACCTCACTGATGATGCCCAACAAGGCTGAAACACGTGTATGGGGTTGCTGGTGGTACTCTTGTTCAGAGAGGAATTGCCATAGCATTTCGGTGCTGGACTGCCCATGTGGGCAGGACAAAGACTGATATGCAAATGGATATTTCCCATCTGTGAAAGGTACAGTGAGCAAAAAGCAGATGGCTGCGAACTCTCAATGTGGTTAACAACCACTGAACAGGTTATCATGCCTTGTTCTTCCGAGAGAGGGGCGCCTGCTACCTTTGTTGAATTTGTTGAAGGAACTTGGGGTTGGTCACCCTAGGTTACCTGGGGGCAACCAGACGTGGACTCCCTGCTCACTGTGCTTAGAGAGGCTCAGCTTCACCTCACTGATGATGCCCAACAAGGCTGAAACACGTGTATGGGGTTGCTGGTGGTACTCTTGTTCAGAGAGGAATTGCCATAGCATTTCGGTGCTGGACTGCCCATGTGGGCAGGACAAAGACTGATATGCAAATGGATATTTCCCATCTGTGAAAGGTACAGTGAGCAAAAAGCAGATGGCTGCGAACTCTCAATGTGGTTAACAACCACTGAACAGGTTATCATGCCTTGTTCTTCCGAGAGAGGGGCGCCTGCTACCTTTGTTGAATTTGTTGAAGGAACTTGGGGTTGGTCACCCTAGGTTACCTGGGGGCAACCAGACGTGGACTCCCTGCTCACTGTGCTTAGAGAGGCTCAGCTTCACCTCACTGATGATGCCCAACAAGGCTGAAACACGTGTATGGGGTTGCTGGTGGTACTCTTGTTCAGAGAGGAATTGCCATAGCATTTCGGTGCTGGACTGCCCATGTGGGCAGGACAAAGACTGATATGCAAATGGATATTTCCCATCTGTGAAAGGTACAGTGAGCAAAAAGCAGATGGCTGCGAACTCTCAATGTGGTTAACAACCACTGAACAGGTTATCATGCCTTGTTCTTCCGAGAGAGGGGCGCCTGCTACCTTTGTTGAATTTGTTGAAGGAACTTGGGGTTGGTCACCCTAGGTTACCTGGGGGCAACCAGACGTGGACTCCCTGCTCACTGTGCTTAGAGAGGCTCAGCTTCACCTCACTGATGATGCCCAACAAGGCTGAAACACGTGTATGGGGTTGCTGGTGGTACTCTTGTTCAGAGAGGAATTGCCATAGCATTTCGGTGCTGGACTGCCCATGTGGGCAGGACAAAGACTGATATGCAAATGGATATTTCCCATCTGTGAAAGGTACAGTGAGCAAAAAGCAGATGGCTGCGAACTCTCAATGTGGTTAACAACCACTGAACAGGTTATCATGCCTTGTTCTTCCGAGAGAGGGGCGCCTGCTACCTTTGTTGAATTTGTTGAAGGAACTTGGGGTTGGTCACCCTAGGTTACCTGGGGGCAACCAGACGTGGACTCCCTGCTCACTGTGCTTAGAGAGGCTCAGCTTCACCTCACTGATGATGCCCAACAAGGCTGAAACACGTGTATGGGGTTGCTGGTGGTACTCTTGTTCAGAGAGGAATTGCCATAGCATTTCGGTGCTGGACTGCCCATGTGGGCAGGACAAAGACTGATATGCAAATGGATATTTCCCATCTGTGAAAGGTACAGTGAGCAAAAAGCAGATGGCTGCGAACTCTCAATGTGGTTAACAACCACTGAACAGGTTATCATGCCTTGTTCTTCCGAGAGAGGGGCGCCTGCTACCTTTGTTGAATTTGTTGAAGGAACTTGGGGTTGGTCACCCTAGGTTACCTGGGGGCAACCAGACGTGGACTCCCTGCTCACTGTGCTTAGAGAGGCTCAGCTTCACCTCACTGATGATGCCCAACAAGGCTGAAACACGTGTATGGGGTTGCTGGTGGTACTCTTGTTCAGAGAGGAATTGCCATAGCATTTCGGTGCTGGACTGCCCATGTGGGCAGGACAAAGACTGATATGCAAATGGATATTTCCCATCTGTGAAAGGTACAGTGAGCAAAAAGCAGATGGCTGCGAACTCTCAATGTGGTTAACAACCACTGAACAGGTTATCATGCCTTGTTCTTCCGAGAGAGGGGCGCCTGCTACCTTTGTTGAATTTGTTGAAGGAACTTGGGGTTGGTCACCCTAGGTTACCTGGGGGCAACCAGACGTGGACTCCCTGCTCACTGTGCGTAGAGAGGCTCAGCTTCACCTCACTGATGATGCCCAACAAGGCTGAAACACGTGTATGGGGTTGCTGGTGGTACTCTTGTTCAGAGAGGAATTGCCATAGCATTTCGGTGCTGGACTGCCCATGTGGGCAGGACAAAGACTGATATGCAAATGGATATTTCCCATCTGTGAAAGGTACAGTGAGCAAAAAGCAGATGGCTGCGAACTCTCAATGTGGTTAACAACCACTGAACAGGTTATCATGCCTTGTTCTTCCGAGAGAGGGGCGCCTGCTACCTTTGTTGAATTTGTTGAAGGAACTTGGGGTTGGTCACCCTAGGTTACCTGGGGGCAACCAGACGTGGACTCCCTGCTCACTGTGCTTAGAGAGGCTCAGCTTCACCTCACTGATGATGCCCAACAAGGCTGAAACACGTGTATGGGGTTGCTGGTGGTACTCTTGTTCAGAGAGGAATTGCCATAGCATTTCGGTGCTGGACTGCCCATGTGGGCAGGACAAAGACTGATATGCAAATGGATATTTCCCATCTGTGAAAGGTACAGTGAGCAAAAAGCAGATGGCTGCGAACTCTCAATGTGGTTAACAACCACTGAACAGGTTATCATGCCTTGTTCTTCCGAGAGAGGGGCGCCTGCTACCTTTGTTGAATTTGTTGAAGGAACTTGGGGTTGGTCACCCTAGGTTACCTGGGGGCAACCAGACGTGGACTCCCTGCTCACTGTGCTTAGAGAGGCTCAGCTTCACCTCACTGATGATGCCCAACAAGGCTGAAACACGTGTATGGGGTTGCTGGTGGTACTCTTGTTCAGAGAGGAATTGCCATAGCATTTCGGTGCTGGACTGCCCATGTGGGCAGGACAAAGACTGATATGCAAATGGATATTTCCCATCTGTGAAAGGTACAGTGAGCAAAAAGCAGATGGCTGCGAACTCTCAATGTGGTTAACAACCACTGAACAGGTTATCATGCCTTGTTCTTCCGAGAGAGGGGCGCCTGCTACCTTTGTTGAATTTGTTGAAGGAACTTGGGGTTGGTCACCCTAGGTTACCTGGGGGCAACCAGACGTGGACTCCCTGCTCACTGTGCTTAGAGAGGCTCAGCTTCACCTCACTGATGATGCCCAACAAGGCTGAAACACGTGTATGGGGTTGCTGGTGGTACTCTTGTTCAGAGAGGAATTGCCATAGCATTTCGGTGCTGGACTGCCCATGTGGGCAGGACAAAGACTGATATGCAAATGGATATTTCCCATCTGTGAAAGGTACAGTGAGCAAAAAGCAGATGGCTGCGAACTCTCAATGTGGTTAACAACCACTGAACAGGTTATCATGCCTTGTTCTTCCGAGAGAGGGGCGCCTGCTACCTTTGTTGAATTTGTTGAAGGAACTTGGGGTTGGTCACCCTAGGTTACCTGGGGGCAACCAGACGTGGACTCCCTGCTCACTGTGCTTAGAGAGGCTCAGCTTCACCTCACTGATGATGCCCAACAAGGCTGAAACACGTGTATGGGGTTGCTGGTGGTACTCTTGTTCAGAGAGGAATTGCCATAGCATTTCGGTGCTGGACTGCCCATGTGGGCAGGACAAAGACTGATATGCAAATGGATATTTCCCATCTGTGAAAGGTACAGTGAGCAAAAAGCAGATGGCTGCGAACTCTCAATGTGGTTAACAACCACTGAACAGGTTATCATGCCTTGTTCTTCCGAGAGAGGGGCGCCTGCTACCTTTGTTGAATTTGTTGAAGGAACTTGGGGTTGGTCACCCTAGGTTACCTGGGGGCAACCAGACGTGGACTCCCTGCTCACTGTGCTTAGAGAGGCTCAGCTTCACCTCACTGATGATGCCCAACAAGGCTGAAACACGTGTATGGGGTTGCTGGTGGTACTCTTGTTCAGAGAGGAATTGCCATAGCATTTCGGTGCTGGACTGCCCATGTGGGCAGGACAAAGACTGATATGCAAATGGATATTTCCCATCTGTGAAAGGTACAGTGAGCAAAAAGCAGATGGCTGCGAACTCTCAATGTGGTTAACAACCACTGAACAGGTTATCATGCCTTGTTCTTCCGAGAGAGGGGCGCCTGCTACCTTTGTTGAATTTGTTGAAGGAACTTGGGGTTGGTCACCCTAGGTTACCTGGGGGCAACCAGACGTGGACTCCCTGCTCACTGTGCTTAGAGAGGCTCAGCTTCACCTCACTGATGATGCCCAACAAGGCTGAAACACGTGTATGGGGTTGCTGGTGGTACTCTTGTTCAGAGAGGAATTGCCATAGCATTTCGGTGCTGGACTGCCCATGTGGGCAGGACAAAGACTGATATGCAAATGGATATTTCCCATCTGTGAAAGGTACAGTGAGCAAAAAGCAGATGGCTGCGAACTCTCAATGTGGTTAACAACCACTGAACAGGTTATCATGCCTTGTTCTTCCGAGAGAGGGGCGCCTGCTACCTTTGTTGAATTTGTTGAAGGAACTTGGGGTTGGTCACCCTAGGTTACCTGGGGGCAACCAGACGTGGACTCCCTGCTCACTGTGCTTAGAGAGGCTCAGCTTCACCTCACTGATGATGCCCAACAAGGCTGAAACACGTGTATGGGGTTGCTGGTGGTACTCTTGTTCAGAGAGGAATTGCCATAGCATTTCGGTGCTGGACTGCCCATGTGGGCAGGACAAAGACTGATATGCAAATGGATATTTCCCATCTGTGAAAGGTACAGTGAGCAAAAAGCAGATGGCTGCGAACTCTCAATGTGGTTAACAACCACTGAACAGGTTATCATGCCTTGTTCTTCCGAGAGAGGGGCGCCTGCTACCTTTGTTGGAACTATCATGATGCAGCCGGTTAACAATGCTGAAAATAAATGTCCTGGCCAGACATGTGTTTCATTTTATCATGCTGCCAGTATTAATACTTCAACTATTAAAACAGTCTGTAGCATATCCACAGACCACATTCCTGCATGAGATCGGCTGGCCCCCATATTTTTCGTTAGGGGTACCTTTTCTGCACTTTTGAAAAAATAAGACAGCCCCCTAGGCCCCATGGCTTCAATAACCACGTTTCATGAAGTATGATTAGGTCAAAACTACAACAAAGGCTTTGAAATCTTCTCTTGACATTTTCGAAGGTATTCCAGCCAAATTGCACGAATCAAAGTTTGACATTAACCAGTGTACATTGGGAAGCTGGGTTTGTCATCCATGGTTTCAGAACACCTGAACATCATGCAAATGACAGAGGTGCACAATATTAATCTCAGTAAAATTACATAACAAATGTATACAATACTCACTTAAAAAAACAAGGACATCAGAGGGATATCTTTTTTGTTAAGTTAAGCATTCTATCTGTACAATGTTGAGGAATATACATATGGGAAATCCAAAATTAAGATTTCATGCATAAGTAGACACTGACCATAAAATAAAAACAACATTAACACTAAATATAACATGAAATAAATTCAACCTTTTATAGATAGTATTTACCCACTGATCTTTATAAAAAGTATACATAATTGAATATATTTTATATATATATAATAAATATATATCAGTATATCATATTACATTATATTTGTAAGTAATTTTACATAGAGGTATATATATTTAGTAATGTTATGTTTCTTTGATTGCTATGTTGTCAGTGCTTTACTGCTCTATATGAGCTATGTTGATGACTGAAAAATAAGCAAAATAAATATATTTCCCACATTGGTGTGCCCAATGTTGCCATTTAGCTTCAGAATACATTTAAAATAGCAGGCCAAGAATTTGCATACGTACATATACTGTCTGTGCATAATTGCAGAATGCTTTGTTATGAATAAAATCAATAAACCTGTGCTTACATGACTGTCCAGTACCCTGTATGCCCACTACCATTCTTTACACGGTTTACGATGTATTATTCAGCCTACGCCTTTATTATCAGCATGCACTCTCTCCTCTTATGGCTATCAACCTTCAAAGCCTGATGCTTGGTTTGCCCTTCTGTAGAAATGTGTAAACGTGCACATCAGTCTAAAAGAAATGAAGTATCAGGTCCCAACCAATGGTCTTCTAAATGTGCAATACTGATAATATTGTTTACCACCCTAGCCCTTATCTCATTCATGGCCATGATAGCATGAGCATTATAATTGTATGCAATCAAGAGTTGCAAAAGATTCCATCCTTATAATTCTCTAGTTGCGACACCACGACTAGACAAGCTTATAAGAATCCTGAAATTGTGATGTCAGTTCACAATTACAGGTAGCGAAGGTCATGGGAAACAGTGGCTGCTTTTTCTGTACCATCCTACACAAAAAGGAAAAGTGCCTCAGTACTTTCAAACTCAGACAGATGAACCTTTCAAAAGCAAGGCAAGACCCTTCCGAAAAACAACCGCTAAATAGTGCAATGTTTTTTAAAACTTCCCTACATCTACTGATTTCTTCAACCCAAAGATCCTAATCACGAGACTATTTGTGAATGAATTATTAAAGACTGGTATGAGGTGTACCTCAGGAGAAGGGAGTCATTCTCCTGACCTAAGTTAGTTTTCTTTAGCGGTAGGGTCAGTTAGGGTAGTTTGGACAGCAGGCTTATTTCTTTGGACATTGCCAACAGACAAACAGGAAGCCTGGGTTAATAATATAGGAAGGGATCACCCATAGTCATAGGGAAAGTTAGGCCTTATATCTTCACTTTAATAAAAAAGAATATACAGCATTTCCTCTGAGACTCTGTGTCTTTCTTCTGGCCCCCTACACTATCCAGACCCTCCTCCACATCTAAATACTGACAGCATGTTAGTTGTCTTTTCATGCACAACCGCTCTCTTGTCAAGTTCCTTCTCCTAGTCTACAAAACTATCATGGTTTTGCTCCTCAGTATCTGTCTGATTGCATCTCAGTTTATTCGCCAGCGTGTTCCCTCTGATCCTCCTCTTCACTGAACCACACTGCCCCATAGCTTCTAAGTGCCTCCTCTCACTTTAGCTCTTTCTCGCAACACACCCCGCTCCACTCGAACCCACTGCCACTAACAATCATAGCCAGCCCAACTGTGGATATCTTCAAATCTTGGCTTAAACTTCACTTAACTTGCTAACGAGGGAGCTCCCCCTGACATCGCCCCCACCCACCACTGCCTTGAGTACTCCTCTTTATCTTGACAGTTAAGGATACCTTTGTTAATCACATATTTTCTTATATACAATTTGTTTCTGTTTGTTTTGTCACTGGCATATATCTTAATTATTTACACCATTATAAACTGGCTCACTACGTGTTCTCATATATATGCTGTTGTATAGGCACCCTTCAAGGGAATGCTTCTGACATGTGTAAATGTGTTATTGTTAGTCATTTCTGTTCTTCAAATAGATACAAATACAAAACAAAAAGCATGCCTCTCCCATGCCCAGGTACATTTTAGCTAATCTTATTGTGGGCAGATGAGACCTCTTTGTGAGCTTAATACCATGCATTTTAAATTGATTGGATATTGACATTTTTCTTGTTCCATCTCACCTCATTGCCCATAGTCTGTCTCTGTGACTTCGATGTCCATTTCTGCCTACCACAGGGTTCGGGTACTCATCTCAACATTTAATTTTCCCTCTCAGATCACCCTGTTTAGTTGCAAACAATGGAAGTCTGATAGCCTTCCTATCCTCAGAGCAGGCTATAGCTCCTTAGCTCTGCGATTTCTATAAACCTCCTTGTCTGCCCGGTTGTCCTGCGCTTTCAAAGCCTGCTTGAACTAATTTCTGAAATCATTCTGACTCTGAGATTTAGGGCAAAAAAGGAGGGGCCCAAATGCAAATGAGCCATGATGGCTGCAATATAGGTTTTTTCACTACTCCCTTGTTCCATATTTCCCAAAGTGGTGTCAATGTTGGGTTACTGCGAATTCTTCTTGATAGAGAGGCTAATGGGGCACACAGCTATTCTCCAATTGTTACTGGCTATTGCGTTGTGTTTTCCAATATAACGCACTGTTTTCCTCCTTGTCTCTTAAATCGTCATAAACCACTCATAGCTGTGCTCCTAAATAGTGTCCCTCCATATCTGGGAATCCTAACTCTCCCAGTTCTTCTGTCAATATTAATCTATCTACAGAACCTTAGCTCATACTATCAAAAATGGAATGGCTTATCGATTCCAAAATGCATAGTGTGAGATGCAGATGTGCAAGTCCTGCCACACTTTATTCTTATGTCCAGTCTACGATCCCATAAGGAGTACCCCCTCTTTTAAGGAAGGAAGAGCTGCTCTATCATTTCTCTTGGACGATTTTGATTGCGAGATCACTGAATCAAATGCAGGTTTTACTTATGGTGCCTGGCGACTGAGAGCAAACAGGATCAGTAGCCTTTGAGCTCATGGTGCCTGGGCGTTATGGTCTTTGATGCCGCGAGCGAGCAAGCCAATCATGATGTTTCTTGTTCTCCCCTGCTCTCCCTGGATGGCAAACAGTTACCTTTATCAAAGTCTAGGATGTGATATTTTTAATCTTCCAGTTGTAAGATTTTCTTCACTTTCTGATGCACTTTGTATTTTACTTAATGTCTTTCTAGGCTGATGGTATTTACTATGAAAGTACATATCATGTTTAGGTCTGTGGCTGTGTTTACATTGTACGTGGTTTTAAAATTATACATGTTTTTATCTTTTTTATTTTGCTCTCACGAAAGGCCTAAACAGACGAAAGTGTAAATGAAAATCAAATCTGGCAGATTTCAAAGAGATGGAGTGGGTTAGGTTTGTGGGGAGAGGGAGAAATGCAAGCTAGCTTTGTGGTTGTGTTTATTCGTGCAGATTGAAAGAACCCAAAGCACTGCATGCATTTTTTCCAGATGTTCTGTGTTGGGATCATGGAGTCGTGTGTGTCCTAAGGGGAGCATTGTGTGCCCATGTTACTAGGATGCCTTTGTCAGCACTGACCTATGTAAGCTTATTGTGGAGGCACAGTGTTCTGTTTTATTTATGTCTGTTGTGAGGGGTATTCAATTGCTGTGTGCTAGTGGAATAGTTGGTAGCTGCATAGTGAGCTCGAGTGTAGAGGTTGAGGATATTATAGTTAGGAGGTTGTTGGAGGGACAGGTCTGCAACATAGAGCATCAATCCATTGTAACTATGGAAAAGTCTTATTATAGGTGACTCCTGTGTGCCACCTCAGTAGTGGTTACTTTCAGGTATGGTACATGTGAGAAGAGGCCCTGAGGTATGCTGGTGTGGGCTGGTATCCCTGTCAGTGGATTGTGTGCAGCAACTGGTCCCATGCAGCAGTGAGTGCTGAGTACATGGGCACATTTTCTTGGAGTCCCAAGGTTATAATTACATGCATATTATTTTCCGCTATTTGTTGTTTATTATTTATTATTTTGTTGGTATATGCAGATTTATTGTGACTGATCAGAGTATCAACTTTTCTCGTATTGTTTTGTTGGTGTACGTGTGTAATATCTTGTGAATGATCCACTTATATATGTTTATAAAACATAACGTTGAAGGGGATGGAACTTTGGTGTTGTTTTGATATATTTGTTAATATTAAACAACCATGTGCATTGGCATTTAGGAACTAAATGGGCTAATAGAATGGCTTAGATCTTTTAAGCCTAAACATGATGGTGCTGGAGGCCTGAATGTGATGCAAGCCCGAAAGTGATGATGGACACTGGGTTAATTTAACTGAGCAGGGCAACTCACCTTTACCACCAGATAGTGGATGTTTTGTCTGTTGTGTTGCAGGAAATTCTTTTTTATTCTTAGTATATAGTATGTTACATGATGTATTAACCATTCCATTTTTGGTGTTGTGAACCAATGAACATAATTGCCAATATGTCTTCTTTTAGACTGTTTAATGGCTAGAGGGTGGCTGCTGTTTGGTTGGGAGGGGTGGTGTGTGTGTTTGTTGAATGCTGCAGGATGACTGTGCACATTCCACAGCATAAAACTGGCTATCCGTTGTCCCTTCGACCATTGGTTATCCTTCTGACTTTTATGAGCTTCTGCCGCCTGTTGTGTGTGCTGCATGCAGAGAGTGGTGTGTGGACAGTGCTATAAACTGAATTTTTAGTCTTCCACACCTACTTTGCATGCTCAGAAATAATAATACATTTGTTTTGTCATTTGAAAGTGAATATGTTGATTTCTTCTGATGTGATTTTTTAATGTTGCATTCCATACATTACTTCAGAGTAAGGCCTAGGTTTCTTCCAAAAAACTCTACATTCGAAGCAGGCAATATTTAGATTATTCTGGGCATAGTCTGTATGGAAAGTCCCATGTAAAATAACATTTTTTTTCATCAATTATTTTAGGCATGGAACAGTTGATGAAAACTTTCCAAATGTGTCAGGAATGTTGGCGCTAGTCCAGATAAGGTGAATCCGAACCTTGGGAAACATATATGCACTAGAAGAAAGTTACATAGGTAAAACCAGAACTAAGGGTCTGTCAGCATCAGAATGTGCAAAGCAAAACCATCCCATGTCCAAAGTACTATTCTGACCCTCACATTCTAATAAACTAAACTATAAAGTGAAAAGTGTAATGTCTTTGGCCTTGAGTGGTTCATAAATGTTCAAAAAGGAAAATGCATAACTCCAACACAAAAGTTACAACAGGATAGAATTCCTAGTTTCAGAGGGTGGTCCTCTTCCCTTGGATTTCTCTTGCCTTTGTGCTTTATTCAATGATATCAGTCCCATGAGTTTTACTTGATAAATGACACAACTGATATATAAAGCAGATTGACTCTCTACCTTTGTTTTGTTAGGATACCTGGTACACTCTCCTGCCAGGATTTCAGTCCTCTTCTCGTGATTAGAACAGCCTTTTTTCTTTTTTTTTTTTTACAAATCCTTATTTTATATGTCTTTCTCAGGATTTCTTTAAGTCATGTATTTCCTATGCAATGTTCACATTGTCCTTGCCTGGTGTACTTCCCTTCCAGGGCTTTCTGTCATACACACACTTGCAACTGCCTGATCATACTGTCCTGCCAAGGCTTTCTTACATGCACATATTTACAACTGCCGGTATACTCTCCTGCCAGGGCTTTCTTAGATGCACACTCTTGCAACTGTCAGGTATACTCTCCTGCCAGGGCTTCACATATAGGTATCTTCCTTATAGCTTGGATTATCCTGGTATACTCCCTTGCCCTTCCAAACTGGATAGCCTCTTGCTTTTGTTTTACTTGATATCATATCTGCCTGGTATATTATCCTGCCAGGACTTCTTTTACATTGTGTTACATACACTCACAAACTTGAAAGTCTTGTGTTTCTCTTCTGTTCTTCCTTCCAAAAAATACTCTTTCTCATATGTTTCATTAATATCCATTCAGATTTGGCATGGCTGCCAATACACCATGGCATCCCTGCTTCCCTCAGGTAGAATCACCCATTCTGGCTATCTGGCTAGCATATTCTACTTTTCCAATGGCAAGCTGGTTACGGTTGTTCAGCGTTTCCCTCTCAGTTGCCACATCTGCCTCTTGGCTTCTGTGCCTCTCGTGGTCCCTTCTGCTTTGTGTCTTCAGACTCCGGTAAGGTGAAAACTGCCTCGAAGCACATGCAAATGCCCAGGAGCCCTCTTTTGGCTTCTGTGTTCCTGCAGCATGTTTCTTCTCACAGTCAGCTTTCCTTCCTTTTCTTGTTCACGAGCCGGTCGGCTTCACAGCTTTCTCTCCATCCTCACTGTCTCTTGGATCTCACAGAGAGATGCAGCTTTCTCCCTCCAGCAGCGCGCCCCAGTCAGCTGTTTGACTTGTTTAAATCTCCCGGTCACAGTATGCGCTCTCAACAACTAGAGCACAGCCTGTGATCCTGGCCTGGCCGATCTACATTACTCTGTTCATTTGCCTCGTTCCAGTTTTTTGGTAGCTATGGAAATTGAAGTCCATACTTTTTGTTTAACAGGTAAAGCCTGGAAAATGGTCCTTTGAAGGCAAGTCAGCTATGGATTACTTGTTAGTAGAGGCTAAGAAGATGTTCTCTTTAATTCTAGAGGGCAAGTCAGATCTTGATGACTCACATACAGTTGTCATTGGAAGGTCTTCAGCATCATTCACAGGTGGATGAGGGGAGGTGTAACAGTATGCCATTAAGGCATGAGGTAGGGATAGGGTATTCTCAAGGAAAAAAGGGGGATACCATGTCTCATCTGATGGAGCCACGATATTCTCCCAGAGGTTGTCTCCCCCATGTGATCCTCCCTCATACAGCCGCACCAGGGTCAGGATCAGGTAGTGGCTGCTCTCCCCTGGCCACATGGGGAGAGATCCCTACAGGAAAAGGAGTGATGAAACCATTGGATTCATAAGAGAAAGCATTTTGGAATTTTCATTTGTAAACTTCAATGCATCAGTTGGAAGTACAATGCATATGTATGACTGGAGAAAATCAAAAACATTTGAAAAAAGTTAAGGTTACATCTAGAAAAAGTAAAACATGTATACAATCACATGGAACACCAATGTTAAGTTTTAACGATTTAATAAACACTAAACATATAAAATAAAACACATTTTGCAGAATCCTTTACTCATGTGTTGTCTGCATATTGGTATTGTATTGTATGTGCTATTGCATGTGTGTTTCTTGCATTCCACATGAGAATGTTGTTTGTTGTTTGGTCTAAAATGTATTAAGAAGGTAGTAAGAGTATATGTTTTTGTTACGTGGTTGGTTTAATATGTTTGGGTGTATATGTTATAGTGATTTAATTTAAGTTGTTTTACTGTTTATTTAAATGAAAAAGTAATATTATCTTTTACATTTTTTTAAAATATTTGTTCTCCAATGATTTCCCCATTTTGGGGGTGGGGTATGCATTTAATTGTTCACATGCGTGTGTTTATAGACATATGTTCTTACCAGTTTGTAAATTGGCCCATGTACATTGAATTTGTATTGATTTTGTGCAAAAACGCCCACATTATATGGTGTTTATTGAATGTAGTAGTACAAATTGTATACGTGAGTATGTCATTAATTCGCATTGTTTCCATATATACTATTTTTTATTCTGCTATAAATTACTATAAGTATTGTCTTTCAATGCATATTGTTTTTTTATTCGATCTATATCTATGCATGCAGACTGACAAGTTTGTAATGGAGTTTTCCCCCATGACAACTTAAGAAAAAAATCCCACTTCCACTGGGCTTAAACAAGGTTGCCCCACATTATTTAATCTTTATTTGTCAGATCCTGCGGCTAGTCAGGTAGGTGTTAAAGCATTTCCTCCAAAGATATATGGTCAGTCACTTCCATGGATTATGTATGCGGACAATCTGGTCATTATTGACCAGGCGCCAATGGGACTGCAACGCTGATTAAACCAACTTGTAACTTACCTTAAAAGAACAAATGTTAGGATAAATGAAAAAAAACTAAAATAATGGTCCCATCGAATGCCCGTGGAAAGAGGAAGCCTAGTTATAAGTGGTGTATGGGAACCGAGATGCTGGAATGTGTGGAGTCAATGACATATTTGGGAGTGTTCATAAACTCTAGTGTAATTGAAAAACAATGGATGGAGGTGATAAGATTGCAGTGTAAAAGACTGACCATACAAGCTGTCATTTTTCAAAAATGGTTTGGGAAATTCTCAATAATACTGAGTATAACCATCTATAAACAGAAGGTGGTTCCAATCCTTACATATATAGTGGAAGCGGCCTTGAATGTCTCCACCACCTTCTGGGAGGTGATGGAGGGATACTATTGGAAAATGGTCCTCCATCTCCTGAATGGCTTGCTGATTGCATTAATCAGATACAAACTGGGTCTGCAGTCCATCCACTCGATCATTCGTTGGAAATCTCTGGCTCTTTACCGGAAATTGCACAGAGATGGAGACATTGAGTAGAGATGGCCTCATTGACAGATGTAAACAAGACTGTAGGGATGGGCTAAGTGATCTTGATTTAACAAGTGATATCTTTATGGTGAAGCCGGGAAAGGTAAAGAACCAGGCAATGATACTAGACTGGATAGGGACACAGGCCAAACGACTCTCACATAAATCTGTTTTGAAATTGGAAAATGGAGCCATCAATCAAGTGCCGGCCTACCTCTCTAAGTTTCCAAGTCCCAAATAGCGTGACCTATTTATGTGACTGAGATTGAACATCCTGCCGACAAGATAGGTGCTTAACAATAGAAGACAATGTGATGAAATGGGCCCAATATGTAGGTATTGCAAGGTGATAGAAGTAATTGAGTCATCAAAGCATCTTTTGGTAGAACGTACAAGCCTGATGCCAAACATTGACAATGGATGAACGGTGGGACATGTTTTTAATTGGGGATAATACATCGATGATGTCTGCGGCTCTGAAATTCATGGAGGAGGCCCTAATGTTGTAAATAGTAAGAGGGGATTATATGTATATTTATTTTATTTTTCTTCTTGGAAGATGTAATGAAGTGTTAGTTTATCCGATGAGGATAAATAATGAGGAAAAAATGGAATGAATTGGACGCATGTCATTTTTATTTAATGAAAGGTTTGTAATAAACCAATCATAATAAAAAGGAATGCTTAAAAAAAGAAAGAGGTAAATATTCTGTGTTTTCTAGTTGCAATTATGTATGTTAAAATAATATATGTTAAGTAAGTAGTATGCATAGTCATTCTTATTTTACAGTTTTCATGTGCTTCGTTTGTGGAATTAAAAATGAGTTAATAGCCTTTTTTCAAATCTAAATTTAGGTTGTTTGTCTTTTGGCTACATATTTTAATGGACATAATAATGTCCATGTTGGTGGGAGTTTTTATTTGGAGCCCAAGTTTGCTGGAATTTGTCAGCAGCTTCACGATATTGAGGGATCTCTTCTGTTCATTGTTTGCATCGGAAATAAGTATGGTCTCAGTTTCTGTGGTGTGTTAAGAGTGTGCTGTCCCGGACTTCACCAGTGTGACTGGGTTGTTGGGGTTGTTTCAGAAGTGTATTAAATTCACAGTGAAAGCGTGATGCAATGCCGAGCTATATGTCTGCTGAGTGCATTTTTTAAACTGATCCAAGCTATTTGTATTTCTGAAAAAATAGCAGTGTGCCACTGTTGTAGTGTTACACATGCATGCTAGGAGCATGTATGATGTGCTCACCTTCCACTTACTTATGATTGCATTTTGTGATGGTTTGTGAATTCTGTGTTGTATGGTGTTATATTTTTTAGGTGTCGTATTACTTCCAAGTTGTTGCATATAGTTTTGTTTGTTGCATGGTATTGTCTTCATTCCATTTTCTCCCTCCATTTGTATGTTGCATGTTATATTTTTTTATTTGATAGGTCTGTTTTGTAGCTGTGAGTTGCATGATTTTTTGATAGTGTATACTATGTTGATACATGTGTGCACATAATTTAAAGTCATGTTTGCATGTGGTGATAATGTACTGTTGTGATTTGCGTCAGATCATTTTTTGTTGCTCAGTATGATCCTTTTTTGGGAAATATAAAGCACATGTCCTTGTGCCTTTCGGACCGTAAAATGGGTAATTTATATTTTAATTCAGTTTGGTCCATGTTACCATATTGCTGTGTGACTAAGTTGCGTGGTGTATGATGGCATATGCTGTTTAGCTACGTTGGTGTAATTGTTTATGTTTGCATGATCTGATGGGAAGCTGCTGCGGTAAATGGCATAGCATCCTCCTCAGTAGTACGCTGTGATGGTGTGCTGTAGTGTGATTATCAACTTGTTGCTACAGATTGTTTTCTCCAGAAGTATATTCCTCATTTCGTTTTGTCCCTTTGGCCACAAATATTTTCATCTAATTGTGTTCCTCTGAACCTACTGCTCATGTCTGTTTGTCCCACTGGCTGTTTCGTGGGGCATATCATCTTGTGCGTTTTGTTGAATAGCTTTCACTTTGCAGTGTATTTTAGATTTCATGTTGTCCCTATGACCCAACTGTACTTGTATCAATAGGTGTGTGTGTGTGTGTGTGTGTGTGTGTGTGTGTGTGTGTGTGTGTGTGTGTGTGTGTGTGTATCTCTGTGTGTGTGTGTGTGTGAAAAAGGAGTTGCGACTGTCTATGTGCATTTAGTGGATTATTATGGTGTGTGTGTGTGTGTGTGTGTGTGTTTTGGGGGCTGGCGTTGGGTTTGGGGTATATTTTTCCATTATGCTTGTCCTTTTATGAATACTGTGCATGTCCATATATATCGAGAGATTTCATTTTATCTTGAGTTTGGTTAACCGATTTTCTAATTGTTTCATTCATTCACTACAATTACTGGATTGAATTGTGCATTTTTCAAGCTCTATGGGGAGCCATATGCAAATAGAGTTTTTTTTCAAAGATGTTTTCAGCACAACAAATTTGGAATGTGTGACAGGATGAGTAAGCTGATCCTGTAAAGAATGTATGGGGACCCTGCTTAGCCTGGGGTGGGAGGCCTATCAGGGTGGAAGTCACAGCCAATCCTACGGGGAAAGGTGGCAGTTGGGAGGGCCCCAGTCCATGTCCTTTCTTATACTGCCACTATGCTTGTGCAGCTTGCACAATGCTGGCCAGTTTATTTCTCTATTGTGTAGGAAACTACATGTTCCAGCAGGTCAAACGGTAGAAAGACGAGAGGCCAGCCTAACTGAAACGCCAAAGAATTGCAAAATTCTTGCCAAAGAATTGCGGTGTAAAAATGCCCCCAATCCAGCAATGCAATGAAAGGAAGAGGTTACACAAAGCAGCACAGCAGACCAAAGTGGAAGCCAGCACACATGTGAAAAGCTCAAAACTGCTTAACAGATACAACAAGCTCACCTGTTACAGAGACACCGAGTGGCAACCCAGATCAACCAACAGGTTAACAAGCCTGGGAGGCCTTCACATCAACTGTGGCTTGAACAGAATAACTCACAACATTGTACCACTCTTAGCAAACCGAGGTGGACCTCCACACAGGAATGTTGCAGGGCTTAGACCCCATTTTATGTCTTTTGCCAATTGCATCACACCACCCAGTGGGGTGGAACATGGAAAGATTGGCCCGGGGAACAAGCAGGAGAGGATATCCAATGGGAGGAAAAAGGGTAGGATAAAAGGAAACCCAGGGAGCAGTTATTTGTGGGTTGTTTGGGTGAGGTCAGAGGGAGCTTGGAGCAGGTTGATGAGAGGAAGTGGCAATTGCGGTTGAATGACATTGCATATGAGTGGATTGTAGGGAGTAGAGAGTGAGTGAGAAGGTGACAGAAAGTGAAAGGGAAGGTGATTGAGAGAGAGGGTGTGGGTGGCATATTAGCAGTGTAGGTAGAGTAGTAGTAGAGCAGAGAGTAATGGTGGTGTGGAGTGGGGAAATTAGTAGGAGTTGGAGAGTGGAGAGTAGTAGTAGAGGTGGAACGGTGGAGAGTAGTAGAGGTGGGCAGGAGAGTGAGAGTAGGAGAGAGTAATATTTAAAGGTGGAGGTAGTGGAAAGACAGAGAGAAAGAGAGAGAGAGGAACATCAGAGGGATAGAGGAGGAAGTATCAGAGGAGATGGTGGGTGAAAGAGGAGAATAGAAGTAGGAAAGGGCTATATAGGGAGAGGAACATCCAAGCGTGTATAGAAAAGATCAAATGGGGGCATCAAGTGTCGGTAAGCACAAATATCTTGAGTTACATCACCTTGGGGATTCTTCGGGTAGGGTCCCCACGATTGTTCACTGAGGAAGTTCAGTTTGATTAGAAATTTTAGTTTAGGCCCTCAGCTAGAGTTAGGCAGTTTGTTAAATATTAAGGGTTACCAGACTTGCGCTGAAGGATGTCTGGGCTAGGGATGGACTGCATAATTGTAGGTTAGATAGAAAGGCATTGTCCCTTAACAAGCTCTTGTCTACAAATCAAAAATAAAGACCCTTGAACTATCTTTGGGAGTTGGTGTGTTCTTGAGACCATCTGTGACACATGAGTGCCCAAATTCGACGAATTCAGTAGCCTCACACATTTTGAACTTTCATGGACTGGAACAAAAGCTACAGAGGAAGCATTCTCGGGAGGATAGCTCCAGGGTAACGCGCTTACCTTGGAAGTAAGACAATGCAGAGCAATGCAGGTTTGATCCCTGGGTCCGTGCTTAGAAACCTCTGAGTATTAAGTGCATTATAAATAACCAATTACAATTACATTGATGTGATATGATATGATATGGCATTTATAAACCACCTGTACACAGGTGTTACTAGCCGCGACAAGACAAGGATGGGGAAACAGAGGGGGGAAAATACAACAATCTTACTAGGCCTTGTGTCATTGAGATTGCTCAGGTGCAGGGAAGTGGAAGGAGAGAAGCGCCAAAGGGGGGGAGAAGTGCAGGTAATCAAGAGTGCAGCCAGCAGCTGGCTCAGTGCAGGTAATAGAAAGTGCAGTCAACGGTTGGCTCATAAGTGCAGAGAGAGGGGACTGTAGGGTTACAGATACAGACTTCAAGTGCTGGGGGAGCCAAGAGGCAGTGCAAGGTGCAAATGGAAATGCAGGGACCTGGGCTCAAGTTCAGAGGGTGGCCAGGAGACCAGTGCATGGACCAGACAGGTAGTCAGTATGGGAGAGGAAGATAGAAGGCGGAAGCAAAAAGGAAGGTCTTGAGTTGCTTCTGGAACCAGAGGTGGTTCTGCTCAAGCTTGAGAGAGGCAGGGAGGCTGTTCCAGAGAGACGCCCCAGCCGAAGAAAGAAATCTGCCCCCAACTCGCTGCTTGGAAAAGGTGACTGACCCCCAGAGAGTTGGAGGTGGATGAGCGGAGAGCTCGAGAAGGGAGGTGTTTAGGAAGAGAGTGTTGGAGGTAGTGCGGTCCCAGGCCCCAGAAAGCCTTGTAGACGGTGCAAAGGGTCTTGAACTTGATCCATGCTGCCACTGGGAGTCAGTGAAGAGAGTTTCAGTGCTGGAGATATACGATCCCTGGGCTTGAGGCCAAGGACAAGTCTTGCAGTACTGTTCTGCATAAGTTGTAGAGGAGGGGGAGTAGAGGCAGGGCGATTTAGAAAGAGGCTGTTGCAGTAGTCCAGCCTAGAGAGGACCAGAGCTCTGGACACAGTGAGCTTCTGGTGGAGAGTGAGGAAAGGAAGAATACCTCTGAGGAGGTGCAGCTGATAGTTTGACTTCTTAGAGACATCATGAATTGTGAGGAGAGAAGGGGAGGGTGGATTAGAAGATGACCCCAAGGTTCTTAGCCTCACAGGTAGGAGTAGGAAGAGG
This sequence comes from Ambystoma mexicanum, assembly GCF_040938575.1. Lineage (NCBI taxonomy): Eukaryota > Metazoa > Chordata > Amphibia > Caudata > Ambystomatidae > Ambystoma > Ambystoma mexicanum. Next base: position 666,525,521 of record NC_090936.1, read on the forward strand.
GCCCAGAGTGGGCGGCCAGATAGAGGAAAGGAGGGAGCTGGTGTTTCCGATGAGAAGGATCTTAGTCTTACTCGCATTAAGGCAGAGATCATTGGTGGCACACCACTCCTGGATTATGGATAGACAGTCTGGAATGAGAGTAGGAGTAGAGTCGGCTGAACAAAGCCTAAAAGAGAGCTCGGTGTCATCCGCATAACACTGAAAGTTGGAGCAGAGAGCAGCGATGCGGTGGGCAAGAGGTGCCAGGTATTGGTTCAACAGCCAGGGAGAGAGGTTAGACCACTGGGGTAAACCGCATGTAGCAAGAGAGAGATAGAGGAGAGGAAAGGCCCCAGCTGGACCTGGGAGGGTTGATTAGTGAGAAAGGATATCAGCCAGGCCAGGGTCTGACCAGTGATACCCAGGTTATCACAGAGGTGATTGAGCAGGATGGCATGGTTGACCGTGTCAAAAGCAAAAGAAAGATCAAGGAGAATGAGAACAGAAGGAGGTTTAGAATGGCTAGAATCAAGGTTATAGAGCAGGTCACTTTTTCCATGTAAAGCATAAGTCACATATACTGCAGCTGATCTATGCATGGGGCACGAAAACAATCATTTTCACATCTAAGTGGAGATATTTATAAAAAATGTACACTTAACAGAAAATACTTTTCTGAGCACCCATTTCATTATATGCATAGAAATGGTTGTGCACAACCTGCTGTGACAAATGTGACAAGAGGAGTACATACAAGACACTCATCACAGTATCGTCCAGTGGCAAGACGCTGGCATAGGCACTCTCCAGTAACTGGATCACAGGTAGAGTCCGGCAGACTGCCCCAAGGATTACAGCTGCAATCTGAAAAAATAAAGGCAGGACAAAGAAATCAGATTTCAATTTCACAAATTATTCAAACAGTATAAGAGTGCATTCAAATATTCATGTACAGGTTGATATCTTGGAGGTGGCTCAATTAGTGGCATCACAAACACTTACAAATGGACAATCTAACATTCCTACGGTGTAGGTATTTCTTAAAGGTTTAACCATTCTTAAAAATGTTCAAAAATATCTTTATATTTTATTGAATGTTATTCTATATCAAGAAAGACAAATAATATTTTTTCTTATTCATCATGATGGTTAGTAATAAACAGAAGATGCTCTGTGCCTTTGTGCACTACTTACATACCATACCTTTGTCTGGTGCAAAATCCTGCATGGTTCCCCATCACATAATGCACTTCCCATACAAGAGCAAAAGCTTATTTTTTTATTTATTTGTTTTTTGTGTTTTGATTCCCAAATGCAAAAAAACAAATTAGAAACTTTCACAAATACAACATTAGACAACATTCCTTTAAAAAACAAAAATCCAATTTTACATTTTTTTTTCTCAAATTGTATTTTTTACTCCAATTTTATATACATTTACATAATGCACTTCCCATAAAAGAGCAAAAGCTAACGCACACCTTATCCCTGAGAGAATGTAAGACTCATCTGTGAATCTGCGACGATATGCTGGGAGCCTCCCAGCGTTTCCCTGGGTTTCCAAGGGCATCCTTGTTGGGAGTGATCCGTTTCTATGGGTTCCCAAGCCCTCCCTTGATGGGAATGATGTTAGGCACTGCACCCTTCATCGAGGGAAATGGGTGGTCTCCTGCAGAGCCTTGGGCTGAGTTCTGCGAACGAAAATACAGGAACCACTGCCCCAGCTGCGGTGGCTCTGCCCTGCCGGCCTTTTCAGAGGAAAACGTAAGATCCTCCCATAAGGGGCCAAAAGGCTAGTGACACCCCTGCTAGCCTCCTCTGACAAGCCTTTGTGAGAGGTGCAATGGGGTGCAAAATATAGACGGGGCTGCCCCCATAGTGTTGGATGGTTATTGAAGTCCATACCATTGTAATTATTCATCCTTCGGTGGTGCACATCCTTTTCCCTTAATTGCTTATAAAATACATTTGTGAAAATGAGGCACCACCCCCTTTTCAATGCCCAATGGCAGGATTTCCACTGCTGCAGAAGCAAACTTATTACAGAAGGGACTTCCCTGTATGACCCCAGGGCAAAAGTGGTGCACTTCTTCAAAACTGCAGTTTCTGCACCAGGTTCTTGGTTCATTACAAGGGTCTTTCATGTTAGTACTGTCTAAAGTATCGAATGACTGAAAAATCACAGTAGATTACTGGATGAGCACACAGGATATTCAAGTATATGTTCACTATTAGTTTATGATTCCTAGATGGAAGGTCACAGTTTAAAGATACAAAGGGGAACACCCACCTGACTGTGCACCAACATCCAACTCCAGGCATTGAATGATGCATAGGGAATGCTTACACAGGTCCCTCTCTCACCATTCCACACTACATTACTTTGCTATGTCATTTGCTTATGTAACCCTCATATCAATTGTTAGGGCCAGAATGAAGTTTTCTATTTTGCTAGCAAAGAAATAGACACACAACCCTGCCTGGGTTTGCATGGGGTTAACTTCTCAGCTTTATCGTTCCTGGTGTGAGGTCATGACATTGCTTGACTGTAGAAGTCAGTATGGTGTCGTTTGGGAGGCTTCTGGGGAGCAGCTTGGTGACTGACAGTTGACTGCACTCAATGACGATGACTGGTTAGGAAAATTGGGCTCTTTTGTAAGGAGAAGGGGAGAGGGCTGAGACGGGTGTAGACCTCTTTCCGGTGAGTGGTGTGTTATGCTTGAGCTAAAACATGGCACTGGTGCGCAGTGCATTCTGGGGGCACTCAGAGCCATAATGGATATTTATTCCATGCCTCAGTGAAAAGCTGTACTTACTTTGCTGAAAGCTGAATTTGCTTTGCTGGAAAATATGCTTTCTAAACCTGGTATGCATCCAGTCAAGGACATTCTGCTGGGAAAGCTAGTTTTGTTATGTCTTGCTATGAGTTATGGAATTGTGTTCAGTGGTGTTTTATAAGAATAGGGAAGCTTTGCTCCTTGGGGTTACTGTCGGTTGACCCGGCTGGCAATCAACAGTCACTCAGCAATGCGCAAATGCTAATGTCAGAAGGTTTGAAAAATTGCCACCCCTTTTGAGGAGGGCACATATATGCAGAGCTATCGGGAAGGTCAGGGGAAACCACAAAAGACCTCAGTCGGAGGGGGGATGCCTTGTTCCGACCTTCCTGTGGGCTGTTGTGCTCTCTGCCTGGCTGTTACCGGGGTCTTCCAGCCGCTTCTGGCGAGATGAGGGATTCAGTTATGCCCACAGTGATGTATTTTCTTCCAAATTCTCTGTCTTTTCTGTGATTTATTTCTGTGTTATCACTTGTTGCTTCCAAGCTATAAATAAATAGCTGTATAAGTGCTCACTATTTCACTAACTGCGTATTTGGCTGTGAGTTATTGCTTCTTCTACCTGCGTTCAAATTATTTTTCTTTGCTCTACACATGTACTGGTGATGAAGTGTCCGTGCACATTTGGAGAGCAAAACATTTTGGCACTGGAAGCAGGATATTTGTGATGAATTGTTTCCAAATATCAAAGAATCTGTTTAAACAGATAGTCTTTGATTTCATTGCAGGCAAAATATTGTTTTCAGTTGGCAGTGAGTGTTGGGCTGTCTTAATCTGTTTTTTTTGGTTGTTTTGTGTGTGTGCGTGCCTGCGCGAGTAACTGCAGTGTTGAAAGGAGAAAGGAAAAAGAGGTTTTGCCAATTACTGTAATGATGAATAGTTTGTTCAGGAAAAAGGGCCTTCCCGCTGGCGGTGAATGTCCAGATGTTACCATTCCAGGTTAGACTAAAGGCCCATATGATAAATTAGCCCAGGTGTGGGCGTACGGAGCGGGACTGTGTGAAATGTGAGATGATGGCTTGGGGGATGCTGCTCCGTCAGAAGTAATGTTTTGTTTACAACAGAGGGAAGGAATGTGCCACACTCGGCAGGCGGGGTTGGGTCCTGCTGCATGCCTATAGGAAAATGCATTAGAAAAATGAGGTAATGAACGAGAATATTTCAAGATTAGAAAAAGAGTTGGCTGCAGAAAAGCAAATTGCATTGATGCAGCAGATCCAGATGAAACTTTGTAAAGATAAAGCTGATAATATCAGGCTGTGGCAGGGAGGGCAGCAGTCAGAGTAGCCCGGTATAAGTATAGGAAAGACGGGGAGGGGTCAATCAAAGAAAAGTGGCAGCTGTAATCGCTACCGCAGGTGTGGATTGGGACCCTGATAAGTGGGATGGAGACATTTTTGACTCAACAAGCCCAGAGAGCAGCTCGGCAAATGAGTCAGATCCCAAAGCGGAATTTAATCAGAAGACAGTGGTAGCTAAGCCAGTTAGAAGACGGCGAGCCGGACCCCACTCACAGAATCCTGCGGGCGGGGTTGTGGATTTAACCACACTGGTGGATTACACCCAGCAGGAGGTTGGGGAAATCATTACTCGTTTGAGGCAAAAATCAGGGGAACCTTAATTGACATGGATGGTGAGATTGCTAGATGAGGGCGCCGGGGGGTTGTTGGTAGATTCCATGGACTCACCGCGTTTTCTACCTTTGTCAACTGACATCAATGTACAGGAGGTCTTAAGGGCAGGGCCGCCCCCTGATGATAATGGGCAAGATTCACAGGTGTCTTTGTTGCACCTAGCAGCCCAGGCATGTAACCGTAAGTATCCCATTACCACAGATTGGACTAGCGAGGAAACAAAGTGGTATACTTTGAAAGAGGCGATTCAAAAGGTCAGAGAGCATGCTATGAAAGAGGCAGTTCATGTAGATGCTCCAGGAAACATGGGGCCCGTGCCACTCTCAGTTTCTACCAGTATATATGGTGATCAGAACTGCACCGCCTGCATACAAAAGTGTCATTATGACTTTGCTCGTAGGTATGACGGGCAAACCCACTGATGAAGTAGTGGATGCCATCCGGCAATTGGCAGACTTAGGGGAGTGGGATAAGAGTGATGAAAAGCCCCGAGAGAGAGAGGGGCGTAGTGAGAGGAGAACTGAAGGCAGAAGGCAAGATAGTAGAGACTCCCGAGTGTCCAGAAAGGACATGTTTTTGGCTTTGTTAAAAGATGGTGTGCCACGAGAAGAAATTGATGGCATTGAAACTAGAGTAATGTATGAACTATACAAAAAGAGAGGGATTGCAGCCAAAGAGCTCTATAAACAGGTTAAGAAACAGGTAGTGACTAAGCCACAGGGGGACACCTCACCTTTCGCTCCTCCTGAGGAAGAACAAGAAGAAGGGTCTATGGGGACACCTACCCCATACCAGCCAACATATGCTGATTTGAGAAAGGTGGTGAGTGCAATGTTAGAGGCAGAGTCAGGTTACACTCATTCAAAATCTGACTAGGATTATGGCCGAGCCCCGGTGGCATCCGCTCACATAAAAGTTGATAGGCGGCCCCATGCTAATATTAAGATTTTTGGGGGGCGGGAAATACACAAGGGGTGCGAGCATTGATAGACACCGGGGCGGAGGCCTCTCTGATTCATGGAAATCCAACATGATTCAAAGGTAGACGCTTTACCATTACTGGGCTAGGGGGGAAGGAGACCCCCGCCATACAAACAGAAGTGGATATGAAAATAGGCAATTTGACTAGGAAGAATATACCAAGTGTTGATAGCCCCGATACCCGAGTACATAATTGATTTTGACATTCTAGAAGAAGACTTTGGGATTAGGAGGTAAAACGTATCAGTTTGGGGTGAGTGCATTGACCTGCACACCCATTACCGTAGGCCAATTGAAGATGCCCCAGTGCAGGTGCCTCTGGCGACCAAGCGGGTAGCAATGAAGCAATACCGCATTCCGGGGGGCACAAGGAAATTTCAGACACCATCAAAGAGTACGTAGAGGCGGGTGTGTTACGCCCTATTACTACCGCGTGGAACAACCCACTCTGGCTTGTCAAAAAAAGGGACGGGTCTTGGAGGATGACGTTGGATTACCGCAAATTAAATAAACACACTCCTCCGTTGGTGCCCGCAGTCCCAGATGCAATTACCTTGATTGAGAATGTCCAAAAGTTTGAGGGGACTTGGTATGCAGTGATAGATCTAGCCAATGCCTTTTTCTCTGTACCAATTGCTGAAGAGTGCCAAGAGCAGTTTGCATTTTCATGGAGCGGGCGTCGGTACACCTTCACGGGGCTACCTATGGGGTACATACATAGCCTGACTATCTGTCACCGGGTGGTGGCAGAGCACTTAGACAAGATACCGTGTAAACCTGACATACAAATCTCTCACTACATTGATGATATTTTGATTCAGGGTAAGGATGAGCAAAGTGTGCAAAACCAGTTAGAAGTCATTATGGAAGGATTGAAGAAGGAAGGGAGGGATATTAACCCGAACAAAATTCAAGGGCCAGCTGAGACAGTGATATTCCTAGGGATTCAGTGGCATAATGGGCATAACGGGCATCGCAAAAAGGCCCAACAAAAGATTCTTGAGTTTACCACTCCAATGAACAAAAAGCAAGCTCAGCAGTTCATAGGGCTGTTTGGGTTTTGGAGGCAGCACATTCCCCATTTAGGGCAGATACTGGCCCCCCTCTACAAAGTAACACGAAAGAAATATGAGTTTCAGTGGGGGGAAGAGCAGCAAAAAGCATTTGATTTGGCAAAAGATACCGTGCAGCAGGTACTTGATCTATGACCATTGAAGGAAGGCGAAGTGGAGTTGAATGTGTCTGTGCAAGACAATTATGCTAACTGAAGTGTGTGGCAGAAACAAGACAGGAAACGTGTGCCATTGGGGTTTTGGAGCCGTAAATTACTCGATGCTGGTAACTCCTACACTCCGTTTGAGAAGCAGTTGCTGGCATGTTATTGGGCCCTGGTCGATACTGAGCAAATGACGGTGGGGCATGATGTGCTGATGAGGCCTGAAATCCCGATTATGCAATGGGTGCTGAGCTCGCCTAAAACACACAGAATAGGACACGCTCAAGAAGCCAGCATAATCAAATGGAAATGGTACATTCAAGACAGAGCTAAATCAGGGAAGGGTGGGATTGCCAAATTACATGAGCAAGTGGCCAACATACCACCCTCAGATTACATACCGCCGGAAGTGTCTGAAAAACGCAAGTCTCCCGTGAAATGGGGAGTACCTTATGGTGATCTGACCGTAGAGCAGACAGAACATGCCTGGTTTACAGATGGCTCTGCCCGATATGTGGGAACCGAGCGATACTGGAAAGCTGTGTCTTACAATCCCAAGACAAAAAAGATTTTGACCACATCAGGGAAAGGGAAGAGCAGTCAGTTTGCATAACTTTACGCAGTTTACCAAGCATTGAAACAAGGGACCCCTGGTCGATGTCATTTGTACACAGATTCATGGTCAGTGGCGAATGGATTGGCGGTGTGGCTGCCAACCTGGCAAAAGAATGGGTGGATGATTCATTCAAAAGAGTTGTGGGGAAAAGAACTGTGGCAAAATATTGCTGAGATGTTATCACAAAGTGAAGTCACTATGTATCATGTAGATGCGCATTGTGCCGCAGATTCATTAGAGCGTTGGTTTAATTCTGTTGCAGATGAACACACCAAGATTTCATCTGTGGATGCGGAGGCTGAGGAAGACGATTTGGAGGGTTTGGCCAAGTGGGCTCACCGGAAATGTGGGCACCTTGGAGAACAGGCTACTACCAGGTGGGCACAAGCTTGAGGAATCAGTATTCCTTTAGAGGTAGTGAAAACAATCATTTTGCAATGTCCAGTGTGCCAACACCAACTGCACAGGCCTTTCCCTCAGATTGTCCAGGGTACGTTGCGAAGAGGAGAATTACCAGGTCAAATTTGGCAGATTGATTATATCGGACCCCTGCCAATCAATAGAGGTTGTCAGTATGCATGCACTATTGTGGATACATAATCGGGATACATGATGGTTTTATTGTGCATGCGTGCCACACAACTGAACACCATTAAGTTGTTGGATCAGATCACGTTGCATTATGGGGTGCATTTGCAGATTCAAAATGACAATGGGTCACACTTCAAAGACAAATTAATTCAAGAGTACTGTCAGGAAAAGAGTATTGAATGGCTCTATCAAGTGCCCTATTACCCTGTAGCTTCAGGATTAATTGAACGGATGAATGGTTTGTTGAAAGAGCAGCTGCGCAAATCTGGAGATGGCAGTTTAACAGGCTGGCGTGATCGTGTGTTTGATGCAGTGCAAGTGTTAAACAATAGGCCTGTGAATAATCATGAAACTCCTTTGATGCGGCTAATGACTCCTACTTTACAGATTCAACCCAACTCAGTCAGAGAAACTCTATTGTATTGGGAAATTACCCCAGGTTCTTTAGCTCCCTATCGGGCGACTCCTGAGTCAGCAGGGGTAGACTTGCATTCTCATGAAGAAATCAGATTAGACCCGAGAGGGATTGTTGTGATTGAAACATGGATTGGAATACAAATTCCCCCAGAGCATATGGGATGGATTGCCCCTAGATCTGGATTAGCATTGAAGGGAGTCCAAGTGTTAGGAGGGGTCATTGACGTCGATTACCAAGGCGTGATCAAAGTCATCTTGAAGAATAGTGGGAACCAAGTGTTACCGATTCATATGGGCGATAGAGTAGCCCAGTTAATTATCATCCCTGCTAAGTTGTCCATGATTAAAAAGGGGGAGCCTCCCACAGTGTTAACTTCCCGTGGGGATCGTGGTTTTGGCTCTTCAGACAGTATGATACCGGGTGCAAAGGTGTGGGTCAAAAGACCAAGTGGCCCGCCAGTACCCGCAGATGTTATTGCATCAGGAAAAGACCAGGTAGTCCTAGTAATGAAACCTGGTAAAGAAAAATGGCAGTATGTGCCCGCAGACAAATGTTACCTAAGAGAGTGATTTCCGACACCGATATCTCTTTTCTGGTTTTGCCTTGTAGATTCTGTGTCTGGCTGGTGTAATTGTGGGACTAAATGGACTCCATTTGGAAGAGTCAAAGGGCATGCTGCTACCAATGAAAAATGTCACATCTGTGCCAGCGATCCATGGGAAACCGATGATGATGAGCAATGACATCCGAAAGCAGCCCGTTATCGATGCCGAAAAGCCAGCCAGACCGAAAACATGGATTTGTGTAATGTGGCGAACACGTCAGGTGCAAGCGAAAACAACATTGATGCCAGCTATACAAAAGATATCTTTAGGACGACGAAAATATTCCCAGATAATTGAACAAACTGAGAATATGTGGACGTACTTGGCAAAGCAAGTACTCAACATTACGCACTTTTGCCTTACTGATGTGTAACATGCAGAAGCTTTGTTAACTACATGCTTAGTAGTGGTGCGACGCCAGTTCCGGTTCTAAAGCACATTTCCAGCATCATACACAATGATTCTTTGGTTCAAGATTCCGATATCAGACAATCCTTTTCTGTCTATGAGTACTGCAGGTTTTGCCAGGATCGCAAATGGAGAAACTTGACACGTATTATAACCTACAATGTAACTCAAGGCAATGAGTGTTACTTTATGACCTGCAATGTTAAAGAAATTGGCAAATGCCAACAGCTCAATTTAACTAAACAGAAAAATCAAACGATGTTCGAGAGAAGATTTTGTTCACGAGTTAAAAGCACATGTACCAGTGTGAATAATACTATGTCTTGTAATCATACAGTGATAGCTGCCAGTCATCTGAATCATGTGAAACTTCCAACAGGATGGCTCTTTTCCTGTGGCAACATCACATACACTTACATTCCAGCTAACATTTCCGGAGGTCCATGTGCCTTAACTCGATAAGGACTAATGATGTTCCCTTTACACCCAGCAATATCTCAAAGCAAAAGGTCAACTTTCGAGTCTGTGGGTCCATCCCCAGATTGTGATTCACATGTGCATTTGCTATCAGAGACTGAAGTTCTGGCGTTAGCCCTTTCATTAGTGGGAGTCTGGGGTTTAGCTGCTGGGGGTTACAAATCTTTGATTAAACTAGCATGTTTAGTGGTAAAAGGTCTGAATCATACTTCTCAAGCACTAGAAGAGTTGCTCCTTGATAGCAAAGTTATTAGAAAATCAACATTGCAAAACAGGGCTGCCGTTGATTATCTCTTGCTGAAACATAATTTGGGCTGTAACGCAGTGGAAGGTATGTGTTGTTTTAATCTAAGTGACCATTCACGATCCATTGAAAGTCATATTAGAGGTTTGAGGGACCTCATTTCCCAAGTATCTCAAAGTTATGCTGGGAATTGGTGGGATTGGTTATTTTCATGGATTCCTGACATTGGGGGTACACTGCATTACGACTTGGCCTGCATTTGCATTATTTTAGCTATTATAATACTTGGTTGTTGTTGTATTCAATGTATTCCTAACTTGGTTCTAATGTTTCGTCAGTTCCAGAGACCGGCTCCTCTGCCACTGGGCTATGGAAGATAAATATCCAAGGGTGGAATTGCTATGCTTGAGCTAAAACATGGCGCGGGTGACCAGTGCATTCTGGGGGCACTCAGAGCCATAATGGATATTTATTCCATGCCTCAGTGAAAAGCTGTACTGACTTTGCTGAAAGCTGAATTTGCTTTGCTGAAAAACATGCTTTCTAAACCTGGTATGCAGCCAGTCAAGGACAGTCTGCTGGGAAAGCTGGTTTTGTTATGTCTTGCTATGAGTTATGGAATTTTGTTCTGTGGTGTTTTAGAAGAAAAGGGAAGTTTTGCTCCTTGGGGTTACTGTCGGTTGACCCGGCCGGCAATCAACAGTCACTCAGCAATGCGCAAATGCTAATGTCAGAAGGTTCGAGAAATTGCCACCCCTTTTGAGGAGGGCACATATATGCGGAGCTATCGGGAAGGTCAGGGGAAACCACAAAAGACTTTAGTCGGAGGGGGGACGCCTTGTTCCAACCTTCCTGTGGGCTGTTGTGCTCTCTGCATGGCTGTTACCGGGGTCTTCCAGCCGCTTCTGGCGAGATGAGGGATTCAGTTACACCCCGGTGATGTATTTTCTTCTGAATTCTCTGTCTTTTCTGTGATTTATTTCTGTGTTATCACTTGTTGCTTCCAAGCTATAAATAAATATCCGTATAAGTGCTCATTATTTCACTAACTACATATTTGGCTGTGAGTTATTGCTTTGCCTACCTGCGTTCAAATTATTTTTCTTTGCTCTACACATGTACTGGTGATGAAGTGTCCGTGCACATTTGGATAGCAAAACATGGTGGTACAAACAGAGTCTCTGACTGGGTGTGGTCCCTGTTAGGGTCTCCTTAGATTCTCCACTCCTTGCTCTGGGGAGGGGAGAATCCCTCTGCACAGTGATAAGAAAACCGACATTTTGTGGGTCATTGCACAGCGAATGAGGTTCTTTGAGAGAGGCCAGCCTGTGCATTTAGGCATGGGCAAAGCAGCCATGAAAGGAATAGATAACACTATGTATTGATGACTGTAACGCTCACCTGATTCTCGCAGAGGCGCCGGTCTTGACTGGGCGACTACCGTATCTTCAAAGGTGATGTGCAGCACCCGGTTGGCTCTTTGGGCTGGACCTCTGTGCACTGTATGCCTGACGTGTAGAGAAAGATGTCTGCAGATAGAAAATATGGGGTTAATGAACTGGGGTTATTGGGGTGTCCCTATCTCTTTCCTCTTCTCCTCTCCTGTAGACCCCCAAAGGTTAACGCTCTCACCTTAGATAAGTGAATGCCAAGCTCTCCATCTGCCTCGGGGCAGGGTGCTGTAACCAGTTTCTTCACTGGGTAGGTAGCGCAGGCCTCTTGACTTCAGAGGACTGCTGTCCGTCGTTTACTGCACGAACGGTAAGTTTCGAGTAACTCAAATGTCTTTAAAGTCTTTAATAATGATGTCTCTTGTTTTGCAGGATTCCGGCGATGGCGGATGACGGGCTGAAGTGAGTTGAAGATGGAGCCCGTGTGAGGAATAGAAGCGCCTGGAAGCACGTAAGTAAGCGCTTGTTGCCAGCTTCACGATGCGCTCTAACTGTCTTTTTATTTTGCAGGTACAAGTTCGGAGCGGCTGCAGGGTGCCGGAATACCCACTGGGTTAGATGTGGAAAGGAGTATTGGCACGTGAGTATTAAAGTTCCCCAATGTCTTTAAACGCACCTTGTTTTGTCTTTCAGATGCGGGATGCAGCGCCGACGGCCTCCGGAGCGTGCGAAGAGTTGGTAAGCTTTTGTCTTTCAGATGCCGGAATGCAGTGTGAAGACCTCCGGAGCGCACGAAGAGTAGGTAAGCCTTTGCCTTTCAGATGCCGGAATGCTAACCTGTTCTTTCTTGTCTTTATAGGTGTTGCTGAAGACTGGATTCAGGATGGTAAGCCTTTTTCCTTAGGCCCAGGACCGGATGCAGAAGACACGATGAGCGTTCTGCTGCAGAGGGTGCAGAATAACGCAAAGCAAGATTCATCCACCGGGTGTGGTTTAAATAGCCTCCTGTAGTGCTTAGATGTCTCCTTCCACAGCCACGCCTAGGTAAGAAAAGAGTTCCTGGTAAGAAAAGAGTTCCTGCCTTCCAGAAGAGTTCCAGTGTTCTGAATCTAGGGAGTGGCTCCAGCCCCACCCAACAGGAAAAGTAGTTCCAAACAGAAGAGGATCAGAGGCTCAACTGGCAGGCAAGTAAGCAGCATGGTCTGCTGCAGGTAAGTCCACCCAAGCATTATGAGCCCGGCGCTTCCAGCGCTGGGACTGGGCATATTTATGAGCCTGGTGCCACTGGCGCCAGGACTGGGTCCAAAAGGTCCCAATTGGGACTGGTTGGCACTCGGAACCTGGGTTATGGATCTGCTTCCAAGGGAGTTGGGAAAACCCTGACCTTTTGGAAGCAGAGATCATGACAGTACCCCCCCTCAAGGCCCCTCCCAAACCGGGCTTCTCCGGGGGTTTTGGCTTGTCAGGAAATGTTCGGTGAAATCTTTTGATTAGGCGAGGAGCGTGGACATATTCAGCAGGTTCCCAGGATCTCTCTTGGGGGCCGTAGCCTTTCCAGTCAATTAGGTAGAATAGTTTAGATTTGGAGATCTTGGAGTCCAGAATGCTTTTGACTTCAAACTCGAGTTCTCCATCAACTAGGATAGGTTTTGGAGATTTGGTTAGTCGGGTTTGAGGTTGCACGGGTTTTAATAGAGAGACGTGGAAGACCGGATGTATCTTCATGTGCGAGGGCAAGTCCAACTTGACCGCTACTGGATTTACTATGGTAGTGATGGAATAGGGACCAAGGTATTTTGGGTTGAATGTGCGTGGCCCTTTTAGAGATAAATATTTGGTGGATAACCAGACTTGATCCCCTACTTGATAGTGAGGGGCTTCCTTCCGATGTTGATCTGCTCCTTTCTTGTATTGTTCTTTAGCCCTTTGAAGGTGAGAAACAGCTTCCTTAAAGGCTTGGGTGATTGTAGAATGCAGGTAGTCTACTGCTGGTGTTTCAAGATCTTGGAGGGGATCCAACTCCGAGGTTCGAGGGTGACTGCCGTACAAAAGAAAAAACGGGGTTTTCCCAGTTCCCGAATGGACAGAGTTATTGTAGGCATATTCGGCTATCCAAAGGATATCTTTCCAAGTTTTTTCAGTTTGTTGCAGCATGCAGCGTAAATACTGTTCCAGAGTTTGATTGGTCCTCTCGGTTTGTCCATCGGTCTGAGGGTGGTGACTGGTCGATAGTCTCACATCAATTTGAGCCGACCGACAGCAACTTCGCCAAAAATGAGAAATAAATTGACTACCTCGATCCGAAATTAGAACCGAAGGAAAACCGTGCAGTCGGACGATGTTTTCGAGAAATTCTCGGGCCAGAGTTGCTGCTGTTGGCAAGCCTTTGAGCGGAATGAAATGCGCCATCTTGGAGAATAAGTCCACGATTACTAGAATCGTATTGTATCCGGAGCATGGAGGTAGATCGGTGATGAAGTCCATAGAAAGCGTTTGCCAAGGGCGAGGTGGGATGTCAATAGGGCGTAAGAGGCCTGCTGGTCTTTCCTTTTGACTCTTGTTTTGGGCGCATACTCCACAGGACATTATAAAGTCTCTGATATCTTTTTTCCAAGACGGCCACCAGAAGTAGCGCTTGATCTTTTCTGAGGTCTTGGCTATACCGGGATGACCTTCCATTAAAGAGTCGTGATAACAAGAGATTACTTTTTTCTGTAAATCTGTGCTGGGTAGGTATAATCGTTCTTGGAAATACAATAAGTTGTCCTTTACTGCAAAGTCCTTTCCCTGCAGATGCCAATTCTGTATGTCTGCTGGAGTTACAAGTTGCCTGGCTTTATCCTTAACTTCCTCTATGGATTCTGTGGCGATTACACCCAGAATTCTTTGTTCGGGAATGATTGGTACCGGTTTAGGGTTGATCAAGTGTTCTTCCACTCCCATCCGAGAAAGGGCATCAGCTTTACCGTTCTTTGTACCAGGTCGATAGGTAATTATGAAGTCAAACTCGGCAAAGAATAATGCCCAACGGAGTTGTCTAGAGGATTGGGCTTTTGCGGTTTTCAAATATTGCAGGTTTCGGTGATCCGTAATCACAGTAACGGTGTGTCGGGCCCCCAGCAGATAATGCCGCCAAGCCTTAAAGGCAGACTTGATAGCCAGAAGTTCCTTGTCAGTAATCGTGTAATTGATTTCAGGAGGCGAGAATTTGCGGGACCAAAATGCCACGGGATGCAACTGATTGGTTACCGGGTCCTTTTGTGATAGAACTGCCCCCATGGCAAGGCTTGAAGCATCAGTTTCCACGATGTAGGGGAGTTCGGGGCGAGGGTGTTTTAAGATTGGTGCAGAGATAAATTTAGTCTTCAAATCCTGGAAAGCTTGTTCCGCCTCGGTAGACCATTCAAAACGTTTGTTTTTCTTTAACAAGGCAGTGATGGGCTGGACTATTCGAGAGAACTCGGGGATAAACCTGCTGTAAAAGTTAGCGAAGCCTAACATGCTTTGCACACCTTTTACGGAGGATGGTGATGGCCATTTGAGAACTGCATCGACCTTCTTTGAATCCATACGCACTCCGCCAGGTGATAATATGAATCCCAAGAATTCAACTTCAGTCACGTTGAAAACACATTTTTCCAACTTAGCGAAAAGTTTGTGTTGACGCAATCTTTCGAGGACCATTTTCACGTGTTTCCGATGTTCAGATTCCGATGAAGAATAAACGAGAATGTCGTCAATGTAAACAACAACACACACATCTATGAGTTCTCTGAGGACATCGTTCATAAAATATTGAAAGGCGGCCGGGGCATTGCAAAGTCCGAAGGGCATGACCTGATATTCAAATAGCCCATACTTGGTGCGGAAGGCCGTCTTCCATTCATCGCCCTCTTTTACTCGTACCAAGTGGTAAGCTCCTCTAAGATCCAGCTTTGTATATATGCATGCTTTTCTGACTTGGTCCAGGAGTTCAGGGATCAAAGGTAACGGATATCTATTCTTAACGGTGATCTGGTTCAGGGAGCGATAATCGATACAAGTTCTAAGGTCTCCTTCCTTTTTTGGAACGAAGAACAAAGCTGAAGAAGCAGGGGACTTGGAACGACGAATAAACCCATTTGCCATGTATTGATCCAGGTATTGTCGAAGGTGAAGGTTCTCAGGCTCGGTGAGGGCATAAATTGTACTACAAGGAGGAGTAGATCCAGGTATCAGGTCTATCTGGCAGTCATAAGACCTATGAGGAGGTAGAGAGTTAGCCTGATCCTTCCGGAAAACATCTTGGTATTCTAGGTATTCGGGAGGTAACTGGGGAGTCTCTGAAGAAATTGCTGCCAGTGCAACACCAGGTGGAGGGTGACAAGTAGAGACACATTCTGGAAACTGGACCGTTCTTGCTCGCCAATCGATCAGAGGATTGTGTTTCTCTAACCACGGTATTCCTAGAATAATCTGGAACTGAGGGGCCTTGATCACATCGAACACGATCTTCTCATGGTGTCCATCTTGACTTACTAGCGTCACCTCTTGAGTGGTATGCGTTACTGGCCCGGAGGCTATCTCCGTACCATCCACCGTAGTAATGACGTCCTTTACAGCCTTGGGACAAAGAGTTAGATTCATCCTCAAAACCATTTCATGATCCACATAATTGCCGATGGCACCGCTGTCGACGTAAGCTTCAATTGCATGTAATCGATCTGGATTATCAGGGCTAATGAGGACCATAGGTATCACGAAATGCGAGGTCACGGAACTGGTTTTCACGCTCGGCAAGAGGACCTCTATTCTTGTCGGGCGAGGTCGTTTCCCTGCTCAGAGTTTGTAACTGTGGTAACTGCAGCTCCTACTGCCTTCTTGGCAGGTTTCACCGGACAGTCTCGAAGAAAGTGCCCTGAGTTTCCGCAATATAGGCATAATTGCAACTGTTTTCTCCTTTCCCGCTCCCTTTGTGTTAGAGGGCCTTTCAGACCCCCTATTTGCATGGGTTCCCCGGAGTCTACTCCTTTGGAAGGAGTTGGCGGTTTGGAAAATACTCGAGCCTCAAACTTGGAACGATCGGCCTTCCTGTTCTGCAGTCTGTGATCTATTTGAACGACCAAGTCTATATAATCCGAACAGTCTTGTGGGGGATTCACTACTTGGGCTAAAACGTCTTTGAGCTCTCCACGTAGACCTCTATAAAACAGCGTAATCCTTTTGTCCTCAGGCCATTGAGTTTCCACTATCAGTCTGTTGAAAGATGCAATATAAGCCAAAAGGTCTTGATTACCCTGTCGCAACGAAAGAAGCTCATTGTCCAAGGCCTGCCCCTGTGCATGTCTTGCGAACAGTTTTTCCATACTAAGCTGAAAGGCTTGAAAATCATGGAGAACCGGATCATCTTGATTAACTAGAGGGATCGACCAGTCTGCCGCATTGCCACTAAGGTACGAAAGTACAAAAGCTACTTTAGCTTGATCAGTTGGAAAGGCTGCTGGCCGGCATAAGAAGTGCAACCGGCACTGATTGATAAATACTGCAAACCTCTTTGGGTCACCAGAAAATCGTTCGGGCGGAGCCAGAGGTACATTCCCAGGTAGGTTGATCTGCACTGGATTCATAGAGGATGTTGAAGGAAGATTTGCCCCTGATGCGGGTAGCGGGGTCTGTCCGGCTTGTGACTGTAGCAATTGTCTAGCAAGATCATCTGTTCTCTCCTTGGAAATAATTAGTTCCCTTCTTAGAGCATTTGTTTCCTGACGAGCTGCATGCACTTCTGCCCTTAGTTCCCCAAGTAACCGGGCTAGGTGGTCAGTATCCGAGGTTTCCATAGCGCCTGGGCGAGAGTTTTGCGGTAGGCTTTGCGTTCTGTAACGCTCACCTGATTCTCGCAGAGGTGCCGGTCTTGACTGGGCGACTACCGTATCTTCAAAGGTGATGTGCAGCACCCGGTTGGCTCTTTGGGCTGGACCTCTGTGCACTGTATGCCTGACGTGTAGAGAAAGATGTCTGCAGATAGAAAATATGGGGTTAATGAACTGGGGTTATTGGGGTGTCCCTATCTCTTTCCTCTTCTCCTCTCCTGTAGACCCCCAAAGGTTAACGCTCTCACCTTAGATAAGTGAATGCCGAGCTCTCCATCTGCCTCGGGGCAGGGTGCTGTAACCAGTTTCTTCACTGGATAGGTAGCGCAGGCCTCTTGACTTCAGAGGACTGCTGTCCGTCGTTTACTGCACGAACGGTAAGTTTCGAGTAACTCAAATGTCTTTAAAGTCTTTAATAATGATGTCTCTTGTTTTGCAGGATTCCGGCGATGGCGGATGACGGGCTGAAGTGAGTTGAAGATGGAGCCCGTGTGAGGAAGAGAAGCGCCTGGAAGCACGTAAGTAAGCGCTTGTTGCCAGCTTCACGATGCGCTCTAACTGTCTTTTTATTTTGCAGGTGCAAGTTCGGAGCGGCTGCAGGGTGCCGGAATACCCACTGGGTTAGATGTGGAAAGGAGTATTGGCACGTGAGTATTAAAGTTCCCCAATGTCTTTAAACGCACCTTGTTTTGTCTTTCAGATGCGGGATGCAGCGCCGACGGCCTCCGGAGCGTGCGAAGAGTTGGTAAGCTTTTGTCTTTCAGATGCCGGAATGCAGTGTGAAGACCTCCGGAGCGCACGAAGAGTAGGTAAGCCTTTGCCTTTCAGATGCCGGAATGCTAACCTGTTCTTTCTTGTCTTTATAGGTGTTGCTGAAGACTGGATTCAGGATGGTAAGCCTTTTTCCTTAGGCCCAGGACCGGATGCAGAAGACACGATGAGCGTTCTGCTGCAGAGGGTGCAGAATAACGCAAAGCAAGATTCATCCACCGGGTGTGGTTTAAATAGCCTCCTGTAGTGCTTAGATGTCTCCTTCCACAGCCACGCCTAGGTAAGAAAAGAGTTCCTGGTAAGAAAAGAGTTCCTGCCTTCCAGAAGAGTTCCAGTGTTCTGAATCTAGGGAGTGGCTCCAGCCCCACCCAACAGGAAAAGTAGTTCCAAACAGAAGAGGATCAGAGGCTCAACTGGCAGGCAAGTAAGCAGCATGGTCTGCTGCAGGTAAGTCCACCCAAGCATTATGAGCCCGGCGCTTCCAGCGCTGGGACTGGGCATATTTATGAGCCTGGTGCCACTGGCGCCAGGACTGGGTCCAAAAGGTCCCAATTGGGACTGGTTGGCACTCGGAACCTGGGTTATGGATCTGCTTCCAAGGGAGTTGGGAAAACCCTGACCTTTTGGAAGCAGAGATCATGACAGTACCCCCCCTCAAGGCCCCTCCCAAACCGGGCTTCTCCGGGGGTTTTGGCTTGTCAGGAAATGTTCGGTGAAATCTTTTGATTAGGCGAGGAGCGTGGACATATTCAGCAGGTTCCCAGGATCTCTCTTGGGGGCCGTAGCCTTTCCAGTCAATTAGGTAGAATAGTTTAGATTTGGAGATCTTGGAGTCCAGAATGCTTTTGACTTCAAACTCGAGTTCTCCATCAACTAGGATAGGTTTTGGAGATTTGGTTAGTCGGGTTTGAGGTTGCACGGGTTTTAATAGAGAGACGTGGAAGACCGGATGTATCTTCATGTGCGAGGGCAAGTCCAACTTGACCGCTACTGGATTTACTATGGTAGTGATGGAATAGGGACCAAGGTATTTTGGGTTGAATGTGCGTGGCCCTTTTAGAGATAAATATTTGGTGGATAACCAGACTTGATCCCCTACTTGATAGTGAGGGGCTTCCTTCCGATGTTGATCTGCTCCTTTCTTGTATTGTTCTTTAGCCCTTTGAAGGTGAGAAACAGCTTCCTTAAAGGCTTGGGTGATTGTAGAATGCAGGTAGTCTACTGCTGGTGTTTCAAGATCTTGGAGGGGATCCAACTCCGAGGTTCGAGGGTGACTGCCGTACAAAAGAAAAAACGGGGTTTTCCCAGTTCCCGAATGGACAGAGTTATTGTAGGCATATTCGGCTATCCAAAGGATATCTTTCCAAGTTTTTTCAGTTTGTTGCAGCATGCAGCGTAAATACTGTTCCAGAGTTTGATTGGTCCTCTCGGTTTGTCCATCGGTCTGAGGGTGGTGACTGGTCGATAGTCTCACATCAATTTGAGCCGACCGACAGCAACTTCGCCAAAAATGAGAAATAAATTGACTACCTCGATCCGAAATTAGAACCGAAGGAAAACCGTGCAGTCGGACGATGTTTTCGAGAAATTCTCGGGCCAGAGTTGCTGCTGTTGGCAAGCCTTTGAGCGGAATGAAATGCGCCATCTTGGAGAATAAGTCCACGATTACTAGAATCGTATTGTATCCGGAGCATGGAGGTAGATCGGTGATGAAGTCCATAGAAAGCGTTTGCCAAGGGCGAGGTGGGATGTCAATAGGGCGTAAGAGGCCTGCTGGTCTTTCCTTTTGACTCTTGTTTTGGGCGCATACTCCACAGGACATTATAAAGTCTCTGATATCTTTTTTCCAAGACGGCCACCAGAAGTAGCGCTTGATCTTTTCTGAGGTCTTGGCTATACCGGGATGACCTTCCATTAAAGAGTCGTGATAACAAGAGATTACTTTTTTCTGTAAATCTGTGCTGGGTAGGTATAATCGTTCTTGGAAATACAATAAGTTGTCCTTTACTGCAAAGTCCTTTCCCTGCAGATGCCAATTCTGTATGTCTGCTGGAGTTACAAGTTGCCTGGCTTTATCCTTAACTTCCTCTATGGATTCTGTGGCGATTACACCCAGAATTCTTTGTTCGGGAATGATTGGTACCGGTTTAGGGTTGATCAAGTGTTCTTCCACTCCCATCCGAGAAAGGGCATCAGCTTTACCGTTCTTTGTACCAGGTCGATAGGTAATTATGAAGTCAAACTCGGCAAAGAATAATGCCCAACGGAGTTGTCTAGAGGATTGGGCTTTTGCGGTTTTCAAATATTGCAGGTTTCGGTGATCCGTAATCACAGTAACGGTGTGTCGGGCCCCCAGCAGATAATGCCGCCAAGCCTTAAAGGCAGACTTGATAGCCAGAAGTTCCTTGTCAGTAATCGTGTAATTGATTTCAGGAGGCGAGAATTTGCGGGACCAAAATGCCACGGGATGCAACTGATTGGTTACCGGGTCCTTTTGTGATAGAACTGCCCCCATGGCAAGGCTTGAAGCATCAGTTTCCACGATGTAGGGGAGTTCGGGGCGAGGGTGTTTTAAGATTGGTGCAGAGATAAATTTAGTCTTCAAATCCTGGAAAGCTTGTTCCGCCTCGGTAGACCATTCAAAACGTTTGTTTTTCTTTAACAAGGCAGTGATGGGCTGGACTATTCGAGAGAACTCGGGGATAAACCTGCTGTAAAAGTTAGCGAAGCCTAACATGCTTTGCACACCTTTTACGGAGGATGGTGATGGCCATTTGAGAACTGCATCGACCTTCTTTGAATCCATACGCACTCCGCCAGGTGATAATATGAATCCCAAGAATTCAACTTCAGTCACGTTGAAAACACATTTTTCCAACTTAGCGAAAAGTTTGTGTTGACGCAATCTTTCGAGGACCATTTTCACGTGTTTCCGATGTTCAGATTCCGATGAAGAATAAACGAGAATGTCGTCAATGTAAACAACAACACACACATCTATGAGTTCTCTGAGGACATCGTTCATAAAATATTGAAAGGCGGCCGGGGCATTGCAAAGTCCGAAGGGCATGACCTGATATTCAAATAGCCCATACTTGGTGCGGAAGGCCGTCTTCCATTCATCGCCCTCTTTTACTCGTACCAAGTGGTAAGCTCCTCTAAGATCCAGCTTTGTATATATGCATGCTTTTCTGACTTGGTCCAGGAGTTCAGGGATCAAAGGTAACGGATATCTATTCTTAACGGTGATCTGGTTCAGGGAGCGATAATCGATACAAGTTCTAAGGTCTCCTTCCTTTTTTGGAACGAAGAACAAAGCTGAAGAAGCAGGGGACTTGGAACGACGAATAAACCCATTTGCCAGGTATTGATCCAGGTATTGTCGAAGGTGAAGGTTCTCAGGCTCGGTGAGGGCATAAATTGTACTACAAGGAGGAGTAGATCCAGGTATCAGGTCTATCTGGCAGTCATAAGACCTATGAGGAGGTAGAGAGTTAGCCTGATCCTTCCGGAAAACATCTTGGTATTCTAGGTATTCGGGAGGTAACTGGGGAGTCTCTGAAGAAATTGCTGCCAGTGCAACACCAGGTGGAGGGTGACAAGTAGAGACACATTCTGGAAACTGGACCGTTCTTGCTCGCCAATCGATCAGAGGATTGTGTTTCTCTAACCACGGTATTCCTAGAATAATCTGGAACTGAGGGGCCTTGATCACATCGAACACGATCTTCTCATGGTGTCCATCTTGACTTACTAGCGTCACCTCTTGAGTGGTATGCGTTACTGGCCCGGAGGCTATCTCCGTACCATCCACCGTAGTAATGACGTCCTTTACAGCCTTGGGACAAAGAGTTAGATTCATCCTCAAAACCATTTCATGATCCACATAATTGCCGATGGCACCGCTGTCGACGTAAGCTTCAATTGCATGTAATCGATCTGGATTATCAGGGCTAATGAGGACCATAGGTATCACGAAATGCGAGGTCACGGAACTGGTTTTCACGCTCGGCAAGAGGACCTCTATTCTTGTCGGGCGAGGTCGTTTCCCTGCTCAGAGTTTGTAACTGTGGTAACTGCAGCTCCTACTGCCTTCTTGGCAGGTTTCACCGGACAGTCTCGAAGAAAGTGCCCTGAGTTTCCGCAATATAGGCATAATTGCAACTGTTTTCTCCTTTCCCGCTCCCTTTGTGTTAGAGGGCCTTTCAGACCCCCTATTTGCATGGGTTCCCCGGAGTCTACTCCTTTGGAAGGAGTTGGCGGTTTGGAAAATACTCGAGCCTCAAACTTGGAACGATCGGCCTTCCTGTTCTGCAGTCTGTGATCTATTTGAACGACCAAGTCTATATAATCCGAACAGTCTTGTGGGGGATTCACTACTTGGGCTAAAACGTCTTTGAGCTCTCCACGTAGACCTCTATAAAACAGCGTAATCCTTTTGTCCTCAGGCCATTGAGTTTCCACTATCAGTCTGTTGAAAGATGCAATATAAGCCAAAAGGTCTTGATTACCCTGTCGCAACGAAAGAAGCTCATTGTCCAAGGCCTGCCCCTGTGCATGTCTTGCGAACAGTTTTTCCATACTAAGCTGAAAGGCTTGAAAATCATGGAGAACCGGATCATCTTGATTAACTAGAGGGATCGACCAGTCTGCCGCATTGCCACTAAGGTACGAAAGTACAAAAGCTACTTTAGCTTGATCAGTTGGAAAGGCTGCTGGCCGGCATAAGAAGTGCAACCGGCACTGATTGATAAATACTGCAAACCTCTTTGGGTCACCAGAAAATCGTTCGGGCGGAGCCAGAGGTACATTCCCAGGTAGGTTGATCTGCACTGGATTCATAGAGGATGTTGAAGGAAGATTTGCCCCTGATGCGGGTAGCGGGGTCTGTCCGGCTTGTGACTGTAGCAATTGTCTAGCAAGATCATCTGTTCTCTCCTTGGAAATAATTAGTTCCCTTCTTAGAGCATTCGTTTCCTGACGAGCTGCATGCACTTCTGCCCTTAGTTCCCCAAGTAACCGGGCTAGGTGGTCAGTATCCGAGGTTTCCATAGCGCCTGGGCGAGAGTTTTGCGGTAGGCTTTGCGTTCTGTAACGCTCACCTGATTCTCGCAGAGGTGCCGGTCTTGACTGGGCGACTACCGTATCTTCAAAGGTGATGTGCAGCACCCGGTTGGCTCTTTGGGCTGGACCTCTGTGCACTGTATGCCTGACGTGTAGAGAAAGATGTCTGCAGATAGAAAATATGGGGTTAATGAACTGGGGTTATTGGGGTGTCCCTATCTCTTTCCTCTTCTCCTCTCCTGTAGACCCCCAAAGGTTAACGCTCTCACCTTAGATAAGTGAATGCCGAGCTCTCCATCTGCCTCGGGGCAGGGTGCTGTAACCAGTTTCTTCACTGGATAGGTAGCGCAGGCCTCTTGACTTCAGAGGACTGCTGTCCGTCGTTTACTGCACGAACGGTAAGTTTCGAGTAACTCAAATGTCTTTAAAGTCTTTAATAATGATGTCTCTTGTTTTGCAGGATTCCGGCGATGGCGGATGACGGGCTGAAGTGAGTTGAAGATGGAGCCCGTGTGAGGAAGAGAAGCGCCTGGAAGCACGTAAGTAAGCGCTTGTTGCCAGCTTCACGATGCGCTCTAACTGTCTTTTTATTTTGCAGGTGCAAGTTCGGAGCGGCTGCAGGGTGCCGGAATACCCACTGGGTTAGATGTGGAAAGGAGTATTGGCACGTGAGTATTAAAGTTCCCCAATGTCTTTAAACGCACCTTGTTTTGTCTTTCAGATGCGGGATGCAGCGCCGACGGCCTCCGGAGCGTGCGAAGAGTTGGTAAGCTTTTGTCTTTCAGATGCCGGAATGCAGTGTGAAGACCTCCGGAGCGCACGAAGAGTAGGTAAGCCTTTGCCTTTCAGATGCCGGAATGCTAACCTGTTCTTTCTTGTCTTTATAGGTGTTGCTGAAGACTGGATTCAGGATGGTAAGCCTTTTTCCTTAGGCCCAGGACCGGATGCAGAAGACACGATGAGCGTTCTGCTGCAGAGGGTGCAGAATAACGCAAAGCAAGATTCATCCACCGGGTGTGGTTTAAATAGCCTCCTGTAGTGCTTAGATGTCTCCTTCCACAGCCACGCCTAGGTAAGAAAAGAGTTCCTGGTAAGAAAAGAGTTCCTGCCTTCCAGAAGAGTTCCAGTGTTCTGAATCTAGGGAGTGGCTCCAGCCCCACCCAACAGGAAAAGTAGTTCCAAACAGAAGAGGATCAGAGGCTCAACTGGCAGGCAAGTAAGCAGCATGGTCTGCTGCAGGTAAGTCCACCCAAGCATTATGAGCCCGGCGCTTCCAGCGCTGGGACTGGGCATATTTATGAGCCTGGTGCCACTGGCGCCAGGACTGGGTCCAAAAGGTCCCAATTGGGACTGGTTGGCACTCGGAACCTGGGTTATGGATCTGCTTCCAAGGGAGTTGGGAAAACCCTGACCTTTTGGAAGCAGAGATCATGACAGTACCCCCCCTCAAGGCCCCTCCCAAACCGGGCTTCTCCGGGGGTTTTGGCTTGTCAGGAAATGTTCGGTGAAATCTTTTGATTAGGCGAGGAGCGTGGACATATTCAGCAGGTTCCCAGGATCTCTCTTGGGGGCCGTAGCCTTTCCAGTCAATTAGGTAGAATAGTTTAGATTTGGAGATCTTGGAGTCCAGAATGCTTTTGACTTCAAACTCGAGTTCTCCATCAACTAGGATAGGTTTTGGAGATTTGGTTAGTCGGGTTTGAGGTTGCACGGGTTTTAATAGAGAGACGTGGAAGACCGGATGTATCTTCATGTGCGAGGGCAAGTCCAACTTGACCGCTACTGGATTTACTATGGTAGTGATGGAATAGGGACCAAGGTATTTTGGGTTGAATGTGCGTGGCCCTTTTAGAGATAAATATTTGGTGGATAACCAGACTTGATCCCCTACTTGATAGTGAGGGGCTTCCTTCCGATGTTGATCTGCTCCTTTCTTGTATTGTTCTTTAGCCCTTTGAAGGTGAGAAACAGCTTCCTTAAAGGCTTGGGTGATTGTAGAATGCAGGTAGTCTACTGCTGGTGTTTCAAGATCTTGGAGGGGATCCAACTCCGAGGTTCGAGGGTGACTGCCGTACAAAAGAAAAAACGGGGTTTTCCCAGTTCCCGAATGGACAGAGTTATTGTAGGCATATTCGGCTATCCAAAGGATATCTTTCCAAGTTTTTTCAGTTTGTTGCAGCATGCAGCGTAAATACTGTTCCAGAGTTTGATTGGTCCTCTCGGTTTGTCCATCGGTCTGAGGGTGGTGACTGGTCGATAGTCTCACATCAATTTGAGCCGACCGACAGCAACTTCGCCAAAAATGAGAAATAAATTGACTACCTCGATCCGAAATTAGAACCGAAGGAAAACCGTGCAGTCGGACGATGTTTTCGAGAAATTCTCGGGCCAGAGTTGCTGCTGTTGGCAAGCCTTTGAGCGGAATGAAATGCGCCATCTTGGAGAATAAGTCCACGATTACTAGAATCGTATTGTATCCGGAGCATGGAGGTAGATCGGTGATGAAGTCCATAGAAAGCGTTTGCCAAGGGCGAGGTGGGATGTCAATAGGGCGTAAGAGGCCTGCTGGTCTTTCCTTTTGACTCTTGTTTTGGGCGCATACTCCACAGGACATTATAAAGTCTCTGATATCTTTTTTCCAAGACGGCCACCAGAAGTAGCGCTTGATCTTTTCTGAGGTCTTGGCTATACCGGGATGACCTTCCATTAAAGAGTCGTGATAACAAGAGATTACTTTTTTCTGTAAATCTGTGCTGGGTAGGTATAATCGTTCTTGGAAATACAATAAGTTGTCCTTTACTGCAAAGTCCTTTCCCTGCAGATGCCAATTCTGTATGTCTGCTGGAGTTACAAGTTGCCTGGCTTTATCCTTAACTTCCTCTATGGATTCTGTGGCGATTACACCCAGAATTCTTTGTTCGGGAATGATTGGTACCGGTTTAGGGTTGATCAAGTGTTCTTCCACTCCCATCCGAGAAAGGGCATCAGCTTTACCGTTCTTTGTACCAGGTCGATAGGTAATTATGAAGTCAAACTCGGCAAAGAATAATGCCCAACGGAGTTGTCTAGAGGATTGGGCTTTTGCGGTTTTCAAATATTGCAGGTTTCGGTGATCCGTAATCACAGTAACGGTGTGTCGGGCCCCCAGCAGATAATGCCGCCAAGCCTTAAAGGCAGACTTGATAGCCAGAAGTTCCTTGTCAGTAATCGTGTAATTGATTTCAGGAGGCGAGAATTTGCGGGACCAAAATGCCACGGGATGCAACTGATTGGTTACCGGGTCCTTTTGTGATAGAACTGCCCCCATGGCAAGGCTTGAAGCATCAGTTTCCACGATGTAGGGGAGTTCGGGGCGAGGGTGTTTTAAGATTGGTGCAGAGATAAATTTAGTCTTCAAATCCTGGAAAGCTTGTTCCGCCTCGGTAGACCATTCAAAACGTTTGTTTTTCTTTAACAAGGCAGTGATGGGCTGGACTATTCGAGAGAACTCGGGGATAAACCTGCTGTAAAAGTTAGCGAAGCCTAACATGCTTTGCACACCTTTTACGGAGGATGGTGATGGCCATTTGAGAACTGCATCGACCTTCTTTGAATCCATACGCACTCCGCCAGGTGATAATATGAATCCCAAGAATTCAACTTCAGTCACGTTGAAAACACATTTTTCCAACTTAGCGAAAAGTTTGTGTTGACGCAATCTTTCGAGGACCATTTTCACGTGTTTCCGATGTTCAGATTCCGATGAAGAATAAACGAGAATGTCGTCAATGTAAACAACAACACACACATCTATGAGTTCTCTGAGGACATCGTTCATAAAATATTGAAAGGCGGCCGGGGCATTGCAAAGTCCGAAGGGCATGACCTGATATTCAAATAGCCCATACTTGGTGCGGAAGGCCGTCTTCCATTCATCGCCCTCTTTTACTCGTACCAAGTGGTAAGCTCCTCTAAGATCCAGCTTTGTATATATGCATGCTTTTCTGACTTGGTCCAGGAGTTCAGGGATCAAAGGTAACGGATATCTATTCTTAACGGTGATCTGGTTCAGGGAGCGATAATCGATACAAGTTCTAAGGTCTCCTTCCTTTTTTGGAACGAAGAACAAAGCTGAAGAAGCAGGGGACTTGGAACGACGAATAAACCCATTTGCCAGGTATTGATCCAGGTATTGTCGAAGGTGAAGGTTCTCAGGCTCGGTGAGGGCATAAATTGTACTACAAGGAGGAGTAGATCCAGGTATCAGGTCTATCTGGCAGTCATAAGACCTATGAGGAGGTAGAGAGTTAGCCTGATCCTTCCGGAAAACATCTTGGTATTCTAGGTATTCGGGAGGTAACTGGGGAGTCTCTGAAGAAATTGCTGCCAGTGCAACACCAGGTGGAGGGTGACAAGTAGAGACACATTCTGGAAACTGGACCGTTCTTGCTCGCCAATCGATCAGAGGATTGTGTTTCTCTAACCACGGTATTCCTAGAATAATCTGGAACTGAGGGGCCTTGATCACATCGAACACGATCTTCTCATGGTGTCCATCTTGACTTACTAGCGTCACCTCTTGAGTGGTATGCGTTACTGGCCCGGAGGCTATCTCCGTACCATCCACCGTAGTAATGACGTCCTTTACAGCCTTGGGACAAAGAGTTAGATTCATCCTCAAAACCATTTCATGATCCACATAATTGCCGATGGCACCGCTGTCGACGTAAGCTTCAATTGCATGTAATCGATCTGGATTATCAGGGCTAATGAGGACCATAGGTATCACGAAATGCGAGGTCACGGAACTGGTTTTCACGCTCGGCAAGAGGACCTCTATTCTTGTCGGGCGAGGTCGTTTCCCTGCTCAGAGTTTGTAACTGTGGTAACTGCAGCTCCTACTGCCTTCTTGGCAGGTTTCACCGGACAGTCTCGAAGAAAGTGCCCTGAGTTTCCGCAATATAGGCATAATTGCAACTGTTTTCTCCTTTCCCGCTCCCTTTGTGTTAGAGGGCCTTTCAGACCCCCTATTTGCATGGGTTCCCCGGAGTCTACTCCTTTGGAAGGAGTTGGCGGTTTGGAAAATACTCGAGCCTCAAACTTGGAACGATCGGCCTTCCTGTTCTGCAGTCTGTGATCTATTTGAACGACCAAGTCTATATAATCCGAACAGTCTTGTGGGGGATTCACTACTTGGGCTAAAACGTCTTTGAGCTCTCCACGTAGACCTCTATAAAACAGCGTAATCCTTTTGTCCTCAGGCCATTGAGTTTCCACTATCAGTCTGTTGAAAGATGCAATATAAGCCAAAAGGTCTTGATTACCCTGTCGCAACGAAAGAAGCTCATTGTCCAAGGCCTGCCCCTGTGCATGTCTTGCGAACAGTTTTTCCATACTAAGCTGAAAGGCTTGAAAATCATGGAGAACCGGATCATCTTGATTAACTAGAGGGATCGACCAGTCTGCCGCATTGCCACTAAGGTACGAAAGTACAAAAGCTACTTTAGCTTGATCAGTTGGAAAGGCTGCTGGCCGGCATAAGAAGTGCAACCGGCACTGATTGATAAATACTGCAAACCTCTTTGGGTCACCAGAAAATCGTTCGGGCGGAGCCAGAGGTACATTCCCAGGTAGGTTGATCTGCACTGGATTCATAGAGGATGTTGAAGGAAGATTTGCCCCTGATGCGGGTAGCGGGGTCTGTCCGGCTTGTGACTGTAGCAATTGTCTAGCAAGATCATCTGTTCTCTCCTTGGAAATAATTAGTTCCCTTCTTAGAGCATTCGTTTCCTGACGAGCTGCATGCACTTCTGCCCTTAGTTCCCCAAGTAACCGGGCTAGGTGGTCAGTATCCGAGGTTTCCATAGCGCCTGGGCGAGAGTTTTGCGGTAGGCTTTGCGTTCTGTAACGCTCACCTGATTCTCGCAGAGGTGCCGGTCTTGACTGGGCGACTACCGTATCTTCAAAGGTGATGTGCAGCACCCGGTTGGCTCTTTGGGCTGGACCTCTGTGCACTGTATGCCTGACGTGTAGAGAAAGATGTCTGCAGATAGAAAATATGGGGTTAATGAACTGGGGTTATTGGGGTGTCCCTATCTCTTTCCTCTTCTCCTCTCCTGTAGACCCCCAAAGGTTAACGCTCTCACCTTAGATAAGTGAATGCCGAGCTCTCCATCTGCCTCGGGGCAGGGTGCTGTAACCAGTTTCTTCACTGGATAGGTAGCGCAGGCCTCTTGACTTCAGAGGACTGCTGTCCGTCGTTTACTGCACGAACGGTAAGTTTCGAGTAACTCAAATGTCTTTAAAGTCTTTAATAATGATGTCTCTTGTTTTGCAGGATTCCGGCGATGGCGGATGACGGGCTGAAGTGAGTTGAAGATGGAGCCCGTGTGAGGAAGAGAAGCGCCTGGAAGCACGTAAGTAAGCGCTTGTTGCCAGCTTCACGATGCGCTCTAACTGTCTTTTTATTTTGCAGGTGCAAGTTCGGAGCGGCTGCAGGGTGCCGGAATACCCACTGGGTTAGATGTGGAAAGGAGTATTGGCACGTGAGTATTAAAGTTCCCCAATGTCTTTAAACGCACCTTGTTTTGTCTTTCAGATGCGGGATGCAGCGCCGACGGCCTCCGGAGCGTGCGAAGAGTTGGTAAGCTTTTGTCTTTCAGATGCCGGAATGCAGTGTGAAGACCTCCGGAGCGCACGAAGAGTAGGTAAGCCTTTGCCTTTCAGATGCCGGAATGCTAACCTGTTCTTTCTTGTCTTTATAGGTGTTGCTGAAGACTGGATTCAGGATGGTAAGCCTTTTTCCTTAGGCCCAGGACCGGATGCAGAAGACACGATGAGCGTTCTGCTGCAGAGGGTGCAGAATAACGCAAAGCAAGATTCATCCACCGGGTGTGGTTTAAATAGCCTCCTGTAGTGCTTAGATGTCTCCTTCCACAGCCACGCCTAGGTAAGAAAAGAGTTCCTGGTAAGAAAAGAGTTCCTGCCTTCCAGAAGAGTTCCAGTGTTCTGAATCTAGGGAGTGGCTCCAGCCCCACCCAACAGGAAAAGTAGTTCCAAACAGAAGAGGATCAGAGGCTCAACTGGCAGGCAAGTAAGCAGCATGGTCTGCTGCAGGTAAGTCCACCCAAGCATTATGAGCCCGGCGCTTCCAGCGCTGGGACTGGGCATATTTATGAGCCTGGTGCCACTGGCGCCAGGACTGGGTCCAAAAGGTCCCAATTGGGACTGGTTGGCACTCGGAACCTGGGTTATGGATCTGCTTCCAAGGGAGTTGGGAAAACCCTGACCTTTTGGAAGCAGAGATCATGACAGTACCCCCCCTCAAGGCCCCTCCCAAACCGGGCTTCTCCGGGGGTTTTGGCTTGTCAGGAAATGTTCGGTGAAATCTTTTGATTAGGCGAGGAGCGTGGACATATTCAGCAGGTTCCCAGGATCTCTCTTGGGGGCCGTAGCCTTTCCAGTCAATTAGGTAGAATAGTTTAGATTTGGAGATCTTGGAGTCCAGAATGCTTTTGACTTCAAACTCGAGTTCTCCATCAACTAGGATAGGTTTTGGAGATTTGGTTAGTCGGGTTTGAGGTTGCACGGGTTTTAATAGAGAGACGTGGAAGACCGGATGTATCTTCATGTGCGAGGGCAAGTCCAACTTGACCGCTACTGGATTTACTATGGTAGTGATGGAATAGGGACCAAGGTATTTTGGGTTGAATGTGCGTGGCCCTTTTAGAGATAAATATTTGGTGGATAACCAGACTTGATCCCCTACTTGATAGTGAGGGGCTTCCTTCCGATGTTGATCTGCTCCTTTCTTGTATTGTTCTTTAGCCCTTTGAAGGTGAGAAACAGCTTCCTTAAAGGCTTGGGTGATTGTAGAATGCAGGTAGTCTACTGCTGGTGTTTCAAGATCTTGGAGGGGATCCAACTCCGAGGTTCGAGGGTGACTGCCGTACAAAAGAAAAAACGGGGTTTTCCCAGTTCCCGAATGGACAGAGTTATTGTAGGCATATTCGGCTATCCAAAGGATATCTTTCCAAGTTTTTTCAGTTTGTTGCAGCATGCAGCGTAAATACTGTTCCAGAGTTTGATTGGTCCTCTCGGTTTGTCCATCGGTCTGAGGGTGGTGACTGGTCGATAGTCTCACATCAATTTGAGCCGACCGACAGCAACTTCGCCAAAAATGAGAAATAAATTGACTACCTCGATCCGAAATTAGAACCGAAGGAAAACCGTGCAGTCGGACGATGTTTTCGAGAAATTCTCGGGCCAGAGTTGCTGCTGTTGGCAAGCCTTTGAGCGGAATGAAATGCGCCATCTTGGAGAATAAGTCCACGATTACTAGAATCGTATTGTATCCGGAGCATGGAGGTAGATCGGTGATGAAGTCCATAGAAAGCGTTTGCCAAGGGCGAGGTGGGATGTCAATAGGGCGTAAGAGGCCTGCTGGTCTTTCCTTTTGACTCTTGTTTTGGGCGCATACTCCACAGGACATTATAAAGTCTCTGATATCTTTTTTCCAAGACGGCCACCAGAAGTAGCGCTTGATCTTTTCTGAGGTCTTGGCTATACCGGGATGACCTTCCATTAAAGAGTCGTGATAACAAGAGATTACTTTTTTCTGTAAATCTGTGCTGGGTAGGTATAATCGTTCTTGGAAATACAATAAGTTGTCCTTTACTGCAAAGTCCTTTCCCTGCAGATGCCAATTCTGTATGTCTGCTGGAGTTACAAGTTGCCTGGCTTTATCCTTAACTTCCTCTATGGATTCTGTGGCGATTACACCCAGAATTCTTTGTTCGGGAATGATTGGTACCGGTTTAGGGTTGATCAAGTGTTCTTCCACTCCCATCCGAGAAAGGGCATCAGCTTTACCGTTCTTTGTACCAGGTCGATAGGTAATTATGAAGTCAAACTCGGCAAAGAATAATGCCCAACGGAGTTGTCTAGAGGATTGGGCTTTTGCGGTTTTCAAATATTGCAGGTTTCGGTGATCCGTAATCACAGTAACGGTGTGTCGGGCCCCCAGCAGATAATGCCGCCAAGCCTTAAAGGCAGACTTGATAGCCAGAAGTTCCTTGTCAGTAATCGTGTAATTGATTTCAGGAGGCGAGAATTTGCGGGACCAAAATGCCACAGGATGCAACTGATTGGTTACCGGGTCCTTTTGTGATAGAACTGCCCCCATGGCAAGGCTTGAAGCATCAGTTTCCACGATGTAGGGGAGTTCGGGGCGAGGGTGTTTTAAGATTGGTGCAGAGATAAATTTAGTCTTCAAATCCTGGAAAGCTTGTTCCGCCTCGGTAGACCATTCAAAACGTTTGTTTTTCTTTAACAAGGCAGTGATGGGCTGGACTATTCGAGAGAACTCGGGGATAAACCTGCTGTAAAAGTTAGCGAAGCCTAACATGCTTTGCACACCTTTTACGGAGGATGGTGATGGCCATTTGAGAACTGCATCGACCTTCTTTGAATCCATACGCACTCCGCCAGGTGATAATATGAATCCCAAGAATTCAACTTCAGTCACGTTGAAAACACATTTTTCCAACTTAGCGAAAAGTTTGTGTTGACGCAATCTTTCGAGGACCATTTTCACGTGTTTCCGATGTTCAGATTCCGATGAAGAATAAACGAGAATGTCGTCAATGTAAACAACAACACACACATCTATGAGTTCTCTGAGGACATCGTTCATAAAATATTGAAAGGCGGCCGGGGCATTGCAAAGTCCGAAGGGCATGACCTGATATTCAAATAGCCCATACTTGGTGCGGAAGGCCGTCTTCCATTCATCGCCCTCTTTTACTCGTACCAAGTGGTAAGCTCCTCTAAGATCCAGCTTTGTATATATGCATGCTTTTCTGACTTGGTCCAGGAGTTCAGGGATCAAAGGTAACGGATATCTATTCTTAACGGTGATCTGGTTCAGGGAGCGATAATCGATACAAGTTCTAAGGTCTCCTTCCTTTTTTGGAACGAAGAACAAAGCTGAAGAAGCAGGGGACTTGGAACGACGAATAAACCCATTTGCCAGGTATTGATCCAGGTATTGTCGAAGGTGAAGGTTCTCAGGCTCGGTGAGGGCATAAATTGTACTACAAGGAGGAGTAGATCCAGGTATCAGGTCTATCTGGCAGTCATAAGACCTATGAGGAGGTAGAGAGTTAGCCTGATCCTTCCGGAAAACATCTTGGTATTCTAGGTATTCGGGAGGTAACTGGGGAGTCTCTGAAGAAATTGCTGCCAGTGCAACACCAGGTGGAGGGTGACAAGTAGAGACACATTCTGGAAACTGGACCGTTCTTGCTCGCCAATCGATCAGAGGATTGTGTTTCTCTAACCACGGTATTCCTAGAATAATCTGGAACTGAGGGGCCTTGATCACATCGAACACGATCTTCTCATGGTGTCCATCTTGACTTACTAGCGTCACCTCTTGAGTGGTATGCGTTACTGGCCCGGAGGCTATCTCCGTACCATCCACCGTAGTAATGACGTCCTTTACAGCCTTGGGACAAAGAGTTAGATTCATCCTCAAAACCATTTCATGATCCACATAATTGCCGATGGCACCGCTGTCGACGTAAGCTTCAATTGCATGTAATCGATCTGGATTATCAGGGCTAATGAGGACCATAGGTATCACGAAATGCGAGGTCACGGAACTGGTTTTCACGCTCGGCAAGAGGACCTCTATTCTTGTCGGGCGAGGTCGTTTCCCTGCTCAGAGTTTGTAACTGTGGTAACTGCAGCTCCTACTGCCTTCTTGGCAGGTTTCACCGGACAGTCTCGAAGAAAGTGCCCTGAGTTTCCGCAATATAGGCATAATTGCAACTGTTTTCTCCTTTCCCGCTCCCTTTGTGTTAGAGGGCCTTTCAGACCCCCTATTTGCATGGGTTCCCCGGAGTCTACTCCTTTGGAAGGAGTTGGCGGTTTGGAAAATACTCGAGCCTCAAACTTGGAACGATCGGCCTTCCTGTTCTGCAGTCTGTGATCTATTTGAACGACCAAGTCTATATAATCCGAACAGTCTTGTGGGGGATTCACTACTTGGGCTAAAACGTCTTTGAGCTCTCCACGTAGACCTCTATAAAACAGCGTAATCCTTTTGTCCTCAGGCCATTGAGTTTCCACTATCAGTCTGTTGAAAGATGCAATATAAGCCAAAAGGTCTTGATTACCCTGTCGCAACGAAAGAAGCTCATTGTCCAAGGCCTGCCCCTGTGCATGTCTTGCGAACAGTTTTTCCATACTAAGCTGAAAGGCTTGAAAATCATGGAGAACCGGATCATCTTGATTAACTAGAGGGATCGACCAGTCTGCCGCATTGCCACTAAGGTACGAAAGTACAAAAGCTACTTTAGCTTGATCAGTTGGAAAGGCTGCTGGCCGGCATAAGAAGTGCAACCGGCACTGATTGATAAATACTGCAAACCTCTTTGGGTCACCAGAAAATCGTTCGGGCGGAGCCAGAGGTACATTCCCAGGTAGGTTGATCTGCACTGGATTCATAGAGGATGTTGAAGGAAGATTTGCCCCTGATGCGGGTAGCGGGGTCTGTCCGGCTTGTGACTGTAGCAATTGTCTAGCAAGATCATCTGTTCTCTCCTTGGAAATAATTAGTTCCCTTCTTAGAGCATTCGTTTCCTGACGAGCTGCATGCACTTCTGCCCTTAGTTCCCCAAGTAACCGGGCTAGGTGGTCAGTATCCGAGGTTTCCATAGCGCCTGGGTGAGAGTTTTGCGGTAGGCTTTGCGTTCTGTAACGCTCACCTGATTCTCGCAGAGGTGCCGGTCTTGACTGGGCGACTACCGTATCTTCAAAGGTGATGTGCAGCACCCGGTTGGCTCTTTGGGCTGGACCTCTGTGCACTGTATGCCTGACGTGTAGAGAAAGATGTCTGCAGATAGAAAATATGGGGTTAATGAACTGGGGTTATTGGGGTGTCCCTATCTCTTTCCTCTTCTCCTCTCCTGTAGACCCCCAAAGGTTAACGCTCTCACCTTAGATAAGTGAATGCCGAGCTCTCCATCTGCCTCGGGGCAGGGTGCTGTAACCAGTTTCTTCACTGGATAGGTAGCGCAGGCCTCTTGACTTCAGAGGACTGCTGTCCGTCGTTTACTGCACGAACGGTAAGTTTCGAGTAACTCAAATGTCTTTAAAGTCTTTAATAATGATGTCTCTTGTTTTGCAGGATTCCGGCGATGGCGGATGACGGGCTGAAGTGAGTTGAAGATGGAGCCCGTGTGAGGAAGAGAAGCGCCTGGAAGCACGTAAGTAAGCGCTTGTTGCCAGCTTCACGATGCGCTCTAACTGTCTTTTTATTTTGCAGGTGCAAGTTCGGAGCGGCTGCAGGGTGCCGGAATACCCACTGGGTTAGATGTGGAAAGGAGTATTGGCACGTGAGTATTAAAGTTCCCCAATGTCTTTAAACGCACCTTGTTTTGTCTTTCAGATGCGGGATGCAGCGCCGACGGCCTCCGGAGCGTGCGAAGAGTTGGTAAGCTTTTGTCTTTCAGATGCCGGAATGCAGTGTGAAGACCTCCGGAGCGCACGAAGAGTAGGTAAGCCTTTGCCTTTCAGATGCCGGAATGCTAACCTGTTCTTTCTTGTCTTTATAGGTGTTGCTGAAGACTGGATTCAGGATGGTAAGCCTTTTTCCTTAGGCCCAGGACCGGATGCAGAAGACACGATGAGCGTTCTGCTGCAGAGGGTGCAGAATAACGCAAAGCAAGATTCATCCACCGGGTGTGGTTTAAATAGCCTCCTGTAGTGCTTAGATGTCTCCTTCCACAGCCACGCCTAGGTAAGAAAAGAGTTCCTGGTAAGAAAAGAGTTCCTGCCTTCCAGAAGAGTTCCAGTGTTCTGAATCTAGGGAGTGGCTCCAGCCCCACCCAACAGGAAAAGTAGTTCCAAACAGAAGAGGATCAGAGGCTCAACTGGCAGGCAAGTAAGCAGCATGGTCTGCTGCAGGTAAGTCCACCCAAGCATTATGAGCCCGGCGCTTCCAGCGCTGGGACTGGGCATATTTATGAGCCTGGTGCCACTGGCGCCAGGACTGGGTCCAAAAGGTCCCAATTGGGACTGGTTGGCACTCGGAACCTGGGTTATGGATCTGCTTCCAAGGGAGTTGGGAAAACCCTGACCTTTTGGAAGCAGAGATCATGACAATGACAGACCTACTGACTCTTAGAGGGGTGTGCAAACAATATTTTCTAGATAGAGGGTACAGTGTGACAGTGGAGAGGGGGTAAAGCTGGTGTTCCCCTTTAACTTGTGTCTGATAAGAGAAGAGATACCAGCAGTAGCTGCTAGCCATTTTCCAGATAGAGGGTACAGCGTGATATTGGAGAGGGAGTAAAGCTGGTGCTCCCCGTTAAGTTGTGTCTGATAAGAGAAGAGATACCAGCAGTGGATGCTGGTCATTGGGTCAGAGAATGCCTTCATAGGTGTCTTTGATTTACGTTTAAGAGAGGCCTGCCACACACACATCACATACACAGATACTTTTTATATCTCTTCCACGTCTTTATCCTGAAGAGGAAAGGAATATGGGCAGGAAGATATTCCACCCGGAGCCTACACAGCCACCAGGGACCAGGCTGCTGGATTAGTAGCCTCATCGGGCATAGAAGAGGAGGGGCAGAGGAATAGTAGATGGCTGGACTTCTTGACAGCATAGAGGGTGATGCATGCAAGTGAGAAAGGAACGCCACTTGCACCCCAAGAGATGGCCCTGGGCTGGTGTCTGTAAGGGGTGATAGAGAGGTTAAGTAGGGCTCTCACTGAGTACTAATAGATCCCCTGGGGGGCAGTAGTTTAAGCATATTCCCAGTCAATATGTGATTTTGGCCTTGCCTCCGCAGTTGAATGAGACTGATCCACAATGAACTGGATTTAATAATCATTATATGTTTATTGCTAGTGAAGGTCTACAAGAATTGTAACCGTGTGTGATTTACCATTGTTTTAGATCATAAACAACAGCAATTATAATGCAGATTGTCCTCTGTTGATGGTATGCTTGATTGGGGTCTGTGACCATACCAGTTTATTGGTTGGGTATTATTTCACATAATTCAATAGGTGGAGACACTTTTAACAGATGTTGGGGGGGGGAGGGTCAGCAGTTACCATCTGGCTTGGGGCAGATTCTCAGGAACTCTGATGCACCCAACCACCTGCACAACAACCTGCATAACAGGTAAACCCGAAGCTCAGTGCCTTAGTGGCCAAAGGTCACGCTGTCTAGGGGTAGCACAAATAAAGGAGGGTTGTGCTTACATCATTATTACGTTAGTTCTTACTGAGACCCAGCATCTCCTGTCTTCACAGATAGTGCCGGGCACAGCATTCTCTACACAGAACCATGACAGGAAAAAACATACACCCAAAGGATGTCAAAGAGTCAATTCATCTCAATCAATCACCTTTTTCCTGTTTCTCCCCCTTTTTGGGTAAAGATAGAAATCAAGACTGTTGTTACAAACCCGTGGTAAGAGACCTACCCAAGGGATAGAGGAAACCTGTGATAATTTGAGAAAAAGGAGAATGAAGTTCTGAAGAGGGACATGTCTCGAAACCTACTTCTATAGTATGCTTTTCATGCAGGCAATTAGGACATGTAGCCCAACACTGTCCTTCCAACAAGAAGGAAGAACCAATGCAGATTGGCTACACGGTAGGACAGGATTGGGAGGAAGATGACTTTAATGAGGAAGAAGCGGAGGCCACTAGGATTTTATTTTTCACCAGCCCTCCTTCTAAAACCATGATTCTGCGGTAGTAAATGGAGTCCCGGTTAGAGCCCTAACTTATTCAGAGAGTAAGCAGACAGCAGTAAGATATAATTTAATATCTCCCAGGGACCAGAAAAAGGGAACTCCGATAAAGGTCACCTGCGTACATGGAGATGAGGAGATTTATCATAGGACCCCAGTCACCATCAGGGTTCAAGGGGGATCCACTGTAATTAATGCTGCTGTCATCCCAGGACTACCCGTAGAGATGATAATTGGCAATGACTGCCCCAATTCTGAAAACATCCAAACAAACACCAGTAATACATCTCTTCCATACTTCCCAGTTTGATCATGGAAAGATGAGGGGTTTTCTTCAGATGGTCCTATTTGTAAATGGGAAACCCAGATCAAGAGTACTCTTCCACATATGGGGAAGGCCGCTGATTATTATCCAAAGGATAACCCTGGTGCGGGAAGCCGGGTCTTTAGGGGAAGGGTATCGGATGAATCCAGTGGAGTCATCACCGATTCCGTGCTGGGAATCCCCTCCCATGTGGCCAGGGGAAGGCAGCCACTACCTGATCCAGCTCCTGACCCTGGGGACGCTTTATAAGGGAGGATCACATGGGAGTGGACAACCACCATGAAGATGTTATGACTTCAATGGATGAAACACAATTTCACCCCTGTTCCCATGAGGCAGGCTCTCTGACAACCATCACCTTAATGACCTATTGTCATCTAACGGTTTCCCCTCGTAGAAGAAATCCAGAAACACTTTCCTTAATATATGTTGGTCCGGCCTCACCTGTAGCCCAAACACCCACAACTCACATATATCACCTTCTGCTTCTAATATGCCTTATTGTAAAAGTCCTGAGAAAAAACTGTTGAGAGTTAAAAGCCCAATGACATTTATGGACTCCATCTCCCACAATCACTCAGCTACCGAGACGAGGGGGAAGATGAAAGAGTTTGTGGAGAGTGAAAGGTGCTAGAAATACAACATGCAGTTTAATTGTTTTTCAAAGCCTACCTTGCAGGGGACATTTAAAGAGGGTGAATGCACTAACATGATGAATGGACAGTGAACTCCAGACGGAGGCTCGCGAACGTGAGACACAGAACAGGTTACTGGGACAGAAGGAGGGACACCATCGATGAGCAGGAAAAGCTGTGGTGAAAGGAGGAGCTGCGCAGAAGCTTCTGGTGTGGGGCCGCTCGTGAAAGCAGGGTTCGTCAGTCCAGACCAAGAGAGGAAGCCTGTGTGAGACCGCAGAGCCGCACAGAATGCTAGAGAGACATCTGCTGACTCTGGGGTGGAAAGCGAATGAGGCAGTTGTTCACAAAGGCAGAGGCAGAGTCGGAGATGTTGGAAAGACTGGCAGGTCTGCCAAAAGCAGATAGGGACCCCGGGGCGTTCCGATAAGTGCACCAGGCCGCATTTCATAAATATGAGATTGTTAACAATGAAAAGATCATAAAAGGAATATTTTAATGCAGTCAAGACAAAGTAATGATAATAATAATGATTTGTTATTTATATAGCGCCTTAAGCCAAGCACTTTACAGAGAACATATTCACATACATTTATCATCCCAACCGAAATTACGTTGGTGGTACGTGGTACGCCTTACCGTTTCTGGCACCCGATATCCCGGTGTTACTGGGATATTACGGGTGCCGGCAACGGTGGTAATTTCCCATTCCAGGACTCCATGGGATGGGAACTACTAAAGCACCAGCACCATTGTTAACAGTGCTTCAGTGATTTTTCTGCCCGTACTTTGCTGCCCCTTCAGGCAGACTTGGAGTAAGAAGGTCCAGGAAAAATGCCAGAGCTGGTAGTAGCGGCCGTTTTACCAGCATTTTTCCAGAACATTTTGTAATGACCCCCACAGTACCAAGAGAAACCCCAATCCAATACAGGTGCAAGAGAAGCCAGTGTGGGGGAGAAGTTTGAGCAAGTGCTTCCATAAACAAATATACCAAGAACTTCATGGTATAGAACACTTTTGTATAACAAAGGAACTTTCAGTCAATTAAAAGAAGTCCTGGCAGGCAGGTACACCAACCAGTTGAAGATATGCAAAGATTCCTAGGAGAGTAAACCAGAGAATCTGAAAGTAACTATAAAAGAAAAACTGGCAGACGAATATATCAGGTCATGGACACTGATTGAAGGAATTATAAAATAAATCCTGGCAGGCGAGTATAGCAGGTGGATGAGATTGAGTGGAGATTCCTGGCAGGGGAGTACACCAGGCAATCTAAAGAGTTAAACAACATTTACAGAAACACTGTAGCAAACTTGTGAATTGAAAAAGAGCTTTGTGAGTATAGTGAAGAAAGAAGGGAACTGTTAATTAAAGTAGAACTTTTGTCATTCTATTTAAGAAACCAGTGGAAGGGAACCACCCTATGGATCCAAGGGACTCTACCTTGGAGAACATTTTTGGTGGAGTCATTATTACATTTTGGGTTGGGAACACTTTTGCCAACACCAAGAATAAAGACATTCCCTTGTACCCTTTGTTGTTTTGTTTTAGTGTGAGGGTCAGGATAGGACATTTTAGATACAAGGACAGCTTTTCATTTACTGACTTCCTGACATAGACTTAGTGTTGATATTTAGGTAGGGAACTTACTCTTAGAAAATGACCAGTTAGGCTGTTTCCCAACCTACTTTTATTTTAATAAATGTCTTCGTTTGAAAATATGTCTACATTGCTGACTCCTCACAGCACACCCTGAGAGATCATGAGATATTTGGACTCTGGAACCTTCACACATAACATGATTATTGTGTCTGACACTTAACATGATAGTTAGTGTGATGAATCTGGGCTATCTGTCCCTTCTCCCCTGAGGGGTGCCACCCCATTTGAAGCTAGAGAGGTGAGCCTTCTGGGGGAGACGCTTCCTCGGGTTCTGGCCAAGTGGGACCTCATTGGGAGTAACTCCCCTCTTCGGTACAAGGGTTCCCAGTCCGGTAAGGAACTCTGTGTCCAGGACACGTTATCTGCCTACATGGGAATTGGAAACCCTGCTTTGGATGATTTCTTGGGGTTCAGGCAAAGCTTGATCATGCCTAAACTCCATAGTTAAAGAAGAATGGCACACCCCTATTGTTTGAGATGACGCACATAAAATGACAAGGAACCTTGAATGGAGGAGAGTGAATCCCACGCAGAGGCGAGCCTCTGAACGGAAGACGTCCTGAAGGGGCAGAGCCACACTAGGCCGTAAAGCCAGTGGTAGCATGGGCAGCGAACAAGTCACTCATCAGATGCCAGAAGGCTGGTGTCCTGATCGGCGAAGAAGCCAAGAAAATGAAAGAGAAAGAGACAGTAAAGTGATTGTCTCGCCTGGTGGTGCGACCACACAGAAGCAGTTGTGGGCCTGGGGCCTGTTAACTAATGCCAAGACCAGACTGCAGTGGAGAGCACAGAACCCCAAGCTATGGACGGGCAGTTCATTAGCTGCCGAGCAGAAGATGGGAAGTGAACCCTCCAGAAGAAGGAACACCGTTGAAATTGGACGAACCGAGACATTTGAGGCAGGGAAAGCAATAAGGGTTATGGGAGCCCGATAAATCCGGGTTCGCAGACATCCTACCGAAATCAAGCTAAAGCTAAAAGAATCAATGTATATTATCAAAAATTCCATTTGTTTAATAAATATTCGTACAGTACAATTCAAATAGAAGCTATTTCAATTGATTGCAGTCATTCCAATAGATTTTGTGGATCTGTCTGTAAGTAGTGTTTTTAACTAAAACAAGGTTTTTCTACATGTAATAAGTTCTCCAGTGCATATCAATGTAGCATTTCTTCCTGGGTTTCAATCATTCAATTGAAATTGCTTCTATTTGTTTAATTGTACTGTATGAATATTTATTAAACAAATAGAATTTTTGATAATATAAATAGATTATTTTTGAAAGTCTATTGTGTCCGCTTCTTGGAGGTGTAAGATTCACAATGAAGCTATAAGTTGTTTTTCCCCAAAAAAGATCATAGGACCACCAGATCATGAAAAAGGGTCATGACTTGCTTTCTGATACCAGGGGAACGCCAATGCCGAAATCTCCTACGACTTAAATTTGACATCTGTTCTGCTCTGGACCTGACACTTGGTGCTTGGCAACTGTGGATGCTTTCCTGTCCTCACTGGCTGTAGCAGGGATCGGGCTAGATCTCACACATGGATCAGGGCGACTCCTCTGCAGACTCTCTCATGGGTCAGGTACTGTTTCTCTTTCTGACGACATACCCTGGGGTTCAGTCTTTAGGGTGCCTGGTTGTCTTGTCGAGTACTTTGTTTCTTGCTGATGGGGCCCCAGTCAGTATTAGAATAACATGTGAGAAAGATATCATAGCACAAAGATCGATCCCCGAGACAACGCAGACAACACAGAGGGCCTCATAATGAGTTGGGCGGTAATGCAGCAGTTTTCCCATTGAGCGTAATTAGCGCTAACGCCAAGCCCCCCGGCGGCTAGTCCGCCAGATCACGAGTTTGCTTGCACGCGCACAGGGACATGGCAGTAGCGCAAATAGCGCTTGACGGGAAAAGGCCCAAGAACCCGTAAATCCAGTGCACCGTGCGCTACCGCCATACTGCGCTAATAGCTAGTGCCATAAGCGCACGCTATTAGCGTGCGGGAAACGTGTCACCGTCAGAATGGGAAATAAAGCGGTGGCCATCTTGGAAATCACAATCCATCGGATATCACAGCCCCTGCAAGCTATTAACCCCTGGGATGAGTGAATTATGTCATAGGAGCGCACTGTGGGCAAGTCAGCCCTGGACAGGGTCAGGAAGCCAAAATTTAGTGACCAGGAGCTGGCTGTACTGGTGGAGGAGGCAGAGATCCACCATGAAGAACTGCAGCAGCGCAAGACCAGTGGGCAGCGCCGTGCACAAATCTGGTGGAACATCAGCCAAAGGGTGTCTGCAGTGGGGCGGGTGCCCCGGGATGGCGAAGACTGTCTCAAGCGCCTCAATGACTTGCGTGTGAGAGTGCGTGGCATCCTCTCACAGCACAGGAGTGCAAGCAGGGGCACTGGAAAAGGGCCACCACCACCACCCGAACTCACACCCTGGGAGGAGAAGATGACTGCCCTAATCGACATGGGCACCATAGAGGGAATTGGTGGAGCGGAGGAAGGCACTGCTATTGAGCCGACTGCAGGTGACACCCACCCCGAATGCATGCATCTGAAAGGACCACACATGCAGACCCTGAGTGAATGAATGTGAAGAAATGAGCGTGAGGCACTGC
This sequence comes from Ambystoma mexicanum, assembly GCF_040938575.1. Lineage (NCBI taxonomy): Eukaryota > Metazoa > Chordata > Amphibia > Caudata > Ambystomatidae > Ambystoma > Ambystoma mexicanum. The sequence goes on from NC_090936.1 coordinate 666,568,610, forward strand.
AGACACCCATAACTGAGCCCTTGAACCATTGAACCATAGTGCCGCCCAGACTCCCCTGCAAGTGCATCCATAGCCATGGGACAGCTACGTAGAGTGTGAATGTACATGAATACACCCCCAGGACCCTGAGCATGGTGCATCCCAATCCAGCATGTGATGATGGCACACAAACATTTCCATGCAGTGTTCCTCCACGCTCACACATTCCACCAATTACTACATGGAGATGGAACAAAATGCAAGTGGCATGCATAATTGATACTGCCTACAATCCCACTTGATGGCATGAACTGCTTGATACTTATGTCGGTTGCCTTGAACTCAATCCACACCCTAGGTACCCCACAGGCACACAGCAAACCTCACGGGATGACGATGACGGTGAGGAGGCCACTCCATCACAGCGCCCGAGGCAGCGTACCTCAACCATCACCACCACCCCACAAAGGGGCCGCGTGGAAGGGAACCGACGCCAGGCCCATCTCACATCATCACAATGCAGCCCAACCAGACCGCCGCAGCACCCACGTGGCCGCAGGCTGTCAGCACCTAGCTCACCCCAAGCCACCATGCAGACTTCCGATGCAGAGGAAGTCACCTTTGGGTCAGAGCCCGATGTGGGGCAGAAACCTCCAGCTGCGCATCATGCTGGACATTTGCATTACCCCAGAAGCAGCGACACCGAAGGGATGGGCACACCACGGGGGATCCCAAGGCCAGTAACACAGGGAGCACAAACCCCATGTGTGCATGTGCATCGTGTCCACACACCAGAGCCAGATGTAGACACACCATCGTATGGCAGCCCTGAAGACGGGAACTCAGAGCCCGGCAGCCCCATCCAAGCCGCCAACATGACCCCATGCAGCCCCCTCCAACAGCGCACAAGTGGCAGGCCGGTACCCGCCACACCAGGGGTACCTTTCATCACAGGAGCAGCTGTGATGGGACGTCTGGACATAATTGAGGCCAAACAGGCAAAAGTGGAATCCATGGCCAAAGTGCACAGCCGGCACATCAAGGCCATCAGCGCATCCATATGGCATGGCTGCAAGTACATTGCCCGAGACAACGCGCGCACACGCAGAGTGGTGGAGCAATGCACCTCAGCCCTGACAGGATTTGGCCAAAGGGTACGGGAGTTGTGCGAGGCAGTATCTGCACTCACTGAGCTGACAAGGGAAGGGAACAACCTTCTCCGTCAGCATCTGCAGGCAACCAGGTCAGTCCCATCAACCACCACTACACCCACAGAGGGATCCCTTGAGCCTTCTCCTAGGCGCCGTTCATTGCGCCACCTGAGATCCTGCACACCAGAGGGGCCAGGACATGGAAAGCACCCGCGACCATCATAGTTGGACATGGCATTGTTGTGGGTGCCCTGAGAACATGCACCTACCTGCACTGTTGTGGGGTGTTGACTGGGGGCAGGGGGGATTGTGCGTTGGGTGTTCACTGGGGGGAGGGGGGATTGAGTGCTGGGTGTTCACTGGGGGAGAGGGGATTGTGTGCTGGGTGTTCACTGGGGGAGGGGGGTAGCCAATCTTTGAATAAATCACATTTAGAATTCATACAAAGCATGGAAATTTGTGATTGTGATTAAGTGCTCTTTAATGTTCAAGTGACATGTGCAAAATGTCGCCGTCACCTGTATCAAAAAAAATTATCAATCAAGCCCTATCTGGAAAACCTCCCCTCCCTCAGCCCATTCCTGTGTGCACGTGCAACACCTTCTGGCACATCATCATCTTCACTCCCATCCTCAGATGGATGCACATGAGCATCGGGTGGCAGTGGCACATTCCTGCGACCGCAAATGCTGTGCAGCATGGCACATGTCAGTACAATTTTTCCAACTTTTTCAGGTGCATACATCAATTCCCCTCCCGTACGGGCTAGGCACCGGAAGCATGCCTTCAGCAGTCCAAATGCCCTCTCCACGCAGATCCGTGTACGTCCATGGGCAATGTTGTATGCCCGATCAGCTGCAGTGTGTGGATGGCGCACAGGGGTCATGAGCCATGTGTACTGGGGATATCCAGAATCAGCTGCAGGGGAGATTAAGCAGGTATGGGGACAAGGTAAGTACAGTGGGTGCACAAGACTCAGTCATCAGTGACATTATCATCAGGATCAGGTTTGTGTCGAGAAGGTCATGCCATCTTATTGCAATGTTGGCATCCAACCTTTCACTCCCAGGTCATGCATGGTGTGAGGTTGCCATACAGCTGCTTAACTAGGTATTTGTGAGTAGTTATGTGCATCACACTCATGTATTACATGTGGTCTACTTATCATTTGGTCACTTACATTGTGGAGTGTGCTGTGCTAGGAGCAGCATTGATTCAATGGAGTACTCACAACTTGCTACGCCTCTGTTTCTAAATGCAACAGTACTCTGTTCCTTGCCACTGGAGGAGGGGACCCTTCCATCTGCTTGTGCATGCGACAAGTGGTTGGCCCATGTGTCATTGACATTCCCTTTGGCTGCTGTTGCATTTGCTGCTTGCCACTATTATGTACTGTTCTCCAGGCATGTGATTGGCCAATCAGGGGTCAGTGTTTCAGGGATGTACATTGTTGTTAATCACACTACTGATGTGTAGTGGTTTTGTGGATGTGCCAACTTTTGTGTAACATTGGCATGACTGTCGGGTGGCCAGGGTGGGATGTCTGTACTGTGTCAGGGTGGGAAACTATAGTGCAACTCACACAGGAGGCTTTGTGGTAGTAGGCCTTCCATATGTCACTGTGCTGCCACATGTCTTTTACATCCTGACTGGGTGTGTTCTGCTGTGTTGGACATGTCCAAGGGTTATTGTGCAAGGTACATGCATGGAAATGCTGCAGTGATGGTGCTGCCTGTTGCCATGCAAGGATTTCACTGTGTGTGACCAGCCCCCTCAGATTTGATTCAACATGCATTACGGACTACATTTGTACTCACCCAGCATCGATGTGTTTTGGCCTTGGTGCCTTTCCATGTACGCTGGCAAGGTACTGTTGCCCAGGACCATGGAGTTGTGGGTGGATCCTGGGTAGCAGGCAGAGCAGTGGCTAAAGGTGAGGTCAGGGCAACATGTCATCTGCACATTCAGGGAATGGTAATTTTTCAGATTTCTGTAGGCTGCCTCATGTGCCTGGGGTGGTACGAGTGCTACATGTGTGCAGTCCAGGACTGCTATTACATTCGGAACTTGGGCAACAGCATGGTTCACCTGTGCCTGTGTGGCTGGCAATGCAATGTGCTCATTCACATGGATCAACATTGCATCCAGCACCTGTCCCAGCATGGCACTGAATGTGGACTGGGCCATGCCATGCACCATGGCAACGGTGTGTTGGTAGCTGCCAGTCCCCAGGAATTGTAGCACGGACACAAGCTTCACAAGCGGGGGCACTGCTGTGCTGATGGCTATACGGCTGCCGATTTCAGCCTGGATTGTGTCCAGCAACTGGGTGATTGTTGCCCTGTCAGCCTATATTCGGTCACCAACTGGCCATCAGTCAGGGCCCAGGGTGTTGGCCTAGGCCTGGGGATGGCTGGCCACCTTGCTGGTGCTGCTCTCCTCCTCCTTCTCCTCATCCCCACCAACTTCTGCGCTCCCAGGGCCCTGGCCTGGTTGGCTGGCCTCTGTAGCACCAGACGCAGCAGGTAAATGTCCACATCAAGGCTCCCGGCTCCAAATGGCAGTATGGTGTTTGGAAGTGTGTGTTGTGCATGGGTGGGTCCTTTGTAGGCCTCTGATTTGCATTGGTTTCACCTGGGTCCTTATTGCTGTCTCCTCCCTGCTCCTACTGGTTGAATGGTGTTGGGAAGGGTGTGTTGTGCACGGGTGGGTCCTTTGTAGGCCTCTGATTTGCATTGGTTTCTCCTGGGCCCTTATTGCTGTCTCCTCCCTGCTCCTGCTGGTGTAATGGTGTTGGAGAGGGTGTGTTGTGCATGGGTCGGTCCTTTGTAGGCCTCTGATTTGCATTGGTTTCACCTGGGCCCTTATTGCTGTGCCCTGTGTTCTTTTACCTCCAGCATTTTGCTGGGGGTATTTTCGGCAGATTATCCGCTGCTTTTCTGGCGCTAATAGCGCCTACGCCAGACTCGTGATTGCTATGTTTTAGCGCGCAATGATACTGGCGCTTTAACAGCCGACACTTTTACAGCCGGCTGTACTTGCGCCGGCTCTAATGGCGCCGGCAGTATTTGTACTCGTGATCCGACGGACACTTAAATTCGGCGCTGATAGCTTTACCGCCGATTTTAAGGGTTTCCGCCAAACTCATGATGAGGCCCAGTGAGTGGATTACGCACAGCCCCCACGATGAATATGAGGTAATTATATACATTGCGTTGCTGCTTCTGCTCCTTCATTTTCTCACCATCCTGTAATTGACCCAATTTGTATACCCTTGTGTTATGTTTTTTTTGTTAAAATTGCACAGATATCAGGCAATCAGTACTTTGATCTTTGAACTCCGGGATATCAAGCCACAAGACTAGCAAACAAACAAGCACTCTAGCCACAGGATCTTGCTGCATTAAGTGATGTGTAGCCACTGTTTGAAGATGAAAAAAAAATAATAATATAAAAATAAATAAATAAAACAGCAATCCTCATCTAGAGGTTCCAAAATGGCAGAGGATTTATGTGATCAGGAAAGGGATCACCTGAAGCTCAGAGGCACACAAACAGAAACTCTCAGCTACCAAGCTGTACAGGTGATTGGTTACCACCAAAATTAAACTGAAATCACAGTTAAAAAAAATTTTTTTGTTTTAACTGTGCACCATTTTAAGCCATGAAAAAAGGCACTGAATGCAAGATTCAAAGTCAGTTTCTGGGCTGCTCCATTTGCAAAGTCGAGTGCTCAAACTTCTAAACTACCATTGACGTTACCAGGAAGCCCGGACAAGCTTAAGCACAGCATGGCATGTCACTGTTCATCAGCATGCGCTCGGCGCCATCTTGGTGAAGGCTCTCAGGGCCAGCCCCACAAAACCCTGGATAATGCCACATGTTCAGGATGGCCTAAAGCTTGCACATGGAAAGTGCAGTTTGCGTCCAATGCCACGCAATGAAGAGAGTGGAGAGGTGCAGTTAACCATTAGGCCTATCAGTGGTGGTGGGGGAGGAGGGGAAATAAATACAGCTAGTGGCTGTTGCTAAGCAAGACAAGGATCTCGAATCGGAAAATGGTGTTGGTTAACATTATATATCCTGTAACCCCAACAGATCCCAGCTTTCTTGGAAGCGTGTTCATAATAACATTGCTTTGAAACAATAAACATTGAATTTCTGGCAGCTCCAAAAACTAAGAAATAAGAAACACGCTACTTACACTGGCAGCCAAGAGGATCGTTAGCGCTCAGACCGAAGTAGCCCGCTTTGCACCGGTCGCATCGAGGGCCGTCAACATTTTCCTTGCAGAGGCATTTGCCAGCCACTGTTCCCAGGGCCAGGTCCGTTTGGCTGTCACACCTTCCATTGTACAGAGTGCCTTCGGGGTCACAGTCACAAGCTGCAGCACAAACACACACAAATGTTTACAAAGCAAGCCTGCTGTTCAACTGAACAGTTCCATCAAAGTGAATGGACTAACATTTACAAAATACTGCAAGGAACCCTTATACATTTGTTGCAATACTAACCCGTTATTTTTAAGGTAAAGTGATTTTGCTTACCTCCAAATGTCACTGAAGAACTTAAGGACAGCCCATACATCTCTTGCAATATAAAACCCAAGGTGTACCTTAACAAGGGTAAAGAATGGGGAAAATGGGACTTAATAATCCGCTTTGAGGCTAGAACTTGGCTGTAAGAAATGAAAATGGCAGTAGAACGCTTCTATAATATCCAGCCTCTGGCCGCTGCTGCTGTTATGAAGTCTCTGTACTTCCCATGGAAGTGCTGCCGCTCCTGTCATGAAGTCCATGTGCTTCCCATGGAAGTGCACTTTTAGACTGACTGGACAGGAGTGGAGTGGGCCCCGAGATCGCCATCTGATGGTTGAGGGTAGAGGCAAGAGCAGCGTGTGAGGGGATTGGCAGTGGGTAGACCACCAATTCTCTTTAATCAAAGGAGGGCAGGACATGAAGTGGTCAGTGAGTCAATGTACTTTTTCAGTTTTCTCCTTTGGCATCATAGCAAATAATTATTATCTAATTCCATCATTTCGAAAGTCTAAACAAATCAGTGTGCAGCTCACAACACAATAACCGGTCATTCTCCGCAAATAATAACCCTTATGCTACCCACGTATAGCGTTGTCTTTCACTGGTTTGCCACTTAGTGCTGCTACGAATAAAAGATGCTTAGTTTAAATTAGACACTTTACATTGGTAAATGTAAAGCACCTGCTATTTGAATGTGAAGCAGTAAACAACGACAGAGACAAAGTACTAAGCAAACATTTGAGAAAGTACAGGCCAAGATCGAAGGAAGAATGGTGGAGTGAATTTCTACACGGGAGAATTACACGGTTAAAGTGTACAGGAATAGACTTACTTGCAAAACTAATGAAACAAAGAGGGAACACTCAGTAGATGAGCCTGAAGAGACAAGACATTGTGGGAATGGACTAAGGTTTAACACATTGAAAGAAGACTGTTGATACTTGAGATTAACCGAAACTAACACATCTAAAATAGTGATGTTTCTAAATCTGAGTTTTAGAGGAAAGGAAATGTGTAAAAAGTTTTTTTAATGAAACTATATCACAATAAAAAATAAAAATAAAAGATGCTTATAATGCCGTATTCAGAGGGGTTTCATGTGTTACCCTAAGAGTGATGAAAGTGGGAATTAGCTGTGCAGCAACTTATAAATGCACCTGAAGTTTGGATGCAAATCAGAGAACTGTGCAATGAACTCATGGAGGGTCTTCATAAAGCATTCTAAGAACAAAAAGGAGTTATTCCAAATGACGTCCTGCCACTCCCCCACTGGACAATTTCCGGCCCATACGAGCCGGGGTGGTTCTGAACTCCCATATGGCCTGTAAATTGGCCAATACTGGGATGCTGCGTCATTCCCCCAGGTAGGACTTCACTGCCGGCAGGGCTCTCGGCACATTGCTCCCTCTGATCATCGGAGCGCAATGCAGCGCGCCCTGCTGTCAGCGCGCGGATGAGGTCATGATGCAAATTCACAACAAAACAAATGCTGCATAGTAGCAAAGATTTATTTTACCAATTTTGCATCCTCTGGAATCCATGCGCATACATATATATACATAGAAGACCATGCAGATTGTGACATGTTAATCTGGGATAAAAGGATTCTGCACCAACCTGATGTGCAGTGAATATCATAACAGAAGTTATGCTAAAGGCTTCGCACAAATAGCATTATATGCTTTATATATATATTTCTATTCTCCATCTACCATAGGTTGTTCATCTCGAGCTTTACCATGTGATTCTGGGGATAAATAAAGGTAACTTTTAACCACATGATCAAATTATACCAGTATTAAGATGCTCTCCTAAAAAAGGCGACCTGAATCCCGTTATGGTCTATTTACAGGAACAGAGAATCTGTTACGTTCTCAATAATAGACTCTTACATACACAGGTATCTTTTTTTGTTATACTTGAATTGGGCTGGGGGTTGTACTTTTGATTACATCCAATTGAGTTCTCCTTTCTAATGTGCTAACATTTGCTAATTGTTTTTATTTTTCTTAGGCATGTATGAACCGAAACGCGTTAAACATCAATGCATCTATCATTTGGCTTGCTGGTGCTATCATTTGGCTTGCTGGTGCTATCATTTGGCTTGCTGGCGCTATCATTTGGCTTGCTGGCGCTATCATTTGGCTTGCTGGAGCTATCATTTGGCTTGCTGGCGCTATCATTTGGCTTGCTGGAGCTATCATTTGGCTTGCTGGCGCTATCATTTGGCTTGCTGGCGCTATCATTTGGCTTGCTGGAGCTATCATTTGGCTTGCTGGCGCTATCATTTGGCTTGCTGGAGCTATCATTTGGCTTGCTGGCGCTATCATTTGGCTTGCTGGTGCTATCATTTGGCTTGCTGGCGCCATCATTTGGCTTGCTGGCGCTATCATTTGGCTTGCTGGAGCTATCATTTGGCTTGCTGGCCCTATCATTTGGCTTGCTGGTGCTATCATTTGGCTTGCTGGCGCTATCATTTGGCTTGCTGGCGCTATCATTTGGCTTGCTGGTGCTATCATTTGGCTTGCTGGAGCTATCATTTGGCTTGCTGGCGCTATCATTTGGCTTGCTGGTGCTATCATTTGGCTTGCTGGCGCTATTATATTTTGAAGATGGTCTACAGTTGTCATGCTGCAAGAATCTAAGTTTTTGGATATTAATCAGTTTAAATTAGACACTTTTTGCTGAAAAGTATTATGTTATTACAACCTCAAATGACAGTACTGAAATTGTTTTTGATGAATGCACTCACACTAAAACTTCACTAAATAATATATCACGTGAGTGAGCATAGGTAGCCTGTCCTAAGAGTAGGGCAGTCTTGCACTTCAATTACAAATTCCGCACTTAGCCAGGGTGCGTTGACCTTTGCTCCTCTAAAAAACGATGAATTATTCAAAGAAATCTTTGTTGACGTTGGTGCTGGTTAAGTCATAAAACGTGGGAGTGCATCCTGCCCAGCACTAACTCTGTGAGCCACCTCACACTCCCCCAGACATTCCTGCAATTCATCCCAGAGTCAGACTTCAGAAGCATGGCCCAGACATCGGTCCTCTGCCACCTGAATGATGGCTACCACCCTACACGCAGGTGTTCCAAATCCGTCAGTGTCTTCTCTGAAAGGTATTCAGCATGCTGCAGCTCTACTTATCCAAGAAGTCAAGAAATACACCCACATCCATCCCACCTCAAGATAACTACATTGGGTGCCTTTTCAACCCTCATCATCCTCAAGACCATCTACATCGCCTACAGAACTGTGAGAAATAACCCTCCCCAATTGCATCTGACAGCACAGCTCTCCCTCGAACAGTCACCGAACCACAATAGGCCAAGAAATTGCCAAATCAAAAAGCAGGAAATGCAACAAGGAAAAACCCAGTAAACAAGAGTTCTGCTGTAGTGCACACTGAAATGGAACACCATTCCAACATTCATCCCTCTCGTGGATCTCAAGAGGAAATGGAAACACACTTAACTGACATCCAGCAGCTGAATCCTATCACCCCTGTTCCCTCTACTTGCATCTTTTGGTGACCGAGGCCTTCCCTCTTTGTCGTTGACCGGCGTCTGGTTTATCAGCTCTCTCCCACCCTTATAAGATTGTACTAAGTCCCAGACAGTCCCCGCCGCTCTCAATCAACGTTTGTGCAACACAAATTACATTCTCAAATACATATATCAGATGAGGCCAGTGTTCCTTTGGGCTAGGCTGTGGTCTAATAGCAAACTGGTCCACTATAGAAGAGCGGTCAGTGATGTAATAACCTTCCCGGGAGGACCAAGTTTGCCCTGGTTCCGGGTCATTCCAAATGACGACCTGGGGGAGTGATGTGCCACTCCACCACTGGCCAATTTCGGGGCCATGCGAGCCGGGGTGGTTCTGAAATCCCATATGGTCTGTAAATTGCCCAATATGGGAATGCTGCGTCATTCCCCCAGGTAGTAGTTCACTGCTGTTATACGTAGGAAGCTGACCGCGGCAGGGATGAAAGGCTACTGGCTGCAACCTGACTCTATCACAGGGAACTTCAAAGCACTATTTAAGAAGGCTGTCAGGGTCCAATGGGAGAGAGATTCTAGAGTCAAACTTGTGTGCGCAGTTACGTTAGCTCCCTACTTATCCAGGAAATCAACTCCTAGTTTTGAATGCTATCTCGATAGTATGTCGTCCAAACAAATGAGGGCCCTGTATATGAATACGCGCATTGACATTTTACCTCTGCCCACTCAAAAGCACATTTGGAACGCTTCTCACTCAGTCACTTGTCCATTTGCCCTAGCGAAGTGGAAAGCATTGTGCATTTATACAAGGAGGAAATACTTGTTACCTCTAGTTATGCTTCTCAATGTCAATAAGGCCACAATGGTGTTGCACTTTTGTTTGGCTGGTGACCCGGACGTGCTGTATGGTGTGGGGCATTTATTGTTGATGGCAGGGAGGAAGCGGCTCAAGCACTTAACTGCGGCCGGGACTGACCTATGAGTACCTCGTGTGCAACGGGTAATTTTATCTTTTTAAATGCGCTTTAGTTTTTATCCACTGTGTATTTTTGTATTTTATCAATGATGCATATTTTATTTGTGAAATTTACTGTTATTTCATGTAACATTTATGACCTATTATTGGTCGAAATAAATTATTGCTATAAATACATATATACATATACATTACCAGTCGCCTTCACAAATATATTTCTAGACATACGTGTGACTTATGATGGAGTGGGAGAGGTTGTGGGCAAGATTGTTATGATTTGAAATAGTAAAAAAGAGTAATTGTACTAAAACAACCAGGGTGGGGGTACAGGGTGACTTCCCTTTCCTATCGAAGGATGCTGGTTTGAGAAAATAACTGTGCCCCTTTTTTCTTGCAAACTTATGCATGTGCAAGTTACACACAACCCACACACATGGTTGGTTATACACAATTTACAAAATAAGTTATGTATTTTGAACATGTATGCATTTTTTAGCAAATTACACAAACACGTGTAATTTGTGCATACCTACGTCACTACCAGACCTGTGGAAATTGGTGTTTTGAGGGCTGTACGAAGGAGGGGCAATGGAAGTGCACATTGTGGTAAAGATACAACGAGTAGCATCTTAAATGAATGTTCACAAGCATGTGATTGCATTTCCACCATGGATCTGCACAACTAACTGACATCTCTGAGTGATGTAAATGGAATTGTTGAACTAACCACCAGAAATTGCCGTACTAGAGATCAACGTGAGGTTTCTTTGTGAATCCGACCAATTGCATGCTTAATTTCCATCAAGTGTATGTTACCCATGTCTTGGACATGGTTCCTTGTGAATGAATACCTAGCCCAGTCACAAGTTAAGACTACACTTACTCATAACTTACACCTGCCATAACGTGCAGATGGTGATCTTTGTGAATGTGGTCATACATGTTTAGCCAGTGGGACACTGATCGAGATAGTCACACTGAGACGGATCAGAAAACCGGAAATGTCTCAAATGAGGACAGGAAACAATTTGTTCTAGGTTGGAGGAGAGCCGTATATGTTGTGATATGCGTTGAGGGGTAGAATTTGTTAGGCCGGACTCCGCAGTTTGAATTATTGGTTTATGAAGTTCCCTGTTACCATTACATAGCTTCTTTCACTGTCCTCTAGAAGTCTGGAAAAGTGAAGAAAAACAACTGGCAAACAGGTGTATTCAGTGAATTGTTAAAATCAGCTATTGCCTACCCAATACAACAGCTTAATTTATAACATGATGTGGCAATCATTGGAAAGGACCTGATGTCCATTCTGAAGTTACTGCCCCTTTTCACTTGAGCAGGATTGATTATGTACAATGTCTTCTGCTTGAGTACCTTGAGAAAGCTAAGGGCCCTATTTTATGACATCTTGAATGTTCTAAGCAGAGACTTTGGAACACAATGGGGCCAACCCACAAAGGCCCATGGACGCATGATGCCAGGCGCAATTTATGGCTTGCATCTTACACTTGCTTTCCCCCAGGATGCAAATCCCTGATTCTCAAAAGGGATTTGCATCAATGCGGAGGGACCGGCTGCCAATGAAGAGGGCACAAAGCCATCACTTCCACGCACCCCTTTAGTGTAAGATTGCTCCTGACACATAGGTGACCATTGGCTGACTAATCTAATGCAGGAGGGTGGCTGGGATTGGCCCCCTTAAATACGCGGGGGGTTTGTGAGGACAATTGGAATGATGGAATGACAAGGATTAAAGTCCTGTCTGTGCCTGTTACATCTTTATAATTTCATCTCTGTTAATAATGACTATTTCTAGTTGGGGCAGAAGACGGCTACTAGTGGTCCCTGCCAGCTTTGCATCTTCCCCTGAAGTTTGATTCCCACGGGGAAGGCCAAATGCAAAGGAATGAGACACAAATCAAGAAGTAACATAGGACACAGTAACCACCGTAAATGCCAAGAGTGTGTTTGGAGTCAAACATGATTGCATTGTGTTCCTGCATAGATCGATACATGTTTCAAACTTAAAGCACTTTTTCAAGATGGACAGTGTGGGCCCGCTACTTCACATGACAGACAGCAAATGGTAAATGTGAAGAAAAGACAGAGAAGGTTTCAGAAAAATGTACATGTTGTATGCCAAAATAGGCAAGAAACACACAAGGAAAGTAGGAGTGCAAGGAAAGTGAATAGCATTTTCCCCGCAAGGCGTTTCCTCCCGGATCTCACAATGACTGCGCATTTATTTACTGCAACAAACGATCCCCATTTCAACCGATATATATCTAGGGGGATGGGTACAGTGAATAATGGATGTGGTAGGGAGTGGGTGGGGGAGTTGCGGCGGTCTTCTCGCACATATATATGCGGTGAAAAGGGGGAGAACAAGAAAACGACATTTTCGTGTGTCGCAGTAAAAAATGCACAGTAATCACATAGATCCGTTTCCTGCCACTCTCAGTGGCCACCAATGGAAGCCACTGGCATCAACCAATCAGGAAGAGGCAGGCCCCATCATGCGGAATATTAGTAGCCTGAGTTTCTTGAAGCCAAGGGAAAACCATAACTGAGGACAGGAGCTGGTCACAATCACTGCCCTCTGCAAATGCCATCCAAGTATAAGGCTTGTAAACTCAAACTGAATGGGAGATGGATTTTCAAACATGTCAACACGTAACACCTGTCTGCCTGGTCCTGAGACAGAATAAAGGCTTTAAATCAACACTTATTCTTTGCATTTCTGGAACATGCGCAGTACTATATTATGTTGTGTTAGTGAGATTCATACCGCACACCGTCGCCATTTTCCTGGCCTCCAGCCGCTGAGTGTTACCTTTGCTTTGTGTGATATCTTCTCTAACCTGAGCGCTGCTGTTTTTAAAGCGATGCTGGTCACCAATGACACAATGCGCCTCATTACGGGTCGGGCGGTCCGGAAATAACAGTGGCGGTAAACCCACCGCCACTGTTAATTCCGGACCGCCCGATCCCGAGTCCTGCAGACTCCTATGGGACTCAATGGGAATGGGGATTTACCGAATTCCGCCTCCGGAATTCCCAGGACACCAGGGTCATAATGCCCTGGTAATTCCGGGAGTCACGGAGGCGGATTGGTAATACAAGTCCGGCGGTAACCGAGCTGGAAAAACCGGCTGGTTGCCGCCAGACTCGTAATGAGGCACAATGTACCTTCTTAATGTCCTGCTCATGCAGAGTTTGGCAGAACGTTCAGTTGCAGCAGAGTTCTTTGTTGACGCTTTCCATTTTTGTGTGGAAATAAACCTAGTTATCCTTGCAAGAGGTGTACTGGGCCTTTTTGCCTAGCGAGCCATATTTTTCCTGGTGTGAGCGTCTAGGTGCTTTCCTACAACATCAAAACAAACACCATTACATATATTAAAACAACACAACACCTTGGACCAATAGGAGAATGTTTCCAGTGGCCTAAACTCTTGCTCCCCACCTGGGTATCACATCAAAACCACACTGCATTTATAATTTCTGGCGCACTATTGTTTGATCCTTCCGAGCTGGGTCTCCTGCGGATGGTGCATTACATTGCCCGGACATTATGCCCTGTGACGATCGTCACCTCTCCCCAATGGGTAGCCACCCACTTTGGGACGAGGGAAGTGAGCCCGGTACAATAACACCCCCTAGGGTACAGGGTAAGTTGGATACCTCTGGAGGTGACCCTCCCTTAGGGTACAGTAAAACCTCAGAGAGGGGTACAGGTCACCATCCTGCCCCATCAGACTCAAACACCTTTACGGGACATGTGGGAGCTAAGGAGTATGATAATGCTATAACACCTTTTGTAATGGCTGACTTGGCTTCTGGCTCAAACCATCCCAGGTTCTCATGGTAGACAGCAGAGAGGTGGACCGACCAGCCCCCCAGAGGAGCGTCCTTGACAGAACTAATCAAAAGAGCCACTGCATGAAGCCAGCGTAGTTCAATGGAGGTGCCATTAAGGAAGATAGAAAGCCAGACTCTGCGTCCCGGCGATCTGCCCTATGAAAGTGCAGCAATCCGCAATGGACCAGTAACTGTAGGAATCCTGCCCAGTTGTGCAGACAAAAACAAAGTACCTTGGAGCGCTGGGGCAAAGACCCGAGGAGAAGCCACCAACAGGGCTCGCACTCAGTGAGTGAGATAGAGAATTCGTCAGCTGTTGATGCAGAATCCAGTTAATGTGTCATGCAAGCGACTCAGTGGCGAGAGAAGGCTCCTGCAGACTTTATAACTCTTCTGAGGAGCATCACTCAGAAGAAGAAGGTACGCAGTGGCTCCATTGGACCGAAAGGCTAACAGTAAAGCAAGGAAAAGGGAGAACGGCCCCATAGTGGAAGAGAACCGAGATGCCTCACAGTGGGGAGAGAACCAGGAAGCCCTGGAGTGGGGAGAAAACGGAGAAGCCCGCAATGGGGATAGAGAAAGAAACAAGCCCCACAGTAGGGGGCAAGAAGACCCTGAGTTGGGAGAGAACTGAGAATCCCCAGACTAGGAAGAGAGAAGGAGGGCCCCAGAGTGGGGAGGGAGAAAGAGGGGGGGCCCCAGAGTGGGGAAAGAAGGAAGAAACCTCAGAGGGGGGAGTGACAGGGAGCAGAGCCTCAGAGTGGGGAAGAGACTGAAACCACACAGAGTAGGGGGAGCCAGAAAGACCAATGTATCCGCGAAGGGAGAAGGACAGTGAGGAACCTAGAGTGAAGGAAGTCAGTAAAGGAGACCTGACTGGAGTCCCGGGACGACCCTCCAGTAGGATGTGAACAGTACTATTGGAACTATATACACAGGCAAGGGCCTATGCTAATGAGACCAGGAGGTGGAGGCCAGAAACCAGCAGCCATCCCTTTAATTGGGCAGTTCCCAATGCCTGTGTTTGTTTGTTATTTCCTTTTGAGTGGGCGGGACATGAACTAGCTTAGATTGGGATTCTGGACCGATTACTTTATTTCTGTTTAAACCTCCTGACATCGAGTAGGGTTGGAGTTGTAGGCTTAGGGAGAGCTTAGGTCTTCTTTTTTCTTTAACAATCATGCCTCTGTGTCCGTCTCCTGATTCTAACCTACCACAATCCCAATTGTGCATCACACCTGAGTGTGAGTGCCCTATGTGTGTGTGTTGAATTGTTTCTTTAACAGTGTTGATGCCAGTCGTTGAGACTTCTCAAACCTAAGTGCCTATAATGGTGCGTTGAGCGGCTGCACAATTTTGACTCTGTCAATTTTCCTGCATAGGTACATCTTGGGGAATATATTTCCCCATACCAATATGTACAATGTTCACATTGGGAAATCCCAAACAAAAGATTTTGCAGGTTCTTTCACCTCATAACTAGGAAAGTCTAATCTCCCAGCATCATACTTGAAGCTGTTCACTTTTCATGCTCGTATCAACGTGGATATCCCAGCAAACACGAATCTAATTTTTACACTGTGCCCTGTTGTTTTTGCTGCTACGTCCACAAAAATCTACTAACAGCAGTACTATTCAACCAAGCTTACCCAGCACATACTGACCAAGGCATGCCACAAAGTTCTAGAGAAAACATCCTCACTAAAACTCTGCAGAACACCACGTCTCCATAACCTTCTTACAAATCTCACCCATAAACTCAAACACTCTAACAAGCTAAACACTGGATGGCTACCATCTGCAAACAATACACATCTGGTGTACACACCAAAACCCACTTAGAAAACACACCCACACAGATGCCAGTTGCTCCTTGTCCTACAGACACCAACAGCTAAGAACAACGCTTTGTCTCTTCCTCTATCTCCCCTAACTATCACATCCCCACTTTCCCTTTGAGATCCACAAGAGCACCTGGAGAACATGTAAATGGCAGCAATGTGCGGTATAAATCAACATAATATAACATAACATAGTACACTTGGGAGCAGGGCATTCTCAGGGTTACCTGCATTGATGAAAGGTGTAGTATGGATGAATATTATAATCAGTGGTACAAGTGAATGCTGGGCAGGGCAGTGTCTAGACAATATTGCATCCAGGGTGAAACACCAGAATACACGCCATCCCTCCCCCACGTTGCTCCTCTACTTCTACCCCACACTGCACTCCCTCTACAAAATCATGACATCATTGCAAATTAAATAACATGTTATTGAGTTGTACTTGAAATTAATAAGTACACATAATAAGTAGAAAACATATACAACAGCCATACAAATAGGAATTAATTTTCCTTAACCCATCTGTATGATTGTTGTCTAAATGAAGGGCACTCTCCTAGATGTTGCTGCCACAACATCATCTATTGCCACCCTGTTATCTATTTATTTCATTGTGAATGGCAAGTGTGCATGGTAACATATCCTGGTAAAAACTATCAAATGATGGTAAATTGGACAAGCAATTGTAGTGCTAGGCACATTTTGAGAGTACATGGGCATGTGATTTCAATACCTACAGTAGCAACACAGACACATTCTTCACTATATACAAGACAAAACTGCTGGCTTTGTTAATTCTTGTTTTCTACCTTTGCAGATACGACTTCTTCACACTAAATAACTCTCTCTCTCTCTCTCTCTCTTTCTCTCTCTCTCTCTCTCTCTCTCTCTCTCTCTCTCTCTCACACACATAAAGGGTAACTCAATTGCTTTTTTGCCTAATTACTCAAACGTTTTGTGTATGTCTGCCTCTAGTAGCAGCATAGTTTGGCAAGGTGCTCCATGTCACCTGAACACATGTCCTCCAGTCCTGGTCCTTCAATGGATTCAAGGGAGTTGTCATTTTTGTTTTGGTTCTACTGATTAACATACCAGAAACCAATGATTTTAAAAAGATATCCCTGTGGTGTCCAGATAACATGGAGTCACTCATTTAATCGCCTTTAAATATCCCACAAACAAAAAAATTACTAATTCACCTTCTACAATCTATTATATATATATATATATATATATATATATATATATATATTTGTGAAAGTGTGTTTGTATGTTTGGGGTTGGCTCCAGCCCCATAGCAGTTGGTGGACTGAAAAGGTGGCCCAAGGTTAGCATACCAGTCTGGGATGTACCAGCGATAGTGACATGTGGCCAACCCCATGCAATAGTCCCGTGTTATCAGTATAGGCAACTTCCAGAGATTTCCCATTTTGCGATTTTTGGCTACAGCCCCACAACAGTTGGTGGCCTGACATTTTGACCCAAGCTCGGCATACCAGTCTGGGATGTAATGGCGATAATGTAATCTGAACAACCCCACCCATTCGCCGTTCACAGGGTGGGGTCCGGCCCTATATGCTATCACTATAGGCAATTTCGGGAGATTGCCCATTTTGCGACTTTTCCAATAATAGGAAGTTAGGACACAAGGTCGGCATACCAGTCTGGGCTGGACTGGTGATAGTGAAATTTGACCAACCCCACCCATTCGCCCTGCACATGCTTTAACATCTTTTTAAACTCTGCTCGGAAAAATGCGTCCGGCAGACCCTTCTCTGGCCTATTAACCATGATACACATAAACAACTGGTGGTCCGTTTTGAAGTCTATCAGTCCAAATCTGTTTGTACGAGGAACGATTATTCAGTCAAAAGAACTTGAGACTTCAAACCGCAGACACATGTTACTAATAAATGGTTTTGGAATCCTGCAAAGATCAGCACAAAATCCTTTGTACAGTAGGTCAGCCAATTAATTGATGACGCCATACTAGCTTATAACAATCTGTCAATACTCATTTGTGGTGACTTGATTTGTTCATGGTTTACAAGAGATACAAAGCAACAAATACATACCCGTATTCCAGATAATCTAGTAAGCACAAGAGGCCAAAGTTGGCTCTCCTCTCTGAAAAGTCGAAACTGCTCAATGCTAAATGGAAAGGGCGACCAACCACCAAATTTTACCTGGCACAGAGAGCAGAGCCACAAGATTCTGGATTATGTAGGGGCCTCAAGAAATGTACTTGAAAAAGTTGTTGATCTACAAGTGATTCGCATGAAGAACAGTGATCACGACCTCTCGTGGCTCTGTTGGTTTATGAAATGGGTGCCATTCGCTTCAAAGTATGCCGAACCAGTAACCATAAATGGAGGCGGAAATAGGCTACGGCTAAACAAGTTTCTAATACAACATCTGAGTGAAACATTATTCAATTCATCTAAACATCGAGATTCGAACTATGCACCCTTGCTGACAGACTTTACGGTGACCTTTGTATTGGCGAAGGTCATTGGCTTCGCTCATAAGCATCTCTTTAGCCATGCAATTCAGAGTGCAAATAAAACTCTCCATAGAGATCTGAGACAGCTAAAGAAATTACCAAATGAAGAAGCCAAGTTAGCCTCAAAGATCAGACGACAACGCTATCGTAATTGGGCTAAATCATTTGCAATAATTAGAGAACAAGCGCATGCTGAAACTATGATGGAGCTTCTGGTGACAAAAAACACACGTGGAATTTGGGCAATACTGAATGAAGGCCATTCAAAATCTAGTCCAGCCATTTCAAATGAAATTGCTGGAGCGACATGGGAGAAGCACTTTACTAAAGTATATAAAAAAATCGGAAAATGAAACTCCAGTGATAGATCTTGACAGTAGGTTTCCCTGGCCAATGAAAATTGCTCTTGGAGACATCAAACTGGCAATTCAAAATCTGAAAAACTCACGTGCAGCTGGCCCTGACCTAATTTCTAATGTGATGTTAAAAAAACACAAAACACAATGGGCAAAATTTATTGAAGTTCTGTTTGCCAGGATTTCGTTGACAAAGCAGATTCCAACATCACGGTTAAAGGCTATTGTAGTTCCAATATATAAGAAGGGCAATCGGGATGATCCTGGTAATTATCGCTTGAATGCCCTTTTGGACACTATTGGAAACATTTGCGGCTCATTTTTACAACAAAAATTGGCTAAATGGCCGATTTATGCAAAAATTGTAGATCATCGCCAGCCTGAATTTACCAAGGGTGTCGGAATAGAAGTAAATCTTCTTATCCTGAATATATTGAAACTGGAAGCACTAAAGGTGAAAGAAATATATATTTCACGTTTATTGACATGAGACAAGCCTTTAACTGTGTTAATCGAGAAAAGTTAAGGCAAAACATGTCTCAGTGGAATTGTCCTTCTGAGCTTCTCGAACCAGTGAAGGCACTACACATGAAGATGACAATACAGGTAAGACTAATTCAAAAGGGTGACCTGTCCAACATGATTGATGAAAACTGAAAAGGGCGTAAAACAGGGATGCCCGTTGGCTGCAGAGTTATTTAAAATATTTATATCTGATCTCCCCGTCGCCCTTGATCAAGTACACTGTTTTTCCCCAAAAATAAATAATGTTCCAATAAGATGCGTCATCTATGCAGACGATCTGGTTCTTATCGACTGTACACAGATAGGGCTTCTGCGCTTGTTCAATAAATTACTCAATTATCTGTTGGAAAATGAGCTTGAAATAAACACTGCAAAATCCAAAATCATGTCAATCGGACCACCAGGAGGAAAGACGGACAAGTCTTTTCGATGGAAGATCGGAGGCAAATCATTTAGTACTGCTTCTTCAATAAGGTATCTAGGGATTCTGTATAACACCTCTCTATGAGAACTTCCTTGGTATCAAGATCTTATAAACTGGATGACAATGTTTGGCCTTCAAGCTGCCAAAATTTACAACGAATACGGAAAGTTTATGATAGCTCCCATGATGTCCTTCTATCTACAAAAGGTGGTACCTACAATTTCATTTGGCTCGGAAGCAGGGTGGAACATCCAACAGAATAACTGGCAAATACCAGAAGGATATTTTTGGCGTAGAGCACTAAAACTCCCACGTTACATCTAAATGACAGCGCTGCAGCATGAATTGGCTATTAATTCTCTGCACAGCATAGTAGTGTGGAAATCGATTGCCGCCATGCGAAAAATGCTCATGAGTTCTTCTACTCCTGCTTATCAGATATTTGTGGATGACAAAAAGGGTGTTCAAACACGGCTATTAGGAATGTGGTTTAACCGACTAGATGAAATTCTTATAGGAAATTCGAAACCTGGTCCTGGATAACAAACTTAGAAAAACGAGCAAAGCTCTACTCTGAAATATCATTAGGTGTTGGCGAAAATAAGCTACATGTCCAATCGAGATATCTCCAACATTGACCATCTAGTCATCACTGCGCTCAATTTTTAAGACTGAGACTAAATGCATTAAAAACAAAAGAGATGATGTGGATTCGATGTGACAAAAACGTAATTGACAACTCATGTCGCTTCTGTAGTTCTGCAATTGAATTGATAAAACATCTGTTAATCGATTGCAGTGAAACCACCAATCAGCAAACTTTACATCTTGGAAAATTTGCTCCGCTAAATCAGGATATGGAAGCTTGGTGGACCAATGCCATATCAGGAAACAACAAAAAGTTGTAAAGCGCAATTGTCAACTATATGGACATGATATTGGGAAAGGAGGATCAGTAGACTGTCTGAAAGATACTTTGATAGCAAATTGCAATGAAGTTTTATGGTATGATAGACATTAGAAACTTGATGTGCAAATGAAGTCAGATTTTTTCTCACTTCCTTAAGTCTTGAAAATGTATCAGATCGAGTGTTTTTTTGTTTTATTCCTTAAAGCAATGAAAATGATTTCTATGACATGTGAAGAACGATTGTAACAAATGTTTATTGTAAACTGAAGGTTTCAATTAAAAAAAAAAAATCCAGGTGTTACTGCATTTACTGTTGTGCGTTCATTTTAGGCTCTTTCGTCCACTATCCAGGTGTCCCAAATCCAGGTGTTTTTTTCATTTACTGTTGTGCCCTCATTTTAGGAGTTCTCTCACACTATCCAGGTGTCCCAAATCCAGGTGTTATTCCATTTACTGTTGTGCCCTCATTTCAGGTACTTTCTCACACTATCCAGGTTTCCCAAATCCAGGTGTTATTGCATTTACTGTTGTGCCCCATTTTAGGCACTGTCTCCCACCATCCAGATTTCCCAAGTCTGGGTGTGTTGCATGTACTACTGTGCCCTCTTTTTGGGTGCTTTATTGGACTTTCCAGGTGTTTTGCCCACATTTAGGCGCCCTCTCCCACTATCCAGGTGTCCCAAACCTAGGTGTATTACATTTACGTTTGTCCCTATTGTGGGTGTTTTCTCCCTCTTCCGAGTATCCCAAATCTAGGTGTTATTGCACATACTGCTGTCCCCCCATTTTAGGCTCTTCCTCCCTTTATCCAGGTGTCCCAGATCCAGGTGTTGTTGCATTGACTGTTGTACCCCATTTTAGGCATAGACATTTCTCCCATTGTTTAAGTATCTTACATCAATTCAGTGTCTCTCTGCTGCTGCTCCCCATTCTGGGCATTTTTGCACTGTCCATGTGTCTAATATATGGATGTTAACTGCCGAGGCAGCTTTCAGGTGTGGGACCTCACTGACAGTTTAGGAATCCCCACCTAGCCTAAACGACCGTGGTGTCTTGGACCCAGGTACCTCTGACCTAAGCGCTCCCTACCTGCACCTTGCACTCAGACCGGAACATCTCTCACATGCCAAATTGCTCCCTCACACGACCATGACTGGCAACCGAAAACTGACAGTAATGCAGAGATGACCAAGACCACCTCTCCCTCCTCCACACCCATTAGAGAGCATCACTCCCATTCACTGCACACATTCCCAACTCACAAACAAAAGAAACCCTCTGGCAAAAACAAAAAGCACCCCACCTGGCTCACCACCTCCATACTAGCACATTCATTCAACCTTCATTCACGAACCCTGGCAACACGTCACAACACCTCTCTATCTCCAACTCTGGCACCAGAATCTTCTTAAGCTCTGACCCTTCACACCTTTCCTCCTCCCACTACACCCCCTTCAACTCTCAGACCAGAGGAGCTATCTGGTGCACCAAGAATCACCCCTCCCCTACCCCACATCCACACACTTCCACACAACATCCCCTCACTTCCACCCTCTGTCTCTGCTAAACTGGTAAATAACCCTCACCCACCCCACTTCTACACACTGCACAACATCCAAGTCTCAAGCCAGAGGAGCGCTCTGGCGCTCCAAACAACACAACCTCATCACCACTACCGCATCATCTGCACCTCCTCGCAGGAATTTCCCTCCCAGTTCTGTCCCGCATGCTCCTCCCTCCCCACCTTAGCCAGAACCCCTAGGATGCATGCACTTTCCTCCATATCAAACACTCATACTTGGAGAGCTCCGCGTTGCACCACTAATCCCATCTCTCTGCCCGTTTACACACCCTCCCTCCATTTCACCTCTAACCACAAAAAAACCTGGCCCCAACCCACTCAAACTACCCCACCCCTAACTCTACCCATTCAGGACCCCCTTCCTCATCACCTGCTATGCCCACCCCCCACACACATGCCCCTGACTCCCTTGGCAACCCCTCACCTTCCATCTCCAGACCACACCCTTCACCCCTTTCCGCTCTCTCAGCATGGCATGCCTTGCTCTTTGCAGAACTATTGCTTCAGGCCTCTTCCCCTCCGACCCCCTACACTCTCAAACACACCTCCTGCACCCAAACGCACAAAGCCCAGGAACATAGATCGCTCTCACCCTCGACTCTTCTTGCCTCAACCCTCCTGAATCGCTCCTCCCTCCCCACCGGCCCCAGCCCAACTGTCAGAACCTCCCTGCTAGCCACTCCCTGACTCACCCTCTTTGAACACGACTTCTCTCCTACCTCATCTATACCTCCATCTCCCCCCAGTCTCGTACCCGTTCATCAGCCAGCCAGAATCCACACACCACACCAGCTCCACTCTCTGCCTGTCTCCCTACCCCCAATCCACCTCATTTGATCTCACGCAGACCGGCCACCACCCACTCACGCTTCCTGCTCCTGACCCACCTCACTCACTCTCCACCCCCTCAACAAGAATCCTGGGCATGAACCAGCACTACCACCTCTCAGTCGGGTTCAGTCACTCTGACTTCTCTGACCCTACTTCCCGCTACGTCCCCCTCTGCAACGGACACCTCCCCACCGGCCACTGAGTCCAGCCGAGTCGATCCGACCACAAGCATTAGGGAAACCACCACATCCCATCAAGTCACCTGCCTCCTATTCAATGCCCACTCCGTGGCCAAAAACAGACAAAGCATCTTTGAGCTCCTATTCTCCGACAGTCCCGATCTCATCTTCATCAGTATTGTACGAAATGACCGACTTTAAAAGTCCGACCCCACCAAAAGACCTAAAACACACACCACGAAAAGTTTGAACTACCAAAAGTTTGAACTTGGTGTTTCGGTGGGGTCTGACTTGGGGGCTACTGGGAGCGGGGGTTGCCCGGGACATCCCTCTAGCCCCCCGCCAAATGAAAAAAAAAGAAAAGTCTGGGGCTGCGGGGTGTCCCCCGCAATACCCAGCTCACTTTGCTATACAGTATAGTGAGCAGGGTGTTGCGGGTGACACCCCCGCAGCACACCCGAGAAGAAAAATGTACGGGAGCTGCAGGGGTGTCCGAGCATCACCCCGCTCACTATACTTTGCAGTATAGTGAGTGGGGATTGAGGGGGAAACCACCGCAGCATCCTGGAAAAAGAAAAAAAGAAAAGGCCCTTGCAGTGCCAGTTCCTGATCACAGAAGTGAAAGGGAACTGGCGCCGCAGGGACTCAGCTTCTTCAAAGGTAAGTAGGATGGGGGTATGTTGGGGGTGTGTTGGGGGTGTGGGTGTGCTGTGGGTGTATTGTGGGTGTGGGTGGGGGTGTGGATTTGTAGGGGTTTTTAATGTATGTTAGCATGGGAAATGTACAAACCTTTTGTGGTTCGTACATTTCTCATGCAAACTTTTCCGTCGCAGACTTTTCCGCGATGGAAAATTCACGCAGATCCATCTTCATCACTGAAACATGGTTCACAGACGATTTCAAACCACTCACGCACAAAGCTTTCCCACCCGACTACTCCCTCATCTCCCACAACAGACCTTCCAGAGGTGGAGGAATAGCCATCCTACACAAACCTCATATCTCCTTCTCACTCTCCGAAACCCAGACATGCATAGCCAACTACGAATCCCTGCTAGACAGACTCTCACTGTTACCCACTCTCTCACACAGCTTCCTACTCATCAACAGGCCACCTGGATACAACAGACATTTTGCAAACAGTCTCTGTGACTCACTAGCTGTCACTCTGGTCAGCCACCCAGCTCTCACACTACAGGGGGACTTTAATATCTGGTTTGATGTGCCCAACAACTCCATGACCCGACCCCTGGTAGACAGTCTAAAGGCACTCAACCTTTACTGGCATACCACAGGTCTCACCCACACTGGAGGCCACACTCTTGATGCAGTCTTCAGCTCATCTGACCTCATCTCTTTGTACAGCCCCAGACCCCTCATCTGGACAGACCACTCAGCCTTACCTGTCTCAGTTGGCACACTGCACTCTCCACCCAAGGCACGCCTGTCCCCCCACTTGAACACAGATGCTGGAAGAAGGTCAAGGTACTACCCGACCTGGCTGAAGCCCTACTAAGCACACTCCCGACCGCAGATATACCACTACCTATCGAATCCTTTCACTCCTGGCTCAACGACTCATTCCTCCCTCTCACCCCTTCCTGCCCTGCTGCTACCCACAAAGGACCTACCCCCAAATGTCTCACGCCCCACCGGAACACTTCAAAACCCATAACTGCGCCCTCGAGCGCAAATGGCGAGCATCCAAAACCCCTGTTAGCAAGTCTGTGTTCGGCCACCATCACTTTAACTACATATCTGAGATCCGAAAGGCCAAAAAATCATACTACAATAAAAGAATCCTGTACTGCCTCAGTAGCAGCAAAGAGCTCCACAGGATCATCTCGGAAATCGTGAAGTTCTTCTGCACCTTTGCCCCAACCACATCCTCGCAAATGCTCTGCAACTCCCTCTCCCAACACTTCCACAACAGAGCACTAGACAGTACAGCCACCCTTAATGCCAAATTGTCCAACCTCATCCCCTGCCCAACACCAGCTATTTGAGAGTCCACCATCCCTGCCCCCAAAGAGCCATCTTTCAACTCTTTCAACCCCATCTCGAGCGAGGAGTTCCTCAAACTACTGTCCAACAGCAGACCCTCTGAGTCCCCCCCCCATGACCATTGTTCCGTCTCTCTCCTCAAAGAAATCTTCACCTCCACCTGTGCAGTAGAATGGGCAAGGTCCATACCAAATGACTCCCCCACCTCTGGCATCTTCCCAGAACCCTTCAAAGTAGCATATGTCAAACTCCTTCTGAAAAAAGCATGTCTCGACCCCCTCCAGCCAATCAACTACAGGCTCATCTCCAAAAACCGATTCCTGGCGAAACTCTTCAACCGCTCTGCATATTCTTAGCTCAACCTTCTTGCAGAGTCCAATAACCTACTAGACCCCACTTAATCGGGCTTCCGGCCGCGCCACAGAAAAGAAACCACACTGATCTCGATCTGGGATGACATCAAAGTCTCAGCAGACTCTGAGGGATGCGCTGCACTGGTTCTCCTTGATTTCTCAGCAGCTTTTGACACCATTAACCACTCTGTCCTCCTTGACTGACTCCACTCACTAGGAATCCAAGACTTAGCACTCAACTGGATTGCCTTATTCCTCAACAACAGGAAACAAATCACTTTCCTCTCGCCTTTTCTCTCCACTGCGAGCCCTGTAAACACCAGAGTACTCCAAGCCGCTTGCCTTTCTCCTCTCCTTTTCAAACTCTACATGACCCCTCTGCGTGCGCTCATCCGCTCACACAACCTCACCAGCTATAACTATGCTGACGACACCCAAATTGTCATGAGAATCCCCAAAACTATCTCCAATCAATGACCCGACCTAGCAGCTTGTCTCAGAGATATAGACCTATGGGATGACACTAAACCACCTCCTTCTAAACCCAGGAAAAACAGAGATCATGATGTGCGGCAACACAGCTCTAGCCCTGCAGCCACATCCATAGCCCCCCTCCATCAGAACACCCCTCCCCACCTTCAACATAGTCAAAAACCTTGGCTGCACAATGGACTCTGAACTAACCCTGTCCCACCAGGTCAATAATGTATCCAAATCCTGTCACTACCACCTCAGACCTTTGAGATGCATCTTCCCTTACCTCAACTACCCCAACAGACTGGCTGCTATTATGTTCATTGCCATGTCCAGATTGGACTATGCAAGCTCCTTCTACCTGGGTGCACCAGTCTACCAACTTAACAAACTCCAAAGAGTCCAAAACGAGGCCGCCATACCCCTTCTTGCACTAGGGCAGAGAGACCACATCTCGCCTGCTCTCTGTACCCTTCACTGGCTCCCTATTGGACGAAGGACCTTTTTTTCAAAATCCTATGCATCTCCCACCGAGCAGTGCACAAGGCTGGCCCGGCATACCTACAAGAGAAGATTATGCCCTACCTCTCAACACGCACCCTACGGTCAAGCACGGCCCTGCTGCTAGTGATTCCAGACGCCAATTCAGCCAGGATTAGAGGGTCCAGCTACTCTACCTGGGTTCCAACACTATGGAACTCGCAGCCTCCCCACATTCGACACAACCAGGACTACCGAGCTTTCCGCAAAACATTGAAACCCTGGATTTTTCCCCAACCATGAAAGGGACCACCTTGGGCTGTGACATCCTCGACCAATGGCCAGAACTCGGCCAGAGGGGCATTATGTACAAAGTAAGGAACAGTTGGGCCACGGAAGCTGGCTAACTAATGCATCACCACGTAGAAATAGTAACATTCAGGGCACGAAAGCCAGCTCAAGAGACTATCAGACTCTGGGCCAGGCAGCTGCAGGCTCTCTGCACCCTGGTTCGACTACAATGGCATGGCATAGCTCCCCTTGTGCCATCAAGTTGGCCAGAAACCCCACCCCCAGCACTCCCAATCCAACTGCCCACGACTCCATACCTAAGTCTTTACATCACTATAATAGTATGCCATGACCAGGCAAGCCCACTGCCACCTGACTGGACATAACCCATGCCCTAAGTCCAGGAGATATATATCTGTATATATAAACCTGGAAACTGGAGCACAACAGCACCCATAATCTGAACTTAATCATATCTTCCCATAGGGAAGCACAGCGCTATCACTCGAGGAGATGCCAACTACTGTCATGCAGGCCTATCTGTAGACTCCTGTGCACCACTGCATTCCCAGATCGTAACTAGCTGCTCAGATAGCTAAAATGCAATTGGACCTGCGGCTGTCAAACTTTACCCACCCAGAAATTGACGTGCAGACCAACCGTCGTGGGCACCCTGTCAGCCTACCATATTTGACCCTGCTCCTGTTAACCTGCATCAAGCTCTGGAATCGACACGCAGAGCCACTTCTGCAGAGTCCCATAAAACATGTGTTTTCGTGCATTGCGTTGGGTCATACCTGCACAGGGCAGTATATGCTGAGGTCAGAAATCCATGGCCTACCCAGGAGTGGGCCGGGGAACCCCCAACACCCGATGGCGCCATAGCGACTATGCTTGGTTGGGCTCTTCAGAGTATTATACATTAACCACAGATGTGTCGGAATTACTCTGTCACCCACCTTGGACTATGACCAAGAAGCCAGAAAGTGGGCCCTCTGACACCTACAACATAGCCTCTGGAAGATGGGCCGTCCAACTGGGAAAACACAACATACTCCGCAGCAGCCTGGAGATCCACTACAGCGAACCACCAAGACAGACACGGCCAGCTCATCGGGTTCCAGAAAGTAGCCAGGAACAGGGGCTCCAACCTGTAAGCACAGACACTCACTCCTACCAATATGCTCATTCTCCACTTTACACCAACAAACAATAGAATGCAGCTATACCCCTCGATCAATTTCGGCCAAGCTGCACACATTCCTACACTACTTCTTGAACATCTCAACAGTCTGCAAGAACGCAGCTATACCCCACAAAAAAATCGTCCTAGATGCACACATAATTCTCCCACAAAGGCAGCAGGCTGCCAGAATGCAGACTCAGAGGCCCCACCTTGCTGCACCCATTCCACTGATCTTCACAACCACTGCACTGCACCTAGCATTAGAATGCAGCCACCTCCGCGCAAACCACACTGGCTGCACACATACCTAGTGCACCCAGCACTTTATGCTTCTCTACTCTCTTCATTGACCTGGACTACGGTCCCCAAGGGCTTTCAACCCATAGCTCTTTGAGTTCATACCAATGATATATAAGGTGCTATACAAATACACAATAGCATAACATACAGGTGTCTGAAGCATAGGGAAGGCAGGTGCATGCAGTGCCTTTATGTGTATCTGTCAGCCAGGAAAGCTCTCATTTATGTGCTGGTCAGCCTCCTGGTGTCAAGGAGTTCACTCCTTCTCACCTGAGTCCGTTCTTTACCGGCGTCCTTGGTTGATGCCTTCTTACGGATGGAGCGGGTTTTGAAGAAGGCTGCCCGTGTCTCTGCCGAATCCAGAATGCGTTCAGTTTTCCAGGAGGCTGAATCCTGGAATCCAGGAGGCAATGCAAGTTCGATAGAACTCGAATCCAGGAGGTAAGAAGAAGAGGGAGGTCAAGGAAGAAGAGGGAGGTCAAGGAAGGGAAAGCGGGTGTGGAAAAGGAGAAGAACCGCGAGCTATGGAGCACACGTCTGGTCGCTACTTCGCAATAGCATTGAGACGCGCGGAGCCGTGGAAGGCGTGGCCTAGAAATAGAGAAAGGCTACGCCCAACGCATGGAGCGAGAAGGGAATACGCTGGACGGCCATATTGGAAGTATTAATGTGTACAAGCCCGTTGTGACAGGGACCACGAAGCCCAAAAGGGGCGCAACCTGCGATTCATGACAGCATGCCTCCTCCGAAGACCCTTCCCTCCTGGTTTGCCCGGGTGGATGAGGTGGAACCTTCTGAGCAGCCTTGGGGCCTTGATGTTTGAGATAGGCTCCCAGGTTCTTTCGCTAGGAGGATATCCTTTCCATTCAACCAGGGCTGGCCCCTTCTATACCTGGAATCACAAATCCGAGATACCTCATATTCCAATTGGTCATCGACCAGTATAGGAGGAGGTCTGGAGGACTTTCGGGAGGATGGATAGTAAGGTTTCAGTAAAGATGTGTGAAAGACTGGGTGTATTTTCTTCCAGGATTCTGGCAATTTGATCCGATAAGAAACAGGATTTATAATCTCTTTAATGGAAAATGGACCATAGTACCGAGGGGCCAGTTTACTAGGCCGTAGATGTTGGGGTAGTAATTTTGAGGATAACCAGATCTGATCACCGACTGCATAAGAAGGGCCAGGTCTTCTTCTGGAATCTGCATATTTCTTGGTCTGTTTCCTGGCCTTCTCCAAGAATTCCTTGGCTGCCTTATGTATGTTGACAAGGGTTTTGATCCAGGAGTCAACTGTAGGTACTGGTGTAGATTGAGGAAGAACAGAAGGCAGGACCGATGGATGAAATCCTTGACTGCAATAAAAGGGGCTGATCATAAGTGCCGAATGGCCAGAATTCTTGTAGGCGAATTCAGCCACGGGTATCAGGAGTGACCAGTCATCCTGGACTTTGGTGGCAAAGCATCGAAGATACTGTTCCAGGGTTTGATTGAGACGTTCTGTGATTCCGTTGGTTTGAGGGTGATAACCTGACGAAAGGGCACGTTGGATCCCTAAGCATTGACAGAGATGTTTCCATAATTGTGAGATGTATTGAGGTCGATGATCCGATATGATCTTGGAAGGGAGTCCATGCAAATGGAATATGTGGTCCAGGAAGATTCCTGCTAGTTCAGAAGAGGATGGTAATTTACGCAGGGGCGTAAAATGAGCCATATGAGTGAACAAGTCTATGGTAACCATGATGGTGGTGTACCCACAGGAAGGTGGCAGTTCCACAATGAAGTCCGTAGCGATAATCTCCCAAGGCCTTGTTGGCAGTGTAGGTTGTAGTAGAAGGCCCGCTGGTTTCTAGTTATCGTGTTTATTTTGGCTACAGACAACACAGGATTGAATGTACTGCCGTACGTCGGGTCTCATTCTAGGCCACCAGAATTGCCTTTGTATCAGATGGAGGGTATTGGTGACACCATGATGTCGGGAGTGTAGGGTATCATGACAGAGATTCATTATTCTCTATTGTAGTTTTTTTGTAGGGATGACCAATACATTGTCCTTGAACAAATAACCTTCCCGGACGTTTATCTTCCATTGATTTCTTTTGGATGTGTCCTTCCACAGATCAGAGGATTGGGTTTGGGCTTGGATTTCTTCAAGGAGGTTGACTGCCTGGGCCACAAAGATCGTGGGGGAAAACATCTGAGGATATGCCTTGTCTTCAGTGGGCTCGTAGTAAAGTCGTCGTGATAAGGCATCAGCAATTAGGTTTTGTGATCCTGGAACATGAGTGATATGGAACTGGTACTGGGCGAAGAAATATGCCCAACGCACCTGACGACTGTTCCTACACTCCAAAGACTGTAGAATCTGGAGGTTCCGGTGGTCCGTACGGACCTGAACTGGATGTTTAGCTCCCAGAAGTAAATGTCGCCACTCAGTGAAGGCTTGGCGAATGGCTAACAATTCTTTTTCCATGACTGAATAATGTGTTTCACTAGGAGTCAGGGTTCGTGAGAGGTAAGCAATTGGGTGTTCCAGTTTATCTCCTAATTCTTGTTTCAGGACTGTGCCAATGGCGTAATTTGAAGCGTCCGTTTCTACCAGGAAGGGACGGCTAGTATCGGGTTGAGCCAAGATAGGAGCTTGTGTAAACTCTGCCTTTAAACGCTGGAACGCCATATCTTGTGGTGTTGACCAGAGGAAAGGAGTGTCTTTCTTCAGGAGAGCAACAATTGGTTGTACTATCTCGGAGGAATTAGATATGAATTTCCTGTCGAAATTGGCAAGTCCCAGGAAAGATTGAACTTGTTTCACGGAAGTAGGAGCAGGCCAGGTCAATATGGCTTTTACCTTTGAAGGATCCATAGCAATTCCTTCTGGGCTAATAATAAACCCTAGTTAATGAACGAAGGTTCCATGAAACAAGCATTTTTCAGGTTTGGCCAGGAGTTTATGATCTCGGAGTCTCTGCAACACTGCCTTCACGTGCTCTTCATGTTGTATAGGGTCCTTGGAGAAGATCAGTATGTCATCCAGATATACAATAACAAAAAGAAACAGCATGTCAGAAAACACCCTGTCCATAAAGCGTTGGAAAATTGCCGGGGCATTAGCCAGTCCGAAGGGCATGACTAGATACTCATAATGGCCAAAGGGTGTTCTGAAGGCGGTTTTCCAATCGTCCCCTTCCTTGACACGGATCAAATGATAGGCGCCCCTGAGATCCAACTTGGTGAATATTACTGCGCCTCTCACGGCTTCCAGGATATCCGAAATCAGGGGTAACGGGTACCGGTCCTTGAGGGTGCATTGATTTAGCCCGCGATAATCAAGGCAGGGTCTGAGTTCCTTGGTATCCTTCTTGGGAACAAAGAATAGAGAAGCACCAGCAGGAGATTTCGAAGGTCTTATGGTGCCATTTTCAAGGTTGGTATCCAGGTATTCTCTTAAGGCCTTCTTCTCAGGTTCGGAAAGAATGAACATCCTGCCGAAGGGAATCACTGCAGAGGGTTCCGTATCTATTGCGCAGTCTTCAGGTCTGTGTGGGGGTAAGGCTTGGACAATGGCAGTCGAAAACACATCAGCATATGCTTGGTAGGCCTCAGGAACTTGCATGACATTGGATACCATTAGTGGTGTCCGTTGTTCCTTTGTTGGTTTCTTTGGGTGTTTTAATGGAGGTTCTAGGGATAGACAGTGAGACATGCAAAACTCCGAGCCTAGGAATAGAGAACCCGCAGACCAGTTGATATATGGGTTGTGTTTCTGTAGCCAGGTCATGCCCAATACCATGGGGTAATGAGCTGACTTAATAATGTCAAACCTGATCAGCTTCTGATGGTGATTTATTGAAAGCTGGATCTCCTTGGTCTGCAGGCTTATGGACCCTGATGTGAGGGGTCTTCGTCGATAGCTTCCACAGGTTGCATGGTGCTTCGTGTTTTGTAGGGAATCCGATGTTTAGCAACCCACTCATGATCGATGAATATTCCCATAGCTCCGCAGTCTACCAAGGCCAAAATGGAATAGTTCGTATTCTTGGATGGTGATAAAAAGGCCTGTAGTACCACCAAATTGTTTTGTCCAGGAAAGCTCAAGGATGGAATGGATGTGGAGCAAACATCTCTCTCCCGAAGCTCTGCTCCATCTAGGATCGGGAGCTGGCGTTTCCCGAACGCCGAGGGGGTGCTAAAGGACATTCCCTAACCAAATGCTTATCTGAGGCACAGTACATGCACAAGCCTGTATGAATTCTCCTCATTCTCTCTTGTGGAGATATGGGTCCACGAAAGGCCCCAATCTGCATGGGCTCGGATTCCGTGACTGGGCTTGGGTTGATGTCCGGTCTGGGGTACCCTCAAATGATACCTTGGAAGGAGTTCCCCTGGATTTTTTCTTTTCTGACTTCCTTTCCTGGATACGGAAGTCAATCTGCATGGCAAGATCCATTAGTGCCTGGAACGAGCTTGATCGTGCCACTCTGGCCAGCTCATCCTTAATTTCTTCGTTCAATCCTCTCCTGAACAGGGTAAAACTTGCCTCAGTGGACCAGTCAGCTTCCTTTGCCAGTTGTTTAAATCGGGTCACATATGTGAGCATATCCTGGGCCCCTTGCTGAAAATCTAACAAGCGTTCTTCTGCGCTGTAGACCTGCTCAGGGCAGTCAAACATGCCTTTAAGGGCCCATATAAACCCATCATAATCATCCAAGAGGGCATCACTAGAGTTAACGAGGGGAGTGGCCCAATTTAAGGCATTCCCGGAAAGGTGAGAGATTATAAAACCCACCTTGGCCCTGGGGGTCGCAAAGTAGTAAGGCTTGAAGGTAAAGTGAACCAAGCACGAATCCTGGAATGCACGAAGGGTTTTTGCTGAGCCGTCGTATTTATCCACGATGCCGCCCAGTATAACACTTTCTTTTGTAGCAGAATTCCGGGATAGGACCAATTGTTTGAGAGCGGCGTTCTCTGCTTTCAGATTCTGTACCTCGGTTGATAGTTCCTGCATACGACGCATCAGTTCCTGCACGGCAGCCTCCATGTCGATATCGCTTTCGATCGGGTGGCGTCTCAAACTGTCAAGGAGTTCCCTCCTTCTCACCTAAGTCCGTTCTTTACCGGGTCCTTGGTTGATGCCTTCTTACGGATGGAGCGGGTTTTAAAGAAGGCTGTCCGTGTCCCTGCCGAATCCAGAATGCGTTCAGTTTTCCAGGAGCCCGAATCCAGGAATCCAGGAGGCAATGCAAGTTCGCTAGAACTCGAATCCAGGAGGTAAGAAGAAGGGGGAGGTCAAGGAAGGGAAAGCGGGTGTGGAAAAGGAGAAGAACCGCGAGCTACGGAGCACACGTCTGGTCGCTACTTCGCAATAGCATTGAGACGCGCGGAGCCGCGGAAGGCGTGGTCTAGAAATAGAGAAAGGCTACCTCCAACGCATGGAGCGAGAAGGGAATACGCTGGACGGCCATATTGGAAGTATTAATGTGTACAAGCCCGTTGTGACAGGGACCATGAAGCCCAAAAGGGACACACCCTGCGATTCATGACACCTTGCCAAGAACCCCTTCGAAAGCCTGTTCAATAATATTTAGCCTTGCCATTTCCATGCGACAGTGGACAAACAAGAACTTCTCTAAAGACACGTTAGTTCGGCATGGGACACACACACAATATGTTCCATAAACATAACATACATTCCGATTTAATGCATCAAATTCTAATCGAGTAATAGAATGATCAGTACATTGGGTCATGTTAGGGGCTGGTGTGTGATTTCTGATCTACTTTGATTGGAACCAGAGAGCAAATGACAAATAGAAAAGAATCTCAGTATTAAGAAATAAAATGATCTGTTTAAGACATGCGCATATCAATGGTACGAGCAAGTAAAGAGATAATCTCCTCGTGAAACAACCTGTAGAAATATGATCCGTCGAGAAGAAAATATGTCACACTACCACCCTCTGCTGGACACAGTTAATACCGACAGCTGAGAAGCAACTAGGAAAAAAAGGAGAAACCACGGATAAAACCCATATTTGCACTGAGGAAATGACATAAAATGTCATAGTGTTCGCAATGCCACCTGCATTATCAACTCTCCTGAGTTTTTTTTATTTTCATTTGTTGAACACAATCAAGGTGGATTCTGCAAGGACACGTGCTTTGCCAAATAACCCCAATTTCCACCTGTGTTTTATAGTTAATAGGTGGTGTGAGTGGTTAACCCCACGCTAGATGTCTTGCCCATTGGAGGCGACACAAGATCACCGACAACTACAGCGTGGATACAAATACAATTCAGCTGTGCACAGTACAAAAACAAACCAGCCCCTGGAAGGTGACATGGCAGCCTTCAGAAGCAGCAATGCATGGACCCTGAGTATGCGCTCATGAGAAAGTGTGTAACAGCTTTCCATGGCATCTTCCTTCAAAAGTATGCCCACAGGTCTTAGGAGGATGACTTAATATTACACGGAACTCTGTTACACCACAGACCTTATCAATTCCATCGGATTCTGGCAAGAGAAAGCATAAACTTAACTTGGAAGTCTGCTAAGCCCAAAACCATGCCTAGTTTTAGATGTGATGAAGCAGTCCACAATCTGATCCAGTAAAATAGGCGCTTTACTTTGATCTTTTTGCCCACATCTATAACATCGAGCTTTAGACGTAAAAGGGATATTGTTCAGTAATCTGAGTAACCTCTTCAGATATATATTTTCTGTTCTTGTCAGTTTTTCACAGGGTTCATACCACCAGAGAACATCAAAAACCAAATTGGTGCACTAAAACCAACAAATCATAGCTATGATCCTATCCCCGCATACCAAGCACAAAAAACATGCAGATGTCCTGAGCGGACCAATGCAAACCTTTGTTAAGGCATCGCTGGCTTAGGGATGTGTGCCACGGGATTTAAAGAAATCATACTTGACACCGCTATTAAAAAAATAAACTAGTTTGGATCCCCATGTATTGGCTAATTACCGCCCTATTGCTGGGCTGGTGTGCACTACTAAGATTCTAGAAAAGGTTGTGACCATGCAACTCCAAAAGCATCTGGAAGAGAACAGTATTCTTGATACACTCCAGTCCGGCTTCAGGCCGGGACGTGGAACGGAGACGGCACTGATCAAAGTACGGGATGACATACTTGAGAATGTAGATAGTGGCAATGTTAATATGGTTGAGGTGAACGTGCACCACCACAGTTCATGAGTAGTTCATTCAACTTGTCTAATGTGAATGCGATTAAAGACGGGGTGCAAACGCGCTGGTAAGGTGCCTCCGTGAAATGGCTCACTATAGTGAGAAAAAATGTACACTAAGGCTGTGAAGCCAGCGGTGCGGGCTGCACTCCCAATTACCACAAAGTGGTATAACTGCTTGTTATTGATCAGTTGCAGATGATAATTCTTCAGAAGACTTATTGATGTTCGTTTTAAAATATAAAGTTTTATTCATTATTTCCTTAATGCTCTACAGTTATACATCACTGGTTTGGCAGATGCATCAAATGAGCTCTATTTGGCCTATGCATTTCGGAGTATGTGTCCTTCATCAGGGCCAGCTCATTGTAGTGCTTATATCATCAAAACCAATAACTGGTTTAATCTGTATCCCACAAATTAACAAGGTACAAAGGTACAATATATATATATGTATATATATATAAAATGCACTGGACGCATTCATTGCAATAGAGGCTAGGTAGAGATTTTAACACTGCATATCATTGTAACCCAATCCCTGAAAGGCAGAGGGGCAGATTGGCCTAGCGGACACGTGCTATTAAAGACCAATGGGAAGAGGGAGCAGGAAGAGAGACAAGAAAGCCTGCATATAAAAGACTCGTACTTGGATGACGGGTGTTCGGGTGAGTTCAGGAGGTGAGCCGGTGCACTGGGAGGCCAGGTGGAGGACTGAAGTAGGAGTGGAGTGCCTAGGAGTTGCTGGAGATAGGATGAAACTGCAGGTAATGTATTGTGCGTGACAGAGATTGGTGCCACACTTGAGTGAATAGACTGGTTGTTGTAAGAGTGTATGTTAGAGTGAGTGGCAGAAGAGAGAGATAGAGAAAGAGAGAGTTGGAGATAGGAAAGAGTGAGAGTAGATAGTAAAAGGTGAGATTCGTATAGAGAGAGAGGGAAGAAAAGGAAGAGCCCTTGAGAGCTTGACGGCTAGGCCAGAGATACCCCTTTGTCTGGCCTTTGTGTAGTTAGTTCATCATCAGCCCAACTGTGAAGCACACAAATAAAATAACTAAACTACATAATTGAATCCTTGAATTATTGAAGCCATCAGTGACATTACACAGAATGCAGAGGCTAAGAAAACACCCCCATGTTAGGCAAGAATTGATGTAGTAACCCTGTGGGAGACTACACCACACTTGTCCTCTTGGTAGTAGGTAACTTCTGGGGCCTGGGTCCTCAATACCTCCAACTCTCTCATCGTAAATACCTTCCTACTCGAGCTCTTCACTCCTCCACCACCAACTCCCTCAGGGTCAGTCGCTTTTCCAAGCAACAAATTGGTGGTTGATATCTTTCTTCGACTGGGGCATTCCTCTGGGACAGCCTGCCTGCCTCTCTGAAACTTGAAGAACACCATCTCCAGTTCCGGAAGCACCTCAAGACCCTCCTCTTTGCTTCTGCCTTCTCCCTTCCTCTCCCCTGCTGAATTCCTGCCTGATACTGCACTGGTCACCTGACTATCCTCTGATTTCGGACCCAGGTACCTGCCCATCCAGTTGCACACCCGCACTGCCTTCCGGCAACCCTTGCACTTGGGTGTGAATCTGTAACCCTACAGTCCCCCCTACCTGCATTTTTGAACACCTGCTGTCTGCACTTACCCTTGCACCTGCCACTTGCCGGCCGCACTTCTTGTTATTGTTTTGATCCCATGTACAGCACTGCCCCCTACCCTTTCCCCGGGCACTTTTCCCCTCCCCTCCCCCCTGCACTTGCGCAAAATCAATGTCACTTGGCCTAGAAAGATCATTGTCTCTGTCCTTCCTTGCCCTTGTCGCTCCTTGTAACACTTGTGTATAGGCGCGTTACAAATGCCATATCATATTATAACCCCTCTTTCGGTATAGGCCTGTACTACACAAGTTGGCAGTGTGACTGAGCAGCCAGGCCTAGCACAAGAGGGGTTAATGTGAGCTGTAGAGCTGTACCAATGAAATTCATAAATACTAGAAGCCAAGTAACACTTATACTCAAGGTTTCAGTTATAAGTAGTTATTTATTTATTTAACATCAGTTTTTAAATATACATTCTTTAAAAAGGGCAAGACATGTAACACTCAAATATAGTTTAAAATGCTTTTCCTGAATCAGCACAAAGCTAGTGGATTTTAGAGATGCTTTTTACACACTTCCCACACACCAGAGGTGACTTCACTAACTAGGACAGTAATGGCATTTATATATCACTAGTGCACTTTGCAGATTCTGAGGTTTGCAGAAAGGAAAGGTTAAAGGAAGGAAAAAGGCTAAACAGGTTCTCAGGGCATGTGAGTATACTTAAATCTTTCAATGAAGTCTAGACAAAACCTTTCCCAGCAACAATAGTTTAAAACCAAGTTATGACCTCTGAGGGACAGAAAATATAAATGTCATTGGACTAGAAGAGTCTGCGGTGAGCCAGGACAGCCAGGGTCAATTGGAGCACAGTCTATGGAGCTGAGGCACTTCTTAGATAAAAAGTCTTGCACAACGTTAGAGAGTTTTTGTAGAAAATCACTGTACGGTCACAAGCTGTTACACTTGTGGTGGGAAGAGCTGAAATCAACTCTAACAAAAGTAGCTACAGCAAGTCTCAACTGAGAAGAGCAAATATAAAGACACTAAGGTAAGTACCCCACGTCTGAACAGTACATATGGTTAGAAGAAGAGTCATCCAGCTGGCTTCTGTCTGGTTGCAGCGATGCACATCCTGGGTTCCTGAGCCTGAGTCATGGGGACAAGAGGGAGGACGTCTGGAGAACTCCTGCAGCATCAATTCGGCAGTCGGCAGCAGCTACAGGCTCTTTTTGGATCAGCGGCACTTCGTGGTTTCAGCGCACAGTAAACACCACCACCGCGGATCTTGGATACCGGTTGGGCTTCCTTCACTCCTTGAGTCCTGCACTATGGTGAAGGGACTCAAGCTCTTTTCGTCCTGCTTCTGGAGGGTCCTTAGGAGACTCCTAGAGCTTCTGGCCAGATTGCAGATGTTGCACTCGACTGTGGATTTCTAGACTCCTGACACTGGGTTGCTGCAGCAGCAAAGAAGTACAGTCAGTCACAGAAAGATGGTCCAGTGGAGTTCGTCTCAGGGTTAGTTGGTCTCACTAACCAAAGGGATGAAGCCATCCCTTCTGGAGCTTCTTTTGTCGTTCAGAAAAATGACTTTACCAGCACAGCAGCAGGGCTTCACCGGGCAATTCGAATGTCCAGGAGGATGCAGCAAGCTTTGTTCACGTTTGCTTTGCCAGGTGTTCTTCCCAGTGGTTGACTCTGCCTCTAGTCCCAAAACCCTCGCCTTTTAAGCATGTTTCTCACATTCATGTACAGCCTAGGCTGTCACTCAAGCAGCAGGGTGGCTGTCCTGAACGGACAGCCAGCCAGCCTATCAGGACTGGGTGCATTCAGGCATTCCTAGAGACAAAGGACAGGGGCATTTCGGGAACCCTTTCAGACACAATGGAGTCTGAGGCAGGTTTCAGTACTGCCAAAAGCAAAATGAAAAAAGCGCTCAAACCTGGCTTGGTGTGAAGAGTAAAACCCAAAAAAGACCTCACAAACAGAAAATGGCAAAAAAAGAAGACAGGGGCCATTTTGACAAAATGGTCACCCATGGGCGCTATACTGCAGCTGAGGATTCAGCCTGAGGTAGAAAAGCACAATGGTAGAAACATTAAACCACTGCCACCAACCATTTAAAGTAGTGAGGGTAACCTACAAAATGTTACATGAGTAGGTAGGATAAGGGGCTACTAGGTAACCCCAGATCACACCACATGAAATGGTGTGTGCTGGACCTACAAAGAGAAAAGGTAAGTAAAGTCAAGTTCACTTTACTATTCCTGTTAACAGTATTTCAGACAAGAAAAGGTTTTTAAACCTTATGAGGAATCTAAAGGATTGCTCTGTGACACTGCACTGAAGGTGCTGTGTGTCACCATACAAAAGAAGATGCCTATGGAGTTTGTCAGACTCCAAAACAAAGAAAATACATAATCAAAATCAGGTCAAAACACATGAGAGAGTGAGAAAAGGGGCTGACTAACCCCAGTGTTAAAATTAAAAGTCCTAAAGTCCAGCAAACGAGCTGGGGGTCTCTAAGGTTGAAGAGAATTAGAACAGAAATGAGAATTCTCCTTAACACCCCCTCTAGCTGATTGTAATCTAGCTGATTTGCTGTCAACCCCAAAAGGTCCCCTTGTCAAATCAAGTGATGTGCTCACGCCTCATCTAGGTGCAAAGGGGGAAACCGTTAAAGGTTGATCTGATCCCAAAACAGTCCCTTGGAGCTCGAAGCACAGGGGGTGAAGAAGGTAAAGGATTTCTGAATATAGTTGGGAGCCCTTTCTTCTTAATGCAGCAGGGCAAGGGAGGCCGTAAGGCAGCCCAGGAGCTCAGGCGCAGTCCTATTCACTTCCACCATTTTGGACGTCCCAGCATGCTCAGCATCGTCCACCCACCGTCCACCCAGAAACTCCACTAGAAACAAGGCACCATGGGAATGCTGCAAAAGAATGTGTATACCCGCACCCCCTGGACACTAGAGAGGGTCATGAAACAACACAACAAACCCGGCTAGGTTGTGTTTATATATGGTGTGGAAGGTGCACACTCAGTTGGTCAACTTGTTGAAGATCTAAGATCTGAAAGGACTTAAACCTTCCCACCAAGGGAGTGAAGACGGCATAATCTAGAAAGGAGAATGATCCTTTCCTTAACCTCCCTGAGGAACAGAAAAGACACTTGCTTGAAGAGCTGAGAAGCTTGCATGCTGCTTTGAACCACAGACCTAGAACTCCCAAATACTCACAAGGAGACAATGTGTCTAAAATCAGAAGCAGGGTATGGCTGTTTGCAGGCATCCAGTTGCAGAGAACATCTGTGGACCTACTGGTGCACTAATACAGATGCAGAGACCTACATAATGAGCATGGGCTCTGCTTCTGGTCCTCTCACAGAGGTATGAAGATTGCTCTGTGCAATTTCAGGATTCTCCACCATGGGTTAAATGGGTAAATACAAATTATGCTGTGGTAATACAAACCTACATAAAAAGGCTGACGTACAGGAAGTCACACGGATACCAAGTTCCTTTTTGTACAACCGTGCAACATGGGTACTATCAGAGTCCAACGTGTGCATCTCTGGAAGGACGTTTGCATGTAAGGATCTCGATTCGGCCTGGTTATAAACATTGCACTAGTGCAGTGAGATGTGCACTGCTAAAGGGAAGGCTTTCGTTGATACTTGCACCGACCAACAAGTGCAAAGACGACCAGTGCAAACATGCCATTTTGCACCAATAGTTTTGTGTAAACGTCAGTGACAAATTGCTCCTGTCAATGACCCATATCTGTACATTGGCTCTGATCAAGTATTATGGTTTCAGGACAGTGGCTTGCACCCGTTATCTGCTTTCACAAATCTGGTGCAATACGTCGACTTGAACATTGAAGCTTAAACACTCATAGGCAAAACAGAGGCCCTATATCACCATGTGTATTTCTGGGACGATGACTTACGAATGCACGCATAGGGGTCGGAGATGTCACGCAGCGGATCATGGTAAAAGAACGGCTTGCACAATTCACAGTGATGTCCAAATGTGTTGTGTTGGCAGTCATCACACACTCCGCCGCTGAGGCCATAATTGGCCTGGTACACATCCATGTCGAAGTGGCATTTTTCTGAATGGCTATTGCAGTTGCACTCTACCAGAGAAAAAAACAAAGCAGTCAGTACCAAGACACATCACTTACATGAAGAGATCATTCAAAAGGGTCTTAAAACCTGCATTTTCGCTAAATGTGGGGCTTTTTCATTTAACTTGTTCTTTCATTTATGTATATTCTGTTCTCTTCCTATTCCCCTTTCTGCAGTTTGAATGGTTTGAAACCTTACACTTACATCTTCTTCATGCAGGAAAAGAAATCATGGTAAAAATATCTTACCATTAATGCTGGTAGACGGTCTTTTATGTTATGTTATGTTATGTTAAAGGTTCTTGTACCGTGCAATGTTACCAGCTGCGTGGTCTCTTGCTGCTCTGGCGGGTCTGCAATGCAAGTGGCGGCGGCTTTGTTAGTCGGATCGAGCGGGAAATGAGCAAGAGAGCTTTGATGTGCTGTTGGCAGTTTTAGTCGGGAGAAACCGGTCACTGGGTGTTGGTGGGTTTTCAGTCGGTAGCTGTCATGTGGTGTTGAGGTGAGATTGCGTGTGGTTTGCTTTCATGTTGGGTGTTGTGAGTAAGTATTTAATTAAAAACCCTTTTTTGACTGCTCTACTACAAACAACTTCAGATATCACGAGAAAAGCTGCAAATAGAGTTCTTTTTCACTCTTACCAACATGTGTCGTTCTTAAAGAACATCTGTGTATGGAAAACGATTACAGGTGAACATAATCTGACAGCTCAGGAGAGCCTGGACCCTGTGCAACTATCTATCTAATCCACCTTAACTGCACTTTAACTGAGGTTGGACCAATTATAATGGCACTGTGCCACCTTTGCACAGTCTAGTTACGTCTGTCCCTTGTCTCTGTCCTTGGTCCATGTCCCTCCATGCTACCCTCTCACCAACCAGCTCACTCTCATCCACATATGGACCTTCCTTTCCCCCAGACTGCCTCTGTCATCTCCGTCACCTACTCTCCAACCATTTCTGGTCCAAATGTTTTTCCTGTTACTCAATAGATATAAGAAGCATGATGGTGTGGGAAGGAAATATGGCCATCAAAACCCTGTTTCCTAAAATTGTGGCCATTTCTACCCACCCATAACAGCCATTGTGACTCGGTCTGATCCTACACTCCCTTGAAGGCATAGGGAACCATTTTGAGTGTGTCAGAACTTAGGCCATTAATAAATCCCCACAACCAGGAGACCAGGTGGATTAACAAGGAGTACAAGCAGAAGAGACAAAAACGTCTTGATGGATCATATTGGCTGGGATCATAATGAGGGTCATTATGAGTTGGATGGTAAGGGGTTAATGGCGCTGGTAAAGGTGCCAGAGCCGTCAACCCCTTACCGCCCGATTACGAGGTCTCCTCGCGGGACCCGCTAAGGCTGCCTGGTAACAACGGGCCTGTTATTAACGGGCCCGTTGTTAGCATGCTCCCCATTCCCATTGAGCCCTATGGGGGCTCGAATGGGAAAGGGGATGTACCGGGTCCGGGTTCCTTGAATGAGGAATTACTGGGTCCTCCAAGGTTGGAATGGCCAGGTAATTCCTCATTTAAGGAACCTGGACCCAGTACCCGGTAAGGGGTTAGCCATGCCGCTAACAGCGGCATGGCTACCTCCTAACTCGTAATGACCCCCAATGTCTGCTTTTAA
Source organism: Ambystoma mexicanum (assembly GCF_040938575.1). NCBI lineage: Eukaryota > Metazoa > Chordata > Amphibia > Caudata > Ambystomatidae > Ambystoma > Ambystoma mexicanum. The sequence continues at coordinate 666,611,427 of NC_090936.1, forward strand.
AAATGCATGCAAGTTATACATGTGTGAAATCTTGCGTGGATGTTTATGTGTTTTCTGCTCACTCCCCAGTTGTGTGTAAGCATCCATGCTTCATAAATAGATCATATATTGTCATAGGGGGTTTGGCTCCACCACACAGATTCTTGTCATTTTTCCATTTGTTTCGTATATTTTGGGGTTTGTATGGGGAAAAGCGCACAGTGCACTAATGGGACTAAACCCAGTGAACACTCGGGCATGCATAGATGCATGCTTACACAGTCTCTACACAGCAACTGATGGCAGTTTAACTCTTTACATGACTCCCAAGAAGTGCCAAAGTTCTCTCTGGAGAACCCCTATCCAGAATGCATGGGCTTTCCTGTCCTGTTATTTGATTTTGCGGTTGTATGTTGCATCATGTTCATACGCAAGAAGGCACAGCTATTAGGGGCATAAGAAGCCACCGATTCATTGAGTTTCCTAAAAAAGATCCCCCATAAATATATGTGTACTCGGTTTTCCATTTCTGGAACCTCAATGTATAGGAATTATGAGAGCAAAAAGATAAACTAAAAATGGTTCCCTGATGAGAAATCATGCTTCACCCAGAGCCACAGCTATAGTGAAAAGGTAGCCCATGTCCACAGCGATGATACTGGCACGTCCGTCTCAAGGGCAGAGTTTCTGCCCAGTCTGGTTTGTGGGTAGAACTGATACCCAACATGGCAGGGCTTTGGGGGGATGTCAAATTAGAGTCTGCTTCTTCATGAGGATGCAATGAAAGGAAAGGTCTGCTTTCTTTCTGGAATTCTATACACTTGGAATACAGCTCCCAGCGGTGTTCTCAAGAAGCCATCAGAGCTTGGGGAATGGAGGCGCAAATGTTAGGGCACACCCGGGGAGAGTACTTTTGTTCTTTCAGAGGGCAGGATATGAGTTCTGCCATCACGCTTCTGCTTCCGGGGACCTTGTGCTGTCCATCTGTTCTTTCACCTCTTTCATGTTGCACATATGGACGAGGGGATGGAGAATGCGTCAGGGTGCCTGTGCCATGTCATCAAGAAAGAGACAGCTCTGTGGACATTAGGTGGCATTACCTGGGCCTAGATTTACAGAGGATGGGGATAACTGTTCATACTCCTTCCTTTCTCAGTTATTTCTCAAAATCCATTGAGATCCCACTCTTATTCTGGGGGATAGCCATGTTTCTCCTGCTTTTCCTATTATTGTGGGACAAGTTTCATCTGGCAGGGCAAGAGGAGGGTCACAGAGATTCACAGTTCACCCTATACGTGTGTACAATGATTTCAGTGATGTCATGAGGAAAGTGAACATTTTCTTCATCCAGAGTCTTGCAGGGGACCAGTTAGGAAAGAGATTATTGTGCCCTGCAATAGACGCTAACTCTAGCTTTTCCTGCCAGCTGATAACGCCCCGATGGGGTGGAGTAAATGAAGGAAAACCACTCCACGCAGGCAATGAAAAAAGGTTTTGCTGTCCGGTTCTGTGCCAGCCTGGTGGACTTTAGGACTGCTGGGTGGAAATGCCTCTTGCCATGTGTGGGGGGTCTTGCAGAGCCCCCTTGACATGGACGGGGTCTTTGTGGACCCACTTCTCAGCAGATAAGTATTATCCTTTGCACTTCCCCACACGGTGCGCGTCTCAGTGAGACTCATGTGTCCTCCCTCGGAATCCACCTCATTTTAGATCAGCTCATTGCTTCACGGAAGTGAATGGGAACAGGCGTCGCAGGGACACAGCGAGTCGGCGGCACACAGCAAAGTGTGCCGCCGCAACATAAGTAAGGGGGCAAGGGGGTGAGAGTGGGTAATGTATTTCACTTGGGTTGTTTTACCATAACGACCAACCCGTAATTTCGGCCAAAACCACTATGTTTTTTTCAGCCGTGGTTTGTTCCTTACGATAAAACAACCCAAATTTGCCCACAAGACTGTTTCAGAGATTCCTTTTGGGGGACACAAAGGGTTGCGGGTGTTATCCCCTGCTCTCTCTCCGTTACCCCTGGTACTGCCGTTGTGTATGTGGATAGAGGGTCTTTCTACAACAGAAAACAAAAACATCTGGGAGAGTGTAAGGGGAAAGAGAGAACACCCAATCATCATTTGGGGAAAGGGAGAAGCTGGGCAATAACCAATCAGAGGCTAATCACATACATGAAGAGTAGTCTAAAAGAGCCTGGGGCTTGGTATTCGGTGCTTGGAGCAGACCAAAGACTGGGGAGTGGAGGATTAGCACTGGAGAGAAAGAGCCAGGAAAAGGACATGACTAGGAGAGCTGCATATGAATGTAAAGTGCTCCATTGCGTCCCTAAGCTAGGTCTGCGCTCAATAAATATAATAATAATAATAATATTAATTCATGATTCTCTGTGGGGTTCCACAAGGACTACTTTCATGTTGCTAATTGGGATTATTTAGCCTTGGGTCAGCGAAGGCCGTAAGGACCCTGCCTGCAATCTTGAAGTCCTGCAGAGTGGCAATGGCAGTGCCACAGTTCAGCGCAGTCTCCGTGACAAATGTAGGCAAGGTAAACACATGTCTCTTCTAGCCCGGAGTCAGCTACAGAGGGTAGGCTGCATTCATGAGGTGGACCGACAGCATCCACGTGAGCAGACATGACTCCTGAAAGGGGCTCTCTTGGCGGCCCATTGTATACATGGGAAATCAGTGAAGGCTAAATGCGCTTGGGCAGTATTAATAAGGATTCCTTAATCAGTGGATGTGTGGGTTGTTTTTCTTATCACCATTCACTTCTGGTACCATAACACAAGAAGGATTGGGAGCGGGGGTGGGGGCAATTCACTCAGCAGGAAGGCTGGCTCGGATGTTGGAGCACCTGGGGCAGTAAGAGCATACAGGTTTCTAAGAACTTTCTTTAATTTGTGTAGGTCTCACCGCTTGGCCTCCCCCTTCCACTAGCAAAATTCATTAAAAGACTGATGAGACAGTACGCGTGGAATAAAGTATGGAAAACACCCACCGCTTGTCCATCCTCAAGCAGCAAATTTTACACTTCTGGGAGGGAAAGGAGGGCCAACCGTTGGGAGCACTACATAGGAAGGAGAAGTTGTGAAATCAGCAGGGAACCGAATGAGGGCACTACCCGGCCACCACCATGCAAGGGTGGACTCCGGACCGGAAACCAAAAGAGGCTTTGGAAAGAATGTTCAAAGTGGCCCATTATTAGCAAAACCAACCCTTTTCCCATGGGAACAAGTGGAAATAAAATAGGTTAACACACAACAGAAGCTCAGGGTGCCGAGGCCTACCGGGAAATCTCCAGAGTTCCCCGTAGGCTAGTCCACCCCTTCCACCATGAGAAAACAACATTAGGACGTGCGTCACCCCTTGCACCTTTCCCCCTCCTGTACTGTTTTCAGTGCTGCTTGAAGTTGTGGTGGAGGGAGAGGGGCCTTACGACAGGGCCTTTCTGAGTCTGCCACAATGATGCACTTGTGCTGCCATCTTTCGCTCCATGTCGGTGGTACTGGATATGACAGAGACATGACGCTACCTCCTGCCCCCAAGATAGAAGCAGGAGAGCAATGGACATTCTATGGGATAGAAGCCAAATGAATGCTTCCTGCCCCCAACACGATATCACCAAACATCACACAGGCTCCACAGTTCTGGCTTCCTTCTGCCCCATACATCTAGGACAGAAGATCACTTAAAGTAAGGGGTTTGAGCGTCTGGGTAAGGCATGGGTGCAGCATCATGGCTTGTGAAAGTGTACTTTGCTGTGTTATATGACTCTGCCATGGTACTGCGCTGAGTCGCTACAGTATGGAGAGCTGCAACCTTGTCCAAGGTTGTACTCCCTCCTGGAGTCACCAGAACATAGTGTGCTGCAAAGGATGGCAAGACAGGGGGGGGGGGAGTAAGAATGAGGGAAAGTGGGAACGGAGTTGCAGCCACGGCGAGGGAGTTAGACAGGGCCCAATACTTGTATAGGTATGGGTGTGTGTTCATCCATGATGTATGGACTATCTTCCAGAGAGTGGAGACAGAACGGTATGCATGGACCTATTACACACACTGGGATTTCAGTGTGGTTTTGGAGTACTATAAGATAGAGATTGAGTAGTGCTAGGTTTGTGAGGGGATCGCGAGCATGCTCAGGAAATCCTGTCAGATATGTAGGTCTGCCATGTCTATTTATGCTACCACAGGTACATTCCTGAATAATAATTGACATGGGAGGTGATATAGAAAATAAGTTACTGCTGGCCCCAGATGAAAAACAGACAATGTTGTGTTCTTACATAGCGCTTAAAGCCATAGTTAGGTTACTTCACAGCATTGAGGGGTGGGGAGGTGTTATGTATTATCCAGCCATACACAAACCAGCTGTGGAGCCACGTAGTTTAGTCCAAGAAGCTCTATTGTACATATATACACTATAAGATCCAGTTACTCGCAGTATATACATCACAGGTTTATGTAGTCACAAGTGGACATTACAGGAACAGCCCCACCGGCCATCCTTTCACTCCCAGCTCACGCCCCCAACTGACATTCATAGAACACTCACACACACATTCGATCAACATTCTCCTGAGCTGTCTATCATGCATACATCAAAATTCCATCAGCATGCACTCCTGGCCAGTGATACAATACAAGACTGACTTACATCACAACAGGAGGGAATCTGCTATTGTCAAGCAATGTAGACAACACTGTGCCCAAAGTGCAGCACTGAAGGTCCCCTTAGCCCCAAATGGCCTCAAAGGTATCCCTGAAGACACTACCAGTTGGGTGGCTTTTAATAGACATGTTCTCTGCTGAGGATATAGCCCTAGCAGTCATTGTGCCATGCCAGAAAACCTTTAAGGATTCCTAGGTTGTTGTGGAGACTGTGCCCCTCTTATGCATTGCTGGGAATAATTTGCATATAAACCACTCCTTCCGAACCCCATTCCCTGATATGCAGTTGCCTAGCTACCAAGTGGAAGCCCAGAGTCCTAGGACACTCGTCAGGCCCAGAATGGATTCCCTGGGCATGAAACACAAAAAATGTGCTTCAACAACCGAGACGAGGCAAGAGAAATTGTGATTTAGAGAGCTAATACACTTGGAAACTCTTTAACCTCTCTAGTGCCAACAACGAGCTATCTAGTCCTTGGCATTACCTCTGTGTTGCAAGGACGAGATAGCTTGTCCTTTTAGGCGCTCTGTTTTGAGCGATCCAGGCTAAGCAGGGATCGCTCAAAACTGTAATCCAACCCCCGGGCTATATGAGGGGGAGGTCCCTCTTCATGGCCCGGGGGTTAGATTACCTTCAGTTTCACGTCAGCGTGTGTAAGGCACGCCAACATGAAACTGAACGTAGTTTCACTGCGGCAGCCATTATTTCGGCTGCCGCAGTGAAGAGAGAAGGTAAGAACCCTTCTCCCTCGATCTCCGGCTCGAGGTGACCTACATTTAGTCTCTGCTTTAGGCACTATACACTTTTGAAACTTGCACAGGTCACCCACCCTTCAAAAGGTCTGCCTGTGCTCTTTCAAAAAATGTATGCTTGCCCTTCCTCACCCCATTTGTTTCCCTTATTTACACATGCTAAGTACGTCTGTTCAGGCCGTAAGCATAAAACTCCTGTGTACCATGGCTCTGTTTTTTGGCTTGTGGTATTGCTTGTTTTGTGAAACATTACAAAAAATGTGTGATTTCCTAACTGCAAGAGTCGGGGAATGTAGCAGAACATTGTTTTTCTCAAAATTCATAGAAGCCATTGCCGTACCAGGCCAACCATGTCCACCACATACCCTTTTTTCAGTCATTTTCCGCTTTTTCCCCAAACTATGGAATTTTTCCCTACATAGTTGTTGCCTGACCTGCGCAAATCACCTCTTCCTAAACTTGGAATTTTTTCTACTTTTCCGAAACGTATCCCTTTCTGTCCTCCCATTCAGCTTTCCTACCCTCTTCTTCCATTCCGTCCACGCATGTCCTATTGGAAAAAAAGGGCAAAATGGCCTACCTCATCAAAAAAAAAATTTGTTTCCACTCAACCTGTTCTTGAAAGCCAGGAAAATTGGAAATTCAGCACAGCTAACCATTTGTTCCTAGCTCTTACAAGGAAAAAACCACAGTCTTCTTTGTACATAATTTTATTGTCATTTTTTGAAAAAACACAACATTTTCTCCCTTCTTGATTATTTTCTCTCACCCCCCTACAGCAAACTAGGATTCCTGGGTGGCGTTACAACCGCCTACATGTGGGAACAAAAAGGGGCTCATTTTGGCCGAGATATCTCTTGTAACAAAAAGGTTACAAGGGATTGAATGGTGACATACCAAAAAAGGCCTTGGCACTGGGGAGAAAACACATGTCAGTTAAGGGGTTGAAAACAAAAGGTGGGTTTATATGAAAATCTGTCACAACACTAATGTGTTTACTGCTGATGTTGAGACTCAAGCCCTTTGCCACCAGCAGTTTAAATGATGGTTTGGGCAATAGATGAGCTAAGAAAACATTTAGATATGCAGGCAGGATTACATTAAATACCTGGGAAATACATATTAATTGTTCGTATGTGACCTATGGTACAGCACCCAGAATGACAAGCCAGTACAAACACCCCACACTCCTAACTGTGTAGTTTCTGTATGCGCCCGCTGTGAACACAGAAACGGTGCAACATTGCCCTTCCTCTGCCCCAGGCTAGACTAGCTGCAAACATGTAAAGGGAGACATGCAATGCAGAGAGGAAGTCTACTACCCACTGAAAAAGACCAAAAGAGCTTCTGAATGCATAGGACCAGCCATTTTGCAAACGTAAAAATATAGGAAACTGTGTACGTTGAGCTATAGTTGTGGAAGGCTTCTTATAAGGCAGTGTAGTTTTTTGTTTTGTTTATTGGTTAAACATGTTTAAGCTTAACAATACAAGATCACATCATTAAATGTACAATACATATCATAAAATAGATATTAAAAACATCACACCGAATTTACAATTAATATTCATACAAAAATAGTCAATTCGTATTCTTAGAGTCAGATAATCCCAAAGCAACTATTTGTCTAACTGCAAACACATGAGGAACCTCACCACTGCTAGTGTCACCGAAGTAGGATATCCAGCTAAGCACCTAGTCCACAATATTTCACTTTCAATAAAAAGAATACTATTAACCAAGTTACTAAAATATTGCAACCAAAGTATCAACAATTGTGGGCAATAGAACAAAAGATGCTTAATGGTCTCAGACGTGTTTGGTTCATTACAATAGAGACAATAAGAACAGAAAGGATCAGGCATGTTGCGTCTCACCCTGATTTCTCTAGTAAAATGAATATTCCAGCGAAGTCACGTAAAAACAGTGCACACTCGCGGGTCAGGAAAAGCAGTTAAATAAGGTTCTAAAACACCCTTTTGTTTAAGGCGAGTGAGAGAATCGTAATTATGCTTTTAAGTGCATTTATTGTTTCCATGCTGCTTCAATCGCCAGCATAATAATTTCAGAGCTTGTCTGAGGCATATTGTAAACCTCACCTGAGGTCACCTGAGGCCACCAGTGCCTAGTCTGCTTACGAGAACAGTGGATGGAGAGCAGAATATATTGTGTATGAAGGAGTGAGGTGAGATAGGTGTAACTGAAAGAGAGATTAGGGAGAGAAAGGCAGTGTTTGGTGGCATGTCATGGTGAGGAATGAATAGCACACAACACACCATAAAATAATACAGGTATTATCCCAAAGCAACTATTTGTCTCATCATAATATTCACTGTAACCTAATTGCATATTATGCCTACCTTGTATACACGTGATGAAACTGTATTTTGTTGAACATTTGGCAAACCGCATTTAGCCCCTCTGCTAGAACTGCCTCCCAGTATTCTGCTTGCCAAACTGTATGACTTGCCTACTGTGCTGAAACTGCTGTATCCTGTAGTACATTTGGCAAAACCGCATCTAGCCCCCCTGCTAGAACTGCTTTTCTGCACTCACACAGCTGAACTATATGATATGCCTATGTTGCTCTGTCCTAGGCCACATCTGCCATTTTGAGTGTACCTATGGTCACTTATAGTCCACATTTGCCCTCTTGACTGTGCCTCTTGCTGTTCGTAGGCCATATTTTACCATGCTCCTTACCAGGCTTACTTACCACTGTGAACATATGCGTGTTAGCACATTGTATTGCCCACTACGATCTGTGACTACAGCACTTGACTCGGACTATTGCCTAGCCTATTGCCTAGACTATTGACTAGCCCAGTAGCGAAGTTAGAACCTCTGAATAGTTGTTTTAGCCTTATCCTAGTCCACTGTGCCCTAATCGAGTGACCACCTACTGTGCCAGCCTTAGGATCCTGTGCTCTCATATCACTTATTTATACGACACATTATATAGTACTATATCCTCAACTCTAGCAGAATTCATTTTAGCACAACCCTATTAACATACGCCCCACTGCTGTTATTGCAGTTTATGCTGGCAACTATGGACCAATTTAAACATGCACCCTGCCCTACTCTCCACAGAAACTCTAGGCTTTGCGCTAGACTCGCCACCCTCTACGAACTGCAGTCACCTAGCAACGCCTATTTGAACCGCCGTACCATACCCAAAAACCACACTAGGAGCTCAACGCAACCTAAACCACAATTACCTGCTAGCACCTTAATGAAAGAACCCATCCTGGTTACTTCTAACACCAACTGTGCACCTAAAACAACCTCCATAACAGGAGCACTGATCAATGCTAGACCAGTCGTGGCCCACGCCACTGAAATAGCCGACCTCCTTACCTTAGATAACCTTGACCTCCTAGCAGTCACAGAAACCTGGCTACATGACACAGCAGGTCCAGCCCTCTCCCTAGCAATACCCAAAGACCGCCCGAACGCCAGAGGTGGTGGCTTAGCCATCATCGCCAATTCCAACCTGAATGTAAGGTTAACAACACTGCCCACCTTAAAATCCTATGAACACCTGGCCACTAAATTACCAATATCCCCATGCCAAACCCTAACTATTTATCTAATTTACAGGCCACCATGGCCCTTAGGCCTTTTCGAAGAGGAATTATCCAGCCTCTTAGCGGGCAACACAAAAAAGTCATCCCAGACAATGATCCTTGGCGACCTTAACCTAGGTCTTAACGACCCAAATGACAAACATCGCTACCGTGCTTGAAGGGCATGGCCTCACTCAAAAAGTCCTCACCCCCACCCACGAAAAAGGGAGAATACTAGACTGGGTAGCCACTTCCAACTGCCCTACTACTATCACTAAAATTACACCCCAGCCTTGGACTGACCACTTCCTCATCAATTTCTACTTAACACTTAACAAGATGCCCAGAATTGAAAAAACAATGGCACCATCTGTTCCTACTAGATCCAGGAAAAACATCACACCAGACAATATCCTACCCCTGCTCCTCCCAAACATCAATGCCTTGCCATTTGATTCTGACCCAGACACCATGGTTAAAATATACAACGACAACATGGCCATAGCCATGGACACCATCGCCCCACTGAAAAACTGTAAAAGTAAGCAACAATCCCACCTTAATACTTAGTTCACCCCCCATCTAAAAGAACTGAGACTGGAAAAAAGGAAGCTTGAAACTGTATGGCAACACTCCCCTACAGAACTCAAACTGTGCGCTACGAATTATAAGAAAGCAATCATCCAAGCTAAAAAAGAAGTCTATAACGACCGAATTTCCAAAGCATGCTCCAATACAAAGGAACTATTCGCAATCTTGCGAGAACTCGAATCCCCCATATCACCACCTGATAACGTACCCAAAGACAAGCAATGGTGTACCAATATCCAAAATGCCCTCGCAAATAAAGTAAAAACACTACAATCAAAAATTGTGAAATTCCCAGCACGCCCACGCTCACGCTCAAACCTAGCCTAACACCCTTCAAATTCTCTAAAGTTTCCACTCATGAAACTGAAAAAAATCATTGCCTCACTAAAACCATTCAATTGCAAAGGCGATAACTGGCCAGCCCAGATAATCAAGGATGCCGCCAGTGACCTTGCCCCCTTCGTCACTAAACTCATCAATGCCTCCTTCTCATCTAGCACTGTCCCAAGTAGCTTAAAAGAGTCCTGGGTTCTCCCCCTGCTTAAAAAACAAACCTTTGACCCCTCCATCCCCACCAACTATAGGCCCATCACTACTGTCCCTTTCCTCCTGAAGATAATTGACAAAGTGGCCTATCTCCAAATCCAAAAATACCTGGACACCAACCAACTCCTCAGCACTCGTCAATCGGGCTTCAGACCGCAACACGGCACTGAGACCACCCTTATAGATCTCAAAGCCCAAATTGACGAGCTCAACGATAAAGGAAACACAGCTATGCTACTCCTCCTTGATCTGTTGGCGGCTTTTGACCTAGTGGACCACACAGTACTGTGCAAACACCTAGCGTCAGCTATCCACTTCTCAAGTGAAGCCATAGCCTGGATAGAATCCTTTCTCGACAACAGAAGCATGCAAGTCTTCTCCACCTTAGACTCTGCAGACCCTAGTCAGACAACATGTGGAGTCCCACAGGGCTCTTGTGTCTCACCAACGATGTATAATATCTTTACTAAACCTCTATTCGACAAATTGGACAGACTGGGTGTCACCTACACAAATTATGCAGACGACAACCAGATCCTAATCCCCCTTTTGGGCAATTTCACTACGGATACAGCTTTAGTAAACAAAATGTACACCCTCATTCAAGCATGGATGGCAACCCATGGCCTCTGCGTGAATGACGAAAAAACAGAGATCCTTATTCTAGGCTCAACCAAAAACCTAAAAAAATTCGATTCCAACTACAGCTCCTTCAATATCGATTGCAATATAATCCCTGTCGCCAAAGAGGTGAAAACCCTCGGTTTCTATTTGGACTCCACTTTGTCCCTAAGGAAACAAGTGAACTCCCTGGCCTCATCCACAGCCTATACCGGTAAACCTATTAAAGCATGCAGACCCTTCCTCTCACCAGCTAGCTGCATTATCCTAGCCAATGCACTAATCCTCTCAAAACTGGATTACTGCAATGCACTTTATGCAGGCACAAATAAATACATCATCAATAAACTTCAAACCCTACAAAACAACATGCTCAGAATGGCCCTGAACCTCCCAGCTAGAGAGCACATCTCGAATGTGCAGAGAAAATACAACTGGCTAAAAATTAGCAATAGGATTACCTTCAAAATTGTCACACTAACATTCAAATATCTGAACAATGCAGCCCCCCCATACCTTAGGGATGGAATAATAAGAAAAAACACTGCACGACCAACCAGAACAGCCAACTCTTTCTGCCTCCAAACCCCTAGATTCCGACTAAAAAAAACAGGAGGTAATAGCTTCCCTGTGCAAGCAGCCCAGTACTGGTACACCCTACCAGTTGAACTAAGAAGGGACCAGCCCTACAACAGCTTCAGGCACCATACCCACACCTGGCTTCGACGCAACAACCTCTGAAACCGGTGACCCTGAGCATTGTGATCTGATGACACACGTACCCCTCCTCTCTTACATGTAAAATGTACATAATGTATTTACTGTATATAATTTGTTACCTTTCCACCCTTACATGTATAGAATGTACATAATGTAATTACTGTATACAATTTATGTTACCTACAACCTGTAATATGCAACCTGTAACCAAGTTCTAAGCATTCTTGTTATTCTGTGCGCACAGCTACCCAAGGGTTTTCTGGCGCCCTATAAATAAACAAACAAACAAAACAAACAAACAAACAGGTAAACAGCTTTAATTTGTTACAATGGGGGCTTCTAATGAATACCTATGGGAGGTAAGGAAGATTGTAATCGAAAAGGGATGGCCACATGGCTGCATAATACAAACGGTATTCAGGAAGCAAATGAATTAAAATAACATTCACAGAAATGGTTTATCAAGTCTTTAGACGTTGCCCCCCTGTTAGGGGAGTTTTCCAAATGTACTACTGGCAATAAGACTTTACTAACCCCCGTGGTTTGTAGCTCCCCAGCACATAGTACTAACTCAGGACCTTGGTAGAGTGGCAGAGCAGTCAGGCTTATTTTAAGAGGAAGATGTGAGCTCTAGGTAAGTACACTGAAACTAGTTAGACAGGCACAGCAAAGAAGCACTTATACATATATTTACATAATATATATTTATTATATTTACACCAGAATTACTTGAAATACTTCAAACGTTTATGGTAGAACACATATGTATACTGGATAATACATTTCAAAGGGCACTTTCACTTTTGTGTTTGTTCGCGGTTACATTTGTAGCAACGTTCGAAAGGGAAAAGGCAATGTTATCATATTATCTGTTATTGCACACTCATGCGGTTTTCAACAGGTCATACTGTAATGCATTTACTCTGAAAGAACATATAGGAAAGTCACTTAAAGGGAGGAAAATAAGTGGTTAGTGCAACATGAGCTCAGTTTAAGATTCTAGAGACAGTTTCTTCACCTGGCAAGTCTTTTAAGTCCAAAAACGGAGCTCTAGCTAGAGGGAGTTCAGAGAGGGCTTGAAGTCTTGACACACAGCGAATTATAAAGAGTTCCTGCGGATTTCTTCCAGTGTCTAAAGTATTGAAGCAGCAAGTTAGCAACAGGAGACTAAAAACGGACTTGAGAAGGGGACACAAGCAGCGGCTTGGGTCAGAGGTAAGAAGGGGTTGCCCTGGACACCTCTGCATGCACTCCATCGCTCTGGAGCGACTTCTTAGAATCTGGTAAGCAATACCTTTTTCCCCACTGTACCTTTGGTTTGAAGAAAGTGTTTGTGTTGGTTTCTCCGTGATGTGGCAGCTCTGGACCTGACCTCTGATTCCTTGGTCTGATGACGAAAGGCCGGACAATGGACGGTGTCTCTCAGCAGCAGTCTTGAGGGAGGACCTGTAGCACGACTTTCAGCAACTTCTTGGTTCACTCTGCGGTTTTGGCACCTTTTCAGCAGCACAAACAAAGGACACAGATCGCCGGGTCAATCTTCTTCACTTCCTGCAGTCCCACACTCTGGTGAGGGGATCTGGGTGAGTTGGATCGGATCTCTGGAGTGTTCTTACGGGTTCAGCAAAGATTTGGACAGATTCAGCCTTTCCATGATGATGCACTCAAAATGGGCATCAGGTTTCCTGGTATTAGGGGTCCACAGCTCTGAAAGGGTCCTCGAGAGATGGCTTGTTTAAAAGTGTGTTTTGCGACTGGTTGTTCCCACCAGCCAAAGGGAATGAGTTGTCCTCTTTGGAGATCCTCTGTTGCATAGAAAACGGGGTCAGGAGAGCAGTGGTCGCTTCACGGTCTTTCAAAGTGTCTGCAGGCATCTCTGGTCATCTTCTTTGGTTACATCTGTTTCCTTTGGTCCACTTGCTTTACACTCCAGAAGCCTCACCTTTTATGCAGTTCCAGCACACACTCATCTGCAATATCACTCAGCATTTTACAGAAGGGGGTTTTTGGCTGTCCAATCAAGACAGCCAGGCCCCCTGTGGGAGCTGGACTTATTCAGGCACTCTGGCAGACAAAAGACAGGGGGTGGACAACAAAACCCCTACTTCCTGCCTGCCCAGACACACTGGAGCCTAGGCAGGGCTACCTACTGGTTCCTGCCAAAGGCAAAACACACACACGGACCCCCACCCCTCCCAGAATGGTAGAAGAAGGGCTAACAAAGAACAACCATGCTATTAACAGCGAAAAAAGAATGGAGGCTCCAAGTTGGTACTTAGGTGCCTCTATTGTGCATTACAGAGGCTATGGACATAGCTTGCTGTATAAAAAATACACAACAGTTGGTACAACATGTCCAATGCCACCAGCCATAACTAGGTGATTCTCTAGGCGACTAAAAAGTCACAGGAGCAGAGAGAAGGGGGATACTAGGTATCCCTTTTGCACACCACTGAAGGTGGTGTGTGCCAATCTCTCAGACTATAGAGTTTTGGGAGAGACACTAAAGTATAAGAACTGTAGCTCCTTAAGGATATAGAACTTTTATGTTAAAGGAGGACCCTGAGAGTCCCCAGCCTGTACTGCCCATAAGGAGCTGTGTGCTGCAGGAAAAGAACACTGATGCCTTTAAGAGCTATGGAGCAGACAGACTCCATAGAACAGGTGAATACAAAGAATAGCGTTCCAAAAGACAGTGCCCTCAAGAATGCATGTGTGGAAAAAGGCTCCACTTATTCAGGACTGAAAGAAAAAGGAAGGTCCAGAAACCCAGCAAAAAGTGCTGGCGGTCTCACGAGTGAAGAGATGGTCCCAGGAATGCCCCCCCTCATCCACATGAACATGACGGCCCAAAGAGTCAAGAACGCACAAAGCCACTCATTATTCAGACACACCCCAGGAGCACCAGTGACTGACATGTATGCAGAGAGTTATTCCCTCAGAAAGCCATTCCAACCTTATCCAGTGAATGTATTTATGGATACAAGTGCTTCAACAGTGGTCATGGACCCAAACGCCATGATGAATGAAGTTGACTAAATGCAGAGGAACCACTATGCTGATGTCATTAGTGACACCATGACGTAGCCGTGTTAGTCATGAAGTACACTCGCAACCATGAACAGTTTTACACAAACACACACTCGTATACATGAAGAACATGCCTACACAGATCTGTAGATAGAGGACAGATACATATAAATACTGTCAAAGCTTTTATTATTTTTCTCATTAGCTAAGTGCAGAAAAGCTGAACGCAATACAACAAAGAGATGCAGAGAAAGCTGTCAGATGCTTATGGCAACTAACCCTATGGAACTGCGGGATGATATAAGGAGCCTGGCAGGACCAAATAGGACTAACCTATAGACAATATAGCAATATATGAGTTTGCAGAAATCCTAGTATTAGTGCAATGGAAAACATAAAAGGCATCAAACTGCAGGATGAGAAATGATAAAAGAGCAGAACCAGGCTGCACAAAGCGGGAAGGCCAGGGCTTGCAGACAATGTCAGACACAATCAGCACAATCCAAACCTAAGATGACATGGAGCCACCTGCAGAAAAACAGAATAAATCCTCATGATTGCAGACTAGAAGAGCTCGATTTTGTGGTCCTCAACCATGTGATGCGGCCGAGCTAGACAATGGGTATTCACCCATGGTGGGAAGATGAATAGTTCTCAGCAACCCAGACTAGAAGTGAAACATGAACAAGTTAACAATGTTGCAATTTGGAGAACACTCTCATAGGCAAAAGTGGTGTTGCAACCAGATACATTGGGAACACATAGTCATTTCACATCACCTTGTAGAAGTGCACAGAGGGCTGAGAACCAAACTGGGTCCCAGGCCCGAGGAGACCAGTTCCTGCCAATCAGGGGACAGACATACAGGGGTGGATGACAGGGGGCAAGGGCCAATGGTAATCCTACGACCCTGCAACAATGTAATAGTTTGATGGGGAAGGGGCAGGTCAGCCACCTGACATGGAAGGACCAATAGAGTAAGATGTATATGGGCAATCCATAGTGTCTACCACTCCGAGCACCCAATGAATACGTGCAATAGGTTTTTGGGGGAAGGCCCAGGTGCTGACACCATTCTGCATCAAAAGGGGTGACATGTTTGTTGGAATTGTGACCCTGGAGATGTGCGAATGTCCTGTGTGATCCCTGTCAGTTTTCATAATAAACAACAGTTCTAACTTGCCCTTGGCTGAGTCCTCCGTTTATTCTGGGGGTAGGGTTGTAGGGCCTTTGGGAGCTAAACTGGTGAGTTCGTAGTAACCCCCCCCCCAGACCTCTGGCATATTCAAACTCAACATTCCAAATGATCAAAAGCCATAGCAATGATATCAAGAGCCTCTTGTCTAAACTGCATTCTTTACTTCTCTCAGATGGGCTTCATATGAGCAAGTCGAGGGATATGGACCATAAGCTCAAATACAATCTATTATGCAACGGAGAACAGGAGCAGACACAGAGCCCTCCTAGATAATTTGATTCTCCAGCTATACACTATGAAGTGTTAAATCAAACTTCAATTGTAGAGTGATTTCATAAAATCTTGGTAGGGAAATTCCAACAGGTACCTGAAACAGGTCCTACTACATGCCATCTACAGAACACGACTGGTGAACATACATGCTCTCTCAAAATCGTGCAGCCCTAGAATTTTCATGATCATGCATGTCATTGAAGAATAAGAGGTTTCTTCACATGACCAATTAGATAAAACTAAGGCTGTACCCCTGCTATCAGCAGCTATGACTATTGCAAGAAAGATTGTTTAAGGGCCTGTTCTAAAGTAGAATATGAGGGTTCAAGCAGCCCAAGTACGCCAGTACACCAATCAACCAATTGGCTCAATTCTTCCAGGTAAATTGGATGTAGGCTGAACTCGAGCCTGATGGAACAAAAATGAGGACTACTCTTGGGCAGGCCCATTGCTCTTCTCCAACACCAGTCTTCACATTGACTTACTCTGGATATACAGTGAGTGCTCCAAATGTTGCTTCGATGCATGAGTAGGAGTCAAATATGTAAGCGTTTAAATACGGGACATTGCATCGTAGCTTTGTACCAAATTGCTTCAGTGTTCCTGTGCAAATTGCTTCAGATATCCAAGGCAGTTTGCTAGTTACTATTTGGAGCTCTTGACAAAGACCAGGTTTATTGTATCCCAGAACCAAGAGTGAGTCAAGGAGTGACTGCCAAATAACATGTTGTGTGCAGTACGTCACCAGAGTGTCATGACTGCAGTCACTGTAATGAGGTGTCTTCAACATGTGTTAGCACGCCTTTGTGAACTGCCCCATCCCACCAGCCTCTGCGGAGAATGTAGAAACATTGAACAGATCAAGTAAAGTTGGGATCAGTGGTTACTCTGGATGCATTCCATTTATAATTGGCAATAGCATGCTGACCACTTCTCCTGACCTGTCACATGCCAGGTGTCGGTGTACAGTAGTTGCTGGATGCTTGGAACCGTAGGCAAAAGATGTTCTATTGTGTTCTGAGACAACTCAAAAGATTGTTCCATTTTCAATTCATACCCCTCTGAATCTTTACTCTTGTATTTTACCTCACTGTAATCATCTAATAAGATTCATAGTGACCACAAGTGGTGGTTGGAGCCTTACGTGGGATCGTCCATTGGACTTCATTGGAGTTAGGTTGTTACTCAGCTGATTCCATTCCTGGAAATCATGGGAGCCATGTTTTAGACCTGACCGCACTTCAGAAGAAGAAATGCAAACAAAGATTCATGCACCAAACATTCCCTGTTTATGCTTCTAACCTGTGATGCCCATACCCATCATAGTGCCCCTCTGCACTGGGCCCCGGGCTCTGGTGAAGCCCCTCCTACCTAGCATTTGTCATCAGTCATGTGACCTATCACGTGACTTCAGCATCCTTGTCTAGTGCCCCCCCACTACCATCTGGCACCTACCATCTGGAACTGAGGTCTGAGTACTTTGTCTCCTTATTGCTGCTGACATGGGATCTCGCTTCACAGTCCTACCCCCATTCAACTCTACATTGGGCTGCAAGCTCTTCCCATCTGTCATTTATAATCTGTCATGTGACCTGTTATGCAACTTCAGCATCCTCACCCAGTGCTGAAGTGCTCCCCTCATTATCTTGAACTGAGGCCTCAAACCTTGTTGCTGCTGCCAGCGGCACTCACTTCACTGTTCTCCTCGGCTCCACTCCACAGAGGACCACATGCTCTGGTGAGGCCGCTCTCACCCAGCATTTGCCATTGATCATGTGACCTGTCACGTGACTTCATCCTCCTTATTTTCTTTCTCTTTAGGGCATCCCAGAACTGAGCTTCCCTTCCAAAGGGCAGCATCTACTAAGGGCTACCTCTATGCAGTTTGCTCGTGTTAGAGATAGTGGAACTGGTCATGCTATCAAATCTTCTCTGACCCCACGGTTCAGTACAATGCCGCTCTGCAACCCACTTTCTCTGCTTATCTCCAATGCTGGTGACTGCCTGCCTTTTCATTACAAAGTTTTGCACATCTTTTCCATCTTTCTGCTGCCTGCCATACTCCCTTTGCTTTCTATGGTCTTCGATGCAGTTGTATTCTCCTACTTTTGTACTATGCCTGCTCCATTCCCTATTTGCTCACCTATTTGTAATGCTAAACACCCCTCTTCTAACTCATGTAACATATCCAATGTAATCTCTAATCCTTCTTACACTCACTCTCTCATCATTCCTATAGTGCTTCTTAATCCCCACTCTATCGGCAACATAGCCCTCAACAACCTTTTCTTATTTCCTTTACACATCCTGAGCTTATCTTGGATTTCTCCCAATGACACTAACTCCTGCCTCACATACCCCCTCTCAACTGTCTCCCACTCACCACATCAGACTGGTAGAGTTTGGTGGACTGGTATTCTATATCACTCCACCTACACTTTAATTCCACAACCTACTTCTCCTCCTTCATTCTCTTCCTTTGGGATATGGTTTAGAGAAAGAGGGAAGATACAGTTTATTTATTTTCTAAACCATATCCCATTTCTTTCTTAATGGTTTACCATCCTCCTGGCCCTCTCTCGTCTCTCAAAAGGACCTCTATTATCTTCTTTCTTTTCTTCTTCCTTTACCCTCCCTTTGTTTCTTCTTGATGACTTCAATCTGCATAGCCTTACTTTGCACACAACCTCTCCCTTCTTCTTATTACTTGATTCCTATTATCTTTTCCAGTATTCCTCTCATCCTTCTCACAAGCTCAGCTCCTCCATGGACTTAATTGTTTCCTCTTTTCCATTGACTTCCACTATTTCTACCTCTGCCTTCATATCTTCTGACCAATTCCTACTACCTTTTTCATTCTCAGTTCCCATTCACACTGAATCTATGAATTACACTCATACATTTACTTGCTACAACCTCAGGCCTTTCAATTCGTCTCAACAAAATGTGTCCTTCACTCAGTAACAATGCTCTTTCAGCCATTAAATCTGCCATTAACTCAGCCATCGATTCTCTACTTCCCACTTGCAGGAACAATGTTGGAAAAAGTCACATTTGTCTGTTGATCTCATTTCCCTTTCTTCTTTTCTCCATCTGATGACTCTTCTTTAGCTAATGCAAAAAAAGCTATTCTGTGATCTCATTATTTCTCATTCTCCTTGCCCCATCGCTGATTTCAGTTTCTTCGTTGCATTGTTTCACCTCCTGTCTCTATCATATTCTGTCTCGTTCCCTCTGATTTTGTTAACTCCATTTCTAATACAATTTCTCAACTATGGCCATCCCTCTCCTGCAGCCCTAAGTCTCCTGATGTAACTCCTGTTCCAATGTCCTTATCCAGGTATAACCTTGCTTCTCTCGCTGACTCTGATGCAGCTTTCTATCTATCCCGATCTCATCCTACTGCTTCCCCTCTTGAACCACCTTCATCACTCATTTATAAATATGCCTTTTTCTTCTGCTATCTTCCCTATGGACTTTGCACACACAGTTATTTGGCCGATTCTAAAAAATCCCTCTCAAGATCTTTTTCTTCCTGTTAACTATTGTCGTACCTCATTTCTACCGTCCCTACACAAAATTCTTGAACACGTTGTCTATTTCTAAGTTGCATCATACCGTGATCTTTACTCCCTACTCCTTCACCATCAATCAGGTTTCCACCCCTTTATTCCACTGAGACAGCTCTCCTCAGTGTCTCGAACTCACTCCTAACTTCTCTACATTCTAAACTCTCTTCCATGCTTAGTCTTCTAGACATCTCTTCTGTTTTTGGTTTTTGGTTTGCTTCCGTCACCTCACCCTTTTTTGTATCCTCTCTTCACTGGGCCTTTTCGGTACTGTTCATTTATGGTTTCAATCTTACCTGACCTTACTTTTTCTATTTCTTGGGCAGGAAAACAGAATCCCGTTGTCCCGCAGGGCTCAGTCTTGAGCCCTCTTCTCTTTTCACTATACACCACTCCCCCTTCTTCTATTGTTTCCTCATTTCTCCTATCTTCCCACTTCTACAGTTATGATTCCAAATCTATGTTTCCTTCTCTTCTTTCTCTGATTCTCTGCAGACTTCTATTTCTACCTGCCTCCTAGCAGCCCAGTCCTGGATGCATGCCCCTTTCTTACATCTCAATACCTCTAAAACTGAGATACACTATTCTTTGCTTCTATTCCACCCACCTTTTAACTCCTTCTTGAATATCCTTTCCTCCAACCAATATCTCTCTATCTACCTCAGCTCATAATCTTGGCATTTACTTTGCCTCTTCTCTCTCTTTTCATTCATGTTTCTCATTATTGTCATATGCATAGAACCTTTCACCATAATTATGGTCTGAAAGCGCTCTTTGGCTGAACACCGTTGGTGATATGATATGATATGATATGATATGGTATTTGTAACGCGCCTATACACAAGTGTTTCAAGGCGCGACGAGGCAGGGAGGGGGGTACAAGGGGAGACAGAAAACGATCCTACTAGGCCAGGTGTCATTCAGATCGCGCAAGTGCAGGGGTAGGGGAGGGGAAAAGTGCAAGGGGAAGGGGAGGGGGGGAAGTGCAGTACAAGGTAAGAGGCGTACGTAATAAATAAATAAATAGGGCCAGCTGGTGGCAAGTGTGAGGTAAGTGCAGAACAAGTGCTGGGGGAGGGGAGGCTGTAGGGATACAGAGACAGACCCGCAGTGCAAAGGGGTTCCAGGGCATCAGTGCAAGTGGAGAGTGGCAGGGCCCAGGACCGAGGCCGTTTAGAGTGGTCCAATTGCAGGATCAGTGCAGCTTCAGTGAAAATTAATTAGCCGCTCAGCAGGGGAGAGGGAGAGGGAAAGCAGAAGCAAAGAGGAAGGTTTTGAGGTGCTTCCGGAACCGGAGATGGTTCTCCTCAAGTTTCAGGGAGGCAGGAAGGCTGTTCCAGAGGGAGGCCCCTGCCGCGGAGAGAGATCTACCCCCAGCTCGTTGCTTCGAGAAGCGGCTAACCCTGAGGGAGTTGGAGGCGGATGAGCGAAGGGCTCGGGAAGGAAGATATTTGGGAAGAGAGAGTTGAAGGTATTTAGGACCCAGGCCCCAGAAGGCCTTGTGGACAATGCAGAGGGTTTTGAACTTTATCCTCGCAGCCACTGGGAGCCAGTGTAGAGATTTCAGTCCTGGAGAGATACGGTCCCTGGGCTTGAGGCCAAGGACAAGTCTCGCAGTTCTGTTCTGGATGAGTTGCAGAGGGCGGAGAGTGGAGGCAGGCAGATTAAGATAGAGGCTGTTACAGTAGTCCAGCTTCGAGAGAACCAGGGCTCAGGAGACAGTGAGCTTCTGGGGGAAGGAGAGGAAGGGAAGAATACCTCTGAGGAGGTGCAGCTGGTAGTGTGACCTCTTGGCGACGTCAGAAATATGAGGAGAGAAGGAGAGTGTGGAGTCGAAGATGACCCCAAGGTTTTTTGCCTTGCAGGTAGGAGCAGGGAGGGGGCCAAGGGAGGCAGGCCAGAGAGCTACAGGGAAGGAGGGAGTGGGAGTACCGATGAGTAGAATCTCAGTCTTACTGGCATTAAGGCAGAGGTCATTGGCGGCACACCATTCTTGGATAGCAGACAGACAGTCAGAAATGAGGGAAGGAGAGGGGGAGGCTGAGGGTAGCCTGAAAATGAGCTGGGTATCATCCGCATAGCACTGGAAATTAGGGCAGAGAGCGGCGATGCGGTGGGCAAGGAGTGCCAGATACTGGTTGAACAGCCAGGGAGAGAGATTAGATCCCTGGGGGACACCACAGGTGGAGAAAAAGATGTCGGAGAGGAAGGACCCCAGTTGGACCTGGGAGGGTCGATTTGAAAGGAAAGAGGTCAACCACGCCAGAGCCTGACCAGTGATACCCAGGTTTTCCCGGAGACGGTTGAGCAGGATGGCATGGTTGACAGTGTCAAAGGCAGAGGAGAGATCGAGCAGAATGAGAACACACGGAGTGTTGGAATCAAGGTTCAAGAGCAGGTCTTCACGGATGTTCAGGAGAGCAGTTTCCGTGCTTCTGGCAGCTCTGAAGCCAGATTGATGGTCATGAAGACTACCAACAGATTCAGCATGGAGGTTAAACTGGGAGATGGCCAGTTTCTCCAGGAGCTTGCCCAGGAAGGGAGTGATGGAGATAAGGCGATAGTTAGCCGGGCAGGAGGGGTCGGAAGAGGGTTTCTTGAGAAGAGGGTGCACAAGGGAGTGCTTGAGGGGGGAAGGGAAGACTCCAGAGGCGAAGGAGTGGTTGCAAAAGTCAGCCAGGGCAGGAGCCAGGGAGTCGATGTGGTCCTTGATAGTTTTGGAGGAACAGGGGTGAACCTGTTTAGACGAGACTTTCATAGATCGGACTTGTCTGGAAACCTCGTCAGCAGAGAAAGGTGGAAAGGCAGAGAAAGAGGGAGGAGGGGTGACCGCAGAAGGGCCAGAGGAAGGGCCGGGTAGGGAGGGAGGGAGGTGAAAGGAGGAGAGCGAGGACAGGATGTCCTGAGTTTTAGAGATGAAGTGAGAGGCCAATGCAGTGCAGAGGGCCTGGGAGGGGACAGGAGAGGTAGAGACTGGGACCGGAGTCCAAAATTGGGAGAATTCGGAAGGTGCTATTGTGCGTGGTGCATTTCTGCCATTGCAAGTTATGTGAGGGTGGCCAAGACCCTGCTAGTCACTCATGTCTGAATGGCGTGTGGATGGGCGCAGCAGAGGTCAACTATGAGATAAGCAGGGTGGATTGTGTTTAAGGAGATAGAGAATTATGTGGAAAGCTACAATTCGCTGTTGTGTCGTTTTAGGTAGCTTCATTCTTATGGCAGAGGTGTTTTGCAAAATTGATTATGTCACATGTGAGTGCAGGGAGTGTGAAATGAGCCTCTGCCTTCTGCTAAGTTATGAAGGTGCGGGGTGCAAGGGGAGAAAATGGGTTAGCTGTACAAACAACATTGTATATATCCTTGCACAAGTATTCTAAGTGCAGATTATGGCTTCCATACACAACTAGGCTAAATGCAGGGTAAGGCTACTCTACACAATTGGGCCAAATGCAGAATTGTGCTACATATATCTCTAATACAGCTAGTTATGATATGATATGAAGGGTATTTATAACGTGCTTATTACCCTGAGGTTTCTAAGCGAGGACCCGGGGATCGAATCTGCTCCGTGTCGTCTTGCTTCCAAGGTGAGCACGTTGCCCCTGTGCTATCCCCCAGAGACAAAAGTTGCTGTCGCCATCAACTCCATATTATTCATAAAGCTTGCCCTTTTCTGTTTTCCAATGCTACAAAGCTACTCATCTATACTCTGCTTCTCTCATACCTTTCCTACTGTTCTGTCTTACTCATCGGTCTTACACCACTTTGCTTTCTTTTAAACTCCTCCATTCGTACCTTTTGCTCCCTCTCACCCCACACATGCATTTCCCCTTCCTTTTTGTCTTTTTCTTGTCTGTCCTTTGAATCTTGTGTGCTCTCCCATTTTTAAATGTCATTACAAATGTGCTCCCTGTTATCTCTTCTCACTGCTCACTCTGCCCGTCCCTTCTCGGCCCCTTCACTCTCAAGGTCCCCTCTTACTTGTAGTACCTAAACCCTGATGTTCCCCATCACATTTCCAGTCCTTTGCTCTCTTGGAACTTAAACGTTGGAACTCTTAACCCCTTCAAATTAGATCCTCCTCTTCCTTCACACATTTTCACTTAAATTGTAAGAAAACGTTCTGCTATCTCCTTTCCTCTGCGTGTCAATTTCGCATAAACTTGTTTTATTATTATTTTTGTAATGTTAAGCATGTGCACCACTTTGGCAAAGGTGCTCTATAAATCAGTAACACACAGTACAAGACAATAGATCAACAACAGTCCAACCCACAATCATGCAATTCAGAAACCAAATCAAGACCCTCCTCTTCAAGGCCCTCCTACTTCACACCTCAGAAGACACCCCCCCCCCTGAACCCACCGAATCCTGGGATAACCAACCAAACAGCCCTTCCGCTTCCGCCATGCACCCCCATTTTAGAAGTTGCATGGTCCTTGTAAATGTTATCTATACCCTGCTGCCCTAAATGGTATGCCAGCAGTAAATGCTATGAACCTCATTTGAACTTTGGCAGGATTTGCTGTGCTAATACCGCCCCATGGAATCATTGTTGCAGCATGCAGTAACGGTCATTCTCTGTACTATTTTGGGTTATGTTTATTCCCGATTATGGAGTCCAGAGGAATGCATTGTGGGTGGGTGTAATTTACCTGGGGCATAACCACCAGGATTTTTTGCATAGGCATGGTAAAACCTTTAATTATGCTTAGCAGAAAAACAGGCGTTATTCTGGAATAGTACCTGCTTTACTGTTAAAGCACAGCTGGTGAAAAGGCTCCATGGTGTATGGACTGTTCCTCCCTTAACTATCTATTATCTAACAATATCATAAAAGGCCAGATATCTGTTTGTACAGCATGTTTGTCCAATGCAGTCATAGCTTCGCCTGTTGTCAGCGCTAGAGGGAACTGTTGCCTCAGGATACATAGGGCCTCATTACAACTCAGGCGGTAAGGGGTTTACGGCGCCGTAAACAGCGCCGACCCTTACCGCCTGAGTACGAAGTCCCTTAGCGCCATGGAGATCTTAACGGCTGCTTTTTGCAGCCGTTAAGATCCATGGCGCTAAGGGACCATGGAGTTAATTACGCCACCGTAATTTACGGTGGCGTAATTAACGCCTTCCCCACTCCCATTATGCCCTATGGGGCAAAAATGGGAATGGGGAAGGGTAAATGGGGATTGGGGACTTACCGCCCCGCCAAGGTCGGAATGGGGCGGTAAGTCCGCCAACCACCATGGCGTAAACGTAGTTTACGCCATGGTGGTAAAGTCACGGCCCAGGCGGTAACTTACCGCCTGGGTCGTAATGAGGCCCATAGAGACAATGCCAATTCGTATAGCTTTTCCTGTTGTCACCGCTAGAGGGAGCTGTTGCCTTAGGATACATGCAGGCAATGCCAATTCGTATAGCTTTTCCTGTTGTCACCGCTAGAGGGTGCTGTTGCCTTAGGATATGTAGTGGTCCTATTGTGTCAATGAAAACCTGCACTTTTATGCCTATTATGTACAGAGCTTTGTTGCTTCCCAAAGCTAGGCTTGCATTCTATAAATGCTCAAAATGAACTGAAAAAAATAAAATAAATGTTTAGTTCGCCTTGTACTATCCTTTCGAACAAACAGCACATCATTCATTACAATCATCCATAGGACAGCGTTGTTTACCTCTCATCTTCTATTTTCGTTATAGAGGCGCTCATTTTTTCTATTGTTTCATTTCTCAAAAGCAATCTGCTTTAAATGTTGCATGACGTGACTCCCTTAAAAATCTCAATCCTCTGTGTGTATTTAAACTTACTTTTGCAGGCACTGTCCTGTAATCCCTCGGCGGGCTTCCAAGGAACGTCATTGTACAAGTCTTTGCATCTTTCACAGTTCAAGCCATCTGTGTAATGTTGACAGACACATTTGCCATGGACCTACATCAAATAAAAACAGCGTCTGAGAAAGTAAATCACTTACATTTTTCCTTTTTACATCGGAAAAAAGAGGCAACGTGGGCCTGTGGGATGTAAATAAGTCACGCATATAAAGCCAAACTTCCCTGTTATCAGCGTCTAGGCTTCAGCCTGCAATATGTGGCCTGCTAGGGCGACATCTCTACTTCCGGTCCAATCTTTTCAATGGAGCAACCTGTGCGATTTGAAATGCGGCAGCAGAGTTTCTCACATAGCAGATGCATTTGGTGAGCACAATATTTCTTCCCTTGGTTGAGCAGTTCATGACGCATCATAATATTGTTTCCAGCTGATATCCCTAAAAAAGTAACACAGCTGTCCATCCATACGGGCACAGTGGGCTTGTTGAAGCTGCAGTTTTGCCAGCCCTCCAGGAGTGATCATGGAGGGGCGCATGAAACACTTGCTCTGTTAGACGCAGGTGTCAAGAGGCCACACCCCCTAGGCGACAGCCGCCTGGAGAAGCTCCGCACACTGATGGGACAGACAGAGCATGGTCTGGAGACACACTAACAATGCAAGGGTCGCACCACACAGACAGGGGTAGCATCACAGTAAAAGAGGCCCACCCAACACAAGAGCAAGGAAGAGGACAGGGACTGCCCGGGAAAAGCTGAAGCATTGTTAGGGGGTCCAGGTGCCAGAAAGGACAGGCCACAGACTGACCTTGTGTATTTATTATTAGCTACTTTCCTTAAATTGATCTCTGTTGGGGATGCATACGTATGAATCCAAAGACGCAGACACTCAGTCTTACACTACCTTAACTGAGTAGTTCCAGTTGTGACTTTGTAGTCTCCAAAACATGGATTCAATGCTAATCAAAGGTCTCTCAATAATTGTGGCGCTCCTCTCCATCACCAAACTAGTACTGCCCTGTGATGAAAATAGGATAAATGAGACAAATGGAAGCCATCTACCCCTGCATGTTGTAATGGGTCAAAGGCGCTACTTGAAAACAAATACTTGCCTTGGTGAGTAAAGCCTAGTGGATATGAAGTAGAGGTCTTTGACAAGACAGCCTAGAAGGTTGGATTCCTCACATGGAGGCCAGCGGTGGACCCTTATTTTAAGAAGGGCAGTCAAGGGCTGTGTTTTAGAGGATAATCCTTCAGGTATATCAGTTTCTTTTTTGCTAGGAAACACTGATGCTTGATGTCATCTGAGGAATGTTGATCTGTGGCCATCTTTAATTCTAAGGATGCCATGAGATTAGTATCATCTTCTTAATGTGGGCCCACATGACTCCTTTCAGTTTCGAGTATGGGTTGTGCAATAAATGTTAATAGGTAAGAGGTTATATTTTTACGGTAAGGGGCGGTAGCTCTGATGTGAAGCTATTACTATTTATGTTATTTCATCAGCATTTGTAGCACACACACCGTTGTCACTAGCATGGTCTTCTGGGGCTCATGCCAGCATGAGTGTTATGCTTCAATTGCTATATTATTCTTTGTTGATGTGTTGGTTAATGAACACTTTGGAAATTAATTCAAGATTAGGCAAGGTCAAACATGTTTGATCTACCCCTTTCAAGAAGCATATGTAGCATTTATTTACATGGTATTTTAACCTATTTATTTATTAGAGCTGTAAAGTGAAGATACGTTTTTTTGTAGGAGATGTTTTTATTAGTTGCAGGATTTCGTTCAAATTTGCTTTGGTTTTCCATTCTCCCATTTTTAAATAGTCTCTTCCTTATTTTTATCCCCTTGAAATAGCATCCCAAAAAGCAGGGACGTTAGTTTTGTTCAAGTTCTTTGTATTTCCAGACCTTTAAAAGGTATTAGTATATGTGTTCGAATATATTTGGCTGAATGGTACATTTGACTGAATTTGGCCTGTACCGTTCAACGGTTGTAGGTCAAAGGATCAAATCAAAAGGATCGAAATACAATAGGTTCGAATCAAAAGGACCAAAAACAAAAGGGTCGATTTTCTTTTGTTTTGTTTTTTTGAGGGAGGGGGGTCCCCCCCAAACACCCATTTTTGGTGTAAAACCACTTTTTTTTTCCTATAAGGAAACTCAAAAAAAATATATTTTAAAAAAAATTCAAACCTTTTGTTTTCAGTCCTATTGACTCGACCCTATTGCATTCGATCCTTTTGGTGTCGATCCTTTGACCGGACACCCCGTTCAACCGAATATATTCGAACAGATTGGCTAATACATACCGAATATGTGGAGCAGAGGTTGTGGGGGTGTCCCCCGCTCCCCATGATGGGTGTGTATTTGCCTTGGAGGTTTGCAGGGGACAACAACAAAAAGAAAAAGGGACCCTGAAAATGTCAGATCTGGCCCTCGTTAGAGGGACGGATCTGACGACAGAGGGCAGAAGTGGACCAGGCGGCAAGGTAAGAGGTAAGTGAGGGGTGAGGGATGGGGAATGACCGCATGTACCACCATACAATATGATGTTGCATGCGGACAGTTTCTTTTTGGTCTATTTTTTGGGACTGATTTCTTTTCAGTGAAATCTACCTAAACCATTTAAAAATGATCAGAATTGAGGATACCAAAACAATGACATCACTGTAAATCACAGATTGATAAAATAGCATGTAAAAGGCCCTGTAATACAGTGCAGTATGGCTTACCATCCGGCTACCACGCGGATGCCCAGGGTGGTCACATGACTGGCCTGACAGAGTAAGGAATGTATGGTCGGACCGTTGGAGAGGGACTGAGTGAGAGGCAAAGGAGCTGGCGGGGCTTGCTACGTATATGCTCAAATATAAATAAATGTGTATGTTTACTCACCCAATTGGCTCCGCATTATACCTGTACACTACATAGATATACAACCATGAATTAACCAGCTGTAGCTTAATATGAAATGACTAACTGGTATACTATGCAGACAGCCACTGCCCGGATGCCATCAGCAGGCAATATAACCATCCATCTTGACATTGTTGCAACATATTTCACATAAGCACTTCCACACAAAGCTGAAACAATTAATGAACTGATATAAGCTTAAAAATATATTAGTTTACACCTGCTCTCTCAGCATCAACTCAGAGAGATATGCATACCAAATTATACTCTTGTAGTGGGGCAGTTATTGACTAGAGGGCATGTGCCCCCCTGCCTTCCTCAGAAGAAACAACATTATAAAATCAGAAATGACTCATTTGAAACTGCACTTTAAATTCTCCTGGAAATGCAGCTGGCACAAAGAATAGTTTGTTTCGCTACACAAGTAGGGACAGATGAGGCATTAACTTGCACAAGTAGTAAGTTTCTAAATAGAATAAACTAGGTGACATGAAGGCATGTACCCAGGATACAGCCTCACTACACATGTAGGGCAGCATGACTTTAATAGGTAGTGTCATGTTGCAGTGTACCCATGGGTAGAAATATCATGTGCCAGGCATGCACCGGGACTCGGTAGATATCAAATGTGACCTACAGAGAAACATAATGTGCTAAGCTGCCATTATAAAACCAGCAGAGGATTCAGCTTTGCAGCTTTAAGAAAAAGCCTAGCTGAGCATGCTTGAACAAATCAGAGAAAATGCTGCGGCCGGCTAGATGGTAGCTACATTAAAAGCAATGTCAAAAGACCAAGGCTTTGTAGAGGAGTATTGCATAGCGGAACAAAATATGATTGTGTGCGTTCAGCTGTCGAGATAAATTAAGTTACGACAAAACAGAAGACTGTTTCAAGTCCATGGGACGAACTGGACATCCCAGGAAGTCAGAAGGAGTTGGCCGATTAATGTCTCTGCGATCGACTAGGAGTGACAGAGGCATGCAAAATGCAGCTAGAAAAAAACACGAATTGCTGCAATGAAATCTTAGCATGATGAAAGCAAAATGACTCACAAAATGGTTATTCATAAATGTGTCAAGACCAGGATGGCGATCACTGTTGCGAGAATAACTCCTTGAGGCCCAGTGACCACAGCAAGAGATAACATGGGCTGTTTAATTTAATAAAAAACAAAGATGATATGCTCGTTCTCTCTCTCTCTCTCTCTCTCTCTCTCTCTCTCTCATCCACGTAAACATGTCAGCATGCAGCCAGTTCATGGACAGAGTGACCGTCTGTTAACCAATGAGCTCATGTATTTTTTCACTGCAGAAGTAATTAAGGGCCTACCAACAATCAAATGTGATGAGCAACACACTTTTTATGGGAATGTTCATGGGTGGAATCTTAGATCACGATTGTCCAATCCCTAGTTGTGCACATAGAGGATTCCATATGTAGCTTACTAGAGGGAGACAATGACCAGGAGCGATAGGTTTTCATAACTCATTGATCATGATGACATCAGAAGGACTCATTTGTACTATATAAACTCCTGTTGTCTGTTCAAATGCTGGAGAATGTTGGAGTGAGAGCTTGGATTTTAATCTTTCTTTTTTCCCCAGTCTATTGCAAGAAACTGGGTTACCATGCATTTTGCATACCACAATCACTCTGTATTGTCTCTTTTCTGACAAATACCAGTTAGAGGGCTATTTGGCTTTGGGACCTCTTTAACACTCTCCTAAGATGAAGTCCTTGAAAAACTGTAAAGGCAAATGTCAGGATGTTGGCATTTGTCTTGTCATTCCTGGTTAATTACTCAATTGGGTCTGGTGAGAAGAAAAAACGTGAATAATATTTTGTTATACAAATATTTGTTATAACAACATACGAAACAACTTTATCACAATAACCGTGTCGTAGTAGCTATAACTTCATCCAACAAAAGGCAGTTGACTACAAAAGGATTTAATAAAAAAGATCAGAATATGTGTCAACATATTAGTATAGGTACCTTCAAGCTAATTAAAAATCCAGTTACCTTGTTTAGGGTGTTTAAGACTCTTAATGAGGTGCAATATTCCACCTTGGTGAGAAACAGCAAATGTTCTGTTGCATCAGGTGATGGTTCGTCCATTGAGGTATCAGAAAGTTTCAGAAAGTACAGAACCAATAGTTTATCTCTAAAGAGCTCTACTCAATAAATAGCTTACTTCAGGCATAGGACCCAACGCTTTTAAAATGGCCTATATTAATATGATCTATCTAAATATAAACGAATTGCATATCTTCCCTATTCCTTAAAGCTGTTGGAGAAAGTTGTAATGCACTACCGACAATCTTTCATAGATGTAAATTCATTATCTGATGAATACAAGGCAGGCTTTGAACCCCAGGACACAGTAGTGAATCAGTAATTGCTGCACTTCTGGATGCGGAAGGCAGACCATGGTGAAGTAAATGTGCTCATACACTTAGACCTATCAGATAACATACATTACAACATTCTAATTACACCACGGACCTAGATAGGAAAGAGATCGTTTGACTGTTTCTTGGATCAAATTATTTCTAACCAATAGATGACAAAGTTGTTCTTGCTCCTTTTGAATCACATTTTGCATGTACAGGATGTAAAGTGCCTCAGGGATCTTTATTATCTCTACACTTTTTAAACATCTCCTTTTCTCCACTGGCAACTCTCATCAGGATTATGGGAGTGACTATCTATAATTACACTGGTGATGCTCTACTATCTCTTTCACCTTGGATGATTTTTATTAATACTTGGATCTGTGAGAAACCTTGAGAGTATTCTCACTCCTACTCCCCTTGGATCCTCTGCGCAGGTGGCCAGGGAAAGGCCATCACTTTTGGATCCTGACCTTGGGGATGGACAGGGAGGGAGGATCACCTGGGTGAAGGGTCCTTGGGGTTTGGGAGTGGGGTGGCTTTAGGTGAGACATGGCATCCCCCTTATCCTAATGACAACCAACCTAACCCTCCCCAACATTGATGGGTTACTGTAGATCAGCTCCCCTTCTTTCCCCTCTTGGGACACCCAGCAGTACTGAGACAAGGAAGAGACAGTTGCGGGTAATGAACACCACACCCTCTCACCACTCTAGTACTGAGATGAGGAAGAAGCAACTGAGAGTAATGAACACCACTCACTTTCACCACTTAGGTACTGGGACGAAGAAGATGCCTGCAAGTTATGAAGGTCAGGCATGTTCTCTTGATTAGAGTCAGGCATAATTGAATAATGGAATACACCTGCAGCCTATTGAACGACCATGGATGTATAAAAGGAGACGCCATGAAGTGGAGAAAGGCAGAGACCTGGGGAACTTGGGCAGTGATCAGCAGGAAACCCTGGGAGCCTAGAGGCAGCCTTGGTGGGACTCGAGGTGAGGAGGGGATGCCGGGCAACACCCCCAAGCGAAGGGAAGCCTCCTGTGTGAAGTGGGAGCAAACACAGCTGCAGCGAGGCCAGAGCAAAGAGGACGCAGTGCCCGGCCTTGCAGAGGTATTGAAGCTGCCTATGCCAGCTGAGCTCCAATCCACACGAGAGCTTGCAGAACCCGAAGCAGCAGCCAGAGCGAAGGAGTAAAGCAGTGAGAGCCACCTGGGGAAGTCACCCAGAAACCGGGGCACTCCGGGTGGGCTGTGAAAGTAGTAAACAGCACAGAGGGAATAAATGCTTTAGTTACAGATGGAGCTATGAAGTTATATGAATGAAAGAAAGGCAAGGGGCGTGAGGCATAGCAAATCTGTTAATATTGAATAACGAACTGAAAGAAAGCAGAAAATCTACCAATATTGAATAACGAACTGAAAGAAAGCAGCAAACCTGCCAATATTGAAAAACAAACGGAGAGATTTGTTTTTGAAGCTACATTTGAAAAAACGATTTGTTTGTTGAATATCAAACTGATAAACCCCCAAAATCATGCTTAACGGCCAGTAACTCATGTACGTGGAGGAAGCTAAGCATGAAGGGGGAAAAAGGTCACCAGAAGTGAAGTGTGAATCAGACCCCGAAATACAACAAGACATTGAGGGACTAATTCATTGAAGTGTTTTATAATGGCAAAACCCTATTGGAAAACGCTCTGTGAATAAGGGCCTGAATGTGTACAAAATAAGAAGTCAAACTGAGAAACCTGAACACAGAGGCAAGACACTGAGGAGCCTATGGGTGAGCAGGTGAACCAAGGGTTTCTGTATGCGGCATCTGTGATGGGTGGACCGTGTGGTCTGACAACTGCGCCCAGACCAGAGAACCCCTACGCTTTGATAAGGAAACCTACTATTGTGTCAAAAGGCAAACTACTATTGGTGCATTTATAGCTTGGGGAAGGGAACCCTGATCTATGAAGAGTTGTTAGAACTTATCTTAAAGTCAGAGCCTCAAGATACTTCCCTTTGTGATAACTGTTGCATTAAACCTGGGCAAGGGAACCCTGAGATTTGCTGTAATGAAACTGTATTGAACTTGGGGAAGGGAATCCCAGGAAAGGTGTGGAACTGTATGACCTTAAATACAAGAGAAGGTAACTTGAACACTGTGGTAAACTTGTTTGTACTTGGGGAGTAGGAGAGGTAGAATACGCCTGAGCTGGAAATAGCTCAGAATCTTACTTTTGGAACACTGTTTAGTTGATGGTTGACATTCCTACACATTGTTTTGGTTTTAGTTGTGAGGGCAAGCATAGATTTTGGGCACAGAGAGACTTTCAAATTGAGCTTACTGACACAGACTATGCTTAGTTTCTTTAGGTAGGGAAATCCCACCTTAGCATAGGCAGGTGAGGCCTTAAGCAATCCTGACATTTAAGTTAATAAAGTTATTAATGTTACATTGAATGTGTAGTCTGTGTCTCCTTCCATGATGCCAACCTCACAGATATGACATAATTTTCTTAAAATGTACCCTACAAAAACAGAGATTCTTCTGGTATGTGACTAATCAGAGTTATTCATCCCTTCTCCCCAAGGGGACCCTCCCTCGTCGGGGCTCGGGAGGTGATCCTGCTCTGCAAGACCATCCCTAGGGGTCTGGGCAAGTGGGAACTCACTGAAAGAGACTCCCCTTTACGGGACAAGGACTCCCGTTCCGATGAGGACCTCCCTAGACCATCTGCCCTAATAGCATATATGTGGGATTGCAAGATGTAATGATCATTGTAAGCTCCAGAGATGTTGCTGAAGACAAAATTGAAATAGCCTAGTGTGTACAAAAAAAGAGGATTTGTCTCTTTAAGGGGAGATGTACATTTACCTCAGACGAGGAGGCTAGAGGAGAAGAGTATGGCGAGTACAGGCAAAGCACGGCCAGAGAGAGGAGAGGAGAGCGTAAGCAGGGGAAACTCTTTGAAGAGGTGATGCCGGAAAAAGGCAGAGTCAAGGAGAGTAATGGTGCCAACGACCTTCGTAGAAGTCCTAGGTAGTAAAGGAAAAATGCAAGAACCTCTGCTTTTCCAAGGAGAGCACAACAAAGAAGAAAGGGAGCATTATCCCAGTGGTGGCATGACCACGAGGACTTCGTAGTGGGCAGTCTGCCTGTCGAACAGCACCGAAACCACAAAGCAAGAGAGCCCACAAGAGACCTTGCAACCTGTCATCCGACACCGTCGCATAGATGAAGAAAAGTGAGTAAGAGATACCAATGCCAAGGAGGAATGCGAGTGGCCGAGTAGAGGAAAACAACCTGAGCAAATGGTGAGCCTGAAAGCGTTGCCCTATGAACACAGTAGGTAACAGGGAGAACGGGAGTAACGGGAGGCTGCCAGGGTATCGCTATGTAAGAGGAGAAACTTGTCTCAATGACAGTGATGAAAAACTGAAAATAACTCCAGTGGAACTGTATGAATGTAACCACGAAAATACGGAATAAGCCTGAGACAGAATGTATCAAGGAATGGATACCAAGAGAAATTAATTCCAGTGAAAGTGACGAAAGGGTGCTTCCAAGAATAGCGGATAACTCTGAAAGAGAAGGTTTTAAGAACGGGACACAAACGCCCTGGGAAGAAGCATGGGAATCTAATTGAGAGCTGAAGTCAAGTAAAGTACGACAGAGAAGAAGGGATCAAACTGAACCACTCCTGGAAAGGGTAAGGTTCACATTGCTACAAAGGATAGCCAAATTAAAAAAGACAGAGATCAGAAAGCCATATACACTGGGCAGGGGGTATAAGAAAGAGAATTATAAAGCCCTGTGGAATAACTATCCCAAGAGGGGAGATCAAACCTCAGTACATTATAAAAGAACTACAGGGTCTTGTCCAGAATATGACAAGAGATGATCTGAAGATATCTTACTAACACGAGCTATGGAACACATAGAGACATTGCCATAATAGAGCAATAAGAAGGGCAAGCCATTTCCTAGTATAATTTAAGTTAGTCATATAGTGGTAGGGTCAGTTAGAATTACTTTTGGACAGAGGACATCTTCATTTTGGATGCTCTGACAAATGACAATCACCTTGAGTTATTTATGTAAGCAGGGAAACCCCAATAGGGATAGGGAAGCACAGGGCTTATTCTTATTGTTTTAATAAACCACACTCAAAATGTTACTGGGTGTCTGCCTCCTTCTTCCGACCCTCCAGAGGTAGGAGTGTCACCAGGAAACTGACCTAGATTGAACTGGGAGTGAAAAAGAGGTGTTTTCCTTCTGCAGTTTTAGCAGAGAGAAACCTTGGCATCTTACTGGATGCTGAACTTTCAATGGCACCTCAGGTGGCTGCTACAGTGAAGAAAAACTTACATCATCTAAGAATGATGAAGTAGATACTTGTGCGTGTTCGTTTTCAAGGCAAAGTCCAAGCAATCATTATGTGTGTGTTAGCAAATATGGACTTCACAAATATTGTGTACTTAGGTCTTCCTGCGTACTTGCTCCCACGTGTAAAGAGGGTTCAAAACACAGCAGCAAGTACCTTATTTTAAATTCAGGCGATTTGAAAAATATATCTTCAGCGCTGCAATCTTTACATCGGCTGCCAGTCCTGGCATGCATACACTTTAAAACTCTTTGCATAACACATTGCCTTGTTTATCATTACGGTCACACATCTTTTAGAAAATAACGGACACCTTGCTAAACTAACCAACTAGTGCCCCACGTACAACTAAGGCCAGACATATCTGCTCCCAAGTTTAGAAGGCATAGGAGGGTAGGACCATCCTGCTCCTTAGAGACTCCCAGTGACACGGTTCAGCACAGAAGACCACTTGATGTTCAGAAAGAAATTAAAAACGCTGTGCATCATCAATTAAATGAAACATCTTAACTATCATGTGGTGTTGGAACCAGGGGAGTTGCTAGGTCTGGAAAAGACCCGGGGCTAAGCTGATGTCAGAACTGTTGGGACTGGGGGCTAGCTAGTCTTTTGGCTGTAGCTCCTGAGATTCTATCCGGGGCTACAACCAAAAGATCAGGGGCTATAGCCCCCTTAGCCCCCCCTAGCAACGCCCCTGGTTGGAACAGTTTATCAGTGCCATGGGACTTCACCAAAGTAGCAGTAGTTTAGCACATAATACGTACTGGTTATCATACCATAACAGGAAGAGGAGGGTCAAGAAAAGGTTTTTTAAGGATAGGAAGAATAGTGGCATGTTTAAAAGAAGGAGAAATTCAAGAAAAATTAGGTGCATTAAAAGAGAAGACAGGTAAGAGAAGAATGAATGATAAATCAGAGGGGTCAAAATGCAAAATGCAAAAAGAGCAATCATTTTCTTAATCTGTCACAGAGCTACACACAAGACCACCTTCTTGTATTTAGCGAACCCGGCCACAACCCATATCCCAAAGAGTACCCCTTTTAGGTACCAGGGGCTGCAGAACTAGGACAGCAGACAGCCTGTCAATACATTTCCACCAGAAATGTTCGACTTGAGAAAACTTCCATAATGTGTGAAAGAACATGCCCCCAGGCCTCCCACATTGAAAACAGCAGTCGCTGTCTGTCCTCCTCTATTCATACAAGATAATGCAGGAGTCATAGACCCGACGTAAGATCTTATATTGTATGAAACGAAGCCTGGAGGATATTTCAATTTCCCTGGACAACATCAATGCCTCCACCCACTCCTCAGGATCCAGTGAACCTACATGCCCTTCCCATCTGTCCTTGAGGTGAATCAGTTCCTGCGTCCCGAAGGCAGACAATACTTGATAAAGAGTGGAGGTGACCTTGGTCTCAATTCATAGAGCACTTCCACAGGAGACTTCCCCATCATCCAACCCTACTCAGATTGAACGTGAGGCAACCTGTGGTCCCCATGCAACCAGTGGTTCACCACTCCCAACTGAGCCGCCTAGTTATATCGTTGTAAGCAGGGTAGGCCAATCCCACCATCCCACACAGAGTGCTGCAGGGCTTTTAGGGCAATGCATTCATGTACCCCCCACAAAAGCTGCCTGAGAATAATTTAGATCCTTCCGAAGACCACCTTGGAGACAGGGAGAGGGGCTTTCTGCAGCACATACAGAAACCTAGGTAAAAATAGCATCTTAAAAAGGGATGCTTTGCCCGTCAGATTCAGTGGGCGGAACTGCTGCGTTTCCACCCTGTATGGAGAAGTGGACCGATTTCTGCCAATTCACTTTGAGGCCACTGAACCCCTGATAATCGTTTAGGATTTGCGTCACTACTCAGCAGGAGTCAGAGGGATTACCCTTATAAATCAGTAGATCTTACGCATACAGAGAGACCCACTCCTCTCCACCCATGGGCCATATAAATCCCTCCCAGTCTTAGCTCAACCTAAGTTCCACTGCTAGATGATCCACTGCCAGAATGAAGAGTAGAGGAGATATGGAACAGCTCTGCCTCGTCCCCAACCCCAGGGGGAAGGTCCTTGAACAGATCCCATTAACTATAACCTCAGTCACTGACGAGTTGCACAGCAGATGCACCCAACTCAAGAAATCCTCCCCAAATACCATACCTTCCATAGTTCCCCACAAGGAATCCCAGAGTCAAAAGTCTTCTCAAAATCCACTCAGAGTGAAGCTAGAGGACCCAAGTTCATGGAGGCTTAACTTATGGCCATATGTACCCTGCATAGATTCATGTGAGTGGATTCTGAAGACATGAACCCGCACTGATCCAGATGGATTAAGCACCCTATAACCCCTAACAAGTCATTGCCCAGAACCCTCGCCAGGACTTTTGCCTCCCCATTTATATGTGAAATCAGCCTATAGAGGGCACAATATTCCTGTGGTTTACTCACTTTGGGAAGGACTGCAATACGTGCTTTCCTCAGATCCTTGGGAAATATACTTTCCTGCCTACTCTGCAAAAATAAATGCTGGAGTGGTCAAGCCACCACCTCCCCCTGTATCTTCCAGATGCCCACTGGCAAACCATTCGGGCCCAGGGATTTCCCTGACGGAAATTGGAAAATAGCTCTTACAATTTCTTCCTCTGAAATATCTGCTTCCAGATCCGATCTCTGTTGCACTGTCTACTGTGGAAGAACTGCTGGGTCAATCCCCCTCGGC
Organism: Ambystoma mexicanum; assembly: GCF_040938575.1. Lineage (NCBI taxonomy): Eukaryota > Metazoa > Chordata > Amphibia > Caudata > Ambystomatidae > Ambystoma > Ambystoma mexicanum. Next base: position 666,649,199 of record NC_090936.1, read on the forward strand.
CTACCGTTCCAGGGCTGTCCCCTCCGAGCACAGTATAAGGGCTCATAGTACACAGCAAATGCCTTAGCAATGTCTGCGTCCTCCATCAGAGCATTCCCGGTGTCATCCTGCAGGGCCCTCACATAGCTGTTACACCTATCCTCCTATCCAACAACATCAACATTTTACCTGCCTTATCCTCATGAATCTGGCTCTGTTTGACCCAGAGCGCCTGTTTAGCATTGTCTAGTGCTACATTGCGGAGTGTGTTTTGGGCTTTCTGAAGCATCATCTGCGTGACCCAGATGCAATGAAATGTGCCTCTGCCGCCCCCAGAGCTAATTCTGCCTCCCTTACTGCTGGCATGTACTGCTTCCGCTATGCCGCTACCTGTCAAATCGACTCATCCCTAAGAACCGATTTGAATCCCCCCCACACGGTGACTGGGGTGTCCACAGACCCCTAATTAATGAAAAAGTATTCCCGGGTACTGCTCGATAATGGCTCGGAGAATTCAAGGAAACCCAGGTAATACGAGTTCAGCCTCCATGCCGGTGAGGGTTTTGTGCACCCACTCTTAAGGGCAATAAGCAACGGTGAGTGATCCAAAATTCCCCTCACCAAGAATGTAACCAAGAGGAGCCTATGACTGCTACCCTGTGCGATGAAGAAATAGTCTAACCAGGACATGGAGGAATGAGTCGCAGAAAAGAATGGAAACCCAATTTCCCCTGCATGTAAGCACCTACAGGTGCCTAACCAACCCATTGGAGTAGCAAAGGAGAACAATTTACCAGGCAGATCCGTATCCCTGCCACCAATATGGGACCTTTCAAACCCTGTGTCATGACATCATTAAAGTCCCCTCCTAGGACCCACGTGTCTACCTCACCCTGTACAATATTTTTCTGGAGGTCATTAAGTAATTTCCGCGTGAGAAGGGGGGTGTAAACAGCCACAGTGCTCCAGATGGCTCTCCACAGTTCCCCCAGGATCAGTACACACCTTCCCCTGGGGCCCATGTGCATCACAATGATCGGAAAACCTCTAGTGTATAAGAATCAAGGTGCCCCAAGCCCCCCTGGTAAATCCAGCATGACAAGCCGTTTTATAGTTGGTTCTCATGAAGAACTTGAACTTTGACCCCGCTAATTGAGTTTCTGTGAGAAGGGCAAAATACGGCGACTATCTATTGAGTGACTGTGACACTAGCCTTCATTAAATACTGGAGCACAGCCCATTCACATTCCACATTAATAAGGCAACCCCCCTGTCACGTGCCATCCTCTCCAGAAAGGCATGTCTGAGGCCCCCTTGGAAGGGAAGCCCCCGTGGCCCCTAATACCCAAGGATAAAACAAAGACCATCCACAATGATTCCCCCACCATCCCGGCCAAGCAATGTGAACGAGCAACATAAGAAAAACTTCCCAAACTCCCCCCACCCTGCACTTCACCCACAACTGAAACACCTGTCACCCCATGTCCATGCTGAACATACACAGACTAACTAAGTCAACGATGAGCGGAGTGTCCTCTGAGACAACTAAAATCCAACAGGGCCTATCTCCAGGCATTCCGCAGCTCCTAGGCCCGGCTCGTTGAAGTTACATCTGCCATGAAAATCAAACATTTCCCACTTGGTTAATATCAAACATTACACCTAACGTCCACCCGCTCAGGGGCATTACAATTGTCCTCTAAAGTCGCTGGATCCTTTGAGCACAGTGGGGCCGAGGATGACACTTGTTCTGGCACCGGTCGCTGTGCCTCCTTCCACAACGTGGAGCCCATGCCCCCCTTGGAGTGCTGAAGAGGAGCGCCTTCGCCCCATGATACACTTTCAGTTGCAAGGGAAAAAAGAGAGCATATTTTATACCATTGGAAAGCAACTCCCATTTAATAGAATCAAAGGACTGTCATGCCCACTGCACTTCCCGGGTATAGTCTGGAAAGAATCCAATGCAGGAACCATTAAACGTGATCTGTCCTATAGCTCTTGCCATTTGCAGGAGTTCCCCTGTCTCTGTAGTTCAAGAGCCTTGAGACGAAAGTGCGTGGATGGGTGCCTGGAATGGGCCTAACTGTAGGTATTCTGTGGACTCTTTCTATTGAAAAGAAATTAGAGAGATTGTTCGCCATAAGATCTGTGAGCCAATACTCGAGAAAGAGTGTCATGCAGGATCCCTCTGCTTTCTCCGGCAGCCCTAAAATGAAAAGGTTGTTTTGACTTGGCCTCCTTTCACTGACCTCCGATCGGCTTTCCAGGGACTTAACCTTCTGGGATACCAATACTAATTGCTTCTTCAAAGCGTTCTCCATATCCAATATCCGTTGTTCGGCTCCCCCCCCCCACCCAGTGAGGATAACTTGCAGAAGTCTTGCTGCAAAAAGGAGACCTCTGAGGATGGCCCATCAATCTTTTCCTCCACTGAAGGCCGAGACTCATGTCTCTGATAATGTCCCTGAGCGAGATAGAGGGTTCCTGGGTGGGAGCCCCAACATTAGGGATGCTGAGGGCAGCAGGCTGCGAAAGCTGTAAGACCATTCACTGTAAACCAGCCTATTTTGCTCTTTTTTGGTGCTTTCTTGCCTTTTTCTTTTGCCATGTTGCAGTGGGGAACCCTCCCCGACAGGGTGATTCCAACCCCTTGCACCACCCTCTGGCAGAAGGTCGCCGGAGCCCTTCATTACTTGTGTGGTCCTCGCACTCCTATCTGTGCTGCCTAAGTAGGCCACACTGGATTGCGCCTCAGGTGTACAGTGCTTCCACGTATTGCAATGCCAATGTCAGCTGTGCCAGGTCCCACGCTCTTCCCCTACCAGTCAATGGGCTCCAGGTCGCACACTCACTCCCCTGTCACCAAACCAGTACATCTTGCACTCCCCACAGGCTCCTGTGAACTCCCACAAGGCTGCTGCAGGTAAACGCTTCAGTCTCTGATCCAGCATCCAATAAGCGGGCCCAACGTCCCACTCTTCCTCTGAGCAGAGCCACAGGCCTCCTAGCAGGGAGCCACAGCCCTGGGAAGCTGGTTCTTCCCCTGCAGGCAATGCCGCCAAGCACCCAGTGCAGAAAGGGCTTGGCCCAGAAAGGCGATGGGTGGCTCACCAGTTTTAATGATCCCGACCCTCTGGGATATGCTCCACCGTGTCTGTTTCAACCGGAGCCCATAGCTGCAAAGCCACACTCCTGCGCCGATCCCACCGGGTGCTCTGTGTCCAAGCAGCCATGCCAAGGGGAGCACAACTACAGTCCCTCAGTGCTTCCCCACCAGCATTCTTTTAGCAGCACCCCTCGTCTGCTGCCCACCATGTCCTGCTCTCGCCCCCCTGCCGTCTCCCCCAGCAGCTCCGCAATGGAGCCGATGTGTCAGCCAGAGGTACCGCAACTCATCCTGGGACCCGGGCAAGATGGCGCCTGTACTTCAGCATCCTTGAGGAGCTTCTTTGTTCTGGTGCTTCCCTGCACCATTCCACACCAGGAAAGCAGCACGAATTTGCTGTTGTTTGCCCAAAAACGTGCACCTTCAACCAGGATATAAAGATAGGATGGTGGTGGCCTCGCGGAGCACCGAGCGTTCACATCCACATCCTTCTGCTGATCAGCAGCGCCCCAATGATTCTGAATTTTTAAAGTCAAATAAGAATCATAGACTGCAACAGTAAGAGCAGTTTTCCTCCGAGCAGGAGGCAAGGGTACAAGAGAGAGTAGAAATAAGAGATTGATAGTAAAGACATTTAGAATTAAATAAGCAAGTCATCCGAAGCATGAAGAAAGGAAAGGGCAAGGAGATCAGAGGAAGAGTGAGGTTATTTTCACGACTGCTCCAGGGAACGAATACACCTACAAGGTGAATGGTAAAGAAGAGATCAGCCATGGTTGAAGAGGTTTTTGAGAATAAAAAGAAGTGGGAGGACATAGAAAATATTCAATGCAGAGGACATTTTAGATATGAGAATAGAAGAGGAAATATTATGGTGATGAGAGAACGTCAGCAATAGAGGAGGGAGGAATTAACGTTAAAAGAGAAGGAAGAAGCATCAAAGTAACAAAGAAAAAGACTCAGAAAGGAAGTGTTTTAACAGAGAAGGGGCATTTATGAGGGGAGGATATAGGTCAAAAAGAGAAAGAAATGACAAGCAGAAAGAAAAAGAAATGCAGAAAGAGAAGGGAAGTGAGAACGAGTACTAATGGCAAGATCAAAAGGCAAAGCAGACATGTGAGAAGGAGGAGTTGATAGTTACCACAAATGAAACAAATCAATAGCGCAGACAAAGGAACTGGAAGAATGAGAAAATTAGAGGCATAGAGTAAAAACAGCAAAAGGAATGAAAGAAAGAAGACGGAGAGAAGTGAGTCAATGTCATCTCAGAGAGAAGGAACATGTCCAGGAGGACGATAGACAATAAAAAGAAAAAGGATGGTCAGGTTTATAAAAAGAGGTGAAATAGAAAAATGGGGCAGTTATATACAAAATGAAACCATGAGAAGTGAATAAACAATAACAGAAGAGGAGTGGGAGAGAGCAAAGTAAGAGAAGTCGTCAGAGCTGGGGGAGAACCACTATTAGAAGAAGAGATCCATGTTTCAATGAGAAAGCGAAATTGAAGATTAAGATGAAGAAATCATTAAATATGATGATTATTTATGCAAGAGCTAGGGAGATAAGTTGGAGATATCAAACTACCAATTCAGCTGTAATTTACCATTCCGGAAAAATGCTTTGAGGTAATTTACAGAATTATTTAGTGGTAAACAACTTTGGATGGTTAGTTGGGATTTTGCCTTGAGGATGGATTGAGTGCAGTTTGTTCTGTGCTACACAAGCACACGCAAGCATTGATGAATGAGAGGGGCCACACTGCACTTAGCTGGCTTGATCTGCACATTGCATATGGCATCCTATACGCTTTGGTGCAGGCAAACCTCATTGAAACTCAATGAACAAAGCACACTGCGTTACCATAACACCGTGCCAGCCACTTATATATAGACAGCTGTCAAATCTGATTCTAACATATTTGATAGTAACTCAACTGGCAGCAGCCAATGTAGGGTCATTGTAGCACATGTAAACAGCATGACAAAGTGCTTAAGAGAAACCTCCTATCTGGGTGCGCTCAATGTAGGGCATTCTTTACCAAGTAAATATGTTTCAATCCCTTATTGATATCCTCTGATAAAGTCTCGTGCCTACGAGTAACTGTGTCCTGAAAGAGACTCACCTGTTAGTGCACGTGCAGATAGTTCGCCACCTGTGGGCTTTGTCTGGGCATGAACGTAATAAAATCCCAAAAACGATACATATACGTTGTGATCCATGCGTGTAACAATTTAAAGGTGTGTGTATGATTGCTTTCCATTTCTCCATGAAATCAATCCTGTGCACTTGGGCTCTTGCTGTGATCGGACCCTCAAAAAACGATTTGCTTTTTCCCTGGAATGAGTATTGCTGGATCCTATCATCTCCAATGCTGCTTTCACTTGATGGCTCCACAGATCGGCGCCCCATTGCAATCCACTCGCTACTTCAATTTGAGGGCTTCAATGCCTGCCCTTTTCTGGACCTGCTGCAGCTACCAGGGTGTTTAAAATTGGGGAGGCGTTCCGCATGTTGGATTCTCATTGAAACTCATATGCAATTGACTAGGTCTTTGTTTGGAACCAGCCTTTCTAGTTGGAGAAGAGGCGTCACGTGGTCACTGGATGGGTTGCCTTTGGTTGGCCCAACGTCAGATGCAGCTGTCCATGAGCACTGTCCTCCCACCCCCTTTACAAATATCACCTCTGGGCCCAGGCGACTGCAGGCTGGGGGACTCAATTGCCATGTTGGTCATTGCCATTAGGAATATATTGTTTTCCTGCTAAGAACCTTTTTTTTATTTTAAACTCTGCTTCTTCCGAAATTCACCATCTCACTGACTACTTTGTTGAACAGCTGAAATCCGAACATCCGCATTGTTTCGAGAATATATCAACCACTCTTGATTTTAAAGATTCAGCTCTTCACATTGGTCTGCCTAGTCTTATGTTCCAAGTAACCTACACACTTGACTTTTATCTCCTGCTGCATCCACTAAGCTTGGGTGTTTGGCAGCTGTTCATCACCATAATAAACTTTATTCGGTACAAGCCATGAAAGTATAACACATTTAAAACAGCAGTATACATGCATCAATCAAACAGATGCGAAGAATACGCTTTCCCCTCATTTGTTGGATTGATGTATGTCTAATGCTTGTACTTTTATGGCGTGTGCCCTACTAAACATTGTTTGCGCAGCCTTGACGCGATGCAATAATTACTTTCTTGCTTCCTCACACCGGTGCCTATGATGAGGTGTTATCTCCTGGAGTCTCTTCTGTGGTTTTGGTGGGAAGGCTTTGATCACCATGAATCTTTCCTATGATGGACAGTGGAGCCTTTTAACCAATAAACACATGCCTCATTACAAGTGTGGCGGTCAGGAAACAAGGGTGCTGGTAAGCTCACCCGCTCCCTTGTTTCCGGTCCGCCACACTACGAGTCTGCCTACCGGGGCCGCTGCGCCCGACAGGTCTGACTCTGTGCAGCGGCCCCGGCAGGCAGCGTTGCCATGGAAGCACCAGCACCATCAGCAATGGTGCCGGTGCTTCCGAGCCCCAGGGGAATGGGGACTTACAAAATCCAGCACCGGACTTCGCGCGCCGCCGCGACTTGTAATGTCCTGTTGGCACCGGGAAGTCAGGTGCCGGATTCGGTGTTACAGGGTTGGCGGCAACCTCATAAAGAGGCCCAATAGGCCAACTGCATGTAAGACAGCGTCCCAGCCTAAATTCAGAATGCACGGTTAGGGGTAGTTAACAAAGAATGTAGAAAAAGCAAAATGTACGTTTTTGACATAAGACGTGTCTTAAACCTTTAGCTTTGGCATCTGCATTAAACATGGAATGTTATGTGCTCCTCTTTATAGAGCCGTAGCTTGACACCTTACCATCGCAGGCTGAATAAAGACGTCCCCTCGCACATTCTGCACTGGAACACAGTGGCTTGCATGGCCGTTGCAGAAGCAGTTCCCTTGCGCCACTATCTCATAGAGCGCGTAGTAATATTTGTCCAGGGGGCTGCTTTGTCGCCTTCTTCGCAGTGTATCTCCCAGGGTGTGCAGCTTTGTGAAGTTTATTCTCAGGTTCGTCAAGGTAATCAGATCTGGGAGAAGAAAAACAAAAAGAGCTATTCAGCAAGGGCTGTATTTCCAAACGGACACAATAGGCGCATGCCTATGAGGGCATTGTCCACTTCAACTGAATGAAGTTCCCGGACTCCTTTACTGAACGCTGTCGGGAACCGCAAATGCCTGAATTTGCTTATGGTGGTGCCATCCCAGAAGCACTGGAGCTGCCGGGCTGACAAGATTCAGAGCGAGGTGGGAGGGGCATTATGGGGTGACGACAGAGGTGGCGCGAGTGGATGGCCACGGAGGCTGAAAGCTGGCAGATAGGGAGGAGTGGGTGGAGGATCAGGGAAGGCAGGAGATGGGGGATTGCAAGGGCGTTCCCAGCATTTGCAGGGGGCTTGGATGAGGAAAGAAAGGAGGGGCACATTGAGAGGTTGTGGAGGTATGCCCCAGATAAAATAAAAAGAGCCGGACCTGGGAAACAAGGACTACTCACCGAGACTGGCCTGTGGCAAATTCACATGGAACCACCTAGTTGCACTGGTGCTGAAAGGGCTACTTGTCTGTGGCCCCTTGTTCAAAGATATAGGGGCTCATTCCGAGCCTGCCGGTCCAGAAACAACAGTGGTAAGCTTACCGGCACTGTTGTTTCCCTACCAGCATATTACAGGTCTGAATGCCGGAGCCGCTGCGCCCTACAGGTCGGACCCTGCCGGACAAAGCAGCCACGGTAAGCAGACCATCACAGAAGCACCAGCACCGTTATTAACGGTGCCAGTGTTTCCATGTTCCCCATTCCCACAGAGTCCTATGGGACTCTATGGGAATTGGAAATTACAATTTACCGACGCCTGACTTTCCGGACCGCCGAGGGTTGTAATGCCCTGCTATTATCGGCAAGTCAGGCACCAGTAAATGTTTACAGGTCCGGCGGCATCCTGCTGGTAGTACCGGCATGGTTACCGCCGTACCTGTAATGAGGCCCATAGTGACAAATCAGACTTTCATTGCCACAATAACGCCCGTCGGGGCAGTGTTGTGAAAGGTCATAGCACATCACTGGGAGATTTCTGGGCTAAGTAGGTGGCAGAAGGGATAGGAGCTGCTGAAAACAGTTGTGGGAACCAAGATGCTGGAGCAAGCCATGCTTCATATTTACTCTTCGCCCTATATACACCTTATATTCTTAGTGCAGGCCCATTGCTGTCTGCAGCAGTTGTCCATTTTCACTTTCTAAGGAATTATGTCATTTACTTTTCATAATGTAAGTGCTGTGAAAGTGAGTGCCAAAACATTTTTTTGATAAATTAAACTGCAACATTTTAGTTGGTTACTTCCTGAAACGGTCACACCTTTGGGTGAGGCACATTTCTGACATGCAATTTATTGCAATAAAATAGGATTTTTTTACCGATGCACCAGATTGTACACCCCTGGAACATAACCTACTCACACAACACATCCCCACCAAGGTAACAACTATCCTATATAAGGGCCATTAATGCATTCGCTACCCCGGAACTGGTCAGCCTCAAAGCCAGATGGGAACGGGATGTTGGGGCCATTGAACCTGAGGACTGGATCCAGGTCCTCATGCACCCACGCGAAATTGCAATAGACTCCAGAATAAGACTGATTCAGCTCAAGATACTCCATAGGGTATACTACCCCCGAGTGGCCCTTTTCGGTTGGGGAAGGGCAACGGATCCCAACTGCTTGAGATGCCGGGGGGAGGAAGGCACATTCATCCATCTCCTCTGGGAATGCCCCAAAATCAAGACCTTCTGGACACAATGCTCTCAAGTATTAGGAAGGACGCTGGGTCGCACGATAGCATTACAGCCTGCAATAATGTTACTGGGGGCCCCAGATGAGAACACCTCAAACAAATGGGAGGGTATTTTTCTCTCCATAGCAATGGGCATGATAAAGCGTGACATAGTGCAGAAATGGGGAGCCCCGGAGTGCCCAACAGTGGCCCAATGGTCAAAGGAAATGGACATCTGCGCGGCTAAAGAACACAGAATATACACAGCACGGGGGTGCCCAGCAAAGGTCACAAAAATGTGGGGAAAATGGGAAGCACGTGTGACCTGAGGACTGCCAGCATTGGGGGAGGAAGAAGAAAAGGGGGGGGGAAGCGCAGGAGCACAACAAGGAAATCGGCAAGTAACACTGTACTGGAAAGTGATGTACAGAGTGGCAAGACACGAGCAGATTGATGGACCAACCCGGTGACCAGGGGATGGAGGGTGGGGGGGAAAATGTTGGTATGTTGTATGTATGTTTTAAAATAACCAATAAAATATGTTATTAAAAAAATAGGATTTTTCCAGTGCAATCAGTCAGAAAACAACACAAAAAGCAGATGCAGAAGTTGGCTGCAGACATACATTTTGGCCTGTAGGGGCTTCAGTACGTTGATCCAGGCACATAAGTGCACATAACTGACTCATGGTTAAGATCTGCATAGAGTTCAAGATACTGTGCCTGGCCCAAAATGCTTACCATAGCCCATCGCCCTTCTACCACAACCAACTGACGAGATGGCTAAAGGCTGCATCATAAACCCTTCCGGCCATACGACAGCACAGGTGCCAATGTTTTTATGGTCACAATCTAGATTCTCATGGCTGAAGTTCAGAAGAGCCCCAAAATCGCATCTGTTCCAGACAGCATAAGGGTCGGAGGAGACACTTTTCCCCTCATAATACCCCTCATCACCCGCCACCCCACAGTAGCCCCATGCTCTGAAGCACCTACACTGTGATATAAGCACACTCAAAACCCTAGAATAACAGCAACATTAACACTACAAGGGGCCTGTATGGCAGACCGCAATCATGTCTATAGTTATATTATGGTGCATTGCAACGCTTTTACAGTGCACCAAATGACCACCCTAGTGATCTCAGAGTACAGAGTCTAGCCTGGAAGTTGGAGGATTACACCCCCCACCCCCCTTGAAAGGTGTTCAGAGCATGGTCTGCAGACAGAGGAAGAGGGAAAGCTATAAGAGTTATAGTGGCAGTGGAAAGAGAGGGTAACTAAAACAAAGGCCACGGCAGGTTAAAGGGAGCAGGATGCTCTCAGTGATAGTGTGGGGGGGCGCATGTTGATCCAAGCAACATGAATTAATGATTCAGAGAGCAGAACATTTAGTGGGTACATTTTCAGGTGTCTGATATATAAGAATACATGACTGTGGCCAGTCGCTGTGTGATGGACTTGGGATGTTCTCAAGCAAACCTCTTGAAGAATGGATGCTTTATATTGCCAGGGAATGCTTTACATTTCTCCGGATAAACACATTCTGCAATAGTAATACAGTGACTGCCAAGACTGGAGGCACAAGAGTGGCTAAGTCGAGAACAGACAGTGTGATGGGTAAATGGAAATGGAAACCCTAAAGTGAAGTAGAGAGTGAAGGGGTGGGTGAATGCCATTCTGTTTGCAGTGAAAGTCTGGCACCGAAGTGTCAGCCTGTTACCCTGCTGTGTGATATGTATTAGCGGGTAATATTTTGATGAATAATATAAAATAAGAGTACCTAGTAGAGTAAGGGCAAAGATTGCTGGGTTGTTGCGGAGACTTACCAGAAACCATTTCAACTGTTACTAACACAGACGAAAAGTGAGATAAGTAGTAAAACTATCCGTAGCCGTAGGGAAAGGAGAATAACCTCTGAAAAATAAGGTGTCTGGAAATATTGTCTAGCTATAGCCACAGTAAGGCCACCTCACAGTGCTGCCGGCGATTAGCTGGGAAGGGGTTATTGGAGGCTGCAGGCCAACAATGTAAACACCAGTGTCCAATTGGAGGGCCGCTCAGTCCTGAACAGCCACAAATAAGACTATTTTCTATAAGGGTGGGTTCAACATGCACAAAGCCTTTTGAGGGTACAATTCCGAATGTTGCCCGAACAGTCATTGGGCCCTGGCTGCAACCCTGTGGTGCTGGGTGACTGGGACCCTCCTAATCAGCTACTGGCTCCTCTGAAAATAATCTGCATATATAACATCCTTTTCCAAACACTTCTGTAAAGTGTGGCTGCCCAGTTAGGTTAAGAGTAGGCAGTAGAGATACGCTGGAGAACTTTGGTTGGTGAATGAATCTACAGTTCTTCCAGTGCTGACTGGAATGACTGATTTATATTTAATCAGTGGCATAGTTAAAATGACTAGAACAGAATCAACAGTCACCTTAACAACTTTGTAGATGGTTCTAGATATCGGTTGATCCCCATGAATAACCCATACGTGAAATTGAGACAATGGCCCTCATTACAAGTCAGGCGGTGGACCATGGTGCTATTAGCACCATGGTCCATGCCGGATTCCGCCATGGTGGATGGCGGAATTACCACCCCATTCCAAGGTGAGTGGGGCGGTAATTCCCCATTTACCATTTGCCCTTCCCCATTCCCATATTTGCCCCATAGGGCATAATGGGGATGGGGAAGGCGCTAATTACGTCACCGTAAATTACGGTGCCGTAATTAGCACCAAGGTCGCTTAGCGCCTTGGACTTTAACGCCTGCAAAAAGCAGGCGTTAAAGTGTGAATCAGGCGTTAAGGGTTTAACGGCGCCGACGCTCTTTACTGCGCCGTTAACCCCTTAACGCCTGACTTGTAATGAGGGCCAATGATTAAATGGCAAAGCTTTCAGTGTTATTGTAATGGAATTATTTGCATTCTGAGTATATAGAAATGGCAATGAGGACAGTCTAGAGTGATGCACTCTATTGAGAATGTCATGATATAAGTCTGTCGGATCCATGAAGTAGATGGTTCTGGCAGGGTCTCAGGTACCTATAAGCCTTCCTCATCTCTTGCCCTTACGGTTTGGTTTGTTTAGGTGATGCATCCATGTCTCTAGGATATATGATTGGTGCATCCAAGCGTTATAGCTCGGGCACAGGTCAGTGGTGAAACTGTATAGTTAGGTTTCCTTGTTAGATATGTTGTGCAGTTACAGGAGACAACTTGGGTGGCAGAAAGTTCACTGCACATGCCGTCCTGTTCGTGTTTCGGGGATTTAATTTATTAGTATCTTGGTGATATCAGATTAGAGTTCAGATGCTACGCTTTTGGCCTTTCATAGAGAGGGGCAAAACTTCTTCCCCCATGGACAAACTCTCATCAATGCCATTTTAATGAAAGAAAGCCATCTGACTGCAAGACCAACGCAATGTAAGTCATCCTACTGAAATGATGGACTTTTTCACCTCCAGTCAACTCATTGAATTTTGGGGTTTTGTTCCTTTCTGTTGTAATTATATATCTACCTTCTTTGTTTGGGAGAAAATGAAGCATTCCTCTCACTAGGGTTTGGAGTTGCTGATGTGGTGACCTCTATTATAATAAGATTGGTCTCCGGTTAAACAGGGGTTGGATATAGGGAGGTGGAGCGACAGAGTGCCCTCCGGACCAACATGGTTGGGTCTCTACGGCGTTCTGTGCAGTTTGTACGAAGCAAGGTGCACAAAGGACTGACTACAATCAGAAAGCCTGAATAACGGGCTTGTCTCTTGTATGCTGGATTTCAAGGGGTGTTGTGAATATTATTAATAATCCAAACCTGTTCCAAACTTAGGATATAGGGTGTTTACAGGAAACTCTTTTGATGGATATACGTAATATAGATGGCTTTGATGCAGTTAACGTCAAAGCAGATCCATTTGGAGGGATTTTAATTGCTATTAAGAGAAATTTGAGAATTTATTTCAATAAAATAGATCTGAATAGGAGAGTGCTGGCCATTTTGCTTGAATGGACAGGAACAGGTGATGTGGGGACTAGCAAGTATTTGTTGGTCAACGTATATTTAAACCCAGAATCTGTTAAAATGGAGGAAGCTCGGAACGTTCTGTCCTTTTTAGTACTTGGGAAATCCCTGAAGAGGGAGCCTCAGTTATGGTCCTTGGTGACTTTCATGCTGAATGCCTGGATGATTCCTGGTGCCAAGAACAGATGAGGGTAAAAGCGGCAACGGAGGCTCGGGATCGATAGGAGTTAGAGGCTTGGGGCTTGGAGCCTTTGAATAGACATTATTTGGGAGATGTACCCCCGAGTTTTACCTGGCAAAATGGCCCATGGAAGTCTACTATAGACTACTATTTTGTTTCAATTGACTTGTTTAAAAAAGGGGGAAGTCTGAATGTAAAAACTACAGACTTAAGCAACCATTCTATGGTTTGCTTTAAGCTTCCACTTCTTAGGGTTGAACAATCTGAGACTAGGACCCTACAGGTTGGAATGAACCCAAGTAATCATGCAGTAAAGTGGTCGCCAAGAATAGCTATGGCCTTTGATGACAAAATTGGGAGTCTCTTTTGTGAAGAGGGGAGCGTTTTGGGCTTCCTGAATGGCTTTGCTCCTTGTGTTTCCGTCGTCTTGGGGGGCTTAATGCCAGCAAAGCACATGGAAAAAGAAGCAAGGAAGGTTGAGAAAACCCATGGTTTTGATTCTTTGGTCCAAAAGTATCAAAAGCAAATGTGACTAGAGATAAGGACAATACGCAGGGCAGGGTCACCATGGGAGCTCAACGGGGTCAAAAGAGTAAAACAAAATTACAAACATTCGCTAAAAGGCCATAAATTCCTAATGGGGATTAACAACGCGGAATAAATGTTGAGCTTCATGTTGGGCAATAACCCTATGAGGTTTTGGCAGTTGATTCAGTCATAGGGGACAGACCAATACTTGCAAACCCAAGCAATATCGGAAGACGTTTGTGTGAAGCATTTTACTGAAGTGAATGTAAAGAAGGGGGCTCTTGGATGGGCCCAATTCGCAGATGTTAGTTGGGGGGGGGGGGGCATTTAGTTGGAACTTGGATGATATTGCTTCCTTGATTAGGTTGAGTGAAAAATCAAATGCCCCCGGCCCAGACAGTCTGTCCAACCTGACTTTCAAATCAAATATCTTGCCATGGGCTCAGCTTTTGTCACATTTGTTTGGTAACATCTTGGTAAATAGAAAGCTCCCGGGAACTTGGGGCGCGGCTTTCATTGTTTTGATTTTTAAGGGAGGAGATAGACTATCAGCAATGCAGTATAGGCCCATCTCCCTGTTGTATGCCTCAAATAAAGTGTTTGCCTAATTGATTTTGAGAGAATTACAAATCTGTGCCAGGGGCACAAACTGTCTGGACCCTTACCAAGCAGGCTTAAAAAAGGGAGTAGGAACTTAATAGTCTTGCCCTAGCACTTTTCTTTAGGCAAACTAAGGAGCAGGGGAGGCCGGTTTAGCTGGCCTTCCTGGACGTTAGCAAAGCATTTGACACTGTGAATAGGGCAACCCTTTGGAAGAGCTTGCAGGATAGTGTCTGTCCCCAAGCGTTAATTGGTATCCTGGAGGCACTGCATCAGGGGAAAAAAATTAAAGTCAGACTGGACTCATATGATTCTTTCTCTACCTGCATAGAGACAAATTGGGGGCAGTTTTTATTCTGTTTTATATTAAGGATATGCTAGCCTGTTGGAAGACTCACTGTAAGGACAAATCCCCAAAAGTTGGGAAATGTAACAGTAGAATACTGTCAAGCTCACCTGGGTCTCTGCAGGAGCAATGAGAACCTTTGATTCCCTTTCTTCTTCTTGCCAACAGTGGGAAAGGTGATCTGTTAAAAGAAGGGGAAATTAGTGGGGTCCCAGGTAAGTATCACTCCCCATCCCTCACACCCTTCTTCCCTGAATACTGTTTGATGAACTAGGGGATGTCTCACCTTCTCTTTAAGGTTGGTGCGCTCTCCGTCCTGCATCCGCGGGGGTGCTGCTGGTGGTGAGAGCGATGTGCTAGCAGGTTTGCTGCCGTGGATCTGACTGCGGTTTGCTGTCGTGGATCTGACTGTAGTCCGACTATAAGTCCTTTTGGAAGTCGGCGGCGGGCCCAGTTAACTCTACTTGGTTGATCTGAAGTCGTACAAGGTGCCAGTTACTTCACTGGTGAAGTCCAATTCAGGTAAGTTCAGTTCAGGTAAGTTCTTGTAACACAGTTCTAGAGCAAGGTACCAGTTACTTCACTGGAGTCCTATTCAGGTAAGTTCAGTTCAGATAAGTTCTTATATTGTGGCTCTAGTGCCAGCAAAGTAATAGTTTTCCACTAACGTTTATGTCTTTTCGTTTCTTCTTGCAGGTTGGAAGACTTTGGGCTGACGTGAAAGAAGGGAGCGGCTCCGGCTTCAACAGGGCAGCGTCTGAGGTGAGCAAGTTAAATTCTGGTAGCGCGGGCGGCGAGGTACAAACAGCATGTACTCACTGTTTTCTCTGTTTTCTTCTCCCTTCTTCCTAGAAGCAGCTGCGTCAGCGTGCAGAAGACGAGAAGCCTCAGAAATGAACGCTGGATCAGAACGAAGGTAAGCGTGTGCATTCAGCAACAGAGAACACACGAAGCACGGGCCTGTCTCTGGGCGTGGCTTATAAAGGCAGCCACGCTCAGAGACTACAGCGCACTGCTAGTTCCTGGTTGGCACACAGGAAACAGTAACAGGAAGTTATAACCTAATTACATAACTTGTAATATGGGCATTCCTAAGGATTACTGTATGGGTGAAAGGAGTTCTTTGCACGCCAGGCTCCCACCCAAATAGCTCCTAATAGTCCTCTCCTTA
The DNA here is from genome assembly GCF_040938575.1 of Ambystoma mexicanum. Classification (NCBI taxonomy): domain Eukaryota; kingdom Metazoa; phylum Chordata; class Amphibia; order Caudata; family Ambystomatidae; genus Ambystoma; species Ambystoma mexicanum. The sequence continues at coordinate 666,664,950 of NC_090936.1, forward strand.
TATTACCTTTAGCTAGGGGTGAAAAAGGCATAACAGGGGGTCTGTGGCCAGTACCCATGACAGTCCTCCCCCTCAAGGCCCCTCTCAAGGATGTTTTTTCTGGCCTAGGTTTAGTGGGGTTATTTAAGTGAAACCTACGTAGCAATCGGGGAGCATGAATGCTCTTACTAGGTTCCCATGACCGATCTTGCGGCCTGTACCCCTTCCAGTCTATCAAGTAGTACAATGTTCCCCTTACTACCTTGGAATCTAGGATCTGTTTAACCTCGTACTTTGGTTCATCACCCTGTATCATAACTGGAGCTGGGGGTGTTCGTACTCTAGTTTCCGGGTGTACAGGCTTTAATAATGAGACATGGAACACTGGGTGCATGCGCATGCAAGAGGGCAGGGTTAGTTTCATGGCCACGGGGTTGATTACAGCTTCAATTGTAAAGGGGCCGAGAAATGTAGATTGGAATTTTTTAGGCCCCTTCAAGGCGATGTGCTTGGATGCTAACCATACTGAGTCTCCTGGTTGATAAGTCGGGGCTTTTGCCCGGTGCTGATCGCCATACTTTTTCTGTGTTTCTTTGGCTTACTTTAAATGTGTTATAGCATCCTTGGCTGCCTGTGTGATTCGTTCATGCAGGGACTTGACCACTGGCATTTCTAGTGCATCAGATGGGTCATACACTGAAGTCCTCGGGCTTCGTCCATACAAGGTGTAAAAGGGGGTCAATTGTGTTGAGGTGTGTGTTGAGCTGTTATAAGCGTATTCCACTATCCACATAATATCCATCCAAGCGCGGTCTGTCTACTGCAGAAGGCAGCGTAGGTATTGCTCCAGCGTTTGATTCGTGCGCTCCATCTGCCCATTAGTTTGGGGGTGGTGGCTGGTAGATAACTGGATTTCCACTCCAGCTAATGAGCAGAATTTCTTTCAGAACTTTGCCACAAATTGACTCCCTCTGTCTGATATTATCACAGACGCGAACCTGTGTAACTTGACTATGTGTTCGAGGAATATCTGGGCAAGGGTCTGGGCTGATGGTATCCTTTTAAAGCGATGAAGTTGGCCATCTTGGAAAAGAGGTCGAATACTACCAGAATGGTGTTAAACATAGAGCTAGGAGGTAGATCCGTGACTAAGTCCATTGATAACGTGTGCCATGGTGCAGGTGGAATTTCCAGAGGTTGTAACAGCCATGCTGGTTTTTGTCTTGAAGCCTTGTTCTGGGTGCATATCCCACATGTTTTTATGAAGTTTTTGGTGTCTTCTCGCCACGTTGGCCAACAATAGGATCTTTTGATCTTTGCAAGTGTTTTCATGACGCCAGGATGACCTTCAAGTAACGACTTTTGGTAGCTGGTGAGCACTTTTCTTTTTCTTGTAAGGCTCGTGTTGGTAGATACAGTCGGTCTTGGTAGTATGGAAGACCGTCCTGAACTGTAAAATGGATACCTCTTTTGTCCCAACCCTCCAGTTCGGCTGTATGCATACAGTTCTTGACGTCTTGTTGGAGCACATCCAATTGTGAAGGGCTGCCTACGCAGAGGCCTAGGATAGTGTTGCCTGGGATGATGTTTACCGGTTGTTGTAGGCCTCTTCTCCTTTCCCAATACGTGACAGGGCATCAGACTTACCGTCCTTGACCCCTGGTCAGTAAGTGATCACAAAGTCATATTCAGTCAAGAACAAGGCCCAACATAATTGTCTGGAGGACTGCGCCTTGGCAGAGCGTAAGTATTGCAGGTTTTGATGATCTGTTGTAATTGTAATGGGGTGCTTAGCCCAAGTAAGTAATGCCTCCATTCCTTGAGGGTGTCTCATATTGCTAGTAGCTCTTTATCGGTGACTGCATAGTTTAATTCGGCCGGGGTAAACTTCTTAGACCAGAACGCGACTGGGTGCAAACCAGTTTCCAGGTTTCGTTGGGATAGGACCACGCCCATAGCGACACTTGATGCATCTCTTTCCACGACGTAGGGAAGATTGGGTTGTGGATGCTGCAGGATTGGAGCCAAGGTGAATTTGTTTTTTAGGGCATGGAATGCCTTCTCTGTGTCGGGTGTCCATTCAAATTTGTAATGTTTGTGCAGAAGTGAAGTTATTGGGTGTACCACGTTAGAGAAACCGGGTATGAAGCATCGATAGAAGTTCGCAAAGCCAAGAAAGCTTTGTACCCCTTTTAAAGACGTGTGTGAGGGCCAGGTGAGGATGGCTTCCACTTCCCTTTTGTCCATTTTGATGCCTTGTGGGGACAGTACAAACCGCAAAAACTCCACTTTGGTAACATGGAAGCTACATTTCTCAAGTTTAGCGTACAGATGGTTAGCACGTAACTTGTGGAGGACTGCCCGCACATGTGATATATGTTCCTGAAGATTAGCCGAATAAATGAGGATATCGTCTATGTATACTGTGGCACATACGTCCAGTAGCTCGCGTAGCACGTCGTTCATGAAATGCTGAAATGCTGCTGGGGCATTACAAAGTCCAAACGGCATCACCTGATATTCGTAAAGGCCGTACCGGGTGCGAAATGCAGTTTTCCATTTGTCACCTTCTTTTACACGTAGCAGGTGATAGGCCCCTCAGAGATCGAGCTTGGTGTAGATTTATGCCTGCTGTACCTGATCGATTAATACTGATATTAACGGTAGCGGGTACCGATTTTTTACGGTTACCTGGTTCAGTGGGCGATAACTGATACACCTTCTCAGATCCCCCTCCTTCTTGGGAACGAAGAATAGGGGAGATGCTGCTGGTGACTTTGATGGGTGTATGAATCCATTTGCTAAATACTGATCGAGGTACTCCTTTGGATGGGCGTTTTCGCCTTCAGTTAAGGCGTAGACTCGGCCACAGGGTACCTCCGCTCCCGGTATTAAATCGATCTGGCAGTTGTAGGAACGATGGGGCGGCAACACATTAGCCTGTTCCTTAGCAAACACATCTTGAAAGTCCTGGTATTCAGTGGGCAAGGTTCCAAGTGGCCCCAGCATGGTGCCACCTTCAGGGATGCCAAAAGTGGATGTATCAACGCACGGTCTTGGTCATAACAATGGTTACATTCTCTGGGAAAAATCAATGTTCTAGCACGACAGTTAATCTGTGGCATATGTGTTTCCAACCAGGGTATACCAAGGATCATCTGGAACTGTGGGGCTGCAATGAGGTCAAAAGAAATGTCCTCTTTATGACCATTTTGACAGAGCAAAGTGACTTCGGTGGTGCACTGGGTTACTGGGCCTGAAAGTAGTTGTGTGCCATCAACTGCGGTCAGATTGTCAGCGGTGTCCTTGTTCCACACCGGCAAGCCTATCTTTTCTGCAGTCTTCAGGTTCATATCATTTCCAACCGCGCCGCTGTCCACAAATGTTTAGAGCGCGTGCATTCTAGAGGGGTGTAGTGGATTTACGATGATCACTGGAATAGCAAAATGTCAGGTCATGTGTTTCCTTCCCGCGCTCGACAAACCCACCTCTAGGTAAGCCGGGCGATGGAGTTTTCCACCTCGTCTGTGTCCTTACGTCTCCCATCGATAGCTCCCACCGTTTTCCGAGGGGGCTTGGTTGTGCAACTACGAAGGAAGTGACCGGCCTGGCCGCAGTATAAACATAACTGCTCCTGGCGTCTTCTGTCACGCTCGGCTTTGGTGAGAGGGGGTCGGACTACACCCAATTGCATGGGTTCGGGATGTGCTTCAACAGAGGGGCAAACTGGTGTTTCTTTTGGTCGCACATACAACGCAGTACGGGTATGGTCAGCCTTCCTGTTTTGTAAGCGGTGATCCAGCTGAATGGCTAAATCAATCTAATCCGCACAAGCATCGAGGGGGTTCACTACCTGTGCCAATATGTCTTTGAGCTCTCCACGTAGACCTCTATAAAACAGAGTAGTTCGCTTTTCTTCAGGCCAGTTTGCCTCGGCTACCAACCGATTAAATGTAGCCACATAAACCAGTAGATCTTGGCTGCCCTGTCAGAGGGATACTAGTTCATCGTCTAAGGCCTGACCCTGCGTATGATGGCCTAAGAGCTTCTCGAGCTCACGCTGGAAACGAGCATAATTGCGCAGCAATGGGTCATCCCTATTCACCAACGGGACCGACCAGTCTGCCGCATGACCCCCCAAATATGACAATACAAAGGCCACCTTGGACTGATCTGTTGGGAATAATCCAGGTTTGCATCAAAAATGGAGGCGACACTGATTCATGCAAACCCCAAACCTCTTCGGATCTCCCGTGAACCATTCCGGTGGAGCTAATGGAATATTACCCGGAACAACCACCTGCACAGGGTGTACTGGTTGGGGTTGTGAGGGTGGACCCGCCATAGCTCCCCCAGGCAGTGGGGCCAGGCCAGCCTGTTTCTGTAGCAACTGTCAGCCTATTTCATCGGTCTTGTCCTTGTTTACCACTAATTCCCGCCTTAAGGCGTTTGTTTCAGCACGGGCCGCATGCACCTCGGCCCGCAATTCCCCTAAAAACTGGGACAACTGGTCAACGGGGTCATCTTAAGCACTTTTGGGTCCCTGGGCACAGACATAGTTGGGGCTCCCCTCCACCAAACCAAAGGAATGAAGGGATCAAGAATACTGATCGCTCCCCCAACACCCTACTCATCGTGCTCACAACCTATAGGTTGATATGCTGTCTCACAGCGTAATAAGCATGTTTACTCCCATTAAGTCCCCTTGCCCTCTTCATTCTTGCTCTAATCAGAATGATAAACAAGTAGCATTTGAAGACCAACATTAGAAGTCTAAAAAGGGGTTACTCTTCTAGTACATACAGGAATGTAGATGTAGTATTAATGCAGCACCATATGTAAATGGTACATGTAACCCATAATAGACAGATAACTCACATTAGCTGCCTCACAGAATGCAAACGTGCTCATGCATGGATAGAGACCACCAATTGGAAGGAAGGGGAACGCTACACATACCGTAGCATGGATAGTGGAGGCAGATTGGAAGCTACCAGGAAGGCGTCTTTATCCAGGCAGACTGAGATTAGAAGTGGGATATGGTTTTCAAATAGTGTTGCCATTAGATATCAAAGGAACAAATGCCTGTGGTGTGCGATATGAATATGCTCACTATTTACACAGTGAAAGAATGAATAAGGCTTTTATGCAGATCATACCATGAGAAGGAAATCCCTCGGAAGGGGTGACAATTTTGAAATGTTTAGGGACTAGCAATATTGAGAGGTTCGGCAAAATACAAAATTAAATGAGATGCCCAGGATCACAGATGGTTTAAGGGGTGAAGATGGGATTTGTGCCAACTCAGCAATTTCTGCATTTGAACACTTTCTTTTCCAGTTCTTACCATGAACTAAAAAACAGACTTGGAAAAGTAAACAAATCACATTACCAAACATGGCCATTTTTAATCAAAATATTATAGATGGGTGTTATGCAAAATGGGAATGATTCTAGCTTCATTCTCTCCATCATCAAGTGAAGTATATAAGAACATGCATACCAATCAATGTGATTTAACACATTTAATCTGGGTTTGTCTTTTGTATTTTAAAGCTTTAAATATTTCCAAAACAATGGCTTGTGACATTTACATTTATAAATGTGCATAAAAACCTTTGACTTTTACCAAAAAGCAAACCGTTTTTTGTGTCAAACAAGCAGACCTTAAAATATGCTTGCCTGAGGCCTGCAACATATGGTCCGCTCTCTTCTGTCTACCAACCCTTCCACCCAAATGGCCTACAAAAGAAGAAAGATCAAGTAATGGGCTAAACAATACCAGCAGCATGGAAGGAGGCAAACCTCACAGAAGACAGCACAGTAATGTAAGATATATTAGATGATTTGACCAGGATCATTGTATCGTCTGCTGGCAAATCCAGGATACAAACATGAACACTGTTGTTCCATAGTCTTGAATTTGGATACTTATTCACCTCTTGGACTAATAGTTAATGCCATCGTTGGAGGCAATTGCCTAGAATTACAACACCCAATCTGAACAAACCAATTTCTAGAACTTCACCTTCACCATATGGATGATATGTTAGTTTTAATAGCAACCCCATTCTGGTACAGGTACATTGCTGCTAATACCAGATGTTGTTCTGAAAAACCAAGTACATATGCAGGCAGGTTTATAAACTTTAGACGTAGGAAAGGCTCAGCCAGCCTTGCTGGAATGTGATATTCTAATTTTGCATATGAACACATATCTCTGCAATAGGTGCTTCATACACTGAGCTAACTTCTGAACCATTGTGGTACTCAATTTATCAATATGCATTTCACCATTGTCTATTGCACATGATCTACATAATTCCCACAGGAAGGAAATAATGCTACAGAGTTGTGCCATAAGGAACACACAAACTATGTATACCACAGTGAACACAGAAAGCAATACATGATGAATTGATCAAGGCAGAATGCACTTGCCCAAACAGAAAGTCAATGGGTTTAGAGCACCCCATAAAATATCCTGACGTGTGCTATTTAAGACTGGTGAACAATGGAATCTTACTTCTTCAGATCAGCTAGCCTTGTGGGGCCCCCTCCAAGGTGGGGTCCCTGGGCAAGTGCCCCTTTTGCCCTCCCATAAAACCGTCTCAGCTGGTCAACTTCTGAGGTCTCCATTGCTCAGGCAGAGATTTTAAGGAGGTCTTTGCGTTCTGTCACGCTCACCTGGGTCTCTGCGGGAGCAACAAGAACCTCCGATTCCCTTCCTTCTTCTTGCCAACTGTGGGAAAGGTGATCTGTTAAAAGAAGGAGAAATTAGTGGGGGCCCATGTAAGTATCACTCCCCACCCCTCACACCCTTCTTCCCTGAATACTGTTTGCTGAACTAGGGGATGTCTCACCTTCTCTTTAAAGTTGGTGCGCTCTCCGTCCTGCATCAGCAGGGGTGCTGCTGGTTGCGAGAGTGATGTGCTGGCAGGTTTGCTGTCGTGGATCTGACTGGGGTTTGCTGCCATGGATCTGACTGAAGTCCGACTATAAGTCCTTTTGCGAGTCGGAGGCGGGCCAGTTGACTCCACTTGGTTGATCTGAAGTCGTGCAAGGTGCCAGTTACTTCACTGGTGAAGTCCAATTCAGGTAAGTTCAGTTCAGGTAAGTTCTTGTAACACAGTTCTAGAGCAAGGTACCAGTTACTTCACTGGAGTCCTATTCAGGTAAATTCAGTTCAGATAAGTTCTTGTATTATGGCTCTAGTGCCGGCAAAGGAATAGTTTTCCACTAATGTTTATGTCTTTTCGTTTCTTCTTGCAGGTCGGAAGACTTTGGGCTGACGTGAAAGAAGGGAGCGGCTCTGGCTCCAACAGGGCGGCATCTGAGGTGAGTAAGTTAAATTCTGGTAGCGCGGGCGGCGAGGTACAAACAGCGTGTACTCACTGTTTTCTCTGTTTTCTTCTCTGTTCTTCCTAGAAGCAGCTGCGTCGGCATGCAGAAGAAGAGACGTTGCAGCAATGAACGCTGGATCCGAACAAAGGTAAGCGTGTGCATTCAGCAACAGAGAACATGCGAATCACGGGACGGTCTCTGGGCATGGCTTATACAGGCAGCCACGCTCAGAGACTAGGGCGTGCTGCTAGTTCCTGGTTGGCACACAGGAAACAGTAACAGGAAGTGATAACCTAACTATATAACTTGTAGTATGGGCATTCCTAAGGATTACTGTATGGGTTAAAGGAGTTCTTTGCACGCCAGGCTCCCACCCAAATGGCTCCTAATGTCCTCTCCTTATATTACCGTTAACTAGTGGTGAAAAAGGCATAACAGGGGGTCCCTGGCCAGTACCCATGACAAATACTTAGCATACGCGGATGGCATTGTCATCTGCGACATGACTCTGATAGGTTTGCAAAGAGCTTTACAGGCGGTCGATGATTTCCTGAGGAAATTGGATCTTTCAATTAATACTATGAAATCTCAAATCTTGGTGCTCAATAGGGGGACCTGTAAATGGAAACAATATGGTTGGTTTATGAGAAGTCAAGTTCTGGAGGTGGTTAACACGTATAAGTATTTGGGCTCATGTATTTATGATGGAAAGTGTGGTAATGCTCCAGAAGCGGAAGTAAAGTCAAAGTTCCAAGCTGCAACTAGTCAGCTTGTCCAAATCAACTATACTTCCTGCAATTAAGTTGTTAAAGCAACATATTTTCCTAAATTGGTTTTTGGGGCACACACATGGGAAGATGGAGTAAGCTGAGCATGAGCAATGTTGGAGGCTATGTTATGGAGTAAAGTGTTGTATTTACCAGCTTCAGTCCCAATAGCAGGAATACTGTTCGAGTTGGGGCAATTACCGTTCCAGATGGTAATTGACTGGGGAAAGCTTAAGTTATATGCCAGTATTGTTACACCACCCAATGCCTCATTTTGTCTCCATCTTAATGAAATATGGACAAAGGGTAATTGCGAGGTCATGGTGTACTGGGCCGCATGGTGCATGCAGAGTATTGCAAAAATGGATTCCTCAACACATGAATTGTCCACAAATCCAAATAAAGTAAAGCGAAAGTTGTTTAGACACGTGCGGATCTAGCTCAGAGCTGGATTGTTGGAGTATCTGTGTTTTATTGACATTTTGCCTGGACAATAAAGAACTATAATATGCTGGCCCCATATCTGAGGAAACATCCGTCTAGAGAATCCAGGTTTCAAATGTTAAGAGTAAAATTAAACTTGTTCTCCAAAATGGAGGTGCTGGGGATAAGTGAGGGGGAAAGATGTGTCGATACTGTTGGCTAAAGGACAAAACGTTACTTGTGTGTCTACTGTCCGGCCTTGTTCACCCTGTGGTTGAGAATCACTTAGTTGCACCCCAGCATATTAGAGGAGGATTTATGGGCAAGAATCATGAATACAAATGAAATTTCCCTGTCTATAAAGCCCTTAGAATTTTTTGATGTTGTTTTAAATAAGTTTTAATCTAAATAAGAAGGTGTGTTTGTATTAATTTTACTTTTCTTTTAGGTAGGTGCAATCGTTTTAATGTTACTTAGATTTAAATTTGAAATTGTATACATATTTGAAAATTGAGACTGTGTTTTAGGATCCAAAATTTTAGGATGTGTTTTAAAATGTGAATGAATGACTGGTCTTAAAGGAAAACATTGTAATGCAATAAGATGTGTGAAAAGTTCAAATCTGTACTAAACCACACAATGAATAAAATAAAATGTGTTATAAAATGTGGAAAGACACCCACTGTCCTCTTTTTTTTAACCATGCTGAACATTCTCCACCCTTAACTTTACACTTCTTTATTGTTTTGTTTATTTGTTATTCGTTATTTTTATTTGTATACCCTATTCCCCCTACGGTTCATTATTTAAATAGGTAAGTTTCATTTCCATATTTCAAGGGGCTTCTTTTGTACTTTTGCCTTCTGCATTTTCAGCGAAATGCTCGTGTATTGAAATGGGTTGCACTAAAATAGCTTTGGTTGGAATGGATGGGCTGAAACGGGTGGCTACCAAAGCTTGGCTGCACAATGTATGCCCATTCAAAAGGAAGACCATAATTCCACTCAAGCTTTATATGCAGCTTAATGTCTCCTAACATTTGCCATGATATAATGAGCCACTGAGAGCTTCTGTGCCCTATAAAGTCAAAAAAAGCTACGCTTTTTAAAAGCCAATAAATTTGATGAGGTACTTTACTCTACATAGTACCATAGTCATACAAGGTATTACTCTATTTGAAGCTCTTAGTAGGTCCCTTGAAATATGTGGCAGTTCTTTTAGGGGCAGTCTTTTGCTTTTGGGATGTGCAGCCGTCTGGAAGTCAATGCACCCAGGCAGCGTTTCCCTAGAGTGCAGGGTGTGATTGCAAGAGCTGCAAGCTTCTTCCATGTTCAACTTTTTCAGTACGTTTTTACTGGCCTCACAGCTAGGGTGGCACCACAACTAGAAAATTAACACCTAATCTGACATTTGTGATCTCACAAGTGAAGGACAAAAAGGATATTTTGTTCTCTAAACATATGCAGGTTATTGTACCCCTGGAATTATATATGTGGTATGGTCTTAACTATGCACAGAAACAACACTGCATGCTAATACTAGCGACAGTAAGGCACGCAGTGCCGGTTAGAGTGGTTTTATAGGGGCACAATCTCCCAGGTAAATCCTAGTCAGTAATAGTCTGTAAGTACTATGTGGGCATTATCAAATGTAAATTGAAATACCAGAGCTAATTACTATCTTTTTATATTATTATTTCCGCCTATCAGCATTCCAACACATTTTAGCTTATCAGTCCATGACAATAGGGATTGAACATAATCCAAAGGAGCCGTAGCATGGTGCATGGGCAGTAGTTTGACCCGCATGGCAATGCAGTCCCCATGGTGCGCTTCTGAGCATGCGTAGAAGCTACTTGAAATGCATTCCTCAGATTACATTTTTCCCTTCCATAACTATGAGCATTTTTGTGTTCTGACAACCTCACCACCCTTCCACCCCAGGTCAAATAATGCCTGTACACATGCTATTGTGGTTGATGCTCGATTTGCATGTGTAAGTAGGCAGCTAGGATTCAATATTGGATCATTTACTGACATTTGAACTTTAGTCCAATAAGTCATTGCAAATGTTTTCCATGTATTTTAATAAGGTAATATTATATGATTACATTTGTTCAGTATATTAGATGGCACCAGTTGCATGGCTCCTGCTTAACCTCATATGCTAATCAGTTTCTTTAGCCGAAAGCACCATTTATTTTCATATGTGTTGCCTAAAAACGAGGCACTTGTTTACATGTTTTCAAAATGGTCATGCTTCCTGCACTCGGCGTGAATTATGGCTCCTACCGTGATATACCATCAATTTCGAAGGATTACTTAGCAAACCACTTTCAATTGGATGAAAGTCCCCTCGTTTACATTTATTGGGTGAGCATGGCGATGTGGGCACAGTGGATCATTTTACACAGGACAAAGGGGGTTGTGTTTTGCCATGTTCAGAGTTACATACGCACACAGGGATTCTGAGGTTAGAAGGAGGAATGAGGCAGAGATTTATATGGGGAGCAAAACGCCATCTAACGATGAGGTTTCCAATTTTCAGATATCGTGTAGGGATAGAGCGAGTCAAGGGGAAGGTCTGCCTCTGGGACAGTTTGGTTGCTTTTTTATCTCCAGTATCATCACCAGTTTCTGTGGGTGGTGCATGTGCTTCTTGACATGTGTACCCCCTAATTCTGTTTTGTAGAGTTTCGTTTTTTTGATTTGTTGTATAATGATTGGAACTTGGTGTAAGCCTTGAGCAGTAGTAATAAACTCTCCACAGAAGTGGTTGGGTCAGATTAATGGTTTGATGCTGCAGTAGGCTAAATTAGTACCGAGCAGATTTCTTTTACATTTTTTAAATGAGGTAATTGATTGCGAGGTTGGAATGTAAGTAGAATTCCAAAGACTTGCTAATTGAGGAGGTTTTGGGGTGATAGCATCGAGGCACATGATGGCCGACCAGTGTTCTTTTGGGGTCTGGAGTCTGACTCAATTCAGGATAATTTGGAATTGCAGTTTAGTTTGAGATAAAATGAGAATATTTACATTTGGAAGATGTCCAGGCATAAGCGGAGGCAGTGACTTATAACGACTGGGGACACCTTGAGTTGTGTGACATTGGCGCACTGGTGTAAAATCTTTTATTAAATCCTGGGTGAACTATTTTTGGCAGAAGTGGTTTGGGGTGATTTGATTCATATTTTTAAAAGTTCATGGTTGAATTAATAAAAAAATAATCATCCAGAACTTTTTTGTCCTTACCATCCCACTTGAAGAGTGGATCAGATAGAGTTTAAATAACTAAGTGCCTCACTGTGTTGTGGTGATAAGCCCACTGCCAGAGTATCCTAAATAATATTTAAAACATGTTTAATTAACTATTTTTCAATATTATTTTGTTGCATGTCTTAACAAGGAGTTTGTATTACATTTGTTTTAATTGTCTGTATAATGAACAGCAAACATTAATTCTTTATGTTTCCAGATTGCATTTTATAAATGTTCTTTCTTTGAATTTTGGAAATACACTTTCATGTTACAGTTGTTTTCTGCTATAGTATATTTATTTGATGTTTTTGTATTTAAGTGTTCTGTTTCATAGAACTCAATTATTGGTTGTGTTTGTGAAGAGCATTAACACAAAAGTACACATGTCAGATGCATAGACACTTAGCATATGGGAAAAGTAGCATACAATGCTAGCAATACTACTTTCCAAAAAAGTAAAAAAATGAGTGTTCACAGCCCTGAGTTCCTCAGTTACAGATAGTGGATTGCACTACATTTTTCAGTGAATTTAAACAAGATATGCTTTAATAGGCTGCATACACAGATACCTACCCTGAATAAAGGGGCTGTATGGATTCTCAATTTCAAAGGTAGGATCCAATGCCTTTAAAACAACCTGCAAATGAAAGAACAGAAACTGTGATATTTAGAGTCACAAAGGTATCATGAACACAAGATACAGGTCTAATAGTTCATGTATTTGAGGAAAACTTTGAACATTTAGGTATTTGCGATTTGAAAAATACTTCAATTTAATTCCATTCTGCACAGGGTAGAGCCTGGAGCCAGAATTCCAGTTTAAGAGGACAAGGGGCCTTATTACGAGGTTGGAGGCAGCCATAGAGCTATTAGCTCCATGGCTGCCTCCAAAACCCTACCGACTCCGCCCTGGTGAATGGAGCAATTACCGGTCTATTCCAAGGTTGGCGGGACCGGTAATTCCCCATTCACCAGGGCCCTTCCCCATTCCCATATGAGCCCCCATAGGGCTCAATGGGAATGGAGAAGGCGCTAATAATGGTACCGCAAATTGTGGTACCGTTATTAGCTCCAGAGTCCCTTTGCGGGTCCCGTCCTTAACGCCTGGAAAAAAAAGGCGTTAAGGGAGGACCCGCAAAGGGAACTTGTAGTAGGGCGGTAAGGGATTACTGGCACCGGTGCCCTTACCGGTGCCGGTAATCCCTTACCGCCCGCCTCGTAATGAGGCCCAATAATGTCTCCAAGTCCATGGTCATAAACATTGTGCTTAAATCATATTTTTTTAAAGAAAAACTAGCATTGAGAAAATAATCTATTGCTAAATTTCCAATCTCAAGCAGTCTTGGGAAGGAGAGGGAGGGCAGCCTAAGTAAAAATCCATGTTGGCAATGTGGTTTTGGCATCCTACATTGTCAAGGATGTGACTCTGTTAACGGACGATGCAAACCCCTCTCACCAGATTGCAGGAGGACTACGAGGGTGGTTGCCAGAGCCTGTCCTGCCTGATAGTCAGGGTGAGTGAGTTGTGAGGGTCCCAGTCTATGTCCCCTCCATATGAGCCTAGTTATAAAGGAAGTGTACCACTTACAATCGCCCCATACCAGCCTTACAGTCTGCTGGTCAGTGTTTCTTCACTTCCATTTTAGAACCAGTGATCCCAGAACTCCTTCCAGTGATTGAAGAAATCTACAACCCATCGGCAGGAAACGCAGCACTGAACACAGAACCGGTGAAGCACTGCACGCTACAGACTGGAAATCAGGACACTCTTGTTATGCAGAGGGAAGAGCTTAAAGGGCACTTTCTGGTTTTCCACCTGTGTGTCCCGGCACAAAGGGAAGAGCAAATGAGTTATTCTCTTGGGGAACTAGGTGAGTGAGGGACTCAATGAAAGGGGGGTGGAGGATACAATTGGACAAACAAAATGGGAGAGTGTGGCTTGTTTGGGTGAGGCCAACAGAGGAGATGGAAGACCAAGTGACCAGGAAGGATGGTGGAGTTGAGCATGCTATAGACTTACAAAGAGTGTGTGCAAGTTGAAGTATTGCTGAGAATGTGGTACTTGAGTGTGAGAGTGCATGTATAGTGAGTAAGATGAGCGAGTCAGACACAGTGGGAGAGTAGGGGAGTAAGTTAGGCTGATTGAGAAGTGGGATGACTGAAATAAGGTGGGGTGGAGACTATTGGGAGTGGAGAGGAGTGCGAGGGGAGAATAGTAGAGAGCAGTGCGAGCAGTGAGTAGTGGAGAGTAGCAGAGAGTAGTTGAGGTGGAGAGTAGTGAGAGTGAATAGTGATAGGAGTGAAGAGTAGTGGTGAATAGTGGAGAGTAGTAGAAGTAGAGAGTTTTAAAGTGTAGGGGGAGATTAGGAGTAGACGTGTCGTTGAATAATAACATAGGGACAGAGAGAGAAAGAAAGAGGGAAAGACAACCCTTAAACTATCTGTGGGAGTTAGTGTGTGCTTAAGACTATCTGTGACATGAGCCAGAGGTCAAGTCTGAAGTGGAGGATTCCAAGTAACAAGGCAAAGTATTCAAAGTCAAATTTGTGAGAGTGCCAACAGGTCAGTGTCCGAACTATCCATGCTCATCTTGGTAGCAAACACTGACCCCGGACTTCGGACTTCTGCAGCCAGCAGTAATGTCAGTCATGTGGGGAGTAGCAAGCAGGAACAGATTGCAAGCCGAAGGCGTTGGAGCATCTGAGGGGCACAAGAACATTGCTGATCTCAAGCAAAGTTAATTGAGGCCATGTACTGCTGAATTTTGTAATATAATTGGATTCTACGTCTCTGAAATTAGGATTTCATAAAAAGTCCCCAAATATGTTATTGTTAATCTAACAAGAATTGTTGGGTTATTAGCTACCTCGATCAACATTGAACAGACCAAAGTGTGTTTTGAACGAAACACACCCAAAGTGCTGCAAACAAATATATCACAAGTACTGTGATTAGAACAGAAAAGTATGAGTCTGCAGTCAAGTTTTATGTAAACTAATTTAAAATGTAACAGGTACAGTTGTTTTATTCGTTTTTAATTTTACGCTAAGGCAAAAGAGTTGCCATGCTGCATAAAAAATATAGCAAACTGTGCATTCATGTTTTAGTATTCTGCAAGGGCATGAAAGACAAAATGTGTATTATATGGTGTTTGTAAGATTGAGTTAAATGTATTGATAGGCCCACGTTTTATAAGATTATCATCACCAGTAGAAATGGCAGAAAGAGAGCAGTATTTCTTTTACATGTAACCTTGACATGGTCAACTTAGTTTGAATACAGGTTGAACCTAAATTGCATGTGTATGCAGAGCTGTCCTGTAACAAGGAATGCAGAGTCTGTTTTCTTGATAACAGGCCTCATTATAACTCACTGTGACTAAGCCATTGAACAGATTAATGGACACAACTCTGTGTAACCAGGACGAAGGCTTGTATGTAACATAAAAATAAGCTAAATACTTTCCAAATTTAGTAGCTTGCTGCAAACAATGTTTAGGATTTTCATGGCCTTATTTTTTGTATGTTTAGATGTCTGTATACCTTGGAATAACATTGATGAATTCATGGCCAGCAAGTAATGGCAACTTCAAACAGCAGATGCTTGGAACAGACACTAACCCCCAAACTGGCATAGTCATTAAAAGGTGGGTCAAAATGTGTATCTCTTCCATTAAGGAGCACAAAAAATGGATCTTTAATTAATGGCAGCAGACATTTTCTATGGATATCAAGACTCTTAACAAACCACACAATTCTGTGTGGCATTAGAAACAATGGGCCTCATTAGGAACATGTTGGGCAGTGTAAACGTGCTGGTAATCCTGTCAAGTGGCACACTACCGCACCGGCTGTCACAAAACTGCCCATCTGTCACCCAGCACTGCTACAACTCTGTTTATGACATAGTTGCGAAATTAAAACATAAAACTGCCCCTGCATTAATTTACTTGTTTTATCACTGCAGTTTTGGACCAATCTAATTTCATTTTCCATTCCGGGTTTTGGGTTAAACCAGAAGATGCATTCTGGTACATGTATGCTGTCCAAGCGGCAGAGGGCTGGAGGGGGCATACCAAGTACCATTGTTTGCAGCAAGCTACTAAGAGCTGGAAAGTCCCTGATTACATTCACCTGTTCCAAGCTACTGCAGGCTACGCTGCTGAGAGCTCAAGAGACTTTAATTACAATCCACAGCTGCAGGCTACTGAAGCTGGGGCTGGGTTTGATTGAACACAGCTACCTGAGATTGCAACCAGTTCCACCCTGTTGGGCTGTTGGCTGGACGGGCATCATAAACTCAGTTTGAACAGAAGCAGTTGTTCAGTCAACTGCTTCCGATGGGAGTTTTTTTTAACACGAAAGAGAGGGGGATCTGTCCCAAAAAGCAGTAATGGAAAGGGACTCTAAACTAAGCAAAACCAATAGGTTCCATACTGCTATAAATTCAAGTAAAGAAGCTTATGTAGATTACTTAATAGGTGTACCAAAAAGGTATCACTGAACCATTCAAATTAGGCTACTGTAGACTAAAACAGCAATCGAGGTAGTCTCAAGCTAAGAACAGTAAACATGTTTTATTTTTTATTTCTTAGTAAAACAACGGAGAGAAAGACATTTTTTTAAAAAAAAAACAAACACATTTTTACATGAATGACCCAAAAGTTTATAATGAGTAACTTGTCAAAACAGAAACAACTGACAGGTCTGCCTTGTAATAGTGGCAGTCTTAAAGTCTTCAAAAATGTTGTTGGTTTTTTTAAGCTGATCACGGGCGTTAGTGATGGCTGTGTTCTCTAAAAAAAGCTTCTCTTCTTTTTCTAGTTCCTTCTGTATTTCAGCACTCAGTCTCTGAGCAGTTGTGATAGTGAGGACCATCAGGTCTCTGCTACATTTAATGGCAACGTGACTAAAAGTAGTGGTATACTCTGTCAGTTAAAAAAAGGCAACGGTAATTGCGAACGATTAGTCCTGCAGGGATGGTGTCTGCCCTGAGATATTCACTGAGACATTTTTTCTTTCTCTACGTTGTTTTACTAAGAAATAAAAAATAAAACATGTTTACTGTTCTTAGCTTGAGACTACCTCGATTGCTTTTTGAGTCTACAGTAGCCTAATTTGAATGGTTCAGTGATACCTTTTTGGTACACCTATTAAGTAATCTACATAAGCTTCTTTACTTGAATTTATAGCAGTATGGAACCTATTGGTTTTGCTTAGTTTAGAGTCCCTTTCCATTACTGCTTTTTGGGACAGTTCCCCCTCTCTTTCATGTTAAATTTGTTCAGCAACCGGTTTGCTTGGGGATCTCTTTTTATAATTTACCCTCAACAAATCAGGGTTCCCCAGGACACACCTTTATTGTGTACCTCATAGCTGCAGGATTTATCCTTAATATTCTCTATGGATGTGGAGGGTGACCACAGGATTTTACCCAACGGTGCGGCATCTCTAGCAGGGGAGCTTTGGAAAAACACGGAATGGCAGAAGCACAAACCTTCAGCTATTCCTTTGAACAAACTGCAGAAGTGATGAAAGGCCCATCAATATATGATTCATCTGGACCCAGTACTGGTGTGGCTCAATCAACATGCTGCGATGACCTGTTGAAACTCAAAAAGAAAAACCTCAGAACAGAACTACATGGGCACTTTCTCCGTGAACATCTCAGGGCAGACACCATCCCTGCAGGACTAATCGTTCGCAATGAACCTTGCCTTTTTTTAACTGACAGAGTATACCACTACTTTTAGTCACATTGCCATTAAATGTAGCAGAGACCTGATGGTCCTCACTATCACAACTGCTCAGAGACTGAGTGCTGAAATACAGAAGGAACTAGAACAAGAAGAGAAGCTCTTTTTAGGGAACACAGCCATCACTAACTCCCGTGATCAGCTTCAAAAAACCAACAACATTTTTGAAGACTTTAGGACTGCCACTATCACAAGGCAGACATGTCAGTTAAATGAATAAATGAAGAATACTGATTAACTTAATTTCATAAAATCCAGAAATCTGTGTTTTGGCTGAATACAAGCCATATGCGAGTGTATTGGCTCAGTTTTAAGCCACCACTCAGTTTGCATAATCCGTTGTCTGATGTTCTACAATAAGATGATTATTTCTGTTTTTGTTTCTGTTTTGACAAGTTACTCATTATAAACATTTGGGTCATTCATGTAAAAATGTGTTTGTCTTTTTAAAAAAAATGTCTTTCTCTACTTTGTTTTACTAAGAAATAAAAAATAAAACGTGTTTACTGTTTTCAGCTTGAGAATACCTCGATTGCTTTTTGAGTCTACAGTAGCCTAATTTGAATGGTTCAGTGATACCTTTTTGGTACACCTATTAAGTAATCTACATAAGCTTCTTTACTTGAATTTATAGCAGTATGGAACCTATTGGTTTTGCTCTGCTGGGAGTTTTGGCTTTTGAATCCTGTTTGCTGTTACTGCTTTGCAACACCCTTTCCAGTCTGCTTTTGCAGTCTGCCTGTTTTTAAACCTTTCCTTGATTTTCCAGCTTTTGACTTCGGAAACCCTTCCTGCCTTTGCTGCTGTGTTACAGCATCTGTCCTGTTCTTCTATTAAGGCCATCCAGTTATGTTCTGATATCTCTGCTGCCTTTCTAACTTTCTGCAACACCCTGTTTTCCATCAGCATTTCTGCTTCACAGACTTATCTTATCTCTGCCTAGCATTTCCCCTCTTTCTCTCTGTAATCCCAGTCTCTTGAAGCTTTCCTGTTTGTTCCTTGCCTGCAATAGTATCATACTTCAGTCCATAGTTCTAATGTCTGTTCTTAAGTACTCTGAGTTTCCTGAACCCCTTGTATTCGCTGTGTTGGCAGCGACCTATCTTGTCTAAGTCCGTTGCCTTGTGTGTCCTGATATTCCAGCCTCTGCGTTGTATTTGTTTCTCTATCTGTCTTGTACCTGGTTATTTCTTTCTGCACTGCTTTCCGCCTATATTACATCTTGGCCCACTGTTGTGTCTCCGCCCTATATCCATTTAGAGTGTGACCCCTGGGTTGGTCTCCGTTCAGATCAGATAAGGGAAAGACTTCTGTTGCCTTCATCTAGTCAGTTTGAGTCTTACCTGCCTCAGCATGTGGTCTCGTGTTTCACCCTTTCACTGAGTACAATGGTCTCTTTGGCATGCCTAACTCATGGCGCAGCTGTTTGCCAGTTGTTGAGAGTATTCTGTTGGTAGCGATCCCGAGGGCTTTCTCTAATCCCTGGAGACCCCTTATCATATTCCAGTTCAGCCTTTATTCTGATCAATCAGTGTTGCCCAGTATATATGCATGCCTTTGCTTTTTTGTGTCTCTTTGCCTACAGCCAGCTCCTGCCCCTGTAGTTCCTGTGAATACCTGTTACAACTCAGACCAGCTTGGTATGTACCCTGTTTATTTTATATGCTAGCATTACCTAGTGCATCTCTCCTAATCTACAGTGCATACTCTGAGCTATAGCCTTTGCCCTGTTCCCGTCAGCCAGACTCCTGACATGGCACACTCTAGACACTGCAGTGGGGGGCACGATTTGCCACCAGTCAAGATCTGGAGGTAATTTAGGCACCCCACCAGCAATCCTGCATGGAGTCCTACGGTTTGCAGGGATTTCCAGTGATTGCAGGGCAGGTGAGTATGATGTGGCAGATGGATTCTGCAGACGGATGCCTCAGACTCTCTACTGTGCTTGGTGTTCATATAGATAGAAACGTTCAAAGTAGGCTCTTCCAGTAGAGACGGTAATATGGGCTTTGGCCCACTGAATCATGTCTTCGCCTCCGGAACCATGTAGCGGTTGCATGTTAGTTTTTTGACAGTGTGAGTTTCTCCATAAAGAATCGCAATCTCTCCTTTTAAATTAATGTTCACATTTTCTAACCGTTCATTGAGGACGTAGGGAATGGGACACCATGCTTGGTGTGACTGTGCAATTTGTCACAGTCATGAAACAGAAATACAGAGGATCATCTGAATTTTATTTGTGAGATGGTCAATATTGCCAGCGTGTTGACCACATCCCCCAAGGAACCATTCTTTTATTCATTTCAGAATCCAGAACTTTGTTCTCATTAGATTCATACACTTCTCCTCCCCCATGCAGATATCTGCACCATAGTAAAAGTGTTCTGGTCTGATGGCTGACCGTTCTCCTGTTTGGCTCCACACATTTGGAAGCAACAAACCCTTTACACAAGCAACAATCTCCCTGCACAAAGGTAAAAACAAACATTTTACAAAGACTCTAAAAGGGGAATAGTGCTCATCTACCCATAGCCTGACACACTGTTTTAAAACATTTTTAAAAGAATGTATATGATTGAGTATACCAAGCATAATAATAATGATATATTGAAAGAAAGAAATCCCATTGCTCAATCTTGTAATTTCGTAACATAACCAACTAAGATAAATCAACTTTTGAAGCAGAAAAGTAAACCTATTTATATACCAATCAGGCTAGGATATCAAGATTGATGCTTTGGCATCTTTTTGACTGCATCTTTCCATATATTGTCCAGAATTTAACAGACAGGTTTTAAATCCATATGAATGCCTTCATTTGTTTGGGGAAACTGTGTGCTACACTTTGATGTTAGTTACTACGCCAAGTGAGAAGAGGAGGAATCAATATGTAGGTACCCAACTGAGAACACAGCTCTGAGTGTGACCCAAGCAGTCTTTGCAGAATAGAATTCAGTAAAACATTTAAGCACATTTTATGGAGCAAGAGAACAGTACCTCGCCTTCTGTAGAGGGTTCAATGTCAGAGTAGCGTGAATCACAGACTACATCGTCGACTCTCGATGCTTCACCAGTGGGGACATTTGGAAATGCTGACACGCAGTCTTGTGCAAAATACCTAAACACCTTCCATGTCTGACCATAGTCTCTGGATCGCTCAACCAACATGGCTGACGGACGAAAAGTCTGCAAAATGTAATTTTGAGATGTTAATGGGCATTCAATAGGCTAATGGCAAATATCCTATTGCTTGCTTTGCAAACCTAAAACTCCACCCTCTCCCCCATTGATATAAGAATGATGTCAATTGCAGTTGGCATGTGCAGTGCGGGATAGTCCACCATCACAATTTCTGCTACCTAAATATCTCATTCGTTGAGCGATGGTTATTTAGCCTGGAGTTATTCTTCCATGAAATTATGTTGCTCTGCAAAAAATGACACCATTTTAGGATTATGGATGAAAATAACCACATTTCAAAAGTAACTAATTACCTTAAACGTCAGTATAAGATGGCTGAACTGAAATAAGGTTTCAAGATCCAATCTAATGCTGACGTGGTCAATACCTACAGTGTAAAAAAAGCAAGTAAGCACAGAGATGAGCAGGTTAATCTAGTTGATGTGATATTAGCAGTTATAACTTGCAAGTCGCAATCACATTTACAGTTGTTGGTATGCAGATACAGTGACATCTCGTGCAATATGTGATTGGTTAATCGGTTCTCTAGGAAAAGCAAAGTTAGGAGGAGTTCTGCTTCTTTAGGTGAAGAACATTTTGCAGTAATAAGAGCAATCAAATAAACAATATATGCATGTGTGGGCACCTATCACCATGTTTTTTAATCTTACACCCAACACTGATGACTTTTACTCAAGCTTGGGTACATTTAACAAAACATCAAAACATCCTGTCGTCAAAACTTCATTGTTGTATTTCAAACAGAATCGCATCAATTCACGAGCAAATGTGTTTTATGTACGTTTAACTAACTGAAAGTGAAGGGTATAAAATTTGTTGCAGGGTAACAATCAAACTTGAACTGTGGATGCTCTGGGATGCCATCACTGATGCCACAGTGCCGAAAGTTGTGACAACACCCTCTTAATTTGCTTTTTTAAATAATTGTCAGTGATATTTATTTTACATTGTCAAATGTTGCTCATTCAATTATACTAAGGAGTCTATTAGTTGAAATGCTCTAAAATGTGAACATTGTTGGCATTTCACTGAAAACACACATGGGAGAGCTTGGTGTCCAGTAACACTTGCGCTCAAGCACAGACTGATTCAACGCTGAATTTCAGGGTCTTTATCAAGTTTGTTGGTTGTTCCTAGAAATATGAAACATGGCTTGTATTGGCAGCTTAATGTGCTGGACTCTGACTAACGTGTACTGGGGTGTCTGCAAGATCCCTTAGGACCTACTTAGCAAGGCAAGCAGATGTTAGTATTTAGAAGTACGGCGGCTCCTGGGGAGGATTTAGCTGCTATTGAAATGCCAAATGTGGAATGGTGCCTCTTTAAGCTCCACATAATCACTGCTATACATGCAATACTGTAAGGACATGATCAGCAAGCCCCACTAACCTGAGCCTTACAAGAGGTGTGCAGATGTGTATTGTAGTTTGGCTACCACAGTGTGCAAAGAAAGGTTTGAGGATTGTTTGCCCAGTATTAAAATAACACAAAATCCCGGTTTTAACAGCTTGTATTGATGCTCTTAGATGAAGCAATCATTATTTTTCAATGTCCCATAGACTTCTTCTTCAGATGGTGTTCAAAGAATAAAAAGAGCTTCAAAAGAAGACAGTGCTGGACACCGCTCTCACACAGAATAACACAGGAGGAAATCTCCAGTTCAATCGCCATGGACCACAGAACAAGGAATTCTAGCAGTGCTGACAAATTGCATATTAAGTGGCAATGGTTACTCACATGAGGTTGTTTATGATGTGTTTGCAAAATTAAGCATGTCTTTAACAAGGTCACTTGCTTTGGTTATTACTCATGCATTTTTCCCTGTGGTCGTTTTCGTCTATTTTGGTTTTTAAATGGGGTGAATCCCACCAACCCTATCTAACCCACCCCCACGCCCCAATCCCCTACACACAAGCACACAATACATGCAATACATGGTAATAATTGGCAATAACTGTAAAGCTGTTAAGCAAATAATGGCTCACTAACCAATCTTGGTTGGAAAAAGAACATAATAATAATTTTTAAAACATTATTCTGTGTTATGAGTATCATAGATTTGGTGTCTGGCGCATTGGAAAAATGTATATCTTAGAAACTAATATTTGATGTGACATTAGGCTTGGAGTCACAATCTGAAAAAACAATGCTGCCTGTAGATCCAGAAAAAATCAGTTTACACAAATCAGAATGAAGCATTTTTTTTCTTTAGGTGTATCGTGGCGAGCGCAGTGAAGTACGAAGCCTTTCTTTGTTTTTGTTTCGCAATACATGTAAAAAAAAAAAATCGACAAAAACCACCACCGGGAAAAATTCTAAAGTAATGCAAACAAGGAAAGTGACCTTGTTAAATATCTTTAAGTGGGACACCAAAAGTTTGAAAATATATTCACAGCACTGGGCAAGAAATAAAACCCACAACCTGAAAGATGGGCGTGTCATTTGCAGTTACGTTTCAAGGAGTCTAAAGATGCAATGTTGCTCTGCCTCTGCCTGCAAGCCTCGCCCACGCAATCACCTGCAGGGACTGCAGCCCCCCCCCCTTCAGCTCAAGAATGCCAAGAATGCCACTTTGCACCACTGTGAGAAATTACATTTTATGCAGGCACAAGTTACTCACATAAGACAGCTGCACAGAACGTTTTTACAAAAGGAAATGTAAGGCATCTTTAAGTGGGACCCAGTACGTTGGCTAAAACATGCATGGCACTGGAGGGCAAGACTTAAAGCCCGCCCGTGATCTGAACGGAGGGCGTGGTGTTCCCATCTTCCTTGTAAAGAGTCTACAGATGTGTGTAGGTCGGCTTAAAATTCCATTGCTTTAATCCACGTTATAGTTTTTCCAAATGCAATGTTTGTCTGCGTCTCCCTGGCAGCCAAACCCATGCATTTATCTTCAATAACTGAAGTGGCCAAGCAGGCTTACGAGAGGCACTTTGCACATAAAAAAATAAGTCAATTAAGACAGAGGTAAGTGTCACTGGCGTAACAGGGGCCCCGCAGCATCGCAGTGTGGGGGGCCCCGCAAACACGTGTTCTGGGAGGTGGCCCCACTTAGAGTTTTAAAAAAAAGATTTTTTTCCAACATTTCTTTTTTTTACATTTTCTTTTTGAATTTACTCTGCATTTATAAAGACATGATTTCTGTAACAGAAATAATTTCTTTATGAAGGCAGAACGAATACAAAAAGAAACTTTCTTTTTGAGGTCCAGGGGCTACCCCCAACCCATGACATGAAGACCCTAGGCTGGAGGCCTCCATGTCATGGGGTCGGGGAAGCCCTATGACTTCAAAAATAAATAGTTTATTTTTGAAGTCACTCTGCCTTCATAAAGAAATTATTTCCGCTATGGTTCAGTCCTTAACGGAAATAATTTCTTTATGAAGTCAGAGTGACTACAAAAAGAACCAATTTATTTTTGAAGTATTATGGCTCCCCTCAACCCCATGACGTGTGCGTGTGTGAGTTTATGGTGAAAGAGTGCACACAAATGTATGGGTAGCTGGGTATGCGTTTGTGGGTACGGTGAAAGGATGCACACTTAAATGTATGGGTGGCTGCCTGGGTGTGCCGGTATGGTGAAAGTGTCACACTTAAATGTGTAGGTGACTGTCTGTGTGAGGGTATGGTGAAAGGGCGCACACTTAAATGTATAGGTGGCTGCATGTGTGAGTGTATGGTGAAAGGGTACACACAAATGTATGGGTGGCTGGGTGTGCATGTACGGTGAAAGGTTGCACACTTAAATGTATGGGTGGCTGCATGGGTGTGCCTGTATGGTGAAAGAGTGCACTCTTAAATATATGAATGGCTGGGTGTGTGTGTGTATATATGGTGAATGGTGTGTGTGCTTGTGTTCAGGGGTGCAACAAAACCAACATTTCAGGGGGGCTAACCCTTCAAATGTTGGCAGAGGTGCTAACTTCACGTGTGGTGGGGAGGAGCAAACTTATTTGTTTGGGGGCACCTAACTTCTTTACGGATTTTAATGAGACTATGCTAGTGCTGCTTCAATGTTACAAGCAGTTCACTCTCTCCTTTAAGTCTGAAAGCACCCACTTATGGACTGCTGTGAGAATGACTGGTCTCCTGTTCCCTCTCTACCCTTCCAATCACTCCCCTGGCATGCAAGTTCTAAACCCACATCCCAATTTCAATTGCTTAAAAAAATGTGTCATTTGAATGCAGGTACTAACAGTGAAATGCTGTACATTAGTAATTGCCCTTGTTAACAGCGAAACCTAGGTGCTGTTTAACATCTGTGTCCTTTTCTGTCTGGCAACTGCTCTGTAGGTCAGCCAGGTCCAGTCAACATAGCCCCCAATTTCAGTGGGGGGGGGAGTGCTGAAGCCCAGTCAGCTCAGTGGTGTTGCACCACTGCTTGTGTTTAATGCCTTGATTACTTATTGGTAATCTTCATTACAGCTAGCCCTATTCTTCCTCATTCCAGTACTTGTGTATGAGGCAGTACTTGTGTATGAGGCACTATGCCTCATACACAAGTACTGGGATAAGGTAGAGGTACATGAAGGTAATGCCTGATTTAGCTACATGTAATCTTAATTACTCCTAGTCCCACTCTTCCACTTCCTAGTACTTACATGTCAGGCAAGGAGCCTCATACGTAGGCACTGGGACAAGGAAGAGGGGCGTGGAGGTAATTCTGGGCCAATTAGCTGATTTTGGAGGAAGAGGTATGGAATGGGAGGGGGAAGGGATGTGTGGGGGGTGGGGTTGTGCAATAAATCATAATGGTCGTCCATGTCCATGCTAAGCAGGCATGGTATGTGGTATAAGTGGCTAGAGAGGCATGTTGGTGCAGCCAGTCTAGTCATTCCTCAGTTTGGTATGACTTTTTTTAACTGGGCATTTCTGATAAAGCAGTCCTGCTAAGTGTAATTACCTGGCTAGACAGGCAGTTAGGTTCTGCCAGTCTAGCCGTTTCTTACTACGGCACTGTATATTTTTCTGGGCATCTGTGATAAAATTATATGATATGATAAGCCATATATAACGCACCTGTACACAACTGTTTTAGGCAAGACAAGACAAGGGAAGGAAAACAGAGGGAGGACAAGACAAATTATTTACTAAGCCTTGTGTCAATCAGATCGTGCAAGTGCGAGAACGAGAAGTGCAAGGGGAAAGGGAGGGGGCAATGCAAGGGGGAGGGGAAAACAGGGCAGCAATGCTCAGAATAAGTGCAGCCAAGGCAGCGCGGCTCTGGGTAGTGAAAGGAGAACAAGGGACTGTAGGGTTACAGTTACAGCCCCTAACTGCGTGGTAGGCCGTAGGCAGTGCAAGGGCGACTGATCAAGAAAGAGGGTGGACTCAGTGAGATTGAGGGTAGCCAAGCAACTAGTTGGTACACCAGACAGGTAGGTCAGGTAGGTCAGCAGGGGAGGGAGAGAAAGCAGAGGAGAAGAGGTAATTTTGAGCTGCTTCCAGAACTTCAGGTGGTCCAGTTCAAGTTTGGGAGGGGCAGGGAGGCCATTCCAGAGGGAGGCACCTGCAGGGGAGAAGGATCTACCCCCCACGCTCTGCCTGGAGAAGCATCTAACCCTTCAAGCTCGAGAAGGAAGGTATTTTGGAAGAGAGTGTTGGATGTAGAGCGGATCCCAGCCCCAGAAAGCCTTGTGGACAATACAAAGGGTCTTGAACTTGATCCTTGCAGCCACCGAGAGCCAGTGGAGAGATTTCATGGCTGGAGAGATATGGTCCCTGGGCTTCAGTCCAAGGATAAGTCTCGCAGTCCTGTTCTGGATTAGTTGCAGAGGGCAGGGAGTAGAGGAAGGCAGATTGAGAAAGTGGCTGTTGCAGTAGTCCAGCCTCGAGAGAACCAGAGCACTGGAGACAGTGAGTTTCCGGGGGAAAGTAAGAAAGGGAAGAGTCCCTTTTTTTTTATTTGTCCATGGTCCAAAAATGAACCTTTACAAAATATCCATCATAGAAAAATATATACATACAATTTAAAAGAAAACTTTAAAAGCATTTAAAAAGGCAAATTTATGCATACAATAAAATACAATTTCTTCTCCAACATCCTATCCATCAACGATTCCTATTCAATATGCTTCAAAAGCCATCCCAAAGCATAAATCAATGGCCGATGATTACAGTTCATCATTTTGGCCCACAAAACTTCCAAGCAGTCTTCAAATTGATTATTTACAAACTTCATCAACAGGTTAATCCTCTGTATTTTAAAGTGATTACATGTTAATACAAGATGTTTCAGCGTTTCCACTGGTTCATTACAAAGCGGAAAGCGACATTTTAGGATATTCGCCTCATCTACCTCCTTCTTCAATGATATGTTCTTTCTCTTGTATGATATAGGTTCATCTTGAATCTCATGTATGCTGTTCAAATAATCTTACATGGAAATAATTCCAAATAACCTGACCGAGGGCCTCTTTATGAGTACCCATCTCTTGGACAGTCCTAATGCAGTCTTGTTCAAATATTTGCTTTTTAGCATAACCTGGTCTCAAACATAAATCGGCAGTTGTTATATCAGCCTTGGATAAATATGCTAGCATCTCTTTCTGGTATATACTTAGTGAACGAACATTATTCAGTCGTAAATTAGTCTCCAAATCCAGATATAGGGAATTAATAGATGGCATTATCATTTTTCCATAGTTTGTTAATTGCCTCCATTTCCTGCTTGTGGAAAGGGCAATCAACCCAAGCTTGTGTCTGAGTATACTATTTGGTAATGACAATGGTAATTGTAGACCCAATTTCAGTAAACGACCCTGAAGTGACTCAAGATATGCGCCCATATTCAATAGACATACGTCCTGGGAACACAGGAGCACACTTTCAATTTTTACATTCATGAAGTCAATAAGGAATATTTACACTATTTAGCCACAATTATTTTTAATTGCAGGAGAAGTGGTCTAGCTCTTATCTTCAATTGATCAACCCATACCTTAATCAAATTCCTATCCACCACATAATATCCCAAATAAATAGTTTCTGCAATTAGTGGAATAGTGGTATTCAATATTTGCCATCGGAAATGTTTTTTCTTCCTATTCGTTAAGCCACATGACATTATAGCAGTTTTCGCTGGGTTGGGGCTCAAATTGTGCTCTTTTTCAAACTTCTCAAACAAATTCAATTTGTACTGCAATCCTGATGGAGTCGGGTCAAAGAAAATGAGATCAGCAGCAAAGGCTAGCCATTGCAGACAAAGTATTCCCAATTTGGTTGAAAACAGATTTATCTCTCTCCACAGGTGATCTAAAGCGGAAATATACAGATTAAAAAGAGTAGCGGCAAGGTTACATCCCTGCTTCAGACCCAAGAATGTTTTTATTGGGTCTGTAGTCGCTTCATCTTTTGTAATCCGTATTTTGTAGGATGTGTTAGAATGCAGTTGAACAAGCCAGTATATTAGATTTGCAGGTATACCCAATTTTACCATTTTATGCCATGGAATATTTCGAATTACAGAATCGAACGCTGCAGACATATCAATTAGAGCCATGTAAACAGGACATGCATCTTTACATTTAGTGCCAAAACGTATATGAGACAATATGGTACCATTTAGAACAGTGCTCATGGACTTCCTAAAGCCAATTTGGAATTTAGAGAAGAGAGCATGTTTATTAATTTGTTGTTCTAGGTCATAAAGTAACAATGCTGCAAAGATCTTTGCTTCTGTATTAATCAAAGAGATGGGTCGATAGTTCTCAGTTAATGACGGATCCCCTTTTTTGTAAATTGGAATCATATTCGAAATGACCCAGGCCTGGGGAATACTCCCAGAGGAAATTATCATTTCGAATTTAGCTTTTAAGATGTTAGCCCATACCTCAGGGTCAGACTTATACACACAAGGAGGAATCCCATCAGGTCCAGCAGATTTTGAAAAGGATAGTTTACCAATAGCCCACTTTATGTCCTCCAGTGAGCATTGCAAATATCCTAAATGTTTATAGCTTTTTGGTACAAATGATTGGGTTTCAAATACACCTGGCAGTTTAAATTTCTCTGACATATATTCCTGCCAAATCTGAGCAGGGATCAAATTTGCAGATAAAACCTTGTTTTTACCATTAATAGACTTAATAGTTTGCCAAATAGTCTGTGCATCATAGTTACAAATAGCTTTAATTAATACGCAGTTATCTTTGTTATAATTTAATATGCAAATTTCCCTCATCTTGTTCTTAAATTTCAACATAATATGCTTCTTAAGTATATGATAATTAGGCACACAAAGTTTGTTCTTTTTCAAATTTCTCAAATCCCTATTTTTTTCTCTTTTTAACCTTTTGCATTCTGGGTCGAAAGGGTGAGGATGATTAAACATGCTTGCAGCATTTGTTCGAAAGTGCATTAATGCCTTATTTATAGCACTGGCACTATAGTATTTCAAAGCAATTATCTAATTCATCAAATTGGGTTTAAATTGATATGGACGCAGGATTCCAATATAAGTTTGTTAGCAAGATTGGATTGGTCTTTTTATTCATAAAATTCAATATGATACACAGAAGATTACATGACTCCCACACAAGTTTCGTATGACACATCATATTGTTGTTAATAGCAATCGCTAATCCAGCTGATGGTCACCCGCCATTAGCCCTAATCGCAGGAGAGCAAAATGTTCTATATCCAGGAATGATTAATACCTCCCTTTTCATAGTTTCTTGTAATAGGAGTATATCAGGATATTTGTCAACAGCTAGTAAATTAAACCAGTTCTCAAAATTTCAAAAGCCACAAGAATTCCAAGAGATGACATTAAGTCGCCCTCCTATAGGTGGCTAGAGAGCCGGTGGTGGAGTGTCGGAACCAACAATCATTCTTAAAATAGGTTCAAGCCAGGATATGTTTTTTATTATTGGATGCTAATCCTAAGAGATGTGTCATTGTTTGATTCTGATCACTATTATTGCTTTTAGTTTCACAACCCTTGGTGCTACTCACAGTTTCCACCTGTCGTGAGTATGCAATAAATTCCTACGGACTTTGTTTGTTACTAAATGTAAATAAGGTAAAACCTTGTTCTCCTATCTCCGCCCTGAGAGACCAGATATACTTCAGAATTGCTTCCAAAGGTAGATAGCAGATCATTCTATAGTTATTATCTCTTGCTAATGAGATCCTTATAAAATCTGTAGTGGTAAGTGCTCTCAACTGCGGAATGCAGGATAATATCCCCAAGAAGTAAGCCCTATTAATGCGTGTAGCACCAAGGGCACTAGCTTGCCTTCCAAACCAATAATGTTAAATTCCTTCCCCCTCGTTTGCAAATTACTTCCATTTCTAGATGGCTTCTCATTGGAAGTCCTAATGGGATCTTGTATATTGCTAGAGGTACCATTACCTTGAACCTCTATGGGTAGATTTAAAGACAAGGAAGAATTCAATGGCATTTGTCGCCTGATTTATCCGTTAAGTCATTGATTAGGCTTTCAGATGTAATCAAGTCCTCATCCATTGCTCTTCTTATTGTCTTTAAAATTTCTGCACAGTTGGTAGTTAACTGAACAGTCCCAGGATTCATACAACAATCCTTAGAGACTCCAGATCTGTGTGAAAAACATTTGTGGGCTTCAGCAATAGAGGGACTAGTAGTCCTTCTTTCAAGCGTACTTCCTATTGTGTTACTAAAGGTTTTATGCTGGGTAACTTCAGATAGATCCCTCACTTTACCAGCACCATTTATGATAAGGAATTTATCCTTATCAACCACAATGTTTGAATCGTTGCATTTTCCAGGAAAATGACATGCTTCCAGATAGGGTCTCCTATGCTGGGGCATACTCCGAGATTCAGAGGTCATGGATACATTTAAATTAAGCGATGTTACCGTACTCGGAAAGATTTGTCGAGCAACTTCTACCACACACCGGGAAATAGGAGTTTACATTTTTTTTTTGCAATTTATCTGCATGGGCAGATGGTACATACGTTATTCAATTTTTTAGAACATATTCATTAGAAACTTGAGGAGCAAGTGCAGGCGATAGTGCATTGCTCTGCTTGTTAGGAAAAGAGCCAATTTTGTTCTTTTTTTTTCCCGATTATCGGTATTAACACAGTGCTCACTTTGTTTCGAATTAGATGATAAGAGTACTGCTTGACTCTCAACTGAGAGCTGAGCAAGATCAATGTGATCGTCCTCAACAGGATGTAACATTTTATTTTGTGAAGACACCATTGCTCCCAATGGGATCTGTACAGTGTCATTACTCTCATCATTACGTTGCTTATTTTTGCCAACAAAAGTGCCTCTTTTTTCCTTTTTGCTGTTCTTTTCAATGCGCATAAATCATTTTTTAAACTCTTCGCGACATGAAAGCCGTTGAGTCGTTAGTATCATCAGTTACATCCTGTTAATTTTCTGTATGTACCAAAGCATTTAGAAGAGCCGACATACTATCAGGAGTGTCCAATCCTTCCACACATGGACTGTCCATCACCTCGACCAATGTGGTTTTTTGCATACGTTCTCCTATCCGGGCCCTTAAAACAATCAACTCTTCATTGATCGAACCTATACTCAGTCCGTGGTCATAGGGAACAGGGACATTTCCGTGTTCACTCATACAAGCACGAGGACTGTTAATTTCAACAATCTCTTCACTCAAGGTTTGCGTGCTTTTTTCACATCGCCTCTGAGAGAGTGTATACTGTTGTTATCCATAGAAGGGACTTGCTTAGGAATACCTAATTCACGTGCCAGTATAAATCCTTCAATTTTATCTAATTTCGACTCAACCTGTTTCATTGATTGTTTAATGTCTCTCAGTTCTAAATGAGACAGGTCTTGGCCCTTCGAGGATCCTAATAATCACTGGGAAGGTATAAGGACGTGTATCAGCATTATCATCCACAGTTGAATTCCTTGATAAGAAATCTTGTAGACTATAATTCATCATTGGCTGAGTTTGTTCCGGAGAGCAATTACAACAGTCCAGAATCGTTTCTTTGTCTATATCCATATTCGTGGGGCTATCCGTTATATTTATCAAGGGTACCTTTGAATAACTTTGGAAAGTATGGTCAGCGCACATAGGAATAGGCAGATTCAAATTGCTCTTAGAATTACGTGATACCAAAGGGGTTATCAACTCAATAGAGGATCGTACTTGCTTATCAAGATTGATAATATTTTCCAGGTCAAGACTACCTCCTTTCCTCTTTTGAGATACCACTGCAGGGGAGGAACAAAGGTTCCGATGATGCAAATGATCAAGTTCAACCATACATCCATAATCCCGTATTGGAGTGGTAAATTCTGCTTTATAAGCACCGTCTTGTTCCTCCCCCATGGAAGGCAGATGAATCTGTGCAATATGGACAGATGAATCAATGGCTATTTGCTTAATTTCTTGTGCCGTATGTTTTTTCCACAAGTAAAGGGTCAACATAAGAGGTATTACCCGAGCAGACCATAGAGTCGATGATATTACATGTTAACCCGCTGTGTACAGCAGGTTCTATATGACAAACGCATGATGGATCCTGTGCCATACTACGCAGTCCACTAGCCATTATAAATAGGCCAGAAATAGACCTAGTGTAAGAGAACGTATGTATTTCGTTTATGATATAATTCAAATCAAAAAATAAAAAATATATCAAAATAGTAACTAAATCTACAAACACTATTTAAAACCACAACATACATTCCAAAAACAAAAAAAGCCAAAAACTGAACACACGCACCCGCTCACCCAAACAGCTCAACAACTCACTTCAAACTCACTTGGATGCGCGCGCTGGATGCGCGACATCCAGTGTTTATGTGAGTTTCCTGGGAGCTTGGGGGCGTGGTTTGAAACACACAAACTGGGTCTGGAAAAGGAAAAGGGACAAAAAGCAACGTGAGTAGGTTGCGTACTACGAGTCCTGCACTAGCTAAATGGGGATCAGCCCTGCCCAGCTCACTTCACCCAGCCCACTATTTCCTGGCCAGCCCACTATTTCCTGGCCAACCCACTTCAAAGCATTCAGTATAGAAGTTATAAAGTCAATTACTCTGGTCGTCGTAGGCTGAAGTAATTATCTACAAACACCGTTTTGTTTCACAGTTGGACGTAGTCCTTCCTCTTGCTCATACGACCTTGCACGCGATGAAAACGTAGTAAAAATTCGCACAAAAGCCCACGAAGTCCTTAGCAGCAGCTCACAGCAGCTCAACAGCTCACTTGAAACTCACTTGAATGCGCGCTGGATGCGCAACATCCGGTGTTTATGTGATTTTCCTGAGAGCTTGGGGGCGGGATTTGAAACACACGCACTGGGTTCTGATCATCGTAGGCTGAAGTAATTATCCACAAACAATGTTTCGCTTCACAGTTGGACATAGTCCTTCCTCTTGCGCATAGGACCTTGTACACGATGAAAACATAGTAAAAGTTTGCACAAAAGCCCACAAAGTCCTTAGCAGCAGCTCACAGCAGCTCAACAGCTCACTTGAAACTCACTTGGATGCGCCAAAGAGTCCCTTTGAGGAGGTGCAGCTGGTAGTGGGACTTCTTGGCGACGCCTGAGATGTGAGGAGAGAAAGAGAGAGTGGAGCTGAAGATGACACCAGGAATGAGCGAGAAGGGAGAGAAGGCTGAGTGGAGCTTGAAGGAAAGCTGGGTATCATCTGCATAATGCTGTAAATTAGAGGAGAAGGTAGAGATTAGGTGGGCCAAAGGGGCAAAGTAGAGGTTGAAAAACAAAGGTGAGAGGATAGAGTGCTGGAGAGCGCCACATGTAGAGAGAGGTGGCGGAGTGAAAGGGACCAAGTTGGACCTGGGAGGGGCGGTCCAAGACGAAGGAGGCCAGCCACTCCAGGGCCTGATCCAGGATGCCCAGGTTCTCACAGAGTAAATTGATCAGGATGGCGTGGTTGACCATGTTGAAAGCAGAGGAAAGTTCCAGGAGGATGAGGACAGAAGGAATGCTGGAATCAAGGCTAGAGATCAGATCTTCTTTTTTTAAAATGTTATTTTATTTTTTATAGTTGTGTTACAACGTTTCAAATTTCATTAACATATAAATAACATTTAAATACAAAAACACAATCATTTTCAATCTTACAAGGCTAAAAGATAACGCATTCTTGCAATACCCATATTATCACATAATTAATAACATTCATTTTTATACAGATTATCACACTAATTCATACTATTTACAAAGTTTCCACTTAAATGCTACTTTACTCGACTTTACCTCTTATTTTCAACCAACCAGTTACCTAATAGCCTTATAGATAATACATTACTCGGTATATACCTCTAACCTGGGGAGCACAATTTGAAAGAATTGCACTATGGCAATCTGAATTCCCGGGCGGTTACTAGAGAACAGCGCATGCCGTCTTTCATCACTCTCCATTGGTCTTTGTACTACCTGAGTATGTGCAAAACATCTGGTTCGTACATCGCAGAGTGCTACACATTCCACGAGGAGATGTTGTAGAGTCTCTCTTTGTTCTGGCACAATACAATATCTACAGTAGTTTTGTTCTTTTGCCAACATTTTCCTTTTACAAAGGACATCCCTTGTGTACCATAAGTTTAACCGGAATCTTAAGTATCCCATTCTTACTTTGGGAGAAGGGCTTTTCAACAAGTAGTCTGACATCAACCCATATTTTTTTATACCAAATAGGGAGATGTCAAAATCTTTGTATTGGGAGCACCTTGTCATGTTTGCTACCCAATCAGCCAGATGTACTTTTTCCTTAGCCCTAACAGGCTTTGATAGTAATAATTATATTGTAGTGTCTGCCAGGGTTAATTCATTAAATACATGTTTCCTCCATTTAGCAGCGAAGGGATTTACAGATTTCAGCAGATGATGCGCAATCACTTTCAATATATTGTTACTTCCCTTTTCCAAGAGGCATTTGCGTAGCAAGGCACACTGTTTCCAGGACACTTGGGCATACATAGATGTCAATCCCAGTTCATAACGCAAAATAGCCATCAGCACAGAGTTAGGCAGGCATAAGATCTGTTTCCAGTAACTTGACTATAGTTGATCCCAGTAGCACTTTCTCTTGGCAAGAACCCTTCGATGCCGTACAGCAATATTGGGAGAACCTTCATTTTATAAAATAAAACAACATATTTCATGGAAAACTTCCCATACTTCGTGATCAACAATCATGATTGCGATACAAGCTGTTGCATTTTAAGCTCCCTTACAAGGTCTCCTGCTTGTTTGCATATTACAACGTTGATTAACACCCTGAGGTATTTATATTGGGTTGTAGTCTGTACACGTTCATTCAGTATTTTCCACGAAAAGATATTACTCCTAGTAATTTGCTGTTTTCCACACCTTAGGATTTGGGCCTTTGCAATGTTAATTTCCATCCGATTAGCTTGTACATAGAGGCCTAACTTGGTCAACATATTTTGAAGGCCTTGTGGTGTTTGTGACAGTAATACAAGGTTGTTGGCATATAGCAAATGAGCAATTTTCTGGTCTCCTAGTTTTGGCGGGTCACCATTACAATTATTGAATTCGAGCCCCAGATCGCCTTGGTGTAAAGCGCTCTATAAATCAATAAATCAATCAATCAATCAATCAATCTAAAACAAAAAAATTGAATAGAAAATCCGCGGGGGAACACCCTTGCTTTAAGCCTTGCTCTGTTTTAATTACGGGAGTTAATTTGCCATCAAGGGAAATCCTGACGTGTTTGAGTGAAGTAAAATTATCAATGAGAGGAGGGAATCTGGGCAGTCATGTTTCTTCAATTTTTCAAACAGCAAATTTCTATCCACTGAATCGAATGCAGCTCGAAAATCTATAAACCCCAGATATAGTGGATTATTTTTCGATTCGTTTGTTGGGCTTGAATCATATTTATCGAAATAATATTCGGGATAGTACCTAGCCCAGCCATGAAACCTGCTTGAAAAGGGTCAATCAGCCCTTTTTCTCTCACCCAAGACTGTAGCTGCTTAGGGATGATCTTAGCAAATAGTTTCCTGGGAATACCTAAAAGGGAGATGGGTCTATAGCTCCAAGGTGACACTCTCTCTCCCTTTTTATATATCGGGACTATAGTTGCTTGAGTCCAGGACTGGGGTAAAGACTGAGTCAAATTCACTGTGGAGAAGATCTTAAACAGAATTGACGTCCAAATATCCGGGTTCTCTTTCAGTTGGAAATTGGACAGCCCATCAGGACCACTAGCTTTTGAGTTACTTGCAGATTTAATGAGGTTTAAAATTTACAACTATTCAAATTCTAAACGGAAAGGGGGGAGTGATTTCATAATATCTATTGGTATCTCTCCCTTTGCCGGAGCATACAGCATGCTAAAATGTTCAACCCATAGTTGTGACGAAACCGTCGTTGATTTTCTAACTAGCTGTGGGGAAGCGATGGATTGATTTATCATATCCCACATTCTCGTGATATTCTTGCTGGCTAGCGTTTTTAACATACTAGATCCGTCTTCTTGTAACATGGACGCTTGGTGTGACTTTAGCCAATTTTTATAGCGCATTTTAAGAGTTTTCGTTAATTGCTGACATTGAGGGGAGGGTGCATTTCTCAAATGCCTAAGATCAGCTCTGAGTTGTGCTTTACGAACCTTGATTTCAGGGTCAAAATAGTGTAGATGGACGCGCTTACGCGTTACATTAGCTCTATGCTGTTTTATAGCTTGAATAGCGTCAGTATACACATATTTCGACTTGCCCGACCATGAGTCATGCTGCTCAGACATATATCTCAGCTTGTTGTCTAATTGCACTAACTCAGAATCTGACCATCAAAGGCGATTCCCCTTCATATTCACCACACTAGTGCTCTGCATTAGATCTATTTTTCCTGGGGGCGCTGTGCACATCCTCCATTCAGTAGTCAACATATTATGGTCGCTTATATTAGTTCTTAGTACAGAGAACTTTGTCATTAAAGGCCAAAGTTCTCTGCTTACATATATGTAATCAATAATCGACTTACTGTCACCCTTATGCCGTGTCTCAACTGCTGGTAAGTCTGGGGCTAACGCACCATTAAGCATAAACAACCCCCTTGCTTTAACTAGGGTATCCCATCTCCAATATCTCGTTTGCTTTTTAATCTCAGGGTGGCCCATACATCTCAAATTTAGATCACCTGCCAATATTAGGGCACTAACTCTAGGGTCAGCTGAGACTAAATCTAACACAGAGAATTTAGGTCAAGGAAAAATTTGTCATCAGACATGGCAATCGGTTTCCAGTAAATGTTTAGAACAGCCACCTCAGTTTTCTCAAATTTCACTTTTGCTAGAAGCATATATTTATTTGGGGTGGCCCATAATTGCGAGGTTAAACCTCTACCCATTTTCACTGCTATTAGTAAACCAGAACTAGGCCATCCAGTGGCTGAATTAATGGCAGCATTTGTGTGAATTTCATAATTTTCCCAAAGTGGTGTTTCCGAAAGCCACGTCTCCTGTAAGAGTACTATGTCCCAATTATTTCGATTACTTAGATCATTGTTAATCAAATGTTTAAACCCTTGTGTGTTCCAGCTCACAAGGGATATTTTTCCTTCTATTCTTTGTTAATTCTGCGTACAGTGATTATTACATACGCATGTAGTATTGATAGAGGTATTTTTAGTACCGTTCATAGCCTGAACAGGAGGCTGGCTTTCAAATCTTACACTTCTATTTTTCATGGGTATCACAGTTTTTTCCAATGTATCCAACATTAGACTGAACCCCAATTTGGCAAGCTCTTCTTTATTCTGCCAGATAAAATTTTGGACAACTCTAGAGTTAATCCAAAGCCTTACCGAGTTCAGGGACCCTTCTGTTACAAACTCGACCAAAGCAAAATCAGAGGACACAATACCCTCTAATTGTGGAATCTCTGAGAATATTGCCCCCACAGCTCTCCTATTTAGAACATATTGTGTGGTCGGAGGGGGCTTGCAAGCTAATACCAAAGAGTACGGCGCAGGGGGTTTTCTGTTCACACTCTTTGCCATCTTCTCAGCCACATTGGGCAGGCTTGTATTAGGAGTTGGTTGCTTTGATGGCAAGTTCTTAGCTATCACCTTACCAACAGCATTTTCAATCAAAGTAATAATGGAGTTTGAGAAATTTTTCTGGTACCCTTCGCAGTCATCAAGTGCATTAGGAGCTGGTGTATTCAAGGCCTGAGGCATAGCAACAGGTGGCAAGCCCAGCCATTGTTTCTCTCTTTCTACCCCATCCGATCTACTCAGTAACTCCTTGCTTCCACCCCTTCTTTCAGGAGCAGCTTCTCTACCTAGCACCTTTTTGTTTTTGGCTATGGAGCATTCTGATTGAACAAGGTCAACCACCTTTTCGATACAGTCAGATGAGACGGAAGCAGCCACTACAGGGTTACAAGTCTCAGCCATGTAGGCATCAACGGGATTCCTTATTTCAGCTCTTTGGATCATTAGTTGAGCATAATTTTTCACCTTTCACTGAGAAGCTTTGTTGCTCTTGACTAGATTCATTCTCTCGCTCAACGTTCTCAACATCCGATATTTCTATCAGCTCATCCAATGGTGAATAATCCATTGCCTGAACTGGGGTAAACTTAAGAGTATGCAGTCTTTTGGACTGCGCAAGTAACTGTTATTTTTCTTTAATCGCTTGCGAGGTTGTTAGAGTATTTTGTTTGGGTAGGGAAATGGTTTTAAAGAAATGTTTTACTGACGTCTTACCGCTACTCTTTAAGGCTGGTTGATTTTTGGGTAGCTTTTTAGGTATTTCTTTTAATTTCTACTACAGGAGCGTTCTTTTTGACTATATTGTCGCTTGATTTAATTTCGTTTTGCTCCTCTGTGATAGGGGTCCCATTTGGACCTAATGTTCGTTCCATAAATCTGTCATAAATGATCTCGGGAAAACAAGGCAATACAGGTGTAATCACCTCAGATGATTTTTCAGGGATACAGTTCTTACACAATTGACAAGACCCTACAGTGGGTTCAGTTTGGGTTCAGTTTGAGTGGCTACTACAGCAACACTTGTCTGATTCACATCATTCTTGGTTTGATTGCTTTTAATAGCCTCATCTCTTTCACTTAGCCATTGAGGTATTTTGTCCCATTTTCCATCCAATGCAGTTAGTTTACATTCCCATAATCTCAACATTTTAAACAAAGGATGC
Source organism: Ambystoma mexicanum (assembly GCF_040938575.1). Taxonomy (NCBI): domain Eukaryota; kingdom Metazoa; phylum Chordata; class Amphibia; order Caudata; family Ambystomatidae; genus Ambystoma; species Ambystoma mexicanum. The sequence continues at coordinate 666,703,815 of NC_090936.1, forward strand.
ATTGTTACATTCATAGAGTTTAGGGTTATGCTCAAAATGTTATTATTCTCTTGGGTACAGACTAGAGATGTATTTGTGCTATGATTGAGCATCAAGGCATGTATAGGTGATAGATACATATTTATTGGTGAGTGGGGAACTTCTCTATCAGATTCTTCACCACTCTGCTCACTGTCAGAAAACATTATAGGAGTACTTGAGAGGTTCTCTGACATCAAACTGTTCGAGAACACAGAATCATTTGGTTCTAGATCAATGATTGCTATATCCTGCTTTTCTATCCTGTTTTTCTTGAGGATTGCCCTCGAGTGGCTTAGGAGTCAGACAAGTGGCAGGCAAGGATTTCAAAATAGCAATATCAGTTATAGACTTATCAGTGAGAGGAATCTTTTCACTACCAGCCTTAAGCTGATCATTTGCCACCTCCTCAACTGGGGGGCTATTTATGCCAGACTCCAAAGCTTGTGTATCAAGCTCTATAGTTTCGGGTCGCACACCTGCCGAGGTAGCTGTTTTAGCTCTGAAAGCAGATAGTGATCCATTACAAAATTGCCGGATATCAGCATTCCCCAGTGTCCCATTCATAGAAAACCTTTGCCTAGGGGTAGAACATGCGAGGGAAGACAACCTGTTCTTTATCGCCATCAGGTCTTTTTTCCTACGTCTGGGGCTTTTAACAGGTAGAACTTTCTGAGCCCTGAGAATCATATGTCTCCTTTTCACGATGAGGTAAAGATTAAGCTTTACAATTTATCACTAATCAATTTTCCAGTGAGCTTACCGCCTATCACCATGTAGGGTGCAGCTCTCCCTGATTTTCACCAACAACAATTGATAATCTTGACGTGGTCTCCCGCGCCACGCACCATGAACAGTAAACAGTACTTTTCAGTACTTGCCAATGCGCGCACAGGTGCGCTGGATTGTGGGTAATTATAGGAAGCAGGGCAGTGATGTGGGTCCCAGGGGGCGGAGTCACCATTCAGGGAACACCTTCAATAAAAACAAATGAGGCATTTAAGATTTCAGTGTCCACCAATTCACAATCAAGGCAGCGCAAGGCAGCGTAAAAAACACGCTATCAACGGTAAAATGCACACAGTCACCTAGTTCTTAAGGGGGCCAGGGCCGAACGATGTCACGGTGAAAATAATCCTCCAGGTAGATTTCTGCCGCGCAGCCACAGCGAAAGACAGCAATTGTAGTGAAGATTAATAGGACCAGCAGAGCTCTTCCACAGTAAACAGTACTTTTCAGTACTTGCCGGTGTGTGCGCGGGTGCGCTGGATTGTGGGTAAATATAGGAAGCAGGGCAGTGATGTGGGTCCCAGGGGGCGGAGTCACCATTCAGGGATCACCTAGTTCTTAAAGGGGCCAGGGCCGAAACGGTGTCACAGTGAAAAAAATCCTCCAGGTAGATTTCTGCCACGCAGCCACAGCGAAACACAGCAATTGTAGAGAAGATTAAAAGGACCAGCAACGCTCTTCCACAGTAAACAGTACTTTTCAGTACTCTCCGGTGCGGACAGATCTTCAGAGGTGTTTAGGAGAGCAGTTTCCGTGCCTCTGGCAGCTCTTAAGCCAGACTGATGGTCATGGAGACAACCACCATATTCAGTGTGGAGAGTAAGCTGGCAGTTGGCCAGCTTTTCCAAGAGTTTGGGAGAGGGGAAAGTTCCAGTGGCAAAAGAATGATTACAGAAATCGGCCAAGGCTGGATCAAGGGTGTCAATGTGGTCCTTGCTGGTTCTGCAGGAGCAGGCAAGCACCTGATCAAAGACACTTCCATAGATGGGACTTGTCTAAAAACCTTGTCAGGAGTTATAGAGAAAGAGGAGAAAGGAGGAAGAGAGGGAGAGATGACCAAAGGGGGCCGAGACAGGAAGAGGGAGAGGAAGAGGAAATAGTGGGCAGGATGTCCTGAGTTTTAGCAGAGAAGCGAGAGGAGAAAGTATAGAGGGCCTGTTGAGGGAACAGGAGAGGTAGAAACCGCAACAGGATTGGCCAGTTCCTTGCAGATTTTAAAGATGTTGGCTGTGTTGTTAGAGGCCGCAGAGACGCAGGCATGAATGTATGCTCTCTTCTTGATGAGTACCATTGCTTCGACTGGCATTTTGGTGCAACCAGTCTAGGTATGTCTTAATGCAGCCTGGCATGCTTTACTGTAATGTTATTATGTGTCTACACTGGTCTACATTGTGCAGCCAGTTGGACATGTTTTCATTGTGGCATGGCATTTTTAATAGCAAAGCATTCATGTTCATGTGCACTGTTGGTGACTTGCATGTATTGGATTGGTGTTACCCTACACAACAAAATCAAACACTGTGGCTTTTTAGCCAATTATTCTCAGAAAGTGTGTTGTATATTGCATTAAAACACATATTTATATCTTTCTCCTAGTGCAGTGTGTGGCATACCCCTTCAGCAACACGTGTATGCGTATTGCGCAAGCGTGGTAATCTAGGCCGGCCCCGAGTGTTGGGCGACTCATGATTTGTTGCCGAGTTGGTGTGAAAGGACCTCAGCATGGTCCCCAGATCTTGTGTTACGCCACTGGTAAGTGTCTATGGTTGACAGCCTCTATGCACTGCACGCTGTGCACTTACTTATGCTCAACAGCTTGCATATTATATGACCAATACAAAAGCAAGTCAGTCAGCAATGCTTTGAAGGTGTAGTGCCCACTGTTATTTCTGCATGCCTCAGGTTCGAGAACGGGTGCAATCATGTGGGCGTAAAAACCCAACATTTCCATTGTTGGTGTCTTGTGCCCTCATCTTTGCCCATTACCTTAACGTGCCTATGGTGAGTAACTTGTGCCTGCCTACAATGTCATTTCCTGCAGTGGTTTAAAGTACCATTCCTAAACATATTAGGGTATTGTAATCACTAAAGGTAATTACATGGTTTGGGCTGCTGGAAAGGTGCAGCCAAACATTGCATTTGGAAATGACTAGCCCACACTTAAAATACACTAGCACCTAATGTTTTAAACACTTGACAAGCAAGTTTCTTACGTCAGTAACTTGCACCGATTTAGAATGCAATTTGCCAATAATGCTAGAATTGTGGATTGTTTTACTCTTCCGGCTGGGTGTTGCAGATAAAGTGAGGATGTTCTCCTGTGTTTTTCAAAGTGAAGATAATGTCCATGCGTGTGTCCTTTTACTGCTCGTTGTATTCTGTGAACACCATCTGATAAAGATGTGTATGAGACTTCGAAAGTCTAATGCATTGTACCATTTGCAGCATAATAATTGTAATTAGTCTGATAAAAAGTATTAAAACATATTTCGGTCGTGCTGCTATGCAATAAGGATAAGAGCGGATTCATATGCTATACACGTAAGAGCATTGAGAATTGCTATTTTCTAGAATTAGTAGTCTAATTCAGTGCACCCAATATAAAATAAAATCTATTTTCAGTCAAAGTTTATATAGTGAATCAGCGTAAAAAGTGTATATTTTAGTCAATAATGACAGGTAAAATGTTTCGATTAAATATGATCAACACCTTAAACAGGTCTAAGGAAAGCTGTGTGAGAGTTGAATCGTCTTCACTGGATAGCCGCGTCTACAGTTTGCGCCTTGTGGCATCCTTTATGGGTTTGGGCATTGGGGATAGAAGGAATATGGTCTTCTGTCAGAGGATGGACAAGAGAGGTGCTAGTAAAGATCATTTAAGAACAAAATACACAATTAGTTAGAGGAAGGGGTTTAGGAAACACTACAAACAATTTAAATACATAAAATCCATTACAAATAACACAGAGTCAAATTATGAGGAACAGCAGATTCATGGAAACATATGTAAAGGGCAGAGTGGTTTATCCAAATGTTTCTAGAATGAATGAAAACTCAACTAAAAAGCAGACAGAAAAGGACACTTTTTAATGGTTTCCAGAGCAATTTTCGGTCACAGTATTCTTGCAAGGAGGCCATTTGCTTCAAAAGTGACTGTATAGAGTGAAAGGACTAATAATATTGCTCGTAAAAAAACAGCTCAGGTAAAATTAATCAAATCAACGTTAAAAAAGATGCTTAAAATAAATTAAATCTGATTGGATGGTTAATTGCCGAAGTTGAGCTAAATGTGATAAACATTCATTTTATTTCTGAATAGGGCCCATGTCATGTGTACATTACATGCCCCGGTAGGTCTATAAAATGTCAGTTCTTTTTCATGTCATTGCACAGATCTTTATTTTTATCCTTTTAACAATAACCTAATAACCAAAGCTACTCTTCAAGCTCTACTGAGGGTGACTAGAGGCAGACCACAGTTACAGATAGACCACAACCATGCAGATACCTAGAGGGATACTTACCTCAGATAAAAGGAGTTATCATTATCTAAACAATAGCAACATGTCAACGTTGACTTTATGATGCCAAGTAACGGCACAGTGTGTAAAGTGTTAGAGGTCATATACAATGTGCCAATCATCTCGCGGACCATTCAACACTCTTCTTAATCCTAAACAGTTCATTTCTAGAACAGGACTTAAGTAAAGTTAAAAGTATTATTACCTCTAATGCCTCTAGGAACAACATGAATCTTGCACTGAATATTTTCTCAACCACACAACTAGCAATATGGGATGCCTTCAAGCCTTGTCTAAGCAAGTGGATAGCCACAATTGTTTGAAGAAATGTAATATCTTCAATGATGCTCTCGTCAAACTAGACCAGGTGATGTGATTTCTAGAGTGGATTCAAATAATAGCATGATCAGAAACAAATATAGGGACAATTAGTCCACAAATCTCAGGAGCTGATCATGTAAAAGGTCAAGACAAAGCTGGGTATAACCTCCCAAATGCAGCTACACCAGCTGTACCAGCACAACATCTGTCGAGATCAAAGCTTAATGAGAAGATTCTGAAACTCTTCTATTTCATGTCTTTCTTGGCAAGATGCACAGATCGCATTGGAAGAAAGTCATATATCCCCCTGCTTCTCGCAGGTGTCCCGCTTCTAGGCGCCATGATGACTTTGGTGAAGGGTGCGCTATATAAGTCGGTGATTGATTGATTGATAGATGTGAATACGTGAAAAAGATCTTAAAAATTTGAAAATAATTCGGAAAAAGGGGTTTATGAGTAGAATTGTCCATTGAGAGCAACACTTAGTTGAAGTATTCGACACGTATAACTTGTCCTTGTTGCAATAGACAGAAGGAATCCAGATCTATCAGACAGAGAACTAGTTCAAATGTTGCTAGCCTTATATACAGATGACAGGTTACCATGTTGGCACTAACCAGCTGTATGCTATATTGCCATTGAGAATGCATAACTGGATCGCAAGACTGACTAGGGAAAGACAGAACTACTTCATCCCAGACCACCACCTCTGATCCTTGGCACATACTTCTGTTTGTGGTATTTATCTAGTAGCAGTCCAGAAAAGACTGCTTGTAAAAAAGGGCCACGTGTGCAGGAAAGCCACTGAGCTGGGGCTGCAGGGCTCTTTTAGCTTAGTAAGGCACTGCTTTTGTAAAACATCATTGTTGGGGTGACAGGCACACCTTACCGTTTTGAGACTGCCACCACTTCTTCTTTCGGTCAGGTTGAAAGGTTGTGATAACATTCTCTACTAGGTGACTGTTGGACTCAGTATATGGATTATATGGGTTTCTGGAATCACAAATAAAGCATTTCTGTTCAGCCTGTAAGACAAAAAATATAGCACTGTGAAGTAATCTCTACATTAATAGCACGTGCTTAGTTTTTAACTTTCTTGCTCGTGTCTTGTTTATTTAACAAGATACTACCAAGTCAAAATACTGAATGAAAACATTTTTTCTTTTTTTTTCTGTTTGAGCAATTATGATATGATATTTTATTTGTTGTGATATTTTTCTTTGTTTCACGCTCATACACACGTGTTTCAGAGCGCGACGAGGCAAGGGAGGGAAAAAGGGAGTACAAAACAACGATCTTACTAGGCCCAGTGACATTGAGAACACGCAATATGCATGCGGAGACTGCCTGCCCGCCCCCCACCCCGATACTCCCCTTAGATAATTTACTACCATACCCCATCCCATACATATAATTGCAGCGAAATCCCCAAAACAAACTTCAGCATTTTCGCATTTGGTATTTTTGTCCGCTCAGTAATTGACTAATACCGTCCTGTACCAGCAATGTTGTCAGTATGGCAGCAATAACTGACCAGTGATTGCCTCACAGGTGGGAAAAAATCAGTGAAACGAGCAGAGCACATCGAATTCGTTAAATCAGACTGAGACAGCATTCCCCTTTTTAAGGAACTGGTTTAAAATGTTATTAACAGTTCAATTGAAATTGTCTACAGCTAAGGCTCACAAGACCTATGTAGCCTGGGTAAGTTCCAAAAGGCTCTAGAACCACTGATACGGTTTCACCCATGATGGCGTATTACCTAGGTTACACTTGTATGTTTCCCAAGTGTATCTTTACATGTGTTGCCACCACCCCAGATGTAAAGAAGCCACATTCGGTCAGTAACTGCTCTACACCTGTATAGCTGCACTATGGGGTGTTCTGCTGCCAGGTTATTTTGTGTTATAGGCTGACATTTGTATGGGTATCTACACTTTAAAAGAGGAATCCAAACACAGTGGCCCTCATTACGACCCTGGCGGATTTCGCGGTGCTAAATGCACCGCGAAGCACGGCGGAAAGCCGTCGATAGCGCCATGGGGGTTGGCGGATTTACCACCCCATGCCGACCTTGGCAGAGCGGTAAATCCCCAATCCCCATTTTACCCTTCCCCATTCCCATTCTTGCCCCATAGGGTATAATGGGAGTGGGGAAGGAGTTAATTACGCCGCCGTAAAGTACGGCGGCGTAATTAACAACGAGGTCCCTTAGCGCCATGGTTTTCTCCGCCCGGTAAAACCAGGCGGAGAAAACCTCCATGGCGCTAAGGGAACTCGTAGTACGGCGGACGGGTCCGCCGCGATTAGCGCTGGCGGAAACCCACTCCGCCAGGGTCCTAATGAGGGCCAGTGAGATAATACATATATATGATAACATGGTATTTAAGAGAAAAGACTTATTTTGATTTGATTGGGCTTATGTGCAACACGCTGCAGGGAGGTTTCACTCCTCCAACTAATCCCTACTGTTTTCAAGAGACAGTACTGCAGACTATCAAATCCTCTTACCGGCAGACTTGGACTTTGGGAGTATGACCATGCCTTCACCACTTGCCTGACAGGTGCCACACTAGCAGCGCTGCCACCCAAGTAGGGAGACTTTTTGCAATTTCTGGAGACATGGTGCAGAAATATTTGAGTCTTGGCAAGAACTGGGACCCGCTCAAAGGACCTAGTACCGTTCGCACCCAGAGTGAGGTAACTTTCCGCCACTCCCTGGCCTACTGGGGTTTCATATCTTAAAATGCCCACACTGACCGTGATCTCCTCTTTCTGGGGAGTACCACATGGTGGGTAATGAAATCAACTGTTATTACAGCGCTTTGATGCACTCGGGTGAGCTAGCGCTATATACAATCTGGTATCATTTTTTTTATTATTGGGACCCCACAGTCACTAGTGCCTGCTCGGGTTTCCCCTTGCAGACAGGATCCCTCTCCCTATGTGTCAATTTTTCACACTGGGAACAACCCCTGGTTTTGTACAGTGTGGGTGCATTGGTGCTAGAGGTACCCACAACCTGCTTTCTTGTTGAGCTGTACACATAATGAGCCTTGTGCACTCCCACACACTTGTAACAACCTCAGCACCCACTCACATGCATGACCTCTTCGGCTTACTGGTATCTAGCCAGCCCATCTAATCCCTAATCTTGGTCAAATGCACACACGCATTTTAAGCCTTCAAGAATTTTCGCATACCTGGACTTCGGTCCCTGAGGGTGTTCCCAACACCAGCACATTGAGACCATACTAATGGGAATAGAAACTATATAAATTACTACTACCACTACCAGGGGTCTGGGATTTCCCTTTGAATTTTTGGGGACCTTTCTTGGATGAGGGTCAGATCCTCTATCCTTTCCTTCCGTGTGCTTATTATAATCACTTGTCTCTGATTTGGGTGGGTATTCCTTTGCCTTCTTGTGGACTTAAGTGTTCAGGTACCTGCCTGCAGCTTTCTCACGCTCTACAGGCTTGGTGTCACTCACGTCCCTCAAGTGCTGGTGTAGCTCCATCTCCACTTTTCAATGGTAGTCTCACATGCGTTAAAGTTAGATATGCCCCGAGTTGTGCCAGTTCTTTTACATGTAGCCCACCCACAGTGTGACTATAAGCCTGATGTGTAAATCCCTCAAAAGGTTTAATACCCACCTCAGTTGGTTGGAGTACGTTCTTGGGGATGTGGTGCCCAGGTTGTCCTTGGGTGCCACCACCCGCAACACTTATTTTCCCACTGGAAGCTTTGTGTGTTTCCCATACAAATGAAATCCCACCATCACCTAACAATGTTCTGAGGTTTCTCAGCAGATGAGTCTTACTAACCTCACCAACCTGTGGGAGACCCAATCTCACACACAGTAGATGCATTGTGCACTTTACACACTGTGAGCCATGCTGGAGCAATTAAAAAATATACCTTGGCAGTGAAACTAAAGGTTAAATGTACACTCTTATTTTGGCTTAGTAGGCTGTAGGCACAGTCTGTTGCAAATCCCAGCGTTGCCACGGATGTGACAAATCAACTTCTGCAGGAGTACAAAGATGACTAGAAGCTAAAACACCCACTCAGCCCTCACACTTCTACAAACCAAGAGCCAACTCAATCATAAAGGTAAAACAGGCAGAGTCAAGAGATAAACCTGCTTTGCCTTTCATGGTAACAAGGCTGAGGAAAGGCTATACTCTTAAAATGGGTGTGAATGTGGTTCAGTAGCAGCCCAAACAGCGAAGTAAAAATAAAGGAATGTCCAATCAAGGTTCTACACTCATATGTACAGTTTAATTGAACACACCATGTACAACAATAATTAAGTAGAACAACACTACACAAAACCCACCCCTGAGGAAAGACCACAGAACAAGCAAAGATAGTAGACACAGAACTCTGGGTAATGAAGCAGGTGCGAAAGGCAAGCAAAAGCAACAATGTTGTTGGAAAAGGATATGTACTTGTGAGCAAAAAGGTTTCAAAGTGACCTAACAGTGTCTAGGTCCCACAAATTGACCACAGGGGCTGTTAGCAGTCAATAGATCCCTCCTTGAAGTTATTGGTGGTTCTTGGTGGTTCAGCAGCACTGAACCAGACTTCTTGGGGCTGTGTGAAGATCGGGATAGAGCAAAAGGCAGCAACAGAGGGTACTTCTGGTTTAAATGTGTTGAACAGTTCTTGATACATGCTCCAAGCAGTTCAACAGCAAGAAACACTGGAATCCATCTGTCTTTGCTCTCAGGGTGCTGTGAGTCCCAATCCAGGGACTTGTGAACAAGATTATGTTACTCACCAGTCGGGGAGCACAAAAGCCAGCGAGCCAGGACTTCTAGGAATCGGATCAATAAGTGTTCATTGAAGAGCTCGTTATGGAGCCTCCAACCGAGCCTCCTCTCTATGAGGGATGTTAGACATTTTCAATGATATGACACCCTGTTGTTTGCGTGTAACAACCAAGGTGACTGATCACTTAAAAGAGCGGGGAGAACGCACCGCCACAGACCCAGCTGAAAGAATAAAGACAGCAGGTAAGTCACACAGTCACCAAGAGGAACCACCTTTTAACCCCCCACTATATATACCTGAATTAAACTGTCCTGAAATCCCGACAGAATAATCTGGAGACCACCCTACAATCACAAACTAAGAATTAGGTTTTGACTATGATGGGAGAAAAGAATAAATACTAAATGTTTCCTTTACCCTTACCAGTGATGTAAAGAGAGATGTCCAAAGTCAAAGTATCAGAAAACAACGATAGTGTAAAACAAAAAATAGGGAAGGTTAGTATAGGGTTCTGTACCCGGACGACACGAGGAGCGCACTAGATACGGGAAGGTGCACCTACTGCAGAGCGTCCTGTGTGCACTTGATGCCAGTAATCAATCCAAGGAAGCAGGAGTCAAAATTAGGAAGTCATCAAATGGGCAGCACACAGAGTACAGAGTCATGCAGTCCTTAGTACTTGAATCAGCAGCTAAGCAGATGGATGCTGGGATCTGTAGTTTTGCAGCGCGGGTGAAAATGTAGTTTGAAAACAGCAGCAGGCGGAATGCTGTGTTTTCGGCAGGAGAATTACTTGTTCCAGAAATGCAGGTAGGAATTGTTCCATGAAAGGAGAGTCTTCTAGCAGGCCAACGGGTTCGGTACACAGGTCGGCAGCAATGAGGCAAAACAGTAGACAGGCAGTCCGCAAGCAGGCAATAAAGTCGGGTTGAGGGGCAGACGGTAGCCGAATGAAGCGAGATCCAGATCAGTCCTTTTACCAAACGAGGGTCCTGGTACACGGGGTTAACACAGTGTTTAAGGAATAACCAGAAGGAAGTCCGTAAGGAGGAAAAACAGGGTCTGATACACGAGAAAGCAGATTCAAGAGAAACGAAGACTTCACAAAATGCCGAGGTAACAGTAATCAGAAGCCGCGAGCCACAGGCTGCTGCAGCTCATATTCCAAAAAGGGGCGTGTCCGAGCGAAAGTACAAGAACTACATTGAGAGGGCAGGTTTTCTGGGTATTGTAGTCCGCTTTGCCTCCCCTAGATACCACTGCAGCGATCTTCCACGGTAGCTGCCAGCGCGAATAGAAAGGAGCCACAAAACGCCGCACACTCTTCGGGAGAGCAATTACCCTCCTAACAGATCTATTCCCCATGCCCTTATTGAATGAAAGAGCCCGAGGGGCATGTGGTGGAGAACTAGGCAGGCCCTTAGGCGTGACAGATTATTCCTTGTTCTCGGGCTCCCAAACACAGGGGAGTCTGCATACAACTGCAGTGGTCCTCCAACACGGTGTGGTCCTGGGTACTGCTCTGGCTGGCAGAGAGGTAGGTCCTGTTCCAGCAGCAGATCACCCCCAATGGTCCGTGGGGATTGTTATGGGATGTAGCTTGTCTCTGCCTTGGAACACCTGCCTCCACCTCACAACTGGAGGACTTTAGAGAGGATTGCTCTCTCAGCAGGGTCCAGCAAAATATTCTCAAGAGATGATACAGAGATGCTTCAAGATGATTCCCAAGATGGTTCAAAGAATTGGTGGAAGACCCCGTCTTTTATAGGCAAAGGTCCCCAGATGATAGAACTGAATCTAGGCTGCTTTATGGGTCCAATTAAGGCTTTTGAAATGTGTGGAATTTGCCCTTATGATGTAGGGTGAGAGAGGTCCACGGATTGATTTTCTTCCAATTAAGAAAGTTACCTTCCCTTATTCCTGGGCCATAAACCAGCGTAATCTCTTTGTACTTGGCCTTGTGCGAAGTCTCATGTTTGTGTGTACATGTAGGGAGTACGGCGGCTGTCCTATCTGTATTTTCTTCCAATGAATAGACAGTGCTCTCCAATACTGGTTAGGTGTGATGGGGCCGTGTTGGGAATGGATTTATCCAGTATTTATTGAGAATTTCGCTAATATTAATGTGTGTGTCATGTTTTCTGTTGCCACTGGAGACACTCTCGAATTATTATTCATGGAGTCTTTTGGCTTACAGTTTGACTGCACCTGGCAAACAAAAACTGGTTTTGCTCTTAATTAATCTTCAAGTATACTGCTTGTGGCCTTCTCTCTGCTGTTGCTATCCTCCCCAATTTCACTGTAACCTTGGATTTGGTTGTTAGCTGCCTGAGTTCTGGACAGATCTGTAGTTCTGTGAATTTAGCACTTTGAGTTCTCTAGAATTCTTGGGACCTTCGTTTATTTAAATGCATGCACGGATTCCATTTGGGAGAAGATGACTGCCCCTTTATATCTGTTTTTCCTTGTTAGTGGGCAGTATTTGTGTGTCTTTCATGTTGTATTTAGCTTATACATTGGTTTTGTTAGTGCTCTTCACATCTAGTGGATGCTATGTTAGTATTCTTCAAGAATAAATGCATATATTACCTATTGTACGTGTTATTCTTGTTGAGTATACATTTCCTTTGTGTCTACATGCATGCACATGTACTGTTACAATGTTAGTTTGACTACTTTTGCCATCTTCAGCTTAACTTGTCTCTATGTCCTTCTGCACCTGCCTGGGGTAAGGGCAGTACGTTGTCTTAGTAAGCAATTTTTCTCCCCTGTGCAGCATTGGCTGGAGGACGGGCAGAAGCAATGAATGACGTATTTATCTGCATCCCAACCGTGCAGAATGCAGCGGATCATGCAATATGTGTGCTCAGGAAGCAAGCGCACGTATCAGAGGCTCACCGGAAGCTCCACCTGCTCCCGATGGAGCAAAGAGTACAAGATAAGGCAAACTCCCTTGTGTACAAGTGCATGTCTGGTAATGCCCTCTTGTATCCCTGCTCACGCATGCAAAAGGCTCCTATAAGACAAAATGTGTGATCTAATAAAAATTGAACCATGCCCTGCCCACGCTACAACCTAAAAAATCTCGGAGGGACCAGCTTTGATATCTGGGCTCCTGTGATGTGGAATGCGCTGTCAGTCTTGATGAGGGAAATAGCCAGGGATGTATTTTCACCAAAATGCCAGGGGTCGTGGAAGGGAAATCACATGACCTTTGACCTCTGATAACATCACAGGAAGTGATGTCATTTGACCCCATCCTGAAGTGACATCACAGAAAGTGATGGAACACAACCCTTTACCCCTTGACAAAACAGGAAGTGGCATCACATAGCATTTTTCCTAAGTACACTATGGGGGTCATTCTGAGTATGGAGGTAACCATGCCGCTATTAGCGGCATGGCTACCCCCATACCGGATCCCGGGTCCGGGTTCCCTGAATGGGGATATACCGGGCCATTCCGATCTTGGAGGGCCCAGTATGTCCCCATTCAGGGAACCCAGACCCTATGCATCCCCATTCCCATTAGAGCCCCCATAGGGCTCAATGGGAATGGGGAGGGTGCTAACAATGGGCCCATTAATAACGGGCCCATTGTTAGCACCCTGGTCTGCTTGCGGGACCCGCTAAGGATGCCTGGTTTTACCAGGCGTCCTTAGCGGGTCCCGCAAGCAGAACTCGTAATGAGGCGGGAAGGGGTTGACGGCTCCGGCACCTTTACCAGTGCCGTTAACCCCTTACCGCCTACCTCGTAATGACCCCCTATTAAAAATATGGTTACAATATCACTGTAACGTGATACGCATTTCATACAAGAATGGATCACCATATGTATCAGCAGAAAAAACATGCTATAACTGCAACTTGCAAAAAGCAAAATAAATAGTCTGAAATGGATGCTTATTCTACTCTAAATGCTTTTTGGAGTAGTTTGCCTGCATTGTAAATTTGAGAAGTTTAAGAACATACTGGGCCTCATTCCGAGTATGGAGGTCCATACCGGTACCGTGTCCAGTTTGGTGAGATGGGGACTTACCGGTCCAGTCCGATCATGGCGGGACCGGTAAGTCCCCATTCACCAAACCATTCCCCATTCCTATTTGAGCCCCCATAGGGTTCAATGGGAAGGGGGAAGTAGCTAATAACGTTACCGCAATTTGCGGTACCGTTATTGGCTCTGATTTCCCTTAGCGGGTCCTGTCCATAACGCCTGGTAAAAGCAGGCGTTAAAGGAGGGACCCGCTAAGGGAACTTGTAGTAGGGTGTTAATGGATTACCGGCACCGGTCTCCTTAACGGTGCCCGGTATCCCTTGCCACCCTACTCGTAATGAGGCCCACTAAATCAGTGACTCGCGCCTTAAGTGTCCCTAAAATAAACCTTTAATGAGTCCAGCAATTATTGTATAGAATTCCAGAAAGACAAATTATTTGTTATTCCTATTCTTTTTTTATTTAGGTTCACTGCTCAAAGTGTTACACTTGTGGAACCCCCTTTTTATTTTTATAAAGAAGCCTGAACAAGACAGCCAGCCCCTCTAGAAACAAAGAGCCACATGGCATTGGCCACAGCCCAGGAGCTTCAACTTGTTAGCTTTGTATTTCTTATCGCGGATGAACAGAAAAGGAGGCAAACGTATCTCCCAAAGCCAAGGATCACAAACCAGCTGTCCCAAAAAACGAACAGTCTGAAGTCATAAGAAATACAAAGCTAATGCAAGAATTGGTTTGAAAATTCATAAAGAAACAAAGATCATTGTCACAAACAAGGTAAAACACGTGTTGAGAGGAAGAAATATAGCAATATGAATATAGAGAGAAAAATTAAGTAAAGTGATGAATAACTTGTGCTAAATCAACAATGAGAAAAAAATAAAGTATCATTGAAATCTACAACTATTACATGGACAATATAATGTGTTTTTTTCAATAACATTCACCCGAATTAAAAAGGTACCAAAATTGGCGCATACCAAAAGATATCATTTGAGACAATACAGATTTAAGGGTTTGTTAAACAGCGGAAAACATTGGAATTCACAAAACATAACCACTGAAAACACGAAGCCCTACGTATATAGTAGGATGCTTGTAATACAAAGAAGCCTGCAGCATCTACGTAAAAATCTGCACATCATTATCTTATTGCAGTCTGGTTATAAAACCACTCTGCATCTGTTGTGACCTCACAATGCCTGCAGCCACACCCCGCAGTCAGTGTGAAAGGCTACTCTCTGAATCTTGAGCAAACAACACATAAACCCTTAGTGAGAGGGATGGCAATGTCTTCAGATAACCTTGTACTGATACATTTCTCTGACAATTCATAGTCTCATGAGTTGATAGGGAGACATTTAATTCTGAAGGTTTGTTTAGACCACGCTGGACTTTAGCACACGGGAGCAGCCTCCTACTTGCATGTTTTTACTAATTTTGCACCACAAAGCTTTACTGTGATTTCTGATAAAACAATTAAAATTATTTTTTGCAACAAATTACAAGCTACATATCAATGCGTTTAGTCTTACACTACAGATTATACACAAATTGTTCAATCAGGGGGAGGTGTTGCATCAGAGGGAGCACGTGGCCAAGCATTAAAGGGGTACTGGTTTTAAGATTATAAGGAGTAACATTTCCCTAAATGCACGGATTAAAGATATTGAATTTACCTGAGTTAAAGGTCCTTCTAAAGGCATCCAGTCTGTGGCCATGTGCCTCTATATAGTCATGGAGCCCCACAATACATTTAAATGTGCAGATGGGTGGGGTGTACTTTATCCCACTTATAAAGTTCTACTGAGGGGACCTTATTTAGTATATAAAGTGACATGGGGTATTCAAATATGCCTCTAAACCTCACAGATCACTTTAATGTTCTCCAGCTAATGCAGCAGACAATATAGCTCTGTGTATTCTCTTGCGGCCTTCACGCATAGCCTTTGTTGAATGCCCCCCCCTATGCTCTTGGCCACTTAAGGGGGTAATGCAAACATAATCACCCCAGCAAACATTGAGGTAGAAAGGGTCATCACAAATATGCTCGCCCGAGCAAACATTGAGGAACAAGAGGGCAATGAAAACGTGATAATTCCAGCAAACATTGAGGAACATAGAGGTGCAATGAGATATAGTTCGACCTGTTGCTTACATGAATACATATGTGTAGTATGAATGTAAGTTAAAAACAAACCTCTAAATATCCTAAAATGCAGTATTTCTCAGGTTCATTCAGTCCACAGGTGGAGGAGGCAGTCAGTTGACCATTGCGCCCCACGAGGAGATCTCCAACCGTTGGATGGCAGTGTCCTTTCTCACAGTCATCCTGTGCATACAGCCGTCCTCCCAGACCTTCGCCAGACAGAAAGATAGTACATTTGTAATTGTCATATTCTGATACAGAATGATAAACAGTTTTACTATGATTATTATCTTACTACAGACATACTGAATGCGAAACCAATGCACAGCTGAATTGTGCATGTGATGTATTTTATTATGTCTTATATAGCACAGCTATATAGAACTATGTAACTGTAGCAGTTCCGTTTCTAAATCATTCACGCTGAGCTCCCTTGGTGGTACTTGCTGGGTTCCGAGATCCATGTGGGCGTAGTTACTCTGTTTTTATGGGCAAAATTCAGGACTTGTCTTCTGTAAGGGCCCCTGAGACTCTGGATCCCGTTCCACATTCTATATGGAGAAAGCTACTTGTGAGAAACCTGAAGGTATCTCAACCACTAGTCCCTGGGGATCTGTCATCCAGGTGGGCCGGACACGGCCATCACTTTTGGATCCAGTTCCTGGGGATGGACCAGTGCAGGAGGGTCACCTGGGTGAGGGGTCTTCAGGGAGTGGGAGTGGGGTGCTGCATGGTGAGACGCGGTATCCCCTTCCCTGTAACAACTTTACCCCATCCTAACAGGTTTGCTACTTAGAAACTCAGAGGAGAGAGAAGGCATTGTACGAGCGAGGCAAAGCACACAAGGAAACAGAATTTCCAAGATGGCAGTTTAACATGAGGAGAAAGACAGATAAACAGAAGGGGATTGCGAGGAGGGAAGTGCCCTTGACCTTTTCAACAAGAATAGAATGTGTAAGACCATGAAACCCAGCTGAAGAATCCTGCATTGTGTGTGTCGGAAGTACCCGGGGCACTCCCACATCGATAATCAAGGTGGGGAAAATCTCCTGCTGCCATGGTACTGTCCTTGGCTCCCACAACAAAGCAGCACCAATCAAATCAACACAGCCGGTGAGTTGCCATGGCCGAAACCAGACCGGTCTGTGTTGAAGCCAAGGTTGCAAGCAGGAACATTGTATGTTGAGTGCTCAAGCGAACAGTATATGAAATACATGTGAAAACCAACGCAAGTAAAATTGAACAAAAGATGAGTGATTGAACTTTGAAACCAAACACTTGTGTACGAGCGCAATACAAATAAAATATCATTGACCAAGATGCAATACCTTTGACAGAGTGGTCCGGCACCGCGTGCGTGCTCATTCGAAGATCTCTGTAAGTTATCCAACTGAGAGGTATGATATGATATGAAATTATATTTTATTTATATCGCGCTCATACACAAGTGTTTCAGAGCACGACCAAGCAAAGGGAGAGGTACAGGGGAGGGCAAAAATAATGATCTTTCTAGGCCAAGTGCATGGAAAAGGGAAAGGGGGAAAGTGTGTGGAAGGGGGAGAAGTGGAAAGTGCGGAACAGAGGAAAGAAAATAATAAATAATAAGTGAAATAAATAAATAAATAAATGCAGTGAAAGGGTAGTGCATGATTATTCAGATAGGGTATATCTGATAAGTGCCAAAGAAGAGTGGGGGACTGTATGCATACAGATACAGATCCCAGTGCCAGGGGTGGTCCCGGATGCAGTGAAGGAGGGAGGCAGGGTGAGCAGGTACCTGGGCCCAAGGGACAGAGGTTGGCCAGGTGCATGGTGCTGTGAGAGAGCAGATCAACAGGGGAGAAGAGGGGCAAAGGCAGAAGCGAAGAGGAAGGTCTTGAGGAGCTTCCAGAACTGGAGATGGTTCTCCTCAAGTTTCAAGGTGGTCAGGAGGCTGTTGCAAAGGGAGGCTCCCGCCGAAGACAGAGATCTGCCCCAGCTTGTTTCTTTGAAAAACGACTGACCCTGAGGGAGTTAGAAGTAGAGGAGCAAAGGGCTCGAGAGGGGAGGTATTTACGGAGGGATAGTTAAAGTTATTGGGCCCCAGAAAGCCTTGTGGCCAATGCAGAGGGTTTTAAATGTAATCCCTGCATCCTTGCAAAAGCGAAAGAGTGGTAAAGGATTGTGAATCAAAGTGGTCCTGCAAAGGGTCAAGCAAAATCCCATGCACAATCGAAGGTCTTCAATGTTGATAAAGTAAAGAAAGTTGAAGATGAAGTAGTGTGGGATGTTTTTACCCATACATCCGAGCCCTACCTCAAAAACTGTGCAGTACTGACATGGAAAACATCATGATGGCCAGAGTTTCCCAGAAAATGCCCAGGGAAGTGCATGAAGAATAGGCTGCCACCCATTTTGCCGATGTTATGGGCACAGAAGGGCACTGCCTAAAACCACCATTGGACTACCCACACAGTAGTCTGAAACCATTAGGAATGGCAATGCTGATTGCCAAAAGCAACCTAGAATTGTGGGGAACTCATTTTCTTAAATCCCAAAAATGGGTGCAGTACCAGTACTGACCACTATCAGAAAGCCGGCGTTTTAAAACAGCACCAGATTTTTTTTATATGTGTAAAACTGAATAGATGAACCCAAAGCATGCCAAAGAAAGACTTACTGAGAGGTGGATTCAATGTAAAGTTATATTCTGAAGTGGCTTGAAGGTTTATAACAAGACTGACTGAGCTGTGGATTTCAGCCGTTTAAGTAAATTTGGACTGAAAGACACTAAAAATGTAAATGTTTGAAAGAAATGAGTGACCTACTTTTGAGTGTCACATAGGTTGCAATTGTTGAAATGCCATAGTTTTGAACTTAGAATCAGCATTCTAGCTGCATATGTAAACATTGTCTTGACTTAAACTGGGTAACAAAAAGTGACATTTTATCTGAAACCTGGCTTAATGAAACTGAATTCTGCCCACCAGCTACCCCCGACAGGAGATGAGACTTGCACAACTGCTGTGCTCCCATGCCTACCTGCCTTTTGCTGCTCCCACCAAAAGGGATATGACACTTCTCTGATTGGATTACCAAAGGACTGCTAGAGGCTAAACATAGGACCCAGGCAGAGGGTTTATGGAAGTGGCCATAAATGGCTTCCTCTTGAACAAAGGGCCTTCCAGGGCCCAGGCAGATGGTTTATTGCAGGGGTAATAAAAATGGCTTCCTCTGGCAGAAACTGGGAGGGGGAGAAACTGGAGACAGAGGCTGAGCTTGAAGAAAGTGGAAAGACTGGTTTCTGTACCATGTGACCTGAAAAGACACACCCCTGTAGCCAGAATATGGTTTTAGAAAAAGATGAATAACTCATAGTACGGACTTGTCATAATTATTTAAATGATACCATAATTCTTGTGATTTTTCTGCCCACATTTTAAGAGGTTTTTAGAACCGGTGGCATGATCTGGGGGCAAACTAGCAGTTAAGAGGGTATTACTTAAAATGTATGCATGTTAAAAGTCTGATACTTCATCAAGTAATGTCCATGCTCCTTGCGCAAATGTGTATAAATTTGAGTAAGAATCTGATATTGGTAACCTGACCAAAAAGTGAAATATGTTGCCATTTCTGAATGCAAGCTCCCAGGAAGAGCAGATTTGGACAGGGTATACCTCCTGTGATATGTGATGGGTGCATGTAATTTTAAACAAATGTGTACCTGTGCAAATATGTCTTTTGGGTCAACATTTAGATTGTGTGTAATTTGACAGGGGTGGGTTCTCTGTGCCATAAACAGACCTCATCATGATGACACTTCATTTCATTCCCCCAATCAAGGGGAAGAGGAGGAAGTGGCCAATTACAAGTGGAGAGGGGCTGGCTAGTGATGCTGCTCACACACACCCATTTTCAAAACACATAAAAGCAGACAGTCAGGACAGATAGGGACCTTCAATTCCATTTGCTGCAACGCACTCTGCCGGACCATACCACATCCAGAGATCCAGACTTCAAATCTTTCAATATCCAGAACCAGAGGCAGAGCAGAGCTGACCCAGACCACTGTTAGCAGAACCAGAGAGGTGACCCAGATCACTGTGAAGTGCAGAGACCAGACCAGAGTCCAGTCTAAAACCTGACCAGATCCGTGGCGAGGCCCATTCTAATTCAAGAATATAGTGTGAGTACCTAGCAGAACTGTGCAGAACCAATCTCTTAGTTAAAATAATATAATTCAACCTATTTTAATCTAAGTAGAACTGCCTCCTAACTGTCACCTGTC
The DNA here is from genome assembly GCF_040938575.1 of Ambystoma mexicanum. Taxonomy (NCBI): domain Eukaryota; kingdom Metazoa; phylum Chordata; class Amphibia; order Caudata; family Ambystomatidae; genus Ambystoma; species Ambystoma mexicanum. The sequence continues at coordinate 666,723,652 of NC_090936.1, forward strand.
ATTTGCAAAGCTGTCACCTGTCATTTTCTAGTTGCTAGCTGTCACTTGTCTTTTTGAACTTTAAAATTTCAAATCTGAAAAACTACCTTTATTTAATCGCTCATATCTCCGTGACCGTTTGTCTTAGAGACTTGCAGTAACTTTCCTCTGAAAGCTTAGAACCTTGGCTTTCCTACGAACTTAGAACCGCATTCCTACCCCCGATACCTTTGCCGCAATCGCGAAAAACGCACTCGCGAATTTGCCGCGATTTGCAAATATTTCCACGTGTGAAAACAGCAGTTCTTGCTTTCCTTGCTAAAAATTCGTTTGCCTCTTAAGAACCATCCCTGAATCATTGCTAGAGTGAGCCTGGACTTATATTAACTTGATACCACTCACCCTGAACCTCTAGAGGGAATTAAAAGCATTTTAGCATATTTTTCACTTCATTGCCAGCACATATAAAAGCATTTTGGGCCTGTGTTTCCAACTTCTGTAGTCTAAGCTTGCTGGGGTGAACTGAATTACATTTGATTGCATTTTTGAGAACTGTGTGCTTTCCTTCCATTTTCTTGCATTGCATAAAGGGGGAGTGGATTGCCAGAGAAAAGTGATTACATTGTTTTGTTGAAATCATCTTGAGTATTTTCTGTATTGCATTTTCATTCAACATTGCATCCATCTGAACTTATATAAAGCATTCTCTACCACCTTATTCTTCTGTTCCTATTCACAAGTGTGCTAGTGCCAGACTATCCATTATTGATTACTGCTCATATTAAGTGTCATATTCAATTATTAATTATTATAAAGTGTGATATATATATATCGATTGTTTAAATCATCAAATAAACCTTTTAAACTTGCAAAACAGAACTACTTCTTGGCTCAGTGGGGCCAGGGGGATTCCAAGAGAGGGGTGTTATATAGGGGTAGTCATCCAGAACGCATGAACTGGACATAAAGATATATCAATAAGGGTTTCCATTCAGTATCCCAGACTAGGCATTGACTTAGCTGTAGTGTTGAATTGAATCCTCTTACAAATTGGGGGCTCGTCCGGGACGTTTGGGTTAGATCTACTATTTGTGCAGATTAATACAGTGTGCCAGCTGACCAGATACACATATCCGGTCAGATCACCATGCTGTGTTACGCTGTAAAGCACTCCTCAAAGGAACGCTCTAAGGAAAAGGTCTGTTTTGCAAAAATATAATATAAACTTCTGTAAGTCAGGACAGAGACCAATCTCTAGAATGACGACCTTAGTAGACATGAAAATAGCCAGAGAGCACTTCTTACATAAGTTATTTGTGAGAGTTGAGTGGACTCACTAGGACCGCATGGTCTGGTTGCAGGCCATCACGCAACAGGTCACGGAAACAGGGTCAGATATATGGAGAGATCAGGGTCCCTTACATGTGGCCCTGAGTGAACTATACATGGCTCCTAAAGCTAAGGATGAACAAGACAAGATGGTTAGGATAGCGGCATACCTGTACCTATATATGGGAGACATGCAGGATAAATGTACTGAAAGCCAAGATCTGGCGAATAAGCGACAGATGGCGTTAGAGAAGGTCCAATCTGACCTGGTCTCTTCTGAGCAGAGGCTGCAGGGGAGCCAGGAGTCAGAAAATGAGAGTAGACAGCACATCATTAAAATAAAGAAGGATATGGACATCCTGCAACAGGAAAAGGCTGACCAGGATACCAGATTTCTGGCCTTGCAGAAGGAGTACCAAGAAGGTTTGGACTCCCTACTGCAGAGCCAGAAAAAGCTGGAGCAACAGTTAGACTTCAATAGAGTATGTGCTGAGCAGGTAGTCACCCTGCAAAGCCACCTAGATAGGGAGAAGGCAGAGAGCAATAAACTGATTCTGAAAGACCTGGATACCCAGGCAGAGTTTGATCAGAAGCACCAGAAAGCTGGTGCCTTCCAAAGGCAAAAGGACGACCTGGTGGCACAGATGCAGGCTCTTAGTCAGGAAAGGGATACCTTAGGCCAGGAAGTCTGCCACTTAAAAAGGAAAATGGAAGAAAATCACCTGGCCCTCCAGGGACTGGGTGACCTCCAAAAAGAACACCATAACTTGTTAGAGCACACCAGGAAGGTGGAGGATGCTCTGGCAAGAAAGGAGCAGGCCAATAGGGACACAGCTCAGGAGGTAACCCTCCTGCAGCAAAGACTGGCCCAGTGCTCCAGGACCAATCAGGAAACGCAGAGAGAGAATGAGGCTCTCTGCCAGCACAATGATAGGCTCCAACAACAGGTAGCGATGCAAGGGAGACTGATAGAGTCTAGTAAGGCCTTAACTGAGGAACTGAAGGCGCAGGCTCTTGCATTGCAACAGGGAGCAGGGGCGGATAGAGACCAAGTTCGCTGGGAAAGGGAAACTCCTGAGCATAACCTCAGGAGCCCTAGTACCAGAGGCCTTTATCTCTCTCAGTCCCTGGACTCTAACACCCCCATGTCCCCTGGCGCACATGAGCACCAGGCCACAGGGATGGCAGATTACTATCCAGCCAGAAGCATGGGGCTCATAGGCCAGTACCTCCCAGTAATGGATGGGCGGGCATCCGGGTATGGGCACCCAGGCACAGGGAAATTTAGTGGGGAACCCCAGGAGAGTAGGCCCATTAAGGGCATCCTGAAAACCTCTGCCCAGTTAGGTCAGTGGGGGGGGTACCCATCAAATCCTGGCAGCAAAGAGGAATCTGAAGACTCCTCTGAACGGTACAGGACACAGGAGACCAGGTCCCCACATTCTACCAGCCATTCCCAGGCTCGCAGAATCCGGGAAAGCCTGGAAGATCAGACAGGAACCTCTGGGAGCAGTGCCTCTGAGTCAGAAGATGAATGGACAAGGGTTACCCGAACCAAAAAGGCCAATAAGGCAAAAAGGGCCTTGATTAAGGACCCATTGAAACAGATTAAGGCAATCAGGAGTGTCACCACGCCTTATCATAAGAACGCCAAGTACTCTGTTTGGGAACACTTGGAGCTCTATGAGCAAATGATGGAGACTTTTCATTTGAAGGACAGCCAAAGCTGTATCCAATATGTAAAGTGGACATTCTCCCCAGAGTACTCCAGTTTCTTTGCAGGGCTGGAGGACCAAAATCATTCCAGGTGGTCCACCTATAGGGCGGCCATATTAAAACATTTTTCTGTTCACAGAAATCCCCAAGAGGCTCGCAAGGCAGCCTACAATTTATAATGTGGGGAGGATCAGGCCCCACAAGAATTTGTGCAGGAGTTAAAGCGTGCTTTTGCACAAACCACAAGAAGGGTGCGCACGGATAGCAGAGAATTTATTAATACGTTTTTCCATGCCTTGCCCAAATACATAATGACCCAGCTTGTGAGGGATTTTCACGAGAAAAGATCTTTAGACTGGGTCATTGTACAGGCGACCCGGATCTATGAGGTGCAGAAGCCAATAGAAAATAAAAATAATGCGCCAAAAAACCCCAAAGCCAACAACACCCCTGCTGCTGCCAAGGTGGCAGAGGTAAAGGTCACCCCCGTTTTAGAGTTGGAGATGGGGGGGCCTAAAAACCTACCTGCACCTAATAATGTTAGGCCCAGAAGGTCCTCGGGCCAGTCACAAACAGGGAGTCAAGGAGGTAGTCCCACAAATGGGGTCCCTCGCTCTCCTGACTATGTAAGTCCCCGTTACAAGGGAAATCGACCCATCCTGGGTTATGTGTGGACTCCTCCAGCCCAAGGGGGGAGATCCAGCCAAGAACCTAACCCAGGGAACTTTCCTCCTAACTTCCCACCGGAGGGCAGAAATTCTCTGAATCCTGGGCAGAACTTTTTCCCCAGGTATCCACCCAATTTCCAACCCCAAAATCCTCCACCCTTCTTTCCCCAATTCCCTGAGCCCAGACAACCGAATCCGGGAGAGGGGAGGCCAAGGGTGGAGGGGTACCAAAATCTTCCCAACCAGGGGTACTACCAGAGAAGGGATAGCTACCCTTCCCGGGATCAGCCCAGGGGAGAAAACAGGGCCCCGTATCAGCCTGAGCGGGTTTCCCAGTTAGAGCGCCAGGTTCAGAACATGGCACAGGAGCTGGGTCGCGTGCTAAGGGCTCAGCAGAACCCTCAAATGGGCATGCCGGCGCAGAACGCACCCAACTCTGGACCTGGTGCTCCAGAACAATGACGGGGGCAGCACCCCGATAACTCACCGGTTCCCAGGGAGGAGGCACAAAGGGAAGGGGGGTGTAAAGCCTTGGAGGAAGCTTCCTTCCTCACTTGTAAACAGCCCCTGGAAACCCAGGAACCGGAAACAAAATCTCTTGCCCCTGAAAGTCTGCCTCCTAAGGAGCAGAGGGGGGTAGGAGAAACAAAAGACCCAAACAGACTCAGTTTGAGGAGGAGGTACAGATCTTCCAATTTGAGGGAGAGGGATCCTCAGAGGATCCTGGGAAAAGGATCTTCTCCTTCAGAGAGGGGGGAACTCCGCCCAAAGAAAAATGGGTCCCTAGGGATGCAAATCCAGACTGGGGAGATGTGGAGACTGAGCTACCGCCGCCCACCATCTCATCCCAGAACCAACAGCAAGAAAATCCCCTGGTTCAAGCCCATCCTGGTGACTGCCTCCAAAAAGGGGGGGGCCCGGAACCGGAGCCAGGGGAACCCACAATGGCTCTGATCTCCAGTTGCCAATTGTTTCTTTCAGATTCCCAAGGCTCTCCACAGAATTCTGCCCAAATCTCTTCGCTAGCGATGTCCAAAACTAGAAAGTTAGCCCACCAGTTGTCCAAAAATGTGCATTATCTGTGCCCCCTTGAGGAGAAGGAGGGGAGATACTATGCCCCGGTACAAGTACAGGGGCAGGGTACAATTTTAGCGCTGGTGGACACGGGATCTCAAGCTACCCTTCTGTCCAGAAGGGCCTTTGACGAACTGAATGCAGGGAGGGAATTACCAAATTCCTCTCACCTCACTTCCTGGACAACTCCAGAACTTTGACGGGAAGGAAATTCCCGTCGAGGGGACGGCAGATTTGGACATTAAAATTGGGCGACACAAGTTGAAACACCCGGTCATAGTTGTGACTCCAGAGGGCACCCCTTGTTTACTAGGGAATGACCTCCTGAGAAGGTTGTCACCCCTAATAGATTGTGTAAACAAGGTCCTCTGGACCCAGACTAGCCGACCAATAAAATTAAAACAGAGTGTCAACCATGTTAGTTTAAACGGCACCTGCCACATGGTTGAACAAAAATCTGACCAAGTAGAATTTCACTTCCAGAATAGCCAAATTCCAGACGTGACAGTAATAGCAGTAGGACAACAGACTGGTGATGGAGGGTCCTCTCTATTTCTGAAAATCAACCTTCCTTCCAGTCTAAAGTGGTATTCCACGCTGGAAGGAAACACTCTGAAATTCTATACTAATCCACAATCAGAAACTCCCACTCCTATAGTCCAGAAAGATGTGAAATCAGCTCAGAGCCTGGCTGATATTCAGCAAATTGGAGAGCAGTTGTTCATCCCTGTTCAGTTAAATGATGGGAAGAACTCTGTTCTCGCTCGAGTGTGTGTGAACAACGGTAAGAGCTTCATCAGCGAAGCCATGTTCCGCCAACTCCCAAAAGATCCAGCCATTCCCACATTCAAACTGATAGACAAATGGGAAATGGACCTGGAAGCACCTAATTCTAAACATCTCCTGCCAAGCAGGTGTATGCTCAAAATCTCCATTGGCAACAAGAGCATAGTCCATAATTGTTGGGTCGTGCGAGACATCACTGCCGCCTTTTACTTAGGCAGTGACATTCTCAATCGCTTTGCCATTAGTTTGGACCTAATAAACTTCAAAGCTTGGTCCCGATTAGCGGATAATCCCATGGGCTTTGATGATCCAGAAAAAGCATTTAGGTCAGCTCAATTGCTACCTTATGCAGTTGAAATTCAGATCAAAGAGGAAGTCACCATCCCAGAAAGGACCTGACAATTCTCCCTGGAAGTGAAAGTTAAAAGAGGACAACATTTGAAAAACCCTGATGCTTACATACATCTAAATGCTTCTCTCCAACAGCAAGGGTTGGGGGTAAACCCAACACCATTAGTCAACATAGAACATGACACCATTCTAATAGAGATGGATAACAGTGACTTAAAGAGTATTACTCTAGCCGCAGGCACCATTATTGGAATGGTGGTTGATGAACGACATTTTTCCATAGACTTAGGTAATGAACTGTTAGGGCCAATCCCCAAGGACTGCTTTGACAGTGACAGTGATGACAATACGACACCAGACAGGATTTTTACCTGGCATGGGGGGAACTTCCTGGTGTACACTTCTTGCCCTTATGGTAAGGAAGATGTGACTTGTGACTTCAGGAGGGATGAGGTGATTTTCCAGGTCCATGAGGGCTGCCTTTCCCACCTGAAGCCTCCAGTCCAAATCAGCACTCTGACCAGGGACTTCTCCACCCAGCTGGAGGAGGCCGCGGAGATAGCCAAACGAGAAGTCTTTCCAGGCTTCAGGCAGATGGTGGAAGAGAGAGTCAACCTAGCTGGTGCCTGTGTGACTCTGGAACAAAAGCAAAAAATGAAACAAGTTTTCTTGGATTTCCAAGATCTCTTTGCGGTAGACTCATATGACTGTGGTCGCACTGACATCCACACAACAACAATCCCCACGGACCCTGGCATGACTCCTGTGTTTGTGAAGCAATATCGCTTGCCTCTCGCATCAATGGAGTCCCTTACTGAAATAATTAAGAACCTTGAGTCCCGGGGAATAATCCGTCCAGTCCACAGCACCTTCAATAATCCGGTGCTGGGAATATTGAAGCCAAACGGCCAGTGGAGACTCTGCGCCGACCTCAGGGAGCTCAACAAACGGGTCCATACTTCCCGATGGCCTCTGCCCTACATTGACCAAGGGCTGGCCCAGATCCAGGGGTCACAGGTATTCACTGCAATAGACCTGACCAATGGATACTGGACTGTGCCTGTCAGTAGGGAGGACCAATACAATCTGGCTTTTACCTTTGGGGGCCAGCAGTACACATGGACCCGGACTCCCTTCGGATACCTTAACTCCGGTAATGAGTTTAACATTTTCCTACATAAGGCCATGCCCGACCTGGGTGCGAGGGGTAACCTGGCTTATGTAGATGATGTCCTCATCAAAAGTTCATCTGTGGAGGAACACATAGCGGAGATCCGTTATGTTCTGACCCAGTTGAGAGCCGCCGGAGCAAAACTTTCCTTTCAGAAAGCACAGTGGTGTAGAACCCGTGTTAATTTCTTGGGGCATGAGATTACTTCTCAGGGTCTCTGTCCCCAGGAAAAGAAAGTGGAAGCACTTCAGAAACTGAAAGACCCCACAACTCTGCGGGAACTAAGGAGCCTCCTTGGACTGACTAATTACAGCAGAAAGTTCATTGAGGGCTACGCAGAGATCACCAGACCCCTGATTCATCTCCTGAAGGGGGGGGTCAAGTGGGAATGGGGTCCAGAACAAGCCGAGGCAGTAAAACAACTCAAAAGAAGCCTCTCACAAGCGCCTTGCCTAGCTTACCCTGTCAGAAACAAGGAGTTCTTCCTGGAGACGGGGTTCTCTAATACGTGCTTGACAGCAGTATTATACCAAAAGCATGACAAGGTCAATAAAGTAATCTCCTATGCGAGCAAAACTTTATCCTCTGTGGAGGAAAAATTCAACGATTGTGAGAAGGCACTCCTGGCAACGGTGTGGGCATTGAAGAATTACCGCCCATTTATCCAGGGGGAACACATCATAGTGGAGACTCCACACCAGCCTCTGCAATATCTCCAAAGTGATAGAATCCGGGCCGGAAATGTGAGTAATTCCCGAATTACTTCCTGGATTCTGTCAATGCAAGGCTTTCCTGTGGAGGTCAGATATGGCCAAAACAAGAAGAGTCCCCTCGCGCAAGGTCTGGCTGACTTGCATTATTGGGCCAGAGAAAACTGTCTCGAGGACGAAAGTCTAAAAATCAAGGACAACACGGAGGCATACCTTGATTCCCCACACAAAGTCTTTGAAGAAGACAAGTGTGAGGGAATGCCCACTGTCTATGTGGATGGATGCTCTTACCATGTTGACAACAACGGGGAGAAAGGACTGGTGGCCGGCGTAGGGAATGCATGGGTGAATGAGTCCCCAGAACCCTCCGCTGGATACAAAATTGGTCCCCGAAGTAGTCAGGTGGCAGAATTGATGGCTGTGCATCAGGCCATCCTCACTGCTGTCCAGCATCAACTCCACGAACTGGTCATAATCACAGATTCGGATTATGTATGGAACGGGTTTGTGGAGCACCTGGTTAATTGGAAAACCAGAGGCATGTTATGTGCTAACAACAAACCCTTGAAACATGGGAAGTTGATCCAAAACATTGATGATCTGGTCACCTCGAATGAGATGACCATCTATTGGAAAAAGATCATGGGTCATTCCAAAGTAGAGGGACCAGACAAAACTGGAAATGACTTAGCTGATCAGCTGGCCAAAACCGGGGCCATCCAAGGGGATCTAATTGAGATTGAGTCCCTGTTGGGGGAAATCCAGGTCACTGCTATCACTAGGTCCCAGACAAATGCTCACAACGACCTTTCAATTGCACAATGGAGTAAGGAGACCCCTGATGCTGATTTGATTACCGCTCAGAAGGGGGATCCAATAATTGGTAAATTTTACCAGCACCTTGAGGACCCTGAGAACTTTCCCCTGACGGACACCGATTACATTGGGAAAGAGGACCTAAGAGTGTTGATGAAATGTCCAAAAATGTTCCGAATCCAAGACGGTTTGCTGGTAAGGAAATCCAAAGCTGGCCACGATCAGTGGGTGGTTCCTACCTCATTCCGAAGCCTGATGTTAAGTCACGCCCATGATGCGGCCACCGCCCGTCATAGGGGGTTTCACACAACATTGGAAATCTTAAGAGAGGTTGCATACTGGCCACACATGGGGCAGGACCTCGACCAATACTTGAAGGGGTGTCTTGTGTGTGCACAATTTCAGCCATCATCCCTCACGCACCGAGCGCCTCTCCAAAAGCGGGGGATGACACTGCCATGGTCAGATTTACAAATCGACTTTGTAGGCCCCGTGATTCGCTCTGCTAGGGGAAATAAGTACATGTTGACTGTGACATGCTTGTTTACCAAGTGGGTGGAATGTCTCCCAGCCCCAAATTGCAAGCCAGAAACTGCAGCTGCCCTGATGATTAACCACATCTTTTCCCGTTTCGGTCTACCTCAAAGGATTGAGTCAGACAGAGGTAGCCACTTCACCAGTGAAGTGATGACAAAGATGTGGGAGATACTGGGGGTCAAAAGGAAGTTACATATTGCTTACAGGCCAGCTTCTTCTGGGGCAGTAGAGAGATATAACCGAACCATTGTGAGCATATTAAAGAAGTTTGTGGCAGATTCTGGGCCAAGTTGGGATATCCGATTACCTCTGGTCCTAATGGCCATCAGATCTACCCCTTCATCTGCAACCAAAATGTCACCATTTGAGTTGATGACTGGGCGCAAGATGGTGCTTCCTCAGCATTTGCTCTACAGGACCCAAGAGCAGACACTAATAAATGCCTCCACAACTCACGAGTATGTGGAGAATTTAAGGAAACACCTTCAACATGCTTTTGCTTATGCTCAGCGGAATCTAGAAAGATCAGCTGATAGCATGAAGACCCACTATGACCTGAAGACTTCCAGGAAGGAATATCAGGTGGGGGACCGGGTCTATCTATACAATTTCCAAAGGAACCAGGCCAAACAGCGAAAATTTTTGCCTACATGGAAGGGACCCTTTGAGATTATAGACAAAATCTCCCGTGTGGCCTACAAGATCCGCATCCCCAAAGGCGGTTTGGCAGAGGGGGAAGACAAGTGGGTCCACATTAACCAGTTGAAGTGTTGCCATCCCAGGCACACTCTGCAACAACTGGAGGAATCCTCTGGAATCCTAGAGGGTACTGTCTCAGATTAATTCAGTTTTAACTTAAAATATCCGACATATCGCCTATCAAATTCTGAGTTTCTCAATGTGGGTGTTTTTGTTTTTGAATGCAAAAAGAAATGTGCATGTTCATATGTTTTGACTATAAATGTATATGCCACCCTACTATATCAATGGTGGGGGAGAAATGTCCATGAATAGGTATTGCCGCTCTCCCTTTGTCGTCCTAGGAGAAAGAAAACCTGTAGACTGGCCAAGGAGGACGATCCGGAGACAAGGAGGACGATCCGGAGACCGGGAGAAGAGAATTGTGGGGAACTCATTTTCTTAAATCCCGAAAATGGGTGCAGTATCAGTACTCACCACTATCAGAAAGCCGGCCTTTTAAAACAGCACCAGATTTTTTTATATGTGTAAAACTTAATAGATGAACCCAAAGCATGCCAAAGAAAGACTTACTGAGAGGTGGATCCAATGTAAAGTTATATTCTGAAGTGACTTGAAGGTTTATAACAAGACTGACTGAGCTGAAAACTGAGCTGAAAACGGATTTCAGCCGTTTAAGTAAATTTGGACTGAAAGACACTAAAAATGTAAATGTTTGAAAGAAATGAGTGACCTACTTTTGAGTGTCACATATGTTGCAATTGTTGAAATGCCATAGTTTTGAACTTAGAATCAGCATTCTAGCTGCATATGTAAACATTGTCTTGACTTAAACTGGGTAACAAAAAGTGACATTTTATCTGAAACCTGGCTTAATGAAACTGTATTCTGTCCACCAGCTACCCCCGACAGGAGATGAGACTTGCACAACTGCTGTGCTCCCATGCCTACCTGCCTTTTGCTTCTCCCACCAAAAGGGATATGACACTTCTCTGATTGGATTACCAAGGGACTGCTAGAGGCTAAACATAGGACCCAGGCAGAGGGTTTATGGAAGTGGCCATAAATGGCTTCCTCTTGAACAAAGGGCCTTCCAGGGCCCAGGCAGATGGTTTATTGCAGGGGTAATAAAAATGGCTTCCTCTGGCAGAATCTGGGAGGGGGAGAAACTGGAGACAGAGGCTGAGCTTGAAGAAAGTGGAAAGACTGGTTTCTGTACCATGTGACCTGAAAAGACACACCCCTGTAGCCAGAATATGGTTTTAGAAAAAGATGAATAACTCATAGTACGGACTTGTCATAATTATTTAAATGATACCATAATTCTTGTGATTTTTCTGCCCACATTTTAAGAGGTTTTTAGAACCGGTGGCATGATCTGGGGGCAAACTAGCAGTTAAGAGGGTATTACTTAAAATGTATGCATGTTAAAAGTCTGATACTTCATCAAGTAATGTCCATACTCCTTGCGCACATGTGTATAAATTTGAGTAAGAATCTGATATTGGTAACCTGACCAAAAAGTGAAATATGTTGCCATTTCTGAATGCAAGCTCCCAGGAAGAGCAGATTTGGACAGGGTATACCTCCTGTGATATGTGATGGGTGCATGTAATTTTAAACAAATGTGTACCTGTGCAAATATGTCTTTTGGGTCAAAATTTAGATTGTGTGTAATTTGACAGGGGTGGGTTCTCTGTGCCATAAACAGACCTCATCATGATGACACTTCATTTCATTCCCCCAATCAAGGGGAAGAGGAGGAAGTGGCCAATGACAAGTGGAGAGGGGCTGGCTAGTGATGCTGCTCACACACACCCATTTTCAAAACACATAAAAGCAGACACTCAGGACAGATAGGGACCTTCAATTCCATTTGCTGCAACGCGCTCTGCCGGACCATACCACATCCAGAGATCCAGACTTCAAATCTATCAATATCCAGAACCAGAGGCAGAGCAGAGCTGACCCAGACCACTGTTAGCAGAACCAGAGAGGTGACCCAGATCACTGTGAAGTGCAGAGACCAGACCAGAGTCCAGTCTAAAACCTGACCAGATCCGTGGCGAGGCCCATTCTAATTCAAGAATATAGTGTGAGTACCTAGCAGAACTGTGCAGAACCAATCTCTTAGTTAAAATAATATAATTCAACCTATTTTAATCTAAGTAGAACTGCCTCCTAACTGTCACCTGTCATTTGCAAAGCTGTCACCTGTCATTTTCTAGTTGCTAGCTGTCACTTGTCTTTTTGAACTTTAAAATTTCAAATCTGAAAAACTACCTTTATTTAATCGCTCATAACTCCGTGACCGTTTGTCTTAGAGACTTGCAGTAACTTTCCTCTGAAAGCTTAGAATCTTGGCTTTCCTACGAACTTAGAACCGCATTCCTACCCCCGATACTTTTGCCGCCATCGCGAAAAACGCACTCGTGAATTTGCCGCAATTTGCAAATTTTTCCACGTGTGAAAACAGCAGTTCTTGCTTTCCTTGCTAAAAATTTGTTTGCCTCTTAAGAACCATCCCTGAATCATTGCTAAAGTGAGCCTGGACTAATATTAACTTGATACCACTCACCCTGAACCTCTAGAGGGAATTAAAAGCATTTTAGCATATTTTTCACTTCATTGCCAGCACATATAAAAGCATTTTGGGCCTGTGTTTCCAACTTCTGTAGTCTAAGCTTGCTGGGGTGAACTGAATTACATTTGATTGCATTTTTGAGAACTGTGTGCTTTCCTTCCATTTCCTTGCATTGCATAAAGGGGGGAGTGGATTGCCAGAGAAAAGTGATTACATTGTTTTGTTGAAATCATCTTGAGTATTTTCTGTATTGCATTTTCATTCAACATTGCATCCATCTGAACTTATATAAAGCATTCTCTACCACCTTATTCTTCTGTTCCTATTCACAAGTGTGCTAGTGCCAGACTATCCATTATTGATTACTGCTCATATTAAGTGTCATATTCAATTATTAATTATTATAAAGTGTGATATATATATATCGATTGTTTAAATCATCAAATAAACCTTTTAAACTTGCAAAACAGAACTACTTCTTGGCTCAGTGGGGCCAGGGGGATTCCAAGAGAGGGGTGTTATATAGGGGTAGTCATCCAGAATGCATGAACTGGACATAAAGATATATCAATAAGGGTTTCCATTCAGTATCCCAGACTAGGCATTGACTTAGCTGTAGTGTTGAATTGAATCCTCTTACAGTAGATAAAGTTGGTCCATGCCCGAACGAGGGAGATCAATTGAAAGCTTTGGCTTAAAGCAAGTTTGTCTTGAAGTGAATTAAAATTGGTCTGATCCCGGCAGACAGAGACTGATTGAACAGCTGAGGGAGATTCGGGGTGAACCTTGCAACCTCTGAGAAATTGGATACATGGAAATTCCACAAGCCTTGCATTAAAAGGGATCTGAGCCTGGCTGAGGGGGATCCGAGGTGAATAGTGAATCACCTGAGAAATTGAGTAAAGAACCTTTTATTTGTTTTTCACATCAGGCCTTCTGAGAGAAGAGACTTTGAAAGGCAAAGAGACTTGGGCACAGAAGGCCCTGATGCTAATGTTTGAACTGCACCCTTGTGCTGAAGAAGCCAGAGACTGTGCCAAGTTTGAGTGTGTCACCTTATCCCGTGCTGAAAATATGGTCACGGGAGGCTAACGGCCTGAGTATCCTGACATATAATTTCTTGAACACTTCTCTCTTTTACATAACATTGTTTCCCACACTATTCGTATTTAGAGGTAAGGATTGGCAATAGGTTAATTAGTATAGGCCCTTTTTATTTTGACAAGACACCACTAGGACTGCATTATTACTATTTGATGGCTGCAGCTTGCTCCCATCTTTAGATTTAGAAGGTGATAGGCGTTTTGCAAACCCTTTTTGAAGTTCAATAAATTCTCACTTACCGACATGCACCTGGTTTCTCCACGTCCTCTACCTGGCAATACTACAGGTGTGCATGTTTACATGTTCCCTCTCCCAAGAGGCTGATTAGATTTCCTCACTGGATTGCTGTCTCGATGTCAATGTATGTAGACCTCTAAACCACGTGAGCTGTGGCATTAGCTGGTCCGCTACCCACGAGCAACTAGATACACTTCTTATGATTAGTCCACTGTTTAACTGCACTACTCATTATACACATTTCATCTGAACAACTTGTTCTGCCTTACTGAGCTAACAAGTCTTGTCCAGTCTTCCTGCATGTGTATGTGTTCTCAGCTTTCCTACAAGTCTTGGACCAGCCCTCTCTCATCATAGTCTGAAAAACGACTTCTCTGCTGTTTACAAACCTTCCAGTCCATGATCTACTGGTTGTCTTTCACTTCTCCTGTGCCTGTCCTGGGACCCTTCAGAGATGAGAAGCATTGTAACACACCATCAGTATGGCGGCGGCTGCTGCAGGTGGTACCAAATCCACAACCTTGGTGCAGACCCTGTAAACCTTGCAAGACAAGTTGAAGGCCCTAACAACGACCAACCATTTCAATGCCATGCAGGCACAACAACATCAAGCACCCGTGGGAAAGTGACATGGTAGTTCATCCATTCTACCCCTGCTGGGTACTAGCAGCACATGAGATACCATTACATGTCAGTATTCCCCTTAATAGTAATTTGGCATTGGCCTGACAAGGCCTAGTAGAAGATAGTGCTAGAATATAGTGTCTTCACCCAAAAAAGCAATTAATGTGCTATGCACCCAAAGAGCAGTTCGCCATGGTATATTTAGAATAGCAAGAAGCACTCAAATTGCTTTAGGTTCTTAAAGGCCTATAATAGCCTAATTTTCAAAACAGCAATGTGAAATGCATTTGTATGTGTTGCCTTTCATGTAACCATATAGCAAATTGCTAAGCATTTTGAACAGCCCATTCATGGAAGCATGCATGTACACGTGTCTAAATAGGTACATTTGAGCAAACAGCAGGTCAGTACAAGAGCCAATTCAAATGCATTCAGACAGACTGCAAGGCCATGACAGCAAATCCATTTCATTCTCCACAATAAAGGAATAGATGGCAGTCTTAAGATCACACATGACAACAAGACCGCCTTGACTTTCAGGTCTAGAACTGAGAATATGGTGAGATGCTCAGATTGATGAGCTAGAACTCATAAAACGCGATGCTTAAGAGCACCATGCCCCCAAGAATCGACGTACTAAAGATTGATAACGTAGCCAGACCCTGAAAGCCCCTTGCGAGGAACTGATATTTCAGCCACTTTCTAGAGAGGGGTGTGCTTTTAGATTTGTTTGCCTACATCAAGCAATTATAAAGGTTAAAAATATCAGATGAATAGGGTCTGTCCATCAACTGTCAGAACCTTCTGATGGTAAGGGGATGTCCAGATGTCCATGCTAAAAACCTATGAATACACTACATGTGCCTATACAGGGGCTGGTTGGCTGGCTGACTGGCTGAAGACTGGGCTATGCTGAAATCCTGTCAGCACCTTTCAGTCCTTTATATTGCAACAGGGATTGCTTGCCTAAGCAATGTGCATTAATACTGGTCTATGATTTTATGCTTTTTTGATTTGAAACAGTGAAAAGAATTATGCGTTTCATTATATCTTGAGATGTGCTTAGCATTTTACGATGACATATTGATATATGTGTTTGACTTCGTTTGACAAAAATGTGTTGCCTTGAATTGAGCAGTATATTTGAATATTAATTGTCTCTAATATTGGACAGGGCTTTAAGTCTTAGTCAAGATGGATTGGGATTTATGCCATACCCATATGGGGTTGGAAAGAGCTTTATGTCTTTGACATGTAATGGTTATAGATGTATTTTTTATTGATTATCAAACAATTGTGTTCGATTTTTATGTGATTGTAGCAAGAACTCTTGATGGTTTTAAAAGATTAAATATTGTGTCAACCTAGTCCACATTTATGAGGGTATCAGGATATGCTGCTTTTAGGGCAGCCCACACTTTAACTTGACAATCCTTAAAATGCACCTGTCATGGTTGTCATCACCCTCTGGATACCCTGCTCTTTTCCAAATAGCATTCGCTTCGTCTCCTAATAATGCAGCAAACAAACTTTTCATGTCTCCTATCGTCCTATCGCTAGTGTAATGCCAGCTGTCTGCTTTTCAAGTGCATATATCCATTTGCCTGCTCACGCAACGAGCAATGTCAGTGCCTTAATCAAATTGTTTCTATGCATGCGTGGCCAGGGCACGTACTGTGCTCTGCCAGTTTCTTTACCTAACAATGGAAACTGTGTTCCCACCTGCTTAGCTGGTCATTTTTTCCCCACTCGCTTCCCCTTCTCCACCGACATGCGACTTGGTCATGCTCTCAGTCTTGGACACCACAAACGTTCTACTCTCGGTTTCATCTAAGGCAGTATCTCATCTTCTGCTCCTCATCTGTGCCCGATTCCTCCTCTGTGGCTCCTGCATCAATGTGCATGGCCTTAATTGCAGTGCTATCAAACATAATTAAAATAACACCCGCTCTTCATTCATCAGTGTCTATTGGCGCTCTTTGCCCGTCTTCCCTTTCTTGCTTTATTCATGCTAACTTTGCCGCTGTACTTTGCAACGCTGTTTCTAAATCCCTTTGTGCCCTGTTCTCTGTTTCCATGACTAATGGGTTGCGAGTGGTATCTGCTGCTGGGGGCTGTGAGACATGTTCATAGGTTGGTGAGGCCCTCTGTCGCTGGGCTGAATAGGGCACATAGTTGGGATTAGTGCAACCTGTGGCTACTTGCAGTGGGTAACACCCCTGTGGGGGGGGTGGGGCTGTTGGGGTTGTGGGTGTATAACAGGACACAGGGGCTACACTTGGTGCAGGAGTGCCAAGAGGCCACGGACAGTTGGAGCTCTGCCATGTGCGTGGTGCCGCTGCTGGCCTCCGCTGCCTTGAGAGCGACCCCTGTATGCTTCTTAAGAGGAGGAGCATGAGGGCTGTTGGTACAGTGTATTATAGCCTTTGGAGGATCTTCCTGGTTTTCCTCTGAAAGAGCGAATGGATGACAGCTGTCGCTTCTGCAAAGTTTCCAAGGAGCATGCCATCTCCTTGTTGGTCTTTGTCACTTGTAAAGACTTGTCGATCGCCTTTCCGAAGAGGTTCTCCCTGTCGAATGGCATATTCAGTACGTTCATCTGAACATCCGGGCAGAAGTGAGTTGCTTTCACCCAATCTTGATGTCCACAGCCACCGTGATGGCCTGATTTGAGGCCACCCCCCCTTCCTGAAAGAGTTCCACTGCCTCGACTTTCTTGTCTTCGGGCAGAATAGGACCCAACTTGAACTATAGTTCCGGGTCATATTGGGACAAGATGGCTAGGGCGTTAGCTGCCATGATGGTAGAGGCTACCGTATAAATTATTCTCTTGCCCAATGCATCCAGCTTCTTCCCCTCCTGGTCCGGAGGTACCATGACTGTTGATGACGCGTTTGCTGAGTGCTACCTGGCTGCTGGTGAGACCACTAAGTATGGCGAGGGCTGAGACCTTAAGCACCGGGGGGATGAATCTGGCACCCTGTACTTTTTCTCCAGCCTGTCCTGCTTGGTCGGAGCTGTACTCAGGTTTTTTATTAGCACCAGGACTTTCTCCCAGACGTCACCCAGGAAGGGAACAGATTGTCTTTCTTCTTGACTTGCGCCGTTGGTATAGGCAGGATTCTTTCTTGGTCTCCACGGGGTTTAACTGAAACAGTTCTGAGGTCCTTGATATGACAGAATGGAAGGATCCAACTTCGTCTGCTGGGGAGGCCCTATGGGGCTTGTACACATGCAGCATCTCCCCATTGGCACGATGGAGTCGTCATCCTCGTCGGTGAACGAGGTAGCTGTGTCCGTGCCTGTGTGTGGATTCAGAGCTCTGGGTGGGGTCTTTTTGCAACAAGGTTGTGGTGGTGGTGGAGGAGTCAGATGATGGTGAGGACCAGCACTCCTTTGGCCTTCCTCTTTCACGGGGCGAGTTTAGCATCAGAGGCCCCTGCATGTCCTGTGAAGGCATCCTCTGCTTGATTTTGGTGATCAGTGTGTGCAGGGTTGTTAGAATATCCAGCAACAGCTCCCTAGGTCTAGGGGTGGACGGAGCCAGCGGAGTAGGTTCTGGGCTGACATACCTCCTCTTGTGAGCAGGAGCCCCCCATGATCCGTGTAGGAATTGTCCTGCAGATCTTCATCCTTGTTGGTACTCAAGTAGATCTGCTCCAGTCTGTCTGGGACCATCTACCCGGAGAGCTACACCAGAGGGACCGTCTCTCTCTCTCTCCTTCTCAGGAGGCTACTGGGTCTGTGCAGTGGCCGGGTCCTTCCCTGACCCCGGAGTGGCCGCCGCCTTTGTCGCTGCTTCTGCAGCCGTATCTCGCCTCTGGGGTAAGGACACCTATGGAGTGGCCGCCACCTCCTTTGTAGACCCACCCTCCTTCAGCGCTATTGCATTGGTCATCATTGATTTTGTCGACAATGAGCTTGTTGGTGCCTTTCTCGATGGTGCCGTCGTCGACTCCGTTGACATGGAATGCTGCAAGGTCTATGCCAGCTTCACAGAGTCCTCTCAGGACTTGTCCTTCATTTGCTTATCTGCAGACACACAGAGTTTTGCCGGGTTTGGGGACTTACTCTTTGAAGCGGACCCTTTCAATGGTAGGCTCACAGAAGAGGCCGATGGTGACGGTGATCGTCTTTTGCCTGCCTCGGGCCCGTATCAGCGGAGAACCCATCAGCGCTAGCGGTCGCAGAGCTTGGCCTTCTCTTGGACACCCATGAGCGGGGTGTCCTCAAAGGATCTCGACCTCCTCACGGAGGGAGTTCACTCCTCGGACCGGCCGGTTCAAGATGAGGCTTGACTCTGCTCTGTGGCTGAGTCAGTGGCCTTACTCGACTTGAGCCACACTGACAGCATGCTGTAGCAGTCTTTTTTGGTTTTCTTTGAGAAACCACTGCACACCTCGCATTCCTCCTCATCATATTCCAGATGCAGGCAATACAAGAATTTACGATGACAATCTTCCACAAAGACGTTCCTTAATCCACACTTCGCGCAGAGTTTGTAGAGGCTTCGACTTTCCTTCTTCTCTCGACTCATGGTTGAAAGGCGTGAATTAGGCCCAATGCCAGGCATTTTCAAAACTTTGGTGACAATCCAACAGTGGATGAAGATCTTTGCCGGTAGAGGATCCCCGCAACCAGCCTCCTCTTTTGTCGAATCTAATTAAGCAAAAATTGGTCAAAAAACGAACTATTTTGGATGAAAAAACAAATAAACACAAAAATAGCTCAGAGAGCAACTTGAGGACTCCCAACACTGAAGCGTGCAGCACAAATCTGAAGATGGCCACCAGGAGTGGAGCTTAGGGAGAGGACTGTCATTGGATGGGGACGTATGACACAGAGCACAGTGATTGGTTTAAAGGAGAAATACAGTTTTAAAGTGAAAGTGAAACTGTTTTTTCTTTTACCGAGGATTCCCAGCCTGAGGCCGGGGAATATTCATGAGCATGTCAATCCATGCCAGACCCCATGCTGGAGAATGTGTAGTTAGAATGAAAGTAGCAATGTTTCTTTATTACTCATTTCTAATAATAAACAGAGTTACTCTCCTGTTTAGTGTAAAAGCATTCATTGAGTGTTCATTATTGAGAATTAAGTCAGAAGCATAAGAGCACATGTATTAAGTGTGGGGCAACTATTCGAAGTACTGTATATTGACATACTGTGTATGGTGCATGTTTTGATACAAAAGGAGTTAGTAGAAGGTGTGAAGCAAGTGGACCATCAATAAAATATGACATTAGTAAATCAGTCCTGTGTGGATGGATGAGTGTGGATATCCACTGTAGGGGTTCTTTGCCCACACTGTCTTCTGATGCACAGTGACAAGTATATGCTTTTTCTCTACCTCTGTTCCTACCACAGCTCCTACTGGGGCAGGAGGTCTAGGACACTCCCTTTGGGCTCTGTGAGGTAGAGGTGATCACAATGACATCACTTTGAAACACATCTTTTGATTAGTGCACTATTTCACTGAACTCCTCGTTTCACCTATTGCTCATTAGCGGCTTTCCCTACCTACTGAAGCTTGGGAGTGTTGTCTAGTCTTCCTGCATGTCCCCAATACTTTTAAGCCTTTCTGCAAGTCTGTGGCCAGCCTCTCTCTTCCTGGGCTGAACCACTGTTTTTCTGTGACTTACATGCCTCTACTGGTTGCCCTTCTCTGCTCCTGTCCCTGTCTTGGAACCTAGCACCTTCTACTGCCTTTGGAAGGACTGAGATGGCTTCTTTGTAGTTTGTGTCCATTGCTTGTTTCCAATAATCTCACAACTATTCCATAATATATTCTTTGGCAAGGTGTCAATTTCAGATTTGTGTAAATCTGTTCTTTGGCACTGCTTTACCCAAGTACTAATGAGTATTATGAGAGAGAAGGGTGAATAGGTAACGTGTACATTAAAACCCATAATCTTAATTGAACTCAGACCTTAAATTAAGTTTTGGCTCAATTGATGCACACACAGTCTTGTTTTTACAACTGTGCAGAGGACTCCCACTTGTATTTTGATAATGGCCAAAGGCGATGTTAGTCAAGCAATGTGCCCTATGAGGTGGCCCACAACTGTTGGATGTCAGAATTATTTACCGTAGTCATCCTGAGGATACAGCAAACTTCCCAGCATGCAATGTGGAGGTCTCTTCATAAAAGTGATGATGCAACTTATTGCCTTCTGTCTCCCTTGAGCTTGTAATTTCCAATAGAATATATATCTTCTTAGTAGTATATATTCCCGTTATGGTGAACAAAGCTGGCTCCACACTGTCCCGCTCTCTGCTTTGGTCTTCTGCGCTTGACCAGCCACCAATAACCACTGATTGGGATCAATCACCACAGCAAAGGTCCACTACCAATATGATGTCTCTCTTCCCTCTTTACAGTTAATGGACTATCCATATCTCTATGCACGGGAAATGAGTTGCCACGCCCTCTGTTTTCGAATGGACCACCTTCATAGTAAGGAAACAGTCTCGTTAACTGCGATTGACTCTGATTTCGTCCCAGAAACATCAACTGGCTGTCCAAGCTCCGGCTGCGTACAGTTCTGCCTTTTAATGTACAGCCTCTGTATAATGGTTTTTCTCTCCCTCTTATTCACTGCTCCTCTACATAATTTATCAAAAAACCTCTAAAGTATTGGGATTCTACAGAGGGATTAGTGGTAGGCATTTGCAGGTCAAGTAGGATACCAAATACTTACAGTTTTCATACAGCATACACACCACCTGCGTGGTGGCCTGCATGACTTCCAAAAAGCCTATTGTCAAAATGCTCCAATCCTGCCTAGCAACTGCGCAAATGAGGTTAACAGCATAACTGTCAGTGTCTGCTGCATGGTCGCTGCTCTTTGCTATGCACCGCCATTCACGCAGTCACTCAAAATCCCTATTGTGGTCGATTTACAGAATCAACCACTTTCTGTGAACTTTTTTGCCAGTCAGGCCACCTTTCCCAAATAGAATTGTGACAGATTACCATCTGCAAAGCTGTAAAACCACTGAATTCTCTACAATACATTGATGCAGGTATTTCTGTTTCTAAAAGGGAAGCCTGATAAGCAGACCCTCCTTTCAAAATGCTCCATGCCAAAATTATAATGCACTCGGGTACCTTTCTGTAATCAATCGACTGACATTTACATCGTCAGTTCTACCGTGCAACAGAACAGGTTCAAAGGCCACCCGTGCATTCCTGATAGGTGCTACGACACACATTCCGAGCAGGCAGAGGTAGCCTTTCACCTGTCTGCACCTCTGCAGTAAATGCTGGTGGATGTGTGATATAGACAGTCTGGTGGCATGCAAATCTGCAAATATAAGCATTGTCTGGTTTTGCATGGTGACTACTAGAATCATACAATATATTAGCCACGTCAATTTGATATTGCACCAGTGACAGCTCTGTAAGCGGGGCTTAACCATGAAATGATGGGTGTAGATTGGTTACTAGACAGTTGTCTCCACAGCTGTTACCTGGACAAATAGCCATGATGCTGATTCCTTTGGTGATCCAGCAAGAAGGGCAACGCCTTACCACAGGGCATAGAAAATTCCTGCGAAAGGTTTACTCGGATGCTGCTTCAGAGCTAGCCATTGCATAACAAAGCAGACTCACACCAGCATGTTGATCACTGGCATGCCTTTGTAGTCAGCAGACACGGGAGGGTGGTGGGTTGGAGTAGCCAGGCTGGGAAGGTAGGCCTGGGGAAGTGTCTCGCCATTTTGCCTTCTTTTAGGGTTCTCTTCTCTTTCCTGTCCCTCCATTTTGTGTAAGTAAGGTGCTCTGGGTGTGATGTCATAAAGTATAAAACACTTTTTACAACAACAGGGACTGGACCCCTTACAGCAGACTTGCTTTGGACTAATCCCCAGTGGCGTTTTCCATTTAAAAAGAGAGGAGTTGCCCCTCATTCTTTTAATGCATCGCTGCACTTTCACAAGGACAAGAAGAATTCATCTGGTCCTTTGGTGGGGATACATTCTGTCCCAAAGTCCTCTGCTAGGGAGGTGAAGAAAGAAGGCATCCGAGGCAGGGGAGAGCTCTGCCCCCTACACATCCCCAGAGAACAGTGGGGGTGACTGCAGAACTAAGGAATTGCCCCTTGTCTTCCAGATTGCATCTCCAAACCACTTTGACACTGGTTTGCATACCTTTGACACTGTCCAATCTTCTGCATGGGAAACACCCTAATGAACCAGTACCTGAGCGGTCAGCTGCCCCTGCATCTCTGAGTTTGATGAGGCTGAAGCTCTGCTGTCTGCATCTGGGACCTGCCGATTCTTCTCTCATCCCCAACTTGACACCGCTGCCTGGTCTTTGAGCTCCAAGGCAACACTGCTGCAGTACCCTGACGCTGTGTTGGGCCACTGAAGCCCACTCACTGCCAAAGGCAAGTCTCCACTTCATTGTCCGGAGGTCACTGAGTCTTCCAGCACTGCTGACCTGGCACTGCCTGCCATTTCCACAATCTTCTACCAACAAGCAGAAGCTACTACCGAACTGCAGCGCATCACTGGGATCTGTCATCGCTGCTCCATAACTTGACCCAGGCCTCATGCCGAATGTGCCCAGCAACTGGTTCGACACCGAAAAGCATGGCTGAATGCTGTTGAGTGGCAAAGACAAATAAATAAAGTATTCTGAAGAGGCCCTCTCCCACAGTACACTTCTGGGACCAAAGTGGTGTTTAAGACCTGCTTCTCTGCCTTTTTCTTGCAAAACACCTTTCAGAACATTGACTTTGGCATTGCTAGCTGGGTGCCTGAAAACCCCTGCTCATCTAACTAGGGATCTATTCTACAACCGCTTGCATTTTCTGTATTTCTTTACAGAGGTGAGTTTTTGCTGGTGTTTTTAGACAGTTATTTGCCTTTCATTATTTAAAATGTCTATACTTTAAATATGTTTGAGTGAGTGGACATTCCTTTATTTTGGAGGCCTTGTAATATTGCTGTTTGGGTTTCTACTGTTATTAGCTCATACCCCTCCCGAAAATATAGCCTTCCCTCTGCCTGCGCTACTACACAAGTTGAAGGAGGTATACATTTAGTGCTGCGCCTGCTTCATCTCTATCACTGGAATCACTCCGGGTTTAGTAGGAGTGTGGGGCTGAGAAGGCTGTTTAGCTACTAATTAGCAATGTACTCCTGCAGAGCAGTAATCTTGTTGTCATATGCATCCTGTTGGGGAATAGCACATGCATTTTCCCACATGCTGAAGATGGGGCAGTAGTGCCGGTGGCATGACGATAAAGATAATACAGGGGGGACAGGGGAGTGGCTGAGGGTACAGGGTGAGCTTTGTTTGACACCTGGGAGATTGAGGGGGAGTCACAGGAGGAATTAGAGCATGGCTTGGAGGGAGACTAGGGGATGCAGCGGTGTCCCCCACAGGAGATGAGGGAGATGGAGAGTGAGGGTGGTGGGAGGGGAGAGTTGTGGGTATATACTCCACATTAGATCAGGAAAGAGAAGGAGAATGTGGACCAACCAATGTCTTGTCACAGAGGGAAAGCTGGCTCCGTGAACAAGGTCTTCGGCAAACCCAGAATGTGACATGACATAATTGAACCGTGTTGGGATGCACGTACAGCATCCCACCCAGGCAAAAAAGTTCAGGCAGAGAAAAACCTATTAAAGCGTACCTTTGTGGGAGTAGACTGAGGTTTGTGCAGCAGAAGGCGCATGTATTGTTTTTTAGTTAGGTTTGACACATATTAGATACTCACCTATAGCTACACAGAAAGAGCAACAAACGTATTAATGTTGTGGCTACAGAGGTTATAGATAGGACAGTATTATAGGCCCTGTGTTTAGTTGTTGTATTCTATGTTATGGTCTGTAGTGAGCTGCACAGAAAAAGCTGAAACAAGCAGAAGATGGAGTTAGAAAGGTACTGTGGTAGAAGCGAGGGTGGTGTGTTAACATGGCAGAAGTTTGTTTGTGCATTTTAATAGCGCTACGAACCCTCAGGCATCTGAGCGCTGCTTATTTCCCACGTTGTGTAGTGCTCATTTATCAACCTCAGAAGGATGAAAGACTGAGTTTGGCCCTGTCAGGATTCGAACCTGCGTCGGCAGGCTCTGCACGGATGTCAAAGCCAAGCGCTCTACTCGCTGTGCTATCTGACCGGCTAAGTGTCGCCATATTGGGTTTTAAGGGCTAGTAATCCATGAACGCAATAGATTTCAGGCCCTGATGTGGAGCTACGGTTCTGTTTAATTCAGTCCCAAAAACAATGTCCTTTTCTGTTCCCCAGGAGAGAGTTTGAGGTCAGAGGCACCCACGGTGCACAGATAAACGCTAAGTGTATCCAGCTGCAGGGCCTGAATGTGGTGGGAATGGAATGTTTATTGTTGGGAGAGCAGGAAGGGATGCACCCATTGAAGGACAAATTCATGAGAATAGGTCATAAGGTTTTGTGATGCCAATGGGCAAGGAGATTTAGAACGCTACTGCCCTCACCCATGGGCGGTCATCCCAATTGTAATTACGAGCACACGTATAACCGAAAACAAATAAATCCCTGAAATTCAGACTCAAGAACGCTGCCCCATTCACATCATAACCCAGGCACCTGGGGGTGAATGAGATAAGAGGAGTGCCATGTCTGGACCGTTCTGTGATTTGGATAGACGGAGCAGAGCTGATGGCAATACATTTAGTACAAGGTCAGGGGTGCAGCTAGTGTGCGCCGTGGCGTCTGTTATAATGAGAATGCCTATTGCCTTATCAAAGCAGAGTTGGCCTCGCCAGATAACTTTGATCGCGCCCGTATCAGAGGGGTGCACATTACGTGACTGTCTCGATTTATTAATATGTTAATAAGTTCAAACATCTAATCCCATACATGGATTTAATAGCGACGATGTAGTGCTCCACGTGTCTAGGGTAATGGGTGGCCAACCGACTATAGGGGGGTATTAGCATGTTGTACAGGCGGTAGGCATTGAGGGTGGTGGGATAACATTGTAACTTGTGCATTCAGATTTTGCGTTTTCCGCTATACAACCTGTAACTGCTTGGGAAGTGACGAGCTCCGTGTCATTCCGGCTCTATGGGACTGTCCAAGTCCTTTTTGCATGTAATAAACCTGGTTTTCCCTGGCTAAGAGGTGCGATTATTTGGTCTTTTGGATTATTTTTACCGTTTGGTTTTTGGGTTGCCCTCCTCTTTACTACCGCAGCATCAAGACACCATAATATGTGCGTTTTTGTAAGGAAGAGGCACCCAAAAGCCACTTGACCTAAGTCAGCATTGATCCATGATGCAGCCTTGATGGGCGAATCCATACTCAACAAGAACTGTGATGAAAATCAATAGGGCTCTGTGCAATGAAGAAGCGTGAGAACAAGAGTAATAACTCAAATACATTCATTGGACAATGAAGGCTGTTTAAGACCAGGAATACAGAAAGAAAAGGCAGTGCAAGCACGTGTCAGATTCATGAGGCGGTTTAGTTTAGTTTCTTTATTTATAATGCGCGCTGAACCCTGAGGTAACTGGGCGCCAGAGACTTAGACAAGAACAACAGGTTACTTGTAGTTACATATTATGCAGGCAAAGAGTACCAGTGTTAAGTGCAAGTGACCAGGTCACATGATGGTCGCAAAGAAGGTACATGAAGACATACAATACTGTTGAGATACAGAGAACGGTCAGACACGTACGCATTTCTTGCTAGCAAGCCAGGAATTTGTTTTCGTTAGTTCTTGCTCGCAAGCCAGGAATTTGTTTTCGATTTAAAGGTCCAAAACGTCTGTTCAGATCTTAGGGTCTTCCGTTCTAATCTCAGGTATTTCAGCTTATGTTGCTGTATCTGTTTAAAACTACTCTGACTTGCAAGCAGATATATATGTGTTCGATTCTGAAAAGTGGGTCCAATTTACGCGTGTGACCAAAGCCTTGCCATGCCTTTTCGGACTATGACCAAGTGAGGGCCAATGCATTCTTACTTGAAAACGCCTCCTATCGCCAAAGAGAGATAACATTACCTGCCACACACCCCCTCTGAAAAAGTCTGTGGAAATTCATCTTCCCGACAACTGTGCTGCTTAAAACGTGAATCGAAATCACTCACAATGAGTGACACTTGCCATGTACGCCATCTGCTTCGCGGGCACAAGCCTGCCATACATTTCAGACGTGTTCGCTTTTCGCTGCTGAACTTTCTACCCATGGATGTAAAATAAAGATATATTTGGCCAGTGAAGTGAAGTAGCACTTTAAGCGGCATTGTGTATTTTATTCACCTGTACAACCCAAATATTATTTCCTCCAAAAAGTCGCATTTTTAGACAACTCGATGATACGTCTCATCTTTGTGAAGCTTTTCCGTGACTGGAACATAAACCAGAGCCTGACACCCGAGAGCTGGTGACTGTGGCCTCCCAGTCTATGCCTTGAAGGCCCCTTGCGGGCCTTGGCCTCCTCGACAAGTTGCGTCCTGAACAACCGCGAAAGCGAGTATCCTGAGAGACTTCACCTGTGTTTGCTTCTGCTTGGCTAAACTTGTTTAAAAGGTGCATACGTATATGTATTATAAAAGCGGCTCTCCAGAAAATAAAAATCAAACGCATCAATCATTTCATTTTAGAAGCCCTGCATGGAGTGCAAATATTTGCTGCCTAACTTTGTCTGTCATCTGGGGATTATGGCTCCCTTCAGAATGTGCTTCAGGCACGCAGCATTCCATACATTACAGTGCTCGGTTGGGAGTCAACCCGTGCCCATGGTAGATATGTTACCCGTGTGTTTATTGTAGGAGAAGCTACGCTTGCCCTACAGCTGTGTAATCTACATTTACCTTTAGTACGTAAAAATAGACGGCGTCACACTTAGTATTTTTCCATGTGCATTGTTGTTGCCCTGTGTAATGTTAGGTTCTGAGGCTTTTATACTCAAGGCGGATAATCAACAAAATTGGTGGCAATGAAGCATTCATACATAGTGCATTCATTCATGCGTAGCTAGTTACTTAGCTCATCAACTTCATGGCTCTTGAGACGTGTATGGAACATGCAGACACAGGTTCGAATCCTGGTAGATCGGACTCCGCCCATCATCCTTCCTACGTTGATAAACTAGGTACCATTGCACTAGGTAACAAAGGCACATTTTATCACACCGCTTAGATGCACTATAGCTAGTGCTTGCATTGACAAATACGTTCTCTCTGCACCCACCACTGGTGAGGAAGAGGTGTGAGCACCGAGGGCAGGGCAAAGGGTGGAGTCATGGAAGTCAAGTAATAGGGCGTCAGGGAAGGTGGCCCCAAATTCACTGATTCTGAAAATATATCTAAATAATATCTGGAAACCCGTGAAGCCAAAGAGTGCATTCTTGTAGTTTGTGAACCACACCATAAATGGAAGACTTCACTTCCCAGAAAGTGAGCCTAAGCATCCTTCTCTTGGTTTATTGAGTGTAAAGCTAACAGACATACAAAAAATAAAAATAAATGTGACGAGTTCACATGCTGACACTCATTAACACAGCGCACATCTTGTTAGAAATCACTAACTACAGTCGTACATTCATTGAGAATTCTGCATCACCACTCAGCCTATGGTCCTTTTATTGATGGCAGGGACTCACAGAGGCTATGGATCAATTGAACAGAAAAAGCCTTTGCAAACTCCCTGCCTAGATTATCCCATTAAAAAAAGAGTTCCTAGAAACAGGATTTCTTTGGCCTCTATATAACTGCAGTCTTGTCTTAGAGGCATGAACAGGTTAATAATATAACATCATGTGCAAGTGATTATCAACTGTCAAAGTAAAAGGTACAGAGTGTGAAAAATCACTCCAAAAATGGCCTGGGCGTTGACAAACTACCTTTGTTGATCTATGGGGAACACGTTATAGAAGACACCCCCTACCAGCTTCTGCAATATATGTAGAATGAGAGGATATGGACTGGGAATCTTTCTAATTCAAGGTTCATTCAATGGAGTCTTCTGTCGGGGGGAAATTCTGCCGGGGTCGGCCGGGCCGTCCGCAGACCTCCGGGCAGGGAGGCCCCAACTCTTCCCGTATATCCCAAAACCAACAGAGTATGAGACACACGCAAGAAGCAAGGTGGTTCTGCTGTTTATTAAACAAAACGGCAGGGATGGCTCAAGGATCGTACGCGTCCGTCCTGACACACACACAATCGTGGGGCTCGCAGGCCCTTTTTACCTTAGTATGACACGCTACTTGCGTCACCTTGGAAAGTTAGCAAAAAACCTATCTCCACTCTGGATTGGTTGCTCGAGTGGTAGGGTTAGTATAGCATACATATAGAGAACGGTGTTAGTGGTTGAGGGTCAGTCAGGTGATATACTTGGGTTGTCCCTTCAATTTGATACATGAAAATTGTTACATGAAGACCCCTGAGGATTGGTCAATGTTAATGGCGTCAGTGGTAAGAGCCCCATGTTCTGATTGGTTCGCTCGCGAGCCTCCCAGTCTGGGACCATCGCTGTTCCCAGCTCGCGGTGCACCTGTCATTCGCAACAATGTTTCACTGTGGGTAGGTGCAGACAATGTGAGGATTTATTCATATGCTGGAAGGCCGACTACTCCCACTGTCGCAGATGTCCATTGAGTCTTTTAATTGTATCTGCCTGTGTCTTAAAACGTGGGATCCAGGCGTCTCCTTCCTCCTGGGCTTGGCATCCTATCAGGTTTGGCTTGGTCACGTGAGGTGGGACCGTGTCTGAGGCAGAATTCTGCACAATTAATATTGTTTTTTCCACTGTGTGCCTGGTTTATCTTGCAGGTGCGACCTTGGCGTCGGCTTGCGGCATGCGATTTTGCAACATTGTGCCCTCGGCTGTCTGCTTTCGGCGGGCTCATTCTGCAGGGTCAGCAACCGAGCTCTTGCTCATTCAATGTTCATGGAAGCTTTTGCTTGCGGCCTACTTGGGCCTGGTGCATAGGTGGAACCGTTTGGTGCACAGGCTTTAGGTTACGGTATCATATTGCTCTATCCCCAGTATCGTGTCTCCGTTATATTCTTCATTATGGTACATGGTTTTAGAAGAATCGTGAGCAAGCCTTTTTAGATAAGTTCATTATGCGTCTTGCGTTTCTGCATTTGAGAGCCTGTGTGGAAAATAATGAAGATGCACGTCCGTGGGTGTGTCCGTCGCCTACGTCATAGCACTGAGTATGTTCTTCGTGTGGATTGGTGTGGGAGTGTCCAGTGTGCATGTTTGCACAGGTGTGCCGACCGTTGGCTAGGTCGTCATGGCATCTCTAACGATGTGTTGGTTTAGTCGAGTTGATCCATGCCGCAGGTGTCGGCATGGGCAGGGCGGGCTGCTGGGCAGGTGGGTGGGCACATCCGTATGTTCCTGTACCAGGGTATTTGGTCGTCTGGTAGATAGCCAAACTCCTCTCGTAGTGGGTGCCTCGGCCGTGATCCTCTAGGCCAAGCGTGAGAGGGGATTGGCGGGAGCCTGTTGTTCCATTCTCCCACTTCAGTCCCCCCTCTGGTCGACTTGTCGACCACAAACATATCCTTTTCTTTATCTCCTCTCACTCTCCATATTTTAGTTATTCCTCCCAAATGTCCATAGTGGTTAACATGGTCTTCAAATGACCAATACATATATGCACAGGTTCCTCCGGGAGTGCAGTATACCCATTTCCCTGTAGCTCCTTGGGTTTCTTGGGTTTTCGAGCTTCACAGATGGTGGGTCCAGGTGGTTGGTGATGATCTGGTTGCGCAACTTCTCTCTCTCTTTTATGATTGTGCCTGTGTGTTGGCCGTCACCTGTTGGCATCAAGGGCTGCATACCAACCATTTCGATCATCTCGTCTGTGGTGCGTGCCTTCCGGGCCTTCCAAAATCTTATTATGATCAGTGTAGCTCCAGCCAAGATAGTACATCCAACTATAATCTTTAGTCCATCTGACAGCCAAGATGGCATCCATGACCATAATATTGAAAACCAGCTCTCATCCTTTTTCACACCTTTACTTTCATCCATCATTTTGGAGTGCATCTGGGCCAATTGTGAAACTGCTTCTGTCAGTGTACCATTGTCAGCATCGTTGGCAGGGCTGAATGTGCAGCATGATTGTCCTATCTTTGCGCAAACTCCTCCTTCCATTGCTGTGAGGTGGTCCAGTACATATCTGTTCTGGAGTGTTACCATCCTCACAGCTCGCAGTTCCTCTTTTATTGCGTTGAATCCATTTACTGTAGAATTAATCGTCATCATTAGTTCCCATCTAGTTATCTGGAGCCATTTTGCGTTTGCGTAAGCCTGTAGTCCTGGATGTATTATTGAGGAGAAGAACATTGCTGCTCTGCTGAATAGTCTGTGTTCTGGCGGAATTGAAGTGAGTGCTGTTTCCGACCTTCCCCATAGGTAATTTCCTGTCAGAGGTTCTCCTTGTCTTTTCTTTCTATTCAGGACAGTATTATTGCCGTTGTTTTTGTTCTCTGGCCCCTTCTGAGGTTGTACAGATCTCTTCTTCCTCTTGTTCCCTTCATCCATTTTGGGGAAGTTCGCCACATTC
Source organism: Ambystoma mexicanum (assembly GCF_040938575.1). Classification (NCBI taxonomy): domain Eukaryota; kingdom Metazoa; phylum Chordata; class Amphibia; order Caudata; family Ambystomatidae; genus Ambystoma; species Ambystoma mexicanum. The sequence goes on from NC_090936.1 coordinate 666,754,552, forward strand.
ACATGTTTCTGGGGTACCACTAGTGATGGTACATTAACGTGCACCATTGTGCATATACCATTCCACAGAGGGGGCAGTGTGTGGTATGCCTTTTCTCCACAGGCCCAGTAATGGTCCATTACTACTGCTGTTCCTGCTCCCCCCTCAGGTAACTCCATCACGCTTGCACAGTTGGTGTTGTATCCTACGTCCACCTCTCCTTTATGTTGGTAACATACCTTAGGCGCAGTTAGCGGCAGTATTGTTATTGGGTCTTCATCCTTCTCGATCTACGTGAGCATGGGTACGTACTTGACCCAAGTCATCCAACATCTATGGTTGTGTTCATCAATAGTTGAAATATTTTCTCTTGTTATCATGTTGCTGCCAACCACTCCTATGTCCCATCTGTTGTCCATGTACACCTTCCCTGTTATTGTCACCAGTGGCCTTTCCCAACATCCTTTTTTACCAGGAACTTCAGTGGCGTACCAATCACATGGTAGGTACTGTAGTGTTACTTTCTTTGTTTCTCCTTTTTCAGGACCACTTGTTATGTATCTGAATGCTTCAGCATGTAAACTGCTCTTGTGGTAACTCAAATAAGTCTTGAGGAAGTTGTTTTCGTATGGATATGTGTCTCGTGTTTTCCACACCAGTTTCACCACTGTCCCTTGAAATCTTCCTTTCGTTTGGAACAGTGCCAGGTATATTATACATCGTGCTATCTTTTCCTCTATTTCCGTGGCAACGAATGTTCGAGAAGCGCTCATGGCGTATGGGATTAATGAGCAAACGTAGCAGCTGTCTTCTGTTGTCTGCTTACCTATGTGGGTCATGTGTTGGTACCATATGTTGTTTGAGATGTTTGCTGAATCTTGTATGTAGTTGTCAATACCTTTATTATCTGAGTATGTGCTGCGTTTAACTCTATTTTCCTTGTGTGGGATTTTACTAGTACCACCTAACGTAACACCTGTTGCAGCTGGGGGTGGGGGTGCATTAGGTTTGGGTACAGCAATAATATTGATAGCACAGCTGTTCTGCCATACAGAGGCAGCCAAGAACCCGGTGATCATTAAAATCCCTATCAATTTTATTACAGAGGCTAATTTCACCGGCATTTTGCTCTTACCTTGCTGCAGTCCGGCAGCTTATTCTTGCGATGTTAAAGTTGCCCGCCTGAAAATTCTCAATATGCTTGTTATTAGTGTTAGTTGTTGTTTTTTAAGCTCTCCCTATCAAATAGTCATTCAGTGCCCAGGCGAAGAGCTGTTCCCACGCCAATCTAAGCGATCTATCTCTTAGGGCAGGCAAGTATGGTTGGAGGTGGGGCTTTGAATGTTCTATGGCCTAGAGGAATGCTGTGTAGTAGACACGCACCCTCCTTCTTTTCAGGTACGTTGGCCTTTTTATTTCATATACAAATTGGTGTGACAATTCTTCTGGGTAGTTATCGTCTGAGGGTACCATCTACTCCTGGGCAGTGAATTTGTTAGTTATCTGTTTTCTTAGCAGTACAATAATACGCTGTACCTGCATGTGCGAGAGAAAAGAAAGAGAACATTCAGGTGTTTACATATGTATATGTGCAAGACAATGTCCTTCAGTTCAGTTATTACTGCAGTGGGTAGGGGGCCGATGGGCAGAGGGTTTGGGGCTCAACTGGCGGGAGTCTCTTTACTCTTTGATCGTGTGACCATGGGGTGGGTGGTATGGGTATCACCCCTTTCTTTTCTAGTAGTTGTCTCTGGGGAATCTGGGGGGTGGCAGGGTATGGGGACACTTTGGCCGTTAGTTGTGGTAGAAGTGCCTTCCTCCGTTGGCGATGCTGTTGCTGTTCTACCAGTGGCCCTGTCGGTGGCGCTGGGGCGGGTCTGGAGTTTGTAGATCTTTACGTCGTGTAGGTGATTCCAGGCACGTTTGTCCTGTAGCTTTACTGCTCTCGTTGATACCTCCTCTACCAGATGGGGGCCAGTGAAGCATGGGCTGTCCCACTTTCTGTTGAAATTGCGGAGTAGTACGTGGTCACCTTTAGCAACTTTGCAGAGTCTTTCCTTTTCCAATTCTTTATCCGCGTTTTCTTGTTGATCGCTGTTAGACCCGCCCCGCGTGCGCTCAAGCTGTTGAGACACAAACACTACACTAGTAATCAAAGAAGACACATATTGGTACATTTCATCACCAAGAACAGTTGCAGTATTTTCGTGGTCGGTGAATGCTCTTGATGTTGGCGTCAGGGGAAGGCGCATTTGACGTCCGGTAACCACCTCGTGAGGGGTGAGGTGGTGGTCGGAACCTGGTTTATTCCTTAGCTCAAATAGGGCTAGTGGAAGGCAATACAACCAACTCTTCTTTGTTGTTTGCTGTATTTTTGCAATTGCCTCCTTTAGTAGGCCATTCAGGTGTTCGCATATACCGTTGGCCTGCGGGTGGTATGCACATGCAAATTTATGCTTGATGTTCAGTAAGGATGTGATGTGTTGGAACATTTTGTTTGCGAAATGCGGGCCATTATCTGACCGCAGTACCTCGCACACTCCCCACCTGGGGAAGACCTCCCTCACTAGGAATTTAGCTGCTCTGAATGCATCTGGGTGTGAACAGGGCCCTGCTTCAATCCACCTCGAGAATGGGCATACTACTACAATCATATACCTATTTCCTTGACATACGTTGATCATATCAACATAGTCAATATTGAGATGTCGGAAGGGTCCCTCTGGCCGGGGTATAGTACCTCTTATCACCTTCAGAGTGTGACCGGCCGTAAACTGTTGACATGTGAGACAATTGCTGGTAAAATTTGACACATGAGAATTTAACTCGGGGCAGAACCAGTCTTCCCTAATTCGTGCTGCAATTTCTTCCTTGCCTGTATGGGCTGGGTGGTGTAGTTGGCTCAGGGCGGTGTTCAATAGTGCCAGTGGTATTACAATCTTTCCAGTGTCACCCTGGCGCCATAGTGCGTCAGTTGGCGACATTGTGCATCCTCTTTTTACCCATATTTCTTTTTCTGCCATTGGTGCAGCCGCTTGTAGCTCCATTATCTGTGTGGCTGGGAGATGGGTGTACCCTTCTCTTATCAACATCTCCTTAGCCATTCCCCTCCCTCTCCCTCTCTCTGACTCTGGGGGGGTTCCATATCTCACCAAAATATGCAGCATAGTTCGCATGTGCGTCTGCTGCTGCATTCCCTCTTGAGACATGATCTTCTTCATGGGTGTGTGCGGTACATTTGACCAAAGCTAATTCTTGGGGGTCATTTATTACTTCAATTAGTTCAGCCAATAAGAGAGCATGTTGCACTGGAGTGCCGTCAGCTCTCCTAAACCCTCTTCTTCTCCATTTCGACAGCCCTGAGTGGACAGTGGACGTAACATATGCGCTGTCAGAATATATGGTCACTCGTTTGTCAAAGCTTTCCTTCAACGCCAAAATCAGTGCAACCAGTTCTGCTGCTTGAGCAGTATAATGCTGTGGTAGTTGTACACATTTCATTGAAAAAAAACACGCCGGTACCTCCATCATTTTTACCACCGCTGCCCTAGTCCTTCTTATCCCATCCCTTTGGTCAATTGTTGATAACCCATCAATGAACAGGAGCTCACCTCCCTCTAGTGCGTTCTCTTCAACCTTTCTAGTACATGAGTACATTTCAGTAATTTGCGTACAATCGTGTGCATAATCTCCTTCCTCAATTACTTCTGCTAAGAACCTTGCAGGGTTGACCGAGCCACATCTAACAATTGATAGTTCAGCTCTTGATAAGATGATCTCATAACCTGATGCCCTCTGCGTGGTTAGGGTGGACTTAGGTTTATTCAATATTGCAAATAGTGCATGTTCCACAAATAGTGTGGTTGGGCACCCCATGGTGATTGCTGACGCTTTCTCTACCGCAAAAGCAGCTGCGGCGAGACCTTGTTCGCAAGGTAAATGACCTAACATCACAGGATCTAAGTGGCCGCTGTAAAACGCTACTGGTTTGTAGCCCATGCTTGTTTTTTGAGCCAACACTGCTTTCATTACTGCTGAGTCGCAATGTGAAAATATAAAGAATCGTCGCTCATAATCTGGGGTTGCCAGTACCGGAGCAGTTGATATCGCATCTTTCAGTTTATCAAAAGCCTCTTTCATTTCCATTGTCCACCCCAATTTTTTCTCCCCTTTGTTAGCTTCCTTTAACGCCTCAAGCAGGGGTCCTATGTATGAGCTGTAATCAAATACCCATGCTCTACAGTAGTTGCACAGACCCAGGAACTGCTGCAGTTCCCTCACTGTTTGTGGCACTGGCGTTTTTGAAATGGCCTGTGCTCTTTGTGGTGCAATCTTTCTTCCATGTTGGGATATGAACTGACCAATGTAAAGTACCTGTTCCTGACAGTACTGTAACTTTTCCATGTCTACCTTGTGACCTTTTTCAGCCAATATTGTCAGCATCTTTAATGAGTCCTCTCTGCATGTTCTTTTGTTTGTGCTGCAAATTATTATGTCGTCGACATACTGCAACACTGTGCTTTCCACTTCAATGTTACCCAAATCCATCTGTATTACTCTGTTGAAGATTGAGGGTGATTCACAGTACCCTTGTGGCAATCTGGTGTGTTTCCACTTTGTGTTTCTGTAAGTAAAGCTTGTCAGATCTTGTGAGTCTAGGTGCAATGGTATTGAGAAAAAAGCATTTTTAAGGTTGATCACTGTAAATCGTGATGCTTCTGCTGGAATGCCACACAATATTGTGGCCGGGTTTGCGGCTATGGGGTATTCTGCTTCCACTATGTTGTTCAAGGGGCTGAGGTCCTGTATGAAGCGCCAAGACCCCCCTCTAGCCTTGCACACTGGGTATACAGCCGTGTTACATGGTGATTCTGAGGGGACCAATATGCCATTATTTATAAGGGCCGTTATTGTTTCATATATGCCCTCATCTGCCTCTTTTGATAGTGGGTACTGTTTCTGGGGAGTATTGCACCTTTTTTCAATTTTATCCTTACTCCCCCTATACTTTTTATGCACCCCACGTCATAGGGGCTAGTAGTCCATAATGATGTGGGTACTTTTGTCATATCCTCCTCAAAGAAGGGAACTGGGGTGGATGTGGGTGCCTCAAGTGCCATTGCAATTTTCTGTGCCACTTGTTTGTACGCCACTCTTAGCCATATCTCCACACTCATCATAAACACCATTTCACCTTCCTCCTTTTCTTCTGAGAACAGCTCCTCATCTGACACCCGGGTGAGTCTACATCCTTCTGCTAGTGCTATCACTGCCCTCCATGCTCTTCCTTCTCTGTCTTGGGCATGTACCGCAATGTACTCAGCTGTTGCTATAATGCTCTCTATGTTCACTGAAATCACCTTTCCTTCTGGTTCATTGGCTGGTGTTTTTGGTCTGAACAAATAGGCTGCTGGCCTCCTCCAGATCTTTCCTTCTATCCCTGGCATCCATGCAAATGCCATGTCTGTCCCGTACTGGAATAGTTCGCCATCTACTGGCTCAGCCCTAATCGCTGTCTGTCCGCAGTATGCTTGCATAATTTGTCGTGCTGTGAGCATGTTAATTCCTGGAGTAGAGCAAATTATGCCGTCCTCCGTAAAGGAGATCGTCATATTCAACCTGTTCATGATGTCTCTCCCCAGTATATTTACTGGTGAGACCCTAGAATATAAAAGTGGGACTGACATGTCATAATCCCCTATTGATAAGGGAATGTTATCAGTAAAGGGAACCAACCCCCTAGCCCCAGAGAATCCTTGGGTGTTCATGGCTTCGCCTGACATCTTAAATATACCTTCCCTTATGCAAGACCGGGTCGCCCCAGTGTCAACAAGGAATGATAATTTTTTGTCACCTATCGTTACCTCTTTGCGTGGTTCCTCCGCACTATTAGGTGTTACCGACAGGATGGGACACACCAAGGCCGTCTGTGGGCTGTCCTATTGAGGGTACAACGATTGACCATTTCCTGTGTAAGGGTTATGTCCCAAGACCGTCACCCTACCCAGTTGTGTTTGTTGTGCTTGGGGTTGTTGTGTTATCGCTACCTGTTGTTGTGGCAGTGAATATGCCTGTGGCTGTTGTTGTGTTACTAGTTGTTGCTGTTCATTTCCCTGTTGCAACGTCTGCTGTTGCTGTATGCCCTGCTGTTCCTGTGTGGGCCTTAGTTGTCCCTGTTCGCTCCATGATGGTGTTCCTGGTCTTACTCTACACGTGCGTGACATGTGCCCTACTAATCCACAACTCCAACACACCAGTGGTTCCCTATTCTGCCATGGAAAGCTTCCTGTGTTGTCCTGGTATACTGGTTGCCCGGTGGGGTAGGAATTTCTAAGTCCTCCCACCTGTTGTTGTGTGTTATATCCGTATCCTCTCCCTCTCATTATTCCTCCTCTTCCCCTGTTGTAATTATAATACCCAGCTCCTGGCATTGAGTATCCTCCTCCCATGTTGGTCGTGTATGGTTGGAGTGGCGGCACCTGTTGTGTTATAGTCTGTGAGGATGGTATTTGGGAGGGATCTTGTGCAGCCACTACTTATGTGGGGCTTTGGGTCATTGTTGCAGGTGTAGTTGTTAGTGCCCCTTCCATTGTGTATTTATTAAGTTTTTTCTGTACTAGTTTAGCCTCTTCCGTTTTCCTGTCCTCTTCCTTTTGTTTCATTTTTCCTTGCCATATCCTGCAATAGTGCACTATTGTCAGTTGTATTTCTGCCCATGCTTTTGCTTCCATTCCCACTACTTTCTTCAGTTGTTTCTGAACTCCTTCTGGGAGCCCTTGTACTAGTATATGATAGAATATTGCTGGTGTTTTGTCCCATTGTTCTCTAGTTTCCATGCGCCACTTCTCTTGGATTTCCTGGATATAATCAACAGGATCTTCGTTCTCACGCATCTTGCGTGAGGTAATTGCTCCTATGTCTGATGTGTCCGGGTACTGTACCCTCAGTGCCTGCCATAGTGCATGTCTGCAGTTTGCGAATGGTGCCCCATCGTGCGATGTGTTTGTTATTGTTACCCCAGTGAACCCCGCTCTCTTCCAAATGTCATCCGCTGCATCCCCTAGTATAGATATTAGAAGGCCCTTTACATCTCCCACTGCCAGTTTCTGTCCTGCGGTGTGTTTTTCCATTTCATATATCCATTTACCCGCACCTCCACTTAATGATGGGAGCCTGCACTTTATATTTTCTTTGTCTGCATGCTTCCAAGGGACGTATTGTGGTCTAACCCCTCCCCTCTCCAGAAGTGGCATTACGTTGTGTCTCGTTTTACCCCTTGGGTTCCATAAAATCGAGTCCTCACACCCCTCCTCTTCTTCCCTCTCTCCTACATCGTCAATTTCGTTTGTATTTCCCCTGCTCGTAACTCTTTCTTCTCCATCTTTTCCCCTTCTTTCATCATTTCCTGTATTTAATGTGGGCGTGTGTATTCGTCCTTCCTGCCTGCGTCTAGGGAGGTCTCTAAGCCTACCTGCATAGGGTGTCAGTTCGTTTGTGAAGGGCGCGAGTTTGGTTGTACGTAATGAGCGTGAGGTGGTTGAGCATGTAGGGTGGGATGGGGGAGGGTGTGATGGTGACGGTGTGGCTTCATGTGTCTGTCTTTCCGCTATTCCTTGCTCTTCCTCCTCATTTCTCTCCAGTTCATCCTTTCTCCTACAGATCCATGGTGAGTCTGTATTGGTCCGGGTGGTATATAGTTTATCTAGGCTTTCCCTTTCACTATTTCTTCCTTCCTTCTCCATTCCTTCTTCTTCCTCACTACAAAAGTCATTTGTAAATGGCAGCCCCCACTCTGTCTTTTTCCCCTTAATCGTTACTGTTTTTAAGTCTATTAGGTCCGGTTCTCCCTTTTCTCCTTTACCAACCGCTCCCCTTTGCGCTGATGTTGTTGCTACTTCTGTGTCTCTATATACATACCTCCTTACTTCACTCTCCCCTCTCCTATCTTCTCTTTCCCCTTCATTTCTCTCCTCCATCTCTCTACCAATTTCCTCCCTTTTCCTTTTTAATTCCTCCATTACTTCACTACTCATCTTTTCCAATATCCTTTCATCCTCTTTCTTCCTTTCCCATCTCACCCTCTCCCATTCTAATATACTCTCTATCACCCTCCCTTCTTCGTATTTCCTAGTCGTTTCTGATAGTAATCTCTTCTTCCACATTGCCATTTCTTTTTCTTTCTCTTCTTCTTCCTTTTTCCTCTCTCGTAGTACTGCTCTTGACACCCTTTCTGCTGCTGCTTTTACCCTTTCGGCTTCTCTCCTTTGCTCCTCAGTTCGTTCCCTTATTTTTTCCAACTCGTTATTACCTTCTTTCCTTTCCCTCGCTCTCTCTCTTTCCTCCCTCTCGAGCTGTTTGATCAGTTCATTCTGCTCATCCCTTAACTCTGCTAGTCGTTCCTCCAAAATCTCTTCCTTTTGTCGTAACAGCTCTTCCCCTTTCATTTCACTCTCCCTGGTATTATCCTCGTCCATTTTCCTTACTACCTCCTTCTCTTCTCCTGTTAATGAACCTCGTAATTTTAATAGTATCTGCGCAGCTACCCACTCATCATGTCCTATTTCCGCAGTTTGCTCTTCTCCAGTCCTCCTCTCCCCTACTGGCACCTTCCTATGAGCTGCATATGGTGGCGGGCTGTATGCCGGTTTCGAGTACCCCTCAGCCGCCCTTAACTGTTCTCTTTCTATTTCTCCTAGTTCTCTTAAAGGGTACAACCCCCCTCCCTCTGTTTTCACTACCTTCGCTAGGGGTATATCGTCGCTCTGTTCCTTTTTTATTTCATTTTCTTTTGAGTTATTATTCTTTTCTCCTCCCTCTTGTCCGTTCCCCGTGTTCTTTGGGCCTTCACTCTCCTTTTCCCCATTCTCTCCTTTCTCCTTAATCTCTTTTTCTTCCGGTGTTTCCCCCACAGTGAACATTCCATTTGGTCCTGGTCGGGACCCCTGGAACATCCTCCATAAGCTAAACGCATCCACGTGGTGTGTCAACTTCTTCCCCTTGTATGTGTTATGCAGATGGTTTAATAGTGAATGTTGGGTATATGGATCGAAGCTACCATTAGGCGGCCATGGTGTTGTCATTTTGTTGTCCGTCCCCTGTGTCCACTCTATGCTATACTTGATCAGTTTCTCCCTATGGGGTGACAGTGTTTTACATATGTGTTGTAGTGGGGTAATGAGGGTGTTCCCCCACCCTCCCGATCCTGCCCCGTGTGACATAGTAGCGCTCCACTTGTTATCCTTCCCCTATTTGGTAGCTGTTATCTTACTAACACTTACAATACACAGCCTTATACCTTTACCTGGCCCCGTGAGTTTGGGGACTTGCGATAGTCCGCTAAGGAAAATTATTAAAATATAGTATTTACGTTTGTATATTCTTTTCTTTCTTTTCTTCCTTTACAGAATGCCCTTACGCCCCCCTGCGGCCGAGGTGCACGTAGCCCCCTGCGGCTGCGTACCCCTTGTGACGTTCTTATACAGCCGTCCTATTTTCATTTGCTCCTCCTCCCTCTTCTACACTTGCCGTGGCCAGCGTTCTCCGTGCGCAGCCACGTCCCCCGTTTCGCCTTCCCCCGATCAACTCATTACCGTTTATCTCTGTTTCCACTCCCTTACCACAACTCTCTTCCCCACCACTCTCAGAAAGAAAGGTGCCTTGTGCTCGGGATATCCTATGAAAGTCCTACTGGTGACGTCACCGATCTCTTCAAACTACTGGTAAGTTCTTAATACACTTGCAATCTACCCCCGTTAACCTCACAGCTGTCTTCCTGTCACTCCTGGAACAAGGTAATCAATAATATAAACGGACTGCGCACACTGCGTCGCCTCGCGTGTGATACGCCCCTCGACAGGAGGGCTTAACTAGCCAATTATCTTCCGTATTGGGCAACCAGCTAGCTACCGTCTACAGGGACACGTCATCTACCTATCGAGTTTCTTGCTCGATCAATAGGGATCCTCATCTACTCATTGATCAATAATTACCAAATCGTAGGAAACTGCGCACACACACACCCTTACACGTAGTCGCGACCTAGGCCGATCAGTGTCTACGAGCGGCCGCACGTGATGTTTTCGTGCTCCGCCCCCCTCTCTCGCGTAACGTAGCCGACTGCTCTCGCACTCGTTCGGCTACCATTCATTTCATTGCCAACACTAAATTGTCAAACCTTTGCCGCGCACCTGTGCAACACCTCCCACCTCCCTTATCTAATTCCTCCCCCCTCCCTCAAAATTTCACGTTGCTTGTTGTGCGTGGCATACTCACCAAGTTCTCCTGATGTGCGGCCGCTCGACTGCGTGCACCCCTCCAAGCGGCTCGCCACCTCCCCTTGTCTGGACCACGTCTGGACACTCGCCAACCGCGGGCGGGATACTTCTCAACCGGCTCCCGAAGGCCAATCTCCGGATTGCGCTGTCCGGTCTTCTCGCAGTTCCGCGATGGTCCTGTAGTCCTCAGAAGGGGGCAGCGGCAGAGGGGGCCGCGGCGCCGGACCTCCTCGCAACGGGAATACTTGGAAAAATAAAATAAAAAGCAGATCTTAAACAGATCTCAGCAGTGCCTCCAACTTGTCGGGGGGAAATTCTTCCGGGGTCGGCCGGGCCGTCCGCAGACCTCCGGGCAGGGAGGCCCCAACTCCTCCCGTATATCCCAAAACCAACAGAGTATGAGACACACGCAAGAAGCAAGGTGGTTCTGCTGTTTATTAAACAAAACGGCAGGGATGGGTCAAGGATCGTACGCGTCCGTCCTGACACACACACAATCGTGGGGCTCGCAGGCCCTTTTTACCTTAGTATGACGCGCTACTTGCGTCACCTTGGAAAGTTAGCAAAAAACCTATCTCCACTCTGGATTGGTTGCTCGAGTGGTAGGGTTAGTATAGCATACATATAGAGAACGGTGTTAGTGGTTGAGGGTCAGTCAGGTGATATACTTGGGTTGTCCCTTCAATTTGATACATGAAAATTGTTACATGAAGACCCCTGAGGATTGGTCAATGTTAATGGCGTCAGTGGTAAGAGCCCCATGTTCTGATTGGTTCGCTCGCGAGCCTCCCAGTCTGGGACCATCGCTGTTCCCAGCTCGCGGTGCATCTGTCATTCGCAACAATGTTTCACTATGGGTAGGTGCAGACAATGTGAGGATTTATTCATATGCTGGAAGGCCGACTACTCCCACTGTCGCAGATGTCCATTGAGTCTTTTAATTGTATCTGCCTGTGTCTTGAAACGTGGGATCCAGGCGTCTCCTTCCTCCTGGGCTTGGCATCCTATCAGGTTTGGCTTGGTCACGTGAGGTGGGACCGTGTCTGAGGCAGAATTCTGCACAATTAATATTGTTTTTTCCACTGTGTGCCTGGTTTATCTTGCAGGTGCGACCTTGGCGTCGGCTTGTGGCATGCGATTTTGCAACATTGTGCCCTCGGCTGTCTGCTTTCGGCGGGCTCATTCTGCAGGGTCAGCAACCGAGCTCTTGCTCATTCAATGTTCATGGAAGCTTTTGCTTGCGGCCTACTTGGGCCTGGTGCATAAGTGGAACTGTTTGGTGCACAGGCTTTAGGTTACGGTATCATATTGCTCTATCCCCAGTATCGTGTCTCCGTTATATTCTTCATTATGGTACATGGTTTTAGAAGAAGCGTGAGCAAGCCTTTTTAGTTAAGTTCATTATGCGTCTTGTGTTTCTGCATTTGAGAGCCTGTGTGGAAAATAATAAAGATGCACGTCCGTGGGTGTGTCCGTCGCCTACGTCATAGCACTTAGTATGTTCTTCGTGTGGATTGGTGTGGGAGTGTCCAGTGTGCATGTTTGCACAGGTGTGCCGACCGTTGGCTAGGTCGTCATGGCATCTCTAACGATGTGTTGGTTTAGTCGAGTTGATCCATGCCGCAGGTGTCGGCATGGGCAGGGCGGGCTGCTGGGCAGGTGGGTGGGCACATCCGTATGTTCCTGTACCAGGGTATTTGGTCGTCTGGTAGATAGCCAAACTCCTCTCGTGGCGGGTGCCTCGGCCGTGATCCTCTAGGCCAAGCGCGAGAGGGGATTGGCGGGAGCCTGTTGTTCCATTCTCCCACTTCACTTCCTATGCAATGTGTCCCAATACAGACCAGACACGGGCAAAATAAAAAGTTTGATGGCTCAGACCTACATGAATATGTAGAGCATAACTGTATAGAAGATGCAGATTTCAAACAACTGGCAATGCAAGGCATATCTAGCTTTTCCTCACTAGGAGTACAAAAAAACCACCAGTCAGGGAATGCTGACCATTTGTGGATGTATGTTCTTACTAAATCACAGAAAATAACAAGAAGGGATTAGTAGCGGATCTCTGAAATGCTTGAAGGAATGTCACCCCTGAACCCTAAACTGGCTATAAAATTGATCTACGTGGTGCTCAGCTGGTACAGATCATAGCCTTGCATCAAGACATGCTCACAGCTGTAAACCATTGACTCCAGGAACAAGAGATAGTTAACGATTCAGATTATGCCCGAAATTGATTCATAAAACAGTTGAGACATTGGAAAGCCAGAGTTATGCTGTGCGCTAACAACAAACCATTGAAACATGGAAAACATATTATTTGGAGATGTTTACATCATAATGATATATATTGGAAAAAGATTAAAAGTCATTCTAAGATGAAGGTTCTAGACAAAACAGAAAATGTTTTGTCAGATCAATTACCAAAACTGGAGCTATATAAGGGTAATCCACTAGTAGGGAATACCTGCTAGGAGTAATACAAATACAAATAATAGCAGAGACTCGTCGCAATCTCCTGCTAAAATTGAACTTCCCACTCGTCAATGGAGCCGGGATTCCCCGGATATCTATATCATTGCTGCTCAAACGGAAGAACTACTTATTGGAACATTTTACCAATATCTACATGATCCAGAAAACCGTCCCTTATCAGACCAAGTTTACCAGAGCAAGGAAGATTTGGGAGAATTTATGAAATTTCAGAAGATATTTCAAATTCAAGAATGAGTTTTGGTTAGGAGATCTAATATGGTTACGATTAGTGGGTAGTGCCCACCTCAGTACGAATTATTATGTTAAATCATGCCCATGATGTGGCTACCACCAGTCAAAGGGGATTTCAAAATCTGATGGAGATTCTATGTGATGTTGCTTATTGATCACACTGGGTCCAGACCTAAACATATATTTAAAGCGACGTCTGGCATATGCCCAACTGCACCCGAGTGCTCCCCTTACCGGGCACCTCTTCAAGAAAGAGGGATGACATTGCCATGGTATGATATACAGAATAATTTAATTGGACTTGTGATTTGTTCGCCGCGTGTTAACAAGTACATGTTCACCTTTACTTGCCATTTACAAAGTGGATTGAATGTTTCTGAGCTCCAAATTGTTGGATGTGGGCTTGACTGTCTAGTTCCAATACACATCCTGGGTGCCAGAGAGTCTGGTGGGCTGTGAATCCTTTGGACCACTGCGGTCCATGATTGGTCCACGTATGGTATGCCTGTATGTGAGCAGATCTCCCATTGGGTTCTCTTTATTCTGGCGCGAAGGAGATTTTGGATAGGAGAAGGCTCCAAACACCCATACCATGTCGATCATGGAGTTCTCACTGAACGAAGGATAGGATCCAAGTATCCTGAAACTAAGATGCCGAGTCGAGGAACCACTGGTGACCTGCTGGAAGGTTTGGCACCCTGAGCCCGCTGTCGGCCCGTGGAAACCCTCTGCATCTGGTCGTCCTAGAAGGTCTGCGAAGACGCTTGGACACATTAGATTAGTGGGACCAACTATTCCTGGCACCTTCATCAAAACCTGCAAGAAAGCCATTTCAGAAGTGTCCCTGGACCAATCAGTGGGCTGATCAGCGTGCGCAGGACCTTTGCCCTGATACCACCACCGTTTAAAGGAGGCCCTTGAAACTTGGTAAATCGCAAGTTCTGTGTTCATGGCACTCTCACACCAAATTTCGTACCTGGCGGTCCCACGTCTGGAGTAAAGTGAGTGCGCCCGAACAGGAGTTTATGCGGTTAACGTGTCACCCAGCCATGGTGACAAACTATGCAAGTTTATTGCAGCTGTGGTCCTCTGTGCCCTGAAGCCTGCTACAGTGGAACTGGCCTCATTCATCCATCAGGAGCGGAGAAATCGGCACTGTCACGTTTGGGAATCAACGCTGTATCTTCGTCGCAGAAAGCCGCAGAGCCGCGAGATTGCCGCATTTGAACCTGCAACGGAAGTGGACTCGATGCCAAAGTTTGGTCCGTAGTGCGCCGGGGGTCAGTGAGTAATTGCAACCCTTACAGGTGGTGTCCCCTAGCTCACCCATCCATTTTTACGCACGAGTGGCCCCTGAGGGTCCTCTCCTTTCCACTGCTAGTGTGAACTACCGAACTATTCCCAAACTCTGGAACCTGCTCCTCCCTGTTGGGGAAACCTTCCACGAATAGTGGGAACTTATTCTACATCACCTCTCCCACCTTCCCGAGCTGCTACAGACCCTTGAAGAGACCCCGTTTTGCCCATCTGCATTACCGCATGCGCCAGCCTTCCAAGTACATTTGAGCAATAGGCTCCACTCTTCTTAGGAATTGGACTGCCTTTCAGTTAGGATTGTGTTTAATGCGGAAGGGACTAAAGACTATTTGCACTGCCTGTGCATTGCGTTTCTATTTTCACCATCTCTGTTTTGTGCGAGTCCTGATGACGTTGCACAAATGTAATAGTAAATAAACACTGACAACGTTCAGATTGTCGCAACATGCATCTTTTTCAAGCTAAGTATAAGATAAATTACTGGATATTTATCATAAATATTACAAGGCCAAAATACACATATGCAAAAATTGTGTGGGTTAAAATTGTGTGTGCGAAATGTTGTTCACAAATTGTGCATCATTTAAGATGGTGTAAAAATGACAAACCTTATTCCGATAGAGGTAATTAATGTCCACGTGCCTTATCAATTAGCATTGATATACACCTGGTACGTAAATAAACCGGACATGAAGAAATCTCTAATATTTTCTTTTCTATACAGAGAGTATTGACACCCCATGTCAATACAATCGTGCTATTGTGAATTCGATGCAATGCACTTCTAAAACAAGATAAACAGTGATTTGCAGTCTACTCGTTAAACAGAGTATTAAAAAGTCATGCGGGCACAGTGAACATAAAGATAGAGGATGATAACAAGTGATTTCTGCCGAATGGTAACCCAATCAACATTAAACCTCCACCAGCAGACAGAACCTAGTTGACAGCGTGTGTAGTATTGCAATAATGTGCGAACAGCATACAACTTGAAACGAGAACAGTAGAACATGTCTGTCGCGTTAAGAAAAGATTCAGATATTTGAATTGTGCTGTCTGTGAACAGCTGGTTTATAGCTTTAGGGATCGATAGGTTTTTCTTTTTCCTTTTGAAATATAACAAAAGTGTATAGCAATCATTATGTCCCCGCTGTGTCGGTCTCTTGCACCCTCACACTAGCCGCTCAGAGTTCCCTGTTCACTATAACTATGGTGGCCTCCTGAAATCTGTCCACCCGGCCCGATGCTAGAAATTCATCTTAGCAGTGTGTAATAGTAAAATTCATAAGTGAGAAGAACAGTACAATGTGCATGTACAAATGTCAGAGGCATGACTGTTTTGACTGCTTTCCAGACTAGTTTATGGCCTTTATCACTAGTATTGGCAGGCATTGGAAGCCTAGTGATCACTAGTATTGCCGGGCATTAGAAGCCTAGTGATCACTAGTATTGCCAGGCATTAGAAGCCTAGTGATCGCTAGTATTGCCAGGCATTGGAAGCCTAGTGATTACTAGTTTGCCAGGCATTGGCAGCCTAGTGATCACTAGTATTGCCAGGTTTTGGAAGCCTAGTGATCACTAGTATTGCCAGCCTAGTGATCACTAGTATTGCCAGGCATTGGCAGCCTAGCGATCACTAGTATTGCCAGACATTGGCAGCCTAGTGATTTGGTTTGATCTCTAATATCCTGTTTGACGTGGTCTCTGGTATTGTCTGTCCAGAGTTTTAAGTCTGCTTGTGTTTCTTTTAATTCATTAGAGAATACCATTTTATTTCATTTAGGGTGTCTGTATAAGAGCCAAAAGGAATACGAGGACTTATACGATATAATCATCTTGACCTCTATCACACGTCTTGGGGCTGTCAGTGTATTTTTCGCATAGATGTGTATGCGAGGGCTACGCCGCTGCCTGCTTTTTAATAGTGGTTGCGCAAATGAATGGGAACCCTGAGGTATGAGGGAACCCTGGGGTACAAGGGAACCCTGGGGTATAAGGGAAGTAACAATTTTCATTGGGAAAAAACATAATTGAACCATGCTTTGGTAATAAAGAGAATTTCCAAATACCTGCCTAATATAAGTGCATGCAATACTGGTGATCTCACATTCATAAATGCACACATTCGACTAGTACATTAATATTTTATGTATATTGAAGAATAGGTGTTGATTGGTTATCTATCTAAATTAATATGGCTACCATGATTGGGTGAAGTAGTTTACTAACCTGGGAGGGAACATTAGGAATATTAAAGCCATGTACATATATTTTCATGAGGGTTTTGGTTGTGATGCGTGCCGAGGGGTGATTCATTTTAATGTGGTTGTTCAATTTTGAATAAGGGAAGGTGTACTTTTTGTTGCCATGTCTTGTCCAGATGCAGTAACACACAGTCATCTGTAGAAGTGCCTGGGTGTTGATGTGGTGGTAAAAATATGTATTTGCACAGCTTGGTTTGGACTATCATCAGTAGTGGCACAGACCGATACAGCTCAGTACACAGGGCTGCTTAATGCTAGCTAACTCATACCGATTAGTGTTTCTGTCCTAATCCACCATGAACAGGCACAAACAGCTTTTGTATAAGTGCTTTGTGCTTGCCAAAGTCTTTTGTTTCTCGGGGTCACTACGGAATAACGCCTTCTGCGTCAAATCAACAGGTGGTGCTGAGGATGACGTCCACAGCAAGACTAATTGATGGCAATGAGGAATCAGAAATATACATCCCTAGGGTATTAACTGAGAACCACAAGTGTTTCGCGTATGTCAATGCATGTTCTGGCATTAGAACCCAACGGATAAAATCATACATTTTTTATTAGATCTTGAAGCATTCTGATTAATACGTTTTTTCAAAATACAAGGTTTTCCGGGTACAGTCGAAAAAAATGTCTTAACACTAACTTCTAAAAAGTAATTGTTTCAGTAGTTGTGATTGCTTGTGTTGTCATTGTGGCTTTGTTGATTGAGGTATCAAATGGGCATCCATCATCCTGTCTCCTAGATATCTTCATTCCCTGAGGTGACTTGCTGCTTCCTCCATGACATAATGCAGCATTAACACCAGATCCGGTGGGCGGGATCGGGTGTTAATGCCCTTAGCACCCCGAGTTAGCAAAGCGGTAACCTGGGGCGCTGCACGCGTCCCGTTGAATGAGGGAAAATCCTTTACAAAGATGGCCACTATGGAAAGGGAAGAGGGGATCCACAGGAGCCCCTCTTCCATTTCCATGGTGGCCTGTGGGACACAAGGAGAAGGAGCGGATGCGGCAGCGGTATTCGCCGCAGCTGAAAAAATGTAAGTAGTCAGGGGGTTGGGTGGGGGTGGGGCGGAGGATAAAAAAAGAAAAGGAAACAGACGGTGGGGGAAGATGGCAGCAGAGGAAGCCAGCCATCAGGCAGTTTGAAACGCGGGATTGTCCTGGCGGTTCATGTTCGTCTTCCTAGCCATCTGATTGGCTGATTCCCACTGCCCGGGTGCTAATGGGGAATGGTGCAGAGTCTTTCTGAGCCTGTGGGCAATCTTCTTAAGAGGCTGCCAGACATGCGTGGGCAGCATCTCACTGCCTTTCTAACCTGGAACCATTGCGGAATATATTTGGATGGTATATGGTATGAACCCGCAGTCAGTGACTCCATTGCTGGTACTTATTGTCTGTGGTGGTGAGTAGGCACAGCTTAGCTCTGTTGTGTGTTCTAAAAATGTAATTTATATTCCAATTTGTTCTTGTGGGGTGTAGTCCACTGTTCAGTACCACCGTGCTGGGTACCTATAAGTGCAGAGAAAAGACCAAGGCTTATGAGCCATCGGTGTGGACCACACACCCTTTAGCCCAAGGAGGGTCAATCTGTTTGTCAATTTGTTTACTATTGTGAAACTTCTTGAAGTAAAGTAAAATAAAGAGATTCTTGCAAATTATTTGCTGTGTAAATATATTTTCTTTTTAGTCAGCTTCATCACACCAAGTCATTGGTGTGCATATCAGAGGCAGAAAGGTCATGTATTTGGCCTATGCATTTCAGACCACTGTCCTTCTTCGGTGCCACATGGCCTGGATCTTATGACATTAGCAATCACATTCCTTGTGTGCTGACATATGCAGCGACACGCCTTCTCACTCTGGGTTCATGAATAATGGGTCTTACACAAAGAAAGGCACTGTTAGGGCCAAGTGTTATAAAAGGGTTTGTTCTCCCTAGCCGTCCAGGATATTTTATCTTCCCTTTTCATGAGGGAAGGTTGAGGGGTAGGATGGGACTTGGGGGACAATATCCCATGAACAACGAGGGTGGGTAGGATGGATTGGGGCAAGGAACAGGGGATACCATGTCTCGCCTTCAGGCATCCTACCAGCAGTCCCCAAAGAACCCCTGCCCAGGTGATCATCCTTCGCTGGTCCGCCCACAGGGTTGGGATCCAATAGCGACGGCCCTTTCCTGACCACCTGAGCAATGGATCCGACTACTGGGGAGAACACCCTCAGATTTCTCACAGTACCCAGTGAGAAAATTGATGTGGGGGTTGTGGAGATTTATTCAGGACCTTCGCTCTCTAAACAATATAGTCAAAGATGAATTTCCTTTGGTTCCAAATCCTGCGACATTATTGTGCAACATCCCATCTAAGGCCAAATATTTTTCAGTCATAGATTTAAAAAATGCGTTCTTTTCAATTCCCCTTCAAGAAGACTCAAAGGATTTGACTTCCTTTTCGTATAGAACGATCCGCCTGAAACATACTCAATTATCCCAGGAGTACTGTGAGTCCTCTTCAATCTTTAATAGAGTCTCCGAGAGGGACTTAAGCAATGTTCTGCTCGAAAGTGCAATCGTCCAATATGTGGATGACATTTTGGTGTGCAGTGAGACAGAAGAAAGATGTAGAGAAGACTCCATTAAGCTTATGACTATCCTCGCAGGAAAAGGATATAAAGTGGACAAAGAGATGTTACAATACTGTCAGGAAGAGTCGATTTCCCATTTAGGAAGGAATGTGCCACTGGAGAGAGCAGAAGGAATTATGAAGACCTCAGAACCTAAAACAGTGAGGGGGATGGAACAGTTTTTTGGCCTATGCAATTATTGCCGGGTCTGATTTTTCGATTACAGTACTTGTATTCAACCACTTTTAAAAGGGCTTCAAGAAGCACAGGTGGGCAAGAGCAAAATAATATGCACCGATGGACTGACTGAAGGATTTAAAGAATTAAAAAAGGCGATCAGTACAGCCCCTGTGTTAGGAATTCCAGATTATCATGAAGACTTTTATTTATTTTCTCATTCAAATGGAGAAGTCATGACATTAGGACATGCACACAAACCATTAGCCTATTGTAGTGGGATTTTATATCCAGTTATGAAAGGCTATTATGCTTGTAATCAGTCTTTAGCTGTTGCTGCATTCGCAATTGAAAAATATTTCAAGTTAACAATGGGGTGTTCAGTAACATTATTTGTTGAGCATGCATTATTTGCGATTTAAGGGAAACATAAGAGTACATTTTGATCACACAGAGAGCATCATGATACGAGGTAATAATATTGAATCCTGCGATTAAAATTTTCAGATTTAAGACAGTGAAAGCAGCAACGTTCATAGCTGAACCAGTATGACAGGGTGATTATATACATGATTGAACAACCTATACTGAGAATTATAATGAAATTCCCCAAGCTAGAGAAAATGCCCTTAGGAGGAGGGAAAGTTGTTTTTATTGATGGTTCTTAAAAAAATTGATCAAACGACTGGCAAAAGGCACACTGGATCAGTAGTAGTAAAGCAGAACTGAGAGGGTGAATTTGAGGTAGTGACAAGTGCAAGATTGCCTTCGCATTGCTGAGCACAGGCTGTGGAATTAGTGGTGCTTATCGTAGCGCTTCAGAGATTTGAAGATGAGGAAGTGACGGTTTACTCTGAATCTGCCCATGTGACATCAACCGTACACGCAGGTCTGTCATGCTTGAAAAAAGAGGGGCTTTCTCCATGCAGATGGTACTCCAGTGCAGCATACGCCTTGATGGATAAACTTATTGAAGTACTAGCACTCCCATTTGATGCTCGAAGTTTTAAAAAGGGCAGCACATTCTAATAGGACAGATTTAATTTCTTGCAGAAACAAAGTCGCAAATTTAGAAGCCAAAAAGGAAGCCTAGTTTCCAGCCATTTATATTTTTGAAATTGAAAGTATTAAACAAATGACAGGTCGATGCATGTTGGTAAAGGAGGGCTTTAACATGCTGTCTATTGTCCAGTTAAATGAGATACAAGGGTGAGCTCCACAAGAAGAGAAGAATCTATAGAGGAAGCAAGGGGTTCTTTATCCCCCACTGAGGCAATTAGGAGACAGGATAGCACTGGAAGGCCAGTTATACCTCTAGAATTATTGAGGGTAGCATTGGAGCAACTCCACTACCCTGCACATAAAACTCAAGAGAGCCTCACTGCAACAATTGCAGAGGGATGTTTCTTGCTGAATTTGTTAGAACATGTGGCACAGTTTATTGTAAACTGCATTGTGTGCCAGAAATGTACTGCAGGGCACACTTTGCAAACAGTGAGAGGAGCAATTCCTAGACCCAATGGACCATTTCAGCACCTACAAATTGATTGTGTAAGTATTCCGCAGACATGCAACGGTTACAGATAATTGCTGGTCGTGGTATTCCTTTCTCTTGATGGATCGATGCTGGTCCATGCACACACCCTGATTCCATGTGCGCTGCTATGTTCCTTGTGCGTGAAGTGTTCCCAAGATGGTGTGTGTGTGAGGTTTTGCAGTCTGACAATGGACTGCATTTTGTGAATGAGCTATTTGAATAAACAGTTCTTCTATTAGGCATTAAGCACAACTTCTTTTCTGCTTATCATCCACAAGCAAATGGCATCTGTGAGCAATTAAACAGATTATTGAAGGAAAGAATAGCAAAGTTAAAGATAACTTTGAAGAAGGGATGGCTACATTGCCTACCCCTAGACCAATACACTCTAAGGAGTCAGCCAGGCTGAGATCACCATCTAACTCCTCATGAGTTTGTGACTGGAGGCTGCATGAGAATGCTCCTTACTCCTCAAATAGGTTAAAAACTGATGCCCATAGTGCAGTGAAGACATTAGGTGACAAGATGCATGATTACCTAAAAACTATGGCTGCAAGGGTTTCTTTCATGTTTCAAGAAGTCAAGAATCAAAGGGAGGGGTCAAAGAGAAGTGACAAAGACGATCAACCCGTTGAAGCAAAGGATTTGTTAAAACAACTAAGCTTATCACAGGAGACCAGGTGCTGCTGCGTAAATTTGTACGCACATGGAACACTCTTCATTTTGAGGGTCCGTTGGAGGTGGAAGAAGTTACACCCACAGCACCAAAGTTAAAAGGACAAAGAGCCTGACTTCATTTGCACGACATCAAGCCATATGCTACTACCCACAGTGAAGCAAGAGAAGAAGTTCTGCATATGCATATTCTATGGCCAAGAATAAAGACAAGGGAAGTGAAGAGTACAGCAGCACTGTGGACTAAAGGCCAATATCCTTTAACATTTGACAAGGGGTGAACAGACTTGCAGTTATCTTGGAACTTTGTTTAGACAAGCTGAAGGAACTATGCATTAAAGTACCAGAGCTGAAAGAAGAAAAGCAATCTTTATCTTTATGTTACCCATTGCAATAATATTACACATATTCCTGTATGCTGTTTTCACCTATATATTACAGTCTTATCCAGCTTATCTTCTTAATAAGAAGATGAAGATACATTAATGTCATAACGTGTTTGGGAAATTCTAAGAATAACTATTTCATTTTTCGGATAATTGTTGCAATCATCTTGCAGTATTTGATAAAAAGGTAAAAGGTGTGATTTATAGAGACTTACAAAGTTATATATTAAAGATTTCAGCAAACATGGGGAGGTTTCAGTACACAAGAGGCTCAATGCCATCAAGAAAATCCATGCGTTTCCATGGAATAAAAATGGTGGTGTTAAGTTAAAAGAAACAATACAGAGATGGTAAATGACAATTAAACATTTACTGTGGCCCCTGATGAAATCACGAACAGCATCTTTTATAATCTTACTAGGAATTTACTTCAATTTAAAAGGGATGTTTGAGAAAATCATGAATATAGATACGTATCTTGACAATTCGGCACATTTAAAGAATATCCTCTGGTGTCAGCACATGAAAAAGGTGGGAAGGAGAACGTCAGATGAAAGATGCTACGTGTGTTCCCTCAAACCTTCTGCTTTGGGAATCTCTAACATATGTATATAAATAGAAATATCAGTGAAAAAGGCACACTGCCTGACACATCTCGCCCTGTGCCTGACCAGAGGACAGTTCCAAGGCAGAACAGCATCCATAGTGTGGGTGAATAAAGCAACATCTCAGAGAGAAGACAACTATGTACAAGATTTTAAGTCAAGAGAGAAGAGAGAAACAATGCATCAAATGATAAAATATGAGCAACCTGGAATAAATGGAGCAGGAATCAAGATTGAAGAAAACAAAATGCCGCAATGCAAGGATAAGAAAGGGAATGAGATACAAGAATGCTGGGAAAGAGGACAACTACAAATTAAAGGAACAGTGCTTACTCACAAAGGAATGGCGGAAGGATTGGTTGTTTGCAAAGCAACAGCATTGAACGGACAATGGGAAGCAGTTGTGGCAAATGCAGGAAAGTAATGTAAAACCCAATGGCCTAAGATTGCAAGGCTGTTGACATAGGTCGACGATGAGGGAGGACAATTGCAAATATTTCTCCTTAAGAATGCATCTAATGCTTCAGAAATAATGGTACAGTGAAAGTTGGAGAGAATCGCGAGTGTGGGCGAGTTTTTGATGTACCAAGCATGAAGGATCGAACAGCACTCTTGATGGACCATTAAGGGGGCTTGTGGGTCAAGAGCATATATAAAGTTGCCACCAAAATGGGGAGGAGTTTGTTCATTGGTGCAATACCAGCCTTAGTGGTACCACAAAGTGACCTGCAGATTACAGACTTCCCAAAGATGGACACACACCTAAGGAAGAAAAGATCGATTTACCGAAGCAGACAGAGGAGAAGCAATTACTTCTCAGCAAAATCAATAGATGAATATTACAACATTCCAGATGAAACAGCAATGATATTCACAGCTATATTCCTGCCAGGAATCCAGACTGCAGTGAACGCCAAGTGGCTGCAAATCACCAGATGGGAGCTGCTGCAAAAGATTAACATGACAATAAAAGGATTTAATGCAATCAAAGAAGAGTTGAGGGCAATCAGGCTCATGGCCCTCCAGAACAGGTATGTCCTGGACTTAATTACAGCAATGGAAGGAGGCTTGTGTGCCAAGATTGGGCCTTCGTGCTGTACATTTACACCTGCTAATGATGAAGATAATGGGACTCTGTCAGAAAAAATCTCGATGTTGTCAACCCTGCATACGAGAAAAATTGAGGATGAGGTAGACAAGATTGAGGACGACGGCTGGTTTTCGTCTCTGCTTTCATGGATTCCAACTTGGTTGTCAAACGCCTTCAAATTATTTGGAGCAGTACTAGTGTTGGTATTGCTAGGATTTTGTCTCACGAGGATAATCTTGGGGCATTGCCAGAAGACAGCCAAGAAAGCTATTGGGATGAGGATCATGATTGATATCGATGCTGTAACTGCTGAGCAGATGCAAAATGAAGAAAGTACCCATGGGAAAATAAAGAAAAGTACTCTTGCACCTCCAGTTCTATTATCCCAAGGAGTATACAAAATATGTGGGATGGTGGATATTCTGTTGACCATCAGGGGATTGCTGTCACATGACCTGGAGTGTGGATGAACATATAAAGAATGCAGGTCACCTGAGGGGGGTGACAAAGATATGGATTCCAAAGAAACGATCATATGAAGAGATGATAAAGGAGAATGAAAAGAGAATGAAGAGAGGAATGTGGTTGAGAACTTGACCAGAGGGGGGAATGTAGAGGAGCAGGTGGACACATTTTCCCTAGCTACCACCCCCTCACAGCTGTCAAATTGGAACAGTAGGAGAAGGGCTATATGTGGGCCCCATTTGTTATGCCCATACCTCAGAGTGTATGAGAGACTATATGCACTCAGACACCCGTATCGAATGTACCCACGCACTGAAAGTGTGGAAGGATGCCTTATGCAAGTATGTCAGCATGCACCATTGGACATCATGGAGCACTGAGTGAAATCTGACGTGGGCAAAGTGATGTCATAAAGAAGATATATGATGTCATGCTGTAACGATATGAAAATACTTAAGAGTGACAATGTAACTGAAGTAACAAGAGAAACATGTACAAAACGATAAAGGAATCATGAATGCAAAAGAGGATAAAGTTACTTATTGACCAATAAGTTGAAATACGCAGTGATGCAAGGTAGGAAAATGCATAGAAGCTTGCTATCGAGGAATATATAAAGTGGCAAGGATGGCAATTATTGGAAAACTGATGCCGGCTTGTGTAAATATTCAATTCAACTACCTCAGAAGCCAATCAGGGTTGGAGAGTCAGGAGACGCTGGAAAAACAGCTTTGTGTGCAAAACAAGGGGAGTCGATGTTGGCTTGGGATCAAGGAAAATATTTTTAAGGAATAGCTACAAAGAACAAAGGGAGGCAGATGGATGAGTCATGGACATGAGACATATTTTTCTAAGATTAAGGAAGAAGAAAACATCTGCAAGAGCCAAGTATGGGACAATTAAAGGTGCATAGCCGGTCAAGTGGCACAGCGAGTAGAGCGCTCGCTTTGACATCCGTGCAGAGCTTGCCAATGCAGGTTTGAATCCCGGCAGGGCCAAACTCAGCCTGTCATCCTTCCGAGGTCGATAAATGAGCACCACACACCGTGGGTAATATTAAGCAGCGCTCACATGCCTGAGGGTTTGTAGCGCTATATAAATGCAAAATTATTGTTATAAAGTCTATGCAAGATAGAGTGAGCAAGTGTCTAGAGGCCAAGAGCAGCAATGACATGCAGTATAATTAAATCAAATAGCAGTAAATAAGAGCTGAAATGGACAAATTCGTGGTCTCTTCACACATGACCCAAAAGTCAAAAACAAGGGCTATTCATTAAGTCTTGAATGAAGATAGTGATGTGCTTTCACTCCTTCGAATGTCCTAGAACACAGAGCAGGCTACAAGGTGAACTACAGGCAGGACATTTTGGCTCATGGATGAACTTATGAGAGATGATGGACTAATTGGGAAGGTGGGGAGTAATCTGACATGATCTAAGCACCTGGGATTCGGTTTACTTACAAGCTGCTAGCCGAGTCGAAAGTCTAAGATTGGGTGGGAATGCCAACCAATTAGTGAGTCTATGGGGCAACCTGCTATCCAATGTTGCATAGACCAATATGCTGCCATTGTGTTTGCTATAATTAGTATTACATGTATGTAGAGGTAGTTTGAGGTTTGTCTTACAGATAAGAGACAGACAATAAAGTACTAACCCGTACACCTTCTATAAGTAGATATGTTCCCCTAATCCAATGCCTCCTGCTAATAGGTTTTTGGTTTGCCACGTAGGATGATATCATAGATGACGCATGTTGCAGTTTAAGACCCCTCTGCAATCAAATTTGTGTGTGAGTGTTCAAGCATCGGTCTGATGTCTGTCAGATGACGCTGCTTTATTAAATAAAGAATAACGTAGTACTGTGCCATATTTCTTGAGTCTGTCCGGTTATTTGGTCTGAGATATTTATTGGTAATTCCATCTAGCACAAGAGACACTTCAAGGTGCTAGAGCACAACACACTGCATCAGTGCGCAGTGCTCCTCAGCCAAAAACTGTCAAAGGAATGCAGAAGTTCCTTGGGCAGTGTAATTACTGCTAAGCATGGATCCTAGATTACGATGTGTACACTAGACCCTTGTTGCAAGGACGTAAAGAAGCACAAAAGACAGACCATACAATAACATTGACAAAGGACATGCTCACAAGCTTTAACAAACTAAAAGAGGTTAATTCCACCACCTCAGTGTTGGCAACTACTTGTTCTCCCATTCTAATGGTCAGATGATGATGGCCATACTCATTCAAAAGAGCTCTATGGGCCACAAGCCATTGGCCTATTACAGTGGAATGCTAGACTTGGTAATGCAGGGGCAGTTCCCTTTCGAGCAAGCACTTGCTGCTGCCGCATTCGCAATAGAAACAAGCTCCACAATCACCATGGGGTGTTCAGTAACATTGTACATGGAACATGCAGTATTTAACATAGTATAACAATCTAAATCTACGCTAACCACACAGAGGGCATCCCCATATGAGGTTATTTGATCCAGCCAATACATCCACATAGTGCAGTACAAGACCGAAAACCTCACCACTTTCCTGACAGAACTGTGTACTGAGGAAGATAGTGCTAAGCATGACTTTGCGACATTTGAGGGGGGAGGAGGCAGATATACCAAAAGTAAAATATAGCCCACTTGAAGGGTGAGAAATACATTTTGCTGACAGTTCAGCAACCATTGACCAGGAGACAGGCCTGATAAAAATGGGTGCAGCAGTTGTCCACCTAATGGATGGTGAGTACGAGATATTGGTACAAAAAAGGCTGTCCACGCATTATTGAGCCTAGGCTGCACTCATAGTGCTTATTGTAGCACTTCCAGCCTTGTGTTACGGACTTGGTCTTGATGGTCGTGTAGATTAGTAAGCCTCCGTCCCCAAGTACCACACAGACAACGAGTTATTCAGTGTCTGTGCAGTCTTTGAGGCCACAGGATTTTTTGTGAGCCGTCAGGTCTGGAACCGGGAACAGCCAGAAGGACCCCTGGAGCACTGCAAGGCAATAAGTGACTATCAAAACAATGTGCGTGTTGTACAATAATACACAGCAAGGAAAAGAGCACCGCTTACCTAGTGTATAGGAAATGACACCCAGATGGATAGTGGGGCCCTGGACGGGGCTTGGTGTGCGAGACTCTGTGGATGGGCGCACACCGAGGTTTGAGGCAATCCAGGTTATGCAGCCAGGCGAACGCCTTGCAGAGGCCGGTGGCCAAGAATACCAAAACACAACGAAATCCGTGAGGCAATCCAAATCCAAGTCCGAGGTCGTAAAAATATGCAAAGCCAAAGTTCAAAGGTGCCAGAGGAGTAGACAAATCAATCCAGTAGACAAATCCGAGGTCGTGACAGAGTTCAAGCCAAAGTTCACAAATGCCAAGGGTTAGACAAAAGCAATCCAGTAGACAAAATCCGAGGTCGTGACAGATCGTAGGAGCAAGGTTCAAAACAAGGAACAAGAGCCGTACAGTACTGAAAGAGTTCAGCTGTGAAGCAACGCTTCCGTGTTCCTGGCCGCATTTGAATCCTTGAGAGAAATCACGTGATGCGGAAGCGTTGTCGCCACGTGACTCCTGGTAGTGCTCGCCCCCTCACGTGATGCGTGATCGTGTTGGCCCTCTCACGTGACGCGAGGATCATTGCAAACGATGTGGATTGTTACGGGCTGCCAGTGGGAGTCTCCATTGTGCTTTCCAGCGCTGGGATGGCCGGTAAACCCCTGTTCCAAACAGTGTCCTGGTATGGCGGGTAAGATGATGCAGTCTCCGACTGCCAGAGTGCATAAACGGGATCCCCTGATGGATTTTGGCAGAGACCTGGCGCGCGGAGGGAGCAGGGAGAGGGTGTGCGGGAGAAAGCGTGACAGAGCCCCCCCTCAAAGGCCCACGACCCCGTGGGCTAGATGGGTAGTCCCTATGAAAACGGGCAACCAGGGTTGGGGCGTGCACGTCTCGGGAAGGGACCCAGGAGCGGTCCTCAGGGCCATAACCCACCCAATCCACAAGATACTGAAGACGACCTCTGAGGAAACGAGAACCCAAAATGGCACTGACCTCGTACTCGTCAGGAGAGGACACAGAAACAGGAGCAGGAGGGGCACTAAGACGGGTAGGAGCAAGACAGGGTTTGAGGAGGGAGGTGTGGAAAACAGGGTGAATCCGCCAGGTAGGTGGAACTGAAAGGCGCAAGGCCACAGGATTCAGGACTTTAGCAATTTTGTAGGGACCAACAAAGCGAGGCAGCAGCTTGCGACAGCCAGGTATATGCAAATGGCGGGTCGAGAGCCAAACCCGGTCACCCACACAATATTTAGGAGCCGCCAGCCGCCTCCTATCTGCCTTGGTTTTCATCACCGCCTGGGCCTCGCGCAGGTGGGTAAGTGTTTGGGCATGGATCGCGACCAGGTCACGAGCGCAGGCGTCAGCAGCAGGAGTGGCGGAGGGGAAATCAGGAAGAGGAAGGGCACGAGGATGCTGGCCGTACAAGGAATAGAAAGGGGAGAAACCAGTAGACGAGTGCCAGGAATTGTTATAGGCAAACTCAGCTAGGTGGAGCAGGTTAAACCAGGAATCCTGGTACTGGAGGGTAAGACAGCGCAGATACTGTTCCAGGGCCTGGTTCACTCTCTCGGTCTGCCCATCACTTTCTGGATGATAGGCAGAGGAGAAGCGTGAATCGATACCCAAAAGGCCAGTGAGAGCACGCCAGAAACAAGACGTGAACTGGGACCCTCGGTCCGAAACAATGACCTGCGGGAGACCAAACAGACAGAAAACGGACTGAAAGAACAAACGGGCCAATGTGGGTGCTGAGGGTATTCCCGTACAAGGTATGAAGCGGGCCATCTTTGTGTAGGAGTCAACGATAACCCAGATCGTGTCGTAGCCTCGTCTGCGGGGTAGGTCAGTGATAAGGTCCATAGAGACCGTGTGCCAGGGCCTGGGCGGGACTGGTAGTGGTTGGAGCAGTCCCAGAGGCCGCCCCCTAGATGACTTGCACTGAGCGCATATCGAACATGTGTTGACGTAGTTCTCTATGTCTCTCCTCATTGAAGGCCACCAGCACCACCGCTGTAGGAGTTCTAGAGTGCGTTTTTGCCCCGGGTGCCCGTTGACTGCAGCATCATGAGACCAAGCGAGTGCCTGATTGCGTGCATCGCTGGTTGGGAGAAATAGTTTCCCTTGGATAAAAGGCAACCCCTCCTGTAGTTGAACATCCCACTCATTTAAGGCATGTGGGTGTTGGGAAACCCAGTGTCTGATGGTGGTAAGCATAGGAGGGGATGGGGTACAAACACAGATGATGTGGCCCTTTTTTAACAATGTGTCGGGAAATAGAGGTAACGGATCCCCCCCAGGAGACCGGGAAAGTGCATCCGCCTTGCCGTGGGAGAGACCCGGCCTATGTTTCACCACGAAATCAAATGCTGCAAGAAAGAGATGCCAGCGGACATGCCTGCTGTTTGTACACTTCAGCGTAGCTAGATCTTGCAGATTCTTATGATCAGAATATACCACCGTCTGGTGTTTTGCCCCGATGAGGTGGTGTCGCCATGTCTGGAGGGCGTCCTTGATGGCTAACAGTTCCTTTTCGGTAACTGTATAGTGGGATTCGGCAGGAGTGAATTTCCGGGAATGATAGGCTACCGGATGGAGACGGCCTGTAGTTGGACAAGACTGGGAAAGAACTGCCCCTAATGCGAAAGAGGAGGCGTCTGCTTCTAGGATGAACGGGAGTTCTGGGTCTGGGTGTTGTAAGACCG
The DNA here is from genome assembly GCF_040938575.1 of Ambystoma mexicanum. Classification (NCBI taxonomy): domain Eukaryota; kingdom Metazoa; phylum Chordata; class Amphibia; order Caudata; family Ambystomatidae; genus Ambystoma; species Ambystoma mexicanum. Next base: position 666,784,436 of record NC_090936.1, read on the forward strand.
GAGCCGAGGCAAACCTAGATTTCAGTGCCTCAAATGCCTTTTGGTGTTCGGGAGTCCAATTAAACGGAACAAGAGGGCTGGTCAAGGCTGTGAGGGGAGAAACAATAGCTGAGAAACCGGCGATAAAGCGTCGGTAAAAATTGGCGAAGCCAAGGAAAGACTGGAGCTGTTTAACATTGACCGGGGCAGGCCATTCCATGATGGCTCGAACTTTCGACGAATTCATGGAGAGACCCCCGGGGGTGATGTGAAAGCCCAGGAAATCCACCTCCTTCGAGTGAAACAAGCACTTCTCAGGTTTAGCAAATAAAGCATTGTTCTTGAGACGGGATAGGACTTCTCTGACATGCATGACATGTTCTTCCAAGGAGGACGAAAATATTAGTATGTCATCCAGATAGACAACAACATAGACATCAAGAATGTCAGAGAAGACTTCATTGACGAAACGCTGGAAGGTGGCAGGGGCGTTACACAGCCCGAAAGGCATTACTGTATACTCATATAACCCTTGTCGGGAGCAGAACGCCGTCTTCCATTCGTCTCCATGGCGCATTCGGATCAAGTTGTATGCCCCCCTTAGATCCAGCTTAGTGAAGATGGACGCACGTGTCAGTCTATCAAGCAAGGTGGAGATAAGCGGGATGGGATACCTGTTCTTTATAGTGATGGCATTCAACCGTCTATAGTCTATGCATGGTCGTAAGTCACCCTCCTTTTTGGGCACAAAAAAGATAGGGCTGGCGGCTGGGGAACAAGAGGGACGAATGTGGCCTAACCGTAGGGCTTGTTGTATATAGTCCTTCAAAACGGTTTCTTCGGAATGGGATAATGAGTAAATCCTACCCTTTGGTATTGGCGCTTCGGGAATCAAGTCAATGGGGCAGTCATAAGGCCTATGCGGAGGGAGACCCTCTGCCGTGGCTTTATCAAAAACCGGCAGATAATCGTGGTAGTCAGCAGGAATACCAGCTGTAACAGCCCCCACGGTATGTGTAGGTGTGGTTGGATCAACATCCTCAATTCGAGAAGAGGCCATGGCGCCAAGAATAGCGGCGGGAGAGGTGAGTCTCTCGGGTTCTGTTAAGCAGAAATGCTGACATACATCTGATTCAAACGTTACCTGCCCAGTGCCCCAATTGATCAAGGGGTTGTGTTGTCTTAACCAGGGTATGCCCAGTATGATACCAAACTGGGGCGTGGTGATAAGGTCGAAAGACATGGTTTCTTTATGGGTGTCCTGAATCACCACTTCTAGAGGGGCAGTCGGCTGTTTGATTGGACCAGACGAAAGGGGGGTGCCGTCAACCGCTTGTACAGGCTCAGGATGTTGTTTCTGAACTAGGGGCAGATTGAGATGCTGGGCTAAAGTGATGTCAAGAAAACAGCCAGTGGCCCCTGAGTCAATCACGATGCATACGGCATGCATGACCTCCCTAGAGGGTTTCAGCAGTGCCTGTACGACTATGGGTCTAATAGGGCCAAATACGGGTCCAGTGGGGGTCAATGAAGGGCTCGCCGGTACCCCCGATCTCAAGGGCGAGCCTTCGGAAAACCCAGAGTTTTGTTTTTTGGTCGACGGGGACATTCTCCTACATAATGCCCACTAGTCCCACAGTAAAAACAGGCATTACTGGTTCTCCTGCGTTCCCGCTCAACTGAGGTTATAGGACTACGGATGCCACCAATTTGCATAGGTTCACCACCAGTGGCAGTTGGAGCGGAAGAGAGCTGACCAGAAATAAACGTCTCTGCTTTACGCTCGGTTCTGCGAGCGTCCACCTGGAGAGTGAGATCAACAAGATCAGAGAAAACAGAAGGAAGGGATGGAACCATCGCGAGGGCGTCTTTCATGGGGTTGCATAACCCTTGATAATAGACAATCGCCTTTTTCTGCTCTGGCCAGGACGTTTCGGCTGCAAGCTGGTTGAAACGAGTGATGTACTCAATCAGAGATAGCTTGCCCTGTGATAGTTCAAGGAGTTCCAGGTCTTGTGATTGGGCCTTATATCGGGTATCGAACACCTTCGCCATCTCGGACACTAGTAGCTCGAAATCATACAAGGCTGGATGGTCGTTCTCTAGTAACGGATTCGCCCAAGTAGCGGCTACACCGGATAAGTGGGACAGAAGAAAGGCGGCCTTGGTAACGGAGTCGGGGAAGGCCTGGGGTCTGCACAAAAAATGTAGTTTGCATTGGTTGATGAATGTGCGGTATTTGCGGGGATCGCCTTGGTAGCGTTCTGGAGCTGCCAGGGGAAGAGGGGTTGGGAGTAGAACAGGCATGGGAGTAGGAGGCAGAGTAGGGGCAGGCTGGAGTGGAGGGTCGGGATCCCCGAACTCAGCGTCAATAGGCAAAGGTTGGCGTGCGCTTTGTAAGGCGTCGAGACGATGGTGAATGGCAGTGGTTGCGGCGGCCATGTCGGTCCTAAGGGCCGCGACAGCCTGCATTAGAGCGGTCACAGGGTCCCCGGCGGAGGTATCCATAATCAGCACGACCAAGCAGGCTTCACAGTCTGTTACGGACTTGGTCTTGATGGTCGTGTAGATTAGTAAGCCTCCGTCCCCAAGTACCACACAGACAACGAGTTATTCAGTGTCTGTGCAGTCTTTGAGGCCACAGGATTTTTTGTGAGCCGTCAGGTCTGGAACCGGGAACAGCCAGAAGGACCCCTGGAGCACTGCAAGGCAATAAGTGACTATCAAAACAATGTGCGTGTTGTACAATAATACCCAGCAAGGAAAAGAGCACCGCTTACCTAGTGTATAGGAAATGACACCCAGATGGATAGTGGGGCCCTGGACGGGGCTTGGTGTGCGAGACTCTGTGGATGGGCGCACACCGAGGTTTGAGGCAATCCAGGTTATGCAGCCAGGCGAACGCCTTGCAGAGGCCGGTGGCCAAGAATACCAAAACACAACGAAATCCGTGAGGCAATCCAAATCCAAGTCCGAGGTCGTAAAAATATGCAAAGCCAAAGTTCAAAGGTGCCAGAGGAGTAGACAAATCAATCCAGTAGACAAATCCGAGGTCGTGACAGAGTTCAAGCCAAAGTTCACAAATGCCAAGGGTTAGACAAAAGCAATCCAGTAGACAAAATCCGAGGTCGTGACAGATCGTAGGAGCAAGGTTCAAAACAAGGAACAAGAGCCGTACAGTACTGAAAGAGTTCAGCTGTGAAGCAACGCTTCCGTGTTCCTGGCCGCATTTGAATCCTTGAGAGAAATCACGTGATGCGGAAGCGTTGTCGCCACGTGACTCCTGGTAGTGCTCGCCCCCTCACGTGATGCGTGATCGTGTTGGCCCTCTCACGTGACGCGAGGATCGTTGCAAACAATGTGGATTGTTACGGGCTGCCAGTGGGAGTCTCCATTGTGCTTTCCAGCGCTGGGATGGCCGGTAAACCCCTGTTCCAAACAGTGTCCTGGTATGGCGGGTAAGATGATGCAGTCTCCGACTGCCAGAGTGCATAAACGGGATCCCCTGATGGATTTTGGCAGAGACCTGGCGTGCGGAGGGAGCAGGGAGAGGGTGTGCGGGAGAAAGCGTGACACCTTGCAGGGGTGCCCATTTATTCGGATTCAGCCTACATGACCACAACAGTGCATTCAAGGCTTGTGAGGTGGAAAAGGAGAGGGTTTAAGAAGGCTGACGGGTCCCCGGTCCTACATGCAGCATTGCTGGATAAACTGATTGAAGCCCTTTGCTGGACCTCCATGTCGGTGGTGGTTAAATACACCGCCAATGCCAATAATACAGAGAAATTTTCACTCTGCAATGCTACCATGGATGTGGTAGCCAATCAGGCCACTTATCTCCAACTGCCTAACATCTCTGAGTATCCAGTAATAGCACAGGGACAAGAGCAGTTGCCAGCACCAGACACTTCACTTCCAATAGCACAAAGAATTGAATTGCAAGGACGAGCCCCACAGGAGGAGAAGGTGTTACGAAGAAAAGAGGGTGTACACAATCCCCCAAAGATTTATTATGGTGACAAGGAAGCACAGGTAAAGTTGTTATGCCGCACAAACTGTTGCTGGTTGCCTTTGACCAGTTGCATCATCCGTTCATTTGTCAAAGCAACATATCACTGCGGATATAGAGGAGGACTGGTTTGTCCCCAATCTGCAGGAAGTTCTTAGCAAAATGGTGATAAATTGCATCACATGCCAGACCTGCAGTACTAGTCACACACTAAGAACGATACGAGGTGCACTACCTCACAGTTCTGGGCCATTTTAGGAGCTTGATATAAATTATGCTGATATGGGAGAGCAGTGTAATGGGTGTAGGTACCTGATCATCAAGGCAGGTCCTTGTGCACATCCAGATGATAAATGCGCTGCCAAATTCTTAGTATGAGGTGTTCCTTGCTGGGGTGTTTGCAATGTGTTGCAGTCAGACAATGGAATCAATTTCTTTAACAAACTCTTTAAAGAAGTGACCATGTTATTGGGCATCAAGCATCAGATGTGCACAATTTACAACCCCCAAGCCAACAGTGTAGGGAAGAGAATCAATGGATTGCTAAAGGCTAAATTATCTGAGTTGTGTGCCACACTTAAGAGAAACTGGGTGCATTGTCTTCCCCTTGCTCTATTCAGTTTGCACAGGCAGCCCTTTAGGGATCATCACTTATTGCCACATGAAGTGGTAACAGGCAGCAAATGCACATGCCTCCATCCCCTGTTATGAAGGCTTCTGATGCTCACATGGCAGCGTCCATTCTAGGTGAGGAATTTAAGGATTATTTGACTGTTTTGACAAGATCAATCAAATGTATTTCTCAACAGATAGCACCACGGCTATCTGAAGAAACAACCAGCGCTGCATCTGCTTCGCCAACATCAGAACCTCTTTAATAGTCTCCTGGTGATCTTGTGTTCATTAGGAACTTTGTCAGCAGGCAGAGTGAACCAAAGTACAACAGGCCTTTTACTGTTGTGTATGCCACTCCGTTTGCAGTAAAGGTCCAGGAGTTGCGATATTGGTTACACCTTTCTGATGTCTGAAGGACTCCGAATGCCACACCCCCCACTAACGAACCCAACAGTAGTACATGAGTAGAGCTTAATAACAGTGATCATACATTTGCAAAGCAATTCACCAGATGTACATATGTATATGAACTACATACAGAATTTCAGAAATGGTCTATTTTAACTGAATGCTGCGTCGATTTGCATTCTTATTTTAAGCCCTAGTATACTCCCATTGTTTCTGGCAAATTATCTTTTTTCCTTCCCTTTTTATCTAATAATGAAACTACAATTACTTATCGATGCGCCTATTACTTATGTACGACATGAAGTTAAGAAGAGACATCATAATTGTGTTTTTCTCTGCATATATGTGTGTGATGCATTTACACATCCCCATATAAAAAGGGGGGATATCTGAGAGAGGTGTACCATGGTTGTACCATGGGCGCGTGTACATATCAGAATGGGACAATAACACACTACTGTGAAATTACACTAATACAACAACGAATGGGAATGTGTTGACATGAAAAATAAATATAAATATATTATCAGATGCAAAGTTATATGTGCCCTATGCAAGCATATTAGAATGTGTTAGAAAGCAGAGTAAGAAGAAAATGTATGATGAATACAGAGGATTATGTATTGACATGATAGAGGACATGCACCACCAAGGAGATGAGTAACAGTTGTTGCGCTGACATGAGCTCAGTGGGGAAACAGAGGGTGAATGGAAGGTGTTATATTTGCCCCCTAATACCACATGCGTCGGGATCCCCCAACGTACTAATACTTCAAGATGTTCGGCTTTTGGATGCTCAAGGTCTTGTCCATCTAGCACATTGTAGGCTGCGAAGCACGTTCCAAGTGCTCAGCATACACCTTGTGATGATGGACCCAGATGAACAGAAGTGTGCCGTAAAGCCAAAAGCCCACAGTGCTTACAAAAACCATACATGCAGTTGGAAGGAGTGAGATTTGTGGGAAATCGGTGGGAAGAGACTGCAATGAGCTGTATGGCAGGAGGACTCATAGGATATAGAAAATAAGTAATTCAGAGGGTAAACGAGGCATGTTAGGAGTACCGGGGGGAGCATGTGGCAAAGCTAACATGGATTGAAGCAAAGGAGAGGACAGTGAAGGTACAGAAACAAGAAGAATATCAACTGTGCTTCTATAATGCAGGAGATGTCCCTGTGGGTACCAATGACAAGTGCAATGTGACAATAAACATTCCAGACCTCAAGAAAGAACAGCAGCATTGATGGATATGCAATCAGCTTTTCTTGTGATCCCTGAAGCAGACCTAACTATGAGACCAGGGAGCTTCATTACCCCTCACACCACTGCCAGGGCCAACCGCCTCTGCATTGCCACTGCAGCTCCCTGGATTCCGGATCTTGGCAGAGATACAAACAGCAGCCAATGCCAAATGGCTACAAATAGTTAGATGGGAACTGATACAGCTGGCAAATGATACTGAGCAAGGATTCAACATGATCAAGGTTGAACTGAGAGCCATCCAGTTAATGATGTTGCAGAACTGGTATGAGCTCGATCTGCTCACAGCCATGGAAGGGGGCATCTGTAAATGAATAGGCAAATCTTGCTACACTTATGTACCCCCAAACGATGCCGCAAATAGGTCTCTCTCACAGATAATAGAGGCCGTACACACCCTTGGAAAACATATGCAGACAGAAGCAGGGAATCATAACAGTGATGAGTTTGATGATCTCTTCTCATAGGCACCATCATGGCTGGGAGCATTTGAGAAGATACTAGTGCCAGTGGTGTTCATGCTGGTGATCTACTGCACTTGCCAGTTGGGACTTTGATGCTGTGCTAAATCGGTCCCTAATAGTGTGATGATGATGGTCTCAATTGGGGAAAGCAGTGCACCTCGCAGTACAAAAGTTGGGCAGGTAAAAACCTGACCCAAATATGCAGTGCATGATGAGAATAGAGCAAAGAATTGCAACCTGTAACAGTTACTATGGCACCACCTAAGTCCAAAAATATGAAGAGCATTGGGTTGACTTAGAAGGAGATAGGGGCTGCATGTATCTTACTTGCACTCTGGAGCAGTACTCTCAGGCAGGAGAAAGTGTGCGTTCAGTATGTAGAGTGTGGGTATCCAAGCAAAGGAAATGGAGGTATGAGGAAGCTGAGAAGATGGTAAGGGAATTCATTAATATAGAAATAACAATAGGGAAGAGTGTTGGGGAGCGGTGCTGGAAGTCCCAGACCCCTCAGCAATTTAAGAAAAGGCAATTGTCGAAGGAGATGTTGTAGGGGAACTGGGATTTTGGAGGGGGGTCACCTGAAAGGGGAGAATGTTGGGGACTGGTGCTGGAAGTCCCAGACCCCTCAACAATTTAAGAAAAGGAAATTGTAGAAAGAGATGTTGTAGGGGAACTTGGATAATGGAAGGGGGTCACCCACAGGAGCTGGATTGTGGTGGAAGCGTAGTGAATTCTGGTATTAATATCACACATGTAATGAGACTCCATTTTGAAATTGAGTGTCATGATCTCTGCTTCCAAAAGGTCAGGGTTTTCCCAACTCCCTTGGAAGCAGATCCATAACCCAGGTTCCGAGTGCCAACCAGTCCCAATTGGGACCTTTTGGACCCAGTCCTGGCGCCAGTGGCACCAGGCTCATAAATATGCCCAGTCCCAGCGCTGGAAGCGCCGGGCTCATAATGCTTGGGTGGACTTACCTGCAGCAGACCATGCTGCTTACTTGCCTGCCAGTTGAGCCTCTGATCCTCTTCTGTTTGGAACTACTTTTCCTGTTGGGTGGGGCAGGAGCCACTCCCTAGATTCAGAACACTGGAACTCTTCTGGAAAGCAGGAACTCTTTTCTTACCTAGGCGTGGCTGTGGAAGGAGACACCTAAGCACTACAGGAGGCTATTTAAACCACACCCGATGGATGAATCTTGCTTTGCGTTATTCTGCATCCTCTGCAGCAGAACGCTCATCGTGTCTTCTGCATCTGATCCTGTGCCTAAGGAAAAAGGCTTACCATCCTGAATCCAGTCTTCAGCAACACCTATAAAGACAAGAAAGAACAGGTTAGCATTACGGTCTTCAGTGACAGCTCTTCACTTACCTGGTCCATCGGCTGTCACCAACGCCTCGCGCTGCATTCCGGTATCTGAAAGACAAAGGCTTACCTACTCTTCGTGCGCTCCGGAGGTCTTCACACTGCATTCCGCCATCTGAAAGACAAAAGCTTACCAACTCTTCGCACGCTCCGGAGGCCTTCGGCGCTGCATCCCGCATCTGAAAGACAAAACAAGGTGCGTTTAAAGACATTGGGGAACTTTAATACTCACGTGCCATTACTCCTTTCCACATCTAACCCAGTGGGTATTCCGGCACCCTGCAGCCGCTCCGAACTTGTACCTGCAAAATAAAAAGACAGTTAGAGCGCATCGTGAAGCAGGCAACAAGCGCTTACTTACGTGCTTCCAGGCGCTTCTATTCATCACACGGGCTCCATCTTCAACTCACTTCAGCCCGTCATCCGCCATCGCCGGAACCCTGCAAAACAAGAAACATCATTACTAAAGACTTTAAAGACATTAGAATTACTCGAAACTTACCGTTCGTGCAGTAAACGACGGACAGCAGTCCTCTGAAGTCAAGAGGCCTGCTCCCCTTATCCAGTGAAGAAACTGGTTACAGCACCCTGCCCCGAGGCAGATGGAGAGCACGGCGTTCACTTACCTAAGGTGAGAGCGTTAACCTTTGGGGATCTACAGGAGAAGAGAAAGGGAAGAAGAGAGAGAGAGACATTCAATAACCCAGTTCCTTAATCCCATATTTTCTATCTGCAGACATCTTACCCTTCAAGTCAGACATACAGTGCACAGAGGTCCAGCCCAAAGAGCCAGCCGTGTGTTACACATCACCTTTGCAGATACGGTATACGCCCAGTCAAGACCGGCGCCTCTACGGGAATCAGGTGAGCGTTACAGAACGCAAAGCCTACCACAAAACTCCCGTCCAGGCGCTATGGAAACCTCGGATACCGACCAGCTAGCCCAGTTACTTGGGGAACTAAGGGCAGAAGTGCATGCAGCCCGTCAGGAAACGAACGCTCTAAGAAGGGAACTGATTATTTCCAAGGAGCGAACAGATGATCTCGCTAGACAATTGCTACAGTCACAAGCCGGACAGACCCCGTTACCCGCATCTGGGGGAAATCTTCCTTCTACATCCTCTATGAATCCAGTGCAGATCAACCTACCTGGGAATGTACCTCTGGCTCCGCCCGAACGATTTTCTGGTGACCCAAAGAGGTTTGCAGTATTTATCAATCAGTGCCGGTTGCATTTCTTATGCCGGCCAGCAGCCTTTCCAACTGATCAAGCTAAAGTAGCTTTCGTGCTTTCGTACCTTAGTGGCAATGCGGCAGACTGGTCGATCCCTCTAGTAAATCAAGATGATCCGGTCCTCCATGTTTTTCAAGCTTTTCAGCTCAGTATGGAAAAACTGTTCGCAAGACATTCACAGGGGCAGGCCTTGGACAATGAGCTTCTTTCGTTGCGACAAGGTAATCAAGACCTTTTGGCTTATATTGCGTCTTTCAACAGACTGATAGTGGAAACTCAATGGCCTGAGGACAAAAGGATTACGCTGTTTTATAGAGGTCTACGTGGAGAGCTCAAAGATGTGTTAGCCCAAGTAGTGAATCCCCCACAAGATTGTTCGGACTATATAGACTTAGTCGTTCAAATAGATCACAGACTGCAGAACAGGAAGGCCGATCGTTCCAAGTTTGATGCTCGAGTATTTTCCAAACCACCAACTCCTTCCAAAGGAGTAGACCCCGGGGAACCCATGCAAATAGGGGGTCTGAAAGGTCCTCTAACACAAAAGGAGCGGGAAAGGAGAAAACAGTTGCAATTATGCCTCTATTGCGGAAACTCAGGGCACTTTCTTCGAGACTGTCCGGTGAAACCTGCCAAGAAGGCAGTAGGAGCTGCAGTTACCAAAGTTACAAACTCTGAGCAGGGAAACGACCTCGCCCGACAAGAATAGAGGTCCTCTTGCCGAGCGTGAAAACCAGTTTCGTGACCTCGCATTTCGTGATACCTATGGTCCTCATTAGCCCTGATAATCCGGATCGATTACATGCAATTGAAGCTTACGTCGACAGCGGTGCCATCGGCAATTATGTGGATCATGAAATGGTTTTTTTTTTTTATACAGTATTTTATTGTTATTAACATAATACAGTGGTCATAATAACAAAGCAACAAGCAAACAAAAACAACTCCAGACTGTCATAGTCGTTCACAATCAGAAAAGGTACCCAGAACATCAACAGTTGAGCGATCATCTCATCACATTCAATAATGTATAGTATGGTACAAGCCCAAAACAAAACACCCAGTGCACATTCCCCCGCCTGTACATGGGACACTCAGGCCACACCTTCCTCCCACCTGTCCCATATTTTCGACGCTTTGTTGGGACAGCCTCGTGCCGAGTAAATCCTACGCTCCATCATAGCGCATATGTCCATATCCAATTTCCATTGTTCCAGCGTTGGGGGGTCAGGGGCACCCCATTTCTGCGCTATATTGCGCTTAATCAGCCCCATCGCCGTGTGTAGGAGCAATCTTTCCCACTTATTAGCTTCTATCTCAAAGGGCACGCCCAGAAGCAAAGCCCTTGGGTCCAGTGGTATGGTGCGAGTCAGAACTCGGGAGAGTTCCCTACAGCATGCGTTCCAAAAAGTTTGTATCTGGGGACACAGCCACAAAATGTGAATAAAGGTCCCCTCCCCATCCCCACACCGCAAACAGTTTGGGTTAGAAGCCCGTTTCCAGCCATATAGACGTGTCCTAGGGTAATAGACCCGGTGTAGTATTTTCAACTGCACTAGTCGAAGCCTAGAGGAAATGGCGATTTCCCGGGGATGCATAAGGACTTGTATCCAATCCTCAGGATCTATCACCCCCACATCTACTTCCCACTTTGCCTTTAGTTCATTCAGTTCGGGGGTAGCAAAGGAGGATATAGCATTGTAAAGGATGGAAGTGCATTTGGTAGGGATATGCGCCGGAAGGATGTTACGCTCTATGGGGGTATAGTCCGGTAACTGTGTATCTGCTGTCAGGTAGGGTCTCAGAGCATGGGCGAGGCGAATGTAATGGTAATGTTCCGTATTCGGAATCTGGAATCGCAATTGTAGGTCATCAAATGAGGCCAAACACTCCTGTGTAAGCATATCCCCAATCCTGGCAATCCCCGCGTTCACCCACCTAGGCCACGGTTCCAACTTCTGGGTCTCAGCTAGGTTGTTGTTCCGCCAGAGGGGTTGTGCTCTAGTAGCTTTATTTTCCCACCCAATGAATCGGTGTGCCTGTCTCCACACTGTGATCATATGCGTAGTGGTTGTGGGCGGAGAGGTTCTCGAGAGGGGCTGATAGAGGAGAAGCAGCGGGTCAGTGTTGCGCATAGTGGCTATCTCAGCCCGTATATGGGGCAGGTCTCGGTCCCCGTGGAGAAGGTCATTAACCACCACCAGTTGTGATGCCCAGTAATACGTTTGAAGGCGGGGAACTCCTATTCCTCCCTCCCAAATAGATCTTTGGAGTGTAGTTAACGCAATTCGTGACTGGCCTCCCCCCCATATGAGGTCTCTGAGAAGTGTCTCCACTTGGTGGAACTCCGAGTCGGGGACTTTAAGTGGGGCATTTTGAAGGACATAGAGGAATCTAGGGAGGGTCATCATTTTAAAAAGTGCCGCTCTTCCCATAAGTGTCAGGGGGAGGAGTTTCCAGTGCCGGACATCAATAATAAAGCGGTCTGTGATTGGTCGGAGATTGTTCCTTATATAGCTTGTTAAATCCCCGGATATCCATATTCCCAGGTAACGAAACCCCTCTCGTTCCACCCGGTACGGGCAGTCCTGGGGGATTGCCTGTTCCCCCCCCTTCACCGGAAAGAGGACTGATTTCCCCCAGTTGATTCTGAGTCCGCTGAGTTCCCCAAAGCGGACTAACATTTGCGTTACAATGGCAGAGGATGTTAGTGGGTCACCCAGGTACACAAGGAGGTCGTCCGCATACAGGGATGTACGATCCTCGTGTCCCTCTGGCCATCTGAATCCTCTCCAGTCGGTGTTTTGGCGAAGCCAAAGAGCTAATGGCTCGATAGCAAGAGCGAACAAAAGAGGGGACAATGGGCATCCCTGTCGCGTACCACGGCCCAGGGGGAAGGACCCAGAAGACCAGCCATTCACTCTCATTTCCGCCTTGATGTTAGTATAAAGTAGCTGCACCCAGCCTAAATAGGCCTCTCGGAACCCCATGCGGCGCATTATTTCCCAAAGGTAGTCCCATCGAATGGAGTCGAACGCCTTTTCAAAATCGATTGCCAACAAGGCCAAGGGTTCGTTTATAATCGGGGATCTCTCCAATGCTAAATGGAGGCGGCGCAGATTCATCCGGGTCGATTTGCCAGGCATAAAACCACATTGATCCGGATGGATCAAGGAGGATGTGACTAACTGCAACCGATTCGCTAATAGCTTAGCAAGGACCTTAGCTTCCCCGTTAATCAGCGATATAGGTCTATAAGAAGCACAATCATGTGGAGGTTTGCCAGGCTTGGGAATGACCACAATAGTGGCCTTGCAAAGATCTGGTGGGAGGGTACCCTGTTCCCGGGCAGCAAGAAACATCCTATGTAGAGGAGCGGCCATTTTGTCTACTCCTAGCTTCTGCCAAGTTTCAACTGGGAATCCGTTCGGGCCCGGTGCCTTTCCCGACTGGAGCTGAGACAGTGCCTCTGCAATCTCAGCCTCTGATAAAGCAGAGTCCAGCTGGTCCCTCTGTTGCCCCGAGAGGGTCGGCAGCGTCACCTCTTCTAGGAGGCAGGGGTTTAGCGGTGAGGTCGGAGCCCGATACAAATCTGCGTAAAACTCTGTGAAGGCCTCGGCAATCCCAGAGTCCGAATGTTGGGTGTCGCCCTGTGCCGTGACAATTTCCCGGACATAGCACTGCCCCTCGTCTCTCCTCTGCAACCAAGCAAGCAGTTTACCCGACTTATCCCCAAGTTCATACACCCTCGCCCTAGCCTGCCAATGGGCCTGCTTGGCGTCATCCATCGTTCTGTTACGGAGGCACTCCTGGGCGCGCTGGAGGGATCGGTGGGTCTCGGGCGTAGGATCGGATATATGCTCAATCTCCCTGTTTCTCACTTCCTCCTCGGCCTTTAATATTTCCCGGAACCGGGTGTTTCTTTTATGTGTCGTCCAAGAAAGGATTTCACCCCTTAGCACTGTTTTATAGGCCTCCCATAATATCACGGGGCTGTCCACCGACTTCTCGTTAATTTCGAAATATTCACCAGAAACTTCCTCCAGGCGATCTATCAGTTCCGGGGACCCCAGATAATAATTGTTAAGTCTCCACGTTCTAGGGGGAAGGGGACCCTGCATACGCAATTCAACTAAGAGGGGGGAGTGGTCCGAAATGCCCCGGGGGAGTAAATCTGCGGACATTGCCCTATGGAGGTCGGTATGTGGCAAGAAGAAGTAGTCCAGTCTGGACATGGAGCCGTGAGCGCCGGAATGGAAGGAGTACTCCCTATCAGTCGGGTGTAACTCTCTCCATACATCTCGGAGCCCAAGGGCCGATGCAAAATTGGCCAATCTAGTCGAGGTGTCAGGGTTGCGATTTCGGAGATGGGAACGGTCAAAGTTATCATTCATGGTATCATTAAAATCACCCCCCAGAATGAACGTATCAGGATGGTGTTTCCCTATAAGGGTAGTAAGATCGTCCAGTAATTCCTGTCCCAACCCGGGTGGGGAATAAATTGCGGCAATGGCCATCGTCTGACCCCAGATGGTCCCCATGACGAACACGTATCGACCCCTTGGGTCGCGCTCAACCAATTGCTGAGTAAATGGAATGCGCTTGTGTATCAGGATGAGGGTGCCCCTGGAGCCCATTGTGTACCCCGCCTGAAGGGCAAGGTGGTAATTAGTCCTCTGAAAAAAGGTACAGTGTGATCCGGCCAGGTGGGTTTCTGTCAAAAGGGCCACATCAGGGGAGTGTCTATTTAGAAATTGCCTAACCAGGCGCCGTTTAATCCCGGACCCCATCCCATTCACGTTCCAGGTGAGGAACTTCAGGGATTTGGTGTGTCGCATGGGTGTCTCGTGAGTCTGTGCACAGGATATCTATCACACATGATGGGGGTCTGTACAATTGTAGCAATCAGTGAGAGATGGTGGAGTGGTAACTTCGACCAAAGACAGTGGTTCGTGTCCCTTATAAACATATGACAGTCTTGAAGTAACAAACAAACTTTCAAACATTCCCAACTTACCCCCACCCTATACTCCACCCCAACACGAAGTACCTGTCGCCCAAACATAGCTGGACCTTCAACTTAAGGTAGCAGCTCAAAAACCCAGACCCTAGAGCCGGGTCTAGATGAACAAGAAAGAGGGGGGGGGGAGGGAAAAGGAGAAGGAAAGAAGGAAGTTCGGCTAGGGGGGGGGGTTTCAGAGGCTCCTCCAGAGTCCCCTCCCATGCGCCAATGTCAACATCTTCCATGGTGGACTACTCATGCGTCCGGCTTAAGAGTACAAAGAAAGAATACTTCAGAGCGCTATTACTAGGCCAGAGGGGCGACAGTCCGGTCAATGTTCTCGCTGATCTGCATCGGGGTCCAGGACCCCCTGTTCATTCCTCTCCAGGTTTCCCCTCGGGGAGGCGTGCCTGGGCCTCGGTCTTCCTCTCGGTCTCCTCGGTCTCGCAGTCCAATCACCTTCTATATGGGCCTCCGCCCATTTCCATGCCTCTTGCGGGTCGCTGAAATGAACCGTGGTTCCACCATGATATATCTTCAATTGGGCCGGGAAGAGCAGGCCATATTTCACATTTAGTTGGGCCAGCTGTCTCTTGAGTGGCTCAAACGATTGTCGTGCCCGCTGCACTTCTCGGGTGTAGTCCGGGAAAAAGGCGATTCGGGAGCCGTTATGGGTAATCGAGCCTTGTGCCCGCGACAGTTGCAGGAGGGCATCCCTATCTCGGTAGTTGAGTAAGCGGGCGATGATAGTACGTGGCGGGGCACCCGGGGGTGGTCTACCCGCCGGCATTCTGTGAGCCCTCTCCACTGAGAAGAACTTTGAAAAGGATGTGGCCTCGAAGATGTCTACAAGCCACTGCTCCAAGAACAGCTCCATACACTGTCCCTCCTCCCCTTCTGGCAGACCCAGGATACGGACATTATTGCGACGGGATCGCCCCTCTCCATCCTCCACTCTTGATTCAAGGGTCTTAAGGCGGTTTAAGGCCTGGGACAGTTGGCGGTTAATCCCGCCTATGTTGTCTTCCACTTCAGAAATACGGTGTTCCGCCTCTCCCGTTCTGGAGGTTAGCTTCTGTAGATCGTGGCGTAGGAAGGAGACGTCTGCCGCCATGCTATCTATTTTGGTCTCCATGGAGGATCGGGAATTAGCAATGGCCGCCATTACATCATGGAGAGAAAGAGGGCCCTCCCCATTAGGGGAGTTCGGTCGCGTTGCTGGGGCCGCCGGGGCCGGGGTGGTGGCGACGGCAAATTGGTCCATGCTGCTCTGTGTGGAGGGTTTCTTCTGCCTTTCTTTCCCCATAGTTCCGGGGAGGCGTGGGGCGTCCGGCACGGTAGGTCGAACAGTGCTAATTACGCCCTTCCGGATCTACTCCGGTGTACCGTGTCGCAGCCCCGCAACAGGCCAGGTGAAAGGCCTCGGGGTCCTCCAAGCACTTTCCAACACACAGGTTCCACGAATCCACCGTCTGTATGGAGCAGGGGGGGGGGGGAGAGTTAATCCCACCTACCTTCTAGCACCGTCGGGCCAGGCCGCTGCCGTCCTCCACCACTCGGGGCTTGGTCGAGACAGCCCAAGAGCAGGAGCCGTTTGTCCGGCCGACCTCCGGTTGTAAGAAAAGTCAGTGTCCACTGCGTGTGCCGTACCACACCAGGCCGCTTCAAGCCCCAATCAGATAGGAGGTGGTCTGCCCTCAAGCTCCGGCGGCCATCTTGGTTTCGCAGTTCGGGGCCCCCGGCCTTCGGTAAATTGCAGATTATAGCCCTCTAAACGGGCAGACGACAGCCCGGATTTCAGCCGGTCGTAGCCCACAGCTTCACGGGCACAATCGTGGCGTTGATGTCGCTCGATGTCCCCAGGAATCAGGATAAAAGTACAGGATTGTGTCGGCGCTTACGGGAGCTCACTCGGCTCACGTCCGCATCGCTTGCGCGCTAGCCACGCCCCCATGAAATGGTTTTGAGGATGAATCTAACTCTTTGTCCCAAGGCTGTAAAGGACGTCATTACTACGGTGGATGGTACGGAGATAGCCTCCGGGCCAGTAACGCATACCACTCAAGAGGTGACGCTAGTAAGTCAAGATGGACACCATGAGAAGATCGTGTTCGATGTGATCAAGGCCCCTCAGTTTCAGATTATTCTAGGAATACCTTGGTTAGAGAAACACAATCCTCTGATCGATTGGCGAGCAAGAACGGTCCAGTTTCCAGAATGTGTCTCTACTTGTCACCCTCCACCTGGTGTTGCACTGGCAGCAATTTCTTCAGAGACTCCCCAGTTACCTCCCGAATACCCAGAATACCAAGATGTTTTCCGGAAGGATCAGGCTAACTCTCTACCTCCTCATAGGTCTTATGACTGCCAGATAGACCTGATACCTGGATCTACTCCTCCTTGTAGTAGAATTTATGCCCTCACCGAGCCTGAGAACCTTCACCTTCGACAATACCTGGATCAATACCTGGCAAATGGGTTTATTCGTCCTTCCAAGTCCCCTGCTTCTTCAGCTTTGTTCTTCGTTCCAAAAAAGGAAGGAGACCTTAGAACGTGTATAGATTATCGCTCCCTGAACCAGATCACCGTTAAGAATAGATATCCGTTACCTTTGATCCCTGAACTCCTGGACCAAGTCAGAAAAGCATGCATATATACAAAGCTGGATCTTAGAGGAGCTTACCACTTGGTACGAGTAAAAGAGGGCGATGAATGGAAGACGGCCTTCCGCACCAAGTATGGACTATTTGAATATCAGGTCATGCCCTTCGGACTTTGCAATGCCCCGGCCGCCTTTCAATATTTTATGAACGATGTCCTCAGAGAGCTCATAGATGTGTGTGTTGTTGTTTACATTGACGACATCCTCGTTTATTCTTCATCGGAATCTGAACATCGGAAACACGTGAAAATGGTCCTCGAAAGATTGCGTCAACACAAACTTTTCGCTAAGTTGGAAAAATGTGTTTTCAACGTAACTGAAGTTGAATTCTTGGGATTCATACTATCACCTGGCGGAGTGCGTATGGATTCAAAGAAGGTCGATGCAGTTCTCAAATGGCCATCACCATCCTCCGTAAAAGGTGTGCAAAGCATGTTAGGCTTCGCTAACTTTTACCGCAGGTTTATCCCCGAATTCTCTCGAATAGTCCAGCCCATCACTGCCTTGTTAAGGAAAAACAAACGTTTTGAATGGTCTACCGAGGCGGAACAAGCTTTCCAGGATTTGAAGACTAAATTTATCTCTGCACCAATCTTAAAACACCCTCGCCCCGAACTCCCCTACATCGTGGAAACTGATGCTTCAAGCCTTGCCATCGGGGCAGTTCTATCACAAAAGGACCCGGTATGCAATCAGTTGCATCCCGTGGCATTTTGGTCCCGCAAATTCTCGCCTCCTGAAATCAATTACACGATTACTGACAAGGAACTTCTGGCTATCAAGTCTGCCTTTAAGGCTTGGCGGCATTATCTGCTGGGGGCCCGACACACCGTTACTGTGATTACGGATCACCGAAACCTGCAATATTTGAAAACCGCAAAAGCCCAATCCTCTAGACAACTCCGTTGGGCATTATTCTTTGCCGAGTTTGACTTCATAATTACCTATCGACCTGGTACAAAGAACGGTAAAGCTGATGCCCTTTCTCGGATGGGAGTGGAAGAACACTTGATCAACCCTAAACCTGTACCAATCATTCCCGAACAAAGAATTCTGGGTGTAATCGCCACAGAATCCATAGAGGAAGTTAAGGATAAGGCCAGGCAACTTGTAACTCCAGCAGACATACAGAATTGGCATCTGCAGGGAAAGGACTTTGCAGTAAAGGACAACTTATTGTATTTCCAAGAACGATTATACCTACCCAGCACAGATTTACAGAAAAAAGTAATCTCTTGTTATCACGATTCTTTAATGGAAGGACATCCAGGTATGGCCAAGACCTCAGAAAAGATCAACCGCTACTTCTGGTGGCCGTCTTGGAAAAAAGATATCAGAGACTTTATAATGTCCTGTGGAGTATGCGCCCAAAACAAGAGTCAAAAGGAAAGACCAGCAGGCCTCTTACGCCCTATTGACATCCCACCTCGCCCTTGGCATACGCTTTCTATGGACTTCATCACTGATCTACCTCCATGCTCCGGATACAATACGATTCTAGTAATCGTGGACTTATTCTCCAAGATGGCGCATTTCATTCCGCTCAAAGGCTTGCCAACAGCAGCAACTCTGGCCCGAGAATTTCTCGAAAACATCGTCCGACTGCACGGTTTTCCTTCGGTTCTAATTTCGGATCGAGGTAGTCAATTTATTTCCCATTTTTGGCGAAGTTGCTGTCGGTCGGCTCAAATTGATGTGAGACTATCGACCAGTCACCACCCTCAGACCGACGGACAAACCGAGAGGACCAATCAAACTCTGGAACAGTATTTACGCTGCATGCTGCAACAAACTGAAAAAACTTGGAAAGACATCCTTTGGATAGCCGAATATGCCTACAATAACTCTGTCCATTCGGGAACTGGGAAAACCCCGTTTTTTCTTTTGTACGGCAGTCACCCTCAAACCTCGGAGTTGGATCCCCTCCAAGATCTTGAAACACCAGCAGTAGACTACCTGCATTCTACAATCACCCAAGCCTTTAAGGAAGCTGTTTCTCACCTTCAAAGGGCTAAAGAACAATACAAGAAAGGAGCAGATCAACATCGGAAGGAAGCCCCTCAATATCAAGTAGGGGATCAAGTCTGGTTATCCACCAAATATCTACCTCTAAAAGGGCCACGCACATTCAACCCAAGATACCTTGGTCCCTATTCCATCACTACCATAATAAACCCAGTAGCGGTCAAGTTGGACTTGCCCCCGCACATGAAGATACATCCGGTCTTCCACGTCTCTCTATTAAAACCCGTGCAACCTCAAACCCGACTAACTAAATCTCCAAAACCTATCCTAGTTGATGGAGAACTCGAGTTTGAAGTCAAAAGCATTCTGGACTCCAAGATCTCCAAATCTAAACTATTTTACCTAATTGACTGGAAAGGCTACGGCCCCCAAGAGAGATCCTGGGAACCTGCTGAATATGTCCACGCTCCTCGCCTAATCAAAAGATTTCACCGAACATTTCCTGACAAGCCAAAACCCCCGGAGAAGCCCGGTTTGGGAGGGGCCTTGAGGGGGGGTACTGTCATGATCTCTGCTTCCAAAAGGTCAGGGTTTTCCCAACTCCCTTGGAAGCAGATCCATAACCCAGGTTCCGAGTGCCAACCAGTCCCAATTGGGACCTTTTGGACCCAGTCCTGGCGCCAGTGGCTCCAGGCTCATAAATATGCCCAGTCCCAGCGCTGGAAGCGCCGGGCTCATAATGCTTGGGTGGACTTACCTGCAGCAGACCATGCTGCTTACTTGCCTGCCAGTTGAGCCTCTGATCCTCTTCTGTTTGGAACTACTTTTCCTGTTGGGTGGGGCAGGAGCCACTCCCTAGATTCAGAACACTGGAACTCTTCTGGAAAGCAGGAACTCTTTTCTTACCTAGGCGTGGCTGTGGAAGGAGAGACCTAAGCACTACAGGAGGCTATTTAAACCACACCCGATGGATGAATCTTGCTTTGCGTTATTCTGCATCCTCTGCAGCAGAACGCTCATCGTGTCTTCTGCATCTGATCCTGGGCCTAAGGAAAAAGGCTTACCATCCTGAATCCAGTCTTCAGCAACACCTATAAAGACAAGAAAGAACAGGTTAGCATTACGGTCTTCAGTGACAGCTCTTCACTTACCTGGTCCATCGGCTGTCACCAACGCCTCGCGCTGCATTCCGGCATCTGAAAGACAAAGGCTTACCTACTCTTCGTGCGCTCCGGAGGTCTTCACACTGCATTCCGGCATCTGAAAGACAAAAGCTTACCAACTCTTCGCACGCTCCGGAGGCCTTCGGCGCTGCATCCCGCATCTGAAAGACAAAACAAGGTGCGTTTAAAGACATTGGGGAACTTTAATACTCACGTGCCATTACTCCTTTCCACATCTAACCCAGTGGGTATTCCGGCACCCTGCAGCCGCTCCGAACTTGTACCTGCAAAATAAAAAGACAGTTAGAGCGCATCGTGAAGCAGGCAACAAGCGCTTACTTACGTGCTTCCAGGCGCTTCTATTCATCACACGGGCTCCATCTTCAACTCACTTCAGCCCGTCATCCGCCATCGCCGGAACCCTGCAAAACAAGAAACATCATTGCTAAAGACTTTAAAGACATTAGAATTACTCGAAACTTACCGTTCGTGCAGTAAACGACGGACAGCAGTCCTCTGAAGTCAAGAGGCCTGCTCCCCTTATCCAGTGAAGAAACTGGTTACAGCACCCTGCCCCGAGGCAGATGGAGAGCACGGCGTTCACTTACCTAAGGTGAGAGCGTTAACCTTTGGGGATCTACAGGAGAAGAGAAAGGGAAGAAGAGAGAGACATTCAATAACCCAGTTCCTTAATCCCATATTTTCTATCTGCAGACATCTTACCCTTCAAGTCAGACATACAGTGCACAGAGGTCCAGCCCAAAGAGCCAGCCGTGTGTTACACATCACCTTTGCAGATACGGTATACGCCCAGTCAAGACCGGCGCCTCTACGGGAATCAGGTGAGCGTTACATTGAGGCCCAGTGCCATAGCTATACAAGTATGCATAATCCTGTCGCCGGGGTGAGAAGGGTGTGTGTGTGTGTGTGTTCTGCTCACAGCCCTGGCATCCCTGCAGAACAATAATTCATTGAAGACAGACAGTTGTCTGTTGTGTCTTATCATTAGTGCATATATATACTAATGCATGTACATATCTCTCCAGGACTGAAATCTCTTCACTGGCTCCCAGTGGCTGCAAGGATTAAGTTCAAAACCCTCTGCATTGTCCACAAGGCCTTCTGGTGCCTAGGGCCTCAATACCTTCAACTCTCTCTTCCCAAAAATCTTCCTTCTCAAGCCCTTCGCTTATCCGCCTCCAACTCCCGCAGGGTCAGTCGCTTCTCCAAGCGACGAGTTGGTGGTCGATCTCTTTCTTTGGCTGGGGCATCCCTCTGGAACACCCTCTTTGCCTCTCTGAAACTTGAGGAGAATCATCTCCGGTTCCAGAAGCACCTCAAGACCTTCCTCTTTGCTTCTGCTTTCTCTCCTCCTCTCCCCTGCTGAACTCCTGACTGAAACTTAAATTGCACTGGTCACCTGGCTACCCTCTGTTCTCTGGCCCAGGCCTCCTCCCTGTCAGTTGCACACTGCACTGCCCCCCTGGAAACCCCCTGCACTCGGGGGCTGTTTCTGTATCCCTAAAGCCCCCTACCTGACACCTGTTGTCTGCACTTACCCTGGACTTGCCACCACTTGGCTGCACTTCCTATTTATTGTATTATTGGTTTTATTTATTGTACTGTTATCCTATGAACTGCAATGCCCCATCCCTTTTCCCTCACACTCCTTTCCCCTCTCCCCTGCACTTGCGCGATCTCAATCGTTGTCTCTGTCTTCCCTCTGTTCCCCCTCCCTTGCCTCACCGTGCCTTGAAACACATGTGTATAGGCGCGTTATAAATGCCATATCATATCATGTAACCCAGAAGGAATGTGCCCTGCAAGGCAAAGAGAGGGCCAGAATTGATCTTTGAAGAGCTATACCACATGAAGGGGGGTAGGGCTTTAGGCCTTTGCCACTCCAGATATTTGAGTTATAGCGGCCAGGGACCCCCGAGCGCAGGACACAAGCCGTTGAGTGCACTGACCAGCCCAAGACTCCTGGCCATAAAACTATAAAGTGGCCAATCGATCAGGAACATCAGAGAGCAGTGACGGGCTGCCCCCACTATCGGTTCATGTGATTTGTGCCGCAAGGTGCCAGGGGAGAAAAGTAACAAATTTAGTGCATGTGGTAAAGTTGTGGAGGCGCTGGTGTGTCTGGGATGGAGCAGGGGTTCACATAGTTCTGAGAAGTTAACACAACCTCAAAAGTATCTGCCTCACTCATGTCCTTGGTACCAAGTGCACCGTAGCACTATGAAATAATGAATTGTGAAACTAAACTGCCAATTAGTGTCTTTGTACCTGATTACGGAAGAAGAAGATCCCCACGTGGAAGGAGATGCACAGAACCAATTGCATCACGTATGGAGCAGGCTTTATGTTTATAGGGTCGCACCACAATCTACATGGATTTGTAGCCTATGCAATATACGTCATTTGTGACGTTGTGTATCTTTAAAACTCATTGCTTATGCTGTTTTTGTCATAGCTCTCAATGGCAGCAGAGTACCTTGTATTTTTATGAGATTAAACCAAGAGGTGTGCTGGGCCTTTTTCCCTAGTGGGTTGTATTTTTTCTGGTGTGTGCATTGAGGGGCTACTCTACAAAAGCCACATCATCTTTTCTGCTATTTGAAACCATTCAAAACTGTATATTTTACCCACTACATACATGGCATACTTATATAATTACATTATAGAAATTCTAATTTAGACAGCTAATATAGCCTTCGAGCCCACAATTTATTATTTCCAATTTTTCCCAGAAACCTATCTGTGCCAACAAACCAACTCACTCAGCCAATCTTACCACAGGTGACCTGCCCATTCCAGACAAATTTCTACAATACCTCAGCACAAGCTGACCAGGATAGGTAAGCCAATTTTGCCGCTGGCATTTGGTGCTGTATCCATATAGCTTGCAGATGGGGAAACAAAAAGAAGAAAACAATGTCTATATATATATATATATATATATATATATATATATATATATATATATATATATATATATATATATATTTCTCAACTATGGGTCTCAGCTTTAATCAACTCACAGTCCAGTGGTGTTCTCCTCCTAGCGTGCACTTTCATGATTTAGTAATCTTTGCAGAGGCAGATCTGATGCAAGTGTGCAAAGTTGAATCCTACTGGTTGGTGCCAGGATGTTGCAGCAAGGAATTCTGGTTCCTGTAGTTCAAAGGCAGCCATGATCCAATGCTCACCCATTATTCAGTATTTGCCCTTCGTGGGGGAGGGTGGGGAGTTACCAACAGTGTTGCATGCCAGGGTCAGGCATAGGTAACCTGTGTGCTGCCGCTTTGGAACCCCAATTGCCCTTAAGATTTGTAAATAAAAAGAGTGATGGCAGGGGCACAACTCTAGGTCCCAGCTGTAATCAGCTCACAATCCAGTGGTGTTCTCCTCCTAGTGTGTGCTTTCATGCTTCAGCAATCTTCAGGGAGGTAGATTGGATTCAGGTGTACAAGGATGATTACTACTGGTTAGTACCAGGATGTAGTATATAGTTCTTGTCTGCAACCGACCTGATTATGTTTTTGTCTGCAACTATCAAATTTGTTCCATTCAGCCTATGTTTTTTGTGTGTAATTTAACTTGTCTGCAACTATCGGTTTTGTTCTATTCATCCCGTTGCTGTATTTGTAATAGAAGGTGATAGAATAGAGCCTGAAAATGAGCTGAGTTTCGTCCGCATAGCACTGAAAGTTGGGGCAGAGAGCGGCAATGCGTTGGGTAAGAAGTGGCAGGTATTGGCTGAACAGCCAGGGAGAGAGGTTACACCGCTGGGGAATACCACAGGTAGATATAGAAATAGAGGAGAGGAAGGACCCAAGTTGGACCTGGGAGGGTCGATCGGAGAGGAAAGAGGTCAGCCAAGCCAGGGCCTGGGCCTGATCGGTGATACCCAGGTTATTATAGAGACGGTTGAGCAGGATGCCATGGTTGACCGCGTAAAAGGCAGAAGAGAGATCAAGTAAGAAGAGGACACAGGGGATATTGGAGTCAAAGTTGGAGAGCAGCTCTTCACAGATGTTCAAGAGTGCAGTTTCCTTGCTTCTGGCAGCTCTGAAGCCAGGCTGATGGTCATGGGGACAACCAACCAATTCAGTGTGAAGATTAAACTGGGAGATGGACAGCTTTTCCAGGAGTTTGACCAGGAAAGGAGTGATGGAGATTGGGCGGTAGTTAGCAGGGCAGGAGAGGTCGGCAGAGGGTTTCTTAAGAAGATTGTGCACAAGGGAGTGCTTCAGGGGGAAGGGAAGACTCCAGTGGTGAAGGAGTGGTTGCAGAAGTCATTCAAAGTAGGAGCCAGGGTGTCAATGTGATCCTTGATGGTTTTAGAGGAACATGGGAGAACCTATTTTGATGAGACTTTCATAGATCAGATTTGTCTGGAAACCTCTTCTGGGGAGAACAGGGGAAAGGCAGAGAAGGTGGGAGGAGATGTGGCCACAGAAGGGCCAGAGGAAGAGAGGGGAATAGAGGGAGGAGGAGAGCGGACAGGATGTCCTGAGCTTTAGAGATGAAATGAGAAACCAGGGCCGTGCAGAGGGCCTGGGAGGGATAGAAGAGGTAGAGACTGCAGCAGGATTGGCCAGCTGTTTCCAGATTTTAAAGTGTTTGGCTGAGTTGTTGTATGCCGCAGAGACACAGGCTTGGATGAGGGCTCTCTTCTTGCTGCGGACAGAAATCCGGTATTACCTTTGGAGCAGGCGGCAGGGCAGTTTTTTCAGAGGATGTACAGGAAGCACGCCATTTCCTCTCAGCCACCCTGCACTTGCATTTAAGGGTGACGAGGTCTGAGTCGTACCAGGAGTTGCACTTAGTATTGGGCTTCAAGCTGATCCTCTTGACAGGGGAAAGAACATCAAGAGTATCAGATATAGCAGAGTGGAGCATAGAAAGGGCTGTGTCAGGGTGTGAGTCAGCCGAAGAGGGAGGGGTGAGAAAGTGGCGGCAAAAGCCTCATCTGACCCATGCTTCATGGGTCGGATAACCGAGAAGGTAGTTGGCAGTGCTGGGGTTGGCTTGGCCTGGGGGGTGGAGAGAGTGAGCTGGGAGGAAAGGAGAAAGTGATCACTGTAGGAGAGAGGAGTGATGAGAGGGATAGAAAGGGGAAGGTCTGTAGAGATCAGAACATCCAGAGTGTGCACTGTTTAGTGAGTCGGGCTAGAGGGGAGGATAGAGAGTGAGAGTTTTAGAGGTTGCGAAAGAGTCCAGAGGAAGGACAGGAAGCATCCAGGTGGATGTTGAAGTCTCCAAGAAGGAGGAGTTGAGTGGTTGAGACCAGGAGGTACGAATAGAGGTCTGCCCACTCAGAGAGGATGGAGGAGATCTGACCAGGTGCCCGATAGATGGTAGCCACAGTAAGGGAATGGCTAGGAGAGAGAGATGGAGACTACAGATGAGACATTCGAAAGAGGAGTAGGCCTGCGTAGGAATGACAGAGGCATGAATAAGTATATTATCATTAACTCATATAATTTCAATAAAGGACTCCAAGATTTCATCAGAAATATTGTTTGAAATGTAAGTAGTTTATACATCGTGAGTAAAATGTTCATTTGCACGGTTTTATAGTGATTTTAAATTAAGTATCTAATAGAACTCTGAAATAATAATAGAATTCTCTACCTCGAGCCTATGTTTTTTTAAATAACCAAGAGTATTTAAATTTTGAGTGTCTTCCAATAAATATCATAATCTTTGTTTGATTGATATTGATAGATAAGGTGCCTTTAAATGTTTATTAAAACCCAACAGTGCTTTATGCAACCCTACCCTACTAAACATTGTCTGCATATGATAAGTCATATTTTTGTTTTACTTACAATTTGTGGATTTAAGCCCATAGTTTTATTAAATAGTATATTCGTCTTATATAATATAGGTGCTGATTCACACCATTTATTAACTTTATAGAAAAACATCACTGGCCAGCGTCTGAAAGTCTGATACTTGTCCAGTTATTTGTATGTAAATCAGTCAAGAAATCCAATAACGAACAAGGAATTCCCACCTGACTCTTTTTATTCCATGAAAAAGCTGATCTACTTTATCAAAAGTGAGCTATAAACCTACAGTTAGGCATACTTCTTTGCAATTTTCCTACCTAGTAATCAAATACGAGATCCCAAATGCATTATCAATTAATGAGGAACCCTTTTTGAAACCAATTTGAATAAACTGTATAATATTATCTTGATCGAGCCAGCCATGTAAACCCAATAACACGTGCTTTGATAAGATTTGATAAGATGGTTATGCTCTGCTTGTAGGGCAATCATTCTGTAAGTATTGGGGGGGGCTTATTTTTCCCATTTTATTCAATTGGATCGTAAAAGAACTGTTCTTATTATTCAGTATTGGCAAAAGTGTGAGACAAAATGTAAGCACCTGATGAAAAATGGGAGACCCAAAACAACATATTTAATTTTATTAGTTCCATTGGTAATTCTTCAGGACCGCAAGCATGAAAAGATTGTATTTATTTTATGTAGGAGGAAATGTGTTCTTTAGTAATTAAATAAGCAGTATAGTATTTTGTGTTCGAAGTGTTATCAGTCACAATCCCCTGTCACAATCTTTATACAATTGATTCAGATGGACTATTCAATCTTGCCAATCTGGTTCTTGGATATTTACGGTACATAACTGTTTTTGATTTCCCAAACCGGTGTTCTTGAATTGCTATATTAGTTGCATGCTTCTCCTTCCCACTATCTCAACAAAATGGGACAAATTATTATCATCATAAACACATTTATTTTCCTTTTTGATATCATTCTTGTATTTTTGCTTCAATGTATTTATTTAACAATTTATATTATGGGGATTCTTTTTTTTAAAGGTTTCCATAATATTGTTTTTCAGGATTTTCCTTTTTTGTGTAGACTGCATATCATACTAAAATAAGACACAATTATTATTGCTATGCTTACAGGGGATATTCTAAGAGCAGATATTCAGGAAGTGGGATTTCCCCCTCTTGTGTTCAACAAGTTACACATACATCTGTCACTTTGTATCCTTCTCTGTCTGATGATATTGCTACCAACCCCTTGTACTCTAAATTGATTGTAAACAAGATGACTTCTCCACAATGCAATACAACTTCAATGCAGATGTAAAAATCAAAAGGAAGAAGTTCAGAAATGTGTTCAAATTGTCATAAGGCTTACTGATAGTGCCCCCTCTGGCTATCACAGGCTTTGCTAAGAGACTTTTGATGTTCTCCTTGGTCTCTTTGAGCTGCGAGTGATGTATGATCATCTCATGCTCTCTTGTTGGCTTGGTAGTTGGCTCTGTATCTCTGACACCGGGATTCGTTACAAAGTTTCCATTTGACTTCAAATCACAAACAACCTTGCCACTCCCCCAGCTCCCACATTCAGGCTGTTAATGACTCTACCACCCACCAGTCCAAGAGTCCGGGCTTCTACTTGCACTACAACCCCTCTATACTTGAGCTTCAGCTGCTCATCCTAGTCAGCACACCACATGCTCCTTTGTCTTTCCAGCAAACCTTCCTGTGTTTCCTATCTGCTTCCATATTATCCTCCTGATCACCACATGCACTCACCCACTCTGCCTCCTGTTGGAATGTTTCCCCTTTTCATTCGTCACACTCTCTTGCTGACCCCCATCCTTTTCCTTATGGCAACCCTCCAGTGGTTACTCAGCTCCCCTCCTGCAGATGGAAACTTTCTAGGTGGTAACCATCCTCCTTCTCCCTCCATGTTCCTCTTTCTACCGCCTTCCTTCATGCGCCTCTCTACCACTTCAACTCCTTCTGCCGAGATCCTGTCTCCCCATCATTCTTCCAAGATCCTCTGTCCATCTACTTCCTCCAAGCTCCAGCCACTTCTTCCCCCAAACACACACTGTACTGTCTGTCAGCTCAATCCTTCGGGGCCTCTCCCCTTTGGTCGGCCTTGAGGCAAAGGTCCGCAGCTATTCCTTCCTAGTGTGCGTTACTGGAATTCACTCTTAACACGTACAGTTTGCAAAACTGGATGCACATAATACAGATGCATGTCTCCTCATGTGCGCTCCGACTGAGGCTCTAATAATCTGGTTCCTCATCTTGGGAAAGGAGTTTGGACAGAAGTTGCATGCACGTAGATGCTGGGCTCACCGATCAGTGATGCAATTGTTCTGGGTCTGTGGTGAGTGTCTACAGGGTTCTGTTCGCAGGTGTGCCTAGCAATGGTTTATCTGATCATGGGATCCACTTTGTAGGACCTGCTCTGTGTATTTCCTTGGTGAAATGAAATTCCACAGGCAAACTAGGTCCCCTTTAACGGAGAGTATTATGTGCAGAAATAATGTGCCTTACTCCTACAAAATATTCGGGATGGCATGGGCCAACCAGGAAATCCTCCCCATACCTTCCCTGGGTCCATCATCAAGTAGATTGCTGCACTCCCTGGCCTCCATTGTCACCTCACTAAATGTCCCCATAGCTGAATAGGGGATTTGTTCACAGTATCTAATGGTGTGATAGTTGATGATAATATATGCAACACATAAGGGGGATGCTGGAAAACCTGATGGGTTCAAAGGGATAGTGGAGAGCAGACATGGTAAGGGAGCACTTGGAACCTGATACGTTCTCTGGATACCGAAACTAATGGAAGATGGGCTATTGGAGGACCTATTAGAGGAGAGGCATTGATGGTCCCTAGGTTGCTGGGCCATACGACGACAAGATGAAGAGGGGATTCCTTGGGCCTGATGTGGGAGGTGAGGAAACCTGGGAAGGGAGCTCTAAGGCACAGACGAGCTGATGTAGAGGGACCATAAGTTGGACTACTAAATGGGACAGGGGATTGTAATAGCTTCTAAGGGTAATGTGCATCAAATGATTTAATGGAGAGGTGTGCTCAGAGGGTATGGCCACTGAGCACTTGATAGGGGGAGGAGGCACTGGGATAAACACTTGGCAACTGATGAGGCAGAATCCTCATAGGACCTCATATGGGAAGGGGCACTGGTGGAGGTGATAAGAATGAGGCATCTGGGGACCTCATGGAGACCATCCTCACAGGATATCTAATTGGGGGTCATGGGGTTTTCAAGTGGGGAGGATGACACCTCCAGAGACCTGAGAGTAGGTGGGAAAACAAGATCCAGGTGAAGGACCTTTTTAAAAAAAATGTATTTATTTGTATTTGGCACAAGGCACCTTTACAAATATTTAAAACATAGTTAAAGAAAATACAAAAGAACATATTCACAGAGACTTATTTACATTTACATTTCTTGTTACCAAAATATACCTAAAATATACATCCAATTTAAAACTGATAAAAAAGAACTCATAATTGAGATCAATTATTACTGATTTTCAAAAGATTCCCATTTAACTGAACCATCTGGTTGGGAACATTTCGTAACTTAACTCAATTAAGTCCAATTTTCACAGAATTCCTGTATATCAGGACATCTTAAACCTAGTCAGGAGTGTGATGCTCCATTTCCGTAAAGTCCTCCTGAATGAGCATTAAAAATCGCGTCATCGCCAGAATCAGCGTCTTTCTTGTACCCCACATACACTGGGACCACAGCAAGTCTCTAGTAAATTGCAAATCAACCTCAAAAAACTTCCCCAAATATTCTCTCCACAAGTTTTCAAAGTAACAGCAGTGTATCATCCAGGAGTTTTAATGACTCATGAAGGACTTTAGCATGGTGCATTACAAAAGATGTGAGAGTGCTACCCAAGACCTGGTGGTGGGTGAAAAACACTGGCAACCTAATGATGAAGGGGCCCTCAGAGGACGTGATGTTGGGGGACCTGGCGGGAAGATTGACTACTGTTATCGGAAGGGAGTGCGCAATTAGGTACTGATGGGATAGAGAGACTGTTGAAAAAAAGGGCCAGGGGCCCTCCGGAAGTTATGTGCCAGAGCCCTGATATTGGGACCTGACGGTCCTATTGATGCGGCATCAGTAGAATATCTGATGGAAGTAGAAGGCATCACAGGAGCTAACAGCTATGTTGATGGGGACAAGGGATTTGAGAGGGGGGGGTATTGGTATTTAAAGGGGAATGGGGTCCTGGTGTACTAGTAGGGTGTCTGGACAGCTGCACCTAATGTAGGCCAGGGCACCCAGGTCTTGATGCGATGGGGCACTGTGGGTATTAGGATGTAGTGGGCATAAGGGTGCTAATATGAAACACATGTGAGACTGCCAATAAATGTCGCATGTATGTAGATAGGTGCGGCATGTGTGTCTGCAGCATGTTATATATATGAATGAAGTGTGTATGTGTTTTGCCCCAAGATGGCACTGCCGTTGAATGGCACAGGAAGCCATGCTGAATAATTTAACAAAGGAACGGATTTGACAAAATTGTAAAACCAACGTTTTTCACCTTTGTTTTGGAAGTACAGCGGTTTGCCAATATATGCCAGGGTTCTTAAATATGGTATGCCAACACACCAACACCTTTTCAGGATCTATCAACCAATCAGATGCACGGTTTGGGATTTAACGTGTGGTCTCGTTTGGCTGAAATAACGTTCTCGGGACAGCAGTCTCTAGCTCACGTATTCGCAGTACTGACTTCATTTTTGGGAAATGTCACAAAAACGGATGAACGGCATTTCATTATAGCAAAATAGTCACTTCAGCACCATACCTTACATGCCCGTGCCAGCCTGGATGCCTTTTATGAATCCTTAAAATAGCAGCCAGTCACGTGTTTCTGACATGACGGAGCGTAAAATTTCTAAGGCACACGTGTTACCGCATTTTAAAAAGAATGTGGAAAAATAAGTGATGGATTTGATCAGTATTGATGTATCATGCTTAAGCTAGCATGTCTAAGAACACCGTGGACATCAAGCACACCCTTCTGTTATCATTCTGCATGTGCAACTCACTCTTGATTTTGACATCTAATGACAGAAAGCTATGTCATATTGCCCAAGGGATTTTAAGCAGTCTTGCATATACTAGTGTTAAGTCATGAAATCTCTAGAGATCTGAGGGCCTGAATCATGGAAGTGTTTTATAATGGCGCAGTCCCATAGGAAAACGTTCCATGAATCGGGCCCTTTGAGTTTCAGTTTAGAATCCTGAGCAGTAAAAGATTGAAATTCATACTCCCATACAAAAAATGTAAAAAACCTACCAAAATCCTTCTTTTAATAAATGGCATGCAGGGACGTCGCCGGGCCTTCTTTTCACATGAAAGCGGCCTCTGGCCTCAGGTGTGGGTGGGGGGGAGGTTGCAACTGCCGCCATTTTGTCAGTCAGCAGATTTGTAACTGGGCAATATATTCCTTTCTTTATTTTCTCTCCCGGGGTTAAAATGTGTGCCTTTAAGCACTCTTATTACAAGCTGCGTTTCCTGGAGTCCTTCTGGCCGTCACTTCCCACGGGATATACAGAAGTGTTATCACCTTATTGCCTTCTGAAACTGGTTCCTCCACATCCCCCTTGCTGACAAAGAAGGGTTTATTGCTTTCAGCAGGCGGGTGGCTGGCCATCTAGTGATAATCAATGGTTATTAACCTTATCTTTGTCCCCATTGTTATATATGCACACCAGTGGTGCCTCAGACTGGTGTTTCTCAGAGCAGGGGTCGCCCAACCATCATGTTGAATATGGGCCCCCACACATCTTCAGCTGGTCCCAATTCCATGCATGGCTTGCACAGAGACCCGTGAACCCCAAGCACAAGGAGTACACAACCACGCCTTTCTCTACAAGCCGCCCCCGCTGTCCCATTCGGTATTTCATTTTTCCAGCAACCCTCTCCCCCTTGGAGGGGCGAGGGTTTAGAGGGGTCTGGCTGGGAGCGTGTACCCAGGACAGGTCCAGCAACACTGTATCTTTGCATAAGAATTGAAATTTGTATTTTCACAAAGCATGCTCCCCTTTTAAAAATAAATAAATCAGGTTGTTTGTATCATCATTTTGTTTTTACTTCAAATTGTTAAATCAAACATAGATTTATACATTCAAATGTTTTCGTGGGTTAGTAGACATGTGAAAAAAAACGTTTTCATTGACGCAATATGTGCCAAAATGAAGACGTCCCGAATGTATGGCCCTCAGTTGTACCCCAAGAAGGGGGGCTTTCTCAAGGCAAGATTGAACAAGCATTACTGCCTGAAATCAAATCTCCAACTTTGATGATAGCAGATACTCCGAATTCATATCTTCAAAAGCCAGCCATTGAAATCACTATGGAAACAGTATCCAAGGTTGCAACTTCACAGTGTACATTTTCAATATGCACATCCTACACAGGGGATAAATCACCTCCAAAACCTCAGTTACGAAATCCTGGCGATCTGCATAAAAGCAAAGAGCATTATGGCAACATAAGAATGCCGACAATTTTAAATTTGAAACATGTCTTGTAGTGACTCAGTAAGAAAACATTTTGAGCGAATTATGGAAGTTGAGCTCTGCAGTTTTGATTAATCACAGGCCTCACCCTTCCTAAAAAGGTCTGTACATTTCAGGACATGTAAAGCATTTTGGTGGTATGCGAGGCTTTGTGCCAAATCTTCTGAAAGCCGTCTGCTCGCGCCTGCATGCAATAACTCGGCTAAGCCAGATCTGTGAGGGTCATGCTCTAGCCCCTGTGTCTGGGCAAAGAGCAACACTCTGGCAAGGCAAGGAGTACCTGCGCTGAATATGCGTCTAATGCCGAACAACCCACTCGCTCCTTGTATTTTATATTTGTGGCCGTACTGTACCGCGCCCCCTTTTCTTTTCTCGGTGTATTTCCAGTGCGTTTACTTGGTGATCCAAAACCATGTGTTCTTAACCCCTTTGGCACTCACAGCTCTCAGCAAAATATTTTGCCCACCACTCCCTTCCTGCTGCTTGTCTCTTGTCCCCCCCCCCGCGCCCGCCGCTGCTTGACTCTTTTCTCCTTCTCCGCTCGGCAAGCAGCATTTTCCCCATAGTCCCCCCTAGTCATACACCTGGCTTGCTCTCTCTCAACACTGTTCCCCATGCCTAAGCACTTGCACACAGTGTAGTGAAATAATGAGTGGGTAGCTTCTGTGTAACAGGCTCAACTCTTTACTGTGACACTGGAATCAGCAATGCAGGAAGCTTTTACTTATAAGGCATAGAGCCCTAGGGCAACTGGCCCTCAACTGTGCTGAGTGAAGTAGTGCCATAAAGTCAGTAGAAAGGGTTTATTTCCTCTTAAAATAGGAGCGCCGGGAGCTTGACCTGCTCTGTGTCCTCTGCTCTCTCTTCTGCCGCTTTGTCTCTATTCACCCGACTCTTCTGGGTTTCCGTGCGAGATCTCTCGAGACCTAGCGTCACGCGATATCTCAACACACCTCCCCTTGATAACGCAGCAAAGCTTATTGCATAACATAGTCATTATACTTCGCCAGTCTTCTGTGCTCCCTTCTCGGCCGATCTTCTTTCCTGCCACTAGTGTCCAGTACTGGACTTGTTTCCCGGGCGGCTTCCGATGCATCTCCTTCTGTTACTTCCTCTGTGATCTCTCTCGCACTGGCTTCTGGTTCTTGTTCTCGTGCAATCTCACTATCGGGGCCTTTGCAAGGGTTGGGTTCCTCTCGTGACCGTTCTGCTTCACAATGCTTTTCAAACATGGCTACCCACTCCATGTTCCATGTACGGCCATCCTCGGTGCGGACGTGGTGGGTCCCTCTATGGATAACTCTTATTGGTTCACTGAACTTCGAACCTGTCATTTGGTCCTTGCTTGGTAGTCGTAGTTTGATCCAGTCTCCTTCCATGACCCTGCGACCTTGGGTTGTTCCTCTTTGGTCGCTCCATCTTTTCATGCGTGCTTTGCTATTTTCCAGTCTCCACACAACTTCAGTCATACCTACTTTGTCATCTTCTCTTACTCTGGTCAACCATGATGGTACCAGTGTAGACGCTGCTCTCCTCCCTCTCAACATGCGAAATGGCGAAATTTGGGTGATCCCGTTGGGAGTTAACTTGTGGGCCGAAATGGCCTCTTTGACGGTTTTGAGGGGATCCATACCTGAATCGGTTGCCAGTTGAATGGCTCCTTTAATGAACCTATTGGCTCTCTCCACAAGTCCATTGGCTTGGGGATGGTACAGCGCGGCTTTTCTTTGATAAATGTTGTTTTTGTGCAGGAATTGCTCCATATCCCTCGATACTAGCTGTACCCCATTGTCTGTGAATAGCTCTTTAGAGAGACATTCCCTCTGAAATATGGACGTGAGATCTTCTATGACTGTGGCAGTCGTGGTGTTGGGGACAAATTCTGCTTCTACCCACTTCGACAGGTAGTCCACCAGTACTATGCCATACCGGTGCTCAGGCATCATTGCCTCAAACAGTCCAATAAAGTCTAACCCCACTTTGGACCGGTATCAGGTAATATTATCCCCATATATGGTCGCCGTACATAATATCGCCGGGAAAAGGTTGTGGCGATATTATATGGGTGACCATATATATGGGGATAGGGGCAGCCAAAAAAACAAAAGAAAGAAAAAAAAGGGGTTTGGGGGTTTCGGGGGTGTCCCCCGCATGTTCCATGCAATAATGTCCCCACAAAAAACAGCCATTTTTCGGCGATATTTTTGCATGGCGATATTTTTGTGGGGACATTATTACATGGAACCTTTGGACCACACTGCTTCAGGGATCTCCGTGGGAATCATCAGAGCTTGCCTGGTCCTTAAGCGTTTATCACTGTTGAGGCACTCATGGCATCTCTCTATCATTGCGCACATTTCTTGATCCATGGAGGGCCAACAGTACGCTTCCCTCACTCTTCGCCTAGTCATGGTGTTCCCTAGATGTCCTGAGTGGGCTCTGCACAGATTTCTCATCCCCACCGGTGGCATCACTTGATCGTTTTTCATGATTAATCCGTCCACCTATGAACCTTCTTCTGCCACTTTCCAATACGGCCTCATGCCTTCCGTTACAGACTTTTCATCTGGTCATCCATTCCTAACCCACTCTCTGAGTCTCACCATCGTAAGGCCTTTACTGTCTTCTTCATTCCAATGCCCTTCGCTTAGTTCTAGGAAATCTGCACTACTGAGGTCTTGAATTGACGCTACAATACATTCATCCTGCAGGAAGGTGGTGGCTTTGTCTTTGTCCTCCGGTAGCCTTGACATGCAGTCCGCCTGAGCATTTCCCTATCCTGCAATGTGGTTAATTTCAAAAGTGTATTCCTGCAGTTTGGCGGCGATGCATGCCAACTGGGGTGTCGACGATTTTGTCCCTCCTGGACTGAGCATATGAATAAGGGGCTTATGGTCGGTGACCAGTTTAAATTTGGTGCCCCACAGATAAGTCCTGAAATGTTCAACAGCCCATGCGCAGGCCAGCATCTCTTTCTCCACTGTGGGGTAGTTCTTCTCGGCCATGGACAGGGCTTTAGAGGTGAATGCCAGAACATGTTCTGCGTCTCCTTTCTTTTGGGTGAGTACGACACCTAACCTGCACACACTGGCATCCGTGGTGATGACTGTACTCCATTCCGGATTGAATGACTGTAGGAACGGTGCTCCCACTATGCACCGTTTTAAATTCTTCACTGCTTCTTTCTGGGCTTCCAGCCATGTGAACTCTGTGCCTTTTTTTAGTAGGTCTTGCAGTGGCATCCTAATTTCTGAAATCCTGGGGATTAATTTAGCATAAATTCTGCGAGTCCTAAAAGCAATCTCAGTTCTTCCTTTTTAGTTGGCTCCGGAGCCTTGATTATGGCTCGTACCAAGTTTTGTTTGGGGTTTATGCCCTGTGACGAAATCTTGTACCCCAAGTATTCAACTTCGCATGCCCTTAAGACACACTTTTCATACTTTAGCTTGACTCCAGCATCCTGTAGCTTAGTGAGGACTTTCTTCAAAGTGACATCATGCGTATGTTTGTCTGCAGCGTAGACCAGGATATCGTCCTTGAAGTAGGACATGTTTCCTATGTCTCGTAGTAAGTCCATCATTCGCTGAAACGCCGAAGCCGCAGATCACAGGCCAAAGGGCATCTTGGTGAACTGATAGGTGTCAAATGGGGTGATGAACGCAGTTAGTGGCTTGGAGTCTTTGTGCAAGGGAATTTGATGATATGCATCCCTCATGCCTAACTTGGAGAACACTGGCTTCTTTCATCATGAGCATGAGCTCACTAATGCTTGGAAGGGGGTAGCTGTCTGAGGTGACTTCCAGGTTTAAGCCGTGAATATCAATGCACACCCTTATGTCTTGTGAGTTCTGTTTCTTAATGAGAACTACAGGACTCAACCACTCCGAGGCTTCGACTTCCTCAATGGTGCCCTCCTTCACCATTTTGTCAAGCTGGTTTCTGAGTATGTCTCTGGCTGTCGCTGGCAGAGGCCTTACTTTGTGTTTTACGGGGACTGCATTCGCCTTGAGCAGTATCTTAAGTATGAAGTTCTTGAATTTTCCTGGCCCTTCCGAGAACAGCTTGGGAACATCTTCTTTGACAACCAGCTCTCCTCTTGTACTGACTGTCAACACTTGATCCTCTGTGCTTGGGTCCAGTTTGATTTTGAGTTTGGCTTGATCGTCCCAACCTAGGACTGCTGAGCCTTCCTGGCTGAAATACATCATTGTGGTAGTTTCTCTCCCCTTGAACTCCACTTTCCCTTTGATGTATCCTAGTAAGTCAATGGATGCAACTCCGAACACTGTGGGCTTGTGGCGGGTGCTGAGGACTTCAACCGTTTCGGTGCCCATCATCTCTTTGGATGTGCGAGGGGGCAGTATGGTTAAGTCCGAACCCGAGTCTGCCATGCCTCTCGTCTCCATGCCATTTACTCTGATGGCACAGTGGGGCTTTTCTCTACTGGCTCATGGGCTGTTCACCATTAACACAGTGGGCCTCCCTTCTTCTTCGGATGAGGATTCTCTCTCTGCGTTGTACTCTGAATTGACGTTGGTAACCTTCTTATTTTGCCATCTACATACCAGCGAAAAATGTCAGATTTTCTTACACACTGAGCACTCTTTGTCTCTTGCGGGACATTATCTGTCGTTTGCCAAGTGCTTTGTGCTGCTGCATCTGTCGCACTTCAATGGTTCTTTCCTTCCCAACCTCCCTTCTCTTGCATCAGCGACTGGTTTCTCCTTCTTGGTCTGGAAGGCGATGGCCTGGACTTCTGTTGGGCCGGGTCCACCAACATATTCTTTCCGTCGTCCTGCGGTCTCCTAAACCGCCCTCGCAATCTTGACGGCTTTTTCCAGCTGTAATTCTTTTCCTAAAATAAACTTGTCCTGCACTTTCCTGCTGTTGGTGTGTACCGTTAGCATGTCGCAGATCAGTCCCTCTGCGTTATTTCCAAAATTGCACAGTGCGTCTAATTCACGTAGCTTAGTCACATAGTCTTCCACGGGTTCGGATGCCTCCTGCTTGCGACTATAGAACCTTATCCTCTGTATTTTCCTTGCTGGCAAATCCTTTTATTATTCTCCTGACCGCCTACTTGTACACGTCGTCCTTATCATCAGCCACCAATTCGGGCGTAA
Organism: Ambystoma mexicanum; assembly: GCF_040938575.1. Classification (NCBI taxonomy): domain Eukaryota; kingdom Metazoa; phylum Chordata; class Amphibia; order Caudata; family Ambystomatidae; genus Ambystoma; species Ambystoma mexicanum. Next base: position 666,822,062 of record NC_090936.1, read on the forward strand.
GGCTTGCAAATACCTTCTGGCCTTCCATGCCTAGCGCATTCAATAACATGGCTCTGTACCTTGCAGCCGTGTACCCCGCACCTCCCAGTGCTTTCAGGTACGTAGTGAATAGGGGTTGCCATTGTGGCCATGGAATGATAGGCCTACCTGGCGTTTGTAGAAAAAGCAGGGGTGGAGTTGCTCCTTGCATGCCGCCACGTGGGTTCAAGTCCTGATCCTCGTTGCAAAATGTGTAGTGAAATAATGAGCAGGATGCTTCTGTGTAACAGACTCAACTCTTTATTGTGACACTGGTATCAGCAATGGAGGAAATGTTAAATTATAAGGCATAGAGTCCTAGTGCGGTCCTCAACTGTGCTGAGTGAAGTAGTGCCATGAAGATAGTAGAAAGGGTTTATTTCCTCTCAAGAGAGGAGCGCCGGGAGGTTGACCTGCTCCGTATCCTCTGCTCTCTCTTCTGCTGCTTCGCCTCTATTCGCCTGGCTCTTCCGGGTTCCCGTGCGAGATCTCTCAAGACCTAGCTTCACGCGATATCTCAACACACAGCCCAGGTGCCCAATTCCTGCTCACCACTCCTTCCCCCGCCCCTCTAAACTCTGCACTGACATGCTGTCTCAGTGTCTGGAGCCCATTTCTGCACGTCTTCACCACTTCGGTCCCGGCGCATGCCGTGCTACAGGAAGGTGAGTCTCTAAGGCAGCCTCGTGCCTTTCTCACCTCATTTATGGAGCGGTTAAGGGGACGTGCCATATTTACATTCGTTAATACTTCATTTCGGCAAAGCATGTCATAAAAGCAAACACATACAATGCATATAAGAAACATGTGTAAAAACAACACTTAATACTGTTAATGTCAAGAATAAAAACAATGATAAAATACACTCCATGAGATGTTACAAAAACGCTCCAAGATATACTTACTAATAAAATACAGTGAAATCAATACACCACAACCACAAGAAAGTCATTCTAAAAGCCACAAATACATATGCTAAAAAAACTTGCCAAAATTACAAGGGTTCCACGTAGTTAAAATTGCAAACCAATATAAACAAATTGACACATTGTGTTCTTCTCCATGCCCTAAGTAAATATTTGCCAATTGCACGAGTTGCAAGAGTCTTGCAGCATTTTCAACTAATCGAATTTTAAAAAGAGGTTTATGGATACTTCTCCACAGGGCTCCATAGTGAGGGCAAAACAAAGTGAATCATATCTTCAATTGCATTAGGGCAAAATAGACAGAAGGGCATGGCATTATAATTCTTCTTATTCTTAACAGCAGCCCGTGAAAGAATTTCCAGGGAGCTTTAAAGAACAAAGATCTTGTCAACTTAGGATGCATTCTATCCAAATAGACCTCATAGTGCAGAGACTGTTTCAACGAGCCATATCTTATAAATTGATTAGATTGAGTCAGCTATAATTACATATAATTGTTCCTTTATAACGCGCTTAATACCAGCTTCCAAGACAAACACATTGCCCCTCAGCTATCCCCCCTCACCATGAATGGATTTCATCCTTCTGCACTACATTTAGGGCTTCCCTAATGAGGGGTTTGTAACCACTAAAAATGATGTCTGGTTTAGTTCAGAAATCAATATTTGATATTCCTTTTTTTAAGTGCTGGAACCATAGCAGATGCATTGCTCTTTCCTGGGACATCACATCCATTGAAGCCTGCCTGTACGTAATTAAATTCTCCTTGGTCCACCCTCTAGCTCATCCATTAATGGGATTGGCTTTCCAAGCTACTACAATAGCCTGATAAATTAGTAGGCATACCCAGAAGGTTCTTTAAACATTTATTTTCCACCACTACCAGGGCCAAACTGTAAGACCAGCCCCCAAAGCTTGGCGCCATAAAGTGCTGTCTCACCTTAGTTTTATGTGTTTCAAGGGCAACCCTCACAGCACCGCCCCCATGTTTCTTAGTGAACTTGACTAGAGCACCGCTCTGCCTAGCCAAGGCAATCTTGGCTTTATCTAGCTGGTCCTTCCATGTACAATCCTCCTTTACTCTAATCCCCAAATAATCATATGTGGGGACTTGCCCTATCGGGCCGTCTGCCATTGCAAGTCCTGTAGGGAGATGGCATCATTAGGCTAGTCACTTCCTCACCATTTTCATACTTCCTCTTTGGTTAGTGAGCCACTAGTTCTCCTATATCCTAGACTCTATCTTCTTCATCAAGGATGTTGGCATAATTTCAAGCGGCTCGTACTGGAGATTAATATCATCAATAACTATAATCTTAAGGGAATCAGTACTCTTAAATCTCCAAGCTGCAACTCAATCTTATAATTGAGCAAAGAGTCTGGTCCCCACAATCGCAGATTCACGGTTGTAAATAATGACTAATAACAGATTTGAACCTGAAGACAAAGTTTGTTGGAAACGAGCACCATGTACCGCCCCCACTTCACAATCGGCCTTCCCTCCCGTCTCGGCCCCCCTCTTCCCAAATCAACCAACCCTCCTTCGCATTCCATACCATTCCCCTCTCCAAACACCAAGCCAGAGGGTCATGATGGCGAGCCAGCCACCCTAAGACCACTCCTCCCCCAAACCCCACCACCGACCAACCAACGATAACCATGCCTGCTCCCCTCACTATCATAGCGGGGACATCCCGCCCTGCAAACATCCACCCTAAGACCACTCCTCCCCTGAACCCCGCCACCGACTGGCCAAGGATAACCATGCCCACTCCTCTCACTATCATACCAGGGACATCTCGCCCTGCAACCATCCACCCCCCGCCTTGCCCACAAACCCCTGCCACCTTCCACCACCGACCACACCCTTTTCCCTCCCTAAAAACTGCACGCCTGGCCCTAGCAAGAACCGAAGCCGAATCCCTCTCCCCCTCTGACCTCCCTACCCTCTCTCACACTCCAATCGTAAACAAAGGAACTAAAGAGGAAACGTACCTGGTCCCCCTCAATCTCTCAACACTCTTCACCTCCCCTGTCTCGACCCACCTCCTCTTTTCCCCAATCACCTACTTCCCCCCTGGCTTCACCCTTCCTGAAACCCCTCTCCCTCGACTTCTCATCAACTGCAACTGAAACTCCTAACCGCCCACAGCCCACCTTCAAATCCCCCGAGCCAAACCCGATCATCCTAACACATGCAATCACCCAATCCTGCCCGAAGTGCACCATTTTGTCAGCGCGCCCACTATTCCCAACGATCATCACCCACACTACCCCGTCCCCTTTCCAGCTTCCACTCTCTCTGCCAACATCCCCTTCCGCTCCAGCCCCGAGACCATCCTAGCCTGCCGATGTGAACTGCATCCTATTTAATGCCCGATCCGTAGCAAAAAACAGACACTGCATCTTTGACCTCCTCGCCTCTGACAAACCAGACCTGGTTTTCATCACCGAAACTTGGTTCTCGGACGACTTCGCCCCAATCACCAATGAAGCCTTCCTCCCTGACTACTCCCTCATCCCACTGAACCGTCCCTCTAGAGGAGGGGGAGTAGCATTCTTCTTCAAGTCTCTCTTCTGCGCCTCAATCATCGACAACCAACCTTCCATTCCTTCCTGCGAATCTCTCCTCGTTAAACTATCCCTCTCCCCGTCGCTCTCACATAGCTTCCTAATTATCTACAGACCCCCTGGCTACGATAGAAAATTTGCAAACAACCTCTGCGACTCTATTTCCACCCTTCAACTAAACCATCCCAATCTCACCCTTCTTGGAGACTTCAACATATGGCTCGACATCCCCACCAACCCTATGACACACTCTCTGGTTGACGGTTTAGACGCAATGAACCTCCAACCCCACATAAATGGCCCGACTCACTATAAAGGACACACTCTTGATGCCATCTCTAGCTCCAACATCCGGATTCATTTAAACCCATCCACCCCTATCATCTTGTCCGATCACTTCATTCTCTCTTTCACCATTCACTCACCTGACCCCCTTTGCGTGCTTGAATCCGAACCTCCGAATCTACGCAAATGCCGGAAAAAACTAATAATTGTGCCGGACCTAGCTGACGCACTCCTCCAGTCTCCACCATCTACCTGCCAACTCAATAAACAACTAACTCCTGACGCCTTTGACTCGTGGCTCAATGCATCTCTGATGCAGCTCACACCCTCTTGCAAACCATCAACACGCCTTGGCCTTTTCCCCAGATGGTTCACTCCGGAGTTGAAGACCCCTAAACAACTATATAAATACCTATAACGCAAATGGCAGTATAACAAAACCCAGGAGAGCAAGGCCACCTTGGCGAGACACCTCTATCAGTACAAGGCTGAAATCCGGAAAGCAAAAAAAAGCCCACTACAACTCCCGAATCCTAAACTGCAAAAATCCAAGCAAAGAACTCCACAAAATCATCCCCGAATTCACCAAACCCGCTTGCACCACCACCATCTCGACCCCCTCCCAATCACTGTGCGACTCACTCTCCCTCCACTTTTACACCACAGCTCTCGAAAGAACAAATACTCTAGCCACCAAGCTAGCTCTCTTACATCCACCAGACAATACTTCCCCCATACCGCCCAGTCCATCGGCTGCGACCACTACCCGACCAACGTTCGAATCCTTTAGTCCAATATCTCCAGAGCAATTTCTCAAACTTCTATCTGTCCGCAAACCATCTAGCTCTCCGCTGGATCCTTGCCAAGCCTACTCACAACTAAATGCCTTTGTCGAAGCCAACAACCTCCTTGATCCCGCACAATCAGGTTTCAGAGCCCGTCACGGAACTGAAACCACCCTAACATCAATCTGGGATGACCTTAAAATGACAGCAGACTCCGCGGGATGCGCCGCACTAATCCTTCTTGACCTACCCGCCACCTTTGACACAATCAATCACTCAATCCTCCTAGACCGCCTCCACTCCCTAGGAATCTGTGGAACCGCTCTTAAATGGATAGCTTAATTTCTCAAAGATAGCTACCAAATAACGATACTCTCCACCCATACCTCTCAAGCCAGACCAGTCGACACAGGAGTCCCACAAGGAGCATGTCTATCCGCCCTCCTATTCAATCTCTACTTGATCACCCTCCCACCGATAATTCGTTCACACCACATCCTGTGCTACAACTACGCCGACGAAACTCAACTAATTCTAAAACTCCTGAACTCAAAACCCAACTCCTGACCTGACCTGGCCTCCTGCCTCCTTGACATAGAACTCTGGATGTCCCAAAGCCACCTCTTGTTAAAGCCCTCCAAAACGGAAATCATGGTATGTGGCAACTCAGAACTTCTTCCGCACTTGCTACCCTGGCCATCCGCCATGGGCAACTCACCGACCCCCTCCAACTCAGTGAAAAATCTTGGATGCACCCTTGACTCTGATCTAACACTCTCGCGCCAAGTCAACAACGTCTCAAAGTCCTGCCACTACCACCTTAAAACCCTTAGGTGCATCTTTCCATATCTCTCCTTTCCCAACAGACTCTCTGCAGTCCAATCAATCGTTATATCAAGACTGGACTACGCAAACCCCCTATACCTTGGACTCCACACGTACCAACTGAATAAACTCCAAAGGGCACAAAATACAGCTGCCAAATTGCTACTTGCACTCGGCCCAAGAGACCACATCTCCCCAGCCCTTAAGATGCTGCACTGGCTCCCAGTAGCCTGAAGGGTGACCTTCAAAACCTTATGCATCTCCCATCGAGCACTGCATAAAACTGGACTTCAATATCTTCAAGACAATCTAAAACCCTATCAACCCCCTCGCACCCTAAGATCAAGCTCAGCCGGCCTCCTAATCATACCAAAGACAAACTCAGTCAGGTTAGGCAGATCATCATTCTCAGCCTTGGCCCCCACGCTATGGAACTCACTGCCACCCCACATCCGCCTAACCAAGGATTTAACATCTTTCCGCAAACTGCTGAAAACCTGGCTCTTCCCCTAAAAACCAACCTGTACCAAATAACCCAAACAGACTAACAGCAACTCAATGACACCAATCCAACAAATTACCTGATGCAAGAAATTGACAGCTAATAATCCACAATATAAACTAGAAGGACAAACAAAATTAAACGAATAAAGTAGATCAAAGTAGTGAATTGGTTAATAAGAGTAAATCTTACGGAATCAGTAACGAGATTTAAACTCCTGAAATGGACAGAATGCATGACGAGTGAACAAAGTGAATGGCGTGGATGAAATAGTTAGAATAGATGAAGCAGGTGGAGCAGATGAACGCGCTGAGAGGAAGAATGCATGAATGGAAGAACAGATCACTATATAGTTCGAATGAATGTGGAAATCGAATGAATATGTAGATCGGATGAGTGTATAGAATGGATAAACATATTTAACGGATGAGTGTGTAGAGCGGACGAGCGGATGAGCGCGTAAACACAGAGAAGCGAGTAGAATGCAGGAATGCGTAAGCCTGATGAATGTGCAGAATGGATGAGCGTAAACCGGATGAGTGTGTAGAACAAATGAGTATGTGGAGCGGATGAGTATGTAGAGCGCACGAGTGTGGATAGTGGATGAATACGGAAGTGCGGAAGTGTGTGTAGATAGCCGGAGCAGATGAATGTATAGAACAGTTGGGTCTATAGAGCACATGAGTGTATAGAGCAGAAGAGTGTATAGGGCGGAAGAGTATATAGGGCGGAAGAGGGTATTTGACGGATGTGTGTATAGGACAGATGAGTGTATGGGGCGGATGTGTGTATGGAGAGGATGAATGTATGGAGCGGATGGGTGTATGGAGCGGATGGGTGTTGGAGCGGATGGGTGTATGGAGCGGATGGGTGTATGGAGCGGATGGGTGTATGGACCAGATGAGTATATGGAGAAGATGAGTGTGCAGAGCAGATGAAGTTATAGAACAGATGAGTGTATGAGATGAATATATAGAACAGGATATTGCTGTTGGATGCGGGAAAAGCATGAGTACTTAAAGCGGATGAGTGCGCAGAAGGGATGAGTGCATAGAAGGGGTGAATGCGTAGAGGGGGTGAGTGCTTAGAGGGGGTGAGTGCATAGAGGGGGTGAGTGCGTAGAAGGGGTGAGTGCATAGAGAGGGGGTGAGTGCGTAGAGAGGGGGTACAGAGGGGGAGTGCGTAGCACGGATGAGTGCGCAAATCTCAGCGAAGCGAGTAGAATGCAGGAATGCGCAAACCAGACGAATATGCAGAACGGATGAGCGTAAACCGGATGAGTGTGGAGAACAGATGAATATGTGGAGCGGACGAGTATGTAGAGCCCACGAGTGTGGATAGTGGATGAATGCGGAAGTGCGGAGATTGTGTAGATCGCCGGAGCAGATGCATGAACAGACCTGGCGAATGTATATAGCACATGAGTGTATAGAGCACGAGTGTATAGAGCACATGAGTGTATGGAGCGGATGAGTGTAGGGAGCGGATGAATGTAGGGAGCGAATGAGTGTAGGGAGCGGATGAGTGGATGGAGCGGATGAGTGTATGGAGAGGATGAGTGTATGGAGCGGATGGGTGTGCACAAGAGGGCATGCGTGGGGCAGACAAGAGGGCATGCGTGGGGCAGACAAGAGGGCATGCGTGGGGCGGACAAGAGGACATGCGTGGGGCGGACAAGAGGGCATGTGTGGGGCAGAGAAGAGGGCATGTGTGGGGCAGACAAGAGTGCATGTGCGGGGCAGAGTAGAGCACGCGGGGCAGACCGGAGTATTGGACGGACTGGAGCGTATAGAATTGAGTTACGTATATAGTATGGCTTGGAATGCAGAGAGCGTTTGAAAGAGCATATAACCATTCATATCACACCACCACGCTTACTCTCTCCTTTACATCACCACTCAACTAGAACACAGAGATACTATGACACCATTCGGTATAACTGTTCTCATACCAACATCTGCCGCTCACTGCACATCATTCTAAGTAAACACTGCTGGTTTCACACACCCCAGCCAGGCGTTCTCCTCAGGTCTAACGCAGCCACAGCCGTTCTGCATAAAACCTGCAAGAACTAACACATTCTCCTGATCTCTCAACCACCACACCTACCACTAAGAAGCAGCTATTACTCGAATACCGCACGAGCACCTTTGAATCTCTCTACTTTCTCTACTGATCTGAACTTCGGTTCCCAAGGGCGTTCAACCTACCAGCGCCTTCAGACCATACCCATGGTATATAAGGCGCTATATAAGTGCAAAATAACATAACATAACATAACATAACATAACATGATATTAATGAGATCTACATGTTCAGGGTTCATACATCTCTAGTGAAATGTATCCTGCTTTAACAGATCTCAAATGAAAACATTCTCTGTTCACTGATTGATTATCTATTGTATTGCCTACTAACCACATATCTTTTTCGGTAGTCTCAAACAAGATTGCAACTACCATGGCCTGTTGCTTCTCACAGAGCATTTTACATTTCTCATTTCTCTGCAGGCTACTTTTTATAGAAATACCCCCAGAACACTGAAGAAGAAGACACCATAGGGTTGAGGGGGGAAAGAAGCAAAAATGTCACATTGGACGGGTTGATGGCAGCCATTCAGGAGTCCTGCACATCACTGGAGAGGAAGATACAGCAAGTCGGGACCGATGTGTCCCTACTGAGGGCCGACCTGCGCAAAACCAGTGAAAAGGTGACAGAGGTGGAACAACGTGTAAGCGCAGTGGAGGACGACCTGACCATGCTAAAGAACCAGATGCGTGGGCTCGTCGGAGCGACACAGAGGCTTGAAATGAGAGTGGAGGATGCCGAAGGCTGCTCCCGGCATACCATACACCTAGTGGGGGTCCCAGAAGGTCATGAGGGGCCTAGCACAGAACTGTATGTGGAAAAATTGATAATGGAGACCCTACACCCAAAATGCCTATCAAAACCTTTCACAGTTGAGAGAGCACATGGCGTACCAGGCAAACCATATCTGCCAGGGGGACAGCCCAGAGCAATAATTGGCAAAATCCTGAACTTTAGAGACATAGACACAGTGCTGCAGGAAACACTTAAAGCCAGATACATCAAGGCAGACAAGGCTAGAATTCTGATCTTCCCGGACTTTACACAGGAAGTGCAGAAACAAAGAAGGTCCTTTGATTCAGTCCGCCGCATACTGCGGGAACTAAATCTCTGCTACATGACAATCTTCCCGGCAAAACTGAAAGTGGTGGACAGAGGGCGATCCCATATATTCATCTCTCCGAAAGATGCCTGGGACTGTTTGACGAGGAGAGACCCAGAACAAGCGACGAAAGACCCGGATGATTGGCAGCAGAGGGAATGAGGTGACCCCCCAATGGCAGAGTCTGAGAAATTATAGCACTGTGGCCCAGAGAGAGGACAAGAAAGGAAGTGACGCCCATAGAAGGGAGAACAATGACTGAACGTTGCCAGGATGGCCGGAGCAGGGCAACCTGTTATCCATCTCGAACCGGGACCCATCCAATGCGCCACGTCAGAGGTGCGAGTTGGAGGCTATTCCCGGTTGAGACAAGTTGAAGGGCATAGAGGGGGCTGGAGGGAGGGTGGGGGAAGAGTTGAGGGGGGGCACAGAAGGGGGAGGGGAGGTGCGGTTTGAGAAGAGGGAGTTGGGGTTAATTACTTGCTAGGGGCTGAAGATAACATGGGCTTTAGTGCTGCTCAGCCCCGAGATAATGGCCATAAGAAGGAATGGCTACATACCTGCGACATGTCCAAATGGACGCAATACCAAAACTGGCATAGGTGGGACCCACCTTAAAATAGGTACATAGGATGTGCGGGGGCTGGGAAGCAACGAGAAGAGAGTTTGGGTGGGTCATTATTTGAAAAGGCAGGGGGTACAACTAGCATTATTGCAAGAGACACACCTACAGGGGAAGGAGCTGAAGGAACTGGAAACGAAATGGGGGGGCAGGGTGTTTGGCTCCTCATACTCCACCTATTCAAGAGGCTTATTGATCTGGTTCGCCCCAGGGATTCCCATACAGGTTATGTGCACAACAGGAGACACGGAAGGCAGAACAATATCCTTGGTGGGTCAATGGGAGGGTCACGAGATCTATGTGGTGAACTCATACGGTCCAACTGCGGACGACAGGTCCTATTTCCCCTGAGTGTTGGAGCTCACGAGTGGCCATCGGACAGGGCTGTATGTTTGGGGGGGATTATAACTGTGAAATTGACCCGGAACTAGATCGCACTGGGAAAGGGGGCATCACGAAACCACAAACAAGGGAAACACTGAAACAGGTGATAGAGATGATGGATTGGGTGGACCTCTGGAGGGAAACTCATGGAACGGAGAGAGGGTACTGTTTTCACTCAGGAGTACATGGGTAATTTTCCAGACTCGAGTATTTGTTCGTAGGGAAGGAAAGGTTTCATAGCTTTCACGATCCAAGGTATCTAAACAGAACTCTGTCAGACCACTTGCCGCTAATCGCCAGGATGAAGGGCATGTACACCTGGCCAGATACGAGGTTGTGGCGCATGAGGCATGGGCTACTAGGAGACACAGCCAATGTTCAGACCCTGCGGGAAGCAATCACATCCTTTTTTTAGATCAATGAGGGGTCAGTGAAGGACGTGGGAATACAGTGGGAGGCATTTAAGGTGACACTAAGAGGGGTTTGCATCTCCCAAGCAGTGGGTGTCAGGAGAACCCTAGATAATACCATAAGGTGCTTGGAGGGCGAGTTAAGGCAACTGGAGGTGGAGCCAGAGGGGGGCGTCCAGGTGGGGGATGCACTAGAAGGAAAACTCAGCCTACACAAGGGTTCTCTGAATTCATTGGAGCAGTTTGACAAGGGGGCACAAACAGCCAAGATCCACTGGGAAGGTGACAAGGCGGGCGGCTGTTAGCTTGGCTAACAAAACAGGAAACACCAGGGGGGGAAATCACACAAATACGGGACCTGGAAGGGGACCTGGTGTGATCACAGCAGGGAATAAATGGGGTTCTTCCAGAGGTACTAGCAACAACTGTATTTGTCTTAAAAGACATACTCAGAACTAGTAGCTTCAGACCTACTAGAACTAGTAGACATGCCCAGGGTAAACGAGGAGGACAGGGAAAGCCTAGATATGCCCATAGAGGAGGGGGAGATCTGGGAGGCAATTAAATCAATGCAAGCCAACAAAGCACCAGGCAGTGACGGGTTCCCGGTGGAGTTTTACAGAACGTTTGCAGACACTTTGGTCCACCAATTGAAGCAAGTCTATGACCACGCACCCAGGAAGGGAATTCTCCCATATTCAATGAGGGAAGCGATAATTACGGTGCTGTTTAAAAAAGGGGGGATCCACAACATTGCGCCTCATACAGACCCATCTCCCTATTAAATATAGACACAAAAATCCTGGGGAAAGTAATCGCAAACATACTGGCAAAAGTGACACTGGGGTTAATACACCCAGACCAGTGTGGATTTGTAGGGGGATGGGACACCGGGATGAACCTACGTAGGGTACACCATCTAATAACCTGGTCAAACACTAGCGAAGATAATTGGCTCTGGTGGCGATTGGTGTGGTCAAGGCCTTTGATTCTCTGGAGCGGCTATGGCTATTTAAGGTGCCGGAAGCATGCAGCCTGGGCCAAAGGATGCTAAACTGGCTACGACTGCTATATAACACCCCACAGCCAGGGTTAAGACAGGAGGATGGGTATCGGGAAGATGGCATTTATCGAGAGGAACATGTCAGGGATGCCCAGTCTCCCCCATCATATGTGCCTTGGCCCTGGAACCACTGGCGAGATACTTTCGGTCCTACAAGGCAGATATGAGCATACGGGCAGGCGGAGTGCTGCACAACATCTTGAGAAGTGGGAAAGAGATGTGGGGGCTTCCATCACGGAAGAGAAATGGGCTCGGATGTGGGAACAGGTTAAAAAGGTATCCAGGGATGCGAGATTCCAGCTCACGCAAATCTATTACTTACACAGGGTATACTTAACAACGGAAAGGATCCACATGATCAACAGCACGGCACCACACACCTGTGCACGATGCAATGGGGATCATGCCTACTTCTGGCATATGGTTTGGAGTTGCCCAGTGGTGGGGAAATACTGGAAGGGGGTGGTACACAGAATAAATAACCTGCTGAGAGGAAACTATGAATGCTCTTATGAGGTATGTTTGTGGGGACTCCTGCAGGGAGCAAAAAGGTATAAAAGTCATAATAAAATTGCCAGATTTCTCCTCATACTAGCCAAAAGAAGGATAGCGATGGAATGGAAAAAGGGAACTGGCCCGTCAATACAGCTGTGGGTACGTGAGATACATAGATGGGGGCTGGCAGAGGTGGAATGTGTACTCCAGCTAAGAGAGCCAAATGGGACAAATGTACTGGAGATAAACTGGGGTCAACTACTGAATGAACTAGCATCCATGCAAGACCTGAAGCCACCCTAGGGCGCGCAGAGTAGCGAACACAGGAAACGTAGGAGGGAGATAATGGAATCACTAATAGAAGGGGCACCCCACCCATGGCAAGGCAGGGCAGCGGGCGGATGTCACGGGGTACAGCGGGAGGGAGCAGCACTTTGGTCTGAGGGGAAGGAGTAGAGGGAGGGGGATAGGACGTTCGCAATGGGAGTTATGGAGGGAGGGGGGTAACAGGGATAGGGATTTGTTTATGTTGAGGGACATAGAACTATGGAAACACATCCAGGACTATGGTCAAACGCAATGATAGAAGGAACCAGACCGGGACAAAAGAAGTCACTTCCTGACAGTGGAGAAACTCAGATATGTCACGCTTTAGGCTACAACAATAAAGACTATACCCCAGATGAAAACAATACACCCTTATACCGACAGAGCCATGGATATCGGACTGATGTTCAGCAAAAGGTGAGAAACCAAGACAACTTAATGACAGAGTTAAGGAGTTGAACATTGCCATAAAATCTATTGAACCCTTTTGTTTGAATGTTTGCTGATTAAACATAATGTACATCAGTTAAAAATAATAAAAACATATTTTTCTTAAAAAGGTGCATGTGTCCCTTAAGTATGATGGCACTTTCACAACCTCACTTCTCAGAATTGCAGCTATATATTTAAATTGCATGCCTGGTGCACTTTTGACAGGAAATAAATTGTTGGTAACCTTGGATGATTGATCGCACTTTAAGATACAGCATGTTTATATATCGCAATAATAAAAAATGGCCACTGTTACAAACCACGCGGAATGCCATGGACAAGAACTGAAAGGAAATGAGAACTTTTTGACTTAATCCTTGTACTTATTGAGCACAATTGGGTTTTAAGTGAACAAGGAAATGAGTTGGGACAAAGATGAAATGAAAAGATGCCATACCTTATTACCAGTTTTTTACCTGATTTTAGGGTTGCATAGCTGTATTTGAAGGGCCTTTGTAAGAAACCTGAAGGTCCTCTCACTTCCACTTCCCCAGTACCTCTGGTCAGGTGGCAAGAATAGGGCCATAGCCTTTGGATCCTTTCCCTGGGGGTGGACAAGCGAGGGAGGATCATCTCAGTGAAGCATCCTTGAGGATTGGGGAGAGGGTGTCAGATGGTGAGACATGGTATCCCCCATTTGCTAACAGTGATTCATTTTACCCTCGCTCAGCCTTTGTAAGATATTGTTGCACATATACTACTTCTCCCCCTGAAGTCAGACTAAGTACTGAGAAGAAGAAACTAACCCCAAGAGTAATGAAGATTACCTATGGGAAACACCACTGTAGTACTGAGACGAAGAAGAAGAGGGAGGCTGAAGGCTATAGAGCTGAAGGTCAGGCTTGTCCAGTTAAGTTGACTAATTGTGGTTAAGTAATTGAGGCTGAGACTTTACACCTGCAGCCTGTTATAGACTCACGGGTCTATAGAAGCCAGAGAAGCCCAGGAAGTCCAGGACACCGGGGAAGCCTGGAAAGAGTGAGAGGCATGTGGGCAGGAGGAGCAGAAAGGCCAGTACAGCCCACGAGAAGCCAAGAGAGGACTGGAGTGCCGAGATGCTGGAGAAGGACAAAGTGTGGTAGACTGTCATTGCGTGGAGAGGGAGCCGTGTCTCCAAGGAGCGGGGGAGAGCAGGGAGCCATGGAAGTATGCGGTTCCTGTGCTGTAGCCGAGAGGTGCTTGTTCCCCGAATGGGAGCCACAGTCTAGAGATGTCTGCGGGAAGCAGTGAGATCCTGACTGTGCGAACTGAAAGAGGGAGAAAGAACAGTTACGTGACCAGTTCCAATGAATGAGAGGAACCCGGTGCGCGTTTGAAAGTTGGTGAAGCAACATTGTATCAGAGGGGTCGCGTTCAGGCAGCACGCACTCGAAAGCATCCGATGAAACCAAAATGGTGAGATAAGAGTTTCTGCAAATGAGCAGCCGATGGGAGCAACGAAATGTGAGCAAAATATCGAATTGAAAGTAAAAGGGCTATATTTGAATCATCCAAGTGTGGATAACCCAGCAACCCTAAATTATGGGGATAGCGTGCGTAAGAACTGAACATTGGTTTTGAAGCAGTACACCCAGCTTGGGAAAAGATGAATTTAAGCTCTTATTGAACATTCTGAGATTGTTGGTGAAAAATGACACTCACCTTAGGGAAGGGAATCCTGAGCTGCTTGGATATATTATCTTGGGAACTGTTGCAGGGTGAAAGTGAGTGTGCCACCTTAAGTGAGGGGCCACCTTAAGGCAAGGAGGAAGGACTTGACACCAGGGACAGGGGAGGAAGAGGAGGGGCTACTAGAGCCCGGGAGAGATGCATGTAGAGGGCAACAAAGGAGGTTGTTCCCTGAGCTTTCTCCCACGTGTCTTTGTATGATATGGCCCCCTTGGGGCTCGCAAGCGCAGAGGTGCATGCTAACACCATAGTGTGGTCCAAGGGAGGACTACAACAACTGGCGACGAGGGGAAAACGAGCGCCCACGTTGTGCAGCAGAGCAAAGGACTCGGTGCACCCAGCGACAAGAAGGCCCAGCCCACGTTGCGCAATACATTGGACAGGAGGAGTGGCGATGTGCCCAACATTGTGACGGGGGCGAATCAACGCCCTGCAGTAAGGAGCCGAACGGATGGGCTGCGCCCCGCTGCACAGCCCACAGAGGAGGAGTGGCACACGAGGACCCCCACGACATCAAGATGGTGCCCAGCAGGTAGAGGCGTGCACAGCGCCTACCACGGCAGAGGAGACCTGACCTGAACAGGCCGCACGGTGGAAGAAAGGTGCCCAGAAGCCCGCACCATGGAGGGAGGGAGACAGAGCAGCCGGCAAGCAGAGATCGCAGAAAGCCCAGTGCAGCGGAAAGAATGGGAGCAATAAGATCAGCAGAAGAGGACCTCCACGGCCTGCGAAGCAGAGAGGGGATGGTGCGCACCAGCACCCGGAAGGTGACAGCAAGCCTTGCAGCGTGCAGCAGCTTCAGATACAACCTGCGCACCCGCTACCGGAGAGGAGGTCATCACGGTCCAGTCCGCGCGCATGACACGTGTGCTCCAGCAGGAGAATCCGGCAACTGGAAGCTGACGGTAAGGAGGTTTGGGACAACCACCACGTATGGCAGCTGAGTGCACAAGCACTGTAGAGACTGCAACGGACATCCCTGTGTCCAGACAACTGTTAGAATTCGGCGGGAGTTCACCATACTCTGCCCATGCCCAGGGACCATACCCTAAGCCAACCACGACCGTGCATGTGGCAGCGCAGATCAGAACATTAACATATACCACAATGTGCTGGAAAAAGTGAAAAGAAGGGAAAGTGGGAGCTAAACATACCACACCCAAGCCCACGCATCATACGCCACAGCTGCCACCAACACTCACGAGGCTGTGGGAAATATGATGTCAACCTGCCAATGTATCTGGGCAAGAACAACGATTTCCTGCTAACCTGCAAGAATGAGCAAAAGCAAGCTCCTGCAACCAGCGAAACACGCGGAGCACCACAAACACATAGGTTAAAGGCCCAGAGACATACGCACAACATCTCCACCTATGTCCAGGCAGAAGTAACGCCACAAACAAAGCCCACGACTTGCCACACTCAATGACTGAAACATCAGAGGTAGCACCCGCAAACGCTGCCAACAGCACTGAACCCCAGTGCACAACCCAGGGAGAGGACCTCAGTGCCCAGCAGAGCTAAGGTGACTCCAGCCAGGCCCACCGTGTGGCAGGGAAGGCCAGCACAGCAGTACGTACTGCAGAAGAGGGGCCGAGCATGACCAGCCCAGCAGCAGCGCTATGGTGCCAGGGAGGGAATAGACTACTAGAGATTGATCATCTGCGTGCCACCAATAACGCGGGAACGACTTGAGAGCTGGCAATGGGAAAAGGAGGTCTGGCAACGCCACACATCACCCACTGAGGACCCAAGGAGCATCAAGAGATCTTATGCAGAACTAAGAACCCCTTGGATGGATACTGCGTAGGACCTGATCCCCTCAGCTGGTCAGCAGCTACCCCAGTGAAACACACAATAGTGGGTCAAGCACGAACAGTCTAGCACAGTGGTGCTGCAGAGGAGCTAACACAGGGACGACACAAGGACGATTGCCACGTGAGATTCATGGTGCACACAGCATGTAACAGATCACTGACGGCATAAGGACCAGGACATAAAATGGCCTGCTACGAATCAGGCGCATGGCGCCGGAGGGCCACTAAGGAAGAGAAGAAGCAAGGAGGTGACCGGATTGACAGCAGGACCGGAAAACGACAGGATAGCAGTACCGCAAAGAGCAGGTGATGGGGGAAGATCTTAATGACCGCGGGGCAACGGCAAATGAGACAGCCCCAAGAGAAGATTTTCCAAGAACGGAGGGGGTCAAGGAAAGGTGGTAGGAAGAGGGGGAAGTCCACCCGCAGCAAAAAGGGGGCACTCTGCCCAACAGCAAGAAATGAGAGGAAGGCAATCCGCTCACATAGACGGCAGCCCGCTGCACAAGTAGCAGGGAGGCTTAAGAGACCCACAGCAGAAAAGGAGCCCAGAAAGGAGGGCAGCAGAAAATGTAGCCTAGAATAGGAGGGCAGCAGAAAAAGAAGCCCAGAAAGGAGGGCAGCAGAAAATGAAGCCCAGAAAGGAAGGCAGCAGAATAAGGAGCCCAAAAAGGAGGGCAGCAGAAAAAGGTGCCCAGAAAAGAGGGCAGCAGAAAAGGGAGCCCAGAAAGGAGTGCAGCAGAAAATGGAGCCCAGAAAGGAGGGCAGCAGAAAAAGGAGCCCAGAGAGGAGGGCAGCAGGAAAAGGAGCGCAGAAAGGACAGCAGCAGCAAAAGGAGCCCAGAAAGTGGGGCAGCAAGAAAAGGAGGGCCACAGGAAAGGAAGTCCAGGTGGAAGGGCCTGAGGACAGAACAGGAAGGAGATGGACACCCACGACAAAGGGAGCCCAGAATGGAGAGCCACCGAAAAGAACAAGACTGCATGCTGAATGTCACAAAAGGGTCGCTCGAGCACGTGACTGTTAATCACGTGTTACCCCGCATGACACTTGGGAGATCAGATGGAGTTCTCGCATGAGGGATACTCGGTGCCAATAAAACTAACCGCATGTGGCGCAGCACGCTCGGCCTGCATTTATGTTAATGTGACAGTCGTGTGCTTAAGAAGGTGCACGGTAGAAAGGCCATACTAACTGTTTCCTCCTTGGCAGGCATTAACGCCGCTTCTGGCACCCCGAGGCTGCAAGGCCCCGACCTCTGAACATTGCCACTAACCATATGGACACGAACATCCAGAGCTAAGTGTTACCTTTTGTTTATGTGTTATATATTTGGTAAAGCTCTGTGCGCAATGCTATTTTACAGTTATATTAATGCTATGGTGTAGTAGATGTGAATACTGTGTTACGCTTGTAGGTGCAATCTGTGAAGGGGCAACTCAGGGCATTCTAGACATTACAGGTGTGAACATTGCATAGTATAAAGTAACAGGCAAGGGGCAAACTCTGTGCTGATGCCCAACTGAGTGCTGAACCTCAACCAATGTAAGAATGGTATGTAACTGTAAGAGTTTGTAGAAAGGCTCTCAGGACAAGAGCCCTGGAGCATGTTTCCCTAAAAATCCCCCTACCAGTCCCTAATGAATCTCCTAACCCTCCACCCGGTGATCCTCTCTTCCCGAAACCTATCCAAACCAAGGACCCTAACCCTCTTTCCCCCGGGGGGTCACGGTGGCCTGTGCTTTGTACAAACCAGGTGCCAAGACTGCCTAGGGGAGGTAGGTGTTCGTGCTGCTTCTGCGCTGAGGACCAACAACAGAACCTAACAGTAGCTCGAGCTGTGTATTGTACAGCTCCTAAGCAGCACGAATACGCCGCAATGGAGGAAATTGCCCAAGCCCTGCATGAACTGAAGGCCAAGTTGGCCGCTACTAGCCAGGATTGTGCCACATTGGCTACCCGGGTCCAAGTTCTTACAGCCCAGGGGAGCCCACTGCCTTCCAGAAGTCCCACTCCGGTTCAGGTACAGGTAACCACTGAACCCCCAATACCTCTAGCTAATTCAGAAAGGTACAGCAGCGACCCACAGAAATACTCAGTTTTCCTTACATAGTGTCAATTGCATTTCCTCACAAAGCCCACGATATTCCGCTCTGACCAATCACGCATAGCCTTTGTTATTTCTTACCTTACGGGGGATGCTGCAGCTTGGGCTACCCCCCTAGTGCAGAAAGATGACGTGGTTCTATACGATTGGAGAGGTTTCCAAGAGGAGTTTGGAAAGATATTCAATCGGAGGGCAGCTTCACTAATCAGGGACCGTGAATTGCTCACCCTTCGGCAAGGTAATAAGGATTTAATCACTTATGTTACAGCCTTTAACCGTCTAGTGGTAAGGCTGATTGGCCGCATGAAAAGAGGTTGGCACTCTTTTACCAGGGGCTCTGAGAAGAGTTAAAGGACCTCATAGCTAGGTTGATCCACAACCGGACACCTGTACTCAATGATCGATCTAGCCTTACGTTTGGATCACCGTCAGGCTGAAAGAAGGCAAGACAAAAAGAAATGGGAAAACAAGCCAGGTCCACTAAGATTCGACTATCATAAACCCACTATGACCACGGGAAAAGGCGATAAGGTTCCGGACTCTGAGCCCATGCAGATAGGGATGGTTCGAGGACCTATTACCAAGGAAGAGAGAGAAAAACGTTGACGGGAAAAATTATGCATGTACTGTGGTAAGTCAGGGCACTTTGTGAAAGAGTGCAAGGCCAAGACAAAAGGGACTCAGCCACAGGGAAACACTGGTGCTCCCCAGTGAGAGGGACGGATCTGTCGAGCCAAAACACCCGTAACGCCCCTAGACATATGCTAGCTAACATCGCACACATACAGGAAACTCACATCACTGTGACTGGAATCTTATCTATGCCTCGAAAGGATCATCCATTAACCCTGATGGTGGACTACAGAGCTACGGGGAATTTTGTGGATAAAGTATACGCACAGAAGTTAGGATTACCCGTGAGCACTAAAAAGAACCATGAAGCGGTATGTTCAGTAGATGGATCACCGTTGAAATCCGGACCTGTGACGCAGCATACTGGGGAGATGGTGTTGGACATTCAACGACACTCGGAATGTATATGGTTCGATGTCATAGCCGCCCCTCAGTTTGGGCTGATACTAGGTCTTCCATGGCTCGCTCTCCATAACCCAGCTATCAACTGGACCTGTGGTACGGTACAATTTTCTTCCAGCTTCTGTAACAGCCATTGTATCAAAAAAATGGATGCATGATCAGGGTCCTAGGGGCCACAAAAACAGGAAGCTTGGAAGGGTTGCCTACTGAATGTCAGGAATACCAAGACGTCTTTAGCAAATCTGCGGCAGAGACCTTACCCCCTCATCGTTCCTTCAATTGCAGGATTGATATAGAGCCTGGGGCTACGCTGCCGTGCAGCAGTTTTTATCCACTAACGGAAGCCTAAAACCAACATCTGAAAGACTACATAGAAACTCATCTGCAAAACAGGTTTATTCGCCATTCCACGTCGTGGGTTTCTTCACCGTTGTTTTTCGTGCCAAAGAAAACCAGAGATCTCCAGATGTGTATTGAATACCGCCATAAACCGTATTACCGTAAAAAATCATTATCCTTTACCCCTCATACCCGTGCTGTTGGACCAAGTTCGTGGAGCCACCATCTATACCAAGTTGGACCTGAGAGGGGCCTATCATCTGGTGCAGGTGCGTGAAGGGGACGAATGGAAGACTGCCTTCAGAACGAAGTTTGGACTATACGACTATCAAGTCATGCCATTTGGTCTCTGCAACACACCTGCTGCCTTTCAACATTTCCTAGATGAGGTCCTTTGTGGCTATTTGGATATCTTTGTTATCGTCTACATCGACGACATCCTGATATACTCCCAGAATATGGAAGAACACGTGCAGCATGTAAAATCTGTTTTACAGCGACTGCGAGAACATCACCTGTACGCGAAAATAGAAAAATGTTCATTCCATTGTACAACAGTGGAGTTTCTCGGATTCATCTTGTCTCCAGAAGGAGTCAAAATGAACGTACACCAGGTCCAAGCCATCCTGGATTGGCCAGCCCCAAGAAATAAAAAAGAAGTACAATCTGTATTAGGATTCGCAAACTTCTATAGGTTTATTCAGGGATTTGCTCAAAAGGTGTTAGCCATAACACAGCTCCTCAGGAAAGGAACGTCCTTCTTGTGGGGTGCAGAAGCCGAGAAAAGTTTCAAGCAGTTAAAGGAGGCCTTCACCTCAGCACCAGTCCTCCTGCAGCCGGACCCAACGCAACCATTTCTGGTGGAGACAGACGCTTCCAGCTATGCATTGGGAGCCATTCTCTCCCAACAAGATCAATCTGGTCAGTTACATCCAGTGGCATACTATTCCAGGAAACTAAATCCAGCAGAACAAAATTACACCATTGCAGATCGCGAGTTATTAGCCATCAGGGCCACCTTTGCTGAGTGGAGGCATTATCTCTTAGGAGCACGACATACGGTAACAGTACTAACTGATCACCGGAATCTGCAGTTTTTAAAGTCAGCACGCACACTCACCCCGCGCCATTTGCAGTGGGCTATGTACTTTGCAGATTTTGACTTCCTGGTCACGTATCGGCCAGGGCAAGAGAACAGGAAGGCTGATATACTATCCAGGTATCCCGATCCACCAGCCCTCGTCAACACGGAAAATACTCCTATTGTATCACCAGAAAAAATCATAGGGAGTGTGACTAACACCCTGTTTAAACAAATCAGGAATGGCATGACATCTGAAGAGTTGCAACGTTGGGACAGCTTTTTACCTGAGGATTCCAATAATATGGCCTTAATTCCTCCCAAACTGACTAACAATCAGAAACAAGACGTATATGATCTCATAGCCCAATTTTGAGACATGTTTAATGAAGCACCAGGTAGAGTGAATGATATTTATCATTGTATCCACACTCCAGAGGGCAAAGTGGTACATTTAAAACCCTATAGAATTCCTGAGTCCCAAAAGGCAACCATCATTCAAGAGGTAAAGCAAATGTTAGAGGCTAACATCATCAAACCATCTACTAGCCCCTGGTCCTCTCCGATCTTGTTGGTGGCAAATCCTAATGCGAGCTGGAGATTGTGCATTGATTTCAGAAAGGTAAATACCATCTCTGCCTTTGACGCTCACCCAATGCTGCCTATTGGAGATCTTATCAACAGGCTGGGTAATGCTGTCTATCTTTCTACTATAGATCTTACGAAAGGTTATTGGCAGATTCCCCTACACTGACCAGACAAAGAAAAAATGGCCTTTGCTACCCCTTTAAGCCTATTTCAGTTTAAGGTCTTGCCATTAGGCCTGCATGGGGCTCACAAAACTTTCCAAAGACTAATGGATAGGATTCTACAGCCCTATTCAGGTTTTCGTGGAGCCTACATAGTAATACACAGAAAGACATGGGAAGACCATCTGTACCACCTTAACACCATTATGAGAGTACTACGAAACTATGGTTAACTGCAAACCCTAGAAAGTGCAAACTGGCCCAATCTGCTGTAAAATATCTAGGGTTCTTTGTGCGCAATGGGATGGTTCATCATCTATACACCCATTACGAAAACAACAAAGGACCTAAAAGACTTCTTCGGTTTAATCCAAAAGTACCGTCGGTTCATCTCAAACATTTCTAGTAAGACCTCATGCCTTACAGATAAATTGAAAAATGTAGAGCCTCAAAAGATCAAGCGGGATGAGGAAGATGAGATCTGTTACTACACTTTAAACCAAACCCTTTGTCAAAGTCATGTCTTGAAAGTAGCTGACTTCTCCAAAGAATTTCAACTCTTCCTTCTCAAAGGAATTCTCCCTTTACACACTTTCCCCCAGAAGCTCAATGCCCCCTGAGCCCTGGTTCTCACTAGGCTTGACTATTACAATAGTCTTCTCCTGAATCTACCCTCTTCCTCTCTATGACCCCTCCTGCTAATCCAGAATAGGGCAGCAAGACCTATCCTTGGCCTCAAGCCCAGGAACTACATTTCTCCCGCCCTAAAAAACCTTTCATTGGCTTCCGGTTACTGCACTGATTAAATTCAAACCCATCTGCATTTTCCACAAGGCTGTCTGGAGCCTATGACCACGCTATCTGCAACGTTCTCTCACTAAATGCTCCCCCTCTAGACCTCTACGTTCCCTTAGCACTAACTCTCTGTGTGTAAAGCGTTTCGCTAAACAGAGGGACGGTAACCAATCTCTTTCTTCAGCTGGTATTCAGCTGGCTCCCTCTTGTGGAACAGCCTCCCCCTTCCTCTTTGTCTTGAGCAGGACCTCCTCAAATTCCAGAAGCTCTTCAAGACTTTCCGAATGACCGCCTCCTTCTCTTCCTCCCTCCTCTCCTAATCTCACAGTCACTTTGATTGGTGACCAGAGCCCTTATGTGTCCTCGGGGTCCTGGCCTTCCACACCCAATCGGCTCAGCCACTGCCACTCACAGCACTTGCCTCAGCACCCTCATACCCCATCCTGTAGGCTCGCACTTACCACCTAATGCGGCTCCACGTCTCATAGCACTTACCACGCTAGGCACTTACATCTGCTGCTCACCCACGAGCGCGGACACTCCAGCACCTACCCTGACTCCCCTCTTCTCCCTGCTCCTGTACATAGGAAATACTCCCAAGGCATAGTAGGTTTGTCTTTATCCGCCTCTGTATTTATTGTTTCAATCCCAAGTTCCTTCCCCTATTTCAATCCCATGTTCCCTCCCTGTTGCCCTGTTGGCGCTTTGAAACAGAATTGACTTACTGTATAAGCGCCTGAAAAATGCACATTAAAGAAAGGAATAAAATCATTCTCCAGACTGAGGCTTCATTAATGGGTTTAAGGGCGGTCTTATCACAAAATCATGACGGCTTCGAGCAGCCCATTTTGAACATAAGTCGAAAGCTCTTCCCTAGGAAGAACATTTTTTTTGCCATTGAGCTGGAGGTACTAGCTATCAAGTGGGAAATACTCCATCTAAAATACTACTTGCTAGGCCGTAGGTTCAGGCTGATTACAGACCACTCCTGTTAGTCTGGATAAATCAGCGGATGGAATCCAACTCACGGGTCATGCAGTGGTTCCTGGAACTACAGTCTTGTTATTTCACTGTGGAATACAGGAAAGGTCGAGATCAACGCAACGCCCACTTCCTCTCCGATTTTCCATGTGAAATTACTAGGCCCAGCCCCCTGAGGGTATCCTCCCATCTACTCCCCATGGATCTTCCTCTGAGGTGTCCAAAGAAAGGCCATCATTTTTGGATCCTGACCCTGGGGGGTGGATATGCAAGGAAGGATCACCTGGCTGGAGGGTCCTTGGGGAGTGGGTAGAGTATATCTGCAGGTGAGACATGGTATCCCTCTCTTCCCTATGAAAATGAATCCTACCCGCACCCTTCCATCATGGGGTTTTGTCGATCTATACCTCTTGCAAACACACACACTATAACTTTAAATGTGCCCCTTTAAAACTGGGATGAGGTAGAGGCGATTAGGAGCAATACACACTTCTAGTCAGTTTCACCACTTTAGTACTGTGACGAGGAAGAGGCATATGAAGGATCAGGGATGTCCTTCTAATTGTCAGAATGGGGGTCAGGCAACCTTCCTGCACCAACAGCCTATTAAGAGCCCACAGGTGCTTAAAAGAAGACCCACACCGCATTGAAGGGATAACTTGCCTGGAGGGTAGGTGGCTGGCTTGTGGCGAGGAGCAAACGTGAACCAGACCAGCAAAGAGGACGTCATGTGTGCCCAGGGGAGTAAGAAGGTGCTGCGACCTGAGAGCCATGAGAGGACCTAAGCCCCAGCACTACTAGTCGGTATTATGTGTTCCCAGCTGGAGTTGGGGAACACAGAGAACTCCTGATTGCCATGGGATGCAGCCCGAAGGTTCTCAGAGAGCGAACGCTGCTAGTTGTAACTCCCAACAACTAACTGGGAAAAGAGAAAGAAGAACGAAGATCAGCTCGAGGACGCCTGATGGATCACAGCTCCAGTGAGTACCCAAGAGAAGGTACTCATACCGGGGTGCTCTGGGGCGAATGCAGAACAAGAGTTGTGAAGCCACAAGAGTTGTGCATAAATTACCCAATAATCTGAAGAAATGAGACATGGAAAAGAGGCCAAGTATTGGGGAAAATAAAACTACCAATATTGAATACCAAACTAAAGAAAACATATGGCAATTTAATAACGTACTATGTTGAAAGAAGTAAAAATAGTTGCAAGTATTGAGAAACAAAGGGAAAGTTGGCATGAACAACTTTGAACTAAATGAACGCAATTTTGAGAAAAAAGTTGTAAAACTAAGAAGATCAAGCTGAATGTAATATATGGCAAAGCCAAAATACTGCCAATATATATGATTGAAATACAAGTTGTGGCAAAGTCAAAAGACTGCAGAAAGAAACCACAGCAAACATCAAGTGTTGACACTGGTGCCAAGTGGAAAACCAGTGTTACTGGAGAAGGATCAAAAGCATCACAAAGTGTCAAGGGTTATTGGTCGCAAGACCTGTAATGGGTGGACCGGGTGGTCTGACAACTGCGCCTAGACCGATTAGCCCAATCTGGGAAAGAGCCAAGAAAGAGCTGTGTGAGAGCAGTGCTGAAGTGATGAAAAGGCATTTATGATAAAAGTAAAAGGTATGCCAGTGGATATTGTGTAACTGGTGCTTCTCAAGAGAATTGACATTTTTGGGACAATATTGCTGTATCTCAAGAGACTTGAGCCTTCTTGGAACTGTGTTGATCTTGTTGAAGGGAATTTCAAGATATTCTGGAAGTTTGTTGATCTTGGGGAAGAGACCCCTGAGATATTTCTGTATTGTGTTACGCTTGGGGAAGGGAACCCCACGCTTTTCTTTGTGGAACTATTTGGACTTGGGGAAGGGGAAGCTCAACAGGACCGAGCTGGAAGAAGCTCAGAACGTTTATTTTGAAAACTGTTTCTTTTTGTGCTGACATCCGCACACATTGTATATCTTCAATTGTGAGTGCAAGCATATGTTTTGGACACAGATATACTTTGAAGTTGAACTTACTGACACAGACTATCCTTAGTTTCATTAGGTAGGGAAATCCCAATTTAGCGTAGGGAAAGTTAGGCCTTAATCCATCCTGACATTTGAAATAAAAGTCCTTTTCATTAAGAAACTGAAACTGTTGTACGTGTCTTACTTCATGATGCCTTGACAGATATAACCATTTAGGAATAGACCAAAACAATTGAGAAATTGCATTCTGAAGCAGAAATCGATGAGTGAATAGGTAAATATTGATATGTTTATAGCCAACGTGACCGGGCAAAGGCACTGCTTAGAGCTAAAACACACATTTCTTGCATGGTTGGAAAATAGGGTTTGCAAATAAGGATGATTGTGAACTCTTGGTTAGGATCCATCAGGATAAAGGGGTGAACGAACCTAGCTTTGAAAATTGATTCCATCTATCGATGTTTAAAAGTAAATAAGAAAGCACGCACTCCAAACATGGAGTTGGAACATGTGTTCCCTTGGTGGTGGGCAGACATACCACATATGAATTGAAGAATTGTAAGTTAAAATATGGAATAGTTGTGGCACACTATTAATCAGAGATTAGATAATTGCAAGCAATATAACTGTAACCGACTAATGATTTTGATGTCTTCCAAAATTGAGTCAGAACATTTGTTCTATTGGTGGTGGGCATGTATACCACATATCAAATATAGGTTTGGTTATGGAATAGTGGTGACACTCTATTAATCAGAGATTAGACCATTTGAAGCAATAAATCCATAAATGACTAATGATTTTGATGTTTTTCCTTTCCCTCACCCTGCTACCTCCCTTCTCTCCCTCCCTCCTTTTTCATTTCATTTATTGTGCCAGATATTTGCCAATTTTATATTATGCTGTGAATTTAAACCTTCAACAAATTGGTTATTTTGTTTCGAGGATTGTTTCTTTACTTATGTAAAGGTGTCATGAATATGTCGGTATATTAAGTATTGTTATCACAGCCGTAAGGAAGACCTTGAATAGGTCAATACACGTGTCGGCTCACTTTATAAAACGTGTTCATTTTAATTAAAACTGATTCATAAGTATTAACAACTTGTGATTATTAGAGTCTTGAAATATATAGGGTAGGGGTGTGGGAGGCCAGTTACAAAGTGCACATGTGATGTCAAGAGGTCAAGTGGGATCAACACTACGCAGACACTGGTTCTGAATACTGACAACGTATTTTTTGGGATGGTCATTAGTTGCATTTAAATAATATATACAAATACCCACAGCCCCTAACCTACCTCTCCTAGCCCCTGTCTCTTCCCTCCTGTCACTATGGGGAAGTCCCAGGGATGTGCCTTTTGGATTTTAACGTGTTTTTACTTCTTCTTTCTTTGATAACTAATGAAACGGCCAATAAACACAGGATGTTGTTGCTGTGATTTCCAATAAATTAAAAGTCTCTGAGCAAAAGAAACGGTTTTCCTGATGTTCTGGGTTAACCAACAACAAGGTAACATAAACACAAGTTGGCTTCTCTCTGATTGCTAATAAGAAGTCGGTAAGAACAATCAAGATGCTCCTAATGCCTGGGTTAAATAAGGACAAGGAAACATAAAAACATGATGGTTTCTCTGTGGGTTTCAAAGAGGCAAATTACTCTGCTGTAAGTGAAAGTTTCCTCAATCGATATGAAGTTAATCAATCTGGGATTCCATTGGTGGACTATATCAGTCACTCACTGTATTTGGTTTTCAATTCCACTACACTTTCTTGATTAATGTTTTTTTTTGGTCATAGTCTCCTTTCCTCCTCTGTTTTCTGGTTCATTGGAGACCCTTTCTCTTCAGTCTCAGGGCCTGGGTGCACCTGAATGTTAGTCCCAGTCAGTCACAGTGGACAGGGCTGAGAGTCTCCAGGCCATGCCTAAGATTTTCCATCGGGTTCTGCAGCGCTTTGGCTGACCTGTAGGCTAACTTCAGTAGTGTGTCAGCTCTTCCTGTTTTGGGGACCCACCTCTGCTACACAATTTCACCAGCCTCCTCAATGACTCCAGACAATGTTGTTCTTAAGGGGCTTGGGGTGCGGAGCTGCACCTTGTCTCTCTCCTCAACTTATTGTTTCTCTCCACCTCTCCTCCCTTGAGATTTGTGTTTCCCGGTCTCTTCCACTCTTCCCTGTCTTTTACCTTTATGGTTTTAATCCACCTTCTAGTCTTTCTCCCCGTCCTGCTAATCCTCTTTATCCCAGTTCATCACCTCCTCTTTACTCCTCCTCTTCACCATCTCTAGCTCCTCCTTTGCCTGGGTGTTCTTTGAGTACTTCTTCACCACCTTTCCCTTACTTGTCACCTCTGCCTTGGTTTTTACCTCCTCCCTCGCCTTCCATCCCAGTCTCCTCCTCTCATTTTCCAGGACCCCTTCCCCCTCTCTCCTTCTCCCTATCCCCACCCTTTCTCGCTCTCCTCCTCTCTCTCTCTCCCTATCTCCACCCTTTCTCACTCCTTTCGCAGCTTCACATTCTCCTTTCTCTCCACCTTTCACCAGCTTTCTTCCATCCTCCCCAACTTCCCCACCTCCTCTCTGTCCTTTATTCTCCAGACTCCTGTGCCTTCACACCACATCTCCAAATGACCACGATCCTCTTGAAACACATGGGGCCTCATTACAACCCAGGCGGTTAGTTTCCTTACGGAGTTTACACCATGGTGGATGGCGGATTTACCGCCCCATTCCAAGGTGAGTGGGGCGGTAAATCCCCATTCCCCATTTACCCTTCCCCATTCCCATTTTTGCCCCTTAGGGCATAATGGGAGTGGGGAAGGCGCCAATTACGGCACCGTAAATTATGGTGCCGTAATTAGCACCAAGGCGGGTTAGCGCCTTGCATTTTAAAATGGTAATCAGGCATTATGGGTTAACGGCGCCGACGGCACCGTTAAACCCTTAACGCCTGGGTTGTAATGAGGCCCATGGACCCTATTTAGGAGCCTGGCTTGCCTCGAAGGAACTCTTTTGCTTCATTCTGCCCAGGTATGTCAGGATTTGTATTAGTGCTTTTACTTATGTAATTGGTGTGATTAATTCCCATCTGGAAAGGATGTGAAAACCCTGGCTTTTTATTTTTTTAAGTAAATAATAAAATGATACAGGTAATTCCATCTCTGAAGGGGAAATCTGCTAATCAGATTCCCCTTTCATAAGCTCCATGTCAAAAGCATAGTGTACACTTGTGTCCTGCTGCATTCAATAAGTATCATGTTTCGCAGCACCTGCTCTACCAGTGGCAAAGAGCAGGTTCAGGGCTCACAGGTGCCCTCTTGTGAGCTGCAGAGGCATCCAAGCATCTGCAGCGCAGGGGCTGCATTTAAAATATGTACCCTGTTCAAAAACCTGCATAACTCTGAAGATCCTGTTATAGCGGCAGGCGAAACTGTAAAAATAAGCCATACCTGAGTTAGGGTATGGTGGTCAGCATCTGTAAGAGTTATCCGAGTCACATTAAATTGATATCACACATGTGTCAGCCCTGTAGGCCCAGTTGAACTGTGGAAGGCTTATGTGTATTCCCCAGACAGGCTAGACTCCTCCCTACTGACAGTGTTGTAGCCTAGTGCGATTGCCTATCTTTGTTATTTTGTAAGCACTGGTAACACCCTACTCCCACGGATAGCCACTCCACAGGATGCTGGCATGTCAACAGGAATCAATGGGCATACCCATTCACATAGATCCAGGCCCCATACCAGTGGGCTGCATTTCTGAAGGCCTTTGTTCTTAGAGAGGAGAGCAGAGGCAGGGTTTGAATGGTCAGGTGAACTCTGTTCAAGGGAAGCAGACTTCAACCATCTTGAATCTCTCTGCCTCTCTTTATCTTTCCTGTCCCCTCACTTTCTCTGGAGCAAAGCACTTTGGGAGTGATGTCAGAAGGGCAAAGTCCACTCATTTCAAGAGCAGGTATTTTGAACCATAATCAACTGGAGACTTTTGCCTACAAAAGAAGAGGTCTCCCACAACTTCTTTGAATAATCTTGAAGCATCTTTAGATCATCACTTGAGAAGATTTTGTTCAGCCCTGCTGGGAGAGAAGTCCTTTCCAGAGTCCTCCAGTTGTGAGGTGAAGGAAGGTGCTCCAGGCAAAGGAGAGCTCTGTCCCCTAACCATTCCCATGGACCATTGGGGGTGATCTGCTGCTGGAACAGGACCTGTCTCTCTGCCAACCACAGAAGTACCCAGGACCTCACCAGGTTGGAGGAGCCCTGTAGTTCTGTACCAGCCTCCCCTGTGTTAGGGTGCCCTAGAACAAGGACTCAGGTACTCATAGCACCCTGAGAGCCAAAACAACCAGAATCCTAGTGTTTCTTGCAGTTGAACTGTTTCAACCATGTTTCAAGGGTATCCAGTGAAAATGTTGCCTACAAACATTTAGTCAGTGAAAACATTGTGGTAAAAATAACTCTGCAGTGTAAAAATCACCAAGCACAAAGTTGTCAAAAAATGTAGCTGAAAAGTATATGATATGATATGGCATTTATATCACGCCTATACACAAGTGTTTCAAGGTGAGAAAAGTAGCTAAAAATGCAGTGCTGCCAGGGTTTAGTAGGCTTGTGATTGCCGGGTTAGGGTTATGGTAAAGCGACGGCTGTTAGAATAATGGTTTTGGGTAAGAGTTAAAGGGATAGGGAGGTTGGAGGAGGCTGGTGATGTTGGTGTAAGATAGGGGTTAGTATAGACCTTGTTGTTAGTGTAGTGTAGAGTAAGCATTAGAGTAATAATAACTTGTCATTTATTTTGCGCTTTTATCCATTATATTAACCTTGGGCAGAAAGGTTGTGTGGACCTGGCCGGGATGTGAATATGCGACCTACAGATCAAACACAGATTGCAGCAGTGCTTAACTTGCTCAGCTTTCCTACTGGCGAAGGTAAGTTTTAGAGTTGTGGCTAGGGTAAGGTTAAGGTTAGGATTAGAGCAAGGGTTTGGTTTCGGTCAAGGAATATGAAATGATTGGAGAGCTGGTGATGGGGTTGGAGTTATGTTCACTATTCATTTTCTATTTATTTGGTGTTTTCAGTGACAAGAAAATAAAATATTATAAAGCGCTCTAGGGCTGGGTATGTTAAGGGCTTAGGGTAGAATAAGGGTTGAGGTAGTTGGGTAAGGTTTATGAATTAAGTTAGGGTGATTGTGGAGGGTTTATTTGTGGTTTGAGTCATTGTTGGGGTTACAGACATGTACTTTTCTATATTAAAAAATAGCTTTTTTGGCGGCCTTATCGATGG
Organism: Ambystoma mexicanum; assembly: GCF_040938575.1. Lineage (NCBI taxonomy): Eukaryota > Metazoa > Chordata > Amphibia > Caudata > Ambystomatidae > Ambystoma > Ambystoma mexicanum. The sequence goes on from NC_090936.1 coordinate 666,852,790, forward strand.
CAACATTTTCACAATTTGCATTGCTTGCATTAAATGACGTGATTTTTTAAAACTACGTTTTTGCTGACTACTTTTTCACATGACTACATTTTCCTGGGGACATTTTCACATAGAACCATTTCAGAAACTGTTCAGCACATTTGCACGAGCAGGACCCACCGTTGCAGTTTTTTGCTCTCTCCCTACCTTCGCACAGCACCAGGAATTCTTGGTTCATTCTGCCCCCTTGGTCCATTAGTGGGCCGTAGAGACTGGTTAGGTCACTCTAAACCCTTTTTACTCATAGGTGCATATTATTTTTCCAGAACATTGTTGCTTTTGCTTGCCTTTGACTCATTAGCCAGAGTGCTGCATCTTTTCTATCTTTGCATGTTCTGTGTTATTTCTACAGGGGCACGTTTTTACGGTGTTTTCTACTTAGTTATTATTGTATATAATGTGTTTGATTAAAGGATATATTTGTATAGAACCTTGATTGGACATTCCTTTATTTTCGACTGTTATACTTTGCTGGTAGGGGTTGCTACTGGACCACATTTACACCCCTCTTGAGAGTATATTCTTCCCTCGCCCGCGTTACCACAACAGGCAAAGGAGATATATCTCTTGACTGTGCCTATTTTACCATTATGATTGCGTTGGCTCTTGGTTTTTTGAAGTGTGAGGGCTGAGTGGGCGCTTTAGCCTTTACTCATCCTTACACTCTGACAGGGCAGATGTCAATTTGTCACAATTGGTTACTCTCCACTAGATCAGGCCACTCCTCCCTATCTATTAGCCCCCCTCCATATTATATGAGCCTGTTATGTTCGCTCGCCATCATCTTGGATTCTGTGTTTGTGCATGTTCAGGAAGCAACTGGCACAGTGGAGCCATATGTTTCATGGTATTGGCAAATCTACAGAGTGAGTGTGGTAACCCTCTCACTAAAGCTTGCCATTTGCCTCATTGCTGCCGGGCTGTTCTGATCACTATTCTCCCTGCCAACTTGGGCCGATAACCTTCATTATTCTACCATGATCTTATGAGGGAATTACTACTATGGCAGAGTATATCTTTGGGTTCATCACATCCAGGGAGTATCATGATTTTCACATTTATCTCCATGTTATGAGGAACTCCTAAAGGAACGGGATCTTGACTTGACTTCACTGCATGTGATACACCCCTGCCATAAGGCCGGATGTAGAGGGGTAAATCAGGAGATCCTCCCAATTCAGCTCCTTGACCCAGCCTCACTTAGCTGGTTACCATGGATACACACCCGGCCACATCAAGCGAAAAGCAATGGAATTTGCCGCAGTGTCCAACAATGCCTTGGCATGCTACTTTGCTTTGGTGTTCTCCACCTACAAAATCCAAATGAACCTAACAGTGCTCGGATCTTCAACTCTGCCCACAAAACATGCCTTTGTGCCTGTCTACAAAATGCATGGAGTTCTTGTTGCTTTGCCCTTCTCCTCCACCTATAAAATAAGCTTGCACCTAACACTGCTTGTCTATCACTGGTTTGGTGAACCCCCTCCACCCACAAATCATGTATCCCCATAAACTCCCACAGAATGCTACCCTAATTCTGTAACTCTACCAATGCCCTGTATGCCATAACCCACACTATTACTAATCCTAAATTACCAACCAGCTGCACAGATTTCCTTTCCTAACTTGCCAGAGGTTGGGGTTGTCACTGGTGTCTCAGTAAATGCCAACCACAGAGTTTTCACCTGCATTTATATAGATGTGAGGTCATACTCAGTCGAACCTTATTTCGCAAATCGCACAAAAAGCTAAAATATTGTGAACTTATTGTACTACTCGAAGGCTCTTGAACTTACATTATTGTGCTGATACAGTGTTTGACATTACATAGTCCTGTGAAGAACAGTTGTCATTATTTCACAATTCAAGTATTCTCAATCCACAGTTCTCAGAAGGGTGAACATTTTAGATGTACTCCTTGCCAAAGATAAATAGATAGCTTGCATTGTACACATGCATTCAAACAACAATATTCCAACAGAAAGCCCCCTGGAAACATGGAATGGGCAGACAGACTTCTTGGATGTGGAAGTTACACAAGAGAACTAAAACTGGTAACACACACACTACATCAATCACAGGGGTCTGACATGTCCCCGTGAGATGTGAGAAAGCATAACCCCAAACATTAGGAACCAGCCTTTTTTCTAGGTTTTACTGCTTGATATATTGCTAAGCTGCTGGAAAGAAGTGGGTTCAATAGTAGTTTCCAAGAAAGGCTCTCAACCCGAATAGTAGTGAGGAGGCATGAACATGATCTAATACACAATTAGGGCATAGCTAATCATGTGCAAACCAGTAAGCTTGCCTGGTGTTTGGGGTCCTCCCTTGACATAAAAAAACACTAGACACATCGGGTCCTCCCTTGACATAAAAAAACACTAGCCACCTCAATACTACATGAGCTGATGTACAAAGAACGAACTCTGCCTAAACCTAGATTTAAACATAAGGCCCTCATTAAGAGGTTGCTGGCAGGCCACTGGTATCACTGGCGTCCTACCGGCAACCTAGGCTTACCGTTTCTGCCACACAATATCCTGGTAATACCGCAATATTACAGGCAACGGTGGAACGGTAAATTGCCATTTCGTGGAGTCCCACAGGACTCCAAGGGAATGGGAACACTGAAACACAGGCACTGTTGTTACCAGCAGCCTATTTCTGAACCGACTCACTTATAATGAGTGCCATAGAGTCAAGGGTAAGTCAGTATTATTGATAGTAACATTTTGGTGAATCTACCCTATGAGTGTGTTGTTCTGACTTCAAGATGTTTGGAAAAGGCAACTTATTGCGACTACTAAGGTTGGGTTTCAACAGGGATTAAAGATTGCTACCTGCTATTGAAAAGGTAAATAGGTTGATGACCCATATTAGTTTTTTCAAACAAAAGATTGTGCGTCATTGAAAAATAATGCATAATACAGTATCAGGAAAGATGCATTTCGAAAGGGAAATAAGACAAAAATATGTATTTCACATATTCTGAACAGGATAACTATGCAGAAACTATTTGTATTTGTATTTAATTTGGCTTAAAAAGCACTTCCACCAAAGTACTGAATGTAAAGCATCGGTACATCGTATATGAGAAATTAAATCTCATGATCAAATAAAAAAATGACAGAGACTAAAATGGTCTTTTAGGTGACTGTCCAGGAGAGTGAGGGAAGAGAGAGATCTAATGACACATAGAAATGTCTTCCAGTGCCTGGGAGCAGGAGAGAAAAAGATCGAAATCAAGATTAAGCACAAGGATGGCAATGGACATCCAAAAGAAACTGAGAATGGGATCTAAGAGAGTGACTGGAGGAGTCAAAATAAATTAAATTACATGATCAAATGAAAAAGGACAGAGGCTAAACATGGTCTTTTAGGTGAGAGTCCAAGAGAGTGAAAGAAGAGAAATACCCAATGACACAGAAATGTATCCCAGTGTCTGGTAGCAGGGAGAGAAACATATTGAAATCAAGATTAGGCACAAGGAGGGCAAGGGACAACCAAAAGAACCTGAAATTGAGATCTAAGAGTGTGATTGGAACAGCAAAGGAAAATCAGAGAGGAAAGATATGGAGGAGCCAGACCATGACGGCACTTGAAAATAATAGAGAAAATGAAATATCAATGACACACGAAGGTCAAACAGCAAGGATGAGTTAGTTCAGGAGGCACCATCGCACAGGGGCAGAGACAAAAGAGGAAGCAACTAGAAGAACTACAGATCAAGTGAAGAGGAGCCAATGGATTAGAAGGAAGGCCAGCAAGAAACAAAGATCAATAATCAAGATGTGAAAACATTAGCAGAGAAATTAGAAGTTTGGAAGCAAGAAAAGATAGAAAAGGATGAGCCTTCGAATATTATAAAGGAGGAAACATCAGGACTAAGCAGCAGTGGAAACAGGAGAAAAAGAAATGAGAGGTGTCAACCAGTAACCCAGGATTACAAGCGTAGATAGCAGGAGATGGAGGGGAATAGCGGAAAAGGATAATGGAGGCAGAATGGTAAAGCCAGAAAAAACGATAACTTTTGCTTAAGAAGAATTAAGGTGTAGAAAGATATCGACATCCAGGACCGGATAGTGAGCAACCACGTATAATAGCATGCTTCTCATAGTGTAGGTTGTTTTACATTTCTGCATTTGTTTTAAATTGCTAAACCTGATCGTACTATTGTCAATAAAGTCAAAATGTAAGAAAAGGCATTGCACATACCAAGAATGTAGGCAAGTAAAAGAGGCAGCCTCATCGTCCTTGAAAAAGAGCGAGAAATTGATTGGTTTCTGTAAGAAGAAGGAAAAACATGAACAATATGCAGCGTTCACCCACTCTGCTCAGAATTTGAATGTTTGGGTGCATGCATTAGGTCTTACAGCAACTCATTGATACATTGAATAAATCATCAAACAGAGAGAAGAGCTGGAGGTAAAAAGCATACCACGCCCTAAAAGCATGCATCACAAAGTGGCAGAGTACTTAAATGAAGCTTCCAGCTGCAGGATACATTATGTACATGACTGCCTAATTCTGACTGTTTTTGAGCAGGGCATTCACATTGCTAGAACAGAAGTAGCTTCAAATCCATTTCGGCCGTATGGATTGCACAATGGACCTCCTGTGGCAGTGCACGCACCGCGGATGATATTTCCCCCTGACAAGCATCGGGATGGTAATGAAACAAGCAATGGCAACAAAAACAGTTTTGGCTTTTTCGTAGCCATTGGATGGGTATTTGTCAGCCACGGCCATATTGCTGTTACCTAGCCATAAGATGGCAACATCTGGAAAATTGTATGATTGCCTCTGCATAAGATAGCAGTGCCTGGCAAATGCCTATCTAAAACCTATGTACAAGCTATAAGTGTTGCATTTTTCTATGCTTGCTTGTTGGTTTTGGGGAATTGTTTGTGGTGCTTGCTCCACAAAATTGCAGAAACCATTGTTGCAGAAGAGAGTGAGAAAGGGAATGGGGGTTCTCCTCCACTCTCTCTACCATCACCCACCGACCCCATGCCCATTGAATGTGCTGGTTGGGTTTTGTTTGGGCTATTTTGGGCTACTTTTGACAAGTCCTCCCAAGGCTGCTTTTCTTCATGTTTTTTGCCCCAACCAACTACCATCACCCACCCATCCCAACCCCACTCTCTCACCCCACTCACCCACCCCAACTCAGCCTACCCCCACCCTCTAACCCTACCCCATCCCTCTCTACCCTCACCCACCTAGTTGTCACAATCTCTAACCTTAACCACCTATCCTTGTTGATCAGGGCACGCCATGTTGATCAGGATGGTGTGGGGGTGCTGATTTTACTCGATCTGTCAGCCACCTTCGATACTGTTGATCACCCCACCCTGATCGCTCATTTGACCTGTGCTGGACTCTCTGGACAGGTACTTGAGTGGTTCTCCTACTTTCTGTCGTGACGGTCTCAGTCTATCCATCTTTCACCGTTTTATTCTAAATCTGTGCCTTTAAGTTGGTTCCACTTTATCTGCCATTTTGTTCAACATTTATATCCAGCCACTGATCAGACTTATCCTCTCCCATCGCTTCATGTGTTATTCCTACGTCGACGATAGGCACATTATTTTGCGGCTTGATCTCTCTTCTTCAGAGATGGCTAGGCGGCTGAGGGATTGCTTTGAGGCCATGGGAGGATGGATGGCTGACAACTGGCTTAAGCTGAATGCTGAAAAAACAGGTACTGGTTGTAGGCTCCTCTGACCCTTCTCTTTTCTGGACCTCTGATTTGTGTCCCTCCACACTTGGGCCCTGTCCTTCGACAGTTGCAGTGGTGAAATATCTAGGTGTACAAATCTCAGCCTCTCTGTCGATGAAGGTCAAGTCGCCACTGTCTGTCAATTCAGGCATTTAAACCTGATGACCCTTCGTAAGGTCCTTCCCTATCTTCCCCTTTGTTTCATGCCCCAGTGGTTTTCTCTTTGATTCTAAGTGTCATCGACTACTGCAACTCCCTCTTCGTGGCACAGCCAGCTTACTTGCTCCGCCACCTCGAGCTGCTATAAAAGATGGAAGCCAGGGCGGTTCTATACTCCCATTTTGGCTCTTGTATGACTCCATTCCTTTGCGTGTTGCACTGGCTCCTGGTGAAGAAACGTGTTCTATTTAAGTGTTAAGGATTTCAATCGGGCGATACACACCGGACCAGGACCCTTGCCCTTAGCCTTGGATGTAGAGCACAATTGGAATGCTTTATCTTTATTTGCTGCAAATTGAAATTGAGCTGGCACACAACTCGTCTCACACCCCCATTTACAAATGCCCCGGGTCACAATGGACCAGGAACCAGGCTGGTTGGTAGGAATGTAATATTTATTTATTTTTAAGATTGAAAGAAATCACACACATTTTAATATTGGGCCTCACTCACCAATGGTGTGATAATTACAATGTAAACCACTGAAATACACTTGATAAAACTTCTACAAGAACATATCCAAAGCACAAATGAATAGGAACACTTTTTCAATTAGGATAGATAGCAGCCGAGTTAAGGTTTCCCCCTGCAATGTTTCCTCAACCCACAATTAATCGGATTCTGAGTGGATAGAAAGAAGCAGCAAGGAGTCAGGAAGATTAACATAAGAGCCAAAAACGGATTTCAAAACCCTTTGCAATTGCTAAAAATGACACTTGGATTTTGACAGATAATAAATTAAATGTCTAGTTAAATAATGAGGTACATATGTTTTATCACAGTATCAGGGATGTCATATCACTAGCAACTATAAGGCAAGGTATCACAAAAGGCATACAGATCAAAAACAATTTGAAAGTAAGAACACGATGCAGCCGAATCACATGTTGGAAAGTTGCATTTTTCTATTTTGCAGTTTTAAATGTCAAAATGTTTTTTTAAGAAAAACGGGTGGAATACTCGGAATTGGAATGCGGTTTTTGGGCTGGAGGATAAAGGCACATCACAGGGACAATATAGAAGTGAAAGGATGGCTATAGTTGAAGAACTGGATGAGATTTGCAAGATAGAAAGAGGTTTGTTTTTTGGTAAAATAAAGCCGTTAAAGAGAGGAAATCGGTTTGGAAACAGAAAGGACAAGTTTGACTTAAATTAGATTATTAAGGCTAGATTGTTAAAGAAAGACATGGTACGATCCAAGGTTAATTTGCAACGTAACCCTTCACCCCACGTTCAGATCTATGTGGGAATTCATTTAAATTATTCCAAATATTGCTAAGGAGTTACAAGATGGGATGAATGAAAGAATTGCGCTAACACTAGAAAAACAAGAACAGGCTGCATAGAGAATTCTAACAGTTTTGGACAAGTTACCAGAGTGTGGATAGGATTACTTAGACAGTAGAACAAATACAAAGTACAAAATGGGGTAGGCTATGTGTTGTTATGGGATGAGGAAATACTCACAATCCGCTCTTGGATGTGGGATTAGGAACAGTCAACTGGGTTCTGGACTCAAAAGCTCGGGTCACCAGGTAGCGGCGGACTCTCCTAGCAGAACAACAGCTGGGCCTGTATGGTCACTGGATAACACCCGTTGTAGCACAGTTAGAGTCACAACAGGTCAGTCTATTTCTACTCTGCCTTATTCTGCTTTTGATGTTTGATTTTTCCTTGATTAATACCACTCATCTTTAATAAAAGCCACACAGCTAGTTGCATGTGAAGCTTCCTAGATGCCAGCTGCATTTAGACCTGTGGGTGTTTTTGTTGTAATGCTTGCATTAGGGTATAGCACCCCTGTGTTGCCAACCACCGGGCTGGGTATATATGTACATTACACACGCATCCAGCTATAGATGTGTTTGTACATTTATGTTCTTTGCGAACATTGCCAATCAAAAGTAATCTATGTGGCCTAGATTGATTTAAACCATATTTTGGTCCACATCTAGGTGCTTCTGGCAGAAGGCTGAACACTGTCAGCACCTGCAGTGGGACTGAAGTTCCACAGTCACAAAGTAGGACCACCCGAAGAGAGAAGACACCAATGTCGAGGGTAAAATGTCACCCACACAAGGCAACCCAAGGACACATGATGTATCCCCACCACAACTCATGTCTGTGCCTTTTCTCTCTTCCCCCTTTCCTCCCCTCCCGTCCCCACCCTGCTCTGTGCCATTACAGAATGGTCCATTTGAAATCAATGAGCTAGATTCAGCTTCTTCCATCAACAACAGCGCCACTAACTGTCAGCTGTCCCAGCCCTGATGAAAATGGTCTTCACCACTGAAATAGGTTGGCTCATCACAACACTGTAACAGCACAACATAATTGAATGTAATATGCCAGACTACAGTTTGATCTATCCAAATGAAGACAAGGACTGATCAAGGATCTTCACTGTGTATCCAGGACACAGGGACACAAAAAACCTTAAATATTAAGAAAAAAACAAAAGAAGAACAAAAAGAAACTGACACGAGGATCCCTGGTCCACCATGTACTAATCATACCCACCCCCTAGCACCACGGTTGCAGTGGTAAAATTGCCATAAACATCAACTAAGGAACTGTGGGTCTTTTTAAGAAAAATCTGCCCCCAAGGGAAACTCAATAAAGCCAATAATGTTTCACTTTGAGGACAGTCTTCTTTTATGACAAATAACAAAGCTCTGCAAAGACGTTGTCTTTTACAAAATCATTTAAATAAAAATACCCAAATCCAAGTGTGAAAATATCATAACTAAGGGAAGATTTGGAGACTAGACTGCCCTTTAGGTCCAGTACGTGGATACCCCACTGGATAACAGGTACAGCTGGATGGCAGTGGTCAGCGGGCATGCAGTTAGTGGGAAAAAAGCCGGTCTGGTCACAGCATGCTCCCCAAAAGGGTACCACAGCTTTGTCCCTTTTGTTATTGTGGTTTTTAGTGGGATTTCTGGATCAAGGCCTTGCTGGATAGGGTCAGCTATGCTTTGGCCTTGCAGTGGAATCTGGAATCTGGTAAAATGGATGTAGAATATCAGGAAACGCAGGCGCTGGAAATTCAGGAGAGAGTTTCTCCAGAGTTCTTCCAGCCTCCTTTTTGATAAGGCATGGTGACATCATAGGAATATATGGTGAGGAAGGCTTAGCTGGGCATGCCTCTAAACAACTGGATTGGCCAGGGATGATTGTTACCGCCTTGCTGTCAGCTGGTTGGTTTTTTAGGGACATGACATCAGCTTTATGAGGTGGGCTTTACAATGTAAAGTATCATCCCACAGTTATTTTAGCTAAAATCATTCTTCACATAGATCACACATTTAAGCAACTGTTGCATTTTTGCAAATTATCTAGGCAGTTTACATATTTCACGCAGTGTATGACAGTCCAACTCTCTAGTTTGTAAGACTTTGTTTCATCCGTCTAATAATTTTTCGCCATTTTCGGTGATAAATATTCGACCTAATATTCTATATCTTTATACATGGGTATAGATTATCATAAGGCATGTAAGTATTGAATTTCAAAGTGGCATCATGTACACTTTCCTCAGAATTTCCAATTCTCTGCCATTTCTGTTCCCAATATGGCAGTGAAGGCTACCATGTCTTGTTTAAAAATCACAAAAAATACATTTAAACTGTTAACTTTTTACATTCCTGCGAAATCCTGTTGCAGAGATAAAAGTCTTAAAAGTTTATTAATAAAATAGTATTTTGAAACAAATGGTCAACATTGTCTCCCAAATAAGGGCATAGCTTATTAGGCTGCTCTTGAGTTGGCTTTGAAGCTACCAGTAAAAGTTGCGAGGACGTGTGATTTCCTATTTCACACGCATGTGTCCCAGAATTCTTATTGTAAGAGGCCTCTGCCCAGACAAAAGTCTGATGGGCATGGTATGTTTAGTGCTTTTGGTCCATTCAAAGTTTTCAAAGGTAGCAATTAGCATGCATGTGTCCTAGAATCTATTGTAGCTCCTTCTTTTGGGGGTTAGGCCACTCCTGTTGTCAGCCAAATGTCCCTTGAGCCATGGCAGAAAACCTGTTTGGGCTGATTTCCCCAGTGTAGCCACTGCCATTATGTCTTTATTTTATTTTATATTGTTCTGAATCAGAGGCAAGCCTGTTGAATAAAACATCCCATATATGCTTCCCAGCAAAACCCCCTTTACATTACTAGGCAAGGACAAGTTTTTATTCAACACTAGCTGTCCCCAGCCATGCATTTCTGTGGCTCAGTCTGGTTAAATGGAAAAGAAAGAAAAGAAAAAGTGCACATTTCGAATATGTTTAATTTGACAATGATTGTGGGCACTTCTTAATGGTTCTGGCGGTTCTCCAAGTTGAGGCAGTTTAATTTTCCCAGCGGCGAAACACATTCCTTTTGTTTCTCCATTAAATTTCAGAGCCTTGCAATAAGGACACACTTCAGTCATGGTGCTGATTAGAAAATGCTGGCTCAAACTATAATCATCAGCTGGGTTGTACCAGAATGCAAGGCGATTGTAATTGTGTGATTGCTGAGCATGGAGTTGTGTTTGACGCTGATCTGCTGTTTCTCGTTGACATCTTTCAGCCACTCTCAGCCTGTCACGTACATTCTGTTTAGAACGAAGCAGATCTGAAGCTGCAGAACGGGATCGCCATGCTCGCAACCGTGCATCCTAAAGTCTTGCTGCACATCGCTCTGCTGCTTCCTCGGCACGTATTTGAGCATTGAAATGGAATCGTAAAATAGTGTGTGTTGCTTTTGCAGCCAACAGATGCCGCGGTTTGGCAGTAAAATGTTCAGAATAGCGTGTGTTGCTTTTATGTCCAACAGATGGCGCTGTTTTTCAGAAAAAGCATGTTTTTACCTGTCACAGGTGTGACATCTATGTATAGTAGGCATATAAAAACACGCGCCTATTTGAATGCAACGTGGTGTCAAAATTTCAAAGCAATCGGTGAAGAACTTTCAGAGATTTAAGATTTTGAACAAACAAACATTTACATTTTTATTTTTATAGATTGTACTTTTAAAACAGGCATTTTGTTGGGTTTGCAAAAGCCCATTTTGACACATGGTGAAGGCTGCTGGGATGTCTCTTTTAAACAATATTGTTTTGCAGCCCTAGTCAGTTTCATTTATACAGTAATTTGTTCAGGACACAGGTTCACTGAAATTGACATATGCCCATAGAGCTAGGGTTTCTTTGAAGCATTCATTTTTGACATTTTGTAACTCAAAAGTCAAGCGTTTCCCATGCGGCTGAAAGTAAAGCTTCTGTTGCTTCCCCAGTTCTGGCCTTATATGGCCTGTTATTCAGGGATAATGCTGTTTTCTGCTGGAGCACTATCTGGATATGGGTGGGCATGGCAGGGCCTCATTGATAAAAGCAATGTGCTGTTGAACAGATGGAAATAGCGTAAAAGCGGCATCATTTTAAACGTAAAATATTTCCCCTTTTCCAGGGAAAATGTTGTGCTAGCAGCAAAGCAGTGCTGCTTTTCCATTTTCTTCTTGGGTGCATGTAAGAAACACACTGGCAGGCTTTCTCAGTGTGTCCCCTTTCCCATTCTGCCCAAGAGGTGCTTGGCAAACAGTGCAGCCATCCTTTTGTAGCTGCAAAACGCAGTTTTGATACGAGGCAGTGGTGCTCAAAGGAGCCATCGCAGCCATTTTCTGTTAACTGCTGAAATGCAGCTTGGTTATGGATGGGAATTCTGCTGAGTGGGTCCATGCATCCCACATAAATCTCTGTGTATTGTGCACAAAGCATTCTATAAAGTTGGATCCAAATATATTGAGGCCGGATTCTGTCCTTATATCTCTCGTGTTGGGGGTGAACTTTTTCGGTGGTGGCTGCTGCGAAAGCATGGAAAGCATGGAACTCTCTCCCCTTTGCATTGCAAGCTGTGATGAATGATCTATCCTTTCATTGCCTTTTAAAGACCCATTTGTTTTAAAACCACCTGTTCTGGCCTCTGTTTCAGCCAGGGTTTGATGGTTTATAGCACCAAGAGGCCTTCCGGTGTATGCTGCGCTCTATAGGATTACTTAACGTAACATAACATAATATAACCATACCTTCTGTACCACCTCCACCTACCCTACCCCCATACTCTCTTCCCCACCCACCCTACACCCACTCTCTCAACCATCCACACCCACCTGACCAATCCCTGCTCTCTCTACCCTCGCCCGCCAAAACCCTCTCTCTCTATCCCCACCCTCCCACCCTGTCTACATACCCCAACCTCTCTACTCCAACCCACCTTCTCTACCCTACCCTCTCTACCCCAGTCCACCCACCCCAAGCCACTCAGTAAACCCCTGGCACCCACCACACTTACCCAACTCTCTCTACCCCAACCCACCCTACCCCATTTCTCTCTAACCCCACCCTACCGCTACACAAACTCCATTGTCTCTATCCCCACCCATCCTACCCTATTATCTCTACATAACCACCCACCCTAACCCCATTCTCTCTAGACTCTCTCTCCCTACCTCCACACTCTCTACCCCCACCCACTCTACCTCTATACTTTCTACCCCACCCACCCTAACTCCACACTCTCTACCCCCACCCATCGGTACCCAGTCATTTTACTGAATACAAAACAGAGTGGTAAATTTCACCGAAGTACATAACCACAAAAAACACCAAAAATATTAATTAAATATATATGCGGTAGTGGGGAAAGGGGTTAAAATGAGTTGGAATGGGGTTGTGGTGGCGTTTTAAGGATAGAAAAACAAGGGGCTTTGGGGTATTATGGCCGCGATGAAAAGTACCACTCTGAAATTGTGGTTGGTAAAAATAAAATCCACCCTACCTCCACTCTCTACCCCCCACCCACCATACCCATACCCCACTCTCTACCCAACCAACCACACCTGCGCCCACCCAACACCCTACCCCCACTCCCTCTCACCCCAACCATCCATCTGACCCCCACCCCGCCTCACACTCTCTACCTCATCCACCTACCCTACCCCCAACCACCCTAGTCCAAATAACTCTACCCCCACCCACACTACCCCCACTCACCTACCCTACCTGCACACTCTCTACCCAATCCATCCACCCTACATCCACGCTCTACCCCCACCCATTCAAACTACCCCCACTCTCTACTCCAAACCACCTACTGTACTCCTCTCTTTCCTCAACCGTTTTTGCCAGTTGACTACATTGATTAAGTTTTCTGTATTTTCCAAGGCATGGTTGCAGAAAACAAAAAACTAAATAATTCTGAAAATCGCACATTGTATACATGTTTCAAGCGACTTCAAATTCACTGGTCAACGTCATTGTATCATATTCCTTGTTTCTTAGTGTTTGTATTCCCTTGAAAATAATCTACCTACATCTGCTGAAAATGTGTTTATATCACACTAAAAGGCAGACAAGCAGAATTGGTGTCCCAGATTATTTCAATTTGTTGTTCCAAAGGGCTGAAAAACCTATAAAAGCAATCCCCACCGCCAATCGGTCACCTAACCTCAATTTCATACTTGCCCCCAGGCCACTGTGCATTCAGGAACTCAGGAGTCAGATCTCTCTGATTTTTGACCCAACTAAGGGAACATCTTGACTCAAAAGATCTCAATTTGTTGAACCAAACATCAGAAAAAAATACAAAAACATTCCTCATCCACCAACCCATTGACTAATCAGTATTTCATGCTGGCCGCCAGACCAAGGAGTATTCAGTAACTCAGAAACTATGTCCCTTTTTTATCATTCACCCAACTACAGGAGAACAGCCTGGTTTAGATCAGGATATAGAAAGAGATATGGAACGAGTCTCTCATTACGTTTTTTAACAAGATTTGTTAAGGATGGTTTAGCCTCATAGAATGCTTCCATAGATGAATTTCTATAGAGGTTGGATTTACCCAGAACAGTGAATATGAGTTGGATGAAGAATTGGTTAATAGCAGAGATAATCGAAAGCACTCAAAGTGACAAAGCTACTGAGGCACATGCCTTAAAATGAGCCAGGGTGTCCTATTGTTCCATTACTTGGAACCATTCTAGAGCTTTTGGGCCAATTCATAGACTTTATTCTTAGACCCATAGCTTGACAGACACCTCCTTTTTTAGCATACTCTAGGGATGTCATACATTGATTGAAGGAAAGCCATTTAATACAATGACAGAATTAATCGTTATGATGGAAATTAGAGTCATGAAAGATTTTCTAGATTCCAGAGAAGCACAACATTCTATTCCTACTTTGTTTGTTTTAGAACTATTGGAAATATCATTAAGTAAAACTACTTCAGATTCAAGGATTCATTTTATTTAAGGATTAAAGGCACAGTGTTGGGGATGCATTTTGCTAACCTTTACAAGGCTAGGTACAAAGAGCTTTACATCCTCACAAGCAAAATAATTTTTTTGCAAATGACTTAAAAAAAATATATTGATGACGTTCTGATACTTTGGGACACAGAAAAAGGACAAATTAAAGATTTTGTCAAATCAATTAACTCTTTAGATTCCAATTTATTTTAAATTCACTTCTTCTAATAAACGAGAGATTGTGTTGTTAGATCTCACTATCAAAGATGAATGTTGCAATTAGCAGTTGGCCTCTTCAGAAAACCCAATGACCAAAATACTACATTACATTTTGATAGTTATTATCCCAAGGCACTCATAGAGAATATCCCATATGGCCAGTTCCTAAGAGCAAGACATAGTTGCACTACCCTTATTGATTACCATCAACAGGTGGAAATCACCACTACACTTCAAACAAGAGTTTATCACAAACATTTGCTCAGACGACCAAAAATGAGTCATGGGCCAGGCAGAGTTATTCTGTTATAGACACAACAAACGAAGGAAGGTTCAGACAATTTGGTTTGCATGACTACTTTTAGCCAACACAGCAATATATCAAGAGATTAGTCTTAAAATAATAACGCATTTTTACAACTGAATTAACCTGAGCTCAAACAATCACTATTTGCATTTAGGAAAGGGAAACATTTTAGACAATCACTTGTGTGTGCTGATAGAATAAAGAACAAACCTCTGAATACATTAACTACGCTTTGGGGCCTGGATCCAGTAAAAGGCCACTATCCTTGTGGCACTCGTAGTGTGTGTAAATTCACATCACCAAAAACTACTTTGAAGGTAGGAGAAATAAACATGGGATGTAAACACTCATACAACTGGTGAAAGTCATAATATTATATGTTATTAGCACCGGGGGCAGGGGAGAGCAGCCAATCAGGGTCCTTGGATCGTGGGCTGATACTCCCGTTCAGAGCCGACGCTCCATGGAACCCCTCTGGCTTCTTCCCCCGTCCTGCACAGCCATCTTCTCCACAACCACCCGCCCTTTCCCGTCCATTTTTAACTGATCCCAAACCCCAGCCCCACTTACCGGATTGTGGCAGCAGCTCTGCCTGCCGCAGCTTCCCTCCATCTTGCTTTGCCTGCCGCCATGCAAATGGAAGAGGGGCTCTGTATGGAGCCCTGCCTTCCAGAACAATGGTGGCCATCTTGACACAGTATTTTCATTCATTGAATGGGACGCCGCTTTTTTTTTAACACCCTAGGTTACCGCTTTGGTAACCCGGGGTGCTAATAGCGTTAAATACTTGTTCCACTGGCTATACGAGGGGTAACCCTCTGGTGCCCTCATTAAACACCCTTGCTTCGCTCTGGCTGCCGGGCCGCCTGTGGAACGGTTAGTTAACGCTATACTCAATGCTCTTGTAACAAAATTTATGTGTGGAAAATTTCGAGGCACGTTAGCACACCTATCTTTGAACATCGCTCCAAAATCTGTACTACACCTCAATATGATGGGTCATCATCCTGACCAGCTTCAATGGTGGACGATAGAAAAAATTAATACTTCTGAAAGAATTAGATCCGAAGAAAAATGGTCAATTAGAGAATAATTTTGGACCGAATGACCACGATGAATGACATCAAAAGAACTGTGTTTGGTAAATTCTTTCAATTATTTCACCTATTTACCAGCAGAATACATTTTAGGATGTTTACATGACTCTTTGCACACAGGAATGTATACATGACTCTTTGCACACAGGAATGTACTAATATAAAGCTACAGGTGTACTCTTTAGAAACAGGCGCCACCGCTACGAACATTAGATCACTGGTCGCATTGTACACATGTAAAGTGTAGAAGAAAATCGTAAGCTTCCTGACAGAGAACACGAATGCTATACACACATGAAATCACGTGATAGCTCCTTACGTTCTCTGCATATGCACAAAAAGGGTTCCCAGCTAGAAATGGTTGTAGAGTTATTACTTTGCAAGTTAGCACACCAGAGACTGGTTAAGGAAAAGTATTTTTTCGAAAACACCATGGTTGTAGACACATTTACATTTTCAACTGGCATTCAGTTTGCCCTTTTTTGATGTCACGTTTATGGATTATGGAGAAGAGATTCTGCAAAGAAATGTAGGCTCCACTTGAAGCTCTTTCTTATTCATGCCACCACACTGGTTTTATTTAACAGCGTTAAACAGGGTATGTGTGCAGACTGCATTTTTCTTTCGATTTCTAGACACTTATTGAAAGGATATAAATGATATTTATGGCATCAAATCTTGTTTTTTGCAAGCAATGAATATACAGAAACAAGGACTCTGCTTTACTGGGAACTGTTTAATCTGCACTGACTAGAGTCTCCCGACCAAGGACCGGCACTGCGAGTCGCTCCTCGACTCTTGCCGTCATCATCCCTGCCACACGCTTCCTGGAGGAGGCGGGGCCACGCACGACACGTGCGCCGATCACGTGACCTCGGGAGCAGCCAAAAGACCAGGCTGCCTCCCGCTCTGTGCACTGCTTTTACTGGGAACTGTTTAACCTGCACTGACTAGAGTCTCCCGACCAAGGACCGGCACTGCGAGTCGCTCCTCAATTCTTGCCGTCATCATCCCTGCGACACGCTTCCGTGAGGAGGCGGGGCCACGCACGACACGTGCGCTGATCACGTGACCTGGGGAGCAGCCAAAAGACCAGGCTGCCTCCCGCTCTGTGCGCTGCTTTTACTGGGAACTGTTTAATCTGCACTGAATAGAGTCTCCCGACCAAGGACCAGCACTGCGAGTCGCTCCTCGAAACTTGCCGTCATCATCCCTGCCACACGCTTCCTGGAGGAGGCGGGACCACGCACGACACGTGTGCCGATCACGTGACCTCGGGAGCAGCCAAAAGACACAGGCCACCACCCTTGCGGCGTTAAGCCCAACAGGGGTAAAGCCTGAAGGCTGTTGAGCGGCTGTTTGGCGCTGGTGACGCGCAAACTACATCCGGGAAGACTGCGGGGGATTTACCTCTTTGATCCCCTCTGAGCGCCCTACGGAGTTGTGCCCAAAGTCACTCTATGTTCCTCCATTGTAGATAGAAAATCAGCCGGCGAGGGGCCGCAGTTACGAACTCCTTTATGGGACTACCATTCGTGCACTACCATTCCAAGTTTTTTCAGAGATCCAAGCTCATAAATCTTCAGCTCACGTGTGGAGAGCGCGTTAATCCGCGACCGGCAGCGACCAATTCATAATGACTGCACAAACAGGAAATGAAGGACCACACACGCGCAGAAAACCATCCAACAGCGCCGGATGCAAAACCCCTGGACTGCCTTAAAAGCAGACCCACTTCTTGAGACTGTAAAGGTAAGCACTTCTAAACGTGTTCGACATCCTATCGAACTAGCTTCCCCTACTGACGCATTGTCTGACATATCATCAGTCTCAGCTTCAAGGCCCATCTTATCATCGGAAATGTGTGTTGCCGCCTCTCCCCCCCTTTCCTCACCATCGCGCACCCCAACATCTATCCCTATAACATCCGAGTTAATAGCTGACAGGGACGAGATGAATAACCTTTCCTTACCCAATAGCAGTGACATTGCTCCTGATCAGGCCACACTACTTCCAGAAGTAATCACTTGTCAGCTCGCCAGAACGGGTGAGCTGAATACATCCGCCTGTGCAGAGGCTGCAGCTCCCGCTGAAGTCTTCGATGAGCGCGAATCAATCTTCGCGCCCAATAACAATTCTATGCACTCCAAAACCCTTCCTCCATGTAACCCACTAATGCTGACTGATCTACCTCATGTACCTGTAAGCCTATCAGGTCTGTCTTTGGTAGCTACCTGTAAACGAACTGATCCTAACCTGTTAACCTCGGCAACAGCTGATGAATTTTTCTCTCCCTTTGATTTCACCGACGCAGAGTTAATGGAAGCCTCTCAAGATGGTGACGAAAAACACGAGCATCAGTAAGAGCGTGTACACCACTGACCAACACACACGTGAAATCCAGTGCCCAAACATCAAAGCTGTGATTGGTTGCGACATTGAATCTAACACCATGACCCCACAAGATGTCAGCCGTAGTGGGCATGAAATAAACAATCTTCGCTTTTTAGAAGGCGATGCAAATGAAAAACAACCAAAGAAACACCAAAATGCCACCATTTCACCTCAGCCCCTTTGCACAGATCCTCAAGATCGGCCATACATACCAAAGCTTCCTCAGCCACTCCCCCTGACTAACTCTATCATGAATACTCAAAATATCTTTCAATATGATGCTGGTCTAGACAATCTGCCTTTCCACACAAGTGACAATTCACATAATTCATGAAATTCAAAACTGACCTCTCCTCGCTCTAGGGTAAATCTAGTCGAAGATGAAAACCTTGGAGGTCTGCGAGGCCTCAGCGTGAAAGAGACTCGACTAAAACCACACGTGCTTATAATCAACAAAGACACTCTCTCTACATCCAGGAGAGCAAGCTCACGCACCAAAGTCGCACAGCTACCATGTGACAGTCATGTCCTGCCAGCTGTCAACATCTCTGGTTTTAGCGACGTCCACTCTGATCCTGCCAACAACTCTCAGTCAAGCACTGCTGAAAATCCGGATCTAAATCTAAACCGAGTCTCTCGTCCGCTGCAGCGATGCAGATTTACAACAACGTTTTGGCTGCTTCTTCCACTGCTTTGCTACCCTTCCTAAAAATGTATGAATCACTTCATGAAGCCATCAAAGACCAGACTTCCGTAATCATTACTCTGAAAGAAAAGATGGATAAATTTGAAGCTGTGACCAATTTCTTACAATCTCAGTTATCTCAGGAGGCGGAACAGACCCTGCGATGGCAAGAGCGGCTAAGTGATCTTGCCGCACGGCACCATTGTCAAAATGACTCTCTATCAGATGGCCTTCTTGAAGCTGTAAAGTGGATGCGCCATTCAACACAAACGATGAACTCAAATTTGGCGCTCGTTAAGGATCCTCCAAGGCCAGCGGTCAATACCATCGTAAAGCCTCCATCACAACCTCTAATCCTTGCTCCTGACTCTATGGCCTCTCTTGCTTGCGCAAACAATCCACACCTACCTGTTATTCCTTCTGAGCATGAACATACTGAAAAAGGCACTGGCAGTACAATTGACAAAGTCAGAATAATTAATCTGGACACAATACCTCAAGTGTTTACCTCAAATACCACATTAAAGGACCATTCAAAATGTCCACCTCAATTTGCCATTCCATTGAATCCTACTGGTTCATTCGGCATTTTTGGTGGCCCTGCTAAATCAATAGTGATCACCTCTAAGCCGGTTCAAAAACCACCTGTGAAAAAAGTTTCAATTGACCGCACTTCGGCAGGCATGAAAGAGAAAAAAAACAAAAATTGTGAACAGAAAACGAAGCAAAGAAAATATATCAGAAATATTATACCTCCAACCAAACAAGGTTTCATTTTGCGGTCTAAACTGCAAGCCCCTCTGCCCCAAAATGGCATCTCACTGGAAGAAACCTCAATGGCCAATCACCCAAACCTTGTGACGCCTGCAAAAAAAAGACAACGTGTGGAGTCCGACCATGAAAGTCTTGTGAGTAACCCAACAGGATCGAAGATCGATCTTTGCGATCTCTCAATATATTCAGATGGTTCTTTTACCGACCAGCAAACTGATCAACTCCATACAAATCCCAAAGTTGCTGGTGCGGCACTCTTGCCTAGTTCCAAACCAGAATCCTGGCAGAAGAACATCTTGGACTACAGAACAAAAGATGCCGAACAAGGACACCAAACTTCAGGGTTCTTGAACCCCAAACATCCAAGATTCCAGTCACAAAAACAACCTCGGTTTATTTCACGAGTCCATGCTGCTTCAAAATCTGACTCTGGAAACCCGAATTGTAAACTCTGTTTACAAAATGTCCACCACGAAGACTGCGAACTTAATCTGAATCGGCATAATGTGATGAAACTTTTTTCCTGTATTCCATCACTCCGCACCATTCGATCCGAAGACATTCGAGTCGTGGAGTATGTCACGGAGAAATGTTGTGACCAAGTTCTCTTACATATAACCTCAGCCTCAGTCAAAAATACCCTGCTGAACGCCACAGAAGACCTGCTCGTCTTTGGGTTCAATATCTGAATCGAACAATTATCCCTCAGGCCTAATCCGTCACCACCAAGACCAAGGAGCAGCCCCCAAGGAAGCAATGAACAATGACGTGCGGATCTTCGTCAAGCAATATCAATTCCAAATAATTCAAGATCACTTTCCATCGAGGCGGAAAAAAGTGTCAAACGACACGCTGCTACATTTCAGCGCTAGCCATCAGCTATCCCTGTTGAATGCAAACGGGAATTCTTATCCTGGAATACCCGCGGATTCATCCATCTATTCAACTCTTGCGACCTGGAATTGGACAATGTATTCGTTATCTGTCTCCAAGAGACATGGCTAACCGATGCTCCGATTAGAGACGGCTTTGTCTCTTTATTAAACCCGGCCATCAAAAACCCGATGGGACGCCCATCATCCGGGCTCCTGATGCTGATTAAAATCAATTCTTGGTGGAGTCTCATGGACTCATTTAATCCGAATCCATTTGTACAAGGAGCACTACTAAAAACTGCTGAAACAAGAACTTCTGCGAGAAATCACTTACTAGTCCTAAATGGATATTGGAATCCAAGTAAAATAAGCACAAATACCTTCATAGATGCGGTTACAACAATCATCGATGAGACACTTTTGATTCACAAAAACTTGACAATAATATGTGCTGGTGATTTGAACTGCTCCTGGTTCAGCTATGATCCCAGCGCTGGAAAGTACAAACTTTTGCCAGTTGACGATCTTTCAATAAGGAGTCATCACTGGAGTCTCTCTCTCGGAAACCGCAATTGCATGATGGTTAATGGACATGTCCCAGGTGATCAACCACCACGACCAACCTGGTCAAATCAAAAGGCACATTCAATAATTGACTATTTCTGTGTCTCATGCAACTTACTAGAGGAGGATACAACCCTGACAATAACTGAGATGCCATCTAGCGATCACAATCTTCATGCGTCTATCTTGTATCGTAGAGTGGCAATCAGACTGTAGCCTATTTAAACCCACTATCTCTGTCAACGCGGGAGGAAATCGCCTGCGGATTGATGGACCAATGATCGAGAAAATAGGCCAAAAATTTCACCAGGACACAGCTTTGTCCTTGAACTATACTCCTCTATTATATGACTTTGTCAAGTACAAACATATATTCTCAGCGACACTGTCGCAAGAAAAAAAGGCCATGAGACGCGATATCCGCGTGATAAAAAAATCTAGTTCCGCGACCAGCGACAACAACTCGATTCAAACAAAAATTCGTCAGCGGCGTCGAATATATCGTAATTGGCTAAAGTCGCAGAAAGTAATCATCGAACAAGAACGAGCTGAGGAACTAATGAAGGAACTGATCACTAAGAATTCCCATGAAATCTGGGCAATCCTGAATACAGGCAATGTCCGGCACTCTTCCATGATATCAAATGTAATTGATGCCGGAAAATGGGAGCAACACTTCTCAAACCTCTTCGGTAATCCATCCCTGGAACCATCAACCGTCCCTGACCTCGGTCTAACTTCATGGGACTTGAGTATCACCAAGGAGGACATTGAGTTAGCAATACGAGCCTTAAAAAGATCACATGCTGCTGGTCCTGACCTAATATCCAACATTATGCTCAAGGAAAATGTCGAACAGTGGTCAACGTTCATTGAAATGCTGTTCCTGCGATTGTCTGCATCAACGTCGATTCCAGATTCCTGGCGTGAAGGTGTGGGTGTGGAAGTAAATCTCCTACTATTGAACATACTAAAGCTGGAAACTCTAAAGGCCAAGACCCATCTCTACCTGGCTTTCATCATTCTGAAAGGCGCCTTTGACTGCATTAATCGAGTCAAATTGTGGCAAAAATTGAATAACTGGAATTGTCCTCACAACATAATCGGTCCCATAAAAGCCCTTCATTCCCAAACCGCCATCCGCATCAGGCTGAATGATCATGGCGCTCTATCTACCCAAATAACCACAACTAAAGGAGTAAAACAAGGGTGTCCGCTAGCAGCCGACCTGTTTAAACTGTTCATTTGTGATCTGCCAGAGTTCAGAAAAAATCTAAGATGCTTTCCTCCCAAAATCAATAAAAACGAAATCGGCTGCATAATCTACGCCGACGACGTGGTGCTCTTAGACCGTACCCAAATTGGCCTTCAGCGGCAGTTAACAAACTTACAAGATTATTTAAACATCAACGACCTGACCCTGAACACCGACAAGACAAAGGTCGTTATAATTGGCAAACGGGATTCCAAAAAACGGAAAGCTTTCTCGTGGAGAGTCGATGGGAAAGCCCTCGGGATCGTTAACTCTATTCGCTACCTGGGAATCACCTTCAACAAGTACCTACATGAACACCATTGGAAACTTGACATAGAAAACAGAATGATACGACGTACCATCCAAGCGCGGCTGCTGAACAGAAATTACGGTAAATTCACTCTCACCCCAGTTCTAACCTTCTACGCCCTAAAGGTTGTTCCAGCAATTACCTTTGGAACAGAAGCCGCATGGAATATTGACATTTTATTTTGGCAGAAAATGAAAGGGCTTTTTTGGCGGCGAGTTCTTGGTCTACCGTCATACATTTCGATGGTTCAAATAAGATACGAAATATCCTTGAACCCGCTTCACACTTGCGTTTTGTGGAAATCACTAATGGCTCTGCGCAAGATGTGCTTAACTCCAGTGATTCCAGCTTTCCAAATCTTTTGCACACAACCAGGCGAGACCTCATCGAAGTTACTAGATGAGTGGAAAGAGATGATGATCTCAATTCTAACTGCTGCCGATATGAACCTAAATGACTTAATCATGCGCCCCCAAGTATCAAAAAAGAAATTTGAACTCTGCTGCTGGATCCAGAACACTGATCGTCGCAATCATATGCCGACTACTTTAGACTCCGGACCTGGCGCCCACAAACTAAACGTGCCAAGCATGTATCTGACAAACTGTCCCTCTCGTCATCACAGGGCCCAATTTTTGAGACTCCGCTTAAACGCGCTCAAAACAAAAGAGATGCTGTGGCGCCGACATATCAATGAAGGAAGAGATAATATGTGTTGCTTCTGTAATAGTGATACAGAAACAACTGAACATCTGTTAACAAAGTGTGAGCGGCTCACAGCACAGCGAACTCTGCATCTAAGCGAATTTATGCCTGCAGCAGAAGGAAATCGAGACTGGTGGACTTATGCCAGTGCTGGACACTGCATTAAATTGAGCTGTGCTGTAGTAAATTTCTTAGATGCACTACGACTTGATAAACTGTGATTATCTAGCGATTTATATATCTATTTAGGCGTATAACATGCTTTTTTTCTACGAACATGGTTTTTTTAATTAAACTTTGATGAGCAACAACCTGTAACAAAAGCTTGAGAACTCAATGTTTACATTGAGTCATTCAGGCTGAAGTTAATAAAAAAAAAAAAAAAAGAAACAAGGACTCTATGTGGAACATAATCACAGTGCTTACAAATTAAAAGCCAAAGTTGTTGAAACTAGTGACGATGGCTCTATTTAGTTAGCACCACTGGAGCTCAAATATTATCAAGACAGCAAGAATGTTGTCTTGTGTCCACTAGTCGACTGCAATAACCACAATCAATAGTTGTATGACGCCCTTGAAAATATTTGGTCTTTATGAACTATGACCGTAACTATTTGTTGGATGATGTCTACGATATTGTTGAGTTTGTTTTATGATCAGTTGCAGTTGCTGGATGTTTTTTATATTTACATATCTTTGATGAAGGATGATTAACATCACAATAATTGACGGCTTTAACTTTCAACACTTTACATGTAGCACAATAGCACTTTAGTGTTTTAGGCTTCAATTATATTGAATGGTTAATTCAGGCTATACACATTTTTTTTGACATTTGTCTTGTTTGTTGAAATACATTTTGATTCACCCCAATTGACAACATTTTTGCTCTTTATTACAAAGATACTAAGCTGTCATTATCATCATCTCCCCAGCTTTGAAAATGTTGGTTAGACAAGTTATGAGAACTTCCAAAGCTCAAGCACCTGGGCACAAGGCTTATAATGTATTGATTCGGAAACCGGAAAAACACCAGCATTCTGCAGAGATGCAGACTGAACAGCAAAGCAAAACATGTATGGTTCATTGTTGGGCATTAGGCTGAAAAAGCACCTAATTATTCTGAAACATGATAGATGAAAAAGGATTACTTCATAAGAGACATCTACAAGACTGTTCATAACAATTAATACAGACATTAAATGCAGCTCAGAAAAGTAGGAATTCTGTGGCAGTATGTGTGGTTGCCACACAGGAAGTATCTGATTGATTTAATTGTAATTGTCGGGGGCGAGTTCGGGATAGGTTTCTGATTTGTGAGCACTTCATGGCGGTGGTTAACCCATTATTCAGTAACCCCAGAGATAACATCTTTATAAATGGGCAATTATCTAACAAAAATGAATTCACTGGAGGTACCAGGCAGGGCTAATGTGCCTCATGCCCTGTTTGCATTCTCTAGCAAACCTCTGGCACACAGAATAAGGCCCTGCTAAAGGATCCCACATTTATGTATGTCCAATGGTAGGGAAAACATAAGGCACTGTAGGCGAATTACCTATTAATCTTCATGGCAGAATGGTTAACTTCATGTGAAGAACTAGAACACATATTAACAGCCAGAGTGGTAGGAACCAATGAGGTTGCTTGGATCGTGGGCTGAATCCCATGATCCAAGGCCACGTTCTGAGCAACTTGACGGCTGCTTCCCCACCCGCCATCTTCCGATACCCTCCCTTCCCTGACCCTCTGTTTTGCCGTCCCTCCCAACACCAGCCCCACATACAGAATTCCTTCAGCTGGAACGGTGCCCCGCCACCACCGCGTCTAGCCGCACTGGGTCCCTGCTGGCCGCCATGGAAATGGAAGAGGGGCTTCACCTGGAGCCCGATCTTCCAGCTCCATCGTGGCCATCTTTTGTAAGTATTTCGTATGAATGAATGGGACACTCTGAGGTGTCCCATTCATAGATACAAAATAATTATTGCTCTCAGCACCACTGGTTGCAGGATTGGCAACCCCGGGTGCTAATATCAATAACACACGATCCGGCCCGTCGTATTGGGTGGTAACATCAAAGGCCCTCGGTGCTCGAAATTCAAAAAATGTGACCTGTTGGAAGGTTGAGGTTTCTATGTGTGTTGGACCCACCTTATGGAATTCACCCAGGATTTCACCAAGGGTTGAACCCCACCATATTCGTTCTCTAGGCAGGGTTAGAGGCACACTGTCCAATTGCAGGGTCCAAGGCTTGGGAGGGGTCTTCAACCAGCAATCCATTGGCCCGGAGCCTTTCGAAAAAGGTTTGGGGTCCTGTAAAACATACAGCTTGCTTCCTTTGTGGGTTTTGTTTGGCTATCGTGTTAGGAGTGGTTTTCCTCACCAACTGGTGGTTTTGAAGTGATTTGGCAAGTTTAGGAGGCGTTTGCAAGTTGTCTGCGCTGTTTGTGGTGTTTTTAGTGTTTCTTGATCCCTGCTTTTTCCCCATTGCTTTTTTGGGTGTGTTCTTCAGGCTTCCTCTCTATTCTTCCTTTTAATGTGCTGCAGATTAGTGGTTGGAGCGTTTCTATCATGGAAATTATTTTAAACACATTTTTGTGCTAGTACATTGTTTAATAGACATCTTTCTGAGATGAAGAAATGTTAAGAAATGTTAAGGACAATGAGACAGAAAGCATGACCTACTGACCGAAGACCATGAAATATACCGATGCCCATGGGATTTATAGTCATGTTTTCTGTATCGGACTCAGAAAGTGAATGTGTAATTTTGTTATGATTTGTGTTTGGTAAAAGTCTGTAACAAAACTGTATACCATTAAACATAAAAAAAAGTTAAAAAATAATGTGTTTTTAAAAAAACTCTTCTTGTAGTTTCCTATGTACCTCTTTTTGTGTCACCCCAACCATTTGTATATGCCAAAAGCTTTTCCTAACACCCTTTCTTGCCTGTGGTTGTAAAGAAACCTTTTCTGTCAACCTGAGAATTATTCCTGTGCTTTGCCCAGTCGCAGTCACCTTCTCTACTGTGTCTGTGTTCCGAGAAAACCTTCCCACCATGTGAGTCTTGTCTGAATCCCTTTGATTGTCTTTGTAACTTGTTTTTGTTCTGCACGTTGACACTGTAAGCACAAGTGGGCACCTTCAACACATTTGTGTTTTGCAAATTACACCTTAAGCAACATGTCCTAATATGTGGCAGGTGTACCATAGGGAGAAGAGGAATAATTGGATTACTCCTTAACATCTGTGTCAGAGGTTGAGGGCGTCAGTCAGTAGAGAGAACTGGAGCCTAAGAGAGGCAGATGGTGGTTGAGGTAGGGGTCGTAGTGGATGAGGAGTGGCAAGCAGAACGTGTGCAGAAGCATTTGTCCGCCAATCAAATGGAGGCGGTGGTAGCTGGAAAACAATGTAGACTGTGACACAATAATGTGTTAAAGGAACAAGCATCACATGTCAATTCTCTCGAAGGACAGGGATATCAAGTTTGATAAAACATGACTTACAATATCACCTTTACAGATGGTTGAGGGACTACTAGGAAGGTTACCTGTACAATAGCATAAAGATGAGAACTAGTGGTGAAACAGGTTTTGCGGGTGTGAACAAAGTGGGACATAGCCCAGGAACGAAAAAAAACAAAAATAACAGATGATTTACTTGGGTAACATTAAACTCTGGGGGCAAGCGATGCAAACTAAAAAGTGTTACTGTACTAATACATTATTACACAGCATTGGAGGGAGAGGTGGGGTCAGGTAGAATGTGAGCAGTGTTTCCTCTTTGACTAAAATGTGAAATGTAAGCCTAGCTTTGAGGGGATCTACAGTTAAGCTGGGTCTGATTGTGATGTGCAACAGCTTCCAATGGAGAAGGAAAAGTAGGGAGAAGGAGTGGAAGTGCAGAGGAGGCACAGAGGGCATGGGACAGTGAGGTTGAGTGGAGAGCAGAGGAGATGCAGAAAGAATTAAATGGTAAAAAGACAGAAATACAGCCAGCAAGGCACTGAGGAGCAAGACCATTGATAGCTTTGTAGACCAGGAGAAGGAATTCTAAAAGGGTGAGGTTGTGCATGGAGGACCAATATGCATGGTCTGGGTAGGCAGATATTGTGGAATATCTTGGTGGGTTGTCAAGAGTGCGTGTGGAGAAGGTGAGAACATTGTACAGAAGGAGGAAGGATTAGAGAGGAAGGGCAAGGATGAGGCTGTGGCAGTAGTCAGGTTTGCTTAGAACAAGTGGGGAGATTAGAGTTCTCGTAGGGTGGTAAGGAATGGAGGAATTTTCTGTACATTGAGAACATTAACATGAGCAATAGACGTGGTGGTAGCAATGAATTGTTGCAGTCAGAGGTCTCTATCAAGAGGACCAAAGATTGCAAGTCTTGGGCAAGGGAGCAAGAATGGCATGCATAAAGGAGATGGGGGGTGGTAGGGATGGTGTTGGAATCCAGGAGAGTTTAGTATGAGGCAGCAGAGAGTCATCTAGTTACGGATTGCAGCGAGACAGATGATAATCCATTCCGAAATGTCAAAGGTGCAGGAGAGAAATAAGACAAATATTTGAGTGTTGTCAGCAAATAGGAGGTAGTTAAAGTCAAAGGGGGTCATTTTCAGTTTGGAGGCAGCCATGGCGCTATTAGCACCATGGCTGCCTCCAAACTCGTGTCCGGGTTCTCAGAATGGGGATTTACTGGGCCATTCCAACCTTGGGGGACCCGGTAAGTCCCCATTCTGAAAACCATTCCCCATTCCCATTCAAGCCCCCATAGGGGTCAATGGGAATGGGGAAGGAGCTAATAACAGGCCCGAAAATTACGGGCCCATTATTAGCTCCCTGGTCCCTTAGCGGTTCCCGCTAAGGACGGCTGGTTTTACCAGCCGGCCTTAGTGGGACCCGCTAAGGGACCTCGGAATGCGGTGGTAGGGGGTTAAACATCCTTACCGGTGCCGTTAACCCCCTACCGCCTTACTCGTAATGACCCCCAAAGTACAAGACAAGTCTAGCAGGGAAAAAATAGAGGCAGAAGAACAGAAGCCCAATGTCTAATCTTTGAGGGACACCCATAGGGAAAGGGGTGGGGTCAGAGCTTTGTGAGCTGTAGGAAAATTTGAAGGAGTGAGCTTCCATGTAGGTAACAATCCAGATCGGGAAAACCCATGATAGGGCAGAACTGCAAAATGCAAAGTCCTGCAGAGTGTGGAGCAGAGGGGAGTGGTTGGCAGTTTTAAAAGCAACCGAGAGGAGTGTTGTCTCAGTGGAGTTCTTACTAAAAAAACAAGACTGAAATGAATCTCCAAGGTCATTACCCTCAAGGTACTTACTGATATGGTTGAAGACTACACACTCAAGAACCTTTAGATTATGGGGTAGCTTGCTAACCAGGAGATAGTTTGCTGAAGCATTTGAGCTGGCAGAGGTCTTCTTCAAAAAGAGTAGGACAGGGACAGTTGCAAATTTGAAGGATGCAGGGAAGACTCCAAAGGAGAAAGGGGTTATAGAGTTTGGAGAGATAAGGGAAGGTGAATGGGACTGTTTGAGGAGCAAGCAAGTCAATCAGTGTGAAAGATGAGTGGGTGTTTCTAAGTATGGGTGCTAATGTACCCGGAGAGGTAGCTAAGCACTGTTGACAAGAAAAGAGGTACATGAGAGAGGGGATAGAAAGAACGAGGATGGTGGAGGGACAAGAGAGTGTCAAACATTTTAGAGATTATATAGGAGAAGTAGTGAGAAAAGGAAATAGCAAAGAGGGGGGAGGCAATATATATTTGTTCAGGAGGAATGAGCAAAGCTTGGAGGATGGAATAATGTTTGCAGGAGTAATTCAGAAGGAAGGAGATTAGGTTTGAATGGTAGGAGGAAGTGTCAGTGCAGTCTAGGGCAGCTGTGGCGAGAGCAGCATGGACATTGTGTAGGCTCTGAGAACGGTGGGGTACAGGGATTTGTGCCAGAGTCCCAAGGTGTGGCATATGTTTGTTTTGAGGAAGGAATCTCAGATATGATCCAGGGCTGATGATGGGAGCAGGAATGTGTGAATCTGTGTCTGAGATAGTTTTAGTCAAAGGGAGCCCTGAGTGCATAGTGAATGTCAGAAAATCAGAGTTAATGAAAGAGTCAGGAGTAGAGGAAAGAGACAGGAGAGAGGTTGTTGCATGATCAACCAAAGGGGCAGGAGAGTCCTGCATGAATGTGTTCTTGCAAGATGAGAAAGGGTGGAAGGACCGGAATGTTGAGGGGAATAGAGTGATGAGAGGGACAAGGGTTAATGCAGAGGTCAGAGGAGTAAAATGAAATAGAGTGAAAGACAATGTTGAAGGAGTACCTACGAGAGTGGGTAGGCTGGTCATTTAGGGAGTAGAGGGAGTGGTCAGATAAGAGGCAGGTGGCTACTGAGGACTTGAGAAGGTAAAAATGCCCCAACATGACAATGTGGATGTCAGTGAGAAGTGATTCAACATGTCAGGAAAGAGGTTGAGAAGATGAGGGGGTCGGCAGAGAGCCAAAACAGTGAGAGAATTAGGAATGAGGAGTTGAATAGTGTCATATTCAAAAGAGGAGGATGTGCCATCAGAGTTAGGCTATGGGCAGAGGTAGGGTCCTATTGTTTAGAAACTCCACTCCATTGTCCTTTCCAAGAGGTCGGTGAAGGTGTAGAGAAGGTAGCCGCGCAGCATGGAGAACCACTATTGTATTGCATAGCCTTGTATTGTAGCAGAATCAGAAGGGGAGATCAAGCTATATTTTGCAAGAAGTAAAAGTTGAGAGGGATATAGGCAGAAGTGGTGCGTTAATAAAAAGTCTTGTTTTCCAGAGGTCAAGTGAAAGAGTGATAGGCTGGGGGAATGGAGCAGGTCTTGAGCAGAAGGCGAGGAGGATAGATTGGGCTGGAGACCCTGGGAGATGACAGTATTAGGATTGCAGGGTGCAGGGGGTGAGGAGGGAGATGTGGAGAGGGAGGATTGAGGTAGAAGATAGACTCCACTGTGGTAGAAGAGTAAGAGAGAAGTGGAGGTTAAGGGGTGAAAGGGAGAAAGGTCATCATTAATGATGATGGGTAAAAGAAGTAGGCAACCTAATACAGTGGAGAATGCGTGAAGCCCAAGAGGGAGGAGGTAGTTGGCTGAGCAGCAAGGGTAGTTGGAATGAGGGTAAAAGGTTGACTGGGTTGGAGCAGGTGAAAGCTATGCGTTGGGCTAGAGTGGGGCTATAGGTGACCAAAAGACAGTTAGCAAGCCTAGGCAGATGTAGCAGGCCCAAAACAGGATGTTCATTGGTTCTTCATAGTAATAGCAGCTCCACAGTGAATGGCAAGCTCTACGTGGAAGCAAGATTCTGGTTAAAGGTTCAGCTATATAATGTTAGTCCTGGCTTGAGCAGGGGCACTTGCCATAGGCCCTATCATACCCTAAGAGGGAGATACCCTTTGTTACTTTTGGGCCTTACTTGTGGACATCTGGGCTGGCTGCCACGGATTGAGTTAATAACAATGGGATAGTGTGTCACATGACCCTATGGGAGCCATTCAGAATACTCAAGATTGCTTCCTGCCTCCCCTGGCAGGATGCAGACAGAGTCCTTGGTCTTGCAGGTCTATGGGAGATTTGTTTGTTTTTGAATCAGGACCCACACAAAACCACTACTTCCACACTTTTCCCAGCAGTGACGGCAGCCACAAGGGAGTGTTGCTGAAATTTCAGATAGTCACTGGTCACGCTCTAGAAAATTACACCAATTTCAGCTGAACTATGTTTCTGGCTGTCCATGTCTGGACTAGCACAGCCTGGCCATGTGGCACCATCCACTAGCATGGCCACTTTATCACCACTATCAGCACAGCCTCCTGTTGCTGGCGGTGGAGTCATAGTGTGGTGCCATTTGAACAGGACAGGAGTGATGAGACGTAAAGGTAAATACTGCATGCATTGCTTCTCATCTGTCAGGCAGTCGCCACGGACAGAGAAGGTCCAGTGTCATGTTATCCTCCTGTAGGTGACAGGAAAAGAGAGAAGTACAAATGTAGACATGCAAAATAGGTAGAGTGCAGAAAAAAGGCATGAGTGGTTCCACTTGTATGTAGAGCTAAACAATTGAAGCAGCACCTCCAGATGTTTACTCGTGAAGTACTAGGACAGTGTGGCTTTGCTGGCTGATACAGGCAAATAAATGGAGGCACAAGCTCCATATTGTGACTACCTGTAGATTAGGACTCACAGATTGGCACTGCTTATTTGTAGAACCAAATAAATTGAAGAAAAACCTCTTTATTGTGATTATGGTATTATCAGGCACACATTAATGGATTCACTGGAAGGTAGAACCAAGTACATTGAGGATGAAGTACACTAAACATTTAATTTTGAAATGCACTCAACCTGCAATGTCAGCGTCAACGTTTCCACCACCTTTCCTCATGTCGATCCATTGATATGACTGTTGCTGGCTTGCACACACACACCTTCATCAGATGAAGAATCTGTGGTGTGGCTTTCCAGGATTGGTCCACTGTTTCCTCCTATGTTAATACGATGCATGTGCATTTTTATGAAAGTATGCTTTCTTAAGTGTGTCACTGAGCCTCTGCCTGTGGTCTGACACAAAAGCTCTGGCAGTGCTAAAACCCTGTTCACATGTCATACAAGCTGCGGGTTAGTTTAGGCTTTCTACAACTAACAAAACAAGTACAAATGGCTATACTGAAACTTACCAGTCCATATTTACAGTGGCTCTTGATCACTGCACAGCTGACATGTCAAATCAGAGGCATAAACCACCTAGTCAGCAGTGGGCCCACTGAACTCTCATGAAGACCCTAATGACTACAGCAGTACAGACTTGGGGGATGAGTCTGTCCCTGTCATGATGCCCGTTCCCGGGGAGCCGGTTCAAGCCCTGCGTCCCCGAAAGCGGACATCCAGTCCCCAAGGAAGGACCCAGCAACCCCATATAGTGGCCCTTTGGACAGTGTCCTGGCGCCTATGGTGCCAGGCTCATAAAAGACATCAGTCCTGGCGCCATGGGCGCCAGGCTCATTATGGGAGTGCTTGGGTGCACTTACATGATGCTGACCATGCTGCAGGATCCCGGCCTCCTTGAGGCCTGAAAGGAACTACTTTACCTGTGGGACTAATTTACCATCCGGGCGTGGTCGGGGAAGGATACATACCTGATTGGAGGAAGGATACATACCTGGAACTTCTTCCAAGGCTATTTAAACCCCACCCGAACAGCCACACGTGCTTCGCGTTGTTCTGCATCTAGCAGCTGGACGCTCACCGTATCTGCTCCTGCATCCTGACTTCTGCCACGCCTGCAAGCATCCTGGATCACCTGCAAAGGAAGAGAAGAAGAGAACAGAAGAAGGAAAAGTCCTTACTTGCTAAATCCGCATCCCGGAGACATCTCGCCGACAATCCTGAAAAGGAAAACTTTTATTTAAAAGCTCATCGCGTCCATCGCTGCAGCGCCGCATTCCACTCACCTTTACAGGGCGCCTCCATGTTCAGCAGCGATCATCCGGATTCGCAGTCACGCCCCAGCGCCTAGGGAGAAAAAGACCAGAACAAAATGTGAGAGAGAGAAGGGAATAAGGAAAGCTAAATCTCCATGTTAAAACTTACCTGTTGATTCATTCCCTCTTCATTTCGGGTCCGCGCCGCATCCTGGCATTTCCGGACCCCGGCCCCTAAGGGGAAAAAGAGACATCAGCGTTAATGAGCAAATGAAAAGACATTACCAAAAAACGCTCATTAAAGACTTACCTGATTTCTACAAGGATTTCACCTCTCATCTCGGGTCAGTGCATGTTCCCCGGCATTCCGTACCCCGGCCCCTATGGGGAAAAAGACACTAGCATTAGTACATTAATGCATGGGCACAAGGGGAACCTCTTATCAAAAAACTTACCTGGAAGCCAAGCAAGTTTGGTTCTCACCAATCCGAAAATCCAGTGAAGTAACTGGATACCAACGCGCCCCTGCATCAGAAGCAGGATGGAGAGCTCGTCCTTCCAGACCCTAAGAAGGATACTTCTGCGAGCCAGACAAGCCAGATTTGGGGGCCCGGTCCAGTTCGTCTTCCGAACCCTGCGCATCACCTTAGAAGAGGTCACAGCAGCGCAATCCAGGCCAGCGCCTCCGTGGGAGTCAGGTGAGCGTAACAGTCCCACAGCCTCTTACACATTTACAATGTTTGAAAGCTTGTCATGTTGCCCCTGAACTAGTATCAAAAGTTCTGTAGAACGAGTAAGCACTCTGTGAAAAGCTTTGCAGTTCTGCATTCCCTAACTGTGTCGATGATATCTGGCCTACAGCTGTCTCTTTATAGTGCCACAGGGTTTCAGCACCTCTCTTATGAAGATAAAAGCCAGATTTTGATCTGAGTGGATGTCCCATTAGACGATTTCGCAGAGATATCTTCTAGTCTTGACCCTTTATAAAGATGGATGTAAGGATGTATTCCCACGTCCGATTCCCCCTTTTGTTCTAAACCCACAACATGCACTACCCTCCCCACACTATAGCCCCTGCTGTGACCCCCCTTGAGCCTTATCATAATTTCTGGGCCTTTGCCTCATTTGAAACCACTGGGGGGGAGGAGGGCTGTGACAATTGCCCCCCAACATTCCCCCTTTCATTAACACTATATTAACAAAACTTCAATTTGAGCTTTTGGCCCTCCTTCTCCGTTTTTTCCCGTTCCAATATTTCTGCTTCCAAGTATGGCACTGACCCTTCCTTTGGCACACTTTTCCCAACTTGGGCATATTGCTCAGGGGTACACATCATGCATATGCATCCCCAGCTAAATCTACCCAGTGTTCTAAATAATTTTCAGGATCTGGTGGGGTAATTGTGGTGGTGCCTAGAGGGTGAAGGTTTTGCTGTATTGCAGCCATGCGTGGCTTGTTTTGGGTCATCAGTTTGTACTGCACAATCTTTTGTACTGCAAGGTGCACGCTGTATCCCAACTGAGACCATCATTGCGCCGCTAGGCACAGCTTTGGCACAGCATCGGGGCCCCACCTGGCAGGTACAGAAGATCATAAACACGATCACAGGAACCAGTAGCTTCCTGATTGCCTGCATCCAGGATGGTGCCCAGGAAAAGTTGTCCAACCAGTCACTCCGCTGAATGCGAGCTTCTGTTTCCATGTGAGTGCTGAAGGCTTGAAGGGCCCCTGTTATTTAGGTGAGGGACCCATTGCCTGCATCGTGGGAGGCAAGTAGATGCAACAGGAATTGCCAATTTATTCGGCAGATCCTCCCATGGCTGTGAGAAGTTCCAGCACATAACTGTTCTGCAACATCATCAGCTGGATTGCGCACATCTCCATCTTGATCGCATTTAGGCCTTATTCAGTGTCATTTGCCAGCTGTATCACCTCCCAAAGGACAATCTTGGTGCCATTTGGTGCTAGCTGCTAATATCTCTTCCTTGCTATACAATCTATATTGATCTGGTATTTCTTTGAGCAGCTGTGATCAGTCTTGAGAGAGAGGGAGAGAGAGAGAGAGACAGAGAGAGAGAGAGAGAGAGAGAGAGAGAGAGAGAGAGAGAGAGAGATAATTGGACTTTCCTCTTCTGAGCAACTTCAACTCCTTCTTTTTCTCCTCTGGCAGGATGCAGAATATGGGCGGAGGCACTGGAATCGTTGTGGATGCTTCCATCACATGTGCTGTTGTTGGGAGCTTTATTAAATGCTCTCTGGGATCAGGAGAAGCACTGAGTGCAACGTTGTCAGCGAGCAGGTTCCCCTCCTCATGGGCTGCTGTGGACAGGTGTATCACTAGCAGTTACATTAAGCTTTCTATTACTGACTGCGGCTGCGGATTTACTAATTTAATTTGTTTTGTCTAGTAAACATATATGTACACCATTGACGGCATTGGCACATGTGTCAGCATTGGGTTGCATAATAGAGCTATTCTTAGTGGTTACATTTCTATTCCCCCCTTTTACATGCTGCCTCATATAAAGCTACAACCTAAAAGGAGCCTAAAAACATATATCTTCAAGTGATTGAGGGTCACCATGAGTAGGCAGATCACTTTCAGTATAGGGTGTTATGTCTTTCTGTAGTAACCCAGTTTTATGTGATGTGCCCCGATGCCTGCAGGCTTTCAGCGCTTTATAAGTACATACATAAATAAATACATAAATAAAGACAGTGGGCTGATGTTTAATTCTTTAAAAAACGGTGGTGATTCTGTTTTTTCCTTGCCGTTTCTTGAATAACCCTACAACTTTCCCTTCACCTCCTGTCACTATGGGCTACCAAGACAGCTTCTCAAGCAAAGGAAAAAAGCAGTGGTCCTATGGGACGCTGGCCTGATTCTTAAGGCTCTGATCAGTGAGGTTGTGCAATACTAATTCTTCACTTCCTGCTAACTCAGAAGGATACTATCATACATTCCAAGGAAAATCAATCAAATCGTGGCTTGCGAGCAGATCAACTCCTGATTGCATTATGCTAACCTGATTTATTCAGGTCTTTTTCTTACTCAAGTCTGCTGTCTTCAGATGGTCAGAATTTTGCTGTGCAGCTCATTTTTAATTGGAACACATTTGACAATGGGCCTCATTCCGAGTACGGCGCTAACCAATGGCGCTATTAACGCCTTGGTTGACGCCGTACCCGGACCGGCAGCGCCTTGGTGGATGGCGGAATCACCGCCCCATTCCAAGGTTGGCGGGGCGGTAATTCCCCATTCACCAAGGCTCTTCCCCATTCCCAAATGAGCCCCCATAGGGCTCAATGGGAATGGGGAAGATGCAAATAACGGTGACCGTTCATTACGGTCACCGTTATTGGCTTGGAGGCCCCTTTGCGCCCTCGACTTTAAAACCTGCTCAAAGCAGGCGTTAAGGGCGAGGGCGCAGAGGGAACTCGGAGTATGGCGGTAAGGGATTACCGCCACCGGTCTCGTAACCGGTGGCCGCTATCCCTTACCGCCATACTCGGAATGAGGCCCAATGTCTCCTCCTTTTACAGAGAACTGCACTGGCTACTGGTTCAAATGGGAAATGAGTTTGCGGTGTGTTGTTTGGCATTTATCCAGTACCTTGCAAGAGCTTATTTGTTGAAAATCATTGTGCCCCATGGTCCTCGACAACCTTGTGATCCTTAGAAACCTACCTCCTTCTGGTGCCCCATCAAAATTGCAAGATTATCAGAGATATGAGTGTTTTGACAATTCCTTTTGCGTTGGAATGCCCTCACATTACAGATTTGTAAGCTACCTATATTGACATTGTTTATGAGGGGAACTTAAAACCCATATTTTCAAATGAGCCCTGTAGGGGAGAATAAAAGAGAAATAAAGATTGTCTGAATCTAAAGTTAGAGGCACCAGAATAATTCCTTGCTTCATTCACATATTTTTTTTTAGTTACTAACAAAAGGGTACACTTGTGGGATGCCTGTAGTTACCTGCTCACTCAAGGGGTAGCGCCTTTTATACCGTTTGGATTTCATCACAAATTGAACCTTAACATGGAACTGCAAAGGAAAATGTGTACTGAAAGTCAAAGGAATGCCACCAATTATTTGGAATTGATCGACAAGCATAAAAGAGAACCCAGCACCAGTTGTTAACCAATCCAGAAGACTTTAAGTTTTCACCTTATTTTATAAACCAAAATATTGCCACATAATTTCAAATGAAGCATCACAGTGCACAACCATTTGATTTAATAAATTGTTGGCAAGTAATTTCAAATGAAGCATCATATTGTACCAAGGGCGTGGCTACATGGCCGCAGGATAGGACGTGCTCTCCGTGAGCTCCCGCTGATCCGCCGCTGATCCTGCGAAGATGATGCACTTTGAACAACCATGCGTGATTATTTCACATCTAAAGAAGCATGAATAGGGCGGTCATACATCAAGCCCTAACATGGAAGAATCCACAGAGTGAGGAATGAACACCGTTGCATGGAAGTTTTGCAGAGCCTGACCCGGACTGAAAGACAAAATAGTGACTTTCGAGAACAAAGGGTCGTTAAGCTGATGGCCCACCGCACCACAGAGTAAGGAGCAAGGCGTGCGGAAACGAAATGCCAAGTCGCGGATGACATCTGCGGATGTGGGGAGGCTTGCAGAAGAAATGCAGTGACTCGCTGAGGGACCACGAAGCGCCAGTGCGGGTGAGAGCGGAGGTGGCTACACTTGCGCGACAGAGGGCTGGAAGTCATCCCATCCATGCTGCAAGGAACAGAGGTGAAGCGGATTGCCCCCCCACAGCCCCTCAACAGTACTTGGGCAAAGGGCGGACTGGGAGACATAGCTCGGCCCCAACAACCCGATCGTGGGAAAGCAGCTGTGGAAGAAGTAAAGAGGGAACTGACCCGGAGGCATTCCCCTAAGGGTAAAGATATGAACACGGCTCGTGGATCGGTACAGAGCTGCTGAAGAAGCACAATTATTGCAGCTGAAGAGCTGTGGGGAAAGGAAGAAACTGACGAGGCAACGGAGGAGAGCAGCTGGGGGTGGGGCTGAGACGGGTGAGCACGATGGTAGATGTGAAATTATTGGCATAGACAATGGAAATTAAAATATAGTGCACAGTGCACTACGGACGCACGTAGTGTGAAAGCAGCAAAGCATCCTGTGGAACAGCCGGACTGGGAGCCCGCACAAAGCCAAATACAGCTGCCGGGCAACATGCGGAACACTAAGAGACAGCCCAGGATGGAGCAATATGCGAAGTGCGCCTGTGGGGGACTAATAAACATTACGGGTGCGGACCACGGGGACAGCTGCTGAGTGATTGCAGTGCACCGCGCAAGCGTGCACCAGAGCGGAGGGGCCCCCCCACCACCTGGCCACTCTTTGGAACTGTGTGAGGGCTCTGGCCTCCCCCAGTATATAATCAGGCACTGGCCCGGTGAAAGGCTGGCCTGAAACATTAAACACGTGAGCAGTGCCAGTGCAGGATGCAGGCTGAGGAAATAACTGAACGTGGCAGATAGCATTACAAACTGCGGTATGCAGGAAGTTGCATGCCGACTACACGCACAAAGGGGACAAAACAAGTAGTCAGCAGATAAGAAGTGAGAGGTTGGTGGGAGTGTGGGGGCCCAGACTGAACAAGAGGAGGACCCACACATGAAACAGGCACCCCCCTCCTAGAACCATACGGAGTATATAGATCCCCTTCTGCACGCAACCAAACTGTGGCCCCATCTAAGCTGAGCCCATGCACAAACAGTAACACCCCAATGGCTTTACAAAGGGTGGAACAAAATAGAGCGGACATTGCATCCTAGCTTCCAAAGACAAAGGGGAAACAACTGACGATAGAAGAGTACACAAAAACACCACAGGCAGCAGAGAGGGTCAGCAATAGAGAGAAGAACATCCAACCGGATATGGCACAAACACGGAACGATCAACAAATTCTGGAGGGGATTGCAGATTTGAAAGCAACATGGGAAACTAAGCTTGATGCATCTATGGCAGAACTTTAAATGTTGTTAGAATTTAAAATAGACGCAGTGCAAATAGATGTCAACCTATTACGGCAAGATGTGAGAACACTAGCAGAACGCATGAGTGTGGCCCTATTTTTTGATACCCCGGAAGAGGCCACGGCGTGGCTGGATGCACGGAACTGCCGACAGAGCAGAAGGCCAAACGGAGGGCGAGATGAACAAATGAAGCAGTGGTCCTGGTCCTGAGGTGCTGTATAACATGTGACTTTGGGACTTGATTATAGCATATTATAATAGAGGAGAGGAACAATCCATTGGAGGGTGGGAGATGTAAGCAGGAGTGGTATATTGTGGCATGAGTGTGGGAGATACGGAGGCATCGAACTCCCACCCCAATAGTTGGATTAGTCGGCATACTCATAGGGCGGTATCCCCCTGCTGTGTTTCAAGTATCGGCGGAGGCCAGGAAGGGACTAGATGCGGGGTAGTCTGAGATCCAGGGATGGAGCTGGGAAACAGTTGGGGACGGGTATGGTGGGGGGCGGGAAGGGAGTTGGGGGGTTTGCAGTGGAATTAGTTAGGGAACCGGTTTACATCCACGCGCTACTGTGCATGGTGCGGAAGACAAGGGAGGACAGTAGCGGGACTGGCATGGATGAAAGATGGGAGACCTTAAGATAGCAACCTGGAATGTCAGGGGGCTCAACAATTACTTGAAGAGGAATACAATCTTGTTGTATCTAAAGAGGCAGAGAATAGATATTGCCCTATTACAAGAAACCCTCCACACGAAAGAAAAACAGGAGGTGGTAAGGAAGAAATGGAAGGGGACCACCATTGGGGCAATGTATTCGGCGAAATGCCAGAGGGGTAATCACTTGGATAGCACCACATGTCCCCTTTCAGTTAATACAGTCCACTGTAGAGTCAGACGGGAGAATGGTGACGATACGGGGATTGATAGAAAACAGAGAGTTGTGTATCATTAATACGTATGCTCCGAACCAAGACACTGTGGCCTATTTCAAGACTCTATATAGTACAATTAGCCCGTACCTTGGGGGTGCAGCGATATTGGGAGGAGACTTTAATTGCACGCTAGACCCCAGGGTTGACAGATCAGACAGGAAGTTAGACAAACCTACCCCTGCAGCCAGAACCTTGAGGACCCTGTTGAGAGATTTTCATCTGAAAGATATATGGAGGTTACACCAACCACATGAAAGACATTACTCCCACTACTCGGCCCCACAAAACCTGCATACATGGCTAGGCTATATGTTTGCTACCCCGTTGTTGACAGGGGAGCTAGTGCGGTCGGAAAGCGAGGGTCCTCTCCGACCACTCTCCACTGCTCTTAACATGGCAATACCAGCCTCCTAGAGCCAGGATCCCAACGTGGCGGCTTAGAGCGGAAGCATTGACAGACACAGTATTCCGGGGGGACCTGAGAAAGGAAATTGTAGAATACTTTGAAATTAACACTGGAAGCGTAGAATCAGCTGGCACCCTATGGGAGGCATTAAAGGTGGTGGTGAGGGGGGCAGCTATATCTAAATCCAAAGGGCTGCAAGGAGGCATAATGCAGGAATTGCAAAAGGCAGAAGCAAAATTAGAAGCAATAATGCGTAGAGAAGATAACTCCCTTGAGGACGCTGAAACCATAAGTCAATTGCAGCAGGAGTGTGAAGGGCACTAGGAGAGATTATGCAACTTAAATTATAAGAAATACACAGAAAGGCAGCATGCAGGTGGGGACAAGCCGGGGATGTTACTAGCATGGTTGTATAAAAATGAGACACCCAGAGAAAGAATCAGATCGATAAAGGGGGAGAACGGACAAATACTTGACACCCAAGAGGGCGTGAACAGAGGGTTCCTTGAGTTCTATCAACAACTGTACAGAGACATTGAAGGGGGAGAATGGAGCGAGATGGTGGAAACATTAGAGGATATTGGCTTACCTAAACTGGGTACTGAAGAGAGAGAGAACCTAGATGCCTCAATTACACTGGAGGAACTAGAAGCAGTGATTAAACTATTAACTACTAGTAAGGCCCTGGGAGCGGACGGCCTTCCCAGTGAGTTCTACAAAACTTATGAAATGGAAGTGCTCCCCCCGTTACTGGCAATGCTGAATGAAGTGCTAGAAATAGAGACACTGCCGGAATCCCTGTGAGAGGCCATCATCATTCCGCTTCTCAAACCTAATAAGCCGAGCATAGACTGCAGGTCGTATAGACCGCTATCCATGCTGAATCAAGACAGCAAGATACTCACGGCGGTGCTGGCAAACCGTCTGAGACAGGTCATTAACAAACTCATACACTCTGACCAGACCAGATATGCTCTCGTACAGAAGCATATCCGACAATCTCAGAAGGCTCCACCGTGTCATAGTGCAAACAGGAGACACGCAAGAGATTGCAATTGTCTCATTAGATGCAGTGAAGGCCTTCGACTCTGTCAAATGGCCTTGGTTGATGGTGGCCCTAAAAGAATATGGAATAGGGCCCGGGTTCCTAAAGTGGGTGAAACTACTGTACAGTGCGCCACTAGCCAGAGCCAAGATGGGAGCAATCATTTCAGAGAGGTGGCAACTCAGAAGGGGCACCAAACAGGGATGCTCTTGGTCCCCGATGCTGTTTATTCTCGTGCTGGAACCCTTAGCGATTTATCTGAGGCAACAATACGAGGTGGTGGGGATTTACACGAAAGGAGGGCCTCATCTAATATCAATGTATGCTTACAATATGCTGCTGTACCTGAGGTATCCGGAGGAAAACCTGCAATATATCTTAGAAGTAATGGAGTGATTTGCGCTGCTCTCTGGCATTACAGTCAACCCCAAGAAGTTGTGTATATTTCCTCTGGGTAGATATGAAGGGATTCCCGGGAACAATGTGCCAGTATTACAAATACCTTGAGACCAGAACCTTTAGATACCTGGGGATTGACATCTATCACACGGTGGAGGCTGAATATAAACACAACACAGAGAAGGCAGCGGCAAACATTGAGAATAGCATGAGATTTTTGGCTAAGCTCCCTTTGGCCATGGTAGGGAGGGTGGCACTGTTGCAGATAGTTGTATTGCAGAGGCTGTTGCATTTTGCAAACTGCAGAACATGTATGACAAAGGGGGCATAAAATGGCCCAACTTTGAGGTCTATTATTTGGCCAGCCAATTACAATATGTGGCTGTATGGTTAATGGAAGACTCAACATCGGAGTCCAGATTGTGGAGATCTGAATGTATTCCGTTCTTTTTGAAAGAATGGATATGGCTGCCAAAATCAGAGCTAAAAGGGTGCGCTAGGATGTTAGAACTGGGATGGAAGATGGGCTTGCCAGCCCATGGGAAACCCTAACCTGTGTTCTCCGCAGGTGCCATTGGTGGCATTACCCGGAGTGGACGGGCAACTGAGGAGGATGATTTCCATGTATTGGGAATTGGTGGGCATTGCAACGCTGGGAGATGTATGGCAAAATGGGAAGATATTGGAATTTAACGCACTGGTAGAAGAAACTGGTTTACACCTAGGGCAGTATATTACTTACACCAGATTGATACGGTGACCCGTACAACCCGATACAACCATAGAAACAATTTATGATATCTCAGAGTGAGGGCACGAGGACTCTCGGATCTATGAACTGCTGATGTCCAGGGTGGGAAAGGAAGCGACCCAGCTGAGACAGGACTGGGAAGAGGACGCTGGGGAACTCATGATTGATGGGTTGTGGGGAAGGGTTCAGAGATACCATATGAAAGTGTCCAGGAATGCAAGACTGCAACAGATTCAACTATATGTTACCCACAGAGCATATATGACCCCCCAGAGGATTGCTCGATTTAAGGAAGCACAAATACAAACATGTCCCAAATGTGGGGAAATTAACGCTGGGATGATACATATGTTCTGGGCATGCCCGGAAATTGGAAAATTCTGGGGAGAAGTAGCCCACCACTTAACCGAGAAAGGGATCACGTTAGGCGTGGAATCCGTGTGGGCATGCATGGTGGGGGTTCTTTTCCAGACCGTGCAAACTGAAACACGTGGGTCAACTCAAGGACTTGGCCTATATACTTGCCAAGCATAGAATTGCCATGGGCTGGAAAGTGAATATTATGCCAAGGGTAGAGGTGTGGTTGCATGACCTCCATAAATGGGCGGAAGCAGAATCGGCGGTATGGAATGAAGAAGCCAATAGGGGGG
Organism: Ambystoma mexicanum; assembly: GCF_040938575.1. Lineage (NCBI taxonomy): Eukaryota > Metazoa > Chordata > Amphibia > Caudata > Ambystomatidae > Ambystoma > Ambystoma mexicanum. Next base: position 666,895,891 of record NC_090936.1, read on the forward strand.
GGCGAGGAAGCGGGAACCTTGATGGCCTGGAGACACCTAGTGGCCACACTGTCTGGGTCCTCCCAGGCCCGCCTAAGTGAACATGATTCCTCCGCGAGCACATAGGAGGAGGCACCCCCAGAGGAAATGGCGGCAGAGAGCGAAATGGAGTATACTCGAGTTAAGGGGGGGTGAAGGGGAGACAGTAGACACGCTACGATTTTGGAAAAGGTGTCTTGATATTATATAACATGTACTGTTGGGTGTTATGTGTTGATTGGTTGTTGTAAAAGTTAATAAACATTGTTTAAAAAATAAAAAGCATCATATTGTACCAGGCAAGTCAGCTTGCCTTGCATTCCATTCATAATATGTGATATAACATTAAATATATAAGTGATGACGTCAGAGCACGCCTGAGCACGAATTGGACTTTATTCAGCAGATGGAATTTGAACCCTATTTAGTAACTGGACTGCAATAAAGCAGACTATCAGGACTGCCATACTTTAGGAAATGCCCACATTTGAGAAAGGCAAAGTGTAATGCCGAAACACGTGTCATCCAAAAGGGCCTAGAATTATCACAAAAATAAAAAAATCTACACGCAGACGGACTTGAATGCTTTCATTTATTTGTTGGGAATAGCATAAGTCATATATGTGAAGACAGGAAATACTGGCACAAAGAAAGTTGCAAGCAAAACCAAAACATTCTCATATACTAGCAGCTCATATACTAGCTCTGCCATCCAACAGACTGTGGATAGATTCAGAGATTCAGAGATCATTGAAAAATACTTGGGTACACATTTGGTGTAGGTTGTAAGGATTTACAGGTTTTGCACACTTGTGTGCCTTTTGGGAGAAAGGATATATATATATATATATATATATATATATATATTGAATTGAGCAAATGAGAAGGAATTGACATGAGGACTGGAAGTCTATGAGTTGTTAGTAGGTGTTAAGTAGGTCGCGGTTCCTGTTTTCAGTTTATTGTTTTCCAATTCAAGGTGTGTTTTTCCAAGGTTTCAAAAAGTTTAAAAATCTGTCTTGTAATGCTGCTTGTACGTTATCATAATTTATTTTTATGCAAAAACATCACAGCGTATGCAGATGCAGCCCTATTTATCTCTTTGCATTCTTGGACTTCTAGTCACACATTTATAATGGAAAAGGAAACTACAAACCACCAAAATGCAGCAAATTAAATAAGGGCTTGATAGGCTCCAGTTGCCTGACATAAGACAGATAAGAGCTCAACTTAATTTTACAGTGAGCCCTAAGACATGTACTATCCAAAGTTAAAATAATTCATTTTGCACAGGAGAGGATGTTGCATGGGGGACAGTGGCAGGTTTATCTGTATATTCATTTACAAAACTGCATGCGGAACAAAGGACAGAGCACCTTTTAACCTAAGCTTCTCATGACAAAGATTACAATGAAGCCCTTGGTAAAAAATATATGGAATATTGGATGGTTAAGTGGTTTATGGAACCATATAATAGAGCAAGATATCTAACTTGATAGGATTAGGGATTACAAATCACGGACATAACTGCCATTCTTTAACCAAATGTTGCTGAAAACTTTACATTATGGGAATAAAAGTGACTTTCTCTTGTTTCCATTCCATTCCATTCTGATATTCTCTGACAAATGGCAAACTGATATTTTTCAGACCTGTATCTATGGGAATCCAACAATTACCTCCAAATTGCTACTTTTTTAAATATATGGTTCATAAAATTAATACATTATTAAGGGGAGCAAATTATATAGCCTATTTCACTTTGGATCATCTTCAGGCATGATCATTTCAGAATATATCAATAGATGGGAGTGTTGACCCTGCTTTTCCTTTTCCATTTAAATTATGAATACATGTGTACCAAGGTCAGTGCTGCTATTTAATGGACATTTTCAGGTATTTTTGGATAAACCCCTAGATGGGAACATTATTTCTAGGGGCAGAAATCAGATAAGGTTGGATTTTCCTGAAATCCCAAAAGATCAAAAAAATATGTTGACCAAGAGGCTATAACAAGGAAGCCTTTAGTTGTAAGTGCCCTTCATGCATTGGGGTACATAATGTTTATCTGGGCACAATGATACATCGTATGGTATTGGAACCAGCACTTTACATGACAAACAATGTGCAGTATTGGACAAAGTGCAAGATGACAATTAGGAACTTATGCTATAAGGCTATAACTCATACAGTGGGAATGAACACTATGAATATACCACATTTGGATTCTTTTAATGACGTTACATAAATCAATCTGAATTTATGACATTATGCCTCCTTACGAGGTTGGCGGCAACCTTACGGTGCTGCCGGCGGGTTGCCGCCAACCCTGTAACACCAATTCTGCCACCTGATATACCAGTGCCACCAGGATATCACAAGTGACGGCGGAACAATAAATCCCCATTCCCATGGAGACCCATAGGACTTCATGGGAATGGGGACACCGAAGCACCGGCACTGTTGCAGGTCAGGCCTGCTGGGGGATCCATGCCCCTAACGGCATTCTCGTAGTTTGGCGGTCCGGAAAGGGTGCCAGTACATTGCTACCAGCACTCTTATTTCCGGACTGCCATACTTGTAATGACAACCATTGTCCAATTCAGCAGGGGTCGAAATTGAAATTCATGGTGCAGGAGCTGCAGGTAGCTTCTTAGCATCAGGAATATTTTCCTAGCCATTTTCTCTCATTATGACCCAGGAGAACACAACGTCATATGAAGGAGTTCAAGACTGGTTATGTTAAATGAAGACTTAAAAAAATGTAGCACACAAGAAGATTAAAAGAAACGCAGAGGTTGAAAAACTATACTTTTTTTGCAATTTAACATTGAGAGATGTGCAGTTCAGAATAGCCGCTATGGAGTGCTTGAAAGATGAGGAAACTTATTTTTTTGCCAAAACTGTTGCCTGCAATAGAAAGTGCAAACACCATAAACCCCTCTTTCTACTGCTAGAGTTCTCACTACAACACCTTATTGCTGACTATTTAATTCCACTCAGTCTCTTCAATGTTGCTTTACTTTTCTTCACTCTTGCTTTCTCTCTATATTACATTTCAGTTTTATTTCCGTTTTACATTTCTTTCATGACAGTTCTTCTGTCTTGTTGCTACCACTCACTTAGCAACAGGGAACACGGCAGTAACAGACACAGATGTAATGTCAGATTAGCAAAGATACGTACTGATTGTTACTTTACTGCCCCAAAATCTGTGATGGCACTTCACTCACTTTTTCTCTGCTGCAGAATAAGAAGCTAATGTAAAAGTTGCCACACACATGTGATTCAACTTATAACTGTGTGTCTAGTACATATAGACCATTGTGATTTCACTTTCTTGTAGAGGTTACCTAATGCACCTTCTATACAACTACCCAGGTACATAGGTATATTTTTGTGGCACCAGCTGGCTTAGGGAGCCAAAAGTATCTCCTGGTCGCTATTGGTATAAAGCAAACTAGGCTCCTCCAGGCTATACCTAGGAACTTAATAGCTCCCAGCTCCCATCAATTTCTAACACTGAATTAGATTATTTTGACAAGCCCACATTAATTCCTGTTGTTTAGATTACTATGTTCCTTGCTCACTCAAAATAAAAAAATATATGTGTGCCTGCTCAGAGTCTAATATTTGTGGCAGATCTACAAGAACAACATGAGTCATGAGTTGGATATGGCCCATTATTTTCTCACAATCCTGTTCTTTTATCATTTTTCACCTCTATAGGTGACTTATTACATAGGGATACATTCCTGTAAGGAGAGTTTAATCAATCAATCAAAGTTTATTTTGGACAGAAAATTTCCATTAAAACATACAATCAGAAAACATACAATATTACAATACAGGTACATAAATAGTTGGCAATCTTGAATAAAAATAGCTGTGTCGACATAAGAAAGTCCTTGGATGGTCTAAAAGACTCCTAGCATAGTTACCATATGAACATACTATTATAAAACACAAATGATTTACAGTACAGATACATATGCTCTGCAATTTTAGGTAAAATATTGATGTAGACCAAGAAGATCCCAGCATCGCCAGACATGCAAGTAGTACGTCTCTCCACACTTTGAGATAATTACATCACCAGACAAGAGAGTTAAGATGATGATCAAACTTTTCTTTTATACAGAGCTCCCTTCAAATATGTTATAATGCCCATCCTACCTTTGGGAAATCCACCCATAAGAAAATAATTAGTGCAGGACGATACTGTACAAAGTGCATGGGCCTGACTACAAGTATGCCAGTGAGTTTTCCTAGTTACCGTCAAGCCAATGCCAACGTTTCCGGCAACCTGTGATTCCTGAATCACTGGATGATTACAGGTTGTCAGGCAGGCGCAGGTAGTGCCGGCATCATGGAAACACCATGAAAAACTCCCAAAAACTGACAACATCGTCCTCGGTGCCTGTGCCTCCAAATCCGGCATCACGATGCCAGACCCAACTGCACCATAAACTGCTGTACCGCAATTACCGTGACCAGAAACAAAGTGATTGACGGAACAGGAAACTGGCCGGCAGTCATTACAAAATCACAAACCATTGCAATCCTCAAACCACAGGTGACATCCACCCCTCCAGACCAGACAAACTACACCAGTAGCATGTCATCTAGAGTGATGCACCAGAGCTTTTCAGCAATGACCAGCATAGGCAAACCGAGCTGCGCAAGAAGAGCATTTGGGAGGAAGTGGCCCAGAAGGTGTCGGCAGTCGGCACAACAGCACACACAGTGTGAGACTGCCACAAGCGATGGGATGACCTGCGTCTGAAGGTACAGAACCTCCTCTAGGCCCAGCAGAGACAGGGCATGGCAACAGGTAGCGGGAGCTCATCACCAATACGCCTGATACCAGGAGAGTTGCAGCAGTGTGCTGCGCCTAGAGTCAATTGAAGGGGTCTGTGCTGCAGAGGCTGGAGCCAGGATACCTGAAGAGGCCGGTGAGTACACATAACCCCAATGTAATAATCAACATCCCTGTACATCCTGCTCAGACCACTGTACCAACATATCACATAAATGGGAATTTCACTGTCCACAATGCCAAAAACAACCTGCATACCCCTACCCAAGAAAACAACATCCTGGGTACATACATGGACATACAACCTGGCCACCAAACTATGACCCATCCCAGAAATACACGTTTAACTCAGCACCGTCACCCTGTACTGCCAACTGAACATGCATCTACTCCCTCACAGACACACATCACCCTGTCAGAGTGTACTGCATGTGTGCCCGCCGTGCTTCCACTGGCATCAAATCAGAGCTCTGCTGAGCCCCATCTCCACCCACACCTGACCACCGTTGCACACAAACTCAACATGTGTCCCCCTCATGCCAGCCAGCCCGACCCCTGAGCACAAATGCACAACTATACCGTAACTGGTACAGGCAGCAAGCCCATGCTTGCCCCATCCATACCACACCGCACCCCACCATTCCACAGCATGAATTCCCACCCTAACACTGTACCCAGCAAGTGGTAGTACACCACGACAGTATCCCCAGCGCAGTACTATACCATGTACAAACATCACACATACTGCAGCTCAGTATGCAAAAAACAAGCATGTGTGTACCACGCCATGTCCCTGACACAGCACAGCCACAACCAACATAATGCATGTATCTGTGCTTCATTAATCCACACTGCCAATGACAACATGCCTTTCTGACTCCCTCAGGCACATCATCTGGCAGTGAAGTGGCCCATGCAAACACCTCAAGGGGCACCAACCGCCGTGCCGCCAGACACCACACCGCAGCCTCTACTGGCGCAACTGCCACAGTCACCACAGCTGCAGAAATCCCACCAGCCCCTCCCATCACAGTGACCACAGCTGCGGCCATCCTGCCAGCTCCAACCATCACAGTGACCACAGCTGCGGCCATCCCGCCAACCCCAACAGCCACAGTGACCACAGCTGCAGATCTGGATGAGGCTGACCAGGTCATCATGGATCAGGTCCACTATGGAGGTGATGGTGTCCCTGTCTAGCTGGTAGAGCGTGTGGATCTGTGCTTGGCTGAGGTTGAAGGGTATGGCCCTTATGCAGGATATGGGTGGCTGCCTGTGGGGTGATACCTGCTGCCATTGTTATTTTTCATGGCCATGATGTCCCTCCTTCTCCTCCTGTGCCACTACCGCCTCCTCTGCCTCTCTGCCTTTCTGGCTCTTCCAGTTGTATCCCTGCATGCAGGTCCTCCAGCTCCATTACTGCTACTGCATGCATGGTTGTGTTGGAAGGGGTGTGGGGTGTGGGAGTGGTTCTTTTGTGCTTTTCCAGTGCCCATGGCGTGCACCTGAGCTGCTTTTGGCCACCTGTGAGGCCTATTAGAGGATCAATAGGCTTTTGTGAGCCCTGGACTATAAAACATTTAATGGAAGACTGGGAACAGAGAGGACCTGGAGGGTTCAAATGCTGAAACCAAAGAAAGGAAAATGTTCCAACACCAGGTCAGAAATGGTGGCATTGCATTAAGGAGACCCTTTTTCCATGTAAGGAAGAGAATGTGGTGGAAGTGTATAAAGATTTAAGACTGGCCGTTCAAAGCCTGCAGAGTCACTAGGAGACTGCATTGTGATAACCTGAAGAACTTTTAAAACCTTCTTTTGGAAAGAGATCCCAGTGGTTGGGCCCAAGGATAGAGGCTATTGCTCCAGTCCATATTTTTGTTACATTTTTCTCAGTGGTAGGGCCAGATAGTACATAGTGTTTGAACTATGGACTATTTCTTTTGGACATGTGATGGGCACCATTACATTTAGTTTCTTAGGCAGGGAATTTCCTACATAGCGGTAGGGCTACATAGGCGTTTTTTAAATTATTTAAATAAACACCCTTGAACATGTCACATCTTAGTCTGACTCCTTCTTCTGGTTCACCACACCATATAATTGATGCTGCTCCTAATACTACCAAACAGGTTTTTTCACTGGTAAAGGATCTTTGTCAGAAGCCAAACCCGATTTCTATCACCCCAACACAAAGTCTTGCTTAGTAGCGAGTAGGTCATTTCACTGCTAAAACAGAAACAATTAGATCCGAACTAACTCAGTCTAAGGTTTTCAGTGAAACCTCTTTAATGGGTAAATGCTGTAATAACCTTACATCTCTCACTATTTTCTAGACATTGCCTGAACTTGACATATCTGAAGTTATCCACCTCTTAACCTTTTGGCTCTCCACTGGACTTGATACCACCCAGAATCGTGCAGGAAATATGCCCACTATTCATCGACCATTTTTGATCAATGTTTAATGCTTCACTTTCCACAGGAACTGTTGCTTCAGCCTAAAAATGCTCAGTAATTAAACCCCTACTAAAAGAGCCTACACTCGATCCCTTACAACTGTCCAATTATAGGTCTTTTCTCAACTTCCCTTTCTTTTGGAACAGTTGAAAGGGGCTGTGGTTGTTCACTTACAAACTGCTCTCGTAGGAGAAAACCTACTTAATATAGCTCAATTAGGTTTTACGCTGATGAACAGCACATAAATAGTTTCCGTCTGGGTTCTGGATCACCTAAAATGGAGGGTAGATAAATCAAGTGATTTAATCCTGTTAGACCTGTCTGCTGCAATTGACACGGTTGATCACTAACTACTGCTAGACAGGCCGTCTATGCTGAGGATCCACAGCACAGTTTTCTTCAAGTGGATCAAATCTTTCTTGCAGGATCATTCACAACAGATAAAGCCGGGACCTTTCTTTTCCTCTCCTTGTTCCTTGCTCTGTGGTGTGCCTCAGGGTGCGACATTATCACTGCTCCTCTTTAACGTATACCTCCAACCTCTTATAATGTTCTCCACCAAGCTGAGATCATTTTCTTTAATTATGCAGATGACACCCAGCTATTGGTAAACCTCAAAGAGAACAATAACTCTTTTTCAAGTAAGATAAGGAACTGCCTACTGATTGTAAAGGACCAGATGGATTCAAACTTACTAAAAATCAATCCTGATAAAACAGAGATATTAGTTATCAATGAAAAAATGTAATAAGTGGACTCCTTCTTGCTGGCCAGAGTCTTTTCGCCAATGCCCCAGTCCTAATTTAGTGGTAAAACAATCTCGGCACCATTCTTGATAATGGTCTCACACGAAATTCACAAGTCTCGGCTGTAACAAATTCTTGCTATTTTCTTGTGAGGAAATTAAAACGATCCTCCCATACTTCCTTTTTCCCATTGGTTGTTGGTTGTTAACTATTTTGTCTCATCACACATGGATTTTAACTTTGCAGTCTATCTTGGTCATGTTAACTGAACCATTCTCAGGCTTAAACAAAGTTCAAAACACAGCAACAAGGCTGCTAACAAAGTATAAAAAACACAAGCACATGAACCCGGCACTTCGTTCCCTTCAAGGGTTGTAGGTGAAGAATCGAATTATGTTTATGAGTATGTTTAATGTTCAACAGTCTTCAACACCCTAAGGCTACTCCCTTATCGATAAAAATCAGCACTTATACCACTGCCCGCTGCTTAAGATTAAGGGCTGACAGGAGATTGGTCATTCGAGCTTATAAGGAGGAAACAGCTGGTATTTCCTCGATCAGGGAATTAGATATTGAAATAATCTACCCACCGAACTTCAAAGAGAATCCAACTTATTACCATTTCGGAAGAAACTTAAAACCTACCTGCTTAATGGAGTTTGTATAGCTCCCTTAGTAATTCATAGTTAATAGTGCCGAGATACCCTCGGGTGATCGTGCTGCTGCATAAACAACCCCCACATAACATAACATAGTGTAGGATAGATATTTCAGAATCTGAAGGTTTACACATATGGCACATTTAAGTATGGGAATTTAAGGCTTGATTGGTAGATATTGCTTAATTTGCATTTTGAGATCTTCCCAAATTGCATAATTTCCATATTCCTATTTTGCACATATTGTACAATGATGCATAGAGAAAGGAAGACCTAGGAGCAGGGACAAACCAACCACAAGTATCACTTCAGAACTTGAAGACATCCTCAGGGGCGTGGTCCATGAGACAACCGCTACATAATCAGGCTAAAGAGACACACCTATATTCCCTCACCACATAAACAGTGCAATAAATTGCTAGGGTACGTCAGACAGAGTAAGCTTCCTGAGAGGAGGACCGATCCAATGCAAAGTCCCACCTCAGGGCTGTACACCATTCCAAGGGGTGGAGCTTGACAGCCAATCCACACCTCAGTTACCAAACCTGAGGCCCTTTACACCAATGATTTGGAAGCCCCAGGAGCATGGGGAGAGCAGGAGGCTAGAATAGAGGCAGAGAATGCTGGTGTAAGGAGGAGTTAGGAAGCTGCAGGGGAGAACCAGGAGGCTTAGGAAAGACACACCCTGAAGGTCGAGAATTAAGAAACGCAGCAAGCATAGAGAAGAAAGACACTGGGGACTGGCATGAGAAGGACACATGAGGTTGGGAGCAGACAGATCTATATAACTGAAAGGAGAAAACCCCAGAGTGCTGGGAGAAACAAGACACATAGGGTATTGGAAGGAAGTTATGTCATTTTTTTGTTTATTATTGACAGATAGATGGTGACGTGATCCGTGAAATAAGATCAATAAACATGGGCATATACGATGTTTTGCCTCTTGTTTCATCTGGACTTACATAGGTGAATGTTTTCATTTTGCCACTGCTAGTGGGTCTTGATTCTTGGAGAGCTGGGTACAAGGAGAGGTCCACTTTTGCAGTGGACCTTTGCAAGGGATATTTCTGAGCTGTTTGTTTATGCTTCTTCCTCTTACTCTTTTTTTCAGTTTCTCCTCTTTTTCTTTTTTCTGTTGTGGTTTTTTAAGCTGAATCTGTCAGTTTTCCCTATTTGAACCGTCAGGACATACCATGAACACGGAGCCTCATAAACAATGAGTGCTGTAATGAAGTCAGAGTGTGGCATTTCGAGGTCTGGTGTATCTGGCACAGGCACAGCCATAGTTAAGCCCACTGAATGGCATCATCATGGTGTCACAATCTTTATATTTTTCCTACACTATTAAAAGGGGTAGTAGTTTGTTCTCTATGGGCTTCATCAGGGGATGGGCGGAGCGGCATAAATGCGGCAGTAACGCTATTACCACCGCATTACCGCTCCGCCCAATCCCGAATAGGGGTGGACAGCTGGCGATTTACCTCCAGTTTTGATCTGGTGGTAAATATCCAGCTTTCTGCCCACTTTCGGTGCAATTACCGCCGGTGCAATTACTGCTACATTTGAACAGAGCACACTTTTGTAGTAACCACCTTCATTTTGTCATTAAACAATAAAAAAGCTCACAGGAGCACTGTCACATTCATGATTCCAATATCTGGCTAGATGAAATGAATCATGGTACTTCCAGGATGAAGAAATGACACTGAAAGGGGTGCACCATAAACACACACTGGCAATGCTGGGCAATCCAGGAATCTGCCATGGCTATAATAGTCATGCTCAGGGGATGCATAGCATGACAACCAAGTGAACTGGAGATCCAGGATAAAGCTTGCATTTAGCTGGGTCCGTGGCTCAGTGGACTATACCCCTCTGCAGAGATGGTCAAATGTTTCAATTCTGGGAGGTCCCCTCAGTTACACAGCGTTCAGAGGCCAATCGAATGAACACCATTGGGTTGGATAGCAGCACACATCTATTATCAATGCTACGAGTGAACATGCACGTTATACATTATGAAAGCCAGGCCCCTTGAAGCCACCTTGGGTGAGCAGTCATGTGAGGGCAATTTTAGAGAGTGTGGTCAGAGTTCATTTTGTAAAGGGGCTGTGCCATGATGGGAGATGTGTTTGAGGGAGGAGGGGTGTACTGATGCCCTTTGGGAACTGGCGAGCAAGTCATGACATTCCTGTGCTGCAATTCTAGAACTATGCCAGGTTGGTGCAGATAATATCCCAACATTGATTGTACCTACTGGAACAACGCTGAGAAATCTGGTTTAGCAGATGCTGTTAGAAAGGACATCATAATCCTTCTGCCCCCCAATTCTATGTCGGGCACTCATTTCTATGCGCCCCATTCCACTGCTGAATGTGGCTGGCTTCAGGCTGTGATATTGGGAGAGCAATAGATGTTGACTTGCGGATGAAAATATATGATCCCGTAAGAAAGGTGTCCCCTAATGAGTGATAGCTAAGCATTCTGAGTGTTTGCCAGTGTGCCTATTAGAGAGGAGCCTGGCGATGTTGGTAAGTTGCTGCGTGGCCTATCTAAAAGAGGGAGATATAGAAAACAGGGGGGTTGTTAGATGTGGACACTTCCTTCCATGGCCTCTGTTCCATAGTCCCAACATGAAGACAACAGATATTTCCCTCTGCAAATTAAAGTGAATGTCAGTTCAATTTACATGCAGGCGAGGTGCATGCAGGATTACAGGCAGCATAGGGAGGGTGTATACAAAAGAGCAGCATTCCGTGCTCTGAAACACTTGTGCATGAGCGTGATACAAATAAAATATCATATCATATCATTAGTGGTGAATTTTTCATCACTCACAGGTAAGACCCTAGTTCAAGGTTTCCACAATTAGCTATACTTTGTTGATATTGCAAGACATCATGGTTTTAAGATCTGGATTGAAATTTCACAGCTCCTGATAAAACTCTGACTAAGCCAATCATTTCTGGACAAAACTTTATTGGCATTAAGCAGACAGTGTGCAGCCGGAACAGAAGCAACGTTAAAACATTACTGAGCTTGCAGCCATGTTTCATTTGAATTTGAATTTCATCCAGAAAATTGTCTTAGTAAAAGCCGATCTGAGAGCGAAGTTGGCAGCAAGCAGCAGAATGGGCAGTCTTTAGGACCCATGATGGTTGAGTGAGGAGTTCTATTCAGTAGGATCAGCAGGTTCAGGGCGGTGTTGAAGACCCCCTCTGTGAGTGAAGCAGACAGCGAGCGGCCGTCTGGGCAGAACTGGGCTGAGCTAAGCAGGAGACTGTGCTCCTAAGGTTAGGCTGAGGCAGATTTAATGGGTTAGTACTGGATCATTTGGGACTTTTGGATCCATGGAACAACCGTGAGCTGGGATCAGTGACGAACAACAGTAAAATTGCTTTGACTGGCAGCCCAGATGCCATTCCTTATTGATAAATGTATTATTGATTTTGTTTTGCCATAGTGACGGGTGGACTGAGGGCTCTGATGCTCTTGTAAGGCATTTTGGAAATGAATTACATCTAAATGCTGATGTGGATGTTTTATTTGTGCAGATCAATTTTGGGTATATTGGTTTAATTCATAGATATTTAAGCGGGGTATGCCTAGTTTGCTGAATTCTCTATATTTTGATTGGGATACTACTTAATGCAAACACAGGATACTAGATATTTATTGAGGCTTAGCTGCATGGGATGTTGTTAGTTTTAGCTCTAGCCAAGACAATACCATAGACATCTGTGCTATAACTGAAACCTGGCTTCATCCAGCAGCAGGTCCTGCACTGATGCTGGCAATACCCCCAGATTTTGACTTTGGAACTGATAGGGCAACAGGAAAGAGGGGAGGGGTTGCTCTCATCTTTCATTCCTCCCTCAATATTTGGCAGGTGAACTTTGAGAACATTTCAGACTGTGAATGCCTACAGATGAAGTGGGCCATTGATTCCAGCAATACCTGTAAATTACTTCTAATCTACTGCCCCCCTAATAACATGCCAGAGTTTTGCTCAATTATGTGAGCGGCTGTCCGTAGGTTTGAAGCCTGGCACTAAGACCATTATGCTGGGTGATGTTAATTTAGGCTTTGATTATCTATCTGACACACATGCAAGAACCCTCCAAACCTCGCTACAGAGTTTGGGCTTTACTCAGAACATCTTGCAGCCCACACATAATGCAGGCAGGATTCTGGACTGGGTAGTTACACATGGGATCCAGGAAGAAAAAGTGGAGACCATGCTATGCCCTCAGTCGAATCATTTATCTACACATTTGCAATTAGAGCATCCTGTACCTGGGCAGAAAATTAGAGCTGTCCAGACAAAAGTCAGGTGTCAGAATCTGCGCAAACCTACCTTTGCATCTATGCGCCCATTCTTTGAACCACTACTTAAGGCCCTTGAGAGCTTTGAATCATCAACCGAATTGGTGTCGGCTTATGATGTTTTAATGACAGAGGCAGTTAATTCCTTAGCCCCTCTCAAGCAAAGGCTGGCTAAATCCCAACCCTCTAAACAATGGTATGCTCATGAAATTCAAACTCTGAAGTGCAAGAAACATCTGGCACTGAAGAGGTGGAGATGCACATCTTCATTGGTGGACAAAGCTCGATATGCCGAAACAGCTAAATCCTACAAAGTCGCAATACAGAATGCAAAGAACCTATTCTATAAACACAGGACTAAGGATGCCTCAGCATGCTCTAAAGAGCTATTTAGAGTACTTGGTGAGCTTGATGACCCTTGCCCTGTGATCTCCCCAGTGACAAAAGACACCCTCTGGTGTACGGACATTCAGAATTCTATGCGGCAGAAAATTGCTAACATTAGGGAAGGACAGCGCTCCATGCCTTCCATCTCACAGGACCCATGCACCAGCGACAGCAGAGAACACACACTTTCCTCTCCTCCACCCTTTGGGGTTTGTGACATTTTGGATGCTGATATGTTTGATCTACTTGTGACAATCAAACCTACAATCTGCAAGAGTGATATCTGCCCGGCTACCGTTATGAAATCATGTGCAGAATGGCTGATGCCTTTGATAACCAAATGTGTCCATCTTTCATTCAGGGAGAATATTGTACCATGCTCGGTTAAACAGGCATGGATTTCACCACTGTTAAAAATGTCTTCTTTGGATCCCAACATCCTAGCCAACTACCGTTCAATTACCAACTCACTGTTTCTTTTGAAGATCCTTGATAAAATTCAAATGTTTCTGGAACTTAATAACATTCTTGGCTCCAATCAGTCCAGTTGCAGAACCAATCATACCACGGAACCGACTCTCCTTGAGTTAAAAACTTCTATTCTGCAACATGCAAATAAAAGTAAAGTGTTGCTTCTGATGCTATTAGATCTTACCGCAGCGTTTGATCTTGTTGATCACACCATCCTAACCACCAGATTGCAAGACACTGCCCATTTCACTACTGAGGCAGCCAGTTGGGTGCTCTCTTTCCTTGCCAAGTGGATGGGGAGAGTTTTCATTGACAACTTTATTGCAGAAGAATATGTCCTGGAGTGTGGGGCGCCCCAGGGCTCCTGCCTATCCCCAATGCTTTTCAACATCTTTATTCTGCTTCTTTTCATTTGCCTGGATGTGGAAGGGGTTAGATATGTAAACTATGCATATGACACTCAGTGTCTCTTTGCCCTCTCCGGCAATCATGAGCTTGACTCACAGGCCATTAATAACGTGTATAATGGCATCCATCATTAGATGACTATTAATGGCCTGGTACTTAACAGCAGGAAGACAGAGATTATGTTGGTAGGCACAGTCCCAAAACTATGTAAATTGGTTACTGCATATGCCTCTCTTCAAATTTTCGACTGTATCTTAACAACACTCCGCAAAGTTAAAACACTGGTCTTCATACTGGACTTGGAGCTTACTACGAAAGCACATATCAGTAACTTGGTATCACATGCTTCCTGCTATGTCAAGCTACTTGTTCGGGCTAGACCATTTCTTGATAAGGCGGACAGCGAAACACTGGCCCGTGCAATTATAATAATAATAATAATAATAATTTCGCATTCATATAGCGCTACAAACCCTCAGGTAGATCAGATGATTGGATCACGTCTGGACTATTGTGCCACTCTTCTGCAGGACATTGGAAAAACAGAGATACATCGGCTGCAGGTGGTCCAGAATAATGCAGTTAGGGCGGTGACTGGTCTGCGCAGAACTGAGCATGTGTCTGCAGCAAGAAGATCACTTCAATGACTGCAAATACAGAAGTTCTGAACTCTATGCGTCATGCATACCTGCCTGTATGGCAAACATCCAGCCTATCTAACCAAAAGGATTAGATGATTGCCAGCTAGGCGAACACTACGTACTAACAACATTGGCCTGGTGGAATCCCTGGGAGCTATCCTCTCCCATGTCCAGAAAGACTGCTTCTTAGTGGCTGCACCTGGGCCCTGGAATGCTCTCCCACCGGATCTTAGAGTGTGTGGGCAATCTTGACTTTTAGGCGCAGGCTAAAGACTCTGTTATTTGAATAATCTCAGTGTTTTCTTCCCTCCTGGTTCCCCTGTCTTGGCTGACTAAATTGTTCTTATTATGTATCTGTCTATCTGTTGTTTGTCTTGTCTCAGCGCTTCTGTGCCCTACGGCGCTGTCCCAGCGCGTTACAAATAAACTAAATAAATAAAGCTGCCTTCCTTGGTGCATTAGTTTGCTTACCTATGGGGGAAAAGGAAAGCTGTGGATCAACTTCCTGTAGATGGGAGAAAGCAGAAAAGTCAAATGGGCTCAATTAGACTATTTCTCCAACAAGCTAGGGTTGAATAACACTTCCTCGACTTCCAGCAATCAGAATGACATCATCCGGGATATCTCCATAATACCCATCTATAAGCAATCCACCTTGGAACAATGACACATTTTGAAGATGTGCTATTATGATTTTCTTTTCGCCTTTTGCTTTTTGGTTTTCTTACGCCTATTTCGGTCTTATTAGGCAAAGTTGCATTTTGAGATCTCGCTACTGATGGTTGTATCATACTGGCCTTTTAAGCCAGGCCGTGACTTGGAGATGCATTTAAGAGCTGACTCGGCCTCTGAAACTCAAATAACACTGATGCAGACAGAGGCGCATCTATCAATACAATCACCGAGTGATGTGAAGTTGGCGTCAGTCTTATTTGCTCTTCCCTTACTTGCGGGACAGAGTTTGTGATTGAAAATAAATTACCAGATTTCTTGCTACCCCCTTCCATCATCATGTACAATTCTTCTTGAATCTCATATAAATGAATGGTTTGCTTTTTCACTTCTCCTTTAACAGATTAATAGACTTTTACTAATTAGTTGAGGACGAAATGTAGTTAATGATGGCACAGTCGAAGCCTCCTTTGAAGGTTCTCAAAAACTGACGAGCCTGAATCCAGAGACGAGATGAATTTGTCTTTATCTACCGGCAAGGTATATAACGAGCCCAAGGATTGACTCAGAATGGGGACTGACGGCAACCAGGAAGTATTTATTTGTGATGGACGTGTTCACCTTCACCTGCTTCCACAGTTTCATGACCATGTCAAAGTCCATCTTTAGAACTCAGCTCCATCAACGACATAGGTTGTAACTGAGAGGTCAGTATGTCACCTTCACTTGCACTTCTCTGTTCTCTCTTTTAATGTTTGTTGCTCTTAACGTGTATTCTTCTGGATTTAAATCCTGATCACCCTGGGAATCCAACACTACCACTGTAATTTGATTCGCTGACGCTGGGATGGTTGCTCTCCCAGACCCAGTCATCATGATTTTATTAGAAGTGTTAAAGTATTTTGGCACAGATTCTTTCTGAAGTTGCTTCTGAGTTAATACATCTGAAAATTAACACATGCATTCGAGCTCAGAGGGACCTGTGCTTCCCCACCTTCCTTCAACTGCAGCCAACTGCACTTGCTGCACTGCACACAGGGGTCAGCGTTTAAACTTCCAACTCGCCGCACTCAAATTTAATACAATGAGCCTCATCACGAGTTGGGTGCTATCTCAGCGGTAAATCTGCTGGAATACAGCCCAATGCAATTACTGTTACCGCCACTTGGTCAGGCGGAATTGTCGCCAGATTACAAGTGGCAGTGTAAATCCCAATTTCTTTGGAATCCATTGGGCTCAATGGGTATTTTCTGCCGAACTAATAGTTGGGCGGTGCAGTAATGCGTCAGTAACGCTATTACCACTGCATTTTTACTGCACCACCCAACTCGTGATGAGGACCAGTGTATTTTAGTGGACAAACAAGCTATGTTGGTGGGGCTAGAGAATGGGGATTCATTGTCTGGAAAGGCAGTTCTTAAGGAGAGATTGCCTGAATATGCAATGCGTAAAACTCTCATCATTATTGTGAAATTATTATAGCAAATCGTTTTCTTTATTGGAAAATGAAATTGCTGAGTTCTGTAAGAAGATTAATAATTATCTGCAGGCTGATAATGATGGAAAGAGTTTTATTGTTTTATATAAATTCCACCCAGCGCAGGATTACTGATGCCTTGCTTTCAGTTAAAGAGAAGGGTAAGGAGAGAACCTTGAGGCCCCACAATGCTCGGGTGGAAGGAAATAATGGAAACAGCGGAACTAGTAATAACAATAATGACCTTGGAGAACAATCTTCTCATGCATCACCGGCTGTTGCTGCTAACATGCAGTAAACTACCATAATAGCTCAGACACCTACTACTGTACACGAAAGTAGGGTGCTCTGAGACCACCAATGCAGAATATAATGATAATGCCAGTGAGTTGAAATCTAGATTTTGGTTGCATCTACCCTACAAGAAACACCGGTGACCACTGCCATAATGAATGACGACACTCTGTCCCTTAGGAATAAGGTTTTGTGTTATATTGATTATATTATATTAGGAACATTCACTTCAACTAAAGATGAGGCATGAGATATTCATCCAGGGTGGGTGTGCTGGCAAGGGAAAGATCTTCCTGATGACTTTTAGGAATCCAGATCTTTTCTCATGCTCTTACACAGGTATGGCATGAAGATGCTTCAGGATTCCAAGATAATGACCGTTCCCTTTGGCTACTTTTAAAGACCTGGGCATGTGAATAATGCACACTCCAAGTGATCAAGAAAAAACCAATGGGACGGGGGTGAATGTTGATGATGGGGGCACGAAATGGCGGAACAGTGGTGCTACACAAGCCAAATATACTTGTCCTATTTGGAATCAATGAACATATTCTCTACTTGGAGGATGTGGGTAGACTGACTAAATGAATTGTGAAATCTGATTCTTGGAGCTCTGCGAGCATTGATTGTTGTGGGATTCCACATGGGGATATTCCCGAAATCTCAGGGAACCGCTGCAGCACATCTCCTTACCTGGATTTACTCAATAATGATCCAAAGTACTGTAGGCAAACCTTTGATTAGTCAGATAGGAAGAAGAGGGCACGTAACAAACCTCAGTGATCTGACCCCTGTACGGCCTCCCAAATTACAATGGGAGCGCTCCCCATTATAGAGGGCCCTATGTGCACTGAAGAGATATCCATAAAGGGTTGACAGGGAATGAGATCAAATTAATTTAATGCATGTGGGTTCTGACCCCAAGGCCACGTTGCAAAGATTAACAATTGTATATTGGAACAGTGTGGGCTTTAGTGCAAGCGTATAGGATGAAGAATAGTGTTCCTTTTTCCAGTCAGATGTCATTCTTATGTAACAGAAGACATGGGCAATGGAGCACATTAACTTACAAAGGTTTATATGTCCCTCAAATGTAGCGTTAATCTGCCAAGAATGGATGCCAATTGGGGGTTTGCTGATTTTTCAGTTGTTGCTGAAACAATCCTGTGATAACCATTTGCAGTGACTTTAGATAGCAATTGGGACGCAATATTATTATTTTAACAGAAGACATAGATGCACAGCTCTGATATTGAGGAATTAAGAGATATACAGAACATCATCCAATGGGACTGGCTAATGATATATAATGGAAATATTGCTATTATTTTCGGGGGATTTATTTATGCTAAATTAGGAGATGCTTAAGAACTGACATTTTATTTTATTGAAGACACAGCTTATGATTTTTTGCCAATAATGAGCACAAACGGTAGCATCTGTACAGAGAGTTTACTTCTCTGGGACCTCCTGATAGGAGTTGGATTAAGGGTGGTTAATCTTACAGTTGGGCCTGACATTCTTGCTCAGTATACCTTTAATAATAACAGGTCATCTCGTATGCTACCCCGTAGTTCAAAGGGGATTCGGAAATAACTGATTATAGGATCATTTGAGGTAATGCCACAAAGTGAAAGTGATCATGACCTGCTAGTAATGTGCTACGATAGTCTGCATCAGAAATCCAAAAATGCATTGGATCAGATTATAAATATAAATAATTACATCATTTAAATTGGACACAGGTGACCCATCAAGAATTGCATCAAACAGTGAACATAGCTAGTAGTGATAATACATTTTGCTTGGATGACAAAATAACGAATCTAGAGAGGATCACAGCCTTTGAAGACCTTATGAGCCTTTTTATGGGAGTTATAATTAGGCCAGTAAGAACAAAGCATGATAGATCCAGACAGCATTCTTGGCTGGACACTGAGAGTAAACAATTAACAAGGAATCTACTAATGGTTATCAAGGAAATGCCTGCTCTTCAGAAACGTAAGAGGGCGTTGAGGTCTAAATGATGCGAGTTGCAGGAGGAAAGGGGGGCAGGTTTCAAGAGGCAGTGAGAAAACATTATTCTGCAGCTTTTTGTAAACCTATGAGCAAATCTGGTAGTTGAACAAAGAGTGAAGGATGTCTGAAGAGCTATGTTGCCCTCAATAGCTGATTAGAATACTACTAGGGACTGTATAATAACAACAGCAAGGCCTTGGTAACAGTGAAGGTATTGAGTCCAAGAAGAGTATCAATCCTTACTCAGATGAGGCTGAACAAGATAAATGAAACGTTTCCCATTTCTTGGAAACAGGTGAATTTTCCTTTTAGGGGTCAAAGGCAGCATAATAGCCCCAGTTTTAATAGTTTTCCCAATATCGAATTCAAATAACAACCTGCCATATGGGCCACGCTGCTGACAATACTGTTTAATGCAATAGTGTTTACAGGATGTCAATGTCCTGGGGAGGGAGGAGGGTGCTAGTCCCAATTTATAAGAAGGAACATTGAGACTCCTGAGACTCCTACTGCCCTATGTAAGGAAGGCATGGTATCAACAGTAAGACAGACACAGGTTACCAAGGTTCAAGGGTGTTTATTGAACTTCAAAAAGGGTCCTAAATCTACAGATGGGAGCAAGCTACGACCATCAAATAATTTTATTTTATATTTTATTTTTTACTTGTTTATAGCCAACGTTAGGCTTTTACAAGGGCTAAAATTGAATTCAGATGAAATTCAAAGTCGAGACGTAATCCTGGGTAAACTACAATCCTCTCACAAAATGATTTCTTTCAGGATTTGGAGGTTCAAAATTTTATCCATTGTCAGTTTCAATATTTTAGCTGAGGAGAAGGTCCGTCTATTGTTATCGCCAGAGAGGAGGCGCGTCTACCACAGGTCTTCGTCACAGAATTCACAGTCTAAGAATAGCGGGTAAAGATAAACTTTTCTGAGGATTTGCGTGGCAGCGCAGGACATCATTAAATGCCTTACAGTTTCCGGTTGATTAATTTCCAAGCAGAGTCTGCAATCGCTCGTGGGAGATTGTGATCGAATTTTCAAAATTTCTCTGGTCGACAAAAGGTTGAGCCGTGCTCTCAGGTATGTCCCTCTCAGACTTTTGTTTGGAAATGTCTTTCTATAAGTCACTATCTCTTTTCTTTTGCGGCATATTGGAGGAAGATTGCTCAATAGCTTATTGCCGGAAACTTGGTCTAGGTTCTTGATCCAATCCAGGTCTTCCATTTTTGTTTTTATCTTCTGAGGATTGTACATCAGGTCCTCTTCAGTTGATGCAATCATCTTAAACTGGGCTTTGTTCTTTTCCTGCCAAACATTTTACGGGATGCAGATGCCTTTGGCCACCTCCTCAGCAATCAATTTATAGATAGCTGGACTGTCTGGCATCAGAGGTTTTCTGAAAAGTTGCATGTTACTATTGTCTATCATAACAAATAGGGAGAGCACACCTAATTCATGCCGTATAGTGGCGATTGATGTCGATTTAGGAACATTTAGGACGTAGCGCCAAACGAAACCCTCCCAATTTAGGCCATATCATTGGAGGGACTCCCGGCATGCGTCCATGCTGTAAACCATCGAGGAGAGGACTTTTGATTTATAAAATTGGATAGTAGGCATCAGCGAGAACCTTCCATATTTCCTGTCGATTGTTCGGGTCTGGGCAGTGAGGTTTCGAATCTTGGACCAGAGAACACGTTGCATGTGGGTGTCGGTTTTAGAACAGTCAAAAGTTACACCCAGGTACTTAAAATAGTTGACGGACTCTATTTTGGTTCCTTCCAACGACCAACACGGTTTCACAGTTTTCTTTGCTGCTTTTTCCATTATAAGGATTTTAGTTTTACTTTTGTTAATCTCAAGATTGTTGTGAGACAGATATTTTGACAAGTGGTCGAGCTTTCTTTGAAGCCCGATCGGGGTTTGATCGATGAGGACCATGTCGTCACCGTAGAGTAAATGAGATACGGGTATATTGCCAATTTTTGGTGGAAAAGACTGAACTGTTGCTGCAGCCCCCTTACAATTGGCGAGAAATGCGATAAAGAGGGCCGGGGCTAAAGGACAGCCCTATTTTACCCCTTTGATGGAGGGTATCACTGAAGAGAGGAGGCCTTGGCAGCTGAAACGCACAGGCATTCTTATGTCCATGTGGAGGACTCTAATAGGGGCCAAATTGGATTGTGGACACTTTGAGGCTGTTACCTTCTCCCAAAGCTTGGTTCTAGCTACCCGGTCGAAAGCTTGCCTAAGGTCCACAAATGCCAGGTACACTCTTGGAGCACCCGCTCTAACCTTGCTTTTTATGATGTTAAGGAGCATAATGTTCGCTGATGTATTTGCGTTTTTCAAAAGCCGATTTGGAAAGGATCCGGGCAGTCAGATGACTTGGCCCATTTTTGAAATTTTTCAAGGAGAAGTGATGCAACGACCTTGCCAATGGTGTCTAATAATGCAATCGGGTGGTAGGTGGCCGGATCTTCTCTTGAGCCTTTCTTAAAAATGGGGACTACCACCGCTGATGTCCATGAAACGGGAATAATTTTAAAGACTTTGCATCGGGCGAAAATGTCACTGATCAAAGGAGCCCACTCTTCTGGGTTTTGCTTCAGGTCGAAGTTAGTGAGACCGTCCGGACCCAGAGCTCTAGAAGATTTCAGTTCTTAATCATTCTGATGATATCATCCTTGTATGTTAGATCTTCCCATAAGGCTGAGGAAATCTCCATTCCGGGCTGGCGGGCGTTGTCAGGGAGGGCGAAGAGCGCTTGGAAGTGGTCTACCCATTTTCTTCGCTAAATGAGTTGGTTAGGATTTCGTTGGCTTGGGTGGCAGTAGGTCTGATTAATGCCCAGAAATCCTTTGTCTTCTTTGACGCTATGATCTTAAGCATTTGCTCGGAATCTTGCTGGTATATATTGGATCGGTGGGTTCTTAACCATGTCTGTATTTGTTGTATTCAATCCATAGTATGGACCACGCTTCAGCGGAGTTCTGTTTTATGGTTGCTCTTTTCATCTTTGTTGAACGAGAGCATTATTGTATGTGTGGTTACCAATCCCGGGTTTGGATTTAGAGTGCGAACTGTATTTCAAGAGGAGAGTTTGGTAGTTTGCTGTACCTGTCGTTCCTTCTCCTACATAGTCCTTTCGTTGTTCAGTGTATTTTTTTTGCTAATTTGGAGGCTGTCAACCTAAGTCGCGTTTGTTGCTGATTAGGTTTGATTCTTACGTTCCATATGGAGTTTGGGATACGAGTAGTAGCCCAACTCATAGTCAAGAGATTGTGGTCACTTGTATCCATACTTAAGACTGCAAAAGTGGAGAGTTGGGGCAAGAGGGCCTGAGAGACGAAGATGTAATCACGGATTGCGCTCGATGAAGCTCTTTCCCATGTTGGGAGCAAAAAGTCCCCTTGACAAATGGATGCGGTGTTATGAAAGTTTTTGGAGTTCATCAATTCTTGGCAGGCTACTCTGTTCTCATCGATAGATGATCTAGTTGGATTTGCAGTTGTCGGGTCATCCAGCTTCAGACATTTTGCATTCAGATCCCCACAGATTATTATATTGGAGAGTTGATAATCCACCAAAAATTCATCAATCGCCTCTTCCACAAAAGGCTTCGCTGGTAGTTCGCTGGGGATTCCAATAGAGTGTAATTATTCCCAGTTGGATTTTCCTGGGATACGATTTCGAAGTATCCGAGGAGTCTCACGTTAGAAGGGCTGCTAGATGACCATAGGATTCAGATTTGTTTTTATGAGGATCACTCCAGACCCCATTCGGACTGCCAAGAGAAGGCCGGAAGAAGGCCTCCCCAAAAGGCCTCTGACAGCAGGAGAAACTATTACAGTGTAACCATCAAGGGCCAGTTTCTCCTCTATCCAGGTCTTTTGGAGGCATAGTATATCATAAGCACCTAAGTCAATCCCCCCAGGTATAGTTAGGTGTTGA
Organism: Ambystoma mexicanum; assembly: GCF_040938575.1. Taxonomy (NCBI): domain Eukaryota; kingdom Metazoa; phylum Chordata; class Amphibia; order Caudata; family Ambystomatidae; genus Ambystoma; species Ambystoma mexicanum. The sequence continues at coordinate 666,919,245 of NC_090936.1, forward strand.
TGGCCTCTGGTGTTCCATGATCCCAGGTTTATGGTTGAGGCACTGGATGATTTTGTCAGGTTGTCGATGTGGATGGAGGAGACTTGCGAATGTTGAGATGGTTGCTATCTCTTAATTTTAGGTTCAAAGGATTTCGGGATCCAGGCACATATTCCTTTTCTGGGGGTTACCCCACGTTAGTTTTCCATTGATTTAATTTTACTATTTTTAAGGATGAGAAGATCTTCTACATGTTCTTTCTCTCGCTGTGCTTGAGTTTCGGTGTGATGGTCTAGTGTAAAAGACTTGGTCCCAGTTAGTGTGTTTTTTGTTCGGGAAATTTGAATCACAAGGTCCGGGATTATGGCTAACAGCGAGTGTTCTACCTCCAGAAATGTGGCCGTGTCTTTGTGTGTTGTGATGAGGGGAACCTTTGTTTGTCTCTGCAATGTCACAGGGGTATCTACCCCATCTTGAATTTTTGTAAAGATCCTCAGTTTTTCGAGATGAAGCGGTTACGGTTGCTGTCCATATTGATTTCACCTCTACGGGTTGTCTTGGTGGATCTTAGGTTTTCAAGTTCCGTTAGCCATTAACCTCTTTTTTCAAGATCTGTGTACGCATATGACTGTAGGTCCTTAAATGCACAAGCTTTGATGTGTAGATAGGCTTTTGCCATCCTTTCTCGATGGTAGGGTTCTATTAGAACAAAATTTTCAGTTCTCAGTGTCTTCAACTTAGTTATTTTTGAAAGCAAATGCAGAATTGTCCACCTGTTTAATATCAGGTCCTCCTTTATCATCGAGGTTTGTTCAAGTTTGTAAAGCCTGATCTCATTTTGGGAAATGTTACTATTTCTGGCCTCTGGGTTTAATATGCTTATGTCAGGTGCTTTTTGGTGGTTCAATTCAGGCCTCTGTCTTCCGTCCTCCAGGGGATCGAAACTTACACTCGCCTTTTTCTTGATGGCTCGATGGATCATGATCTCCGCTGTGCCCTACAATCGTTATTCGAGGAGGTGTAGAGACAGCATCTTGAAGGTTGGACAGGGGTGATGTGCCAAGACTCCTGGATGTCTCGACCATGATCGTCTATCGTTTGAGACGCGCTTGGACCTTTTTGATTTGATGCACAATTAGTTGCTCGTTTTAGACGTTGGTCAGCCTCCAATGAGCTTTGGTTTGAAGCTTTCCTTAACAGTGGAGTTGACGCTTTTTCTTTTTGAGGACTTTGGTCAGGATCCATATGTATAGTTAAGTCCATCAATTCGGGATCTTGCAGAAATGCATTTGCTGTAATGGGCGAGGTTGCCAAGACCACCAAATCGGACTCAGGTTCACGACATCTTGGCTGGTCTCAGTGTGTTTCAATAGCAGCTTCGCCCGGATGTCCTGCACTCACTTGCTCAGATGCAGCCCTTTCCCCATCCGTAGGTTGTTTTGTAGATAGTTGTAACACCACTTGCCTCTTAGAGGCAATCAGTGATCAAAGTGAGCGGGAGCGGTCGGGAGCGGTGCTCCTCTACTTTTTTAAATTACGTTTTACAGCTCCTATAATTTTATTTTAAAAAGAAACCGTTTCGGGAATTGTTTCGTTTTAAAATAAAAGTGTAGGAAGACATTGCAGCTTGCACTTTCAGTGCACTGCACTGAACGTTCCCTTAAACAGCAGGTGCTAGTGTTTGGGGATTTGTGTTGTGTGTGGGAGAGGGTGTAGTGATGGGGTTTGTGGGGAGTGGGTGCAGGCCAGCAGGGAACATAGTTCCACTACTTCTTTTTGTACACTTCGACCCCTGGTGGCAATCGCCATTTTTACTTTTGTCTGAGATTATTTGAAGATTGGGTAACCTGCCGTTAGGTCAATGGAAACCGTTGGGTCTGTGGTCGAGATTTTTGACCCTGAGATTTTTGAATGGTGGGAGGTAGTAGCTGCTACGTTATTAAGAATTGTGGTCGTGGTAGACTGGCACCAGGCTTTAGTCTTCGTAGAAGAAATATGCCTCCTCGCGTCGTCCACTAGTAGACTCAGATTACATTGTGTGCCTCTAGCAATTTGGCACAATTTGGTTGGTGGATGGTAAGCGTTTTTTAGTGACAATATTTGGAGTTCCAGCGCAGACTGGTGTTCTTTCGCTTTTGACTCCATGGTGGTGATGTAGCCTTCCAGAAAAATTAGCTTAGCGTGTGTCCTTGCAATAAGCATTGTCTGATCCTTCAATGAGTCATTCAGGGCCTCATACAGCTTGCTAAAAGGAGCTAAAGAGATTGTTACCATGGACATTATTGAAAGTAGCTCAGACTTCTTTGTTGGGGGGTTCTCGGAGTAGCTCCATGTGTATCACACAATCTTCCATTGGTTTTTGGGCTGTACCCAAAAGAAATCTGGCGATTGGATGAAACCCGGATGGATTCTGAGGGTGCAGAGGCTGTCGGTCTCCCCCGTTAAACAATCGCGTAGGCGTAGTTGTTGAGTTCTCTGCCTGGCTGGAGTCGTGAGCTCCTTGCTCTGAGTCAGCTACATCCTGTATTGGGTCTCTGATTCTCAGTGGTGTTAAGTTCATGGAAGGTGGTAACTTCTGTGAAGCTGGACTCCGCGGGAGATCATGTTGAGGGGGCAATGGTGCTCCCCCCTCGTGTTTGTCCACGGGAGCTTTCTTCATCAGGTTAAGATCTTCAAGAGGAGACGCAGTTGGCTGCAGCAGGACTTGCCATCGAGGCTGGTGCTTTGCCTGCACAGAGGCGTCAGGGACCGTTAGGGTCGAAGCTACTAACCGAGCTTCAGTGGCCGCTGGGTCCAAGTTGTGAACGCCCAGATCGGGATGCTTCGCTGAGGGCTTCGGGAGGATCGATAGTTCAGCCAATGCGGGTGGCCGGACCTCTCGCTGTGTTAATATTGCTTCTAAAATTTAATTGTCAGATAATTCTGCGGAAGAGTCTAATTTTCTTTTGCACTGTTTTTGAAAGACTTTTTTAAGGCGTTTGAAAGTAACAGTGTTGGCATGCATTTAGGTTTAATTCCTCCTCTTTTCTTAGGATGAAAATGAATAGTACGTGTGATTTATTTTCCTCCACCAGGGGCTAAGCAAGCGCCTGAGATGTTTCTTGTATGTTGGAGGAGATCGTTCACCTTTCCCGTTTTTGTTTTTCAACAGATCTTGAGGCACCGTGTTCCAGGGGAAAACAACCTCATGGAAGGGACTGGCATCATTTTGTCCGAAGTTTCAAAGTCGCTGGTCTAATCAGAGTTCAAGTTCGGCTTGGGGTTTAAGCCTGGGAGTGTTTCGGACTGGGGGTTAGGGGCCTCCTCATTTTGTACGTCCGAGAGGGATTCTGCTTCTGTGTTAGAGCTCTGGAAAAGTGCTTGGGGGTCAATGGGCCGTGCAAGTTCGAGTTCAGGTTCGGGGTGTACTGTTGCCAGGACCTTGAGCAGATTGCTCGGCCCGCACCCCATTTGTAGATTCTTTGACTTAGAAGTGGTAGAGATGGATGCCAAAAGACCTGCATTCAATATTTCACAGGTTTTTTTCCTTTAATTCTGTTAGATGGTGAAAGGGAGTTATGTAGCGGACTGGATCGCTGCAGTGGTGATCGTGATCGCTCGCTGTGTTTGACGCCTTGGAGAGAGGAGCTGCAAGTGAATCAGCACCTTCTCTGAAAGCTGCTGGAGCCGGCCCCTCCCTGCCAGGAGGCGTTGACACTGAGCCACATTCACCGCCGGGACGATCACCAGAGGTAAGTCTGCATGCTCGGCTCTCGTTCTCCCCCGGCGGAGAAACAGGTGCCGGCAGATGGCGTTTCCATGGCCCCTCTGGCCCCGCCAATCGCTAGATCTCCAGGACTCCAACCCCAGCTCTGGCAGCGGGTCCCGGGTCTGGTGGGGGAGTTCCACGTCCGTCACCAACACGACACGGACAGCTTTGCCTCCGTCACGGCCCGAGGGGATGACGGAGGCAAAGCTGAATGGACTACTGCCGAAGGTGTCAAAGGTGAGGAACGCATATTTTTTAAGGTGCTTTTGACAATGCAATCCGGTAAGGGCTCGTTGGGTGCACGCTAACTTCTCAGATGACGGCCTTCTCCTTCATCAGTTGCCTTGTTGATTTTATGGGTTATTTGAAATCCCGGTTCCATGGTTTAATACTGGGGTTGGTCGCTGTTAGCTGGGCTTTTTGTACTGTGTCCCATTAAGTGTCAAAGTCCAAGTAGCAGTGAAAAGCGGCTCTCGGCTCCCTCGAGTCCCGAGATCACCACAGATCACTTTCCTCCCCACTTTCCGCTCCGAGTTCTGTGGCGGAATGGGGCTTATGACTGCTTCTGCTGGTGAACAAGTTCAGAGGCCACACCTTCTCCGTGAAATGGACAAAATACTGCAGTGTTACACGCAGGCACCACAGATCACTTTCCTCACCACTTTCCACTCCGCGTTCCGCGGCAGAATGGAGCTTATGACTGCTTCTGCTGTTGAACGAGTTCAGAGGCCACACCTTCTCCGTGAAATGGACAAAATACTGCAGTGCTACAGGCACCGCATATCACTTTCCTCCCCACTTTCCACATCAAATAATGATAACAAAGTCCTAGTGGTGTCTTGTCAACATAAAAGGGCCTATACCAATAAACCTATTGCCAATCCTTACCTCTAAATACCAATAGTGTGGCAAACAGTGTTACGAAAAAGAAAGAAGTGTTCACAAAATAATATGTCAAGATGTTCAGGCTGCTGGCTGCCCTTCTGTGCGTTTTCAGCACGGGACAGGGCGGTACACTAGAGTTTAGCACACTCTCTGGCTTTTCTAGCATGAGGATATAATTCAATCATTAGCATCAGGGCCTTCCATGCCCAAGTCTCTTTGCCTTTTAAAGTCTAGATCCACCTCAGACGGCCTCAGATCCTCTTAACACAATGTTTGTAGGATATCCATGCATCCAATTTCATGGGTGATTCACAGTTCACCACAGATCCCCCTCAGCCAAGCTCAGATCCTCTTTAATACAATGTTCAATTAGTCTCCATTTGGGAGAGGCAAGCACAGTGAACTTAAAGAAATATCAGAATGTTTTGTTTGTCAACGCCTGGGTATACCTAGAACAACTTCAATGTTTATTTCTCATCTAGAACTTGACTTAAATTTTCTTGACAATCACACAGCTTTTCCTCCACTGCTGGTTTTTAATCTGGAGGAATTATTTGCAGATCTAATGAAGGCTTTGTTGCTAGATTAGTAAGGAATTTTCAGGTTGAGTCTGTCCCCTGGCTGAACTATTTTAAAATTGGGCTAACAGCCTTTGGATTAACTTAGTGATTTGATAGACCACATTACTTACCTTCACAAGCTATCATTTTAGATAATGTTTTGACAGTTAGAGATCATTGTGAGGTGAAGCTCGGTTGTGCTGAAAGAAATAGTTGTTCCGCATCTGCCTATTGCATGTCTTGCTAGTCAATTAAAACAAATATCAGTTCAAAGAACACTGTAGGCTTGGTCTTTTGCCATTGAAAACGTGGAAACTGGGATGGAAACTTTTGGTCAAGAATAACTTAAGGTGCTCACGTGGAAGTGGGGATTTAAAAACTTTGATCCATTTTCTTATTCATTGTGAATTGTACACCTCGGTTACAAGAAAACTAATTTAGGGTGTGCATAAACACACATTTTTAGTTCTAGCATGGTGAACCTCTAGTTTAAATTAATTCTAGACCTGATGACTTGACATGTGCGTTGCTACTTTTTTAACAACTGCATTTATTCTGAGGACAAATTGTGTAACACATCGGGATAAAAATATCAAGAACCATTAGCCCTTCTTGTACTGAGTACATTGCTAAACTGCTGGCTGTTTGGATATGTGGTACTTAGATTTAACATGAGCTATGATTTTAGAACTGAGATTGTCTTACTGTTGTGACGATTACTTTATATCTATTTATTAGATATGTATATGCAGAGTGGAATTTTAATGTTCTTTTATGCATTTTATCAGGGACATCATTTGCGGGTCGCAACTGCGACCTCTGTGGTCTCCTTTGCTACCCCTAAAAAAAAGAAAATCTCTATGTTTTAATCTTTCTTATAAACCAAACATCCTGGGCTGTGGCCAGCACCATGTGGCTCTTTCTTTCTGGAGTGATTGGAATTCGTGTTCAGGACTCTTAAAAAAAACAGGGGGTTCCACAAATGTAACAGTGACCCTACATTTGTCCTATCTCCCTGGCATGCTGTTCAGGATGTTTGTTTGCATGTATGATTTAATGAACCCTCCCAATGGTATGTATTTTGCCAACCTGAAATGTAGATCCACGCAAGCATGACATGTGGCCAAATTTGCACCAGACCTGCAGATGAGGTGGCCTGCAGTTACCAGTTTAATTGTATCCACTACAGAGTGTAATTTGCTTTCGACTTTGAAAATATTCAGGCATGTAATTGCTGATTTTACTATAGCCGGTAAGATAGCTCAGTGGGTTGAGTGCTCTCTGCTGTGATGTGTGTGATCTGCAGGTTGTCGGTTCGAATCCCAGCAAGGCCAACTCACCTTTTCATCCTTCCAAGGTCCATACATAAGTACCAACACAGGTTGGGTGATATGGTATGTACATTTGTTCTATATAAAGTGCTTAAGCATAAGTGATATATAATAACGCATCATTATCATTTGGCCTTGGACGTCTGCTTGCATTCACAGTAATTTGGTAATATGGGCCCATACACATTGATATTAACGATGCTTAAGGTGATTCTTTCTTGTATGAAATGTATTTCACATTACAGTGATATCGTAATCATATTTTTTGTAGTGTACTTAGGACCAATGCTATGTGATGCCAGTTCCTGTTTTGTCAAGGGCTGAAAGTTTGTATGCCATCACTTCCTGTGATGTCATTAGAGGTCAAGGGTTGTGTGATGTCACGTCCGCTACCCCTGGCATTTTGGTGAAATGAAGTCCCTGAAATTTATATTCCGAAATAAAGATTGATGATGAAGTGCCATGGCATCACTGCTCTACGCTGTTCATCCATACACTCCTCCCACATGTGTCCTGTTGCTTGAAACAAACATTGTGAGAAGACAGTACTCAAAGAATCCCATTGCAAGAGGCACAACAATACCACGACCTTAATATGACCGTAAACAAAAAAAGGGGTTATAATAACACTAATGCAAGACACAGAGCTGGTTACTAAACAGACTTATAAAAGCACAGCCACAGTTGTCATGGACATGACTGCATATGAGAAATGGTGCGAAACTCCATCTTGAGTTCGTTATTGCCATTAATTCATGTTCCATCCCATTGATTGGCCACACAGATCAGCACTTTCAAAGAGAAAAAATTGACAGTGGTTTGGATAACATGAAATGGGGCTGATTTCTCCATTCCCAGAACAATCAGAATCTGCCATTTTGTGCACTTACAAAGATTCACAATGGCACTGCTCTCCTCCACCCCCCGCACGTCCGTAGACAATGTAGGCCTGATTACAAGTTTGCAGGTAAAGGTAAAACATGCTGTATTTGAAAATACTGCATGCTTAGGGGCTCTGCAAAATTCCAAGTTTCAATCCTGAAATTCAATTCTGTTTATTTTTGTTTTGCAGTAATTATCTCCACACAAAAGCATTAACGAATGCGATATTATCATATGCAATAGTACTGCATGCGGTTACATGGCTCTGACCGAATGCCATTTGGTGACACCCTAGTTTTTTTATTTTTAATGAATTAAAATGACATGGATACCCGTTCATAGAAGCTCCATGCCAACATTACAGTGCACACATGTAGCTTTGCTGTAACCAGTCTCCTGACAACTACAGCCCTAGTTCTGTAGTAGCATGGAGATACATTCAAATGTCACATGTGCGTCCATGACAGCTGCAGAGGAGCAAAGATTGTGCAGGCTGCGGTGGATTTATAATCATCTGCACCCTTGATCTAAATTATAATAATTGTAGGCCTTAGTAGGTCTGCTAGCATATACATCTTCTAATATAAACCTGGTTGCGGCATGGTGGCTGATAAAGACACAAAATGACACAGTCACAGCAATTTGACATTGCACCAGTGTTATTTCTTTGATAAGGGCCAGCTATGGCATGACTGGTGTATATTGGTGTCTAGGCTGTCTCCACAGCTACTATGTGGCACAATGGCTGGAATGCTGCCCCTTTAATTCTCTTGCAGCAAGGGTACCACCTTCCCCCTAGGGCATAGAAACTTCCTTCAGGAAGTCTCCTGGGAACGGCACTGCAGAGGCAGCACTGACATAGCAAAGTCAGTCTCACACCAGTGTATTGATCACTGGAGTCCCTTTTATATCAGCAGGCATGGCAGTGGTAGAAGAGTACCAAATAAAGTAGTGGAACTGTGACCCTGGTGGGGCACAGAGAAGGCAGGAATGGAGCAACGTGAAACCCATGTATTAAGGGTTGCAGCAATGCTGGTTGACAGGCAATTGAGTTGAAATAGACAGTTTAGCTGCAATTGCTATCGAGTGGTAAAGTGGAGACGTTTGCTTTAACTTCACAAAGAACAATTCCGGAATGGTGAAAATGGTTGCAAAAACTAGTGGAACTGTTAACAGTAAAAAAAATAAAAGTAGTGGAATGCGGCTCCTGATCGTTCCCGCTCACTTCGTCCAGTGAGGCATGGGAAAGGTGCAGAGTTAGAAAAGCCAAAGGGGGCAGGTAGCCCTGGAAAAGGTTCCCACCAACTTGATTCTGTGAGGACGCTCTTCCTTTTTCCAGCCCCATCTATTTCCTGTGGCTAATGCAGTATGTATGAGTGTGATGGCATAAAGCAAAGGGCACTTGTACAACAACATGGATTGGACATCTTAAAGCAGGCTTGATTTGGGCCAATTCCCTGGGGCAATTTGCTTTTAAAAGGAGATGGGCTAATTGTATTCCTCTGTGCACTCCCTGAAGAACAAGAATTCACTGCACCTATGCTGCAGATAGAGTCTATCCCAAGTCACATGGCAGGGAGGTGAAGAAAGAATCCAAGGCAGAAGGGAGCTCTCCATCCCTAGGGAACAGTGTGGGTTACTGCTGCTAAACCAAGAGTTCTCTCTGGTTGCTGCACTGGAACAATGTTACTATTTACTGGAGATGAAGTATCCCCTGCAGCTAGGTGCCAGCCAAGCTCCCATGAGTGGGAGTGCAAACAAAGGGCTTACCTTGTCCTGTAGTCCCTGGATAGGGGCTCCCAGAAACTACAGAAGCAAACAAGGAAGTGATCTTTAGCTCTCCCCTCATCTCTGAACCAACTGGATTCCGCTTTGGGTACCTTTGAAGTCATCCAAGCTGCACCACAGTAAACTCTGGAGTAGTCATTGGCCTCAACACTGAACAGTCTTCACATCTCCAAGTTCACGCGACGCCAAAGCACTGCCTTCTCCAAATCTGAGATCTGCTGTGTCTTCTAGCATCCCAATTCTACACCACCACCTAAACTCCTGCTTGTTCAAGCTTGTAGCTGACGCCACTGCACTACTGGAGCTGAAGGCTAGTTTCTGCTTCTTTGCACCCAAGAAAACCGAGTCTTCCAGTGCCAATGTCCCGACATCTTTGACTTGCAAGCCAGTTCAGCTGCCACAAAGCACTGCACCATTGGACATAGTCCCGCTGCACCACAACCGGACACCTGCCCAGCCCACACCTCCAGCTCTATGCCTAAAAGCCTGGCTCAATGTTGCTGAGCCTGAAAGACAGGAAATGGTACTGTGAAGAGTCTCTGCCCCCTATGTCCACTGTTGGGAACTTTGTAACTTTTACGCCCCCTTCTCAGTGTTTTTCTGTAAAGACATAGGGGGTCATTACGAGTTTGGAGGCAGCCATGGTGATAATAGCACCATGGCTGGCTCCAAACCCATGTCCAGGTCCGTGGTGTCGGAATGGGGACTTACCGGGACATTCCGACCTTTGCGGACCCGGTAAGTCCCCATTCCGAAAACCATTCCCCATTCCCATTCAAGCCCCCATAGGGCTCAATGGGAATGGGGAAGGAGTTGATAACGGGCCCGCTATTTGCGGGCCCGGTATTAGCTCCCTGGTCCCCTAACGGGTCCTGCTAAGGGCGGCTGGTAAAACCAGCCGGCCCTAGTGGGACCCGCTAAGGGACCTCGGAATGCTGTGGTAGGGGGTTAACGGCACCAGAATCCTTACTGGTGCCCTTAACCCCTTACCGCCACACTCGGAATGAGGCCCATAATCTTGAACATTGACACTCTGCCAACTAGGTGCCTGAACACCCCTGCTCATCTACCCAGAGAGCCCTTGCACAAAAGTCTGCATTCCCTTTTTCTTTGACAGGGTAGGTTCTTCTAGTGTTTTCTACTTAGTTTGATTGCATTTTATTGGTTGATTAAAAGTCTGTCCAATAAAGGTTCTATAAAAACACATTCTTTAATTTTAGATTAGTGTATACTTAAATTGTTTGGGTTGCTATGGCTATCACCACATACCCCTACTGAAGGGCATGGTGTGACCGCGGCTTGAGCTACAATAAAAGGTGAAAGAGTTGTTGGTCTGCGTCTGTTTCAACTTTATAATTGTGATCACTGCTGGTTTGATAGTGGTATTGGACTGAGTGTGTGATTTAGCCACTACTCTCCCATGCAATCCTGCCTAGCAGTAGTCATTTCAGCACAATCGCATTTCTCCATGGAGCCCCAGACTGCAGGTCATTTCCTCCCAGGATCTTGACCGAATTTAATTTGTGGATCAGGGCAATACTGATGGAGTAAACATATGCTTTAACTCATTTGTAGCATGTTACTTTCAGAACTAGATTATTTCATGTTGTTAGGGTATGCCATCTATTGCTGTATGGATCGTCACACTGTGTAATGGACAGCTAGTGTCAAGGTCAATGTAAGTTCTTATACTTTCTTTGGTACTGGTGTAGGTAATCAAAGAGAAAAAACTAAGACGTGGATTAAGTGTCTAGATAAATGCATAGACAAATGTGCTATAGAGTGTGATGAAACAGATAACGTGTGAGCAGTCTTCGACTGTAGATCGGCCTTGGTTGTCGGCTACTTTTCAATATCACCAGTAAAAGTGACCCTAAGGTTCACCCAGTTTACACTAGCAAAAGAGTTTCTAAATCATCCGAGGGTATAACAGTTTCTTCAACAATATCAGATCTTACACTTACAGGAGGTTGGGTTGCAAGAGGTACCGCATATCAATGGCTACTTGTGTATTAGAGAAATCTGTTAAAGGTCCTAAGGGTCGGCTAAAAGGGTGGTTATTCATAGCTTTTAAAAATGATCTGCTGTTGAATATTGAGCTCCTCAATGATGAGTTTGATGATATCTTGCCAGCATGGATTGTAATGGAGGCTGCATGACAACTAGATGATTGGTTGATTATAAATATTTATAATAATCCTCCAAACAAATATAGTGAATCACTCAAGACGTGTTTGGTCAGAGTGTTGCAGTCTTGGTTGGAAAGTTATACGTCAAACAAAATCAATGTGTCTGGTGATCTTAATTGTCAATTTCAAGAGATATTTAAATACGAGAAATTGCATGGAGTTGTCATAACCCATCAGCACCCCTATGCCTCTGGGTTGGGTCCGCTATACAAATTGCAAAAATAAAATAACAGAAGATATTCCATGTGCCTGAATGACACAAAATAGGCTGGATGGAATTTAATTCCTCTGGCAGACTTGCCCCATTGCTAGAGTTGTGTTGTTTTCAATTGGAGGAATACAGGAGACATCCTGGGTAATTACACCTGGTCTAATGGAGTTACCTGTTCGACTATTGAATATGTATTTGGGACTTCTGATTTCTATAATCGATCTAAGGATTTGATTATAACAGAGAATGATGTTAGGGACATTCATTTTTAATGGTAAGATTAGAAATAAAGAAATACGAGTTCCCCCTGTTGACTGACTTAGAAAATGTTGAACTTAAAAGGGTTTTTAAATCAAGCTGTCTACCCCTCAAAAATATTAAAACTTTAGAAACTATTATAAAGCCCTATTTCAGAAAACTCTTTTTAATCTGACCTGGGGAATATGCAATTGTGTTCCCTTGTGTTTTTTCTGAGTCAGCCAATGTTTAGATTAGTAAAATTGGGTGTGAGGCTGCTATTGTTGATCCGTTGATTAGGAATCGCCAGGTGAAAAGAATGGATCCTATAATTAGGATCAGGAAAATATCCTTAAGGACTGACTTGAGACTTCTTAAAGTAACTTGCTCTCTGACTTGGAAGCAATATATGGAAGCATCTAACTCTTTTTGTAAACAGAAATGCAAAAATTGTCATAAGACATCATACAACAGGCTAAGACTGGGAGAAACCATACAATGCTGTTAGAAATAAAATAATATTCAAGAAACTGCTGAGAGTTTGTTACTAATCAAGATGCGCTGCAAAATCCAGTGCAGTTTAATTATTTACTTGAAGCAACTAAGTTCAATCATTTCTCTTTTATTTGTGCATCTGTTAAAATGGTAGTCAGAGGGTTCTGGCTGCCAACATTGGAGTCACGGATGGATGACAGGGCTCTCAAAATGTACTAACCCACCCACATTGACAAATAGATTTTATGATGGGTGAGTACTATTACCCTGGTTCTCAACCTTGCTGGTGAGTATGAGGATGTTTGGAATTTTGATTTGAGATTTACATCAAACTAACTTGTAAAAGTGTCAGTGTGCATGGCTGGCCTTTGAATTGCATCACTGCATAAAATATGAATTGTGCTTATGGTGACATGCACCATTTTACAGAAACCATGGTAAATCTTGTGCCGACTGTCAGCATGGGGCGAGTGTATTTCTCTTAGGTCGGGTGTGTAAACTAAGGAACTTGCCCTGCAGGCCTATTGGCATTTTTATGCATTTACAAGGCCTGGATGAGTTCTCTGCATTAGATATTGTGGAAGTGATAAGGTGTCTGAAAATATGACCAATGTAACAATAGCAACCCCAAATTGTGACCAGACATATTCTATGTTTTATATGGGAGGGCCATTAAAAGGTCAGAGATCCCCCTCACTTGGCATATGTCTGCTGTAATACTAATATACAAAATAGTTAACAGAGAGAATCCCAATAATTATAAACTTTGGACATGAGTAGCAAAATATTTGCAACATTGATTCTCAAAATATATTCTACATGGGCCTTGGATGTGCGGCAATTAACTAAATATGAAACAGGCTTTCACAAAACTATGGGCATGACAATAAATGGGCTTCTCTCCAACTTCATAAACAACAAGCCCTGGTGAAAGATGGTGCTCCTTCACATGCTGCCTGCTTCGAGAAATTATACGACAGAAATTACAAAATTGGAGTATCAGTTGTCTAATAAGATTTTAACCTTTCTACATACCGATACCGTGGTTCAGATGAGGTTGAATGTGGTCTGTATCCTTTTAAAAGATATCAATTTGTATCCATATATTTATAAAGGTAACTGGTGTGTGTGTGTTTAGCCCAATTATTCCTCAAATTACACGTAGTGGATATGAGAGATTCAATGGTTTTGGCCAGGGATTTCATGATGAAATTGGGCCATTACAGGGTGCCGTGGCTCACCTATGTTGATGATATCTTTATACTTGATCAAATTCTTGTAGAACTACAACTAAATGCAGATGCTGATGAGGCTTATTTGGCTGATAATCACCAATACAAATAAATCTAACATAATCTGATTTCTGAATAAGAGGAAAAAGGTTATATATCATTGGAAGCACTAAAAGGTACATATGGAAGAACTAAAAAATTTGGGATTTGCCATTAGCTCCTCCAAGGCAGAAGCTGATATTCAATGAGGACTTAAGTCTAAAATAGTAACGCTGGCAGTGAAGATGAAGAAATGTGATCTTCTTTATGTAGTTTTGTCTTTGATTCCTTTTATCTAGCTTCACAATCCCGAAGGGATTATGCTCATTCTAATCAGGATAGAGCTAAGTCACATACAAATTAGAACCCCTGCTTTGTTCTAGTAGGATTTATTTGGAGAAGCTTTCTAGGTCTTCCTTGCTTTTTACCTATGAGCGCTATAAGAATTGGTTTGGGGCTGACTTCATTTGTAGCTCTAGGAAAGTTAAGGAAATAAATTGTCTCTATTTAAAAATGAGGGTGGCAGATGAGGCCTCCTTATTTTTTTTCATTAATTAGTTACACAAAATTCTGGCTAGCCCCCTCATTACTAACCTTATGAAAGGGTTTGAAGCACTATTGAAGTTTATTGGTCTTGAGATAAATATGCTTGGGGAATGGTCAGGGCAACGACATATTAAAAAGAAGTTGTTAGAACATAATTAGTGTTGTAATTATGAGTGGCAAATTTACTTATCTCTAATGACAGAGTATGCACTGATCTTTCCCAAATATTGCATCGCTCAGCAATACATTTTTAAAAATCTAAATTGTCAACATATGATATTTATGAAATTCTACTGTGATCTTTTTAAAACGCTTGAAGTTATAGGCCCACGATATGGAGTGAAGTGGGATCAGGGGACTTGCAGGTTGTGTAATAACCATATTGTAGAAACTTTAGAGGATCTTAGTACTGAATGTGAGTGTAGGTGAACCTTCTGATTAGAGATTTGCAATTATTTTGTTCATAATCCCAAATGTCATCATATGAAGCTTTTTGGTTTCCATTGTTATTGGGTGAATACATTTCCCTAATTTTGGCAGTGACTGAATTGTACAAGTGATTAATGTTTCCCCTGAACGTCCGTTAGCTCTGATCGTTATAAGTATTTTCTTTTTTTGTATAATTGTAGTTTTTCCACCATTTTTTAAAAACATTTTTCTAATGTGTGCTCACTGTGCTTTTTATGCATGTGTATTGAAGAATTGTGAACATTTTACTTTAAACCAATACACAATAAATAAGTGAACATTGTCAAGCAACTGCAAGACATGGGGAATAATCGGAGGGTCTGCATGACTCTGAATCATGCAGCCCATTCAAGTTACCGTGAGGTCAGAGGAACATCATTTAGTGGTATTTCTGGCCCTTTGTGTCAAGGGAAGATTTTACACAAGCATTACGCAAGCAAAATCATTGAGAGTAATTAAGCAACCATTACTGACACACAATCAATATCATGAGGTACCCATGGCAACATGTGTGATTAATCTGATTGTGTCATCACTCCTTTCCTGGCGGTGACTTCTCCCCATGTACCAGGAAACGACAGCCGCTACCTGATCCTGACCCTGGAGGTGGCTATTTGTGGGAGGATCACTTGGGGGTAGACAGCCTCTGGCAGAATATCATGGAACCATCAGATGATACATGGTATCCCCCTTCTTTTTTTTAGGATACCCATCCCTGCCTAATGCATTAATGGGACACTGTTCGACCTCTCCTTGTTCACCTAGAAAGCAGAATTCTGAAGACCATCTAATGAGAGCAGTAGATAAGTCTTTGAAATCTGACTTACCCTATAAAATTAATGAAAACCCCTTCTGAGCCTCTACTTACAAGTCATCTACAACTGACTTGCCTTTAAAGAACAATTACCCAGAATTTCCAGACTGTACCTATAATACATCAAGAATGGACTTCCATTCCCATAACTACCAGAAAACTGCAACGAGGAAGATGAACAGAGTAATTCAGATACCCGAAGGCCAGGAACACAGGATGCGCTCTAGTTGTTGCGAGAACGTACCTGTGACCAGTGGTCGAAGTGTACGAAAAGAAGTATTGGAACTATGTTCCCTAGTGGCCTGCACCGCTCCCCACAGACTCCATCACCGCGCCCCCTCCCATGCACAATAAAAACCCCAAAACACATGTGCCTGCTCTTTAAGGAAACGTCCTGTGCAGTGCAGTGAAAGTGCAAGTTTCTACTTCTTCCGGGACGGTTTCTTTTTAAAATAAAAGTATAGGAGCGGTAAAACTTAATTAAAAGAAGTAGAGGAGCACCGCTCCCTACCGCTCCCGCCCACTTTGACCACTGCCTGTGACCAGGAGATTTAAACAAGCGGAGCAGCTGACTGAAGCGAGCTGCTGGAGGGAGAAAGCTGCTTCTCTTGGCGTGAACATGAGAGATTGTGAGGCTGGAGAGAGGGCCATGGAGTGAACTGGCTCGCGAAGCAAAGAGAGAAAAGCTGACCGCGAGAAGAAACACACTGCGGAAGGCCAGAAGCCAATGGAGGACTCATGGGCATTGGCAGGTGTTTGGAGGCAGCCTTTGCCTTACCAGTGCCTGAAGACGTGAATCAGAAGATCCCAGCAGGGACCGCGGTTGAGGGAGAATCCAAGAAACGGATACAGCAACAGAGCAGAAAACACTGAACGACAGATACTGGCTTACCATGGGAGAAGGAGAATACCCCAGCCAGAGCCGGTGAGTCCATCCAAGGGAAGCAGGGACACTGAGGCGTATTGGCAGCCATGCCAAAATTGAATGAATATTACTGAAGCGTATGAGAAAGAGCGAGAAAGGATTTCTTTGAAAGGGAGAATGAAATAAAAAAACAAGACTTTAGGTTTGTGGGTGTATGCAATACACCTGTAAAAGAAGTCCTGCCAGGATAATATACCAGGCAGATAAAATATAAGGAAAAGCAAAAGCAAGAGACTATGCAGTTTGGAGGGGTGTCCATAGCCCACCCGAAAAAAGCCCTGGCATGTAAGTATACTAGGCAAATTAAAGGTGTAAGGAAGATAACTATATGTGAAAGCCTTGGCAGGAGAGTATACCAGGCAGTTGCATGTATGTACATAAAATAAAGCCCTGGTAGTTAAGTACACCAGGCAAAGATAAGTTGAACACTGTATAGGAAATACCTGACTCAGAAAGGTCCTGAGAAAGACACATCAGGATTAGCAAAAAGGCTTGTACTGAACCTGGGAAGAGGAGTGAAATCCTGGCAAGAAAGTACACCAAGTATCCTAACAAGACAAAGACAGAGAGCCAAGTTGTGTTGTATACCAGTTATGTTACCGATCAGGAGAAACCCAAGGAACTGACCTTGCTAAATAAGCAACAAAGGGAAGAGAACTTAAGGGGAAGGGAACCACCCTCTGGAACAAGGAACTCTATCCTGTTGAAAATGTTATGTTGGAATTAAGGATTTTCCTTTTTGAACATTTTGTGAACCACTCAGTTGATATTGATATTTTATTTATATTGCGCTCGTAAAGAAGTGTTTCAGAGCATTACAAGGCAAGGCAGGGGAACAAAGTAGAGACAAAAACAACAATCTTACTCAAGGCCAAAGACATTACCCTTTCCACTTTAGACTTTAGTTTGTTAGAATGTGAGGGCCAGAATAGTATTTTGGTCATGGGACAGTTTTGCTTTGGACATTCTGTCACTGACAGTCCCTTAGTTTTGGTTTTAGATAGGGAAACACCTCTAAGAGCAGGGACAGGGCGGCAGTTCCCCACCCGCACCCTTTTATTTTAATAAATGCCTTTGACCAAACCCATGACTCCCTTGTGTCTGAGTCTCATTTGTAGCTCCTCACAACTAGGACTGTTTTAAGGGGTCATTTGTATAACCTATCTCTGCAGCGGCCATCTGAGCCAGTTTTACTTCTACTCTGGCTAATTTATATATCAATGGTTTGAGACAAGCATATTTGGAGCACCATGAATCCATACACAAACAATATCAACCAGCGAATGAGGTGGCTAGGTTACATGTTTCTTACCTTGGCAAAAACTCAAGAACTTCTGCATTCATTTTGGCAATGGCTGAACATGCAATATAATTTCCTGCAATTCACTTTTGAGTTCAGAAAACGTATTTGTTCTGGGTCCATTCATTCAATGAGAAAATCCACACGTTAATTCACTTTTGCACTCTTTCAGTTACCACCTAAAAGCTTTCAGGGAAAAGCTATCATGTGGCAATGTCTTGCCTCCGTGACAGCTGAGTAGGAGAGACAGCCTGCCACACCAGAGCAGGGGTTCCAGGAGAGGGGCTATTTCAATAAGTCAGACGGCGAGAACACACTTATGACAGCCAATGGAAAACATAACAATTAAATAGCCTGTGTACTTAATGGCCAACATCCTGAAGCATAGTTTTATCAAACTTTGGCACATCCTGATCAAAGGATTCCAACAACTGCCTAAACAACGTTTTATGTTTAAACGCACTAGTAACGTGTGATAAGCTGGGCCACACTACAAACGAACTACCGGAGCTAGTCAGACCGACCTCTTGATGGGACATGAATGCCATTACAGGACATGCAACTTGAGGTCGCTGTAGTCTCTCCACCCTCACTTTCTGGTCATTCACAGTGGGTTTAGGTTCCTTCTACGGGAATAACACAGCTTTATCAACAGCAAGAGTGATAATGTCATCTAGGTTATTACATGCCATATTCACTACAGCACAACAACACAGTCCATCCATCAATCTGAAGGATTAATGAAAGTAGGTCCTGCGTGTTTAATACAAATACAGCTGCTCCGTTAATCAGCCAACTTTTGGCAGAAATAAACATGGAAGTAGTGATTTAAGCTAGCTAATGGTTTAAACGTTTCACATTCCTTACAAAGGGATCGATATTGGAGCAGCGCTGGGAATAGGGGATGAAAAGCCTGCTGTTTGTGTTTCATGAGGAAGCAGCATTTCACACATTGGCCAACCGTACACTCCGAAGTGGGTGTGCCCAGACATTATTGCGGGGACACTTAGGGAATAACCTATGATAAAGGCCCTCTTAACTGGCCCTATTTTATTGAGAGGCATATTTATTATCTTATAGCCACAAGTCTGAGATATGACACCGGGCTCGCGCACCACTTAACGTTTCTCCATATGGGGCTCACTTGCATTCTACAGGGGCCTCTCTGGACCTCAGTGGTCATCCTGAAGAAGGTGGAAAAATAGTGCAGGCAGCTGAAACATGGTGAAAGTGTTAGTTTGAGGGTGCCATTAAAAAAAAAGAGCCTGTGTGACAACTCAGAGTGTTACACGGCATGCTAGGGACATGGACATCGGGCAGCTGCCTAAATAAATTACAACAGGTGCATGCATGCATGTGTCCCATGTCATTTTTAACAGGCATTCTCTTTAACGTGTAGCTGCAAAACATTATGTTGTTTAAATTTGAAAATGACAGGTCAGAGGACTGAGAAAGAAAATTCTGGCATCCAACAAACCCGCCCCTTAGCCCCCTCCTCCCCAGGCGTTTTTTTTTTGTTTTGCGTTTTAGATCGCTGGCACAACACCAGGGGCCAGATTACAGAAACGTTGCACCAGTGCAAGTGCAAAGTTTGCACAGTATTTGCACTAGGGCAAAGTGTGCCCTATTTTTAATAACACTGGCACACATTAAAAAACATTGCACCTCGACAAGTGCAGTTTGGCATATTAAAAGCACCAGGGCTAAAATTGCCCTAGTGCTAAAAGATACATTTTTCATGCTTTTTTGCATCAGGTCAAAGTTTGTACTAGTGCTAATACCATTCCATATTAGCACAAGTGCAAACTTTTCCCTGGTGCAAAAACGTAGTGAAAATGCTTCTTTTTGCAGTAGGGCAATTTTTGCCCTGGTGCGTTTAATAGGCCAAAATGCCCTTGTCGAGGTGCAATGCTTTTGTAATGTGGCCCGGTGTTTTTAAAAATAGGGTAAAGTTTGCCCTAGTGCTAATACCATGCAAACTTTGCACCTGCACTGGTGCAAAGTTTCTGTAATCAGCTCCTTGACCTATAGAGCTAGGCGGCTCTTGGAGTGAGTGCTAACTTGTTCCCTGTCTATTGAAGCCCACAAAGGTAATGTTCGCATTCGCCATATGTCTATGTATCCATTCTTGTCTAACACCAATGCTGCTCTGTCCCGTTGCCCTTGATAGGTTTCATGGCTGCCAGAAATAATGCAGTGGACACAAAATACCGTGATTAATCCCCACGCACAAGTCTTCCTGCTCATACCGCTGACACGGATACACGAGTGAGGCGTCAGGGGAGACGTGCCACCGTCCAGGCGGAAGCGGGGCGTTAGCCTTGATACGCAGACGCAACAATGCTCACGCTCTCGCACCCGCAAGGGTGCCATGGCTTTGGAACAGTCTGTGCGCAGCAGCGTGCGCGTGCAAAACGACAACACTGAAACGTATTATTCACTCTGAGTCTCAGACCCCGCTCAATAAGAAAAAAAAAACCGGTTCCAAGAGTAATCTCTTTCGATTATCAGAAACATATTATGTAAGAACCAGTGTGAGATGATTCTCTAAATGAATAAGTGAGAAAAACCTGTAGAAGTTAACATGGTTACTTTGTGTTAGGTATAACATTTTTACTTAAACGCCCAGTCCTACAGTTCCTGGAGTACATAGCACTATAAACACGCAACAGGCATCAGTGCAATAATGTTAATTTTTTATGATTTTTTATTATTACTGGGCTTTAGTAATAAAACTATTCGCTCCAGTTTGAAAATACTTATCAAAGTTTGAATAATTGCGACCGCTCCCTTACGCGAACCCCACATAGGAACCGACACAAACGCTGCTTTGTTATTCTTTTCGTAAAAAAATTGCAATAGTTTAATGCCTTTTCAAATTTAAATGCAGCGCGAGTTTGTGAAAATACTTTAGAAAATTCTAACCTGGTTTTTGAAAGGGAAGGTGCTCCTGGAGAGGAGAGCTCTTTGAGAGGCAGGCGGCGTGTAAAGGCAAACCCGGGAGAGAGCATTCAAATAAAGGAGGCAACACTTTCCCCCCGGGCACCTGGCTGTAAAAAAAAAAGCAAGAGCAGCTCAGAAACATGCCAAACACATGATTTATATATTGGGCTCGCTGCATTTTAAAGCAGCACACAGCGGACGTATGCAATGGAAAATGGGGGTACACAAGCGGAAAATGGGGGTACACTAGCATGTATTTGCAACTTGCTCAATACGAACGGATATTTGTGAATAAGATGCCCCCTCTCTTATTAACATATAATGCCGATAAGCAACCAAGATTAGATACAGCCATCACCGGTCTGTGTGAGTAAAGGAGATATGAGTCGATATGGGAAACGGCAACTGTGTCGGTGCTGTGCGTTTCCTTGAGCATGCGTGTTTAAGATGTACTTATTTCACACCAAGGGCTTAAGCAGAGGTTCGCAAGAGAGGAGGCAGAGGAAACAGAGAGACTTGATCTATCTGCCCCCACCAAGCTTCTTAAAACATTGCCAGGGTACATTTAATAAGCAGCTGAAGACATTGCATATGTACCAATACCAATAGCTCTAATTTAATTAAGAGGTTGTATGGATATTTGCACACTGCATTTGGGCCTTCATATCCTGAATTCGCTTCCTTATTCCTAGAGGGATGCACTGTCAGTAGCGCAGCGCCCCCCCACCCCCACCCCTTTCCCCGCATTCCACTTGGTCCAGCCTTAGGCAGTGTCGGGGAAAGGTCAAAGCTGACACCTGGGTCCTGTTTGGAGGTTCCTCTTAATATGGCGGTGGCGGCTCTGAGCGAGCATGCGTGTGGAATGTCATTAACTAGTCTGAGCGGTGCCTCCTAGGCTGCATTGCGTTTCATGGCCACAGGCACCTTTAAATACACTCCTAAACTGAAAATCTCTGAATTATATTTCCCCATTTGGTTGACAATACCAATTTATGTTAAGGGTTGATGCAGCTAATGGAGGAGAGAGAAACCTCTGGGAAGATATGCATGGCATTTGAATCAGGCAGTGCTGTTACTCTAGGAGGATAGGTCCCGAAGAAAAGCACCTTCATCAGGGTTGGCTCTATGTGATAACGGGTCGAGAAAAGGACCTCTTTCTCTCCCCGCCGATTGCCACCTCCTCTTTCCCACTAACTTTCTGAGGGACACCCTTGTAACTCCCACCCACATTGCCAGCAGCTCCCTTCCCTCGTTATACTGGGGGCGCCTCTGCCTGTCACCCCTACACCTTCACTTCTCCACCCATACACTCCCAAATCCGTCTGCCCCTACCCAATCCTCCCTGTCCACTTAAGCACTCCTCCTCCACCACTGCCCACCCAGTTCTGCCTCTTTTGCTTCCCTGTTTTGCACAGTGGACGTTCACACACATTACATGTGTAAAGTCTGTTGTACGATTCTAGAGGCACACCGTTGGGTTCATTAAAGGCACTGTGAAGATTACACTCTATCAGATGTGAAGGAACAATAGGTAGGGGTGATCCCTGATTTATATTAATTAATGAATCTTTCATTATGTGCTAAAGACGGGAGGCCAGTCTCTAATCGCAGGACCGGGATTCGGACCTGCGCTGCTCTACGTTGTCTTGCATCCAAGACGGACACGTTGCGCCTGAGCGATTCTCCCAGCCAATATACAACAACTTAATCATATTAACTAGAGACATCCTAACAGTAGACTTAGGTGATAATAATGTAGCAGTCACCCCCACGTCGTGGGTGTACATAGACAGTAACAGCCCACCAGCCCAAGTCCAGGCAGGCACGAGTGAAGCAAGTGCCTCAGCAAAGGCTTAGTGTAATTACCAAACAAGTACACACCCCCAACAATTGGATGAGTGCTATTCGCACTGCAGAGCTCAGTCTAGGGTGCAAATATATATTCTTTCATGGGCGACGGGTTCTGTGTGTATTGCGCAAGCCCAACCGCCCATGAAAAATCAAAACAAGATGGCCACCGCCATAGTAAATAAAAAAGGGACAGAGTTCCTTTTCTATTTCTATGGTGGCGACTGAGGATGGGATGGAGTGCCGGAACTGGAGCAGAAAGTTCCAGTCCAGCAGATAATTAGCAAGCGTGAGAGGGGGTGTGAGAAGGGATGTCTTGGAGGTGAGGGCAAGAGTGAGGGCGTGGTTAACCAGTAGGAAGGGGCTCCTTGTTGCCTGCCCACGATGAAAATGGCGGCATCCAGAGAAGGTCTATGCGCACTATGCTGGGAAAATGTGGGCGGCACACTTTGTGTTTTTGCCCACGTTTCCAGGCACCAGATTGGCAGAGCGCCCTTCCCTGGGTGCAAATGCTAAATAATTAAGGCTGCAAAGTTCTTTATTAGGAAACCCAATAAAGTGACCCCTACAATCAGATAGCAAAAAGCAATTTCTACCTTCATGCCACCGTAGAGAATTTGTGGGATATATTTACTCACTCAGCTGTACTCCCTTCCATAACCAAGCTGCACTTCAACAGAAGCAGCAAACTGGCTGCGCTGGCTCCTGTGAGCACCACTGCCTCACACCAAAACTGCGTTTCAGCTACAAAAAAATGGCTGCACCATCTTGCCAAGCGCATATTGGGCAGGATAAAACAAGGCGGCACACTTAGAAAGCCTGCCAGTGTGTTCTTACATGTACAAAAGAAGGGGAGTGAAAAAGCAGTGCTGCTTTGCTGCAAGCCCAAAGTTCCCATTGAAAAAGGGAAATACTTATATGTAAAAATGTTGCCGCTCTGATGCTCTTTTGCCTCTGTTCCTCATCACAATACTTTTATTAATGAGACCTTGCCATGCTTATCCACATTCACATTATGCTTCAGCAGCCAAGAGCAGTATTCCTGAATGACAGGCTGTTGTTCAGATCTGAAGAAATCAAAAGAAGCTTTCCTTCAGCTACACGGGAAACGGTTTACTTTTTGGCTACAAAATGTCAAGGCTCAATGCATGAAGGAGGCCCTGGCTCTCTGGACCTATGTCAATTTCAGTGCATCTACATTTAAACAAAGTGCTGCATACCAGAAACTAAGTCTGGCTCCAAAACAATGTGGGAAGTTAGAGGGAAGAGAAAAATCAAATTTGCAAGGACAATGCCAGCAGTCACCACATGTTTAAAATGTACTTTTGCAAAGAAAGAAAAATACTTGTTTAAAAGTGTATGTTGGAAAGGCTCTGTCCTTATCTAGCATTGTGAAGGGGTTTGTTGCTGAGAAACATATATGGGATGTTTTATTCAACAGGTTTATTTTTGATTCAGGACAAAATAAAATAAAATAAAGGAATTAAACTGCATTGGCTGGATTTTTCAAGCTCCAGAACAGGTTTTTCCTGTTGGCAAAGCTAAGGCTTCCCTCAAAATGGAACCACAATAAACCTCCAGGACACTTGGCTGATAATAACTAGGTTGGAAAACTTTGACTGACCAAGACAGAGAAAGTTCACATACTCATCAGACTTTCGTCTGGGCTGAGGCCTCCTGCAATAGAAATTCTGGGACACGAGTATGTGGAAAAGAAAATCACACCTCCCCGTGACTTCTACAAGAAGCTTCAAAGAAAAGCTCCATGACAACCCTGGGCTAAGGGGGGTAGCCTGGAAAGGCATGACCATATTTGGAGGACAATGCTGACCATTTGGTTTAAACAGCTATTTTTTAAAGAACATTTTCATACTTTTATTTTTGCAACCGGACTTTGCAGGAATGTAAAAAGTTAACAGTTTTAATGTAATGTTGTAGTTTTTATTTTAAGATACTGTAGCTTTCACTACCACATTGGGAACAGAAATGGCAGAGAATTGGTTATTCTGAGGAAAGTGTACATGATGCCAATGTAAAATTCAATACTGACATGCCTGATGATAATCCATACACACGTGTAAAGTTATAGAATTTTAGGCCGAATATTTCACACTAAAAATGACCAAAAATCATTAAAAGGGCAAAACAATGTCTTACAAACTGGAGAGTTGGACTGGCATGTTCTGCATAAAATATGTAACCTGCTTATGTAATGTGCCATTCATGGCAAAACTGGATTTGAACTAAAGTAACTGGGGGAGGTTCTGGACATTGTAAAACTCATATCATAAATCTGACATCATGCTCTTGAAACCCAAGAAGCTGATAGGAAGGCCGTAACTATCACCCCTGATCAATCCAGTGGTTTAGAGGCGTGCTTAGCTAAACCTGCCCTACCGTATAATTCTATGATGTCACCATGCTCTATAAAAAGGGTCCCTGATAAGACTCTAGACACTCTTTCCTGAATTTCCTGCACCAGCGTTCTGATCTTCTACATTCATCTTTCCAGATTCCACTGCAAAGCCAACACATAGCTGATCCTATACCAGCAAGGCCAAAGCATTGCTGACCATCCCAGCAAGGCCTCAATCCAGAGATCCCACAAAAAAAACAATAACCAACGGGAAAAGCTGTGGTATTTTTTGGGGAAGCATCCTGAGACCAGCCTGGCTTTTTGCCCACTAACTGCATGCCCGCTGCAACCCTGTCATCCAGCTGCCCTTGTATCCAGTGACCAAACAGGCCCAGCTGTTGTTCTGCTAGGAGAGTCCGCCGCTACCTGGTGACCCGAGCCCTGGAGGCCAGAACCTGGTTGACTGTTCCTAATCCCAAATTTAAGAGTGGACTTTGAGTATCCCCCATCCCATAACACATAGTCTACCCCATCTTGACTTTTCTCTTTGTTCCACTCTCTAAGTAACCCTATCCATACCATTACAACTTGTATAGACTGTTCTAATTTTCTGTGCACCCTGTTCTTGTTTCCTTGTGTTAGCGCCATTCTTTCCTTCACCTTATCTTGTAACTCATTAGTAATATTTGGAGTAATTTAAATTAGTTCCCACATAGATCAGAACCCGGCGGGAAAAGGTTGAATTTGCGAATCAATCTTTGAACGAACCATTGCTTTCTTTAACAATATAGTCTAAATAATTTAGTTTAAGTAAAATTTGCCTTTCATCTTTAAAACCGATTTTCTCTTTTAACTGCTCTATTTTCCTAAAAACGAACCTCCTTCTACCTTCCAAATCTCTCTGAATTCAGCAGATGTAGTCCTCCTTTCACTTCTATATTGTCCCTGTGCTGTGCATTTCTCACTCTGCCCAAAAACCACATTCCAATTCAGTGATATTCACCAGTTTTTTAAAGAAACCGTTTTGGCATTTGAAACTGCAAACTAGAAAAAATGCAACTTTTCCATGTGTGAATTTGGCTGCACCAGGTTTTTCATTTCAATCTGTTTTGTGAACTGTATGCTTTTGTGATGCTTACCTTATGGTTGTTAATGATATGACATCCCTAATACTGTGATGAAACATATGTAGATCATTATTTAAACACACATATAATCAATTATTTGTCAAAATCCGAGTGTCATTTTAGGCCTTTGCAAATCTTATTTTGTGATAGAAGGTCAGATTTGTGTTTGCTGCCTCTTATCCCTGCCTACCTGCTGGTTCTTTCCATCCACTCGGAATTCGATTATTTGAGGTTTGAGGGAAATTGCAGGGGAAAACCTTAACTTGGGTGCTATCTATCTTAATTCAAAAAGTGCTCCTATTCAATTGTGCTTTGAATATGTTCTATTAGAAGGTTAACCAAGTGCATTGCTTCCATTTCTATTGTAATTATCACCCCCCCATTGGTGATTACTGCCCAATATTAAAATGTGTGTGATTTTTGTGAATTTTAAAAAAATAAATAAATGTTCTATTTTCACCAACTGGCCTGGTTCACGGTCCATTGTGACCTGGGGGATTTGTAAAGGGGGGTGTGAGACGGGACAGGTACCGGCTCAATTTGAATTAGTTGAAATTTGTTGAAATGAAAGAAAAAGCATTCCTATTGAGCACCACATCCCAGGCTAAGACTGTCATGATCTCTGCTTCCAAAAGGTCAGGGTTTTCCCAACTCCCTTGGAAGCAGATCCATAACCCAGGTTCCGAGTGCCAACCAGTCCCAATTGGGACCTTTTGGACCCAGTCCTGGCGCCAGTGGCACCAGGCTCATAAATATGCCCAGTCCCAGCGCTGGAAGCGCCGGGCTCATAATGCTTGGGTGGACTTACCTGCAGCAGACCATGCTGCTTACTTGCCTGCCAGTTGAGCCTCTGATCCTCTTCTGTTTGGAACTACTTTTCCTGTTGGGTGGGGCAGGAGCCACTCCCTAGATTCAGAACACTGGAACTCTTCTGGAAAGCAGGAACTCTTTTCTTACCTAGGCGTGGCTGTGGAAGGAGACACCTAAGCACTACAGGAGGCTATTTAAACCACACCCGATGGATGAATCTTGCTTTGCGTTATTCTGCATCCTCAGCAGCAGAATGCTCATCGTGTCTTCTGCATCTGATCCTGGGCCTAAGGAAAAAGGCTTACCATCCTGAATCCAGTCTTCAGCAACACCTATAAAGACAAGAAAGAACAGGTTAGCATTACGGTCTTCAGTGACAGCTCTTCACTTACCTGGTCCATCGGCTGTCACCAACGCCTCGCGCTGCATTCCGGCATCTGAAAGACAAAGGCTTACCTACTCTTCATGCGCTCCGGAGGTCTTCACACTGCATTCCGGCATCTGAAAGACAAAAGCTTACCAACTCTTCGCACGCTCCGGAGGCCTTCGGCGCTGCATCCCGCATCTGAAAGACAAAACAAGGTGCGTTTAAAGACATTGGGGAACTTTAATACTCACGTGCCATTACTCCTTTCCACATCTAACCCAGTGGGCATTCCGGCACCCTGCAGCCGCTCCGAACTTGTACCTGCAAAATAAAAAGACAGTTAGAGCGCATCGTGAAGCAGGCAACAAGCGCTTACTTACGTGCTTCCAGGCGCTTCTATTCATCACACGGGCTCCATCTTCAACTCACTTCAGCCCGTCATCCGCCATCGCCGGAACCCTGCAAAACAAGAGACATCATTACTAAAGACTTTAAAGACATTAGAATTACACGAAACTTACCGTTCGTGCAGTAAACGACGGACAGCAGTCCTCTGAAGTCAAGAGGCCTGCTCCTCTTATCCAGTGAAGAAACTGGTTACAGCACCCTGCCTCGAGGCAGATGGATAGCACGGCGTTCACTTACCTAAGACATCTTACCCTCCGAGCCAGAAATACAGTGCACAGAGGTCCAGCCCAAAGAGCCAGCCGTGTGCTACACATCACCTTTGAAGATACGGTATACGCCCAGTCAAGACCGGCGCCTCTACGGGAATCAGGTGAGCGTTACAGAACGCAAAGCCTACCACAAAACTCCCGTCCAGGCGCTATGGAAACCTCGGATACCGACCAGCTAGCCCAGTTACTTGGGGAACTAAGGGCAGAAGTGCATGCAGCCCGTCAGGAAACGAACGCTCTAAGAAGGGAACTGATTATTTCCAAGGAGCGAACAGATGATCTCGCTAGACAACTAATAATAATAATAATAATAATATGCTACAATTGATGCAATTGAAGCAATAACTGCTACAGTCACAAGCCGGACAGACCCCGTTACCCGCATCTGGGGGAAATCTTCCTTCTACATCCTCTATGAATCCAGTGCAGATCAACCTACCTGGGAATGTACCTCTGGCTCCGCCCAAACGATTTTCTGGTGACCCAAAGAGGTTTGCAGTATTTATCAATCAGTGCCGGTTGCATTTCTTATGCCCTCCAGCAGCCTTTCCAACTGATCAAGCTAAAGTAGCTTTCGTGCTTTCGTACCTTAGTGGCAATGCAGCAGACTGGTCGATCTCTCTAGTAAATCAAGATGATCCGGTCCTCCATGATTTTCAAGCTTTTCAGCTCAGTATGGGAAAACTGTTCGCAAGACATTCACAGGGGCAGGCCTTGGACAATGAGCTTCTTTCATTGCGACAAGGTAATCAAGACCTTTTGGCTTATATTGCGTCTTTCAACAGACTGATAGTGGAAACTCAATGGCCTGAGGACAAAAGGATTACGCTGTTTTATAGAGGTCTACGTGGAGAGCTCAAAGATGTGTTAGCCCAAGTAGTGAATCCCCCACAAGATTGTTCGGACTATATAGACTTAGTCGTTCAAATAGATCACAGACTGCAGAACAGGAAGGCCGATCGTTCCAAGTTTGATGCTCGAGTATTTTCCAAACCGCCAACTCCTTCCAAAGGAGTAGACTCCGGGGAACCCATGCAAATAGGGGGTCTGAAAGGTCCTCTAACACAAAAGGAGCGGGAAAGGAGAAAACAGTTGCAATTATGCCTCTATTGCGGAAACTCAGGGCACTTTCTTCGAGACTGTCCGGTGAAACCTGCCAAGAAGGCAGTAGGAGCTGCAGTTACCAAAGTTACAAACTCTGAGCAGGGAAACGACCTCGCCCGACAAGAACAGAGGTCCTCTTGCCGAGCGTGAAAACCAGTTCTGTGACCTCGCATTTCGTGATACCTATGGTCCTCATTAGCCCTGATAATCCGGATCGATTACATGCAATTGAAGCTTACGTCGACAGCGGTGCCATCGGCAATTATGTGGATCATGAAATGGTTTTGAGGATGAATCTAACTCTTTGTCCCAAGGCTGTAAAGGACGTCATTACTACGGTGGATGGTACGGAGATAGCCTCCGGGCCAGTAACGCATACCACTCAAGAAGTGACGCTAGTAAGTCAAGATGGACACCATGAGAAGATCGTGTTCGATGTGATCAAGGCCCCTCAGTTTCAGATTATTCTAGGAATACCTTGGTTAGAGAAACACAATCCTCTGATCGATTGGTGAGCAAGAACGGTCCAGTTTCCAGAATGTGTCTCTACTTGTCACCCTCCACCTGGTGTTGCACTGGCAGCAATTTCTTCAGAGACTCCCCAGTTACCTCCCGAATACCTAGAATACCAAGATGTTTTCCGGAAGGATCAGGCTAACTCTCTACCTCCTCATAGGTCTTATGACTGCCAGATAGACCTGATACCTGGATCTACTCCTCCTTGTAGTAGAATTTATGCCCTCACCGAGCCTGAGAACCTTCACCTTCGACAATACCTGGATCAATACCTGGCAAATGGGTTTATTCGTCCTTCCAAGTCCCCTGCTTCTTCAGCTTTGTTCTTCGTTCCAAAAAAGGAAGGAGACCTTAGAACTTGTATAGATTATCGCTCCCTGAACCAGATCACCGTTAAGAATAGATATCCGTTACCTTTGATCCCTGAACTCCTGGAGCAAGTCAGAAAAGCATGCATATATACAAAGCTGGATCTTAGAGGAGCTTACCACTTGGTACGAGTAAAAGAGGGCGATGAATGGAAGACGGCCTTCCGCACCAAGTATGGGCTATTTGAATATCAGGTCATGCCCTTCACACTTTGCAATGCCCCGGCCGCCTTTCAATATTTTATGAACGATGTCCTCAGAGAGCTCATAGATGTGTGTGTTGTTATTTACATTGACGACATCCTCGTTTATTCTTCATCGGAATCTGAACATCGGAAACACGCGAAAATGGTCCTCGAAAGATTGCGTCAACACAAACTTTTCGCTAAGTTGGAAAAATGTGTTTTCAACGTGACTGAAGTTGAATTCTTGGGATTCATATTATCACCTGGCGGAGTGCGTATGGATTCAAAGAAGGTCGATGCAGTTCTCAAATGGCTATCACCATCCTCCGTAAAAGGTGTGCAAAGCATGTTAGGCTTCGCCAACTTTTACCGCAGGTTTATCCCCGAATTCTCTCGAATAGTCCAGCCCATCACTGCCTTGTTAAAGAAAAACAAACGTTTTGAATGGTCTACCGAGGCGGAACAAGCTTTCCAGGATTTGAAGACTAAATTTATCTCTGCACCAATCTTAAAACACCCTCGCCCCGAACTCCCCTACATCGTGGAAACTGATGCTTCGAGCCTTGCCATGGGGGCAGTTCTATCACAAAAGGACCCGGTAACCAATCAGTTGCATCCCGTGGCATTTTGGTCCCGCAAATTCTCGCCTCCTGAAATCAATTACACGATTACTGACAAGGAACTTCTGGCTATCAAGTCTGCCTTTAAGGCTTGGCGGCATTATCTGCTGGGGGCCCGACACACCGTTACTGTGATTACGGATCACCGAAACCTGCAATATTTGAAAACCGCAAAAGCCCAATCCTCTAGACAACTCCGTTGGGCATTATTCTTTGCCGAGTTTGACTTCATAATTACCTATCGACCTGGTACAAAAAACGGTAAAGCCGATGCCCTTTCTCGGATGGGAGTGGAAGAACACTTGATCAACCCTAAACCTGTACCAATCATTCCCGAACAAAGAATTCTGGGTGTAATCGCCACAGAATCCATAGAGGAAGTTAAGGATAAAGCCAGGCAACTTGTAACTCCAGCAGACATACAGAATTGGCATCTGCAGGGAAAGGACTTTGCAGTAAAGGACAACTTATTGTATTTCCAAGAACGATTATACCTACCCAGCACAGATTTACAGAAAAAAGTAATCTCTTGTTATCACGATTCTTTAATGGAAGGACATCCCGGTATGGCCAAGACCTCAGAAAAGATCAAGCGCTACTTCTGGTGGCCGTCTTGGAAAAAAGATATCAGAGACTTTATAATGTCCTGTGGAGTATGCGCCCAAAACAAGAGTCAAAAGGAAAGACCAGCAGGCCTCTTACGCCCTATTGACATCCCACCTCGCCCTTGGCATACGCTTTCTATGGACTTCATCACCGATCTACCTCCATGCTCCGGATACAATACGATTCTAGTAATCGTGGACTTATTCTCCAAGATGGCGCATTTCATTCCGCTCAAAGGCTTGCCAACAGCAGCAATTCTGGCCCGAGAATTTCTCGAAAACATCGTCCGACTGCACGGTTTTCCTTCGGTTCTAATTTCGGATCGAGGTAGTCAATTTATTTCTCATTTTTGGCGAAGTTGCTGTCGGTCGGCTCAAATTGATGTGAGACTATCGACCAGTCACCACCCTCAGACCGACGGACAAACCGAGAGGACCAATCAAACTCTGGAACAGTATTTACGCTGCATGCTGCAACAAACTGAAAAAACTTGGAAAGACATCCTTTGGATAGCCGAATATGCCTACAATAACTCTGTCCATTCGGGAACTGGGAAAACCCCGTTTTTTCTTTTGTACGGCAGTCACCCTCGAACCTCTGAGTTGGATCCCCTCCAAGATCTTGAAACACCAGCAGTAGACTACCTGCATTCTACAATCACCCAAGCCTTTAAGGAAGCTGTTTCTCACCTTCAAAGGGCTAAAGAACAATACAAGAAAGGAGCAGATCAACATCGGAAGGAAGCCCCTCAATATCAAGTAGGGGATCAAGTCTGGTTATCCACCAAATATCTACCTCTAAAAGGGCCACGCACATTCAACCCAAGATACCTTGGTCCCTATTCCATCACTACCATAGTAAACCCAGTAGCGGTCAAGTTGGACTTGCCCCCGCACATGAAGATACATCCGGTCTTCCACGTCTCTCTATTAAAACCCGTGCAACCTCAAACCCGACTAACCAAATCTCCAAAACCTATCCTAGTTGATGGAGAACTCGAGTTTGAAGTCAAAAGCATTCTGGACTCCAAGATCTCCAAATCTAAACTATTTTACCTAATTGACTGGAAAGGCTACGGCCCCCAAGAGAGATCCTGGGAACCTGCTGAATATGTCCACGCTCCTCCCCTAATCAAAAGATTTCAGCGAACATTTCCTGACAAGCCAAAACCCCCGGAGAAGCCCGGTTTGGGAGGGGCCTTGAGGGGGGGTACTGTCATGATCTCTGCTTCCAAAAGGTCAGGGTTTTCCCAACTCCCTTGGAAGCAGATCCATAACCCAGGTTCCGAGTGCCAACCAGTCCCAATTGGGACCTTTTGGACCCAGTCCTGGCGCTAGTGGCACCAGGCTCATAAATATGCCCAGTCCCAGCGCTGGAAGCGCCGGGCTCATAATGCTTGGGTGGACTTACCTGCAGCAGACCATGCTGCTTACTTGCCTGCCAGTTGAGCCTCTGATCCTCTTCTGTTTGGAACTACTTTTCCTGTTGGGTGGGGCAGGAGCCACTCCCTATATTCAGAACACTGGAACTCTTCTGGAAAGCAGGAACTCTTTTCTTACCTAGGCGTGGCTGTGGAAGGAGACACCTAAGCACTACAGGAGGCTATTTAAACCACACCCGATGGATGAATCTTGCTTTGCGTTATTCTGCATCCTCAGCAGCAGAACGCTCATCATGTCTTCTGCATCTGATCCTGGGCCTAAGGAAAAAGGCTTACCATCCTGAATCCAGTCTTCAGCAACACCTATAAAGACAAGAAAGAACAGGTTAGCATTACGGTCTTCAGTGACAGCTCTTCACTTACCTGGTCCATCGGCTGTCACCAACGCCTCGCGCTGCATTCCGGCATCTGAAAGACAAAGGCTTACCTACTCTTCGTGTGCTCCGGAGGTCTTCACACTGCATTCCGGCATCTGAAAGACAAAAGCTTACCAACTCTTCGCACGCTCCGGAGGCCTTCGGCGCTGCATCCCGCATCTGAAAGACAAAACAAGGTGCGTTTAAAGACATTGGGGAACTTTAATACTCACGTGCCATTACTCCTTTCCACATCTAACCCAGTGGGCATTCCGGCACCCTGCAGCCGCTCCGAACTTGTACCTGCAAAATAAAAAGACAGTTAGAGCGCATCGTGAAGCAGGCAACAAGCGCTTACTTACGTGCT
Source organism: Ambystoma mexicanum (assembly GCF_040938575.1). NCBI lineage: Eukaryota > Metazoa > Chordata > Amphibia > Caudata > Ambystomatidae > Ambystoma > Ambystoma mexicanum. The sequence continues at coordinate 666,952,565 of NC_090936.1, forward strand.
TCCAGGCGCTTCTATTCATCACACGGGCTCCATCTTCAACTCACTTCAGCCCGTCATCCGCCATCGCCGGAACCCTGCAAAACAAGAGACATCATTACTAAAGACTTTAAAGACATTAGAATTACACGAAACTTACCGTTCGTGCAGTAAACGACGGACAGCAGTCCTCTGAAGTCAAGAGGCCTGCTCCTCTTATCCAGTGAAGAAACTGGTTACAGCACCCTGCCTCGAGGCAGATGGATAGCACGGCGTTCACTTACCTAAGACATCTTACCCTTCGAGCCAGACATACAGTGCACAGAGGTCCAGCCCAAAGAGCCAGCCGTGTGTTACACATCACCTTTGAAGATACAGTATACGCCCAGTCAAGACCGGCGCCTCTACGGGAATCAGGTGAGCGTTACAAAGACCAAGTGTCCTGGTGCAGTGTGTGATGCCCGATTGGACTCCTTAACAAATTGGGGGCTTGAGTCGGGGATTGAGTTTGTTTAGTCACTCGTGACAGCCTAACACAGCAGACTAACCTTCAAAGTAGGAATACTTTGTGTGGCTGGAACACTTTGTTATGCTGTAGAAGTGCCCCCCAAAACAAAAATCCTGAGTGCCAGGCCTGTGTATAAAATGAAAGTTAAATCAACCCTAAAAATAGGCAAAAAGCAATAGAATACAGATTACCCTTCTATAAATAAACAAAGAAAGAACACTTTCCAAAATGACCACTGTAGAAATCAATATAGCTAGGGAGCACCTTCTGTACACATTATTTGTCAGGGGGGAATGCCCAGAACAAGATGAAAAAGTCTGGCTAGAAGAAATGGCGCAACAGGTCACCGCCATAGACATGGATACATGGCAGGACGGTGGCCTATTACACCAAGCATTGAGCGAGTTATACATGACTCCGAAAATTAAAGAGGAGCAGATTAAAATTGTCGGAATTGCGGCCTATATGTATCTTCATATGGGAGTGATGCGGGAAAAGCATGAGGAAAATACACCTCTTGCCCAAAATCAATCCGAACTTTTATCTCAGATACAGACTGAACTAAAATAAGCGGAACGAAAATTGCAAAAGAGCCAAGAGTTTGAGGTAGAATCTGGAAGTTATATTCAAAAGCTAAAAGAGGACTTGGTTCTCCAACAGCAGAATAATGTATACCAAGAGACCCAATTAGATGCATTGTGTTATAGTGTATGTCTGCCTTGTGTGTGTGTGACATCACTGCTCTCTCAATGTGGTGATGTCGGTGTGGAGTGCTGTGATGTCAGGATGGAATTGTCAGTGTTGGTTGTTATCTGAACTGTGTTACAAGTGGGACAGTTAGAGCTGGCAATGAGGGACGTGCCGGTGTCCTGTGAACTATCTTAACTAATAATCCCATTATAACTTAACTGCTGGTGCAGGTGTATGTTATACGGTGTCACATCGTTTCACTGGCAACGAGGATGGGATCCTGTTGAGGAGGGGACAGTGAAGAGTTAGGAACATCGCCCTCCATCGAGTTCACATCCCACATTGGGGGTGCCAGCGAGTTTTAGCCCCAGTTGTCTGATCTGGGTGCTGAGGGTGCCTTCAGCAGGCCGGGTGGTGCTGAAGGAACTAATATCCATTTTGGTGCTATGTTGGAGTTGTGGTCACACAGCTGTGAGTCTGGAGTGGGAGGCGATCTAGTACAGTGTCTCGGGTTTGCGCTGAGCCTGGTGCCGGATTGTCTAGGACCGGTGTGTGTGAGCAGGCAGCGCAGAAGGTGACGAGGAGGGGACCTGTGGCCGAGAAGTGCTAGCAGAGGCAGAAGAACATTCAACCATTCGCGGCACTCAGGCTCGTGCTGCGGAGGAGGAGAGCTGTGAGTTTGCCCGAGATCGTACTTGGAGGCCGGTTGGTCCAGTCACCGGGAGCTCTTTGCAGGCAGCGCAGGTGAAGCGGACTGCTGCCATGTTGAAGGTTCCAGCGGTCCTGGTGAGAGGTGCCTGTGACTATGGAGAGCACCAGAGTAACGGTTGTCAGGTGTTATGGACACCGAACTGCTCGCCTAAAGGAAGGGTGCCAGATATGTGTATTGTGTGGCGCCTTGGGCAAAATGATGACTTTGAGGGGTCATCACGACGCGTTCCAGCGTGAGCAGCTGGAACGTAGAAGAGGATTAGGATGCGCTGCATGTACAGCGCGCGTTTATGGAATGTTTGTGGCAGTAATGTTCTGGATGGTGTGCAACGTTGCGTCGAGGTCCAGGACGTGGTGGATCGTTAATGGAGTTTCAGAGAGTGCGACACCAGAACATGTGACATGCATCGTATTAAGGACAGCCTGTCTCATCAGAGTGGCGGGTGTGCGTTCTGCCCTGGATTTTGTCAGGAGTTGCTTTGCGTCCAGGGTCAATAGCCTAGTGAGGGTCCATATCAGGAGGACGAGAACAACATGTTTCTGTTAAGGACAATAGTAAGCTAATGATGTCAGGCCGGTGTGTGTGTTGTCTTGTCTTTGTGTTGTGGCCTTTTGTGCGTTGGGACTGGTGAGAGTGTGTATCTATATGATGTTATGGGCCAGTATGGGTGAATGTGTTTTTGTTGTGGCCTGGATGTTAATTCAACAAAATGTTATTTTAAAGTGGATACGTGCTTTAAAACTGTTGTGTTTTGCTATGTAACCTGTTTTTCTTGCTGGTGGGCTGGAACTACGGGTGTTTGGACTCGTGGGTTGCAGGTTCTATTTATGATGTGTTGTTTTAGCATGATTAATTTTGCAGGTGGGGCCGAATTGGTCTTTCCGACCGGACTCGCGGGTTGGTTGAACTCATGGGTTGCTGGTTCATTTCTTTATTTGTTGCCCTCATATTAGGATTCCTTTTGTTGTTGAAGGAAAATAATTTTCCTTCATGGAGAACTGGATTATTTCATCGTCCAGTGAGACTGCACCTCTGATTATCATTGCGATTTGGTGCAATTGCATATTAATGCCAAAGTTTAGTAACATGCCATTTGTTGTCATTTGTCTCGTGCGTGGCATGTATTATGAGTGGTGTGTGTGAGGAAGCGCGTTGGATGATAACCATTAAGGTTCGGGTGTGGTGTTGGCCTTACATGATTAGAGGTCCCACATCATATCGTGGTGGTATTGCAGTTGGTGCAGTCTGGCAGGGGCTTGGGGCTCTGAAGTGGTGTGTAGTAATTTGGGTTGCAGTTGGGTACTGTAGTGAAATTTGTAGGTGTGTTGTTAGTGCTGGTTGTGGAAGCTTGGTTAGTGCCAGGAGTCCCATTTCCTTATTTGTTGCTCCCTTGTGGGAAGTTCTTGGGGAGAGGTGGTCCCTTTGGTTGTGTTGTGATTTTGAAGTTTGGGCCGGGACTTGGGGTCTCAAGGTGTGTTTACTGCGGTTGTGCAGTTGGCAGGGACCTGGGGTATTTAGGGGTGTTGTGTTCTGTGACGCTTGTTTGTCACTGTTGTGGTTGACCATATTTTCAGTTGAGTGTTCAATGTGAGAGCTGTTGTGGACTGATGTTAGGGTGTGTGCTTGTTGTTGCTCTGTTGAGCTGGGATAGTGCCCGGGTGTGGCAGCCCTGGTGCCCTGGGGTGCAGACCAGGGTGGAAGGATGTTAGTGCACGGTTGGGTTTGGTGATTAGTGTAATGTAGCTTTGTGGAACGCTGGGGCGTGGCAGGCTCTAGGTTTCAAGGGGCAGCTTGAAACAGGTGGTTGTGCGTAGTTTGCTGTTTTTAGTCCTCGTGGTGTTTTCCAGTCCAGGTTTAAGGGTTAGCCCTTATTCTATTTTGGTGGGTTCCTCGCGTTGGTTGTCATTGTTGGGAATGGAGTGGAGTGGAATTTAGTGTTTGGAGTGGAATTTAGTGCTTTGCACGGTTGGATATATTCCATGGGGTTTATTATTGTATATAACCTGCTCTTAGTGTGCTATGGGGTGTTGTAGGGCAGTCTAGGCCCGACAGTCTAGGTTAGGAGGACATTGGTGTTTGTTTGGAGTGTGAGTGATGCTCTAGGTGGACAGTTTCTCTTAGCTTAGGGGTGTGTCCATCTGGTTTCTGTTGTTGTTGGTGCAAGTACGTGATGGCCACAAGTATTTGTATAGTTTAGGTTTTCAGGAGTGTAAGGAGGGAGACATGTGGTAAGGTCATTTTGGTTTTCAAGAGAGAAAGGAGGGAGAAGTGTTATAGTGTATGTCTGGCTTGTGTGTGTGTGACATCACTGCTCACTCAATGTGGTGATGTCAGGATGGAATTGTCAGTGTTGGTTGTTATCTGAACTGTGTTCCAAGTGGGACAGTTGGAGAGTGAAGCTGGCAATGAGGGACGTGCCGGTGCCCTGTGAACTATCTTAACTAATAAACCCATTATAACTTACCTACTGGTCCAGGTGTATGTTGTACGGTGCCACATAGTTTCACATTGAAAGAGGAGTATAGGGAAAAGGTTTAGTCTCTGCAAGAGAGTCAACAGAAGTTAAATCAACAAATCAAATATAATAGAGTATGCGCAGAGCAGATAGTTACTCTACAAGATCAGATGAAAAAATTGGAAGAGGAAAATAATAAATTATGAGAGACCTCCACTCTCAAGCAGAATTTGATCAAGAGCAGCAGAAATTAGGCGCCATAACACAACAAAGGGATGACCTGGCGGTACAAAGGGGCACTCTGTATCAGGAGAAAGAGGCCCTCCACCAGGAAATGTGTAATTTAAAAAACAATCTGGCGAAAGGGAGTCAGACCTTCATGGACTGACTGGCCTAAAGGAAGAATATGATAAATTAATGGGACATAGGAGACAAATGGAACACAAGATAGAGCAGGCCATAGAGGCCCAAATGTGAAGAAAAGGGAGGCTCACCTCCTACAACAAAAATTGGCTCAGGGTGTCCAAACTATACAGGCAGCACAAAGAGATAATGAGGCCCTCTGTGAGGAGAATGATGGACTCCACAAACTCAAGAGCGGGTCATAGAGGCCAGTAAAACCCTAATAGAGCAAAATGCTCAGATCTTTGCATATTATCAAGAGATAGGAGCTGAGAAGGAAAAACTAGCAAGGTTGGAGAAAGAATATTCTAGATCTAAAACAAACTGGAGGGACCCCAAACAGGTGGAGAGGGACAGGGCCATCCCTGATCATAGTATGATGACCTCTGTGCTAATGGACTGAAACCCATTTAATACATTGAACACTGCTGACTTCCTGTCTACTGGTTCACATGGACCAGAAACAATGAGGCCGGCGGAATTAAATAGGTTTAGTATGATGGATCTGACGGGTCAGTTCCCCACCGGAAATTGATGGACAGGCGTCCCAGCATAGATATCAAAACATTAAAGCTGATGTCTCTGACAAGAAAGTCTCCTATGAGGGGAAAGCCAGGGGATTAGATCTACAGAAATATTACCTTCCAAGGGACCAGTTGGTTCAATTTGTAGAAAAATCGAATGAAATAAGGGCCAAAAAGAGCATTTTGACGACCTCCAACCAATCAGGGCAGTGTGGGGATCCTCCGCCAACCCCGGAAGCAGGGAGGAGTCAGAAACTAGGCCCCACCATTCTGCAAGCCCCTCCCAAGCTCAAAGAATCAGGGACGCCTAGAAGATTAGGTGGGATCCTCCAACAGTAGCGCCTCTGAGGCCGAGTGGACTCGTGTGACTAAGCCAAAGAAGGCAAATAAACTAAAGAGAGTTATGGCAAAAGACCCCATTAAGACTGAACACTCAGTGATTTTGTAAAAAACCCAAAAACAGGGGGGGGGGTTTAATTAATGTCACAGTAAATTCACCATACCGATTTGAAGTGAAAAAGCCAAAATGACTGTCTACAAAAAAACATGAGAACAGTAAACAATGATAGTCCATTTATACAATTCGTGGCTGACGAGTTTCGGGATATTCATCCCTTCTTCTTGAGCCTATTGGGTTTGGACTGCAAAACCTAAACAAACATGAAAAACAACATTTAAAAAAACATAATATTCGCATGTAAAGTGCCAAACATAGTGGTCCTTATTGAACCCACATCGAATTCACATATATAGGTATATCCTAACTGGAGTAGTTCAAATGTAACTATCTGAGGTATTCATAAACGTTACTCCCCAATAAGGGGTACCCACTGTGGCCAGTGCACCAGGAACAAATCCATGTTCTACATCAGAAAATAATCAAAGGGATAAAGGTGATTACCCATCTGTGAGGAACATCTCCAAGGAGTGTGTGCCAAAGAAGTAGAGTTGCGGCATACCTTAAGTATAGTGGAGGTGAGGCGTAAGAAAACCCTCAAAGTTTGGTGAATTCGTGTTTCTCAGTTCTACCCACCAGCTGGTGGAGAAAACCCTTGTCTCAGGCGTGCAAGATGCCTATACATGAGACATAAATAAAACGGTTCTAAGAGTTTGGATATTCATTACACATGTAATTGGTCAAAGAAAATTATTATATTGAAAGTTTGTTCACAGAATACGCTAACAACAAAGAAATGAAGGGACAACAGTCCCTTATGAATAGAGATGAGTAGAGATGAATTAGGTCCATAAGTACATAACGGGTGTGAAAAAACAATGGAACCATATGTAGAGCTCTCGCTTACCTTACAATCTGCAAGTTAAAACGGGAGTTACACGTGCGGATGGGTGTCCAGTCAACTGGTCGACTGCAATTTGGTCGATTGCAATTTGGTCGACACCATTTGGTCGAATGCCAAATGGTCGAATTTTTTTTTTTTTAATATATATGTGTTTTGTGGGTTTTCGTGTGGGGAAAAAAAATAAAAAAGAAAAAAAAGGGGGTTACTCCATTGGGGGCGTCTCCATGGTTACACCAGTGCACTTTATAGTCTTTATAACATATAACATGTCCTGTATTTAGGTTTCTTTAATATATACTAGGGCTCCCACTTGGGAGGTTTCCCGCTGTGGCCATAGTACTCAGCACGTATATTCATTTAACCTATATTATCCGTAAAATAATTTTTCTGGGGTCCTTTGACAACTAATATAATTAGAATTCTCTATGAGACTCATCACTAACATACTATTCAATCTTATAAGGTGGATTATTGCTTGTTGTCATCCAACAGCAGGCGCTTTTCTGTTGTGCAATACACTTTCCACAATGGCGCTCATTTTAACACCAGCAATTCAGCTCTGGTGCACATGAAGATCTCACTTAGTCCTTTTTTTATCTTCCCCACACACACACTCGGTTCTGGATGGGCTGGTGTCTGTGTAGAGCGTTGCCAGGGAGACGCTGAGACCCTCCACAGTCCACACTAGCATCTCATCCCCCCGATCGGGAGGCGCCCGTTTTTTAGCTACACTTAGCAACAGAAGCGGCTTTTGCCTTCACACGCGATCGTATAGCTTCATTGAAACTACTTGGCAGAGGTAAACACAACAGGATATCAATGGCGCCTTACCTATTTCAAACCACGTTCTATTAGATCCCCTCTTTCCACTGGGGAGCATTCTGAATTTTTTGCTTCTTTCATGTTTACAGCCGAGCACTTTAGACTCTGGTTCCCGAGGACATTTTGGGACATCTGAATATTTCCGGGCAAGCAGTGCATCCGCACGTGTAACTCCCGTTTTAACTTGCAGATTGTAAGGTAAGCGAGAGCTCTACATATGCTTCCATTGTTTTTTCACGCCCGTTATGTACTTATGGACCTAATTCATCTCTACTCATCTCTATTCATAAGGGACTGTTGTCCCTTCATTTCTTTGTTGTTAGCGTATTCTGTGAACAAACTTTCAATATAATAATTTTTTTTGACCAATTACATGTGTAATGAATATCCAAACTCTTAGAACCGTTTTATTTATGTCTCATGTATAGGCATCTTGCACGCCTGAGACGAGGGTTTTCTCCACCAGCTGGTGGGTAGAACTGAGAAACACGAATTCACCAAACTTTGAGGGTTTTCTTACGCCTCACCTCCACTATACTTAAGGTATGCCGCAACTCTACTTCTTTGGCACACACTCCTTGGAGATGTTTCTCACAGATGGGTAATCACCTTTATCCCTTTGATTATTTTCTGATGTAGAACATGGATTTGTTCCTGGTGCACTGGCCACAGTGGGTACCCCTTATTGGGGAGTAACGTTTATGAATACCTCAGATAGTTACATTTGAACTACTCCAGTTAGGATATACCTATATATGTGAATTCGATGTGGGTTCAATAAGGACCACTATGTTTGGCACTTTACATGCGAATATTATGTTTTTTTAAATGTTGTTTTTCATGTCTGTTTAGGTTTTGCAGTCCAAACCCAATAGGCTCAAGAAGAAGGGATGAATATCCCGAAACGCGTCAGCCACGAATTGTATAAATGGACTATCATTGTTTACTGTTCTCATGTTTTTTTGTAGACAGTCATTTTGGCTTTTTCACTTCAAATCTGTATAATTGAATTTACTGTGACATTAATTAAACCCCCCCCTCTGTTTTTGGGTTTTTTACAAAATCACTGAGTGTTCAGTCTTACTACTAATTTGATCAGAACATTATTAATTAACTACAACAAATGCATTTAAAATTGCTGAACCATCAATCGATGGACTTATGATAGAGTGCAGGGGACGGGAGGGTTCCTAACTTTGGATCCTCGACTTTTGTTTCTACTTATACTGTTATTGTGATCCTGTGCCAGGTTCACGTTTCCTCCCCCGCACCTCAAAAAATATGTATACTTCTACACATTATTGAATCAATCAATCTCTAATTTTAGAATACCAGGGAGTGCTTCTACTGATCTACCCCTTTGCACAAAAGACCCCATTAGCCAGATTAAGGCCATTGGGAGTTTCATAACCCATTACCACAAAAACGCAAAATATTCTGTCTGGGAACACTTGGAACTCTATGAGCAAATGATGGACACTTTTCACCTTAAAGACAACCAGAACTGCATGGAGTATGCTAAGTGGATGTTCTCCCCAGAGAACTCCAGCTTCTTTGCTGGGCTGGAGGACCAGAACCATTCATGATGGTCCACCTATAGGGCGGCCATCTTGAAACACTTTTTCGCCCACAGAAACCCCCAAGAGGCTGGCAAGCGGCCTACAATTTGTAGTGCAGGGAAGATCAGGCCCCACGAGAATTTGTGCAGGAGCTAAAACGCGCCTTTGCACAAACCACAAGGGGGGGTGTGCACGGATAGCAGGGAGATTATAACTACCTTCTTTCATGCACTCCCAAAGTATATTATGACCCAGATGGTGAGGGATTTCCACGATACAAGATCTCTGGACTGGGTCGTAGAGCAGGTGACCCACATTTATGAAGTCCAAAAACCTGCAGAAAACAAAAATCAGACCAAAAGCCCCAAACCAGCCAACACCCCTGCTGCTGCTAAGGTAGCGGAGGTGAAGGTTGCCCCCATTTTAGACCTAGAAATGGGGGAGCCTAAAAATGCACCAATCCCAAACCAGCAAAACCGGAGGCCAAGAAGGCCTTCAGGCCAATCACAAATAGGTGGCAATCAGGGAAGTAATCCCACTAATAGGACCCCTAATTCTCCTGAGTATATCAGTCCCAGGTACAAGGGCAACCATCCTATCTTGGGGTATGTATGGACTCCACCCACCCAAGGGGGAGGTCCCGTCAGGTAAGTACTCCCCCAGGAAACTTCCCTCCTAACTTCCCTCAGGAGGGCAGTAATCCCCCAAATCCCAGGTTAAGTTTCTTTCCGCAGTACCCTCAAAACCCCAACCTGCAGGGCAACCCTCCTTTCTTTCCCCGGTTTCAGGAGCCCAGACAACCCAATCCGGGAGAGGGGAGGCCAAGGGGGGACCGTTCCTGTGAACAACTGAGGTATGAGCAGAGACCCCCGTACCAGCCGGAACAGGTGTCCCAACTGGAGCGGCAGGTCCAAACCCTTACCCAGGATCTGGGTTGCATGTTGAGGGCTCAACAGAACCCTCAGATGAACATGGCGGCTCAGAACCACACAAACCAAGGGTCTGGTACCCCAGATCAATGATGGGGGGAGAACCCTGACAATTCACCGGTTCCGGAGGCGGAGGCATGGGGTAAGAGGGGTGTACAGCCCTAGAGGAAGCTTCCTTCCTCACCCGTGAAGAGCCCCTGGACACCCCGGAACCGGAACAAAAATCTCCTGCCCCTGAAAATCTGCAACTTAGGGAACAGAGGGTGTGTAGGAGAAATAAAGACCTCAAAAAGGCCCATTTTGGGGAGGACGTTAGAGTCCTCAAATTTGAAGGGGAAGAATCCTTACAGGATTCTGGGAAAACAATCTTCTCTTTCAGGGTTGGGGGAATTCCTCCCAAAGAAAAATGGGTCCCAAGAGATCTAAATGAAGACTGGGTGGGTGTGGGGACTGAGTCCAAAATAAATAAAATGACCACCAAGCTTGTCCAAAATGCACATTACCTTTGCCCAGTTGGGGAGGAGGAGGGTAGACTTTATGCCCCGGTCCAAGTGCAATGGCAATTACATTTTCAGCACTAGTGGACACTGGATCCAAAGCCACTCTTCTGTCAAAAAGTGCCTTCGATCAGCTAAATTCAGGAATGGGGGAGAGGTACCAGATCCCTCCCACCCCTCTTCCTGGACAACTCCAGAGCTTCGACTGGAATGAAATTCCTGTCGAGGGGAGAGCGTATTTGGAAATAAAAATTGGGTGACACAAAGGGAAACACCCGGTCATAGTCGTGACTCCAGAGGGCACACCCTGTCTACTAGGGAATGACATCCTGCGCACATTGTCCCCCCTAATAGACTGTGTGAACAAGGTCCTCTGGACTCAGACTAACAGGCCAATAAAATTAAAACAGGGTGTCAACCATGTTAGTTTAAATGGCACATGCCACATGGTTGAACAAAAACCTGATCATATTGAGTTTCGTTTCCAGAACAATCAAATACCTGACGTGACAGTAATTGCTGTAGGACAACAAACTGGTGATGGGAACTCCTCTCCATTCCTGAAAATCAACCTTCCTTCCAGTTTTAAGTGGCATTCCACATTGGAAGGAAGTACTTTGAAATTTTATACTGATTCACAATCTGAAAATCCCAATTCTATAGTCAAAAGTGATGAGAAACCAGCTCAAAGTTTAGCTGATATTCAGAAAACAAGAGAACAGTCGTTCATCCCTATTCAGTTAAGTGAGGGGAAGGCGTCTGTTCTCGCTTGAGTGTGCTTTAACAACGGTAAGAGCTTCATCAGTGAAGCCACGTTCAGGCAGCTCCCAAAAGATCCAGCCATTCCCACATTTAATTGATCAATAAATGGGAAATGGGCCTGGAAACTCCCAATTCCAAACATCTCCTGCATAGCAGGTGTATGCTCAAACTTTCTATAGGTAACAAAAGCATAGAACATAATTGTTGGGTCGTGCGAGATGTCCCTGCTGCATTCTATTTAGGCAGTGACATTCTCAATTGGTTTGCCATTAATTTGGACCTGATAAATTACCACGCCTGGTCCCGACTAGGTGGAAATCCCATGTACTTTTATGATTCAGAAAAACCATTTCGTTCAGCCCAATTGCTGCCATATACAGTTGAAGTACAAATTGGAGAGGAGGTCACCATCCCAGGACGGGCACAACTATTCCCACTTGAATTGAAAATGAAAAGAGGACACAAACTACAAAATCCTGATGCATATGTACACCTCAATGCCCATCTCCAACAGCAGGGGTTGGGGTTAAACCCAGCACCATTAGTCAATGTAGAACACAACACCATTCAAATATTGATGGATAACAGCGGCCCTAGGAGTATCACTGTGGACGCAGGCACCATTATTGGAATGGCGGTTGATGATTGACATTTTTCCATGGATCTAGGAAATTAACTGATAGGACCAATCCCCAATGACTGTTTGGACAATTACAGTGACAATGACTTACCACCAGACAGGATCTTCACCTGGCAAGGGGGGAATTTCTTGGTGTACTCTTCCTGCACTTACGGGGAGGAAGAGGTGACTTGTGACATCAGACAGGATAAGGTGATATTCCAGGTCCACAATGACTGCCTCTCCTACCAGAAATCTTCTGTCCAGGTCAATACTCTAACCAGAGACCTCTCCATCCAGCTGGAGGAGGCTGCTGAGATAGCACAACCGCAAGTGTTTCCAGGCTTCCGGCAAAAGCAAAAGTTGAAACAGATGTTCTTAGATTTTCAAGATCTCTTTCCTGTGGACTCGTACGACTGTGGTTGCACCAAAATCCATAAAACAACAATTTCCACGGACCCTGGAATGACTCCTGTGCTTGTTTAGCAATATCGCTTGCCTCTCTCATCCATCCAAGGTTTACGTTGACAGAAATCAACGTAAACCTTGAGTCCCGTGGGATAATTCGTCCAGTCCACAGCACCTTTAATAATCCGGTGCTGAGGATTTTAAAACCAAATGGCCAATGGAGACTCTGCGCAGACCTTAGGGAGCCAAATAAACGGGGTCCACATGTCCCGATGGCCCCTCCCTACATTGACCAGGGGCTGGCCCAGATCCAGGGGTCAAAGGTATACACTGCCATTGACCTGAAAAATGGTTACTGAACTATGCCCGTCAGTAGGGAGGACCAATACAAGCTGGCCTTTACCTTTGGGGGGCAGCAGTTCACGTGGACCCAGACTCCATTCGGATACATAAACTCTGGCAACAAATTCAACATCATCCTACATAAGGCCATGCTCGACTTGGGTGAAAGGGGTAACCTGGCCTATGTGGATGTTGTCCTGATAAAAAGCTCAACTGTGGAGGAACAAATAGCGGAAATCCGTTATTTTCTGACCCATTTGAGGGTTGCCAGAGCAAAACTCTGCTTTCAAAAGGCACAGTGGTGCAGAGCCCGTATCAACTTCTTGGGACATGAAATAACTCCTGAGGGTCTCTGTCCCCAGGAGAAGAAAGTGGAACCACTCCTAAAACTTAAAGACCCCACAACTCTGCGTGAGCTAATAAGCCTCCTTGGACTAACTAATTACAGTAGGAAGGTCATTGAGTATTACGCACAGATCACAAGACCCCTGATCCATTTGTTGAAAGGGGGAGTCAAGTGGGAGTGAGGTCCAGAACAAGCCGAGGCAGTAAAGCAACTCAAAAGAAGCCTGTCACAAGCATTTAGCTTACCCTGTCAAAAACAAGGAGTTCTTCATGGAGACAGGGTTCTCAAATACATGCTTGACAGCAGTATTATATCAAAGCATGAGGTCAATAAAGTCATCTCCTATGCAAGCAAGACATTTATCTTCTGTGGAGGAAAAATGTAACGATTGTGAGAAGGCACTCCTGGCAATGGTGTGGGAATTGAAGAATTACTGCCCGTTTATCCAGGGGAACACATCATAGTGAAGTGTTGGGGTGATCTCCCGGCAGTCGGCAGGGCCGTCCGCGGACCTCCGGGGGTAGGGAGGCCCCAACTACTCCCGCAGTCCCCAATAAGTATGAGACACACGCAAGAGCAAGGCGTTAATGCTGTTTATTAGAAAACGGCAGGGACAGGTTCTGGGATCCTAGGCCCCTTTTCAGCATGTGTGATACTTCATCGTGCGTCACCTGGGAAACTTCCCCCAAAACCTAGCGCCACCTTGGGTTGGCTCCCCGAGTAATAGTGTTAGTATAGGAACATATAGGTAAATTATTGGTTGGCGGAGAAGAGATCAGGTGGTACGCTTGGGCCGTCCCTAGAAATGGTTACACCAAAAATGCTACATGGAACAGGTTAGTGATTGGCTAGGTTGTAGTGCCGTCAGTGGTTAGCCCCCTGTGTCCTGATTGGTTCATCTGCGAGCCCCCAAGCCTGGGACCATTGTTGTTCCCAGCTCACAGGGTACCTGAGGTTAGAAACAATGTGTGACTATGTGTCAGCGGAGGACAATGGACAGGTCAGCCATTAGCTGCAGGAACGCTTCTTCTCACCGCCGTCAGTGTCCAATTTGTCACTTCATTGTTGCAGTCTGTGTCCCATACGTGAGACCCCAGAGTTTCCCTGGTCCTTGGTACTTGACACAGCATCAGGTCGGCTTGGTCACGTGTGGTGAGACTGTGGCTGGAGCAGAATTATGAGCATTTGATTTGTATTTCGGCTCTGAGGGGCGGTTAGCTGCACCAGGTGTAACCTTGGCTCAGGGCGCGCGGCGTGTAGGTTGCAACTTTGTGGCCTTGGCTGTGAGGCCCTCATCAGGGTTTGTTCTGCATGATCAGCGCTTTGCAGCTCCGTCCGAGCTGCTCTGGGCCAGTGGCTTTTGAGTGTGTGGCCTACTCTGGGGCTGAGGCCTACGTTGGCCTGATCCATGAGAGGAGGCATATGGTTCACAACATGGGGGTCGCGGTGAGCGGCATTGGTCCTTATACATGAGTGCCTTATGTTGTCGTGGTTATAGTAGCGATGAAGCATTTGCAAGCATGCACACAAGCTCTTCTTGCGTCTTGCGTTTCTGCAGTGCTGTAGCTTAGCCCTATGTGAAAAATAACAACGATGCATCAGTCTGTGTAAATGATCCGTTATGTCATGGTAGTGAGTATGTTCTTCGTGTAAAATTGGTGTGGGTCTGACCAGTTGTGCATGGTGGCACGTGTGTTACCGCCCGTCGGCTATGTCGTCATGGCATCTCTAACGATGGTGACTTTAATTGCTGCTGCGTTAGTCGAGTTGATCCATATGGTCTATGTCAGCTTCGCCAGAGGTCCCGGCATGTGGCTTGACTGACGGGCAGTTTCCCTGGCCACGTGGGGCATGGCCACGGTAGATGTTTACGTCTGGGGCATTTGTGAGCGGGTCGAATTCCTCTCATAGTGGGTGCTTAGACCGTGACGAACTAGGCCATGGTCTGGCTGAGAATCGGGGGAAGGGGACGTCCCATTTTCCCTCTTCAGGAGACTACACACCAGCTTTTGCAATACCTCCAAAGTGACAGAATCCGGGCCGGAAATGTGAGTAATTCCAGAATTACTTCCTGCATTCTGTCAATGCAAGGCTTTCCTGTGGAGGTCAGATATGGCCAAAACAAGAAGAGTCCCCTCGCGCAAGGTCTGGCTGATTTGCATGATTGTGCCAGAGAAAACTGTCTCGAGGACGAAAGTCTTAAAATCCAGGACAACATGGAGCTGTACCTGAATTCCCCACACAAAGTCTATGAAGAAGACAAGTGCCAGGGAATGCCCACAGTTTATGTGGACTGGTGCGCCTACCATGTTGACAACAACAGGGAAAAGGAACTGGTGGCCGGCATTGGGAATGCCTGGGTGAATGATGCCCCGGAACCCTCTTCTGGGTACAAAATTGGTCCCTGTAGTAGTCAGTTGGCTGAGTTGATGGCAGTTCATCAGGCCATCCTCACTGCCGTCCAGCACCAACTCCACTAACTGGTCATAATCACCGATTCAGATTATGTCCGGAACGGGTCTGTGGAGCACTTGGTTAATTGTAAAACTAGAGGCATGCTATGTGCTAATAATAAACAGCTCAAACATGGCAAGCTAATTTAAAATATACATGATCTGGTCACCTCTAGTGGGATGACCAACTATTGGAAGAAGATCAAGGGTCATTGCAGAATAGAGGGTTCGGACAAAACTGGAACCGACCTAGCTGATCAGCTGGCCAAACCCAGAGCCATCCAGGGGGATCTCCTCGAGATCTAGTCTCTGTTGGGGGAAATCCAGGTCCCTGCTATCACTGGGTGCCAGACAAATTCTCACAATGAACTCTCAACCGCCCAGTGGAGTAAGGAGACCCCAGATGCTGATTTAATCACGGCACAAAAAGGGGATACGATAACTGGAAAATTTGATCAACACATTGAGGACCCTGAGAACTTTCCCCTGACGGATATCGACTACATTGGGAAAGAGGACCTCAGAGTGTTGATGAAATGTCCAAAAATGTTCTGAATCCAAGACAGTTTGTTGGTAAGGAGATCCATATCTGGCTCTGACCAGTGCGTGGTCCCTACCTCATTCCGAAGACTGATGCTAAGTCACGCCCATGACGCGCCCAGAGCCGGTCATCAGGGGTTTCACACTACTTTAGAAATCTTGCAGGAGGTTGCATACTGGCCACACATGGGGCAGGACCTCGACCAATACTTGAAGGGGCGTCTTGTGTGTGCACAATTTCAGCCAACTTCACTCACACACCAAGCTCCCCTCCAGAAGAGGGGGATGACACTGCCATGGTCAGATTTACAAGTAGATTTCATCAGGCCCATGATTCGCTCCTCTATGGGGAACAAGTACATGTTAACAGTAACATGCTTGTTTACCAAATGGGTGGAATGATTCCTGGCCCCAAATTGCAAGGCAGAAACAGCAGTTGCCCTGATGATCAACCACATCTTCTTGCGTTTTGGCCTACCCCAAAGGATTGAGTCAGACCGAGGTAGTCACTTCACCAGCAAAGAGATGACAATGATGTGGGAGATACTTGGGGTAAAAAAGAAACCTCACATTGCATACCGCCGGTCCTCTAGTTGGGGAGTTAAGAGGTACAATAAAACAATTGTGAGAATTCAAACAAAGTTTGTGGCGGATTCTGGGCCAAGTTGGGACATCCGATTTCCGCATGTCCTGATGGCCATCAGATCTACACCTTCTTCTGCAACCAAGATCTCTCCTTTTGAGCTGATGAATGGGCGAAGGATGGTGCTACCATCTGCTCTATAGAACACAAGAGCAGACACTGATAAACGCCTCCACAACACATGAGTATGTTGAGAATCTACGAAAGCACCTTCAACATGCTGTTGTGTACGCTCAGCGGAATCTGGAAAAATCTGGGGATGAAGACTCAATACGACTTAAAAACAACCAAAAAACAATACCAAGTAGAAGACAGGGCATACTTGTCCAATTTCCAAAGGAACCAGACCAAAGAGCGAACATGTGTGCCAAGCTGGCGCAGTCCTTTTTAAATTGTAGATACAATTTCACCTGACGCCTACAGAACCCGCATCCCCAAAGGAGAGTAGGCAGAAGATAAATTGGTCCATATTAATCAGTTAAAAAGTTGTCACCCTAGGCACACTTTGCAGCAAATAGAGGAGACATCTGGAGAATGAAAATCAGAAAAAGAAAATCCAGAAGGGAACAGATATGTTCAGAGGTATAATTCTTTAAAGGAAGTATTTTTCTTCATTGTTAGGATGAAAGGGATTCCCCAAAAAAAAAAAATAGGGCCAAATCCATAGTTATCTGTGTCTTGTGAGTGATCAATTATCTTTACTGTCTAAAAAAAACTGTCAGTATTGAATGTATGTGTGTCCCACTGCTGTCAACCTCCAGGAGGACAGTCAGTGGGAAAATGTGTAGTAACCGGTTCTTATGTATTTGATAGATTTGTACTGGTTTTGCCCATTCATCACCAAGGAGGACCTCCACGGGGGCCAGGAAAGGAAAGAGCCAAGGAAAAGCTGGGGGTGTCGCTCCACACTACAACGAGAGACAACGGGAGGATCGTGGAGTACCGTTCCCTGATGACGCAAGGACTCCACCTGATGAACCCGGTTTTGTCCACCTGATGAAACCCATTTTGCCCTACCGATGAATCCCACTTTGCCCTACTCGCCCTTGACAAGGAATCTCAGAATAGTCAGGGGTGGGGGGGAATTTGTGGGATATATTTAGCTGTACTCCCTTCCATAACCAAGCTGCACTTCAGCAGAAGCGCAAAAGGCCTCCGCTGGCTCCTGTGAGCACGACTGTCTCACACCAAAACTGCGTTTTCAGCTACAAAAAGATGGCTGCACCATCTTGCCAAGCACATATTGGGCAGGATGGAACAAGGGGGCACACTGAGAAAGCCCGCCAGTGTGTTCTTACATGTACAAAAGAAGGGGAGTGAAAAAGCAGCGCTGCTTTGCTGCAAGCCCAAAGTTCCCATTGAAAAAGGAAATACTTACATGTAAAAATGATGCCGCTCTGATGCTCTTTTGCCTCTGTTCCTCATCACAATACTTTTATTAATGAGACAATGCCATGCTTAGCCACATTCACATTATGCTCCAGCAGACAAGAGCAGTATTCCTAAATGACAGGCTGGTGTTCAGACCTGAAGAAATCAAAAGAAGCTTTCCTTCAGCTACACGGGAAATGCTTTACATTTTGGCTACAAAATGTCAAGGATCAATGCGTCAACGAGGCCCTGGCTATCAGGGCCTATGTCAATTTCAGTGCATCTACATTTAAACAAAGTTCTGCATACAAGAAACTAACTCTGGCTCCAAAACAATGTGGGAAATCAGAGGGAAGAGAAAAATCGAATTTGCAAGGACAATGCCAGCAGTCACCACATGTTTAAAATGTACCTTTGCAAAGAAAGAATAATACTTGTTTAAAAGTGTATGTTGGACAAGGCCCTGCTCTTATCTAGCAATGTGAAGGGGTTTGTTGCTGGGAAACATATATGGTATGTTTTATCCAACAGGTTTGTTTTTGATTCAGGACAAAATAAAATAAAATAAAGGAATTAAACTGCATTGGCTGGATTTTGCAAGCTCCAGAACAGGTTTTTCCTGTTGGCAAAGCTAAGGCTTCCCCCAAAAGGGAACCACCATAAACTTCCAGGATACTTGGCTGATAATTACTAGGTTGGAAAACTTTGACTGACAAACACAAAGAAAGTCCACATACTCATCAGAGTTTCATCTGGGCTGAGGACTCTTGCAATAGAAATTCTGGGACAATAGTATGTGAAAATGAAAATCACACCTCCCTGTGACTTCTACAAGAAGCTTCAAAGAAAAACTCCATGACAACCCTGGGCTAAGGGGGGTGGGCTGGAAAGGCATGACCATATTTGGAGGACAGTGCTGACCATTTGGTTTAAACAGCTATTTTATTAAGAAACTTTTCAGACTTTTATCTTTGCAACCAGACTTTGCAGGAATGTAAAATGTTAACAGTTTTAATGTAATTTTGTGGGTTTTATATTTAAGACATTGGGCCTCATTACAACCCAGGCGTTAAGGGTTTAACGGCGCCATCGGCGCCGTTAACCCTTAACGTCTGATTAACATTTTAACGCCTGCTTTTAGCAGGCATTAAAATGCTAGGCGCTAACCCGCCTTGGTGCTAATTACGCCACCGTAATTTACGGTGCCGTAATTAGCGCCTTCCCCACTCCCATTATGCCCTATGGGGCAAAAATGGGAATGGGGAAGGGTAAACGGGGAATGGGGATTTACCACCCCACTCACCTTGGAATGGGGCGGTAAATCTGCCATCCACCATGGTGTAAACGGAGTTTACACCATGGTGGTAAAGTAGGGAACTTACCGCCTGGGTTGTAATGAGGCCCATTGTAGCCTTCACTGCCACCTTGGGAACAGAAATGGCAGATAATTGGTTATTCTGAGGAAAGTGTACATGATGCCAATGTAAAATTCAATACTGACATGCCTGATGATAATCCATACACACGTGTAAAGTTATAGAATTTTAGCCCAAATATTTCACACTAAAAATTACCAAAAATCATTAGAAGGGCAAAACAATGGGCTTGATTCATGGAACGTTTTCCTATGGATTGCACCATTATAAAACACTTCCATGAATCAGGCCCAATCTCTCACAAACTGGAGATTTGGACTGGCATGTTCTACATAAAATATGTAACCTGCTTATGTAATTTGTTAAAAGGCCCCAACTGTACAAATGTGCCATTTAAGGCAAAACTGGATTTTAGCTAAAGTAACTGGGGGAGGTTCTGGACATTGTAAAACTCACATCATAAATCTAACATCATGCTCTTGAAACCCAATTAGCTAATAGGAAGGTAGTAACTATATCCCCTGACCAATCCAGTGGTTTAGAGGCGTGCTTAGCTAAGCCTGCCCTACTGTATAGTTCTATGATGTCATCATGCTCTATAAAAAGGGTCCCTGACAGGACTCTAGACACTCTTTCTTGAATTTCCTGCGCCGGCGTTCCTGATCTTCTACATTCATCTTGCCAGATTCCAGATTCCACTGCAAAGGCAAAGCATAGCAGATTCCAGATCCCACTGCAAAGCTAAATCATAGCTGATCCTATCCCAGCAAGGCCAAAGCATTGCTGACCATCCCAGCAAGGCCTCAATCCAGAGATCCCACTAAAATAAAACCCAATAACCAAAGGGAAAAGCTATGGTATTTTTTTTTGGGACGCATCCTGAGACCAGCCTGGCTTTCTGCCCACTAACTTCATGCCCGCTGCAACCCTGCCATCCAGCTGTCCTTGTATCCGGTGACCAGACAGGCCCAGATGTTGTTCTGCTAGGAGAGTCCGCCGTTACCTGGTGACCCGAGCCCTGGAGTCCAGAACCCGGTTGACTGTTCCTAAACCCAAATTTAAGAGCGGACTGTGCGTATTCCCCCATTCCATAACACATAGTCTACCCAATCTTGACTTTTCTCTTTATTCCACTCTCAAAGCAACCCTATCCATAGTCACGCCCACCTGGTGCCTTCCTGCTTGCCGCTCTGTTTCCCTACTTAAGGAGCCCTCCAGCTTCTTTTCCTTTGCAGATGGGGAGCAGGTGCAAGTGGATCTAGGTCACCTGGCCTAAGCCCCACCAACCTGATACCTTCCTGCCTGCTGCTCTTTTTCACCACTTAGCAAGCCCCCGCCCACCTGGCGCCTTCCTTCACTATCACTGTTTTGTGGCCAATGCTGGATTTGACTTTTATGGACTTCATTCATTCACGGTGCGTCACTCTTTCTCAACTCTCATGCTGGACTTCCTTTGCATCTTGTACTCATGATGGCCCTGAATCATGCTGTTCCCATCTTCATCTTGTATCCTGGCTTGCAACATTATGTGTTACTACTGACTTCTGCAATTGTATTCGCTCTCCACTCTTGCTTCTCCACTCTTTTTGCCTGCTTACTCTGTTTTCTCTCCTCCTTACCTTTCTCCCTTTTACTATCTCCTCCCCTTACTTTCTTTTATGCACTTACTCTATCAGAATTATCCCTGGACCTAATATGATAGCATCCTCGTCTGTTTCCTCCACCCTCCCATTACTGTTTTTTTCCTCCCCACCACCCCTCCAGCACTATCTGAAATGTCGTCAGGCCTAGTATGATAGTCGCTTATTTTGTTCCTCCCCTCCCTTTCTGCACCCCTCTCCCTCACCTTTTGTTTTTCTCCGGCTCTACCAGAAATGTCATCAGGCCTAGTACGGTAGTCGCCTGTCTGTTTCCATTTCCTTCCCACTCTCCCCCTCCCTTCCTTATCTATGTCTTAGCTCTTGCACTATCTGAAATGTCGTCAGGCCGAGTACGATAGTTAATTTCACATCCTTACTGTTCATAGCCTGTAAGAATGTGGTTGTATTTTCCCTTGTTCCCTCCCTTGCCTTGAAGCGCTTTGAAACACATTGTGTATAGGCGCTATATAAATAAACAATCAAATCATATCATATCATATCATACCCTGACAACTTGTATGGACTGTTCTAATTTTCTGTGCACCCTGTTCTTGTTTCCTAGTGTTAGCGCCATTCTTTCCTTCACCTTATCTTGTAACTCATTAGTAATAGTTGGAGTAATTTAAAGGGATGGTCTAGTAAAAAAATTTATTTAAAAAATAGATAGGCCACATAAAAAAACAAATACTAGCATTCTCCATTTTAAAACTTCCTATGTAAAATTTTGAGCTATTCAAGCTCAAAATTCGAAAAAGCAAGCACAGGGGCGCAGCCATTTTGTGAAATGGAGGCCCTCCTGTGCTGGCTTTTGCTTTTGCGGCACTAATGAAGGAAAAGCCAGCCAGCTGTAGTAAACAAAGACTACCGCTGGGTGGCTTTCCCTTCCTTAGTGCTGTAGGCGGAGGACGGGGACCGGAGACCAGAGCAGGAAAGCTGCAGCTGAATCTCGGTAAGTGCTATTTATTTTTTTTACAAAAAATAAGCACTAGCTGCGGTTTTTTTTCTAAGTTTTCCGGGCTGGAGGAGCCCGGAAAACTTAGAAATAAAAACGCAGCTTTAAAAACGTTGTATTTATGTTTGCGGTCGCTTTTGAAGCGACCGCAAACATAAATACAACGTTATTGTGTTGGAAAACGCTGCGGTTTTTCTTTCCAAGTTTCTCAGGCTCCTCCGGCTTGGAGGAGCCTGAGAAACTTGGAAAGAAAAACCGCAGCGTTTTCCAACACAACTGCGTGTGTTTCTGCCTGCTGTGGCTATCACTTTGGGTCTCCGGTGCTCCCAGGGGAGCACCGGAGACCCAAAGTGATAGCCACAGCAGGCAGAAACACACGCGGTTATGTTTACATGCCGCTTAGTGTTTCTACCTGCAGCTGATTTCCCATTTGGGGCTCTCGGGCTCCCCATGGGGAGCCCGAGAGACCGAAATGGGAAATGCTAAATGCTGCGTTGTCTGCCTAAATCTGCTTTCCCATTTGGGGCTCTCGGGCTCCCCGTGGGGAGCCCGAGAGCCCCAAATGGTAAAGCAGATTCAGGCAGACACAACGCGGTTGTGTTGGAAAATGCTGCGGTTTTTCTTTCCAAGTTTCTCAGGCTCCTCCGAGCCAGAGGAGCCTGAGAAACTTGGAAAGAAAAAACACAGCGTTTTCCAACACAATAACGTTGTATTTATGTTTGCGGTCGCTTCAAAAGCGACCGCAAACATAAATACAACGTTTTTAAAGCTGCGGTTTTATTTCTAAGTTTTCCGGGCTCCTCCAGCCCGGAAAACTTAGAAAAAAAATGCAGGTAGTGCTTATTTTTTGTAAATAAAATAAATAGCACTTACAGAGATTCAGCTGCAGCTTTCCTGCTCTGGTCTCCGGTCCCCGTCCTCCGCCTACAGCACTAATGAAGGGAAAGCCACCCAGCGGTAGCCTTTGTTTACTACAGCTGGCTGGCTTTTCCTTCATTAGTGCCACAAAAGCAAAAGCCAGCACAGGAGGGCCTCCATTTCACAAAATGGCTGCGCCCCTGTGCTTGCTTTTTCGAATTTTGAGCTTGAATAGCTCAAAATTTTACATAGGAAGTTTTAAAACGGAGAATGCTAGTATTTTTTTTTATGTGGCCTATCTATTTTTTAAATACACATTTTTACTAGACCATCCCTTTAAATGAATTCCCACATAGATCAGAACCCGGTGGGAAAAGGTTGACTTTGCGAATCAATCTTTGAACGTACCGTGGCTTTCTTTAACAATATAGTCTAAATAATTTAGTTTAAGTAAAATTAGCCTTTCATCTTTAAAACCGATTTTCTCTTTTAACTGCTCTATTTTCCTAAAAATGAACCTCCTTCTACCTTCCAAATCTCTCTCAATTCACCAGCCATAGCCCTCCTTTCACTTCTATCTTGTCCCTGTGTAGTGCATCTCTCACTCTGCCCAAAAACTGCATTCTGATTCAGTGGGCCGGATTCATGGAAGTGTTTTATATAATGGTGCAATCCCATAGCAAAATGTTCCATGAATCAGGCACAGTGTTTTTCACCCGTTTTTTAAAGAAACCATTTTGGCATTTGAAACTGCAAACTCGAAAAAATGCAACTTTTCCATTTGTGAATTCGGCTGCACCAGGTTTTTAATTTCAATCTGTTTTGTGAACTGTATGCTTATGTGATACCTTACCGTATGGTTGTTAGTGATATGACATCCCTAATACTGTGATGAAACATATATAGATCATTATTTAAATACACATATAATTAATTATTTGTCAAAATCCGAGTGTCATTTTAAGCCTTTGCAAATCTTATTTTGTGATAGAAGGTCAGATTTTGATTCTGTTTGCTGCCTCCTATCCCTGACTACCTGCTGCTTCTTTCTATCCACTCAGAATTCGATTATTTGAGGGTTGAGGGAAATTGCAGGGGAAAACCTTAACTTGTGTGCTATCTATCTTAATTCAAAAAGTTCTCCCATTCATTTGTGCTTTGAATATGTTCTATTAGAAGGTTAACCAAGTGCATTGCTTCCATTTCTATTGTAATTATCACCCCATTGGTGATTGCTGCCCAATATTTAAATTTGTGTGATTTTTGTGAATTTTAAAAATAAATAAATATTGTATTTTCACCAACCGGCCTGGTTCATGGTCCATTGTGAACCGGGGTATTTGTAAAAGGGGGTGTGAGACGGGTCGGGTACCGGCTAAATTTGAATTCATTGAAATTAAAGAAAAAGCATTTCTATTGAGCACCACATCCGAGGCTAAAACCTACAGGGTAATTCATAGAAATTCGCACAAAAGTGGCGCACGCGGCTGGCGCACAGTGTCCCCGTGCGATACACTGCGCCATCCGCGTGCGAAAAAATCCTTTTCATCGCACAGCGTATTCATGGATTTTAGCCTCCGAAACCAGCCGTGGCGCAGAGTGGCGCAGCGACCCTGCAGCAGCGCCAGTTATGCCCCCAAGAACACCCTTGCGCAAGGAAAAGCCTTCAAAATTCCCAAATCATCGCAAAGGGCTGCGCTAACCCTGGACCAGTTCACAGGGCTGCCAAACAGCAACCGCCAAGCGGGGAACGTGTATTTCAGTGGTTCGCGGGAAGTTTCACACGCGATTGTCCTGGGTACGTGTACATCAGGGGTGCGTGGGAAGTAACACATGCGATTCCATCATGGCACGTGTATTCCAGGGGTGCGCGGGAAGTATCACATGCAAAAACAGCAGGGTACGTGCATTTCAGGGGTGCGCGGGAAGTATCACACGCGATTCCATCAGGGTACGTGGCACCAGGGTACGTGTATTCCAGGGGTGCGTGGGAAGTATCACACGCAAAAGCAGCAGGGTATGTGTATTTCAGGGGTGCGCAGGAAGTATCACACGCGATTCCATCAGGGTACTTGTATTCCAGGGGTGCGCGGGAAGTATCACACGCAAAAGCAGCAGAGTACGTGTATTTCAGGGGTGCACAGGAAGTATCACACGCGATTCCATCAGGGTACGTGTATTCCAGGGGTGCGTGGGGAGCACCACATGTGAATTGCACGTGTGGGTCCTCCCAGGTGTTCCCTCTACACCCTCCACGGCCCCTGCACATGTCCCGCAGGCAGCCCATCCACCATGCCCATGCCCCCCAGCCAACCCACATGTCACCTTGCACTACTGCCCACCAACGCATGTCCCCCTGCACCCCCAGCCCCCAGGGGCACCCTCCATCAGGCCCCCACCCATGTCCAACTCATGTCTCCCATCACCCCCACCCCCAGCATCCAGGGGCAGCCTCCACCAGGCCCCCACTCATGTCTCCCACCACCCCCACCCACCAGCAGTGCAGGGGCAGCCTCCACCAGGCCCCCACTCATGTCTCCCTGCACCCCCAACCCCCAGCAGTGCAGGGCACCCTCCACCAGGCCCCCACTCATGTCTCCCTGCACCCCCACCCCCCAGCATCCAGGGGCAGCCTCCACCAGGCCCCCACTCATGTCTCCCATCACCCCCACCCCCCAGCAGTGCAGGGCACCCTCCACCAGGCCCCCACTCATGTCCAACTCATGTCTCCCTGCACCCCCACCCCCCAGCATCCCGGGGCACCCTCCACCAGGCCCCCACCCATGTCTCCCACCACCCCCAAGCCCCAGCAGTGCAGGGGCAGCCTCCACCAGGCCCCCACTCATGTCTCCCTGCACCCCCAACCCCCTGCAGTGCAGGGCAGCCTCCACCAGGCCCCCACTCATGTCTCCCACCACCCCCACCCCCCAGCAGTGCAGGGGCAGCCTCCACCAGGCCCCCACTCATGCCTCCCTGCACCCCCACCCCCCAGCAGTGCAGGGCAGCCCCCACCAGGCCCCCACTCATGTCTCCCACAAACCCCACCCCCCAGCAATGCAGGGCAACCTCCTCCAGGCCCCCACTCATGTCCAACTCATGTCTCCCTGCACCCCCACCCTCCAGCATCCCGGAGCACCCTCCACCAGGCCCCCACCCATGTCTCCCACCACCCCCAACCCCCAGCAGTGCAGGGCAGCCCCCACCAGGCCCCCAGTCATGTCTCCCACCACCCCCACCCCCAGCAGTGCAGGGCACCCTCCACCAGGCCCCCTCTCATGTCCAACTCATGTCTCCCTGCACCCCCACGCCCCAGCATCCCGGGGCACCCTCCACCAGGCCCCCACCCATGTCTCCCACCACCCCCAATCCCCAGCAGTGCAGGGGCAGCCGCCACCAGGCCCCCACTCATATCTCCCTGCACCCCCGCCCCCCAGCAGTGCTGGGGCACCCTCCACCAGGCCCCCACTCATGTCCCCCAGCACCCCCACCCCCCAGCATCCAGGGGTAGCCTCCACCAGGCCCCCACTCATGTCTCCCACCACCCCCACCGCCCAGCAGTGCAGGGGAGCCTCCACCAGGCCCCCACTCATGTCTCCCTGCACCCCCAACCCCCAGCAGTGCAGGGCACCCTCCACCAGGCCCCCACTCATGTCTCCCTGCACCCCCACCCCCAGCATCCAGGGGCAGCCTCCACCAGGCCCCCACTCATGTCTCCCATCACCCCCACCCCCAGCAGTGCAGGGCACCCTCCACCAGGCCCCCACTCATGTCCAACTCATGTCTCCCTACACCCCCACCCCCCAGCATCCCGGGGCACTCTCCACCAGGCCCCCACCCATGTCTCCCACCACCCCCAACCCCCAGCAGTGCAGGGGCAGCCTCCACCAGGCCCCCACTCATGTCTCCCTGCACCCCCAACCCCCAGCAGTGCAGGGCAGCCTCCACCAGGCCCCCACTCATGTCTCCCTGCACCCCCAACCCCCAGCAGTGCAGGGGCACCCTCCACCAAGCCCCCACACATGTCCCCCAGCACCCCCACCCCCCAGCAGTGGAGGGCAGCCCCCACCTGGCCCCCACTCATGTCTCCCACCACCCCCACCCCCCAGCAGTGCAGGGGCAGCCTCCACCAGGCCCCCACTCATGCCTCCCTGCACCCCACCCCCCAGCAGTGCAGGGCAGCCCCCACCAGGCCCCCACTCATGTCTCCCACCAACCCCACCCCCCAGCAGTTCAGGGCACCCTCCACCAGGCCCCCACTCATGTCCAACTCATGTCTCCCTGCACCCCCACCCTCCAGCATCCCGGGGCACCCTCCACCAGGCCCCCACCCATGTGTCCCACCACCACCAACCCCCAGCAGTGCAGGGGCAGCCTCCACCAGGCCCCCACTCATGTCTCCATGCACCCCACCCCCCAGCAGTGCAGGGGCACCCTCCACCAGGCCCCCACTCATGTCCCCCAGCACCCCCACCCCCTAGCATCCAGGGGCAGCCTCCACCAGGCCCCCACCCATGTCTCCCACCCCCCCCACCTCCCAGCAGTGCAGGGGCAGCCTCCACCAGGCCCCCACTCATGTTTCCCTGCACCCCCAACCCCCAGCAGTGCAGGGCAGCCTCCACCAGGCCCCCACTCATGTCTCCCACCACCCCCACCCCCCAGCAGTGCAGGGCACCCTCCACCAGGCCCCCACTCATGTCCAACTCATGTCTCACTGCACCCCCAACCCCCAGCAGTGCAGGGCAGCCTCCACCAGGCCCCCACTCATGTCGCCCACCACTCCCACCCCCCAGCAGTGCAGGGGCAGCCTCCACCAGGCCCCCACTCATGTCTCCCACCACCCCCACCCCCCAGCATCCAGGGGCAGCCTCCACCAGGCCCCCACTCATGTCGCCCACCACTCCCACCCCCCAGCAGTGCAGGGGCAGCCTCCACCAGGCCCCCACTCATGTCTCCCTGCACCCCCAACCCCCAGCAGTGCAGGGCAGCCTCCACCAGGCCCCCACTCATGTCTCCCTGCACCCCCACCCCCACCCATCCAGGGGCAGCCTCCACCAGGCCCCCACTCATGTCTCCCATCACCCCCACCCCCCAGCATCCTGGGGCACCCTCCACCAGGCCCCCACCCATGTCTCCCACCACCCCCAACCCCCATCAGTGCAGGGGCAGCCTCCACCAGGCCCCCACTCATGTCTCCCTGCACCCCCATCCCCCAGCAGTGCAGGCAGCCTCCACCAGGCCCCCACTCATGTCTCCCTGCACCCCCAACCCCCAGCAGTGCAGGGGCACCCTCCACCAGGCCCCCAGACATGTCCCCCTGCACCCCCACCCCCAGCACTGCAGGGCAGCCCCCACCAGGCCCCCACTCATGTCTCCCACCACCCCACCCCCCAGCAGTGCAGGGAAGCCCCCACCAGGCCCCCACTCATGTCTCCCACCACCCCCACACCCCAGCAGTGCAGGGCACCCTCCACCAGGCCCCCACTCATGTCCAACTCATGTCTCCCTGCACCCCCACCCCCCAGCATCCCGGGGCACCCTCCACCAGGCCCCCACCCATGTCTCCCACCACCCCCAACCCCCAGCAGTGCAGGGGCAACCTCTACCAGGCCCCCACTCATGTCTCCCACCAACCCCACCCCCCAGCAGTGCAGGGGCAGCCTCCACCAGGCCCCCACTCATGTCTCCCACCACCCCCACCCCCCAGCAGTGCAGGGGCAGCCTCCACCAGGCCCCCACTCATGTCTCTCTGCACCCCCAACCCCCAGCAGTGCAGGGCAGCCTCCACCAGGCCCCCACTCATGTCTCCCTGCACCCCCACCCCCCAGCATCCAGGGGCAGCCTCCACCAGGCCCCCACTCATGTCTCCCATCACCCCCACCCCCCAGCAGTGCAGGGCACCCTCCACCAGGCCCCCACTCATGTCCAACTCATGTCTCCCTGCACCCCCACCCTCCAGCATCCCGGAGCACCCTCCACCAGGCCCCCACCCATGTCTCCCACCACCCCCAACCCCCAGCAGTGCAGGGCAGCCCCCACCAGGCCCCCACTCATGTCTCCCACCACCCCCACCGCCCAGCAGTGCAGGGGCAGCCTCCACCAGGCCCCCACTCATGTCTCCCTGCACCCCCAACCCCCAGCAGTGCAGGGCACCCTCCACCAGGCCCCCACTCATGTCTCCCTGCACCCCCACCCCCAGCATCCAGGGGCAGCCTCCACCAGGCCCCCACTCATGTCTCCCATCACCCCCACCCCCAGCAGTGCAGGGCACCCTCCACCAGGCCCCCACTCATGTCCAACTCATGTCTCCCTACACCCCCACCCCCCAGCATCCCGGGGCACTCTCCACCAGGCCCCCACCCATGTCTCCCACCACCCCCAACCCCCAGCAGTGCAGGGGCAGCCTCCACCAGGCCCCCACTCATGTCTCCCTGCACCCCCAACCCCCAGCAGTGCAGGGCAGCCTCCACCAGGCCCCCACTCATGTCTCCCTGCACCCCCAACCCCCAGCAGTGCAGGGGCACCCTCCACCAAGCCCCCACACATGTCCCCCAGCACCCCCACCCCCCAGCAGTGGAGGGCAGCCCCCACCTGGCCCCCACTCATGTCTCCCACCAACCCCACCCCCCAGCAGTGCAGGGGCAGCCTCCACCAGGCCCCCACTCATGCCTCCCTGCACCCCACCCCCCAGCAGTGCAGGGCAGCCCCCACCAGGCCCCCACTCATGTCTCCCACCAACCCCACCCCCCAGCAGTGCAGGGCACCCTCCACCAGGCCCCCACTCCTGTCCAACTCATGTCTCCCTGCACCCCCACCCTCCAGCATCCCGGGGCACCCTCCACCAGGCCCCCACCCATGTGTCCCACCACCACCAACCCCCAGCAGTGCAGGGGCAGCCTCCACCAGGCCCCCACTCATGTCTCCATGCACCCCACCCCCCAGCAGTGCAGGGGCACCCTCCACCAGGCCCCCACTCATGTCCCCCAGCACCCCCACCCCCTAGCATCCAGGGGCAGCCTCCACCAGGCCCCCACTCATGTCTCCCACCCCCCCCACCTCCCAGCAGTGCAGGGGCAGCCTCCACCAGGCCCCCACTCATGTTTCCCTGCACCCCCAACCCCCAGCAGTGCAGGGCAGCCTCCACCAGGCCCCCACTCATGTCTCCCACCACCCCCACCCCCCAGCAGTGCAGGGCACCCTCCACCAGGCCCCCACTCATGTCCAACTCATGTCTCCCTGCACCCCCAACCCCCAGCAGTGCAGGGCAGCCTCCACCAGGCCCCCACTCATGTCGCCCACCACTCCCACCCCCCAGCAGTGCAGGGGCAGCCTCCACCAGGCCCCCACTCATGTCTCCCACCACCCCCACCCCCCAGCATCCAGGGGCAGCCTCCACCAGGCCCCCACTCATGTCTCCCTGCACCCCCAACCCCCAGCAGTGCAGGGCAGCCTCCACCAGGCCCCCACTCATGTCTCCCTGCACCCCCACCCCCACCCATCCAGGGGCAGCCTCCACCAGGCCCCCACTCATGTCTCCCATCACCCCCACCCCCCAGCATCCCGGGGCACCCTCCACCAGGCCCCCACCCATGTCTCCCACCACCCCCAACCCCCATCAGTGCAGGGGCAGCCTCCACCAGGCCCCCACTCATGTCTCCCTGCACCCCCATCCCCCAGCAGTGCAGGCAGCCTCCACCAGGCCCCCACTCATGTCTCCCTGCACCCCCAACCCCCAGCAGTGCAGGGGCACCCTCCACCAGGCCCCCAGACATGTCCCCCTGCACCCCCACCCCCAGCACTGCAGGGCAGCCCCCACCAGGCCCCCACTCATGTCTCCCACCACCCCACCCCCCAGCAATGCAGGGAAGCCCCCACCAGGCCCCCACTCATGTCTCCACCACCCCCACACCCCAGCAGTGCAGGGCACCCTCCACTAGGCTCCCACTCATGTCCAACTCATGTCTCCCTGCACCCCCACCCCCCAGCATCCCGGGGCACCCTCCACCAGGCCCCCACCCATGTCTCCCACCACCCCCAACCCCCAGCAGTGCAGGGGCAACCTCTACCAGGCCCCCACTCATGTCTCCCACCAACCCCACCCCCCAGCAGTGCAGGGGCAGCCTCCACCAGGCCCCCACTCATGTCTCCCACCACCCCCACCCCCCAGCAGTGCAGGGGCAGCCTCCACCAGGCCCCCACTCATGTCTCTCTGCACCCCCAACCCCCAGCAGTGCAGGGCAGCCTCCACCAGGCCCCCACTCATGTCTCCCTGCACCCCCACCCCCCAGCATCCAGGGGCAGCCTCCACCAGGCCCCCACTCATGTCTCCCATCACCCCCACCCCCCAGCAGTGCAGGGCACCCTCCACCAGGCCCCCACTCATGTCCAACTCATGTCTCCCTGCACCCCCACCCCCCAGCATCCCCGGGCACCCTCCACCAGGCCCCCACCCATGTTTCCCACCACCCCCAACCCCCATCAGTGCAGGGGCAGCCTCCACCAGGCCCCCACTCATGTCTCCCTGCACCCCCAACCCCCAGCAGTGCAGGGCAGCCTCCACCAGGCCCCCACTCATGTCTCATTGCACCCCCAACCCCCAGCAGTGCAGGGGCACCCTCCACCAGGCCCCACACATGTCCCCCTGCACCCCCACCCCCCAGCAGTGCAGGGCAGCCCCCACCAGGCCCCCACTCATGTCTCCCACCACCCCCACCGCCCAGCAGTGCAGGGGCACCCTCCACCAGGCCCCACACATGTCCCCCTGCACCCCCACCCCCCAGCAGTGCAGGGCAGCCTCCACCAGGCCCTCACTCATGTCTCCCTGCACCCCACCCCCCAGCATCCAGGGGCAGCCTCCACCAGGCCCCCACTCATGTCTCCCATCACCCCCACCCCCCAGCAGTGCAGGGCACCCTCCACCAGGCCCCCACTCATGTCCAACTCATGTCTCCCTGCACCCCCACCCCCAGCATCCCCGGGCACCCTCCACCAGGCCCCCACCCATGTTTCCCACCACCCCCAACCCCCATCAGTGCAGGGGCAGCCTCCACCAGGCCCCCACTCATGTCTCCCTGCACCCCCAACCCCCAGCAGTGCAGGGCAGCCTCCACCAGGCCCCCACTCATGTCTCATTGCACCCCCAACCCCCAGCAGTGCAGGGGCACCCTCCACCAGGCCCCACACATGTCCCCCTGCACCCCCACCCCCCAGCAGTGCAGGGCAGCCCCCACCAGGCCCCCACTCATGTCTCCCACCACCCCCACCCCCCAGAAGTGCAGGGGCAGACTCCACCAGGCCCCCACTCATGTCTCCCTGCACCCCCACCCCCAGCAGTGCAGGGCAGCCACCACCAGGCCCCCACTCATGTCTCCCACCACCCCCACCCCCCAGCAGTGCAGGGCACCCTCCACCAGGCCCCCACTCATGTCCAACTCATGTCTCCCTGCACCCCCACCCCCCAGCATCCCGGGGCACCCTCCACCAGGCCCCCACCCATGTCTCCCACCACCCCCAACCCCCAGCAGTGCAGGGGCAGCCTCCACCAGGCCCCCACTCATGTCTCCCTGCACCCCCACCCCCCAGCAGTGCAGGGGCACTCTCCACCATGCCCGCACGCATGTCCCTCAGCACCCCCACCCCCCAGCATCCAGGGGCAGCCTCCACCAGGCCCCCACTCATATCCCCCAGCACACCCACACCCCAGCTTCCAGGGGTCTCATATCCCCCAGCACCCCCACACCCCAGCTTCCAGGGGTAGCCTCCACCAGGCCCCCACTCA
Organism: Ambystoma mexicanum; assembly: GCF_040938575.1. Lineage (NCBI taxonomy): Eukaryota > Metazoa > Chordata > Amphibia > Caudata > Ambystomatidae > Ambystoma > Ambystoma mexicanum. The sequence continues at coordinate 666,985,025 of NC_090936.1, forward strand.
TGTCTCCCTGCACCCCCAACCCCCAGCAGTGCAGGGTAGCCTCCACCAGGCCCCCACTCATGTCTCCCTGCACCCCCACCCTCCAGCATCCAGGGGCAGCCTCCACCAGGCCCCCACTCATGTCTCCCATCACCCCCACCCCCCGGCAGTGCAGGGCACCCTCCACCAGGCCCCCACTCATGTCCCTCAGCACCCCCACCCCCCAGCATCCAGGGGCAGCCTCCACCAGGCCCCCACTCATGTCTCCCTGCACCCCCACCCCCCAGCAGTGCAGGGGCACTCTCCACCAGGCCCCCACTCATGTCCCTCAGCACCCCCACCCCCCAGCATCCAGGGGCAGCCTCCACCAGGCCCCCACTCATGTCTCCCACCACCCCCACCCCCCAGCAGTGCAGGGCACCCTCCACCAGGCCCCCACTCATGTCCAACTCATGTCTCTCTGCACCCCCACCCCCCAGCATCCCGGGGCACCCTCCACCAGGCCCCCACCCATGTCTCCCACCGCCCCCAACCCCCAGCAGTGCAGGGGCACCCTCCACCAGGCACCCCCACCCCCCAGCATCCAGGGGCAGCCTCCACCAGGCCCCCACTCATGTCCAACTCATGTCTCCCTGCACCCCCACCCCTCAGCATCCCGGGGCACCCTCCACCAGGCCCCCACCCATGTCTCCCACCACCCCCAACCCCCAGCAGTGCAGGGGCAGCCTCCACCAGGCCCCCACTCATGTCCCCCAGCACCCCCACACCCCAGCATCCAGGGGCAGCCTCCACCAGGCCCCAACTCATGTCTCCCTGCACCCCAACCCCCAGCAGTGCAGGGCAGCCTCCACCAGGCCCCCACTCATGTCTCCCTGCACCCCCACCCCCCAGCATCCAGGGGTAGCCTCCACCAGGCCCCAACTCATGTCCAACTCATGTCTCCCTGCACCCCCACCCCCCAGCATCCAGGGGCAGCCTCCACCAGGCCCCCACTCATGTCCCCCAGCCAACATGTCACCACAATCTAGATCCCTGGCCCTTATGGTCAGCCTCCAAATGCCAAACACCCACCTGAGTATTGCATCCACCCACTTAGAAATGGCAAAAACATGATAGAACCCCAATTGCAAGTTTGGAAATGAACACATGTCCCTCACATACACCCAATGGGTGTCAGTGAATGTCAAAACCCATATCATGATATGCATGAAACCAATGAGATGATACTACACATTGAAGTTTGAAGAAAAAATATGTATTAAAAGCAACATAAATTGAATCAAAAATAAACAAACAATAATGGAAATTAAAAAAGAATAAACCAGCATGTCCGTGAAATCATGCAAAACCACAAATCATAATCCAAAGGAAAGGTGTCCAAAGTCACAGTCCACAAAAGTAAATCCAATGGAAAATTAAAATCGAAAACCATTGCTCCATGGGGAAATCATTAAATAAAATGAAAATCCAAAAGTCAACTATGTACAGATAAACAATCCAGGGTCCATGATCCCAACCGAAGAAATGAAACCTATCTAATAACACTACCTAAAAAAAACTATATACAAAAATGTGGCCCATTGTCCAAAAGGTCAAAAAAAATGCTAAACCAAAGGAAAACTAACACTAACTACAGAACTATTTACAAGGGCAGCGGGCTAGTCCGACGGCTCACTTCGGGATGTTCCGGGCCAGGGCATCATCGTACTCCTGCTAAATGTCCCGAGGGCGGCCCTCCTCCATGGCCCCGAGGTTCCACAGGGCCCTCCACATGTTCCCCCCAAACTCCCTGCGGATTGCCTCGAGGCACTCGGCCCGCCTCAGGGCCCTCCGCATGGAGTTCTCCGCCCTGACCATCGTGAGCCGTGCCTCTTCCGCCCGCTGCCGCTCCGCATCTATGGCGTGGCCCAACCGCTGCCACACGGAAGACACTTCCCGTCCTGGGTCCTCCTGCCCTCCGGCCGATGCCTGCCCCTCCGATGTCGAAGGCCCTGAGCCATCATGGCTCCCACCACGTTGCTGCTGCTGCTGTGCCTCTGCCCGTGCACTGCCTCCTGCTGCCTGCACGTCCTCCGCTGGCTGGGGTGCAGTCCGACTCCCGACTCTGGCAGGGATGCCTCCTCCACCAGCCTGGCCGCACCGTCAGAGGCAGCTCCACAGGGCACCCAGGTGACTGATGGGTGGGAAGATGGCACGGAGGACGACTGGCGCATAGGGGGTTCAGTTGAGGAGGGGGTCGTAGCAAGCCCCATCAAACGGAGGAATCCGGCCTGGGTGACCTGTCCCAGTAGGCCAACGCGGTCAACGAGCCATTCGAGATGACGTGCAGTCTCCTCATGAAAAGACTGCAGGTCACCTCGCATGGCCCGTTGACGCAACGCCACACCAGTCAGGACAGGCTCAACCCGGACCCGGATAGCCACGTCCGCAGGCAGAGGAAGGCCAGTTGTCGTGAGCTCATCCCCTGCCTGAAAACGGGTCTGGACATAGGCATCCCTGCTGGTGCAAGATGATGCAGTGACAGGATCAGGGACAGGATTGCACACAGGCACCTCCGCGGCGACCTGTGCTGCCTCCTGTCCCTGGTCCTACACTGCACTACTAGCACCAGTGGAATCCCCACCTCCAGACCCCGTCTCTGTTGCTTGCACGGCCTCCTCCTCCACCAAACCCCCCACCAACCTGGATGACTCCGTGCCATCTTCCCCCGTTGGGCCCTGTGGGGTCCCAGCTGTCCCTTCTGCTGCCGAGGAGTCCAACTCCGACCTCCGCCTCTTGGACCTCCCCCCGGCAGCTGCGGCCTGGGTCGCGGCACCGGACTCCTCACTCCCTGACGAGATCACAAGCCGGGAGGAGACCCGGGCCTTGCGTCTCCGGCTGGCGGTGCGATCCCCGCCGCTGTGCTCCACAGCACCTTCTCCGCCCTCTTCATCAGTTGACGCTGCAGACAGGGAGAAATATAACACAGGCATCAGGGCACTGTACAATGGACACATACACACATGACAGTTGCACATGAGTGGCATTGGCAAACCTCAGACATGGCATCACAATTGGCAACACACATGTCATTTCAACTTGCACACATGAGCCATACCACAGCCACATCGCAACTGCCAGCACCATCCATACACATACAACAGCATGAGCAGGCAAAGGTGAGCCAGACATCACATGCAACACAGGGAGTGCACTACACATGCATGCACACCACCACACTTGCATGCATGTGTACACCCCAGCCAACTGTTGCATTGTTCAGATGGGCATCCATGTCACAACTGCCAATCAGGCTTCCACATCCCGCTGTCACATGCATCCATGTGGCATCACTGTTGCACCCTTGTCAAATACACACACATGCACATGTACACAGTGCTGATACATGCAGCTGAAAGCAACATACATGCGTGACATCACGAACATGCCTACTTACATACACATTCATCCAAACATGTGTGCCCACACAACTGCATTTGGCATGCAAGCCTACACACACAAGCACCATCCATGTCTCACACATGACAGCCCTCGCATGTGTTAGCCTCACGGCCCTGTACACCCCCACCCATACACTGCCCCACACAAACAGATGTGCAACCGGCACACTACTGGCACATCACCACATGCACAGCTTACAATCATGATGCATGTACACTTACCACTCGACTCCAGATGGGTCTGCCTCTCAAGGACCTGGACGTGGAGCGCTGGGGATATGCGTTCCAGGACTCTCATCTGATCTTCCGACAAGTGGCCCCGCGCCCCTTATCATCCGCTGCCTTCAAGAGGCGCCGGGCCTTGTTCAGGGTCCTGGACCTGAAGTCATCCCAGCGCTTCTTGACATGTTGGAAGTCGCGGACTGCCACCCCCTCCGCGTTGATGGCAGTCACGATGTCCGTCCAGATCCGAGTCCGTCCTTCCTTGTCGGTGCGCACACTTCCGAAGAGGGCATCATACTGCCCCAGGACTTGCTCCACCAGGACACCAACTTCCCTGTCACTGAAGATGGTGCCCCTCTGCCTCTCTGGCCGGGGGTTGTCAGTGGTGCCAGATGTTGCAGTGCCCGACATGACAACCCCAGAGGCAGGAGTGGGTGGGAAACTGGGTCCTGGGGCTGGGCTGTGGAGCGATGGAATCCCAGTCGGGAGTCTTCGGTTCCAGCAGGGGTGGTCACAGCAACAGCACCCCTGGCTGATGTGCAGGCAGCAAATGGCAGGGCACGTGGGCAGCAGGCAGTCAGTCAGCAGCAGATGGCAGGTGGGAGCGTGCTCAGGGCTCTGGGGGGCAGTAAATCGGCTTTCTGGGCAGGAGCGTGGCCTTCCGGGTGCTCACGCGTGGCCAGCTTGATACGGAGTGATTTGGCACGTGAAAATCCTGCACGTCTGCGTGTAATTCGAGGAAAGGCCCTTAGCGCGTAAGCGCGTCTGCACGCATATGCGATTTCATTGGCCCAAAGTCCCCCATGCGCAGCTATGATGTCACGCGCATGGCCGTAGAGAATGGCGCGTGTAAAAAAAAAGATACACGTCCGAGTGTCAAAGCGTGTAATTGGTGGAAATGGCCTCATCGCGTATGCGCGTCTGTGACGTGTGTATAAAAGGTACGTGTAGCATGCCATTTCCTTGTACGTGCTTTTCGTGGAGAGCGAGTTGGTGAAATCTGTACTTCTTGTCAGTTCACACGCGATTTACTTCACGGCGTTTCAAGTTCGTACTCCCTGTTACCTCTGACAGCTTTTTCTCTTTTCCTCTTTTTCCTGGGCCTGTTTCCTCAAACAGCGTTCCCTTCTACTGTTGTCCTGTCTCCTCAGACAGCGTACAATTCTTCTTTTGGCGGGGGTGTTGCCAACGCGTACACGCGCATATTTTTCACGCTTTTGTTCCTGGCAACCGGTGAGTCGCGCACGTATTTAACATCTGTGCTTGCCCCGTGTGTCGCATACCCCTTCAGAGGTCATTCTAGGCTACGTGTGACACGCATACGTTCATTCTTGTGTTTCTGGGTGCCACAGCGTAAAGCAGGTTTATTTTTCCACACATGTGGTCTAGGAGAGGTTGCGTGCACCTTACTTCCCTTTTTTGGGGTGACTGTGCGTTGCGTGACCCGTCATCTTTCCCCAGGGGTGACATACAGCCTTGCTAGAGCACTAGGGTATGATTACCATCTGGTACCCAACCCATATGACCCCCAATTGCCCAGGACAATAGTTCACATCGACTCCCATACGCACAATAACATCAGTGCCATGGCTGGGAGGCGAACAAGCCGTAAGGGTGGCAAAGGTGGCCGAGCCCCAAGTGGTGGCCGTGGTGGATCCGGTAGGGGACGTGGCCGTGACTTGCAGGGTGCCCCTAGCCCCCCATGTGTGGAGGAGCAGTCAGGGACACCCATGCCCCCCCCCTGGTTGAGGGTAACGTGGCTGACACCATCCATGCTCAGCCCTTGTTGGACCAGCCCACTGTGGAACCAGACCTAGCACAGGGTGACTCCATGGCTAACTTCCAGGTCAGCAGGTCTAGGCCATGTGCGCCGGTGCACGTTGGTGTCATCAGGCCACGTGGATCAGGGGCAGCTAGGTCATCTGCTGCCCTGCGTAGGCAGGCTGGGGAGGCTGCAGGGGTTGCTGCGGCTCCATCCACCCCACCTCTCACACACCCAGCCAGGACAGTGTCGGTCCAAGTCCATCATGCTGACATTCCCCCTGACACCATCACACTTGAGCTAATGCCTGCACCAACTCCCATGCAGAGTATGCAATCCCACACTCCAAGTACAGAGTCCACCGGGGCTCCTGCCCCTAGTGTCCAGAGCAGCGTAGGACACTCAGGATCCCCACCACCTTCCAAGCAGAAGAGGAAGAGTGCTCGTCCAGTAGAGGCTGATGCCCCAGACACGGCTACACAGTCCGGCCCGTCAAGGAAGCCTAGCTTCAATGAGGCCGAACTGAATGCACTTGTAGAGTATGTTTCCGCACATGACCGCGAAATGGTGATTGTTGCAGGATCCAAGACCACACCTGCACAACGTCAGGCACACTGGCAGACCATCGCGGACATCATAAGTGCCCTTGGAATCGTGAGGCGCACAGCTACTGAATGCTACAAGCGCTGGAATGACCCGAAGCGCAGGGCAAAGAATCAGCTGGCCTCAAGTCATGCCGCAACTCTAGTGACTGGACGTGGGTCTCCAGCAGAGGACATAGAACTCACTCCACATGAGCAGGTTGCTGGGACCTACGTCACAGAGGAACAGATCCAAGGCGTGGGAGAACTGGCAGATTACAAGGCATTGTCCGGTGAGTGCACATGCATGTGTGTGTCATCCATGTCCATGATGTGTGTGGGAGGGCTTCTGTTTGGGTGCCAGGTGAGGGTGTGTGTGCCTGAGTGGTTTGGGTCACCCATGTGCCTCATCCAATACATTCTGCGCACCAGCATTTGGGTATAGCAGTATCCCTTCTGCCAACATTAGACATCCAGCCCAACACCACGCCAGTTGCCCTTGAAGTGTCATCTTGCCACAACATTGTTGCTTATTTTCCTCTGTTTATTCAGGCAGATTGTTTGCATACCACCACTTTTACTAAGCATTTCTCAGTCCTATTGTCACATGTCTGACATGGCTATGGTACAGTGGACTGGCTTTGTTTCCTGGACATGATTTGTTTAGACATGTCCCTGTGCTATAGGACCATTTTGGACTGGCAGCTCGAGGTTAAACATTTGAACCATTTCAATGAAGAAATCAATTTCATGAGCAAACCGGACTGAATGAACAATTGGTGCCCTCCTCTCCCTCTTCACTTTATGGCTTGGGTACATGCCATCTATTTGATGGCATGTGTATTTGACCTGCCAATCACTGGCCAATGTGTGATGCCACTGCTAGGCAGCATGCAGCAAATGTGTTCATCTTCCATCTTGGTGTCATCAATCGGTGCCATCTGTCTACCCTTCAAACGCAGTGACGGTGCATGCATGGGAGGGTTTTAGTAATGTGGGACATGTGTCAATCAAGTACTGTTTCTGTAGATTCTCAGCCCTAATTTTGTGCCATAGTGCTAATGCCTGTTTCCATTTGTTTTCTTTTATGTCTTTGCAGGGGATGACGCACTTGATACTGCTGGGGTTGTGGAGATGGTGCAGACTTGTTCCTGGGTCAGCAGATCAGAGGGGGAATGCAGTCCTGCAGCCTCAGGCAGTGCCGGCACAGCAGGCGCAGTTCGCCTTGCCCCAGACAGGTGTGGTGCCCGCCGACGTGGTGGCCGTCCACCACCTGGCAATACCGCATGGGAGCAATCCATATACGATATGGCAACCCAACAAGCAGCATCATCAGAGATGATGGCTCAGGCCATGGATAGGGAGGCCACTTCCATTGTCCCCCCCGAAAGGCTGATGGAGCAACTACAGCAGGCAACAGACTCCATCTGCCAGTTACACAGGGAGGACATGTTGGCGTCCAACAGGGACAGGCGGGCGGCACTGGAGACTCTGCGGGAAGCCATTTCCATAGAGTCCCAGGGCCACAGGGAAGCCCTGAGGGTGGAACTCCTTCACCTCAGGACGACTCTTGTTGAGCTTGAGGCTTCAACAAACAGAAGGACAGAACAGCAGCTGGAGCGTCTCACACGTATGCTCTCAGCTGAGATGCAGGCAACTAGGGCGGAGGTCCGGGCATCACGTGAGTTGTTGCATGGGGACCTACACACAATTATCCTCCAGAACGAGACCTACCACACCCGCATGCTTGCTGCCATGGAGGAACAGGCTAGGGCTTTGCGTGGGCTGCCTCCAATAGTGCCACCACCTCCTGATGCAGCTGCAGAGGGTGAGGAGAGCGAAAGCAGTGATTCTGTCACAATAGGGTAGCCGTGTAGGCCATGAGCCCATGGAGGTGTTTTTTTTCCGCAAGATCCACACAGGTGGGTTTTGGTGTGCACCCTGTCCTCGGACCTCCTGGGTGGCCTCCTCCACCCCCCCCCCCCCCGGGGCCCATTAATGGCCATTTTTGATTTTTTTTTTTTCTAATTTTTATTTTTGGACAGTGTGTTGCCTTGTGTGGCTCCCGTGGGCATACTCTGTATTGTGGCTGGGCACATGCAGGCTTGTCATGAATTTGGTTCAGATGCTTGGGTTTGTGTGACACACACCCCTCCTGCTTCCCGTTTCTATGGGCTTGCAAAGGTTGTGCCCAAATGACATTGATGTACATGGTGACGTTGGACTCCCATTCGATGTGTGGGCAGTCTGTAGTCAATACTGTGTATACATTCATAGTGCATATTGTTGTTGTATTGTACACTGCATGGTGTATTGATATGTGCCTCTGCATCCATCTCATCCTCCTAATTTTCAGGTCCATTTCTCATGTCTTCACAAGGCGGTCCACCTTGGAACTGGAGTCCATGTTGTAAGCAGTGCACCTACACTCTTGCGTGGCGCTAACACTGTATACTTGGAAGTGTTCAAAGTGCTGGCATCATCAGGTAGTGAGGCTACCAATTTTTTAAGTCTGTAATGTCATATTTAAGGTAGGTTGGAGGTTGTGTAGGTGATTGGTATTCTTGGTAAGTATTTGGTAATGTGTGTTGTAGGTCCTGCATTACTGTGAGCATTTCATGTGTGGCCATGTTTCCATTAGGGACACTGTAGTTGGTGACACTTGGGGCATGTTGGGGTATTAATTTGTTTGCTCTCACATTGCATGACATGCCATGGTGTGTTGTGTGGCCGTGCCGGGGAGGGGTTGGGTGACATGGCACTGTTCTCATGTAGTATTTTGCAAGTGGGTATTCATTTCTGCAGCATGGAAGTGTGTCTTTTGATGACACTGCATTGGTGGTGTTTGTGTAGGTAGGGATGCACACATTGTAACACTTCAACATGAACAATCTCAGGCTGCTATGGTTCTGACAGTTGACTGTCCCTTTGTTCGTCATAATTGTCAGGTTGAGTCATCATTGCTTATCAGATGGTATGTGCCAGGGCTGTGTGCACTCCACAGGGGTGTGATTTCTATGTGAAGTAATTAGCCACCAGCTGCGTACGGGCTGCCTCACCCCGTGCCCTTTCCCCTCCCATGCGCAGCGGGCGTGCATGTGGTTGGGGATGTGGGGGCACCACCATGTCCACAGCCAGGCCCCGGCGTGTTGCAACATTGTGCAGGACACATGCTGCCACTATGATCCTGCACACTACTGGGGGCGCATATAACAGCTACTCGCCAGAACGGTCAAGGGAGCGAAAGCGTGACTTGAGCACTCCGAATGTGCGCTCCACTATGCCCCGGTTGCAATATGGGCTGTGTTGTATCTTACCTCGGGAGGCATGATGGGGTTCCGAATTGGCGTCATCATGTGGGTGCTCAGAGGGTAGGCACTGTCCCCTGGTGAGGAGGTGATGTGTATCATTAGTGGGGTAGTGAGATAACTCTGCATCTGACATGCATGCATGTGCAGTGGCATTCATACTCACCAAGCAGCCATGTATCTCCATGCCGCCCAGCTTCTAGGTCCCGGCTTAGGGTAGACATTCGGTAAATGAAGCTGTCGTGGGTGGACCCTGGATAGTTGGCATATACTGAGGTGATGATTCCCTTGGCATTACATACTACCTGCACGTTGATGGAATGCCAGTGCTTGCGGTTCCTATAGATGTGCTCAGATGCCCTGGGGGGACGTAGAGCCACATGGGTGCAGTCAATGGCACCTAGCACTTTGGGGAATTGTGAATTGTAGAAATCCAGGGCGGCAGCCTGCCTTTCTACAGGTGTCCTGGGCAGGTATATGTGCCTGCGGACTGATGGGCGTGCAGTGATGATGTTCAACACCTGGTGTAGGCAGTGTGACTGCGTGGCCTGTGACACCCCACCCACTATGGCACTTGTCCGCTGAAATGATCCTGTGGCCAAGAAGTGCTGTACATTGAGGACCTTCTCCAGGGGGCTGAGTGCTTGGGAGCACAGGGTGGGTGATGTGAGGTCATCCTCCCACTCACTGACCAGGTCTAGTATTATGTGTGGTGGAAACCTGTACCTCCCATACACCTGGTCATCAGGCATCCCAAAAAGGCTGGTTCTGGGAGTGAAAATTCGGGCCCTCACTATCCTCCTCCTCCTCCTTTGGTAACCCACGGCCTCTGCTGCTAGGAACGGTATATTCGTCCTGGCGTCTGAGCTTGTTTGTTGCTTGCGCGCACTTTTATGCTGCGCTGGTCGACGTATGCCTGCTTCATGCTGGCGTACGTGTTTCAGGATTGGACCATTTATTTTTCAGTGCATTGTAGGCAACCGTGTGAATCTTCCCGCCCACCCCAGGAATACACGTAACACGCTCTCCCAGGCCCAGTCGCGAGTAAATATTCCCGCCCACCCCTGGAATACACGTACCCCACTCTCACAAGCCCAGTCGCATGTGGAAGTTCACGCGCACACCCAAATACACGTACCCTGCAAAATCACGTGTGAAATTTCACATGCACCCCGAAATACACGTACCCAGGGCAATCGCGTGTGGAACTTCCCGCAAACCCCGTAATACACGTAGCCTGCTGGTATCGCGTGTGGAAGTTCACGCGGACCTATAATACACGTACCCTGATGGAATCGCATGGGAGACTACCCGCGCACCCCAGGCAAATCGCACTGCTGGGGGGTGGGGGTGATGGGAGACATGAGTGGGGGCCTGGTGGAGGGTGCCCCTGCACTGCTGGGGGTGGGGGTGGTGGGAGACATGAGTGGGGGCCTGGTGGAGGCTGCCCTGCACTGCTGGGGGGTGGGGGTGCAGGGAGACATGAGTGGGGGCCTGGTGGAGGCTGCCCCTGCACTGCTGGGGGGTGGGGGTGGTGGGAGACATGTGTGGGGGCCTGGTAGAGGCTGCCCCTGCACTGCTGGGGGTTGGGGGTGCAGGGAGGCATGAGTTGGACATGAGTGGGGCCTGGTGGAGGCTGCCCTGCACTGCTGGGGGTTGGGGGTGCAGGGAGACATGAGTTGGACATGAGAGGGGGCCTGGTGGATGCTGCCCTGCACTGCTGGGGGTTGGGGGTGCAGGGAGACATGAGTGGGGGCCTGGTGGAGGCTGCCCTGCACTGCTGGGGGTTGGGGGTGCAGGGGGACATGAGTGGGGGCCTGGTGGAGGCTGCCCCTGCACTGCTGGGGGTTGGGGGTGCAGGGAGACATGGGTGGGGGCCTGGTGGAGGCTGCCCCTGCACTGCTGGGGGGTGGGGGTGGTGGGAGACATGAGTGGGGGCCTGGTGGGGGCTGCCCTGCACTGCTGGGGGTTGGGGGTGCAGGGAGACATGAGTTAGACATGAGTGGGGGCCTGGTGGAGGCTGCCCTGCACTGCTGGGGGTTGGGGGGTGCAGGGAGACATGAGTGGGGGCCTGGTGGAGGCTTCCCCTGCACTGCTGGGGGTTGGGGGTGCAGGGAAACATGAGTGGGGGCCTGGTGGAGGCTGCCCCTGCACTGCTGGGGGTGGGGGTGGTGGGAGACATGAGTGGGGGCCTGGTGGAGGCTGCCCCTGGATGCTGGGGGGTGGGGGTGCTGGGGGACATGAGTGGGGGCCTGGTGGAGGGTGCCCCTGCACTGCTGGGGGGTGGGGATGCAGGGAGACATGAGTGGGGGCCTGGTGGAGGCTACCCCTGCACAGCTGGGGGGTTGGGGTGATGGGAGACATGAGTGGGGGCCTGGTGGGGGCTGCCCTGCACTGCTGGGGGGTGGGGGTGCAGGGAGACATGAGTTGGACATGAGTGGGGGCCTGGTGGAGGGTGCCCCTGCACTGCTGGAGGGTGGGGGTGGTGGGAGACATGAGTGGGGGCCTGGTGGAGGCTGCCCTGCACTGCTGGGGGGTTGGGGTGCAGGGAGACATGAGTGGGGGCCTGGTGGAGGCTGCCCCTGCACTGCTGGGGGGTGGGGGTGGTGGGAGACATGAGTGGGGGCCTGGTGGAGGGTGCCCCTGCACTGCTGGGGGGTGGGGGTGCAGGGAGACATGAGTGGGGGCCTGGTGGAGGCTGCCCCTGCACTGCTGGGGGGTTGGGGTGATGGGAGACATGAGTGGGGGCCTGGTGGAGGCTGCCCCTGGATGCTGGGGGTTGGGGGTGGTGGGAGACATGAGTGGGGGCCTGGTGGAGGCTGCCCTGCACAGCTGGGGGGTGAGGGTGCAGGGATACATGAGTGGGGGCCTGGTGGAGGCTGCCCCTGGATGCTGGGGGGTGGGGGTGCAGGGAGACATGAGTTGGACATGAGTGGGGGCCTGGTGAAGGGTGCCCTGCACTGCTGGGGGTTGGGGGTGCAGGGAGACATGAGTGGGGGCCTGGTGGAAGCTGCCCCTGCACTGCTGGGGGTTGGGGGTGATGGGAGACATGAGTGGGGGCCTGGTGGAGGCTGCCCCTGCACTGCTAGGGGGTCGGGGTGGTGGGAGATATGGTTGGGGCCTGGTGGGGGCTGCCCCGCACTGCTGGGGGTTGGGGGTGCAGGGAGACATGAGTTGGACATGAGTGGGGGCCTGGTGGAGGCTGCCCTGCACTGCTGGGGGTTGGGGGTGCAGGGAGACATGAGTGGGGCCCTGGTGGAGGCTGCCCCTGCACTGCTGGGGGGTGGGGGTAGTGGGAGACATGAGTGGGGGCCTAGTGGAGGCTGCCTCTGGATGCTGGGGGGTGGGGGTGCTGGGGGACATGAGTGGGGGCCTGGTGGAGGGTGCCCCTGCACTGCTGAGGGGTGGGGGTGCAGGGAGACATGAGTGGGGGCCTGGTGGATGCTGCCCCTGCACTGCTGGGGGGTCGGGGTGATGGGAGACATGAGTGGGGGCCTGGTGGAGGCGGCCCCTGGATGCTGGGGGGTGGGGGTGGTCGGAGACATGAGTGGGGGCCTGGTGGAGGCTGCCCCTGGATGCTGGGGGGTGGTTGTGCAGGGAGACATAAATTGGACATGAGTGGGGGCCTGGTGGAGGGTGCCCCTGCACTGCTGGGGGGTGGGGGTGGTGGGAGACATGAGTGGGGGCCTGGTTGAGGCTGCCCTGCACTGCTGGGGGGTGGGAGTGCAGGGAGACATGAGTGGGGGCCTGGTGGAGGCTGCCCCTGCACTGCTGGGGGGTGGGGGTGCAGGGGGACATGTGTGGGGGCCTGGTGGAGGTTGCCCCTGGATGCTGGGGGGTGGGGGTGGTGGGAGACATGAGTGGGGGCCTGGTGGAGGGTGCCCCACAGTGCTGGGGGTACTGGGAGACATGTGTTGGTGATCAGTAGTGCAAGGTGACATGTGGGTTGGCTGGGGGGCATGGCCATGGTGGATGGGTTGCCTGTGGGACATGAGCAGGGGTGCACGGTAGTCCCCTGTGGTGTAGGCTGCCTGCAGGGGCCGTGGAGGGTGAAGAGGGAACACCTGGGAGGACCCACATGGCCAAATCACGTGTAGCATTCCCCGGCACCACCGAAATACACGTACCCTGCTGAAATCGCGTGTGAATCTTCCCACGCACCTCAGAATACACGTACCCAGGCCAATCGCGTGTGGAACTTCCCACGCACCCGAAGTACACGTACCCAGGCCAATCGCGTGTGGAACTTCCCGCAAACCTCGTAATACACGTAGCCTGCTGGTATCGCGTGTGGAAGTTCACGCCCACCCATAATACACGTACCCTGATGGTATTGCATGGGAGACTGTTAGGGAGAATTCTCTGTTTATGCCGAATTTCCTAACCTAGTGAGTCCCCCAGCAACTTTGCTGGATTTCGGGAGTTTGTTTTTTTCCATCCTGCCAAGAGTGGGACTCTTTTTCTCCCACTCTTGGACATGAATGTGTACTCCATAGGGTCTCATATGTTTTTCTATGTGTGTTACACCACACCCTCCGTGCCGTAACACTGGGGCGTCCTAGCGGACCTCCATCGTAGACTCCATACCCGGGGACTGACTACTGTCTCCCCGGGCATGTAAAGTCACCATTGGCTTTACTAGAACTAAATTTACTAACAGAACTAGTACAAACCATCCTATTGTGGACGTACTAGTAGGGGTAATTCGATTACTCCTGGGTCTGTTATTCGAGGGGGCACTGTCCCGTCCCCCCTCGTTGAGTTTTGGCTGGTGGCAGTGGAAACTACTTGTTATATTCGACCCTGAATATAACCCTATGGGATTCTTCCCATTGTTGGAGATTAATACTTTTTCTCGTTAATCTCTAACATACCACCGGTTTACTTATCTTAAATAAGTCTATCGGGTGGTATTTTCTGCCAGAACTCGGTTTTTAAAATGGCGTCTGTGTTCGTCTCTGTGACTCCTAAACCAAAGGTTGAGCCCTTTGTTCCACTTTTGGCGGGCCTCTACACAGAGGCCCTCCAAAGTGGTGCCATTCTGTCTGGGTACCACAGGGGGTGTGGGAGGGGGTTAGGCACCCTGGACGGAGTTGCCTTGCCAACTCCAGTTGCACTCTGTTGTGATCGGCCCAAGTGGTGAGCCACCCCGCTCACCACTTAGCGTGTTTTGATTGACAGCTAGGCTGAATGAATGGGGGTTTTCTGCATAAAAGCAGGGCTTTTGGGATTGGATCTTCAGAAGTCGCCACAGGACCTAAGAATCCGACGAGGGTAAAGCTGAGCCGACCTGCAACGACGACACCTCCGGTGGAGCCCTGCTGAATCGACTCACCACTTCCCGACGACAGAGGAGATCTCCCCGCCGGAGAGTCTCTTCCCCTGACTGGTGGGAACAACCAGTCCCCTTTGCTTTTTCTTCGCTCCAGGACGCAGTGGTTGAATTGCCCGTGCAGAGCACCCCGGCAACCGGATAGCCACTACCCCTGTACCGCGACCAAAATGTGGTGCCTTGTGACGGAGCACTCCGCGGATGGTCTCTTCCCTGGTGGTGCAACGATCTTCAACTTTCCTTCGAAGACGAGATCATCTCTTCTCTTGGCAAAGACCCGACGTGCATCCACCACCAGGAACAACTGCCCCCGCCGGAGCTGTCTCTCCACAAGCAAGGTACCGTGTCCGCCTGGCTTCCCTTTCTGCCGGATAGAGTGAGGTGTCTTAATCCTCGCCTCTCCATTGGGTCGCCTCCAAGCTTTCTTAAACTTTCTGTTCTGAACTGGTCCAATCTTTCCATAACAATTTGCGATAAAGACTTGAAGCGCATTTCCACTGAGACACTTTTTGGGACATATCGCCTTGCCTCTCTCTGAGTGGGCCTGGCCTCTGAACTTTGTGATCTGCAGTAGACTCTGCCTTACTTGCCTTGCATTTGTTCGTAAAAGTGTTGGTGCCGAGTGATTTCATAACCTGCCTTTTCTCTCCCGTCCTAACGAATACTAGAGTGCCATCTAGGTTAAAGCATTCACCTCTGTCTGCAAATAAGTGGTGCTGTTGAACCTAGACTTGTCAAACTATTGTTAGGGGGATTGATCTTTTTCTTATAGTAATTGCGATTGAAGTTTTTTGCCGTGTTAGTGCCCGAGTGTTTTCCATAGATGTGTTGTTATAAATAAATACCTTTATATCTTTACACCGAAGCCTTGTTCCGTGTTTGCTTGTTCTACTGTGTAGATTGCCCTATTTTGTATACTCCACATACTGCCTAACTCTTCTTGAGAGAAGTCTGACTGCTCAGCCACAGCTACCAAGTGAATCTGTGTGGTACAGACTGCTACCAAGTGGGTTTACTGCCAAACACTTGTAGTCCTAAACCTTTTGCAGTGGTCCCAGAGGGAACTGCACAGGTTTCCGCCTAACACTGGTGTACAGCGGTGGGATTTGTATCGAGAATACAGTTTAGAGTGCGTTTCGACACTTTAGGATAACTAACCACAAAGTTTAGCACTAAAAAACAACTTTCAAAAACATGTCTACTATCGAAGTTTACAGTCAAGAATCCTTGTCAGGTGAAAATACGGAGAGTTTACGAGCCCTCTGTAGACAAGAGAATCTTTCTGTAAAAGGCAAGAAAGTAGAACTGATAGCGAGATTGCTGGCGAACCAAAGTCTGGGTACTGGTTCAGAGGAACCAACTTCTCCAGCAAATGTAGAAAACAGTAATGGTGTTGATCTAAATCAAAGTAATGATAGTGATGAAGAGATTGAAGAGGAAGGAGAGGCTAACGAAACTGTCTCCCCTGCTCCTCTACCTGCCTTACCAGCTGTACCTACGGGGCCCATACCAGGTCCCACATGTAACCCTGCTTATTTTGAACTTGAAAAAATGAAGCTCGAATTAGAATACAAACGGTTCTTGGCTCAATCTGAAAGAAACCAAGAGCTCGAGTTCAGACGGATGAATGCCCAGGCTGAGCAGAAGCAAGCTGAGTTAAGGCTCAGGGAAATAGAACTTAATCACGAGTTAGAGATGAAAAAGTTGTCTGTGGAAAATGCTTCTCTCTCCTCTGGTTCCTCTAGGAGCTCCAGTCCCAAAAGACCCCGGATGCCGAAGGAATTAGTGGGTATGTATGAACCGAGATTGGATGTGTTGGATTGGTTAAAACTGTTTGAGTACAATCATGAGCTCCAGGACATCACCGGGAATGATTTACTTCCCTGGTTGTTCTCTAGGCTCCCCCCTGTTGCGACTGATGTGGTAATGGAGTTGGGGGAGGCGGATAAGACGGATTACGAAAGTGTGAAACTAGCTTTGATAGCTAGATTCGGGAAGACCCCTTCCCAGTGTCTTAAGAGGTTTAGAACCCTCAAAAAGCATGATGGTACCCCTTGGGCTACCTGGGTGAGTGAAGGGTTGAAAAACTTAGAGGGATGGATTAAGGGTTACAAAGTGAACACTTATGAGGGTATGAAGAATCTTTTTATGTTGGAGTCTATTTATGATGCCTGTTCTCCTGAGCTCAGACAGCACTTGGCTGATTCGAAGGAATTGGATTCCCGGAAGCTAGCTAAGGCTGCTGACTTATGGGTTGTCAACAGGGCTACTCATAAGGATTCTGGGGCAACTCAGAAAAAGGATGAGGGAAAACAGCCTAAGAAAGACTCAAAAGAGAATTCGAATAACTCAAATTCCAAAGAGGGCCCCAAACAAAACCAGAAGGGTAAACCACAAGGAAAACCGCAGCAGAATAGTGTGTCTTCTGGTGCCAAACCGGAAGGAGGCCAGAACAAGCCACCATTCCACAGAGCATTTGGTAAATGCTTTGTTTGTGGCTCGACTGACCACGTGAAAGGAGATCCCAGATGTAAGGGTAAACCTTCAGGGGTCCAGCTTGTCTCCTTAGCCATCGCTCCAGAGGAGGAAGTCCAAATGGCAAGTGGAAACTTTCTACTGCTAGCTGATGAACCCATTGCAGTCTCAGCCAGCGTTTCTTAAGTGTCTCTGGGGTTGTGGGAACAACAGAATTTAGATGTCTATAATTCTATCCCCGATAATACCCAATAATACTAAAGAGTATTAT
Organism: Ambystoma mexicanum; assembly: GCF_040938575.1. Classification (NCBI taxonomy): domain Eukaryota; kingdom Metazoa; phylum Chordata; class Amphibia; order Caudata; family Ambystomatidae; genus Ambystoma; species Ambystoma mexicanum. Next base: position 667,002,395 of record NC_090936.1, read on the forward strand.
AAGGGCAGTGTCCAGGTGAATGGTCAGGAGACTCCTGCCATTAGGGACACTGGGGCCAGCGGTGGATAAATCGTTTTTTCAGGCTGAGGATGTTGCTAAGGCACCCAAACGCCTCACCAAGTTAGCTGGAGGGCCTGTGCAGATGCTTCCCCAATTACCAGTTCTCATCCAGTGTAACGACATGACTGTGAAGATCCCTGTCAGCATACAGAGTGAGGTACCAGGACGCGTTCTATTGGGTAACGATTTGAAAACTCACAGAGTTGTATCACACACCCCCAGACCTCCTAGTATATGGTCACAGGAGCTAACCAGACCTGCAAGAGAGAGGACCATGCGCGGTACTCTCCAGGAGATGATGAAGAAAGAAATCACTCCTGCTCCACTGGAATTGTCAGCCGCTGTCTATAACAAATCAGAAGCGAAAGGGAAACCTCAGACTTCTACCCCGAAACCAGCAGCCAGCATTTCAGTGCAGCCAACAAGGACTTCCCCGCGGTTGTCCAAAGTTACACCCGTAACTCCACCTCCAGCTGAGGCTGAGAGGGAGGTACAACCCTGTGTGGTAGAATTAGACTCTGAGGAAGAGCTAATGGAAGGCCAGGAACTCATTGGAGATCTGGATCCTGTTGACCATCCTGAGCTGCAGTCTTTACTGGCAGAAGGTGGACCCAGCAGGGCAGACTTCAGTAAGGGACAGAGAGAATGTCCAACTCTGGAAGGTCTTCACCCCAGGCAGAAGCTCGGGCTGAAGGGCAAGAGCCTGGGAAATACAGGTTGCACTGGGAAGATGGCCTCTTCTACAGTGGACTGACCGAGTCTGCACCTGGAGACTACAAACGACTTGTAGTACCCCAAGAGAACAGACCACGGTTCTTGCAGTTAGCCCACGAGATTCCTTTGGCTGGTCACTCGAGTTTCAAGAAGACTAAGGAAAGGCTCTCTCTCTACTTCTATTGGCCAAAGATGGGGGCCGAAGTGGAAAAACACTGCAGGAGCTGCCACACCTGCAAGACCTCTGGTAAGGTTGGCTCCAAGAATGTGGCACCTTTAGTGCCTCTCCCAGTTGTGGGAGTCCCATTTGAGAGAGTAGGGATTGACATTGTTGGTCCTCTTGATCCTCCAACCTCCTCAGGCAACAGGTTTATACTTGTTGTAGTAGACCATGCTACTAGGTATCCTGAGGCAATTCCTATGAGGACTGTTACAGCTCCGGCTGTGGCTAAGGCCCTCCTTGGTATTTTTACCAGGGTCGGGTTTCCTAAGGAAGTAATCTCTGAAAGGGGGTCAAACTTTATGTCCCACTACATGAAAGCCATGTGGAAAACCTGTGGAGTTACTTACAAGTTCTCAACGGCGTACCACCCACAAACCAATGGGTTGGTAGAACGGTTCAACCGAACCATGAAGAGCATGATAGGTGCTTTAGAGGAACCCCTTAAGCGTAAGTGGGACCTTCTACTACCATGCCTTCTCTTTGCTTATAGAGAAGTCCCTCAGGAGGGAGTAGGTTATTCTCCCTTCGGGCTTCTCTATGGTCATCCCGTCAGAGGTCCATTGGCCCTGATTAAGGAGGGGTTGGAGAGTGCTCCTTCCCCCAAGCCAGTCAGAGTGACTGACTACGTGATAGGTCACCGACTACTGTCTCCCCGGGCATGTAAAGTCACCATTGGCTTTACTAGACCTAAATTTACTAACAGAACTAGTACAAACCATCCTATTGTGGACGTACTAGTAGGGGTAATTTGATTACTCCTGGGTCTGTTATTCGAGGGGGCGCTGTCCCGTCCCCCCCTCGTTGAGTTTTGGCTGGTGGCAGTGGAAACTACTTGTTATATTCAACCCCGAATATAACCCTATGGGATTCTTCCCATTGTTGGAGATTAATACTTTTTCTCGTTAATCTCTAACATACCACCGGTTTACTTATCTTAAATAAGTCTATCGGGTGGTATTTTCTGCCAGAATTCGGTTTTTAAAATGGCGTCTGTGTTCGTCTCTGTGACTCCTAAACCAAAGGTTGAGCCCTTTGTTCCACTTTTGGCGGGCCTCTACACAGAGGCCCTCCAAAGTGGTGCCATTCTGTCTGGGTGCCACAGGGGGTGTGGGAGGGGGTTTAGGCACCCTGGACGGAGTTGCCTTGCCAACTCCAGTGGCACTCTGGTGTGATTGGCCCAAGTGGTGAGCCACCCCGCTCACCACTTAGCGTGTTTTGATTGACAGCTAGGCTGAATGAATGGGGGTTTTCTGCATAAAAGCAGGGCTTTTGGGATTGGATCTTCAGAAGTCGCCACAGGACCTAAGAATCCGACGAGGGTAAAGCTGAGCCGACCTGCAACGACGATACCTCCGGTGGAGCCCTGCTGAATCGACTCACCACTTCCCGACGACAGAGGAGATCTCCCCACCGGAGAGTCTCTTCCCCTGACTGGTGGGAACAACCAGTCCCCTTTGCTTTTTCTTCACTCCAGGACGCAGTGGTCGAATTGCCCGTGCAGAGCACCCCGGCAACCGGATAGCCACTACCCCTGTACCGGGACCAAAAGGTGGTGCCTTGTGACGGAGCACACTGCGGCTGGTCTCTTCCCTGGTGGTGCAACGATCTTCAACTTTCCTTCGACGACGAGATCATCTCTTCTCTTGGCAAAGACCCGACGTGCATCCACCACCAGGAACAACTGCCCCCGCCGGAGCTGTCTCTCCACAAGCAAGGTACCGTGTCCGCCTGGCTTCCCTTTCTGCCGGATAGAGTGAGGTGTCTTAATCCTCGCCTCTCCATTGGGTCGCCTCCAAGCTTTCTTAAACTTTCTGTTCTGAACTGGACCAATCTTTCCATAACAATTTACGATAAAGACTCGAAGCGCATTTCCACTGAGACACTTTTTGGGACATATCGCCTTGCCTCTCTCCGAGTGGGCCTGGCCTCTGAACTTTGTGATCTGCAGTAGACTCTGCCTTACTTGCCTTGCATTTGTTCGTAAAAGTGTTGGTGCCGAGTGATTTCATAACCTGCCTTTTCTCTCCCGTCCTAACGAATACTGGAGTGCCATCTAGGTTAAAGCATTCACCTCTGTCTGCAAATAAGTGGTGCCGTTGAACCTAGACTTGTCGAACTATTGTTAGGGGGATTGATCTTTTTCTTATAGTAATTGCGATTGAAGTTGTTTGCCGTATTAGTGCCCGAGTGTTTTCCATAGATGTGTTGTTATAAATAAATACCTTTATATCTTTACACCGAAGCCTTGTTCCGTGTTTGCTTGTTCTACTGTGTAGATTGCCCTATTTTGTATACTCCACATACTGCCTAACTCTTCTTGAGAGAAGTCTGACTGCTCAGCCACAGCTACCAAGTAAATCTGTGTGGTACAGACTGCTACCAAGTGGGTTTACTGCCAAACACCTGCAGTCCTAAACCTTTTGCAGTGGTCCCAGAGGGAACTGCACAGGTTTCCGCCTAACAGAGACTACCCGCGCACCCCAGGAATACACGTACCCAGGCAAATCGCACTGCTGGGGGCTGGGGGTGATGGGAGACATGAGTGGGGGCCTGGTGGAGGCTGCCCCTGCACTGCTGGGGGGTGGGGGTGATGGGAGACATGAGTGGGGGCCTGGTGGGGGCTGCCCTGCACTGCTGGGGGGTGGGGGTGCAGGGAGACATGAGTGGGGGCCTGGTGGAGGGTGCCCCTGCACTGCTGGGAGGTGGGGTGGTGGGAGACATGAGTGGGGGCCTGGTGGAGGCTGTCCTGCACTGCTGGGGGGTGGGGGTGCAGGGAGACATGAGTGGGGGCCTGGTGGAGGCTGCCCCTGCACTGCTGGGGGGTGGGGGTGGTGGGAGACATAGTGGGGGCCTGCTGGGTGGCCCTGCCCTGAACTGCTGGGCGGGTGGGGTGCAGGGGGACATGTGTGGGGGCCTGGTATAGGGTGCCCCTGCATTGCTGGGGGTTGGGGGTGCAGGGAGACATGAGTGGGGGACTGGTGGAGGCTGCCCCTGCACTGCTGGGGGTTGGGGGTGCAGGGAGACATGAGTGGGGGCCTGGTGGAGGCTGCCCCTGCACTGCTGGGGGGTGGGGGTGCTGGGGGACATGAGTTGGGGCCTGGTGGAGTGTGCCCCTGCACTGCTGGGGGGTGGGCGTGCAGGGAGACATGAGTGGGGGCCTGGTGGAGGCTGCCCCTGCACTGCTGGGGGGTCGGGGTGATGAGAGACATGAGTGGGGGCCTGGTGGAGGCTGCCCCTGGATGCTGGGGGGTGGGGGTGGTGGGAGACATGAGTGGGGGCCTGGTGGAGGCTGCCCTGCACTGCTGGGGGGTGGGGGTGCAGGGAGACATGAGTGGGGGCCTGGTGGAGGCTGCCCCTGGATGCTGGGGGGTGGGGGTGCAGGGAGACATGAGTTGGACATGAGTGGGGGCCTGGTGGAGGGTGCCCCTGCACTGCTGGGGGATGCGGGTGGTGGGAGACATGAGTGGGGGCCTGGTGGAAGCTGCCCTGCACTGTTGGGGGGTGGGGGTGCAGGGAGACATGAGTGGGGGCCTGGTGGAGGCTGCCCCTGCACTGCTAGGGGTGGTGGGAGACATGAGTGGGGGCCTGGTGGGGCCTGCCCTGCACTGCTGGGGGGTGGGGGTGCAGGGGGACATGTGTGGGGGCCTGGTGGAGGGTGCCCCTGCACTTCTGGGGGTTGGGGGTGCAGGGAGACATGAGTGGGGGCCTGGTGGAGGCTGCCCTGCACTGCTGGGGGTTGGGGGTGCAGGGAGACATGCGTGGGGGCCTGGTGGAGGCTGCCCCTGGATGCTGGGGGTTGGGGGTGCAGGGAGACATGAGTTGGACATGAGTGGGGGCCTGGTGGAGGGTGCCCTGCACTGCTGGGGGTTGTGGGAGACATGAGTGGGGGCCTGGTGGAGGCTGCCCCTGCACTGCTGGGGGGTGGGGGTGATGGGAGACATGATTGGGGACCTGGTGGAGGCTGCCCTGCACTGCCGGGGGGTGGGGGTGGTGGGAGACATGAGTGGGGGGCCTGGTGGAGGCTGCCCCTGGATGCTGGGGGGTGGGGGTGCAGGGAGACATGAGTTGGACATGAGTGGGGGCCTGGTGGAGGGTGCCCTGCACTGCTGGGGGGTGGGGGTGGTGGGAGACATGAGTGGGGGCCTGGCGGAGGCTGCCCCTGGATGCTGGGGGGAGGGGGTGTAGGGAGACATGAGTGGGGGCCTGGTGGAGGCTGCCCCTGCACTGCTGGGGGGTGGGGGCGGTGGGAGACATGAGTGGGGGCCTGGTGGAGGCTGTCCTGCACTGCTGGGGGGTGGGGGTGCAGGGAGACATGAGTGGGGGCCTGGTGGAGGCTGCTCCTGCACTGCTGGGGGATGTGGGTGGTGGGAGACATGAGTGGGGGCCTGGTGGGGGCTGCCCTGCACTGCTGGGGGTTGGGGGTGCAGGGAGACATGAGTGGGGGCCTGGTGGAGGCTGCCCCTGCACTGCTGGGGGGTGGGGGTGGTGGGAGACATGAGTGGGGGCCTGGTGGAGGGTGCCCCTGCACTGCTGGGGGGTGGGGGTGCAGGGAGACATGAGTGGGGGCCTGGTGGAGGCTGCCCCTGCACTGCTGGGGGGTTGGGGTGGTGGGAGACATGAGTGGGGGCCTGGTGGAGGCTGCCCTGCACTGCTGGGGGGTGGGGGTGCAGGGAGACATGAGTGGGGGCCTGGTGGAGGCTGCCCCTGGATGCTGGGGTATGGGGGTGGTGGGAGACATGAGTGGGGGCCTGGTGGGGGCTGCCCTGCGCATCTGGGGGGTGGGGGTGCAGGGGGACATGTGTGGGGGCCTGGTGGAGGGTGCCCCTGGATGCTGGGGGGTGGGGGTGGTGGGAGACATGAGTGGGGGCCTGGTGAAGGGTGCCCCACAGTGCTAGGGGGTCAGGGTGCTGGGAGACATGTGTTGGTGATCAGTAGTGCAAGGTGACATGTGGGTTGGCTGGGGAGCATGGCCATGGTGGATGGGTTGCCTGTGGGACATGAGCAGGGGTGCACAGTAGTCCCCTGTGGTTTGGGCTGCTTGCAGGGGCCGTGGAGGGTGTAGAGGGAACACCTGGGAGGACCCACATGGCCAAATCACGTGTAGCATTCCCCGGCACCCCCGAAATACACGTACCCTGCTGAAATCGCGTGTGAATCTTCCCGCGCACCTCAGAATACACGTACCCAGGCCAATCGCATGTGGAACTTCCCGCGTACCCGAAGTACACGTACCCAGGCCAATCGCGTGTGGAACTTCCCGTGCACCCGAAGTACACGTACCCAGGCCAATCGCGTGTGGAACTTCCTGCGCATCCCGAAGTACACGTACCCAGGCCAATCGCGTGTGGAACTTCCCACGCACCCCAAAACACACGTACCCAGGCCAATCGCGTGTGGAACTTCCCGCGCACCCCGAAGTACACGTACCCAGGCTAATCGGGTGTGGAACTTCCCGCGCACCCCGAAGTACACGTACCCAGGCCAATCGCGTGTGGAACTTCCCGCGCACCCCGAAACACACTTACCCAGGCTAATCGCGTGTGGAACTTCCCGTGCACCCCGAAGTATACGTACCCAGGCCAATCGCGTGTGGAACTTCCTGAGCACCCCGAAACACACGTACCCAGGCTAATCGCGTGTGGAACTTCCCGCGCACCCCGAAGTACACGTACCCAGGCTAATCGCATGTGGACTTCCCACGCACCCAGAAACACACGCACATGCTATTTTTCACACAGCGGGTGTCCGTGTTTGTCGGTACCCCTTTGCACCTCATTTGTCCTAGAGGGCCACTGTATGGTCCATTCATCATGGCTGTATATGGGTGCTTTTTGTTAGCGCACATTTTGGCGCACATTTATTTCAGGCGCAGGGACGCTACCGCCTGCTTTCTTGTGGCGTACTTGTTTGGCCCTGTGCGCGTCTTTCACTGTGCGCTGGTTTGCCCTATTCGATTCCATGAATTCGGATTGTAGGCGAGCGTGTGGGCGTTCCGCGCACTTGCCTCCTGTACTTCCCCCGTGACACCCATATTTTCACGCGTTGTTTCCCATTCGAGTGTTACGCCCTGTGTTCCGCCTACTTTTGTGATGTGCGCCGCGCTATGGGCGATTTCGCAGTGGCCGTGGCGCACGCTGTTGGATGACCTGTGCGCCGGCATGTGCGGCGCACTTTTTCAGCGCACATCCAATGTTTTTCTCGCGCACGAACTTCCATGAATCGATGTGCGCTGGTTTCCCTGCGATTTTCGCACTTGCACTGCGATTTCCGCAGTTTTACTGCAAATCGCACGTTTTGGCACCTCTGCGCAGGAAATTTCGGCACACATTAATTCCATGAATCGACCCCCAAGTGTCCTGGTTCAGTGTGTGACGCCCGGTTGGAATCCTTAACAATGTCTTGAAGGTGATTCCTAGGGGCATTGTCATTTTACCTTGGGGAGATATAACTGAAATCTCACATCATTACTCCTTAATAGTTAATGATGGCTTAATGTGCACACCTTTGGAGACGTGTTGGAATATGATGATGGATAGCTATAAGGACAACATTGTAGTAAGATAGGACTCAGGAGCAGCACTAACTATGTGTCTAGTTCCCTAATTTTTCAAGGTACTTAACTTGAGAGCAATATTTGGACATACTTCTCTTTTTCTTGCTGTGTCATTGACACATATTTGCACTCTTTTGACCCCCAAATCTACCTCAGATGTAACCAATAAAGCCACAGCAGATGCTATTTATCATTGCCACTAGGTGTCTCCTTGTCATTAAGCTTGGGTCATCGCACCTGTGCATACATGTTCTATCCACAGTGTGCAGGCGTCTTCAGTTTAAAGTAGGTTTTCATGCAGTCAGACACGGTTATCGCTGTACTGTCGTTTGAACAGAAGTTACAGCATTCATGTGTTTAGTGAGCAGCCATAGAAGAGGTGGGTTTGATCCTCTTCATGAATGATCTGTTGATTTTAATAATAATTGTTCTCTGCTCATTATTGTAATCATTCTTTGTGCAGTATAAAGAACGAGATGTTCCAAGTAAAGTACTTAATGTATAGTACTGTAGTCATTTACTGCACACCTACACCCAAACCCATGCTGTATTTTGTGAACAAAACATTTTTTTAAAAATTAAATTTACTATCAATACAAAGTTGAAATCTATAAACTTTGGTTTAACCTATCATTAAACATAAAACTAACATAAACAGTAAACATTACAAAAAATAAAACTAACATTAAAAGTAACATCAGTGGAACATTAACCCACCTGCTCTTTGGTATTGGTGCATTTTATTTTCTCTGTGCCTTTGCACCATTTAAATCAATCAGTGGCTGTTTTACAGTGAATGTGCACATCAGGTGGTCCATTTGATAGCACATGTGCTGCCAGGGCCAGGCTGGTTCACAGAAATTCTTTTTAAAGTCTGCTCCTCCTGCTCTTTGTTTGAGGGGTGTGTGATGAATCACAGGAATTTGTCCCTTATCCCCAAAAGGGAGCTCCCTGCCCCATGTGAGACTAGGGAGGTGAGACCGATCCGCAATACCGTTCCTAGGGCTAGAGGCAAGTGGGATCTCACTGGGAGAGATTCCCCCTTGGGGACAAAGACTCCAGTTCCCAAAAGGAACACCCTAGAGGACCTGCCTAAACACCATATTTTAATTTTTCTGTTAACAATCTATATGAAGAGAAAATCAATGGGCCTCATTATGAGTTGGGCGCAAAGGGATACCTGGCACCAGTAAGGACACCGGTGCCGGTAATCCCTTTGCGCCCTATTCCGAGTTCCCTTAGTGAGTCCCTTCCTTTTACCAGGCGTTAAGGACAGGACCTGTTAAGGGACTTCAGAGCTAATAACGGGACCTCAATTTGCGGTACCATTATTAGCGCCTTCCCCATTACCATTGAGCCCTAAGGGGGCTCAAATGGGAATGGGTAATGGCTTTTTCAATGGGGACTTACCAGTCCCACAAAGGTCGGAATAGACCGGTAAGTCCCCATTGAACGAGGGTGGACTCAGTATCGGCATTGGAGGTAGTCATGGCGCTAATACCGCCATGATTACCTCCAAACTCAGAATGAGGCCCAATATGTGCTATTTCAAGCATGGCATTGAAAACCTCCTTACAAGTTCCAATCCTACTGGGATGATGAAGAGGGTATCTGGAAGAGAAGAGAGTTTACAAAACAAAGAAAAGAAGGAACAGCGATTCGGGCAGGGGAAGCCCCATGGCTACATCAGCCTAGCAAGGGCACGAGCATGGGAAAATAAACAGAGGGCTAGCGAGTTTCAAAGAGAGACGCACAATGACTCTGTAGAACAGCAGAAGCAAGACTCACAACATCTTCCAGTCAGAGGAGACCGAGTGCTTACATGTGTGCTATCGTCTGTAGCGAGAAGGTCAGATGAGTTGAAACCAGACGCGTGGCGTGTTGGGGCAAAAGAGGAGAAGGAAGGCAAGATTAGTTGCATGACCGCACAGAGTCTGTGGTGGACCAGAGGTCTATATAACTACGCCAAAACGATTCTGCTACGGCTGACTGAATCTAAGCTGGTAGAACGCCATCCATGACAAACGAAGGGAGAAGAGGCGGGTGAGAAGGCCCGAGATGCCAGACCACCTGGAAAGGAAGCGGATCATTGCCAAATGAGAATCCTATTGACATTATTCCCAAGCACTTAAGATAACAGGTATAACGGGAGACCCGGGGAAGGATCATTAAGAGAATGTTCATACTAGTCACAGTCAAGAGAGAGAAAACATAACAAGAGCGAATCGGAATCATTACTTGAATATTCATCACATTCAGGAGAGGGAAAATATTACTAAATTGAATGATATTTATTGTTGGAACACTCATTCTCATCTCAGTTTGAAAGGAAGCATTGCATAGCCAGCAAAAAGAGAAGAGGAAAAAATATATTTTGGAAAGGTTCCACTGAGTAAGGATTCCTACCGAAAAGGCATAGGTGAAATAACAGAGCAAGACATAAAGGAGAAACCTGAGAATAAGCTGGACTTTGCGATAAGATATTCGGAAGAACTAAAACAGGAAATCAAAATTGATGAACAATTTAGGAAACTAAGGAATAGCCCAGCAGGGAAAGAAAATTGTTGGATAAAATCCTCAGGGGTAGAGAGAAAGATCCATTCTACTAGAAGAAAACAGTATAAGAAACAAAACTCTAAAACATTAACATGTGAACTGTACAAACTGATAAAAGTGATCACTGGTGTTATCTGAAGGTTATCTATTGAAAAGTGGCTGAACCATAAGCTAACAAATCTTAGGCGAGGGGAGACTTTTCCAATGTTTTCAGTTGTTAAACATAGTGGTAGGGTCCGATAGGTTATAGTCGGAGGGTGGACGTTTATTAATGGACTTTCACTGACGACTGATGAGCATATTAGCTACTTTTGTTAGGTAGGGACACTCTGTAGAACAGAGAGAGAAAGGCCTTATTAATATTCTTTAATACATATTCAGTGAAATGGCTAACCAGAGTCTGTGTCCTTTTTCTGACCTACCACAGGTGCCAGTTCTCAGCAGCATGGCAGACATGGACAAGTTCATATTTAGAGATTGTGTTGTGCCACTTAAAATGTGCAGTATGCTATCAACATATTGAAACAGGGAGTTCTGAGTTCGTCTTCAATTTAGGGTACTAACAATTTTAGAGAAGAAATAGTTGCGGTCGGGCCTTGGTACACACACAGGATTTTGGTGTGGATCAAAACTATTTTTAGCCTCTAGGATTCCAGCTCTCAAAATGCACAGTATATTTAAATGAACAGAAGGGTAACGTAATTGGCCTGGAGAGACACAATAACCATTAAGGTATTTCAGAAATGATCAGCCTATCCACTATGTCTGGGAGATAAGATTAATGTGGAGTACTTTAGGTCCGAGTACATCATGTGGAGTGATCGAAGGTAATTATGGGAAGGTTTATGTGGTTCTGAAATAAGATAGGAAAATTGCGATGCATGGTTGTCTAACAAGAAACAAAGTGATCATGTCTGGAACATGGGCATGGTTCATCGTCTTTGCCAAGAGGAAATGATGTTCATATGGTGCGTATCCAAAACATTTTAAAGTGGCTTGCAGAATCACTGCCTGGGGTTGTCCAAGAGCGTTGAAACTGTTCAATATTTCCCTGGAGCTGCAGGGGTTTTAGTCATTTGTTGTCTCCTGAAGGTTCCTTACCTTATTTTTCTAGCCATACATGTTTTTGTCTCCAGGAAACCTGGTTGACCTCATCAATTACTTTGAATAGGTATAATATTTATCATTCTTTTGCTAAAAAGGGCCAGCGGGGATGACCATATAGTGGGCAAATTATAGGTGCCATACATACTGTTAACTCCCGTAGAATAATCACTAAATCAGATGATAACGTTATCGCTGTTGAAATTGAAAGATCTTTCTGTGGGGAATTGGAAAAAATACTTTTGATAAGCCTATACAATACACCGGGTGCACACATCAGGGAGTGTATTCAGGAGGCCTTGCATGACCTCCTGATTTGATGGACTGTCGACTCCAGAAACTTTTTTGTCATAATTGTAGGTGACTTTAATTGCCATATGTGTGGGGGATTGGGTACTACTTCTAATCCACTTTTAAAACCTGAAAGTGAAATGACTCGTACAGTGGAAGATCTAGAAGTTCGATATTGGTTAAACTTCTTCAGATGCTGGGACCTTGAAATGGTAAATGGCCGGACCCCTAGTGACTATCCGGGGAAGCACACTTGAAACAGTGGAAGTGCACAAAGCACCCTCGATTACATATTCATTAGTCCTGAAATAGCAATTTATGTTAAGGATATGATGGTCAGCCCCAATAATTGAAGCGACCATAATGCATTAATCCTAACTTTTGCCACTGAGGAAGATAATCATGAGTACAAACCCTTGGGTAATATGAGGGCAAACCATTCTGCGACTCACATATGCTGGTCTGAATATAAGAATTATAGGGCGCCAAGGATAACTTCAGCAAAGTTCACTACCAACTATAAACAGTTTGCGACAATGTGAATAAATGAAATAGAGAAGTGGATTTCTTCTTTTACAAACAGTCATGCTACCTCAAGGGCTGTACTGATAAGTAATGAGTCATCTAAAAGGAATCCATTTGATAGAAGTATCAGAGACAGAAAAAGGAAACTTAGCGTGGAAATTCAGCAAGCTAAATACGTCTCACGTACTCCCCTGATATATCATTCTATCAGCAGGGCACTTAAGAAAAAGTTTAGAGCTTGGCTAAAACTTAAGAGGCATACAAAAAAGCTTGCTCAGTGGCAACATGCAGTTCAAGTGGTATGCACCGGGAACTCCAGAAACATTTCGGCACTATTGGGGGAAGCCAGGGGAAGTAGAAGGGTACCCTTGATCAACCCAATTGGAGCTCGGGAGTGGGAGAGTTTCCTACAAAACCGTAATGTTGCCATTGAGGTCGTAGTTCCAACAGATATGAATAACTCGCCTCCTATTCCTTTTTTGTAGTAACCTCTAACATACTGATCACCAAAATTAAGTACTTAAAGCCCTCCCGAGCGCCAGGTCCTAATGGACTTGCTAATGTAGTACTTAAAAGTAACCCTAAATTTTGGCCCAAGCTACTGGAGATATTATTTTGCAAGGTATTGGCAGAAGGTAGAATCCCCAGTTCTTTGCAGGCTGCTATACTCATACCGGTATTTAAAAAGGGTAATAAGATGGAGACAAGTAATTATAGGCTGTTGTCTATGCTTGATTGCTCTGGCTAATTATTTGTCACGTTTATTCTCCATGAATTGCAAGCAAGGCAGGTTTACTCAATAGATTCCAAAGTGGATTTAGACAAGGCTACTCTACCACACATAATCTATTGATCGTGGATACCCTTCGAACGAGATCAAGGCAGGCTGGTAATCCTCCACTTTATGTTCTATACATAGACTTTAAAGAAGCTTTTGATCTTGTTGGGGGTTTAAAAGCTATGGTCTAAGTTGGAACTATTGGGTTGACCAGAGGGTCTGCTGTATTATTTGAAGCTTCTTCACTAGAATACGACGGTCTCCCTCAAACCTAACTCTCATGGTACAATGACCAATAGCATAAATCAAAATAGAGGAGTTAAACAAGGATGCGTGATGGCCCCGCTCCTTTATAATCTTTTTGTCTACGACCTGCCCAAGGTAATTGCAGCTGTGCATAATTGCCCACCAAAATTCAGTCTCACCCAATGTCTCGTTTTAGTGTATGCTGGCGACCTCGTCATTTTAGACCATCCTTTAGGTGGACTATCACGATCAGCTGAAGCATTGTGAGCATACACAGAAACTAATGGCCTGGTTATCAGTGGAGAGAAAACCCAGATGATGGTCTTCTCTGGCAAAAAAATTACTCATCCCAGGTTAGAGATCTTTTATATGCCCAAATATAAATATCTTGGGGTAGAGATTGAAGCCAGAGGAGAGTACCTCTTATGTATGAGCTCATTTGCAACTGGATGGACGCAAACGGCATGGTCCTGCATCATGGAAAAACAGAGCTGATGTTGATCGGCTCCAAACCAAGACTCGATAAATTGACATCAGAATACCAAACATTTTCGTATCGCCAACCATGACATCCAAGTGAAGGAAAAAAATAAATCCTTGGAGTCACTTTCGATCAATCACTGAGTATGTCAGCTCATGTTAATAATTTGGTTTCTTCATCCGCGTACTACATCAGGCTTTTAGCACATATAAGATCATTTCTGTCGCAAGCGGGGTTTGAAACCATTGCTAGAGCTATTGTATCTTCAAAACTAGATTACTGTGGTACACTCCTCATTGGCATAAATAAAGTTGAATTGAAAAAACATCAAGTAGTACAGAATAGCGCTATAAGAGCCATCATGGGCTTACGTAAATATGCACATGTATCGGATGTAAAAAGGAAGCTGCATTGGCTACCAATTGAAGAAAGAGTGGAGTTTAGACTCCTCACCATCACGTTTAAGGCCTTAGCCGGTGATGCACCACCTTACATTGCTAATAGATACAAAATCAAGTAGGCGTTGCACTCACTTTGCTCAAATGGAGACTGGAACCGGAACCTACAGGTACCAAAAACCTCCCTGGAATTATTGAGAAAAGGCGCTTTCTGGTCAATTGCTCCCATTAAATGGAATGCACTACCACCGACTATAAGAAACTGTGGGACGATTAAGGAATTTAAAAACAAACTTAAGACACATCTTTTTAGATAACTAGGCTCCCAACCCTCCTATTTCCTGGACGAGTACTATTAACGATCTGCGCCCATATGCCACCGGGCCAATTTGGTTGCGCATAAGAAATAATAATAATAATAATAATACATTCACGCATCACTAGGGCTACGCAGATCACTCCTCTTCTATATCAATTCACAGTTAATCACAGCGGTTATACGATCTGGGGAGTTTGACAATTGTACATCCAGGTCTTATTACCAATGATTACTTATGGCCTGGAATCACTTATGTCGATGGATCTGAAATGGCTGCAGAAAGTGGAGGGCAAGTTTTGGAGGAAGATTCTTGGCCTCCCCACCTGCATTCCAATGGCCATTATCAGATTAGAATTAGGGCTACCATCATTAAAATCGATTGTGCTAAAAAAGCGTGCTGAAATGTATTTGAAAATGTGCAATGCCCCTGAATATCTCCTGCTAGCTTCCATGAAGCAAGAAATATTCAAAGAGGCAGGGACACCTGGATTCAGGAAGAGCATGGAAAGCTTTTACCGCAAGATCTGTTGTACACCTAGATTGGGGGGTGGGGGGTGATGTCAATACAACGAAGACTTCATTAGCTAAACATGTTGATCTTTGGGACTGGCTGGAAAATTATGCGCATCTCAGTAGTCTCAATAGATATAAATTCCTTTCACATATTTTATACACATATAGGAGTCCTCAACAATATTTGAACCTCTGTCCTTCTGCCAGATTTAGAAGATTTATATTACTGGTAAGAATTGACCATCTTCCTGTGTTGGCAGTGACAGGATGTGAGAGACAGTAGCCGGTAACGGAACGTTATTGTCGTATATGTAAGAACACTGCAATACAAGAGACTGCTAAAGATATACTGACTGAGTGTCTAGTTATGGTCAAGACATATCAATGTTATTACGATAGATATGTTCATCATTTGAACTCAATAAGTGAGGCCCTTTTTTGGCTGGAATGTCTAAATTCAAGAAATATGATTCGCCTTATAGCATTATATAATGTTTGTATAGCAGTAGAGAAACTCTTGAATATAAGCATTTAAGTTTAGAATACATCGGACGGACAGGGGGAATAAGTAATTCCTATGCTCTTTCTATAAGATAACAAACATACTCAATGGATATGGTTAGAATAACATTCAGGTAAATAACTTAATGAACTGATTGAGTGTAAGGCAGTGAAAGTTATTTTCTTTTATCTAATTTAATTGGGAATGTTCTTATTAAAGTTATGAGAAATGTATAGGTATGAGTGGTATAAAGTCCTTTTTGTTCAGCATTATTTTTGTTTTGATTTATTAAGTAACAAGGAATTGTGTTAATTAGTTGATTATGAGTATGAATTGCATGATTGATTATGTGAAAACTTTACTTGTAAACTGTACCACATTAAATAAATATATATAAAGTGATCATGTCTGTAACGTGGGCATGGTCAGAGTCACATTGAAGCCAACCACCTTCCCTTACCCCAATCTGCTCACTAACTCTACCCCACCTCACTCAACTCTATCTCACTCACTCTAACCAGCATCACCCCATTGTACTCCTACCCGACTCAGCCCCCTGCTACCTCACTCTACCCCACTCAACTCAACCCACCCACTTTACCTCACCTCAATGTACTCTACATCACCTCAGTCCACTCTACCCCATCTCACCCTACTTACCCTACCTCATCCCAATCTACCACTTTTCAGTCTATCCCTATCCCCACCCAGTCCAATCCCTATCCCACCCCACTCTATCTACTCCTACTCTACTGTTACACTGCACCTCACTCTACCCCTACCCCGAATAACCTTACCCCTAACCCACCGCATCATATCTCAATCCTCCCTCATCCCACTTACCTCTACCCTTCAACCCAACTAGCATCAAACCACTCTGCCCCCACTCTCACCCCCACTCTATCACACTCTCCCCATACCTTTTCAACCCCATTTTACCCCACCCATATTTTACCCCAACCCACTCTTTATCATCTCACCCCACACAATCCCCTACCCCACACTACTCATACCCCACTATTTTACCCCAACAAACAGCACCCAGCTCCACTCTACCTCACTTCACCCCATCCACTCTACCCCCACTTCAGCCCACACTACCCCACCACACCAAATGGTACACCCACCCCACTACTCTAGCCCAATCCTACTGCTCTACCACCACAACTCAACGCTACCCTCACTCCCACCCCATTCTACCCCACCCCACACTTACTCACATCACTTTACTCCCACCCCACTCTTCCCCCACCTCACCCCACTCTACTCCATTAAAACTAACAATACTCCAACCTACTCTATCTTTTGCCACACTATACCGCTACCTTAAACCCTGCTGTATTCTTCCTCCACCCCACCGCACTACTAAACCCAACCCCACTCTACCCAAACTACCCACCCCTACTACTCTACCCCCACTTCACTGTGCTCCCACCCCACTCTACATCACCCACACACCCTACTGTACCCCAATTTACCCTCACCATGCCTTACCCAAATAAAGCTACACCAATCCTTTACTGCTACCTCAACCTATCTCACTCAACCACCTACCTCAATTCATTCTATCCCAGGGATCCCCTCTTCTTTACCCCCACTTTACCCCACCCACCCTGCTGAACATTTCTCTCCCCCACACACTCTGCCCTCACTCCACTCCATCTCCCAAACCTAGGGTAGCCCCATCTCAACTTATTCTACCACACCTCTCCCTAGTCTACCCATACCCAGACTATCCTACGCCTACCCCACACTATTCCCAGCTCACTCTGCCCCACCTCACCCCTCTCTGCTCAGACACAACTTCACTCTACCCTTACTCACTCTATCCCTATCCCATCCTACTCTATCCAGACCCCACCCTTATTAACCTGTAGCGGAGGTCCCAAGTACAGCCTGCACTCCAACCATCCATTTTGAAGTACCAGGAACGTTCATGCCGAAGTATGTGATGCAGGAGGAGCAAATAAACCAGCAGAGAGCTGCAGCGAGGCTCCGTCCAGTACCAATTAGAAGAACCGCACCCATTGAGGTACCTACACCTAAGAAATCCTGGACAGTAAGGTATTCATTGAGAAAACTATATTAAAAAATGAAACGGAATGAAGATCGTCTGAGTACACTCCCTCGAGAAGCCAAAAAGATCTTAATGGAAGACGAATGGTGACGTCACAAGAACCCGGACTGACTCACATACAGAAGATATGACGACCTGCGAAGGACGAAAAGAGACAAAATGCAATGGATAAATACATTGCAAACCTAAAGTGAAAGGACAATGTCAAATGTAAGAAGCTTATGCCACGAGCATGACAAAGATATTCAGTTAGTTTACATGTGTACATATGCTTGGAAAAGCAAAAAGGCTAAGAAAATCGTGCGGCTTGCTATGCTTAGTAGTAAGATAGATTGCGGCAAGTGCCACCTATACATATCTACCTAAAAATAAGCACTTTATGTAAGTATACTTCCACTATGCACAAGGCAGAATCAACCAAAGGTTACTGGAGGCCGCATGAGGAGAGTTTCAGAGTTAACAAATCAAGAATGAAAGACAGAAGCGAAACTCAAACAGATACAAATTGTGCCAAAAAGCCAAGGTCGTATCAGCTAAAATGGACTTACAGTAGCTACAATGAATGAGGCAAAGAACAGAATATCCTGCTCAGGAAGGTCAAGATAAGAAGCCGAAGGCAGGTGGTGGGTAAAACGAAAATCAAATATACGAATTGCATGAAGAATGAGGAGATTTCACGGTGTCTGAAGCACGTGACCAGCCGAGCAAGAGGAAGGGGGACTTTCACAACTACGCATGGCAGTGGGCCATGCAAATATATCAGAACTTTTCCAGACCGAGATGCAGTCTAAAGGCCAATCACAGTGAAATAATTGACACATGACCCATGAAGTTATGATTGATTGTAGCAATAATTGGAGCAAGGCCGGGGGAGCTGACAAACACCCTGCACCTGGCCAACCATTCTGCATGCTGCTAGACAAAGTGGAAAAGTACGAGTGTGGTTGGTGCCAACCCAATCATAGTGGACCAAGTAATCTAGGGTCCTATAGTTAGTAGAATCAATGGGACGTCGTACTCTTAGTGACGTCTACAGTAGCCATTTTTAAGGTAGGGATTAGATGCCCCACCTGACAGTGTTTACCCAATGCCCTCCCTCTGTTACCATATACAGATATAGCACCTATACTAAAGTTACCTTCCTAGAACCAATAGAATTGTTTGCAACATTTTAATCATTATACGTCAGTGATGACGAGTTTTTAGTATAAATGATGTGTTCTTTATGAAGTTCGTTGGGGTTGTGAAGCGAAAAGAAAGATCAAGCAACCGCTGATATTCATGAAACTCCCGTTTTTTGCACTTGTCATTAAACGGACTCCCTTTGCCAAACTCTTGAGTTATCATTATTGATTTGATGCTAGAGTACGAATCTACATCCCCATCCATCTCACAGGTGCTGCTATTGCATCTTAAAGTGCCATTGGGCAACCCCCAGCTTTATGAGCCGGTTGGGGTCCTAATGCACACTTGGTAGCACAGGACGGTTTATCGATTATCAATTAGACAAGACACCCATTGACCGTTGACATAAAGTAACTCTAGGTCCTCGGTAATATCACAAGTCCTTTGCCATCCAGCTAAGTAGACCGTGAAGCTCCCCGTAGAAAATGGCTAAAATAAATAAAAAACCTACATGTCAAGGTCTGAAGGGACCTGTGTTTTCCCCCACAAAACCCCTTCCCACTTCTACGAGCAGCTGATCGGGTGACCGGCAGGAGAGGAGGTGACAAAGGCGGTGATCCCAAGCATCCAGTGAGGAAATATGCAAACGGTGAGTGAAAAAGACTGAATGCTTTGGCAAAAAGTGCATGCCTTAGAACAAGTAGGGAAGGTAACAGAGGGAGGCAGGAAACAAAAATACAGTTAGAAGTAGAGTAGAATATATATATATATATATATATGTATATATATATATATATATATATATATATATATATATATATATATATATATATAGGGAAGAAAATAGAGATATCAGGGGGACACCTGAGAAAATAGAGATACCAGGGGGACACCTGAGAAGAGAGAGATACCAGGGGGATACCTGAGAAGAGAGAGATGCCGGGTGGTTAGAAGAAGCCTGCATCCAAAGTCCTGAATAAAATAGGAATAACTAGGAAACCGAAGCGGTTAAAGACGCTTTTCTAGAAAGGGATGGGTTTACACCCCATGTCAAGGTAAAATTTAGAGGCAGAGATTTGTGTAGCCGGCTGGTGTTTGTCTAGTCTGTCAACGTCTGTCTTATGTGTTGTTTGTTGTGCAAGCATTGAATGACATTTTTCCTTTGAGGAATTAGCATAAAAATTATGCGATTATTTAGTTGAGACAGTGTAGAATACGAATTGATGTTAGTTGTTTGAAAAGGAAAGTGTACATTTTTTGAGAAAAAACAGGATTGGAGCTTACGACGATTGGTGCTCGCTCATATTGTTGAAGTTGTTTAAAGAAACGGAAAAGCATTACAAGTGTTATATAAAGTGAAGGTGAACAGATTTAAGCATGGAAGACATGACACCATTAATACACTTGTGCAAGCAATTGCCAAAACACGCAACCAAGCTGAAAAAGTACAGTGCAGAATGGGTTAAGGGAACCGCAAATAAAATGTTTATGCCATGGCCCCAGGGTGGATCGCTGTCTAAGACGGTCCTGCAGCACATGACGACATATTTGCACGACACATACACTGGCAAAAAAGTTGGACAAACGCCTACCTAGTTTAGAGCTTTGGAAGATGTATCAAGAGGATAAGGAAGAGGAGCTGCCGTTAGATTGGATACTTGACGTATACACAGAGGGGTGTGAGACGCCTTCTGCGCCACCCGCCCCATCTGAAACGAAAAGCAAAGTCAGTAAAGACGATGGATTATACCCGCTAAGGGAACTCAAAGCAGCCACGGGGTATAGCAACCCGGCATATGAGTCACCTATGCAAAGTAGTGACAAAAATCCAGACAAAGATAGAGATAGAGATATCACCTCCAAGGTCCCGTGGGACAAGGAGAGACACAAGAAGGAGATAAAAGACCAGGCACAAGCAAGTACATCTCTCGATACAGAGTGAGAGAGGGCAAAAGATGAAAAGAAATGAGGATAGAACCGATGAGATAGCATTCACGCAGAACGAATGGATGGGAGGTCAGATTTTATTGAAACTAGATGGTAAAGGCATTGAGGACGCGAAACAAAAAGGGAAGCTAGATGATTTACAAAGGAAAGAGAAGGAAAAGGAAAAAGGATTGAGAGATGAAAGGATCAGGAAAAAAGATAGACATAGATGAGAGCAGTTATATCGCGAAGAGCAAGGAAGACAACGCGATCATAAGCAGAGAGCAGCTAATGATCAGAGCAGACAGAAGCAGCAGAGAATAGAAGAAGAGCAAAAGATAAGGGAGAGAAGAATAAAGAGATGAATGGATGAAGAAATACGAAGGGCAAACGAATGAAAAGATGCAAAGAAAAAGAAAGAAGATAGGGTCAGAGAGGAAGCGAGGAAGCGCTGAGAATTCGATGACGATGTAGAACGCAAACAGAGACAGAGAGCACGCAATCTTGAATATTTGGAAAGAGAGGTTAAAAAACCTGACCCAGTAGTAGATTGGGAAGACATCAAATAATTCTTTCCTGAGTACGATTCAGTACCAGGCACATCTAGGGCAAATATCGAGGATGACTTCAATACCAGAAGCATCGGAGAGACGATCGATAGAATATATGATGAAATGGGGCTAGAAAGAGTACCCCAGGGGAAGGGGGAGGACGAGCGCCTGGAAAGCACTCAGTTGTATGACACTGAGGACGCCTCCCGAAGTAGTAGAAATAGGGAACTGTCCCTAGACAGGTTGACAATCAATAGGGACGAGGAGGAGGGGAGAAGTTGCACGAGTTGGGCACAGGTTGTATCAGACGCCGAAAGAGAGGAACAAGAGGAAAAGGAGGAAGAGAGAATACACAAAAAACACTTCTCTGGGGGAAAAGGGATAAGATGGTCAGATTCTAGTGTGTCTGCACCTAGGGCATCACAGTCAGCCACACAGTCAGACCAACACAGAGAAGTATCTTACGGTCAGAGGGGGGTGTCTCCACCACCCTATGTGAGACGACTAAGGACATTGCCAGGTAGGCAGCGATGCAGAATCATTACTCCTGCAATAGACAGAAAAACGATGAAAGAAGAGAGGGAGGGCTATGCGTCACAATTTCCATTGCTCGAGAAAAGAGGAACGAGACCACAGTATGTTCCATGGCCACACATGGATCGGGAAATCCTAAAAAATAAGCTTCCAATGTTGACATCGGGACCCGGAAAATGGATACATGAGCTAGAAAAAATTACGGGAGGGAACACGTTAGCTATAGGGGATATCAAAGGTCTTTTAATTGCCATACTTGGTGACAGAGCTGACGATGTGTGGACACATGCAGGTTATCGTGGTGTGACAACAGTTAATACTGCGCACGACGGAGTGCCATTTAACAACTGCAGAGCCGCAGTATGGAAAGCATTACGATTGCTGTATCCGGATACTTCTGACATGGAAGCTATAATGACACGTAAAATGAAAGAGTCGGAGGATCCTTTGCTTTACATTCAGAATTTCCAAGACGCATGGGCGCTCGTGAATCGTGAATCTTGGGGGAAATCTATACCCGTGTTCTACCATATATTATGCCAAGGGCTGCCATATCAGGTATAGAAACAGTTCAATAAATTGGTGGGAATCGAGGCCAAACCGTGGTCTGAAATACAGTTGACCATAGCACTATTACAGATTGCTGCAGGAAAAGAATCGCAAAAAAGAGGCTGCACGAAAAGCCGAAAAGTCACAATTAGTGCAGAAAAAATTGTCAAAATATGCCATTGAAGGGGCAATGATCACTAACACAGACAGGTCGAACGCACAGCAGTTCAATAATCCACAGCAGGTTTATCAGGGCAATAATGGGTTTTATCCCAGAGGGAGAGGATTTAGCGGAGGAGGATGGCAGAGTAATCAGGGAGGCTTTCAAAACAATCAGGGAGGCTTTCAAAACATGCAAAATGGCAATCAAGATATGTCGAATGGGCAATTAATCAGACCACCACCAATATGTTGGAAGCATGGGATGACAGGGCATCTAGCATGCTCATGCAGAAGCCAAGGCATGGTGCAAAACAACCAAGGAACAAGAGCAGGTACGGGGAATCCACCTGTGTTTTTACAGCAGTGAGGAAATTGCACAGAATCACACGGTGCAGCAGCAAACGCCAAGAGAACAGCAAAGCTTGCAACCTCAGAACTTGATGAGTTTTCCACAAGGACAGTCTCAACATTCGCTGATGCAACTGGTACAGACAGTAAGTGCAGGACAGGATGCGAACTCTGGAATAAGAGCTAACACTGGTGGTGGAGGAAGTCCATTCACTCAAAACGGGACAAAATTGTATATGGACTAGGACAGCTCACTGGGAACCCTGATGTGTTCTATCCTATCAGTGACACCAGACCCTCACCAGGAAACAAGGGTGGATGTCATTATAGGGGGTAAAGATTATTCCTTCTTAGATGACACAGGTGCAACACGCTTGTGTATACGTGAAGACAAGTTTTCCTTGTCCGGCGATGCTATAAATACTGAGGGCTTCACAGGAGCTACAAGTCGTGTTCTTTTTACAGATATGCTTCCAGTCTCTATAGGAGAATGTGATATGAATGTACCACTGTTATATTCAAGACAAACCCCAGTAAATATCTTGAGACGAGACCTAATGATGAAGTTAAACATGACAATCTCGTTCACAGAGAAGGGCATAATATGTTCAACTCCTGGAATGCACTATTTGAATGTATGCGAGGTGATTAGAGGATATGCAGGACACACAGCTCTTAGAGCTATTTCATTACAGCCAGAAATATTTGTGTATGGAGTATGTGTACTAATGGTGGGACTACCAGGCCTTGCAGACAAAACCATGAGTATCCCAGATGAATTTCTATTTAGGCCAAGAATACCTATGTACGAGGAGAAGGCACAAGTATTTCCCTTGATGATACACACAGCTATAGTGTGAGAGAAAATGGCTTTGATCGATGGTTGCGATGACGAAGGCCGACAATGGTGCACAGTAATCGCCATTGAAGAAGGGTACAGATTAACTGACATCACTGATGATGTTCCGTTTGACAATCAAGCAGATGGAGACGAAACAACAGTTCAGGTAAATCTCACTTTGTGGGTGAGAATGATCAAGAGAGAAGTGCCTCAGAGAATGATGTTGGCACAGACTAGTCCTGAATATTTTGAGGACGACATGGCCCAGGTGCCTGTTTCAGTATGGACCACAGGCCCCTATGACGTAGGCTTATTGAAGGGAGTAGGAGAAGTAAGGATTAAATTGAAGCCAGGAGCAATTCTACCCAAAGTACGACAGCATCCTATGTCTAGGGAAGCAGATGAAGGAATGTTCAAGACAGTTTCTGCTATGATGGAACAGGGCAACTTGGTGACGTCAGAGTCCTCATGCAATACCGAAATGTACCCTATCAAAAAATCAAAGGGAGGGTTTTGGAGACTAACTCAAGATTTACGCCCAATAAATAATATTGTAGAGGCCGAGGTCCCGTTAGTCCCTAACCCGGCCACAATCCTATGCAATATACCTGTTGAGGCAAAATATTTCACGGTGATTGACTTGAAAAATGCATTTTTCTCAATCCCATTGCACCCAGACTCACAACACTTGACGTCATTTACATTCAGACAGATGTGTCTGAAAAGCACAAGGTTGCCCCAGGGGTACTGTGAGTCTCCATTGATTTTTAACAGAGTCCTGCAGATGGACTTAAGCAATATTGCATTAGACAGTGTTGTCTTGCAATATGTGGATGACATCCTAATTTGCAGCACTACAGAGGAAAGATGCAGATGCGATTCTGTTCAGCTATTGACCATATTGGCTGAGAAAGGATATAAAGTTGACAAAGAAAAGTTACAATATTGTCAGCAAGAAGTGCTGTACATAGGACAGCTGATCTCGCATGAGGGGAAAAGGGTTACCCTTGAAAGGGCTGAAGCCAAAGCCACACACGATAAAGCACATGCAGAGCTTTCTAGGTCTTTGCAATTATGTCAGAGCTTGGGTCTTTGACTATAGCTCATATACCAAGCCCTTGTTACAGGCTGTAAAGAAGGCACAAGTGACGAAAGGAAAAATTGAATGGTCTGAGACCATGGAAGAAGGGTTTACTGAACTTCAAGAGAGCCATTTGCACGGCACCAGATCTAGGAATTTCCAATTATACAGAGGAATTCTACCTGTTTTCACACACGAATGGCAGTGTTATGACGGCAGTGCTCACACAGAGAACCACATTGGGGTACAAGCCCCTGGCATACTACCGTGGGAATTTGGACCCAGTGATGAGAGGCCACTTCCCTTGCAAACAGAGTTTAGCTGCCACAGCGTTCGCCATAGAGAAGGCTACAACCATTGTGATGGGATGCTCCATGATGTTGTACGTCGAGCACGCATTATTTGCTATCCTACAGAAACCGAAGGGCACATTAACATCTCAGAGAGCTTCGGCATATGAAGTGATCATATCAAATTCATTGATTAAGATAATTCGATGTAAGATAGTGAACCCATCAATGTTCATAGCAGAACCAGCCACTGAAGGAGAGCCAATACATGACTGCGCGAATTATGAAGAGTTTTAGGACGAGATTCCTTGAGTGAAAGAAAATGCATTGGCAGAAGGAGAAATTGTCTTCGTTGACGGTTCTTCGAGAATCGATCAAAACGATGGGCAAAGATATACAGGCACTGCTGTAGTGAAGCACACAGCGAAGGGAGAATTTTGAGTACTCAATTGTGCACGATTACCATCTCATTATTCAACTCAGGCTGCAGAATTATTGGCGTTGATACTCGAAATTGAAAATCATGCAGACCAGGAAGTAACAGTGTACTGTGACTCCGCCTATGTGACGTCGACAGTGCATGCAGGCCTAGCGCGCTGGAAAAGGAGGAACTACCTCCGAGCAGATGGCAGGCCAGTGTAGCACGCAGCCCTATTGGACATGCTCATTAAGGCACTACAGCTCCCAGTGGGCTTAGCGGTCCTGAAACGTGCAGCCCACACGAAGGGGACAGATATTATATTTCACAAGGAAATCAAGCAGCAGACACAGAGGCCAAGCATATGGCATCCAAGGGCGAGACCATCATGGATGTGGAAATCACTGATGTGAATGAAAAAATGATTGTTGCACGAAGTGAACCTGAGAGCTATAATAATATGGGCCAAACCTAGTTAAGAGGAGGCACCACAGGAGGAGAAGAATTTCTGGAAGTGGCGAGGGTGTTCTTTAAACCCCTCCAAAAGCTTGTGGCTACAAGACAGCAGTGGTAAACCAGTAATGCCTATAGCTGTGTTAAAATTAGCATTGGAACAGTTGCACTATCCAGCACACATGACAAAAGAGAATTTCGAAGCAACGCTCGCTGAAGACTGGTTTATACTGAATTTAGCAGAGCACGTTGCATTTTTCATGGTGAACTGTATAATCTGCCAGCAGTTCATGGCTGTCATGCCCGCGCCGCTGGCACACGCATTGGCAACCATCATGGACTACTTGGTACTCATTTATCCTCCCAATACTCTTTGAACAACTCCTATTTACGCCTTGGTCTTTAATTTCCATTTGCTCGACTTTGGTTCTTTCTTATTTTATTCAACTAACTACATTTACCACAATGCACCTTGCTACATCCTCATTTCCTGGCTATTCTCATTCATCGTTATTGGGACCACAATCCCCAGAAGCCCTAGCGGCCAGTGCTGCTTCCACCTGCTCAGGTCCAGAGAGGGAGGAGGCAGATTGTCTTCAGGTGTGCTGCTCCAGGTGCTGTCAATTAGCCTGCCTCAGAACAGGGCAGGGCTGTATATAAGCAGCTGCCTGCAGGAGCACAGGGTCTTGCATCTTGAGATCTCCCCGCTCCTGTTTGCCTTGACCCTCTACTTTGTTTGCTGTTCCTGTTGCTGCATTTACCTGTTTTGGATCCAGTGCCCTGCCGGGCTCTCTACTTTGCAGCTGATCACGCTTTGCTGCCTTCCAGCCTCCGCCCTTGCCCTGCCGGGCTCTCTACATTGCAGCTGATCACGCTCTCCTGTTTTCCAGCCCCTGCCTGTGCCCTTCGGAGTTTCCTACCTTGCAGCCGATCACACTCCGCTGCTTGCTACCTACCTTTTTCCGCTGGATTCTCATCCTGGCAGCCTACTACAGTCCTCTGCAGCCCTCTACAGTCAGTGACCCTGCTCCTCTGGGCTCACTCCCTGCGGCCCTGCTCTTTAGGGCTCCCTGCCTTGCAGCCGATCACGCTCCGCTGCCTTCTACCTACAGCCCTTGTCCTCTGGGCTTCCTGCCTTGCAGTCTACTACAGTCCTCTGCAGCCCTCTACAGTCAGTGGCCCTGCTCCTCTGGGCTCACTCCCTGCTGCCCTGCTCTTCTGGGCTCCCTGCCTTGCAGCAGATAACGCTCCGCTGCATTCTACCTACAGCCCTTGTCCTCTGGGCTTCCTGCCTTGCAGCCTACTACAGTCCTCTGCAGCCCTCTACAGTCAGCGGCCCTGCTCCTCTGGGCTCACTCCCTGCTGCCCTGCTCTTCTGGGCTCCTTCTCTTGCAGCCTGCCTCACTCCGGCTGCCTACAGTCCTTGTCCTCTGGGCTCCCTGCCCTGCAGCCTGCACCTCTTCACTGCCTACAGCCCTTGTCCTCTGGGCACCTTCCTTGCAGCCTGCTCCCTCCGCTGTCTACAGCCCTGCTCCTCTGGGCTCCCTACCTCGCTGCCCTATTCTTTTGGGCTCTCTGTCTGTCGCCTACTACTAATCTCTCTCTGTCCTGTTCTTCTGGACTCCCTGCCTTGCAGCCTACTACAGTCCTCCGCAGTCCACTACAGTTTGCCTGTACCTAGTGCCACTCTTGACTGCAGACCTGCTTCCTACATTGCAGCCCTTCTGTTTTCCTGACTGCTGCTTCCTTGTTCTCTTCCTTGAGTCCTCTGTACTCCACCTTAGGTTATCTACTTGAGTCTAACTACCTTTCCTTCATTTCCTTCTGCTAGATTTCTCATTGACTTCCTTTTCGCTGGATATTTCTGTTCTTGTCTTCTTATGTAATCCTTTTGTACAGAGCTTGCCCGTTGGTTTCCGGCAGGCAACCTCTGCCCCTTCCCTTGTCGTGTTTTCAGTGTTACAGACACCCACTGCTGTTGTTCCCAGCCATGAGCGTACAGCGCGGGCCTCTGTTATAGCAATCTGTGCAGAAGGCTGGAGTTTCCTAAGGTTCGTGGAACACTCTTTCCCATTTCAGCATACACCCCAAGAGGGAATCCAGTTTGTTTGTACCTTGTATCCTTTGCCCCTTTTGGCTCCCAGCTATAGTTTCCTACTCTTCTTTCTTGTTGAACTTCCTGCTGTGTGTGCTTATCTGCTACCTTACTTCAGCACAGCCACCCAAACCCTACCGGGGTGCCCTGTGCCACTCTTGACAGAGTGCCATTCCTGACAGAATGCAAGACCCAAAAGATACCTGTTCCATAGGCAGGAAAAGCACACACAGACCAAAGATGCCTTCTTTTCGGTTCAAGAAACCTCTACAAAGATCTAAAGTTTTTCTAAGGACAGCAAACAAGAACCCTAGTTTAAAAGACAGACTCGTCCTAGTAAACAAAGGTTTACAAGCACAGTACTACACTCACTGGCTCTCTGACGCTTCTATGCATAACTACTATGATATTTGCAACTATGATCCACAGTCTCTATCTGTAGAAGAACTACAGCTAGATAACGAACTCTTGCAGATTTTGTTAGCCCAACCAGTGGAAGACACTCATGCGCTTTCTGGCATTTCTTTTGACACTGCTTCAACCAAAGATGTTGCACTCATTGTGGCAAACTCTCAACCAGAGTACGTTATTGCCAAAGTGACATCCTCAAGATCAGCTTGGCAAGGTACACAACCTCCCCAGACTACCTATACCACTCATTTAACAGGACGAGACATTCAGTATCCTGAAGTTAGAGCTGCTAGTCCTGGGTACAAAAGACCAATACTGACCATCGGTTGTCCTAATGCTTCCCCTGTAACTACTAACCACGATAACTCTAAGGTCAGTCTTCAGATGGTAACACCTGGCTTTTCTGCTACACCAGATTCCGAAGTTGTAGAACTGGCTAATGGAACATACCACTTTCAAGAACAGCTCTTGCGCCTTAAAAGACAAACCCTAGACCTCTATGATGAATTTGTCTATCTGCATTATAAGAATCTAGCAAAGGGACACAATTTACCAGACCATCTGACACTATGTCCCACACCCGACATTCTGTCTTTAGAGTTTAACAGATTAAGGCCTGTACTGGTAACACAGAAGAGGATACAGACTTATACAGAGCAGATGGAAGACCTGAACTTGGCATATACATACCAGTTACAGCTTGACACCGCTCATTCACTTACTAGCCACAGTAACTCAGGCTGTCGTTCAGATGGTGAAGAATTGACTCCTCCAGTGGGCCAGATCGCTCACACGGCCATTACGCCAAAAATCAGGTGTAATAATCTGACTGAAGATTCCGCTGAGTCAAAGGATTGTTCTGTTCTTGCCCTTGACGTCGTTCCTTTACTCCCACTTACAGCCTCTACTGAAGTGACCAGATCTGAGATGTACTCTGCTTCTATGAACATTGGCACTCCTGACCATGAGTCAGATCCTGAAACATACCCAGTACCTGTCTGGAATCCAACTTTGCGTACTGTCAATACCCCAGATCCATGTATCAACTTGGGCACACAAGACTTTACAGGCCAGCCTTCGGAAGGCTTACCCTTTCCTGGTCCTACATCCACCATGCTACTTGTTACAAGATCTGCAAGCCCAATCTCTGCTGCTCCTCCTGCTAGTACTCCTGAATCTACTACTGATGATGCATCTCAAATCATTCCTACTGCAGTCGAAGCACCCCCTTCCTCTCTGCCTGTAAGGACAGTACCTGTTGCAAAGCCAGTTAAAAGCTCTCCTATTAAGGCTACAACTCCAGTAGATCCTGTTGGTGTCTCTACAGCACCTAAACTACCAGTCATGACGCCATCCATCTCAGTTGCGTCCCTGTCCGCTTCTGCTCCTGTGACACATATACTTCCAGCTGTTACAGCATCTGAACTTCCTACTGCCATTCCTGGTCTCCCTACAACTCATGGAGTTCTTGCAACATTTGTTACTCCTGAAGTCTCTGTCGCAAATCTTAAAGTTGCCATGGCTGCTTCTGACTATTTGGACGACCGTCCTAGAGCAACCACTTCAGCTGAATCTCTGGTTCCACCTTTCAGCACTGTACCATTGCCAGTCCTAAGGAAGACCACTTCTTTCAAAGCAATATATGCCATGGAGCCTGCAGCACATCTCCATAGTTCCTCAGTTCATGAACGCACTGTTGGGTTTTGGGTCCCTAAGAAGTTGTCTTTTCTGAATTCTACCTCAAAGGTTCGAAACATTGGTAATGTCTCCTCCCTTCAAGACTCTCACCTTGCAGCATTAAACAGTTTTTGGTGCTTCATGATGTGCCTTTTTGGTATAAGACTCTCTCGTGGTGTGACAGGCCCTGGACATGCTCTTCTTGTTGGTCAGTCTTCAGGGGGCCCGGAGAGGGGCATGGAGAGGGGAATACTGTCATGCCTGCGCCGCTGGCACACGCATTGGCAACCATCATGGACTACTTGGTACTCATTTATCCTCCCAATACTCTTTGAACAACTCCTATTCACCCCTTGGTCTTTAATTTCCATTTGCTCGACTTTGGTTCTTTCTTATTTTATTCAACTAACTACATTTACCACAATGCACCTTGCTACAGTCCTCAATTCCTGGCTATTCTCATTCATCGTTATTGGGACCACAATCCCCAGAAGCCCTAGCGGCCAGTGCTGCTTCCACCTGCTCAGGACCAGAGAGGGAGGAGGCAGATTGTCTTCAGGTGTGCTGCTCCAGGTGCTGTCAATTAGCTTGCCTCAGAACAGGGCAGGGCTGTATATAAGCAGCTGCCTGCAGGAGCACAGGGTCTTGCATCTTGAGATCTCCCCGCTCCTGTTTGCCTTGACCCTCTACTTTGTTTGCTGTTCCTGTTGCTGCATTTCCCTGTTTTGGATCCAGTGCCCTGCCGGGCTCTCTACTTTGCAGCTGATCACGCTCTGCTGCCTTCCAGCCTCCGCCCTTGCCCTGCCGGGCTCTCTACATTGCAGCTGATCACGCTCTGCTGTTTTCCAGCCCCCTCCTGTGCCCTTTGGGGTTTCCAACCTTGCAGCCGATCACACTCCGCTGCTTGCTACATACCTTTTCCCGCTGGGTTCTCAGCCTGGCAGCCTACTACAGTCCTCTGCAGCCCTCTACAGTCAGTGACCCTGCTCCTCTGGGCTCACTCCCTGCGGCCCTGCTCTTCAGGGCTCCCTGCCTTGCAGCCGATCACGCTCCGCTGCCTTCTGCCTACAGCCCTTGTCCTCTGGGCTTCCTGCCTTGCAGCCTACTACAGTCCTCTGCAGCCCTCTACAGTCAGTGGCCCTGCTCCTCTGGGCTCACTCCCTGCTGCCCTGCTCTTCTGGGCTCCCTGCCTTGCAGCAGATCATGCTCCACTGCCTTCTACCTACAGCCCTTGTCCTCTGGGCTTCCTGCCTTGCAGCCTACTACAGTCCTCTGCAGCCCTCTACAGTCAGCGGCCCTGCTCCTCTGGGCTCACTCCCTGCTGCCCTGCTCTTCTGGGCTCCTTGTCTTGCAGCCTGCCTCACTCCGGCTGCCTAGAGTCCTTGTCCTCTGGGCTCCCTGCCCTGCAGCCTGCACCTCTTCACTGCCTACAGCCCTTGTCCTCTGGGCTCCTTCCTTGCAGCCTGCTCCCTCCGCTGTCTACAGCCCTGCTCCTCTGGGCTCCCTACCTCGCTGCCCTATTCTTTTGTGCTCTCTGTCTGTCGCCTACTACTAATCTTTCTCTGTCCTGTTCTTCTGGACTCCCTGCCTTGCAGCCTACTACAGTCCTCCGCAGTCCACTACAGTTTGCCTGTACCTAGTGCCACTCTTGACTGCAGACCTGCTTCCTACATTGCAGCCCTTCTGTTTTCCTGACTGCTGCTTCCTTGTTCTCTTCCTTGAGTCCTCTGTACTCCACCTTAGGTTATCTACTTCAGTCTAACTACCTTTCCTTCATTTCCTTCTGCTAGATTGCTCATTGACTTCCTTTTCGCTGGATATTTCTGTTCTTGTCTTCTTATGTAATCCCTTTGTACAGAGCTTGCCCGTTGGTTTCCGGCAGGCAACCTCTGCCCCTTCCCTTGTCACGTTTTCAGTGTTACAGACATCCACTGCTGTTGTTCCCAGCCATGAGCATACAGCGTGGGCCTCTGTTATAGCAATCTGTGCAGAAGGCTGGAGTTTCCTAAGGTTTGTGGAACACTCTTTCCCATTTCAGCATATACCCCAAGAGGGAATCCAGTTTGTTTGTACCTTGTATCTTTTGCCCCTTTTGGCTCCCAGCTATAGTTTCCTACTCTTCTTTCTTGTTGAACTTCCTGCTGTGTGTGCTTATCTGCTACCTTACTTCAGCACAGCCACCCAAACCCTACCGGGGTGCCCTGTGCCACTCTTGACAGAGTGCCATTCCTGACAACGGCTGGGCACACACTAAAAGTAATAAGAGGAGTCATCACAGGCCCAATGGACCTTTTCAGAACTTGCATGTCGATTATGTTGATATGATTCAAGTATGTAACGGGTACAGGTACCCAATTGTTGTGTTGTGTCCATTCTCTAGATGAATAGAAGCAGGTCATGTGCACACCCAGACTCTACCTGTGTGGCCAAATTTCTGGTGAGACAGGTATTTCCCAGGTGTGGAGTATGTGAGGTCATGAGGTCAGATAATGGAGCTCACTTTGTTAACGAAGTCTTTGAACAGATTAGCTTGTTGCTTGGTATAAAGCACAAGTCCATGTCTGTGTATCACCCGCAAGGTAATGGAATTTTTGTGAGAAGCTCAACGGCTTCTTAAAGGAAAGGATAGCCAAGTTGAAGCTTACTCTAAGAAAGGGATGGTTACACTGCCTTCCTTTGGCACTGTCTGCACTCAGAAACCAGCCTGGTTCTGACCATCATTTTACTCCGCACGAAATAGCAACAGGAAGAAGAATGCACCCTCCCCTGACACCCCAAGTCAGAGCTAGATGTGATGCCCAGCCAACAGGAGAAATCTTAGGGTCTGAAATGCAAAACTACTTGAATTGCATGCCATCTTGTCTTACTGTAATTTCAGGCCAGCTGCAGCGACGACAAAAAGGGTGCAGGGCAGCACAGACACAGAAGGAGATACTCCTGCAGACTCAGTTCAGAGTCTAAGTGTTCCATCAATCTTCCCTGGAGACACCGTCCTGATGAAGAATCATACGAGAAAGAATTGGGACGAGCCAAGATTTAACGGTCCCTTTACAGTGGAAGACGTCACTCCCTCTGCAGTCAAGTTATAAGGAAGAAGAGCTTGGATCTTTCTGGGTGACATCAAGCCATACATCGGAGAAGGCCCCCTGCCTGCACCCCAATGCGTAGTGACTACAGATAACGGGGAAGAACCACCGCACGTGCAGACGAGATCCATGACGAGGAAGAAGGACGCATGACCTGCAAAGAACAAAAGATCTTTTATGCAAGGTTGTGGCATAATTTTGGAAATTTCCTATGAGCAAAAAAAGAGGATAAGGACATAAAAACGGACACTCTGTGCATCCTATTTGTAGGGTGGAGAAGAAAACTGCACGTATAAGCCAGAACATTATTTGTTGACTTTGAACTTTGGACTGAGGCACACTGAAGCCTTGATAAGAAAGAATATGCCAAACTTTGATCGAGGACACACAAATTGGAAGAAAATACAGTATCCAGACTGATTCCACACAGAAATATTGTTCGGACTCACATATGGTGTCCCACAGTAGCAACATCACCAAAGACGTCCTGAGTTATTTTGACCTAGTCTTAAGGTTATACCCATCATTGGTGGGGAGGCTCACCAGCATCACTGAATTTCCTCAAGATCCTGAAAACGATAATAAGGAGGCTGCTCAATGTGATTGCTGAGCAGTTCCTCCTGCTTCCGGAGTACAGCGAGGAAAAAACAAATGTCCCAAGCAGAGGAAGAAGCCAATAGGCTTATCAACGTGCTATTCTTTCGCTTAATTGAAGACTGTCCAGATCTTGTTGGCTGAACCGCAGACGTTTGGACATTTCTTCGCGATCCAGCAAACACAGAACATTTAAGTATAATCCTGAATGGAATTATCATCCAAGTTGCTCTCCACACACATCGAGATTGCAGAAACTGCTCATAGCGAGTGAAAGACAAACAGTCCAAATGTTTGCAAGGGCAGGACAAATGTCCCTGTCACCAGAAGATAGCAGATTGGCGAGCAATGTCTTCTTTCGCCTCATCGAGGATTTTCCAGAACCTGTGGGGAGGCCCGCCAGTGTTGACGACCTCACGTTCATCAGAGACCCAGCTAATTCTACACAGATGAGCATGCTCTTGCATGGTATCGTGATGCAGGTCGAACTTTCTAACCATCAACAGAACTATCTGAGAAGATTTTAAACTTTCCGCCGAGTTACAGATCAAGAAGGTTTTGCCAGAAACTTCACTTTTGTTATACTGACAAGAACGACATGTCTTCTGGAGTGAAGCAAATAAGAGGCATCGACTGGGAACTTGTGTACTTTGAACATGCACAGTAAAGAGACTTGCTGAATTTATTACCCGATTTTGACATTTTCTCATATGTAGCAAAAGGAACTGCATCCAGAGACAATAGACAATCCAGTGTCCAGGCAAAGAGGGACAATTGTTTCAGTTCCTGCAACCCAAAGGAAAAATGGCAGAATCCAGAGATAATATTGTCTAGAGTACATTAAAAGTTAGTTTCTTTCCTCAGATGATTGAGATGGGAAACCAAAGTAGCAATCTTGTCATCCCTCAGGAGGAGAGACGTCCTTATTTTTCCAGAACTAAATGCTGTAGATTAACCTATAGGGGTATCATGTACCTATGCATTGCATTCTGTCACTGACGATTAGAACTGGATTTTTTATTGGTGCACAAAGTGTTCCGATTCCAGTGCACCCACCTAATGATATACACATGAAGCACACAAAGGCAACCAGACCCTATATAGTCATTCCAATCCCTAGAAGGTCTGATAGCGGAATGAGTGAACTTGAGATGGATGTAATTAGCAATGTCACACACACACTTATGGTAACAAGCAAATTGAAAAGCCGGAGACAGGGTTGGCAGAGTAAGAATGGAAGAAGGTTACTGACAACCACACGCATGCAAACGATGAATGCACAGAAACCAGGTCTAGTGTTAATAATTACAGAACCACAGGCCAAAGAAGAAAGGAAGGTTGGACAGCCAACAATGAGAAGCTCTACTATAAGTGAAGTTAAAAACAAAATGAAGAAAGCTGAACTAGTAAAGAGATAAAAGGAATTGGAGATGAAGCCAACTGAGTCAGCATTGATAAGCACACCCGATCCATTACTGAAAAGTGCAAGTGCAAGCCCAACCAAAATCTCACGAGCACAGATGATAGCGGAATCAATATGGCCATCCATAGCCAGAGCCAGGAAGAGGCAAGAGGAAAAAGAAAGGATTGCCAGACTTTCCTCTACTCAACTGGCACAGATGAAGATGCCTGCACCATGGACCAGGATACCTTAGAATCCTCCAGCAAGAAGAAGCAATATGGATGCATTCAAGGATGTAGTTATAGCAAACTACATGAAAACCTTGAGAATCAAGAGAAGCATACAAGGAGATGGCAGTGAGCTAAACGACTACTTGGACAGCACAGCACATTTGGGAAACAACATATGGTACCAGCATATGAAGGAGGTTGGAAGATGGAGTTCAGAAGGGGAATGCTTTGTTTGTGCACTCCTACCTTACAGCATGGGGAAGTCAAAGATCTTTGTGGCTGTAGAAATTGATGTCCAGACAGCACACTGTCTATCACACGTAGCAATGTGCAAGACCAGAGGCAAGTTCATGGGAAGTGATGCCTCACTGAAATGGCAACTGGAGGAACCAATCCAAATGAAGATGATTATGTCCAGGACATAAAGACAAGAAACAATGGAAAAACAAAACACATTGTGATCAGATACGAGAAGCCTGAAGTTAAAGGAACAGAAATAAGAAGAGAAGCAAATCACAAACTAAACGTTCAAGGAAACATGCCAGAAGAGGCTCGAAGTTGGAAGAACAGAGGCCAAATGCAAATTTGGGGAACAGTGCTTTCACCAGACAGATGGGAAAAAGGAGTAGTGATTTGCAGAGCATGGATGGTCACTGCACCCTGCAAAGAAGCAATTGAAAATGCACAAAGGATATGCAAGCCATTATGGCCAAAACTTGCTAAACTATTGACATGGGTCGAAGACAGAGGAGGACCCT
The DNA here is from genome assembly GCF_040938575.1 of Ambystoma mexicanum. Lineage (NCBI taxonomy): Eukaryota > Metazoa > Chordata > Amphibia > Caudata > Ambystomatidae > Ambystoma > Ambystoma mexicanum. The sequence goes on from NC_090936.1 coordinate 667,038,266, forward strand.
TACAGATAGTGCCATTGGAGAATCCGAAACTCTGCTTCTGGAATAATGGCACCAGGAAGATGGGGGAGTATCAAAATTGTGGACAAGTTTTTGACGCTCCAGGAATGGTACACGGTACTGCAGTGATCATGGATCATTATTGGTGATTCCGAAAAGTGACTTGAATATTGACAATTTCCCGAAAGCAGATTCTCACCCGAGGAAGAAGAGATCTGTGGAACTGATGAATCGGATGAAGCGAGAGAATTACTTTTCTGCCAAATCCATAGAAGTTTTTGAGGCTATCCCCTAAGAACATATGCTGTTCAGCCAGTCTTCCTCAGTGTTCACAGCAATCTTCATGCCAAGAATTCAGGTTGGAGCAAATACTAAATGGTTACAGATAACCAGATGGGAGTTACTGCAAACCATCAACACGACCATAAAAGGATTAAACGCAATCAAAGAAGAGTTAAGGGCAATCCGACTAATGACTCTCCTGAACTGATATGTCCTTGACATGAACACAGCCATGGATGGAGATGTTTGTGCAAAAATCGGAGAATATGTTGCACATTTATACCTTCTCACGATGAAGAAAATGGAACTCTGACAGAGGCCATATGTATGCTGATGAAACTACAGAACCAAATGATTGAGAAAACTGACAAAGTGGACGATGACAGTTGGTTTGGATCACTATTCTCATGAGTTCTGCAATGGATGGCAGTCGCATTCAAATTCTTAGGAGCCCTACTACTGATGATATTGCTTGGATGCTGTGTTATCAAGATAATAATATCCCAGTGTCAGAAGACTGCGGAAAAAGCCATAGGGATGAAGATCATGATTGATGTCGACCCAGGGTGGAAGCCCAATGACCTGACTGATGAAGAAATAAGAGACTTTGTGAAGGCCAGCATTCATGCACCAGAAGGAACAAAGTTTTGATATCCCAGGAAGCATAGAAATGATGTGGGAAGATGGATCTATTGCAGCCCAAATGGACAGTGTCAACTAATGACGTGGAACAAAGATGAACACATAAGAACAGCGGGAAGTCTAAAGGGAGTTGTAAAAGTATGTACCCCTAAGAGACATTTCTTTAGATCGTCATGTATAGACCCAGAAGATGAAGGAAAAATGGACCCAGAAGATGGAGTGAAAGTGAATATAGAGGATCCAAAGAAGATGGATACAAAGGAAGAAATGAAAGTGGTCAATGAATCGCCCAGAGGGGGGGAGTGTAGCGGAGGTCCCAAGTACAGCCTGCACTCCAACCGTCCATTTTGAAGTACCAGGAACGTTCATGCCAAAGTATATGACGAACGAGGAGCAAATAAATCAGCAGAGAGCCGCAGCGAGGCTCTCTCCAGTACCAATTAGAATAACCACACCCATTGAGGTACCTATACCTAAGAAAACCTGGACAGTAAGTTATCCATTGAGAAAACCATATCAACAAATGAAACGGAATGAAGATTGAGTACAGTCCCTGAAGAAGCTAAAAAGATCTTAATGGAAGACGAATGGCGGCATCACAAGAACCCGGACTGACTCGCATACAGAAGATATGACGACCTGCGAATGACGAAAAGAGACGAAATGCCATGGATAAGGGACATTGCGAACCTAAAGTGAAAGGACGATGTCAAATGTACGAAGCTTATGCCATGAGCATGACAAAGATATTCAGTTAGTTTACACGTGTACATATGCTTGGAACTGCAAGAAAGTAAGAAAATCGTGCAGCTTGCTATTCTTGGTAGTAAGATATATTGCGGCAAGCGCCACCTATACATATCTACCTCAAAATAAGCACTTTATATAAGTATACTTCCACTATGCACAAGGCAGAATCAACCACAGGTTACTGGAGGCCGCATGAATAGAGTTTCAGAGTTAACAAATCAAGAATAAAAGACAGAAGCGAAACTCAGACAGAGACAAATCATGCCAAAAAGCCAAGGTCGTATCAGCTAAAATGGACTTACAGAAGCTACAATTAATAAAGCAAAGAAGAGAATATCCTGCTCAGAAAGGTCAAGATAAGAAGTCAAAGGCAGGTGGTGGGTAAAACGAACATCAAATACACGAATTGCATGAAGAATGAGGCGATTCCACGGTGTCTGAATCACATGACCAGCCGAGCAAGAAGAAGGGGGACTTTCACACCTGCGCATGGCAGTAGGCCATGCAAATATATCAGAACCTTTCCAGACAGAGATGCAGTCTCAAGGCCAACCACAGTGAAATAATTGACACATAACCCATAAAGTTATGATTGATTGTAGCAATAATTGGAGGAAGGCTGGGGGAGCTGACAAGCACCCTGCATCTGGGTGACCATTCTGCATGCTGCTAGGCAAAGTGGAAAAGAATTAGTGGGGTTGGTGCCAATCCAATCATAGTGGACCAAGTAATCTAGGGCCCTATACTTAGTAGAACCAATGGGATGTCGTACTCTTAGTAATGTCTACAGTAGCCATTTTTAAGATAGGGCTTAGATGCCCCACCTAACAGTTTTTACCCAATCCCCTCATTCCATTACCATATACAGCTATAGCACCTATACTAAAGTTACCTTCCTAGAACCAATAGAAATGCATGCAACATTTTAAGCATTATACGTCAGTGATGACGAGATTTAGTATAAATGATGTGTTCTTTATGAAGTTCGTTGGAGTTGTGAAGCGAGAAGGAAGATCAAGCACCCGCTGATATTCATGAAACTCCATGTTATTTTGTACTTGTCATTAAAAGGACTCCCTTTGCCAAACTATTAAGTTGTCATTATTGATTTGATGCTAGAGCATGAATCTGCATCCCCATCCATCTCACGGGTGCTGCTATTCATCTTAAAGTGCCATTGGGCAACCCCCAGCTTTATGGGCCGGTTGGGGTCCTAGTGCACAAACCCATTGCCCACTCTACTCTAACCCTTCCTCCTCTGCTCCACCTCTACTATGACCCAGCTCTACCCTATCCACCCTCACTCCGCTCAACCACCACAAATCCACCCTGTCCCCACTCTCTCCCATCTCAGCCCAAACGACCTCTACCCCAATGTACTCACTGCTCACTACTCCACCCCCATTCATTCTAACTCCACGCATTACTCCACACCCAACTGCCCTATGCCCATCTTGCTCAACCCTGACTCGTTCTACCCAGACCTGACCCAACTCTACTCCACCCCACTACACTACCCCACCCCACACTGTCCGCACCATACCTCACCTCACTGTACCCCCTGCCACCTGCTCTATCCTACCTCACTCCACCCCACAACCCACTTCACACCACTCTACCCACATCTCACCCACTCTACTTCCACTCACTTCAAGAGAGAATATGTTTGGGTGTCGCTGTTGCCAGTTCACCTACAACATCAACTGAGTTTTGTTTGAATGTCCACGGGCACCGCAACACATATTGTGGATACATGTTTTCAAGTCCATGAATTCTTGAACAAATGAAACTGACACAGGAAGCAACATTAAATCTTCAATGTTCCCTGGCAACAGAGTCATATGCCGAAGAAAGGAAATATCACACTCCCCCCTTACATAGTGCCACCAGTGTATCAAACAATATTGAGAGATTAACTAGCATGTTTACAACTGGCAATTTACACACTGGGAACATTGCAACTCCCAATCCAGTGTAGGCAGTCTCAGCAAAGGTCAGAACAGTAAATCTAAGATCCGAGATTTAAGACAGGCTAGCTATAGATTTGGTCCAGTCCCCTGAGCCCAAAACAGTTAAAAGAGAACTCACCAAATGTAGCTAATCCGAGCCATCACTCAATCATCCCTGACAGGAACAGACCATCAGTACAAAACCCACCCAGGAGGAGGAGAAAACACATGATAAATGGGACCAGCCCCAGTTGTAGTTTTTGGAGTAGGTTGTGGCTGCCGTTTGGAGGAATTTTTAGTGCATTACAAGGACTGTGAAATACAAGAAGCTTTTGGAAGACAGAGGAGAAGGAGCTAGGAGAAGGTGGTGAGATATTAAAGGAGGTGGTAACATCAGGAGGAGATGCTGAAGATCTGCTGGAGTTTACTGTAATAGGAGGAGTTGCCAAGAGTTTGGAGTGGGGTTAAAGTAAGGAGGGCTGGTAATGCTAGGAGGATGTAGTGGATGTGAGGGGTCAGAAAAATGAGAGGCAGAGACAAAGTTGAAACGTTTTCAGCATCAGACATCTTTATTAAAATGAAAGGGTTGGATAAAGGCCTTTCTGTCCCCATCCTAAAGAGAGTTTCACTGCCTAGGAAACTAAAAACTAAAGATCAGTTTGTGTCTTGTCATCAAAATTATACTAACCGTCCTTGTGTGCAAAATTTATCTGACCCTCACACTATTAATGAACAATCAAAGGTGTGTGGTAAGTGTTTCTGTTTTGAGTAAGTGATAAAGTGTAAAAATTAAATAGGAAAATTCATCAAATATTCTCTGAATCTGGGGTCTGGTTTTCCTTCCCTAGGATTATTTCAGGTAGAATAACAAGGGTGTTTTGTTCAACCAATGAGCCTTTAAGAGTAGATAAAAGACTCAATGAGAACAAGCCATTTCAAGAGTGAATGAAATATCTCTTTCTTACAATACATTGTTCAGGATGGCAAGAAGTATCTTTTCTTCTTCAATATGGGTCTAGATCTCCTGGTGTACTCTCCTGCCAGTTATCTCTTCGACAAAGTCTTTTCCTTTCACAGGATCTAGAGGATTTACCTAGTATACTCCCCTGCCAGGATCCTCGCCCCTGGGTCTCACATATGCCCTAGTGTGCTCTCTTGCCAGGGATCTTTCTGCCCAAAAAGGATTGATTGCCTGATTGATTTCATTCACCAGGACTTCCACAATGTTATTTTCCTTATTAGTATAACACAGTTGTACCTCTTCACTGTTTATAATCCTTTAGCTTCAGTTACTACTTGTTCCAAATTCTCCCATATTGCATCTCTTACATGGGGATTGGTTTTCTACATTAGTAAGCTTTTTCTTGTGGCAATACTTGTTCCAACTTTCCCAAAATGTACTTCTCATATAAGGGGAATTGTACAAAACCTGCCTTTCAACTTCTTCCTTAAAGTTTATTTGCAGAGGATAACATTCACTCCAGCTTTCCCCATATTGTTGTCTCTCATATGAGGACTTGCATAAATTCCATCTTTTCAATTTAGATGGTCAGTATTCAAATTACTTATTTGTTTGTCTAAATGCCTCTTTGCATGCCCCGGGGTACCCAATACTCAATGACAGACTCAGCAGTGTTTTCTGGCATCTCGGGACTGTGACACGCTGCTGCTGAAGCTGGGGGTTCTGGAAAGATTCTCCGGCTTTGCTGACCCTCACTTGGTTCCAGAGTCGGCCCCTCACTCGTGGGCCGGTGAAACTGCAGGGCTCTCGCTGGATTACGCTCTCAACAGCCTTGCAGTGGCTGCTGCTCCTCTAGTGGTCCCTCTGAAGCAACAGAAGCACCTTTCCCGGTCTCTCATCTCTCTGGGTAGGTGTGCCTCCAAGTGGATGCTTGTAAGCGTCTGGTTTGCCCAGCACAGTTGACCTCTGTACATTTACCTCTGCTGACAGTACTGCTTCCCACTCCGCTTGCTCTGCAGCTTCCTTCTCCTCTCCTGAATGGAAACTGCCCATTTGATGTAAAGGTCCCATGCAGCTGATCTCTTTTATGGTAGCTAGACTGTACATTCATCTTAATGTTCCCTTCATTCCTCATGAATTCCTTCATCTTCCTCTTCTCAGTACTTGAAGCTTAATGGGACTTGAAATTCATAAGCGTTTTGAACTTTTCAAAGCTATTTTCCTTTGAATTTGCATAGGAACAAAAGCCATAAAGAACAGGAGATGTTAAAGGTGTTGTATGTATATATGAGGTGTGTACAATGTCCTTCCTCGGGTGATTGACACAAAGGGGTTTCAGGTTTTACAACTGGAGAGATCTGTAAAATGACAACATGCCATTAGAAACTTGGGATTTATAGGGTCTTCTTCACCTGAGAGGGAGAAATACTGCGTCCCTCCTGTTGGAGTCACCCCATCTCCCTGACAGCCATCTCCTCCCATGAAATGTTCCCTCTGAATACCACCCCCAGGGTTAGGATCAGGTAGCGGCTGACTCCCCCTGGCCACATGTGTGGAGACTTTAGGCTGGGGACAAGTGATGACTTTACAGATTCATCACATGGATAACTGGAAGAGGTAGTTGTACTATGAGCAAGTGGTAAGCGATTGGAGGGGTGGGTAGGAGGTGGTAACATCAGGAGGGAAAGACTTGGAAGAGGTGGTGATAGCAGAATGAGGTAGCAAGAAGAAGTATGAGGTCATAAGAGCCAAAGGAGTGGGTGACAAAGACTGTCAGAGTAGGACCAGATGATGGGAGTAGGTATAAGCAACAGGCAAGGAGATTATCGTCAGATCAGAAAGGTGAATGCTAAGGACATCCAGGGTGCAACCATGAAGCTGAAGAAGGGATCTAGAGTTTAATAGGGGGAACGCCTGGCTCCAACTTCAACTCAAGCTGTTACTACAACTGTTGGAGGTGATGCAGCAGAACATAAAGAAGGAGCAGCAAAATGCAGACCCGTGCCTGAACTAGTAGAAAAATGTTTGCGCTTGGCAGCTCTAGCATGAAAGCCAGCATTTGGTTAGGCTACAAGAACTGCCCATCACTTGGGATTAGAAGACTTGGTAACCCAGGCTGAAGGAATTCACTTCATAAAAATTAGGACTTTTCCTTTTGCTATTCCTTTTGGTTTTGTGTTGCAATTTTGGTCCCAAAGACTGTAAACTATATCTTCCAAGTGAAGTCCAAGTGAAGTCATTTATGCATCCCATGAGGTCTTCATGACAGCCCTTATACCAAAGATCGGGGCAAAACACATGACAGTCTTTTTTGGTTTCTGTTACTTCCTTGTTTGCATATGAATGTGGTACTCCATCCAGTATAGCTTCTATTTGCGCGCTATGGTAGGTATGTACAGGTCCTGAAAATGCAGGGCTTATTTGTGGGTTATAGCTTAACTAAATGTGTAGAGTGACATTCTGATTCTTATCCATACAACTATTTGAAATACATTACTGATATTGTAGTGCGTCATCCCACCTCACATTGTTCTCTATTTCCCAGACACAGCAACAGGTGGGGGTGCAGTGATTGAGAGTTGCATCGTCACTTATTAAGTTACACCTAATCATCTATGGCAGTGCAGGCATTACGCAACCTATACTTTAAATGACCCTATTCAACATGTGAAAATACAGTGTATGCTAGTTGTTCTTATATATATTTCAGTAATCTTTGTACACTTAGTACTTTTGTACAGTTGTTATAATTTTACGGTTTTGTGATGAATCACGGGAATTTGTCCCTTCTCCCCCAGGTGGAGGCTGACCTCCCCCCGTAAGGCGAGGGAGGTGATCCTACTTTGCAACACCTTCCCTAGGGGCCGAGCCATGTGGAACCTCACTGGGAGATACTCCCCCTTTGTGGACAAGACTTCCGTTCCTTGAGGAACTTCCGGATGCCCCTCCACATGATGACCTATTTGGGACTATCAAATACACAAATAATTACCAGTTGCAAGACTGGGATGAAGAGAAAGTGAATTTATGCCATTACCAGAAAGAAAGGGAATGTGTCCCTTTAAATCAAAATCTCCAATTAACTGTGACAGGTGTGTTGAAGAGGAAGGACATGACAAGGAAAGAGGAGATAGATCAAGAAATAGAGGAAGGCAGATGCCGACAGAGGAGTCTGTGCATAGAACACTTGAAGGAGGCATAGCTGAAACAGACCGAAAAGCCTGCGAAGTTCAGAACTGCTGTGAGCAGGAGACGGAAGTGTTGGAAACCCGGCATGGACAAGAAGCCAGAAACCGAGACAGCTGAAGCAGAAAGCTTGGTAGTGGGACGACCACAAAGCAATTGTGGTGGGCAGGCTGCCCGTTCAACGACACTCACACTACCCCACAGAGGAAGCAATGAACTGACTTGTTACTCATAGCGGTATTGAGAAGCCGAGAAGGAGAGAGAAACCCACAAGAAATGGACGGCGCAGAAAGAGAACCGACAAGCAAATGGAAGGAAGGAGAAGGTCCCCATATCTACAGGCAGCAGAAATATTCCCCTGCAATAGTGAGTAAGTGGGGAGAACGGGAATACCGGAAAGCCAAAAAGGGATTCGTTATAGAATCAGAGAACCATGTCCCAGTACAAATGATGAACGCGTTAAACCCAAGTTGATGAACTTGAACTGTATTGATGTGATAAAGCAAAGCATAGAAATATTAAAGAGTGTGAGGAATATCATTTGATTATTACTACCTTGGGAAGAGGGGAACATAACCCATTATCCAAGAAACAAAGAGCGGAACATAACAGAGAGGAATGATAAAAGAGTGACAACCAAGTTGATGAATTTGAACTGTATGAATGTGATCAAGAGAAACACAGAAACCTCAAAAAGAGAAATAGAATTGGGGTATCACTACCTTGGGAAGAGGGGTAAGTAACCCATTATCCAAGAAAAAAGAGTGGAACAGAGAGAAATAACTGTAAGGTCCCTAGGATAAACATTGTACAAGAAAGTCCATACCAGGAAAAGGTGAACTATACTTATATGGAAAGCCAAAGCCACATTCAGAACTCTCTAAAACAGGATTTAGACATTGAAAACCCATACTAAAGAGGAGAGAAAGATTACCAGTCCCATAAGGGAGTTACAGGAACTGATACAAAGATAAAGGAGAGACTATTTAAAAATTGCATATTAACAAGAGCTATAAAAGAAGGGAAGACAAGTGCAAAAGCGCAACCATCGTGAGAAGGGAGTCGTTCTCCTGGCCTTAGTTGATTAACCTATTGGTAGGGTCAGTTAGGATTAGTTTTGGACAGTGGACTTATTACTTTTGGACACTGGCCAATGACTGACAAGCACCTTATCTAGTAAAGTAGGTAGGGAATATCCCATAGCTATAGGGATAGATAGAGCTTATTCTTCCATAAAGATATGGTGCAAATGTCCTCAGAGTGTCCTTGTCCTTCTTCTGACCCACAACAGTTTGTGGAACAGAGTTAACAGTGTACATGTTAGTGTTAGGTAAATACAACTATTAGGCAGAATGTGCTGGGTACTTTATACCTTGAAGTCTGGACCGAATTCAAAGTTACATTTTAAAATGAGTGTTATTATATCCTGAAACGTAAAGGCAAAATTATAGATAGGCCTGCAGCCATAGCTTATAATATATGTCCATCAAAAATCCAAACTACGTAAACACAAAACCAAATGCTTATACAAGCCTATTGGTGCATGTGCATTGTGTTTCACCCCCCTGGGGTTTTGTCAAGGCTACTGTATCCTAGCTGTAATGCTTATGTCCAATGCAAAATCTAAACCAACAATTTTCTCAAAACATCCATTAGTTGTGCTGTTGTTAGAGGAGAAAGAAAAGAAGGTCCGGAGAGGATTGTCAGATACAAATCCAAAGCATAGTTCATGATAGTCCACTTAACACTAAACATGTCTTACCTAGTTCTAGGTCTCTATATCTGGAAGTCACCCCAATCAAGTACTAACCTTAAGTAGATCTTCATTAGACATATTACATCCATATTATAATGGTCCTATAATTCAAAAGTATTAAGCAAAAACATTAGTTTTGGTTTAGAAATTCTTAAATAGATTCCTACAATAAACCAGAATATTGAAGAATTTACCTGCACCCAAAGGGCCCAATTCATAGAATCCCGCACAGAAGCAGCGCAAGCGCCACGCCCCGAGGGGGAGCGTGCGCCACACATGCGCCAGTCGTCACGGAAAACAGCAATTGTGTGCAGCGCATAGTCATGGATTTCCCGTGCCATGACTAGCAGTGGCACATCGAACACCCAGCAGCGGCAGTTACGCCGCTAACACCGCCCTGTGCGCTGGAAAAAGTCAGTTAAATGTGCAAAATGGCGCAAGGCCCTGCACGATCCGTGACTCAGCACACAGATCCCTCCATCATAATCGTGTGAAAAATCAGATCGCTCGCACCAGACAAATTGCGTGAAAAGGCCCTCGCGTACCTCTGTGAAATCACTTAACCCGCTCACACCAGCAAAATCGCGTGAAAAGGCTCTTGCGTACCCCCGCAAAATCACGTACCCCACTCGCGCCAGCCAAATCACGTGAAAAGGCCCTGGCGTACTCCTGCGAAATCACATACCCCGCTCGCGCCAGCCAAATCGTGTGAAAAGGCCCCCGCGTACCACTACGAAATCGCACACCCTGCTCGCGCCCTACCCCCGCGAAATCGCATACCCCGCTCACGCCAGCCATATCACGTGAAAAGGGCCACGAACACACCCTGCAGGCAGCCCACACCACAAGGGATCCCCCATCACCTGTGACCATACCCCGCAGGCAGCCGACACCACAAGGGACCCACCATCACCGTTGACCATACCCCGAAGGCAGCCCACACCCCAAGGGACCCCTCCATCACCCATGACCATACCAGCAGGCAGCCCACACCACAAGGGACCACCAACACACGTGACCACACCCACAGGGAACCCACACCCCAAGGGCCCCCCCATCACCTGTGACCATACCCCACAGGCAGCCCACACCACAAGGGATGCCCCAACACCTGTGACCATACCCGCAGGCAGCCCACACCACAAGGGACCCCCCCAACACCCGTGAGCATACCCCGCAGGCAGCCCACACCAAATGGGACCCCCATCACCTGTGACCATACCCCGCAAGCAGCCCACACCCCAAGGGACCCCCAACACATCTGACCATACCCACAGGCAGCCCACCCGTGACCATACCTGCAGGCAGCCCACACCACATGGGACCCCCCTTGACCCCTGACCATACCCCACAGGCAGCCCATGCCCCAAGAGACCCCCCCATCACCCATGATCATACATGCAGGCAGCCCACAGCACAAGGGACCCATCCAACACAAGTGACCATACCCAAAGGCAGCCCACACCCCAAGGGATCCCCCCATCACCTGTGAACATACCCCGCAGGCAGCCCACCTGTGAACATGCCCGCAGGCGGCCCACACCACATGGGATCCCCCCATCACCCATGACCATACCCGCAGGCAGCCCACATCACAAGGGACCCCCCCAACACACGAGACCATACCCGCAGGCAGCCCACCCATGACCATACCCGCAGGTAGCCCACACCACATGGGATCCCCCCATCACCCGTGACCATAACCTGCAGGCAGCCCACACCCCAAGGGACCACCATCACCCGTGACCATACCTGCAGGCAGCCCACACCCCCGGGGACGCCCCCAACACCTGTGACTATACCTGCAGGCAGCCCACATGGTACCATACACCTCAGACAGGCCCCGACTCATGTAACCCGACCCCCACCAGTGACAGCAACCTGCAGGCAGGTCCCGACCCATGTCCCCCCCACCCCCACCAGTGATGGCAACCTGCAGGCAGGCCCGACACATGTCCCCTAACCCCATCATTGATGGCAACCTACAGACAGGCCCCAACCCATGTACCCCCACCACCACCAGTGACGGCAACCTGCAGGCGGGCTCCAGCTCATGTCCCTCCACCCCCACCAGTGACGGCAACCTTCAGGCAGGCCCGACCCATGTCCCGCCACCCCCACCAGTGACGACAACCTGCAGGCAGGCCCCGACTCATGTCCCCCCCACCCCCACCAGTGGCGGCAACCTGCAGGCAAGCCCCGACTCATGCCCCCCCCACCAAACACATTGTCCCAACATGCAATCATGTAGCAAATGTCCACTAAAATGCCAACACACGCTGCCCCCCCACAGTGCAACTCAACACCCATCCATTTGTCCTACTCCCCAGTACATGCCCCATGGCATGGGAATCACTAATTCTCACATGCATGTTTGCAAACACATGACCAACATTGATCAACAGCAGGGACACGTAACAGAGCCAATGAAGAGTGACACATGCACCAAACCATTGAGAGCAGACACCACTTTGATTATTAGTAATAAAAATGTATTAAATACTAAAATCCACACAAACTGAAAGATAACCATGAAAAAGAAAAAAGAATGTAATGCAAATGAAAATGAATTTTCACACAAAAATAAATGTGATGACAAAAAAAGGCAAAACTCCAAAAAGTGGTCCATGTCCAATGAATGTCCTCCAATTGCAACCATAAATTTAAAAAAAACATTACTCCATGTTGAAAAAAATCAAAAAAATGAGCAAATGTGTCAAACTATGTACAGTGTTCGAGGGTCCATGATCTCAAAAAGATATGTACACCCTAAAAAACCCTATAAAAAAATAACTATTTACAAAATGTGGAGCAAAGTTCATGAACTCCAAATCATAAAAAAGGAAACCTACCACTAAATAACTATTTAATAGGCACCGGGCTAGTCCTACGACTCACCATTTCACCCAAGAGTTTCGGCCAGGGCATCATCGAACTCTGTGTCAATTTCCCAGAGGCGGGCCTGTGCTCTACCCTCGAGGGCTCGCATGAATTCCATCATGCTCCTCTCAAACTCCCTGTGAGTCTCCTTGAGGAACACCGCCTGCTTCACTGCCTGACGCAGGGTGTTCTCCACCCTGGCCATGGTGACTCATGCCCCCCGTGCCCTCTGCCGCTCTGCTCCAATATGCTGGGCTATTCGCTGCCACACGGAAGACATCCTTGTTCCAAGGTCCACGTTTCCCTCTTGCCCGATGGCCGATACCTGCCCCTGTGATGTTGTTGGCCTGAGTCCTGTCGCCTCTAATTGCTGCTGCCAATAAGCCCTGTGTCTGCGCCTCCAAGACTGCCTCTGGGATGATGACAACCACCGGGGCAGTCGTGCACATGCCCTGCTGCAAGGTGCCTGCACTACCTCCATTGCCAGTGTTCCTGTTGCTGGGGTGACCACCTCTGCTGATCCTCCTCCAACTCCCGACTGTGGCAGGGATGTGGTCTCCAACAGACTGGCTGTCGTGGTTGGAACAGGTCCACAGGGGGCCCTGGTGGTATCTGGGCTGGAAGATAGCAGGGAGGACGACTGGCGCACAGTGGAGGAAGAGGAGGAGGGGGTCGCAGGTGTGGCCAGCACATGTAGCAAACTCACGACAATTAGCTGAGCTAGTCAGTTTATGAGGGCCCAGACCTCTTCATTGATGACATGCAAGCACCCGACTGGAAGCCTGCACATCATCACTAAGGTCGCCTGTGCGCCTCGCAAGCCCGGCTACCAAGGGCTCCACCCTGTCACGAATTGCCAGTTAGTGGAAAGTCAGTTGACGTGGACACATCCGCTACCTGCGGACAGGTCTGGCTTGAGGCATGCCCGCAGGTGCATACTGATGCAGGCACAGTGTCAGGGACAGGATTAGGCACAGGCCCCTTGACAGTGACCTGAACTGCCTCCTGCCCCTGACCCTGGACTGCACCAGTTGCACCTACCTCATCACCCCTGCCAGGCCCCATGTGCTGGGCTGATGTGGCCTCCTCCTCCTCCTCGTCCACCGCCAACCTGGATGACTCCCCACTGTCTGCCACATTGGATTGCCCCTGTGGGGGCTCACCTGTCCCTCCCGCTGCTGAGGAGCCCACAACCAGCTTCACCTTCTTGGGCCTCCCCTCAGCAGCTGCAGCCATTATTGCGGACGCAGCACCAGTGCCCTCGCTCCCGGAAGATGTTGTTACCTGGGAGGATGACTGGGCCTTGCGTCTCTGCCTGGTGGAGGCATCCCTGCCACGGTCCTCCACAGTGCCATCCCCACCCTCTTCCTTCATTGTCGCTGTGGATAGGGAGACATTGAACACAAGCATTATCGTACCGAACAAATGTCTGCTTGAAACAAAGCAAATGCACATGAGTGGCACTGTCAAACATCACAACCGTCATCAGAGGAGGGGCTAAACCTCACATGCATCATGGTACATGCACATCACATACACACACATCACCTGACAGTCATGCATCAGGACATGTAGACATCCTGTCACAGTGCACTTGGGGACAACTGGGCTGCATGAGTCAATCACGCATTGAGATGCTCATGTGTCATGCATCCATGGGGTTGGCCTGTCACACACTCACTCCTCAGACACAAGTACATGTACATCATGCATGTCCATGATGGTGACATTAGCACCCATGTGTCACACCTCTTGCATGCCCCAGTCCAGACACAGGTATGCAAACATGTGCACCTCGTTACATGGCTGTGCGCATCACGCATTGCAACACAGACGCCATTGAAGTGGGTCAGGCTTGAATGGACTCACATGCAGCACTGTCAGGGACATGCACACAGACACCTGTACCGGAGGCATGCCAGACATGAGGCCAAGGTGCACACTCCAGCCACACCTCAACATGCACCACGCTGGACAAGAACACATGGACACTTACCACTCGACTCCGGACGGAGCTCCAACTCCATGACCTGGGCATGCAGCGCTGGGTTGATGCGTTCCAGGACCCTCATCTCATCGCTCGTCAACCGCCCCCGGTGCCCCACTCCACCATCCTCAGACTTGACGAGGCGCTGGGTCTTGTTGAGGGTCCTGGACCTGAAGTCTTCCCAGTGCTTTGGAACATGTATGTAGTTGCGGGTTGCCACCCCCTCTGCGTTGATGGCACCCATAATGTCTGCCCAGATCTTACCCCGCCCTTCCTTGTCGAGTCGCAATGTTCTGGGAAAGAGGGCATCATAATGCCCCAGGACTTGCTCCACCAGGATGCCAACTTCGGTGGTAGAGAATCTGGCAGCCCTCTGCCTCTCTGCCAGGGGGGTTGCCACTTGCCTCAGATGGTGCTTGGCCAGACATGGCAACCCCTGAGGCAGGTGTGGGTGGGAAACCTGGTCCTGGGGCTGGGCTGTGGAGCGATGGAATGGCAGTCGGGAGTCTTCTGAGTCAGCAGAGGTGGTCACAGCAACAGGATCACTGGCAATGGATGATGAGCAGGCACCAAATTGCAGGGCATGTAGGCAGCAGGCACACAGAGTGTGCTGACAGCAGCAGACGGCTCGTAGGAGGCAGCCTGAGGCGCTTGAGGCAGGTAAATGGCCTTGTGGGCAGGAGCGTGGGTCTTCTGTTTGCTTTTGCGTGGCCAGCTGGATGCAGAGTGACTCTGCATGTGCGGAAACAGCGTGGGTAATCAGAGGAAAGGCCCTAAGCGTGTAAGTTACGTGACGCGCGTGGGACTTTGTGCGTTGCTGTTCAGTATGGGTTAAAGTTTTGCGCAGGACAACAGTGCACTGTATGTGCTTATCGTGGAGACCGTTGTGTGAGATTCTTGTTTTTGTTGGTTCACACGCGATTTGTTCACTACTGTGGCAGTGCGTACTTCTGGTTTTGGCGGGTGTGTTTTTCTTCATTTTTCCAGGCAGACAGTGAGTTGTGCATGCATTTTTTCCACTGTGGTTTCCCCCGTGCGTCGCGTACCCCATTTACGAGGTCATAGTAGCCTACGTGTTCCCGCATACGCATTATTTGTGTTCCTGGGTGCCACAGCATCCTGCGGGATGTTTTTTCATCGCACATGGGCTACCGAGGGGTCACGTGCATGTATGTTTTTGTTTTTTGAGTGCCTGAGCATTGTGTGACCCGTTATATCTCCCCAGAGGGCACATACAGCCTTGCAGGAGCACAGGGGTACGTTTTCCATCATGTGCCCTGCCTCCTTTCACCCCATTTGCCCAGGACAATTGTTGTCTGCACCTCCCATTGCACTAGTACATCAGTTCCATGACTGGGAGGGCAACAAGTGGTAAGGGAGGCAAAGCTGGGCGACCTCCCAGAGGTGGCCGCGGTGGGGGACGTGGCCAGGGTGGCCAAAGTGGCCACGGTGGGGGATGTGGCAAGGGTGATCCATGAGGGCAGGGAGTCCAGGCACATGCAGGGACAGCTATGCCCCACCACAAGTGGGTCAGGGAGATTCAGCTGATGCTGCCATCCCCAACATCCGTCAGACCTGACAAGCAGTGCCATCTGCTGTCACAAGCAGGCAGGGTGTGGAAGCTGCAGGGGCAGCTGCAGCTGACACCACCCCGGCTCAAGGTCAGCCGGCCCAGACTGGATTGGTCACGGAACAGGCACGGGATGACTCACAGGCCGATTTCCGTATAGGAAAGGCCAAGGCACGTGTTGTGAAAGTTGCTGTCACCAGGTCACGTGGATCTGGGGCAGCAGTGTCATCTGATGCCCCGAGCAGCCAGGGTGTGGAAGCTGCAGGGACAGCTGCAGCGGACACCACCCTGGGTCTGAGTCACCAAGCCAGGTCTGTGTTGGTCCCAGACCTTTGCACCGAGGCAGGTGCAGCGCAGGGTCCTGGCAACAGCACCCAGCTGCCAAGACCTGAAGTCCGACTTTCGGTCATCATGCCATTGCCTGCTTCCATTGGCCAGTCCACCTGCACTTCAGCCCCTACTGACCAGAGCGGCACAAGCCACTCAGGGTCTGCACCACCTCCCAAGAGGAAGAAGCGTGCTGCAGCAGAAGAGGCTTGGACCCCAGACACGGCTCAGGCCTCCAACATGTCAAGAAAGTGGAGTTTCTGTGGTGAGGAACTGGATGCGCTTGTGAGCTACGTGCTGGAACACGGCTGTGACATGCTGGTGACGTCAGGGAGCAAACATACACCTGATCAGCATAAGGCCCACTGGCAGTGCATCACAGAACATATTGGCGCCTTGGGATATGAGAGGTGCACAGCAGATGATTGCCAGAAGTGTTGGAATGACCTCTGACGCCGAGCAAAAGGCAAGCTGGCTGCTAAGTTCGCCTCTAATCTGGTGACTGGCAGTGGGACACCATCAGAGCACGAAGAGCTCACGCCACATGAGGAGATTGCTGCTGATTTCACCGCAGTAGAGCAGGTCTAAGGCATTGGAGAGCTGCCAAATTATGAGACATTGTCCGGTGAGTGGTGATGCGTGTGTGGCCAAGCTATGTGTATGTAGCTTGGGTGATGTATTATGATTGTCTGCCAGTTCAGGCTACATTGACATAAATTCCATGGGTGACCCATGTGATATTGGACTGATATGTGCTTGTTGTCATGCAGACAGCTTTCGGACCATGTCCTGCACACAGAGGCAATCCTCATCACCACACCTGCTCCCTCCTTCCATCACAAACTCTGTGCAGCCTCTCTTGGCCCTATTCTTGCTCCTACCTATGGTCGTGGATAGCCTGTGATGATCTTCCACTCAACACTCACCATCTATCGCCACATGACTGATGTCTCTGTGTGGGCACCCTGTGAGCTGTTCCTCCTCAGAGGCATTCTTCCTTTCCTCTCCATCCCCCAGCAGCTTACTGTCTCCATGGGACTGGTAATTCCGATGGCGAACTACTGCAACGGCAGTACCCGAATTTCTGTGAATATACACTCTTCCCTCTGCAACTCTGCCAGACCTGGACTGTGTGGAACGTCCTTTGGCCTTGGTGCAGGTTATCTCACTCGGACTGTGCGGATGGCACAGGCTCACAGTGGCTATGAGTGTTCAGTCCTGGACCCTGTGCATTCCCAGCAAGTCCATATGGGTCCTGGGCAAGCAATTCATTCAACTCCGTCTCCAGTATTTCCTTCCTTCTCATGGTATTTCATCATCCCTTTCCTGCTCACTCAGGGTCAGTTGTTCCTCATGGCCATTAGTTTGGGGTACTCATCTGTGTCGAGCGGAAGCCTCCCTCTGGTACAGCCTCCCTGCCTTTATGCAACTGCTGTTGTTGCGTCTCGGGGCACTTCTGATACTTCCTCATGTGTTCTACTTACTGTACTCCTCTCCCCTCCTGTAGTCCCAGATGACTGGAAGAATGCAATTGACACCTGTCCACACTGTCTGCTACAACACAGTACTCTGAGCAACCATTTTGAGCCATGCACTGCCTCCAAGACATCCCCCGCCCTTAGGGGTGGGGTTTTCTGTATCCCTGCAACCCGCTGCCAACACTTTACACAGAATGACTACACTTGCCATTACACTGCCATCAGTCCACGACATTTACATTACTGCCTCTGTGTTCTCAATGATATTTGAGGCAGTAAACGTGCATTGCACTGCACCCACACACTTCTGAGCCCTGTTCTCACCTTCCACATGCCTATTTATTTGGGTGAAGTCAAAGTGACCTGCCATTAATGAATCCATGTGCCTTCCTTCATTGTATTTCAACAACCTGGCGTCGTTGCAGCCTGTGACACATTTGTGTTTTATCATAGTGATTTCAATGAAATGTCAAATGACATGCATTGTACATGGCTCATGGACAGTAGTATTGAGCTTCCATTTGGGTCTGGTTGACAGTTCGGGCATGGCTATGCTACGTGCCATCTGTGTGTTGGCACCTGTCATGTTTGTGGAAAGACTATGCCAGTCACAAGCTTGTGTGTGATGAAGGTGCCATTCACCATGCAATACATGTATTATTTTGCCATTTCACACGCATCCATGCCTTCTTTCTGGCTCCCCTTCCATCTCATTGACACTGCATGCCTGAGTTTGTGTCATGTGTGGCATGGCTGCTTCATGTGTTCGACTATCAACAGTGTAATACCTATGTGTGTTGCCTATGCTGTTAACATGTGTGCTCATGTCTTCTTTTGATTTTGTGCAGGTGATGAGGCATTGGAAGCAGTGGAGGAAGAGGAGATGGCGGAGGGGGTGGAGTATTCAGAGCCCCAACCAGGCACCAGTGGAGGCCGTGGTGTGCGAGCCACGAAAATACATTGGTGCTACAGACCATCATGGCCAGGGGTGTCTCGGAGTACACCTCTGAGGAACCCTATGCCTCTGGTGAGGAATCGGACATTGAACCATTGTTGCTGTCGCAGGTGAGTGATTCTTCTGCGGATGCTTTTCTGTCTGACACACCTGCAGTGGGGGTAGACCCCTCAAGGAGCCAGTCAGTGTTGGTACGTCCATCTGTTGTGGTTACGGACTCAGGGTCACGCTCCACACTACTTGCTCCTGTTCCTGGGGAAGCTCAGCGAGGTAGGAATGTAGTCCTGAAGCCACAGGCAGCGCCAGCGCAGCAAGGGCCAGGTGTCCTTGAGCCCAACAGGTGTGGTGTCAAGTAACGCAGTGGCCGTGTGCCACCCGGGAATACTGTGTGGGAGAATTCCATGTATGCCTTTGCACAGCAACATGGGGCATCATGTGAGATGATGGCTCAGGGTGTGGAAAGGGTGGCCAATTCCATTCTCCTCCCTGAAAGGCAAATGGATCTCCAGCAGCAGTCAGTGCGGTCCACATGCCACTCGCACAGACTGGGCATGTTGGCTGCCAACAGGTACCGACGGGCTGAAATGGGGGCTCTGCGCACAGCCATGGCTGCAGAGGCCCACAGGGATGCCCTGAGGGAAGAGAACACCTCCCTCAGAACTACTCTGGCTGCACTTGAGATGGCCAGCAGTACACAGGCAGAACAGCAGACGGAGCAGCTGACACACACATCTCTGCTGAACTCCATGCAACCTGGGAGGAGATCCGTGCATCAGGTGAGGCTTTGCAGGTGGAACTCTGTGCAACACGTGAGGTTCTGCATGGGGATCTTCGTACCATAATCACACAGAGTCAGACCTTTGAGGCCTTCATGCTTGCTGCCATTGAGGAGCCTACCAGGGCTATGCGTGGTCAGCCTCTCTTGCCACGCATACTTTCTAATGTTACACCAGAGGGTGCCGACAGCGGAGAGAGCTATCCCACTATAGGCTAGCCGTGCAGGCCATGAACCCAGGGAGTTTTCTTTTTATTCTCAACATCCACGCATCACCCTGCACCTCCTCCCTACTGGGTGGTGTCCCCCCCGGTCCACCATGGCCATTTATTTATTTTTGAATTTTATTTGTCTATTGTGCATTCATGTTACAGTGTGTTGCTTTGTTTGGCACCCGTAGGCATCCACTGTGTGTTCCGGCTGGGCCCATACAGACTTGTTTCGTGTTTGTGTTTGTGGCTTGGTGTCCAGACACATATGCCACTCCTGCTTTACCTTTCCTTGGGCTTGCAAGGAGGGCAGCGTGTGATAGTAACTTACACAGCGGCATTGGGCTTCCCTCATTTCTGTGGCCAGTCTGAAGTCCAACCTGTGTATACACCCCTTGTGGGGATTCATGATTGTTTGACCAGTGCATGTTTAGCATGCATTTTGCTTTGGATATTGGTAAATGTGTATTTTTTTGATGTTACATCTTCATGTATTACCTTGCCTGTCTCCATCATTGATACCCTTCATGCTGTATGTGTTGCCCTGCCCCCTTTAGCTAGCAGAGACCCCTTCAAGATGGAAGGGGTCCATGTGGTGGCTTTGTTACATTGAGGCTCTTGTGCTATTGGGATTGGTCACTGTCTGACATTTTCACTGTTGGGTCCTGTGTTTATGATATGTTATGCTGGTAAATGGATGTTCCTGTGTACGGTTTCATTTTGATGTGTCAGAGGGAATTGCTTCTGACATATTTCCATTTGTCAAAGTGCACTTTGTGACAGTTGTGTCATGTGTTATGCATTTACTTTGGACTTTTTACATTGCATGCCATGGTGTGGTGTGTCGGTCAGGTAACATGGGTTTTGGGAGGGTTTAGGTGACATACCAGTATTTGGATGTGCTGTTTTACATGGGGTTAGTGGCATACTGCATCTTGAATGTGTGCCTTTTGGTCACACAGGATTGTGTTGATTTAAGTAGCTAGGGATGCACACAATCTAGCACTTCCAAGGACACATTCTCAGGGTGGTAAGGTTGTGACAGTTTATTGTCCCTTTGTCATCATCAATTGTCACCTGGAATGTGCCAGGCCTGTGTGCACTCCGCAGGGGTGGGATTATAGGTGAAAAATGTTGCCACAATCTGGGTACGGACAGCACTCACCACATGCCCTTTCCCCTCCCATGCGCAGCGGCTGTGCATGTGGTTGGGGATGCGGTGGCACCACCATGTCCACCGGTACGGCCCGCCGTGTTACAACGTTGTGCAGGACACATGCTGCCACAATGATCCTGCACACTACTGGTGGTGCATATAGTAGCTGTCCACCGGAGTTGTCAAGGGAGCAGAAGCGTGACTTGAGTACTCCAAATGTGCGCTCCACTATAGCCCTGGTTGCAATATGGGGTGATGTGGTGGGGTTCCGTATTGGCGTCATCATGTAGGCACTCAGAGGATAGGCACTGTCCCCTGGGGAGGTGAGAATGGTTGTCATTACTTGGGTTTGTCTATTTGTCTGTGTGTGACATGCATGCATGTGCATAGGCACTTGTACCTCACCAATGAGCCATGTGTTGCCATGCCTCCCACCTTCCAGGTCCCGGTTTAGGGGTGACATTCTGAATATGAAACTATCATGGGTGGACCCTGGATAGTTTGCATAGACAAAGGGTATTATTCCCTTTGCATCGCATACAACCTGCATGTTGATGGAATGCCAGTACTTGCGATTGCGATAGATGTGCTGAATGGCCCTAGGTGGATGTAGGGCCACATGAGTGCAATCTATGGCACCAAGCACTTTGGGGAAGTGTGCCACCCCGTAAAAGTCCTGGACCACGGCCTGCCTTTCTGCGGGTGTTCTGGGCATGTATATGTACCTGCGGACTCAGGGTCGTGTAGTCAGGATTGCCAACACCTTGTGTAGACAGGCAACGTTACTGCGTGGGCTGTGAGAGGCCCCCAACGATGGCAGTTCTCTTCTGAAATGATCCAGTGGCCAAAAAATGCAGTACATTGAGAAACCTTTCACAGGGCTCACTGTTTTGAAGCACAGGGTGCTCCCACTCAGTGACAAGGTCTAGGATGATATGAGGTGGAAATCTATACCTGCCATAGACCTGATCATCAGGCATCCCTGGTCTAGGGTAAAAAAATGCGGGGCCTGGCTATCCTCCTCCTCCTCCTCCTGTGGTGTCCCACCATCACTGTTGCGAGGAATGGTACATTCATCGTAGCTGTATATGTGTGATTGTTGTTTTCATGCACTTTTATGCATTGGCTTTGGTGCGCAGGGGCGCTTACACCTGCTTTCGCGTGGCATTCGTGTTTCCGGGTTTGCAGGTCTTTTGCTGCGTGCCGGTGTGCCCTGTTCGATTCCATGAATACGTGTTGTTAGCACGCGTGTGGGTGCTGCAAGGGTTTTACTGCAGTGCTTCCCCATTACTCCCACATTTTCACGTGTTGTGCCCCATTGCATGTGTTCCGCCCCCTTTTTAGGTGTGGGCGCTGGACATTGTGTGCCTTCACTGGGCGTATCGTGCAAGGCGTTCGTGGTGTCGCAGTGATGTATTGGACCCCCGTGGATTTGGTGCAGGTCGCGGGTAAAACACGCCCAATGTGTTCCATGAATATGGAAACGGGTGCTTGCGCCCGTTTTCGGTGCACATTTTTTTCCATGAATCACCCCGAAAATGTGTTAACTCCTCACTGTAGATTGTGGGATCGGTGAAGATTGTACTCCAAAATGATGTTCTAATAGTTCATGACTGCAAACAAATGGAAATGTAAACTTAATAAACAGGAGTTTCAAAGGGGAGCTATTAGGCTATTATGCTCAAAATTCAAATTTTAGTGATCACTGTATTTTGGTGTTGATTTTTAAAATAATATTGATTAATTAAATAGCCGTAATGATGAAAAACATAAACGTTAACAATTTTAATAAAGCCATAACCAGGCATCCAAACAATGTCAAAAAGGTTTCATACCTAACTTACTGCATTGGAAGATAGCAGTAAAACTCCCCGGGTCGAACTGTTTACTACATTAGTAACCAACTGAGTGATTTACCTGTCTTAAGATATAGTATTACATCTAGAAGACATATTTTTGATCCAACAGTGACTGAAAAGAAAAAAGTAATTGAAACAAATTGAGAAATTAGCGAGCACTTTAAAATCCTCATAGGACACAAAAGCCAGGATAGTTCTAAAATGACAGCAAGACTACAATCATTGGATCAAATCACACTGATACATTCTAGCTCAAAAGGACACTGAAGACATGTTAAGAACCAGACTAAAAAAAAGTTTATGTAACTTTTGGACACTAATTAGGAAGCTAAATTCCCCACAAGCCTCAGTTCAGGTGAACCCAGTGCCCTCAAATATTTGGGAACGGTACTATGCAGATCTCTATAAAGCACCCCAAAATATTAAGTTCCTGGTCATTGGAGAGCAATCATGGACACTTGCTTTTGACATTGAGTCCATTGGCTACTAATTAAGAGGGACTTGACGTTGAGAGTGACAGGTCTCAACTGACGTAGCAATTATGTGTTTAAAAATGCTCTTGACATTTGGGCAGCTATGCTATGCATGTTATTTCAAGATATTATCATAACGAGAAACATGAAAAGTATCTAAAATTATCCGAATTCATAAGAAAAGGGGTAAAGAATTTCCAACGAACTATGGACCGAGTGCGATATTAGACCAGGATAGTAAATGTTTGCAGCACTTGTTTGTTAAAAAAAATATGTACAAATATATGGCTATAGGTGGAGTGCAGGTGATCATACTCTGCAAACCACTAATGAGTTGACCTACCTGGGATTCCGTTTACAGTCTTAACCTGCTAAGGAAGCACTAATGACGGTGTTGGTGGAAAATACACTGCAAATGAAGAGAATTTATCACTGATATGGCCGCTTTTCTATCCAACCGTTATTAGACTTCTGCATAGGAAAAGTCATGCCATCGATCATGTATGGCATTGAGATACACCATCTATCAGAATGTATAGATTTTGGCATAAGCAAGGGATAATCATGGAACTGTATTCCAAATTCAGAATTCTTTTTAAATTCCAGTGACATTTCTCGTTTTGTCCCTCCAAGGCTTTGGACCTGCTAGTGTGCTTGCAGTCCCCTTGTGGATAAGTTGAAGGGGGTAAGGAAAGATTTAGGCAGATTGGGGAAGAGTTTTTGCAGTAGTCCGGCCTAGAGAGGAACAGTGCTCTGGAGACATGGAGATATTATGAAGTTGGCAGATTGATCTTCAGATGCAATATTTAAGACCTTTTATTTTAAGCCATTCGAACAAGCATAATGTTCGCCTCCGGTCCTGACATAGAATGAAGATAGGATTTCCCAGGCTTACAGCTCAGGGGAATCTCGATGCTATTAAAGACACAGAGGCAAGCATTATCCCACCTGTGAAATTCTGATGCAGCATAATGTGTTTTGTTAATGTGACATTGTTACGTGTCCTGGAATATGCCACTTGTGCATCCCCCCACCCTAACAGTGTGATTTCTGCTCTTGATTCTCAGGTGAGGAACAGAAGAATTCTTGATTCCTCAGTCCGGAGAAGGGTTCTGGTGACAGTGTTGGTTTGGAGTTCTACGCAGTCGGCAAAGGCAGTAATTGAGCAGAGTCGTTGCTCGCAATTAGGTCTTCTTTGGAGTTGGCGTTTGTAAGGAGATTTTGTGTTGTTTTCATGAGGACAATCGTTGTTAGTTGCTGGTTGTCAAAAGAAAGAGGAAGGTACCCAGGGAGGGTGTGGGTCACAAGAGGAAGCCGGGCCAGGACTGGTGGACTGTGGGTGGCACAGGACCACAGAAATCAGGGGACCCATGGCGACATGTAGTCCCCTAAATGTTGCTTTTGTTCCAGAGAATGACAGCCATTATCCAGTGCTGCATACTAGCTGCAGAAAGAACAAAACATGATCACTGGAAAACAGCTCTCTGGTGTTTCTCGATACACCGCTGGCAGAGAAAGAACAGTAGTGAGAGAGTAGCACAACAACAATGTCCTCATGTGGCAGACAGAGAGGCTGCACTGTGCACCCGAGTAATAGTGGTGAGCATGGACATCTGCAACTGAGCACCCAAGACCACCAGGGACTAAGTTGGGGGACTCATACCATCACATCTCTGGGACTTACATTAGGAGAACCAGGAAAAAGGCCCTCTAACACGAAAGAGGACATTCAACTTTTTCGGGGCACCACATATTATTTTGCGGCAGACCCACCTATAAAAAGAGGGCAGGACTTATAACATGTGCTACCCTCAACACATCCCAAGTGGGGAAGGCAAGGCCAGACTGGCCAGGGACAGACTTCAAATCCAGAGAGGGAGAGGGGGATAAAAGGAGACCAAAGGAAGGAGAAATTGTGGGTTATTTGGGTGAAGTCAGTGATAGTTTGTCCTTCAGACAAACTATCACTGACATTCTCTTTGCTGTTCCTTCAACTAACCTATGGACACCTCTTATGGTTTCTGTCCTCTCCCCTTTCTCCTATTCACCCATTACTGGTGGCACTTGATGGGATGTGCTCTTGGCTCATTTCCCATCTTCCAAATGCACCATTAATGTCGATTACAATGGCACTATCATGGCCCAGGGCTCTCAGCCCAACATTCTCCTTCTAGATAAATTTCCACCCTTGCCTTCCACCGCCCCTTCACTTATCCCCTTATCCCCCGCAAGGGTTGCACCGCACCCCTGTTCCCTCCTTGCAAATCCTTCAAAGGCGATCACCAGCTTCACTTAGCAACCCTCAGGTCTCGCTCTGCCATTAAACACTCCACTGACATCTGTCACCTCCTTGAAGACCTTGACCTTTACGTCCTCACCCTTAC
Source organism: Ambystoma mexicanum (assembly GCF_040938575.1). Taxonomy (NCBI): domain Eukaryota; kingdom Metazoa; phylum Chordata; class Amphibia; order Caudata; family Ambystomatidae; genus Ambystoma; species Ambystoma mexicanum. The sequence goes on from NC_090936.1 coordinate 667,063,842, forward strand.
TGAGGCCTGGTTCAAGGCCAGCTCTGTCACTGCTTTTGACACTCTTGTTCCTGAGGGTTACAAGATCATAGCCAACCCCAGACCCTCTTGATCTGACCCTGGGCTCATGCGGGAGGATCACATTGGAGGGGACTCATGTCAAGGGGAGTGGGGGGAGACCTCTTTAAATGATTACCCTAATGTTCCCAATGGCCCAATGGCCTATTGTAAACAAATGGACAATTTTGACATAAAAACTATTATGGATTTCGAGTCCCATAATGTTTATGGTACTGGGACGAGGAAGAGGGTGTTATGCTCACCTGGCTCCCACAGAGGCGTCGATCTGGACTGGACAGCTGCGGTCTCCACCAATGTGACGCATAGGGCCGAGATGACGGACTGGACTGGCCCACCTAGCTTCGTTTGCTTGGCCTGTAGGAATATTCTTCTGCGAATGGAGAAAGTGAATTAACCACTCGTGGAGTTGAGCGTAAATCCCCCCACCCTGCTGTTGTCCCCACTGATCACCTTTGATGTCCCCTCTTATAGTTTCACCTGATGGTTTGAAAAGATGAGCTCTCCATCCTGCATTCAGCGCAGGGCTGCGTAGATAACCAGTTGCTTTACTGGCTCGAAGGAATTGGTGAGTTCCAGAACAATATTGACTCCGATATTCCCGGCAAGACGCCGTAAGTATGTAGTTCGTAATAATTCAAATGCCTGACTTTCACTCTTGTCTGATTCCTTGCAGGTTGCAGCTTGACCCTACTGAACAGTTCCTCGTGGCAACCGGTAATATTCTGTTAAGGATTTGTATTATCCAACATGGTTCAATAAAATAATGTCCATATGTAACCTGTTGCTTTCTCCCTTCTTCAGGTGCTGAGAGAAAGTATGAAGTTTCGGGGAATAATGCCTCTGGCGGTAAAATCAGGTAAGTCTTTTGTGGTGAGGAGGGTTCCCCTTGTTAATCCCTTTGTTTCACCTTGCAGTCCTTTTGTTTCCCCTTAGGGGCCGGGGTTCAGCTAGGATGAAGTGGGAGCTGCGCCGACCCGTGAAGAGGAATAGTACCCCCGGTGGTAAAATCAGGTAAATCTATGGGGGGTATTCCTCTTTGTATTCCCTTGGCTCACCTTGCTGTTCTTGTCTTCTCCTTAGGTGCCGTAGTGCGGCGGAAACATGCAGGAGGATGCGGTGGAATGTGAAGATGCTGCGAAGGCCGGCGAGTTCAGCGCGGCGCTGCAGCAGGCGAAGTGACGTGCATAAAATAACTTCTTTCTTCTAGCTCAAAGGCGCGATGGATCGGGAATTCAGGTAAGGATCAAAGGTATTGCTCTTGTTCTAACCTTTTCTCCTTCTTTCTCCCTTTTTCTAGGAGCTCCAAACTCGAGGCGGGCGTGGCAGAAGACTGGATGCAGGCTTGCAGGCACGGTGAGCGTTACGCTGCTGGATGCAGAAAAACGCCAAGCGTGTGCTGCTCTTCGGGCGTGGTTTAAATAGCCTCCAAAGTAGTCCCAGGTAATTATTCCTCCCCAGCCCCACCTGAGTAAAAAATAGTCCCTAGGTAAAATAGTCCCTTCCAAGCCTCTTTGGCTTGGAGCTCTTGCAGCATGGTCTGCATCAGGTAAGTTTGCAGCCTGGTCTGCATCAGGTAAATTTTAATCTATGAGCCTGGCGCCTATGGCGCCAGGACTGACTCTCCATATGAGCCTGGCACCATAGGCGCCAGGACTGCACCCAAATAGCCCCTAGCAGGGGTTGTTGGGCTTGCTTGGGGTAACTTGATGCCTGCTTCCGGGGTTGCTGGACTTGGTCTGGGTCCCCGGGGGTAGGCATCATGACAGAGGGCTTCAGAGGCGATGAAGCAGAATTAACATTCTGGTTGTTATGGCAGAGAGCACCTGAGCGGGACCTTTAAATATATAAAGGGATTAAGGTGCAGGAGCAGAGAGAAGCTGACAGTGTAGTTGTGTCGGCAGCAGGATGCTCTGCAGGAGATGCTGTAGATGCTGGGGAACCATGGCCATGCAAAGAATGCGCAGCGGAAGGAAGTTCTGAAGCAAGCCACACCGTGAAATGCTCCAGTACTGAAGTCACACCGGAGATCACACAGAGCTGCCAGAGTTCCTCTGAAGGACTCTGAGGACCACAGCAGTCAAACAGGAGCTGGCAGAAGCAGAGAAGGACCAAAGAGATCTGCAGCAACACCAGCAAGTCAGAAGGAGATGCCAAGGCATACCAGTGAGTTGGCCTGAAGCAGGGGACCCTGGTGCGTTCTGAAGGAGACCGCTAGGTGGAAGTAATAATTTGAATACTGAACGAATGAACTGATGCAAACTGGGTACAACTCCCCTGATAAGGGATACCAATTAGGGGACAATTGTAGCCGCATTGCCCAATCTGTAGAAGAGTAATGCAAGGGAAAACAGGGTGCAACTCTCCTGGTAAGGGGTATCAATTGGGAGATAATTGTAACCCGCATTGCTAGCAGCCAAGAGGTTACATACACAGAAGACAAAGGCAGCAGGTGCAAAGCCCTCCTTGTATGAGAGACCAAGGGGGAGAGAACTGTAGCCTGCATTGCCTACAACCAAAATGTGAACAAGACAACACTAATTCTTTTATGGAATATGAATTTTGTAAGAGATGTAGCCCACTTTGTTAATAGTCAAGAGACTATAAAGAAAAGCAGTTGTTGGTTCAAACCTCCTCGTTTATGTTCCCGGTGTGGAGGGTTTTGGAGGAAGAATTACCACAGAGTCCAATTGTAGTAGTAGGCGTTTGATGCTGGCAGGCAAGGATACCGCGAAGGAAGAAGAAGATGATTTAAAGTACTGAGGTGGTGGTAAAATGATGTGGTAATTCCATCACATTGTATGAACTGTTGCATTTTAAAACATGATTATTGATCCATCCTGACTCAAGTGTTTATTTTAAAGAAGTGTGATGTATTAACAATCGGTTGGTCATTGAGAAAAGAACATCTGCCCTGATTTATGAACTTGTGTTTTGAGGAAAAGACAGTTGTTTTGCCAAGCAGGAGATTGTGGAAAATTGACAGTTGCTTTGATTTATGAACAAGCATTTGGAAGAAAGGTATTCACTTCACCAAGTGAAAGGATGTATTGAATAGATATGACTTTGCATGCTATGCTGACAAGAACTTTGTTATTACATAGAACATTCGTGAACCTGAACTTTGCTCAAGGTATTGCTGAATTGATTAAAGAAAAGGGAATCTAACCCTGGTCACTATGAGTATCACGTAAAGCTTTTGAGTTTTAATTGATATATTATTCTGTGTAATTTAAGACAGCCAAACTAACCTTGTACAATTTTGTTGTATTTATTAGTGTGAGGGTCAGATGCCTTTTGGACATTAGATCATTTTTCTTTAGCCTTAGTGTGTTAGGTAGGGACATTCTTGTTAGGTTAGGGAAAGATAGATGTTTGCCTCACCCCTTTTATTTAATACAAATGACAACTTGCGAGAAAACTATACCTTTGTGTCCATCTCGCATATGTGACCCCTTACTTTACTCAGGCCCCTCACACATCCCATTTGGAGACGAGCGTGGATTCCGTTCCTCTGAGGCGTCTGAAAACCAATTGGGCGGGTTTGAGTAGGGCATTTGATTCTACATAGAGGCAGAGCTGGGAGTATGCTGTGTGGTCTAGGTGTTCAGCGATAAAGCAGGTGCTAGAGATAGGGTAGTAGTTGGATGGAAGGAGTGGGTGCAGGTTGGGCTTTGTTAGAAGGGGCTTTACATGAGAAAGTTTGAAGGCTTCCGGAAAAAGGCGTGAGTGGTTAATTAAGGATCTAGCAATGATGTATGCACAGTTAGAAGAAAGTCTACTCTTTAGGAGTGAACCGGGTGTGAGACAGAGGAGAGAACTAGGTGTGCGGGTGGAGGTCGGGGCAGGACAGGAGACAGAGTAGAGAAGAGGGGGGAGAAAGATGCTTGTTTGGCGTTGATGGAGCGGTGTCTTTCTATTGCGATATTGTGAAGGTGATCAGACAGCATCACAGAACGTTTGAGAGTTGGGGGAAGGAAGGGTGTAACAGCTGGGGGACTTGAATTCAGCAATGATCCTGTGGAGTTCCCTGCTAGGGTTACAGGAGTTGGCTATTCGGTTTCTATAGTAGGATGTTTGCCATTCCTAATTTCAATCCTGTAGGACCTGGACTGCCTGGCATAAGTGGCTCTCTTTAGAGGTGTGGGTTTGGCCTGCCCTCTGTGCTCCAGGCAATGCTTGAGCATTTTAAGGGATTTAATGGTGGGAGTATACCACTTGTGAGTTGGCCCTGCTCTCTGTGAAATGGATCGTGTGGGGGTTACAGGCATGAGGGCCTTGGAGAGCCACTTGTAGAAAACCTTGATAGAGGATGGCACTTCATGGAGGGTTAGGGTAGAGAAGGCATGTAGCAGGAAGTCTGCTAGGGCAGGGGTAACAATGACCTTGTTCCAGAGGCGTACAGGGGAAGGAGGGATCAGTGGAAGGAGAATAGGGGAGGAGGCGGAGGTAATGAGTTAAAAGACTATGGCTGAGTGATCAGTCCAAATTAGAGGACGGGGAGGCAGGATGGAAATCTGATCAGTAGAACTGAATAAGGCATCAAGGGTATGTCCTACTCTGTGAGTGGGGGGGTCAGATATCAGTTGGGTCATGTTAAGAGCTTCCATGTTGTCTAAGAGAGGACAGGTTCATAGTGTTAGTGGGAACATCAAACCAGATGTTGAAATCTTCTAACATGGGAAGGGATGGGTGAGGTGTTAGGATGCGGAAAGGGAATCACTAAGGGAATCAGCAAAATGTCTATTGTAACCAGGATGTCTATAAAGGACTAGGAAACTGTGGGAGATGGAGGGGGTGAGTTGGAGTTCACGGTTTATAGTGATTCCCTCGAAAATAAAGGGTCGACTATCAAAAGCTTTGACTACAAACAGTCGAATGCCAAAGCATCGAAAACCTATATTTTAGATGTAAACGTGCAATTCCATCTAAACCAGTCCATTGACAATATACATGGACTGGTTTCAATGGAAATGCACTTTCAATGTAAAAAGTAGCATTTCCATGTATTTTTCCTAACTTTAAAACGTTACATGGCGCTGTCCAGTGCTGAAATTTCAGCACTGGCCAGCCCCCTGTAACGTTTTTTTTTTATTGGGGGGGGTTCCCCCCAGCCTCCCCAACCCCCACCCCTCCTAGCCCAAACCCTAACACTAATTTAACCCTTAATCTAACCCAAACCCCAACCCTAACCCTAGACCCAACCCTAACCCTAGCCCTGGCCCCTACCCTAACTCTAATGTAGCCCTTAAAATAACCCAAGACCCATCCTAACCCTAATTTAACCCTTAATCTAACCCAAGCCCCAACCCTAACCCTAACCCTAGCCCCAACCCTAACCCTAGCCCTGGCCCCTACCCTAGCCCTAATGTAACCTTTAAACTAACCCAAGCCCCATCCCTAACCCTAATTTAACCCTTAAACTAACCCTAGCCCCAACCCTAACCCCAACCCCAACCCAGGCTTAGCCCCTAACCCTAACCCTAAACTAACCCTAACCCCAACCCAATAATTACCCATAACATGTCGATGGAACCATCACATTTTTTTCAAGCGAATGGCCATTCCGATGGCACCATCGATTTTATTTTTCAAGGCAATGGCCATTCAAGGGAATGGCTTTTCGATGGTAAGTATTCAATTGATTTGTTTTCGATGCGTTGTATTCCGAAATAGTGACTGGATACCGGGGTTCACTTGTAGAGATTCACAGTCTTTGTTGCAGGGTTGTTTCTCGGTGTGCAGGAGTGTGAAGAGTTGTTTGTAGAGGATGGCTATTCCACCAGCTCTGTTGGATCTATTATCTACAAGCAGGGAGTAGCTGGGTGGGAAGGCTTTGTGGGTGACAGGTTCGAAGTCATCAGAGAACCAGGTTTCAGTGATAAAGAGTATATCATGGTTTTCATCAGAGACAAAGTCAAAAATGATGTGTTGGTCCTTGGTGACAGACCTTGCGTTGATGACGATGCAGGAGAGTCAGTAAGGCTCGTGGGGGAAGAGTGGGAGGACAAGGGGAGGGGGCTGGGGATATTACCTTCTGGTAGTAGTTCCAGGGAGGATTTGGAAGGGGAATGTGTGCATGGTGGGCAAGGGGAGGTGGATGCTGGTAGTCATAAGACGTTCAGTGAGGGGTTGGAGAGGAAGAGAGTGCATGAAGGACAGGGGGAGGAGGAGAAGGGAAGGGGGGCAGAGGAGGTCAGATTGGTGGGGGGTGGTGGAGTGAGCTTGGAAAGGTTGAGATGGGGTAGAGGAGGGAGGGCTGAAGGGGCAAGTGATGGGCAGAAGGGGGTCAGGCAGATGAGAGAGGAGAGTTTGGAGAGGGAGGGCTGTGTTGAGGAGAGGAGGGTTTGGGATAGTTTGGAGGAGAGGCAAAGCGAGATTGTACATGGTTGGCAGTAGGAGGGGAGGAAAGGAAAGTATATGTGGTAGGGTAGGGGTGGGAACTCGGCTGGAGCAAAGGTGAGTTTGATGTCCTGCATTGGTTGTGACTTTTGAGTTTAGGGGGTGTCTGGGAGCTAAATGTGTGTGTGTGATTGTGTGAGGGGCTGAGGAATGGGGGGCGTTAGCTAGAGCAGCCCGGGCTTCTCTGAGGGAAGGGGTGTTAGAAGGAGGAAGGGGGGAAGGAGGGTGCGAGGTGAGAGAAGAGATGAATTGGATGTGGTGGACGGGTGCGAGAGGGTTTTGTGTAGGGAGCTGGGGGTTTCAGGCAAGGAGGTGGGTGTACTGGAGGGGGCCATGGGAGGGAGGGCAGGGTTTGGTTTCTGTCACACCAATAGGCAGCTCTAAACTGTGAGCTGTGAGTTATGGTTGAAGATGATGGCTGAGGAATTCAGATGGAAAGGCGAGGTCTAGTAGCTGGATTCCGAGTGTTCACTAGGTATCGAGAAGCAGAAAGATTCAAGAAACAGAACTGAAAAAGTAGCTCTATTCAGATGTGGATCATTTACAGAGAGCAGTATCTTGCCAAGAAGATATAAACAAATAAAAACAGTACCTGGAAATGCAGCTGGGTAACATATGCACAGAAATGAAAGGCAGCTAAACATTACATTGAACAGATACTTAGTTCAGCAGCTAAAATTCAGATGGGAACAGTATCTAGATATGTGTCTAGAATAACATTTTGAACAACACCCAAAATTCAATCATATTCAAAAATTAAACAGGACCTACAATGCAATTAGATACTGAAAGTGAGAATGATACCTAAAATGCAACTAGCACCAAAGTGTGAATAGGCAACTCGATCCAAAGTGTGACCAGCTGCTAGAATGCAACTAGATCCAAAGTGTGAAAAGGTCCTAAAATGCAACTAGCATCAAAGTGTGAAGCAGTTTCTGAGATGCAACTAGAATCAAAGTGTGAATAGTGCACCTAGATCCTAAGTGTGGACAGTCCTAGAATGCAACGAGATTCCAAGTGTGAAAAGTTCCTAAAAGGCAACTAGATTGCGTTTAGGGGGTGTCTGGGAGCCAAAGTGTGAACAGTTCCTAAAATGCAACTAGATTCAAAGCGAGAACAGTTCCCTGAATGTAATTAGAATCAGAAGTGAGAGCAGTGATTAAATGCACTAAGATATAGACTATGAGACAGTCTCTAAGTTTGGCACTAGAACCAGGGTCTGCAATGGGACGCTTTAGCCCTCTCATATCAGATCCTCAGCAGGCTAGATGCATGAACTAGCCTCCCTTAATCCATCTCCCTCTTCTCGGACCATTGCTCCCGGCGTTCCCAGGCCTGCTTCAATCTACACTCATCCACCCAGTTCTGCCTCCTGCTTTCGCTCCTTTGGTTTTCTTGCACCCGTCAGTGCTACCCCATACCTACTGCGACTGACTTCACCATCGCCCTCAAGCCCCACCACCTCCCCCACGAGGAAGGGAAGCCCAAGCATCTTATGGCGCTATCACCCCACCCCCGCCACTGTGGCCCTGCAGCCACCAGCACGGCATTGCATATACTTGCAGAGTTGCAAATCCTGTACTACCGAAGATGTGTTTAATATCTGCCTGGTGCTGCACAGAACACGTGATGGATTATGGGTAGGAGGTTTAGAATGTATCTTAACTACTGCCATTCCTTTCTTGGTGCCTCCACGCCACGTTTTCAGTCTGTCTGCGAGTTGCAGGAGGGGAATCAGCCATATGAAAATCAGCATTGGCACTGACACCAGTGGCAACTGCCCAGTCCACGTCCCCTTTGCATGGAAGAACAAGCATCCGCAGACATGTTTTGGCCTCGTCATGCCTTCTTCCCCAGCATCACCCGGTTTAATGCATTACCTCCTATACTTCCAGGTGATTTCATTGCTGGCATTTTACACATTGTCATTTTAACCGTGTAGTTTTCACTGCTGCTATTTTCGCCATTTTCTATTGGGGGGTTTCTTTCCCCTGCAATCCTCCATCTAACCCACCTCCACTCCCCACCCCCCCCCCCCCATTCCCTACTCCAAATACACAACACGTACGTAGTTAAAAAAACAAATCAGCAAAAACGGTCACGATGCAGAGTACACGGTTAAAATGACAACGTGTAAAATGCCTGCGATGAAAACACGGTAAGCGCCTACAATATATCACGTCTATGTAAAGCACCCGGCAACGGGGCGGTGTCAGCCATGAAAATGCCATTGTACAGTATTTTCTGGGGAATCAATTTGCATTTCTAATGAAAAAATACAAAACAACAACAAAATACTGCATGGCCTCATCCTGCTTGTGAAAGGTGGGATTTATTCTGGCTAGTCTAATTGTCGTCGGGAAGCGGTCAGTCCCGGCGATACGTGTATAATAATAATGTATTTCTTATATAGCACTACACACCCATCGGTCTCAGAGCGCTGAAATAACAGAAGACATTTTATTTCACAGAGTGGTACTTAATTTATCAACTTTGGAAGTATGAAAGGGTGAGTTGATTCTTCCGGGATTCGAACCGGCCACAGCAGGCTGCGCACAGATAGCCAGGGAAAGCGCTTAGCTCACTGTGCTATCTGCCCAATGGCTGTCCCTTCTCTGTTGGAAGCGTGCTGACATTTGGTGGTGAATTAGCCCTAGGGGGCGTGGCCAGTACCAAGGAATATGACCTACCAAGCAACCAGTATTGAATTACAGGTCGATTCGCACACAATGAACTAGGCACACACCAAAACAGTGCACCCTTGCAGCACAGATGTTTTGGGACAGGTAAGGAGCCATGCCCACCCTCCAACATCACTTTAGGGGTGCGTGCTATCTACCCACAGCAGCACAACACTTGAGGAGTGCTGCTCCATGGCCCAGAGGTATTCTCAACCAGGGGCAGGACATGCCACTGTGGGAGCAAATTAAGCTATTTCAGTAGGGGTGCACTTTGTGAGCGAAGAACCCAGCTTGCCTACCCAGATTTCTGGCCAAAGTAGCTGAGGATTGACCGGTATCGCCAAACCAAGATGCTAATGACCAGTGCACGATAACACACAAGACCCCCCTGTCAAGCCACAATGCAACGTGCAGTTGCAAGGCCATCAGTGCTCTAGTCGACGTATTGCGCTTTCTTGTAAACAAATAAATGTACACATAATTGAGTTCAATGGCATCTTTTGTGCATGTATGATGGATTAAGAGCACTCTCCTGTCATCTGGAAACTGCTACAGTCAAAGCCAATTTAATGTGCGCTTCTGATCCAGTTTATTCTCCAGAAATTAGAATGTTAAAGTTTAAAAGCAGTGCAGCATATACTAATCAGTGCATTTATTTACTCTATGCTGACGAGTCATCTGTTGCTATCAGGGGATGGGGCAGCAAAACCATTTCACCACGCGGCATTATCCAAATTTCTCTCTCCGTTAGAAAACAAACCTTTTCATTTCCCTAAACTGCACTGGAAGAGGAAGGCTTTATTTACGTTTCTGAAACTGTAAACTGCCTGGCATTTTATATTTGTCCTAGCAATTAAACAGACCCAATATAACTATCATCAGCAAAGCACGGTGCAGATAATGGACACAAAACTGGGCAATGCCTGGCCTTTTCAATCGTTCAATGCAGTCTTTAGCGAGACAGAGGGGGTCATTATGAGTGGGGCGCTAAGGGATACCGGGCACTGGTAATGAGACCGGTGCCAGCAATCCCTTACCGCTCAACTCCGAGGTCCCTTAACGGGAACCGAACCGTAAAGGACGTGTGGTCTGACCACACGTCCTTTACGGGTCCCGCTAAGGGACCAGGGCGCTAATAACGGGCCTGATAATCGGGGGCCCGTTATTAGCGCCTTCCCCATTCCCATTCAGCCCTATTGGGGCTCAAATGGGAATGGGGAATGGTTGGTTGAATGGGGACTTACCGGGTCCTCCATGGTCGGAATGAACCGGTGAGTCCCCATTCAACTAGACCGGTGCCGGACCCGCTATTGGAGGCAGCCATGGTGCAAATAGCGCCATGGCTACCTCTAATCTCGGAATGAGGGCCAGAGTCTATCAATCACCTGTCGTTAGGGTTTATGGTCATTTCATCTAAAACCATTGCATCTAATGCCATTCCATCGAAATTTTTCCATCTAAAAAATTTCCACCTAATGCATTTTTTTTCTTTTTTTTCTCAAGCCCCCGTTTTTTACCCTTTAAAATACACCTGAACAAAAACGAACCCTTTACCCCCCCCAAGAACATGCATTAGATGGACATTTTTTAGATGGAAATAATTTGATGGAATGATATTAGATGGAATGGGTTTAGATGAACTGACTAGATACCGTTGTTAGCCGTGCGGTGGGAGACATGCTGGGTACTCAAGAAGTGCCCCCAGTTTCCCCCACTCCTAATTCACATGTGTACAAAACATCTTCCCTACACAACGAGACTTCATCCTGCTTGGAGCTGGTTCGGCTTAAAATTCATAATAGATGTACATGCACACGCACTCACACATATTCATGTGACCACACAAGAAATGCTGCACACCATGTACAGTTAAAACATGCACATTGACGTGTATCTGATGTGGCGAAGTCAAACCTTTCTCCCCCAACAGGGAGTGTTGGGATGTCCTTGTAAGAGACTAATGAGCCGCCCGCTGCCAGTTTGAAAAAATAATAAAAATGTTTTACTTGGCTAGGGGTAGCAAGTGAGACAGCAGGGGTCACAGCTGCGACCCCTGGCGACCCCCGAACAATGTCCCTGAAGGCTAAGGCAGGAACGAAAGTGTTCGAGGAAAGGGAAGACACATGGAGAAACCAGCAATTGGAGATCAGAGCAATGAATGGTAACCTGACAGACTGAGCCTCATAGGACCTCAAGGCTGCAGAAAACATAACAGCAAGCCTCAGGAATCAGGGCCCTGGGCAATGAGCACTGTCGGGAGGGAGGCAGTAAAGCAAAGCTGAGGTCAGAAACAGGATATCTGGTGGAAGGGAGACTCAGGGGGTCAGGGGATAATCAATACAGACAACTTAGTAATCAGCAAACAGGTCACTTGGCAAGCAGTGTCCATAGGCAGTACCAGGTCAGTAATGGGTGATCCATCTAAAGGTTTGCTAGGCAGGCAGTGTCAAAGGCAGTCCAGGCTATGCAACCGTGAGCCACAAAACAAGGCTGATAGGAAGGCAACACCCAGCCACACATTCAGATATCAGATGATTAACTAGCTATTCCTGTATAGCCATATGTTCTCTAATGCCAGGGCACATCTTGAAATATGATAGACCTTTCCTTTTTACTAGTATTCTGGCCTCACCACCACAGTCTCGTAATTGGTCCAACTCCAAGCTTTACCTTATGGTAAAGCTCAGAGTTTCCTTTTCTCTCCAACTTAACAGCCTAATGTGAGAACTCCCTCTTATCTCCGGGGCAGGCCCTCACCTATGTCATCATCTAGCTTCATCCCTCTATTCTCAAAACCTCTTCACCCTACTCTGCCAGCCTCACCACTCCTTCTCATTTCCAGATGTGTCCTCTGCTCTACCTCCTTATGATAATAATGTGTTATTTACATAGCGCCTTACTCCAAAGCACTTTACAGAGCACATATTTATACATACAATATCACCCAACCGAAATTGGTACTCATTTATCGAACTTGGAAGGATGAAAGGCTGAGTTGGCCTTGTCAGGATTCGAACCTGCGGCCTGCAGATCACGCTCAGATTGCAGCAGCAAGCACTCAACCCGCTGAGCTATTTTACTGGCTGTTTTATCGCTTTCTTCAGCCTGTATCCATCACGTGCCCCACAGCATTTTATCCTACCTCCCTCTCTATTGCCTGTCCCTAGCATTGCTGACCATGTGCACGGAAATATTCTTTGCCTGCCTCAACCCATTAGTGCCCCGGAGCCACCACTCCATTTTGTGTCTCCGGATAATAATTGCTATGAATCCTACTGCAGCAGACTCAAACCAGCCTCGAGTGCAACAGTATAATGCCTGAAGTGCAGGCTCAAGTTGCTAAACTGGGTCAGTTTTAGTGATTATAATGGCACCACCTTTGGGACCAAATTGGGCCCATTCAATGAGTTACTTCACTGTGCAGCTGCTGGTTTTGACAAGTGTTACTAAGCAAATAGCCTCTAAAATGCAGTTTGCAAGACATTGGCCCTCATTACACGGTAGGCGGTAAACCATGGCACTATTAGCGCCATGGTTCATGCCGGTAATTTACCGGTACTGCCTTGGAGGAAAGGGGAATTACCGCCCTATTCCAAGGTTGGGAAGGCGGTAATTCCTCCTTCCTCCATTGCCCTACCCCATTCCCATTTTTGCCCCATAGGGCATAATGGGAATGGGGAAGGCGCTAATTACGGTACCGCAAATTGCCGTACCGTAATTAGCACCCCGGTCCCTTTGCGGGTTCATTTTTTAACGCCTGCTAAAAGCAGGCGTTCATGTACCAACCCGCAAAGGAACCTCGTAGTAAGGCGTTAAGGGTAAACCCTTACCGCCTACCGTGTAATGAGGCCCACTGTATCCAAATAAATACGGCACGCACTATTCATAAATTCTGTCATGAAAGGAACAACTTGCAGTTTGAGACCATGGACCACTTTTGAATTCATGCTCAGCCATTTTCATGCCCAGTCCGACTCAGCTCTGAGGAATAGATTTGTTGCTGGGTCATTACTGGCCTGAATACCCCCCTTGGAGTGTATTGCTTAACTAAATAACCATGCTGCATGGCTGGACCAAGCCTCCACCTTTTCGCCACATTTGAAGAGGTTCACCAGTTAGAGGAAAGTATCCTTAGTACACAAACACCCGTGCTTTCTTTTCGTTATGTGGACCGGATGTTCTAAATGGCTGATTGGCAGCGGAGTTCTCTGTTTGCATAGTACTGCAACTTGCCCACAACTTCGGTCTGCACCCGATGCACACGGCCACCTCATTAATAAGCATGATGTGTCTTTCGCCTAGGATCCTTGTTGAGCACAAAAACAAATGCAGATGCTGAACCCTTCAACGGACAGCAGGCTTCCATACTTGAATTTTGTACTTGCAGTAGTGCTTGCATTGTTTCACAAGGTCACAGTAGTCGCAATGCAGGTAAATTCTGCATTTCCAATATAACGGTGTGGGTTCATGCAGTAGTATTGCGCCCTAACGGCCAACCACTGCACTATGCAGAGCAGAAGCGGTCCCACACGCACGACTTTTACTTTGCAAATATTTCCTAGGACCCCAATGCTTTCTGATCACATGAGCAATCTCAAACCGTTGATAACTTCACTTGCTAGTTTCCAGGAATGGGGGTAGGGGAGAACGCTAGATCTGTCTGGGGTAGAGAAGAAGGCTAGATCCCTCTTCGGCAGGGGACATTGCTAGATCCCTCTTGGTTAGGGGAGACTGCTAGATCCCTCAGGGGTAGGGGAGAACGCTAGATCAGTCTGTGGTAGGGGAGAATGCTAGATCCCTCTGGGGTAGGGGAGAATGTTAGATCTGCCTAGGATAGAGGAGAAGGCTAGATCAGTCTGGGGTAGGGGAGAAGGCTAGATCCCTCTGGGGTAAGGGAGAAGGCTAGATCCCTCTTGGAGAGGGCACACCGCTAGACCCGTCTGGGGTAGGGGAGAAGGCTAGATCCCTCTGGGGTAGGGGAAAAGGCTAGATCAGTCTGGGGTAGGGGAGAAGGCTATATCCCTCTTGGAGAGGGCACACCGCTAGACCTGTCTGGGGTAGGGGAGAAGGCTAGCTCCCTCTTGAGTAGGGGAGAAGGCTAGACCCTCTGGGGTAGGGGTGAGGCTAAATCAGTCTGGGGTAGGGGAGAAGGCTAGATCCCTCTGGGGTAGGGAAGAAGGCTAGATCAGTCTGGGGTAGGGGAGAAGGCTAGATCCCCCTTGAGTAGGGGAGAAGGCTAGATCCCTCTGGGGTAGGGGATAAGGCTAGATCAGTCTGGGGTAGGGGAGAAGGCTAGATCCCTCTTGGAGAGGGCACACCGCTAAACTCGTCTGGGGTAGGGGATAAGGCTAGATCCCTCTGGGGCAGGGGAGTATGGTAGATCAGTCTGGGGTAGTAAGGGAGAAAGCTAGACCAATCTGGAGTAGGGGAGAATGCTAGATCCTTCCAGGGTAGGGGAGCACACTAGATCAGTCTGGGGTAGTAAGGGAGAAAGCTAGATCAATCTGGAGAAATGGAGAATGCTAGATCCTTCCAGGGTAGGGGAGCACACTAGATCAGTCTGAGGTAGTAAGGGAGAAAGCTAGATCAGTCTGGAGTAGGGGAGAATTCTAGATCCTTCCAGGGTAGGGGACACCGATAGATCTGTCTGGGATAGGAGAGAAAACGCTAGATTTCTCTTGCAATTATACAAGGGAAAATACATACTGAAATTCCCAAACATATTTAATAGTGCAATCTTATATTAACATATCATGAATGTTGGTTCAGCATTTGCAAAACCTGTGCTTTTGCCTCGCACTGACACATGGGGGTTCATTTCCCCCTCAGTTTCAATCAGGGCTGCGCTCATCAAATCACGAATTAGGTAAATTATCTCCATCGAAAGTCATGAGTTGAAAACTCTTCTCATGCACCCCCATTGCGAACAGTCTGGAAGCCTGGATGGATTTTACCCTTTAGTCCTTCAACGGAGCAGCCATCGTGTGACTGATCAAAAATACACAGGGGAAGGAAATACACAGGGGAAGGAACTATTTTGTGAATCTGCTGTACAGCTGTTTTCTAAGCAGCCACTACAGACGCACTGTTGCCGCGAGCACAAATAACTGGCATGCCTGTGCTCTCGGGAAGGCCCCAGCCTGCTTGTTGCTGCAGGACAGGGCCACGCTCTTTGTTTGACTACGCTTCTCCGTCTAATCCCATGCATTTGCTAAAGGGGAAACGCACCCACCTGTAAAACACAGAAGGTTGCACACAATTATCTGAAAAGAGACTGGACGCCAGCCCTACCTTGAATTATGCCCCCGCCCCACCCCCCTCACGCACCCTCCTCGCGCCTCTAAGTTACACGATGGCTGCTGCCAGCCCTACCTTGAATTATGCCCCCGCCCCACCCCCCTCACGCACCCTCCTCGCGCCTCTAAGTTACACGATGGCTGCTGAGTTACGGGTTCGCATGACTTGGCCCTGAGAGTAATCGCGACGAAACGCAATATACGTACCCAAAATTATTATGTTCATGTTTGCACGACGATTATGTGTGGCTAATGAGCCTAGACGCGCTGTTGCAGTGGCTGGGCCATCGGCCAGGGCCGAACACGCCCTTTCATGGCAGTTTCTCCATTCCCTGCACTATGTACAGACAGTCACTGTCAGATTGTGCTTGTATCATGTGTGTTTGCAATCTATGCCTATGTGCCAAACCTAATCTGTAGGGAAGATGGGATTGTATGATTGGGAGATGGTGTACGTGTGTGGAAAGATGGATACAATGTACTATTGAATAGTGTTTATGCGTGCTCAGTGTGATTTATTACCTATTTATTTCGGTTTTTGTCCAGTAGCACAAACACATGAACTTGTTTTGAAGAAATAATGTTTAAAACATCAGTATAAGGAAATCCATCAGACATGGCACACACGTCACGTTATGAACAACACAAGGGTCAATATTAATGTGGAGAGCATAACAATAGAAGTCAATCATGAATTTCTCATCAGAACAGTTCTATCCATAAACCATGTAACACAATTGCTGCAAGTTGATAGCATACTGGGACTACCTAAGATAATAACATGAAATTAAACAAGCATTGGCAATGCCAACAGTTTGGGCTTTTGTGGGCATCTAACAGCATTGCCTGCGAAATGCCTAACACGTATACACATGGTCAATGCAACACCTACAAGCTTTGTGTCATCTCGAACATACGGTACACACACAATCCGTAGAGATGCAACAAAATGCACTAAAGCGGAAGCAGCCGCAACTTCAAGTGATCAGTTCTGGGCTCTGCTTGGCTGCAAGATAAGCTAGCAACCACAACAGCATTTGCCGCAGCGCCTGCAAGGAAAACATAGGTATCAGCTCTGTGCTACTTAAAAGAAAAACAATATCCTGAAACACGATTGTCCTAGTTCTGGCCAATTACAGATGGATGGAATCCTGATTCCACCTCAATGGGATTCAAGCATGTGACCTATAGATTGCCTTCTGTGCTCAGTCAGCAGCATTCGCTCAACCCAGCCATCTATGCTAGCTAGCAAACGTAAGTACACAAATATGAACACGCATCAACTGTGATAAGAATTTAACAGGACCTCAGTGCAAAGAACACATGTAAGGACACATCTTACTTATACATCTAGTGGCTATAAGAACACTTGGTTAAGACATTTTGATTACACCACCTGCTCCTCTATTTGAACAACTATACTGTTCACTCTTTGAATGGTGCATAGAAATAACACTGGCAGGCCAACCACATCACAAAGTTTGATGCTGCTGCATGACATCGATAGCTCCAAAAGATCCCAGGAGCAAGTGCTTTTGGCAGGGAGTGGAATATTGTGGATGGGAATGACCATAGAGAGATATTACTATTATTATTATTATTATTATTATTATTATTATTATTATTATTATTAATATTATTATCATTATTATTGTCATGACTATGGGAGGTCAATGGATGGGTAAACAAAATATCCACAAGCTATGTGTACAAGACCAGCAATGCACTTGTGCTTGAAACAGTCTCAAAAAAGCTTCTATGTACATTTTGACAGAGTATTATGCAAAGAAATGTAATGTGAAGTAAAACCGCAGTGAGACAAATCACTTGTCTTTCACATTATAATTGCTTTTATAACTCGCTTAATACCAAGGCTCAGTTTCTAAGCGCAAGCCCTGCTATGCGCTGTCTTGTTTCCAAGACACACGCATTGCCCCTGAGCTATCCTCCCGGACCATGTTCATGGCTTAAAATAGGGGTAACACCCCAAATATAATATCCCATTCTCTGCTTAGTGCATTTTGAAAGAAACAGCATTTGAGTGCGTATTTTTAGCAACCATTGTAGGCATTCTTATTAGACAACACACACTGCAGGCTCCTGCGCCGTTCTTGCAACACCAGTTATTGAAGGGACCCTACCGTCCTTGCGAGCTGAAACTTTGAAAAGCCTGACTTCTGCATTACACGTTTTAGAGAGCGTGAGATCACGAAGCAGTAGAACCGTCTGAGTGTGTCCGGCTATAATTTTTCCCAAAGTGCCCAGTCGCTTAATTTTCAAAATCATTTTTTTTTAATGAAATCGGTTTATTGGTTTTCAACACAAATCCGGGTGAACAAACTAGACAAACCAAACAAACGATTTTAACAAAAGAAGGCCGCATTTCAGGTACATTATTTCACATTTGCAGGACAATACAGGGAATAGGAATTACAAGCGAAGACAAAACATGGCGGGGGGGGGGGTTTGGGGGTTGGGCAGGGTGAGCGTCTCAGAACGCTGAACTGCACGGGCCCAATGAGTTCTATGCCATGAGGCGTTTCCATGCCAAGTGTTCACCCTGCTCCGGACCATTTCCCCCAGACCTTCTGAAACTTCCACCGGACAGCCCCTGGCGTTGTAAACACGTTTCTCGAGGGATGCCAATCGGCCCACTTCATTGATCCAACGGCCGAGGCTCAGTCTGTCTGAAGATCCCCACTTAGAAGCTGTGATACTCTTCCCCAGTCCCAATGCCACTGAGAGGAATGCCCTCAAATTCATTTTTCAAAACAGGGTAGTGTTCACGTGACTAGGAATGGTTAAATGAATGACTTGCGCGGAATTAAACAGTGAACGCGTATATTTACCAATAACAACTGAGAAGGATGCAAAGAATCTCGGTGGACAGTATTTGTGGTCCCCGTAATGTGATAGCATATGTTGGTGTGGGCAGGATTTCACATACAGCTCCAGGATATCTTCGATCAATCTCAAATTTCCATTTGAGAAACAGGGTGATCGTGGGCAAATCACTCTGTCTCACTAGCCCTTAGTCCCTTTCTCTTTTGACAAGCAGCACACTTTCACTCAGTGACAACTTTTTAAAGGTGTAGTCAAAAATTTGCCTCTACACCCAGGCTCTGTGAAACACTGATATTCAATAAATGCACATCTTATGTCACACAAGAATTAATTGTTAACAACGAATCACAATAGTGTGTTTACCATTTTCTGTACAAATGAGCACTCTGCAGGCTTTTACATTGGTGAGTGGTGCGCCTTATTTAATGGGCAAGCATTAAAGTATTTTGCCACTTCTTGCTTATAATCCACTCCAATGCAAGTCAGCAGGACACCCTGTTTCCAGTGCTAAGTATGTTTCTTGCCAGGTCCCATATTTATTTATTTTTACCTTTGTAAAGCGCCTAAATCCGGAGGCATCAAGGTGCTGTTTCAAGACCAGTTACTCAAAAAGGAAGCTTCATAAGATGAGCGTGGAGGGAAAAGCATTACAAGCATATGAGAGGTTTCACAATGTCACTTGCTGAGGCATGCAAGGGGCACGCCTTATCATGTCCACAGGTTAGGAGAATAGCAATGTTTTTAGGGCTTTTCGGAAGGCCCAGTATGATTCCTCTGCTCTAGTGCATATGGGAGGGCATTCCAATGCTTTACTGCTAGCGTAGTGAAGCAAGAGGCTCCTCCTTTGACTCGATTAAATTTGGGAACTGCGAGGCAGTGTGCGCGCATTGACCTGGCTGGCTGGGCATATTGAATTGGCTCTTACAATCGTTTGTGCCAGGTACACTGGTGCAGTATCCGATAGGCATTTGTGTGTGATACAGAGCGTTTTGAATATGATCCTTTCACGAATGGGGAGCCAGCGGGCTTGCCTTCTGGCTGCTGAAATGTGTACTCTTTTGCAGATGTTGAGTGCCGATTGAAGGGCATTGTTTTGGATTATCTGCATTTTGTTGATGTTTTGTTGGGAGGTCCCTGCAAAGAGGACATTACAATAGTGTAGTCTGGACCCAATTACAGCTCGAGAAATGGTAAGGCAGCTGGAAGGTGTCAGGAATTGTCTGGCAGCATTGATCAACTTGACTGTGTAGGCAGATGATAAGGCGATCGAGTTCACTTGTCGCGTGAGGGAGAGCGTGGCATCCATATGGAATCCAAGCGTTTTCACTGAGGTAGAAACCAGGATCAGATTTCCGTTGATAGTGAAGGAAGTGAATGGAAAGTTGAGTTTCTTCAGTGTTGCAGGTGATCCTACCAGTAGGATCTCTGTCTTGTCACCATTGAGCCATAATTGGTTTGTGGCCATCGACGCCTGGATTGTCGGGTACATTTTATTGATAGTGATGGAGTCATTGTCATAAATGTCGGTCAAGGTGTCATCGGCATAATTTGTGTACGAGATGCCAGTGGAGTACAGGAGGTCGAACAAAGGTTTGGTGAACATTTTGTATAGGGTGGGGGGGACGCAGGAGCCTTGGGGGATGCCAGAGAGAATGGGAGTGGGAGGGGCGCTGAATATGTCTGACAAGATGCTCGTTGATTTTCCTTTATGAAAGGAGGCAACCCAGGTTGTGGCTTCTTGGGAGAAGTTGGCAGCTGCTATAAGGTGGTGACAGAGTATATTGTGGTCCACTCAGACAAAAGCAGTCGACAGGTCAAGGAGAAGGAGAAGTGCAGGTTATCCCTTGTCTCTAAAATTGTCAAATAGGTTTTTCAGGCCTAGTAGGGCTGATTCAGGGCCATGCCCTGGCCTAAAACCTGATTGTCGTGAACCTAGGATGTGATTGGTCTCCAGGAAGTCTTGTATTTGAATGTAGGCTGCTCTGTCCAATAGCTTTAGCAAGAATAGGACTGTGGTGATTGGGCGGTAGTTATTATGCAGTGCAGGATCTAGTGATGGTTTCTTCAGCAGTGGGAGGACCCAAGATTCTTTAAGGTTAGCAAGAACCATGCTAGAAGTGAAGGAGGCATTGATGAATCTTGTGATAAAGGTTACTAGGGTTTCGGGCACAGTCTTTGATGATAGTAAAGGAAAGAAGATAAAGGAGATGAATAGATGAGTTAAAGACAGATTATAGGGGGTAAGGCAAGAAGTTGGAGGCCGAAAGAAAGCAGAGGAACACTAGAAGAGTCAGGAGAAAATCAAAGAAGAGATCAACAGTTTTGAAGCTTGAAAGGTAAGAAATGGACAAGCTTTGCAGATATTGGACCTCATTACGACCCAGGCGGTAAGTTACCGCCTGGGTCGTACCCTTACCACCATGGCGTAAACTATGTTTACGCCATGGTGGTTGGCGGATTTACCGCCCCATTCCAAGGTGAGTGGGGCGGTAAATCCCCATTTCCCATTTTACCCTTCCCCAATCCCATTTTTGCCCCATAGGGCATAATGGGAATGGGGAAAGGCACTAATTACGCCACCGTAAATTACGGTGGCGTAATTAGCACCAAGGTCCCTTTGCGGCATGGGTTTTAACGCCTGCAAAAAGCAGCCGTTAAAATCACCATCCCGCAAAGGGACCTTGGAATCAGGCATTAAGGGTCGGCGCCGTTTACGGCGCCGTAAACCCCTTAACGCCTGGGTCCTAATGAGGGCCATTGTGTAGCTGAAAACTGCAAGCGCGTGATGATGTTAGAGAAATGTGATGAGAGAATGATGGACAAGAGTCAAGATAGAGCCCCAGATTGCAAGCAGTAAGAGAGAAGGGAAGCTGGGGTGGGAGAAGGAAATAACGGATGGAGGAAGAGAAGGGGGAAAAGTGTTGGAAGGGAATAAAAGAGAACCTCTGATTCCCAGCATTAAGTGTGAGATAGTGAGAAGACATCCAAGATTGAATGGCTGAAAGACAAGCAGAAAGAGTGTGGTGAATCTTAGAGGGAAAAGAAGAAAAGGAAAGAAAAAGTTCATATTGTCATCATAAAAGGGGTGCGAAAGACCAAAGGAAGAAATAACAGCAACAAGTGGGGAAGTGTAGAGAGAAAACAGAAAGGGGGCCAGAACGGACCCTTGCAGAATGCCAATGGGCGAGCAAGAAGGATTTAGATGAGTTGCCAGCTCATGAAACAGAGAAGGTTCTTTGGGACAGGTATGATTGAAACCAGGAAAGGATCAAACCCGGGAAACCAAAGGAGGAAAGGGACGTCAATAAAAGGCAGTGGTCAACAGTGTTGAACGCAGCGGACAAGTCCAAGAGATAAGAAGGAATGAATGTTTAGAATAGCGTGCAGTGAGTAGTGAATTCAAAACAGACAGAAGAGCCGTTTCAGTAGAGTGACAAGGGTGAAAGCCTGACTGGAATTGTGGAAGAATACAGGAATAATAATAACAAAAGTAGAAGCTTTAGAGGAAACCATCCGTTCAAGTAGTTGTGAGAGATATGGTAGCAGGGAGATAGGACGAAAATATGAGACGAGTAATGGGTCAGTGGTAGGTTTTTTTAGAATTGGGATGATGGAGTCATGCTTAAATGATGAGGGAAAAATGGAGGTTGAGAGACAGATATTAAAGAAAGAAGTGAGGTAGGATACCAAAGAAGGGTAGACTTTGAGAATGAGTGCAGAAGCAATTGGGTCGGTGGGAGAGGCAGTGGGGTGGGCGTTAGCCAACAGAAGAGAAGTGTCAGCATTAGATATTGGTTGAAAGCAGGAAATAGAGGTAGAGGAAGCAGGAGTGAAAGAAGTTGCAGGTTTGGGTGAGATGGAAGGTTCAATGACAGAACAAAGGGGAGCTACTTTAGAGGAGGGAAATTGCTCAAAGTCAGAGGCTGGAAGAGTAGAACTAGCAGACAAGTCCAGGAGTGAGAGGGGATAGAAGACGAGAACAAATTTGAAACAGACACCTAGGATGGGCGGACTGAGTATGCAGGAGACCAGAAAAATATAGGTGTTTAGCAGAGAGCAAACAGTCATCATAAAGAGCATGATAGGTAAAGTAAAAAGAGTAATCCGCCGTAGAATTGATCTTGAGCAAGCATCTTTCAAGACAACAGAGCAAACAGTGCATGGAGCAAAGATGAGGAGAGAGCCAGGGTTCAGAATTTTTACGAGTGGGACGGAAGGGCGATATGGGGTAAAGTGAGTCAAGGGAGGAAGGGAGAGACAGAGAAAAGGTAGAGGCAGCCTCATCAGCTGATAGGGTTGAAAAAGAGGTGTGGGGGAGAGCCGAAATACAAGTAGAAGTAAAGTGTGCAGATTTAAAGTTACGTAAATCACACAATAGAACAGTGACACGGAAGGGGAGACAGGGGGACGTGAAGAAACCTGAGGAAAAGTGACACAGAAAGAAGATAGTGGTCAGAAAAATAAACTGGGAGTGAGGAAACAGGAGAGGCAGAAAAGGAAGAAGTAAAAATAAGATCAAGACAGGAACCAGAAATGTGAGACACAGGAGTAGAAAGAGGGTGAAGAAAATAAGAGTCAAGAATGGAGAGAAAAGTGAGAGTGGAGTGTGTCAACAAAAGGTGAAGTTTGAAGTCACCCAGCAGTGTGATAGGGGTGGGAGAAGGAAGAATATGGGAAATGAGATGATCAATGTCATCGCAAAAGGAGACAGCGGCCAGAAGCTCGACGGATAATCAGGAAAGATATAGAATAGGGTTTAGAAACAATAATATAAGAGAATTCAAAGGAAGAGTAGGTAGAGAGAGCCAAGGATGAAGAGATAAGTGAAAAAGAAGCTTGATAAAGAATGCCAATGCCCGCTCCCCGAGCAATGAGATGTGGGGTATGACAAAAAGAAGTCTGCAAGGTGGACAGGGAGGCAGCAACAGTGCTGTTGTACGGAGGGATCCATGTTTCTGTGATACAAAGAAAGTGTAGATTGAGTCTTAGATGAGATCCAGCACGGCAGAGGATTTATTGCAGACCGATCGTGCATTCAATAATCCAAGGTCACTAACTGCAGCCTTGGGAATACCTGGAGGGTAGATACAATTGCCATGGTTATGAGTGGAGGTAAGTCTAGGAGTAAAAAGGATTGTTTTCTGGAGGAATAATGGTACAAAAAAAATGGGAAGAAACAAGAAATATGTTACCACCACCAGAGTGGAATAGTTTGCTGAACGAGCTATTAGCAAAGGTGGTCGTGCTGGGGTACGGGAGACAGGTGGACCTGTCATGGCCGGCCGAGAGGGAGATCGAGTGATTGCAACCCATGGATTTGTTGTCACTTTGGTTAGGAAGGACATGTGTTACTGCCTTGCTAAATGAATGGAACTGGCTAAATAGGTGAATGATGTCACCACAGGCCAGGTCATCATTAGCTTGTCAACTTGTGGCTCTTTCAGCATGACAGGCAGCATGCACAGCAAGCATGTGTGCACAGCATCACCCACGCAAGGCCACCAGTCACAGCAGCAGGGGAATAACATGTAGGACTCTGGGGCCAGTAATTAGGTCAGCAAGCCTTGAGCAAGCCATGTCTTTGAATAATAAGCTTTGGCATAGCCAACAGTTTAGGCTTATGGGTAAGTATTAGGCATTTGCCAGGCACCGCTATTATATGTACAGGTACTCCTAAGTTTTGCACTACCGAATGCGACTCTGAATCCTGAAAACAGACACACGTCTGTGTCCACCGTGTTTCCATTAGCTCCCATTCCCTGGATATGGTCCCCCAGCAGTATTATGGGTACCTTAATCAATGCATCTTTTCCCTTTCAGCAGCGGCGCGCGCTCAGAGTTCTCCAGCGAGACTGTACTGGGCAGTCCCTTCGCACTCAATCTCTTACGAACCAGCCACACATGTGCCCTTCATAGAAGCGGTAACCGCAGGTGCCCGACCCTTCAATTTATGAAGGTATTGAAACGCATTTACTCGCTCCTGGAAGTTAGACGAAAATAATTAGTCCACACTCGGATGACACTTCAGTAACCGTAGCATTCTTTTTGCTTTTGCTTTTGTCCCTTTCCGCATAACAGCCTAACCCGTGTGGATTGTGATCTAGTTCTCCCATTGGTATTCTAGTTCACCCTGGGAAGCTTCGCTACACGATAAACAACGTTTCGCGCTCCCGAGCTTAAGGGTGACCTCATTTAGCACCAGCAGCATACGGTAAGGAGTTTTGCATGCATTCATTAAGATTCACGCGTGAACCTTCGGTGTTCTCGGGACATTCTCCTATGGCTCTTCTGATTTGGCTAGTCTCCAGCTGATCCCCGTTGAGCATGATTTTATGGTTGGACCACTTCCCACGCAATTGGTGCTGTGGGCTCCCCTCTCTACTGTTCTAAGGCAACCTGCACAACAGAAGGCTGGTGCCGGCATATTTTTCTATCCACTCTGCCACTGTTCCCGCCTGTGGATCTTTGCTTCCCCCTCTTTTTCCGCGCAACCACTTCCTCAAAATAATAGCCTTTTGACCAATTTATTCGCCCTCTTTTATACAGGCACAGTATTAAGACTGTATTAGCAATCTTATGTTGACTGTCGAACGCGATTGCACCAGAAAAATTGTAATTTTTTCCCATTTTCTTACTGTTTCTAGGTAATCCGTGGTGAAACTAGTAGCCACATTGTGGACACATCACCAACTCGATATTTAGTATCTTGAGGCTTGCGAAATGTGTCTATAGTAACACTCTCATGAGGGTTGACAACATATTAATATTGTAATTGGCATTGACATAAGTTTTTTCCTTGTCTTGTTTTAGCTGTATTTGCACAACAGTGTTCTGTTTTGTTTGTTACTTATTGTTGACAGTCCCTGATGAATTTCCTTGCACAAACTTTGCACCTGTTACATTTTGGAAAGAAACATGTTGGTATGAATTGTATGTATGTGGATGAATGAGTAATGGTGAGTTTGAATGGAGTGTTAGATTAAGTTTACAAGTGTAATTTGCACAACACATGACGCTTTCATTTACACCACCGGACCTTCTAGGCCATTGTGACTTAATACCATTGTCCTATCGCTTTACTGTCTATAACATCCTTTGCACTGTTCCATATCGACTTCAGTTAGCACCATTGATTATTGTGTATCGCTATTTTTTGTCGAATTGTCTTATGGTGACCATTGGCACCGTTTAAGCTTTTATCTTTATATGTTAATAAATTTGTCTATTTTTTTAAGTTTATCCCGGTGTGTGCTTCTGAATTTAATATAGTGGCAGCACTAACCGGTGATGTTGGTTTTTGGCTTCATCCATGGTTTCTTACTGTGAAAACAGTTTCAATAGCCCACCTAACCTTAATGTTTGTTGGAAAGGTGAAGAACCTTAATGAGGGCTGGTTAGTAGTGGGCAGTGCCACTCCCTCAGCTTCCCTTTTGTGTGTAAAGACTCCTGGCATTTTGCACCTGCTACCATTGGTGGCCAGTTAATACCTCTACTGCAGGGCCTGGCAAATGTTTTTCCCATGCCTACACAGAAGAAAACATTGTTGGCATTGCCAATGCTTGCATATGTGGCAGCTGATCGTTGTCCTGGATCTATAATGATATCCATATACTTTGCTTGTGTCCTACTGTTGGGGCGTGTCTATGCTAGAGCGCAGGTGCCGTCACCGTGCACTGCTAACGTTGCCCTAGTTTATTACTCTGACGCCAGTGTACACGGATGCAGGGCCTAAGGGCAATTGAACAACGCTTCAGTGATTACCGGCAGCATGTCAGTGCACGGGTTATGGTTGCGACGAAGTAGGGCGGGGAAGCGACCAGAGATTCATAGAGAACCCTCGATTCTTTTGGTTAGGGGTTCAAATATAAGTCTTTCCCCAGGACCCCAACATCCCTAGATATGGCCCTGGATGAGCAGTGGGGACATGCAGCACTAGGAGGCAGAGCGAAACAAGGAGATCTAGCAGCCTAAGTGCAAAGTCAAATCCTGGCTAGATATTTCAAGTCCAATCACGTCATAACCAGGAAAGACAGCCACCCATCTGGGCGTAGGGGGGAGGAGATGCCCGACAGTGGAGCGCTCACTAACCTTCCTCTGGAGCACAGCTTCTGTACACCTCCGAGAGTGCTTCAAGCTGTTATATTCAGAGGCGTTGCATCCATAATAGCGTCACCAATCTCTTGATGCCGTCACCCGCTGTGTGTGTGCAGGGCAGCGATCCTAGAAGGCAGAACACGCCACAACACCCTAAAGATTCATCCAGCACCACGATTGCTGACGTAACATTCGCCAAACCACCAGGCACACACCACTGGCATTTCCACCTGCTCCAAGAAGACTGTAATAGCGCCCTGAAGTGCCCGCAAGGAGACACGTTAATGTTAAGCAAAATAACGCACTAAATAAACCGGCCCGCCTTTTTGTTAGGGCCTAGATGACCTGGTGCATATTGTGTGCACTGCTGCAGGAGTAAGTACCAGCCTGGGATGAGTGTCTCATTACAGATATAGCTGTGCAGAAGGAGACGGGAGAGTTCAATGTTTAAGGAACTTTGATGATGTTGGCTGTGGGTCCTGAACGGAAACTTGGGCTGCTCCAGTTGCCTGAAAAGGTGTTCAGAGCCCATGAATTGCCTTGTGCGTGTCCTCCTGTGCCTTGTCCCAGCAGGCCTGGAGAGCGGAAATGCCGCCCTTGTGCAGATGCAGCGATTGTAACTACGCCTGCAGAGGGTCTCCCAGGCGGCTCAGATGCTTTATTGAAATCGGACCCGCGCTGTTAAATCGACATTCAAGGCAATCGCTGTGCTCTCATGCAACGGTCTGCTCACTGAGGCTCTGACAGTGAAGGGCTGTATTCAAAGTAAGCAACGTCCGCCCCTGTTAAGTGAACAAACAGAAAGGCCCTTCCACACCTGCACAGCTCAATAGCACAGTTTTCCTTTTCTACTAAGTGGAAATATCAATGTTCTGAAGTTCTGCACTTCTACTGCTGTTGCTTGTGCCCCACACCCACAATGCCTCATTCTTGGTTAACTGTTTTATGACGGCATCCTGTCTGCACCGCTTCCGGAGAGCACGCAGTCTACCCTTATCCCCTGCGCCACCCTCTTCAACATAAGCCCACATTGCCAAACCATTGTCCTACTGCACCCATCCTGACCAGAACTGGGACATCATCAGAAAACAACAGCTCTGTATAAAATACTCAAGTATTCATCCCTGATACCCGACCACAAGCAAAAACCAGTTGCAAAGGGTTTCCACTGGCTCCAATGGACTATGCAGGCTCAGCATAAAATACAGGGAAACAAATACTGGTTAAACAAAATGCACCAACTGCAGCCAACAGACACCCATATCCGGCTCCAAGATCGGACAGTAATGTCCAAATACCCATATGCACGTATCCAGTGAAAAACTCTACAACTGGCCACTGTGTGTTTCTGTCGGCCTGGAAGCACACGGGTCATTGACGACAGCCCCATTTAAAATACATTTCCCAGCAAGGGAAGCACTGTCCATGGAGATCGAGCCCTGCACGTCGCTGCCCAACTGACAGTGACTGCCCGGAGCTGAAAGGTGTACACAGAAGGGGAGGGGGTTCCAAAGGAGAGAGGGTTTTGCATACAAGTGCATAATGTGCCCCATTGACTGTACACATGCTTTAACAACATAGTGGCAATGTGGCCCCATCACCGCCTCCACCCATGATGCCAGTAACTGCCGGGGCACTACGTGTAAACAAACAGGGGTAGCATATGATCATGTTGGCATGCGGCTGATGCAGAGTCAGCGGCCGGTGCATGCTGAAGGATATAGAATGATGAGGTGATGCAGGTCAAAAATCGGAAGGCGAGGAAGGCTCATAGAGCTGTGCCTTCATGGCACAGGTGTGTCCCAGGCTCGCACGCCCATCGCCTGGGATGGCAGACCTGTCCATTAAGGCACCCCTCTGCCCTACACTCTGGGGAGTGCTGCACATGTGTGCGGGCTGGGGAGAGGGGACTGCCCCCTCCAAACGCACACTCACCAGTCATCAGTCAAATCCTTGACCCTGCAGCAGCCACTTACACACTGAACGTGCAGTGTAAGCAACTCAGTTGAACGTTTCAGCGCACCAATATCAACATTATGTGTCAGGGCACCAATATCAACATTAATCATTCCCTCTCAAGAGTTTCTTGAGAAAATTATAACACAGTCACATAAAATTGCCACAACATTTATATTTCAGTAGATGTGGCCCAACATGCAAAATGCATTTCGTACCTGAATGTGTTTAAGCTGACTATGGGCCTCATTACGAGTCAGCCAGTCTGGAAAGAACGGTGGTGGTAAATCCGCCACCACTATTCTTTCCGGACCAGCTGATCTCGAGTTCTGCAGGCGGGAGGTGTCACTCCTGCCAGGTCTGACCTGGCGGGTTCAACACCACCCGCCTGCAGGCGGACATGGAAACACCGGCACCATTACAGCATGGTGCCAGTGTTTCCACTTCCCCATTCCCATGGAGTCCTATGGGATTCCATGGGAATGGGGATATACCGAATTCTGCCTCCGGAATTACCAGGTCACCGGGGTTGTAATGCCCCGGTGATTCCGGGAATCACGGAGGCGGAATGGTAATACGAGTCCGGCGGTAACCTGCCGGTTTTTCTGGCTAGGTTACCGCCGGACTCGTAATGAGGCCGTATGTCTTATTTTGGAGATGACCACCAATAAAATCAAGCTCCCACAATGCAAATTACTTTAGCTATTTTAAACAATATATCATTTTAATTGGAAGATGCATGGTATCTTTCCCATTCAAAAATGGGCACTAGTTCTGCCTTGTTTCCAGAGAGCTTCCTTAGAGACAGTCATCCAACATGGCTGACTCCATGGAAGAGCTAAAAAAACTCAAAGAGTTCAGAGATGGGTGGCAATGGGTGGGGTTAGCCATAGGGATTACATTGGCTATGGGCAGGGAAAGGGAGGGATTACAACTGTGTATCCCTCCTCAAATGTCATCTCCATTGGAAAAGCATTAGAGACCCTCATTCAAAGGCCATATTTGAAGCTCTTATGTTAATGACATTAGTTTCGGCTTTAAAGGTAGCGCTTTCAGCGCCACCTAATATCCCAAACTAAAATAGGCATCCTTTGTTGATTTCAACCCTAAGCAGTAGGGGTTTGAGTGTTTTCTACCTTACCCTGTGAATTCTCTGGCATGATATGTTATGATGTTTTACAAGCATACGGAGGGCAATATCACCCAGAGACATATTGGTACTAATGTTGTGGACACAGCTGGCAGTGGCCGAGACCGTAGAGAACTGTTACACCATAAATGAGGCACTGTCACAAAATTAGGAAACAGTGAGCATAGGAACTTGAAGGAAATGCAGTCCTAGATGGGCAGAAAGTGCAATGGATGATGCAAAGGGGTCATGTCCTCAGAGCCATGAGGTCCTGTAATTAGTCTGTCAGCCAATCTCTGAATACCTAGTAGGCATCTGGTAGGGTAGGCAAGTCGATCCAGAAACCCAAGTTCCTGTAGTAAAAAGGCAATTTGATCCTCTAGGCCTGCAAGTAGTTGGAGCTCTGCAGCGGTCCAAAAAGCCTATTGAACATCCCAATACCGCTTGCATGTGGACCGGCTCGTCACAATAGTGACTAGATGCGACACTATATACTTT
Organism: Ambystoma mexicanum; assembly: GCF_040938575.1. Classification (NCBI taxonomy): domain Eukaryota; kingdom Metazoa; phylum Chordata; class Amphibia; order Caudata; family Ambystomatidae; genus Ambystoma; species Ambystoma mexicanum. Next base: position 667,093,799 of record NC_090936.1, read on the forward strand.
GATCTAGGAGTAATGGCAAGCTCTCTGCATATAAATAATTCTATAGGACGGTTAGGAACTATTGTGCCTATGTGGAACGATGTAGAATCCCAGTCGTGAGTACTGGTAACTCTTTTCACAGGAACATGTGCATTCATGCATCGTGCACAGATGTAGTCATCAGTGAGCTCTCGGTAGATCACTTTGCTATCAGTACATGCATCAGTAATTCTAGTACATCGACATGCCACCCGCTTGGGGAAAGGCTGGGATTTATAATTTGATAACATTGCAATGTGATGTTTTACACTTCCAACTCCCGTGAGCAGTTATGCCCGAATGACTAGTCTTGAAGAAAGCATCAATTTTTCATTCGCACGCATGACGGCTGCAGAATGCTGTTACAGAATGGCACTCTTAACTGAAGAGCAGGTAAAGCTTCACTGCTTGCTTTGATCTCTGACTAAGGATACGGAATACGCCATGCTTTCTGTAAAGATTTCTACTGGTAATAATCTTACCAGGGACTTTTTCTTGTGGATTGCCGTATAGAGCCACGCTGGTTTTCCAGACATATGGAAACAGAGCGCTTATCCCAAAGCTCATCCATAAACTTGAGTACCAGAGTCCTGGAAGTTATTCTTGGGGACCTTTGCTGGACGAACAGTGACAAGGAAGGGTTTCCTGACCCACTCGTTATAATTACTTGCTCAATGAATCTCAATTTATGGTGCCATTACCACTGTTCTTGTTCTTATAGTATTTTGGACTTTTTTTTAGCAATTGTGTACGCTTTTTCTCAAACGTAGCTACATTTTTATTGACAGTGTTTCAGCCCTTTTTCTCACCAAATCAGCCAGGGTGGGACACCAGTCGAATCTTCTAATGTACATTGCTCTAGACCCTCACCAGGTAAATGAGTTTAATTCCAATCATGACATAGAAAACAACATGAGTATTTTATATATGTGGAAGTAGAATGTGTAATGAAAAGAGGAAGCACATGCATTTATGTGATACACATATGTTTGTACAGATTCTATCAGAATAGGAAGGATACTTATGACCTAAAATAAGATCAATTGCTCCTGAGGAAGTGGAATGTCAACGAAAACGTGTAGAGCGTATGAAGATTAAATCATGCAAATTGTATTTTGTGTATTTTTTTGCACTAAATCACTTTATGTTACGTTTCTTATACCTTATTGCACAACAAAACTAATAAATATTCGAATTTGATTTTTTGGCAAAATTACAGTGTGAATGTGTGCTTTTTTACACCCAAAGTAAGATAGATCTATGAAGATAAATCTTAACCATTGCTAATGAAATGTATATTTCCCAGTGGGGGGTCATTGATCTAAGAATTTCCACTTAGAAATTGAAGCTTTGACTGATATTATCCACTATAGCAGTGCAGGGGATGCAAGTGTCCCACAGACTGTGGGCACATTTTGTATGTTCATCCTCCAGACCTGTGGCAGATGCTATGCTTTCCTTGCCTCTCAAACTGGATGGGATTTGGGCGTTGCCGACATTTTAATAAAATGTCAAGCTAAGGTAGAGAATATATGCAACCAGTGTTTGTGCATATAGTTATTATAATTATTATTGGTTATTTATAATGCACTTAATAGCGAAGCGGTTTCTAAGTACGGACCCGGGATTCGAACCTGTGTTGCTCCCATCGTCTAGTGCATTGCCACTGAGCCATACTACACGTGCATGCCCATAGGGTAAAGAATAGCAGTGACTGTGATGTAGGACCACAAAGACATGACCAGCATCCATCATGTAAGTAGCTTAGAGACCCATGTGTCAGGGTATCAGATTTTCGAGATACTGTGGGTGAGTGGCAAAGAGTAACCTTTAGAGGGTGTTTACAATCAATACATGCACGTCAAGTCCACTATTCATAAAATGAAGCAAAGTATTTATTAATACCCATATATATTGTGGGGGAGACCCAGTTCCACTGCACATCAAAACTATAATATTAGGTGGACTGCTGCTGGGATAGGTGTAAGTAGGATTTCTCAGAATTCGAATCCTGTAGGCTACAGGAGATATTTTGACCGTTGAAGTACTTTATTTGGATTGAATCAATCCATCAGAGTGCAAGCGTAGAACAATAAATATAACAGTAAATATCATACAAACTCCATAAAGTCACCTCTAATCTCAAAACATGAATATCCAGACATGTAAATAAATTAGCACAATTTATAAAAAGTCGTACTTTTTTATGGCATATAAAAATATTATGTCGATATTAGCAACACTACTTATGCTAACAAAATATGATTGCAAGTTTTTGAAATTTAGTTTTTATATTCCATGCCTTAGCAATAAAAGAGGCCACAGCAAGGCAAGAGAAAGTCTGGTAGTATAAGTGTGTACATTAAAGCTTGTCTATGATGGCACAGACCACATAACCTCCAAAGTGGGATCAAGAAAACTACATCCACATTTCATAAAGGGGACAAAAGATCCAAAAGTACATCACAGTCTCATAATCCCATGTCTGGCAAGGGCATAAACATTATGATCCAAAAGTACATCACAGTCTCATAATCCCATGGCTGGCAGGGGCACAAACATTATGATCCAAAAGTACATCACAGTCTCATAATCCCATGTCTGGCAGGGGCACAAGCTTTATGATCCAAAAGTACATCACAGTCTCATAATCCCGTGTCTGGCAGGGGCACAAGATTTATGATCCAAAAGTACATCACAGTCTCATAATCCCGTGTCTGGCAGGGGCATAAACTTTATGATCCAAAAGTACATCACAGTCTCATAATCCCATGTCTGGCAGGGGCACAAACATTATGATCCAAAAGTACATCACAGTCTCATAATCCCCTGTCTGGCAGGGGCACAAGCTTTATGATCCAAAAGTACATCACAGTCTCATAATCCCATGGCTGGCAGGGGCACAAGCTTTATAATCCAAAAGTACATCACAGTCTCATAATCCCATGGCTGGCAGGGGCACAAGCTTTATGATCCAAAAGTACATCACAGTCTCATAATCCCATGCCTGGCAGGGGCACAAACATTATGATCCAAAAGTACATCACAGTCTCATGATCCCATGTCTGGCAGGGGCACAAACTTTATGATCCAAAAGTACATCACAGTCTCATGATCCCATGTCTGGCAGGGGCATAAACATTATGATCCAAAAGTACATCGCAGTCTCATAATCCCATGTCTGGCAGGGGCACAAACTTTATGATCCAACAGTACATCGCAGTCTCATGATCCCATGTCTGGCAGGGGCATAAACATTATGATCCAAAAGTACATCACAGTCTCATAATACCATGTCTGGCAGGGGCACAAGCTTTATGATCCAAAAGTACATCACAGTCTCATAATCCCATGTCTGGCAGGGGTATAAGCTTTTTAGACAAGTCCTTGCTTGTCCTTTCCCCTGTAACAGTGCCCAAACTGAGGTCTGGAAGGTCTACCATTAGACTTTTATCAGAGATTAGTGTTAAATAGCCTGCCATTGCTGAGCCAGAACAATGGGTAAATGCTACTCCTTACGACAAGACGTGAAGAAGGTATCCATTACAGATGTTATCACTTTTATTGGATTAGCAGCGTGGTTGTACAATCCTATTCGGCCATCCCAATCAATTTTGGGTCTTCAGTTAAATAGTTCAAGCAGGGATTTTTGGCTGGATCAAAGTTATTTACGAATTCTTCCAAAAGGTGGTTTGTCAAGAAACCCTCATTACAATGCCATGCTGAGCAGCACAAACGCAGTGTTGTTATCTGGAGATAATCAGAGGTACACTGCAAGTCTGACTCCTACAGGCGGCTATAGGTTGGGACGGATCGTGGGACACCCAACAGGTAGCAGGCAAAGGCATTCTCAACAATATGAAGTTCCCTTATATTGGTGAAGCCCTTAGCCTCACCTCCCTATAACCCAGGACCAATGCAATTGACTAAGCTCTGTATAAGATTAAAATAATGTCAACGGGATATTTGGATCCATGAGAGGCAAACCTCTGCATCCCACCATTACCGAACTTGTCTACGAATGTGATCCTTTCACTCTAGGTTCTTATTGAATCATATACCTTTGTGGTCAAAAAGGTCACAGACATGAAGTTTCTTCTAGTTTAGTATGATGGATTTGAATGTATACCTACTTTTGTGCTCCAAAAACTCATAACCTTGGACTTTCCTATATTCACCATTATCCCACGCTCTTTGATATAGGTTGTGTAAGTATGCACAACGACAGGTTGTCCATTCGGCATCTGGCTAACAGGACTATATCGTCCCCATAACTGGAAACAATAGTTCAATGTTTTGGAAGTCAGAAGTACTTTTTTCCAGGGAAGAGCGTAAGTATTTGACATAAATATTAAACAGATGGGAGACAGGGCCCAGCTGTTCCTCACATAAATTGCATTTGTTACTGTCCATCCTTTCCAAACCTCACATTTTACACAAAGTGCATCTGTTAATCCATCTCTATGGCCAACAGGAGGGATGGAATGTTCTGCTTCAACAAGCAATGGTTAGACCTGTCTACGTGCTTAAAACCAGATGTTGAATCTTCAAATGCAATATAGGCACCTGCAGATCATGTTTAGATTCCGTCCTTGATGGACAGTCCCCACACCTTCCCTAAAACCTGTGTATCTGTTAATACATTGTTGTTGTTTGTCCATTCCATCAATCTTGTAAAAATGATCCAGAACAAATGTTTAGAAGTGCCATCAAGTACAGTGATTGGAAAATCGTTTTTTGTCAAATATGGCAATAACTCCATGTTTTCCAAGTGGCTGTAAAGATAATGATATTTACCATGTCATTAAATGCCACTGTGGTAGGTGGGGCCTATCGATCCATCTTGAATTTAAATATCTGATTGTACACAACATCAAGCCCAGGACAATTTTGTGGGTGCACCCTGTCTAATGTATGTAAAACCTTTGTCAGCGTTACAGGGGAGATTTTGGGCTTTTTTAAAGTTAAAACAGCAGGCATTGGACTGCCCTCTGGTATATGGGCATCATTTTTTGAATAATTTCTCGCCTACCAAATTGTTCATTCTTTGTTGAAGTGCTTTCTTAAATTCTGTCCTTAATCCACCAATTTTCCCATTTTCTTGAGGCCTTTCCTTCAGTGTTTCCAGATGTTTCTTATTGGTTTTGGCACTTTTTGGTGGCTCACGCCACCAAATATCACCAAAACATTGCTACAAAGGGGTTCCCAAAAGCATTCTTCTGTTTGGAATGATAACTGGAAATGCTTTGCCATACAATAGCCAATGCACTAAGTGTTAATTTGTGTTGTACTATTTGATGTAATCCAATAGTGGCTTATTTAACGTCTTTTCTCCCAATCAGGAGTACTGTCACATGACTTTCCACGCTTGAGCCGCAGAGTGATCTGTTTTCCAGAGGCAGGCCTTCCTTCTCAGGACTATGCTAGGGCAGCCATCTTATTCTAATGCACAGGAGGGTAAACTGAGGGCCATCACACTGGTAGCAGCTCGCAATGTCTTACATGCGGTAGCTGACGAGGGGGGAGAGGTTGGGGAAAGGACTGCCTCATCTCTTCACTTGCTTTCTTCCAATGTATGCTCATACTTGCCAACCCTACTGCTTTAGGCGGTAGGTATGGCTTTTTAAACACTCTGACCACCTACCAATTTGGGTGTTTGATCCGACCGCTATTTTGTTTGTCTGTCAAGTTGCTTTTTGGCTCCCCAGGCGATGATTCTTTAGAGTGAGCTCCTTCACAGAACTAGTAGCTGCAGAGTTTAGACAGAGCCTTAGAGTGAGAAAGAGTTACATCAGTGCGATTTTGGCTGATGGTTGTGAAGACATCATTTATTTGTTGACAACTCTGTGACTGACTGTTATTCTGAGCACACGTATGGCATTGGAGAAAGACGAGTGCCTGACGGGTCTACAGCTCATTAGTGCTGCATAGGTCAGTTTGCCTTCCTTCTTAACATATAAACATACATTTTGGAGATACGGAGAGACAGGGTTTTGCATGTTTTCTCAGCACAGCATGTTCTGCACTGTGATTCGATTGAAATCGAGGTGAGTATTCAATTGATTATTGTTTTAGCAAAAAAAGGATACAAAGTGGATAAGGAGAAATTGCAATATTGTCCGGAATAAGTGGTATACATGGGTCAGTTAATTTTGCATGAAGGAAAGAAAGTTACACCTGAAAGAGCTGGGGCAATTATGAAAACGCCAAAAACCACACACGATAAAGCAAATGAACAGTTTCTGGTACTGTGTAATTATGTCAGAGCATAGGTATTTGATTATAGTTCATATACAAGACCTCTTTTGCAGGCTCTGAAGGAAGCACAGGTGAATAAGGAAAAAATTGAATGGACTGAGGAAATGGAGGAAGGATTTGACGAATTGAAAAAAGCAATTTGTGCAGCTCCAGTTTTAGGAATTCCCAATTATTCTGAGGAGTTCTTTCTGTTTTTACACACAAATGGAATAGTCATGACAGCAATCCTCACACAGAGAGCCACATTAGGGTACAAACCCTTAGCATATTATAGTGGGATTCTAGATCCAGTTATGAGAGGACACTTTCCATGCGAACAATGATTGGCAGCAGCTGCATTCGCTATTGAAAAGTCTACAAGCATAGGGATGGGGTGTTCCATGAATTTATTTGTTGAGAATGCATTATTTGCTGTTTTGGAGAAACCTAAGAGTGCATTAATGTCTCAGAGAGCTTCTGCTAACTAATGAGGTAGTTATATCAAATCCAGCAATCAAAATAATCAGGTGTAAAATAGTGATCCTGCCACATTTGTAGCGAACCATTGGCAGCGCATGAGCAAGTGCATGATTGCTCTATGAGGAATTTTATGATGAGATCCTGAGGGTAAAGGAGAATGCTCTATCAGCGGGTGAGTTTCTCTTTATGGACAGGTCTTCCATAATCGATCAAACTCATGGAGAAAAACATTCAGGCTCACCTGTGGTAAGGCACAGGGCTAACAGGGAATTTGAAGTTGTAGCTAGTGCAAGACTACAGTCTCATTTTTCAGCACAGGCTGCAGAACTGATGGCGCATATGTTGTGCTCGAGAATCACGCAGGGCAGAAAGTGATGGTGTACAGTGATTCCGCCTACGTGGCGGCAACAGTGCACGCAGGGCTAGCAAGTTGGAAAAGGAGGAGTTACCTCTGAGCGGATGACACTCCAGTGCAAAACGCAGCATTATTGGACAGGCTTATTAAAGCACTACAACTCCCAGTAGCAATCACAATAGTTAAGTGTGAAGCACATACTAAGAGAACTGATTTTATTTCATGCAGAAGCAAGCCGCAGACGAAGAGGCCAAAAGGGCTGCATATTCATCCGATATTTTCTGTTTTGATACTCCTGATGTGAAAGAAAAAATGATCACAATTATGATTGTAAATGAACAGTGTCATCATTTGTCAAGAACGCAATTAATGGAAGTTCAAGGCTGTGCTCCACAGGAAGAAAAAGAGCTAAGGACATGGAGGGGGTGTTCTTTATCCCCTTCCGAAGCATTGTGGCGATGGGATAGCACTGATAAACTGGCAATGTCTGTAGCCTTATTAACAACTAAGTTTTCAGCGCTTTTTTGAAACCTGAAATAGTTACCTCGTTTTTATGCTGAGTGGTAGGGAGTTCCATAGGGTCGGGGTGAGGACTCTAAAGCTGCTCCCTCCTACTCTGGTGCATTTATGATGCCGGATTTCTAGTAATGACTTGTTGTTTGAGTTTCCTACTAATTATATTTTTCTTTATAGCACTGTTGAGGTAGCTAGGGGCTTTATTTGTGAGGCATTTATGTACAACACATAGGGTTTTGAAAATGATTCTGGCTTTGATGGGCAGCTAGTGATTTTCTCACCTAATGTTGGAGATGTGGTCTTATTTCTTTATACCTAGTGCAGCTCTAATGGCTTTATTCTGCAGCAATTGTAACTTACTGATATTGGTGTTGGAGGTTCCTAGTAGTAGGGCATTACAGTAGTCAAGCTTGGTTAAGATCAGAGCTCTGGCGAACGTTATACATTTGGAGGTTGTAAGGAATTGGCGGCTCAGGGCAATGAGTTTGGCTGTGTATGCTGTGGAGGATGAGACGGCTGAGATATGTTTTACTCATGTTGAGATATGTTTTACTCATGTTGAGATTGGCATCTAGATAAACGCCAAGAGTTTTGACTTGCTTAAGTACTGGGATAAAGGTGCCGTGAATATTGATGTGTGTGTAGTCTGGGTGGAGTGTGACTGTTCTAGATTGGGAGCCTACAATGTGAACCTCGGTCTTCTCATCATTAAGACATAGGAGGTCATTACAAGGTTGGCGGTAAGGGGTTAATGTCGCAGGTAAAGGTGCCGGAGCCGTCAACCCCTTACCACCACATTACGAGGTCCTTTTACCAGGTGCCCTTAGCAGGACCCGCTAAAGGACCAGCATGCTAACAACGGGCCCGTTATTAACGGGCCCGCTGTTAGCATGGTCCCCATTCGCATTGAGCCCTATGCGGTCTCGAATGGGAATGGGGATGTGTGTCCTGAATGGGGAAATACCGGGTCCTCCAAGGTTGTAATGGCCTGGTATTTCCCCATTCAGTGAACCCGGATCCAGCAAATAGCGGCATGGCTACCTCCAACCTTGTAATGACCCCCATAGACTGTTCATTGCCATCCAATTTTGAATAATGTCGTAGACTTGGTTAATGGTCTGGGTATCTTGGGCAAAGTCCCCGGTGATGGGGATAAGAATCTGGGCATCGTCTGCAAAATTTGTGTAGATGAGACCCATATTGTCTAGTGCTGAGAATAGGAGTTTTGTATAAGCATTGTAGAGGGTGGGGGAGAGGCATGAACCTTGGGGGACTCCGATGGGGACAGCTATAGGATCAGCCGCAACTTTACCAATGGCAACTCTGGATGTACGTTCTGCTAAAAATGATTTAATCCTAAAAGTCTAAAGCTAAAGTCTTTTGCTAGTGTGTCACAAAGTTTGTCATGGTCTACAAGGTCAAACGCTGCTGATAGGTCCAGCAGCAGAAGTATAGCCATTTTTCCTGAATCTCTGATAGTATCTTTTTGGATTTTCAGGTCGGTGAGAGCGGTTTCGGTACTATAGTTGGGCCTGAACCCGGATTGTCTGGCTCCTAAGAGTTTGTTCTGTTCGAGTTGGGTTTGTATTTGATGGTATGCTATTTTGTCAATAATTTTAAGAAGGAATGGGACCGTAGTTATGGCCCGGTAATTGGTTGGAATTAGAGGGTCCAGTGTAGGCTTTTTTAGTAGTGGCGTAACCCACGCTTCTTTTATGCTGGCTGATACCAAGTTAGAATTGAAGGACGCGTTAACAAAGTTAGTGATAATAGGGGTATTGGTGGGAGCGCATAGCTTGACTAGATGCGCTGGGAAATTGTCCCCTTTGCAATTGGAAGCTCTCAATTTAGCTAAGGTGTTGCACACTACTTCTTGGGATACTGAAGAGAAGTGGAAGGCTGGGGTGTTGCCTACTATAAGTCTAGTGGTTGAGTCGGACATGGTATATTTTTCAGCTAATACTTTTCTTTTAGTGATAATTTTATTTTGTAGCAGTTTGATTTTAGCGGCGAGAGCATCTTGAATGGTAGTGCACCATTCTTTGCTCGGTTGGACAGGGTTGATGATCGGGATGGGGTTTTCCAACTCTTTAAGGATGGAGAACAATTATTTTGAGTCTGAGAATGCGTTGCTAATCCTAGTATTGAGTGCATTTGCTTTATGTGCAATGATGGCTGCTTTGTAAGTTTTGTTCGCAGAGTTGAAGGCGTCAGCAGCCTCAGGAGTATGTGATTTATTGTAGGGATGTTCAAGCAAGTGTTTGATTCGGCTAAGTGACACTAGTTCCTCATTAAACCAAAAGGAGGATTTTTTATCGGATCGTCTGGTTTTGGTGACACAGGGTGCTATCTATCATGTTTGTGAGGCAGTTAAGGTATATATATTCAAGGGAGCACAGGCTATCATTAGTAATAATCTTATCTGTGAATGTATTTTTTAGAATTGGGTTGAGGTTTTCAGCTGAGAGTTTGCGAATATTCCTGGTTACATAGGAGTCCAACATGAAATTGTGGAAGACATTACTGCTTCAGCAGTTAAAGTCCAAGGGAGGTGAACTTGGATCCACCTGGGAGATGTAAAAGTGTACGCTGGTGAGACCGTCACATCCCCAACCCATTCGGAAGTAAGTTAAGAACAAGTTCAGCATGTGCAGACTCGAACGATGACGAGGAAGAAGGACACAAAGACTATTCAGTAGATAGATCCAGATGTACATTTGGACTGTGGCTCCCCTGAACACTCCTTATAGATATTATAGCAAGGTGTGAGAAAGTTACTGCTCTTGAGCCACAAGTGCTTGTTGATATTGGACCCTAGGAAGTGCTGAAGTAAATGCAAAATGCCGATCTTGACTTCCTTTTTGACGATTGGAAAAGGGAACTGTTCCCCAACCCGTTTCTCACTGAATTTCTCTTTGGATGTGTAAAGGGTAATGTCTGATGTTGATGTTCACAGACTACTTCTTGCTGTCTTTGTTTTTTTATACTGCAATCTTACCCTGCTCTTGTTGAGCACAGCACTGATGTGCATACTTTTATCCAAGATCCTAAAAATGGCCCGGCGATTAGACGATTATTGTCAGCAATAATAGAACAGATTAGACAGCTACCTGAGCAAATAACGAGATTGCCTGATTAAAAAGATTTGTTCTTTCTTTAAAAGTAATCACAGGCATGATGTGGTCTATTGAACATATTGCAAATCCAGAGAGTGAACATAGTCAACGACCTGTGGAGAGACACCAATGGTGGGGTCTAATGTGTTGGTGCATACATGTCCGAAAATATTATGTGGCGTGAAGTCAAATCGGATGACCTCTTCTCGTGTTAAATGACTACATCAAAAGTGCCACCAAGTGCCCCCCGACTGTACTAAAGGAACCCCCTCTGTGAGCGTTCCTTTTCTGTCTGGACATCACTATCGGGTTGTGTGTGTTTAGTTGCTACAAATCCATTTATATTAAGCTTTGCACCGCAGTATTAACTTTTTAATGCCGATTTTGAAATCAACATTACTATAATGGGGTTCCTAGTTAGATCTACAAAATGTCTGCTTGTTGCACTCTGCCATTCAGAACAGCTCCGCTATGTGTGGCGTGGCCTTTTGCCCACTAGAGTAGCAAGCCCTGCATGACACCCTTAGCTTGAATGCTGCTTCATGGCTAGCCTAGCTTGGCTAGCATATCAAGCTCCGCATTGTGCCTCCCAACTACCCCTTACTGCAAGCCATGTGTGATGTTTTATTGCCAAGGTGGCAGACTCGTCACGGAGCCAACGGGCATGACATCATATCTTTTTTTGGAATCGATTTATTAAAAAAATGTCCATAGACATGAACAAATACAAACAATAATATGCAGAAATATTCCTAGTCCCCTACCAGAAAATTTAAAACAGCGTCACAATTACAAACCTCCCCCCAAAAGCAAGTATCAACAATATAATTAACATATCTATCAAGGAGGAAAGGTAAGGCGGAGAAGAAACAGAAGAAAAGAAAACACATCACAACCTAACTCCAGCCAACCAGGAGAGATTATATACATCAAAGAGAATCACAGTATACAAAAATCAGTAAACACAGAACATGTAAATGTGCACAACTATATCACATAAATATTGAATAAAAGGTAGAGTTACTTATCTTAGCAGCAAGCTTCTCCAAAATAAACATGGTAAAGACAGGTCCAAGCTCAGGAATGCCCCCTAAATCTTTTGAAATAACAACACCTTCTTTTGCATTGAGAGAACCATCCTTTTAATATTGCAAATGCTATACATTTCCTCCAACCAATTGTTCCATTTCAGAAAACTTGCTGATTTCCAGTCTTGCAGTTTTTTCGCCACTTAGGCCCCTCTTACAGCCCATGTTATTTGATTTAGATCCAGATCCTCCAATAAGGTGGTTGCCCCAGGATCAGTGGCTCAAAGTCGTAATCCAGATGTTCCTTTAACACTCTGTTCATCACACCGGCAACACCACGCCAGAAGTCTCTCACCTTAAGGCACTCTCAGAACATATGTTCCATCATACCGCGATCATGACCACGTCTCCAACAAATGTCCGATGCAATGAGGCCTTGCTTGAACAAACGAACTGGAGTCCAAAACACCTGGTTGAGGATCTTTACTTGACGACCCCTCTCACCTATGTTCAAGGACTTCCTTTTGATGTTAGCACAAAGAACTGTGCATCTGTCCTTCGTCATTTGCTCCTTCAAACACGCTGACCAGGCAACTAAGACCTTCAGATTCACTTCAGATTCACTTCAGAGAACCCACTTAATGGATTGTACATCCTAGAAGCCATATGGTCACTTATGCTTATTTTCTTAAGGCTGTTCAATAAATTGGATCTGTCTAATGTTGGTATGTTCACTGCTTTTTTCAATCTCCTGTAATCGTCATACGAGTAGTCAATCATTTTGAATTAAATTTGTATTTCTCAAAAAGTTTTCCGTCTCGACCTTTCAAATAAATCTCCAATTCTCCTGATACCAGCAGCGAACCAGCTAAGCCAGAATAAGACTTTATTATCCATCTTAATTACAGGATTCAACCAGATTGAGGAAGGGTCGGTCTTACCAGGTTTCAGTTTCACAGTTTCATTGTTACCTCATGAGCCTTCAATGGGGATTTTAGGAATTTTGTTGAATCAGAACGGGCTTCACAATCTGTGTTGGTTGTGGAGAGGATGGCCCAAGTGTCCAAAGGACCTCCCCCAATCGACTCTGCAATTGCCCATTCATCATCTTCTCCAGATATGAATGGCATAATAGTGTGAAGGCCTGGTGGTATCTTTCGAAGTATGGGATGTTCATACCTCCTTTGTCAGACTGTAGCTGTAACTTCCACAGTTTCAGTCTTGGAATCTTTTTATTCCATATAAATGACTGAAGAATGCTGTCCAACTTCTTCCATGTAGACTTCATCACTGGGAGGGGGATCATACTAAGAACATAGGTAATTTTGGGTGTCAACGTCATCTTTATGGCATTGACTTTGCCCCCTATTGACAGATTGAGGGAATCCCAACAATCTATTTCAGATTTCATTTTTTGCACACTCAGAGTCATGTTTGGACTCATAATTTCCCTAAATGTTCTTAGTGATCCAAATGCCCAGGTAATTCATCTTTGATGGTTACCATCTAAAGCCAAAATTCCTAATTAATATATTGTTTGTAGAGTTAGTACAGGGCAGAGCCTCAGATTTGGACCAGTTAATCTTAAAATTTGATAGTAGGCCAAAATCATCTATTAACCTCATCAGTTCCCTGATTGATGTAGTAAGATCCTGCACTACCACTAACATGTCATCATATCTTGTGAGATAGATCAAATTACCACAAACAGCAGAGGCATAGCCAGGATTGTCTAACAAATGGGCACTGAAGCTAATGTAGTTGGACCCCCCGCACTGTCATTAACATCTGTAAATGCCCACACAGCGCTGCTGAGTGGGCATTTACTGATTTTGTTTGAGCCTTACCCGCTCAGGCCCTACCCTGTCTGTCACAGACGAAAAGGACTCAGCCTCTTTAAGAGGTAGCAACTTCAAAGGGAAGAGGGAAGCTGGGGGAGGGAAGGGGAAGGGGAGTGGACAAGGGAAGGTTCGAATGTGTATGGAGATTAAAGAAGGTGGACGTATCCCGCAGTTGTCCTATGTTGTTATTTGCATGTAGGCCAGTGAGCCGCAACAACTGAAGATGAGGTGCCAGGACCCACGCCATTGCAGTTCTGAGGAGGAGACTGCGTGGACCAGGAGGGGAACCGCTGATGCCAGTGGAGGGGGCCAGCGCATATAAGGAAGTAGCAGGCGTGACCGTTGGAGGAGGTTGACGCCCGGGAACCGTACCAGGAAGGGACCGCTGCACGACCAGCTGGAGACGTGTTGCAGCCGAACGAGAAGGCCAACATAAGAGGAGGAGAAGCAGGTGTATCCACCTGAAGGAGCCAGCGCCTGGAGAACCTCGTGACAGGAAGCCCGGCGGAGTGAAAGGAAGACGCTGGAGCGGACCGGAAGGTGCACAGCAGCAAGCATCTACTGCGACGTGTGTGGGAGGCGGCAACACCATCCACTGCACCGGTAAGGAGGACCACCATGTGGGGGAAGGAAGAGGTGCTGAAGGTCATGTAGTGGCAGCATCACGTGGCCTCTCCCCGAAAATGCCATGAGGGCCTGGAAGACCAAGAATTGTTACTATTAAACGCCAAGAGTTGGCATACAAAGCCAGCAAAGAGGACACAGCGCGCACACACAGACACTGTGTGTTCCAAAATAGAGAAATGGACACGTTGTGTTCCCAATATTATCACCAATGCCACGAAGGACATGCAAAACCGGAAAAGAGGACACAGTACGAACGCACGGACGCTGTGTGCTGCAAAATAAACACACAGACACCGCATGCTACTCAAGGCACTTGTCCCTACCATGAGGAGGGGCAGGGGCTAATTAACATGGAAAAGGCAGTGGAAACTCTCAGCAAAATGAGGACACACTCCCCAACAACCATGTGTCCCCCACAACAATGACAGAGAGCATAACCAGACAATAGAGCCAACAGAGAGCCCAAGCCAAGGAAGGCCACCCTCAGCAACAAACCAGAAACACACCAGAAGAGAAGCAACACATGCAGAGACCACGTCGGCATCAGATACCACAACTATATCCACCAAAACAGACAAGTGGAGCACTCACTCATATTGAAATGTCACAAGAAGCAGCAGTAAATGCGGGGGCACAAGCCGCCACAGGAGTAATCCCCACAAACCCAGTAACATTCCTACAACGCCCAATCCGTTCATGCTAGAACCACAGGAAGACCAGGGTCAGAGATGGCAGGAATCGATGGAGAAATTCGAAGACTTCATGAGGGCGGTAGGGAACCAAGATGTACCAAACAAGATAGACATCTTTACAAACCTTTTGCGAAAGGAGATCAAAGGGATTATAAAAACCATCCCGCCTCCAGAAAAAACAACGTAGCAAGGCCTCAAAGCCGCAATCAATGGAACGTCAGTCATCCTTCCCAACAGGGACTACGAAAGGTAAACTTTCAACCGGTGTATGCAAGTACCGCACGAGACGATCGGCCAATTCATACTCTGTCTCCAAAGGAAGATAACCTACTGTGACTTCGCAAATTTCAACAGTGACAAAGCCATCAAGGTGAGAGTAATAGAAGGATGCATATCCTCGCAATTTAGGGAACACCCGTTAAAGAAACCCCTCCCACTACAGGAAATAGCAGACCTTGCGAGGGTGTACGAAAGACTGGATGTGTAAGCAGCTAACATAGAAAACCCAAAGAAAACAGACAAAATGGCTGCAATTGCCACCACCACACAAGGACAGATCAGATATTCTGACACACCGACTCGCCAAGAGCCATGAAACACCAATCTATGCCCCCCAGCAGAGAGAAATGCTATATAGATGCGGCTTTGAGTTTCCCCACAAGGGTCAATGCCCAGCAATTGGACAAATGTGCATGAGATGTGAGCAAGAGAATAATTTCCAAATCATGTGCTGTGAGAAAACACAACTGCTGCCCGCATATAGACCACTTACACAGACAACATCTAACAAGAGCTATGATCCACCGAGACATACCCCGCGACCATACCAAGAAAGAGACAGCGGGAGATTCATCCAGAACAAGAACATGGTGACACAAACCAACCACCCAGGGTTCATAAGAGCCGTAAAACATTTGTACGTCGACCCACAGGGCAGACACTTGGAGGCACCACTATACCTCTCACACGCACAAGTAGGTCATGCAGTGGAACAATGATTGGGACAAGGATACTCCATGGGTGACCCATATGAAAACCCTCCGGCAGAACAGGAACTCTCGACAAAGGAACCCTACTATGAACATGACAGATACAGCAAAGAATACGTCAGACTGATATACGACAACTCTGACGATAGTGCTGCACTGAAATTGACATTACAGATGGGAGGGCTATACACCCCTTTTCTCATGATACAGAGGCCACCATGAACGTCATGAATGAAGGAGCCTATGATATCATCGCAAGCGCCTACCCACTACAACCCTCACAAGCTTGCATCTTCCAGTGGGCAGCAACACTTCATCTTCAACCCAAAGGACAGTTCAGCTGTGACCTGGTACACAGAGGACGATGGATATCCGCCACAATTCATGTCATACCATACACAGCCCCACAATGGGGAGATGCCTTCTCAGTTACAAGACAGCCACATCCTTAGCGCTAATAAATATCCAATACGACCCATCTGAAACTATACAAGGACTGCCTTTGAATGTCCAATCCCTACAGGGTCTCTCACAATGAGAGCTGGATATGGACACGTTGAAAGAGATGTTCCTGGACCTATACAAGGGAGTGGGGACGCTAAAAGACACGGTCATACACAGGTACACCATCAATGGAACTATCATAAGACCTATGGGGAGGTATCTGTTATGCTTTGCCTTAATCAAACACATCTGCATAGTCACTGTACCATTCAGGAACTCCCAATGCTCTCAATGCTATATTATGGCTGGTACATACCAACGCATGAAGGAGTCCAATGGGTCACATTCCACTGGGTTTTACGTAGGCAAGAAGAAGCACAGTGGTGAGAAGCCAACACTGCTGTCCCCAGGGACCAGTCTATCAATGGGTTATGGAATTTGAGCCAACTCATCCCTAGGATGATTCCATAGTAGGGGGTATCAATCAAGTCCATCCTGGTCTTTTCTCTGTGTATGCCTTTGCACACCAGCATCAATTCAGGGGTACTGGCGATGATAGGTTCAGATGACAACTCATGCCCATTCACTGCTCATGCAGATTTGGATTCAGTTTTTAGATGGAAAACAGACCTAGATTCCGTGATAGTGTTTTATCCATATATACCCGGGAAGCACCGGAATCAATGTAAGCAGTGCCTCCAACAAGAGTCTGATGTTATGAATGATTTGCACCTGCACCTGGAATAAGAGGGGTTCTGTGAACGGATTATCAAAGGAACCAAAATCTAATGGGCTCACCCAATCGATTCCCATCATGGACTGGCCTGGGTGTTTTTTGATCAATCTCCTTTTGGGTCTTTGGGAGCACTCACATAGAAAATGTCGAGATTGTTCACAATAAAGGCAGAAGTTGCCCTTACATCATCTTTCCCTTTCAGCCGAAGTGAGCAGTGGACGGATTCCCACGATTTGCATGTGCTCACCCATTTACTCAGAAAAAGGGCGTACCACAACTGGAAGAGCGACAACGCCTAAGGGCAGATGAGTAGGTTTAGCAAAGACATGCCTGCATTCGTTGCATCTTTGTATAATATGGTTATCCACCCGCAACACAAGGTATAGGAAGGCCGGATAGGAACTGGGAAGCATAGGGATTACAGCTAGTGCATCCTTAAATTCTTGATTAAGCCCTTGGTAGAACACGGTTGCCTTCTTATCCTCAGGCCAATTAATCTCTGCAGCCAGTTGATTGAATTTGGCAACATACCTTAATAAATCATAGCGCTCTTGTGGTAGATCAAGTAGCTCTAGGTCTCTTGCTTGTGTTTGGTATCATACACTTTACCAATAATCAATGCATCAAAGTTGTAGAGGAGTGGGTCATCTCTTTCTAATAAAGGGGTGACCCAAATAGCTGCACCTCCACTCAGATATGATAAGACACATGCCGCCTGGGCTGGGGCATCTGGGAAGACAGCCGGGTGACATGGGAAATGTAGTTTACACTGGTTATTAGACATACAGTAAGCCTGTAGATCTCCTGTGAGCAGGGGCGTTGCTAGGGGGGGCTAAGGGGGCTATAGCCCCTGATCTTTTGGTTGTAGCCCCGGAAAGAATCTCAGGAGCTACAGCCAAAAGACTAGCTAGCCCCCAGTCCCAACAGTTCCGACATCAGCGTAGCCCCGGGTCTTTTCCAGACCTAGCAACTCCCCTGCCTGTGAGCCTCTCTGGAAGGGCTAATGGGAAGGGAAAATGTGTAGCGTGAATGAGACCTATCCGAGCTGGGACTGGTGCGTGGGCCTCAGGGAGGCAGTCCAAAAATCAAGCTGGGTCTGGTACACAGAGGAAGCACGAGTATCAAAGAGCAAGGCTAAGGCAGTCCACAGAAGCAAGCAGGTTCCGGTACACAGTGGAAGCACGAGTATCAAAGAGCAAGGCTAAGGCAGTCCAAAGAAGCAAGCAAGATCCCGGAAGCACGATTATCGAAGGGCAAGGCTAATTAGATTTACAGCCAAACAAATGGAACAGGACTCTCTGGTAGTTTGGTGAGCACCGACATCGCTGTGTGAGCTGTATTTACAGCAAGTTGTTCTGGCGCCACCAGAGCGATGCTCGATGACATGTTTGGAGCGTGGCTGCCGGTCATGTGACAGTGGTTCACCTGGGAACTGCAGTTTGTGTTTCCAGGCACCACAGAAGCCACCAATGTGCCCAGATGGACGCATGGCGCTGTCCGTGGCCGCAGCACGGGACTGTTATAACAATGGAGCAGATCAACAAATGATCTGAAGGATTCGTTATATTTGCACATGTTTAGGATTTAAGAATAACATATAAGGTAAATGTTTCAAACCAGAGAGGCATTTTTTCATTCTCTCCAATGCAAATGCTAGGGGAGATTACCATAAATTCTTAGCTGCACCTAATAAAGAGAATCACAAGAGCACAATTGAATCCCGGGAATTGAAATAAATTCACCCACCTACATCAGATAAGATAATAACATGATTAAGTTAACCCTGACACCTGAAACTCACAGCCCTTACAAGTCTTAGGGTGGAAAGGAAAGTACTGTGGTTGACTAATGTGCTAAATTTAGAGTTCAGGACCACCTGACTAACCTTGTTTATAAGAAATACTTTTAATCCAGTCTTCTTTCTAATGTTATTTTATGATATCAGCACTCATGATTCTGCTAGTGGGATCCAACCTAAGTGAACCTAAACCTAAACCCAAACCACTAGAGGGAAGTATACATCTACAACTGTGGCAAATGCAGAAAACTGGATGCTAAGATTTACCAAACTTACTTAAGTGGCCTATATGCTAACATAGCTTTAGAACAAGAAGCAGGATTGGATTTGATTAGCACCCACCAATTTAGTGTTCTTAGTAAAGACCATGGGCCTCATCACGAGTTGGGCGCTATCCCGGTGGTATTACCACTCAGGCTAATAACGTTACCGGCAAACCTTCTGGTGGTATTAGCGCCGGATCACAGGTTTGGCAGTAACTGTAATTCCCCATTGGGTCCATAGGACCCAATGGAGAAATTTCAGCGCAATTACCGTTGCTGGTATTACCGCGCAGTAATTGCGACAAAAATCAGGAATTTCCCAGCTCATTTACCCCCAACTCAGAGATGGGGGTAAATACACCCAAACCCGTGATTGGGCAGATCCTCCAATGCAGCGATAACATCGTTACCACTGCATTTAAGGGCTACCGCTAAACTCGTGATGAGGCAGCATGTCGTGTTTCAAGTGATTGGAAGATCACGATTCCCATTGGCCACTACAGAAGAACTGCATTCGGGTGAGGTCCAGCTGTGAAATACTGATTTTGGAGCAGGAGTCATAGGTGAGGACTGCAGAAAGCATGTGGGCCTCATATTCTTAAACTTAAGTGACATCTTTTTTTGAGTTACAGAAAGAAAAATTGGTGACCCAGTTCATATGTGAACAAATCTGCCACACATGGTTGGAAAGGGTATAGTGCCTGGGAACACCTGAAAGCAGAAGTAGAGGTTTTGGCTTCAGCCATAAATCTCTGCCACACTTTGCGGAAAAAACTAACGACAGTTCCTAAACAGTTCATGAATCCTATCAATACTTCTGAAATTCAGAAGATGCCCAAATCCGTTCGTTCTTCACACCCAGCAGATACTCTTTTAAAATATGAGTCTGAATGAAGCACCTTGTGCCAGGAAAGCATGGAGAAGATCCAGATCTGTTCACGCTTGCTGTAAATGGTGGAGCCATATCTGAAACAGGGCTGATAAGCTGGCTTTCAACTACTGCCCCAAACCATTAGAAGGAGCTCCCATGAATCTGGTCCATGTCTGTCTTGCAGATGTACATTTGGACACATACAATATGCAAGCCCTTATTTTGAACTCCTTCTACAAGCCAGAAATGCACGGCAGAATCAAAAAACATTATTTGTCTATGAAATAGTGTTGTGGCCAACATAAAACATGCACACTCTGGATACTTGGAATAGGAGGCTTTATTGCTCAACAGGTACACAAAATATGACACAGTTGCCTCACTGCTCTGTACTGGTAGGTTATTGTCTTACTTGGTGATGCAGGGAATGGAGTGTGGGATGACCTGTAGTGGAGGCCGTGGGCCAGTGTGCAGGAGGAGCGCCGCGGCTGCGATGGCATCTGTCTGCCGCCCGGTCTCAGAGTGGTGCTTCTCGGGCCGTGCTCCCTCGTTCCAGTCCATAATCTCGCAAGAGGTTGGGAGCGACTTCTCGTGAGCTTGTCATCTTTACAAATAGCTTTTATTTTATTCTTTGTTTTAATGTTTAAAGTGCAGACCTATCTCGAGAGCAGTGGACACCTGTACAGGGTGAGGGTAGCCAGCATTTGGGCTGGCATCTTTTAAGTCACGCAATACTGTGAGTTGCAGTCTGTGCATCCATTGGGTTTAGTCCTTGATCAGGTGTTGTTGAAAAAGCCACATTTTGAGAGATTGGCAAAACTGGAGAATTGTGGGGAAATTCTGAGTCAATACCGGGATCGTGTTCCAGAGGGTGGGTGCGTGACAAGAGAAGGATTGTTTGTATGTTCCCTCTTTGTGGACAAGTTGTGATTTGAGCCATTTTGTTGATTTGCTGCACAAGGAGCGTGTGCCCCCAAATAGGTGGCGCTTAGCCAATAGGTGTGTTGGTATGCTACTTGTAAGTGCTTTGTAGATGATACATTGATACATGCAGTCTTGAACAGTATTGTTGCTTGGAGAGGAAGCCAGTGTAGTTAACGTAGGATGGGGTGGTTCGGTCGTTCTTCTGTGCACCTGTAATAAGACATGCTGCAGCATGGTGGACTGCTTCTAGGGAAGCCAAGTGAAGGGCTGGGGTCCCTAACTGGGGTGTATTTCTCAGCTTGACAGATATTCTCATGGCAAATTTAAAAAAATTGCCTCTCACTGACATGCCTTTTGAGAGAATACCGATGGATATAATCTGACCACTTACCACATCTTTCAGTCTGGTCTATTATATATAAAAGGCATCTTGAATTACACTACTCATTACCCAAAGGCATTTCAACCATGGGCCAATACCACCCAAAATATCTTAAATGTACTACTATAGTACTTCCAAATAGTGAATTCCGTCAGGACCGCCTAACAGCTAAACGTACTCTCATCTTGCCTAGGATTATGGAAGAATTGAAGGAGTGTTTGAACAAGATATTAAAACCTCTGTTAAGTAAGGTGGCTGACAAGAATGGACAAACTCAGTTTTGCTATTACACTGACTGCTGTTTGCCATCTGGAATCCTCCTGAAGCGTCTACCTGTTTCTCCAAAATTTAGATAGTTTTTAGAGAAATTCCCTGCATGTTGTAGGCATTATCTGGATGGAGTGGGAAGAACACCTCTTTGCTGCAATCTGCCCCAACTTTCAGTGCTATGCCGATGACACTGAACTCATTTTCAGGCTCCTTTCCGCCACTTCTTCTCCTTCTCTCATCTCTGACTGTCTGTCTGCTATCCAGGAGTGCTGTGCCGCCAATGATCTCTGCCTTAATGCCAATAAGACTGAGATTCTCCTCATCGGCACACCTGTTCCCTCCTTTGCTGTTGCTCACTGGCCAACCTCTCTTGGCCCTCTTCCTGCTCCCACCGGTGCGGCTAAAAACCTTGGGGTCATCTTCGACTCCACACTCTCCTTCTCTCCCCACATCTCTGATGTCTCTAAGAAGTCACACTACCAGCTGCACTTCCTCAGAGGTATTCTACCTTTCGTCTCCTTCCCCGAGAAGGTCACTGTCTCCAGAGATCTGCTTCTCTCTAGGCTGGACTACTGCAACAGCCTCTTTCTAAATCTGCCTGCCTCTACTCTCCGCTCTGCAACTCATTCAAAACAGAACTGCAAGATTTGTCGTTGGCCTCAAGCCCAGGGATCGTATCTCTCCAGGACGGAAATCTCTGCACTGGCTCCCAGTGGGTGCAAGGATTAAGTTCAAAACCCTATGCATTGTCCACAAGGCTTTCTGGGGCCTGAGGCCTCAATACCTTCAACTCTCTCTTCCAAAATATCTTCCTTCTAGAGCTCTTCGCTCATCCGCCTCCAACTCCCTCAGGGTCAGTCGCTTCTCCAAGCAACGAGTTGGTGGTAGATCTATTTCTTCGGCTGGGGCTTCCCTCTGGAACTGCCTCCCTGAAACTTGAGGAGAACCATCTCCGGTTCCGGAAGCACCTCAAAACCTTCCTCTTTGCTTCTGCTTTCTCTCCTCCTCTCCCAAGCTGAACTCCTGGCTGAAACTGCACTGGTCACCTGGCTACCCTCTGATCTGGGCCCAGGTCCCCTCCCCCACCAGTTGCACACCTGCACTGCCTCCCTGGCAACCCCTGCACCTGGGGACTGTTTTCTGTATCCCTACAGTCCCCTACCATAACTTGATACCTGATCTCTGCACTTACCCTTGCACTTGCCACCAGCTGGCTGCACTTTTACTTACTGCTTTTATTTATTCTATTTTTTTTTTTTACTGTCGATGCTATGTACTGCACTGCCCCTTCCCCCTTCCCTTTCCCCTGCACTTGTGCTATCTCAATGTCACCTGGTCTAGTAGGATCGCTGTCTCTGTCTTCCCTCTGTTCCCCCTCCCTTGCCTCGTCACGCCTTGAAACACTTGTGTATAGGCGCGTTATAAATGCCATATCATAAGGAAAATATAGCCCCAATATGGTTGAGTTAATGCAAAACACCCTGCAAAGAATGAGGCTCATTCAAACCTCCATGACCAAGAAAAACTGGTAACGGTGCACAGGCCACGTAAAAATGTGCATTAGAAAAATGCCCACCTAAGCATCTTGAAGATTAGCGATCCGTTCCTAGTTCTGTTATCAACCAGTGATAACAAGCTACTAGCCCAGTGTCCCGAGTCAAGTGTTAAATTCCCAGTGCAGAGGTGCTGGAAGGCTAGGAGGTGGTCATGCTGGTGACCAGAATGAAGCCGAGAGAGCCATTTTCATGTAGAACGGAACAACAGAAGCCCCCAGGGTGAGAGGCCGAGACGGTGAGAGAAACAGAAAGGTCCCCGAGATGCAGAGATGTTGAAGGGGAAAGCCGCTATGTCATATAGCACCGATGAAGGAAGCCAACGCTGCCAACATTAACCGGTGACCCTCCGATGAGTCATTGGGTGCTTCGTAGCATTTGCAGCTCCCTTAATTAAGTCACAGGGAGGTCGAAAGCAGAATAACCTAAGGAGGGGGAGGCGAAGAGAATCAAGTGAAGGCCTGTTGAAACCCCTTAAATGGAGAAATAAAAGAAGGTGAGAAGGGCACAATTCCTCATTTATGAGAAGTCAATTTCAGGAAACCTGCAACTCACATTGCCCACAGCCAAGAGGTTATTTGAAAGAAGTGGAAGTGCAAGAAGGGCACAATTCTTGATTTTTGAGAGGTCAATTTGGATAAAACTGTAACCCACATTGCCAATAGCCAAGAGGTTATTTGAATGAAGTGGAATTGCAAGAAAGGTGCAATTCTCCATTTTTAAGTGGTCAACTTGGAGAAACCTGTATCCCACATCGCCAAAAGCCAAGAAGTTATTTGAAAGAAGTGAAATTGTAAGACCTGCTCTCAAATCATGACTCTAACTCTCCCTCTGTCCTCATTCATCTTGACCTCTCTTCTGATTTCGATACAGTAAACCAGAACATCCTGATCTCCCGTCTCTGTGACACCCTGGGGATCACAGATCAGGCCCTGGCGTGGCTTGCCTCCTTTCTCTCTGACCGTCCTTCCCAGGTGGAATTTGGGTCTTTTCGCTTTGCTATCACTTTATCTACTTGTGGTGTCCCCCAGGGATCTAGTCTATCTCCCTGGTTCTTCAATGACTACATGGCCCCTCTGGCCCACAGGATCTCTGCCTTCACCTCTGACTTTCAGTGTTATACGGATGACACACAGCTCTCTTTCAGGCTACCTACAGCCTCCTCCTCCTCGCTCATTCCTGGCTGGCTGTCTGCAATTCATTATTGGTGTGCTGCGAACAATCTCTGCCTCAATGCCAGCAAGACTGAGATCATCCTCATTGTGACCCCCAGTCCTGCTTTCCCACTTTCACTCTGGCTGGCCTCCCTTGGCCCTGTGCCCTCACTCACTAGTGAGGCAACAATTCTAGGGGTCATCTTCGACCCCACTCTCTCCTTCTATTACATCTCGGACATCTCTAAAAAATCCCACTATCAGCTGCACCTCCTCAGAGGTATCCTACCTTTTCTCACTTTCCCTTAGAGGCTTACCATATAAAGAGACCTGGTTCTTTCTACACTGGGCTACTGCAAAAGTCTCTTTCTCAATCTTCCTACGTCTACTCTCCAACCTCTCCAACTCATCCAGAACAGAACCGTAAGACTTATGCTTGGCCACAAGCCCAGAGACCATATCTCTCCCATGCTGATATCTTGCTACCAGCTCCCTGTAGCTGCAAGGATCAAGTTCAAGTCTCTCTGCATAGTCCACAAGGCTTTCTGGGGCTGGGGCCCACACTATCTACAACACTCTCTACCTAAATACTCTCCTTCTAGAGGCCTCAACTCATCCTCTTCCAACTCTCTGTGGGTGAGCTGATTTTCAAAACAGAGATTTGGGGATAGATAATTATCCTCTACAGGTGCTTCCTGCTGGAACAACCTCCCCGCCTCTCTCCATCTTGAGCCTGATCTCCTTAAGTTCCGGAAACTCCTCAAGGCCTTCTCTTCTCTTCCTCTTTCTCTCTCCCTCTCCCTTGTTAACCCCCTCTCTACTCTTGCCTACTTCCCTCCTCCCTCTCTCTCTAACTACGCTCCATTTGCTGGCTGGTTGCCTGGTGCAACTTCAGAGCCATACAGGTCTCAGGCTCCCCCACCAGTCCCTGCACTTGCCTCAGGCCTCTGCACTCTGCTCACCACTACTGCATTTCTGGAATTCATTCCATGAGAAGGGTAACCTCTCTGCACTTAACCCAGAGCCCTGCTGGACTGGGCGCAGTTGTTCCCTTCCCCCTTCCTTTCAACTCCTGCCTGCACACTTACATTACCTAGAATGCACTAGGCCTAGTTCACCAGGCCTAGTACATTTGTTTTTTGTTCTGTATGTTCTTGTCCTTCTCCTTCCCCCCTTATAACCTCACTCTCTGTCATGCACTTGCACTGAGACGCTGTTGGCCTAGTACGGTAGTTAAGGATTGTATGTTTTTCTCCCTCTCCTCCCCCCTTTCTTGCTTCCCTTCTTGTCTTGCACTTGCACTAGTAGTAATTAATGCTGTCAGCCTAGTTTGCTAATCCATTTTGCTAGAATATTCGGAAACTTCAAGGTCTAAGAATGAATCTGTATTCCCTTGCTCCCTTCCCGCCTTGAAGCGCTTTGAAGCACTTCATTTGTGTATAAGCGCTTTACAAATAAACACGTATGATCACAAGAAGGGCGCAATTCTGCATTTTTTAGGTCAAATTGCAGAAATCTGTAACCCATATTTCCAACAGCTGAGAGCTTATTTGAAAGAAGTGAAAGTGCAAGAAGGGAACTTCTCCATTTTTGAGAGGTCAACTTGGGGAAACCTGTAGCCCACATTGCCAACAGCCAAGAGGCTATCCAGAAGGAGCAAGAATGCAGCAAGCCCGCAATTCTCCGTGTATGAGATGTCAACCTGAGGAAATCTGTAACCCATATTGCCATTAAGAGGCGATCAACTGTAGTAGTAGGAGCTTTCTTTCTGGTAGGAGAGTGAACCAGGAAAGGGACCATTTATAGTTAGTCCTGGCAGGCGAGTAGATTAGGAAAGAAACAGTTGAGTGGAAGAAATATGGTTGTGATAAAAAAAAGTGTTGAGAAGAGACATTGATAACTGCACCATTTTGACAAATTGTGGCATTATGCAAAAGTAGAAGTTGTGCTATCCCGACAAGAGCATTTCAGAGGAGGAATAATTGTGATATGATAAGATTCTATTTGAAACTTGAGAAAGACATTGTGCAGAGGAAAACAAACGCCTTGATCTATGAAAAGTGTTTATGAAAGATACATTTGCTTTACAGGGAAGAATGGTGTGGAGGAGATTCATTGCTTTGGTTTTCTTGAACAAGTGTTTGTGGAAAAAAAAATCTTTGCCAAGTGGAAAGACACAGTGGATGGAAAAAAACCTTTAACCTTTAGTGTTGAGTTGAATCGAACTATGTTGAAACAGAACTGGTCCAAGAACACTCCTGAATTGATCCAGAGGAAGGGAGCCCAGCCCTGGCCACAAAGAGTACTTTTATAAAACTATACGTTTGAACTTTCGGATTGTTTTGTTGAACAGAAGATAGCCAAATATTCAATGTACATTTGTGGTGTTTGTATGAGCGTGAGGGTCAGATGCTTTTTAGACACTAGGTCATCTTGCTTTAGTTTTAGTTTGCTAGGTAGGGACATTCTCATTAGGATAGGGAATGATAAACATTTATCTCACCCTTTTTACTTTAATAAAGTAGAAAACACTAAGAAAGCTATACCTTTGTGTCTGTCTCTGTCATCAGAGGAGTCCAATTGTAATCATTAATCATTGACAGGAGCACCTAGGTTATAATGTCATCCAGGGTACATAGGTCAGCCTCATGCAACTTTTCACTGGGTCTTTCATCCTCTATGATTGTCTGTCCTGCTGCCTGTCTCCCTAGTCCTCTGTGCATCACTAGTGCACCTGTTAGTACAGCACACTGTATCCCATTATATTGGCCCATGGTGTGCCTCAGCCTAGTTTGCCTTTGTTGTACTTGTGTGTAAGGGATGGGAATCACCAGTAGCTGTTTATTTCATATACTGTTCAGGTGAGTGCATTATCCTCCTGTGGCCCTGTTGCTGGCATTTGGGAAGCAGGGTTTTTTGTAATTTCCTGTGTGCAGTTCACTGTATGGACCATGCAAGGTGTTGGGAGCCGAGGGGCGTGTGTCACCCACCCGTATAGTGTGCTACAAGTCTTATTTCAAGGCGTGTGCATGTATTGTGTGACTCTGTGGGCAACACAGTGTGGGTAATAATAAGCAGCGCTCAGATACCTCAGGGTTCGTAGCTCTATATAAATGGCAAATTATTATTATTATTATTATTATTATTATTAGCAGGCTGTTCATTACCTTACTGGTGTTCTGGATGTCATTAACCCCTCTTTTTGGCTGCTGGTATTTTTGGAGGGTTTTTGTAAAAGGGTGATATGTTAGGCCAGCAGCATTTCAACATTTTGGTGATGATATCCGGACTTGAATTGGGTGACCCGTAAAATCAGTGGTTTTTAGCAAATTCTGCAAGATTCACCGTCACCACCACCTCATAATGACCTCAAGATCTACAAAGCTGGATTCTAGGTGCATATTATACGAGGGTTGTTCATTTTCAACAATTATCACTGCATAATATAACCCTCTTCGTTATACCTTATTCATTTTGACAGTTGATATCGTCATGAAATAAAGGAGTATTAGCTCTAAATTGACCTTTGTTTGGTGGGTGCAACAGTCGATTTTACTTGATAAACGACACGATTCCTGCTTTTTCTCTTTACACGCCCATTATTCGTCCGGGACAAGGTATTTCAATGTGGTTTCATCAGAGTCGGTTTCATGTTTGAGGACCCTGCTTACAGTGGTCGAAGTGAATGGGAACGGTCGGGAGCAGTGTTCCACTATTTTCATTTTTTAATGTTAACAGCTCCACTACTTTTTGCAACTATTTTCACCATTCCAGAACTTTTCTTTGTGAAGTTTAAGCACTCTTCTTCATTTTACCACTGGATATCAGTTACAGCTAAACTGAAATTTGTTTCAACTCAATTGGCTGAGAACCAGCATGACTGCAACCCTTGACAAATGTGTTGCAATGTGCTCCCTTCCTTCCTACTCTGTCCCCCTCCGGAGTCACAATTCCACTACTTTTTTGCTACACTTTTATCACTGCCTACTTACACCGTTCAAAGATTCAGTGCTTTGAGGCACCACTCTTGCTCTCATGATTAGTATAATTATTGTTAGAATTGTTTTGAAAATTGGTGGGGAGGACACGGGTGTGAACTTGAGAACATCTCGGAATTGTACAGGAGTATTTTCAGCCTGACTTTGAAACAAGTTTGTACTATTTGCTTTTTCTTTTCATTAATGGTGGGTTGTGGGCAGCTTGCACCAAGCTGACAGCTAAATGCTTTGACCTCATTACATTTCGAGGTTTCGAGGATAAATACGCATTCATCAATACTTTGTGGGTTGCAATCCATTTCATTTCCTTCTTTTTTCTGGGCTAGGGACTGCCTCTACTTTATCTGGGTGTGCAAGACACATACCTGCTGCTCAAATGCCTGGGATATTCATGGTGACACAGGCCTCTTGCAAATGCCACGCTTTGACGAATAGGGTTTATTCAAATGGATGATTTTGGAGGTTGGAGTAGGCTTTTTCCTTGAAGAGATTCCCTGTAGGGGTCAGGACTGGTCTGTGACTTTCCTCCAAATGGGTGTCTCTACATCGACTGAAAGGGCTTTCCCTATCAGTTGGGCCTGCTAACATCTCTTACGTCTACTGTCTCCACAACCATAACAAGTGTTCTCTGTGGCAAGGAATGCTCCGATCTCTTATTTCTACTCCCTCTGCAACCAATAAAAAGTATCCCCATGGGCAAGGCATGCTCACTTCTCTCATTGCTACTGACTCCACAGTCTACTTTTCCTTTACTAAAATGTTGTCCTTTAAGTTCTAAACACTCTTCTTTGTTATTTATTTAACTACTGGAGAGGAGGCCCAAGAGAGGAGACTAGTGAATTCCACTAGCTACATCTATTCCATGAATTTTACTAACAAATTGACTTTCAACACATATCCTAGCTCTTTAGTCCATAAATGGTAATATGACTAGGGATCAAAACCCAACGGTGCAATTCTTATAATATTTAGGACACATTAGAAAAACGGTCATTTAAGAGAGTGACAAAGGATATGAATACCAAAGGTGTCAGGATCGGTGAACTCAATGTGAATCAAGAATGTTTCTACAGGAATGCTGGTCAATTCCCTCGAATTGCTTAATTAGCACACAGGCTCAGGAATAAAGTGTGCAGTGCACTTCTTGAATCCACCAAACATTCTGAGGGGCAAAAGCACCAACCAGCCTTCTGGAAGCACAGTTTCAGGTCTATATCATCCATCATGCTTCGTGACCTCAACCGCCAGCAAACACTTTTCATTTGCTTTAGGGATTGTATCAGCCTTAGATACTATTACCCTCTAAGCACAATATGCCCCTCTGTGAGGATGTTAATACCCCTTTCTTAAACACGCCTACCACTAACTATTTCTTCCCCCATGGATCAGGGTTTTTGTAAGCCTGTGTTCCTTTTACCACACAAGCTAACAGTCATTATCCTGGGCCAAGACCCCCTTTCTTTTTTCTCTCTCAGCGTTTGGTCTTGGAAGAGTATCTTGGATGAAGACCTCACTGGGCTCTTTCTCTGTTCCTCTGCATCTGATCTTTGCCAACGTCTGAGTTATATCCCTCAGCAAGATCTTGGCGTCCTCACTATCGCTATCTAGTGGCTTCCAGGTTCTAAGGTGTATCTCTTAGTAGGTGCTTGGCTTTCTCCATCTCTGGACTCAGTCAGCGTCTGAGATATAGCCCTCAGTAGGCCCGTGTTCTTTTCTTTCACTCTAGGTTTGGTCTCTTCCAGGCCGATCCTTGGCAGGTTCTTGATTTTATTTGGCGCTAGACTCAGCCAGTGTTTGACATATAGACCTCAGCAGCATCTTGGTCTTTCTCTCTCTCTCTCTCTCTCTCGTTATACCTTATTCATTTTGACAATGAATCTTTGTTCTACTCTCCCTGTGACATGTCTTTCCCCCCAATACCCTACGTCTTCCCATTTGCAGATCATTTCTAATGCCCTGTTCATAATGTAGACTAATGAGGGGCTGCAGACCATTTCCCCCTAAGTGCAATACACAAATACTGTCACTTTGGCTGGTGCATAGTTTCTTGCCCGCTTTGGGGACACAGTCTGGAAAGTGGGAAAAGGTTGGAGCAGGGCCGTTAAAGGTAATCCGGGGCTGGGTGCAAGCAGTGGAGTTGGGCTGGGGAAGGGGTCTGCAGAGCTGTGCAGTGAGAAAGGGGGTCGGGGAGGACCACTCTGAAATAGACTGGGGTTGGTGGAAAGCAGGGAGAGTGGGTTAGAGGCACAAGGTTGCTAGTCCACACACAAAATGTTCCTTTTAGGTACGTAAATTTACGTCTCACGAAACGAAACATGAGACCGATGTTGTATGAGGCCGCCCGGTGAAGGCTGCCTCCTGCAATTTCGACCTTCTACAACCTTCCCCCTTACTACTTTGATGGGGTTCCTGAAACACCCATCCGAATATTTGGACCTGCAACCAGAAGGGTGGTCTGGGGGTACACCGCTGAAATGGTCTGGGGAAAGGCATAAGATTGATTATAGCCAGGACTATAGCCAGGCTTTTAGTGCATGTATGCTAAACACTCATGTCTCTCTCTTCTTCCCATTATGTCTCCATTCACATTCACCTATCAACACAGCCTATTCTTCACTTGGCCACTCTTGGCATCTAGGCTTGGCAGTCACAGCACTTCTTTTCAGGAGTTTGCTTGGAGACATTAAACTCATTCCTTGGCAACCAAAAGCTCAAAGGGTCTCACTTAATCACATCTTCAGTCACACTGCTGCACACTACAATTATACATGTGTCTTTCTTAATACTGCCTTCAAGTAAATACTCCCTGCTCCTGCATACAACTTTGAATGTACCTTCTAACATGTTCTGCACTTTGGTTCCATAATCAATTTTGGCTGGATCAACATGTACCCAAACCTCACCCCTCTCCTCTTTCAATGGCCTCACCTGCGGTTGAATCCCTTTTGCTTTGATCTATTCCCTCTTGCCTCTACCCCTGCATCCCTACCCCGTGTTATTTTCCTGCATAGAATACAATCTAGATCTCTATGGTGGGGGCGCAACACACCAACTTCCAGACATGCCTCGGCAATATGAGACACCCATGGTGGTAATTTGGCACAGTTTAAGAGCTTTGTAACATACATTGTCACTCCTGGAACTTTTTTGTCTCTTCTTGACTTTTGAATTACAATGACACTAAACCTTTTGCCTCCTACCTATTTCCTGTCAACAGAGGTTCCCATCAGAGGAACTCTGAATACCCACAGATTAGAGAATTCTACTCATCTTATGTCTATGCACGCTTACATCTCACGGTTAGTGTCACTACACAACCCATATGAATTTGTGTGTGTTTACATAATTTTAAAATTGTTTGATTTGAGTTGACTCTCGTCATCATTACCCCCTCAAGAGAATGACAAAAGCACTCCGATAATGCACCAGGGCCAGTCCATCATTTTTCCAGGCACAAAAATAAATAAATAAATAAATACATATTTCAAAATGCTAATCTTTTTGGCTGGTGTGGAGCCAGAGCTCTATAACTGTTTAGGCTTTGAATCAACTTATGCCACAGCTCAGCATTCCCATGGGAGGTCGCAATTTCCACCTATCACTAAAACGAGGATGATAGATCATGGGGGTGTGTCGAAATCGGGTAACCCCCATCTGACTGGGGCTGACCGACCACAGTTTGTGTTGGGACATTTCCCAACATTTTACTGGGGTAGGTTTGGGGTGGACAAAGTGTTAGCAGGGAAATTTGGGTTGCATAAGGTAAGGGGCGGATAAGGGAGTGAAACAGAGGGGGTGTGATAGGGTTGCCCCCCAAAATAAAATGTGGGTATAATGTGGGGAGATGTCTCGGATGGGGGTGATGAGGATATTGCATGTACAGAGTAGAAGCATGTGAGGTGCCACGGCATTCACTCGACCAGTATAAATAAATAAATAAAGAATGAGCACCGAATTAGGGGAAATCTTTATTTCGCAGCTTTGATTGTTAACACCTGCAGAAAAGATGCAGTCATATGGATGCCAGCAAGATGCAATTTTAGTTTACATAGGTCATTGATGAGCCAACATCTGTTACCAATCAGAGGTTCATAGGAGCACGCAAAGATACACATATTAATATGAAGTTAGCATTAACTTGTAACATTACTTTGAAGAAACTGTCTAAAATATATTGCACATTTTCAAAAAGGTGTAGCGTTTTTTTATTATGTAGATGTTATAAAGATGTTATGGCTGTTTTGCGCAGGTTTTCCAGACACAGGAAGTGGTATTTCTAAATTCATAGTTCACCACTGGGGCACCTGGTTCACAGTTGTAAAGAGGGAGTGTAACCATGATGTATTTTTCTTCAGAACAGCATAACCCTCCATTTTTGACTTGACGAACGCTATAATCGTACCTGCAGAAAAAAGGGGGAAAAGAATTAGGAGGCAGCTGAAGTGCTTCTAAGATCAATCAACGATAGCATTATGTTAGTACAAAAGATGTCTTTTCCTTAGGTTTTCACTTGTCATATGAATTGTGTGCAGCTGACCCTGAGACACTTGGTATATTATTTCAGACAGGAGGACACGCATCTCCCCAGAGCGAAATCCATTCCATGTTTTCAGAATAGCCACAGAAAATAAAATGTAAACTGAGTGACTAAATGGCAGTTGTTTACATAATCATCAATTAACCGGGAAATCGTGTGTACTCTCTTCATTTTCATAGGCCCACATTTGGACACAAAGGGTTGAGTGCCCTTGTATTGAATAACTTGGGTGATTCTTACTGCCTCGATGTTTGGTATGATAGTTGCATTCCTACTAAGAAATGTCTTCATTTCCAATGAACTTGCTCACTTGCCTTGAGAAACCCACTCAAATTGTTATGCAAAACTAAAATGGATAAGAAATGGAACCAGGTGGAGCAGAGAGGGCCAAACGTGGTTGCACTGAATATGTAACGTTTGTGGAGTAGGAGAATACCCTGAAAATCCCACTCTCAACCTCTCCTTGAAACATGCTTGCTCCGATATACTCCACGTCTCTTTTACCAATCCATGATGTCATGCATATGCCCCGCTCTAGTGTGAGAACCTTCGCCTTTGTGACTTCATTCCAATGCCAAAGAATGCCTCTGTGTGACTTTCTCACACATTTCCCTCCTCTTTTTGAGGGCCGATTGGAATGGCATTGTGCATCTGGGTGGTAAAACGGGGCGGCTGCAAACGTGAATTACAGCAGGACATGTTGGGCCCGGGTCACTATTTTTCCCTGATCTGGTTTGCAGTCTGAGGACTGTTATTAGAATGTCATTAATAGAAGCTGGTTTGAAGGACTTCAGTGGGCAGGTAATCGATTCAGTGTAGGGACTCTTTTTACTGACAGATGGGGTGGGGCAGTGTTTGGCAGTGTTTATGTAACTTTACTACAAAAAAGAAGACTAGTTTGCCCGCTGATTCTTGAGTGGTAGTTGCTTGGTGGTGCTGTTTCTCTGAGTGGGGTTGAGGAGCTCCCTTTGACTTCCAATAGCTCTCTGGTTTTATTTAGGGCCTCTGTGGTTTGATTCACTAAAAATGCATCTTTTGTTTAATGTACTAATTGGCAAAAATCTCTTGCATGACACATGCGGCAAGAAAAGAGTGAATATTGAACTGTGCAGAGCGACAAGCCAGGCTGTACTAATATCTGAACGGGCGCTTAGGACATAACATCCACTGGACCTGTAGGCTAATACTTGATGAAAATAAGGCCAATTCAAAATACTTCCTACTACAGCAACAGGTTCTTCAAAGTTGTGGTTTGACTCTAGTGCTTTTTTAAATCAAATAACTGGATTTCATTTCATTGAATGAACTGGGAAAGGTCATCATTTGGCACTTCGGACAACGATCACGCTCACTTTTAATGCCGAGTTAAAGAAAGGCCAGAGGAGAGCTTCCAAGTTCCTTTCCCCTTCAGACACAATAGTATGGAATGATTGACAGAATAGATCAGGGCATTATCACATCTCCCTCCTACATTAAATCAACCCTTTGACTGTACTAAATGAAACACATCAAGTGGCCAATAAGGCACAACCCACTGCCGTGTGCACATGGACTAAAGAAAAACACTAGACACAAAGTCAATGCACTCGAGCTAACAGAATCACAAACGTTTCATTTAAGCACAATGCTCTGCAGTTTACCTGAAAGAAGACAAAGACATTGGGCCTCATTACAAGTTAGCCGGTCCATATATAGCGGTGCCAGTAAAACCGTACCAGCACCGTTTTCTGGACTGGCTAACTACGAGTTATGTGGCCTTGTGGTGGTACAGCTGCTGGGGATTTACAGAATGCCGGCTCCGCATTTACCAGATCACCAGGGCTGTAATGCCCTGGTAATTACAGCAAGTCCGGAGCAGGTAAATCACTGCGGGTCCGGTGGCAGCCTGCCCGTTTTACCAGCACGGCTACCGCCGGACTCGTAATGAGGCCCATTTTGTTTTAATTAAAACAGTGAGGGGGGACATTATGGGGGGAATTTTCCTTAGGCTTCACGTGTCCCCTGCAAGTGCATTTAACAGCACCTGTTTCCTTAAAGTATAACTTTAGCATGTGCTCTTCGACATGGTGGTGAACGGTTTGACAGCAAAGCATTGACGTCTACTCTGATGGATTTCTCTAATTTCCCTGCCAGGCACTACATTCCTGGGCTCCAGGGGGTGGAGGGAGAGCATTGCATAGATCTTATGCATTCTCACGGAAGGAAGAAAGCAATGCAAAAAGGACCAGAGACTGGGATTTCAAAATATCTTGACTCAGTGGCTTTGCAAACAAAGGTGCATTCGATGTTTGGGTGAATCCTTTGCACGCAAAAGCAATTTCCTGGAGATCACTTTAGTGATCTAGTTAAAACATGTTTCTGGTTTTTTTATGCTCAAGGACAGTTCCAGCCAGAATGCTGAAATGTGGGGTATTCTGGCAGCATTTTGAATGGGTCAAATTCCCTTTTTGACCAATACCGAAAATGCTTACTAAATCTGCTTACTTTATATGGTAGAGACAGGAAGGAAAAGATTGTTACATCCTCCCTTAAAACACATTTTCGAACATAAAGAATAATTTCATCCATCAATCATAGAACAGTAGGGAGAAAAGGCTTAGCATTAATTAAAATGTGTACATTACCATATTGAGCGGTTGCATGAGCCCATACATTTTGCCATGGGAAGGGTGGCATTACATTTACTCTTCTTTATGACCACGTTGACCAAAGTGGGTAGACATTCCTTGTTACCTTTAAGAAAACATAAGAAACTATTAGGGCTTTCACAACATATAATGACAAATCCAGCCTAGTTGAGAAACAGAAACTGTACCTGAACAACCTTTAATATGTAAGTGCCTCATAAGAATGCATAGCAAGGCCAGTCTCTCCACCATGGCCTAGTATACTGCCCATATATACAGAAGTGAACCCTTTCTAACATCACTATCAGCCCTTTTATCATTTATTCTGGAAATCTGCCTATTGCCTTACTAAGAGAAAATAAAACTATACATGGCAGTGTTACAATACAGTCATGCATACATAGCCGCTGTCTGAATATTAGCGCAGTACAAAGGCTGCATTTCAACTGGTGCTAGGCTAATGTCCACGCGTAATGTATGAACTTCCAAAAAGATTTCAGTGGTCTTCAATTCTATCTAATAGGAAGTCAAAATGTGTCACCTAACACATTACCTGTACATTCAATGTATTTGAAGGTGATGGCTCTATCCTGCAATCAAAGCTCGGCCTGATAGATTCAATATAGTTTTGTGTCACGTGGAAAGAGAGGATGCGATGGATTTTTGTTACCTAAACTTTGCAGCGTACAATGCAATCTTCACTAAGCATTTGCCCTGGGACGGAAAACTGCACTGCAACAGTGCAAAGTTCAAGTAATGCGGGCCACGGCCACCATACATTTTGAAAAGGAATCCTTTGCTTGAAAGAATTTAGAGTTGAGTACAAATGACAGAGGAATAGATTCTTGTTCTGCAAATACATCAACAGATAACATAACGGCTCTCGTTATGAGTGCAGTGGTATTTGTATTTGAACTCTTGCCTGATTATGGGCCAGGAAGAATGACTACTTGCGGTATTCCTTTGAATTCCTCATGCATTCTTTATCACTGTACTATGAGGTCGAATACCACTTCCATGAAGTTTTAAAATAATGTCCTGTATGCAAGGGAATGGAATGTTCTTCCCTTCAATACACAGAAAAGGTTTCTGATTGGGACAACGTCGTCATTCGTAGGTGAACAAAGGATATATGTTTTACTGTTACAATTGCCCCGAACATATCTGTGGGGCTGTGTGAGAAGAAGTAGGCGGACAGAATCTTATGCGTCTGTTTCTGCTTTGAGTATTTCTACTTCCTCTATTCTTTTTTGGTACAATTTGCCTGTTTAGCAAGTAAAAGTGGGTGGTGTTCCACTTATTTGTAGGGCTGATTGATCGACAACGCAGACAGAAATAACTAAAATGTGACAAGGAACATAATACGAGATTCCTGTAAGTTTGACATTACAATCTAGATAAACGTACAGGTAGTCAAAGAGTCAGTATTACGCCTGGATAAACTTTACTACTAGAACCTCGTTCAGTTGGTTTAACTAGATTGAACCATAGAGGAACATTTTGAAAATGTAGTCTGTACTTCAGCCACATTGCGTAAA
Source organism: Ambystoma mexicanum (assembly GCF_040938575.1). NCBI lineage: Eukaryota > Metazoa > Chordata > Amphibia > Caudata > Ambystomatidae > Ambystoma > Ambystoma mexicanum. The sequence goes on from NC_090936.1 coordinate 667,130,793, forward strand.
GAGAGGGGCAAGTGGTTGAAGCTCCTTCTCAGTTCTAGGTTTTCTGAGTGGCAGGAGATGAATGCTGGAGGTGGGCTTAAGGGAAGGGAGAGGTTGCGGAAGTCATTGGGCACAAAGAGAGATTTGAGATATGTTTTGCTTATGCAGCGCTGTGTGTCAAATGTAATGGTTTGAAGGATGGGTGAACACACAGTGACACCGGTAGTGAGTGTAGAGAGAGGGAATCCCTGTGAGGGAGTGTACTTTGGGTGATTACGAGAGACACATGCGCGTGACTCTTGATTTCTTGAGGGCAGTATGTGGGAAAGGCTTGCTCACCAGATTTCAATGGCAGAAGCAGCCGAGATTCAGGGAGGCAGGTGCCACATCAGTCAGTGTCCTGCGGTTGAAGTGAGTGGACAGGACTTGTGCCATTGAGCGACACCTACACAGAGGATCATGAGGATTTGGGAATCCCTGAGGGCAGCTTGTGGAAGAGCCATGCTCATATGAGATTTATGGAGGCAGGCGATACCCCAGCCAGTGCATGCAACAACCCCTAAATACATTAGCGACATACATTTGACATTTTAGATATACATGTACACTCTTTTCAGGAAATGTACTTACAAGTATTACAGCAACCGTCTGCTGCCGTTACTATAAGTTCCTGTGTGGTAGAGGAGACATAATGTTATCACATTAGTGTTATCACATTTCTTTTAATCATTTGTTTCAACAAGAAGGAAGTCATTACCTGGCATTAACAATGTCTCATATGGACACAGCATCTCCCTCTAGATTCTTCATATTTTTAAGTTCCCAGTCGCAAAAGTCTTGCCACAGGGCAATACCACAAAACCAGTGTAAATTGCCATACGCTGCACCACAGCATAAAAGGAACTGGCAAGCCATGAAGAACATGTGTTGCAATATATGCATGTGTACACCTGGGACACACATTTACTCAGCCTCATCTTCAAACATGTATTAAGAGTGGGCAGGTACAATAGAATAATTGGAGTGGAGGCACTGGGACACACTGTGCATTTGCACACAGCCACACTACGTTAGACAGAAATGTGCAATGCTCAGGAACAGCAAAGTACGCCTGCATAATATGCTGCAGAAGGAGAATTTTCTGAAATAATAGTTTATACTACTCAAGCAATTCTTCCCTCAATAAGCAAAGAGTTCTTCAAATGAACACTTATTGTTAAAGCAAATTCATCTTTGTAAAGTCTCTCTCAGCGACCCTGCTCTTCTTACAGGACGCGAACTGGGACGATTCAGAAAGGAAACAATCCAGAAAGAAAACAAGTGTGATTTTACTTCAGATGTGTCTTCACATCTGTCTGAAGACCAGAGAGTTTTGCAAACATGTTAAGAGAAAACATATATCTGCCAGAAGGTAATGGGTGGCGGCACGTACAGCAGTCTCTAGTAAAATATGCGTGGAGACGGGTATGCAGTGATAAAATCGCGGAAAAAATGCTTTGGTTTGACCCGTTAAAGGTGTACCCCATTACACCATTGAAGGGGAGCGGGCGTTGCAGGGGTGTCCCCTGCTCTCCTTAAATGGTATAATGGGTCCGGGGATTGTGGGGGTGTTCCCCCTCATCCTTTACATGGATTGCGGCGGCAAAACCACAGCCTTTTTGCCGTGATATTTTGTGTCCACAGCCATTTTTGCCGCGATTTTAACACATAGAACCGTGGAGACGTTTAAGTGTAGGCTGAAGAGCAATAACAATGGAATAGGCTATGTTCCAGGATATTCTTTTAGCCCTATCGCTTCCCATATATCAAACACTGTGTGTAGAGATGCTGCATCACTGCAGATGATAAAGCAACTGGAGGTCAATGTTGCATCTAGGGTCTGAAACCTCTGCTCAGCCCATACTCAGGTGAGTGGAATAAAGGGCGAGATTGATAAGTACTGCTGGAAACTAGACTTCACCACAAAGGTCCCATTGACATGAAGGTTGCTAACAAAATGAAATGCCTCGAGAGACAGTAAGAACTTATATTGAAGAAAAAGCAAAGAATGAGGCTTAATGAATGAAGCATTTTCAATGAAGTACAGACAGATTAGATTGTATCCCTGAATGGAAACATAAAAACAATTCCCTTTATTCTTTCAAATCTGTAGAAACAAGTAGAGAATAAAAATAGGCATTGCCAGATCGATATTTAAAAAGAGAAATGGCCACTACAAATCTCTTACTAGGTAGAACATTAAGGCGAGGCAACACAATAGAACATTGCTTAAGTAGAGCAATGCATATGTCTGATGATCCTGCATCAATATTCGGAAGCTGTTGCGTAATAGTGACGTGTCTGCATAGTAACATCATTTTCAAGTATTCTGATCACCAATGTTGAGGAGCCATGGGAACAGCAGGAGTCTGCCCTGGTTGTAGCACAAGAAGTTAGACTATTGCAGGAGCCCCAGGAGGGCAGGAAGTTGCACGAGTTATGCACAGCTTAGGCTATGTAGATCTGAGAACCACTGCCTACTGCCACAACCCACAGCCACGCGCCCACCCACCACACCACATGCATTTAGGAAGGATGGGAAGCAAAAGGTATGGTGGTGTGCACTAGGGGACCAGCAAGCATGTGCTGGGTTCATGTCTGCTTGAAAGCTCCTGAACAAGACAGATAGAACATCCAGTTGCATCTGGTATTTAACCATTAAGCCATAGTCTGTGTGGCTAGCAAGTAGTCTATAATCAAGAGTGAAGATCACACACACCACCATCGTGTTTTTAGGTCGTATATTATAATGCTACCCTTGAGCAACAGAATATTCTTTTCTTGTGTAACGCCTGGAAAGGCTGGAATGCGAGGAAAATCTTTCACATCTCGATAGTATTGCGGGGTCTGAGGGCACATGTTGGTGAGCAGGAAAGCAGGTGTTCTTCCAGGCTATTCAAGTATGCATGCCTGACTACAAACTGTAAGCACAGATGAGTTCCTCACTACATAATGGGGGTCATTACGACCTGGGCACAAAGGGATACCGGGACCGGTAATGACACCGGTGCCGATAATCCCTTTGCGCCCTATTCCGAGGTCCCTTTGCGGGTCCTCCCTTAACGCCTGTAGACGGGACCCGCAAAGGGATACCGGGGTCAATAACGGTACCGTTATTACCGCCTTCCCCCTTCCCATTGAGCCCCATGGGGGCTCAAATGGGAATGGGGAATGGCTCTGGTGAATGGGGAATTACCGGTTTCGCCGACCTCAGACTGGACCGATAATTACTCCCTTCACCAGACCGGAGGAGGACCGATTTTGGAGGCAGCCATGGCGCTAATAGGGCCAATATGTCGAAGAGAAATAATACTTCTTGGCTATTGGGACCATTAACGCCATAAGACACTCACTTAAATAGAACCTCTAGTTGCTGGCTAGTGAGTGAAGACATATGCAAGGTTTCTTCAGAATTACAGCCTTGAGAGAATTAAGGGGAAGGCTGTCCAATCGAGATAATGCACAGAGCCATATCATCTCTTGAACCACTGGAATGTGCGCCAGGCAGCCCACTGGCATGAGGGAGGACATGCTCTTCTTTAATGAGAATGCTAAATGGAAGAGCATGCATCGGGTCTATTGTGCCGAGCTTGCAGACTCTTCTTCTTTCAGAGCTTAATTAGACTGCAATGGTCTTTTTTGGAAAAGTGTGAACTTAATGTGCTTTGTGGTGTCCAAAGACAGCTACACGAATACTCCTAAATGTCACGAGACATCACAAGTTCCTAGGTGGGACTTGAATTGCTACTGTTTTGCACCACCACCTGAGGACGTATAGAGATAGCACTCCAATGTTATGAGGGATGGCATCTACAGCTCTTGTCATTTGACCTTCTAATGACTAGCATTGCGAAATACAAGGTGGGAAACAGGAAAACGTCTGAGTACGCTTTTCAAGGCCCACATCTCAGATAAAACTCCTGCATGCAAAACCTAGCTGTCCGTCTTTGCATGTTCATGACATGAAGGGCAATGTTAGACTTGGACTGGCACCACAAATTCAAGCCATCACATGTACTTCTCTGTGTCAGGTGATAGTAAAGTGGTTGAACTACTGTCCTTTCGAGTTCAGATGCACATGTTAATGTTAATGTTAAAGGACATTTGTACCGTGCACTATCACCACCGGAGTGGTCCCCTGGTGCTCTGGCGGCTCTGAAAGAGGAAGGGAGGCGAGTTAGAGGGAGGAAGCTGGAAAAGTGCAAGAGAGCAGCAATGTGCTGTTGGCGGCCTCAGCCCGGTGGGTCCGTTGGCTGGGCCTGGGGTGTTTGCGGCCGGTAGTCGTTGTGTACTGTTGTGCGAGTTTATGTGTGTTTTTGTTTTGTTGTTGCAATGTAGTGAAGTTTGTGCGGTTTGTTGTGCTGTAGGTTTGTGGTTGTGTTTGGTTTGGAGTTTGAGAGATGTATGCGGAGGGCGGAAATTGTTAGTACAAATTGATTAGTTGGCATTTCTGTCCTCACTTGAGGAGGTGGGCTTCGACCTCTGTAGTCTCCCCAGATGGGTTTCGGGAGGACCCCAGCACCTCTGTCCTGATCTGGGTCTGTCGGGCCTTGAAGGTCCCTTTCAGAAAACTGGCCCCCTCCTTCTTGTCTCCCTCGGCAAGTTCACCTGTCAATGACCATAGCTCAGTTATTATGATGTTTGATAATATCCCGACAGTTTCACAACCCTGTGGTACCTGGTGGGAATTAAGGGGCGAGTGCGGGTATTGGGTGGGGTTAGGTGGGGTTGTTGACTCTGTCTCCATGGGTGTCGCCTTAGTTCCACTCTATACTCGGCGTCACTCGTCTGGGTGCTGTGGGAGCTACCCTGTCATGTCTGGGAGTTGACTGTGTCCACTCTCGTTTAGTCATCCCTATTCCTTTCTGTTTTGGTTTTAGTTTGAGTCAGTGGTGTTGAAGAGCCAGGTTTTTAGTAATTTCCAAAATTTTAGGTGATCTTTGGTGTTTCTTATTTCTTTTGGGATGTTGTTCCCGGTTTTTACGGCTAAGTAGTAAAATGAGGTGCCTCCAAGTTTTTTCTTGAGGTATGGTTTAGGTTCCAGGCGGATGTCGTTGCTTGACCTTAGTGGTCTTGTTGGCTTGTAGATTGTTATTTTCTTTTGTAGGAATTCTGCTCCATGGGTCTAAAGGAACCCTACAGTTGATGTATTGTTACAAGGACTATTGGGACACACTGGAAATCGCAAAGATTTTACTTTTGCATTAACAATCTTAAATGCACTCAAGCCGTCATCTGCTTTGGCTGGATATTATTGCCCCCAAATAAGATAGCCTCTTTTGCATTGTACACCATGAGACTGCACATGCGTATTCAATGCAAGCATGCCAACCGATAGCAATACAAATGTACATGGGCATTTGGCAGCCCCTATGCTGTCTTGTGGAATTTCCATAATCTTATCTCCTGGAAACATAGGGGTAGACCATAGACCCTTTCCCCACCTTTCACAAGGTAGGTGAGTAATGGGCAATGAAAAGGTTATACGATCATTTCTTAGATTCCTAAAAAAGAATCAAACCCACTCTCTTTTACTGAGTCCATCCATCAGATGTGGCTCAGGCATAGAAGACGTTCAAAGGCACTTGCTTAGGTGGTGATGTTTAAAACTGGATTTCTAATGAGTGTGGAGTAGTGCGATAAAGTCCTTACACCTGAGTGAATTTTGTCTTTGAAGTTAACTTAATTGATGCATTTAGGGTTTGGAATGGACTTCTCAAAGACACACAATATACCTGTTAGATCTAGTTAAAGACCAAACCTTTGGGAGAATCAGAGGGTAGCAAAGCAGGTGTGAAGGATTAAGAGAAAATATCCCAAACATAAGAAACAGGATGTTAACACCATTTATAACCTAAAGGTATTTCATTAGATCTAATTCTTCAAGGTACAGGAAAGGTTATTCACCTCCGGTAATAGACAGTACCCAAGATCATAAAGGGTATTCCACGTGTATTTGCAGTCCTAATCTGAATAGTTCCACCTGCTCCTCAAATAATTTAGCAATATTACCGGAGCAGGCGGGGCCTTACCGGCAAGGTAATGGACTGGGCCAGTTAATGATAGGCCCCCAATAATGCACCCCTGCGAAGGTTATATTGCTATTAGTACCCTGGCACATTGTACCGGTGTACTAATAGTATTTTTTTTAAAGTTGAGAAATGATGTGTTTGTCGTTCCTGATAAAAATACAAAAAAAGATGGGCACCATGGAGCGGGGAGAAGGGAACTACACATACTCCCTTATCCCTTTCCATGGTGGCCATTGCCGGGTCGGTGACGCACCGGGAACACTAGTGTTGCTGGCACCGGCGAGGGACCAAGCAGCGCCAGGTAAGTGTGGTGGGGGTGGGGAGAGAGACGAGATGTGGAAAACGGGGGTGAGGGCAAAGTGACGCAGGGGAGCACTCACTTACCTGGTATCCGACAGGGGATATTTTTTTTATTTTTTATTTTATTGAACATTCATATGACGTCTATACATAGGTGTTTTAGGTGCCACAAGACAAAAAGGGAGCGGCATGGGAAAGAATACAACAAAAAAGAAAAAGTGAAGCTGGTGTCCCCTTCAGGGAAGGGAATGAGGAGTGGAAGTAGATGGTGGTAAATTGAATAGGGAAGGAAGACACCTGCCCCTAAGGAGAAGGTTGGGCTAAGATGCCCTGGGCCATGATAGTGCCATTGTGATAGACATTAATGGAGGTCTAAGCCACACCCCGCTAGGTACTAATATGAAGAAAATAATCTACCTTTCTAGTGATGAGCCGAGCTAGAAGGCCGCTACTGCAGAGAACTATGAAAGCTGTCGACATGTTGTTTTGACTTGAATGGTTCAGGGACATTGCATATTGCGTCAGAGCATTGCTGGAGACGATGTTAGAATAAAATGAGGCAGACTAAGAAAGTACCAGACACTCGTGATGCGCTACGTAATATGTATGAATTATCAGAGAAAGTCCTGCCATTCATTACTACATGCCCAGAGTCCGTTAGGACGATTCAATTCAAGATTACTAACCCATCTTCATAGATTCCCTGAGCCTGTAGTACACTGCACACAAGTTGGACATTTCCCAAGTATAATACGGGGAACCCTCTGATTTTAAATCATAAACTGGACTCTAGGCCTAGAAGAGGCCTGGAGAATGGTGATGTGATTTGATTTTTCTAATGAACTGCAACAGTGCAGAATTCAGGAGAAACTGGATCCATGCTGCTCCATAAATCCATGCTGCTCCATAAGTAAAGCGCCCATATAGCCCCGGGTTTGACGTGCTATATAAGCAAATAAAACAAGCAAACAAAACAAACTGCCAAATGCACTCATGGAGTGTGGGGATCGCAAGTTTCCTGTGAGAAGAAACTGTGGCTGTACTATTTATATTTGGAAAGCTAAACTTTTTTATCAAAAGAATTATACTTAAGGGTGTACAATGACTCTATATCTTGCTACTGAGGAATGGTCACCATTAATAAGATAGATGAACAGAAACATGTTGAGCAAGAGGCCTTAGAACATTCTATGTGCCAAACATCTATTAAAAGTCACATGACAGGCCTACAACTAGGGTTGTTATACTCACTTGAGCACTTTATATTACGATTTCTGTTTGCATGAGAATATGTAATTTTTATTTGTTATGTTTTGTATTTGTGTCAAATTTTTGATAACTCAATAAAAGATTTTCTGAATTCTTTAAAAGTGTTTTCTGTATATGTTGCCACTTGGTAAACTACTATGGGGGTGTGAGACACGAGAAACTCTACTACTGCAATTTACCACATTGTACCTGATCCATTCTTGTTGTGTGGTCACATACTGAGTCCGAGCCAGGGTCGGGTATCCCAGAGTTCCCCTTTTTTTGGTTGGTCAGCGCATTAGACTATATTTTTCTGGTGTTCCTGACCAAACAAACTATTGATCTACTCAAAGATAAACAGTGCAAAGGTCAATGTCAATGATGTGTCATGTAAGGAACCACATTTCATTAGCACTGTCAATGGATGGAATGTAAGAGCTGTGCCCTACTTACAGTGATGAGGGAAAAGATTGACTGATACACATTGTGGTTCAGAAACAAACGTTTTAAAACACTGCACCCAATTTATAAAGTGCTTTTAATGGGATTTTACCATGGAAAAACTCTAGTAAATCAAACTGACTGCTGTTTCAGGTAGTTCATATGCACCCCCGCCAGAAAGTAACTTAGCATGAGTAAGAAAACAAACAAATGAAATTTCCTTTCTGAAATAAGGATTGGCAGCAGGGCAAGGTGGAACAAGGGGGCACCAGAAGAGCAACAAGTAAAAGGGAAGAAAAAACAGAGAGGCGCACAAAGTCAACTGCAGGCAATTGGCCCCAAGGAGGGAAATGTAAAGGACAGCTAGGCATAGTCTCAAAAAGATGGCAGCATACAACAAAAATCCTTAGCCAATTTACAAAACACAGCAGCATTTTTGTAATCAAAATAAATTAGTGTTCACATCATCTATGTTGATGCTTGGTTGCTTGGTACATTGCCGCCACCATTGACGATCACAGAGGGGACTTCTCCCACAACTGTGTGTGGTTGTGTACGGGATGACCTAGCAATGATAACTCTAAATGTTGTGTTTGAAAGCTTAATCAGGCATGATGACTGAAACCCTCGCATTTTGAGCACGTTTGTTGATGTTAGACGATCCTTGACTCTTTTCTTTCCGATGTCAACACTATAGGGCAACTGTCGGAGTTGCAGAGCTTGCACTCATAACAGGTGAGTGTTTGCTGCCACAAAACCAACCACAAATGGGTTTGAGAAGATGCGCAGGTGCTATTGGGCAAGGAGAGGCATTGCTGTATAAGGATTCCAGTGCAATCTGGTAAAGATTCCTAGCTCTGTACTACCTTTGAAACACATTGTTCCCTTACCATAGTATGATGCAGGCATGGCACATGCACTCCAGAGCCCTTCTCTCCGACTGAGCGATGGCATCATGCTTACCCTCAGGGGTGTAGCTAGGTCTTGAAAAGATCCGGTGCTGCGCTACTTTCGGGACTGTCGGAACTCGGGGCTGGCTATCCTTTTGGTTGTAGCACCTGAGCTTCTTTCCGGGGCTCCAACCAAAAGACCTGGGGCTATAGCCCCCCCCCCCACCCAGCAACGCCTCCGCTTTCCCTATTGTTGTGGAGTTAGCTTTACGAGGTGTATTTTTTAATTCTTGCTTTTATGATTATATATTAAATGCACCAAAATTAACTCGAAAAGAAAAAAATGCCATCTCCTCCATCAAAACCTGAAAGGAAACAATTTAATATGTACAGTCATCAGCCGTGTGAACACGCGCCCATGTGTACATTGGCATTCTTACCTTAGGGCAGTCAATGAGGGGTGGGCATTTCTTCGTAACTGCTACGAGGCCTTTCTCCGCGCAGGTGTAACTCAAACATGGGTCGGAAGGATCTTTGAAAGTGGCATTAAGCTAGAAAGATAAAATGTCGGTTAAAAGCGGCGCTTGGTTTCAGGGGACATAACAGTTATTTGCGTTATTGACCAAGACATTCCAATGCATGCAATGCTCAAGCCCATTCACCTAGGCTACTGGTTCCTTGGCTTATCATGCTGTTGCCCATTGAGTTGAAATTATTGGTTGCCCTCCACAAATTCTAGAACCCCAATATTGTATTGTGAACGTAATCTTACTCAGCCTTTTGCAAGGGGGTTGGGGCAGTCTGACATGTTGAAATCACTGGCCAGGGTCACCGCTCAGCTGTATAGACCATGCACTGCAGCAAATACCTGAAACTTGTTTGTGTGCCTTTCGAAAACAAAACAGTGTGCTTTATGGGTGCCAGTAGAATCCATCTCAAAATCGAAGACAGCTTTGGCCCCTTTATAGAAACCATTCTGGGAAACTGTAACCCTGGGGCACAGCAGCAGGTCACAGTTCCTGCCCCAAAGATTTTGCAATATCTTCATAAATGGGTGCAAATGTTCGCTGAACACATAGTTGCCCTAAGTGGTTTAAACTGAAGAAGGGTCGGTGGTAGGGGTGAATGCCTGGTGGAATGCCGGGGTGCACTGTGTAGGAGGCAAGAACCCACAGGGGCGAGTCACAAGTGAAGGACGCAGCATAGAACTAGGGAGGGTTTGCAATCCTATCTATGGACTTATTTTGGGTTTATCATGAGCGCGTCAGGGAGTTATTGCCATCTGATCTGATGGTGTCTTTATGCAGTGGTGTGTAACCCGTGGTTCTCTAGATGTTTGGACTCTCATGATCCTTCCGCATGGACTATCTATACTTGGGCTGATGGACGTTGCCGGTTGAAACATGCGGGTTGCCTTCCTCTGTAATAGGGAGTAAGGACGTTTCTTGTGATCTACAGTTTGCAATGCCTTCGGCAAGAATTCCTGCCACATCCAATGTGAAGATGGACCCAAGAAGAGGCTAGGCACCCCGACCCACCACAGAGTCAAGAAAGCTATCCAGCATCAGCACTCCTTAACAATATCCAGCATCAAAATGGGCACATGTGCACTTTGAACCATACCCTGGGTATAGAGACAGATGATGACGAGGGAACAAGTTCAAGCTCAAGTTTAGAGTGTTCCAACTGCATGGATCTGGTAGCAATCTATGTGATTATAACATCTTTTGGAGCTAGATTAACTGGCGTCCTTTATTTCTCCTTTTAGAGACTGGATTGACATGCTGGAATTTATTTCAGCGGTTTGTTAAATTGATGATTATTTATTTGTTTATTGATGTTCCTTACTGATTGCTTGTTTTGCTTTTATGCTGCATTCTGATGCGGCACGCCGCCTGCGCACTTTATGAACTACCGAGAAACACGGTAGCCCAATTCACATTCACAGTTTGCTCCTGGCCTACAAAAATCTTTGCGAAACAAATGGATTTTTATAATGAATATATAGGGAAAAAATGTCTGTCAACCCGGCAAACAGTGCAGCTAATTTATTTCAAGACAAGCAAACAAGGAATATGCAATCTTACAAGCAATGCACCTTTGGCATGCTCATCCACATTTGGCATGTATGTCAGGGAGCGTGCGCATGCCACTCTGTGATAGTGTTATACCTTCACGCGCCCTTAACTCTTTATTGACTTGCTACCCACCGCCCGACTCCCGCAAACCTGATGGTTTGCCACTGCTCAACCACTATGCAACTCCAAGGCTGCGTCATTGGCTTCAACCAGTTGAGTTGCGCGTTCTGTGCCGTGCAAGAGTGAATCAGTTCAAGCTTTCTCTAACGCACCATTCCGCGGACTGGTTCACTTGGAAGGGGCCTGCCAATGAAATATTATCTAACCCCTGCTTTAGCGGGCATGCTTTATACTCTGGCTAGTCGATATGCCCCCATCTCCGTTCAGCCGTTGGATATTAAATAGCAATATACTTTACCGGGTGTTGAATGCCATCGTATAAACAGGTCAGCGGCGCTAAAAGAGAAAATGAAATTACACATTAATTTCAAGCACTTTCAGTGACGTAAAGGTAACATTTATTTAAACCTATCTCAATTAGCATAAATAGCAATGGATAGTACAGGATACATGTGTAATGCCCCGCATCTATTGACATACAATTCTAGGGATTAGGAGGCTCCCAAAGAAATGGCAGAATGTGACTGCTACAGACAATCGCCCACTTGATCCGGAAGGGCCATTTGAAGTGATTTGCATACACTCTGCATATGCCTTCCTATTGATTCTGATGCCAAATAAAGACCACCCTAGGCTGCCTCTCTGTCTCTGCTCAGAGAGGTGTCCAGGGCATTCCCCTTTCCTGGTCCAATTGATTGAGCCCAGCTGGGAAAAACGATCACTGTGCAGATCTCAACATGAAGGGGGAGAAGATGAGGAAGTGCCAGAAAATGAAATGACTAGTGACTGTGGTTTGGACCACACACATATCAGAAAGGCTTGGCCATTGGGGGCACCTGCGTGCCCATCAGAACATATTACCTGAGACCCGGGGCGGCGCCCGCATGCTGGCCCGCTGCTTGAAGAACTGTTGGTGCATAGATGTCCCTCCAGACTTATGATTCTTTCCATTCGGTGGGTCTCTCGAGCAAGGGCAGTGTATTTCTAGACCCCTACATCAGAACGCGTTGCATTCCATTTCATCTTTCCCGCTCCCCGCTGCCACCGTGCCTCATGATGACGCAAAAAGCATTAGCACATGGAATAATTCCCAATAATATAACATAACCACCGCTAACCCTATCCCAGCATCCCCTCCCCTCCCTGCTGCAGGGAAACAGGTGATCCTCACACCCAACCCTGCTACAGGCTCCTAACTGTGCAACGCAGATTTAAGGAGTCAGATTGTTGCTATGGTCCCACCTATTTACTTGTATTAGTAACCCTCCCATAATTGACCGTGCTTCCCCAGCCTACTCCCCCACTCACCTAGGGCCTCACCCTGTCTCTTCCATCTCTCGCTGTGCCTATGGCAGCCTCCGGCCCTCTTACATGTTTCCCTCCACTCAACCAACCGCTAACTCTCATGCAGCATCTCACCTGCTCCTCATGCATCCCCAATCACTTTCAGCATGCATTGTTCCCTACACTCAAACTGGTGGTCTCCACCCTCCCCCAGCTTCTCACCTGCTCCCCTTGGTTCCCCAGCCCTTCTGCCATTGTTCCTTCAACTCAGCCTACTTCCAACCCTCTCGCAGCAGCCCGTCTCGCTTTTGCCCCTCCGGTCAACCCTTAAGACAGCTGAGCTCTGCTCACACACTGAACCTTACGGGGTCAGGCGTTTAGATAGATCTAGTATCTAAATACACATACTTCCCAGTAAGAATAGCATACCAAAATGCAAATGTGTAAATACTAGTGCACACATCAGTCAACCCAACCTTACTCTAGAAAGGCAGGCCCTCTGCTCTTCCTCTGGTGTGTGTAGGGCAAATCATTGGCAGTGGGTAACCTCCTGGCTCCAGCAGACCCCATGTGAGAACAGATTACACCTTAGGCATATGATAACGCCTGAAAGCCCCCTTCCCTGTTCTTGGAAGGAAAACCCTTAAAGGAGATGAATACTGCGACACTCTTTCCTGGTTTAATTTGTTGGCTGCTGCACAAAGCCCCCAGAGAGCTCAGGCTGGAATCATTACCTGACGAGGGGCCAGCAAAACCTCACATTTAAGATTGCAATGTTATTCAGCTGACCGTCCTATTCCCCACCCGAACACCCTTCTTTACTGTCATCATGCTTCTCTTTAATTCCTGCAGCTGCCTTAGTCCTCTAGGACAAGGGGCGGTGCAGTCAGCTTTGTGGTGGACATCGAGGAATTGACACTGCACTTGTTATCTTTCTGCATACTCATTTAATTTTGGATAACCCCATATATAAGGTTTATGGATCATTGCGAAATCCAAGTTATGGAGCTTCAACAGCACCCGGTGAGTGGTCGGCAGTGTGAGTGAGGGGTCCTTTTATTTCATTTAGGCCTTTGGTTGTGTCCTATATATGCAAGGAGTTTAAGGCTTGTGGAAGACACTAGGGTAGGCCTGGGAGGTTTGGGGGGTCCAGGGATTCTGGCCCCTGCCCTGACCACCCAACGAACAGCTGACAAAAACCATTCAATTCCTGACGGGTGAAAGTCCCAGCTCGCCAAAAAACACAGCATCCGAGCAAGATAGAGTGAGCTTTGTGCTGGCTCTCACCCTGGCAATGAACATTCTAAGGATGATGAAATGGGGGCCTAGGGCGTTCATATTTTAAGCAGCCCTTCTTCCTACCCAAAGGGGCTTGCCTCCCATAATCCTTAGCATGTAGAATACAGTAATATGTGGAGTCTGCAGACTGCCCCATTCCCTCATCTGCCAAACCACAGATCTTTCTGGCGTATGGGGTACAGTGCGTCTAGTAGAGAGAGAGAGAGGGAAATAGAGAGACAGAAGACATTGACAATGTGAAAAAGTACTACTCCACCTTCCTTCCTAGTAACTGACTCCCCTCTAAGGTATCCTTCCACCCTGCTCCACACACACACACACACACACATCTCCCACATATGGCCCCCACACACCTACACGTTAGCATATCAACAATAATCAAGCTATGACTAAGCTCTCTTTAGACCTATAACAATTTACCCATATAAGTGGCTAACCAGGTCCAAAGTGGTGTAGTCTTTAAATCCAACGGTCTACACTCTGGTTAACATGCTTCCAAGAATTTCGGCCAAACCCACACAAAGCAGTTTGGGAGTCTGGACCTGGAAACTATTGACCTGCATCCATCAATTGCACGTTTCACGTCTGCCTCTCCCACTATCCCACTAACACCCCCTATCTTTTACTACAGAGCCATGCAAAGCAAGGTCAACAGATAAGGGCATAAGGGTGTTATAAAGGACCACTTCACATTGCATTACAGGGGAACACTCAGGACGTTACTTCTTTGCTTTTATTTCCCTGTTCCCACTATCTAGTATGGCCATCGTTGTGGGGTTTGCAGAATTTTCTTGCGGATAACAGCATGCATTAATATGAGGGCCTCCTCACTCCTAAGAATGTATCACCTTACCGGAAGTTAAGCATGCAGATTTTTGGAAATATGACATTCAATATTTTAGACAATCCTAATATGATATGATTGTACACGGTAATAAAAAATGCATTTCAACATACATTTTTGGGGGGCTGTATGGTACAGTAACAGATCACAGCACAAGTGTGTTATGTTAAATATCCCACACATCTGTCAGTTTTGACCCTTCTTTAAATATACGACACGAAACCCGGCATTATCACTCTCATTGGGGGTCGCCTAATGAATTATCTACATTATGATGAGGGGATTAAGGGTTGAGCTAGTGACATAACAGAACTGAAACCTTGAATTTAGTGGTATTTACTGCATGCAATAATCCTGTAATATCACATAAGGAAAATATTGTATGACCTCTTAATAAAATGTGTGGCAAAAAAGGCGATATTAAACAAAATGTCTGGTTTTATCTATTGGAGGAAGAGAAGGGATACACTTGAGTCACATTAAGGTGGTAAATCAGGTTACTTGTGAGGAATTGATACAAAAAGGGACATGGTGGATGAGCCCCTGAAGGGCCTAGTGGTTATATCTAGAAATAACAAGGGGCAACTTTGGGAAAGGTAAAATGGTAAATATAGCATAAACAATGGTGTTGGTAGGCGTTGTCCTCACACCTCAGGTGCCATCTTTGTCTTCAACCAAAATGCAGAATCCTAGTAGGTCTCTATCGCCTTGGGGACACCATAATCTAATCCGAACAAATGACCAACAAAAGACTCAATCCTAAATGTATCCAGTCCCTTAGGTTCCAAGCTCACCCCAGCCGGAAACGAAATTCTCTGTTGGCTACCTGAATAGACGCCACACCAAAAAAAGCAAGTGCAGCCCTAATCAAAAACAAAATCACACGTGATTCTTTTGGTTTGGATGCCCCTGTGAGCACATCCAGCATCTGGTTTTACCTTTGTTTCAATATCTTGTGAAACACCATTTGCTGTACAGGCGCCTTATTAATACTCAATAAATAAACAGGAATGTGGGTTCTTACATACCATAACTGGGGGAATGTGCTTCCCCCCGTGGCTAATACAGTTTGGCTAGCCCCACACCAAAATCCAGGGATATGTTGGTAGATGACCATCCCTCCTCTGACACTGGAGGGTCCTTGTCAGGTAACCAATTTTAATCCCCTGATGTGGGTCTTGCATCCTTCTCTATTTTGCCCTAACTAGTGCTGGTAGAAGACCCAGTCTCCAGGCTTTCCACTTCCCTTCAGGAAGGCAAAGGTTTTTTGGGGGTAGCCAGCCAGCAAAGAAAATATCATTTTTAGCATGACCAATTGGCCATTGCACACTCTGCAGAGTCTCTCTCTAAAGGCACTTCAGAAGTCAACACCTTCCTGCAGGCAATGGCCCCCTTCTTCATGATGGGAGCTCTGAAGAGCACATCTGCTTGCTCCTGGTCTGTAACACCTACTGACATATGACACCGGCTGACTTGTCCCAGCCCCTTTGTGATACCCATAGGGCCCTGAACGTTCTCTCATGATTGGCTCTCTCCTAAGGCATCCTGCCTCTGCTCCTCTGATTGGTCATGCCTAATAGGATTCTTAAATGTATCAATCGCACAATTATGCAGTTTCTTTGATTGATTCATGTTCAATTGAGGCACCTTACCTTCTCATGTGGGCCTATCAGGAGTGCACAAGTCTTTATAGGTATCCAATGACATCCCTTCCATCCTAGAAACAAGTAAATACAGTATTGCAGCTTCCACAGTCACCCGAAGACCAGAGGTGAAGGAGTGCATCTTTTCCATCTCGCTGCAAGGTAAGTGAGCGGATTCTTCTCTGAAGCTATACCCTTTCCTAACACATGATCACACTGGAAGGGAAATGTTAATTGTTCACAGATCAGATCCACAGTCGGATTTAGAGAGCCACATGGCCTTCTGGGGACCATAGTCTTTATCAAAGGCTCTGTGTGACTTGGCCTTCTTATCGGTGTTGGATATAACGTAAGTCTGTTATCTGCACCGGGGGGGGTGTCACCGGGGAATCCCACCTCGTCCACCCTCAAGGGGCGCACGTTGGGTAGCAGCTGGTATGCCTTAGACCACTGGACCTCTGTCTACTCACACAAAAAATAGGGAGTTGGTGCCAACTCACCACATACCGTTACTGCCGTGAAGTTGATTCCTCCTTAATTATAGATCAGCGCAGGAATGCATGCAGTTAATAGACCTAATGTGTGCAATGGGCTTTTCTTTGCGGTCAAATGGTGTTTCAAGGGATGCATGAGTACATGATCCGATGACACCCCAGTTGGCTTCAAGAGTTGCCTTTGACAGTAGAACTAGCAACCAGCAGTTGGAACAATCAGGCCTAAAGATATCTGGGGTTGCTTGGTGCCCTTTAGGTTTGGGACAGAATTCTCTTTCTGGGACAGGGTTTTTTTAAGTTGTGCAATGTTGCTCCAGTTCTTCGATGGCAGACCTTAGTTGAATACTCATACACTGGCATGTAGTAAGAGCAATGGTTCGGAAATGCCAGCTGGAACATTTTGATCACAGTTTATGCTCATTGTTGAGTCTACCTTTCTATGGCGGTTATGTCCTAATGCGCTATATGTTGTTACTTCGAATCAGGTTTCTTCTTATTTTCGAATTTCGTTCTGCACTTAGTTCCGCGCCACAAACTCCTCCCCTTCTGAAAGATTCTTCTGCCTGACCTAATGTACTTTCTAAACTGGGCGTAAGGGTGTTTTTGCTCAGGTTCATTGGAATATCTTTGATGGAATGACATACTCCCAGGGGAGTTGCTAGGTCTGGAAAAGACCCGGGGCTACGCTGATGTCGGAACTGTTGGGACTGGGGGCTAGCTAGTCTTTTGGCTGTAGCTCCTGAGATTCTATCCGGGGCTACAACCAAAAGATCAGGGGCTATAGCCCCCTTAGCCCCCCCCTAGCAACGCCCCTGCTCCCAGCCGGACGCAGCTCTTTTGCTCACTGCGCCTACAGACTTCTCTGATAGGCCTAACAGCATGAAAGCCGCCCAAACGGTCTGCGGTTGGATTGATGTGGATAAAGCAGACACACAGAAGATAGAAAAGAAGGTGGAAAATGTTGTCATAGTGCATTTGGAGTGGTTTTGAACGGTACTTCCATTACACTTGCTGTCCTCAAGTGAGTAGGAAGCGAGCCCACCTGTGGCATTTGCGTTATTCTAAATGTACCATTGGGGAATAGACAAACGGGTTGCACCTGGTGGACTCATAGGTTTTCTACTTCTCTGAGGCTCTTTTTCCATAATTTTACGAGGAAGGAGCACCAATGAAATATTACCAACATCAATGCACACTGTGAAGTAGCTGGGCATTTCTGAACGGGCACTTACCACAGCTGCCACAGCAGGTTGGATTGGGCGGTATCCATTTCTCGGTGGGAGGGCATGAACTGGGCTCATCACAAGCCATCGGCTTACATTCCGTTTTCTGGGTTTTGGCACTGCACACACAATCCATGCAACCCGTGACATTCCAGGCATCGCCATACTGTGGAGGAAAGACATGCCTCCATGAGTTGCTCCATTGCCACAATCAGGTGTTTGAAGAGATGGGCATTGCGCAACACATTCAACTTACACTCTTCATTCCGCCATCTGTTCCACAGCAACCTGTTGGATAAGACAGCAGAAGCATGAGCAATACAGGGTTACTCCTCTATGTGGTTACTGCATGTCATTTTTTAAACATTTTTATAAAATTCTTGAGGTTGGAGGTCAAGGGGGACCACTAAGTGCAAGCTTCCTAAATGTGAAATAAAGAAATGATTGCTACATATAGCCGCAGGGAGCTATCCAACCCATGCTAATAATTCATTTGAAACATATTTATATTTACAAATACAATCTGATGATTTAAATAATTGTGCTTCATCTTTTGAAGAGTGCCATAAATAGTCATGACTAAGGGCAATAATGTACCTTCAGGGGGCGTTGTCGTGGAGAAAGCTGTAAAACACAAAGGGACATTATTAGTAAAGGTTTAGCTGTTTTTATAGTTTCAGGTGCAAATTTTACTTGGGTATTTAATGCCCCACTATTGAACATGAATACTTTGCATTTTTCAAGAACATTGTTTTCAAAAAATCCAAAAGTGAAATGACTTTTCATAGTAAAAAAAAACTCCCAAGGGACGCTTAGGATAGCCTTGTGATTGATATGCAAACGTACGCACAAAGCAACGCAGTTTGTGTGGCTCAGATCGTGGACCTGTCCCGCATAGGCTAATGTTGTGTTGTACTGTGTATCTTCGCCGCTCGGCCCTAGATCTCCCCTCCCTCTCTCCATCCTAGTGCATGCGTCTAGGATCTGACACTCTCTCATGCAGAAACGTTGCGTGACAGTGGATAGGTGGGTGCTTGGTAACCTTTCTTTCGTGATACTCTAAGAGTTGTCAATTTCACAATGGCTAACGCAATTCGATGACCTCAACAGGGCACTTATGAATATTAAGAGGGGCCTGGTCCTCATATAGTTGCTTCCTCTCCATGCTCCCCCTCCTTTTTCACACATCCATTTTTAGGCGATTGCTAAACTTCATGCGAACACTTTGTGGAACAGGAAAGTTCCATAAATGTCCTACTTTAAGCATATCGTTTATTATAAGTAAGGCGTAATGCTTTTCCTGAAACTGAATGAGTATTCTGGCTTACATTTGACAAATACATGGGGCCTCATTACGAGAGTGGCGGAATGGATTAACGGATGCCGCAAAAGGATTCAGACCCGTTAACACCATTCCGCCACATTACGAGGTCCCCTCGCGGGACCTGCACTGCACATCTGGTTTTTCCCGCGAGGGGAAGAGGGAGCTAACAACGGGCCGGTCGTAATCGGCCCGTTGTTAGCTCGCTCCCCCATTCCCATTCAGCCCTATGGGGACTGAAATGGGAATGGGGAAGGTCCGGGCCAGGGTTCCTCTAGGGAGGAATTACCGGGCCCTCGGAACTCGGAATGGCCCGGTAATTCCCCATTCTGGGAACCCGGACCAGGACCCGATTTTGGCGGCAGCCATGCCGCCAATAGCGGCATGGCTACTGCCAAAATCGTAATGAGGCCCATGCACTCCCCAGCTGTCTAAATGCACCCATTTAATGTTTTTATTATTATTAACCTAACACAATACAGAGACCCTGAAATGCGCCCACCTCAGGAATCACTAGGTACCATTCTATCCGGTAAGAAAGGCTGCATTCTAAAGCTTAGATGCTCTACTCCATGTATCCCTCACCTTTTCCAAATATGATCCCTTCTAGTGCCTGTAATAATTACTCAAGATGCTTAAGAGATCCAAAGATGGCTGCTATACAGTGATAGAGGCCTGCACATTCTGGCTCAAAGGTGAACTCAAACACATTTTAATGCTTTCAAGAATAAACCGATCATTTACCGGGTGGAATGTCCAAATTATCCCAATATGATCAGCTTCCAAAGTAGACCTTAAACCCACATCAGCTTCTCCCATCGAACTTTGTGTAATTCTAACACTTCTGAGTGCAATCCCAGTTTCACCACTGGGCTGCTCTGGATGTCAAAGGGTTGTTGCCTTGCTTGACACATGCAAATGTTGAATCTGCTGCTGCGTAATAGAGAACACTTTTATGAAAGCACTACGGACACAGACTAATTTGTGAGTATGATTCCTGAACACCAGCAGTCTGCTTTGATTCCTCTGTCAAGTCTTTCTAACTCAGAACACGGCAGTGTGCCTGTGAAGACTTGGAGCTGGTATGACTCAGGAGGCTGGTTGCCATCACTGCAACATGCTAGCGGCCTGCTTTGCTTCCTCTGTCAAGCCTTTCTAACTCGGAACACGGCAGTGTGCCTGTGAAAGACTTGGAGCTGGTATGACTCAGGAGGCTGGTTGCCATCACTGCAACATGCTAGCGGTCTGCTTCGATTCCTCTGTCAAGCCTTTCTAACTCAGAAGACGGCAGTGTGCCTGTGAAAGACTTGGAGCTGGTATGACTCAGGAGGCTGGTTACCATCACTGCAACATGCTAGCGGTATGCTTCGATTCCTCTGTCAAGCCTTTCTAACTCAGAAGACGGCAGTATGCCTGTGAAAGACTTGGAGCTGGTATGACTCAGGAGCCTGGTTGACATCACTGCAACATGCTAGCGGTCTGCTTCGATTCCTCTGTCAAGCCTTTCTAACTCAGGACACGGCAGTGTCCCTGTGAAAGACTTGGAGCTGGTATGACTCAGGAGGCTGGTTGCCATCACTGCAAAATGCTAGCGGTCTGCTTCGATTCCTCTGTCAAGCCTTTCTAACTCAGAACACGGCAGTGTCCCTGTGAAAGACTTGGAGCTGGTATGACTCAGGAGGTTGGTTGCCATCACTGCAACATGCTAGCGGTCTGCTTCGATTCCTCTGTCAAGTCTTTCTAACTCAGAACACGGCAGTGTCCCTGTGAAAGACTTGGAGCTGGTATGACTCAGGAGGCTGTTTGCCATCACTGCAACATGCTAGCGGTCTGCTTCGATTCCTCTGTCAAGTTATTCTAACTCAGAACACGGCAGTGTCCCTGTGAAAGACTTGGAGCTGGTATGACTCAGGAGGCTGTTTGCCATCACTGCAACATGCTAGCGGTCTGCTTCGATTCCTCTGTCAAGTCATTCTAACTCAGAACACGGCAGTGTCCCTTTGAAAGACTTGGAGCTGGTATGACTCAAGAGGCTGGTTGCCATCACTGCCACATGCTAGCGGTCTGCTTCGATTCCTCTGCCAAGTCTTTCTAACTCAGAACACGGCAATGTCCCTCTGAAAGACTTGGAGCTGGTATGACTCAGGAGACTGGTTGCCATCACTGCAACATGCTAGCGGTCTGCTTCGATTCCTCTGTCAAGTCTTTCTAACTCAGAACACGGCAATGTCCCTAAGAAATACTTAGAGCTGGTATGACTCAGGAGGCTGGTTGCCATGACTGCAACATGCTAGCGGTCTGTTTCGATTCCTCTGTCAAGTCTTTCCAACTCAGAACACGGCAGTGTCCCTGTGAAAGACTTGTAGCTGGTATGACTCGGGGGGCTGGTTGCCATCACTGCAACATGCCAAGTTCATTCTCCTTCGTTTGCTTTGCTACTGCCCAGGAATCCAGAACAGTTGCAGGTTATTTGAGTGGTTTTACTAAAAAAACTCAGGCAAAGATGAACAGAAGAAAAGTACCGCAAAGTCAGAGGGACCCACATATTCAGGAACAGATAAATGATATTAGCAGAAAGGATGTAAAAGAGCGGTCCCAAGTAAAGAGAAGTTCAGCAAAGGGGATGTAGGCATATTTCTGTGAAGAATGAGTGAAACATTCCTTGACATACTAAATAACCTAATTGATAGTAACCTTTTAATGGTAGGTATGTTGTCTTTCCAATTTGTAGCACATTGTTCCAGTACATAAAAACACATCTTTCTCAGGTACTCAGGCGAGATTAGTCATTGCTAATCTCCCCATTGTACTAGAGAAGCAGTCTGTGGTTTTATTTCTTATGGGTCTGGTAGGTCATGGTCACACAGCATAATAGTACCCTCTGGGGTAAGGGCAAATGTTGAAGATCTGTTGCCCTGTTAAAATTACAGTTTTTCTGAGTATAAAGACTACTGTGAATTTGCATGATTTATTTTAAGTTTTATTTATGCCTCACTTTTTTACCAATAGTTTATTCGGCAAAGCTATCAGCAAAAAAACAATACTTCACAGTGGTCAATTCTATCCGTCTACACAATTAGCTCGCATGGCAGCACTCCTTGTACATGGACTAATAAACATGACATTGGTCATTTACAAAGAGCGATAAATAGTATTTATATGTGTATAGGCAGATCTGCACCAAAAAGGGCATTGGTTATGTAGCGTGAGCTGCACTTTTCATGTGTTCACAAAAGGGCTGCGTTCAGCAGCTCTCCCATGACTTCTGGTCTCTTCGGAGGGATCACATTTCCATCGGACCGATCAGATAACCTCAGACAGTGCCTTTAAACTTGCAGGTTGTAGATACCTATCTAGAATACTGCCTGTTTTCATTTGAACTTGAATTATATATATTTAAATATTAAGCTTGAGATAAAGTTTAGTGCCTCTTACGTTTACTCTATAAATACTAGTGCACATTATTATAAAGCTTATATTGCTCTACAAATAAACTAAATTGATTGATTGAACAAAGTGTATATTGCTATTTCTCCTCTGTTTATTAGGGAGGAACTGGTTAGTTTTTAAGAAATATCCAAATAACTCAGCACCTACCTGTTGTAGATACAGGAGTTGGTGGAGCTGAAATGAACAAGAACGGATGTTACTGTTAAAGATACATTGCATTTCTATAATAACATTTAATCTGATTCAATTAATAAATAACATTACTCCAAGTAACACAAAAAGCAGCACAATGTGAAATCTTCTTGTTACCAGAGTGAAAGGCTGGAATCCAGATCACTTCTCAATATGGTATTAGGTATTTAGTCCAGCTTTTGATACTAAGCTAAAAATGGCTTCAGTGTAGATGGTATGCGATTTTTAAAACCAAAAGGTTTTAATGTAGCTACTTATATAGAAATGGCATTTGATATATACAAAATCGTATTAACATGTATTTCACTGGTTAAAATATGACTGTAAATATAGACCATTCTCCATAACTATTGATTTAGAAAAAAGCCAGGACTTTTTACATTTCTCAGTAGTCTGTGGAAAAAAGAGATTCACGATTTTCTGAACATTGGTGAGACGTTCACTGAAGGGCATCGGACAGCTCTTGTCCTACTTGACTTACCAGAGGCCCACGTACACCAGAGACAGGGCACCCGAAGGAACTGGATGGCTGTTTCAAAGACTGATCTCTAATGCATACACTCCTTTCTCCACAATCATGATGAAGGAATTAGCTTGGGTGAAATGATTAATCCATGCAGCATTTCCATCGTGGTTTATCACGGGGATTATGTCGATCCCCCGCTCATGTTCATTATATATATTCATACACTTGCCCAGAGGATCACCCATCACCAACTTGAGCTCCAGATGCAGCAGAGCATTGAGCTGGAGCAATGCATCACAAAGGCATGACGGTGGAGTGACATGAATGTGCTAGCTGCAGGAGGAAAAAGAACAGTAACCGCAGCAGGACTATAACTATCCTTTGCTTACCATGGAGGTGACACATTGATTTCTGCAGTACACCAACGTTGTCAGCAATCACACTGGCATTCAAGACGTATTACCTGCATATTGCACACACATCCCTTCAACGGCAGCTTGCTGAATTGCCTCAATGTGGCTTGAGGTTTTGAGCCGAATACTGGATATGCAACACTCTGGCAGCTGAACGGATGTGCGGATCTGTGTTACAATCTCAAGTGAAGTCATGAGCAGTGGCGTGGTAGCTCCTAGGACATTCATGGGGCTCATAGAAAGATTGGAGACTGTCCAAGGCAGCTATGGGGGAGGCAGAGGCATATGAAAAGCAGTCCTGGGATGCATATATTGACTTCTGTGGTTGAAACAATTGTTTCCCATTCACTTATATTAATCATAAGGGGACACGACAGAGGAGTGGCACCGAAATATTGATAGGATTGTTAATGAGTTAATCACTTGACAGATGCGTGACCTGGATGTACTTGGGCATTGCAAACGTTCCTGGCAGGCTGCACCAGCCAGTAATGGGCTAGGCCAGGGATAAAGACTCAGACATAGCAAAATTATTTTGAAATCACTGTTAGTGCCATTACCAGCCAGCAAAGCCTGCAAGAAAGGTGTTTAATGCCATTAGCTCCTGTGGGTTACACCATCTATCTGTAGGTCTTCATATCATTAACAAAAAAGGACTTTTCTTCTTGTGTCTTACTCTTCACTCCTGGGCCACAGTCGTTTAATGTAGGTAAACTATACATTAACGCAGCCCTGGAGTGAAGAGACAGTAAGAGACAAGAGGAAAGGTACATTTGTTCCATTCCTTTATTCGAAATGATACAAGGGAAGGAGGCCAGAGTGTATTTTTCAAAGGTAGAATTTGACGTCCTTCAAGGAACAAAATGAATGACTTGGAAAACAAAAGTAGAATTGACACAATGGAATGATCCCCCTTTTTAAAGTTTAATCAAACCTTCCTTTCTGTCCATTCTATGAAAAGTTATAATTTATTTTACAATTGAACCATACCTGTTGTATAGGCTGGATGTGTGCCTGTGGTTTCTGAAAATAAAATTATCATGTTGAATTCAAATAAATAATTCTACATATCATAATATGAAACTGCCCTAGTTTTACTCCGAATTTGATGAATATATTAGTGTTGAATAAAATAATTTTTCAGTTGGAGGGGCAAAGGGTGAATTATAAAGGTTTTGATCAAACCTTTCTTCCGTCATTTCTCTAACATTTTACAATTTAGTTTAAAACTGTACCACACCTTTAGTATACGGTGAAGGTGTGCCTGTTGCTTCTAAAAATGAAATGATCATGTTGAATTCAAATACATAATTCGCATTTCACAAGATGAAACTGCCCTAATTGTGCTCCCAATTTGATGAATATAGTGTTGAATAAAATGATTGTTCGGATGGAGGGTCAATGCTTGAATTATATGCATATACCCCTTAATCTCCCTCGGAGGACAGCTGTCATATCTGCGGACTAACATGTATCATGTGCCTCACATTTGCTTGCAGTTTTCTAATATTAGGGCAGTACTGCAATATTTTCCATTGATTTGCAAATACAAATTTTACCTGTACCAATTCAGACAAACTAGAGATCCTTCATGTAGGAGCCTATCTGAATTATGAGACCTGTTGTCACCATTCTTAATCATACTGAATAAGTATACTTTTGAGTCCATGCTTCAGATCATAGTTGGTGCATTTTTCAAAGGTAGAATTTGACTTCCTTCAAGGAACAAAATGAATGACTTGGAAAGCAAAAGTAGAATGAACACAATGGAATGATCCTCCTTTGTAAAGTTTAATCAAACCTTCCTTTCTGTCCTTTCTATAAAAAGTTATAATTTATTTTACAATTGAACAATACCTGTAGTATGGGCTGGATGTGTGACTGTTGTTTCTGTAAATAAAATGATCATGTTGAATTCAAATAAATAAATCTACATACCATAACATGAAACTGCCCTAATTTTACTCCCAATTTGATGAATATATTAGTGTTGAATAAAATGATTTTTCAGATGGAGGGGCAATGGGTGAATTATAACGGTTTTGATGAAACCTTTCTTCCGTCCTTTCTCTAACATTTTACAATTTATTTTAAAATTGAACCATACCCTTAGCATAGGGTGAAGGTGTGCCTGTTGTTTCTGTAATTAAAATGATCGTGTTGAATTCAAGTAAATAAATCTACATATCATAACATGAATCTGCCCTAGTTTTACTCCCAATTTGATGAATATATTAGTGTTGAATAAAATGATTTTTCAGTGGAGGGTCAATGGATGAATTATAAAGGTTTTTATCAAACCTTTCTCCCGTGCTTTCTCTAACATTTTACAATTTATTTAAAAATCGAACCATAACTTTAGCATAGGGTGAAGGTGTGCCTGTTGTTTCGGTAAATAAAATGATCATGTTGAATTCAAATAAATAAATCTATATATCTAATTTTACTCCCAATTTGATGAACATATTAGTGTTGAATAAAATTATTTTTCAGATGGAGGGGCAATGGGTGAATTATAAAGGTTTTGATCAAACCTTTTTTCCATCCTTTCTCTAACATTTTACAATTTATTTTAAAATTGAGCCATGCATTTAGCACAGGGTGAAGGTGCGCCTGTTGTTTCTGTAAATAAAATGATCATGTTGAATTCAAATAAATAAATCTATATATCATAACACAAAACTGCCCTAGTTTTACTCCCAATTTGATGAAAATATTAGTTTTGAATAAAATGATTTTTCAGATGGAGGGGCAATGGGTGAATTATAAAGGTTTGGATCAAACCTTTCTTCCATCCCTTCTCTAACATTTTACAATTTATTTTAAAATTGAACCATACCTTTAGCATAGGGTGAAGGTGTGCCTGTTGTTTCTGTAAATACAATGATCATGTTGAATTCAAATAAATAAATCTACATATCATAACATGAAACTGCCCTAATTTTACTCCCACTTTGATGCCTATATCGATGTTGAATAAAATGATTTTTCAGTTGGAGGGGCAATGGGTGAATTATAAAGGTTTTGATCAAACCATTCTTCCATCCTTTCTCTAACATTTTACAATTTATTTTAAACATTGAACCATACCTATAGCATAGGGTGAAGGTGTGCCTGTTGTTTCTGTAAATAAAATGATCATGTTGAATTCAAATAAATAAATCTATGTATCATAAAATGAAACTGCCCTAATTTTACTCCCAATTTGATGAATATATTAGGGTTGAATAAAATGATTTTTCAGATGGAGGGGCAATGGGTGAATAATAAAGGTTTTGATCAAACCTTTCTTCCGTCCTTTCTCTAACATTTTACAATTTATTTTAAAATTGTATGATACTTTTAGCATAGGGTCAAAGTGAGCCTGTTGGTTCTAAAAATAAAATGATCATGTTAAGTTCAAATATATAATTTGCATATCATAAGATGATACTGCCCTAATTTTACTCTCAATTTGATGAATATATTAGTGTTGAATAAAATGATTGTTGGGATGGAGGGTCAATGCTTGAATTATACGCATGTACACCTTAATCTCCCTCTAGGACAGCTTTCATATCTACGGACTAACATGTATCATGTTCCTCACATTTGCTTACAGTTTTCTAATATTACGGCAGTACTGCAATATTTTCCATTGATTTACAAATACCAATTTTACCTGTAACAATTCAGACAAACTAGAGATCCTTCATGTAGGAGCCTATCTGAATTATGAGACCTGTTGTCACCATTGTTAATCATACTGAATAAATATACTATTGAGTCCATGCTTCAGATCTTGGTTAGTGCATTTTTCAAAGGTAGAATCTGACTTCCTTCAAGGAACAAAATTAATGACTTTGAAAACAAAAGTGGAATGAACACAATGGAATGATCCTCTTTTTTAAAGTTTAATCAAACCTTCCTTTCTGTCCTTTCTATGAAAAGTTATAATTTATTTTACAATTGAACCATACCTGTAGTATATGCTGGATGTGTGCCTGTTGTTTCTGTAAATACAATGATCATGTTGAATTCAAATACATAAATCTACATATCATAACACGAATCTGCCCTAGTTTTACTCCCAATTTGATGAATATATTAGTGTTGAATGAAATGATTTTTCAGATGGAGAGGCAATGCGTAAATTATAAAGGTTTTTTTCAAACGTTTCTTCCGTCCTTTCTCTAACATTTTACAATTTATTTTAAAATTTAACCATAACTTTAGCATAGGGTGAAGGTGTGCCTGTTGTTTCTGTAAATAAAATGATCATGTTGAATTCAAATAAATAAATCTAAATATCATAACATGAATCTGCCCTAGTCTTAATCCCAATTTGATGAATATATTAGTGTTGAATAAAATGATTTTTCAGATGGAGGGTCAATGGGTGAATTATAAAGGTTTATGTTTTGATCAAACATTTCTTCTGTCATTTCTCTAATATTTTACAATTTGCTTTAAAATTGAACCATACCTTTTGCATAGGGTGAAGGTGTGCCTGTTGATTCTGTAAATAAAATGATCATGTTGAATTCAAATAAATAAATCTACATATCATAACATGAATCTGCCCTAGTTTTACTCCCAATTTGATGCATATATCTATGTTGAATAAAATGATTGTTTCAGTTGGAGGGGCAATGAGTGAATTATAAAGGTATTGATCAAACCTTTCTTCCGTCCTTTCTCTAACATTTTACAATTTATTTTAACATCGAAACATACCTTTAGCATAGGGTGAAGGTGTGGCCTTTGTTTCTGTAAATAAAATGATCATATTGAATTCAAATACATAAATCTACATATCATAAAATGAATCCGCCCTAGTTTTACGCCCAATTTGATGAATATATTAGTGTTGAATAAAATTATTTTTCAGATGTAGGGGCAATGGGTGAATTATAAAGCTTTTGATTAAACCTTTCTTCCATCCTTTCTCTAACATTGTACAATGTATTTTAAAATTGAGCCATGCATTTAGCATAGGGTGAAGGTGTGCCTTTTGTTTCTGTAAATAAAATGATCATGTTGAATTCAAATAAATAAATCTATATATCATACCATAAAACTGCCCTAGTTTTACTTCCAATTTGATGAATATATTAGTGTTGAATAAAATGATTTTTCAGATGGGGGGCAATGGGGGAAATATAAAGGTTTTGTTCAAACTTTCTTCCATCCTTTCTCTAACATTTTAAAATGTATATTAAAGGATAGTTCCGGGACTTTTTTTTTATTGTCCCTACGGTTCGGCCATGTGTTTTTAAGCATAACTCGGTAGATCGTAGAAAACTTTCCTATGGACCTTACCCGACTTTTCGTCCATTAACGCACTCGAAATCAGCCGCCATTTTCTGATAATCCTATCATTTCCCCCCATCGACCTGGCTCACCTGCTTTTGCGGCACTAAATCAAATCCCCCGCCCCTGAGCCTGACATCAGCAGACGCGTACCGCCCATTTCCCAACGCCAAAGCACGTTTCGTGTCAACAATCGCTGCGCCTCAGCTAATGAAGTGTCGCCATGGAAATGGCAGGACGCCTCTTTCCTCAATAAGTATAAACACACCGTTTCACAACACACAGCAGCAGATTTTCGATTCCATTACTCTCTCTGTGTTACTTTGAGTATTCTGTGACTCGTTTCTGTGCTCTGGTCAGCTACATTCGCCGCTTCTAGGCCTTGTGAACACCTGTACCATCTCTGTAAATTATTTTACTTTCTTTACCACACAATGGCTACAATAATGCCGTATATGTACGAGCCCGAGTACACCGAGGAAGAACTACTGGAAAGGCAAGCACACGAAAACGATGGGGATTCGGACGGCAGTTGGGAGGACCAGTCAACGGATGAAGAGCCTGGACCATGTCGCATGGACGGCGTCTCCACCTGGTGCACGTGCAATCGGTGCAAGCTAATGCCAACTGAGGAGGAGAACTGCTGCTGCCGTGAAAATTCCGGGTGCTTGGCCTACATTTCGGAAGGCGAGCCAAGTCCGCAATGCATCACCGAGCTGCCAGAGTTCAGGGAAGCCTGCCTCTCACGGACCGTGTTGAGGATGATGATGGTGCTTATGCACGAACTTCGCGGCACTGTTTGTCCGCGTAATCCGAGTAACGAGTAAGTATACTCTGGTTGTGATGTCAGTGATGCCACTACTATTTCATGGTCGTCTCCCACATATAAAATTACATCTACATATCATTCGAATGCATGTAAATTGGTTCCATATTGTGCATATTCTAGATAGAATTTTTTTCAAAGCAGAATGACATTTTTTACCTGAATCGACAGTGATAAGAAAGTTTTGTCATTTTAATACAGTTTGCATCTTTCATTTTCACAGGTGGTACAGGCTGGTGGCCTATCGTTGCTTCACTTGGTGGCTTCACGGGAGGCTCGGACACCGCGTTCGGAGAGTAATACCTGCCTGTGCGGTACTTGCCATTAGACAACATTTCCCCAGCGACAGTGGACAATACCGCGGATTTTCCCTGGATGTGCTGCAACCGGAACTTTACAATGTGTAATGTTTATTATTTATGTTCAATTGAAATTAAGATCTAAAATAAAACCCAACATATATTTTAACAATGGTTGTTTTGATTTTTTATATGAATCTAGTGTGTCTCCATTGAATAGTCTTCCTGTGCCTTGTCTTGTCACACCACATGTCTCCGGCCAGCATCCTCCCTCACGCTGGCCGCCCACCTTCAATCCACATAACCGTTGAACCCATATGCAGCAGACATACATATGTTATTTTGTGGGTTGGCATCAAGCCTCCCGGCCTTGCCTCCTCCCCCAAAAATACTTACCACACCACTTTGTTCAAGCGTTGGCAATAAAAGGCCGTTGGATTTTATTGATACAAAACATGGTTATAGGTAAATAATCAATATGGTTGATCACAATAAATCATCCTTTTGGGCACCGGGTACAGAGATGACCCCCTCTGGCCCGTGCCGCCTTGCCACCACAGGCCAGCCTGCTGCTGACTAACTGCCTAGGCATCCAGGGTCTCCAGGGTGAACTGCACCCATATATTCTCCTGGGAGGGTGAGGTATTTATAAACTCACCCCCCTGCCTTCCATGTACTAGATCCTGCAGCCTGCCTCTTACATGCAGTTAGATGGCCTCTCCTTGGTGAGGCCCTGCGGCAAACGAGTCTTGTCTGCACGACCACCGCCCTAATCCACCCCCCGCCCTATCAAAGGCAGTTCGCACCGGGGTACTTGTGCTGCCAAGTGGAGCTGTCAGGGAGCGATAAAGGCCAAGAGGTGCCAAAAACCATGTACACTTCAAAGTGGTCTATAGAGCATGGGTTGTTGTTCCCATGTCTACCTCCAGACCCCGTGTCTCCTGCCAAGCATCCCCCCTCACGCTGGACGGCCCCCTGCAAACCGCATAATGCCACGACATATACACGTCATTCATTCACAAACACACCCCTGTTTCGAATTTTTTATAACCCACTTCATATTTCTAATGAGAACTTCTTTGCGCTTTGCTAGTCAACCCGTGAAGGTGCTGGTTATCTGCTCTTCGTCTCTGTGAACTTCCGTGACCACTTCGAGGAAACTCGTCAGTTTGCAACCTGTGAACTGCTCCCTGTTCTACGACAAGAAACTACTCTGATCCCTGCATCTAACTGTTTGTTCGTCAAGGTAAGGCCATGTACCATAATCATTTTGCGTCCAATTTCTTTTCGTTCAAGACAGTACATGCAAGGAACTAGTCACATGTTCTGAGTTTAGTCAAATTATTTTTCTATTTTTTTAAAGTTATTCAAATACTTATCCGCATGTGAATAACGTGTATAGTTCCAAGAACCAAAACGAACCTTGCATTGAACCTTTTATGTGTCATTTAATTTTTTAACACATTGGTATTCATAGAGAATTGTTGATCTTTACTTTTCAGAACTTTCCACAATGCCTGCCTGTTCCATTGGCGGTTGCCCTTCGAAGACCCATAATAAATCTGAAGATACTATAATGCATGTTTTCCCTAAGACAATAGATCAGATAAGAGAATGGGTCCGATATTGCGGATATCCACCGTCTGAGCTTGAAAGTAGAGTCCTAGAAGTCTTTGCGGACAAGAGGGGTGATCGATACCGCATCTGCAGCAGGCACTTTAGCTCAGACATGTACTCCACATCATTGCTAATAAAGAAGAACACACCGCGAGCGAGGCGAAAATTGCTCTCAACCGCTATTCCCACTCTATTCGTCCACATCCCTCCACTGGTGAGTCAAGTTTATGTATTTATCTCTCGGCCTTGCGGTAGTGTGTAGCATTAGCTAACAATAATTTCCCCATTTATGTATCCACTCAATATGAAGGCGGAAGATTCTCCATCCGTGTCGTTATTGCAGTCATCAGCCACTTCAAGCGCCTATCGGGTAATCTTACTTGGCTATTCTGCCACTGACTTGTTTTAGGCATGTAAATCAATAGTTTTAATTTATCGTGTAATTATTTTACCTAATGGTACACCCTTGTACTCGTCCTCTAGTCTTTGTTTTCAGTTATAATTATTGTTATCCAAAATAATGCAAGTACTGTCTTTCAGGGAGATGCTGAGGAGTCCAACGCATTGATGACAACCGTTGATGTCACTCAGATGCTCGAGGTACGTTTCCGGACAGTTCCATCGATGGAGATCATCAGATCTTGCATTCTTGTAGCGTGATTGTTACACACAATGTTTCTTTCGTTTTTAGCCATTGATATGTCCTTCTGTCGTCGCCCTCCTATGTGTCTTCTTTTTTCAATATTGTGTTCATTACTAATGAAAGTCCTATGTTTCAGGGAGTCGATGGAGCATTAGTCCAAGAAGAAGGAGGAGCATGCAGTTACGGGTCGGCGCAACAGCTTGCAGAAGTGGGCACCGCAGTTACATCGTCCCTTGATGTTCTTATGCATTTCGAGGTATGGATACTGACAGTTCGATCAAGCGAGATCATATGACGTGATTACATCCGCTATACTTCCTTCTTTATTAACGCAAGTACTATGTTTCAGGGAGATGACGGAGCTTCTTCTACAAGAACATCACCCCTAGTAGTTGATGCAGATTTCTGGGTGGTGACACTTCCAACGATCGAGCAAATCGAATCATATTTAGATATCCATTATTTATTTTAGACAACTGATCATTTGTGCAGGTCTATTTAGATGAGCCGTTGACGCCTGCACAAAGTGTATGTTCTTTTTAACAAAATAGAAAACCATACTAATGCAATTACTGTGTTTCAGGGAGTTACTGAAGCATCATCTTCAATAATATCATCAATGGAAGTCTATGAGGAGCCCGAGGTATGGATCTTGACAGTTCCATCTAACTAGATCAACAATGCGTGAATAATTGTCATTTGAATGTTCTACACAAAGCGTTCATTTGTGTTTTGCTATTGAGATGTACGTGGGTATTGGTCCCCAAGTACATTTTGTGTTTTCAATATTATTATACATACTAATGAAAGTTCTATGTTTCAGGGAGTCGATGGAGCGTCAGTGCGTGATGGATGTGCTTATCATGAAAATATAGTCGTTGCAGCGCAAGAGGAAGTGGAGACATGCACACACGAGTCGGAGCAACAGCGTCCCGATGTTGAAGTTCGAGGCAAGAAAGTTTCAAAGAAAAGAAAGCAAAAGAAGGTTAGTGTCCTGGTCACTATATTATGTTGTTTTTAACTGTTAATAGTTCAATACTGTAAGTTGTGTTTAAACTGAACATCCCTTTTCCAATCTGTCCTCTAGTTGCGAGTGGGTGTACGAACTAGATCTACACAGACAGTGAAGCGAACGAGAGATGTTGCTTGTCAAACCTTTTGGCAGGGACTTGAGACTGGAGATGCATCGTGCCAATGGGAAGAATATGAAGTGATTGACAACGGAGCTATACCACATCCAGCCATCGATAGTGAATGTCCTCCTGGTAGTTCGGATGCAGTCGGAGATCAATTCACAGAATCCACACCCGCAAAAACTAAGACCGCGAGAAAGTTGAAGAAATTGTTTTATTCACCCATCGCCGGAGAAGGAACAGATGTTGCAATGGAAGAGAATGAAGTGGACGACAATGAAACACCATCAATATCACTGAACATAGCGGAAGACGATATCAGAGATTCTACCTTTCATGTGAGTGACATGTCCTCAACGTTACAGGCCGAACCAGCTGGGATGCAGAGTGACAGTATAAGGAAAGAGGCCAAATTCATTGTATTCGATAGCTGTTTGATTGATATTATTATTCGGATGAAATGTGGGCATTCGGTTGGTGGGGAAGTATGTGGGGAGCCATTGATTAATGTGACTCGTGCAATTCGAGGCACTAACCTTAAAATACATGCCACCTGTACAAAATATCATCCTTTCTCATGGTCTGCACAACCCATGCTGGGGCAACTGCCAGCAGGCAATCTACTTTGTGCAGCGGCTGCACTTTTTAGTGGTTCAAGTTTTAAAAAGTTAGAGTCTTTCTTTCAGTTTGTGGGAATCCATTTCATTGCGAAAACTCAGTTCTACAAATACCAAACCGATTATCTATTTCCAGCCATTAGCGAAGCTTGGAGAATGGAAAAAATGTCTATTGATAGTACATTCGCGGGCAAACGGTTCAGGCTAGCCGGTGATGGACAGTGCGACAGCCCAGGATTTTCAGCCAAGTACTGCACCTACCACTTTCAGGACATGGAAAGTAAGAAAATTGTGAGTTCGGTGGTCGTGCAGGTGTCACAAAGCACATCCTCAGTGGCCATGGAGAAAGTTGGCTTTGTAGCATCATTGCAAGAACTACAATCGCGGGGAATGGTGATCGACCTGATAGCCACGGACAGACACGTTTCAATTGCCAAGACAATGAGAGAAGAGTACAAAAATATAAATCACCAATTTGACGTTTGGCATCTTGCAAAAACAATCAATAAAAAAATGTCGGCAACGGTAAAAAAAAAGATATGCAAGGTATTTCACAGTGGTCCAAGTCAATCAGCAACCATCTTTGGTGGAGCTCAAAAACATGTGGAGGGTCGTTGGAAATTCTACTGGAAAAATGGCGGCCAGTAATGCTACACTGTAGCAACGTTCACCGCTGGACCACAAACCAACATTTCCACAATTGTGAACATGGCCATTTGTCCACAGAGGAGGCACGGAAGAAGAAGTGGTTGATTCCTTCATCACCCACTCACAAAGCCATTGAAAAGATTGTATTTGATAAAACTATAACAAGAGATTTGAGGGGACTCACGGAATTCTGCCACACAAGAGATTTGGAGGTGTTCCACAATATGTGCCTAAAGTACAGGCCAAAACGATTGCATTTTGGCATGGAGGGCATGATAAATCGGACTCTTCTAGCGGTCTTGGCACATAACCATAATGTTGGCCGTCAACAAAGTAGGACGACCGGAACTTTAGGGACGCTTCGCTACAATAAGGCCTTCACTAAAAGAAGTAAACAATGGGTGATCAAACCAGTGTTTGAGGATATGCAATATGAGTTTATTGAGAGACTTATTGTTGATGTCCTAGATAGGCACATACATGGAGTTGTGAACGAACCTGTGCAGGGGACAACTGCATTGCCACCCAACATTGCCTCTGTTCCATGTCCACCTAAAGCAGAGCTCATTGAGAAATACACATCACGGTTTAAATGATTGTAATTTGATTGTCTGTTCTCTCGAGTCTCCTCATGTTGCAGGCCCATTGAATATGTGTATCTATGTAATGTGTAAATAAAAGTGATTGCTCAGTGTACATGCAATGTGTCTCTCCACCCTTGCCCCTCCCTTCACCGTGCAGTAGTGCGAACCACCCGGGTGTCACCTGTGACTTTGCTCTCGAGTCTCCTCATGTCGCAGGCCCATTGAATATGTGTAGCTATGTATTGTGTAAATAAAAGTGATTGCTCAGTGTACATGCAATGTGTCTATCCAACCTTGTTCATTTGCGCATTAAATTAAACCAAACAGTAATATAAATCATTTTTCAAAAAATATAGAATGTCTCCGTATTTATGGTTCTCTGGGGCTGCAAAGCACTCAGACAAAATGCAAAGATGGAGTGTAAATTTCAAGTCCTGTGAGATGGCCTTACACTGAATGTAGCTAACTAGGAATGTGTGCTCGTTCAAAGTGAAGGTCAGCTGCTTTGATTTTTTGCTCGGGTGCCGGAATGGCCCACGACTCAGTATAAGGTTCTATTGTTATTTGACCTTGACAGGCCGGGACCATCCCGAAAGACTTCTTTTTGGGGGTGTGGTGCAATAACGTAAGAAACGATAATGAATAAAATTTCAGAAACGATAGCCATTTAATGTTCGTTCATTAGAAGAAATAACGTCGGCATAGAAGGAGTGGTATTTCGGGGCTGCCCTACGCACAGACACAATGGAAAATGCAAATATAATGTAAGTAACTCTTTAGATGAGTTTATACCGCAATTTTATTACTATACAGTAGCTTTAAAGACGGGTTAAGTTGTACTTGTTCGTTCTATGTGGCATATTGTTTTGTACCGCGCACTATCTTGAGGAGAACCATCTCCTTTTACGGAAGCATCTCAAAACCTTCCTTTTTGCTTCTGCTTTCTCTCTCCCTCTCCCCTGCTACAACTGGTCCACTGTCTGCGACCTCGGTCCTGGGCCCTTCCACTCTCCACCTGCACTGCCTCCCTGTCAACCCCTGCACTGGGGGACTGTCTCAGTATCCTACAGCCCCCCCTTCCCAGCACTTGTTCTGCACTTACCTTGCACTCGCCACCAGCTGGCCCTATGTATTTATTATTTTATGCTACTTACCTTGTACTCCACTTCCCCCCTCCCCTTCCCCTTGCACTTTTACCTCCCCCCTACCCCTGCACTTGCGCGATCTGAATGACACCTGGCCTAGTAGGATCGTTGTCTGTCTTCTCCTTGTTACCCATAACACCCCCCCTCCCTTCCTCGCCACGCCTTGAAACACTTGTGTATGGGCGCGTTGCAAATGCCATATTATATCATATCAGTGACGAAGTGGTCCACTGGCGCTCAGGCGGCTCTGAAAAAGGCGGAGGAGAGGGGGTGGGTTACTGGAAATGACGTATAATACCCAGTTGCACTGTCCTAGCTATGAAATAATTTCCCGACCTAATATATAAAATGAATAATTTTAATAAAGATCTGATGGTGAGACTAATTTCATTTTTTATGTTTTTAAAACAGGTACATCCTTCATTATTGTATGTGTCACGAGTACCAGACACCGGCGGATGGCTTTTTCAACCGCCAGCTGCTTCTCCGCGTGAACAACGTTACCACCCTGACCATTTTATGGGACGATCGCCAAGTACAAGTATGCCCTTACGCGGTACTAACGGCTAGATGCAACATACAGACCGTTGTGGTGGCCTAGTGCCTCGTTGTTGGAACAGCCATGCGATTATCAGTGCGACCGAAGAGCTTATTTTATCGTAAACCAACACCCTGTGTACTGCACACGAACATCGCTTGCCTCAAGACGAACTATTTTGGATCGAGAGCAAAGAAAAATGCAAATCGCTGAATATTCTCTAAACATTTGGGGGCCAATTCATAGAATTCGGCGCACAAGTGGCGCACGCGGCTGGCGCACAGTGTGCGCGTGCGGTAGTCTGCGCCAGCCGCGTGCGCCGAAACACATTTCCGCGCACAGCGTATTCATGGATTCCAGCCACCAAAACCAGCCGTGGCGCACAGTGGCGCAGCGACCTTGCAGCAGCGCCAGTTACGCCCCCAAGAACGCCTTCCGCGCAGGGAAAAGCCATCAAAATCCCCAATCCAGCGCAAAGGGCTGCGCTAACCCTGTACCAGCACGGCAAGCGGGCTACGTGTATTCCAGGGGTTCGCGGGAAGTTTCACACGCGATTTCAGCAGGGTACGTGTATTTCAGGGGTGCGCGGGAAGTTCCACACGCGAATAGCCTGGGCGCGTGTATTTCAGGGGTTCGCGGGAAGTTTCACACGCGATTTCAGCAGGGTACGTGTATTTCAGGGGTGCGCGGGAAGTTCCACACGCGAATAGCCTGGGCGCGTGTATTTCAGGGGTTCGCAGGAAGTTTCGCACGCGATTTCAGCAGGGTACGTGTATTTCAGGGGTGCGCGGGAAGTTCCACACGCGAATAGCCTGGGCGCGTGTATTTCAGGGGTGCGCGGGAAGTTCCACACGCGAATAGCCTGGGCGCGTGTATTTCAGGGGTGCGCGGGAAGTTCCACACGCGAATAGCCTGCGCGCGTGTATTGCAGGGGTGCGCGGCAAGTTCCACACGCGAATAGCCTGGGCGCGTGTATTTCAGGGGTTCGCAGGAAGTTTCACACGCGATTTCAGCAGGGTACGTGTATTTCAGGGGTGCGCGGGAAGTTCCACACGCGAATAGCCTGGGCGCGTGTATTTCAGGGGTGCGCGGGAAGTTCCACACGCGAATAGCCTGGGCGCGTGTATTTCAGGGGTGCGCGGGTAGTTCCACACGCGATTGGCCTGGGTACGTGTGTTTCGGGGTGCGCGGGTAGTTCCACACGCGATTGGCCGGGGTACGTGTGTTCCGGGGTCCCGTGAACTTTCACACGCGATTGGTTGGGATCCACGTGTGTACTGTCATCACGTGCAATGAGGGATACTCCCTCGCACGTCACGTCACAGACGCGCTCACGCGCTGAGGGCCTTTGGTCCAATGAAAATGCGTATGCGTGCAGACGCGCTTACGCGCTAAGGGCCTTTCCTCGAATTACACGCTGACGTGCAGAATTTTCACGTTCCAAATCACTCCGTATCAAGCTGGCCACGCGTAAGCACACGGAAGACCACGCTCCTGCCCAGAAGGCCGAACTACTGCCCCCCAGAGCCCCGAGCACGCTCCCACCTGCCATCTGCTGCTGCCTGACTGCCTGCTGCCCACATGCCCTGCCATTTGCTGCCTGCACATCAGCCAGGGGTGCTGTTGGTGTGACCACCCCTGCTGGAACCAAAGACTCCCGACTGGGATTCCATCGCTCCACAGCCCAGCCCCAGGACCCAGTTGCCCACCCACTCCTGCCTCTGGGGTTGTCATGTCGGGGCAAACTCCATCTGTGACCACTGACAACCCCCGGCCAGAGAGGCAGAGGGGCACCAGCTTCAGTGCCACCGAAGTTGGTGTCCTGGTGGAGCAAGTCCTGGGGCAGTATGATGCCCTCTTCGGAAGTTGCCGCGCCGACAAGGAAGGACGGACTCGGATCTGGACTGACATCGTGACTGCCATCAACGCGGAGGGGGTGGCAGTCCGCGACTTCCAACATGTCAAGAAGCGCTGGGAGGACTTCAGGTCCAGGACCCTGACCAAGGCCCGGCGCCTCTTGAAGGCAGCGGATGCCAAGGGGCGCCGGGGCCACTTGTCGGAAGAACAGATGAGGGTCGTGGAACACATATCCCCAGCGCTCCACGTCCAGGTCCTTGAGAGGCAGACCCGTCTGGAGTCGAGCGGTGAGTGTACATGCATCCTGATTGTGAGCAGTGCGTGTGGTGATTGTTCAGTAGTGTGCAGGTTGCACATCTGTTTGTATGGGGTCGAGTATGGGTGCGGGTGTACAGGGCCGTGGGGCTGACACATGCGAGGGCTGTAATGTGTGAGACATGGATGGTGCCTGTGTGTGGGCTTGCATGCCAAATGCAGTTGTGTGGGCACACAAGTTTGTATGAATGTGTATGTGAGTAGACATGTCCGTGATGTCACGCATGTATGTTGTTTTCAGCTGATTGTATCAGCGCTGTGTACATGTGCATGTGTGTGTATTCGACAAGGGTGCAACAGTGATGCAACATGGATGCATGTGACAGCGGTATGTGGAAGCCTGATGGGCAGATGTGACATGGATGCCCGTCTGAACACTGCGACACTTAGCAGAGGTGTACACATGCATGCAAGTGTGGTGGTGTGTGTACATGTGTGGTGCACTTCCTGTGTTGCATGTGATGTCTGGCTCACCTTTGGCTGCTGATGCTGTTGTATGTGTATGGATGGTGTTGGCAGTTGCAACATGGCTGTGGTATGGCTCGTGTGTGCAAGTTGTAATGACATGTGTGTTGGGGATTGTGATGACATGTCAGAGGTTTGCCAATGCCACTCATGTACAACTGTCATGTGTGTATGTGTACATTGTACAGTGCCCTGATGCCTGTGTTTTGTTTCTCCCTGTCTGCAGCGTCAACTGATGAAGAGGGCGGAGAAGG
Organism: Ambystoma mexicanum; assembly: GCF_040938575.1. Taxonomy (NCBI): domain Eukaryota; kingdom Metazoa; phylum Chordata; class Amphibia; order Caudata; family Ambystomatidae; genus Ambystoma; species Ambystoma mexicanum. Next base: position 667,170,782 of record NC_090936.1, read on the forward strand.
TGCTGTGGAGCACAGCGGCGGGGATCCCACCGCCAGCCGGAGACGCAAGGCCCGGCTCCCCTCCCAGGTTGTCATCTCGTCGGGGAGTGAGGAGTCCGGTGCCGCGTCCCAGGCCGCAGCTGCCGGGGGGAGGTCCAAGAGGCGGAGGTTGCAGTTGGACTCCTCGGCAGCAGAAGGGGCAGCTGGGACCCCACAGGGCCCAACGGGGGAAGATGGCACAGAGTCATCCAGGTTGGTGGGGGGTTTGGTGGAGGAGGAGGCCGTGCAAGCACCGGAGACGGGGTCTGGGGGTGGGGATCCCACTGGTGCTAGTGGTGCAGTGCAGGACCAGGGACAGGAGGCAGCACAGGCCGCCGCGGAGGTGCCTGTGTGCAATCCTGTCCCTGATCCTGTCCCTGCATCATCTTGCACCAGCAGGGATGCCCATGTCCAGACCAGTTTTCAGGCAGGGGATGAGCTGACGTCAACTGGCCTTCCTCTGCCTGCGGACGTGGCTATCCAGGCCCGGGTTGAGCCTGTCCTGGCTGGAGTGGCGTTGCGTCAACGGGCCATGCGAGGTGACCTGCAGTCTTTTCATGAAGAGACTGCAGGTCATCTCGAATGGCTCGTTGACCACGTCAGCCTGCTGGGACAGGTCACCCAGGCCGGATTCCTCCGTCTGATGGGGCTTGCCACGACCCCCTCCTCAGCTGGACCCCCTACGCGCCAGTCATCCTCTGTGCCATCTTCCCACCCATCAGTCACCTGGGTGCCCTGTGGAGCTGCCTCTGACGGTGCGGCCAGGCTGGTGGAGGAGGCATCCCTGCCACAGTCGGGAGTCGGACGTCCAGCAGGGGTGGCCACGTCAACGACTGCACCCCAGCCGGCGGAGGATGTGCAGGCAGCAGGAGGCAGTGCAGGGGCAGAGGCACAGCAGCAGCAGCACCATGGTGGGAGCCATGAAGGCTCGGGGCCTTCGACATCGGAGGGGCAGGCATCGGCCGGAGGGCAGGAGGACCCAGGACAAAAAGTGTCTTCCGTGTGGCAGCGGTTGGGCCACGCCATAGATGCGGAGCGGCAGCGGGCGGAAGAGGCACGGCTCTCAATGGTCAGGGCGGAGAACTCCATGCAGAGGGCCCTGAGGCGGGTCGAGTGCCTCGAGGCAATCCGCAGGGCTTTGGAGGTGGACACGTCGACGGCCCTGCGGACCCTCGGGGCCATGGAGGAGGACCGCCTCCGGGACATTGAGGAGGAGTTCGATGATGCCCTGGCCCGGCACATCCAGAAGTGAGCCGTGGAACTAGCCCGCTGCCCTTGTACATAGTTATGTAGGTAGTGTTAAGTTTCATTTTTGTTTTTATTTCATTTGGACCTTTTGGACATTGGCCACATTTTTGTATATAGTTTTTTTTTATTAGTTAGTGTAGTTAGTTAGGTTTCCTTTATTTTGTTGGGATGATGGACCCTGGCTTCTTGCATTGTACATAGTTGTGGACTTGTACATACTTTCTTTTTTGACATTATCCATGGATCAATGGCTTATAATTTTTTTTTCACATTGGATTTTGTTTGGTGGACATTGACTTTGTACTACATTACTTTGGATTTCTATATTCTTTAATTTTTTTCTTTTTTTGAACGGACATGCTTCTTTTCATTTTTTTCCATTCACATTTCTGTTTCTTCATTTTTGTTTCTATTCATCTTTCCTTTAATACATTATTTATTTGTTGCACTTCAATGTGTGGTGTCTCATTGTTTTCATGCATTTCATGTTATGTGTTTAGAGAATCACTGACACCCATTGGGTGTATGTGAGGGACATGTGTTTGTTTTGGAACTTGCAATTGGTGTTCTATGATGTAATTGCAGAATATGAGTGGGTGGATGCAATACTCGGGTGGGTGTTTTGCATTTGGGGGCTGACCATAGAGACCAGGGATCTGGACTGTGATGACATGTTGGGTGGGGAACATGAGTTGGACATGGGTGGGGGCCTGCTGGAGGCTGCCCCTGGTGGCTGGGGGTTGGGGGTGGTGGGAGACATGGGTGGGGGCCTGGTGGAGGGTTCCCCTGGATGCTGGGGGGTGGGGGTGCAGGGGGACATGTGTGGGGGCCTGGTGGAGGGTGCCCCTGCACTGCTGGGGGGTGGGGGTGGTGGGAGACATGTGTGGGGGTCTGGTGGAGGGTGCCCCTGGATGCTGGGGGGTGAGGGTGCAGGGGGACATGTGTGGGGGCCTGGTGGAGGGTGCCCCTGCACTGCTGGGGGGTGGGGGTGGTGGGAGACATGTGTGGGGGCCTGGTGGAGGGTGCCCTGCACTGCTGGTGGGTGGGGGTGATGGGTGACATGAGTGGGGGTCTGGTGGAGGGTGCCCCTGGATGCTGGGGGGTGAGGGTGCAGGGGGACATGTGTGGGGGCCTGGTGGAGGGTGCCCCTGCACTGCTGGGGGGTGGGGGTGGTGGGAGACATGTGTGGGGGCCTGGTGGAGGGTGCCCCTGGATGCTGGGGGGTGGGGGTGGTGGGAGACATGAGTGGGGGCCTGGTGGAGGGTGCCCCTGGATGCTAGGGGGTGGGGGTGCAGGGGGACATGAGTGGGGGCCTGTTTGAGGCTGCCCCTGCACTGGTGGGGGGTGGGGGTGGGGGGAGACATGGGTGGGGGCCTGCTGGAGGCTGCCCCTGGTGGCTGGGGGTGCAGGGGGACATGCGTTGGTGGGCAGTAGTGCTAGTTGATATGTGGGTTGGCTGGTGGGCATGGCCATGGTGGATGGGGTGCCTGCAGGACATGTGCTGGGTAGGCCCCTGTGGTGTGAGCCACCTGCAGGGGCCGTGGAGGGTGTAGAGGGTACACCTGGGAGGACCCACACGTGCAATTCACGTGTGCTACTCCCCGCGCACCCCCGGAATCCACGTACCCCGCTCAATCGCGTGTGGAACTTCCCGCGCACCCCCGAAATACACGTACCCCGCTCAATCGCGTGTGGAACTTCCCGCGCACCCCCGAAATACACGTACCCCGCTCAATCGCGTGTGGAACTTCCCGCGCACCCCCGAAATACACGTACCCCGCTCAATCGCGTGTGGAACTTCCCGCGCACCCCTGAAATCCACGTACCCGGCCAACTCGCGTGTGGAACTTCCCGCGCACCCCCGAAATACACGTACCCCGCTCAATCGCGTGTGGAACTTCCCGCGCACCCCTGAAATCCACGTACCCGGCCAACTCGCGTGTGGAACTTCCCGCGCACCCCTGAAATCCACGTACCCGGCCAAATCGCGTGTGGAACTTCCCGCGCACCCCTGGAATCCACGTACCCGGCCAACTCGCGTGTGGAACTTCCCGCGCACCCCTGAAATCCACGTACCCGGCCAAATCGCGTGTGGAACTTCCCGCGCACCCCTGGAATCCACGTACCCGGCCAAGTCGCGTGTGGAACTTCCCGCGCACCCCCGAAATCCACGTACCCGGCCAAATCGCGTGTGGAACTTCCCGCGCACCCCTGGAATCCACGTACCCGGCCAAATCGCGTGTGGAACTTCCCGCGCACCCCTGGAATCCACGTACCCCGCTCAATCGCGTGTGGAACTTCCCGCGCACCCCCGAAATACACGTACCCCGCTCAATCGCGTGTGGAACTTCCCGCGCACCCCCGAAATACACGTACCCCGCTCAATCGCGTGTGGAACTTCCCGCGCACCCCCGAAATACACGTACCCCGCTCAATCGCGTGTGGAACTTCCCGCGCACCCCTGAAATCCACGTACCCGGCCAACTCGCGTGTGGAACTTCCCGCGCACCCCCGAAATACACGTACCCCGCTCAATCACGTGTGGAACTTCCCGCGCACCCCTGAAATCCACGTACCCGGCCAACTCGCGTGTGGAACTTCCCGCGCACCCCTGAAATCCACGTACCCGGCCAAATCACGTGTGGAACTTCCCGCGCACCCCTGGAATCCACGTACCCGGCCAAGTCGCGTGTGGAACTTCCCGCGCACCCCCGAAATCCACGTACCCGGCCAAATCGCGTGTGGAACTTCCCGCGCACCCCTGGAATCCACGTACCCGGCCAAATCGCGTGTGGAACTTCCCGCGCACCCCTGGAATCCACGTACCCGGCCAAATCGCGTGTGGAACTTCCCGCGCACCCCCGAAATACACGTACCCGCCCAAATCGCGTGTGGAACTTCCCGCGCACCCCTGGAATCCACGTACCCGGCCAAGTCGCGTGTGGAACTTCCCGCGCACCCCCGAAATCCACATACCCGGCCAAATCGCGTGTGGAACTTCCCGCGCACCCCTGGAATCCACGTACCCGGCCAAATCGCGTGTGGAACTTCCCGCGCACCCCTGGAATCCACATACCCGGCCAAATCGCGTGTGGAACTTCCCGCGCACCCCTGAAATACACGTACCCGCCCAAATCGCGTGTGGAACTTCCCGCGCACCCCTGGAATCCACGTACCCGGCCAAATCGCGTGTGGAACTTCCCGCGCACCCCCGTAATACACGTACCCCGCTCATTCGCGTGTGTAACTTCCCGCGCACCCCCGGAATACACGTACCCCGCTCAATCGCGTGTGTCACTTCCCGCACACACCCGGAATACACGTACCCCGCTCAATCGCGTATTTTACTTCCCGCGGCGCCACTTTTTTGATGCGCTGGGACTCTACCGCCTGCCTTCGTGTGGCGGACGTGTTTCAGCTTGTGCGCGGCTTTGGCTGTGCGTGGGTTTGCCCTATTCCATTCCATGAATACGTGTGGTTCGTGTGCGTGTGGGCGTTACCTCTGCTTCCGTGCAGTGCATCCCCAGTTACGCCCTTATTTTCGCGTGTTGTTCCCCATTCCGCGCGTTACGCCCCATGTCCCGCCCACTTTCTGCTGTGTGCGCTGAGGTTGTGCGCTTTCACTGTGCGCGTCGCGCACCGTCGCGCACGCCTTTCGCGATGTTGCAGTGACTTGTGCGCCATGCACGGGTTTGGCGCACATCCCGCGGTGGACACGCGCAGGGACTTCCATGAATCGCACGCGTGCGCGTGCGCCTGTTTTTTTCCGCTTGCGCATGCTTGCGCATGCTTGCGCCTAGATTTTCGGCGCACGTTGGTTCCATGAATCGGCCCCTTGATGTCCAATAAATGTACTTTGCCAAATGTACAATCTTGCCGTTTGCTTTTAAACCACAGTTTCATATTCCGAATTGTGGCGCTGTATTGTGAGATGATCTAAGACCCTGTGTACAGCAAAGGAACATCGCGTGCCTCAAAATGAACTTTTTGGAACGTGAGCAAATAAAAATGAAAATCGCTGAATATTCTCAAAACATTTGATGTCAAATAAATGTACTTTACCAAATTTACAATCTTGCGGTTTGATTTAAAAGTACAGTTTCATATTCCCAATTGTGGCGCGCTGTGTTGTGAGCTGATCTGTGTTGATTTCCGGGTTCTGTGTGGAGTCGCGTAGAAGACGCCTGGGCGCGTTTGCCTACGCAGCACAGTCACGTCACGGATAGAGGCGGGGAATATGAATGTTTTGATAAAGTCTGTTTCAGGGGCGGGGGATTTGATTTAGTGCCGCAAAAGCAGGTGAGCCAGGTCGATGGGGGGAAATGATAGGATTATCAGAAAATGGCGGCTGATTTCGAGTGCGTTAATGGACGAAAAGTCGGGTAAGGTCCATAGGAAAGTTTTCTACGATCTACCGAGTTATGCTTAAAAACACATGGCCGAACCGTAGGGACAATAAAAAAAAAGTCCCGGAACTATCCTTTAAAATCGAAACATACCTTTAGCATAGGGTGAAGGTGTGCCTGTTGTTTCTGTAAATAAAATGATCATGTTGAATTCAAATAAATAAATCTATATATCATCAATTGAAACTGCCCTAATTTTACTCCATATTTGATGAATGTATTAGTGTTGAATAACATGATTTTTCAGATGGAGGGTCAATGGGTGAATTATAAAGGTTTAGGTTTTGATCAAACATTTCTTCCGTCATTTCTCTAATATTTTACAATTTATTTTAAAATTGAACCATACCTTTAGCATAGGGTGAAGGTGTGCCTGTTGTTTCTGTAAATAAAATGATCATGTTGAATTCATATAAATAAATCGACATATCATAACATGACACTGCCCTAGTTTTACTCCCAATTTGATGAATATTATAGTTTTGAATAAAATGATTTTTCAGATGGAGGGGCAATGGGTGAATTATAAAGGTTTTGATCAAACCTTTCTTCCGTCCTTTCTCTAACATTTTACAATTTATTTTAAAATTGAACCATACCTTTAGCATAGGGTGAAGGTGTGCCTGTTGGTTCTGTAAATAAAATGATCATGTTGAATTAAAATAAATAAATATATATATCATAAAATGAAACTGCCCTAATTTTACTCCCAATTTGATGAATATATTAGTGTTGAATGAAATGATTTTTCAGATGGAGAGGCAATGGGTAAATTATAAAGGTTTTTTTCAAACGTTTCTTCCGTCCTTTCTCTAACATTTTACAATTTATTTTAAAATTGAACCATACCTTTAGCATAGGGTGAAGGTGTGCCTGATGTTTCTGTAAATAAAATGATCATGTTGAATTCAAATGAATAGATCTATATATCATAAAATGAAACTGCCCTCATTTTACTCCCAATTTGATGAATATATTAGTGTTGAATAAAATTATTTTTCAGATGGAGGGGCAATGGGTGAATTATAAAGGTTTTGATCAAACCATTCTTCCTTCCTTTCTCTAACATTTTACAATTTATTTTAAAAATTGAACCATACCTATAGCATAGGGTGAAGGTGTGCCTGTTGTTTCTGTAAATAAAATGATCATTTTGAGTTCAAATAAATAAATCTATGTATCATAAAATGAAACTGCCCTAATTTTACTCCCAATTTGATGAATATATTAGGGTTGAATAAAATGATTTTTCAGATGGAGGGGCAATGGGTGAATAATAAACGTTTTGATCAAACCTTTCTTCCGTCCTTTCTCTAACATTTTACAATTTATTTTAAAATTGTATGATACTTTTAGCATAGGGTCGAAGTGAGCCTGTTGGTTCTAATAACAAAATGATCATGTTAAGTTCAAATATATAATTTGCATATCATAAGATGATACTGTCCTAATTTTACTCTCAATTTGATGAATATATTAGTGTTGAATAAAATGATTGTTCGGATGGAGGGTCAATGCTTGAATTATACGCATGTACACCTAAATCTCCCTCTAGGACAGCTTTCATATCTACGGACTAACATGTATCATGTTCCTCACATTTGCTTACAGTTTTCTAATATTACCGCAGTACTGCAATATTTTCCATTGATTTACAAATACCAATTTTACCTGTACCAATTCAGACAAACAAGAGATCCTTCATGTAGGAGCCTATCTGAATTATGAGACCTGTTGTCACCATTGTTAATCATACTGAATAAATATACTATTGAGTCCATGCTTCAGATCTTGGTTAGTGCATTTTTCAAAGGTAGAATCTGACTTCCTTCAAGGAACAAAATTAATGACTTTGAAAACAAAAGTGGAATGAACACAATGGCATGATCCTCTTTTTTTAAAGTTTAATCAAACCTTCTTTTCTGTCCTTTCTATGAAAAGTTATAATTTATTTTACAATTGAACCATACCTGTAGTATATGCTGGATGTGTGCCTGTTGTTTCTGTAAATACAATGATCATGTTGAATTCAAATACATACATCTACATATCATAACATGAATCTGCCCTAGTTTTACTCCCAATTTGATGAATATATTAGTGTTGAATGAAATGATTTTTCAGATGGAGAGGCAATGGGTAAATTATAAAGGTTTTTTTCAAACGTTTCTTCCGTCCTTTCTCTAACATTTTACAATTTATTTTAAAAATTGAACCATACCTATAGCATAGGGTGAAGGTGTGCCTGTTGTTTCTGTAAATAAAATGATCATGTTGAGTTCAAATAAGTAAATCAACATCTCATAACATGAAACTGCCCTAGTTTTTCTTCAAATTTGATGCCTATATTGGTGTTGAATAAAATGATTTTTCAGATGGAGGGGCAATGGGTGAATTATAAAGCTTTTGATTAAACCTTTCTTCCATCCTTTCTCTAACATTTTACAATGTATTTTAAAATTGAACCATACCTTTAGCATAGGGTGAAGGTGTGCCTTTTGTTTCTGTAAATAAAATGATCATGTTGAATTCAAATAAATAAATCTATATATCATCAATTGAAACTGCCCTAATTTTACTCCATATTTGATGAATATATTAGTGTTGAATAAAATGATTTTTCAGATGGAGGGTCAATGGGTGAATTATAAAGGTTTAGGTTTTGATCAAACATTTCTTCCGTCATTTCTCTAATATTTTACAATTTATTTTAAAATTGAACCATACCTTTTGCATAGGGTGAAGGTGTGCCTGTTGTTTCTGTAAATAAAATGATCATGTTGAATTCAAATAAATAAATCTACATATCATAACATGAATCTGCCCTAGTTTTACTCCCAATTTGATGCATATATCTATGTTGAATAAAATGATTTTTCAGATGGAGGGGCAATGGGTGAATTATAAAGGTTTTGATCAAACCTTTCTTCCGTCCTTTCTCTAACATTTTACAATTTATTTTAACATCGAAACATACCTTTAGCATAGGGTGAAGGTGTGCCTGTTGTTTCTGTAAATAAAATGATCATGTTGAATTCAAATAAATAGATCTATATATCATAAAATGAAACTGCCCTAATTTTACTCCCAATTTGATAAATATATTAGTGTTGAATAAAATGATTTTTCAGATGGAGGGGCAATGGGTGAATTATAAAGGTTTTGATCAAACCGTTCTTCCATCCTTTCTCTAATATTTTACAATTTATTTTAAAATTGAACCATACCTTTAGCATAGGGTGAAGGTGTGCCTGTTGTTTCTGTAAATAAAATGATCATGTTGAATTCATATAAATAAATCTACATATCATAACATGAAACTGCCCTAGTTTTACTCCCAATTTGATGAATATATTAGTTTTGAATAAAATGATTTTTCAGATGGAGGGGCAATGGGTGAATTATAAAGGTTTTGATCAAACCTTTCTTCCGTCCTTTCTCTAACATTTTACAATTAATTTTAAAATTGAATCATACCTTTAGCATAGGGTGAAGGTGTGCCTGTTGTTTCTGTAAATAAAATGATCATGTTGAATTCAAATAAATAAATCTATATATCATAAAATGAAACTGCCCTAATTGTACTCCCAATTTGATGAATATATTGGTGTTGAATGAAATGATTTTTCAGATGGAGAGGCAATGGGTAAATTATAAAGGTTTTTTCAAACGTTTCTTGCGTCCTTTCGCTAACATTTTACAATTTATTTTAAAATTGAACCATACCTTTAGCATAGGGTGAAGGTGTGCCTGTTGTTTCTGTAAATAAAATGATCATGTTGAATTCAAATAAATAAATCTAAATATCATAACATGAATCTGCCCTAGTTTTACTCCCAATTTGATGAATATATTAGTGTTGAATAAAATGATTTTTCAGATGGAGGGTCAATGGGTGAATTATAAAGGTTTAGGTTTTGATCAAACATTTCTCCTGTCATTTCTCTAATATTTTACAATTTGTTTTAAAATTGAACCATACCTTTTGCATAGGGGGAAGGTGTGCCTGTTGTTTCTGTAAATAAAATGATCATGTTGAATTCAAATAAATAAATCTACATATCATAACATGAATCTGCCCTAGTTTTACTCCCAATTTGATGCATATATCTATGTTGAATAAAATGATTTTTCAGTTGGAGAGGCAATGGGTAAATTATAAAGGTTTTTTCAAACGTTTCTTGCGTCCTTTCGCTAACATTTTACAATTTATTTTAAAATTGAACCATACCTTTAGCATAGGGTGAAGGTGTGCCTGTTGTTTCTGTAAATAAAATGATCATGTTGAATTCAAATAAATAAATCTAAATATCATAACATGAATCTGCCCTAGTTTTACTCCCAATTTGATGAATATATTAGTGTTGAATAAAATGATTTTTCAGATGGAGGGTCAATGGGTGAATTATAAAGGTTTAGGTTTTGATCAAACATTTCTCCTGTCATTTCTCTAATATTTTACAATTTGTTTTAAAATTGAACCATACCTTTTGCATAGGGGGAAGGTGTGCCTGTTGTTTCTGTAAATAAAATGATCATGTTGAATTCAAATAAATAAATCTACATATCATAACATGAATCTGCCCTAGTTTTACTCCCAATTTGATGCATATATCTATGTTGAATAAAATGATTTTTCAGTTGGAGGGGCAATGGGTGAATTATAAAGGTATTGATCAAACCTTTCTTGCATCCTTTCTCTAACATTTTACAATATATTTTAACATCGAAACATACCTTTAGCATAGGGTGAAGGTGTGCCTGTTGTTTCTGTAAATAAAATGATAATGTTGAATTCAAATAAATAGATCTATATATCATAACATGAATCTGCCCTAATTTTACTCCCAATTTGATAAATATATTAGTGTTGAATAAAATGATTTTTCAGATGGAGGGGCAATGGGTGAATTATAAAGGTTTTGATCAAACCGTTCTTCCATCCTTTCTCTAATATTTTACAATTTATTTTAAAAATTGAACCATACCTTTAGCATAGGGTGAAGGTGTGCCTGTTGTTTCTGTAAATAAAATGATCATGTTGAATTCATATAAATAAATCTACATATCATAACATGAAACTGCCCTAGTTTTACTCCCAATTTGATGAATATATTAGTTTTGAATAAAATGATTTTTCAGATGGAGGGGCAATGGGTGAATTATAAAGGTTTTGATCAAACCTTTCTTCCGTCCTTTCTCTAACATTTTACAATTAATTTTAAAATTGAATCATACCTTTAGCATAGGGTGAAGGTGTGCCTGTTGTTTCTGTAAATAAAATGATCATGTTGAATTCAAATAAATAAATCTATATATCATAAAATGAAACTGCCCTAATTGTACTCCCAATTTGATGAATATATTGGTGTTGAATGAAATGATTTTTCAGATGGAGAGGCAATGGGTAAATTATAAAGGTTTTTTTCAAACGTTTCTTCCGTCCTTTCGCTAACATTTTACAATTTATTTTAAAATTGAACCATACCTTTAGCATAGGGTGAAGGTGTGCCTGTTGTTTCTGTAAATAAAATGATCATGTTGAATTCAAATAAATAAATCTAAATATCATAACATGAATCTGCCCTAGTTTTACTCCCAATTTGATGAATATATTAGTGTTGAATAAAATGATTTTTCAGATGGAGGGTCAATGGGTGAATTATAAAGGTTTAGGTTTTGATCAAACATTTCTCCTGTCATTTCTCTAATATTTTACAATTTGTTTTAAAATTGAACCATACCTTTTGCATAGGGGGAAGGTGTGCCTGTTGTTTCTGTAAATAAAATGATCATGTTGAATTCAAATAAATAAATCTACATATCATAACATGAATCTGCCCTAGTTTTACTCCCAATTTGATGCATATATCTATGTTGAATAAAATGATTTTTCAGTTGGAGGGGCAATGGGTGAATTATAAAGGTATTGATCAAACCTTTCTTGCATCCTTTCTCTAACATTTTACAATATATTTTAACATCGAAACATACCTTTAGCATAGGGTGAAGGTGTGCCTGTTGTTTCTGTAAATAAAATGATAATGTTGAATTCAAATAAATAGATCTATATATCATAAAATGAAACTGCTCTAATTTTACTCCCAATTTGATAAATATATTAGTGTTGAATAAAATGATTTTTCAGATGGAGGGGCAATGGGTGAATTATTAAGGTTTTGATCAAACCGTTCTTCCATCCTTTCTCTAACATTTTACAATTTATTTTAAAAATTGAACCATACCTATAGCATAGGGTGAAGGTGTGCCTGTTGTTTCTGTAAATAAAATGATCTGAATCTGCCCTAGTTTTACTCCCAATTTGATGAATATATTAGTGTTGAATAAAACGATTTTTCAGATGGAGGGTCAATGGGTGAATTATAAAGGTTTAGGTTTTGATCAAACCTTTCTTCCGTCCTTTCTCTAACATTTTACAATTTATTTTAACATCGAAACATACCTTTAGCATAGGGTGAAGGTGTGCCTGTTGTTTCTGTAAATAAAATGATCATGTTGAATTCAAATAAATAGATCTATATATCATAACATGAATCTGCCCTAATTGTACTCCCAATTTGATAAATATATTAGTGTTGAATAAAATGATTTTTCAGATGGAGGGGCAATGGGTGAATTATAAAGGTTTTGATCAAACCGTTCTTCCATCCTTTCTCTAATATTTTACAATTTATTTTAAAATTGAACCATACCTTTAGCATAGGGTGAAGGTGTGCCTGTTGTTTCTGTAAATAAAATGATCATGTTGAATTCAAATAAATAGATCTATATATCATAAAATGAAACTGCCCTAATTTTACTCCCAATTTGATAAATATATTAGTGTTGAATAAAAGGATTTTTCAGATGGAGGGGCAATGGGTGAATTATAAAGGTTTTGATCAAACCTTTCTTCCGTCCTTTCTCTAATATTTTACAATTTATTTTAAAATTGAACCATACCTTTAGCATAGGGTGAAGGTGTGCCTGTTGTTTCTGTAAATAAAATGATCATGTTGAATTCAAATAAATAAATCTATATATCATAAAATGAAACTGCCCTAATTGTACTCCCAATTTGATGAATATATTGGTGTTGAATGAAATGATTTTTCAGATGGAGAGGCAATGGGTAAATTATAAAGGTTTTTTTCAAACGTTTCTTCCGTCCTTTCGCTAACATTTTACAATTTATTTTAAAATTGAACCATACCTTTAGCATAGGGTGAAGGTGTGCCTGTTGTTTCTGTAAATAAAATGATCATGTTGAATTCAAATAAATAAATCTAAATATCATAACATGAATCTGCCCTAGTTTTACTCCCAATTTGATTAATATATTAGTGTTGAATAAAATGATTTTTCAGATGGAGGGTCAATGGGTGAATTATAAAGGTTTAGGTTTTGATCAAACATTTCTCCTGTCATTTCTCTAATATTTTACAATTTGTTTTAAAATTGAACCATACCTTTTGCATAGGGGGAAGGTGTGCCTGTTGATTCTGTAAATAAAATGATCATGTTGAATTCAAATAAATAAATCTACATATCATAACATGAATCTGCCCTAGTTTTACTCCCAATTTGATGCATATATCTATGTTGAATAAAATGATTTTTCAGTTGGAGGGGCAATGGGTGAATTATAAAGGTATTGATCAAACCTTTCTTGCATCCTTTCTCTAACATTTTACAATATATTTTAACATCGAAACATACCTTTAGCATAGGGTGAAGGTGTGCCTGTTGTTTCTGTAAATAAAATGATAATGTTGAATTCAAATAAATAGATCTATATATCATAAAATGAAACTGCCCTAATTTTACTCCCAATTTGATAAATATATTAGTGTTGAATAAAATGATTTTTCAGATGGAGGGGCAATGGGTGAATTATAAAGGTTTTGATCAAACCGTTCTTCCATCCTTTCTCTAATATTTTACAATTTATTTTAAAATTGAACCATACCTTTAGCATAGGGTGAAGGTGTGCCTGTTGTTTCTGTAAATAAAATGATCATGTTGAATTCATATAAATAAATCTACATATCATAACATGAAACTGCCCTAGTTTTACTCCCAATTTGATGAATATATTAGTGTTGAATAAAATGATTTTTCAGATGGAGGGGCAATGGGTGAATTATAAAGGTTTTGATCAAACCTTTCTTCCGTCCTTTCTCTAACATTTTACAATTAATTTTAAAATTGAATCATACCTTTAGCATAGGGTGAAGGTGTGCCTGTTGTTTCTGTAAATAAAATGATCATGTTGAATTCAAATAAATAAATCTATATATCATAAAATGAAACTGCCCTAATTGTACTCCCAATTTGATGAATATATTGGTGTTGAATGAAATGATTTTTCAGATGGAGAGGCAATGGGTAAATTATAAAGGTTTTTTTCAAACGTTTCTTCCGTCCTTTCGCTAACATTTTACAATTTATTTTAAAATTGAACCATACCTTTAGCATAGGGTGAAGGTGTGCCTGTTGTTTCTGTAAATAAAATGATCATGTTGAATTCAAATAAATAGATCTATATATCATAAAATGAAACTGCCCTAATTTTACTCCCAATTTGATAAATATATTAGTGTTGAATAAAAGGATTTTTCAGATGGAGGGGCAATGGGTGAATTATAAAGGTTTTGATCAAACCTTTCTTCCGTCCTTTCTCTAACATTTTACAATTTATTTTAACATCGAAACATACCTTTAGCATAGGGTGAAGGTGTGCCTGTTGTTTCTGTAAATAAAATGATCATGTTGAATTCAAATAAATAGATCTATATATCATAACATGAATCTGCCCTAATTGTACTCCCAATTTGATAAATATATTAGTGTTGAATAAAATGATTTTTCAGATGGAGGGGCAATGGGTGAATTATAAAGGTTTTGATCAAACCGTTCTTCCATCCTTTCTCTAATATTTTACAATTTATTTTAAAATTGAACCATACCTTTAGCATAGGGTGAAGGTGTGCCTGTTGTTTCTGTAAATAAAATGATCATGTTGAATTCAAATAAATAGATCTATATATCATAAAATGAAACTGCCCTAATTTTACTCCCAATTTGATAAATATATTAGTGTTGAATAAAAGGATTTTTCAGATGGAGGGGCAATGGGTGAATTATAAAGGTTTTGATCAAACCTTTCTTCCGTCCTTTCTCTAATATTTTACAATTTATTTTAAAATTGAACCATACCTTTAGCATAGGGTGAAGGTGTGCCTGTTGTTTCTGTAAATAAAATGATCATGTTGAATTCAAATAAATAAATCTATATATCATAAAATGAAACTGCCCTAATTGTACTCCCAATTTGATGAATATATTGGTGTTGAATGAAATGATTTTTCAGATGGAGAGGCAATGGGTAAATTATAAAGGTTTTTTTCAAACGTTTCTTCCGTCCTTTCGCTAACATTTTACAATTTATTTTACAATTGAACCATACCTTTAGCATAGGGTGAAGGTGTGCCTGTTGTTTCTGTAAATAAAATGATCATGTTGAATTCAAATAAATAAATCTAAATATCATAACATGAATCTGCCCTAGTTTTACTCCCAATTTGATTAATATATTAGTGTTGAATAAAATGATTTTTCAGATGGAGGGTCAATGGGTGAATTATAAAGGTTTAGGTTTTGATCAAACATTTCTCCTGTCATTTCTCTAATATTTTACAATTTGTTTTAAAATTGAACCATACCTTTTGCATAGGGGGAAGGTGTGCCTGTTGATTCTGTAAATAAAATGATCATGTTGAATTCAAATAAATAAATCTACATATCATAACATGAATCTGCCCTAGTTTTACTCCCAATTTGATGCATATATCTATGTTGAATAAAATGATTTTTCAGTTGGAGGGGCAATGGGTGAATTATAAAGGTATTGATCAAACCTTTCTTGCATCCTTTCTCTAACATTTTACAATATATTTTAACATCGAAACATACCTTTAGCATAGGGTGAAGGTGTGCCTGTTGTTTCTGTAAATAAAATGATAATGTTGAATTCAAATAAATAGATCTATATATCATAAAATGAAACTGCCCTAATTTTACTCCCAATTTGATAAATATATTAGTGTTGAATAAAATGATTTTTCAGATGGAGGGGCAATGGGTGAATTATAAAGGTTTTGATCAAACCGTTCTTCCATCCTTTCTCTAATATTTTACAATTTATTTTAAAATTGAACCATACCTTTAGCATAGGGTGAAGGTGTGCCTGTTGTTTCTGTAAATAAAATGATCATGTTGAATTCATATAAATAAATCTACATATCATAACATGAAACTGCCCTAGTTTTACTCCCAATTTGATGAATATATTAGTGTTGAATAAAATGATTTTTCAGATGGAGGGGCAATGGGTGAATTATAAAGGTTTTGATCAAACCTTTCTTCCGTCCTTTCTCTAACATTTTACAATTAATTTTAAAATTGAATCATACCTTTAGCATAGGGTGAAGGTGTGCCTGTTGTTTCTGTAAATAAAATGATCATGTTGAATTCAAATAAATAAATCTATATATCATAAAATGAAACTGCCCTAATTGTACTCCCAATTTGATGAATATATTGGTGTTGAATGAAATGATTTTTCAGATGGAGAGGCAATGGGTAAATTATAAAGGTTTTTTTCAAACGTTTCTTCCGTCCTTTCGCTAACATTTTACAATTTATTTTAAAATTGAACCATACCTTTAGCATAGGGTGAAGGTGTGCCTGTTGTTTCTGTAAATAAAATGATCATGTTGAATTCAAATAAATAAATCTAAATATCATAACATGAATCTGCCCTAGTTTTACTCCCAATTTGATGAATATATTAGTGTTGAATAAAATGATTTTTCAGATGGAGGGTCAATGGGTGAATTATAAAGGTTTAGGTTTTGATCAAACATTTCTCCTGTCATTTCTCTAATATTTTACAATTTGTTTTAAAATTGAACCATACCTTTTGCATAGGGGGAAGGTGTGCCTGTTGTTTCTGTAAATAAAATGATCATGTTGAATTCATATAAATAAATCTACATATCATAACATGAATCTGCCCTAGTTTTACTCCCAATTTGATGCATATATCTATGTTGAATAAAATGATTTTTCAGTTGGAGGGGCAATGGGTGAATTATAAAGGTATTGATCAAACCTTTCTTGCATCCTTTCTCTAACATTTTACAATATATTTTAACATCGAAACATACCTTTAGCATAGGGTGAAGGTGTGCCTGTTGTTTCTGTAAATACAATGATAATGTTGAATTCAAATAAATAGATCTATATATCATAAAATGAAACTGCTCTAATTTTACTCCCAATTTGATAAATATATTAGTGTTGAATAAAATGATTTTTCAGATGGAGGGGCAATGGGTGAATTATTAAGGTTTTGATCAAACCGTTCTTCCATCCTTTCTCTAACATTTTACAATTTATTTTAACATCGAAACATACCTTTAGCATAGGGTGAAGGTGTGCCTGTTGTTTCTGTAATTAAAATGATCATGTTGAATTCAAATAAATAGATCTATATATCATAAAATGAAACTGCCCTAATTTTACTCCCAATTTGATAAATATATTAGTGTTGAATAAAAGGATTTTTCAGATGGAGGGGCAATGGGTGAATTATAAAGGTTTTGATCAAACCGTTCTTCCATCCTTTCTCTAATATTTTACAATTTATTTTAAAAATTGAACCATACCTATAGCATAGGGTGAAGGTGTGCCTGTTGTTTCTGTACATAAAATGATCATGTTAAGTTCAAATAAATAAATCAACATCTCATAACATGAAACTGCCCTAGTTTTTCTCCAAATTTGATGCCTATATTGGTGTTGAATAAAATGATTTTTCAGATGGAGGGGCAATGGGTGAATTATAAAGGTTTTGATCAAACCTTTCTTCCATCCTTTCTCTAACATTGTAAAATGTATTTTAAAATTGAACCATACCTTTAGCATAGGGTGAAGGTGTGCCTGTTGTTTCTGTAAATAAAATGATAATGTTGAATTCAAATAAATAAATCTATATTACATCAATTGAAACTGCCCTAATTTTACTCCATATTTGATGAATATATTAGTGTTGAATAACATGATTTTTCAGATGGAGGGTCAATGGGTGAATTATAAAGGTTTAGGTTTTGATCAAACATTTCTTCCGTCATTTCTCTAATATTTTACAATTTATTTTAAAATTGAACCATACCTTTTGCATAGGGTGAAGGTGTGCCTGTTGTTTCTGTAAATAAAATGATCATGTTGAATTCAAATAAATAAATCTACATATCATAACATGAATCTGCCCTAGTTTTACTCCCAATTTGATGCATATATCTATGTTGAATAAAATGATTTTTCAGATGGAGGGGCAATGGGTGAATTATAAAGGTTTTGATCAAACCTTTCTTCCGTCCTTTCTCTAACATTTTACAATTTATTTTAACATCGAAACATACCTTTAGCATAGGGTGAAGGTGTGCCTGTTGTTTCTGTAAATAAAATGATCATGTTGAATTCAAATAAATAGATCTATATATCATAAAATGAAACTGCCCTAATTTTACTCCCAATTTGATAAATATATTAGTATTGAATAAAATGATTTTTCAGATGGAGGGGCAATGGGTGAATTATAAAGGTTTTGATCAAACCGTTCTTCCATCCTTTCTCTAATATTTTACAATTTATTTTAAAATTGAACCATACCTTTAGCATAGGGTGAAGGTGTGCCTGTTGTTTCTGTAAATAAAATGATCATGTTGAATTCAAATAAATAAATCTATATATCATAAAATGAAACTGCCCTAATTGTACTCCCAATTTGATGAATATATTGGTGTTGAATGAAATGATTTTTCAGATGGAGAGGCAATGGGTAAATTATAAAGGTTTTTTTCAAACGTTTCTTCCGTCCTTTCGCTAACATTTTACAATTTATTTTAAAATTGAACCATACCTTTAGCATAGGGTGAAGGTGTGCCTGTTGTTTCTGTAAATAAAATGATCATGTTGAATTCAAATAAATAAATCTAAATATCATAACATGAATCTGCCCTAGTTTTACTCCCAATTTGATGAATATATTAGTGTTGAATAAAATGATTTTTCAGATGGAGGGTCAATGGGTGAATTATAAAGGTTTAGGTTTTGATCAAACATTTCTCCTGTCATTTCTCTAATATTTTACTATTTGTTTTAAAATTGAACCATACCTTTTGCATAGGGGGAAGGTGTGCCTGTTGTTTCTGTAAATAAAATGATCATGTTGAATTCAAATACATAAATCTACATATCATAAAATGAATCCGCCCTAGTATTAGTCCCAATTTGATGAATATATTAGTGTTGAATAAAATTATTTTTCAGATGGAGGGGCAATGAGGGAATTATAAAGGTTTTGATCAAACCTTTCTTCCATCCTTTCTCTAACATTGTAAAATGTATTTTAAAATTGAACCATACCTTTAGCATAGGGTGAAGGTGTGCCTGTTGTTTCTGTAAATTAAATGATCATGTTGAATTCAAATAAATAAATCTATATATCATCAATTGAAACTGCCCTAATTTTACTCCATATTTGATGAATATATTAGTGTTGAATAACATGATTTTTCAGATGGAGGGTCAATGGGTGAATTATAAAGGTTTAGGTTTTGATCAAACATTTCTTCCGTCATTTCTCTAATATTTTACAATTTATTTTATAATTGAACCATACCTTTAGCATAGGGTGAAGGTGTGCCTGTTGTTTCTGTAAATAAAATGATCATGTTGAATTCATATAAATAAATCTACATATCATAACATGAAACTGCCCTAGTTTTACTCCCAATTTGATGAATATATTAGTTTTGAATAAAATGATTTTTCAGATGGAGGGGCAATGGGTGAATTATAAAGGTTTTGATCAAACCTTTCTTCCGTCCTTTCTCTAACATTTTACAATTAATTTTAAAATTGAACCATACCTTTAGCATAGGGTGAAGGTGTGCCTGTTGTTTCTGTAAATAAAATGATCATGTTGAATTCAAATATATAAATCTATATATCATAAAATGAAACTGCCCTAATTTTACTCCCAATTTGATGAATATATTGGTGTTGAATGAAATGATTTTTCAGATAGAGAGGCAATGGGTAAATTATAAAGGTTTTTTTCAAATGTTTCTTCCGTCCTTTCTCTAACATTTTACAATTTATTTTAAAATTGAACCATACCTTTAGCATAGGGTGAAGGTGTGCCTGTTGTTTCGGTAAATAAAATGATCATGTTGAATTCAAATAAATAAATCTAAATATCATAACATGAATCTGCCCTAGTTTTACTCCCAATTTGATGAATATATTAGTGTTGAATAAAATGATTTTTCAGATGGAGGGTCAATGGGTGAATTATAAAGGTTTAGGTTTTGATCAAACATTTCTCCTGTCATTTCTCTAATATTTTACAATTTGTTTTAAAATTGAACCATACCTTTAGCATAGGGTGAAGGTGTGCCTGTTGTTTCTGTAAATAAAATGATCATGTTGAATTCAAATAAATAAATCTAAATATCATAACATGAATCTGCCCTAGTTTTACTCCCAATTTGATGAATATATTAGTGTTGAATAAAATGATTTTTCAGATGGAGGGTCAATGGGTGAATTATAAAGGTTTAGGTTTTGATCAAACATTTCTCCTGTCATTTCTCTAATATTTTACAATTTGTTTTAAAATTGAACCATACCTTTTGCATAGGGTGAAGGTGTGCCTGTTGTTTCTGTAAATAAAATGATCATGTTGAATTCAAATAAATAGATCTATATATCATAAAATGAAACTGCCCTAATTTTACTCCCAATTTGATAAATATATTAGTGTTGAATAAAATGATTTTTCAGATGGAGGGGCAATGGGTGAATTATAAAGGTTTTGATCAAACCTTTCTTCCATCATTTCTCTAACATTTTAAAATGTATTTTAAAATGTAACCATACCTTTAGCATAGGGTGAAGGTGTGCCTGTTGTTTCTGTAAATAAAATGATCATGTTGAATTCAAATACATAAATCTACATATCATAAAATGAATCCGCCCTAGTTTTACGCCCAATTTGATGAATATATTAGTGTTGAATAACATTATTTTTCAGATGGAGGGGCAATGAGGGAATTATAAAGTTTTTGATCAAACCTTTCTTCCATCCTTTCTCTAACATTTTACAATGTATTTTAAAATTGAGCCATGCATTTAGCATAGGGTGAAGGTGTGCCTTTTGTTTCTGTAAATAAAATGATCATGTTGAATTAAAATAAATAAATCTATATATCATACCATAAAACTGCCCTAGTTTTACTTCCAATTTGATGAATATATTAGTGTTGAATAAAATGATTTTTCAGATGGAGGGGCAATGGGTGAATTATTAAGGTTTTGATCAAACCGTTCTTCCATCTTTCTCTAACATTTTACAATTTATTTTAACATCGAAACATACCTTTAGCATAGGGTGAAGGTGTGCCTGTTGTTTCTGTAATTAAAATGATCATGTTGAATTCAAATAAATAGATCTATATATCATAAAATGAAACTGCCCTAATTTTACTCCCAATTTGATAAATATATTAGTGTTGAATAAAAGGATTTTTCAGATGGAGGGGCAATGGGTGAATTATAAAGGTTTTGATCAAACCGTTCTTCCATCCTTTCTCTAACATTTTACAATTTATTTTAAAAATTGAACCATACCTATAGCATAGGGTGAAGGTGTGCCTGTTGTTTCTGTAAATAAAATGATCATGTTAAGTTCAAATAAATAAATCAACATCTCATAACATGAAACTGCCCTAGTTTTTCTCCAAATTTGATGCCTATATTGGTGTTGAATAAAATGATTTTTCAGATGGAGGGGCAATGGGTGAATTATAAAGGTTTTGATCAAACCTTTCTTCCATCCTTTCTCTAACATTGTAAAATGTATTTTAAAATTGAACCATACCTTTAGCATAGGGCGAAGGTGTGCCTGTTGTTTCTGTAAATAAAATAATCATGTTGAATTCAAATAAATAAATCTATGTATCATAAAATGAAACTGCCCTAATTTTACTCCCAATTTGATAAATATATTAGTGTTGAATAAAATGATTTTTCAGATGGAGGGGCAATGGGTGAATTATAAAGGTTTTTTCAAACCTTTCTTCCGTCCTTTCTCTAACATTTTACAGTTTATTTTAAAATTGAACCATACCTTTAGCATAGGGTGAAGGTGTGCCTGTTGTTTCTGTAAATAAAATGATCATGTTGAATTCAAATACATAAATCTACATATCATAAAATGAATCCGCCCTAGTATTAGTCCCAATTTGATGAATATATTAGTGTTGAATAAAATTATTTTTCAGATGGAGGGGCAATGAGGGAATTATAAAGGTTTTGATCAAACCTTTCTTCCATCCTTTCTCTAACATTGTAAAATGTATTTTAAAATTGAACCATACCTTTAGCATAGGGTGAAGGTGTGCCTGTTGTTTCTGTAAATAAAATGATCATGTTGAATTCAAATAAATAAATCTATATATCATCAATTGAAACTGCCCTAATTTTACTCCATATTTGATGAATATATTAGTGTTGAATAACATGATTTTTCAGATGGAGGGTCAATGGGTGAATTATAAAGGTTTAGGTTTTGATCAAACATTTCTTCCGTCATTTCTCTAATATTTTACAATTTATTTTAAAATTGAACCATACCTTTAGCATAGGGTGAAGGTGTGCCTGTTGTTTCTGTAAATAAAATGATCATGTTGAATTCATATAAATAAATCTACATATCATAACATGAAACTGCCCTAGTTTTACTCCCAATTTGATGAATATATTAGTTTTGAATAAAATGATTTTTCAGATGGAGGGGCAATGGGTGAATTATAAAGGTTTTGATCAAACCTTTCTTCCGTCCTTTCTCTAACATTTTACAATTAATTTTAAAATTGAACCATACCCTTAGCATAGGGTGAAGGTGTGCCTGTTGTTTCTGTAAATAAAATGATCATGTTGAATTCAAATACATAAATCTACATATCATAAAATGAATCCGCCCTAGTTTTACGCCCAATTTGATGAATATATTAGTGTTGAATAACATTATTTTTCAGATGGAGGGGCAATGAGGGAATTATAAAGTTTTTGATCAAACCTTTCTTCCATCCTTTCTCTAACATTTTACAATGTATTTTAAAATTGAGCCATGCATTTAGCATAGGGTGAAGGTGTGCCTTTTGTTTCTGTAAATAAAATGATCATGTTGAATTAAAATAAATAAATCTATATATCATACCATAAAACTGCCCTAGTTTTACTTCCAATTTGATGAATATATTAGTGTTGAATAAAATGATTTTTCAGATGGAGGGGCAATGGGTGAATTATAAAGGTTTTGATCAAACCTTTCTTCCGTCCTTTCTCTAACATTTTACAATTTATTTTAAAATTGAACCATACCTTTAGCATAGGGTGAAGGTGTGCCTGTTGTTTCTGTAAATAAAATGATCTGAATCTGCCCTAGTTTTACTCCCAATTTGATGAATATATTAGTGTTGAATAAAATGATTTTTCAGATGGAGGGTCAATGGGTGAATTATAAAGGTTTAGGTTTTGATCAAACATTTCTTCTGTCATTTCTCTAATATTTTACAATTTGCTTTAAAATTGAACCATACCTTTAGCATAGGGTGAAGGTGTGCCTGTTGTTTCTGTAAATAAAATGATCATGTTGAGTTCAAATAAATAAATCTACATATCGTAACATGAATCTGCCCTAGTTTTACTCCCAATTTGATGCATATATCTATGTTGAATAAAATGATTTTTCAGTTGGAGGGGCAATGGGTGAATTATAAAGGTTTTGATCAAACCGTTCTTCCATCCTTTCTCTAACATTTTACAATTTATTTTAAAAATTGAACCATACCTATAGCATAGGGTGAAGGTGTGCCTGTTGTTTCTGTAAATAAAATGATCATGTTGAGTTCAAATAAATAAATCAACATCTCATAACATGAAACTGCCCTAGTTTTTCTCCAAATTTGATGCCTATATTGGTGTTGAATGAAATGATTTTTCAGATGGAGGGGCAATGGGTGAATTATAAAGGTTTTGATCAAACCTTTCTTCCATCCTTTCTCTAACATATTAAAATGTATTTTAAAATGTAACAATACCTTTAGCATAGGGTGAAGGTGTTGCCTTTGTTTCTGTAAATAAAATGATCATGTTGAATTCAAATAAATAAATCTACATATCATAAAATGAATCCGCCCTAGTATTATTCCCAATTTGATGAATATATTAGTGTTGAATTAAATTATTTTTCAGATGGAGGGGCAATGGGGGAATTATAAAGGTTTTGATCAAACCTTTCTCCCATCCTTTCTCTGACATTGTAAAATGTATTTTAAAATCGAAACATACCTTTAGCATAGGGTGAAGGTGTGCCTGTTGTTTATGTAAATAAAATAATCATGTTGAATTCAAATAAATAAGTCTATGTATCATAAAATGAAACTGCCCTCATTTTACTCCCAATTTGATGAATATATTAGTGTTGAATAAAATTATTTTTCAGATGGAGGGGCAATGGGTGAACAATAAAGGTTTTGATCAAACCTTTCTTCTGTCCTTTCTCTAACATTTTACAATTTATTTTAAAATTGTATGATACTTTTAGCATAGGGTCGAAGTGAGCCTGTTGGTTCTAAAAATAAAACGATCATGTTAAGTTCAAATATATAATTTGCATATCATAGGATGTTACTGCCCTAATTTTACTCTCAATTTGATGAATATATTAGTGTTGAATCAAATGATTGTTCGGATGGAGGGTCAATGCTTGAATTATACGCATGTACACCTTAATCTCCCTCTAGGACAGCTGTCATATCTACGGACTAACATGTATCATGTTCCTCACATTTGCTTACAGTTCTCTAATATTAGGGCAGTACTGCAATGTTTTCCATTGATTTACAAATACCAATTTTACCTGTACCAATTCAGACAAACTAGAGATCCTTCATGTAGGAGCCTATCTGATTTATGAGACCTGTTGTCACCATTGTTAATCATACTGAATAAATATACTATTGAGTCCATGCTTCAGATCTTGGTTAGTGCATTTTTCAAAGGTAGAATCTGACTTCCTTCAAGGAACAAAATGAATGACTTAGAAAACAAAAGTGGAATGAACACAATGGAATGATCCTCTTTTTTAAAGTTTAATCAAACCTTCCTTTCTGTCCTTTCTATGAAAAGTGATAATTTATTTTACAATTGAACCATACCTGTAGTATATGCTGGATGTGTGCCTGTTGTTTCTGTAAATACAATGATCATGTTGAATTCAAATAATTAAGTCTACATATCATAACATGAAACTGCACTAGTTTTACTCCCAATTTGATGAATATATTAGTGTTGAATAAAATGATTTTTCAGATGGAGGCGCAATGGGTGAATTATAAAGGTTTTTTCAAACCTTTCTTCCGTCCTTTCTCTAACATTTTACAGTTTATTTTAAAATTGAACCATACCTTTAGCATAGGGTGAAGGTGTGCCTGTTGTTTCTGTAAATAAAATGATCATGTTGAATTCAAATACATAAATCTACATATCATAAAATGAATCCGCCCTAGTATTAGTCCCAATTTGATGAATATATTAGTGTTGAATAACATGATTTTTCAGATGGAGGGTCAATGGGTGAATTATAAAGGTTTAGGTTTTGATCAAACATTTATTCCGTCATTTCTCTAATATTTTACAATTTATTTTAAAATTGAACCATACCTTTAGCATAGGGTGAAGGTGTGCCTGTTGTTTCTGTAAATAAAATGATCATGTTGAATTCATATAAATAAATCTACATATCATAACATGAAACTGCCCTAGTTTTACTCCCAATTTGATGAATATATTAGTTTTGAATAAAATGATTTTTCAGATGGAGGGGCAATGGGTGAATTATAAAGGTTTTGATCAAACCTTTCTTCCGTCCTTTCTCTAACATTTTACAATTAATTTTAAAATTGAACCATACCTTTAGCATAGGGTGAAGGTGTGCCTGTTGTTTCTGTAAATAAAATGATCATGTTGAATTCAAATATATAAATCTTTATATCATAAAATGAAACTGCGCTAGTTTTACTCCCAATTTGATGAATATATTAGTGTTGAATAAAATGATTTTTCAGATGGAGGGGCAATGGGTGAATTATAAAGGTTTTTTCAAACCTTTCTTCCGTCCTTTCTCTAACATTTTACAGTTTATTTTAAAATTGAACCATACCTTTAGCATAGGGTGAAGGTGTGCCTGTTGTTTCTGTAAATAAAATGATCATGTTGAATTCAAATACATAAATCTACATATCATAAAATGAATCCGCCCTAGTATTAGTCCCAATTTGATGAATATATTAGTGTTGAATAAAATTATTTTTCAGATGGAGGGGCAATGAGGGAATTATAAAGGTTTTGATCAAACCTTTCTTCCATCCTTTCTCTAACATTGTAAAATGTATTTTAAAATTGAACCATACCTTTAGCATAGGGTGAAGGTGTGCCTGTTGTTTCTGTAAATTAAATGATCATGTTGAATTCAAATAAATAAATCTATATATCATCAATTGAAACTGCCCTAATTTTACTCCATATTTGATGAATATATTAGTGTTGAATAACATGATTTTTCAGATGGAGGGTCAATGGGTGAATTATAAAGGTTTAGGTTTTGATCAAACATTTCTCCTGTCATTTCTCTAATATTTTACAATTTGTTTTAAAATTGAACCATACCTTTAGCATAGGGTGAAGGTGTGCCTGTTGTTTCTGTAAATAAAATGATCATGTTGAATTCAAATAAATAAATCTAAATATCATAACATGAATCTGCCCTAGTTTTACTCCCAATTTGATGAATATATTAGTGTTGAATAAAATGATTTTTCAGATGGAGGGTCAATGGGTGAATTATAAAGGTTTAGGTTTTGATCAAACATTTCTCCTGTCATTTCTCTAATATTTTACAATTTGTTTTAAAATTGAACCATACCTTTTGCATAGGGTGAAGGTGTGCCTGTTGTTTCTGTAAATAAAATGATCATGTTGAATTCAAATAAATAGATCTATATATCATAAAATGAAACTGCCCTAATTTTACTCCCAATTTGATAAATATATTAGTGTTGAATAAAATGATTTTTCAGATGGAGGGGCAATGGGTGAATTATAAAGGTTTTGATCAAACCTTTCTTCCATCATTTCTCTAACATTTTAAAATGTATTTTAAAATGTAACCATACCTTTAGCATAGGGTGAAGGTGTGCCTGTTGTTTCTGTAAATCAAATGATCATGTTGAATTCAAATACATAAATCTACATATCATAAAATGAATCCGCCCTAGTTTTACGCCCAATTTGATGAATATATTAGTGTTGAATAACATTATTTTTCAGATGGAGGGGCAATGAGGGAATTATAAAGTTTTTGATCAAACCTTTCTTCCGTCCTTTCTGTAACATTTTACAATTTATTTTAAAATTGAACCATACCTTTAGCATAGGGTGAAGGTGTGCCTGTTGTTTCTGTAAATAAAATGATCTGAATCTGCCCTAGTTTTACTCCCAATTTGATGAATATATTAGTGTTGAATAAAATGATTTTTCAGATGGAGGGTCAATGGGTGAATTATAAAGGTTTAGGTTTTGATCAAACCGTTCTTCCGTCATTTCTCTAACATTTTACAATTTATTTTAAAAATTGAACCATACCTATAGCATAGGGTGAAGGTGTGCCTGTTGTTTCTGTAAATAAAATGATCATGTGAGTTCAAATAAATAAATCAACATCTCATAACATGAAACTGCCCTAGTTTTTCTCCAAATTTGATGCCTATATTGGTGTTGAATGAAATGATTTTTCAGATGGAGGGGCAATGGGTGAATTATAAAGGTTTTGATCAAACCTTTCTTCCATCCTTTCTCTAACATATTAAAATGTATTTTAAAATGTAACAATACCTTTAGCATAGGGTGAAGGTGTTGCCTTTGTTTCTGTAAATAAAATGATCATGTTGAATTCAAATAAATAAATCTACATATCATAAAATGAATCCGCCCTAGTATTATTCCCAATTTGATGAATATATTAGTGTTGAATTAAATTATTTTTCAGATGGAGGGGCAATGGGGGAATTATAAAGGTTTTGATCAAACCTTTCTCCCATCCTTTCTCTAACATTGTAAAATGTATTTTAAAATCGAAACATACCTTTAGCATAGGGTGAAGGTGTGCCTGTTGTTTATGTAAATAAAATAATCATGTTGAATTCAAATAAATAAGTCTATGTATCATAAAATGAAACTGCCCTAATTTTACTCCCAATTTGATGAATATATTAGTGTTGAATAAAATTATTTTTCAGATGGAGGGGCAATGGGTGAACAATAAAGGTTTTGATCAAACCTTTCTTCTGTCCTTTCTCTAACATTTTACAATTTATTTTAAAATTGTATGATACTTTTAGCATAGGGTTGAAGTGAGCCTGTTGGTTCTAAAAATAAAACGATCATGTTAAGTTCAAATATATAATTTGCATATCATAAGATGTTACTGCCCTAATTTTACTCTCAATTTGATGAATATATTAGTGTTGAATCAAATGATTGTTCGGATGGAGGGTCAATGCTTGAATTATACGCATGTACACCTTAATCTCCCTCTAGGACAGCTGTCATATCTACGGACTAACATGTATCATGTTCCTCACATTTTCTTACAGTTTTCTAATATTAGGGCAGTACTGCAATGTTTTCCATTGATTTACAAATACCAATTTTACCTGTACCAATTCAGACAAACTAGAGATCCTTCATGTAGGAGCCTATCTGAATTATGAGACCTGTTGTCACCATTGTTAATCATACTGAATAATTATACTATTGAGTCCATGCTTCAGATCTTGGTTAGTGCATTTTTCAAAGGTAGAATCTGACTTCCTTCAAGGAACAAAATGAATGACTTGGAAAACAAAAGTGGAATGAACACAATTGAATGAGCCTCTTTTTTAAAGTTTAATCAAACCTTCCTTTCTGTCCTTTCTATGAAAAGTTATAATTTATTTTACAATTGAACCATACCTGTAGTATATGCTGGATGTGTGCCTGTTGTTTCTGTAAATACAATGATCATGTTGAATTCAAATAATTAAGTCTACATATCATAACATGAAACTGCCCTAGTTTTACTCCCAATTTGATGAATATATTAATGTTGAATAAAATGATTTTTCAGATGGAGGGTCAATGGGTGAATTATAAAGGTTTAGGTTTTGATCAAACATTCCTTCTGTCCTTTCTCTAATATTTTACAATTAATTTAAAATTGAACCATACCTTTAGCATAGGGTGAAGGTGTGCTTGTTGTTTCTGTAAATAAAATGATCATGTTGAATTCAAATAAATAAATGTATATATCATAACATAAAACTGCCCTGGGTTTACTCCCAATTTGATGAATATATTAGTGTTGAATAAAATATTTTTTCAGATGGAGGGGCAATGGGTGAATTATAAAGGTTTTGATCAAACCTTTGTTCTGTCCTTTCTCTAACATTTTACAATTTATTTTAAAATTGAATGACACTTTTAGCATAGGGTCGAAGTGAGCCTGTTGGTTCTAAAAATAAAATGATCATGTTAAATTCAAATATTTAATTCGCATATCACAAGATGATACTGCCCTAATTTTACTCTCAATTTGATGAACATATTAGTGTTGAATAAAATGATTGTTCGGATGGAGGGTCAATGCTTGAATTATACGCATATACCCCTTAATCTCCCTCGGAGGACAGCTGTCATATCTGCGGACTAACATGTATCATGTGCCTCACATTTGCTTGCAGTTTTCTAATATTAGGGCAGTACTGCAATATTTTCCATTGATTTGCAAATACCAATTTTACCTGTAACAATTCAGACAAACTAGAGATCCTTCATGTAGCAGCCTATCTGAATTATGAGACCTGTTTTTACCATTGTTAATCATGCTGAATAAATATACTATTAAGTCCATGTTTCAGATCTTGGTTGGTGCATTTTTCAGAGGTAGAATTTGACCTCCTTCAAGGAACAAAATGAATGACTTGGAAAACAAAAGTGGAATGAACACAATGGAATGATCCTCCTTTTTAAATTTTAATCAAACCTTCCTTTCTGTCCTTTCTATGAAAAGTTATAATTTATTTTACAATTGAACCATAGCAGTAGTATAGGCCGGATGTGTGCCTGTTGTTTCTGTAAATAAAATGATCATGTTGAATTCAAATAAATAAATCTACATATCATAACATGAAACTGCACTAGTTTTACTCCCAATTTGATGAATGTATTAATGTTGAATTAAATGATTTTTCAGATGGAGGGTCAATGGGTGAATTATAAAGGTTTAGGTTTTGATCAAACCTTTTTTCCATCCTTTCTCTAATATTTTACAATTTATTTTGAAATTGAACCATGCCTTTAGCATAGAGTGATGGTGTGCCTGTTGTTTCTGTAAATAAAATGTTCATGTTGAATTCAAATAAATAAATCTACATATCATAACATGAAACTGCCCTAATTTTACTCCTAATTTGATGAATATATTAGTGTTGAATAAAATGATTTCTCAGATGGAGGGGCAATGGGTGAACTATAAAGGTTTTGATCAAACCTTTCTTCCGTCCTTTCTCTAACATTTTACAATTTATTTTAAAATCAAACCATACCTTTAACATAGGGTGAAGGTGTGCCTGTTGTTTCTGTAAATAAAATGATCATGTTGAATTCAAATAAATAAATCTACATATCATAACATGAATCTGCCCTAGTTTTACTCCCAATTTGATGAATATATCAGTGTTGAATAAAATGATTTTTCAGATGGAGGGGCGATGGATGAATTATAAAGGTTTTGATCAAACCTTTCTTCCGTCCTTTCTCTAACATTTTACATTTTATTTTAAAATTGAACCATACCTTTAGCATAAGGTGAAGGTGTGCCTGTTGTTTCTGTAAATAAAATGATCATGTTGAATTCAAATAAATAAATCTACAAATCATAACATGAAACTACCCTTGATTTACTACCAATGTGATGAGTATATTAGTGGTGAATAAAATGATTGTTCAGATGGAGGATCAATGGTTGAATTATATCCATGTATACCTTAATCTCCCTCTAGGACAGCTGTCATATCTACGGACTAACGTGTATCATGTGCCTCACATTTGCTTACAGTTTTCTAATATTAGGGCAGTACTGCAATATTTTCAATTGATTTGCAATCCCAATTATACCTGTACCAATTCAGACAAACTAGAGATCCTTCATGTAGGAGCCTATCTGATTTATGAGACCTGTTGTCACCATTCTTAATCATACTGAATAAATATACTTTTGAGTCCATGCTTCAGATCTTAGTTGGTGCATTTTTCAAAGGTAGAATTTGATTTCTTGAAGGAACAAAATTAATGCCTTAGAAATCAACAGTAGAATGAACACAATGGAATGATCCTCCTTTTTAAAGTTTAATCAAACCTTCCTTTCTGTCCTTTCTATAAAAAGTTATAACTTATTTTTTACAGTTAAACCATACCTGTAGTATTGGCTGGATGTGTGACTGTTGTTTCTTTAAATTTAATGATCATGTTGAATTCAAATAAATAAATCTACATATCATAACATGAATCGGCCCTAGTTTTACTCCCAATTTGATGAGCATATTAGTGTTGAATAAAATGATTTTTCAGATGGAGGGGCAATGGGTGAATAATAAAAGTTTTGATCAAACCTTTCTCCCGTCCTTTCTCTAACATTTTACCATTTATTTTAAAATTGAACGATACCTTTAGTATATGGTCGAAGTGTGCCTGTTGGTTCTAAAAATAAAACTATCATGTTAAATTCAAATATATAATTTGCATATCACAAGATGATACTGCCCTAATTTTACTCCCAATTTGATGAATATATTAGGGTTGAATAAAATGATTGTTCGGATGGAGGGTCAATGGTTGAATTATACGCATGTACACCTTAATCTCCCTCTATGACAGCTGTCATATCTACGGACTAACATGTATCATGTGCCTTACATTTGCTTACAGTTTTCTAATATTCTGCAAGACTGCATTATTTTCCATTGATTTTCAAATCCTAATTTTACCTGTACCAATTCAGACCAAATAGAGATCCTTCATCTAGGAGCCTATCTGAATTAAGAGACCTAGGGCCTGACTCATGGAAGTGTTTTATAATAGCACAATCCCATAGGAAAATGCTCCATGAATCAGGCCCCTGTTGTCACCATTTTAATCATACTGAATAAATATACTATTGAGTCCATGCTTCAGATGTTAGTTGTTGCATTTTTCAAAGGTAGAATTTGACTTCCTTCAAGGAACAAAATGAATGACTTGCTAAACAAAAGTTGAATGAACACAATGGAATGATCCTCCTTTTTCAAGTTTAATCAAACCTTCCTTTCTGTCCTTTCTATGAAAAGTTATAATTTTTTTACAATTGAACCTTACCTGTAGTATAGGCTGGATGTGTGCCTGTTTTTTCTGTAAACAAAATGATCATGTTGAATTCATATAAATAAATCTACAGGAGCCTATCTAAATTATGTGTCATGTTGTCACCATTATTAATTATACTCAATAAATATACTATTGAGCCCATGCTTCAGATCTTATTTGGTGCAATTTATTTTAAAATTGAACCATACCTGGAGCAGAGGTTGGACGTGCGCCTGTTGGTTCAAGAAATAAAATCATCATGTTGAATTAAAATGAATAAGTCTGCATATCACAAGATGAAACTCCTCTAGTTGTGCTCCCAATTTAATTAATATATTAGTGTTGAATAATATGATTGTTCGGATGGAGGGTCACTGATTGAATCCTACGCTGTGAGAAACCTGAGGGTATTGTGAGAAACCAAATGGTGTCTCACCGACCAATCCCTTGGGATCTTTCATCAAGGTTGTCCGGGCATGGCCGTCGTTATTGGATCCAGACCCCAGGGGTGGACCAGTGTGGGAGGATCCCCTGGATGAGTGGTCCCTAGGGAGTGGGAGTGGGGACCCGAAGGAGAGACACAGTATCCCTGTTCACACACTCTGTTATATGGGCCATATTGTTGAAGGGAAGACAGATTCACAATCAGCCAATCTGGTTGACATGTCCCAGTATCAGGACCGGGCAGATTCAGGCCCTTGATCCTAATGACTCGCACCTCAATCCTGTTACCTTTCCCCACTGGGATAAAAGGGGATGCATGAGAGCACCCAGAGAGTGAGGCAAAGCACAGAAGCAAGGCGAGATGGGCAACCAAAGAGAGCAAGACCAGCAGAATGGAAGGGTAGAAAATCCTGGGAAGGTGACGCGAGTACGGAAGTAGAGCAGACGCGACCGGGAGGAAAATGAAAGGCTGTGTTGTCCTACCAGCTTTCAGGTGAAGGTCACCTGCAGTATCCCAAAGGAGCAACTCCCTGCTACTGCAGAAGGTCACAGCAGCACCTCACAGCTGTGAAAATATGGTGATATTTTTGTATGCCGATATTTTTTGCGGGGATATTAACGCATGGAACCACCACTATTCATACTAAGTGAGTTCCAATGCCTACATGTACACCTTAATGTCCTTTTATGACAGCTGGCATATCTACGGGGTAACCTATGCATCATTTGCCTCATTTAAACCAGTTATCCAATCTTAGGGCAGTACTGCAATACTTTCCATTGATTTGAAGAACCCAATTTCACCTGTACCAAGTGAGCCAAACTAGAGAATCTCCATGTAGGAGCATATCTGAATGATGAGATCTGTCATAACAATTGTTAATGATAGTGAGTAAATATATGATTCAGTCCATCCTTCAGATCTTAGTTTTTGCATTTTGCAAAGGTAGAATTGAACTTCCTTCATGGATTTAATGTAATACTTGGAAATCTAAAGTACAATGAACATAATGGAATGATCCTACTTTTAAAAGTTTCATCAAACCTTCTTTTCTGTCCTTTCTGTCCTGTGTATAACATGTTATAATTTATTTTAAAATTGAAAAATACATGGAGCATAGGAAATGATCATGTTGAATTCACATAAATATGTCTGTGTACCACAAGTTGAAACTGCCCTAGTTTTACTCCCAATTGGATGAATATACTAGTGTTGAAAAAAAAATCTGATGGAGGTGCATTGAGCGAATTATAAAGGTTTTGATCAAACTTTGTTTTTGTCCTTTCTATAACATTTTAGAATTTATTTTAAAATTGAACCATTCCTGGAGCATAGGTTTGACCTGCACCTGTTGTTTCAGGAAAAAACATGATCATGCTGAATTCAAATAAATAAGTCTGCACATCACAAGATGAAACTACCCTAGCTTTATCCCCAATTCTATTCATAGATTTGTGGTGAATACAATTATTGTTCAGATGAATGGGTGATTGGTGAATTATAACATTGATGATAATGATAATGATGTGTTATTTATATAGCACCTTAATCCAAAGCGCTTTACAGAGCACATATTTACATACATTATCACCCAACCGAAATCGGTACTCATTTATCGACCTCGGAAGGATGAAAGGCTGGGTTGGCCTTGCCGGGATTCGAACCTGCAGATCACGCTCAGATCGCAGTAGCGAGCGATCAACCCGCTGAGCTATCTTACCGGAAGTGGGAGTGGAATCGAATGATGGATGGATCCATTAAAACAGTCTATATATTAGTTATTTGCTACTAGTTGAAATGAACATCAGATTAAGTATTATTGCTAAACTGTTTCACTATTTACATAGAGTTTTCTTTCGCGGTGACTCAAATATCATCTTAAGATCTACTTTTAATTTAAAATATACTTGGTTTAAGAGGAGTTCCGATATCTGTTTGTGAAACAAAAATGAGAATTTCTTTACAAACTCTTTTAAGGGTGCAGAAGTACGGCTCGGACATGCAGGTGACATGGTTTTTCCTTAAAGACTTTTATTTAAAGAAATTGGTAGGTTGGGAAATTGCCACTCTGTCCCTAAAGCTAAGAGGGGTTCCAATGCCACAAATAAAACTCATCAGAATGTCATGAAAGAAAATGTCAGTCAACTGACCTATCCTAAAAAAGGCTATTTCTGACCCGAACACTAACAACTTAAACTAACGTGCAAGGGTGTTGTCTTCTTCTGGTTGGTGGTAAAAGGTTCTTCACACACATAAAGTTTCCAATTTCTTTTGTTGCTAATAAGAAAACAAATGCTCTCTTCAAGTGTCACAATGTCCCAGTCCCAGTAGATGACTCCCTTCCCTTGCTGCGCCTCTGGCATGCCAAGTGATGTCATACAATGTTGATGTTCTTTGTGCCAGGGGAAATGGTTCACTTTCCCTGGCATACTCAGGCTTTCATAATGATACAAAATAATGTTCTCTGTACCAGGCGAAATGTCTCCCTTTTCCTTGTTTTTGTGCCTTTCAGCAACATCGTAAATATATTCTTTGTTTAAAATTCAATGGATATGTTGGAACAGTAAAGTCTGTTCCCATATAAATAAATGACTAAGATGAATTCAAGATCTAAGGTCCAGAAATCTGCTGTTATGGTCGCTTGTAAGGGGAAGCATCCCCCGAAATTTCCAGCAATGTTTAGCAAGGGCGCACTAATTCCCAGAGTCAATGAATTTGACTATCTTGGAATTAGGTATTCGTCAAACTTCTCATCCGAATAACACGTAGACAAACAGACCGTGAATTGTAAGCCAAACCGGTTATCATGGGTTTTAAACATATACAACTGAAAAGCGACCTCGGTTGCAAATTATGGCATGGAGCTATGGGGTTACAGCAATGTCAATCCAATCTATATTGTGGAGACTTTTTTAAAAGAGTGTTGGGACTCACTCGTGCAGCCCCTAATTCCGGGGTCCATCTTTAATGAGACTGTGAGCATATTAGTGACACCATCTTGGAACAGTCTTTATTTCATTGGCTCCAACTATGGGGTAATGCTAAGGCTAAATTGACTTGCAAACTGAATAGATAGCTAGTCCTAAAAGATTCAAACCTGAGGATTCCCTGGCTGATGTATGTAAATTCCAAGCTTGTGGGAATAAATGCAGCTCCATTTTTCATGTTATCAGTCATTCTGCCTGCTAGTGTGCTCAGAGATGTAAAAGTGAGGTTTCATTCACACATTGTGGAGAAAAGGGATTCTTTGGAGCTGGTGAACCCCTCGAATAGGAGGCATGCGATCATTGTGGCTACAGGCCTTCAAAAGTATTTGTTATGGTTTGAGAACCCTTCGATGCACATCGTGATAACAAGGGCATGTTTTAACTGTCTTCCCTTGAGAGCATTGGTGCAGTCTGGAAAAGTGGCGATGATAATTTGTTGAGCCTCTTGTGTAATGCCCTTAGGAAGGATTTGACAAATTTTTTGTTATTTTGTCAGGTCTTCTCTAAGCTAAGAGTGAACACGCTACGACCACTTCTGCATGAATTAGGGGTGTTACAGTATAAACCTGCATTTTTTAGTTGCTTAGGACTGACTCTCCTTGAGTGGGATGGGCACTTTTGCCATTTTTGCGGCATGCCTTGAACATAAGGAAATGTTTGTTGAAATTTAAGGAAACTGGCTTGTCAATTTGTATGGTCTTTCAATGGTCTTATCTGCTTTACAACATTGTGTAATTGTGTATTTTTATGTGCTGCTGTTTTTCTGGAAATAGTTGTGTTATTTCTGACATAGGACCTCATTACGACAATGGAGGTAGCCATGCCGCTATTTGCGGCATGGCTACCCCCATAATGGGTACCGGGTCCGGGTTCCCTGAATGGGGAAATACCAGGCCATTTCGACCTTGGAGGGCCCGGTGTTTCCCCATTCAGAGAACCCGGACCCGGTACATCCCCATTCCCATTTGAGCCCGCGAATGGGGAGGATGCAAACAACGGGCCTGTTAATGACAGGCCCGTTGTTTGCATCCTGGCCTCCCGCGAGGAGACCTCGTAATGGGGCGGTAGAGGGATAATGGGGCTGGCATCCCTACCGGCCCCGTTATCCCTCTACCGCATACCTCGTAATGAGGCCCATAAACTTTTAATTAATTCAACTATATAATCTTTATATCACAGGCTGAATGAGCCCTGTATATACTCATCTAAAAACCTCTTTACTATTCATGCCATGTCAAAAAATGTATAGTGTGCAATGGTAATAAAGCAACAATGAATTCCATACTACAGGAATGCATGCAGAGAAAATGACCATTTGTATGAGCAACTTTTGCAGCTTTATTTTTGTTTTTAATGGTGGCTTGATGGATGACAGTAAATGTGTATGGATCAATGGATGGCTGGATGAATCTAAACATTGATTACTGGTTAATGATGGTTTGTATGGAGGGCTGATGGGTAACTTGCACAATGAATGATTTATGGAATGTTGATAGAATGTATTGATGGATGAATGGACTAATTCGAGCACATTATCTATTAATTATTTGCTATTAGATAAAGTGTATATCAGATTGAAAATGATTGCAAATGACATTGCACACTTCATGAGACCACAAAGTAATGTTAAAGAATGTTTGACCCCGATGTCTTTACATAGTGTAACGTCACATGTCATTTGATCATGATGACAACCCCAGAAGTGATGTTGTGAGTGTAATCAAAAATGTATGATTTATAACATAACACAAAAGCAGAAAATGTTTAACTATGGTGGTGCCCTCATACATCAACATAAGGGCCATGATATGAGAAGTGAACGCCCAACCCAACCAAAATACACCAAGAGCATTTCCTTAGTATGACAGAACCGTAACTGCCATTATATGATAATTATAGCCTCACATGCCAGGTATTGTTATTCTATAAGTATAGATCGACATTCATAGGTGGTGCTACAATATTTTCATGGTAGCCTCTTATTTATAGAACCTGTTACAGCGTATGGCTTAGTTGCACCAAATACCAGAATTATCAGAAATATGAGGGCACTAATACATGCCCTTATGACATTACAAAAATGTTCACTCTGATGGACCTGCAGTAAGAGATGTTGCATACACTTTGCCTCTGGAGACATCACAGTAAGTCAATGAATGAAAATAGGCTTTAATTATAGATGAAACAAATCGATGAAATAATAGGAATAAAGTCAATTGGAGATTCAATATCAGTACCCGGCGAGGGCGCAATCAGAATGAAAGAGCCATTCTTATTGGCCCTCGCCGAGTGATTACCAGGCCGGGAATCCCTCTGTCAGGATTCCACGTCCTTTGTCCCCGGCGGGGGCGTGGCAGCCCCTCAGCCATTGTGGAAGCTCGAAGCGGGGCCATCCCTGCTGGCATTGTGTGTTTAAATGTGTTTTTAATCAATTGCGGAATTATATTGTGTTTGTACGTGATAACTTTATGTCGATTAAAGGGGATTACAACAACAATATTCCAAATGAAAGTTGCAGATTCATATCGAACATTGGTTGTATTTCCAAATGTTATGATGCTTTGTGCTTTCTGAACATGGGCTTCTAATAAATCACAGTCCACTGCCAGTAACACATCTTAAAAAACAATTGCTTTATCTCCTTTTGAAAACAGCTGTGAGTTCATCACTAAAATTTGAGGAGTTCTCTTTATTATCCGGCTGTGTTTTGAAGCCATGCTGTGGCCAACAAAAATAAGTTTTAACAAGCTTACTTGGTTACTCAAATTAAATGTGCACACTATTAGGCTTAGCAGTCTTTATGTTTTATCTGTCTGCCCCATGTTTTCAACATACATTTTCCAGGGTTTGGCTAATACATGAGTTCACAAATCTTAATCTCAAATGTCAAATTTGTATCCAACGAATCTAAATTTAAATGTTTTTCTGGGAAAACTCTTTCAGGCTTTAGTTACAGTCTGGGGCACTCTTTGGTCGTCCTGCTTTCACCAGGTCTTTCAACACCCGTCCAAGGTGTCAGTCTTCTCATGCTCCTCCACTGGCTTTTGTTTTTTTCAATTTGCAAGTGGTTTCCTTCAAGACTCACTGTGGAATTCGGTTTCTCAACATTCACTCTAAGTCTCTCCTCGAGCTTTGTTTTCCTCGGCATTCAGTTGGGGCCCCTGCCAGAAATTGGATTTCTACAGCTTTCACTCAAGGTCCTCCTTGGGTGTCTTTAGCATTCACCTGAGGTCTCAGAGACCTTGGATTTCTTCAGCATTAACCTAAGGACTCTCCCAGACATTGGGTTTCTTCAACAGTCACTTGAGGTCTTATGAACACGTCAAGATGGTTCTGCCGTTGTTTGTAACATTACCTTTGTCAATTCCTTGTACTACAGATTACAGAGAATATCAAAGATGTTCATCTATGTTAATCCTCAGTTCTCTTGACATAACCTCTTGCCAAAGAAACATCTTCCACATGTCATTTTGTTCCTATTTGCATCTTTATATCTAGATATACAAAAACCTACAAATACATATCTGAAATGAATGTATTACTCATAGAGCATTACTACATGTGGCTGTACTGCATTTGCCCAATGGGACTCTAAAAAGTCTCTAAATAACCCATACAAGTACTGCTACCACACACAGCAAGGCCAATTCAGTTACTAAAAAAAGAATATAAATGAATGAGGCACTAACACTCATTACTCTCTATACATTATGTGTGATGTTTGGAGCACGTGCTGGAGGCATGCGTGTGCAAACTATACGTGTTTTCATTAATAATTATATGTTCCTATTCAGCAATGCTATATGTGATCTAAGAGGTCTTACCAAAATAATTATAGCATTTGCTGAACCTTCTCCAAATAAAGTTCATCACACTTGGTTCAACGTATCCATCCAGCAAGTGATGTAATGTATATCCATTGACATTATTATTATTTATTTTTCATTAGTGTATTTTAAACTGAGAAATTATTTTATATGAAGACTAACGTCATGTTAACATCTAAATAACAACTAAGATTATTTCCCTTTGAGACCTGCCAAAAAATAAACATCATGAAAATCTGAGAGGAGATGACAAATTATGCTTTTCCACCCTTCTTCACGTCTAAAAACATCCTGCACATTCTACACACCTATGTTTCAAATCAAGCTGATGAAAGCCTTGAATATACCATTGTGCATCATCCAATGTCAATTAAATCCTACCAACATTGTCCCCCAAACTCTCAGACATCATACATTCTTCTCTCACCATGCTCCCAGTTCACATGAAGCTAGCAAAAATCACCACTGTGCTAAAGAACCCATCAGACAAACACACAATGCTAGCCAATTACAGACTGATTTCAAATTCTTTCATACCTCAGTTTAATCCTTGAAATGAAAGTAACAGGCGATTTCCAGGAGTACGTGGAACAATTCCACCTAATCCCTGATTGCCACTCTGGCTTCAGAACTTGCAAATCGACGGAAACAGAAATAGAAACCATCATGCTAGACCACCTTATGAAACTGGATGAGACTATCACACAGCCCTACGGCAATATAGACCATGACATCCTGATCAACAGACTGATACAATTGATCTTTGTCTGACCATGCAAAGGATATTATTGATCCAGAATCATATTTACAAAGCTAGATGGTTTAACCAGCTTACAGCTATTACCAGACTCAGTCACTATTACGTCTTCTCAGCCACTATTGCCATTGCCCAACATGAATCATTTAAATATTTGTATTACATGTATTCTTGTTCTATTTCATAGGTAATGCACTTTGCAGTAGTTGAAAGGAAGCAATTGCGGCTGTGTTTAAAACTCCTGGGTATATAAATAAATTAGCAGTAAAAATAATGGTGCTTGTTAACATAATTACAGACACGGAAAACATGTACCAACATCTCTTAATTCGGACTCTAATTATGCACAATACAGCAATGTATTTTGTATATCAACACAGTAATATGTTTTTACTTCTGCTGTGAAATTTAGTGTGGACAATTCAATACAAAGAAAACTTAATCTTAAATAACTCAACACCTACCTGTTGAAGACGGAGTGCTTGGTGGAACTGAAATTGAGAAGAACACATGAGTTCATTACTGGTAAGGTTTTTTTCAATTATACAATTATACTTCATTTTATTGATGTACTAAATGATATTGCTGCCAAAGCATATTTATATGTATGTCCTGTTACGGTTACATAAAATAAAAGCTTATGTACATTAAAAGCACAGTTCTTCCTTTAATAAAAGTTCTTGTTATAACATCCAAAGTGTGTACACCAGAATACATCTCAGTAGGGATTAAAAACTGTGTCAAGCTTGAGATTCATAACAAATAAATGTTTGAGGAGTAGATCATGTGTGAATTTAATACACTAACATATGTAGCATATGTCACTATCTTTAATAAAGTATCACAGTAATTTGTACACCACCCCAGTAACCTATTGGCATAGTCCCACGAAAGTCAATGTAGGCATAGTTAGAATTTCCAACATGTTTTTTACTAAAAATTGTGGGTTAATAGAGATTCATCAGATTTGGAAAGAGTGAACTAAAATGAGTTCAGTACATTTACTTATTTATCAATGTTATTTCATGCATAATGATGCTAACACAATATATGTCATGAACACTGGTTTAAACATCACTGCAAATCGTCCAGTCAGAATTTCCCAAATAATGAGAAATTTAAGGTTGATCTAATTAAATAATTTCTAAAAGGTTTGTGGGAACATTTCTACACATCTGAAGCTCAAATATATTGAATCAAAATGTTATAACTTTTGAGACATATCCATTTATCAATCACAATAGTCACATGAATGGAAACTGCACTCAGATGCTCTGGCTCAGTTGTTAATATTGACAGTGTGTGAGGACAGGTATTCTTGAAAATGGGCACCATGTTGTTATAAAACCTGTACTTGTACATCCAGTTTGAATTTTAAAAGCCTTCATTCAAAAATGTCCCCTTTCGTATTGAATATGTTGAGTGAAACATGACGTGCAGCTTGTGAGAATATCTTACTCTCTAAGTTATGCTGTTACCCATTCATGGATCACCAGCCTTCTTGGAAACGAAAAATCCATTCCTCTGATTGATAAATCACTCCCACAGTTCTCCAGCCTTGTCCTGTTTGGGTTGCAGTGTCCCAGTCACACCAGATGCAACAAGAGGTAGGTGGTGTTTTTATATAGACCTGCCTATGTATTCTAAAGTGGTGTTGGTGTGGTACAGCCATGCTAAAAGAGTAATGGGCAGATCACAAAGAAGGCATATTAAGGAAACAAAAATGACTTTAAATCTGTGAGAACAAGATCATATCAATTATTGTTAAGTACTCCATTGGCTCTAGGTATCCAGTGTAATACAGATTAAAGTCCTTTGTTTAATACATAAGGCATCCTGTGATAAGGGGTCAGGTTATTTGCAAGATTTAGCCCATCGCTGCATCCCAATCAGATCTTTACACTCCTTCAATTTACATGCCAACTACCATGAAATGTGGAAACCCCAAAAATACAGGGGCAAAGCCCGAGTGGTACACATTTCTGAACTCTGGAATGATTCCAATCAAGACATGAGAACTTCCTAGCATTCCTAAATGTACTGAAAACAGAACTTTTGTAAAGAGACATTTGACTGAATTTGCACTTGTGTGATGGGTGCCAGCCAATCACCTGACTATAAAAGCAGTCTTTATTTTATCGGTTGCTCTGAGAAGAGCAAATGCACATCTCCCACATGAAAGAGAAATGTATCATGCATTGGTCTCCCGCTCCGGCATGCATCATGAATGAAACAATGTTACAAGTTCTGCGACTTCAACTTTCGGAAAATCAAACTATAGTGAATACACATTGCCCACGCTTACTGCAGACTTTATACACAGAAACAACATATGGTGGAGTTCTGGTGAGAAAACAAGGAATGCAAGCCGCCTCAGAGAAGGGGTTCTGAAAATCAACACAAAATACACCCTAGTTTGTAATTCAAAATGGTAGCTAGCCATTAATTTACTTTAGGCCAGCCCCACCTAACCAAAAGCACATGGCCAAATCAGGAATTACCTCCACTAACAGCAAAAAGGTGAAGACTATTTCCCTGAAACCACCCAGTAGGAGAAGTAATAGGCTTTTCTTTTATCTCAGGCACCCCAGCTAGAATTTGCCAGTGCTGCGAAGAGCTTACAGTAGGCAGAACCTGAAAGACCACAAGACTCGGCTATATGAAGAAACACCTGGGCACAGATGGCCAGAGGAAAGCATCTGACCCTTGGAGATCTGAACCAAAGGGTTCCCATCAGAGGAAGATAGCACAATGGTGAAGAGCTGCATGGAGGACACCATGTGAAAGGTGAGCTTGTAGAATTGTGGGAAGTTATAGATGATTGATTTGGTGCCACAAGAGAGTGAGTCACTATAAAAGAAGGATACCATCTTGGGGAGAGGGCTAAGAGGTACCAACTGTGAAGTAGTGAGAGATTGGAAAAGAAAGAAGGATTAAAGGAATTAAAGAGACAAATAGAGATTGTTAGTGGATGAATAGCAAATGACATTATCTTAGTGTAGGAAGTTAATACCATCATCTGGGTAGTAAGAGGCAACAATAGTGTGAAAGTGATAGAGGATGAGAGAGTGAAGTTGAGGGAAAAGACAGAAGAGGTAAGGATTATTGGAGAGAGGTCTAGAGGGGAAGAGATGGGGACCAGAAAGAGGGAGATAATTGTGGGCATGAAAGGATCAAGATAAACCAAAAGGAGATCAAATACATTTAGAACAAGTGATAGCTATTAGTGGAAGAGTGAGAAAGAAGTGAAAAGTCGAGCAAGGGGGATAAAGTCTACAAATCAAGCAACTACGGAAAATGGAACAGGGACATTCCACAAAACCATATTGGTCCAGAAAACAGTGTAGAAGTGGGAAGAGGTTTGGGACAGTGAAGCCATACCAATGAGCAAGACAGAAAGAATAAGAAATTAAAGAAGGAAGATAGTCTGGGAGACAGTCATCAGGAAAGCGGTGGAGAGCTGATAGCATGTGACGGCTCCTCAATCAAACCCCACCAAAGTCAGCAAGACCTCCTGGAAGCAAAACCCTGAGCAACAATCTAGAAAACAACCAAGGAGGCAAAGGTCTGGCAAACCTACACCCTCGCCCTCCCGAGAGCCGTCGAAGTGTATAAGAGGATTACCACTTGGACACGGAGAGAGTTTGAGAAGCAATCCACCTCATAATGGGTACAGGAGGAGGAAAGGACACAGCCAATGCATTGAACTTTCAGTTATCATTACTAAGGCCTTTGGGAAGTTTTTGTTGGGATTATGGAACACTTGGCACCCTTTTCTACAAGAACGGAGATCCCTATCCTTCTGAGTACTTAATTGGGAAAACTGCTGACTGTATACTTAAGTTAGAAATTGACATGTTTGGAACATTATTCAGTACTTACATCTGGCCCCGAATTTCATTCTAACACGTTAGGTAATTAATTTGATAATACATCCTGATACTGTATGTTATTTTTGCAAACTGTAAGAAAACATTTTAAATAGATCTTGCTGCCAATTTCTATTTCAGAGAACACAAGTGCCAGGTAAACACGGTGTGGACTCAACATACTGTAGGGGTGTGAGCACATGTGAACATGTTAGCAGACAGAATGAATATGTCTGTGAATCAAATCAGGTCACACTGACAAGATTTAAAAGATTCAATATATTCCAAATGTTTGGGAGAAACGTGTTATCCTTTTGAGCTGAATAAAATATCAAAAAGGGGAAGCAACACCAATGTGTCAGTTACTGGCATTTGAATAATCAAAACTGCT
Organism: Ambystoma mexicanum; assembly: GCF_040938575.1. Lineage (NCBI taxonomy): Eukaryota > Metazoa > Chordata > Amphibia > Caudata > Ambystomatidae > Ambystoma > Ambystoma mexicanum. Next base: position 667,215,364 of record NC_090936.1, read on the forward strand.
AGTATCTAAATGCTCCCAATCACCGTGGCTCAAATATTAACCTTCGTGTATAAGCCTTGTGAAATGAGGTTAGACAACAAGGAGTTGGATGGCAATGAAATAGGATTTCCCCATTGTATGATTATTCTTATTGACTTTGTGTATGACTGTCTATTGGGAATGTTAAGATGGGTGTTATAGTAGCAAATGCAAACTAGACACTTGAGAAGTGGGGGTTAACAGCTTTATTGATACTGAGTGGTGGGGTCTTGCAAACATCTCATTGCTCCACCTACGGGTTAGCCTCACCCTTGGGCTAGAAGATCATGTATACTTTTTGTAGGTACTCCTACAGGGCCTATGGGTAAGGTATCTATTACACAAGATGTAGAATCTAGTGCAAACAGTGTCAGGGTGGAGGCTTAACGCAGCATGTGAAAGGTTCTATTCTAAGAAAGACCTTGGGCCTCATTACGACCCTGGCGGAAGACCTTGGTGCTATTAGCACCATGGTCCATGCCGGTAAGTTACCGACTCCGCCATGGAGAAAGGGGGAATTACCACCCCATTACAAGGTTGGCGGGGCGGTAATTCCTCCTTCCTCCATGGCCCTTCCCCATTCCCATTTTGGACCTATAGGGCTCAATGGGAATGGGGAAGGCGTTAAGTACGGTGCCGCAAATTGCTGCACCGTACTTAGCACCAAGGTCCCTTTGCGGGTCCCTACTTTAACGGCTGGTCTACACCAGCCGTTAAGGTCGGGTCCCGCAAAGGGACCTCGTAATTAGGCGCTAATAGGTTAACGGCGCCGCAGCCTTTTACGGTGCCGTTAACCCATTAGCGCCTGGGTCGTAATGAGGCCCCTTGTCTCCCAGTACAAGTTCTTTCCCCGAGTCTAATGTGGAGATGCCATGGTTGTCTCATCATGTGGCCTCCTTCAGTTCATTCAGATTCTCAAAGTATTTAAAGCACCCCAGCATGCATCTTTCTTGGTCTTGACAGTTTCTCCTTGAATTGTTGATCACCTTCCTAGCCCTTGAAGGTGTAAACACAGAACAAACCTACAAGATGAAATGTAAGATTCCCTGTGATCGAAGGGGATAACCAAGATGACTAAGACACATTTCCAGCAGGAATTTCTGCTCAGATCATCACTGCATTGCCATTCATTTCTGCCTTCTGCAATTGCCTGAATTGACAATGCAGTGCTAAGGTGTGGAGACTGCTTGGGCTGCAAAGACCAGATCATGTGCAGCTAGTCACTCTGCTGCAAAGTCTGCAGAAGAATGCCTTTGCTTGCCTTTTGCACCTCTCTGGGAGCCCCGGCTGCATGGGATTTCATGCGAAGCACAGGATGCAGTGTGAGGCAGTAGGCCGCAGTGCCGCACAGCCAGCAGCAGCCGAAATGTATCGGAACGTTCAGAAACTTTACGACCTAACCAGTGCCTGGTGGCATATGGAACTCGGATTGGGGTCCGTTAGGCACCATCATTCATTTGGTGGTTCTTTGTGTGGTGCTTGGATAGGAGACTTTCTATCAGCTGGGTTATCCATCACGGCAGAACCATGCCACTTGGAAGTCTTCATAGAAGAACTCGCACGAAACATGCTTTTCGCCACCACAGACCACACCCGCAGTAGGGACCATGGGCAATGACGGCAGGTGGCAACATACATAACATGGGCCTCCACCGCGACCACCACACCATTAATATATATAGATAGTTGCCCGGTAGTGTTTTAAAATATACATTGGGCACAACCAAAGGCCATGCTCACCCACCCAAAAGAAATGTATAAAGGCCATGGCCTTGGGTCATGACCACCTACTGGGTCCAAAAGAAACATATTCGGGAACATGTACAGTGGACATGGACAAAGGCTGTGGACAAAGGACATGGCTAGTGGCCCGTTAGTGTTTAAGTGGTCCTGAAAGACATGTATAGTGGCCCCCTACTTAGTCCAAAAGAACATATTGGTGCACGTGAAATGTGGACATTGACGAAGGCCATGGCTAGTAACCTGGTAGTGTTTTAAAATATACAAGGTCCCACAGCCAAACGCCTTTGTTCACTGGCCAGGACCAAAGTATATGGATAGTGGACCCGAAAAACATGTACAGTGGCCACAGTGGGTCCAAAAGAAACATATTGGTGAACATGTACAGTGGCCACAGTGGGTCCAAAAGAAACATATTGGTGAACATGTACAGTTTACACAGCCGAAGGCCATGGCTACTGGCCCATAAAAAAAAGATGGTAAAACAAAACCCTTGAAATTCACTGATAAAATCTTAGTTACGGTGCAGTTAAGTTGCACAGATTTAATGCAACAAGACCCTTGAAATTCAGCAGATGTGGGAAGTCATGACCAGCTTAACTCTGCATGTTTCCGTTGCAAAGCCCATGAGCACGTACATATTATAAGAGAAAGGATTCACAATGACACACAAATTGGCATTATCGTTGACATCAACGGAAGCACGCCGACTGCACCTTAACTACGTTTTTTTCAGTGAATGTATATTTGCTTATGTATGAAGGAGTGCATGTATATCTTTAATTGTTTCGTGCTACATCTGAAGGGGTGTGTGGGTTCTGTTTTATTGTTTTATTGTATTAACTCTTTATAGTGCATCCACTAATAAGCAAATCATTGAGGTTATCCATGAGAAATCTACACATCGAACAGTATCACTTGTAGCCATCTCAAATGGTGGTGTTTGGTCCCACCCCCCTCTCATCGTCTCAGAAGGCTATGGATACTATGTCTTTGGATGAGCCGCTGTCTCTTTATTTTCCTTTAGGTTGCACGGTGTTGGAGCGGACGACACCCGGATATGTATTTACCTTTCAAAAGCTTCTTGACTCCCGACTCTATAGACACATGCACATGGTATAGAGCATTTCTCGTCTTTGGAGGATAGCTCAGGGGCAATGTGCTCGCCTTGGAAGCAAGACTACACAGAGCAACACAGGTTCGATCCCCGGGTTCGCGCTTAGAAATCTCTGGGTATTAAGTGCATTATAAATAACCTATCATAGCATATCATATCATTAAGGGCTTATATACAGAAGGTGTGATAAGCATACGAATATAAGAAACTCATAAAACACGTACCTGGTGTGGTATAGTTCTCAAATTGTGAGAGGTCTAATATCAAGAAGAACACAAACATTAGGCTTCTTGTACTGTGTGTTATTTCCATATGTGTTTGTGTGTGCTTGAAAAATGTAATGTCTGCATTAGTGATAAGTAGGAGATCACAGTCCGAAAAGACAACAACGCACAGATGGAAAGGTAAGAAGGCAGGCTTTTGCCACCCAATGAGCAGCAAAAGAAGGGGAAAGTGTGTAATGGGGGATGGGGAAAATGAAGGACGGAGACATTTCTCAATGAAGTATACACAATGGAAGTAATCAGTGCGTGGTGTACACCTACAGGTGGAAGTCAGAATCAGGCATGCATGGGGGAATGTAAGCACATATATGTGATGAACTGCCTCGCATGTCTTGCCCTCTTAAATTGGCACAGCAAACTCTGCTTCCCAGTTATCCCTAGATCGACTGGGCAATCTGCTTCTACCCCTCCTAAGACTGCAGAATGCATGCATGACAGCAGCATTCCTATCTCTTGCGCTGCTATTGCACATTAGGGTGAGGGGGTGGGGTGATAGGTTAGAGGCGAGACTTGGAGCCCAAGTGTCGCTCAGCGGCAACGTGCTCGCCTTGGAAGCAAGACGACACGAACCAACGCAGGTTTGATCCCCGGGTCCGCACTTAGAAACTTCTGGGTATTTAAGCGCGTTATAAATATGCAACTAAGACAAACAACTAAAAACAGAAAGAATTCCTGTAACAGCGCCTCGATGCCCACAGGCTGTGTGAGCGCTTTAAAAATTTAAATAAATCAAATAAATAAAGAGTAGAGTGTCATGTGTAATACATACTGTATAGCATAGCAATATCCCCAATCGGGAAGTGTCTCCCTGTTGTTAGAAAGATTCCAAAGGGAGATGAATCTATCATTCATACAAAAGTCCCCCAACACCGTGACTCCTGCTTTAATAGGAGACAATGGGACATCATTACAGGCCACACAGGTTCAGGAGGCAACATGTATTTTCCATGGGTACTCCTTCACATCACCTAGCGCTGCTGAAACAAGGTCAGTCAGAGCTGGTACAGCCCTCTCAAGAAGAACATGTGGGTGGTCAGGGGTTGGGGACCGCCAAAAATACAGGAAATGGTCCTGGGTGGCCCACCAGCATAGCTCAATATCAAGCACTCGTATGCCTCCCCTGTCATATCGCCGCATACATGTGTTCCAGTCAGCAATAACTTGCTTGCCGGCCCAAATAAGTCAGAGTAAAGTACTTCCCATTTTAGAGAAGAGGGCTTTTGTGAGGCGTTTTGAGGGGTTCAAAGAGAGCTAAAGAATGGTGTGCAGAATTCCTTCACCAAGGGAGGGAATTCACCCTACACCTGCCATGATCAATTGACTTACACTTAGGAAACAGACCCATGCGATGGGTCTACATGCAATCTGTCTATGTTGCCTTTATCCAAACGAATATAGTATCTCCCCTTCACCTCAAAATGCTGAATTAGCCTTTTAAGAAGAACAGTGATGTGGAAGCAGAATGGTTCTTATGCAGAGAGACGGCAGCAGGTGACCTTAGGAAGAACAGACATTCGGGAAAATGGGTGGGTGGAAAGTGAGCTGTGTGTTAACCCATTTGTGCATGTACATATTTCACAGTAACGTTACTTGAATATGCAATGCAAAATGTGTTCAACTTACCCATTGTGGGTAGTGGTACGGCTTGCACACCAGGTACTAAGAAGAAGAAAAGGAACATATTTTATTGTCAGTTGCAATTTTAACCCCAGAAACCTTAGGATGACTAGAGAGACGACTAACCCAAAGTGTACACTATACCTGGCCTGGTTCTTGCCTATGTTGAGATGCACACCCAAAAGGGTTATTATGCCAGTATCAAGTGACCTTTTGGCAAGCCTTCAAATGCGAAAGCGTTCAGCTTGTCTAGGTATATTTGCCTTTTTTAGGGGGTAGGGGTTCAACCAATCTTACTGGTTTTGCGATTGGCCATCTCCATCCTCCCTCTTTTCTTAGGACATTTTCACATCCCTGCCTATCAGAATCAACCAGTTTCCTAGGTTTATATGTTTTTATCTGGAAAGAGGAGTCCTAGGATTAGCCTCATTGGGGGCATGGCGAATGACCTATGAAAGAATAGAAAGACACCGATTCATCCCAGGGAAAATCGACAGCTACTAATAACCCAAAGGTTTTGCACACATGGAGGAACTCCCTTGATACGGGATGGATTAAATAGTGTTTGTTTGCCACATATGGATGAGCCCCGTTATACTTTCCAATAAATCTAAACCACAACAAACCTCCTATGCTCACAAAGAGGACTTCAATACAGTACCAGGAAACACTGCATCTGAGGATACACATGAAGACAGAGGCAGTGGCTCTGTGGCATATTACCAGATGTATGCTTGAAATTACCCAAGGAAGGGGGAGTAGCCGAAGGTAAATAGCTTCTGAGATGTGTCCTTTGGTCTCATCATCACCTAACCCGGCCACACTGCTCATGGAAAAACAAATCAGCATGCCAGCTTCAGTACACAAACATCTTACTCACCACCAACATGCACTTAAAGGGACCCCACCAGAATAAATGGTTTACACCATAACACACGAACCCATATAACAGAAAAAGTGGATGATTCTCGAGCAAGCAGCCTGGCATGCAGAATGATTGAACACATAAGGAGTCATATAGAGGAACAGGGGCATACATAGACTCAACCTGCCACCTCTGGATGTGCTCAATGCACCTTGTACTGTACACACCTAGGGCTGTGCCACTTTTGCAACTCGTCTATTAATGGCACAAATAACATCTGAATGCATTACAAATGGTTCCTGTGCAAGTCACCAAACGGCCTGTGTAATGACCATGGCTTGGCCTCTGGCGAGTCCAAAGGCTCCACACAGGGCCGGCCTTAGAAGCCGCCGCGCCCCGGGCAGCAAATCAAAAAGGCGGCACCCTCTAGCCCCCACGCGCCCCTAGTCATGTGGCAGCGGGTGGGCAGGGCACCACAATTTTCAACAGGCACGGCAGGCACCCTATTCTTATTAGATAGGCTCCGCTCCTGAGAGCAGAGCGCATTTAATTCCAATAGGACGCCTGCCAAGCCTTCTCCCACCACTCCAGCTCTGGGGGAGACCTTGAAAGACTCCCCTGAGCTGGCGTGGTGGGGGTCTAATGGCAGGGGGCCTCGTCCTAAGCCCGGCTTTGGTCCACAAGTTCATCTGACCCAATTTGCACCAGGAACCGTTTGTTAAGGGTCCTTATCCTCTAACCAATCTGCCAACTGTGCATGTTATCCATTGAAAAAATGTCATAAGATGTTAGAAAACGAAAACAGCGTTTACCTGGTTCAGGAATTGTAGGAAGGGGTGTGCCATACCATCCAACTACTTCTAGAAGTGAAACAACGGAGATAAACTTATAAAAGAATGGCAGCACTAATCAAAGAAGGCCCGACCGTTAATGATCCTAAACAAATCTTTCCCAAATCCATGTATTTCTCCAGCATTAAAGGTTTACACGTTTGATTCGTAACAGCCGATGATTATGAGGGCGGAGGCGAAAACACAGATTCACAGAAGACTTTTATAATGGCAAAACCCCAATGGAAAACGTTCTGTGAATTAGGCCCTGAATCTGCTCATGCAAAAGTGTATTTTTTCATTTACGTTTGAATTGTGTTTTCTCGTGGGTGATATTTTTAATTTCCAATATGTTGCTGAGTTTGGAAACATGTCAGGCCTAGGCTTAACGTCATCTCCAGTTCATCAAGGTGATGCATATTTGGGTCTCGCCTGGCAGGCATAGTGTGGCATAGGGCACGCTGCTTAGATTAGGGGAAAGGCTACTGTGGAGGAGATGTGTGGGGTTCATGTGGTGAAGGGTGTGCATGATAAGTGTATAACTTGTGCAACTCAGGCTCAGGCATGATGCCCTACCACAGAAAAGACACTTGGCATATAACAGCAATTTTCAAAGTAGTCAAATATTATTTGGTGGTACCCCCTGAAGATGCCCCTGCCCTCGCCAGCACCTACGTCTGCCACTTCCCCTGACTTGACTTTAGGAATATGGCCTCCAAACACAATTTTTAAGATTTCTATTCTCTGTGCATAGTTGAAAGAGTAGCTAGCTATTCATCTATATGCTAACATGAAAGCCAATGTCCCTAACTTTACATTCATGCTTGAGTGGTTATAAATAATGGTGCTTGGAGCACCCCGCCTTTTTCATCTGAAAGCCACAACAAAGCTTTGGGTCCCTGCTGGCATCTATGTCAGTTTACAGGACAATGAAACCGTGGGGTGCATGCACGTGATGATGCCCCTTTGTTCTCTGGGAACTTCACATTTTCTTCTGACTGTGCAGAATCTTACTCTTACCATATTTCTTTAAGGATGCATATATTTGTCAGGTTGATTTATTGTTTATTGACTTATCAATCAGACCAGTGCCGACATTGCCGAGAAGATATATGTTCACGTTCCTAAATTGCAGACTGGGCTCAAATTCCAGCTTTGTTACTTAAATACAATGTGTGACATTAGGCAAATCATCTTCCCTTAATCTGCCAACATTGTGAGCGCGTAGAAGTGACTCAGTTTACAATGTATGCTTATCAATAGCCACGTTCATGGATTAACATATATCATAATAATAACATATTGTCTTTTAATGTAACTTCACATGACGCATGCACTGGAATAGCAAAGACTGATCTAAATATATACAAATGTGCTCATTAGGTGGCTCTGCACATTGTTTGTCACACAAGGCCTCACAAATCCTAGATATGCTGTATGATGTCTGGGTGTTTACCGGATGCAAATGTTACAGAAGGCAAAGGCATTTCCAATCACACATTGCATTGGGCGTAGCTTGCTTTCAAAATTCTCCCAAGGTACTTAAATGCAATGTAAACTATTTGGCATTCTTCTTATACACATATATTGTTTCTACACAAAACATTGTCAGAGTTCTTTGCATAAATTAAATCTGTTTCCCATTCTCCACCTGGTTCATGTGTTTGATATTTGTTTGTGGCAATCTTTAATTCGGCCTTCGGTCTTTATCATAAGATGACTTTTCAGGTAGCAGACGTTTGTCACCTTGCAATGTTCCTATTAAACAAAATATCTCAAGTGAAAGCAATAGAGCCTTTAATGTAATTGTTTTGGCTGTACAAGCCTTTACAAAATTATATAGACCAAGTCAATAACAGCTTCCAAAATATACTCTGTAAAATATACACATTTCTTTCATAAAACAACGTATTCTTTTTCTTCAACAAACCCTGCCACTTACATTTATAACCTCGAAATCTGATTTTCATGAGTCTGGTTTCCCAAAATGACCATTTTAGATATCTATTTCACAATTTATTAGCACCTGTATGGCTGCCGATAGTAGTGCAGCATTTGTGCCAGAGATTAGTCTTTCCCACAAAAAGTCAGATATAATATCTTCTTCTCTGCGCACAAAATTCCTGAATAAATGTAAGCGATGGATCCATGTGCCTTCACAGTCCATAAGCAGATCTTTTAGCGTTTGTTTGGCAGGGTTTTCGCAGACAGAACACAGTTTTTTCGCTTTTATCCCTTGTTTTCGTCTCTCTAAAATGGCTCCACAATGGATTAAATTTAGTCTCATTCTTAAAATATTTGAACGCAGTTTTCTGTCAGGGAATTTCATTAGATAACCTGATAAACAACCAAGTTTCTTCTCCCCCCTCAGGAAGGCGCTTTGAATGGAGTCCAATCTGACTGTTTCTATTGTTTCAATCCAGACCAACTGTTCTATCTTTTTTTTAATGTAAAGGGGGTTTTGAATCAAGATTTCTATATCCAGATCTATTGTAATCAATATTTACATTACTTTGTCCCCAAGAAGGTTCAAAAGGGGCGATTTGCCCTGTAATTTATGGGCCCCCAGGTCTCCATACAAGGTGGTTTTTTTACCCGTCACTATATCTCGAAACAGGGAAATCAATTTCCAATCTGCCATGATCTTCAATGACTTTAAGCCCAACTCAAACCTGAAGCATTTTATAGAGGTACAGTTTGGAAGACCCAAGGCTTTTTTCCAAAGACGGCCTTCAAATAGTTCCCAGTTAGTTGCCCAAAGACCTGGTTTAGCTTCAAGTCCATAGAGTAACACTGGTACTATTTTTGCTAAGTAGTATTTTATCAATGGATGGATTGAAAATTTACAAAATTGTGGTTCAATTTAACCATTTGAGAGCCGGCTTGGATTGTCTTATCCATGACATCAGAGTGTATTTTATATTGGGCTGGCTAGGCATATATATTATAGCCCAAATATTTTATCGCTTCTATAACTCTGATGCATTGGCCTCCCAATTTCCAACTCTTATATTTATTCTTTGTCATTGGGTGTTTGAAGATTAAGATATTTGACTTACTAGAATTAATTGTTAGTCTGTTTATTTCCACATACTCATTGAGTCTTGTTAGCAGACGTTGTAGACCAATTGCTGTTCTATCAAGGAGTGCTATGTCATCTGCGTAGGCCAGCCAACATATCTTTCTCCCATTTAAGGTCAGACTAGCCAGCGCAGATGACTCTAGAAACAATCCCATGTCTGCCAAAAACAGGTTAAAGAAAAGAGGTGCTCCTAGGCATCCTTGTCTAACCCCTCTATTCACCTCTACAAATTTGGACAGATGACCCATTTCGTCTAATCGAACTCTTAGATTTGTAGCTTTATGTAGTTCTACCAAAATAGAGTCTTTAATGCCAGTAACCCAGATCATGAGTTATCTTCTTGTCCCTTTTGACAGAAACCTATAAAAACAAATGCACTCTGCCCTTCTTTATATTGCCATTCCAGCCATCACCATTCACGTGTACTTGGTAGCTGATAGTTGGTAGTTAAAAGTTCTGCACACAAAAAGGAAGTAGGTTTTGTTGCCTTTATGTTACGAGACTACAGGGGCAGAAGAGTGGTGTGCATTCATCACCCGTGGTCCTGTGCCATAATCGGTTTATGGAAATTGAACTTAGCTCTGGGTAGAGTTGTCTGTCTTCCTAGTGCCGAAATGGACTCCAGGCATGAGATCCCTTAATTTTGTTGATTTGGGGGGCAGCATGGGTGATGAAGGGGTGGCAAGACTATCTGTGCTCCAAACCACAATAAGTGTTAAGAGGGCCCTGGGCTGGATGATATTAAGGAAAAAGCAAGGATAAACATGGTCTTTGTGGATCAAAAGACTGATTTTACAGCGTCCTCAGAAGCTCTCTGTGGCAAGCATTGAGTAATAAAGGCATACCCCAAAATTTGCTAACCCCAATTCAACAATTGTACAGTAACAATACAGCGTCTGTACATTTGGATCTGGTGGGTGAACTGACGGACCCAATTCCCATAGAGAGAGGTGTAAGGCAAGGCTGCGTGCTGGCCCCACTCTTCTTTAGTAGTTACATCAATGAGGTCATTGAGGAGCTGGAGGCATGCAGCCTTGACCCACCACAATTGAGGAGCACAAGGTTTCCTGCTCTATTTTTCATGGATGACGCTGTTCTGTTGGCTACATACGCAATGGGCCTTGATAACACCTTGGTAAAGTTCATAGAGAAATGCAATAATTTGGGTCTTGAACTAAACAAAGAAAAAACTAAAACATTGGTTTTCAGACCCCGCTTAGCCCAATCTTTAAAGGTTGACATCAGGGTGGCTGGTACACCCTAGAACACGTTTCATCCCACGATTATCTGGGAGTTAGGTTTACGGAAATTGGCTTGTGGTCCCACAAGGTAACTAAAGCTGCAGCAACACTTGAAAAGTATTGCACTGGAATTGGGCATTTCTATCGATAGTGGCGCAATTAGCCCAAACCTAAAATTACATCAGATGCAGGCATTATATGGTGCTGAGCAATGGAGCCACGTAGAAGTGAAATCCCTAGACATAGCTGAGAAAACATTTCTAAAAATGCTACTTATGCTACCTAGTTCTTTGCCTAGCGCCAGTATGTTTTTGGAATGCGACCTACAACCGGTAAAAGATCCAGCCAGATTAAATCCCCTTTTGTACTGGCCAAGGACATGGACAAGGACATGGACTTCACCAGATTTGGGTATTCATAAAGATGCAATGGTGCATGTTCTGTCTTTGGTAGGGGCAAAATCCCTACTAAGGTGCAAATCTGTAAAAACAGTACTGTCCATATTGAACATGGGCCAGTACTGGAGGTCCCCTGAATTGATGACAAATGCAAGGAGGTAACCGATTACATTGGTAGGAGGCACCTGTTCCCGCAGCAGGTTGGTAGAGGAATGCACTTCTCTTAGCACATGGCCACTCTGTTTACAGTGGAAACCTGACTCTAGGTGTGAGCCCTGTTTGGATGTGATCAGTCCGCGTTACGCCTGCAGTTTATACATTCAGTTTTGCTTTAATACCCTAAAGGAGGGCGCACTTTGTATCCAAATATATCCATTGGGCATGGCCAAAATGAAGTAAAATGGGGGATTCATTCCCTCCCCCCTTGTAATTAGCAGTGGCAGCAAATGTTTGCACCTTTTCTCTCATTGTGACACTTTGAAATACTTTCGACCTGCATATTTGCACAGTTGTTAATTTCATGTTCTATTGATTTTATCTATAAACTTGTCCTTGCATTATAACCATTTCCGCTCATGTTATTCATGTCTTCCTTTTTAAATGCCGTTGTTGTTTTATTTGTTGCTTTTTGGCCGATGCCATAATAAAGCTGAATGGCTGACTGAATACGGAATAGAGCGTGCGCCCCCTCTCCAGGACCCAGACAGTCCATGGCTGCAATTTGGCCAAAGAATAATGCACAGAATCCCTTGTGAGTTGGCCCTTCTGTCCATGTTACCAGGGTATGGAGATCGTCATCTAGAGCTGGTGCAGTCTAGCAGCTTCCCCTGAAGTGCAATGTATGCAATGTGCAATGTATGCATCCACGCCTGCATTGCACTAGCACTAGTGCCAATGATTTTGCACTGCATTTGCACAAGTGATAATGCAACTGCCCGCACTCGCAATGCATCTGTGAAATGCCAAAAATGTTTGTCAATGAGGCCCCCCATTTTATGCAGTAAACACAGGGGCTGCATAGGAAAAGCTCACTGCGATTCAGATTGCATAATCTAGTGTTTCTATGCTGTGCAAGACAGGACACTAGGGGCCTCATTATGACTTGTGCAGAATGGGTTTAACGGCGCCGGTAATGGTGACTGCACCCATTCCGCACAATTACGAGGTCCCCTCGCGAGACCCGCTCTGGACGTCTGGTTTTTCCCGACGTCCATAGCGGGTCCCGCGAGAGGGGACCAGGGAGCTAACAACGGGCCCGTTCGTAATGAGCCCGTTGTTAGCTCTCTCCCCATTCCCTATGAGGGCTCGAAGGACCGGGCCCGGGTTCCCTGAAGGAGGAAATACCGGGCCCTCCATACTCGGAATGACCCAGTATTTCCCCATTCAGGGAACCAGGACCCGGACACGATTTTGGAGGCAGCCATGCCCTTATTAAGGGCATGGTAGCCTCCAAAGTCGTAATGAGGACCTAGGTCCGTATCCATGGCAATTCTTTTGCCCGTTAATAAAATTGTGCCGCACCAAAAATACATTGAAACCTGACATATTTGCACTAACACCATTTTTACACGGGTGCAAAAAATTATAAAGGACTGGTGCAAGATTTGTATAAAATGGACTTTGCTGTGTTTAGTGATATAATGCAACATATGGCGGGATAACTGTGAGACTACTGTTACACAGACAAATACAAAGGGCCTGGGCCCAGAGCTGGCAATAGTTCAGTGACAGTGGATGCTTCCAATGGCGGGGCTGCTGGGATTTTCCTTACTCTTTCATCGTTTTTGCAAGTTTAAATCTGAAGGTAGAAACATGGGGCAGCAGCATGCGTCTATGTAGCATATATCATTTAGTGGAATAACTGCCATTGGGAATGCCTGTTCTGCATTGGTAAATGAGGAGGGGACCACAACCACATTGATTAAGATGTTTCCAGTGCAACGCTCTGCCTCTGCAGAGTAATCACACACACCAAGTTAGTCCTGCGATGTTTGGAGGCACAATACATCAGAAAATGGCCTCTTCAGAAATATCTCTGCTACTTACGACCAAACCAAGCATAGGAAATATGGCGGCAGGCCCCAGGCGAATGCCCACAGAAGGATGTGTTGATTGATGAATGACACATGTGGGCATAGTACAGTTTGACTTGTTTTGGATTGTGCTTGAGATTAGTATTGGAACATTTGGCTGCCAGGGCTGGAATGCCCCGGTGGATCCCCATTGCCAGGTGCCAGTAAAATAATGACTCCGGCACGACTACCGCCAGAGTCATAATGAGGCCCATTGACGTAAACAGTGTCATTACCTCATAATGAACATTAAAATGCTTAATATGTCAGTTTCCTTGTGATGTTGTCCTTTTTAATCATGTTGCTTGATATTTGACTGTCAACATTGACAAAAGCACATGCCCGTAGTGAGACAGGGGTCTTTAGAAATGGATGCTCCTTTTAAAAGAATTGCCATATTCAATCTATAATTTGTACTACTGATCTCGCGGCTTTCATATGTATATTGAATACTGTGACCTATGCTAAGGTCTATTGTAGAAGGAGTGGCAGGATGCTGGAAACCAATCACGATTTTAAAGGGCATTCGTCATAGTTAAATCCTTTGAAACAGATATACAAATAGTCACGATACATTTCTTTGGGAAAGTAAACTGTGTGTTCCCATTTGTGTTGGTGCCAGGGCTTTAACTGGGTTGGGTGCTCAGCCAGCAGCCTCGCAAAGCTTCATCTCAGCCAAGCAGGGGCACAGAGTATGCAGGTGCTCCGGGGCCCGGGCACCTCCTGGGAAAAGCCGTCTCCGCTGAAAGCCCTTATCAGTGGTCGTAGTGTAGGAACAGCAGTAGTGGAACTATGTTCCCCGCTGGCCTGCCCCTCTCCCCACCAACCCCATTGCACGCCCCCACACAATTCAAACCCCCAAACAAATTCACCAACTTTTTAAAGGAACGTTCAGTGCAGCGCACTGAAGTGCTAGTTTCAACTGCTTTCTACACTTTTATTTTAAAACAAAACCATTCCGGAATGGTTTCTTTTTAAAATAATATTATAGGAACAGTAACACTTAATTTTAAAAAAGCAGAGGAGCACCGCTCCCGCCCACTTCGACCACTGGCCCTCATGCTCTCAGTGGGACTTCCTATACATCTGTCCACCCGCATCCTTTGGGAAAATCAAAATTCAGCACTCCTGCAGGCACGTCTCCCTCAGGGTTCCATGAAAGGAACCAACACGGGCTTGACATTGACTCTGACCAGTCAAGCAATTAACGCTGCCTTGATGGAATACATGCAGGGATGCTTTCTGCTGACAGCGAATGCCTGGCCCCCAAACAAAGCAGCTTTCTAAATGCAAACATGTGATTCATGGTTTGCAGTCCTTTCACGGTTCGGGTGTTATCGTATATTAGATTAATAGGCAGGCCCCTATATATTATGTGTTCCGATCAGTTGCAGGCCTGAATCATTGGCAGAGATATGCACAGAAGAAAATGGGTGCCGAATCTTAGCTTCCCAAAATGCTTTTTGACGTTATACAAAGTAGCGGACACTGGTTCTATTTGTCCCCTTCAACCTTTCTGCTGGGTGACTTCAGGATAGGTGGAAAATGCCTGGAGGCTAGGTGGGAACCTTTTTCAAAATGATGTTTGGAGGCATCCATCCCACAATCCCTTCTTATGCAGCTGAGTGATTCATAGATTATAATGGAGATGTTTCCTAATGCAAACTCCAATGGGTGCAAACCACTGAGCGTAGCCCCTGCCCACATCAGAGAGCTGAATGCAGGTAAAGTAGGCAAGACACATGTCAGAGAGGTCTGCCTTTGGCAAGCGAAACCACATTGAAAGCGACACAGCCTTTAGTTTGAGGAGACGGGTACCTCCATAGGCAGTATGTTCATACCATCAGTCCTTCATTGTGGCTGCATACTGTGGCAACATCCTTGTTAAAGCACTGGGGTCAGGGGGTTACGAGCGGCAGACTGTCACAAGACAGACAGCAGCAAGGGGGGGGGGGCTTAAACCCTAAAGAAGCACTTAAGAAAAGTGGCTGGGTCATTTTATTTTACAGAATGACAGTGACTTACTCACAAATTGAATTGCTTCTATAATGATTGAGAAACACATCTATTACAGAGAGGAATTTGCTTAAAAACCGAACCAGAAGGAGTATTATTTACAGTATGCCACCAAAACAACCTGAGTCAATACCGACTCAAAATACATGTTTACAGGGCCTCAGGATGTACTGTTTGGGGAAACAGTTCTAGGCCAAGCCACCTGCATCTCCTGTAGGCCATGCCACATATTCTTGGCCATGCCCCCTTTCCAGAGCCCCCCCACCCCTCGATTTCATATCCCACTTAAAGCACTGGCTGGTCCTCCTGTGCAGCTCCTTTTGTTTGTTGATTAGGTTTGCTCTCAAGAAGGACCAGTAATGTCCTTTCTAAGTTCTTAGTATGCTTCAGAATATCTCTTTATAAATTGGTTTAGTTATTCATTAGGATACATCGAAACTGTGGACTTCTGGCACCCCAAGAATGTCCACACGCACTTTCTTTTAGAATTAAGCTGTTTTGGAGTGTGTATTGAATTTTGATTACCCGGGTTTATGCTATAATAATATTTATAAACCAAACTTTTTTTTAGTTCCAAGTGCTTTTAGTGTCTTCAGATTTACTAAATAATGGGGATGTTATTTCAGCTTTCAGTGGAGCATATGGATCGGAATCCACCTGAGCCTACTATGGGTCTGAGCGGAGGTGGAAATTAATTTACCACAATTGAAACTTTAAACGTGTCTTTTGATTTTACCTCAATCAACACCAAATAGTGTTTGGCAACTGAGCTAGACGTACAGCCTATGAACCGCAACCCTATTTTAAGACCACTGCTAGTTTGAATTCGCCTTTATACTGATCTATAATGAAAAATAAATCGATTCGTCCAAAGTGATTTGCCTGGGACATTTAAGAACGTTTTTCATGAGCTAAACCTGAGCCATTACAGCAGCCTACTTTGAGTAGACTATGCTGCCCAGCGAGCGCCACAGGATTGTGTAAAGTGCTCCGCTGCTCTTGAGCTCGGTCTGCGCTATAAGTAACAGAATGAAGCAAACACATCGATGCTAGTAGAAGCTCCATGGCAATCACTTCATTCAATATAAATGTCTACTGGGAAGAAGACTTCATTTGGACATTGCCCATGCAGAGTGTAAACGGCCAGCTCAGAATGTAGTATTTCCTCTTGGCGATCAGAAAACCGATTGTGGCACATCATTCCAGTCTCTTAAACACTTTGCTGTCTTTTGCTTCCAGCCCAGTGCATTACACAATACATTGTTGTTTACTATACTCATGAATGAGAGCATACGTTCTGTCATGAGGCTATTCTATTATCTTGGTGCTTGCATATTTTACTCTGTTTTCTGTTGCCAGTCTTATTTTATTTGCTTGCAGACCATGCTAGTCACAATAGTAAGGTTTTTGAATGTACGTACTTTTATGTTTTGGTCATATCTACACATTTCCAATTAAGGCGCTGTTAAACATTAAGCTACTGAAGGCGCCATCTGTGATTCACGGGATAATGAGTTTTCGCATTTTGTGAGCCACTATTTATCCAGATCTGTCATGTTTTATCTGGCAATTTGTAATTGGCCTTCTTTTATCAGCTCAGCTTAATTTAGTTTAGCCATGTCAAGCGCGGGATGGCAAAGGTAGTGTGTGCTGCAAGGACATTGTCGTTAAAACCCCATAGGTACGGTTAAGGGGCTACATAATCATGGTCTCTTACATCATTCAGAAAGCAAACAGGAAAGGCTGATGTCAACATTTCGTTTCTTAATTTACTTAATGGGGCAATCAACAAGTCACTGAACACTAAATAATAACTACTACAAATAGGGAAACATTTTAAAAATGTAAAAAAAAGTCGATGAATAAAACATCCAAGAAAAAATTCGAGAAAGAAGCCCAAATTCCATGAGAAGTGTGCCTTACTTTCAGGAATTGTTGGTGGATTTCAAAACAAGATACATTTTTATGAATTATTGCAATTGTTGTGTCCTGGTTAATTTGTTGATATACATGTTGATCTCTGGTGCTAATCACACTGTGCCAACTTCCTGTCTTGAAGAAAAACACCTCCCACCTCAGTTAGAAAGTTTAAGCAGCCAACTAAGGAAACAAGTCAAACATAAAGAGAGGACATTCATTTTCAAAATGTCTAGTGAGCAGAGAAACAACGAACACAAGTGTGAGTTCCGAATAAAGCTGAGGAGGCCTGCTATAAAGTAAAGGGTGAAAACAATTACAAATCCTACAAGTGCATTTGTCCAGGAAAGAAAGAAATCGCTGGACCATGCTCTACTCATTTCAAATATTGTGGGGTGATTAGTGCACATTTGTTTCTACGGCAACCAATATGAAAATGTCATTGTATTCTTAGAAGTTAGTAAATGTACTTACCTTCTGAAACCCGTGTGGCTGAGCAGTCAAACAGTCAATAACATTTCAACATTCACACAATTCGTTTTGTCCATACTCTATTACAAAATCATCCGTATCTAGGTCACCATCGGATTATCACAGGCAGGCTACTGCTTCTTCTGCATTGTCCTTCCACATGAAGGCAATACACTGTGCTGATGCCGCTAGCATATTGGCTTCCTCCCAGGTTCATTTGTTTCATTGTTCCCATCTAATAGAGATATATATTCTGCACAAAGTACATGCCTCAAGGGGGGAGCTTATTATATGCAGCCCACTGCCTAATGAGATGAAATACACAGAAGGTGTTTATCTCTTTCAGTAAACATGATTCAGTAGATGTTTCAATGCCATACAATACAGGTTGTTGAAGTAGATGTTTAATGTTTCATGAATTCCAAATCTTTCTTTTTGTATTCAGTGAAATTCCTCTAGATGATTTCCTTAAATTTTACACCACCCCCAGAAGCTAAGTTGGCAGGAAGTAAAGTTCTATCACTAGTACTTTTTGGGCGCTAGTCGGCCCTAACATAGGAGGGCACAGAATTACTTGCTTGACATATGCCAACGATGTTGACGTCCTAGATTTTACACCAACTGGACTCCAGCGGCTGCTCATGGATTTGAGTGCCTATGCAGGGAGAAATGACCTGGTCATCAACCATAAGAAGTGTAGCGTTATCCAGTCCCTTAAATATAAGAACAATGGTCCTCAATTCAAATGGACAATTGATGGTTCCCAAAGTGATGTATTGAGTGAGATCACCTATTTGGGCTTCTTCTTCACAGTGCAACCTAATAAGGAAATGTTGGTCAAAAGAATTGAACACAAAATAGACCAATTCGGTTTCCAAATTAAGAAAATGCATCGCGAATACTGTACATTTTCTATTAAGCCTTTGATAAGATTCTACGTGACAAAGGTAATACCAAAAAGTACTATATGGTTTATAGGTTGAGCGAAAGGCCTATGGTCTACCATGGGAAAGTTTGGAGGGTAGGGTATGGAAAAGAGCCCTGAATATGCCTCCTTCTTTGCCCATGGCTTCATTGCATTACGAACTTGGTGTTATATTGTTACATGCTTGGTTCCAATGGAGGGTTGTAAGCAGTGGTCGAAGTGTACAAAAAGAAGCAGTGGAACTATGTTCCCTGCTGGCCTGCATCAACACCCCAAAATCCCTTCACCACGTCCCCTCTCACACAAAATACACCCCTCAAACACTTGCACCAGCTGTTTAAGAGAACGTTCAGTGCAGTGCACTGAAAGTGCAGTTTCAACTTCTTCCTACACTTTTATTTTATAACGAAAACATTCCGGGCGGTTTCTTTTTAAAATAAAAGTATAGGAGCTGTAAAAGGTCATTTAAAAAAGTAGAGGAGCACCGCTCCCGACCGCTCCCACTCACTTCGACCACTGGTTGTAAGCCTCGTGGGAAAGATCCAGTCGCCTAGCAAAAACACTATCTATGCAGAACCTCAAGCATCAATGGTTGATAAATCATCCAAATGTCTTAACATGATGGAGTCATATGTAATCAGTGTTTTAGATCATTGTGGAAAAGAACAAAATAAACTAATTGAAAATCCACTAACGGTGAAAAAACATGAAAGATATGGATTGGATAAACACAATAATATAAACACGCATTTACAAAGCACATTCTACCATTGGACGAGTGGAGAATGCTTTGAGATTTGTACCTAAATACCTTGTTCAATATCCTTGCCCGACCATCAGAGAACAGTTTTTGTGATCTGGGTTAAATCTCTTGCCCACAGGGGAGATTTTACATATTCACTCTAAAAATTGTAACCCAGGTGTTAATTTTTGTCATTTCTGCAAGGATCCAGGTGATACACAAACCCTTAAACACATAGGGCCTGATTCATGGAAGTTTTTTTATAATGGTGCAATCCCATAGCAAAATGTTCCATGAATCAGGCACAAAGTGGTCGAATGTCCTATGTTAGTGGAAGTAAGAACAACATATTTGGGGTGTATTTTTAGACTGAGGAAAAGTTTTTGTATAGAAGATATTTGGAATCGTGTAAGCGCAGGTCATGAACTTTTTTTAACTACCAAAGTGCTAGATGAAATAGGTATGAAATGTGTATTTTAAAACACGTTATAATGGGATAGGTACAATGATTGCTCATGTATAATGTTTGTTTTACTCTTTTGTATTTGTATAATGAAATTTGAAAGATGTTTAATTGTTTCCATGCTTAATCTGTTTTAAAATTGTTCATAGGTTGATACATTGTTTTAAGATTTGTAGATGCATAGTCATATTTTGTGGAAGATCATAGATTTGAACACAACACAAGAAATACAAATACATTTTTAAAAAAGTTATCTTACTACTTAGTGAAACGAAATATATGTAGCCATCTATAGTCAAGTATAAGAGCTGAAAGCAAATTAATTCTGTCTGGATTCATCCCAGAGATTCAGGTAAGTTTACTATAAACTGAATTCTGTCAATAATCATCCCAGGGATTCAGGTAAATTTACTATAAACTGAATTATGTCTGGAATCATCCCAGGGATTCAGGTAAATTTACTATAAACTGAATTATGTCTGGAATCATCCCAGGGATTCAGGTTGGTATTCTATCTGGAATCATCCCAGGGTTTCAGGCAAGTTTACTATAAACTGAATTATGTCTGGAATCATCCCAGGGATTCAGGTTGGTATTCTGTCTGGAATCATCCCAGGGATTCAGGTAAGTTTACTATAAACTGTATTCTATCTGGAATCATCCCAGGGATTCGTGTACATTTAATATTAAATTAGGTATCTGATGCTAACACCCTGTCTAGTGGAATATATGTTGCTTTCAGCTGCTTCTTCAAATAATAAAAGTCATCCAGTCCTCAGATGGCAGAGAAGGTGCAGCTGTCTCGGCATGTTATTCCTTTCCAGGGTTTTGTCATTACTTCTGAAAAACACTGAACACTGAATCTAATAAAAATTGAATTTATTCAGAGTTTGCCCAAAATAATTTGCTCTGGACTACACAGAAGCATAAGTGAGTTTTCCAAATTCTCTTGGCTAGGTGATAATATGCAAATGAGCACTTACCTTCAAAGATGTAAAACTGCTGATGTTTCTAGACCAATACTTAGGCAGCTATCAAGAAATCATGTCACAAAAAATGTTTACAACTTAGTCATTAAAGAAACAAATACGTACTTGTGGTGGAACCAGTAATCTTTTCTGTTGCTAGGGGACAAAAACAAAATATGTACAGTAGTGAGACTATGAACTAAATACAATGGTTTCATTGCACACAAAATGCGATACAGATAATGATAATTGAATGGAAAATGCTTTACTTTCGAGGTTTCCAATTAATTTCATTTCTCATGGAAGTGACATTGCAATTGTCTACTGCTGCATGCCCAGATGGGGTTCCAGGCAATTATTGAAGTTAGGATGTAGATTGTGGGTTGGCTGGGGTGGTATTGTTTATTTATTTATTTTTTTATTTTATTGAGCATTTGTTAGGCGCTTTATACAACCGAGGTGTGTTTCAAAGCGCTGCAAGGCTACATGGGAAGGGAACAGGGGAAGTAATCACAGTGGAATAAACAACAATAACTTTGTTAGTAATGAGTGTTGGTTAAGTCTTTTATGGAGATGACTCACAGACAACTTTCTTTCAGCATAAGTGTGCTGGGCTCTGTTCTTCAATTTAAAAGGAACCTCAGAAGTAAAATGTACCCCATAAACCTTCATCCTTCATCATAAACCTTCATCACTGAATTTTCCTATCAATGACCTGCAACTCAATGTTTAAACCCCACCACCCTTCCAGTGAACTGCGTTACCCTATGCTACACAGAGTGTTATGCTGAAAAAAAAAGTTGTGTTTTCATGGGGGCAGAAACCATTTATTTGCAATGGGGCATACACTCTGGAATTATTTTCCATACACCGATTGTGTTTACTGACCATTTAGATTTTAGAAGCCCACTGAAAGCATCGTTATTTTATGATTTGTCTAGGTATTTTTCATCCATCTCATGCTGTGTGTTTTTTTTGTGCAAGTGCCAATTTCGTTTGTGATGTGTGCTGTAGTTAATGGCCGGATCGATAATCGACAAATACCATAACAACCTCCTTTTTAAACATTATTACAATTTTTGAAGTACTTGGGACCCTGAATCATTGATGTCCACGGACTTGTGTAAATTGAATTAAATTATATATTATCCAATTAGGGTTTGGAGCAACATTGCTCTGTATTTTTGGTTTAAAATGAATTTCATCTTGAAATGGAGGTGGTCAAAATATTGGATGGAAAATTATCAGATCAGATCATCAGATCAGATCCTACAGTGCTCCGGGTAGGGGGGCTGCATAGGTCTGCATAGGTCTTTAGGTGCAGATTCGGTCCTAAATTATAAAGATTTAATAAAAAAACAATTTAGAAAGACCGCTCTCTGACCGCACAGAGCGGTCTTTCTAAATCGAACTGTCAGCCCCTGACGAGTGCGCGCAGGGACTGACATGCACGCCAGGACCCGGCCGGATGCGCAGGCGGGAGGGAACGGGTAAGTGTTTGTGTGTTGGTGTTTGTGTGTGTTTTAGTATGGGGAGTCTTGGGTGGGAAGGGAAGTGGCCGGGGCTGAGGGAGGTGGGTATGGGGTGTGAAACCACCCCGGTTTGGAAGAAATGCCACAAGAGAGGGTGGGGGGCAAAGGAATGTCATTTTTTTTTATTTTCTTAGGCTGCCAAAATCGGCGGCCTTCAAAAATCGGGTAAATGTCAGAACCGCAGATTCAGGGCATTGCAGATTCTTTGACCCAGTACAATAATGGATTCACTGAGTGCTTCTTGCACTCAAACCTTGATTAGTTAACTACTGTATCATTGCCCAATTTGTCTGATGTTGTAGTAGTGAATCAGCTAATGCAGGCATTTAAGACAGTCCCTTTCAACTTCCTCTGTCCCCTGCAAAACATTGTCCACAGTAATTTGAATGTAATATCAAAGTATATATTTGGTTGTGGTTTGCTTGGGGTGATTTGATCAGCCTTATATAAGTCTAAGAATAATCTGCACACATATGTTTGGTTGTTCTGGAGCTTGTGGATGTCGTT
Source organism: Ambystoma mexicanum (assembly GCF_040938575.1). Taxonomy (NCBI): domain Eukaryota; kingdom Metazoa; phylum Chordata; class Amphibia; order Caudata; family Ambystomatidae; genus Ambystoma; species Ambystoma mexicanum. The sequence continues at coordinate 667,238,169 of NC_090936.1, forward strand.
CTTTGAATCACTGCAAATATTACACTGCACAAATCTAGCTAGGACAAGGCCCTAGTGATTCTGACCAAGGGTTTCTTTTCTGGAGGAGCGCAAATTCCTTTCTCAACATCACAGGCTAGAAGGTGGTGCTGATAGTGCCACCTGCCACCCGGTGGGAGACGCAAAGATCTAAGTAAAACCTAACTCAAATACCTTTCATTCTGTGTTTGGGCCGTGATGTCACCCACTTCTTCAGAAAGTAAAATTAGATATTTTTTATTTGGGCCTCCTGCGACCATGATCGTATTCTTGGATCACCCGGACGCAGACACATCTACTTCAACCAGAAACGTATGTTTCATAATCACATAGTGTTTTTTTTATTGTTTTGGACTTATTAAGAGCTCGATATAAACCTGTGTGTCACCCGCATCCATTTAGAAGTGCTGTTGGCTCAGTGTGGTTGGTGTACACGGGAAACCATTAAACCTTTCCATAACACCAGAATTCTCATTGACATCAAGGATTACCGTCTTTAAGCCCATTTGGGAATGCACATTACACTTGGATATCTCAATACACGCTGCATCAAAAAGTGAAACTGACATTGAGGATTTTATAATGGGGCCAACACATCAGTCTGGTTAGCTTAACCCCACTACATCACCTCAAGCAATGACATGTCACCAGATGTGAATACGTTTGGAAATATGTTTTAAAAATATGATAATCACTGATCAATAATAGTACATTGACATTACAGCCTCCCACCACACTGTTACCTCCCCTGGTTGATTATAGATTCCTTGCTGCCAAATTATCTGCCCTCCCTCTCCTCTCTTAGCGCTACACTCCCTTGTTTCTCTGCTTCCCTCACTATGTTCTTCCCCGTATGATGGTAAAGCACTCTATTGCTTCCCGAAGCTGGGTCTGCGCTCAATAAATACCCTAATAATAATAATAATACACAGAAATTACGAACATTATTGTGTGCATTTGTTTTTTGTTGCTATTGCTCAAAATCCAAGAAACACATACTTCCAGTGACCACGGGAGCTGTAGTGACGCCTGGGGTTCCAGTGGTTGGAGGCAAGGTTGCTAGACAAAAGAAAATCACAGTGTAATTAATATATGTTCTAGGAGAATTAGCTGCTTATTTTTCCTGAAAAAGTATACATGCAAGAGTTGCTATCAACATTACTACAAATCACATTGGGCCTCATGAGGACCTGGCACCGTTCATACCGTCCCGCCGCATTACGAGTTCTGCTCGCAGGTTCCTGACAGCCCACCAGGTCTTACCTGGCGGGCTGTGCGGCACCCGCCAGCACAACTCGTATCAACGGTGCCGGCGCATCCATGTTCCCCACCCCCATTCTGACGTATAGGGCAGAATGGGGATCGGGAGCCCGGCAATACCGCCACCCACGAACGGGCTATTACCGCCCCATTCATCTCGTAATGGGCCGGTTATTGCCCAATCGCGGGAGGCGGTGCCGGTAGCGAGCATTGCGGCAGCCGTGCCTGCCATACGGGCACGGCTACCGCCATGCTCGTAATGAGGCCATTGTGTTCTCTGCCACAGATGCACACGCCTGTAGTTAGGGGCAGCAAAGCCCTAGATCTTTCTCACAGACATGGCCCCCAGAAAAAGAAATAGGCTAGCAAATGCGCAACCGCCTCTTTCAATATTGTCCCCCAACACATGCTGAGCAAGGAGAATTAGAAAAGGGACTGTGCTGCAGACCTCATCTTAAAGCGTGCAGTGCACGCATCGATGTGCTCAAGGGCACAGTATTTATGGTTATTATGCAAATGGTGTTAGAGTAAGCACACATCCATTGATCTGTCTTGTACACAGCTCCCCACAATATATATTGAAAATATTTCAGAGAGATCTTAAAGGCTGATGAACTGTACCTATAAATGACACACACATTCAATATATTTGTCAGGAGGAGGGTCGTAAAGTAAGGGACATAAACGATCATCTCCTCCTACAGCGTTTAACCTTAATAATCACAGAAACATTCTGCTTACTGCTATATAATGATATACTCGCTGGACACATCCCAATAAATGAATCCATTTGCAATTCAAGCATGGCAATGCTAGTTTGCAAAATAAAATAACACGCTGATCTCGAGGAAATCAAAATGATCAGCAAGTGGTTTAAGGCAGCAAAGAAGTTATATGAGGAAACAGAGCCGAGAAATAGTGGCTTGTATCAGGAACAACAGCATAGTGCCTGGAAGCTGGACAACCTAGCCTAGATGGTAAATACTGCCTGGGTCACGTTTTGGTCTATCAGCGCACAGCTGCGCAGTGTTGTTCAAGGTGACGAGAACCCAGGAAAAGCGCAAAGAACTGCTAACTGAATCTTATTTTCACGTATGGAAGGATGCATTCTGGGATCCAAGTTAAGACCCTTCAGCACAGAGCTTGAGTGGAGTACCCTCGTCTGCTCGCTCCATGCCCGAATCTGGTGTTGCGTCATGACGGCTCTGGCCTGCGCGTTCTCTGCTCGCGTGACTCCCCTTCCGTGATGTGGAGGGATGCCACATAGTGGTCAATGTGTCAAAACGCCTTTAGTCATTGTTCTCAGTGCTTAAGAAATTCAGTATCCCTCACAGGTAAGTTTTGTGGTGTATGAATGAGAATTAACACGGTAAGTTATCTTTATGGAATTAATGTAAGCCGAAAAGATGTTGTGCTGTCATGAGTCATGCTTTTAGTCCATTGTTACCTCCAAATGTTAACTCTTTTAGGAGGATGCTAAACTATGTTTTTTTAAGGAGACTGACATGTCGGCTATCCATGCCTCAAGTCTAGCAGGACTGTAGTCCTGCAGCTGCTAGGTTTGACTTTTGCCACAAAGCATTTAGTCTGTTTCATCGATTGGCTTGTGAAGGTATCGAATGCCCTCGTTTGATTTATGTAATTGATCCCCGTAATCTGTATAGGTGAGCCTGTCACTCAGTCTTTCCTGTTATGTGTTGTCATTCCAGAAGTTGGTCAGCCTATGCTAGCTCTCAAACATATGTTTATAGTTTGCGACACCATGATCACATGTGCAGTCAGATCACCCCCACCCCTAACAATCTCCCCAGCGGTTTAGTAATGCCTCTCTCTATTGTTCCTGCTTAGAAAACACTTGCGACCCCAGTACAGTCATGATGTTCAGGATGGAATGCGATTCCAGGCTTGAGATGTTATGTTTGAATCAACCTTTCTGTTTGATTAAGAGGACCATGTGTTCCACGTCCTCCTTATTTCTTTACAGAAATACAATATCGTCGAGCATAGTCACTAACTAGCCGTTTGCAGCTGCACCTAATGGGGTCCCATTTCATATATGTTTAACCCAAAATATTCCACTGCTTCCCTGGGTGTTTTATTGCCATAGCCTGCCTTTATCCTTTGCTACAGGCATGTTCTACAGCCTTACCTTGAACTATGTATATATTTTGTTTTTCGGTTTCATAGCTGTGGCCTCATTGTTTGATTGTTTTTTTATTATTAATTCCTCCTGCGTTAGGCCTAGCAATGATACACCAGAAAGGTTAGATCATGTTGTATCATCAAACCTTTATTTAAGGATCAATAGGTAAGGGCCTAGTGCTAAAAAAAAGGTGGGAGCTGCAACTAAGAATGATTGATCTTAAGTAACTGTGGTTAGGCAGGGACAACAGAAAGAGTGGTTCCAAAGGAAAATTCCTGATGGAAGTAGGTATTTTTCAGTTCTCTTCCTGGTTGAAACCTAAATAAAATGCTTGCAAGCCTATATATCTTTTTTGCGACACCCCAAGCTACAATACAAAGTCTTTTCACAGTCAAAGCCTTCTCTTGATTAGTCTTTAGTCATTTGGCTACCCTAATTTATGCAAAAGAAAGTTCTCACAGATGCCTCAACCCAAATCTTCAAAGGTCCAGCGCTAGTCTAACACGAAGAAACATTCTTCACGCTAGGTTCTTCAAGCTAGTAACCACAGTCTGGACGTGCCTTTCCCACTTCTCTGGTTCCCTGGATTTCAGAAGTCCTAACCCTTGATACTAATGTCTGGGTCCTTACCTATTGATTCCTCTGCAGATATGCTTCAACTTTAGGTTGTGGTTGGTCAGACGCTTGTCTTGCGATAGCAGCACTGAATCTCTCGGCCTATCATGCTGCCAAGGTTGCGTCTGACTTTCTGGGTCACTCTGGTAGCAATTAGGGTTGTCTCCAGGTCTCTGGATTGGCTCTTTAGTTTTCATTGGTCTCTTATGGACCTGAAGTGCAGTGCTGGTTTCTAAAGTAGTTCCTACTGGGACCTTTGGCCTCCTAGTTTCTCGTCTAGTCTCTCCTTGGAACGTTGCTTCAGCACATATGGCACGTTCACAACTTTTGAATGCCTTCACACCTTTGGAAATGGGTTTCTTTTATTTTTTACCTTGATGCTATCTAATCCAAGAAATCACAAACTATTGAAATGCCCATCTCTTCCTTGGTTTAAAGAGCCTGGAATGTGTCCCTGAAATGTAAGACTGAACGTGAGACCCTCTTCTCCTTTTGCAAATTTCTAAAGCCGTTTTGTTTAAAATCATGCATCATTCTTTAACTCCTTTGTCATTTTATAAAACTTGTAAGTAACCCAGGGTAATCCAGACATGGACCCTTTGCTCAATGTGCTCAGAGAGGCACTGCTTCAACTCACTGATGAGGCCCGACTAGGCCGAAACACGTGCCTGGCGTTGTTGATGGTACTCTTGTTCAGAGGAGAATTGCCTAGCATTTTGGTGCTGGACTACCCTTGTGGGTGGGACAAAGAATGATATGCAGATGGATATTTCTCCCGTGTGAAGGGTACAGTGAGCTAAAACGTGGTTGTAGACCCTCCTAAGTGGAAGGAATTCCATAAAACGGGGTATTTGGCCCATTTCCGCTCTCAGTAGAGGGACTCCCACACGCCTTTGTAATTTCACTCGTTAACTGCTCTTCAAGAAACGTGTATTGCTCATTATGAACTATTTTACTCCTCTCTGCCCTTAAGTATGCTAATGTTTTAGGTGACCGTGTGTTTATGAAAAGGTTTGGTTTGCTGTTCCGGTTTTCGTGTTACATGTTGAGGCATGAGGAGCACCATTCTGCCCTCGAATCTAGTTCTGTGATCTCTAAATATCTTAAATAAGTACAAGGATAAATACGGTTGAGCACATTCGTTACACATTTCATAAAAGAAGAGGAAAGACATGAAAGGTGATATGCAATTCTTACATTTCTTGAATGTACAATTCTGCACCTTCCGAAATGATGGATGTGGCTTTCATGCCCTGCCAGTCGGGCGGACATTAAAGGCCATGTCCGCCTGACTAGCAGGGCATGAAAGCCATTCACACCCCGGGGTTCATCCGGGGTGTGAACGGCTTTCACACTTTTTCATCGGGAGATCCGTGCTGCTAGCACAGCCTATCTCTCGATGAAAAATGAAACATGGCCACCGCCATATGGAAAAGGGACTAAGTCCATGTCTATGGCAGCGGACAGATAGGAGGAGCACCGGTCCTGCCGGTAATTGGAGAGGGTGGGGATGCCTCAAGGAAAGAAAAAGGAAAAAAAGCGCCATCCGGGAAAGGGCCTTGGGTGGCTGGAACAGTGGGCGAGGATTGTGTATTCTCGCCCACGGTTCCAGCCACATGATTGGCTAAGCACCCTTTCCAGAGTAAAAATGCTGTGTGATACATAGCTTCCCCTTAAGCAATGCCGTGGTCACAACTGTCAAAATGACTGTCCAAAATGTAGCAAAAGTACAGGAAAGGTGACTTATTACAGAAAATAGTGTCAATTATATTTAGTGTAAACTGCGTCTTTAGAAAAGGTGGAAAATCAGTAAAACACGTACATTCAGTCCCAGGTGTGACTGTCGTGGCAGTAGTTACTGTACTGGTTCCGGTTGGTCCAGGTGTTGTTGCTAGGAAATAAAAGAGAGTCAGCCATGAGACTGTGGCTAGTAGAGGTGTTTGCACAATATTCTGAGACATATTATCATTATACAGCTTCTTGTTTAAAAGTGTAACCATTCACCATTGAAAAGACATGATAAATAGCTTGAGCGTTTCCAAAAGTATTGCTGCTGCTTTGTGATGTTATCGAGTGCAACGGTGATTCAATGCAACATGGGAGAGAGTTTTTTGGAGCTGCTTGGCACAACCATCTCTGTCAAGTTATTTAACAAGTACTTACACCAAACCCAAAAATGTAACATCTGCATGCTTTTTGCCCAACTTGTTTCTTATTTGGTGCCAATCCTTTTAGAAGATTTCCCACTATGGTGGTTCAATGTAAGCACGTTTTTCTCTAGGGGAAAATTAATGCAAATAGGCCAAAAACATTTTTTGTTTTCTTAATAATTTTTTAATGGTTTAACAGATTTTGCCCAGAATTTCCAGTTCAGGGAAGGGGGAGGGAGGCTAGCAGCAGGCTTGCTTATGGAAAATTGCATCTATTCCATCCACCGATCAGAAATAGAATTTGGGGAAAGTCAATGCATGTATATGGTAACATATATATTCCTGTAATTCCCATTCTTGCTTGCTTATTGTCTCTCAAAACACCGCTGAAGTGTTGCCTATGAGCAATAATGGAGCTTTCTGGGTTGCAATGTTTTTCTTTGTCTTCAATCAGGGTTTATACCTTTGCTACTCTACTGAGACTGCTCTACTCTCAGTCCAAATTCAGCATTCATGTGCTTGTGATACCACATTGTTCTAATTTCTCATTCCTCTTGGCCTATCAATATTGTTTGACAGTCAGCCACTATTCTACTGTATACTCTGGTTTGTATATATTTGCTTCGTTAATATACTGTTTTTGTTCCCATCCTTCTGGCCATCCATTGGGCTAGAAGGAGGATACCCTTATGCCACCCCTCTTCCTGTGGGATCACTTAAGGGTCTGCATTTTATTTCTTGGCTGGCACTATTCGTGAACATGTTTCTAACTGTTTATCCTTTTTCAAATCCTAGATGAATGGGTGACTCATTCCACCTTAATATCACAGATCCTCTACCCTGCTTCCCATCTAATTACTGTCCATCACCTGGCAATCCTCTTTTTCCTCCGTCACGCTCTCTCTTCAACTCTGTCAGCAACCCAATGACTATTTTTAATGCGGCACTCCTCGTGTACTTATATCTTTCCATAGCATTTACATATGCGTATAATATCAATATTAATCATATAGATAATGTTTTAGGAGACCATGTGCGTATGAAAAGGTTTGGTTTGCTGCTCCAGTTTTCATGTTACATGTTGAGGCATGAGGAGCACCATTCTGCCCTTGAATCTAGTTCTGTGATCTCTAAATATCTTTGAAAAGTATATGGATAAATATGGTAAAGCACATTCATTGCACATTTCATAAAAGAAAAGCAAAGATTTGAAAAGTGATATGCAATTCTTACATTTCTTGAATGCACAGTTCTGCACATTCCAAATTAGTGGAATGCTGTGTCATACACCGCTGTTATTCACTTAGCTTACCCTAAGCAACGCCATGTTCACAACTTTCGAAATGACTTTTCCACAATGTGGTAAAAGTACCGGAAATGTGACTTATTATAGAAAATAGTGTCAATCAGTGCTGAATTGGCAATAAAATAAGTGCCAGGGCCAAAATATTGTCTAGCACACCTGGGGCACATCGGTGCAGGCATCTCCCAGCCCACCTTTGCCACCACCCACATCTGCGCCCCACAATGTCAGCATGTTCAAGGTTAAAGCTGCACCTCCCATTGCCTATTGTGAGTGATAGCTGCACCACCCTTAGCAGATGTGCAATTTTCAGATAACAATCGACATCAAATAACATAACATACTAGTTTAAGGAAAATGTTTGAGTGCTTCACTAAACACATCATTGCTAACATTTTGCTCAGATTCTATATGTGGCAAGTGGAACACGTTGACCATCTATCAACAGAAAGAAAAAGCAAACTTGCTTTCCTCCTGCGGTAAATTGACAAATGCATGGAAAATCATTCCTGAACTGATGAACTTGCCTGACAAATACTGCAGAAAAATCTTTGCATATAGGTTGGCACTAAAGACAGACACTCCTCCTAGGCAGTGGCCCTTTCCCTGCCTTTGCCACTGTGCGGGTGCTGCTGGCTAATGATTGTCCTATTGTGGCCAACCCACACTACTGTGACACTGTTACTGATTATAACAGTAGCTGAGCTACAACAATGTTTTGCAGGATGACCGGAGCGTGTTTGGGTATAGCCAGCACAAAGACTCAGCATTGTCACTTTCCTACTCATTGGTATCCATGGAAATAGATAACTAGCACTGTCCTGCCCACCTGGGTCATCAAATTCAAGAACAACAATGAGTCAGGCCAGGAAGAAGAGACAGTTGACAATGTTGTTGCTTGTTATGTGACAACTACAAAATCAGATTTAAAATAATAAAGTTGCAAAAACACCACATCATAATCAGACAGAGTCTGTGAAATAAATGCTGGGGCTGAAACATAAGTGGTAGGAGTGAGCCCTGGCAAACACCCCCACAAATTAAGCACTGGTATCAATTATATTTAGTGTGCACTATGTCTATAGAAAAGGCAAATAATCAGTAAAACACGTACATTCAGTCCCAGGTGTGACTGTAGTGGCAGTAAGTACTGTACTGGTTCCGGTTGGCGCAGGAGTTGTTGCTAGGAAATAAAAGAGAGTCAGCCATGAGACTGTAGCTAGTAGAGGTGTTTGCACAATATTCTGAGACATATTATCATTACACCGCTTCTTGTTTAAAAGTGTAACCATTCACCATTGAACAGACATGATAAATAGCTTGAGTGTTTTCAGGTGTATTGCTGATGCTTTGTGATGTTATCGAGTGCAACGTTGATTCAATGCAACATGGGAGAGAGTTTCTTGGAGCCGCTTGGCACCAACATCTCTGTCAAGTTATTTAAAGTGTACTAGACAGATTTACACCAAACCCAAAACAGGAACATCTGTAAAGCTTTTTGCCCAACTTGTTTCTTATTTGCTGCAAATCCTTCCAGCAGATTTCGCACTATAGTTGTTCAAAGTAAGCACCTTTATCTCTAGGGGACACGTTTGTGAATAGGCCAAAAACAGTTTATTTTTTCATTTTCTTAATACATTTTGAATAGTTTAACTGATTTGCGGCAGCATATCCAGTTCAGGGGGCTAATAGCAGACATGCTTATGGAAAATTTCATCCAAATCCATCCACCGATTTTAAAAGTTATTAGAAATAGAATTTTGGGGAAAGTCAATGCATGTATGTGGTAAAATTTATATTAATTTAATTAATGTAATTCCCATTCAAGCTTGCTCATTTTCCTCCAAACACCACTGAAGTGCTGCCTAAGAGCAATATTGGAGCTTTCTTGATTTCAATGTCTTTCTATGTCTTCAATCAGTGTTTATACCTTTGCTACTCTACTGAGACTGCTCTACTCTCAAACCAAATTCAGCATTCATGTGCTTGTGATAAAACATTGTTCTAATTTCTCAATCATCTTGGCCTATCAATATTGTTTGACAGTCAGCCACTATTCTACTGAATACTCTGGTTTGTATATATTTGCATCTTTAATATACTGTTTTTTTCCCATCCTTCTGGCCATCCATTGGGCTAGAAGGATGATACACTTTTGCCATTCCTTTTCCTGTGGGATCCCTTAAGGGTCTGCATTTTATTTCTTGGCTGGCACTATTCGTGAACATGTTTCTAACGGTTTATCCTTTTTGAAATCCTAGATGAATGGGTGACTCATTCCACCTTAATATCACGGATCCTCTACCCTGCTTCCCATCTAATTACTGTCCATCATCTGGCAATCCTCTTTTTCCTCCTTTACGTTCTATCTTCAGCTCTGCCAGCAACCCAATGACTATTTTTAATGCAGCACTCTTTGTGTACTTATATCTTTCCAAAGCATGTACATATGCGTATAATGTCAATATGAATCATATAGATAATGTTTTAGGAGACCCTGAGCGTATGAAAAGGTTTGGTTTGCTGCTCCAGTTTTCATGTTACATGTTGAGGCATGAGGAGCACCATTCTGTCCTTGAATCTAGTTCTGTGATCTCTAAATATCTTTGAAAAGTATATGGATAAATATGATAAAGCACATTCATTACACATTTCATAAAAGAAGAGCAAAGATTTGAAAAGTGATATGCAATTCTTACATTTCTTGAATGCACAGTTCTGCACATGCCAAATTAGTGGAATGCTGTGTCATACACCGCTGTTATTCACTTAGCTTCCCCTAAGCAACGCCATGTTCACAACTTTCGAAATGACTGTCCACAATGTGGTAAAAGTACCGGAAATGTGATTTATTATAGGAAATAGTGTCAATCAGTGCTGAATTGTCAATAAAATAAGTGCCAGGGCCAAAATATTGTCTAGCACACCTGGGGCACATCGGTGCAGGCATCTCCCAGCCCACATTTGCCACCACCCACATCTGCGCCCCACAGTGTCAGCATGTTCAAGGTTAAAGCTGCACCTCCCATTGCCTATTGTGAGTGATAGCTGCACCACCCTTAGCAGATGTGCAATTTTCAGATAACAATCGACATCAAATAACATAACATACTAGTTTAAGTAAAAAGTTTGATTGCTTCATTAAAAACATTATTGTTAAAATTTAGCTCAGATTCTATAGGAGGAAAGTGGAACACGTTGACCATCTATCAACAGAAAGAAAAAGTAAACTTGCTTTCCTCCTGCGGTAAATTGATTGACAAATGCAGGAAAAATCATTCCTGAACTGATGAACTTGCCTGACAAACACTGCAGCAAAATCTTTGTGTATAGGTTGACACTAAAGACAGACACACCTCCTATGCAGTGGTCTTCTCCCTGGCTTTTCCCCTGTGTGGGTGCTGCTGGCTAATGATTTTCCTCTTGTTGCCAACCCACACTAATGTGACAGTGTTACTGATTATAACAATAGTTGAGCTACAACAGTGTTTTGCAGGATGACTGGAACGTGTGTGGGTATATCCAGCACAAATACTCAACATTGTGACTTTAATACTCATTGGTATCCATGGAAATAGATAACTAGCACTGTCCGGCCCACCTGGATCATCAAATTCATGAACAATAATGAGCCACCCCAGTAAGAATAGACAGTTGACATTGTTGGTGCTTGTTATGTGACAACTACAGAATGAGATTTAAAATAATAAAGTTGCAAAAACACCATATCATAATCAGACAGTCTATGAAAATAAGTGCTGGGGCTCAAACAAAAGTGGTAGAATTAAGCCCTGGCAAACACCCCCACAAATTAAGGACTGGGTCATTTATATTTAAGTACAATGTGTCTTTAGAAAAAGCGGAAAATCAGTAAAACACATACATTCAGTCCCAGGTGTGACTGTAGTGGCAGTAAGTACTGTACTGGTTCCGGTTGGCGCAGGAGTTGTTGCTAGGAAATAAAAGAGAGTCAGCCATGAGACTGTAGCTAGTAGAGGTGTTTGCACAATATTCTGAGACATATTATCATTACACCGCTTCTTGTTTAAAAGTGTAACCATTCACCATTGAACAGACATGATAAATAGCTTCAGTGTTTTCAGGTGTATTGCTGATGCTTTGTGATGTTATCGAGTGCAACGTTGATTCAATGCAACATGGGAGAGAGTTTCTTGGAGCCGCTTGGCACCAACATCTCTGTCAAGTTATTTAAAGTGTACTAGACAGATTTACACCAAACCCAAAACAGGAACATCTGTAAAGCTTTTTGCCCAACTTGTTTCTTATTTGCTGCAAATCCTTCCAGCAGATTTCGCACTATAGTTGTTCAAAGTAAGCACCTTTATCTCTAGGGGACACGTTTGTGAATAGGCCAAAAACAGTTTATTTTTTCATTTTCTTAATACATTTTGAATAGTTTAACTGATTTGCGGCAGCATATCCAGTTCAGGGGGCTAATAGCAGACATGCTTATGGAAAATTTCATCCAAATCCATCCACCGATTTTAAAAGTTATTAGAAATAGAATTTTGGGGAAAGTCAATGCATGTATGTGGTAAAATGTATATTAATTTAATTAATGTAATTCCCATTCAAGCTTGCTCATTTTCCTCCAAACACCACTGAAGTGCTGCCTAAGAGCAATATTGGAGCTTTCTTGATTTCAATGTCTTTCTATGTCTTCAATCAGTGTTTATACCTTTGCTACTCTACTGAGACTGCTCTACTCTCAATCCAAATTCAGCATTCATGTGCTTGTGATAAAACATTGTTCTAATTTCTCAATCATCTTGGCCTATCAATATTGTTTGACAGTCAGCCACTATTCTACTGAATACTCTGGTTTGTATATATTTGCATCTTTAATATACTATTTTTTTCCCATCCTTCTGGCCATCCATTGGGCTAGAAGGATGATACACTTTTGCCATTCCTTTTCCTGTGGGATCCCTTAAGGGTCTGCATTTTATTTCTTGGCTGGCACTATTCGTGAACATGTTTCTAACGGTTTATCCTTTTTGAAATCCTAGATGAATGGGTGACTCATTCCACCTTAATATCACGGATCCTCTACCCTGCTTCCCATCTAATTACTGTCCATCATCTGGCAATCCTCTTTTTCCTCCTTTACGTTCTATCTTCAGCTCTGCCAGCAACCCAATGACTATTTTTAATGCAGCACTCTTTGTGTACTTATATCTTTCCAAAGCATGTACATATGCGTATAATGTCAATATGAATCATATAGATAATGTTTTAGGAGGCCCTGAGCGTATGAAAAGGTTTGGTTTGCTGCTCCAGTTTTCATGTTACATGTTGAGGCATGAGGAGCACCATTCTGTCCTTGAATCTAGTTCTGTGATCTCTAAATATCTTTGAAAAGTATATGGATAAATATGATAAAGCACATTCATTACACATTTCATAAAAGAAGAGCAAAGATTTGAAAAGTGATATGCAATTCTTACATTTCTTGAATGCACAGTTCTGCACATGCCAAATTAGTGGAATGCTGTGTCATACACCGCTGTTATTCACTTAGCTTCCCCTAAGCAACGCCATGTTCACAACTTTCGAAATGACTGTCCACAATGTGGTAAAAGTACCGGAAATGTGATTTATTATAGGAAATAGTGTCAATCAGTGCTGAATTGTCAATAAAATAAGTGCCAGGGCCAAAATATTGTCTAGCACACCTGGGGCACATCGGTGCAGGCATCTCCCAGCCCACATTTGCCACCACCCACATCTGCGCCCCACAGTGTCAGCATGTTCAAGGTTAAAGCTGCACCTCCCATTGCCTATTGTGAGTGATAGCTGCACCACCCTTAGCAGATGTGCAATTTTCAGATAACAATCGACATCAAATAACATAACATACTAGTTTAAGGAAAATGTTTGAGTGCTTCATTAAAAACATTATTGTTAAAATTTAGCTCAGATTCTATAGGAGGAAAGTGGAACACGTTGACCATCTATCAACAGAAAGAAAAAGGAAACTTGCTTTCCTCCTGCGGTAAATTGATTGACAAATGTAGGAAAAATCATTCCTGAACTGATGAACTTGCCTGACAAACACTGCAGCAAAATCTTTGTTTATAGGTTGACACTAAAGACAGACACACCTCCTATGCAGTGGTCTTCTCCCTGGCTTTTCCCCTGTGTGGGTGCTGCTGGCTAATGATTTTCCTCTTGTTGCCAACCCACACTAATGTGACAGTGTTACTGATTATAACAGTAGTTGAGCTACAACAGTGTTTTGCAGGATGACTGGAACGTGTGTGGGTATATCCAGCACAAATACTCAACATTGTGACTTTAATACTCATTGGTATCCATGGAAATAGATAACTAGCACTGTCCGGCCCACCTGGATCATCAAATTCATGAACAATAATGAGCCAGCCCAGTAAGAATAGACAGTTGACATTGTTGGTGCTTGTTATGTGACAACTACAGAATGAGATTTAAAATAATAAAGTTGCAAAAACACCATATCATAATCAGACAGTCTATGAAAATAAGTGCTGGGGCTCAAACAAAAGTGGTAGAATTAAGCCCTGGCAAACACCCCCACAAATTAAGGACTGGGTCATTTATATTTAAGTACAATGTGTCTTTAGAAAAAGCGGAAAATCAGTAAAACACATACATTCAGTCCCAGGTGTGACTGTAGTGGCAGTAAGTACTGTACTGGTTCCGGTTGGCGCAGGAGTTGTTGCTAGGAAATAAAAGAGAGTCAGCCATGAGACTGTAGCTAGTAGAGGTGTTTGCACAATATTCTGAGACATATTATCATTACACGCTTCTTGTTTAAAAGTGTAACCATTCACCATTGAACAGACATGATAAATAGCTTGAGCGTTTTCAGGTGTATTGCTGATGCTTTGTGATGTTATCGAGTGCAACGTTGATTCAATGCAACATGGGAGAGAGTTTCTTGGAGCCGCTTGGCACCAACATCTCTGTCAAGTTATTTAAAGTGTACTAGACAGATTTACACCAAACCCAAAACAGGAACATCTGTAAAGCTTTTTGCCCAACTTGTTTCTTATTTCCTGCAAATCCTTCCAGCAGATTTCGCACTATAGTTGTTCAAAGTAAGCACCTTTATCTCTAGGGGACACGTTTGTGAATAGGCCAAAAACAGTTTATTTTTTCATTTTCTTAATACATTTTGAATGGTTTAACTGATTTGCTGCAGCATATCCAGTTCAGGGGATAGTAGCAGGGATGCTTAAGGAAAATGTCATCAAAATCCAACCACCGATTTTAAAAGTTATTAGAAATAGCATTTTGGAGAAAAGTCAATGCATGTATATGGTAACATTTATATTAATTTAATTAATGTAATTCCCATTCAAGCTTGCTCATTATTTCTCTAAGCACTGCTGAAGTGCTGCCTATGACCAATAATGGAGCTTTCTTGATTTCAATGTTTTTCTTTGTCTTCATTCAGGCTTCGTACCTTTGCTACTCTACTGAGACTGCTCTACTCTCAGTCCAAATTCAGCACTCTTGTGCTTGTGATACCACATACATTGTTCTAATTTCTCATTCATCTTGGCCTATCAATATTGTTTGACAGTCAGCCACTATTCTACTGTATACTCTGGTTTGTATATTTTTGCTTCTTTAATATACTGTTTTTTTCCCATCCTTCTGGCCATCCATTGGGCTAGAAGAAGGATACCCTTGTGCCACCCCTCTTCCTGTTGGATCCCTTAAGGCTCCGCATTTTATTTCTTGGCTGGCACTATTCATGAACATGTTTCTAACTGTTTATCCTTTTTCAAATCCTAGATGAATGGGTGACTCATTTCACCTTAATATCACAGATCCTCTACCCTGCTTCCCATCTAATTAATGTCCATCACCTGGCAATCCTCTTTTTCCTCCTTCACGTTCTCTCTTCAACTCTGCCAGCAACCCAATGACTCTTTTTAATGCAGCACTCTTTTTGTACTTATATCTTTCCATAGCATGTACATATGCGTACAATATCAATATGAATCATATAGATAATGTTTTAGGAGACCATGTGTGTATGAACAGGTTGGTTTGCTGCTCCAGTTTTCATGTTACATGTTGAGGCATGAGGAGCACCATTCTGCCCTTGAATCTAGTTCTGTGATCTCTAAATATCTTTAAAAAGTATATGGATAAATATGGTAAAGCACATTCATTACACATTTCATAAAAGAAGAGGAAAGCTATGAAAAGTGACATGCAATTCTCACATTTCATGAATGCACAGTTCTGCACATGTCAATTGAGTGAAATGTTGTGTCATACACCGCTATTATTCACTTAGCTTCCCCTTAAGCAACGCCATGTTCACAATTGTCGAAATGAATGTCCAAAATGTGGTAAAAGTACAGGAAAGGTGACATACCATAGAAAATAGTGTCAATCAGTGCTGAATTTGCAATAAAATAAGTGCCAGGGCCAAAATATCATCTAACACACCTGGGCACATCGGGGAAGGCAACTCCCAGCCCACTATTGCCACCACCCACAGCTGCGGCCCACAGTGGCAGCATGTTCAAGGTTAAAGCTGCACCTCCCATTGTCTATTGTGGGTGATAGTTGCACCACCCTTACCAGATGTGCAATTTTCAGATACCAATCAGCATCAAATAATATAAAATACTAGTTTAAGGAAAATGGTTAAGTGCTTCATTAAACACATCATTGTTAACATTTTGCTCAGATTCTATAGGTGGCAAGTGGAACACGTTGACTATCTATCAACAGAAAGAAAAAGCAAACTTGCATTCCTCCTGCAGTACATTTACAAATTCAGGAAAAATCATTCTTGAACTGATGAAGTTGCATGACAAACACTGCAGCAAAATCTTTGCATATAGGTTGGCACTAAAGCAGACACTGCTCTTAGGCAGTGGTCTTGTCCCTGCCTTTGCCCGTTTGTGGGTGCTGCTGGCTAATGACTGTCCTCTTGTTGCCAACCCACACTACTGTGACAGTGTTACTGATTATAACAGTAGCTTAGCTACAGCAATGTGTTGCAGGATGACCGGTGCATGTGTGGGTATAGCCAGCACAAACACTCAGCATTGTGACTTTCCTACTCATTGGTATCCATGGAAATAGATAACTAGCACTGTCCTGCCCACCTGGGTCATCAAATTCATGAACAGCAATGAGTCAGCCCAGGAAGAAGAGACAGTTGACATTGTTGTTGCTTGTTATTTGACAACTACAGAATCAGATTTAAAATAATAAAGTAGCAAAAACACCACATCATGATCAGACAGAGTCTGTGAAAATAAGAGCTGAGGCTCAAACATAAATGGTACTATTGAGCCCTGGCAAAACCCCCCACAGATGAAGCACTAGTGTCAGTTATATTTAGTGTGAGGAAAATCAGTAAAACACGTACATTCAGTCCCAGGTGTGACTGTAGTGGCAGTAAGTACTGTACTGGTTCCGGTTGGTGCAGGCGTGGTTGCTAGGAAATAAAAGAGAGTCAGCCATGAGACTGTGGCTAGTAGAGATGTTTGCACAATATTCTGAGACATATTATCATTGTACTGCTTCTTGTTTAAAAGTGTAACCATTCACCATTGAAAAGACATGATAAATATCTTGAGCATTACCAGGGGTATTGTTGCTCCTTTGTGATGTTATCGAGTGCAACGATAATTCAATGCAACACGGGAGAGGGTTTTTTGGAGCCACTTGGCACCACCATCTCTGTCAAGGTATTTAAAAAGTACTAGATGGATTTACACCAAACCCAAAACAGGAACACCTGTAACGCTGTTTGCCCAACTTTTTTCTTATTTGTTGCAAATCCTTCCAGCAGATTTCGCACTATCGTTGTTCAAAATAAGAACCTTTATCTCTAGGGGAAATGATTGGGAATAGGCCAAAAACGTTTATTTTTTCGTTGTCTTATTACATTTTGAATGGTTTAACTGATTTGTTGCAGCATATCCAGTTCAGGGGGCTAGTAGCAGGCATGCTTGTGGAAAATGTCATCCAAATCCATCCACCGATTTTAAAAGTTATTGGCAATAGCATTTTGGGGAAAGCCAATGCATGTATATGGTAAAATGTATATTAATTTAATTGATGTAATTCCCATTCAAGCTTGCTCATTTTCCTCCAAACACTGCTGAAGTGTTGCCTATGAGCAATATTGAAGCTATCTTGATTTCAATGTCTTTCTATGTCTTCAATCAGGGTTTAAACCTTTGCTACTCTACTGACACTGATCTACTCTCAGTCCAAATTCAGCATTCTTGTGCTTGTGATACCACATTGTCCTAATTCATCATTCCTCTTGGCCTATGAATATTGTTTGTCAGTCAGATACTATTCTACTGAATACTCTGGTTTGTACATATTTGCTTCTTTAATATACTGATTTTCATCCATACTTCTGGCCATCCCATTGGGTTAGAAGAAGGATACCCTTATGCCACCCGTCTTCCTGTGGGATCCTTTAAGGCTTTACATTTTAATTATTGGCTGGCAGTATTCAAGAACTGGTTTCTAAATGCTTATCCTTTTTCAAATCCTAGATGAATGGGTGACTCATTCCACCTTAGTATCACAGATCCTCTACCCTGCTTCCCATCTAATTACTGTCCATCACCTGACAATACTCTTTTTCCTCCTTCACGTTCTCTCTTCAGCTCTGCCAGCAACCCAATGATTCTTTTTTATGCAGCACTCTTTGTGTACTTATATCTTTCCATAGCATGTACATATGCGTATAATATCAATATTACTCATATAGATAATGTTTTAGGAGACCCTGTGCGTATGAAAAGGTTCGGTTTGCTGCTCCAGTTTTCATGTTACATGTTGAGGCATGAGGAGCACCATTCTGCCATCGAATCTAGTTCTGTGATCTCTAAATATCTTTAAAAACTATATGGATAAATATGGTAAAGCACATTCATTAAACATTTCATAAAAGAAGTGGAAAGATTTGAAAAGTGATATGCAATTCTCACATTTCCTGAATGCACAGTTCTGCACATGCCAAATTAGATTAATGTTGTGTCATACACCGCTCTTATTCACTTAGCTTCCCTTTAAGCAACGCCATGTTCACAACTGTCGAAATGACTGTCCACAATGTGGTAAACGTACAGAAAATGTAACTTATTATAGAAAACAGTGTCAATCAGTGCTGAATTTGTAATAAAATGTGTCCCATGGCCAAAATATCTTCTAGCACAGCTGGGGCACATCGGGGTAGGCAACTCTCAGCCCACTATTGCCACCACCCACAGCTGTGCCCCACAGTGTCAGCATGATCAAGGTTAAAGATGCAACTCCCATTGCCTATTGTGGGTGATAGTTGCACCACCCATAGCAGATGTGGAATTTTCAGATACCAATCGACATCAAATAACATAAAACACTAGTTTAGAGTAAAATGTTTGAGTGCATCATTAAAGACATCATTGTTAAAATTTTGCTCAGATTCTATAGGTGGCAAGTGGAACACGATAACCATCTATCAACAGAAAGAAAAAGCAAACTTGCTTTCCTCCTGCGGTAAATTGATTGACAAATGCAGGAAAAATCATTCCTAAACTGATGAACTTGCCCGACAAACACTGGAGCAAAATCTTTTTGTATAGGTTGGCACTAAAGACAGACACTCCTAATAGGCAGCGCCCGTTCACCTGGCTTTGCCCATTTGTGGGTGCTGCTGGCTAATGATTGTCCTATTGTTGCCAACCTACACTACTGTGACAGTGTTACTGATTATAACAGAAGCTGAGGTACAGCAATGTTTTGCAGGATGACCGGAGCGTGTGTGGGTATAGCCAGCACAAACACTCAGCATTGTCACTTTCCTACTCATTGGTATACATGGAAATAGATAACTTGCACTGTCCTGCCCACCTGGGTCATCGAATTCATGAACAACAATGAGTCAGGCCAGGAAGAAGAGACATTTGACATTGTTGTTGCTTGATATGTGACAACTACAGAATGAGATTTAAAATAATAAAGTTGCAAAAACACCACATCATAATCAGACAGAGTCTGTGAAAAGAAGTGCTGGGGTTCATACATAAGTGGTAGGATTGAGCCCTGGCAAACACCCCCACAAATTAAGCACTGGTGTCAATTATATTTAGTGTACAGTATGTCTGTAGAAAAGGCGGACAATCAGTAAAACACGTACATTCAGTCCCAGGTGTGACTGTAGTGGCAGTAGTTACTGTACTGGTTCCGGTTGGTGCAGGCGTGGTTGCTGGGAAATAAAAGAGAGTCAGCCATGAGACTGTGGCTAGTAGAGGTGTTTGCACAATATTCTGAGACATATTATCATTATACCGCTTCTTGTTTAAAAGTGTAACCATTCACCATTGAAAAGACATGATAAATAGCTTGAGCGTTTCCATGTGTTTTGGTGCTGCTTTGTGATGTTATCAAGTGCAATGTTGATTCAATGCAACATAGGAGAGAATTTTTTGGAGCCGCTTGGCACCACCATCTCTGTCAAGTTATTTAACAAGTACTAGACGTATTTACACCAACAACACAGAAACATCTGTAAAGCTTTTTGCCCAACTTGTTTCTTATTTCCTGCAAATCCTTCCAGCAGATTTCGCACTATGGTTGTTCAAAGTAAGCACCTTTATCTCTAGGGGACACGTTTGTGAATAGGTCAAAAACAGTTTATTTTTTCATTTTCTTAATACATTTTGAATGGTTTAACTGATTTCCTGCAGCATATCCAGTTCAGGGGGTTAGTAGCAGGCATGCTTATGGAAAATTTTATCCAAATCGATCCACCGATTTTAAAAGTTATCAGCAATATAATTTTGGGGAAAGTCAATGCATGTATATGGTAACATTTATATTCATTTAATTAATGTAATTCCCATTCAAGCTTGCTTATTGTCTCTCTAAAGACTGCTGAAGTGCTGCCTATGAGCAATAATGGAGCTTTCTTGATTTTAACGTTTTTCTTTGTCTTCAGTCAGGGTTGATACCTTTGCTACTCTACTGACAGTGATCTACTCTCAGTCCAAATTCAGCATTCTTGTGCTTGTGATACCACATTGTTCTAATTTCTCATTCCTCTTGGCCTGTCAATATTGTTTGACATTCAGCCACTATTCTACTGAATACTCTGGTTTGGATATATTTGCTTCTTCAATAGACTGGTTTTCAACCATCCGTCTGGCCAATTTTGGCCATCCCCTTGCGCTACAAAAGGCTGCCCTTATGCAAGCTGTCTTCCTGTCGGATCCATCAACCTTTACATTTTAATTTTTGGCTGCCAGTATTAATGAACTGGTTTCTAAATGCATATACTTTTTCAAATCCTAGATGAATGGGTGACTCATTCCACCTTAATATCAGAGATCCTCTAACCTGCTTCCCATCTAATTACTGTCCATCACCTGACAATCCTCATTTTCCTCAGTCACGTTCTCCCTTCAGCTCTGCCAGCAACCCAATGATTATTTTTTATGCAGCACTCTTTGTGTACCTATATCTTTCCATAGCATGTACATATGCGTATAATATAAATATTACTCATATAGATAATGTTTTAGGAGACCCTGTGCGTATGAAAAGGTTTGGTTTGCTGCTCCAGTTTTCATGTCGCATGTTGAGGCATGAGGAGCACCATTCTGCCCTTGAATCTAGTTCTGTGATCTCTAAATATCTTTGAGAAGTATATGGATAAATATGGTAAAGCACATTCATTACACATTTCATAAAAGAAGAGGAAAGGTATGAAAAGTGATATGCAATTCTCACATTTCTTAAATGCACAATTCTGCAGATGCCAAATTAATGGAATGCTGTGTCATACACCGCTGTTATTCACTTAGCTTCCCCAAAAGCAACACCATGTTCACAACTGTCGAAATGACTGTCCACAATGTGGCATAAGTACAGGAAATGTGACTTATTATAGAAAATAGTGTCAATCAGTGCTGAATTTGCAATAAAATAATGGCCAGGGCCAAAAAATCATCGCAAAAATCTGGGGCCCATCGGGCCAGGATACTGCAAGCCCAATATTTCCACCACCCACAGCTGTGCCGCACAGTGGCAGCATGTTCAAGGTTAAAGCTGCACCTCCCATTGCCTATTGTGGGTGATAGTTGCACCACCCTTAAAAGATGTGCAATGTTCAGATACCAATCGACATCAAATGACACATTACTTTAAGGAAAATGTTTAAGTGCATCATTGTTAACATTTTGCTCAGATTCTATAGGTGGCAAGTGGAACAAGTTGACCATCTATCAACAGAAAGAAAAAGGAAAATTGCTTTCCTCCTGCGGTAAATTGATTAACGAATGCAGGAAAAATCATTCCTGAACTGATGAAATTGCCTGACAAACACTGGAGCAAAATCTGTTTGTATAGGTTGGCACTAAAGACAGACACTCCTCCTAGGCAGTGGCCCTTTCCCTGCCTTTGTCCCTGTGTGGGTGCTGCTGGCTAATGATTGTCTTATTTGTGCCAACCCACACTACTGTGACTGTGTTACTGATTATAACAGAAGCTGAGCTGCAACAATGTTTTGCAGGATGACCGGAGCGTGTGTGGGTATAGCCAGCACAAACACTCAGCATTGTCACTTTCCTACTCATTGGTATCCATGGAAATAGATAACTAGCACTGTCCTGCCCACCCGGGTCATCAAATTTATGAACAACAATGAGCCAGCCCAGGAAGAAGAGACAGTTGACATTGTTGTTGCTTGGTATGTGACAACTACAGAATGAGATTTAAAATAATAAAGGTGCAAAAACACCAAATCATAATCAGACAGAGTCTGCGAAAAGAAGTGCTGGGGCTCAAACATAAGTGGTAGGATAGGATTGAGCCCTGGCAAACACCCCCACAAATTAAGCACTGCTGTCAATTATATTTAATGTACACTATGTCTTTAGAAAAGTCAGAACATTAGTAAAACACGTACATTCTGTCCCAGGTGTGACTGTAGTGGCAGTAGTTACTGTACTGGTTCCGGTTGGTGCAGGCGTGGTTGCTAGGAAATAAAAGAGAGTCAGCCATGAGACGGTATTTAGTATAGGTGTTTGCACAATATTCTGAGACATATTATCATTACACCGCTTCTTGTTTAAAAGTGTAAGCATTCGCCATTGAAAAGACATGATAAATAGATTCAGCGTTTTCAGGTGTATTGCTGCTGCTTTGTGATGTTATGGAGTGCAACGATAATTCAATGCAACATGGGAGAGGGTTTTTTGGAGCCGCTTGGCACCACCATCTCTGTCAAGTTATTTAACAAATACTGCACGGATTTACACCACTCCTAAAACAGGAACATCTGTAACGCTTTTTGCCCAACTTGTTTCTTATTTGTTGCAAATCCTTCCAGCAGATTATCGCAGTATGGTTGTTCAAAGTCAGCACCTTTATCTCTAGGGGAAACGTTTGGTAATAGGCCAAAAACAGTTGATTTATTCATTTTCTTAATATATTTTGAATGGATTAACTGATTTGCTGCAGCATTTCCAGTTCAGGGGGCTAATAGTAGGCATGCTTATGTAAAATGTCATCCAAATCCAACCACCGATTTTAAAAGTTATTAGAAATAGAATTTGGGTAAATTCATTGCATGTATATGGTAACATTTATATTCATTTATTTAATGTAATTCCCATTAAAGCGTGCTCATTTTCTCTCCAAACTCTGCTGAAGTGTTGCCTATGAGCAATAATGGAGCTTTCTTGAGTTCAATGTTTTTCTTTGTCTTCAATCAGGGTTTATGCCTTTGTTACTGTACTCAGACTGCTCTACTCTCAATCCAAATTCAGCATTCTTGTGCTTGTGATACCACATTGTTCTAATTTCTCATTCCTCTTGGCCTATCAATATTGTTTGACAGTCAGCCACTATTCTACTGAATACTCTGGTTTGGATATATTTGCTTCTTCAATATACTGGTTTTCACCCAACTTTCTGGCCAATACTGGCCATCCCCTTGCACTACAAAAAGGCTGCCCTTATGTCATCCGTCTCCCTGTCGGATACATCAACCTTTACATTTTAATTCTTGGCTGGCAGTATTCATGAACTGGTTTCTAAATGCTTATCCTTTTTTCAAATCCTAAATGAATGGGTGACTCATTCCACCTTAGTATCACAGATCCTCTACCCTGCTTCCCATCTAATTACTGTCCATCACATGACAATCTTCTTTTCCCTCCATCACGTTCTCTCTTCAACTCTGCCAGCAACCCAATTATTATTTTTTATACAGCACTCCTTTTGTACTTATATCTTTCCATAGCATGTACATATGCGTACAATATCAATATGAATCATATAGATAATGTTTTAGGAGACCCTGAGCGTATGAAAAGGTTTGGTTTGCTGCTCCAGTTTTCATGTTACATGTTGAGGCATGAGGAGCACCATTCTGCCCTTGAATCTATTTCTGTGATCTCTAAATATCTTTAAAGAGTATATGGATAAATATGGTAAAGCACATTCATTACACATTTCATAAAAGAAGAGGAAAGCTCTGAAAAGTGATATGCAACTCTCACATTTCTTGAATGCACAGTTCTGCACATGCCAAATTAGTGGAATCCTGTGTCATACACTGCTGTTATTCACTTAGCTTCCCCTAAAGCAACACCATGTTCACAACTGTCGAAATAACTGTCCACAATGAGGCAAAAGTACAGGAAATGTGACTTATTATAGAACATAGTGTCAGTCAGTGCTGAATTTGCAATAAAATAATGGCCAGGGCCAAAAAATCATTGCACAGACCTGGGGAACATCGAGGCAGGCAACTCCCAGTCCACTTCTGCCACCACCCACAGCTGTGCACCACAGTGTCAGCATGTTCAAGTTTAAAGCTGCCCCTCCCATTGCCTATTGTGGGTGATAGTTGCACCACCCTTACCAGATATGCAATGTGTTCAGATACGAATCGACATCAAATAACATAACATACTAGTGTAAGGAAAATGTTTGAGTGCTTCTTTAAACACATCATTGTTAATATTTTGCTCAGATTCTATAGGTGACAAGTGGAACAAGTTGACCATCTATCAACAGAAAGAAAAATTAATCTTGCTTTCCACCTGCGGTAAATTGATTGACAAATGCAGGAAAAATCATTCCTGAACTGATGAACTTGCCTTTCAAACACTGGAGCAAAATCTTTTTGTATAAGTTGGCACTAAAGACATACACTCCTCCCAGGCAGTGGCCCTTTCCCTGGTTTTGCCCCTTTGTGGGTGGTGGTGGCTAATGATTGTCCTATTGTTGCCAACCTACACTACTGTGACAGTGTTACTGATTATAACAGAAGCTGAGCTATAACAATGTTTTGCAGGATGACTGGAGCGTGTGTGGGTATAGCCAGCACAAACACTCAGCATTGTCACTTTCCTACTCATTGGTATCCATGGAAATAGATAACTAGCACTGTCCTGCCCACCTGGGTCATCAAATTCATGAACAAAAATGAGTCAGCCCAGGAAGAAGAGAAGGTTGACATTGTTTTTGCTTGGTGTGTTACAACTACAGGATGAGATTTAAAATAATAAAGTTGCAAAAACACCACATCATAATCAGGCATAGGGCCTCATCACGACCTCGGCGGTAATGCCGGCGGTATAAGCGCGGGGGCTATTAGGGCGACCGCCATAGCCCCCGGAGCTAATAGCGCGGGATCACGAGTTGGGCGGACTTGGAAGTCCCCATTCCCCATTGAGCCCATTCGCGAATGCCCCATTCCCCATTGGGCTCAATGGGGAAATTTCGCGCTCATACCGCCGGCGGATTTCCCGCCGGCGGTATGAGCGCGAATTCTCGGCGGATTTCACACCAGCTCAGAGCTGGGTTGAAATCCGCTGAGGCTCTGATTCGGCGGACCCTTAAATCCGGCGGTAATAGCGCTACCGCCTGATTTAAGGGTTACCGCCAAGGTCGTGATGAGGCCCATAGTCTGTGAAAAGAAGTGCTGGGGTTCAAACATAAGTGGTAGGATTGAGCCTTGGCAAACACCCCCACAAATTAAGCACTGGATATTTATTGTACACTATGTCTATAGAAAAGGCAGAAAATCAGTAAAACACGTACATTCAGTCCCAGGTGTGACTGTAGTGGCAGTAGTTACTGTACTGGTTCCGGTTGGTGCAGGCGTGGTTGCTAGGAAATAAAAGAGAGTCAGCTATGAGACTGTGGCTAGTAGAGGTGTTTGCACAATATTCGGAGCCATATTATCATTATACCCCTTCTTGTTTAAAAGTGTAACCATTCATCATTGAAAAGAGATGATAAGTAGCTTGAGCGTTTTGCTGCTGCTTTGTGATGTTATCGAGTGCAACAATGATTCAATGCAACATGGGAGAGGGTTTTTTGGAGCCGCTTGGCACCACCATCTCTGTCAAGTTATTTAACAAGTACTGGACGGATTTACACCAAACCCAAAACAGGAACATCTGTAACGCTTTTTGGCCAACTTGTTTCTTACTTGTTGCAAATACTTCCAGCAGATTTCGCACTATGGTTGTTCAAAGTCAGCACCTTTATCTCTAGAGGAAACATGTGGTAATAGACCAAAAACTGTTTATTTATTCATTTTCTTAATAGATTTTGAATCGTTTAACTGATTTGCTGCAGCATTTCCAGTTCAGCGGGCTAGTAGCAGGCACGCTTATGGAAAATGTCATCCAAATCCATCCACCGATTTTAAAAGTGTTTAGAAATAGAATTTTGGGGGAAGTCAAAGCATGTATATTGTAACATTTATATTCATTTAATTAATGTAATTCCTGTTCAAGCTTGCTCATTATTTCTCTAAGCACTGCTGAAGTGCTGCCTATGACCAATAATGGAGATTTCTTGATTTCAATGTTTTTCCTTGTCTTCAATCAGGGTTTATACCTTTGCTACTCTACTGACACTGATCTACTCTCAGTGCAAATTCAGCATTCTGGTGCTTGTGATACCACATTGTCCTAATTCCTCATTCCTCTTGGCCTATCAATATTGTTTGACAGTCAGCCCCTATTATAGTGAATACTCTGGTTTGGATATATTTGCTTCTTCAATAGACTGGTTTTCACCCATCCTTCTGGCCAATCCTGGCCATCCCACTGCGCTACAAAAAGGCTGCCTTTATGTCATCCGTCTTTCTGTCGGGTCCATCAACCTCTACATTTTAATTCTTGTCTGGCAGTATTCATAAACTGGTTTCTAAATGCTTATCCTTTTTCAAATCCTAAATGAATGGGTGACTCATTCCACCTTAATATCACAGATCCTCTACCCAGCTTCCCATGTAATTACTGTCCATCACCTGACAATCCTCTTTTTCCTCCGTCACGTTCTCTGTTCAGCTCTGCCAGCAACTCAAAGATTAGTTTTTATGCAGCACTCTTTTTGTATTTATATCTTTCCATAGCATGTACATATGTGTATAATATCCATATTAATCATATAGATAATATTTTAGGAGACCAGGTGCGTATGAAAAGGTATGGTTTTCTGTTCCAGTTTTCATGTTACATTTTCAGGCATGAGGAGCACCATTCTGCCCTGGAATCTAGTTCTGTGATCTCTAAATATCTTCAAAAAGTATATGGATAAATATGGTAAAGCACATTCATTACACATTTTATAAAAGAAAAGGAAAGCTATGAAAAGTGATATGCAATTCTCACATTTCTTGAATGCACAGTTCTGCACGTGCAAAATTAGTGGAATGCTGTGTCATACACCGCTATTATTCACTTAGCTTCCCCTAAAGCAACACCATGTTCAGAACTGTCGAAATGACTGTCCACAATGTGGCAAAAGTACAGGAAATGTGACTTATTATAGAAAATAGTGTCAATCAGTGCTGAATTTGCAATAAAATAATGGCCAGGGACAAAAAATCGGTGCGCACACCTGGGGCACATAGGGGCAGGCAACTCCCAGCCCACTATTGCCACCACTCACAGCTGCGCCCCACAGTGTCAGCATGTTCAAGGTTAAAGCTGCACCTCCGATTGCCTATTGTGGGTGATAGGTGCACCACCCTTACCAGATTTGCAATGTTCAGATACCAATCGATATCAAATAATATAACATACTAGTTTAAGGAAAATGTTTAAGTGCTTCATTAAACACATCATTGTTAACATTTTGCTCAGATTCCATAGGTGGCAAGTGGAACAGGTTGACCATCTATCAACAGAAAGAAAAAGCGAACTTGCTTTCCTCCTGCGGTAAATTGATAGACAAATGCAGGAAAAATCATTCCTGAACTGATGAACTTGCCTGACAAACACTGGAGCAAAATCTTTTTGTATGGGTTGGCACTAAAGACAGACACTCCTAATAGGCAGTGGCCCTTTCCCTGGCTGACTCATTGTTGTTCTTGAATTTGATGTCCCGGGTGGGCAGGACAGTGCTAGTTATCTATTTCTATGGACACTAATGGGTAGGAAAGTGACAATGCTGAGTGTTTGTGCTGGCTATACCCACACATGCTCTGGTCATCCTGCAAAACATTGTTGTAGCTCAGCTTCTGTTATAATCAGTAACATTGTCACAGTAATGTGGGTTGGCAACAATAGGACAATCATTAACCTGTGTTGGTGCTGCTGGCTAATGATTGTCCTGTTGTTGCCAACCCACATTACTGTGACAATGTTACTGATTATAACAGAAGCTGAGCTACAACAATGTTTTGCATGATGACCGGAGCATGCGTGGGTATAGCCAGCACAAACACTCAGCATTGTCACTTTCCTACTCATTGGTATCCATGGAAATAGATAACTAGCACTGTCCTGCCCACCTGGGTCATCAAATTCATGAACAACAATGAGTCAGCCCAGGAAGAAGAGACAGTTGACATTGTTGTTGTTTGGTATTTGACAACTACAGAATGAGATTTAAAATAAGAAAGTTGCAAAAACACCACATCATAATCAGACAAAGTCTGTGGAAAGAAGTGCTGGGGCTCAAACAAAAGTGGTAGGATAGGATTGAGCCCTGGCAAACACCCCCACAAATTAAGCACTGGTGTCAATTATATTTAGTGTACCCTATATCTATAGAAAAAGCGTAAAATCAGTAAAACACGTACATTCAGTCCCAGGTGTGACTGTAGTGGCAGTAGTTACTGTACTGGTTCCGGTTGGTGCAGGAGTTGTTGCTAGGAAATAAAAGAGATTCAGCCATGAGACTGTAGCTAGTAGAGGTGTTTGTACAATATTCTGAGACATATTATCTTTATACCGCTTCTTGTTTAAAAGTGTAACCATTCACCATTGAAAAGACATAACAAATAGCTTGAGAGTTTCCAGGAGTATTGCTGCTGCTTTGTGATGTTATCGAGTGCAACGATGATTCAATGAAACATGGGAGAGAGTTTTCTGGAGCCTCTTGGCACCACCATCTCTGTCAAGTTATGTAACAAGTACTAGACAGATTTACACCAAACCCAAAACAGGAACATCTGTAATGCTTTTTGTCCAACTTGTTTCAAATCCTTCCAGCAGATTTCGCACTATGGTTGTTCAAAGTAAGCACCCTTATCTCTAGGGGAAATGTTTGGTAATAGGCCAAAAACAGTTTCTTTATTAATTTTCTTAACATATTTTGAATGTTGCTGCAGCATTAACAGTTCGGGGTGCTAGTAGCAGGCATGCTTAGGGAAAATGTCATCGAAATCCATCCACCGATTTTAAAAGTTATGAGAAATAGAATTTTGGGGAAAGTCAATGCATGTATATGGTAACATTTATATTTAATTAATGTAATTCCCATTCAAGCTTGCTCATTTTCTCTCCAAACTCTGCTGAAGTGTTGCCTATGAGCAATAATGGGGCTTTCTTGATTTTATTGTTTTTCTTTGTCTTCAGTCAGGGTTGATACCTTTGCTACTCTACTGCCACTGCTCTACTCCCAGTCCAAATTCAGCATCCTTGTGCTTGTGATACAACATTGTTCTAATTTCTCAATCATCTTGGCCTATCAATATTGTTTGACAGTCAGCCACTATTCTACTGTATACTCTGTTTTGGATATATTTGCTTCTTCAATAGGCTAGTTTTCACCCATCCTTCTGGCCAATCCTGGCCATCCCATTGTGCTACAAAAAGGCTGCCCTTATGCCATCCGTCTTCCTGTCATATCCATCAACCTCTACATTTTAATTCTTGGCTGGCAGTATTCATGAACTGGTTTCTAACTGCTTATCCTTTTTCAAATCCTACATGAATGGGTGACTCATTCCACCTCAATAACACAGATCCTCTACCCTACTTCCCATCTAACTACTGTCCATCACCTGGCAATCCTCTTTTTCCTCCTTCACAGTCTTACTTCAAGTCTGCCAGTAACCCAAGAATTATTTTTATGCAGCAATCTTTTTGTACTTATGTCTTTCCATAGCATGTACATATGCGTATAATGTCAATATGAATCATATAGATAATGTTTTAGGAGACCCTGTGCATATGAAAAGGTTTGCTTTGCTGCTCCAGTTTTCATGTTACGTGTTGAGGCATGAGGAGCACCATTCTGCCCTTGAATCTAGTTCTGTGATCTCTAAATATCTTTAAAAAGTATATGGATAAATACGGTAAAGCACATTCATTACACATTTCATAAAAGAAGAGGAAAGCTATGAAAAGTGATATGCAATTCTCACATTTTTTAAAAGCACACATGCCAAATTCGTGGGATGCTGTGTCATACGCCGCTATTATTCACTTAACTTCCTGTTAAGCAACCCCATGTTCACAACTGTCGAAATGACAGTGTACAATGTGGTAAAAGTACAGGAAATGTACCTTATTATAGAAAATAGTGTCAATCAATGCTGAATTTGCA
Organism: Ambystoma mexicanum; assembly: GCF_040938575.1. NCBI lineage: Eukaryota > Metazoa > Chordata > Amphibia > Caudata > Ambystomatidae > Ambystoma > Ambystoma mexicanum. Next base: position 667,268,503 of record NC_090936.1, read on the forward strand.
ATAAAATTATGGCCAGGGCCAAAAAACCATCACGCACACAAGGGCACATCGGGGCAGGCAACTCCCAGCCCACTATTGCCACCACCCACAGCAGTGCCCCACAGTGTCAGCACGTTCAAGGTTAAAGCTGCACCTCCTATTGCCTATTGTGGGTGATAGTTGCACCACCCTTACCAGAGGTGCAATGATCAGATACCAATCGACAAATAACATAATATACTAGTTTAAGGAAAATGTTTCAGTGCTTCATTAAACAGATTATTCTTAACATGTTGCTCAGATTCTATATGTGGCAAGTGGAACACGTTGACCATCTATCAACAGAAAGAAAAAGCAAACTTGCTTTCCTCCTGTGTTACATTGATTGACAAATGCAGGAAAACCATTTCTGAACTGATGAATTTGCCTGACAAACACTGGAGCAAAATCTTTTTGTATAGGTTGGCACTAAAGACAGACACTCCTCCTAGGCAGTGGCCCTTTCCCTGGCTTTGCCCCTGTGTGGGTGCTGCTGGCTAATGATTGTCCTATTGTTGCCAAACCACACTACTATGACAGTGTTACTTATTATAACAGAAGCTGAGCTACAACAATGTTTTGCAGGATGACGGGAGCGTGTGTGGGTATAGCCAGCACAAACACTCAGAATTGTGACTTTCGTACTCATTGGTATCCATGGAAATAGATAACTAGCACTGTCCTGCGCACATGGGTCATCAAATTCATGAACAACAATGAGTCAGCCCAGGAAGAAGAGACATTTGACATTGTTGTTGCTTGGTATGTGACAACTACAGAATGAGATTTAAAATAATAAAGTTGCAAAAACACCACATCATAATCAGACAGAGTCTGTGAAAAGAAGTGCTGGGGTTCATACATAAGTGGTAGGATTGAGCCCTGGAAAACACCCCCACAAATTAAGCACTGGTGTCAATTATATTTAGTGTACACTATGTCTGTAGAAAAGGCGGGCAATCAGTAAAACACGTACATTCAGTCCCAGGTGTGACTGTAGTGGCAGTAGTTACTGTACTGGTTCCGGTTGGTGCAGGCGTGGTTGCTAGGAAATAAAAGAGAGTCAGCCATGAGACGGTACTTAGTAGAGGTGTTTGCACAATATTCTGAGACATATTATCATTATATGGCTTCTTGTTTAAAAGTGTAACCATTCACCATTGAAAAGACATGATAAATAGCTTGAGCATTTCCAGGAGTATTGCTGCTGCTTTGTGATGTTATCGTGTGCAACGATGATTCAAAGCAACATGGGAGAGAGTTTTTTGGAGCCGCTTGGCACAACCATTTCTGTCAAGTAATATAACAAGTACTGGACGTATTTACACCAAACCCAAAACAAGAACATCTGTATCGCTTTTTGCCCAACTTGTTTCTTATTTGTTGCAAATTTTTCCAGCAGATTTCACACTATGGTTGTTCAAAGTAAGCACCTTTATCTCTAGGGGAAACGTTTGGTAATAGGCCAAAAACAGTTTATTTTTTCATTTTCTTAATACATTTTGAACGGTTTAACTGATTTGCTACAGCATTTCCAGTTCAGGGGGCTAGTAGCAGGCATGCTTATGGAAAATGTCATCCAAATCGATCCACCGATTTTAAAAGTTATTAGAAATAGAATTTTGGGGGAAGTCAATGCATGTATATGGTAACATTTGTATTCATATAATTAATGTAATCACTGTTCAAGCTAGCTCATTGTCTCTCCAAACTCTGCTGACGTGTTGCCTATGAGCAATAATGGAGCTGTCTTGATTTCACTGTCTTTCTTTGTCTTCAATCAGGGTTTATACCTTTGCTACTCTACTGAGACTGCTCTACTCTCAGTCCAAATTCAGAATTCTTGTGCTTGTGATACCACATTGTTCTAATTCCTCATTCCTCTTGGCCTATCAATATTGTTTGACAGTCAGCCACTATTCTACTGAATACTCTGGTTTTGATATATTTGCTTATTCAATAGACTGGTTTTCACCCATCCTTCTGGCCAATCCTGGCCATCCCCTTGCGCTACAAAAAGGCTGCCCTTATGTTATCCATCCTCCTGTCGGATCCAACAACCTTTACATTTTAATTCTTGGCTGTCAGTATTCATGAACTGGGTTCTAAATGCTTATCCTTTTTCAAATCCTGGATGAATGGGTGACTCATTCCACCTTAATATCAGAGATCCTCTACCCTGCTTCCCATCTAATTACTGTCCATCACCTGACAATCCTCTTTTTCCTTCATCATGTTCTCTCTTCAACTCTGCCAGCAACCTAATGATTATTTTTTATGCAGCACTATTTGTGTACTTATATCTTTCCATAGCATGTACATATTCGTATAATATCAATATTAATCATATAGATAATGTTTTAGGAGACCATGTTCGTATGAAAAGGTTTGGTTTGCTGTTCCGGTTTTCATGTTACATGTTGAGGCATGAGGAGCACCATTCTGCCCTTTAATCTAGTTCTTTGATCTCTAAATATCTTTAACGAGTATATGGATAAATATGGTACAGCACTTCCATTACACATTTCATAAAAGAAGAGGAAAGCTATGAAACGTCATATGCAATTCTCACATTTCTTGAATGCCCAGTTCTGCACATGCCAAATTAGTGGAATACTGTGTCATACACCACTGTTATTCACTTAGCTTCCCCTAAAGCAACACCATGTTCACATCTGTCGAAATGACTGTCCACAATGTGGCAAAAGCACAGGAAATGTGACTTATTATAAAACATAGTGTCATTCAGTGCTCAATTTGCAATAGAATAATGGCCAGGGCCAAAAAATGGTTGGGCACACCTGGGGCACATCGGGGCAGGCAACTCCCAGCTCATTATTGCCAGCACCCACAGCTGCCCCCACAGTGTCAGCATGTGCAAGGTTAAAGCTGCACCTCCCATTGCCTATTGTGGGTGAAAGTTGCACCACCCTTACATGCAATGTTCAGATACCAATCGACATCAAATAACATAACATACTAGTTTAAGGAAAATGTTTGAGTGCTTCATTAAACACATCATTGTTAACATTTTGCTCAGATTCTATAGGTGGCAAGTGGAACAAGTTGACCATCTATCAACAGAATGAAAAAGCAAACTTGCTTTCCTCCTGCAGTAAATTGATTGACAAATGCAGGAAAAATTATTCCTGAACTGATGAACTTGTTTGACAAACACTGTAGCAAAATATTTGTGTATAGGTTGGCACTAAAGACTGACTCACCTCCTAGGCAGTGACCCTTTCCCTGGCTTTGCACCTTTTTGGGTGCTGCTGGCTAATGATTGTCTTTTGTTTCCCACCCACACTATTGTGACAGTGTTACTGATTCTAATAGAAGCTGAGCTACAACAATGTTTTTCAGGATGACCGGAGCATGTGTGGGTATAGCCAGCACAAACACTCAGCATTGTCACTTTCCTACTCATTGGTATCCATGGAAATAGATAACAAGCACTGTCCTGCCCACCTGGGTCATCAAATTCATGAACAACAATGAGTCAGCCCAGGAAGAAGAGACATTTGACATTCTTGTTGCTTGGTATGTGACAACTACATAATGAGATTTAAAATAATAAAGTTGCAAAAACACCACATCATAATCAGACAGAGTCTGTGAAAAGAAATGCTGGGGTTCAAACATAAATGGTAGGATTGAGCCCTGGCAAACACCCCCACCAATTAGGCACTGGTGTCAATTATATTCAGTGTACACTATGTCGATACGAAAGGCAGAAAATCAGTAAAACACGTACATTCAGTCCCAGGTGTGACTGTAGTGGCAGTAGTTACTGTACTGGTTCCAGTTGGTGCAGGCGTGGTCGCTAGGAAATAAAAGAGTTAGCCATGAGACTGTGGCTAGTAGAGGTTTTTGCACAATATTCTGAGAAATATTATAATTATACTGCTTCTTGTTTAAAGGTTTATCCATTCACCATTGAAAAGACATGATAAATAGCTTGAGTGTTTCCAGGAGTATTGCTGCTGCTTTTTGATGTTATTGATTGCAACGATGATTCAATGCAACATGGGAGAGAGTTTTTTTGAGCCGCTTGGCACAACCATCTCTGTCAAGTTATTTAACAAGTACTAGACAAATTTATACCAAACCCTAAACAGGAACATCTGTAACGCTTTTTGCCCAACTTGTTTCTTATTTGTTGCAAATCCTTCCAGCAGATTTCGCACTATGGTTGTTCAAAGTAAGCCCCATTATCTCTAGGAGAAACGTTTGGGAATAGGCCAAAAACTGTTTATTTTTTCATTTTCTTAATACATTTTGAATGTTTTAACTGATGCGCTGCAGGATGTCCAGTTCAGGGGTCTAGTAGCAGGCATGCTTATGTAAAATGACATTCAAATCCATCCACTGGTTTTAAAAGTTAGTAGAAATAGAATTTTGTGGAAAGTCAATGCATGTATATGGTAACATTTATATTCATTTAATTAATGTAATTACCGTTCAAGCTTGCTCACTTTCTCTCCAAACACTGCTGAAGTTTTGCCTATGAGCAATAATGGAGCTTTCTTGATTTCAATGTTTTTCTTTGTCTTCAATCAGGGTTTATACCTTTGCTACTCTAGTGAGACTGCTCTACTATTAGTCCAAATTCAGCATTCTTGTGCTTGTGATACCACATTGTTCTAATTTCTCATTCCTCTTGGCCGATCAATATTGTCTAACAGTCAGCCATTAGTCTACTGAATGCCCTGGTTTGGATCTATTTGCTTCTTCAATAGACTGGTTTTCACTCATCCTTCTGGCCAATTCTGGCCATCCCATTGCGATACAAAAGGCTGCCCTTATGCAATCCGTCTTCCTGTAGGATCCATCAACCTTTACATTTTAATTCTTGGCTCGAAGTAGTCATGAACTGGTTTCTAAATGCTTATCCTTTTTCAAATCCTAAATGAATGGGTGACTCATTCCATCTTAATATCACAGATCCTCTACCCAGCTTCCCATCTAATTACTGTCCATCACCTGATAATCCTCTTTTTCCTCCGTCACGTTCTCGCTTCAACTCTGCCAGCAACCCAATTATTATTTTTATGCAGCACTCTTTTTGTACTTATATCTTTCCATAGCATGTACATATGCGTATAATATCAATATTACTCATATAGATACATTTTTAGGAGACCATGTGCGTATGAAAGGTTTGGTTTGCTGTTCCAGTTTTCATGTTACATGTTGAGGCATGAGGAGCACCATTCTGCCCTCGAATCAAGTTCTGTGATCTCTAAATATCTTTGAAAAGTATATGGATAAATATGGTAAAGCACATTCATTACACATTTCATAAAAGAAGAGGAAAGCTATGAAAAGTGATATGCAATTCTCACATTTCTTGAATGCACAGTTGTGCACATGCCAAAATAGTGGAATCCTGTGTCATACACTGCTGTTATTCACTTAGCCTCCCCTAAAGTAACACCATGTTCACAACTGTCGAAATGACGGTCCGCAATGTGGCAAAAGTACAGGAAATGTGATTTATTATAGAACAGTGTCAATCAGTGCTGAATTTGCAATAAAATAATGGCCTGGGCCAAAAAATCGTTGCGCACACCTGGGGCACATCGGGGCAGGCAACTCCCAGCCCACTATTGCCACCACCCACTGTTGCCCCCACAGTGTCAGCATGTTCAAGGTTAAAGCTGCACCTCCCATTGCCTATTGTGGGTGATAGTTGCACCACCCTTACCAGATGTGCAATGTTCAGATACCAATCAACATCAAATAACATAACATACTAGTTTAAGGAAAATGTTTCAGTGCTTCATTAAACACATCATTGTTAATATTTTTCTCAGATTCTATAGGTGGCAAGTGGAACAAGTTGACCATCTATCAACAGAAAGAAAAAGCAAACTTGCTTTCCTCCTACGGTAAATTGAAAGACAAATGCAGGAAAAATAATTCCTGAACTGATGAACTTACCTGACAAACACTGGAGCTAAATATATTTGTATAGGTTGGCAATAAAGACAGACACTCCTCCTAGGCAGTGGCCCTTTGCCCCTTTGTGGGTGCTGCTTGCTAATGATTGTCCTATTGTTGCCAACCCACACTACTATGACAGTGTTACTTATTATAAAAGAAGCTGAGCCACAACAATGTTTTGCAGGATGACTGGAGCGTGTGTGGGTATTGCCAGCACAAACACTCAGCATTGTGACTTTCATACTCATTTGTATACATGGAAATAGATAACTAGCACTGTCCTGCCCACCTGGTCATCAAATTCATGAACAACAATGAGTCAGCCCAGGAAGAAGAGACAGTTGACATTGTTGTTGCTTGGTATGTTACAACTACAGAATGAGATTTAAAATAATAAAGTTGCAAAAACACCACATCATAATCAGACAGAGTCTGTGAAAAGGAGTGCTGGGGCTCAAACTTAAGTGGTAGGATTGAGCCTTGGCAAACACCCCCGCAAATTAGCACTGGATATTTATTGTACACTATGTCTATAGAAAAGGCGGAAAATCAATAAAACACGTACATTCAGTCCCAGGTGTGACTGTAGTGGCAGTAAGTACTGTACTGGTTCCGGTTGGTCCAGGCGTTGTTGCTAGGAAATAAAAGAGAGTCAGCCATGAGACGCTGGATAGTAGAGGTGTTTGCACAATATTCTGAGACATATTATCATTATACCGCTTCTTGTCTAAAAGTGTAACCATTCACCATTGAACAGACATGATAAATAGCTTGAGCGGTTCCAGGTGTATTGCTGATGCTTTGTGATGTTATCGAGTGCAACGTTGATTCAATGCAACATGGGAGAGGTTTTTTTGGAGCCACTTGGCACCACCATTTCTGTCAAGTTATTTAACAAGTACTAGCGGATTTACACCAAACCCAAAACAGAAACATCTGTAACGCTCTTTGCCCAACTTGTTTCTTATTTGGTGCAAATCCTTCCAGCAGATTTCGCACTATGGTTGTTCAAAGTAAGAAAATTTATCTCTAGGGGAAACATTTGGTAATAGGCCAAAAACAGTTTATTTTTTTGATTTTCCTAATACATTTTGAATGGCTTAACTGATTTGCTGCAGCATTTCCAGTTCAGGGGGCTAGTAGTAGGCATTCTTATGGAAAATGTCATCCAAATCCATCCACCGATTTTAAAAGTTATTAGAAATAGAATTTTGGGGAAAAATCAATGCATATGTATGGTAACATTTAAATTCATTTAATTAATGTAACTACCGTTCAAGCTTGCTCATTCTCTCTCCAAACTCTGCTGAAGTGTTGCCTACGAGCAATAATGGAGCTTTCTTGATTTCAATGTCTTTATTTGTCTTCAATCAGGGTTTATACTTTTGCTACTCTACTGAGACTGCTCTACTCTCAGTCCAAATTCAGCATTCTTGTGCTTGTGATACCACATTGTTCTAATTTCTCATTCCTCTTGGCCTATCAATATTGTTTGACAGTCAGCCACTATTCTACTGAATACTCTGGTTTGGATATATTTGCTTCTTCAATAGACTGGTTTTCACCCATCCTTCTGGCCAATTCTGGCCATCCCATTGTGCTACAAAAGGCTGCCCTTATGCCATCCGTCTTCCTGTCAGATCCATCAATATTTACATTTTAATCCTTGGCTGGCAGTATTCATGGACTGGTGTGTAAATGCTTATCCTTTTTCAAATCCTAGATGAATGGGTGACTCATTCCACCTTAATATCACAGATCCTCTACCGTGTTTCCCATCTAATTACAGTCCATCACCTGACAATCCTCTTTTTCCTCCGTCACGTTCTCCCTTCAGCTCTGCCAGCAACCCAATGATTATTTTTTATGCATCACTTTTTTTGTACTTATATCTTTCCATAGCATGTACATATGCGTATAATATCAATATGAATCATACAGATAATGTTTTAGGAGACCATGTGCGTATGAAAAGGTTTGGTTTGCTATTCCAGTTTTCATGTTACATGTTGAGGCATGAGGAGCACCATTCTGCCCTTGAATCTGGTTCTGTGATCTCTAAATATCTTTAAAAAGTATATGGATAAATATGGTAAAGCACATTCATTACACATTTCATAAAAGAAGAGAAAAGCTATGAAAAGTGATATGCAATTCTCACATTTCCTGAATACAGAGTTCTGCACATGCCAAATTAGTGGAATGTTGTGTCATACACCCTTGTTATTCACTTAGCTTCCCCTAAAGCAACGCCATGCTCACAACTGTCGAAATGACTGTCCACAATGTGGCAATAGTACATGAAATGTGACTTATCATAGAAAATAGTGTCAATCAGTGCTGAATTTGCAATAAAATAATGGCCAGGGCCGAAAAATCATTGCGCACACCTGGGAACATCGGGGCAGGCAACTCCCAGCCCACTATTGCCACCACTCACAGCTGCGCCCCACAGTGTCAGCATGTTCAAGGTTAAAGCTGCACCTCCCATTGCCTATTGTGAGTGATAGCTGCACCACCCTTACCAGATGTGCAATTTTTAGATACCAATCGACATCAAATAACATAACATACTAGTTTAAGGAAAATGTTTGAGTACTTCATTAAACACATCATTGTTAACATTTTGCTAAGATTCTATAGGTGGCAAGTGGAACAAGTTGACCATCTATCAACAGAAAGAAAAAGCAAACTTGCTTTCCTCCTGCAGTAAATTGATTGACAAATGCAGGAAAAATCATTCCTGAACTGATGAATTTACCTGACAAACACTGGAGCTAAATATATTTGTATAGGTTGGCAATAAAGACAGACACTCCTCCTAGGCAGTGGCCCTTTCCCTGGCTTTGCCCCTTTGTGGGTGCTGCTGGCTAATGATTTTCCTATTGTTGCCAACCCACACTACTGTGACAGTGTTACTGATTATAACAGAAGCTGAGCTACAACAATATTTTGCAGGATGCCTGGAGCTTGAGTGGGTATAGCCAGCACAAACACTCAGCATTGTCACTTTCCTACTCATTGGTATCCATGAAAATAGATAACTAGCACTGTCCTGCCCACCCGGGTCATCAAATTCATGAACAACAATGAGCCAGCCCAGGAAGAAGAGACAGTTGACATTGTTGTTGCTTGGTATGTGACAACTACAGAATGAGATTTAAAATAATAAAGTTGCAAAAACACCACCTCATAATCAGACAGAGTCTGTGAAAAGAAGTGCTGGGTTTCAAACATAAGTAGTAGGATTGAGCCCCGGCAAACACCCTCACAAATTAAGCACTGGTGTCAATTATATTTAGTGTGCACTATGTCTATAGAAAAGGCGGAAAATCTGTAAAACACGTACATTCAGTCCCAGGTGTGACTGTAGTTGCAGTCGTTACTGTACTGGTTCCGGTTGGTGCAGGCGTGGTTGCTAGGAAATAAAAGAGTGTCAGCCGTGAGACTTTGGCTAGTAGAGGTGTTTGCAAAATATTCTGAGACATATTATCATTATATGGCTTCTTGTTTAAAAGTGTAACCATTCACCATTGAAAAGACATGATAAATAGCTTGAGCGTTTCCAGGTGTATTGCTGCTGCTTTGTGATTTTATCCAGTGCAACGATAATTCAATGCAACATGGGAGAGAGTTTTTTGGAGCCGCTTGGCACAACCATCTCTGTCAAGTTATTTAACAAGTACTAGACATATTTACACCAAACTCAAAACAGGAACATCTGTAACGCTGTTTGCCCAACTTTATTTGTCGCAAATCCTTCCAGCAGATTTGCACTATGGTTGTTCAAAGTAAGCACCTTTATATCTAGGGGAAACGTTGGTAATAGGCCAGAAACAGTTTATTTTTTCATTTTATGAATACATTTTGAATGGTTTAACTGATTTGCTGCAGCATTTCCAGTTCAGGGGGCTAGTAGCAGACATGCTTATGTAAAATGTCATCCAAATCCATCCACTAATTTTAAAAGTTATTAGAAATGGAATTTTGGGGAAAGTCAATGCATATGTATGGTAACATTTATATTCATTTAATTAATGTAATTCCCATTCAAGCTTGCTCATTCTCTCTCCAAACACTGCTGAAGTGTTGCCTATGACCAATAATGGAGCTTTCTTGATTTCAATGTTTTTCTTTGTCTTCAATCAGGGTTTATACCTTTCCTACTCTACTGACACTGATCTACTCTCAGTCCGAATTCAGCATTCTTGTGCTTGTGATACCACATCGTTCTAATTTCTCATTCCTCTTGGCCTATCAATATTGTTTGTCAGTCAGCCACTATTCTACTGAATACTCTCGTTTGGATATATTTGCTTGTACAATAGACTGGTTTTCACCCATCCTTCTGGCCAATCCTGGCAAATCCTATTGTGCTACAAAAAGGCTGCCCTTATGTCATCCGTCTTCCTGTCGGATCCATCAACCTTTACATTTTAATTTTTGGCTGGCAGTATTCATGAACTGGTTTCTAAATGCTTATCTTTTTTCAAATCCTAGATGGATGGGTGACTCATTCCACCTTAATATCACAGATCCTCTACCCTGCTTCCCATCTAATTACTGTTCATCACTTGACAATCCTCTTTTTCCTCTGTCACGTTCTCTCTTGAACTCTGCCAGCAACCCAATGATTATTTTTTATGCACCTCTCTTTTTGTACTTATATCTTTCCATAGCATGTACATATGCGTATAATATCAATATTAATCATATAGATAATGTTTTAGGAGACCATGTTCGTATGAAAAGGTTTGGTTTGCTATTCCAGTTTTCATGTTACATGTTGAGGCATGAGGAGCACCATTCTGCCGCTGAATCTGTTTCTGTGATCTCTAAATATCTTTAAAAAGTATATGGATAAATATGGTAAAGCACATTCATTACATGTTTCATAAAGCTATGAAAACTGATATGCAATTCTCAAATTTCTTGAATGCCCAGTTCTGCAAATCCCAAATTAGTGGAATGCTGTGTCATACGCTGCTGTTATTCACTTAGCTTCCCCAAAAGCAACACAATGTTCACAACTGTCGAAATGACTGTCCACAATGTGACAAAAGTACAGGAAATGTGACTTATTATGGAAAATAGTGTCAATCACTGCTGAATTTGAAATAAAATAATGGCCAGGGCCAAAAAATCGTTGGGCACAACTGGGGCACATCTGGGCAGGCTACTCCCAGCCCACTATTGTCACCACCCACATCTGCGCCCCAAAGTATCAGCATGTTCAAGGTTAAAGCTGCACCTCCCATTGCCTATTGTGGATGATAGTTGCACCACCCTTACCAGATGTTCAATGTTCAAATACCAATCAACATCAAATAACATAACATACTAGTTTAGGAAAATGTTTGAGTGCTTCATTAAACACATCATTGTTAACATTTTGCTCAGATTCTATAGGTGGCAAGTGGAACAAGTTTACCATCTATCAACAGAAAGAAAAAGCAAACTTGCTTTCCTCCTGCGGTAAATTGATTGACAAATGCAGGAAAAATCTTTCCTGAACTGATGAACTTTACTGACAAACACTGGAGCAAAATGTTTTTGTATGGGTTGGCACTAAAGACAGACACTCCTCCTAGGCAGTGGCTCTTTCCCTGTTTTGCCCCTTCGTGGGTGCTGCTGGCTAATGATTGTCCTTTTGTTGCAACCCACACTACTGTGACTGTGTTACTGATTATAACAGAAGTTGAGCTACAACAATGTTTTGCAGGATGACCGCAGCGTGTGTATGTATATCCAGCACAAACACTCAGCATTGTCATTTTCCTACTCATTGGTATCCATGGAAATAGATAACTAGCACTGTCCTGCCCACCTGGGTCATCAAGTTCATGAACAACAATGAGTCAGCCCAGGAAGAAGAGACAGTTGACATTGTTGTTGCTTGGTATGTGACAACTACAGAATGAGATTTAAATAATAAAGTTGCAAAAAAACCACATCATAATCAGACAGAGTCTGTGAAAAGAAGTGCTGGGGTTCATACATAAGTAGGAGAATTGATCCCTCGCAAACACCCCCACAAATTTAGCACTGGTGTCAATTATATTTAGTGTACACTATGTCTATAGAAAAGGCAGAAAATCAGTAAAACACGTACATTCAGTTCCAGGTGTGACTGTAGTGGCAGTAAGTACTGTACTGGTTCCGGTTGGTGCAGGAGTTGTTGCTAGGAAATAAAAGAGAGTCAGCCATGAGACTGTAGCTAGTAGAGGTGTTTGCACAATATTCTGAGACATATTATCATTACACCGCTTCTTGTTTAAAAGTGTAACCATTCACCATTGAAAAGACATGATAAATAGCTTGTGCGTTTCCAGGAGTATTGCTGCTGCTTTGTGATTTTATCGAGTGCAACGATGATTCAATGCAACATGGGAGAGAGTTTTTGGAGTCGCTTGGTACCACCATCTCTGTCAAGTTATTTAACAAGTACTAGCGGATTTTCACCAAACCCAAAACAGGAACATCTGTAACGCTTTTTGCCCAACTTGTTTCTTATTTGTTGCAAATCCTTCCAGCAGATTTCGCACTATGGTTGTTCAAAGTAAGCATCTTTATCTCTAGGGGAAACATTTGTTAATAGGCCAAAAACAGTTTATTTTTTCATTTTCTTAATACATTTTGAATGGTTTAACAGATTTGCTACAGCATTTCCAGTTCAGGGGGCTAGTAGCAGGCATGCATATGGAAAATGTCATCCAAATCCAACCACCGATTTGAAATGTTATTAGCAATAAAATTCTGGGGAAAGTCAATGCATGTATATGGTAACATTTATATTCATTTAATTAATGTAATTCCCATTCAAGCTTGCTCATTTTCCTCCAAACACCACTGAAGTGTTGCCTATGAGCAATATTGGAGCTTTCTTGATTTCAATGTCTTTCTATGTCTTCAATCAGAGTTTATACCTTTGCTACTCTTCTGAGACTGCTCTACTCTCAATCCAAATTCAGCATTCTTGTGCTTGTGATACCACATTGTTCTAATTTCTCATTCCTCTTGGCCTATCAATATTGTTTGACAGTCAGCCACTATTCTACTGAATACTCTGGTTTGGATATATTTACTTCTTCAATAGACTGGTTTTAACCCATCCTTCTGGCCAATCCTGGCCATCCTATTGCGCTACGAAAAGGCTGCCCTTATGCCATCTGTCTTCCTGTCGGATCCATAAACCTCTACATTTTAATTCTTGGCTGGCAGTATTCATGAACTGTTTTCTAACTGCTTATCCTTTTTCAAATCCTACATGAATGGGTGACTCATTCCACCTTAATATCACAGATCCTCTACCCTGCTTCCCATCTAATTACTGTTCATCACTTGACAATCCTCTTTTTCCTCTGTCACGTTCTCTCTTGAACTCTGCCAGCAACCCAATGATTATTTTTTATGCACCTCTCTTTTTGTACTTATATCTTTCCATAGCATGTACATATGCGTATAATATCAATATTAATCATATAGATAATGTTTTAGGAGACCATGTACGTATGAAAAGGTTTGGTTTGCTGTTCCAGTTTTCATGTTACGTGTTGAGGCAAGAGGAGCACCATTCTGCCGCTGAATCTGTTTCTGTGATCTCTAAATATCTTTAAAAAGTATATGGATAAATATGGTAAAGCACATTCATTACACGTTTCATAAAGCTATGAAAAGTGATATGCAATTCTCAAATTTCTTGAATGCCCAGTTCTGCAAATCCCAAATTAGTGGAATGCTGTGTCATACGCTGCTGTTATTCACTTAGCTTCCCCAAAAGCAACACCATGTTCACAACTGTCGAAATGACTGTCCACAATGTGACAAAAGTACAGGAAATGTGACTTATTATGGAAAATAGTGTCAATCACTGCTGAATTTGAAATAAAATAATGGCCAGAGCCAAAAAATCGTTGTGCACACCTGGGGCACATCTGGGCAGGCTACTCCCAGCCCACTATTGTCACCACCCACATCTGCGCCCCAAAGTATCAGCATGTTCAAGGTTAAAGCTGCACCTCCCATTGCCTATTGTGGATGATAGTTGCACCACCCTTACCAGATGTTCAATGTTCAAATACCAATCAACATCAAATAACATAACATACTAGTTTAGGAAAATGTTTGAGTGCTTCATTAAACACATCATTGTTAACATTTTGCTCAGATTCTATAGGTGGCAAGTGGAACAAGTTTACCATCTATCAACAGAAAGAAAAAGCAAACTTGCTTTCCTCCTGCGGTAAATTGATTGACAAATGCAGGAAAAATCTTTCCTGAACTGATGAACTTTACTGACAAACACTGGAGCAAAATGTTTTTGTATGGGTTGGCACTAAAGACAGACACTCCTCCTAGGCAGTGGCTCTTTCCCTGGTTTTGCCCCTTCGTGGGTGCTGCTGGCTAATGATTGTCCTTTTGTTGCAACCCACACTACTGTGACTGTGTTACTGATTATAACAGAAGTTGAGCTACAACAATGTTTTGCAGGATGACCGCAGCGTGTGTATGTATATCCAGCACAAACACTCAGCATTGTCATTTTCCTACTCATTGGTATCCATGGAAATAGATAACAAGCACTGTCCTGCGCACCTGGGTCATCAAGTTCATGAACAACAATGAGTCAGCCCAGGAAGAAGAGACAGTTGACATTGTTGTTGCTTGGTATGTGACAACTACAGAATGAGATTTAAATAATAAAGTTGCAAAAAACCACATCATAATCAGACAGAGTCTGTGAAAAGAAGTGCTGGGGTTCATACATAAGTAGGAGAATTGATCCCTCGCAAACACCCCCACAAATTTAGCACTGGTGTCAATTATATTTAGTGTACACTATGTCTATAGAAAAGGCAGAAAATCAGTAAAACACGTACATTCAGTTCCAGGTGTGACTGTAGTGGCAGTAAGTACTGTACTGGTTCCGGTTGGCGCAGGAGTTGTTGCTAGGAAATAAAAGAGAGTCAGCCATGAGACTGTAGCTAGTAGAGGTGTTTGCACAATATTCTGAGACATATTATCATTACACCGCTTCTTGTTTAAAAGTGTAACCATTCACCATTGAAAAGACATGATAAATAGCTTGTGCGTTTCCAGGAGTATTGCTGCTGCTTTGTGATTTTATCGAGTGCAATGATGATTCAATGCAACATGGGAGAGAGTTTTTGGAGCCGCTTGGTACCACCATCTCTGTCAAGTTATTTAACAAGTACTAGCGGATTTTCACCAAACCCAAAACAGGAACATCTGTAACGCTTTTTGCCCAACTTGTTTCTTATTTGTTGCAAATCCTTCCAGCAGATTTCGCACTATGGTTGTTCAAAGTAAGCATCTTTATCTCTAGGGGAAACATTTGTTAATAGGCCAAAAACAGTTTATTTTTTCATTTTCTTAATACATTTTGAATGGTTTAACAGATTTGCTACAGCATTTCCAGTTCAGGGGGCTAGTAGCAGGCATGTATATGGAAAATGTCATCCAAATCCATCCACCGATTTGAAATGTTATTAGCAATAAAATTCTGGGGAAAGTCAATGCATGTATATGGTAACATTTATATTCATTTAATTAATGTAATTCCCATTCAAGCTTGCTCATTTTCCTCCAAACACCACTGAAGTGTTGCCTATGAGCAATATTGGAGCTTTCTTGATTTCAATGTCTTTCTATGTCTTCAATCAGAGTTTATACCTTTGCTACTCTACTGAGACTGCTCTACTCTCAATCCAAATTCAGCATTCTTGTGCTTGTGATACCACATTGTTCTAATTTTTCATTCCTCTTGGCCTATCAATATTGTTTGACAGTCAGCCACTATTCTACTGAATACTCTGGTTTGTATATATTTACTTCTTCAATAGACTGGTTTTAACCCATCCTTCTGGCCAATCCTGGCCATCCTATTGTGCTACGAAAAGGCTGCCCTTATGCCATCTGTCTTCCTGTCGGATCCATAAACCTCTACATTTTAATTCTTGGCTGGCAGTATTCATGAACTGTTTTCTAACTGCTTATCCTTTTTCAAATCCTACATGAATGGGTGACTCATTCCACCTTAATATCACAGATCCTCTACCCTGCTTCCCATCTAATTACTGTCCATCACCTGACAATACTCTTTTTCCTCCGTCACATTCTTTCTTCAACTCTGCCAGCAACCAAAAGATACATTTTTATGCAGCACTCTTTTTGTACTTATATCTTTCCAAAGCATGTACATATGCGTATAATATCAATATTACTCATATAGATAATGTTTTACGAGACCCTATGCGTATGAAAAGGTTTGGTTTGCTGCTCCAGTTTGCATGTTACGTGTTGAGGCATGAGGAGCACCATTCTGCCCTTGAATCTAGTTCTGTGATCTCTAAATATCTTTAAAAAGTATATGGATAAATATGGTAAAGCACATTCATTACACATTTCATGAAATAAGAGGAAATATATAAAAAGTGATATGCAAATTAGTGGAATGCTGTGTCATACACCACTGTTATTCATTTAGCTTCTCTTAAGCAATGCCATGTTCACAACAGTCAAAATGACTGTCCACAATGTGGTAAAAGTACAGGAAATGTGACTTATTATAGAAAATAGATTCAATCAGGGCTGAATTTGCAATGAAATAATGGCCAGGGCCAAAACATCTTCGCCAACATCGGGGCAGGCAACTCCCAGCCCACAATTGCCACCACCCACAGCTGCCCCCACAGTGTTAGCATGTTCAAGGTTAAAGCTGCACCTCCCAATGCCTATTGTGGGTGATAGTTGCACCACCCTTACCAGGTGTGCAATGTTCAGATACCAATCGACATCAAATAACATAACATACTAGTTTAAGGAAAATGTTTGAGTGCTTCATTAAACACATTATTATTGACATTTTGCTCAGATTCTATAGGTGGCAAGTGGAACAAGTTGACCATCTATCGACAGAAAGAAAAAGCAAATTTGCTTTCCTCCTGTGGTAAATTGATTGACAAATGCAGGAAAAATCATTCTTGAACTGATGAACTTGCCTGACAAACAGTGGAGCAAAATATGTTTTTATAGGCTGGCACTAAAGACGGACACTCCTCTTAGGCAGTGGCCCTTTCCCTGCCTTTGCCCGTGTGTGAGTGCTGCTGGCTAATGATTCTCCTATTGTTGCCAACCCACACTACTGTGGCAGTGTTACTGATTATAACAGTAGTTGAGCTACAGCAATATTTTGCAGGATGACTGGAGCTTGTGTGGGTATAGCCAGCACAAACACTCAGCATTGTCACTTTCCTACTCATTGGTATCCATGGAAATAGATAACTAGCACTGTCCTGCCCACCTGGGTCATCAAGTTCATGAACAACAATGAGTCAGCCCAGGAAGAAGAGACAGTTGACATTGTTGTTGCTTGGTATGTGACAACTACAGAATGAGATTTAAATAATAAAGTTGCAAAAAAACCACATCATAATCAGACAGAGTCTGTGAAAAGAAGTGCTGGGGTTCAAACATAAGTGGTAGGATTGAGCCCTGGCAAACACCCCCACAAATTAAGCACTGCTGTCAATTATATTTAGTTTGCACTATGTCTATAGAAAAGGCAGAAAATCAGTAAAACACGAACATTCAGTCCCAGGTGTGACTGTAGTGGCAGTAGTTACTGTACTGGTTCCGGTTGGTGCAGGCGTTGTTGCTAGGAAATAAAAGTGAGTCAGCCATGAGACTGTGGCTAGTAGAGGTGTTTGCACAATATTCTGAGACATATTATCATTATACCGCTTCTTGTTTAAAAGTGTAACCATTCACCATTGAAAAGACATGATAAATAGCTTGAGCATTTCCAAGAGTATTGCTGCTGCTTTGTGATGTTATCGAGTGCAACGATGATTCAATGCAACATGGGAGAGAGTTTTTTGGAGCCGCTTGGTACCACCATCTCTGTCAAGTTATTTAACAAGTACTAGCGGATTTTCACCAAACCCAAAACAGGAACATCTGTAACGCTTTTTGCCCAACTTGTTTCTTATTTGTTGCAAATCCTTCCAGCAGATTTCGCACTATGGTTGTTCAAAGTAAGCACCTTTATCTCTAGGGGAAACGTTTGGTAATAGGCCAAAAACAGTTTATTTGTTCATTTTCTTAATACATTTTGAATGGTTTAACCGATTTGCTACAGCATTTCCAGTTCAGGGGGCTAGTAGCAGGCATGAGAGCGCCAGGGGACCACTCCGGTGGTGATAGGGTCCTTTAACATTAACATGCTTATCGAAAATGTCATCCAATTCCATCCACCGATTTGAAAAGTTATTAGCAATAAAATTCTGGGGAAAGCCAATGCATGTATATGGTAACATTTATATTCATTTATTTCATGTAATTCCCATTCAAGCTTGCTCATGTTCTCTCCAAACACTGCTGAAGTGCTGCCTATGAGCAATACTGGAGCTTTATTGATTTCAATGTTTTTCTTTGTCTTCAATCAGGGTTTATACCTGTGCTACTCTACTGACACTGCTCTACTCTCAATCCAAATTCAGCATCATTGTGCTTGTGATACCACATTGTCATAATTCCTCATTCCTCTTGGCCTATCAATATTGTTTGACAGTCAACCAATATTCTACTGAATACTCTGGTTTGGATATATTTACTTCTTCAATAGACTGGTTTTCACCCATCCTTCTGGCCAATCCTGGTCATCCCATTGGGCTACAGAAATGCTGCCCATATGCCATCCGTCTTCCTTTCGGATCCATCAACCTTTACATTTTAATTCTTGGCTGGCAGTATTCATGAACTGGTTTCTAAATGCTTATCCTTTTTCAAATCCTAGATGAATGGGTGACTCATTCCACCTTAATATCACAAATCCTCTACCCTGCTTCCCATCTAATTACTGTCCATCACCTGACAATCTTCTTTTTCCTCCGTCACGTTCTCTCTTTAACTGCCAGCAACCCAGATATTATTTATTATGCAGCACTCTTTTTGTATTTATATCTGTCCATGGCATGTACATAAACGTATAATATCAATAGTAATCATATAATTTAGTTTATCTTACTGATTCTACTAGTACATGTGATTAAATAGCCTGCTGAACCCTTGGGATAGAGGTTGGGGTCACCATTTGGAATGGGTACCACTCTGTCCTATGTGATGATGGGTTGCGGGCAGTGCAGGAAGGATCTCCTGACCTAGCCAACCATGCCCCAATATGTTTTTAGGGGCTTGTCATCTTGGGTAAGAACATGCCCCTATGCCTTTCATAGGAGCTCTTGGCAGTACATTTGGAGCCTAGGCAACCCAATGTTGCAAGTATTTCCAATATGCTACATGTGAACCAGGCTTCACAAGTAAAGTCAGACGTTCAAGTATGCCACCAGTAAAGGGCTCATCCAAACATGTTTTATTATTGTTATTATGATTATTACAGTATTTATTGAGTGCAGACGTAGTTCTCGGAGGCAATGGAGTGCTTTACAAGTTATAGACGGAGGTGTACTGCAAACGAAGCAAGTCACAGGGGATCAATAAAAGGGAGCAGGGAGCAAGCAATGGGGGAGGGAAGGATCGGCAATTAGGCAGCATAGAACTTACAAGCAACCACAGGATGAAACATGGAGGAAAAGATTGCTCATTCTCAGGTTAGGTGGGGAGTAAGGAGGGGGTGAGGAGGTAGGTGTACAGTGAGTATCACTCAGGCACCCTTGCAGTACAATATTGCCAAAAACACTGTCAGCAGTTCCTCATATCATCTTAAGTCTTCCGCAGTGCAGGTCTCCATCATGATACCATCAGCTGCACGAATGGAAACCATGAAAGGAGAAGAGTGATGAGTGTCTGTGCAAAATGTCTGTTCTGTGGTGCATGATCAGTGTACGAAGAGTCCAAGATGGTGGCTGACCCTAACGTACGACTGGACTGGTCTGTCCCACTGTGCAACTAGATGCCCAAATAAATACTCACAGTCCAAACTGGAATCTAAACTGCGCACATAGTAGAATTATGCATGACAGCAGTCCCCAATACAGATGGCTCATTCCTGGGAGCAGGGCTTGTTGGGAATAAAAATAACACATTTTTCAGACAGTGTAGGGTGTTTGGAGGTAGAGTAGGAGGTGGAGCAGGAGGTAGGTGCCTGGAGAGTGGTGGCCAGAAGAGTAGGAATATCATAAGGAATGAGAAGGAGGTGTATACGAGCCAGTATGTGGTGAGATGAAACATCAGAAGGAATTAGGAGGAGGTAGAGAAAAGTTGGAAGGAGTTTGGTAAAATACTAAAGGAGGAGAGGAGAAGTATATTCTGGAATAATAGGTTGGTTAACATATTAGTAAAGTAGATGAGGAAGAGACTGAAGATGAAGACTAGAGGATAGCAAGGAAGGAACAAGCGCACCCTAAGGTTGAGTGTTGAGTGGTGTAAGTGGAGGGTGGAGGTACAAAGATAGGGAGGGTCATGCAGGAGACGAGAGGGAGAGGGAGAGAGAGAGAGAGGAGAGAGAGAGAGAGAGAGAGAGAGAGAGAGAGAGAGAGAGAGAGAGAGAGAGAGAGAGAGAGAGAGAGAAAGGATAGGAAACATTAGTAGTCATAGGAAAGGTCCTCTTAGAAACGAGAAAATTGCAACTCTTAGATGAGGTAGACGAGGTTCAGGAGTTGGGGACCAGAGCCAGGATGTCAAGACAATGAGGCTTAGAAGGCACCCTGGCCCAACCGGTAAAGAGGCTCAGGTGCTAAGCCACTTGCGTGGAGATTCTGGGGCTTAATTCAACCTCACTTTGCCCTAACATCCACTGCCTCGCAGGCCTAAAATGCTGGCAAGCAATGGAACTCAAAATCTGTCTCTGTCCAAGCTGACCCTTCTCTTGGTATTAAGTCCTCCGCTATTAAATCCTTTCTGATACTTGTGTCAGTTATTCTATAAATTAATTAATTACCTATTTTCTTACGTTTTCGTCTCTCTGAAATCTTGTTGTACTTTTTTTTAATTCTGTTCATAAAGTACTTTGCCAAAAGGGCTATATATTTAAATATTAGGATAACTTACATTTGGGATAATGATTGAAATGATGATACACATGAACCTTAAATAAGTTGGGAATCCAGAGAGAGCGATGAAACCTAATGTACTGACTATACATTTCTCAGAGCTACTGGAGTGGACAATTTCTTTTTGGAGCCTGTTGGCCCCCTTTGATTGAACATTTTAGAGACTGAAGATCTGGGTGGTGGTAGATCATTCACGGCTTGCTATCTTCAAGAAGGAGGTGTGATTAGGCATGAATCCATAGGTGGAAACCTAGCCAGCGAATCACCTTAGGAGATTTGGGGAAATTGTTTCCCACATAAAAGGGGGGATTGGGACATAAGAATGAATACTGGCTGGTTTCTAGCCAATATGAAAATAACAGCAGATAGTCGCGTTTATAGCATGACATGGTATGGGATAACTATTAAATATGCTGTGTTACTGCCATGCCACAAAGGGATTCCAATAAAGTAAGTAATCACTCCCCAGCAGGGTTCTTCAAATATAAAGCAAAACCTTTGGTTTTCCCTCCACAGTAAGCCACAAATCTGAATCATCTGAACATGTTGGTGATTTAAAGTGATCTGAGTCAGCACACAATAGAGGCAATGCAGAGTTCACTCCAAATCTTTGGCAAGCCACATATCCGATTTAGTAGTGATTGAAGAATTTTCAGATCCATTTTGCAATAGTTCTTCACTTTGCTTAAACTGACCCCTAAGAAACTATACAAACCAAGGAATAGAGCTTAGATAGCCCTGGAATAGCATGTGAGTCTGTGGAATGCCATCTTATGTGAGATTGTAATCACGGGTGAAATTATTGGACAATCCGCTAGACTAAATAAATTGTCATGCCAAGATCATCTTTAAAACAGTTATTAGGTATATTGAACTAATATGCCAATATGCTAGCAACACATTGCGATTTGTGGACACATGCATATTAGTAAGGTGCAACATTTGAAAGGCTGATTACAGAAAATGTAGCGATGATTTCCACTCCACAATGCAGAATAGAGATAAATTCGCCCATTTAGTTGTTTAGCAAAACTCTCTTTGCATATATTGTTTTCTTGCCTTTTCATCAAAAACGCATTTTTAGGAGGACAAACTATTAGATTTATTTTGAACTTTCTCTGCGGGAATATGATAACTTATTATTGTTTCAAATCGTGAGTAGCATATACAAATGCCGGGTCGCCAAATCAGATGAAGAAAACAGAAGATGCAACTGTGATGCACAGTTATGCACAGAGCCCAAAGTCATGCACAATCCTAAATAGAAAATGCACAAGAAATACATGTTTGGGGCGTTTCCATGAGAAATGTAATAAGGTAAACTACTTCATTTTTTGCTATTTGTCTTGAGCAAAGATATCACTTGAGGTACAAAGGAACATTTTGTCTCAGTTTACAGCAAACGCAAAGAATTTCTTGTAAAAAATGGTGAAGATATTGCTTTTCCACAGCACCTCAGAGTTCACTTCCATGTTTCTTGAATGAGATTTTAGGAAAGAACAGGTAGTTGCTTTTTAAGTTCAAAATCAGTGAGGACATTGAAAAATTGTACCAACAAAGCACAAACACAAATTCTCAACATTCAATTAAAATCACAATCAGCTATACACATTTCTGGACCTGACACACCAAAATTTGCCAATTAACGCAAGATGATATGCATTATGCTATGGCTATTTTAGTTTGTTGCCGTGGTTTTCCTGCTTTTCCTGATAAGGTTAATAATTAAGCAATATGACCCGAGCGGCGGGGGCATTACCGACTCAGGTAATGCCCCGGAGCCCATAGTTATAGGCCCGAGCGAAGCGAGGGCCTTTACGAAGGCCCCGGGGCATTACCAGAGTCGGTAATGCCCCCGCCGCGAGGGTCATATTGCTATTAGTACCCCGGCCCGCATTATATGCGTGACCGGGGCACTAAAAGCATTTTTTTCTGCCCTGAAAAGCCGCAGCGTTTCAGGACAGAAAAAAAAAAACGAACAAGAAATGGCCGCCGGGAAAGGGAAAACGGGAGTCTGTTTTCTCTTTCCATGGCGGCCTTCGGAAGCGGACGCGCTGGGAACACAAGTGTTCCCAGCGCGTCCGCTCCCGAAAAAAAGAAGCATAAGGTAAGTGGGGTTGGGAGGGGGGAGGGAAAAAAAAAACGTACCTTCGTCCCTGCCAGGCGACAATGGAAGCCTCCAGCTGTGTGGAGGCGCAGAGTCTCCACACTGCTGGAGGCTGCCATCGTCCCCCACCAGGGACGCAGGAGCAAGAAGGTAAGTGGGGTGGGGTAGGGAGGAGGGAGGGGAGGGAAGGGAAGAAAAAAAAATGCTTACCCGAGTCCCCAGTGGGGGGCGGAGGCAGCCTCTCAGCCGTGGGGAGGCTCGGAGTGGGGATGGCCCGCTTCGAGCCTCCTCAATGGCTGAGGGGCTGCCACGCCCCCCGCGCCGAGGACAAGGCAGCTGGAGTCCCAGCCGAGAATCGAAGGATTTCATTCATTCATTCACATGTTACATTCTGCTTGACTCTCGCCGGGTACTAATTAAGAACACATACTTCCAGTAAGAGGTGTGGTTGTGGTGAGCGTAGCGGCTGAAGTGGTTTCAATGTATTCAGAAACGGTTGCTTGAAAGAAATTTGCGATTACAGTTTAAAATGTATGTTTGTTTCATGTTTAATAGCATTTTATTTTTACTTGTACAGATAATGTACAAATCTATGAGAATACGCAATTATTAACTGTTTTACAGATTAAAATAAAAATAAAACCCCTTGTTTTCAGTGTATCCTCATTTTGTTTTACTTTTGGCTTCATGGTGGTGCTTCAATGCCACCTATTAGTTGAAACTATTACATTGAAGTACAGCAGGGGGGAGAGGGCATGTGAGGAGAAACATACAGCTTGTAGGTGTTGGTTGGTTATTTATCCATCCATTGGTTGCACATGGCCATTTCCGCACAGCACATGCCACCCCCGAGCCCAAAACAGATCTTCCTGGCATCACTTTGAGCTTCATTTATCAAGCAGTAACATTAATCTTTGTTCTACCAGTATTGTTTCTAAGCTGTCTGTTGAGCATTAGTGGCTTAATTGCAGCTGTTAAATGTGCTAGTGATGCAATCAACATGTTTTAACTCTGTGTGCCTTGCACCCCTTGATTTATATATGTTCCCTGCACTGAAGTTGTGTTAAAAAAACGGGCATATGTAAAGCCATCAGTTTTATCTGATTTTCTCAGGCTACTCACTGCCGACATGTAGCAGTATGAGAGCTGCAAAGTAATAGAATTTCATTTAACTATTATATAAGGCATGTTCCCCACCTTCAAATGTGCTGATCCAAGCATGTTTCTGGGGACATAAACACGTTTTGATGTGTGATTGCTTATGAACAGCTTAAAAGCGACTGTGCCCGGTGCACACCATCATTACTTTTTTTTGAGTAAATGTATTCTTTACATCTTTAATTGCACATCATTTTCTTTCTCAATAAATGAGCGATATCCAATGAAATATCAAAATGTCTTATTCATGCACAAATAGCTTTGGTAACTATTGGTCCAAAATTTTTGAGGACGACTGGTTATACAATCCAGGAGATTGATTTTAGAAAGAGAATTATATTTGTTACTGTGCTATCTGGGACATTTGCATAATGGAAGTCTCAAAAGGTAAATATTGGCATATCCTTAATTATTTCGTAGTTGAATGCTAATGTGTTTACTGCATGTTGTGCACCCCATTTCTAGTTTGTCAAAGCCTGTGGCTGTTCTTGGGGGGACCACACACATTCTCCCATCATATTTTCAGAAATATCTACAGCAGCTCCTTTTATTTTCAGTGTACCCTGTATTAGAGACTGGAGTGTGGGTTGGAAGGGAAGAGCTGCTATGGGCTAATCACAATATCACGCTATACCACCCGAATCACCCTAGTCATTGTGGATCTAAAGAGAAACAGCAGGACTGGATGGCCCTCTCACACATGTTCACTTGCAACTTAAGAGCTCTGGAGCCACAAGTTTAAAAGTGGCACAATAATAATGGCATGCATTGGTACAGCCAGTCTGAACATATTTTCTTATTGTGGCATGGCATTTTAAATGGCAAATCCAACAGTAGTATGTTCTTATGTTTGGGTACTGGCATATATACAGAGCCAGTTTAGACATGTTCTTTCATGGTGTTATTACTGGCATTAGGCACAAAGAAAACACGAGTATGTTCTTGTAAGGGAATACTGGCATATATAGGTACAGCCAGCATGGAAATGTATGGTCCAGGCCAGTGTATGCATGTTTTTATACCGGCATATATTGTTGGGAAAGACATCATGAAAATGCATTGGGAAATGCTCGGATGCACTGTTGGTGACTTGAATCTATCAGCTACTTTTCATGAATTACCTACAAAATCGATTACAAACTGTCCAGCTTTTACCCAATCTTTCACAGAAAGTGTGCTGCATAATGCACCATTTACCCTATTTCCTAACAACATTTCTCAGGGGAGATCCCCCAGGCTCTGTCGGTTGGTTAGGTTTCCTTGCTCTTTCAAATGTGTGGCAAATCTGTGGCAAATAATTGGGCCCCACCAAAGAATTCACCAGCTGCCACTGATGACTTGTATTTACATGGGCACTGTCCTAAGGTATGAGGCTCGTTCCAGGCAGCTGCATTATAAATGTCTAAAAAGGGAGTGTCATGGTCTGCAGTTGTTCCCCCGGTTCCCTTACAGACAATCATGGGATTGTCATCTTGCCAGGCCAATCTTGGGATGAGTGTGTCATGCTCCTAAATGAGTTCTCCATTTAAGTGATGCTTTTGAGTGTTCCTGCACCTCTATTTCACCTGCTAGACCTACCATTTAACTCCTGTGCCTTTTCCTAGGACCTCCCACTGTCACCATTGGGCGGCATGAGGCAGCACCCCTTTGAGCTGTCCAGTTAGGGGCATTTAAATCAACCATAGCCAAATAAATAAACTTCCTCTGCCTCGCTGTCCGTTCATTACCCTGGCAGCTACTTCTAGCCTTCTGTTGTCTTTCCAATCTTGCCAAGCCTGCCCCCTGCACACTCTTGTCACTGGGCTCAGTGGATCTGAATGTCAACTGCCCATTTGCATCCTTGTCCCATCATGCAGGTTAGGTCCCTGCTCTTCCTCCCAGTTGTTCACTGGATTAGCTCTCCTGTTTCCAGCAACGCTGTTACGGGTGATTTCTATTTCTTGTTTTCGACTTTTGCTTATGTGGTGCTAGGACATAGAACTTTCTTTTCTTTTGCAGCACAGGGTTGGAGCCTGCTGCCTTATTCCCCACACTCTTTCCAGTAGTGGAATACAGGAGGGGGTCTGTGGGAGCTATCATCAAAGGCAGTTCTCTGGTCCTTTACAGAGGAGGTCCTTTGGGAACAGCTCAAAAGGCCTACACAGAGTGGAACAGTGCTTGACAAAATGGGACAATGGAAATCTTTCTTAGTGGTAGGCTGTGCTTGTAAGTTAAACTGCAGTACATGGAAGTTGTGACCCCCCACACAAGACACTCGTGTCACCATCAGTGATTTCTATTCAGAAACAGAGTCTGCCACAGAAAGCTTCTGGATGAGAGAATCTGGGCAGCCCCACCTCTGCCACATCCACCAAAGTTGTCTCTACTTGATCCCTGATGACCAAAGGAAGTGGAGGAAAATCATACATTATGCATTGAAATGAGAGTCCCCCTTCAATGTCAAGCAGTGGACGCCCTCACCTCGAGGATGGTGTCTTAATTCCACAGTGGATGTCAATATCGATCACAGCCATAAAGACACACTGGTCCCACTCCCAGCAAGAAAGACTCCTAACAGTGGATTATTCGTGCACCGCCATCTCCTTAGTGATGTCATCCAGTTGCTCAGGACGGATTCATCCCTGCCAGCTCAGATAGGCTTTAGCGACCCAGATGTCTGTTTGAACAACCACCACACAGATTTGGATGTCTGCTGAGTACACTGAGAGATCCGAGTGGTACACTCCATGTTCTGGGGTTGTCACATATAGGATTTGTTATTAACTCTTCTCCCTGGCTGAGATAATCCTAATAGCACCAATGTAACATACTCTGATGTGCATGAAACACTGAATCAGGGCGCATGTAGTCTTGTGAGCTGGTATTCCATCTGCAGAGAAGCTTGAGAACGATGGACCGGAGGTGGAAACATGTCCAGGGACTTTCAGCTATCGACTTATTTTGCAATAGCTCTCTGGCCAGCTAGTCACTCATACACAGTAGTCTAATATTTCATTCTGGCAGAGTGCTCAAAGGGCACCAGAGATGTTTCCTTCTCTGCGGAGCAGAGCACACACCGATTTAATAAAAAGTGCTTGACCGAATCAATAAACTGTCCAGAACGCAAAATCCTAGAAGCCATCCCCTTCCAACACTCTTATCAGGGGGGCTAAGAACTTGGTAAACACCTTTATGTAGAGGACAGTCAAAGCGGCAGGAACCTGAATAAGCATCCACACCATAAAAGATGCTCAAAACCACGGATGACACCTTTCAAGAACCTCTAAGTAGGCATCGCATGGACCTGCAGAACCAGAAGGTCCCCAGCAGTCACACATGGGGTGAGGTTCTATAGAATCATCCTTCTATATGGGTGACGGAACACATCGGCTTTAAGTCCACTTCTGGCCGATCTCCACTGAAAACATCAACATAAGAAAAAGGATGGACGGAAAGCTCTCCTAAGGGAGGTTTTTTAACAAAATGTTAACTGCAACTGTATTCCATTGAGTAGAGGGTTACTACTTAACCCGAAGTTGTGGAATTGCACAGAGAACAATCCAACTAGACGGTTCTTGGAGCGTATTGTGTAGCCTGGTTTGATCAGTTCCAAGAACTGTTGATATAAGATTAAATCGAGCACACACACTACTTCCAAATGGAAACTCTTCTGTTAAATGCTGCTCATCATAGTCAAGGCCTAGGAGGTTATGTAGACCTAGCAGGGACATAACATAGAAAGCCGATGCTCGGCACTCTCTCATCTGCTCTGTCTCTGCTTGTCTCCGTCTCTATCTTTCTCTCTGTCTCTCACTCACTCTTTATCTTCCTCTTTTCCCCCTCCCTCTCTATTTCTCTATGTCTATTTATTTTGCTCTCTCTCTTCATCCTTCCCATCCCCAAGGAACTGAAAAGGAACCCTGCACTGTCAATGTGAATAAACATATATTTAACATAAACGACATTGGTCTACCACAAAGGTGAAAGCACTTCAGGGTCTTCTTCAATAATTCCTTGCTCGTTTGCAATTACTTATAAACCATGAAATGTGCTGGTTGGTGATGGCATCCATTGCATACCATGGTGGGCAGACACTGACTGAAGGTGTTGATTTTCTAATGCACATCCTGTTTCCATCCTTTCATTTCTCT
Organism: Ambystoma mexicanum; assembly: GCF_040938575.1. Lineage (NCBI taxonomy): Eukaryota > Metazoa > Chordata > Amphibia > Caudata > Ambystomatidae > Ambystoma > Ambystoma mexicanum. The sequence goes on from NC_090936.1 coordinate 667,296,894, forward strand.
GATGCAGTCTAGTTGAGATTCTCTAGCACTTGGATACCTTTTGGGTGGTTAGTTAATCCCTCAGCTTTAGCAGCAGATGAAGCATCAAAAGTAGCATCCAATAGGAAAGAAGCTAGGAAATCCTTCAGCTTTAGCAGTTTTGTATTTGTGTTTCATTTCTTGCAGGTTCGATGAGCTTTCATGACTGATGACACAGGCATATTGATTAGGCTATTCAAATTGGACCTAGAGATAATTCCCAGGAATGTAAGGATGATGAAAAAGCCTGACTACACACCCACCTCCTCTTCTTCACAGATTCAGAATGATGTTCTTGTACGAGGAGGGCACATTTGTGTCTTCATATGTGGCCCTTTTAAGGTGTTTGGTACATACCCTGTGCTCATGTTTGCCACTGGCAACCACATACAGTCATTTCCCATGCACTAGCTGCTTGGACATAGCATTTCACATGTGTGTGCTCTCATTCATGGAAATGAAGCGCGGACTATTCCCTTACAGATCTTTAGACGAGTTGTTAAATAATTACAACTACTTCCCCTGACATCTACCTCCTAGTGCACACATTCCTGTTTAGGCATAACAGGGAACAGCGGCATGAAACGGAACCCCCCCCCAAGCCATCTGACGCTAACCGTCCATGAGCACTGACAATACACCTTATGCGCCAAGCCGTGAGAGCAGTGGGTGGGGAACTAGAGGCCAGACTGGGGTCATGAGGGTTCCTACTCTTTGCTTTTGAGTTAAAACCACAGCACAATGTTTGCATACATACCAGGAGCTACATTCAAAACACAAGCAACCGTCCAAGTCTGACCTCAGGGTGCCTTCTGGTAGGTTGATGCATATAGCTCGTATGTCATCCTTACCACAGTGTTCCAGAAGAATATATAACGCATGTGAAAGAACACTATCGTATTTTCAGTATTAAGCGACAGAATATGCTGCCTGTGTTTCATTTTGTTTTAGGAACCCAGTTTTGTAAATCTCGTGTTCCTTAGTTTTGCAACTTTTAAATACGTGTGTGTGTTTTGCTGTTCTAGATCTGTTCTGTTCTAGATCTTGGCTGGGGTTTGCTGGTTTTGCAGTTCTAGATCTGTTCTGTTCTAGATCTTGCCTGGGGTTATCTAAAACGCTATCCACCGGTATTTGATTGACCGTACTTACCTGTTTCCGCTGGTCTTTTGACTTTGAAGGCCTCTCTAGTTTCAATTGTCTACGCTTAGGGGCTAGATGAACAGGAACTATAAATCCCAGCGGTATTTTCGTTTTTCAGACCTATTTCTTATAGGTCAGGCGTGTTAGCACAGGTGCATTTGCGCAAGTCGGTCTGTGCCAGTCCGTGGCGGGTTGTGGTGCCAGCTGCCCGTTTCAGTAAACAGGGTGAGTAATACTTGTCCTCACCGTGCACGTATTGGCTATGATAGCTGTTGCTAAGAATAGTTTTAATCCTGCTAATACGAATGAAGGCGCATACATGCCTGCGAGTGCACCTAGATCTCAAATTGTGCAACGGTACCTTGCAGAGGCGCCATCATTAGCAAGGCAAGTTCATGCAACATTGACTACCGACTCTGTGAACAAAAAGGATAGCCTCCAAGCTCCTCTATCTGCGCCACATAGCTCGTCGGCTCAGTCCACAGAGCCATTAGTTATGCATGGGGTAAAGATAGAACAGCTCGGAACAGGCTTGAGTTCAGGGAAGAAAGCCCTTAAAGTCATGACGAATACCCAGAAGGCTGCAACGATGCAGCACCCGTTGACTCTAATCAGCAGGGAGATGCTGCCCAACAAAAGAACACCCCTTCAGCTAGCCGGGGCAACAGCTCTAAGACAGCCTGCAACTTGAATTGAAAAATACTTTTACTAAATACTAGGTCACTGATGAAGCATGCACTGATTGTGGGAACAAACATTGAGAAGCAGGATGTGGATATGTGTACCCTCACTGAGACTTGGTGTTACGAGGCAGCAGGTCCCACACTAGTGCTAGCCATTCCCCCGGGTAACTATATACAGAGTCAAGACAGATAAGAGGGTAGAGGTTGTGGGGTCGCTTTTATCTTTAAGTCTAAATTGGATGTCTGGGAAGTTGAGGTTCTAGGCATCGGAGGGACTAAAATAAAACAGATACAAATTAGACAGGATGCAGAAACCATTTTCAATATGGTTCTGGTATACAGACTGCCCTCTACACCATGCCAGAATTCTCATCGCAACTCTGCAATATTCTGCTACCCACCCTCAAACTGAATATGAAGGCGATGGTCATATGAGATTTGAACTTGTGGTTGGGTAAAAGCAATGATCTCTTGGCTAATACCCTGGAATAGACTTTAAGTAATCTGGGCTTCGATCAACTTGTTGTGACACTGACACACCAGAAAGGCAACACCCTAGATTGGGTTGCGGTACATAACATTAAAACGACAGACCTTTTGTTCTTGCCCTGCCCCTGGTCAGACAATTTTTTCATTCATTTCACATTAATTTGTGGAAAGACTATTAAGACCAAGGGGACAAAAAGAAGCAGTATAACCTCTAGGAATCTTAAAAAACTCACTCCAGTTTCGGCCCATGGCAGAGGACGTCAACAAACGTGAGTCATCCGAGGACGCATATATATATGAAGAGAGTGCAGGTAGTTACTAATACCTTAGCTCCTCTTAGTACGAAGTATGTTAGCAAGAGAGAAGGTAATGCTTGGTTCTCTCCAGACCTACAAAAACTCAAAACCAATAAGAACTAGTGCTTCTAGGCATGGAAATCGTCTCAGAATGCCTTTGACAAGGAGGCTAATAAGGTGGCGACTACAGAGTTTAAACAAGCAGTCATAGCAGCAAAAACGAATATGTTTGATGCTAGAATTGCTAAAGCACAATTTAAGTCAAAAGAATTATTCAAGATCCTGAGGGAATTGGAAGACCCAGGTTCTAATAAATCTGATATTCCTGCTAAAGATGCGACCTTTTGTACGGCGATTCAGGACCCGATGTTAGGTAAGCTTGACCGGATAAAAAAGGTTATTGAGGTCAGCAAGGCTACAGTGTGCGCAGAAGTGAGTGCTTACGATTTGGCCAATCATTTGCAAAAGGTGCAAGATAACCAATTTAATTTTAAATCCATCTCAGAATCTGAACTGGCATTGATTATTAATAATCTTAAACCAACCTGTTGCAAAGGGGATTTATGCCCTGCAATGACAATCAAGACATGTGCTTCCATGTTGATAGGGACTCTGTAAATGGGTCAATTCTTCCTTTAGAAAACATATTATTCCAGAAGTTTTAAAGAATGCCTTGATCAACCCCTTACTGAAAAAGCCTGGCCTACGTCCAGTTACACCAACTAACTACCGGCCTATTACGAGTACTCTCTTTCTTATAAAATTGTTAGATTGCGTGGCTTACATTCAAATATCTGCATATTTTAATGAACATGTCATTTTAAACAAACAGTAGTCAGGTTTTAGGCAAGGGCATGGCACGGAAACAGTGCTGCTTGACCTGAATCCAGACAATTACAGACTATGGATAAGGGGCAAGTTGCTATGCTTATGCTGCTGGATTTGTCCGCAGCTTTCGATATGATATGATATGATATGATTGTTTATTTATATAGCGCCTATACACAATGTGTTTCAAAGCGCTTCACGGCAAGGGAGGGAACAAGGGAAAATACAACCACATTCTTACAGGCCATGAACAGCAAGGATGTGAAATTAACTATCGTACTCGACCTGGCGACATTTCAGATAGTGCAAGAGCTAAGACATAGATAAGGAAGGGAGGGGGAGAGTGGGAAGAAAATGGAAACAGACAGGCGACTACTGTACTAGGCCTGACAACATTTCTGGTAGAGCCGGAGAAAAACAAAAGGTGAGGGAGAGGGGTGCAGAAAGGGAGGGGAGGAACAAAACAAGCGACTATCATACTAGTCCTGACGATATTTCAGAGAGTGCTGGAGGGGTGGTGGGGAGGAAAAAAACAGTAATGGGAGGGTGGAGGAAACAGACGAGGTTGCTATCATATTAGGTCCAGGGACAATTCTGATAGAGTAAGTGCATAGAAGAAAGTAAGGGGAGGAGATAGGAAAAGGGAGAAGGGAAAGGAGGAGAGAAAAGAGATTAAGCAGTCAACAAGAGGCGAGAAGCAAGCGTGGAGAGCGAATACAATTGCAGAAGTCAGTAGTAACACATAATGTTGCAAGCCAGGATACAAGATGAAGATGGGAACAGCATGATTCAGGGCCACCATGAGTACAAGATGCAAAGGAAGTCCAGCATGAGAGTTGAGAAAGAGTGACGCACTGTGAATGAATTGATCCAGTTGATCACACACTTTTGGTGTGTGGATCGAATTTTGCCTTCTGTTGATTATCCACAAATGTTTGATGGGATCTAGCCCTCTTTATTTGAGCGAAGCTCTGGCTAATAAATCGAATGTAAGGAATCTCAGATCGAATAATACTAACCAGTGGAAAAAACCCACCTATAAATTGACCCAGGTCATCAAAAGTGCATTCTTTCCGGCCGCACCCAGGTCCTGGAATGCTATTCCTCCAGACGTAAGAGAACTGAGATCGACAGTTATGTTCAGAAAGAAGCTAAAGACCTTGTTATTAGATAATGCTACTGGTTAATATTGTCATCCGTCTTGGCCTCCGTTGTCTCATACCGGTTTTTATTTGTTTGTATGTAAGGCCTTTTGGGCCATTTCAGCTCTGTTTGACTTGGTTATATGTCTTTTGTCTGCGCCCTTAAGCCTCAGAGTCCTCTGGCGTGCATTATAAATATATTAAAGTAAAGTAAAGTACAATTAGGGATCAAGATAAGATATTGAATATTTTACTCCCTTTTTTGGTGCTGAGAGAAAAATAATGTTGTAGTCTCTGATATATAATCCCTGGTCCCTCTATGGTTATTTTGTGGGGAAATCAAAATGTATTTCAACTCCAAAATGGGTACCAAATAAGTCAAGAAAATCAAAATAATTGTCTTTAGTTTAGAGCACTGTCTCTGGCACTGCTTTTCTGGTACTAGTGATCTCATCTTTTCTGTAGAGCTGTGTGAGTGGCGGTATGGGACAGGACCATGAGTGTACATTGTTTCCGATTTTTTTTTTGTTTTTTGTTGCTGCAAATATTTTTACTCTCTTTTGTTTTGTCAAAATATTTGCCTGTTTTTAGGAGCTAAGAGTAGCTGATATCTTATCTATAAGGATGACTAGAACAATAAAATATTGCTCATATTATAAATGTAATGTACGTGCCTGGATATATTAAATCTAGAGTCAATTTCCAGGTCGGAGTCGGGGAATTACAGACTCAGCCTAGAGCTTGAGGCCCTTTATGAGGTTGTTACAGGGGACTGCCAAAGAAATGATAAAACAAGAAAAGGGGTTTTCTTTTTTATTACATGTGTGGCAAGCATAGTACACACAATGGTACCGCCAGGGTTGTGATAAAGACGATTAATGAAGAGGTCACATGAACCAGTGAACAAAGGACCATTTTGATATTTGCTTTGAAAGAAACCCAGGTGTTTGAGTTATACAATCTAAAGGTTTCCAAATGTTTACACAAATAAATGACTGACAGCTTTGTAAATAACATTTTGATGCATTTCTTACACACATCTATTGTATATGTGCAAAACATGGTGATAATAAAAGTTCATCACAAAAGGAACTGGAGGGCTTGCAAATTGATTGACAAGTTCTATATTTGTGAGAAGTGCCCACATATATTGATGACATCTATTGAAACACTTACGTCCAGTGGTAATGGAGGTGAGTTCAGTGGTTTCAGTGGGTGCAGACACAGTTGCTAGAAAGATGGATTGTGATGAGAATATGATTAAACAATGATTACGAAATGTTCTAAATCAAGATTTAAAAGAAATGTTAAACCAATATGTTTTATTCTCAAGCTGAAAATGGAAAGACAATTGAAGCAATGAATTGGTGCAAATAAAAGTGTCACCCCAAATTGTTGCTCGTGTACAAGAATTCGAAACTGAGCATTGCACATAGGAAAGTATAATTCATACATCTTAATTGTAATCTTTCTAAGATTGCATGTTCTTCTGTCTGCACTCCCTATGGAAGTAGCTGTTGATCCAACGCATTATCTGTACATGGTCACGTAGGGCAACTTTCATCATGTACTACCAAAATGAGTATCGTATTGGCTACAGACACCCAATAGTATTAATGAAGGTTTCAACAGACCTGATGCAGCATTGTTTTCCTGAATATATCTAGTAGGTAATGTAAATGTGTAAGCACACAAGTTCTCCAAGTTGCACCAATAAGTAAATTCATATTGTGAAAATCAGTTTGCTGCATGGTTACCCAATACACTTTTTTATGTGACCCGAGTGATTTGAGTCAGGTACTCCAACACATTCTCACTATTCACCTTAATATTCACGTAAAGCAATATTAACAATAATCTTTGTCTTTTTTGGAAGATAAACTTTAGTATGTGTTAAAAACAGCAAACAGTCATTGCTATGTAATTGGTTAGCAATGCTAGTGGTGCTATTACTGTTAATCACTGAAGCACATACTTTTGCTGACTAGTGGGGCGGTAATGACTGTAGTGGATCCAGTGATTTCAGTGGGTCCGGGCAGCGTTGCTAGAAAGAAAAAAGTATTTTAATGTGAATATGACATACATTTTCCTTTAAAGATATTTTAGTCCACCTCAGCAGCACTGTCTTTGATAGCATGGAGTTTGGTAAATGGTCATTGCTATAGCTCAACCGCTTCCAAACATGTGGATCCCCATCACTGTTGAGCAGCAGTTGGAATTAGCGGGAGGTTTTCTGATTAGCTTTAACTCTAAAAGGGCACATTTGTATGTATATATTTGGCCGTACCAAAAATGTAGGGTATGAGCTACAAGCATGCAGGTTGTCTACATTACGTAGCATTCTGCTAATAAACCTGAGAATGTACTGAGAACGCACTACATGTAAGACCACAAATACATTGTCTTATATATTGAAGACAGTGAAACACATACTTCCGGTGCTAGTTGGGCCTGTAGAGACTGTTGTGGCTTCAGTGGCTGTTGTGGGTGCAGACACGGTTGCTAGAAAATAACATGAACATCATGAGACAATGGCTCCTCTAAATCCGACAGGACTTCTGTATAATGTGCTGCATCTCAAGTAGATTCCATCATTCATTGCTGATTGCTAATACATCTCTGCGTTACTGGAGGCTTGGAAATATTATTCAGAGACAATATACAGCACAGTCTAAATCATGAACCAACCCCCATGTAAACCATACATGTCTGGCAGAGTCTTGCACCTCCACTCTGCAAAAGCTGGAAAAGTTTCCATGATGCGTGATGGTAATATAAATGAGTCACTGCATGCTAGCATTAGAGCTTGGTCAATTATTATGTTGTCAATGAATAAAGAAATGCTTGAAGCAATCCTTCAAGACTTTTCAGGAAGAAAAAGTCACCAAACGTAAACCTAGAGCAGGTAGGAAAGAGGTATTATGTACATCAGCTTTTGTTGTGCCCATTCATACATGTTTTGTTATTCTTGCATTTTAGTATGGGGTAGAAAAGCTGCTTGTTGTGGCCGGTCTCAGCTACCACGGGTTGAGGACAATCAGAAGCAAGACAAGTGAACTTGGTCAATAGTCTAGGAACACAGGTACACTGCATTTGAATAAAGCTTTACTGTATTAGTAATACCCAGCTCTAGTTTATCATTCAAACATACTATTTTATCTCCAGTCATGCTAATCAATGAACAGGACATTGTATCTAAGCTTTCAAGAAAATGCCATTGAATTAGTGGAAACAATCAAGGACCCCAATTCCAAGATAATCCTCACTCTATATTTATTTATTTACTTTATTTATATTTATATGGCGCGCAGCAGCCCAGGGGCATTGTGGCGCTGTTACTTGCAGGAGCTTAGTTACAGGGGTACAGGAATGGTAGCAGTCATTGGCACATTATGATTGCGACAAACATAGTTGTCATTACAGCTCATGCATTTGGTCATTACATTGCAGCTTATGCAGTGGGACATTTGATTAGCAATCATGGTGCTGTGAGGGACCTTATGTGAAGAGGATGGTTTTCATAGCTTTACGGAAAGCAATGAGGGAGGGCTCACCTCGGATTGTGGGAGGTAGCGCATTCCAGTGTGTTGGTGCGAGATATGGGAAGCTGGATCCGCCCGCTCTGGCTCTTTTTACTAGTGGCACACAGAGAATGTTGGTATACAGTGATCTGGTTGGCAATGTGGAGGAGACGGGGTGGATCCTTTGTGAGAGGTAGACAGGAGCAGTGAGGTGAATGCACTTGCGGGTCAGTGTCAGAGCTTTGAAGATGATTCTTTCCTTTATTGGTAGCCAGTGGGCTAGTTTTCTGGCCTCCGAGATGTGTTCTCTTTTAACAATACCTTGGGCTGCACGGAGGGCACTATTCTGTATGACTTGTAGCCTCTCCAGATTTTTGTTGGAAGTTCCTACAAAGAGTACATTGCAGTAATTTAGCCTGGAGCCAGCGATGGCTCTGGCTATGTTAGTGCAGTTCTCTTTGGAGAGGAAGGGTCTGAATGTGTTGATTAGTTTGGCATGGTATGCAGCTGAGGAGGCTATTGCGTTGACTTGTCTGTCCATGGAGAGGTTGGAATCCAAGTAGACTCCAAAAGTTTTGACACAGTCTGAGAAAGGTATTTTGATGGTGTCGATGGTGAAATGACTGAATTGGGAGTCTAGATTTGTTAGTGTGTCAGGGGAACCCACCAGGAGGAGTTCAGTCTTGTTGGAGTTGAGGCATAGTCCAACATCTGCCATCCAGGCTTGGATGGTGTTGTAAAGGTTGTTAAGGGTCAAGGAGTCAGTGTCAGTTACCAGTGAGGGTGACGAGGATCTATTGGGTATCGTCAGTGTAGTTGGTGTAAGAGATATCCATAGCGTTGAGGATGAAGAAGAGGGGTCGTGTGAAGATGTTGTAGAGGGGGGGGGAGAGGCAGGAGCCTTGGGGCACACCACAAAGTATGATGGTGGGTGAGGCAGAGGCTAAGTCAGAGAATACTTGCATGGTTCTGTCTTGTAGGAAGGAGGTGATCCATGCTGTGGCATCAGGAGAGAATTTGGCAGTGGAGGAGAGGTGGTGGCAAAGGACGTCATGGTCTACGAGGTCGAAGGCCGCTGATACGTCAAGAAGTAAGAAGTGCTGATTTGCCCATGTCTCTGGTGTCGTCCATCTGATTTTTCAAGTCAAGTAGGGCGGTTTCAATCCCGTGTTTGGGGCAGAAGCCAGATTGTCGGAGACCCAAGAGTTTGTTCTCTTCAATGAAATGCTGAACCTGCAGGTAGGCTGCTTTGTCCAGTATTTTGAGGAGGAATGGGACAGTGGTGATGGGTCTACAGTTGATAGGGGATGTGGGATCGAGAGTGTTTTTATTTTAATAGAGGGCGGACCCAGTCTTCCTTGAGGGAGGCGGGGACTTTCCCTGTGGCAAAGGAAGCATTGACAAAGGCTTTCAGGAAAGGAGCTAGCGCTTCAGTACAGTCCTTGATGATGGTAGCTGGGCATGCATCACCTTTACAGTTAGAGGGTTTGATATTCCTCATTATGTTGATGATGTCTTTTTCCTGTATGGGTTTGAAGGAGAAAGGTTGGGGGTGTCAGAGGCAGGAGGAGGGACAGGGATGTGCATATTAGGCATGGCTTGTTTAGTGGCTAGTATTTTGTTTTGGAGAAGGTTGTTTGTCTTTGGCTTTGTCTTTGGTGAAATTCTGGGGGGCGGGAGTGGGAGTCTCTAGCTCCCTGAAGATGGCGAAGATTTCTTTTGTGATAGATTGGGCTTCCGAGATTCTGGATTCAAAGGATTTAGCCTTTGCTTGGATGATTGCCTTTTTGTATTTGGTAGAGTGGGCTTTAAAGATTATCTTTCTCTTTGTCCGAGTGGGACATTTGCCATTGTGTGAGTGCAGCCTTTTTTTCGTTGCAGAGTGTGAGAAGGTCCGGGGTGAGCCAGGAGTTGTAGTGGGTGGTGGGTTTGGATTTGCAGGGTTTGAGTGCGGAAATGGAGTTGATAGCTGCTTTGATGGCAACGTCATAGGCGGTTGCAAGTGTTTCTGGGTCTGTGGAGAAAGGAGGTCTGAAGGCTGGGCCTTGGAGGAAGGGCAGTAACCTTTCCTTAGTAAGCTGACAGGAGCTTCTTGCGAGGCAAGGTGGCAGGGGTTGGGGTGACGGAGTTGAGGGGGGGGTGGTGGGGATGCTGAAGGTGATGATATGGTGGTCAGACCATGGGGTGGGTGTGTTACCATTGATGATGAGTGGACAGTTATGCTGTGCGATCCAGTCGAGAGTTCGGCCCTGGGTGTGAGTAGGGCTGAAGATGGTGTTCTTGTAGCCTAGTGCCTTGTGGGCTGAATCAAGGGATTTGGCTGCTGAGTCCTTACAGTCCAGGAGGCCTAGGTTGATGTCCCCAAGGAGAATGGGTGGGTGAGTATTTTTTAAGGTTGTCAGAGAGGAGGTGGATGAGAGAGGCTTGAAAGTCTCCTGTTTGGCCTGGAGGGCGATAGACAATGTGAACAGCAATGGTGCAGTGGGGAGAGAGGTTGATTTTGACATGGAGGTAGTCGCTGTTGTTGTGCAGGGATTTCTCTATCTTTCTAATGGAGAGGGAGTCTCTGGCAATGATTGCTACACCTCCACCTTTGGAAAGGCGATCTTGTCTTGTGATGGAGTAGCCAGAGGGCATAGCAAGGGAGAGTGCAGGGCCGGAGGCCTCATGTAACCAGGTTTGTGAAATCATGAGCAGATCAAGATCATGGGTGGTAATGAGGTGAAGCATGTCTAGAGCGTTGGCATCGACGGACCTGGCATTGATCATGGCGCATTTGAGATGGGGTTGTGTAACAGCTAAGGGGGGGTCAATGGGGAGAGAGAGTGAGGTGGTGGATGCATGTGGAATCACGTTTGGTTCAGTTGCTTTCAAAATGGGGGTAGAAGATTTGCATAACACAGATTTTGCATTGGGGGCTCATTTTCAGTGGTGGTGGACACATGGAATAACAGTTGGCACAGTAGCATTCAAAATGGGGTTAGAAGATTTGCATAACACAGATTTTGCATTGGGGCATATTTTCAGTGGTGGTGGACACACATGGAATAACAGTTGGCACAGAAGCATTCAAAATGGGGGTAGAAGATTTGCATAACACACATTTTGCATTGGGGGCTCATTTACAGTGGTGGTGGACACATGGAATAACAGTTGGCATAGTAGCATTCAAAATGGGGGTAGAAGATTTTCTTTGGACACATAAGGGGTTACATGTAATATAGAATTAGTACAATTGGCGATGGGGTGAAGTGCTTCATTGGCAGCTATATTGGAGGTGACTGTAATGTCTATATAGGTTGGGCGGATGGGTCTGGCCTTGTTTGCATGTAAAGTAGCACCTTGGTAGTAAGTGGGTGGCAGAGTCCGGGAGCATAGCCGTGCATTGCGGGTGCTCGTGGTGAGGGGCTGAGAGCAAGTGGTGGCCTTTAGAATGCGAGCACATAGTCTGAGGTTTCTGGTGGTGATAGGGCTTGGGTTTGAATGCAGGTGGGAATAGTCTGACTCCTTACCTGCCGGATGAGGCATAACCTCGTGGCAAACGGCGAATGAGCAGCAAAGAGCTGCAAAGAGCACAGAAGGCCTTTTCTCCTGGCCTTCTCTCGTCGGCTTTGCCTCTCGGTCCTCTCCCCCTCCATTTAAAGCAAGAGGAGAGGGGCGGGCGGGCCGACGTGACAAATCAGGACCTGGGGCTGCGGCAGTGAACTTCGTAGCTTCTGTTGTTGTGGATGCAGTCATGGAAACAGGGGCATCCATCTTAGATAGGACGGCACAACACACGGCCATAAGCGGACTGGAACAAGAGCGTGTTCCAAAGCAAATATGAACCTCTGATCCTGCTTTAAACTGATGGGGGCAGAGAAGTGCTCGCAGCGGAGCTGCAAAGAGCACAGAAGGCCTTTTCTCCTGGCCTTCTCTCATCGGCTTCGCCTCTCGGTCCTCTCTCCCTCCATTTAAAGCAGGAGGAGAGGGGCGGGCTGGCCGACGTGACAAATCAGGACCTGGGGCTGCGGCGGTGAACATCATAGCTTCTGTTGTTGTGGATGCAGTCATGGAAACAGGGGCATCCATCTTAGATAGAACGGCACAACACGCGGGCATAGGCGGGCTGGAACAAAAGCGTGTTCCAAAGCAAATATGAACAGCTGATACTGCTTTCAGCTGATGGGGGCGGAGAAGTCCTCGCAGCGGAGCTGCAAAGAGCACAGAGGCCTTTTCTCCTGGCCTTCTCTCATCGGCTTTGCTTCTCGGTCCTCTCCCCCTCCATTTAAAGCAGGATGGGAGGGGCGGGCGGGCTGACATGACAAATCAGGACCTGGGGCTGCAGCGGTGAACTTTGTAGCTTCTGTTGTTGTGGATGCAGTCATGGAAACAGGGGCATCCATCTTAGATAGGATGGCACAACACGTGGCCGTAAGCGGGCTGGAACAACAGCGTGTTCCAAAGCAAATATGAACAGCTGTTCCTGCTTTCAGTTGATGAGGGCGGAGAAGTGCTCGCAGCTGAGCTGCAAAGAGCACAGAAGGCCTTTTCTCCTGGCCTTCTCTCGTCGGCTTCGCCTCTCAGTCCTCTCCCCTTCCATTTAAAGCAGGAGGGGAGGGGTGCGCGGGCCGACGTGACGAATCAGGACCTGAGGCTGCGGCGGTGAACTTCGTAGCTTCTGTTGTGTTATGATGTTGCTGATTACATAGAGATTCTTATAGTGCATGGAAAAGCTAGATGACATGGAATGTTTATTACCTCAAGTTCTAGTGAGGTCACAGAAGCTGTGTTTGCTTACATTGCTGTCAGTGTTCTAAGTTTGTCAGTTGAACTTGCCTCTGTTTATGTAAGGAGCCTCTGCTGTTTTTGGGGGTCTTTCCCTGTTTAACTTAATAAATAAATTCTATGAAGACTTGCCTGTGCCCATTAATGTCTTCATAACAATGGCGACGAGGATGGGATGTTGACAGAAGACCTCCAGAAAGGATCCCGGAAACACTGCCGCTCCGCTATTCCCCAAGCGTTGTAGCGGCAGTCCAGAGCGAAGTTTCACCCTGCGCTGGCCGCTCCGCTACCGCCCAGCGTTGAATGGCCACCGAATTCCGGATGCCTGTACACCAAGTAAGTGTTTGCGCCGCTTTATAAAAGTCTGAGGCCCTGCTGTCGCTCGCACCCAGGCCCGCTCTGCTGCTGCAACGTTCGCGATGTGCCCTCCGTTCGCGCCCAGCCCGATGCTGCCGCAACATTGGCCATATAAAAACTGTCATCGTTTGTGCCGATGACGGTGTAACAAGGATCCACAGAGTTTCCACAGACATTTCCCTAAGCTCGGACGCAGAGTTCCTGGAAGGGAAGAGAAAAGCACAGTGGAAGACGGGTTACTGTAAAACCCTAAGCAGGGGCGCACCAGAAATTCTAGAAGAGAAAAGTACTGCACAGCTGCTGGTTGAAGCGCATTAAGAATCCTAAGAAAGCTTAGCCATGGATTCTTAAATGTACTTGGGGCACTGCAAAGAAATCTAGAGACAAGATAAATGAAACAGTGTCATTTATCCCACCGTGTGCCAGCACATTTTGGATTGTCAAGGGATACAGTATCAATCAGCAGTCATACAGAGAACAAAGCGCATAGAAGCTGGACTATAGAAAGCATACTGGTTAAGAAGTGAAATCCAGCACACAAAAGGGAGAAGCTGTGCTGGCTCAACGAGGTGGGAAAGCGAGCAGCGGGTCCTCTGTGTGGCCAAGTGAGAAGGATATTCAGCCCAAAGAAGAAGCATAGCGGGTTTACCAGGGATAGCTGGACCACCGGTATTCATGTCGATACCAGGAGCTGCAAAGATTCCATGGGCTCAATGGTGCAAGGGATTTGCTCATTATATAAAGGCTGCCGGCGGGACATCGTACTCTAGCGAAAGGAAGTTGGCGTTGCTGTTGCACTTTTTAGGATATGAAGGGCAAAGAATATATGAGACTCTTCCCCAACCTTCGGGAGATGGCAGTGATGGTGATGCTGGAAATGAATTTGATATGGCTCTGTTAAAGCTGGACAAGCATTTCAACCCCAAGACCATCACGATATTGGAACGATATAATTTCCGTATGCGGATGCAAGCTCAGGGTGAGTTGGTTGAAGAATATCTGGCGGCCCTGCGACATTTAGCATTGACTTGCAAGTTTCAAGGAAAATTTGACAAATATATTTGTGACCAGTTTATGACTCACTGTAGATCTAATAAGATACGTGAAGAATTGTGGCTGAGGGGTGACCCCAACCTAGATGAAGTATTAGACCTTGCAAAACGCATGGAACATTCATTAGCATGTGTCGCGAAGTTGTCAAAGAACGAAACAAATGATCCTAAGGAAGTCAAGAGTGAAGTACTAAGTGTGGCAGATAACAAAAGCAAAAGAAGGGGGAAAACAAAGCAGTCTAATAGAATCGTCGGGGAAGAGAAGAGAAACCAAGAACCAGTGCAGAGAACAGAAAGAAGAGAGGGCAGACTGTGTTTTTCATGTGCGAACAGCATGCATTTTGCTTCATCCATCGTGTGTCCAGGTCGTAAAGCGACATGTGTAAAGTGCAAAAGAAAAGGTCATTTTGCGAACTGCTGCAAAAACTACCAATTTGGACAGTCCAGTCAAAGGAAGGTCCTTTACGTCAATGAAGAAGAGGATGGAAGATCGTCAGAAGAGGAAGTGATACTTCCAATGCAGAATGTCATCGTTAATACCATTAATGTTGTGATGGATGGTGAAAATGGAGACGACTGGAAGCGACCGTATGCAATAGTGAAAGTGAATGGTCATGAAGTTTCCATGATGGCTGATTCTGGCTCAAAGATTACTTTGGTATCCAGAAGTGTGTTTGAGAAGGAGATGTGTGGGGCGGTAACTTGATTAACAGAGCCGGATATCAATCCCGGAGGGTACAATCAGGACAGGATTGAATTACCGGGGTATGTGTGGAGTGAATTTGAGTTCAAAGGAAGGAGGTGTAAAGGTAAAGTATATGTTACTAAGAAAGGGCAATCATTGCTGGGGTGGAGAGAACAAAAGAGTCTGGCCATCCGATTAGATCAAAATTATCCCCAGCAAGTGCTCCAAGTGTCGTTGCCGTCCATTGAGTCGAGCAAGTATATGACAGAGCATGATGGGGTGTTTGAGAAAAGTTTGGGGAAGGTGAAAGGATTTCAACACCAGATTGTTCTAAAAAGGGGTAGTTTGCCAGTTGTTGCGAAACTTAGGCCTGTACCTTTCTCTTTAAGAGAAGGTGTGAAAAATTAACTTAAGAAATTACTACAAATGGGTGTGATTTAAAGAGCAGGAGGTGTCGAGTGGGTGTCACCGGTTGTGGTAGTAAAAAAAAGTTCTGGTGATCTGAGGTTGTGCATAGACATGTGCGAGCTCAACAAGTGCGTGATGGTTCACAGGCATCCTTTGCCAAACATGGGTGAGATGTTAACTATGGTGGGCCGGGGGAAGATATTTTCAAAGCTTGATATGGCGTCTGCATATCACCAGGTCGAGCTGACAGAAGAATGTAGAAAGGTTACGGCTTTCATAACTCATGAGGGCGTGTTTCAATTCAGAAGACTGCCGTTCGGTTTGGCGTCAGCTTCATCGGTATTTCAAAAGATTATGGATCGGATACTTGGATGTGTAAAGGGAGTGTTTTGCTTCCAAGACGATGTGCTAATATGTGGTGAGACGTTGGATGAGCATGGCAGGAGTTTAAATGCTGTGTTGAAAATCTTTGAAGAGAGAGGCATTACTTTAAGGGAAGAGAAGTGTAAATTTGCAGTGTCCAAGGTGGATTACCTGGGTCACAAGGTTTCATATGAGGGGGTGAAACCCAAGGAAAGTATTATTAACTCCATGAAGGAAATTGAGAAGCCTACGACCAAAAGTGAACTTCGTTCATTTTTAGGTATGACAGAGTTTTATCAAAAATCCGTAGAGAACTATGCAACTAAAGTTCAGGAGATGCAGAAAATATTAAGGAAAGGTGCAGATTTTATATGGAGTCGTGAATGTGATGTAGAGTTTTTGAGAATCAAGGAGGAAATAGATATGGCTAAACCTTTGGGATGTTTCGATATGAGAGAATTGACAATCATTACGGTGGATGCTAGTGAGGGCGGCCTGGGAGCTGTTATGGCACAGAAACAAGATGATGGATAGGAAGTTATAATAGCACATGCATCACGTGGTCTGAAAGGTGCAGAAGTACATTATTCAGTTTTTGAAAAGGAAGCTGTTCCTGCTTTCAGCTGATGGGGGCGGAGAAGTGCTTGCAGCGGAGCGGCAAAAAGCACAGAAGGCCTTTTCTCCTGGCCTTCTCTCATTGGCTTCGCCTCTCGGTCCTCTGCCCCTCAATTTAAAGTAGGAGGGAAGGGGCGGGCGGGCGGTCGTGACGAATCAGGACCTGGGGCTACAGCGGTGTACTTCGTAGTTTCTGTTGTTGTGGATGCAGTCATGGAAACAGGGGCATCCATCTTAGATAGGATGGCACAACACAGGGCCGTAAGCGTGCTGGAACAACAGCGTGTTCCAAAGCAAATATGAACAGCTGATCCTGCTTTCAGCTGATCCTGCTTTCAGCTGATGGGGGTGGAGAAGTGCTCGCAGCGGAGCTGCAAAGAGCACAGATGCCTTTTCTCCTGGCCTTCTCTCATCGGCTTCGCCTCTCGGTCCTCTCCCCCTCCATTTAAAGCAGGAGGGGAGGGGCGGGCGGGCCGATGTGACGAATCACAACCTGGGGCTGCGGCGGTGAACATCGTAGCTTCTATTGTTGTGGATGCAGTTATGGAAACAGGGGCATCCATCTTAGATACAACGGCACAACACGCGGCCGTAAGCGTGCTGGAACAACAGCCTGTTCCAAAGTAAATATGAACAGCTGATCCTGCTTTCAGCTGATCCTGCTTTCAGCTGATTGGGGGCAGAGAAGTGCTTGCAGCAGAGCTGCAAAGAGCACAGAAGGCCTTTTCTCCTGGCCTTCTCTCATCGGCTTCACCTCTCGGGCCTCTGCCCCTCCATTTAAAGTAGGAGGGGAGGGGCGGGCGCGCCATCGTGACGAATCAGGACCTGGGGCTGCAGCGGTGAACTTCGTAGCTTCTGTTGTTGTGGATGCAGTCATGGAAACAGGGGCATCCATCTTAGATAGGATGGCACAACACAGGGCCGTAAGTGGGCTGAAACAACAGCGTGTTCCAAAGCAAATATGAACAGCTGATTCTGATTTCAACTGATGGGGGCGGAGAAGTGCTCGCAGTGGAGCTGCAAATAGCACAGAAGGCCTTTTCTCCTGGCCTTCTCTCACTGGCTTCGCCTCTTGGTCCTCTGCCCATCCATTTAAAGTAAGAGGGGAGGGGCGGGCGGGCCGTTGTGACGAATCAGGACCTGGGGCTGCAGCGGTGAACATCATAGCTTCTGTTGTTGTGGATGCAGTCATGGAAATAGGGGCATCCATCTTAGATAGGACGGCACAACACGCGGCCGTAAGCGGGCTAGAACAACAGCATGTTCCAAAGCAAATATGAACAGCTGATCCTGCTTTCAGCTGATGGGGGCAGAGAAGTGCTCACAGCGGAGCTGCAAAGAGCACAGAAGGCCTTTTCTCCTGGCCTTCTCTCATCGGCTTCACCTCTCGGTCCCCTCCCCCTCCATTTAAAGCAGGATGGGAGGGGCGGGCGGGCCGACGTGACAAATCAGGACCTGGGGCTGCAGCGGTGAACTTTGTAGCTTCTGTTGTTGTGGATGCAGTCATGGAAACAGGGGCATCCATCTTAGATAGGACGGCACAACACGTGGCCGTAAGCGGGCTGGAACGACAGTGTGTTCCAAAGCAAATATGAACAGCTGATCCTGCTTTCAGCTGATGGGGGCGGAGAAGTGCTCGCAGCGGAGCTGCAAAGAGCAGAGATGCCTTTTCTCCTGGCCTTCTCTCATCGGCTTTGCCTCTCGGTCCTCTCCCCCTCCATTTAAAGCAGGATGGGAGGGGCGGGCGGGCCGACGTGACAAATCAGGGCCTGGGGCTGCAGCGGTGAACTTTGTAGCTTCTTTTGTTGTGGATGCAGTCATGCAAACAGGGGCATCCATCTTAGATAGGACGGCACAACACGTGGCCGTAAGCGGGCTGGAACGACAGTGTGTTCCAAAGCAAATATGAACAGCTGATCCTGCTTTCAGCTGATGGGGGCGGAGAAGTGCTCGCAGCGGAGCTGCAAAGAGCAGAGATGCCTTTTCTCCTGGCCTTCTCTCATCGGCGTCGCCTCTCGGTCCTCTCCCCCTCCATTTGAAGCAGGAGGGGCGGGCGGGCCTACGTGACGAATCAGAACCTGGGGCTGCGGCGGTGAACATCATAGCTTCTGTTGTTGTGGATGCAGTCATGGAAACAGGGGCATCCATCTTAGATAGGACGGCACAACACGCGGCCGTAAGCGTGCTGGAACAACAGCGTGTTCCAAAGTAAATATGAACAGCTGATCCTGCTTTCAGCTGATCCTGCTTTCAGCTGATTGGGGGCGGAGAAGTGCTCGCAGCGGAGCTGCAAAGAGCACAGAAGGCCTTTTCTCCTGGCCTTCTCTCATCGGCTTCGCCTCTCAGGCCTCTGCCCCTCCATTTAAAGTAGGAGGGGAGGGGCGGGCGGGCCATCGTGACGAATCAGGACCTGGGGCTGCAGCGGTGAACTTCGTAGCTTCTGTTGTTGTGGATGCAGTCATGGAAACAGGGGCCTCCATCTTAGATAGGATGGCACAACACGGGGCCGTAAGTGGGCTGAAACAACAGCGTGTTCCAAAGCAAATATGAACAGCTGATTCTGATTTCAACTGATGGGGGCGGAGAAGTGCTCGCAGTGGAGCTGCAAATAGCACAGAAGGCCTTTTCTCCTGGCCTTCTCTCACTGGCTTTGCCTCTCGGTCCTCTGTCCCTGCATTTAAAGTAAGAGGAGAGGGGCGGGGGGCGGTTGTGACGAATCAGGACCTGGGGCTGCAGCGGTGAACATCATAGCTTCTGTTGTTGTGGATGCAGTCATGGAAATAGGGGCATCCATCTTAGATAGGACGGCACAACACGCGGCCGTAAGCGGGCTAGAACAACAGCATGTTCCAAAGCAAATATGAACAGCTGATCCTGCTTTCAGATGATGGGGGCAGAGAAGTGCTCACAGCGGAGCTGCAAACAGCTGATTCTGATTTCAACTGATGGGGGCGGAGAAGTGCTCGCAGTGGAGCTGCAAATAGCACAGAAGGCCTTTTCTCCTGGCCTTCTCTCATCGGCTTCACCTCTCGGTCCCCTCCCCCTCCATTTAAAGCAGGAGGGGAGGGGCGGGCGGGCCGACGTGACGAATCACAACCTGGGGTTGCAGCGGTGAACATCGTAGCTTCTATTGTTGTGGATGCAGTCATGGAAACAGGGGCATCCATCTTAGATAGGACGGCACAACACGCGGCCGTAAGCGTGCTAGAACAACAGCATGTTCCAAAGTAAATATGAATAGCTGATCCTGCTTTCAGCTGATCCTGCTTTCAGCTGATTGGGGGCGGAGAAGTGCTCGCAGCGGAGCTGCAAAGAGCACAGAAGGCCTTTTCTCCTGGCCTTCTCTCATCGGCTTCGCCTCTCAGGCCTCTGCCCCTCCATTTAAAGTAGGAGGGGAGGGGCGGGCGGGCCGACGTGACAAATCAGGACCTGGGGCTGCAGCGGTGAACTTTGTAGCTTCTGTTTTTGTGGATGCAGTCATGGAAACAGGGGCATCCATCTGAGATAGAATGGCACAACACGCGGCCATAAGCGGGCTGGAACAACAGCGTGTTCGAAAGCAAATATGAACAGCTGATACTGCTTTCAGCTGATAGGGGCGGAGAAGTGCTTGCAGCGGAGCTGCAAAGAGCACAGAGGCCTTTTCTCCTGGCCTTCTCTCATCGGCTTTGCCTCTCGGTCCTCTCCCCCTCCATTTAAAGCAGGAGAGGAGGGGCAGGCGAGCCGACGTGACGAATCAGAACCTGGGGCTGCGGCAGTGAACTTCGTAGCTTCTTTTGTTGTGGATGCAGTCATGGAAACCGGGGCATCCATCTTAGATAGGACGGCACAACACGTGGCTGTAAGCGGGCTGGAACGAAAGTGTGTTCCAAAGCAAATATGAATAGCTGAACCTGCTTTCAGCTGATGGGGGCGGAGAAGTGCTCGCAGCGGAGCTGCAAAGAGCACAGATGCCTTTTCTCCTGGCCTTCTGTCATCGGCTTCGCCTCTCGGTCCTCTCCCCCTCCATTTGAAGCAGGAGGGGAGGGGCGGGCGGGCCGACGTGACGAATCAGAACATGGGGCTGCGGCGGTGAACTTCGTAGCTTCTGTTGTTGTTGTTTCAGTCATGGAAACAGGGGCATCCATCTTAGATAGGACGGCACAACACACGGCCATTAGCGTGCTGAAACAACAGTGTGTTCCAAAGGAAATATGAACAGCTGATCCTGCTTTCAGCTGATGGGGGCGGAGAAGTGCTCGCAGCGGACCTCCAAAGAGTACAGATGCTTTTTCTCCTGGCCTTCTCTCATCGGCTTTGCCTCTCGGTCCTCTCCCCCTCCATTGAAAGCAGGATGGGAGGGGCGGGCGGGCCGAAGTGACTAATCAAGACCTGGGGCTGCAGCAGTGAACTTTGTAGCTTCTGTTGTTGTGGATGCAGTCATGGAAACAGGGGCATCCATCTTAGATAGGATGGCACAACACGCAGCCGTAAGGGGGCTGGAACAACAGCGTGTTCCAAAGAAAATATGAACAGCTGATCCTGCTTTCAGCTGATCCTGCTTTCAGCTGATGGGGGCGGAGAAGTGCTCGCAGCAGAGCTGCAAAGAGCACAGAAGGCCTTTTCTCCTGGCCTTCTCTCATTGGCTTCGCCTCTCGGTCCTCTGCCCCTCCATTTAAAGTAGGAGGGGAGGGGCGGGCGGGCCGTCGTGACGAATCAGGACCTGGGGCTGCAGCGGTGAACTTCGTAGCTTCTGTTGTTGTTGTTTCAGTCATGGAAACAGGGGCATCCATCTTAGATAGGACGGCACAACACTGGGCCGTAAGCAGGCTGAAAGAACAGCGTGTTCCAAAGCAAATATGAACAGTTGATCCTGCTTTCAGCTGATGGGGGCGGAGAAGTGCTCGCAGCGGAGCTGCAAAGAGCATAGAAGGCCTTTTCTCCTGGCCTTCTCTCATCGGCTTTGCCTCTCGATCCTCTCCCCCTCCATTTAAAGCAGGAGGGGAGGGGCGTGCGGGCCGACGTGATAAATCAGAACCTGGGGCTGCAGCGGTGAACTTCGTAGCTTCTGTTGTTGTGGATGCAGTCATGGAAACAGGGGCATCCATCTTAGATAGGACGGCACAACACGTGGCCGTAAGCGGGCTGGAACAACAATGTGTTCCAAAGCAAATATGAACAGCTGATCCTGCTTTCAGCTGATGGGGGCGGAAAAGTGCTTGCAGCGGAGCTGCAAAGAACACAAAAGGCCTTTGCTCCTTATTACATCACATCAAAGATACAATGCCTAGTTCTACAACTTAATCCACAGCATAATAACACCCATAATAAACTGTACTGAAAACCAACTGCAGGCAATGCAATATGATATGATATGGCATGTGTAACGCGCCTATACACAAGTGTTTGAAGGCGCGATGAGGCAAGGAAGAGGGAACAGAGGGAGGACAGAGACAATGATCTTACTAGGCCAAGTAACATTGAGATTGTGCAAAGGCAGGATAGTGGGAGGCGAAAAGTGCCAGGGGAAAGGGCAGTGCAGTACATGGTATTAAAACAATAACAAGAAGTGCGGCCAGCAGGTGGCAGGTGCAAGGGTAAGTGCCGACAGCAGGTGTCCAAAAGTGCAGATAGGGGGACTGTAGGGTTACAGATACAGACCTAAGTGCAAGGGTTGCCGGGAGGCTGTGAAGGTGTGTAACTGGGCGGGTAGGGACCTGGGCCGGAATCAGATGGTTGCTAGGTGACCAGTGAAGTATCAGACAGGAAATCAGCAGGGTAGAGGAAGAGAGAAGGCATAAGTAAAGAGGAAGGTCTTGAGGTGCTTCCAGAACCGGAGATGGTTCTCCTTGAGTTTCAGAGAGGCATGGCGGCTGTTCCTGAGGGAGGCCCCAACTGAAGAAAGAGATCTACCATCAACTCGTTGCTTGGAGAAGTGACTGACCCTGAGGGAGTTGGAGGTTGAGGAGCCAAGAGCTCAAGTAGGAAGGTATTTACAAAGAGAGAGTTGGAGGTATTGAGGACCCAGACTCCAGAAGGCCTTGTGGGCAATGGAGAGGGTCTTGAACTTAATCCTTGCAGCCACTGGGAGCCAATGCAGAAATGTCACTGCTGTAGAGATACAAACCATGGGCTTGAGGCCAAGGACAATTCTTGCAGTCTTGTTCAGGATGAGTTGCAGATGGCGGAGAGTAGAAGCAGTGTAATTTAGAAAGACGCTGTTGCAATAGTTCAGCCTAGATAGAACCAGAGCTATAGAGACAGTGAGCTTCTGGGGGAAGGAGAGGAAATGAAGAATGCCTGTGAGGAGGTGCAGTTGGTAGTTTGACTTCTTAGAGATGTGAGGAGAAAAGGAGTGTGTGGAGTCGAAGATGACCCAGAGGTTCTTAGCCTCACAGGTGGGAGCAGGAAGAGGGCCAAGAAGGCTGGCAAGAGAGTGACAGGAAAGTGGGGTGCATTATAGCCGAAAACAACACAGGAGCTTGGGACAATGTACCCTAAGGTGAATGAATTAGAATTAAACACAGCTGGAGAAGTTGCTTTTCAGAAAAATAATAAATGACAAAAATGTTATTTTTATCAAGAGGCTGTCAACACCATTGGCACTGCATTGAACAGAGCAAATAATGTCCAGTTGACAAAATCCACCCCAACTCAGTTAACCAAATGACCAATCAAATTAAATTATATCAAGCAGTATATGGCAAAGCAAACGACCTTTCAAAATGATAGAGAAATACGGACACCATCTGTCTCCTTGACCCATATCTATGTAAACATGTTGACCTGAGGTCCCCTAATCTAACAGAGGAGACACACCATTAAGAATAAACTGTGTGTTAGCCACATGAATGCCATCAAACTAAACGTAACTACCAACCACACCAGAAAGTTTGTACACATGTGGAAAGTATTCACAACCATGAACCAAGGCAACACTTTTCCATGCAACAACTCCAATAAGGAAAATATAAAGCAAATCATTAGACATAATACAGCATTCAACATCTACATTTCTGGATGCAACTAAAACCATTCTGCATAGGCAGCCCTGTAGCAGCAGAATTAGGATTATAGCTATCCTTTTGATGAAAACAGTGACCTGTCACGTAAGTAAATGCAGTCAAAAATATAAAATGTACAGAAGTCAACCATGTCTAAAATCAATGACGAGGACAGAACAGTGCACAGCTCCCACTGAAAAAGGAGCTGATCTACATTCAGAATCTAATGGAGACAACAGTAGCACTACAAATGATCCAGGCCGTTTTTCTATTTATTGTAGACTAATTGAACTAGCAATACAGCGTGAATAGCATTAGGATAATTGTCCAGAAGAAACGGTTTTTTGTAGCTTTAACTATATCTTTACTCATGTAACAAATTGTTTTGATGTATATGACTGCCCATTTTGCTATACATCTTCAAACTTCATCCCCTTCACATCATATCAGACTCTTCTCTGCACCTGTCTGACTTCTCGAAATTAGGTACATTTTGTTGTTGTTGATATGGATGCCCTCTAATCGTGCGTTCTATCTTTAAAAGTCATTCTACATATGGCAGAACTGCTTCTAAACCTCAATCGTAGGTATCAGTCCCGCCCATAAAATGCATACATCTAGCCCATATTTTGTCTCCCTATGAGAGAAATTGAGGTGTGTTATTGGAGAGTTAGTTAGGGAGTTGCTTTGAATTTGAAACCAGTCACAACAACTTTCAAGATTGTGTCTAGTGGGAGTCTTCAACTGACCGGATGACAGTTGTCTTGAAGCTATCCACATGGACTGCTTTGTATATCTCTGAGAAGGAGAAGGTGAAAGAGTTGAAGAATGTGCCTGTGAATCCATTCTGTTAGTGAGAAGGATGATTAATATGCAATGGATAACGATTTCAGACTGTATATTCAAGGTGAGACAGGAGGGGGAAACCTGAAAAATATATAGCCATGATCCAGGTAAGGGCAATATCTCAGACCCTGGCATAGACCAGACATTGATGTGGAGAGAACACCAAGACCCAGATAAGACCTACATACCTGACACTGGTGGATAATACATGCCATCAAAGAGGTATACTACAGAGCCCCCTGAGGGCTACATCCCAGATGCTGGCTAGAGATAATTATAATTGTGCATTTATAACACGCTTAATACCAGGAGTGTTTTCTAAGCCTGGGATCGGGATTAAAACCTGTGTTGCCATGCCTTGTCTTGCTTCCACGACAAACGCGTTGCCACTGAGTTATCCTTCCTCCCCATCAATCACAAGAAATCAAACACAGAGAGTTAAAAGAGGCGATCCCGGCCCAGGTGGCATTCCCTGGCTCTTGGACTAAAATAACAGAACCTGAAATTCCCTTTGCAAGGGGAAAGGAATATCTCTGGTAGGATTGTGTAATACATATAATTTCCCCAGAAGGATGGCCTGTAGGCAGATTGTGAGAATAGCTATGCAGAACCAGCACTCTAAGCAAATGAGGGCATAGTGTTTGGTTGGAATGTGCAAAAAGGCTATTAACATCAACCAATAAGCAACACCAGTAAATAGATAATATCTGAACATGATTAAAACCTGTGATTAATCTGGACAATTGTGCTCCTTCTCCCCAGTATGGAGTCACCCCCTTTGAGGGTAGGGAGGTGAGCCTACTATGCAAGGCCCTCCCTAGGGGCCTGGGAAAGTGGGACATCAATGGGAGGGATTCCCCTCTTGGGGACAGGACTCCCATTCCAGCATCAAACTCCCAGTCAAAACCACCCTTTCTAAATATATGGATGTCAGAAAGACTGCTGCATTTCCTCTTACAACTATAAATCACAAAGATCCTTCTTTGACCCTATTGGCCTCAGGTAATTGTGAATCCTGCCTCTGTGCCATGATCATGGAAGACAGACCAACATCATTTCATTAATTCTAATGACGTGTACAAGAAGTGAACATTTGATGCATGGAGATGGAACTCCCACAGAGAAAGTGCTCGCAGAGGGGAATCCTTGGTGCATCTACGTACTGGGGGAATGGAACTAATTTGAGGCCGAGGAGCCTGCGGTGAAGGGCAGAGTGAGAAACCCGGTAGCTGGAGAGTTGGACTGTGGCTACCTTGACCAAGCAGAAGGCTACGGTCAAGGTGAGGCAGAGGACGGAAAGACAAATGTCTTCCCAGGTGGCATGTCCACTAAACCAACCAACACCATGACCCAAAAGGAAAGAGGAGCCTGAGATCCCGAGCTCCAGCCAATACGTGTCTTTCCTGCCACAAGAGGCACTGATGGGCAAAGAGATGCTAAGAAGCTGTGGAGGTGACCGAGATACCTGACTGCAAGTTTTAAAGAACACAGAAACCAATGCAGGTACGAAACCCAGAGCAAATGTAACAGGTCCACGGCCCCATTGAATCATAAAGCAAACAATGTGAACATTGTGATGCAAGGCTGGAATAACTGCTAACACTGCAAACAGTGAAGAAAACCTAACAGGCACCCATTTCATCGAATCTTTAGAGAAAAGGGATACAAACATAAGGCTGGAATAATCTATGAAGTATGCCAAGTTAAGAAAATGGGACAGGCACACAGCCCTTACTAAATAAGAGTGGAAAGAGATACAGAAATCGTACATCAATGCTGAAATAACCACCAAGAGTGTCAAGAAACAAAAGACATAGGTAGGTCCCATGTTAGGTCGAAGTAAAGGAAAGATAAATACTCTATAACAAAGACAGAAAATGTATTAATTCATGGGGAGTTGTCTTTTTTTTCAACTAAGCAAGAACCGTAGGCTAATTTTGTACTGCGAGATAATGATTTTTACTACAGAGCTAACAGACATTTCGGAAGTCCCAATGATATGAAGGGGAGGGGGACAAAAAGAAGTGTATTTTAAAGTCGTCCTGAGGTATTGGAGCATTTAAAAACAAGAAACGGTTTCCTTATTAGAGGGAAACCCTTACAGAATATAGTTCTTGACTGAGGTCCAATGACTGAAAACAAGTCAACTACAATTGGGCAAGGCAAAGGTCCATACCAAGGCTATTGTATAAGCCTCCATTTTCTCTAAAGCTAGTTATTTTTCTAAAGTGGTACGGCCAGTTAGCTACTCAGGATTCAGACAGAAGACTTTTTACCGGGACTTGACAAGAATCTTAAGTTTAACTTTGGTTAGGTAGATAACTTCCCTCATAGCATTAGGGTTAGTTAGGCGTTTTTGTCATTATTTTAATAAAACCCGTAAATCATGACCACATGTAGTCTGAGTCCTTTTTCTGATTCACCACATATGGTGTTAGATATAGGATGGAAGAATTCCAAGATGGCGGCCGAGCCGAGTGGACGTGCGTGAGCGGAGCTCCGTCCCCAGCTCGGGCCGCAATAATAAAGATATACAGTTAAGCACACACCGTACCCAGCGGTGCGCAGCCTCCTTCCATCTTCAGTTGTGAAGAGAATTCCTGAGGAGAGAGGACCCTGTATGAGCAGCCGAGCCCTTCCAGAGACTACAACTGCTGAGGACGGGCGAGATCCTGCAATCCGGCCCCGGAGCAGCCCAGAGACGCAGAGCAGACGAGGAGCCGGTCACAGGCAGAGCCCCACCAGGCCCCGCCAGCAGCAGGGGCAAGAGAGCCGATCAACAAGAGGAAGGAGCGAGGGCCAAAGGAAGAGGAGCAGAATAGAGGACCCAGGAGCGCCTCCGGAGAACTCCCAGACGGCAGCAGGAAAGGCGCCTTCCCGACACAGCGTACCCAGCCGCGGTTGAGGGCGTAACCGGAGGAAGTCCCAGGTGAAGAAGGGGCCAGGACAGGAGGAGCCGCCAGCAAAGTGGAAGAAGACCAGCTCCCGGACGATCCCGATCAGAGATTCGAGGGGGAGCTGGACGTGGCAAACACGCCACCCGAGGACGACTGGGCCCTGCGGAAACGCAGAATCCACGGACATTCAGGTACGAGGTGGGGGGGAGCGAGTCCAGCATTGGCCGTCCACCTACCCCATAGAAAATACTGCAGCGCCCCCAGGGCATCACACAGGAGGATTCCACTGGACCAGGGGGGCAACAAGGCAATATCTCAGACGCAACAAGGAGGGGATAAGAAGGAAGGCCCCAAATCCAAAGCATGTAAAGTACGGGCGGTGCCAGACCCGAGCCGACTCACATTTGAATCGTAATATCGCTCGGCTACGGAGCGCCGACCTCTCCACCCCCCGGCCGAGACCCAGACCCCATTAAGCATCGGGGGTACTGGCCCCTCGCCCCGCCGAATGGGGGTAATTGAAAATTAAAAAATAACAAATAAAAACAAAAAGAGGGGGACAAAATAAAGGCGCAAACCCCCAAATAACAGGGGCAACACCGAAGAGTAGAGCTGCAAGGGCCCTCACCTAGGCCCTCGAGAGATAGATAAGGGGGCTTCCAGCTAGCAACGAAGACCCCCCCAGACACATAACAGACCCACAGCGAGATCAGTGAAGACGGTGCACAGATCGCGCAAACATCAGTATAAAGGGCCAAAGAAGAGGATACCCCAAGTCCGCAAAAGGACAACAAGCGGCATGCCTAAAAGGCACGCGGAATAACACAGCCTACCGGCAATACAAATCAAATATAAGATACATTCACGAGAGAAGCAGCCTAGGTCCCCAAGAACACATACATGTCAATAGTCAGGACCAGGCACGGAGCTCAGGCAGCAATAACGAGCAATAGCAGAACCAAACAGGTTCAGGACCTCCTCCAAATCTGGGGCGCAGGAAAGACAGGGTCTAAACAAATGGATAAACAAAAAAAAAAGGGGGAAAGGATGCCTGAACAGGAAGAAGGAGCAGGTATGGCCTCGAAAGAACAGGAACAATTCATGTCCAATGCCCAGGAACAGTTCGAAAACATGAAGAGGGAACTGAAACAAGCAGTTCAAGAATTGAAGAGGGACATAGAAAACCTAGAGGAGAGAACGGACATCCTGGAAAGGACGGTCCAAAACATAGACGAGGAAACTCTCCAACACGCAGAAGCACAAGACAGGCTAGCAAGTTTGGCACAGGAACTAGAAGCACAATGTGAAGATTTGAGAAACAGATCCCGGAGATCAAATATAAGGATTAAGAATATGCGGGAAACGGTGGAGGACAAAGACCTTCGAACAGCAACACAACAGGTTTTTCAAGATATACTCGCAGATGGCACCCGGGAAGAAATTCAGATAGACAGGATACATAGAGTAGGCCTAAGAAGATCGGGGGAACCCGGAACCTGCCCGAGAGACGTACTAGTGGTGTTGACAGAATATATGCAAAAGGAGCAAATTCTCAGGAAGGCTAGGACAATTGACCAAATAAGAATGAATGGCAAAGAGGTACAGCTTTATCAAGACCTGGCACAATCTACACTCAGGAAGAGAAGAGAGATGTTCCCAGTAACAAAACCCCTAACGGAGAAACAGATACGATACAAATGGACCTTCCCTTTCGGTCTTCTTTTTACATGGGAAGAGCATCAACACCGCATCACAACCTGCGACGAAGGCCTTAGGATCTAGGGATCTCAAGAACAAGAGCCAGAACCTCCAAACAATGGAGAAATGAACAGAAGAAGGAGAGAACCCGAAGGGATGGCAGTCGGAGAAAAGAAAGACAAGACTAAGACCCCGCAGATTAGATAAAAATTGAAACAACCCCGGCTATGGGCGTCAGACTCAAGAACAGATGGAGGGAGACACAAGGGAAAATTAATGAAAAGGGAATTGGACCCCCGTATGGGCAGGTGTCCATTCAAGGATGCAGCGGAGCAGGGGGACACCATCGGAATCCGTAACTCAAGCAGGGTTTAGGACTCCCTGCGGAACTGTACACCTGAGACGTTAGAGGGCACGGGGCAAAGGCAGAACGCCTGAGCAACCATAGGGCCCAGAGCCCTCCTCAGGGAAAAAGTTGGGTGGGGTGGGGGAGGCAGGGAGGGACGGAAGGAGGAAGGGGGGGGAGATGTGAGGGAAGTTCAAAGGGGGAAAGACACAATCAACGGAACCACAGCACGATTCAGCGGCCCACATGAAGAGCCCCATATGAAATTGCGAACCCAAGAGAAAAGATGGGGCTAAAATTCCTAACATATAACATCAGGGGCCTGAACACGCCAGTAAAAAGGAAAAAAACTGAAAACTTCCTGCAAAGAGAGAAGTTTGATATTATAATGCTCCAAGAAACACAAATACAAAAACAAGGAAGGCCCAAATCCGTATTAGAGGCTTCAACCAAATACTCCAATCCAATGACACAGAGAAAAAAAGGAGACCTGATAGCATTTGCCAACCCCCTCAATGTACAAATCAAAGAGTCACTGGCAGACAAAAATGGTAGATACTTGTTCACATCGGTCCAGATAAAAAACCGAATACTAACCTTAGCAACCATATACGCCCCGAACACGGGCCCTGATGGATTTATCAAGGAAACAATGAACTAATTAGAAAACTTTGCAAAAGGTGAAGTAATACGAACAGGAGACCTCAACCTCGCTTGGAATCACCTGGTAGACAGATCACACCCTAAACACACCCATCAAGGGACCCCTTCACCAGCGCTAAAACTGATCATGAACAGGATGGCACTATAAGACTTATGGCGGAGACTAAGAGAAACGTCCAGTGGCTACATATACCATTTGTACGTACATAATACAAGCTCCAGAATAGACTATATATGGGCCTCAGGAAGCATAGTGGGCGAGATCCAGGACATAGAGAAAGGCCATATATCACTGTCGGACCATGCCCCACTATGGATCACACTCCCCAAAATACAGAAACGCACAGGTCTCTGGCGCTGGACGCTCCCCAGAGACCTCCTACAAGACCAGAAGGAAACAATCAGGGAAAAGATAGCGGACTATTTCGAACATAACAAGCACTATCTGGGAAGCCTTTAAGTGCGGTGATAAGAGGCCAAATAATAGCGCTGAACGCACAAAAAGACAAACAACTTTACATGTGGGAAAGTGAATTAGAAAAACAACTAGAAGAAATAAGAGAAGAGATGACTAAGAACTCATCCTTGAAAACAAAGAGAGCATACCGACACGTCCAGAGCCAGATAGACATACTCCAGACCAAAAGAGCGGAAGCGCAACTACTCAACACAAAACACTGGTATGCGATGAAATGAAATAAGGCAGACAAACTACTGGCAAGACAGCTAAAAGGCAAACAGCAAGCCCGAATGGTACAAACACTAAAAGACCAGCAGGGTTCCAAGAGAACACAATCAAAAGATATAAAAGAAATATTTAGAGACTATTACCAGGAACTCTACACATCACAGAACCCGAATGAAGAGGAACAGGCAGCCTTTCTAAAGGAAGTTACGCTCCCAACCATAACAGCAGACGGAAAAATAGCACTGGGCGAACCAATAACACCAGAGGAGGTTGCTAAAGCAATCAGAGACCCACCCAGGAACAAATCTTAGGGACCGGATGGCTTTACAGCAGCCTTCTACAAAGCATATGCGGAAACAATAACACCCATCTTGACAAATCTCTTCAACACCTTTAAAGACACGGCCAACATCGCACACTTAATGAACGAAGCAAAGATCCTAGTCTTCTACAAGAAAGGGAAAGATCCAGAAAACCCGAGTTCCTATCGCCCAATAGCCCTGATGTGAAACTCTATACTAAAATGCTCGCCAATAGACTCTCACCCTTACTCCCAAAGTTAATCCATCAAGAACAAGCAGGATTCATCCCGAATAGGAAAACCCATGACAACATCAGACGGATAATTCATCTCATAGAGAAAGCCGCAATCACAAACATCCCCTCAGCAGTACTATCAGTCGATGCGGAAAAGGCGTTTGACCGGGTGGAATGGTCGATGCTATTCGCGACACTGGAGAAAATGGGCATGGGCAAATCATATATAAACATGGTTCGGGCCAA
The DNA here is from genome assembly GCF_040938575.1 of Ambystoma mexicanum. NCBI lineage: Eukaryota > Metazoa > Chordata > Amphibia > Caudata > Ambystomatidae > Ambystoma > Ambystoma mexicanum. The sequence continues at coordinate 667,328,162 of NC_090936.1, forward strand.
TTACAATTCACCAATGGCCAGGATAGCAGTGAATGGAGAACTATCGGAACCGTTCCGAATCGGAAGGGACATCAAACAGGGCTGTCCTCTATCGCCCCTGCTATATGCAGTCTTCCTCGAACCACTACTGGCGAAGATCAGAGAGATGCCCGAAATAAAGGGTATGGAAATGGGCGGACAGATGCATAAGACGGCGGCATATGCGGATGATATGTTGATGACCATGACCGATACAATCACGTCACTCCCTATTCTCCTACCACTATTTGAGGAATTCGGAGCAATTTCAGGCCCAAAAATAAACAGGCAGAAATCATCAGTGATGGTTCTGGCAGGAGACAAAGGAGCGATATACAAAAAGACGATAGGATCTCCATTTACAGACGGCGGAAGACGGGATGAAATACTTGGGGGTCACCCTAACGGACACAATAAAGAACCTCTACGCAGGAAACTACTCGGAGCTCATAGATAAAGTGAAAAGAGACCTGAACAGATGGAACCCGTTAGCAATCTCATGGTGGGGGAGAATAACAGTCATTAAAATGACGATACTCCCTAGACTACTGTACTATTTCCAAGCACTCCCTATACGGATTCCGCCAACTTTCTTCAAGACTCTTACCAAAATTGTCACAAATTACGTCTGGCAAAACCAAACGTCAAGACTGTCACGATAGGCGCTCAGAGCACAAAAATCAGACAGAGGCATGGCACTCCCTCACTTCAAGAAATATTATGAGGCCACCCAACTATGGGTGCTGAACGAATGGATCACCAACACATCAGACAAGTGGTGGGAGGCGCAGGATAGAGCTGTAGCGAGATCAAATCTACGTCACCTACTGTGGAGCAATCCCGAGCACAGACACCAAAATCTCAAGATAAGTGAGATCATGAGCTCCATTATGGACATATGGGACAGAACGACTAAGAAAGTAATACTCACAATAGATCCTGCCCCCTTCATCCCAATCCTGGACAACCCAGACTTCCCCCCAGGGATGGGAGGAGGAGCATTCCAGAAATGGCGTGAGCTCGATTGCACAAAAGTGGGAGACATGTTTGACGGTCAACGAATCAGAACATTCAAAGAATGTCAGGACTTACTGGGCCTCACGGAAAAGGACAGATACCAGTACAAACAACTGAAGCACTGGCTCACAACTCCTAGAATAACACAGGCAATGACAAGAACGCTGACCCCGTTCGAAACATATATAATGTCCCAAACCGGCGAAAGGAAATTTGTCTCCACCCTTTATAAGTTCCTGAACATCCAGACGGAAACCATGACGTGGCAATATATGAAGAAATGGGAAATGACCCTAGGGAAACAACTAACGAGGGAACAATGGATATACATCTGGCAAATAATCCCCAAATGGACACGGTCGATACAAACAAGAGAAGCTTGGACAAAAATTATGATACAATGGCACTACACCCCGGAAAGACTCCACAGAATGTATACCACCTCGCAACCAAAATGCTGGAGGGGATGTGATGCAATGGGCTCCTGGAGACACATATGGTGGGACTGCAAGGAACTCCAACCATTCTGGGCAGAGGTAAAATCACAAATGCAGAACATTTTCAAAGGAACGGCAAACCTGGGAGAGGAAGTCTGGATGTGCGGTATGTGGGACCCTCGAGACAGGTCACTCACAAAGACACAAAAAAAGGAATTTTATGGGACTCCTTATAGCAGCATGGCTAGCGATATCCCAAAACTGGAAACGGAAATCACCCCCAACCAGTCAAGAATGGCTACACAGGATATGGACATATGTGGCAATGGAGAGAATTACATACAATATACAAGGAGACAGACAGAGATTTGCAACAGACTGGGGGGAAGCGATAGAGTATCCACAAAGCGATTACATGCTCCAATGGTGCCCACATAAACTCCAAATACTGGACTTGTTCACAGGATAACTTTGAAGCGGGAAAAGAGACTCAGTGGGACAGCTGAGTCGATATAACTGGTGTGGGGGGAGGGGGGAGGAACAGGAGTTGTTTTGAGACACTGTTGAGTGCCCATGTTTATGTTTAAAGAAATGCCAATAGAAATATCTTTTTAAAAAAAAGAAATAGGATGTAGAGAAGTTGATAGGAACTGGGGACCTCCCTCTTCACTAAAACCATTGAGGAAGACATAGCTCCTACCCTATCCATGGCCTAATCTTTTGGTATTGACTTATATAGTATAGAATCCATCTCTAGTCCCCCGAGAGAGGGAGAGAGAGAGAGAGAGAGAGAGAGAGAGAGAGAGAGAAAGAGAGGGAAAGAGAGAGAGGGAGAGAGAGAGAGAAATAAGAGAGAGAGAGAGAGAGAGAGAGAGAGAGAGAGAGAGAGAGAGAGAGAGAGAGAGAGAGAGAGAGAGAGAGAGAGAGAGAGAGAGAGAGAGACTTACTACCAACAAGTTTATGGCTTTCTCCTTTCCTGGAAACCTATATCAAGCTGGCAAGTGGGCAAGTACATCTGGATTAGCTTGGCAATACAGACTAGATGTTGCTTCAAGGGTGGTAGATCCTGATTATAGGGGGGAGGTCAAGGTGATCCTCCATAACCACAGGACCTCTGCCTAATTAGTTTAAGAGGGAGATGCCATAGCTCAGGGAGTCCTTGAAAAAGCCTTCACCCCAGTACCCCAGGAAACTGACACCGTACTCGAAGAGGTGATCAATGGGTTTTGGAGAGGCAGACCTCATTAGAGAAGAACCTGGGATTGGAGAAACTGAGGAAATGGTTCCATTACCCGATCTGGCCTTCGCTCTAAGGAATGACCCAAACCGCATAGTCGTCTTTTCGACTGGGCACTGGGCGAACCAATAACACCAGAGGAGGTTGCTAAAGCAATCAGAGACCCACCCAGGAACAAATCTTAGGGACCGGATGGCTTTACAGCAGCCTTCTACAAAGCATATGCAGAAACAATAACACCCATCTTGACAAATCTCTTCAACACCTTTAAAGACACGGCCAACATCGCACACTTAATGAACGAAGCAAAGATCCTAGTCTTCTACAAGAAAGGGAAAGATCCAGAAAACCCGAGTTCCTATCGCCCAATAGCCCTGATGCGAAACTCTATACTAAAATGCTCGCCAATAGACTCTCACCCTTACTCCCAAAGTTAATCCATCAAGAACAAGCAGGATTCATCCCGAATAGGAAAACCCATGACAACATCAGACGGATAATTCATCTCATAGAGAAAGCCGCAATCACAAACATCCCCTCAGCAGTACTATCAGTCGATGCGGAAAAGGCGTTTGACCGGGTGGAATGGTCGATGCTATTCGCGACACTGGAGAAAATGGGCATGGGCAAATCATATATAAACATGGTTCGGGCCAATTACAATTCACCAATGGCCAGGATAGCAGTGAATGGAGAACTATCAGAACCGTTCCGAATCGGAAGGGACATCAAACAGGGCTGTCCTCTATCGCCCCTGCTATATGCAGTCTTCCTCGAACCACTACTAGCGAAGATCAGAGAGATGCCCGAAATAAAGGGTATGGAAATGGGTGGACAGATGCATAAGGCGGCGGCATATGCGGATGATATGTTGATGACCATGACCGATACAATCACGTCACTCCCTATTCTCCTACCACTATTTGAGGAATTCGGAGCAATTTCAGGCCCAAAAATAAACAGGCAGAAATCATCAGTGATGGTTCTGGCAGGAGACAAACGAGCGATATACAAAAAGACGATAGGATCTCCATTTACAGACGGCGGAAGACGGGATGAAATACTTGGGGGTCACCCTAACGGACACAATAAAGAACCTCTGCACAGGAAACTACTCGGAGCTCATAGATAAAGTGAAAAGAGACCTGAACAGATGGAACCCGTTAGCAATCTCATGGTGGGGGAGAATAACAGTCATTAAAATGACGATACTCCCTAGACTACTGTACTATTTCCAAGCACTCCCTATACGGATTCCGCCAACTTTCTTCAAGACTCTTACCAAAATTGTCACAAATTACGTCTGGCAAAACCAAACGTCAAGACTGTCACGATAGGCGCTCAGAGCACAAAAATCAGACAGAGGCATGGCACTCCCTCACTTCAAGAAATATTATGAGGCCACCCAACTATGGGTGCTGAACGAATGGATCACCAACACATCAGACAAGTGGTGGGAGGCGCAGGATAGAGCTGTAGCGAGATCAAATCTACGTCACCTACTGTGGAGCAATCCCGAGCACAGACACCAACATCTCAAGATAAGTGAGATCATGAGCTCCATTATGGACATATGGGACAGAACGACTAAGAAAGGAATACTCACAATAGATCCTGCCCCCTTCATCCCAATCCTGGACAACCCAGACTTCCCCCCAGGGATGGGAGGAGGAGCATTCCAGAAATGGCGTGAGCTCGATTGCACAAAAGTGGGAGACATGTTTGACGGTCAACGAATCAGAACATTCAAAGAATGTCAGGACTTACTGGGCCTCACGGAAAAGGACAGATACCAGTACAAACAACTGAAGCACTGGCTCACAACTCCTAGAATAACACAGGCAATGACAAGAACGCTGACCCCGTTCGAAACATATATAATGTCCCAAACCGGCGAAAGGAAATTTGTCTCCACCCTTTATAAGTTCCTGAACATCCAGACGGAAACCATGACGTGGCAATATATGAAGAAATGGGAAATGACCCTAGGGAAACAACTAACGAGGGAACAATGGTATACATCTGGCAAATAATCCCCAAATGGACACGGTCGATACAAACAAGAGAAGCTTGGACAAAAATTATGATACAATGGCACTACACCCCGGAAAGACACCACAGAATGTATACCACCTCGCAACCAAAATGCTGGAGGGGATGTGATGCAATGGGCTCCTGGAGACACATATGGTGGGACTGCAAGGAACTCCAACCATTCTGGGCAGAGGTAAAATCACAAATGCAGAACATTTTCAAAGGAACGGCAAACCTGGGAGAGGAAGTCTGGATGTGCGGTATGTGGGACCCTCGAGACAGGTCACTCACAAAGACACAAAAAAAGGAATTTTATGGGACTCCTTATAGCAGCATGGCTAGCGATATCCCAAAACTGGAAACGGAAATCACCCCCAACCAGTCAAGAATGGCTACACAGGATATGGACATATGTGGCAATGGAGAGAATTACATACAATATACAAGGAGACAGACAGAGATTTGCAACAGACTGGGGGGAAGCGATAGAGTATCCACAAAGCGATTACATGCTCCAATGGTGCCTACATAAACTCCAAATACTGGACTTGTTCACAGGATAACTTTGAAGCGGGAAAAGAGACTCAGTGGGACAGCGAAGGTCGATACAACTGGTGTGGAGGGGGGAGGAACAGGAGTTGTTTTGGGACACTGTTGAGTCCCCATGTTTATGTTTAAAGAAATGCCAATAGAAATATCTTTTAAAAAAAATGAAATAGGATGTAGAGAAGTTGACAGGAACTGGGGACCTCCCTCTTCACTAAAACCATTGAGGAAGACATAGCCCCTACCCTATCCATGGCCTAATATTTTGGTATTGACTTATATAGTATAGAATCCATCTCTATTCCCCCGAGAGCGAGAGAGAGAGAGAGAGAGAGAGAAAGAGAGGGAAAGAGAGAGAGGGAGAGAGAGAGAGAGAAATAAGAGAGAGAGAGAGAGAGAGAGAGAGAGAGAGAGAGAGAGAGAGAGAGAGAGAGAGAGAGAGAGAGAGAGAGAGACACTTACTACCAACAAGTTTATGGCTTTCTCCTTTCCTGGACACCTATATCAAGCTGGCAAGTGGGCAAGTACATCTGGATTAGCTTGGCAATACAGACTAGATGTTGCTTCAAGGGTGGTAGATCCTGATTATAGGGGGGAGGTCAAGGTGATCCTCCATAACCACAGGACCTCTGCCTAATTAGTTTAAGAGGGAGATGCCATAGCTCAGGGAGTCCTTGAAAAAGCCTTCACCCCAGTACCCCAGGAAACTGACACCGTACTCGAAGAGGTGATCAATGGGTTTTGGAGAGGCAGACCTCATTAGAGAAGAACCTGCGATTGGAGAAACTGAGGAAATGGTTCCATTACCCGATCTGGCCTTCGCTCTAAGGAATGACCCAAACCGCATAGTCGTCTTTTCGAGGGTAACCATGGAGAAGTAGGGTTGTCTGTTTTTCTTTTTGAAAAAGGGTCTACTGCACTGAGGAGACGTGGGAACGGATGGGTTTCAGCAGACACAATTGGTGGTTCCTCGCAGTCATCGAAGGGGAGTGCTGGAGCCTGCCCACACCCATCTCACGTCCGCCCATCAAGGGATAGGCAAGACTCAAATCCAACTGATACTGGCCTGGAAGGTTCACCGATGTAAAGAACTGTGTTGCCATCCATGAAAAATCTGCCAGAAAACCGCAACCTCTCCAGTTTCCCCAGCACCATTGCAACCACTTCCCATAATTGGCATCCCCTTTTCTAGAATAGCTATGGACATAGTAGGCCCACTACAACCATAAAAACTGGGGAACAAATATACACTAGTGATGGTTGACTACAACACCCTGTACCCTAAGGCCTTTCCTCTCCAGAACAACACTAGCGAACAGATCCTTAAAAACCTCCTACCTTTTCTATAGAGAGTAGGGTTACCCAAAGAAATCCTCAACAACCATGGCACTACTTTTATGTCAAAAACCATGAGTGAGGTAAAGAAAATGCTAAATAGCAAACACTTCATGCCTCAGTTTATCATCCCCAAATGGATGGCCTTATGAGAGAATTCTCCACAAGTTAGTAGAGACTGATGGCAGAAGCGGGGACATAATGATGCCAATGCACTATTTGCAGTCAGGAAAACCCCTCAGGCATCTCTAGGCTATTCATCGTTTGAATTCCTGTATGAGAGAGAGCCTCAGGACATATTAGATATGTTGAAAGAGACATAGGAGGAAAGGAAAGAAGCCATCCTACCCATTTCCAAGACAGCTCAGAAGTTAAAATCCCATATGTATGCTGTTAAGGAAATTGTCAAATATCACCTCGAACATTAAAAAATACAACATGATAACCGCTTGTCCATCATGTATGTTTTTATTGGTGAATATGTCCTAGTTCTCCTTCCCACACTAGAGAACAAAATGATATTTAAGTGGTATGAGCCCTACAGGATTCTTAAAAAGAAAGGCTGCTGAAAGTATGAAGTGGCCCAACCAGACAGAAGGCCGAAAATCCAGATTTACCATATTAACCTGTTGAAGTAGTGGAAGGTCGACCCAGTGGAGGAGACTACGCTGACTCTGGCCACCTTCCTTTCTCGACCAACAGCTAATCTCTAACAAGCTACCACTCTCCCAACAGAAAGATCTCCACAACCTTTTAGACCAATTTCCAAAGGTCTTTTTTCAGAACAACCTGACTGAGTGCAGAATTTCTTTCATTAAAACCGAACCCCAGCCAGTCAAACAGTAAACATAAAGCCTTAGTAGATCCTGGATGAAAGGATGACAATTATCCAGACTCAAAGAGATGCTCAAGGCCACAACCATTTAGCCCTCAGAGTGTCCTTGGTTGTCCCCATTGTCCTTGTATCCAAACCAGACAAGTCTTAAAGATTTTGCATAGACTTTGGAAAATTACATTCTAACTCCACCTTTCACAATTACACTATGCCCAGAATTGAAAAACTCATTGAGAAGCTCGGTTTGTCATGTATATATTCCTGCTACACCTAACCAAAGGTTACTGGCAGGTGACCCTAGAGCCCACCGATAGGGAATAAAATGACTTTTACACTCCTCTGTTTTTTTTAAATTTAAGGTGCTGCCTTTTGGATTACACAGTGCTTCTGCCACGTTTCAACGAGTGATGGGCAAAATATTAAGAACATTTTCTTGCTTCTGCTGAGCTTCTTCAGATGACATAATCCCTCTATGGCCTTGCCCCTCCCTACCTATCCTCCCTCCTCACTTTTTATACTCCTTCTCGTTCACTCCGTTCCGCGGATCTCTTCCTTCTCTCTCCTTCTCCTCCACCCTGTGCCCCTTCCCGCTTCCGCTCCTTCCAACTTCTCCCTCCCTTCCATTGGAACCGCCTTCCCCTCCCCGTCCACTCAATTACCTCCTACCCCTCATTGCGCACTTCTCTAAAATCTTATCTCTTCCACTCACCCCCTAGCATCCTTTTAGTTCTTCTCTCACTACTGACTCTACCTCTACCTACTCCTCCTACCCCCTCTCTCACTTAGTCCCTCTCCATCAGCACCTTTCCTCATCCATAATGTAAATTGTTCCTTGTACTTTTTCTGGTTCAGATTCATTTGTCATGTATTGCTTGTTGTATTATGCGTGTTCCTCTTGAAGGTACTTGAGCAAAGGGAAGTGCAGTTGTTCTGCAATGCATCTTCTGTTTTACAGTTTTGGCAGATCCAGATCCTAGGCCTAAGTATTTGTATGTACTGCCAGTGAGTGCCTAAGCACCATGGACATCCACAGAGTCCTTGATTGATCCGAGTAGGGCATTGGAATACCTGCACTTTTAAAACACCCACTACTATCCTGGTGTTTCCAGGAGTTAGTGTACATTTCTGTATTCTGCTGGTGATGGGGATGGAACCAGTCGCAATAATGAATGATCCCTTATACAGAGCATCCATCCTTACCTTTGAATTGCCTACTTTAAACTATTGCTTTCTATTATTTTGAATGGCAGAGGGTGGAAAAAATCAAGCACGGCTAGACGACCCCAATTACATGCCAACAGACTCTTCATCTGTGCCTGCTCTAAGCTTATCACCACAACCCACTGCAATTGGTAGCTTGCCACCAATGCATGTTACTGTGGTTATTCTCACATTAATGAAAATAGACCTGAAGAGAGACAATTCTGCATTTAAGTGTGAAATGCTCTACTCTAACATAGATGTGTATACAAGGGAAACCCTTGCCCGATAATGTAACAAGAAACCATGCCTCTCAAGCAGTTGCATGAGGCCACCATAAACACTCTTACCAAACCAATAAAAGTGAAGGAGATTGTATGTGTAATTGACATGCATCCTACATCCAAGGGTCGCACTGGAGGCCCTGCTATGTTAGCCGCACAGCCCACCCCAACACATAGAAGTTGAGTGGTCAAGCAAACTGGACCCCAAAAAGGTGCGGAAGGAAACAAGAAAAACTGTACCAGTACACCAAATTCTCCGGCTGTACACAGGTCAGGGAAATAGTGAACCTAAGTGGAGGATTAGTGATGGCAGTTGCCAAGGGGCCGGAAGTTTGTTAGTTTCATACTCCCAGTTTTAAGAGAAGAGAAGGCAATACGAGTCCATGCTCAACAACACAGGATTGTAAAAGGTCCACACCCACTGGCCTAGGATGCCTTCAGAAGTTCACACCTGATAGCACCAGGGATCTATTCAAATGCCCACAGCCAACGGCACAAGGACACTTTGCCAATGTCCACACCCAACAGTATAAGGATGAAGAGCAGACTAAAACACCAGAGCAACCCAAAGGAAATGCAGGCAGTGGGAGACGGCATAAAGAAAGGCAGGAACACATGAAAACCCATAGAACAAGCACTCATGGTTTCTGAACAGAATAATGAATGAGTAATGTGGGACTTGTAGGGCTCAGAGAGAACAAGAGAGTAGACCGGAATAAAGGCATCAGAAGAACAATGGAAACAAATGTATCTAGAAAGCAATATATCTGAAATATTGCTGAAATCAGGCAAGGGTAAAAGTGGGTACGGGACAAACAACATGAACACAAAACCCAAGAGCATGATAATTGCTGAAGGTCAAATCACTACAATCACAAATGAACAGTGCACGTGGGAAATCCAGAGGAAGTCCAGTAAAAAGGAGGTCCGCAAATGCAGGCCAGAGGAATGAAGGTCTGGATTGCACCAGATTAACTGCCTGATTCATGGAATTATTTGTGCCGAAAACAGGGATTTGTGCGCCATTCTGCCCGCAAATCCCTGTTTGACAAATGGGGATTTGTGGGCAGAACGGCACACAAATCCCTGTTTTCGGCGCAAACAATTCCACGAATCAGGCCCTTAATTACTGTTATTCACTGTGAGCCAAGACTGTGATGGTCTTTTTCATACAGTCTGACACAGTGAGATGGTGGGTAATGCAATCCAGAGCAATCAAGCAAAAATCCATTGAGATTGAGGGTGTAGGCATCATGCTAGGACCCATTCACATACTTCATATACTGCTCTGCAGGGAAAAACATATGAGGCACGTGGAAAAACCCAGGAAACACCACTTCACCACTAACAAGATAGGAAAACGTGTCTGATTTGTATAGAGAATGTGTCCCAGTCCTCACAGCACAGTCCCTGAAAGTATGGGAGGAGGCACTGAAGGACTGCCTAGTACTGACCTCAACTGGCAAAGCCCTGAATGCATTATTACTGAAACAATCTAAGGATGCTCTGGACAGTGATTTCTATAGGCCACTCTCATTGATTAACACAGATGTAAAAAACATCTTTTCGTAGATTTTAACTGGCATGTTGCTTAAACATATGTCCTTTCTGACTCACCAGACCATTTTGGAATTATTGTGAGTAGGTGTACCGCTATCACTCTTCGGCAACCCTTCTGTGCCCTTCCATACCTCAATCCCGAGAAGCAGATTGTTGTTTTACATTTATAAACTGAGAAATCTTTTGATTCTGTATCATGGGGCACCTTCTTAATCTTCTAGAGATAATGAGGATATATGGATACCTCCCACAGACAATTCAGCTGTAATACACTGAGTCAGTGCATAGGGCCTGGACAGTGGTCTGTCAGTCAAAGATGTTGTTTATGCCAGGAATCATGGCAGATCTGCCCCCTCTCTCTATGTTGTATCTTGCCATGGAGCTGTTGGCCCCTTTGTTAAGGGTGGGTCATAACCATCAATGGCCCGCTTGCTATCACTCATGAAGTTGTCAAATTTCAGGATTTTTCTGGGTTGCAGAATAGTAGGTAACATTATGACTTTTGCCTCCCTATAGACTCCACTCATCTTTGAGGTGACTTTGGGGATTATTGGTGGGTAGCTGAGACCCTAAAATATCTGGGAGTGTGGGTCTGCAGGAGTGACATCAGGTTACTGGAGAGCAATAGGTTCACCTATTTAGACACTTTGCAAGTTAAAAAATTGGTGTGTTTGCCGCGCCCTGTCTTAAGAAAACTCTCAAGTTCAAGATGACAATTCTCCCTGAATATTGCATTACTTTTAGAATATTCCAGTTTGCCTAAGATGTGCGTTCTTTAAGAAGTTGCACCCTCTCTTGAAACATCTGGCACAGATTCTGCAGGGAAATGATATAACAAAGAGAAGGGCAGAATCAGAATGTGAAATGCTAAAATGGTGCCTTGCTGTGTTTATCTATGGTTTAATTTATCTCCAACTATGGACAGAAAGTGGGTCCCTTACTGCGCTAAAACACTGAGGTACTTTATAGAACTCTGCAAACAAGAAATATGGAGCCTGGGAAATGCAGAATTACAGTTCTTCTAAAACAATACATAACATCATTCCCTACAAATTGTGGGGAGGAGAGTGAAAAAAGCCAATGAAATGGCACCAGTTCCTACATTATCTGTATTATGCATTATACTTGCATATTAGAATGCATACAGGGAATACATTACTATTTAATTTGCATGGCCAGATAGCAGTTATTGTTTTTGCTTGGTCAAATCATGTTGTGGCTGGTTCTCCAGTGTGTCTGATAAGCTATATTTCTTTTCAACCTACAGGAAACACATTGCTGAGGGGGGAGACCTAGGCTTCCACAGGCATCAGCTCGACCTCTTATCCAGCCATCCAAAAACATTAAGTTTAGTGCAATGGAAGGTACATGTGTTCAGGGCTTAGGAAAATAGCTTATATATTAATCCTTGCATCATAGTAGAGAAACATCTATGGTGCTACAGCTGACAAAGATCTGAAATGCTCAAATAATGAACAAGTCTGCTGTCCAACCCGGTGACTTCAAAGGAAATTAATTGCACTTAAGCATTTTAACTCTAAACTCTCCATACAAATTCACCATCTGGAGTTAACGGAAACACAAACAAAGGGACGTTTCAGACCACCCTACTCATTATTAGATTCACAAATGGCCTTTGGGAACTGCTCATATGATTCATTGAGTTCCAGCTAAGTAGGGAAACTGATGTAGATAATGAGGCTTGATCTGGTTAATGTTGATTAATATTGCATTGGCAAACACATTGTGAAGCTCCCTGATCTGATGTCTCTTGACATGACTTACAGACTGAGCTCGAGATGGATTGAGGCTGAAGTGTGTTAGGCCCTGGGTTCGAGTTTTTAATAGGTAGTGAGCCAGCCAACAAAATGAAACCCATGGTGTAAAGTTGAGCTTTAGCGAGCCATATAGTATTTTGAACCAAACGAGATTTCATCCATATCTCGACAGTACTCAATTTACTTGCCTGAGTAAATTCAACCAATTCATTATCTGAGGAGGCAATTTCCTCTAATGCTGGGACATCAGAAATTATTTTCATAATGGATTGTCGATTTAAATCATATTGGATGAATGGCAACGGTCTGCAAGATAGAAGAAATGAAAAGAGAGCTGCACGTTTTGTAGACCGTGTGGCTTGGTGTTTTCAGTGAGCCAAAGTGTAATGATTTCAGTCTGATTTTGCCATTTGAGGATTTCTAACCTCTTTGTTAGTCTTTAAAGCAGTATCGATCAAACGTAATATCTCAGGGGCAAGAGAGGCTAGAGTAAAGGTCCCTTTAGGTGTACTGTAGGTCGTATCAGGGATTGTTATAGTCTTCTGTGTTTGTTCTGGCAGTGGATTTGAATAGGAACTTTGAGCATTCTCGCCCTTCTTTGCAGTAGTGTGATCGGGTCTCAGCTGAGACACAGAGGCATGTTGGGAGAGAAGGCCTGTATTTTGATTTATGGGCTGTTTGACTGATTGTTTATCCATGGGCAGAGTAAGATATTTTTCTTGACGGTTGAGCGGTCATGTAAACATCAACCGTTTTCCAAATTTCCTGCCTATATAAATCATTAGGAAATTGTGGGGGGACTTGATTAGGTGATGCAGCCTGGATTGGGAAACAAGCATCTTGAGAAGATAATAAGAAAATGTGCTCATTAGTGGTCGCAGCTGTGGCTGCAGCAACCAGTTGATGAAGCGGAGCATATGAAGGAATGCTCAGATTGGTAATGGGAATAGTTAGCAGTTTTCTGTTAAGTGCTTGTTGAGCATATTTCTTTGTCACTGCCTTGAAAGCTGTGGACATAGCTCTTTTCGGTTGATTTATTGATTTGATACATTGTTTAGTCTTCGTCATAAGTGTTTTCATAGATTTTCATTTTTTTATTTTTTGGTTTGTAAAATGAGAGAGGACTTGAATACTTCAGAGAGAGGTTTATAGGCATGGAAAATTTGGCACATTTGCTAACAGACAGAGGAGAAGAGTTCTCTTTTATAAGGTGGTATTTGTGCCACCTCCACATTTGGTATTGTTACAGTCCCATCCTGAATGATAGCAGCAAAGTGTGGTAGCGTAGTTGGCATGCTTTCAGGAGCTTGAGGCTCCGCAGCTGGAAAAAAGTATCTAAGTCATGCATACAAATATTACTCTAGCAAGATACAGAAATCATGGGAGTGTTTGATCGAGGGAGTGCGTCATGAACTCATGCTTCAATACTCTGAGAATTACATATGTTGTTTGCCAAATTAATATCGTGTCCAATTGCACAGCCTGATGAGTGAGTTTGGTATCCAGAGTATCAAAAAGACTGGTCATCGAGTGTATGGCCAGGTTCATGGCATTTAAAGTTTAGTGGAAGATTCCAATTGACTGGGGGGTTTAAAACAAGGTGATGATTCCCGTGGTTTACAAGGAGTGGGAGCTGAATAGGATACCGCTATGGTGGAATTTGGATGAATATAATCAGGGTAAAGATCTGGAGATCTGGAAAGATTATGAGAAGTGCCATGCGCCAAGAAGCATGAGCCATTTGATTCTAGATCAATCACTGCCATGTCAGTTTGCTCCAGTTGATTTATGTTATTATTAACAGATTGTTTCAAATCTGTAGGAGCATTATTCAGTAAAGCACTATTTGTTAATGAAATATTTGAATTAGGATCCATTTGTGAAGCATTCAAAAGCAGAGGCTTTGTGGTTGGTATGGTTGCAGAGGGTACAGTTATATGTGGCACAGGGCCGTTGGAAGGATTAATCTGGGCCACTGCAGACTCTGAGTTTGTTGGTGGTTTGGACGGACCAGGATCCGCATTTTGCAAATAGGTCGATGACTCACCAATACAAACGGGTGCCAGTCCATGGCTAGTGTCCGGCTCCTTTTAAAATGTGCGTATATCCATGTTCGTGTTTGGTTTAGTCGAGGAGAGCGTCAGCTTCTTTATAATATAATGGCGTAGAGCATGACTGTTTAGGATCTTTTCACTTGACATGGGCAACCGATGGCGAGAGCTGATCATTCTCGTTGTGAACAAGGGCTGGAGGAGGCATACCATTCCTCTATGTAAATACACTGCAGTGCATTTTCTCAAGCAAGATGACATTTTTTTTTTACAAACAATGGATTTGGTTAACGGCCCTTCAGCTGAGTAAGGATGATTATGTAAACCAATGTAAAAAACAATGGCCCTTTCCAATTCGCGAGGGTACCAACGGAAGAGACGCCTGACTGCAACAATGCGACAAGCGCGACAAAGCGGCAAAGCGGGTACTTCTGGGTAGTTCGCTTGGGTCCGTGAAGTTAAAGAGCTAACACGCTCTTTATAATACCATTGAGCAGGTTGTAGTTGCCAAATTCACACAGAGTAAAGCAGAGTGAGTGGCCAAGCGGGTACTTCCGGGTACTTCGGTTGGGTGGGCGCCTTCCTTTTGAAGTATTCTTCAAAGGAAGTTCGGAACAATACAGCTACTGCCCAAATGTACGCTGGTGGAACGGGCCAGAAGGGTCCAAAACCTAGCCCATCAATGGCTGTGAAGGAAGAATTTACCAGAGGTTCTGGAGGGCATAGTATTAGATCATTATATTAATACCTCTTCAGAGAGCTCTGTTAAAGTAACAATTACCCTCTTTAGAAGCAGCCATCCAAATTGCCCAAGACAGTTCCGAAGCCTATAAATTCCTTAGCCAACGCAGGGGGGAAGGTTCCTGAACCTAGGAAAGATCTTAAAACTCTGGTTAGGGTTAGAGTTATTCATCCATCCCCGATCAAGGAGCAAGACATTCCACCTTCTCTTCTGGCTAAAAAGAGGCATCTGATGACCATTACCCATGCGTTCCTCAAAAGCCCAGGGAGGTTAATTGAGGAAGGGGGTAACAGGTCAAGACTCATTCCCCCTACTATCCTCTCCTTCTCGTGCAGGTAGAAGGGACACTTAGCACACACCGGTCCCACTAATAAAATAGAAGAACCTAGGAAGATAGGTTGTACAGATATGGAGGAGTGGGCAGACTGGGAAAAACCCCTAGAAACTAATCTGGAAGTAGCTGATGTCCTCTTGTGCCGGGACAAACCTTTCCAGGCACGTGAGAAGGTACAGATGGATGACACATTTGGCAAAGCCCTAATAGACTCTGGCAGTGACAACCAACCCCAAAGAGGGCAAATCAGAATAACATTCCCCTTTATCATCATGGCAGAAATTTCCAGAAGGTGAACATAAACTAACATGGGACTGGGAGAAAGGTGTTTTCACCCAAGTTGTACCTCAGGAAGGGAGCTTTGATTTAAGGGGAAGGTTATGTGATGAATCCAAGGGGACCCAACCTCTTTGGCACTAGAGATCTTTAGGACTAGGGAGGTGAGCAAGCTATGCAACACCCTCCATAGGGGACAGAGCAAATGGGATCCCACTGGGCTTGACCCTCCTCCTCTAGGGACAGAGAATGCTCGATTGACAGCACTCCCCTTTCCTTACAGTCGGATATGTTTGTTGAATACATGGAGACTAAGCAGGATCATTATGGGACCCTTTAAAGGGTGAGGTTGGATTTCTGACCTGCATATGGTGCCACGTTTCTCTGTACACATGACCAACCTGATTGTTTCTTCCAATCCATGGAAGAACCTAAAGACAGTCCCAGAGCCAACAAGGAGAACATCCTACAAAAAGAACAAACCTCAGCCAAGTGGAGCTGTACAAGGGAGGAGACCTGCACCATATGTAAACAGAGGTGGGAGAATGATGTCTGAGCTCTGACAAAGGCAGCGTTCCCAAGAACCGTGGGGCCCCTGAGGCTAGAAGCACTGAACTGATAACCAACGGACACTGCTTCTGGAGATGCTGAGGCTGCCAATTCCCACACAGGGAATCTAACCCAGGCTGAAGCCGGGGACGGATGAACCAAAGAACTACCAGGGTCTGGCAAGCCATAGTCAAAAAAGGGTCTGGCAAGCCATAGCCAAAAAAGTGCCAACCGATGAACAGCAGGGGAGAGACATATCCATAGCCTGTGAGGGGCAAGTCAGAAATCTGCTGGGTATAGAAAAGCCCATAGACCAATTAGAACCAAAGAAGGAACCATGGAAGCAAGTCAGAGACTTTTCGCATACACAATGGAGGAACTGTGAAACCAGGAGGGCTGCTGATGCCCCCATAGCTTATGAGAGGCTGAGCAAAGAATCAAAAGGGTTGGGAAGACCCTTAGCCCATGAAGGGCCAACTGAGGAGCTCCGGGGGTGAGAGACGCTCATAGCTACAGAACAGACACTATAAACTGTGCAAAAGAAGCCCCTGGCCAACCCGGGGCTATAGAGAGCAAAACAGTCAACTGGTGGAACTGAATCAAGAAACCCCAAGGACTACAGTAGCATGACAAGGGTTAACCAATGAACAGCAGGATAGTGAAATGCCCTTAACTAACAGTACTGGGCGGGTGACGCAGAATATCCAGTAATGGTCAGAGATCAGCCTTCTGGAAAGTTGCCTGTTCGAAACCTTATGGAACAAACTTGTTTGTGGCATTATGCTGATGTGGAAAGATGCTTTCCTTTAAAATTTAAGAGACAGGAAGTTTGCTGTGAAGAAACCTTGCCTAAGAGTCTTTAGAGATATCATGTATCAGTGGATGGAGGTCAGAAACCAGCCTCTTCTAAAGTTACATGGGTGGAGTAACCCTGAGAAAAGAATCAGCTTATAATACATTATTTTATCCTCTTTCTTTCCAGAGAAGGTTAGTGATAGGTCAGGTTAGGCTTTGGACCTCTGACTTTACTTATCTTCTGACATCCTGACAAGTACCCTTTTTTGTTTTGTAGGTTAGGGATTTAATTTTAGCAATAGGAGCTAGGGAAGGTTATGCTTTATGTTTTCTAATAAATATCTCTTTGAATCATGGCTTTGTGTCAGTCTCCTATAACACAATGTTTGAAGAGTTATATTGTGATCAAACGAAGCAAGAAGTGCCAAAGGGGTTAGTAAGTGCACAACCAAGTACATTTTAAAATGTTTTATGAGATTCAACAGGCTTATCTTGTGTGGTTGAGTTGCATAAAACCTTTTATAGTGTACTGGGTTGTGCACTTACTATCCCCTTTGGCACTACTTGTCTGAGAAATGTGAAAACATAACTGTATGTTAAAAACTGCAAAAGTGCTTGATGTGCAAGTTGATGTACATAAAAAAATGTTTTAAGCTGTGAATATATGTATATTCTTTGGAGCACAATAAAGACAAGATTTGTTAGAAATATATCATGAGTGGTTGTGGCTGAATGAGATTGAGAATATAAAACTTACTTTGCCCAGTGAGCACACACAATGATAGATATAATAAGGTCAAGACAATGGTGTAATGCCCCTCTTTGGTGTCATGGTGTTTTTCCTTAATGATGTCATGCAAGTTGAATTTGCCCTGCACATCCTTTTTCGATTTTTAATTATCAACAGTTGCTT
The DNA here is from genome assembly GCF_040938575.1 of Ambystoma mexicanum. Taxonomy (NCBI): domain Eukaryota; kingdom Metazoa; phylum Chordata; class Amphibia; order Caudata; family Ambystomatidae; genus Ambystoma; species Ambystoma mexicanum. Next base: position 667,346,103 of record NC_090936.1, read on the forward strand.
GAAATGTTCTTTCTTGATGGCACACATTCTGAATATCATCAAGCCATTATGCAGTGCTGTCCTGCCCCAAATGAAAACTCAATCGATTACTGGTAAGCGTTTGCTCCACAAACAAACATTTAAATTAAGTCAGGGTACTTTTTCAGAAACAATTCATTTTTGGTATCCTGTTGGTTATGCCTCATGACCTCACTGTAAATACAGTGCAGCTGGGCTTAAGCACACATTTTTAGAGTGCCCTATGTTGATTGTGTTTCTGGAACAATTAATATTTCAATGTAATAGTATACAGAACTACAAGACTTTGTGTGACACTTATAATGTTGTCTTTGAATGGCCGAGGACCATTTTGTGATAGAAAATGATTTAATCACAATGGGGATAGTTATAGCTAGAAATCATATAGTAATGGTAAGATGGCATTTTATACATGTTCTAATGAGAAAAAGCTTGTTTCCAGAAATGTAACCATATTCATCATTTTCAAAAAAATATGGGTGTCTCTTCATGGTTACTTAAATTAATAAACCCATTTTTTGTTGGGTTGAACTGAACTGTATTTTGCACTTCATTACTAATTTAATATTAATATTCATTGGTGTAATTCTGTGGTTTTGTACTTTAAACAATGTTTTCTTTTGTGGTAAAAGATGCTGTCATGCTTTCTCTTGGAAATAAAAACAATAAGAAATAGGGCTGTCATTGTGCAGGCCAATTTCATTTACATAAAGGAAAGATATTTTGGGCAATAGCTGGTTGGTAAATACCTTCCTATGTACACTTTAGTCTGAACCAAAAATAGAGAAAAAACAATATATTGTAACTAATTGTGTATGATCACTTTAAGCAATGTCTATTCCATTTGCATGGAAATGCAGTTCTAAAACCTGTCACTAAACTGAGGTGGATTTTGTAAAATGCATAACTATATCATGTTTTCTGGTCATACCTTACATTTTCTGATCACTATACCTTTCGAAATTATTTGCAATATTTGGAGGTTTGAACTGAACAATGACTTGATGGAACCCAAACATAGTATGTAAGAAAGAGGCCAGTGACTATCTAGGATAATTTTAATAACTATATTAAGTATACATTTTTTGGCAATAACAAGTTGCTAAATTTCATTTTAGGTACAGTTGTTGTGGGAAAATACCAATATCATCTATATTTTCATTTTGAACACTTAAGCAAAGTCATTTCCACATATATTGAAATCACCTTTCAAAATGAGCTAGTTAATAGTAGTGCATTTTAGAACATGTTTGCCTATTTTAGTTTTTGTGGTGAATATTTCACATTTGCTTATGTAATCATTGAAAAACATACTTCCTGTGCTAGGTGGACCTGTAGAGACTTCGGTGACTTCAGTGGTTTCCATGGGTGGAGGCATTGTTGCTAGATAAAAAGATGTATTATATTCAGAAAATGGCTAGTATTGTATTCTGCAACATACTTTTTAAAAGAACTTTGAAATGTATACTTTTAAATGAAGCAAAACTACAAAAAGCAAGAGCAATTGATCATCTATTTTTTCTCTCCCACCCTGTATGGCTAATCATTATAAGTAATTAAGTCACACTGTTCGCAGTCATTGCTCTGCATGAAAATACGATTGCATTAAAACTGCAGAATTATTTGGGAAACACCATTAAATAAAAAGTATCATTACATTTCATTTAAATGAAATATTTCCCCTTTACATCATAAGTACATTTCACATTTCAATACACCTCTGAGAATCTATTGAAAACATGTCATACTGCAGCCTGAAAATGTTTGGTGTTCTCCTTTTCTCTATCCTGTGTGGAAACATGGCTGCCTTTACATAATGTTAATATTATTTATAAAAGGGTAAGGGAGTAATTGTGATCAATAATTGATTTTCTAAATCAAGCATTACAGTTCACATATGGTTCATTTGAAATGTCTAGTCAATTATTATGGAGATAACGTTTTCACATTTAAGAATAGAGGAATGTGATGGCTGCTAGGAATCAACTTTGAATTAGCTTATCTTTGTGACAATCTTGACGTAAGAATTGTTGATGTGTCAAGCTTGGACAACCTGTATTTAAATGCCAGTGAGACCTGATAATTTATTATACTGAATTTCATCTAACTTTAATATGCCGATAAATGCCCTTGTAACAATACAAATTCTCACAGCAGGGCAAACATAATTAGGTATAATTAATTTGAAGAGTGAGACACAGAAGATAGTTCCTTGGATAGGTTTAATTATCATGAGACATTGAGGTGACGAAATGAGTTATCAGGAGACATTACAGATTTCAGCAGTACATACATGCTGATCTCTGACTATCGTACACAAAAATAAATACAGAGTGTATATTTTAAGGTGTTGTTGTATACTGATAGGTTGCTAGGCTTGTAAAAGGCATATTCTCAATGCTACCCCTTGTAATGCACTGTTTTGTATATGCTGCTTGTCAATTAATCTGTGAGAAAAATGTAAAGTGTGCTTGAATTTTAGAAGTTGTTCAATTAAATTAAAATCACAGACATTAGCAGAACATAATCTAAAGTGAACAGACTTGCAAAAGGTTGATGTTTGAAATGGAACTGCCTAACACGTTTGCAAAACAATGGCTTCTGGCAGTCATTATAGCATTTTTTTTAATCAAATTCTAGCATTGTCACTTTGAACATGTCATGATGGACATAAAGAAATAGGAAGCTGACTTACTAAGCTAAACAAATAACTTAAGTAAGTGAAGTTAAGTAAGAAATATTTTTGGTGTGTTTTACTTATTTTTTTTTTTTAGCTTAGTACATTAAGTTTTACTTACACTATTTTTTAGCTTAGTCAATCAGGCCCACATATATATGCATATGCATTGGGCTGGTTTACTAAGTTCAACATAGACCAAAAAAATTGCTTAGGTTCTACTTACACTATTTGTTTGAGCTTAGTCATTTTAGTCATGCTTAAGCTACTTATTGAGCTAAGTAAATCAGCCCCATATACAATTCTTAAGTTATCACCCTACACCCCCAAAAAGGTAGAGCACAATCCTAAAGTACAGACATAGTATCAAACAACACATTGTCTGATATTATGTTTGGTAACCAGTATTCCTACTTCCCTCCATTTACATTAGTTTGTTTATGTGTCATGTTCAATGTGGAGACTTAAACAGGAGGAGGCACAATTATGTTACAGAAATACCATCCTTCTATGCATACTGAATTGCAAAAATGCATGTGTTCAATTATCCAACATCCAGGAAATATTGAATGTATTCCAGATATAGCTACATATCAAATTAACATTAAATCATTGTATTTTCAGATTCGTCAATGCCATCATATAATGTGTGCTTGAGAAACCAATATTAGGAAAGCATATTTTAAACCAGGAGTGCACAATCGTGCCTAAAGGGCATCATTTTCAAATATTCTAAATTTGAAGATACACTATATATGAATTAAAAAAATGTAATTAGTTATATCTGTCCAAATATTTTTTTTTAAACCAAGTTCACATTTTCTACAACATGATAATAAATTGTCAGTGGTCAAATGTTTAAAAAAATAGGTCCACATTGGAAAATGGACAAACAATACTTAAAATCAATTTGAAATCAAAAAATGACATTGCAAAAATGTGAAGCTAATTCTTTTTTTGCAGTACAAAACCTTTGTATGTTAGACACATTTCTGTCAATGTGTAGGACAATCATAACGAATCAATAAAGGGAAGAGCTTTTTGGAAATCTACTGTTGCTAAATGAATTGATGTCCACAATTGAGTCTGCAACACAAATGGAGAAAAGCCAAAATGATCTAATTATTTTGTGTCATTTCAAGCAATGCCATGTCTACATTTATGGAAATGGATTTCCAAAATGTGTGAGAAAATGGGGGGTGGATTATACATTATGCAGACCTAATACTATTTTGATAGTCAATAGTCACACATTTTGATAACAACAAAAAAACATACTTTCTGTGCTAGGTGAACCTGTGGAGACTTGAGTCATGCCAGTAGTTTCAGTGAGTGGAGGAACTGTTGCTATATGAAAAATAGATTGTAATCAGAAATTGGCTAAAAAGGTAAACATTCTTTATAAGTATTTTATTATGACAGTACCTAAAGTTAAAATGCTTGATGTAGGTCAATTCTCATCTAAGACAATTTAACAGGTCAATAAAGACATTCTGGGAAAAATAACAATTTCCAAATGTCATTCTAGGTGCATGTCAAAGTGGACCAAATACCAAAGGCTTCACACACATTGTTTGACATCGCAAAGCCATGCAATTTCCACATTCATACTATGCATTACTATTTAAGATTTTGTGGTGAATATTTCATATTTTGTAATAACTATAATCACTTAAAAACATACTTCCTGTACTAGACAGACTTGTAGAGACTTCAGTGATTGCAGTCGTTCCCGTGGATGGAGGGACAGGCACTAGATAGAAGATGGATTGCAATCAGAGCATACCTAAAAATGCCCACTATCATCTACAATTTTAAATGTGTTGTTAAAATGTAAATTAGTCACACCCAAAGGAAACATTCAACTAACATATCATACATCTCTTCTATCCAACTCTCTATGATTATTGGTGTTTATAAAAGAAATACAATAACTTCCATAATTCTCTAAAATATTTGACATCTGTAGGGATTCGAACTGAAGAATATAATTGTTGAAATGTAGATCTAGCTCTTGTTTGACTTTACCAAATGATAGTATTTTACATATCCACCAGCTCTAAGACCAGTTAACAATTACATAAAGGAAAGATATTTTGGGCAAAAAATTGATCTTAAATTTTGTTTTTTTGGGTAAATGTCAAAAATGGAGTACATATTAATAGCTCATCATAATTTTGTGCAGTACTTTAAGCCATGTCTTTTTCAAGGAAATCAATTTCTAAAATGTACTTGTAAATGTAGGTGTATTTTTCAACAACCATGACTATTTTTGATTTTGTGGTGAATATTCTACATTTGCTAATTACCATGAACACTGAATAACATACTTTCTGTGCTAGGAGGACCTGTATAGACTTCAGTGACTCCAGTAGGTTCCAGAGGCAGAGTTGCTAAATGATGGATTGCAACCAGATAATTGGTTAAAATATATACAACGTTCACACTTTTTACAAATAAATCTCCAATGATGTTCAAATGTGTTAAAAATAAAGAAGCCCAAATGTATAAAACACAAGACCAATGTATCATTATTCTCTCCTGTCTAACTTTCTGATTAATTATTTTATCTCCAAATATTTGCAAAGGACACCTTATATAAATTGACCCACACATTTCCAAGTGCCAAACTTTTTTAAAAAAAAAGGTTAAAAAGGTCCACACTGGATAACCAGCATGAATATTTGCAGTCAATTGGAAATTGAAATTACAAATGACATTGCTGAATGTTGACCTGCTTTATTTTCAGGTATAAAATCCTTGTACAGTAAACATACACCTGTCATTGAGGAAGACAGAATACAGAAAAGAGATGTTGGCTAAACTCTAGTTACTAAATATCTTTATTTGTATACATTTGGCTTTGCTAAAAATAAAGAAAAGTCAGTTTGTTCTATTTTTTTATCATGTCAAGCAATGTCATATCCACATTTATGGAAATGGTTTTCCAATATGTGCAAATAAATGGGGCTGCATCTTACAACATGCAGAACTATACACATTTGTGTGGTAAATATTCACATTTGTTGCCCAATCATTCAATAAAATACATACTTTCTGCACTAGTTGGCACTGTAGAGACTTGAGTGGCTCCAGTAGTTTCAGTGAGTGGAGGCACAGTAGCTAGATATAAAGATGAATTGTAATCAGCAAATGGCTAAAAGGTTAAACATGATTAAAAATAATTTGTTTTAAATACACTAACTTGTATATTTATTTTAAGGTAAATGGTATCTATAAGGATTTAAACTGAAGATTGCCATGAGTAAAATTTTTATGCCTCTCTAATTTGACTGAACCAAATCTTAGCAGGTTAGCTGTGAGTCAGTTGTTGTCTAAGTACATTTTAGCAAATAAATAGATAAATAGAGGAAAGACATTCTGGGCAAATAAAATCAGACATGTCTCTCTACGTTCAGTTTTGTGTATGCCAAAACAAAAATTTACCAAATATCAACATCTTCTAATATATTTATCACTTTAAGCCATGTAATTTCCTCATTTATACTAATCAATTACCACTATGTCCTTGGAAATGATCTTGCATTCTAAAATGTGCATGCCTATTTTCAGTGTTCTGGTCAATCTTTCACATTTGATAATGAACATAATCATTGAAAAACATACTTCCTGTGCTAGGTGGACCTGTAGAGACTTGAGTGACTGCAGTGGTTTCTGTGGGTGAAGGCGCAGTTGCTGGGTAAAAAGATTGATTGTAGTCAGAGAATGGCAAACAATGTATGCAAGCTCCATACTTAAAAAAAAAAAAAAGAAATCCACTTTCTTTCCTAACTGTATAATGTGTTTGAAAAGTAAATTAATCACAACTGTAGAAGACATTGAAAACATTTCTCATCCCTTTTTTTATTCCCATCCTTTATGACTAATTATTATAAGTCATTAAGTATGGCTGTTTCAACTCCTAGCTCTGCATTAAGGACAATGTATTACCACTAAAGAGCTATTTAGGAAATACAATGACATCAAAGTCAAGATTACATTTCTATGAAATGCAGTTTTTGTCATCATTATTGTGTAAGATATGGGTTGATTTACAATTTCATCTGACTTGAAATCATATATTGAAAAAAAGAATTATCATTTGCTATCATCTATTGAAAGAAAATCTTAGCACAACCTGATCATGTTTTGTGTTCTCCTTTGCATTGTTTTGTGTGCAAAGTTCCCATTAAAAATGTTAATTCCCTTTTGTTAAAGAGCAACAGAGTAAGTAATTGTGATCCATAAGGTTTGGTCTTAATCATGCATTACAGTTAGCATATTGTTTTTGAAGTTTATATTTCATGTGGTGATATATATTTGCAGATTCATTCCACTTTTCCTCTTAAAAACATGAATGGGGTTATGAATCAAATATATCATATTGCCATAGCTCTCTTTTTTGACAAGTTAAAAATATTGTGTTTGACCAGACTGTTTAATGCCAGCACATTTTCTTCTAAGCCAATCAAATACTTACAGTGCTGAAAGCACACACACTTAGACAAGAATAGGTGTAATGTGGATTGATTAATAAACCATGTCTTGCATCGAAATTAATAGTGCTTATTTTTAGAAAGAGATGCATAAACAAATTAATTAAATATGGTTTTCAACAATGATGTCACTAAATGGGGATTGTAGCAATACTAGCGTAGTTTAAGTTGATGAAGCAAGATTTCATAAGATGGTATGAGACAGTAAAAAATGAATCCTTGAATTGTGCTGGTGATTTTGTATATGTTACTACGCTTGTGTATAGACGCGTTACAAATGCCATATCATATCATATGTCTGTAAACCACACATTTTCAAGAGTAGAATTTATATTTGTCAGATAAGTCAAGTAAATAACCCAAAATATTCAATGTATTTCGAGCTGTACAAATTGATTTTTAGACCGCTTAACAAGGTTGCAACATTCATTACACAGCCAGATGTGTTTGTCTTTTAAATTCTCTAAGACCATATGCTGCATATGCTGTTTCACAATAAAGCTAAGAGAAAAATGTGTGCTATGCATGAAATGTAAATCTCTTTTCATTATTTAAAAAATGCAGAAATCAGAAGCCTAGATTCTGAAATTAGCATACTTGCAAATCCACATGACCCCCATTTCAGCTGAACAATGGAATTCTACTAAAATGTGAAGTATAATTCATGAGATTCCAGCATTTACACCATGCATATGCCTTGATACCAATACAGTTGTATAACATTCTAAACGGATCACCTTATACCTAACAATACATAGCACTTTTCAGATATAATCCCTGGTCTAATACCTACAAATTAAAGGATGTTAAAGTTATCAATACATATATGCACTGACATTATGCTCAGAAGCCTGCATGTGTTTTCGTTTTGTTTACTTAATTGTGCAGATGTATCATGATCAACTTGAAGCCCTGAACTAAGTTGCATACATTTTATTTTTAGTGGATAATGAAATTAGAAAATATATGGTTTTCATTAAGTAAAATTCAGGAAATATTTTTTGCATTGCAATTATATCTGAACATCAAACTAACATTACATCTGATTGTGTTTCCTATGCTGAAGGGTTACAACATAATACATGCTTGCACAAGCCTTATTAGGAAAGCACATTTCCAAACAAGAGTGTATAATTGGGTGCGAAAGGCATCATTTTCATGAATTCCAAATTTGGAACTATCTTATAAATGATTTAAAGAATGCAAATATTTTAATCTATCTAAATATGAAAACACCATTTATAATTTTGAAAAAAAGCATGTTAAATGACAAAGGGGAAAACATTCAATGAAAGGTCCATGAAAAATGGTAGGAAAATTACATAAAATATTTGCAATTAATAGGGATTTAAAATAAATGATGACATTGCTTCAATTTGGATATAATGAGCCTTATTTATAAACGTTTTTTTCAATGGAATCTTCCAGATATCTATTTTTGACAGTAACAAAACATGGAATGTTAGTCATAGGTCAGTCATTTTGTAGGACAAGCCACACAAATTAATAAAGGAATAGTTTGCACAATCTATGGATGCCAAAAGCCATTGGCCCTGATTCATAAAGCATTTTCCAATGTGGTTTCCCATTGAACAATCTTTTGTGAATCAGGCACAGAATGTTCTCACTATTTTGTTTTTATCACTTCAAGCAATGTCACATCCACATTTATGGAAATGAATTTCCAAAATGTATGAGGAAATGGATGCTGATTTTTTAACATGCTGATGTATTTCACATTTCAATATTAATAGTCACATTTGTTGGTGACCACAACCATTGAAAGACCTACTTCCTGTGCTTGGCGGACCTGTTGAGACTTGAGTGGTACCAGAGGTTTCAGTGGGTGGAGGCACTGTTGCTAGATAAACAGATGGATTTTAATCAGAAAATGGCTACAAGTGTAAATATGTCTCATAACTATTTTCCAAAATAATATCTTCAATACTTTTGAAAACTATTTGATATTATGTGGTTTTGAACTATGGATATAGCTGTCATCTGTTATACCCGTTCCTTTCAGTTTATTAAAGGAAAGACATTCTACGGCAATACATTTTTGTTACATTCCTTTCTAGTTACAGTTCTCCCCATACCATAAAATGTCTTAAATACCAATATCTTACAATTCTTTATCTTCATCGATTTAAGCCTTGTCATTTCCACATCTATGGAAATTCATTTCCAAACTGTGCTAGAAAATGAAGGCACATTTTCTAACTTACATGAGTATTTTAGATTTTGTTGATATTTTTATTCTGCTAATGAGCATAAATAATGAAAAACACATCATGGCTATGTGGACCTGTAAATACTTCAGTGACTGCAGAGGTTTCCAGAGACTAAGGGGCTGCTTCATGGAATTATTTGAGCTGAAAAACGGGGAGTTGTGCGCCATTCTGCCCGCAAATCCCTGTTAAACAAATGGGGATTTGCGGGCAGAATGGCGCACAAATCCCCATTTCTCGGCGCAAATAATTGCATGAATAAGCCCCACAGTTGCTTGATAAAAGATGGATTGTAATCAGAGACTCGCTAAATATGTATACATATTTCAAACTTTGAAATAAACAGTCAACTTTCTTCCATAATGTTAAAAAGTGTTATAAAAGTAAATTGATCACAACTGTACAAAACAAAAGACCAATTTCTAATCATTCTCTTCTATATAACAATGACTAACTATTTTTATCTCTAAAAATATTTGCCAAAGACAGCTTTTATAATTTCACCATTAGTAATAATAATAAATGGGTGAAGGCCAAACATCTAATGAAAAGGTCTACACTGGAAAATCGATATACATTATTGGCAGTCAGTTGGGATTTGAGTTTACTAAAGACATTGCTGAATGTTGACCTACTTCTTTTCTGCAGGTACCACACATTTGTATTTTAAACAAAGGTCTGTTATTCATAAGGAGGCTTCCAACAAATTAATAAAGGACAAATATTTGGGGCAAACTGTAAAATGGTAGAAAAATTACATAAAATATTCATATTTAATGGGGATTTAAAATAAATAATGACATTGCTTGAATTTGGATATAATGAGCCTTGTTTTTGAAGTCTTCTTCTATGGAATCTTGCAGATATCTATTTTTGACAGTAACAAAACATGGTGTGTTAGATATAGGTCAGTCATCTTGTAGGACAATCCTAACAAATGAATAAAGGAATAGTTAGCAATATCTACAGATGCAAAATAATGTTATTTGTTCAATTGCGCCTGTGCCAAACGCCGTAGTCCTTGATTAACAAAGCATTTTCCAACATGGTTTCCCGTTGAAACATCTTTTGTGAATCAGGCCCAACATATTCTCACTATTTCGTGTTTTATCACTTCAAGCAATGTCACATTAACATTTATGGAAATTCATTTCCAAAATGTATGAGGTAATGGATGCTGATTTTTCAACATGCTGATATATTTCACATTTCAATATTAATAGTCACATTTGTTGGTGACCACAACCATTGAAAGACCTACTTCCTGTGCTTGGTGGACCTGTTGTAACTTGAGTAGTACCCGAGGTTTCAGTGGGTGGAGGCACTGTTGCTAGATAAAAAGATGGATTTTAATCAGCAAATGGCTACAAGTGTATCAATGTTTCATAACTATTTTCCAAAATAATATCTTCAATACTTTTAGAAAAAATGTGACATTATCTTATTTTGAACTATGTATTTAGCTGTCATCTGTTGTAGCCAATACTTTCAGTTTATTAAAGGTAACACATTCTATGGCAATACAGTTTTGTTATATTCTTTTCTACTTACAGTTCTCTCCATACCATAAAATGTCCTAAATAACAATAACTTCCAATGCATTACCTTCATCAAGTTAAGCCTTGTCATTTCCACATTTATGGAAATTAATTTCCAAACTGTTCTAGAAAGTGAAGGCGCATTTCCTAACTTGCACGACTATTTTAGATTTTGTTGATATTTTTATTTTGCTAATGAGCATACATAATGAATAACACATCCTGTGCTAGGTGGACCTGTAGATGCTTCAGTGACTCCAGAGGTTTCCAGAGACTAAGGGGCTTATTCATGGAATTATTTGCGCTGAAAATCGGGCAGTTGTGCGCTATTCTGCCCGCAAATCCCTGTTTAACAAATGGTGATTTGCGGGCCGAATGGCGCACTAATCCCCATTTCTCAGAGCAAATAATTCCATGAATCAGCCCCAAAGTTGCTTGATAAAACATGGATTGTAATCAGAGACTCGCTAAATATGTATACATATTTCAAACTTTGAAATAAACAATCAACTTTCTTCCATAATGTTAAAAAGTGTTCTAAAACTAAATTGATGAAAACTGTACAAAACAAAAGACCAATTTTTAATCACTCTCTTCTATATAACAATGACTAACTGTTTTTATCTCTAAAATATTTGCCAAAGACAACTTTTATTATTTCACCTTTAGTAATAAAAATAAATGGGCGAAGGCCAAACATCTAATAAAAAGGTCTACACTGGAAAATCGATATACATTATTGGCAGTCAGTTGGGATTTGAGTTTACTAAAGACATTGCTGAATGTTGACCTACTTCTTTTCTGCAAGTACCACTCATCTGTATTTTAAACAAAGGTCTGTTATTCATAAGGAGGCTTCCAACAAATTAATAAAGGACAGATATTTGAGCAAACTGTAAAATGGTAGAAAAATTACATAAAATATTTACATTTAATGAGGATTTAAAATAAATAATGCCATTGCTTGAATTTGTATATAATGGGCCTTGTTTTTGAAGTGTTCTTCTATGGAATCTTGCAGATATCTATTTTTAACAGTAACAAAACATGGTGTGTTAGATATAGGTCAGTCATTTTGTAGGACAATCCTAACAAATGAATAAAGGAATAGTTTGCAATATCTACAGATGCAAAATATTGTTATTTGTTCAATTGTGCCTATGCCAAAAACCGTAGTCCTTGATTTACAAAGCATTTTCCAACGTGGTTTCCCATTGAAACATCTTTTGTGAATCAGGCCCAACATATTCTCACTATTTCGTTTTTTATCACTTCAAGCAATGTCACATTAACATTTATGGAAATTCATTTCCAAAATGTATGAAGTAATGGATGCTGATTTTTCAACATGCTGATCTATTTCACATTTCAATATTAATAGTCACATTTCTTGGTGACCACAACCATTGAAAGACCTACTTCCTGTGCTTGGTGGACCTGTTGAGACTTGAGTGGTACCAGAGGTTTCAGTGGGTGAAGGCACTGTTGCTAGATAAAAAGATGGATTTTAATCAGCAAATTGCTACAAGTGTATTAATGTTTCATAACTATTTTCTTAAATAATATATTCAATAATTTTGGAAAAAATTTGACATTATCTGGTTTTGAACTATGTATTTAGCTGTCATCTGTTGTAGCCAATCCTTTCAGTTTATTAAAGGTAAGAAATTCTATGGCAATACATTTTTATTATATACTTTTCAAGTTACAGTTCTCTTCATACAATAACATGTCCTAAATACCAATAACTTCCAATGCATTATCTTCATCAAGTTAAGCCTTGTCATTTCCACATTTATGGAAATTAAATTCCAAACTGTGCTAGAAAGTGAAGGTGCATTTCCTAACTTGCACGACTATTTTAGATTTTATTCATATTTGTATTTTGCTAATGAGCACAAATAATGAATAACATACTTCCTATGCTAGGTGGACCTCTAGATACTTTAGTGATTCGAGAGGTTTCCAGAGACATTGCTTGATAAAAGATGGATTGTAATCAGAGAATGGCTAAAAATGTATACAGTTTCATACTTTTAAATAAACAATGAACAGTCTTCCAATATATTCAAAAGTGCTATAAAAGCAAATTGATCACAACTGTACAAAACTCAAGACCAATTTATAATCACTCTCTTCTATATAATAATGACTATTTTTATCTCTAAAAATATTTGCCAAAGACAGCTTTTATAATTTCACCAGTAGTAATAATAATAAATGGTCAAAGGCCAAACATCTAATTCAAAGGTCTACACTCGAAAATCGGCATATACTATTTTTAGTCAGTGGGTATTTGAGTTTAGTAATGAGATTGCTGAATGTTGACCTACTTCTTTTCTCTAGGTACCACAAATTTGTATTTTAAACACAGGTCTGTTATTTTGAAGGAGGCTTGCAACAAATTAATAAAGAACAAATATTTGGAGCAAACTCTGGTCATTAAATTTTAAATGAAGTCCTTGAACAATGGTAGACAAATTACATAAAATATTTGCAATTGATGGGGATTCAAAATAAATAATGACATTTCTTTCATTTGAATATAATGGGCCTTGTTTATAAAGTTGTTTTCAATAGAATCTTGCAGATATCTATTTTTGACAGTAACACAACATGGTGTGTTAGATATAGGTCAGTCATTTTGCAGGACAATTCTAACAAATGAATAGAGGAATAGTTTGCACAATCTACGGATGCTAAATATTGTCATTTGTTCAGTTGTATCTAAGGCAAAAGCCATAGGCCCCGATTCACAAAGCATTTCCCAATGTGGTTTCCCATTGAACAATCTTTTGTGAATCAGGCCGAGAATGTTCTCACTATTTAATTTTTATCACTTGAAGCAATGTCACATCCACATTTATGGAAATGAATTTCCAAAATGTATGAGGGAATGGATGCTTATTTTTAGACATGGTGATGTATTTCACATTTCAATATTAATAGTCACTTTTGTTGGTGACCACAACCATTGAAAGACCTACTTCCTGTGCTTGGCGGACCTGTTGAGATTTGAGTGGTACCAGAGGTTTCAGTGGGTGAAGGCACTGTTGCTAGATAAAAAGATGGATTTTAATCAGAAAATGGCTACAAGTGTAAAGATGTTTCATAACTATTTTCCAAAATAATATCTTCAATACTTTTGGAAAATATTTGTTATTATGTGGTTTTGAGCTATGGATCTAGCTGTCATCTGTTGCACCCAATCCTTTCAGTTTATTAAAGGTAAGATATTCTATAGCAATACATTTTTGTTAAATTCTTTTTTAGTTACAGTTCTCCCCATACCATAAAATGTCTTAAATACCAATATCTTCCAATGCATTATCTTCATCAATTTAAGCCTTGTCATTTCCACATCTATGGAAATCAATTTCCAAACTGCGAGAAAATGAAGGCACATTTTCTAACTTGCACGACTATTTTAGATTTTGTTGATATTTTTATTTTGCTAATGAGCATAAATAATGAATAACACTTAAAGTGCTGGGTGGACCTGTATATACTTCAGTGAATCCAGTAGTTTCCAGAGACTAAGGGGCTGATTCATTGAATTAATTGCACCAAAAATCTCAGATTTGTGCGCCATTCTACCCGCAAATCCCTGTTTAACAAATGGGGATTTGCAGGCAGAATCGCGCTCAAATCCCTGTCTTTTGACGCAAATAAATCCATGAATCGGCCCAACAGTTGCTTAATAAAAGATGGATTGTAATCAGAGACTCGCTAAATATGTATACATGTTTCAAACTTTGAAAAAAACAATCAACATTGTTCCATAATGTTAAAAAGAGTTATAAATAAAAGTAAATTGATTACAACTGTACAAAACAAAAGACCAATTTTTATTCATTCTCTTCTATATAATAATGACTAACTATTTTTATCTCTAAAAATATTTGCCAAAGACAGCTTTTATAATTTCACCATTAGTAATAATAATAAATGGGTGAAGGCCAAACATTTAATAAAAAGGTCTACACTGGAAAATCGATATACATTATTGGCAGTCAGTTGGGATTTGAGTTTACTAAAGACATTGCTGAAAGTTGACCTACTTCTTTTCTGCAGGTACCACACATTTGTATTTTAAACAAAGGTCTGTTATTCATAAGGAGGCTTCCAACAAATTAATAAAGGACAGATATTTGGGGCAAACTGTAAAATGGTAGAAAAATTACATAAAATATTCATATTTAATGGGGATTTAAAATAAATAATGACATTGCTTGAATTTGGATATAATGAGCCTTGTTTTTTAAGTGTTCTTCTATGGAATCTTGCAGATATCTATTTTTGACAGTTACAAAACATGGTGTGTTAGATATAGGTCAGTCATCTTGTAGGACAATCCTAACAAATGAATAAAGGAATAGTTAGCAATATCTACAGATGCAAAATAATGTTATTTGTTCAATTGCACCTGTGCCAAAAGCCGTAGTCCTTGATTAACAAAGCATTTTCCAATATGGTTTCCCATTGAAACATCTTTTGTGAATCAGGCCCAACATATTCTCACTATTTCGTTTTTTATCACTTCAAGCAATGTCACATTAACATTTATGGAAATTAATTTCCAAAATGTATGAGGTAATGGATGCTGATTTTTCAACATGCTGATATATTTCACATTTCAATATTAATAGTCACATTTGTTGTTGACAACAACCATTGAAAGACCTACTTCCTGTGCTTGGTGGACCTGTTGTAACTTGAGTAGTACCCGAGGTTTCAGTGGGTGGAGGCACTGTTGCTAGATAAAAAGATGGATTTTAAACAGCAAATGGCTACAAGTGTATCAATGTTTCATAACTATTTTCCAAAATAATATCTTCAATACTTTTGGAAAAAATGTGACATTATCTGATTTTGAACTATGTATTTAGATGCCATCTGTTGTAGCCAATACTTTCAGTTTATTAAAGGTAACACATTCTATGGCAATACAGTTTTGTTATATTCCTTTCTACTTACAGTTCTCTCCATACCATAAAATGTCCTAAATAACAACAACTTCCAATGCATTACCTTCATCAAGTCAAGCCTTGTCATTTCCACATTTATGGAAATTAATTTCCAAACTGTGCTAGAAAGTGAAGGCGCATTTCCTAACTATCACAACTATTTTAGATTTTATTGATATTTGTATTTTGCTAATGAGTACAAAAATAAAAGGAAATATTAATATTAAAGGAAAGACAGTCTATGGCAATACATTTTTGTTACATTCCTTTCGAGTTACAGTTCTCCCCATACCATAAAATGTCTTAAATACCAATATCTTACAATGCATTATCTTCATCAATTTAAGCTTTGTCATTTCCACATCTATGGAAATCAATTTCTAAACTGTGCTAGAAAATGAAGGCACATTTTCTTACTTGCACGACTATTTTAGATTTTGTTGATATTTTTATCTTGCTAATGAGCATACATAATGAATAACACATCCTGTGCTAGGTGGACCTGTAGATGCTTCAGTGACTCCAGAGGATTCCAGAGACTAAGGGGCTTATTCATGGAATTATTTGCGCTGAAAATCGAGCAGTTGTGCGCCATTCTGCCCGCAAATCCCTGTTTAACAAATGGTGATTTGCGGGCCGAATGGCGCACTAATCCCCATTTCTCGGAGCAAATAATTCCATGAATCAGCCCCAAAGTTGCTTGATAAAACATGGATTGTAATCAGAGACTCGCTAAATATGTATACATATTTCAATCTTTGAAATAAACAATCAACTTTCTTCCATAATGTTAAAAAGTGTTCTAAAACTAAATTGATCAAAACTGTACAAAACAAAAGACCAATTTTTAATCACTCTCTTCTATATAACAATGACTAACTGTTTTTATCTCTAAAAATATTTGCCAAAGACAACTTTTATTATTTCACCTTTAGTAATAAAAATAAATGGGCGAAGGCCAAACATCTAATAAAAAGGTCTACACTGGAAAATCGATATACATTATTGGCAGTCAGTTGGGATTTGAGTTTACTAAAGACATTGCTGAATGTTGACCTACTTCTTTTCTGCAAGTACCACTCATTGTATTTGTAGGCCAAACATCTAATAAAAAGGTCTACACTGGAAAATCGATATACATTATTGGCAGTCAGTTGGGATTTGAGTTTACTAAAGACATTGCTGAATGTTGACCTACTTCTTTTCTGCAAGTACCACTCATTTGTATTTTAAACAAAGGTCTGTTATTCATAAGGAGGCTTCCAACAAATTAATAAAGGACAGATATTTGGGGCAAACTGTAAAATGGTAGAAAAATTACATAAAATATTTACATTTAATGGGGATTTAAAAAAAAATAATGCCATTGCTTGAATTTGTATATAATGGGCCTTGTTTTTGAAGTGTTCTTCTAGGGAATCTTGCAGATATCTATTTTTGACAGTAACAAAACATGGTGTGTTAGATATAGGTCAGTCATTTTGTAGGACAATCCTAACAAATGAATAAAGGAATAGTTTGCAACATCTACAGATGCAAAATATTGTTATTTGTTCAATTGTGCCTGTGCCAAAAACCATAGTGCTTGATTAACAAAGCATTTTCCAACATGGTTTCCCATTGAAACATCTTTTGTGAATCAGGCCCAACATATTCTCACTATTTCGTTTTTTATCACTTCAAGCAATGTCACATTAACATTTATGGATATTCATTTCCAAAATGTATGAGGTAATGGATGCTGATTTTTCAACATGCTGATCTATTTCACATTTCAATATTAATAGTCACATTTGTTGGTGACCACAACCATTGAAAGACCTACTTCCTGTGCTTGGTGGACCTGTTGTAACTTGAGTAGTACCCAAGGTTTCAGTGGGTGGAGACACTGTTGCTAGATAAAAAGATGGATTTTAATCAGCAAATTGCTACAAGTGTATTAATGTTTCATAACTATTTTCTTAAATAATATATTCAATAATTTTGGAAAAAAATTGACATTATCTGGTTTTGAACTATGTATTTAGCTGTCATCTGTTGTAGCCAATCCTTTCAGTTTATTAAAGGTAAGACATTCTATGGCAATACATTTTTGTTATATACTTTTCAAGTTACAGTTTTCTCCATACAATAACATGTCCTAAATACCAATAATTTCCAATGCATTATCTTCATCAAGTTAAGCCTTGCCATTTCCACATTTATGGAAATTAAATTCCAAACTGTGCTAGAAAGTGGAGGTGCATTTCCTAACTTGCACGACTATTTTACATTTTATTCATATTTGTATTTTGCTAATGAGCACAAATAATGAATAACATACTTCCTATGCTAGGTGGACCTGTAGATACTTTAGTGATTCGAGAGGTTTCCAGAGACATTGCTTGATAAAAGATGGATTGTAATCAGAGAATGGCTAAAAATGTATACAGTTTCATACTTTTAAATAAACAATCAACAGTCTTCCAATATGTTCAAAAGTGCTATAAAAGCAAATTGATCACAACTGTACAAAACTCAAGACCAATTTATAATCACTCTCTTCTATATAATAATGACTATTTTTATCTCTAAAAATATTTGCCAAAGACAGCTTTTATAATTTCACCAGTAGTAATAATAATAAATGGTCAAAGGCCAAACATCTAATTCAAAGGTCTACACTCGAAAATCGGCATATAATATTTTTAGTCAGTGGGTATTTGAGTTTAGTAATGAGATTGCTGAATGTTGACCTACTTCTTTTCTCTAGGTACCACAAATTTGTATTTTAAACATAGGTCTGTTATTTTGAAGGAGGCTTGCAACAAATTAATAAAGAACAAATATTTGGAGCAAACTCTGGTCATTAAATATTAAATGAAAAGTCCTTGAACAATGGTAGACAAATTACATAAAATATTTGCAATTGATGGGGATTCAAAATAAATAATGACATTGCTTTCATTTGGATATAATGGGCCTTGTTTGTAAAGTTGTTTTCAATAGAATCTTGCAGATATCTATTTTTGACAGTAACACAACATGGTGTGTTAGATATAGGTCAGTCATTTTGCAGGACAATCCTAACAAATGAATAAAGGAATAGTTTGCACAATCTACGGATGCTAAATATTGTCATTTGTTCAGTTGTATCTATGGCAAAAGCCATAGGCCCCGATTCACAAAGCATTTTCCAATGTGGTTTCCCATTGAACAATCTTTTGTGAATCAGGCCGAGAATGTTCTCACTATTTAATTTTTATCACTTGAAGCAATGTCACATCCACATTTATGGAAATGAATTTCCAAAATGTATGAGGGAATGGATGCTGATTTTTAGACATGGTGATGTATTTCACATTTCAATATTAATAGTCACTTTTGTTGGTGACCACAACCATTGAAAGACCTACTTCCTGTGCTTGGCGGACCTGTTGAGACTTGAGTGGTACCAGAGGTTTCAGTGGGTGAAGGCACTGTTGCTAGATAAAAAGATGGATTTTAATCAAAAAATGGCTACAAGTTTAAAGATGTTTCATAACTATTTTACAAAATAATATCTTCAATACTTTTGGAAAATATTTGTTATTATGTGGTTTTGAGCTATGGATCTAGCTGTCATCTGTTGCACCCAATCCTTTTAGTTTATTAAAGGTAAGATATTCTATAGCAATACATTTTTGTTAAATTCTTTTTTAGTTACAGTTCTCCCCATACCATAAAATGTCTTAAATACCAATATCTTCCAATGCATTATCTTCATCAATTTAAGCCTTGTCATTTCCACATCTATGGAAATCAATTTCCAAACTGCGAGAAAATGAAGGCACATTTTCTAACTTGCACGTCTATTTTAGATTTTGTTGATCTTTTTATTTTGCTAATGAGCATAAATAATGAATAACACTTAAAGTGCTAGGTGGACCTGTTCATACTTCAGTGAATCCAGTAGTTCCCAGACTAAGGGGCTGATTCATTGAATTAATTGCGCCAAAAATCTCGGATTTGTGCGCCATTCTACCCGCAAATCCCTGTTTAACAAATGGGGATTTGCTGGCAGAATCACGCTCAAATCCCTGTCTTTTGACGCAAATAAATCCATGAATCGGCCCAAAAGTTGCTTAATAAAAGATGGATTGTAGTCAGAGACTCGCTAAATATGTATACATGTTTCAAACTTTGAAAAAAACAATCAACATTCTTCCATAATGTTAAAAAGTGTTATAAAAGTAAATTGATCACAACTGTACAAAACAAAATACCAATTTTTATTCATTCTCTTCTATATAATAATGACTAACTATTTTTATCTCTAAAAATATTTGCCAAAGACAGCTTTTATAATTTCACCATTAGTAATAATAATAAATGGGTGAAGGCTAAACATCTAATAAAAAGGTCTACACTGGAAAATCGATATACATTATTAGCAGTCAGTTGGGATTTGAGTTTACTAAAGACATTGCTGAATGTTGACCTACTTCTTTTCTGCAGGTACCACACATTTGTATTTTAAACAAAGGTCTGTTATTCATAAGGAGGCTTCCAACAAATTAATAAAGGACAGATATTTGGGGCAAACTGTAAAATGGTAAAAAAAATTACATAAAATATTCATATTTAATGGGGATTTAAAATAAATAATGACATTGCTTGAATTTGGATATAATGAGCCTTGTTTTTGAAGTGTTCTTCTATGGAATCTTGCAGATATCTATTTTTGACAGTAACAAAACATGGTGTGTTAGATATAGGTCAGTCATCTTGTAGGACAATCCTAACAAATGAATAAAGGAATAGTTTGCAATCTCTACAGATGCAAAATAATGTTATTTGTTCAATTGTGCCTATGCCAAAAACCGTAGTCCTTGATTTACAAAGCATTTGCCAACATGGTTTCCCGTTGAAACATATTTTGTGAATCAGGCCCAACATATTCTCACTATTTCGTTTTTTATCACTTCAAGCAATGTCACATTAACATTTATGGAAATTCATTTCCAAAATGTATGAGGTAATGGATGCTGATTTTTCAACATGCTGATCTATTTCACATTTCAATATTAATAGTCACATTTGTTGGTGACCACAACCATCGAAAGACCTACTTCCTGTGCTTGGCGGACCTGTTGAGACTTGAGTGGTACCAGAGGTTTCAGTGGGTGAAGGCACTGTTGCTAGATAAAAAGATGGATTTTAATCAGAAAATAGCTACAAGTGTAAAGATGTTTCATTACTATTTTCCAAAATAATATCTTCAATACTTTTGGAAAATATTTGACATTATGTGGTTTTGAACTATGTATTTAGCTGTCATCTGTTGTACCCAATCCTTTCAGTTTATTAAAGGTAAGACATTCTACGGCAACACATTTTTGTTATATTCTTTTCTACTTACAGTTTTATCCATACCATAAAATGTCCTAAATACCACTAGCTTCCAATGCATTATCTTGATCAAGTTAAGCCTTGTCATTTCCACATTCATGGAAATTAATTTCCAAACTGTGTTAGAAAATGAAGGCGCATTTTCTAACTTGCACGACTATTTTAGATTTTGTTCATATTTGTATTTTGCGAATGAGCATAAATAATGAATAACATACTTCCTATGTTAGGTGGACCTGTAGATACTTTAGTGATTCCAGAGGTTTCCAGAGACACAGTTGCTTGATAAAAGATGGATTGTAATCAGAGAATGGATAAATATGTATACAGTTTCATACTTTTAAATAAACAATCAACACTCTTCCATAATGTTCAAACGTGTTATAAATGCAAATTGATCACAACTGTACAAAACACAAGACCGATTTATAATCAGTCTCTTCTATATACTAATGAGTAACTATTTTTATCTCTAAAAATATTTGCCAAAGACAGCTTTTATAATTTCACCAGTAGTAATAATAATAGATGGTCAAAGGCCAAACATCTAATTCAAAGGTCTACACTCGAAAATCGGCACACAATATTTGCAGTCAGTGGGTATTTGAGTTTACTAATGAGATTGCTGAATGTTTACCTACTTCTTTTCTGTAGGTACCACAAATTTGAATTTTAAACATAGGTCTGTTATTTTGAAGGAAAATTGCAACAAATTAATAAAGAACAACATTTGGGGCATACTCTGGTCATTAAATATTAAATGAAAAGTCCATGAACAATGATAGAAAAATTACATAAAATATTTGAAATTGATGGGGATTCCAAATAAATCATGACATTGCTTTAATTTGGATTTAATGGGCCTTGTTTATATAGTTGTTTTCAATAGAATCTTCCAGATATCTATTTTTGACAGTAACAAAACATGGTGTGTTAGACATAGGTCAGTCATTTTGTAGGACAATCCTAACAAATGAATAAAGGAATAGTTTGCACAATCTACGGATGCAAAATATTGTTAATTGTTCAGTTGTATCTGTGGCAAAAGCCATAGGCCCTGATTCACAAAGCATTTTCCAATATGGTTTCCCATTGAGCAATCTTTTGTGAATCAGGCCGAGAATGTTCTCACGATTTTGTTTTTATCACTTCAAGCAATGTCACATCCACATTTATGGAAATGAATTTACAAAATGTATGAGGAAATGGATGCTGATTTTTCAACATGCTGATGTATTTCACATTTCAATATTGATAGTCACGTTTGTTTGTGCCCACAACCATTGAAAGACCTACTTCCTGTGCTTGGTGGACCTGTTGTAATTTGAGTAGCGCCAGAGGTTTCAGTGGGTGGAGGCGCTGTTGCTAGATAAAAAGTTAGATTTTAATCAGCAAATGGCTAGAAGTGCATCAATGTTTCATAACTATTTTCCAAAATAATATCTTCAATACTTTAGGAAAATATTTGACATGTGGTTTTGAACTATGTATTTAGCTGCCATCTGTTGTACCCAATTCTTTCAGTTTATTAAAGGTAAGACATTCTATGGCAATACATGTTTGTTATATTATTTTCTAGTTACAGTTCTCTCCATACCATAAAATGTCCTAAATACCAATAGCTTCCAATGCATTATCTTCATCAAGTTAGGCCTTGTCATTTCCACATTCATGGAAATTAATTTCCAAACTGTGCTAGAAAATGAAGAAGCATTTTCTAACTTGCACGACTATTTTAGATTTTGTTCATATTTGTATTTTGCTAATGAGCATAAATAATGAATAACATACTTCCTATGCTAGCTGGACCTGTAGATACTTTATTGATTCCAGAGGTTTCCAGAGACACAGTTGCTTGATATAAGATGGATTGTAATCAGAGAATGGCTAAATATGTGTACAGTTTCATATTTTTAAATAAACAATTAACACTCTTCCATAATGTTCAAAAGTGTTATAAAAGCAAATTGATCACAAATGTACAAAACCCAGGACCAATTTATAATTACTCTCTTCTATATAGTAATGACTAACTATTTGTATCTCTAAAAATATTTGCCAAAGACAGCTTTTATAATTTCACCATAGTAATAATAATAAATGGTCAACGGCCAAACATCTAATTCAAAGGTCTACACTCAAAAATCGGCATATAATATTTGCAGTCAGTGGGTATTTGAGTTTACTAATGAGATTGCTGAATGTTGACCTCCTTCTTTTCTGTAGGTACCACACATTTGTATTTTAGACATAGGTCTGTTATTTTGAAGGAGGCTTGCAACAAATTAATAAAGAACAAATATTTGGAGCAAACTCTGGTTATTAAATATTAAATGAAAAGTCCTTGAACAATGGTAGAAAAATTACATAAAATATTTGCAATTGATGGGGATTCAAAATAAATAATGACATTGCTTTCATTTGGATATAATGGGCCTTGTTTATAAAGTTGTTTTCAATAGAATCTTGCAGATATCTATTTTTGACAGTAACACAACATGGAGGGTAATTCATAGAATTTCGCAGAAAAGTGTCGCAAGCGGCTGGCGCAGAGTGTCCGCGTGCGATTGTCTGCGCCAGGCACGTGCGCTAAAACCGATTTCCGCGCACAGCGTATTCATGGATTTTAGGCTCCCAAACCAGCCGTGGCGCAGAGTATCGCAGCGACCCTGCAGCAGCGCCAGTAACGCCCCCAAGAACGCCCTCGCGCAAGGAAAAGCCATCAAAATCGCTAAATCATCGCAAAGGGCTGCGCTAACCCTGGACCAGTTTACAGGGCTGCCAAACAAGGAACGCAAAGCGGGTAACGTGCATATCAGGGGTACGCGTGAAGTTATACACGCGATTAGCCAGGGTGTCAGGGTACGTGTATTTCAGGGGTGCGCGGGAAGTTCAACATGCGATAGTCCAGGGAACGTGTATTACAGGGGTACGCGGGAAGTTCAACACGCGATAGTCCAGGGAACGTGAATTACAGGGGTACGCGGGAAGTTCAACACGCGATTGTCCAGGGAACGTGTATTACAGGGGTACGCGGGAAGTTCAACACGCGATAGTCCAGGGAACGTGAATTACAGGGGTACGCGGGAAGTTCAACACGCGATTGTCCAGGGAACGTGTATTACAGGGGTACGCGGGAAGTTCAACACACGATTGTCCAGGGAACGTGTATTACAGGGGTATGCGGGAAGTCTTACATGCGATTAGCCAGGGCACGTGTAATACAGGGGTACGCGGGAATTATCACACGCGATTTGGCAGGGTACGTGAATTACAGGGGTGCGTGGGAATTATCACACGCCAATTTGCTGGGTACGTGTATTACAGGGGTGCGTGGGAATTATCACATGCGATTAGGCTGGGTGGGTCCTCACAGGTGTTCCCTGTACACCCTCCAAGGCCCCTGCAGGCAGCCCACAAAACAGGGGACTACCCTGCACACCTGCTCATGTCCCCCTGCACCCCCAGCCACCAGGGGCACCCACCACCAGGCCCCCACCCATGTCTCCTACCACCCCCACCCCCCAGCACTGTGGGGCACCTGCCAGCAGGCCCCAACCCATGTCACCCACCACCCCCACCCCCCAGCAGTGCAGGGGCATCCTCCACCAGGCCCACACTCATGTCCCCTATCCCCCCCACACCCCCCCCGCCACCAGGGGCACCCTCCACCAGGCCCCCACTCATGTCTCCCAGCGTGCTACGTGTATTTCAGGGGTGCGCGGGAAGTCCCACTCGCGAATAGCCTGGGCGCGTGTATTTCAGGGGTGCGCGGGAAGTTCCACTCGCGAATAGCCTGGGCGCGTGTATTTCAGGGGTGCGCGGGAAGTTCCACACGCGAATAGCCTGGGCGCATGCATTTCAGGGGTGCGCGGAAAGTTTTACACGCGACTTCAGCAGGGTACGTGTATTTCAGGGGTGCGCGGGAATTCTCACACGCGATTTGGCTTGGTACGTGTATTACAGGGGTGCGTGGGAAGTTACACACGCGATTAGGCTGGGTGGGTCCTCACAGGTGTTCCCTGTACACCCTCCACGGCCCCTGCAGGCAGCCCACAAAACAGGGGACTACCCTGCACACCTGCTCATGTCACCCACCAGCCCCACCCCCCACCCCCCACCATCCAGGGGCACCCTCCACCAGGCCCCCACCCATGTCTCCCACCACCCCCACCCCCCCAGTCACCACGGGCAGCCTCCACCAGGCCCCCACTCATTTCTCCCACCACCCCCACCCCCCCAGTCACCAGGGGCAGCCTCCACCAGGCCCCCACTCATGTCTCCCACCACCCCCACCCCCCAGCAGTGCAGGGGCAGCCTCCACCAGGCACCCACTCATGTCCCCTATCACCCCCACCCCCCCAGTCACCAGGGGCACCCTCCACCAGGCCCCCACTCATGTCTCCCACCACCCCCACCCCCCAGCAGTGCAGGGGCAGCCTCCACCAGGCACCCACTCATGTCCCCTATCACCCCCACCCCCCCAGTCACCAGGGGCACCCTCCACCAGGCCCCCACTCATGTCTCCCACCACCCCCACCCCCCAGCAGTGCAGGGGCAGCCTCCACCAGGCACCCACTCATGTCCCCTATCACCCCCACCCCCCCAGTCACCAGGGGCACCCTCCACCAGGCCCCCACCCATGTCTCCCACCACCCCCACCCCCCCAGTCACCAGGGGCAGCCTCCACCAGGCCCCCACTCATGTCTCCCACCACCCCCACCCCCCAGCAGTGCAGGGGCAGCCTCCACCAGGCACCCACTCATGTCCCCTATCACCCCCACCCCCCCAGTCACCAGGGGCACCCTCCACCAGGCCCCCACCCATGTCTCCCACCACCCCCACCCCCCCAGTCACCAGGGGCAGCCTCCACCAGGCCCCCACTCATGTCTCCCACCACCCCCACCCCCCCAGTCACCAGGGGCAGCCTCCACCAGGCCCCCACTCATGTCTCCCACCACCCCCACCCCCCAGCAGTGCAGGGGCAGCCTCCACCAGGCACCCACTCATGTCCCCTATCACCCCCACCCCCCCAGTCACCAGGGGCACGCTCCACCAGGCCCCCACTCATGTCTCCCACCACCCCCACCCCCCAGCAGTGCAGGGGCAGCCTCCACCAGGCCCCCACCCATGTCTCCCACCACCCCCACCCCCCAGCAGTGCAGGGGCAGCCCCCACCAGGCCCCCACTCATGTCCTCTATCACCCCCACCCCCCCAGTCACCAGGGGCACCCTCCACCAGGCCCCCACTCATGTCTCCCACCACCCCCACCCCCCCAGTCACCAGGGGCAGCCCCTACCAGGCCCCCACTCATGTCCCCTATCACCCCCACCCCCCCAGTCACCAGGGACACCCTCCACCAGGCCCCCACTCATGTCTCCCACCACCCCCACCCCCCCAGTCACCAGGGGCAGCCCCCACCAGGCCCCCACTCATGTCCCCTATCACCCCCACCCCCCCAGTCACCAGGGGCACCCTCCACCAGGCCCCCACCCATGTCTCCCACCACCCCCACCCCCCAGCAGTGCAGGGGCAGTAGGCAGTCAGGCAGCAGCAGGTGGGAGCGTGCTCGGGCTCTGGGGGGCAGTAGTTCGGCCTTCCGGGCAGGAGCGTGGTATTCCGTGTGCGTACGCGTGGCCAGCTTGGTACGGAGTGATTTTGCACGTGAAAATCCTGCACGTCAGCGTGAAAACTGAGGAAAGGGCCAAAGCGCGTAAGCGCGTCTGTGACGTGACCCGCACAGGTGTTTCCCACACAGCACGTGATGACAGAGCACACGTGGAAAGACTGCACGTCAGAGTGTAATCACGTGTGATTGGTGGAAATGGCCCTACACGCAGAAGTGACAAAGCGTGTAATTGGTGGAAATGGCCCTACACGCAGTAGTGACAAAGCATGTAATAGGTGGAAATGGCCCTAGCGCGTACACGCCGCGTAAGTGACGCTGGACGTGTGGGCCTGTATAAAAGGTACGTGTAGAACACGTTTTCCTTGTACGTGCTTTTCGTGGAGAGCGAGTGGGTGAATTCTGTACTTCTTGTCGTTTCACACGCGATTTACTTCACGGCGTTTCAAGTTCGTATTCCCTGTTACCTCTGACAGCTTTTTCTCTTTTTTCTCTTTTACTGGTTTACCTGGGCCTGTTCCCTCAAACAGTGTTCCCTTCTACTGTTGTCCTGTCTCCTCAGACAGCGTACAAATCTTCTTTTGGCGGGGGTGTTGCCAACCAAACGTGCTCCTTTTACACGCTCGTTTACCAGGCAGACGGTGAGTCACGCACGTATCTAACATCAGTGCTTGCCCCGTGTGTAGCCTACCCCTTCAGAGGTCATTCTAGGCTGCGTGTGACACGCATACGTTCATTCTTGTGTTACTGGGTGCCACAGCGTAGTGCAGGTTTTTCTTTCTGCACACGTGGTCTAGGAGGGGTTGCGTGCACGTCATCTCCCTTTTTTGGGCCTCCTGTGCGTTGCGTGACCCGTCATCTTTCCCCAGGGGTTACATTCAGCCTTGCTAGAGCACTAGGGTACAATTACCATCTGGTACCAACCCCTTTGACCCCCAATTGCCCAGGACAATAGTCTACATCCACTCCCATACGCACATTAACATCAGTGCCATGGCTGGGAGGCGAGGATTCCGTAAGGGTGGCAAAGGTGGAAGAGCCACAAGTGGTGGCCGTGGTGGATCCGGTAGGGGACGTGGTCGTAACTTGCAGGGTGAGCCTGTCCCCCCATGTGTGGAGGACCAGTCACGGGCACCCATAATCCCCCTCCTCCCCCCTCCCATTGAGGCTGATGTGGATGACACCATCCATGCTCAGCCCTTGTTGGACCAGCCCATTGTGGCACCAGACCTGGCTGACTCCATGGCTGACTTCCAGGTCAGCAGGGCTACGACACGTGCGCTGGTGCACGTTGATGCCATCATGCCACGTGGATCTGGGGCAGCAAGGTCATCTGCTGCACCAAGGAGGCAGGGCGGAGAGGCTGCAGGGGCAGCTGCGGCTCCATCCACCCCAGCCCTCACACACCCAGCCAGGACAGTGTCGGTCCTAGTCCATGCTGCTGACATTCCCCCTGACACCATCACACTAGAGCCAATGCCTGCACCAACTCCCATGCTGAGTGTGCAATCCCACACTCCTGATACAGAGTCCACCAGGGCTCCTGCCCCTAGTGTCCAGAGCGGCGCAGGACACTCAGGATCACCACCACCTTCCAAGCGGAAGAGGAAGAGTGCTCGCCCGGCACAGGCTGATGCCCCAGACACGGCTACACAGTCCGGCCCGTCCAGGAAGCCCAGCTTCACGGATGACGAACTGAATGCACTTGTCGAGTATGTGTCCGGACATGACAACGAGATGGTCATTGTTGCAGGATCCAAGACCACACCTGCACAACGCCAGGCACACTGGCAGACCGTTGCGGACATCGTAAGTGCCCTTGGAATCGTGAGGCGCACAGCCAATGATTGCTATAAGCGCTGGAATGACCTAAAGCGCAGGGCAAAGAGTAAGCTGGCCTCAAGTCATGCCGCAACTCTAGTGACTGGAGGTGGGTCTCCAGTAGTAGACATGGAACTCACTCCACATGAGTCAGTCGCTGGGACCTACGTCACGGAGGAACAGATCCAAGGCGTGGGAGATCTGGCTGATTACGAGGCATTGTCCGGTGAGTGCACATGCATGTGTGTGTCATCCATGTGCATGGTGTGTGTGTGAGGGCTTCTGTTTGTGTGCCAGGTGAGAGTGTGTGCGCCTGAGTCGTATGGGTCAGCCATGTGCTTCATGCAATCCTTCCTGCGCAGCTGCATTTGGCCATAGCAGTATCCCTTCTGCCAACAGTAGACATCTAGCCCAACTGCACGCCAGTTGCCCTTGAAGTGTCACCTTGCCACAACATATTTGCTTATTTTTCACTGTTCATTCAGTCAGTTTGTTTGCATTCCACCACTTTCACTAGGCATGTCGCTGTCCACTAGTCACATGTCTGACATGGGTATGGTAAAGTGGAGTGACTTTGTTACCTGGATATCATTTGTACACACATGTCCCTGTGCAATTGGACCATTTCAGACTGGCAGCTCCAGGTGAAAAATCTGACTTGTTAGAATTAGAAAAGCAATTACATGCGGGAACTGGACTGAATGAATAGGTGCTGCCCTCCTCTCCATCTTCACTCAATAGCAATGGTACATGCCATCTGTGTGATGGCATGTGTGTTTCACCTGGCAATCACAGGCCAATGTGTGATGCCACTGCCAGGCAGCATGCAGAAAATGTGTTCATCTTCCATCTTGGTGTCATCAGTGTGTGCCATTTGCCTGCACTTCATACGCAGTGAGGGTGCATGCATGGGAGGGTTTTAGTCATGTGGGATATGTGTCAATCAAGTACTGGTTCTCTTGCTTCTCAGCCCTCATTGTGTGCCATGGTGCTAATGCCTGTTTCCATTTCTTTGTTTTCATGTCTTTGCAGGGGAAGACGCACCTGATACTGCTGGGGTTGTGGCGATGGTGCAGACCCAGGAGGGGTCCGAGGGCCGACCAACCACCAGTGAGGGACGTGGTGTGGTGGTGGGGGAGAACCCACAAGTGCTGCAGGTCGTGCTCTCAAGGGGTGTCTCTGGCTGCACCTCCCCCGAGCTGTACTCAGGTGTTGATTCGGATGAGACCTACGTGCCGTCGCAGGTGAGTGTTCCAGGGAGGGATTCTGTTCTGTCTCACCCACCTGCACCAGGGTCAGAACCCTCCATGGGGATGTCAGTGTTGGCAGCTACGCCTTCGGTGGTTACGGATGCAGGGTCACACTCCGCGACATCTGATCCTGTTCCTGGGCCAGCAGATCAGAGGGGGAATGCAGTCCTGCAGCCTCAGGCAGTGCCGGCACAGCAAGGCGCAGTTCGCCTTGCCCCAGACAGGTGTGGTGCCCGCCGACGTGGTGGCCGTACGCCACCCGGCAATACCGCATGGGAGCAATCCATTTACGGTATGGCAACCCAACAGGCTGCATCATCCGAGATGATGGCTCAGGCCATGGATAGGGTGGCCACTTCCATTGTCCCCCCAGAAAGGCTGATGGAGCGACTAGAGCAGGCAACCGACTCCATCTGCCAGTCACACAGGGAGGACATGTTGGGGTCCAACAGGGACAGGCGGGCGGCACTGGCGACTCTGCAGGAGGCCATCTCCATTGAGTCCCAGGGCCACAGGGAAGCCCTGAGGCAGGAGCTCCTTCACCTCAGGACGACTCTTGTTGAGCTTGAGGCTTCAACACACCAAAGGACAGAACAGCAGCTGGAGCGTCTCACCCGTACGCTCTCAGCTGAGGTGCAGGCAACGAGGGCGGAGGTCCGGGCATCCCGTGAGTTGTTGCATGGGGACCTCCGCACACTCATCCTCCAGAACCAGACCTACCACACCCGCATGCTTGCAGCCATGGAGGAGCAGACTAGGGCCTTGCGTGGGCTGCCTCCCATAGTGCAACCACCTCCGGATTCAGCTGCACAGGGTGATAATAGCGACAGCAGTGATACTCCCACAATATGGTAGCCATGTGGGCCATGAGCCCATGGAGGTGTTTTATCTTCCCAGGATCCACGCAGGTGGGTTCTGGTGTGCATCCTGTCCTCGGACCTCCTGGGTGGCCTCCCCAACCCCCCCGGGCCCATCAATGGCCATTTTTGATTGTTTCTCATTTTTATTTTTATTTTGATTTCTTTTATTCCCAATTTTTTTGGGACGATCTGTTGGCTTCCGTGGTTCCTGTGGGCATACGCTGCATTGTGGCTGGGCACATGCAGGCTTGTAATGTATTTGGTTCCGATGCTTGGGTTTGAGTCACACACACCCCTCCTGCTTCCCATTTCCATGGGCTTGCAAAGGGTGTGCCCAAGTGACAGTGAATTACACAGTGACGTTGGACTCCCATGAGCTGTGTGGGCAGTCTGTAGTCAATATTGTGTATACATTCCTAGTGCATATTGCTGTTGTGTTGTACACTGCATGTTGCATTGATGTGTAACTCTTCTTCTGTGTCTACCTCCCAATTTGCAGGTCCCTTCCTCATGTCCACACAAGGACCTCTAGTCTGGAGATGGGGTCCATATTGGCAGCAGTGCACCTACAACTCTACATGGCGCCAACACTGCACAGTTGGTAGTGGTGGGAGTGCAGGCATTTCCAGTTGGTGAGACTACTAATATGTAACATTTGTGATGTCATGTTAATGGTAGTAGGTGCTCAAGTATGTTGTTGGTCCGGCATTGCTGTGAGCATTTCAGGTGTTGCAGGTTTCTAATAGGGATACTGTACATAGTGAGACTGATGTCATGTTGTGGGGATTACTTTGTTTACCTGCAATTAGCATGACATGGCACGGTGTGTCGTGTGGCGGTGCTGGGGTTGGGTTGGCTGACATGGCACTGTCCTCTTGTTGCATTTTGCAAGTGGGTATTCATTTTAGCTGCTTCAATGTGTAACTTCACAAAACTGCATTGGTGGTGTCTGTGTGGGTAGGGATGCACACATTGTGACACTTCCAGGTGAACAATCTCACGCTGATATGGTATTCACGGTTCATTCTCCAGACATTCAGGATCAGTGTCAGGTTGAGTCATCATTGATTGTCAGATGGAATGTGCCAGGGCAGTGTGCACTCCACCGGGGTGTGATTTCTATGTGAAGTAATTAGCCACTAGCTGTGTACGGGCTGCCTCCCCCCGTGCCCTTTCCCCTCCCATGCGCAGCGGCTGTGCATGTGGTTGGGGATGTGGGGCCACCACCATGTCCACGGCCAGGCCCCGGCGTGTTGCAACGTTGTGCAGGACACATGCTGCCACTATGATCCTGCACACTACTGGGGGAGCGTATAACAGCTGCCCGCCAGAACGGTCAAGGGAGCGAAAGCGTGACTTTAGCACTCCGAATGTGCGCTCCACTATGCCCCTGGTTGTAATGTGGGCTGTGTTATATCTTACCTGGGGTGGCGTGGTGGGGTTCCGAATTGGCGTCATCATGTGGGGGCTGAGAGGGTAGGCACTGTCCCCTGTGGAGGTGGTGATTGGTATCATTGGTGGGGTTGTGACCTTGCTCAGTATCCAACATGCATGCATGTGCAGTGGCATACATACTCACCAAGCAGCCATGTATCGCCATGCCGCCCAGCTTCTAGGTCCCGGCTTAGGGTGGACATTCGGTAAATGAAGCTGTCGTGGGTGGAGCCGGGATAGTTGGCATATACTGAGGTGATGATTCCCTTGGCATTACATGCTACCTGCACGTTGATGGAATGCCAGTGCTTGCGGTTCCTATAGATGTGCTCAGATGCCCTGGGGGGACGTAGAGCCACATGGGTGCAGTCGATGGCACCTAGCACTTTGGGGAATCGTGCCACAGCGTAAAAATCCAGGGCGGCAGCATGCCTTTCTGCAGGTGTTCTGGGCAGGTATATGTGCCTGTGGACTGATGGGCGTGCAGTCATGATGTTCAAGACCTGGTGTAGGCAGCGTGACTGGGTGGCCTGTGACACCCCACCCACTATGGCACTTGTCCGCTGAAATGATCCAGTGGCTAAGAAGTGCAGTACATTGAGGACCTTCTCCAGGGGGCTGAGTGCTTGGAAGCACAGGGTGGGTGATGTGAGGTCATCCTCCCATTCACTCACCAGGTCCAGTATAATGTGTGGTGAAAACCTGTACCTCCCAAACACCTGGTCATCAGGCATCCCGAAAAGGCTGGTTCTGGGTGTGAATATTCTGGCCCTGACTATCCTGCTCCTCCTCCTTTGGTAGCCCACTGCCACTGCTGCTAGAACGATATGTTCATCCTGGCGTCTGAGCTTGTTATTGTTAAAGTCCGCAAATTTATGCTTTGCGCGTGTTCTAGGCGAGCGTGTGACCCGCGCACCCCTGGAATCCAGTTCCCAGTCCAATAGCGTGTGGAAAATCACACGCACCACGGGATACAGCGTGTGACCCGCGCACCCCTGGAATCCAGTTCCCAGTCCAATAGCGTGTGGAAATTCACATGCACCACGGGATACAGGTTCGCTGACGTACTTGCGTGTGTAAGTGCCCGCGCACCCATTAAATACACGTACATAGGCCAATCGCGTGTACGCGCACTTTTGTCCAATTACACGCGATGACACTCTGACGTGCAGTATTTCCACGTGTGCCCCGTCATCACGTGCTGAGTGGGGAACACCCGTGCGGGTCACGTCACAGACGCGCTTACGCGCTGAGGGACTCTGGTCCAATAGAATCGCGTATGCGTGCTGACGCGCTTACGCGCTAAGGGCCTTTCCTCGGATTTCACGCTGACGTGCAGGATTTTCACGTGCCAAATCACTCCGTATCAAGTTGGCCACGCGAAAACACACGGAAGACCACGCTCCTGCCCAGAAGGCCGAGTTACTGCCCCCCAGTGCCCCGAGCAGCCTCCCACGTGCCATCTGCTGCTGCCTGCCTGCCTGCCTGCCTGCTGCCACCGTGCCCTGCCATTTGGTGCCTGCACATCAGCCATCTGCAGGGGTCCAGTTGCTGTGTCCACCCCTGCTGGAAGTGAAGACTCCCGACTGGGATTACATCGCTCCACAGCCCAGCCCCAGGACCCAGTTGCCCACCCACACCTGCCTCTGGGGTTGCCATGTCGGGCACTTCCACATCTGGCACCAGTGGCAATCCCAGGCCAGAGGGGCAGAGGGGCACCAGCTTCACTGCCACCGAAGTTGGTGTCCTGGTGGAGCATGTCCTGGGGCAGTATGATGCCCTCTTTGGATCGTCCCGCGCCAGCAAGGAAGGACGGCAGAGGATCTGGGCCGACTGTGTGGTTGCCATCAACGCGGAGGGGGTGGCAACCCGCGACGTCCTGAAGATCAAGAAGCGCTGGGAGGACTTGAGGTCCAGGACCCTTGTGAAGGCCCGGCGCCTCGTGGAGGGGGGCCAGGGCCGCATGAGTTCCATCCAGATGAGAGTCCTGGAACGCGTACGCCCAGCGCTCCACGCCCAGATCCTTGAGAGGGAGGCCCGTCTGGAGTTGAGCGGTAAGTGTCCAAGCATTACTGTGTGAGACAGGGCATGTTGCGGTGTGCTGGTTCTATGATACTTGCCTGTATGTGTGCCATAGGCCATGTATGCATGTATGTGTGCAGGGACATCATGGTAATGCATGTGTGACCAGTGATGTGTGACCCACATGGTTGTTGCATGTGTTCAAATGCCGCATGGGGAGCCCTATGCAGATTTTGAACATGAGAGTATGCCAGTCTCTGTACCTGGACATGGGTGGGGGTGAGGGATGGGTGCTGATGCCAGGTACATATATGGTAGCCATGTCTGTGTGCCTGACCTGCGTGTCTGTGACTTGTGCATGCCATGGATGCATGACACATGTGTGTGACAATGCACAGATTCAGTGAAGCAGCCAAATTACCCTTGTATCCGCTGTGTTTGGTGTGTTTGGGGCCAGATGGATGTGACTGAGGTGAAGTGTGTGCATGTGATAGGCATGAGCCATGATGCATGTGAGTTACATATCATTGAATGTTTCAAGAGTCCATTGGACATGCATGGAAATGTCCATGGCATGCACCATGCCTGTTACTGTGTGTGTTTTGCCTGGACTGACCCATGTGTTGTGGAGGGACATGATGGAAGTGTACTTTGACAGTGGTGCTCATCTGCTATTGCTTCCTGTCTAGGGGACCATTGTACAGTGCCCTGATGCTTGTGTTCTTTGTCTCCCTCTACGCAGCGGCTAGTGAAGAAGAGGGCGGAGACGGCGCTGTGGAGCAAGGCGGCGGGGATGCCCCCACGGCTGCAGCGGAAGGGGTGGGTGAGCCCCCACAGGGGCCTGCTACGGTGGGAGACGGTGAGGAGCCATCCAGGTTGGTGGTTTGCACAGAGGAGGAGGAGGCCGCCACTGGGGCACACATGGGGCCTGGTGGGGGCATCCCTGCTGGTGCAAGTGGTGCAGTCCAGGGCCAGGGGCAGGAGGCAGCACAGGTCACTGTGGAGGGGCCTGTGCATGTCGCTGTCCCTGACTCTGTGAGTGCACCACCATGCACCAGCAGGGATGCCCCGTCCCAGGCCCGTCCGCAGGTAGAGGGGATGTCCATGTCACCTGACTCCCCTCCACCTGCGGACGTGGGAACCCCTGGCCGTGCGGAGAAGGTCCTGATTGGGGTCGCGATGCGCACGGCTGTG
Source organism: Ambystoma mexicanum (assembly GCF_040938575.1). Classification (NCBI taxonomy): domain Eukaryota; kingdom Metazoa; phylum Chordata; class Amphibia; order Caudata; family Ambystomatidae; genus Ambystoma; species Ambystoma mexicanum. The sequence goes on from NC_090936.1 coordinate 667,381,605, forward strand.
ATTCGTGATGCCGTGCGTGCTTCCCGGGAGGAGCACGCACGTCATCACGAAGTGCACCGTGCCGACGTGGCCCAATTGGGATCGGCCATGTTCGGGGGTTTCCTGCATGTGTTGGCCAATGTGGCGGCCCTCTCCTCCTCTGTGCAGGCTATCCACCAGTCGTTCTCCTTGCCGTCTTCCAGCCCAGATGCCACCAGGGCCCCCTGTGGACCTGCCCCGACCAATGCAGCCAGCTCGGTGGGGATCCCATCCCTGCCACAGTTGGTAGTCGGAGGTCCAGCACGGGTGGACAACACAGCAACTGGACCCCAGCAGATGGAAGATGTGACAGCATCATCAGGCAGGGCACGTGCACGACGGCGTCGGTGGTTTCCATCAGCCTGGATGCCGTCGTGCTGGCAGAGGCAGTGGCGTCGGAGGCAGCAGCGGGCTCGACGTGGGAGGCATCATGGCTCAGGGCCATCAAGATCAGAGGGGCAGGCATCGGCCGGAGGGCAGGGCAACCCTGGGATGGTGGTGTCTTCCGTGTGGGAGCAGTTGGTCCAGCGGATAGGTGCGGAGCGGCAGCGGGCGGAAGAGGAGCGGCTCGCCATGGTCAGGGCGGAGTTCTCCATGCGTCGGGCGTTGAGGCGGGCTGAGTGCCTCGAGGAAGCTCGCAGGGAGTTTGAGCTGGACATGGGGTTATCCCTGCGAGACCTCGGGGCCAGGACAGAGTCCCGCCTCCAGGACATCGACATGGAGTTCGATGATGCCCTGGCCAGCAACATCAACAAGTGAGCCGCAGGACTTGCCCGCTGCCTTTGTATATAGTTATATAGTTAGTTAGTGTTAGGTTTCCTTTATTTGTTTTTATTATTTTGGACCACTCGGACAATGGCCACTTTTTTTAATATATTTTTTTCATTAGGTAGTAGTAGGTTTCCTTTATGGTGTTGGGCTCATGGACCCTGGTACATTCCTGTATTTAGTTTGTTTTTTGAAGGAACATTTTCTTTTTTTCATTATTGTGTTCACCATGTGGAAATGGTTTTTCATTCTTTTGCTTCTACTTGATATTGCTTTGGTCAACATTTGTTTTTGTATTCCTTTTTCGTTTTTTGATTTTTACTTTTGTTCTCCAACATGGACCATTTATTTTGTTATCCACATAGTTGTATGTTTTATTTGTTTACTTATTTTTAATCTTTAATACATTTTAAATTTTTACTTCCACTTGTGTTATTTTGTCTTTGGTTTCATACATGTCATGATATGGGTTTTGACATTCACTTGCAGCCATTGTGTATGTGTGTGTGACGGACATGTGTTCATTTACATACTTGCCATTGGGGTTGTGTCATGTAATTGCATTCACTATGTGGGTGGATGCAATCCTTGCCTGGGTGTTTGTGCTGGGTATGCTGCCCATTACTGCCATGATTGTGTATCGTCAGGACCTGTGGGCAGGGGGACATGGGTGGGGGCCTGGTGGAGGCTGCCCCTGGTGACTGGGGGGTGGGGGTGGTGGGAGACATGAGTGGGGGCCTGGTGGAGGGTGCCCCTGCACTGCTGGGGGGTGGGGGTGATAGGGGACATGGGTGGGGGCCTGGTGGAGGGTGCCCCTGGTGGCTGGGGGGTGGGGGTGGTGGGAGACATGAGTGGGGGCCTGGTGGAGGCTGCACCTGGTGACTGGGGGCGTGGGGGTGGTGGGAGACATGAGTGGGGGCCTGGTGGAGGGTGTCCCTGGTCGCTGGGGGGTGGGGGTGGTGGGTGACATGAGTGGGGGCCTGGTGGAGGCTGCCCCTGCACTGCTGGGGTGTGGGGGTGGTGGGAGACATGAGTGGGGGCCTGGTGGAGGGTGCCCCTGCACTGCTGGGGTGTGGGGGTGGTGGGAGACATGAGTGGGTGCCTGGTGGAGGGTGACCCTGGTGGCTGGGGGGTGGGGGTGGTGGGTGACATGAGTGGGGCCTGGTGGAGGGTGCCCCTGCACTGCTGGGGTGTGGGGGTGGTGGGAGACATGAGTGGGTGCCTGGTGGAGGGTGACCCTGGTGGCTGGGGGGTGGGGGTGGTGGGTGACATGAGTGGGGGCCTGGTGGAGGCTGCCCCTGCACTGCTGGGGTGTGGGGGTGGTGGGAGACATGAGTGGGGGCCTGGTGGAGGGTGACCCTGGTGGCTGGGGGATGGGGGTGGTGGGTGACATGAGTGGGGCCTGATGGAGGGTGCCCCTGCACTGCTGGGGTGTGGGGGTGGTGGGAGACATGAGTGGGGGCCTGGTGGAGGGTGACCCTGCACTGCTGGGGTGTGGGGGTGGTGGGAGACATGAGTGGGGGCCTGGTGGAGGCTGCCCCTGCACTGCTGGGGTGTGGGGGTGGTGGGAGACATGAGTGGGGGCCTGGTGGAGGGTGCCCCTGGTCGCTGGGGGGTGGGGGTGGTGGGTGACATGAGTGGGGGCCTGGTGGAGGCTGCCCCTGCACTGCTGGGGTGTGGGGGTGGTGGGAGACATGAGTGGGGGCCTGGTGGAGGGTGCCCCTGCACTGCTGGGGTGTGTGGGTGGTGGGAGACATGAGTGGGGGCCTGGTGGAGAGTGCCCCTGGTGGCTGGGGGGTGGGGGTGGTGGGTGACATGAGTGGGGGCCTGGTGGAGGCTGCCCCTGCACTGCTGGGGTGTGGGGGTGGTGGGAGACATGAGTGGGGGCCTGGTGGAGGCTGACCCTGGTGGCTGGGGGGTGGGGGTGGTGGGTGACATGAGTGGGGCCTGGTGGAGGGTGCCCCTGCACTGCTGGGGTGTGGGGGTGGTGGGTGACATGAGTGGGGGCCTGCTGGCAGGTGCCCCACAGTGCTGGGGGGTGGGGGTGCAAGGGGACATGTGTTGGTGTTCATTAGTTCAAGGAGACATGTGCCTTTGCTGGGGGGCATGCCCATGTTGGGTGGGCTGCCTGCGGGACATGACCAGGGATGCAGGGTAGTCCCCTGTGGTGTGGGCTGCCTGCAGGGGCCGTGGAGGGTGTACAGGGTACACCTGGGAGGACCCACACTGTCAAATCACATGTGGGACTCCCCGGCACCCCTGAAATACACGTACCGTGCAGAAATCGCGTGTAAAACTTCCCGCGCACCCCTGAAATACACGCGCCCAGGCTATTCGCGTGTAAAACTTCCCGCGCACCCCTGAAATACACGCGCCCAGGCTATTCGCGTGTGGAACTTCCCGCGCACCACTGAAATACACGCGCCCAGGCTATTCGCGTGTGGAACTTCCCGCGCACCCCTGAAATACACGCACCCAGGCTATTCTTGTGTGGAACTCCCCGCGCACCCCTGAAATACACGCGCCCAGGCTATTCGCGTGTGGAACTTCCCGCGCACCCCTGAAATACACGCGCCCAGGCTATTCGCGTGTGGAACTTCCCGCGCACCCCTCAAATTCACGCGCCCAGGCTATTCGCGTGTGGAACTTCCCGCGCACCCCTGAAATACACGCGCCCAGGCTATTCGCGTGTGGGACTTCCCGCGCACCCCTGAAATACACGCGCCCAGGCTATTCGTGTGTGGAACTTCCCGCGCACCCCTCAAATTCACGCGCCCAGGCTATTCGCGTGTGGAACTTCCCGCGCACCCCTGTAATACACGTAGCCCGCTCCCCCAGGCCCGATCGCGTGAGGAACTTCACGCGAACCCCTGTAATACACGTAGGCCGCTCCCCCAGGCACGATCGCGTGAGGAACTTCACGCGAACCCCTGTAATACACGTAGCCCGCTCCCCCAGGCCCGATCGCGTGAGGAACTTCACGCAAACCCCTGTAATACACGTATCCCGCTCCCCCAGGCCCGATCGCGTGAGGAACTTCACGCGAACCCCTGTAATACACGTAGCCCGCTCCCCCAGGCCCGATCGCGTGAGGAACTTCACGCGAACCCCTGTAATACACGTAGCCCGCTCCCCCAGGCCCGATCGCGTGTGAAACTTCACGCGAACCCCTGTAATACACGTAGCCCGCTCCCCCAGGCCCGATCGCGTGAGGAACTTCACGCGAACCCCTGAAATACACGTAGCACGCTCCCCCAGGCACGATCGCGTGAGGAACTTCACGCGAACCCCTGAAATACACGTAGCCCGCTCCCCCAGGCACGATCGCGTGAGGAACTTCACGCGAACCCCTGTAATACACGTAGCCCGCTCCCCCAGGCCTGATCGCGTGAGGAACTTCACGCGAACCCCTGTAATACACGTAGCCCGCTCTCCCAGGCCCGATCGCGTGAGGAACTTCACGCGAACCCCTGTAATACACGTAGCCCGCTCCCCCAGGCCCGATCGCGTGAGGAACTTCACGCGAACCCCTGTAATACACGTATCCCGCTCCCCCAGGCCCGATCGCGTGAGGAACTTCACGCGAACCCCTGTAATACACGTAGCCCGCTCCCCCAGGCCCGATCGCGTGAGGAACTTCACGCGAACCCCTGTAATACACGTAGCCCGCTCCCCCAGGCCCGATCGCGTGTGAAACTTCACGCGAACCCCTGTAATACACGTAGCACGCTCCCCCAGGCCCGATCGCGTGAGGAACTTCACGCGAACCCCTGAAATACACGTAGCACGCTCCCCCAGGCACGATCGCGTGAGGAACTTCACGCGAACCCCTGAAATACACGTAGCCCGCTCCCCCAGGCACGATCGCGTGAGGAACTTCACGCGAACCCCTGTAATACACGTAGCCCGCTCCCCCAGGCCTGATCGCGTGAGGAACTTCACGCGAACCCCTGTAATACACGTAGCCCGCTCTCCCAGGCCCGATCGCGTGAGGAACTTCACGCGAACCCCTGTAATACACGTAGCCCGCTCCCCCAGGCCGATCGCGTGAGGAACTTCACGCGAACCCCTGTAATACACGTAGCCCGCTCCCCCAGGCCCGATCGCGTGAGGAACTTCACGCGAACCCCTGAAATACACGTAGCCCGCTCCCCCAGGCCCGATCGCGTGAATAACTTCACGCGAACCCCTGTGATGCACGTACCCTGCAAATCGCGTGTGACACTTCCCGCGCACCCCGGTATACATGCACACATATTTTTTGTCAGCGGGTGTCCGTGTTTGTGGGTACCCCTTTGCACGTCATTTTTCCTGGAGGGCCACAGTATGGGACATTCATCATGGCAGTATATAGGTGCTATTTGTTGGCGCACCTTTTGGCGCACATTTCTTACAGCCGCAGAGACGCTACTGCCTCCTTTCTTGTGGCGGTCGTGTTTGTGCCTGTGCGCTGGTTTGAGCGTGCGCTTTTTTCCCCTATTCTATTCCATGAATACGTGTTGTAGGCGAGCGTGTGGGCGTTCCGCGCACTTGTGCCCTGTACTTCCCCCGTGCCGCCCACGTTTTGGCAAGTTGTTCCCCATTCCGAGTGTTACGCCCGTGTTCCGCCTACTTTTGTTGCGTGCGCCGCGCTATGTGCGAATTTCGCTGTGGCCTGTGCGATTTTCGCTGTGACCTGGCGCAAGCTGTTAGATGGCCTGTGCGCCAACGTGCGCCAACGTGCGCCGCGCACTTTTTTATCGCACATCCGCTGGTTTTCTCGCGCACGGCCTTCCATGAATCGACGTGCGCTGTTTTTCGTGCGATTTTCGCACTTGCACTGCGATTTTCGCTATTCCACTGCGATTCGCACGTTTTTGCCCACTTGCGCCGCGCTAATTATTCCATGAATCGGCCTGATGGTGTGTTAGATATAGGTCAGTCATTTTGCAGGACAATCCTAACAAATGAATAAAGGAATAGTTTGCACAATCTACGGATGCTAAATATTGTCATTTGTTCAGTTGTATCTGTGGCAAAAGCCGTAGGCCTCGATTCACAAAGCATTTTCCAATGTGGTTTCCCATTGAACAATCTTTTGTGAATCAGGCCGAGAATGTTCTCACTATTTAATTTTTATCACTTGAAGCAATGTCACTTCCACATTTATGTAAATGAATTTCCAAAATGTATGAGGGAATGGATGCTGATTTTTAGACATGGTGATGTATTTCACATTTCAATATTAATAGTCATATTTGTTGGTGACCACAACCATTGAAAGACCTACTTCCTGTGCTTGGCGGACCTGTTGAGACTTGAGTGGTACCAGAGGTTTCAGTGGGTGAAGGCACTGCTTCTAGATAAAAAGATGGCTTTTAATCAGAAAATGGCTACAAGTGTAAAGATGTTTCATAACTATTTTCCAAAATAATATCTTGAATACTTTTGGAAAATATTTGTTATTATGTGGTTTTGAGCTATGGATCTAGCTGTCATCTGTCGCACCCAATCCTTTCAGTTTATTAAAGGTAAGATATTCTATAGCAATACATTTTTGTTAAATTCTTTTTTAGTTACTGTTCTCCCCATACCATAAAATGTCTTAAATACCAATATCTTCCAATGCATTATCTTCATCAATTTAAGCCTTGTCATATCCACATCTATGGAAATCAATTTCCAAACTGCAAGAAAATGAAGGCACATTTTCTAACTTGCACGACTATTTTAGATTTTGTTGATATTTTTATTTTGCTAATGAGCATAAATAATGACTAACACTTAAAGTGCTAGGTGGACCTGTAGATACTTCAGTTAATCCAGTAGTTTCCAGAGACTAAGGGGCTGATTCATTGAATTAATTGCGCCAAAAACCTCGGATTTGTGCGCCATTCTACCCGCAAATCCCTGTTTAACAAATGGGGATTTGCAGGCAGAATCGCGCTCAAATCCCTGTCTTTTGACGGAAATAAATCCATGAATCGGCACAACAGTTGCTTAATAAAAGATGGATTGTAATCAGAGACTCGCTAAATATGTATACATGTTTCAAACTTTGAAATAAACAATCAACTTTCTTCCATAATGTTAAAAAGTGTTCTAAAACTAAATTGATCAAAACTGTACAAAACAAAAGACCAATTTTTAATCACTCTCTTCTATATAACAATGACTAACTGTTTTTATCTCTAAAAATACTTGCCAAAGACAACTTTTATTATTTCACCATTAGTAATAATAATAAATGGGTGAAGGCTAAACATCTAATAAAAAGGTCTACACTGGAAAATCGATATACATTATTAGCAGTCAGTTGGGATTTGAGTTTACTAAAGACATTGCTGAATGTTGACCTACTTCTTTTCTGCAAGTACCACTCATCTGTATTTTAAACAAAGGTCTGTTATTCATAAGGAGGCTTCCAACAAATTAATAAAGGACAGATATTTGGGGCAAACTGTAAAATGGTAGAAAAATTACATAAAATATTCATATTTTATGGGGATTTAAAATAAATAATGACATTGCTTGAATTTGGATATAATGAGCCTTGTTTTTGAAGTGTTCTTCTATGGAATCTTGCAGATATCTATTTTTGACAGTAACAAAACATGGTGAGTTAGATATAGGTCAGTCATCTTGTAGGACAATCCTAACAAATGAATAAAGGAATAGTTTGCAATATCTACAGATGCAAAATAATGTTATTTGTTCAATTGTGCCTATTCCAAAAACCGTAGTCCTTGATTTACAAAGCATTTTCCAACGTGGTTTCCCGTTGAAACATCTTTTGTGAATCAGGCCCAACATATTCTCACTATTTCGTTTTTTATCACTTCAAGCAATGTCACATTAACATTTATGGAAATTCATTTCCAAAATGTATGAAGTAATGGATGCTGATTTTTCAACATGCTGATCTATTTCACATTTCAATATAAATAGTCACATTTCTTGGTGACCACAACCATTGAAAGACCTACTTCCTGTGCTTGGTGGACCTGTTGAGACTTGAGTGGTACCAGAGGTTTCAGTGGGTGAAGGCACTGTTGCTAGATAAAAAGATGGATTTTAATCAGAAAATAGCTACAAGTGTAAAGATGTTTCATTACTATTTTCCAAAATAATATCTTCAATACTTTTGGAAAATATTTGACATTATGTGGTTTTGAACTATGTATTTAGCTGTCATCTGTTGTACCCAATCCTTTCAGTTTATTAAAGGTAAAACATTCTACGGCAACACATTTTTGTTATATTCTTTTCTACTTACAGTTCTATCCATACCATAAAATGTCCTAAATACCACTAGCTTCCAATGCATTATCTTCATCAAGTTAAGCCTTGTCATTTCCACATTCATGGAAATTAATTTCCAAACTGTGCTAGAAAATGAAGGCGCATTTTCTAACTTGCACGACTATTTTAGATTTTGTTCATATTTGTATTTTGCGAATGAGCATAAATAATGAATAACATACTTCCTATGTTAGGTGGACCTGTAGATACTTTAGTGATTCCAGAGGTTTCCAGAGACACAGTTGCTTGATAAAAGATGGATTGTAATCAGAGAATGGCTAAATATGTATACAGTTTCATACTTTTAAATAAACAATCAACACTCTTCCATAATGTTCAAACGTGTTATAAAAGCAAATTGATCACAACTGTACAAAACCCAAGACCAATTTATAATCAGTCTCTTCTATATAATAATGAGTAACTATTTTTATCTCTAAAAATATTTGCCACAGACAGCTTTTATAATTTCACCAGTAGTAATAATAATAGATGGTCAAAGGCCAAACATCTAATTCAAAGGTCTACACTCGAAAATCGGCACACAATATTTACAGTCAGTGGGTATTTGAGTTTACTAATGAGATTGCTGAATGTTTACCTACTTCTTTTCTGTAGGTACCACAAATTTGAATTTTAAACATAGGTCTGTCATTTTGAAGGAAAATTGCAACAAATTAATAAAGAACAAAATTTGGGGCATACTCTGGTCATTAAATATTAAATGAAAAGTCCATGAACAATGATAGAAAAATTACATAAAATATTTGAAATCGATGGGGATTCCAAATAAATCATGACATTGCTTTAATTTGGATTTAATGGGCCTTGTTTATATAGTTGTTTTCAATAGAATCTTCCAGATATCTATTTTTGACAGTAACAAAACATGGTGTGTTAGACATAGGTCAGTCATTTTGTAGGACAATCCTAACAAATGAATAAAGGAATAGTTTGCACAATCTATGGATGCAAAGTATTGTCAATTGTTCAGTTGTATCTGTGGCAAAAGCCACAGGCCCTGATTCACAAAACATTTTCCAATGTGGTTTCCCATTGAGCAATCTTTTGTGAATCAGGCTGAGAATGTCTCACTATTTTGTTTTTATCACTTCAAGCAATGTCACATCCACATTTATGGAAATTAATTTCCAAAATGTACGAGGAAATGGATGCTGATTTTTCAACATGCTGATGTATTTCACATTTCAATATTGATAGTCACATTTGTTGGTGCCCACAACCATTGAAAGACCTACTTCCTGTGCTTTGTGGACCTGTTGTAACTTGAGTAGTGCCAGAGGTTTCAGTGGGTGGAGGCGCTGTTGCTAGATAAAAAGATGGATTTTAATCAGCAAATGGCTACAAGTGTATTAATGTTTCATAACTATTTTCTAAAATAATATATTCAATACTTTTGGAAAAAAATTGACATTGTCTGGCTTTGAACTATGTATTTAGCTGTCATCTGCTGTAGCCAATCCTTTCAGTTCATTAAAGATAAGAAATTCTATGGCAATACATGTTTGTTATATACTTTTCAAGTTACAGTTCTCTCCATACAATAACATGTCCTAAATACCAATAACTTCCAATGCATTATCTTCATCAAGTTAAGCCTTGTCATTTCCACATTTATGGAAATTAAATTCCAAACTGGGCTAGAAAGTGAAGGTGCATTTCCTAACTTGCACGACTATGTTAGATTTTATTCATATTTGTATTTTGCTGATGAGCACAAATAATGAATAACATACTTCCTATGTTAGGTGGACCTATAGATACTTTAGTGATTCCAGAGGTTTCCAGAGACACAGTTGCTTGATAAAAGATGGATTGTAATCAGAGAATGGCTAAATATGTATACAGTTTCATACTTTTAAATAAACAATCAACACTCTTCCATAATGTTCAAACGTGTTATAAAAGCAAATTGATCACAACTGTACAAAACCCAAGACCAATTTATAATCAGTCTCTTCTATATAATAATGAGTAACTATTTTTATCTCTAAAAATATTTGCCACAGACAGCTTTTATAATTTCACCAGTAGTAATAATAATAGATGGTCAAAGGCCAAACATCTAATTCAAAGGTCTACACTCGAAAATCGGCACACAATATTTGCAGTCAGTGGGTATTTGAGTTTACTAATGAGATTGCTGAATGTTTACCTACTTCTTTTCTGTAGGTACGACAAATTTGAATTTTAAACATAGGTCTGTTATTTTGAAGGAAAATTGCAACAAATTAATAAAGAACAGAATTTGGGGCATACTCTGGTCATTAAATATTAAATGAAAAGTCCATGAACAATGATAGAAAAATTACATAAAATATTTGAAATCGATGGGGATTCCAAATAAACCATGACATTGCTTTAATTTGGATTCAATGGGCCTTGTTTATATAGTTGTTTTCAATAGAATCTTCCAGATATCTATTTTTGACAGTAACAAAATATGGTGTGTTAGGCATAGGTCAGTCATTTTGTAGGACAATCCTTACAAATGAATAAAGGAATAGTTTGCACAATCTACGGATGCAAAATATTGTCAATTGTTCAGTTGTATCTGTGGCAAAAGCCATAGGCCCTGATTCACAAAGCATTTTCCAATGTGGTTTCCCATTGAGCAATCTTTTGTGAATCAGGCCGAGAAAGTTCTCACGATTTTATTTTTCACTTGAAGCAATGTCACATCCACATTTATGGAAATGAATTTCCAAAATGTATGAGGGAATGGATGCTGATTTTTAGACATGGTGATGTATTTCACATTTCAATATTAATAGTCACATTTGTTGGTGACCACAACCATTGAAAGACCTACTTCCTGTGCTTGGCGGACCTGTTGAGACTTGAGTGGTACCAGAGGTTTCAGTGGGTGGAGGCACTGTTGCTAGATAAAAAGATGGATTTTAATCAGAAAATAGCTACAAGTGTAAAGATGTTTCATTACTATTTTCCAAAATAATATCTTCAATACTTTTGGAAAATATTTGACATTATGTGGTTTTGAACTATGTATTTAGCTGTCATCTGTTGTACCCAATCCTTTCAGTTTATTAAAGGTAAAACATTCTACGGCAACACATTTTTGTTATATTCTTTTCTACTTACAGTTCTATCCATACCATAAAATGTCCTAAATACCACTAGCTTCCAATGCATTATCTTCATCAAGTTAAGCCTTGTCATTTCCACATTCATGGAAATTAATTTCCAAACTGTGCTAGAAAATGAAGGCGCATTTTCTAACTTGCACGACTATTTTAGATTTTGTTCATATTTGTATTTTGCGAATGAGCATAAATAATGAATAACATACTTCCTATGTTAGGTGGACCTGTAGATACTTTAGTGATTCCAGAGGTTTCCAGAGACACAGTTGCTTGATAAAAGATGGATTGTAATCAGAGAATGGCTAAATATGTATACAGTTTCATACTTTTAAATAAACAATCAACACTCTTCCATAATGTTCAAACGTGTTATAAAAGCAAATTGATCACAACTGTACAAAACCCAAGACCAATTTATAATCAGTCTCTTCTATATAATAATGAGTAACTATTTTTATCTCTAAAAATATTTGCCACAGACAGCTTTTATAATTTCACCAGTAGTAATAATAATAGATGGTCAAAGGCCAAACATCTAATTCAAAGGTCTACACTCGAAAATCGGCACACAATATTTACAGTCAGTGGGTATTTGAGTTTACTAATGAGATTGCTGAATGTTTACCTACTTCTTTTCTGTAGGTACCACAAATTTGAATTTTAAACATAGGTCTGTCATTTTGAAGGAAAATTGCAACAAATTAATAAAGAACAAAATTTGGGGCATACTCTGGTCATTAAATATTAAATGAAAAGTCCATGAACAATGATAGAAAAATTACATAAAATATTTGAAATCGATGGGGATTCCAAATAAATCATGACATTGCTTTAATTTGGATTTAATGGGCCTTGTTTATATAGTTGTTTTCAATAGAATCTTCCAGATATCTATTTTTGACAGTAACAAAACATGGTGTGTTAGACATAGGTCAGTCATTTTGTAGGACAATCCTAACAAATGAATAAAGGAATAGTTTGCACAATCTACGGATGCAAAGTATTGTCAATTGTTCAGTTGTATCTGTGGCAAAAGCCATAGGCCCTGATTCACAAAACATTTTCCAATGTGGTTTCCCATTGAGCAATCTTTTGTGAATCAGGCTGAGAATGTCTCACTATTTTGTTTTTATCACTTCAAGCAATGTCACATCCACATTTATGGAAATTAATTTCCAAAATGTACGAGGAAATGGATGCTGATTTTTCAACATGCTGATGTATTTCACATTTCAATATTGATAGTCACATTTGTTGGTGCCCACAACCATTGAAAGACCTACTTCCTGTGCTTTGTGGACCTGTTGTAACTTGAGTAGTGCCAGAGGTTTCAGTGGGTGGAGGCGCTGTTGCTAGATAAAAAGATGGATTTTAATCAGCAAATGGCTACAAGTGTATTAATGTTTCATAACTATTTTCTAAAATAATATATTCAATACTTTTGGAAAAAAATTGACATTGTCTGGCTTTGAACTATGTATTTAGCTGTCATCTGCTGTAGCCAATCCTTTCAGTTCATTAAAGGTAAGAAATTCTATGGCAATACATGTTTGTTATATACTTTTCAAGTTACAGTTCTCTCCATACAATAACATGTCCTAAATACCAATAACTTCCAATGCATTATCTTCATCAAGTTAAGCCTTGTCATTTCCACATTTATGGAAATTAAATTCCAAACTGGGCTAGAAAGTGAAGGTGCATTTCCTAACTTGCACGACTATTTTAGATTTTATTCATATTTGTATTTTGCTGATGAGCACAAATAATGAATAACATACTTCCTATGTTAGGTGGACCTATAGATACTTTAGTGATTCCAGAGGTTTCCAGAGACACAGTTGCTTGATAAAAGATGGATTGTAATCAGAGAATGGCTAAATATGTATACAGTTTCATACTTTTAAATAAACAATCAACACTCTTCCATAATGTTCAAACGTGTTATAAAAGCAAATTGATCACAACTGTACAAAACCCAAGACCAATTTATAATCAGTCTCTTCTATATATTAATGAGTAACTATTTTTATCTCTAAAAATATTTGCCACAGACAGCTTTTATAATTTCACCAGTAGTAATAATAATAGATGGTCAAAGGCCAAACATCTAATTCAAAGGTCTACACTCGAAAATCGGCACACAATATTTGCAGTCAGTGGGTATTTGAGTTTACTAATGAGATTGCTGAATGTTTACCTACTTCTTTTCTGTAGGTACCACAAATTTGAATTTTAAACATAGGTCTGTTATTTTGAAGGAAAATTGCAACAAATTAATAAAGAACAGAATTTGGGGTATACTCTGGTCATTAAATATTAAATGAAAAGTCCATGAACAATGATAGAAAAATTACATAAAATATTTGAAATCGATGGGGATTCCAAATAAACCATGACATTGCTTTAATTTGGATTCAATGGGCCTTGTTTATATAGTTGTTTTCAATAGAATCTTCCAGATATCTATTTTTGACAGTAACAAAATATGGTGTGTTAGGCATAGGTCAGTCATTTTGTAGGACAATCCTTACAAATGAATAAAGGAATAGTTTGCACAATCTACGGATGCAAAATATTGTCAATTGTTCAGTTGTATCTGTGGCAAAAGCCATAGGCCCTGATTCACAAAGCATTTTCCAATGTGGTTTCCCATTGAGCAATCTTTTGTGAATCAGGCCGAGAATGTTCTCACGATTTTATTTTTCACTTGAAGCAATGTCACATCCACATTTATGGAAATGAATTTCCAAAATGTATGAGGGAATGGATGCTGATTTTTAGACATGGTGATGTATTTCACATTTCAATATTAATAGTCACATTTGTTGGTGACCACAACCATTGAAAGACCTACTTCCTGTGCTTGGCGGACCTGTTGAGACTTGAGTGGTACCAGAGGTTTCAGTGGGTGGAGGCACTGTTGCTAGATAAAAAGATGGATTTTAATCAGAAAATAGCTACAAGTGTAAAGATGTTTCATTACTATTTTCCAAAATAATATCTTCAATACTTTTGGAAAATATTTGACATTATGTGGTTTTGAACTATGTATTTAGCTGTCATCTGTTGTACCCAATCCTTTCAGTTTATTAAAGGTAAGACATTCTACGGCAACACATTTTTGTTATATTCTTTTCTACTTACAGTTCTATCCATACCATAAAATGTCCTAAATACCACTAGCTTCCAATGCATTATCTTCATCAAGTTAAGCATTGTCATTTCCACATTCATGGAAATTAAATTCCAAACTGTGCTAGAAAGTGAAGGTGCATTTCCTAACTTGCACAACTATTTTAGATTTTATTCATATTTGTACTTTGCTGATGAGCACAAATAATGAATAACATACCTCCTATGCTAGGTGGACCTGTAGATACTTTAGTGATTCGAGAGGTTTCCAGAGACATTGCTTGATAAAAGATGGATTATAATCAGAGAATGGCTAACAATGTATACAGTTTCATACTTTTAAATAAACAATCAACACTCTTCCATAATGATCAAAAGTGCTATAAAAGCAAATTGATCACAACTGTACAAAACCCAAGACCAATTTATAATCACTCTCTTCTATATAATAATGACTATTTTTATCTCTAAAAATATTTGCCAAAGACAGCTTTTATAATTTCAACAGTAGTAATAATAATAAATGGTCAAAGGCCAAACATCTAATTCAAAGGTCTACACTCGAAAATCGGCATATAATATTTTTAGTCAGTGGGTATTTGAGTTTACTAATGAGATTGCTGAATGTTGACCTACTTCTTTTCTGTAGGTACCACAAATTTGTATTTTAAACATAGGTCTGTTATTTTGAAGGAGGCTTGCAACAAATTAATAAAGAACAAATATTTGGAGCAAACTCTGGTCATTAAATATTAAATGAAAAGTCCTTGAACAATGGTAGACAAATTACATAAAATATTTGCAATTGATGGGGATTCAAAATAAATAATGACATTGCTTTCATTTGGATATAATGGGCCTTGTTTATAAAGTTGTTTTCAATGGAATCTTGCAGATATCTATTTTTGACAGTAACACAACATGGTGTGTTAGATATAGGTCAGTCATTTTGCAGGACAATCCTAACAAATGAATAAAGGAATAGTTTGCACAATCTACGGATGCTAAATATTGTCATTTGTTCAGTTGTATCTATGGCAAAAGCCGTAGGCCCCGATTCACAAAGCATTTTCCAATGTGGTTTCCCATTGAACAATCTTTTGTGAATCAGGCCGAGAATGTTCTCACGATTTAATTTTTATCACTTGAAGCAATGTCACATCCACATTTATGGAAATTAATTTCCAAAATGTATGAGGGAATGGATGCTGATTTTTAGACATGGTGATGTATTTCACATTTCAATATTAATAGTCATATTTGTTGGTGACCACAACCATTGAAAGACCTACTTCCTATGCTTGGCGGACCTGTTGAGACTTGAGTGGTACCAGAGGTTTCAGTGGGTGAAGGCACTGTTGCTAGATAAAAAGATGGATTTTAATCAGAAAATAGCTACAAGTGTAAAGATGTTTCATTACTATTTTCCAAAATAATATCTTCAATACTTTTGGAAAATATTTGACATTATGTGGTTTTGAACTATGTATTTAGCTGTCATCTGTTGTGCCCAATCCTTTCAGTTTATTAAAGGTAAGACATTCTACGGCAACACATTTTTGTTATAAACTTTTCTACTTACAGTTCTATCCATACCATAAAATGTCCTAAATACCACTAGCTTCCAATGCATTATCTTCATCAGGGTAAGCATTGTCATTTCCACATTCATGGAAATTAAATTCCAAACTGTGCTAGAAAGTGAAGGTGCATTTCCTAACTAACTTGCACGACTATTTTAGATTTTATTCATATTTGTATTTTGCTGATGAGCACAAATAATGAATAACATACTTCCTATGCTAGGTGGACCTGTAGATACTTTAGTGATTCGAGAGGTTTCCAGAGACATTGCTTGATAAAAGATGGATTATAATCAGAGAATGGCTAACAATGTATACAGTTTCATACTTTTAAATAAACAATCAACACTCTTCCATAATGATCAAAAGTGCTATAAAAGCAAATTGATCACAACTGTACAAAACCCAAGACCAATTTATAATCACTCTCTTCTATATAATAATGACTATTTTTATCTCTAAAAATATTTGCCAAAGACAGCTTTTATAATTTCAACAGTAGTAATAATAATAAATGGTCAAAGGCCAAACATCTAATTCAAAGGTCTACACTCGAAAATCGGCATATAATATTTTTAGTCAGTGGGTATTTGAGTTTACTAATGAGATTGCTGAATGTTGACCTACTTCTTTTCTGTAGGTACCACAAATTTGTATTTTAAACATAGGTCTGTTATTTTGAAGGAGGCTTGCAACAAATTAATAAAGAACAAATATTTGGAGCAAACTCTGGTCATTAAATATTAAATGAAAAGTCCTTGAACAATGGTAGACAAATTACATAAAATATTTGCAATTGATGGGGATTCAAAATAAATAATGACATTGCTTTCATTTGGATATAATGGGCCTTGTTTATAAAGTTGTTTTCATGGAATCTTGCAGATATCTATTTTTGACAGTAACACAACATGGTGTGTTAGATATAGGTCAGTCATTTTGCAGGACAATCCTAACAAATGAATAAAGGAATAGTTTGCACAATCTACGGATGCTAAATATTGTCATTTGTTCAGTTGTATCTATGGCAAAAGCCGTAGGCCCCGATTCACAAAGCATTTTCCAATGTGGTTTCCCATTGAACAATCTTTTGTGAATCAGGCCGAGAATGTTCTCACGATTTAATTTTTATCACTTGAAGCAATGTCACATCCACATTTATGGAAATGAATTTCCAAAATGTATGAGGGAATGGATGCTGATTTTTAGACATGGTGATGTATTTCACATTTCAATATTAATAGTCATATTTGTTGGTGACCACAACCATTGAAAGACCTACTTCCTATGCTTGGCGGACCTGTTGAGACTTGAGTGGTACCAGAGGTTTCAGTGGGTGAAGGCACTGTTGCTAGATAAAAAGATGGATTTTAATCAGAAAATAGCTACAAGTGTAAAGATGTTTCATTACTATTTTCCAAAATAATTTCTTCAATACTTTTGGAAAATATTTGACATTATGTGGTTTTGAACTATGTATTTAGCTGTCATCTGTTGTGCCCAATCCTTTCAGTTTATTAAAGGTAAGACATTCTACGGCAACACATTTTTGTTATATTCTTTTCTACTTACAGTTCTATCCATACCATAAAATGTCCTAAATACCACTAGCTTCCAATGCATTATCTTCATCAAGGTAAGCATTGTCATTTCCACATTCATGGAAATTAAATTCCAAACTGTGCTAGAAAGTGAAGGTGCATTTCCTAACTAACTTGCACGACTATTTTAGATTTTATTCATATTTGTATTTTGCTGATGAGCACAAATAATGAATAACATACTTCCTATGCTAGGTGGACCTTTAGATACTTTAGTGATTTGAGAGGTTTCCAGAGACAATGCTTGATAAAAGATGGATTGTAATCAGAGAATGGCTAACAATGTATACAGTTTCATACTTTTAAATAAACAATCAACACTCTTCCATAATGATCAAAAGTGCTATAAAAGCAAATTGATCACAACTGTACAAAACCCAAGACCAATTTATAATCACTCTCTTCTATATAATAATGACTATTTTTATCTCTAAAAATATTTGCCGAAGACAGCTTTTATAATTTCAACAGTAGTAATAATAATAAATGGTCAAAGGCCAAACATCTAATTCAAAGGTCTACACTCGAAAATCGGCATATAATATTTTTAGTCAGTGGGTATTTGAGTTTACTAATGAGATTGCTGAATGTTGACCTACTTCTTTTCTGTAGGTACCACAAATTTGTATTTTAAACATAGGTCTGTTATTTTGAAGGAGGCTTGCAACAAATTAATAAAGAACAAATATTTGGAGCAAACTCTGGTCATTAAATATTAAATGAAAAGTCCTTGAACAATGGTAGACAAATTTCATAAAATATTTGCAATTGATGGGGATTCAAAATAAATAATGACATTGCTTTCATTTGGATATAATGGGCCTTGTTTATAAAGTTGTTTTCAATGGAATCTCGCAGATATCTATTTTTGACAGTAACACAACATGGTGTGTTAGATATAGGTCAGTCATTTTGCAGGACAATCCTAACAAATGAATAAAGGAATAGTTTGCACAATCTACGGATGCTAAATATTGTCATTTGTTCAGTTGTATCTATGGCAAAAGCCGTAGGCCCCGATTCACAAAGCATTTTCCAATGTGGTTTCCCATTGAACAATCTTTTGTGAATCAGGCCGAGAATGTTCTCACGATTTAATTTTTATCACTTGAAGCAATGTCACATCCACATTTATGGAAATGAATTTCCAAAATGTATGAGGGAATGGATGCTGATTTTTAGACATGGTGATGTATTTCACATTTCAATATTAATAGTCATATTTGTTGGTGACCACAACCATTGAAAGACCTACTTCCAGTGCTTGGCGGACCTGTTGAGACTTGAGTGGTACCAGAGGTTTCAGTGGGTGGAGGCACTGTTGCTAGATAAAAAGATGGATTTTAATCAGAAAATAGCTACAAGTGTAAAGATGTTTCATTACTATATTCCAAAATAATATTTCAATACTTTTGGAAAATATTTGACATTATGTGGTTTTGAACTATGTATTTAGCTGTCATCTGTTGTGCCCAATCCTTTCAGTTTATTAAAGGTAAGACATTCTACGGCAACACATTTTTGTTATATTCTTTTCTACTTACAGTTCTATCCATACCATAAAATGTCCTAAATACCACTAGCTTCCAATGCATTATCTTCATCAAGGTAAGCATTGTCATTTCCACATTCATGGAAATTAAATTCCAAACTGTGCTAGAAAGTGAAGGTGCATTTTCTAACTAACTTGCACGACTATTTTAGATTTTATTCATATTTGTATTTTGCTGATGAGCACAAATAATGAATAACATACTTCCTATGCTAGGTGGACCTTTAGATACTTTAGTGATTTGAGAGGTTTCCAGAGACAATGCTTGATAAAAGATGGATTGTAATCAGAGAATGGCTAACAATGTATACAGTTTCATACTTTTAAATAAACAATCAACACTCTTCCATAATGATCAAAAGTGCTATAAAAGCAAATTGATCACAACTGTACAAAACCCAAGACCAATTTATAATCACTCTCTTCTATATAATAATGACTATTTTTATCTCTAAAAATATTTGCCGAAGACAGCTTTTATAATTTCAACAGTAGTAATAATAATAAATGGTCAAAGGCCAAACATCTAATTCAAAGGTCTACACTCGAAAATCGGCATATAATATTTTTAGTCAGTGGGTATTTGAGTTTACTAATGAGATTGCTGAATGTTGACCTACTTCTTTTCTGTAGGTACCACAAATTTGTATTTTAAACATAGGTCTGTTATTTTGAAGGAGGCTTGCAACAAATTAATAAAGAACAAATATTTGGAGCAAACTCTGGTCATTAAATATTAAATGAAAAGTCCTTGAACAATGGTAGACAAATTTCATAAAATATTTGCAATTGATGGGGATTCAAAATAAATAATGACATTGCTTTCATTTGGATATAATGGGCCTTGTTTATAAAGTTGTTTTCAATGGAATCTTGCAGATATCTATTTTTGACAGTAACACAACATGGTGTGTTAGATATAGGTCAGTCATTTTGCAGGACAATCCTAACAAATGAATAAAGGAATAGTTTGCACAATCTACGGATGCTAAATATTGTCATTTGTTCAGTTGTATCTATGGCAAAAGCCGTAGGCCCCGATTCACATAGCATTTTCCAATGTGGTTTCCCATTGAACAATCTTTTGTGAATCAGGCCGAGAATGTTCTCACGATTTAATTTTTATCACTTGAAGCAATGTCACATCCACATTTATGGAAATGAATTTCCAAAATGTATGAGGGAATGGATGCTGATTTTTAGACATGGTGATGTATTTCACATTTCAATATTAATAGTCATATTTGTTGGTGACCACAACCATTGAAAGACCTACTTCCAGTGCTTGGCGGACCTGTTGAGACTTGAGTGGTACCAGAGGTTTCAGTGGGTGGAGGCACTGTTGCTAGATAAAAAGATGGATTTTAATCAGAAAATAGCTACAAGTGTAAAGATGTTTCATTACTATTTTCCAAAATAATATTTCAATACTTTTGGAAAATATTTGACATTATGTGGTTTTGAACTATGTATTTAGCTGTCATCTGTTGTACCCAATCCTTTCAGTTTATTAAAGGTAAGACATTCTACGGCAACACATTTTTGTTATATTCTTTTCTACTTACAGTTCTATCCATACCATAAAATGTCCTAAATACCACTAGCTTCCAATGCATTATCTTCATCAAGGTAAGCATTGTCATTTCCACATTCATGGAAATTAAATTCCAAACTGTGCTAGAAAGTGAAGGTGCATTTCCTAACTTGCACGACTATTTTAGATTTTATTCATATTTGTATTTTGCTGATGAGCACAAATAATGAATAACATACTTCCTATGCTAGGTGGACCTGTAGATACTTTAGTGATTCGAGAGGTTTCCAGAGACATTGCTTGATAAAAGATGGATTATAATCAGAGAATGGCTAACAATGTATACAGTTTCATACTTTTAAATAAACAATCAACACTCTTCCATAATGATCAAAAGTGCTATAAAAGCAAATTGATCACAACTGTACAAAACCCAAGACCAATTTATAATCACTCTCTTCTATATAATAATGACTATTTTTATCTCTAAAAATATTTGCCAAAGACAGCTTTTATAATTTCAACAGTAGTAATAATGATAAATGGTCAAAGGCCAAACATCTAATTCAAAGGTCTACACTCGAAAATCGGCATATAATATTTTTAGTCAGTGGGTATTTGAGTTTACTAATGAGATTGCTGAATGTTGACCTATTTCTTTTCTGTAGGTACCACAAATTTGTATTTTAAACATAGGTCTGTTTTTTTGAAGGAGGCTTGCAACAAATTAATAAAGAACAAATATTTGGAGCAAACTCTGGTCATTAAATATTAAATGAAAAGTCCTTGAACAATGGTAGACAAATTACATAAAATATTTGCAATTGATGGGGATTCAAAATAAATAATGACATTGCTTTCATTTGGATATAATGGGCCTTGTTTATAAAGTTGTTTTCAATGGAATCTTGCAGATATCTATTTTTGACAGTAACACAACATGGTGTGTTAGATATAGGTCAGTCATTTTGCAGGACAATCCTAACAAATGAATAAAGGAATAGTTTGCACAATCTACGGATGCTAAATATTGTCATTTGTTCAGTTGTATCTATGGCAAAAGCCGTAGGCCCCGATTCACAAAGCATTTTCCAATGTGGTTTCCCATTGAACAATCTTTTGTGAATCAGGCCGAGAATGTTCTCACGATTTAATTTTTATCACTTGAAGCAATGTCACATCCACATTTATGGAAATTAATTTCCAAAATGTATGAGGGAATGGATGCTCATTTTTAGACATGGTGATGTATTTCACATTTCAATATTAATAGTCATATTTGTTGGTGACCACAACCATTGAAAGACCTACTTCCTATGCTTCGCGGACCTGTTGAGACTTGAGTGGTACCAGAGGTTTCAGTGGGTGAAGGCACTGTTGCTAGATAAAAAGATGGATTTTAATCAGAAAATAGCTACAAGTGTAAAGATGTTTCATTACTATTTTCCAAAATAATATCTTCAATACTTTTGGAAAATATTTGACATTATGTGGTTTTGAACTATGTATTTAGCTGTCATCTGTTGTGCCCAATCCTTTCAGTTTATTAAAGGTAAGACATTCTACGGCAACACATTTTTGTTATATTCTTTTCTACTTACAGTTCTATCCATACCATAAAATGTCCTAAATACCACTAGCTTCCAATGCATTATCTTCATCAAGGTAAGCATTGTCATTTCCACATTCATGGAAATTAAATTCCAAACTGTGCTAGAAAGTGAAGGTGCATTTCCTAACTAACTTGCACGACTATTTTAGATTTTATTCATATTTGTATTTTGCTGATGAGCACAAATAATGAATAACATACCTCCTATGCTAGGTGGACCTGTAGATATTTTAGTGATTTGAGAGGTTTCCAGAGACAATGCTTGATAAAAGATGGATTGTAATCAGAGAATGGCTAACAATGTATACAGTTTCATACTTTTAAATAAACAATCAACACTCTTCCATAATGATCAAAAGTGCTATAAAAGCAAATTGATCACAACTGTACAAAACCCAAGACCAATTTATAATCACTCTCTTCTATATAATAATGACTATTTTTATCTCTAAAAATATTTGCCGAAGACAGCTTTTATAATTTCAACAGTAGTAATAATAATAAATGGTCAAAGGCCAAACATCTAATTCAAAGGTCTACACTCGAAAATTGGCATATAATATTTTTAGTCAGTGGGTATTTGAGTTTACTAATGAGATTGCTGAATGTTGACCTACTTCTTTTCTGTAGGTACCACAAATTTGTATTTTAAACATAGGTCTGTTATTTTGAAGGAGGCTTGCAACAAATGAATAAAGAACAAATATTTGGAGCAAACTCTGGTCATTAAATATTAAATGAAAAGTCCTTGAACAATGGTAGACACATTACATAAAATATTTGCAATTGATGGGGATTCAAAATAAATAATGACATTGCTTTCATTTGGATATAATGGGCCTTGTTTATAAAGTTGTTTTCAATGGAATCTTGCAGATATCTATTTTTGACAGTAACACAACATGGTGTGTTAGATATAGGTCAGTCATTTTGCAGGACAATCCTAACAAATGAATAAAGGAATAGTTTGCACAATTTACGGATGCTAAATATTGTCATTTGTTCAGTTGTATCTATGGCAAAAGCCGTAGGCCCCGATTCACAAAGCATTTTCCAATGTGGTTTCCCATTGAACAATCTTTTGTGAATCAGGCCGAGAATGTTCTCACGATTTAATTTTTATCACTTGAAGCAATGTCACATCCACATTTATGGAAATGAATTTCCAAAATGTATCAGGGAATGGATGCTGATTTTTAGACATGGTGATGTATTTCACATTTCAATATTAATAGACATATTTGTTGGTGACCACAACCATTGAAAGACCTACTTCCTATGCTTGGCGGACCTGTTGAGACTTGAGTGGTACCAGAGGTTTCAGTGGGTGAAGGTACTGTTGCTAGATAAAAAGATGGATTTTAATCAGAAAATAGCTACAAGTGTAAAGATGTTTCATTACTATTTTCCAAAATAATATCTTCAATACTTTTGGAAAATATTTGACATTATGTGGTTTTGAACTATGTATTTAGCTGTCATCTGTTGTGCCCAATCCTTTCAGTTTATTAAAGGTAAGACATTCTACGGCAACACATTTTTGTTATATTCTTTTCTACTTACAGTTCTATCCATACCATAAAATGTCCTAAATACCAATAGCTTCCAATGCATTATCTTCATCAAGGTAAGCATTGTCATTTCCACATTCATGGAAATTAAATTCCAAACTGTGCTAGAAAGTGAAGGTGCATTTCCTAACTAACTTGCACGACTATTTTAGATTTTATTCATATTTGTATTTTGCTGATGAGCACAAATAATGAATAACATACTTCCTATGCTAGGTGGACCTGTAGATACTTTAGTGATTTGAGAGGTTTCCAGAGACAATGCTTGATAAAAGATGGATTGTAATCAGAGAATGGCTAACAATGTATACAGTTTCATACTTTTAAATAAACAATCAACACTCTTCCATAATGATCAAAAGTGCTACAAAAGCAAATTGATCACAACTGTACAAAACCCAAGACCAATTTATAATCACTCTCTTCTATATAATAATGACTATTTTTATCTCTAAAAATATTTGCCGAAGACAGCTTTTATAATTTCAACAGTAGTAATAATAATAAATGGTCAAAGGCCAAACATCTAATTCAAAGGTCTACACTCGAAAATCGGCATATAATATTTTTAGTCAGTGGGTATTTGAGTTTACTAATGAGATTGCTGAATGTTCACCTACTTCTTTTCTGTAGGTACCACAAATTTGTATTTTAAACATAGGTCTGTTATTTTGAAGGAGGCTTGCAACAAATTAATAAAGAACAAATATTTGTAGCAAACTCTGGTCATTAAATATTAAATGAAAAGTCCTTGAACAATGGTAGACAAATTACATAAAATATTTGCAATTGATGGGGATTCAAAATAAATAATGACATTGCTTTCATTTGGATATAATGGGCCTTGTTTATAAAGTTGTTTTCAATGGAATCTTGCAGATATCTATTTTTGACAGTAACACAACATGGTGTGTTAGATATAGGTCAGTCATTTTGCAGGACAATCCTAACAAATGAATAAAGGAATAGTTTGCACAATCTACGGATGCTAAATATTGTCATTTGTTCAGTTGTATCTATGGCAAAAGCCGCAGGCCCCGATTCACAAAGCATTTTCCAATGTGGTTTCCCATTGAACAATCTTTTGTGAATCAGGCCAAGAATGTTCTCACGATTTAATTTTTATCACTTGAAGCAATGTCACATCCACATTTATGGAAATGAATTTCCAAAATGTATGAGGGAATGGATGCTGATTTTTAGACATGGTGCTGTATTTTACATTTCAATATTAATAGTCACATTTGTTGGTGACCACAACCATTGAAAGACCTACTTCCTGTGCTTGGCGGACCTGTTGAGACTTGAGTGGTACCAGAGGTTTCAGTGGGTGGAGGCAATGTTGCTAGATAAAAAGATGGATTTTAATCAGATAATAGCTACAAGTGTAAAGATGTTTCATTACTATTTTCCGAAATAATATCTTCAATACTTTTGGAAAATATTTGACATTATGTGGTTTTGAACTATGTATTTAGCTGTCATCTGTTGTACCCAATCCTTTCAGTTTATTAAAGGTAAGACATTCTACGGCAACACATTTTTGTTATATTCTTTTCTACTTACAGTTCTATCTATACCATAAAATGTCCTAAATACCACTAGCTTCCAATGCATTATCTTCATCAAGGTAAGCATTGTCATTTCCACATTCATGGAAATTAATTTCCAAACTGTGCTAGAAAGTGAAGGTGCATTTCCTAACTTGCACGACTATTTTAGATTTTATTCATATTTGTATTTTGCTGATGAGCACAAATAATGAATAACATACTTCCTATGCTAGGTGGACCTGTAGATACTTTAGTGATTCGAGAGGTTTCCAGAGACATTGCTTGATAAAAGATGGATTGTAATCAGAGAATGGCTAACAATGTATACAGTATCATACTTTTAAATAAACAATCAACACTCTTCCATAATGATCAAAAGTGCTATAAAAGCAAATTGATCACAACTGTACAAAACCCAAGACCAATTTATAATCACTCTCTTCTATATAATAATGACTATTTTTATCTCTAGAAATATTTGCCAAAGACAGCTTTTATAATTTCAACAGTAGTAATAATAATAAATGGTCAAAGGCCAAACATCTAATTCAAAGGTCGACACTCGAAAATCGGCATATAATATTTTTAGTCAGTGGGTATTTGAGTTTACTAATGAGATTGCTGAATGTTGACCTTCTTCTTTTCTATAGGTACCACAAATTTGTATTTTAAACATAGGTCTGTTATTTTGAAGGAGGCTTGCAACAAATTAATAAAGAACAAATATTTGGAGCAAACTCTGGTCATTAAATATTAAATGAAAAGTCCTTGAACAATGGTAGCAAATTACATAAAATATTTGCAATTGATGGGGATTCAAAATAAATAATGACATTGCTTTCATTTGGATATAATGGGCCTTGTTTATAAAGTTGTTTTCAATGGAATATTGCAGATATCTATTTTTGACATTAACACAACATGGTGTGTTAGATATAGGTTAGTAATTTTGCAGGTCAATCCTAACAAATGAATAAAGGAATAGTTTGCACAATCTACGGATGCTAAATATTGTCATTTGTTCAGTTGTATCTGTGGCAAAAGCCGTAGGCCCCGATTCACAAAGCATTTTCCAATGTGGTTTCCCATTGAACAATCTTTTGTGAATCAGGCCGAGAATGTTCTCACGATTTAATTTTTATCACTTGAAGCAATGTCACATCCACATTTATGGAAATGAATTTCCAAAATGTATGAGGGAATGGATGCTGATTTTTAGACATGGTGATGTATTTCACATTTCAATATTAATAGTCACATTTGTTGGTGACCACAACCATTGAAAGACCTACTTCCTGTGCTTGGCGGACCTGTTGAGACTTGAGTGGTACCAGAGGTTTCAGTGGGTGAAGGCACTGTTGCTAGATAAAAAGATGGATTTTAATCAGAAAATAGCTACAAGTGTAAAGATGTTTCATTACTATTTTCCAAAATAATATCTTCAATACTTTTGGAAAATATTTGACATTATGTGGTTTTGAACTATGTATTTAGCTGTCATCTGTTGTACCCAATCATTTCAGTTTATTAAAGGTAAGACATTCTACGGCAACACATTTTTGTTATATTCTTTTCTACTTACAGTTCTATCCATACCATAAAATGTCCTAAATACCACTAGCTTCCAATGCATTATCTTCATCAAGGTAAGCATTGTCATTTCCACATTCATGGAAATTAATTTCCAAACTGTGCTAGAAAATGAAGGCGCATTTTCTAACTTGCACGACTATTTTAAATTTTGTTCATATTTGTATTTTGCGAATGAGCATAAATAATGAATAACATACTTCCTATGTTAGGTGGACCTGTAGATACTTTAGTGATTCCAGAGGTTTCCAGAGACACAGTTGCTTGATAAAAGATGGATTGTAATCAGAGAAGGGCTAAATATGTATACAGTTTCATACTTTTAAATAAACAATCAACACTTTTCCATAATGTTCAAACGTGTTATAAAAGCAAATTGATCACAACTGTACAAAACTCAAGACCAATTTATAATCAGTCTCTTCTATATAATAATGAGTAACTATTTTTATCTCTAAAAATATTTGCCAAAGACAGCTTTTATAATTTCACCAATAGTAATAATAATAGATGGTCAAAGGCCAAACATCTAATTCAAAGGTCTGTACTCGAAAATCGGCACACAATATTTGCAGTCAGTGGGTATTTGAGTTTACTAATGAGATTGCTGAATGTTTACCTACTTCTTTTCTGTAGGTACCACAAATTTGAATTTTAAACATATGTCTGTTATTTTGAAGGACAATTGCAACATATTAATAAAGAACAAAATTTGGGGCATACTCTGGTCATTAAATATTAAATGAAAAGTCCATGAACAATGATAGAAAAATTACATAAAATATTTGAAATTGATGGGGATTCCAAATAAATCATGACATTGCTTTAATTTGGATTTAATGGGCCTTGTTTATAAAGTTGTTTTCAATGGAATCTTCCAGATATCTATTTTTGACAGTAACAAAACATGGTGTGTTAGACATAGGTCAGTCATTTTGTAGGGCAATCCTAACAAATGAATAAAGGAATAGTTTGCACAATCTACGGATGCAAAATATTGTCAATTGTTCAGTTGTATCTGTGGCAAAAGCCATAGGCCCTGATTCACAAAGCATTTTCCAATGTGGTTTCCCATTGAGCAATCTTTTGTGAATCAGGCTGCGAATGTCTCACTATTTTGTTTTTATCACTTCAAGCAATGTCACATCCACATTTATGGAAATTAATTTCCAAAATGTATGAGGAAATGGATGCTGATTTTTCAACATGCTGATGTATTTCACATTTCAATATTGATAGTCACATTTGTTGGTGCCCACGACCATTGAAAGACCTACTTCCTGTGCTTGGTGCACCTGTTGTAACTTGAGTAGTACCAGAGGTTTCAGTGGGTGGAGGCGCTGTTGCTAGATAAAAAGATGGATTTTAATCAGCAAATGGCTACAAGTGTATCAATGTTTCATAACTATTTTCCAAAATAATATCTTCAATACTTTAGGAAAATATTTGACATGTGGTTCTGAACTATCTATTTAGCTGCCATCTGTTGTACCCAATACTTTCAGTTTATTAAAGGTAAGACATTCTATGGCAATACATGTTTGTTATATTCTTTTCTACTTACAGTTCTCTCCATACTATAAAATGTCCTAAATACCAATAGCTTCCAATGCATTATCTTCATCAAGTTAGGCCTTGTCATTTATACATTCATGGAAATTAATTTCCAAACTGTGCTAGAAAATGAAGGCGCATTTTCTAACTTGCACGACTATTTTAGATTTTGTTCATATTTGTATTTTGCTAATGAGCATAAATAATGAATAACATACTTCCTATGTTAGGTGGACCTGTAGATACTTTATTGATTCCAGAGGTTTCCAGAGACACAGTTGCTTGATATAAGATGGATTGTAATCAGAGAATGGCTAAATATGTGTACAGTTTCATATTTTTAAATAAACAATCAACACTCTTCCATAATGTTCAAAAGTGTTATAAAAGCAAATTGATCACAACTGTACAAAACCCAGGACCAATTTATAATTACTCTGTTCTATATAGTAATGACTAACTAGTTGTATCTCTAAAAATATTTGCCAAAGACAGCTTTTATAATTTCACCATAGTAATAATAATAAATGGTCAACGGCCAAACATCTAATTCAAAGGTCTACACTCAAAAATCGGCACACAATATTTACAGTCAGTGGGTATTTGAGTTTACTAATGAGATTGCTGAATGTTGACCTACTTCTTTTCTATAGGTACCACACATTTGTATTTTAGACATAGATCTGTTATTTTGAAGGAGGCTTGCAATAAATGAATAAAGAACAAATATTTGGGGAAAACTCTGGTCATTAAATATTAAATGAAAAGTCCATGAACAATGGTAGAAAAATTACATAAAATATTTGCAATTGATGGGGATTCAAAATAAATAATGACATTGCTTTCATTTGGATATAATGGGCCTTGTTTATAAAGTTGTTTTCAATGGAATCTTGCAGATATCTATTTTTGACCGTAACACAACATGGTGTGTTAGATATAGGTCAGTCCTTTTGCAGGACAATCCTAACAAATGAATAAAGGAATAGTTTGCACAATCTACGGATGTTAAATATTGTCATTTGTTCAGTTGTATCTGTGGCAAAAGCCGTGGGCCCCGATTCACAAAGCATTTTCCAATGTGGTTTCCCATTGAACAATCTTTTGTGAATCAGGCCGAGAATGTTCTCCCTATTTCATTTTTATCAGTTGAAGCAATGTCACATCCACATTTGTGGAAATGAATTTCCAAAATGTATGAGGGAATGGATGCTGATTTTTAGACATGGTGATGTATTTCACATTTCAATATTAATAGTCATATTTGTTGGTGACCACTACCATTGAAAGACCTACTTCCTGTGCTTGGCGGACCTGTTGAGACTTGAGTGGTACCAGAGGTTTCAGTGGGTGGAGGCACTGTTGCTAGATAAAAAGA
This sequence comes from Ambystoma mexicanum, assembly GCF_040938575.1. Classification (NCBI taxonomy): domain Eukaryota; kingdom Metazoa; phylum Chordata; class Amphibia; order Caudata; family Ambystomatidae; genus Ambystoma; species Ambystoma mexicanum. The sequence continues at coordinate 667,411,460 of NC_090936.1, forward strand.
TGGATTTTAATCAGAAAATGGCTACAAGTGTAAAGATGTTTCATAACTATTTTCCAAAATAATATCTTGAATACTTTTAGAAAATATTTGTTATTATGTGGTTTTGAGCTATGGATCTAGCTGTCATCTGTCGCACCCAATCCTTTCAGTTTATTAAATGTAAGATATTCTATAGCAATACATTTTTGTTAAATTCTTTTTTAGTTACAGTTCTCCCCATACCATAAAATGTTTTAAATACCAATATCTTCCAATGCATTATCTTCATCAATTTAAGCCTTGTCATTTCCACATCTATGGAAATCAATTTCCAAACTGTGATAGAAAATGAAGGCACATTTTCTAACTTGCATGATTATTTTTGATTTTGTTGATATTTTTATTTTGCTAATGAGCATACATAATGAATAACACATCCTGTGCTAGGTGGACCTGTAGATACTTCAGTGACTCTAGAGGTTTCCCGGAGACTAAGGGGCTGATTCATGGAATTGTTTGCAGCAAAAAACAGTGATTTGTGCGCCATTCTGCCTGCAAATCCCTGTTTAACAAATGGGGATATGCAGGCAGAATGGCACACAAATCCCTGTTTTCCGGCACAATTAATTCCATGAATCAGCCCCACAGTTGCTTGATAAAAGATGGATTGTAATCAGAGACTCGATAAATATGTATACATGTTTCAAACTTTGAAATAAACCATCAACACTCTTCCATAATGTTAAAAAGTGTTATAAAAGTAAATTGATCACAACTATACAAAACAAAAGTCCAATTTTTAATAATTTTCTTCTAAATAACAATGACTAACTTTTTTACCTGAAAAAATATTTGCCAAAGACAGCTTTTATAATTTCACCATTAGTAATAATAATAAATGGGTGAAGGCCAAATATCTAATTAAAAGGTCTAGACTGGAAAATTGACATACATTATTGGCAGTCAGTGGGTATTTGAGTTTGCTAATGACGTTGCTGAATGTTGACCTACTTATTTTCTGCAGGTACCACACATTTGTATTTTAAACAAAGGTTTGTTATTCATAAGGAGGCTTCCAACAAATTAATAAAGGACTGATATTTGGGGTTAACCGAAAAATGTTAGAAAAATTACATGAAATATTTACATTTAATGGAGATTTAAAATAAATAATGACATAGCTTGAATTTGGATATAATGGAATCTTGCAGATATCTATTTTTGACAGGAACAAAACATGGTGTGTTAGACATAGGTCAGTCATTTTGTAGGACAATCCTAACAAATGAATAAAGGAATAGTTTGCAATATCTACAGATGCAAAATAATGTTATTTGTTCAATTGTCCCTGTGCCAAATGTCCTAGGCCTTGATTAACAAAGCATTTTCCAACGTGGTTTCCCGTTGAAACATCTTTTGTGAATCAGGCCCAACATATTCTGACTATTTCGTTTTTATCACGTCAAGCAATGTCACATCAACATTTATGGAAATTTATTTCCAAAATGTATGAGATAATGGATGCTGATTTTTAAACATGCTGATCTATTGCACATTTCAATATTAATAGTCACATTTGTTGGTGACCACAACGATTGAATGACCTACTTCCTGTGCTTGGTGGACCTGCTGTAACTTGAGCAGTACCAGGGGTTTCAGTGGGTGGAGGCGCTGTTGCTAGATAAAAAGATGGATTTTAATCAGCAAACGGCTACAAGTGTATCAATGTTTCATAACTATTTTCAAAATTAATATATTCAATACTTTAGGAAAATATTTGACATGTGGTTTTGAACTATGTATTTAGCTGTCATCTGTTGTACCCAATCCTTTCAGTTTATCAAAGGTAAGACATTCTATGGCAATACATTTTTGTTATATTCTTTTCTAGTTACCGTTCTCTCCATACCATTAAATGTCCTAAATACCAATATATTCCAATACATTATCTTCATCAAGTTAAGCCTTGTCATTACCACATTTTTCGAAATTAATTTCCAAACTGTGCTAGAAAATGAAGGCGCATTTTCTAACTTGCACGACTATTTTAGATTTTGTTCATATTTGTATTTTGCTAATGAGCATAAATAATGAATAACATACTTCCTATGCTAGGTGGACCTGTAGATACTTTATTGATTCCAGAGGTTTCCAGAGACACAGTTGCTTGATATAAGATGGATTGTAATCAGAGAATGGCTAAATAAGTATACAGTTTCATACTTTTAAATAAACAATCAACACTCTTCCATAATGTTCAAAAGTGCTATGAAAGCAAATTGATCACAACTGTACAAAACCCAAGACCAATTTATAATCACTCTCTTCTATATAATAATGACTATTTTTTATCTCTAAAAATATTTGCCTTCACTGGAAAATTGGCAATAAAATATTTGAAGTCAGTGGGTATTTGAGTTTACTAATGACATTGCTAAATAGTGACCTACTTCTTTTCTGTAGGTACCTCACATATGTAATGTAAATATAGATCTATTATTTTGAATGAGGCTTCCAACAAATTAATTAAGGAAAGATATTTGGGGCAAACTCTGGTCACTAAATATTCAATTAAAAGTCCATGAAAAATGGTAGAAAAATTACACAAAATAATTACAATTTATGGGGATTTAAAATAAATAATGACATTGCTTGAATTAGGATATAATGGTCCTTGTTTATAATGTTTTCTTCAATGGAATTTTCCAGATATCTATTTCTGACAGTAACAAAACATGATGTGTTAGACATAGGTCAGTCATTTTGTAGGACAATCCTATCAAACGAATAAAGGAATAGTTTGTACAATCTACAGATGCAAAATATAGTTATTTGTTCAATTGTATCTGTGCCGAAATCCATAGGCCCTGATTCACAAAGCTTTTTCCAATGTGGTTTCCCATTGAAAAATCTTTAGTGATTCAAACCCAGAATGTTCTCACTATTTCGGTTTTTTCACTTCAAGCAATGTCGCAGCCACATTTATGGAAATTAATTTCCAAAATGTAAGAGGGAATGGATGCTGATTTTTCAACATGCTGATCTATTTCACATTTCCATATTAACAGTCAGATTTATTGGTGACCACAACCATTGGAAGACCTAATACCTGTGCTTGGTGAACCTGTTGAGACTTGAGTGGTAGCAGAGGTTTCAGTGGGTGAAGGCACTGTTGCAAGATAAAAAGATGGATTTTAATCAGAAAATGGCTATAAGTGTATAGATGTTTCATAACTATTTTCCAAAATAATATCTTCATTATTTTTGGAAAATATTTGACATTATGTGTTTTAGAACTATGGCTTTAGCTGCCATTTGTTGTACCCAATCCTTTCAGTTTATTAAAGGTAAGACATTCTACGGCAATACATTTTTGTTATATTATTTTCTAGTTACTGTTCTCTCCATCTCTAAATATCTTTATTTATAGATCTGCATCTGTAACAAAGAGGGAGAGAAGCCAATGTGTACTAACTACTTATTTTGTTTTTCATGACAAGCAATGTCATGTACACATTTATGGAAATGAGTTTCCAATGTGTGTGAATACATGGATCATTTTAAAACATGCAGAACTATTTGAATATTTGTTGTCAATATCCACATTTGATGATAACTCAAATCATTCCTTGGATGACATACTTCCTGTGCTAGATGGCCCTGTAGAGACTTGAGTGGTTCCAGTAGTTTCCGTGGCTGAAGAGACTGTTGCTAGATGGAATGATACATTGTAATCAGAGAATGTCTAAAAGGTTGTACAGGCTTCAAATATTTTCTTAATACCTTTCTTGGAATGTATTTGCCATACATGAAGAATTTAACTAAATAATGGTATGACTGAAATGTGCATCTAGAACTAATTTGACTGAACCAAATCTTAGCAGGTTATCTACAGGTCAGTTCTTGTCTAGAAACATTTTAACTAATAAAGAAACAAAACCCATTCTGGCAAACAAACAGCTATGAAATTTCATGCCAAAAATTGACGAAATATTAATATCTCCCAATTATCTATTTTCTATCATTATCTATTTTCATCACTTGATTTGTGAATCATTTCCGCTGGCTTTTGGCAGAGATTATAGATACTTGAGATATTTGCATATTTCTTACAAAGTATTTACCATTTTTGAGGATTGAAACTGAGAAATGGTATGACTGAAATGGGGATCTAGCCCTAATTTGACTTAATCAAAACTTAGCAGGTTAGCTGCAGGTCTGTGCTTGTGAAGGACATGTTAACAAATAAAGAAAGAAAATGCATTCTGGCCAGCAAATAGCTGTGAAATGTCTCCTGATGCTCAGTTCTGTGTATGGCTGACCAAATATCAGTATCTCCCAATTATCTATTTTCATCACTTTAATGCCATTTCCATGTTTATGCTAATCTATTTCCAAAATGAGCTAGTACATTATGGTGCATTCTAAAACATACATGAATATTTCAGTTCTTGTGGTAAATATTTCACATTTGATAATAATAAACACAATCATTGGAAAACATACTTCCTGTGCTAGGCGGACCTGTAGAGGAGACGTGGGTGATTGCAGTGGTTTCTGTGGATGAAGGCACAGTTGCTAGTGAAATAGATTGATTGGAATCATAGAATGTCTATATGTGTATATATATATATACCTTTATTTTAAATAGAAATTCACTATCTTTTATAATGTTCTTATGAGTTTGATAAGTAAATTAACCACACCTGCTTTAAACATAACATCAATTTCTTATCTCTATTTTCTAGCCCACTCTCCATGACTAATTATTATAAGAAATGAAGTCTGGCTGTGCCAAGCCCTAGCTCTACATGAAGGTTGAGATAAACTTTGAATTACCACTAGAGCCTTACTTAGGAAGTACCATTAAAATAAGCAAACAAAATGTGAAGTTTAATTCATGACATTCCAGCATTTCCACCATGCATATGAAATTATCTAACATTCTCACCAAGATCCTCTTTGTCGTTCCCTCTCCTGACCTACGGACCCCACATATGGTCTCCGTTCTCACCCCTTTCTCCTCCTCTCCCATTAATGGTGGCACTCGGTGGGAGGACCTCTTGGCCTCCCTCCACTTCTCGAAGACCATCATTAATGTCTATCTCAATGGCACTGTCTTGGTCCAGGGACCGCAGCCTAATCTCCTTTTTGATAGGCGTATCTAGCATTTTATAAAGATCCTTCCTTCTACCATCACTCCTACTAGAACTTCTCTGGTGCCTCTGCCACCTCCTTCTGCCACCGCCTCTCTGGCACACTCCTCCTCCTCTCTGGCTACTATGCCACTTCCTTCTACCACCTCTGCCCACTCTCGGGCCATTTTTACCACTTCCGCAGGGCGTACCTCAAGCCTGTACCCCAGTATGGAAATCTTTCAAATGTGGCAACGTGCTCCATGTCACTACTCTCAACTCTCACTCTGCTGTCAAACACTCCTCTGACATCTGCCATCTCCTTGAAGAACTTGGCCTGGATGTCCTCCCTCTCAGCGAGACATGGCTCACGTCCAGCTCCGTCACAAACCTCTCCCAACCTAGATCCAACTGCCCCAGAGGTGGAGTAGCTCTGATCTTTCCTGAGTGGGTCCCTGCTTCTGTCATCCCTACACAGGCCTACATCTCCTTTGTATGTCTGGTCTGGTCTACATGCTCTCCATCTCCCCTGGTCTCTTTCGGACTGCGGCCACCATCTACAGGCCACATGGCCAGTTAACCCTCTTCCTCTCTGAGTGGGTTGACCTCTACTCTTCTATCCTTGCATCTACCCCTCAACTTCTCTTCCTCTGAGACCTCAACATCCACCTGGATACTTTTAATCCATTCCATTCTAATCTCTGGTCTGAGACACTCTGCCGTGCATACCTTGGATGTTATCTCCTCAGACATCTCTCTCTCGAACCCTATAACCCCTGCACTCTCTTGGACTGACAACTTTCTGCTCTCCTCACACCTGAAGCTCTTTGTACCCCAGGCTAAGCCCACCCCAGCACTGCCAACTAACTGTTCAGTCATTCGTCCCATGAAGCGTGTGCCAGTTGATTACTTTGCTCCTAATATGCCTGCGGCTAACTCACACTCTGACACAGCGCTCTCTAACCTTCACCTTTCTATCTCCAATGCTCTGGACGTCCTTGCCCCTGTCATGAGAATCCATCTGAAGTGCCTCCAAGTGCAACTGTTGGTTTGACTCTGTATGACTCTGACCTTGCCGCCTTGAAATGCAAGTGTAGGGTGGCTGAGAGGAAGTGGAGGCCATGGAACGCATCCTCTGACAAACTGGCGGGCCGTCTGCTCCAAAGGCAATACAGACTCTCTGTTCTGTCAAAGAAGAGAGTCCACATCCAGGCTTGCATCACTGCAGCCTCTAATAACACAGCCACACTCCTTAAAATCTGCAAGGAGCTGGACAATCATTCTTCCACCTCACCTGTTCTCTCCCAGGCCCTCTGTATGGCTCTGGCTTCTCACTTCACCACTAAAACTCAGTACATCCTGTACTCTCTCTCCTCCTACTTTCCATTTACCTCACTCAGCCCCCTTCTGGTTGCCTCTCTCTCTCCTCCTCCTTTCTCCTCTTTCTCTCCAACTACACCTGACGATGTTTCCACACAAGTCCGAACTATGAAAGTGTCCTCCAAGCAGGTGCTCCCCTGCTGCTCCAGAACCTTCAAGGACTACATTGTCACCCTTGCTCCAGCCTTGGCCGATTTCTGCAACCACTTTTTTGCCACTGGAACCTTCCCCTCTCTCCTCAAGCACTCCGGTGTGCACCACCTCCTTAAAAAGCCTTCGGCCGATCCTACCTGTCTGGCAATCTATCGCTCGATCTCTATCATTCCTTTCCTGGGTAAACTCCTGGAAAAGCTTGCCATCTTCCAGCTTTCTCCCCACATTGAATCTGTTGTTTGTCTCCATGACCATTAGTCTGGCTTCAGAGCAGCCAGAAGCATGGAAACTGCTCTCCTGAACACCTGTGAAGATCTGCTCACTAATCTCAATTCTAGCCTGCCTTCTATCCTCATCCTTCTTGACCTTTCCTCTGCTTTTACACGGTCAATCACGCCATCCTGATCAATCAACTCCGTGAGTACCTGGGCATCACAGATCAGGCCTTGGAGTGGTTGACCTCCTTCCTCCTGGCCCAACCCTCCCAGGTCCATCTTGGGTCCTTTCTTTCCATCAACTCTCTCTCTCCACATGTGGTGTTCCCCAGGGCTCTAACCTCTCACCCTTGCTCTTTAATGTCTACTTGCCCCTTTGGCCAACCTGATCTCCACCTTCTCTTCTAAGTTTCAGTGTTATGCAGGCTCCCCCTCAGCCTCCTCTCCTCTCTCGCTCATTCCTGACTGTCTATCCGCAATTCAGGATTGGTGCACCTCCAACGATCTCTGCCTTATTGCCACTAAGACTGAGATCCTTCTCATTGGGATCCCTACTCCAGCTTTCCCTCTCTCACTTTGGCTGACCTCCTTGGGCCCTCTTCCCTCGCCTTCCTGTGAGGCAATAAACCTGGGTGTCATCTCCGACTCCACTCTATCCTTCACTCCTCACATCACAGAACTGTCCAAGAAGGCCCACTACCAGCTGCATCTCCTCAGAGGTATTGTTCCTTTTCTCACTTTCTCACAAAAGCTCACTCTCTCCAGAGCCCTAGTTTTCCCAAGGCTGGACTACTGCAAAAGCTTCTTTCTCAATCTGCCTTCTTCTACTCTCTGCCCTCTGCAATTAATCCAGAACAGGACTGCAAGACTTGTCCTTGGCCTCAGGCCCAGGGACCGTATCTCTCCAGCCCCCGAAATATCTCCTCTGGCTTGCGGTGGCCGCAAGGATCAAGTTCAAGACCCTCTGCATCGTCGACAAGGCTTTCTGGGGCCAGGGCTCACATGAAATCCAACTCTCTCTTCCAAAATACCTTCCTGTTTGAGCCCTTTGCTTAGCTACCTCAAACTCTCTGAGGGTCGGACACTTCTCAATGCAGAGAGTGGGGTGTATATCTCTATCCTCTGCAGGTGCCTCCCCTGGAATCTCCTCCCTGCTCCTCTCAAACTTGAGCTGGACCACCTAAAGTTCCAGAATCAGCTCTAGACCTTCCCTTTCTTCTCTGTTTTCTGTCTCTCTCTCCCCTGCTGACCTACCTGTCTGCTGTGCCCACAGGTTTCATGGCTACCCACAGCTGCTCACTGGGTACCAGGCTCCTCCATGATCAGTCTCCCCTGCATTGACTGTGTGCTTAGCACACACTTAAGGGCTGTAACTGTAACCCTATAGTCTCCTGCCTCCTTGCACTTTACCCAGCGCAAAAATGCCTGATTGCACTTCCGCCTTCCTCTCTCTGGCTGCACTTACTGTGAGCAATGCTGTCTGATTGCACTTACTCCTTCCCTCTCCCTGGCATTTGCCCTCTCTCCCTTGCCCCTGCACTTTGCTTTGTCACACTTGCACAATATGAATGACACAAGGCCTAGTAAGATTGTTCGTCCTGCCTCCCTCTGTCTCCCCTCCCTTGTCGCTCCTAGAAACACTTGTGTACAGGTGCATTATAAATGACATATATCATATAATTTCACTTAAATAAAATTTTGTTCGAAATTGAATTCGGAAAATATATGATTTTCATTAACCAACATTCAGGATATATTTAATGAATTCCAGTTACTGCACATCAAAGTAACATTAAATCACATTCTGTTCCCTAGTCTGAATGGTTACCACAGAATACATGCTTGTGCCGCCAATATCAGGAAATCACATTTCTGAACAACAGTGTTAACCAGGACCAAATGCATCATTTTCATAGGTTCCAAATTTGAAAATATATCATAAATCCATTAAACAATGCAATTATTTAATCTGTACATATATATTTATTTAAATACCATTTATTTTAAATACTATTTATAACGGCAAAAGAAAAAGCATAATAAATGGCTATTGGAACAATATTTAAAGAACGGTCTATGCACCTGATTTACAAACGTTATTTACAATGGGATTTGCCAATTGAAAAATGCTGTATTAACAGTCCAATATCATTTGTGCCAGTACCAACACATGGTGTACTACACAAAGGTCAGTCCTTTTGTAGGACATGCCTAACAAATGAATAAAGGAAAGATATGTTAGGCAATCTTCATATGCATAATATCACTATTTATTCAATTGTATCTGCACCAAATGACAGATTTCCTGATCCACAATATGTTGTTCAATGAGATTTTCTCATTGAAAAACATATTGTGAATCATAACAAGAATGTTATAACTATATCTTGTATCACTTCAAGCAATGTCTCCTCCACATTCATGGAAAAAAGATTTCCAAAAGGTGTGAGTAAATGGGTTCTGATTTGCAAGATGGTAACGTATTTAATTTTTTTGATGTTAATAGTCACATTTATTTTTGATCATAACCATTGAAATACATACTTCCTGTGCTAGTTGAAACTGTTGGGACTTGAGTGGTTCCAATAGTTTCAGGGGGTGGAGGCACTGTTGCTAGATAAAAAAGACAGATTTTAATCAGAAAATGTCAAAGATTTATAGAACTGTAGGATGTCGTTGATGAAATGTGGATCTGGATTTCATTTATTGTACCCAATCCTGATTTGTTGATATAGGTCAGTCATTTTATACGATAATTTAATAGTTTAAAAAAGGAAAGGCATTCTGCGGTTAGAATATGTTTGTTAAAGGTTTATTTCTGGGATATTATGGTCAGATGCCTGCATGTGTTTTCTCTCTGTTTAGATAACTTTGCATATTTAACATGCTCAATGGGATGCTTTTGAATGGACCTGGATAAATTATGTTACATAAATGCTCATTTTAATGGATATTGCAATTTGAAAATGTATATTTTTGTCAATTAACAACAAGGAAATATAAAATGCATTCCAGTTATAACTGCACATCAAACTAACATTACATCTGATTGTGTGGCCTTTATCAAAGGATACCATAGAATACATCTTTAAGCAACCAAAATTAGGAAAGCACATTTCTGAACAAAAGTACATCATTGGGTACAAAAGATATAGGGGCTGATTCATGGAATTTGTGTGCCGAAAAATGGGGATCTGTGCACCATTGTAACCGCAAATCCCCATTTGTTAAACAGGGATTTGCGGGCAGAACGGCAAACAAATCACTGTTTTTTGGCGCACAAATTCCATGGATCAGCCCCATAATGTTCACATATTCCAAGATTTAAAGAACGCAACTATTTTAATCTATCTAAATGTTTGTAAAAAAAAACATAACATCAAAAGAGAATAAAAAATGGCTAAGGGCAAATAATATAAAGGACGGTCCATATCAGACACATTAAAAATAATACTTGCTATCAATAGGGATTTAAAATGAATAATGGCATTGCTTCAATTTGGGCATAATCAGACTGAGTTACAAATAGTTTTTTAATGGGAATGTCCGATTGAAAAATGCTTTATTAATCAGGCCCAATATCTTTTCTTGCCAGTGCCAAAACATGGTATATCAGAAATAAGTCAGTCATTCTGTAGGACAAATCTAAAAAAAATAATGAAGATATTTTGGCCAATGTATGGAAGCAAACCATTGCTATATGTTCAATAGTATCTCTGCCAAAATCCAGAGGGCCGACTCACCTTTTTTTTTCAATGGGATTTTCCAGTTGAAAAATGCTCTATTAGTCAGGCCCAGAATGTTATAACTATTGTCACTTTCACATTTATGATTAATGGCTTTCCAAAGTGTGTGAGCAGATGTGTGCTGATCGTACAAAATGCACACATACTTTACATTTTTATATTAATAGTGACATTTGTTGGGGACGATAAAAATTGAAAGTCATACTTCCTGTGCTAGGTGGACCTGTTGAGACTTGAATGATTCTAGTAGTTTCAGTGGGTGTAGGTACTGTTGCTAGATAAGAAGATGGATTTTAATCAGAAAATGGCTTGTCAACATCGATGTTTGATAACTATTTGTTTACAAAAATACTTTTTGATAATTTTGGAAAATCTTTGCCATCATTGCGGTTTAAACTGAAGAGTGATGAAATTTGAATCTAGCAATCATTTGCTGTACCAAAACGTGGTATGTTAGATATAGGTCGGCTATTTCTGTGACAGTTTAAGAAAGGAAAGACATTATGTGGTTAAAGAAATCTCGTTATTTCTTTTAGGTACAGTTCCTCTCCATGCCAAAAAATTACCAAATAACAATATCTTCTAATTCCTTATCCTGCCCAATACAAACCATGTCTTTTCCACCTTTAAGGAAATCAATTTCCAAAATGAGCTAATAAATGAAGGCACATTTTCTGTCAAGGATGACTACTTTCAATTATGTGGAGACTATTTCAAATTTACTAGTGAACATACATCCTGTGCTAGGTGAACCTATAGATACTTCAGTGACTTTAGTGGTTTCCAGAGGCACAGTTACTGGATAAAAGATGGATTGCAATAATCACTCATTATTATAGGAACTTAAGTCAGACTGTGCCCAGTCCTTTCTCTGCATGAAAGTACATATAAACAGTCTATTAGCATTACAGACTAAGGGCCTAATTCACAGATGTGTTTTATAATGGCGAAAGCACATTGAAAAACACTCTGAATTAGGGCATTCTTTGGTAATTAGCACAACATGAAAGTCATTATTAAGTGTCTTTGAAATGCAGTGTTTTGCTGTCGATAATAACAGTTTTTGAGTTACATGTTTTTTCATAAGCATCTACTGAACAAAAAGCAAATGTTTGGTGTTCTCCTTTGCTATAGTATGTGTGCAAACTAAGTATCCTTTTTATTATTTTAAAATTATTTTTTAAAGATCAACAGAGCAAATATATATCTATATATATATATATATATATATATATATAGATATATATTTGAAAATATATTTCCAGTTTTATGTGTTTTGGAAGAAAAGTGAAAAGCAATGATTGCTAAGACTCTGGTCATGAATATATTTTTCACAATAAACATTGGCCCTCATTACAACCTTGGCGGAGGACCATGGTGCTATTAGCACCATGGTCCATGCTGCTAAGGTTACGATTCCGCCATGGTGGATGGCGGAATTACCGCCCCATTCCAAGGTGAGTGGGGCGGTAATTCCCCATTCACAATTTGCCCTTCCTCATTCCCATTTTTGCCCCCATAGGGCATAATTAGCTCCAAAGTCCCTTTTCGGGTTGGATTTCTAACGCCTGCTAAAAGCAGGCGTTAAACACCAACCCGCAAAGGGACACTTGTAATCAGGCGTTAAGGGTTAATGGCGCCGACGGCGCCGTTAAACCCTTAACGCCTGAGTTGTAATGAGGGCCATTGCGTTAACACATTTCTTTGGCTATCATGACTTAGGAATTGTGGAAGATGCATTCTCAGAATAAAGATATTAAAAGAACAGTGAGATCTGGTAGTATGAAATATTGTTTGGACCTAACTGTTTTATACTAATACATGCCAGACTAACTCAAACAAATACTCATAGTGGTTTAAGCACATAAGAAGGTAAAACTAGGTTCAATGTTGGATTGGTTGATATATCAAGTTCTTTGTTTTAAAATTAAAAGAATGTATTTGGTGGGAGAGTCAATTCCTTAAATATGTTTAGCATTATGAAACCATGATGCGACTAAATGAAGATTGTGGCAGTATAAGAGTTTGTATAAGTACATGAAATAACATTTCTTAAGATATCATAAGACAGTAAACAATTAATCTATAAATGGTGGTGTTATATAATGATATGTTAATAAAAGGAAGATATTTTGGGCAATCTATGGAAGCAAAAGTTTGTTATATGTTCAATTGTGTCTGTGCCAAAATCTAGAGGGCGGATTGAAGGTTTTTTTAATGGTATTTTCTCATAAACAAAATGCTTTGTGAATCACGTCCAGAATGTTATAACTATGTACTTTCTATCTCTTCAAACAATGTCACCTCCACATTTATGAGGAGGTATTTCCAAAATGTGTAAGCATATGGGTGTTGATTTTGCAACATGCACATGTATTTCATGTTTTGATATTAATTGTGACATTTGTTGGTGACCATAACCATTGAAAGACATACTTCCTGTGCTAGGTGGACCTCTTGATACTTCAGTGATTTCAGTAGTCTCAGTGAGAAGAGGTACTGTTGCTATATAAAAAGATGCATTTTAATCAAGCTATATAAAAAGATGGAATTTCATCAGAAAATGGCTAAACAGCAATGTTAATGTTTGATAATTATATTTTTTTTAATATATGCCATTATTGGGTTTTAAATTGAAGAGTGATGAATTGTGGATTTAGCTGTCATTTGTTGTACCCAATCCTAGTATGTTAGATATATGTCAGGCAATTTAACAGTTTCATAAATGACATTCCATACTGAAAACACTGTGTTCTTTTTTTAAGTACAGTTCCCTTCATGAAAAACATTTACCAAATACCAATTTATTCTAATGCTTTATCTTCCACAATTTAAAACACATTATTTCCACATTTATCAAAAACCATTTCGAAAATAATTTAGGAAATGAAGATCAATTTCCTAACATGCATGACTGAATTAGATTTTGTGGAGAATATTTTAAATTTGTTAATGAGCATACATCCTGAATAACATACTTTCTGTGCTAGGTGGACCTGTAGATACTTCAGTGACTTCAGTGGTTTCCAGAGGCACAGTGGCTAGATAAAAGATGGATTGCAATCAGAAAATGGCTAAATTTGTAAACAAAGAAAATATATATTATTCCATAATTTTCAAGTAATTTAAACACACCTGTATAAAACACAATAACAATGTATCCCCATTCTCTTTTATATACAATGACTAAGAATGTCTATCTCCAAAAATATTTGTAAAAAACAGATTTTCAGGAGAAATTATAATAAATACCCAAAGGCCAAATGTGTGATGAAAAGGTTTGCATTGAAAAATCAACATACAATATTTACAGTCAATGGGGATTTGAATTCACTAATGACATTGCTGAATGTTGACTACTCCTTTTTGAAAGTAACACCTGTTAAACATACATATGTTAATTTGAAAAACACTTTAAACAAAGTAATAAAAATGATATTTGGGGCAGACTCTGGTCACTAATCATCTCTATTTGTAGGAATGTGGTTGTGCCAAAGATGGAGAAAAGCCAATTTATTCTATTTTTTTTGTTTCATGTCAAGCAATGTCATGTCCACATTTATGGAAATCAGTTTCCAATATGTGCAAATACATGGGGGTGGATCTTACAGTATTGAGGACTATTTCAAAGTTTGTGGTCAATATTCCTATTTGATGAAGAACCAAAGCATTAATTTAAAGACATACTTCCTGTGCTAGGTGGCCCTGTAGATACTTGAGTAGCTCCAATAGTTTCAGTGGGTGGTGGGACTGTTGCTAGATGGAAAGACAAATTGTAATCAGCGAATGTATGAAAGGTTGTACATACTTCAAAATTATTTTTCAAAAATAGGCTATCTTGCCGTATTTTCCTCTCAAGAAGATTCACCCTGAAGAATGGTATGACTGAAATGTGGATTTAGCTCTAATTTATTGAACCAATTCTTAGTAGCTTAGCTGCAGGTCTTTCTTGTCTAGGGACAAGCTGAATAAATAAATGAAATGCATTACGGCCAAAACACAGCTGAGAAATATATCTATGGGTTCAGTTTGGTCTCTTCCAAAAAATGGATCAAATACCAATGTCTTCAAATTATCTATCTGTATCACTTTAAACAATGTAATGTCCACATTTATCTATTTGGACACATTATGTCCAAATGTATGCAATATCCAAAATGTGCTTGTATATTATGGTGCATTTTGAAACATGCATGCATATTTCAGTTCTTGTGGTGCATGTTTCACATTTGATAATGAACACAATCATTGGGAAACAAATTTCCTGTGCTAGGTGGACCTGTAGAGACTTGGTTGATTATGCTGGTTTCTGTGGGTGAAGGTACAGTTACTAGAGAAATAGATTCAGTGTAATCAGAGAATGTCTAAATATATATGCATGCTTCAGACATTTCTTTTTAAATATAAATCCACTATGTTTCATAATGTTCTTATGGATTTAACAAGTACATTAAGCACACCTGTTTAAAACATAAAATCAATTATTCACCCATCTTCTCAATCCCACCCTCCATGACAAATTATTATAAGAAATAAAGTCTGACCATGAAAAGGCCTACCTCTGCATGAAAGTTCATGTAAACCTTGAATTGCCACTAGAGAGTTTCTTTGAAAGTGCCTTAATTTCAAGAATTATCCATGTGAGCTGACTTTTATTTCTTCACTTTTGCAGAAACTATTGCATCAACTTAATTATTTTTCATATTCACAAAAATGATGACATCAACTTAATGTTTTTAAACAACAACCTACATGTGTTTATCTCATAGGTCGATATAACTCATAAAGTGAGTTTTTTCAGGGATAGTTTTACTGTCTTTATTTTATTTGCTATTTTTTAACCATAGTCCCATTCAAATAATATATATATTTGTGTAAAAAAGAAGAGAGGAAGGAGGAACATCATAATCATTAATATACACAATCATAAAATAAACTCCATATCTTTTTCATTCTCCTATATCAATATTTATATATATATATATATATATATATATATATATATATATATATATATATATATATATATATATATATATAGAGAGAGAGAGAAACGAAAAAGTCCATTAGAAGCACTTTGCAGGTGCATTCCACCACCTTCAAGTTTATAAAAGAATACAGGAAATAATCCTTCAATTGGCACACAGTCCTTTATTTATTGATCCCTATGCAGGGACGCAAAGCTAGTATTACGAATTTCACAACCAACATGCTGCTTGATCACATACAATACAAACAAGGTGGATAGCATTCTATATACATTAAAGTGGTCGCTATGGCCATGCTATGATGCATGGTCATTTCTTACTCACTAAAACATTATTCTCTCTTTTGTGATTGGATTACTGTTTCAATGAATAATGTATCTTTATTTCATGTATGTACGTTTGGATTCCAATTGCATGTCTATAGCGAGCATCAGGTTCTTGTTTTTGTAACAGCTCTCTAACGCTACTAGGATCCCTCATTAATGCGAGATCAGTGGTGGCCCATGCCGCAGAAATTGCTGACATCTTAAACAATGACAATTTGGACCTATTGGTCATAACTGAGACTTGGCTTCACGAGGCTGCAGGACCTACACTAATGCTAGCAGTGCCCGATAAATACCAAATTCTCAGAGCTGACAGGCCAAATGCCAGAGGCGGTGGACTAGCCATCATCTTCAAATCCACCCATCCCATCAGACTTGCCACATCAGTCTCCTACTCATCCTGTGAAGTACTTACAGCCAAAATGTCCCTCTCTAACAACCGCACACTCTCAATCCACTTGATATATAGACCCCCTGGGCCACTAGGCACCTTTGAAGACGATCTAACTAGCCTTATAGCCAACACTCCCAAACCCTACTATTGGGAGACTTTAACCTTGGTTTTAATGAAACTGACAATAAACACGCAGAGTCAGTTGCAGCCCTGCTCAAGGACCACAGACTAGATCAAAAAGTCCTCTCCCCCACCCACATCAAAGGAAGGACCCTTGATTGGGTATCTGAACTGAACTGCAACATCAGTATCACCAATATTGTTCCACAAACGTGGACTGATCATTATCTAATAACCTTCTCCGCCACTCTAGATCTCCTCTGCCCCAAAATCAACAACATGGTTCCTCCTCTCCCGACCAGTAGCAAGAAGGACATGACTGCTGAAAATATTATCCCTCTCCTCCTTCCAGCCATATCTGGATTGGAAAGTAACAACCCAGACACCCCGGTAAATACTTTCAATGATGCTATGACCAAAGCATTAGACGCATTTGCTCCAACCAAATTACGTAAAGCTACAGGAAGCCCACTTAAATGCCTGGTTTACACCCCACCTCAAATCTCTAAGACTACAAAAAAGAAAGCTCCAATCCATCTGGTGCCACTCACCCACAGAATATAACAAAAATAACCTAAATGAATTTGCCAAATCTTACAAAAAAGAAATTAAGAAGAACACCTTTAATGACAGGATCGCAAAAGCCAACTCTAATACTAAAGAGCTTTTCGCCACCCTCCGCGAACTGGAATCCCCTATTCAACCAATAGACAATGCCCCTAAAACAAAGTTTGTTTCACAAACATACAAAACACCCTCTCTCACAAAATGTCCTCGCTTCAATGTAAAACCACTGGACCAACAAATACCCCAATCTCAGGAGATTAAGACCACTGCACCGTTAAGATTCAAGACTATCTCCATAATTGACACAGAAAAAATAATACTCTCCCTCAAACCATCAAATTGCAAGGGCGACTCCTACCCAGCACAATTAATAAAGGACACAGCTAGGGATCTAGCTCCCTTCATTTCCAAGCTCATAAACTCTTCCTTTAAATCCAACATGGTACCCACCAACCTCAAAGAATCATGGGTCCTCCCATTACTGATAAAACAAACTATGGACCCCACCATCCCCACCAACTACAGACCAATCACCACCGTGACTTTTCTCCTTAAAATCCTAGACAGAGCTGCCTGCATACAAATCCAGGATTACCTGGAAGTTAACCACCTGCTTGGCTCACAGCAATTGGCTTCCGCCCACTCCATGGCACGGAAACAGCTCTGTTAGACCTCAAGACACAAATTGAGGAACTTAAGGATAACGGGAAAACAGCCCTGCTCCTCTTACTGGATTTGTCGGCTGCTTTGACTTGGTGGACCATGCAGTCTTATGCAACCACCTCGAATCTACCGCCAACTTCACCGGAGATGCCATAGCCTGGGTCCAATCCTTCTTAGCAAATCGCACCATGCGAGTCTTCTCCACCTCCGACTCCGCTGACCCTATCAAAATAACCTGTGGTGTCCCACAGGGATCTTCTGTCTCCCCCGCCATGCACAATATCTTCACTAAGCTTTTGTTTGACAAGTTGGATCGACTGGGTGTCATCTACACAAACTACGCAGATGACACCCAGATCCTCATACCGCTTTCGGGCGACTACGAGACAGACTCAGCCTTGGTGAACAAGATATACACCCTCATTCAGGCATGGATGGCCTCACATGGCCTCTGCCTGAACGACGATAAAACAGACTTACTAATCCTAGGCTCTGAAGCCAACATCCAAAAATTATGACCAAACTACACATCCTTCAGCATTGATAACAACCCTATCAAGGTGATGTCTCTGGTTAAAAACCTTGGATTCTATCTGGACTCCTCTCTCACTCTCAAGAAGCAGGTCAACCCCCTCTCATCTTCTACCACCTACACCTGCAAACTCATCCGTGCATCCAGACCATACCTTTCCAGTGCCAGCTCCATCACCTTAGCTAACGCTCTTATCATGTCTAGGTTAGACTACTGCAACACCCTGTATTCTGGAACTAATAAATACATCACAGACAAACTTCACAGACTACAGAATAATGCCCTGAGAGCAGTACTAAATATCCCCTATAGAGAGCACATCACTAATTGCAGGAAAGAGGTTAACTGGCTAAAAATAACAGATAGAATCCTACTTAAAACAGCATCCCTCACCTCTAAATGCCTAAACAACCTAGCTCCCCGTACCTAATGGAAAGAATCAATAGGAAAACTTCAACACGACCCACGAGATCTGATAACACCTTCATACTAGAGACTCCAAGGTTTAAACGATCCACCGCGGGAGGAACTAGCTTTCCTGTCAAAGCTGCTCACTGCTGGAACAAGTTACCGCTTGACCTCAGAACTGAACAACCGTACCCTAAATTCAGGCACAAGATAATCAAATGGCTGCGTGCCAATGACACATAACTTGACTAACACCTAGCTTACTCCCACCTTAGCCACTACCGACCTTTTGCCTGGACATCCCAAGACATGCCCTGTTACTGGGCATATGTTTGTATATATTCCTGTATATATTTGCTTTTTACAGTTGTGTTTTACAGGCAAATGTTTGTATATATTCTTGCCTATATTTGCTCTTTGTGCCGTTGTGTTTTATATACTCATGCCAAATATTGTAACAAGCTTAAGCTTTCATGTAAACTGTTGCGCCCGGCTACCCAAGGGTTTGGCGTGCATTACCAAATAAATAAACAAACAAACAACAAACTATGATAATAAGTCAAAATGTATTATTTCAGGTAATCCTCAAAAACAAGTGTCAATTTCACATATTCAATTATTAATTCATCGATATCTTTTGATGTATTATTGAAAGTATGCTTCCCATTAATCTATTGTACTTTAGTTCTCATCAGGGTTTTTTCCATCAACAATCAATCAGAAATGGTACATTGTATACATGTATTTTAGCATATCTTCTGTTGATTATACATAATGCTAGATAAACATTCTACTTGTTTGAACCAATCATTCTTACATTAAGTTTGGAGTTGAAGAGCACATCATGTTAACCGTGTGTTCCAGCGTTTCCGTGTGGTTGGCATCAATTTTTTAGGCTTGGTCTATAGGTAATGTTTAGAAATAGATGTAGGACTAATCAAAGTCCGAAAATTCATCTCTGCATCTCGCCATCTCGGAATGATAAAAACAAACAGATTTTGTTACTGAAATGTCCTCTTTTTTAAATGTTTCCTGTTTATGTTTGATTAGTGCCTTAGCATTTATCTATATTCCAAATTTTAAATATATAACACTGTTTTCTAATGTATTTCGAATTTTTCTAAATTACATGATTTACTATCATTTAATTTTTGGAAGTTACAATATTCAATTTCACCATTTAATAACATTAAAAAAAATTGTACCTGAACAAATTCCTTAGCACAGAATCATTTCTTATCAGGTACAATGTTAGGCTTCTTTTAAAGGTCATGTTTAGATATAGAAGAAGAACTAGTCAAAATCCCAAAATTCACGTCTATGCATCTCGTCATATCAGAATGGTAAAAACCAACTGTAAAGTCCTAAATTTGTCATTGTTGTGTGTTTATTTTTCATTAGGACCTCAGCATTTATTCATATTCCAAATTTGAAATTTGTAATACTGCTTGATGATGTATTTAGAGTTATTCAAAATTACATGATTTACTACCCTTTAATTTCCATAAGTTAGAATATTAATTTTTAATATTTAATAACATAAAAAATTGTACCTGAAAATATTCCTAAGCACAGAATCATTTCTTACCAGATACTGCATTTTATACATGTATGCAATCCTTTGTTGATACAAGTTTTTGTTCGTAGCATCATTACTTGTTGTTATATTTTTTTCGTATCAGTGGAAGTGTTATGTATCTTGTATATGTTTACCTATTCTTCCCATATCACTGTTCTTAATTATTGTGTAGTTAGTAGAATGCATGAATAATACAAACACAAGACTAGAGGGTATTTTACTAAAGGGGTTGCCCCTCAATTATCAATTATACATAAACAAAAACATAAGAACCCCTTTAGCTTGAAAACCATAGGTGGCACTAAGTTTTATCTATGTACAACATGAGATTGTCACCACATCTAGGTGTGTTGAAGACATGACCATGACCAGGAAAGTGGTTCAGACAAGTAAGGAGCAAACTAGTCTAACAGATATTCTTTAGAATCAATAGTTCACAAATGAAAAAGAGGCATGGGCAAGCAACAAGAAGGGAGCATTTTTTTTATTTTATTTTGATTTTATTGTTTAAAGCGCTGTCCTAGCTCGAGAGCAGCAAACGGTAGTGCAGTACTGTGAGGTATGTGCATCAGTATGTGTGACCATTAGAATGAGTCCTTGATGAAGTGTCTAAAGAGCCATATTTTGAGAGATTTGCGAAATTGGAGAATAGTTGGGGCCTCCCAAGCCAACACCAGGATCGAGTTCCAGAGGGTGGGTGCCTGACAAGAGAAGGATTGTTTGCGGTTCCTCTCTTTGTAGACAATTTGCAATTCAAGCTGGTTGATTGCTTTGCTTCACGAGGAGCGTGTGCCACCAAATATGTGGAGCTTAGCTGCCAGGTACGCTGGTGTACTACTTGTGACTGCTTTGTAGATGATACATGCAATCTTGGACAGTATCCAGGCTTGGAGTAGAAACCAAGGTAGTTTGCATACGATGGGAGGATTTGGTCATATTTCATTGATCCTGTAATATGATGTGCTGCAGCCTGATGAACTGCTTTTAGGGGAGCCACGTGACCAGCTAGGATCCCTGTCTGCAGAACCTTTCCCCAATTGATGTGCAAGGCCACAAGGCCTCTGCTACAGTCCAGAAGTCCTGCAGTGGGTTTGAATTTTCAAAGGTTGGAGATTCTGAGCCAGTCTTTTTGGGCCTTCTTGTCTACGTGTTTCTGGAAGGACAGATTGATGTCAATGGTGAAGCCTAAGGTTTTTGCTGAGTCTGAGAGTTGTGGATC
Source organism: Ambystoma mexicanum (assembly GCF_040938575.1). NCBI lineage: Eukaryota > Metazoa > Chordata > Amphibia > Caudata > Ambystomatidae > Ambystoma > Ambystoma mexicanum. The sequence goes on from NC_090936.1 coordinate 667,432,864, forward strand.
AAATCCATCTAGGTGCATTGTAATTGGTTATTTATAACGCACTTAATACCCAGAGGCAGTGCTTTAAGTGGGGTAAGAAATTGAGGGGGCCCTCGTTTGGGGGCGTGGCGTCCATTGTGGGCATGGCCTAAAAGTGCACAAATCATAGTAAGGTGCGCAAACAAATATATAAATGTATTTGAGCATTTATATATTTGCTTGCGTACTACTATGGTTTGTGTATTTTTCAAGCCTTCTTTTATATACATAGCAATGTTACATATTTCTATGTTTATAAAAGGTGGCTTGAAAGTGCACAAACCATAGTAAGTTACTCACATTTGTTTGCTTACCTTACTATGGTTTGTGTACTTTTCAAGCTGCCTTTTATAAACATAGACATTTGTAACATATGTCTATGTTTATAAAAGATGGCTTGAAATGTAGGCATCTTTTATAAAGCGTTGGGGATGGACAAAACCCAAGGTGGCTTTGTCCGTCGACAAAGCTTTATAAATATTTCTATGTTTATAAAAGATGGCTTGAAACGTACACAGTTCAAGGCATCTTTTATAAAGCTTTGCCAAAGGAGAAAGGCGTCTCGGGCTCAGTGATCTCTGCTCTGAGCAGAGACCACAGACCCCGAGGCATCTTTCACCCTCTGCGAACCTGCGGGCTCCGTGATCTAATCTGCATATTAGATCATGGAGCCACGGGTTTGCTGAGGGTCAGTGACATGGCAAGGGCAAACAAAGGGACTCTAACTTCCTCTGATGGCCCCTCAGATGAGGGGTCATCGGAGGAAGTTAGAGTGACTGACGGAATTGCCAGCACTTCTGTCAGCTTGCCTGACGTTAAAGTGGCGGGTGCATCTCCCGTCGCGGCTGAGGCCGCGGCAGGATAATACGTGGTGGGACCGGGGGGCCTGGCAGGGCCCCGGCTAAGCCTCACTTGGGCCCGGCAGGCCCCAGCCCACTTAAAGCACTGCCCAGAGGTTTCTAAGCGCAGACCGGGGATCAAATCTGTGCTGCACTGCGTCATCTTGCTTCTAAGGTGAGCGTGTTTCCCCTGAGCTATCCTCCCAACCTGCATATCATTGAAAAAACTGTTGGACAAGCTGTTTTTTAACAGGTGGAAAAATGAGGATGAATTCAGTCTCGCATGGGTTTTGTATGAGGTAAGTAATCAACATCTAGGACAGGATGATGGCTAGGTAATCGCGCAGACGTATAATGTTCTGCACTTTATATACTCTCATGTACCACTGAGTATCATCTGTGTATTGGTGGATGGCCATATTGGGATCTTTAATGAGATTACCCAGAGGCAACATGCAAAGGTTAAAAATGCTTGGTAAGAGGTTGGAGCGTTGGGGGACGCTGCAGGAGACCTGGAGTTGGTTAGAATGCAACAGGTTAATCTGGACAACCAGGTGTCTGCCTGAGACGTAGGAGGTAAACCAACTCACGGCAGTGCAAGAGAATCCCATCCTGTCAGCAAGGAGGGAGAGAAGGATACATTGGTCGAGGGTGTTGAATAGAGCCGAGAGGTCAAGGAGGCATGAGTCACCCTTATCCATGATTTGGACAGCATCATGGATGGTGGCTGTCTCGATGCTACAGTATGGGTGGAACCCTGACTGATAGTCATTAAGGAGGTGGAGTTCATCGACCACTTTTTTCAAGATTTTTCCAATAAACAGGAGGTTCATAATGGTTGGCTCACCTGGACCTAGGGTTGTTTTTTTCAAAAGATGTCATATGAGACCAATCTTGAGGATTTCTCGGGAATGATCCTTCTGCAAGGGAGGAATTGGTGCTGCTGAGGAGCGCATTGAGTGCCATTTCCTATCAATTGTTTAATGATGGAGGCCGGAATTATATCATCAGAGTAAGAAGTAGGATTGAGAAGAAAAAATTGAAGCAATACATTTTTGTAGAATTTGAAAAGTCACAAAGCCAATAGCAGGTAGCGATCGAGAAAGAATGGAGGCGCAAAAATAAGGAGGCACAAATAATATGTATATATATATATATATATATATATATTTCAGAGTACAAACCTTAGACTCAACTCTGATCATGAATTATATTCACTTTTGTAGTTTTACTTCCCAACTGGTATGAAAAAGCGTATAAATGGAACCCAAATGCCCTATTAGGAGTATCAGGAGAAAAACAAAATGGAAACGTAATACTGTGATTGGTTTTATTCCACTCATTAAAGAATGATGAACCGTGATACGCAAAGAGTAAGATAAGCTAAACTAGATACACTGATATAGTAAAGTTTGCACTAACACTTCTGCTGATACTAATAAATTATAAGAGCAAGTAATGATTCTGCAAACATGAAATTGTGTCGACAAAGGATTTCATACATGCATACAAATGCAGTACATGCTAGACATGATTCTGAGCTAAGGATTTTTTTCAAGTTCAATTTTTAATGTTATAAAATATTAAAATGGAATATTGTAACTTATGGAAATTAAAAGATATTAAATCGTGTAATTTTGGAAAATTTGAAATGCATCATCAAATTGTGTTACATATTAAACATTTGGAATGTGAATACAGGAAGGCACTAAGCAAAAATAAACACAAAACAATTAAAACATGAGGACATTTCAGCAACAAAATAGGTTTTACCATTCCAAGATGGCAAGATGCATAGAGATGAATTTTTGGACTTTGAATAGCCTTACTTCTATTTCTAAAAACAAATTATAAAACAAGCCTAAAATAGTATGTGCTAAGACATTATTCTGTGCTATGGAATTTGCTCAGGTACAATGAATGTTTTTAGATATTAAAATTGAAAGTTGTAACTTACCCAAATTAGATGATATTAAATTGTGTAATTTTGAAAAATTCAAAATACATCATCCCAACATTGTTTTAAAAGAGGCCATTACAATAACAAAATATGTTGTTTTTTCACATTCCAAAATGGCAAGATGCACAGAGACACATTTAGCAACTTTGACTAGTCCTACTTCTATTTCTAAAAAATAAAAATAAAGAAAGCCTATAAAATGGCTGCCAACCATGTGGAAAAGCTGGAACACACAGCTAACATGCTGTGCTCCTCAACTCCAAACGCAAATTAAGAATGATTGATTCAAACAAGTAGAATGTTTATCTAAAACTATGTATAGACTTAGAAAACCTAGTAAACAAGACATCAATATATTGTTTTACCCAACAGAAGATTCATATATACAATGTACCCTTTCTGATTGATAGGTGATGGAAACAAAACCTGATGAGAACTAAAACACAATAGATTGAAGCATACTGTCAGTAATAGATCAAAACATATTGATGAATGAATAATTGCATCAGTGCAATTGACATTTGTTGATGAGAATGACCTGAAATAATATTTTTAAAAGACATTTTTGCTGGTTTTCATAGGAATATATACCAAATTGGTTGGAAAAAAAAAGAGAGATTTTGCAATTTATTTTAGTGAAATTGTGTCATTTAGGAGACACACAACAAAGAAAACGTACAGGTAATTGTGGATATGTTATAATACTCATAGCACTATAAAGATAATCTTTAATTGGATTATACATAGAACAGAGCCAGCAGAACCGGTGGGATTGCCCTACTCTATAAACATCATCTAACCATCTCACACTCATAGGCACAGGCATGCAACGCAGATTGTGTATCGATCCTAGTGACATTTCTCATCAACCCCCCATACACCTACAGCTACTTGCTCATCTACAGACCCTCTGGCTACAACAGATACTTCACTAATGCCCTAAGTGTTTCCCTGATTTCCACCCCTCCCTCACCCTTCTAGGAGACCTCAACATGTGGTTCAATGCCCCAGACAACCCCATGACACAGCCACTCTTAGACAACCTGTAAGCTTGCAACATGGTTTAGCAGGTAACGGGTTCCACTTACAGAGCAGGACACATTCTTGCAATCTACAGCTCCACCAACTTTATCTGCACTCTCCCCGCTCGACCGCTCATATGAACGGACCATGCAGCAATACCTTTCTCGCTCCTGTCAACCACCCATCCTCCACACATGGCTCACACTGGATCACCCACCCACGTCCTGCTCTGGAACAAGGTGGTGGTAACCATAGACATGGTTGACTCCCTGCTCTCCTACTTCCCCAACCAACTACCGGTCGAAGAAGGATTAGCTTGTACGAGTCACTTCGACACATGGCTCTCGAACGCTCTGCTGCCACTAACCCCCTGAATATCAACCCCCAACAGACGAGGCAAATTGCCCAGGTGGTTCACCCATCTTCTCAAATCCTGCAAAACACTCAACGATTCCATGGAATGCAGATGGGGGTAGACCCATTTCCCCAAAATAGAAAAGCCTACACCAATTAGACCCATTTCTGCAAAGCCGAAATCTGGAAGGCCAAATAATCCCTCCACTGGAGCAGAATATCCAAATCCCCTAATAGTAGCAAAGAATTTCACTAGATCATTGCAGAATTCCTGGCCCCCCTTGTACCTCCCCTCCTTCACACATCTCCAAATCTCTCTGTGATGCCCTCTTAGACCATTTCTACAACACAGCACTAGACAGATTCTGCTCCATTAGCATGAAACTAGCAGCACTACCCCTCACCTCTGACACCCCGCATGAACCCTCTAATACCAATCCCCTATCTTCTCCTCTTTCTCCCATCTCCAGAACGGAATTCCTTAAGCTTCTGCCCAACAGCCACCCATACTGATCCCCAAATGTCCCATGCCCTCCTACTGTCCGCAAAGAAATCTTCACCTAAACCTGGGTAGGCAGCTTTGTCAAATACATCCTTAATTTCTCCCTTCCCAGCAGCATTCAAAACATGGCACATCAAACCCACATCAAACTCCTCCTTAAAAAGCTCTCACTTGACTCCCTCCACCCAGCCAACTACAAACCCATTTGTATCACCCGTTTCTCAGCCAAACTCATTGACCAAACGGCCTACTCCTAGCTCTGCACATTCACAGAAGCCAATCACATTCTCAACCCCACCCAGTCCGGCTTCAGGCCCCTTGTGTAACTGAATCATCCTTAATTTTGATATGGGATTACCTCAAAAACACTGCAGACACTGAGGGTTGTGCCACACTCATTCTCCTTGGATCTCTTCATTCCTTGCCAACAGATACCAAATCACCCACCTCCCTCCCTTCACTTTGTCTGCCCGCCCATCAATAACAGAGTCCAATAAGGTGCCTGACTTTCACCTCTTCTCTTCAACATCTACATGAGTCCTTTCTCCACACTTATCTGCTCACACAACTTCACCTGCTACAACTACGCAGATGACACACAAATCATCTTTAAGATTCCCAAATCTGTCTCTACCCTAACCTCGCATCCTGTCTCAATGACATTAACCAGTGGATAATGGCCAACCACCTCCTACTCAACACCGGAAAAACAGAAATCATGATCTGTGGAAATACAGATCCCTTCGCTCAACCCACACCTTGTCCTTCTTCCCTAGGCCCCTCTCCCTGCCGCATCCACTGCAGTTGAAAACCTGGGTTGCAACATGGATACCGACCTTTGTCAAAGACCTGTTACCTATACCTCTACACTCTCAGATGCATCTCCCCTTACCTCTCCTAGCCACACACAGTGACCGTAATCATGTCCATTGTTCTCTCCAGACTAGACTACGCCAACTACCTCTACTTAGACACCCCTACCTATCAACTCAGGCAGCTACAATGGATCCAGAACTCTGCAGCTAGGTGCCTCCTTGTCCTCAGACCCAGAGTGCACATCACCCCCGCCCTCCCGGCCCTCCACTGGCTCACAGTCAGACAACAGGCCTCTTTCAAAGCCATGTGCATCACTCACTGATCTCACCACAAGACAGGCCCAGAATACCTTCAACAGAAAATCTCCCACTACCAAACTAACAGAACCCTGCGGTTAGGTACTGTACTCTTCCTATTGACCCCTCCTTCAAATCAAATAGAGTAGGAGGCTTCACCTTCTCCATCTAAGCCCCCACAATATGAAATTCAATGCTGCTTAACATCTGGTACATTGAGGACCACCTGACACTCCAGAGGGCCCTCTAGACATGGCTATTCCCCCAAGCACCATGAAAAACCCTGGCCTCCTGAGCTAGCCATTCACCATAGATAGGCCGGGGCAGCAAGGAGCCTCCATGCATAAACCAAGTGACAGTAAGAATAAGCTAATAACTGTGTGGGAGCAAGGGGCCATCGGGCACCCACATTCTTTACTTCTCAGTACAAAACTCGGACCAAGTGCCTCCAGTAGTGGGTTCGCCCCTTTCCCTTATGCAATGTTAACTTTGGTTGACTTTCGCGTAGATGGGACCACTGAGCAGGACACGGGGCTTCCATTTTTGTACCCCCTTTTGATTCCATCTTGGTGACTAGGCCTCACTACGATAGTACAAAAACACTTTTCTTCCCTTTCTCGCAACAGCGAGACACACAGGGCACATGGCCCCCACCATCGCTCCCAATCTGACTGGAAAATTCTGCGGCTCCATTCTCACGCTGAAGCCGGAGGTGCTTGCAACAAATAATAAATGTAACACATCACTCTTCCTCTGAGATCACTGTCCTGCATGTGAACCAGCATGAGCTAAGCACATAGCTCGTCCATCTCCACAAACGTGTCCTTGCCCCCGCACCCTCGCCAGTGGAAACTTACTGCCATTGTGACCCTGCGCCCCTGAAAGATATTCCTTTCATGTGCCAGACCACTGACCATGCCATGATGCCCACCCAGCAGATCCCCAACTAACATTAGACCCCTGCTGCAGTATATCGTTGCCTACCACTAACAAATGCCACATACCAGAGATTCTTGTGAGCATGTGAGCACAGACCCACACTTCAATCAGTGTATTATAGTGGTCAAGACCCTTAACCTAAGGCCTGTATAATTCGATAATATTGATAGTTAGATATATGTGTGACTTTTATAGAGACATGATAAACTACAGAAAGACTTTGAACAATTGTTATTGAGTGCATGCATTTTTGATAATATATTATGTTAGCTTAGATAGTGACCACCATGCTTCACAGCGACCTGACCTTCACCCATTCGGAGCACAGATGTCTGACGTCCATCCTCCCGCCAACCAAGCAACCAACCCGGAGGAAGAGATGCCACCCACACCTAAGGCACCACATGAACTAACCAATCCGGGACTAAAGTAGTATCCTATTTTAGTTGCGTCACTTCACTTATAAAAATGTATAGTAACGTTAATTTTGTCAGAGCGCTCTCAGAGATCTTTTGAATGCCATTCATTAGATAAACCTTGCCTTGAACTCTCGCAGCCTGATCTCTTTGCCTTATTCCCCATCCGCGGTGTGTCTGTTTTATTCTTTTGCACGTGTAAGACGGGTAGGGCACAAACATTTGGTGACCCCATGCGACGTGATTTGGAGAGGTGCCTCGAGGCCCGCACCGTGCGGCGAGATCCGGGACGCCCCAGAGCAATACCATCGCCTCCGCGGCTGACCAGCCTGTGCGAACTGCAAGAAAGTGTCAAGGGTTCGCAGATAAATGAAAAGCTGCTCGGCGAGGTAGGCCACGGCTTGGTTGGGGTGCAGACCTGACTGGGGTCAGACTGTGAACGGTGACCCTCGGTTTACCTGACTGAACACGTGAGTGCCGGTTGCGAAGGTTTCCAAGGAAAAGTAAAGGGGAAAATAAGGGAACAAGGGAACAGGTGATAGTGGGTTAACGCCGAAAGTAGGGACTGTGTGAGTGATGCTGAGGCTTTTCTGATCTGTCCTTTATATGGCCATTAGGTTTTGTGAAAAAGTGAGAAGAAGAAGAAGAGAAGAGGTATCCTAGCCCGAACGGGGTAGAAGGCGGCGCCGCGTAGCATTGTCTCATCCAGTGCAGATAAATAAGTGAAGATAAAGAGAAAAAAAGTAGGAGTCTCGTATATTGAGTAGACTCGGAGTAGTTATTTAGAATATTCTTTTTCGGTGCAAGCAAGAGTTCTTGGGAAAGAGTAAGAGGGTGTAAGAGGTGGGGAGTGAATGAGAAGAGTAGGTAAAACGGGGAAGGGTAAAAGTATTTGGTAATGGGAACAAAGGGGAAATAAAAGCGCACAGGTAGTGCATGTGCATGTTATGTGTTATATGTTTTTTCGCTTTTTGTCAATTTTTTGTCGCATTTGTCAAAATCTTGTAAGTAATATGTTGGTAAGGGGTATACATGCGAAAGTGAACTGTTGAAATTGGAAATGCAATAATTACAAAGGTAACATTGAATATTGATAACCAATAACTGCCAATAATTGAGAAACGTTTGACATATTGTTGAACTATACAAGGGGACAGGTGGTTGGAGGGTGTGATTAGAGGGAGGCTCAGGTGCAAGTGCACATACAAGTGAGGGGAGAAACATCGTCATGGGGGGAATAACACCGTTAGCTCATATTTGCCAGCACCTCCCACTATATAGTGATAGGATACAAAAATACCACGATCAGTAGGAGACAGAGATAAAAGGGGACAGCGTGACACCAATTTGGCCAGAGGGAGGGTCGTTTGACAAAAGGGTGTTAGATTTAGTGTCCATGAAATTATTGGTGAGATATAAGGGGAAACAGTTGCAGAACAGAAGGGAAGTATTGGACCTGTGGCGAATGTTTGAGGAAATTGCCCCCACAGCAGAGGTAAGTACAGAAAGAACAATTGAAAAACAGAAAACGCAGGACGAAGTAAGCAGAACGCCAAAGGGTGAGTGCACAATGACCACAGCTGAGAATTACACAACCAAAATATACCCCTTAATGACAAGACCAGCAGTAGGATACAGTGAGCCTCTGTACCGGCATGCCACACCCGCACTCCCACAAACGGAGCAATAGCCACAGCACCACCGCCATATGACAAAGGAGGCCTTTATGGCCCGACAAGTGCACCCCCCCCCTGTGAACTTAGCGCGATTAACTGGAGATTTAGACCGCCAGCTAGCGCATGCACAAAAGGAAATAACGCGGCTAAGGGCACTGTGCGACCAAGGCCAAATGCTACCGGGGGGAGGATCTCACACCCCCGCTAAGTGCAACAGGGGAATTAGCCCCAGCGACACCAGAGCCAGCACAGTCTGTACTTTCTCAGGGAACACCTACATCACAAGGGCGAGAAAAAGAATGCCGATCAGGAGAGTTCCTGTTCCATCTGAATGATAAACAAGTGAGAATTATACGTCCAGCCACCCCAGAAAGCCAGCACAGAGAAGGACAAGAGGAGAATGGCGAGCAAGAAGAGGAAGTAGAGGATGTGTGGCGCGATCTAGACGAATACGAGGAAGGAGTGGCAGCTGTAGGATCCCCACTGCCACATCATTTCAATGACATGGATCCACGATCACCCCCACGATGGCAGGGTAGATTAAGGGAACGAGTAGGGAATATGTTGGTGAGTAAGAAAAAGAAAGGGATGGTAAGTAAAACAGGAAAGAAACACAAGTTGCAGATGCCGTTGATACATAAGGGAGCAGGTAGGCCACACTATCTTCCGTGGGCCCAGATGGATAAAAACAACTTGTTGAAACTTCTCCCCTCACTTGCGGGAGGGGCGGGGAAATTGATACATGCATTCGAGAAGAACACAGGAGTACCGTTAGCGATAGGCGATGTAAAAAGCTTGCTAGTGTCCGCTGTTGGTGATCAGGCAGACGCAGTGTGGGAGAAGGCGGGGTTCCCAATGAGTTGTGACCGCCACGACGGATCGCCCTTTAACAATGTTTGAGCACAAGTATGGGACGCCTTGCGGCGCACATTTCCAGACATTCCAGATTTTCATTTAGTAATGCAATGTACGATGGAGGAGAACGAGGATCCTATGCAATTCATACTGCGGGTGCAAGACTTGTGGAGAAGCGAAACTGGTACGGCGTAGAACCAATCCACCGCCTTGTTCTATTTTATCATCAAGAAAGGGCTCCCAAAGTAGGTACAGAAGGCCTTGGACAAAATAGCTGTGATAGAAGGCAAGGGTTGGTCTGAAATTCAGAGTATAATTGTGCACCACTGTAGGAGGATCAAAGACAGAGAAAAGGAGATAGCACAAAAAAGGTTGGCAGACAAAGCGAAACTGGTGCAGAACAAATTAGTGAAGATCGCTACCATAAATGCCAGCGTAACCGCTGATAGAGAGAACGAGGGGGGTGAAAGTGCAGGAAACAGACCACTTGGGATAGCAGCAGGAGAACAAGACCGTGGAATGGAGAAGAGCCACACAGAGGACCACATTGGCAAGAAAGACCGACGAGAGGAAGAGGTGGGTACCGTGGCCAGAGAGGGGGGTTCGGAGGTATGGGGAATAGAGGATTCGGTGGGCAAGGGATGAGAGGGGGACATCAAGGGTCATGTTGGAATTGCGGGAGATGGGGACATTATTCAAGAGATTGCAGAATGCGGCCTTCAGGGTATTTTTAAGGGCAGCCACCCATGGACAATGAACAGGTATGGGGATGCCCACACCCAGGTAGCCCCTATGGATTACCAATGGGAGGGGGAAGACCACAGGACCAGTGCTATAATGAACCCCAAATGCAACAAAGACAGCCACCCCCACAACCACATCACAGTGCATCACAGCCCACGGCAAGACAAAACACTGTAGGGAACGCCAGCAATAACAGTTTTGCAACAGCTGCAAACTGTGCGCTTGCACCATTCCGTGGCATAACAGTAGTTGGAGATAATGTCTTTTCAGTGCCAGGACAAGAAAGGTACGCAGATTAGGACAGCCCACAGGAAGCACTTGTGTGTCCAGTCCTATCCACCACCCTAAGTGCAGAAGAGGAACCACTAGTGGGGGCAGAGATAGGAAACAAGCAGTTTATCTTTATGGTAGACTGAGGAGTGGAAAAATAATGTCTTATGGAAGGGCAGGAATTTGGAAACGCAGGGGTTCTCTGGGGCAATTTTAAAACTTCCTTACACCAAAGATCTTGATATAACGGTAGGGGGAAAACAGTGCGCGCATCCTTACTGTACCACGAAGATGCGCCAATCAACTTGCTGGGTAGAGATTTGCTAAGAAAGTTGAACATGACCATTTCATTTACAGAGCGGGGGATAGTGTGTTCCACCCCAGGAGTATGCCCAGTACGAGCAATGATGATGATCAGTACAATGATGAATGAAGTTGTAGTGCTAGGGATACCCATTGACATAGACATGTTTATCTATGGCATCAAAGTGTTAGCCCGAGTAGTACCTGAGATAACGAGAAAAGAATGGAGGACACCATCAGACTTTATATTCTGCCCAATTGCAAACACAGATGTCGTGCCAGGCACGATAATGTCCATAGACATCGAGGCAGTTAAGGTATCGAGTAAACGTATTGTGGTCATAGGCTTGGACACGCATGGGTGCGAGTGGAGAACTGTGTTATACATAGATCCGAATATAATGCTAAGAGACATAACTGACAAAGAATTATTTATTGATAACGAAGACGATGGAGAGATAACAATGGAAATAAGCATACTGTGTGACATCATGATCCAGTACAAGGAGGTCCACAATGCACTTATGGCTAGTGTTAATGCCCCACCGACAATATTTGAGGACGACATGGCAAAAGTGGCACCAGAAATTTGGACTACAGGCCCCCATGATGTAGGGTTAATACATGAAGTGACACCAATAAAGATAAAACTCAAACTAGGTGCCATACCGCCAAGAGTGAAACAATACCCGATATCCAGAGAAGCAGAGGAAGGTATTAGGGAGACAATAAATGCACTCCTGCACCAAGGTATCATAGTGCCATCAAGCTCCCTGTGTAACACGGCTATCTTCCCGATCAAAAAAGCAAAAGGAGGGGCGTGGAGGATGATGCAAGATCTCCGCCCACTCAATGACATCATTCAAAAGGAGTTACTGTTAGTGCCTAACCCGGCATCAATACTGTGCAGTATACCCAAAGAATGTACATGTTTTACTGTGGTTGACTTGAAGAATGCTTTCTTCTCCATACCACTTGATCCAGGATCGCAGTATCTCACAGCATTCACACTGGGAAATAACAGATATGAACACCGGAGGCTCCCACAGGGGTATTGTGAAAGCCCCAGCATTTTTAACAGAGTACTATGTGAAGATATTGGAAATATAGACGTAGAGAGCACCATTATACAATGCGTAGGCAATTTACTCGTCTGCAGCAAAACAGAAGAAAAGTGCAGAGAAGACTCCATTACTTTACTGAACGTGTTAGCTACCAAGGGGTACAAGGTGGATAAAGGGAAACTACAATATTGCCTTGCCGAAGTTGTATACATTGGACAGTTAATATCAAAAGATGGAAAACGAATACTCCCAGACAGGGCAGCTGCTATACGTAACATAATCATACCAAAAACAGTGAAGGATATGCAAAAATGTCTTGGCATATGTAACTATTGCCAAGCATGGATCCTTGATTACGCAGCATACACACGTCCATTACTGCAAGCATTAAAAGAAGCACAGAAGAGTAGAGCCCCAATAAAATGGACACATGACATGATTACTCAGTACTTCAGACTAAAAGACCTTATTGCAGATGCCCCAGTCCTCGCAAACCCAGAGTATGAGAGGGAATTTTTCTTGTTCTCGCACTGCACTGGAACACTGATGACAGCAGTGTTGACACAAAAAACATCATTAGGGCACAAACCATTGGCCTATTACAGCGGAACACTAGATGCAGTGATGCAAGGTCACTTCACGTGCGAACAGGCCCTCGCAGCTGCGGCCTTCGCCATTGAAAAAAGTGCCACGATTGTAATGGGATGTTCAGTAACATTGTACACAGAACATTCATTGTTTGCTATTCTTGAGCGGTCAAAATGAACACTGACAACACAGAGAGCAACCGCATATGAGATAATAATTTCCAGTCCCAGCGTGCATGTGGTCAGGTGTAAAACAGTAAACCCAGCAACATTCATTACAGAGGCATGTACAATGGAGGACATGCAGGAACATGACTGTGCAACTTATGAGGGGAGGGTGATGATATTCCCAAAGCAAGTGAAAACGCCCTGAAGGAAGGAGAAATATATTTCATAGATGGTTTAGCATCAATAAACCCAGAAACAGGGGAGAAGCATGTAGGGATGGCAGTAGTACGTATGGAGGAAGATAGCTATGAAACAATTGTCCAAAAGCGCCTCCCGTCCCATTACTCCGCACAAGCAGCTGAACTAACTGATAATGTGATTTAATGTAAAGAGAAAAAACTGTAAAGGGCAAAAGTAACAATGCGCCCTCTGATTTGCCATGCCCTATGTCCGTATCCTTCTTCCTTTCATTCTCTTTTCATCACTATATCTCTCTCTCTCCTGCTATAAAATGCCTAAAACAGTGGACATAATTGAAACGAATGTATAACAAAAAACAAGCAATAGTAAACGGAAGCAATGAGTAAACATGAAATGTAAATATATATATATATATATATATATATATATATATATATATATATATTCTGGTGACTCCCCTCCAGGTGACAAATGGCCCAACGAAGCGCAATCACAGAGAATACATTAATGTTAGATAGTGATAGGGACGCCATTAGGGCTAAAAGGTTTAGCAATGTTGAATGCGTTTTGAAATGTGCTGCAGTTTTGTTTTCAGTGATGTTGTTTTTCATGGCCTGGTACTATACTCTCTTATCTCTGGTTAATGACATGCACAAAGGGGGGGGCAGGGCTAATATGATACGAGAAGGTTCCAACCTAATATGGACTGGAGTAAAGACAATGTGGGGAGAAATATATAACATTGGTATTAACGGTACAAATGTAACGCAGCCTTCAGAACACGCCGCTGCAAGTCCAACAATTTTCTCCTTGTCACACCCTGCCATAAATATGAGTAATGATTATGAATCGAATGAATATGATGGCGACCTAATAAACACAAGTACGCATGCACATACAGCCATAGAACCTACCTCATATTACGCTGCTACTAATGAGTATACACATGCCATATTCAACAGCAATGACACTGCCTGGGCAGGAATGTTCCTAATACATTACCAAAAAGTGAGAAGCTACAAGGACGGAGGGAGAAGGAAAAGGGGGGCAGGAGGGAAAAGATACAACATTTATCATGACCTGGGGTTAGATGAAATAGAAGACCCCCGCCACCCTGATCAATCCAACAAATGGTACTCAGACATGAGTGCTACGGCAAAGCAAGCAACACATGAAAGCTGCTATGTCTGTTCACTCATACCACATGCATCAGGGACACCCAAAATGTTGGTACCCCAGGAAGTGCCCTTGTCGGAGGTTCAATGTTTGATTCACTTAGTTCTATGTAGGATAAAAAGCACCTTCAAGGCACACACCGTCAGCCTAGAAAGACTGGAGAGTGAGAGAACATGCATGAGCCGGCATCAAGGAGTAATATGCCTCAGGGAGCCATTTCTTGTCATAAAAGGGACGAGGTATGCAGAAAACAAATGGCACGATGAAACTATTGAATGCAAAGCAGAAGCACTCCGTGAACTGGCTGAGGACGCGTTCCAATGGATAAAGGGAGTGTGCACCCCCATCTGGTCACAGCACATCACTAAACTAACATGGATTACCGCACTGGAAAAGCCTATAAACACACAAAAAGAAATACTGCACGAACTGTGCTTCCATGGGGAAGGAAAAGTGAACATGGGGGAAACAAGGAGATGCAACAAGACAGTAATAATACCTGACATGAAGAAAGGCACCACAGCCCTCATGGACATGTACTGGGTTTGTGGCAAACAAGCCTACCTGCATCTAGCTGCATCCTGGAAAGGTACTTGCGCCTTGGCCACTCTCCATACAGCCCTGATGGTAATACCAGAAAGCCATATCCAAGGAGTGGCAGGGGAATCGACTGGCAGATCGGCAGCTGGAGATTCGGCTGGCAAATCGGCAGCAGGGCAATCGGCTGATCCATCAACAGCGCCCCAACAAGTAAACACAGAACTTCCAGCTTATGAACTGTTGTCAGAATACGAGTTGAAAACCAAGTTGTCACGAAGCAAAAGATCATCCAACTATATTTTGCCTGAATCATCAAAACTCCTTGCTGAGATCCCACAAAAATACAAGCTGTTCCCATCTGCAGAGACATTTTTCTCATCGCTCCTAGCACCAGGGCTCCAAGCACGAGCGAATGCCAAATGGTTACAAATAGTGCGCTGGGAGCTTATCCAACTGGCCAACAACACTGAAGAAGGATTCAACGTTATAAAAATAGAGCTCAGAGCCCTGCGCCTAATGACAATGCAAAACAGATATGTTCTAGATCTCCTGACGGCGATGGACGGTGGTGTTTGCTGAAAAATCGGGGGGGCCTGTTGTACATTCGTGCCATCCCAATATGCAGATAACGGGACACTCTCACATGTGATAACAGCAGTCCGCAATCTAGTGGAGAAGATGAGAACAGAGGGTGGAGCAGAAGAAAGTACATGGTTTGACAACTTGGTCAGCTGGATACCATCATGGGTAAATGTGATGATGAAAATACTTGTCCCCATCATCGTCTTTGTGTTATTATTCTTCTGCGTATGCCAATTAGGACTCAAGTGTTGTGCAAAAAGCATGCCTACCTCAACTATGGGCCGACCGACAACGGTAGCAACTATGATAGATGCACAAATACAAACAGGGGAACATAACACTCCAAAGTACAGGATGACTGCCATCTACAGGCAATATGGGGACAGGGTCGAGAATTTATACCACACCACAATCAAGGAACCGACAGAATTGCAATGGTATAACGAGGTATGGGTAGACCTGGATGGGGATGGTGGGATATACGGAACATGCACTCCAGATGAATATGCAAGAAGAGGGAATAGCTTGGGAAGTGTATGCAGAGCATGGATGCCAATAAAGGGTACCCCAGCCTGGGAAGAAGCAGTTGCTGAAGCTGAGTACTACCAAAGGGAGAATGAAAAGAATAAAGTGTAATAATTCATTACTTTAGATGTAACGAAAGGGGGGAATGTGTGGGAGCGAGTGGCCATCGGCCCCCCACATCCTTTACTTCTCAGTACTTCTCAGTACAAAACTCGGACCAAGTGCCTCCGGTAGTGGGGTCACCCCTTGCCCTAATGCGATGTTAACTTTGGTTGACTTTCGCGTAGATAGGACCACTGAGCAGGACACGGGGCATCCATTTTTGTACCCCCTTTCAACTCCATCTTGGTGACTAGGCCTCACTGTGATAGTACAAAAACGCTTCTCTTACCTTTCTCGCAACGGCGAGACACACAGGGCACATAGCCCCCACCATCGCTCCCACTCTGACTGGAAAACTTTGCGGCTCCATTCTCACGCTGAAGCCAGAGGTGCTTGCAACAAATAATAAATGTAACACCTCACTCTTCCTCTGAGATCACTGTCCTGCATGTGAACCAGCATGAGCTAAGCACATAGCTCGTCCATCTCCACAAACGTGTCCTTGCCCCCGCACCCTCGCCAGTGGAAACGTACTGCCATTGTGACCCTGCGCCCCTGCAAGATATTCCTTTCATGTGCCAGACCACTGACCACACCATGATGCCCACCCAGCAGATCCCCAACTAACATTAGACCCCTGCTGCAGTATATCGTTGCCTACCACTTACAAATGCCACATACCAGAGATTCTTGTGAGCACAGACCCACACTTCAATCAGTGTATTATAGTGGTCAAGACCCTTAACCTAAGGCCTGTATAATCCAATGTTATTGATAGTGTAGATATATGTGTGACTTTTATAGAGGCATGATAAACTACTGAAAGACTTTGAACAATTGTTATTTAGTGCACGCATTTTTGATAATATATTATGTTAGCTTAGATAGTGACCACCCTGCTTCAAAGCGACCTGACCTTCACCCATTCGGAGCACAGATGTCTGACGTCCATCCTCTCGCCAACCAAGCAACCAACCCGGAGGAAGAGATGCCACCCACACCTAAGGCACCACATGAACTAACCAACCGGGACCAACGTAGCATCCTATGTTAGTTGCGTCACTTCACTTATAAAAATGTATAGTAACGTTAATTTTGTCAGAGCGCTCTCAGAGATCTTTTGAATGCCATTCATTAGATAAACCTTTCCTTGAACTCTTGCAGCCTGCTCTCTTTGCCTTATTCCCCATCTGGGGTGTGTCTGTGTTATTCTTTTGCACGTGTAAGACGGGGAGGGCACAAACATAACCTACAGAAAAACAAAGAAGAAAGACTTTGCCACAACTACGAAAACAAGAAGCCAGCATCAGCAGATGGGTGCGTATTAGACTCCATGCTTATGGAAGACAGGATAAGGCAAGGCCACTCAACCGCACAAATATGCAACCATACTCCATTGCCACACACATGTCGCATAACACCTCTGCCACTAGAATGCAGCTATCCCCCACAACAAAAAATTGGTCTAGTTGGACACATAACAATCTTACAACCCTTGTACTCTCGCTTGTCAACTTCAAAGCACCCATCAACTTGCCTGTTCGATATTGGTAGCTGGTAGGGACGTAGCCACCCCCTACCCAACTTCGCTGAGGCTAAAATACACAAACGCATTCTAAAATCCTTTGACAAATGTTCCCATACATGGACTACGGTCAATGAGGGCATTCAACCTACAGCGTATTGGGACCATACAAATGGTGAAAGGCTCTTTACAAATGATGATTATGATGGAGGAAAGAACTGGTGACCTGATGCGGTCTCAATACATGCAATTAGAATCCAAACGTACATACATGAAATAAAATTAAATTATTTATTTAAAGAGCAATACAATCATAATAGAGAAAATACTGTTTTAGTGAGTGTCTATATATATATATAGTTTCTTTTTCTTCCCTTCTCTATTCTTTTTTAAATTAAAATATATATTTTTAATGGGATTATGTTTAGAAAATAGAAAATATAAGAAAGACAGTGAACTAGCCCTTAGGAAGCTCGCCATTAGGCCCATGATGTTTTATTTGGATCTATGAGTTAAACAAATGTAGACTGTTCTGGCATTAAAGGTTGTTCCAGTAGTAAAAATACAGAAAATTGTATGGAATAATGTGGATGATGTTCTATTACTATACATATAAAAATTGATTGCAGGGTTTATGATATTTAGGCAATAAGGTGCATTATACTTATGACATGATATAAAAGTCAAGTCAATGGTATGCCTTCTGTAAAAGATATCCATGAATGAATTGATAACACATTAATTTGGTGCTTTGGGCTATACATTTGGAGAACATTAAGGTTTTATGAATCAAGCTGATGATGTGTGAAATTGGTTGTAGATTGAAAAAGTTAAGTTGATGCTATAGTTTCTGTGAACATGACAAAGAATTAAATTGATGCAATAGTTTCTGCACAAGTGAAGAAATAAGAAACTTTAAAAAATCAGCGTACATTAGCAATTTTTGAAATTGTGCAATTTTCATTTAGAGAACACATAAAGGTATAGTTTTCTTGAACTGCCCTTAATGCAACAGAGGGTCTATATCAGCAAGTAAATACATTTGTATTTAAAATATTGGCACAACCAGGATCAGAATAGGCACCTGTTGTACTTGGAGTTACTTAGGAAGTAGCATGAAATGAAAGTTATAATACCATTTATTTGAAATGCAGATGGACATTATGTCATCCTCCGTGGGAGCATCTTTTGAACACAGGGCTTACCGTGAACTGAACTGTTTTTCTGCTTTGCCCCATGTTTGAAAAATGGGTGCCTTATCATAATTTTAATTCTATTTGTTAAAGGGCAACAGAGTGATTGTGATATATGATTTTTGGTGTTAATATTTCCATACACTTACCAAGTGTTTTTGAAGCTTATATTGAATTAATGTGGCAATATATACTTTCAGATTCATATGTTTACGAAGGAATTTAGAATACAATGGATGCTAAGAATCTGGCTTTTCATAACATTTTCCCCAATCAACATTCCAATAGCTCACCTTTTTGACCAGTTCATAATATTGTATTTGGCCCGACTGTTTATGCCAACAAATGTTCTACTAACCCATCCAAAAACATATAGCATGGAAAACATGCACAAGAAAACAAGATCAGAGGCAATGTTGGAATGATTGCTAAATCCAATGTTTTCTTTGATTTAAGATCAATTGAATAATTGAATCATGAGACACCCAAATGAATATCATTGCTGCTCTGAAAATGCAACTCAGGTAATTACCATACCACAATTGCAGTGCAGCAAAGAACCACACAGTGAGGTGAGGTGGAGGGACGTTGTGTGCACAGGATGTGGACATGTAGTGGCGCATGCAGGGCATATAAAGATGGTGGCATGCCAACGTGGCATAAAGGAAATGGGAGTAGGATCAGAGGAAGTGGAGCCTCACTAGAAGAATCATGTAAGTGATGGATCAATGGAGCAAACCACCAAGAATGTGCGAAGGGAGGGTAGAAGTCCCCCTTTGTGGGTGTGTGGGACAGGGGCTGGTGGAGATGAAGAGGGACAGCACCTTTTGAGAAAGAGGGGCTGGGTGGGACATGACAGAGCGGGAAGGGATTTTGATGTAATTACTGCGCTGGAAATATCCAGGCAGTAATTACAAGCAATGTCAAGACATGGAGCCAATTACTGCAATATTAGAGATAGTTTAGGTTCAGAAATGCAGATTTCTGATGATGGCACAAGAAAGTAATAATGGATCCTAATATTTGTTGTGGTAGTGTTGCATGCGGATATGACATTACACCTACAAAAGCCACAATTCAGGGGTAGGATGTATGGCTTCCAGCCTGCTGAATAATATAAAGGTAAAGTGATTTTGTGTAAACCAATATACACCAATGATGCCTGAAGACTGCATGGATTTAGAGTTGTACAAATTGATTCTAAAATACAAATTATAGAATGTTTTGCAAAATTGAGTCTTTCATCACACAAGATTCTTGTCCTTTAAATGCTCTAAGACAAAATGTTGCATATGCAGTTTCACAGTGAATATGTTTGGTATTATGAAATGTAAAAGCTGTTTCACTAACTGCAGAATACAGAAATTAGAATACTTATAAAATGTATGTTGGTGTTTGAAAGGCACATGTACCCCATTTATATTAAACAATGGAATACCACAAAATGTGAAGTATAATTCATGACATTCCAGCATTACTCTGATGCAAATGTTATAAGACCTTTGAAGATATATAACATTCCTAAAATAGCACCTTATATCCACCATATATAGCATAGTTCAGTTATTAACCCATGTCTAATAATTATAAAGCTAAAGGAAGTGCATGACATAAAAAATATAGACCAATATTATGTTCAGATCCCTGCCTGCATAATGTTGACTATCATTTCAATGTGAAGACTTCACTAAGAGCTTGTGGTTTCCATTAATCAGGATTCCGAAAATATTAAATGCATTCCATTTATAACTTACCATCAAACTACTATTAAAGCTGATTTTATTGGACAAACCGGTATAATGAAAGCATATGTCTAAGCAAGAGAATACAAAGATTTCCAAAAGACACAATTTTCACAGATTCCAAATTGAAAATACACTATAAATTATTTTAAGAATGTTATCCCTTTATGCCGTCTAAACATTTTTAAATAAAAACAGTTTACACTATCTATAACTTTGACAAACATCATATTAAATGGCCAAGGGCCAAACATCTAAAAAAAAGCTTGACATAAATATTGACATTGCTGAAATGTGGAGATATTATATATTTGTTTCCAGTACCAAAACATTTTGATAGTTATTAGTCAGTCATTATGTAAGCCTATATTAACAAATTAATAAATGGAAGATATTTTGGACAATCAAGGTTTTTAAAATATCTTCACATTGTTTAATTATCTCTGTCAGAAATAGAGAAAATCCATAACGTTCTAACTATTTATGTTGCGTCACTTTAAAACATGTTATTTATTTATTTATTGTATTTTTGCATTAGTTGCAGTGCACTGAACCCTTGGGTATATAGGCGATACTTTAATTGTGAGACAAAAAATACAAAAGATGCAAAGATGTGATACAGAAAATACAAAAAATACAGACTAGAGAGAAAACGGGAAACAAAATGCAAAACACAATGGGGGTAGGAGGGGTGTCATGGTGTCTTAGAGTGTTGGTTTGAGGAGCACGAGGGAGGGGAGGACAGGTATCTGAGAGACTTAGGGGCTGATTCATGGAATTTTCTGCACCGAACAATGGGGATTTAACAGGGATTTGTGTGCCATTCTGGCCGCAAATCCCCATTTGTTAAACAGGGATTTACGGGCAGAATGTCACACAAATCTCTGTTTTTCGGCACAAATAATTCCATGAATCAGCCCCTTAGTCTGTTAGCTCAGGGAGCTTTAGGCAAAAAGCCAGGTTTTAAAGTTTTTTCTGAATGTCCAATATGAGGGTTCCTTTCTCAGGGTGATGGGGAGATTGTTCCAGAGCTTGGCGGCCATAACTGGAATGTCCTCCTGCGGTCTTTCTAGAGAAGGTGGGAACTCTCAGGAGGTGGCTGTTCGTGGATCTTAAAGGGCAAATGGCATTCTAAAATTATGGAAATGGCATTCCAACATTCCAACATGTGTGAGTAAACGGGGGCGCATTTTCAAACATGCAATTTTATTTCATTTCATGTATTTTCAGCAGTACAGAACACAATCACAAGACCAATGTATCAATTCTCTTTTGTATCACACCATCTATAACTATTATAGGAATTTAAGTCAGCCTGTGGCCAGTCCTTTTTCTGAATTTTAATATATATGCACATTGCATTAACACTACATACCTACATGGAAAATAGCAGAACATGAAAGCCATTAAGTGGCATGGAAATGCAGTGTTTTCTCTGTAAATAGTAACCATGTTTGAGTTATACAGTTTTTCATAATTTAATCAAACTTGTTAGCATCTACTGAACAAAAAGCAATTGTTTGGTGTTCTCCATTGCCTTACTCTGTTTGATAACTAGGTTTCCTTTTTATTATGTGACTACTATTTGTTAAATGTCAACAGAGCAATTGGGAATCTAACTGTTGGTGTACATCAAGCAATATAGACAACATATCGTATTTGACGTTTCTATTCAATTACGCAATGTCTATATATGTATGTGAAAATATATATGAAAATACATATCCATTTTTATATGTTTTGGAAGAAAATTGGAATATAATGAGTTCTACAATCTGGTTATGAATTTATTTTTCACAATAAACATTGCATTAATACATTTTTTTGAAAATCAAGACTGAAGCATTGTGGAAATAAAGATATTTAAAATACAGTGAGATCTGATAGTATACAATATTGCTTTGACCTAACTATTTTACACCAAAATGCTCTACTTAACCAGACAGATTCGTATAGTGGTTTAAGCACACAAGAAGACAAAACTAGGTGGAATGTTAAATTGATTGACATCTTGAGTTATTTTTTAAAAATATTAATATAGGTTATTTGTTGGGAGAGATACATGAATCAATTCTTTAGATAGGTTTATCAATTATAGAACAATGATGCAAATAAATAAGTATTGTAACAGTGCTACAGATTTTAAAAGTCCCTGACGAAATATTTATGAAGGTATCATAAAACAGTAAACAACGAATCTATACATTGTGCTGTTTTATACAGATATACTAGTATGCTGGAAAAAGGAACATTGTCTAGAGCAGTATTTAAGGTTCAGCCTGTAGGAAAGCATCTGTGCAAAGAGAAGTCAAGTAAAACAAAATATTTAATAGATTTCCAGTTGAACATATTGATTTGTTAATATATATTATGGAATGCTTTACAATGTCGCATCACCCATTACACGGCCAGATTTGTTGGTCTTTTAATTGCTCTAAGAAAATATATTTTATATTCTGCTTAATTATGAATTGGTAAAAAATAATGTATGCTATGCATGAAATGCAATAGATACTCCACAAACTTTAAATAAATGAATTTAGAGGTTTTCAATCTGAAACTAACATACTCAGAAAAATGTGATCCTTGAAATTCACACAACCCTTCGTTTCAGCTAAACAAAGTAATACAAAAATGCAAAATAAAATTCATGACATTCCAGCTTTTTCATCATGCATATGTCGTGAGACCTATGAAATTATATATCATTCTAAACTGATCACTCTACATCTAACTATAAGTCACTTTTCAGACATGATCACTGGTCACGCACCGCCAAATTAAAGCAAGTGCAAGGTAACAATAAATACAAGAACTGATGTTTTTTACAAACACCTGCATGTGTTTTCTTTCTGTTTACAGCATTTTTCATATTTCTCATGTTCAATATGAAGCTTTTAACTTGGATTGTCTTAACTATTTCATATGCATTTATTTATTTATTTTTTTTAAAAAACTTTATTTTTGGTATTTAAATCACGATACAACTTCACACCCACATTAGGGCGGACTTAAACTTTGCGCCTGGACCCAAAACCCTCCCACTGCCCCTCCCCCACGCCCCACCCTAGCTCCGTCCCCATGAACCAGCGTCCTCTTTATTTGAGATAGTGCCCCCTCCAGCAGTCACTTCGAGTGTGTGGAAATAACCTGGGCCAGACTTCACCGGGGGGAGTCCTCCGAGTCTGAAGATGCAGCAGTGTGCTCAGCCGCTTCGCCCATCAAGAACAGGGTTAATGGCCCCCAGATGTCTGGAGGTCGGGCGTGCAGAGGGATTAATTTAATGAAATCCGTTTCCACATCCTGGTAATATAGCAAGTCTTTGCGCCAGGCGACGGCCGACGGGGGGGCCTCTGCCCCATGCCATGGCCACCCTCCTGCGGGCCAGAGTCAACATTACCCCCGCCAGTTTCCTTATTGGCGCGGAGAGCAGCCTAGTCATGCCCAAAAGGGCCGCTGTATGGCTTGGTTGTATTGGTTCTCCCACAACAGCCGCTGTCGTCTGTAGAACTTGCTTCCAGAAAGGCGAGAGTTCGGGGCACTCCCAAGCTAGATGAGTAAAGTTTGCAGAGATTAACCCGCATCTGATGCATTTCGCTTCTGTGTCTGGGTGGTGCTTGTTTGTTTTCGCCGGTGTGTGATATGTTTGATGGAGAAAGTTGAAGTGGATGAGTTTAAGGCGTGAGTTTAGCGCCACTTTTTGAGTTTGTTTCAGGCTATAGAGCCAGTCTTCATCAGAAATCTTAATCTGTAATGACTTCTCCCATCTAGCCTTTGCACCTGATTTGGCGACGGATGTGTGGGGGGTGAGGGCCTTGTAGATCTGTGATACCAGCCTGCCTGTGCCCTGTGCTTGGATGACGTTGTGTAGTAATTGCCACGTTGGTGGCTGACTAGGGAAGTCTGGCAGTAGAGTCTGCATGGCATAGCAAGTTCTGAAGTAGAGGAATATTGGGCCGCCCAATAGTATCTTTCCAAGTCCGGCAGAGCCAATCCCCCCATGGTGACTGGGAGTGTTGTATGCCACTCTCGCTGGCTTACCCGCCCAGATTAATTCAAGGACCAGGCTTTTCAATTTTTTCCAGAAGGATTGTTGCAGCGACATTGGGATGTTGTTGAAGAGATATAATAGTTTGGGTAAAATCACCATCTTCACCAGGGAGATCCTGCCCCAGAGGGTCAACGGAAGAGATTTCCAACGAGAGATTTTGTCCTGAAGTGATTTGACCACCACTTCATAGTTATCCCGGAACACTTCCTGCCGTTTTAGAGATAGCTGTATCCCGAGGTACCTAACTCCGGAGCACTTCCATGTGAGGTTGAAGTCGTCTGGGAACTGTTTTGTGGCTGGTGTTAGGGGGAATACGATGGATTTTGAGTGGTTGATTTTCAATCCTGACGCTGCTCCGAACTTGATGACTTCCCTCATGACTGGGTTGAGATTTTCTTCTGGATTTCGGATGAATAGTGCTACGTCATTGGCGTAGAGCGAGATGATGAGCTTGTGAGGGCCTATAATGAGTCCCCTCTGCTGTCTCTGTTCCCGCAGATTGGAGGCCAGAGATTCCATCACCAGGGCGAACACCAGGGCCGACAGTGGGCAGCCTTGTCTCGTACCTCGTTGCAGAACTATTGGGGCTGACTTGCCTGTACCAACAATAATGTTGGCACAGGGCTTGGTATACAGGAGAGAGACCAGGTTAATAAATCGGGCACCTAGGCCCATTCTAGACAGCACCGTGCACAGAAAGGGCCACTCGACCGAGTCAAATGCCTTTTCGGCGTCGAGAAGCACCGCAACAGCTTGTAGTGATGGATCTAGAGCGGCCATGACACCGAACATTCTCCTAAGGCCAAACGTCGTGTTGCGGGCTGGAATGAAGCCGGCTTGGTCTGCCAGAACAAGGGCAGGCATTAATGGCATCAACCTCCTGGCCAGCACATTGGCAAGTATTTTATTGTCTAGATTGAGGAGAGATATTGGTCGGTATGAAGAGCAATCTTCTGGTGGTTTGCCAGGCTTGTGTAATAGAATAACATTTGCTTCACAGGTGGTAGGGGGCAGATGTCCATTTTCCAGCGCCTCCGCATATACTGCCTCTAGGAGGGGGGCCAAGGTTCCCGTGAAGGACTTGTAGAATTCACCCGTCAGTCCGTTTGGTCCTGGCGCTTTGGAGCTGGGGAGGGACTTTATGGCCTCTAAGATCTCTCCTTGCGTGATCATTTCGTTTAGAGGTTCTCGGAGAGAATGCTCGACCCAGTAGAGTTCCGTGTCCTCCAGGTACTCCAGTGGAACCGCCGAAGACTTGTTGAGTTTAGCACTATACAGTTCTTGATAGAAGACTCTGAACTCCTCCGCTATCTGTTCATCAGTATAGACTGTCTCGCCCGTAGCGGTCCGAATCGACTCAATGTGAGCAAGTTTGTTATCGGCTCTGAGTAAGTTTGCTAGAAGGGCCCCGGGCTTTTGGCCTTCTCCGTACTGACCAGCTTGGCTATTACGGTTCAGGAAGTTGACCTCACGGTCAGCTGCGAGGTTGAATTTTGTCAGTTCCTCCTTCAGAGCTGCTGATATTTTGGGATCCGCCCCGTTAATGGCTTGGCGCTCAAGGTTCTTTAGTTTCCCTTCGCTGTTTGTGAGCTCGCGCTTGATGAGCTTGTGGATGCCATTTTCCTTGGCGTGGCAGACTCCTCTAATAAAGCATTTTAGTGACTCCCAGATTGTGCCTGCGGATGGGACTGAGCCAGCGTTGGCATCAAGAAACACCATGATCTCGTCTCTTAGTTCGGAAGCAAACACTTCATCCCTTAGCGCGCCGTTCTTGAAGCGCCATCTCTGCAACGGTGGTGTCGGAGTGGATGGTTTTAAGTTGAGGACGATAGGGGAGTGATCGGAGAGAGTTCTCGGATGTATACAGCATCGATCACCTGTCAGGGGGCCGTTTGCAGAGACGAAGAGATAGTCGATACGTGAGCTCGAGTTGTGTACAGGTGAATGAAATGTGAATTCCCGTGAGTCGCCATTGGAGACCCTCCAGATGTCTATCAGGCTGAAAGCGTTGCAGATCTCTTTTATTTGGAGGCCGGCTTTGGTGGAAGGCAGTGGTGAAGCTTTTGATCTGTCCTTTAGTGGGTCAAGTACAGTGTTCATGTCTCCCCCCCAGATTATGGTCGCAGGGTCCTGCTTGGAGAGTTGGGTGAGTACCCATCCAAAATTGTCAGGGCCGTCTGTGTTTGGAGCGTAGGAGTTGACAAAGGTCACCATCTGTCCGGTTACGATCCCGCTCACCATGATGGCTCTCCCCTCCGCGTCTTTTGCCATGCGTATCAGGCGGAAGCTCATCCTTCTGTGTATAAGTATGGCGACTCCTCTGGAGTAGGTTGAATAAGAGGAGTAGTATCTGTGACAGCCCCAGCTTTTGGCCCACTGGTGCTCACTCTCCGGTAGAAGGTGGGTCTCTTGGATCATAGCCACGTCAATGTCGTGCCGCCTAAGGTATTGGAGAATTTTCCTGGTTTTGGCTGGAATATTGCCGCCTCTAATGTTCCATGTTAAAACGTTGAATGGTTCGGGTAAGGCATTCTAATTGTCTGATTTTCGTTTACTGCAGTTGGTCGTGGAGAGGCACCGAGGAGAGGCTTGTTGGCTCTGTTGCTGATAGCTTTGTAACTTGCTTGAATAGGCGACATTGGAATCTGCCCAGGAGACGGAGCGCGCGGGGGGGGTTGAGAGCTGGTGGCGCAGAACTTTCCTGATGAACCTTGAGGGCACCGTTCGTGGACAGTCCCCCACACACCCATGGTGTTTCCCTCTTTCGGTTGGGCAACCCCCAACTGGCCCACAGAGAGAACCCACCTAAACCCTTTAAACCAAACAGCGTAACATTTGGAAACCATTACGCTGTATAAACTGTACCCCCGAGGGACTCAGCCTAGGGACCTATCGGTAGCCGAGTGCACCCTGGGGGGTAAACTGGAGCTGTGCTAGGGGTGCCTGGGGCCTACCAGGCTTCCATGCCCTGCATTAAAATCACTATGTGTAGAGCCTGTTTCCGACGTATCTACTTGCGAGTTTTCACTTTGCCCCCGGTCACTCCGAGTTACGGCGGATTCCTGTTGTTTCTGTCTCCTTGGGGCCTGGGACGGTTGGGATTCAGGTCCGGGCAGCCCATCTGATCTAGGAACAAGCGTGCATCTTCGGGTGATTGGAAAAAGTGGACCCTCTCCCCATGCTGCACTCTGAGCCGTGCGGGAAAGAGCATCGAGTATGGTAATTGATTGGCCCGGAGCCTTTGTTTGATGGCGGTGAATGATTTCCTCTGGGTTTGTACCGTGGGCGAGAAATCTGGATAGACTTGGATTTTGTCCCCATCATGAAGCAGCTCGCCTTTCTCCCGTGCCAGGCGGAGGATAGTGTCTCGGTCTTTGTAATTGAGCAGCCTGGCAATAATAGGTCTAGGCGGTGCACCGGGGGCAGGCCGGATCGATGGAATCCTGTGAGCTCTCTCTACTATGAACATTGGAGACAGTGCATCTCTACTGAAGAGTGATGAGCAGAGCAACTCCACAAACTCCTCCATTCTACCTTGCGGCTGTTGTTCCCTCACCCCGACGATTCTTATGTTATTCCTCCTTGAACGACCTTCAAGGTCCTCGCATTTAGCTATTGTTGCCTTCATTTGGGCTTCGAGTTGCGAGACTTTGGTTGAGAGGGATAATGTGCCATCGTCTAGATTTGACACTCTTTGCTCGACCTCGTTTAGACGTTCTGCGTGAGTACCGCGGGGGGGGTTGAGAGCTGGTGGCGCAGAACTTTCCTGATGAACCTTGAGGGCACCGTTCGTGGACAGTCCCCCACACACCCATGGTGTTTCCCTCTTTCGGTTGGGCAACCCCCAACTGGCCCACAGAGAGAACCCACCTAAACCCTTTAAACCAAACAGCGTAACATTTGGAAACCATTACGCTGTATAAACTGTACCCCCGAGGGACTCAGCCTAGGGACCTATCGGTAGCCGAGTGCACCCTGGGGGGTAAACTGGAGCTGTGCTAGGGGTGCCTGGGGCCTACCAGGCTTCCATGCCCTGCATTAAAATCACTATGTGTAGAGCCTGTTTCCGACGTATCTACTTGCGAGTTTTCACTTTGCCCCCGGTCACTCCGAGTTACGGCGGATTCCTGTTGTTTCTGTCTCCTTGGGGCCTGGGACGGTTGGGATTCAGGTCCGGGCAGCCCATCTGATCTAGGAACAAGCGTGCATCTTCGGGTGATTGGAAAAAGTGGACCCTCTCCCCATGCTGCACTCTGAGCCGTGCGGGAAAGAGCATCGAGTATGGTAATTGATTGGCCCGGAGCCTTTGTTTGATGGCGGTGAATGATTTCCTCTGGGTTTGTACCGTGGGCGAGAAATCTGGATAGACTTGGATTTTGTCCCCATCATGAAGCAGCTCGCCTTTCTCCCGTGCCAGGCGGAGGATAGTGTCTCGGTCTTTGTAATTGAGCAGCCTGGCAATAATAGGTCTAGGCGGTGCACCGGGGGCAGGCCGGATCGATGGAATCCTGTGAGCTCTCTCTACTATGAACATTGGAGACAGTGCATCTCTACTGAAGAGTGATGAGCAGAGCAACTCCACAAACTCCTCCATTCTACCTTGCGGCTGTTGTTCCCTCACCCCGACGATTCTTATGTTATTCCTCCTTGAACGACCTTCAAGGTCCTCGCATTTAGCTATTGTTGCCTTCATTTGGGCTTCGAGTTGCGAGACTTTGGTTGAGAGGGATAATGTGCCATCGTCTAGATTTGACACTCTTTGCTCGACCTCGTTTAGACGTTCTGCGTGAGTACCGATGCAGTGTTGAAGTAGGTCTACCTTGGAGGCGAGACCATCCATTTTGTTGTTCAGGTTACCAATGCCTGCCTTCAGGTCTAAAAGGAGTTCTTTTATTTCACATGGATTACCCTCTGGCTCTGTCGCGGGCGAACCGTTGGGAGCGGGCATTTGGTCTTCCCGTTGGACGTGGGATCTTGGAGTCGCGCCACCCTCAAAGGTTAATTTCCTCTGAGACTTGTCGCTTTTCCCCATTTCTGCTATGGAGCCTGTGCACTTTAAGTGAGAGCCGCTGTATTTGTAAAGTCTGGAGTGGGTAGGAGTGCTTCTCGGTGCTGGGCGGATTGTAATTCAAAAAACAAAATAAAATAACAAAATACAAAATAGAGCTCCGCTTTTTGGGTTGTGTTCTGCGAGCTCTCGGGGGCTGATCTGGTTTGATGTGGGTGAGGGGTTGGCGACTAGTTGTGGCGGCTGGTCCAGCCGCTGGTGAACTCCCCCCCGAGATAGTTCTGACACTGCGGTGGGGAGACAGAGGGTGAGGAGCCTTGTCAGGCTTGATGTTGTAGCCTCTGTAGGTGGGTGAAATAACTCTCCCGACTGGCAGTATGGTGGTTGTCTGGGTGCCGGGGTGCTGGAGGGGTGCAGGGAAATAGCGCCACAGGAGTGTTGGACAGTCTGCCAGAACCGCAGCACCGGTCCACACCCCACAGCCCCCGATCGTGGCCTCCTGTGGCCGGGGCTAACTGGGTGGGGGGGTAGGCGAGGGGGTGGGATGGGCCGGCTCCGAGCCAACTTCAGCGCGGCGCGCGATCCCCCCCCTCGTACCTGGTGTCTCTGCTGGTCTCCGGCCCCTCTCCTCCGAACTCCGGTGGAACGTCGGGGGGCTCCGCTGGGTGGTGGGTGGGTGCCGGTGTAGGCCGCGCGCCTGGAAGGCGGCTGATGTCCCGCTCCTCTGAGCCCCCGTCGCTCGTCCCTGTACGGGGGTGCCGCGCTCCGGCCCTCCCGCAGGGCCCGGTCCGCGCCTGGATGTGGTCTGCGGCGTCCTCTGCCTCGGCGGTCCAGCTGTGTAGGGCTCCCCGCCTCGCACCCGGAGCCCCTGCTGGTCCTCCGGCCTCTCTTCCCCGAACTCCGGCGGAACGCCGGGGAGCTCCTCCGGGTGGCAGGCGCCGATGTAGGCCGCGTGTCTGGGAGGCGGATGTCGGACCCGCTCCGCTGAGCCTCCGTCGCTCGCCGACGCCCGGGGGGCACCGCTCTCCGGATCCGGCTCTCCCGCAGGGCACGGTCCACGCTGAGTGAGGCGGGACCCTCGGGGGCGCGGCGCAGGCACCCACGGGCCGCCGGCTGGACGTGGGCTGCGGCGTCCTCTGCTCCGGTGAGCTAGCTGTGTGGGGCACGGACCCAGGGCCCCAAGGGTCCCGAACAGGTCCAGAGAGGCCGATTCTCGTCGGAAAACCACTGGCCGGCAGCTGGGTAGATCAGGGGGTCAGGAGACGAGGGGTTGGGGTTGTGCAGTGCAGGAAACAGCAGGATTGTTAAGGATTGATGCGGGGCATATGCGGGAGCTCAGGCCATGGCGGCCATCTTGGATGGCCCTCTAGCGCCCTCTATATGCATTTATTTTTAGGAAAAATAGAATTTTTAAAATATATGTTTTTTCATCAAACAGAATTCAGGCAATATTTAATGCAGGTCAGTTATATCTGCACTTCAAAGTGACATAAGATCTTATTCGGTTCCCTATTCTGAAGGGTTACCGCAGAATGCACGTTTGAGCAACCAATTATCAGGAAAGCACATTTCTGAACAGTGTTATATAACTGGGACAAATGCATAATTTTCAGAGATTCTAAATTTGAAAATATATTGTAAATCAATTAAAGAATTCAATTATTGAAATTGTTCTAAATATCTGTAGAAAAACACATTTTATAACTTCAAAAGAAAAAGCATAGTGAATGGCTGAGGGCAAATTATTTAAAGAAATGTTAGTAGTTGATAAATTACACAAAATAGCTCTAATCAATAGGGAATTTAACATGAATAATGATATTGCTTGAATTTTGAGATAAGGTACCTGCTTTACAAAGTGCTTATAATGAGATTTCCCAATTGAAAAATGCTTTACGAATCAAGCCCCATATCTTTTTTGCCAGTATCAAAACATGCTGTGTTACACAAAGGTCAGTGAATCTGTAGGACACTCCTAACAAATGAATAAAGGAAAGATATTTTTGACCATCTACAGATGCAAAATACTGTTATGTATTCAATTGTATCTGTGCCAAATGCCAGAGTACCTGATTGACAAAGTGGCTTTCCCATTGAAAAACACTTTGTGTATCAGGCTAAGAATGTTTTAACTATTTACTTTTTATCACTTTAAGCAATGTCACTTCCACATTTATGGAAAATGATTTCCAAAATGTGTGAGTAAATGGGTGCTGATTTTGCAACATGCTAAAGTATTTCACATTTTAATGTTAATAGTCAAATTTGTTTTTGACCATAACCACTGAAATACATACTTCTTGTGCCAGTTGAACCTGTTGACACTTGGGTGGTTCCGGTAGTTTCAGAGGTTGGAGGCACTGTTACTAGATAAAATAATTTTGGAAAATGTGTTATGGGGTATTGAACTGAACAATGTCATTCATGAAGTGTGGATCTAGCTCTGATTTGTTGTAACTAATGATTAGACAGGTTACATATTGTCTACGGCAATTTAACAGTTTAAAAAAGGAAAAACATTCTGCAGTTAAAACATGTTTGTTAAAGTTCTTTTCTAGTTATGGGTCTCTCCATCACAATTATCTGCATTATCTTCATCCCTGTAAAGCATATCGTTTCCACATTTGTGGAAATCAATTTCCAAAATGTGCTAGTAAATGAAGGGGAATTTTCTAACATGCATGACTATTTTACATTCTGTGGAGAATGTTTTACATTTGCTAATGACAATAAAAATGGAACAACAAACTTCCTGTGCTAGATGGACCTGTAGAGACTTCAGTGACTCCAATGGTTACAAGAGGCACAGTTGCTATTTGAAAGATGGATTGCAATCAGATAATGTCTAAATATGCACACATGTGCCATACTTTGAAAAAGTATATTATTGCATAATGTTTAACTATGTTATTAAAGTAAATTAATCATAACTGAACAATACACAAGATCAGGTTGTTATCATTGTATTCTATACAATCTTCTCTGACTAAACTTTATTTTTAGGTATTTAAACCACAATACAACTTCACACCCACAATAGGGTGGACTTTCAACTTTGTGCCGTAACCCAGGACCCACCCTGTGTCCCCCCCACCCCTCCCTCATCCCCGACTCCCAGATACAGTGTCCTCTTTAGCTGGATATGTGTCTCTCCTGACTCTCGCTCCAAGGATGTGGTAATACCATGGATTAGCCCTCACCGGAGGTTATCCTCCTAGTCTGAGGTGTCAGATTCGTGTTCCACCGCTTCGCCCATCAAGAACAGTGTCAGAGGTCCCCAGATGTCTGGTGGACAGGCGTGCAAAGGAAGGAGTTTAATGAAGTCTGTTTCAACGTCTTGGTAGTAAAGCATGTCTCTGCGCCAGGCGGCGACTGATGGGGGGAGCCTCGGCCCCATGCCATGGGAACTCTCCTACGAGCCAGAGCCAACAGAACCCCAGCCAGTTTCCTTATTGGAGCTGAAAGCAGCCTGGTCAAGCCCAACAGGGCTGCTGTTTGGCTCGGCTGTATCGGTTCTCCCACAATTGCAGTTGTCGTCTCCAGGACTTGTTTCCAGAAAGGAGTTAACTCAGGGCACTCCCAAGCTAGGTGAACAAAGTTTGCTGAGATAGTCCCGCATCTGTTGCATTTCGCTTCTGCCTCGGGGTGGTGTTTTTTGGCTTTCGCTGGTGTGTAATATGTTTGGTGGAGAAAGTTGAAGTGGATACGTTTTAGGCGTGAGTTAAGTGCCACTTTTTGAGTCTGTTTCAGGATATAGGTCCAGTCCTCGTCTGATATGTTAACGTGCAATGACTTTTCCCATCTAGCTTTTGCACCAGTGATGGCGGGGGTCGTGGTGGGAATGAGGGATTTATAGATCTGTGACACCAGCCTACCTTCAACTTGTGCCTGAATGACATTATGCAGCAGTTGCCAAGTTGGTGGTTGACGCGGGAAGTCTGGCAGCAGGGTCTGTATGGTGTAGCGATTCCTGAAGTAAAGGAATACATCCAGAGCAGCGTTGCCCCCTTTAATTTTTACTTGTTCTGGAGTTAGAAAGCCCTCTTCTGTGAAGAGATCCCCTAGGGTTTTTATGTTTAGTTTGTCGACCCATTGGTGGAACACTTTCTCTGAGGTCAGTGGGACTCCAGGAATTAACTTGACGGGTAGGAGTGGGGAGTCCCGTGAATGAACCCTGAGCTTCTGGGCTAGAGTCTTCCAGACTTTGTACGTCGTGAGCATCACATTCATCGTGGAACTGGGTACAGGCGTCTGACTAAAGACAACCGCGGTTAGTAAGTTAGGTGTTGCCAGGGCTCGCTCCACTTGTACATGAGGTCGGATTGCTTGAGAGGCATACCAATGGCTGAGGAACTGTGCTTGAGCTGCCCAAAAGTATCTCTCTAGGTCTGGCAGGGCCAGCCCCACACTGGTGACCGGGAGTGTCAGTGTAGTGTGCGCCACTCTAGCTGGCTTGCCCGCCCAAAGTAGCTCGAGGACCAGGCTTTTCAGTTTTTTCAAGAAGGGTTGTTGCAGCAGCAGAGGGATATTGTTGAATAGGTATAATAGTTTTGGCAAGATCACCATCTTCACCAATGAGACCCTTCCCAGAGGGTTAGTGGAAGAGACTTCCATCGAGAAACCTTGTCTTGGAGAGATTTGACCACCTCTTCGTAATTATCTCGAAACACCTCCTGACAATTCAGAGATAGTTGTATCCCAAGGTACCGGACCTTGGAGGATTTCCATGTGAATTGGAAGTCGTCTGAAAACTGTTTGGTGGCTGTGGTCAGTGGGAATACAATGGATTTTGACTGGTTGATTTTTAATCCTGAAGCTGCTCCAAATTTGATGACTTCCCTCATGACTGGATTCAGATTGTCTTCAGGGTCTCGAATGAACAGTGCAACGTCATCGGCGTAGATGGAGATGATGAGCTTGTGAGTGCCTATGATGAGTCCCCTTTGCAGCTGCTGCTCCCGAAGCTTGGAGGCCAGCGGTTCCATCACCAAGGCGAAAATTAGGGCCGATATTGGGCATCCCTGTCTCGTGCCTCGTTGCAGATCTATTGGAGCTGATTTGGCTGTGCCTACAATAATACTAGCACGTGGTTTGGTGTATAGGAGAGAAACAAGTTTGATGAAGCAGGCTCCTAGGCCCATCCTGGTGAGTACCATGAACAGAAACGGCCATTCCACCGAGTCGAATGCCTTTTCAGCGTCGAGAAGAACCGCCACAGCCTGCGATGAGGGATCCAGTGCGGCAATGACCCCAAACATTCTCCTGATTCCAAAAGTCACCTAGCGGCCTGGTATGAAGCCGGCTTGGTCTGCCAGTACAAGGGCGGGCATCAATGGCAGTAACCTCCTGGCCAGCACCTTGGCGAGTATTTTATTGTCAAGATTGAGGAGAGATATTGGTCGATAGGATGAACAGTCTTCCGGAGGTTTTCCCAGTTTGTGCAGTAGGATAACATTGGCTTCACAGGCAGTGGGAGGTAGGTATACTTTTTCCAGCACCTCTTGGTATACGGCCACCAGGAGGGGAGCTAGGGTGCCCGCAAATGACTTGTAGAATTCTCCCGTTAAGCCGTCCGGGCCCGGCGCTTTGGAGCTGGGGAGGGACTTTATGGCCTCGATAATCTCTTCTTGCGTGATCATCTCATTTAAGGGTTCACGGAGAGACTGTTCGACCCAATATAGCTCTATGTCTTCCAAGTACTCCAGCGGGTCGGTCGAGGACCTGCTAAGTTTAGCACTGTAGAGATCTTGATAGAAGATCCTGAACTCTTCTGCTATCTTTTCATCGGTGTGGACCGACCCGCCTAGATTGGTCCGAATCTGTTCTATTTGAGCGTGTTTGTTATCGGCTCTGATTAAATTTGCTAGAAGGGCACCGGGTTTTTGGCCCTCTCCGTATTGACGGACTCGACTATTGCGTTTCAGGAATTTAACCTCAGAGTCAACTGCGAGATTGTATTTTTGCAATTCTTCTTTCAGGGCTGCTGTTATTTTTGGGTCCGCCGTGTTTGTGGTCTGGAGCTCAAGGAGTTTTAGCTTCTCCTTGCTGGTTGTAAGCTCGCGCCTGATGAGCTTGAGGATGCCATTTTCCTTGGCGTGGCAGACTCCTCTGATAAAGCATTTTAGAGACTCCCAGATTATGCCTGCGGAGTGGACCGATCCGACGTTGGCTTCGAGAAACACGTTGATCTCCTCCCTCAGCTCAGAGGCAAACACCTCGTCTCTTAACGAGCCCGTCTTGAAGCGCCACCGCTGTAGTGGCAGAGTGGGAGCGGAAGGCGTGAGGTTGAGGAAGAGAGGGGAGTGATCGGAGAGCGTTCTCGGATGTATACAGCACCGGTCGCTTGACAATGGACCACTTGCAGAGGCGAAGAAGTAGTCGATTCGGGAGCTTGTGTTGTGTACCGGTGAGTGAAAAGTGAATTCTTGCGCCTCGCCATTCGAGACTCTCCATGTGTCTAGCAGGTTGAAAGCATTGCAGATTTCTTTTATTTGGAGTCCAGCTTTGGTAGGAGGGTGTGGAGAAGCCTTTGCTATGTCCCTTATAGGATCTAATACTGTGTTCATATCCCCACCCCACACTATGGTTGCCGGTTCCTGTGTGGAAAGCTGGGTGAGCACCCATCCAAAATTGTCTGGGCCATCTGTGTTTGGAGCGTAGGAGTTGACAAAGGTCACTTTCTGGCCTGCTACGATGCCGCTTACTAGGATCGCTCTCCCTTCAGTGTCTTTCGCCATGCGGATCAGGTGGAAGCTCATCCTCCTGTGTATGAGGATAGCAACTCCTGTGGAGTAGGTTGAGTAGGAGGAGAAGTATCTGTGGCAGCCCCAGCTCTTGGCCCACTGGTAGTCCTTCCCTGGGAGAAGGTGTGTCTCCTGAATCATGGCCACGTCTATTTCATGACCTCTGAGGTATTGAAGTATTTTCCTGGTTTTAGCTGGAATATTGCTGCCTCTTATGTTCCAGGTCAGAACGTTGAATGGGGCGAATAAAACTTCCTATTTACCCACTTTTTTCCGTCCGATGTTGGCCATGGTGTGTCTTCGGAGTGTATTTTGCTAGGTTTGGTGCTTGAAGATTGGATCTTTGATTGACATGACGACATTGATGGCTGTCTGGGAGATGGAGAGCAGGGGGACGGCTGGGAACTGATGGCGCAAAACTTCCCTGGTGAACTCTGAGGGCACCGTCCACGGGCAGACCCCAACTGGCCTGTGGCGTTTCTCTCTTTAAGGTGGGCAACCCCCAACTGGCCCACAGGGAGATCCCTCGACAACCAAATAAAACAGAAAGCGAAACATGTGGATACCATGTCGCTGTGTGAACTGTACCCTGAGAAAACTGCTTGTAAACCAACTGGTAGCTGAGGTAACCCTGGAGAATGAACTGGTGCTGTGCTAGGGGCGCCTGGGGCCTTCCAAGCTTCCCCGCCCCGCGTTGTATTCTTTGTGAATTGCACCTGTACTTTTTGCATCTTGTTGCAAGCTTGTAAGCCGACTCTGGTTACTCCGGTCTATGGTGGATTCCTGAGATTTCTGTCTCTTTGGGGCCTGGGACGGTTGGGATTTGGGTCGGGGCAGCCTATCTGGTCAAGAAACATGCTCGCATCGTCAGGCGTTTGGAAAAAATGGACCCTCTCCCCTTGCTGTACTCTGAGCCGTGCTGGAAAGAGCATCGAGTAGGGCATTTGATTGGCTCTGAGTCTTTGTTTGTTGGCGGTGAAGGATTTCCTCTGGGTTTGTACTGTGGGAGAGAAGTCTGGATAAAAGTGTACTTTGTCTCCATCGTGGAGTAGGTCTCCTTTCTCTCTAGCCAGCCGGAGGATGGTATCTCAGTCCTTGTAGTTGAGTAGCCTTGCGATGATGGGCCTGGGCGGTGCGCCGGGGGCAGGTCTGGTAGATGGAATCCTGTGTGCTCTCTCGACTATGAATAATTGAGACAGTGATTCTCTGCTGAAGAGTGACATGCAAAGTGACTACACGTTTTCCTCCATTTTACCTTGTGGCTGCTGTTCTCTCACCCCGATGATTCTTATGTTATTCCTTCTTGATCGACCTTCCAAATCCTCACATTTGGCTATTGTCGTTTTCATTTGAGCTTCTAACTGCAAGACTTTGGTTGAGAGGGACGCTGCGCCAACATCTAGATTAGACACTATTTGCTCGACCTCGTTTAAACGTTCTGAGTGTGTATCCATGCGATGTTGTAGGAGGTCAACTTTGGAGGCAAGGCCATCCATTTTATTGTTTAAGTTTCCAATGCCGGCTTTCAATTCCAAGAGGAGTTCTTTGATTTCGGATGGGTTGCCATCTGAATCCATCTGGTGTGAGTGGCTGGGAGAGGGGATCTGGTCCTCTCGCTGTACGGGTGCTTTAGGTGTTGCGCCGCCCTCGAAAGTTAATTTCCTCTGGGATTTATCAGTCTTCCCCATCTCACATACGGTTCCGGTGACATTTGTATGAGCTCAGCTGTGTCTTGCAGTGTCAAGAGCGCCCCGTGGACCTGCCCAGGGGAGCAAGGATTTACCCGGCCGGGCAAACTTGTTGGGGGTCAGCTGTTTGGAGAAGTGGCTTTACTCAAATTAGCTGTGCCTCGAGCGATCTAATGAACACTCCGTGTGGACTGTCCTTAGTTGTCTTGTGCGGAGGGTTAGAGCGCTTCTGCAGTGGCTGAGGCTTCGATAATCTGACTCCCCCAAGGGTGGTGATGACTCAGAGTGGGGGTATTGCTGCTCTATGGCTTCTGTCTTACAATGCCTGACTTTGGTTACACAGTGCCTGGATGGAGTACGCCGGTGTGCCTGAGTGTCTCTGGCCTGGCAGCGAGGTGTGTATTGGAGAGTCTGTGGGGTGCGGGGAGAGACCCCCACGCGTGAGGTGGGTGTCACTCCTTGTTGCGGCGCAACACAAAGGTAAGCAATGAAAAAGTCAGAGGCGGGGGGGAGCCCCTCTTGTGACACTGAGTGCGCCCTTTATATAGAAATGCCGGTGTTTCCTTTATGTTGAGGAGCGCTTAGATCTGCTCAGTCCGAGGCAGTCCACAGGGCCTCCGGGACGAGGTGTTGATCCCTCCAGAGGTAGCTGTGTTGATAAGCAGCGGGTGACTCCGGTCGCCTCTCACTGCGCTACCGGGGCTCCGCCCGGGCCGGCTGGGCCCCGGTTCTGTGCCGTCACGAACAGCGCTGCAGTGAGGGTTTTATTGGATCGGTGGGGGGGGGCGGGCCGGCTCGGAATGGCCCAGATCCAAGCTAGGAGCGCAACCTCCCCCCACCTCCGTACCTGGTGACCTGGCTGGTCCCTCCGCCGCCCGCTGCCCGCCGCTGTAGATCTCAGGCGCCGGAGGAGCCGCGGTCAGCCCAGGTGCTGGGGAACTTCGTAGGAGGGGCGGACGGGCTCTGAAGATAGCGGAGCACTAGGGGGGCGGGAGACAGGCCTCGTCTCCTCCGAGCCTCCGTGGCCCCCGGCAGCACTGACAGGCACAAGCGGGAGGCACTCCGGGCTCGATCACGCCGCCAGTCGAGGCCTGGGGAGGAGCGAGAGCAGCCTCCCACAGGCGCGTTGCAGGACGACCTCTGCAGGATATCGCACGCTCTCCTCACTGCGAGCCTACCCCAGGTGCCTTCCCGGGGTCCAGGTGCTCAGGTCTCGGCCTGGTGGGGGTCGGCTGTGTAGGGCTAGTCGCCTCGCCGGGCCGTTTGCGAAGAACTCGGCCTTGAGGCCACACAGGTCCTGTGAAGGTAAAGAAAGGCCGATTTTCTCCAGGAATGCAGTGGCAGGCAGCTGGACAGTTCAGGAGACCAGGAGTCAGGGAATTGGGTCGTAATAGTACAGGGAACAGCAGGATTGTGCAGGATTGATGCGGGGCTAAACGGAAGCTCAGACCAAAGCGGCCATCTTGGTTGGCCCTCTAGCGCCCTCTCTGACTAATGATTTTTATCCATAAGAAACATTTGCAAAATTGACCTTTCGTATGTTCAACAGAAATAATATTAAAAGGCCAAGCCAAAAAGGATTGATACTGTAAAATCGACATACAATATTTGCAGTCAACTGGGATTTTACTTTACTAATGACATTGCTGAATGTTGACCTATCTCTTTCTTGAAAGTAGCACATCCTTTTTATGTTAAGCATACGGCTTTCATTCTGAAGGAACTTTATACAAAAAAAGTAAAGATATTTGTGTCTGTGCCAAAGATGGAGAAAATACAATTTGTTCTAACTATTTATTTTTTTCATGTCAAGCAATGACACATCTACATTTATATAAATGGTTTTCCAAAATGTGTAAGTTAATGGGCGGTGGATCTTAAAACATGCAGAAGTATTTCAATGTAGGTGATCAATATTCACATTTGTTGATGAGCCAAACAAATAATTGAAAGAAATGCTTCCTGTGATAGGTGCCACTTTAAAGACATTAGTGGCTCCAGCAGTTTAAGTGGATAGAGGGACTGTTGCTAGATAACAACATGGATGTAAGCAGAGAATGGCTAAAAGGATGTTCATGCTTCAAAATATATTTTTAAAAATACTACTTGCATATTTTTTCAGAATATTTTCCATCCATATTGATTCGAACTGAAAAAAAAAGCTATGACCGAAAGGTCGATTTAGCTACAATTTGAGTTAAATCTTAGGATCTTAGCATGTCATTTCATGTCTAGTAAAATGCAAATAAGTAAATAAATACACTAAAGACATTGGGCCTCATTACACGGATGGCGGTGAACCATGGCGCTATTAGCGCCATGGTTCATGCCGGTAAAATACTGGCACCGCCTTGGTGGAAAGGCGAATTACCGCTCTATTCCAAGGTTTGCGGGGCGGTAGTTCCCCCTTCCACCATTGCCCTTCCCCATTCCCATTTTTGCCCCATAGGGCTCTATGGGAATGGGGAAGGCCCTAATTACGGTACCGCACATTGCGGTACCGTAATTAGCTCCCTGGTCCCTTTGCGGGTTGGTTTTTAACGCCTGCAAAAAGCAGGCGTTAAATTCCCCAACCCGCAAAGGGACCTCGTAGTAAGGTGGTAAGGATTTACCGGTACCGGTAAAATACCGGTACCGGTAAACCCTTACCGCCATCCGTGTAATGAGGCCCATTATGAGCAAAAAATACCTGAAACATATCTCTCCAGGATCAGTGGAGTCCATGCCCAAAAAGAGCAATTATCAATACCTTTTAATTTACTATTTTCATTAATGTAAACCATGTCCTTTCCACATTTATGCAAATCAATTTCCAAAATATGATTGTAAATGGTGGTGCATCCTAAAACATGCCTGACTATTTCAGGTTGTGTGACATTTGCTAATGAACATAGTCATTGAAAATATGCTTCCCGTGCTAGCCCTGTAGAGACTTGAATGAGAGCAGTGGTTTATGTAGGAGAAGGCACAGTTGCAAGATAAAAAATATTTTAATCGAAAAATGGCTCATATATGGCAAAATATGCATGTTTGATACTTTTTTAAACTGGACATCCACCATTTTCAAAATGTTCTAATGCATTTGACAAAAACATTGACCATAGCTGTAAAAAATAAAATCAATTTCTCATCTCTCTTGTCTATCCCACCCTCTATGACTTTATTGATATGAAATGAAGTCTGACTGTGCCTAGTTCTGCATTAAGGTCAATGTAAACCTTGGGCTATCACTAAAGAGTACTTAGGAAATACTTTGAAATGAACATCAGAATACATTTAATTTTTAAATACAGTTTTTGTCTATGGACATTGTTTTTTTAAAATTGTAAGTTGATTCATAATTACATCATCATTTGGAGCATCATTTGAGCCCAAGGCTTAGTAAAGCTTGAACATTATTTATGTGAAATTACAGTGAGATACAAAAGTATTAAACATTGTCTTTTACCTAACTGCTTTATAGAAATAAATATTCTTTTAAACCAACCAAATGCTTACAGCAGTACAAGCACATAAGAAGACAAAACTAGGTAGAATGTTGGAGTGGTTGATAAACCAACTTTTTTAAATAGATGTTATTTGTAGGAAGAATTACATAAGTCAATTCCTTACATATGTTCTAGAATCATTGTACCGCCTGATGGGAAAATGTGGATTGTAACAATACTTGAGATTTTTTAGTCTATAAAGGATGATTTCTGAAGATGACATGAGCCATTAATAAATGGAACTATAAATGATGGTGGTGAAGTCGAACAGTGATATGTTATTATGCGTGCAAAGGCAACCCTTTTCCATGCTAGTATGTATGGGGTTCAGCTTGCTGAGAATACATCTTGGGAGATGGAAGTCAAAACACAACCATACCGTATTTAATAGATGTCCAGATGCACAAATTGAATCTTAAATACAAATTATGGAATGCTTAACATAGTTGCATCATTCTTTTCACAGAGAGATGTGTTGGTCCATTAAATGCACTAAGGTGAAATGCTGCATATGCTGTTTCACAATGAATTGGTGAGAAAAATGTATGCCATGCATGAAATGTAAAACATGTTAATAATTTAAACAAAAACAGAACGTTATAATCTAAAATTAGAATACTTGCAAAATAATTATGTTTGATGTTTGCATGACCCCCATTTAAGCTAAACATTTAAATCCCACAAAATGTGAAGTGTAATTCAATACATTCCAGCATTTGCACTGTGCATATGCTATTAGACCTATGTCGTCACTCTACTTGAAGTAATATATAGTACTTTTCAGTTATGCTACTTGCTGTAGTAGCAACATATTAAAGAAAGTGTAAGGTACCAAGAAACCTATGCACTGATATCATGGTCGAAGCCTGCATGTGTTTTCTCTCTGTTTAGATAACTTTGCATTTTTAACATGCTCAATGTGAGACTTTCGACAGGAACTGAATAAGTTATGGAACATAAATACTAATTGTAATGGATATTGCATTTTGAAAATGTATGTTTTTCATGAATTAACATTCAGGAAATATATAATGCATTCCAGTTATATCTGCACATCAATTGCGTTGTCTCTATCAAGGTATACCATAGAATACTTGCTTGAGCAACCAATATTAGAAAAGCACATTTCAGAACAAAAGTATACAATTCGGTCCAAAAGGTATCATTTTCACAGATACCAAATTGGAATAGACGTTACAATTAATGCAAAGAATGCAACTATTTTGATATGTCTAAATTCATGTAAAAAAACTTAACTTCAAACAAAGAATAATACATGGGTAAGGGCAAACAATTTAAAGCAAGGTCCACAGTAGAAACATTACAAACAATATTTGTAATCAATAAGGATTTCAAACGAATAATGTCATTGCTTCAATTTGGGTACAATCAGATTTAATTAATGACAAAGCATTTTTCAATGGGATTGTGTCAGTGCCAAAACATCGTCTATTAGAAATAGGTCAGTGATTTTGTAGGAAAATCCTAACAAATGAATTAAGGGGAGATATTTTGGGCAATCTACGGAAGCAAAAGATTGCTAAATGTTCAATTGCACATGTGCCAAAATCTAGATGGCCAATTCATAAAGGTTTTTTAATGGGATTTTCTCAAAATACTTTGTGAATCAGAGCCAGAATGTTGTAACTATGCACTTTGTATCAGTTCAAGCAATGTCACACTTACATTAATGATGAAGGATTTCCAAAATGTGTGACCATATGGGTATTGATTTTGCAACCCGCACAACAATTTCATGTTTTGATATTAATAGTGACATGTGTTGCTGAACATAACCCTTGATAGACATACTTCCTGTGCTTGGTGCACCTGTTGGGACTTGAGTGATTCCAGTAGTTTCATTGAGAAGAGGCACTGTTGCCATATAAACATATAGATTTAAATCACAAAATGGCTAAATGGCAATATCAATGTTTGATAACTAACTTTTAAAAAAAGTACTTTCCTCTATAATTTGGGAAAATATTTTCCATTATTGGGTTTTAAACTGAAGAGTGATGGACTGTGGATGTGGCTGTTATTTGTTGCACCCAATCCTAGTATGTTAGGTATAGGCCAGTTATTGTCTATGACAGTTTAACAGTTTAATAAAGGAAAGACTTTCCGTCCTTAAAAAACATTGTCCATTTTTTTTCTAGGTCCAGTTCTTTCCATGACAAAAATATACCAAATACCTATGTCTTGTAATGCATGTCATTGTACATTTATTAAAATCAATTTGCAAAATAAGCTAGTAAATTTGCAAATGATCATGCATTTGAATAACATACTTCCTGTGCTAGGTGGGCCAGTAGATACTTCAGTGGTTTCCAGAGACACAGTTGCTGGATGAAAGATGGATTGCAATCAGAGAATAGCTACATATGTATACAAAGAAGACTATATTCTTAAAAAATGTTCCAAAATGTTACAAAAGTAATTTAAACACAACTGTATAAAACACAAGAACAATGTATCTTTATTCTCTTCTATATGCAATGACTAACGATGTTTAGCTCCAAAATGTTTTGTAAAAAACACATTTTATAATTTCACGAGAAATAATAATACATGCACAAAGGCCACATTCTAATAAAAAGGTCTACACTGGAAACTCAACATACAATATTTGTAGTCAATGGGGATTTGAATTAACCAATGCCATTGCTGAATTTTGACAACTACTTTTTTGTAGGTAACGAAGAACGCTTTAAACAAATTAATGAAGAAAGATATTTGGGGCACACTGTGGTCATTAGCAGTTTAGCTGCAGGTCTTTCCAGTCTAGGAACATTTTAACAACTAAATAAATAAAGTGCATTCTGGCCAAGAAACAGCTGAGAAATGTATCTCTAGGTTCAGTTTGGCCCATGCCAGAAATGGACCATATATCAATGTCTTTCATTTAACTATTTGTAGCACTTTAAACCGTGTAATTTATATGTGCATGCAAATCAATTTCCAAAATGTGCTTGTAAATTATGGTACATTCTAAAACATGCATGCATATTTCCGTTTTTGTGGTGCATGTTTCACATTTGATAATAAACATCATCATTGGAAAACACTTCCTGTGCTAGGTGGACCTGTAGAGACGTGGGTGATTGTGGTCATTTCTGTGGGTGAAGGCACAGTTGCTAGTTAAATTGATAGTGATCCGAGAAGTCTAAAAGTGCATGATTCAGACACCAGCTTAAAACATAAAATCAATTTCTCACCTCTCTTTTCTATCCCACCCTCTATGGTTTATTATTATAGAAATGTAGTCTAACTCTGCATAACGGTTCATGTAACCTTAAATTACTGCTAGAGAGTTACACTGGAAGAAGCATAATTTCAAGAATTG
The DNA here is from genome assembly GCF_040938575.1 of Ambystoma mexicanum. NCBI lineage: Eukaryota > Metazoa > Chordata > Amphibia > Caudata > Ambystomatidae > Ambystoma > Ambystoma mexicanum. Next base: position 667,477,604 of record NC_090936.1, read on the forward strand.
GCCATGTGAGCTGAGTTTTATTACATTTTTAATTTCTTGACCTTTGCAGAAACTACTGCAGCAGCTTAATTCTTTTTCATGTTCTCAAAAACTATTACATCAACTTAATGTTTTCAACAAGAGGCAATATATATATGTACAAACCTTGGGCTCAACTATGATTATGAATAATATTCAATTTTATATTTTTACTCCCCAACTGCTATTAAAAGGGGTATAAATGGAAGCCAAACGCATTATTAGAAGTATCGTGAGAGCAACAAAATGGAAATGAAATATTGAGATTTTTTTTATTCTAACTGCACAAGAAAGAGGAACAGTGATATGGAAGGAAAAGGTAAACTTACACTGACATAGCAACGTTTGAAATAACACTTCTGCTGAAATTAGTAAGATATAACAGCAAGTAATGATGCTACCTACATGAAATTGTATGAACAAAGGATTTCATACATCCATAAAAAAGCAGCATGTGCATCCATAAAAAAGCAGCATGTGCAAAGAAATTATTATGTGCTAAGGATTCCTTTCAGGTACAATTTGTAATGTAATTAAATATTAAAAATGAATATTGTAATTTACAAAAATTAAATATTGAATTGTGTAATTTCAGAAAATTCTAAATACATCATGAAACAGTGTTATATATTTAAAATTTGGAACATGAATACATGCTAAAGCACTAATAAAAAAGCATAAAACAATACAAACATGAGGACATTTCTCTAACAAAATATGTTGGTTTTTACCATTCCAAGATGGCGACGAGCATAGATATACATTTTTGGACTTTGAATACACCTACTTCTCTTTCTTTATAAAAGAAGTCTAAAATAGTAGGTGCTAAAAAATGATTCTGTGCAAAGAAATGTGTTCTGGTACGTTCTTAAACATTAAAATAGTATATACTTACAATTAAATGATATGAACTTCTGCAATTTTGATCAATTCTAAATACATTAGCAAACAGTTTTACATATTTAAAATGTGGAATATAAATAAATACTAAGGTATAAATCAAAAAGCAACACAACATTTTTTTTAAGAGTGGACATTTTAGTAACAAATTCTGTGAGTTTTTACCATTCTAAGGTGGCGAGATGAGCGGACTTTGAATAGTCCAACTTCTATTTCTAGATTCATATATATATATATAATATATATATATATATATATATTTCAGAAGATGAAAAGCCTTGAGGAAAGGCAAATCCAGTGGAATGCACTCCTCAGAGCAGCTAAGAGATGGCAATGTTCACTCAGCAACAAAGGAGCCTGACAGAAATTCCAGGCAGCACAAAAATTACTTTATTATTAAATGTGCATCGGAGAAGGAAAGCCGTGGATAACAAACAACGTGTTTCGTGGTATTCTGACTGCTTGATCACGTAGGTAGGGTGAACACAGATAATGGACTACGTTTTAAACCATAACAACTCTATGGTAATCCATAGAGTGGCCACTTCCCCATATCAGCGCTTTATAGTATCTCAAGGCAGCCATATTTGAACATCCTGCAATAGCATTGTGCAAATACGTATAGTGGAATCGGTTGCTTAGATAACCGAATGGATATCATAATACAATTAAGTATTTTTAGACTGTTGCTTACCACAAGGAGGAAAAACAGGAAAAACCACACCTCCTGTATTTAGCGAGATACCAAATCTATCCACCTTAATACATGGCAGAAAGACACCTAGTCATGTGCAAATAATTGAGCACTGCTAGATAGACACCATCTAAAATGCTGTATTGATAGAGCCTGTATATACAAAATAACTGGCTAGATCAGGAAAAACACTAAGGCCAAGTGGCCACATCTATGTATTCAAACTCGCAAAGAGAGGGGCACAAACATGTGCACAGGTTATTCCTAAGGGAAAAGTGTTGTTCCTCGATGTGGGGTGCAGCAGTCTATATAAGCTTACGATCCACTGTCATTACAATGTTCCAACCGGCTGCCAAAATTATTACAAAAACGCTGATTGTAGAAGCCAAACATGAACAGTGCAAAGTCGCAAAATAGCAATAAATGTGCAAAATACGCCTAGCAGCAATAGTTGTTAAAAACAATAACCGTAAAATGCATAGTCCCAAAGCAGCAATGATTGCTAACAGCAATAATAATAAGGTGCATAATGCTCTCCGTCCATGCATGTTAAGCCAAGAGTAGAAAAACTATATAATTCATGTGCTATGGAGAGTGCTAATAAATATGCTTGCAATCAAGATGTAATATGATTGGATCGCATTTTATGAATATGTTAAAAGTAATCTAATCCTCTAAAGTGAATCTCATAGGGCCGGGAATGCTTTCATGGACTGCTGTAAGATAAACATAAAGTCTATCAATATTAAAGTGCATAGTGCGTGCAAACATTGCTCATGTTAAACTGCATAATGCATATCAGTATGTGCCTAGTGCTTATCATCATTAAATTATCAGCGACTAGCCTGTCCACATAAATAATATATGGAGAAATCTATTCAGGAAAAAATGTCCTTAAAAAATACAGCCTCCATACCACAATTGGCATCTTAAATATAAATGGTGACAGTCTCAGATAAAGGGAGGGGCAAGAATATACGCAATCCAAAAATCTCTGTGTAAAAAAGCTTTTCAAAATGAGTCCACCTTAAAACCCAAACCTATCAGAATGCTAAAAAATATAAGCAAAGAAATCTTCAAAGTTCCACAAGAAGACAACCAAAAACGTGAATGTGTATGAAAAAATACAACATTCGAAAATGTGATAAAACATGACAGTTAGTTGCATACATACAAGGACATGGAAACATATTGGAAAAAGCTGTAAGACACTCTATTTGGTGATTAGAGGGTCACAACTTTATGCATCTAATGCAGATGAAGAAAGGGCAAAAAGTCTTTAAGTGCCCAAAAACGTATATAGTTCTTGATCCAGATTGTGACCCCTGGGTCTTTTCACCTCAAAGCCCAAAATAGATTTAAATAATGAAAATACAGGACTCTGCGCCAACAACTCAAGTTGAGTTAAATCTTAGATTATGCTTTATTGATCATCCATGACCATTGAGCCCATAATTGATAACATGTTTCGGCTCCACTGAGCCTTTTTCAAATCCGGGCTACCCATAATTGTAATATAGGACATACAATATATCATAGTCAAAAAACAATTTGTATGAACGACATCATAAAGTATAACATAATACCAGTTTTCAAATATCGTGACCACAAAATATGCATAATAACATGAAAGAAATTAGACAGAAAAACAAGGATGGGCAAAAGGGAAGGGTTCATGGGTGTAGAAAAATAGGCAAACATATCATAATACATTGTTATGTTTGAGTAAACAGAAAAAGAGCACAAAAAACAGAAACAAAAACACAAACAAAAAGAAAAAAAAGAAAAAAGAACCCATTAGTAATCATTATTCTTCAATTCATTGAATAATATAACCAAATTCTGCAATGGTCCCTTGAGACAAACTGACAACTTGGTGGATGTCCTTACCCGAAATTTGATGTAACCAGTTCTTATGACTATTTGTCCATGTAGTAGTAACGGGGTACAATCCCCAATATCAATCTAAACAAAAAATGTAAGTAGCGAAGGTAAATAAAACTGATTGTCCAATTTAGAATATACATTAATTGTGTATATCAAGGTTGCCTGTGGCAACTAGGCATTTTCATGAGAATAAATCCCGCCCTTCACCAAACGGGCAAAACAACTCTTCTTAATGGTCACAGGCCATTTCTGCCTTATTCAAAACAATTCATTATAAGTTCCGTAGTGAAGACAATTGTAATTAACCATCATTACGTGAAATGATGACGCATTTCCAATTATAGAACACGTATATCAAGTACGGAAAGCACAACATATAGCTTATTTTGTTGCTACTCGTCAAGTACCATTAAAGCTAAATCTCATTGAAAAGTAAACCATGAGATAAGCGGTCCTCTCTTACCAGTTCCTGGAACACAAACAGTCACACGCGTCGGCAGGTAAGCCGAACGCTTACCAGGTATGCCTTCTTATACTAGGCGTCATCACTGTGCGCGGTTACCATGGCGACGCAAGGACAAGCGTCGTCATTGAAAACCGCATTCTATCCCCCAGCATTCTACAAATTACATATGCTATATAATTCAAAATATTTGAATAAAGCCTGAGAAACTAACAAAGCATGTATACGCTTCTCCTGACCCAATTTATATTTGTTGAATACTTAAATGGTTACTATCACAGTAATGTATAATCACGGGCACTAATGCACCTAACTACAAAAGGTTGGTGAGCATTACACGCAACATTCAAATAACATACTGAGCTACCAATTATGATGGGGTATCCCTTTAACAACACCCTGAAATACATGTAACCTCCTAATAAACAATGAGCCGTGTTCTAAATCAGGTATAACAATGAAAATTATTCGAGCTTGAGAAGCCAGATTGCAATGTACTACATCTCACAAGAATGAAACCATTTCATTATCTGTATTAAGTCCTGTATTTGTCGAATTGAAGTAACAAATTGCTCTTGCTTCCGCTTGTCGTAACGCCTTCACTCTGTCACCACCTCTTTTGTTCAAGGATACTTGTTTAAGACCAATGAATCTAATTTCCGATTTGAGATGTAGCTGATGTGTTTTTTGCCAATGTTCAGCTAACGGAAGTGATGGGTCTTGACTGCCAATTTTGGCTAAATGTTCACGGATACGGATTCTCAACTGTCTCTTGGTGCTACCAATATATAGTTTGTGGCAGACACAGATGATGCCATATACTACAAAAGTTGTTTTGCAATTAATTCCTTGTTTAATGATCCAACATTTTCCATTTTTATCTTCGAATTCCGTTGTTCTTTGGTATGCATATTTACATTGTGGACAGACTCCACATTTCCTGAAACCAGAATCTTTCTTGTGTAACCATGTACCTTGAGTAGTGCTCTCAATGTCCGGTAATAACGATGGACTAAGGATAGATTTAAGTGTATTTGCTCTTCTGAAGGTAATGCGTGGATGATCACTCACAAACTCACCAATATGACTGTCCAATTTAAGTAGGTACCAATGTTTGTTCAAAATTTTTCGTAATCTCTGGTGGTCTGAACAATATTGAGTGATAAAGCTAATCGGCATGTTAGCTTCCAAATTATTCCCTTGTCTCTGTCTCAAAGTATCCTGCTGCTGCATCAATTTGGTTCTCTTATATGCTTTACTTATGTCTTTTTGGGCATATCCCCTCCTTCTAAAACGTCGTTGTAATAGATTACATTCCTCTTCAAATTTTAAGTTACTATTACAATTTCGTCTCGCTCTGATATATTCACCCAATGGTATATTGGTGATAGTTGGTCGAAAATGACAACTTTTAGCATGTAATATTGAGTTAACTTCAGTTGGTTTTCTGAATGTAGTTGTTTGTAGTACTTGATCTTCCAAATATATTGTCAAGTCCAGAAAATGTATCCGCTGTTTGTTGCATTCTCCAGTAAATTGAATATCAAAACAATTAAGATTTAACTTGTCCACAAATGCGTGAAATTCCTCTATGCTACTATCGACGATGCAAAAAACATCGTCGATGTACCTTGTCCAAAATTGGATTTTCTCAATGAAAAATGATTCAGTGTATATTGCTTTGTCTTCCAACATCCCCATGAAGATATTCGCCAATGCTGGGGCATATTTAGTACCCATAGCTACCCCCTTGGTCTGTTGGTATACCTTGTTGTCAAAGGTAAAGACATTGAGATCAAACGTGAGATGTAACATTTCTTTAATCATGTTCAAATGGTTGTAATACGAGGCTGACTCATGCCTGAAAGTATAGTCAACTGCAATCATGGCCCATTTATGCTGAATAGACGTGTACAGTGCCTTCACATCTAGAGTCGCTAGAAGGAAGGTACTCTGCCAAGTAAAGTTTTTTAGTTTCCGTATAAGGCTGGTGGAATCTTGCAAATATGAATGAAGTGACATAGCCCTTGGTTTGAGTAATAGATCCAGATATTCCGAGATATTCTCTGTGACCCACCCAATCCCACTCATGATCGGGCGGCCCTCTGGTATCCTTTCATAGGGTTTATGTATTTTCGGTAAGAAGTACATTGTTGGAGTTACCGGTTCTTTTATCCATAAATAAGTGCGTTCATCATCCGTTATCAATCCTTTTCTATGCCAATTGAGTATGTGCGCTTCAACTTGCTCCAATGCTGATTTTCGAAAATCATCCGTTCTTAATTCATAGCACCCAGGGGTATTTAAATGTCTGGATGCCATTTCCAAATAATCCTCCCGATCCATTAGCACAATATTGCCTCCCTTGTCAGCCTCTTTAATTACTGTCCGTGAATCCAATTTAAGCGAAACAAGTGCTTTCCTTTCCGATTTAGTTAAATTGTTCTGAGTAATCCAATTCTTATGTTTTTTACAATTAAGATTATATAGATCTCGTGAAACTGCTTGTTGAAAAGTGTCAATGACGTTGTCAGATGCCAACTGTGGCATGAATTTTGAACGTACTTTAAGTTCCTTTGTGGTAAGGGTATCAGATTTTATCTTGAGTTCATCTAATAAGTGAAATACATGATATTGATCACCTTCGGTCAATGAACGCAATGTATATGTATCTTCAATATCCTGGATCGACTTATCACTGATAAGTATGCTAACCTCTTCAGGTTGAAAATCACCCGGTGCTTTGGTTGCAAAATATTTTTTTAACTTCAATTTTCTGGTAAATTTAAATAAATCGATTTGTACGTCCAATGGACTGAAGTTACATGTGGGTGCAAAGGATAAACCCTTGTTAAGAAGAAGTCTTTCCTCTTGAGATATAGTTTTTTTAGACAAATTGAGAACAAGATCATCTGTTATTTGTTGGTGCTCATCTCCTTGGAGCTGGCCCTGGTTTGTCTCTTGTTTGCTTGTAAGCTTCCTATGTTGCCGTCGTTTTCTACACCCCCTCCTTCCTCTTCTCCTAGCACAGGTGTCAAAATACCCATAGTTGGTGGTAGCTGAAAACGGACTGTTTTCTGAGTAGAATTACGATTCCCTTTCTTGTATCTTTTGATCTGATTCAAGTATCCTCTTTGTTCAATTGATTTGGAACTAGCATTAGCTTGGTTGTCTTGGTCTGAGTCTGCATCAGAACTGGCCGATGAAAACGACGGCAACATAGGAAGCTTACAAGCAAACAAGAGACAAACCAGGGCCAGCTCCAAGGAGATGAGCACCAACAAATAACAGATTGTTCTCAATTTGTCTAAAAAAACTATATCTCAAGAGGAAAGACTTCTTCTTAACAAGGGTTTATCCTTTGCACCCACATGTAACTTCAGTCCATTGGACGTACAAATCGATTTATTTAAATTTACCAGAAAATTGAAGTTAAAAAAATATTTTGCAACCAAAGCACCGGGTGATTTTCAACCTGAAGAGGTTAGCATACTTATCAGTGATAAGTCGATCCAGGATATTGAAGATACATATACATTGCGTTCATTGACCGAAGGTGATCAATATCATGTATTTCACTTATTAGATGAACTCAAGATAAAATCTGATACCCTTACCACAAAGGAACTTAAAGTACGTTCAAAATTCATGCCACAGTTGGCATCTGACAACGTCATTGACACTTTTCAACAAGCAGTTTCACGAGATCTATATAATCTTAATTGTAAAAAACATAAGAATTGGATTACTCAGAACAATTTAACTAAATCGGAAAGGAAAGCACTTGTTTCGCTTAAATTGGATTCACGGACAGTAATTAAAGAGGCTGACAAGGGAGGCAATATTGTGCTAATGGATCGGGAGGATTATTTGGAAATGGCATCCAGACATTTAAATACCCCTGGGTGCTATGAATTAAGAACGGATGATTTTCGAAAATCAGCATTGGAGCAAGTTGAAGCGCACATACTCAATTGGCATAGAAAAGGATTGATAACGGATGATGAACGCACTTATTTATGGATAAAAGAACCGGTAACTCCAACAATGTACTTCTTACCGAAAATACATAAACCCTATGAAAGGATACCAGAGGGCCGCCCGATCATGAGTGGGATTGGGTGGGTCACAGAGAATATCTCGGAATATCTGGATCTATTACTCAAACCAAGGGCTATGTCACTTCATTCATATTTGCAAGATTCCACCAGCCTTATACGGAAACTAAAAAACTTTACTTGGCAGAGTACCTTCCTTCTAGCGACTCTAGATGTGAAGGCACTGTACACGTCTATTCAGCATAAATGGGCCATGATTGCAGTTGACTATACTTTCAGGCATGAGTCAGCCTCGTATTACAACCATTTGAACATGATTAAAGAAATGTTACATCTCACGTTTGATCTCAATGTCTTTACCTTTGACAACAAGGTATACCAACAGACCAAGGGGGTAGCTATGGGTACTAAATATGCCCCAGCATTGGCGAATATCTTCATGGGGATGTTGGAAGACAAAGCAATATACACTGAATCATTTTTCATTGAGAAAATCCAATTTTGGACAAGGTACATCGACGATGTTTTTTGCATCGTCGATAGTAGCATAGAGGAATTTCACGCATTTGTGGACAAGTTAAATCTTAATTGTTTTGATATTCAATTTACTGGAGAATGCAACAAACAGCGGATACATTTTCTGGACTTGACAATATATTTGGAAGATCAAGTACTACAAACAACTACATTCAGAAAACCAACTGAAGTTAACTCAATATTACATGCTAAAAGTTGTCATTTTCGACCAACTATCACCAATATACCATTGGGTGAATATATCAGAGCGAGACGAAATTGTAATAGTAACTTAAAATTTGAAGAGGAATGTAATCTATTACAACGACGTTTTAGAAGGAGGGGATATGCCCAAAAAGACATAAGTAAAGCATATAAGAGAACCAAATTGATGCAGCAGCAGGATACTTTGAGACAGAGACAAGGGAATAATTTGGAAGCTAACATGCCGATTAGATTTATCACTCAATATTGTTCAGACCACCAGAGATTACGAAAAATTTTGAACAAACATTGGTACCTACTTAAATTGGACAGTCATATTGGTGAGTTTGTGAGTGATCATCCACGCATTACCTTCAGAAGAGCAAATACACTTAAATCTATCCTTAGTCCATCGTTATTACCGGACATTGAGAGCACTACTCAAGGTACATGGTTACACAAGAAAGATTCTGGTTTCAGGAAATGTGGAGTCTGTCCACAATGTAAATATGCATACCAAAGAACAACGGAATTCGAAGATAAAAATGGAAAATGTTGGATCATTAAACAAGGAATTAATTGCAAAACAACTTTTGTAGTATATGGCATCATCTGTGTCTGCCACAAACTATATATTGGTAGCACCAAGAGACAGTTGAGAATCCGTATCCGTGAACATTTAGCCAAAATTGGCAGTCAAGACCCATCACTTCCGTTAGCTGAACATTGGCAAAAAACACATCAGCTACATCTCAAATCGGAAATTAGATTCATTGGTCTTAAACAAGTATCCTTGAACAAAAGAGGTGGTGACAGAGTGAAGGCGTTACGACAAGCGGAAGCAAGAGCAATTTGTTACTTCAATTCGACAAATACAGGACTTAATACAGATAATGAAATGGTTTCATTCTTGTGAGATGTAGTACATTGCAATCTGGCTTCTCAAGCTCGAATAATTTTCATTGTTATACCTGATTTAGAACACGGCTCATTGTTTATTAGGAGGTTACATGTATTTCAGGGTGTTGTTAAAGGGATACCCCATCATAATTGGTAGCTCAGTATGTTATTTGAATGTTGCGTGTAATGCTCACCAACCTTTTGTAGTTAGGTGCATTAGTGCCCGTGATTATACATTACTGTGATAGTAACCATTTAAGTATTCAACAAATATAAATTGGGTCAGGAGAAGCGTATACATGCTTTGTTAGTTTCTCAGGCTTTATTCAAATATTTTGAATTATATAGCATATGTAATTTGTAGAATGCTGGGGGATAGAATGCGGTTTTCAATGACGACGCTTGTCCTTGCGTCGCCATGGTAACCGCGCACAGTGATGATGCCTAGTATAAGAAGGCATACCTGGTAAGCGTTCGGCTTACCTGCCGACGCGTGTGACTGTTTGTGTTCCAGGAACTGGTAAGAGAGGACCGCTTATCTCATGGTTTACTTTTCAATGAGATTTAGCTTTAATGGTACTTGACGAGTAGCAACAAAATAAGCTATATGTTGTGCTTTCCGTACTTGATATACGTGTTCTATAATTGGAAATGCGTCATCATTTCACGTAATGATGGTTAATTACAATTGTCTTCACTACGGAACTTATAATGAATTGTTTTGAATAAGGCAGAAATGGCCTGTGACCATTAAGAAGAGTTGTTTTGCCCGTTTGGTGAAGGGCGGGATTTATTCTCATGAAAATGCCTAGTTGCCACAGGCAACCTTGATATACACAATTAATGTATATTCTAAATTGGACAATCAGTTTTATTTACCTTCGCTACTTACATTTTTTGTTTAGATTGATATTGGGGATTGTACCCCGTTACTACTACATGGACAAATAGTCATAAGAACTGGTTACATCAAATTTCGGGTAAGGACATCCACCAAGTTGTCAGTTTGTCTCAAGGGACCATTGCAGAATTTGGTTATATTATTCAATGAATTGAAGAATAATGATTACTAATGGGTTCTTTTTTCTTTTTTTTCTTTTTGTTTGTGTTTTTGTTTCTGTTTTTTGTGCTCTTTTTCTGTTTACTCAAACATAACAATGTATTATGATATGTTTGCCTATTTTTCTACACCCATGAACCCTTCCCTTTTGCCCATCCTTGTTTTTCTGTCTAATTTCTTTCATGTTATTATGCATATTTTGTGGTCACGATATTTGAAAACTGGTATTATGTTATACTTTATGATGTCGTTCATACAAATTGTTTTTTGACTATGATATATTGTATGTCCTATATTACAATTATGGGTAGCCCGGATTTGAAAAAGGCTCAGTGGAGCCGAAACATGTTATCAATTATGGGCTCAATGGTCATGGATGATCAATAAAGCATAATCTAAGATTTAACTCAACTTGAGTTGTTGGCGCAGAGTCCTGTATTTTCATTAATTAATTTCTTCAACGTATGGGACGGTTAGGCTTTTTACCGTCCTTATACAGTTGACCTGCGACTTCATTGACCGGATTTTGAAACTTTTAATCTTGCACGTATAACTATCGGGATTGTAAGGAGTCGCCCTGGTGGAGCAAGGTTTTTCAAAGCCACAGTTTTCCAAAATAGATTTAGTTTCCAGTTTCCTTAACAGAAGCTCTCGGTTACCACCTCTGGATGATTTGGACACTGTATGAATACCAAAGAAGGAGAACCTCTCCAAGTTGCTTCCGTTATTCAGTTATTTGAGCCCCTATGGGGCTCAAATGGGAATGGGGATGGGTTCCTACAAGGAGGAATTACCGGGTCCTCCTATGTCAGTGTAACCCGGTAAGTCCCCATTGCAGGAACCCCGTAATGGAGCCCAGAACGGAGGCAGCCATGGAGCTAATAGCTCCATGGCTACCTTCATTCTCATAATGAGGCCCATAGACCACAAACTGAGTGTCACATGTAATCCTTGACGTGATCTTAATGTTTTTTCCCAAAATAAGATGTAGATAATAAGTAGTGCAAACATTGCAGCATGGGTACAGGCTTTGCATTTAGAACATTTGTGGAAGTCTGATGGTTTAATGTTCATCCAACTACTGGTCAATACATTGTTAATAGGGCTCATGAAACTTAGTACTAAGGTATACTTGAACGAGGTAGACCTACGGAATGTAATGTTTATGCGATCTCCCAATATTCTACTTAGATGTTCATCTGATTTAAGGATGTGCCACTGTCTCTGCATGACCTGACAGATATCCTGTGCTCCATTTCCGTAGGCCACAATGAGACGTGTCTCACCCATGTCTGTACTTTTTTGTTTCAAAGTGTCTGATACCAATAATAGAGAGTGATCAGTGTCTCTGCCTTATTTTTTTATGGTACCCCCCATGTTTAAACTTGTGGGCCATAAGGGTGCATTCGCTATCAAAAGTGTCAATATTTGAACTGTTTCTATGTATGCGAATGAATTCCCCATAAGGAATACTCCACTTGAGCGCTGTGGGGTGGTTGCTCTTGGCGTGGAGTGGTATATTAGAACTGGTCGGCTTCATGAAGTGACCGATATGAAATTCCATTCAGGTGAGCTTGCACAGAGTCCGTATCTCTGATTTATTCCATTTAAAAAAAGAAATATTAGGCCATTTATCATTGTACCCCCACCACCTAAGTGTATGATGTGGGCCATTAGCACACAGGACCTGTTCAATCTCTGATATTCGCTCAGGCCCCGGGTCACATTTCCCACTGCCCTCTGAGGGACACAAACTTCAAAGATAATGGGCCTCATTAGGAGTTTGCCGGTCCGGAAACAAGGGTGCCGGTAAGCTCACCTGCACCTTTGTTTCCGGATCGGCAAACTCTGAGTCTGCCTACCGTGGCCGCTGTGCCTGGCAGGTCTGACCCTGTTGGGCGCAGCAGCCACGGTAGGCAGACCCGTCACGGAAGAACCGGCACCGTTAGCAACGATGCCGGTGCTTCCGTGTCCCCACTCCCATAGAGTCTTATGGGACTCTATGGGAATGGGGACTTACAATTTACCGGCACCTGAATTCCCATGCCACTGCACTCATAATCAGCAGGTGGCACTGCGATGTCAGGCGGCGATAAAATATTGCAAGTCCCGCGACAACTCACCGGTAGCATTGGCAGGGTTACCGCCAGACTCGCAATGAGGCCCAATTTTGTTTTATGGGTCACCTAAGAGATGACTGGCGTAGTCAGTATAAAACCTTCATAACAGAATTTCATATAAATCACACAGTGAAGTGGCACTGCTTAAACCCCTTGGTCTTGCCAGCAGGTGGGTGGGTTTGGACACATACACGATGTTAGGCTATCCAGGTGTCGTGAGTGAGTTTTGGACACACATACTATGTTAGGCTAGACTGACAGTCGTACTGCTATTTTCAACTTTTGGGTATTAGGATCTGCAAAATCTAGAGTACCACCTATAAGCAAAAACGTTTGCAGTGAACTACACTGCAAAGGGAGATGGGCTGTGGGGAGGAACATAAAGCTTGTGGGTGTTGTTTGGCTATTTACCCAACTTGTTACTGTCCATGCCAACACTAATAGCCATATTCACTTACCACACAATTCCTAGGACCTCTTTGAGCAAGTTCTGTCACTCAGCAACATCACACTTTGTGCTGTACAGGGAGAGTGTGTGTTATTTCTGAGCAGGCTTGCTGAAAGTGAATGGCTTATTTGCAGCTATAAATGTTCACCTGATACAATCAAAATACATTAAACAAGTGTGCTTTCATACATTTGATTTAAAAGCAATATGTGCGTCCTCACTTCTTTTCCATGCACTGAAGTCCTTTTAAAAACAAGCATTGGCATAGCCAGAAGGCGTTCCCCTTTTATGGTTAGGTAGTACCCTTGTGGCAGTGCCTGGCAAGTATATATCCCATGTCCACACAAAAGCCAGAACTGTAGGCTTTGCCAAAGAATATAGTTGTTTTTCGTTGTTACCCTTTAGTCAAAATTTCAGTTTAGCAGTCAGCTTTGAAGACCACCCATAGGTAGGCTACCCAAATGACATAATGGCCCTCATTATAAGTGAGACAGTCCGGGACATAAAGGTGCAGGTAAAAAGTTACTGGACCTGCTCACTTTGAGTCTGCCTGTGGGGACCAAGGGCCTGACCTGCCGTAAATTCAGGCCCCTACCGGCTTTTCACTGAAGCACCGGCACCAGTACTAACGGTGCCAGTGCTTCAGGGTTCCAGTTCCCATGGAGCCCTATCCATAGCACTCCATGGGAATGGGAACTTACCGTACCGCTGACCGCATGTGATATCCCTGTAGCACCAGAATGTCAGGTGGCGGTAACAGTGTTATGGGGTAGCTGGCAACCCACTGGATACTGGTGGGGTTTACCGGCAAGCTTGCAATGAGGCCCAATGTCATTGATGCACCACCTACCAACTCTTCGCTTGAAGATGTTAAACACTTAAGAAACTTGCTTTAAACATGCTTTAGATACACTCATTTGGACTAATTGTATTCAATATTTTCTTAGGGATACTCATATGGGGCCACTTTGAAAAATAAGTCCAGGGCCACTTTTGGTACCCAGTCCAGCCCTGCATTGACCATTAAAAAACACATACTTGCTGTGCCAGTTGGGGTTGTAGAGACTTCTGTGACTCCGGTGGTTTCAGTTGGTGCAGGCAGGCTGGTTGCTAGACAAGAAAATGTATTGCAATGAGAATATGCTCATCCATATGTATTCTAAATTATTTTAACATTTTATTTCAGAAATTAAATCAGCTTGCTTGCTATTTCTTGAACTTCATGAATAATGCACTGTAAAAGATTTTTTTTTTGTTGGAAAAATACCGCAGTTTAATAGGTTTTGATAAGATACGTCATAGTTTGCCCTAGTGCAAAAAACATTCGGGTCATATTTGAAACCATTTGCACCGAGACAAGTGGCATTTTTCATGGGATAAGCTGAGGGGAACGTTTGCCTTGGTGCCAATATGGTGCAACTTTGCACTTGCAGTGGTGCAAAGCTACTCTAATGTGGCCCCACAGAACGGGTATTAAATCAGGCGCTTGGCACATTCTGCAACTGCATTATACCCTTGTCGGTGACATATTATGGCAAAGTAAAGGCTTCCCGTTTCAATAGTGACAAGGAATGTGGAGCCTCTTAGTGACAGTAGGACTGGACTTTCCCCAAGCTACACGCGAGTGGATGATTTTAGTTTGGGAGTAACATTCCCATAGAACCCTGGCACACTGAACAATTACGAAGACATTAAATACATTTAAATCAGCATAAATAAGTCAAAAGGGCAGAATCAGAAGTGTTTCACTTATTTGTAAAAACATTGCATTCTAGACGTATTTGCTTTGAAGCGAAATAGGAAAAAAGCTTGCATTGTGAATAGTTTTCAATGCTTTCACACGGGGGTCTGCAACCGTTTGCTCGCTAGATAACTACAATTGCCATGAGCAGTAGCTAACACAATCTGGGGCGTGGGAATCACAGGAGTTGTAGTTCAAATCTTCTGCAGACCCGTGCAGTTCACCATGCTGAATATTGAGTAAACATAAGAAGCCAATAAGGTGACATTGACTAACTGCAAGCATCCCCCTTTCTCTCCGAAAAACATGTCTTTTTAAGCATTACTTCCAGGGTGAACCACGTGCAGTACAACGCTGGCTAAAACACGACTCACAGTATGTTTTTACATAGAGAGCACGATGAACTTGCTTCAGAATGTGCCTGGCAAACACAGCACGCGCTTTGCCAAAACTAATCAAGGTTATCCTCGATGAAGAAAGCACGTATACTGTTTATCACGAAATGAGCACGATGTACATAAAAGCAACAGGCAGCTTAGATGGTCAATGTGGACATTACCTCTGTGTTTACTCGCCGGTGCCTGAAGCAATCGTAAGCTTGACCTCAACATTTACATTAAGTGATCGACCCAGGTACCAGACTGGTCATTTTATCATGGTTTGGGATCTACGGTGAATAACATGGGTGCCCACTAAGCGAGCTGTTGCTCCACATAACAATTCTCGAAGCCTTTGATGATGTCTTGCAGCACACCTCGGTATAAAGAAGTATCTGCCAGCCAGCCACAATGCCATCAGTAGACACGTTCAGATGGCCAACTCTCATGGCCTTCTGAGCTTTAAGAGGTGATGATGGAGGTTACATGCAGAGTCCTGTTTGAGAATCTTCTGATTATAAAAAGGATTCTTATAGCCATAAGGGTGGAGTGGAACATGGCTACAACACTGTACAGTATTGCTTTTACAGCTTATAATACTTTAGCTTGTACCCTCACATTTGTGCTTGCACCCAGGGCTTGGGCAAGAACCATGGCGAAATACTGTGACAGCTTTGCAAGGTGGATGACTCCTGAATGAGGGGCATTATGAGCAATGCAGCCTGTGTTGGTTTCTCAAAGCACAACCAAACCATTGTTGAGTGTTCATTATTTAATAAATAAATGACTATGATAAAAGTCATCACAATTCGCAACCTTCAGTACAACGGCGCTCAGGTTTTCCAACACAAGCACAATGCCCCCAGAAACAAGCCACAACATGCTGCCTTGCATATTTGTTACCACTTTCCAAGGGGCATTGTGCTTTCCTATTTCGAGCCAGAACAAGGTTTTGTTGGACATTTGTGTAGATGTATCTAATTATGTATGTACCTATATGTACATGTACTAATCCAGAGGAGTGGGGGTTATATTTTTGCACCTCTGTTCCACTGTATCCTTTCCTTCATTAGCTAAGAAGCTGCTGGCAAATATTTAATAACACTTTCTTGCTGGACAAGCTCGGGTATTCAGAAAAGCATCAGTCTATAATGAATTGCTTTTTGATTTGGATGGTGAGGACTGGCATTTTAGATAGCAGAAGATAATGTGTCTGCCACTGTGGTGTTCAGATGTTTTGATTGGCTAAGCTGTGGATGTTAGTACTGTACTGATACTATATGTTATGGTATTTGTTATGTTATTTGGCATTTATATAGCGCTCTATATATCATTGGTATGACCTCAAAGCACTTTTAGGTTGAACGCCCTCGGGGACCGCAGTCCAGATCAGTTGAGACAGTAAGTTGTGAAAGGGTGCTTGGGTGCACTGATTAAAGGCCTGATTCATGGAAGTGTTTTATAATGGTTTAATCCTATAGGAAAATATTCTGAGAATCAGGCCCTTAGTTTTCAGCTGATGCGATTGCTACATGGTAGCTGCGTCCTAGCATTAGGTGTGGTGGTATTTTGACATCAGTTGAATGTGTGTAGTATGGAGGAAGGACACCAAGAGTGGGTTCTGGCTTCGTTAGGCCTGTGTAGTACGCGTATGTGTGCACCTAGGACGACTTTCGTGGGGTAGAGCTGCGTTGTGTCAGAATGTTGGGTGTTCATGAAGTATTGTTCGTATGTGAGCAGCTAGGCCGAATTGATTAAGGGTTGTAGCTGCGATCTAATTGTGTGTTGGTGTAGAGTAGAGAGTGAGTATACTGATAGGGGAGGACAGTGTCTGCGTGCAGGTTTTGATTGAACACTGCCAAAGTCCAATAAATCACAATTAAAAGCTATGCCACATTTCTGAATCCTCATTGGCCAGTCTGTGTGGTTTTTCCACAGGGATGAATTGAGGCAGGTGTTTGAAGAGAATTAACAGATTTTCTCTGAGATACATTTGGGATACTCAATAGAGCAGTGCCACAATTACCATTAATCAAAGTGTCATTATGTGCGAGTACTGAGTGTGAGATTCAGAGGACCCATTCCCGGTGCCCCTTAAGGTGCAAGGACGTGTTTGGTCTGGCAGAAATCAATGACAGAGTTGAAATTACACTTCATGTTACAAAACATGCATTACTTTTAGTGATTATTATTTCTTATTTAGGTATCCCCCAATCACAATAGGAACCAACTGGGTCTAGTCAGTGATAAATCTCAGTTTGTCCTTCGTTAAGGGCAAATGGTTGATGTTTCTGCGCCATTTACTGCTGCAAAATCGGATTTTATATTCTACTACAGCTAAATAAAGTTAATGCCTATGTGCTTAAATGTAGTTATTTCTGCAATTAATACTGTTATCATTCCTTCTAGGATGTAACCACTTTCTATCCCTGCCGTACCCATGTTCCACAGAAAACGCACACTATTTTATCTTTATGCTAGACTCAGATGCCACTGTCATTTGTTTGCATACTTTATCACATTCATTGAATGAAGAATACCATAACCACTCGACAACCAGGAGTCCACCAATCATTGACGAAGCAATAACTCTGCCAAGGGAGATGAGGATGTTTCACATTCAATGAACCACTGATGAGGTAGCACAACCAAGTAAAAACATGAGTGATACATGAATTGATAGCTAGATACTTTTGCAAGTGGTAGAAAGTCTTTCTGCTTTCACTCAAAAGGGAAAATACCACAGTGCTGTAGAATAAAGGTGCACACCTACAGTGAATGAGTAACGCCAATGCTTTGTGGAGCATAAGATCTCACACTCACCTAATAACGAAAGATGCCATCAACCTAGACCATTAAGTAACACGGTCACTGTTGGCGCAGTGCTGCTTGAACAAGGAGAATGGGTGGATGGACCTCACCAAAGTCATCTTTATATTAACACGGCAAGTTAAAGAAATTGGGTTTGGGAAAGCTATAATAGTAAAATAAATTCCTGGGGCATTCCTGAACATAAAACAATTGCAATTTTGAATAAACTGTAGTTTGTACCAGTTTGCAAGATTATGAGTCTCATGTTTATTTAAAAAAGATTATAACATGATTTTGCTGCAAGTATATTAATAATGGTTATACACAAGCACATACATGTAAAGAATGTATCTCAATGTCAAATATATTACCGATCATCTGTGGCAGATGTTGACCTAGAGCTGTCGTTCGGTTATAGGTAACAAACACTGATGGAAGAAATAGCCATTAATTGACAATGGAGTAGCAGCCAATGTTCACAGATAGCTCAGTCATGCCACCAAGATCTCCTGTAATGAATCTAGCAATATTGTCACTGTTTCTCTGGAGGGAAGCGTCTCCTATGTGGCCAGGGAAAGACAGAAGCTTCCTGGCTCTAACCCTGGGGGTGATTATCTGTGGGGGTACCACATAGGGGAAGACAAGCTCCAGAGGGACAGAAGGATACTAAATCAAAACAGGCTTGCAGTCACAATTCCCAATGACACATATATGCCTCTGCAACATACATACATGACTTATTATGGGACAGATGAAGAAATCCCCCCTTACGGCAGTCAAACACCTTATGTGCCCCCCCTTTTCAGTACCGAGATGAGGAAGAGGGATGGATTAATGAAGATGACCAGAAGTGGGAAGCTAACACAGCGTTCCAGTCTTTGGAAAGCGTTACACCGTGCTGGGAAGTTTTAAGTAGACACAGCTGAGAGAACACCAGAATTAAGAGAGAGGCAGAGGCTGGCTCTGTCAGTGACTTGTTCTGATGCTGTTCAGAATGCTGAGGACAAGCAGACCATCAGAAGCCACGCTGAGGCCTACAAGAATGGCGTGCATGAGAGGTGAACCAAAGGAAGCTTACCGCTTGAGGGCCCAAAGCAGCGAGAATCGTGTGCAGCAGAGGAGAGGAAAGCAAAAGCTTACCAGCTCACAGGAAACATGCAGAGTCAGTGAACCTGAGAAGGTGGATTAGGGAAGACACAATGAACACAGAAGCCACCCTGTAAGCCCAGAGAAAGAAAATGGGTTACAGGAGCACATGTAGGTGAATGCCGTGCTGTGTTAAGTAACACCATTGAAGAAGTAAAAGGGTCGGTGACCCAAAGGTTTAAAATAGGAATTGTTGTGAGTGCAAACAGTGCTGGAAAAGGGTTGAGGACCCCATATCTGAAGGAAGAAGTGAAAGCAGAAATGAACTGTAAAGAGACAGGGTCGGTGACCAAATATTTAGAAAAGATTGTTTCATGGATAACAAAGAAAGTAGTGAATGGAAAATTTCTGGCAGGAGAGTAACACAGGAGAAGTAAACTTTGGGAAATAGTGTGATATCCTGGCAAGAAATGTGGACTTGGTGAAACAGTGCAACATCCTGGCAGGAGAGTAAACCAGGAGAAGTGGACTTTGTGAAGCAGTGTGACATCCTGGCAGGAGAATAAACCAGTAGTGAACCTGAAGTTGGGAAATGTGTTAAACCAATACATAAAAGGGAATAATTATACCTCTTTTGGAACCAGTGAGAAAGGAGTGAAATACCCTGGCAGAAGAGTACACAAGGGACATAGAGAGGAACAATCAGTGGAGAAGACTAGAGTGATACCCCCAGAAAGCAAGTGGAAAATACTGAGTGTGATGAACTGGAATTGTTAAAATAAATCGTGCATTCAAAGGGAGATGCAAGGGAAGGCCAATCCCCTTGACGTTGTGAAGTAAAGAGCATCATATGTGTCAAGAAAACTCATGAAAATATTCATATAATTTAAGATTGTGAATACTTAAAGTAATGCATTGAAGGTTGAAGGAATACAAGGGGAAAAGAGGATTTTCTGTTAAAAAGCATCAAGTTATAAAGAAAGATAGAGACGCTCAAGGAAAAAGTCATTCTTATTGAACTTCTTAAGCGAAGCCTTAAACAGGGATGAGAAACACAGAGAAGGAATCCCACTTTTGTTGAATAGTGAAACTTTGTGGAACTTTATCCGCAGGCACCAAATAGATACAGAAGGATAACAAACATAGCCAAGGGAGGATCCCTTTTCCAGGTGGAACTTTATTACTTTCTTTTCTGCACCTTAAACTTTATGTTTTTGGAACTCTGAACAAAGGCTACAAAGGCATAGTCTATAGAAATCCCCTTGTGCACATTATATTAAGTTTAGAGTGCAAGGGTCAGCTGAGGGTTTTAGGACACAGGACGGAGAATGCTCTTATGTTTAACATCCTGACACACACGTTCCTTCGTTTTGTTGAGACAGGGAAACCCCTTTTAGGATTAGGGCTAGATAGGATTTTCCTGAACCCTCTTGTTATTTTGAAAATAAAAGTTGACTTATAACTTTTTATTTTCAAAATAACAAGAGAGTTCAGAAAAAATCCTATCTCTCCCTAATAACCTAAACCCATCTTGAAGCCTATTACTGTGTTCGAGTTTTACAGGTGATTCCTTACACCTCCATATGTACTGCTATTGCCTCGTCATTCCTCAGGCTGGCAGCCAATTCTTCTACAGTATCAGCCTCCTTCCTCAGACAGAGTTTGCATTTTACTTGCAGTTTGGTTAGTAACATATACTTTTCTTCTATGCTATGATAAGTGCAGAGACAAGAAGCAGGAAAGAGGCATTGCCCCCTCATGTCACTTCTACCATGGACCGCATAGCTGTAAATCTCATGGACACATGGCAATAATGTAACTATTTGAAATGATGCCCTGGATCCTAAACAGATAAAGGCAGATGTGTCAGCAGGCTAGATGGATAGAGATGGAGGTTGTGTCTACAGCTGCCCATCATGATAGATGTGAGGTTACGTTCTAACAATGGCTTCTACACTGGTTAGGCAATGACACTGAGTGCTTAATTTAGCAGTGTGAGAATACTCGGATAGGTCAGAAAAACAGGAATCCAATGGTAGAAGTGTGCCAGTTGCTGAGATTAAACAAGTGCAGAACATGTTGGAACTTTCACCAAATCCATGTTGCTTTAATGCAGTATTTGTGCACTTATGATTCTTTTATCTATCAGTAGAGAAGTTGTTTTACCACTGCTACTCTGTTTGGCATAGTTTCTTTTTATAGCATATAGATGGTAGTGCAACTGCTGGATATTGGCCCATCAGTCTGACAACTAGTACAGAAGTACTGCCACATTAGGTAACACAACGTTTGCTTAAATTATCGTTTGGTTTATACGCCTTTAAAATGTCATCACTCCTGCTGTCCAACCCTAGATGCTGTCACATGGTGAGTTGAACTTTAACACATAGGTGTAGGACGAGAATGTCAGCATCCTGACTAGTTGTTCTTCTCTGAATACATATTGGGTCTGGGTGTATTGTCACCATTCAGACATACTTCATGCACCCAAGACTGCTAGTCTGACAGACAGACAGACACCCATATAGTCACATTGAATACAGTGCACAAGAGTATGCAGGCAGACATGGAGGTGGCAGGCAAGGTGGCAGACCAACAATTAGACACAAATGCTGACAGAGATAGATAGGAAGCCAACCAGACCAGGAGGAACCCAAGACTGCAGGTAGACAGACACATCAGCTGTAGACAGACTGCAAAATCAATTGCTAGAGTTTTGCTTGTAATACAAAACCAGGAAATATAGTTTACATTAAGATTTCTACACCCATGAAATATGGGTTCTCTCAGAGTCAAATGGTTTATTTAGCGACAGGAACCCGAGAGTTTAATGAAAAGTTTAATTCAAATGTTTAGTAAAACAGTTAAGCTATAATTGCTCAATTCCAAAGGCATTACCATTTGGAAATAGCCCTCGGCTCAAGTTTAAAGCACAGGCAAAGTGATTAATGACAGAAGGACATTGTTTTGGGCATTTCACAGACTCCTCTGCTGCTTAGTCATGGGCATGGGCCCTTGAAGATACATTATATATATATATCTATATTAGGTTAGTACATAATATAGATAGATATATAATTAAACCACTCTGAGATCATACAAAATGGGTAGCGTTAATGTTCAAAATGTAATCACACAGATACATTTTGAATGAACAGATAAAATACCTGGCGACGGTCCTGGAAGCTCAGCTGGTGTTGCTGAAAAAAATGTTATAATTGTAATGCATATTGGGGTCATGTCTTCACAGTTGGGTATTGAAAATTATTCTCTGCAAGACTTTTTCTATGACGATGTTCATGAAATCTCACATATACATTGCAGGTACACAAGTAAAGCATCTATAGTAGGCGGGGGGGAAATAACAATGCCTATTCATCACCCCAGAGGTTCAGAGGCTATGGTGGACTGTGAAGAGAACATCCCAATACAAATGAGGACGTGCCCCCTGTTGAATGCCTCCTCTGAGGAACTCCATGAAGCATTACAAGAGGGGCGTACCAGCCCTACTACTACAGAGAGACTTATACAGTGCTGAAAGTGAGCCGATTCCATCATTCTGACATTTTGTCCCTGTTGAATCAGAAGCTTGACCTGCACCCTTTGCTTAATTTCGACATTGCCATGCAATTAATTATTTTCTTTCTGCCCATGTCAATCAAGGTCTTATCACTGGTCTCACAAGTCTTGTACTTATCATGAAACATGTAGGTTTTGATCACAGGGCTGTCCCTCCTCACTGAGTAGTGTCCTACGGGGTGGGTTCAGTTGGCAACACTTATATTTATATCATTTTGACAAGCTTACACATAAAGGGTTGGAAAACTGGCTTATTGAGTTTCGCAACAAGGAGTAGGTTGTGAGATAAGAACGTGCACACGCGTTGGCTAGTACACTGACTAATGGTAAGAAGCGGCCATTCCTTCCTTGTGCAGTATGTAAAGGGCCCCACTCGCACACTTGGTAGGGCCTATATCACAATCATTGCATCAGAGCATTGCAGTTTACCACTGATATTTTCAACATGCAAAATGGTCCTGGAGAAAATCTAATATGTAAAACTGCACTGCAACTGTAGAGTTTCATTTATAGGGTCCCTGGTTGTTTAAGGGTTTGAAAATGGCAATCAAGCAAGGGCTGTGATTAAAGTGGACACCGAAGATGACCTGTGGAATGAAAGCTAGTTATTGCATCTCTGTCAATCGGTGAGAAATGGAAATGCGCATGTTTAGCAAGGGCAGATGGGCAGGGTCAGCTTCTCCTGCCTGCATGCCAGATCCATTGAGTGTGGCACTAATGCTGAGAATCTCATCCTCAAGGAAGCTTTCAATTGATACTGAAGTGAACATATAGATTATAGAAGATGTATCCATGAGCTATATTCCTCCCAGGGATGGATCAGGATAATCCCATACAAGGATCGATGGATCAAAGGACCAGGAGCCAGGAACCAGGATGCATGACAGTCAGACAGACCAACCCGTCTTTCCTCAGCTGGATGATGACGCACATCACAAAGTCCTCATGTTAGCAATGTGCTTTCCACAAGCCTGACATGCCTGCCAAACCAGAGACAGATCAGGAAGCATTAAGGCTTTGGTAGAAGGGTGATGGAGAGAATTTAGAGAAATGACCCTGCAGGATACAACTGCCAAATGCCAATCAACAATGGCTTCCTAAAAGCAGCAGCCTGACATGGCATGCAACATGGTACCCATCGTTCATTCTGTAGAGTTAACTGAGCTACCACATTCTCATGATATTTCAGAATGGGATCTACAAGTGGGCGAAATAAATTCAGTATAATTGGGAAAATCTGGGGAGAGAAGGATGCTGGACAATAGCCTGCTCAATACCATGATAAAAACCACAGAACAGCATATGAACTGATGTAAGAAATCACCAGGAATATCTCAGACAGGAGATGCTGATTATTGGTCATTCTTAACATAATTGTTTCAAGTACATCAGTGAAGAATTCACTGCACTATGCTGAAGACGAACACAAATTAGAGGGTGTTGAAGAGCTGAGGAATATTTTGTTTCTTTCATATTACATTTGTGGGCTTTTACAGCATTGAAATCCGAGTGGACCAAAGAAGTAAGGTCCAAAGGGATACCTTCAAGACTCCAGCTTGAGCTAGAAGGGCTGGCCTCACTGCATGCCGTACAAGTGCTGAGCCCATGCTCTATTTCTCTGCTAGCAGTGAATCTCAATATTACGGGAGAGCAGTAAGCATGTTCACGAAATGCATTCTTATAGAAGCACAATCATCCAATGGATTGCCGAATTAATTACGCATTGAGTTCTTCTCAATTAAGGTTTTAGCTGAAACTGTACAATTGACCACAAGCTGCATTAACAAAGGTTTGGCACTCAGGCAACTGGCTGACACTGGAATTGCATGATGGGGAGACAAGCCCCCTTGGGTAATCCTAAAAGTGTGCCCACCAATATTTATGAGAGCAACACACATGTTCTTAAGTCACAGCTGTGGGTTCACAACAATGCTGTGTCAAAATTCTTTGTGCTGTGTGACAAATCAAGAGTATTCGTCCCTTCTCCCCAAAGTGGAGCCACACTCACACTAGGGACGTGATCCCACTCTGCAAGACCCTCCCTAAGGGTCTGGGCAAATGGGACCTCATTGGGAGTGACTCCCCCTTAGGGGAGAAGGATTTGCATTCGCACAGGGAACTCCCAATGCAAAACACCTTATCTGCATATATGGGACTGCCTTCCATAATGAATAACATATCTTCCTTCTGTTTGACTTCATGCAACCTTGGGTCAGCCCCCTGAAGTAGCTATGCCTTGGAGGGGCAGAGCAGATTGGAACCACACAACCTGCAGCAATCAGAGAAGCAAAGAACGTCAAGCTGGAATGCTGTAGACTGAGCAAACTGGACAACAGGAAGGACGCTGTTGTAGGGATGGAGTTCGGAGGACCGTCCGACATGGTTACATGACCACGGAAGCACTGTGGTGTTCCCGACACTCATCTAACTACCCAGAAACCAGTGCAACTGGGAGGATTGCAAGCTCCCACCAGCTGGCATTCACCAAACGTGGCAACCCATAGAGATGCAGAGAGCAGGAATTCTGCAAAGCCCGAAAGAGGGAAACGAGGAACGAAAGCAACATACCCGAGGGAGCGCCCAGCCCTGAAGAGTGAAGGTACTGGGTGAAGTGGAAAAGGGTGAGGTCGCTGAGCAATCTTATAAACAGAGGAAGCTGTGAAAGCTATAATGTAGAGATTGGGACAGTGAAATGCATGTTTACCTGCTTTTACTTTTTCCCAAGGGAACAATCATATTATTATTGAGCAGATATTTCACTTCCTATTTCTCTTCTTTTCTACGTCAAATGTGAACTGTCATTCTTGAGGGGTCTTAATTTGTTAAGAAAACAACATCATTGCAAATACTGTTTTCATAACCCATGCTTTGATTTATGCAATATTTATTTAAACGATATGTACCAGCTGCTTTTCCCAGCAACTGAAACAGGAAAAACATGTATAAAAAGATTCATAATGGTTTTGTGTTTTAGTGCCTTAAGATTTTGCAAGTTGAGTCACTGTTAGAAACTGGAAAGCTGGGATCTACTAACTGTACCCACCCACCCATTAGTAAACAACTATAATTATAAATGAAAGAACTAATATTATTAAGCAATGATCACCCATTCCATGGGCTGGAACGGCTGGGAATGGCCCGGGGCCCGAGTTATGATATATGTCATGTCATTTATAACACGCCTGCACAAAAGTGTTTCTAGGCGTGACAAGTCAGGGAGGGAAAACAGAGGAAGGACAAGACAAACGATCTTACTAGGCCTTATCTCATTCAGATCGTGCAAGTGCGACAATGCAAAGTGCAGGGGGAGTGGAGAGGGGGACGTGCCAGGGAGAGGGAGGGGGAAGTGCAATCAGGGCAGCATTGCTCTGAGTAAGTGCAGCCAGGGTGGCATGGCTCTAGGTAAGTGCTCGGAGGCAGGGTATTGTAGAGGTTACAGTTACAGTTACAGCCCCTAAGTGTGCGGTAGAGCCGAAGGCAGTGCAGTGGAGACTGATCTTGGAGGAGCCTGATCGTAGTGAGACTCTGAGGGTACCACGCAACCAGTGGGCACACCAGACAGGTAGGTCAGCAGGGGAGGGAGAGAGAGAAAGCAGAGGAGAAAAGGAAGGTCTTGAGCTGCTTCCGGAACTTCAAAGGTCCCGCTCAAGTTTGAGAGAGGCAGGGAGGCCATTCCAGAGGGAGGCAGCTGCAGAGGAGAGAGATATACCCCTCACTCTCTGCCTGAAGGATCACCTTACACTAAGAGAGTTGGAGGTAGCTGAGTGAAGGGCTCGAGAAGGAAGGTATTTTTGAAGAGAGAGTTCGATGTAGTATGGGTCTGCAGAACTTGATCCTTGCAGCCACCAGGAGCCAGTGGATAAATGTCAGGGCTGGAGAGATGTGGTCCCTCTGCTTGAGGCCAAGGATAAGTCTTGCAGTACTATTCTGGATTAGTTGCAGAGGGCAGAGAGTAGAGGAAGGCAGATTGAGAAAGAGGCTGTTGCTGTAGTCCAGCCTAGAGAGAACCAGGGCTCTGGAGACAGTGAGCCTCTGAGGGTAAGTGAGAAAATGAATAATACCTCTGAGGAGGTGCAGCTGATAGTGGGTCTTCTTGGCAAGGTCCGTGATGTAAGGAGAGAAGGAGAGAGTGGAGTCGAAGATGACATCAAGGTTTTAAGCCTCACAAGAAAGCAAAGGAGGAGGTCCCAAGGAGATCTAAAGGCATGAGCATAGCGAGGGCCTTTAATGAGGGTCCCCAGTGCCATTACCACTCGTTCCAGCCAGTGGAACAGGTAATTATTGTTACTAGCACCCCACAGGCTCAGACTGGCCTATAGGTGCAATAGGGCAAGCCCGAACCAAAAACGCTAGGGTGTGTCAGTTTTTTGGGTCAAAGTGTGCCACTTTTTTGGCCTATGTGGGCCTTGTTTGATAAGTTACTTCACCATATGGCTAGCAGTTTTGACCAGTGTTACTGAATAAATATGCTTTAAAATGCACAATTTGCATCACATTTCATGAAAAACCTCTGACTTGGGTACTACTCAAATAGTCTGCCACAAAAGGAATGAATTGCCATTTGCAAATGTGGGACACTTTTTCATTGGCGCATGAGAAAATGTTATCCCCCAGTCTGATCCTGCACTCCAGGTTGCCAAACCAGTAACCCAGGGAGCTAAAACCAATGTATTTTCTTTCAATGAACAGATCCTTTCGCGGGGTGTCCCTTTCATTGAAAGAAAATACTTACAGAAGATGGCCACAAGGGGCGCTGGAAGATGGGGCTCCAAGCAGAGCACCTCTTCTGTTTGCATGGTGGCCCAGTAAGGAGACGGAGCAAAGCAGAGGCGGCGGTCACCACCACCGCAGTAAGCAGGTAAGTGGGCCGGTGGGTTGGAGGGACAGGAAAATTGATGTGATGGGAGGGTGTGGGAAGATGGAAAGATGGCGGTTTGGGTGGGAGAAGCAGCCATCAGGTTGCTTGCAACGTGGGCTTGGATCGTGGGATTCAGGCCTGCGATTCAAGCAACCTGATTGATTGCCAAACCCCCTGCCCTGGGCGCTAATTAAGAATATTGTTAGGTAAAGCTATAGTAGCACAACAGTACAGACAAATCAAATGAAAATCTGCAACAATACAGAATATTCTGTACATTTATCAGATATTGCCTAGTTTACTACATATGTTGTTACTACAGTGGGAATGTTATGTATTTAATAAGATATCTAGAAACATGAATACATCGAGCCAAGAGCATCAACATCTCTGTAGTTTATCGTGGTGGGATGCTTGTAATCTCAGCTCTTATTTGAACCCTAAGCATGGGCAAGAATCATAGGAAAGCACTGTGACAGCTTTACAAGATGGATGTTATCTGAATGAGGGTCAGCATCAAAAAAAGTAGTTTGTGTTTGTTTCTTAAAGGACAGCCAAACCGGTGCTGAGTGTTGGTTATCTAACAAATGATTACCATGGAAGGAATCAAACTTATTAACTACCTTTTGTATTGTCTTTGGCATACCATACACTGGCACACCTTTCTTTGCACAATGCCTCTGTATATCACCTTTCAGCAGGTCTGCATTTAGATTTTCCTACACAAGCACAATGTTCCATAGAAAATACCCAAAACATGCTGCCTCCCATGTTTTGCACCTGTTGCAAAGGGCATTGCGATTTTCTTTTCCCAGCAAGTACAAAGCCGTTTTTCCTTCAAAGCAGCCTTTTTTCACCTCCTTGTCTCACTGCACTTGCACCCCTCCCAGCAAACAGAGGACCCATTCCCGGTGCCCCTTAAGGTGCAAGGACGTGTTTGGTCTGGCATCAATGACAGAGTCGAAATTACCCTTGATGTTACAAAAACATGCATTACTTTTAGTGATTTTTATTTCTTATTTAAGTATCCCTCAATCACAATAGGAACCAACTGCGTTTAGTCAGTGAAATATCTCAGTTTGTCCTTCGTTAAAAGGCTAATGGATGATATTAACAAGCCATTTACTGGTGCAGAATCTGATGTAATATTCTACTACAGCTCAATAAAGGTAATGCCATATGTGCTTAAATGTAGTTATTTTTGCAATTAATAGTTATCATTCCATTTTGGATTTGACCTCTTTCCATGGGAGCTATGCCTGCCGTACCCATATTCCACAGAAAACACACACTGAAGTCTAGTCTTGTCCCCTTTGTAGCCCCTCTCTCTTTTCGTTAATGCCTTCCCTAAAACCTACTCTCTGCGTTCTGCTCTCCATCATTCTTGTTCTGTGTCTGATTCCTGTCTCTTCATTATCACCCTTTCCTCCATTCTCAGCTTTCTCCTCTCCCCCCTTATGTATAGCACTTGCACAATCCGAATTGCCTCTGCCATACTAGGATCGCTTTGTTTCCAGTTTTGTTTTTACTCCTCACCTCTGTTCCAACCTTACCTGCACTTCCCCATCGTCCCCCTCTCTTCCTTTTTATGTTAAGCACTTGCACGCTCCGAATCGTCTCACGACCTAGTAGGAACGCTTTTTATTGCTTCTCACTCCTTCTTCCCCCTCTGCCTTGCCTTCATGAAATAGCACTTGAAGGTTTCCGAATGTTTCAAGACCTTTTAAGAATGTACCTTTCCCCCTCCCCCTTGTGGTGATGCGTCTTGAAACACATCTTTGCTGTATAGTGCGTATTACAAATAACCAACAAATAAATAAATGAAATGAAATCAAAGGAGGAAGAATCTGCCAAGGGGGATAAGGAAGCTTCCCCTTCAATGAACCATTGATAAGGTAGCACAAGCAAGTAAGAGCCTAAGTTATGCATTCATGGATTGAGGGATAGATCTGGCAAGTGATAGTAAGTTGTTCTGCTTCCACTCAGTAGGGAACATACTAGCAAGTTGAAGAATAAAGGGTCACACATATAGTGAGTAATAATAAGAGTAATGCCTGTGCTTTGTGGAGCATAACATCTTACCATTCACCTAATAATGAAAGATGCCATCAACATAGACCATGAAGTTGCACGGTCACTGTTGCCATAACCCTGCTTGAAGGAGACACCGGTGGATGGACCCCAGAAGAGTTATATTTTTATAAACATAACAGGTTTCGCGCCTAGAAACACTTGTGTAAAGGCGCGTTATGAATGCCATATCATATCAAAGAAATTGGGTTTGAGAAAATCTTAATAGCAAAATATGCTTTTTAGCATTGTCAGATAAAACAATTGCAATGTTTACTAAACTCTGGTTTGCTAGATTATAGATCATAGATTATAGATCTCATGTTCATTTAAAAAATATTATTCCATGATTATGCTGCAAATATGTCAAAAAGGGTGAGAAACAAACACATAAATGTAAAGAATTTCTTTCAATGGCAAATATATTACCAATCATCTGTGGCAGATGTTGAGCTAGAGTTGTCGTTCGTGTATGGGTAGCAAACACTGATGGAAGAAATCACCATTATTTGTCAATGGAGTAGCACCCAATCTACAGAAATAGCACATTCATGCCACCAAGACCTTCATACATGCGTCTGTTGCCTTGGCTCTCCTCGCGTAAGAAGCCACGTCTTCTACAAGATTAGCCACCTTCCTCAGCCAAAGTTAGGATTGTACCGATCCTGTGGTTATTATCATGTAATGGTCTTCTATGTTATGGTAAGTGCAGGAGACAAGAAGCAGAAAAGAGGCATCGTCCTCTCCTGTCTCTTCTGCAATGGACTGCTTAGCTGTCAGTCTCATGGATGCATGGCATTCATGCAACTGTCTGGACTGATAAGATTGATCCTGCACAGTTCCTGGCATATGTTCTCAGGCGTGGGCTTGTCTTTGCTGCGCTTTGTCTATGTCTATCCATTGTGGATGCAGCAAGTGTCTGCAAGCTAGGTGACTAGGGAATAAGGATCCATCTCCATTCAGGCTTCCTGATGGATGGGAGGTCAAGTTGTGCCCGCAACAATAGCTTCTTTTTTGGTCAAGCACTACCATTGACAGAATGACTTAGCAGTTAGGCATTGCGCCGATGGGGAAACGCCAAGCAACCATGGCACCTACCAATAGCTGGTAGGGTACATTGGTCCCATGTGAAATTGCTGGACATTGGCCAAACATGAGATAGCAGATCTGAGAACTAGTACATAATTACTGCAGCATTAGATACACACACCAATTGCCTAGATTATGTTTTTGTTTATACGTTTTTAAAATGTCACCATTGCTGCTGTCCTTGCGACTACCACAAGCTGATTGGAAATGTATCAGATATGAGTATGTCTGAATTCTGACTGGTTGTACTTCTCTGATTAAATGTTGTGTCTGGGCTTGCTGCCACATTTCAGACATACTCCATTCAACCAAGACTG
The DNA here is from genome assembly GCF_040938575.1 of Ambystoma mexicanum. Classification (NCBI taxonomy): domain Eukaryota; kingdom Metazoa; phylum Chordata; class Amphibia; order Caudata; family Ambystomatidae; genus Ambystoma; species Ambystoma mexicanum. The sequence goes on from NC_090936.1 coordinate 667,508,800, forward strand.
CTAGCCTGACATACAGACAGACACTCATGCTGCCAGATTGAAAACAATGCACGCAGGTATGCAGCTAGACATGTAGCTGTCATGCAAATAGGCAGACCAACAACTAGACACAGAGGCTGACAGAAATAGACAGACAGCCAAACAGACCGCATGCAGGTAGACAGACACATCGGCAGATACATAGAGGGACTGAAAACGTTTTGGTTACAATGCAAAACCAGGAAATACAGTGTACATAATCAATTCTACACCCATGAAAGATGGGTTCGCTCAGAGTCTAATGGTTTATTCAACAACAGGAACCCGAGGGTAACATTAAATCTTCATAATCTTTATATAGTTTGAAAATAAAAATGTTTAGCAACACATTTAAGTAATCATGCTGCATTCCAAAGGCATTACCAGGTGAAATTGCCATTGGCTCAATTTAGAATTATGAGTGAAGCAAGGGCATTTAATGAGCACTAGGGGGCTCTTCCACCTCCTAATAGCCCCTGAAGGGGGCATTACTGCAATGTGAACATGTCACACAATGAGGGTAGAATGTTCGGTTTAAAACTAGAAGGAGAAACCTAGGAAAGTTGGGATAAGGCACTTATACCAGCCACCATTGCCCCGCCAGTGCTTTGCCTACAATGGAGCTGATAGCATTCCCCTGTTCCAACAATGTGTTGAGCCTAAAGTGCCAATCGGTCAAAAGATGCCAGTGTGAGAGAGGTTTTAAATGTACATATTGCAGCCCAAAAGTAAAGGATACAAAATATAGCGCCTCAACATTGATAGAAGGAAATCCATCACCACAAAAACCAACAGCAGAATCTTCAAGGTCATTTCAAGAGAGTTATTATTTTACATTTTTAATGACAATAGGACATTATTTTTGGCATTTCACAGACTCATATATATATATATATATATATATATATATATATATATATATATATATATATATATATATATATATATTATGTTAATACATACTAGAGATATAGATATGTATATATATATAAATAAACCACTCTGAGATCATACAAAACGGATAGTGTTTATGTTCAAAATGTAATCACATAGATGCATTTTGAATGAACACATAAAATACCTGGCGACGGCCCTGGAACCTCAGTTGTCACTGAAATAAATGTTACAATTTTAATTCATATACGGATCATATGTATGCAGTTAGGTATTTACAACTATTCTCTGCAAGACGTTCTCTCTAACGATGTTCATGACATCTCACAAATATATGACATGCACATATGTCAAGTATCTGTAGTAGGTGGAAACCAAGCAATGCCTATTTAGAAACCCAGAGGCGCAGTGACGATGGTGGACTGTGAAGAGAAGACCCCAACTAAAAGGAGAGAGCGCAGCCTGTAGAATGCCTCATCAGAGGAACCCCAAGAGGCATCACACGAGCGGCCACACAGGCCCTGCTGTTATAGACTGACTTATACAGTGCTAAAAATGGCACAATTCCATCATTCTGACATTTTCTCACAATTGAATCAATACCTCGACCTGCACCCTTTACTTAACATAGTCATTGAGCCTCTTAACAAGTCCGGTGGTAACGCAGCCGGTGCTGCCGGCAGTTTGCCGCCGGAATTGCAATATTTTCCAGCACCTGGCTTGCGGGAAACAGCTGGGGGATGACGACCCTGGTGTTCCTGGAAGTCAGGCACCGGAAAATCGATAATCCCCATTCCCATTTGAGGCCCGTAGGACTCAATGGGAATGGGGATGACGGAAGCACCGGCACCGTTAATAACGGTGCCGGTGCTTCCGTGAAAGTCTGCGGGCGGGTGCCGTCCTGCCCGCCCGATCAGACCCTGGTGGGCGGGATGGCACCTGCCCGCAGACTCGCAGTGTGCCGGTCCGGTAACAACGGTGCCGGTATGCTTACTGGCACCGTTTTCACCAAACCGGCACACTCCTAATGAGGCCCATTGTCATGTGTTGAATTATGCTCACACCTTCCATGATAGTCAAGGTAGCCTATTTCCACTGACCAGTGTATTATGAGATGGTTTGTGGCAGCACGGCTTATATTTAAACAATTCATAGAATTGCATGTAAAGGGTAGGAAAACTGGCTCAAGAGTTCCGCAAAAAGGATGAGGCTGTGAGATAAGAACATGCACACTTACTGTAAGGGTTAGTGCACTTGCAGCTGAAACCCTTTACTTTATCTATCCTGACAATGCATATCATAGCCTAGAGGTGGCCAGTCCCTCAATGTGCACATTGTAAAGAGCCCTACCCACACACTTGAAGGGGCCCATGTTACATCATTATTTCGCCGGAGTATTGCAAGGTTGGCACTGAAATGCTCAGCATGCAAAATGGTGCTGGGGAAAATGCAATGCGTAAAATGTACTGCAACAGTGTAGAGTTTATATTATAGGGGCTTGATTGCTGAAGGTTGGAAAGGGCAATCAAGCAGGGGATATGAATTCCCCAGGAGGACTCCCAGGAGGACCTGTGGAAAGAAGACACCATGTGGATATTCAGCATGGCGCAGAGCGGCAGGGAAAGCTTCTCCTGCCTACCTGATGCAGTGATTGTGGCCCTTAACCTGGGAATCTCATCCTCGAGGAAAGAAGAGTTATTCTAAAAAAGAACGAGTCATGAGGTGGCGAGAGATTTGTTGTTCTCAGCATGGTCAAGAATCATTTTGTAGTAGGTTTGTTGTGGATGTGAACATGAGTACTTGGTAGTCTCTAACAGAGTTTGTATTTTCATTTTTGGAGAGTTTAAGTGTAGCTAGTGTGTTCTAAATAAGGGGTCATCAATATATGACCATGTAGATGCCCTTCAATCACAATAAGAGGCAACTGCTTTTATTTAGTGATGGGTCTCGTTTTGCCCTTCATTACTGGGAAATGGTTGATGATACCGCTCTAAATTCTGGCGTAATGTTCAAGCCAGCAATATACATGCAACTTGTACTTAAGCATATTTCTTTCTCTGATATTAAGTTACCCTTTCCTGTCGGACGTTAGAACGTTGCATGAAGCTAGAGTCAGAGAAATGCTAACACATGTTCAATCATCGGTTAATTATAAAACGTTCCTCATTCTTTCAATGAGGAATAACATCACCAACAATAAACTAAAGTTTCTCAATCATTGAAGATGAAATAACTCTGCCAAGAGAGACCATGATGTTTCACATTCAATGAACCTGTGATGTGTTAGCAAGAGCAAGTAAGAGCATAGGGTAATACATTGATTGATTTAGGAATAAATATTACAGTTGATAGGAAGGCGTTCTGCATTAGCATTTGGGCGAACATTGCCAGGAGGTGGAATAAATGTACACCTACAGTGAATGGGTAATAGCTCTGACAAAGTATCATGTTTGGGCAGAGTGATCTGGCCCAAAGGAGGAAAAGAGTATGGTCATCAGGTTTCCCAGACGATCATCATCCCAGGAAACAATACCTTCCCACCAAAGCTTGGGAACTCATGTGACAGGGGATCAGGGTGACACTAAAGAGGATAATCAGAAAAGAAGCAATAACTAGGACCAAAACCCAGAATTCCAGGGCAGAGTGTACAGAATCAGTAAATGAACATGGGAAAGGCCTTTGGGAGAAGGTCCTATAGTCCATGGTAATGTCTTCTATGAGCTATGACCCTCATGACCAGAAACAGTCTTCTTGTTCTCTCAAGAAGGACCTAAACTGATCGAAGAGGCGTTCAGCTTATCGTCTACCAACCAGCTTAAAGGCTTTATATGCCCAAACAAAGGAACACAAGAGTCATTAAGCCCTTTTGTACAACAGATGGCAAAAATGCATCAGACTGATCTTGCATCTCAAACCCCAAGCAATGGTGGCCACTGGCCCTATAAAGAAGAAATTAACTTTTACCAGCAAGGTCCACAGGAGACGTAATGGCTGCAGGGTCCCACTGTCTGCAATCCTCAAATATTTAATGCTGGTTTCATGTTGAGCACAACACGAACAACTTCCCTTGTGTGATGGACAGGGATGCAGGGGATTCGCTCACTGCTCAGGATGGTCACCATGCCGGCAGGAGGTAGGCCATGAAGGAGTTATACAACTATGGTGGTTGCCAGAGAGGAATACAGTTCAATATGCCAGATTCTCCTTTTCACAGCTCACTCCAAGCTGCTGAGCTGGAAATCACAGAGCATAGCATGTAACTTGCTAAAACTAACTCAAATTAAGGGGACCAATCCCTGTGCTGAACAGCTCATTCATCACAGGTGAACAGCATGTGGCACCCCCCAACCTGAGAAGCAGGCCCACATGGGTTTAAGTACAAGCTGTAGTGAAGGCCAGGTGATATGTGTGGCAGGCAAGCAGCGGTGGCAGAGAAAGGTGCAGACAGCCAGTTAGCAGGACCTAGGGAGCAGAATGAGCAGAAGAGAGTGACAGAAGTGGTGAGAGTGTGGGAGAAGGAGGAAATGAATGGGTGGAACTGGAGGAAAACTGAGAGAAAAAGAGGTGAATCAGGACTGAGGAGGAAAGAGTGAAAGAGGTGAAATAGACTTAGAGAAGGAGAAAGATTGCAGAAGAGGTGGAATGGACCTGAAGAGGAGCATACACATTGAGAAGGATCCACTACATAGTGGAGAGACCTGAAGAGGGGAAGATTGAGTGAAAGAGGGACAAAACAACAGTGAGAACCAATCAAAATCAAGGAGAGAAGAGAAGGAGGAACCTCATAGAGATGAGAAGTCCAAATTAGACAAGGGAGGAAATGAGAAGGTTCGGAGAGGAGATGAAGAGGGCCTGCACTTCACAGGGAATGGAGGAGATAAAGAAGAGAGAAAATAACATAGGCAGTGGTCTAGATCAGGAGAGTGAGAAGGAAAATAGGGGAGTACTGTGAATGGAGCTCTTGTCCATCCAGTGCTGGCAACAACGGTGCCAAGCCCCAGTTTTCCAGGTTGCTCGCTCATTGATCTGTAGACCCAGTGAGATCTGCCAGAGTGTGGACCCAATTCTGAATCCCATAAGTCCAGAAGGTAGAGAGGACCGCGTAGAGAGTCGTCTGCATCCTGACTACAACAAAAGTGAAAATAACCAACCAAGCTATTAAAGAAATGCAGGCGACACTCCAAACACCATTGACTTTGAGTGGCTCCTATTTGCTCTCTAGATGTCAAAGCCAGAAGGAAGTGAGGGATGGGCTGTTGGACAATGGTCCTCAAGCAAGCTGGATTTGCTCCCCTTTGAATTCTTTTCAAACATGTCCTTCATTTCCGCATTCAGGTCAAGCACTTGGCAAATTTATATTGTACTAATAACCCTTTTTTAAACTTGAGTCCTGAGTTGTTTGTAATACAACACCGTATCTGTGAACTAATAACATTCCACATAACAATGAAAGGTGTCCCCAAGCAAAACCATGATGTTAGACATTCACTGTTGAAATACCCCTGCCTTCAGTAACTGAGGAAAGATGGACCTGCTGCTGGACCTCACAGAAATCATATTTTTAGTAATTGAGTTAATGATATTGTCCAAGGGGTAATCTTGATGGACAAGCTAAGCCTCTTAGCATTGCCCGACATACAATACGTGCATTTGTCCTAAACTATAGTTTGCACCAGCATGCTAGATTCTAACTGGAAGGCTTCCTCTGTTGGCTACAGTTAGAGACGAGGTAAGCTGATGAAGGCACATGTTGTGTTAGTTTGTTAAACGGATGCTTCCAAATTCAATATCCAGAGGACTGAGCAAAAGTAACTACAGGCCACATATTCCTTTAAGCAAAGTCTAAAACATGATGCAGTAAACATTTTAGATACATTTCTTAGAGAGGCAAGAGACGCAAAACAAATATCAATTATGTATCTTAATGCCGAATATATTACCAAGCATCTGTGCAGGAGCTCCACCTATAGTTGTCGTTCGCTTATAGGTAACCATCACAGATGCGAAAAAAATGCGATTGTATCACAATGTAGCAGCAACCAATGTTCACAAATAGCACCGTCAAGCCACCACGACTTACACACATTCGTCTGTAGCCCTCTTCTTTTCTGGGGGAATCAGTAACATTCAAGCAATGACTTGTCTGAGATTTGGGACAGTTGGTAAAATTGGTCTGTGCTCTCGTTAGTATGGTTCACTTTCACTAGGGATGGTAACATGTAATTTTGCTCTATATTATGACTGAAATTACTCAAACAAAAAGGAGAACGAACAGTGGCATCCTCTTTTCACTCCTCCAAGATGCTGTGTAGCTGTCAGCCTCGCTGATGCAACTAATTGACCAGATGCCTTGGATCCTGTCCGAATCACAGCCCAAGTACTTAGGAAGAGGACTGCTTTTCTAGAGCTTTGCCATCGTTGTGGAAGCACATGTCCGCAGGCTACATAGCTAGGAGTAAAGGATGCATCTATATTCACCCTCATGATTGAGATGGGGTATGAGTGCACTCCACAACAGAGGCTGCATCACCAATTCATTGGTAGCGGTACTCGGCAGTGAGGGGATGGTCTGACATGTGAAGACCAAGCATCAACAGCCTCTACCAATGGCTGGTAATGAGGAATTGCCACTGGCGCAGAGATTGAACTAGTGAAGGGCATGTTCATCCATACAATATGCCAGACCATGGCAGGTATGCAATATATACATACACATATGATTGTTTCATGTATGATTAGAGCATTAACAAAAGATGGTTTTGCCACTGCTATTTGCCACATTAATTGTTTGAGTGGAACACAGACATTGGATATTGTGCAAAGTTACAAGCTGCACTGACATCTAACAACACATGAATGCATCAGTAGATAACAGAATTGTTGATTACATAGTAAATGTATTTGCCAGCTTTTAAAATGTCACCATTCCTGCTGTCCTGCCATGCACATGCTGTAACACATACGAGTTGGCAGAGAATCTGTGCATTCTGACTGACTATACATCTCTGACTAAATGGCTTCCTAGCAAACTTCAGACATACTCCATGCAAGCAAGACTGCTAGACTGACGGACATGCGGTCAAGTCGAAAAGATCACAAACACCCAATTAAGAAGGTAGACCAATGAGTTGGCGGACACAGTCAACTAGATTTTCCAACAACAGAAACCCGAGAACAAAAAAAGACTTGTACAATAGTGTTCATATGGTTAGAAAATGAAATTATGTTACCAACACATTTATGTGTTGAATTTACAGCAATTACCACTTGTGAAATGGCCGTGCAAGAGTATCTTCACATATAAACACACACTGCAACCCAAAAGTGAAGAAGAACAACTATAGCTCCTGAGCACCAACAGAGGGATTTTCCTTCACCACAAAAGAAAAACAACATCACTGTCAGTGTAAGGTAAAGAGATGTATTATGTCGAAAGGACATTCCTCCGGACGTTTCACAGACTCTTCTGCTGCTTACACGTGGCCACAGGACTTTGCGGATACTACATTATGTTTCTATTTATATGTATGTATAAAAATATACACGCACAAATGCAAATATATATATGTATATATATATATACATATGAATGAAACCCTCCTAGATAATGTGGCGCAGATATTAATATATATATATATATATATATATGTATATGTATATATATATATATATATATCGATCCACATGTATAGTGTTTATGTTCATAATGTAATCACATTTTTAATGAACACATAATATACCTGATACAGGCCAAAGAGGTTCATTTGTTTTCGCTGAAAAAAAAGTTGTAATTGTAATAAATATAACCTCATTTGTATACTATTCGACATTTTACACTATTTTCAACAAGAATGAACGTTTCAACAATGAAACTGAATTAGGCATTACAAATCCACCGTGTTTGACAGTGCTAAAAGTGGAACAATTGTGACGTGTGTGCTGCCCTTCTACACACAGTAAAATATATAGAAAATATCGTTTCTATTTATACATATTCAACACAACCATATTTCCTGTGCTGTCCTTCCCTCTTCTTGGGCACACCAATATCTCCTTGATGCGGCTTCCTCATCTTGAGGCCCACAGGTACGTTAAAAATATTACACTTTTACAAATCTTTCACTATTCATACAGCCAGAACTGCAACATGTTTTACTTCTTGGAAATGAAAGATGTTTGTATTGTTCAATGGTACTTATTGTACTGAAGAAAACAAGAGTTGTCTTTGTCTTGATGGATTCAGACCGTTGACCATACATAGAGTTACCCATAGACCTTTGCAATGTCCGCTACCAGCCCAAACCTATCGTTTCGGTCGGTGACGCGATACAATGTTGCTCAGGCAATAATCTTGTTTTTTGTTATCAAAATCTTTGTGTTTACATATCAAACGGGAACTGCAATGCATAAAACCCTCAGCCATTAACTACTAATTCCTATGGGTTTTTTTTCCAGACCTTGCCCAAGGTATAAAGTGATCAAAAACAACCTCAAACAAATACCTTTTGCTTTCCACCATTTAACATCCTCTAAGTGGGTGGCCGATTTACAAAAAAGTTTGGAGGAGAAACTATCAGTTACTCAGGGTTAGAGACTGTTTGATTCACAAAGAACATACTTAATCGTCTCTCTCCAGGAGTAAGTCTTGAGTTAGTTGGAGTTACTTCTTTTAATTTCTGTGTGATAATTAAATACCCTCTCTTCAGGAATAAGTGACGAGAAAGTCAACGTTATCACCAGAAACGACTTCGTGAAGAAACCCTTCATGGCTTAACCTGTCCTTACTGAGCTATATAATAAAGGGCCCATCTGAATGCTCACCAACAGTGAATAAGCTAACTAGTCCAAGATCTCACTGAAACACCCACTATCACTTTGTCCATAATCCGCAAGTAATTCGATAATCTGCAAGTGTGTGTGTTTTCCATTGATGTCCCCACTATAGATAGACATCAGGTAGAATGACCTGCATTTCCGTTTGGATCTGATCCACACGGGCGCCCGGATCAGGAACTGGGCTTGCTACAGGGACCTGGTGAAGTGGGAGGGTTGCAGATTTTGTCTAAATACTTTTGAGAGCGAGACTTTGGAACATCTCTTTATGTACTGTAACTTTTTTCTTAAGCATAGGCGATGCTGCTTGGAAGCATTTTTGTCCTCCTATTCTTCTCTTGAATGTCATCTAGTTTGGCTTAGATGCATGCAGGGAGCCACAAATTCCATCATGTTAGCAACTGTTAGATTGGTTGTAATGATTGAGGAGCAGTTGATACCACGCAATAGGGCCATCTTGTGTGGGCAGTCTTTGGTTTCTTTTTCTTCTAATTAATTTGTTATGGTGAAATATTTTCTCCATTTGATTGTCCTTGATGTGTTCGTTCTATTTTGTGGTGATTGATTTTATTAGGTTATATTCTGTATTTAGTTTTGTGGGACTATAGAAAGTTGGCCGAGGGCTGCTTTCTTGTACGTGGTGTTGTATGTTGTCATATAGATTGGTAATATGTCTAAGTGTTTTAATATGTTCCTTTGTTTATGTAATGATTGTTTTGATGTATTTTCCATGTATTTTTATGCTACATGATATGATATGCATGATTTGTAAAGGTGTAAATTAATTTTTGCTACCAAACACAAATAAATTATTTAAAAAAAAAAAGAAAAAAAAAAGAATGACCTTTAATTGACGACACGTCTTCATTGCTATTTTCGGAGAGAGTATGTGAAGTGCAATTTTACATTGTTTATTTGCAAAATGAGTGTGCGTGTGTGTGTGTGTGTGTGTGTGTGTGTTTGAAAGTATACGAGCTTGAGCCTTTTGAAAGGCTCATTTGAAGCTAGGTAGGAGCCATCCACCTTTTGTTGCGGTACCCTAGTATGATGGCCTGTGAAGGGAAAGGAATATGAGGAGTATGCTGTAATGAAAGGCCCATCGCTAACTAAGGTCTGAGGAAGTAAAGGAATGGGGTGGAGTGTTGCTGGGCCCAGTCTGGCATCGCGCGAGTAGTATGATGGGTGGCGCCTGGACAGAGAGCGTGCATGAACCACTTACATAACAGTATTCATTATGTTTTAGGGCGCACACATTTAAGATTTTAAACACACATCACAGTATGTCTAATAATTCTGCTGTATTCATCTGCAAGTCAGATGTATTATTTGTCTGAAAGAAAATGTATTTTTAATAAAGCATTTAGAAGCCAACTTTGGACGCAAATGTGTAATGTTATTGGATTACATTAGGTATTTTACGAACTGAAAAATATAGGGAGCTATGAAATTGAATTATGATTTTGGCAGACCAGAAAAATGGTCATTACACAATATTCAAGGTACGTTTGTTGCAATAAAATGTATTCTGACAAACCTACATGATATTGTATTTTACTTCCAGGATAACCTCTTCTTAATACAGTGCAATACCTATGGAGTAAAACATTACGAGGCCACCACCTTACTACTGAATATTTAGAAACGTTTACAATGACACTTCACTTCTGATTTGTTTTAAAGATGGCTTTATAGTAATAGAAAACAACAGTGTTCCCCCCGTTGCTTACCACCCCCCAACACCTCTGCCCCCTTCAGAGCAGCCCACCCCAAAACACTCTGGGAAAGAATCTTTGACCTTAAAGTCACAGTCCCAGTTGAGATGTTAGGCAAAGTCCAAAATCCTAATGTTTTGCAAGCACATTTGAAACCAGGACTCTTCGCGCAGGTAATTCAGAACCAACCCCCCTGGATGTTGTATGAAACCCACTCCTTAGCTAAGATGTGCCACATCTTAAGCAGCCAATCATGGAGGGTTGGGCTTCCTTGGTCTTCCATTTCCAGGCAATCACCTGTAGTGCCGCCAGGATCATAACCAGGCAAGCCTTAAACTGTGCCCTCCCTTGCAGCGCTGAGGCCCTTTTTCATAGGCCCAGCATGCACGCCTCCATCCCCTGCGATAAGTCAAGGTGCATCATTTCTCTGATAGACTCTCTCACTCTCAAAAGGGTAGTAACGCTGGGCACGACCATCATATGTGGGCCCAGTCCCCCCTTTCGGTACAGACTCTCCAGCAGACCGATGACTCCCCCGGATAAGTGGACCCCAGAATCTGCGGGGTGTATTGCCATTGGGCAAGACTCTTAAACCACACCTCTCTTAGTTGAATTCACTGGGTGTGCTTTCCTCTTGCATTATTTGTCTTCCTATCATCTTTTCCCATTTCCCCATGTAACCACATCCCCCGCTGCCCTGTCAGTGATGATGGCATAGAGTGCAGAGATCAGGTGTGAGTCTCCAGTGTGAGATGTGATGTATTTCTCAAATGCAGTGAATTGTCTACATGCCACCTGTTTGTTGCGAAGGTGCATCACCCAGTGCCTAAGCTGGCAGTACTGATGCCTGTCTCCTTCGAACAAGCCGACGGACTGTTTGCCCTGCTCAAAGGTTTGAATTTTCTGCCCCTGCATAACATCTCTGAGTCGTGTGTACTCCGCTGCTTTCCACTTCTCGAATGCCCCTTTTTCCATACCCGGCGTGAACTGTGGATTCCCGAACAGTGGCATGAACGGCCCTGGCAAGGTTGATACTCCCCCCCCCCTATTTTACCAAGTCGACCCACACCTCTCCTACGAATCCCGTAATCTAGGACACATGCACACTAGGTGATCGATCAGGCTTAACCAGTTACAGCACCTTCGCCATGCGGGCCACCACCACCACTCTGCCCATGCGCACCCACAGTTTGCTGTCCTCCCCTGACAGCCACTGCTTCAACACCCTCAGCTGGTCAGCTTGGTAATATTGTTTAAAGTCTGTTACCGCAAGTTTCCCCCTTGCGCCTCACGGCTCCAAGTACCCACAAAGCCACCCTTGGTTTTTTCTTACTCCAGATAAAAAAGCTGATAGGAGCTGATTTAGAGAGCAGAAGAACCTATAGGCAAGTGGAAGCAGTAAGGCCTGGAATAGTAGAGGAAGCAAGGGAGGGTCACTATTCCAATCGAGGCCATCCGCTGCATCCAGGAGATATGGAGAGGGTTCCAATGCGCAGGTCTTTCTTCTGTGTGCTTAGGAGATGGGGTGATTTGCGTCATACAGGGTGTCCAAAGATGTTGTTATGTGGACCCTCAGATATTTAATTATTTCCTTTGCCAATTGGAATGGCCAGTGCCCCTGTACCTCATCGAGGGTTTCCTTCGGGAGAGTGAGGTTCAGCACCTCTGACATATGCATGTTGATTTTTAGCTCAGACACATTGCCAAAGGATACAATCTCCACGACAGCTGCTTCAAGAGATTCTGCCATTTCTGAGAGGGCCAGGAGCATGTCATCAGCAAATGCCATCATTTTTTGTATCATCCCCCCCAAACTGGACGCCCTTCACCACCGGGGGCCTCTCGCAGACGCTGTAGGAAAGGTTCTAAAGAAATTGTGTACAGCAAGGGTGAAAGTGGACAGCCCTGCTTAGTTCCTCTCTCTAGGCGTATGGGGGCGGAAAGTTGTCCATTTACTGATAGGCACAAGGACAGCGTTTATTAAGCACACGTCACAGAAACCTCTCCCTGAATCCCATGCGAGCCATGGTGAGAAAGAGAAACAGCCACTCCACGCGGTCAAAATCTTTTTCAGCATATAAGGCAGGCAGCACAGCTGGGATCCCCCGTTTCATTACCTTCTCGACTAGATGGCACACCCACCTTGTGTTGTCGAATGTTTGTCGGGATCTAATGAAACCCGACTGATCCGGATGAATAAGATCTTGGAGTAAGTACTCGAGTCTAACTGCTAGGATCTTAGTGTATATCTTGGCATCAATGTTAATCAAAGCTATCGGGCGATATGAGCCACATGGGAACACCACCCATTCAGCCTGGTCCATGGACTCCATAATGCCCCCTCCCACTTCAAAAGAATTATAAAGTTGTGCTAAATAATAATAATAATAATAATAATAATCATAATAATAATAATAATAATAATACTAATAATAATAATAATACTAATAATAATAATAATAATAATAAATGCGGGGCAAGGATAGATCACTACTTTTTATAAAAAGAGGCCATAAAGCCATCTGGGCGCAGGGCTCTGTGCAGAGGGAGTTTCCCAATAGTGAGGAAAACCGCCTACTCTGTTATATCTTCCAGTGCCATACTATCCGCCATGACAAGATTGGTAATTTTACTGCATGAAGGTATACTTCCTGTGGGTCTTTCTGAGGCCTGTGCAAAGAGTAGAGAGCATATTAGAAGCGTTCAAAACAGCTGAGAGTTCCCTCAGTGTCTACCACATCCTCCCCTTTTCCAGATCCTTGCACTGGATTCCCAGGTTGTGCGACATCCATGCTAAATACCAATGCTTCGTCATTTTTCCTGGAGTCCTCAGCTAGTTATTGGAGAGCCTGTTCATTCATGTCCACACGTTCCGCCAGTTCCAAGAGCTCCCTTGAAGTCAGATTTCTAAGGAGAAGAATTGTTCCTGAAAGGAATCCATGATAGGTGTCTGGAGGTCAGCTAGGCACTGCACCAGGTCCTTCTTGTTGACCGCCAAGGGGTTCGATGGTGGGGCGGTTTCACCTCCCCATGCAGCCACGTCTGAAGGTAATGCAGGCTTTGGGACCCTCTGTTTATCCAACTGCCAGTACCTGTTTAGAGTACCATCTGTCCCCTGGGTGGGCACCGATGGGTGAGCTGGGGTCTCCTTGCTTCTTCCTCTGTTCTTGTTTTTTGACATGTGCCCCTCCAGAGGGCTTCCCCCTTCGGTTGGTCGTATATTAGGCTTCCCGTCCCTGTGGCTTGCTTCCTCTGCTGCCGGGGCTTCTCGCTGCTGGCCACTGCCCCTCACCACTGCTACTCCAATGGAGACTGTGTTCTAGGACCCCCAGCGTACCCCCTCTGGTCCCACGGCTGGACCTGTATGATGAAAGGTACAGCACTCTCTATCCAGGCCGCCTGCACATTTCCTCCAGGTGGGCTTCTCTTCACTCGCTGCTGTTCAACTCCCCTGGTTCCCCAGTCGGTACCCCTGTCCAGATGCCTCTTAGGCTATCCTCCTGTCAGCCTCTCTGCCGGTTCAGGCCTTCCTTGTTGCTACCTGTTGGTAGGGCTTGAGACCCCACTGGCTTGGACCAGGGCCAGACGCCCCTTCTGTGTACTACAGCTGCTGTGATCTGGGGCCCCCCACCTCTTCTCACCTGCCAGCAGCATCTCCTCTCAGTTGGCTCCTTCTCCACTGGCCCCAGAGCTCACAACAATGTTCCTTGGTGTCAGCTGTGCACTTCTCGCCCCAGGTGGTAGCCTGGATCTGGCAGGAAATGTCAGCTACTCCCCTACACTAGACTGCCAGGCTGAGCCTGGGCCCGCCCTGGTAACTGGCCACAAGGGGTGCTTCTCCAACCGGGCGCTCCGTGCCCCTCCTAGTCTCTTTGGAGCGGTTTCACACTGCAGCTGGCCTGTCTCCTCGGCAGACGCGTTGCCCCCACTACAGCCTGCCGCTTTCCTGGCGAGGCATCTCCGATAAGCAGGGAGCACCCGGGCACTACCCCCAGCTCCTCACCCGTGGGCCACTGGCTGTGGGCACCACAATCCGCAATTAAGGTGAGCAGGACCATCCAGACCACCTTCAGTTATGAGACGCGTCCCACTCCTTCTCCTGCTACGCACCGAGCACCAGCGCTGCTGTTCCCAGGCTTCGCGGACCGGGCTGCCGCAGCCTCGATATCAACACACGCTGCTGTGGGGTGAATGGGGCTACTCATTTGATCACCTTTTCATAATGTGCCAGGGACACGCTGTGTTCCGCACGTCTACCCCCAAATGTCAGCCATTTTGGAATCCCACTTCGGATTTTTCATCTGACATTTCTAGATGTTATAGGAAGCATATCTGTCTGTGCATAATCATGTATTAATTGAGTATGTAGGCATTTTAGATTATTAAGAAGTATTGGTCTGTGGGCAATCTTGAAATGTATTCAGCTACAGTATTTATTTATTTTAGTGCACATCCTAGGTGTGTGCGTATATATATATATATATATATATATATATATATATATATATATATATATATCTGAAATAGAACGATACATTTAAATATTCCGAAAAAATATTGCATATACCAGAATGCATGAAAGCAAAAGTAACATCTTACTGTTATGATTTCTGATGATAGGTTAGAAAAAAGAACACAATGAAGTAAGATTTCCACATAAAACAAAATTGGAAATACAAATTATTGCCAAAACGGATACAATTAATTTCTTTCCAATATTTTAAAATGGTGCATTTTCGAAATTGTGCATGCAAGGTATCGAATATATTATTTGTCCTAATCATTCAATAAAGTGTGAGCATGAATGGGACAAATTTGACAAAATAATGCCATTGCTGAATGGTGGAACCTTTTAAAATGTGGCTAGACCAAAACTTTAAACGTGCGACTATGCTACCCCATATTTCAAATATCTAAATAAAGGGAACAAAATCGGTTTCCTAAATTTCTTCGAACAATATGCCGAAAGTCTAATAACAAATGGCACACTTTCTAAATGTTTCTTTCATGACCTCGAGCAATGTATTTTCTACATTTGTGGCAATAACTTTCCAAAACGTGCTGCAATTTGATCATGATTACAGAACAAGCATGACTGCGTTATCGTCTGTGGCTTGTATGCCCACATTTATGAAAACACATACTTTCAGTGCTACGTGTGGCTGTAGAGACTCGAGGAGCTCCAGTGGTTTTAGTGGTTGAAGGCACAGTTGCTAAACGAAAGAGATGGAGGACAATGAACATTAAAACCCGATGTGCACTTATAGCAAAAAAAACTTAACAATGCCAAATGTATCTAGGTCTGGCTCCACACTTTAAACAATAAAATAAAATAAAAGTATGAACACTCACAATTGATAACAAAACAAAAAAAGAGTTCTATATCTTCTGGTTCCGAAATTCTTGCAATAACTATTTTCTTGCGTTGCATAAATCAGTAATAGACATCATTTTGTGCCTACAGAAACCAAGTCACGATAACCTGCAAACTGCGCTTCCACAAACCTCTGTTCATCCCAAATTACTGGTACAAAGCACCATTGCCTCCTAGCAAGATTTTTAATATATAAAGTCAAATGCAAGCACAAACATTTGTAACAATAACATGAATGATTTTTATTGTTAGTCTCCTTAATGGGGCCAATTTCGAAATCTCGTCACCCAGATGTGCGTTTATAGGGAGGGCCTGGCTGCGACCACACGTGACTCACAGCCAGCCCTTCTATGAATATTTAAGTGTAGGGTGCCTTCTGCTAATGGAGGTACATACCTCTCCCGTCGAATTCTGCCTCACATGTGCATGTTTGCAGTGTGATCCATCACAAATGGCTTGTTGCACTCTTATGAATCAAGTGTGTTTTGATCTTTTCTAAATCCTTATGCTTTAAGTGAATGTGCCCATCTTGGGCAAAAGACCCCTGTCATATTTGTTCTTACAAATGGGCCTGGGTGGTGATCGAGGTACCAGGCCCAAGGGTAAACACCCCAGATCTGCCAGAGACCAGAGCACATCTCATTGTGACAGAGACCCATCTGGTTAGACCAGATCTGCTTAAGAGAAGTGGAGGTTTATGCTTGCGCCATCAATGAGGATGAGGCATTGTAAAACATTTTACAGTGGATTCAAGAGAGTATGTCTAATTTTACAAATTAGTTATGTGCCATCCACACACTTGTAATTTGGTCAAAATGTTAATAAGTTAGACTAGAGGGGCAAGATACATGTTAAATAAAAGGGGTGGCAGCGACAAACACTGTACTTCTTCACAATCCAACTACTGCACCAGAGATCAGAAAGGAGCTAGCACGATATGTATCTTCAAACAGTTAAAAGAATGTAATTGCCTATCCTAAAATTTCAAGATTGGAGCTTAGGACAAGAAGCAGGGGCACCGAAGCTGCAGAAATAAGTAAGAAGCGTGGGGACACTCAGACCCCTGAAACTGTGTGTGACTAAATCAATTCTGCAACCACTCTTTTGACACTGGCTCCTTCCCTCTCCCCCCTAAGCACTCCCTTGGGCTTCCCCGTCTAAAAATGCCATCTGCAGACCCTTCCTGCCCTATCTCCACTACCCCTTCTTGTGCAAACCTTTGGAGATCTCCCAACTAATTTGTCACACCAAATTGGTTGACTGTCTTCATGACCACTAGTCTGGCTTCGGAGTAGCCAGAGGCATGGAAACTGCTCTCCTGAACACCCATGATGACTTGCTCTAAAACCTCGATTCCAACTCTCTCTCTGTTCTCATCCTCCTGGATCTCCCCTCTGCTTTTGACATGGTCAATCATGCCACCCTCTTTAACTGACTCTGTGATACTCTGGGCATCACAGATTGGGCGCTGGCTTGGCCTACTGCTTTCCTCTCTAATGGGCCCTCCCAGGTTCAAATGTGCCCTTTTCTCTCTGCTATCTCACTCTCTACCTGCAGCGTCACTCGGGGTGCTATTCTATCGCTGTGGCTCTTTAAAATTTACCTTGCTCCTCTCGCCCACCTGATCTCGACCTTCTCTCCTCACTTGCACTGTTAGGCGGATGACACTCGGCTCTCCTTTAAGCTTCCCTCCTCTACTTCCTGTCCTTCCTTTCTCATTCCCGACTGTCTGACTGCTATTCAGGCATGGTGCGCTGCCAAAGATCTCTACCGTAACACCAGCATTCTTCTCATTGGTACCCCCCTTTAGTCCCCCTACACTTCAGCCCTCCTCCTTGGGCCCGCTCCCCTTACCCTCTTGTGAGGCAAAAAACACCTGGGGGTCATCTTTGACTCCTATCTCTCCTAATCTCCTCATATTGCTGACCTTGCCAAGAAGACTCACTTTCAGCTTCAGCTCCTCAGAAGCATTCTCTCTTTCCTCACCTTCCTCCAGAAACTCAATGTCCCTAGAGCGCTGGTTTTCTCTAGACTGGACTACTGTAACAGCCTCTTCCTTAATCCGTCTCTTTCCTCCCTTCGCCTCTTCAGCTTATGCAGAATAGGACTGCAAGAATTCTCTTTGGCCTCAAGCCCAGGGACTGCATCTCTCCAGCCCTAAAATCTCTCCACTGGCTCCTGGTGACTGCAGGGATCACATTCAAGACTCTCTGCATCATCCACAAAGCTTTCTGGGGCCTGGGATTGACCTACATTCAACTTTCTCTCACTAAATACAGCCCCGCTAGAGTCCTTCGGTCCACCAACTCTAACTCTCTGCAGGTCAGACGTGTCTCCAAGCAGAGATTGGGCAGTGTATCTCTTTCTTCGGCAGGAGCCTCCCCTTGAACGGTCTCCCAGTCTGCCTCGGCACTGTGTACTTGCCTTCAGGCACTCTTTCCTGATCAGATTATTGTGTGCAGTCCATCCCCACTCCTCGTACTACCTACCCTCACTTTATACCCCATAGCACTTGCCCTCCTGGCCTCACCTAGCACTTGACCACAGACCCCCCAGCACTTACCCTGCCCCTTCCCCCATCCCTCCTGCATCTCCCGTACCTTCCCCTCGCCCAACCCTTCCACCACCCCTCCTGCACTTCCTGTTTGCTGCACTTACACAATCCGAATGTCACAAGGCCTAGTAGGACTGTGTATTGTTTTTCTTTCCTCCTCTGTTCCCTTCCCCCTTAGTCTTGTTGTGCCTGGAAACACTTTCTGCTGTTTAGGCGCCATACAGATGTTCAATAAATAAATAAAATAAATGAAGTATGTGAACTTCAGATTTGAGGATCATTTTGAGGATTTATACAAATAAATAAGTAAATAAATAAAAATGCAAATCAGAAATTATTACTTTTTGAGACTGTCTTGAAGCCAGAAACGTTGTAAACCAAAGACTCTGTTATTGAACTCCAATTTTAAGTCAGACAGTTATTGTGTTGTCATATCTCTGTAGGTGACATTTAACCCTGAGATGTGCTAATTCCAGAAAAGCCACTGAGGTTTTTAGCACAGCATCTATGCGCTGAAGGCAATATCCTAGGGACATGATTTGGGGGTTGCCAGGGGCAGCACCTGCGACCCACGAGGTCTACCCTTGCTACTCCTAGAAAAAAACAAATATATATATATTTTTACAAATTGAAACTCCTGGACTGTGGCCAGCAGCATGTAGCTCTTTGTTTCTTGAGTGGCTGGCTTTCTTGTTCAGGCCTCTTAAAAAAACAGGGGGGTTCCACAAGTGTAACACTTTGAGCAGTGACCCTAAATAAGAAAGAAAAGGAATAACAAAAATGTGTCTTTCTGGAATTCTATACAATAATTGCTGGACTCGTAAAAGGTTTATTTTCGGGCACACTTCAGGAGGCGAGTCACTGATTTAGTCTGTTCTAAAACACCTTAAATTCACAATGCAGACAAAAACCTCCAAAAAGTATTTAGAGTAGAATAAGCATCCATTTCGGACTATGTATTTTGCATTTCTCAAGCTGCAGTTATGGCATGCTTTTTTGTTTGACCATAGCACATAAAGTGGCCCTTGATTTCATTGTGCCACAATTAATGCTTTGTTGTACTATGTCTATCTTTCCTCTCTCCATGCCATGCTGTACAGGATGTTTGTTAGCATGTATGAGGTAACCAGTTCCCAGAGGATGGGATGTTGTGCGAGTGTGATGCTTTCCCTGCGCTACTGTAAATTATTTTATGCACAGTTATGAACCCTCTCAATTGAATGTATTTTGCCAACCTCCGAAGCCTAAAAAGTAGATCCACGCAGGCCTGACATGTGGCCAACTTGCTCCAGACATGCAGATGAACTGGCCTGCTGTTAAATCTCAGTTACCAGTTTAATGGTAACCACTACAGAGTGTAATTTGCTTTCTGGCTTTGGGAACATTCAAACATGTAATTGCTCATTTTAATATAGCCGGGAAGACAGCTATAACCAGTAAGATAGCTCAGTGAGTGGAGCGCTTACTGCGTGATGTGTGTGAGGTCTGCAAGTTGCAGGTTCGAATCCCGGCAAGGCCAACTCAGTCTTTCATCCTTCTGAGGTGGATAAATAAATACCAACACAGGTTGTGTGAGATATTGTATGTATATTTACTCTATATAAAGCACTTAAGCGTAAATGCTATATAATATCACATCATTATCATGTGGCCTTGGACGTCTGCTTGCATTCACAGTAATTTGGTAAAATGGCCCAATCACACTGATATTAACGATGCATATGATGATCCATTCTTGTATGAAATGTATTACAGGCGTATAGTAACCATACTTTTCGTAGTGTACTTAGGAACAGTGCTATGTGATGCCACTTCCTGTTTTGTCAAGGGGTGAAAGGTTGTGTTACATCGCTTCCCGTGATGTCACTTTGGGTGTCATCAGAGGGTCAAGGGTTGTGTGATGTCACTTCCGCTACCCCTGGCATTTTGGTGAAATGACGTCCCTGCAATATCCTGCCGAATTTCAGGGGCTATTACTTAGCAAATTAGGGACAATTTGAAGGTTGTTTACCTTTTATTTAATTAAGAAAAAGGTTGTAATTGCCCTCAATTTACCTCACTTTGTCCTTCCTTCAGGCATGTTCTCTAATATATTTATTTGTATAATTGGTATTAAGTTATCCTTCTTTTTTTACTTTTAACACTTTCTGTTAGTTCCATACCGATACCTTTCTCATTGGACACATACTATTTCACTTTCATGCTAAAGTCAAGTGTTTTCCTATACTATAGCCATGAAAGAGCAGTACCACTTTAATTTAAACTCATATTAGAGGGGAACACTGCCGCTCTGACAGAAATCAGTTTGCAAGACTCACAGACAATATTCACTAGTTTGGCTATACATCCTGATGTCTTCCAGGATGGCACTTGCTACGGCAGGTACCTCCCCCTATTCCTACTACCCCATTAAAATCTACTCTCACCTTGCAGCAAACTAGCATTGCCTGGCATACGTTAAGTGCATGTTATTTATTTATTTATTGGACATGTGTAAGGCTCCTATACAACAATTGGTGTTTCAAGGCACCACTAAACAAAAAAGAGTGGGAACATAGGATTACAATAACAATAACGGTCCTACTAGGCCTTGTGACCTTCAGATCGTGCAAGTTCAGTAACAAGAAATGCAGGTCTGAGCAAAGAGGAGGGAGTACAAGTGCCAGAGGGGGAGTTGAAGGGGGGAAGAGGGCCAAGGGGCAAGGCGAGTGTTAAGGGGGGCCATTAGGGCAAATGCCAGGGAATTGCAAGGGATGCAGGGGTGAAAGTTCCAGTGCTAAGTGCGAAGAGAGGGGTGGACTGTGAGGGGGGCTTGCATGCCCAGTAGAACTCATAAGGGACCAGACAGCCAGTCATTGCAGCAGACAGGGTTGTTAGCAGGGGAGAGGGAGAGAGAAGGAAGAAGAAAAAAGGAGTGTCTTGAGGAGCTTCCAGAACTTCCAGAACTTAAAGAGTTCCAGCTCAAAATTGAGAGGGCAGGGAGACCATTCCAGAAGGAGGCTCCTGTGGAGGAGAGAGATTGTAGAGGAGCAGGTGGATTCTTTCACACTAGTTTGTGCCCCTTCACCGCCGTCATATTAGAATAGAAGAAGAAGAGTAGTAAATCAGATCCTGTGCATTGCTCCTATACCGCGTCAAGTGTATGAGAGACGTTATGCACTTAGAGCCATACATAATGCACCCTAGCACTGAAAGTGTGCAAGGATGCCACATGGAAGGATGTCATTATGCACCCATGGACATCACGGAACGTTAAAGTGAAATCTACCAAGAGAAGTGTGATGTCATGAAGAAGATATACAAGCCTATGTTGAAACAATATGAAAATGCTTAAGAATGACAATGTAACTGAAGTACCAAGAGAAACATGTACCTAAGGCTGAAGTAATCACGAATACAAAGAAGATGACATAACTCACTGGTCAATAACTTCAAATACGCAGTAACACATGGTAGAAAGGAAACATAAAGAGGCTTGCCATAGAGGAATATATAACGTGGCAAGGACGGCCATGATAGGAAAATGTACGCTGGCTCACTTCAAATTCAAGCTAGTTACCTCAGAAACAGTCCAAGGTTGCAGAATCAGGAGAGGCTGGAAAGCTCAGTGTGCAGAACAACAGAAAGGCTATGTTAACCTAGGACCAAGGATGCTATTTTAAGGAATAATTGCAAGGCTCAAGGGGAATTTAACCAGGATAAGCTATGAACGAAAGAGACATTCCTCTTAGATTAAAGAAGAAAACATCAGCAACGGCCAAAGTATTAGGCAATTAAAAGTGTATGAAATCTATGCAAGGCAGAATGAGCAAGTCTCTAGAGGGCAAGAGGAGAAACAGCACCAGCACCCTGCATACTGGAATCAAATAACAGTAAATAAGAGGCTGAAATTGACAATTTGTGGTCTCTTCACATTTGATTCAGAAGTCGAAGACAAGGGCTCAGACGAAGATATTGGTGTGCTCACACTCCCTTGAATGTTCCAAGACAGTGAGCAGGCTCCAGGGTCAACAATAGATGGAAGACTTTGGCTTTGGCCAACCGATGAGAGATGATGGACTTATTGGGATAATGGAGAGTAGTTTGATGGGATTCAAACACCTAAGTTTCGTTTCACGTGAGTGCTGCTAAAGATCCAAAATTCCAAGGTTGGGATAGCGTGCTCACCAATCAGTGGGGCAACCTAACATACAATGTTGCACAGACCAGTCTACTGGCATTTTCTCTGCAATAATCTGTACTATATGTATTTAGAGGTAGTTCATGGCATATCCTACAGATAGGGGGCAGCCAATGAAGTACTACTGCATATGCATTCTATATGCAGATATGTTCCCTTAAACCAATTCCTTCCCTCAATAGGTTCTATAATTTGCCATGTAGAATGATGTCATAAATGACGCATATTGGTGTATAAGACCTCTATGTAATCTAGCTACTATGTGAGTATGCATGCACAGTCCGATGCCTGTCAGTTCTCCCTGCTTTATTAAATGTGAATAAAGTATTACTTTGCCATACTCTTTGAGTCTGTCTGAATATTTGGTCTGAGATCATTATTTGTAATTCCATCTAGCACAAAAGATGCTTCAAGGTGCTAGAGCACAAAGATCTACCTCCACTCTCTGCTTAGAGAAGCGTCTGATCTGCGGAGAGTTGAATCTATAGGACCTAAGAGCTCTAGCAGGGAGGTATTTAGAAAGGGAGAGGGTCTTGAACTTGATCCTAGCAGCAATCGGGAGGCAGTGGAGAGATTTTAGGGCTGGAGAGATGCAGTCCATGGGCTTGAGGCCAAGGGTAAGTCATGAAGCCCTATTCTGGATTAGTTGAAGGGGCGAAGGGAGGATAAAGGAAGCTTGAGGAAGAGGCTGTTGTAGTAGTTCAGCCTAGAGAAGACCAGAGCTCTGGAGACATTTAGGGCCTAATTCACAGAAGCCTTTCATAATGGCAAAACCCCATTGGAAAAAGTTCTGTGGATTAGGCCCTTAGTTTCTGGGGGAAGGTGAGGCAAGGGACAATGCCTCTAAGGAGATGCAGCTGATAGCGGGCTTTTTTGGCAAGGTCTGCGATGTGAGGAGAGAAGGAGAGGGAGGAGTCAAAGATGACACCAAGGTTTTTTGCCTTGCAAGAGGGTGAGGGGAGGGAACCCATAGAGGGCAGCCAGTGTGTAGGTGGAAAGGAGGCAGTTGAGGTCCCAATGAGAAGGATCTCAGTCTTACCGCCAGTAAGGCAGAGACCATTGGAAGCACACCATAGCTGAATAGCAGTAAGACAGTCAGGGATGACAGAGGAATAGAAGGAAGTAGGGGAAAGCATGAAGGAGAGCTGTGCGTCGTCTGTATAGCACTTGAAGTGAGCAGAGAAAGAGGAGATCAGGTGGGCCAGAGGGGAAAGGTAGATGTTGAAGAGTCACAGCAAGAGGATAGAGCCTTGAGGCACGCCGCTGATGGAGAGTGAGATGGGGAGAGAAAAGGGCCAAGTTGAACCTGGGAAGGTAGGTCAGAGAGGAATGATGTCAACCAGTCCAGTGCCAGGCCCTTGATGCCAAGGGTATCACAAAGCTGATTGATCAATGTGGCATGATTGACCGTGTCAAAGGCAGAGAACAGATCCAGAAGGAGAAGAACGGAAGGAGAGTATGAATTGAGATTTGAGAGCAGGTAATCACGTTTCCGTGCCTCTGGCTGTTCTGGTGGTCGTGGAGACAATCAACAGATTCAGTATATCGGATCAGTTGGGGGATGACTAGCTTCTCCAAGAGTTTGCCTAGGAAGGGGGCGATGCAGATAGGACGGTAGTTAACCAGGCAGGAGGGGCTGGCAGAGGGATTTTTGAGGAGAGCATGCACAAGGGAGTGCTTGAGGGGTAGCAGGAAGGAGCCAGTGGCAAAGGAAATATTACAGAAATCGGCCAAAGCTGGCACAAGAGAGGCAATGTTGTCCTTGATAGTTCTGGAGGAGCAGAGGAGTACCTGTTTGGAGGAGACCTTCATAGAAAGGATTTATCCAGAGACTGCATCTGGTGCTATGGACGAGAAGGAGGAGAGTAGGAGGGAGGAGTGAAGGGGCCAAAGCAGGCCTAAGAACTGGGGAGGGAGGGGGAAGGGGAGTTGAGGAGAGTGAGGACAGGATGTTCTGAGTTTTGTTTGAGAAGTGGGAGGCCAGTGAGGTACAGAGGCTAAGGGATGGCAGGGGAGAAGTGAGGGAAGAATTCCTTGCAGATTTTAAATAGTTCACAGGTGTTGTTAGTGGCCCTAGATATGCAGGTTTGGATATGTTACTGAATACTATTCCCTACCAATAGGCTAGATTCTAACCAGAGATAATGTTGGGATTCGCCGATTGGCTGTATGTAGAGAGGGGTTAAGCTAATGAAGACAAACTCTGCTAGTTTCTTACCTGGATGCTCCAAACTATATATCCAGGAAACAGAGCACTGTACATCCCTTGGAAGGGTCACAATATTATTGCTATTACATGGTTCTAACAGTAATGTCTATCCACATAATAATTTATAGAAGACATACACTTGATCAAACTGTAACTATATTAGATGGGGTGAGTAAAAACATAAAAATATAAAAATAAAGTATGCATCACAATGCCATATATATTACCAAGCATCTGGGCCTGAGCTCCACCTACAGTTGTTCGCTTATAGGTAACAAACACTGATGAAAAAAAAATAGCCATTATATTGCATTTAACAACCACTGATCACAAATAGGAAACTTACAACCACACAACGTAAAAACATATTTCTATTTACTACAACTGTCACATTGGAAGCCCTTCCCATCGTCTAGCAGTAGCTTCTTTGAGACTTGGAGGAGTTGGCAATAATAACATGTGGCAAAGTTAGGAGGGTTCACTTTCATAGTGGGCGGTAACCATGTCACTCTCTATAATGAGTGACTTCAGTTAACAAATAGCACCGAGGTGGCCTTGCCCACCCAATCCACTTATGCCCGAGGCCATACAGCTGGCTGCCTCCAGGATTCATTTAATAGATGCATCTATTTGAACTGATGACTTGGATCATGTCCATTTTCTGTCTTTCCTGAATGTGGTAAGGTAAACTCGACATTGCCAGTTAGGCTTTGTAGAGTGGGCCTGGTCTGACTCGGGAAGACAAAGCCAAAATGCCATCTACCATTGGCTGGTAAGGTAGAATTGCTATTAGTGTCGGAATGAGACAGCTGCAGAACCTGTTGAACATTACTCCAAATTCCCGTCAGACTCTGGAATACATGCAACATTTCTGAGCATATGTTTATGTTGTTTATTTACAGAGCATTAGAAGAAGTAATTTCGGTTTTATGAGGATATCTACTGAGTTAGTAGCAATCAGATGATGGGATGGTGAAACTCTTGAAGATTGAGAAACCTGACACAGCTGCTCTGAAATCTAATAAATAATTACTGCAGCATTACACAGCAAACCTATTGTCTAAATGATGTGTTTATGTATTAGTGTTTAAATGACACTATTCACGCTGTCCTACTCTAGGTACCGACACATGCTGAGTGGAACTTTAACACATATGAGTAAGCAGACAATGTCTGCATCCTAAATGTTTATATATGTGTGTATAAATGTCACGCAAGGGCTTACTAACACAACTCAATCATATCCCATGCAACTGGGACTGCTAGACAGAGACAGTCAGTCAAATAGACCACGATGCACCCAAGAAGGCAGACTCACACACTGTTAGACACACAGGTTGACTGAGATAAACAAAGATGTTACAGACAGATAGACAGACCACAAAACACCCAAGTATGCATGCAGGCATTGTGGGCGTGCAGGCATGTAGGCAGAGCAACTGACAGAGAGGCCGTCAGAGGGAGACAAAGATAGTAGAGTAGGTAGAGTGTATGCTGCATGGATAGACAGATAGATTTGCTTATGAAGTAAAGCGAAGAATTTAGTTTAGTTGTGAATTTCTGCACCTATAAATCGTGGGTTCCCACAAAGTCAAGTGGTTGATTAAGCAACAGACACTGGCAAGTGAATTTAAGCCTTGTGCAATAATCTTTATAGGGTTTAAGTATAAAATTGTTTATCAACTAATGTATGTGTTTAGCCTGCAATGCTTTTCACTGGAAAGATGCCAGTGTAGGAGTGCAACACAAAAGTGAAGAAGACAAGCTCCAAGAGTAGGAAATCCTTCCCTCAAAAAAGAAACAGAGAACACTCAAGGCAATTAGATAGATTTCTTAATCCCTGTTATTAAAGAAAAAAGGCCATTGCGCCTGACGTTTCGCAGACTCTTCTGCTACTTAGTCATGGACATTGTAGATACATTATGTATCCATCTACATAAATATATATAACCACACACACACATTGCTATACATATTTATAAAAATAATCTATCTATATATAAATACATGCATATATAATATATATACACGTATATATATATATAAACTACTTAGAGATGATACAACAAGGATAGTGTTTATGTTCAAAATGTAATCAAATAGATACATTTTGAAAAAAACACATATGATACCTGGAATAGGCCACGGAAACTCTGTTGTTGTCGCTGAAAAATAAATGTCATTATTTTAATAAAAGTGTATTTTGTTGGGTAGTAAAGAGTTTTCTTCAAGCAAGCTTCTCTGTGATGACGTTCATGACATGTTATGTATGGCTATCACATGCACATCTACGTTTCTACAATAGTTGGCAACAAAGCAGTGCCTATAGAGAAACACTGAAGTTCAAATATAATGGTGAACTGCCAATAGGGCACCCCCATGCACTAGATGGCACACGCCCTCTTGAATGAGTCACCCGTGAAATTACATCAGGTATTAAACACAGGGACAGACAACTAAAAGTGGCACAATTGTATAAAACGTACATTTTGTGCCCATTGAAAAGCAGGCCCTGGAAACACACTTCAGATGATGTGGCCTAGAGGCGCCTCTCCACACTTATGGGACATAACATTGATCATACTTAGACACCACAAACACATTAGTTGTGCTATTCATCCCTCTTCTTTGTCATAAAGGCATCCCACTGATGTTCTCTTTGAACTATTTATACAACAACTCACGTTGGAGGCCTCAGATGGTTACTTAATACTTAAGTTTTATAAAATGTTGACCGTTCATACATGGGGCACTGTAGAAATGTATTAATATCTATTATTCATACCCAAATTCGAGCTACTTACCTCTTTGACCTTAGATGAAAACAAAGGCTGGGCCAGTCCTGTGGGATCAACCCTTAAGTGCTAATGGCGTCTATGTTCATCCTGATTCCCACGAGGAATCATTGTAGGTGTTGCTGAACAGTGTTCTGTGCCTTTCAACATCTCACAATCTCCCCACTCTTCCTGATTACCTGTGTCACTCCTCGGCAGTTGCATAGCTGGCCTTTGGTGGTTTCTATCTTTCAGTTCAAACATACATTGTGTGCTACAATGCCACAGACCTTCTGCCAATGCTATTACAATTGGTCCAGCCCCATTCAACAGTTAGCCTCAAAAGTTATCAGTTTAGCTCTGACATCCACTACCTTTTAAGCAGAATGAAACAATCACTGAAGGCTCATAAGAAAGTTAGCAGAAGAGAGTTACTTCTGCAGTGGGGATATTCTATTCACAAAGAGTTTACTTTTTATAACTATGGCATACTCCTGACCTACGTTTCTCTTTACTGAATAAGGCATTCATAAGTTAGAGTTACTCCTGGTAACCAACAGCCATCTCTGGAAGTTCACCTCCAGTTCAGAGCAATTGAGCAATGCATTGTGGGTATGCAAATTAGCATAACACAATGTGCGTGTTGGCTCCAGTGTGGCTTGCAAGCTGAAATTTTGCATTCTTCACTAACATTTCAAATAAAAGCATGTTTCCATTAATTTTTCAAATCCACCAATAAATTGATGGTTATCGTTACATAAGGCAGGGCCCATATTAATGCTCATCAGCTTCCACTCTCAAGACAGGAGATAAACTAAACCTATCACTATCTCTTCACCCCGAATGCAGCCTAATCAGCCAAACAGTTCAATCATATTTTTGGGGTGTTTGATTTCCATTGGTGTCCCTACTAGAAACATGGGGTAGAGTCCACATGAATTTCCCATCCCGGGTGCAGTGCGATTTTGCATTGCATGTTTGCACCCTGACATTTGTTTTTGTTGCATATTGCAAATATCCACTAACATTCGCACTGCACAGGAGAAAAGTGTATGTACTATCGAGCCCTCTCACCAAGTGTTGTTGACGATAATTGTTAACAGTATTATGATTAATTCTCAAAGCTTTCTAGACTACATCTTAACTTTTCTCCCATTGATTCATATCTGCGTTGTATTATGTGTTTTCCCAAATGGCTCTGAAACGTTAATCTAATTAAATCCAGACTTTCCTTTTTTTATGGTTTACATAAGGTCTGAATCAGGATTGCTTCGAACTGGTAATTCTCTAGGTGTGTATCTACCAGAGAAATCAGGGAGCAGGCCAGGGAAAGTCAAAAGCTGAAGGCTTTAGTGCAGAGCAACAACATCAGTCATCAGGGGGAGTGGATTTCTGTCCCGAAAAACCTTATGTTCAGGTGGAAATAGACATGTTGTGTATAGTCAATGGTTGAGGTCAAATGTAGGTCTAGTCGATGCTTTTTGGGCTGGGCTAGCAATGATTTCTGTAAGTGGATCCTGGAATGTTGACAGTGGCTCAGGGGACGTGCAATGTCCACCAGCTGTGTGAGAAGCCACCCAGAGAAACAAGAGGAGTTACCAAGAACCCCGCTATATGTGCCAAGAGTTCATGTCCTATAAGATCAGATGTATATGTCATCCACCCTATAACACACAGCCTAGGGAATGGGAGGAGAAAGCAAGGGATCCCTTTGTTTTCCAAACTGAGCCGGGCACAAATAGGGCCATAATCTACAATAACAAATTGATACGGTCTCAGGATCCAAAGGGGGAAGCAAGGCAATGTTATTTAGTTCTGGCCAGACAAATAGGATAGGTTTTTCATTGCATACACCAACTCGTCCGCCCTCTACATCGTGTTCCTCTCAGGGGAGCCACCCAAAGCACGCTTACCAGTCATTAAAGTGAGCCCAGCACATACACACACACTCAGTTTAACAGCCACAATGTACAATGTAGTAAGCACATGACCCTCCCAGCTCATGAAGCCGACTTCCCAATACTACCTGATCATGATCAGAACCACAGCCCAAGGGACAACCAATGCCCAAGCTAAGGGCTACGCCACTCAGCCACATAGCGAAACCTGACAATTTTCCCTGACTTCAAAATGGCAAGTAGGATTTTTAAACCCTTGCTGTAGCTGAGGAAAATATTGTTAAACCATATTACCAACAGTTGAACAAAGATTAGCTGGGGAGAACCTGGTAAAAAAGTACTAGAATCAAAAAAGCAAAGGCAGAAGAAATGTAGATGAACAAAAGTCAGGAAATACATTGACGAATCAAGATTACTATACAAACCGACAGTTTTCTACAGGGAGAGACAAAGTCCCTGCAGACCTATAGGGAGCGAAGGAACCAGACAGGACGAGAGCAGGATGCCTACAGAGGGTTGTATCTGAGATGCTGTGTGGGACAAACACAACAAGAAAGAGGAGTGTTGCAAGAATCCTGAGGCTGTATCTCAGAAAAAGAGGCACAACTATGGCCCGGGAGGGTGACCCTTGCCTGGTTGTATCACGGCCTGAAAAAAACCTAAAGCAAGGAGGAAGAGATCTTTGCCGATACGCGTGTGTAAAAGGTATCATCTTGAGCATAGGAGGGTGATCCATGGCTTCAGGGTATTAATATCTATTCCTCAGTTGGTACCCTAAGCAAGGGGGGAGGAAGTAGTTTGTAAAAGGTATCATATGTAGCCCAGAGGAGCAACCATGGTTAGAGGGAAGGGATATGTCTGCCTAGGTTGTACCCTAAAAGAGGGGGAAGCAAATACTTGCTGGTAAACATTTGTCAAGAAGAGAGTTTTGTGCTGTAAGACAGAGGCTGTGTATTAGATTAGGTAGACATGAAAGGTTTGCTGGTCCTTTAGATAGGCCCTTCACCATTAGTTTTTTTCAATCCTTACATTTTTAGAATAGTTATGCCTCTTGAGCTGTAGGAATCATAGGTCTTATAGGAGCTTGTCTCACCCAACCTGTCGCATATACATAAAGGTATTTCTGTCTTGTGGTCCTTTGATTCTTCTCCTAATGGAGATGATTGTCTATCCCCTTTAGGGAGTCATAAAATGTGATGCACTATTTGGAGAAACATGCAATATTTTCCATACAAGCAGTACATAAATAAATGCTTATGCTAAATAGCCTACATTAGTAGTGGGCATGTAATGGGAAACCCCCATCAAACCTCTCATTACATCATATCCTCCCAAAAGGCAACGTTGAACAAGTGGAGGCATCTCAGATGGAAGTTTTATTTAGGCAGAAATAGTTGGGATATATATGTTCTCAATAGGGAGGGAGTCTGATCTTTGAATAGGAGCGTGGAAAGTATTACAGAGGGCCCTTTGAAATAATACTCACAATAAATGAATTCCAATAATCAAATATTTTTACAAAAATCCACCTTGTAATGTCATTACTTTCAACAAAATAGTTCATGCACCAATGTGTGTTTATATAATTTAATCATGCCATTACCTGTTACTATCTATGCCCCTGGTACGGTTAATTAATTAATTAATCTTTTATAACGCACTTAATACCAGAGACCAGACTCTAAAGCACGGGGCTAGGATTCAAAGCTTTGCTTACCCATGTTGTCTTGCTTTCAACACTTGCGTTGCCCTGAGCTATCCTCCCAGTCCTGGGAGTTGTTTATGTGGATATCTGTCACTAGTATTTACATTCTCCAAAGCTAGTCTACTTACATTTAACCATTCGTGCTATTCTGTAATTCTGCCTTATGCACTGACCATGTGTAGGTTCCTGCATGAATCCACAGGCAAACTGTGCTGTGTTTATAATTGTACGGTGGGCAGAGGACTGCTGCGCACGTGAAGCAGTCCTTGCAGTCCACTGGGCAAGCCTTGGATATTTCACATGCACTTAGCGGACAACAGTGACACCTTTTCACATTCTTAATGATGAGAGACTCTGCATCCTACATCTGAGGGTTGATGATGACTGGTGTGAGGGGCTCCTCTAATTGACACCCATTTTAAGATGGCAGACACTATAGATAATAATGCACACCACTTTTTCTTTCTCTGGATTATCAATACAGAATTAAAGATTTGACATGGATCCATTTGTGTGAGATATTGGCGAAGTCTGTATCCTATGCTTCAAATCACCATTCCTGCCCTCAATCACTTGTTTTACTTAACTCATTATGTCTTAGATCAATGGTTTGTAATCTTTAGCCCATATTCTGTATGGGCATGCTCCTTAACCATCTTTTGATGACCAACAATACTATTTCAGTCATACCAATGCCTACTTTTGGGTCATGAATATCTAGTGTACCTATCATAAGACCTTCTTTATCTAGCCTTGTTTTGGGATTATGGCCCATTGAAGGGTTAATTGTATGGCTCTAATCAACCATATTCGTTAATGTCCACAACCAACAAAGTACAATCAGTTCATTACTGCCAGACAAGTTCTAAAAAAAATACCAGGATTGGACAAAATTCAGCATATAATGTCCCTAGTATGTATATTGGGGTGCCAGTCATGCATTGCATACAGTAGGAGGAACACTAATACCATACTGCTCTTCTTGACTCTATGTCCCCAGCCAAATTCACCTATCACAGAGTCTCCTCTTGACTGGGCTACGCTTGGCTTCTTGGCTTGGTAGAGACAGAATTAGTAGTCTGGTGTCTGTTTGGGTGGATACATTGAATGTCTTCCCCAGCAAAAAAAAAAAGCCACCGTTCTTCCAGGGGGTCACCGGTGTAAATCTCAAGACCATCACACAGCCACACACTACAATTGGTAGTTACTATTTATCTCTCTGAATCTACTTTCATGTAAACATTCCCTTCTCCTACTGTTTTGAACACAAATATTATTTTCCCTTCTCACAATATGTTGCTGTTTTGCATTTTCGAAGCTGTGCATGCATTTGCCACAATAGGCGAATTGCCCAAACCATTGGTATTGGCATCCAGTCAATATATCTAAAACATTACAGAGTGGCACATTTCAGAGTGGACCATAATACCGAAAAACACTGCAAACATTAGTTAAAAAAATAAAGTGTAGTGGGGTGAAGGGGTTAAAATTGGTCGGGATGGGTTGGCGTTATAAGGATATAAAATCTGGAGGCTCAGGGGGGACCCCCCCAAATTTTTGCGGCAATTAAATACACCACTCTGTATTTGTGGTCTGATCTATGGTCTACATCCGGATAAACAAGATGGAAAGGAAAATGAAAGAGTAAATGCAAGCACACCTCACTTTTACTCTTTCCATTTCTCCCTCCACTTTGTGAATGTTCAAACCTGCATGCAAGAACCCCCACAGCACGTGCGTGTTAACTATAGGTGTACCGAACTTCGGCTTCGAGTAAGTATTCGGCCGAAATTCAGCTAAAAATCAGGTATTCGGCTTTGGCCGAATACTGACTGAAATACCACACAAAGCTGAAGTTACTCCCCTAGTCTTTTTTCCTTTGTGCGTTTGTGTGCTTCCTGCATGTGGCAATTGTGGGCTACATATGTTCAACAGCTCTTTATCGCTACTTGTTTTGCCGAACCTCGTGTGTTTTTATATTCCACTATTCTATTTCTAGCTTTTCAGTGACAAACAAAGGTGTTGCTTTTCAGAGCACCTGCTTAGGACACCAGTGCCAAACGAGCCGTCTCCCATCGTGAGTGCTATACAAAGGGGATCAGTCAGTCAAGGCAACACATTGAGACGGAAACCTGATAGATATATGCCACCTCGTACGGCAGGGTGAACCCCGCCTCGGTACAACCCTGCGCTGTATCTAAAATGTGGCACGTCATGGGCTTTACAAAACAAGCAAAGATGTCCATACACCCCACACATAGGTCTCTTTTTAAACCTCTGTTTCATTAAGATGTGTGATGGATTCTTCTGGCATTTATTTTCTGTCACCTCTCTTGATAGTTTGAATTTCACATGTCCGCTACCACACTTCGGTGGAGGTGGTTGTCAGTACCTTATCGAGCCTGCCATCCTTGATGACCTCAATAACGTTGTGGTCAGCTATGCTTTTGAGGAGGAGGTTGCCCTGGTTATGCGTGATGCCGCCAGTGATGAGCATGTGGGATGCATGCCATCACTCACTGTAAGAAGTGATGCCACGCAGATTGTGTCATAACTAAGCATGAAGTCCTGAGCGCGGCTGACTTGCCAAAGTGCAGAGTGCGCACTGTTGGCCAAACATTGGCAAACGCATCAGCGATGAAGTGGTGTGAGTGGCCAGTGGTGCTACCTTTAGCAGGTCCCAGATGCTGCTGTCTGCCTTAACTCATATGATGTCATTATGCATGATGTTCGTGACAGATCATTGCTAGGACTTTAGCCTGTAATGTTCAAATTCAAAGATTTATGAGGGTTAGGCCAATCATTCTAATTCCAGCCACACTATCCTTATTTCAATCACTTCACCTTCTACCTTTAGCAGTAGCAAAGCTAATGTTAACTATGTTTTCCCCCATTAATAAAAAGTAAAAAACCACCAGAAAAACAAGCATATCCAGCACTTAATCGTGACCAATCCGATAGGTGTAAAAGCGCACACTTAAACACAATGGACAGGTAGGGCAAGTTGCATGCGCCACAGCTGCCTTTGATGAGTTGCTGCTGTCTGGGAACCTCATCAAGGAAGCAGTATGACACCTTCCAATGGCAGTCTCCTGTGAAGCCTATGAAACTGTACAGTGACTGCCAGTGGGGGTCTGCCAAAGAACACATTGACTCCCGCCAAGGAACCAAAAGCATGCAAAACTGTGTCTGGCCTTTGAAAGTATCCTTACCAGCAGAGGTCTGAATGGCACTATGAGCACAGTGGCAGGCTATTGATGTGTGTCTCTGGGTGGACGATCACAGCCCGGTGACTATAGGGTGAGGGATCCCATGTTTTCAGCGCTGCTGCTTGGTCAGTTGCTTTGTTTACACTTGCATGGGGGGTTTGGGATGGAAGGAAGTGTATTGTTTTGGGGTCACTGGGACAGGAAAAATCCTAATGAAATGCAAGGTCATGCTGAGAGGGGGCGGGATATGATGCAGGCCAGCCTGTTTTGACACTGCCCTGTTTGTACAGCCGCTAGGCAACTATTCGGCTTATTATTCGGCTCCGGGCGAATACTTGCCAAACTATTCAGTGTTCGGCCGAATACTTAAATCTGCTATTCAGTACACCCCTAGTGCTAACGTTGGTGGTCCCCCGCATACAAGTAAAATTGAAAAGAAAATAAGGCTGTTATGGGGTAACACATTCTAAAGCTAGCCACATACCTCGAAATCTGGCATTTCTAATGTTAAAAGGCTTCTCTACAAGAAGACACAGGCAGGTATCTGAAATCATAACTTTTTAAGTTGCCCAAGTATAGTGCCATACCAACGTTAAGGCACATGTTCACCATGTTTATTGTACTTGCCCTCAAGTAATGCCACCTGCACATTTGTGGAATAACTTTGCAAAATGTGCTGTTCTTTCATTCTGCTTATAGAACATGCATTACTATGTTTGCGCCTGAGTGCCTATGCCCACATAAATTGGAACACATACTTTGAGTGCGAGTGCGAGGTGTAGCTTTTGAGGCTCGCGTGGATCCAGTGGTTTTAGTGGTTGAGGGTACAGTTGCTAAATGAAAGAAATGACCGTCAATGAACACATACTTTACTAAACAGACATGCATTTCCTTTTTTATGCATCCTAAATTATGACATCTGAACTGACCAAGTTTATGGGATCAGAAGAATCCTGAGGTTTCACAGCCAATAGGTGGCATAGCATCTATCCTACTAGGAGGTATGCTCTTTTAAAATATAGTTCTTTATTATTTATACTTATATAAAAATAGATATATAAATACATTGAAGCAAAATCCTCTAATGCGATGAAGATATGTACCAATGTGTGCTCCATGAAAAAAGATACATTTTACTAAAGAATTTAAGCATACAAAACTGCAAACCATGCCCCCAAGTCTCTTGTTAAAGGCTCAGATATTGAATTGCAAACAACATTTAGAGTCACTGTGCATACATTGTGATCAATATTGGACTTTATCTCACAAGGGTGAGAAAAAGAGACAAAAAACGAGTGAGTTGGACACCAGGGCTCTTTGATAACATGCAGGAGGTATTTCTGGGTCAGGATCAGCATAGAGATATCTTGAAAGTAAATGATGCCTGCATGAATAATCAGTACATTTGGAATACAAATATATAATGTGCAAGGGTTCAAAGAAGTACATGGCTGCTACCCATTGCATTACTATTTCTGTACACGTATGACTAGAGTAAAGACCATGTGAAAAACAGGCCTTTCTGAAGAATTCCAAATCAATTACGAATTGTAACTAAGAGTGTTCTAGAGACCTCTTCAACACAAACAGGGAGACACCAGGCATAGCGGTTTTGAATTTATTTTGATCAACCTTTAGTTATCTAGAGTGGCATCCAAAATGCCAATTATCCTTACAGGCTAAATACATTAACTCAATAGATTGAGTCTATGTACAACTATGAAACATTTAAATACATTGTTTACTCTTTCAAAGGGGGGGAAAAGATGGTGGAAATTCCAGGAAGGAAACCCATGGCTAGAGGGAAAGCACATCTATGCCTAGGTTGTACCCTAATCAATGGGAATCAAATACTTGCTGGTAGATGTTTGCCAAGAGGAGAGCTGGGTGCTATACGCCAGGGACTGTGAATTAGATTAGGATATCTGGAAAAGGTGTTGTGGTCTTTTAGCTAGGCCCTTCGCGATTATGTTTTCCATCCTGACAGTGTTAGAAGAGTTACCCCCCTTGAGTTGCATGACTCATAGGTCGCATAGGCACTTGTCTCTCCCAACCGGTTCCTTCTAGCAAATGGTGTTTCTGTCTCAGGTGGTCTGTTGATTCTTCTTCTAATAGTGGAGATTTTCTATCTCCTTAAGGGAGTCATGAAAAGTCATGCATTATTCGTAGAAACATGTAATATTTTCTTACTTGAATTAAATAAAAAATGCTTTTTCTAAATATCATAGAGTAGTAGTGGTTTATGTGAAAAATTCCAAGATGTCACGGTTTCCCTCCTAGGGATAGACCATTTCCATAAGGCCAGTGAGGTGAGGCCCTAACTGATAGTTCCCCTGGGGTTGTACTCACTGGAAGGATCTCATGGGGAGGGGAAACGGCTAAGAGACCAGTGGCGAATAAGAGATTTAAAAGCAATATCACTAGGAATGATAGGTTACATTTGGCTGGTAATAGAGTTAGTTGGTCAGAACAAAACCTAATAATATTTAATGAATTGGCTTTACAGAATCGGATTATTGGGGGGTGTGCCAAATGTCCTTGACATGGATAAATAATATGGAAAGACTGAATTGATTTTTGATATGATAGTGAATGTGCAAAAGAAATATAGTTGTAAATTGTAAGATTTGCGATGCAATAGTCGTGTCCAAGAAAAGGCAGCTTAAGACTGATATAATACATGTGAAGAAATTGCAACTTAAGTTTATTTGATAAATAAATCATTATAGCCAGTTTCAGGACTAAATATAAAAATTGGGTTAGAGCACAGACTCTCAGAAGTTTTGGGCAATGTTTTAAAGGCATACTGCTGAGAAGTCAATCCTATCACTGAAATTCCTATGGAGATGATTAGAGAATTCTGGATTGCCTTATGAGAATGATTACTTACATTTTACGGTAGAAGATATAGAGAGTATAATCTGTGATCTCAAACCATCAAGAACCCCTGGCCCAGATGGGATTACAAATATATTACTTAAGAAAGGCCAGAAAAGTTGGGCTTTAATAATATACAGAATTATTACTGGGGAGATCCCAGACAGCTGGAAAAGGTCAATTTTGATACCCGTTCATAAAAAGGGTTCTCAAGAATTACCTTACAATTATCATCTTCTTGCAATGATTGGTTCATTTTCTAAAATATTCTCTTATCTTCTGTTAGAAAAGAGGAATACATGAATTTCTGTTCATAATTTGTTCAGTAACCAGAAATCTGGATTTAGAAAAGGATTGGGCACTTTGTCTAATCCATCCACAATAATGTTTTTCATTTGTACCACTTTAAAGACTGCATGTGCATTTAGTACTGATAACCGCAATATACTCTGGTCGAAATTGGGGCACCTAGAGTTGCACCCCTAAGTCTTGTACTCTATCAAATTCCTTAATACTGGTATGTCAGCGCAATTGAGATTAGATCAAGAAGGAAACCTAAGTAACTGATACAGACTAATTATAGACTGAAGCAAGGTTGTACCGCTGCTCCAATTTTATATGATCTGCATGTCGCAGATTTATATGAGGAGTTGTAGACATGTCATAATTATAGACAAAAGCAAGGTTGTACCATTGCTCCGACTTTATATAATCTGCATATCGCAGAATTGTATGAGGAGTTGCACAAATGTCATAATTTCCCTCAGAAAGTGGGACAACAGCATATAGCATTGTTGTCCTCTGCAGATTATATAGTCATTTTGATTGTACACCCATAGGACTCCAGCAAAGTCTCAAGGACCTTCATAGATTTTCTGCTGAGAATAATCTGATTATTATTCAAAAACAGACAAAAGCCATGATCATTAAGGCTAATAAGAAGAAGACCATTAGTTGTAATTGGAAAATTAACAGTGATTCTATTGAGGTTGTAAATATTTGGGAATTCCTATTTTTGACACTATGAATCCTACTATGGCTGCAAAAGAGATTACTTATAAAGTGCAGAGAAAATTCAATGCTGTTAAGAGTTTTGTTGCACACAAGGGAGAATATTCCATGGAAGGTTTGATCCAGATATGTCGATCCATTATAGTGCTGTGTGCTTTATATGGCCTTAAAATCGTTACAAATAAAGAAACCAAATAGTTAGACACCTTCGACGGTGAACTATGGCATACAGCTTTGGGCCTATCGAATTCTACTATTTGCAATGATTTCGGGCGACTTTCATTTCCCACTAAGAAATAAAGATTGCTAGCAGTCTTTCGTTATTAATAATGCTTGGGAAGGTTGAAAATAGTGCTTACATGTACTCTAACTTCTCTAACATTTTGAATGTTAGTCGCCCGACAGGGGCTGTTAAGACCTGGTTTAGTGAGATGAGAAACATTTACGGTGATATTGGATATACTGTTATTTTCCTGATAAATTTAAGTTGTGCATACTGTGACAAATCCGTGGATGTCGTCCCTTCTCCCATGGGGGAGAACCCCTCTCATGGGCCAAGGCAGTGGGCCACAGTCCAATAATCCCCCTCGGGTGGTGTCCCACGGCAGGATTGCATTGGGAGTGAGCAACGGTACTGTGTCTGCAGGACACAGGAAGAAAGCCGGGATGCCCAGGAAACAGCTGAGAGATCCGGATCCAGTCCTGAGATGCAGGAAGGGACAGCAGGCTGGAGGAAGCAGGCGACAGGCGATCCCCAGGCTTTGGAAGCACAACGGCTTCTTGAAGGATGGTTGGTGCAGCCGAACGAATGCCGCGGCTGATGAAGGAAGCTGGGAGAAGGTTATCTCCCTGGCGAACCAAGCAAACAGGTATGCGAAGGGGTGGGCAAACATTGGGAGCACATGAAAGTGGAGGCAAGCAGAAGATAGAAAGAAATATCCTGAACCCAAGGTCTAGGACCCTGAAAGACAGAGAAAGATGTGGGAAGCAGGAAAGGGGGAGAAATACCCCAGACCCAGGGTCTGCAACCCTGACAAGTAGAAAAAGTAGTGGCAAGCAGAAAAGAGGAAGAAATGCCCCAAACCTAGGGTCAGGGGCCCTGATAATGAGAAGAGGTGCTAACAAGTGAAGAAGGGGGAAGAATACCCTGAACCTAGGGTCTGGGACCCTGAAAGTAATATTGAAGAAATTCAATATTACATTCCAAGCCTACCCAGAAAGATAAATATTGAAGAAAGGCACGTCCGGGACTCTCACCTATAACAGAAATACATCAGTTGCGCATCTTCATAGTCACAGCACCCGGAAGAAAGGTGAACCAGGTTAACTGTGCAATAGGTAGTACTTGGCAGGAAGTATGCCAAGTCTACCTACAAGGTGGACTATTAAAACAGGCAAGTATGGCACTCACACCCCTATAAGAAGAACAGTTGTTACTCC
Source organism: Ambystoma mexicanum (assembly GCF_040938575.1). NCBI lineage: Eukaryota > Metazoa > Chordata > Amphibia > Caudata > Ambystomatidae > Ambystoma > Ambystoma mexicanum. The sequence goes on from NC_090936.1 coordinate 667,548,488, forward strand.
TCTTCTTAATCACTGTACCGGGGAGAAGAGTGCACCCAGGTTGGCTTTGTTAAAGGAAGAGAAACCTGAGTAAGGGAGATAACCCCTGTGATTGTGAACATTGTGGCAAAACTGAGAGTGAGTGGAAGAGGAACCAAGGGAAAGAAGGCATTTCCTCTTGGAACTTTGTTTGTTTTTACACCATTTGAAACTTTGTTTTTGGAACTGTGAAAAGAACTTGAAAGATCTGCTAGGATCTTCTAAGAAGAAAAACCTATTACCCATTTTTACTGAGTTTTTAGTGTGGGAGCTAGATTTAGGGGTTTGACATGATGGTGTATTTAGCTTTATTTTGACATCCTGACGGACCCATTTAATATGTATGTTGAGGCAAGGAAAACCCTCTTAGAATTAGGGCTAATAAGGCCTTTCCCTCAACCCTCTTTTCCTTTAAATAAAGGTCTGCAGCAACAAAAATGCCACCTGTGTGCCGACCTCTCATCACTGGACCCTCGCAATACCAGGAAATTAAGGCTTAAGCTGCTGTGTGGGATACAGAAAATAACATGCACAGGTTTACCATGAAACCAACTTATTGTTTGTATCTGCGGCAATGGTTTCCTATAAATGCCCCTTTTATTCTGTCATAAAAACTCCAAATGCTGAGATAAGACGATTTATCATGCAACTTTGGTTTTAACAATTTCCTACATATGAGCGTTCAGATGCATGGGCCCATATTCTGATTCAAGAATGAATTTGTAAATTTGAAGAGGAATAGTCCTGTCACCTTTTGACTGGCTGCCCTAAATTAGAGGGATTGTATGGGAAGGGTTACATCAAACTTTTATTCGATGTAAGTAATATTCAAATGGACCAATGTTGGGCATATTGGGGTATAAGACCTCTATGTAATCTAGCTACTATGTGAGTGTGCATGCATCAGTCTGATGCCTGTCAGTTCTCCCTGTTTATTAAATGTGAATAAAGTAGTACTTTGCCATATTCTATAAGACTGTCTGAATATTTGGTCTGAGATCATTATTTGTAATTCCATCTAGCACAAAAGATGCCTCAAGATGCTAGAGCACAAAAATCTACCCACACTCTCTGCTTAGAGAAGTGTCTGATCTGCAGAGAGTTGAAGCTAGAGAACCAAAGAGCTCTAGCAGGGAGGTATTTAGGAAGAGAAATGTGGATGCAGTGGGGTCCCAGGCCCTAGAACACCTTGTGGATGATGCAGAGGGTCTTGAACTTGATCCTAGCAGCAACCGGGAACCAGTGGAGAGATTTTAGGGCTGGAGAGATGAGGTCCATGGGCTTGAGGCCAAGGCTAAATCTTGAAGCCCTATTCTGGATTAGTTGAAGGGGCGAAGGGAGGATAAAGGAAGCTTGAGGAACAGGCTATTGCAGTAGTTCAGCCTAGAGAGAACCAGAGCTCTGGAGACATTTAGGGCCTAATTCACAGAAGCCTTTCATAATGGCAAAACTCCATTGGAAAATGTTCTGTGAATTAGGCCCTTAGTTTCTGGGAGAAGATGAGGAAAGAGACAACGCCTCCAAGGAGGTGCAGCTGATAGTGGGACTTCTTGGCAAGGTCTGCGATGTGAGAAGAGAAGGAGAGGGAGGAGTCAAAGATGACACCAAGGTTTTTTGCCTTGGAAGAGGGTGAGGGGAGGGGACCCATAGAGGGCAGCCAGAGTGTAGGAGGAAAGGAGGCCGTCGGGGTCCCAATGAGAAAGATCTCAGTCTTACTGCCAGTAAGGCAGAGATTATTGGAAGCACACCATGCCTGAATAGCAGTAAGACAGTCAGGGATGAGAGAGGAAAAGAAGGAAGTAGAGGGAAGCTTGAAGGAGAGGCGTGTGTTGTCTGCATAGCACTTGAAGTGAGCAGAGAAAGAGGAGATCAGGTGGGCCAGAGGGGCAATGTAGATGTTGAAGAGCCAAAGTGAGAGGATAGAGCCTTGAGGCACGCCGCTGATGGAGAGTGAGATAGGGGAGAGAAAAGGGCCAAGTTGAACCTGGGGAGGTCGGTCCGAGAGGAATGATGTCAACCAGTCCAGCACCAGGCCCGTGATGCCAAGGGTGTCACAGAGATGATTGATCAATGTGGCATGATTGACCGTGTCGAAGGCAGAGAACAGATCCAGACGGAGAAGAATTGAAGGAGAGTTGGAATCGAGATTTGAGAGCAGGTAATCACGGATGTTCAGAAGAGCAGTTCCGACCCTCTGGCTGCTCTGAAGCCATACTGGTGGTTGGGGAGACAACCGACAGATTCAGTATATCGGATATATGATATGATATGGCATTTATAACGCTCCCATACACAAGTGTTTCAGGGCGCGAGTAGTAGGATTAGTTGGGGGAACACTAGCTTCTAGTTTGCCAAGAAGGGGGTGATGCAGATAGGGCAGTAGTTAACCAGGCCGGAGGGCTTTTTGAGGAGAGCACGCACAAGGGAGTGCCTGAGGGGTAACAGGAAGGAGCCAGTGGCAAAGGAGTGATTACAGTAATCGGCCAAAACTGGCGCAAGGAAGGCAGTGTTGTCCTTGATTGTTCTGGAGGAGCAGAGGAGCACTTGTTTGGAGGAGACTTTCATAGAAAGGACTTATCTAGAGACTGCATCCTGTGCTATGGATGAGAAAGAGGAGAGTAGGAGGGAAAGGGGATGGAGGGGCCAATGCAGGCCTAAGAAATGGGGAGGGAGGAGGAAGGGGAGTAGAGGAGAGTGAGGACAGGATCGTCTGAGTTTTGTTTGAGAGGTGGGAGGCCAGTGAGGTACAGAGGCTTAGGGATGGCAGGGGAGAAGTGAGGGACAAGTTCCTTGCAGATTTTAAACAGTTCACATGTGTTGTTAGTAGCCCCAGAGATGCAGGCTTGGATGTGTTACTGAATACTATTCCCTACCAATAGGCTATATCTAACCAGAGATAATGATGGGCTCCACCTATTGGCTGTATGTAGAGAGGGGTTAAGCTAATGAAGACACACTCTGCTAGTTTGTTACCTGGATGCTCCAAACTATATATCCAGGAAACAGAGCACTGTACATCCCTTAGAGGAGTCACAATATTATTGATATTACATGGTTCTAACAGAAATGTCGATCCACATAATAATTTATAGAAGACATACACTTGATCTAACAGTAACTATTTTAGAAGGGGTGAGTAAAAACATAAACATATAAAAATAAAGTATACATCACAATGCCAAATATATTACCAAGCATCTGGGCCTGAGCTCCACCTACAGTCGTTCGCTTATAGGTAACAAACACTGATGAAAAAAAATAGCCATTATATTGCATTAAACACCCACTGATCACAAATAGGAAACTTACAACCACACAACATAAACAAATATTTCTATTTACTACAACTGTCACATGGGAAGCCCTTCACATCATCTAGCAGTAGCTTCTTTGAGACTTGGCGGAGTTGGCAAAATTAACATGTGGCAAAGTTAGGAGGGTTCACTTTCATAGTAGTTGGTAACCATGTCACTCTCTATAATGAGTGACCTCAGTAGAACAAAAAGAATCGAGGTGGCCTTGCACACCTAAGCCACTTATGCCTGAGGCAATAAAGCTGGCTGTCTCCAGGATTCATTTAATAAATGCATCTATTTGAACTGATGACTTGGATACTGTCAATTGTTTGTCTTTCCTGATTGTGGTAAGGTAAGTTTGACATTGCGAGTTAGGCTTTGCAAAACGAGCCTGGTCTAATTCGGGAAGACAAAGCCACCATGCAATCTACCTTTGGATGGTAGGTTAGAATTGCTATTAGTACTGGAATTAGACGGCTGTAGAACCTGTTGAACATTACTCCAAATTCACCTCTGAGTCTGGCATATGCAACATGTCTGAGCATATGTATATGTTGTTTAGTTACAGGATATCTTCTGAGCTAGCAGCACTCAGAAAATGGTGAAACTCTTGGAGATTGAGAAACCTGACACAGCTGCTGTGAAATCTAATAAATAATTACTGCAGCATTACACAGCAAACCTATTGTCTAAATGATGTGTTTATGTATTAGTGTTTAAATGACACTATTCACGCTGTCCTACTCTAGGTACCGACACATGCTGAGTGGAACTTTAACACATATGAGTAAGCAGAGAATGACTGCATCCTAAATGTTTATATATGTGTGTATAAATGTCACGCAGGGGCTTACTAACACAACTCAATCATATCCCATGCAACTGGGACTGCTAGACAGAGACAGTCAGTCAATCAGACCACGATGCACCCAAGAAGGCAGACTCACACACTGTTAGACACACAGGTTGACTGAGATAAACAAAGATGTTACAGACAGATAGACAGACCACAGAACACCCAAGTATGCATGCAGGCATTGTGGGCGTGCAGGCATGTAGGCAGAGCAACTGACAGAGAGGCCGTCAGAGGGAGACAAAGATAGTAGAGTAGGTAGAGTGTATGCTGCATGGATAGACAGATAGATTTGCTTATGAAGTAAAGCGAAGAATTTAGTTTAGTTGTGAATTTCTGCACCTATAAATCGTGGGTTCCCACAAAGTCAAGTGGTTGATTAAGCAACAGACACTGGCAAGTGAATTTAAGCCTTGTGCAATAATCTTTATAGGGTTTAAGTATAAAATTGTTTATCAACTAATGTATGTGTTTAGCCTGCAATGCTTTTCACTGGAAAGATGCCAGTGTAGGAGTGCAACACAAAAGTGAAGAAGACAAGCTCCAAGAGTAGGAAATCCTTCCCTCAAAAAAGAAACAGAGAACACTCAAGGCAATTAGATAGATTTCTTAATCCCTGTTATTAAAGAAAAAAGGCCATTGCGCCTGACGTTTCGCAGACTCTTCTGCTACTTAGTCATGGACATTGTAGATACATTATGTATCCATCTACATAAATATATATAACCACACACACACATTGCTATACATATTTATAAAAATAATCTATCTATATATAAATACATGCATATATAATATATATACACGTATATATATATATATATATAAACTACTTAGAGATGATACAACAAGGATAGTGTTTATGTTCAAAATGTAATCAAATAGATACATTTTGAAAAAAACACATATGATACCTGGAATAGGCCACGGAAACTCTGTTGTTGTCGCTGAAAAATAAATGTCATTATTTTAATAAAGTGTATTTTGTTAGGTAGTAAAGAGTTTTCTTCAAGCAAGCTTCTCTGTGATGACGTTCATGACATGTTATGTATGGCTATCACATGCACATCTACGTTTCTACAATAGTTGGCAACAAAGCAGTGCCTATAGAGAAACACTGAAGTTCAAATATAATGGTGAACTGCCAATAGGGCACCCCCATGCACTAGATGGCACACGCCCTCTTGAATGAGTCACCCGTGAAATTACATCAGGTATTAAACACAGGGACAGACAACTAAAAGTGGCACAATTGTATAAAACGTACATTTTGTGCCCATTGAAAAGCAGGCCCTGGAAACACACTTCAGATGATGTGGCCTAGAGGCGCCTCTCCACACTTATGGGACATAACATTGATCATACTTAGACACCACAAACACATTAGTTGTGCTATTCATCCCTCTTCTTTGTCATAAAGGCATCCCACTGATGTTCTCTTTGAACTATTTATACAACAACTCACGTTGGAGGCCTCAGATGGTTACTTAATACTTAAGTTTTATAAAATGTTGACCGTTCATACATGGGGCACTGTAGAAATGTATTAATATCTATTATTCATACCCAAATTCGAGCTACTTACCTCTTTGACCTTAGATGAAAACAAAGGCTGGGCCAGTCCTGTGGGATCAACCCTTAAGTGCTAATGGCGTCTATGTTCATCCTGATTCCCACGAGGAATCATTGTAGGTGTTGCTGAACAGTGTTCTGTGCCTTTCAACATCTCACAATCTCCCCACTCTTCCTGATTACCTGTGTCACTCCTCGGCAGTTGCATAGCTGGCCTTTGGTGGTTTCTACCTTTCAGTTCAAACATACATTGTGTGCTACAATGCCACAGACCTTCTGCCAATGCTATTACAATTGGTTCAGCCCCATTCAACAGTTAGCCTCAAAAGTTATCAGTTTAGCTCTGACATCCACTACCTTTTAAGCAGAATGAAACAATCACTGAAGGCTCATAAGAAAGTTAGCAGAAGAGAGTTACTTCTGCAGTGGGGATATTCTATTCACAAAGAGTTTACTTTTTACAACTATGACATACTCAGACTTACTTTTCTCTTTACAGAATAAGGTATCCATAAGTTAGAGTTACTCCTGGTAACCAACAGCCATCTCTGGAAGTTCACCTCCAGTTTAGAGCAACTGAGCAATGCATTGTGGGTATGCAAATTAGCACAACACAATGTGCGTGTTTGTTCCAATGTGGCTTGCAAGCTGAAATGGTCCATTCTTCACTAACATCTCAAATAGAAGCATGTTTCCATGCATTTTTCAAACCCACCAATAAATTGATGATTATCGTTACATAAGGTAGGGCCCATATTAATGTTCATCAGCTTCCACTTTCAAGACAGAAGACAAACTAAACCTATCACTATCTCTTCACCCCGAATGCAGCCTAATCAGTCAAACAGTTCAATCATATTTTTGGGGTGTTTGATTTCCATTGATGTCCATACTAGACACATTTGGTAGAGTCCACATTAATTGCCCATCCCGGGTGCAGTGCGATTTTGCATTGCATGTTTGCACCCTGACATTTGTTTTTGTTGCCTATTGCAAATATTAACTAACATTCGCCCTGCACGGGAGAAAAGTGTATGTACTATCGAGCCCTCTCACCAAGTGTTGTTGACGATAATTGTTAACAGTATTATGAATAATTCTCAAAGCTTTCTAGACTACATCTCGACTTTTCTCCCATTGATTCATATCTGCGGTGTAATTTATGTGTTTTCCCAAATGGCTCTGAAACGTTAATCTAATTAAGTCCAGACTTTTCTTTTTTTGAGGTTTACATAAGATCTGAATCAGGAGTGCTTCGAACTGGTAATTCTCTAGGTGTGTATCTACCAGCGAATTCGGGAGCAGGCCAGGGAAAGCCAAAAGCTGAAGGATTCAGCAGGGCCATCTTAAACACTTTTGGGGCCAGGGGGCACGGACATATTTGGGGCCCCCCTCCACTGATCCAAAGGGATTGAAAAATCCAAAATATGTGGTCACGCCCCCCCCCCCATTGTACTCACAAGTCAGAGTTTGATGTGCTGCTCTGTCCCACTACCCTCTTTGTTCCTGCTGTAATCTGAATGATAAACAAGCAGCATTTCAAGGCCAACATTAGCAGTTAACGACAAGGACACTTGTGTTCTATCTACCATAGGCAGAGGACAACTTTTCATCAATAGCAGGCACGAGGAAGGTAGACCGGCTATATTATAAATGCTGAACACAGATCGTATGAAAAAGGTGCACATAATGCAGAATAGACAGATTAGGTGCCTAAAAGAATGCAAAAAGGCGCAAACATGGATACTGCAAACCAATTGAAAGCAAGGAGAAGGGAATAGTTTCTTACCTGTAACTCCATTTCTCCAGCATTGGTATCTTTCATGGATTCACATGCTTAGAACAGATTGTATAGCAGTATCCCCCAACATTGGAGGTGTGTATGCAAACCAATATCACAATAACCATAATGCATATTTATCATGGTAAAACATCACATTATAGTATGTTAACAGTGAAAATGCCACACTTAAAAGTACATTAGCAGAAGGATGTGACCCCTTAATTGGGGATTACCTTATTGAAACAGGTGCCGTAGGAGTGCACAACCCATCTGTGTCTCCTCAGCATGTTGCTGTTCGAGGCAATAATGCCGGGTAAACGTGTGTGGTACCGACCAGGAAGCCGCCTGACAGATATCTCCCAGCGGAATTCCGGACCACAATGCCGTTGACAAAGATGTGGATCTCATCGAATGGGTCCTTGGATGCTTCTCCAGTGGTTTTCCGGCTTTTGAGTGACAAAAGGAAATAGCAGATGACACCCATCGGGCTAGTCCTTGTTTTGAGATCGGTTTACCTTTAGCCGAAGGGCCATAAGCCATAAATAGTTGCTCGTGTCTCTGAAGCTTTGAGTGCGATGGAGGTAAAATTTTAAAGCTCTTTTCACGTCCAATGTATGGAGAGTCTTCTCCGCAACCGACGAAGGTGTAGGAAAAAACGTCGGCAGCACTATAGAAGAGTGCTTATGGAACATGGTGGGGACTTTAGGAATGAAATGAGGATTAGTAGCCAAGACAACTTTATTATTGAAAAACCTCAAGTACGGTGGATCGATCACTAAAGCTTGTATTTCTGACAGTCGTCAAGCCGAAGTAATAGCCACCAGAAAAGCCAATTTCCACGACAAAAATTTCAATGATGACGATGACATCGGCTCAAAAGGGGGCTTCATCAGGGCTGCCAGAACCAGGCAAGCCTTTTTGAGCTAGGAGTATCAAGTATGGTAGAAGCTGTTCTGGTGTGATATTAAGCGGGACCAAACCTGGTTGACCTGCGCACCATATGCAGAATCTTTTCCATTTGTATGAATATGAAGCGTTCGTGGACGGCGCCCTCGCCGCTTGCAAAATGCGACGACAGTCCGCTGGAATCTCTAAAGTACCAAACTCGGAGAAATCAGGAGCCAGGCTGTCAGACTGAGGCTGTCGGGGTCGTGATGCCAAACAAGCCCATTCTCCTGAGACAGAAGGTTCGGGATTTTCTGGAACCTCATTGGTTCTGCCGCTGAGAGATCGAGTAGATCGGAGAACCACACTTGTCTGGCCCAGTACGGGGCCACCAGGATCACCCGACATGGATATCTGTGGATCCATTGCAGCATCCGACGTATGAGCGGAAACGGGGGAAAGGCATACAGAAACTTGTCCATCCACGGGAAAGAGAACGCTTCCCCTAGTGAGTCTTGCTGTGGCCACCTGCTCGCGTATTGTGGTTATTTCTTGTTGTCTCTCGTCGCAAAGAGATCGAGGGCCGGACGACCCCATTTCTCGAAGACACGGTGCAGTTGTTGGTCGTTCAGTTCCCATTTGTGTAGTAGATTCATCTCCCTGCTGAGAGAGTCTGCTTGCACGTTTTTGACTCCTGGCAAGTGGAACGCCAATAGATATATCTTCTGCTGAAGGGCCCAATGCCAGATCTCCTGGGCTTCGGTCGACAGAGTTCTGGAGCGAGTTCCTCCCTGTTTCCTTAGATAAAACATTGTTGTTGTGTTGTCTGTCATAATCCATACAACTGATCCCTTTATCCGTGGAAGAAAGGATTTCAGGGCCCAACGCACCGCCCTTAATTCCAGCACATTGGTATGAAGGCCGGACTCCTCCGATGACCAACGACCGTGAACCTGTAGGGAATCCAGATGAGCTCCCCATCCAGTTAGAGAAGCATCCGTCACCACTGTCATCTGGAACACCGGTTCCAGCAAGGGCATTCCCTTTGTCAGATTTATGGAAATTCTCCACCATTGAAGCGCCTGGACGAGTTTGCTGTTGATGGTCAATTTGTCCGACCAACCCCCTTGACTCTGTGCCCATCGATCCCACAAGAATTCCTGAATCGGTCTCATGAAGAGACGACAATTGTTGATTAAGGGTATGCAGGACGACATGGTCCGCAGTAGGGACATGTACCTTCGCACTGACACTCTGGTGTCGACTTTCCAATCCGATGCTTTTTGATGCAGTTTCAGAACCCTTTTGACGGATGGCTTTACCAGGCCTGACTGCGTCTGGAACTCCGCCCCCAGAAAGACCAAGGTCCTTGATGGCGATAAGGAGGACTTTTCGAAGTTTATTGCGAAGCCCAAACTTTGTAGGAGGCCCATGGTGGCATTCAGACTTTCCTGTGCCCTTTCCGGAGACAATCCCCTCACCAGCCAATCGTCCAGATAAGGGTACACATGATGACCTTCTTTCCTTAACCAGGATGCTACTGGAGCCAGACATTTCGTGAACGTCCTGGGAGACGATTTCAGTCCGAACGGGAGGACCTTGAACTGATAGTGGGTTCGTCCGACGACGAACCGTAGAAATCTTTTGTGTCGTCGACGCATCGGGATATGGAAGTATGCGTCCTGAAGGTCTAGCGACGACAAATAATCTCCCGGTTGTATCGAACAGATCACTTCTTGGAGTGTGAGCATCTTGAATTTTAGATTCTTGAGCAGTTTGTTGAGAGCTCGTAGATCTAGAATGGTACGCCATTTTCCATTGGGTTTCTTGACGACAAAGTAATGGGAATACACTCCCTGTCCTCTTTCTGCCACCGGGACCAGTTCTATAGCCCCTTTCTGCAGCATAAGCGCCACCTCTTGCATTAGTATTTGAAGGTGGGGCTGCGTCGAGACCACCGGTGGAATACGTGGTGGCTTGCCCTTGAACTGTAGAGAATGGCCCAGACGTATCGTGTCCAAAACCCATTGGTCTGTTGTTATGCGTGCCCACTCGTCGACGTGAAGAGACACTCTGCCCCCCAAGACGTTCGGTAAGTTGCCATTGCTGGCTTTTGGCCTGTTTATCCTTCGTTGACGAGGAGTAGGCGCATCGTCGTCTGGAGGTTTGGTAATCTCTGCCTTTACGAGTAGCTTGGGCTGCACGTCTGTAGCCTTGGGAAGAGTAGGAGGGTCTGGTGAAACCTCGGTCTCTAGATGATCCAAACGGGAGTTACCTGATGCACCTGTGAAGGGACGAAAGGAACGAAAATTCCTACCACTCTGGAGGGCTCCAAGGGAACGAGCCGTGTCAGAATCTTCTTTCATGCCCTTCAAGGCTTCACCCACTTTCTCCCCGAAAAGATGTTCTCCTTCGCATGCCATATTCATTACCTTATATTGTACCTCTGGTCTGAACGTCGTGCACTTAAGCCAGGCTTGTCTTCGTAACACTACACCATTGTTGATTTGCTTAAAGCCTGATTCCGCCAGGTCGACAGCAATGTTAATGGAATGATTAGAAGCCTCTTCTCCCTCACGTACGAGCAGCATGGCAGATTTCCTGTGTTCCTCCGGGAGATGGTCCAAGATAGGAGCCAGCCAATGCCACATCTCCCTATCATACCTGGCCATAATAGCCAGGGAGTTGGCTGCTTTAACTGTAGTAGCTCCAACTGGTAGCACTTTCTTCCCAAAAGCATCTTGTCTCCTGGCTTCGTTGTTTGGCGGGGTCGTGCATTTGTGTTGCAACCTTGCCTTTCTGGCCGCTGCCGCGGATACCACCGATTCCGGTGAAGGTTGAGACGTCAGGCACTTGTGAGTCGATTCCGGAGCCTTGAATTTCTTTTCCAATCGACCGTTTACTGCCGGTTCTGAAAAAGGGTGACTCATGGTTTTTAGTACTTCCTGCCAGACATGGTCTAAAATGGGGATAGCAAATATCGCCTTTCTTCTCTTGACCATATGATCGAACAGAAAACAATATTTTTTCTCTTCTTCTGGGACAACGCCAAACTCCGCACATGCCTTACCCATCATGGCATGGAAAGCACCCACGTCATCAGGTGGTGATGGCTGCGCCGGACTCTTTAGAGTTTCCATCTCCGCTTCAGAGTCCCATGTAGGGTCCCTTGAGGGGGATAACGAGATGTCTGAACCTGACTCTTCACGTTCCGACTCTGACAGTTCTCCTTCTTCCTGTGGACGAGAACGATCTTCCTCAACCGGGTAAGCGGTAGGAATTCTGGATGGAGGGCGAGGAGCCGGGCCCGGCTCGTCGACGAATGGCGAAGCCTATAACACTGTTGGGACCAGCTGAGGTAACCGAGTATCCAACTGCTCCAACAGCTTCTGTAATGTGTTCAACACCTCCAGGGGCAGAACAGTCTGGGGATTCAGTAAGGAAGAGGTAACTGGAATGGCACTTCCACTCAAGAGCGACCCCGAACCAGTTGGTTGTAATCCCAGATCGGTTGGATGTGTGACCGGATCACGGTCATCCTCCGCCAACGAGATGGAGAAAGCCGCTTCTGGTTGCAGCAAGGCTTCAGGTGGGATCGGATCAAAAACCTCTGGTTGCCATCCTACCGACGGGGCCACCATCGACGATGACATCTTTTCCATAGGTGCTGTTTGATTGACGAAATAGCTGTAGTAAGATCCGTCGCCGAAGACAATGCAGGCGTTGACGACCGGATCGTCATCTATGAAGTCTGTGGCGCAGGGCCTTGAGGCGTCCCCGCCGTTTCTGACCTCGACTTGTGGGACAAGGACTCTCGACTCGAGGTAGACTTATGAGGAGGATTTCAATGAGTCTTTTCTCTCCTTTTTAGATGAGGAGGAAGAAGACGGAGCCTTATGCGAAGAGGAGGACCTCGCAGGATGTTTCTCCGAGGGGCGTTTTTCAGATGAGCCCGATTTCTTCGCCGGAGGCTCCGCCGACACTGAGCGACGTGGGGGGACAGGAGACTTAGATCTCGAGGCTGCAGAGCCTACCTCCGATGCCGGGTACGCACCCGCTCCGTCATTGAGCCAAGTAACCAGGCATCTGTTGCGGTCTTTTAGGGTCTTTTGTGAGAAGCCCTGACAGATCTCTCACGTGTCCGCCGTATGATGAGGGTGAAGACAGTAGATACAGTCCATATGCCCGTCTCCTTCATACATCTTCTTAAGACCGCATGTAGCACACGGACGAAATAACACCTTTCCAGGCATTCTTCGAAAAGAAACAGTCGAAGAAGCAGAAGAACACACAACCTAATAAAATAGTAGATACTCAAGGTAATCCCACTACTTTGGAAGACGGTTGAAATCTGAGGGAGCCGCGGGAGTGGCGCTATTTATACCTCTACGTCCTAGTGGCGCTGCCGTACGCGGCCCAAAACGACGTAGATAGGACACAAAAGTGTCGGAAGTTTTCCTAGGGAAAAGGTCTATATAACTTACCGAGGATTCCCAGCCTGACGACGGGAATATTCTAAGCATGTGAATCCATGAAAGATCCAATGCTGGAGAAAGATACAGGTACTATAGCATAGCTGGCGGATGAAGATTAGAAGCTACCAGGAACAAGTCCATATTCAGGCATACTGAGATTAGAAGAGGGACATGGATTGCAAGAAGTTTTCAATTATAGAGCAAGGTAGTTCTGGTGTGCAATATATCAATGTTCACTATTATTATAGCAGAAGCAACACTATAACCAGTGAAACCATGAGTGAGGCGTTTTTGACCCTGAAACCCTGAGAACAAAATCCTTCTGAAGGGTGACAATTAACAAAGGTTTTGGCACTGGTAATTTTGACAGGTTAGGCAAAACAAAATTAAATGAGATGACCAAGATCACACATTGGTTAAGAGGTGAGGCTGGGATTTGCACCCATTCTGTAATGTCTGCACTGTACCATTTTATTTTCCAGTTCTTACCATGTACTAAAATCATCCCATTTTATATAGTGACCTGAAAAGTACACAATTCACATAATTCAACGTGATAATTTCTAAAAACAAAATATTATAGAAGCATACTATGCAAAATAGGACTGATTCTAACTTTGTCTCCATCATCAAGGGAAGTATATAAGTACCAGCATTTTAGTTGATGTGATCCTAATAGAATTGTATCCAGGTTTCTATTTTGTATTTTAAAGCTTTGAACACGCCAAAAACACAGGCTCTTGAAATTGTTATTTATAGGCGTACAGAATAACCTTTGAATTGTACAAAAGGGCAAACCGTTTTTTGTGTCAAATAAGCAGACCTTAAAATATGCTTGCCAGAGGCCTGTCATATCTGGTCCACTATCATCTCTCTAGAACCCTTCCACTACAGGATGGATGCTACAGGAGTTTTGCTGCAGTCAATTCACAAACTATGTATGCCAAAGTGAACACAGAAAGCCGAGCAGAATTTACCTGTCAACAACAGATACAAAATAGGTTTGGAGTCTCAGTAGCATGCCATAAAAAAATGCTATGTAAGTTTGGTTAACAATGTAAGTTATTTCTTTCGATATGGAAGCATTGTGGGGCCTCCCTCTAAGGTGGGGGCCCGGGGCAAGTGCCTCTTTTGCCCTCCCATAAAGACGTCTCTGGGCTTCAGTCCAGAGAAAAAACATCAGTCATCAGGGGTAGTGGATTTCTGTCCTGAAAAACCTTATGTTCAGGTGGAAATAGACATGTTGTGCATAGTCACTGGTTGAGGTCAAATGTAGGTCTAGTGGATGCTTTTTGGGCTGGGCTAGCAATGATTTCTGTAAGTGGATCCTGAAATGTTGACAGTGGCTCAGGGGACGTGCAATGTCCACCAGCTGTGTGAGAAGCCACCCAGAGAAACAAGAGGAGTTACCAAGAACCCCGCTATATGTGCCAAGAGTTCATGTCCTATAAAATCAGATGTATATGTCATCCACCCTATAACACACAGCCTAGGGAATGGGAGGAGAAAGCAAGGGATCCCTTTGTTTTCCAAACTGAGCCGGGCACAAATAGGGCCATAATCTACAATAACAAATTGATACGGTCTCAGGATCCAAAGGGGGAAGCAAGGCAATGTTATTTAGTTCAGGCCAGACAAATAGGATAGGTTTTTCATTGCATACACCAACTCGTCCGCCCTCTACATCGTGTTCCTCTCAGGGGAGCCACCCAAAGCACGCTTACCAGTCATTAAAGTGAGCCCAGCACATACACACACACTCAGTTTAACAGCCACAATGTACAATGTAGTAAGCACATGACCCTCCCAGCTCATGAAGCCGACTTCCCAATACTACCTGATCATGATCAGAACCACAGCCCAAGGGACAACCAATGCCCAAGCTAAGGGCTACGCCACTCAGCCACATAGCGAAACCTGACAATTTTCCCTGACTTCAAAATGGCAAGTAGGATTTTTAAACCCTTGCTGTAGCTGAGGAAAATATTGTTAAACCATATTACCAACAGTTGAACAAAGATTAGCTGGGGAGAACCTGGTAAAAAAGTACTAGAATCAAAAAAGCAAAGGCAGAAGAAATGTAGATGAACAAAAGTCAGGAAATACATTGATGAATCAAGATTACTATACAAACCGACAGTTTTCTACAGGGAGAGACACAGTCCCTGCAGACCTATAGGGAGCGAATGAACCAGACAGGACGAGAGCAGGATGCCTACAGAGGGTTGTATCTGAGATGCTGTGTGGGACAAAGACAACAAGAAAGAGGAGTGTTGCAAGAATCCTGAAGCTATATCTCAGAAACAGAGGCACAACTATTGCCCAGGAGGGTGACCCTCGCCTGGTTGTATCACGGCCTGAAAAAAACCTAAAGCAAGGAGGAAGAGATCATTGCTGATACGCGTGTGTAAAAGGTATCATCTTGAGCATGGGAGGGTGATCCATGGCTTTAGGGTATTAATATCTATTCCTCAGTTGGTACCCTAAGCAAGGGGGGAGGAAGTAGTTTGTAAAAGGTATCATATGTAGCCCACAGGAGCAACCATGGTTAGAGGGAAGAGATATGTCTGCCTAGGTTGTACCCTAAAAGAGGGGGAAGCAAATACTTGCTGGTAAACATTTGTCAAGAAGAGAGTTGTGTGCTGTAAGACAGAGGTTGTGTATTAGATTAGGGAGACCTGAAAGGTTTGCTGGTCCTTTAGATAGGCCCTTCACCATTAGGTTTTTTCCATCCTTACATTTTTAGTATAGTTATGCCTCTTGAGCTGTAGGAATCATAGGTCCTATAGGAGCTTGTCTCACCCAACCTGTCGCATATACATAAAGGTATTTCTGTCTTGTGTCCTTTGATTTTTCTCCTATGGAGATGATTGTCTATCCCCTTTAGGGAGTCATAAAATGTGATGCACTATTTGGGGAAACATGCAATATTTTCATACAAACAGTCCATAAATCAATGCTTATGCTAAATAGCCTACATTAGTAGTGGGTATGTAATGGGAAATCCCCATCAAACCTCTCATTACATCATATCCTCCCAAAAGGCAACGTTGAACAAGTGGAGGCATCTCAGATGGAAGTTTGTTTAGGCAGAACTAGATAAGGGATATGTTATCAATAGGGAGGGAGTCTGATCTTTGAATAGGAGCGTGGAAAGTATTACAGAGGGCCCTTTGAAATAATACTCACAATAAATGAATTCCAATATTCAAATATTTTTACAAAAATCCACCTTGTAATGCCATTACTTTCAACAAAATAGTTCATGCACCAATGTGTGTTTATATAATTTAATCATGCCATTACCTGTTACTATCTATGCCCCTGGTACGGTTAATTAACTAATTAATCTTTTAAAACGCACTTAATACCAGAGACCAGTCTCTAAAGCACGGGGTTAGGATTCAAACCTTTGCTGACCCATGTTGTCTTGCTTTCAACACTCGCGTTGTCCTGAGCAATCCTCCCAGCCCTGGGAGTTGTTTATGTGGATATCTGTCACTAGGATTTACATTCTCCAAAGCTAGTCTACTTACATTTAACCATTCGTGCTATTCTGTAAATCTCCCTTATGCACTGATCATGTGTAGGTTCCTGCATGAATCCACAGGCAAACTGTGCTGTGTTTCTAATTGTACGGTGGGCAGAGGACTGCTGCACACGTGAAGCAGTCCTTGCAGTCCACTAGGCAAGCCTAGGATATTTCACATGCACTTAGCGGACAACAGTGACACCTTTTCACGTTCCGAATGATGAGAGACTCTGCATCCTACATCTGTGGGTTGATGATGACTGGTGTGAGGGGCGACTCTAATTGACACCTATTTTAAGATGACAGACACTATAGATAATAATGCACACAACATTTTTTTTCTCTGGATTATCAATACAGAATGAAAGATTTGACATGGGTCCCTTTGTGTGAGATATTGGAGAAGTCTGTATCCTATGTTTCAAATCACCATTCCTGCCCTCAATCACTTGTTTTACTTAGCTCATTATGTCTTAGATCAATGGTTTGTAATTTTTAGCCCATATTCTGTATGGGCATGCTCCTTAACCATCTTTTGATGACCAACAATACTTTTTCAGTCATACCAATGCCTACTTTTGGGTCCTGAATATCTACTGTACCTATCATAAAACCTTCTTTATCTGGCTCTGTTTTGGGTTTATGGCCCATTGAAGGGTTAATCGTATGGCTCTAATCAACCATATTCGTTAATGTACACAACCAATAAAGTACAATCAGTTCATTACTGCCAGACCAGTTCTAAAACAAATACCAGTATTGGACAAAATTCACCATATAACGTCCCTAGTATGTATGTTGGGGTGCCAGTCTTGCATTGCATACAGTAGGAAGAACACTAATACCATACCTCTCTTCTTGACTCTATGTCCCCAAACAAATTCACCTATAACAGGGTCTCCTCTTGACTGGGCTACGCTAGGCTTCTTGGCTTGGTAGACCCAGAATTAGCAGTCTGGTGTCTGTTTGGGTGCATACATTAAATGTCTTCCCCAGCAACAACAAAAAGCCACCATTTTTCCAGGGGGTCACCGGTGTAAATCTCAAGACCATCACACAGCCACACAATACAATTGGTAGTTACTATTTATCTCTCTGAATCTGCTTTCATGTAAACATTCCCTTCTCCTACTGTTTTGAACACAAATATTATTTTCCCTTCTCACGATATGTTGCTGTTTTGCATTTTCGAAGCTGTGCATGCATTTGCCACAGTAGGCTAATTGCCCAAACCATTGGTATTGGCATCCAGTCAATATATCTAAAACATTACAGAGTGGCACATTTCAGAGTGGACCATAATACCGAAAAACACTGCAACCATTAGTTAAAAAATAAAGGGTAGTGGGGTGAAGGGATCTATGATCTACATCCGGATAAACAAGATGGAAAGGAAAATGAAAGCGTAAAAGCAAGCTCACCTCACTTTTACTCTTTCCATTTCTCCCGCCACTTTGAGAATGTTCAAACCTGCATGCAAGATCCCACACAGCACGTGCGTGCTAACTATAGGTGTACCGAATTTAGGCTTTGAGTAAGTATTCGTCCCAAATTCAGCTAAAAACCAGGTATTCGGCTTTGGCCGAATACTTACTCAAATACCACACAAAGCTGAAGTTACACCCCTAGTCTTTTTTCCTTTGTGCGTTTGTGTGCTTCCTGCATGTGGCAATCGTGGGCTGCATATGTTCAACAGCTCTTTATCGCTACTTGTTTTGCCGTACCTTGTGTGTTTTTATATTATGCAGAGTCATCTGTGGCCCCGTTAAGTGGGGATGTTAAAACACTTCAAGTTATCTACACGCCACTATTCTATTTCTAGCTTTTCAGTGACAAACAAAGGTGTTGCTTTTCAGAGCACCTGCTTAGGTCACCAGTTCCAAACGAGCCGTCTCCCATCGTGAGTGCTATACAAAGGGGATCAGTCAGTCAAGGCAACACAGTGAGACAGAAACCTGATAGATACATGCCACCTCGTACGGCAGGGTGAACCCCGCCTAGGTGCAACCCTGCGCTGTATCTAAAATGTGGAACGTCATGGGCTTTACAAAACAAGCAAAGATGTCCATACACCGCACACATAGGACTCTTTTTAAATCTCTGTTTCATTAAGATGTGTGGTGGATTCTTCTGGCATTTATTTTCCGTCACCACTCTTGATAGTTTGAATTTCACATGTCCGCTACCACACTTCGGTGGAGGTGGTTGTCAGTACCTCATCGAGCCTGCCATCCTTGATGACCTCAATAACGTTGAGGTCAGCTATGCTTTTGAGGAGGCGGTTGCCTTGGTTATGCGTGATGCCGCCAGTGATGAGCACGTGGGATGCATGCCATCACTCACTGTTAGAAGTGATGCCACGCAGATTGTGTCATAACTAAGCATGAAGTCCTGAGGGTGGCTGGCTTGCCAAAGTACAGAGTGCGCACTGTTGGCCAAACATTGGCAAAAGCATCAGCGATGAAGTGGTGTGAGTGGCCAGTGGTGCTACCTTTAGCAGGTCCCAGATGCTGCTGTCTGCCTTAACCCATATGATGTCATTATGCATGATGTTCGTGACAGATCATTGCTAGGACTTGAGCCTGTAATGTTCAAATTCAAAGATGTTTGAGGGTTAGGCCAATAATTTTAATTCCAGCCACACTATGCTTATTTCAATCACTTCACCTGCTACCTTTAGCAGTAGCAAAGCTAATGTTAACTATGTTTTCCACCATTAATAAAAAGTAAAAAACCACCAGGAAAACAAGCATATCCAGCACTTAATCGTGACCAATCCGATAGGTGTAAGAGCGCACACTTAAACACAATGGACAGGGAGGGCAAGTTGCAGGCGCCACAGCTGCCTTTGATGAGTTGCTGCTGTTTGGGAACCTCATCAAGGAAGCAGTATGACACCTTCCGATGGCAGTCTCCTGTGAAGCCTCTAAAACTGTACAGTGACTGCCAGTGGGCGTCTGCCAAGGAGCACATTGACTCCCGTCAAGGAACTAAAAGCATGCAAAACTGTGTCTGGCCTTTGAAAGTATCCTTACCAGCGGAGGTCTGAGTGGCACTATGAGCACAGTGGCAGGCTATTGATGTTTGTCTCTGGGTGGACGATCACAGCCCGGTGACTATAGGGTGAGGGGTGCCATGTTTTCAGCGCTGCTGCTTGGTCAGTTGCTTTGTTTACACTTGCATGGGGGGTTTGGGATGGAAGGAAGTGTATTGTTTTGGGAACACTGGGACGGGAAAAATCCTACTGCAATGCAAGGTCATGCTGAGAGGGGGAGAGATCTGATGCAGGCCAGCCTGTTTTGACACTGCCCTGTTTGTACAGCCGCTAGGCAACTATTCGGCTCCGGGCGAATATTTGCCAAACTATTCGATGTTCGGCCAAATACCTAAATCTGTTATTCGGTACAACCATAGTGCTAACGTTGGTGGTCGCCCGCTTACAAGTAAAATTGAAAAGAAAATAAGGCTGTTATGGGGTAACACATTCTAAAGCTAGCCACATACCTCGAAATGTACACATATATATCTGGCATTTCTAATGTTAAAAGGCATTTCTACAAGAAGACACAGGCAGGTATCTGAAATCATAACTTTTAAAGTTGCCCAAGTATAGTGCCGTACCAAAGTTAAGGCACATGTTCACCATGTTTATTGTACTTGCCCTCAAGCAATGCCACCTGCACATTTGTGGAAATAACTTTGCAAAAATGTGCTGTTCTTTCATTCTGCTTATAGAACATGCATTACTATGTTTGCGCCTGAGTGCCTATGCCCACATATATTGGAACACATACTTTGAGTGCGAGGTGTGGCTTTTGAGGCTCGCGTGGATCCAGTGGTTTTAGTGGTTGAGGGGACAGTTGCTAAATGAAAGAGATGACCGTCAATGAACACATACTTTACAAAACAGACATGCATTTCCTTTTCTAGGCATCCTAAATATGGCATCTATCCTACCAGGAGGTATGCTCTTTTAAAATATAGTTCTTTATTATTTATACTTATATAAAAATAAATATATAAATACATTGAAGCAAAATCCTCTAATGCGATGAAGATATGTACCAATCTGTGCTCCATGAAAAAAGATACATTTTACTAAAGAATTTAAGCATACAAAACTGCAAACCATGCCCCCAAGTCTCTTGTTAAAGGCTCAGATATTGAATTGCAAACAACATTTAGAGTCACTGTGCATACATTGTGATCAATATTGGACTTTATCTCACAAGGGTGAGAAAAAGAGACAAAAAGCGAGTGAGTTGGACACCAGGGCTCTTTGATAACATGCAGGAGGTATTTCTGGGTCATGATCAGCATAGAGATATCTTGAAAGTAAATGATGCCTGCATGAATAATCAGTACATTTGGAATACAAATATATAATGTGCAAGGGTTCAAAGAAGTACATGGCTGCTACCCATTACATTACTATTTCTGTACACGTAAGACTAGAGTAAAGACGATGTGAAAAACAGGTCTTTCTGAAGAATTCCAAATCAATTACGAATTGCAACTAAGAGTGTTCTAGAGGCCCCTTCAACACAAACAGGGAGACACTAGGCATAGCGGTTTTGAATTTATTTTGATCAACCTTTAGTTATCTAGAGTGGCATCCAAAATGCCAATTATCCTAACAGGCTAAATATATTAACTCCATAGATTGAGTCTATGTATAACTATGAAACATTTAAATACATTGTTTACTTTTTCAAAGGGGGGGGAAAGATGGTGGAAATTCCAGGAAGGAAACCCATGGCTGGAGGGAAAGCACATATATGCCTAGGTTGTACCCTAATCAAGGGGAATCAAATACTTGCTGGTAGATATTTGTCAAGAGGAGAGCTGGGTGCTATACGCCAGGGACTGTGAATTAGATTAGGATATCTGGAAAAGGTGTTGTGGTCTTTTAGCTAGGCCCTTCGCCATTATGTTTTCCATCCTGACAGTGTTAGAAGAGTTACCCCCCTTGAGTTGCATGACTCATAGGTCACATAGGCACTTGTCTCTCCCAACCGGTTCCTTGTAGCAAATGGTGTTTCTGTCTCAGGTGGTCTGTTGATTCTTCTTCTAATAGTGGAGATTTTCTATCTCCTTAAGAGAGTCATGAAATGTCATGCATTATTCGTAGAAACATGTAATATTTTCTTACTTGAATTAAATAAAAAATGCTTTTTCTAAATATAATAGAGTAGTAGTGGTTTATGTGAAAAATTCCAAGATGTTGTCACTGTTTCCCTGCTAGGGATAGACCCTTTCCATGAGGCCAGTGAGGTGAGGCCCTAATTGATAGTCCCCCTGGGGTTGTACTCACTGGAAGGATGACATGGGGAGGGGAAACGGCTAAGAGACCAGTGGCGAATAAGAGATTTAAAAGCAATATCACTAGGAATGATAGGTTACATTTGGCTGGTAATAGAGTTAGTTGGTCAGAACAAAACCTAATAATATTTAATGAATTGGCTTTACAGAATCATATTATTGGGGGGTGTGCCAAATGTCCTTGACATGGATAAATACTATAGAAAGACTGAATTGATTTTTGATATGATAGTGAATGTGCAAAAGAAATATAGTTGTAAATTGTAAGATTTGCGATGCAATAGTCGTGTCCAAGAAAAGGCAGCTTAAGACTGATATAATACATGTGAAGAAATTGCAACTTAACTTTATTTGATAAATAAATCATTATAGCCAGTTTCAGGACTAAATATAAAAATTGGGTTAGAGCACAGACTCTCAGAAGTTTTGGGCAATGTTTTAAAGGCATACTGCTGAGAAGTCAATCCTATCACTGAAATTCCTATGGAGATGATTAGAGAATTCTGGATTGCCTTATGAGAATGATTACTTACATTTTACGGTAGAAGATATAGAGAGTATAATCTGTGATCTCAAACCATCAAGAACCCCTGGCCCAGATGGGATTACAAATATATTACTTAAGAAAGGCCAGAAAAGTTGGGCTTTAATAATATACAGAATTATTACTGGGGAGATCCCAGACAGCTGGAAAAGGTCAATTGTGATACCCGTTCATAAAAAGGGTTCTCAAGAATTACCTTAAAATTATCATCTTCTTGCAATCATTGGTTCATTTTCTAAAATATTCTCTTATCTTCTGTTAGAAAATACATGGATTTCTGTTCATAATTTGTTCAGTAATCAGAAATCTGGATTTAGAAAAGGATTGGGCACTTTGTCTAATCCATCCACCTTAATGTTTTTCATTTGTACCACTTTAAAGATTGCATGTGCATTTCGTACTGATAACCGCAATATGCTCTGGTCGAAATTGGAACACCTAGAGTTGCACCACTAAATCTTGTACTCTATCAAATTTATGTCAGCACAATTGAGATTAGACCAAGAAGGAAACCTAAGTAACTGATACAGACTAATTATAGACCGAAGCAAGGTTGTACCGTTGCTCCGATCTTATGTGATCTGCATGTCACAGATTTATATGAGGAGTTGTAGACATGTCATAATTATAGACAAAAGCAAGGTTTTACCATTGCTCCGATTTTATATAATCTGCAAGTCGCAGAATTATATGAGGAGTTGCACACACGTCATAATTTCCCTCAGAAAGTGGGACAACAGCATATAGCATTGTTGTCCTATGCAGATTATATAGTCATTTTTGATTGTACACCCATAGGACTCCAGCAAAGTCTCAAGGCCCTTCATAGATTTTCTGTTGAGAATAATCTGATTATTATTCAAAAGCAGACAAAAGCCATGATCATTAAGGCTAATAAGAAGAAGACCATTAGTTGTAATTGGAAAATTAACAGTGATTCTATTGAGGTTGTAAATATTTGGGAATTCCTATTTTTGACACTATGAATCCTACTATGGCTGCAAAAGAGATTACATATAAAGTGCAGAGAAAATTCAATGCTGTTAAGAGTTTTGTTGCACACAAGGGAGAATATTCCATGGAAGGTTTGATCCAGATATATCAATCCATTATAGTGCTGTGTGCTTTATATGGCCTTAAAATCTTTACAAATAAAGAAACCAAATGGTTAGACACCTTCGAAGGTAAACTATGGCATACAGCTTTGGGCCTATCGAATTCTACTATTAGCAATGAATTGGGGCTACTTTCATTTCCCACTAAGAAATAAAGATTGCTAGCAGTCTTTCGTTATTAATAATGCTTCGGAAGGTTGAGAATAGTGCTTACATGTACTCTAACTTCTCTAACATTTTGAATGTTAGTCGCCCGACAGGGGCTGTTAAAATCTGGTTTAGTGAGATGCGAAACTTTTACGGTGATATTGTATATACTGTTATTTTCCTGATAAATTTAGGTTGTGCATACTGTGACGAATCCTTGGATGTCGTCCCTTCTCCCATGGGGGAGAACCCCTCTCATGGGCCAAGGCAGTAGGCTACAGTCCAATAATCCCCCTCGGGGTGGTGCCCCACGGCAGGATTGCATTGGGAGTGAGCAAAGGTACTGTGTCTGCAGGACACAGGAAGAAAGCCGGGATGCCCAGGAAACAGCTGAGAGCTCCGGATCCAGTCCTGAGATGCAGGAAGGAACAGCAGGCTGGCGGAAGCAGGCGATAGGCGATCCCCAGGCTTTGGAAGCACAACGGCTTCTTGAAGGATGGTTGGTGTGGCCAAACGAATCCCACGGCTGATGAAGGAAGCTGGGAGAAGGTTATTTCACTGGCGAACCAAGCAAAGAGGTATGCGAAGGGGTGGGCATACATTGGGAGCACATGAAAGTGGAGGCAAGCAGAAGATAGAAAGAAATATCCTGAACACAAGGTCTAGGACCCTGAAAGACAGAGAAAGATGTGGGAAGCAGGAAAGGGGGAGAAATACCCCCAAACCCAGGGTCTGCAACCCTGACAAGCAGAAGAAGTAGTGGCAAGCAGAAAAGGGGAAGTAATGCCCCAAACCTAGGGTCAGGGACCCTGATAATGAGAAGAGGTGCTAACAAGTGAAGAAGGGGGAGGAATACCCTGAACCAAGGGTCTGGGACCCTGAAAGTAATATTGAAGAAATTCAATATTACATTCCAAGCCTACCCAGAAAGAGAAATATTGCAGAAAGGCACATCTGGGACTCTCACCTATAACAGAAATACATCAGTTGCTCATCTTCATAGTCACAGCACCCGGATGAAAGGTGAACCAGGTTGACTGTGCAATAGATAGTACTTGGCAGGATAGTACCCCAAGTCTAGCTACAAGGTGAACTATTAAAACAGGCAAGTATGGGACTCACACCCCTATAAGAAGAACAGTTGTTACTCCTCTTCTTAGTCACAGTACCAGGGAGAAGAGTGAACCCAGGTTGGCTTTGTAAAAGGAAGAGAAACCTGAGTAAGGGAGATAACCCCTGGGATTGTGAACATTGTGGCAAAACTGAGAGTGAGTGGAAGAGGAACCAAGGGAAAGAAGGCATTTCCTCTTGGAACTTTGTTTGTTTTTACACCATTTGAAACTTTGTTTTTGGAACCGTGAAAAGAACTTGAAAGATCTGCTAGGATCTTCTAAGAAGACAAACCTATTGCCCCTTTTTAATGAGTTTTTAGTGTGGGAGCTAGATTTAGGGGTTTGACATGATGGTGTATTTACCTTTATTTTGACATCCTGACGGACCCATTTAAGATGTATGTTGAGGCAAGAAAACCCCCCTTAGCATTAGGGCTAAGGAGGCCTTTCCCTCAACCCTCTTTTCTTTTAAATAAAAGTCTGTAGCAACAAAAATGTCACCTCTGTGTCGACCTCTCATCACTGGACCCTCGCAATACCAGGAAATAAAGGCTAAAGCTGCTGTGTGGGATACAGAAAATAACATGCACAGGTTTACCATGAAACCAACTTATTGTTTGTATCTGCGACAATGGTTTCCTATAAATGCTCCTTTTATTCTGTCATAAAAACTCCAAATGCTGAGCTAAGACGATTTATCATGCAACTTTGGTTTTAACAATTTCCTACATATGAGCGTTCAGATGCATGGGCCCATATTCTGATTCAAGAATGAATTTGTAAATTTCAAGAGGAATAGTCCTGTCACCTTTTGACTGGCTGCCCTAAATTAGAGGGATTGTATGGGAAGGGTTACAGCAAACATTTATTCGATGTAAGTAATATTCAAACGGACCAATGTTGGGCATATTGGGGTATAAGACCTCTATGTAATCTAGCTAATATGTGAGTGTGCATGCATCAGTATGATGCCTGTCAGTTCTCCCTGTTTATTAAATGTGAATAAAGTAGTACTTTGCCATATTCTATGAGACTGTCCGAATATTTGGTCTGAGATCATTATTTGTAATTCCATCTAGCACAAAAGATGCCTCAAGGTGCTGGAGCACAAAAATCTACCCACACTCTCTGCTTAGAGAAGTGTCTGATCTGCAGAGAGTTGAAGCTAGAGAACCAAAGAGCTCTAGCAGGGAGGTATTTAGGAAGGGAAATTTGGATGCAGCCGGGTCCCAGGCCCTAGAACGCCCTGTGGATGATGCAAAGGGTCTTGAACTTGATCCTAGCAGCAACCGGGAACCAGTGGAGAGATTTTAGGGCTGGAGAGATGAGGTCCATGGGCTTGAGGCTAAGGCTAAGTCTTGCAGCCCTATTCTGGATTAGGGGCGAAGGGAGGATAAAGGAAGCTTGAGGAACAGGCTATTACAGTAGTTCAGCCTAGAGAGAACCAGAGCTCTGGAGACATTAAGGGCCTAATTCACAGAAGCCTTTCATAATGGCAAAACTCCATTGGAAAATGTTCTGTGAATTAGGCCCTTAGTTTCTGGGAGAAGATGAGGAAAGAGACAATGCCTCCAAGGAGGTGCAGCTGATAGTGGGACTTCTTGGCAAGGTCTGCGATGTGAGAAGAGAAGGAGAGGGAGGAGTCAAAGATGACACCAAGGTTTTTTGCCTTGGAAGAGGGTGAGGGGAGGGGACCCATAGAGGGCAGCCAGAGTGTAGGAGGAAAGGTGGCAGTCGGGGTCCCAATGAGAAGGATCTCAGTCTTACTGCCAGTAAGGCAGATATTATTGGAAGCACACCATGCCTGAATATCAGTAAGCCAGTCAGGGATGAGAGAGGAAAAGAAGGAAGTAGAGGGAAGCTTGAAGGAGAGCTGTGCGTTGTCTGCATAGCACTTGGAGTGAGCAGAGAAAGAGGAGATCAGGTGGGCCAGAGGGGCAATGTAGATGTTGAAGAGCCAAAGTGAGAGGATAGAGCCTTGAGGCACGCCGCTGATGGAGAGTGAGATAGGTGAGAGAAAAGGGCCAACTTGAACCTGGGGAGGTCGGTCCGAGAGTAATGATGTCGCTAGGCCCTTGATGCCAAAGGTGTCACAGAGATGATTGATCAATGTGGCATGATTAACCGCGTCGAAGGCAGAGAACAGATCCAGAAGGAGAAGAATGGAAGGAGAATTAGAATAGAGATTTGAGAGCAGGTAATCACGGATGTTCAGTAGAGCAGTTCCGTCCCTCTGGCTGCTCTGAAGCCATACTGGTGATCGTGGAGACAACCGACAGATTCAGTATATCGGATATATGATATGATATGGCATTTATAACGCTCCCATACACAAGTGTTTCAGGGCGCGAGTAGAAGGATCAGTTGGGGGAACACTAGCTTCTCGAAGAGTTTGCCAAGAAGGGGGTGATGAAGATAGGGCAGTAGTTAACCAGGCCGGTGGGCTTTTTGAGGAGAGCATGCACAAGGGAGTGCTTGAGGGGTAGCAGGAAGGAGCCAGTGGCAAAGGAGTGATTACAGTAATCGGCCAAAGCTGGCGCAAGGAAAACAATGTTGTCCTTGATAGTTCTGGAGGAGCAGAGGAGTGCTTGTTTGGAGGAGACTTTCATAGAAAGGACTTATCTAGAGACTGCATCCTGTGCTATGGATGAGAAATAGGAGAGTAGGAGGGAAAGGGGATGGAGGGGCCAATGCAGGTCTAAGAAATGGGGAGGGAGGAGGAAGGGAAGTAGAGGAGAGTGAGGACAGGATCTTCTGAGTTTTGTTTGAGAGGTCGGAGGCCAGTGAGGTACAGATGCTTAGGGATGGCAGGGGACAAGTGAGGGACAAGTTCCTTGCAGATTTTAAACAGTTCACAACTGTTGTTAGTAGCCCCAGAGATGCAGGCTTGGATATGTTACTGAATACTATTCCCTACCAATAGGCTATATCTAACCAGAGATAATGATGGGCTCCACCTATTGGCTGTATGTAGAGAGGGGTTAAGCTAATGAAGACACACTCTGCTAGTTTGTTACCTGGATGCTCCAAACTATATATCCAGGAAACAGAGCGCTGTACATCCCTTAGAGGAGTCACAATATTATTGATATTACATGGTTCTAACAGAAATGTCGATCCACATAATAATTTATTGAAAAAATACACTTGATCAAACTGTAACTATTTTAGAAGGGGTGAGTAAAAACATAAACATATAAAAATAAAGTATGCATCACAATGCCAAATATATTACCAAGCATCTGGGCCTGAGCTCCACCTACAGTCGTTCGCTTATAGGTAACAAACACTGATGAAAAAGAAATAGCCATTATATTGCATTAAACACCCACTGATCACAAATAGGAAACTTACAAACACATATTTCTATTTACTACAACTGTCACATTGGAAGCCCTTCACATCATCTAGCAGTAGCTTCTTTGAGACTTGGAGGAGTTGACGAAATTAACATGTGGCAAAGTTAGGAGGGTTCACTTTCATAGTAGTTGGTAACCATGTCACTCTCTATAATGAGTGACTTCAGTAGACCAAAAAGAATCGAGGTGGCCTTGCACACCTAAGCCACTTATGCCTGAGGCAATAAAGCTGGCTGCCTCCAGGATTAATTTAATAAATGCATCTATTTGAACTGATAACTTGGATCCTCTCAATTGTTTGTCTTTCCTGATTGTGGTAAGGTAAGCTTGACATTGCGAGTTAGGCTTTGCAAAAAGGGCCTGGTCTAATATGGGAAGACAAAGCCACCATGCAATCTACCTTTGGATGGTAGGTTAGAATTGCTATTAGTACTGGAATTAGACGGCTGTAGAACCTGTTGAACATTACTCCAAATTCACCTCAGAGTCTGGCATATGCAACATGTCTGAGCATATGTATATGTTGTTTAGTTACAGGATATCTTCTGAGCTAGCAGCACTCAGAAAATGGTGAAACTCTTGGAGATTGAGAAACCTGACACAGCTGCTGTGAAATCTAATAAATAATTACTGCAGCATTACACAGCAAACCTATTGTCTAAATGATGTGTTTATGTATTAGTGTTTAAATGACACTATTCACGCTGTCCTACTCTAGGTACCGACACATGCTGAGTGGAACTTTAACACATATGAGTAAGCAGAGAATGACTGCATCCTAAATGTTTATATATGTGTGTATAAATGTCACGCAGGGGCTTACTAACACAACTCAATCATATCCCATGCAACTGGGACTGCTAGACAGAGACAGTCAGTCAATCAGACCACGATGCACCCAAGAAGGCAGACTCACACACTGTTAGACACACAGGTTGACTGAGATAAACAAAGATGTTACAGACAGATAGACAGACCACAAAACACCCAAGTATGCATGCAGGCATTGTGGGCGTGCAGGCATGTAGGCAGAGCAACTGACAGAGAGGCCGTCAGAGGGAGACAAAGATAGTAGAGTAGGTAGAGTGTATGCTGCATGGATAGACAGATAGATTTGCTTATGAAGTAAAGCAAAGAATTTAGTTTAGTTGTGAATTTCTGCACCTATAAATCGTGGGTTCCCACAAAGTCAAGTGGTTGATTAAGCAACAGACACTGGCAAGTGAATTTAAGCCTTGTGCAATAATCTTTATAGGGTTTAAGTATAAAATTGTTTATCAACTAATGTATGTGTTTAGCCTGCAATGCTTTTCACTGGAAAGATGCCAGTGTAGGAGTGCAACACAAAAGTGAAGAAGACAAGCTCCAAGAGTAGGAAATCCTTCCCTCAAAAAAGAAACAGAGAACACTCAAGGCAATTAGATAGATTTCTTAATCCCTGTTATTAAAGAAAAAAGGCCATTGCGCCTGACGTTTCGCAGACTCTTCTGCTACTTAGTCATGGACATTGTAGATACATTATGTATCCATCTACATAAATATATATAACCACACACACACATTGCTATACATATTTATAAAAATAATCTATCTATATATAAATACATGCATATATAATATATATACACGTATATATATATATAAACTACTTAGAGATGATACAACAAGGATAGTGTTTATGTTCAAAATGTAATCAAATAGATACATTTTGAAAAAAACACATATGATACCTGGAATAGGCCACGGAAACTCTGTTGTTGTCGCTGAAAAATAAATGTCATTATTTTAATAAAAGTGTATTTTGTTGGGTAGTAAAGAGTTTTCTTCAAGCAAGCTTCTCTGTGATGACGTTCATGACATGTTATGTATGGCTATCACATGCACATCTACGTTTCTACAATAGTTGGCAACAAAGCAGTGCCTATAGAGAAACACTGAAGTTCAAATATAATGGTGAACTGCCAATAGGGCACCCCCATGCACTAGATGGCACACGCCCTCTTGAATGAGTCACCCGTGAAATTACATCAGGTATTACACACAGGGACAGACAACTAAAAGTGGCACAATTGTATAAAACGTACATTTTGTGCCCATTGAAAAGCAGGCCCTGGAAACACACTTCAGATGATGTGGCCTAGAGGCGCCTCTCCACACTTATGGGACATAACATTGATCATACTTAGACACCACAAACACATTAGTTGTGCTATTCATCCCTCTTCTTTGTCATAAAGGCATCCCACTGATGTTCTCTTTGAACTATTTATACAACAACTCACGTTGGAGGCCTCAGATGGTTACTTAATACTTAAGTTTTATAAAATGTTGACCGTTCATACATGGGGCACTGTAGAAATGTATTAATATCTATTATTCATACCCAAATTCGAGCTACTTACCTCTTTGACCTTAGATGAAAACAAAGGCTGGGCCAGTCCTGTGGGATCAACCCTTAAGTGCTAATGGCGTCTATGTTCATCCTGATTCCCACGAGGAATCATTGTAGGTGTTGCTGAACAGTGTTCTGTGCCTTTCAACATCTCACAATCTCCCCACTCTTCCTGATTACCTGTGTCACTCCTCGGCAGTTGCATAGCTGGCCTTTGGTGGTTTCTACCTTTCAGTTCAAACATACATTGTGTGCTACAATGCCACAGACCTTCTGCCAATGCTATTACAATTGGTTCAGCCCCATTCAACAGTTAGCCTCAAAAGTTATCAGTTTAGCTCTGACATCCACTACCTTTTAAGCAGAATGAAACAATCACTGAAGGCTCATAAGAAAGTTAGCAGAAGAGAGTTACTTCTGCAGTGGGGATATTCTATTCACAAAGAGTTTACTTTTTACAACTATGACATACTCAGACTTACTTTTCTCTTTACAGAATAAGGTATCCATAAGTTAGAGTTACTCCTGGTAACCAACAGCCATCTCTGGAAGTTCACCTCCAGTTTAGAGCAACTGAGCAATGCATTGTGGGTATGCAAATTAGCACAACACAATGTGCGTGTTTGTTCCAGTATAGCTTGCAAGCTGAAATGGTCCATTCTTCACTAACATTTCAAATAGAAGCATATTTCCATTCATTTTTCAAACCCACCAATAAAATGATATTTATCGTTACATAAGGTAGGGCCCATATTAATGCTAATCAGCTTCAACTTTCAAGACACAAGACAAACTAAACCTACCACTATCTCTTCACCCCGAATGCAGCTTATTCAGTCAAACTGTTCAATCATATTTTTGGGGTGTTTGATTTCCATTGATGTCCCTCCTAGACACATTCTGTAGAGTCCACATGAATTGCCCATCCCTGGTGCAGTGCGATTTTGCATTGCATGTTTGCACCCTGACATTTGTTTTTGTTGCCTATTGCAAATATCCACTAACATTCGCACTGCACGGGAGAAAAGTGTATGTACTATCGAGCCAAATACTTGCTAGTAAACATTTATCAAGAAAAGTGTTGTGTGATGTAAGCCAGAGGCTGTGTATTAGATTAGGGAAACCTGAAAGGTTTGCTGGTCCTTTACATAGGCCCTTCACCATTAGGTTTTACATCCTTACATTTTTAGAATAGTTTTGCCTCTTGAACTTTAGGAGTCATAGGTTCTACAGGAGTTTGTTTCACCCAACCTGTTGCAAGTACATAAAGGTATTTCTGTGTTGTAGTCCTTTGATTCTTCTCCTAATGGGGATGATTGTCTATCCCCTTTAGGGAGTCATAAAATGAGATGCACTATTCGTAGAAACATGCAATATTTTCTTACAAGTAGCACATAAATAAATGCTTATGCTAAACAGCCTACATTAGTAGTGGGCATGTAATGGGAAACCCCCATCAAACCTCTCATCACATCATATCCTCCCAAAAGGCAACGTTGAACAAGTGGAGGCATCTCAGAGGGAAGTTTCTTTAGGCAGAACTAGATGAGGGATATTTTCAAAATAGGAAGGTGGTCTGATGTATGAATAGGAGTGTGGAAAGAATTCCATACGGCCCTTTGAAATAATACTCACAATAAATGAATTCCAATATTCAAATATTTTTACAAAAATCCACCTTGCAATGCCATTACTTTAAACAAAATAGTTAATGCACCAATGTGTGTTTATATCATTTAATTACTCTATTACCTGTTACTATCTTACTATCTGTGGCCCTGGTACGGTTAATTAATTAATTAATCTTTTATAACACACTTAATACCAGACACCAGTCTCTATGCACGGAACCAGGATTCAAACCTGTGCTGCCCGTGTTGTCTTGCTTTCAACACAAATGTGTTGCCCTGAGCTATCCTTCCAGTTCGGGAGCTGTTTATGTGGATATCTGTCACTAGTATTTTCATTCTCGCAGGCAAGTCTACTTACATTTAACCATTCATGCTAATCTGTAATTCTAATTTATTTACTGATCATGTGTATGTTCCTGTATGAATCTACAGGCAAACTGTGCTGTGTTCCTAATTGTACGGTGGGCAGAGGACTGCTGTACATGTGAAGCAGTACTTGCAGTCCACTAGGCAAGCCTAGGATAATTCACATGCACTTAGTGGACAACAGTGACACCTTTTCACATTCTGAATGATGAGAGACTCTGCATCCTACATCTGAGGGTTAATGGTGGCTGGTGTGAGGGGCTCCTCTAAGTAACACCTTTTTTAAGATGACAGACACTACAGATAAGAATGCATACAACCTTATCTTTCTGTGGATTATTAATGCAGAATGAAAGAGTTGACATGGGTCCCTCTGTTTTAGAGAATGGAGCAGTGTGTATCCTATGCTTCAAATCACCATTGCTGCCCTCAATCAATTGTTTTACTTAGCTCATTATGTCTCAGATCGATGCTATGTAACATTTAGCCCATATTCTGTATGTGCATGCTCCTTAACCATCTTTTGAAGACCAACAATACTTTTTCAGTCATACCAATGCCTACTTTTGGGTCATGAATATCTACTCTACCTATCATAAGACCTGCTTTATCTGGCCTTGTTTTGGGTTCATGGACCAGTGAAGGGTTAATCGTATGGCTCTAATCAACCATATTCATTAATGTCCACAACAAGAAAGTACAAGTACAATCAGTTCATCACTGCCAGACCAGTTCTAAAACAAAGACCAGTATTGGCCAAAATATAAGGTCCCTAGTATGTATAGTGTGGTGCCAATCCGGCATTGCATACAGTAGGAAGAACACTCATACCATACCTCTCTTCTTGACTCTATGTCCCCAGCCAAATTCACCTATCACAGAGTCTCCTATTAACTGGGCTACTCTTGGCTTCTTGGCTTGGTAGACCCAGAATTGGTAGTCTGGTGTCTGTTTGGGTGGATAAATTACATGTCTTCCACAACAACAACAAAGCCACCATTCTTCAAGGGGATCACCGGTGTAAATCTCAAGCCATCACACCGCCACACACTAAAATTGGTAGTTACTATTTATCTGTCTGAATCTGATTACATGTAAACTTTCCCTTCACCTACTATTTTCAATACAAATATTATTTTCCCTTCTCAAAATATGTTGCTGTTTTGCATTTTCAAAGCTGTGCATGCATTTGCCACAATAGGCTAATTGCCCAAACCATTAGCATTGGGATCCAGTTAGTATATCTAAAACATTACAGAGTGGTACATTTCAGAGTGGAGCATAATACCGAAATCAAACATGAATTAAATAAATAAAGGGATTAAAATGGGTCGTGAATGGGTGGTGTTATAAGGGTAAACAAACAGGGGACTCAGGGGGGACCCCCCACATTTTTCTGCAATGATATTCACCACTCTGTATTTGTGGTCCGTAAAGTCACATATAACCTTTGTATTTATTCTATGATCTACATCCAGATAAACAAGATGGAAAGGAACATGAAAGAGTAAAAGCAAGCACACCTCACTTTTACTCTTTCCATTTCTCCCTCCGCTTTGTGAATGTTCAAGTAAAATTGAAAAGAAAATAAGGCTGTTATGGGGTAAAACATTCTGAAGCTAGCCACATACCTCGAGATGTATACGTATTTATCTGACATTTCTAATGTTAAAAGGCATCTCTACAAGACGACACTGGCAGGTATCTGAAATCATACCTTTTTAAGTTGCCCAAGTATAGTGCCATACCAATGTTAAGGCACATGTTCATCATGTTTATTTTACTTGCCCTCAAGAAATGCCACCTCCATATTTGTGGAAATAACTTTGCAAAATGTGCTGTTCTTTCATTCTGCTTATAGAACATGCATGATTATGTTTTCGCCTGTAGTGCCTATGCCCACATTTATTGGAACACATACTTTGAGTGCGAGGTGTGGCTTTTGAGGCTTGCGTGGATCCAGTCGTTTTAGTGGTTGAGGGTATAGTTGCTAAACGAAAGAGACGACCGTCAATGAACACATACTTTACAAAGCAGACATGCATTTCCTTTTCTATGCATCCTAAATTATTACATCTGATTTCGTGCACTGCATAAAAGAAGCCTTAAGACCAAGTTCATGGGATCAGAAGAATACTGAGGTTTCACGGCCAATAGGTGGCATGGCATCTATCCTATCAGGAGGCATGCTCTTTTAAAATATTGTTCTTTATTATTTACACTTATGTAAAGATAGATATATAAATACATTGAAGCAAAATCATCTAATGCGATGAAGATATGTACTAATCGGTACTCCATAAAAATAGATACAATTTAATAAAGATTTTGAGCACACAAAACTACAAACCCTTCCGCCAACTCTCTGGTTAAAGGCTCAGTTATTGAAATGCAAACAACATTTAGCAAAGAAAGAGTCACTGTCCATACATTGTGATCAATTCTGGACTTCATCTCAAAGGGGTGAGAAAAAGAGACAAAAAGAAAGTGAGTTGGACACCAGGGCTGATAACATGCAGAAGGTATTTCTGGGTCATGATCAGCATAGGGATATCTTGAAAGTAAATGATGCCTGCATGGATTATCAGTACATTGGGAATACATATATTTAATGTGCAAGGGTTCAAAGAAGTGTATGGCTGTTACCCATTAGATTAGTCTCACGTGTACATAAATAGTAGAGTAAAGACAATGTGAGTAACAGGCCTTTCTGAAGAATTCCATATCAATTACGAATTGTAACTAAGAGTGTTCTAGAGGCCTGTTCAACACAAACAGGGAGACACTACGCATAGCGGATTTGAATTTATTTTTATCAACCTATAGTTATCTAGAGTGTCCTCCAAAATGGCAAGTATCCTAAGAGGCTCCTTAGGGACAAGAGACTAAATGCATTGACTCGATAGACAGCGTCTAGGTACAACTCTGAAACATTTAAATACATTTGTTTACTCTTTCAAAGTGGGGGGGGCCGAGATGGTGGAAATTCCAGGAAGGAAACCCATGGCTAGAGGGGAAGCACATCTATGCCTAGGTTGTACCCTAATCAAGGCGGAAGCAAATACTTGCTGGTAGATGTTTGTCAAGTAGAGAGCTGGATGCTATGTGACAGGGACTGTGAAATAGATTAGGGGATCTTGAAAGGTGTTGTGATCTTTTAGCTAGGCCCTTCACCATTATGTTTTCCATCCTGACAGTGTTAGAAAAGTTATCCCCCTTGAGCTGCATGACTCATAGGTCCCATAGGAGTTTGTCTCTCCGAACCTGTTGCTTCTACCTAAAGGTGTTTCTGTCTCAAGTGGTCTGTTGATTCTTCTTCTAATAGGGGAGCTTCTCTATCTCCTTGAGGGAGTCATGAAAAATCATGCATTATTGATAGAAACATGTAACATTTCCTTATTGCATTAAATATAAAATGTTTTTTCTAAATATCATAGAGTAGTAGTGGTTTATGTGACAAATCCCAAGAGGCTGTCACTGTTTCTCTCCTAGGGGTAGACCCTTTCCATGAGGCCAGGGAGGTGAGGCCCTAACTGATAGTTCCCCTGGGGTTGTACTCACTGGAAGGATCTAATGGGGAGGGAAAACGGCTAAGGGACCAGTGGAGACTAAAAGATTTAAAAACAATATTATTGGGATTTATAGGTTATATTTGGGTGGTAATAGAGTTAGCTGGTCAGAATGAAACCTAATAGTATTTAATGAATTGGCTTTACAGAATCTCAATATTGGGTGGTATGCCAAATGTCCATGACATGGATAAATACTATGCAAGGACTGAATGGATGTTTGATATGATAGTGGGTATGTAAAAGAAATATAGTTGTTAATTGTAAGATTTGCGATGCTATGGTCATGTCCAAGAAAAGGCAGCTTAAGACTGATATAATACATTTGAAAAAATTGCAATTCACTTTATTTGATAAACAAAACATTGCACCCAGTTTGAGGACTAAATATAAAAATTGGGTTAGAGCACATAAAGGCTCTGCTGCTATAGCCCATTGGCAGATAATGTTTATTACAATTCATACTACAGACTCTCAGAGACGTTTTAGACAATGTTTTATAGGCATACTGCTGGGTCTTCTGACAAGAGAGAAGTCAATCCTGTCACTGAAATTCCTATGGAGATGATAGAGAATTCTGGATTGCCTTTTGAGAATGATTACTTACATTTTACGATAGAAGATATAGGGAGGATAATCTGTAATCTCAAACCATCAATGACCCCTGGCCCGGATGGGATTGCAAAAATATATTACTTAGTAAAGACCAGAAAGGTTGGGCTTTAATAATATACAGAATTATTGAATTGGTCAGTATTACTGGGGAGATCCCGGACAGCTGGAAAATGTCCATTTTAATACAAGTTCATAATAAGGGTTCTCAAGAATTAACTTAAAATGATCATCTTCTTGATTGATTCATTTTCTAAAATATTCTCTTATCTTCTGTTAGCAAAGATGAATACATGGATTTCTGTTAATAATTTGTCCAGTAATCAGAAATCTGGATTTAGAAAAGGATTGGGCACTTTGTCTAATCCATCCACCTTAATGTTTTTTATTTGTACCACTTTAAAGACTGCAGGTGCATTTGGTCCAGTTAACAGCAATATACTATGGTCTAAATTGGAGCACCTGGGGTTGCACCCCTAAATCTTGCACTCTATCAAATTCCTTTATACTGGTATGTCAGCACAACTGAGATTAGATCAGAAAGGAAACCTAAATAACCTGATACAGACTAATTATAGACTGAAGCAAGGTTGCACCGTTGCTCCGATCTTATATGATCAGCATGTCACAGATTTATATGAGTTGCAGACATGTCATAATTATAGATGGAAGCAAGGTTGTACCATTGCTCCGATTTTATATAATCTGCATGTTGCAGAGTTATATGAGGAGTTGCACACATGTCATAATTTCCATCAGAAAGTGTGACAACAGCACATAGCCTGGTTGTCCTATGCAGATTATATGGTCATTTTTGACGGTACACCCATAGGACTGCAGCAAAGTCTCAAGGCTCTTCATAAGTTTTCTGCTGAGAATAATTGATCATTAATCAAAAGAAGACAAAAGCCATGATCATTAAGGCTAATAAAAAGACCATTAGTTGTAATTGAAAATTAACAATGACTCTATTGAGGTTGTACATAAATATACATATTTGGCAATGCCTATTATTGACACTATGAATCCTACTTTGTTTGCAAAAGAGATTACATATAAAGTGCAGAGAAAAGTTACTGCTGTTAAGAGTTTTGTTGCACACAAAGGAGAATATTCCATGGAAGGTTTGATCCAGATATATAGATCCATTATAGTGCCATGTGCTTTATATGGCCTTGACATTTTCACAAATAAAGAAACCAAATGGTTAGACACCTTCGAAGGTAAACTATGTGGTACAGCTTTGGGCCTATCGAATTCTACTATTTGCAGTGAATTGGGGCTTCTTTCATTTTCCACTAAGAAATAAAGATTGCTAGCAGTTTTTCGTTATTAATAATGCTTGGGAATGGTGAAAATAGTGCTTACATGTACTCTAACTTCTCTTTCATTTTGAATGTTAGTTTCCCGATGGGGGCTGTTAAAACCTGATTTACTGAGATTAGAAACATTTATGGTGATATTGGATGTACTGTTATTTTCCTGATGAATTTAAATTGTGCATACTGTGACAAATCCTTGCATGTTGTCCCTTCTCACATGGGGGAGAACCCTTCTCATGTGGCCAAGGCAGTAGGCCACAGTCCAATGATCCCCCTTGGGGTGGTGCACTATGGGAGGATCGCATGGGGAGTGAGCAAAGTTACCAGGAAGAAGCCGAGAGCTCTCGATCCAGTCCGGAGATGCAGCAAGGGACAGCAGGCTGGCAGAAACAGGCAATAGGCGCTCCCAAGGCTTTGGAAGGACAACAGCTTCCTGAAGGATGGTTTTTGCTGCCGAACTGCCAGAGACCAAATGAAGCTGCCTTAAGGACCATGAGTCCCACGGCTGATGAAGGAAGCTGGGAGAAGGTGGACTCCCTTGCGATCCAAGCAGGTATGCAAAGGGGTGGGGAAACACTCAGAGAACACGAAAGGTGGGGCAAGCAGAAGATAGAATGAAACATCCTGAACACAAGGTCTAGGACCCTGAAAGACAGAGAAAGATGTGGGAAGCAGGAAAGGGGAGAAATATCCCAAACCCAGGGTCTGGGACCCTGACAAGCAGAAGAAGTGGTGCCAATCAGAAAAGGGGAAGAAATGCCCCAAACCTAGGGTCAGGGACCCTGATAATGAAAAGAGGTGGTGGCAAGTGAAGAAGGGGGAGGAATACCCTGAAACTTGGGTCTGGGACCCTGAAAGTAATATTGAAGAAATTCAATATTGTTTTCCAAGCCTACAGAGAAAGAGAAATATTGAAAAAAGGCAAGTATGGGACTCACACATTTACCAGAAATACATCAGTTGCTCATCTTTGTAGTCACAACACCCGGAAGAAAGGTGAACCAGGTTGATTGTGCAATAGGTAGTAATTGGCAGGATAGTACACCAAGGCTACCTACAAGGAGAACGATTAAAAGCAGGCAAGTCTGACACCCATACAAGAAGAACAGTTGTTAACTCCTCTTCTTAGTTACAGTACCAGGGAGAAGAGTGAACCTGGTTGGCTTTGTAAAAGGAAGAGAAACTTGGGGAAGGAAGATAACCGCTGGGAAAGTGAACATTGTGGCAAAGCTGAGAGAAGGGATATATTCTGTTACCGACTTGAGGAAGTGGAAGAGGAACCAAAAGAAAGAAAGCATTTCCTCTTGGAACTTTGTTTGTTTTTACACCATTTGGAACTTTGTTTTTGGAACCGTGAAAAGAATGTGAAAGATCTGCTAGGATCTTCTAAGAAGACATCCCCATTGCCCCTTTTTTACTGAGTTTTTAGCATGAGGGCTGGATTTAGGGGTTTGACATGATGGTGGATTTACCTTTATCTTAACATCCTGACGGACACATTTAAGATTTGTTTTGAAGCAGGGAAACCCCTCTTAGCATTAGAGCTAGTGAGGCCTTTCCCCCAACCCTCTTTTCAGCAGGAAAGGAGGGTTTGTCTGTAGAACCACCTTCTCCTTGTGAAAAACCAAGAAGGGATGCTCAACCGACAAAGCCTGGAGCTCACTCACACGCCTTGCTGAAGTAATGGCAACCAAAAAGGACACCTTCCACGACCGGTGCATAAGGTCCACCGTGGCCATTGGTCCAGAGGGTTTATGGCACAACGCCGTAAGGACCACATTGAGATCCCACACCGGGTTAAGTTTACGAACCGGGGGATAAAGGCACATCAAACCTGTGAAATGTCTCTTAACCACTGGATTGGCCAGAGAGTAAGAGCATTGGTCCGTAGATAGGTAGGCGGATACCGCCGAAAGATAAGATCTGCATGACAGAACGTGAATGCCCGGCTCTGCTAGGTGGAATACGAAGGACAGCACAGTGTCAATAGTAGCCACCCTTGGGTCCAGCTGTTTGTCTAAGCACCAATGGCAGAACCTAAGCCATTTGCTTCTATACTGAGACCTAGGGGTTTCCTGGCTGCTTCAATAATGTACAATGGAATAATGTATTCCTTGCATGGAGTGGCTACCTACCTTGGTTTTGGGAAAGGCAAATAGTAACTCTAGAGAAAGGTAGAAGAACGGTTTTGGTCAACAGTTATACCCTATTAAGGCAAACTACATGCGTATTTCACAAAAATATATTTATTGTAATAATTTCAGCATAAACTGTCTCATAAAATGGAGAAAAAAGTACATATTCATTACATTCATCATAACACTCTAAGAATAGAATTAATTCTTATAAAGACAAAGCACATACATACAATAACTCTTAAAAAACAGATAAGCAGCGAATGTATATCTCTCATTGATAACTAGATCGGCCTATAGGGCAAATCCTATTGAAGAAATACTGCTC
The DNA here is from genome assembly GCF_040938575.1 of Ambystoma mexicanum. Taxonomy (NCBI): domain Eukaryota; kingdom Metazoa; phylum Chordata; class Amphibia; order Caudata; family Ambystomatidae; genus Ambystoma; species Ambystoma mexicanum. Next base: position 667,588,856 of record NC_090936.1, read on the forward strand.
ACCAGACTAGACAACGATCCAGTTCCTAGCTCGTTTATTCTGTGGTGTATAGAAGTAGCCCTTACACAAAACTACTTTGAATTCTCAGGTACATTCTTTCAACAAATCGAAGGAACGGCCATGGGAGCCACAATGGCCCCCAGTTTAGCAAATTTATTTGTTGAATATTTTGAGAAAAAATGTATTTACACACAGAACCCGTTCTCGTCCAACATACTATCGTGGGCAAGATACATTGATAATGTCTTAATGTTATGGACAGGTACAGCAGAAAAAGCACAAGATTTCCTTATTTGGCTTCATAATTGTAATCAACATCTTCAATTCACTATGAATATTCAAAAACTATCAATTGATTTCTTAGATTTAACTATTTTTCATGAGAATGGCAAGCTATTAGTGAAACCATTTCATAAAACAACCGAAAAAAATTCTCTCCTACATTACGAAAGTCATCATGTTAAACATTTAAGAGATAATTTACCTTATGGTCAATTTTTGCGCCTCAAGAGAAACAGCAGTCGTATAACAGCATTTGAAGAAGAGGCGAAGTTTCAAATATCCAAATTAAAACAAAGGGGCTACCCAAAAAAACGGATAAAAAAATCAGCAAAAAGGGCAGCCAACAATAATCGAGATGCACTTCTAGAAGAGAAAACCAAACAGCCTCAAAGAGATCAATTAGTATGTGTTAACACATTTACTAACCTTAGTCTGAGAATTAGCCAAATTATAAAAAAACACTGGAAAATTTTTCAGGACTCCAATTCAGGAATGCCGATACCAATGTTTGCTTATAAAAAATCCATTACCATCGGAAATCGGGTAAGCAGTAGCAAACTAAAAGAAAAAATACCAACTACTAACAGCCTTACCCGCTCCTGGGGCCTTGCGCCAGTAAATGGACATTATCCATGGGGGCACTGTGCAGTATGTAAACTTACAGAAAAACTAAAGAAGTTAATATAGGCCTTTCGAAAACTTGGCAACAAAAACAGATGACAAATTGCAACTCAGAATACGTGATCTATATGCTCACATGCCCATGTAATAAACACTACATAGGAAAAACGAAGAGAAAAGTAAAAGTTAGAATGCTTGAACACAAGAGTTGTTTAAAAAACAAGGTTCTAACAGCTCCATTAGTTAAACATTTCATTAAAAACAATCATCATTTTGAAAGTTTTAGGTGGACAGTAGGGTTAAATGAATCTATAGAATGGTTAAAAATCTGAGTTCTATGCCCAGTGAGAGACTCAACTATGATAGAACAATTGAGGTCTGCAGAACTAAGAATCAAAAAATGGCAGTTATTGCTTAGGTGCTTAATAAACAGCTTAAGTATGAACATTCACAGTTCATAAATTGAATATACCCGAGTTAAGATGCAAAACTTGTTTTCATCTCTGAATCCACTTGAAAAATGTACACTATACTAATCAAATGGTTAGTTCGTGCAAGCGACGACGATAAACACTAAAAAAGGACCAGATTTCTGGTAACTAGAGCCTCCCAAGATGGCGCCCGTACACGACACCGGCGTCTTCCGGCATCGATTCGGAAATCAGTCACACTAAAAGGAGCCCCACTGACAGAAAGCTCAGGACGGGAAAGAAGACCAACCGAGCAAAACTATATCGGTGCGAGTATTTAAAAAAGAGACCGCGTTGAAACCACAGGTAAGCGGGAGCCTTTTTCTAAATGCGTATAGATGCTTATAAAAGCCACGGACTACCGTCATCACAAAGTCTGAAATGAGCCTCTATATGAATGCGAAACAGAGATGACTATAAGTAATGGCTGCATAGAGATAGTAAATACGCATGAATAGCAAAATAAATGACCTGGCCTCTTTCCAAAGAGAGACGACAAGAATATACAAAAAACGTTTCAAACAACCATATAGGCGTAGACTTATATATAGATCCTCACTATTTAAAGCTTTGAACAGTTTTTTTTTTTAAAACTGTCATTAAAAAACAGCAATTGACCATAGTCTATGTATGATTTGTTCACTGACAGATTTACACTAGTAACACCTGTAATCACGGGAATTGATACCTGAATTAACTGAACAAAAGAGACCCAGATTTTCCGGACTCACGGTACGGGAGTAAGAAATTCTAGCCCCAAAAAAAGAAACAGTTTGTTTCAAATAATTTAGCAGTTTCAACAAGGAAACCTATTTTGTAAAAGTTTTTTTTAATAAAAAAAGAATTGCCATTTTATATATCTGACTAATGGTTATATATCGTGAACCTATGATCGAGCATTTCCAGATCGCTGATATGGATAACCTGGCCTTTTCCACTGATCCTTCTATTTTTATGAATTCTTTCATATGAACCCATAGAAGAAATTCTCTTCTTACTAGAAAACTGTCCAACAATCGTGGGCTCTTCTCTTTCCTTAGAGGGCTCTACTGCACATGGGAATTCAGGTACATTTGGTTTAACCCTGAAATTTGCCCACACACATTCATGGTGTTTAAAGAATACAAGCACAACTGCTGATTCTTTTTCCTTTGGTTTTTTGTCAACATGTACCCTTCCTAATACTGAGTGAAGCGTCACTAAAAGAAGACTTTTATAACAGCAATGCATTTACTCTAAAAACCACTATTGATTACTCCTGAAGAAAGTCCCATCACCATCAAGAGGACTGAACATGTCGAGTCTATAGTCTAGAATTAATACTAGACTATTAATAATTATCTAGAAACCGTGTCCTAATAGGATTTGCCCTATAGGCCGATCTAGTTATCAATGAGAGATATACATTCGCTGCTTATCTGTTTTTTTAAGAATTATTGTATGTATGTGCTTTGTCTTTATTAGAATTAATTCTATTCTTAGAGTGTTATGATGAATGTAATGAATATGTACTTTTTTCTCCATTTTATGAGACATTTTATGCTGAAATTATTAAAATAAATATATTTTTGGGAAATACGCATGTAGTTCGCCTTAATAGGGTATAACGGTTGACCAAAACCGTTCTCCTACCTTTCGCTAAAGTAATTGCTTCAATAATGTGCATGTTATCCGCAGACAGGTTGAGATGTTCTAAGGACATGAATTCAGGCACCATGCCGCCAAGCTGAACGATTGTGGGGAGGGGTGCCACAGCTGTCGATCCCCCTGTGAAGAAGATCGGGAGTGACCGACAGGTGTTGAAGTTCTGAGAACCAGAGCCTGGCTGGCCACCACGGGGCTATAAGCAGAAGAGAACCGTTCACTGTGTTCTTCAGCTTGCAAATCTTCCGATGAATCAGAGGCAGAGGCGGGAAAGCATAGGCCCTCATGTTGTGCCAAGGAATCTCGAGCGCATCCCCCAGCGAGGAGGCTCCCAGACCATTTCTGGAGGCATACAGAGGAAGTTTCTTGTTTGCCGCTGTTTCGAAGAGGACCACCTCCGGGGTGCCCCAACGCAGGAAAATCCCTGAGAGCATATCTGCCTTCAGTTCCCACTCGTAGCTGACCATCGTCTGCCGACTGAGGGCATCTGATGTGACGTTCAGCTGGCCCGGAATGTGTACCGCCACTAGCCAGACACCATGACGAACTGCCCACTCCCAAATCTGGATGGACAGGTCCACGAGAGGTGGAGACTTGGTGCCCCCCTGTTGTTGATGTAATACATTGACACCACATTGTCCGTGCGGATACGGACCACCTTGTTGGCAATGATCGGTCTGAAGACCTTGAGCACTAGGAAAATCGCCAGAAGCTCCAGATGATTTATGTGGAGGAGCTTGTCCTGAGGCGACCAAAGGTCCGAGACCTGAAGAAGATCCAAAGTCACACTCCACCCCAGAAGGGAGGAGTCAGTCGTGATCGGTACCATCAGGGCTGGGTCCTAAAACCCCGCTCCCACCGACAGGTTGCTGAGAGACGAACACCACTCCAGGTCCGCTCTCATGGAAACCGGAATCAATGTCAACTTGGAGTCTGGATCCATGGCTTGACGCCAAGAACTCTGCAGAGCCATTTGAGTCCACCTCATCTTGAGACGGGCGAGAGGTAGAGCCAAAGCACACGAGGCCATGAGGCCCAGAAGCCTCTGGAACCACCAGGCCGACATGCTCTCCGACTGCGCAAACATCTGACACGTGGCCAACAGATCCGCCATTCTATCCCCGGTCAGGTAAACTCTGCAGTCGATCGTGTTCCAGCGAAAACCCAGGAAAATCAAGTCCTAACAGACCGTCATGGAAGATTTCCGCCAGTTCACTGACAGCCCGAGGTTGAACAGGAACTGGAGGAGAGACTGAAGATTGCAGGCGGCTTTCAACGGGCAAGGGCTGCGTAAGAGCCAGTCGTCCAAATACGGATACACATGGATACCCTGCAGACGAAGATAGGCCGCAATCACCGACATCATCTTCGTAAAGACACGCAGTGCCAAGCTGAGGCCAAAAGGAAGCACTCGAAACTGGTGGAAGTGCTCCTCTCCCACAGAGAAATGAAGATATCTCCTGTGTGGATTCCAGATCAGTATATGCATGTACACATCCTCAAGGTCCACCACACTGAGCCAATCGTCCATCTGCAAAGTGGACCGTATCTGGCCGGGCGTGATCATCTTGAATTTCTCTTGGGGTAGGAAAAGATTGAGCTTGGAAAGGTCTGCGCTGGCCATGCCAGGTTGGGTTTGGGTGCCCGTAAACAGTCGGGAGTAGAAGCACTCCCCCTCACTCCCCCAGGGGAACATGTTCCACAGCTCTGAGGTCCATCAGTTTCTGAACCTCGGCTTTTAGGGAGGAAGACCCCGACTGCTGGAAAGGAGGGTTGAACGGTGGGGTAGGGGATAAGGGTAAGCGGAAACCAGCACGAGCGACTGACAAGACCCACCGGTCCTCGGTGATGGTCTTCCATGCCTCCCAATGAGACGCAATGCGCCCTCCCACCGGGGTCTCGTTCGAGCACAGAGAACCATCATTTGGCGGGCTTTTCGGTGGTGTTACCACCTGAACCCGAAGAGCAGGCTGAGAAGCGGCAGAAAACTGAGTCCGCTGCCGCCTCCGGCAGGAATATCCCGAAGGAGTATCCACTCTGCGGGATTTCGGATCTAGAAACCCCCTGAAACCAAAGGATGGCCGGCTTTGCGACAACGATCTCGGGGTACTAAAAGGAGTTTTAACCAAGACGGACAAGGACTGTCTGGGTTCTGTCCTTCGTTTTGGTGAGCTCTACATCCGTCGAGGAATGGAAAAGCTCCTTACCATCAAACGGCAGGTCCAACACCTTGTCCTTCACCTCCTTTGAGAACTTGGTGGTGTGCAACCAAGCTTGCCGAGAGGTATCAACCCCCAGCATAAGGCCTGAGCTGAAGTGTCAACATGATGAGCCGTGGCCTCCAGCAGATCCTGGGACAAGACCCTGGCATCCGATAATCCCGCCTTAAAGTCGTCCAGCTTCTCGACCGGAATGAACTCCTCGAACTCTGCCAGACCTTTCCACATCTTCATATTCGCCCCCGCTAACAACAGTTCTGCATTGACCTGCCGCAGCTGCAGGGCCGAGTTAGCAAAAGTCTTCCTCCCAAGGGAGTCGAGAAGCTTGTCCTCTTTCCCCAGGACCTGAGTAGCCGTCGTAGAAGAGGATGCTGCAGGCCTGTACTGTAAAGTGGCCGCAGCCACCACCGTGGAGGAGGGGGGCAGACAAGATGCTAGAGCCACCTCTTCTGAGGAGTGCAGCCTGTAGAGCGCGTCAATTTTCTTATTGACGAAAAGTCCAGAGTGTGGCTTTTCCCAGACTCTACGGACCTCGGCCAAAACGTCCTTCTGCAAGAACAGGCCGGTTTGCTGCGGAGCGGGTGCCTCGGGCACTGGAACATCCAATAGGCACATCATGTCCAGTACCCGGTCATGAAAAGCTCTAATAGAGCGGGGCTGGTCTTCGCTGTCCTGATCGCCTGCGCATCATCCGACAGGTCATGGTCCTGCTGGACCACGTGGGGCACCGCCTTGTCCACAGGGGACAACGGAGGCAAGGGCGGAAGGGTAGGGGGAGGCACCGTATGCAAAGGCGGCACCGGCAGAACCACCGGAGGCACGGATGGAGCCGGAGACGCAGGTGGGCATATCTCCCTAAAAAGACCCTTGAAATACTCCCTCATGGGGTCGGTACGCATGAGTACCTGAAACTTGCCGAAAAAAGCATCCTCCGGAGAAGGCTTTGGAGCTGCCGGAGAAGGCCTCTCATGAGGAGGATAATTCCAAGGATGCAGAGGGGAGGGTTGCCAAGCAGGCCCATCCCTGGAGGTGTCCACATAAATTGAGGGTGCTGCACCCACAGGCAGCGAGATGTTGTACGAAAGGGGCATCCGAGCGTTCCAGTCGTAAAATGGACGAAACTGGTGCACACAAGGAACCTTATGTTCACCTACAGAACTGCTCCCCATACCTGAGGCCGATGGTGTAGTTGTAGGGGAAGCGCCCAAAATGGCTGCCGTGGTCGTGGCGGGTACTGCCGCCATTTTGCCGTCACCTGAGGGGAACTGCAGCACCTGTGGAAGTGAGGCAGGGGTCCCCGCCGGTGGATCAGGGGTCTTCATTTTAGCCTTTAGACAAGGAACCTTGGCTGAGCCGGTACTGTGCGGCCTGGAATGTTTCTGCGACATACCAATAGCCAAATTAGCCTTCACAGGAAGGACCTCGGCACTGCAGGTAAAGGAGGAACTTGGCTCACTCCTTGCCCCCTCAACGGTTCTGGCGTTGCCACAAGAGTGGGAATGGTGAGAAAACCCTTTCACCGATAAGGCCTTCCCAGGCCTCTCAGATCTGTTGGTTTCCTTAGCCTCTGTACTAAGGACCTCGGACCCAGGTCCGGTAGTAGCCTTTCTACTGCGGGCTTCGAACATACGTTCGGTCTTACCAAGCCCAGCCGAGGCCTCGGGCGCACCCCGGTACTTTTGAGGAAAGCCGATAAGGAGGCCTCGGAGCAAGCTCCGGTACCCCACGACTCAGCAGAACTGGGTCTACAAGTAGCCCCCACAGGAGGGGCCTCAGAGTGCACTCCGGTATCCACAGGCCCCTTACGGAGACTCTCGGAAAAAACACTGGTACAGTTTTTAGGCCCAGAAGGCATCTCGGGGCAAGCCCCGGTGACAGAGCGGTCAACGCTCCTCCCGGACCGGGAAGACCCCGGGAAGGTGTCTCCTGGCTGGGGTGCTCTAAAAAGTAAAGAACTTACAGGCCGTTTCTTCTTTTCGTAGATGAAGGATTGAAAATGCGTAGGAGGAGTACTCTGGAAAACCTCCTCCCAGCGCTCTAACCGACGTTGAAGTGCCCGGACCGAAAGGGAATCACAATAGAAACAGGAGTCCCAACGGTGATCGGGAACCAAACACTTTAAACAAAGAGGATGGGGATCCGCCCTCGCGAAGCGTCGCTGACACGAGGAACAATTTGGAAAGTCTAGTTTTAACGATATAGACAGACTAGTATGCGATCGCTAGTGAGAGCCAGAGAGGAGGAAAAAGAAGAAAAGCTTCCGCTGATGCAAGTGCTTCCAGTCCCGAGCAAGCGGAGAAAAGGACTGGGCAATGCGCGGGCCGGAGCCGAGATGGGCGGGGTTACGGCCGCATGCTTTACCCCACGTAGAAATAGAGGAAGGACTAAAATGTTTGCTAAATTTTGGATGCTTTTACAAAGTGCTCGGGTCCCGTCCCACATGATGTAGAAATGTCCCATAAGTATGGGGGAAAGGGGACGGGATGTAGGAGTATAATTGTATCTACTGCAAGGGATGGTCAGTATTCTATTTTTTTTAGTGACTTCAGACTTCCCACAGGAATATCCACAAAAGATCTAACATTTTGCAGAATATATATTGTCCCAGCAATAAGCATGTCCATTAGGTCCTTCATGCTTGATGAAGATGTTGACAGAGACTCATTGGTGAAGCCAAGCCTGCTAAAGCCAAGTGGAGGTGTGTGCTTGTGCCACTGTTTTTGATGGGTTGAGTTCTAGTTAGTTATTATTCTTACATCGACCATTGAGGATGAGGAATTGTAAAACATTTTTCCCTGGATTGAATGGATTCTGTCTAATTTTGTAATCCATGTTTTGAATAAGTGAGATCAAGTACATCCCTTAAAGGTGTCACAAGATTTTTGATGTTATATGTTTCCATCAGTAATATCGGCCGGCATAATAATTTATCACAGATATACACGTGATCAAGCTTTAACTATAGAAGGAGGTGGGGGACAGGGAGAATATAAAAACATAAAAATAAAGGGTGCATCTCAATGCCAAATATATTACCAAGCATCTGTGCCTGAGCTCCACCTACAGCCGTTGTTCGCTTATATGTAACAAACACTGATGAAAAGAAATAGCCATTATATTTCATTAAAGTAAACACCCACTGTTCACAAATAGGATACGCACACCCACACAATGTACACACATATATCTCTTTCCTCCAACCATTACACGGGAAGCAACTCATTGTATAGCAGTTGCTTCTTTGAGACTTCGATGAGTTGGTGAAAATGACGTGCCACAGTTAGGAAGGTTTACTTTCATAGCGATTATAAACCATTTTGTTCTCTACTATGGATGACAGCAGTAGACAAAAGAAGCCAGGTGGTCTTGCCAACTCGTGCCATTTCTGCCAGCGGCCACAGTTGGCTGCATCGAGGATAAATGTTGCATCTATTTGAACTGATAACTTGGATCCTGTCTATATTGTGTATGAATTTCTATTGAAGATGTAACAGGTATCTGCAGGCTGGATGGCTAGGGATGAGGGTTGCATCTATAGTCATTCCTCCTGATTATGGAGAGGTAAGCTTTAGCCCATAACAATAGAGTGCTCACTGGTCAGACACCAATGGCAATAATAAGGCTTAGCAGATAGGGGTTGGCTTGTTTGTTGAAGATCAAACCACCATAGTATCTACCAATGGCTGGTAGGGCAAAACTGCCATTATAGCTATAATTAGTAAACTGCAGAGCATGTTGGACCTTACACTGAATTCACCTCAGACTCTGGGATATATGCAATTCTTCTGAACATATGATTATGTTGTTTATAAACAGAGCATAGCAGCACTCAGAAGGTGGTGAAACTCTTGGAGATTGAGTAACCTGATACAGTTGATGTGAAATGTAATAAACACTTACTGCAGCATTCGATAACAAAACCATTCATTAAAATATGATATTATTTATCAGTCTTTAAATCGCACTATTCAAGCTATCCTATTGTATGTGCTGGCACATGCTGGGTGGAACCTTAACACATATGACAAAGCACAGAATGTCTGCATCCTAAATGTTTATATATCTCTGACTAAATGTCATGCAGGGGTTTACCAGAACAACTCAGACATGCTCCATGCAAACAGGACTGCTAGACAGAGAAAGTCAGTAAAACAGACCCGATGCACACATGCACCCATGCAGCAGGTAGACCGACCACAGTTAGACAGACAGGCTGCCTGAGATAAACATAGATACATACAGACCTTGGAGCACCCAAGGATGCACACATGCATGGGGTCAGACATGTAGGCAGACCACCAGATACACAGTCATTCAAAAACAGAGACAGAAAGAGGGGTAGAATCGACGCAACATGGATAGACAGATAGTTTTCCTTATAATGTAAAATCCAAAAATACAGTTTAGATGAGGATGTCAGCACTTATAAACTTATAAATGTGGGTGTCTACACACAGTGTTAAGTGGTTTATTAAGCAACAGACATCTGAGAGTGAAATTAAGCTTTGTGTAATAATCGTGACATGGTGGAATGTAAGGATGTTTATCAACAAATGTATGTGTTCAGCCTGAAGTGCTTTTCACTTGAAAGATGCCAGTATAGGGGTGCAACACAAAAGTGAAGAAGACAAGCTGTTCAACATCTAGAGTAGAAAGTACTCCCCTCACAAAAGAAACTGAGAAGTCCCAAGATAATTAAATAGATTTCTTAATTTATGTTATTAAGAAAAAAATGTCGTTGCGTCTGAAGTTTCACAGATTCTTCTGCTGCTTAGTAATGGACGTCAGATGCTTTCGATACATTATGTATCTATCTATATGTATAATTATATATATATAAACATGCACACATATATATAAATACATATACATATAAAACAATATCTATATAAATATATATATATATATATATACAAATACATATATACATATAAAGATATATAAACCACTTAGAGATGGCATGACTTGAATAGTGTTTATTTTCAAAATGTAATCAAATAGATACATTATGAAAAAAACACATATGATACCTGGAATAGGCCATGGAAACTCGGTTGTTGTCTCTGAAAAATAAATGTTATTATTTTAATACAGATAGTCCCATGTCTATACTGTTAGGTACTAAAGACGTTTCTTCAAGCAAATATATCTGTGATGCAATGCTTCTATAACAGTTGTGAGCAAAACAATGTCTATATAGAAACAGTAAAGTGCAAGGATTGTGGTGCACTGCAAATAGGCAACCCCCATGCAATGCGTCAACTGCTCTCTGCTATCAAAACCTGGATGTCTGATCACTTTCTTGTCCTCAATCCTTCAAAGACTGAAGTTCTCTTTTTCGCAGCTAATATGATCCCTCTCCCCGTTCCTCCTCCCTTCATCTTATTTTCTCCCTCCCATCGGCCGAGCTCTCTTACGGCACGCAATCTCTTCATCTTGACACTAATCTCTCTTTTGCTCATCACATTTCTACTACATCCCGTTCCTGTCATTTCCATCTTTTCAATATTCGGAAACTAACTTTTAGTGCCACTAAGCTTTTCATTTCCTCCTTAATATTTTCACACCTATTCTACTGTTCTGTACTTCACTTTTGTCTCCCCATCTCGCGCCTAGCTCCTCTAAAGTCTGTCTTTAATTCCTCTATTCACCTCCTTTATTCTTTATCTGCTCACAACTCTATTTCTACCTCTCTGGCTTATCTTTTCATCCTCAACTGAAATTCAATTAATTTTTATTGTGTTCAAGGCCCTTTATGGACTTGCTCCTATTTATCTCACATCTCTCGTCTCTTTTTATATTCCCTCTCGTGCTCTTCCCTCTCAATCTCACTTTCTTCTAACTGAACCCACCCTCTGTGTGCATCTTCACGGTTCCGCTATTTTTCTCTACTGGCATGCTTTCCCACTCTCTTTATGATCCATACACTCCTATTCCACTTTTCGAGCTGCCCGGAAAACTTGCTTACTTCAATCTTAATTGTATTTGATATCATTGTAGTTTTTAATTATTGTCTATTGTACCACTATTTTCATTCATTTGTACTGTAAATTGGTTTTGTAAAAAGCCTAGGTGTAAGGCGTTATATAAATATCAAATAAATCCAAAAGGCGAAACACGAAACTGAAATTGCGTAAGGTATTACACACTGGTTCACACAGCTAAAAGTGGCACCATTGTATAATTCTTCCATTTTGCCCACATTGGATTGCATATGATGGGCGCAGATGATGTAGCCAGTGCCTCCTCTCAACAGTTATGTACACTGCTACACAAAGATGTACTATCTCTGGTACTTATACTTGGACACCACAAACACATTAGCTGTGCTGTTCATCCCACTTCTTGGTCATAAAGTTCTCCACTGACGTTCTTTTTTAAATACTTAAATTACCCACTCACTTAGGAGACCCCAACTGTTTTTTGAATATTTAACTTTTGTAAAATGTTCACTGTTCACATATGGGGTACTGCAAAACATATTACCCTTTAAAACTTTATTAATAGGTGTTATTCGTACCCAAATCAATGCCACCTACTTGACCATAGAAGAAAACAAAGGCTTGGCCAGTCCTGTGGGATTAACACTTAAGCGCCAAGGGCATCTATGTTTGTCATGAATTCCCACAAGTAATCATTGTAGGCTCTGCCCACTCCCCAACTTAAATCTGTCACCAGCAATCTGCACACAGATCTGTGCTTTCACCCCCACACTCTTCCAGATTGCCTGTGTCACATCTTAGAACAGCAGGCCTTTTTTGGTTGTAATGATCCAAATCTATATGTGCTGCAATGCCACAGACCTTCTGCCAATGACTATTACCATGTATGTTACTGTTCAGCCCCATTCCATCGTCATCCTCAAAAGTGTGTCTATTAGCTGTTCACCAATCACTACCTTAGAGCAGAATTAAACAATCACGGAAGGTTCATAATGACGCTAGCATATGTATGTCAGCATTACTGCTGCATTGGGGATAAGAGTTTACTGGTTTTAAACTATGAAATACTGCGGGCTTACTGTTCTTGTTACAAGAATAAGGAATAATAAGTTAGGGTTACTCCTGGTGACTTCTTTGCAAAAAGAATAGTCACTCTTTAAGAGTAAGTCAAGAGTAATTCTGAATTAGTAACAGTAACATATTTGCTAGATCCTTATTCCTCAGCGCTGTTATAAACGAGTGGAATGCACAATTTCAACCAAAATTCCACACATCAATTATTCAGAGAAGTGGATTTCTATCCCTTAAAACCTTATTTTCAGGTGTATTGTCACTGTTTGAGGGAAAATGTTCGGCTGGTGGCTGTTTTGTATTGGGGTGAGCTTGCAATGACTTCTGTGAGTGGGGTGATAATTTGGTTTAGAGAACCCTGGATGCCCACTAGCTGTGTGAGGAGCAGCTTGGAGAAAGTGGAGTTACTAAAAACCCCACTCTATGTCCCCAGACGTCACACCTAATGAAATCAGTTGTATATGGTATCGAGCCTATAACCAATAGCCAGAGGAATGAGTGGAGAAATGTAGGGATCTTTTTGTTTCCCAAACAGACCCAGGCAAAAATAGGGTTATATTCTACAAGTGAGAACCAATACGGTCTCAGGCTCCAAAGGGAGAAGCAACATGACAATAAGTTGTTCAGGCCATACAGATAGGATATTTGTTTCATTGCATACCCCAACTTGGCCTCCCTCTACATCCTGTACCTCTCATGAGAGCTAACCAACCCCCCCCAGTCATTAAAGTAAGTCCAACGCAGGCACACACATCATGTTTAGAGAGGACTGGGAGACACATTACAATGTAGTGAGCATGTAACCTTGTCCAAGCACAAGAAGGTGATCTCCCAACACCTACCAAAGATGATCAGTACAAGGCCCAAGAGAGAACCAATGCCAAAGCCACACACTATATCACACAGCCACACTGTTAAGCTGATAATTTTCCCTGACTTCAAAATGTCAAGTAAAATAGTTAAACCCTAAGCTGTCACAGAGGAAAAGATAATTAAATCACATTTCCAACAGTTTAAGAATGATTGCCGCAATGTGGGGAGCAAAGGGGTGAACCATGATGCCTGGTAAAAAGCCCCCAGTAACAAGACTAAACCAAACAAAGAAAAGGATGGAAATAATTTAGAGGAACACATATCAGGAAACATTAATTGAACAAGGTAATCAAGATTAATATATAAACCAACAGCTTGCTACAGGGAGAGACCCAGTCTAAACTGCAGACCTATAGGCAGCAAGAGCAGAGAAGGAACCAGATGGGAAGAGAGCAGCACACATACAGAGGGCTGTATCTGCGATGCTGTGTGGGACAAGGACACGAAGAAAGAAGAGTGTTGCAATATTCCTGAGGGCTATACCTTGAAGGGTAGACTTGCCTTAATGTAGCAATCACCTGGCTTTGGGTGACTACTAGTCACTGCTCGGGGTTCCTCCGGGATGCAATATTAGGTTTTGTTTGACCGCAGATGTGATCTGTGTATCGTATATTGCGTGAGCCCAATCTCCCATAAACAGAAAGAAAAACAAGGTAGCCACTGCCACAATAAATAGAAACAGAGTCAGTTTTCGATTTCTTTTACACTGTCCGCAGGTGCAAAGGAGTGCCGGACCGAAACACAAAGATTTGGTCCTGCAGGTTAGTCAGACCGAGGGGGGAAGGGCGGCGGATTTCTTTGTGGGTCAGGAGGTAGTGGGGAATCAACAGGGAGGGATACCCTGTTTCCTCCCCACAGTCAAGATGGTGGCACCTGAGGAAGGGCCTTGGGTGGCTGGAGAAACACAGCGGTAGACTATGTGTTCTCACCCAAGTTTCCAGACACCTGATTGGCTGAGTGCCCTTCTCCAGATTAAAAAGCTGATAATATCACAGTGTGAAAAAACCCTAAAGCAAGGAGGGACAAATAATTGCTGATAAGATTATGTAAAAGTTATAATATTGACCATGGGAGTGTGATCCATGATTTGGGAGTAATAATATCTATACCCTAAGCAAAGGGGCAGGAAATACTTTCAGGTAGTAGTTTGTAAAGGGCATATATTTTTTAGCCAAAGAGGACAACCCATGGCTAGAGGGAGACAATATCTATGCCTAGGTTGTACCCTAGTAGAGGGGGAAGTAAATATTTGTCGGTAGACGTTTGTCATGAAGAGAGCTGTGTGCTATAAACCAGGGACTGTGTAACAGATTAGAGGAACCTAAACGGTTTGCTGGTCCTTTAGAGAAGCCATTCACCATTACCTGACATTGGGCCTCATTACGACTTTGGAGGTGGCCATGCCCTTAATAAGGGCATGGCAGCCTCCAAAATCGTGTCCGGGTCCGGGTTCCCTGAATGGGGAAATACTGGGCCATTCCGAGTATGGAGGGCCTAGTATTTCCTCCTTCAGGGAACCCAGGCCCGGTCCTTCCCCATTCCCATTCGAGTCCTCATAGGGCTCAATGGGAATGGGGAGGGAGCTAACAACGAGCCCATTATGAACGACCCCGTTGTTAGCTCTCTGATCCCCTCGCGGGACCCGCTATGGACGTCTGGAAAAAGATGTCCAGAGCGGGTCCCGCGAGGGGACCTCGTAATTGTGCGGAATGGGTCTAACGGCTCTGGCACCATTACCAGCACCGTTAAACCCATTCCGCACAAGTTATAATGAGGCCCATTGTTAGCATCTTGAGCTTTAGGAACCATAGATCCTAAAGGAGCTTGTCTCACCCAACCTGTTGTTTCTACATAAAGGTGTATCTGTTTCATGTGGTCTGCTCATTCTTCTCCTGGCGGGGGAGCTTTTCTATCATCTTAAGGGAGTCAGAAAAAGTGGTGCATTATTGGTAGAAACATGCTTACACTGAATAGCATCTAGTATTAGTTGTATTCAATAGAAAAACCCCATGTAACTTCTCTTAATATCAGATCCGCCCAAAAGAACATTAGGATGCATCTGAGTTTTTCCTTAGGCAGAACTAGATGAGGGCTGTTTTATCAACAAGGAGGGAGTCTGACCTTTGACTATGAGCGTGGATAGAATAACAGAAGGCCCTTTGAAATAATGCACAATACAAATGAACTCCAAAGTTCACATATTTTTGCAAAAATCCACCTTGAAATCTCATTGCTTTAAACAAAATAGTTAATGCACCAATGTGTGTTTAGATCATTTAATCACTCTGTTACTATTAATGACTGTGTCAGGGTTTTTTATATGGATATCTTTCACTAGTACTAACATTCTCCTAAAACAGTCTACTGACTTTTAACCATTCACGTTAATCTGCAGTTCTGCCTGCTGATCATGTATAGGATCCTGCATGTATTTACTGTGCTTCCCAGCTTTGCTGTATTTCTAGGTTTGACCTCTGGTGTGGATGTAAACTTTCCTAGACTCTTGCTAGACTTCTTCTCTGTGGCGGGTGGGACTTCTAAAACAGAATTTGTAGCCAAACACGCATACAACGGGGAAGTCATGAAAGAAAAGAGGTCCCTTAGAGCTGATCTTAGACATATCCATTCAGCTAACGGTAACTTAATGGGAGTGAAGTCGCAAAAACGGCGCCAGCAATATCGCAATTGGCTAAGAATCCATAAATGGAGGTTGCCCCAGACTGACTCCGAAACCATGTTAGCCCAGATGGGAAACAAAAAAGTAGCTGAAATGTGGAAGTTGATCAATGTGGGTGGGTCAGACACTAGAGCAATCCAGGTAAACGCGGTACCCAAGCAGAGATGAGTGGATCACTTCACCGTCCTTTATGGGATTGAGTGCAAGGGGGTTGAGCTGCCTGTACTAACTGATTCAAAATCATGGGCATTGGGAGCTGACAGGGAAGACATGCTTAACTTATTATCCAAGTCGAGTAATTAAAGAGCTCCGGGAATCGATGGCCTGGCTAATTTCATGCTTAAATCAGAATCAGGACCCTGGGATGACTGCCTTGAGATCCTTTTTTGTAAGATTGGGATTTTGGGAAGGGTTACAGATTCCTGGAACACTTCCATAATAATACTAACCTTCAATAAGGGCATGCAGGATAATCCTGCCAACTATCGGGCCATTGTTTGCTAGATGTCTTTGCAAAAATCTATGCAGCACTTCTGCTGAAGAATTTAAGGCAGTGGATTTTGGAGTCAGCAAGCTTCGACCTCCATCAATCAAGCTTTGTCAAGCAGGTGGGAACATCGTTAAATGTGTTCTTGCTGAACATTCTGCAGGCAAGGGCACTGGCAAGTAAAAAAAAAAATATATCTGTCATTCGCAGACCTTGAACAGGCCTTTGATTTGGTTGCCCGCCAATTACTCTGGGACAAGTTAACAAAGGGTGGCTGCCCTGATGGCCTTCTACGTACCATTCAGTCTCTTTACTACGGGACAAGCCTGAGAGTAAGACTAGATGCTAGGGGGCGCTTCTCGGAGTTGATAGCAACAAGTTATGGTCTTCAGCAGGGGTGCCCACTGGCCCCGGAATTGTTTAATTTCTTTATATCGGATGTGGTCTTTGCACTGGAAAGGCAAGATCGTTTCTACCTAGGCCTGCTCTATGCAGACGATTTGATCCTAATTGACCAAACACTGATTGGCCTCCAACGACAGCTGTGAGAGATGCAGGAATATGTGAAATCTAATACATTTAGGACTAATGTCTCTAAGACAAAAATTCGAATCCTGACACCTGCGGTCGGCAGGAAAAAAGTTAGGCCAGTATGGCATCTAATCGGAGAGCAAATAGCAGTGACCACCTCCTTTATGTACCTGGGCATGCAGGTTAATGCTAGCTTAAACGATAGTCATAGAATAGGCCAGCTTAAGCAGAAGGTTACATACTTAGCAGCACAAGCAAGGATCCTACCAAAAATATTGGGTCGATTTTCATTGATGGTGGTCAAGTTCTACAAAGCCAAGGTGATGGCTATTGCCACCTATGGAGCAGAGGTTTTTCTTTCTACGGATCGTGCTTGGTGGATGATCTTGGAGGGGAAACTTTGGCGTAACATGCTTGACTTGCCTAGATGCACGCCAATGCCCGCCATAAGATTTGAGCTGGGACTTACCTCACTGCCTTCAATGATGGAATGGAAACCCCTATCACTGTACAGGAAGTGTAGAACAGACCCGCCAGTGAGAGGGTTTAAGTTCCTGAAAGAGGGATTGGAAGCTGAAAGTGAACCCATCCTAAATACATGGAAGTCAGCGTGTAACAAAATCCTGAAGGATTTGGGGGTTTCGGAATCTGATTTCCTGAATAATCCTAAAGCAACCACATCAAGCTGTGGAGAAGGGACTGGAAAGACACCATCACTGCAAGAGAAGAATATACGACCTACTGCAACTTCAAAATTGATTGCAGACCGTGGAATTCAATTCGAAATTATCTCAGATTGTTCCCTTGCATCTCCATCCAGTCCAAATGTATGAGCTCTAGATTAAACCTACCACCCACAATGGAAATCTTGAAAAATAGGAGGATCTGGCAAGACCAGGATGTAAAGTGTAGGCTCTGTAAAATCTAACTCTGGTCTGTCAGGGATGACGGAAAAGAGAATGCTATTCCTTGGTAACATTTTGAACAGTATGCCCTGGTTAACTCCGGACAAATAGTGGTACAAGATTGTGGCTGGGGAAACCGTAAACCTGACCATTGCATTCATAAAATGTATGGATGATATTTTTCAAGGATTGGCCAATGATTTTGTTTGAATGTATAGCTGATGTGAAATTAGTGCTGCCTACCTAAACAATGACAAACTGCAGGATTTATTGTGGGATGGTTCATTTTGATGCTTTCATTTTGATGGTTCATTGTATGCTGGATGTTTTTAAAGAGTGAAAGGTTTCATGTCAGCCAAACACTATATTAAAATTTAAAAAAGTATTTCTAAAGGCACGTTGGGCAGAGCACTGGTGCACACTTGAAGCAGACATTGGCGTCCACAGAACAAGCCTAGGATCTTTCACATGCACTGAGTGGACACAAGCAGCAGCCTTTCACATTATGAATGATGAAATACTCTGTGTCGTACATCTGAGATGTAACCCCTCAATAGCTGGTTAGAGGGGATCCTCTAACTGCCTCCTATTTAATATCGGCAGACAATACAAATAATAATGCACTAAAGATGTTCTTTCTCTGGATTATCAATACAGAATGAAACAGTTGGAATGGGTCCCTCTGAGTGAGATAATGGAGGAGTTGGTATCCTATGTTTCAAATCACCGGAGTAATTTCCTGCCCTGTTTTACTTAGCTCATTGTGACTCAGAACAATGGTTTGAAATATTTAGTTAATATTCAATATGTGCATACCTGTTAACCATCTCTCAATGACCAAAAATAATATTGTAGTCACCTCAATGCCTACTTTTCAATTTGCAGCATTTTAATGGTCATACATATCTACCTACCATTAGACCTGCTTTCTCTGACCATATTTTCCTCTATTACTGAGAAATAGTGGAGGGTTTATGCAATGGCTCTAGTTTATCGTATTTGCTAATGCCCACAAACAATAAGGTATAACCAGTTAATTGATGCCAGGCCAGTTCTAAAAAGAATTCAGCATATAATATACCTAGTTTGTGCTCGCACATTGGGGTGTCAAGCTTTCCGCGGATACAGATGGACGCACACCCAGACCATACCTCTTTACTTGACTCTATGCCTCCATTCATATTTTCCTATCACACTCTCTTCTTGACTTGCCCACTCTTGGCTTCTTGGCTTGACTGTCCCAGAATTAGTATTCTGGTGTCTGCCTGGGTGGAGAAATTAAATGTATTCCCCAACAACAATAAAGCCATCATTCTTCAAGGAGGTCACTGGAGTACATTTCAAGCCCATCACACAGCCACACAAGACAATTGGCAATTACTATGTATCTCTCTGAATTATGCCCTTCACCTACTGTTTTCAACACAATAAATCTTATCCCTTATCACATTATGTTGCATTTTCAAGGCTGTGCATGCGTTTGTCACAATAGGTTCATTGCCCAAACGATTAGTATTAAAATACACATGTTATGTACTACTGATATTTGGGCTACATCTGGATACGCCAGACAGAAAGGAAAATGAAAGAGTAAAAGCAAGCTCGCCTCACTTCTACTCTTTCCGTTTCCCCTCCACTTTGAGAATGTTCGAACTGCATCCAGAGGACCCCACAGCACGTACGTGCGAACATTGGTGGTCCCCTAGGCTGCATTCCATTAACATTGAATTTAAAATAAGGCTGTTATAGGGTAAACGGTTCTGAGGTCAGCCATATACCTAGAAATGTATACAAATGTATCTGATATTTCTATTTGTTAAAAAGCACCCCCACAAGAAGACACAGCAAGTATCTGACATCATGCGTATGGAGGTACTTTGCCACATGAGTAGGTAATGATGTGTACACAATCTGGAAATTCATTCAGCTACACGTGTCCAAACAATTGCACTCTCTAGTGCAGACCACATGTACTAATGGCAATGTGGTAATTAAAAAGAGACAATAAAAAGAAAATGTATTATGTGAATACATGACTGTGAAACATAAAGCAACACAGTTATTGTTTATGATGTGGTACCAGCACATGCGTTTTTCAAAACAGTGGTTAAAAAAGCAACCCAGGGCAATGGTCCAACATTCTACACAGAGACAACATTTCCATAGAAAACAAAATTGAAAATGCACAATTATTGCCAGATTATCTGATTCTTTTCCCATATCGCAATAAGCTACTATATTGCATTTTCGAAACTGAATGCATGAGCCACACTGGGCTCATTGCTGAACAATTCAATGGCACATGAACATGCACATAAAATGTTGGGCGCTATGGGCCTCAAGATGAAGAACGCCATTGCTGACCGGTGGCACATGTTGCTATGTGCCTCACCCTAAATTTACACGTGAGGAGAATATCAGCAGTGCTTACCCCACATTTTAAACATAAATGCAAAGGAAAGAAATCACAGGCAATTTAACTTTATAAATTGCCCAAGTACAGTGCCATACTAAAGTCAAGGCACATGTTGTCCATGTTTATTTTACCTGTCATCAAGCAATGCCACCTCCACATTTGTGGAAATAGATTTCCAAAATGTGCGGTAATTTCATTCTGATTATATAACATGCGTGATTATGTTTGCGCCTGTGGTGTCTATGCCCACGTTTATTGGAACACATACTTTGAGTGCGAGGTGTGGCTTTTGAGGCTTCCGTGGATCCAGTGGTTTTAGTGGTTGAGGGCACAATTGCTAAACGAAAGAGATGACTGTCAATGAACACATACTTAGAAACTGTGTGCTTTGATGTTGCAGAAACTGAATTTCTCCATATGTATGGACACTAACAATTGCTGACGCTTTACAACACAGACATGCATTTCTTGTGTATGGATGCTAAATTATTGCAACATCTGATTTCGTGCACTGCAGAAAAGAAGCTCTAACACAAACTTTGTGGGAGCAGGTGCCTTAGGTTCTTCACTTTTGATGAAGGTGTTGGACAGAGACTCATTGGTGAGTCTAGACCTGCTAAGCCAAGTGGACATTTGTGCTTGTGCCACAAGGATTGCAGTTTTTGATGGGTTGACTTTTAGTTAGTAAATCTTAAACTCACCAATGAGGATAATGAATTGTAAAACATGTTGCACTGGATTGAAGGGATTCTGTGAAATCATGTCCCAATAATGTTAATCTGGTAAAAGAATTCACTCGATTTAATCGCCTGTCCTCAAATTCCTAGATTGGAGCTTAGGACGAGAATCAGAGGAAAGAAATGTAGGGATACTTAGACTGCTGAGACTGTGAGTGACTAAATCATGAGGAATTACACTATGGTGGGAATCCCATATTGAGAATCATGCAAATCAGAAACTACTACTTTATGAGGTTGTGTGGAAGCCAGAGAATTTGACAACCCAAGACTTATTGTTCAGACAAGATGAAGACAGTTGTTGTGTTCCCATATGTCTGTTGTTGACCCTGCTCAGATGGGTGAAGGGGTGAGAAGGTGTGATGTGCCCCAAGACCTGTTAATGCCAAAGAAACCACAGAGGGCTTTGGCATAGTATACATGCCCAGGAGGCAGAATCCTGTGGAACTCCATGGACCATTCATTATCAAGTTAGTGAAGAGTTGTAAGTTTTTTTGTTTTAGAAATTTGAAAACCTTGTAATTATCCTAAAAAACCTTTGTTGTTACCTATCTTTGTGTAAATCTCATGTTGATACCCCTTGGCTTTGTGTTCAACTCCATTAATGTGAAGACATGTTCTTAAATATAATTATTTGTGTAATTGATATTATTTGGTAATTCTTTCTTGACGTACACCACTTCCTGTTAGTTCCATACACATAACTTCTTTATTAGACATATACTATTTCACCTTCATGCTGAAATCAGGCGCTTTCTAGAGCATTTCCCGTCATGAAAGAACAATACCACTTTCATTTATTCTAAAATTGGTCCTCAGAGGGGAACATTGCTGTCCTGACAGCCAATCAGTTTACAGGACTTGCAGACAATATTCACTGGTACGGCTATGCATCTTGATGGCTTACAGGTTGGCACTTGCCATGCCAGATATCTCCCCATATTCCTGCTACACCATCACAATCTCCTCTCACCTTGCAGCAGACTAAACCCTTCTGCACTGCCTGGCATACGTTAAGTGCATGTTACTGTATGCTATGCCAGAGATATTGAGGGGCTCCACCTTTGGGCTGTATGCAGAGAGGAGTTAGGCTAATGAAGACACACGCTTCTAGTTTTTTACCTACCTGGATGCTTCCAAACTATATATCCAGGAAACAGAGAACTGTACATCCCATAGAGGTGTCACAAGATTATTGATATTACATGGTCAGTAATGTTGGTCCACATCATCATTTTAGAATACATGTGATCAAGCTGCAAATATAGTAGGGGATGGGGGATGTGGGAATATAAAAACATAAAAATAAAGGGTGCATTTCAATGTCATATATAGTACCAAGCATCTGTGCCAGAGCTCTACCTACAGTCGTCGTTCGCATATAGGGAACAAACACTGATGAAAAGTAATAGCCATTATATTGCATTAAAGTAAACACCCACTGTTCACCAACAGAATACTCACACCCACACAACGTGCATACATATTTCTAATTCCTTCAGCCTTCACACGGGAAACACCTCACATTGCCTAGCAGTCGATTGTTTGAGACTTCGAGGAGTTGGTGAAAAGTTAGGAGGGTTTACTTTCATAGTGGTTAGTAACCATTTTGTTCTCTTATATGGGTGGTCACAGTAGACAAAAAGAAGCTAGGTGGTCTTACCACTCATGCCATTTCTGCCAGCGGCCATACAGTTGGCTTGCATCTATTTGAACTGATGACTTGGATCCTGCCCATGTTGTGTCTGACTTACCAATGTAGCTGCAACAATAGCTGCAACAGGTGTCTACAAGTTGGGTGGCTAGGGATGAGGATTGTATCTATAGTCATCCCTCCAGATTATGGAGAGGTAAACTTGCATCCATAACTAGTGTTCGCTGGGCAGACATTGATATCAATAGTTAGGCTTAGCAGAGAGGTGCTGGTCTGATTCTGGAAGATCAAGCCATCATAGTATCTACCAATGGCTGGTCGAGCAGAATTTCTATTGTAGCGGTAATTAGTAAATTGCAGCACCTATTGAACCTTGTGCCAATTTCATCTCAGACTCTGGGATACATGCAATATTTCTAAACATAATGATTAGGTTGTCTATAAACAGAGCATTAGAAGAAGCGGTTTCTACTTTATTTGGATATCGTCTGAGTCAGAAGCACTCAGAAGGTTGTGAAACTCTTGGGAATGGAGCAACCTAAGAAAAGTTGATGTGAAATCGAATACATACTTACTGCAGCATTCGATAACAAAACCATTGATTACGTTATTATATTATTTATCAGTCTTTAAATGACACTATTCAAGCTATCCTACCTTAGGTGCTGCTACACGCTGGGTGGAACCTTAACACATATGAGTAAGCACAGAATGTCTGCATTCTAAATGATTATATATTTCTGACCAAATGTCATGCATAGTCTGACCAGAACACCTCAGACATACTCCATGCAAACAGGACTGCTAGAGAGAGACAGTTAGTAAAACAGACCACGATGCACCCAAGAAGCCATGTTGACCGACCCACAGTTAGACACACAGGCTGATTGAGAAAAACAAACATGCAAACAGACAGACAGGCCAATGGAGCACCCAAGCATACACGCAGGCATGAGGGGGTAGGCATGTAGGCAGACCAAAAGACACCCAGTCAGAGAGAGAAAGAAAGAAAGAAGGAAAGAAGGAAAGAAAGAAAGAAAGAAAGAAAGAAAGAAAGAAAGAAAGAAAGAAAGAAAGAAAGAAAGAAAGAGAGAAAGAGAGAAAGAGAGAAAGAAAGAAAGAAAGAAAGAAAGAAAGAAAGAAAGAAAGAAAGAAAGAAAGAAAGAAAGAAAGAAAGAAAGAAAGAAAGAAAGAAAGAAAGAAAGAAAGAAAGAAAGAAAGAAAAGGATTACAGTCTAAACTACATGGAGAGACAGATAGTTCTGGTTATAATGTACAGTAAAAATATATATATTAAATGAGGATTTCTGCACCTATAAATCGTGGGTGCACACAAAGTTAAGTGGTTTATTAAGCAACAGACATCTGAGAGTGAAATTAAGCTTTGTGTAAAAATCGTGACATGGTTTAAATGTAAACATGTTTATCAACAGATGTATGTGTTCAGCCTGAAGTGCTTTTCACTTGAAAGATGCCAGTATAGGAGTGCAACACAAAAGTGAAGAAGACAAGCTGTTCAACATCTAGAGTAGAAAATACTCCCCTCACAAAACACACAGAGAAGTCCCAAGATAATTAAATAGATTTCTTAATTCATATTATTAAGAAAAAATGGGCATTGCGTATGAAGTTTCACAGATTCTTCTGTTGCTTAGTCATGGGCATCGGACATTGTCGATACACACACACATATATATAATATATATATATATATATATATATATATATATACATATATATATATATATATATATATATATATATATATATAGAAACCACTTAGAGATTATACGACTTGGATAATGTTTCATTTGAAAATGTAATCAAATAGATACATTTTGATAAGAAACCTCATGTGATACCTGGAATAGGCCACGGAAACTTTGTTGTTTTCTCTGAAAAATAAATGTTATTACTTTAATACAGATAGTCTCAGGTCTATATTGTTTAGTAATAAAAGTCTTTTCTTCAAGTGAATACCTCTGTGATGATTTTCAGGACATGTTACAATAGATATCATATGCACATATACAATGTGTCTATAATACTTGAAAACAAATTATTGCATATATAGGAACAGTGAATTGCAAAGATTGTGGTGCACTGCCTATAGGCAACCCCCAGGCACATGGGGGGTCACCCCTTCGTCAATGCGTCAACTGAGAAATTGCATCAGGTTTTACACACTGGGTCATACAGTTAAAAGTAGCTCGCCTATATCATTGTTACATTTTGTTCCCATTGGATTAGAGGCCCTGGACACACTCTTCAGATGATGTGGCCCAGGGGTTCCTCTCCACACTTATGCATAATGCTATACATCTGTGGTATTTATACTTAAGCACCACAAACACATTAGCTGTGCTATTCACCCCTCTTCTTGATCATAAACGTGCACTGACATTCTTTATAAACTACTTAAACTACCCCCTAACTTTGGAGACCCACACCTGTTTTGAAAATATCTAACCTTTGTAAAATGTTGACTGTTCATATATGGGGTACTGCAAAGCATATTGCCCATTAGAACTTTACCAATAGGTGTTATTCATACCCAAATCAATGCCAGTGTTTTTGTTGACCTTAGAAGAGAACAAAGGCTATGCCAGCCATATGGGATTAAAATCAGTCACCAGCAAGCTGCCCACAGATCTGTGCCTTTCACACTCCCCCCACTCTTCCTGATTACCTGTGTCACTCCTAAGTGGTTCTATAGCAGGCCTTTCGTGGTTTTCGATGACCCAACTCTTTGAGTTTACATAGAGCATGTGTGCTGCAATGCCACAGACCTTCTGCCAATTACTATTACAACATATGTTACTGTGCAGGCCTATTCAACCGTCATCCTCTAAAGTGTTTCTTTTAGCTCTCCGCCATTCACTACCTTCCAAGCAGAATGAAACATCACAGAAGGTTCATAAAGAAGCCTCCGGAAGTATTGCAGCATTACTTCTGGAGTTAGGATATTCTATTCACAAAGAGGTTACTGGTTATAACTATGATATACTCCTGACTTACTCTTCTTTTTACAGGAATAAGGCATTCATAAGTTAGAAATACCTCTGGTGACTTCTTTTCTAAATGAATAGTTACTCTTTAAGAGTAAGTCAAGAGTAATTCTGAGTTAGTAACAGTTAAATATTTGTTGGACCCTGTAATAAAGTGACTTATTTAAGCTCAGGTAAGTTCCACTTATTTTATTATGGATACATTAGGTTAGTTTATTATGAACAGACACTAGGAACAGACACTGGCTCCCATCACCCAGGCAGGGGTTCTCCAACTGCCTAGGCTTGGAACCTTCAACACTAGCATTCCCTCACTCATATCACAACATTCAATTTTACATCGCATGCTTCTACATTCATCCCCAAGCACCAGACAACAGACCCTTATTCCTCAATGCTGTTATAAAAGAGTGAAATAAGCCATTGCAACCAGAAAGCCACACATGCCACAATGCCATCCAATAGCCATCCCTGGAAGTTCACCTCCAGTTTAGAGCAACTGAGCATTGCATTGTGGGTGTGCAAATTAGCATAACATCATGCATTATGGCTTGTTTGTTGAAATGGCCTATTCCTCTCTAATATTTCAAGTAGAAACATCTTTTCATGCACTTTTTTAAACCTACCATTACATTGATGGTTATCATTACATAAATTGGGCCGATATCAAGGCTCACCAGTTTCAACTTTCAAGGCACAAGATAAACTAAAAAGATCACTATCTCTTTATCCAGAATAAAGGCTAATCAGTCAAGTAGTTCAATAATATTTTTGAGGTGTTTGAATCCCTACTAGATACATCCAGTGGAGTCTACATTAATTGATTGTCCCTGGTGCAGTGCAATTTAAAATTGCAAGTTTGCACTCTGACATGTTTTTTATTGCCAGTTGCAACCGTCCATGAAAAGTAGCTCTGGACAAGTAAACAGTGTATGTAATATCGGGACCCCTCACCAAATGTGGTTGAAAATAATTGTTAACAATGTTATGATTAATTCTCAAAACTTTCAAGAATATCTTATTGTTTTTCTTTTTTTTCTCAACTTGATTTATATTTACATTGTGATAGTTGTGTTTTCCTCAATGGCTCTAAGACAAACTTCTTGAATCAAATCAAAAGCCTGGTTCCTTGTCTTTTATACGTTTACCTAATTAAATCCACTCTTTTCTCTTTTGTGGTTTACACAAGGACTGAATCAGAATTAGTTAAAATTGGTAATTCTCTGCGTTTGTATGGATGCAATGGAAATCCAGAGAAATATGGAAGGGATGGATAACTAATAGCTCCATACTGCACCACTCCAACCATTTTATTTCCTGAACCACCTTATTGGAAATTGAATTTTGGACCAGGCCAGGGGAAGCCAAAAGCTGAAGGTTTCAGTGCAGAGGAAAACCATCAGTCATCGGCAGAATGGGGGGGAATGGATTTCTATTCCTAAAAACCTAATGTTCAGGTAGAAATAGACATGTGTATCGTCACTGGTAGAGGGAAAATGTAGGGCTGTTTATTGGGCTGAGCTTGCAATGATTTCTGTGAGAGGATCTTAAAATGTGGAGTTTCAGGCATAAGTTGGTTCAGGGCACCCAGGATGTCCACCAGCTATATCAGGAGCAGCCTCGAGAAAGAAGAGTTACCAAGACCCCCACTCTATCTGCCCAGAGGTGATGCCCAATAAAATCAATTGTATATGGCTCCACCCTAAAAGCAACAGCCAGGACAATAGGTGGAGAAATAAAGGGATCCCTTTGCTTCCCAAACAGACACGGGGTCAAAATAGGGCAATAATCTACAAGTCCGAAACAATACGGTCTCAGGCTCCTAAGGGGAAAGCAACACAACATTAAGTAGTTCAGGCAAGACAAATAAGGTAGGTGTTTCATTGCATACCCAAACTTGGCCTCCCTCTACATCCTGTTCCTATCATGAGAGATACCCAAAGCCTCCCGCCCCAGTCATTAAAGCAAGTCCAACACAGACACACACATCATGTTTAGAGAGGAATGAAAGACACTAAACAATGTAGTGAGCATATGCCCTTATCCAAGATCATGAAGGCAACCTCCCAAAACTTATCAAACATGATCGGCACCACAGCCTAAGAGAGAACCAATGAATTAGAAGTAAGTGTGATGCAATATGCGCTCAGCCAAATAGTCCAATATTATTAAAATACTGTTAGATGATAATTATCCTTGAAATATATAAACAAAGTCCATTTGAAGTTTTGCTGCGTGTTTTTATGTTCAGCCGACACATCTTTCGACCTTAGGTCCTTCTCAAGGCTGTACAATTTTTGACAAATACCATACATAATGACGAAGATATATGTTGGACAAGCACAATATTTTTTTTTAACAAAATAAAGCAAGACAAAATGCAAAATTTGTGTGTGAAAAAGAATAAATGGTTGGCATCACAAAATAAGTAAACAGAATATGTTGTTAAAACAAAATAAAAAGTAAATGGAAAGACAGAAAAAGTCACATACCATGGCAGGCCAGCGATGGGGCATATAAGAGAGTTGCACAAATTAACAAATATCAACATAAGTAATAAAGGAACTTCCATATTGCACATATAGTGCCATTGCAATTAAGCAAAAATAATCATGATAACAAGTTGTGACCAGTTGGAGGTCTATTAACACATACTGTTAGAATAACTGCTAGGGTGCAATAGTGTGAGGCACACTATAGCCCGTGCCCAGTGTTTGGGAATTATTGTTAAGCCATTATAAAATGTAATACTAGCAACCGTCCCACAAGTGTGCCGTTATCTACTGAACGGTCTTATGAAGTTGTATGTATTCACTAATCCTCTTGGTGTAGCACTTACCCACAATGCAGCCTCATAATGGGAGTCATGGGGTTATTTGTGCTGGTTCTTGTCACTGTGTCTGTTTCCTGGATGGTTATCCTATAGGAAAGAGCAATGAAAACAATTATTATCATTACACGGAAGGCGGTAAGGGTTAACGGTCACCGGTAATGGTACCAGTGACCGTTAACCCTTACCGCCTTACTACAAGGTCCCTTTGCGGGTTGGTACTTTAACGCCTGCTTTTTAGCAGGCGTTAAAAACCAACCCGCAAAGGGACCAGGGTGCTAATTACGGTACCGCAATTTGCGGTACCGTAATTAGCACCTTCCCCATTCCCATTATGCCCTATGGGGCAAAAATGGGAATGGGGAAGGGCAATGGGGGAAGGGGGAATTACCGCCCCGCCAACCTTGGAATAGGGCGGTAATTCCCCTTTCCTCCAAGGCGGTGCCAGTATTTTACCGGCATGGACCAAGGTGCTAGTAGCACCTTGGTCCACCGCCTACCGTGTAATGAGGCCCTATATGTGCAATATGGAAGTTCCTTTATTACTTATGTGATAATTGTTCATTTGTGCAACTCTCTTATATGCCCCATCTCTGGCCCACCATGGTATGTGACTTTTTCTGTCTTTCCATTTACTTTTTATTTTGTTTTAACAACATATTCTGTTTACTTACTTTGTGATACCAACCATTTATTCTTTTATTTGTCAAAAATTGTACAGCCTTGAGAATGACCTAAGGTCGAAACACATGTCAGCTGAACATAAAATTAAAAGTATGCAGCAAAACTTCAAAAGGATTTTGTTTATATATTTCAAGGATAATTATCATCTAACTGTATTTTCATAATATTGTACTACTTGGCTGAGCACGTATTGCATCATACTTACTTCTAATTCTTTGATTTGGGGTGGGTGAGGGTTCCACCACCCTGTGATGGCTAAAAAGCTGGCCTCAATAATAGTTTCAAGGGCTTGAGCACACCAACCGCACGGTTATACCCCCTCTCCGTTTTCTGTAAGAGAGAATAAATGCCCAAACGTAACACTATGCCACACAGCCACATTGTTAAACTGACAATTTTCCCTGACTTCAAAATGGCAATTAGGATATTTAAATCCTCGGCTGTCACTGAGTAAAAGGTCATTACACCATATTACCAACAGTAGAATAATGATTATCACAATCTTGGGAGCAAAGAGGGGGAACTATGATGCCTGGTAAAAAGCACTTAGGAACAAGACTAAGCCAATGACAGAGCAAGGACAGAAATAATTTAGAGGAACACATATCGGGAAACACATTGATTGGACAAGGTCATCAAGATTACTATGTAAACCAACAGCTTGCTACAGGGAGAAGCACTGTCTGAGCTGCAGACTTATAGGCAGGAAGAGCAGAGAAGGAACCAGACGGGAAGAGAGCAGGACACCTACAGAGGGCTGTATCTGATATGCTATGTGGGACAAGGACACGAAGAAAGAAGAGTGGTGCAAGAATCCTGAGGGCTATGCCCCGAAGGGGGACCTTGCATTAATGTAGCTATCACCCTGCCCCCTAAGCCGGGGTGATTGCTATTCGCCGCTTGAGGTTCCTCCAGGGTGCGAATATTCATTTTTCTTTGAAATGGGCTCTGTGTATGTTGCGTAAGCCAAATCTCCCATAAAAAGAAAAAACACGAGCTAGCCACTGCCATAGTAAATGTAAAAGGAGTCCCCTTTCTATTTCTATTGCAGTGGCCACAGGTGGGAAGGAGTGCCGGATCTGAAGCACAAACCTCTGGTCCAGCGGGGGAGCTTTTCTATCATCTTAAAGGAGACATAAAAAGTGATGCCTTATATGTAGAGACATGCAATATTTTCTTACAAGCAATAAATAAATAAATGCTCATACTAAAAAGCATAGAGTAGTATGGCATAGGAAAACCCCATGTAACTTCCAAAAGGCAATGTTGATCATTTGGATGGATCTGAGAGTTTCTTTAGGCAGAACTAGATGAGGGATATTTTCTAAACAAGGAGTCTGACCATTGAATATGAATGTGGACAGAATGAAGGGAGCCCTTTTAAATAATACACACAACGAATGAATTCCAATGTTCACCACCTTCAAATCTCCTCGATTCACACAACATATTTAATGCACTAATGCATATTTAAATCATTTAATCATTCTGATACCTGTTATTATCAAGGTCTGTGGTACAGTTTTTTATATGGATATCTTTCACTAGTATTTATATTCCCACAAAATAGTCTATTGACTGAACTGTTCATGTTAATCTGTAATTCTGCCTGATGTGCTGACCATGTATCGGATTCAGCATGTATTTACAGGCAAACTGTGTTTCCCAGCTTTGCTGTATTTCTAATTATACACTATGCAGAGGACGGGTGCACATGTGAAGCACACGTTGGAGTCCACAGAACAAGCCTAGGATATTTCACTTGCATTGAGTGGACACCAGAGGCAGCCTTTCACATTATTAATGATGAAATACTCTGTGTCCTAAATATGCGGATTAACTTCTCATGATGGTTGGTTAGAGGGCATCCTCTAACTGGCTCCTATTATAATTTTGTCAGACAATACAAATATTAATGAGCTCAACATCTTCTTTCTCTGGATTATCAATACAGAATGAAAGAGTTGGTATGGGTCCCTCTGTGAGAGATAATGGAGGACTTTGTATCCTATGTTTCAAATCACTGGAGCCATTGCTGCCCTCAATCAATTGTTTTACTTAGTCTTAAATAAATGGTTTATAATATTTAGTTAATATTCAGTATGTGCATTCCCGTTAATAATCGTTCGATGACCAAAACTTATATTCACCCCAATGCCTACTTTTCAATTTGCAGAAATTTAAATGGTCGTAAATATCTACCGTCTCTAAGACTGGTTTTCTCTGACCACATTTTCCGCTATGCTGCGAAATAGTGGAGGGTTTATGCTATGGCTCTAATTTATTATATTTGTTGATTTCCACAACCAATAATGTATAATCAGTTAATTGCTGCCAGGCCAGTTCTAAACATTATTACGCGTATAACGTACCTAGTTTGTGCTCATACATTCAGGTGTCAAGCTTTCAGCGCATACAGAAGGACGCACACCCAGACCATCCCTCTCTAGTTGACTCTATGCCTTCATTCATATGTTCCTGTCACACAGTACCTTCTTGACTTGCCCACTCTTGGCTTCTTGGCTTGACTGTCCCAGAATTAGTATTCTGGTGTCTGCCTGGGTGGAGAAATTAAATGTATTCTCCAAAAACAAAAAAGCCATCATTCTCAAGCCCATCACACAGCCACACACTACAATTGGTAACTACTGTTTATCTCTCCGAATCATTCCCTTCACCTACTGTTTTCAACACAATCAATTGTACCTCTTCTCACATTATGTTGCCGTCTTGCATTTTCAAAGCTGTGCATGTGTTTGTCACAATAGGCTCATTGCCCCAACCATTTGGATTAACACACTCATTTTCTGTACTACTGTTCTATGGGCTACATCTGGATACGCCAGACGGAAAGGAAAATGAAAGAGTAAAAGCAAGCTCGACTCACTTCTACTCTTTCCGTTTCCCCCTCCACTTTGCCCACCAATGTATGTGCGACGTTGGTGGTCCCCTAGGCTGCATTCAGTTAACATTGAATTTAAAATAAGGCTGTTTTATGGTAAAACATTCTGAGACCAGCCACATACCTGGAAATGTATACACATATGTCTGATGTTTCTAATGTTAAAAAGCACTTCCAAATGAAGAAACAGGCAGATATCTGAAATCATGAGTTTGGAGGTACTTTGCCATATGAGTAGGCAATGATGTGTACACAATGTTGAAATGCCTTCAGCTACATGTTTCCAAACACATGCACTCTCTAGTGCAGACCACATGTGCTAATACCAATGTGGCAATTCAGAATAGACAATAAATAGAAAATGTATAATGTGAATACATGACTGTGAAACATAAAGCAACACAGTTGTTGTTTATGGTGTGGTACCAGCACATGCGTTTTTCAAAACAGTGGTTAAAAAAGCAACCCAGGGCAACGGTCCAACATTCTGCACAGAGACAAAATTTCGCCAGAAAACAAAATTGAAAATGCACAATTATTGCCAGATTATCTGATTCTTTTCCCATATCGCAATAAGCTACTATGTTGCATTTTCGAAACTGCATGCATGAGCCACACTTGGCTCATTGTTGTACAATTCAATAGCACATGAACATGCACATGAAATGTTGGACGCTATGGGCCTCAAGACGAAGAATGCCATTGCTGAACGGTGGCACATGTTGCTATGTGCCTCACCCTAAATTTACACGTGAGGAGAATATCAGCAGTGCTTACCACACATTTTAAACATATATGCAAAGGAAAGAAATCTCAGGCAATTTAACTTTATAAGTTGCCTAAGTATAGTGCCATACCAAAGTTAAGGCACATGTTCTCCATGTTTATTTTACCTGTCCTCAAGCAATGCCACCTCCACATTTGTGGAAATAACTTTCCAAAATGTGCTGTAATTTCATTCTGATTATATAACATGCGTGATTATGTTTGCGCCTGTGGTGCCTATGCCCACGTTATTGGAACACATACTTCGAATGTGAGTGCGAGAGCGAAGTGTGGCTTTTGGGCGTCGCCTGGATCCAGTGGTTTTAGTGGTTGAGGGCACAGTTGCTAAATGAAAGAGATGACCGTCAATGAACACATACTTAGAAGCTGCGTGCTTTGATGTTGCAGAAACGGAACTTCTCCATCTGTATGGACACTTAGACTTGCTGACGCTTTACAACACAGACATGAATTTCTTGTCTATGGATCCTAAATTATTGCAACATCTGATTTCGTGCACTGCAGAAAAGAAGCTTTAAGACACACTTTGTGGGAGCAGAGGAATCCTGAGGTTTCACAGCCAATAGGTGGCATGGCATATATCATGCCAGGAGGTCTCCTCTTTTAAAATATTGTTTTTGTATCTTTTATGCGTACATAAACATAGATATATAAATACATTGACGCAAAATCATTTAATGTGATGAAGATATGTACTACTATGTGCTCCATGAAAAAAGCTACATTTTCCTAAAGATTTTAAGCACACAAAACTACAAACGCTGTCATCAAGACTATTGTTAAAGGCTTAGTTATTGATATGATATGGCATTTATAACGCGCCTATACACAAGTGTTTCAAGGCACGGGGGAACAGAGGGAAGACAGGTAACGATCTTAATAGGCCAGGTGACATTCAGATCGTGCAAGTGCAAGGTAGGGGGGGGGAAGGAAATTGCAGGGGGGGGAAACATCATTCAGCAAAGAAAGAGTCACTGTCAGTACATTGTGAGTAGTTTTGGACTTCATCTCGCAGGGGTGAGAAAAACAGACACAGAAATGAGTGAGTGGGACACCAGGGCTCTTTGATAACATGCAGAAGGTGCTTCTGGGTCATGATCAGCATAGAGATATCTTGAAAGTAAATGATGTCTGGATGGATAATCAGTAGATTTGGAATACATGTAAGTAGTGTGCAAGGGTTCAAGGAAGTGCATGTCTGCTACACATTACATTACTTTTCGTGTACAGAAATAGTAGAGTAACGAAGAAGTGACAAACAGGCCTTTCTGAAAAATTCCAAATCAATTAGGAATTGTAAATAAGAGTGTTCTAGAGGCATCTTCAACACAAACAGGGACACACTCGGCATATCGTTTTTTAATTTATTTTGATCTTTGAACAACTTTTAGTTATCTAAAGTGGCTTCCAACAAACCGATTATCCTAAGAAGCTTCTTAGGGACAAGAGACTAAATACATTGACTCGATAGACTGTGTCTATGTACAACTCTGAAACATTTAAATGCATTGTTTACCCCTTTGAAGGGGGTGAAAAGGTTGTGAAAATTCCAGGAGGGAAACCCATGGCTAGAGGCGGAAGCGCATCTATGCCTAGGTTGTACCCTAATCAAGGGGAAGCAAATACTTGCTGGTAGATGTTTGGCAAACTGGGTGCTGGGTGCTATAAGCCAGGGACTGTAAATTAGATTAGGGGATCTTGAAAGGTGTTGTGGTCATTTAGCTAGGCCCTTAATTCTATCCTGACAGTGTTAGGGCCTCATTACACGGTAGGCGGTGAGCCATGGCGCTATTAACGCCATGGCTCAAGCCGGTAAAATACCGGCACCGCCTTGGCGGAAAGGGGATTTACCGCCCCATTCCAAGGTTGGAGGGGCGGTAAATCCCCCTTCCACCATTGCCCTTCCCCATTCCTGCCCCATAGTGGTGAATTATTGGTAGACACATATATTATTTTTGTACTCACATTAAATAGAAAATACTTTTTCTAAATATCATAGAGCAGTAGTGGGTATACCTGGGGAAATCCCCATGTGGATGCATCTGTGAGGGAAGTTTGTTTAGACAGAACTAGATGTGGGTTATTGTCTCAACAGAGAGGGAGTCTGACCTTAGACTGTGGGCGTGGATGGAATGACAGAGGGCCCTTGGAAATAATACACAAAATAAATACATTTCAATGTTCAAATATGTTTGCAAAAATCCACCTTGAAATGCCATTGTTTTGAAACAAGTGTGTTTAAATTATTTACCCATTATGTTACCTGCTGTTATGTATGCCCATGGTACAGTTGTTTATATGGATATTGTTTAATAGTATTTACATTCACTCAAAATATTCTACTGACTTTTCATTAATGCTAATCCGTAATTTTGCCAGCTATGCTTATCATGTAAAGGGTCCCTGAATCTATTTACAGCCTGTTTCTTTGTAGCTTTGTTGTATTTTGAAACGCAAAGGGGGCAGAGGAGGGGTGCCCATGTTAAGCAGACCTTGGAGTCCACAGTACAAGCCTAGGATATTTCACATGCATTGAGCGGATACCAGTGGCAGATTTTCATATAATGAATGATGACAAATCTGACAAATCTGAGTCCTATATCTGACGATTCACTCTTAATGATGACTGGTATGAGGGGCTCCTCTAATTGGCTCCTATTTTAAGATCACCGGGCAATACAGATAATAATGCACTCAACGTTGTATTTCTCTAGCTTGCCAACACAGAAGGAAACAGTTGGAGTGGGTCCCACTGTGTGACATAATGGAGGAGTTTGTATCCTATGTTTCAAATCACAAGAGCCATTGCGGCCCTCAATCAATTGTTTTACTTAGCTCATTATGGCTCAGATCAATGGTCTGTAACATTTAGGCCATACACAGCATGTGAATGCTCCTTAACCATCTTTTGATGAGCAACAGTACTGTTTGAGTCATCCAAATGATTAGGTTTCTATTTGCTAGGAATTTAAATGGGTCATGAATATTTATTTGTACCCAGGGAAGAGCCAGTAGCCAATCGGGTGGCCGGAAACAGGGGGCAAGAATAGACATTCTCAGCACGCAGTTTCCAGCCACCCGAGCCCCTTACTTGGGTAGTGCCATTATTTTTTAAATTTAATGTGAGGAGGCAACAGGATGCTGCTCCCTGCTGCTGCCCCACTACCTCCATCCCCCCGAAACAATCCAATACCCTTCCCCACCCTACCCCTCCCTCCCCACTAACCTGCAGGACTGGAGACTTGTGCTCCGGTCCCAGCTCTTCTCCTGTCTCCCGGCCATCTTTTTTTTATTCCCTTGGGTTATTGGCTGCAAAAGCTGGAAATCTCCTGAGTGAAAGAAAAGAAAACATTTCCACCCCAGGATGTGAATGGCTTTAACGACCTCGGCGGGGGTGGCATGGCCGGTAACAGCCCAAAGCCCGAGCTCAGCACAGGTTGGTGGGCCGTTACCAGCCATGTCCGCCCCCAACTGTGGTCATGAAAGCCATACTCTACCTACCATAAGAACTGCTTTCTCCGGCCTTGTTTTCCTGTATGATGAGAAATAGTGTAGGGATCGGTTGACTTTTAGTTAGTTATTCTTACACTCGCCATAAGGATGATGAATTGTAAAACATTTTGCACTGGATTGAAGGGATTCTGTGAAATCATGTAATCGATGTTTTGAATAAGTGGGATCAGTGGGACGAGGGTGACCGTGATGTACACTGCACTACTTCACAATCCAACTTCTAAACTTGGGATCAGAAGGGAGCTATCACAATATTTTTCATTTGCTAGAGAATTCAATCCATTTAATCACCTTTTCCTCAAATTCCTAGATTGGAGCTTAGGTCGAGAATCAGAGGAAAGAAGTGTAGGGACACTTAGACTGCCAAGACTGTGAGTGACTAAATCATGAGGAATTACACTATGGTGGGAATCCCAGATTGAGGATCATGCAAATCAGAAACTACTACTTTATGAGGTTGTGTAAAATCCAGAGACTTTGTCAACCCAAGACTTATTGTTGAACACCAAGATGAAGACAGTTATTGTGTTCCCTTATGTCTGCGGTTGACCCTGCTCAGATAGGTGACTGGGTGCGAAGGTGTGATGTACCCCGAGACCTGTTAACGCCAGAGAAGCCACAGAGGGCTTTGGCATAGCATCCATGCCCAGGAGGCAGAATCCTGTTGAATTCCATGGACCATTAATTAGCAAATTAGTGAAGGGTTGTACGTTTTTGTGTTTTAAAAATTTGAAAAAGGTTGTGATTACCATAAACAACCCTTGTTCTTACCTATCTTTGTGTAAGACTCATGTTGATACCCTTTGGCTTTGTGACATATACCTCATTGTGGCCCTTCATTTCTGGCAAATGTTAACATTCACATTGAATGTTCAACTCCAGTAATGTGAGGACATGTTCTCAAATATAATTATATGGTGCTAACAGTAATGTCAGTCCGCATAATATTTTTTATAATACATACATTTGGTCAAGCTGCAAATATAGTAGGAGGTGGTGGGCAGGGGCGATTTACAAACATAAAAATAAAGGGTGCATTTCAATGCCATATATATTAACAAGCATCTGCGCCTGAGCGCCACCTACACTCGTCCGCTCATAGGTAACAAACACTGATAAAATGAAATAGCCATTATATTGCATTAAAGTAAACACCCACTGTTCACCAATAGGATACTCACACCCACACAACGTGCATAAATATTTCTATTTCCTCCAACCTTCACACAGGAAACACCTCACATTGTGTAGCAGTTGCTTCTGTGAGACTTCGAGGAGTTGGTGAAAACTTAGGAGGGTTTACTTTCATAGTGATTAGTAACCATTTTGTTCTCTTATATGGGTGGTCACAGTAGAGAAAAAGAAGCTAGGTCGTCTTACCACTCATGCCATTTCTGCCAGCGCCATACAGTTGGCTTGCATCTATCTGAATTGATGACTTGGATCCTGCCCATGTTGTGTCTGACTAAGCAATGTAGCTGCAACAGGTGTCTGCAGGCTGGATGGCTACGGGTGAGGATTGTATCTATAGTCATCCCTCTACATTGTGCAGAGGTAAACTTGCACCCATAACAATAGAGTGTTCGCTGGGCAGACACTGATATCATTAGTTAGGCTTAGCAGAGAGGTGCTGGTCTGATTCTGGAAGATCAAGCCATCATTTTATCTACCAATGGCTGGTCGAGCAGAATTGCTATTGTAGCTGTAATTAGTAAACTGCAGCACCTTGAACCTTACACCAAATTCACCTCAGACTCTGGGATACATGCAATATTTCTAAACATAATGATTAGGTTGTCTATAAACAGAGCATTAGAAGAAGCGGTTTCTACTTTATTTGGATATCATCTGAGTCAGAAGCACTCAGAAGGTTGTGAAACTCTTGGGGATGGAGCAACTTGAGAAAAGTTGATGTGATATCTAATAAATACTTATTGCAGCATTCGATAACAAAACCATTGTTTAAATTATTATGTTATTATTCAGTCTTTAAATGACACTATTCAAGCTATCCTACTCTAGGTGCTGCCACATGCTGAGTGGAACTTTAACACATATGAGTAAGCAGAGAATGTCTGCATACTAAGTGAGTACATATCTGTAATGACTAAATGTTTTGCAGGGGCTTACTAACACAACTTAGACATACTCGGGACTGCAAGACAGAGACAGTCAGTAAAACAGACCACAATGCACCCACGAAGCCATGTCGACCGACCCACAGTTAGACACACAGGCTGACTGAAAAAAACATACAGACCATGGAGCAACCAAGCATCGACGCAGGCATGGGGGACAAGGATGTAGGCAGACCAACAGACATCCAGTCAGAGAAAGAAAAAAGAAGGAAGGAAGGAAGGAAGGAAGGAAGGAAGGAAGGAAGGAAGGAAGGAAGGAAGGAAGGAAGGAAGGAAGGAAGGAAGGAAGGAAGGAAGGAAGGAAGGAAGGAAGGAAGGAAGGAAGGAAGGAAGGAAGGAAGGAAGGAAGGAAGGAAGGAAGGAAGGAAGGAAGGAAGGAAGGAAGGAAGGAAGGAAGGGGGGGTACAGTCTAAGCTACATGTAGAGACAGACAGTTCTGCTTATAATGTAAAATAAAAATATTTATTTAAAATGATGCTTTCTGCACCTATAAATCGTGGGTGCACACGAAGTTAAGTGGTTTATTAAGCAACAGACATCTGAGAGTAAAATTAAGCTTTGTGTAATAATCGTGACATGGTTTAAATGGAAACATGTTTATCAACAAATATATGTGTTCAGCCTGCAATGCTTTTCACTTGAAAGATGATAGTGTAGGAGTGCAACACAATAGTGAAGAAGACAAGCTGTTCAACATCTAGAGTAGAAAATACTCCCCTCCAAAAGAAACTGAGAAGTCCCAAGATAATTAAATATATTTCTTAATTCATGTTATTAAGATCAAATGGTCATTGCGTCTGAAGTTTCACAGATTCTTCTGTTGCTTAGTCATGGGCATCGGACGTTGTTGATACACACACATATATATATATATATATATATATATATATAAATATACATATATATCAGATATATATAAGTATATATATAACTATATAGATATATAAACCACTTAGAGATCTTACGACTTAGATAGTGTTTAATTTCAAAATGTAATCAAATAGATACATTTTGAAGAAAACACATATGATACCTGGAATAGGCCACGGAAACTCAGTTCTTGTCTCTGAAAAATAAATGTTATGATGGTAATATAGATAGTCTCAGGTCTACATTGCTTGGTAATAAAAGTATTTTCTTCAAGCGAATATCTCTGTGAGCATTTTCAGGACATGTTACATATAGATATCAAATGCACATATACAATGTTTCTATAATAATTCAGAACAAAACAATGCCTATATATGAACAGTGAAGTTCAAAGATCATGGTGCATTGCCTATATGACACCCCCATGCACATGAAGGGTCACCCCCTCTTCAGTGTGTCAACTGTGAAATTGCATCAGGTATTACACACAGGTTCAAACAGCTTGAAGTGGCACAATTGTATAATAGTTACATTTTGTTACCATTGGATTGCAGGTCCCGGACACACACTTCAGATGGTGTGGCCTAGGGGCCCCTCTCCACACTTATGCATAATGCTATACAAAGATGGAATATATATGGTATTTATACTCAGGCACCACAAACACATTAGCTGTGCTACTCATCCCTCTTCTTGATCATAAACGTGTCCCAATGACATTCTTCATAAACTACTTAAACTGCCCACTCACTTTGGAGACCCCAAATGTTTTGAAAATATTTTATTTTGTATAACGTTGACCAGTCATATATGGGTACTGCAAAGCATATTGCCCATTAGAACTTTACCAATAGGTGTTATTTGTACCCAAATCAATGGCGCTGACTTTGTTGACCTTAGAAGAGAACAAAGGCTATGCCAATCCTATGGGATTAAAATCAGTCACCAGCAAGCTGCCCACAGATCTGTGCCTTTCACACTCCCCCACTCTTCCTGATTACCTGTGTCGCTCCTAAGTGGCTGTATAGCAGGCCTTTCTTGGTTTCGATGACCCAAATCTTTTCACATACAGCATGTGTGCTGCAATTCCACAGACCTTCTGCCTATTAGTATTACAACATATGTTACTGACAGGCCCATTCAACCGTCATCCTCCAAAGTGTTTCTTATAGCTCTCCGCCATTCACTACCTTCCAGGCAGAATGAAACCGCCACAGAAGGTTCGTTCATAAGGAAGCCTCCGGAAGTATTGCAGCGTTACTTCTGGAGTTAGGATATTCTATTCACAAAGAGGTTACTGGTTATAACTATGATATACTTGTGACTTTTCTCTTTATAGGAATAAGGCATTCATAAGTTAGAGTTACCCCTGGTTAGTAACAGTAAAATATGTGGTGGACCCTTATTCTTCAGCGCTGCTATAGGAGTGGAATAAGCCATTACAACCAAAAAGCCACACATGCCACAATGCCATCAAATAGCCATCCCTGGAAGTTCATCTCCAGTTTAGAGCAACTGAGCATTGCATTGTGGGTGTGCAAATTAGCATAACATCATGCAGTATGGCTTGTTAGCTGAAATGGTCAATTTCTCTCTTGTATTTCAAGTAGAAACATCTTTTCATGGACTTTTTTAAAACCACCACTACATTGATGGTTATCATTATCTAAGTCAGGGCCAATACCAAAGCTCCCAGTTTCACCTTTCAAGACACAAGATAAACAAAAAATATCACTATCTCTTTATCCAGAATACAGGTTAAACTGTCAAGTAGTTCAAACATATTTTTGGGGTGTTTGAATCACTACTAGAGACGTCCAGTGGAGTCCACATTTATTGACTGTCCCTGGCGCAGTGCAATTTTCATTGAAAGTTTGCACCCTGAAATGTTTTTTTATTATTGCCTGTTGCAAATGTCCATGAAAAATAGCTCTGCATAAGTGAACAGTGTATGTAATATTGGGACCCCTCACCAAATGTGGTTGAAGATAATTGTTAGCAATGTTATGATTCATTTTCAAAAATGTTCAACAATATATCTCATCTTATTGTTTTCCTTTTTGCTCTCAACTTGATTTATATTTACATTGTGATTTCCTCAACGGCTCTAAAACGAACGTGTTGAATCAAATCAAAAACCTGGTTCTTTGTCTTCTATAAGTTTATCTAATAAAATCCAACTTATCTCTTTTGTGGTTTACACAAGGTCTGAATCAGAATTCATTAAAATTGGTAATTCTCTGGGTTTGTATGGATGCAATGGAAATCCAGAGAAATCTGGAAGGGATAGATAACTAATATCTCCTTACTGCACCACTCCAATCATTTTATTTCGTGAACGCCCTTTATTGGAAATTTAATTTTGGATCAGGCCAGGGAAAGCCAGTGGATTTCTATTACTAGAAACCTAATGTTCAGGTGGAAATAGATATGCTGTGTATCGTCACTGGTTGAGGGAAAATGTAAGGCTGGTGGCTGTTTATTGGGCGGATCTTGCAATGATTTCTGTGAGAGGATTTTAAAATGTGCAGTTTGGGACATATGTTCACTCAAGGGACCCAAGATGTCCACAGTTATTCGAGGACCAGCCTGGAGAAAAAGAGTTACCAAGAAACCCACTCTATCTGCCCAGAGGTGATGCCCAATAAAATCAGTTGTATATGACATCCACTTTATAAGCAACAGCCAGGGCAATGGGTCGAGAAATGAAGGGATCCCTTTGTTTCCCAAACAGACCCGGGCAGAAATAGGACCATAATCTACAAGTCTGAAACAATAAGGTCTCAGGCTTCAAAGGGGAAAGCAACACAGTAGTTCATGCCAGACAAATAAGGTAGGTGTTTCATTGCATACCCGAAGTTGGCCTACCTCTACATCCTGTTCCTCTCATGAGATCTACCCAAAGCCTCCTAACCCCAGTCATTAAAGCAAGCCCAAAACAGACACGCACATCATGTTTAGAGAGAACTGAGAGACACAATACAATGTAGTAAGCACGTACCCTTATCCAAGCTCATGACGGCAAACTCCCAACAGTTAACCAAACATAATCAGCACCCCATTCCAAAGGGAACTAGTGCCCAAGCCTATGCCACACAGCCACATTGTTAAACTGACAATTTTCCCTGACTTCAAAATGGCAATTAGGATATTTAAATCCTCGGCTGTCACTGAGGAAAACATAATTAAATCATATTACCAACAGTAGAATAATGATTATCACAATCTTGGGAGCAAAGAGGGGGAACTATGATGCCTGGTAAAAAGCCCTTAGGAACAAGACTAAGCCAATGACAGAGCAAGGACAGAAATAATTTAGAGGAACAGATATCGGGAAACATATTGATTGGACAAGGTAATCAAGATTACTATGTAAACCAACAGCTTGCTACAGGGAGAAGCACTGTCTGAGCTGCAGAGCTATAGGCAGGAAGAGCAGAGAAGGAACCAGATGGGAAGAGAGCAGGACACCTACAGAGGGCTGTATCTGATATGCTGTGTCGGACTGGGACAAGAAGAAAGAAGAGGGGTGCAAGAATCCTGAGGGCTATGCCAAGAAGGGTGACCTTGCATTGATGTAGCAAACATCCTGCCCCCCTAAGCCGGGGTGATTGCTATTCACTCCTTGGGGATTCCTCCTGGGTGCAAATATTCATTTTCATTTTTACAAGAGATGGGCTCTGTATATTGTGTGGGCCCAATCTCCCATAAAAAAAACACAAGCTAGCCACTGCCATAGTAAATATAAAATGAGTCCTTTTTCTATTTCTATTGCAGTGGCCACAGGCAGGAAGGAGTGCCAGGTCTGAAGCACAATGCTCTGGTCCTGCGGTGGAGCTTTTCTATCTTCTTAAAGGAGTCATAAAAATTCATACATCAGTCGTACAGACATGCAATGTTTTCTTACAAGCAATAAATAAATGCTCATACTAAAAAGCATAGAGTAGTAGTGGTACGGAATAACCAGGTTACTCACAGTAGTGACCACCTTACTCCTAGTCCATAGTCCTCTTTCCTCCATACTTATGGGACATTCCTCCGTCCTGTGGGACCGGACCGGAGCACTTTGTAAAAAGCATCACATTTTTCAAAAATGTGTCCTTCCTCTCTTTTTACACGGGGTACCTCACACGGCCATAATCCCGCCCTTCTTAGCTCCGCTCAGCGCATCGCCCATCAGTCCTTTTCTATCGGCAGGTCAGAGACCTTTAAACAATAATAGAGGAGCCTTATTAGAGGGGACGGTGGGCGGGCGTATGGAGGAAAGGGGACTATGGACTAGGAGTAAGGTGGTCACTACGGTGAGTAACCTGGTTATACTCCTACGTCCTGTCCCCTTTCCTCCATACTTATGGGAGATTCCCAAGCACTACTCACAGGAACAACGGGTGGATGGAAACCCCTTTACTGAAAAAGGTTTTACAGCACAGCCTGGCCAAACTGAGCACCAGATCTGGAGCTCAAGTCCAAGCAGTAATGTTTACAAAAAGCCAAGAGGGAGGCCCAAGTAGCCGCTTTCGCAATGGTCTCCCATGGGACATACTTTTGAAAGGCAACAGCAGCTGCCTTGCACCGTAGCAGATGTGCATGGATCCCTTTAGGAGGCTGTAGACCCTGAATAGTGTAAGACTCTGTAATACAGGCAGCAATCCATCTGGAAATAGTCGCTTTGGATGCCTGCGTGCCTTGCGGGTTACCAAAGGTCACCAAAAGTTGAGAAGTACTCCTAAATTCAGAAGTTCCGTCCAGATAGAATTTAAGAGCTCTTCCGACATCCAGGCAATGCAAAACCCGCTCAGCAACCGAGGCGGGGTTTGGAAAGAAGACAGGCAGCGAGATTGACTGATTAAGATGGAAATCGGAAACCACCTTTGGTAAGAAAGAAGGATTTGTCCTAAGGACAACCTTATCCTTGTAGAAAACCAAGAAGGAATGCTCCACCGACAAAGCTTGGAGATCA
The DNA here is from genome assembly GCF_040938575.1 of Ambystoma mexicanum. Taxonomy (NCBI): domain Eukaryota; kingdom Metazoa; phylum Chordata; class Amphibia; order Caudata; family Ambystomatidae; genus Ambystoma; species Ambystoma mexicanum. The sequence continues at coordinate 667,633,076 of NC_090936.1, forward strand.
CTCACACTCCCTGCTGAAGTAACGGTGACCAAGAAAGCCACCTTCCACGAAAGGTGCTTAAGATCTACCGTAGCCATTGGTTCGAAAGGCTTATGGCACAAGGCCGTAAGAATCACGTTCAGATCCCACGTCGGATGTGGTTTGAGAACAGGAGGGTAAAGACGCATTAGACCCGCAAAATGCCATTTAATCACTGGATTAGACAGTGAGAAAGAGCACTGGTCCATGGATAGGTATGCGGCCACAGCCGAAAGATAAGTCCTGCATGACAAGACATGAATGCCCGATTCTGCTGGATGAGAGACAGAGGACAACACTATGTCAATCGTAGCCCCCCTGGGGTCCAACTGTTTGGCTAAACACCAGTGACAGAACCGAAGCCACTTGCTCCTATACTGAGACCTCGTCGAGGGCTTCCTGGCTACCTGAATAATCTGCATGTTGTCAGCGAACAGGTTGAGATGTTCTAAAGATCTGAACTCAGGCACCAAGCCGCCATGCTGAACGATTGTGGGGAGGGTTTCCACAGTTGCTGATCTCTCTGGTGAAGCAGATCGGGAACTAGCAGAAGCCTGATCGGTGCACACATCGACAGATGTTGAAACTCTGCAAACCAGAACCTGTCCGGCCACCACGGAGCTATGAGCAGAAGAGAACAGTTCACCATGTTCTTCAGCTTGCAAATCGTCCGATGAATCAGAGGTAGAGGCAGAAAGGCATAGGCCCTCATGTTGTGCCATGGAATCTCGAGAGCATCTCCCAGAGAGGAGGCTCCAGCCCATTTCTGAAGGTATACAGAGGAAGTTTCCTGTTTGCCGATGTTGCGAAGAGGTCCACCTCCGGAGTGCCCCAATACAGGAATATCTGTAAGAGGACCTCCACTTTCAATTCCCACTCGTACCTGACCATTGATTGTCAGCTGACGGCATCTTCCGTGACGTTCAGCTGGCCTGGGATGCGAACTGACACCAGCTAGACACCATGCTGAACCGCCCATTCCCAAATCTGAATGGCCAGATCCACAAGAGGAGGAGACTTGGTGTCCCCCTGCTTGTTGATGTAAAACATGGACACCACATTGTCCCTGCGGACACGAACCACTTTGTTGGCAATGACTGGCCTGAGCACCTTGAGCGCCAGGAAGATCGCCAGAAGCTCCAGATGATTTATATGAAGAAACTTGTCTTGAGGCGACCAAAGGTCAGAGACCTGAAGAAGATCCAACGTCGCACCCCACCCCAGAAGGAAGGAGTCCGTCATGATCGTCGCCATCGGAGAGGGGTCTTGCAAACCCGCACCCACTGACAGGTTGCTGAGAGACGACCACCACACTAGGTCCTCTCTCATGAAAGCCGGAATCGATATTATCTTGGAGTCCGGATCCACAGCCTGACGCCAAGAACTCCGAAGAGCCATCGGCATCCACCTTATCTTGAGCCGAGCAAGATGAAGAGCCAATACGCAAGAGGCCATGAGGCCCAGAAGCCTCTGGAACCACCAGGCCGACATACTCTCCGACTGCGCAAACATCTGACACGTGGCCAACAGATCCACCATTCTGTCCCCAGTCAGATAAACTCTGCAGTCGATCGTGTTCCAACGAAAACCCAGGAAAGTCAAGTCCTGAGAGACCATCATGGAAGATTTCCGCCAGTTCAACGACAGCCCAAGGTGGAACAGGAGCTGGAGTGGAGATTGAAGATTGCTCGAGGTTTTCAGCGGACAAGGACTGCGCAGCAGCCAATCGTCCAAATACGGATACACATGGATATCCTATAGCCAAAGATAAACTGCGATAACCGTCATCATCTTCGTAAAGACACGCAGTGTCAAGCTGAGGCCAAAAGGGAGCACTCAGAACTGCAAGTGCTCCTCCCCCACAGTAAACCATAGGTATTTCCGATGTGGATTCCAGATCAGGATATGCATATACGCATCCTGGAGGTCCACCACGCTGAGCCAATCGCCCTTCTGTAAAGAGGACTTTATCTAACAGAGCGTGATCATCTTGAATTTCTCTTGGGGTAGAGAGAGATGAACTGGGAAAGGTCTAGGATGGTGCGCAGCCCAGCCTGGTTGGGTTTGGGCACCGTAAACAGCTGGGAATAGAAGCCCTCCCCTTGCTCCTTTAGTGGAACGGGTTCCACCGCCCTGAGATCCAGTAACTTCTGAATCTTGGCTCTGAGGGAGGGCGACCCCAACTGCTGGAAGGGAGGATTGATGGGTTGGGTAGGGGGAAGGGGGAAGCGGAAGCCCGCCCGAGCGACTGACAAGACCCACCATTCCTCAGTGATAGTCTGCCACGCCTCCCAATGAGACACAATGCGTCTTCCCACCGGGGTCTCGTGCCAGTGCAGAAAACCCTCATTTTGTTGGTTTGTCGGTGGCAGCACCACCTGACCCTGAGGAGGAGGCTGAGGAGCGGGAGAAAAAACAACTCTGTTGCTGCCTTCAGTGGGAATTTCCCAAAGGGGTGTCAACCCTTCGGGATTTCCGATCTAAAAAAAACCTGGATTTGACAACGATCTCTGTGTCCTGAAAGGAGATTTAACCAGGACAGACAAGGACTTGGCGGTCTGAGTGCTGTCCTCAGTTTTGGTCCACTCCACATCTGTTGTAGAGTGAAAAAGCTCCTTGCCATCGAAAGGCAGGTCCAAAACCTTACCCTGCACCTCCTTGGAGAACTTGGTGGCGTGCAGCCAAGCTTGACGAGAGGTATCCACACCAAGCATAAGACACCGGGCCGAAGTGTCGACGTGGTGCACCGCAGCCTCCAGGAGATCCTGTGCCAAGACCCTGGTGTCCGACAAACCCGCTTTGAAATCTTCCAACTTTTCAGTGGGACTGAACTCCTCAAACTCCGACAGACCTTTCCACATTTTCATATTCACCCCCGCTAACACCAATTCTCCATTGGCTTGACGTAGCTGCAGAGCTGAGTTAGCGAAAATCATCCTCCCAAGGGAGTCAAGAAGCTTATCCTCTTTGGCCAGAACATGTGTAGCCGTCGAAGAAGAGGATGACGCAGGTCTGAATTGCAAGGTGGCTGCCGCCACTACCATGGAGGAGGAGGGCAGACACGATGCTAAGGCCACCTCTTCCGAAGAATGGAGCCTGTAACGCGCGTCAATCTTCTTGTTAACAAACAGTCCAGAGTGTGGCTTCTCCTAAACTTTACGGACCTCGGCCAGAACGTCCTTCTGCAAGAACAAGCCGGTATGCTGTGAAGGAGATAAGGTGAACGCCCCCGAAAGCACGCCCTCCTGTGGAGCAGGTGCTTCAGGCACTGGAACATCTAACAGACACATCGGGGGTCATTACGACCCTGGCGCTAAGGGGTTAACAGCGCCGTAAAAGGTTGCTGCGCCATTAACCCCTTAGTGCCTAATTACAAGGTTCCTTTGCGGCTCCCGCCCTTAACAGCTGGCCGTTAAAGTAGGGACCCGCAAAGGGACCTTGAAGGTAATTACGGTACCGTAATTACCGCCTTCCCCATTCCCATTGAGCCCTATGGGACAAAAATAGGAATGGGGAAGGGTCAATGGTGCATGGGGAATTACCGCCCCGCCAACCTTGGAATGGGGTGGTAATTCCCCATTGTACCATGGCGGACTCGTTACAATACCGGCAGCAACCCTGGTGCTAATAGCGCCATTGGTTACCGCCGGTGTTGTAATGAGGGCCATCATATCCAGCACCCGGTCATGAAAAGCTCTGACAGAGCGGGGTTGGTCTTTGCTGTCCTGATCGCCCTGTACATCATCCGACAGGTCCGGATCAGATTGAGTCACATCCGGCACCACAATAGCCTTGTCCACTGGGGACAATAGAGGCAGGGGTGGAAGAGTTGGGGGAGGCCCAACCGGTAAAGGCGGCACCGGCAGAGACACAGGCACCGCAGCTGGGACCGTCAGCACAGGCGGGTATATCTTCCTGAACAAGCCTGGAAAGTACTCCTTCATGGGGTCGGAATGCATCAGTTTTTGAAACTTGCCGAAAAAGGCGTCCTCCGCCGATGATTTAGGTGACAGGAGGAGGCCTCTCATGAGCGGAGTAATTCCAGGGGCATAAGGGAGAGGGTTGCCAAGAGGGCCCTTCCCCACTGTTGTCTACATAAATCAAGGGCACTGATGCCGCAGGAAGCGAGACATTGTGCGGTAAAGGCATCTGAGCGTTCCAGTCATAAACTGGACGAAAGGGATGTGCACAAGGAAACCGAAGTTCACCTGAAAAAACACCCTACACCTAGGGCCAATGGCGTAGTTGTAAGGGTTGCATCCAAAATGGCCGCCGTAGTCTTGGCTGGAACTGCCGCCATTTTGTTGGCACCTGAGGAGAACTGCGACAAGTGTGGAAGTGAAGCAGGGGTCCCCACAGGTGGGTGAGGGGTCTTCATTTTAGCCTTAACACAAGGAACCTCGGCCGAGCCGGTACTGTGTGGCCTAGAATGATTCTGTGACATCGTAACAGCCAAACTAGCCTTCAAAGGAAGGACCTCGGCACTGCCGGTAATACAGGGATTATGGTCCAAAACCTCGCTCCGTGCCCCCTCAACAGAACTGGGGTCTGCGCAAGAGCGGGAACGATGAGAAACACACCTCACCTGCAAGACCTTAACAGGCCTCTCAGAACTGTTGGTCACCTTAGCCTCTAAATGACGGGCCTCGGACCCGAGTCTGGTAAAACCCCCTCACGAGGGGCCTCGAACTTTCGTTCGGTGTCAACAACCTCAACTGAGGTCTCAGGGTGAACCCCAGTGATTTTACGGGAAGCTCCAACCAAGGAGACCTCGAAGCAAGCTCCGGTACCCGATGCCTCAGTAGAACTGGGCCCACAAACAGCCCCCACAGGAGGGGCCTCGGAATGTAATCCGGTGTCAATAGGCCCCTTAGGGATGCCCTCGGAGAAAACTCTGGTAGAATTTTTAGGCCTGGAATGCACCTCAGGGCTAGCCCCGTTAATAGAGCTTTTGACGCTCCTCCCGGACCGGGAAGACCCCGGAAAGGAGTCCCCCAGCCAGGGTGCCCTAAAAAGTAAAGATCTTACCGGGCGTTTCTTTTTATCGTCGATGAAAGATTGAAAATGCGCCGGAGGAGTACGTTGAAACACCTCCTTCCACCACTCCAAATGACGTTGAAGCACCCGGGCCGAAAGGGAATCGCAATAAAAACATGAGTCCCACTGGTGGTCCAGACCCAAACACTCTAAGCACAGAGGAAAGTCTAGCTGAAACAGCAAAGACGGACTACCACACGACCGCTAAGCCAGAGCAAGAGAGGAGGAACTGGAAGGAAAAAATCTTCCGAAGATGCAAGTGCGTCCAGTCCCGAGCAAGCAGAGAAAAAGACTGATGGGCGATGCGCTGGGCAGAGCTAAGAAGGGCGGGGTTACGGCTGCGTGCGGTACCCTGCGTAAAAAGAGAGGAAGGACACATTTTTGAAAAATGTGATGCTTTTTACAAAATGCTCCGATCCCGTCCCACAGGATGGAGGAATGTCCCATAAGTATGGAGGAAAGGGGATGGGACGCAGGAGTATGGGAAAAGGTTGATCATTTGGATGTATCTGGGAGTTTCTTTAGGCAGAACTAGATGAGGGCTACTTTCTCAACAAGAAGAGAGTCTGACCATTGAATATGAGTGTGGTCAGAATTAAGGGAGCCCTTTTATATAATACACAAAACAAATGTATTCCAATGTTCAAATATGTTTGCAAAAAGCTTCCTTGAAATCTCATTGCTTCACACAAAATAGTTAATGCACTAATGCATATTTAGATCATTTAATCCCTCTGTTACCTGGTATTATCAAGGTAGTGCATACCTTGATAATAACAGGTAACAGTTATTTATATGCATATATTTCACTAGTATATATAGCCTCCCAAAATAGTCTGATGACTTTTAACCATTCATGTTAATCTGTAATTCTGCCTGATGTGCTGATCATGTATCAGATTCAGCATGTTTTTACAGGCAAACTGTGCTTCCCAGCTTTGCTGTATTTTTAATTCTTCAGTAGGCAGAGGATGGGTGCACATGTGACGCAGACCTTGGAGTCCACAGAACAAGCCTGAGATATTTAACATGCATTGAGTGGACACCAGAGGCAGCCTTTAACATTATAAATGATGAAATAATCTGTGTCCTAAATCTGGGGATTAAATCCTCATGATGGCTGGCTAGAAGGCATCCTCTAACTGGCTTCTATTTTAATATTGTCGTCAATACAAATATTAATGCGCTCAACATCTTCTTTCTCTGGATTATCAATACAAAATGAAAGAGTTTGTATGGGTCCCTCTGTGTGAGATAAGGGAGTAGTTTCTTACCTGTAACTCCATTTCTCCAGCGTTGGTATATTTAGTGGATTCACATGTTGTGAATATTCCCCGTTGTCAGGCTCTGAATCACGGTTACTTTGATTAAGTCATTTTCCTATGGAAAAACCTTACACCTTGAGTGTCCCATCAACGTCAATGTGGTTGCTTTTGGTCCCCACCAATAGGACGTCGAGTGTACAGCTCTGCCCCGGCAGCTTCCCCTCAGATTTTAACCACTCCAGCTGGAGGATATCCACTAAAAGAGGTTGTTTGCCTTAGGGGTAGGCTGGAGGGCGCATGTGAATCCATGAAAGATAGCAACGCTGGAGAAATGGAGTTACAGGTAAGAAAGTACTCCCTTATCCAGCATAGGATCTTTCATGGATTCACTTGCTGTGAATAGATTTTATAGCAGTATATAGGAGGAGATAAACCAGGCAAACACAGATAAGATGCTTTCACATTTTCTGCGTTAATGTGAGAAAGATATATACAGAAGTAGACAACGGAAACAAACTCCGGAAGCTGTGGGGCGTACCCTACTGGAACATAAGTTGAAGGACTGCTCGTCCCATCTGCATGTCCTCAGCGTGCTGCTGATGTAAACAGTAGTGTCTGGGAATTGTGTGGGGCACTGCCCATGTTGCTGCCTGGCAAATATCTCTAATGAGTATTCCAGACCAGAGAGCTACCGAGGTAGCCCTGGCTCATGTAGAGTGCGCTCTAGGTGCAGTTTGCAATGGCCTATTGGTCTTCGAGTGGCAGGAGATTGTAGATGAAATCCATATGAGATACCCTGTTTTGAAATGGATTTTCCCTTGTTGGATGGACCAAAGGGGACAAACAGCTGTTTAGTTGATCTAAAAGATTTTGTCCAGTCTCAATAATATTTCAATGCCATTTTCACATCCAGAGAGTGTAGGGCTTTCTCCGCTGGTGAAGTGGCGTTTTGAAAGAAAGTGGGCAGAGTTATGGTTGCAGTTTTATGAAACTCTGATGGAACTTTTGGGATGAAATGAGGATTGGTGGAAAGTACCACCTTGTCTTTCGGGATTCGTAGATATGGAGGGTCTACAACCAAAGCTTGTAGCTCTGAGACACACCTAGAGGATATAATGGCAACTAAGAAAGGCACCTTTCATGTGTGTTGTAGCCAGAGGTTCGAACGGGGGCTTCGAAATCCCTACCAGGACCAGGTTCAGGCTCCATACAGGTGGAATCCTTTTCTTTGGCGGAAAGGTACGAAAAAGCCCTTTTAAGAAATGCTTGATTATTCTGTCACTGTAGAGAGGGGAAGTTCTTCTTTTCCTTGTAAATCTAGAAATTGACGATACGTGAGATTGCTAGACCTTCTTTTGCAAATTTTAGCAGGTAAGAAAGGATCTGATGAGGTGTTATGGCCAGTGGATGCAGGTTGGGCTGTTGTGCGCACTATGCACAGAATCTTTTCCAATTGTGGTTATAGGAAACATTAGTAGAATGGCCCCTAGCAGCTGCTAGAATGCGCTGACAGGCTTGAGGGATGTTCAAAAGACTGAATTTGGCGTGATCAGGAGCCAGGCTGTTACCTTGAGAGAGCGCGGATCATGATGGAGAATCATCACATTGTTCAAAGATTGGCATGAGATCCTAGATGGATTGGATCATCCCCTGCCAGCTAGAGAAGGTCTGCGAACCAGTCTGCCTGGGCCAGTATGGTTCCACTAGGATTATTTTGCAGTGACCTTTGCGTATCATCTGTATCATTTTCCTGATGAGAGGAAATGGGGGAAATACATATCCGAACATGCCGTTCCATGGGAATGAAAATGCATCCCCTTGGGAGTCGGGATGAGGGGTCCTGCTCACAAATGTCTTGCACTGTCTGTTGTTGTGAGTGGTGAAAAGGTCTTCAGAAAATCTTAGATATCTGGGTGTTGTACAGTTGCCATTTGTGCGATTGGGATGAATCCCTGCTGAGGTTGTCTGCTTGCTTGTTCTGTATCCCCGGCAGGTGGAAGATTTGAAGTACAATGTTGTGTTGGATAGCCCAATACCAGATGGTCTGCGCTTCTTGGGACAGGGTGCTTGACCACGTGCTGCTTTGCTTCTGCAGGTAAAACATCGTGGTTGTGTTGTCCGTGAGAACTCGAACCACCAAATTCTTGATTAGCGGGAGGAAGGATGTTAGAGCCCAATGTACATTTACTTCCCGCAGTTCCAGCACATTTATGTGGAGGATGGCTTCTTCGGGCATCCAAAGACCTTTGACTTGGTGCTTGTCAGATGAGCTCCCCATCCTGCCAGGGAAGCATCAGTCACAATCGTGAGATGATAATTGGGTTCCACGAGGGGCATTCCTTTGGCGATGCTGCAGGGGTATGTCCACCATTTTAGTGTGTTTGATGGAGTCTGAGTGATGGTAACTTTGTCTGATCAGGAACCCCGGATTTGGGACCATCTGGTAACCAGAAACCTTTGCACTGGCGGCAAGTGCAGCGTGCAGTGGCGAATTAGAGGGATGCAGGAGAACATGGTCCTTAAGAGAGCCATGTATGTGCGGACGGTGACTAGCTTGTTTGGCGTGAAAGAGTTTGCTAGGATTATCAATTTCTTCATCCTGTCTGATGAGGGTCTGACAAGACTTTGGTCCATAAGGAATAGAGCGCCCAGGAAAACCAAATTCTTTGAGGTAACTGTGCAAGATTTTGTCTAATTTATTGCAAAGCCTTATTGTTGGAGCAGAGTTTCTGTTTGTCTGAGAGAAAATAAGACTTGTTGATATGCTGAACCTCAAACCAACCAGTCGTCCAAGTACAGGTAGAAGTGGTGGCCCTGTTTTTGGAGGGAGGCTTCTACTGGTGCCAGGCACTTCGTGGACGTTCTGGGTGCCAATTTCAAGTCGAATGGCAGTACCCGAAACTGATGATGGCTCTCGCTGACCATGAATCTGAGGTACTTTCGGTGCCCTGTGTGTATTGGCACGTGGAAATATGCATCCTTCATATCTAACACCGCAAGGTATTCGTGGAGTTGTATGGCTTTTATAACCTCCTTCACAAGTCCAGGATACAGCGCCACTTTCTGTCTGGTTTTTTGATGACGAAGTACTTGGAGTATACTCCTTTTCCTCTTGCTGAAGGAGAACCCCTTTCGATGGCTCGTTTTCTTAGCATTTGACGTACATCCTGCTGTAAAACCTGAAGGTGCGGGTGAGATACCTTTAAGGGAGGTATCAGGATGTGTGCGTGTTTGAACTCCAACATGTGGCCATACTGGATTACATCTAGCACCCACCTGTCCTTTGTTATTGTTTACCACTCATCGAGGTAGAACACCACATTTCTCCCCCACATGTCTGCCCCTGAGGCAGACATTGTTGTGCCTCATTTTGCGTACCTCTTTGGGAGGTGGCAGATCCATGCTTTCGTTGCCCTTGATGGTATTCCCTGTTGCACTGGGAGGATTGGTAATTTCTCTTGTAGCCCTGAGAATGGTATCTGGGTCTACTGTAGTTCTTGTTGTCTCTAGAGGTTGAGAATCTGGAATTACCAGAGGCTCCTCAAAAGAAGCGAAAGGAACGCCTGCCCTGCAGGGCTCTTAGAGAACTAGCATTGTCCGAATCTGCCTTCATGACTTTAAGAGCCTCATCAATCTTGCCCCCAAACAGACTTTCACCTTTACATGGCATATCGATGACTTTGTGCTGTACTTCCTGCCGAAAATCAGTGACATGCAACCATGCTTGTCATCTGAGGACTACCCCATTCCCAATCTGTTGAGCCCTGTTTCAGCGAGGTCTACAGCGATATTGATGCTGTGATTTGAGGCTTCCTTCCCTTCACGCACCACCTTCACCTGCTGCTCCAGCAAGTGTTCCATTATAGAAGCCAGCTGGTGCCACATCTCTCGATTGTATCGAGCAACTATTGCAAGGGCATTTGCTACTTTGACCGTTGTTGCCCCAATGGTGAGAACCTTTTTTCCGAAGGCATCAATTTTCCTGTTTTCATTGTCTGGAGGAGTGGCACAGTCATGCTGCGTTCAAGCCTTGTGGCTTGCTGCCGCTGATACCACTGACTCTGGAGCGGATTGCGAGGTAAGGCATTTTGGTGTTGTGTCTGGAGTCTTAAACTTCTTATCCAGCCTACCTTTAACTGCCGGTTCTGTCAATGGATGCTTTAGAGTATGGAATGCCTCCTGCCAAATGCGATCCAGGATGGGAATGGAGAACACTGCCTTCCTGCGTTTTCCTATGAGGTCGAAGAGGAAACAGTCCTTCTTTTTATCTTCTGGAATCAAACCAAACTCCTGGCATGCTCTAGACATCATGGAGTAAAAAGTCCCAATGTCATCTGGAGGGGAATGTTGAGCCGGTCTACCCTGCGCGTCTTGTTCAGGATCATCCATGTCCCACGTATCAGCTCTCTGTGGAGATGAGGAGGTGGTGGAACTTGTATCCCTCGGACCATTATCCTGGTCTGTGTCAACCAGTTCTCCCTCCTCTTGCTTTCTTCTGCGTGGACTAAATCCTTGTGGAGGTGGAGGTCTAGGAGGTGTTTGAGCCCTAGGAAGTATGTCCTGGTCTCTGAAGGGATGGGTTAGGTCCCTTCGATGTTGCAGCATAATTTGGTCCGAATTGTCTGAGCCTGACGGGCTACCCCAAAAGTGACTGCAGTGTTGTAAGCCCTTGCAGGGAAAGCAAGGATTGTGGGTTTATAAGGGGGGTATTGTGGGTTCATACAACCTATTCCGGCAGGTGTTGATGGCAGAGTAGGTGTCTGAAAACGTAGATGTGTGTCCGCCTCTCTAGATGGTCCTTGGATCAGAGGATGGGAACTTCCTTCTTCAGGATCGGAGTCAGCGACAACTGGACATTATTCTGGCTGAGGCTCAAAATCTGACGTGATTTCATGTTGCAAACCTCTTCTGGCAATGTTATCTGAGTAATCTATAAGAAACATTCCTAGAGTAGGCTGGTCATGCTCTACCCTGGCCCCAGTTGGGGTTTTCAAAATATCTTTGGGAGACAATATACTGCCCTGCACAGGTAATCCCGAGGTTTCAGTAGTAATGGTGGTCGACGGGTACGTAGGTTTTTTTCCAGATGATTTATGTTTTTTGGTCATTGACGAGGTGGCCGTCGAAGAGGGATGAGCCATTAACACTGACAAAGTTGTCGTTGTCAATGCCATTGTGAGTGAGTGGACCTCGATGATGATTTGGACTTCGACAGGTGTCCCGAGGCCGGCGTCGGAGTGGACCTCGACGATGATTTGGTCTTCGACAGGTGTCTCAAGGACGATTCATGGCCGGAGGAGGATCTTTGAGATTCCAATGACGAGTAATGTTTCTTTTTCATCGAAGATGGAGACGTGGTTCTCGTAGCTGATTTGGCTTTGTGTTTGTTTATCGACAGAGGAGATCTCCTGGACAGGTCAGACGTGGCTTTTGTGGACGGGCGTGAGCTTTTATCCCTCGGTTTTTCCGATGGTGCCTTCGTCGACGGGGCCTTGGATGAGCGTTTAGACCCAGTATCGGACCCCTCACCACTAGCTGGTGTTTTGTTTAACAGAAAAATAATGTTTGGCCTTATTGTGACCCGTGGACAATTTTGGCTCACCTGTTTTTTCTGTTTTTGCCACCGGCTCTTCAGACTTGGACCTTTGTCGTGATGGTGATCTCTTGTCAGAGGGAGTGCTAGCTCTCCCATTCCGTGACAATCCCACTTCCTTCCGACCCCGGGTGCACTCCTTCATTGATCCAACAGATTAGGTGACGTTTCCTTTCCTTAAAGGTTTTTTGTGAGAAACCCTGGCAGATGTCACATCCGTCCGCGGAATGGTTGGGGTTGAGACAGTAAAGACATTCCATGTGTCTGTCAGCCTCATACACATTTATTAGGCCGCAAGTGTCAAAAAGCTTAAACAAGGACTTCTTTGGTCTTGAGGATTCCATGGTTATAACTGGAAGCATGTATGTAGACGTTGGTTGCTCTGGATGGAGTAAGTTGACGAAATATGAATTTACTGAAGGTTTGTAATTTTCTCTCAGGAGAGAAACAAGAGGAATCCCAGCAGCTCGGAAGATGGTTGAAGCCTGGGGGAAGCTGCCGGGGCAGAGCTATACATTTGAAATCCTATTGTTGGGGACCAAAAGCACCTACAATGACATCAATGGGACACTCAAGGTGTCAAGTTTTTCCATAGGAAAATTACTAAGTCAAAGTAACCGGGCATTCCCAGCCTGATGACAGGGAATATTCACAGCATGGCAATCCATGAAAGATCCAATGCTGCAATGCTGGAGAATAGAGGAGTTTGTATCCTATGTTTCAAATCACAGGAACCATTGCAGCCCTTAATCAACTGTTTTACTAAGTCTCGGATCAATGGTTTATAATATTTAGTTAATATTCAGTATGTGCATTCCTGTGAACCCTTCGATGACCAGAAATAATATTTCAGTCACACCAATGCCTACTTTTCAATGGTCATAAATATCAACCTTCCATAAAACTGGTTTTTTCTGACCATACTTTCCTCTATGCTGAGAAATAGTGGAAGGATTATGATATGGCTCTAATGTATCATATTTGTTAATGTCCTCAACCAATAAGGTATAATCAGTTAATTGCTGACAGGCCAGTTCTAAACATTATTAAGATAACACCCAGACCATCTCTCTCTACTTCACTCTATGCCACCATTCATATGTTCCTATCACACAATCTCTTCTTGACTTGGCCACTCTTGGCTTCTTGGCTTGGCTGCCCCAGAATTAGTATTCTGGTGTCTGTTTGGGTGGAAAAACTAATGTATTCCCCAACAACAATAAAGCCATCATTCTTCAAGGAGGTCACTGGAGTACATCTCAATCCCATCACACAGCCACACAAGACAATTGGTATTTACTATGTATCTCTCTGTATCTGCCTTCATGTAAACATTCCCTTCACCTACAGTTTCAATATAATCATTCTTACCCCTTACCACATTATGTTGCTGTTTAGCATTTTCAAAGATGTACATGCGTTTGTCACAATAGGCTCATTGGCCAAACCATTAGTATTAACTCACTCATTTTCTGTACTACTGATCTATGGGCTACATCTGGATACGCCAGACGAAAAGGAAAATGAAAGAGTAAAAGCAAGCTCGCCTCACTTCTACTCTTTCCGTTTCCCCCTCCACTTTGAGTATGTTTGAACTGCATCCAGAGGACCCCACAGCACGTACGTGCGAACATTGGTGGTCCCCTAGGCTGCATTCAATTAACATTGAATAGAAAATAAGGCTGTTATGGGGTAACATGTTCCGAGGCCAGCCACATGCCTCGAAATGTATACAAATGTGTCTGATATTACTAATGTTAAAATACACCACCACAAGAAGTCACAGGCAGGTATCTGAAATGAGTATGGAGGTACTTTGTCATATGAGCAGGAAATTAGGTGCAATCTTGAAATGCATTCAGCTAATTTTGTCCAAACAAATCCACTGTCTAGTGCAGGCCATATGTGCTCACCACTACGTAGCAAATTAAAAAGACATCTATAACACTAAGAAAATGTATAATGCACGTAAATGACTGTGAAACATAAAGCAATACAGTTGTTATGTATGATGTTATACCAGCACACATGGTTTCCGAATAGTGGTTGAAACATATACAAAGGGCAATGGACCATGGACCAACGTTCGGCAGAGAGACATTTCTACAAAAATTACATTGAAAATGCACAATTATTGCCAAAAATGTCATTATATTCCCATATCGCAATAAGCTACTATGTTGCATTTTCGAAACTGCATGCATGAGCCACACTGAGCTCATTGCTGAACAATTCAATGGCACATGCACATGAAATGTTGGACGCTATGGGCCTCAAGACGAAGAATGCCATTGCTGAACGGTGGCACATGTTGCTATGTGCCTCACCCTAAATGTACACACGAGGAGAATATCAGAAGTGCTTACCCCACATTTTAAATATACATGCAAAGGAAAGAAGGCTCAGCAATACAAGTTTATAAGTTGCTAAGTATAGTGCCATACCAAAGTTGAGGCACATTTTCTTCTTTTTCATTTTACTTGCCTTCAAGCGATGCCACGTCCACATTTCTGAAAATAACTTTCCAAAATGTGCAAAAATTTTAGGTTGACTATAGAACATTAGAACATGCATGACTATTGTTTGTGCTTGTGGTGTCTATGCCCACATTTATTGAACACATACTTCGAGTGTGAGGTGTGGCTTTTGGGGCTTGCTTGGGTCCAGTGGTTTTAGTGGTTATGGGCACAGCTGCTAAAGTAAAAAGATGATCGTCAACGAACATATACCTAGAGGATTTATGCTTTGATGTTGCAGAAACTGAGCTATTCCAAAAGAAAGGACAATTACAATTGCTGACGCTTTACAAAGCAGACATGCATTTCTTGTCTATGAATCCTAAATTATTGCAACATCTGATTTCGTGCACTGCATAAAAGAAGCACTAAAATACAGTTTGTGGGAGAGTACCTCTTATAATGTAGGTTCAACCATGTGATGGTTAAGTATGCAGACAGCCAGGAATGCGGGATTCGGCCCATTTCCAACACGGTATTAGGACCTTCCAACTTGGATTATTTATAATTTGTGCAGACCGAACTTCCACTTAACAGTTATTGATATTAAATCATAACGTTTAAGGTTTATTTACCGGCTGTCGCTATACTTAACGATCACATGGTTGGACCTACATTGTAAGAGGTATCTACGCAGCACACCCAGGACATGGGCTGCTCTAATTTCTACGCCAGGGGCATCACTACAGACCAACTCGCCTTGAAGACGGCTGAATGGTCGAAACACATGTCGGCTGTAACACAAATAAAACACAAATCACCTATTTGGATGACCTTTTGATTCTCTAATACTTTTAAGATTTGGACTACCTTTCAAACATTGAATATTTGACCAAAGAGTCTTCTGCGCTGTTTCTCAACATACACTGTCCTACTTGTTAATGACCAAATATGAACATGCCTAAATGATGAGCAATCGTCACAGTAAATATTCTTAGCAGGAAAGGCTTAAAGGCATCTTGATGGCGTTGGTGTCAGAGTCAAGAAACAAGGTCATTGATATCTAGGCTGACATTCAAAGATGTTGGACCATTGGCACTTTTATCATGCAGAACTGAGAGGAGAATGCCACATCAGTGAGCCCCGAGAATAGCAGAACTAGCTACAGCATTTCCATGCTCCAACTGTATCTAACCTACAGTCAAACCACACTGTAAAAGATTTAAAAATATGAACAGTGTTGAACACAAGCTGTTTTAGGATCAAAGAGATTAATGGGCTAGGGAGTTCTAAACAACTGTCGACTGACTACAAGACCCAACCAGATTCAAAGTGTCCTCAAAATTCCCACTGTGAGGGTAGGAGAAGTTGGCTTTGGGGATACCAGATTATGGTGTACGAATTGCTCCGATCAATCTCTAGACTTGGGATTTATTTTAGAAAGATGTTCCATGGTGACCCTTGGCACTCCTCTGTGGATTTACATTAAGACGTTCCAGGGTGACTCTTGGTATGTCTCAAATTTTCTAACACAATGAATATTGAGACCAAAATGAAGTTGAACCAAATCTCTTCACATTGAGTATGAACATGAGCGCGGCAGTCAGGCCACCAAGTCTGCAAATTCTGCTGTGCTTATACTGTTAGATCTGTATGGGACTTCAGAACAAACTAATTGCAAGCATACCTCTGTTTCCCAATCCTTACCGGTGTTGACATTAAAAGTGGCACATGCCTTACAGTTGAAACTATTGTGACTCTTTTACAGGCATCTCAGACATTCTTTGTGAGTAAGTGTGTCTTGGACATTTTAAAACCTGAGGCCTATGGCAAATCCTATGAAAATCAAATGATTTGTGAATAAACAGAAAGGCCTCTGATAAAGCAATTGCATCTGGGCACGCCCAAAGGAAATTGAGGGAAAGCTTCAGAAGTGGCAACAGTTTTCTATCTGATAATGTCTATGGCTTCAGGGAAGCACTAAGCATTAGGAGCTCCAGACTCAAATAGGGTTAGTATTTCAGGAGACCAAATAGCCTTCAGGAGATCAAGGTATCTGTCTGAAGCATGACAATACAACGACCCTTCAATATATTTTGAAGAGGAATAAACCTTGATCTGAAAATGCAGCACAGCATTTAGGGCCTGATTCACAGAAGCGATTTATAATGATGCAATCCCTTAGGAAGCCCTTAGTGTCTTTGTTCATTGATAATTGCATAATTTACCACATATTCCACTTGCCATTCATCACCAACTAGGCAACGTCACATTGTTGCATGGTCATCTCAACCAATCAATCAGCAAGTTTGCATTCACTCTCAAAAACACACATGATGGCGAGCTCAAAGAAATACATCAACATGACATACATGATATGGTTATCTAGAAATACAGTGTGATGAGGACTGGTGTCAGGCTGCACCTGGACCATAAAGCATTCATTATTCAATACTCTTCCTTTAATAGCCAGACAACATTCAAGTATTATCTATTCTTCTATTTAACTTGTTCAGTTATTAGCAAAACCAATACATGCCAGATGTTTTTGCCAGGGAAAAAAACAGGAAAGATTTTAGAGAAGATTCATGTTGCAAATGCTTCAGTGCCTTAGAATGTTCAATAGTGAGTCAACCCTAGAAGCTAGAAAGGTGACATGGACTAGCTTGTAGCATATCCACCTGGCCATTCCCTGTTATGTCTTACTCGCAGGACAAACAATGCTAAGTAAACTAGCGTTAAATAAACTACTGTACTACACGCCCAATTCACAAAGAGGAGTAAGTCTGATTTAAATCCGGCGAGTGCTAATCGTTTCACAAATGAAGTCAATCTGAGTAACTTGACTTACCACAACTTGTTAGCAGTAAATCAGACTTACTACTGGTAATTACTTTATGATTCGAGACATACATTTCTGTACCGCAATAGAGTAGAGGACGTTCAACTGTTATCTCAAACAATACTGAACATTGTATCAATTGAAATGAGAGAAATAGGGTTCCACCTTACACTGAATTCCATGTTGACTGTTTATATGTTAACATGATTACGACAGCCTGGATTAAAAGGAAGCAAGTATACAACCACCACAGCAACTCATCATGGTGGGCTGTTAGATCTTCTACTGGGCAAATATCCCCATGGAATACTACCTGGTACAGTGTTTTTTTTTTTTTGGGTCTGCCAATAAACTGATTTCAAGAGAATGAGGGTACGGGCAGTTAATGGGGGAAGAAGCACTGCAAATAATCAACCAGTATGCTTGTGTAAAGCATGACCGATTCTACCCTAATTGTTATATTTAAGATATGTGATTGTGATTATTTTGGCTTTCTTTTATGGTGAAAAAATCATCGATTACATATATTGAAGTGAGCATAACATTTTATGGAGGACAATGCGTTGAATACATTTCAAGAATACTTTGGGGTCAGGAAGAGTTCAAATATGATTGACATTTTTTCAGATGATCTGTTCCTCGGAAGAATTAGTGTAGCGGGAAGGTGTATTCGTGTGTAAAAACGATACTACGGTTGGCTCCAAATCCTCACATTGTTTTTGTTGCACCAGAGGACCAGTAGCCAGGAGCAGCCATGAACGGTCTGGGACAAACCATGGTGCATCAGTAGGATAATGATGTTAGTCACACATTGCTGATATGAGGTAAGTGCTTTCCATGTGCAGAGTCAGTCTAGTAGACATTAAGGCTGTGGTGTAGGGGGTGATGGAAGGGAATACAGAGAATGACTCACTGTCATAATCTACCTGACGTCCCGATGCTGGACTTGTTTGCCACATGCCAAAAGTCAGGGCGGAGTAAAACCCGCATGTACAGAGCATGGCATGCAGATCCTTGGCTGCTATTGCAGAGTTGGATGTGTCATGACACGGTGCTTACAACTGACTCCCCATCGAGCGACACAATGAAGGAAGCACACATGATATAGAACCTGGGCTGGGAAGTGGAAACAGAAGCAAGTCTGAAGTGGCATTTCTAATACAGCACATCGAGTCTGCAATACTTTTCCAAGCTGGCTCCACATCTGGGGATTCCCAGTCAGGATTGGTGGCATACTTTGGGCGAGCAGTAAATGGAATAGTGGCAATACTCTGAGAAAAACAATGCAGTGCAAAACCATGACTAAATCCATCAGTGACAGCCTAAGCCACTATCCTCTCTGACTAGTGTCTAGGAAAAGAAATTCGGATGGGGAAGCCGTGTAAAAAATGTGCGTCATGTAAGAGGGATTAAGGGTTGCCCCACAGGCGCAAATACTTCACAAGCAGGGGGATGTTTTGGGAGTGAAAGCGCATAGGCCTCTTCATGCACTCCCCCAAACAGCAGGAGGTCTGGCCCAGAGCAACCTGAAAGGCATCCGTATATGACAGTATGATTTTTGAGAGAATTTGGGATGGAGCCATGCACATGCAGAAATCATTGTTAACACAGCTTCTGCTTTTCCAGATGTTTAAAGGCTATTATGTTTTGCACAAGAGGACACAAACTAGATGGTATAGTATGAAAGAAGGAGCTTTGCTTTGTTTTTCGCTTTTATATGGAATGTCATAGTGATAGAACGCCATTGGAGCAAGCAAGCAGTCTCAGGGCTGAGGCTTTAAGACTCTAACTTCAGCTAGCAAGGGCTGGCCTTACTACCCACTAACCAAGAAGAGTCAGCTGAGTCCACATGGACATGGCTCACACTGGGTTTCCCTGCCAGGATTGCATTGCAGTACCAAGGGAGAGCATTACACGCATGCCTCTATTGTCAAGTAGAGCACTCTAAACGAAGAGCCTACCACAAACTTGTTGATTCGTTCACTCAAACACTGTCTGAAATCCTCAATGTATCTTCCCATTGTGTATTTCTCAATAATGTCTTTACAGAAAGTCTGCCCTTGCACAAATGGGATTTGCCATTTGCCCCGTCGTGACTGCACGCGGGTTTTACAGAAGGTGAATAGCCCCTTCAGTGATGCCAAACGCATGTCCGTTTATTGTGTGGATCCACCACACACAGACTATAAAGTCAACTTGGGTATGCAACCGCTATGTGTCTTGGTGCTGTAGTTTTTCCATGCTCAGCAGCTGTGAGTGAGCCCAACATTTTTTTGTTAACGGGATGTATGTCGCGGTGAGAGCAGCCTGCTTACACTATGGTACAGATAACCAAGCCTGGCTCAAGGTGGATTTAGAGGTTCAGAAAAAGACATTCTATCCTCATGAAAGGACACTTTCGTACATCGAGCAATGCAGTGCACTTGATGTACACAAAAATCAACCTGCTGCTATGATGATCAATGGTGACACTGTCTGCTTTCATCGCCCAGTGACTTACACGAATGACAATTTCTTCATGGAGATATTTGTTATCAATTTACCTTGCTTGTCTAGTTTGAAAAGGAATTAATGCACATGGAAGGGTAGATCAGTAAAAGAAAAGGGAACGGTGAGCATGAATCACTTAGTTCTTATGGAGGGCAATCTTTATGCTAGGGGTCTGCATGTATCCTTGAGGTAGAGGATACTTCACCATGTGTCTCTGTAAGATGACGCATCTGTGGAGTATCCCTTCAAGTAGGTCCAGCACCCTCTAAAAAGATTATCTGGGAGATGTCTACAGTTCTGTAGTATTCATGTGTATATCCTGTTAATATAAATGTTAGTGCGCAGGCACACACATTTAATGATGCTTTACTTGGGGTCAAAATATTTTAATGTGTATTTGCAAATTGTAGTAATGTAAGTTGACACATGTTTCACACTGAGGGGGCTTCTTCAAGGTTTGCTGCACATTTCTGTGTTTTACATACCACGAATATTAGGATATCATACTGAATCCTAGTTTGATGAATTCTGTTTGGCTGCTCCTACATACCAGCATAGATTCTAATGTTCCTATCATCTGCTAACACAGCCATGATAGCATGCATAAAGGACACACGCCTCTATGCTGGTGCATAGGAGCAGACTAACAGGGTCTATCAAACCACGATCGAGTGAGATAACCTAATATTCTCAACATAAGGTTTACAGAAGGCCTAGAAGGGTAGTTGCAGAAGATCACTGACCTTTCTAGTGCTTGAATTGAGTAGTTTCATTTTTCTCAGTTAATTGTACTATGGCTTGTGAACTATGAAAAATGGCATGGGTGCCCTCTAACAGAATAAGCATTCCAAATAAGACATATTGGATTCCTTAATGCAGAAAAGATGCTGATAAGCAGACTCAGTAAAGTGCATTGCTGCAGTAAGCCACTGCACCACACATTCAGAAGACAACCCCAGTATAAGTAGCTTTAATTTCCCAGAAGCAATGATGGAGGTTACATGCAGTCTCTTATTTGAGAAATGGCTTTTCTACAAATTGTTTCTATATTCATGAGGAATGTGATGCTGAAACAATGCAGAGCAGTCTTGCTTTTACCTGTAAACCTATTGATGCAATTACGCAATGCGCTTATTTTGCTACCACGGACAATGGTATTCTTCTTCTAATAATTGTCTGATTATTACTCTCCAGAATCTGTATTAGTGCATGTGAACTGATGTTCTCTAATGTCCCACTTTTTAAATAAAGCATCTTCTTTGCAAACATTGTTTGGCCTGTGCTACTTTATGATTTAGATAAAAAATAATGTATTTATGAAACGAATACGTACCAGTGGTTGTTTCTAGGGAATGAAACAGGAAAATAGTTTGAGCAACAATTCATGAGGAGTACCTTAACATTTTTGCAAACCGATCCATTATTAGAAACGAGTGCGGTGGTACTGACTAAATGCATACATCTCCCACCAATCAACATTTCAAATAAGAAATTGGCAACTGAACAAATACTTATAAAAACAGGTACACAAATGTTGGTGCCAGTATGCTGTGGCTACACAATAATAAAGAGAATGTAAGTGTAAACCCTCAGCAGTACAGAACACGTTATAAATTCAACACACCAATACATCAAGTTCAGTATCTCAGCTAAATCCTGTAGTTCAAGCTCTCAACAGATACAGAATGTTTTACAAAGAGAGGACACCTTGAAACAAGATCATGCATTTGTAAATGTAAGTTTAAGTATAAGCTGACCGATAACAAACAATATTTTTTGGGCGGTGATAGCTTTTCTACATTGCCCATCAGGATGTTCATTGCGTATCTGAATGCAGCAGAGTCAATCATGTGCTAATAATCCACCAGGTTTAGTTCAGACTGAACAACATAAAAGCTACTGGTCTGGTAGCTACGAAAAATGACAGCCACTGAGGGCCATGCGATGATTTAGCTACATACCCCTGATGTTAGGCAAGGTCTTGTCACCTGACAAGTCAGAGAAAGACCAGGAAACCTGAAGGGGTTGGTGAAGAGTCTGATGCATGGAGTAAAAAGAGCAAGATACACTGTCCTCATAGACACAAATGCAGCTACCACTGAATATGTTAGCAAAGTTGCAGCTTCTACATCCGTAAACACCCTACTGCACTATGCTCAAGAAGAAAGAATAGTAGAGCAGAGTTTAGGGCATTTTTCTATTTGTGTGTATATGTACATTAATGAATCCTTAATGGTCAAACTCAAGAATGTGTGGCGGCATGGCTGGCAGCCAAATGTAGCAGATGCAGCACGAGTGAGCACCGTGGCTAGCCCTGGGTTTACATCCCAATGATTGTGAATCAAAATATTTTCAAGTGCAAATAAGATTGAGTTTGGATTCCAGAGATGTGGATCCTGCTTAAGGGGGGAAGTGAACCCTCAGTCAGTTTCTTTAACTAAGTTTAGGAATCCTCCTACCACAGTCCAGCCAAGAGGCAATATGGATGCCATCTGCCCTTCACTTCAGATGAGCAAGATCCAACTCTCTTCTACCATCTGCTAAGGGTTGATGCCTTGGAACCAAGGAATTGCCTGGAGTGGAGGCAGCCAGTCAGAACTCCATGGAGGATCTTTGGTGCATCCAGAGGAGGCTACACACATTGTTCTGTTGATCCTAGAGTCTGGAGCGTCATCAGAAGCATATGACATGCAGAGGACCAGGATTGCAGGTGCACCTGGGCCTGCTCTGCCACGGAAGAGGAGGCAGGCATTGCATCTCCATTTTGGTAGCTTCACAGTGGTGATTGATAAACCAGTGGGAGTGGGTGGTGAGGGGCGACAGTGGGGGAAACTGCAGCATGATTGTGGGAGTTGTGGGGTTTTGCTATGAAAGGCTGTTCCCTTTTCTCCCTACCGATCTACAATATCATGTTGGACTGCCTCCAGGACCAGGTTAATAGATGTACAGAGGGATTCCATGGTGTCAACACTATCATTGGCTGGGGTAGAATTCAGTGTTTATCAGCTGCAAGTGGGAAAACATTAGAACCTAATGGCCCCCCTTGAAAGCATGGAAGCCACTAAGCAGCAGAGGCTACCAACTACATGCATAAAATGTCCTTGTATAGTAAGGACAAGAGCATTCTCCCCCCTTGTGAGCAGCAAGGTTTGTGGTGATTGTGAAAAAAGGTAAGCCACTGAATAATTACGACTCTTATCCCACATCTCACTTTTAAACAGCAAAGGTAGGATCCTCGCTAAAGACCTGTCAAAGTGTCTTCTTGGTGTGCTCAACACCCTGGAAAAGTGGCATTTTATACACAGAGGGTCCACTAGTATGAATCTCAGGAGGTTGTTTGATGCCCTTATGATGTCTGGAATGCTCCCCTGCCAGCCTTTGGTGCTGCTATAAATGGGCTCACATAAAGCGTTCAACTCCAGTGAGCTTTGCAATGGCCAGAGTGTAGCACAACAGATTGTCCTTGTGTTGAGGAGCTCTACAGGGCTGTCTTTTTTCTCTCTCCTTCTGTCTTGATTATTTCACTTTTGGCATAATGTGTCCTTTAAAGCCCAATTCTCTCAGGATTTCCATGGCCTTTGGGAACAAAGGACAGGGTAACCTTGTATGAGGACAATCTCTTGCTGCATCTAGCAACCCTGAGGTTTTTTATTTCCAGGGTGACAGACATTACTGTAGTATGGGAGTGTTCTGGTGTCCTGCTGTATTTGTACCTCCTAGGGAACTGTTGGAACTAATGGTCTTTCTTCACTCTTTACTGCCGTGCTAACAGGAAGAGGGAGTTCTTATCTACAAATACTTCACTCTACGCAGAAAACATGGAGTGTTCTGGTGTCCTGCTATCTTTCTACCTCCTGCGCAACTGTTGGAACTAATGCTCTTTCTTCACTCTTTACTGCCGTGCCAACAGGAAGAGGGAGTTCGTATCTACAAATACTTCACTCTACGCGGAGAACATGGAGTGTTCTGGTGCCTGGCTATCTTCCTACCTCCTGTAGAACTGTTGGAGCTAATGGCCTTTCTTCACTCTTTACTGCCATGCTAACAGGAAGAGGAGTGTTGTGGTGTGCACAGGGTCCGGGGGTTCCCCTTCCTGTCTCACTGAGTTTGCTGTCTAGGAGCGGCTTCACTTGATGTGGCGATCCACCCCTGCCTGGTTCCTCAAGACAAAAAAGATAAACCAGACAAGCCAGACACAATACCAACATTGCAGTAAAAAAAATCACTGGATTTATTGAAATAGCAGATCCCACTGCTCTGGTAGCAGACATTCAACCTGAACCACTCTCCTCTGCCGAAACCTCGAGAGAGTTTGATAATGGTACCCTTTGCACGTCACCTACTATTGACAATAATGGTTCCCTACTCAATGTATGTTTGAATTTGAAGCAAAACTCACTGAGATCAATCATAGCAAATCATGATAATATTATTCGTTGCAATTTGTCAGTAAGTCCTTACTTGGAAGGGCTTGTCTCCAGTTCACAGTCTTCGGATTATGAACGCTTTAGTGAAGACGCCGCCTCAGTGTCATCAACGAAGGCTTCCTTTGTAGGTGATGTGCCTACTTCCTCTCTACTTAATACGATTCTTTCTATAATCGATGCTCCATTTATACTTTGTATAAATATGGCTGCTGAGCAACATAAATTGGAGATGATTAAAGCGAAAGTTGTGGACGTCATCCTAGACTGTAATGCTGACTCCAATATGTAATCAAGCATAATTATTGAAGAGAGGCCGACTTCTGGAAATCAGAAGTTAAACTTGATTGAAACCAAGGAACAAAGACTGGTATCTTCAGGTTCCACCACTTTCCCACAGGACTTATTAAATATTACTGCCCACACTGCGGAAGATGCGATGGAAGCGCAGTGTTATGAAAATTCGATGTTGAACAGTTCGATAATTGTGTGCAGCAAGAAGTGATGTAAATTTCTGCCAGCATGTAAAACTGCTAAGCACAACAAGCAAGTGGCCTTTTTAAATAAGGACACTAGTTCATCGACTATCCGTCGAATCAAGCGCAAAGGACTCTCACCTACTTCTCATTTAACTACATTTATTAAAGACCAGGGAGAGGGGATGGTGAGACAAGTGGCATTAAAAGGAACGCTTGCTAAATGGCTACGCCCTAGTAGCGTGTGCTCACAGATTGTAGTACTCGATTCGTCAAACTTTATATCTGGTCCCTCAAATCTTTTGTTAACGATAGTACGTCTGAGGCAAACCTGGAGGCTAGGCCTGATTTTCGTACTAATAGTATAGCTTCTAATCACAGAGTATCTGGAAATATGGCTCTGTGCCCTTTGAATCCTATAGTTTGTCCATTAAGAGATGGCAACACTATGAGTATGCCTAATGATGTGCAGTGTCTTCTGAATTCTTTGGTGTCTGGGGGCTGCGCAGTAGGCGATTGCAACTCTATCAGTGCTCAATTAGCTTCAGCATCATTGAGTAATTTGGTGAAGATAGAATAATTGTTTCCTGAAGAGGGATATCCCCTTCCTCAATCGCTCTTCCCTTCTTGCTATGTGGAAAAATATCCCCTGTTTGTGCACTATTAGCAGTAAGGATTTATTGCATAATGTACTTACTAAATGGGACAGCCCTTCAAACTGGGGTTGATTGAATTCGCCTCTCCTACTGTGGTATCCTTTTTATGCACTTATGCAGGAATTTTATATAAAATTGGATTCAAACTTACAGTTTGCAAGCAGCCCTTTATGATTGCTAGTGTTAAGCTTGGTTCTCATATACCCACTGATGGGATGAGAGTATATAATCCTTCTACGGTGCACACTAATGGGTGTTCTAGTTTGTATACAGTAACTGCATATCCACAGGAAAACGCAATTATTGAGAGCGAGACCATACGATGGGTTCCTCAAACCCAGGAAAGGGGAAACTATTGACAATATGATTTATATACCATTAAGTGGGTGTGCTGGTATACCCATGGTTTCCACTCTTTTTTGACACCCTCAGGGCATAACGTATATTTATTCTTCAAGAAAAGTGGGGCACTAAAGCTTTCAACATTAATGGTTATAACATCTTACATCACCATGCTATTTGTGTATCAAAAGGCCGCCCATCAGGTGGTCTTGCACTCGCAGCCCAGGCAAAACTAAGTCTGAAACCCTTCTGTGACGAAATTGGCTCACCTTATGTTATGTCTGTGATTCTGTATGATTATCTTACACTGACAAAAATGTTGATTATTAATGTCTATAGCCCCTGTGGATATCATACTTATTAACGGGTATACCTCTTGTCCGGGGGGCAACATTATTGTTGCTGGTGATTTGAATGCTCCCCAACTCCTTTCGGCCATCCCAGCAACATCTGGAATATCTTATCAAGATATATGGTGTGAAAATGAACCGCTAACCTCTGTGGGGGATGCGGCATGGGACAAGTTTATAAATATGCATGATTTGGCATGTTTGAAATGCAAAAATCAAACAATTGAAATGGCCCTCTATACTCGGACTGGTGAGAAAAGATGTTCCTGCCTTCATTATATTTTTGAGACTGGAAGTATTGGGAAATTATAAATTACTCACCATGGTGACTAACGTACTGTTAGTCCTTAGTCCCCTTTCCTCCATACTGCATGGGCATCCCTTCCAAGGGATGGGGGACAGAACCTTTTTCACCAGAAATAACCTTCTTCCCCTTTAAACTTAGAGGCGCGCGGGGGTGCAGCCCTGGGAGCATGCACTGCCCTGACTTCGCCCTCCGGCACCACACCTCAATCTACATATATGCGTTGACAATAGAATAACATTGCCTAATTACACCAGTATTATTAGGGAGGAGGATGGTGGGAAGTATGGAGTAAAGGGGACTAAGGACTAAGAGTATGTTAGCCACTACGATGAGTAACTTATAATTACTCTTACGTCCCGTCCCCTTTCCTCCATACAGCATGGGCGATTACAAATGAATGTAGCCCCAGGGTGGAGAGGAGAACCTCCCTAAGCAAACAGGTTCCTGACAACTGCCTGTCCGAAAGCCGCGTCAGACCTAGAGCTGGCATCCAAACAGTAGTGCTTGCAGAAAGCAGAGGGAGTGGCCCAGGTGGCCGCCCTGCTTATGACTTGCCAAGGGATATTACACTGGAATGCAATGGCCGTTGCCTTGGCCCTGACTGCGTGGTTGTGCATGTTTGCTGGGAGCGCCTTATACCGCCCTTCGTATGCTTCTTTGATGGCCGAGACCATCCAATGGGATATGGAGGCCTTAGAGCCTGGTCTTGCACCTCCAAAAGTGACAAATACGGTGTCTGACTTACGGAAGCCCTTGGTCCTGTCAAAGTAGAATTTCAGGGCACGCCTGACATCCAGGCAGTGCATAACTCTCTATGCCTCATACTTAGGGTTGGCAAAAAATATAGGAAGCACTATTTCCTCATTTAAATGCAAAGCAGACAGCACCTTAGGCAGGAATGCTGGGTGTGTCGCAGGGTGTGTCGCAGGACTACTTTATCCTTGTGAAAGGTAGTATATGGTCCTGAGGCGACCAGCGCCTGGGTTTCAAGGCCGTCTTAATGGTGACCAGCCTGATGGCCACGGACGCCATTGGCTCGAACAGCTTGTGCGTGAGGGCACCCAAGACTATGTTCAGGTCCCACACAGGGTTTGGCTTCTTGATGCAAGGGTAGATCCTTGCGACTCCCGTCAAATGCTTCTTGACAATCAGATTGGAGGAGGAGAAGATCTCCTCCTCTGAGTTCCTGTAAGCCCTGATGGCTGCGAGGTAAGTGCAGCAAGTGTCCATCTGCATGCCAGAGTGGGTGAGGTGTGCCGAGAAGGAGAGCACATCGTCCAGAGTACATGCAAGTGGGTCAATTTTCCCAATGGCAGAACCTGGTCCACTCGCTCTTATACTGGGCCTTGGTAGACTTGATCCGTGCACCCTGTATGATCTCTAGATTAGCCTGGGAAAGGCTGAGGTGCCTTAGCAATACCTGCCCAGGAACCACGCTGTGAGGGCTAACTTCTGTGGCACGGGGTCAATGTGTCTGCCACCCTGCTGCACCAGAAGATGTGGCGGGCCCATCGGGAGATGAATGGTGGTATCTTCGAGAGGCTGAGCAGCTCTGAGAACCATGGCCTGGCTGGCCACCATGGAGCTATTAGAATGATGATGAGCTGGCAAGACTCCTTGATCTTGCATATCACTCCGTGAATCATCAGTGTGGGCAGGAAGGGGTATGCTGTCATGCCGTTCCACTGAATCCAAAATGCGTCACCCAGGGAGCCGGGGCCCTGTCCCTGCCAGGAGGTAAACTGTTGGCACTTGTTGCTGCGCCAGGTGGTAAAGAGGTCCACCTTGGGGTGTCCCCATCTGCTAAAGATCTCCTGAAGAGCAAGGTCGTTTAGCTGCCACTCGTAATTGTCCGCTCCCAACCTGCTGAGCTTGTCCGCCTTCAGGTTGGATTCCCCAGGAAGTTGGACTGCTATGAGGTAGATGTTGTTGTCCAGGGCCCACTCCCATATGCTGATCGCCAGTCAGCACAGAGAAGGGGATATGGTGCCTCCCTGCTTGTTGACAGAGTACATGCTTTTCGAGTTGTCTGTCTGGATGAGGACAACCCTGCCCTCGATAAGCAGAAGGAATGCTCTGAGCGCTGGCCAAATAGCGTTCAGCTCCAGCCAATTGATGTGGTACTCCTGCTCCTGCCGGGTCCAGGTGCAGTGGACCGAGTGATTGCCCAGGGTGGCCCCCCCATCCTCGAGAGAGAGGAGTCTGTGGTGATGCTGACCTGCGGGGTGGGAGGCCAGAAGGGCTTGCCCGTCCGTAGGTTGCAGTCCCTGGACCACCATGTAAGGTTAGGGTGGAGAGATGGAGGAACGTTGATCATCTCGGCTTGAGATCCCCGTCCTGGTTCCATGATGCAAAGTGCAGCTGTAACCTCCTCATCCTGACTCTCGTGTGGGGGACAGCCAATAGGACTGCTGCCGAGAGACCCAGGAGGTGCTGGTACCACCAGGCCGAGTTCACTTCTCTGCTTAGGAAGTGAGTCATGGCCCTTTTGATGGATGTGATCTTGTCCTCCGATGGGAACACCTTTTCGGAGCACGTGTCCCATATGAGTCCCAAAAAGGTCAGTGTCTGCGTGGGCTGCAGCTGCGACTTCTTAAGATTGAGCGAAAAGCCCAGATTATGCAGTGTGCTCATAAGAGCATGGGAAGTGTGGTGCACTGCTTTCGGAGACGGAAAGCCGGTCGAGTGAATCATCTGAGGAAGACTCCAGAAGGAAAGAGAAACACTGAGAGGAGCCAAAGAAGGGGGGCTAATATGTGTTGGGCAACCAGACGGCAAAAGAACACAGCCCCATCCTCCTAATGCGAGTGAACAACTTAACGGCCTAATTCCTAATGGACATGGGAGCGACCGCAAACCTTATAAGTGAGGATATCTATGATAGTCTACCACAAGCTCCTTGTCTCAAGCCGGCAGAAGTCAACATTTACCCATATGGGTCCAAAACGCCACTGCCCTGTAAAGGATACTTTATGGAGTTATGCTCCTGCAAAGGACAGTGAATGAAGATTACAATGCATGTTCTGAAGGCGGCCTCTGAAAGCAGATGCATCCTGAACTACAAGTCTGCCATTGTCATGGGTCTCATCCACATGTTATACAGACTCATGGCTCATAAATGCTATGATCCAGCTGCCAGGAATGAACAGTTATTCCCGGCATTATTCAAGGGCCTCGGCAAGCTGAAAGGGAGACAGATCAAACTACATATTGATCACAAGGTGACCCCGGTAGTGCAGCATTACCAAGGAATGCCCATAAACATTCAGAAGCAGGTAGAGGAAGAACTTTACAAGCTCCTTGAAGCAGACATTATTGAACCCGCAGAAGGGCCCACCATGTGGGTGTCCCACGTCGTTCCAGAACCAAAAAGGGAATCCACCGACATTTGCATATGCGTAGACATGCAGTGTCCAAACAAGGCCATACTACAAGAACGCCACCAAGCACCCTGCATTACTGATATGGTACACTGGTTGTCACTTTAAATGCAAAGCGTCCCATGTCATGTGGGGAGGGAGTGGGAGCAACGGGAAGGGGAGGGGCGGGTGGCGGGAAAAGGCAGTTCCAGTATAATGTTGCATGAATAAAGACGTGTCTTCATTCACTCCTGGTATCTGCTTTCATTGGTGCTGCACACGTGAAAGGCGTGTGGGTTTGGCTGTCAGGCAAGGCCTGCCTTGTCAGCACATCTATAATGTAACATGTGTTGCTATTTTGGATTGTTGGTGTATTTTCACATCCGTGTACAAATCATTAAAACACATATTAACAAAGATGTGTGGGGAGCTGAAAACCTGACTGGCTACAATGTTTCAGTGGGTAAGGCACTAAGGGGCCAATTCACGATTTATTTTCTTTCCAGCTGCAAATCAGTTTGCAACGGGAAAAAAACAAATTACACTTTCGGCAAACTGCACCTGACCAATAATGCAGTGAAAGAGGATATTTTTATTGCTGATTTATATCGCATTAAAGACTGACTCCTCCATCTTCAAATGCCGGACCAAGGATCGAAAGCACATGTTGTCCCTGAGCTATTTTAAGGCCTGACAAAGCACAGTGAAAACATGTGCATGTGTAGCAGAATGGATGGGATGTAGAATACTTCGATTAACAAACACTTTCCATATACACAAAATCAGTGTGAGTAGAGAAGCTTTAATGGCCGGGCAATGGAAACCAGGGCAATACCTACCAACATAGATGGAATATTGAGAATCTCAAAACATTTGAAATCGCCTGGTTCTGTAGCAAGTTGTCTCTGTTCTAAACTGCCATGTGTGAGGAAAAACCTTTGTCTTTGTAAAGAAAATGCACAGGCTTAAAAACGGTGGTGTGGAAGGTTGCCCTGAACAATGACAGTGGTCCAGATTAATTCAAAACCTTCCACCCATCACTTGTTTGGTGTCAGTTTGTCTCCATATGTGAGATAGGGTATTCCCAGATGTGGGTCCCTTGCTCGCTGCACCATAAGGAACCAAGCTGCACCTCACTGAGGAGGCCCAACAAGGCTGAAACATATCTG
Organism: Ambystoma mexicanum; assembly: GCF_040938575.1. Lineage (NCBI taxonomy): Eukaryota > Metazoa > Chordata > Amphibia > Caudata > Ambystomatidae > Ambystoma > Ambystoma mexicanum. Next base: position 667,663,860 of record NC_090936.1, read on the forward strand.
GGGTTGCTTGTGTTTCTGTGCAGAGGGCACATGGCCTGGCAGTTCGGCCAGGGCTGCTACCATTGGTGGCAGTACCTGATTGATTTGCATATGGCTGGACCCCTTTTGCAATGGCGCAGATGGGCTAAAAATCGGTGGTGTGGATGGTTGCTCAGAGCAATGTCAGTGGTCCAGATGAATTCAAAACCTTCCACCTATGACTTGTTTGGTTTCAGTGTTCTCTCTGACCACTTTAAGCATGGCAATATTGAACGTATTTTCCTCACTTTTAACGCATCCTTAGAGTGATTTCGCCTGGTCATTTTGTGTTGTTTTTTTATAGTGAAGTGTGCATAGGAAATCATGGCAGGGGCACATTTTACCTGGGGCATCTAGGACTTCTTTGTGAGTCCCAATTTGTATGTGGGAAAGCCTGGATAATCACAATGCATGCAATGCTTAGGGTGCATTAATAATTATATACTATCTCCAGAGGATAATTCTCAAGAGCCGCATAATTGGAGGACGTTTTTCATCATTGTTTAGACAATATAAATGGCTCCCTTCAATAATCTTTCTCAAATTGTGCCATGGTACAAAGTTTTTTTTTTTGACAAAACACATTAAAAGAACATTCTGCATAGCACTGATGCAAAACCCTCTCTTTAAATTCTGCTGGAACAAAGTCTTCCCTTTTGAAATGGTAATACTATTTACTATCAATAGTTGCTCAACTACTGCAAAGCAATAGGTATTTTCTTACAGACTGTGATTGCATTCCACGTTTAATGTGTTTGTGGGTGACACCCACTCCACATTTACTACTGAAATATCTAATATTCAGGGCATTTTGAAACTGAAGCCTGGTCATATTTTGCCAAGCACTATTTTAATACATTAATTTGAGCCTATTAGAGTTCATAGATCTTATTGATATAGTTTGGGAGAAAATGTTTAACTACAAAACCACAGGTGGCAGACCCCTGGTCTAAACAGTGTTAGACTGCAAATACCATGATTGCTTAACTTAATCTCTATGCTTGCTAGGGCTGATGGGGGTTATAGGCCAAAGCATTCAGAGAGCCAAGGGTCACAGCCCCTGATTTAGACGTACATGCATAGTTGAAAATGTGCATAGAAATGTACCTCTTGTATGTCTGTGTTTTTATTTTAGTATTAGCGCAATACTCATATGTTATGTGGTGACATTTGTAAAGTGCACAAATGGCACTGCTGACTTCTTGGGCCAGAGATTTGCCAAATCTGCAACACTGTGAACATCACTGGAGGCAGACAAGTTTCTCCATAAGATCTGCTAATTAACAAGGCTGTTTGAGAGGCTATTCCATAAAGCCAGTGCCAGAGGAGGGAATGATCTGCCACCTATAGTCTGTCATTTGCATGTTAAAGCAATTGAAATATGGGCACTGGAAGATCAAAGTTTGTGGCATGGAATACATCGTTAGAATTTACAGCCAAGCAAATTGAAGGCCGAGAGGGCATTGGCATCTACCTTAGATGTTCTTATTTTAAAATCTATACAAATACATTGGAAGCAAGAACGTTTGAAGGAATGAGGAGGATTCGAAATAGAGTAAACTGAAACATATTGGTATTGGTTCCGGAATGGGTGGTGAGAAGGTACCACCTGGCACCATAACGTATTAACTTAGCAGCAAGTCTGGACTTTTCATCATTCCATGGAATCAATTGGTTAGTAAGACACCATCAGAGTAAATCATATTATGATTTTGAGTATTTTACTTGTAAAATCAATACATACCAGATGGTTTTGCTAGGGGATGAAACAGGAAAACATTAAACTTGCAAATTGTTTTTCAGTGTCTCAGATGTTAAATGTTCCGTCAACGCTAGAACTTAGCAAGGTGATATGGACTATGCCCCAGCATCCCACCTTTCCCCCTGAAAGACATGCTCCTTTATGTACTACCAAGCAGAGCAAATGTACAGTAAACACTGGGAAATAATAGGATCCTTTCTTCCATCTTATTGCATTTTACTGCAGTGTTATTGTGTTTATTCTCTTTGCTTGAGCAACTCCTTTACCGTTGCTACAGCGCCCCACTGGAACTCCCTGCCACCTACTTTACACAAGATTATTTAATATCTGAGGTTCAGGAAAGGATTGAAAACTTGGTTGTGGAAATCTGTTACTTAACTAATGTTGGTCTCCCTTTCTGGATAACTATTTTAATATATGTTGGGATTTTATTGTGTATACATTTTATTGTCTGTATTTTGTATCCTTTTTAATATATATATATATATATATATATATATATATATATATATATATATATATATATATATATATATATATATATATATATTGTAATACTTGTGCGGCGCTCAAATGCATTTGTGCCTTGTTCGCACTATATAAAAACCTAAAAGGAATAAATAATACATGGAAACCATGATTATAGTGAAATTTAGAATGGTGGTAGAATTCCCCCAGAGATAGATCTATATCCTCACATTAAAGATTTGCTAACCAAAGTGTCAGTACCCAAGAAACACAAGAGCAGCGGATGCCAAAGTGATGAGGTCAGCTCCCACCCACATCTCTTATCCCATCACTGTGCCCACCACTCTGATCTGTAACCTATCCCCATTCTTCTTGATTTATCTGTCATCCTTGACAAACTTGTTCATGCTCTCTCACAGTTCACATGTGTGACCCACTAGCTGGTTGACTGCTCCATGTACTATTTCTGGTACGTTGTGGCCTCTCGACCACGTGCCTTGAGAAAGAGGTCCTCTAAGGGGCTTCCTGGGCTAATTCTACTTCATACTCTAAACTTCCCTTTACAGCAAACTCATATCTTCCCCTGGATTAGTATATCAACGTTTCTAAGATGATACTGAAAGATTATTTTCTTTGCCACCCATCCCCCCTGAGAGGTCCTCTTACATCACAAACTCCCTATCTGCTGTCTGAGATGGACACTGTATTGTGTTGCCTGATGTGTAAATCTGTCTCCCATATCCACTGCAACATCCCCTCTCCTATATTCTTTCTGTTGGCCTCTGTACTCAATCCCCTAAGGCTCGCAATCTGCGGGTTCTCTTTGGCTGCCACTTACACTGACATGAAGTCTTGACCCTGTGCACAGTGTCCTATTTTCCCTTTGGTATTACGGAAAGAGATCAATCTCTCACATACAGAATGTAGACATTTCTAGTAGTTGATGTGGTGTATGACGTAGTGTTGTGTCATACAAACATTGGAGGTACCTTTGCTAATCAAGCTTCAGAGTGTTTCAAGCAAAGAACTTGTGAACAGTGAGTTATCCCCACTGAAGAACCCTGTGCAATATCAGGCATTGAGCCTGAGAATTTCTTGGTCAATGATGACAATGTGCCTGCTTTAATTTCTCGGTGTGTGATACTAACGGCAATCGTTACTGAACTTGCTTCATGCATTTCATTTTTATGTGTTGAATATGGATTTCTGCTTTGAGAAAATGTGCTCATGTGTGCAATGGTGGCAGCAAAGAACTGATCTTTTGAGGGTGCTTGACTGGAACCTTTTCATTTTTGGGGACTACACAGGCACATTGTAATGTGGGTTGTGAACTGCGGAGAACATCAAAGGTGTTCAATGACAGGGATAACCTTGTAAATAATTATATTGCATTATGTGGTGAGTACTTCCTTCACACGGGAATATGAGGGGACTTTCCTTAATGCACTGTTCCAGTTTGCATGGCCATTAGTGTACACTGTCAGATGTCACACCTCACTGCCTCCTTCACATCTCAGTAACATAGGACACAGAGGTGGTGGTGGAGGTTGCAAGCAGGCTCATTTTTCAAAGCCATTCCTTTATTTATGGCCTTAGTAAAATGAGAAGAATGAATTTACATTGGAAATCATCAACACTATTATGGAATGTGCTTATGGGTTTTAGTTTACATTTCCAAGGAATAATGGTGCTATTAGCTAACATACACTTCTCATTTCTCTCCAGAGTGTGTGTTATAGCCAAGTGAGCAATTATGGAGGGATGTTCTCATCTAGTCACAATTTTTTATGAAAGCAACATCAACGAGAATTATGTATTTGGCATCTATTTATTGTTTCTTGTAATCTCAAAGTTATTTATGAAATACGTACCTATTGTTGTTTCTAAGGAAAGAAATAGTAAAAATATTTAATACACGATTCATGATGAAAATTACTTTTTAAGTGGCTTAATGTTCAACACATTGAGGGCCTGATTCACAGAGTGTTCTCCAGTGCGGTTTTGCCATTATAAAACGCTTCTGCGAATTAGGCCCAGTGTCTCTAATAAAAACGAATATTGTCTCCCCCTCCCCTCCATTCTAAAGACAGTTCCAAATATGAGCTTTGTGCAGATAAATATGTGGAAAGAAAGCAAACGGTAAAACGTTCTAACCAGTGCAATCAATAAAAAACCTCAATAATACAGAACCTTTACTCATTTCATGAGAGAGGACCTACTTTTCACCTACATCTTTTTCACTGGAGTGCGAATATGAACGGAATAATGTGATTTCTGGCAACAATAAAACACAGAAACTAACATCACATGAACTCGTCATGGTAAGATGTCTGTGGCTCCTGCTTGGGCAAGCATAATGGGGGAGGTAGGTAAGGTTCCATCGCATGCGTGCATTCACGGGGACATTTCGGAAGAATTAAGGATGGGGCCTTCGGCATTGCAGAAAAACAGTGAACTAGTTACGTGCAAAGATGGCTACATTACCCTCTATGTCAGATGAGTTGCAGGGTGGGGGACAATGTCAGCAGAAGGCTTAATCAGGGGCTAGAAGGGAGTTTTCAGAATCCTCAGGAAATCTATATTGGGCACTTTAGAGCTAAGCAAGGAAGCATGAGAGCCACTGTGGGCCAATGCATGTTCCATACCCCTGGTCTTGGTTTTAGTCAGATAATGCTTATGTATGTCAAGGACCTATCACATGCCTGACAAATCTAAGCCTGATCTGGGGTTGATGCGACCAGCAATGACTGGGCAGGTCATTTGTATTGCTTGATAGCATTCCATAATAAGGGTTGGAAAGGAGGCTCTAGAGTTTCACAGGACCAGGAAAGTGCACTACCAATAATCATTAACACTTTAAGTGCTCCATACAAGATCCTAAATAGTGAGACCATTTTTCACTTTGGCTGTATATCAGTCTTAATTCTGGGGACGGATGGGAGTGACAGAGTGAACTGCATGTGCTGTCCTCCCTCTACCAAACAGCTGAGAAAAAATTGACAAATTAAGCATTTCCCTAATGACAGGCAGGCAGACCAAGTATGTTCAGGAAGGTGCCATTATGAAACAGGGTGCTTTTTTGGGTCGATGAGGAGGGGTGGAATTTAAGATTAAAGGCTACAAATGTGGAACAAAAAATGGCACTGCACTATTCTCAGGAAGAACGAATAAAAGGGAATATATTGTAGACCTTTGGACTTTATTTTGTCTTTCTATGTGCATTATTATAGTGCTAGACTCTCAGTGTGTAAACTAAGTGATTGATTTGTGGGTGGGGGAACTACTGCACATTTTATACCACCCCCTCAGTAGAAGCATGCATTCTGCTACTTTGCTCGTATAGTACAGATGTTATTGGCTATGCCGAAGCTGCCAGTACAGTACAGTACAGTACTGTTCCAATGGACTGCCATAGGCCAGTTTGTGTTGCTCCTGTGGGTTATGCACTGTTGACAAGTGTCTGCAGAGAACTGTCTCTCTGTGTGAGGTAAACGTGGGATTCAATAGAAGGCGGCCAAACTTTGCAATAACAAAATTGCCGCCATGGGAGAGCAGGGGTCTTAGAATCAGATGCTTGGCTACAGTTGCCCCTGAAAGTGCAAGGACACCACTACAATGAAGGTGTGATGTAGCAGACACCGGTGACTGTTCTACAATCATACCAGTGATTCCATAGATCTCGGTACATCACTTAGTTAGCCTTTACTCAGCCTGAGAGCTAATCACTAGTAACTACCCGTTCATAGAGCCACTTGTCTATGTCCTTTGGGCCTCATGCATGAGTAATGTTTAATATTACTGAGGCCTTTATTGGCAGAGGTGTTCCTACAATGCTCATCTGAAGCTGTGGAAAGCCCAGGTGTTCTTAAATATAGGAATGCCTGTAGCGGGGATTAGGCTGTCACTTCTACATTCAGTGAAGGTGGAGTAACTTCAGCAGGCAATGACGTGCAGTCCCACATTCACTGAAAGAGGACTCTCTCTGACAAAAGAGAGACAAGTTTCACATTCATTGAATCAGGAATAAGCACAACAGGGGCACTAGCTGAACGAGAGGTAACAATATTCAGCGATGGCAAGTGTTAGCACAAAGGGGCACACTGTTGTGTGAAAGCACAACACCCCACATGTACTCCATGATGCTACACATGGGTGGCAGATCCCGCTCTTCGGCGATTGAAGAGACACATGCGGATTGATCTCTGTCTAGCCAAGTTAGTTCATGATATTGGGTATGTTAAGTGCATGCTACTGAAAAGTGCTTTCTACAAGTATGCTGGGTTGTAACCAGAGCTAGCAGTGGGCTCCACCTATTGGCTGCAGTCAGAAACAAGGGAGAGCCAATGAAGGCCCATTCTATGGGCCTTTATTACCTGGATGCTCCCAAACGATACATCCAGGAAACTGAGCTTAAAGGCAGCACACGGTAACTGCTATTTATATTTTGTAAAGGTAATTATGTCCCTCAAAGTAATTGAAAACCCAGAAAAGTGATTATGCTGCATTAAAACAAAAAAAGTATCTCAATGTCAAATATATTACCCATCTGCTGCTCCTGAGGTTTACCAAGAGTTGTAGTTCGCTTATAAGTAACAATCTCTGATGGAAGAAAACAGCCATTATATTACATTAAAGTAACACCCAAAGTTCACAAATAGCACTGTCACGCTTACACGACTCTCACAGACACATCTATTGCCTTCAACCGTCAATAGGTAAGCAGTTGACGTCTTCTAGCAGTCACACATCTGAGAGTTCTGGCATCTGATGAAATTCATTTGTGCCAAGGTTAGGTGGGCTTACTCACGCCATTGTTACTAACATGTAGTTTTGCTCTCCACTATGGGTGATTGCAGAAGACATAAGGCAACCAGGTGCCATTGGTGCCTCATGCCATTTCTGCCATAGAGTGTATCACTCACAGGGGATGTAAGCCGTTAGCGCACATATGTGAACTGATGCCTTAGGTCCTGTCCCAATCAGAGGCAATCAAAAGGAAGCCTCTGTTCCTGGTGCTTTGTGTACAATTAGCCATTTTAGTTGTGGCATGTGTCAGCAGGATAGATGGCTATGCGTGGAAACTGTTTCTGTAGTTAGCTTCTCCTATTAAGATTAGAAAAGGTTTTTACCTACAACAGTTTTATCTCCAGAAGTTAGACACGGGTATTGGTAGCTTGAACTGGTAGTGAGAGGCAGGGAACAACCAGGCTACACTGGCCTCTCTCATTGGCTGAAGCGGAATTGCCACTTTGGAATTGGATGAGTCAAGAACATGGATGAAGGTGGCCATTTCACCACATTTCAGCCGTATTTTGTATGGGGCCAAGACCTACATAACCCACTCCCCGGCATCCCACCTCTCACTCCAATACACTAGAAATACATACGAAATATTTTCTTACCACACCCGCCCCCTACAAAAGGCCACACAAAAATGCAGTGAGACAGCTTTTCACTAAATGCAGTGAAATAACAGCACTGCGGTGGGGGGGGGACCAAGGACATGTGGGATTTATTAAATATGTGTGCACATATGATTACATTGTGTATCAACAGAGCAATAGCAGAGGACGTTTCTGTCACTGCTGCTCTATTTGGGTACTTCCTGATTTACAGGTGCATGGATGGGGAGCCGCTGTTATATATTGTGCAAACTGGGACGGGTGCCCTGACATCTAATACAGAATGTCTGCAGCATTAGTGAAAATAGCTCTTTCTTAACTTACTCCTTTTTACCGATTTTAAAATATTTACAACCTCATAATTTTTTATGGTTTACCCTACATGGCGGCAGGGCTCCCTAGTCCAATTCAGGCCTAATCAATTCAAGCAGGACTCCAGGACTGACTGACCCGGAGTCATGCAAGCTTGCAGGTAGACTGACGGGGTCAGCACAGAAGTAAGAAATCTCTCACGCACGGAATCGCCCCCAGTAGAGACAGAAATCAAGGAAGGCAAGCTATATGAATGCAAAGAAACAACAAGTTGTATTTACGATGCCAAGCAATATCTGTACCTTACAAGATGAGTTTATCCAGCGACAGAAATCTGAGAGCAGAAACATTCAGCAACACTTTAAAAAGCATCAGACTCTTTACATACTCCCCTCTCTCTGTATATATTCCCGCTTTCACACTTCAGGTTAATGTTCTTTTGCAAGCCTTTTTAAACCCACCGTAGCTTCATTAGTGAGAGACGCATGCAGGCCTATGTATCACTGCTCGGAAATCATACGGTTTGGAGAGTGTTTATGTTCAAAATGTAATCACATGGATACATTTTGAATAAACATGTAGACATAAAATACCTGGACTCGGCCACGTTGTTGCTTCTGCTGGAAAGAAAATGTTATATTTTAAACAGGATAATCTAATGTGGACACTGTTCGGCATTCAAAACCATTGCTAACAAGACAATTTCCATTATGATTTTCGCAACTACTCGCTCTGCCTCTCTGTGCTCATGTATGTAGTATCTATAATGGGTGGGATCAAAGCAATGTCTACATAGAAACTCATGAGTTCAGTAGTTCTGTTGGCTGTCCCTACAACATCCCCATGCAGCCCCCTCTTGAATGCAGCACTGTGGATAGATCAGTGGGTAATACCAAAGGGGCCACAGGGCTCGAGTGTTATACCACAGCGCAGGGGTTTCCACCCTTGGCTCTACAGATGTTTTGGACTACAATTCCCATCAGCCCCACCCAGCATAGTCAATGACGAACCACCATGGGAGTCATAATACAATACATCTGAAGAGCTGCAGGTTGCATATCCATGCACACATATAAGACAGTGAAACATGTGCCACAATTCCATACCACTGGCATGCTGTCCAACCTGGACCACTAGCTCTGAACACATTCCTTATGTTATTCAGACAATAGTCTCTGCAATGATGATGTATATATATTAAACGTCTTTGTTGTTGATACATGGGCATGAGAACCACATTTACCGTGTTGTTCAACCCTTGAATTCATGTACTTTTTCAAATTGCTAAAAATCCTTGTGGAAATCGGCTATTTTTAACAAATAGAATTTGTATGCAATTTTGATCAATCATAAAGCCCATACTGCAAACTAGAGTCGTCTACTGTTAAAAATGTTGGTAGGTGTTGAATAGAGGATCCCATGACTCAATGTATATGTGGTTTTTATAAGCCGTGTGCTGTCTTAATAATAAGAGAGAAAAACATTTTCTCATGGAAATTTGTAGTATGTGTTACTACTAAACAAATCAGTGGTAACCATTTTGTTGACTTCAGAAGAAAATGTCCGTTGCCTCTCTCTGAAATGGGAACTGGACAGCCGAAGGTCACACACAGATCTGTGCAATATACACTAGCCCTGACCTCCTTCCTCTATCCCAATGCCCCTCCTATAATGGTGTACACGCAACTTGTCACGCTTTCCAGGACCAAATATTTTCATTTACATTTCAAATGTGCGCTGCAATGACACCAATCATCCGTCAAAATAAACCTTGCTGTGGAACCGCAGCACTCTTCCACCTCATTTCGGTCAGGGATCACATTTTCGAATGTACAAAAGGTAGAAAGTGATCAAGGACAAATCGAATCCATGACAGGGTTTTCGTTTCCTGCAGCTCATGTGCTTTGCTTGCCTAGAGCTGCTGGCACACCCAACTGCAAGTCTTTCAAGATCACTGAAGACAGGATTGGAGATGTTGCAAGTATTTCTGTCTACACCATCATATGTTGGTTTTCTCAAATAATATGAATCGGTGTCCATCTTGATTTGGACAAGTCGATGCATAGGCAGGATTACAAATTCATGACCATGATTTGACGTGCCTTAGGACACATGTTCCAACGTATGGCTTCAAATTGAAAACACTATGCAATTAAATATCTATTATGTGTCAATGCTTGAGAGAATACTTAAGGTAACTGATAAAGTCAGTGTAGCTTTATTCAAATGGAATCAAAATGTGTCAACCTCAGACATGACAGTGTTTCGAACATAACTTGGCATTTTAGGAAACATGACTTTTTATATTAGCACCCTGTGCATGGGCACAGACCAGTCAGGAAGCTCAGAACGTGGGCTGCATTCACTGAGGCTTTCTGAGCTTCCTGAGTATTGTGACCCACCTTGTCCTGTGCCTCAGTTGACCTGCATGCTGCCTGCTCATACCTCCCCTCCATGCAATTAGCACTCACAATCCTTCAACAGGAGTGCCAAAGGAACAATTAAACTTACCTTTCATCCTGCGACTGAGTGGAAGTCTGCTTCCATTTTTATAGATTGAACATAATCAACAATGAAAATAGACTCCCTCTGCTGAAGGAGATGCAAAGAACAAACAGTACGTTTTTCTTTTCTACTTTAAAATCTCTTCTAGTCTTCAGCACCCTCGGTGCAGATTTGTGTTTGCTATGGGTATTTTTTTAATTGGGTATTTATAATGCGCCTATTCAGCAAATGGTGTTTGAAGGTGCAATTTCAAGGTGTTATTCCTCTCCATGGCGGGCCAACTCAGTCGGTAACAGCACCACCGCCCACATTAAGGAACAATCACTTTGCTTGGTGCCCTTACTTGTCTGGCGGGGCCCAACCGACACGGCCCAACCTGTCAGCATATAATGGCTCATTATTTCATTCAACTTTAGCAGTAATCTCCAGTATTGATTTCATGGGATACATACACATACATGAATTTGTTTTTCTTTATCAGTTGTCAACTTTGTATTAGTGCACCAACTCCCTCAATGGAAATTAGCAGAGCTGCACAAGACCAATTATCAGGTCAATCCTTTTCACTTTTGAAATTGAAAGGCTCATCTAGAGGAAGGTCTCTAAAATGTATGATAGAGTGGGAGCCTCAGCTGCAGTTCCTATTGCTGTTTGAGCATGTTCCCGCTGTCGGGAATTCTTTTTAAGGGGAGAGGTAACAGGACAATCACAAACTTTCCGTGGAACAGATAGCAGCGTTCAAGGGACCTGGAAAAATGTGGACTCTTGCAAAAAGAACACAGAGAAAACATGTCCATTTAGAAAGGCTCGTCAACTTCTGTGATGGTTTAAGGCTAGGCCGGGGTCTAAGATCCCATGATGATAGTACATGTGGGATTCCAGGCCTTTGCCTTCCATTTCTAACAGTCAGTGTAGGAAAGAAAATGTACTAGAGCTGATAAAATCAAGTACTGCTTTTGTCAAATGGATGGCCTGCACTAAATCTTGCCAATGACAAAAAGCCTCATTACAAGTTTGCTGCTCCACTAACTATGGTACTGGTAAGTTTACCAGTACCGTAGTTAGCAGACTGGAAAACTACGAGTTCTGCTTGTGGGTACTTTTTCTCCCGCCACGTCTGACCTGGCGGGTGGAACGGCACCCGCGAGCAGAGCATGTTGGATGCACCGGCACCATTCAGAATGGTGCCGGTGAATCCGACCTCCCCATTCCCATTGAGCCCTATAAGGCTCAATGGGAATGGGGAGCATTTGATTCAGATGCCCACGAATGGGCAATTACCGGGTCCGGCTGAGCCATAATGACCCCGTAATTGCCCATTTGCAGGTGCTGGAAAAAATTTGCAAGTTTGGCGGCAGCCTGCTGGTTTTACAGGCAAGCTACCACTAAACTTTTAATGACGCCCTGCTTTTTAGAGTGAGAATGTAAGTTTCTGCTGGAAAAGCTACACAAATGAGTTGACATTAAGGTGCTACCATTTACGGAACTAAAGGAAGCCTTATGTCAGAAGGGCTTGGGATAGTAAAAGTGACAAAGTAGCACTTATGTGATTTTTCGAGTGGAGGCAAACCATTACATTCTAAGGAAGATTCATGTGGATTGACAGGCAGAGCGACAGATTCAATGGCATCCATTATAATACATTTCAACTGAAAGATCAGTTGCATTATGATTCTATACATAATTACATAATTAATTACACAATTATATCCTGTATGCTTGACTTTTTTTTACAACTAAAATGTATTACAACATTTTTTTCAGGATTATAAACAGGCAGGATTCGTACACAGAAAAATAACACAAACAATAAATTATCTGGACAATATTCAATGCCAAATGACAGAAAAAAAGGCAAATTGATGAATTACTCATTTTCCATTTAATCTGATGTCATAAACTGTGCACTATTTGTGGCATCACAGAGCTGAGGTTTATTATATAACCCTTAGTATATTTCAATAGGAATTAGGCTTTGCCAAATGTAATGGGCCTGAGTTTGGTGGTAATGGGAAAAAATGCAGTATTTGTAAATGCTGCATGTTTTTCTGCTCTACAATAATATGAGTAGTGTTACTGAAACTCTTCAAATCCGTCTGCTTTCAGTGGTGGTAATTACATCCACAAAGAAGCATTACTGCAGGAAATTTGACACCATGTGGTATTTCTCCATGGAGTCCTATTGGACTGAAAAATGGGGAATAACTGGCTCATTATGGGTAGGTACGATATTGACTGATATCACACTTGTATTCAATATGCTTAGTTGCTAATGGTCAATAGGGGATGCGTGATATGAGGTGTTTTGTGCAACTGCAAAGAAATGTTGCATTTTCATGAAAACTCCTTCAACCACTTTTAACATTTTTTCATTTTACTTGAGCAATTCCAAACTTAACCTCAGTGAAAAAGATGACAATATGTGGCAGTGATAAACACAGATCCAGTCAGAGTCTGCATAACTGTATTTAGCTATTATGGCTGTTAGTGGATGGTCCTGAATGAAGAGTAGGCCCTGTTCACAATACCAAGAGCACAAACAAAAAGAGGCTAATTGCTTGGTGTTGGTGCAGTGCACTGAGAAGCAACCATGACCACATTCACAGTGGAAATTAACCCTTGGTGCTTACTGATCTTGGAAACTTTGGGGTGCCTAAGGATGAATACATTCATCACACAGAACACAAAATATATGATCGCTTAGATCTCGTGATTAGTCCTGTAGCCTCAGGATATTTATGGTCCCCCATATCATATGCCGGGATGGATGGATGGACCGGCGGATGGATGGATGGATGGCATCTGCTCTTAATCCTTCCTCTCCATCGGTCCAACTACCACTCCTGCCTCTCCCCATTATTCTCTAAAGTGGCCTTGCAAACAGAATATTATAAACTCACAATAAATAAATAAATGAACAGAAAACACAGTAATTACATAACAATTAGTTTGATAAGGTACTAGGTTGAATTTCAGACAAGGCTGAAGATCTCTTAGCAGTCATGTAACTCTACTCGTGAATGCATACTCTCCATTCTTTCGAGTTCTAGGCTGTGAGTGTGCAATGTGTGTCCCCTTCCTATTACTTCAAGATGGAGGATGGAACTATTTCAGTAATTCTACTACAATGTTATCAAACGTGTTGTCCGTAATAAATTATAACATGTACATCGTTCCACCCAGATGTTAGCTCATGATGTTAGGAAAATACATTCCTCTGGTTAAATTATTCTTTTTGACCAACTCATGGAATCTGTTGAGCCATTTATATGTCAGATGGGTCCATGCAGGAACCTATTATGTTTGGAGGCCTTCTTAATAAGAGTTGTAGTAGTCTCTTCCTCTTATTTATCATATACAGAGACACCTATAAGCACCACTACCAATGGACTTGATTCACAGGGAAGCTGCAGGTATTTAAACCATGTTTCTGTCTTTAAATAGATGGTTTATTAGACGGTAGTGTCAGATAAATTATACACTGATAGAGGATTTATTAAACAATCAATCAGCCAATCAAACCAAATGGCAGAATAAAATCTTTATATGGCTACGTTTCAAGATCAGCCACCTTTAGATGGTTATATGTAATTTGGCTAGCATTCAAATCACTCTGGGAATAAAAGCTGGTTCTAGAAATTCATGTTTTTCCAACCAGGGGTGTATACCTCCTATGTTCCTTTAACCATCCATCCCAACATCTTCTAAAATGCTGTCCCTTGTCCCCTACACAGGGAGGCGGGCATTATGCTGGCATTTACACCTACACTTCAGTCAGGATTTCATAATTCTTCCTTAGTGTTAGCATTGAAAACGCCCATGAATCTTTGAGATTAATTGAATATTAATTTGGCCATTATAATACTTTAATATTGTATAACTGAAACGGCTCCTGCTATAGTGATATATCATTACAATGCTACATGCATGCAGAAGAGAATGTATTTAATCTCAGAAACCAACCCCCTACCCACTGTCAAAACATATCTTGTTCTCAAAGGAATACAAATATATTGACGAATCAATGGATTTACAACTACACATGTATAGATTCAAGAAAACATAAATATATTCAAAGATGGGTCATATACAAGATGACATCTTCAATAGCAGTACTTACATAACGCCCAAAATAGGTTGGTTCAGAATAACACGGAGCACCGAAAATATTCAGATATGTTGTATACTTTTACAAGGCATTTGTTCATGATTTGCTATGAGTGAGCTGAGTCCTACTTGTGTAAGACCGAATACAAAGGTATATTCATGCACTTCATGAAATCTTCATTGACAAAGCACATACCTTTAGTGCGTGCGGTATACTTTGGAGGTCCTGTAGATGAAAATTAAGTTTAAAGCCAGCAAATAATATTGTATTTGCATTTCAAAGGTTATCCTGAGCACAAAGGGATCAATTCTTTCCCAAGGTTATTGTGAATGTAAAAGATGTGCATGCAGATAAAGTAGGACTTCTAATATGTTCAAACAATGGTTTCAAATTAATGGGGCTGATTCACAAAGAATGTACTAATCATAACTCCTGCTTACTCTTGAATTACTCCTGGAAAGAGAAGAGTAAGACAGGAGACAGTCAGGGCTACATCTGCTACATTCTCTGCAAATGAGCTGCATCAAAATGTGTGCACTTTGGGAAATCCTGGAGCTGAGCTGCACTACACAACCTTTGTTTAAAGCAATTCAGGGTTTGGAGCTTTCAAAATCTGTCGGCGTCAATACTCTCCTTTTATAGTAACAGTGCACATGATTTGAGAATCCATTTCATACACCTACCATTTAGGAGTCACACACAATAACCATGAAAAGATAATGAAGTCATTGCTATGCAATTTGCATGGAAATAAAAAAAATGAAAATAACCATTACAGTAGCTAGATGGGGGGCACAGGATCTCAAAGAAAATAGCACAATTCTCCAAATCCTCATAATGTGTTTTCAAGGTTATTGGAAACTGTAGGACATTTTTCAAGATTGCCAATTGGCGCATAATCAACCTAATTTTATAGTCATAACTGCCGAAGTGGCCGTCACTTACTGCTTTCTTCCTGGTCATTAAATGCACCTTGGCGCCAGGGGGAGTGGTGTCAGTTAATCTGGAGGTTAGGAATGTGGGGATGCACTGATGGAATAAGCCTGAGTTCCTGTCTATCCTCTGTCACCTCTTCCCTGTGGCACCATCTTTTAGCCTCCTTGTACTTTCTGTCCCCTGCCGTCTCAGCCTCCTCCCTCACATTACTTTTCCCCTCTCCTGATTTCCTCTATGCACCTCTTCCCCTACATACACATTGTTCTGCCTCCCTCGTCAATTACCACCTCTTCCAGCTTCCCATAATGGCTACCAACAACACAGGAATCAAGATGGCGCTGTTGTTGCCGTCCTGTCTTCTTTATAAAGAAAACAATAATAGAATCATAGAGGGATACCTGGGGTGTTAATTGTGTTATTTAACGATTTATTGGGGTGGGTGACTTTGCTGGTAATGGGCCTGCGCCATCGAAGAGGCTGTCTCTTTGAGTGGGCTTAACATGGCTCAGGTTAGCAGCCTTTTACCGTTAAAGCACTGCCCCATAGTGTTGGTTAATGCTACATCCATCAGATCACATAGTGCAGTACATTATCTGTGTAATACATAGACTTACATTTGGTGGCTAGAAGATTCCTAACTCCTTAGGCCACCAAGACTAGCTTCATCCCATTGTGCATTCCCTTTTGCCTAATGACTTCCTCACTTTCTGGAGTGGTTCTGCCTACTCGGTGCAGGTTGCCAAAAAGGAGAGTAAATGCAAGTTGAGAAGAGGCACTTTCAGTTGTTCTCTTATTTCCATCTCCAATTAACATCAAGGTAGTGGCTAATAAGGGGTCACCTGCTGATTGCCAAACATTGTGATCTTTTGAGTAGCAGCGCACTCGTACTCTCTTGCAAATGAGGACACTGATTGACACCCAAGCATTTATATTGGTGAAATGGTTGGAGAACAGACGTACTTAAGTGCTTTTCTGTGGGAAACTATTACCACATACTAAGCACTCCGCAATACGTCAGGCTGCTATACAATGGTGGCAAAATATATCACGGTGTCATTAGTTTATATTAAACATTGCTTTTATAATGGTTCTATCTGTGACACATCACTAATAGAATCAGGACCATCAAATCATCTCTTGAATATACGTACATTAACACTTGGCTATCTGTTCCCTAAAATCTGTTATGAAATTTGACATACCTGTCGTACGGTGTGGGCGAGTGCGCGGTGTTCCTAGAAATACAAATCATTTATTTTAACTAAAACAGAAAAATGTCTATTCCTTTAGAATATCTGACATGAGCTCTTTGAGATTCAAGAGAAAGTTTAATTGATTTCTAAGGAGTGTTTTGCTGAGAAGGAAGGAAGGAAGGAAGGAAGGAAGGAAGGAAGGAAGGAAGGAAGGAAGGAAGGAAGGAAGGAAGGAAGGAAGGAAGGAAGGAAGGAAGGAAGGAAGGAAGGAAGGAAGGAAGGAAGGGAAGAAGAAGTTATGGCTAGGCAGAATAAGAAAAGGAAGGAAGGAAGGAAGGAAGGAAGGAAGGAAGGAAGGAAGGAAGGAAGGAAGGAAGGAAGGAAGGAAGGAAGGAAGGAAGGACGGACGGACGGCAAGGCAGAACTTTATTAGTATGGATAATACCTTATGTTACCAAATTAATCTTGCATGCAAGGCAATATGACTAATATGACTTCACTGCTGTCTGGCAGGTGCACAAAGTTGCCAGACAGGCCCTGTGAATTGTTTGAGCTTTGCATTTGAGTCCTGTATACTTGGCAGTGCCAATGTGCACACACATGTAGCCTTAAAAACATTTTACAGAGAGAGTACACCATAATATGCCCACGATTTTGTAAAAATCAGATATTTACTCTTAGGGTGGCAAAACAATACAATGCTACTGGCATGTAGACAAGTGACATTTTGTGTGAAAACACCAACCTCCCCATCTCTATATAAGTGCTTCCCCGCCAAAAGATTCAACATGAAACCATGGTTCAAACAAACAACAGTTAATATTTGAGGAGACTTAAAAAACACAATCTTTTTTTCAACGCGTTGAAAATAGAAGCACCTCAATCCAATGGTGTACCCCATCTGTGCCAGTGCTTCTCGAGCACCCAACAGAGGTAACCGAAGTGCGATAAAAACGAGTAGAAAAAGAACACATTGAAAATGATTCTTCCATGTGTACATTGCCTTTCCCCAGACCATGCAATGAAGAAAGTCCCATGAAAGGTAGAATTCAAGTGACATCCTTGTATGTCCAAACAGAGGGGAAGTCCCATAAGGCTCCCCCTGTAATTGTGGAACACCAGAGCTCCTTTCCACCTTCACATATCCAGGAGAAGGTAAGCCCTGCTCCGGTGTGCTTCTGGCTGCCATTCCCGGTTCCTGAATAATTATTTAAGTTGCACAGAGCAAGCACTGTGCTCGTTTCAGCCTTTCCCCTACCCTCCATCTAGGCTTTCCAGCACTGCCCTCCTCAGCAGCGATTGGCCCTGCGCCGATGACAAGACCAACAACCAAGCAGAGGACAGACCTACGAGACTCCCCCTGTAATCCTGGAGCACCAGACCTCATGTCCACCTTCACACATGCAGGAGAAGGTAAGCCCTGCTCCGGTGTGCTTCTGGCTGCCATTCCCGGCTCCTGAATAATTATTTAAGTTGCACAGAGCAAGCACTGTGCTCGTTTCAGCCTTTCCCCTACCCTCCATCTAGGCTTTCCAGCACTGCCCTCCTCAGCAGCGATTGGCCCTGCGCCGACGACAAGACCCACAACCAGGCAGAGGACAGACCTACGAGACTCCCCCTGTAATCCTGGAGCACCAGACCTCATGTCCACCTTCACACATGCAGGAGAAGGTAATCCCTGCTCCGGTCTGCTTCTGACTTCCATTCCTAGCTCCGGAATAATTATTTAAGTCGCACAGCGAGACCACAGCGCTCACTTCAGCCTTTCCCCATCCCCTCACCCCAGGGTCCCCACCACCTCCTTCTGCCCACCGTACTTAGCACAGACTTGCGCTGCACCGGTGATGAGACCCAGAACCAATCAGAGGGAAAGCCCCACGATGCTCCCTCTGTATTCTTCGAGCACCAGGGCTCCTTTTCACGTTCACACACACGAATAGGTAAGCCCTGCTCCAGTGTGCTTCTGACCACCATTGCCCGCTCCTAAAATATTAAGTCACAGTGAGCACTGGGCTTGTTTCAGCCTTTCTCCCTCCCCTTCTGCCAGGATCCCCAGCACCTCCTTCTGCTCAGCAGGGATTGGCCCTGTAATGGTGATAAGATCCAGAAACAAACAGGCCCCTCCTGTAATTTTGGAGCACCAGAGCTCCTTTCCACCTTCACACAGGGCCATTTTAAGCACCATTGGGGCCTTGGGCATGGACATCTTTGGGCCCCCCTCCACCAAACCAAAGGAATTAAGTGATCAAGAATATCTGGTTGCACTCTGCCACCCCCATCCCCTCGTTGCGATCCCAACCCATAGGTTGATATGCTGCCTCGCAGCATTCCAAATAAGCATGTTTACTCTGTTTAAGTCCACTTACCCTCATTCTTGCTCTAAAAAGAATGATGAACAAGTAGCATTTGAAGGGTAACATTAGCCGTCCAACAAGAGGTTACTTCTGTTGTAGTATAGATACAGGGGACTTGTTTTTCAACAGCATCCAGGAAGGTTTGGAGCCTTTAGTATTAATGTAGAATAGTATGTTAAAGGTACAGACACAGAATAGACACAGAACTCACGTTAGCTGCCTCAGAGAATGCAAAAGTGCTCACGCATGGATAGAGGGGACCAATTGGAAGGAAGGTGAGAGCTAAACATACCAGAGCATGAATGCTGGATGTAGAAACTACCAGGAAGGTGTCTATAGCCAGACAGAGATTAGAAGTGGGGCAGGGTTTTCAAAAAAGGGTTGCCATTAGATATCAAAGGAACAAGTGCCTGTGGTGTGCAATATATCAAGACTCACTTTTACAAAGGAAGCTGAACTATAGCCAGGGAAAGCATGAGTGAGGCATTTTGAGAAGGAAATCACTCTCAAGGGCTGACAATTTTGAAAGGATTAGGTACTGGAAATTTTGAGAGGTGAGGAAACACAAGATTAAATGACATGCCCTGGATCACACATTGGTTAAGCGGTGAAGCTGGGATTTGTGGCAACTCTGTATTTTCTGTATTTGAACACTTTTTTTTCCAGTTCATACCATTAACTAAGATAATCTCATTTTATAAAAATTGACTTGGAAAGTACACAAATCACATTACCAAACATGACAATTTTTAAAAGCAAAATATTACAGAAGGGTGTTACGCAAAATGGGAATGATTCTAGCTTAATTCTCTCCATCATCAAAGAAAGTATATAAGTTCCAGCATACCAATCAATGTGATTTAATAGATTTAATCTGGGTTTGTCTTTTGTATTTTAAAGCTTTAAAGCTTTAAATATTACATTTTGCTTGTACAAAAAAGCAAACTGTTTTTTTGTCAAATGAGCAGATCTTAAAATATGCTTGCCCAAGGCCTGCAACATCTGGTCCGCTCTATTCCGTCTACCAGCCCTTCCACTCAAATGCCCTACATAAGAAGAAAGATCAAGTAATGGGCTAAACAATGCCACCACCTCACAGAAGACACCATAGTAATGTCAGAGATATTAGATGATTTGACCAGGATCACTGTATCGTCTGCTGGCAAAGCCAGGATACAAGCATGAACGCTTTGGTACAACAGTCTTGTATTTGGACACTTATTCACCTATTAGACTAACAGTTTATGCTCATCATTGGATGTGACTGCTCGGTTTTACAACACCCATCTGAACAAACCAATTTCTAGACTTTCACCATACGGATGAGATGTTCGTTTTTATAGCAAGTACGTTGCTGATAATAGCACCTATTGTGCTGCAAAACCAAGCACACATGCAGGTGGGTTTATAAACTTCAGACATAGGAAAGGTTCAGCCAGCCTTGCTGGAATGTGCTATTCTAATCTTGCGTATTAACACATATTTCTGCAATGAGTGCTTAACACACTAAGCTAACTTCTGAGCCATTTTGGCACTCAATTTAGCAATATGCATTTCAGCTTTGGTTATTGCACATGATCAACATAATTCCCTCAGGAAGGAAAGAATGCTACAGGAGTTGTGCCATAAGGAACACTCATACTATGTATACCACAGTGAACCCAGAAAGCATTACATGATGAATTGATCAAGGCAGAATGTTCTTGTCAAAACAGACAGGCAATAGGTGAAGAGCCTCAGCAGCATGCCATAAAAAATCCTGACGTGTGCTACTTAAGTGATGTGAACAATGGAATCATACTTCTTTAGATTATGCAGCCTTGTGGGGCCCCATCCAAGGTGGGGGGCCCGAGGCAAGTGCCCCTTTTGCCCTCCCATAAAAACGTCTTTGCCTTCACACATGCTGGAGATGGTAACCCTGCTCCGGGTTGCTTCTGGCCACCATTCCCAGCTCCTGAATAATTATTTAAGTCACAGGGAGCTTGTTTCAGCATTTCCCCATCCCTCCAGGATCCCCAGCAACCCCCACTGCCTTCCCTCCTTAGCAGAGATTGGCCTTGTGCCAGTGACGAACTCTGAGCCCAGTTCATATATCTCCCTAAGGCAGCCTTGTCCTTGCAGCCGGCTAATGGCTCAGGAAAAGGGCACTTCCATAGGCACCTCTACTGTCTGGTTGCCTGTTTACCCTAAGTGTCTTGCTAAGCAAATTCCTGCCGGCTGCACCTATCAGGTAAGGTGTGAGGAGTTGGGTGCACAGCCAGTGCAGTATTTCTGAAACCTTGTCACTGTTTTCCTAATATGCCTAACATTTTCCCACTGTTTTAGATCTAGCTGATAATGCTGAATTTTGCCATTGTGTTGAATCTGGCTGCCCCTTGAATTTTGTCACTGTTTCAGTTCCAGCTGCACTTTGAATAAGCCCTCACTGGTTGTCCCTATATAACTCCTTTTTCTCTAAGGCCCTCCCACCCACCTCAGTTGATTTGTACCTTTTTGGACCCCTCCCATTACTCCATTTCTCTCTTTGCATTGTGTGACATATTTTAGTTTCCGAGCACATCTTATAATAATAAGAAGAAGAATTTTGCATTTGTATAGCTCTACAAACCCTCAGGTATCTGAGCGCTGCTTATTATTACCCACAGTATGTGGTGCTCATATATCAACCTCAGAATGATGAAAGGCTGAGGTTGGCCCAATTCGAACTTGGGTGAGCAGGCTCTGCACAGATGTCAAAGCAAGCGCTCTACTCGCTGTGCCACTTGACCGTTCCGTTACTAATGTGGTAAAAATCGCAAAAATCCCCTTCAATGCAAATACATCTGAACTATAACTGGCTCCCCAGACCAACCACAACACTGCAACTTCAAATGGTATCCTATTCCACCTCCCCACCTTAAGCTTGATGCAATTTCAATCCTTTTGTTCCTCCAAATAGCTTTTGTTGCACTTTTTGTTTTCGCATTCACCGATATTACTGCGTTAATAACTTGCATCGAGCAAAACAAAACATGGTGTCTTTTCATCTCTGAAAAGCCTATCTGATGCAAAGCAGCATGGGAGATATAGCTATGACTTTGGGACAAGGGGGCACCTCTTCCCCGTCAAATGTTTTAAATGCTACTGAACCAAATAACCCAAAACCTGTCCCGAAAAATAAATACATTTAATTCCCAAGATGTTCCTTATTTGGTTCAATTCCCCCCAGCATTTTTTCTGCTTCAGCGTGATAACATTTGTCCATTTTTCTAAGGGAAATTCAATGGGGGTAGGCTGATAACAGCATTTCATTTTTAGTTTCTCAATAACTTTTTCATTTTTTTATGAATCGTTCACAATATTTCCATTCTGGGAAAGACTTATGCCAACGTTTTAATTTGCAAATATCAGCCAAATCATGCAAGTCCAAAGTTACTGGTAATAGAATTTTTTAATTTCTTATGGATCTAGGCAATCACCTTAACTATGGTGTATATACTCATATATAAAAAACTTTAGTTGCAGGGATGTGAAGGGAAGACCTTACTGCAACAAAACCCCTGAAATTCAGCTAAAGCCACCTTAGCTTCGCGCTCTCTGTTGTGCAGCCTACGACCCCAAATGATGACATCCCAAATCACATCACTGATGAGATCACTAATGACATGTTGCATGAGAACACTGATGGCATAACAAATCACATCATTGATGCCATCACTGGTGACAAAACTAAATACATTAAATATACCTGATTACATCAATAATGGAATTAGACATAACATCATTTATAAGTTATGTGAAAAGGTGTAGGATATGATTGCAGGAGTCTAGAGTGATTGTCTGTTACAAATCAGTCCACCAAATTAATTAAATTCCGAAAGCCATTCCAGTGCCGTTATTTAGGCGCGAGGGATGTTTGAAAGTGGCTGAAAATGCAGGCACATCTAAACGCCCCCATGCCAAATAAGATCACAGGACTGCACTGCAACAAACATCGCCACCTCCCAGTTGCATTGCTTTTTCTAAAAATTAAATTCAATTGTTAAATAAAAAATAAAAAACATACAGCCTTGAACCCAGGTCTGCCAGAGTTCATTTAACCACTCTGCCAGAATGGCTTAGTGCTTCACAGGCGCATACATTTCATATGTTTAATGATAAAAGGCTAGGTATGAAGCTTGTGAGAACCCAAACAATAACATAATTGTAGCATAATGGTTAAGTGCTGCATCTCGAACTCCAGCAGGCCAGGGTTCTCCGATGGCAGCAATAAACATAAGTGTGCTTTTTTAAATTTAATTATTTCTGTTTTATAATGTTGCCAAGAGATGGTGTAGTTCTCTTTTTGAATATATGTGCAGTGTATGGGGGAATGTGTAGTGTGAAGGTGTGCATGTCATCTGAGAGGGTGTGCATGCAATATGTGTGTGTTTGATGTGAGCGTTTGTGTGTGTACATGTGTGAAGGTGTGTGTGAGGGATTATGCCTGCAGCGTGTATTTGCTCCATGAAGGCTAGTGTTAGAGCATGTGCACCTGTGTGTAAGAGAGAATTGTGACACATTGAGTGTGAGCTTTCAGTGTCAGCGTGTGTTGTGTGTGGGGATTTGGGTTGTGCATGTCTCAATGTAATTCAGAAGATGCCCATCCAGTTCTTGATTTATTTGTTGCATTTTGTGACTTTTAGTTTTGTTTTGTCCACCAAGTGTCCTGTACTACAAGTACCAAAATGCAAAGTAAAAAGGAAATCTGAATGATCATCTTCCAAATAAAAAGGGGCGTGTGGCATATCAAAATATATACAAGACATGTAACTTGGCTATATTCATGATTTCTCCTGCACCTCTATTTATTTGGGTTGAATGGCAGTAGGAGACTTGTAAGTTGTTGAATAAGAAGGTACGTATTGTAGAATCAGAGGAGGGGGAAAAAAATATATATGTTTTTTCCAATGTGAAAAAAGAGAAGGGGCTGGAGAGGAGTGGTGTCTACTTGACCCTGCCTTTTTCAAACTCTAAAAATAGCACAATATATTAAGGGTATAATGAGACTGTGTGGCAAGCCCTTCCCTTGAGCTGCAGAGGAAGTCTTGCTTGTGCTGGCTCACATGCAATGGAAAACGTATGACTATTATTAACCCATTGGTAGTGCAGCTCAAAAGACCTTCTTAAAATCATGCAGTGACTGGGTGAACGGTTCCATGAAGGCGGCCACATGGATCAAAGGCATGACTGTTAAGATTTCATAGTCCAGAATACAGAATTTTTACCAAAATATACTGTTTTAAAAAATAAAGTCATGAACTCTGGTCTGCCAGAGTTCAAGGACCAGCATTCAGCCACTATGCCACAATGGCTTAGTGCTTCACAGTGCATAAACTTCATACTAAGCCTACAATTTAACATGTCCAATTGTAAAAGGCTAAGTATGAAATGTGTGAGATTCCAAACAACAATATCATTTTAGCATAATGGTTAGGTGCTCTGTCTCAAAATCCTCCAGGCCAGGGCTCTAGAAGTCAGCGTTCAACACAAATGTATTTTTATTTCGTTTTTCAGTTTTATAATGTTGCCCAGAGATGGTGTAATACATGTTCCATTCTGTTTTATAATGTTGCATTAAATAAAGGTGTTTCACTTTTAATCCATATTCCAAAACGCAAAGTTCATGCTAATAGCGACCACTCGCACCAAAACATCCTTGCACCGAGAGGTCACTGCACCCAACTGGCTGCGTCTAACTGGGCGTGCCAACATGGGTGGCTGTTGTGATACATCGCACAACCCTGACTAACGACATTTAAGTAGCACAGAAATGGGAAAAAAATGACCGGCTGCAAGGATAGCATATGCCCAGGTACTTTCTGCACCCATAGCAAACACTAAAAGCCACCCATGAATATATGCACAGTACCGCTAAAGTGAGGAAGGGGCCAGCCCCCTCAGGCCATGTTGCTCTAAGTAGTCTTGTAACTTTACCACAATTATTAGGCACCATGGCCTAACGGAGGTAGCCTTCTGCTCACTTTGAAACTAAGCAGGGTCAGTCCTGGTTACTGCATAGATGGGAGACCTGGGTCACTAATCATTTTACACACCCAATCTCACTGTAGCTGAAAAAATATCTATTTTTGTATTATGTATAAAGGTTTGCAGGCTTTGAGAACTCCCAATGTTTATAGTTAATGTGAAGTGTGATTAAATTATTTGCTGAGGATCACACACTCTGGCCATGCCGAAATGTCCTGTCCTGTGCTCTAAGGCCTTTGTTTTATGGCCAGTCTGTTCGTGACTGCTGTCAACCGCATTTAAGCAGCACGTAAAAGAGAAAGAAATGACCAGCTGCAAAAATAACATATGCCCAGGTACGTTTGCCGCCAAGAAGCTGGCACCCATGAATATATGCACAGTAAGTGAAGATATATGTTAAAGTGAAATATACACATGCAGTTCAATAGACCTACTCCTGAGAGGAATGCGTGCAAGACAAAATAACATTGGACTTTAAAAAAAAAGTATTGAACAACAGAAAAGTCACCTGAGAGAGGAAATGTTCCAATAAATATGCTGGAAAAGTATAAAAGGTTTTCACCTTTTAAACCCAGCAATCTGTTGTGAAATATTCCCTGGAAAATGAAATCCCAATATGAAACAAGTGCTTATGGTCTTATGCGAAAGCTTCTGCACTGGGAACATGACAATCTGAGTAAAATCCTGGTAGCCAAATACTTGAGCAAGCGTGCAACCTCAAAAAAAACCTCTGAAAAAAGTGATGCTGTCCACCCACATTTGTCGTTTACTGGTGCCCTTAAAAGCAACCACAATCAAGGGAAAATAACTCCATCAGTGTCCAAGATTGCAAACTCTCTTGCCACAACGTGGGCAAATACTCATGACTTACTTGCCCTCTCATTATTTCCCCTCCTCACCCTATGTCTTGTTTTTAAAGCTAACTTGAAAAGTACACATACCATAGTCTCACTCAAATATATAAATCCTTATAGAACTATGTTAGGCAAAAAGTGTACAATTGTGGCATTATTCCCCCATCTTGACTGTAAGATTACAACTACCAGAATGCAATTCAGCAAAATGCAAACAAATGGTCTCTAAGTGCAAAACCTTAAACATATGACAGTAGAATGGTTTAAAAAAATAAATGCAGATGCTGTGTGTTTTGAGATCTTTACAACTTGAAAACCCACAGCATTTGGGACTGTGGATTGACTCCAATCCATGCAGTAACAGGGACCACCTCTGCTGAGTTTCAAAGTGAGGAAGGATCCAACCTCCTTAGGCCATGTTTCTCTAAGTGGTCTTGAAAGGTGGGCTCATTTATTAGGAAACATGTCCTTAGGGGGGGGGGGGGCTGACTCCTTCCTTGCTTTGAAGCTAAGCAAGGTTCATCTCAGTTACTGCCGAGATGGGAAATCCACTGTTGCTGTAAAAATATATTTTTTTTATTATTGACTTGGAGACTTAAAATTCCAGAATACAAATTAGCAAAATGCAAAAACTGTATCTCAGTGCAATGTTTTCAAGGACTGACAGAAGCACAGTTTTCACTCGAGTCAAAAGTTATTAACAAATAATGTATTCATTTTCAGGCTTCCTTCGGAACCTGATACACATCTTAACTATAGCGCAATTTTATTTTTGCAAACATCCTTAAAATTATATAAGAGTAGTGGTTGGGGCAGTTTTCAGGATGGGGATTATGTGGGCAGGAAAACAGAGGAGGAATTCTGAAGGTTTGGTGTTTAGGGATATCGCAGATCTCTTTCTACGTTTCCCCAAAATCTCTATATAACATCTCAATTCTTATCAGTAGCAAAACAAAAGAGTACATATTTCACAAATATAAAATAAGAAAGATGTGGCAAGCACAGTACATACTAGTGGGTACAGAGTAGTATTTTAAATACATTTGAGAAACAATGCCTTTTTTAAGTATGAAGAAAATGCAAGGACTGCTTCCTAAATTAACCCAAAATGTGATGGAGTGTAGTATTAGGAGGGTTATGGTTTGGGTATGGAAGAGTATCACTGAAAGCTTTTATTTAAGGATGGAAATTGAAAAAGTGCACCACAGAAGCCCGAAGTGTTACCAATGTATGTTTTCATAAGATTTTTAAATTTGTCTATTAGGTGGCGCTAAAGTGACACCTACAAGATGAAACTATTGCATTAGAGAACAGCTAGAGAGAAATAGCATATGAGGAGGAACACAAAGCTTCTAGGTGTTTTTTGATTATCTAGGTGTTTTTTGATTATTTACCCAAACTGACTACCAATGACCATACTAATCCCTATGGCCATCACCACTCACTCCCTGCCCCTCCACACCCAACACCATATTCTCCTGGGATCTCTGTAAGCTTTCGGTATCAAGTCTTACCATCAAGCTTTCTGATTGTAGTGCCTGCCAGTGTCTTGTTCAGAGCAGTCTTCTGCGAGTTAGGGATTTAATTGGAGTTTTAAAGGTGCTAATGGTGTAATAAAAATGTCTTAACCTAGTCTGCCTTCAGCCACTCATTTTATAAGCAATATCCGTGTCCTTCACTGAATCCCTGTTAAAAACAAGTATTGAGAAAGCCAACCGTTTTGGTTGTCTATAATTATTAGTAATTTAACAGACACTGCTATTATATGTCCAGGCTATCACACCTTGCTTGCAGCTGCTACCATTACTATGGCAGTGCCTGTCAAACGCCATTCTCATGCCTACATAAAAAGCAAAACTGTTGGCATTGCCAATGATTATTTTGATTGGACAAGCGTTTCTCAATCTCGATTTTCTCAGACCGTCATCGATGAAGATCTCGATCTTCATATATGACACATGTGTTAAAATACATTGATAAATCTGAAATGAATGATTTAATGCACCAAGTGAACATGCAAGATTTACAAAAGAAAGGTGTCACGTCCCTTTGGAAACTGATACAGTGAGGAAGGAGAAAAATAGGCACTATTTTTTACAAATTCTCAATTCCCATTGTGAGCTCTCAATTACAAGAACAATCCCATGACCAATTAGATAACATCATTGATGGCATTGTGTACTAACTCTCTTAACACATCACTTATGAACTCAGTAATGCCACTGGACTAACAGCGAGGGTGAAATATTTCTAACTGTACTTCGTGAGGGGGAATATAGCACAGATGTAAATTACCCATATATTTTTGGATATCACAAAAGGTTTCCTAAGCACAGTAAATAATACAAGAACTGCAGAAAGAAGTCAATGCTCATAAAAATCTACAATTTAAATTATAATTCAGCAGTGTTCTTGCACCTTTGGATCTCCAGACTGTTTCCATTACAACTTCCACCTGCCCTAGTCAGCATAGTCAGTGGGGAGGGATCATGGGAGAGAGAGAGAGAGAGAGAGAGAGAGACTAACACATCTGCCTAAATGCAGGATCAAACCATTGCTTTAGGAACATTACAATTCCTGTCAGTATAGCACATTAACTACTCCTGTCCTGATAGCCCCATGTCCGGGCAAGATCTACCCATTACTTCAATCTACTGACAGAATGTTTGGTGTGATATGTAGAATAAAGAGATTTGGAAAACAGTTCCTTCTCATGTATGTTAGTAATCTTTGGTGAAATGCTGCAAAGGGTCGTAATTACAATACTACAAATCTCTAATTTGCATAGCGGACTGATTTAATAACAGATTGGAAAAGGTATTATCGTCCTGGTAAGTACTCATTTAATAAAGAGCGTCTCAGGCTTGTCAGAAAACCATGGTTGTAAATTAACAGTATTTTAAATGTAAACCCTAAACAAGCATTGCATATGAATGCATACTCTACTTGAGATGCAAACATACACTTATTATGTTGCATCTCTCTTACTTTCACACAGGATTTGCTGTACCAGTGTTAACAGTGATGATTTCATATGTGATGTCATCAGTGTGCTTAGGGGCAGTGCAATGGGGGGCTCATAGTTAAGGTGACATAGCTTTGGAAACCAGCCGACTTTCACAATTGCAGGGATTTTGTTGCAAACTGACAACTTAATACTATTTCAACTATGGCATCTTCACTGATATATCCTGAAACATATATATTCACTGAAAAAATGTTAGTGAAGGGGCAGTTTAGGTGATCAGATTTAGCTCAACAAAACCCTTGAAATTCAGCAGATGTGGAAAGTGATGACCATCCTTAAACTTTAACTCAGTGCCCTCCCCATTGATAACCCCCTGGATCTAATGATGTGTTCACAAACAAATCACAGCCACTATTGTGTAACCCACTGAGAAAAGTTGCCGGCCTCTAACTTTGTTAGACATTGGGATCCCCATCTGTTATGCATGTGCTCATGAGTAAATGATGATGATGAATTCAATAAAATAAGTAGGCATATTAGAAGATGAAAAAGGAGTTGTACTCCCAATTGGATGACTAGATTAGTGTTGTTTTAAAACGATTGTTGCAAAGGAGGGGTGATGGGTGTATTATAAATGCTTTGACCAAAGCTTGTTTACTGTTCTTTCTTTAAAATTGAACCATACCTGGAGCACAAGTTGTACCTGTGCCTGGTGTTCCTAGAAATATAATTATCATGTTGCATTCAGATAAATAGGTCTGGATATCAGAAGACAACGGCACCCTAGTTGTACTTCCAAGATGATGAATAGATTAGTGCTGAATACAATTAATGTTTGGTTGGAGAGGTGATGGATGCATTATGAAATGGATGATACATTGACTGAAGTGCAATGGAATTATGTATGGCTCCCGTTATAGAAAATGAAAATACTTAGAGCCTCATTCCGAGTTGGGCGCAAAGGTATTACCGGCACGGGTAAGGACAGCGGTGCCAGTAATCCCTTTGCGCCCTATTCCGAGTTCCCTTAGCGGGTCCCTTCCTTAACGCCTGGTCTGACCAGGTGTTAAGGAAGGGACCCGTTAAGGGACTTTAGAGCTAACAACGGTAACGCAATTTGCGGTACCGTTATTAGCTAGATCCCCATTCCCACTGAGACCTATTGGGGCTCAAATGGGAATGAGGAATGGTTTGGTGAATAGGGACTTACCGGTCCAGCCAAGGTTGGACTGGACCGGTAAATCCCGCTTTGACCAAACCGCAGTCGGTACCGGTATGGGAGGCAGTCATGGGGCAAATAGCGCCATGACTACCTCCATACTCAGAATGAGGGCCTTACTTTTACTCTCAATTTCATGACTAAATTAGTGTTGATGTAAAATGATTGTTGCAATGGAGAGTAAGTGGATATGTTATAACGGTTTTGATCAAACCTTGTTTTCTCTCCTTTCTATTACATTTTACAATTTTTTTTAAAATTGAACCATAGCTGGATCATAAGTTGGACCAGTGGCTGGTGTTCCTAGAAAAATAATGATTATGTCGTATTCAAATAAATAAGTCTGCATATCAGAAGATGAAAGCACCCCAGATTTCCTCCCAATTTGATAAATAGATTAGTGTTTAATAAATTGATTGCTTGGATGAGAGGCGATGATTGTATTATAAAATGGGTGACAAATTGAATTTAAGTGGAATGGAATAATGCATGGCTCCATTAACTAAATCAAACAAGAATTATTTGCTATTAGTTCAAATGAACATCAGATAAATAATTGATGTTAAACTTTATTGATAACATGAAATCGTTCTTGCGTGCTGACTCAAATATCGTCTTACAATGTACATTTAAATTAAGAATATACTTGGTTTATGAAGAGTTCTGATATTGATTATTTTCAAAGCAAAACTGATAATTATTTAACTAAAATATGTAACCCTCCATGCCTCAAGGTCATGTAACCCCAATGTTTTCATTGAAGACCTGAATAACTTCAAAAAGAAATGATGGATTTAAAATGTAACATCATTTCTAATTAAGCATGCATTGATATTTGGTATGTTAATGCATGCAAAGAAGAACAGTACATATTTGAATCAGTCATTTAAGCACTAATATTAATAGAGAAGAGGGAAATGGATGAGTAATAGCATAATGTGTAACTTGATGAAACATAAACAATATTCAGGAAAGTTGTTCATAACAAAATCATGTTGAATTGAAATAAAGGAGTATGAATATGAGAAGATCAAAAACACATAGTTTTACTCCCAATGTTATGACTAAATTAGAGTTGATTTAAAATGATTGTTACAGTGGAGGGGTGATGGGTCTTTTATACATGTTTTGATCAAACCTTGTTTTCTGTTCTTCCACTAACACTTTACAACTGATTTTAAAATTGAACTATACCTGGAGCAGAAGTTGGGCCTGTGCCTGGTGTTCCTAGAAATAAAATGAGCATGTTACAATCAGATAAATAGGTCTGCATATTAGAAGACAACGCCACCCTAGATGTACTGCCAAGATGATGAACAGATTAGTGTTGAATACAATTATTGTTTGGTTGGAGAGGCGATGGATGTGTTATAAAATGGATGATACATTGATTGAAGTGCAATGGAATTATGCATGACTCCCTTTTTGAAAATGAAAACACTTAGTTTTACTCTCAATTTCATGATTAAATTAGTGTTGATGTAATATTATTTTTGCAATGGAGAGTTGATGGATATATTATAAAGGCTTTGATCAAACCTTGTTTTCTGTCCTTTCACTAACACTTTACAACTGATTTATAATTGAACCATATCTGGAGCAGAAGTTGGGCCTGTGCCTGGTATTCCTTGACATAAAATGAGCATGTTACAATCAGATAAATAGGTCTGCATATTAGAAGACAACGCCACCCTAGATGTACTGCCAAGATGATGAACAGATTAGTGTTGAATACAATTACTGTTTGGTTGGAGAGGCGATGGATGTGTTATAAAATGGATGATGCATTTATTGAAGTGCAATGGAATTATGTATGGCTACCTTTTTAGAAAATGAAATCACTTAGTTTTATCTCAAATTCATGATTAAATTAATGTTGATGTAATATGATTGTTGCAATGGAGAGTTAGTGGATATATTATAAAGTTTTTGATCAAACCTTGTTTTCTGTCCTTTCTATTACATTTTACAATTTATTTTAAAATAGAACCATAGCTGGAGCGGAGGTTGGATCCGGTGCCTGGTGTTCCGAGAAAAATAATGATGATGTCGAATTCAAATAAATAGGTCTGCACATCAGGAGATGAAAGCACACTACATTTACTCCCAATTTGATTAATAGATTAGTGTTTAATAAATTGATTGCTTGAATGAGAGGCGATGATTGTATTACAAAATGGGTGACAAATTGAATTTAAGTGGAATGGAATAATGTATGGCTCCATTAACTAAATCAAACAAGAATTATTTGCTATTAGTTCAAATGAACATCAGATAAATAATTGATGTTAAACTTTATTGATAACATGAACTCATTCTTGCGTGCTGACTCAAATATCATCTTACAATGTACATTTAAACTAACAATATACTTGGTTTATGAAGAGTTCTGATATCGATTATTTTCAAAGCAAAACTGATAATTATTTAACTAAAGTATGTAACCCTCCATGCCTCAAGGTCATGTAACCCCAATGTTTTCATTGAAAACCTGAATAAATTCTAAAAGAGATGATGGTTTAAAATGTAACATCATTTCTAATTAAGCATGCATTGATATTTGGTATGTTAATGCATGCAAAGAAGAACAGTACATATTTGAATCAGTCATTTAAGCACTAATATTAATAGAGAAGAGGGAGATGGTTGAGTAATAGCATAATGTGTAACTGGATGAAACATGAATAATAACAAGGAAAGTTTTTCATTACACAATCATGTTGAATTGAAATAAAGGAGTATGCATATGAGAAGATCAAAAACACATAGTTTTATTCCCAATGTTATGACTAAATTAGAGTTGATTTAAATAATTGTTACAATGGAGGGGTGATGGGTCTTTTATAAAGGTTTTGATCAAACCTTGTTTTCTGTTCTTCCACTAACACTTTACAACTGATTTTAAAATTGGAGCAGAAGTTGGGCTTGTGCCTGGTGTTCCTAGAAATAAAATGAGCATGTTACAATCAGATAAATAGGTCTGCATATCAGAAGATGAAGCCACCCTAGTTGTACTGCCAAGATGATGAACAGATTAGTGTTGAATACAATTATTGTTTGGTTGGAGAGGCGATGGATGTGTTATAAAATGGATGATACATTGATTGATGTGCAATTGAATTATGCATCACTCCCTTTTTAGAAAATGAAAACATTTAGTTTTACCCTCAATTTCATGATTAAATTAGTGTTGATGTAATATTACTTTTGCAATGGAGAGTTGGTGGATATATTATAAAGGTTTTGATCAAATCTTGTTTTCTGTCTTTTCTATTATATTTTACAAATTATTTTAAAATAGAACCATAGCTGAGCATAGGTTGGACCGGTCGCTGGTTTTCCTAGAAAAATAAAGCTGATGTCAAATTAAAATAAATACGTCTGCAAAGCAGAAGACGAAAGCACTCTAGATTTACTCCCAATGTGATAAATAGATTAGTGTTTAATAAATTGATTGCTTGTAAGAGAGGCGATGATTGTATTATAAAATGGGTGACAAATTGAATGGATGTGGAATGGAATAATGTGTGCCTTCATTAACTAAATCAAACATGAATTATTTGATATTAGTTCAAATGAAAATCAAATAAATAATTGATGTTAAACTGTATTGATAACATGAAATTGTTCTTTCGTGGTGACTCAAATATCAATTGACAATGTACATTTTAATTTAGAATATACTTGGTTTATGAAGAGTTCTGATATCGATTATTTTCAAAGCAAAACTGATAATTATTTAACTAAAATATGTAAGCCTCCATGCCTCAAGGTCAGGTAACCCTAATGTTTTCATTGAAAACCTGAATAAATTCTAAAAGAGATGATAGATTTAAAATGTAACATTATTTCTAATTAAGCATGCATCGATATTTGGTATGTTAATGCATGCAAAGAAGAACAGTATATATTTGAATCAGTCATTTAATCACAAATATTAATAGAGATGGATGGGTAATAGCATAATGTGTGACTGGATGAAACATGAATAATATTAAGGAAATTTGTTCATAACAAAATCATGTTGAATTGAAGGAAAGGAGAATGCATATGAGAAGATCAAAAACACATAGTTTTACTCCCAATGTTACGACTACATTAGAGTTGATTTGAAATGATTGTTACAATGGAGGGGTGATGGGTCTATTTTACAGGTTTTGATCAAACCTTGTTTTCTGTCCGTTCACTAAAACTTTACAACTGATTTTAAAATTGAACCATACCTGGAGCAGAAGTTGGACCTGTGCCTGGTGTTCCTAGAAATAAAATGATCATGTTGCATTCAGATAAATAGGTCTGCATATCAGAAGACCAAGCCACCCTAGTTGTACAGATTTGTGTTAAAACAAATATTGTTTGGTTAGAGAGGCGATAGATGTATTATAAAATGGATCATACATTGATTGAAGTGCAATGGAATTATGTATGGCTCACTTACATAGATATGCAAATTAGAAAATGAAAACACTTAGTATGACTCTCAATTTCATTACTAGATTAGTGTTGATGTAAAATGATTGTTGCAATGGAGCGATATTGGATATATTATGAAGGTTTTGATCAAACCATGTTTTCTGTCCTTTCTATCACATTTAACTAGTCATTTTAAAATTGAACCATAGCTGGAGCATAGGTTGGACTTATGGCTGGTGTTCCTAGAAAAATAATCATGACGTTGAATTCAAATAAATAAGTCTGCATATCACAAGATGAAACTACCCTAGATGTATCCCCAATTTGATAATTAGATTAGTGTTTAATAAATTGATTGCTTGGATTGAGGAGCGATGGGTGCATTATAAAATGGATGACAAATTGCATGGGAGTGGAATGAAATTATGTATTGTTCCATTAAGTAAAACTGAAACAAGAATGATTAGCTATTAGTTCAAATGAACATCAGATAAATAATTAATGTTACACTTTGTTGATAACATTAAATCGTTCTTGCGTGGTGACTCAAATATCATCTTAAAATGTACATTTTAATTTAGAATATACTTGGTTTATGAGGAGTTCTAATATCCATTATTTTCAAAGCAAACTGATCTTTATTTAACTAAAATATGTAAACCCTCCATGCCTCAAGGTCATGTAACCCCGATGTTTTGATTGAAAACCTGAATAATTTCTAAAAGAGATGATGGATTTAAAATGTAACATCAGTTTTAATTAAGCATGCATGGATATTTGGTATGTTAATGCAGGCAAAGAAGAACATTATATATTTGAATCAGTCATTTAAGCACTAATATTAATAGAGAAGAGGGAGATGGATGAGTAATAGCATAAAAGTTGTTCATAATAAAATCATGTTGAATTGAAATAAAGGAGTACGCATATGAGAAGATCAAAAACACATAGTTTTAATCCCAATGTTATGACTAAATTAGAGTTGAATTGAAATGATTGTTACAATGGAGGGATGATGGATTTTTTATACAGGTTTTGATCAAACCTTGTTTTCTGTTCTTCCACTAACACTTTACAACTGATTTTAAAATTGAACTATACCTGGAGCAGAAGTTGGGCCTGTGCCTGGTGTTCCTAGAAATAAAATGAGCATGTTACAATCAGATAAATAGGTCTGCATATCAGAAGACGAAGCCACCCGAGTTGTACTGCCAAGATGATGAACAGATTAGTGTTGAATACAATTACTGTTTTATTGGAGAGGCGATGGATGTGTTATAAAATGGATGATACATTGATCGAAGTGCAATGGGATTATGCATGACTCCCTCTTTAGAAAAAACACTTGGTTTTCTTTCTCAATTTCATGATTAAATTAGTGTTGATGTAATATTATTTTTACAATGGAGAGTTGGTCAATATATTAAAGAGGTTTTGATCAAACCTTGTTTTCTGTCTTTTCTATTATATTTTACAATTTATTTTAAAATAGAACCATAGCTGGAGCATAGGTTGGACCGGTGCTTGGTGTTCTGAGAAAAATAATGCTGATGTCGAATTCAAATAAATAGGTCTGCACATCAGGAGATGAAAGCACACTTGATTTACTCCCAATTTGATAAATAGATTAGTGTTTAATAAATTGATTGCTTGGATGAGAGGCAATGATTGTATTATAAAATAGGTGACAAATTGAATTTAACTGGAATGGAATAAAGTATGGCTGCATTAACTAAATCAAACAAGAATTATTTGCTATTAGTTCACATGAACATCAGATAAATAATTGATGTTAAACTTTATTGATAACATGAAATTGTTCTTGCGTGCTAACTCAAATATCATCTTACAATGTACATTTAAATTAACAATATACTTGGTTTATGAAGAGTTCTGATATTGATTATTTTCAAAGCAAAACTGATAATTATTTAACTAAAACATGTAACCCTCCATGCCTCAAAGTCATGTTACCCCAATGTTTTCATTGAAAACCTGAATAAATTCTAAAAGAGATGATGGTTTAAAATGTAACATCATTTCTAATTAAGCATGCATTGATATTTGGTATGTTAATGCATGCAAAGAAGAACAGTATATATTTGAATCAGTTATTTAAGCACACATATTAATAGAGAAGAGGGAGATGGTTGAATAATAGCATAATGTGTAACTGGATGAAACATGAATAATAGTAAGGAAAGTTGTTCATTACACAATCATGTTGAATTGAAATAAAGGAGTATGCATATGAGAAGATCAAAAACACATAGTTTTACTCCCAATGTTATGACTAAATTAGAGTTGACTTAAATTATTGTTACAATGGAGGGATGATGGGTCTTTTATACAGGTTTTGATCAAACCTTGTTTTCTGTTCTTCCACTAACACTTTACAACTGATTTTAAAATTGAACTAT
The DNA here is from genome assembly GCF_040938575.1 of Ambystoma mexicanum. NCBI lineage: Eukaryota > Metazoa > Chordata > Amphibia > Caudata > Ambystomatidae > Ambystoma > Ambystoma mexicanum. Next base: position 667,700,798 of record NC_090936.1, read on the forward strand.
ACCTGGAGCAGAGGTTGGGCCTGTGCCTGGTGTTCCTAGAAATAAAATGAGCATGTTACAATCAGATAAATAGGTCTGCATATTGGAAGACAAAGCCACCCTAGTTGTACTGCCAAGATGATGAACAGATTAGTGTTGAATGCAATTATTGTTTGGTTGGAGAGGCGATGGATGTGTTATAAAATGGATGATACATTAATTGATGTGCAATGGAATTATGCATTACTCCCATTTTAGAAAATGAAAACACTTAGTTTTACCCTCAATTTCATGATTACATTAATGTTGATGTAATATGATTTTTGCAATGGAGAGTTGGTGGATATATTATAAAGGTTTTGATCAAGCCTTGTTTTCTGTCTTTTCTATTATATTTTACAAATTATTTTAAAATAGAACCATAGCTGGAGCATAGGTTGGGCCGGTCGCTGGTGTTCCTAGAAAAATAATGCTGATGTCGAATTCAAATAAATACGTCTGCACATCCAAAGACGAAAGCACCCTAGATGTACTCCCAATGTGATAAATAGATTAGTGTTTAATAAATTGATTGCTTGTAAGAGAGGCGATGATTGTATTATAGAATGGGTGACAAACTGAATGGATGTGGAATGGAATAATGTATGCCTTCATTAACTAAATCAAACATGAATGATTTGATATTAGTTCAAATGAACATCAAATAAATAATTGATGTTAAACTGTATTGATAACATGAAATCGTTCTTTCGTGGTGACTCAAATATCATCTTACAATGTACATTTTAATTTAGAATATATTTGGTTTATGAAGAGTTCTGATATCGATTATTTTCAAAGCAAAACTGATAATTATTTAACTAAAATATGTAAGCCTCCATGCCTCAAGGTCACGTAACCCTAATGTTTTCTTTGAAAACCTGAATAAATTGTAAAAGAGGTGATGGATTTAAAATGTAACATCATTTCTAATTAAGCATGCATCGATATTTGATATGTTAATGCATGCAAAGAAGAACAGTATATTTGAATCAGTCATTTAAGCACACATATTAATAGATAAGAGGGAGATGGATGAGTAATAACATAATGTGTGACTGGATGAAACATGAATAATATTAAGGAAATTTGTTCATAACAAAATCATGTTGAATTGAAATAAAGGAGTATGCATATGAGACGATCAAAAACACATAGTTTTACTCCCAATGTTATGACTACATTAGAGTTGATTTAAAATGATTGTTACAATGGAGGGGTGATGGGCCTATTCATGAAACATGAATAATATTAAGGAAAGTTGTTCATAATAAAATCATGTTGAATTGAAATAAAGGAGTACGCATATGAGAAGATCAAAAACACATAGGTTTAATCCCAATGTTATGACTAAATTAGAGTTGAATTGAAATGATTGTTACAATGGAGGGATGATGGGTCTTTTATACAGGTTTTGATCAAACCTTGTTTTCTGTTCTTCCACTAACACTTTACAACTGATTTTAAAATTGAACTATACCTGGAGCAGAGGTTGGGCCTGTGCCTGGTGTTCCTAGAAATAAAATGAGCATGTTACAATCAGATAAATAGGTCTGCATATCAGAAGACGAAGCCACCCTAGTTGTACTGCCAAGATGATGAACAGATTAGTGTTGAATACAATTACTGTTTTATTGGAGAGACGATGGATGTGTTATAAAATGGATCATACATTGATTAAAGTGCAATGGGATTATGCATGACTCCTTTTTTAGAAAAAAACACTTAGTTTTCCTCTCAATGTCATGATTAAATTAGTGTTGATGTAATATTATTTTTGCAACAGAGAGTTGGTGGATATATTATAAAGGTTTTGATCAAACCTTGTTTTCTGCCTTTTCTATTATATTTTACAATTTATTTTAAAATAGAACCATAGCTGGAGCATAGGTTGCACTGGTGCCTGGTGTTCCGAGAAAAATAATGATGTCGAATTCAAATAAATAGGTCTGCACATCAGGAGACGAAAGCACCCTAGATTTACTCCCAATTTGATAAATAGATTAGTGTTTATTAAATTGATTGCTTGGATAAGAGGCGATGATTGTATTATAAAATGGGTGACAAATTGAATTTTTAAGTGGAATGGAATAATGTATGGCTCCATTAACTTAATCAAACAAGAATTATTTGCTATTAGTTCAAATGAACATCAGATAAATAATTGATATTAAACTTTATTGATAACATGAACTTGTTCTTGCGTGCTGACTCAAATATAATCTTACAATGTACATTTAAATTAACAATATACTTGGTTTATGAAGAGTTCTGATATCGATTATTTTCAAAGCAAAACTGAATTAATATTTAACTAAAATATGTAACCCTCCATGCCTCAAGGTCATGTAACCCCAATGTTTTCATTGAAAACCTGAATACATTCTAAAAGAGATGATGGTTTAAAATGTAACATCATTTCTAATTAAGCATGCATTGATATTTGGTATGTTAATGCATGCAAAGAAGAACATTATATATTTGAATCAGTCATTTAAGCACTAATATTAATAGAGAAGAGGGATATGGTTGAATAATGGCATAATGTGTAACTGGTGAAACATGAATAATAGTAAGGAAAATTGTTCATTACACAATCATGTTGAATTGAAATAAAGGAGTATGCATATGAGATGATCAAAAACACATAGTTTTACTCCGATTGTTATGACTAAATTAGAGTTGACTTAAATTATTGTTACAACGGAGGGGTGATGGGTCTTTTATAAAGGTTTTGATCAAACCTTGTTTTCTGTTCTTCCACTAACACTTTACACCTGATTTTAAAATTGAACCATACCTGGAGCAGAAGTTGGGCCTGTGCCTGGTGTTCCTAGAAATAAAATGAGCATGTTACAATCAGATAAATAGGTCTGCATATCAGAAGACGAAGCCCTAGTTGTACTGCCAAGATGATGAACAGATTAGTGTTGAATACAATTATTGTTTGGTTGGAGAGGCGATGGATGTGTTATAAAATGGATGATACATTGATTGATGTGCAATGGAATTATGCATTACTCCCTTTTTAGAAAATGAAAACACTTAGTTTTACCCTCAATTTCATGATTAAATTACTGTGATGTAATATGATTTTTGCAATGGAGAGTTGGTGGATATATTATAAAGGTTTTGATCAAGCCTTGTTTTCTGTCTTTTCTATTATATTTTACAAATTATTTTAAAATAGAACCATAGCTGGAGCATAGGTTGGTCCGGTCGCTGGTGTTCCTAGAAAAATAATGCTGATGTCGAATTCAAATAAATACGTCTGCACATCCGAAGACGAAAGCACCCTAGATGTACTCCCAATGTGATAAATAGATTAGTGTTTAATAAATTGATTGCTTGTAAGAGAGGCGATGATTGTATTATAAAATGGGTGACAAACTGAATGGATGTGGAATGGAATAATGTATGCCTTCATTAACTAAATCAAACATGAATGATTTGATATTAGTTCAAATGAACATCAAATAAATAATTGATGTTAAACTGTATTGTTAACATGAAATCGTTCTTTCGTGGTGACTCAAATATCATCTTACAATGTACATTTTAATTTAGAATATATTTGGTTTATGAAGAGTTCTGATATCGATTATTTTCAAAGCAAAACTGATAATTATTTAACTAAAATATGTAAGCCTCCATGCCCCAAGGTCATGTAACCCTAATGTTTTCTTTGAACACCTGAATAAATTGTAAAAGAAGTGATGGATTTAAAATGTAACATCATTTCTAATTAAGCATGCATCGATATTTGATATGTTAATGCATGCAAAGAAGAACAGTTTATATTTGAATCAGTCATTTAAGCACAAATATTAATAGAGAAGAGGGAGATGGATGAGTAATAACAATGTGTGACTGGGTGAAACATGAATAATATTAAGGAAATTTGTGCATAACAAAATCATGTTGAATTGAAATAAAGGAGTATGCATATGAGACGATCAAAAACACATAGTTTTACTCCCAATGTTATGACTACATTAGAGTTGATTTAAAATGATTGTTACAATGGAGGGGTGATGGGCCTATTCATGAAACATGAATAATATTAAGGAAAGTTGTTCATAATAAAATCATGTTGAATTGAAATAAAGGAGTAACCATATGAGAAGATCAAAAACACATAGTTTTATTCCCAATGTTATGACTAAATTAGAGTTGACTTAAATTATTGTTACAATGGAGGGGTGATGGGTCTTTTCTAAAGGTTTTGATCAAACCTTGTTTTCTGTTCTTCCACTAACACTTTACAACTGATTTTAAAATTGAACTATACCTGGAGCAGAGGTTGGGCCTGTGCCTGGTGTTCCTAGAAATAAAATGAGCATGTTACAATCAGATAAATAGGTCTGCATATCAGAAGACGAAGCCACCCTAGTTGTACTGCCAAGATGATGAACAGATTAGTGTTGAATACAATTACTGTTTTATTGGAGAGGCGATGGATGTGTTATAAAATGGATGATACATTGATTGAAGTGCAATGGGATTATGCATGACTCCTTTTTTAGAAAAAAACACTTAGTTTTCCTCTCAATGTCATGATTAAATTAGTGTTGATGTAATATTATTTTTGCAACAGAGAGTTGGTGGATATATTATAAAGGTTTTGATCAAACCTTGTTTTCTGCCTTTTCTATTATATTTTACAATTTATTTTAAAATAGAACCATAGCTGGAGCATAGGTTGCACTGGTGCCTGGTGTTCCGAGAAAAATAATGATGTCGAATTCAAATAAATAGGTCTGCACATCAGGAGAAGAAAGCACCCTAGATTTACTCCCAATTTGATAAATAGATTAGTGTTTATTAAATTGATTGCTTGGATGAGAGGCGATGATTGTATTATAAAATGGGTGACAAATTGAATTTTTAAGTGTAATGGAATAATGTATGGCTCCATTAACTTAATCAAACAAGAATTATTTGCTATTAGTTCAAATGAACATCAGATAAATAATTGATGTTAAACTTTATTGATAACATGAACTCGTTCTTGCGTGCTGACTCAAATATCATCTTACAATGTACATTTAAATTAACAATATACTTGGTTTATGAAGAGTTCTGATATCGATTATTTTCAAAGCAAAACTGATAATTATTTAACTAAAATATGTAACCCTCCATGCCTCAAGGTCATGTAACCCCAATGTTTTCATTGAAAACCTGAATAAATTCTAAAAGAGATGATGGTTTAAAATGTAACATCATTTCTAATAAAGCATGCATTGATATTTGGTATGTTAATGCATGCAAAGAAGAACAGTATATATTTGAATCAGTCATTTAAGCACTAATATTAATAGAGAAGAGGGAGATGGTTGAATAATGGCATAATGTGTAACTGGTGAAACATGAATAATAGTAAGGAAATTTGTTCATTACACAATCATGTTGAATTGAAATAAAGGAGTATGCATATGAGAAGATCAAAAACACAGTGTTTTATTCCCAATGTTATGACTAAATTAGAGTTGACTTAAATTATTGTTACAATGGAGGGGTGATGGGTCTTTTCTAAATGTTTTGATCAAACCTTGTTTTCTGTTCTTCCACTAACACTTTACAACTGATTTTAAAATTGAACCATACCTGGAGCAGAAGTTGGGCCATAGTGCTTAAATGACTTTACAACTGATTTTAAAATTGAACCATACCTGGAGCAGAAGTTGGGCCTGTGCCTGGTGTTCCTAGAAATAAAATGAGCATGTTACAATCAGATAAATAGGTCTGCATATCAGAAGACGAAGCCACCCTAGTTTTACTGCCAAGATGATGAACAGATTAGTGTTGAATACAATTACTGTTTTATTGGAGAGGCGATGGATGTGTTATAAAATGGATGATACATTGATTGAAGTGCAATGGGATTATGCATGACTCCTTTTTTAGAAAAAAACACTTAGTTTTCCTCTCAATGTCATGATTAAATTAGTGTTGATGTAATATTATTTTTGCAACAGAGAGTTGGTGGATATATTATAAATGTTTTGATCAAACCTTGTTTTCTGCCTTTTCTATTATATTTTACAATTTATTTTAAAATAGAACCATAGCTGGAGCATAGGTTGCACTGGTGCCTGGTGTTCCGAGAAAAATAATGATGTCGAATTCAAATAAATAGGTCTGCACATCAGGAGAAGAAAGCACCCTAGATTTACTCCCAATTTGATAAATAGATTAGTGTTTATTAAATTGATTGCTTGGATGAGAGGCGATCATTGTATTATAAAATGGGTGACAAATTGAATTTTTAAGTGGAATGGAATAATGTATGGCTCCATTAACTTAATCAAACAAGAATTATTTGCTATTAGTTCAAATGAACATCAGATAAATAATTGATGTTAAAATTTATTGATAACATGAACTCGTTCTTGCGTGCTGACTCAAATATCATCTTACAATGTACATTTAAATTAACAATATACTTGGTTTATGAAGAGTTCTGATATCGATTATTTTCAAAGCAAAACTGATAATTATTTAACTAAAATATGTAACCCTCCATGCCTCAAGGTCATGTAACCCCAATGTTTTCATTGAAAACCTGAATAAATTCAAAAAGAGATGATGGTTTAAAATGTAACATCATTTCTAATTAAGCATGCATTGATATTTGGTATGTTAATGCATGCAAAGAAGAACAGTATATATTTGAATCAGTCATTTAAGCACTAATATTAATAGAGAAGAGGGAGATGGTTGAATAATGGCATAATGTGTAACTGGTGAAACATGAATAATAGTAAGGAAAGTTGTTCATTACACAATCATGTTGAATTGAAATAAAGGAGTATGCATATGAGAAGATCAAAAACACATAGTTTTATTCCCAATGTTATGACTAAATTAGAGTTGACTTAAATTATTGTTACAATGGAGGGGTGATGGGTCTTTTCTAAAGGTTTTGATCAAACCTTGTTTTCTGTTCTTCCACTAACACTTTACAACTGATTTTAAAATTGAACCATACCTGGAGCAGAAGTTGGGCCTGTGCCTGGTGTTCCTAGAAATAAAATGAGCATGTTACAATCAGATAAATAGGTGTGCATATCAGAAGACGAAGCCACCCTAGTTGTACTGCCAAGATGATGAACAGATTAGTGTTGAATACAATTATTGTTTGGTTGGAGAGGCGATGGATGTGTTATAAAATAGATGATACTTTGATTGATGTGCAATGGAATTATGCATTACTCCCTTTTTAGAAAATGAAAACACTTAGTTTTACCCTCAATTTCATGATTAAATTAGTGTTGATGTAATATGATTTTTGCAATGGAGAGTTGGTGGATATATTATAAAGGTTTTGATCAAACCTTGTTTTCTGTCTTTTCTATTATATTTTACAAATTATTTTAAAATAGAACCATAGCTGGAGCATAGGTTGGGCCGGTCGCTGGTGTTCCTAGAAAAATAATGCTGATGTCGAATTCAAATAAATACGTCTGCACATCAGAAGACGAAAGCATCCTAGATGTACTCCCAATGTGATAAATAGATTAGTGTTTAATACATTGATTGCTTGTAAGAGAGGCGATGATTGTATTATAAAATGGGTGACAAATTGAATGGATGTTGAATGGAATAATGTATGCCTTCATTAACTAAATTAAACAAGAATTATTTGATATTAGTTCAAATGAACATCAGATAAATAATTGATGTTAAACTGTACTGATAACATGAAATCGTTCTTTCGTGGTGACTCAAATATCATCTTCAAATGTACATTTTCATTTAGAATATACTTGGTTTATGAAGAGTTCTGATATCGATTATTTTCAAAGCAATACTAATAATTATTTAACTAAAATATGTAAGCCTCCATGCCTCAAGGTCATGTAACCCCAATGTTTTCATTGAAAACCTGAATAATTTCTAAAAGAGATGATGGATTTAAAATGTAACATCAGTTTTAATTAAGCATGCATCAATTTTTGGTATGTTAATGCACGCAAAGAAGAACATTATATATTTGAATCAGTTATTTAAGCACAAATATTACTAGAGAAGAGGGAGATGGATGAGTAATATTATAATGTGTGACTGGATGAAACATGAATAATATTAAGGAAATGTGTTCATAACAAAATCATGTTGAATTGAAATAAAGGAGTATGCATATGAGAAGATCAAAAACACATAGTTTTACTCCCAATGTTATGACTAAATTAGAGTTGAATTGAAATGATTGTTACAATGGAGGGATGATGGGTATTTTATACAGGTTTTGATCAAACCTTGTTTTCTGTTCTTTCACTAACACTTTACAACTGATTTTAAAATTGAACTATACCTGGAGCAGAAGTTGGGCCTGTGCCTGGTGTTCCTAGAAATAAAATGAGCATGTTACAATCAGATAAATAGGTCTGCATATCAGACGACGAAGCCACCGTAGTTGTACTGCCAAGATGATTAACAGATTAGTGTTGAATACAATTACTGTTTTATTGGAGAGGCGATGGATGTGTTATAAAATGGATAATACATTGATTGAAGTGCAATGGGATTATGCATGACTCCTTTTTTAGAAAAAAACACTTAGTTTTCCTCTCAATGTCATGATTAAATTAGTGTTGATGTAATATTATTTTTGCAACGGAGAGTTGGTGGATATATTATAAAGGTTTGATCAAACCTTGTTTTCTGTCTTTTCTATTATAGTTTACAATTTATTTTAAAATAGAACCATAGCTGGAGCAGAGGTTGGACCGGTGTCTGGTGTTCTGAGAAAAATAATGCTAATGTCGAATTCAAATAAATAGGTCTGCATATCAGGAGACGAAAGCACCCTAGATTTACTCCAAATTTGATAACTAGATTAGTGTTTAATAAATTGATTGCTTGGATGAGAGGCGATGATTGTATTATAAAATGGGTGACAAATTGAATTTTTAAGTGGAATGGAATAATGTATGGCTCCATTAACTTAATCAAACAAGAATTATTTGCTATTAGTTCAAATGAACATCAGATAAATAATTGATGTTAAACTTTATTGATAACATGAACTCGTTCTTGCGTGCTGACTCAAATATCATCTTACAATGTACATTTAGATTAACAATATACTTGGTTTATGAAGAGTTCTGATATCGATTATTTTCAAAGCAAAACTGATAATTATTTAACTAAAATATGTAACCCTCCATGCCTCAAGGTCATGTAACCCCAATGTTTTCATTGAAAACCTGAATAAATTCTAAAAGAGATGATGGTTTAAAATGTAACATCATTTCTAATTAAGCATGCATTGATATTTGGTATGTTAATGCATGCAAAGAAGAACAGTATATATTTGAATCAGTCATTTAAACACTAATATTAATAGAGAAGAGGGAGATGGTTGAATAATGGCATAATGTGTAACTGGTGAAACATGAATAATAGTAAGGAAAGTTGTTCATTACACAATCATGTTGAATTGAAATAAAGGAGTATGCATATGAGAAGATCAAAAACACATAGTTTTATTCCCAATGTTATGACTAAATTAGAGTTGACTTAAATTATTGTTACAATGGAGGGGTGATGGGTCTTTTCTAAAGGTTTTGATCAAACCTTGTTTTCTGTTCTTCCACTAACACTTTACAACTGATTTTAAAATTGAACCATACCTGGAGCAGAAGTTGGGCCTGTGCCTGGTGTTCCTAGAAATAAAATGTGCATGTTACAATCAGATAAATAGGTGTGCATATCAGAAGACGAAGCCACCCTAGTTGTACTGCCAAGATGATGAACAGATTAGTGTTGAATACAATTATTGTTTGGTTGGAGAGGCGATGGATGTGTTATAAAATAGATGATACATTGATTGATGTGCAATGGAATTATGCATTACTCCCTTTTTAGAAAATGAAAACACTTAGTTTTACCCTCAATTTCATGATTAAATTAGTGTTGATGTAATATGATTTTTGCAATGGAGAGTTGGTGGATATATTATAAAGGTTTTGATCAAGCCTTGTTTTCTGTCTTTTCTATTATATTTTACAAATTATTTTAAAATAGAACCATAGCTGGAGCATAGGTTGGGCCGGTCGCTGGTGTTCCTAGAAAAATAATGCTGATGTCGAATTCAAATAAATACGTCTGCACATCCGAAGACGAAAGCACCCTAGATGTACTCCCAATGTGATAAATGGTTTAGTGTTTAATAAATTGATTGCTTGTAAGAGAGGCGATGATTGTATTATAAAATGGGTGACAAACTGAATGGATGTGGAATGGAATAATGTATGCCTTCATTAACTAAATCAAACATGAATGATTTGATATTAGTTCAAATGAACATCAAATAAATAATTGATGTTAAACTGTATTGATAACATGAAATCGTTCTTTCGTGGTGACTCAAATATCATCTTACAATGTACATTTTAATTTAGAATATATTTGGTTTATGAAGAGTTCTGATATCGATTATTTTCAAAGCAAAACTGATAATTATTTAACTAAAATATGTAAGCCTCCATGCCTCAGGGTCATGTAACCCTAATGTTTTCTTTGAAAACCTGAATAAATTGTAAAAGAGGTGATGGATTTAAAATGTAACATCATTTCTAATTAAGCATGCATCGATATTTGATATGTTAATACATGCAAAGAAGAATAGTATATATTTGAATCAGTCATTTAAGCACAAATATTAATAGAGAAGAGGGAGATGGATGAGTAATAACATAATGTGTGACTGGATGAAACATGAATAATATTAAGGAAATTTGTTCATAACAAAATCATGTTGAATTGAAATAAAGGAGTATGCATATGAGACGATCAAAAACACATAGTTTTACTCCCAATGTTATGACTACATTAGAGTTGATTTAAAATGATTGTTACAATGGAGGGGTGATGGGCCTATTCATGAAACATGAATAATATTAAGGAAAGTTGTTCATAATAAAATCATGTTGAATTGAAATAAAGGAGTACGCATATGAGAAGATCAAAAACACATAGTTTTAATCCGAATGTTATGACTAAATTAGAGTTGAATTGAAATGATTGTTACAATGGAGGGATGATGGGTCTTTTATACAGGTTTTGATCAAACCTTGTTTTCTGTTCTTCCACTAACACTTTACAACTGATTTTAAAATTGAACTATACCTGGAGCAGAGGTTGGGCCTGTGCCTGGTGTTCCTAGAAATAAAATGAGCATGTTACAATCAGATAAATAGGTCTGCATATCAGAAGACGAAGCCACCCTAGTTGTACTGCCAAGATGATGAACAGATTAGTGTTGAATACAATTACTGTTTTATTGGAGAGGCGATGGATGTGTTATAAAATGGATGATACATTGATTGAAGTGCAATGGGATTATGCATGACTCCTTTTTTAGAAAAAAACACTTAGTTTTCCTCTCAATGTCATGATTAAATTAGTGTTGATGTAATATTATTTTTGTAACAGAGAGTTGGTGGATATATTATAAAGGTTTTGATCAAACCTTGTTTTCTGCCTTTTCTATTATATTTTACAATTTATTTTAAAATAGAACCATAGCTGGAGCATAGGTTGCACTGGTGCCTGGTGTTCCGAGAAAAATAATGATGTCGAATTCAAATAAATAGGTCTGCACATCAGGAGACGAAAGCACCCTAGATTTACTCCCAATTTGATAAATAGATTAGTGTTTATTAAATTGATTGCTTGGATGAGAGGCGATGATTGTATTATAAAATGGGTGACAAATTGAATTTTTAAGTGGAATGGAATAATGTATGGCTCCATTAACTTAATCAAACACAAATTATTTGCTATTAGTTCAAATGAACATCAGATAAATAATTGATATTAAACTTTATTGATAACATGAACTCGTTCTTGCGTGCTGACTCAAATATAATCTTACAATGTACATTTAAATTAACAATATACTTGGTTTATGAAGAGTTCTGATATCGCTTATTTTCAAAGCAAAACTGAATTAATATTTAACTAAAATATGTAACCATCCATGCCTCAAGGTCATGTAACCCCAATGTTTTCATTGAAAACCTGAATACATTTTAAAAGAGATGATGGTTTAAAATGTAACATCATTTCTAATTAAGCATGCATTGATATTTGGTATGTTAATGCATGCAAAGAAGAACAGTATATATTTGAATCAGTCATTTAAGCACTAATATTAATAGAGAAGAGGGAGATGGTTGAATAATGGCATAATGTGTAACTGGTGAAACATGAATAATAGTAAGGAAAGTTGTTCATTACACAATCATGATGAATTGAAATAAAGGAGTATGCATATGAGAAGATCAAAAACACATAGTTTTATTCCCAATGTTATGACTAAATTAGAGTTGACTTAAATTATTGTTACAATGGAGGGGTGATGGGTCTTTTCTAAAGGTTTTGATCAAACCTTGTTTTCTGTTCTTCCACTAACACTTTACAACTGATTTTAAAATTGAACCATACCTGGAGCAGAAGTTGGGCCTGTGCCTGGTGTTCCTAGAAATAAAATGAGCATGTTACAATCAGATAAATAGGTCTGCATATCAGAAGACGAAGCCACCCTAGTTTTACTGCCAAGATGATGAACAGATTAGTGTTGAATACAATTACTGTTTTATTGGAGAGGCGATGGATGTGTTATAAAATGGATGATACATTGATTGAAGTGCAATGGGATTATGCATGACTCCTTTTTTAGAAAAAAACACTTAGTTTTCCTCTCAATGTCATGATTAAATTAGTGTTGATGTAATATTATTTTTGCAACAGAGAGTTGGTGGATATATTATAAATGTTTTGATCAAACCTTGTTTTCTGCCTTTTCTATTATATTTTACAATTTATTTTAAAATAGAACCATAGCTGGAGCATAGGTTGCACTGGTGCCTGGTGTTCCGAGAAAAATAATGATGTCGAATTCAAATAAATAGGTCTGCACATCAGGAAAAGAAAGCACCCTAGATTTACTCCCAATTTGATAAATAGATTAGTGTTTATTAAATTGATTGCTTGGATGAGAGGCGATGATTGTATTATAAAATGGGTGACAAATTGAATTTTTAAGTGGAATGGAATAATGTATGGCTCCATTAACTTAATCAAACAAGAATTATTTGCTATTAGTTCAAATGAACATCAGATAAATAATTGATGTTAAAATTTATTGATAACATGAACTCGTTCTTGCATGCTGACTCAAATATCATCTTACAATGTACATTTAAATTAACAATATACTTGGTTTATGAAGAGTTCTGATATCGATTATTTTCAAAGCAAAGCTGATAATTATTTAACTAAAATATGTAACCCTCCATGCCTCAAGGTCATGTAACCCCAATGTTTTCATTGAAAACCTGAATAAATTCAAAAAGAGATGATGGTTTAAAATGTAACATCATTTCTAATTAAGCATGCATTGATATTTGGTATGTTAATGCATGCAAAGAAGAACAGTATATATTTGAATCAGTCATTTAAGCACTAATATTAATAGAGAAGAGGGAGATGGTTGAATAATGGCATAATGTGTAACTGGTGAAACATGAATAATAGTAAGGAAAGTTGTTCATTACACAATCATGTTGAATTGAAATAAAGGAGTATGCATATGAGAAGATCAAAAACACATAGTTTTATTCCCAATGTTATGACTAAATTAGAGTTGACTTAAATTATTGTTACAATGGAGGGGTGATGGGTCTTTTCTAAAGGTTTTGATCAAACCTTGTTTTCTGTTCTTCCACTAACACTTTACAACTGATTTTAAAATTGAACCATACCTGGAGCAGAAGTTGGGCCTGTGCCTGGTGTTCCTAGAAATAAAATGAGCATGTTACAATCAGATAAATAGGTGTGCATATCAGAAGACGAAGCCACCCTAGTTGTACTGCCAAGATGATGAACAGATTAGTGTTGAATACAATTATTGTTTGGTTGGAGAGGCGATGGATGTGTTATAAAATAGATGATACATTGATTGATGTGCAATGGAATTATGCATTACTCCCTTTTTAGAAAATGAAAACACTTAGTTTTACCCTCAACTTCATGATTAAATTAGTGTTGATGTAATATGATTTTTGCAATGGAGAGTTGGTGGATATATTATAAAGGTTTTGATCAAACCTTGTTTTCTGTCTTTTCTATTATATTTTACAAATTATTTTAAAATAGAACCATAGCTGGAGCATAGGTTGGGCCGGTCGCTGGTGTTCCTAGAAAAATAATGCTGATGTCGAATTCAAATAAATACGTCTGCACATCAGAAGACGAAAGCATCCTAGATGTACTCCCAATGTGATAAATAGATTAGTGTTTAATACATTGATTGCTTGTAAGAGAGGCGATGATTGTATTATAAAATGGGTCACAAATTGAATGGATGTTGAATGGAATAATGTATGCCTTCATTAACTAAATTAAACAAGAATTATTTGATATTAGTTCAAATGAACATCAGATAAATAATTGATGTTAAACTGTACTGATAACATGAAATCGTTCTTTCGTGGTGATTCAAATATCATCTTCAAATGTACATTTTCATTTAGAATATACTTGGTTTATGAAGAGTTCTGATATCGATTATTTTCAAAGCAAAACTAATAATTATTTAACTAAAATATGTAAGCCTCCATGCCTCAAGGTCATGTAACCCCAATGTTTTCATTGAAAACCTGAATAATTTCTAAAAGAGATGATGGATTTAAAATGTAACATCAGTTTTAATTAAGCATGCATCAATTTTTGGTATGTTAATGCACGCAAAGAAGAACATTATATATTTGAATCAGTTATTTAAGCACAAATATTACTAGAGAAGAGGGAGATGGATGAGTAATATTATAATGTGTGACTGGATGAAACATGAATAATATTAAGGAAATGTGTTCATAACAAAATCATGTTGAATTGAAATAAAGGAGTATGCATATGAGAAGATCAAAAACACATAGTTTTACTCCCAATGTTATGACTAAATTAGAGTTGAATTGAAATGATTGTTACAATGGAGGGATGATGGGTATTTTATACAGGTTTTGATCAAACCTTGTTTTCTGTTCTTCCACTAACACTTTACAACTGATTTTAAAATTGAACTATACCTGGAGCAGAAGTTGGGCCTGTGCCTGGTGTTCCTAGAAATAAAATGAGCATGTTACAATCAGATAAATAGGTCTGCATATCAGACGACGAAGCCACCCTAGTTGTACTGCCAAGATGATTAACAGATTAGTGTTGAATACAATTACTGTTTTATTGGAGAGGCGATGGATGTGTTATAAAATGGATGATACATTGATTGAAGTGCAATGGGATTATGCATGACTCCTTTTTTAGAAAAAAACACTTAGTTTTCCTCTCAATGTCATGATTAAATTAGTGTTGATGTAATATTATTTTTGCAACGGAGAGTTGGTGGATATATTATAAAGGTTTGATCAAACCTTGTTTTCTGTCTTTTCTATTATAGTTTACAATTTATTTTAAAATAGAACCATAGCTGGAGCAGAGGTTGGACCGGTGCCTGGTGTTCTGAGAAAAATAATGCTAATGTCGAATTCAAATAAATAGGTCTGCACATCAGGAGACGAAAGCACCCTAGATTTACTCCAAATTTGATAACTAGATTAGTGTTTAATAAATTGATTGCTTGGATGAGAGGCGATGATTGTATTATAAAATGGGTGACAAATTGAATTTTTAAGTGGAATGGAATAATGTATGGCTCCATTAACTTAATCAAACAAGAATTATTTGCTATTAGTTCAAATGAACATCAGATAAATAATTGATGTTAAACTTTATTGATAACATGAACTCGTTCTTGCGTGCTGACTCAAATATCATCTTACAATGTACATTTAGATTAACAATATACTTGGTTTATGAAGAGTTCTGATATCGATTATTTTCAAAGCAAAACTGATAATTATTTAACTAAAATATGTAACCCTCCATGCCTCAAGGTCATGTAACCCCAATGTTTTCATTGAAAACCTGAATAAATTCTAAAAGAGATGATGGTTTAAAATGTAACATCATTTCTAATTAAGCATGCATTGATATTTGGTATGTTAATGCATGCAAAGAAGAACAGTATATATTTGAATCAGTCATTTAAGCACTAATATTAATAGAGAAGAGGGAGATGGTTGAATAATGGCATAATGTGTAACTGGTGAAACATGAATAATAGTAAGGAAAGTTGTTCATTACACAATCATGTTGAATTGAAATAAAGGAGTATGCATATGAGAAGATCAAAAACACATAGTTTTATTCCCAATGTTATGACTAAATTAGAGTTGACTTAAATTATTGTTACAATGGAGGGGTGATGGGTCTTTTCTAAAGGTTTTGATCAAACCTTGTTTTCTGTTCTTCCACTAACACTTTACAACTGATCTTAAAATTGAACCATACCTGGAGCAGAAGTTGGGCCTGTGCCTGGTGTTCCTAGAAATAAAATGTGCATGTTACAATCAGATAAATAGGTGTGCATATCAGAAGACGAAGCCACCCTAGTTGTACTGCCAAGATGATGAACAGATTAGTGTTGAATACAATTATTGTTTGGTTGGAGAGGCGATGGATGTGTTATAAAATAGATGATACATTGATTGATGTGCAATGGAATTATGCATTACTCCCTTTTTAGAAAATGAAAACACTTAGTTTTACCCTCAATTTCATGATTAAATTACTGTGATGTAATATGATTTTTGCAATGGAGAGTTGGTGGATATATTATAAAGGTTTTGATCAAGCCTTGTTTTCTGTCTTTTCTATTATATTTTACAAATTATTTTAAAATAGAACCATAGCTGGAGCATAGGTTGGTCCGGTCGCTGGTGTTCCTAGAAAAATAATGCTGATGTCGAATTCAAATAAATACGTCTGCACATCCGAAGACGAAAGCACCCTAGATGTACTCCCAATGTGATAAATAGATTAGTGTTTAATAAATTGATTGCTTGTAAGAGAGGCGATGATTGTATTATAAAATGGGTGACAAACTGAATGGATGTGGAATGGAATAATGTATGCCTTCATTAACTAAATCAAACATGAATGATTTGATATTAGTTCAAATGAACATCAAATAAATAATTGATGTTAAACTGTATTGTTAACATGAAATCGTTCTTTCGTGGTGACTCAAATATCATCTTACAATGTACATTTTAATTTAGAATATATTTGGTTTATGAAGAGTTCTGATATCGATTATTTTCAAAGCAAAACTGATAATTATTTAACTAAAATATGTAAGCCTCCATGCCCCAAGGTCATGTAACCCTAATGTTTTCTTTGAACACCTGAATAAATTGTAAAAGAAGTGATGGATTTAAAATGTAACATCATTTCTAATTAAGCATGCATCGATATTTGATATGTTAATGCATACAAAGAAGAACAGTTTATATTTGAATCAGTCATTTAAGCACAAATATTAATAGAGAAGAGGGAGATGGATGAGTAATAACAATGTGTGACTGGGTGAAACATGAATAATATTAAGGAAATTTGTGCATAACAAAATCATGTTGAATTGAAATAAAGGAGTATGCATATGAGACGATCAAAAACACATAGTTTTACTCCCAATGTTATGACTACATTAGAGTTGATTTAAAATGATTGTTACAATGGAGGGGTGATGGGCCTATTCATGAAACATGAATAATATTAAGGAAAGTTGTTCATAATAAAATCATGTTGAATTGAAATAAAGGAGTACGCATATGAGAAGATCAGAAACACATAGTTTTATTCCCAATGTTATGACTAAATTAGAGTTGACTTAAATTATTGTTACAATGGAGGGGTGATGGGTCTTTTCTAAAGGTTTTGATCAAACCTTGTTTTCTGTTCTTCCACTAACACTTTACAACTGATTTTAAAATTGAACTATACCTGGAGCAGAGGTTGGGCCTGTGCCTGGTGTTCCTAGAAATAAAATGAGCATGTTACAATCAGATAAATAGGTCTGCATATCAGAAGACGAAGCCACCCTAGTTGTACTGCCAAGATGATGAACAGATTAGTGTTGAATACAATTACTGTTTTATTGGAGAGGCGATGGATGTGTTATAAAATGGATGATACATTGATTGAAGTGCAATGGGATTATGCATGACTCCTTTTTTAGAAAAAAACACTTAGTTTTCCTCTCAATGTCATGATTAAATTAGTGTTGATGTAATATTATTTTTGCAACAGAGAGTTGGTGGATATATTATAAAGGTTTTGATCAAACCTTGTTTTCTGCCTTTTCTATTATATTTTACAATTTATTTTAAAATAGAACCATAGCTGGAGCATAGGTTGCACTGGTGCCTGGTGTTCCGAGAAAAATAATGATGTCGAATTCAAATAAATAGGTCTGCACATCAGGAGAAGAAAGCACCCTAGATTTACTCCCAATTTGATAAATAGATTAGTGTTTATTAAATTGATTGCTTGGATGAGAGGCGATGATTGTATTATAAAATGGGTGACAAATTGATATTTTAAGTGTAATGGAATAATGTATGGCTCCATTAACTTAATCAAACAAGAATTATTTGCTATTAGTTCAAATGAACATCAGATAAATAATTGATGTTAAACTTTATTGATAACATGAACTCGTTCTTGCGTGCTGACTCAAATATCATCTTACAATGTACATTTAAATTAACAATATACTTGGTTTATGAAGAGTTCTGATATCGATTATTTTCAAAGCAAAACTGATAATTATTTAACTAAAATATGTAACCCTCCATGCCTCAAGGTCATGTAACCCCAATGTTTTCATTGAAAACCTGAATAAATTCTAAAAGAGATGATGGTTTAAAATGTAACATCATTTCTAATAAAGCATGCATTGATATTTGGTATGTTAATGCATGCAAAGAAGAACAGTATATATTTGAATCAGTCATTTAAGCACTAATATTAATAGAGAAGAGGGAGATGGTTGAATAATGGCATAATGTGTAACTGGTGAAACATGAATAATAGTAAGGAAATTTGTTCATTACACAATCATGTTGAATTGAAATAAAGGAGTATGCATATGAGAAGATCAAAAACACAGTGTTTTATTCCCAATGTTATGACTAAATTAGAGTTGACTTAAATTATTGTTACAATGGAGGGGTGATGGGTCTTTTCTAAATGTTTTGATCAAACCTTGTTTTCTGTTCTTCCACTAACACTTTACAACTGATTTTAAAATTGAACCATACCTGGAGCAGAAGTTGGGCCATAGTGCTTAAATGACTTTACAACTGATTTTAAAATTGAACCATACCTGGAGCAGAAGTTGGGCCTGTGCCTGGTGTTCCTAGAAATAAAATGAGCATGTTACAATCAGATAAATAGGTCTGCATATCAGAAGACGAAGCCACCCTAGTTTTACTGCCAAGATGATGAACAGATTAGTGTTGAATACAATTACTGTTTTATTGGAGAGGCGATGGATGTGTTATAAAATGGATGATACATTGATTGAAGTGCAATGGGATTATGCATGACTCCTTTTTTAGAAAAAAACACTTAGTTTTCCTCTCAATGTCATGATTAAATTAGTGTTGATGTAATATTATTTTTGCAACAGAGAGTTGGTGGATATATTATAAATGTTTTGATCAAACCTTGTTTTCTGCCTTTTCTATTATATTTTACAATTTATTTTAAAATAGAACCATAGCTGGAGCATAGGTTGCACTGGTGCCTGGTGTTCCGAGAAAAATAATGATGTCGAATTCAAATAAATAGGTCTGCACATCAGGAGAAGAAAGCACCCTAGATTTACTCCCAATTTGATAAATAGATTAGTGTTTATTAAATTGATTGCTTGGATGAGAGGCGATCATTGTATTATAAAATGGGTGACAAATTGAATTTTTAAGTGGAATGGAATAATGTATGGCTCCATTAACTTAATCAAACAAGAATTATTTGCTATTAGTTCAAATGAACATCAGATAAATAATTGATGTTAAAATTTATTGATAACATGAACTCGTTCTTGCGTGCTGACTCAAATATCATCTTACAATGTACATTTAAATTAACAATATACTTGGTTTATGAAGAGTTCTGATATCGATTATTTTCAAAGCAAAACTGATAATTATTTAACTAAAATATGTAACCCTCCATGCCTCAAGGTCATGTAACCCCAATGTTTTCATTGAAAACCTGAATAAATTCAAAAAGAGATGATGGTTTAAAATGTAACATCATTTCTAATTAAGCATGCATTGATATTTGGTATGTTAATGCATGCAAAGAAGAACAGTATATATTTGAATCAGTCATTTAAGCACTAATATTAATAGAGAAGAGGGAGATGGTTGAATAATGGCATAATGTGTAACTGGTGAAACATGAATAATAGTAAGGAAAGTTGTTCATTACACAATCATGTTGAATTGAAATAAAGGAGTATGCATATGAGAAGATCAAAAACACATAGTTTTATTCCCAATGTTATGACTAAATTAGAGTTGACTTAAATTATTGTTACAATGGAGGGGTGATGGGTCTTTTCTAAAGGTTTTGATCAAACCTTGTTTTCTGTTCTTCCACTAACACTTTACAACTGATTTTAAAATTGAACCATACCTGGAGCAGAAGTTGGGCCTGTGCCTGGTGTTCCTAGAAATAAAATGAGCATGTTACAATCAGATAAATAGGTGTGCATATCAGAAGACGAAGCCACCCTAGTTGTACTGCCAAGATGATGAACAGATTAGTGTTGAATACAATTATTGTTTGGTTGGAGAGGCGATGGATGTGTTATAAAATAGATGATACTTTGATTGATGTGCAATGGAATTATGCATTACTCCCTTTTTAGAAAATGAAAACACTTAGTTTTACCCTCAATTTCATGATTAAATTAGTGTTGATGTAATATGATTTTTGCAATGGAGAGTTGGTGGATATATTATAAAGGTTTTGATCAAACCTTGTTTTCTGTCTTTTCTATTATATTTTACAAATTATTTTAAAATAGAACCATAGCTGGAGCATAGGTTGGGCCGGTCGCTGGTGTTCCTAGAAAAATAATGCTGATGTCGAATTCAAATAAATACGTCTGCACATCAGAAGACGAAAGCATCCTAGATGTACTCCCAATGTGATAAATAGATTAGTGTTTAATACATTGATTGCTTGTAAGAGAGGCGATGATTGTATTATAAAATGGGTGACAAATTGAATGGATGTTGAATGGAATAATGTATGCCTTCATTAACTAAATTAAACAAGAATTATTTGATATTAGTTCAAATGAACATCAGATAAATAATTGATGTTAAACTGTACTGATAACATGAAATCGTTCTTTCGTGGTGACTCAAATATCATCTTCAAATGTACATTTTCATTTAGAATATACTTGGTTTATGAAGAGTTCTGATATCGATTATTTTCAAAGCAAAACTAATAATTATTTAACTAAAATATGTAAGCCTCCATGCCTCAAGGTCATGTAACCCCAATGTTTTCATTGAAAACCTGAATAATTTCTAAAAGAGATGATGGATTTAAAATGTAACATCAGTTTTAATTAAGCATGCATCAATTTTTGGTATGTTAATGCACGCAAAGAAGAACATTATATATTTGAATCAGTTATTTAAGCACAAATATTACTAGAGAAGAGGGAGATGGATGAGTAATATTATAATGTGTGACTGGATGAAACATGAATAATATTAAGGAAATGTGTTCATAACAAAATCATGTTGAATTGAAATAAAGGAGTATGCATATGAGAAGATCAAAAACACATAGTTTTACTCCCAATGTTATGACTAAATTAGAGTTGAATTGAAATGATTGTTACAATGGAGGGATGATGGGTATTTTATACAGGTTTTGATCAAACCTTGTTTTCTGTTCTTTCACTAACACTTTACAACTGATTTTAAAATTGAACTATACCTGGAGCAGAAGTTGGGCCTGTGCCTGGTGTTCCTAGAAATAAAATGAGCATGTTACAATCAGATAAATAGGTCTGCATATCAGACGACGAAGCCACCGTAGTTGTACTGCCAAGATGATTAACAGATTAGTGTTGAATACAATTACTGTTTTATTGGAGAGGCGATGGATGTGTTATAAAATGGATAATACATTGATTGAAGTGCAATGGGATTATGCATGACTCCTTTTTTAGAAAAAAACACTTAGTTTTCCTCTCAATGTCATGATTAAATTAGTGTTGATGTAATATTATTTTTGCAACGGAGAGTTGGTGGATATATTATAAAGGTTTGATCAAACCTTGTTTTCTGTCTTTTCTATTATAGTTTACAATTTATTTTAAAATAGAACCATAGCTGGAGCAGAGGTTGGACCGGTGTCTGGTGTTCTGAGAAAAATAATGCTAATGTCGAATTCAAATAAATAGGTCTGCATATCAGGAGACGAAAGCACCCTAGATTTACTCCAAATTTGATAACTAGATTAGTGTTTAATAAATTGATTGCTTGGATGAGAGGCGATGATTGTATTATAAAATGGGTGACAAATTGAATTTTTAAGTGGAATGGAATAATGTATGGCTCCATTAACTTAATCAAACAAGAATTATTTGCTATTAGTTCAAATGAACATCAGATAAATAATTGATGTTAAACTTTATTGATAACATGAACTCGTTCTTGCGTGCTGACTCAAATATCATCTTACAATGTACATTTAGATTAACAATATACTTGGTTTATGAAGAGTTCTGATATCGATTATTTTCAAAGCAAAACTGATAATTATTTAACTAAAATATGTAACCCTCCATGCCTCAAGGTCATGTAACCCCAATGTTTTCATTGAAAACCTGAATAAATTCTAAAAGAGATGATGGTTTAAAATGTAACATCATTTCTAATTAAGCATGCATTGATATTTGGTATGTTAATGCATGCAAAGAAGAACAGTATATATTTGAATCAGTCATTTAAACACTAATATTAATAGAGAAGAGGGAGATGGTTGAATAATGGCATAATGTGTAACTGGTGAAACATGAATAATAGTAAGGAAAGTTGTTCATTACACAATCATGTTGAATTGAAATAAAGGAGTATGCATATGAGAAGATCAAAAACACATAGTTTTATTCCCAATGTTATGACTAAATTAGAGTTGACTTAAATTATTGTTACAATGGAGGGGTGATGGGTCTTTTCTAAAGGTTTTGATCAAACCTTGTTTTCTGTTCTTCCACTAACACTTTACAACTGATTTTAAAATTGAACCATACCTGGAGCAGAAGTTGGGCCTGTGCCTGGTGTTCCTAGAAATAAAATGTGCATGTTACAATCAGATAAATAGGTGTGCATATCAGAAGACGAAGCCACCCTAGTTGTACTGCCAAGATGATGAACAGATTAGTGTTGAATACAATTATTGTTTGGTTGGAGAGGCGATGGATGTGTTATAAAATAGATGATACATTGATTGATGTGCAATGGAATTATGCATTACTCCCTTTTTAGAAAATGAAAACACTTAGTTTTACCCTCAATTTCATGATTAAATTAGTGTTGATGTAATATGATTTTTGCAATGGAGAGTTGGTGGATATATTATAAAGGTTTTGATCAAGCCTTGTTTTCTGTCTTTTCTATTATATTTTACAAATTATTTTAAAATAGAACCATAGCTAGAGCATAGGTTGGGCCGGTCGCTGGTGTTCCTAGAAAAATAATGCTGATGTCGAATTCAAATAAATACGTCTGCACATCAGAAGACGAAAGCATCCTAGATGTACTCCCAATGTGATAAATAGATTAGTGTTTAATACATTGATTGCTTGTAAGAGAGGCGATGATTGTATTATAAAATGGGTGACAAATTGAATGGATGTTGAATGGAATAATGTATGCCTTCATTAACTAAATTAAACAAGAATTATTTGATATTAGTTCAAATGAACATCAGATAAATAATTGATGTTAAACTGTACTGATAACATGAAATCGTTCTTTCGTGGTGACTCAAATATCATCTTCAAATGTACATTTTCATTTAGAATATACTTGGTTTATGAAGAGTTCTGATATCGATTATTTTCAAAGCAAAACTAATAATTATTTAACTAAAATATGTAAGCCTCCATGCCTCAAGGTCATGTAACCCCAATGTTTTCATTGAAAACCTGAATAATTTCTAAAAGAGATGATGGATTTAAAATGTAACATCAGTTTTAATTAAGCATGCATCAATTTTTGGTATGTTAATGCACGCAAAGAAGAACATTATATATTTGAATCAGTTATTTAAGCACAAATATTACTAGAGAAGAGGGAGATGGATGAGTAATATTATAATGTGTGACTGGATGAAACATGAATAATATTAAGGAAATGTGTTCATAACAAAATCATGTTGAATTGAAATAAAGGAGTATGCATATGAGAAGATCAAAAACACATAGTTTTACTCCCAATGTTATGACTAAATTAGAGTTGAATTGAAATGATTGTTACAATGGAGGGATGATGGGTATTTTATACAGGTTTTGATCAAACCTTGTTTTCTGTTCTTCCACTAACACTTTACAACTGATTTTAAAATTGAACTATACCTGGAGCAGAAGTTGGGCCTGTGCCTGGTGTTCCTAGAAATAAAATGAGCATGTTACAATCAGATAAATAGGTCTGCATATCAGACGACGAAGCCACCCTAGTTGTACTGCCAAGATGATTAACAGATTAGTGTTGAATACAATTACTGTTTTATTGGAGAGGCGATGGATGTGTTATAAAATGGATGATACATTGATTGAAGTGCAATGGGATTATGCATGACTCCTTTTTTAGAAAAAAACACTTAGTTTTCCTCTCAATGTCATGATTAAATTAGTGTTGATGTAATATTATTTTTGCAACGGAGAGTTGGTGGATATATTATAAAGGTTTGATCAAACCTTGTTTTCTGTCTTTTCTATTATAGTTTACAATTTATTTTAAAATAGAACCATAGCTGGAGCAGAGGTTGGACCGGTGCCTGGTGTTCTGAGAAAAATAATGCTAATGTCGAATTCAAATAAATAGGTCTGCACATCAGGAGACGAAAGCACCCTAGATTTACTCCAAATTTGATAACTAGATTAGTGTTTAATAAATTGATTGCTTGGATGAGAGGCGATGATTGTATTATAAAATGGGTGACAAATTGAATTTTTAAGTGGAATGGAATAATGTATGGCTCCATTAACTTAATCAAACAAGAATTATTTGCTATTAGTTCAAATGAACATCAGATAAATAATTGATGTTAAACTTTATTGATAACATGAACTCGTTCTTGCGTGCTGACTCAAATATCATCTTACAATGTACATTTAGATTAACAATATACTTGGTTTATGAAGAGTTCTGATATCGATTATTTTCAAAGCAAAACTGATAATTATTTAACTAAAATATGTAACCCTCCATGCCTCAAGGTCATGTAACCCCAATGTTTTCATTGAAAACCTGAATAAATTCTAAAAGAGATGATGGTTTAAAATGTAACATCATTTCTAATTAAGCATGCATTGATATTTGGTATGTTAATGCATGCAAAGAAGAACAGTATATATTTGAATCAGTCATTTAAGCACTAATATTAATAGAGAAGAGGGAGATGGTTGAATAATGGCATAATGTGTAACTGGTGAAACATGAATAATAGTAAGGAAAGTTGTTCATTACACAATCATGTTGAATTGAAATAAAGGAGTATGCATATGAGAAGATCAAAAACACATAGTTTTATTCCCAATGTTATGACTAAATTAGAGTTGACTTAAATTATTGTTACAATGGAGGGGTGATGGGTCTTTTCTAAAGGTTTTGATCAAACCTTGTTTTCTGTTCTTCCACTAACACTTTACAACTGATCTTAAAATTGAACCATACCTGGAGCAGAAGTTGGGCCTGTGCCTGGTGTTCCTAGAAATAAAATGTGCATGTTACAATCAGATAAATAGGTGTGCATATCAGAAGACGAAGCCACCCTAGTTGTACTGCCAAGATGATGAACAGATTAGTGTTGAATACAATTATTGTTTGGTTGGAGAGGCGATGGATGTGTTATAAAATAGATGATACATTGATTGATGTGCAATGGAATTATGCATTACTCCCTTTTTAGAAAATGAAAACACTTAGTTTTACCCTCAATTTCATGATTAAATTAGTGTTGATGTAATATGATTTTTGCAATGGAGAGTTGGTGGATATATTATAAAGGTTTTGATCAAGCCTTGTTTTCTGTCTTTTCTATTATATTTTACAAATTATTTTAAAATAGAACCATAGCTGGAGCATAGGTTGGGCCGGTCGCTGGTGTTCCTAGAAAAATAATGCTGATGTCGAATTCAAATAAATACGTCTGCACATCCGAAGACGAAAGCACCCTAGATGTACTCCCAATGTGATAAATGGATTAGTGTTTAATAAATTGATTGCTTGTAAGAGAGGCGATGATTGTATTATAAAATGGGTGACAAACTGAATGGATGTGGAATGGAATAATGTATGCCTTCATTAACTAAATCAAACATGAATGATTTGATATTAGTTCAAATGAACATCAAATAAATAATTGATGTTAAACTGTATTGATAACATGAAATCGTTCTTTCGTGGTGACTCAAATATCATCTTACAATGTACATTTTAATTTAGAATATATTTGGTTTATGAAGAGTTCTGATATCGATTATTTTCAAAGCAAAACTGATAATTATTTAACTAAAATATGTAAGCCTCCATGCCTCAGGGTCATGTAACCCTAATGTTTTCTTTGAAAACCTGAATAAATTGTAAAAGAGGTGATGGATTTAAAATGTAACATCATTTCTAATTAAGCATGCATCGATATTTGATATGTTAATACATGCAAAGAAGAACAGTATATATTTGAATCAGTCATTTAAGCACAAATATTAATAGAGAAGAGGGAGATGGATGAGTAATAACATAATGTGTGACTGGATGAAACATGAATAATATTAAGGAAATTTGTTCATAACAAAATCATGTTGAATTGAAATAAAGGAGTATGCATATGAGACGATCAAAAACACATAGTTTTACTCCCAATGTTATGACTACATTAGAGTTGATTTAAAATGATTGTTACAATGGAGGGGTGATGGGCCTATTCATGAAACATGAATAATATTAAGGAAAGTTGTTCATAATAAAATCATGTTGAATTGAAATAAAGGAGTACGCATATGAGAAGATCAAAAACACATAGTTTTAATCCGAATGTTATGACTAAATTAGAGTTGAATTGAAATGATTGTTACAATGGAGGGATGATGGGTCTTTTATACAGGTTTTGATCAAACCTTGTTTTCTGTTCTTCCACTAACACTTTACAACTGATTTTAAAATTGAACTATACCTGGAGCAGAGGTTGGGCCTGTGCCTGGTGTTCCTAGAAATAAAATGAGCATGTTACAATCAGATAAATAGGTCTGCATATCAGAAGACGAAGCCACCCTAGTTGTACTGCCAAGATGATGAACAGATTAGTGTTGAATACAATTACTGTTTTATTGGAGAGGCGATGGATGTGTTATAAAATGGATGATACATTGATTGAAGTGCAATGGGATTATGCATGATTCCTTTTTTAGAAAAAAACACTTAGTTTTCCTCTCAATGTCATGATTAAATTAGTGTTGATGTAATATTATTTTTGTAACAGAGAGTTGGTGGATATATTATAAAGGTTTTGATCAAACCTTGTTTTCTGCCTTTTCTATTATATTTTACAATTTATTTTAAAATAGAACCATAGCTGGAGCATAGGTTGCACTGGTGCCTGGTGTACCGAGAAAAATAATGATGTCGAATTCAAATAAATAGGTCTGCACATCAGGAGACGAAAGCACCCTAGATTTACTCCCAATTTGATAAATAGATTAGTGTTTATTAAATTGATTGCTTGGATGAGAGGCGATGATTGTATTATAAAATGGGTGACAAATTGAATTTTTAAGTGGAATGGAATAATGTATGGCTCCATTAACTTAATCAAACAAGAATTATTTGCTATTAGTTCAAATGAACATCAGATAAATAATTGATATTAAACTTTATTGATAACATGAACTCGTTCTTGCGTGCTGACTCAAATATAATCTTACAATGTACATTTAAATTAACAATATACTTGGTTTATGAAGAGTTCTGATATCGATTATTTTCAAAGCAAAACTGAATTAATATTTAACTAAAATATGTAACCCTCCATGCCTCAAGGTCATGTAACCCCAATGTTTTCATTGAAAACCTGAATACATTCTAAAAGAGATGATGGTTTAAAATGTAACATCATTTCTAATTAAGCATGCATTGATATTTGGTATGTTAATGCATGCAAAGAAGAACAGTATATATTTGAATCAGTCATTTAAGCACTAATATTAATAGAGAAGAGGGAGATGGTTGAATAATGGCATAATGTGTAACTGGTGAAACATGAATAATAGTAAGGAAAGTTGTTCATTACACAATCATGTTGAATTGAAATAAAGGAGTATGCATATGAGAAGATCAAAAACACATAGTTTTATTCCCAATGTTATGACTAAATTAGAGTTGACTTAAATTATTGTTACAATGGAGGGGTGATGGGTCTTTTCTAAAGGTTTTGATCAAACCTTGTTTTCTGTTCTTCCACTAACACTTTACAACTGATTTTAAAATTGAACCATACCTGGAGCAGAAGTTGGGCCTGTGCCTGGTGTTCCTAGAAATAAAATGTGCATGTTACAATCAGATAAATAGGTGTGCATATCAGAAGACGAAGCCACCCTAGTTGTACTGCCAAGATGATGAACAGATTAGTGTTGAATACAATTATTGTTTGGTTGGAGAGGCGATGGATGTGTTATAAAATAGATGATACATTGATTGATGTGCAATGGAATTATGCATTACTCCCTTTTTAGAAAATGAAAACACTTAGTTTTACCCTCAATTTCATGATTAAATTAGTGTTGATGTAATATGATTTTTGCAATGGAGAGTTGGTGGATATATTATAAAGGTTTTGATCAAACCTTGTTTTCTGTCTTTTCTATTATATTTTACAAATTATTTTAAAATAGAACCATAGCTGGAGCATAGGTTGGGCCGGTCGCTGGTGTTCCTAGAAAAATAATGCTGATGTCGAATTCAAATAAATACATCTGCACATCAGAAGACGAAAGCATCCTAGATGTACTCCCAATGTGATACATAGATTAGTGTTTAATACATTGATTGCTTGTAAGAGAGGCGATGATTGTACTATAAAATGGGTGACAAATTGAATGGATGTGGAATGTAATAATGTATGCCTTCATTAACTAAATTAAACAAGAATTATTTGATATTAGTTCAAATGAACATCAGATAAATAATTGATGTTAAACTGTACTGATAACATGAAATCGTTCTTTCGTGGTGACTCAAATATCATCTTCAAATGTACATTTTAATTTAGAATATACTTGGTTTATGAAGAGTTCTGATATCGATTATTTTCAAAGCA
The DNA here is from genome assembly GCF_040938575.1 of Ambystoma mexicanum. Classification (NCBI taxonomy): domain Eukaryota; kingdom Metazoa; phylum Chordata; class Amphibia; order Caudata; family Ambystomatidae; genus Ambystoma; species Ambystoma mexicanum. The sequence continues at coordinate 667,730,369 of NC_090936.1, forward strand.
AAACTAATAATTATTTAACTAAAATATGTAAGCCTCCATGCCTCAAGGTCATGTAACCCCAATGTTTTCATTGAAAACCTGAATAATTTCTAAAAGAGATGATGGATTTAAAATGTAACATCAGTTTTAATTAAGCATGCATCAATTTTTGGTATGTTAATGCACGCAAAGAAGAACATTATATATTTGAATCAGTTATTTAAGCACAAATATTACTAGAGAAGAGGGAGATGGATGAGTAATATTATAATGTGTGACTGGATGAAACATGAATAATATTAAGGAAATGTGTTCATAACAAAATCATGAAGATCAAAAACACATAGTTTTATTCCCAATGTTATGACTAAATTAGAGTTGACTTAAATTATTGTTAAAATGGAGGGGTGATGGGTCTTTTTCAAAGCAAAACTGATAATTATTTAACTAAAATATGTAACCCTCCATGCCTCAAGGTCATGTAACCCCAATGTTTTCATTGAAAACCTGAATAAATTCTAAAAGAGATGATGGTTTAAAATGTAACATCATTTCTAATTAAGCATGCATTGATATTTGGTATGTTAATGCATGCAAAGAAGAACAGTATATATTTGAATCAGTCATTTAAGGACTAATATTAATAGAGAAGAGGGAGATGGTTGAATAATGGCATAATGTGTAACTGGTGAAACATGAATAATAGTAAGGAAAGTTGTTCATTACACAATCATGTTGAATTGAAATAAAGGAGTATGCATATGAGAAGATCAAAAACACATAGTTTTAATCCCAATGTTATGACTAAATTAGAGTTGAATAGAAATGATTGTTACAATGGAGGGATGATGGGTCTTTTATACAGGTTTTGATCAAACCTTGTTTTCTGTCTTTTCTATTATAGTTTACAATTTATTTTAAAATAGAACCATAGCTGGAGCAGAGGTTGGACCGGTGCCTGGTGTTCTGAGAAAAATAATGCTAATGTCGAATTCAAATAAATAGGTCTGCACATCAGGAGACGAAAGCACCCTAGATTTACTCCCAATTTGATAAATAGATTAGTGTTTAATAAATTGATTGCTTGGATGAGATGCGATGATTGTATTATAAAATGGGTGACAAATTGAATTTTTAAGTGGAATGGAATAATGTATGGCTCCATTAACTTAATCAAACAAGAATTATTTGCTATTAGTTCAAATGAACATCAGATAAATAATTGATGTTAAACTTTATTGATAACATGAACTCGTTCTTGCGTGCTCACTCAAATATCATCTTACAATGTACATTTAGATTAACAATATACTTGGTTTATGAAGAGTTCTGATATCGATTATTTTCAAAGCAAAACTGATAATTATTTAACTAAAATATCTAACCCTCCATGCCTCAAGGTCATGTAACCCCAATGTTTTCATTGAAAACCTGAATACATTCTAAAAGAGATGATGGTTTAAAATGTAACATCATTTCTAATTAAGCATGCATTGATATTTGGTATGTTAATGCATGCAAAGAAGAACAGTATATATTTGAATCAGTCATTTAAGCAATAATATTAATAGAGAAGAGGGAGATGGTTGAATAATGGCATAATGTGTAACTGGTGAAACATGAATAATAGTAAGGAAAGTTGTTCATTACACAATCATGTTGAATTGAAATAAAGGAGTATGCATATGAGAAGATCAAAAACACATAGTTTTATTCCCAATGTTATGACTAAATTAGAGTTGACTTAAATTATTGTTACAATGGAGGGGTGATGGGTCTTTTCTAAAGGTTTTGATCAAACCTTGTTTTCTGTTCTTCCACTAACACTTTACAACTGATTTTAAAATTGAACCATACCTGGAGCAGAAGTTGGGCCTGTGCCTGGTGTTCCTAGAAATAAAATGTGCATTTTACAATCAGATAAATAGGTGTGCATATCAGAAGACGAAGCCACCCTAGTTGTACTGCCAAGATGATGCACAGATTAGTGTTGAATACAATTATTGTTTGGTTGGAGAGGCGATGGATGTGTTATAAAATAGTTGATACATTGATTGATGTGCAATGGAATTATGCATTACTCCCTTTTTAGAAAATGAAAACACTTAGTTTTACCCTCAATTTCATGATTAAATTAGTGTTGATGTAATATGATTTTTGCAATGGAGAGTTGGTGGATATATTATAAAGGTTTTGATCAAGCCTTGTTTTCTGTCTTTTCTATTATATTTTACAAATTATTTTAAAATAGAACCATAGCTGGAGCATAGGTTGGGCCGGTCGCTGGTGTTCCTAGAAAAATAATGCTGATGTCGAATTCAAATAAATACGTCTGCACATCCGAAGACGAAAGCACCCTAGATGTACTCCCAATGTGATAAATGGATTAGTGTTTAATAAATTGATTGCTTGTAAGAGAGGCGATGATTGTATTATAAAATGGGTGACAAACTGAATGGATGTGGAATGGAATAATGTATGCCTTCATTAACTAAATCAAACATGAATGATTTGATATTAGTTCAAATGAACATCAAATAAATAATTGATGTTAAACTGTATTGATAACATGAAATCGTTCTTTCGTGGTGACTCAAATATCATCTTACAATGTACATTTTAATTTAGAATATATTTGGTTTATGAAGAGTTCTGATATCGATTATTTTCAAAGCCAGACTGATAATTATTTAACTAAAATATGTAAGACTCCATGCCTCAAGGTCATGTAACCCTAATGTTTTCTTTGAAAACCTGAATAAATTGTAAAAGAGGTGATGGATTTAAAATGTAACATCATTTCTAATTAAGCATGCATCGATATTTGATATGTTAATACATGCAAAGAAGAACAGTATATATTTGAATCAGTCATTTAAGCACAAATATTAATAGAGAAGAGGGAGATGGATGAGTAATAACATAATGTGTGACTGGATGAAACATGAATAATATTAAGGAAATTTGTTCATAACAAAATCATGTTGAATTGAAATAAAGGAGTATGCATATGAGACGATCAAAAACACATAGTTTTACTCCCAATGTTATGACTACATTAGAGTTGATTTAAAATGATTGTTACAATGGAGGGGTGATAGGCCTATTCATGAAACATGAATAATATTAAGGAAAGTTGTTCATAATAAAATCATGTTGAATTGAAATAAAGGAGTACGCATATGAGAAGATCAAAAACACATAGTTTTAATCCGAATGTTATGACTAAATTAGAGTTGAATTGAAATGATTGTTACAATGGAGGGATGATGGGTCTTTTATACAGGTTTTGATCAAACCTTGTTTTCTGTTCTTCCACTAACACTTTACAACTGATTTTAAAATTGAACTATACCTGGAGCAGAGGTTGGGCCTGTGCCTGGTGTTCCTAGAAATAAAATGAGCATGTTACAATCAGATAAATAGGTCTGCATATCAGAAGACGAAGCCACCCTAGTTGTACTGCCAAGATGATGAACAGATTAGTGTTGAATACAATTACTGTTTTATTGGAGAGGCGATGGATGTGTTATAAAATGGATGATACATTGATTGAAGTGCAATGGGATTATGCATGACTCCTTTTTTAGAAAAAAACACTTAGTTTTCCTCTCAATGTCATGATTAAATTAGTGTTGATGTAATATTATTTTTGTAACAGAGAGTTGGTGGATATATTATAAAGGTTTTGATCAAACCTAGTTTTCTGCCTTTTCTATTATGTTTTACAATTTATTTTAAAATAGAACCATAGCTGGAGCATAGGTTGCACTGGTGCCTGGTGTTCCGAGAAAAATAATGATGTCGAATTCAAATAAATAGGTCTGCACATCAGGAGACGAAAGCACCCTAGATTTACTCCCAATTTGATAAATAGACTAGTGTTTATTAAATTGATTGCTTGGATGAGAGGCGATGATTGTATTATAAAATGGGTGACAAATTGAATTTTTAAGTGGAATGGAATAATGTATGGCTCCATTAACTTAATCAAACAATAATTATTTGCTATTAGTTCAAATGAACATCAGATAAATAATTGATATTAAACTTTATTGATAACATGAACTCGTTCTTGCGTGCTGACTCAAATATAATCTTACAATGTACATTTAAATTAACAATATACTTGGTTTATGAAGAGTTCTGATATCGATTATTTTCAAAGCAAAACTGATAATTATTTAACTAAAATATGTAACCCTCCATGCCTCAAGGTCATGTAACCCCAATGTTTTCATCGAAAACCTGAATACATTCTAAAAGAGATGATGGTTTAAAATGTAACATCATTTCTAATTAAGCATGCATTGATATTTGGTATGTTAATGCATGCAAAGAAGAACAGTATATATTTGAATCAGTCATTTAAGCACTAATATTAATAGAGAAGAGGGAGATGGTTGAATAATGGCATAATGTGTAACTGGTGAAACATGAATAATAGTAAGGAAAGTTGTTCATTACACAATCATGTTGAATTGAAATAAAGGAGTATGCATATGAGAAGATCAAAAACACATAGTTTTATTCCCAATGTTATGACTAAATTAGAGTTGACTTAAATTATTGTTACAATGGAGGGGTGATGGGTCTTTTCTAAAGGTTTTGATCAAACCTTGTTTTCTGTTCTTCCACTAACACTTTACAACTGATTTTAAAATTGAACCATACCTGGAGCAGAAGTTGGGCCTGTGCCTGGTGTTCCTAGAAATAAAATGTGCATGTTACAATCAGATAAATAGGTGTGCATATCAGAAGACGAAGCCACCCTAGTTGTACTGCCAAGATGATGAACAGATTAGTGTTGAATACAATTATTGTTTGGTTGGAGAGGCGATGGATGTGTTATAAAATAGATGATACATTGATTGATGTGCAATGGAATTATGCATTACTCCCTTTTTAGAAAATGAAAACACTTAGTTTTACCCTCAATTTCATGATTAAATTAGTGTTGATGTAATATGATTTTTGCAATGGAGAGTTGGTGGATATATTATAAAGGTTTTGATCAAACCTTGTTTTCTGTCTTTTCTATTATATTTTACAAATTATTTTAAAATAGAACCATAGCTGGAGCATAGGTTGGGCCGGTCGCTGGTGTTCCTAGAAAAATAATGCTGATGTCGAATTCAAATAAATACATCTGCACATCAGAAGACGAAAGCATCCTAGATGTACTCCCAATGTGATACATAGATTAGTGTTTAATAAATTGATTGCTTGTAAGAGAGGCGATGATTGTACTATAAAATGGGTGACAAATTGAATGGATGTGGAATGTAATAATGTATGCCTTCATTAACTAAATTAAACAAGAATTATTTGATATTAGTTCAAAAGAACATCAGATAAATAATTGATGTTAAACTGAACTGATAACATGAAATCGTTCTTTCGTGGTGACTCAAATATCATCTTCAAATGTACATTTTAATTTAGAATATACTTGGTTTATGAAGAGTTCTGATATCGATTATTTTCAAAGCAAAACTAATAATTATTTAACTAAAATATGTAAGCCTCCATGCCTCAAGGTCATGTAACCCCAATGTTTTCATTGAAAACCTGAATAATTTCTAAAAGAGATGATGGATTTAAAATGTAACATCAGTTTTAATTAAGCATGAATCAATTTTTGGTATGTTAATGCACGCAAAGAAGAACATTATAGATTTGAATCAGTTATTTAAGCACAAATATTACTAGAGAAGAGGGAGATGGATGAGTAATATTATAATGTGTGACTGGATGAGACATGAATAATATTAAGGAAATGTGTTCATAACAAAATCATGAAGATCAAAAACACATAGTTTTATTCCCAATGTTATGACTAAATTAGAGTTGACTTAAATTATTGTTACAATGGAGGGGTGATGGGTCTTTTTCAAAGCAAAACTGATAATTATTTAACTAAAATATGTAACCCTCCATGCGTCAAGGTCATGTAACCCCAATGTTTTCATTGAAAACCTGAATAAATTCTAAAAGAGATGATGGTTTAAAATGTAACATCATTTCTAATTAAGCATGCATTGATATTTGGTATGTTAATGCATGCAAAGAAGAACAGTACATATTTGAATCAGTCATTTAAGCACTAATATTAATAGAGAAGAATGACAAACTGAATGGATGTGGAATGGAATAATGTATGCCTTCATTAACTAAATCAAACATGAATGATTTGATATTAGTTCAAATGAACATCAAATAAATAATTGATGTTAAACTGTATTGATAACATCAAATCGTTCTTTCGTGGTGACTCAAATATCATCTTACAATGTACATTTTAATTTAGAATATATTTGGTTTATGAAGAGTTCTGATATCGATTATTTTCAAAGCAAAACTGATAATTATTTAACTAAAATATGTAACCCTCCATGCGTCAAGGTCATGTAACCCCAATGTTTTCATTGAAAACCTGAATAAATTCTAAAAGAGATGATGGTTTAAAATGTAACATCATTTCTAATTAAGCATGCATTGATATTTGGTATGTTAATGCATGCAAAGAAGAACAGTATATATTTGAATCAGTCATTTAAGCACTAATATTAATAGAGAAGAGGGGGATGGTTGAATAATGGCATAATGTGTAACTGGTGAAACATGAATAATAGTAAGGAAAGTTGTTCATTACACAATCATGTTGAATTGAAATAAAGGAGTATGCATATGAGAAGATCAAAAACACATAGTTTTATTCCCAATGTTATGACTAAATTAGAGTTGACTTAAATTATTGTTACAATGGAGGGGTGATGGGTCTTTTCTAAAGGTTTTGATCAAACCTTGTTTTCTATTCTTCCACTAACACTTTACAACTGATTTTAAAATTGAACCATACCTGGAGCAGAAGTTGGGCCTGTGCCTGGTGTTCCTAGAAATAAAATGAGCATGTTACAATCAGATAAATAGGTTTGCATATCAGAAGACGAAGCCACCCTAGTTGTACTGCCAAGATGATGAACAGATTAGTGTTGAATACAATTATTGTTTGGTTGGAGAGGCGATGGATGTGTTATAAAATGGATGATACATTGATTGATGTGCAATGGAATTATGCATTACTCCCTTTTTAGAAAATGAAAACACTTAGTTTTACCCTCAATTTCATGATTAAATTACTGTGATGTAATATTATTTTTGCAATGGAGAGTTGGTGGATATATTATAAAGGTTTTGATCAAGCCTTGTTTTCTGTCTTTTCTATTATATTTTACAAATTATTTTAAAATAGAACCATAGCTGGAGCATAGGTTGGGCCGGTCGCTGGTGTTCCTAGAAAAATAATGCTGATGTCTAATTCAAATAAATACGTCTGCACATCCGAAGACGAAAGCACCCTAGATGTACTCCCAATGTGATAAATAGATTAGTGTTTAATAAATTGATTGCTTGTAAGAGAGGCGATGATTGTATTATAAAATGGGTGACAAACTGAATGGATGTGGAATGGAATAATGTATGCCTTCATTAACTAAATCAAACATGAATGATTTGATATTAGTTCAAATGAACATCAAATAAATAATTGATGTTAAACTGTATTGATAACATGAAATCGTTCTTTCGTGGTGACTCAAATATCATCTTACAATATACATTTTAATTTAGAATATATTTGGTTTATGAAGAGTTCTGATATCGATTATTTTCAAAGCAAAACTGATAATTATTTAACTAAAATATGTAAGCCTCCATGCCTCAAGGTCATGTAACCCTAATGTTTTCTTTGAAAACCTGAATAAATTGTAAAAGAGGTGATGGATTTAAAATGTAACATCATTTCTAATTAAGCATGCATCGATATTTGATATGTTAATGCATGCAAAGAAAAACAGTATATATTTGAATCAGTCATTTAAGCACAAATATTAATAGAGAAGAGGGAGATGGATGAGTAATAACATAATGTGTGACTGGTTGAAACATGAATAATATTAAGGAAATTTGTTCATAACAAAATCATGTTGAATTGAAATAAAGGAGTATGCATATGAGACGATCAAAAACACATAGTTTTACTCCCAATGTTATGACGACATTAGAGTTGATTTAAAATGATTGTTACAATGGAGGGGTGATGGGCCTATTCATGAAACATGAATAATATTAAGGAAAGTTGTTCATAACAAAATCATGTTGAATTGAAATAAAGGAGTACGCATATGAGAAGATCAAAAACACATAGTTTTAATCCCAATGTTATGACTAAATTAGAGTTGAATTGAAATGATTGTTACAATGGAGGGATGATGGGTCTTTTATACAGGTTTTGATCAAACCTTGTTTTCTGTCTTTTCTATTATAGTTTACAATTTATTTTAAAATAGAACCATAGCTGGAGCAGAGGTTGGACCGGTGCCTGGTGTTCTGAGAAAAATAATGCTAATGTCGAATTCAAATAAATAGGTCTGCACATCAGGAGACGAAAGCACCCTAGATTTACTCCCAATTTGATAAATAGATTAGTGTTTAATAAATTGATTGCTTGGATGAGATGCGATGATTGTATTATAAAATGGGTGACAAATTGAATTTTTAAGTGGAATGGAATAATGTATGGCTCCATTAACTTAATCAAACAAGAATTATTTGCTATTAGTTCAAATGAACATCAGATAAATAATTGATGTTAAACTTTATTGATAACATGAACTCGTTCTTGCGTGCTGACTCAAATATCATCTTACAATGTACATTTAGTTTAACAATATACTTGGTTTATGAAGAGTTCTGATATCGATTATTTTCAAAGCAAAACTGATAATTATTTAACTAAAATATCTAACCCTCCATGCCTCAAGGTCATGTAACCCCAATGTTTTCATTGAAAACCTGAATACATTCTAAAAGAGATGATGGTTTAAAATGTAACATCATTTCTAATTAAGCATGCATTGATATTTGGTATGTTAATGCATGCAAAGAAGAACAGTATATATTTGAATCAGTCATTTAAGCACTAATATTAATAGAGAAGAGGGAGATGGTTGAATAATGGCATAATGTGTAACTGGTGAAACATGAATAATAGTAAGGAAAGTTGTTCATTACACAATCATGTTGAATTGAAATAAAGGAGTATGCATATGAGAAGATCAAAAACACATAGTTTTATTCCCAATGTTATGACTAAATTAGAGTTGACTTAAATTATTGTTACAATGGAGGGGTGATGGGTCTTTTCTAAAGGTTTTGATCAAACCTTGTTTTCTGTTCTTCCACTAACACTTTACAACTGATTTTAAAATTGAACCATACCTGGAGCAGAGGTTGGGCCTGTGCTTGGTGTTCCTAGAAATAAAATGAGCATGTTACAATCAGATAAATAGGTCTGCATATCAGAAGACGAAGCCACCCTAGCTGTACTGCCAAGATGATGAACAGATTAGTGTTGAATACAATTACTGTTTTATTGGAGAGGCGATGGATGTGTTATAAAATGGACGATACATTGATTGAAGTGCAATGGGATTATGCATGACTCCTTTTTTAGAAAAAAACATGGTTTTCCTCTCAATGTCATGATTAAATTAGTGTTGATGTAATATTATTTTTGCAACAGAGAGTTGGTGGATATATTATAAAGGTTTTGATCAAACCTTGTTTTCTGCCTTTTCTATTATATTTTACAATTTATTTTAAAATAGAACCATAGCTGGAGCATAGGTTGCACTGGTGCCTGGTGTTCCGAGAAAAATAATGATGTCGAATTCAAATAAATAGGTCTGCACATCAGGAGACGAAAGCACCTTAGATTTACTCCCAATTTGATAAATAGATTAGTGTTTATTAAATTGATTGCTTGGATGAGAGGCGATGATTGTATTATAAAATGGGTGACAAATTGAATTTTTAAGTGGAATGGAATAATGTATGGCTCCATTAACTTAATCAAACAATAATTATTTGCTATTAGTTCAAATGAACATCAGATAAATAATTGATATTAAACTTTATTGATAACATGAACTCGTTCTTGCGTGCTGACTCAAATATAATCTTACAATGTACATTTAAATTAACAATATACTTGGTTTATGAAGAGTTCTGACATCGATTATTTTCAAAGCAAATCTGAATTAATATTTAACTAAAATATGTAACCCTCCATGCCTCAAGGTCATGTAACCCCAATGTTTTCATTGAAAACCTGAATGTTGAATTGAAATAAAGGAGTATGCATATGAGAAGATCAAAAACACATAGTTTTACTCCCAATGTTATGACTAAATTAGAGTTGAATTGAAATGATTGTTACAATGGAGGGATGATGGGTATTTTATACAGGTTTTGATCAAACCTTGTTTTCTGTTCTTCCACTAACACTTTACAACTGATTTTAAAATTGAACTATACCTGGAGCAGAAGTTGGGCCTGTGCCTGGTGTTCCTAGAAATAAAATGAGCATGTTACAATCAGATAAATAGGTCTGCATATCAGACGACGAAGCCACCCTAGTTGTACTGCCAAGATGATGAACAGATTAGTGTTGAATACAATTACTGTTTTATTGGAGAGGCGATGGATGTGTTATAAAATGGATGATACATTGATTGAAGTGCAATGGGATTATGCATGACTCCTTTTTTAGAAAAAAACACTTAGTTTTCCTCTCAATGTCATGATTAAATTAGTGTTGATGTAATATTATTTTTGCAACGGAGAGTTGGTGGATATATTATAAAGGTTTGATCAAACCTTGTTTTCTGTCTTTTCTATTATAGTTTACAATTTATTTTAAAATAGAACCATAGCTGGAGCAGAGGTTGGACCGGTGCCTGGTGTTCTGAGAAAAATAATGCTAATGTCGAATTCAAATAAATAGGTCTGCACATCAGGAGACGAAAGCACCCTAGATTTACTCCAAATTTGATAACTAGATTAGTGTTTAATAAATTGATTGCTTGGATGAGAGGCGATGATTGTAGTATAAAATGGGTGACAAATTGAATTTTTAAGTGGAATGGAATAATGTATGGCTCCATTAACTTAATCAAACAAGAATTATTTGCTATTAGTTCAAATGAACATCAGATAAATAATTGATGTTAAACTTTATTGATAACATGAACTCGTTCTTGCGTGCTGACTCAAATATCATCTTACAATGTACATTTAAATTAACAATATACTTGGTTTATGAAGAGTTCTGATATTGATTATTTTCAAAGCAAAACTGATAATTATTTAACTAAAATATGTAACCCTCCATGCCTCAAGGTCATGTAACCCCAATGTTTTCATTGAAAACCTGAATAAATTCTAAAAGAGATGATGGTTTAAAATGTAACATCATTTCTAATTAAGCATGCATTGATATTTGGTATGTTAATGCATGCAAAGAAGAACAGTACATATTTGAATCAGTCATTTAAGCACTAATATTAATAGAGAAGAATGAAATGGTTGAATAATGGCATAATGTGTAACTGGATGAAACATGAATAATAGTAAGGAAAATTGTTTATTACACAATCATGTTGAATTGAAATAAAGGAGTATGCATATGAGATGATCAAAAACACATAGTTTTACTCCGATTGTTATGACTAAATTAGAGTTGACTTAAATTATTGTTACAATGGAGGGGTGATGGGTCTTTTATAAAGGTTTTTATCAAACCTTGTTTTCTGTTCTTCCACTAACACTTTACACCTGATTTTAAAATTGAACCATACCTGGAGCAGAAGTTGGGCCTGTGCCTGGTGTTCCTAGAAATAAAATGAGCATGTTACAATCAGATAAATAGGTCTGCATATCAGAAGACGAAGCCCTAGTTGTACTGCCAAGATGATGAACAGATTAGTGTTGAATACAATTATTGTTTGGTTGGAGAGGCGATGGATGTGTTATAAAATGGATGATACATTGATTGATGTGCAATGGAATTATGCATTACTCCCTTTTTAGAAAATGAAAACACTTAGTTTTACCCTCAATTTCATGATTAAATTACTGTGATGTAATATTATTTTTGCAATGGAGAGTTGGTGGATATATTATAAAGGTTTTGATCAAGCCTTGTTTTCTGTCTTTTCTATTATATTTTACAAATTATTTTAAAATAGAACCATAGCTGGAGCATAGGTTGGGCCGGTTGCTGGTGTTCCTAGAAAAATAATGCTGATGTCGAATTCAAATAAATACGTCTGCACATCCGAAGACGAAAGCACCCTAGATGTACTCCCAATGTGATAAATAGATTAGTGTTTAATAAATTGATTGCTTGTAAGAGAGGCGATGATTGTATTATAAAATGGGTGACAAACTGAATGGATGTGGAATGGAATAATGTATGCCTTCATTAACTAAATCAAACATGAATGATTTGATATTAGTTCAAATGAACATCAAATAAATAATTGATGTTAAACTGTATTGATAACATCAAATCGTTCTTTCGTGGTGACTCAAATATCATCTTACAATGTACATTTTAATTTAGAATATATTTGGTTTATGAAGAGTTCTGATATCGATTATTTTCAAAGCAAAACTGATAATTATTTAACTAAAATATGTAAGCCTCCATGCCTCAAGGCCATGTAACCCTAATGTTTTCTTTGAAAACCTAAAAAAATTGTAAAAGAGGTGATGGATTTAAAATGTAACATCATTTCTAATTAAGCATGCATCGATATTTGATATGTTAATGCATGCAAAGAAGAACAGTATATATTTGAATCAGTCATTTAAGCACAAATATTAATAGAGAAGAGGGAGATGGATGAGTAATAACATAATGTGTGACTGGATGAAACATGAATAATATTAAGGAAATTTGTTCATAACAAAATCATGTTGAATTGAAATAAAGGAGTATGCATATGAGAAGATCAAAAACACATAGTTTTAATCCCAATGTTATGACTAAATTAGAGTTGAATTGAAATGATTGTAACAATGGAGGGATGATGGGTCTTTTATACAGGTTTTGATCAAACCTTGTTTTCTGTTCTTCCACTAACACTTTACAACTGATTTTAAAATTGAACTATACCTGGAGCAGAGGTTGGGCCTGTGCCTGGTGTTCCTAGAAATAAAATGAGCATGTTACAATCAGATAAATAGGTCTGCATATCAGAAGACGAAGCCACCCTAGTTGTACTGCCAAGATGATGAACAGATTAGTGTTGAATACAATTACTGTTTTATTGGAGAGGCGATGGATGTGTTATAAAATGGATGATACATTGATTGAAGTGCAATGGAATTATGCATGACTCCTTTTTTAGGAAAAAAACACTTAGTTTTCCTCTCAATGTCATGATTAAATTAGTGTTGATGTAATATTATTTTTGCAACAGAGAGTTGGTGGATATATTATAAAGGTTTTGATCAAACCTTGTTTTCTGCCTTTTCTATTATATTTTACAATTTATTTTAAAATAGAACCATAGCTGGAGCATAGGTTGCACTGGTGCCTGGTGTTCCGAGAAAAATAATGATGTCGAATTCAAATAAATAGGTCTGCACATCAGGAGACGAAAGCACCCTAGATTTACTCCCAATTTGATAAATAGATTAGTGTTTATTAAATTGATTGCTTTGATGAGAGGCGATGATTGTATTATAAAATGGGTGACAAATTTAATTTTTAAGTGGAATGGAATAATGTATGGCTCCATTAACTTAATCAAACAAGAATTATTTGCTATTAGTTCAAATGAACATCAGGTAAATAATTGATATTAAACTTTATTGATAACATGAACTCGTTCTTGCGTGCTGACTCAAATATAATCTTACAATGTACATTTACATTAACAAAATACTTGGTTTATGAAGAGTTCTGATATCGATTATTTTCAAAGCAAAACTGAATTAATATTTAACTAAAATATGTAACCCTCCATGCCTCAAGGTCATGTAACCCCAATGTTTTCATTGAAAACCTGAATACATTCTAAAAGAGATGATGGTTTAAAATGTAACATCATTTCTAAAAAGCATGCATTGATATTTGGTATGTTAATGCATGCAAATAAGAACAGTATATATTTGAATCAGTCATTTAAGCACTAATATTAATAGAGAAGAGGGAGATGGTTGAATAGTGGCATAATGTGTAACTGGTGAAACATGAATAATAGTAAGGAAAGTTGTTCATTACACAATCATGTTGAATTGAAATAAAGGAGTATGCATATGAGAAGATCAAAAACACATAGTTTTACTCCCAATGTTATGACTAAATTAGAGTTGACTTAAATTATTGTTACAATGGAGGGGTGATGGGTCTTTTCTAAAGGTTTTGATCAAACCTTGTTTTCTGTTCTTCCACTAACACTTTACAACTGATTTTAAAATTGAACCATACCTGGAGCAGAAGTTGGGCCTGTGCCTGGTGTTCCTAGAAATAAAATGAGCATGTTACAATCAGATAAATAGGTGTGCATATCAGAAGACGAAGCCACCCTAGTTGTACTGCCAAGATGTTGAACAGATTAGTGTTGAATACAATTATTGTTTGGTTGGAGAGGCGATGGATGTGTTATAAAATAGATGATACATTGATTGATGTGCAATGGAATTATGCATTACTCCCTTTTTAGAAAATGAAAACACTTAGTTTTACCCTCAATGTCATGATTAAATTAGTGTTGATGTAATATGATTTTTGCAATGGAGAGTTGGTGGATATATTATAAAGGTTTTGATCAAACCTTGTTTTCTGTCTTTTCTATTATATTTTACAAATTATTTTAAAATAGAACCATAGCTGGAGCATAGGTTGGGCCGGTCGCTGGTGTTCCTAGAAAAATAATGCTGATGTCGAATTCAAATAAATACGTCTGCACATCAGAAGACGAAAGCATCCTAGATGTACTCCCAATGTGATAAATAGATTAGTGTTTAATACATTGATTGCTTGTAAGAGAGGCGATGATTGTATAATAAAATGGGTGACAAATTGAATGGATGTGGAATGGAATAATGTATGCCTTCATTAACTAAATTAAACAAGAATTATTTGATATTAGTTCAAATGAACATCAGATAAATAATTGATGTTACACTGTATTGATAACATGAAATCGTTCTTTCGTGGTGACTCAAATATCATCTTAAAATGTACATTTTAATTTAGAATATACTTGGTTTATGAAGAGTTCTGATATTGATTATTTTCAAAGCAAAACTGATAATTATTTAACTAAAATATGTAAGCTTCCATGCCTCAAGGTCATGTAACCCCAATGTTTTCATTGAAAACCTGAATAATTTCTAAAAGAGATGATGGATTTAAAATGTAACATCAGTTTTAATTAAGCATGCATCAATTTTTGGTATGTTAATGCACGCAAAGAAGAACATTATATATTTGAATCAGTTATTTAAGCACAAATATTACTAGAGAAGAGGGAGATGGATGAGTAATATTATAATGTGTGACTGGATGAAACATGAATAATATTAAGGAAATGTGTTCATAACAAAATCATGTTGAATTGAAATAAAGGAGTATGCATATGAGAAGATCAAAAACACATAGTTTTACTCCCAACGTTATGACTAAATTAGAGTTGAATTGAAATGATTGTTACAATGGAGGGATGATGGGTATTTTATACAGGTTTTGATCAAACCTTGTTTTCTGTTCTTCCACTAACACTTTACAACTGATTTTAAAATTGAACTATACCTGGAGCAGAAGTTGGGCCTGTGCCTGGTGTTCCTAGAAATAAAATGAGCATGTTACAATCAGATAAATAGGTCTGCATATCAGACGACGAAGCCACCCTAGTTGTACTGCCAAGATGATGAACAGATTAGTGTTGAATACAATTACTGTTTTATTTGAGAGGCGATGGATGTGTTATAAAATGGATGATACATTGATTGAAGTGCAATGGGATTATGCATGACTCCTTTTTTAGAAAAAAACACTTAGTTTTCCTCTCAATGTCATGATTAAATTAGTGTTGATGTAATATTATTTTTGCAACAGAGAGTTGGTGGATATATTATAAAGGTTTGATCAAACCTTGTTTTCTGTCTTTTCTATTATAGTTTACAATTTATTTTAAAATAGAACCATAGCTGGAGCATAGGTTGCACTGGTGCCTGGTGTACCGAGAAAAATAATGATGTCGAATTCAAATAAATAGGTCTGCACATCAGGAGACGAAAGCACCCTAGATTTACTCCAAATTTGATAACTAGATTAGTGTTTAATAAATTGATTGCTTGTTTGTTTGTTTGTTTGTTTGTTTATTTATTGTGCGCACCAGACCCTAGGGTAGCAGGGCGCAAGAGAATAAGGAGGTTTACAGCTTAGTTAACGTTTACAGGTTACAGATTAGTTTGCTTGGATGAGAGGCGATGATTGTATTATAAAATGGGTGACAAATTGAATTTTTAAGTGGAATGGAATAATGTATGGCTCCATTAACTTAATCAAACAAGAATTATTTGCTATAAGTTCAAATGAACATCAGATAAATAATTGATGTTAAACTTTATTGATAACATGAACTCGTTCTTGCGTGCTGACTAAAATATCATCTTACAATGTACATTTAAATTAACAATATACTTGGTTTATGAAGAGTTCTGATATTGATTATTTTCAAAGCAAAACTGATAATTATTTAACTAAAATATGTAACCCTCCATGCCTCAAGGTCATGTAACCCCAATGTTTTCATTGAAAACCTGAATAAATTCTAAAAGAGATGATGGGTTAAAATGTAACATCATTTCTAATTAAGCATGCATTGATATTTGGGATGTTAATGCATGCAAAGAAGAACAGTACATATTTGAATCAGTCATTTAAGCACTAATATTAATAGAGAAGAATGAAATGGTTGAGTAATAGCATAATGTGTAACTGGATGAAACATGAATAATAGTAAGGAAAATTGTTTATTACACAATCATGTTGAATTGAAATAAAGGAGTATGCATATGAGATGATCAAAAACACATAGTTTTACTCCGATTGTTATGACTAAATTAGAGTTGACTTAAATTATTGTTACAATGGAGGGGTGATGGGTCTTTTATAAAGGTTTTGATCAAACCTTGTTTTCTGTTCTTCCACTAACACTTTACACCTGATTTTAAAATTGAACCATACCTGGAGCAGAAGTTGGGCCTGTGCCTGGTGTTCCTAGAAATAAAATGTGCATGTTACAATCAGATAAATAGGTCTGCATATCAGAAGACGAAGCCACCCTAGTTGTACTGCCAAGATGATGAACAGATTAGTGTTGAATACAATTATTGTTTGGTTGGAGAGGCGATGGATGTGTTATAAAATAGATGATACATTGATTGATGTGCAATGGAATTATGCATTACTCCCTTTTTAGAAAATGAAAACACTTAGTTTTACCCTCAATTTCATGATTAAATTAGTGTTGATGTAATATGATTTTTGCAATGGAGAGTTGGTGGATATATTATAAAGGTTTTGATCAAACCTTGTTTTCTGTCTTTTCTATTATATTTTACAAATTATTTTAAAATAGAACCATAGCTGGAGCATAGGTTGGGCCGGTCGCTGGTGTTCCTAGAAAAATAATGCTGATGTCGAATTCAAATAAATACATCTGCACATCAGAAGACGAAAGCATCCTAGATGTACTCCCAATGTGATACATAGATTAGTGTTTAATACATTGATTGCTTGTAAGAGAGGCGATGATTGTATTATAACATGGGTGACAAATTGAATGGATGTGGAATGTAATAATGTATGCCTTCATTAACTAAATTAAACAAGAATTATTTGATATTAGTTCAAATGAACATCAGATAAATAATTGATGTTAAACTGTACTGATAACATGAAATCGTTCTTTCGTGGTGACTCAAATATCATCTTCAAATGTACATTTTAATTTAGAATATACTTGGTTTATGAAGAGTTCTGATATCGATTATTTTCAAAGCAAAACTAATAATTATTTAACTAAAATATGTAAGCCTCCATGCCTCAAGGTCATGTAACCCCAATGTTTTCATTGAAAACCTGAATAATTTCTAAAAGAGATGATGGATTTAAAATGTAACATCAGTTTTAATTAAGCATGCATCAATTTTTGGTATGTTAATGCACGCAAAGAAGAACATTATATATTTGAATCAGTTATTTAAGCACAAATATTACTAGAGAAGAGGGAGATGGATGAGTAATATTATAATGTGTGACTGGATGAAACATGAATAATATTAAGGAAATGTGTTCATAACAAAATCATGAAGATCAAAAACACATAGTTTTATTCCCAATGTTATGACTAAATTAGAGTTGACTTAAATTATTGTTACAATGGAGGGGTGATGGGTCTTTTTCAAAGCAAAACTGATAATTATTTAACTAAAATATGTAACCCTCCATGCCTCAAGGTCATGTAACCCCAATGTTTTCATTGAAAACCTGAATAAATTCTAAAAGAGATGATGGTTTAAAATGTAACATCATTTCTAATTAAGCATGCATTGATATTTGGTATGTTAATGCATGCAAAGAAGAACAGTATATATTTGAATCAGTCATTTAAGCACTAATATTAATAGAGAAGAGGGAGATGGTTGAATAATGGCATAATGTGTAACTGGTGAAACATGAATAATAGTAAGGAAAGTTGTTCATTACACAATCATGTTGAATTGAAATAAAGGAGTATGCATATGAGAAGATCAAAAACACATAGTTTTATTCCCAATGTTATGACTAAATTAGAGTTGACTTAAATTATTGTTACAATGGAGGGGTGATGGGTCTTTTCTAAAGGTTTTGTTCAAACCTTGTTTTCTGTTCTTCCACTAACACTTTACAACTGATTTTAAAATTGAACCATACCTGGAGCAGAAGTTGGGCCTGTGCCTGGTGTTCCTAGAAATAAAATGAGCATGTTACAATCAGATAAATAGGTGTGCATATCAGAAGACTGAGCCACCCTAGTTGTACTGCCAAGATGATGAACAGATTAGTGTTGAATACAATTATTGTTTGGTTGGAGAGGCGATGGATGTGTTATAAAATGGATGATACATTGATAGATGTGCAATGGAATTATGCATTACTCCCTTTTTAGAAAATGAAAACACTTAGTTTTACCCTCAATTTCATGATTAAATTACTGTGATGTAATATTATTTTTGCAATGGAGAGTTGGTGGATATATTATAAAGGTTTTGATCAAGCCTTGTTTTCTGTCTTTTCTATTATATTTTACAAATTATTTTAAAATAGAACCATAGCTGGAGCATAGGTTGGGCCGGTCGCTGGTGTTCCTAGAAAAATAATGCTGATGTTGAATTCAAATAAATACGTCTGCACATCCGAAGACGAAAGCACCCAAGATGTACTCCCAATGTGATAAATGGATTAGTGTTTAATAAATTGATTGCTTGTAAGAGAGGCAATGATTGTATTATAAAATGGGTGACAAACTGAATGGATGTGGAATGGAATAATGTATGCCTTCATTAACTAAATCAAACATGAATGATTTGATATTAGTTCAAATGAACATCAAATAAATAATTGATGTTAAACTGTATTGATAACATGAAATCGTTCTTTCGTGGTGACTCAAATATCATCTTACAATGTACATTTGAATTTAGAATATATTTGGTTTATGAAGAGTTCTGATATCGATTATTTTCAAAGCAAAACTGATAATTATTTAACTAAAATATGTAAGCCTCCATGCCTCA
Source organism: Ambystoma mexicanum (assembly GCF_040938575.1). Lineage (NCBI taxonomy): Eukaryota > Metazoa > Chordata > Amphibia > Caudata > Ambystomatidae > Ambystoma > Ambystoma mexicanum. Next base: position 667,750,052 of record NC_090936.1, read on the forward strand.
AGGTCATGTAACCCTAATGTTTTCTTTGAAAACCTGAACAAATTGTAAAAGAGGTGATGGATTTAAAATGTAACATCATTTCTAATTAAGCATGCATCGATATTTGATATGTTAATGCATGCAAAGAAGAACAGTATATATTTGAATCAGTCATTTAAGCACAAATATTAATAGAGAAGAGGGAGATGGATGAGTAATAACATAATGTGTGACTGGTTGAAACATGAATAATATTAAGGAAATTTGTTCATAACAAAATCATGTTGAATTGAAATAAAGGAGTATGCATATGAGACGATCAAAAACACATAGTTTTACTCCCAATGTTATGACTACATTAGAGTTGATTTAAAATGATTGTTACAATGGAGGGGTGATGGGCCTATTCATGAAACATGAATAATATTAAGGAAAGTTGTTCATAATAAAATCATGTTGAATTGAAATAAAGGAGTACGCATATGAGAAGATCAAAAACACATAGTTTTAATCCCAATGTTATGACTAAATTAGAGTTGAATTGAAATGATTGTTACAATGGAGGGATGATGGGTCTTTTATACAGGTTTTGATCAAACCTTGTTGTCTGTTCTTCCACTAACACTTTACAACTGATTTTAAAATTGAACTATACCTGGAGCAGAGGTTGGGCCTGTGCCTGGTGTTCCTAGAAATAAAATGAGCATGTTACAATCAGATAAATAGGTCTGCATATCAGAAGACGAAGCCACCCTAGCTGTACTGCCAAGATGATGAACAGATTAGTGTTGAATACAATTACTGTTTTATTGGAGAGGCGATGGATGTGTTATAAAATGGACGATACATTGATTGAAGTGCAATGGGATTATGCATGACTCCTTTTTTAGAAAAAAACATGGTTTTCCTCTCAATGTCATGATTAAATTAGTGTTGATGTAATATTATTTTTGCAACAGAGAGTTGGTGGATATATTATAAAGGTTTTGATCAAACCTTGTTTTCTGCCTTTTCTATTATATTTTACAATTTATTTTAAAATAGAACCATAGCTGGAGCATAGGTTGCACTGGTGCCTGGTGTTCCGAGAAAAATAATGATGTTGAATTCAAATAAATAGGTCTGCACATCAGGAGACGAAAGCACCCTAGATTTACTCCCAATTTGATAAATAGATTAGTGTTTATTAAATTGATTGCTTGGATGAGAGGCGATGATTGTATTATAAAATGGGTGACAAATTGAATTTTTAAGTGGAATGGAATAATGTATGGCTCCATTAACTTAATCAAACAATAATTATTTGCTATTAGTTCAAATGAACATCAGATAAATAATTGATATTAAACTTTATTGATAACATGAACTCGTTCTTGCGTGCTGACTCAAATATAATCTTACAATGTACATTTAAATTAACAATATACTTGGTTTATGAAGAGTTCTGACATCGATTATTTTCAAAGCAAAACTGAATTAATATTTAACTAAAATATGTAACCCTCCATGCCTCAAGGTCATGTAACCCCAATGTTTTCATTGAAAACCTGAATACATTCTAAAAGAGATGATGGTTTAAAATGTAACATCATTTCTAATTAAGCATGCATTGATATTTGGTATGTTAATGCATGCAAAGAAGAACAGTATATATTTGAATCAGTCATTTAAGCAAAAATATTAATAGAGAAGAGGGAGATGGTTGAATAATGGCATAATGTGTAACTGGTGAAACATGAATAATAGTAAGGAAAGTTGTTCATTACACAATCATGTTGAATTGAAATAAAGGAGTATGCATATGAGAAGATCAAAAACACATAGTTTTATTCCCAATGTTATGACTAAATTAGAGTTGACTTAAATTATTGTTACAATGGAGGGGTGATGGGTCTTTTCTAAAGGTTTTGATCAAACCTTGTTTTCTGTTCTTCCACTAACACTTTACAACTGATTTTAAAATTGAACCATACCTGGAGCAGAAGTTGGGCCTGTGCCTGGTGTTCCTAGAAATAAAATGTGCATGTTACAATCAGATAAATAGGTGTGCATATCAGAAGACGAAGCCACCCTAGTTGTACTGCCAAGATGATGAACAGATTAGTGTTGAATACAATTATTGTTTGGTTGGAGAGGCGATGGATGTGTTATAAAATAGATGATACATTGATTGATGTGCAATGGAATTATGCATTACTCCCTTTTTAGAAAATGAAAACACTTAGTTTTACCCTCAATTTCATGATTAAATTAGTGTTGATGTAATATGATTTTTGCAATGGAGAGTTGGTGGATATATTATAAAGGTTTTGATCAAACCTTGTTTTCTGTCTTTTCTATTATATTTTACAAATTATTTTAAAATAGAACCATAGCTGGAGCATAGGTTGGGCCGGTCGCTGGTGTTCCTAGAAAAATAATGCTGATGTCGAATTCAAATAAATACATCTGCACATCAGAAGACGAAAGCATCCTAGATGTACTCCCAATGTGATACATAGATTAGTGTTTAATACATTGATTGCTTGTAAGAGAGGCGATGATTGTACTATAAAATGGGTGACAAATTGAATGGATGTGGAATGTAATAATGTATGCCTTCATTAACTAAATCAAACATGAATGATTTGATATTAGTTCAAATGAACATCAAATAAATAATTGATGTTAAACTGTATTGATAACATGAAATCGTTCTTTCGTGGTGACTCAAATATCATCTTACAATGTACATTTGAATTTAGAATATATTTGGTTTATGAAGAGTTCTGATATCGATTATTTTCAAAGCAAAACTGATAATCATTTAACTAAAATATGTAAGCCTCCATGCCTCAAGGTCATGTAACCCTAATGTTTTCTTTGAAAACCTGAATAAATTGTAAAAGAGGTGATGGATTTAAAATGTAACATCATTTCTAATTAAGCATGCATCGATATTTGATATGTTAATGCATGCAAAGAAGAACAGTATATATTTGAATCAGTCATTTAAGCACAAATATTAATAGAGAAGAGGGAGATGGATGAGTAATAACATAATGTGTGACTGGATGAAACATGAATAATATTAAGGAAATTTGTTCATAACAAAATCATGTTGAATTGAAATAAAGGAGTATGCATATGAGACGATCAAAAACACATAGTTTTACTCCCAATGTTATGACTACATTAGAGTTGATTTAAAATGATTGTTACAATGGGGGGTGATGGGCCTATTCATGAAACATGAATAATATTAAGGAAAGTTGTTCATAATAAAATCATGTTGAATTGAAATAAAGGAGTACGCATATGAGAAGATCAAAAACACATAGTTTTAATCCCAATGTTATGACTAAATTAGAGTTGAATTGAAATGATTGTTACAATGGAGGGATGATGGGTATTTTATACAGGTTTTGATCAAACCTTGTTTTCTGTTCTTCCACTAACACTTTACAACTGATTTTAAAATTGAACTATACCTGGAGCAGAAGTTGGGCCTGTGCCTGGTGTTCCTAGAAATAAAATGAGCATGTTACAATCAGATAAATAGGTCTGCATATCAGACGACGAAGCCACCCTAGTTGTACTGCCAAGATGATGAACAGATTAGTGTTGAATACAATTACTGTTTTATTGGAGAGGCGATGGATGTGTTATAAAATGGATGATACATTGATTGAAGTGCAATGGGATTATGCATGACTCCTTTTTTAGAAAAAAACACTTAGTTTTCCTCTTAATGTCATGATTAAATTAGTGTTGATGTAATATTATTTTTGCAACGGAGAGTTGGTGGATATATTATAAAGGTTTGATCAAACCTTGTTTTCTGTCTTTTCTATTATAGTTTACAATTTATTTTAAAATAGAACCATAGCTGGAGCAGAGGTTGGACCGGTGCCTAGTGTTCTGAGAAAAATAATGCTAATGTCGAATTCAAATAAATAGGTCTGCACATCAGGAGACGAAAGCACCCTAGATTTACTCCAAATTTGATAACTAGATTAGTGTTTAATAAATTGATTGCTTGGATGAGATGCGATGATTGTATTATAAAATGGGTGACAAATTGAATTTTTAAGTGGAATGGAATAATGTATGGCTCCATTAACTTAATCAAACAAGAATTATTTGCTATTAGTTCAAATGAACATCAGATAAATAATTGATGTTAAACTTTATTGATAACATGAACTCGTTCTTGCGTGCTGACTCAAATATCATCTTACAATGTACATTTAGATTAACAATATACTTGGTTTATGAAGAGTTCTGATATCGATTATTTTCAAAGCAAAACTGATAATTATTTAACTAAAATATGTAACCCTCCATGCCTCAAGGTCATGTAACCCCAATGTTTTCATTGAAAACCTGAATAAATTCTAAAAGAGATGATGGTTTAAAATGTAACATCATTTCTAATTAAGCATGCATTGATATTTGGTATGTTAATGCATGCAAAGAAGAACAGTATATATTTGAATCAGTCATTTAAGCACTAATATTAATAGAGAAGAGGGAGATGGTTGAATAATGGCATAAAGTGTAACTGGTGAAACATGAATAATAGTAAGGAAAGTTGTTCATTACACAATCATGTTGAATTGAAATAAAGGAGTATGCATATGAGAAGATCAAAAACACATAGTTTTATTCCCAATGTTATGACTAAATTAGAGTTGACTTAAATTATTGTTACAATGGAGGGGTGATGGGTCTTTTCTAAAGGTTTTGATCAAACCTTGTTTTCTGTTCTTCCACTAACACTTTACAACTGATTTTAAAATTGAACCATACCTGGAGCAGAAGTTGGGCCTGTGCCTGGTGTTCCTAGAAATAAAATGTGCATTTTACAATCAGATAAATAGGTGTGCATATCAGAAGACAAAGCCACCCTAGTTGTACTGCCAAGATGATGAACAGATTAGTGTTGAATACAATTATTGTTTGGTTGGAGAGGCGATGGATGTGTTATAAAATGGATGATACATTGATTGATGTGCAATGGAATTATGCATTACTCCCTTTTTAGAAAATGAAAACACTTAGTTTTACCCTCAATTTCATGATTAAATTAGTGTTGATGTAATATGATTTTTGCAATGGAGAGTTGGTGGATATATTATAAAGGTTTTGATCAAGCCTTGTTTTCTGTCTTTTCTATTATATTTTACAAATTATTTTAAAATAGAACCATAGCTGGAGCATAGGTTGGGCCGGTCGCTGGTGTTCCTAGAAAAATAATGCTGATGTCAAATTCAAATAAATACGTCTGCACATCCGAAGACGAAAGCACCCTAGATGTACTCCCAATGTGATAAATGGATTAGTGTTTAATAAATTGATTGCTTGTAAGAGAGGCGATGATTGTATTATAAAATGGGTGACAAACTGAATGGATGTGGAATGGAATAATGTATGCCTTCATTAACTAAATCAAACATGAATGATTTGATATTAGTTCAAATGAACATCAAATAAATAATTGATGTTAAACTGTATTGATAACATGAAATCGTTCTTTCGTGGTGACTCAAATATCATCTTACAATGTACATTTTAATTTAGAATATATTTGGTTTATGAAGAGTTCTGATATCGATTATTTTCAAAGCCAAACTGATAATTATTTAACTAAAATATGTAAGCCTCCATGCCTCAAGGTCATGTAACCCTAATGTTTTCTTTGAAAACCTGAATAAATTGTAAAAGAGGTGATGGATTTAAAATGTAACATCATTTCTAATTAAGCATGCATCGATATTTGATATGTTAATGCATGCAAAGAAGAACAGTATATATTTGAATCAGTCATTTAAGCACAAATATTAATAGAGAAGAGGGAGATGGATGAGTAATAACATAATGTGTGACTGGATGAAACATGAATAATATTAAGGAAATTTGTTCATAACAAAATCATGTTGAATTGAAATAAAGGAGTATGCATATGAGACGATCAAAAACACATAGTTTTACTCCCAATGTTATGACTACATTAGAGTTGATTTAAAATGATTGTTACAATGGAGGGGTGATGGGCCTATTCATGAAACATGAATAATATTAAGGAAAGTTGTTCATAATAAAATCATGTTGAATTGAAATAAAGGAGTACGCATATGAGAAGATCAAAAACACATAGTTTTAATCCGAATGTTATGACTAAATTAGAGTTGAATTGAAATGATTGTTACAATGGAGGGGTGATGGGTCTTTTTCAAAGCAAAACTGATAATTATTTAACTAAAATATGTAACCCTCCATGCCTCAAGGTCATGTAACCCCAATGTTTTCATTGAAAACCTGAATAAATTCGAAAAGAGATGATGGTTTAAAATGTAACATCATTTCTAATTAAGCATGCATTGATATTTGGTATGTTAATGCATGCAAAGAAGAACAGTATATATTTGAATCAGTCATTTAAGCACTAATATTAATAGAGAAGAGGGAGATGGTTGTATAATGGCATAATGTGTAACTGGTGAAACATGAATAATAGTAAGGAAAGTTGTTCATTACACAATCATGTTGAATTGAAATAAAGGAGTATGCATATGAGAAGATCAAAAACACATAGTTTTATTCCCAATGTTATGACTAAATTAGAGTTGACTTAAATTATTGTTACAATGGAGGGGTGATGGGTCTTTTCTAAAGGTTTTGATCAAACCTTGTTTTCTGTTCTTCCACTAACACTTTACAACTGATTTTAAAATTGAACCATACCTGGAGCAGAAGTTGGGCCTGTGCCTGGTGTTCCTAGAAATAAAATGAGCATGTTACAATCAGATAAATAGGTGTGCATATCAGAAGACGAAGCCACCCTAGTTGTACTGCCAAGATGATGAACAGATTAGTGTTGAATACAATTATTGTTTGGTTGGAGAGGCGATGGATGTGTTATAAAATGGATGATACATTGATTGATGTGCAATGGAATTATGCATTACTCCCTTTTTAGAAAATGAAAACACTTAGTTTTACCCTCAATTTCATGATTAAATTACTGTGATGTAATATTATTTTTGCAATGGAGAGTTGGTGGATATATTATAAAGGTTTTGATCAAGCCTTGTTTTCTGTCTTTTCTATTATATTTTACAAATTATTTTAAAATAGAACCATAGCTGGAGCATAGGTTGGGCCGGTTGCTGGTGTTCCTAGAAAAATAATGCTGATGTCGAATTCAAATAAATACGTCTGCACATCCGAAGACGAAAGCACCCTAGATGTACTCCCAATGTGATAAATAGATTAGTGTTTAATAAATTGATTGCTTGTAAGAGAGGCGATGATTGTATTATAAAATGGGTGACAAACTGAATGGATGTGGAATGGAATAATGTATGCCTTCATTAACTAAATCAAACATGAATGATTTGATATTAGTTCAAATGAACATCAAATAAATAATTGATGTTAAACTGTATTGATAACATGAAATCGTTCTTTCGTGGTGACTCAAATATCATCTTACAATGTACATTTTAATTTAGAATATATTTGGTTTATGAAGACTTCTGATATCGATTATTTTCAAAGCAAAACTGATAATTATTTAACTAAAATATGTAAGCCTCCATGCCTCAAGGTCATGTAACCCTAATGTTTTCTTTGAAAACCTGAACAAATTGTAAAAGAGGTGATGGATTTAAAATGTAACATCATTTCTAATTAAGCATGCATCGATATTTGATATGTTAATGCATGCAAAGAAGAACAGTATATATTTGAATCAGTCATTTAAGCACAAATATTAATAGAGAAGAGGGAGATGGATGAGTAATAACATAATGTGTGACTGGTTGAAACATGAATAATATTAAGGAAATTTGTTCATAACAAAATCATGTTGAATTGAAATAAAGGAGTATGCATATGAGACGATCAAAAACACATAGTTTTACTCCCAATGTTATGACTACATTACTGTTGATTTAAAATGATTGTTACAATGGAGGGGTGATGGGCCTATTCATGAAACATGAATAATATTAAGGAAAGTTGTTCATAATAAAATCATGTTGAATTGAAATAAAGGAGTACGCATATGAGAAGATCAAAAACACATAGTTTTAATCCCAATGTTATGACTAAATTAGAGTTGAATTGAAATGATTGTTACAATGGAGGGATGATGGGTCTTTTATATAGGTTTTGATCAAACCTTGTTGTCTGTTCTTCCACTAACACTTTACAACTGATTTTAAAATTGAACTATACCTGGAGCAGAGGTTGGGCCTGTGCCTGGTGTTCCTAGAAATAAAATGAGCATGTTACAATCAGATAAATAGGTCTGCATATCAGAAGACGAAGCCACCCTAGCTGTACTGCCAAGATGATGAACAGATTAGTGTCGAATACAATTACTGTTTTATTGGAGAGGCGATGGATGCGTTATAAAATGGACGATACATTGATTGAAGTGCAATGGGATTATGCATGACTCCTTTTTTAGAAAAAAACATGGTTTTCCTCTCAATGTCATGATTAAATTAGTGTTGATGTAATATTATTTTTGCAACGGAGAGTTGGTGGATATATTATAAAGGTTTGATCAAACCTTGTTTTCTGTCTTTTCTATTATAGTTTACAATTTATTTTAAAATAGAACCATAGCTGGAGCAGAGGTTGGACCGGTGCCTAGTGTTCTGAGAAAAATAATGCTAATGTCGAATTCAAATAAATAGGTCTGCACATCAGGAGACGAAAGCACCCTAGATTTACTCCAAATTTGATAACTAGATTAGTGTTTAATAAATTGATTGCTTGGATGAGATGCGATGATTGTATTATAAAATGGGTGACAAATTGAATGTTTAAGTGGAATGGAATAATGTATGGCTCCATTAACTTAATCAAACAAGAATTATTTGCTATTAGTTCAAATGAACATCAGATAAATAATTGATGTTAAACTTTATTGATAACATGAACTCGTTCTTGCGTGCTGACTCAAATATCATCTTACAATGTACATTTAGATTAACAATATACTTGGTTTATGAAGAGTTCTGATATCGATTATTTTCAAAGCAAAACTGATAATTATTTAACTAAAATATGTAACCCTCCATGCCTCAAGGTCATGTAACCCCAATGTTTTCATTGAAAACCTGAATAAATTCTAAAAGAGATGATGGTTTAAAATGTAACATCATTTCTAATTAAGCATGCATTGATATTTGGTATGTTAATGCATGCAAAGAAGAACAGTATATATTTGAATCAGTCATTTAAGCACTAATATTAATAGAGAAGAGGGAGATGGTTGAATAATGGCATAATGTGTAACTGGTGAAACATGAATAATAGTAAGGAAAGTTGTTCATTACACAATCATGTTGAATTGAAATAAAGGAGTATGCATATGAGAAGATCAAAAACACATAGTTTTATTCCCAATGTTATGACTAAATTAGAGTTGACTTAAATTATTGTTACAATGGAGGGGTGATGGGTCTTTTCTAAAGGTTTTGATCAAACCTTGTTTTCTGTTCTTCCACTAACACTTTACAACTGATTTTAAAATTGAACCATACCTGGAGCAGAAGTTGGGCCTGTGCCTGGTGTTCCTAGAAATAAAATGTGCATTTTACAATCAGATAAATAGGTGTGCATATCAGAAGACGAAGCCACCCTAGTTGTACTGCCAAGATGATGAACAGATTAGTGTTGAATACAATTATTGTTTGGTTGGAGAGGCGATGGATGTGTTATAAAATGGATGATACATTGATTGATGTGCAATGGAATTATGCATTACTCCCTTTTTAGAAAATGAAAACACTTAGTTTTACCCTCAATTTCATGATTAAATTACTGTGATGTAATATTATTTTTGCAATGGAGAGTTGGTGGATATATTATAAAGGTTTTGATCAAGCCTTGTTTTCTGTCTTTTCTATTATATTTTACAAATTATTTTAAAATAGAACCATAGCTGGAGCATAGGTTGGGCCGGTCGCTGGTGTTCCTAGAAAAATAATGCTGATGTCAAATTCAAATAAATACGTCTGCACATCCGAAGACGAAAGCACCCTAGATGTACTCCCAATGTGATAAATGGATTAGTGTTTAATAAATTGATTGCTTGTAAGAGAGGCAATGATTGTATTATAAAATGGGTGACAAACTGAATGGATGTGGAATGGAATAATGTATGCCTTCATTAACTAAATCAAACATGAATGATTTGATATTAGTTCAAATGAACATCAAATAAATAATTGATGTTAAACTGTATTGATAACATGAAATCGTTCTTTCGTGGTGACTCAAATATCATCTTACAATGTACATTTGAATTTAGAATATATTTGGTTTATGAAGAGTTCTGATATCGATTATTTTCAAAGCCAAACTGATAATTATTTAACTAAAATATGTAAGCCTCCATGCCTCAAGGTCATGTAACCCTAATGTTTTCTTTGAAAACCTGAATAAATTGTAAAAGAGGTGATGGATTTAAAATGTAACATCATTTCTAATTAAGCATGCATCGATATTTGATATGTTAATGCATGCAAAGAAGAACAGTATATATTTGAATCAGTCATTTAAGCACAAATATTAATAGAGAAGAGGGAGATGGATGAGTAATAACATAATGTGTGACTGGATGAAACATGAATAATATTAAGGAAATTTGTTCATAACAAAATCATGTTGAATTGAAATAAAGGAGTATGCATATGAGACGATCAAAAACACATAGTTTTACTCCCAATGTTATGACTACATTAGAGTTGATTTAAAATGATTGTTACAATGGGGGGTGATGGGCCTATTCATGAAACATGAATAATATTAAGGAAAGTTGTTCATAATAAAATCATGTTGAATTGAAATAAAGGAGTACGCATATGAGAAGATCAAAAACACATAGTTTTAATCCCAATGTTATGACTAAATTAGAGTTGAATTGAAATGATTGTTACAATGGAGGGATGATGGGTATTTTATACAGGTTTTGATCAAACCTTGTTTTCTGTTCTTCCACTAACACTTTACAACTGATTTTAAAATTGAACTATACCTGGAGCAGAAGTTGGGCCTGTGCCTGGTGTTCCTAGAAATAAAATGAGCATGTTACAATCAGATAAATAGGTCTGCATATCAGACGACGAAGCCACCCTAGTTGTACTGCCAAGATGATGAACAGATTAGTGTTGAATACAATTACTGTTTTATTGGAGAGGCGATGGATGTGTTATAAAATGGATGATACATTGATTGAAGTGCAATGGGATTATGCATGACTCCTTTTTTAGAAAAAAACACTTAGTTTTCCTCTCAATGTCATGATTAAATTAGTGTTGATGTAATATTATTTTTGCAACGGAGAGTTGGTGGATATATTATAAAGGCTTGATCAAACCTTGTTTTCTGTCTTTTCTATTATAGTTTACAATTTATTTTAAAATAGAACCATAGCTGGAGCAGAGGTTGGACCGGTGCCTAGTGTTCTGAGAAAAATAATGCTAATGTCGAATTCAAATAAATAGGTCTGCACATCAGGAGACGAAAGCACCCTAGATTTACTCCAAATTTGATAACTAGATTAGTGTTTAATAAATTGATTGCTTGGATGAGATGCGATGATTGTATTATAAAATGGGTGACAAATTGAATTTTTAAGTGGAATGGAATAATGTATGGCTCCATTAACTTAATCAAACAAGAATTATTTGCTATTAGTTCAAATGAACATCAGATAAATAATTGATGTTAAACTTTATTGATAACATGAACTCGTTCTTGCGTGCTGACTCAAATATCATCTTACAATGTACATTTAGATTAACAATATACTTGGTTTATGAAGAGTTCTGATATCGATTATTTTCAAAGCAAAACTGATAATTATTTAACTAAAATATGTAACCCTCCATGCCTCAAGGTCATGTAACCCCAATGTTTTCATTGAAAACCTGAATAAATTCTAAAAGAGATGATGGTTTAAAATGTAACATCATTTCTAATTAAGCATGCATTGATATTTGGTATGTTAATGCATGCAAAGAAGAACAGTATATATTTGAATCAGTCATTTAAGCACTAATATTAATAGAGAAGAGGGAGATGGTTGAATAATGGCATAATGTGTAACTGGTGAAACATGAATAATAGTAAGGAAAGTTGTTCATTACACAATCATGTTGAATTGAAATAAAGGAGTATGCATATGAGAAGATCAAAAACACATAGTTTTATTCCCAATGTTATGACTAAATTAGAGTTGACTTAAATTATTGTTACAATGGAGGGGTGATGGGTCTTTTCTAAAGGTTTTGATCAAACCTTGTTTTCTGTTCTTCCACTAACACTTTACAACTGATTTTAAAATTGAACCATACCTGGAGCAGAAGTTGGGCCTGTGCCTGGTGTTCCTAGAAATAAAATGTGCATTTTACAATCAGATAAATAGGTGTGCATATCAGAAGACGAAGCCACCCTAGTTGTACTGCCAAGATGATGAACAGATTAGTGTTGAATACAATTATTGTTTGGTTGGAGAGGCGATGGATGTGTTATAAAATAGATGATACATTGATTGATGTGCAATGGAATTATGCATTACTCCTTTTTTAGAAAATGAAAACACTTAGTTTTATATTATAAAATGGGTGACAAATTGAATTTTTAAGTGGAATGGAATAATGTATGGCTCCATTAACTTAATCAAACAAGAATTATTTGCTATTAGTTCAAATGAACATCAGATAAATAATTGATGTTAAACTTTATTGATAACATGAACTCGTTCTTGCGTGCTGACTCAAATATCATCTTACAATGTACATTTAAATTAACAATATACTTGGTTTATGAAGAGTTCTGATATTGATTATTTTCAAAGCAAAACTGATAATTATTTAACTAAAATATGTAACCCTCCATGCCTCAAGGTCATGTAACCCCAATGTTTTCATTGAAAACCTGAATAAATTCTAAAAGAGATGATGGTTTAAAATGTAACATCATTTCTAATTAAGCATGCATTGATATTTGGTATGTTAATGCATGCAAAGAAGAACAGTATATATTTGAATCAGTCATTTAAGCACTAATATTAATAGAGAAGAGGGAGATGGTTGTATAATGGCATAATGTGTAACTGGTGAAACATGAATAATAGTAAGGAAAGTTGTTCATTACACAATCATGTTGAATTGAAATAAAGGAGTATGCATATGAGAAGATCAAAAACACATAGTTTTATTCCCAATGTTATGACTAAATTAGAGTTGACTTAAATTATTGTTACAATGGAGGGGTGATGGGTCTTTTCTAAAGGTTTTGATCAAACCTTGTTTTCTGTTCTTCCACTAACACTTTACAACTGATTTTAAAATTGAACCATACCTGGAGCAGAAGTTGGGCCTGTGCCTGGTGTTCCTAGAAATAAAATGAGCATGTTACAATCAGATAAATAGGTGTGCATATCAGAAGACGAAGCCACCCTAGTTGTACTGCCAAGATGATGAACAGATTAGTGTTGAATACAATTATTGTTTGGTTGGAGAGGCGATGGATGTGTTATAAAATGGATGATACATTGATTGATGTGCAATGGAATTATGCATTACTCCCTTTTTAGAAAATGAAAACACTTAGTTTTACCCTCAATTTCATGATTAAATTACTGTGATGTAATATTATTTTTGCAATGGAGAGTTGGTGGATATATTATAAAGGTTTTGATCAAGCCTTGTTTTCTGTCTTTTCTATTATATTTTACAAATTATTTTAAAATAGAACCATAGCTGGAGCATAGGTTGGGCCGGTCGCTGGTGTTCCTAGAAAAATAATGCTGATGTCGAATTCAAATAAATACGTCTGCACATCCGAAGACGAAAGCACCCTAGATGTACTCCCAATGTGATAAATAGATTAGTGTTTAATAAATTGATTGCTTGTAAGAGAGGCGATGATTGTATTATAAAATGGGTGACAAACTGAATGGATGTGGAATGGAATAATGTATGCCTTCATTAACTAAATCAAACATGAATGATTTGATATTAGTTCAAATGAACATCAAATAAATAATTGATGTTAAACTGTATTGATAACATGAAATCGTTCTTTCGTGGTGACTCAAATATCATCTTACAATGTACATTTTAATTTAGAATATATTTGGTTTATGAAGACTTCTGATATCGATTATTTTCAAAGCAAAACTGATAATTATTTAACTAAAATATGTAAGCCTCCATGCCTCAAGGTCATGTAACCCTAATGTTTTCTTTGAAAACCTGAACAAATTGTAAAAGAGGTGATGGATTTAAAATGTAACATCATTTCTAATTAAGCATGCATCGATATTTGATATGTTAATGCATGCAAAGAAGAACAGTATATATTTGAATCAGTCATTTAAGCACAAATATTAATAGAGAAGAGGGAGATGGATGAGTAATAACATAATGTGTGACTGGTTGAAACATGAATAATATTAAGGAAATTTGTTCATAACAAAATCATGTTGAATTGAAATAAAGGAGTATGCATATGAGACAATCAAAAACACATAGTTTTACTCCCAATGTTATGACTACATTAGAGTTGATTTAAAATGATTGTTACAATGGAGGGGTGATGGGCCTATTCATGAAACATGAATAATATTAAGGAAAGTTGTTCATAATAAAATCATGTTGAATTGAAATAAAGGAGTACGCATATGAGAAGATCAAAAACACATAGTTTTAATCCCAATGTTATGACTAAATTAGAGTTGAATTGAAATGATTGTTACAATGGAGGGATGATGGGTCTTTTATACAGGTTTTGATCAAACCTTGTTGTCTGTTCTTCCACTAACACTTTACAACTGATTTTAAAATTGAACTATACCTGGAGCAGAGGTTGGGCCTGTGCCTGGTGTTCCTAGAAATAAAATGAGCATGTTACAATCAGATAAATAGGTCTGCATATCAGAAGACGAAGCCACCCTAGCTGTACTGCCAAGATGATGAACAGATTAGTGTTGAATACAATTACTGTTTTATTGGAGAGGCGATGGATGTGTTATAAAATGGACGATACATTGATTGAAGTGCAATGGGATTATGCATGACTCCTTTTTTAGAAAAAAACATGGTTTACCTCTCAATGTCATGATTAAATTAGTGTTGATGTAATATTATTTTTGCAACAGAGAGTTGGTGGATATATTATAAAGGTTTTGATCAAACCTTGTTTTCTGCCTTTTCTATTATATTTTACAATTTATTTTAAAATAGAACCATAGCTGGAGCATAGGTTGCACTGGTGCCTGGTGTTCCGAGAAAAATAATGATGTTGAATTCAAATAAATGGGTCTGCACATCAGGAGACGAAAGCACCCTAGATTTACTCCCAATTTGATAAATAGATTAGTGTTTATTAAATTGATTGCTTGGATGAGAGGCGATGATTGTATTATAAAATGGGTGACAAATTGAATTTTTAAGTGGAATGGAATAATGTATGGCTCCATTAACTTAATCAAACAATAATTATTTGCTATTAGTTCAAATGAACATCAGATAAATAATTGATATTAAACTTTATTGATAACATGAACTCGTTCTTGCGTGCTGACTCAAATATAATCTTACAATGTACATTTAAATTAACAATATACTTGGTTTATGAAGAGTTCTGACATCGATTATTTTCAAAGCAAAACTGAATTAATATTTAACTAAAATATGTAACCCTCCATGCCTCAAGGTCATGTAACCCCAATGTTTTCATTGAAAACCTGAATACATTCTAAAAGAGATGATGGTTTAAAATGTAACATCATTTCTAATTAAGCAGGCATTGATATTTGGTATGTTAATGCATGCAAAGAAGAACAGTATATATTTGAATCAGTCATTTAAGCAAAAATATTAATAGAGAAGAGGGAGATGGTTGAATAATGGCATAATGTGTAACTGGTGAAACATGAATAATAGTAAGGAAAGTTGTTCATTACACAATCATGTTGAATTGAAATAAAGGAGTATGCATATGAGAAGATCAAAAACACATAGTTTTATTCCCAATGTTATGACTAAATTAGAGTTGACTTAAATTATTGTTACAATGGAGGGGTGATGGGTCTTTTCTAAAGGTTTTGATCAAACCTTGTTTTCTGTTCTTCCACTAACACTTTACAACTGATTTTAAAATTGAACCATACCTGGAGCAGAAGTTGGGCCTGTGCCTGGTGTTCCTAGAAATAAAATGAGCATGTTACAATCAGATAAATAGGTGTGCATATCAGAAGACGAAGCCACCCTAGTTGTACTGCCAAGATGATGAACAGATTAGTGTTGAATACAATTATTGTTTGGTTGGAGAGGCGATGGATGTGTTATAAAATGGATGATACATTGATTGATGTGCAATGGAATTATGCATTACTCCCTTTTTAGAAAATGAAAACACTTAGTTTTACCCTCAATTTCATGATTAAATTAGTGTTGATGTAATATGATTTTTGCAATGGAGAGTTAGTGGATATATTATAAAGGTTTTGATCAAACCTTGTTTTCTGTCTTGTCTATTATATTTTACAAATTATTTTAAAATAGAACCATAGCTGGAGCATAGGTTGGGCCGGTCGCTGGTGTTCCTAGAAAAATAATGCTGATGTCGAATTCAAATAAATACGTCTGCACATCAGAAGACAAAAGCATCCTAGATGTACTCCCAATGTGATAAATAGATTAGTGTTTAATACATTGATTGCTTGTAAGAGAGGCAATGATTGTATTATAAAATGGGTGACAAATTGAATGGATGTGGAATGGAATAATGTATGCCTTCATTAACTAAATTAAACAAGAATTATTTGATATTAGTTCAAATGAACATCAGATAAATAATTGATGTTAAACTGTACTGATAACATGAAATCGTTCTTTCGTGGTGACTCAAATATCATCTTCAAATGTACATTTTAATTTAGTATATACTTCATTTATGAGGAGTTCTGATATCGATTATTTTCAAAGCAAAACTAATAATTATTTAACTAAAATATGTAAGCCTCCATGCCTCAAGGTCATGTAACCCCAATGTTTTCATTGAAAACCTGAATAATTTCTAAAAGAGATGATGGATTTAAAATGTAACATCAGTTTTAATTAAGCATGCATCAATTTTTGGTATGTTAATGCACGAAAAGAAGAACATTATATATTTGAATCAGTTATTTAAGCACAAATATTACTAGAGAAGAGGGAGATGGATGAGTAATATTATAATGTGTGACTGGATGAAACATGAATAATATTAAGGAAATGTGTTCATAACAAAATCATGTTGAATTGAAATAAAGGAGTATGCATATGAGAAGATCAAAAACACATAGTTTTACTCCCAATGTTATGACTAAATTAGAGTTGAATTGAAATGATTGTTACAATGGAGGGATGATGTGTATTTTATACAGGTTTTGATCAAACCTTGTTTTCTGTTCTTCCACTAACACTTTACAACTGATTTTAAAATTGAACTATACCTGGAGCAGAAGTTGGGCCTGTGCCTGGTGTTCCTAGAAATAAAATGAGCATGTTACAATCAGATAAATAGGTCTGCATATCAGACGACGAAGCCACCCTAGTTGTACTGCCAAGATGATGAACAGATTAGTGTTGAATACAATTACTGTTTTATTGGAGAGGCGATGGATGTGTTATAAAATGGATGATACATTGATTGAAGTGCAATGGGATTATGCATGACTCCTTTTTTAGAAAAAAACACTTAGTTTTCCTCTCAATGTCATGATTAAATTAGTGTTGATGTAATATTATTTTTGCAACGGAGAGTTGGATATATTATAAAGGTTTGATCAAACCTTGTTTTCTGTCTTTTCTATTATAGTTTACAATTTATTTTAAAATAGAACCATAGCTGGAGCAGAGGTTGGACCGGTGCCTGGTGTTCTGAGAAAAATAATGCTAATGTCGAATTCAAATAAATAGGTCTGCACATCAGGAGACGAAAGCACCCTAGATTTACTCCAAATTTGATAACTAGATTAGTGTTTAATAAATTGATTGCTTGGATGAGAGGCGATGATTGTATTATAAAATGGGTGACAAATTGAATTTTTAAGTGGAATGGAATAATGTATGGCTCCATTAACTTAATCAAACAAGAATTATTTGCTATTAGTTCAAATGAACATCAGATAAATAATTGATGTTAAACTTTATTGATAACATGAACTCGTTCTTGCGTGCTGACTCAAATATCATCTTACAATGTACATTTAAATTAACAATATACTTGGTTTATGAAGAGTTCTGATATTGATTATTTTCAAAGCAAAACTGATAATTATTTAACTAAAATATGTAACCCTCCATGCCTCAAGGTCATGTAACCCCATTGTTTTCATTGAAAACCTGAATACATTCTAAAAGAGATGATGGTTTAAAATGTAACATCATTTCTAATTAAGCATGCATTGATATTTGGTATGTTAATGCATGCAAAGAAGAACAGTACATATTTGAATCAGTCATTTAAGCACTTATATTAATAGAGAAGAATGAAATGGTTGAGTAATAGCATAATGTGTAACTGGATGAAACATGAATAATAGTAAGGAAAATTGTTTATTACAAAATCATGTTGAATTGAAATAAAGGAGTATGCATATGAGATGATCAAAAACACATAGTTTTACTCCGATTGTTATGACTAAATTAGAGTTGACTTAAATTATTGTTACAATGGAGGGGTGATGGGTCTTTTATAAAGGTTTTGATCAAACCTTGTTTTCTGTTCTTCCACTAACACTTTACACCTGATTTTAAAATTGAACCATACCTGGAGCAGAAGTTGGGCCTGTGCCTGGTGTTCCTAGAAATAAAATGAGCATGTTACAATCAGATAAATAGGTCTGCATATCAGAAGACGAAGCCCTAGTTGTACTGCCAAGATGATGAACAGATTAGTGTTGAATACAATTATTGTTTGGTTGGAGAGGCGATGGATGTGTTATAAAATGGATGATACATTGATTGATGTGCAATGGAATTATGCATTACTCCCTTTTTAGAAAATGAAAACACTTAGTTTTACCCTCAATTTCATGATTAAATTACTGTGATGTAATATTATTTTTGCAATGGAGAGTTGGTGGATATATTATAAAGGTTTTGATCAAGCCTTGTTTTCTGTCTTTTCTATTATATTTTACAAATTATTTTAAAATAGAACCATAGCTGGAGCATAGGTTGGGCCGGTCGCTGGTGTTCCTAGAAAAATAATGCTGATGTCGAATTCAAATAAATACGTCTGCACATCCGAAGAAGAAAGCACCCTAGATGTACTCCCAATGTGATAAATAGATTAGTGTTTAATAAATTGATTGCTTGTAAGAGAGGCGATGATTGTATTATAAAATGGGTGACAAACTGAATGGATGTGGAATGGAATAATGTATGCCTTCATTAACTAAATCAAACATGAATGATTTGATATTAGTTCAAATGAACATCAAATAAATAATTGATGTTGAACTGTATTGATAACATCAAATCGTTCTTTCGTGGTGACTCAAATATCATCTTACAATGTACATTTTAATTTAGAATATATTTGGTTTATGAAGAGTTCTGATATCGATTATTTTCAAAGCAAAACTGATAATTATTTAACTAAAATATGTAAGCCTCCATGCCTCAAGGCCATGTAACCCTAATGTTTTCTTTGAAAACCTGAATAATTTCTAAAAGAGATGATGGATTTAAAATGTAACATCAGTTTTAATTAAGCATGCATCAATTTTTGGTATGTTAATGCACGAAAAGAAGAACATTATATATTTGAATCAGTTATTTAAGCACAAATATTACTAGAGAAGAGGGAGATGGATGAGTAATATTATAATGTGTGACTGGATGAAACATGAATAATATTAAGGAAATGTGTTCATAACAAAATCATGTTGAATTGAAATAAAGGAGTATGCATATGAGAAGATCAAAAACACATAGTTTTACTCCCAATGTTATGACTAAATTAGAGTTGAATTGAAATGATTGTTACAATGGAGGGATGATGTGTATTTTATACAGGTTTTGATCAAACCTTGTTTTCTGTTCTTCCACTAACACTTTACAACTGATTTTAAAATTGAACTATACCTGGAGCAGAAGTTGGGCCTGTGCCTGGTGTTCCTAGAAATAAAATGAGCATGTTACAATCAGATAAATAGGTCTGCATATCAGACGACGAAGCCACCCTAGTTGTACTGCCAAGATGATGAACAGATTAGTGTTGAATACAATTACTGTTTTATTGGAGAGGCGATGGATGTGTTATAAAATGGATGATACATTGATTGAAGTGCAATGGGATTATGCATGACTCCTTTTTTAGAAAAAAACACTTAGTTTTCCTCTCAATGTCATGATTAAATTAGTGTTGATGTAATATTATTTTTGCAACGGAGAGTTGGATATATTATAAAGGTTTGATCAAACCTTGTTTTCTGTCTTTTCTATTATAGTTTACAATTTATTTTAAAATAGAACCATAGCTGGAGCAGAGGTTGGACCGGTGCCTGGTGTTCTGAGAAAAATAATGCTAATGTCGAATTCAAATAAATAGGTCTGCACATCAGGAGACGAAAGCACCCTAGATTTACTCCAAATTTGATAACTAGATTAGTGTTTAATAAATTGATTGCTTGGATGAGAGGCGATGATTGTATTATAAAATGGGTGACAAATTGAATTTTTAAGTGGAATGGAATAATGTATGGCTCCATTAACTTAATCAAACAAGAATTATTTGCTATTAGTTCAAATGAACATCAGATAAATAATTGATGTTAAACTTTATTGATAACATGAACTCGTTCTTGCGTGCTGACTCAAATATCATCTTACAATGTACATTTAAATTAACAATATACTTGGTTTATGAAGAGTTCTGATATTGATTATTTTCAAAGCAAAACTGATAATTATTTAACTAAAATATGTAACCCTCCATGCCTCAAGGTCATGTAACCCCAATGTTTTCATTGAAAACCTGAATACATTCTAAAAGAGATGATGGTTTAAAATGTAACATCATTTCTAATTAAGCATGCATTGATATTTGGTATGTTAATGCATGCAAAGAAGAACAGTACATATTTGAATCAGTCATTTAAGCACTTATATTAATAGAGAAGAATGAAATGGTTGAGTAATAGCATAATGTGTAACTGGATGAAACATGAATAATAGTAAGGAAAATTGTTTATTACAAAATCATGTTGAATTGAAATAAAGGAGTATGCATATGAGATGATCAAAAACACATAGTTTTACTCCGATTGTTATGACTAAATTAGAGTTGACTTAAATTATTGTTACAATGGAGGGGTGATGGGTCTTTTATAAAGGTTTTGATCAAACCTTGTTTTCTGTTCTTCCACTAACACTTTACACCTGATTTTAAAATTGAACCATACCTGGAGCAGAAGTTGGGCCTGTGCCTGGTGTTCCTAGAAATAAAATGAGCATGTTACAATCAGATAAATAGGTCTGCATATCAGAAGACGAAGCCCTAGTTGTACTGCCAAGATGATGAACAGATTAGTGTTGAATACAATTATTGTTTGGTTGGAGAGGCTATGGATGTGTTATAAAATGGATGATACATTGATTGATGTGCAATGGAATTATGCATTACTCCCTTTTTAGAAAATGAAAACACTTAGTTTTACCCTCAATTTCATGATTAAATTACTGTGATGTAATATTATTTTTGCAATGGAGAGTTGGTGGATATATTATAAAGGTTTTGATCAAGCCTTGTTTTCTGTCTTTTCTATTATATTTTACAAATTATTTTAAAATAGAACCATAGCTGGAGCATAGGTTGGGCCGGTCGCTGGTGTTCCTAGAAAAATAATGCTGATGTCGAATTCAAATAAATACGTCTGCACATCCGAAGAAGAAAGCACCCTAGATGTACTCCCAATGTGATAAATAGATTAGTGTTTAATAAATTGATTGCTTGTAAGAGAGGCGATGATTGTATTATAAAATGGGTGACAAACTGAATGGATGTGGAATGGAATAATGTATGCCTTCATTAACTAAATCAAACATGAATGATTTGATATTAGTTCAAATGAACATCAAATAAATAATTGATGTTGAACTGTATTGATAACATCAAATCGTTCTTTCGTGGTGACTCAAATATCATCTTACAATGTACATTTTAATTTAGAATATATTTGGTTTATGAAGAGTTCTGATATCGATTATTTTCAAAGCAAAACTGATAATTATTTAACTAAAATATGTAAGCCTCCATGCCTCAAGGCCATGTAACCCTAATGTTTTCTTTGAAAACCTGAAAAAATTGTAAAAGAGGTGATGGATTTAAAATGTAACATCATTTCTAATTAAGCATGCATCGATATTTGATATGTTAATGCATGCAAAGAAGAACAGTATATATTTGAATCAGTCATTTAAGCACAAATATTAATAGAGAAGAGGGAGATGGATGAGTAATAACATAATGTGTGACTGGATGAAACATGAATAATATTAAGGAAATTTGTTCATAACAAAATCATGTTGAATTGAAATAAAGGAGTATGCATATGAGACGATCAAAAACACATAGTTTTACTCCCAATGTTATGACTACATTAGAGTTGATTTAAAATGATTGTTACAATGGAGGGGTGATGGGCCTATTCATGAAACATGAATAATATTAAGGAAAGTTGTTCATAATAAAATCATGTTGAATTGAAATAAAGGAGTACGCATATGAGAAGATCAAAAACACATAGTTTTAATCCCAATGTTATGACTAAATTAGAGTTGAATTGAAATGATTGTTACAATGGAGGGATGATGGGTCTTTTATACAGGTTTTGATCAAACCTTGTTTTCTGTTCTTCCACTAACACTTTACAACTGATTTTAAAATTGAACTATACCTGGAGCAGAGGTTGGGCCTGTGCCTGGTGTTCCTAGAAATAAAATGAGCCTGTTACAATCAAATAAATAGGTCTGCATATCAGAAGACGAAGCCACCCTAGTTGTACTGCCAAGATGATGAACAGATTAGTGTTGAATACAATTACTGTTTTATTGGAGAGGCGATGGATGTGTTATAAAATGGATGATACATTGATTGAAGTGCAATGGAATTATGCATGACTCCTTTTTTAGGAAAAAAACACTTAGTTTTCCTCTCAATGTCATGATTAAATTAGTGTTGATGTAATATTATTTTTGCAACAGAGAGTTGGTGGATATATTATAAAGGTTTTGATCAAACCTTGTTTTCTGCCTTTTCTATTATATTTTACAATTTATTTTAAAATAGAACCATAGCTGGAGCATAGGTTGCACTGGTGCCTGGTGTTCCGAGAAAAATAATGATGTTGAATTCAAATAAATAGGTCTGCACATCAGGAGACGAAAGCACCCTAGATTTACTCCCAATTTGATAAATAAATTAGTGTTTATTAAATTGATTGCTTTGATGAGAGGCGATGATTGTATTATAAAATGGGTGACAAATTGAATTTTTAAGTGGAATGGAATAATGTATGGCTCCATTAACTTAATCAAACAAGAATTATTTGCTATTAGTTCAAATGAACATCAGATAAATAATTGATGTTAAACTTTATTGATAACATGAACTCGTTCTTGCGTGCTGACTCAAATATAATCTTACAATGTACATTTACATTAACAAAATACTTGGTTTATGAAGAGTTCTGATATCGATTATTTTCAAAGCAAAACTGAATTAATATTTAACTAAAATATGTAACCCTCCATGCCTCAAGGTCATGTAACCCCAATGTTTTCATTGAAAACCTGAATACATTCTAAAAGAGATGATGGTTTAAAATGTAACATCATTTCTAATTAAGCATGCATTGATATTTGGTATGTTAATGCATGCAAAGAAGAACAGTATATATTTGAATCAGTCATTTAAGCAAAAATATTAATAGAGAAGAGGGAGATGGTTGAATAATGGCATAATGTGTAACTGGTGAAACATGAATAATAGTAAGGAAAGTTGTTCATTACACAATCATGTTGAATTGAAATAAAGGAGTATGCATATGAGAAGATCAAAAACACATAGTTTTATTCCCAATGTTATGACTAAATTAGAGTTGACTTAAATTATTGTTACAATGGAGGGGTGATGGGTCTTTTCTAAAGGTTTTGATCAAACCTTGTTTTCTGTTCTTCCACTAACACTTTACAACTGATTTTAAAATTGAACCATACCTGGAGCAGAAGTTGGGCCTGTGCCTGGTGTTCCTAGAAATAAAATGAGCATGTTACAATCAGATAAATACGTGTGCATATCAGAAGACGAAGCCACCCTAGTTGTACTGCCAAGATGATGAACCGATTAGTGTTGAATACAATTATTGTTTGGTTGGAGAGGCGATGGATGTGTTATAAAATGGATGATACATTGATTGATGTGCAATGGAATTATGCATTACTCCCTTTTTAGAAAATGAAAACACTTAGTTTTACCCTCAATTTCATGATTAAATTAGTGTTGATGTAATATGATTTTTGCAATGGAGAGTTGGTGGATATATTATAAAGTTTTTGATCAAACCTTGTTTTCTGTCTTTTCTATTATATTTTACAAATTATTTTAAAATAGAACCATAGCTGGAGCATAGGTTGGGCCGGTCGCTGGTGTTCCTAGAAAAATAATGCTGATGTCGAATTCAAATAAATACGTCTGCACATCAGAAGACGAAAGCATCCTAGATGTACTCCCAATGTGATAAATAGATTAGTGTTTAATACATTGATTGCTTGTAAGAGAGGCAATGATTGTATTATAAAATGGGTGACAAATTGAATGGATGTGGAATGGAATAATGTATGCCTTCATTAACTAAATTAAACAAGAATTATTTGATATTAGTTCAAATGAACATCAGATAAATAATTGATGTTAAACTGTACTGATAACATGAAATCGTTCTTTCGTGGTGACTCAAATATCATCTTACAATGTACATTTTAATTTAGAATATATTTGGTTTATGAAGAGTTCTGATATCGATTATTTTCAAAGCAAAACTGATAATTATTTAACTAAAATATGTAAGCCTCCATGCCTCAAGGTCATGTAACCCTAATGTTTTCTTTGAAAACCTGAATAAATTGTAAAAGAGGTGATGGATTTAAAATGTAACATCATTTCTAATTAAGCATGCATCGATATTTGATATGTTAATGCATGCAAAGAAGAACATTATATATTTGAATCAGTTATTTAAGCACAAATATTACTAGAGAAGAGGGAGATGGATGAGTAATATTATAATGTGTGACTGGATGAAACATGAATAATATTAAGGAAATGTGTTCATAACAAAATCATGTTGAATTGAAATAAAGGAGTATGCATATGAGAAGATCAAAAACACATAGTTTTACTCCCAATGTTATGACTAAATTAGAGTTGAATTGAAATGATTGTTACAATGGAGGGATGATGGGTATTTTATACAGGTTTTGATCAAACCTTGTTTTCTGTTCTTCCACTAACACTTTACAACTGATTTTAAAATTGAACTATACCTGGAGCAGAAGTTGGGCCTGTGCCTGGTGTTCCTAGAAATAAAATGAGCATGTTACAATCACATAAATAGGTCTGCATATCAGACGACGAAGCCACCCTAGTTGTACTGCCAAGATGATGAACAGATTAGTGTTGAATACAATTACTGTTTTATTGGAGAGGCGATGGATGTGTTATAAAATGGATGATACCTTGATTGAAGTGCAATGGGATTATGCATGACTCCTTTTTTAGAAAAAAAAACTTAGTTTTCCTCTCAATGTCATGATTAAATTAGTGTTGATGTAATATTATTTTTGCAACGGAGAGTTGGTGGATATATTATAAGGGTTTGATCAAACCTTGTTTTCTGTCTTTTCTATTATAGTTTACAATTTATTTTAAAATAGAACCATAGCTGGAGCAGAGGTTGGACCGGTGCCTGGTGTTCTGAGAAAAATAATGCTAATGTCGAATTCAAATAAATAGGTCTGCACATCAGGAGACGAAAGCACCCTAGATTTACTCCAAATTTGATAACTAGATTAGTGTTTAATAAATTGATTGCTTGGATGAGAGGCGATGATTGTATTATAAAATGGGTGACAAATTGAATTTTTAAGTGGAATGGAATAATGTATGGCTCCATTAACTTAATCAAACAAGAATTATTTGCTATTAGTTCAAATGAACATCAGATAAATAATTGATGTTAAACTTTATTGATAACATGAACTCGTTCTTGCGTGCTGACTCAAATATCATCTTACAATGTACATTTAAATTAACAATATACTTGGTTTATGAAGAGTTCTGATATTGATTATTTTCAAAGCAAAACTGATAATTATTTAACTAAAATATGTAAACCTCCATGCCTCAAGGTCATGTAACCCCAATGTTTTCATTGAAAACCTGAATAAATTCTAAAAGAGATGATGGTTTAAAATGTAACATCATTTCTAATTAGGCATGCATTGATATTTGGTATGTTAATGCATGCAAAGAAGAACAGTACATATTTGAATCAGTCATTTAAGCACTAATATTAATAGAGAAGAATGAAATGGTTGAGTAATAGCATAATGTGTAACTGGATGAAACATGAATAATAGTAAGGAAAATTGTTTATTACACAATCATGTTGAATTGAAATAAAGGAGTATGCATATGAGATGATCAAAAACACATAGTTTTACTCCGATTGTTATGACTAAATTAGAGTTGACTTAAATTATTGTTACAATGGAGGGGTGATGGGTCTTTTATAAAGGTTTTTATCAAACCTTGTTTTCTGTTCTTCCACTAACACTTTACACCTGATTTTAAAATTGAACCATACCTGGAGCAGAAGTTGGGCCTGTGCCTGGTGTTCCTAGAAATAAAATGAGCATGTTACAATCAGATAAATAGGTGTGCATATCAGAAGACAAAGCCCTAGTTGTACTGCCAAGATGATGAACAGATTAGTGTTGAATGCAATTATTGTTTGGTTGGAGAGGCGATGGATGTGTTATAAAATGGATGATACATTGATTGATGTGCAATGGAATTATGCATTACTCCCTTTTTAGAAAATGAAAACACTTAGTTTTACCCTCAATTTCATGATTAAATTACTGTGATGTAATATTATTTTTGCAACGGAGAGTTGGTGGATATATTATAAAGGTTTTGATCAAGCCTTGTTTTCTGTCTTTTCTATTATATTTTACAAATTATTTTAAAATAGAACAATAGCTGGAGCATAGGTTGGGCCGGTCGCTGGTGTTCCTAGAAAAATAATGCAGATGTCGAATTCAAATAAATACGTCTGCACATCCGAAAACGAAAGCACCCTAGATGTACTCCCAATGTAATAAATAGATTAGTGTTTAATACATTGATTGCTTGTAAGAGAGGCGATGATTGTATTATAAAATGGGTGACAAACTGAATGGATGTGGAATGGAATAATGTATGCCTTCATTAACTAAATTAAACAAGAATTATTTGATATTAGTTCAAATGAACATCAAATAAATAATTGATGTTAAACTGTATTGATAACATGAAATCGTTCTTTCGTGGTGACTCAAATATCATCTTCAAGTGTACATTTTAATTTAGAATATACTTGGTTTATGAAGAGTTCTGATATCGATTATTTTCACAGCAAAACTAATAATTATTTAACTAAAATATGTAAGCCTCCATGCCTCAAGGTCATGTAACCCCAATGTTTTCATTGAAAACCTGAATAATTTATAAAAGAGATGATGGATTTAAAATGTAACATCAGTTTTAATTAAGCATGCATCAATGTTTGGTATGTTAATGCACGCAAAGAAGAACATTATATATTTGAATCAGTTATTTAAGCACAAATATTACTAGAGAAGAGGGAGATGGATGAGTAATATTATAATGTGTGACTGGATGAAACATGAATAATATTAAGGAAATGTGTTCATAACAAAATCATGTTGATTGAAATAAAGGAGTACGCATATGAGAAGATCAAAAACACATAGTTTTAATCCCAATGTTATGACTAAATTAGAGTTGAATTGAAATGATTGTTACAATGGAGGGATGATGGGTCTTTTATACAGGTTTTGATCAAACCTTGTTTTCTGTTCTTCCACTAACACTTTACAACTGATTTTAAAATTGAACTATACCTGGAGCAGAGGTTGGGCCTGTGCCTGGTGTTCCTAGAAATAAAATGAGCATGTTACAATCAGATAAATAGGTCTGCATATCAGAAGACGAAGCCACCCTAGTTGTACTGCCAAGATGATGAACAGATTAGTGTTGAATACAATTACTGTTTTATTGGAGAGGCGATGGATGTGTTATAAAATGGATGATACATTGATTGAAGTGCAATGGGATTATGCATGACTCCTTTTTTAGGAAAAAAACACTTAGTTTTCCTATCAATGTCATGATTAAATTAGTGTTGATGTAATATTATTTTTGCAACAGAGAGTTGGTGGATATATTATAAAGGTTTTGATCAAACCTTGTTTTCTGCCTTTTCTATTATATTTTACAATTTATTTTAAAATAGAACCATAGCTGGAGCATAGGTTGCACTGGTGCCTGGTGTTCCGAGAAAAATAATGATGTCGAATTCAAATAAATAGGTCTGCACATCAGGAGACGAAAGCACCCTAGATTTACTCCCAATTTGATAAATAGATTAGTGTTTATTAAATTGATTGCTTTGATGAGAGGCGATGATTGTATTATAAAATGGGTGACGAATTGAATTTTTAAGTGGAATGGAATAATGTATGGCTCCATTAACTTAATCAAACAAGAATTATTTGCTATTAGTTCAAATGAACATCAGGTAAATAATTGATATTAAACTTTATTGATAACATGAACTCGTTCTTGCGTGCTGACTCAAATATAATCTTACAATGTACATTTACATTAACAAAATACTTGGTTTATGAAGAGTTCTGATATCGATTATTTTCAAAGCAAAACTGAATTAATATTTAACTAAAATATGTAACCCTCCATGCCTCAAGGTCATGTAACCCCAATGTTTTCATTGAAAACCTGAATACATTCTAAAAGAGATGATGGTTTAAAATGTAACATCATTTCTAATTAAGCATGCATTGATATTTGGTATGTTAATGCATGCAAAGAAGAATAGTATATATTTGAATCAGTCATTTAAGCACTAATATTAATAGAGAAGAGGGAGATGGTTGAATAATGGCATAATGTGTAACTGGTGAAACATGAATAATAGTAAGGAAAGTTGTTCATTACACAATCATGTTGAATTGAAATAAAGGAGTATGCATATGAGAAGATCAAAAACACATAGTTTTACTCCCAATGTTATGACTAAATTAGAGTTGACTTAAATTATTGTTACAATGGAGGGGTGATGGGTCTTTTCTAAAGGTTTTGATCAAACCTTGTTTTCTGTTCTTCCACTAACACTTTACAACTGATTTTAAAATTGAACTATACCTGGAGCAGAAGTTGGGCCTGTGCCTGGTGTTCCTAGAAATAAAATGAGCATGTTACAATCACATAAATAGGTGTGCATATCAGAAGACGAAGCCACCCTAGTTGTACTGCCAAGATGATGAACAGATTAGTGTTGAATACAATTACTGTTTGGTTGGAGAGGCGATGGATGTGTTATAAAATGGATGATACATTGATTGAAGTGCAATGGGATTATGCATTACTCCCTTTTTAGAAAATGAAAACACTTAGTTTTCCTCTCAATGTCATGATTAAATTAGTGTTGATGTAATATTATTTTTGCAACGGAGAGTTGGTGGATATATTATAAAGGTTTTGATCAAACCTTGTTTTCTGCCTTTTCTATTATATTTTACAATTTATTTTAAAATAGAACCATAGCTGGAGCATAGGTTGCACTGGTGCCTGGTGTTCCGAGAAAAATAATGATGTCGAATTCAAATAAATAGGTCTGCACATCAGGAGACGAAAGCACCCTAGATTTACTCCCAATTTGATAAATAGATTAGTGTTTATTAAATTGATTGCTTTGATGAGAGGCGATGATTGTATTATAAAATGGGTGACAAATTGAATTTTTAAGTGGAATGGAATAATGTATGGCTCCATTAACTTAATCAAACAAGAATTATTTGCTATTAGTTCAAATGAACATCAGATAAATAATTGATGTTAAACTTTATTGATAACATGAACTCGTTCTTGCGTGCTGACTCAAATATAATCTTACAATGTACATTTACATTAACAAAATACTTGGTTTATGAAGAGTTCTGATATCGATTATTTTCAAAGCAAAACTGAATTAATATTTAACTAAAATATGTAACCCTCCATGCCTCAACGTCATGTAACCCCAATGTTTTCATTGAAAACCTGAATACATTCTAAAAGAGATGATGGTTTAAAATGTAACATCATTTCTAATTAAGCATGCATTGATATTTGGTATGTTAATGCATGCAAAGAAGAACAGTATATATTTGAATCAGTCATTTAAGCACTAATATTAATAGAGAAGAGGGAGATGGTTGAATAATGGCATAATGTGTAACTGGTGAAACATGAATAATAGTAAGGGAAGTTGTTCATTACACAATCATGTTGAATTGAAATAAAGGAGTATGCATATGAGAAGATCAAAAACACATAGTTTTACTCCCAATGTTATGACTAAATTAGAGTTGACTTAAATTATTGTTACAATGGAGGGGTGATGGGTCTTTTCTAAAGGTTTTGATCAAACCTTGTTTTCTGTTCTTCCACTAACACTTTACAACTGATTTTAAAATTGAACCATACCTGGAGCAGAAGTTGGGCCTGTGCCTGGTGTTCCTAGAAATAAAATGAGCATGTTACAATCAGATAAATGGGTGTGCATATCAGAAGACGAAGCCACCCTAGTTGTACTGCCAAGATGATGAACAGATTAGTGTTGAATACAATTATTGTTTGGTTGGAGAGGCGATGGATGTGTTATAAAATGGATGATACATTGATTGATGTGCAATGGAATTATGCATTACTCCCTTTTTAGAAAATGAAAACACTTAGTTTTACCCTCAATTTCATGATTAAATTACTGTGATGTAATATTATTTTTGCAATGGAGAGTTGGTGGATATATCATAAAGGTTTTGATCAAGCCTTGTTTTCTGTCTTTTCTATTATATTTTACAAATTATTTTAAAATAGAACCATAGCTGGAGCATAGGTTGGGCCGGTCGCTGGTGTTCCTAGAAAAATAATGCTGATGTCGAATTCAAATAAATACGTCTGCACATCCGAAGACGAAAGCACCCTAGATGTACTCCCAATGTGATAAATAGATTAGTGTTTAATAAATTGATTGCTTGTAAGAGAGGCGATGATTGTATTATAAAATGGGTGACAAACTGAATGGATGTGGAATGGAATAATGTATGCCTTCATTAACTAAATCAAACATGAATGATTTGATATTAGTTCAAATGAACATCAAATAAATAATTGATGTTAAACTGTATTGATAACATGAAATCGTTCTTTCGTGGTGACTCAAATATCATCTTACAATGTACATTTTAATTTAGAATATATTTGGTTTATGAAGAGTTCTGATATCGATTATTTTCAAAGCAAAACTGATAATTATTTAACTAAAATATGTAAGCCTCCATGCCTCAAGGTCATGTAACCCTAATGTTTTCTTTGAAAATCTGAATAAATTGTAAAAGAGGTGATGGATTTAAAATGTAACATCATTTCTAATTAAGCATGCATCGATATTTGATATGTTAAGGCCATGTAACCCTAATGTTTTCTTTGAAAACCTGAATAAATTGTAAAAGAGGTGATGGATTTAAAATGTAACATCATTTCTAATTAAGCATGCATCGATATTTGATATGTTAATGCATGCAAAGAAGAACCGTATATATTTGAATCAGTCATTTAAGCACAAATATTAATAGAGAAGAGGGAGATGGATGAGTAATAACATAATGTGTGACTGGATGAAACATGAATAATATTAAGGAAATGTGTTCATAACAAAATCATGTTGAATTGAAATAAAGGAGTAAGCATATGAGACGATCAAAAACACATAGTTTTACTCCCAATGTTATGACTACATTAGAGTTGATTTAAAATGATTGTTACAATGGAGGGGTGATGGGCCTATTCATGAAACATGAATAATATTAAGGAAAGTTGTTCATAATAAAATCATGTTGAATTGAAATAAAGGAGTACGCATATGAGAAGATCAAAAACACATAGTTTTAATCCCAATGTTATGACTAAATTAGAGTTGAATTGAAATGATTGTTACAATGGAGGGATGATGGGTCTTTTCTAAAGGTTTTGATCAAACCTTGTTTTCTGTTCTTCCACTAACACTTTACAACTGATTTTAAAATTGAACCATACCTGGAGCAGAAGTTGGGCCTGTGCCTGGTGTTCCTAGAAATAAAATGAGCATGTTACAATCAGATAAATAGGTGTGCATATCAGAAGACGAAGCCACCCTAGTTGTACTGCCAAGATGATGAACAGATTAGTGTTGAATACAATTATTGTTTGGTTGGAGAGGCGATGGATGTGTTATAAAATGGATGATACATTAATTGATGTGCAATGGAATTATGCATTACTCCCTTTTTAGAAAATGAAAACACTTAGTTTTACCCTCAATTTCATGATTAAATTACTGTGATGTAATATTATTTTTGCAATGGAGAGTTGGTGGATATATTATAAAGGTTTTGATCAAGCCTTGTTTTCTGTCTTTTCTATTATATTTTACAAATTATTTTAAAATAGAACCATAGCTGGAGCATAGGTTGGGCCGGTCGCTGGTGTTCCTAGAAAAATAATGCTGATGTCGAATTCAAATAAATACGTCTGCACATCCGAAGACGAAAGCACCCTAGATGTACTCCCAATGTGATAAATAGATTAGTGTTTAATAAATTGATTGCTTGTAAGAGAGGCGATGATTGTATTATAAAATGGGTGACAAACTGAATGGATGTGGAATGGAATAATGTATGCCTTCATTAACTAAATCAAACATGAATGATTTGATATTAGTTCAAATGAACATCAAATAAATAATTGATGTTAAACTGTATTGATAACATGAAATCGTTCTTTCGTGGTGACTCAAATATCATCTTACAATGTACATTTTAATTTAGAATATATTTGGTTTATGAAGAGTTCTGATATCGATTATTTTCAAAGCAAAACTGATAATTATTTAACTAAAATATGTAAGCCTCCATGCCTCAAGGCCATGTAACCCTAATGTTTTCTTGGAAAACCTGAATAAATTGTAAAAGAGGTGATGGATTTAAAATGTAACATCATTTCTAATTAAGCATGCATCGATATTTGATATGTTAATGCATGCAAAGAAGAACAGTATATATTTGAATCAGTCATTTAAGCACACATATTAATAGAGAAGAGGGAGATGGAGGAGTAATAACATAATGTGTGACTGGATGAAACATGAATAATATTAAGGAAATTTGTTCATAACAAAATCATGTTGAATTGAAATAAAGGAGTATGCATATGAGACGATCAAAAACACATAGTTTTACTCCCAATGTTATGACTACATTAGAGTTGATTTAAAATGATTGTTACAATGGAGGGGTGATGGGCCTATTCATGAAACATGAATAATATTAAGGAAAGTTGTTCATAATAAAATCATGTTGAATTGAAATAAAGGAGTACGCATATGAGAAGATCAAAAACACATTGTTTTAATCCCAATGTTATGACTAAATTAGAGTTGAATTGAAATGATTGTTACAATGGAGGGATGATGGGTCTTTTATACAGGTTTTGATCAAACCTTGTTTTCTGTTCTTCCACTAACACTTTACAACTGATTTTAAAATTGAACTATACCTGGAGCAGAGGTTGGGCCTGTGCCTGGTGTTCCTAGAAATAAAATGAGCATGTTACAATCAGATAAATAGGTCTGCATATCAGAAGACGAAGCCACCCTAGTTGTACTGCCAAGATGATGAACAGATTAGTGTTGAATACAATTACTGTTTTATTGGAGAGGCGATGGATGTGTTATAAAATTGATGATACATTGATTGAAGTGCAATGGGATTATGCGTGACTCCTTTTTTAGGAAAAAAACACTTAGTTTTCCTCTCAATGTCATGATTGAATTAGTGTTGATGTAATATTATTTTTGCAACAGAGAGTTGGTGGATATATTATAAAGGTTTTGATCAAATCTTGTTTTCTGCCTTTTCTATTATATTTTACAATTTATTTTAAAATAGAACCATAGCTGGAGCATAGGTTGCACTGGTGCCCGGTGTTCCGAGAAAAATAATGATGTCGAATTCAAATAAATAGGTCTGCACATCAGGAGACGAAAGCACCCTAGATTTACTCCCAATTTGATAAATAGATTAGTGTTTATTAAATAGATTGCTTTGATGAGAGGCGATGATTGTATTATAAAATGGGTGACAAATTGAATTTTTAAGTGGAATGGAATAATGTATGGCTCCATTAACTTAATCAAACAAGAATTATTTGCTATTAGTTCAAATGAACATCAGATAAATAATTGATATTAAACTTTATTGATAACATGAACTCGTTCTTGCGTGCTGACTCAAATATAATCTTACAATGTACATTTACATTAACAAAATACTTGGTTTATGAAGAGTTCTGATATCGATTATTTTCAAAGCAAAACTGAATTAATATTTAACTAAAATATGTAACCCTCCATGCCTCAAGGTCATGTAACCCCAATGTTTTCATTGAAAACCTGAATACATTCTAAAAGAGATGATGGTTTAAAATGTAACATCATTTCTAATTAAGCATGCATTGATATTTGGTATGTTAATGCATGCAAAGAAGAACAGTATATATTTGAATCAGTCATTTAAGCACTAATATTAATAGAGAAGAGGGAGATGGTTGAATAATGGCATAATGTGTAACTGGTGAAACATGAATAATAGTAAGGAAAGTTGTTCATTACACAATCATGTTGAATTGAAATAAAGGAGTATGCATATGAGAAGATCAAAAACACATAGTTTTATTCCCAATGTTATGACTAAATTAGAGTTGACTTAAATTATTGTTACAATGGAGGGGTGATGGGTCTTTTCTAAAGGTTTTGATCAAACCTTGTTTTCTGTTCTTCCACTAACACTTTACAACTGATTTTAAAATTGAACCATACCTGGAGCAGAAGTTGGGCCTGTGCCTGGTGTTCCTAGAAATAAAATGAGCATGTTACAATCAGATAAATAGGTGTGCATATCAGAAGACGAAGCCACCCTAGATGTACTGCCAAGATGATGAACAGATTAGTGTTGAATACAATTATTGTTTGGTTGGAGAGGCGATGGATGTGTTATAAAATGGATGATACATTGATTGATGTGCAATGGAATTATGCATTACTCCCTTTTTAGAAAATGAAAACACTTAGTTTTACCCTCAATTTCATGATTAAATTAGTGTTGATGTAATATGATTTTTGCAATGGAGAGTTGGTGGATATATTATAAAGGTTTTGATCAAACCTTGTTTTCTGTCTTTTCTATTATATTTTACAAATTATTTTAAAATAGAACCATAGCTGGAGCATAGGTTGGGCCGGTCGCTGGTGTTCCTAGAAAAATAATGCTGATGTCGAATTCAAATAAATACATCTGTACATCAGAAGACGAAAGCATCCTAGATGTACTCCCAATGTGATAAATAGATTAGTGTTTAATACATTGATTGCTTGTAAGAGAGGCGATGATTGTATTATAAAATGGGTGACAAATTGAATGGATGTGGAATTGAATAATGTATGCCTTCATTAACTAAATTAAACAAGAATTATTTGATATTAGTTCAAATGAACATCAGATAAATAATTGATGTTAAACTGTACTGATAACATGAAATCGTTCTTTCGTGGTGACTCAAATATCATCTTCAAGTGTACATTTTAATTTAGAATATACTTGGTTTATGAAGAGTTCTGATATCGATTATTTTCAAAGCAAAACTAATAATTATTTAACTAAAATATGTAAGCCTCCATGCCTCAAGGTCATGTAACCCCAATGTTGTCATTGAAAACCTGAATAATTTATAAAAGAGATGATGGATTTAAAATGTAACATCAGTTTTAATTAAGCATGCATCAATTTTTGGTATGTTAATGCACGCAAAGAAGAACATTATATATTTGAATCAGTTATTTAAGCACAAATATTACTAGAGAAGAGGGAGATGGATGAGTAATATTATAATGTGTGACTGGATGAAACATGAATAATATTAAGGAAATGTGTTCATAACAAAATCATGTTGATTGAAATAAAGGAGTATGCATATGAGAAGATCAAAAACACATAGTTTTACTCCCAATGTTATGACTAAATTAGAGTTGAATTGAAATGATTGTTACAATGGAGGGATGATGGGTATTTTATACAGGTTTTGATCAAACCTTGTTTTCTGTTCTTCCACTAACACTTTACAACTGATTTTAAAATTGAACTATACCTGGAGCAGAAGTTGGGCCTGTGCCTGGTGTTCCTAGAAATAAAATGAGCATGTTACAATCACATAAATAGGTCTGCATATCAGACGACGAAGCCACCCTAGTTGTACTGCCAAGATGATGAACAGATTAGTGTTGAATACAATTACTGTTTTATTGGAGAGGCGATGGATGTGTTATAAAATGGATGATACATTGATTGAAGTGCAATGGGATTATGCATGACTCCTTTTTTAGAAAAAAACACTTAGTTTTCCTCTCAATGTCATGATTAAATTAGTGTTGATGTAATATTATTTTTGCAACGGAGAGTTGGTGGATATATTATAAAGGTTTTGATCAAACCTTGTTTTCTGCCTTTTCTATTATATTTTACAATTTATTTTAAAATAGAACCATAGCTGGAGCATAGGTTGCACTGGTGCCTGGTGTTCCGAGAAAAATAATGATGTCGAATTCAAATAAATAGGTCTGCACATCAGGAGACGAAAGCACCCTAGATTTACTCCCAATTTGATAAATAGATTAGTGTTTATTAAATTGATTGCTTTGATGAGAGGCGATGATTGTATTATAAAATGGGTGACAAATTGAATTTTTAAGTGGAATGGAATAATGTATGGCTCCATTAACTTAATCAAACAAGAATTATTTGCTATTAGTTCAAATGAACATCAGATAAATAATTGATGTTAAACTTTATTGATAACATGAACTCGTTCTTGCGTGCTGACTCAAATATAATCTTACAATGTACATTTACATTAACAAAATACTTGGTTTATGAAGAGTTCTGATATCGATTATTTTCAAAGCAAAACTGAATTAATATTTAACTAAAATATGTAACCCTCCATGCCTCAACGTCATGTAACCCCAATGTTTTCATTGAAAACCTGAATACATTCTAAAAGAGATGATGGTTTAAAATGTAACATCATTTCTAATTAAGCATGCATTGATATTTGGTATGTTAATGCATGCAAAGAAGAACAGTATATATTTGAATCAGTCATTTAAGCACTAATATTAATAGAGAAGAGGGAGATGGTTGAATAATGGCATAATGTGTAACTGGTGAAACATGAATAATAGTAAGGGAAGTTGTTCATTACACAATCATGTTGAATTGAAATAAAGGAGTATGCATATGAGAAGATCAAAAACACATAGTTTTACTCCCAATGTTATGACTAAATTAGAGTTGACTTAAATTATTGTTACAATGGAGGGGTGATGGGTCTTTTCTAAAGGTTTTGATCAAACCTTGTTTTCTGTTCTTCCACTAACACTTTACAACTGATTTTAAAATTGAACCATACCTGGAGCAGAAGTTGGGCCTGTGCCTGGTGTTCCTAGAAATAAAATGAGCATGTTACAATCAGATAAATGGGTGTGCATATCAGAAGACGAAGCCACCCTAGTTGTACTGCCAAGATGATGAACAGATTAGTGTTGAATACAATTATTGTTTGGTTGGAGAGGCGATGGATGTGTTATAAAATGGATGATACATTGATTGATGTGCAATGGAATTATGCATTACTCCCTTTTTAGAAAATGAAAACACTTAGTTTTACCCTCAATTTCATGATTAAATTACTGTGATGTAATATTATTTTTGCAATGGAGAGTTGGTGGATATATTATAAAGGTTTTGATCAAGCCTTGTTTTCTGTCTTTTCTATTATATTTTACAAATTATTTTAAAATAGAACCATAGCTGGAGCATAGGTTGGGCCGGTCGCTGGTGTTCCTAGAAAAATAATGCTGATGTCGAATTCAAATAAATACGTCTGCACATCCGAAGACGAAAGCACCCTAGATGTACTCCCAATGTGATAAATAGATTAGTGTTTAATAAATTGATTGCTTGTAAGAGAGGCGATGATTGTATTATAAAATGGGTGACAAACTGAATGGATGTGGAATGGAATAATGTATGCCTTCATTAACTAAATCAAACATGAATGATTTGATATTAGTTCAAATGAACATCAAATAAATAATTGATGTTAAACTGTATTGATAACATGAAATCGTTCTTTCGTGGTGACTCAAATATCATCTTACAATGTACATTTTAATTTAGAATATATTTGGTTTATGAAGAGTTCTGATATCGATTATTTTCAAAGCAAAACTGATAATTATTTAACTAAAATATGTAAGCCTCCATGCCTCAAGGTCATGTAACCCTAATGTTTTCTTTGAAAATCTGAATAAATTGTAAAAGAGGTGATGGATTTAAAATGTAACATCATTTCTAATTAAGCATGCATCGATATTTGATATGTTAATGCATGCAAAGAAGAACAGTATATATTTGAATCAATCATTTAAGCACAAATATTAATAGAGAAGAGGGAGATAGATGAGTAATAACATAATGTGTGACTGGATGAAACATGAATAATATTAAGGAAATTTGTTCATAACAAATTCATGTTGAATTGAAATAAAGGAGTATGCATATGAGACGATCAAAAACACATAGTTTTACTCCCAATGTTATGACTACATTAGAGTTGATTTAAAATGATTGTTACAATGGAGGGGTGATGGGCCTATTCATGAAACATTAATAATATTAAGGAAAGTTGTTCATAATAAAATCATGTTGAATTGAAATAAAGGAGTACGCATATGAGAAGATCAAAAACACATAGTTTTAATCCCAATGTTATGACTAAATTAGAGTTGAATTGAAATGATTGTTACAATGGAGGGATGATGGGTCTTTTATACAGGTTTTGATCAAACCTTGTTTTCTGTTCTTCCACTAACACTTTACAACTGATTTTAAAATTGAACTATACCTGGAGCAGAGGTTGGGCCTGTGCCTGGTGTTCCTAGAAATAAAATGAGCATGTAACAATCAGATAAATAGGTCTGCATATCAGAAGACGAAGCCACCCTAGTTGTACTGCCAAGATGATGAACAGATTAGTGTTGAATACAATTACTGTTTTATTGGAGAGGCGATGGATGTGTTATAAAATGGATGATACATTGATTGAAGTGCAATGGGATTATGCGTGACTCCTTTTTTAGAAAAAAACACTTAGTTTTCCTCTCAATGTCATGATTAAATTAGTGTTGATGTAATATTATTTTTGCAACAGAGAGTTGGTGGATATATTATAAAGGTTTTGATCAAACCTTGTTTTCTGCCTTTTCTATTATATTTTACAATTTATTTTAAAATAGAACCATAGCTAGAGCATAGGTTGCACTGGTGCCTGGTGTTCCGAGAAAAATAATGATGTCGAATTCAAATAAATAGGTCTGCACATCAGGAGACGAAAGCACCCTAGATTTACTCCCAATTTGATAAATAGATTAGTGTTTATTAAATTGATTGATTGGATGAGAGGCGATGATTGTATTATAAAATGGGTGACAAATTGAATTTTTAAGTGGAATGGAATAATGTATGGCTCCATTAACTTAATCAAACAAGAATTATTTGCTATTAGTTCAAATGAACATCAGATAAATAATTGATGTTAAACTTTATTGATAACATGAACTCGTTCTTGCGTGCTGACTCAAATATCATCTTACAATGTACATTTAGATTAACAATATACTTGGTTTATGAAGAGTTCTGATATCGATTATTTTCAAAGCAAAACTGATAATTATTTAACTAAAATATGTAACCCTCCATGCCTCAAGGTCATGTAACCCCAATATTTTCATTGAAAACCTGAATACATTCTAAAAGAGATGATGGTTTAAAATGTAACATCATTTCTAATTAAGCATGCATTGATATTTGGTATGTTAATGCATGCAAAGAAGAACAGTATATATTTGAATCAGTCATTTAAGCACTAATATTAATAGAGAAGAGGGAGATGGTTGAATAATGGCATAATGTGTAGCTGGTGAAACATGAATAATAGTAAGGAAAGTTGTTCATTACACAATCATGTTGAATTGAAATAAAGGAGTATGCATATGAGAAGATCAAAAACACATAGTTTTATTCCCAATGTTATGACTAAATTAGAGTTGACTTAAATTATTGTTACAATGGAGGGGTGATGGGTCTTTTCTAAAGGTTTTGATCAAACCTTGTTTTCTGTTCTTCCACTAACACTTTACAACTGATTTTAAAATTGAACCATACCTGGAGCAGAAGTTGGGCCTGTGCCTGGTGTTCCTAGAAATAAAATGAGCATGTTACAATCAGATAAATAGGTGTGCATATCAGAAGACGAAGCCACCCTAGTTGTACTGCCAAGATGATGAACAGATTAGTGTTGAATACAATTATTGTTTGGTTGGAGAGGCGATGGATGTGTTATAAAATGGATGATACATTAATTGATGTGCAATGGAATTATGCATTACTCCCTTTTTAGAAAATGAAAACACTTAGTTTTACCCTCAATTTCATGATTAAATTACTGTGATGTAATATTATTTTTGCAATGGAGAGTTGGTGGATATATTATAAAGGTTTTGATCAAGCCTTGTTTTCTGTCTTTTCTATTATATTTTACAAATTATTTTAAAATAGAACCATAGCTGGAGCATAGGTTGGGCCGGTCGCTGGTGTTCCTAGAAAAATAATGCTGATGTCGAATTCAAATAAATACGTCTGGACATCCGAAGACGAAAGCACCCTAGATGTACTCCCAATGTGATAAATAGATTAGTGTTTAATAAATTGATTGCTTGTAAGAGAGGCGATGATTGTATTATAAAATGGGTGACAAACTGAATGGATGTGGAATGGAATAATGTATGCCTTCATTAACTAAATCAAACATGAATGATTTGATATTAGTTCAAATGAACATCAAATAAATAATTGATGTTAAACTGTATTGATAACATGAAATCGTTCTTTCGTGGTGACTCAAATATCATCTTACAATGTACATTTTAATTTAGAATATATTTGGTTTATGAAGAGTTCTGATATCGATTATTTTCAAAGCAAAACTGATAATTATTTAACTAAAATATGTAAGCCTCCATGCCTCAAGGCCATGTAACCCTAATGTTTTCTTTGAAAACCTGAATAAATTGTAAAAGAGGTGATGGATTTAAAATGTAACATCATTTCTAATTAAGCATGCATCGATATTTGATATGTTAATGCATGCAAAGAAGAACAGTATATATTTGAATCAGTCATTTAAGCACAAATATTAATAGAGAAGAGGGAGATGGAGGAGTAATAACATAATGTGTGACTGGATGAAACATGAATAATATTAAGGAAATTTGTTTATAACAAAATCATGTTGAATTGAAATAAAGGAGTATGCATATGAGACGATCAAAAACACATAGTTTTACTCCCAATGTTATGACTACATTAGAGTTGATTTAAAATGATTGTTACAATGGAGGGGTGATGGGCCTATTCATGAAACATGAATAATATTAAGGAAAGTTGTTCATAATAAAATCATGTTGAATTGAAATAAAGGAGTACGCATATGAGAAGATCAAAAACACATAGTTTTAATCCCAATGTTATGACTAAATTAGAGTTGAATTGAAATGATTGTTACAATGGAGGGATGATGGGTCTTTTATACAGGTTTTGATCAAACCTTGTTTTCTGTTCTTCCACTAACACTTTACAACTGATTTTAAAATTGAACTATACCTGGAGCAGAGGTTGGGCCTGTGCCTGGTATTCCTAGAAATAAAATGAGCATGTTACAATCAGATAAATAGGTGTGCATATCAGAAGACGAAGCCACCCTAGTTGTACTGCCAAGATGATGAACAGATTAGTGTTGAATACAATTATTGTTTGGTTGGAGAGGCGATGGATGTGTTATAAAATGGATGATACATTAATTGATGTGCAATGGAATTATGCATTACTCCCTTTTTAGAAAATGAAAACACTTAGTTTTACCCTCAATTTCATGATTAAATTACTGTGATGTAATATTATTTTTGCAATGGAGAGTTGGTGGATATATTATAAAGGTTTTGATCAAGCCTTGTTTTCTGTCTTTTCTATTATATTTTACAAATTATTTTAAAATAGAACCATAGCTGGAGCATAGGTTGGGCCGGTCGCTGGTGTTCCTAGAAAAATAATGCTGATGTCGAATTCAAATAAATACGTCTGGACATCCGAAGACGAAAGCACCCTAGATGTACTCCCAATGTGATAAATAGATTAGTGTTTAATAAATTGATTGCTTGTAAGAGAGGCGATGATTGTATTATAAAATGGGTGACAAACTGAATGGATGTGGAATGGAATAATGTATGCCTTCATTAACTAAATCAAACATGAATGATTTGATATTAGTTCAAATGAACATCAAATAAAT
This sequence comes from Ambystoma mexicanum, assembly GCF_040938575.1. Lineage (NCBI taxonomy): Eukaryota > Metazoa > Chordata > Amphibia > Caudata > Ambystomatidae > Ambystoma > Ambystoma mexicanum. The sequence continues at coordinate 667,793,000 of NC_090936.1, forward strand.
AATTGATGTTAAACTGTATTGATAACATGAAATCGTTCTTTCGTGGTGACTCAAATATCATCTTACAATGTACATTTTAATTTAGAATATATTTGGTTTATGAAGAGTTCTGATATCGATTATTTTCAAAGCAAAACTGATAATTATTTAACTAAAATATGTAAGCCTCCATGCCTCAAGGCCATGTAACCCTAATGTTTTCTTTGAAAACCTGAATAAATTGTAAAAGAGGTGATGGATTTAAAATGTAACATCATTTCTAATTAAGCATGCATCGATATTTGATATGTTAATGCATGCAAAGAAGAACAGTATATATTTGAATCAGTCATTTAAGCACAAATATTAATAGAGAAGAGGGAGATGGAGGAGTAATAACATAATGTGTGACTGGATGAAACATGAATAATATTAAGGAAATTTGTTTATAACAAAATCATGTTGAATTGAAATAAAGGAGTATGCATATGAGACGATCAAAAACACATAGTTTTACTCCCAATGTTATGACTACATTAGAGTTGATTTAAAATGATTGTTACAATGGAGGGGTGATGGGCCTATTCATGAAACATGAATAATATTAAGGAAAGTTGTTCATAATAAAATCATGTTGAATTGAAATAAAGGAGTACGCATATGAGAAGATCAAAAACACATAGTTTTAATCCCAATGTTATGACTAAATTAGAGTTGAATTGAAATGATTGTTACAATGGAGGGATGATGGGTCTTTTATACAGGTTTTGATCAAACCTTGTTTTCTGTTCTTCCACTAACACTTTACAACTGATTTTAAAATTGAACTATACCTGGAGCAGAGGTTGGGCCTGTGCCTGGTATTCCTAGAAATAAAATGAGCATGTAACAATCAGATAAATAGGTCTGCATATCAGAAGACGAAGCCACCCTAGTTGTACTGCCAAGATGATGAACAGATTAGTGTTGAACACAATTACTGTTTTATTGGAGAGGCGATGGATGTGTTATAAAATGGATGATACATTGATTGAAGTGCAATGGGATTATGCATGACTCCTTTTTTAGGAAAAAAACACTTAGTTTTCCTCTCAATGTCATGATTAAATTAGTGTTGATGTAATATTATTTTTGCAACAGAGAGTTGGTGGATATATTATAAAGGTTTTGATCAAACCTTGTTTTCTGCCTTTTCTATTATATTTTACAATTTATTTTAAAATAGAACCATAGCTGGAGCATAGGTTGCACTGGTGCCTGGTGTTCCGAGAAAAATAATGATGTCGAATTCAAATAAATAGGTCTGCACATCAGGAGAAGAAAGCACCCTAGATTTACTCCCAATTTGATAAATAGATTAGTGTTTATTAAATTGATTGCTTGGATGAGAGGCGATGATTGTATTATAAAATGGGTGACAAATTGAATTTTTAAGTGGAATGGAATAATGTATGGCTCCATTAACTTAATCAAACAAGAATTATTTGCTATTAGGTCAAATGAACATCAGATAAATAATTGATGTTAAACTTTATTGATAACATGAACTCGTTCTTGCGTGCTGACTCAAATATCATCTTACAATGTACATTTAGATTAACAATATACTTGGTTTATGAAGAGTTCTGATATCGATTATTTTCAAAGCAAAACTGATAATTATTTAACTAAAATATTGTAACCCTCCATGCCTCAAGGTCATGTAACCCCAATGTTTTCATTGAAAACCTGAATAAATTCTAAAAGAGATGATGGTTTAAAATGTAACATCATTTCTAATTAAGCATGCATTGATATTTGGTATGTTAATGCATGCAAAGAAGAACAGTATATATTTGAATCAGTCATTTAAGCACTAATATTAATAGAGAAGAGGGAGATGGTTGAATAATGGCATAATGTGTAACTGGTGAAACATGAATAATAGTAAGGAAAGTTGTTCATTACACAATCATGTTGAATTGAAATAAAGGAGTATGCATATGAGAAGATCAAAAACACATAGTTTTACTCCGATTGTTATGACTAAATTAGAGTTGACTTAAATTATTGTTACAATGGAGGGGTGATGGGTCTTTTCTAAAGGTTTTGATCAAACCTTGTTTTCTGTTCTTCCACTAACACTTTACAACTGATTTTAAAATTGAACCATACCTGGAGCAGAAGTTGGGCCTGTGCCTGGTGTTCCTAGAAATAAAATGAGCATGTTACAATCAGATAAATAGGTGTGCATATCAGAAGACGAAGCCACCCTAGTTGTACTGCCAAGATGATGAACAGATTAGTGTTGAATACAATTATTGTTTGGTTGGAGAGGCGATCGATGTGTTATAAAATGGATGATACATTGATTGATGTGCAATGGAATTATGCATTACTCCCTTTTTAGAAAATGAAAACACTTAGTTTTACCCTCAATTTCATGATTAAATTACTGTGATGTAATATTATTTTTGCAATGGAGAGTTGGTGGATATATTATAAAGGTTTTGATCAAGCCTTGTTTTCTGTCTTTTCTATTATATTTTACAAATTATTTTAAAATAGAACCATAGCTGGAGCATAGGTTGGGCCGGTCGCTGGTGTTCCTAGAAAAATAATGCTGATGTCGAATTCAAATAAATACGTCTGCACATCCGAAGACGAAAGCACCCTAGATGTACTCCCAATGTGATAAATAGATTAGTGTTTAATAAATTGATTGCTTGTCAGAGAGGCGATGATTGTATTATAAAATGGGTGACAAACTGAATGGATATGGAATGGAATAATGTATGCCTTCATTAACTAAATCAAACATGAATGATTTGATATTAGTTCAAATGAACATCAAATAAATAATTGATGTTAAACTGTATTGATAACATGAAATCGTTCTTTCGTGGTGACTCAAATATCATCTTACAATGTACATTTTAATTTAGAATATATTTGGTTTATGAAGAGTTCTGATATCGATTATTTTCAAAGCAAAACTGATAATTATTTAACTAAAATATGTAAGCCTCCATGCCTCAAGGTCATGAAACCCTAATGTTTTCTTTGAAAACCTGAATAAATTGTAAAAGAGGTGATGGATTTAAAATGTAACATCATTTCTAATTAAGCATGCATCGATATTTGATATGTTAATGCATGCAAAGAAGAACAGTATATATTTGAATCAGTCATTTAAGCACAAATATTAATAGAGAAGAGGGAGATGGATGAGTAATAACATAATGTGTGACTGGATGAAACATGAATAATATTAAGGAAATTTGTTCATAACAAAATCATGATGAATTGAAATAAAGGAGTATGCATATGAGACGATCAAAAACACATAGTTTTACTCCCAATGTTATGACTACATTAGAGTTGATTTAAAATGATTGTTACAATGGAGGGGTGATGGGCCTATTCATGAAACATTAATAATATTAAGGAAAGTTGTTCATAATAAAATCATGTTGAATTGAAATAAAGGAGTACGCATATGAGAAGATCAAAAACACATAGTTTTAATCCCAATGTTATGACTAAATTAGAGTTGAATTGAAATGATTGTTACAATGGAGGGATGATGGGTCTTTTATACAGGTTTTGATCAAACCTTGTTTTCTGTTCTTCCACTAACACTTTACAACTGATTTTAAAATTGAACTATACCTGGAGCAGAGGTTGGGCCTGTGCCTGGTGTTCCTAGAAATAAAATGAGCATGTTACAATCAGATAAATAGGTCTGCATATCAGAAGACGAAGCCACCCTAGTTGTACTGCCAAGATGATGAACAGATTAGTGTTGAATACAATTACTGTTTTATTGGAGAGGCGATGGATGTGTTATAAAATGGATGATACATTGATTGAAGTGCAATGGGATTATGCATGACTCCTTTTTTAGAAAAAAACACTTAGTTTTCCTCTCAATGTCATGATTAAATTAGTGTTGATGTAATATTATTTTTGCAACGGAGAGTTGGTGGATATATTATAAAGGTTTTCTGTCTTTTCTATTATAGTTTACAATTTATTTTAAAATAGAACCATAGCTGGAGCAGAGGTTGGACCGGTGCCTGGTGTTCTGAGAAAAATAATGCTAATGTCGAATTCAAATAAATAGGTCTGCACATCAGGAGACGAAAGCACCCTAGATTTACTCCAAATTTGATAACTAGATTAGTGTTTAATAAATTGATTGCTTGGATGAGATGCGATGATTGTATTATAAAATGGGTGACAAATTGAATTTTTAAGTGGAATAGAATAATGTATGGCTCTGCTATTAGTTCAAATGAACATCAGATAAATAATTGATGTTAAACTTTATTGATAACATGAACTCGTTCTTGCGTGCTGACTCAAATATAATCTTACAATGTACATTTAGATTAACAATATACTTGGTTTATGAAGAGTTCTGATATCGATTATTTTCAAAGCAAAACTGATAATTATTTAACTAAAATATGTAACCCTCCATGCCTCAAGGTCATGTAACCCCAATGTTTTCATTGAAAACCTGAATAAATTCTAAAAGAGATGATGGTTTAAAATGTAACATCATTTCTAATTAAGCATGCATTGATATTTGGTATGTTAATGCATGCAAAGAAGAACAGTATATATTTGAATCAGTCATTTAAGCACTAATATTAATAGAGAAGAGGGAGATGGTTGAATAATGGCATAATGTGTAACTGGTGAAACATGAATAATAGTAAGGAAAGTTGTTCATTACACAATCATGTTGAATTGAAATAAAGGAGTATGCATATGAGAAGATCAAAAACACATAGTTTTACTCCGATTGTTATGACTAAATTAGAGTTGACTTAAATTATTGTTACAATGGAGGGGTGATGGGTCTTTTCTAAAGGTTTTGATCAAACCTTGTTTTCTGTTCTTCCACTAACACTTTACAACTGATTTTAAAATAAATTGAACCATTCCTGGAGCAGAAGTTGGGCCTGTGCCTGGTGTTCCTAGAAATAAAATGAGCATGTTACAATCAGATAAATAGGTGTGCATATCAGAAGACGAAGCCACCCTAGTTGTACTGCCAAGATGATGAACTGATTAGTGTTGAATACAATTATTGTTTGGTTGGAGAGGCGATGGATGTGTTATAAAATGGATGATACATTGATTGATGTGCAATGGAATTATGCATTACTCCCTTTTTAGAAAATGAAAACACTTAGTTTTACCCTCAATTTCATGATTAAATTAGTGTGATGTAATATTATTTTTGCAATGGAGAGTTGGTGGATATATTATAAAGGTTTTGATCAAGCCTTGTTTTCTGTCTTTTCTATTATATTTTACAAATTATTTTAAAATAGAACCATAGCTGGAGCATAGGTTGGGCCGGTCGCTGGTGTTCCTAGAAAAATAATGCTGATGTCGAATTCAAATAAACACGTCTGCACATCCGAAGACGAAAGCTCCCTAGATGTACTCCCAATGTGATAAATAGATTAGTGTTTAATAAATTGATTGCTTGTAAGAGAGGCGATGATTGTATTATAAAATGGGTGACAAACTGAATGGATGTGGAATGGAATAATGTATGCCTTCATTAACTAAATCAAACATGAATGATTTGATATTAGTTCAAATGAACATCAAATAAATAATTGATGTTAAACTGTATAGATAACATGAAATCGTTCTTTCGTGGTGACTCAAATATCATCTTACAATGTACATTTTAATTTAGAATATATTTGGTTTATGAAGAGTTCTGATATCGATTATTTTCAAAGCAAAACTGATAATTATTTAACTAAAATATGTAAGCCTCCATGCCTCAAGGTCATGAAACCCTAATGTTTTCTTTGAAAACCTGAATAAATTGTAAAAGAGGTGATGGATTTAAAATGTAACATCATTTCTAATTAAGCATGCATCGATATTTGATATGTTAATGCATGCAAAGAAGAACAGTATATATTTGAATCAGTCATTTAAGCACAAATATTAATAGAGAAGAGGGAGATGGATGAGTAATAACATAATGTGTGACTGGATGAAACATGAATAATATTAAGGAAATTTGTTCATAACAAAATCATGATGAATTGAAATAAAGGAGTATGCATATGAGACGATCAAAAACACATAGTTTTACTCCCAATGTTATGACTACATTAGAGTTGATTTAAAATGATTGTTACAATGGAGGGGTGATGGGCCTATTCATGAAACATTAATAATATTAAGGAAAGTTGTTCATAATAAAATCATGTTGAATTGAAATAAAGGAGTACGCATATGAGAAGATCAAAAACACATAGTTTTAATCCCAATGTTATGACTAAATTAGAGTTGAATTGAAATGATTGTTACAATGGAGGGATGATGGGTCTTTTATACAGGTTTTGATCAAACCTTGTTTTCTGTTCTTCCACTAACACTTTACAACTGATTTTAAAATTGAACTATACCTGGAGCAGAGGTTGGGCCTGTGCCTGGTGTTCCTAGAAATAAAATGAGCATGTTACAATCAGATAAATAGGTCTGCATATCAGAAGACGAAGCCACCCTAGTTGTACTGCCAAGATGATGAACAGATTAGTGTTGAATACAATTACTGTTTTATTGGAGAGGCGATGGATGTGTTATAAAATGGATGATACATTGATTGAAGTGCAATGGGATTATGCATGACTCCTTTTTTAGAAAAAAACACTTAGTTTTCCTCTCAATGTCATGATTAAATTAGTGTTGATGTAATATTATTTTTGCAACGGAGAGTTGGTGGATATATTATAAAGGTTTTCTGTCTTTTCTATTATAGTTTACAATTTATTTTAAAATAGAACCATAGCTGGAGCAGAGGTTGGACCGGTGCCTGGTGTTCTGAGAAAAATAATGCTAATGTCGAATTCAAATAAATAGGTCTGCACATCAGGAGACGAAAGCACCCTAGATTTACTCCAAATTTGATAACTAGATTAGTGTTTAATAAATTGATTGCTTGGATGAGATGCGATGATTGTATTATAAAATGGGTGACAAATTGAATTTTTAAGTGGAATAGAATAATGTATGGCTCTGCTATTAGTTCAAATGAACATCAGATAAATAATTGATGTTAAACTTTATTGATAACATGAACTCGTTCTTGCGTGCTGACTCAAATATCATCTTACAATGTACATTTAGATTAACAATATACTTGGTTTATGAAGAGTTCTGATATCGATTATTTTCAAAGCAAAACTGATAATTATTTAACTAAAATATGTAACCCTCCATGCCTCAAGGTCATGTAACCCCAATGTTTTCATTGAAAACCTGAATAAATTCTAAAAGAGATGATGGTTTAAAATGTAACATCATTTCTAATTAAGCATGCATTGATATTTGGTATGTTAATGCATGCAAAGAAGAACAGTATATATTTGAATCAGTCATTTAAGCACTAATATTAATAGAGAAGAGGGAGATGGTTGAATAATGGCATAATGTGTAACTGGTGAAACATGAATAATAGTAAGGAAAGTTGTTCATTACACAATCATGTTGAATTGAAATAAAGGAGTATGCATATGAGAAGATCAAAAACACATAGTTTTACTCCGATTGTTATGACTAAATTAGAGTTGACTTAAATTATTGTTACAATGGAGGGGTGATGGGTCTTTTCTAAAGGTTTTGATCAAACCTTGTTTTCTGTTCTTCCACTAACACTTTACAACTGATTTTAAAATAAATTGAACCATTCCTGGAGCAGAAGTTGGGCCTGTGCCTGGTGTTCCTAGAAATAAAATGAGCATGTTACAATCAGATAAATAGGTGTGCATATCAGAAGACGAAGCCACCCTAGTTGTACTGCCAAGATGATGAACTGATTAGTGTTGAATACAATTATTGTTTGGTTGGAGAGGCGATGGATGTGTTATAAAATGGATGATACATTGATTGATGTGCAATGGAATTATGCATTACTCCCTTTTTAGAAAATGAAAACACTTAGTTTTACCCTCAATTTCATGATTAAATTAGTGTGATGTAATATTATTTTTGCAATGGAGAGTTGGTGGATATATTATAAAGGTTTTGATCAAGCCTTGTTTTCTGTCTTTTCTATTATATTTTACAAATTATTTTAAAATAGAACCATAGCTGGAGCATAGGTTGGGCCGGTCGCTGGTGTTCCTAGAAAAATAATGCTGATGTCGAATTCAAATAAACACGTCTGCACATCCGAAGACGAAAGCTCCCTAGATGTACTCCCAATGTGATAAATAGATTAGTGTTTAATAAATTGATTGCTTGTAAGAGAGGCGATGATTGTATTATAAAATGGGTGACAAACTGAATGGATGTGGAATGGAATAATGTATGCCTTCATTAACTAAATCAAACATGAATGATTTGATATTAGTTCAAATGAACATCAAATAAATAATTGATGTTAAACTGTATAGATAACATGAAATCGTTCTTTCGTGGTGACTCAAATATCATCTTACAATGTACATTTTAATTTAGAATATATTTGGTTTATGAAGAGTTCTGATATCGATTATTTTCAAAGCAAAACTGATAATTATTTAACTAAAATATGTAAGCCTCCATGCCTCAAGGTCATGTAACCCTAATGTTTTCTTTGAAAACCTGAATAAATTGTAAAAGAGGTGATGGATTTAAAATGTAACATCATTTCTAATTAAGCATGCATCGATATTTGATATGTTAATGCATGCAACGAAGAACAGTATATATTTGAATCAGTCATTTAAGCACAAATATTAATAGAGAAGAGGGAGATGGATGAGTAATAACATAATGTGTGACTGGATGAAACATGAATAATATTAAGGAAATTTGTTCATAACAAAATCATGTTGAATTGAAATAAAGGAGTATGCATATGAGACGATCAAAAACACATAGTTTTACTCCCAATGTTATGACTACAGTAGAGTTGATTTAAAATGATTGTTACAATGGAGGGGTGATGGGCCTATTCATGAAACATTAATAATATTAAGGAAAGTTGTTCATAATAAAATCATGTTGAATTGAAATAAAGGAGTACGCATATGAGAAGATCAAAAACACATAGTTTTAATCCCAATGTTATGACTAAATTAGAGTTGAATTGAAATGATTGTTACAATGGAGGGATGATGGGTCTTTTATACAGGTTTTGATCAAACCTTGTTTTCTGTTCTTCCACTAACACTTTAGAACTGATTTTAAAATTGAACTATACCTGGAGCAGAGGTTGGGCCTGTGCCTGGTGTTCCTAGAAATAAAATGAGCATGTTACAATCAGATAAATAGGTCTGCATATCAGAAGACAAAGCCACCCTAGTTGTACTGCCAAGATGATGAACAGATTAGTGTTGAATACAATTACTGTTTTATTGGAGAGGCGATGGATGTGTTATAAAATGGATGATACATTGATTGAAGTGCAATGGGATTATGCATGACTCCTTTTTTAGAAAAAAACACTTAGTTTTCCTCTCAATGCCATGATTAAATTAGTGTTGATGTAATATTATTTTTGCAACAGAGAGTTGGTGGATATATTATAAAGGTTTTGATCAAACCTTGTGTTCTGCCTTTTCTATTATATTTTACAATTTATTTTAAAATAGAACCATAGCTGGAGCATAGGTTGCACTGGTGCCTGGTGTTCCGAGAAAAATAATGATGTCGAATTCAAATAAATAGGTCTGCACATCAGGAGACGAAAGCACCCTAGATTTACTCCCAATTTGATAAATAGATTAGTGTTTATTAAATTGATTGCTTGGATGAGAGGCGATGATTGTATTATAAAATGGGTGACAAATTGAATTTTTAAGTGGAATGGAATAATGTATGGCTCCATTAACTTAATCAAACAAGAATTATTTGCTATTAGTTCAAATGAACATCAGATGAATAATTGATGTTAAACTTTATTGATAACATGAACTCGTTCTTGCATGCTGACTCAAATATCATCTTACAATGTACATTTAGATTAACAATATACTTGGTTTATGAAGAGTTCTGATATCGATTATTTCAAAGCAAAACTGATAATTATTTAACTAAAATATGTAACCCTCCATGCCTCAAGGTCATGTAACCCAAATGTTTTCATTGAAAACCTGAATACATTCTAAAAGAGATGATGGTTTAAAATGTAACATCATTTCTAATTAAGCATGCATTGATATTTGGTATGTTAATGCATGCAAAGAAGAACAGTATATATTTGAATCAGTCATTTAAGCACTAATATTAATAGAGAAGAGGGAGATGGTTGAATAATGGCATAATGTGTAACTGGTGAAACATGAATAATAGTAAGGAAAGTTGTTCATTACACAATCATGTTGAATTGAAATAAAGGAGTATGCATATGAGAAGATCAAAAACACATAGTTTTATTCCCAATGTTATGACTAAATTAGAGTTGACTTAAATTATTGTTACAATGGAGGGGTGATGGGTCTTTTCTAAAGGTTTTGATCAAACCTTGTTTTCTGTTCTTCCACTAACACTTTACAACTGATTTTAAAATTGAACCATACCTGGAGCAGAAGTTGGGCCTGTGCCTGGTGTTCCTAGAAATAAAATGAGCATGTTACAATCAGATAAATAGGTGTGCATATCAGAAGACGAAGCCACCCTAGTTGTACTGCCAAGATGATGAACAGATTAGTGTTGAATACAATTATTGTTTGGTTGGAGAGGCGATGGATGTGTTATAAAATGGATGATACATTAATTGATGTGCAATGGAATTATGCATTACTCCCTTTTTAGAAAATGAAAACACTTAGTTTTACCCTCAATTTCATGATTAAATTACTGTGATGTAATATTACTTTTGCAATGGAGAGTTGGTGGATATATTATAAAGGTTTTGATCAAGCCTTGTTTTCTGTCTTTTCTATTATATTTTACAAATTATTTTAAAATAGAACCATAGCATGAGCATAGGTTGGGCCGGTCGCTGGTGTTCCTAGAAAAATAATGCTGATGTCGAATTCAAATAAATACGTCTGCACATCCGAAGACGAAAGCACCCTAGATGTACTCCCAATGTGATAAATAGATTAGTGTTTAATAAATTGATTGCTTGTAAGAGAGGCGATGATTGTATTATAAAATGGGTGACAAACTGAATGGATGTGGAATGGAATAATGTATGCCTTCATTAACTAAATCAAACATGAATGATTTGATATTAGTTCAAATGAACATCAAATAAATAATTGATGTTAAACTGTACTGATAACATGAAATCGTTCTTTCGTGGTGACTCAAAATCATCTTACAATGTACATTTTAATTTAGAATATATTTGGTTTATGAAGAGTTCTGATATCGATTATTTTCAAAGCAAAACTGATAATTATTTAACTAAAATATGTAAGCCTCCATGCCTCAAGGCCATGTAACCCTAATGTTTTCTTTGAAAACCTGAATAAATTGTAAAAGAGGTGATGGATTTAAAATGTAACATCATTTCTAATTAAGCACGCATCGATATTTGATATGTTAATGCATGCAAAGAAGAACAGTATATATTTGAATCAGTCATTTAAGCACAAATATTAATAGAGAAGAGGGAGATGGATGAGTAATAACATAATGTGTGACTGGATGAAACATGAATAATATTAAGGAAATTTGTTCATAACAAAATCATGTTGAATTGAAATAAAGGAGTATGCATATGAGACGATCAAAAACACATAGTTTTACTCCCAATGTTATGACTACATTAGAGTTCATTTAAAATGATTGTTACAATGGAGGGGTGATGGGCCTATTCATGAAACATGAATAATATTAAGGAAAGTTGTTCATAATAAAATCATGTTGAATTGAAATAAAGGAGTACGCATATGAGAAGATCAAAAACACATAGTTTTAATCCCAATGTTATGACTAAATTAGAGTTGAATTGAAATGATTGTTACAATGGAGGGATGATGGGTCTTTTATACAGGTTTTGATCAAACCTTGTTTTCTGCCTTTTCTATTATATTTTACAATTTATTTTAAAATAGAACCATAGCTGGAGCATAGGTTGCACTGGTGCCTGGTGTTCCGAGAAAAATAATGATGTCGAATTCAAATAAATAGGTCTGCACATCAGGAGACGAAAGCACCCTAGATTTACTCCCAATTTGATAAATAGATTAGTGTTTATTAAATTGATTGCTTTGATGAGAGGCGATGATTGTATTATAAAATGGGTGACAAATTGAATTTTTAAGTGGAATGGAATAATGTATGGCTCCATTAACTTAATCAAACAAGAATTATTTGCTATTAGTTCAAATGAACATCAGATAAATAATTGATGTTAAACTTTATTGATAACATGAACTCGTTCTTGCGTGCTGACTCAAATATAATCTTACAATGTACATTTACATTAACAAAATACTTGGTTTATGAAGAGTTCTGATATCGATTATTTTCAAAGCAAAACTGAATTAATATTTAACTAAAATATGTAACCCTCCATGCCTCAAGGTCATGTAACCCCAATGTTTTCATTGAAAACCTGAATACATTCTAAAAGAGATGATGGTTTAAAATGTAACATCATTTCTAATTAAGCATGCATTGATATTTGGTATGTTAATGCATGCAAAGAAGAACAGTATATATTTGAATCAGTCATTTAAGCACTAATATTAATAGAGAAGAGGGAGATGGTTGAATAATGGCATAATGTGTAACTGGTGAAAAATCAATAATAGTAAGGAAAGTTGTTCATTACACAATCATGTTGAATTGAAATAAAGGACTATGCATATGAGAAGATCAAAAACACATAGTTTTACTCCCAATGTTATGACTAAATTAGAGTTGACTTAAATTATTGTTACAATGGAGGGGTGATGGGTCTTTTCTAAAGGTTTTGATCAAACCTTGTTTTCTGTTCTTCCACTAACACTTTACAACTGATTTTAAAATTGAACCATACCTGGAGCAGAAGTTGGGCCTGTGCCTGGTGTTCCTAGAAATAAAATGAGCATGTTACAATCAGATAAATAGGTGTGCATATCAGAAGACGAAGCCACCCTAGATGTACTGCCAAGATGATGAACAGATTAGTGTTGAATACAATTATTGTTTGGTTGGAGAGGCGATGGATGTGTTATAAAATGGATGATACATTGATTGATGTGCAATGGAATTATGCATTACTCCCTTTTTAGAAAATGAAAACACTTAGGTTTACCCTCAATTTCATGATGAAATTAGTGTTGATGTAATATGATTTTTGCAATGGAGAGTTGGTGGATATATTATAAAGGTTTTGATCAAACCTTGTTTTCTGTCTTTTCTATTATATTTTACAAATTATTTTAAAATAGAACCATAGCTGGAGCATAGGTTGGGCCGGTCGCTGGTGTTCCTAGAAAAATAATGCTGATGTCGAATTCAAATAAATACGTCTGCACATCAGAAGACGAAAGCATCCTAGATGTACTCCCAATGTGATAAATAGATTAGTGTTTAATACATTGATTGCTTGTAAGAGAGGCGATGATTGTATTATAAAATGGGTGACAAATTGAATGGATGTGGAATGGAATAATGTATGCCTTCATTAACTAAATTAAACAAGAATTATTCGATATTAGTTCAAATGAACATCAGATAAATAATTGATGTTAAACTGTACTGATAACATGAAATCGTTCTTTCGTGGTGACTCAAATATCATCTTCAAGTGTACATTTTAATTTAGAATATACTTGGTTTATGAAGAGTTCTGATATCGATTATTTTCAAAGCAAAACTAATAATTATTTAACTAAAATATGTAAGCCTCCATGCCTCAAGGTCATGTAAGCCCAATTTTTTCATTGAAAACCTGAATAATTTGTAAAAGAGATGATGGATTTAAAATGTAACATCAGTTTTAATTAAGCATGCATCAATTTTTGGTATGTTAATGCACGCAAAGAAGAACATTATATATTTGAATCAGTTATTTAAGCACACATATTACTAGAGAAGAGGGAGATGGATGAGTAATATTATAATGTGTGACTGGATGAAACATGAATAATATTAAGGAAATGTGTTCATAACAAAATCATGTTGATTGAAATAAAGGAGTATGCATATGAGAAGATCAAAAACACATAGTTTTACTCCCAATGTTATGACTAAATTAGAGTTGAATTGAAATGATTGTTACAATGGAGGGATGATGGGTATTTTATACAGGTTTTGATCAAACCTTGTTTTCTGTTCTTCCACTAACACTTTACAACTGATTTTAAAATTGAACTATACCTGGAGCAGAAGTTGGGCCTGTGCCTGGTGTTCCTAGAAATAAAATGAGCATGTTACAATCAGATAAATAGGTCTGCATATCAGACGACGCAGCCACCCTAGTTGTACTGCCAAGATGATGAACAGATTAGTGTTGAATACAATTACTGTTTTATTGGAGAGGCGATGGATGTGTTATAAAATGGATGATACATTGATTGAAGTGCAATGGGATTATGCATGACTCCTTTTTTAGAAAAAAACACTTAGTTTTCCTCTCAATGTCATGATCAAATTAGTGTTGATGTAATATTATTTTTGCAACGGAGAGTTGGTGGATATATTATAAAGGTTTGATTAAACCTTGTTTTCTGTCTTTTCTATTATAGTTTACAATTTATTTTAAAATAGAACCATAGCTGGAGCAGAGGTTGGACCGGTGCCTGGTGTTCTGAGAAAAATAATGCTAATGTCGAATTCAAATAAATAGGTCTGCACATCAGGAGACGAAAGCACCCTAGATTTACTCCAAATTTGATAACTAGATTAGTGTTTAATAAATTGATTGCTTGGATGAGAGGCGATGATTGTATTATAAAATGGGTGACAAATTGAATTTTTAAGTGGAATGGAATAATGTATGGCTCCATTAACTTAATCAAACAAGAATTATTTGCTATTAGTTCAAATGAACATCAGATAAATAATTGATGTTAAACTTTATTGATAACATGAACTCGTTCTTGCGTGCTGACTCAAATACCATCTTACAATGTACATTTAAATTAACAATATACTTGGTTTATGAAGAGTTCTGATATCGATTATTTTCAAAGCAAAACTAATAATTATTTAACTAAAATATGTAAGCCTCCATGCCTCAAGGTCATGTAACCCCAATGTTTTCATTGAAAACCTGAATAATTTCTAAAAGAGATGATGGATTTAAAATGTAACATCAGTTTTAATTAAGCATGCATCACTTTTTGGTATGTTAATGCACGCAAAGAAGAACATTATATATTTGAATCAGTTATTTAAGCACAAATATTACTAGAGAAGAGGGAGATGGGTGAGTAATATTATAATGTGTGACTGGATGAAACATGAATAATATTAAGGAAATGTGTTCATAACAAAATCATGTTGAATTGAAATAAAGGAGTATGCATATGAGAAGATCAAAAACACATAGTTTTACTCCCAATGTTATGACTAAATTAGAATTGAATTGAAATGATTGTTACAATGGAGGGATGATGGGTATTTTATACAGGTTTTGATCAAACCTTGTTTTCTGTTCTTCCACTAACACTTTACAACTGATTTTAAAATTGAACTATACCTGGAGCAGAAGTTGGGCCTGTGCCTGGTGTTCCTAGAAATAAAATGAGCATGTTACAATCAGATAAATAGGTCTGCATATCAGACGACGAAGCCACCCTAGTTGTACTGCCAAGATGATGAACAGATTAGTGTTCAATACAATTACTGTTTTATTGGAGAGGCGATGGATGTGTTATAAAATGGATGATACATTGATTGAAGTGCAATGGGATTATGCATGACTCCTTTTTTAGAAAAAAACACTTAGTGTTCCTCTCAATGTCATGATTAAATTAGTGTTGATGTAATATTATTTTTGCAACGGAGAGTTGGTGGATATATTATAAAGGTTTGATCAAACCTTGTTTTCTGTCTTTTCTATTATAGTTTACAATTTATTTTAAAATAGAACCATAGCTGGAGCAGAGGTTGGACCGGTGCCTGGTGTTCTGAGAAAAATAATGCTAATGTCGAATTCAAATAAATAGGTCTGCACATCAGGAGACGAAAGCACCCTAGATTTACTCCAAATTTGATAACTAGATTAGTGTTTAATAAATTGATTGCTTGGATGAGATGCGTTGATTGTATTATAAAATGGGTGACAAATTGAATTTTTAAGTGGAATAGAATAATGTATGGCTCCATTAACTTAATCAAACAAGAATTATTTGCTATTAGTTCAAATGAACATCAGATAAATAATTGATGTTAAACTTTATTGATAACATGAACTCGTTCTTGCGTGCTGACTCAAATATCATCTTACAATGTACATTTAGATTAACAATATACTTGGTTTATGAAGAGTTCTGATATCGATTATTTTCAAAGCAAAACTGATAATTATTTAACTAAAATATGTAACCCTCCATGCCTCAAGGTCATGTAACCCCAATGTTTTCATTGAAAACCTGAATAAATTCTAAAAGAGATGATGGTTTAAAATGTAACATCATTTCTAATTAAGCATGCATTGATATCTGGTATGTTAATGCATGCAAAGAAGAACAGTATATATTTGAATCAGTCATTTAAGCACTAATATTAATAGAGAAGAGGGAGATGGTTGAATAATGGCATAATGTGTAACTGGTGAAACATGAATAATAGTAAGGAAAGATGTTCATTACACAATCATGTTGAATTGAAATAAAGGAGTATGCATATGAGAAGATCAAAAACACATAGTTTTACTCCCAATGTTATGACTAAATTAGAGTTGACTTAAATTATTGTTACAATGGAGGGGTGATGGGTCTTTTCTAAAGGTTTTGATCAAACCTTGTTTTCTGTTCTTCCACTAACACTTTACAACTGATTTTAAAATTGAACCATACCTGGAGCAGAAGTTGGGCCTGTGCCTGGTGTTCCTAGAAATAAAATGAGCATGTTACAATCAGATAAATAGGTGTGCATATCAGAAGACGAAGCCACCCTAGTTGTACTGCCAAGATGATGAACAGATTAGTGTTGAATACAATTATTGTTTGGTTGGAGAGGCGATGGATGTGTTATAAAATGGATGATACATTGATTGATGTGCAATGGAATTATGCATTACTCCCTTTTTAGAAAATGAAAACACTTAGTTTTACCCTCAATTTCATGATTAAATTAGTGTTGATGTAATATGATTTTTGCAATGGAGAGTTGGTGGATATATTATAAAGGTTTTGATCAAGCCTTGTTTTCTGTCTTTTCTATTATATTTTACAAATTATTTTAAAATAGAACCATAGCTGGAGCATAGGTTGGGCCGGTCGCTGGTGTTCCTAGAAAAATAATGCTGATGTCGAATTCAAATACATACGTCTGCACATCCGAAGACGAAAGCACCTTAGATGTACTCCCAATGTGATAAATAGATTAGTGTTTAATAAATTGATTGCTTGTAAGAGAGGCGATGATTGTATTATAAAATGGGTGACAAACTGAATGGATGTGGAATGGAATAATGTATGCCTTCATTAACTAAATCAAACATGAATGATTTGATATTAGTTCAAATGAACATCAAATAAATAATTGATGTTAAACTGTATTGATAACATGAAATCGTTCTTTCGTGGTGACTCAAATATCATCTTACAATGTACATTTTAATTTAGAATATATTTGGTTTATGAAGAGTTCTGATATCGATTATTTTCAAAGCAAAACTGATAATTATTTAACTAAAATATGTAAGCCTCCATGCCTCAAGGCCATGTAACCCTAATGTTTTCTTTGAAAACCTGAATAAATTGTAAAAGAGGTGATGGATTTAAAATGTAACATCATTTCTAATTAAGCATGCATCGATATTTGATATGTTAATGCATGCAAAGAAGAACAGTATATATTTGAATCAGTCATTTAAGCACAAATATTAATAGAGAAGAGGGAGATGGAGGAGTAATAACATAATGTGTGACTGGATGAAACATGAATAATATTAAGGAAATTTGTTCATAACAAAATCATGTTGAATTGAAATAAAGGAGTATGCATATGAGACGATCAAAAACACATAGTTTTACTCCCAATGTTATGACTACATTAGAGTTGATTTAAAATGATTGTTACAATGGAGGGGTGATGGGCCTATTCATGAAACATGAATAATATTAAGGAAAGTTGTTCATAATAAAATCATGTTGAATTGAAATAAAGGAGTACGCATATGAGAAGATCAAAAACACATAGTTTTAATCCCAATGTTAAGACTAAATTAGAGTTGAATTGAAATGATTGTTACAATGGAGGGATGATGGGTCTTTTATACAGGTTTTGATCAAACCTTGTTTTCTGTTCTTCCACTAACACTTTACAACTGATTTTAAAATTGAACTATACCTGGAGCAGAGGTTGGGCCTGTGCCTGGTGTTCCTAGAAATAAAATGAGCATGTTACGATCAGATAAATAGGTCTGCATATCAGAAGACGAAGCCACCCTAGTTGTACTGCCAAGATGATGAACAGATTAGTGTTGAATGCAATTACTGTTTTATTGGAGAGGCGATGGATGTGTTATAAAATGGATGATACATTGATTGAAGTGCAATGGGATTATGCATGACTCCTTTTTTAGGAAAAAAACACTTAGTTTTCCTCTCAATGTCATGATTAAATTAGTGTTGATGTAATATTATTTTTGCAACAGAGAGTTGGTGGATATATTATAAAGGTTTTGATCAAACCTTGTTTTCTGCCTTTTCTATTATATTTTACAATTTATTTTAAAATAGAACCATAGCTGGAGCATAGGTTGCACTGGTGCCTGGTGTTCCGAGAAAAATAATGATGTCGAATTCAAATAAATAGGTCTGCACATCAGGAGAAGAAAGCACCCTAGATTTACTCCCAATTTGATAAATAGATTAGTGTTTATTAAATTGATTGCTTTGATGAGAGGCGATGATTGTATTATAAAATGGGTGACAAATTGAATTTTTAAGTGGAATGGAATAATGTATGGCTCCATTAACTTAATCAAACAAGAATTATTTGCTATTAGTTCAAATGAACATCAGATAAATAATTGATATTAAACTTTATTGATAACATGAACTCGTTCTTGCGTGCTGACTCAAATATAATCTTACAATGTACATTTACATTAACAAAATACTTGGTTTATGAAGAGTTCTGATATCGATTATTTTCAAAGCAAAACTGAATTAATATTTAACTAAAATATGTAACCCTCCATGCCTCAAGGTCATGTAACCCCAATGTTTTCATTGAAAACCTGAATACATTCTAAAAGAGATGATGGTTTAAAATGTAACATCATTTCTAATTAAGCATGCATTGATATTTGGTATGTTAATGCATGCAAAGAAGAACAGTATATATTTGAATCAGTCATTTAAGCACTAATATTAATAGAGAAGAGGGAGATGGTTGAATAATGGCATAATGTGTAACTGGTGAAACATGAATAATAGTAAGGAAAGTTGTTCATTACACAATCATGTTGAATTGAAATAAAGGAGTATGCATATGAGAAGATCAAAAACACATAGTTTTACTCCCAATGTTATGACTAAATTAGAGTTGACTTAAATTATTGTTACAATGGAGGGGTGATGGGTCTTTTCTAAAGGTTTTGATCAAACCTTGTTTTCTGTTCTTCCACTAACACTTTACAACTGATTTTAAAATTGAACCATACCTGGAGCAGAAGTTGGGCCTGTGCCTGGTGTTCCTAGAAATAAAATGAGCATGTTACAATCAGATAAATAGGTGTGCATATCAGAAGACGAAGCCACCCTAGTTGTACTGCCAAGATGATGAACAGATTAGTGTTGAATACAATTATTGTTTGGTTGGAGAGGCGATGGATGTGTTATAAAATGGATGATACATTGATTGATGTGCAATGGAATTATGCATTACTCCCTTTTTAGAAAATGAAAACACTTAGTTTTACCCTCAATTTCATGATTAAATTAGTGTTGATGTAATATGATTTTTGCAATGGAGAGTTGGTGGATATATTATAAAGGTTTTGATCAAACCTTGTTTTCTGTCTTTTCTATTATATTTTCCAAATTATTTTAAAATAGAACCATAGCTGGAGCATAGGTTGGGCCGGTCGCTGGTGTTCCTAGAAAAATAATGCTGATGTCGAATTCAAATAAGTACGTCTGCACATCAGAAGACAAAAGCATCCTAGATGTACTCCCAATGTGATAAATAGATTAGTGTTTAATACATTGATTGCTTGTAAGAGAGGCGATGATTGTATTATAAAATGGGTGACAAATTGAATGGATGTGGAATGGAATAATGTATGCCTTCATTAACTAAATTAAACAAGAATTATTTGATATTAGTTCAAATGAACATCAGATAAATAATTGATGTTAAACTGTACTGATAACATGAAATCGTTCTTTCGTGGTGACTCAAATATCATCTTCAAATGTACATTTTAAATTAGAATATACTTGGTTTATGAAGAGTTCTGATATCGATTATTTTCAAAGCAAAACTAATAATTATTTAACTAAAATATGTAAGCCTCCATGCCTCAAGGTCATGTAACCCCAATGTTTTCATTGAAAACCTGAATAATTTCTAAAAGAGATGATGGATTTAAAATGTAACATCAGTTTTAATTAAGCATGCATCAATTTTTGGTATGTTAATGCACGCAAAGAAGAACATTATATATTTGAATCAGTTATTTAAGCACAAATATTACTAGAGAAGAGGGAGATGGGTGAGTAATATTATAATGTGTGACTGGATGAAACATGAATAATATTAAGGAAATGTGTTCATAACAAAATCATGTTGAATTGAAATAAAGGAGTATGCATATGAGAAGATCAAAAACACATAGTTTTACTCCCAATGTTATGACTAAATTAGAGTTGAATTGAAATGATTGTTAAAATGGAGGGATGATGGGTATTTTATACAGGTTTTGATCAAACCTTGTTTTCTGTTCTTCCACTAACACTTTACAACTGATTTTAAAATTGAACTATACCTGGAGCAGAAGTTGGGCCTGTGCCTGGTGTTCCTAGAAATAAAATGAGCATGTTACAATCAGATAAATAGGTCTGCATATCAGACGACGAAGCCACCCTAGTTGTACTGCCAAGATGATGAACAGATTAGTGTTGAATACAATTACTGTTTTATTGGAGAGGCGATGGATGTGTTATAAAATGGATGATACATTGATTGAAGTGCAATGGGATTATGCATGACTCCTTTTTTAGAAAAAAACACTTAGTTTTCCTCTCAATGTCATGATTAAATTAGTGTTGATGTAATATTATTTTTGCAACGGAGAGTTGGTGGATATATTATAAAGGTTTGATCAAACCTTGTTTTCTGTCTTTTCTATTATAGTTTACAATTTATTTTAAAATAGAACCATAGCTGGAGCAGAGGTTGGACCGGTGCCTGGTGTTCTGAGAAAAATAATGCTAATGTCGAATTCAAATAAATAGGTCTGCACATCAGGAGACGAAAGCACCCTAGATTTACTCCAAATTTTATAACTAGATTAGTGTTTAATAAATTGATTGCTTGGATGAGATGCGATGATTGTATTATAAAATGGGTGACAAATTGAATTTTTAAGTGGAATAGAATAATGTATGGCCCCATTAACTTAATCAAACAAGAATTATTTGCTATTAGTTCAAATGAACATCAGATAAATAATTGATGTTAAACTTTATTGATAACATGAACTCGTTCTTGCGTGCTGACTCAAATATCATCTTACAATGTACATTTAGATTAACAATATACTTGGTTTATGAAGAGTTCTGATATCGATTATTTTCAAAGCAAAACTGATAATTATTTAACTAAAATATGTAACCCTCCATGCCTCAAGGTCATGTAACCCCAATGTTTTCATTGAAAACCTGAATAAATTCTAAAAGAGATGATGGTTTAAAATGTAACATCATTTCTAATTAAGCATGCATTGATATTTGGTATGTTAATGCATGCAAAGAAGAACAGTATATATTTGAATCAGTCATTTAAGCACTAATATTAATAGAGAAGAGGGAGATGGTTGAATAATGGCATAATGTGTAACTGGTGAAACATGAATAATAGTAAGGAAAGTTGTTCATTACACAATCATGTTGAATTGAAATAAAGGAGTATGCATATGAGAAGATCAAAAACACATAGTTTTACTCCGATTGTTATGACTAAATTAGAGTTGACTTAAATTATTGTTACAATGGAGGGGTGATGGGTCTTTTCTAAAGGTTTTGATCAAACCTTGTTTTCTGTTCTTCCACTAACACTTTACAACTGATTTTAAAATTGAACCATACCTGGAGCAGAAGTTGGGCCTGTGCCTGGTGTTCCTAGAAATAAAATGAGCATGTTACAATCAGATAAATAGGTGTGCATATCAGAAGACGAAGCCACCCTAGTTGTACTGCCAAGATGATGAACAGATTAGTGTTGAATACAATTATTGTTTGGTTGGAGAGGCGATGGATGTGTTATAAAATGGATGATACATTGATTGATGTGCAATGGAATTATGCATTACTCCCTTTTTAGAAAATGAAAACACTTAGTTTTACCCTCAATTTCATGATTAAATTACTGTGATGTAATATTATTTTTGCAATGGAGAGTTGGTGGATATATTATAAAGGTTTTGATCAAGCCTTGTTTTCTGTCTTTTCTATTATATTTTACAAATTATTTTAAAATAGAACCATAGCTGGAGTATAGGTTGGGCCGGTCGCTGGTGTTCCTAGAAAAATAATGCTGATGTCGAATTCAAATAAATACATCTGCACATCAGAAGACGAAAGCATCCTAGATGTACTCCCAATGTGATAAATAGATTAGTGTTTAATACATTGATTGCTTGTAAGAGAGGCGATGATTGTATTATTAAATGGGTGACAAATTGAATGGATGTGGAATGTAATAATGTATGCCTTCATTAACTAAATTAAACAAGAATGATTTGATATTAGTTCAAATGAACATCAGATAAATAATTGATGTTAAACTGTACTGATAACATGAAATCGTTCTTTCGTGGTGACTCAAATATCATCTTCAAATGTACATTTTAATTTAGAATATACTTGGTTTATGAAGAGTTCTGATATCGATTATTTTCAAAGCAAAACTAATAATTATTTAACTAAAATATGTAAGCCTCCATGCCTCAAGGTCATGTAACCCCAATGTTTTCATTGAAAACCTGAATAATTTCTAAAAGAGATGATGGATTTAAAATGTAACATCGGTTTTAATTAAGCATGCATCAATTTTTGGTATGTTAATGCACGCAAAGAAGAACATTATATATTTGAATCAGTTATTTAAGCACAAATATTACTAGAGAAGACGGAGATGGATGAGTAATATTATAATGTGTGACTGGATGAAACATGAATAATATTAAGGAAATGTGTTCATAACAAAATCATGTTGAATTGAAATAAAGGAGTATGCATATGAGAAGATCAAAAACACATAGTTTTACTCCCAATGTTATGACTACATTAGAGTTGATTTAAAATGATTGTTACAATGGAGGGGTGATGGGCCTATTCATGAAACATGAATAATATTAAGGAAAGTTGTTCATAATAAAATCATGTTGAATTGAAATAAAGGAGTATGCAAATGAGAAGATCAAAAACACATAGTTTTAATCCCAATGTTATGACTAAATTAGAGTTGAATTGAAATGATTGTTACAATGGAGGGATGATGGGTCTTTTATACAGGTTTTGATCAAACCTTGTTTTCTGTTCTTCCACTAACACTTTACAACTGATTTTAAAATTGAACTATACCTGGAGCAGAGGTTGGGCCTGTGCCTGGTGTTCCTAGAAATAAAATGAGCATGTTACAATCAGATAAATAGGTCTGCATATCAGAAGACGAAGCCACCCTAGTTGTACTGCCAAGATGATGAACAGATTAGTGTTGAATACAATTACTGTTTTATTGGAGAGGCGATGGATGTGTTATAAAATGGATGATACATTGATTGAAGTGCAATGGGATTATGCATGACTCCTTTTTTAGAAAAAAACACTTAGTTTTCCTCTCAATGTCATGATTAAATTAGTGTTGATGTAATATTATTTTTGCAACAGAGAGTTGGTGGATATATTATAAAGGTTTTGATCAAACCTTGTTTTCTGCCTTTTCTATTATATTTTACAATTTATTTTAAAATAGAACCATAGCTGGAGCATAGGTTGCACTGGTGCCTGGTGTTCCGAGAAAAATAATGATGTCGAATTCAAATAAATAGGTCTGCACATCAGGAGACGAAAGCACCCTAGATTTACTCCCAATTTGATAAATAGATTAGTGTTTATTAAATTGATTGCTTGGATGAGAGGCGATGATTGTATTATAAAATGGGTGACAAATTGAATTTTTAAGTGGAATGGAATAATGTATGGCTCCATTAACTTAATCAAACAAGAATTATTTGCTATTAGTTCAAATGAACATCAGATAAATAATTGATATTAAACTTTATTGATAACATGAACTCGTTCTTGTGTGCTGACTCAAATATAATCTTACAATGTACATTTAAATTAACAATATACTTGGTTTATGAAGAGTTCTGATATCGATTATTTTCAAAGCAAAACTGAATTAATATTTAACTAAAATATGTAACCCTCCATGCCTCAAGTTCATGTAACCCCAATGTTTTCATTGAAAACCTGAATACATTCTAAAAGAGATGATGGTTTAAAATGTAACATCATTTCTAATTAACCATGCATTGATATTTGGTATGTTAATGCATGCAAAGAAGAACAGTATATATTTGAATCAGTCATTTAAGCACTAATATTAATAGAGAAGAGGGAGATGGTTGAATAATGGCATAATGTGTAACTGGTGAAACATGAATAATAGTAAGGAAAGTTGTTCATTACACAATCATGTTGAATTGAAATAAAGGAGTATGCATATGAGAAGATCAAAAACACATAGTTTTATTCCCAATGTTATGACTAAATTAGAGTTGACTTAAATTATTGTTACAATGGAGGGGTGATGGGTCTTTTCTAAAGGTTTTGATCAAACCTTGTTTTCTGTTCTTCCACTAACACTTTACAACTGATTTTAAAATTGAACCATACCTGGAGCAGAAGTTGGGCCTGTGCCTGGTGTTCCTAGAAATAAAATGAGCATGTTACAATCAGATAAATAGGTGTGCATATCAGAAGACGAAGCCACCCTAGTTGTACTGCCAAGATGATGAACAGATTAGTGTTGAATACAATTATTGTTTGGTTGGAGAGGCGATGGATGTGTTATAAAATAGATGATACATTGATTGATGTGCAATGGAATTATGCATTACTCCCTTTTTAGAAATGAAAACACTTAGTTTTACCCTCAATTTCATGATTAAATTAGTGTTGATGTAATATGATTTTTGCAATGGAGAGTTGGTGGATATATTATAAAGGTTTTGATCAAACCTTGTTTTCTGTCTTTTCTATTATATTTTACAAATTATTTTAAAATAGAACCATAGCTGGAGCATAGGTTGGGCCGGTCGCTGGTGTTCCTAGAAAAATAATGCTGATGTCGAATTCAAATAAATACGTCTGCACATCAGAAGACGAAAGCATCCTAGATGTACTCCCAATGTGATAAATAGATTAGTGTTTAATACATTGATTGCTTGTAAGAGAGGCGATGATTGTATTATAAAATGGGTGACAAATTGAATGGATGTGAAATGGAATAATGTATGCCTTCATTAACTAAATTAAACAAGAATTATTTGATATTAGTTCAAATGAACATCAGATAAATAATTGATGTTAAACTGTACTGATAACATGAAATCGTTCTTTCGTGGTGACTCAAATATCATCTTCAAATGTACATTTTAATTTAGAATATACTTGGTTTATGAAGAGTTCTGATATCGATTATTTTCAAAGCAAAACTAATAATTATTTAACTAAAATATGTAAGCCTCCATGCCTCAAGGTCATGTAACCCCAATGTTTTCATTGAAAACCTGAATAATTTCTAAAAGAGATGATGGATTTAAAATGTAACATCGGTTTTAATTAAGCATGCATCAATTTTTGGTATGTTAATGCACGCAAAGAAGAACATTATATATTTGAATCAGTTATTTAAGCAAAAATATTACTAGAGAAGAGGGAGATGGATGAGTAATATTATAATGTGTGACTGGATGAAACATGAATAATATTAAGGAAATGTGTTCATAACAAAATCATGTTGAATTGAAATAAAGGAGTATGCATATGAGACGATCAAAAACACATAGTTTTACTCCCAATGTTATGACTACATTAGAGTTGATTTAAAATGATTGTTACAATGGAGGGGTGATGGGCCTATTCATGAAACATGAATAATATTAAGGAAAGTTGTTCATAATAAAATCATGTTGAATTGAAATAAAGGAGTACGCATATGAGAAGATCAAAAACACATAGTTTTAATCCCAATGTTATGACTAAATTAGAGTTGAATTGAAATGATTGTTACAATGGATGGATGATGGGTCTTTTATACAGGTTTTGATCAAACCTTGTTTTCTGTTCTTCCACTAACACTTTACAACTGATTTTAAAATTGAACTATACCTGGAGCAGAGGTTGGGCCTGTGCCTGGTGTTCCTAGAAATAAAATGAGCATGTTACAATCAGATAAATAGGTCTGCATATCAGAAGACGAAGCCACCCTAGTTGTACTGCCAAGATGATGAACAGATTAGTGTTGAATACAATTACTGTTTTATTGGAGAGGCGATGGATGTGTTATAAAATGGATGATACATTGATTGAAGTGCAATAGGATTATGCATGACTCCTTTTTTAGAAAAAAACACTTAGTTTTCCTCTCAATGTCATGATTAAATTAGTGTTGATGTAATATTATTTTTGCAACGGAGAGTTGGTGGATATATTATAAAGGTTTGATCAAACCTTGTTTTCTGTCTTTTCTATTATAGTTTACAATTTATTTTAAAATAGAACCATAGCTGGAGCAGAGGTTGGACCGGTGCCTGCTGTTCTGAGAAAAATAATGCTAATGTCGAATTCAAATAAATAGGTCTGCACATCAGGAGACGAAAGCACCCTAGATTTACTCCAAATTTGATAACTAGATTAGTGTTTAATAATTTGATTGCTTGGATGAGAGGCGATGATTGTATTATAAAATGGGTGACAAATTGAATTTTTAAGTGGAATGGAATAATGTATGGCTCCATTAACTTAATCAAACAAGAATTATTTGCTATTAGTTCAAATGAACATCAGATAAATAATTGATGTTAAACTTTATTGATAACATGAACTCGTTCTTGCGTGCTGACTCAAATATCATCTTACAATGTACATTTAAATTAACAACATACTTGGTTTATGAAGAGTTCTGATATCGATTATTTTCAAAGCAAAACTGATAATTATTTAACTAAAATATGTAACCCTCCATGCCTCAAGGTCATGTAACCCCAATGTTTTCATTGAAAACCTGAATAAATTCTAAAAGAGATGATGGTTTAAAATGTAACATCATTTCTAATTAAGCATGCATTGATATTTGGTATGTTAATGCATGCAAAGAAGAACAGTACATATTTGAATCAGTCATTTAAGCACTAATATTAATAGAGAAGAATGAAATGGTTGAGTAATAGCATAATGTGTAACTGGATGAAACATGAATAATAGTAAGGAAAATTGTTCATTACACAATCATGTTGAATTGAAATAAAGGAGTATGCATATGAGATGATCAAAAACCCATAGTTTTACTCCGATTGTTATGACTAAATTAGAGTTGACTTAAATTATTGTTACAGTGGAGGGGTGATGGGTCTTTTATAAAGGTTTTGATCAAACCTTGTTTTCTGTTCTTCCACTAACACTTTACACCTGATTTTAAAATTGAACCATACCTGGAGCAGAAGTTGGGCCTGTGCCTGGTGTTCCTAGAAATAAAATGAGCATGTTACAATCAGATAAATAGGTCTGCATATCAGAAGACGAAGCCCTAGTTGTACTGCCAAGATGATGAACAGATTAGTGTTGAATACAATTATTGTTTGGTTGGAGAGGCGATGGATGTGTTATAAAATGGATGATACATTGATTGATGTGCAATGGAATTATGCATTACTCCCTTTTTAGAAAATGAAAACACTTAGTTTTACCCTCAATTTCATGATTAAATTACTGTGATGTAATATTATTTTTGCAATGGAGAGTTGGTGGATATATTATAAAGGTTTTGATCAAGCCTTGTTTTCTGTCTTTTCTATTATATTTTACAAATTATTTTAAAATAGAACCATAGCTGGAGCATAGGTTGGGCCAGTCGCTGGTGTTCCTAGAAAAATAATGCTGATGTCGAATTCAAATAAATACGTCTGCACATCCGAAGACGAAAGCACCCTAGATGTACTCCCAATGTGATAAATAGATTAGTGTTTAATAAATTGATTGCTTGTAAGAGAGGCGATGATTGTATTATAAAATGGGTGACAAACTGAATGGATGTGGAATGGAATAATGTATGCCTTCATTAACTAAATCAAACATGAATGATTTGATATTAGTTCAAATGAACATCAAATAAATAATTGATGTTAAACTGTATTGATAACATGAAATCGTTCTTTCGTGGTGACTCAAATATCATCTTACAATGTACATTTTAATTTAGAATATATTTGGTTTATGAAGAGTTCTGATATCGATTATTTTCAAAGCAAAACTGATAATTATTTAACTAAAATATGTAAGCCTCCATGCCTCATGGTCATGTAACCCTAATGTTTTCTTTGAAAACCTGAATAAATTGTAAAAGAGGTGATGGATTTAAAATGTAACATCATTTCTAATTAAGCATGCATCGATATTTGATATGTTAATGCATGCAAAGAAGAACAGTATATATTTGAATCAGTCATTTAAGCACAAATATTAATAGAGAAGAGGGAGATGGATGAGTAATAACATAATGTGTGACTGGATGAAACATGAATAATATTAAGGAAATTTGTTCATAACAAAATCATGTTGAATTGAAATAAAGGAGTATGCATATGAGACGATCAAAAACACATAGTTTTACTCCCAATGTTATGACTACATTAGAGTTGATTTAAAATGATTGTTACAATGGAGGGGTGATGGGCCTATTCATGAAACATGAATAATATTAAGGAAAGTTGTTCATAATAAAATCATGTTGAATTGAAATAAAGGAGTACGCATATGAGAAGATCAAAAACACATAGTTTTAATCCCAATGTTATGACTAAATTAGAGTTGAATTGAAATGATTGTTACAATGGATGGATGATGGGTCTTTTATACAGGTTTTGATCAAACCTTGTTTTCTGTTCTTCCACTAACACTTTACAACTGATTTTAAAATTGAACTATACCTGGAGCAGAGGTTGGGCCTGTGCCTGGTGTTCCTAGAAATAAAATGAGCATGTTACAATCAGATAAATAGGTCTGCATATCAGAAGACGAAGCCACCCTAGTTGTACTGCCAAGATGATGAACAGATTAGTGTTGAATACAATTACTGTTTTATTGGAGAGGCGATGGATGTGTTATAAAATGGATGATACATTGATTGAAGTGCAATGGGATTATGCATGACTCCTTTTTTAGAAAAAAACACTTAGTTTTCCTCTCAATGTCATGATTAAATTAGTGTTGATGTAATATTATTTTTGTAACAGAGAGTTGGTGGATATATTATAAAGGTTTTGATCAAACCTTGTTTTCTGCCTTTTCTATTATATTTTACAATTTATTTTAAAATAGAACCATAGCTGGAGCATAGGTTGCACTGGTGCCTGGTGTTCCGAGAAAAATAATGATGTCGAATTCAAATAAATAGGTCTGCACATCAGGAGACGAAAGCACCCTAGATTTACTCCCAATTTGATAAATAGATTAGTGTTTATTAAATTGATTGCTTGGATGAGAGGCGATGATTGTATTATAAAATGGGTGACAAATTGAATTTTTAAGTGGAATGGAATAATGTATGGCTCCATTAACTTAATCAAACAAGAATTATTTGCTATTAGTTCAAATGAACATCAGATAAATAATTGATATTAAACTTTATTGATAACATGAACTTGTTCTTGCGTGCTGACTCAAATATAATCTTACAATGTACATTTAAATTAACAATATACTTGGTTTATGAAGAGTTCTGATATCGATTATTTTCAAAGCAAAACTGAATTAATATTTAACTAAAATATGTAACCCTCCATGCCTCAAGGTCATGTAACCCCAATGTTTTCATTGAAAACCTGAATACATTCTAAAAGAGATGATGGTTTAAAATGTAACATCATTTCTAATTAAGCATGCATTGATATTTGGTATGTTAATGCATGCAAAGAAGAACAGTATATATTTGAATCAGTCATTTAAGCACTAATATTAATAGAGAAGAGGGAGATGGTTGAATAATGGCATAATGTGTAACTGGTGAAACATGAATAATAGTAAGGAAAGTTGTTCATTACACAATCATGTTGAATTGAAATAAAGGAGTATGCATATGAGAAGATCAAAAACACATAGTTTTATTCCCAATGTTATGACTAAATTAGAGTTGACTTAAATTATTGTTACAATGGAGGGGTGATGGGTCTTTTCTAAAGGTTTTGATCAAACCTTGTTTTCTGTTCTTCCACTAACACTTTACAACTGATTTTAAAATTGAACCATACCTGGAGCAGAAGTTGGGCCTGTGCCTGGTGTTCCTAGAAATAAAATGAGCATGTTACAATCAGATAAATAGGTGTGCATATCAGAAGACGAAGCCACCCTAGTTGTACTGCCAAGATGATGAACAGATTAGTGTTGAATACAATTATTGTTTGGTTGGAGAGGCGATGGATGTGTTATAAAATAGATGATACATTGATTGATGTGCAATGGAATTATGCATTACTCCCTTTTTAGAAAATGAAAACACTTAGTTTTACCCTCAATTTCATGATTAAATTAGTGTTGATGTAATATGATTTTTGCAATGGAGAGTTGGTGGATATATTATAAAGGTTTTGATCAAACCTTGTTTTCTGTCTTTTCTATTATATTTTACAAATTATTTTAAAATAGAACCATAGCTGGAGCATAGGTTGGGCCGGTCGCTGGTGTTCCTAGAAAAATAATGCTGATGTCGAATTCAAATAAATACGTCTGCACATCAGAAGACGAAAGCATCCTAGATGTACTCCCAATGTGATAAATAGATTAGTGTTTAATACATTGATTGCTTGTAAGAGAGGCGATGATTGTATTATAAAATGGGTGACAAATTGAATGGATGTGGAATGTAATAATGTATGCCTTCATTAGCTAAATTAAACAAGAATTATTTGATATTAGTTCAAATGAACATCAGATAAATAATTGATGTTAAACTGTACTGATAACATGAAATCGTTCTTTCGTGGTGACTCAAATATCATCTTCAAATGTACATTTTAATTTAGAATATACTTGGTTTATGAAGAGTTCTGATATCGATTATTTTCAAAGCAAAACTAATAATTATTTAACTAAAATATGTAAGCCTCCATGCCTCAAGGTCATGAAACCCCAATGTTTTCATTGAAAACCTGAATAATTTCTAAAAGAGATGATGGATTTAAAATGTAACATCAGTTTTAATTAAGCATGCATCAATTTTTGGTATGTTAATGCACACAAAGAAGAACATTATATATTTGAATCAGTTATTTAAGCAAAAATATTACTAGAGAAGAGGGAGATGGATGAGTAATATTATAATGTGTGACTGGATGAAACATGAATAATATTAAGGAAATGTGTTCATAACAAAATCATGTTGAATTGAAATAAAGGAGTATGCATATGAGAAGATCAAAAACACATACGGGCCGATTCATGGAATAAATGTGTGCCAAAAAGGGGAGCACAAGCGGGAAACTCGCAGCGCAAATGTGAAAATCACAGCGCACACGTGGGTGGCGCACGCCGGTGCACACGTCATTAAACGGCGTGGCTACGCGCACAAGGAAAGCACACATAGCACAATGCACACAACAAAAGTGGGTGGAACACGGGGCGTAACACACAGAATGGGGAACAACGTGCATAAATGTGGGCGTTACGGGGGATGTACAGGAGGTAAATGCTCGCAACGCCCACATGCGCGCCAACAACACATATTCATGGAATCGAACATAGGAAAGGCGTGTGCCAAAAAAGACACGCTAATCCGGAAACACGTACGCCAGCAGGAACCCACGTAAGCGACCCCACACAGCATAAAAGTGCGCGCAACAACAAACAAGCTCAGACGCTATGATGAATATACCGTACCTCGCAGCAGTGGTCGTGGGACACCGCAGGAGGAGGAGGAGGATAGCCAGGCCCCGCATTTTTTTCCCCAGACTAGCCTTTTTGGGATGCCTGATGACCAGGTGTATGGGAGGTACAGGTTTCCACCACATATAATCCTACAACTGGTCAGGGAGTGGGAGGATGACCTCACATCACCCACCCTGTGCTCCCAAGCACTGAGCCCCTTGGAAAAGGTGCTCAATGTACTGCACTTCTTGGCTACTGGGTCATTTCAGCGGACAAGTGCCATCCCAGTGTGTGTCACAGGCCACATAGTCACGCTGCATACACCAGGTTTGTCCATCATGACTGCACACCCCTCAGTCCGCAGGCACATATACATGCCCAGAACACCTGCAGAAAGGCAGGCCGTGGTGCAGGACTTTTACGGGGTGGCACACTTCCCCAAAGTGCTAGTTGCCATTGATTGCACCCATGGGCTCTACGTCCTCCCAGGGCCACTGAGCACATATATCGAAACCACAAGCACTGGCATTCAATCAACGTGCAGGGTGTATGTGATGCTAAGGGAATAATCACTTCAGTATATGCCAACTATCCAGGGTCAAGCCATGATCGTTTCATTTTCAGAATGTCACCCCTAAACCGGGACCTGGAAGCTGGGCGGCATGGCGACACATGGCTGATTGGTGAGTATAAATGCCTCTGCGCATGCATGCATGTCAGATACTGAGTAATGTGACATCCCCACTAATGATAGCCATCATCTCCTTCCCAGGGGACAGTGCCTACCCTCTGAGCACCTACATGATGACGCCAATTCGGAACCCCACCACACCACCCGAGATAAGATACAACACAGCCCATATTGCAACCCGGGGCATAGTGGTGCGCACATTCGGAGTGCTCAAGTCACTCTTTTGCTCCCTTGACCACTCTGATGGGCAGCTGCTATACGTGCCCCCAGTAGTGTGCAGGATCATAGTGGCAGCATGTGTCCTGCACAACGTTGCAACACGCCGGCACGTGCCGGTGGACATGGTGGTGCCCCCACATCCCCAACCACATGCACGCCCGCTGCGCATGGGAGATGAAAGAGCATGTGGTGAGGCAGCCCGTACCCAGCTTGTGGCAAATTACTTCACCTAAAATCCCACCCCTGGGGAGTGAACACAGGCCTGATACATACCAGCTGACAATCAATGATGATGACAAAGGGACAGTCAACTGTCACAACCATACCAGCCTGTGATTGTTCACCTGGAAGTGTTACATTGTGTGCATCCCTACCTACTTAAAGACACCCAATGTTGTGTCACAAAAAGACACACATTCATGCAGCAGGAATGACTACCCCTTGCAAAATACCACATCAAAATAGTGCCATGTCACCCAACCCCTCCCCATCTCAGCTACCCAACACACCATGGCATGGCATGCAATGTGAAAGCAACTAAATGAATGCACAACACATGACACAAGGGTCACAAAGTGCACTGTCCCTAATGTAAACAGTCCGCAGACAATATGCTCTCAATAATCAATAAGAAACAGCACACATGAACAAATACTTACCAGCAACACAACACATCAGTACAGGATGAAACCGTGGCAATATAAGACAGCAAGAAATTAAAGTAGTGCAAGTCTCACAACCTGACTAAGGCAGCACATCGACCCCTTCCAACTGCAGAGTGTTGCTGTTAGGCAAATGTCTCAGTGTACTACATACAACATGAACTGCATCTGCAAAGGAGACGGACTTGTGAAGACATGAAGAACCTACATGTATATAAGGAGAAAGACATGGATGCACAAGCACATATCAATACACCATGCAGTGTAGAATCCAACAACAATCCCCACTAGGGATGTACACACAGTTTTGACTAGAAACTGCCCACACAACTAATGGTAGCTCAATGTCACTGTGTAAGTTACTGTCACTTGGTCACACCCTTTGGAAGCCCATCGAAAGGGGAAGCAGGAGGGGTGTGTGTGTTAGGAAACCAAGCATCTAACCCAAAGACAGGACAAGCCTGCATGTGCCCAGCTGGACAAGCCTGCATGTGCCCAGCTGGAATACACAGTGGATGCCAACGGGAGACACACAAAGCAACACACTGAAGAAATAAAAATCCCTAAAAAATCAAAAATGGCCATGTGTGGACCGGGGGAGGGTGCCACCCAGGAGGGACAAGGTACAGGGTGCATCCCAACACCCACATGTGTGGATGTTGAGAAAAAGAAAACCTCCATGGGCTCATGGCCTGCACGGCTACGCTACAGTGGGAAAACTGCCATCGCTGTCATCACCCTCTGCTGCTACATCAGGAGGTGGCCGTGATATGGGAGGCAGCCCACGCAAAGCCCTGGTATGGTCCTCCATGGCAGCAAGCATGCAGGTCTGGAAGGTTTGGTTCTGCAGGATGGTGGTATGGAGATCCCCATGCAGCACCTCACGGGTAGCACGCATTTCTGCCTGCATGGCCTTGAGTGATGCCCGGATCTCCTGACGGGTTGCCTGGAGCTCAGCTGACAGTGAACGTGTCAGCTGCTCCAGCTGCTGCTCAGACCTAAAATTCCGGGAAACCTCTAGTGCACCCAGAGTATCTCTGAGGGACCTGTGTTCTAACCTCAGGGCTTCCCTGTGGGCCTGTGACTCTACAGATATGGCTGCAAGCACAGTCTCCAGTGCAGCCCGTCGGTCCCTGTTGGATGCCAACATGTCCTCCCTGTGTGAGTGGCAAATGGAATCTGTTGCCTGCTGCTGGAGCTCCATCTACCTTTCAGGGGGGAGAATGGAAGTGGCCACCCTAACCATTGCCGGAGCCATCATTTCACACAATGCCCCCTTTTGTGCTGCTATACTGTAAATGGAGTTCTCCCACACAGTATTGCCTGGTGTCGCACGGCCACCGTGTTGGCGGCACCACACCTGTTTGGGGCAAGGCGATCTGCACCATGCTGTGCTGGCACTGTCTGAGGCTGCAGGACTGCAGTCCTCCTTTGATCTGCTGGCCCAGGAACAGGAGCAAATATTGTGGAGTGTGACCCTGCATCCGTAACCGCCACAGGCGGACTTTCCAACACTGAAATCCCCATATAGGGGTCTACCCCCGGTGCAGGTGGGTTGGACAGAACAGCATCCCTGCCAGAAGCACTCACCTCCGATGGCACATATGTCTCACTGTCCGATTCAGCACCTGATTCATAGAGGTCTGTGGAGGTGTACCCAGAGACACCCGTGGACAGTATGGTCTGCAGGAGGATTGGGTTTTCACCCACCACCACCGCACATCCTCCACTGGTGCCCGGTTGTGGCTGAGATCCCTCCTGGGTCTGCACCATCTCCTCCTCCTCAACAGCATCAAGTGCCTCATCACCTGAAAAAACATGAAAGACGACAAATGGAAACAGGCATGAGCACCATAGCACACACATAGGCCTGACGAGGCAGAGATCCAGAACAAAAATTGCATATTTCCCACATGACTATAACCCTGGCATGCATGCTCTGTCAATGAGTTGGAAGGGGAGGCAAAATGCACACACTGAGGACTCCAAGATGGAAAAGCAACACATGTGCAGCATGCTGGATAGCACTGGCAGCACACATTAGCCTGTGAGTGGCATGCCCAATAAACATACATGACACATGCCATCACACAGATGGCACGTAGCATAGCCATGGTACATTTGACAACTACAGCCATACGGTAGGAAATCAGTACTGTCACCCATCCATGTGAGATGGACATGATGAGATGAAACATGCAAAATAGTTTGACAAAACACGCATGTGCCACACGCTGCAACAGATCCAGTGTTCACTGATGCAGTGATAGCAGGCAGATGAATACATCAATGGTTGGTCACTTCAACATGACAGAACACAACAGTCATGTTCAACATTCAAACAGGGCCCAAAAAGTAATTGTGTGCAGCCCATTACTCAATCAGCCTGAATGGTTAAATCATTCCCATAACATGGTAATACATGTGGGCCATTGTGGGGTGTAATGTATGACAGAAGTATGTCACATTTTTAGAAGTGCATCAAAAAAATGTGTCCTAAAAATGGCAAGGATTGAAACAATCAGGCTGAACAGGAAAACATTTTGAAAAATGTAGTTGCAAGATGGCAGTTGAAGGGCAACTGCAGTGATCTGGTGCAAATTGGCAACTGTGGTCAAAAGGGATACTGTCACACCTAAACCCAAGGCCGGGGAATGGCTTGGAGGGACCACATGGTTGTCCCTTACCAATCATGACTACACAGCCTCACCTGGCACTCAATCAGAACACATCACCCAAGCAACATACATATGGATTGCACACACATGCATGGGCACTCACCGTACAATGCTTCAAGATCTGGTAGGTCTCCCATGCCTCGGATCTGTTCCTCTGTGACGAAGGCTCCAGCGACAGACTCATGTTCAGTGAGTTGGTCATCCTCTGGTGGAGACACACCGCCAGTCACCATAGTAGAGGCATGATTGGAAGCCAGCTTGTTCTTTGCTCTGCGTTTCAGGTCATTCCACCGCTTACAGCAATCATCAGCTATACGCCTCACAAATCCAAGGGCACTAATATGGTCTGCGATGGTCTGCCAGTGGGCCCTACGTTGAGCAGGCGTAGTCTTGCACCCTCCAGTCACCACCATTTTGCGGCTATGTGCCAACACATAGGCCACAAGTGCATCTAGTTCGGCGCCATTTAAGCTAGGCTTCCTTGACGTGCTGGAGTGTGTACCCGTGTCTGGGGTCCCAGCCTGTAGTGCAAGAGCACCCTTCTTCTTCTTGGAAGGTGGTGCGGATCCTGAGTGGCTTACGCTGCTCTGGTTGATAGGGGCAGAAGTGCAGGTGGACTGGGTACTTGAAGTTTTTAAAGGCACAATGACCAAAGGTCTCGCTGCAGGCATTGGCTGCAGGGTGATGTTGGCAGGACCAACCGCGGTGTGAAGGACTTGGACCGACACTGTCCTGGCTGGGAGACTTGGAGCTGGGGTGGAGTGAGCTGCAGCTGGCCCTGCAGCCTCCTCACCCTGGCTACTTGGGGCAGCAGATGACATTGCTGCCCCAGATCCACGTGGCCTGGTGACAGCAACTTTCACAGCCACACGTGGCTTAGTGAGAGTCATCCTGTGCCGGTTCAGTTGACAATATGGGCCGGTTTAACAAGGGCTGAGCTGGGATGGTGTCAGCTACATTTCCCCCAACCATTTGGGGGGGCATATGTGGGCCTGATTGGTCCTACACACACTCGCCTCTTGGGCCACCCTGCACATCCTGCCCACGTCCCCTACCGCGCCCACCTTGCCCACCTCTTTGAGCTCGGCCACCTTTGCCTCCCTTACTGCTTGGTCACCTCCCAACCATGGCACTGATGTTGTTGTGCATATGAGAGTTGCAGTAAACAATTGTCCTGGGCAATTGGGGTCAAAGGGGTAGGGTACTAGATGGTATTCGTACCCTAGTGCTCTAGCAAGGCTGTATGTGACCCCTGAAGATGGTAGACCACGTGCATGGCAAAATGAACCCACACTACACTGTGGCACCAAGAAACACAAAAATAAGCGTACGTTTGATACACGCAGCCTACAATGACCTCTGAAGGGGTATGCAACACACGGGGGCAACCACAGTTGGAAAATATGTGCGCCACTCACCGTCTGCCTGAAAAAAGAAAGTGAAAAAGACGCGTGTGTGTGCTTTGGCAACAACCCCGCCAAAAGAAGATTTGAACGCTGTCTGAGGAAACAGGGAGTACGAACTGGAACCGCTATGAAGTAATCGCGTGTGAACCGACAAGAAGTACAAGAATCACCCGCTCGCTCTCCACAAAAAGCAGATACAAGAAAATGTCGTCCTACACGTACCTTTTAAGCCAGCCCACACGTGCAACGTCACTTAGGCGTCTCCTACGCACTAAGGGCCTTTCCTGCAATTACACACAGTTTTTTCACGTGTACAATAATCATGCACCCGTGTTGTGGGAAACGCCCGCACGCATAACGTCACAGACACGCTTACGCGCTAAGGGCCTTTCCTTGAATTTCACGCTGATGTGCACTTTTTTCACGTGCCAAATCACTCCGTATCAATCAGGCCACGCGACAACACACAGAAGACCACGTTCCTGCCCAGAAGGCCATTTTCCTGCCCCCCAGAGGCCCGAGCATGCTCCCACTTGCCATCTGCTGCTGCCTGCCTGCCTGCTGCCCACATGCCCTGCTATTTGGTGCCTGCACGTCAGCCATCTGCAGGAGTGCAGTTGCTGTGACCACCCCTGCTGGAACTGAAGACTCCCGACTGGGATACCATCGCTCCACAGCCCAGCCTCAGGACTCAGTTGCCCACCCAGACCTGCCTCTGGGGTTGCCATGTCGGATACAACACCATCTGGCACCACTGGCAACCCGCAGCTAGAGAGGCAGAGGGCCACCAGCTTCAGTGCCAGTGAAGTTGGTGTCCTGATGGAGCAAGTCCTGGGGCAGTATGATGCCCTCTTTGGAAGTTTGCGCGCCGACAATGACGGACGGAAGAGGATCTGGATGGACATCGTGACTGCCATCACGAGGAGGGGGTGGCAGTCCGTGACATTCAACACGTCCGGAAGCGCTGAGAGGACTTCAGGTCAGGTCCAGGACCCTCAACAAAGCCCAGCGCCTCTTGAAGGCAGTGGATGCCAAGGGGTGCCGGGTCCGCCTAACCAACAACCGAATGAGGGTCCTGGAACATATACGCCCAGCGCTCCATGGCCAGGTCATTGAGAGGCAGACCCGTCTGGAGTCGAGCAGTAAGTGTACATGCGTCCTGATTGGACGCTGTGCGCGTTGAAGTGTGCCAGGAGTGTGCAGGTTGCACATATGTCTTTGTAGGGCCATGTGTGGATGCGTATGTACAGGGATGTGAACCTGCCACATGTGAGTCCTCTCATGTGTGCGACACATCGATGGTGTATGTGTTGGTAAGCATGCTGGGCAAATGCATGTGTGGGTGCACACATGTTAAAATTTCTGTGTATGTACTGTGGCATGGTTGTGGTGTGACACATGGATGCTGGTTCAAGCTGCATGCATCTGCACTATGTACATGTACATGTGCATGTGTGTGTATTTGACAAGTGTGCCACTGTGATACAACATGGATGCATGTGACA
The DNA here is from genome assembly GCF_040938575.1 of Ambystoma mexicanum. Taxonomy (NCBI): domain Eukaryota; kingdom Metazoa; phylum Chordata; class Amphibia; order Caudata; family Ambystomatidae; genus Ambystoma; species Ambystoma mexicanum. The sequence goes on from NC_090936.1 coordinate 667,832,584, forward strand.
CTGACATGTAGGAGGCTGATTGCCAGATGTGACATGGATGGTGTTATCACTGCAACAGGTGGTGGAGATGCACAGATTCATGTAAGACTGGTGGCGTGTGTGCATGTGTTCTGCACTCCCCGTGTTGCATGTGATGTCAGGCTCACCTTCGGCTGCTCATGCTGTTGTTTGTGTATGGATGGTGCTGCCTGGTGCAACATTCCTGTTGATTTGCTCATGTGTGTGAGTTTGCATGACATGTGTGTTGGGGAGTGTGATGCCATGTCTGAAGTTTGACACTGCCACTCATGTACAACTGTCATGTGTGTATCAGACCATTGTACAGCGCTCTGATAGCTGTGTTCTATCTCTCCCTGTCTGCAGCATCAACTGATGAAGAGGGCGTAGAGGGTGCTGTGGAGCAAAGCGGCAGGGATTGCACCGCCAGCCGAAGACGCAAGGCCCAGATCCCCTCCCATGTCATCTCGTCGGGGAGTGAGGAGCCTGGTGCTGCGTCCCAGGCTGCAGCTGCCGAGGGTAGTTCCAAGAGGCAGAGGTCGGAGGTGGACTCCTCGGCAGCAGAAGGGGCAGCCGAGACCCCACAGGGTCCGATGGAGGAAGATGGCACATAGTCATCCAGGTTGGTGGGGGGTTTGGTGGAGGAGGAGGCCGTGGAAGGGACACACACAGAGTCTGGAGGGGGGGATTCCACTGGTGCTAGTGGTGCAGTCCAGGGGCAGGGACAGGAGGCAGCACACGCCGCGGAGGTGCCTGTGTGTAATTCTGTCCCTGATCCTGTGACTGCATCATCCCGCACCAGCAGGGATGCCTACGTCCAGACTCGTTTTCTGGGAGGGCATGAGCGCACAACAACTGTCCTTCCTCTCCCTGCGGATGTGGCAATCCGGGACCGGGTTGAGCCTGTCCTGGCTGGGATGGCGTTGCGTCAACGGGGCATGCAAGCTGACCTGCAGTGTTTTCGTGAAGACACTGCACGTCATCTCGGATGCCTCTTTGACAATGTTGACCTACTAGGACGGGTCACCAGTGCTGGATTCCTCAGTGTGCTGGACCTTCTTCCAACACACTCCTCACCTGAACCCCCTATCCACCAGTCGTCCTCAATGCCATCTTCCCGCCCATGTATCACCTGGGTACCCTGTGGAGCTGCCTCTGACACAGCGGCCAGGCTGGTGGAGGACACATCCCTGCCACAGTTGGGAGTCGAACCTCCAGCAGGGGGGGCCACCACAACAAATGCACCCCAGCCGGAGGAGGACATGCAGGCAGCAAGAGGCAGGGCACAGGCACAGCAGCAGCATGCACAAGGTGGGAGCGATGATGGCTCGGGGCCATCAACATCAGAGGGGGCAGGCATCGGCCAGAGGGCAGGAGGACCCTGGATTGGGAGTGTCTTTTTTGTTGCAGCGGTTGGGCCAGGCCATAGATGCGGAGCGGGAGTGGGCGGAAGAGGCACGGCTCACAATGGTCAGGGTGGAGAACTCCATGCGCAGGGCGCTGAGGCGGGCCGAGTGCCTCGAGGCAATTCGCAGGGAGTTGAAGTTGAACATGGCATCGTCCCTGCGAAACCTCAGGGCCATGGAAGAGGCCCTCCTCCAGGACATAGACGAGGAGTTTGACGATGCCCTGGCCCGGGAAATCAAAAAGTGAGCCGTCGGATTAGCCCGCCGCCATTGTATATAGTTTGTAGTGTTAGGTTTCATTTTCATTTTGCTTTATTTTGGGGTGCTTGGACAATGCCCCACCCTTTTGTATATAGTTATTTCTTAGGTTTTTTTATAGGTTTCAATTCATTCGTTGGGCTCATGGACCCTGGATTGAATCGTTGTACATAGTTGAACTGTGGATTTATGAAAACAACATTTTTTTTAATCACCATGGATCAATAGATTTTGCAATTTACGTTTCCTTTGGATTTGCTTTGGTGGACGGAGAGTTTGGACAAACTTTCTTTTGGATTACTTTGGATTGAGACTTCATTTCTTTTTTTCATTTTTGGACATGCATTTATTTTCTTGTTTAAAATATTTTTCATGTTTTCATTCCATTACCTTCATTTTGTGCTAAATACATTTTCATGTATTACTTCCATGTGTGGTATTTGCTCATTGGTTTACTGCATGTCACAATGTGGGTTTACGCAATCAATGGCACCCAGTGTGTGTGAGGTGGATGAGAAACTTGATTGAGTCTCAAGACTAGGGTGGCGTGCAGTGGGATTTTGGTGGACATGAGGCCAATGAATGTGCATCTTTATGACATGTTGGGGGGGGACATGAGTCGGGGCCTGCTGGCAGGTGCCCGTCACTGCTGTGTGGGTGGGGCGCAGGGGGACATGTGTCGGTGCTCACTTGTGCATGGTGACAGGTGGGCTGGCTGGGGGGCATGGCCAGGGGTGCAGGGCTGCCTGCAGGCCCTGGGGAAGGGGGTGAGGGCTCACCTGGGAGGACACACACTGCCAATTTGCGTTGGGGCACCCCAGGAATACACGTACCCCGCTCGGCCAGCGAAATCGCATGTGGAACTCCACACACACACACCCCAAAATACACGTACTCTGCCCGCACAAGCCCTATCGCGTGTGAAACTTCCCGTCCAGCCCCAAAATACATGTACCCCGCTCGCACAAGCCCTATCGCGTGTGAAACTTCCCGCATACCCCCAAAATACACGTACCGCGCTTGCCCAAGCCCTATCACATGTGAAACTTCCCGCGCACCCCCGAAATACACGTACCCCACTCGCACAAGGCCTATCGCGTGTGAAATTATTCGCGCACCCCCAAAATACACGTACCCCACTCGCACAAGGCCTGTCACATGTGAAACTTCCCACGCACCCCCGAAATACACGTACCCCACTCACACAAGGCCTATTATGTGTGAAACTTCCCACGTACCCCCAAAATACACATACCCCACTCGCACAAGGCCTATCACGTGTGAAACTTCCCTTGCAACACCAAAATACACGTACCCCGCTCGCACAAGGCCTATCGTGTGGGACACTTCCAGCACACCCCCCAAAATACACGTACCCCACTCGCTCAAGCCCTATCGCATGTGAAAATTCCAGCGCACCCCCAAAATACACGTAAGCCGCTCGCCCAAGCCCTATCGCGTGTGAAAATTCCTGTGCACCCCAAAATACACGTACCCAGCTCACACAAGGCCTATCGCGTGGGACACATCCCGCACACCCCCCAAAATACACGTACCCCGCTCGCACAAGGCCTATCACGTGGGACACTTCCCACACACCCCCCAAAATACACGTACCCTGCTCGCACAAGACCTATTGCGTGGGACACTTCCTGTACACACCCCAAAATACACGTACCCTGCTTGCCCAAGCCGTATCACATGTGATAATTCCAGCGCAACCCAGGAATACACGTTCCCCGCTCGCGCGATTGCAGTGTTGCTGCCCTGTAAGCTGGTCCAGCGTTAGCGCGGCCCTTTGCGCTGCATTGGGGATTTCAATGGCTTTTCCTTGTGCAAGGGGCGTTCCTGGGGGCATAACTGGCGCTGCGGGATGTTCTCTGCGCCAGTGCTCATTATGGCTTGGGAATTCCATGAACACGCTGTAAGCAAGTGTCGGGGGGGAAATTCTGCCGGGGTCGGCCGGGCCGTCCGCAGACCTCCGGGCAGAGAGGCCCCAACTCCTCCCGTATATCCCAAAAGAGAGAGAGTATGAGACACACGCAAGAAGCAAGGTGACTCTGCTGTTTATTAGACAAAAACGGCAGGGATGGGTCAAGGATCGTACGCGTCCGTCCTGACACACACACAATCGTGGGGCTCGCAGGCCCTTTTTACCTTAGTATGACGCGCTACTTGCGTCACATTGGAAAGTTAGCAAAAAACCTATCGCCACTCTTAATTGGTTGCTCGCGTGGTAGGGTTAGTATAGCATATGTATAGAGAACAATGTTAGTGGTCAAGGTTTAGTCAGGTGATATATCTGGGTTGTCCCTACAATTAGATACATGAGAATTGTTACATGAAGACCCCTGATGATTGGTTAATGTTAATGGCGTCAGTGATAAGAGCCCCATGTTCTGATTGGTGCGCTCGCGAGCCTCCCAGTCTGGGACCATCGCTGTTCCCAGCTCTCGGTGCACCTGTCATTTGCAACAATGTTTCACTATGAGTACGTGCAGACAATGTGAGGACTTATTCATAAGCTGGAAGGCCGACTACTCCCACTGTCGCAGATGTCCATTGGGCCTTTTAATTGTATCTGCCTGTGTCTTGTAACGAGGGATCCAGACGCCTTTTCTGGCCTTGGCATCCTGTCAGGTTCGGCTTGGTCACGTGAGGTGGGACCGTGTTTGAGGCAGAATTCTGCACAATTAATATTGTTTTTCCACTGTGTGCCTGGTTTAATTTGCAGGTGTGACTTTGACGTTGGTGTGCGGCGTGCGAGGTTGCAACATCGTGCCCTTGATTGTCTGCTTTCGGAATGTGGGTTTGCAACATTGCGACCTTGGCTGTCTGCCTTCGCCGGGCTCATTCTGCAGGATCAGCAACCTGACTCTTGTTCTTTTAACGTCCATGGAAGCTCTTGCTTGCGGCCTACTTAGGCCTGGTGTATAGGTGGAACCGTTTGGTGCACAGGCGCTTTAGGTTATAGTATCATATTGTCTTATCCCCAGTATCGTGTCTTTGTTATATTTCTCATTATGGCACCTGGTTTTAGGAGAAGCGTAAGCAAGCTCTTTAGATGGGTTCATGATGCGTCTTGCGTTTCTGCATTTTGAGAGCCTATGTGGAAAATAATAAAGATGCACGTCTGTGAGTATGTCTGTCGCCTACGTCATAGCACTGAGTATATTCTTCGTGTAGATTGGTGCGGGAGTGTCCGGTGTGTATATTTGCACAGGTGTGCTGTCCGTTGGCTAGGTCGTCATGGCATCTCTAACGACGTGTAGGTTTTAGTCTAGTTGATCCGTGCCGCAGGTGTCGGCATGGACAGGGAGGGCTGCTGGGCAGGCAGATGGACACATCCGTATGTTCCTGTACCAGGGTATTTGGTCGTCTGGTAGATGGGCAAACTCTTCTCGTGGCGGGTGCCTGGGCCATGATCCTTTAGGCCAGGCGCGAGAGGGGAAGGACGGGAGCCTGGTCTTCCATTCTCCCACTTCACAAGAATGCTGTTTGGCGCACACGGCTAGCGCATGTTGGCGCATGCTCGCTCTCTGCGCTGCTCGAGTGCGCTGCCTCTGCGCTGAAATCTATGAATTACCCCGATAGTTTTACTCCCAATGTTATGACTAAGTTAGAGTTGATTTAAAATTATTGTTACAATGGAGGGGTGATGGGTCTATTTTACAGGTTTTGATCAAACCTTGTTTTCTGTCCTTTCACTAAAACTTTACAACTGATTTTAAAATTGAACCATACCTGGAGCAGAAGTTGGGCCTGTGCCTGGTGTTCCTAGAAATAAAATGATCATGTTGCATTCAGATAAATAGGTCTGCATATCAGAAGACGAAGCCACCCTAGTTGTACAGATTGGTGTTTAATACAATTATTGTTTGGTTGGAGAGGCGATAGATGTATTATAAAATGGATCATACATTGATTGAAGTGCAATGGAATTATGTATGGCTCACTTACATAGATGTGCAAATTAGAAAATGAAAACACTTAGTTTTACTCTCAATTTCATGACTAGATTAGTGTTGATGTAAAATGATTGTTGCAATGGAGAGATATTGGATATATTATGAAGGTTTTGATCAAACCATGTTTTCTGTCCTTTCTATCACATTTAACAATTCATTTTAAAATTGAACCATACCTGGAGCATAGGTTGGACTTATGGCTGGTGTTCGTAGAAAAATAATCATGACGTTGAATTCAAATAAATAAGTCTGCATATCACAAGATGAAACTACCCTAGATGTATCCCCAATTTGATAATTAGATTAGTGTTTAATAAATTGATTGCTTGGATTGAGGAGCAATGAGTGCATTATGAAATGGATGACAAATTGCATGGGAGTGGAATGAAATTATGTATTGCTCCATTAAGTAAAACTGAAACAAGAATTATTAGCTATTAGTTCAAATGAACATCAGATAAATAATTAATGCTACACTTCGTTGATAGCATTAAATCGTTCTTGCGTGGTGACTCAAAAATCTTACAATGTATATATTTTAATTTAGAATATACTTGGTTTATGAGGAGTTCTAATATCCATTATTTTCAAAGCAAAACTGATAATTATTTAACTAAAATATGTAACCCTCCATGCCTCAAAGTCATGTAACCCCAATGATTTCATTGAAAACCTGAATAAATTCTAAAAGAGATGATGGTTTAAAATGTAACATCATTTCTAATTAAGCATGCATTGATATTTGGTATGTTAATGCATGCAAAGAAGAACATTATATATTTCAATCAGTCATTTAAGCACTAATATTAATAGAGAAGACGGAGATGGTTGAATAATAGCATAATGTCTAAGTGCACCAAACATGAATAATATTAAGGAAAGTTGTTCATTACACAATCATGTTGAATTGAAATAAAGGAGTATGCATATGAGAAGATCAAAAATATATAGTTTTACTCCCAATGTTATGACTAAATTAGAGTTGACTTAAATTATTGTTACAATGAAGGGGTGATGGGTCTTTTATAAAGGTTTTGATCAAACCTTGTTTTCTGTTCTTCCACTAACACTTTACAACTGATTTTAAAATTGAACCATACCTGGAGCAGAAGTTGGGCCTGTGCCTGGTGTTCCTAGAAATAAAATGAGCATGTTACAATCAGATAAATAGGTCTGCATATCAGAAGACGAAGCCACCCTAGTTGTACTGCCAAGATGATGAACAGATTAGTGTTGAATACAATTATTGTTTGGTTGGAGAGGCGATGGATGTGTTATAAAATGGATGATACATTGATTGATGTGCAATGGAATTGTGCATTACTCCCTTTTTAGAAAATGAAAACACTTAGTTTTACCCTCAATTTCATGATTAAATTAGTGTTGATGTAATATGATTTTTGCAATGGAGAGTTGGTGGATATATTATAAAGGTTTTGATCAAACCTTGTTTTCTGTCTTTTCTATTATATTTTACAAATTATTTTAAAATAAAACCACAGCTGGAACATAGGTTGGGCCGGTCGCTGGTGTTCCTAGAAAAATAATGCTGATGTCGAATTCAAATAAATACGTCTGCAAATCAGAAGACGAAAGCACCCTAGATTTACTCCCAATGTGATAAATAGATTAGTGTTTAATACATTGATTGCTTGTAAGAGAGGCAATGATTGTATTATAAAATGGGTGACAAATTGAATGGATGTTGAATGGAATAATGTGTGCCTTCATTAACTAAATCAAACATGAATTATTTGATATTAGTTCAAATGAAAATCAAATAAATAATTGATGTTAAACTGTATTGATAACATGAAATCGTTCTTTCGTGGTGACTCAAATATCATCTTACAATGTACATTTTAATTTAGAATATACTTGGTTTATGAAGAGTTCTGATATCGATTATTTTCAAAGCAAAACTGATAATTATTTAACTAAAATATGTAAGCCTCCATGCCTCAAGGTCATGTAACCCTAATGTTTTCATTGAAAACCTGAATAAATTCTAAAAGAGATGATGGATGTAAAATGTAACATCATTTCTAATTAAGCATGCATCGATCTTTGGTATGTTAATGCATGCAAAGAAGAACAGTATATATTTGAATCAGTCATTTAATCACAAATATTAATAGAGAAGAGGGAGATGGATGAGTAATAACATAATGTGTGACTGCATGAAACATGAATAATATTAAGGAAATTTGTTCATAACAAAATCATGTTGAATTGAAATAAAGGAGTATGCATATGAGAAGATCAAAAACACATCGTTTTACTCCCAATGTTATGACTACATTAGAGTTGATTTAAAATGATTGTTACAATGGAGGGGTGATGGGTCTATTTTACAGGTTTTGATCAAACCTTGTTTTCTGTCCTTTCACTAAAACTTTACAACTGATTTTAAAAGTGAACCATACCTGGAGCAGAAGTTGGGCCTGTGCCTGGTGTTCCTAGAAATAAAATGATCATGTTGCATTCAGATAAATAGGTCTGCATATCAGAAGACGAAGCCACCCTAGTTGTACAGATTGGTGTTTAATACAATTATTGTTTGGTTGGAGAGGCGATAGATGTATTATAAAATGGATCATACATTGATTGAAGTGCAATGGAATTATGTATGGCTCACTTACATAGATGTGCAAATTAGAAAATGAAAACACTTAGTTTTACTCTCAATTTCATGACTAGATTAGTGTTGATGTAAAATGATTGTTGCAATGGAGAGATATTGGATATATTATGAAGGTTTTGATCAAACCATGTTTTCTGTCCTTTCTATCACATTTAACAATTCATTTTAAAATTGAACCATACCTGGAGCATAGGTTGGACTTATGGCTGGTGTTCCTAGAAAAATAATCATGACGTTGAATTCAAATAAATAAGTCTGCATATCACAAGATGAAACTACCCTAGATGTATCCCCAATTTGATAATTAGATTAGTGTTTAATAAATTGATTGCTTGGATTGAGGAGCGATGAGTGCATTATAAAATGGATGACAAATTGCATGGGAGTGGAATGAAATTATGTATTGCTCCATTAAGTAAAACTGAAACAAGAATTATTAGCTATTAGTTCAAAAGAACATCAGGTAAATAATTAATGTTACACTTTGTTGATAACATTAAATCGTTCTTGCGTGGTGACTCAAATATCATCTTAAAATGTACATTTTAATTTAGAATATACTTGGTTTATGAGGAGTTCTAATATCCATTATTTTCAAAGCAAAACTGATCATTATTTAACTAAAATATGTAAACCCTCCATGCCTCAAGGTCATGCAACCCCAATGTTTTCATTGAAAACCTGAATAATTTCTAAAAGAGATGATGGATTTAAAATGTAATATCATTTTTAATTAAGCATGCATCGATATTTGGTATGTTAATACATGCAAAGATTAAGCACTAATATTAGTAGAGAAGAGGGAGATGGATGAGTAATAGCATAATGTGTGACTGGATGAAACATGAATAATATTAAGGAAAGTTGTTCATAACAAAATCATGTTGAATTGAAATAAAGGAGTACGCATATGAGACGATCAAAAACACATAGTTTTACTCCCAATTTTATGACTAAATTAGAGTTGATTTAAAATGATTGTTACAATGGAGGGGTGATGGCTCTATTATACAGGTTTTGATAAAACCTTGTTTTCTGTCCTTTCACTAACACTTTACAACTGATTTTAAAATTGAACCATACCTGGAGCAGAAGTTGGGCCTGTGCCTGGTGTTCCTAGAAATAAAATGATCATGTTGCATTCAGATAAATAGGTCTGCATATCAGAAGACAAATCCACCCTAGTTGTACTCCCTAGATGATGAACAGATTAGTGTTGAATACAATTATTGTTTGGTTGAATTGGCGATTTATGTGTTATAAAATGGATGATACATTGATTGAAGTGCAATGGAATTATGTATCACTCCCTTTTTAGAAAATGAAAACACATTAGATTTACTCTCAATTTCATGACTAAATTAGTGTTGATGTAAAATGATTGTTGCAATGGAGAGTTAGTGGATATATTATAATGGTTTTGATCAAACCTTGCTTTCCGTCCTTTCTATTTCATTTTACAATTTATTTTAAAATTGAACCATAGCTGGAGCATAGGTTGGACTTATGGCTGATGTTCCTAGAAAAATAAGGATGATGTTGAATTCAAATAAATAGGTCTGCATATCAGAAGACGAAAGCACCCTAGACTTACTCCCAATTTGATAAATATATTAATGTTTAATAAATTGATTGCTTGGGTGAGAGAGGATTGTATTATAAAATGGGTGACACATTGAATGGAAGTGGAATGGAATAAAGTATGGCTCCATTAACTAAAGCATACAAGAATTATTTGCTATTAGTTCAAATGAACATCAGATAATTGATGTTAAACTTTATTGATAACATGAAAGCGTTCTTTCGTGGTGACTCAAATATCATCTTACAATGTACATTTTAATTTAGAATATAATTGGTTTATGAAGAGTTCTGATATCCATTATTATAAATGCAAAACTGATAAATATGTAACTAAAATAAGTAACCCTCCATGACTCAAGGTCATGTAACCCCAATGTTTTCATTGAAAACCTGAATATTTTCTAAAAGACATGATGGATTTAAAATGTAACATAATTTTTAATTAAGCATGCATAGATGTTTGGTATGTTAATGCATGCAGATAAAGCACTAATATTAATACAGAAGAGTGAGATGGATGAGTAATAACATAATGTGTGACTGGATGAAACATGATTAATATTAAGGAAAGTTGTTCATAACAAAATCATGTTGAATTGAAATAAAGGAGTATGCATATGAGAAGATCAAAAACACATAGTTTTACTCACAATTTTATGACTAAATCAGAGTTGATTTAAAATGATTGTAACAATGGAGGGTTGAAGGGTCTATTATACAGGTTTTGATAAAGCTTTGTTTTCTGTCCTTTCACTAACACTTTACAACTGATTTTAAAATTGAACCATACCTGGAGCAGAAGTTAGGCCTGTTCCTGGTGTTCCTAGAAATAAAATGATCATGTTACATTCAGATAAATAGGTCTGCATATCAGAAGACGAAGCCACCCTAGTTGTACAGATTAGTGTTTAATACAATTATTGTTTGGTTGGAGAGGCGACAGATGTATTATAAAATGGATGATACATTGATTGAAGTGCAATGGAATTATTTATGGCTCACTTAGAATATATTTGGTTCATGAGGAGTTCTGACATCTGTTATTTTCAAGCAAAACGGATTATTATTTTACGTAAACATGTATCCCTCCATGCCTCATGGTGTTTCTTTTTGTGGGTGCCAGGATTTCTGGGATGGTGGTATAATTTTGAGTTTCTGAGTTGTACATTCTACCTGAATTTAATAGGTGTAGGAGAAGAAAAAGCAATGAGAACACCTAATGTATTTTTTAAGAGTAAGAGAAGGCCAAAGCACTACAAATCCTGCATGATTTATCTAGGCATAGAAGATAAATCACAGATAACACCAAATGCATTTTCCATTTTACATTTAGTAGGTATAGAAGAAGGCCAAAGCACTGAAATCTTCACATGCATTTGTAGGCAGAGAGGGCTATAAAAGCACTGAGCACCGCATATGCTTTCACTATGTGTAAGAGAAAGCCAAAGCATGAGAACGCTGCGTCCATTTACAAGGCATAGTAGAAGGCCTAAGCACTCTGTATCCCATGTGAACTTAGTAGGTGTAGGAAAAGGCCAAAGAACTGAGTACCCTACGTGCATTTTGAAAGCAGAGGAATAGATCAAACAACTAAGAACCCCACCTGCATTAACAGGCATAAGGGAAGGCTAAAGTACAGAGTAACCCAGATGCATTTACTAGACGTAGGAGAAGGCCAAAACACAGAGAAACTCTCACTGACATGCTAGTTGTAGGAGAAGGCCACAGCACTGACATCGCTATGTGCATTTTAGTTAAGTGTTCCAGAGAAAGGCCCAGCCACCACAAAACATCTATTGAATGCAAGAGATAGGAACAAAGTATTCTTATGAGGAACAATGGGGCCTTGAGAGGACCTACTGAAACTGTTGGACCTATTCCTTAAGGGGCTATGTGTGTGAGATACGTAGGACCTTAAAATAAATCCTGTAATTCACAGCTGAACAATACAGCCATCTACAAGCTTGTGTTATATGGTAAAACATCTTCAGTTTGGGAAACATGCTTCTGAATTTACTGAAGGCTTATGATCAGACCTACTGATGCCCAGATATACATTGTTACTATAGGTAAGCCATACAGCTGCAAATGCATTGACAACAGAGACCTTATAGAGGAAAGAAACAAAGGTAGTTGATATCTAAACCATTGATGCTGGATTAGATTAAAACTCAACACTTTGTTAGTTTGGAGCCTCATTAAGAGGCTGCGTGAAGTCATGTAAAACTCCCAGGATTCTAACGTTCTCATTCGTGGCAGAGTTATTTTGATAGAGTGAGCATATTGCAGAAAAAGCAGAACAGTTTTTACTCCTGTACCTCTTTTGCCCTACCATTAAATATCCTCTCCTCCTTTTCTCAATCCCTTCTTAAATCTCAACTTGGGAGTCTTACATTTCCATTCATCCTCCCATTCTGCCTTTTCTTTTGGCCCTTGTGGATCTTGTGTTCTCTGACTGCCTGTTCCAGTTTTTGTCTGCACCTTCTCATTTCTACAGCTTTTGATTCTTTCTCCCACCTCTGTCTTTAGTTATGTGTCTCTCCCCATTGCTCGTCCCCTTTCTACTATTCTCTTTTGTTCAGCCTCTGGTATGTCTCTGCACTCTTCTCTGTTGTCCCTTTTTTCTCACTGCCATTCTGTTTCTCCCTATTCTGTCTCACTTGTCTCTTTCCTTGATTTCATACTCTCTCTTTTGAATCCTTCATTCTTGATCTCTAATGTACCTTTCTCTCTCCCCTGTCCTGCCCCTGATTCCTACCACGTCTCCCTTCTCTCTCATCCTTGTCCTTTCTCTCATTGTTCCCTTGTATGCTTCCCTCCCTTCTGCCTACTCCATTTTCTCACCTCTATCTGCATCCCTTTGCATCTCTAATCTCCCTTACTTTTCTTGGTGTCTCCTATTAGACTCCCATTCTTTAACACACTGTTTTCCCTCCATCCAATCACATTGCTCCATCAATAATCTCTTTTCTGTAGCTCCTATTAACCCATCCTCTTGTTCTCTTTTTTGCTGCCTCATATGATGCCTCCATTCATTCTATCCTTTCTCCAACCCATTGTACACTTTCTTTCTATTGTCTTTCAGTCAATCTTTCTTTTCTCTCCTTCTCGTTTTGTCTCACCTCCCTCCCTCTGCCTCTACCATCTTGACTCTGTCACAATAATCTGTCTCTCCTGTTTACACCCTTCCTCATAGAGTCTATATTTTAAGTTTTCTTTTCTCTCTTCTCTTTTTTATCCTGTTCTGACTAATTCGTGCCATTTCTCTCCTTCCTAGTCTGCTTCCACTCTAGGTTTGTCTCTCCGTTTCCTGCATTTCTTCTTTCTTCTGACAGACAGGTACAGGTAACTTGCAACAAAAACCCCATTCTGACTGCTGAAGTATTCCCCTAAGCATCCACGCAACTGTCAAAACAGGTAGATTAAAAGGAGGTGGCTGGGCCTACTGCATTGACCACTATGGACCCTGCCAAGAAAAAGGACAAACACGCTTGTAGGCATGATCCACATGGAAAAGGACCTAATTAAGTTTTGGTTTCATTTGGCATTAACACTGTTATCCAATGACTACAGTGCCCACTATGTTTCCTGTAAGCTATGATATTTGGACATGTCTCCCCACCCAAATGGCATGACCTCACAGTTCTAAGATGATTACATGATTACAACAGTAACATTTTTAATGCTGTAATATTCCATCATGCCTTGTCTAAGCCTCCCTTAAACAATTATATTTATTGATCTTGTTCCACATGAATGAAATCTATAGTCCTAAAAAAAGAACTGCCACAGGATTGTTGATTCATTCCTTCACCAGTTGCCCAATTCGACACCAGCGGTAAAAGGACAGAAAGTCTTATCCCTGTTCAAAGTATCCTATCTGCCCTTTGGTATTACAGAAAGGATTGAACCCGCCCTCCCACCCCCCTTACGTATTCTCATCTGTTAATCTCTCACAAGCAGAATGTAGACATTTCTAGTAGTTGATGTGGTGTAAGACCTAGTGTTGCGTCATATAAACATTGGAGGTACCTTTGCTAATCAAAGTTCAGAGTGTTTCAAGCAAAGAACCTCTGAACAGTAAGTTATCCCCAATGAAGAACCCTGTGCAATATCAGGCATCGAGCCTGAGAATTTGGTGCTCAATGAGGATATTGTGTCTTCTTGAATTTCTCGGTGTGTGATGCTAACGGCAATTGTTACTGAACGTTCTTCATGCAGTTCATTTTTATTGCTTGACCATGCATCTCTGTTGGGCACGTGTGTGTATTGGTCATTGAAGAAAAAGACTGACCTTTGAGGGTGCTTGGTGTGATCCTTTTTATTTTTGGGGACTCCACAGGCGCATTTTATTGTGGTTTGTGAACTGTGGAGAACATCAAAAGTGTCCAATGAGGGGATAGCCGTGTAAAGATTTATATTGCATTCTTTGGTGAGTACTTCCTTCTAACCTGAGGTTAAGTGGACATTGTTCCAAATTGCATGGCCATTTGTGGTCACCTCACTGCCACCTTCACACCTCAGTAATTTAGGACACAGAGGTGGTGGTGGAGGTTGCAAGCAGGCTCATTTTTCAAAAGGATTCATGTATTTATGGCCTTAGTAAAATGAGAACAATGAAGTGTGGCCTTCCATTTATATTGGAAATCATCAACACAATTATGGAATGTACTTATCGGTTTTGTGTACTTTTCCAGGGGAAAATGGTGCTTATCTAAAATGCACTGCTCATTTCTCTCCAGAATGTGTGTTATAGCCAAGTGAGCAATTATGGCGGGCTGTTCTTATCTAGTCCCAATTTCTTTTGAAAGCAACATCAACGAGAATTCTGTACTTCGCATATATTTATTGTTTCTAGTCATCTCAAAGCTATTTGTGAAATATCCACCGATTGTTGTCTCTAAGGAAAGAAATAGCAAACATATTTAATACACGATTCATGATGAAAATTACTTTTTAGTGAGTTAATGTTCAACACATTGAGGGCCTGATTTACGAAAAAAATGTAGCATTGGAAATTCCCATTGAAAACATTTTTGTAAATCAGGCCCACACTGGAGGAATTAGCGGATCTCATGTCCCTCTTTCTTTCCCCCTCGCCTCCATTCGAAATACATTTCCAAATATGAGTTTGCGCTAATAAATATGTGGACAAAAAAAAAATAATAATACAGAACCTTTACTCATTTCATGAGAGAGGACCTACTTTTCACCTACATATTTTACAGTGAAGTGTGAATATGAACGGAATAATGTGATTTCTGGCAACAATAAAACACAGAAACTAACATCACATGAACTCGTCATGGTAAGATGTCTGTGGCTCCTGCTTGGGCAAGCATAATGGGGGAGGTAGGTAAGGTTCCATCGTATGCGTGCATTCACGGGGACATTTCGGAAGAATTAAGGATGGGGCCTTCGGCATTGCAGAAAAACAGTGAACTAGTTACGTGCAAAGATGGCTACACTACCCTCTATGTCAGATGAGTTGCAGGGTGGGGGACAACGTCAGCAGAAGGCTTAATCAGGGGCTAGAAGGGAGTTTTCAGAATCCTCTGGAAATCTATATTGGGCACTTTAGAGCTAAGCGCTGTTAGTAAGGAAGCATGAGAGCCACTGTGGGCCAATGCATGTTCCATACCCCTGGTCTTGGTTTTAGTCAGATAATGCTTATGTATGGCAAGGACCTATCACATGCCTGACAAATCTAAGCCTGATCCAGGTTGATGCGACCAGCAATGACTGTGCAGGTCATTTGTATTGCTTGATAGCATTCCATAATAAGGGTTGGAAAGGAGGCTTTAGAGTTTCAGAAGACCATGAAAGTACACTGCCAATAATCATTAACACTTTCAATGCTCCATACAAGATCCTAAATAGTGAGACCATTTTTTACTTTGGCTGTATATCAGTCTTAATTCTGGGGACGGATGGGAGTGACAGAGTGAACTGCAGGTGCTGTCCTCCCTCTACCAAAGGGCTGAGAAAAAATTGACAAATTAAGCATTTCCCTAATGACAAGCAGGGAGACCAAGCTTATTCAGGAAGGTGCCATTATGAAACAGGGTGCTTTTTTGGGGCGACGGGCAGGCTAGAATGTCAAATGAAAGGCTATAAATGTGGGAAAAACTCACTGCACTATTCTCAAGAAGAACGAATAAAAGGGAATATATTGTAGACCTTTGGACTTTATTTTGTCTTTCTATGTGCATTATTATAGTGCTAGACTCTCAGTGTGTAAACTAAGTGATTGATTTGTGGGTGGGGGAACTACTGCACATTTTATACCACCCCCTCAGTAGAAGCATGCATTCTGCTACTTTGCTCGTATAGTACAGATGTTATTGGCTATGCCGAAGCTGCCAGTACAGTACAGTACTGTTCCAATGGACTGCCATAGGCCAGTTTGTGTTGCTCCTGTGGGTTATGCACTGTTGACAAGTGTCTGCAGAGAACTGTCTCTCTGTGTGAGGTAAACGTGGGATTCAATAGAAGGCGGCCAAACTTTGCAATAACAAAATTGCCGCCATGGGAGAGCAGGGGCCTTAGAATCAGATGCTTGGCTACAGTTGCCCCTGAAAGTGCAAGGACACCACTACAATGAAGGTGTGATGTAGCAGACACCAGTGACTGTTCTACAATCATACCAGTGATTCCATAGATCTCGGTACATCACTTAGTTAGCCTTTACTCAGCCTGAGAGCTAATCACTAGTAACTACCCGTTCATAGAGCCACTTGTCTATGTCCTTTGGGCCTCATGCATGAGTAATGTTTAATATTACTGAGGCCTTTATTGGCAGAGGTGTTCCTACAATGCTCATCTGAAGCTGTGGAAAGCCAAGGTGTTCTTAAATACAGGAATGCCTGTAGCGGGGATTAGGCTGTCACTTCTACATTCAGTGAAGGTGGAGTAACTTCAGCAGGCAATGACGTGCAGTCCCACATTCACTGAAAGAGGACTCTCTCTGACAAAAGAGAGACAAGTTTCACAGTCATTGAATCAGGAATAAGCACAACAGGGGCACTAGCTGAACGAGAGATAACAATAATCAGCGATGGCAAGTGTTAGCACAAAGGGGCACACTGTTGTGTGAAAGCACAACACCCCACATGTACTCCATGATGCTACACATGGGTGGCAGATCCCGCTCTTCGGCGATTGAAGAGACACATGCGGATTGATCTCTGTCTAGCCAAGTTAGTTCATGATATTGGGTATGTTAAGTGCATGCTACTGAAAAGTGCTTTCTACAAGTATGCTGGGTTGTAACCAGAGCTAGCAGTGGGCTCCGCCTATTGGCTGCAGTCAGAAACAAGGGAGAGCCAATGAAGGCCCATTCTATGGGCCTTTATTACCTGGATGCTCCCAAGCGATACATCCAGGAAACTGAGCTTAAAGGCAGCACACGGTAACTGCTATTTATATTTTGTAAAGGTAATTATGTCCCTCAAAGTAATTGAAAACCCAGAAAAGTGACTATGCTGCATTAAAACAAAAAAAGTTTCTCAATGTCAAATATATTACCCATCTGCTGCTCCTGAGGTTTACCAAGAGTTGTAGTTCGCTTATAAGTAACAATCTCTGATGGAAGAAAACAGCCATTATATTACATTAAAGTAACACCCAAAGTTCACAAATAGCACTGTCACGCTTACACGACTCTCACAGACACATCTATTGCCTTCAACCGTCAATAGGTAAGCAGTTGACGTCTTCTAGCAGTCACACATCTGAGAGTTCTGGCAGCTGATGAAATTCATTTGTGCCAAGGTTAGGTGGGCTTACTCACGCCATTGTTACTAACATGTAGTTTTGCTCTCCACTATGGGTGATTGCAGAAGACATAAGGCAACCAGATGCCATTGGTGCCTCATGCCATTTCTGCCATAGAGTGTATCACTCACAGGGGATGTAAGCCGTTAGCGCACATATTTGAACTGATGCCTTAGGTCCTGTCCCAATCAGAGGCAATCAAAAGGAAGCCTCTGTTCCTGGTGCTTTGTGTACAATTAGCCATTTTAGTTGTGGCATGTGTCAGCAGGATAGATGGCTATGCGTGAAAACTGTTTATGTAGTTAGCTTCTCCTATTAAGATTAGAAAAGGTTTTTACCTACAACAGTTTTATCTCCAGAAGTTAGACACGGGTATTGGTAGCTTGAACTGGTAGTGAGAGGCAGGGAAAAACCAGGCTACACTGGCCTCTCTCATTGGCTGAAGCGGAATTGCCACTTTGGAATTGGATGAGTCAAGAACATGGATGAAGGTGGCCATTTCACCACATTTCAGCCGTATTTTGTATGGGGCCAAGACCTACATAACCCACTCCCCGTCATCCCACCTCTCACTCCAATACACTAGAAATACATACGAAATATTTTCTTACCACACCCGCCCCCTACAAAAGGCCACACAAAAATGCAGTGAGACAGCTTTTCACTAAATGCAGTGAAATAACAGCACTGCGTGGGGTAGGGGGGTACCAAGGACATGTGGACCTTGCATCAAAATCATGCAAGACAGTGGGATTTATTAAATATATTTGTACCATTGTGTATCAACAGAGCAATAGCAGAGGACGTTTCTGTCACTGCTGCTCTATTTGGGTACTACCTGATTTACAGGTGCATGGATGGGGAGCCACTGTTGGATATTGTACAAACTGGGACGGGTGCCCTGACATCTAATACAGAATGTCTGCAGCATTAGTGAAAATAGCTATTTCTTATCTTACTCTTTTTTTTAACCAACTAGTCTCGGGAGGATAGCTCAGGGGCAAAGTGCTCACCTTGGAAGCAAGACGACACTGAGGAACACAGGTTTGATCACCGCGTCCGCGTTCAGAAACCTCTGAGTATTAAGCGTGTTATAAATAACCTATCATATCATAAAATATTTACAACCTCAACATTTTTTATGGTTTACCCTACATGGCGGCAGGGCTCCCTAGTCCAATTCAGGCATAATCAATTCAAGCAGGACTCCAGGACTGACTCACGGACAGACCCGGAGTCGTGCAAGCTTGCAGGTAGACTGACGGGGTCAGCACAGAAGTAGGAAATCTACCAGCAGAGTGACTGAAAATAAGGAAGTCAAGCTATATGAATGCAAAGAAACAGAGAGTTGTGTTTACAATGCAAAGTAAAGGTTCCCCGATATAACCAATACGTTTTGCTTCATTCTATGACAAAATCGGGTCGAGTCTTTCCTAGAAGCAGTACTACCCCTTCTTTGCTTTACAATGCAAAGTATACCTTAGAAGAGGAGTTTATCCAGCAACAGAAATCTGATACCAGAAACGTTCAGCAACACATTAAAAAGCATCAGACTCTTTACATACTCTCCACCTCTCTCTGCTAAATCTCAGGACATCCTGTCCTCTATGTCCTCTTCCTCTCTCGGCCCCTTTTGGCCATCTCTACCTCTCCTCCTTCTTTTTCCTCTTTCTCTTCGACAACACCTGACGAGGTTTCTAGACAATTCCGATCTATGAAAGTGTCGTCCAAACAGGTGCTCCGCTGCTCCTCCAGAACCATCAAAGCCCATATTGACACCCTCGCTCCAGCCTTGTGCACCCACTCCTCAAGAAGCCGTCTGCTGATCCTACCTGCCCGGAAAACTATCGCTCAATCTCCATCACCCCTTTCCTGAGCAAACTCTTGGAAAAGCTTGCCATCTCCCAGCTTACTCTCCACACCGAATCTGTTGGTTGTCTCCAGGACCATCAGTCTGGCTTCAGAGCTGCCAGAGGCATGAAAACAGCTCTCCTTAACACCTGTGCTGCTCTCTAACCTTGATTCCAGCATTCCGTCTGTTCTCATCCTTCATCTTTCCTCTGCTTTCGACAGGGTCAACGTCGCCATCCTGATCAATCGACTCTGTGAGAACCTGGGCATCACGGATCAGACCCTAGAGTGACTGACCTACTTCCACTTGGACCGCCACTCCGCTCCCAGGTCCATCGTGGTCCCATTCTCTCTGCCACCTCTCTCTACCTGTGGCATTCCCAAGGACTCTATCCTCTCACACTGGTTTTCCAACCTCTACTTGGGCACTTTGGCCTCCCTGATCTCTACCTTCTCCTCTAACTTTCAGTGTTATGCGGATGACTCAGCTTTCCTTCAGGCTCCCCTCAGCCTCCTCTCCTCTCTTGCTCATTCCTGACTGTCTATCCACGATTCAGGATTGGTGCGCCTCCAACGATCTTTGCCTTAATGCCAGTAAGACAGAGATCCTTCTCATTGGGACCCTTGACTCTGCGTTTACTCTCTCACTATAGCAGACCACCTTGGGCCCTCTTCCTTTGCCTTCCTGTGAGGCAAAAAACCTTGGTGTCATCTTCAACGCCACATTCTCTTTCTCTCCTCACATCTCGGACATCACCAAGAAGTCCCACTACCAGCTGCTCCTCCTAAAAGGGACTCTTCCCTTTCTCACTCTCCACCAGAAGCTCACTGTCTGTAAGCCGGACTACTGCAACAGCCAGTTTCTCAATCTGTCTTCCTCTAATCTCCGTCATCTGCAACTAATCCAGAACAGGACTGCAAGACTTAGCCTTGGCCTCAAGCCCTGGGATTGTATTTCTCCAGCCCTGAAATCTCTCCACTGGCTGCAAGGATCAAGTTCAAGAACCTTTGTATTGCCCACAAGGCTTTCTGGGGCCAGAGCCCACACTAAATCCAATGCTCTCTTCCAAAATACCTTCTTTCTCTAGCCCTTCACTCAGCTACCTCCAACTCTCTAAGGCTTAGCCATTTCTCCAGGCAGAGAGTGGAGGTAGACCTCTCTCCTCTGCTAGTGCCTCCCTCTGGAATGGCCTCCCTGCCCCTCTCAAACTTGAGCTGGACAACCTGCAGTTTCGGAAGCAGATCAAAACTTTCCTCTTCTCCACTGCTTTCGCTCTCTCTCCCCCCTGCTGACCTATCTGACCTACCTGTCTGCTGTACCCACTGGCTGCTTGGCTACCCTCAGAGTCCCTCTGAGTCCAGGCTCTTTCTTGATTGGTCACCATTGCACTGACTCTGAGCCTACCATGCACTTAGGGGCTGTAACTGTAAACCTGCAGTCCCTTGTTCTCCTTGCACAACCAATAGCCGCTCTGCCCTGGCTGCACTTAGAGCATTGCTGCCCTGTTTTCCCCTCCCCTCTCACTTGCACTCCCCCTCCCTTTCCCATTGCACTTCTCGTTCTCGCAGTGACACAAGGCCTAGTGAGATTGTTTGTCTTGTCCTCCCTCTATCATCCCTCCCTTGTGTACACTTGCGTTATAAATGACTTGTATCATATCATATCATTTTATCACAGATGACCAGAAAAACATACAATGCCGCAGTAAGAAATGGCTAGACCCGCAGCACCCAAATGCCAATCTAGCCAGGTAATTAAAGTTAGCAGGACTTGTTTATCAGAAATGTCCAGTTAAAAGAAAGTCATGCCAAACTGAGGAATGACTAGATTGGCTGCATCAAAATGCCTCTCTAGCCACTAATACCACAAATCATGCCTGCTTAGCCTGGACATGGACAACCATTATGATTTATCACACAATCCCGCCCCCCCACACATCCACTCTCCCTCCCACCCACTACCCCAACCTCCACAATCAGCTCCTTGGCCCAGAATTACCTCTGCATCCCTCTTCCTTGTCCCAGAGCTTACGTATGAGGCTCCTTGTCTCATAGGTAAGTACTAGGATGAGGAGTAGTGGCGCTAGGAGTGATGAAGATTAAAGGTAGCTAAATCAGGCATTACCTCCATGTACCTCTACCTCTTCCCAGTACTTGTGCATAAGGCAGAGTGCCTCACACGCATGTACTGCCTCATATATAAGTACTGGGACTAGGAAGAATAGGGCTAGGAGTAAGTAAGGCATTAAACACAAGTAGTAGCGTAACGCCATTGAGTTGACTGGGCTTCAGCACTACCCCCCCTGACATTTTGGGCTATATTGACTCAACCTGGCTAACCTTTAGAGCAGTTGCCGGACCGAACAGGACACAGATGTTAAACGGCACCTGGTTTTTGCTGTTAACAAGAACCCAGCAATTACCAACGTAAAGCATTTCACTGTTAGTACCTGCATTCAAATGCCACATTGTTTAGGCAATTGAAATCGTGATGTGGGTTTAGTATGTGCATGCCAGGGGAGTGATTGGAAGGGTAGAGAGGGAACAGGAGACTTATAGGAGAGAGTTAACTGCTTGTAACATTGGATCTGCACTAGAATAGTCTCATTAAATGGCGTAAATAATTTGGATGCGCCCACACAAATAAGTTTCCCCCTCCCCACCGCATGTGAAGTTAGCACCTCTCCCAACATTTGAAGGGTTAGCCCCCCCGAAATGAAGGTTTTGTTGTGCTCCTGTACACAAGCACACACACCATTCACCATATACACACCCGGTCATCCATACATTTAAGTGTGCACCCTTTCACCATACACTCACACAGGCAGCCACCTATACATTTAAGTGTGCACCCTTTCACCATGCAGGCACACCCACACAGCCACCCATACATTTAAGTGTGCACCCTTTCACCATACACACACAGGCAGCCAGCTATACATTTGAGTGTGCACCCTTTCACCATAGACTCACACACGCACACGTCATGGAGTTGAGGGGAGCCCTATTACTTCAAAAAGAAATTGGGGCTCATTACGGGTCCAGCGGTAACCGTGCTGGTGCTACCGGCGGGTTGCCGCCAGACCCGTAAAAAATTACTATCGT
Organism: Ambystoma mexicanum; assembly: GCF_040938575.1. NCBI lineage: Eukaryota > Metazoa > Chordata > Amphibia > Caudata > Ambystomatidae > Ambystoma > Ambystoma mexicanum. Next base: position 667,855,173 of record NC_090936.1, read on the forward strand.
CTGACTTCCCGGTGCCACCGTGCTATTTCAAATCCGGCGGCTGGGAAATCAGGTGCAAGTAAATTCGTTAATCCCCAGACTCCACGGGAATGGGGACACGGAAGCACCTGCACCATTGTTAATGGTGCTGGTGCTTCTGTGATAGGTCTGCCTACCGTGGCTGCTGTGCCTGGCGGGGTCAGACCTGTTGGGCACGGCAGCCCGACCAGGCAGACCTGTAATATGCCGGTCCGGAAACAACAGTGCCTGTAAGCTTACCAGCACCGTTGTTTCCGGACCGACATGTTCAGAATGAGCCCCATTGTTTCTTTTTTAAGTCACTATAACTTCATTAAGAAATTATTTCAGTTAAGGACCGAACCATAACCAAAATAATTTCTTTATGATGGCTGAGTGACTTCAAAAACAAACTATTTCTTTTTGAAGGCATAGGGCTCCCCCCCCCACCCAATGACATGGAGGCCTCCAGCCTAGGGTCTTCCATGTCATGGGGTAGGGGGGCCCTCAGACTTCAAAAAGAAAGTTTCTTTTTGTAGTCACTCTGCCTTCATAAAGAAATGATTTCTGTTACAGAAATGTTCTTTATGAATGCAGAGTGAATTTCAAAAGAAATTTTTTTTTTTAGAAAAAAATATTTTCATTTTTTTTATTTTTCTTTAACTGGGGCCCCCTCCCATGACATGGGCTGGCGGGGCTCCCCACACCGCGGGCCCCCCTGCACTGCGGGGGCTGCGGGGGCCCCTGTTACACCAGTGCCTACAACATCCCCATGCAGCCACCTCTTGAATGCAGCACTGTGGATAAATCAGTGGGTAATACCAAAGGGGCCACAGGGCTCGAGTGTTATACCACAGCGCAGGGGTTTCCACCCTTGGCTCTACAGATGTTTTGTACTACAATTCCCATCAGCTCCACCCAGCATAGTCAATGTCGAGACACCATGGGAGTCATAATACAAAACATCTGAAGAGCTGCAGGTTGCATATCCATGCCAAAGTATTAGACAGTGCAAAATGTGGCACAATTCCATACCTCTGGCATGCTGTCCAACCTGGACCACTAGCTCTGAACACATTTCTTATGTTATTCAGACAATAGTCTCTACAATGATGATGTATATAATCAAACGTCTTTGTTGTTGATACATGGGCATGAGCACCACGTTAACTGTGTTATTCTACCCTCATTCTGTACACAATAGTGAGTGAATCCCCTTGAATTCCTCATCTACCTTTTTAAAATTGCTGAAAATCCTTGTGGCAATCTGAGGTTTTAAACATATTGAATGTGTATGCAATTTTGATCAATCACAAAGCCAATACTGCAAGCTAGGGTTGTATTTTGTTAAAAATGTTGGTAGGTGTTGAATAGAGGATCCCATGACTATGACGTTCACAGTGATCGGGACAGTTTATCTCTCAGGCTATTGTCAAAATTGATGTGAAAATTGGTTATGGCAATGTATATGTGGTTGTTATAAGCCGTGTGTTGTCTTAATATTAAGAGAGAAAAACATTTTCTCCTGGACATTTGTAGTATGTGTTACTACTAAACAAATCAGTGGTATACATTTTGCTGATTTCAGAAGAAAATGTCTGTTGCCTCTCTCTGAGATGGGTACTGGACAGCCGAAGGTCACACACATCTCTGTGCAATATACACTAGCCCTGCCCTCCTTCCTCTAGCCCAATGCCCCTCCTATAACGGTGTACACGCAACTTGTCACGCTTTCTAGGACCAAATATTTTCATTTACATTACAAATGTGAGCTGCAATGACACCAATCATCTGTCAAAATAAACCTTGCTGTGGAACCGCAGCACTCTTCCACCTCATTTCGGTCAGGGATCACATTTTCGAATGTACAAAAGGTAGAAAGTGGTCAAGAACAAATCGAATCCATGAAAGGGTTTTCGTTTCCTGCAGCTCATGTGCTTTGCTTGCCTAGAGCTGCTGGCAGACCCAACTGCCTGTCTTTCAAGATCACTGAAGACAGGATTGGAGATGTTGCAAGTATTTCTGTCTACACCATCATATGTTGGTTTTCTCAACCAATATGAATCGGTGTCCATCTTGATATGGACAAGTCGATGCATACGCAGGATTACAAATTCATGACCATCATTTGACGTGCCTTAGGGCACATGTTCCAACGTATGGCATCAACTGAAAACACCATGCAATTAAATATCTATTACGTCTCAATACTTGACACAATACTTAAGGTAACTGATAAAGTCAGTGTAGCTTTATTCAAATGGAATCAAAATGTGTCAACCTCAGACATGACAGTGTGTCTAAGATAACTTGGCATCTTAGGAAACATGACTTTTTATATTAGCACCCTGTGCGTGGGCACAGACCAGTCAGGAAGCTCAGAACGTGGGCTGCATTCACTGAGGCTTTCTGAGCTTCCTGAGTATTGTGACCCACCTTGTCCTGTGCCTCAGTTGACCTGCATGCTGCCTGCTCATACCTCCCCTCCATGCAATTAGCACTCACAATCCTTCAACAGGAGTGCCAAAGGAACAATTAAACTTACCTTTCATCCTGCGACTGAGTTGAAGCCTGCTTCCGTTTTCATAGATTCAGCATAATGAACAGTGATGGCCAAGATGGCAGCCATGTAATGACATCACTGCGGTAGCAGACGCAATGACTTTGTCACGTTATACATAAATAGAGCTACAAAAATAGAACGGCCATTTTTGCTTCTATCCTTGCGGTTATCATGCCGATCAAACCACGCTGAAAATCTGATACTTTTTTTTTTCACAATTTCAAGGTAAGCCCTCCAAAACTATAATCCTTTTTATCTACTAGACATCGAATCCCGGCCTTAAGCCTAATTAACAAGGAGAAAAGCCATAAACTCTAACATTTGAAAACATATATCCTTGCAGGTAGACACCCATTGATTACTAAACAGCGGGTGTGACTTATAGATCATTTCTGCATAAAGACTACAAACAAGCACTAGCAGCAATTAATTCAAGTAAGTAGATTTTGCATTATGTGCCTATGGATTATTAATGTTGTTACACAAAGTATCATGAGAGAGTTATGACAAATAGCACTGCAATATTTTCTGTTCACAGTGCTCATACTTTATCAGATATTATCCTCCTGAAGAGCCGCTGTAATATACAGTGGGGAGACACGTATGGAGGCCATATGCAGAGAAAATTGTTCAAGGACATCTTTTGAGATAATCTTTTAAGGACATCACATACTGAACGATTAAACAGCAAACCTAATAGTGACTAAAACATAAAGGACTTTATTGGCTTTTTTGAATATAAGGATATTTTCCTCATTTATGTCAACGATCAAAGAGGAGAAAAAATCAAATTGCTCACTAAGGACATTCATGGATAAACTCTATGAACCTAATAGATGACATTGCCTGAACAGGACACATTAACATTTCCCCTATGAAAATTAATAGAGGGAAGTGAATAAAGTTCCTACATGCGTTATTGGTGTGGCTGAATAAAAAATATCATATTGGCGTAACTTATCTGATCTCCGCAATCCAATCTGTTTGATTTCTCAAATACTGGTCAGCCTCAGTATCAGGAGATTAAAGTGCAGCCTTTTGCAATCAAACATTTTAGCTCATAGTATTTAACTAAAAATCACAACAGAATCGCTCTAAATTGCCTTGAGGCTGACACAAGCATTTTTTCAACAGTGAAAATAGACTCCCTCTGCTGAAGGAGATGCAAAGAACTAACAGTACGTTTTTCTTTTCTACTTTAAAATCTCTTCTAGTCTTCAGCACCCTCGGTGCAGGTTTGTGTTTGCTATGGGTGTTTTTTTAATTGGGTATTCATAATGCACCTATACAGCAAATGTTGTTTCAAGGCACAATTTTAAGGTGTTATTCCTCTCCATGGCGGGCCAACGCAGTCAGTAACAGCACCACCGCCCACATTAAGGAACAATCACTTTGCTTGATGCCCTTACTTGCATGGCGGGGTACAACCAACCAGGGCAGAACTGCCAGCATATAATGCCTCATTATTTAATTCAACTTTAGCAGTAATCTCCAGTATTGACTCCATGGGATACATTTTCTTTATCAGTTGTCAACTTTGCATTGCTCTTTCAAATACAGTCCACAACCACGTCAATGGAAATTAGCAAAGCTGCACAAGACCAATTATCAGGGTCAATCCTTTTTACTTTTGAAATTGAAAGGCTGATCTAGAGGAAGGTCTCTAAAATGTATGCTAAAGTGGGAGCTTCAGCTGCAGTTTCTATGTTGTTTCACCTTGAGCAGGTTCCCGCTGTCGGGAATTCTTTTTAAAAACAATCACAAACTTTCCGTGGAACAGATAGCAGCGTACAAGGGATCTGGAAAACTGTGGACTCTTGCAAAAAGAACGTAGACAAAACATGTCCATTTAGAAAGATCATCAACTCATTGGAAAGGCTCGTCAACTTGTGTGGTGGTTTAAGGCTAGTCCAAGGTCTAAGATCCCATAATCAGACTATGTGTGGGATTCCAGGCCTTTGCCTTCGATTTCAAAGAGTCAGTGTAGGAAAGACAATGGCATTAAATGTACTAAAGTATTGCTTTTGTCAAATGGATGGCCTGTACTAAATCTTACCAATGACAAAGTCTGCTTTTTAGAGTGAGAATGTAAGTTTCTGCTGGAAAAGCTACATACATGAGTTGACATTAAGATGCTACCATTTATGGAACTCTGACTTATGTCAGAAGGGCTTGGGATAGTAAAAGTGACAATGTAGCACTTATGTGATTTTTCGAGTGGAGGCAAACCATTACATTCTAAGGAAGATTCATGTGGATTGACAGGCAGAGCGACAGATTCAATGGCATCCATTATAATACATTTCAACTGAAAGATCAGTTGCATTATGATTCTATACATAATTACATAATTAATTACACAATTATATCCTGTATGCTTGCTTTTTTTTTAAACTAAACATTTATTACAACCATTATTTCAGGATTATAAACAGGCAGAGAGGTATTCGGTCACAGAAATATAAGACAAAAAATTAATTATCCAGACATTATTCCATGTCAAGAGATAATTGAAAAGACCAATTGATGAATTGGTCACTTTCTTTTTAAACTAATGTCATAGACTGTGCACTATTTGTGGCATCACAGAGCTGCGATTTATTACATAACTCTTAGGGGGTGATTACGACCCTGGAGGTAGCCATGCCGCTATTTGCAGCATGGATATCCCCATTCCGTGTACCGGATACCGGGTCTGGATTCCTGGAATGGGGAAATACCGGGCCATTCTGACCTTGGAGGGCCCCGTATTCCCCCATTCCAGGAACCCAGACCCTGTGCATCGCCATTCCCATTCGAGCCCCCATAGGGCTCAATGGGAATGGGGAGCATGCTAACAACGGCCCGTGGTTAGCATGCTGGTCTACTTGCGGGACCCGCTAAAAGGACGCCTGGTAATACCAGGCATCCTTAGTGGGTCCCGCGAGGAGACCTCGTAATGAGGTGGTAGGGGGTTGTACCGGCCCCATTAACCCCTTACCGCCAGGGTCATAATGACCCCCTTAGTATATATATATAGGAATTAGGCTTTTCCAAATGTAATCGGTCTGATTATGCGTTTGGCAGTAATGGTAAAAAATGCAGGATTGGTAAATGCTGCATGTTTTTCTGCTCTGTCAAATTATGAGTATTGTTACCAAAACTCTTCAAATCCGTCTGCTTTAAGTAGCGGTAATTACTTCCACACAGACGCATTACTGCAGGCAATATTACACCATCTGGTAATTCAAGTAAATAGGTAGATGACATTTCCCCATGGAGTCCTAAGGGTCGGTACTACTCAGAATAATGTTATCACATGTGGTAGTAGTAATCAGGCCCAATATGGGTAGGTACGATATTGACTGATATCACAATTATATTAAATATGCAAGAAAACAAAGTGCAGACATATTATGCTCAAATACATAGAATTTTCTAGATGTTTCTTAGTTGCTAATGGTCAGTGGGGGATGTGAGGTGTATTGTGTAACTACAGCTTGTTGCATTTTTATAAAAACCCCTTCAACCACCAAATTAGTTTTCATTTTACTTGAACAATTTCAAACATAAAAAATATAAAGACCAAAACCTCAGTGAAAAAGATGCCAATCTGTGCCAGTCTGACATAAACAAAAATCCAGTCGGGGAACCGCTGAGTCTGCATAACTGTATTTCACAATCAAAGAGAAGATTGTAGTCATATGGCAAACTGCACAGCCATGCCATTTAGTGGATTGTCCTGAAGGAAGAGTAGGCCTTGTTCTCAATCCCAGGAGCACAAACAAAACAGAGGCTGACTGCCTGGTGTTGGTACAGTGCCTTGGGAAGCAACGTTGACCAATTTCACAGGGGAAATTGACCATGGGTTCTTACAGTTCCTGGAAACAATGGGGTACCTGAGGATGAATAGATTCACCACACAGACCACAAAATATATGATTGCTTAAAACCTGCGATTAGTCCTGTAGCCTCAGGATATTTATGGTCCCCCACATCATATACCTGGATAGACGGAGGGATGGACGGACAGACGGATGGATGGATGGATCAATGGCATCTGCTCCTCATCCTTGCTCTCCATCGGTCCCAAATCCCTCTCCTGCCTCTCCCCCTTTTGCCCTCTGCAGTCTAAAGTGGCTTTGCTTACAGAATATTATAAACTCACAGTAAATAAATAAATTAACAGGAACAGCTGTAATTACATAACAATCAGTTTGATAAAGTGCTGGGTTGAATCTCAGACAATGCTGAAGATCTCTTATCTTTCATTTAACGATACTCGTGAATGCATACTCTCCATCATTCCAAGATCTAGGTTGTGAGTGTACAATGCGTGTCTCCTTCCTATTACTTAAGATGGAGGGTGGAACTATTTCAATAATTCTACTACAATGCTTATCAAACAAGTTGTCCGTAATAAATTAAAACATGTAAATTGTTCCACCCAGATATTAGCTGATGATGTTAGGATAATACATTCCCCTGGTTACATTTTTCTGTTTGACCAACTCATGGAACATGTTGAGCCATTTATATGCCTGATTGGTCCATGCAGTGTCCTATTATGTTTTTATTAATCCAGTGGAAGGCCTTGTTAATAAGAGTTGTAGTAGTCTCTTCCTCTTATTTATCATATACAGAGACACCTATAAGTATCACTACCAATGGACTTGATTCACAGGGAAGCTGCAGGTATTTAAACCCATGTTTCTGTTTTTCATTGGTCTACTAGAAGCTAGTGTCAGATCAATTACAGATTGACAGAGGATTTATTGGACAATCAACCGGCCAATCAAACCAAATGGCAGAATAAAAACCTGTGTATGGCTACGTTTCAAGATCAGACACCTTTAGATGGTTCTATGTAATTTGGCCAGCATTCGAATCTCTCTGGGAATAAAATCTGGCTCTACACATTTTTAACTGGGGTGTACAGCTCCTATGTTCCTTTGCCCAACCATCCCATCATCTTCTAAAACGCTGGCCCTAGTCCCCTGCATAGGTAGTCTGGCATTATGCTGGCATTTACTCCTACTACACTTCAGGATTTCATAATTCTTCCTTAGTGTTAGCATTGAAAACGCCCATGAATCCTTCAGATTAATTGACCACTGATTTGGCCAGTATAATACTTTCATTTTGTATAACTCAAAAGGCTCCTGATATAGTGATACATCAATACAATTCTACAGGCATGCAGAAATAAATATATTTTTTACATTACATCTCAAACACCAACCTACCTCTCCCCCACCCACGTCGAACCATATTTCTTTTCTCAAAGAAATACAAATATATTAACGGATCAAAGGACTTACAACTACACATGTTTAGATAGAAGTAAAAATAAATATATTAAAAAATGGGTCATAAACCAAGATCACATCTTCAATAGCAGTACTTCCATAACGCCCAAAAGGGGTTGGTTCAGAATAAAACGGAGCACTGAAAATATTCAGATATGTTGTATCATTTTCCATGGCATTTGTTCATGATTTGCTATGAGTGAGCTGAGTCCTACTTGTGTAAGACCAAATACAAAGGTATATTCATGCACTTCATGAAATCATCATTGACGAAACACATACCTTTAGTGCGTGTGGTATACTTTGGAGGTCCTGTAGATGAAAATTAAGTTTAAAGCCAGCAAATAATATTTTATTTGCATTTCAAAGGTTATCCTCAGCACAAAGGGATCAATTCTTTCCCAAGGTTATTGTGAATGTAAAAGATGTGCATGCAGATAAAGTAGGACTTCTAATATTTTCAAACAATGGTTTCAAATTAATGGGGCTGATTCACAAAGAATGTACTAATCATAACTCCTGCTTACTCTTGAATTACTCCTGGAAAGAGAAGAGTAAGACAGGAGACAGTCAGGGCTACATCTGCTACATCATAATGTGTGCACTTTGGGAAATCCTGGAGCTGAGTTGCACTACACAACCTTTGTTAAAAGCAATTCAGGGTTTGGAGCTTTCAAAATCTGTTGGCGTCAATACTCTCCTTTTATAGTAACAGTGCACATGATTTGAGAATCCATTTCATACACCTACCATTTAGGAGACACACACAACAACCATGAAAAGATAATGAAGTCATTGCTATGCAATTTGCATGGAAATAAAAAAAATGAACATAATCATTACAGTAGCTAGATGGGGGGCACAGGATCTCAAAGAAAATAGCACAATTCTCCAAATCCTCATAATGTGTTTTCAAGGTAATTGGAAACTGTAGGACATTTTTCAAAATTGCCAATTGGCGCATAATCAACCTAATTTTATTGTCACAAGTACCCAAGTGGCCGTCACTTACTGCTTTCTTCCTGGTCATTAAATGCATCTTGGCGCCAGGGGTAGTGGTGTCAGTTAATCTGGAGGTTAGGAATGTGGGGTGCACTGATGGAATAAGCCTGAGTTCCTGTCTATCCTCTGTCACCTCTTCCCTGTGGCACCATCTTTTAGCCTCCTTGTACTTTCTGTCCTCTGCCATCTCAGCCTCCTCTATCACATTACTTTTCCCCTCTCTCGATTTCCTCTACTTACACACTGTTCTGCCTCCCTAGTTAATTGCCACATGTGCCGTCTTCCCACAATGGCTACCAACAAAACAGGAATGAAACTGGCGCTGTTGGCGCCATCCTGAATTCTTTATAAAGAAAACAATAATAGAGGGAGACGATATTGGGTGGGTGACTTTGCTGGTAATGGGCCTGCACCATCGAGGAGGGTGTCTCTTTGAGTGGGCTTAACATGGCTCAGGTTAGCAGTCTGTTACCGTTAAAGCACCCCCACTGCCCCAGTGTTGGTTAATGTTACATTGACCAGACCACATAGGGCAGTACATTATCTGTGTAATGCATGGACTTACATTTGGTCGCTAGACGCTTCCTAACTCCTTAGGCCACCAAGACTAGCTTCATCCCATTGTGCATTCCCTTTTGCCTAATGATTTCCTCACTTTCTGGCGTGGTTCTGCCTACTCGGTGCAGGTTGCCAAAAAGGAGAGTAAATGCAAAGCTGAGAAGAGGCACTTTCAGTTGTTCTCTGATTTCCATCTCCAATTGACATCAAGGTAGTAGCTAACAAGGGGTCACCTGCTGATTGCCAAACATTGTGCTGTTTTGAGTAGCAGCACACTTGTACTCTATTGCAAATTATCTCTTTCAAACGATGACACTGATTGACACCCAAGCATTTATATTGGTGAAATGGTTGGAGAACAGACATACATAAGTGCTTTTCTGTGGAAAACTGTTACAACATACCCATACTCCGCAATACGTCAGGGTGCTATACAATGGTGGCAAAATATATCACTGTGTCATTAGTTTATATTAAACATTGCTTTTATAATGGTTCTATCTGTGACACATCACTAATAGAATCAGGACCATCAAATCATCTCTTGAATATACGTACATTAACACTTGGCTATCTGTTCCCTAAAATCTGTTATGAAATTTGACATACCTGTCGTACGGTGTGGGCGAGTGCGCGGTGTTCCTAGAAATACAAATCATCTATTTTAACTAAAACAGAAACATATTATTCCTCTAGAATAGTTGACATGAGCTCGTTGTGATTCAAGTGAAAATGTAACTGATTTCTAAGGATGGTTGTGTTTATTGGGTTATGTAACAGAAATATACCTTTCATTTGGGTTGGAGGGAAGGAGAGAGGAGGGAGGAACAAGGGGAGGAAGGAGGGAAGGAAGGAAGGATATACAGCAAGACAGATCTTTATTAGTATGAATAATACCTTGTGTTACCAAATTAATCTTGCATGGCAAGAACATATGACTAAAATTACTTCACTGGTGTCTGTCAGGTGCACACAGTTGTCAGACAGAACCTGTAGGAGTTTTACATTTGAGTCATGTATACTTTGCAGAGGCAATGTAAACAAAAATGTAGCCAAAAGAACATGTTACAGAGTAAACCAGAATAAGCCCTCGATTTTGTAAAGATCATAAGGTTACTCTTAGGGTGGCGCAAAACAATGCCATGCTACTGCCATGTAGCCATGTGCCATTTTTGTGTGAAAACACCAACCTCCCATCTCTATATAAGTGCTTTCCCACCAAAAGAATCAACATGAAATCATGGTTCAAACAATGAACAGTTAACAGTATTTGAGGAGACTTAAATAAACACAATCCTTTTCCAACGCGTTCTGAAGAGGGAGAATGGAAGACCAGGCTCCCGTCCTTCACCTCTCGCGCTTGGCATAGAGGGTCACGACCCAGACACCCGCCACGAGAAGAGTTTGTCCATTTACCAGATGACCAAATACCCTGGTATAGGAACATACGGATGTGTCCATCTGCCTGCCCAACAGCCCGCACTGGCCATGCCGACACCTGCGGCACGGACCAACTAGGCTAAAATCTACACGTCGTTAGAGATGCCATGACGACCTAGACAACGGGAAGCACCTCTGTACAAATACACACATTGGACATTCCCACACCGATCTACACGAAGAATATACTCAGTGCTATGACGTAGGCGACAGGCATATTCACGGACGTGTTTCTTTATTATTTTTACATAGGCTTTCAGAATGCAGAAACGCAAGACGCGTCATGAACTCATTTACAAAGCTTGCTCACGCTTCTCTTGAAACCAGTTACCACTATAAGAACTATAATGAAGACACGATACTGGTCATGGAACTATATGCTACTATAACTTAAAGCACCCATGCACCAACCGGATCACGTATGCACCAGGCCCAAGTAGGCCTCAAACAAGAGCTCCCGTGGACGTTAACAAAGCAAGAGTCTGGTTGCTGATCCTGCAGAATGGGCCCGGTGAAACAACCAGCCAAGGTCGCGATGTTGCAAACCCACATTCCAAGAACAAAGCATCAAAGGCACGATGTTGCAGCCTCGCACTCCGCGCACCAACGTTAAGGTCACACCTGCAAATTAAACCAGACACACAGTGGAAAAGCAATATTAATTGTGCATAATTCTGCCTCAAACACGGTCCCTCCCCACGTGACCAAGCCGAACCTGACGAGATGCCAAACCCAGGAGAGAAAAGGCGTCTGGATCCCTCGCTACGAGACACAGGCAGATACACTTGAAAGGCTCAATGGACATCTGCGACAGTGGGAGCGGTCAGCCTTCCAACTATGAATAAATCCTCACATTGTCTGCACGTACCCATATTGAAACATTGTTGCAATCGCAGGTACACCGAGAGCTGGGAACAACGGTGGTCCCAGGCTGGGAAGCTCACGGGTGCACCAATCAGAACATGGGGCTCTTATCTCAGACGTCAGTAATATTAACCAATCCTCAGGAGTCTTCATGTAACAATTTTCATGTATCTAATTGTAGGGACAACCCAGATATATCACCTGACTACCCTTTGTCCAGTAACATTGTCCTCTATATGTGCGCTATACTAACCCTACCACTCGAGCAACCAATTAAGAGTGGCGATAGGTTTTTTGTTAACTTTCTGAAGTGACGCGAATAGCGCGTCATAATGCAGTAAAAAGGGCCTGCGAGCCCCACGATTGTGTGTGTGTCAGGACGGACGCGTACGTTCCTTGACCCATCCCTGCCGTTTTTGTCTAATAAACAGCAGAGTCACCTTGCTCCTTGTGTGTGTCTCGCGCTCTGTCTCAACTGGGATACACGGGAGGAGTTGGGGCCTCCCTGCCTGGAGGTCCGCGGACGGCCCGGCTGACCCCGGCAGAATTTCTCCCCGACAAGTTGGAGGCACTGCTGAGATCTGTTTAAGATCGACTTTTTCTTTTTACTTCGACCCTCTATTTTTAATTTTTCCAGGCACTCCCGTTGCGAGGAGGCCCGGCGGCGCGGCCCCCTCTGCCGTTGCCCCCTTCTGAGGACTACAGGACCATCGCGGAGCTGCGAGAAGACCGGACGGCGCAGTCCGGATATTGGCCCTCGGGAGCCGGTTGAGAAGTATCCCGCCCGCGGTTGGCGAGTGTCCAGACGTGGTCCAGACGAAGGGAGGTGGCGAACCGCTTGGAGGGGTGCACGCAGTCGAGCGGCCCTGCATCGAGAGAACTTGGTGAGCATGACACGCACAACAAGCAATGCGAAATTGTAAGGGAGGGGGGAGGAAGTGAATGAGGGAGGTGTTGTACAGATGCGCGGCGAAGGTCTAACAACTTAGTGTTGCCAATGGAATGAATGGTAGCGAAACGAGTGCGAGAACAGTCGGCTACGTTACGCGGAAGAGGGAGGGCGGAGCACGAAAACATCACGTGCGGCCGCTCGTAAGGCACTGATTGGCCTAAGTCGCGACTACGTGTAAGGGTGGGTGTGTGTGTGTGGTTTCCTACGATTTGGCATTTATTGATCAATGAGTAGACGAGGATCCCTATTGTTCGAGCAAGAAACTCGATAGGTAGATGACGATTCCCTGTAGGCGATGGCTAGTTAATTAAGTTGCCCAATACGGAAGATAATTGGCTGGTTAAGCCCTCCTGTTGAGGGGCGTATCACACGCGAGGCAACGCAGCGTGCGCAGTCCGATTATATTATTGATTTGATTACCTTGTTCCAGGAGTGACAGGAAGACAGCTGTAGGGTTAGCGGGGGTAGGTTGCAAGTGTATTTTGAACTTAAAAGAACATAATAAGAATGTACCATTAGCTCGAAGAGATCGGTGACGTCACCAGTAGGGATTTAATAGGATAGCGCGAACACAAGGAAGTTTGGTTTTGGGAGTGGTGGGGAAGAGAAATGTGATAAGGGAGCGGGCGCGGAGATAAACGATAAACGAGTGGATCGGGAAAAGGAGAAGGGGAAAGGGGCGTGGCTGCGCACGGAGAACGCCGGCCACGGCAAGTGTAACAGGGGGAGGAGAACGGGGAAACAGGACGACTGTATAAGAGCGTCGTAAAGGGTACACAGCCGCAGGGGGCTGTGTGCGCTTCAGCCGCAGGGGGCCGTAAGGGTGTAGTAACAGAAGGGAATTGACAAATGTAAAACCATACATAACGGATTGTCATAAGTCCCCATACTTACGGGGCCAGGTAAACAATATAAGGTTGTATATTGTAAACTACCAGTGAAGGAAAGGATAACAAGTGGAGAGTCACCATGTCATACGGGACAGGGTCAGGAGGGTGGGGGAACACCCTCACTACACCATTACAACACATATGCACCACACTGCCACCCCATAGGGAGAAGTTAATAAAGTACAGCATAGAGTGGACCCAGGGGACGGATAACAAAATGTTAATACCATGGCCACCTAATGGGAGTTTCGATCCATATGCCCAACATTCACTGCTAAACCATCTGCACAATACATACAAGGGGAAGAAGTTGGCAAACCATGTGGAGGTGTTTAACTTATGGAGGATGTTCCAGGGGTCCCGACCGGGACCAAATGGAATGTTCACTATGGGGGAAACACCGGAAGAAAAGGAGACTAAGAAAGAAGGAGAGGATGGGAAACAGGGGCGTGAAAGCACAAAGAATACGGGGAACGGAGGAGAGGGAGGAGAAAAGAGTGTTAAATCAGACGACATAAAAAGGGAACCGAACAACGAGATACCCATAACACCGGGAGTGAAAACGGAGGGAGGAGGGTTGTACCCTTTAAGAGAATTAGGAGAAATAGAAGGACAGTTAAGGGCGGCTGAAGGATACTCGAACCCGGCATACAGCCCTCCACCATATGTGGCTCATAGGAAAATGGCAGTGGGAGAGGGGAAGATTGGAGAAGAGCAGACTGTAGAGATAGGACATGATGAGTGGGTAGCTGCACAAATATTATTAAAATTACGAGGTTCACTAACTGGAGAAGAGAAGGAGGTAGTAAAGAGAACAGACGAGGATAGTGCAAGAGAGAGTGAAATAAGGGGGGAGGAGCTATTACGGCAAAAGGAAGAGATTTTAGAGGAAAGATTAGCAAAGCTAAGGGATGAGCAGAATGAACTGATCAAACAGCTTGAGAGGGAGGAAAAAGAGAGAGTGAGGAAAAGAAAAGAAGGTAAGAACGAATTGGAAAAATTAAGGGAACAAAATGAGGAGCAAAGGAGAGAAGCTGAAAGGGTAAAAGCAGCAGCAGACAGGGTATCAAGAGTAGTGTTGAGAGAGAAGAAGAAGGAAGAAGAGGAAAGAGAAAAGGAAATGGAAATATGGAAGAGGAGGGTACTATCAGAGACAGCTAAGAAATATGAAGAGGGGAAAATAATAGAAAGTATCGTGGAGAGAGAAAGAGTGAAACGGGAAAGGAAGAAAGAGGATGAAAGAATATTGGAACAGATGAGCAACGAAGTGATGGAGGAATTGAAAAGGAAGAGGGAGGAAAATAATAGGGAGATGGAGGAGAAAAGGGAAGGAGAAAGAGAGGGGAGGAGTAGGGAGAGTGAAAGATGGGGGGATGTATATAGAAGTAGAGAAGTAGCAACAACATCAGCACTAGGGGGAGCGGTTGATAACAAAGGAAAAGGAGAAATAGACCCAATAGACTTAGAGACAGTAACAATAAAAGGGAAAAAGGCAGAGTGGGGGGTGCCATTTATGAATGATTTTTGCAGTGAGGAGGAAGAAGGAGTGGAGAGAGAAGGAAGAAAGAGTGAAAGGGAAAGCTTAGATAAGCTATACCTCACTCGAACAAACATAGACTCGCCATGGATCAGTAGGAGAAGGGAGGACTTGGAGAGAAGTGAGGAGGGAGTGAAAGGAATAGTGGAAAGACAAACCCATGAAAACACACCATCCCCATCTCCATCACGCCCTCCCCCATCGCACCCTACATGCTCAACCACCGCACGCTCGCTGCGCAGAATAAAGCTTGCGCCCTTCATGGACGAACTGACACCCTATGCATGTAGGCTTAGAGACCTCCCTAGTCGCAGGCAAGACAGACAAATAAACACGCCCACATTAACTACCGGAAATGACGAAAGGGGAAAGGATGGAGAAGGAGTTAGGAGCAGGGTAATAAGGACGAAATTGAAGAGGTAAAGGAACCGGAAGAAGAGGAGGGGTGTGAAGATGTGAAGACTCGATATTGTGGAACATAAAGGGTGACACCAGACACAACTTAATGCCACTGTTGGAGAGAGGAGGGGTTAGACCACAGTACGTCCCTTGGAAGCATACGGATAAGGAAAATATAAAATGTAGGCTCCCATCACTAAGTGGAGGTGCGGGTAAGTGGATATATGAAATGGAAAAACACACCGCAGGACAGAAACTAGCAGTAGGAGATGTAAAGGGCCTGTTAATCTCAATATTAGGGGATAGAGCGGATGACATTTGGAAGAGAGCGGGATTCCATGGGGTAACAATAACAAACACATCGCATGATGGGGCACCATTTGCAAACTGCAGACATGCGCTATGGCAGGCACTGAGAGTACATGACCCAGACACATCAGACATAGGAGCAATTACTTCCCGTAAAATGCGTGAGAATGAGGATCCTGTTGATATATCCAGGATATCAAAGAGAAGTGGCGCATGGAAACTAGAGAACAATGGGACAAAACACCAGCCATATTTTATCATATACTAGTACAAGGGCTCCCAGAAGGAGTTCAGAAACAACTAAAGAAAGTAGTGGGAATGGAAGCAAAACCATGGCAAGAAATACAACTGAATATAGTACATCACTGCAGGACATGGCAAGGAAAGATGAAACAAAAAGAAGAGGACAGGAAAACAGAAGAGGCTAAACTAGTACAGAAAAAACGTACTAAATACACAATGGAAGGGGCACTAATAACTACGCCCACACCAATGGCCCAAAGCCCAATACAAGTAGTGGCTGCACAAGATCCTGCTCAAATAGCACCTCCACAGATTATAACACAACAAGTCCCAGTCCCGCCACTGCAATTACACGCACCAAACATGGGAGGAGGGTACCCAATGCAAGGAGCTGGGTATTATAGTTATAATAGGGGGAGAGGAGGATTTATGAGAGGGAGAGGATACGGATATAATGCCCAACAGCAGGTGGGAGGACTTAGACATTCCTACCCCACAGGGCAACCAGTATACCAGGACAACACAGGGAGCTTCCCATGGCAAAGCAGGGAACCACCCGTGTGTTGGAGTTGTGGGTTATTAGGTCACATGTCACGTATGTGTAGGGTCAGGCCAGGAACACCAGCATGGAATGAACAAGCACAACCTAGGACCCCACAAGAACTGCAGGGTATACAACAACAGCAGACGTTACAACAAGGAAATGACCCACAACAACAACAAATACCACAACAACAGCCACTGCCACAACAACAAGTAACGTTAACACAGCAACCCCAAACTCAACAAACGCAATTGGGTAGGGTGACGGTCTTGGGACACAACCCTTACACAGGGAATGGCCAATCATTGTACCCACAATAGGACAGCCCACAGACGGCCTTGGTGTGTCCCATCCTGTCAGTAACACCTAATAGTGCGGAGGAGCCACGCATAGAGGTAACGATAGGTGACAAAAAATTATCATTCCTTGTTGACACCGGGGCAACCCGGTCTTGCATAAGGGAAGGTAAATTTAAGATGTCAGGCGAAGCCATGAACACCCAAGGATTTTCTGGGGCTAAAGGGTTGGTTCCATTTACTGATAACGTTCCCTTATCTATTGGAGATTATGATCTGTCAGTTCCACTTTTATATTATAGTGCCTCACCAGTGAATATACTGGGGAGGGACATAATGAACAGGTTGAATATGACGATCTCCTTTACAGAGGATGGCATAATTTGCTCTACTCCAGGGATTAACATGCTCGCAGCACGACAGATTATGCAAGCATACTGTGGACAGACAGCGATTAGGGCGGAGCCAGTAGATGGCGAGCTATTCCAGTATGGAACAGACATGGCGTTTGCATGGATGCCAGGGATAGAAGGGAAAATATGGAGGAGGCCAGCAGCCTATCTGTTCCGACCAGAAACACCTGTTAATGAACCAGAAGGAAAGGTGTTTGTAATGGACATTGAGAGCATTATTGCAACAGCTGATTATATTGCTGTACATGCCCAAGATAAAGAAGGGAGAGCATGGAGGGCAGTGATAGCACTAGCAGAAGGATGTAGGCTGACCCAGGTGTCAGATGAGGAGCTGTTCTCAGAAGAAAAGGAGGAAGGTGAAATGGTGTTCATGATGAGTGTAGGAATATGGCTAAGGGTGGCTCACAAACAAGTAGCACAGAAAATTGCAATGGCACTTGAGGCACCCGCATGCACCCCAGTCCCCTTCTTTGAGGAGGATATGTCAAAGGTGCCCAAATCATTATGGACTACTAGCCCTTATGACGTGGGATGCATAAAAAGCATAGGGGGTGTAAGGATAAAATTGAAAAAAGGTGCAATACTACCAAGAGTGAAACAGTACCCACTGTCAAGAGAGGCAGATGAGGGTATATATGAAACCATAACGGCTCTTATAAACAATGGCATATTGGTCCCCTCAGAGTCACCCTGCAACACGGCTGTGTACCCAGTGCGCAAGGCTAAAGGGGGGTCTTGGCGCTTCATACAGGACCTCAGGCCCTTGAATAACATAGTGGAAGCAGAGTATCCAGTAACAGCAAACCCGGCCACAATATTGTGTGGCATTCCAGCAGAAGCATCACGGTTTACAGTGATTGACCTTAAAAATGCTTTCTTCTCAATACCATTACACCCAGACTCACAAGATTTGACAAGCTTCACTTACCGAAACACAAAGTGGAAACATACCAGATTGCCACAGGGGTATTGTGAATCACCCTCAATTTTCAATAGAGTAATACAGATGGATTTGAGTAACGTTGAAATGGAAAGCACAGTGTTACAGTATGTGGATGACATAATAATTTGCAGTATAAACGAAAGTAAATGTAGAGAGGACTCCTTAAATATGTTGACGATATTGGCTGAAAAAGGGTACAAGGTAGACATGAATAAGATACAATACTGTCAGGAACAGGTACTTTACATTGGCCAACTGATATCCCAACTTGGAAGAAAAATTGCACCACAAAGAGCACAGGCCATTTCAAGCACTCCAATGCCACAGACTGTGAGAGAACTGCAGCAATTTCTGGGGCTGTGCAACTACTCTAGAGCATGGGTATTTGATTACAGCTCATACATAGGACCCCTGCTTGAGGGTTTGAGAGAAGCAAATAAAGGGGAGAAAAAGTTGAGGTGGACTATGGAAATGAGAGAGGCCTTTGATGAATTGAAAGACGCAATTTCAACTGCTCCAGTACTGGCATCCCCAGACAATGAGCGACAATTTTTTATATTTTCACATTGCGACTCAGCAGTGATGAAGGCAGTATTGGCCCAAAAAACGAGCATGGGCTATAAACCAGTAGCATTTTACAGCGGTCACTTAGACCCTGTGATGTTAGGCCACTTCCCTTGCGAACAAGGTCTCGCTGCAGCTGCTTTTGCAGTGGAAAAAGCATCAGCAATAACCATGGGGTGTCCGACTACACTGTTTGTGGAACATGCACTATTTGCAATATTGAATAAACCTAAGTCCACACTAACAACGCAAAGGGCATCAGGTTATGAGATCATCTTGTCTAGAGCTGAACTAGCAATTGTTAGATGTAGCACGGTTAACCCTGCAAGGTTCCTAGCAGAAGTAATTGAGGAGGGAGATTATGCCCATGATTGCAACCAAATAACTGAACTGTTCTCAGGTACTAGAAAAGTTGAAGAAAACGCACTAGAGGGAGGTGAGCTTTTGTTTATTGATGGGTCATCAACTATTGATCAAGGAGATGGGATAAGGAGGACAGGGGCAGCAGTGGTTAAAAGGATGGAGGCACCGGTGTGTGTGGCTATGAAATGTGTACAATTACCACAGCATTATTCTGCTCAAGCCGCAGAACTGGTTGCACTAATATTGGCATTGAAGGAAAGTTTTGACAAACGAGTAACCATATATTCCGACAGTGCATATGTTACATCCACTGTCCACTCAGGGCTATCAAAATGGAGAAGAAGAGGGTTTAGGAGAGCTGATGGCACTCCAGTGCAACATGCCCTCTTATTGGCTGAACTAATTGAAGTAATAAATGACCCCCAAGAACTAGCCCTAGTAAAATGCACCGCACACACCAATGGGGAAGATCACATCTCAAAAGGGAATGCAGCAGCAGACGCACATGCGAAATATGCTGCATACTTTGGTGAGATATGGAACCCTACAGACTCTCAGAGAGGGAGAGGGAGGGGAATGGCTAGGGAGATGTTGATAAGAGAAGGGTACACCCATCTTCCAGCCACACAGATTATGGAGCTACAAGCGGCTGCACCAATGGCTGAAAAAGAAATATGGGTAAAAAGAGGATGTACAATGTCACCAACCGACGCATTATGGCGCCAGAGCAGCACTGGGAAAGTTGTAATACCATTGGCACTTTTAAACACCGCCCTGAGCCAATTACATCACCCAGCCAACACAGGCAAGGAAATAATTGCAGCACAAATTAGAGAAGATTGGTTCTGTCCTGAGTTAAATTCTCATGTGTCAAATTTTATCAGCAATTGTCTTACATGTCAGCAGTTTACGGCCGGTCATACCCTAAAGGTGATAAGAGGTACCATACCCCGGCCAGAGGGACCTTTTCGGCACCTTCACATTGACTATGTTGATATGATCAACATATGTCAAGGTAATAGGTATATGATTGTAGTAGTATGCCCATTCTCTAGATGGATTGAAGCAGGGCCCTGTTCACACCCAGATGCATTTAGAGCAGCCAAATTCCTAGTAAGGGAGGTCTTCCCCAGGTGGGGAGTGTGCGAGGTGTTAAGGTCAGACAACGGCCCACATTTCGCAAACGAAATGTTCCAACATATTACATCCTTGCTGAACATAAAACATAAATTTGCATGTGCATACCACCCACAGGCTAACCGTGTATGTGAACGCCTGAATGGCCTACTGAAGGAGGCAATTGCAAAAATACAACAAACAACAAAGAAAAGCTGGTTGTATTGCCTTCAATTAGCTCTATTCGAATTGAGGAATAGGCCAGGGTCCGACCACCACCTCACCCCGCACGAGGTGGTTACTGGACGTCAAATGCGCCTTCCCCTAACGCCAACATCAAGGGCATTCACTGACCACGAAAGTTCAGCAAGTGTGTTAGGTGATGAAATGTATCAATATGTGTCTTCTTTGATTACTAGTGTTGTGTTTGTGTCTCAACAGCTCGAGCGCACACGGGGCGGGTCCACCAGCAATCAAGAAGAAGGCGCCAGTACCGAATTAGAAAAGGAGAACTTGTGCAAACTTGCCAAAGGTGACCACGTGCTACTTCGCAATTTCAATAGGAAGTGGAACGATAAGAGGTTTACTGGCCCCCATCTGGTAGAGGACGTATCAACAAGAGCAGTAAAACTAAAAGACAAGCGTGCCTGGAACCACTTACATGATGTAAAGATCTACAAACTGCAGACCCGCCCCAGCGCCAACGACAGGTCCAGTGGAAGAGCAGCAACAACATCCCCTACAGAGGAAGGAAGTTCTACCACAGACAACGACCCAATTGTTCCCTTACCGTGTCACTACCCAACTTCCCCGGAGACAATAACTGACGAAGAAAGGAGTGATACCCATACAGCCCACCCCATGGTCACACGCTCAAGGAGTAAAAATACTTCCGCCACCTGAGCCCAAACCCCCGCCCATTGACCCCCAAGTATAGTCATAACTGACCTGAAAGACATTGCCTCACAAATACACCTGTAAACACATGAATGTTCTCTTTTTCTCTCGCACATACAGGTACTGCGTATTGTATTGTTAAGAAAGTAGCTTACTAACAAGTTCACTGCCCAGGTGTAGATGGTACTACCAGACGATAACTACCCAGAAGAATTGTCACACCAATTTGTATACGAAATAAAAAGGCCAACGTACCTAAAAAGGAGAAGGGTGCGTGTCTACTACACAGCATTCCTCTTGGCCATAGAATATTCCATGCCCCACCTCCGCCCATACTTGCCGATCCTAAGAGACAGATCACTTAGAGTAGCGTGGGAACAGCTCTTCGCCTGGGCACTGAATGACTATTTGATAGGGAGAGCTTAAAGGAAACAAACCACTAACATTTAGTAACCAGCATTTTTGAGAATTTTCAGGCGGGCAACTTTAACGTCGCAAGAATACGCTGCCAGGACTGCAGCAAGGTAAGAGCAAAATGCCGGTGAGACTAGCATATGTAATAAAGGTAATAGGGATTTTGATGATCACCGGGTTCTTGGCTGCTTCTGTATGGCAGTACAGCTATGCTATTAATTTTATTGCTGCACCTAAACCTAATATACCCCCGTCCCCTGCTGCAACAGGTGTTACGTCAGGTGATAGTAGTAACCTTGCACCCAAGCAAAATAGAGTTAAACGCAGCACATACTCAGACAATAAAGGTATTGATAATTTTATACAAGATTCAGCACACGTCACAAACAACATATGGTACCAACACATGACCCGCATTGGTAAACAAACAACTGAGGACAGCTGCTACGTTTGCTCATTAATACCATACGCCATGAGTGCTTCACGAACATTTGTTGCCACAGAAATTGATGAAAAGATAGCACAATGCATAATATACTTGGCACTGTTCCAAACGAAAGGAAGATTTCAAGGGACGGTAGTGCACATGACATGGAAAACACGAGATTCATATCCATATGAAAACAACTTCCTCAAGACCTATTTGAGTTACCACAAGACCAGTTTACATGCAGAAGCATTCAGATACATAACAAGTGGCCCTGCAAAAGGAGAAACAAAGAAAGTAACATTGCAGTATCTACCATGTGATTGGTACGCCACCGAAGTTCCGGGTAAGCCTGGATGTTGGGAGAGGCCGCTGGTGACGATAACAGGAAAGGTGTATCTGGACAACAGCTGGGAGATAGGAGTGATTGGCAGCAACATGGTAACAAAAGAAACTATCTCAACTATCGAGGCCCACAATCACCGATGTTGGACGACGTGGATCAAGTATGTACCAATGCTCACGTGGGTAGAAACAGATGAAGACCCAATAACAATACTACCGCTGACTGCGCCCAAGGTATGCTACCAGCATAAAGGAGAGGTGGACGTAGGATATAACACCAATTGTGCAAGTGTGACGGAGTTACCTGAGGGGGGAGCAGGAACAGCAGTAATAATGGACCATTATTGGGCCTGTGGAGAAAAGGCATACCATACACTGCCCCCCCTGGATGAAGGGGACAAGAGAAAAAAGAGATCTGCACCACTTAAGGAGGAGCAAGGGAACAGGACCAACAACAATGATACTGTCCTAAATAGAAGGAAAAGACAAGGAGAGCCACTGACAGGAAATTACCTGTGGGGAAGGTCGGAAACGGAACTAACCTCCATACCGCCAGAACACAGACTATTCAGCAGAGCAGCAATGTTCTTCTCTTCAATAATACATCCGGGACTGCAGGCTTACGCAAACGCGAAATGGCTCCAAATAACTAGATGGGAACTAATGATGACCATTAATTCTACAGTAAATGGGTTTAACGCAATAAAAGAGGAGCTGCAAGCTATAAGAATGGTAGCACTCCAGAACAGATATGTATTGGACCTTCTCACAGCAATGGAAGGAGGAGTTTGTGCAAAGATAGGACAATCATGCTGCACGTTCTTACCTGCCAACGATGCTGATAATGGTACACTGACTGAAGCAGTTTCACAATTGGCCCAGATGCACTCCAAAATGATGGATGAAAGTAACGGTGTAAACAAGGATAAGAGCTGGTTCTCAATATTATGGTCATGGATGCCATCCTGGCTGTCAGATGGACTGAAAATAATAGTGGGTTGTCCTATTTTGGCTGGAGCTACGCTGATCATAATTAGATTTTGGAAGGCCCGGAAGGCACGCACCACTGACGAGTTGCTCGAAATGGTGGGAATGCACCCCCTGATGCCAGCAGATGACGGCCAACATACAGGTGTGATAATACAGGAGAGGGAGAAGCTACGCACCCAAATAATCACCAACCATCTAGACCCACCATCAGTGAAGATCGAGAACCCAAGAAACCCCAGGAGTTACATAGGGAAATGGGTATACTGTACTCCTGGAGGAACCTGTGAATATATGTATTGGTCATTTGAAGATCATGTGAACCATTATGGACATCTAGGAGGAATAACTAAGATATGGCGAGTAAGAGGAGATAACGAGAAGGATATGTTTGTGGTCGACAAGTCGACCAGAGGGGGGACTGAAGTGGGAGAATGGAAGACCAGGCTCCCGTCCTTCACCTCTCGCGCTTGGCCTAGAGGGTCACGACCCAGACACCCGCCACGAGAAGAGTTTGTCCATTTACCAGATGACCAAATACCCTGGTATAGGAACATACGGATGTGTCCATCTGCGTGCCCAACAGCCCGCACTGGCCATGCCGACACCTGCGGCACGGACCAACTAGACTAAAATCGACACGTCGTTAGAGATGCCATGACGACCTAGACAACGGGAAGCACCTCTGTACAAATACACACATTGGACATTCCCACACCGATCTACACGAAGAATATACTCAGTGCTATGACGTAGGCGACAGGCATATTCACGGACGTGCATCTTTATTATTTTTACATAGGCTTTCAGAATGCAGAAACGCAAGACGCGTCATAAACTCATTTACAAAGCTTGCTCACGCTTCTCTTGAAACCAGTTACCACTATAAGAACTATAATGAAGACACGATACTGGTCATGGAACTATATGCTACTATAACTTAAAGCACCCATGCACCAACCGGATCACGTATGCACCAGGCCCAAGTAGGCCTCAAACAAGAGCTCCGGTGGACGTTAACAAAGCAAGAGTCTGGTTGCTGATCCTGCAGAATGGGCCCGGTGAAACAACCAGCCAAGGTTGCGATGTTGCAAACCCACATTCCAAGGACAAAGCATCAAAGGCACGATGTTGCAGCCTCGCACTCCGCGCACCAACGTTAAGGTCACACCTGCAAATTAAACCAGACACACAGTGGAAAAGCAATATTAATTGTGCATAATTCTGCCTCAAACACGGTCCCTCCCCACGTGACCAAGCCGAACCTGACGAGATGCCAAACCCAGGAGAGAAAAGGTGTCTGGATCCCTCGCTACGAGACACAGGCAGATACACTTGAAAGGCTCAATGGACATCTGCGACAGTGGGAGCGGTCAGCCTTCCAACTATGAATAAATCCTCACATTGTCTGCACGTACCCATATTGAAACATTGTTGCAATCGCAGGTACACCGAGAGCTGGGAACAACGGTGGTCCCAGGCTGGGAAGCTCACGGGTGCACCAATCAGAACATGGGGCTCTTATCTCAGACGTCAGTAATATTAACCAATCCTCAGGAGTCTTCATGTAACAATTTTCATGTATCTAATTGTAGGGACAACCCAGATATATCACCTGACTACCCTTTGTCCAGTAACATTGTCCTCTATATGTGCGCTATACTAACCCTACCACTCGAGCAACCAATTAAGAGTGGCGATAGGTTTTTTGTTAACTTTCTGAAGTGACGCGAATAGCGCGTCATAATGCAGTAAAAAGGGCCTGCGAGCCCCACGATTGTGTGTGTGTCAGGACGGACGCGTACGTTCCTTGACCCATCCCTGCCGTTTTTGTCTAATAAACAGCAGAGTCACCTTGCTCCTTGTGTGTGTCTCGCGCTCTGTCTCAACTGGGATACACGGGAGGAGTTGGGGCCTCCCTGCCTGGAGGTCCGTGGACGGCCCGGCCGACCCCGGCAGAATTTCTCCCCGACAGTTCAATATAGAAGTACCTCAATCCAATGGTGTGCCACATCTGTAGTAGGGCTTCTCGAACACCCAACAGAGGTAAGTTCAATAATAACTAGTAGAAAGCATTCCATATCTTAAATGATTCTTACATGTTTACATTGCCTTTGCCAAAATCTTGCAGTGAAGAAAGTCCCATAAAAGGTACGATTTACGTTACATTCTTGTATGTCCAAACAGAGGGGAAGGCCCACGAGGATCCCTCTGTAATCGTGGAGCACCAGAGCTCCTTTCCACCTTCACACATGCAGGAGAAGGTGAACTCTGCTCCGGTGTGTATATGGCCACCATTCCCATCTCCTGAATAATTATTTAAGTCACACAAAGCAAGCACTGTGCTCGTTTCAGCCTTTCCCCATCCGTCCCTCCCTCCAAGCTCCTCAGCACCTCCCTCTGCCTGCCCTCCTTAGCAGGGATTGGTCCTGTACCGGTGACAAGACCCGGAACCCAGTTCATGCGGAAACTCCCCAGGGAAGCCTTGCCCATGCAGCTGGCTAACCGCTCAGGCCAAGGGCACCTCCATAGGTGCCTCCACTGCTTGGTTGCCTGTTCACCCTGGGTGCCTTGCTAAGCCATTTCCTGCCTGCAGCACCTTTCAGGTAAGGTGTGAGTAGTTGGGTGCACAACCAGTGCTGTATTTCTAAAACCTTGTCACTGTTTTCGTAATACGCCAACAATTTGTCACTGTTTTAGATCTAGCTGCTCTTTGAATTTTGCCGCTGTTTCAGTTCCAGCTGTGGTTTGAATAAGTCCTCACTTGTGGTCCCATTTACCGGCTTCTTTTTCTCTAGCATATATGGTTTATTGTTACCTCCCAGGCGCCCTCCCATTACTCCCTTTCTCTCTTTGCTTCGTGTTATGCATTTTCTTTTCCAAGAGTGTCTTTCGTTATTACCGCAGTAATCTTGCAAGATCACCCTGATGATGCGAAAACATCTGAACTGTAACTGGCTTCCCAGACCAACCACAACTCCACAACTTCACATGTTGTCCTCTTCCCCCTCCCCACCTCTGGCTTGATGCAATTCCAACCCTTTACCTACTCCAAATAGCTTTTTACTGCGGCAATCAGTTGCAACGAGCAAAACAAAAAATGGCGGATTTTCATCTCGAAAAGCCTATCTGGTGCAAAACACCATGGGAGATATAGCTATAATTTTGAGAGAAGGGGGCAATCCCTCCCCTTCAAATGTTGTAAATGCTACTAAACCGAATAACGCCAAAACTGTCCTGGAAAAATAAATCAATTCAATTCCAAAGATGTTCCTTCTTTGGTTCAATCCCCCAAGGGATTTTTGACCTTCAGCGTGATACAATTTGGACTTTTTCACTAAGGAAAAATCAATGGGAGTAACTGGGAGTAGGCTGAAAACAGCATTTCTTTTTTACTTTCTTAATAACTTTATAATTTTTCAATGAATCTTTCACAAAATTTCTATTCTGGGAGGGACACAGGACAATGATTTTACATCAGCCAAATCGGTCATGCAAGTCAAAAGCTACTGATAATCGAACGCTCGAATTTCATATGGATCTTAGCAATCACCTTAACTATAGTGTGGTGACTATATATACATATATATCATGAAAAAAGATATCCAACAACACAAACATCCATTCGAGTACAATCTGATGTATTCATGTGACAGAAGAAACCCTGCACTCTTAATTTTGAAAAAAGTGCAAATATTTGATTTTATTTGGCCATTGCTTTGAAAACCATGGTGATTGGCATTAGCAGCATTAGCATTAACAAGTAGTTGTAACCATGAAAAATGGGTTAAAAATCGCCACGCAATCCATCCTGAGCCGGTCTTCCTCAGGTTGATGTTAAAAACAATATGACTTGGTTTTGCTATTTGAACGGCAATCCTGACGTGCAGAAAGCAATCACATGATCGTGTTGTGATAATCACTATGAAACTCTTAGTTAGATTCTCATAGTTAGGTTTCACAAAAATCAGGCGGCCATGTTGGACTAGTCAAATTAGTGATAATGCTTTATGTAAATTATAAATATACACTAAAAAATATTACAAAATGTTGATGCCAAGTTTGCTTATGCACGAGGATTGCTGTAATGATTTTGGTTTACAATATTTTAGATTTATCTAGTAAAGTGCTTATGTGCCAGTTACAATGAATACATAATGCTATATATGATAAATATTTTAAACAAATGCAAAGTCCAAAACGTGTTATGGCAGCATATACATGAGCTGTGCAAATTCGGGATGAGGTCAAAAATTAACATTGCATAAAATGATGGAAATACTAGTTGGTAGATCCCTAAGGGATACATTAATGAACCATTAACTAGTAATACAGATATAGGTACCATAAACCTTCAAAGAGATGCCCAGTTACTACTCATTGGAAATGGTAGATGGATATGTACATTCACCACACCTAGACCAATAATCAAAATTATGTTAATGTAGGTTAAAATACTACAGTGAGTTATATGGACTGGAGACATATGTACGCATCTCTTAATACTTCCATATATAACGATAATAGAAATTTAAAGCGCCAGCCTGTGAATTCATAGACTGCTGCATAATTCACTGACTCGCTAAATGTCACATTTATCAAGCCCACGTGGGCAGAGTGTTAATAAAAAACATTCAAAGATTCAAATATGTACAGATGGCATGCCTACAGAACCATATACAATATTGCTTCATACTGGTGTAAACCACCATTGCTAGTGGTCCAAATGATGAATCCAGCCATCAGTGATGCCATTATCTTAAAAAGACTTACAGTTCTTCATCACTGTTATGGTCCCTGGGTTTCAACATTTCCATTCTAATGAGTCTAGACTCAAGGCACCTCAATTGTTTTTCTGTCTCCTTTGTGCCTTTTGCGCCTTCACATATGCCAATGCACCAAACCTCATGAGTGAGACATCACTGTTGTGTTTGCTTTTAAGAAGGACTGCTAAGGGATAGTTGGTATCCAAGTTTTGAATGGCTCTAATGTGTTAAAGGATTCTGAGTTTAAGATGTACTGTAGAAGATCCAATATACCTCATCTTGCAAGGAAAGTCTATATAATAGACTCCAAAATTAGTTTTACACGTGATGGTTTGTTCTATATGCCATATTTGGTGATCTCCAAATTCTATACTATTGCCCTTTAGGACCAAGTTACAAACTTTACACCTGTGGCATGGCACAAAACCCTTGTTGCGCCTACAGTAGGCAGGCCATAGTAAGTTATTTGGTTCCACCCCTTCTTTAGCATATTAGGTGCTTACTTATACTTTAGGGACAGGGAGTATATGATTTGGGAACTGTTTGCTAAGATTTTAGTAAGATATGTATCATTTGTCAAGATTGGCTAGTGTTTACTGAATAGTTGTTTGATTTTTGTTGCCTGGACATTGTATTTTGTGATAAACCTGATCGTATTAGGTTTACTGTTGTTTCTTTAGTTTTAAGCAAATCTTGTCTAGTCTTTAGCTGAGTTTTCTGGTAGGCATGATCTATTATTTTATGTGAGTATCCGCTCCCTAAAAAGCAATTTCCCATACATGTAGTCACCAATCTGAATTTGGAATCATCTGAACAAATTTGTTTTGCTCTGAGTAGTTCACCATATGGAATGCTCTGTTTGAGCGGATTCGGATGGTGAATGTTAGCATGCAGTATAGAATTGGAAGCTGTTACTTTCCTATACAATTCTGATGTTAACACGTTGTCACATACTCTAAATGTCACATCTAGAAAAGCTAGGAGGACACTATTGGATGATCCAGAGGTCCTAGCAGAACTTTGCGTACTTTGGGGACCTGATATAGAATTGGAGTGAACCACTAAGTATTGTTGCAAAATGTCAGCCAAATCTGTCACTCAAGTCAAAAGTTATTAGCAATTTATTTATACATTTTTCTGGTTTCCTATGGAACTTGATACTCATTTTACCTATAGTGCAGTTTTCTTTTTGCAAAAATCCTTAAAATGATATAAGAGGAGTGTTTGGGGTCCTTTTCAGGATGAGGAGTATGAGAGCAGGGAAACAGAGGAGGATTTTTTAAGGTTTGGCAGCTTTTTCCTGGAGATCTCGATATAAGATCTCAATCCTTATCAGCAGCAAAACAAAAGAGTACATATTTCACAGATATAAATTAATAAAGATTTGGCGAGCACAGTGCATACTAGTAGGGAAAGAGGAGTATTTTAAATACATTTGAGAAGCAATACTTTTTTAAGTATGAAGAAAATGCAGAGACTGCTTCCTAAATGAACCTAAAATGTTTTGGAGTGTAGTATTAGGAGGGTTATGGTCTGTGTATGGGGAACTATCATCAAAAGCTTTAATTTTAAGAATGAAATTGAAAAAAGATCATCACAGAAGCTCAAGTGCTACCAATGTATGTTTTCATAAGTTTTATTTAGATGTGGCTATTAGGTGGCGCTAATGGGCCACCTATGAGCTAAAACTATTTCATTAGAGAACAGCTAGGGAGAAACAGCATGTAAGGAGCGACACAAAGCTTGTAGGTGTTGTTTGGTTATTTACCCACCCATTGACTACCCATGACCATGCTAATCACAATGGTCATTCCCACTCACTTCCTGCCCTTCCACACACAACACCTTTCCTTCTGGAATCGGTTTGAGCAATTGGTATCAAGCCTTACCATCAAACTTTCTGCTTGAATTAGTACCTGCCAGTGTCTTTTTCAAACCAGTCTTCTGCAAATTAGTGACTTAATTGGAGCTTTAAAGGTACTACTGGTGTAATAAAAATGTATTAACCTGATCTGCCTTTAGCCACTCAATTAATAAGCAATATGCATGTCCTTCACTGAAGCCGTGTTGTGTATAGGTATTAAGCATTTACCAGGCACTGCTATTATATGCCCAGGTAATCACACCTTTTTTGCAGCTGCTACCATTACTATGGCAGCGCTCATCAAATGTCATTTTCATGCTTACACAAAAAGCAAAAATGTAGGCATTGACAATGCTTATTTTGATTGGACAAGCGTTTCTCGCTCTTGATTTTCTCAGAACATCAGCGAAGATCTCAATCTTCATAGATGACCCATGTGTCATACATTGTGATATCCAAAATACCTTCATACATCTGAAATTAATGATTTAATGCATCAAGGGAACATGCAACATTAAAGATAGGAAGGGGCTGAGTCCCGTTGGAAACTGTACACTGAGGAGGGAGAAAATTATGCACTATTTTTTTACAAATCTCAATTCCCATTATGAGCTCTTGACTCTTATTAAGTGGCAAAAGAAAAGAGCAAATACTTCACAAATATGATAAGATGTGTCAGGCGCAGTATTTGTTAGTTAGGGTTAAAGAAGTATTTTAGGTGATTTTGACTAAATAATGAAGATCCTGTTTTTTTAAAGGAAGCAAGCGCAAAGAATCTCAGTTCTTATAGACAATGACAAGATGAAATACCTGATGAACCCAATATTGCACACCTTAAGACCACACTTTGATAACAAAGGAGATGACAACAGTTATTATAACAGAAAACAAAAGGTATAATTAGAGATGGGAGAGGTACAGCATCACAGAACTCCTGAAATTCAGTGATACAACTTTTGTCAAAGTGACATTAAGGTGCCGATTTAATGCAAGAAAATCCAGTACATTTTGCAGGTGCTGGGAACTATGCTACCCTAACTCTGAGCCCCGGTTGCGCAGCCCCATAAGCACACTGATGACATCACAGATGGCATCACATATAACATCTTTATTTAAATCATCAATGGCATCACTGGTAACAAGAACAAACCCATGCCACCTCAGATAACATCAGTGATGATATCATGTACTAAATCTCTTAAAACATCACTTCTGACCTCAGTAACGCCACTGGACTAAAAGCGAGGGTGAATTATTCTGACTTAGAGGGGTATTTTAGCACAGATGTCAATTACCCATATGTTTTTGGATAACACAAAAAGTTTCCTAGCACAGTAAATAATACAATAGCTGAAGTAAGAAGTTAATGCCCATAAAAATCTACAATTTGAATTACAATTAAGAAGGGTTCTGCCCCTTTTGGATCTCTAGATTACTTCCATTACAACTTCCACCTGCCCTAGTCAGCATAGTCAGTGGGGAGGGATCATGGGAGACAGAGACTAACACATCTGCCTAAATGCAGGATGAAACCCATGCTCTGGAAACATTACAATTCATATCAGTATATTACATTAACTACTCCTGTCCTGATAACCACTTGCCGGGTCAAGACCTACCCATTACTTTAATTTACTGGCATTGATATTTATTGGTGTGATATGTAGAATAAAGAGATTTGGAAAACAGTTCCTTCTCATGTATGTTAGGAATCTTTGGTGGAATGCTGAAAAGGGTCACAATTATAATACTACAAATCTCTACTTTGCTTTGCGGACTGATTTAAGAACAGAGTGGAAAAGGTATTAGAGTATCTTGTCCTGGTAAGTACTCATTTAATACAGAGCGTCTCAGGCTCGTAGGAAAACCATGGTTGTAAAGTAACAGTATTTGAAATGTAAACCCTAAACAAGCATCGCATATGAATTCATACTCTACTTGAGATGCATAAATACACTTATTAAATTTTGCATCTCTCTTACTTTTACATGGGATTGGCTGTACAAGTGTTAACAGTGATGATTTCATAAGTGATGTCATCAGTTTGCCAGTTTGCTTAGGGGCAGCACAATGGGGTGGGTGGGGGGCGTCTCGTAGTTAAGGTGACACAGCTTCTGAAATCAGCCAACTTTCACAATTTCAGGTATTTTGTTGCATTAAACTGGCACCTTAATGCCATTTCACCTAAGGTGTTTTCAGTGATATATACTCATAGATATATATTCACTGAAACAACTTTAGGGAGGGGGCAGTTTAGGTGATTAGATTTAACTCAACAAATCCCTTGAAATTCAGCAGATGTGTGGAGTTATGATCATCTTAACATCTTAATTCGGCATCCCCCTCCTTAATAACCCCTGAATCTAATGGTGTGTTCAGCAAACAAACGGAGCCACAAGCATGCAACCCACTGAGATAAATTGCTGGCCTCTAACTTTGTTAGTCATTGTGATTCCCATCTGTTATGTAAGTGCTCACGGGTAAATGATGATAAATTCAAATAAATAAACATATGAGAAGATGAAAAAAACATAATTTTACTTCCAATTTAGTAGACTAGTGTTGATTTAAAATTATTGTTGCAATGGAGGGTGATGGGTGTATTATCAATGTTTTGATCAAACCTTGGTTTCTGTCCTTTCTACAACATGTTACAATGTATTTTAAAATTGAACAATACCTGGAGCATAGGTTGGACCTGTGCTTGGTGTTCCTAGACATAAAATGACCATACAGAATTCAAATAAATAGGTTTACATATACCAAGATGAAACCACCCTAATTTTACTCCCAATTTGATGAATAGATTAGTATTAAATTAAATGATTGCGTGCATGGAGAGGTGATGGGTGAATAATAAAATGGATGATACATTGAATGGAAGTGAAAATGAATGATCTATGGCTCTATTAAATAAAACTGATACCATTATTATGTGCTATTAGTTCAAATGTACAGATTAACAGTTAATGATAAACTTCCTGTGGAGCATTAAATACTTCTTTCATGGTGACTCAAATATTATCTTAAATTGTACATTTTTATTTTCAAATACAGTTGATTCATGAGGTTTCTGATATATGTTATTTTCAAAGCAAAACTGATAATTATTTAAGTTATCTTTGTAACCCTTCATGCAGGTCATTTAACGCCAACGTATTCCTTGAAAATGTGATTTCTTTCTAAAATAAATGATGGATTTGAAATATACCATAATTTCTAATGAAGCATGCATTGCTATTCTGTGTGTAAATGTGTGAAAGGAGGAACAGTAGATATTAGAATAAGTTGTAAAAGCACTAATATTGATGGAGAAGAGGGAGATAGATTCGTAATGGATGAATAGCATAATGTGCAACTGTTTGACACATGAATAATATTCAGGAAAGATTGTTAAAAAGCTCATGTCGAATTCAAATAAATATGTATGCATATGAGAAGATGAATAAAACATAGTTTTACTCCCAATTCTATGACCAGATTAGTGTTGATTTAAAATGATTGTCGCAATGGAGGAGGGATGGGTATATTAAAGGTTTTGGTCAAACCTTGTTTTCTATCCTATCACACTGTACAATTTGTTTTTAAATTGAACCATGCCGGGAGCATAGGTTGGACCTGTGCCTGGTGTTCCTAGAAATAAAATGATCATGTAAATTCAAATAAATAGGTCTGCATTTCACAAGACGAAACCACCCTAGTTTTACTCCCAATTTGATGACTAGATTAGTGATGAATAGAACGATTGTTTGGATGGAGAGGCGAAGGGTGAATTCTAAAATGGATGATACATTGAATGGAAGTGGACTGGAGTGATGTATCACTCCATTAAATAAGTGAAACAATAATGATTTTCTATTAGTTCTAATTGACATCAGATTATGAATTACTTGTGTGACTTAATTGTGTACACCTCAGGTGACTCCACAGAACATCATGGCATGCAAGGTAGCAGAACACAATCAGTGACACAAAGCAATGCATCTGTAAAAGCAATTCCCTGTCAATGCATGGTAATGGGGCTGTACCTGGCCTACCATCATCTCCATAATGTCAACTGCCTGGGTGACGTCAGTGCATAGCCAAACACATGATGAATTATGTGGCATACATTGTGAAGGACTGAAAATGCACTCTGTAGGCCAATGCGCCTCCACCACAATTGATGCGCACATAGGCCAATGGCACAATAGGCCCATATACATGTACCTTGACACACAACGTCCATGTCTAACACTGTACATTACATTTCTTGTAGGTCACTCAGGATATCTGCAGTTACACTGGCTGATAACACCTGTGAGGAACCCTGGTACACCACAGGAAGCTGTCTATAGTGAGGCCCACAGGAGGAGCATGACATGCATTGAGCAAACCTTCCAATTGTTGAAGGCTAGATTCCGGTGCCTCAACCACACATTTGGTACACTCATGTACAGCCCTGAGAAAGGGGGTAAAATTGTAGTCATATGCACAACGCTGCACAACATCTGCATGGGAAGTAACATACAAATGCCTTGAGATGAGGACCATTCCCCCCTGGCTCTGATGAAGACATCGCAGGCGAATACAGAGAACCCCAGGACATACATGGGTAGGTGAGGGAAGGACGAATGGTTCGCCAGCACCTCATGGATAATGTTTTACTTAGCACATATGTACCTTTAACGCCACTGATGATTCGCTGAATGCAAAGGTTTCACCCACCATAGAATTAACACTGTACACATCGTCTAGACTCAACAGTTATTTATTTCCAAATCAACAAACCCTAATCCCCAACTCCATCACCCACCCCGACCCTGATCCCCAACTCCATCACCCACCCCACGCCCTGATCCCCAAATCCATCTCCCACCCCACACCCTCAGTCTGCCCCATGTGCTGAACCACTAACATTTCTCTGCTTGTCCCCTTTTGGCACTAGACATGTGATGCTGGGAGCACTTGGGAGGCATGCTGGCGAATGACTCCTCAGTAGGGGTGGCTGACACCAAACTGACTGAATCGCTGCCCCAGAGGTGTTGCGTGGTTAGATTGACTCCTCTGACCAAGATCTCATGTGAGGCAGAGATCAGCTCTGGCTGATGATGGTGTTACTTGCATTTGTGTGCACTATATTTCTGGCACAGCCGGTCAATGTATATGGCCACCCTCCTGGAGGCCCCCTAGATCACGTTGCACATGGCCTGTGAATGGCACAATTGCTCCTGTATGATGCGATGCATTTCAGCCTGCTGTTTCTCGATTCTGTCCAGCTGCTCCCAAATGGCTTGTAATGTGGGAGCCTGCAATGGTTCAGCAGATGGTTGGGGGCCCACACCCTCATCGCCAGATACCCGGCCTACATGGTCTGCATGGTCATCCATGTCCTCTGACTGCTTGAAGTGGAGGGCATGGCGAGATGACAAGGGGGTGGAGGAGGACAACATGGGCGAGAGGCTGCAGAGGGGGAGGATTCCGATGAGAAGTGCCTTGCAGGTGAACATGTAGTACTGGAGTTGGATGAGGAAAACTTTGATTAGCCGGTGGCAGCGGGTGCAGTGGGCTGAGCACATGCCTGGATATTGTCAGTAAACAGCCGGTGTGTTGTACTCTTGAGTTCCCGGAAGTGGTGGGGAGTTCCCCTGTTGTGGGTGGAGCTGCAACCTCCGTAATGGACTGAGTAGGTGGTTGAATTGTGGCTGGTGTGCTAGTGGCCATGGAGGGGTACAGCACTGTCCCCTTGGATTATATTTTCTGGGGTGACATTCCCAATCTTGCCCGAGGCCTGGCCTGTGGATTATGTAGCACTTGCTGGTGCCAGTGTGCCTGAGGTACTGGCACCTTCCGAGGGTTCCTGGGTGTCTTGTGTTCCTGTTGGGAGACATGAAAGTGTACGTCAATACATTGATGGAAATGTGTTAGGTGTGTTGTTATGTGGTAGTATATAAAAGAAGGTGTAAAACATGACGCACAATATATCCACAGGAATTGCACCTACACGTAAATCCGTATATTCCTTTAAAACATGTCTTTATTTAATTCATTATAACACTCTTAAAATGATCATATTACATAAAATTCATCATCCAACACACAAGATATAAAACATAAAAAAAGACTCAACTTTACAACACATAACAATCCCAAAAAATCGGGTTAAATCTGCTGATTTTTACATTGACTCCGTGTGGGACTCCACACTGAAGAAATTTCTTTTCAATATCAGTTTTATTAGTATTTCCTCAATAACCCAACTTGTACAAGTTTCTGTCCTAAGAGCACGTATTACTGTGGGACATTCATCAGGGGTACAGATGGTATGTGTTTGTATCTGAAGGTGGATTGTATCTCTTTCCTGGCACTTTCTAGTCGCTCTGGATATAGCTAAAAAATTGACACCTTCTGAATTGTGGTGATAACTTCCACAAGCCTCACCAAATCGTAGATTTTGGTGACACACGACTTCCAAATGATTACAGGAGGTCGCTCACAAACTGCCTCTCAACTTAGCACTTACTGGTTAGGTGGCGTATTCTTACCTGGGATCTATCCAGAGGCCACACTCGGTTTTTCAAGGGAGATTTAATTTTGCCGTCCCACCCTACCATCTATCGAGTTGGAGGCACATCCTCACCTGGAGTCCTGATTTACATGGAAGTGCTAAGTTGAGAGGCAGTTTGTGAGCGACCTCCTGTAATCATTTGGAAGTCGTGTGTCACCAAAATCTACGATTTGGTGAGGCTTGTGGAAGTTATCACCACAATTCAGAAGGTGTCAATTTTTTAGCTATATCCAGAGCGACTAGAAAGTGCCAGGAAAGAGATACAATCCACCTTCAGATACAAACACATACCATCTGTACCCCTGATGAATGTCCCACAGTAATACGTGCTCTTAGGACAGAAACTTGTACAAGTTGGGTTATTGAGGAAATACTAATAAAACTGATATTGAAAAGAAATTTCTTCAGTGTGGAGTCCCACACGGAGTCAATGTAAAAATCAGCAGATTTAACCCGATTTTTTGGGATTGTTATGTGTTGTAAAGTTGAGTCTTTTTTTATGTTTTATATCTTGTGTGTTGGATGATGAATTTTATGTAATTTGATCATTTTAAGAGTGTTATAATGAATTAAATAAAGACATGTTTTAAAGGAATATACGGATTTACGTGTAGGTGCAATTCCTGTGGATATATTGTGCGTCATGTTTTACACCTTCTTTTATATACTACCAGTCTTATCCATGTGGTAAGGAGTGTGTTTTGTGATCCATTAATGCATGGTTTTTGCCGTTTGAGAAAAATAGTGTTGTTATGTGGTGTCATGTGTACTATGCCAGGGGGGCATACTTCATGTGACTGACAGTATGGTCAATGTGGGGGTTGTGCCTTGCTTGTACCGTGCAGTCATGTACATCACTGACATAGAGGGGCATGTGTGCGAATGTAGGGCAGGACACGTGCTTCTAGCACATCATGTAGTACTGTCAGCTGAGGGGTACAACATTAGGTTGGACATTATCTCCATGGGGGCCATGTAGCTACTGGTCAGTTGCAGTGGTTGTTAGTTTGAGACACACATCCAGTGGTGTTCTTTGCTTGACACGCGCTGCATGTTTGGTACCTTGCTGTTGTGTCTATGCATGAGTGACTGGTGCACGGGCAAGGGGTGGTTGTGATGTGTAATGCAGATGTGTAACAGTCCTTGTTACTTGCAGTTTGATGGTGGTTGTTTTGTTCATCATACCCTCGTCATCCTACTTGGCTTGAATTTAAGGGGGAATCATGGCTACCATGACTCATGATGTAATAGCCTGCAGTGTCACATGGATGAGTCATGCATTGTTGGGGTTACTTCCACTTGGATGCATGGCAGTTTGTGTATGTCTACATGCTATTAGGGTTGTTCTGCAATGGGGACATCATTCACTCATGTATTCACCAGGTACTCCCTGGCTGCTGGCTCTCACCTCCACCCACCGAGCCCACACCCTCCAGGCCTACCACATGGAGGATGCTACTGACCCACTCCTCCCATCGGGTCAGTGGTAGAGGGTCTACTGTTCCTCCACTTGTGGCATCTGTCTCTCTGCTGTGGTTGGCAATTAGGGTGCAGGCCCTTGCTTTGAGGTAGTTCCACCTCTTTTTCATGTTCTCAATGTCATGCGAGATATGGCCTACACCCACCACGTTGGACCTTAT
This sequence comes from Ambystoma mexicanum, assembly GCF_040938575.1. Taxonomy (NCBI): domain Eukaryota; kingdom Metazoa; phylum Chordata; class Amphibia; order Caudata; family Ambystomatidae; genus Ambystoma; species Ambystoma mexicanum. The sequence continues at coordinate 667,893,341 of NC_090936.1, forward strand.
GTCTGCCCAGATGGCATTTGTGCACTGCTGGGTGCTCTTACGCTGTTGTGACCCATGGAGCTCCTCAGAATTTGCCATCACCTGCTCCACCAGGACTGTTAGCTCCTAATCATTGAATTTGGGTTTTTTCGCACCATGATATCTGGTACCTTTGACTTGCCTTTCCCTACAGACATGATTGGGATTGCCTCTGGGGATTGATGGAACTCCTACAGGTTGATTTTCAATGGATGGCTGCCACAGTACCTCCTTTTCCTGCAATGACGTTAATTCTGCTGGCGTTAATTCCACCAATGTTAATTCCGTCTGCGGATTTAGCATGGAATGACCTAGCGATAATGGTAATTCTGCCAAATATGGGCGGAGTTTCCGTTGTGTGCATTTTCAACTGTAATTCTGCCAGATGGAATTACCGTTGCCGCCAATGGTGGGTGCGTGCACCCGCCAAGTGTAATATGGCTGTAATTCCACCACACACCACAGCGGTAACGGCTACTGGTGTATTCGCCCCAAACTTGTAATGAGCCCCATTATGTTTTGTAAAGAGCCCCTTACGGAACCCTGTTTGTTGGGGCAAATATATACATTTTTATAAAGCTTACAGCTGCTTCATGAGAACAATATCTAAAGACTAACTGGAAATCTGAGAAAATATATAAAAACAGTCTCTTAAGACATGAAATATGCAAATAATGTTTCCACTCAGAAGTGAACAGAGAACCATGAAAAGACAGAACTTGAGTTCGAGTACTGCACATCATGACACATCCCTCAAATATACCGCACATACCTGTTGCAGCTGTGGTACGAATGTGGGCACCTGAATACAAAATCAATTTATTTTCAGTAAAGCATGAGCTGTGCTTTAAAATTTGAAGATTATCTTGATTGATTTTTTTCATCAGGACTCAATCAACTATGACTTTGGTGAATGTCTAATATCTGAATGCATGCAAAGTGCACACTGATACTAATTTTCAAAATGATTATGTGAATAGTAATATATATGCAAATTTTGAAATGTAGACAGTGATAGATTAAAGAGAAGATCAGAGATAAACTGGTTTCAGTTACAAGAAATCACCAAAATAAAATAATGGAACTTAGATAATATTTTAAAAGAAAACATATTAAATGTACTGACAAAGTGATGAATTGAATACTCTCAAACTAAGAAAAAAATATGGTCCCCCAGAAACTACAGACCCAATAACATAATGGCCATCTCACTTTTCTGTATCAGCCCATTCCTAATGCTTTCACTGTATTTATTAGCTATTGTTGTTAAAATAGAAGTTCTACAACTGATGTACACCACCCAACTGGGAGTCACTTAAAGAAAATAATATTATCAAACCAAATTATGTCTTTAAAATGTTGAATCATGTAGCTACTGCATTTCTTATATTTCAGAATGTATTTGCAGTACACTCATATAAGAAGGCACATTAAATTAATGTTGTATAATCATTTGTATATTATATATTTGACAGTGTCTGTGGCTTGTGGGGTTAAATTGATAACATGACATCCATGCTAATAACCTGTTCTAAAAATAAAGCAATCATCTCATGGGTAAGTCATTATTTAAAATTAATGGCAGATGACATATAATTAGGGTAGAATTTTTAAGAGGATTTGTATACAACGCAGGGATACCAGTTAAGGTGGGGTGTGATATTTTCATGTAATTCTTTAAAAGTTGTGAATTTATTTCTGGCATTTAATATAATTCATACAATTTTCCTTGCAACCATAGAAGCCACTTTATGATATATGTAGAAGTGCCATGAAATATTAGTATGAATTCAAATTTGTAACATAAATATTTATTTCACTACGCCTCAGTTCCCAAAAGTATTAAGATCCAGTAATCTGTGTAAAAGCAACACAGTAAAGTGTCTACATGAGGATAAACGGAATTGCTTCACTGGTCCAGTGATGAATAATCTTCTTTGTGGAAATAATTTCAGCAGGAAAGTGAAGCAAGATATTGTGATATACAAAATTGTATTCCTCTGGCATGGCACTTTTATGTCCTACTATATGTGAGGGTTAATGGCAAAACAAGCCATTTATAACAATCTCCACAGTCTGTGAAAATTTTAGTTTGTGCATACCTAGCAAATACTGTTATGAAAAAAAGGATAAAATAAAATTGCTAGTATGTGTAACATTGTAAAATGAAAAGTGGAACTATTATCAAAATACATACATTCATATCAGAGACCTATGTATATTTGTGAACCCCATTTGTGTTAAGCCATCCTTTTAGTGGGATCCTTATTACACATATAAGACTTAAGGACCCATCTAAACCAAGATCAGGTGCACAACAACAAGTATACAAAGTAGTGTTTATCATTAGGAGCTCCAGGACGGATACAACACTAGATTGACAGCATGTTCTGTTGTTCACGACAATCATAAGATAATTTCAAGGTAATTGCAATTGTTTTTTAAGAGCATAATATGATTATCATTATCCATTATATGTATTGGTTACTTACAAGAGAAATACAGTTTTGTTTTAATTCAAAGACTATCAAATTCCCAGCTCGTCATCATTAAATGCAGCATTCAGTGACCATTCATTGTTCATTCGTTAATTCTACGCATGCATTTCCAGGGCAATGGGTGCTAATAAATGTATTATTTAAGTGGTCCTAGCATATCTGTTTCAATGTGCACTATCAATTTACATTGACTTATATTACCAGCCTTTTAATGCCATCATAAGCATATTCTTCTCCTGATCATTTTGCAGGAAATGCCAAGGGAGAGAATAGTTTAATTTGCTACCTCGTCTGCCTATCCAACCACTGACAGGGTTATGGACTAACACGGCCACTGTCTGCTGCTGCTTACTCCTGTTGTACCAAGTCACAGAGTAATGCACATTTGTGTCTCGCTGATTTGACCTCCAATATATTTCATTGCAATCTAACGTTTCATCACTGCCCACCTGTGGGCCACTGATTAGGCTGTGCTAGCTTTATGACTTTTGTTGATAGTGTTTTATTGCCCTGCCATATTACCCATGACCATATTGTAAGTCTTTTGAGTTATTCAATTGTGAGACTTGACTGCGTTCAAAAGTGTTTGTTTTGATGATTAGGTTCCACAATTTGTTGACCTGCATTACAGACTTACATGAGCACTATTGATTCACGTTTTACATCCAACCATCAATTACTGGAGATTTAGTTACATGCTTAAATTCTTTTAAAAACCAACCTACCTGTTGCATTAGTAGGATGAGTGGCAGCTTGTGTTCCTAGAATGAAAAATATGAATGTATACCCACATGGATAAGTCAACATAGGTAGAATTGAATGTAGCATAGCATATTTACTTGCTATGCAAATGGAGGCCCCCGAGGTAGACTTCCCTTTGCTGGTATAATTTAAGTAGCGATACATATGGATGAGTGGATGGTGTGGCGTTAGGGAGTAAGAGGCTGACAAGGTGGTATCATTTTGGTTATAGACTTTTATTCAAATAAAGAAAAGATCCTGTCTCTCCCTATTTCTAGAGGGAGTTTCCTTACCTCAACACAGAATAACGCACTGCTCATCAGGATGCAAGTAAAAAGAATACAATATACCATCTTCTGTCCAAACCCTCTACTCTATCCCTACTATTAACAAATAAACGAACAAAAAGGGATCAATGAACTACTTTTCCAAGCCACCAGAAGAATGGCCCCCTTCTCCTGGTGAAATGATCCAGTCTTAAGATGACTTGACAGGAGTCTCTTGTATCAGGGTCTGATTTACCAAATACAACTAGACCAGGAGAAGGACTACCTTCACCTGGGAGAGTTTTGGAGACTGTTCCTTGATAGTCCTTTGTACAAGTCTTTAGAAGTGTCTTTACCTCCTCCCAAGGATTTGCGAACAACAGAGTAAAGACTTCATCAACTCTTCTGATTGCCTGTGCTTTGTCAGGACTTTTTATATCTTGACTATTGGGGATATTACTCCCTGACAGTTCTTGGCCCTTTTGCTATTTTTGTTGGGTTTCCCACTGTGACTGGGTATCACTACTATGATGAGGGAGATCACTCCCAAGGAATATTTGACTCTTCCCACCCAGCTTTCCAGCAACTCCTGTTACCTGTATCTTCACTGGAAGCACTACTGGTTCTTCCTGGGGTCTCACGTCACTGTTGGTTCTACATGCATTCAGCGCATATTCCTGCTTTCCTCCTCGTTGGTCTGTGTGGCACCACGGAGCCGTTGCTGCAGCAGTCTCAGTGTGTTTTATGGACCAGATGGTCCGTCTCAGCTGGATGCTTCCTGCTGCGAGTTGGGATTAATCTGGCTTGTGTGGTTCCTTTCAGCTATTCCTTCTAAGATCGACTGTCTCTCAATGCTTCGGGCAGCACAGGTTTGATTTCTCCAGGCCCTGCAGGACAGGCACCAGCTTTCTTTACTGCTCTTCCTGCTCCCGAACACACTTAGTCCTTCCTCGGTCTTTACACTATATTGCTGGGCCCACCCCCGTGTAGTGTCAATGTTTTTCATCAATGCCTTTGAAGTTATCTTCATGCATCCTAGTGGCCACCACATCACAGTTCTTTGGTAATCCCTTGTACTGCTGTTCAGTATGTTGTTTTGGTTCTTCTTTGTCTCAGTCCTTGCTGGTCTTACTGATGCGACAGAAGAGACTTCACAATAATACACAGTAGTAGTTTCAGGTTGTGAGGGAGGAGTCAACAGGGACATGGCTTCTGAGAACAAGGGTTTAGAGATGTCTTTCACAGGACGGGAGTCCACCTCCAGGGGGACTATTGGGTAGCAGCCTCACCTCCTTAGCCTCTGGGAAGGAGTGACGAGAACACAGGAAGCGTCACAATGGATATAAGGATGAACAGATGATGGGTGGACAGATACTGTCAGATGAATGAATGTAGTGATGGATGGGTGTGTAATTTTATTGAATACATCTAATCCCATGCCACTTGTACCCAACCAACTAGTCATGCAATTTGAAGACTATGCTAGAGATCAAACATAGTTGCATTAATTTCAGCTACAGCAAATGATGGTACTGTGACATACCTATCACTCCGGTTGAAGTTAGGTGTTTTTCTATGGTAAAACATAACTTTCTCACAGGCATTTATTTTCTACTCTTTCTGATATGTTGAAAACCTATCAGAAGTGTTTTTTTCTTTTTCAATCACACATGTTCCACGTGAGGTACCAGTGGGTGCAGTTCCTAGAATGAAAAGATGTATTTGTACTCAGATCAATCTACATATAGCTAGCGCAAATGTCCGTTTTATTAAATATTTATGATAAAGAGATGTTTTTTTTAGCAGGGATACAATCAGGGAGGTCATTTGGTGGGTCACTCTAAGTCGCAGCTGTGACCCTGCAAACTCTCTTGCAACCTCTGCCACTGCCTTTGCGACCCCTGTGAAGTATTGCAAAGGCAGTGAGAAACTGATGTTAAAGAGGTTCTGATAAGAGCCCTCTCTACTTACAGTAGAATTTGAACTGGCCTGGCACAGCTTAGGAGGGAGCTGGGACTTCCCTCACTCCCGGTGCAGGCATTTTATCTCATGCTTGGGGTGCTTGGCAACCTCACAAGAATGTATCAATTTGCCTACCCGGGGGCTCACCCATGCACTGCACTTGCCTACTGCTGTCTCCAGTTAAGGCTTTTAACAGAGATACAATTACCAAGCGGCCTCAGGAGCAACCGTTTCGAGTATCTGCAAAAAAGTACCCCTTCAGAAAAAAGGGCTAATACCTTGGAAAAGCCAAGTGCTGGCACACACGTACCAAAATGGAATCTTTTACTGCAAAGACCCAGACTGCAGTGGGGACAAGCAACAGCTTGTAAAGAAAGGGGGCACCTACAATAGAGAACACTCTCTAAGAGCACTCCCAGGAGAGAGAGAAAAATAGCGCAGGAAAGTGTGGAGCCAGACATGGCCCAGCTCTCTGGACTTGCTTCTCTTCTCTGAGAGGAAGGCATAGCTCTCAACCATTTGTCTCGCAAAGGCGGGTGAAATCACCCGATTTTGTTTTTGGCGTGTGAGACGCCCATTGGAATGAATGGGCGTGCAGGAGACTTGGCGGGTGAGTCAGCCCTTTGCAAGGCGGGTGACACCCACCAAAAGCGGGTGAGTTGAGAGCTATGGGAAGGCGACATGGCCGATGGCAGTGTCCGTGATCTGTCCATCGCGCTGAAAGCCCTTGCCAAGCCTTTAACCCACCCCCCTGCTGCACACCAACAAAAAGAAAGAGGGATTGGCACGGATTACTGGTTGGAGAAAAGGGGAAGAGAAAACGTAACTGCTACCTCCCGGGCAGGATGAGCAAGCAGCACACGCAGTAGTAAGAGGCAGTGGCACCGCCACCCAGGAAGGGAAGTCCTCATTCAGTGCCCCAGCGATGTGCAAGTCCGAGGCTAGAGACTGGCAAGGAAAATCCAAAAAAGGAAAAAAATAACACTCTTAAAGTTATTGGAGCCAACATTTTATTGTATGGCTTATGAGGTTGGCATTTTGGTGAAATCACGTCCCTGGATACAATGGAAATAAAGCACAACACAGGGTACTAATTTCACACATGAATATGCACAAAGGTGGGATAGAATTTATAAGTGCAATATAATTAATTATATTTATTGATGGTTGGTTGGGTGAATGATATGATATGATATGGCATTTATAACGCGCCTATACACAAGTGTTTCTGGGGGTACTTACACACTCCATTAGCGGTTGTAACAACATCTCACTTCCAACTGACTTATGGACTACCCGGGCTATCATTTTCTGCAGACCCAGCTGTTGTGGAAAGTCTTTGGGCAGAGCACGGTTACTTATCACTAAGCAATCCTCAACCTTGCCACCTCTAAGCATTCAACCAGTCCAACGGCCTTCATCTGGTTTAAGGGTGACACCTAGCTACAAGACCTCCATAAATAGCAAGAAAACCAATAGCCAAATAACCATGGCTCAGCTATTATTATAGGTCATTATTATAAGTCTTGTTTAAATTAAGCTATGTATTTATTCACATGTAGTGGGAGAAGTATATTCTTAAGCCTTTTAGGACTGATGTGCACATCTATTAGCTGTCTGTGAATGGGCACGCCGCCACAAATGAAGCACTTCTCATACATTTTAACTCTAAAGCTACTGGTTGTGGATTATATTTTTTTACATGAAAAAAAAGATAATCAAACAAAATCCTTTCAATTCAGGTGGTATCAAATCACTTGAATATAACATGGTGCCATGCACTCATCATTTTTCCTATTAATATGTTAAGATGGCCCGTTGTCTCCGTGGGGTTGCCAATATGCGACCAAATGCTATGGTGTAGAAATACAACTTCTTGAAGCTCCCCTCTACTGTGATAAGTCTGGATATGACACCCCCCCCTACAGCACACACCGCACCAGCCATAGAAAATATAGGCATTTAATCAGTTTTATAGCTGCCTGGGTTTTATGAGAGGGTTATGTGTGGTGACTAGTTGCCCATCGTTCAGTTATGGAGAACACCTCCGCTGCCACTGATGCAACACTCACCTGGGTGCTACGGAATGATGGGGTTCAGCAGTATTAGTGTACCTTCTGTCAAATAATTTCCCCACGCTGTTTTTTCACTGTTAGGTGAATTATTTAACTGAAGAGAGAGTGTCACAGACTCAGTTTTCAACTTTTCTGGTTGTTCTGCTGTCTCCCTTAAATTGACATTTTTTCCAAGCATATCTGTATACGATGAGCTTGGGGTCCCTAGCATGAAATTAATTAAATTCATTAGAAGAAAAATATAACATTGTTTAGATAGAATGGCACCTATCATAATCATCTGGTACATGGGTTACCATAAAAGGGAAATTATGGCATTTAAGTTTGGTAGACGGGCAAGATGGGCCAGATGCCATAGGAAAAATTATTGATCCATCAATAAAATTGATTTTGCAGTACTTGCATGGTCTGGTAATTACCGACGGTTGGCCAAATACGTTTAATGAATGTGTTCTTTAATCCAGAGTATTTATATTCCACATATCTCACTGTTGTTGTATTATATTTCCAGAACATATTTCTAATGGAATTATCAGCATACATCTTGTATGGGTGGATAGTATAAAAGATGAATGGATTGAAAGATGGATGGATTGATAAATGAAGTACAATTCAAGTTGATAATCAGATGGCTCCTTAGGTAAAATATATACCACAAAAGACCCAGTGCACCTCAAGAAGTATATTATTGACTCCCAGCAACCACCGCATTTCACTGAGACGGACCGTTAAGGGGCCCTTCTCTAAGTGTAAAGAACAGGGAGAAAATAATTTCCATCTCTGTTTAAGGAATGGAAATGCATGTTTGACAGCCATGATTTAAACCGTGTCTGTCACAATTTAAAAATAAAATCAGGACAGGTTCATAAATGACCCTGTCATGATTTGCACCTCCCATGTGCCTGTTTCCAGAGGGATAACACTACTTTCTGAGCAATTAATAGTGCATTCCGCTTGTGAATTTAGGATGCGCTTTTAACTGCGTAGAAATGTGTAAAGGGGTGAAACGGGCCTCTGAATTAGTGCCTCCAAGATGCACTTATTTATTTTCCTTTGAGAATCACTTCCGACAAAAAGAAGTTTGGAGAATCTGGCGTAACATATTTGGCACATCCTTCTAAAAAAAAAAAAAAACCTGTAATACATAAGAACATTTGTAGCAGTACCTGACTGATTTGCATATGGCTGGTCCCCTTTTGCTATGGTGCAGACAGGCTAAAAGAAGGCTGACCAGAGCAATGGCAGTGGTTCAGATTTATTCAAAACGTTCCACCCATCACTTTTTTGGTTATACATAAGAACATGACACAATAAACTACAATTTCATCAACCAGTTCCTTATATACAAAGCTTGCCTGAGAAATGATAGCAGTGTCCAGCCCGCTCGTGGGGAGTCAGGCCACAATACATAAAGGAGTCCAAGTTTATACTGTATGAACCACAGTTCATGCAGTAAGGGCCTCAACGTTTTCAGTCTTAGCTCTGAAAAAGCTGTGCTAAATAAAATAAAATTTGCATTACACATTAAACAGGACTGATTATCATGAACACGTTCCCAGACCGCTACAATTACTCTCAAGGGAAGATAGTGAAAGTGTGCCCTGGTTATAAAGATTTGCTGAGCAGTATTCTCTGCCCATAGCAAATACTTTTGAATGGCTAGAGCTGCTATGATCGTATGCCTCCTATTTGAGGGTTTAAGCATCTCCAGAGATTACCTTTTCTCCATACTATGGCAGCGGAATCTGGCTTTTATAACTCTGGCCACGCTAGGGAGCAAGCTATGTTATGAATAAGAGTATGAAACTGCATCCATTTCTGCTAGCTTAGATTTTACATACACCAGCCAGGGTATCCGGAGGTTCAAATTCTTGTGAACTAAATACCTAATAAGGTCGTGTCTAAAATCAGCTTTGGGGTTACACCAAAATCTGAGCCAATACAATACAGGATGTGCCAAGATAGAATCACTAATAAAATCACAACCCAATTTAAAATGGACTTCAAAATTGGAGGTAGATCAGGCACGTTCCAACACTCGTTTGAAGAAATAAGTCTCCACAATCTGGGTAAGATTAGCATTTCTTTATCCCCACACCTCCATACCATATCTTGCAAACAAGGCCGCTTACCATTATATATTTTCAAGGTCATATCCACCAGTTTGTTTTAAAACATACCCATTGCTCTAGTCACCCCACTAACAGCTTTACTTAATTTTATGGTTTGTTTTTTAATGTGTGGATCCTGAGAAAGTCTGACGCAAATCTAATCCTCCGATACTCAAACTTACCAACTATGCAGATTATGGAGCCATTACTACATATTGCCATACATTTTGGTGGGTGCTTCCCCTTGAAGCAGGTCATAACGGACGATTTCTGGGCATTGACCTTAAGGTCCAGTACGTCCATAAACACAGTATAGTCTTGGATGAGTTTCTGCAATGCACATGGTGTACGTTTAATTAAAAAAATATTGTCTGCGCATGCCAGTAGTGGCAGCACTCTATTTCCCATCCTGGGAACATCCGGGATACTATTTGCAGACACTCATAAAAGTCATTTATATAAAGACTGAAGAGTAGGGGCGCCAGGAGACATCCCTGGTGCACACCTAGTTATACTTAAAAGAAATCTGTGTAGCACCAGTTTTTCCCACTCCACACACAACCATGGGTCGACTGGTGAAGCCTAATTAACAAGTAATGAATCACCTCCGACATTTCATGGACCTGAGCAGCTGCCACATCTTCCCCCATATTCTTTTATTATATTTATTTATTTGTGTATAGTTCATGAATTAACTTTTACAAAAATTAATAAATACACAAAATTCACATTCTCAATATTTCATCTCTTCATATAAAATTTAACAATTATTCAATACATTTCGATACATTGAAAAACATTCAAATTTGACTTAATACATACATATAAACACATATAATCATATTTTATACTAAGACCGAGTATTGCACTCTCTATTCTAATCATCTTTTTAAAATGTCTCTCTCTACATATGAACAGTCCAATATCCACGACATATATCTGGTATGGTGAGATTACAGTAAAGTTGCATTACCCTGATTGTCATCGACATCTATATATTACATTATGGGCCATTATACCCTTCAGTATGTTTTACCCAAATATTTCTCTATTAAACACCAGCCTTTATATAGAGCAATATGCCATCTGCAAACAATAGGACCAAAACTCAGATGTTTTATGAAGTTATATTCATATGTTAAATGGCCTACATTGGTCATATAAATGTAACCCAGTTTAGGGCATTCAGTCAGCAAGTGCCTAGCAGTTTCTATGTGCTTTTGTATCCCACAAATTCTACAATATCTGTCATCCCCACGGATTCTCCACTGTCTACCTCAATTAGAACTAATAGGAAGTTGGTTTGTGCGCAGTAGCAGACTAAACTGTCACACTTCAGGGTCAGGACAGCGAAGACGGTAACGAGAGGGCTTCATGAATCTATGGCATACAAGGTCAGGTTGGCTATAACTTTGTAGTGACTGCAAGTGATCGTAATTCCTGACCCAGTCCCACTTATACAAACGACGGCAAAAGGCATCCTTTAATGTTTTAAATTTTGAGCATCGCTGGAAATTAGGTTCCCAATCAAGGTCATGAAACATGATTTTTACAAATTTGATAAGCCCACAGTCTTTTCTTGTTACGTGGGTGAAGCACTAGTTAAGGTGTAGCTTTCCCAGTATTGGACATTTTGGCGTTGTTTTAGATTTCAGGAAAAGTTCTCCTCTACGTTTTAGTGCCATAGATCTTAACGACAATAGTCCCAATTCCAGTCGTAAATATTCTATGGAAGTTGAGGAAGGGAGTTACCCCTCAAGAGTTTTTAGCCATTCAAGAGAATTCAATTCTAATGCTTCAAGTCCATATAGAACTACTGGGCAAAACCCATTGTCTAGACAAATCGAGGATACCACCCAAGGAAAAATCAGCACGGTGATATAAAAACCTGTGTACAATTAGTGCAATATGTTTACCTTTTCGTATCTTAAAGGTAACCAGCTCACAATATCCCTTAGATTCAGCCATCTGAACACCAGGATACTTGTAATACTGGGTGTATTCAATGTGGCACAACCCGGTTTTCATAGGCTGCTTTTTAATATGTCATGCGGTAACGAGCATGGATTTCGTTTTTTAAAAAATGTATATGTAACACATTCTCCTCTGCATAACAAGCAAGAGCAGATAGCATTGATTTCATACCCAAAGGTATATGGTCACATAACAGCCGGTCATCCCATATAGCATGGCTGCGACAACACATTGTCTGATTTTAGGAGGGCTTTTGGCATGTGTCATCAATCTAGAGGGCAGATTGGCTATGTAAAGGTTAAACAGCAGGGCCACAAGTATGAACCCCTGCTTTTCCCCTCTATCTATGCAGATCTCTCCAGATAAGAGCCCACTATCACTAAGCCATACCTGTGCAGAGGTCCCAGTGTGTAATGCCATTAAAATTTGAAGGAGCCATTCAGGGCATCCAAGAGTCCGAAGTGTTCTCTATTGCAGCATGTGCTTTACTTGATCAAATACAGCGTGAAAATTGATGAAGGTAATGTATACAGAAGGGCTTTGCTTCAATTTGGCCCTCGCCATCACAACATCAAGAAATTGGATGTTGTGAATGGTGATGGAGCCCTTACAAAATCCTGTCTGGTACGGGTGTAGAATATTATGTTCAGACAGCCACGCCTAAAGATCCCCTAGCACAAATCCGGCAAATACCTTTCCCGTGGTATCAAAAAAGCTGTGTTCAGTTTCATGAAGGGCAGAATGATTGGTTCCTTCTTTACATACAGGGAATGGGCCACTATGATATACAGATTTAAGGATTGTTCTGAGGTGTCCAAGCCTGGTCTAACCCCTAACTGAATCAAAGAAAGGATGTGGTTCTGGACCACCCAGTCCTCCCGCATAGCTAATAAAGGACGTCCAAAGTTTTTAAAAAGAGAGCCTAAAAGTGAGATTGGTCGATCCGAGACAGGCAAGGCCCTCTGACCCATCCTAAAAACCGGTTGAATTTTTGCACAACACCATGAAGCATGAATCTGCCCCCCCAGGCGTACTCCATTAAAACCTATGGTCAGAATTGGGGCCCACAGGTCTACCTCAGATGGGAATATATTTGTATTTGTATTTGTATTTTGTATTTGTTTTATTTGTAACGTGCACGGTCTGGCCCGAGGCATCAGGGTGCAACTTAGACATGGTTACATAATGGGCATACATAAATTCAAACTATATATCCAGTACAAAATATTCAGCACATACAGCAATATACAACATTTACAAAGTAGGGAATAGAACCGGTGCTTTGCTAGGGCAAGGCTCCCGGGTACATAAGAGGTCCGAGTTTCAAGGCTGAGTGAAGAGTCAGGCTTTCGTTTTGGCCTTGAAGGCACTAAAACATTCTTCTGATCTAATGGTGAGGGGGAGAGCATTCCATGCAAATCTTTACTCATAATTGGTCTAATATTTAGATTCCCATTGAGGATTCCTACTCTCATCCAGCCCTCAGTGCTCACTTGGGAGAAATGTTGCTAGGCACAGCGGGATTCTCCAAATGGGGGAGTTGAACTTCTCAGCACAAACATCAATGACACACATACAGTTCAGCCTGCACTGCTGTCAAACCTCCCAAACTTGGTTTTCTTAGCGTACATCATTCAATCAGATGTGATGAACACTTTCAGGCAGCAAACACCTCTTCGAACCTGCTTGAAATCTGCCTATAACAGTTTTTAAATGCCTTACAGAAGTTCCAATATCCGCTTCTAAACTTAAACACATCTTTCTCTACTAGGTACATGGCATGTGCCCTGTAGCATACAGCAGACACCTAGCTGCTGAAGAAACTCAATAGAAAATTCATATTACCTTTTTTATTTTCCGAAAGCACATGAAATTAAATTACTGGACAACATCTTGAATAAAATAAAGACCAGAGTCAGACCCCGGATCTGCTCTTACTTGATATTTAGGAAGGGATTGATACTATTGACTGCCCACCCACAGAGCAATTTAGAGTCAATCCATTGTTTAATTCTCAAAATAAGAATATCTTGTGGTGGCAATTCGAGATTGACCTTCTCCTCTGTCCTCTGAGTTACTGGTTTTCACATGAGATGAAGCAGTATAATTTCTGCTTGAACACCTTAAGAATTATTTCTCGGCGGTCCATGGAAACCTCAACAATATTTCCATTACATCGGGTTTCATCCTGCCAAGGAAAGATTATGCAAATGATGGCTTTGTGAATGGGGTTCACAATGAGCACCTTCATGCATTCAAATGACCCATAATAAGGCAGTAAGTTTGCTTTTAAATATTAAATTTCAGAAGCATACCCCACACCAGCGCTAATGTTAGGAATGACAGGCTGCGTCCATTTAACAAAGCACTGTCACATTATTGGGAGCCGACAAGATTTCATGGCGTTCAGCATTCTGTAACTTCTACGTTGTATCTTTCTTGTTAGTTCTCTTGCTGTTTATGTTATTTTTATGTTCACTTTGATGAGACTGTGCGCTTAGTGTACTAGGTCATTCTTATATGTGATGATCAATGTTGAAGTCATTGCGCTTACAGTTTCTCCATTATGTGGCAGCTGGTATAGCTGTTGTGGTGGTTTTGCCCTTGAGAACTTTGGGTATGTGGTCCTTCACAAACTATATTAAGGTTCAGGTGAGGTGTTCTGGTGCTACTTTGACTGTATGGAGGATTTATGGTGAAAAGTATGTCTGCACTACATCCACTGATTATTGGAGGTAAAGTGGAGGATCTACCGCCAGCCTTTTTGTGGTGGTAAATCCTCCACTTTACATCACACCCAGAATTCAGCAGTGTTGTAATGTGTCGGTAAAATGGCAGTAGCAGAATTATTGCTGTTTTCCCCCACTGTCCAACTCGGAAGGAAGTCTCTTATCTTGTTTTATTGGTAGTCCATGTAAAAGTGTGTTGATTGATATTTCCACAGAAGGCATCCACAGCATGTTCAGGCTGACGTCATATAGCCTTGTCTTGTGTATGTAAACCACTTATTTGTGCCTTAGGGGAATGCCACAGAAGCCACTCTTGCTGCCCCTCTTCCATGGGCTTGCACAATGAGTATCTGTAAGACTGTATAGAGACATTGAAATTCCCTTACTTTCCATGGGTAGTCTCAAATCCAACCTGTGTTCACCCCTAGTGGGATTCCAGATTATTCATCTAGCACTGAGGTCTCTAACCTGAGGCTCTGCAGAAGTTTTGAACTTCAACTCATCTGAACCCTCACGGACTATGCTGGCTATGGATGCTGAGAAATGTGTTGCTGACTCCTGGTTCTAGTGCATGTTTCAATCTCTTCTTGTTCATTATCTCGGTCTCCCTTTTTTCTCATGGTTCCTTGTTCCTATTTGCTTTTCCTATTATTCCTTCTTTTTCTCTCTCTTCCTGTATGTGCTTCACATGCCCCTTTACATCAGCACGGCAGTTGCCAGTCCTAGCGTGGGCTTCCTCCTGTCCACTCTGACAGAAACGCATTGAGCATTTATTGATACGCCATCATTTCTTCAGAAACATACCTTTTTAGATTTAATTTAAGAGTGGGTTCTCCATTTTATCGGGGCTCTTCTTTATCCTATAGTACACTTTGATTAGAATATTACTACTGAAGGCTCAGGTGCCTTATTTTATTAGACATGTTGGACATTTTAGAAAATCCATCAATTACTGTTTCCTTATATTGACCAGCGTATATGTTTATAGCCTTTATTACATTGGTGAAATGTTTTTTAATAACCTTAAAGTATTATTGATGTAGCATTAAATATGTATATAATGTGAATATCTAGCTCTCTGCAGGTTTTTAGTCAGCCTTTTAGCTAGTGAACCGCTTTCAGCATATAGGTACCGATTAAACACCATCAAATATTCAGAAGGCCCAAATCAACGGCTTAAGTTTGCCTTTTAATATGATCCCTAAGATCGTATTCTGCCAGCTTTGCAGTTAGCATTGACATGGTGTGTCCATTTTAAGGGGATGTGCCTGACAGATAACATCTACTGAAGAATGTATTCAAGGTATATTCAGTAATGTGTGCTGGAGCGCACGGTAGAATGTACACAATAGTCATCATACCTCCATCAACTACAGACAGGCAGCTTTAATTAGTAGTGTACAGCACCAGAGATGGGAATCAAAGCCATAAAGACTTTCTCACCTAACTTGAAAGGTGATGTGTGTCAAAAAACCCTACACAATTTCTAACTAAGCATCCAACTTACACCTGTTACATTTATCATTTCAATAACAGTCCAAACTAGTAACTGATTGCAGCTCCATGGACTCTGTACCTACCACACTAAAGCATGTGGACCATTACAACAAAAGAAAATGCATACAGAGGTATTCACTGGCTGGAAGCGCTACCCCAACTTCATGAAATCCTTTATAGGGGTAATCAAGGACAAGTGATAAACTGCAAACTTATAAAGAGAGTTAAATCTGAAATGCTGTGCTGAGATCCGTGGCTACAACCTGCATCTCATTCTGCTGAGAGCTTACTGTGTGTGTTTCTGTTGGGGATAGTGCTTCATTGTGACCAAAGTGACATGCCCTGCCCAGCAGTGATCCCTTGAGCTGCTCTGCTCTCTTGGCACCACTGCTTTCTGATTCCTTAGCACAATTGTGCCCAATACCATTTGTCTCTGCCTCCTCAGTTGATTCCTCAGCTCATGTACCTAAGCGGACACTACTACCGTTGCATTGCACTTCATGTTGCACTCTTCCTTTTCCCGCTTCCCTGTTTGTCTCCAGGGTGTGTCTTGATCACCTTTTGTTGCAAGGCAGTGGACCACCCTCTTGCTGCTTTATCATCCGTTTGAACATACCCGGGTCTATATAGTGGATTCACCACACCACATATCCCTGGAATCTCCCATACCAAAACACAGCTGGGGCAACCTACAAACACATGCACAGTGTATTCCCATCACCATGTATTTCACAGTCGTGACTTATGATTTTGAAGGGGCCATGAGGGGAGGGGACTCAAACTATAAAAGGCCCTTAAGGTAGTTTGCAACTTTCCCTCAAAGAGCCTGTTCAACCCAGCAGTGGAAACATCTCCTTATACCCCCATAGAGATTACATGTGATTTATTTATTTGATCTTTGTTTATGCACTTTCACCCCCTTCGTCGTGTGGCTCCTTCGGTAGAGCACACATGGTGGGCGAGGATGAACTCTGTCCTATGAAAGGCTTGAGATGTTCCGTATTGTGAGATGTCTATTCTCATCAATGGTACTGCTGTGAAGAATGTTAAAGACATCATTGAGAGAACACCAAAAATAGTTAATTGATTAATTATATTTTCCTTTGAATACTCACAAAAGACTGAACGTAAAGGGCTCCCTGTTCAATTCGCAATCCCTGGCTTGTTTTGAACTTTACATTTTCTCACTTTACATATAGATCTGGTTTTATTAACTTTGAACATGTAAATCTGTCAAGGGTCATCAATCAATGTCATGAACGTGCTTTAATAATGGGTTTCCTAAGAATTATAAATGTTCCCTAATGTGGCTATTGGTCTGGCTAAATATCTTTTTCTTAATATTCAGCATCGTCTGTCTTAATGTTCAGCATTACTACCAAAATACTTAACAAAATAACGAAAGCATAGTCCCAGTTGGTGTATGGGGCAGAATTCTTGAATGGAAGAAACTATATAAGCATATAATTCCATATTGCAACTTTTCAGTCATGCCATAGCCCCCTTTATGGACCACTGTGAGAATACATTTGTATGATGTCCTTGAGATATAGAAATTGCCTTACAGGTAGATTACTCTCTACTCTGCTATTATCTGTCTGCAAAGAAGGACATATCATGCCCTGCATAACTGTACCTACAATATGTGCAACATTTTCTATTCAACGATTGTCAAAATCCCTATAAATAGAGTAGGAAACAAACTGCAACAATTCACAGTAAGGAGGTTGTGAAGATCTCTTGAGCAAACACACATAGCTCTGCTGATCGGATCCATACTTTTCATGATATCACAGACCTTATTGAACCACCTTAATTATAATTGTTTGGCAGGTGGTTTCATATTCAATGAGGCCAAAACATGTCTGGGGATGCTTGTGGTTTCGTGCAGAAGGGATGTGATCCAGCAGTTCGGGCTGGACTGCCCCTTTGGTTATGGGACCAAGCCTGATTTGCATATGGTCTTTCCCCTTTCTGTAATGGCTTGGCAGGTGAAGAACGAGGGTGTGAAGGGGTGCCCAGAGCAATTGCCAGTGAAGATTAATTATAAACCTTCTAGCCATCATCTGTTCGATTTGATTCATTTGTAAAACACAAGGAATACACAAGGAAGATGTTACAATGGCATAATATGGGATGAAATATCACCTATGCCATCAAGGTAACGAACAAAATAAAAGAAGGTTACAATGAAGAAACCACATGCTAAAGATTCATTTTGGACATATCTATGAAGGTCAAAAATAAAGAATAAAAAGTGTAATGTTAGGTCTTATCATTCAAAAATAAACACAAATTGAGATGTGCCAAAAGGCAAACGCATTTTCTTTTACATCATATGTTAGATGCATCCTTGTACTGTGTTCAGAAAAGTGCTAACACATTTCAATCATTCCTAAAGTGCTCCACTTTATGGCCAGTAATTCACCTTTTCAAAGGTATCAGGGAAATAGCGAATTCAAAGAATGTTGTAACCTTATTTGCTGATCTTTTTATGCATAACGTTTTTACAAGATGACAAAAGTAGTCTTACAACTGATGTTTAGAATGCCACTCAATGAAACGTAGTGGTACTACGTGCTTATTTAGTACTTTCAAATGAATTTTAATTTCATTTTATTTTTTAAACACAGCATCCCAGTACCTTTATATTGGCTGGCAAAACAGGTATCCCAGAATATGGTAAATAAGTGCTACTTTCTCTTCCTCATCTCAAAACCTGCGAGATTATCTGGCCATTATTTGCACTAAGAACTCCTTGATATAGAATAGCTTAGTACATTATCAGACTATATCTCCCACTGTCGCTGCTCTTAAAAATCTTTAAAATCGAGATTGTATCTCTTCTTTCATTTATTAAAGCAGGCCCTATTGCCTGGCTGGCAATGCCAACCAAGAAAATGCAGGTCAATGGGTGGTGGGGGAACTATGGTACCTGATCCCAGGTACCCCTATCTAATGACTGCCAGGATTTCTACACACACGATTTATATGTACTGTTACCCAGCCCTGTTGTGCTTAGTTTGCCCATAATTATTTTATTCTGCCTTTCAGCAATAGCCTATATCTGTGCTATGCATGCCCATTCATCAGCTGCAAACCTGTTATTACCCAAGTGGCTTCTTCCCGTTAAACTCAAAGATCTTGTACACTGTCCTTAAAAGGTGAGAAGCATTATATATAACAGACAGAGCCACAAAATCATCTTTCTGTTATCGTTTTCAACAAAGCTTGCTCTATTCGTTTTTCAGTATTTTCCCTTTCATTCAACATACCTGCTGGTACCGAAGGAGCTCCAGTGGTTGTTGTTCCTAGAATGAAAATGATTAATTTGAACTAAAATAGAAATGCTGTCATATCACTAGCAGAATAATCACCATCAGGCATTCCAGAACATGTAGGTATGACATTAATATCTGGCTGGCACAAGGGTGCTCAAGGGTTAGATCAACATTTACATACAATACCAACACTGGGGTTGATGGGTGGATGGATAGATGGATGGCTGGATGGATGGCTGGAAGGTGGGTTGGATGGATGGATGCATGGTCTGGTTGGATGGGTGGATTGATGTTTAATGAATAGATAGACTAATGGATTGGATTGGATGAACAAAAAGATGGATTGTGGGTGGCTGAGTCCATCTCCCTGCAAGTAAACAATAATTATGCTAAGGACTTTATTGAGAGAAAATAATGGAAAAACTATTCCACCAATTGGTCTGAAAACGTGTTTTATTTTTGTATGTTTCCAAAACAAAGCTTTCTTAGGTTAAACAAAGGATTGTTGACTTTCAAGAACTACATGTGCAATAATTCTTCTTTAAATGAAGACTTTTTCTAATGCTAAATATTGATTTTGATAAATTATTAATCATTTGTCACTTGTTATATCAATACCTTTTGTTACCAAAATTCCACATTTGTTTCAGTTCTAATTGGCACATTTTTTTTCTCCATCATTTTCTCTCAATAAAAAACCTTATGGAGACGAGACTGGCAGATGTAGTTTGAAAGAAGGTACATGTGACAATTGACCTTTAAATCAATTATCTGCCATTTGTTCAAAAATAATTATGCTAATATGACCATCCTCTTCTTAGCCTGGTAGGTGCATAATGCATAGCACAATGTATTCATGAACGGATTTTCAATATCTGACCATTTCAGTTATGAAACATCTTTAGTTAAAGAGTAGCGATAACCTCAAATTATGTAAGGTCATCAAGATTATTTTAACAATATCTATGCATGCATACCATAGATATGGAAGGGTGGGTGGATGCATGGACTGGTGGAGCAGGTGGGTGGATTGACGTTTTAATGAACAGACAGACAGATAGATTAGAACGGATGGATGGGTGGATCCATCTCAATGCACATGAAAATGATGCTGTTCTTAGTCTCTTTAGGCATATAATGCACAGTGTAATCTATGATGGAACATATTTTTCATAACTGTTCATTTCAATTATGGAACATTACTTTTGGAGAGCTGTGGAAATTTTGCAAAATAATTAGGTTAAAAAAGGAAATGTATGCCACCATACTATGGATCTGGATGGTTGTTCGAATCGATGGACAGAGAGATGTATATGTGTGGATGGATCTCATTGGGCTAATGCACAGGATGAGTAGGTGGGTTATTGGAAGGTGCCTATCTTCAGTCGGACTGTGTGATTTTGCATCAGGCCACTATCGTGTTTCATAAAGCTAATATGGCTGCTAAAAAGAGGTTCTACTCAGATAGGGTGGAGTCTGCTCTTAATCAGCCCAGATAATTATTCAAACTTGTATGCTCTTTATCCTTCCCTATTACAGTACAGGCATGGGTTGCTGCCTCGCAGGAGCTGTGTGAATCCCTGTCAAGTTTTTTCTCTGACACAATTGTGGGCATTTCGCAATATGATTGCGTTGTCGGGTCAATGGCCTGAAGGATATTCCCCAGTCATGCCTAATAGTGCCCCATTGAGTATGTGGTCCTCGTTCCCCTCTGTTTCTTCGGAGGACATAATAAGGGCAACCCTCATGCTTAAATCTGCCTCTCCTTTGGTCCCTGTTCCATTAGCCATGTGCAAGGACATTATGCTGACTATTGCCCAATGGGTGACCCAGGCTTTCAATCATTGTTGCCAGGCAGGGCTTATTCCTTCACATGTGAAAAATGCAATGGTGACCCCTCTTCTAAAAAAACCTTCTCTGAACTCTTCTTGACCCACTCCTTTCTTTTCTACCTTTTTTCATGAAGTTATTGGAGTCTCTTCGCTCTCCTCTTCTTAGCTCTTTTCTTGAATGTTCTAGTTTCTTGGACCCGTTCCACTCTGGGGAGTTGGATGGGCTACAACTGGCTTAAATTGAACGGAGACAAGACTGAAGTTGTGGTGGTAGGCCCCCTTCGGGTTATTCTCTTCGGACCCTCTTCTACTGGTTTTTGTCCTACCCCATTTTCTCTTGTGAAAGATCTGGGAGTCCAGCTTTCCTCCTTGCTGTCCTTGGAGGCTCTGGTGGCATCTGTATGCCAGTCTGGACACTACAAGCTCAGAGTTCTGGTAGGGTACTGGGTTTCCTCCCAGCGCAGTTTCATTCTCCAGTGGTTGCTACACTGGTGCAGAGTGTGCTAGGCTATTGTAATTCCATGTATTTGGCCCAGCCACTTTATCTAGTTTATTGCCTCCAAGTGTTGCAAAATGCGGCAGCCAGACTGGTGGCTCCTTCTCCTTACCGTATGTCTAATTATCGTGCCTTACAGAAGCTGCATTGGCTCCATCTTGCCCAGAGGGTTCGGTTTAAATCCATGTGCATTGTGCACCGGGCAATTTATGACCCGGGGGCTGAATATTTGCAGTGCAAGTTTCTTTTGTACGTTCCCAATAGTCCACTTTGCTCTCTTGAGTCTTGTACTATCTCAGTTCCCCAGGTGCAGCTCTGTGGGGTCGGTGGATGTGCCTTTTGTCTGTTGCTGAAGCAAGCTTTTAGAATTCGCTCCCTTTTCATCTTCGGGCAATGGCAGATCATTTAACCTTTCCTCAGTCATTGAAGACTTTTCGTTTTTGTTAAGGTTATGCTAGTGGGGACCAGGCCTTTTGTCTGTACTTTGTCTAGCGCCACAATGCCCTTGGGCGGATGTGCGCTTTATAAGTTCATTTAAGATAAAATAAGATAAGACAAGAAGGTTTAATGAAAAGATGGACAGATGGATTTGAGTCGATTAATGAATGTATGGATGGATGGATTGATGGGTAGATGGATCCATTTATTTGCACAGAACACTAATTATGCTAATTTGACCTTCCTGCTCTCAACCTGGAAGGTACACAAGGAACAGTCTAATTTATCCATGAATATATTTTCAATATCTCACCATTTCACAAAATTAAACAATTAAACAGCCTCATTTAGGGAGCAGTGACAAGCTCAAATGCTGTAACATTGTTAACATGTTTTCAACACTACATACACCAACATGTTATGGACCTGGGTTGATGTTGTATGTGTGGATGATAGGGGTGGATGGGTCTGGAAGGGCTGATGAGCAAGTTCAGTGCATTGGGTTTAATGAAAATATGGACAGATATGTTTGAGTGGATGGATGAACTAATGGATGGGAGGGTGCATGGATGGTCGGATATGGATGTGATGATGGACAGATTGAGTTGGTGGGTAGATGGATTTTTTGGTGAAAGGATGGATAGAACCTTCTTCCTGCATATGAACAAGAATTATGGTATTATAACTTTTCCTTCTTAGATTGGAAGAATGTATGTTGGATGTTTGACCATTTCACTCATGAAACAACCTTTTTGAGAGAGCAGTGACTAGCCCAAATTGTGTAAAATGGTTAATACATATGTTTACAATATTTAAAATAGCATACCATGATTGTGGGAGGATGTTAAGATGGATGGACGGATGGATGATGGATTTCAGAAGTTAGTTGGGAGGAATGATGAATTTGAGTGGATGGATAGATGGGTGGATGATGGTCAGACCGACGGATTTCAGTGGATGTATGGCTGGACTGATTGATCGGAGCCATTTATAACATGCTAACCAGGCAGCGTGAACTGCATCTGTGCTCAGGTGTTACATAAAAGTTGTACAATGATCATGATTAAGTGAAAAGGTATATGTTCAAATTTTTTTGAGCAATGTCCATGGCCCTGCTTGATGGTGGGAGAGAGTTCCCCAGCCCGGGGCCAGCCACTGAGAAACCTCTGTCCCCTCCAGTGGTACAGCAGGTAAAAGGGATCACAAGATGAAAGTAAGCAGCAGAACGAAGGTGGCGAGCAGGATAATAAAGTCTGATTTTCTTGGAAGGGGAAATGTAAGCAAGGCCATTGATATTTTTAAATAACAAAGTGTGTTACAGAGAATCTGTTGCCTGACTGGTATCCAGTGAAGGGAAATCTGCATTTAGAGATAGAGGAAAATTTCGGTAATCTAAAGAACACTCTGACTGCCAGGTTCTGGGCCACGTGTTAGCATGAGAGTTGCTGATCAGGGATGCCACAAAGAATGCCACTAAAATACAGTTTAGAGTGAATTAATGCCCTCATGACTACGGGGCGATTGCTGCTGGGATAAAAGGTCAAACAGGCCAAAGGGCCCGAATATGAAAAAGGACTGACTTCACAATCTCACTAACATGCGATTCACAGACGAGATTTGCAGCTGAGATATTTTACCTTCCAGGCATAGCAGCATGGAAGGCCAAAAAGGGAAGGGAAAAGGGGTGTCTGCAGGGAATTCTTCAGTAGGTGTTTATGCACAAATAGGATAAGTTCTGTTTTCGCAGGGTTGAGTTATAAGTAATCATCCATTGATTAATTTCCCCAAGTATAGTCTGCAATGTTCTGAATTGGATAGCAAGAAATGTTAATACGCATATATGAATGAATTAATATGCACATATATGGATGGATGGATGTATGCATGGATAAGTGCATCAATCTCCCTGCACGTCAACAATGGTTATAGAAATATGCCCTTCCTGCTTCTAGTCTGAAAAACCCGATTCTGCTAAGTCCTGCAGTGCCAATGGGAAGTCGTAATGTGGCAGAAAGAACTACATTCTATTCATTAAGTGAAGTTGACGTTTGCCCAATTTTGCCATTTTTATGGCATGGGCTCCTATGGATATGTGAGAGTGGAGGATGAATTTAAAACATTTAGCATATATATAGAAATTGGAGGAGTATGCTCATAGAGCCATAATGTGAAGCTAGCTTTATGTACAAACGTATTTCGATATTTGACAATTTCATTCATGAATTACATTTCTTTATCAATTTTAACCTGAGATTTTATGAAGTCTTTGAGATTATACAACAAATGTCTATGCAAGCATACTTCTTTTAGAATATAAAAAAATTGGATGGTTGCTCAGAATTGCAATTGTTTTTGTACAGAGGTGCAGCAAGTGGATTTTGTCTCATGGACATGGATGGATAAATGGATGAACCTAGCAGTGAATGGATGTATTGATGAAGAGAGGGAAGGAAGGAAGGAAGGAAGGAAGGAAGGAAGGAAGGAAGGAAGGAAGGAAGGAAGGAAGGAAGGAAGGAAGGAAGGAAGGAAGGAAGGAAGGAAGGAAGGAAGGAAGGAAGGAAGGAAGGAAGGAAGGAAGGAAGGAAGGAAGGACATCAATTAGAGTGGTTGAGGAATGATGGATAGACAAATGATCGGTTTGATGAATGGGTGAAAGTGGCTGGATGGATGGACCAACCACAATGTGCATCAACAGTAGTTGTGTCAATAAAGCATCACGATTGTTCATCTGCTAGATCCACAATGTAACACATAATCATGCTCCATAGTTCAATATCTGACACTTTTGTTCATTACTCAAGATTCTTTATAGAGCAGTGTCACCCTAAATTCATGCAAAGTCTAAGACTATGTTATCAATATATACCAATATCTATGCCAGAACACTTTTTTGACTGTATCAGCAGTTTGATTATTGCGCAGAAGATCACGAAAAATGCAATTGTACAAAGGTGCGCAAAGCTGGCTTTCTTTTGTGGAACCCAAACCTATCTTTTGTTAAATCGTGACAAGCAAAAATATAAATTTATGAAAGTATCAGTTAATAGACAAGCAACTATATATCATAGAAGTAAAAGCATGTGTTTCATTTGGATCTTATAAATGAATGTACATGCATGTACAATATGTTTCTTAAGAATACATGCACCAAATACATTTTTTGGTATTGTGGTTTTCAATCAAATTGTCTGTAGAGTGGGTGGGAGTCTATTTAGTCCTGATTGTTCACCACATAGAGCTGTAGATGATATGCAGCTATGATATTGATCATGCTGATACTTATTTGCTCATTGGGTAAAGGTAGAGGCTTAAAAAGACTAACATGGCACCTTGGGTATTTATAGAGTACATCAAAGGGCATATCAAATGTGTGCACATGTATAAATTGCACCTTTAAAAGTAATTGATGAAATTCAAAGTAACGTCTCACTAAATGGATACCTTATGTCATTAATAATATGAAGACAGCTATGGAAGTAGATCACCTACCGTAGTATATGAAGATTACCTAAGTACATGTTTCCGTTTGATTTGCACTCTATAACCTAATGTTCTACAAATAACTGTGTTTGCAAACAGGATAGCATTTAAAGTATGTAAACAATACCGCTTTAAATCATTAGGTATGTAGTTGTTGAAGCATATACCTGTTACAACGGTTACAGGATGTATGGGAGCTGGAAAACAAATGTGTTTTACATTAAATATATAATACTAGATTTTTTTTTATCTGAAAATTATCCACAGCAGGATCCAGACATTAACTTATCTGCAAAAATTATGAACATTTAAATGCAAACCACTCAGATGCAATTTCTTTTTTAAATAATTAAGGTTTAGACAATCTTCTGAATCACAATGATACAATGTTCTTTAGGGGTTCATTGGTCATACGACATACAAATGCACAAGAGATTTGAGCGACATCAACTCACTGGTATTACATATGATGCTCTCTCTATTGTAATTGGTAGAAACTCTCACTTCGTTTCATATAACCCAAATCTGAGAAACAAAAATTCCACTTATGACATCAACATGAACAACAGATTAAGTGATTTGAATTTGTATTCATATCAATAAAATCCATTTAGAATCATCAATGTATACTGAATCTCAAAAGCATTGTGTCTGCCCAATTTCCTGTGCAGGGAAAAGTGGGGTGTGAAATGATCAAAATATCACCAGACTAAACTCCGCTTTTTGGTCTGAGAGCATAAAATGCCACCAGCTTTAATAGTATAGTTGGAGAGTATAATGTCAAGGCCTAATCTCATGCCATAAAACGGTATTTAAATGCATGAGAAATCAAGGGGGTTTAACACAATTGTATTGCCATGGACCAAATTGGCCTGCAAGGTATATTTCTGGCCGAATTTCCTGTTTCATTATTTCTAGAATATTATTCATCCGTCGTCATTTCGTAGCTATACAATTTAGAGTTACATTTCCTGATATATCATTAATAATGAACTCAAATATTGATCTATAAAACTCACATTCTGAATAAATCTTGTTTGCTTTAACAGATTGTGGATCTTAGCATCTAGAAAGAGAATATGGCCCGTGGCAGTATTTATCAATGCTTTAAAAAGAATCAGAACTGCAGTCTGATATCAATATATTTTCACGTGTCCTAAATCAGGGTGCCCAAAAGACAAACCCAAATAACACATTGTTCATCTCTTCTGGGAATCAACAGAGTGGGATCTGCCCAATTCTAATAAGGCGATGAAAATGTGCCCCATACAATGAGTAAAGTACACATAATGTAATCACAGTGTTTATGGAGGCACAGTACCCAGTGGAATTATGCATACTGAGTGAATTCATGAGACTCATTAAAAAGAGGAAGGAAGGAAGGAAGGAAGGAAGGAAGGAAGGAAGGAAGGAAGGAAGGAAGGAAGGAAGGAAGGAAGGAAGGAAGGAAGGAAGGAAGGAAGGAAGGAAGGAAGGAAGGAAGGAAATTGAATGGCTAGTCAGATCGCTGGATAAATACAAGTATAACTGATTAATGGCAGAATACAGTGTGAAAATATGGATGGATGCAGAGAGGGGATATTGATAGGTGAGGGGGGATGGATGGCTGGGTTTATCAAGGTAGAATGGATGGAGGGGTTAACAAGGGAGAATGTATGGACAGTTACAGGGAATATGTAATGATGGGTGGATAGATGAGTATAAAGCAAGAACAGGTAGATAGGGGTATTGGGGTGGACAGCTGATTATATGGCTGGGGATGGCATAGATGGATAATTGGTGGATGAATGTATGCAAGGATGGATGGGGCATAAAACAGGGAAAGAAAGAAAGAAAGAAAGAAAGAAAGAAAGAAAGAAAGAAAGAAAGAAAGAAAGAAAGAAAGAAAGAAAGAAAGAAAGAAAGAAAGAAAGAAAGAAAGAAAGAAAGAAAGAAAGAAAGAAAGAAACAGTCTGCTGCACATTTTCGCTTGAGTTCACAGTGCAGCCTCTGCGATCCTACCCAGCTGTAGCTATGTGATGAGAAGCTTGTGGGGGCAAACTTGCAGAAACTCTTGGGATAGCAGTCCCTCAACAGTGAGGCTAGACATACGTGTGCTTGTAATTCTGGTGTTTTTCCATGTCGAAATCAAGCATCCCCCACACAGCCACCTACTCATTGTGCACAAGGAATGTCCCCACTGCACCTATCAACTCTAGGTCAAGCCGTGGCAACAATGGATTTTTCTCAATGGATACCCCTAACGTATGAGTCTCAGTTTTACAGACATGCCCAGCAGACCAAACATACATACCCCTCAACCACGCCTTGTGAACAATATTATCATTATAGAAATAAGCATTAAAATACATCTGAAGAAGCAGACAGCCACAAAAAGACCTTCATTTCAAAATAAAAATGTAAACCAATGGAAACCGAATAACATAATTGAAAAATAACAATTCAAGCACCCTGTACAACAAAGGTTTGGTATAAGACCGTTTGCAGGCCTCACAACATCATTTTATATTGTGCAAGGGTCTACTTTACTGCCAAGATGATTTGAGTGAAGGAATTTTGCACGTAATAATCATTCAATAACATAGGATAAAAAGACTGTTACATGACATTAACATATAAACTGTTATTAGATTAAACTAACATAACACAACATTGCATATAAACATATTATAAATATATCTTACCTTATAAATGATAAACAACTTGCAACAAATATGGGCAATGATACAAATAAAGTGGATCACAACTCCCAGGGCAGCATGCTGTGTAATCTGAGATGTGGTTCAGAGTCCTCCCTGACCACCTTTCAGTGTAAGTTATTTGATATCATAAAGCTAATCCATTTACTCAACAGCACCATAACACACAATTGTAGGCGTATAAAGGGGAATTAGAGATATATATTCTGAAAAAGAAACCTACTTTACCTCGTTGTTCGACTAATTCTAATTATCTGGTCATTAATTAACCCAACCAGTGGTCATTCTTGACAACACCACCTAAACAGAGAGCTCCATGATCAGCTTCTCAATTGCCCGTTATCTGATTATTAGGAACACTTTCTTCATTCGAATGATGCTCCTACCAGAAGCTAGTCTTGGCCCTTTCACAGCTCTACAACTTGACCAGAATGAGTTACATTCTGAAGAGAGTAGCCACGAGGGCGTAAATGCAGCAATGCCCTCTACTTAAACTGACGGTTTGGGAGACTAGTATAGAACACTTCTTCTCCTCCGCTCCTATGTAGGACACTGCTGCCCCACTCCCCATATATATCACTGCTCATTAAGTTCCTCACGATACCCGTTGCATACAGAAGGCAGCCTCTGTATGTGGTGGCAGTGTGTGGCTGGAGATCGGTGCTGCCTCGTCTATTGACACCTGCCTATGACACTTCTGGAAGGACGAATATCACGTATATGCTGAGTTGACACACACACACACACACACACACACTCTCTCTCTCGCTCTCTCTCTCTCTCTCTCTCTTTCGGTTACTGCACGAAACACATTTTTGTTGTTAATTAAAACGTACCTGTTGACGTAAAAGGAACACTCGTTGCTGTTTCTGCAAAGAAAAAAAAGACATGCAGGCATTTGCATGGGTTCTTGACTTTGGAGATAAGAGATATAAATATAGAGGCATTATATGTCTCACAATTGTGTAGTTAGCAGTTGAGCAAGGAAGAAAGAGGGAGGGAGGAAGGAAGGAAGGAAGGAGGGAAGGAAGGAGGGAAGGAGGGAAGGAAGGAAGGAAGGAAGGAAGGAAGGAAGGAAGGAAGGAAGGAAGGAAGGAAGGAAGGAAGGAAGGAAGGAAGGAAGGAAGGAAGGAAGGAAGGAAGGAAGGAAGGAAGGAAGGAAGGAAGGAAGGAAGGGAGGGAGGGAGGGAGGGAGGGAGGGAGGGAGGGAGGGAGGGAGGGAGGGAGGGAGGGAGGGTTAGCAGAGTGAGAGGTACAAAGGATTGAAATAGAAGGATGACAGAGAAATCCCCTATGCATACTTCAACGAAAGAAAGATGTACAGATCGCAATATAGATAGATACAGTAGAGAATGTGACTATGACTTGCTATGCTTGGCCTGTCACAGCATGCTGCAAGGCATAATCGTGTTATTTTACTTAGGGAGAACTGTACTTGTCTTCTTAACAAAATGCTGTGTGTTGCAAATGTTATTTACTTCACATACATTATACCCTGGAACTATTTGGTGCAGAGACTGCCACATTGGTAGCAGCCATAAAACTGCATGTTTCCTCTCCCAAAAAAATAACATATTGAAGCACTGTTCAAAGTCCTAGTATGCGCTTCCTCGCTCTCACTATAAAGTATTTTGCAAGCAGAAGTTATTTCTGAAATGTGTATTCAATAGTCCATGAGACCATGTATTTACTAATGCTCAGCCCCTGAAGATCTTTCTAATAAACACTTTAAATTGTAAACGATGTACAATAAAGATATTTTCAAACCACTGTCAGGTCACACAGTATCTGGGTACTTATGAAGGTCGTCCATGTACACCTGCGGCCAGATGAATGACCGCGCGCCTCTCGCACAAAGAACACAATTTGCCATTTGACCTGCTCATTACTTTACAGAAAGGACACAAAGCTCGATATTTGATGTGTCGTCTAACCCTTTCCTAGCAGAGTGCAAATAACGGAGGGATTTTCCCTCATTTCCCGTCTGCACATAAGGGAGTCTCCATTGTGCAGGCACGCGCTTTGCATTAAGAAAGCATGCTCACGTGAATCAGGTCCTTGATGCGTGCTCTGCACATGCAGATCGCACTCCAGGGTGCATTACGGGAAGGGCAAAGGGTCCTGGAACTCAGGAGTTTGCTAATCTGGCTCCGATTCCCAAGCCACAACCTACTGCTACACAGTGCTTTAAATGGGAAAAAAAGAAGTGCAGGTACTCACCAAGCTACGAAGCCGGATATTCCGGTGCAGCACTTATGAGGCCGGCCGTTTCCGCTCATCACCTTGGGTACAGGTCCCATTTAAGCAAACCCTGCTAACAGGCAATGCCCAGTGACATTAAATTATGTGCCAAGGAGCCAACACTTTGGTAAAGCAGTGTATCTGAGATCCTATCACAAAAACGTTCAGACTGTTGTTATGAATTGTGTTCAAAATGTTTGAATATCTATATTAAATGAGACTTTCTTTTGCGTATCAAACTAGCAGATATCATGTAAAGTAAGCTTTAGAAGGTGTGAGGAATTCGCCCATCCGCACGCTGGCTGTGTGTTCGCCTGGGTTTTTTGAAATTTTAAAAGAAATTAAATGATGGTAGATGAACCTCTGGAAAATGTGTGGGGCTATTCAGCACACATATTCCTATGGTCACCGCACAACATACACATAAACCTGTGTACTCTGGGTGGACACAGCCTACAGGTGCCGTCCCCCTGTCATTTTTAGTTGGGATATGACAGCCCGAATTACATCATGTCCTCTCAGAAGGGGGGGGTGGGAACCAAACATTCCCCCTGCCAGGGCCAGCCTACTTAACTAACAAAGGATTCATGGATCCGCCCTGTTCTTTTGTTATCTCTGCTGCTGCTGGCAGCTTTGCATAATAATCAGAGTTTATTTCAAGCAGGCCCATCAGGGGCCTGCCTGCAGATGCTAACAAAGGAGACAGGAAGCCCCAACAACCTTACATACGCATTGTGTCACCTGAAGCCAGCTCCCACTTTTACTATCAATGAACAGTGAAATATAATGTCTGGGACTGTGTGTTGCAGTAGTAGGCCCCGCAGGGGGACCCCATTGAGAACGTAAGAGTATGCGATTTGACGGAGACAGAAAGTCTGGTCCTGCCGCAGCTTCAAGGGAGACCTGCCACTTTACTCAAATACCTAGAGACACCCTTTGATCTACAAAAGACAGGATGATGGGTTGGACTTAGTATTACATGTTTTCACCCCTTTACCTTTTCTGTTGCAAAGCACCCTGGTTATGAACTTATGTATACAGGAGATTTTTGGTGGGGACCCAGAATTGGTTCATTAAGGTAGGCCTAGCCTACACCAATCATTTTGACCCATTTGGCTTTTAAAGAGGGCTGAGCCCCTCTTTTGGGCAGATCATTGGAAGACTTTGCAAGGAGTAGCAAGAAGAGCTCAGAATTGGACCCTGGCTCAAGGTACAGTCTGCCTTACATCTTCTGCCAGCGAAGGAAGGCCAGGACCTCCAAGAGGCAAGCAAGATCCCTCCCCAAAACATCTCCCAGGGAACACAGGGAGATACTGAATCCAGAGGACCCCCCAGCAGCTCCAGAACTGGTACCCAGCCAGCACACATCGTGCTCTACTTGGCTCTACAACAAGCTTCAGAGGTGGCAAATGCCAGATAGTCTCTGTACCAAACCAAGGTCAAGGCAGCTGCATGCAACACTCTCCTCAGCTTTGGACCAACAGCTTTAAAGGATGACACAAGCCCAGTGAAGAAGCTAGGAGGGGTGCATCGACAAGCATCTACTGACATCCGCCTTAAAGAATATTTTTGAGCTAGTCGAGCCCCTCGAGCTGCAACCGACTGTACTGCTGACTGCAGTTATGCAGCAGTCACTAATGTCATCTGAGAGGCCTCGACCAGTGTTTCAGACCCGCCAACCAGCAATGAGACGATTTCTGACCCTGAGCCGCTGTGTAGGCCAGCATGCAGCATCTGTCCAGCTTCGCTCGCCAATCTGCCTGCTGTGTGATACCCGCAGCTGTCTCTTGCCTGGAACTCTGTCGCAGAAGCTGCAAGGCACCCTGAAACTGACTCGACTATGTCGAGCACAAAGACCATCTACAGCACAAGGTATAGTGTGGTTCTGTCCCCCTGGTCCTTCTCCAAAGGCCTGTAGTGACATTCTATGACCCATTACTCCCTCTGTGTTGAAACCAAGTATCCTTGAACTATTGCTATTAGTTACTTTACCGACTACCCTCCTGTCAGTATCCAGAGCGCATTCCTTTTCCTTCTTTGAAACTGTTTGTCCTCTGCATTCCTTTACAGGGTGGGTTGTATTTTTTAGTGTGCTAGAAGTGTCTGTTGTGAAATAAATGCAGTATATATTTGTATATAACCTTGTCTGGACAGTCCCTTTTATCATTGGGTAATAATTGTATTTTCGCTGTGTTGCTACAAACCAACGATCCATGACTTTGCAGGGATAAGCCTGCCATTCTGTCCAAATTACCAAAATTGGACAAGGAGGTTTATAATATGCTTGTGTTTCCAGTCTGTTTGGATCCCTTCTGGGATATAGGGATGTAGGGCTGATTAATGGTTTACAAACCGATATTAATCCCCGGACCACTGGTGCCTCAGAAGTTGATTCGTCACTGAAGGGCAGTTTGATTATTGCTCACTTTCATTACCTAATAAGACATTTGGTAGGTAACTGGAGTTGTGTGCAAGTTTTCAGTTGAAAACGTCCCATCACAACTCCAATTACTTAAACAATTACATATTAGAATAGGCACTGCTAATAACAAAGAAACATCTTTAAAAAGTAATTGTAACAGGTAAAGGCCACTTAGCGAAAGTGTGTTCCGCGCCTAGTGTGCTGAGAGCACAGTGGATGCATGTTTGTCTTTCATTTTGTTCTGCAAGGTGGACACTGACGATACATTATGGGCACTGTGGGTGGTGGAGAGAGGAAGAGGGGGAGGGCATGGCTTTCCAGAGCAAAGGCTGCAGACGTTTAGTCCTTTAAGTAGTGATAAAGTGAAATGAAAAGCTTTCATTTTCACCTCGCAATATAGTTGAGGATCGGCCTCTCTTTTAGGCGTTGAGAAGTGCAGGTACTGAAATGCTCAAAAATAAGAACTGCAGGTACTGAGGGCCGGGTAGGACCGGACAATTTAAAGCACTACTGCTACATACATTAATATGTTGGTATTCAGGCATGCCCACAGCCCCATGAAAAGACAAAATACACGTTACATTATAACCCCTAATGATAGAACACCTACCTGTTACACCTGTTGTAGACACTGTAGGACCTGAAATAAAACAATGCTCACTTAATAAACAATTATACAGCTGCAAACAATATGTTGGTAATCAGTCACGCTCACAACCCCATAAAAAGACAAAGTATACATTCCATTATAAACTCTAATGGTAGAAAACCTCCCTACTACACCTGTTGTCGATACTGTAGGACCCGAAAAAAACAGTGTTTACGTAATAAACAGTTGTACAGCTGCAAACATATTGTTGGCCCTGATGAATAATGAGAACATGTGGATTATTTTAATTGAAGACCAATTACCTTGGTTCCTTATTTTGTAAATATATTGTTATTCAACTGAAGACTTAAAATGTATGGAGGGACTGAGAATATCGGTTATATCAACAACCATCATATAGCTCAGGTTTATTTTCACATACAAAATAATGCACTGATAAATGTAGCTTTAAATAGAGCGAGCCATAAATGGCAAATTAATAAAGCTTTGCCTGAAAACACACACAAATTCACATATTTCGGTTTTACGATTCATACCCGTCCATCTTGCACCTACTATGAGGCCATTGTTACAATAAAAATCTGGAATAAATGGTTGGTGCTGAAAAATGATGTTGAACATCGTAGGGGCCAGAATATTGAAGGCTTTGTCTCGGGAGGTTAGCACAGCGGGAGGATAGCACAGCGGCAGCGTGCGCGTCTTGGAAGCAAGACGACACGGAGCAACAACAGGTTCGATCCCCGAGTCCGCGCTTAGAAACCTCTGAGTGTTTAAGCGCGTTATAAATACGTAACTAAGACAAAAAAAAACACAATTACGCAACTAAGAAAAATAAACAATTCCTGTAACAGCGCCTCGATGCCTGCGGGCTGTGTGAGCGCTTTATAAATGTAAAATTAAATTAAATTAAATTTGTAGAGATCTACAAGTTAAGTATTATCCCTGCAATTATGTATGCTTTGGAAGTTCTTAAAAGTGCACAAATAGGATGGTTGAGTAAACTAGAGGGAAAGCTCCTACGTTCCATAATTAACCTCCTTAAGGCCGTCCCTGTGAGGCGTTAAGGTTATAATACAGCTTTCCATCACTCTATTCTATATGGTGTATATGCAGAGTCCTTCTTTTCGCTAAATTGTGTAACTCCGATCGCAGCTCGAATGCCTTTTTACAATTGGACTGGACGATCAGTGTAACAACTTATTTGTTACGGAGCTAAAATCCTTTGCATTAACCCACCTAGAAAATTTGAACATTGAGCCTGAAATTTTCGATGCTAGACCACATTACGAAAAAGTAATACAAATAAAAAAACAGTGGGACATTACCTTAAATGTCGAAAGAGAACATAAATAAAAAAAGATATAACCAGTTTCCCCATCAGAGTTTCCCGAAGCGTAAGATATCTGATTACTTAATCAAAGCTGGTAGTATCCAATTAAAACGTTTTATCATGTATCTTCATTTTAACATTTTGCTGACAAACTTATACATTCGCTCCTGGTATGTTTCCTCTCCAGATGGTCAGTTACGTAGACTCTGCTCAACTAATGTTGAAACAAGTCGACATAGTCTTACGGACTGGCCCGTACTGTGGCAGTGGTATTTCAAGGGATACTAGGGCTTTGTTACAAAAATAGAAAGCACACGAAATGACCAACTTTGGTCTACACTCTACAGGGCTCAATCTGTTGTTATTACTTCGGCTGCTTTTTCTATAAGGAATATTACAAAAAATGTATTTTCTTTGGTTAATGAAGAAATACCATAAACCATTTTAAAAAGGATCTATATGAGATAATTAAGAAAATATCTTTTATTTAATCTATGTAATGAAAATGTAGTTATCTGTAATTTCTATGTTTTTTTCTCTTTGCATAAGGAAAACATTTATAATCCTTTCTATTATTTTTTAAATGTTATAAAGATATGTGCTTAAAGTTTGAAATGTAACTGAATGCACAGTAAATGCAGCTTTAAATTGAAATTCACCATGGAAAAAAATGAACGTACTTTCCCTAGGGCATAATACTGTAGAATGGAATTTTATCACATTTCATCAATACAATGACTTCAATCCTTCCGACCAAAAGTCAAACCCACCAACCACAGAAACGTTTACTCTAAGTAAGCAAACTTGATTGTCCACTGTTTGTGCAGGGGTAGGCTCCCAAATTGCCTAGATCTTTCATTGGAGAGCAACCTTTAACTTCAGTAGGTATTCGTTACCTTCTCTCCCCCACCACAATCAGAAACGGTATCCAGTCATTTTTTCGAAGCCCAAAGTTTCTAATGTAAATGTTGAGAATACATCTTTTCGAAAAGTCATTTTTTCGAAAAGACATTCTTCTGAAATAAATTCGAATATGGTATTTAAATGAAGGTAAGTATTAGTGCAGGGCTGGGGCCAGGGTTAGGGTTGGGGCTTGGGTTAGTTTAAGGGTTACATTGGGGGGTTAAATTAGGGTTAGGGTTTGTGTATATTGGGGGGTTAGGGGGAACCACCCAATATACACAAAAACATTAAAACGTAACAAGGGGCTGGGCAGTGCTGAAATTTCAGCACTGGACAGCCCCATGTAACGTTTTAAAGTTACAAAAAAAGCATTGAAATGCTACCTTTAACATGTAAAAGTGCATTTCTATTGAAATCAGTCCATGGCCCTCATTCTGACTCAGGCGTTAAGGGGTTTACGGCGCCGTAAACGGCGCCGACCCTTAACGCCTGATTACAAGGTTCCCTTTGCGGGATACCTTTTAACGGCTGCTTTTTTGCAGCCGTTAAAATCCATGCCGCAAAGGGACCTTGGCGATAATTACGGCACCGTAATTTACGGTGCCGTAATTATCGCCTTTCCCCATTCCCATTATGCCCTATGGGGCGAAAATGGGAATGGGGAAGGGTAAAATGGGAAATGGGGATTTACCGCCCCACTCACCTTGGAATGGGGCGGTAAATCCGCCAACCACCATGGCGTAAACGTAGTTTACGCCATGGTGGTAAGGGTACGACCCAGGCGCTAACTTACCGCCTGGGTCGTAATGAGGGCCCATGTCTATTGTCAACTGATTGGTTTCGATAGAAATGCACTTTTGCATGTTAAGTATAGCTTGTCAAAGCTTTTGTTTTCGAAACTTTTGTTTCGAGGCTTTAGTGATTAGAAACTTTTGTTTCGAAACAATCACTATAAACCGTCAGAAACATCCTTCCATGATTGCTCCTAGCCATGTTTTGTCCTTGTCATGGTCTAGCTAGCATACAGGAACATCAGAAGAAGTGTGACATTACAGCAAAGATTCCCCTTGCCCCTTCCTTCCTTCAGAAGTAAGCCTCTGTGAATAAATTTCTCCAAAACCTGAATCTCCTGAATTTTCACTGTATTTTGGTTACTTGGGTTTGACCAAACATTTAAGTGATTTGGATGACAGATTTAGGCTAAACTCATGACAATTCATGCTGATGAAATGTTGCTGTACTGAGTGAGTTGAAGAGGTCAAACCTTTTGCTGCCAGCACGTGTTCAAAGCAAGTACAGTAGAAAGGTAATGGAATTGGACAGTTTAGACCCTTTCCTGCCGGAACACTCAAACAGAGTAAAGTGTCTAAATGAATACTGACTGGATTTAGTGAGACCGCCGAGAAATTGCTCCAGGTGGTCTTTCTAAAATTAACGGTAATGCCCCTGAACACATATACACACACAAATGCGTGCAGGAGTTTGGGAAGGAGGGGAAATGATTGTATTGGGGAAGGTGGAGGAGGGGAGAGCAGGTCAATGTGAGTGTGCTTGCGTGTTTGTGTGTTAAGACGAATCTGGGGATGTCGTCCCTTAGGGGGAGACATTTCCCATGGGCCCAGGGTGGTGTGTACATAGCACAATAGTCCCCCCCCTGGGGGTGGTGCACAGGGGGTGGATGAAATGGGAGGGGAAGCTCCTTATGAGATTAGAGATAGCCTTCCCCAGAGAAGGCAAAAAGAAATCAGACATCCTTTTTCATACTTTTCCAGTACCAGTACTGGGAAAAAGAAGAGGACTAGGAGTATGAGAATTAGAGTGGTCCAGTTGTCTGCAAGAACCCATTGCCTCTAAATCAGTCCATGGCCCTGATTCTGACTCAGGCGTTAAGGGGTTTACGGCGCCGTAAACGGCGCCGACCCTTAACGCCTGATTACAAGGTTCCCTTTGCGGGATGGCTTTTAACGGCTGCTTTTTTGCAGCCGTTAAAATCCATGCCGCAAAGGGACCTTGGCGATAATTACGGCACCGTAATTTACGGTGCCGTAATTATCGCCTTTCCCCATTCCCATTATGCCCTATGGGGCGAAAATGGGAATGGGGAAGGGTAAAATGGGAAATGGGGATTTACCGCCCCACTCACCTTGGAATGGGGCGGTAAATCCGCCAACCACCATGGTGTAAATGTAGTTTACGCCATGGTGGTAAGGGTACGACCCAGGCGCTAACTTACCGCCTGGGTCGTAATGAGGGCCCATGTCTATTGTCAACTGATTGGTTTCGATAGAAATGCACTTTTGCATGTTAAGTATAGCTTGTCAAAGCTTTTGTTTTCGAAACTTTTGTTTCGAGGCTTTAGTGATTAGAAACTTTTGTTTCGAAACAATCACTATAAACCGTCAGAAACATCCTTCCATGATTGCTCCTAGCCATGTTTTGTCCTTGTCATGGTCTAGCTAGCATACAGGAACATCAGAAGAAGTGTGACATTACAGCAAAGATTCCCCTTGCCCCTTCCTTCCTTCAGAAGTAAGCCTCTGTGAATAAATTTCTCCAAAACCTGAATCTCCTGAATTTTCACTGTATTTTGGTTACTTGGGTTTGACCAAACATTTAAGTGATTTGGATGACAGATTTAGGCTAAACTCATGACAATTCATGCTGATGAAATGTTGCTGTACTGAGTGAGTTGAAGAGGTCAAACCTTTTGCTGCCAGCACGTGTTCAAAGCAAGTACAGTAGAAAGGTAATGGAATTGGACAGTTTAGACCCTTTCCTGCCGGAACACTCAAACAGAGTAAAGTGTCTAAATGAATACTGACTGGATTTAGTGAGACCGCCGAGAAATTGCTCCAGGTGGTCTTTCTAAAATTAACGGTAATGCCCCTGAACACATATACACACACAAATGCGTGCAGGAGTTTGGGAAGGAGGGGAAATGATTGTATTGGGGAAGGTGGAGGAGGGGAGAGCAGGTCAATGTGAGTGTGCTTGCGTGTTTGTGTGTTAAGACGAATCTGGGGATGTCGTCCCTTAGGGGGAGACATTTCCCATGGGCCCAGGGTGGTGTGTACATAGCACAATAGCCCCCCCCCTGGGGGTGGTGCACAGGGGGTGGATGAAATGGGAGGGGAAGCTCCTTATGAGATTAGAGATAGCCTTCCCCAGAGAAGGCAAAAAGAAATCAGACATCCTTTTTCATACTTTTCCAGTACCAGTACTGGGAAAAAGAAGAGGACTAGGAGTATGAGAATTAGAGTGGTCCAGTTGTCTGCAAGAACCCATTGCCTCTAAATCAGTCCATGGCCCTGATTCTGACTCAGGCGTTAAGGGGTTTACGGCGCCGTAAACGGCGCCGACCCTTAACGCCTGATTACAAGGTTCCCTTTGCGGGATGGCTTTTAACGGCTGCTTTTTTGCAGCCGTTAAAATCCATGCCGCAAAGGGACCTTGGCGATAATTACGGCACCGTAATTTACGGTGCCGTAATTATCGCCTTTCCCCATTCCCATTATGCCCTATGGGGCGAAAATGGGAATGGGGAAGGGTAAAATGGGAAATGGGGATTTACCGCCCCACTCACCTTGGAATGGGGCGGTAAATCCGCCAACCACCATGGTGTAAATGTAGTTTACGCCATGGTGGTAAGGGTACGACCCAGGCGCTAACTTACCGCCTGGGTCGTAATGAGGGCCCATGTCTATTGTCAACTGATTGGTTTCGATAGAAATGCACTTTTGCATGTTAAGTATAGCTTGTCAAAGCTTTTGTTTTCGAAACTTTTGTTTCGAGGCTTTAGTGATTAGAAACTTTTGTTTCGAAACAATCACTATAAACCGTCAGAAACATCCTTCCATGATTGCTCCTAGCCATGTTTTGTCCTTGTCATGGTCTAGCTAGCATACAGGAACATCAGAAGAAGTGTGACATTACAGCAAAGATTCCCCTTGCCCCATCCTTCCTTCAGAAGTAAGCCTCTGTGAATAAATTTCTCCAAAACCTGAATCTCCTGAATTTTCACTGTATTTTGGTTACTTGGGTTTGACCAAACATTTAAGTGATTTGGATGACAGATTTAGGCTAAGCTCATGACAATTCATGCTGATGAAATGTTGCTGTACTGAGTGAGTTGAAGAGGTCAAACCTTTTGCTGCCAGCACGTGTTCAAAGCAAGTACAGTAGAAAGGTAATGGAATTGGACAGTTTAGACCCTTTCCTGCCGGAACACTCAAACAGAGTAAAGTGTCAAAATGAATAATGACTGGATTTAGTGAGACCGCCGAGAAATTGCTCCAGGTGGTCTTTCTAAAATTAACGGTAATGCCCCTGAACACATATACACACACAAATGCATGCAGGAGTTTGGGAAGGAGGGGAAATGATTGTATTGGGGAAGGTGGAGGAGGGGAGAGCAGGTCAATGTGAGTGTGCTTGCGTGTTTGTGTGTTAAGACGAATCTGGGGATGTCGTCCCTTAGGGGGAGACATTTCCCATGGGCCCAGGGTGGTGTGTACATAGCACAATAGTCCCCCCCCCCTGGGGGTGGTGCACAGGGGGTGGATGAAATGGGAGGGGAAGCTCCTTATGAGATTAGAGATAGCCTTCCCCAGAGAAGGCAAAAAGAAATCAGACATCCTTTTTCATACTTTCCAGTACCAGTACTGGGAAAAAGAAGAGGACTAGGAGTATGAGAATTAGAGTGGTCCAGTTGTCTGCAAGAACCCATTGCCTCTAAATAATTAAACAATAAGACCAGGAAGTGCAGGAGTTTAAATATGCCCCACCTGATAAACTGAGAGAGAGCCAGTGGCAACAGAGAAGCAGCTGGGAACGCTACCGCAGCAGACCCAGATAAAGGAAAGCCAAGGCACCAAGCACATAGGGCAGAGATAGATAGGGTATGGTCCAGAACACAAGGACGAAATGGCCGCCTATGCGAATCAATCCCTGGGCATCCCAGGGACTCTAGCATGGCAAACGCGAGAACATTATTGAGGCATAAGGGGCTGTGTATTTGGCATATGATGGCACCAACTGGAAATGTGAGGCTGCACCAGTACATGTGGTGGCTATCCCAAACATACAAGGAATTGTTTACATTCGTGAGAGGAACATCCAATCAAAAGAATGTTACCAGAAGTAACATGTTCTTCGAATTGATTGTGTCCTCCCACGTATTCCTCATCTTTTGATAGACTCCCAAAGCAGTATTGGTCTTGTAGGAGGGAGTTAGAATTTATACATGTCCTTAACAATTATCATGGACAGAATGAAGGACTGCCTTCCCAAATCTCCCTTCCTGAGTGGAAGGTAAGTCCAGAGAATAATGTTTTACATAATTGTGAACAGTAGACCAAGCGGCTGCCACACATATGCCCTTAAAAAGCACACCTCATTGTAGAGAAGAAGATGTTGCATGCCCCTCGTAGAACGGGTCCCCAGACCCTCCGGAGGATCTTTCCCATCCAATCTTTAACATTCCTCAATAGCCAGAATGATCAATCCGGATAGGGTTTGTTTTGTTACTGCCAAACCTAATCTTTGCCAGAAAGGAAGGCTTCACTTTAAGAACCACTTTGTCTTTATAGAATATAGTGAATGGAGGCTTACAAGAAAGGGCCTGCATCTCGCTCACTCTGCGGGTTGATGTTACTGCAACTAGCAAAATAAATTTCAATGTCGACAGTCTTAATGAACATGAATGAAGAGGTTCAAATGGAATACATGTTAGAAATGTTAGTACAAGATTTAAAGCCCAAAGACGGACCTGAAAGGGAGTAGCTGAATATACATTAGTGAGCTCTGTAAGGAACTCATGGTGGCAACAGTAAAGACAGACACAAGTAATCACAGTTCAAGGGTGTTTATTAAACTGTATGAATGGGTGCGAAAAATGCCTAATCTAAACCTAAATCTAAAATGGGAGCAAGCTGCAACCATCAAAT
Source organism: Ambystoma mexicanum (assembly GCF_040938575.1). Classification (NCBI taxonomy): domain Eukaryota; kingdom Metazoa; phylum Chordata; class Amphibia; order Caudata; family Ambystomatidae; genus Ambystoma; species Ambystoma mexicanum. Next base: position 667,934,889 of record NC_090936.1, read on the forward strand.
AATAATAGGGCAGTCCTAGTCGCATCTTGACAAATAAAAAGGGCCCATACTAAAAAAAGTATTGCCAATCCTTACTGCTAAATTACAAAAGTGTGTTCGATAGTGTTCACAAGAAAAAGAAAGAACTGTTCACAAAATGATAAGTCAGGATGTTATAGCCGGGGTCTCCCTTTCCCACATTTTTAGCACAGGACAAGACAGGACTTTGAGCACAGCACACTCCTGGGTTTCTCCAGAACAAGGCTACAGTTATTTTCTGCCATATCAGGACCTTCTTGCCTCCTAGGGCCTGATGTATCCAAAATAACAAAACAAAAGTTCCTTTCTGTATGTACATTGGGTGATGACTCATCACCCCTGGAGCCCCCTCTTCAGGGCTCAGACCGTTCTCAAATGTTAGCCTCCCTCTGTCGGGTTCACTATGGCCTTTTTCTCAGAATGTTTCACTTGTATTCACAAGACTTTTTGAACAACCATTCACTGTGGACATTCCTCCACAGGGTTAACTCTTGTCAACACAATGCTCACAAGGTTATTGCTGTTCACCCCGTTTTGCAGGCATCCCTCAGCCAGGTTCACATTTGCCAGTTACACAGTTAACTCTGTGTTACACAATGCAGTAGTTACTTCCCTTAACTTTCCTCTTGGCTATGGGTCAAAGACCTTCGAGTGTACAAGGGGTTTTACTCAACCCTTGTATGACCACTTAAACTGTCACATCAGACTCTCGTAGGTATCTATAGTCTATAGTTTCCACGAAAGGGGACCAGCCAGAGTCTTTTGAATAAGAGCCCACTTGGCGCCGGACCACTCTGCAGCTGGTATTTCCTTTGGTTTTTAACAGTTCAGTAACACACAAGTTCTTTTGTTCTTTGATTCACGATAAGTTGCTGTGCCGCTCATGACAATTCGGTTTACTATGGGCTCTCCCCTCTGTCTCACCGGCTGTGATGAACTGCTTGGCATTTCTTGCATCTGGATTTCAAAGATGGTACCACGGTAGCAAGCGTCTCTCCCCGCCTTGGTTATCAATGTGGGAGGATCCTGTGCACCGTTAACATCTTTTACACCACATGCTAGCTGTAGTTCCCAAACTTATGATTCCTTTCACGGAGGATTCGCGGGTGTGGGTCGGGAAGCACAAGGACACTTCCCTCTTTGTCATCCTTTCAGTTGCCGCCGCCTTTCTCCTCCTTTTGAACTGCCATCCTGAAATAACTGTCTCCTTGGGCGGATCGCCTTGCTCAATGTATGCTCCCTTGCTACGCCTTTTATCCCTGTTGGGAAGGGAAAGGGCCATCAGGTGTGTGTAGTTATTGTCAATTGCCTGACTCTGCCTGACCCTTGTGTTGGAAAATGTCAGGTAAATGGCTCTGGTGTTAGTCCGCTGTCGTTCTCGGTGTAAGAAAGTGTTTGTGTTGGAAAGGGTCGTAGGGGGGTTAGAGCTTCTAAATATCCTATGGGGTAGGTTGGGGAAAAGGTGTTATAAGAAAGGGGTTACAGCGTCTCCCGGGTCGGTGTCCCACTTCCACTCCCCAAAGACGCCCCCATCCAGGTGATCCTCCCCTACTGGTCCACCCCAAGGAACTAGATCCAATAGCGATGGCCGTGTCCTGGCCACCTGGATGACACAGATCATTGTGGACTAGCGGGTGAGACACCTTTCTCACAGTCCTTTAAGAAATTGTATGATTAATGGGAATTTAAAGCATGAAGTTTCCTCCAATGAGTGCTTGAAAATTGAAAGCGCTGCTATATAATCCTTTATGGTTCCAATCTGGGCCCCCATCATTGCTAAATGTAACAAAAAGGATAACACCATAGGTGTATCGCATTGAAATGGGTCAACATCCTTTTCCCTACACCAGTTGCTGAATTTGTTCCAACGGCAGCAGTACAAGGATTTCGTTGCTGGCCTTCTGGCTCAAAGCCAAATCCCCATTAGGTCACCTAGGAGGTCCCAGTCCTTATATCTCAACCTCTCAGAAACTATGCATGAAGATTGAGTTTCTTGACCTCTAGATGGAGAACCCGACCATCCTCTCTAGAGAGAAGGTCCTCTCTTCGCAGTTGATGCATTGGAGGGCAGATGGACATGTCTTGAATGTCCGGGTAGGATGTCCTCCTGGCCCAATCTGGGGCAATTAGGATCATGGATTTCCCAAATGTTCTCAACCTCCTGATCACATGAGGAATGACGGGGACTGGAGGAAACGCGCATAGCAGTGGAAAATCCCAGTCCACTATGAACGCGTCTTCTAGAGCTCCTCTTGAGGGAAATTCCCTGGAGCAGAACAGTTTGTACTTCCGGTTGACACTGGTTGGGAACAGATCCACTTGAGGGGTTTCCCCAAGGGTGAGGATCTCTTGAAGGACTTCCTGAGATAGTTCCCATTCATGGGAGACCGTGCTCTGCCAGCTCAGAGCGTCCACTGCCGTGTTCTCCTCTTCAGCTAGGTTAACTGCTGATAAGGAGATTCCTTCTTGTATTGCCCAGAACCAGAGCTGCATTGCTACTCTGCACAGTGGTAGTGACCCTATACCTCCTCTCTTGTTGAGGTAGTAAATGGCCACTGTGTTGTCCATCATTATCAGGATATTCTTTCCCAGAACAGAAGGCAGCAAAGCCTTCAGCGCAAGTCTGATCGCCCTCTGCTCCAAAAGATTGATATGTAGTTCGGACTCCAATGGAGACCAATGACTGCTGATTGTCAGTCCTTGGCGTGGGATCCACACCCTGTGAGTGAGGCATCCGTCACTACAATTATCTCTGGCCATGGTTGCCAAAAAGGTTCTCCCTTCAGAATATTGTCCGTGCATGCCCACCACAGGAGAACATGTGCGACCCTGTTAAGAACCTGAACTAGGTCTGACATCTTGCCCGAGAATTGAATCCATTGTGTTCTGAGAGCCCATTAAAGAGATCTCATTCTCAGGCAAGCCTCTGGCACCAGATAAATAAAGGATGCCATGAGGCCGAACAACCTCAAAAGGTCAAAGGCCGGAAGACGCTGAGCACTTTGGAATTTAGTGACCATCTGCAAAATGTGTTGAGCCTTCCCCTCGCGGGGTGAGGCTTTTCACAAGGTTCTATGCATGACTGCTTCGATCAACTGGAGTCTTTGAGATGGCATCATGTGGGACTTCTTGTAATTGAGGGAGAAGCCCAGTCTGCGGAGATAGTGGCAGGTGACGTTGAGATGTTCCAGGACTTGTTCAGAAGAACGTGCCCTGATCAGCCAATCGTCCAAGTAGGGGTAGACGTGAATCCCCCTCTACTGAGACTCGCTGCCACCACTGCCATTTACTTGGTGAAGACCCTCGGGTGGAGGTCAGCCCAAATGGCAGAACTTGAAACTGAAAATAGAGTTGCCAATTGAGAACCTCAGGCAGTTTCTGTTCTTGTGATGGATAGACACATGAAAGTAAGCTTACTGAAGTTACAATTACACCATCTAGTCTTGAAGTTGGAGGGCCTGAAGGATATGAGAAAGGGTAAGCATCTTGAACTTGTCCTTCCTGAGGAATATGTTCAGGTTTCTTAAATCCAAGATGGGCCTCAATCTTCCGTCCGTCTTGGGGATTAGGAAATAAGGGGATTACCAACCATTGTTCCTCTCTGCTACTGGTACAAGTTCTATAGCACCTTTCTCTAGCAGGGTCAAGATTTCCTGCACAAGGAGCGGATCTGGAATTTTTAATGAGTTGTTCCCTAGTGGATGATCCTGAGGCCTTTTTAGAAAAGGAAGTAACCTTGGGCTACATTTTCCAATGCCCATGCATCTGAAGTAATGCCCTGCCATTCTTTCAGATGCTGTGAGATTCTGCCTCCCACAGGGGCCCGATGGGCTAAGGTCTCAGAGTGGTTCAGAGGCGGCTGGAACAGTGGCTGAGGTAAAGCAGTTGCTGTTTGGGCAGACTTAGTACCTCTCCCTCGTCCACCCCAAAGGGAATATTTATTGGCCTCTATGACTAACCTGTCCTCCTGCTCTTCCAACTAAGGAGTAGAAGCAAAAGGACCTAACCCTCCAAGATGATGTACTAGAGTAAGAATGTTGAGGCTGTCTGATTGCGGCGCTGAGAGACTTTGCTGCCACTTTAAAGGTCTGCAGCTTCTCCAGGCTTTCGTCAGCCTTGCTGCCAAACAGCTGAAAGCCGTCAAAAGGCATATTGAGAAGCTTGGATTGCACATCTGGTGCAAACCCTGACTTTCTCAACCACACAAATCTGCGTTGTATGGTACTTGTCACCATAGATCTGCTGATGCTGTCTGCAGTATCCAGACCTGACTGTAGGCACTCGCACATTGCCTCTTTCCCATCTTTAATGATAGTCAGGAAGCCGTTTCGTTCCTCCCCTTCGGGGATGTGGTCAGCTGCCATTGCTACAAAGTCCTACAAGGTGAATGTGAATTTTGACAAGGTACAATAGACATTGGCAGACTTCAAAGCCATGCTCCCTGCTGTGACAATCTTCTGCGCCCAAGCATCCACATGCTTGTAATCCCTGTCTGGTGGACTAGTGGGGTATGCCGACTGTTTAGTGGATGTTGCCACCTGGACTACTGAATTTTCCGGAGTAGGATGCCTGGCCAAGTATTCAGGGTCACTGCTGGATGGCCTATACTTTTTGGAGAAGTTTTTGTTAACTACAGCAATAGTCTCTGATGTTTCCCAATTTGATCTAACTCTTTTCTGCAGAGCAATATGGAAGGGCAAGATAGGATATTTCTGTGGACCTTGATCCAGGATGTCTGTTAAATCATCTTTCTCGAATGGGGGAGCAGACCTGATCCATCCCAAAAACTCAACTACCGTGCTCATTAATTGCCTATATAAGACATCATCATGATCAGAAATGTCTGGTTTTCCAAACTCCAACTCAGGTGAAAAACCGCACCACTGGCTGGCTGCAGGTTATCATATACATCTTTAATTCTGCACTCCTCGGATATTAAGGCTTCTGGGAGATTTGGAGTACCATACTGTAGGCCAAAAGGAGGAGTGTTGTCATGAAAAGGCTCATGTTCCTCATAAATTGAGGATAATGTCTTAAAGAAATCCCTCTTTGGCAAAGATTTCTCTTCTGTCGTTGGCAGCTTTGATGGCTTCTAACCTGCCGTCGACTATGGCAATGAGGCCAATAACATGGAAGTCTTTGACCCTGGCGTCGATGATCTCGACACTGGCGTTGATGACTCTGATGCCGTAGGCTCTGGTAGCGTTGCAGTTGTCGACTTTATTTTTGCTGATATTGCCATCGAGAGGCTGGATTCTCGACTTGTGGAAGCCCTCAATGATGTGTCATCAGTTCGAAGCCTTCATGGCCCTCAATGAGATTCGGTCCTGCGTCCCTGGCTCGAGGGCGTACATGATTTAGCCTTCAAATTACCTTGGTCGTCTTTATGCAGAGCAACAGGGGCATGGTTTCTCTTCTCTTTCTTCAAGGGGGCCAGGGCCTCCCTCTAGAACATGTTTATCATTTCTCTGTGAAACTCTTCCCACTGAACCGGAGTAGAGGATTTGGTCGGGCATGTGATCCTCTCAGGAGAAGAATCACTCGTAGTTGAAGGAGATCTATAATGCCTCTTCTTTGCCTTCTTTGACAAATACAAAGAGTTGCATGATCGACTAATGGATCGAGATATTTTTTTGGATCTCTTACATCGAGGAGAATCCCCCAACTTGTCAGATGACTGTTTTTTTAAAGACTTTTAAGGGTTTTGGAAGGGGTCCTACTCACCCCTAATTTGCCTTTATGATCCCTTAGAGCCTTATCAGTCTTTGCCTGATGCTCCGTGCCCAGACACCATAGGCATACGTGCTAGGGATGGGTAATTGACATTTTTGTCACAGAGTCTTGACATTTTTTTTTAAACCTATCTTAGATGTTGAAGGAGCAGACGGTGAAGACATTTTAGGCTTAAGTTCGAAGAACCGAAGCATGCCGTAATTCTCTCAAAGTAAAAGCTGTGTTGGAAAAATTGAACTGAAGCCAACGGGCGCTGCGCGTGCACATATACTGACGTCGACCGTTGGACAAAGGCCCTTGAGGAACATCCAGTGGACAGGACCAGTGCACAGCGCCCTCTGTTGAGGATTTTCTTTTCCGAAGCAGCTGAAGCTGAAAAGGAAATATCAAAAGATGAGGAATATGTGGGAGGACACAATTCATTCGAAAGGGTGATATTGTGGCTAGATAAGAAGTGTTGCTGAAACAGCTGGGTATTCATCCCATTATTAAATTTGTAAGAGGGAACAGGAGAGTCTCATATGAAGTGATGTAATGTTGGGTGTTGTTCTCTAGTCTGGGACCAAGATTGAGAAGCATTGCTTCTGGTTTTCCCTTCATTGTGTTTTTTGGCGCTGAAATATTTAACAGTTTTGGCTACAGCATATAACCATCCTATCCCAGAGTTCTTTTTAAGGGCTTGTTATCAATATGCAGTTACTTTACCAAACATTTGCTAACTGTGCCTACCTTCTGCTCTTTAGTAGCTATATCCCATTGTTTGCCAGAACATCAGCTCTTTTAATTGCAAGACAGTTCTCACTGCCTATACCACAGGAGTGATAGTCAAATTGGAGGCAGTATCCTGCGACTTCTAAACCATACTTCACCACTTGCGTCACCACAAGGCACTTAACCAGGCCTGGCAGCCTGGGTTTATGAAAACATTGAATGGATGAAGCTTAACCAGCCATCAAGCAGTATTAGAATATATTTGTGTCTTCGCATGCATAGTAATCTAATGCAACATACAATGGCGAGAATTGCCTTTTCTGAGGTGCCCGTAAAATTAATTAGGTAAAATGTGCACAACAAATTAAATTTAGTAGATGCAAGATGAAAAAGGTAACGTGTGTCAATGTTTACTTTTAAACATAGATGTTTGCCCATTCAAGTACTTCTTGCAAAATGTGTTTTACATGATACATACCTGTTGTGGTTGTAAGACCATAGGATGTTGTTTCTAAAAAAAAAAGAAGACATGTATTATTTTAAGTAAACAGTTGATATTTGCGTAATTGATGTGTCACGTATGGATCATATAACACTGAGGTAGACGGAAAGATAGATTATAGAAAGATAGTTAGAGGCAATGGGAGAGAAATAGAGAATGTAGGAGCTGGTGCAGTAACTTTTAAGACAGCAAGATAAATATGTCCTATAATGTCAAGTTTAAGTGGATTCTTAGAACAATGCCTATAAAAAAGAGGGAAGAATGTATCAATGCATTATGATGGAAAAGCTTTTTTAGAACAGTACTAGAAATACAAATGAAAACCGTGACTTTTATAGTGCAACTGTCCTATATACTTAAACAAACACTGCCACTTTAGTGCATTTATGAATTCCCTAATACACTAAAACTCTCTCTTTCCAAAAGAATGGCTAGTGTAGTCCACTAAACAATTACACCATCAAAACCCAAGGGATGATAACATATTATAGACTTTGACATTGGTGTCTGATCTAATCACATGCCAGATTACTCCTGCGACAACTGGGATGAAAGATACCATGAGCAACAAAATTTTTGATTATCTTTATGCCCCTTATCCCTGGGTAGAATTAAGGTAATTCCTCTGCTGTTTCCTTTAAACATATATTGAAGAATGCTCAGATCAAGATATCTCATTGAGGGAGGGAGTGGGTGAGGGAAAGAGTGAAGAGGGGCAGAGTGATGGGTGGATGGCTAGATGGATGGATGGACTTTGAGCAGTACTGGAACCTTACAAAGAAAGTGACCATATCTTTAAAAAGAACATACAGCCCTGAAAAAGCCCTTACTTACATACTCAAATAAATCAAACCATGATACCATATGGACTTTTCTTTAGGAGAATTTAATCATGTATCACCAATCGTGTGGGAGAAATGTAAGACAGAAAAGGCCATAATACAGTTCAATATAAGACAGAAAAGGCCATAATACAGTTCAATATTCTCCTCATCACGTGGATATTTATTACAATGCACTGTGGGAATAAATTAGACCACACCAGCCCAAAAATGTGAAATCATTTTCTTTTGTACTTTCTCACCATTAGCTCAAAGCATTCTGAATTATCAACGCATACGTTCATTGTAAATCATCTCTTTCAATACCCTTTTATCATTAAGGTCGGCATAACTGCCCAACAATTTAAACAAGTGATATCATGTTGTCTAACTGTATGCTTCAAATTCACTGCTCATAGTGCCTCAAACCTACTCCGGACTTTCCATCGAATTTTCAACTCAATATTTGTCTTATCATCACTTTGTCAGTGCAAGTGTTGTGCAGCTAAATCATATTAATGGCAGAAGATCACCATACAAGGTAACATAACATTAAATTACATGAACGGACAGAGCTTTTGATACTGATCAATGTAATTCTCCTAAAACTGCAGAAAAAGGCAAACTGCAGTAAGAGGGCAAGCATCCACTGCTCCTTCACAGTGTGCTAAATTGAGATTTCTGCACTAAACGGCAGCATCTACACTCTGCCCCGTATCTTCACTATACTTAGGTGGGTTGCTGTTGGTACTCTTGTTCAGAAAGGAATTGCCATAACATTTCAGTGCGGGACAAAGACTGATATGCAAATGTATATTTCCCATCTGTGAAAGGTACGGGTGAGCAAAAATCGATGCCTGCAAACACTCAAAGTGGGAAAAAAACACAGAACAAGTTATCATGCCATGTTCTTTCTGGAGAGGGGCGCCTGCTACCTTTTTAGAAACATATTAGGTGGGTTAAGGGCAGGCTAAATTGACTGCTCTTCCTCGATAGATAAGCAGACACTGCAAATCATTACTCTCCAATACTGATCACTACTCTCAGTAGTGAGTACTAGAGGTGTACTTTGGTGGGAGGAATCAGCCCTGTCCATATTCATAGTTGCAATATCTGGGTAGATACTCAAGAGATCACAATGCCGAATTGGACTACCAGGCAAGCGCAAAAAAAACAAATTAAATGATATGTCCTCTATTGCCACCAGCAACAGGTACCCCCCAGTCATGACAATTCTGAACTAAAAATCATTCATCTTGGACAAAGTATCTTGGCACTTAGAGCACATGAACTTTGATGTGAAAACATAGTGACAGAGGCATAAATCACCTGGCAGATCATTAATCTTGGTAACAAATGTGTTTTAATTCCCATCCAAAAGATAGATGATCAAGTTCCCCCAAGACCACAGTAATTTGTGTTCCACATAATGGCAGCTTGAACAGAGATGGTCCCATCTCCTTCCCGTACATAACACATTTAGGGATAACTGGGTGTCTATTGGTTGCATATCTTTAAGATCTAGGGAACATATACCACGTAAAAATCTTAAAACAAAAAGCAGAGGTTCTTGCGGTTGTAACGCCCACTGTCCTGTAAACTGGGCCATTAATTTGTTTTTCTTTGCCAAAGAAACCAATGTAAAGTCCGCACAGCTGGTGAAATATTCTACCAGTATGCAAATTTCTTTTTTTTTAATTTAAAATACATATGGTTAATATCTTTAAACCTTACATTTATACATTTCTTAAATTCATGAGGTCAAAAGTAAAATGTATGCATTTGTTATTAGTAAAATGACAAAAGAAAAAACAAGATTTATCAGTTCATTTCTTGAGGCTGAATATCCAGCCAAAAACGGACCACGGCCGTTATCATCGATTTGTTGTTACCAGTTAATATGAGTGACCAGCACTCCTCCTGGTCCAGTGTTTTATTCGTTTTCAAGTATGATTGGGCGATTGCGAGACGCTTATCTGCAAGTGCTGGGCAGTGCATCAAGATATGCTGGAGACTTTCAATGGATTCCACCTGCTTACAGAATCTGCAGGTCTGATCGCCGGTTGTAGTATGTTTGCAGATAATTGAATGGTTTCTGATCCCAAGGATTTTCCTGGGTCGGAAGTACGTTAAATCTTAGTCGCATAAAGATGTCACGGATCAGACGGTCTGGAAAGAGATTGTGGTAATGTGGTAACTCATTCAGGGCTCTGACATCGCCCATACAATTCAGTGTTAGTACTGATTTTTTTCCTTCTGTGTCGTTATCCAATCCAGTGTTGCAAGTTGGACTTTTGCTCGTTGTGGTCTATTGATCAGGGTGTCCATGGATATGTCGTTTTCTATTAGTTTGACATCAATAAACTATTTCCATTTATTCAATGCAGTGGCATTGATGTTACTTGGATTCGCCCGCAAGATGTCCCAGGACGGAATGCGGACGTTATTGATCAATTTCCTGAACAGGTCAAATTGTTTCCATCAGATGATTGAATGGAGAGATTGTAGGCCCAGTTCAAATCTGATGCGTGATGCTGGAATGGAGTTCAAAAGTTATAAAGCCTTTGTCCAGAAGATTCGCTCTAGTTTGTCCCATATGTCCACCTGTAGGTTGATCATGGTTTTGCCACCATATGTCAGAATGGGTGTCACTTTCTGTTTATAAAACAAGATGATAGGTTTCAGTGAAAATTTCCCAAATTTTTTGTGGATTATCAAGCCTTGCTGTGTTAAGGTGCGTGCTTTGGTTTTCAGGTGGTCAGACCAAGGTTGCTCAACTTAGGATTTGTTGATCCAAACCCCTAAGTACTTAATGGTCTGGACTTGGTCTATTTTTTCTTTCATCAAGAAGAAGGATGGTATTTTGATCGGTGGACCCAAAGAGTGAGACAGGGTCATGACTTTGGTCTTCTTTACATTTATTTCCAGTTCATTGGCCACCATTTATGCTTGGATGTTGTTAAGTGCTGTTCGCAGACCTTTAGGTGTTTTAGCTAAAATGACAATGTCGTCAGCATAGAGGATCGACGTAACTGGTGTCGAATTTAGTTTTGGTGGATTGACTAGGTCGGAAGCGACTGTTTCTTCGAAGTCTGAATTTGTACAAGGCTGCGGCAAGCGGGGAGCCTTGTTTCAACCCGTGCCAAGTTTTTATTGGGTGCGTTACCAGGCCATTCTGGCTCAACCGGGTTATGGGTTCGATAATGTTTCTTGGACATCCCCATTTCATCAGCTTGGCCCATAGCATGTTTCTGTTAATTTTGTGAAAGGCGAGGTGTAAGTCAATGAAAACGGCATATGTCTTGGTTTTTTATCTGATTGTCTCATGTTTGAGCAAATTGAGAATGAAGAGATTTGTAGTGGTCCCGACTCGCTTGACGAGCCCGGTTTGCCTAATGACTTGTCTCTTCGCTTTTAATGACCAGGTGTTCAGTTTGGAAAGCATGATGTTAGCAAATATTTTCCCCAAGGGATCTAAGAGCGCAATCGGCCTGTAATTTCATGTAAGTGACAGCTGCAACATTTTGGATTCCCTACAGCTTCTTTATGCTTGTCATGGGAATTCCTATATATATATATTGCCTTGGAGGAGTTTAATCAGCTCCTAATAAATGTTTTGAATACGTGGACTTTATGTGATAGCCAGAATTAACTGAGATTTCTTCCTAAAGTCCTTAGCCAGGATCAGATAGAATAAACACCATTGGCTCAGTGCACTGACCTAAGCGTGCAAGGAGAGATCTGCATATTCACACTCCTAAACACTGCATATGTATGGCTGGGACAGGACATTCAACTTGTACCACCCGTCGCAGATTTGGAGTCCAGGAAGGAGCTGGGTCACCACCACCAAGAGGCTTGGCCACCCTTACTGAGGGGGGGGGGACCACAAATCATCACCACAGTCTTGGAGCAGTTACATTTCAGTTGATTGGAGTTGAGCCGTTGGTGGACATCTTCCATGCACCTGCAGAGGATGTGGCTTCACACCCAGGTCATCACACATGAAGATAATAGTTAAATTGTAATCCTGTACAGCTATACCTTGATGTATGACACCCCCATGAATGCTGTGGCATGGTACAGAAAGTGGGCAAAATGTTTCCATTGGTGGAGCTATGAGCAGCACCAATTCTCACTTATCATTCAGCAGCCTGGTATAGGTTCACTCCTGTGACAGAAAAAATACTCCTGTCTACCATGAATTATCCTGCAATGGCATGTTCCCATTGGGATCAGTGTTGTGAAAGACTTTCTAAAAGGGATCAAAACACTCTTGCTCCAGTAGCTGTAGATCTGATGAGCTCCAGTTAAATCCAAACCGACCCCTTGAAACATGTTTCAGCCACAAGAATTCTTAAGAAGCATAAACTAGCCAAACAGCGTTGTTCAATTAAAGGTATTTTTCATACCTGCTATTTCTTGCAATGATTATTTAAAAATGCTATCAGTGCAGTATTGTTTGGAGGCTACTGCCATTGTGAGGAATTAGACCATCCATACGGGGAGAGTGTGCTCGCCTGGGCTTTTTGATCTTTTGATAATGGAAAATTAATTATGGGAGATTAGCCTCCAAAATGTATGCGGCCATTCCGCACCCATTTTATCTGCACACTGCACGAACAGCAATAGTCACGTGTAAACCAGGTAGACACAGCCTACTGGTGCCATCTTCCCCTGTCATAATCAGCTGGAATGTGACAGCCACGGATACATCAAAGAATCTCAAGAAGGGGGAAGGCACACCTTTCTCCAGCCTTGGGCAGCCTAATTCAAACATCAAAGGCTCCATGGATCTGCTTTTCCTTTGTCTAATCCGGCTGGTGGCAGTGCATACTAATGAGAGATAATTGAGGCAAGCCTGCTGAGGAGGCTTGGTTGCCGGACAGACAACAAGAAGGCGGGGCTAGCACCCCTTTAGTATGGAATGTGTCACCTTGAAGCTAGTTCCCACCCCTCGGTATGAAAGGCAAGTTAATGCATGTCTGGGTCCACTAATTATCGTAGGCACACCCCTGCAGAGTTGACCCCTTTCAGAGGGGAGAATTATGGGATTTGGGGGAGACAAGAAGTCTGCTCTTGCCACATACTTCAAGGGAGACCAGCACTTTAATCAAGAGTCTCAAAGGGCTCAGTTAACCAGAGAGACACGTTGATCTACAACAGACAGGAGGATTGGTGGGACATGGGTATATATTGTCACCCCTGAACTTTTCCTGTTGCAGAGCACTCTGGTCATGACCTCATGCATAAAAGAAGATTGTTGGTGGGGACCCAGGATTGGTTAATTAATGTGGGCTTAGCCTTCACCAATCACTGGGACCCATTTGGCTTTAAAAGAGGGCTGAGTGTCTCACTTAGAAGATCATCCAACGACTTTGTAAGAAAAAGGACTCATTTGGACCCGGGCGGAAGGTAAAGTCTACCTTACGTCTTCTGCCAGTGAAGGACGGCCAGGAGTTCCAAGAGGGAAGCAAGATCCCTCCCCTAAACATCTCCCAGGAAACAGAGGGAGATACTGGACTCAGAGGACCCATCCAGTAGCTCCAGGACCGGTACAAAGCCCGCACACATCTTGCCCTGCTAGGTTATGCCAGCAAACTTCCTAGGTGGGAAGTGCAGGAGAGTCTCTGGACAAAGAACAAGGCTGTTGCCTGCAATCACTCCCCTGAGCTTTGGGCTGTCCGTCTTGAAAGGACGATACACGGTGTGCGGAGAAGCTGGGAGGAGTGCCACACAAGCATCATCCAGCATCTATATTTTAAGGACATTTTCAAGACAGTTGAGTCCTCAAACCGCATCCGGCTGCACCGCTGACTGTTCTCACGCCACAGTCACAAAAGCCGTCCAAGCCACCTGGACCAGCATTCCAGATCTGCCTACCAGCACAGAGACAACGATTCTTGGCCCTCAGCCGCCGCAACTGACAGCCTGCAGACATCTGTCCAGCCTTGCTTCCCGAACTACCTGCTGCCTGGTACCCGCAGCTGTCTCCCGCCACTAACTCTGTTTCAAGGCCTGTAAAGTTCCCTCAAACTGCCTCGATGTTGTCAAACACCAAGAACTTCTTCAGCACCAGGTACATTGTGGTTCTGCCCCCCTGGTTCTTCTCCGAAGGCCCGTAGAGACAGTTACAATCCTTTAGCCCCTTGGTGCTGGAACCGAATAACCTTGAAAAGTAAGATTGATTACTTTACCAACTACCCTCCTGTCCGTATCCAGAGTGCATCCCTTTCCTTCGTGAAACTGTCTGTCCTCTGTGTTCCCTTGCAGGGTGGGCAGTATTTGTAGTGTGCTAGAACTGTCTGTTGTAGTAATAATAAAGCAGATATTTGTATACAACCTTGACTGGACAGTCCCTTTTATCATTTGGTAATAATTGAATTTTCGCTGTGCTACAACTAACCAACGATCCACAACCTTGTGGAGATAATCCGGACGTTTCGTCCACGTTACCAAAAATTGTACAAGGAGGTCTTATAATTCACTTGTATTCCAATCTGTTCGGGTCCCTTCTGGTGTACTAGGGGTGTGGGTCTGATTGATGGTTTAGAAACCGATATTCATCCATTGATCAATGGTGCTTCGGAAGTTGATTTGTCACAGCCAACCTACATGACACTGGCCCATACTATGTGGGATTTACTCTCAGCTACTGATGAGGGATAACTTGCTTTGTTGATGTTACGAGACCGCTTAACAGATGCTGTGGAATCACTGGACCAACATGTGCTGCTAGAAGACTGTGTCAGGGGTAGGACTTTACTGAAGTGCTCCTCATTCATTTTATTTTAGAATAAGGTACAGGTGGTCAAGCTGACGATCTCCCGCCTAAACTATATATGGAATGTCAAGTTCTTCATGGATCACTCATCAAATTCTAATGTTTTTCATCCATGGGAAACCAATAACCAAGGATAGCATTCAACCTGGCCTCATTTTCCAGATATATGCCAATGAAATTCAGAAGAGGGTGACACGTAGGCGATAGACAGTGATCCTCTCAAAGAAAGGTTCATGAACCATAGGCTATTTATATCTGCATAGTAGATAAACATGAATGGATGTAACACGAATAATGACTACATATCTATGCTTAAGCCACTTGGCTGCTACTGTCCATCTTATAGAACTCAACCTTGCCTTGATCATGGAAATGGTATACACGGCTCCTGGGGAAAAAGTGCATCTTCTTCGATTCATTAAAAGCACTGCTGTATACTTTCAATCTGACATAAATCTAGAGATTAGGTCTCACTTGCCCTAAATAACCTGAATTTACTGATTGCTCAAAATCTTGTGCTCCCTCAGTGAGCAAATCACAAGGAACCATGTTAGTTTAGAACTAAAGTGCTGAGAAAGCTGCTGATTGGTTTATGTTCTGAGTTCTTTAGCAGTAATTGTGGAATGGAAGATGCTTGCATTTTACAGGAAATGCAAAGATAATCAACCAAAAGGAGGCTTCCTACATTTACATAAATCACTGGCAACTAGATCTGAGCCAATATTGAATGAATGGGAAGAAAAGTGTCTAACCATCATACATTCCTTACGAGAAACCAATGAAAACTTAATGAACAATCCTGATAAATCAAAAATAAACTTTATTCATTAGATTGGTTCAATACCGAAGAGCAAAGACGCAGGTACAAAGGATATGGCAAACTATGGGAAATCAGTCAGAAACCACATTCAATCCCGAACTATTTGAAGATATTCCCTCATTGGTTCTTCCGGGATCAATTCCTACGATTCAAGTTAAATCTGATTCAAACTAAAGAAACTACATGGTCCAAAACCATACAAGCAGGGCTCCAAACCTGCCGTCTATGTAATGAAGGGAAATCAGTTGAAAATCTACAACATCTGATAATGGACTCTTCAACTTTTGAGAATCAAAGAACATTGATAATGTGTGATGTCATTAAAAACTATGGATACAGACTGAAGGACATGTGGTGGAAAATGCTACTAGCCAATGAAAAAACATCAATAACCTTAGCATTGATCAAACTGTTAATCATCATAAAGAATCACCCGGCTAAATTGGACTAGAGGAAACTGTTATAACCGACATGACATATATACAATGCTGAGGTCTCTGTATCCATCTTATCTTATCTTTTCTCGTTCGTTCGTTCGTTCTTTCTTTTTATTTTCTAAATATGAAGTTAAAACATGTGATCAAAGGTTGTCTAATGTATAACCGTAAAATCACGTTAAATAAATAAAAAAATAAAAAAATAATAATAATTATGTAGATGAATATCACCATGACAATCACTGATCCCGAGAGTCCACCCCCAGAGGTTTGGTGAGATGGTGTTATCTGTAAAGTGGGAGCTGTTTTGAAATGTGCAACTTCCCTTTATTGAGTGCACTGATAATTATCTCAGATGTCTTTGAAGACTATCTTGCTCGTGATCTGTAGGTTTTCTCCCACTGCGGTCTAGTGTCTCCCTTTGCCCAACTGTACTCAGTTGAGAAGGCACAATATAAGGTAGGGGCAGTGGATGGTCTAATGAAACGTCAGTAAAATGCTGGTATTGTATGTGGACAATTTGAATATAGCTTGGTGCAGAATATTAGTCTGTGGCAAGGTGGCAAAGTAGTTGGATACAATAAAGAATAAAATGAGCCTTGACCTGTCTTTATTGCAATGGTCTAGGCTGATGCAGATATGGAGGTAATCATATATCAATTACGTAGAACATTTTAGAAGGCAATGTTTGAAAAGGAAAATACATAAAACATAGAAGAGGTGGTTCTTCCCCTCAACTTTCTTCTCTAATGTCTCTTTTTTCAAGCAGTAATAAACAAACTATAAGATGTAAAACATACGCAGAGGAATTGCTGGAAAATGTCCAATGATTGCCTTACTCCTACCTGATCTGCATGGGTTAGACTGGCCAGTGGTTTTATAGACTGGTGACACATAAATGACGACACAAGAAGTAGGGGCTGTTCACATTGCTCTGCCAAAAAAGGAACTGCTTAGCCCTGATCTACTGCCATTTGTTCGGAGCCTTGCTGGTGTACGCTCTGTTTGGCGGCAGTTGCAGTTACCATGTAGACTATTGCAGCGCTTTTCTCTCAAGCGACGCACTGCTTGCCTACCGTATGGGGAACGGAATACGCCACATGCTCACCCATGTAAGCGGGTGACCTCAGCACGTTGTCACCACTGTTTTCAGAGTTTTGTCAGGAACAAAATGCTGTCATCTGAACATCACCAGCACTTCCTATTGAAGTAAATGCACCTTTCTCATGTAACAGTCTGTTTCTGAATTTCCTGTTTGTGGATCTTCTGTGTGTCGAATCTTGCTACTTCCTTTTGATGTCTCTGCTGGATACCCCTTTTGTACTTCGCTTTCTTCTTGGATGGTCTTTTTTGGTAACAAAATCCTGCTTCTCCAACTACTGACTTGCTTCTGGATCTCCCATTATGTGTGTTGCACTTTGACTCCCCGGCCTATTTCTGAGATGACTCCGGCTAGGGACCATAATACTGTTAGGTGAGTGTCTGTCCAATATTTTACCATCTAAGTCTATAGGTCCCAGATTTCTGCTAATAGTACCCGTTCTGCAACCGACAATTTGTCACCACCAGAAGTATCCTGAGTGGATCCAGTCCACTACCCCTAAACACCTTGATTGGGTTCTCTCATGTATGAGAAAAGTACCCTAGTGCCCACCTGATCTTACAATAGTGTCTGTTTTTTCTTACAGCTTTGAAAAACCCAGGTGGTCCCTATTGCCTTTCCATTTGAAGCAGGGTTTGCCATTTGATCTATTACTTTTGGGAACATCTGTTTCAAGAGGAAGGTCTCTCTCGATTGAGGAGACCTTTAGTTGGGTTGGGTTGCTTCATGGTTCCAGGGAGGCCTGCACATTCTGACAGCATTGAACAAAAATGTGCTTAACTTGCACAGGTTCCAATCTACACACACCCTCTTTACTGGCTTGGTTTTCTAGTTATCCCTGCAGTGAGCTAACATCATTGTGAGAAGTCAGACCTACCTGGTGTAGTCCACGGAACAGTGGTAGCAGTTGCTAAAAAGAAAATTATTCATGTCAGTGAAAATAGAAAAGGATTTATGTTTTACACACAGCAAGTACATTTCTAACAGGACTTCTAATGTGTTCCGTGCCCGGCTGACAATACTTCAAAATGCTAAATATAGTTAACTGTTTCCAGCACATATTAGCTGTTATCTCATGGAAGAATCAACATTCATATTAATTCCGCAACAAGTGTATACATAACGTTCCAACGTTTATTTCCTACATCCAATACAAATCAAGAGCCGCATTACAGAAACCTTGCACCACAGCAAGTTCAACTTTAGTCTTTATCAGCACTATGGCAAAAACTGACCTATTGCAAAAACACATTTTTTCAAAGAATATTTGCCGCAGTGCTTATACTATACGGTATTAGCACCGGGGCAAACTTTTACCAGGTGCAAAAATGAATGGAAACATAGGATTTTTTGCAGCAGTACAAAATGTCTGGCTCCAGAATGCAACAACAGAATGCAATTCCACCGAGGTAACGAAAGCAGATGATTGCATGCACTTTACATCTATAGACTGAAACTGTTCACCCCATAATAAGAGCATGTATATAAAATGATGAGTCAATATGCCATGCATTTTTATTTGCATTACACAAAGTGCATGACACACACTATGGCCCCAATCACATGGAGGCAATTGTGTATGATTTGGGGGTCTGCTCACAGTGCTGCATAATGCTGTGTGTCAACGAGCTAGGTTTATCATAAGTCGAAATCAGGCCCGCAGTTTTTTCTACCACACTATTGTTTCCCTTGGTTTGGGAACTCACGAGATTAAAAGAAGCAATCGGTGGAGCAGACATGTGTGGGCACCATTTGGATGGCTGGACTCCATTTTAATAACATGTGCTAATACTACATGTCTGCCGACCTTACTCACATTCCAGGTCTCCTGCTGATGTTGCCACCTTCAGTACGGAGCTGTGGGAGATATTTTGTGATTTCAGTGGCACTCGTCTGCTAACAAAGATGACCCAATGGGTGGGGGCTGAGTGACTTAAATACAACTGACCTGAATTTTAAGATGCACTCATTATTAATCAAATAGGGAGGGCGTGTGATGCATCCACTGCAGAGTTATATATTAAATAGGTTTCCTTGCTGCAAGTCGAAACTTAAATCCTTCTTCCAGATTTTGAATGTTTGCACCCTACTCAGTAATTAGTGGAATTTTTTGTCTTGCCATGAATACAAGGTTTGTGCACGCTATAAATACACCACAGGATAAAGACTGGGCTTCAAATAAAAGGCCCTTTGATGAAACATGTTGGCCATGGTCATACGACCTTCAGAATACATTGTTAACGACAATTTTGTACACACATTAGGGACATTAACAATACCTCATTAGAAGTACATGTATTATTTCAATAATTATACAATTTCACAACATTGTTTTAGGTTCTTTTCAAATGCACGCTATGCACACATAATTTCGTATGAATGAGACATGAAAGCAGGATTATGAGTTGTTTTGTGAATCATTGTACCGTTAAGGATGTTTTAAAGTATGTTTGTTATTTATAGATTATTTTTGAAAAATAAAATCTGTTTACCAAACTTTGAAAGCTTTGAGTGCACGAGTTGGAGATATATATATATATATATATATATATACACACACACACACACACACACACACACCCTACTTTATATATGTTTTAAAAAAGTAGATTAATTGGTAGCCAAGCAAAGGTGTTAAAAAATCTTTTGAATGGGCCAGTGAATGAAGACATTATTTTATTTTTATTTGGTTTTCCATACAACCACCTTGTAAACCTATCTATTACATTTCACGGAGGACTCTATTCCTGTAAAGAGCATTGAACAAATATTATCTGAACTATGTACATTGAAGCCACTGGATATGGCATGCAGAGCTAGTTAACCTGTGACCAAGCCTTCACCTATGCAGGGACAGCACTGTGCTCTGACAACAGCTCCTGGATATTAAAGAGTTGGGTGGGGGGGTACTTTGCTTCAGAGCCTCCTCTGATAGTGACATGCTCATCACATAAAATGGCTGCCTTTGGGAATAATAAAGAGACGAGTATGATCATATCGACGCCTTTTGAAGACAAAGGTAGTATTTAGAGGAAGGCTGTAAATCATGTTTTCACTGAGAAATGCAAAAATCAAATGCCAGTTAGACCAGTGTATGGGCACATAAGACGTTGAAAACCAAGAAAGTGATGTAATTCTGAATCACTTTGTGGATCAATGGATGGGAATGAGTAGTATCTGTTATGGGGTTTAAGAGTTAACCTAGGGTGAATAACCACTTATCTTCAAAGTGAAATGGAGGCACTAGAGTTATTTTTTCAGATGAGAGGCGTCTAGGATAGATATTAGTTGCTGAAGATATATGGAGAGATAGAATAAAGCATACTATAACATAGAATCATTCAATAAGATACGTCTAAGATGTTCTTGGGCTCTTAATACTTGGGGTACAAAGTGGGTCATGACAATCCAATTTAAAAAGTCTGATGTTTAAGTACTGATATTGTCATGTTGTCCTACTACTAGGACCACCCGCAGGTGTCTGCCTGCATCCTGTCTTCAGCTTATGATCTTACATCAGTAATCTTAGCACCTTAATTCCGCAGTACATTTCCAGGATTCACATAGCCTCCACGATGCATCATAGTTCTCCTTGTTTCTTTATTATGTCTCAGACAAATGGAGAGGTTTCTTGAACTTTGCTCAAAATTACACCAGTGCTGCTCCATCCAGCAATTTTTATAAGTCCTGTCATTCCAGAACCTAGTATTCTCACATTTACCATGCTGAAGGACCGGTTGTGTGGCAGCACCTCTGCTCTGCCCCCTGTTTATTCTTCTATAACTGAACTAGAATAATGCTACCCTGTTCTCACTTCAAGAAATTCCTAATTCCCTGTCCGGATTAAATCTTCATGTTCTCTGTGCTGACAGGGCACAGCCTAATCTGATTTCATTTTACTGTCCTAGTGTCTGTTTCTGCCTATGTCCCATGAAAGCTGGTTACTGACACTACTCGCCATGCCGTGCCTTACAGTGATTTATCTTTGTTGGCTTTTTTACTATACCAATAATCACCCATTCCAAAGGCTGGATCAGGTGGTAACGGCCCAGGCCCAAGTTAAACGAGGGTCCCCGGTGCTGTTACCACCAGTTTCAGACAGTGGAAGGGGTGTTTATTGCTAAAAGCACCCCAGGTTTCCAATCCGGTAACCCAGTGTGCTGATAGGAGCGTACCATTCATTCATTCAAAAGACTGTTTCAAAATGGCCACCAATGAGCTGGAAGATGGGGCTCCAAGCAGAGCCCCTCTTCCTTTTCCATGGTGGCCAGAAGGAAGACAGATTGGCAGCGGTAAGTGGGAGTGTGAGGGACAGGGAATGAAGAAGGCAAGGGAGGGTGGGGGAAAGATGGCTGGGCGGGGGAAGCAGCCATCAAGTGCTCGGAACACAGGCTTGGATCGTGGGATTCAGCCAGTGTTCCGAGCAACCTGATTGGTTGCTCCCTCCACCCTGGGTTCTAATATTTGTTAATGCTCACACTCAAATTCTCTACGCCTTTGCTTCCTCCTTGTGTGTTGCATTTGTAAAAAGTGTTTGTCTGTTTTCTAAAGTTATCCCTGATGTCCATTATTTGAATTGGTCTAATTTCCAATGTGCCATTACAGCATTCCCTTATTTCACACTTTGGTGCTTACTCATATGGCCCCAAAGTTATTAAAAGACATTGTTTGGCTTTGGTGTTAGTGTCAGGAAAGTTACATTAAGTAGCCTACCCAACAATTGTCCAGGTGGAATAATGAGGGCTGTATGTATTTTAGGTCTCACTAGTAAGATATTTAGCTGTCTGCCGGACCTTTTGCAACAGTATAGAGAGGGTCTCTTGCGTCAATAACCTACTCAGTGATGCAGAAATAGTTCAATTTTTTTTTTCTCCAATGGGAGATGGGCTTGCGCGGAGCTGATCTTCTATCAGTGAAAAAAAAAGAAAACTATCCACACCCGGGTAAATCCTGGGGTGCAAATAGCTTTCATGCCCCAGCAAGGGGACGGGGGCAGACGAACTAGTTACTCTTACCTTGTAACGTTCTTTCGATGGGATGTTCCTCCGACGTATTCCTTATCTTAGATAGAAATCCTTCAGCTTTGCTGGCCTCGGAAAATTTTTTCGCCAGAGGGCGCTGCGCGTCGATGATCGCCGAGTCGATGACCCTCGACGGCCTCCGTGCCGACGTCGACGTCATCCTGCCTATAAAGGCCGCGCGCAGCGTCCGTTGCTCAGTTCCGTTTTGTAGTCCCCAGTAATGTTTTTGGATTAGACTAATCACCTTGAAGGAGCATAGGCTGCAAACCCACAGGAAGTCATACTGCGGGGATGGATGGGAGGGTCGATAAGGAATACGTCGGAGGAACATCCCATCGAAAGAACGTTACAAGGTAAGAGTAACTAGTTCTTCGAAGGGATTGTGTCCTCCGACGTATTCCTTATCTTAGATAGACTCCCATAGCAGTGGTATTGTGACTGGAGGCGGGAGTAATAAAAGTTATGTTACCCTTCCAGAATGGACAGAGTGTAACACAGCCTTGCCGAATCTAGTTTCTTGACTAGAGGAGGAATCCAGGCTATAGAATTTGGTAAATGTATGTGCGGACGACCATGTGGCAGCCGCACATATATCTCGAATTGGCACCCCTCTTTGAAGGGCTGAGGATGTTGCGATACCCCTGGTAGAATGAGCCCTTAGATTTTGAGGAGGCTCCTTTCCTGCCAATTTGTAGCACTCCAGAATGGCTAAAATAATCCATCTGGAGATGGTTTGTTTTGTTATTGGAAGGCCCAACTTATGTCCTGCATAACCTACAAAGAGTTGGTCTGCTTGTCTGATCTTAGCCAATCTGCTGATATAGAAGCTCAAGGCTCGCTTAGGGTCCAGCCTGTGCAGTCTCTCTTCCTCCTTCCCCGGATGAGGAGGAGGGTAGAAAGAAGGTAATATAATCTTCTGAGTGATGTGAAACTCCGAGACTACCTTCGGGAGGAAGTTAGGCTTCACCTGAAGAACAACTTTGTCCTTGTAAAAGATTGTATGTGGAGGTTTACACGATAAGGCTTGCAACTCGCTAACCCTTCTAGCAGATGTCAATGCTATTAGCAAAACAGTTTTGAGGGTGAGAAGCTTCAATGAACAAGAGTGTAGTGGTTCAAAAGGGGCACCCTTTAGGAAGTTTAAAATTAGGTTTAAATCCCATAAGGGAACTTGAAAAGGTTTCGGGGGATAAACATTAGTTAATCCTTTTAGGTATTGTATTACCAATGGAATTTTGAAGTATGAAGGCTCCTCTGCAGTGCGCTTAAAGATTGATAGCGCTGCGAGATAGCCCTTAATTGTGCCAACCTGTAGGCCTGAATTAGCCAGGTAAAGTAAGAATGACAACACCATAGGTGTACCACAAGAAAAGGGTTCAATATTCTTTTCTCTGCACCAGCTGCAAAATTTGTTCCAACGGCAGCGGTATAGAGTTTTAGTTGCCGGCCTTCTGGCCGAAAGCAACACCTCCATAACATCATCCGGAAGGTCCCAATCCTTGTACCTCAACCTTTCAGACACCAAGCGTGAAGGTTGAGGGTCTTGATGGCTGGATGGAGAACCTGACCTTCCTTCTGCGAGAGAAGATCCTCTCTGTATGGCAGTCGAATTGGAGGGCAGATGGACATGTCTAGAAGGTCCGGGTACCACGTTCTCCTGGCCCAATCCGGGGCAATTAGGATCATGGTCTTCCGAAACCTTCTCAACCTCCTGATCATTTGAGGAATGACAGGGACCGGAGGGAACGCGTACAGAAGTGGGAACTCCCAGTCCACTACGAACGCATCTCCTAGAGCTCCTCTCGGGGGAAATTCCCTTGAGCAAAATCTGTCGCACTTCCTGTTGATACTGGTGGCGAACAGATCCACTTGAGGGGTTCCCCAAAGGGCGAAGATCTCTTGAAGGACTTCCTGAGCTATCTCCCACTCGTGAGAGACTGTGCTCTGCCTGCTCAGAGCGTCCGCTGTCAAGTTCTTCTCTCCGGCTAGGTGAATTGCCGATAGAGAGATTCCTTCCTGAATTGCCCAAAACCAGAGCTGCATCGCCTCTCTGCACAGTGGTAGTGAGCCTACGCCTCCTCTTTTGTTGAGGTAGTGCATGGCCACTGTATTGTCCGTCATTATTAGGACGTTTCTTCCCCGTACAGACGGCAGAAAAGCCTTCAGCGCTAGTCTGATGGCTCTCAGCTCCAACAGGTTGATATGTAGTCTGGACTCCGATGGAGACCAACGACCGCTGATGGTCAAGTCGTTGGCGTGAGCTCCCCACCCCGTGAGTGAGGCATCCGTGACTACTGTTATCTCCGGCCATGGTTGCCAAAACATTTCTCCTTTCAGGATGTTCTCCCGACAGGCCCACCACTGAAGGTCTCGGGCTACTTTGACCGGGATCCGAAGGAGATCTGTCATCCTTCCTGAGAACTGTGACCACTGAGTTCTCAGTGCCCACTGGAGGGATCTCATTCTCAGGCGAGCCTCCGGCACGAGGAATATGCAGGATGCCATGAGGCCTAGCAACCTCAGAAAGTCGTAGGCTGGGAGATATTGGGCATTCTGAAATCTGATGACCATCTGCAGAATATCTCGAGCCCTCACCTCTGGTGGCAAGGCTTTTCCCAGGGAAGTGTCCAGGACTGCTCCAATGAATTGGAGTCTCTGTGATGGTATCATCTGTGACTTCTTTAAATTGAGGGAGAAGCCCAGCTTGTGAAGGAAGTGGCAAACATAATCTAGTTGTCTCTGAGCCTGTTCCGAAGATACAGCTCTGATCAACCAATCGTCTAGGTAAGGGTAGACATGAATCCCTTCCCTCCTTAGACTTGCAGCCACAACCGACATTAGCTTGGTAAAGACCCTCGGGGCGGAGGTTAGCCCAAATGGCAGAACTCGAAATTGATAATGAGAGCTGCCAATTGCGAACCTCAGGTATCTCCTGTGCCTGGGATGGATCGGCACATGGAAATAAGCGTCCTGGAGGTCTAGAGATACCAACCAGTCCTGAAGCTGGAGGGCCTGAAGGATCTGAGAGAGAGTCACCATCTTGAACTTGTCCTTTCGGAGGAATTTGTTCAATTCCCGTAAGTCTAAGATGGGTCTCAGTCCTCCGTCCTTCTTTGGTATTATGAAGTAGGGGGAGTACCAACCCTTGTTCCTTTCCGCTACAGGTACCAGTTCTATGGCACCTTTCTCTAGCAGGTCTAAAACCTCCTGCAAGAGGAGCGGATCTGGAAGCTTCAAAGGGTTGTTCCCCGGTGGATGACTCTGAGGGATATGTAGGAAGGGCAGGCAGTAACCTTGGGCCACTGTCTCCAGAGCCCAAGCATCTGACGTAATAGCCTGCCATTCCGTCAGATGGTGAGTTAACCTGCCCCCTACTGGTGTTCTGTGAGGGGAGACCTCAGAGTGGTTTTGAAGCGGCTGATGCAGTTGCCGAAGGTAAAGTGGCTCCTGCTCCTGCGGGTGCGGCTTTCTTTCCCCTACCCCGTCCACCACGGGTAAATCTTCCTTGGCCTCTTTGAGCCGGTCGTCCCCTGCCCCTTCCATATGAGGAATAGTAACGAAAGGACCGTCCTCTCCACGATGATCCCGAAGGACGAAAGGTATTCTGACGGATAGCAGCTCCCAATGACTTGGCTGCTGCCTTGGACGTTTGCAGTTTCTCCAAACTGTCATCCGCCTTCTTTCCAAAGAGGGTAGAACCGTCAAAGGGCATATTCAAAAGCCTGGTCTGCACGTCAGAGGCAAAACCAGACTTCCTCAACCACGCATGCCTGCGGATTGTGGTACTTGCCGCCATGGCCCTGCTGATACTGTCAGCAGAATCTAGGCCAGTTTGTAGGGTCTCGCACATCGCATCTTTACCATCCCTGATGATGTTTAAAAATGCGTCCCTTTCCTCTCCTTCTTGGAGGCAGTCAGCCGCTGATGAAGCGCACTCCCAAAGGGTGTGGCTGAACCTAGCGAGCGTACAGGTCGCGTTAATAGACTTTAACGCCATGCTACAGGCAGAAAAAACCTTCTTAGCCATGGCATCATACTTTTTGTCATCCCTATCCTGCGGAGCAGTGGGGTATGCAGATGTGCTGCCTGATGAGGTTGCAGCCTGTACAACCAAGCTCTCAGGAGTAGGGTGTTTTGACAAATATTCAGGGTCAGAACTAGCCACCCTGTATTTTGTTGACAGTTTTTTATTTACTGCCGGGATAATTTCTGGCGTTTCCCAGTTTGTCAAAATCCTTCTCTGTAGAGCAGAGTGAAATGGAACCACAGGATCCTCCTGTGGGCCCTTGTCCAGTATGTCAGTGAGGTCATCCTGCTGAAAGGCAGGAGAAGGTGCAGACCAACCCATAAATTCTATGATTCTAGACATCAGAGCTCTATATGGAGTCTCCGCATGTTCTCCTGGGTCTGGTTTGATAAATTCTGCTTCAGGAGAAGTGTCCAAGCCACTAGCTTCCTGAAGTGCATCCTGAAGATTTTTTAATCTTCCTTCCTCAGAGGCGAAAGTCTCTGGCTCTGGTGATGTGGTCCTCTGTAAATCAATATCTTGGTCTGAATCCTCCCTTTCCTCAAAAATCGAGGTTAAAGGGGGATACATTGGTTTTTGGAATGGTATAAACCCCATTTCCAATGCAGAAGGAGCCATCATCACAGGCCTTGAAAACGTCGATGTCGTCGACACCGACGTGAAAGTACTCGAAGGCGCCGTGAAAAGCGTCGAGAAATGTGTACTAGGCCTCGAAGAACTCGAAAGGATCGGAGTCCTG
The DNA here is from genome assembly GCF_040938575.1 of Ambystoma mexicanum. Taxonomy (NCBI): domain Eukaryota; kingdom Metazoa; phylum Chordata; class Amphibia; order Caudata; family Ambystomatidae; genus Ambystoma; species Ambystoma mexicanum. The sequence continues at coordinate 667,961,604 of NC_090936.1, forward strand.
CTCGAGAACGACGTCGACGTTCTCGGCGTCGAGTCGGAGGTCTTTTGTCTAACCGTTGGCTGTGGAGTAGCCGTGGTTCTTTCCTTCACCGGCGTCGATATCGGCGTCGACGTCGGCGTCGACTCGATCGACTGATGCGCCGATGAATCCTTCGACAACGGCGTCGATGGCGCCGACCTCTGTTTCGAAGGAGTTTTCGACGATGGCGTCGATGATGCTTTATCTCCCGATGGCTCGAGGCGCTTTCGGGTTGACTTTTCCGCCGGGTACTGCGACTCGCGGCGTTTAGATTTTTTGGGTTTTTTACCCGGGGTATCACCCTCAGCTGTCTTCGAGGGGGACGAGGCCGCTTTCTCGAAGACGCTTAGCATCTTTTTCCTGAATTCCTCCCACTCAGCTTGCGAGCTGCGTTTTGTGGGGCAATGAACTCTCTCAGGAGAACTCGACGAAGATGACGAAGGGGATCTCCTACGTCTCTTCTTCGAGTGTCTCGATGTCGACGAGTGGTGGGAGCCACTTCGTGATCTAGATCGAGAGTGTTTTTTATGGTGAGGAGACGAACGTCTCGACTCTACCGAAGAAGCTTTCGAGGAAGTTAAAGTTGACCTACCTCTCTCGAGCTTCCCCCTACGCTCCTTCAAGGCTTTCGCCGTCATGGAAAGGCATTCCTCACACTCCGAACTCTGGTGCGTGATTCCCAGACACCACAAACAGACCCTGTGAGGGTCCGTCAACGACATTTTCTTCCCGCAGTCTCGGCACTTTTTGAAACCGGACCGAGGGGTCGTCGGGTCGGAGGAGGATGCCATCGATATCGAGGTAAATAGTAGTTATTATATACGTTATCTTGACGAGAACTGAGCAACGGTGTTCCGAGGCACAACGAAGCGCGGAAAAACGGAACTGAGCAACGGACGCTGCGCGCGGCCTTTATAGGCAGGATGACGTCGACGTCGGCACGGAGGCCGTCGAGGGTCATCGACTCGGCGATCATCGACGCGCAGCGCCCTCTGGCGAAAAAATTTTCCGAGGCCAGCAAAGCTGAAGGATTTCTATCTAAGATAAGGAATACGTCGGAGGACACAATCCCTTCGAAATTGGCTTTAATGGCCTGCAGCCCGAGCGGAGGCTCTCACTTTGCTTGGGCCTATCAAAGCTCAGGCTGTTGGGCCGTTAAAGCCCATGTCCGCCCACCGCTGGGGCGTGAAAGCTATATTCTGGATTTCATATTCATAATGCAGCAGTGTTCAGTGCGCGATCATAAAAGACAGTGTAAAAATATGAAAAAGGTATTCTTTTACCACGGCCATCATGTAATCTAAATGCATGTGGCTGGTCTTGATCAAGGAGAGAGAAATCCCTTTTATATATATTGTTAAGCTTAAGCAGTCAATAAATGTGAGCAGCAGGTGGCAAATCCGAGCCTGGAGAAGCTACAAGCCACAAAGCAGAAAACATGCTCACCCATTCCAGGTAAAAGGGCGGAGTAATTGAAGAGTGTGAGGATGTAAGAAGGTGTCAGGCACCCAGAGCTCAGATTGCAGACGGAATGTGGCCATAATGGCCCACATTCTTAGTGAACTGGCAGCTTCGCTGAGCCCCTCTACTTGGACCAACTAGTAATAGTGGCCAAGTCAGTGCCATGGGCAACCTTTAATGCTTCATTATGGCCTGCATTAAACGGATCCTGATTGGCTGAGACAAAGCCAACATTACTCCTCTAAGTTGCACACAGAACAGCATCTCTGAAGACTTAGCCTCCAACTAACAAATACAAATATTTTTAGAGTTATCTACATGTCAAATACAACAGATAATTTTATTTACCTGAGGATGTTGGTACAGATGTAGTAGAAACTAAAATAAATAAAACAGGGGAGATTAAATCAATGATGCAAAATCTACGAAAATGTGTTACTTTAAACATAGCAAAATCTTTAAATTCAGTTCACGAATAGGAAGGACTGCATTAAAACAGGAACACAATGTATTTGTCCAATGTAGTTATTTTTTAATGACGAATCAATGTCATTTCAAATCGAAATGACTTACAAAGTAGGGGGTAATAGAGTGCGGACCCAGTCCTAGGGTAAGGTGCCTTAATATACCAGTATTATTTGATTGAGCGACGTATAACGGGTGGTGAAGGGTTATCTGTGGAAACATACACCAGGGGCAAGATGCGGAAGACAAAACATTCGTTTTTAACCCTAACTGCCTATGGCCAGTATTTACACATTTACATATTAGATAGAGTGTTCCTGTGGGAAGAATGCAGAGGAGGTGGATTGAGTGGTTAGTTTTCATAGGAAGGTAGAGGATTCTGGGGGATCCTTCCTTAAATAAAAAGTAGTTTGCACCGTGTTTCGAAGAGGTCCAATGAAGATATGGCTTTGATGGACAGGGAGCACATTCTAGTGGCTTAGGGCAAGTAGGGAAAAGGAGAGAAATGGTCACGTGTGTTGCTATGTCTGGAAAAGATCTGGGGCTATGCTAATGTCGGGACTGTCTGGACTCGGGATAGCTAGAGTTTTGGTTGTAGCCTCTGAGCTTCTATACGGGGCTATAACCAAAAGACCTGGGGCTATAGACCCCTTTGCCCCCGTCCCCTCCCAAGAAACACCTGAGTGGATGACTAATAGATTGTGTCGAGAATAGGAGCCAAGAGTTCAAGAGGGAGAGTACAGTGTGAGACAATCAGCGAAGTGGGGGGCAAGACTATGGATGGATTTATAGACGAGTAAAGACAGTGCATTTGTGCATGGAGAGCCATCCATCATGGTGTCGTAGGTAGAGGATGATCTTGGAAGGCTGAAAAAGCTGTGTGTTACAAAGTTGAGGACTTTGTTGAAGGAAGCGGAAGAGAAGGGGGTATATACCAAGAAGTATGCTTGCACGGAGGCTAGTTTGCTGCTCATAAGAGTAGAGCTACGTGTTGTAGTTGAGTGGTGTATAAGGTGTTGGCTGATTTTTATAATGTTTAGGAGGTTGAGTCGGCCTGTGGCAGCAGTGGTCATGATAAACTGGAAGTGTTTAAGATTGGGAGCCAGGGGTAAGAGGTGAGGAGGTGAGGGGATAAAGAAAGGGGAAAGGTGAGAGCGACATTGCCATTGGTGGAAGAGAGAACAATGTCTTCTATGTTTCATATAGCCTCCACGTAATCTGATCATGGGTGAGAAGTCTTCTTTCTATTTTTAAACTCTGGAAGTCAGCACTGTGCCACACAAAGTGAGTGGCACAGAGCAGAAAACATGCTCATTCATGCCAGAAAAAGTGGGCGCCACAGAGGACCTCGGCAGAGAAGCAACAGCGAGGCAAAGGTTTGCCCTCATTCCAAGAATCCTGGTTAGAGTAGACGGCCAGCATTCGACTCTAGGTGTTAACTACAATACAGGCTACACCTATCACTGTGAGAGGAGGGATTAAGGTTTCCACTCTAAGTAAAACATTCTCCAGATTCACAGACGTTTTAAAAACACGCCCAAAATACAAATATGTTCTGGGTTATGCGAATATAAAATATAATAAATAATGTTATATTTCCTTTACCTGAGGTTGTAGGTACAGGTGTAGAAACTAAAATAAACAAACACAGGAACAAATATTTAGTTGCCTGGCAGATATGTACATTAGACGTAAACAAGCTAAAATCGAAGCGTTTTTTTTAACGTATGGACAGCATTTCAAAGAAATCAGAAAGTATAATATAAATTACGCGTTCATATATTATTTGTAGATGATTCCAATTTTCAGAACAAAATGTAAAAAGATATTTTTGCCAATATCTTTTTTTATATCACTTTTCCTACCCATTTATTTCTTTTTCACTGAGCTGAAAAGAACAGTAATTCAATTGTCCAGCTGAACGACATACAACCGGGTCAGACCTGCTGGTATTCGTCCCTGTGATCTGCAGGTTCGACCCAGCCAGCAGCAATCACTTAACTCACTGGGCTATCTTACGAATTAAAGAGTCGTTTGCTTAGGTTGTTTTGCCAATTTTCATGAAAACACAATGGTCCAGGGTTTTCGAAATGTAGTCTTCACATGGTACAGAAAGTGAAAAGGAGAATGGTAGATCCATTCTATTTATGCCAGTCATACTTCTTTTGAGTTCTTGCTTAACTGATGATAGTCTTTCAAGTATGTAATTTGCGTGTGCTTCACCTACAACATTCACTACATGACAACAACAAAATATGAAGGTCAATTATCTGTGATAGAAAAAAATATGACATTGGATTGCTGCGTGTGATTCAGGAATCGCACTTGTCTAACAATGTCCTTTGGCTGAAGTAGGCAAGGGACACTATTGCACGAGAAATTGAAAGATGCTGTTTTACAACCTAGTTAAATGTCCTTTCCGAGCAAAATCATCCACTTTTACCCTGCCTTTTCAACCTAGAACGCTGGGGCCAGGTCACCCAACCTCCCTCTCTCCTTGCGTGTGAGTCGGCAATACCGCAAATGCGAAAATGACTGCATTAGAGCACAAGAGGAGTCAGTGCCATGAAGCGGTGCGCCGGCAGAGAGGCGGGCTTCTCTGGTTGAAAGGGCACCCTTGAAACATAGAGGGAAAGGGGTTCAGCTCTGAAAGCCAACCGCTCCAATTCACAAAGATCTGCATTGGAGAAAATCAGAGATGGCCTGAGCTTCTCAGATTTGCTCCTGCTAGCGTTACCTCCTTTACAAACCCAAGGCTGGAGCTGCCCCAAGCATCGTCGAGAGGAACACGTGTGAACGTGATTCACAAACACGTACTTAAAAGCATTTCAGAGATGCTTCAGGCAGCTCTAGGGTTAAGCTTTGTGAAGCATGTCTTAGAAGCAGGGGGAAACACGGGATGTCCAGGACATCTCCTGCATTGCTGCCATGCACATCTTTGTGAAAGGGGCCCATTGTGTTCAATCCGCAATGCACAGCCACCCTTCAGGAAATCAAGATCATGTGAGTGTGCACAGCTAACAGGGGCCTTTTCTCGCCACAGATAGAAACACCCATGCTTTGCATGAGCTGTTCCAACAATGTTCACATATCCACCTTCCAAAGGTGTCAAACGCAGGCCTTCCCTGCTCGGCCTCCTTCTCGTTGAATTTGATTATTTGGTATTACAGATAGTGACCAAATGACCAATATGCCAGTTATGGCCATGCCGCTCATTTAAGGAATCTCAGCCCAGGTGTTAAATCCATGCCACAGGGAGATGGAGCAGGCTGGCATGCTCCATTTTCAGTACATCCTTAATACACATTGGTAAAAATATAATAGACAATTGTGCCAGCCCCATGGAGGTTGTTACTTTCTAAATCTACTTATATTTGTACATATCCAGAACAAATGCATCCATAGGTACAGGTGCACAAGCAGCAAACAATGAAGAGCTAACTGGAGCAGGGGCAGGCAAAGTAGGCCACCGAGCCTTAGGACTTCCCCGCTCTCCCTTCCGACTGATACCCTTTTCACGCTATATAAATAGATATGCGTATATATATATATATATATATATATATATATATATATATATATATATATATATATATATATATATATATATGTATATATATATATATATATATCATAAATAAAAGCAGCAAAGGTGAGCGCACTGCGAATGCGTCAGATTATATTGGCATGAATATTTAATGCCCAAGCGCAACCTGACCAACGTGCACAAAGCCGTTCGCACACACTCTCTCGCCAATTCCGCGCCGTACTTCGGAGATATCGGCGGACATTAGTAAGCATGACATTAAAAAAAAAATAACAGACGTGTTTATGAAGCATGCATTGAAAATATCTACTCACGGAGGCACACAGTGTCGTTGCAATAGTCACTGTTAAGAAAAACATACATGTTAATCCAAAGTGCTACATTCCACACCAGCAAGAATGTGTTCTTTTAAAAGAAAAGCAATCTATTCAAAAAGCAAAAAATAAACATGGGACATTAGAGTGGCCATTGGTCAACAGGATGTAAACCGGGAAAGATGAAGGTAAGAACCAATATTTTTTCAGGTAAACGCAACGGATCAACTAGAGCTGGCATATTATGCATGTTTAGATTAACTGGAACAACATACTCGCCCTTAGCACTTGAGGTTCTGCTGTAGTCTGATAGACGTGAATACAACGAATGCGCAGACTTACAAGAAAAGCAAATGCAGAAGCATTTATACATTAGGCTGGCATTAGTAATTCTAGTGAATAGTCTTTATTCTCAAAAGAAAGATAAAACAGGTGAAATGTTACGCGTGAGAAGCAACTCAAACTTCCATTGCTAGTGGCATGAGACTCGGTCTGGGCGCACCATTAAGTGGTAGGCTAGGCTGTACTACTATTAAAGGCGTCCAGTTACATCTGGGTTCCTATCTCAGCCCCTGCAAACTCAACATCTGGTAGGAGGGAGATGCAGGAGACGATGGGACTGGGTGAAGGACCGCACTGCAGAAGTTACACCAGGGCAATGTGTGAAACCTCATCTCCCTTGGCATGACTACAGCCCCCCCCAAAACCAAAAGAACTGCATAGTCTCCTGAAGGCTGGAGGTTAAGCACTTGAGCAGGTAGGAGGTAGAGACGATGGCTGAGGGCAAGGCTATTAAGAGACATTGGCAAGTTTATAGTGCGGCAACAGCTAGAACTGGTGAGTAAAGCCTGAGCCTCTTCATTATGTACAAAGGAGGCATGAGCATTCCGACGTTCTTACTAGGAGATAAAGCCCGATGTGAGGGCCATAGCAGACAGTAACGGCCTGCAAGCCCGAGGTAACAACCTAAGTGAAGCAGTGGCCAATAGTGGGGGCTGAAGACTGTTACCAGCCATTGCTGCTCATCACTGATTGCTTGGATATCATTAGCAGCTACAGGGCAAAGGGGCATAGTTGTAAGAGAAAGAAACAGGCCACAAGCAGGTTCTCACACTCAGGAAAGCCTACACCCTATAAATTGCTGCCATAGTTTTATGAGGAGCCCCTCTTCTTCATCCATGGCAACAGCAATAATTCAGATAGTACATGCGAGGAGAAGTGCGTCAGTGGACTTTGGAACTGTTTATATATATATATATTTTAATTTGAAAGAAAACGATGTAAATGGTAGCAAGAGGAGTTCTGGGGGAGGGCACGAGCAGCCAAGAGCTCGCTCAAAATGCAGTCTTATACCAACATGTGCAACCTGAAATAAAACCTTGATGGCTGGTTGCATGCAGCGGGTGCTAATGTTCGTTATTTTACTTTATTTTCTGGAATAAAAAAACTTTGTTAATTTAACGTAAGCATCTCGAAGGTCCTTCATAATATAGCACTATAAGAAACAATCGAATTAAAAGTACAAAATATACAATACAATTGTTTAACTATTCTCAAGAAAAAGGTGACGGTTGGCATTTGAAAAACATACTGAACATTGTCAGGTAGGGTAAGTCGCTGATTAACAAAGTGGTTTTCTGGCAGCGTGTGGCACCCTACAAATGACCTTAAATAAAATACAGATTAGAAATGGAGTACTGTAAAGGACCATACCAATCATATGGGCAGCAGTCGGGCACACACTGCATAGTGTCCTCATCCAGATATGTGGCTTCGGGAGGACATTTTGGATAACAACCTTTGTTCAAATAAAGACACATAGTTAATCCTTAACAGTGAAAAAGATGCAAGTTCAAAAAATTACTTAGCAAGTTGAAAGCAAGTCACTTTTTAGTAGTGAATCAGCATATTTGCAATCACAGAAAACAGTGTCAGGTATGTGCAGTTATAGTGTGTACTAATTAGGAGTATACTTGTCTGTGCAAATGTGCAAAGCAGTCTGTAATGCAGAGTTCCCGTGACAGGCTCTGCGTGTCTGCACACCGTGGAACGGGCAGGGCATGAAGTCACAGTGCTGACATTCCGTGTGTTCCACAGAACGGCCACAGAAAGAACAGTGACATGAACAAAGACAGCTCCAGACACCCAGACCTTCATGTGTTCCTACTAGTCAACATGTGTTGCGCTCTTATAGGCTTTTTCATGTCAAGAAAAGTAATAAACTGCCTGTTCTTACCAGCAAATGCAGGTATGGAAAGGCTTTTGTAAATCAGGCCCATATTAATCAAAGTTGTAAATAATAAAGTGACTAAACATACCATTGCACAATGTGCACAATTTATAGAACAAAAAAGGGGCTGAAGGGGTCCCAGCCTGTAATGTTGAGCAGGTAATGTGAAACAACAAATTGTAAATCAAACAAAATAAATACATTGTATTAATTCCAAAGTGATATATAAAATATCCATAAACATAAACTAAAGAGTCATTTTATGGATAACTACAGTAAAACAGTAATTCATGCAACATATTTAATCAATAATGGAAAACTTTAAAAAGTGACTTTTATCCTAGCGAATATCTAACACACTTCTGAGTAGTAGTATAGGTAGTTCTCAAGACATATACCATTTACGTTCTTCACTGTCGTAATATTGACTCTGTGCTGTTAGTATTAGAACACATACATTGTCTAAACTATTCAGCCTAGGCATTTATCTCAACATGTTTCTGCTATATTCCTTTAGATGGTGAACATTCGACAGGAGACGATAAACTTAGTGGTCACTCTTTAGAGATGCACACTCATGTGCCTCTCGACAATTTGGTGTCCTGAATCTTTAATAGCTGCTGTCACATTACAGGCTCAATTTGTTAGTAGGGGTGTAGGCCTCTAAGTGTTAGTCTTGTAATTAGACCTGGTCCAGGATACACGCGGAAACATTTAGTGGTAGGGTGTCTGACCATTGTTAGTTTCTCGGCAACTTGATTCTTCCCAAAACTGAAGCTTGTAGTATGTGATTCGAGGAATAGTTAGAGGTCACTGTCTTAGTTCTGATATAATTTCATCCTCACAGGGTGTGTTCCTCTGGTCGCTCGGCTGGAGTGGAGCTATCTCGTTCATTCAGCAGGACACTGAACTCAGTTTATCTACGCACAATGTGCACAAGCCCATGCTTTAAATGAAATAATGGCAGGGAGAGTGGCATTTTCAGAATATCGAAAATGTGTTGTAGTGGCATAGACAATGGCGGCTTGTGAGCTCACATGCCCAATAAATAGGAAGTGGAGACCCCAGGGATGTGTCAGCGATGGGTAGCGAGGAGTGGGAGTACAAAATCACTGTAGTCAAAAACAAGTTCTACTAATAGACCAAATGGTCATAATGCAAGACTTTCTGTGATGCTGCATTGTGTTTTGCAAGCTGAGTTCTCAATGATCTAATAGTGCTGCTGACATAAATCTGTTGACAATGATGAATCATACTATAAATAAGATGTGACTAACAAAATATGACCATGTGACCCTCAAAATATGCATAAGTTAAAAATGATTCCTCATAAATGGAATAAAACCTAGCTATAAGTCATGCTGGCCATTGATTTGCTGGTATGTTCCACTTCCAGGGGTTGAGAACACTTTAATCATTGCATTCAATGATGGTGCCACTCAAAAGGTTGGGGCCAGCCCCAGGAAAAGTGGGCTTCTTTATCGACAATATCTGCTTAGAGGTGACCAGGTATTCATAGAGCTCAGAAGAGAAACAATCTGTGGCCTCACATGGCTGAGGAGCAACCTAATTTCAGTGCAAGCCCCAACCCCCTTCTACCTGTTAATCTGCTACATGGCTTTTAGTTAGTAGCCAGCAGTTGTTGGGAGCTGGCTTGGGACCTTCAATGGAATAGGGCTGTAGAGCGAGCAATCCCCTCCAACAAAACAGGAGCATAGTGAATCATTCACTACTGTGCTCTAAAACATGTCTTCTTGATCAGTATATGTGCACCATTTTACCTAAACATTTATTGGGCGGGGATCAAATATTCTTTCAAAGGACCAGACACACCCCTTATGCTCACTTGGTGCGTATGATGCTGGTGTGACAAACCTTTCCAGGCCTGATTTGTGTTCCCAGTCTAGGCCTGATTCCACACGTGATCCAGCCTAGGGAACATGATCATGATGCCCACAGGTTTTAACACCATTATCCATTGCATTGAGCTTAGTAGAATAGAGTAGGTTAGCCCATTTATTGCTCTTAGAAAATGGTTTAGTTTAGCGCATATACCACACTTAGAATAATTGTGTAGATTATCCGTTATATTGCACTTAGAAGAATTGTGTAGGTTAGCCCATGTGTTGCTCTTAGAAAATTGTGTAGGTTAGCACATGTATCACACTTAGAAGAATTGTGCAGGTTAACCATTGTTGCACTCAGTAGAACTAAGAAGAAGATAGCCACTGCATTGAATTTAGATGTACGTAGAAAGTAGCCAATGCACTGAATCTAGGTGTAATAGAATGTAGCCACTGCATTGCATGTAGGTGTAGGTAGAAAGTAACCCATGCTTTGAATCTAGATGAAGGTAGAATGTAGCAAGTTGCTGAATGTAGCTAGTGCATTAAGGCAAATGTTAGAATATAGCCAATGCATTTAAACCTGTCACACTCCATGCTCATGGAACTTCAGCTAGAGGCATAACTGCACTCCAGCATGCGTTTGCCTCCATATACCAAGATAAACACAAAGCACAACATCTCTGCCATTAGAATGCAGCTATAATCTATGACAAAAAATTAAATCTAGCTGGACACAAAGATTCTCTTGCATTGGAATGCAGCTATGACCTACGGCAAACAATTTGGTCTAGCTGGACCCATAACAAGCCTCTTGCACTCATGCACTCTTCTCATTACCCATCCACATGCCTGACTATCATGAGTAGCGTATTTGAGCTCAGCCAACACACCCAACTCCCAATTCTGGCCAAATGCACTCATGTATTCTGTTCCTCCTGCCAATTTTCCCATATCTGTCAAGCTGATTGGCCCGAGAGGACCGCGTACCTGTAGTCTTGGTGGTTGGTCTCGCAGAGGTCGCCAGTCTGGAGTCCAGGAACTGATGAGATAGCGGCACGAGGAATCAGCCTCTCCACCACCCAAAAGAGGAACTGGGTGAAGGATGGACCAACCCCCAATGTCACGAAGGCACTCTCCCAGGTAAGCGTGACAAGAGGATGTAGGCTCAGATGGATGGAACCATAGTCCAGGTAGAGCTTGTTGTCAAGACCATGAATCTTCCAAGAACCTCAGTGCAGCGACAGTTGATAGATAGACCAGTGTAGCAGAAAGGTATTCGCAGTAGGCAAAAGGAGCTTGGCTGGTGCAGATGGTTCCAATGGTACACAGGATGAGATTCGGAGTCAGGCAAGACAGGAAAGAGTGAGGACAGTTGGAACTAGCAGTCTGGCCAATTAGAGAACTGTAGGAACGTGCCCAAGATGGAACAGGGGGAATGCAGGCTAGTGTGGGATAAGTCCCATCTACACAATGATGACTCAGGACAGAACTCCGGAATGGGCTGAGGGAAGACTGACCCAGGGCAGAACCCAGGTAGTAGCTGGAGGCTGGCTGGCCCAGGGCCGGACCCAGGTGAGGATTGGAGGCAGGCAGGCCCAGGACAGGACCCGGGTAAGGACTGGAGTCAGGCTGGCCCAGGGCAGGCCACAGGTAGGACTGGAGGCAGGCAGGCCCAGGACAGGCCGCAGGTAAGGACTGGAGGCAGGCAGGCCCAGGACAGGTCACAGGTAAGGACTGGAGGCAGGCAGGCCCAGGACAGGCCACAGGTAAGGCTGGAGGCAGGCAGGCCCAGGACAGGCCACAGGTAAGGCTGGAGGCAGGCAGGCCCAGGACAGGCCACAGGTAAGGCTGGAGGCAGGCAGGCCCAGGACAGGCCACAGGTAAGGCTGGAGGCAGGCAGGCCCAGGACAGGCCACAGGTAAGGCTGGAGGCAGGCAGGCCCAGGACAGGCCACAGGTAAGGCTGGGCAGGAACAACGAGGTGAGCAAAGCGAACCGCGTTGAGACGCGGCCCGCTTTGACTCGCGGCCTCTTTTATGGGCCGCTGGCGCCCGAGAGGCCTGGAACGCAAACCGTTCCGTTTCCGGGCGCCGGCGAACCCAGAACGAGGCTTGGGAGGCAAGCCCCCACGGCACATGCGCGGAACCGAGAGAGAGGGCCTCCGCGCATGCGCCGAAGGCCGCCGGCCCCGTAACCCGTCGCTCCCCTCCCGGCGAGTCCCCAGACGCGAACGCGCGGGTAGACTCGTCAGGAGGAAATGGGAGCGGCAGACCCCAGTCTCCCGCGTGACATGACACTATGCCTCCTCCCAGGAAGACCCGGGGCCCCAGGTTTCCAGGGAAACCGTACGTAGAACTCACGTATCAACCGGGGAGCATGCACGTGCTGGCGCGGTTCCCAGGTACGATCACAGGCTGGGTACCCCTTCCAGTCAACCAAATAGTGGAGCACCCCTCTACGGTACCGGGCATCACAGATCTCGTGTACCTCAAACTCAGGGACGCCCTGTACCAAAACAGAGGCCAGACGAGGAGAGGTGCGGCCGTAATCATCGACCACATAGGGCTTTAACAGGGACACGTGAAAAACGGGATGTACACGCCAGGAAGAGGGTAGGCGAAGACGGAAGGCTACAGAGGACAACCGTTTGGTGATAACAAAGGGTCCCAAATATCAAGGGGCCAGTTTGACGGGCAGATTGCGGAGAGGCAGGTTCTTTGAGGACAACCACACCTTGTCGCCCTCCTGGAAATTAGGTTCTGCACTCCTCTTCTGTCTGCCTGTCTCTTCATCCGATCCTTGGCTTCACTTAAGATCTTGCGTGCAAGTTCTTGCTGTTCCCGGATGTGTAAGACCAGACCATCAGCAGAGGGAACAGTACTAGATGGAACTGGTTGAAAAGGCATTAACCGAGGATGTAGACCAGTGGAACAGAAGAATGGGCTGACTCCAATGGAAGCATGAACAGTGTTGTTGTAGGATACTTCGGCCAGATCTAACCCACTTTTCCAATTAGACTGTGTGGCATTGGCAAAACAGCGGAGGTACCCCTCCAAAGTCTGATTGGTCCTTTCGGTTAGCCCATTTGTCTGTGGGTGGTAGCCTGAGCTTAGAGCTCGATGTATTCCCAGATGACCACACACCTGTCTCCAAAATGATGAAAGGAACTGGGTACCTCTATCCGATATGATTTTCTCCGGTAGGCCGTGCAACCGGTAGATGTCGTGCAGAAACGCTGAAGCCATTTGAGTAGCTGTAGGGATTTTCTGGAATGGGATGAAATGGGCCAGTTTGGTGAAGCTGTCCACAACCACCATTATACAGGTGTACCCTTCAGATGGAGGCAAATCCACAATGAAATCGGTGGCGATGGTATGCCATGGATAGGGAGCCACTTCGGTGGGCATTAACAAACCCAATGGTCGTCTTCTGGGAACCTTGCACTGGGCACAAATTGGACAGCTGTCGATGTACTTCTGGACCTCGGTCGCCCAACCAGGCCACCAGAACTGTCGGGATATCAACTCTCGAGTGGCTCTGACCCCGCGATGTCCTCCTATGGGTGAATCATGGGATCCATGTAGAATGCCCCTTCTAATGGCTCCTCTAGGTATGTAGAGTCTTCTCTGAAAAAACAACAGTCCATCTCGTTCTGAAACCAATTGCCGACTAAGAAGGGACGTTCTTTCTGGATCCGACCGAGTGGCTTCCGCGATGGACTTAAGGTGAGAGGACAAGGCCAGCAGAAAATGGCGAGGAGAAATCAGTGGCAGTTCTGGACAAGGCGTTCCATCTACGTTTTCCAGGGACCTGGAAAGCGCATCCGCCTTTGTATTGGAGGTTCCCGGGATATAAGTAACATGGAACTCAAACGGAGAGAAGAAGAAGGCCCACCGGGCTTGACGAGGAGTCCGACATTGCAGAGAGCGAAGATATTGCAGATTGCGATGGTCTGTCCGCACCTCCACAGAAAAGCGTGCTCCGAGGAGAAAATGTCTCCATTCCTCGAATGCGGTCTTGATGGCCAACAGTTCCCTTTCAATCACCGCATAGTTTCGTTCGCTGGGACTCAACTTGCGAGAATAATAGGCCACTGGATGTTCTACTAACGTGGTTGGATCTTTCTGAAGAAGGACTGCTCCTACAGCAAAGCTGGAAGCATCGGCCTCCACTATGTAAGGCAACTCTTCCTGGGGATGGCGCAGGATCGGGGCAGCCATAAAGGCGGACTTCAATACGTCGAAAGCCCGGGAAGCCACGAGATCCCATTCGAACGTGATCTTGCTGCTGGTTAGCCTGGTGAGGGGCGCCGAGATCTGTGAGAACTGTGGGATAAAGCGCCTGTAAAAGTTTGCGAATCCCAGAAAGCGTTGGAGAGCCTTGATATCGTGTGGATGTCTCCATTCTTGTATGGCTCGCACCTTCTTGGGATCCATCCCAATGCCTTCTTGATTGATAACAAATCCCAAGAACTCAATGCTGGGTTGGTGAAAGCTACATTTCTCCGCTTTGGCGAACAGGTTATTGACGGACAGCCGATGAAGGACCTCACGAACGTGTTCCACATGCTCGTCTAAGGATTTAGAGAATATCAATATGTCGTCCAGATAAACCCAAACGGATAATCCTAACAGATCACCAAAGATGTAGTCCATGAATCGTTGAAAAACAGCGGGGGCATTACATAGGCCGAAAGGCATAACCCTGTATTCAAAATGCCCAAAAGATGTCTTGAAAGCTGTCTTCCACTCGTCCCCACTCCTGATGCGCACCAAATGATAAGCTCCGCGGAGGTCCAATTTGGAGAAGATTCGCGCAGTATGCAGGGTTTCAAGGATACTGCGAATTAAGGGTAAAGGATACCGGTCCTTGGCTGTTATGTCGTTCAACTGCCGGTAGTCGACACAGGGTCTCAATGTACCTTCTTTTTTCTTTACAAAAAACAGGGGGAATCCTGCAGGTGATTTTGACGGCACAATGTACCCCTTTTCTAGACTCTCCGACAAATACTCCTGAAGAACTAGCTTCTCGTCACGTGTCAAAGCATATAATTTCCCATGGGGAATAACGTGGTCCGGTAGCAGGTCAATGGAGCAATCAAAAGAACGGTGTGGAGGAAGGGGTATGTTGCCGGGTTCAGAAAACACCTGTTTGAATTCGGAATATTCCTGTGGGACCAGAGACGTGGAACATAGATGAACCCCATTGCTGTCCGTTACTAGAGAAGTCGAGACGGTCCTGGTGGGAACCGGTAGCTTGCATTCTTGGGCACACCTTTCGGATGAAAAGGTCAAGGTCTGGGTCCTCCAGTCTATCAACGGATTGTGGTGTTGCAACCAAGGTAATCCCAAGACCATCTTGTAGTTTGGTGACTTAATAACATCAAAGGCTAGTTCCTCGTAATGATCAGCAATCAGAAGGGCCAGTCCAACTGTGAACTGACTAACGGGTCCAGAAGACAAGGGAGTACCATCAATAAGCTCCACCGACAGGGGCGTGTGTCTGGAAACGAGTGGTATCTTATGTCTGGTGATGAACGTTTCGTCGATGTAATTGCCGGAAGCCCCACAGTCCAGTAGACCGGATACTTCCAGGTTCTTGTCTGGTAGTTTAATTCGGACCTTCAGGGTCTGTAGCACCGCTGGTTGCATGGGCAGACGAATAGAACAAATAACAGAAGGGTCTGAGGAAGGAATGGGACCTGTCGTTGCCCTTCCTGTATACGACAGGTCTCCTAGTTTCCCGACTTCTTCTTCTGCGGACGCAAAGGACACGTACCCAAATAATGTCCAGCTGCTCCACAGTAAAGACACAAACGCAAAGACCTCCTTCGTTTCTTCTCTTCTTCCGTCAAAGGTCCCCTCATGGCTCCTACTTGCATGGGCTCAGGTCCGGACTCGGTCGACCCAAACGAACCAGCGGGTGTGTTGGTTGTCCGGGGACCGCTTCTGTCAAGCCGACGTCTCTCAGCCTTTCGTTCGGCTAGCCTTTGGTCAATACGGAGTACTTGATCAATCAAGAGTTGAAGGCTCTCTGGTTCAGGGATGTGAAGTAACTCATCCTTGTACTCCTCTCTCAGGCCTCGACGAAACAGTGTCTTCTGTGTAATTTCGGGCCACTGGGAGTCGGTAGCCAAAAGTCAGAAACGGCTGATGTAGGTGATGACGTCATTGCTTCCCTGTTTGTAGTCCATAAATTGATTCTGTGCAACGGAGGCCAGGTTCGGCGTCTGAAATACCTCAAGAAAGGCCTTTTCAAAGGCAGCAAAGTCATTCAAAATAGGACTGTTCGTAACCACAAACGGAGTTGCCCAAGCTAATGCGTTCCCAGTTAGGTTCCCCAAGATGTAACCAATCTTGGCCCTACCGTTGTTGAAGTAGGTAGACCGGAAGAGAAAGTGTATCCTGCAGTGGTTACAAAACTCTGCCACCCGTCTAGGGTCTCCGTTGAATTTGATGGGTGTTGTATGAGCCAATGATCCCTCTACTTGAGAGGTACTTGGTGCTCCTTGCGTTATCATTTGTCGTAATGTTTGATTCTCCTGACGCAGGGCGGTCATCTCGGCCCTGAGCGCTAGCAACTCGTTCCTCATGTCCTGCGATTCATCCATCTCTGAATCAGGAGGAAGGCGTCTCAATCTGTCAAGCTGATTGGCCCGAGAGGACCGCGTACCTGTAGTCTTGGTGGTTGGTCTCGCAGAGGTCGCCAGTCTGGAGTCCAGGAACTGATGAGATAGCGGCACGAGGAATCAGCCTCTCCACCACCCAAAAGAGGAACTGGGTGAAGGATGGACCAACCCCCAATGTCACAAAGGCACTCTCCCAGGTAAGCGTGACAAGAGGATGTAGGCTCAGATGGATGGAACCATAGTCCAGGTAGAGCTTGTTGTCAAGACCATGAATCTTCCAAGAACCTTAGTGCAGCGACAGTTGATAGATAGACCAGTGTAGCAGAAAGGTATTCGCAGTAGGCAAAAGGAGCTTGGCTGGTGCAGATGGTTCCAATGGTACACAGGATGAGATTCGGAGTCAGGCAAGACAGGAAAGAGTGAGGACAGTTGGAACTAGCAGTCTGGCCAATTAGAGAACTGTAGGAACGTGCCCAAGATGGAACAGGGGGAATGCAGGCTAGTGTGGGATAAGTCCCATCTACACAATGATGACTCAGGACAGAACTCCGGAATGGGCTGAGGGAAGACTGACCCAGGGCAGAACCCAGGTAGTAGCTGGAGGCTGGCTGGCCCAGGGCCGGACCCAGGTGAGGATTGGAGGCAGGCAGGCCCAGGACAGGACCCGGGTAAGGACTGGAGTCAGGCTGGCACAGGGCAGGCCACAGGTAGGACTGGAGGCAGGCAGGCCCAGGACAGGCCACAGGTAAGGACTGGAGGCAGGCAGGCCCAGGACAGGTCACAGGTAAGGACTGGAGGCAGGCAGGCCCAGGACAGGCCACAGGTAAGGCTGGAGGCAGGCAGGCCCAGGACAGGCCACAGGTAAGGCTGGAGGCAGGCAGGCCCAGGACAGGCCACAGGTAAGGCTGGAGGCAGGCAGGCCCAGGACAGGCCACAGGTAAGGCTGGAGGCAGGCAGGCCCAGGACAGGCCACAGGTAAGGCTGGGCAGGAACAACGAGGTGAGCAAAGCGAACCGCGTTGAGACGCGGCCCGCTTTGACTTGCGGCCTCTTTTATGGGCCGCCGGCGCCCGAGAGGCCTGGAACGCAAACCGTTCAGTTTCTGGGCGCCGGCGAACCCAGAACGAGGCTTGGGAGGCAAGCCCCCACGGCGCATGCGCGGAACCGAGAGAGAGGGCCTCCGCGCATGCGCCGAAGGCCGCCGGCCCCGTAACCCGTCGCTCCCCTCCCGGCGAGTCCCCAGACGCGAACGCGCGGGTAGACTCGTCAGGAGGAAATGGGAGCGGCAGACCCCAGTCTCCCGCGTGACATGACACTATGCCTCCTCCCAGGAAGACCCGGGGCCCCAGGTTTCCAGGGAAACCGTACGTAGAACTCACGTATCAACCGGGGAGCATGCACGTGCTGGCGCGGTTCCCAGGTACGATCACAGGCTGGGTACCCCTTCCAGTCAACCAAATAGTGGAGCACCCCTCTACGGTACCGGGCATCACAGATCTCGTGTACCTCAAACTCAGGGACGCCCTGTACCAAAACAGAGGCCAGACGAGGAGAGGTGCGGCCGTAATCATCGACCACATAGGGCTTTAACAGGGACACGTGAAAAACGGGATGTACACGCCAGGAAGAGGGTAGGCGAAGACGGAAGGCTACAGAGGACAACCGTTTGGTGATAACAAAGGGTCCCAAATATCAAGGGGCCAGTTTGACGGGCAGATTGCGGAGAGGCAGGTTCTTTGAGGACAACCACACCTTGTCGCCCTCCTGGAAATTAGGTTCTGCACTCCTCTTCTGTCTGCCTGTCTCTTCATCCGATCCTTGGCTTCACTTAAGATCTTGCGTGCAAGTTCTTGCTGTTCCCGGATGTGTAAGACCAGACCATCAGCAGAGGGAACAGTACTAGATGGAACTGGTTGAAAAGGCATTAACCGAGGATGTAGACCAGTGGAACAGAAGAATGGGCTGACTCCAATGGAAGCATGAACAGTGTTGTTGTAGGATACTTCGGCCAGATCTAACCCACTTTTCCAATTAGACTGTGTGGCATTGGCAAAACAGCGGAGGTACCCCTCCAAAGTCTGATTGGTCCTTTCGGTTAGCCCATTTGTCTGTGGGTGGTAGCCTGAGCTTAGAGCTCGATGTATTCCCAGATGACCACACACCTGTCTCCAAAATGATGAAAGGAACTGGGTACCTCTATCCGATATGATTTTCTCCGGTAGGCCGTGCAACCGGTAGATGTCGTGCAGAAACGCTGAAGCCATTTGAGTAGCTGTAGGGATTTTCTGGAATGGGATGAAATGGGCCAGTTTGGTGAAGCTGTCCACAACCACCATTATACAGGTGTACCCTTCAGATGGAGGCAAATCCACAATGAAATCGGTGGCGATGGTATGCCATGGATAGGGAGCCACTTCGGTGGGCATTAACAAACCCAATGGTCGTCTTCTGGGAACCTTGCACTGGGCACAAATTGGACAGCTGTCGATGTACTTCTGGACCTCGGTCGCCCAACCAGGCCACCAGAACTGTCGGGATATCAACTCTCGAGTGGCTCTGACCCCGCGATGTCCTCCTATGGGTGAATCATGGGATCCATGTAGAATGCCCCTTCTAATGGCTCCTCTAGGTATGTAGAGTCTTCTCTGAAAAAACAACAGTCCATCTCGTTCTGAAACCAATTGCCGACTAAGAAGGGACGTTCTTTCTGGATCCGACCGAGTGGCTTCCGCGATGGACTTAAGGTGAGAGGACAAGGCCAGCAGAAAATGGCGAGGAGAAATCAGTGGCAGTTCTGGACAAGGCGTTCCATCTACGTTTTCCAGGGACCTGGAAAGCGCATCCGCCTTTGTATTGGAGGTTCCCGGGATATAAGTAACATGGAACTCAAACGGAGAGAAGAAGAAGGCCCACCGGGCTTGACGAGGAGTCCGACATTGCAGAGAGCGAAGATATTGCAGATTGCGATGGTCTGTCCGCACCTCCACAGAAAAGCGTGCTCCGAGGAGAAAATGTCTCCATTCCTCGAATGCGGTCTTGATGGCCAACAGTTCCCTTTCAATCACCGCATAGTTTCGTTCGCTGGGACTCAACTTGCGAGAATAATAGGCCACTGGATGTTCTACTAACGTGGTTGGATCTTTCTGAAGAAGGACTGCTCCTACAGCAAAGCTGGAAGCATCGGCCTCCACTATGTAAGGCAACTCTTCCTGGGGATGGCGCAGGATCGGGGCAGCCATAAAGGCGGACTTCAATACGTCGAAAGCCCGGGAAGCCACGAGATCCCATTCGAACGTGATCTTGCTGCTGGTTAGCCTGGTGAGGGGCGCCGAGATCTGTGAGAACTGTGGGATAAAGCGCCTGTAAAAGTTTGCGAATCCCAGAAAGCGTTGGAGAGCCTTGATATCGTGTGGATGTCTCCATTCTTGTATGGCTCGCACCTTCTTGGGATCCATCCCAATGCCTTCTTGATTGATAACAAATCCCAAGAACTCAATGCTGGGTTGGTGAAAGCTACATTTCTCCGCTTTGGCGAACAGGTTATTGACGGACAGCCGATGAAGGACCTCACGAACGTGTTCCACATGCTCGTCTAAGGATTTAGAGAATATCAATATGTCGTCCAGATAAACCCAAACGGATAATCCTAACAGATCACCAAAGATGTAGTCCATGAATCGTTGAAAAACAGCGGGGGCATTACATAGGCCGAAAGGCATAACCCTGTATTCAAAATGCCCAAAAGATGTCTTGAAAGCTGTCTTCCACTCGTCCCCACTCCTGATGCGCACCAAATGATAAGCTCCGCGGAGGTCCAATTTGGAGAAGATTCGCGCAGTATGCAGGGTTTCAAGGATACTGCGAATTAAGGGTAAAGGATACCGGTCCTTGGCTGTTATGTCGTTCAACTGCCGGTAGTCGACACAGGGTCTCAATGTACCTTCTTTTTTCTTTACAAAAAACAGGGGGAATCCTGCAGGTGATTTTGACGGCACAATGTACCCCTTTTCTAGACTCTCCGACAAATACTCCTGAAGAACTAGCTTCTCGTCACGTGTCAAAGCATATAATTTCCCATGGGGAATAACGTGGTCCGGTAGCAGGTCAATGGAGCAATCAAAAGAACGGTGTGGAGGAAGGGGTATGTTGCCGGGTTCAGAAAACACCTGTTTGAATTCGGAATATTCCTGTGGGACCAGAGACGTGGAACATAGATGAACCCCATTGCTGTCCGTTACTAGAGAAGTCGAGACGGTCCTGGTGGGAACCGGTAGCTTGCATTCTTGGGCACACCTTTCGGATGAAAAGGTCAAGGTCTGGGTCCTCCAGTCTATCAACGGATTGTGGTGTTGCAACCAAGGTAATCCCAAGACCATCTTGTAGTTTGGTGACTTAATAACATCAAAGGCTAGTTCCTCGTAATGATCAGCAATCAGAAGGGCCAGTCCAACTGTGAACTGACTAACGGGTCCAGAAGACAAGGGAGTACCATCAATAAGCTCCACCGACAGGGGCGTGTGTCTGGAAACGAGTGGTATCTTATGTCTGGTGATGAACGTTTCGTCGATGTAATTGCCGGAAGCCCCACAGTCCAGTAGACCGGATACTTCCAGGTTCTTGTCTGGTAGTTTAATTCGGACCTTCAGGGTCTGTAGCACCGCTGGTTGCATGGGCAGACGAATAGAACAAATAACAGAAGGGTCTGAGGAAGGAATGGGACCTGTCGTTGCCCTTCCTGTATACGACAGGTCTCCTAGTTTCCCGACTTCTTCTTCTGCGGACGCAAAGGACACGTACCCAAATAATGTCCAGCTGCTCCACAGTAAAGACACAAACGCAAAGACCTCCTTCGTTTCTTCTCTTCTTCCGTCAAAGGTCCCCTCATGGCTCCTACTTGCATGGGCTCAGGTCCGGACTCGGTCGACCCAAACGAACCAGCGGGTGTGTTGGTTGTCCGGGGACCGCTTCTGTCAAGCCGACGTCTCTCAGCCTTTCGTTCGGCTAGCCTTTGGTCAATACGGAGTACTTGATCAATCAAGAGTTGAAGGCTCTCTGGTTCAGGGATGTGAAGTAACTCATCCTTGTACTCCTCTCTCAGGCCTCGACGAAACAGTGTCTTCTGTGTAATTTCGGGCCACTGGGAGTCGGTAGCCAAAAGTCAGAAACGGCTGATGTAGGTGATGACGTCATTGCTTCCCTGTTTGTAGTCCATAAATTGATTCTGTGCAACGGAGGCCAGGTTCGGCGTCTGAAATACCTCAAGAAAGGCCTTTTCAAAGGCAGCAAAGTCATTCAAAATAGGACTGTTCGTAACCACAAACGGAGTTGCCCAAGCTAATGCGTTCCCAGTTAGGTTCCCCAAGATGTAACCAATCTTGGCCCTACCGTTGTTGAAGTAGGTAGACCGGAAGAGAAAGTGTATCCTGCAGTGGTTACAAAACTCTGCCACCCGTCTAGGGTCTCCGTTGAATTTGATGGGTGTTGTATGAGCCAATGATCCCTCTACTTGAGAGGTACTTGGTGCTCCTTGCGTTATCATTTGTCGTAATGTTTGATTCTCCTGACGCAGGGCGGTCATCTCGGCCCTGAGCGCTAGCAACTCGTTCCTCATGTCCTGCGATTCATCCATCTCTGAATCAGGAGGAAGGCGTCTCAATCTGTCAAGCTGATTGGCCCGAGAGGACCGCGTACCTGTAGTCTTGGTGGTTGGTCTCGCAGAGGTCGCCAGTCTGGAGTCCAGGAACTGATGAGATAGCGGCACGAGGAATCAGCCTCTCCACCACCCAAAAGAGGAACTGGGTGAAGGATGGACCAACCCCCAATGTCACAAAGGCACTCTCCCAGGTAAGCGTGACAAGAGGATGTAGGCTCAGATGGATGGAACCATAGTCCAGGTAGAGCTTGTTGTCAAGACCATGAATCTTCCAAGAACCTTAGTGCAGCGACAGTTGATAGATAGACCAGTGTAGCAGAAAGGTATTCGCAGTAGGCAAAAGGAGCTTGGCTGGTGCAGATGGTTCCAATGGTACACAGGATGAGATTCGGAGTCAGGCAAGACAGGAAAGAGTGAGGACAGTTGGAACTAGCAGTCTGGCCAATTAGAGAACTGTAGGAACGTGCCCAAGATGGAACAGGGGGAATGCAGGCTAGTGTGGGATAAGTCCCATCTACACAATGATGACTCAGGACAGAACTCCGGAATGGGCTGAGGGAAGACTGACCCAGGGCAGAACCCAGGTAGTAGCTGGAGGCTGGCTGGCCCAGGGCCGGACCCAGGTGAGGATTGGAGGCAGGCAGGCCCAGGACAGGACCCGGGTAAGGACTGGAGTCAGGCTGGCACAGGGCAGGCCACAGGTAGGACTGGAGGCAGGCAGGCCCAGGACAGGCCACAGGTAAGGACTGGAGGCAGGCAGGCCCAGGACAGGTCACAGGTAAGGACTGGAGGCAGGCAGGCCCAGGACAGGCCACAGGTAAGGCTGGAGGCAGGCAGGCCCAGGACAGGCCACAGGTAAGGCTGGAGGCAGGCAGGCCCAGGACAGGCCACAGGTAAGGCTGGAGGCAGGCAGGCCCAGGACAGGCCACAGGTAAGGCTGGAGGCAGGCAGGCCCAGGACAGGCCACAGGTAAGGCTGGGCAGGAACAACGAGGTGAGCAAAGCGAACCGCGTTGAGACGCGGCCCGCTTTGACTTGCGGCCTCTTTTATGGGCCGCCGGCGCCCGAGAGGCCTGGAACGCAAACCGTTCAGTTTCTGGGCGCCGGCGAACCCAGAACGAGGCTTGGGAGGCAAGCCCCCACGGCGCATGCGCGGAACCGAGAGAGAGGGCCTCCGCGCATGCGCCGAAGGCCGCCGGCCCCGTAACCCGTCGCTCCCCTCCCGGCGAGTCCCCAGACGCGAACGCGCGGGTAGACTCGCCAGGAGGAAATGGGAGCGGCAGACCCCAGTCTCCCGCGTGACATGACAATATCTTGGACTTTGGTTCCCCAAGGGCGTTCCTACTTAAAGCGCGTTGAGGTCATACTAATGGGATCCAAGGTGCTATATAAATGACAAACTACGAGAACTACTACCAGATGAGCTGGAGGTTTCTGGATGCTATGAATAATTTGTGGGATCATTTTCCCCAAGAACTATATGTTTGTATGGAGTAACAGAAAAGCCCTCACAACCTTAATAGAGTCTGTTTCCAGAAGCAAGAGTTGTGTCTTGAGGCAATTTACTAATTATTTTGTACCTTTGAAAGTTTCACTCTCACTCATTCTTCTGACAACAAATTGATTACATATATTCTCTTACCTTCCATTGTAGTGCTAAACACCCCAGGAATTCGTTTAGTGCAGGTTTTGTGTGTACTTCCACATGAATTATAATGCCACTTGCATTCGCCTTGTCTGTTGTAATAGTCGCAGAACACAGCTGAAATGAAGATACAGTGCTTTCTTTTACAAAACATCATGTAGGACATTTTCTAGATTATGCATTGAGGATTCAGATGTTGTCTTGTCGCTATATTACATTTTTTAAATGATTTATTTAAAATGTTTTACTACTGTGTACAAATAGGTTTCATAAAAGTATGTTGTCATGCGGTGTTTCAGGAATTAGGAATGAGATCAACTCTAACCATTTATAAAGGGTACAGGATAAAGGCTACAGGATGGGCCAAAATAATGAAATGGGAGGAACAAATTAAACTTTAACCTTTGTCAGGGTCGTTCATTGCAGAATTCCATTGGCTCTCAAACCCTTCTACTTGTATTGCCTCTAAGCCTTTTGTGGCTGACTTTACAGGGGTCACAAATCCTATTTCTGACAATGTCTTTGGGGTTTTCACTGTGGGCTAAAAATGGTTCCCAAACAATACTTCTCTGGTGTCTCTGGCACATGGGATTTTCTGCTCACTGCAGATCTTCTTAATGGAGTAGTGGACCTTTTTTCAGCCAGGAAGTTCTTAGGCAGAAAAGAGGCGCATGGACTGTTTTCATACACAGAGAGGCTGTTGACAGGTTACAGTCATCTACCTTTAGTATGATCCTGAAATGATCCTTGTTGACCAACCCTGTACTTGGGCCTGATCACGACTTTGGCGGTAATGCAAGCGGTATTACCGCCGGTGGTATTAGCCCTACCGCCGAACTCCCCGGCGCTAATAGCGCCGGATCACAAGTTCGGCGGTAATGTAATTCCTCATTCCCCATTGAGCCCATTCGGGAATGCCCCATTCCCCATCGGGGAAAATTTGCGCTCTTATCGCCGGCGGATTTCCCGCCGGCGGTAATAGCACGAATTTTCGGGAGATTTCCCCCCAGCCATTAGCTGGGGCGAAATCCGCTGAAGTCCTGATTTGGCGGACCCTTAAATCCGGCGGTAATAGCACGACTGCCGGATTTAAGGGTTACCGCCAAAGTCGTGATCAGGCCCATGCCTTGTCACATGTTTGTTAATCCTCCCATGTGGGTACATTCCTTGTAGATCGGGGTCTTCTCCCTCAACCATGCCTTGGGTAGTGTGCCCTATAGGCCCTTTCTATGCTATGTGGATGTCCCAAACTCATGTACCTGTTTATGTCACCTCTACAATATTTACTATAAGCTCCTCTTGATATTCACTAAGGTCTTCCCGATTTCTCTATTTAACCTACTACTGATCTCTTTCACTGATCTTATCCTTATATATCTTAGGTATTTCCTCCTAAAGAGGTACACCAACATATCTCATTCAAGTCTCACAACCTCTTCTGGGTATTCTCCAAACTCAACTTTTTGATGCTTCCTAATCTCATCCTTCTATTCTCTTACCACTGCCTTAAAAGGTTTGACTCCGCCCCACTCCTGAAAATAATGATCTCCAATCTCCTTTTCAAGAAATGTTCTTCCATCCTACTCCTCAAAATCACAATCCTCACTAAGGCATATTTCTTTCACTACCTCTGCCTCAGAATAACTCTTTCCAAGCTCCTTCCCAAAATAATGATTATTAACTATCTCTTCATACCCTCTAAACTCAATTCTCCTCTCCTCTGAGCCTCTTTCTACCTCCAAACTCCTGCTAGTCTCCAGTGACTTCTATTTGTCCAAGAACCTTCTTTCTTTTAAACTCTTGCCACTTTCTTCACCAAACCTCCACATTGTCATTCTGAGCTCTTGGGTTTATATAGGGCTGTATTCCTTCCACTTGGCTGGGCTCATTAGGTGCGTCTGCACCTTTTTTTCTGGAATTGGTAAGGGGCTGTGATTTGCTATTTAAGGACTGGACCAAAACCCTTCATTTTGTCCTTTCCACCATCTTGGTGTTTGTTTCCCCACCCCTTCTGCCGTGAAACTGTAAAGCTGGATCTGTGAATGTTTCCAGAATGACATTTCACAGAATTTGTTGTTGATGATTTTGCAACTTTTACTGTACTCCCGTAAGGCACCCCCTCTATGTACTGTACCTAAACTTGCCATTTATATTTTTTCAGTGAAAAAGTAGTAAGAAATAAGGGAAAGAAAATCGTTCAAAACGGTAACTTGGCAAAAGTGGGTAATGCAATTGAGCTTCCCTGACTGATAAGCATGAGGGTTAGAGGTTGTTTATCACTGTAAAAGTGTTCCTTGTTCTTCCGCATGTGAAGGAATTGCTTGTGTCTCTTTTAATTAAAAATTGGTTTCATTTACAAGTGGAAATTGAAACTTGGACTTAATTGTGTGAGGAGAGGCTTCCTCCTGAGGGGTAGGGGCAGTGTCAGTGAAGAGCAGTTTTTCAGTAGCATATCATTTTGGCGCTGTTCAACGAATCTGCATGAATCTTCTAAAAAACAATATTGACCTGACTCCGAATATTCTTGCGAAGTTTGGTGCAGTGGGAAATGTTGGAGGGGGTGTCCAAATATTTTCAAATTCTCAATAGATTTGAAAAGGGACAACATTCTACATGCAGCTGCAGCCCAAACCGAAGGAGGATCTTTGGTCAGGTCCCGAAAGCGTGCTTTTGCTCATTCGGTGTTAATCCGTCCAGTGTTTTATTTTATCAAAAGTGGCAAAATGTAGGTACAAAATATAGTGATATAATGTTGGGGCCTCAGACTGCCCCTTGTTATTTATGTTATATTCTTTAGTGGACAGAAGTAAAGTTATAATTGAAGTACTAAAATGTCTTCTTTGCAGAGGGACTGTTTTTAGAACATAGTTACAAAGAAGCTACAGTATCTCATCATAGTGAATGCTCAATCAATACAGAGTAAATGTGATGTGTAAGAATAATGTGGTTGAAAATGCCCTTTATTTTCAAATGCAAACTCCAACCAAGCTTTGCACCTGAATCCACACTTATACGCAGAAGTATGCTTTTTAAATGTTGTATCTCAATGTCTTGCACACATCATCTGATGCACCAGTGATGTCGCTCACAGTGCCATGTGATATCATCAGTGATGTTATTTGTGATGTAATCAGTGTGCTTAGGTGCTACACAATGGGGGCCTAATAGTTAAGGTGGCGGAGCTTCCAGCACTTGTCGAATTTAAGGGGTTTTGTGGCATTAAGGAGGCACCTTAATGTCACTTCCAGGAACGTTTTTTCACGGAATAATTGCATACTAATACAAGAAATAAAAACCATTTGTATAACGTTACATATTTTTATTTTAAATGTTATTTGTTGATAAGAACTACAAATAAATGCTCTACGTGTAACCATTTGAGTCTTAAAAAGTCTTCCACATCCTCACAGGGACACATGTGTCATCCTTCCTTTTTCCAGGTCCCCTCACTCCACTAAATTGCTTTTTCCCGCCCTAACCCTCTGTCATTACTCTCTATCACTCATCACTTTGTGTAACACACATTTATTTCTGAGCGCACCTTGCAGTTTTGCAGCTGTAATCCTGTGACATTTCAGAAGTCTTCCCCTGATGAACCAGCATTTTCTACCCATAAATGAATCCCCAACTCACCCCCCAAATCCCTAACTTCACATGGTGTCTTCTTTACCACTCCCGACCTCTAGACTGATGTGATTGCTATTGATATTGGAATTATTATTGTGCCTACGGCCAGGCCATCTAAGCGCTGTTGTTCAAAACAATAAGTGTTCTCATAGGAGTGACTACATAAACAGAAGAGTTTTGAGTCTCTTTCTGATATCGAGAACATTATTAGACTCTGTAAGGTTGTGGGGGAGTTCATTCTAAAATTTCATGGCATCCTTTTTCCTCTTCCAAATAGCGTTTTGAGTTTTTTCATTTGCTGCTTCTCGGGGTAATATTGCGGAATCACTAGCATCGAGCAACACAATGATGGTGGCTTTTCTGAAAAGCCTACATTCTGAAAATCACCAAGGCTGATATATATATATATATATCTTTTACTGCTGTGAAACAACAGGGATCGAGTTGCACTCTTCGAAGCACTCGATGTTTAGCATCAAAAGTCAGAGTCCATTATAAATAAACTGCCTTTATTATCGCATCCAAGACATAGTAAAAGCCATCACATATGGCGTTCCCACAGACAATGAAAACCGAACGTTCAGCATCATGAAACGCGTTTCGCAACTTGCTTGTTGCTTCAACACATCATATATATGGTTTTAATGCACTCGCAAGTATTTGTCAAATATTTTCAAAATAACTGGATGGATTTCCCCAAACCAGTCAAGGAAATTAAGTCAATGCTTTGCGCTCAAATTGTTTCTTATTTGTTCGAAATCTGGCAAAAGATTTTCATGCTACATCTGTTCAAAATCTGCACTTTTTCTCTATGGCAAAATTAATGGGTGAAGGCTGAAAACTGCATTTTTATGTTTTCTTAATAACTTCTTAATTATTTAATTAATTGTTCCCACTATTTCCAGTTTGCGGGGCCCTTGACAACCTTTTGGTTTGGAAAAGTTCATATAAACCTTCCTGCGAGTCAAAAGTTATTAGCCTTGCTCATCCTGTCTGCTGCAAAGTACCAAGGTCGTTGTAACGGTTTTAAGGATCAGGAGGCCCCGCATCCTCCGTAAAATATTTTTAAAACTCCTGGATAGATTTACCCCAAGCCAGTCATGGAAATTAAGTCAATGCTTTTTGACCAAGTTGTTTCTCATTTGGTCCAAATCTGCTCACCGGTTTTCTCGCTACAGCTATTCAAATAATGCACCTTTTCGCTATGGGAAAATGAATGCACTGAAAATGGTGGTGTTTTATTTTCTTAATAACTTTATCATTTTATAACGTACTGTTCCCAGAATTTGCAGGTCAGAGTGGCCTATGACAACCTTTACATGTAGAAAATTTCATCCAAATGTAACGAGCAAGCCAAAAGTTATTCGCATTAGAAATTTGGAAACACATGGCTGCTTAGCATTTCTGGAAAGCCTCTCAGCCTCTCTCCTGCAAAGTGCCTTGGGAGATATAGCTATCATATTGTGAGAAGGGGGCCCCCTTGGCCCAGTCAAATATTTAAAAAATGACTGGACAAATAACCCAGACACCTGTTTGTAATCGAGTCCTCGCTTCGTGTACAAATTGTTTCTTTTTTGGTCCAATTACGTCCATTGGTTTTTGCCCTGTGCAGAAATATTGACTTTATCTCTTTGGGAAAATTATTGGGAGTAGGCTGTAGACAGCGTTATTTTGCTTTCTTAATAGATTTTTCATTTTTTAATGAATCTTTTTCCAAAATGTGCAATCTCGGTGGGTGGAGGTGGCCCTTGACAAACTTTTGTTTTGCAAATTACCAGCCAAATCAGTCAAGTGTTTCAAAAGTTATTAGCAATTCAATTTCTTTGGGTTTCCTATGGAACTTGATACCCTAACGATAGTGAGTCGACCGCAGCAATATAATAAAGATTTTAAGGAACAGGGGACACCTCCATGCCTCGGTGAAGTATTACAAAATTACTGGGTGATTTCACCCCAAACCAGTCAAGGAAATTAAGACAATGCTTTGTGCCCAAATTGCTTATTTGGCCCAAATCTGCCAAGCGATTTTCACGCTACAGCTGTTCAAAAACTGCACTTTTTCTCCATGTAAATAGGAATGGGAGAAAGCGGAAAACTGTGTTTTTATTTTTTCTTAATTACCTTTAAATGTTTCAATGAATTGTTCCCAAAATGTCCAGTATTTGGGGGGCCCTTGACATCCTTTCTGTTTGGAAAAGTTCATATAAATACTCCAAGCAAGTCAAAAGTGATTAGCCTCGCTCAGCCTCTTTGCTGCAAAGCACAAAGGTCGTTATAAAGGATTTAAGGAGCAGAGGGCACCCCATTCTTTGTCGAATATTTTAAAAACTCCTGGATGGATTTAGCCCAAGCTAATCATGGTAATTAAGTCAATGCTTTGTGCCCAAGTTGTTTCTCATTTGGTCCAAGTCTGACCAGTGTTTTCTCACAACGGCTGTTCAAAAATGGCTCCCTTTCTCGATGGGAAAATGAATGGGCGGAAAACTGTAGTGTTTTATTTTTTTAATAACATTTTCCTTTTTAATGTATAGTTCCCAAAATGTGCAGGTCATGGTGGGGTGCATGACAAACTTTCGGTTTGGAAACTTTCATCCAAATTCATCAAGTAAGTGGAAAGTTATTAGCAACAGAATTTTGGGGACAAATGGCTCTTTGTCATTTCTGGAAAGTCTCTCAGCCTCTCTGCCACAAAGCACCATAAGAGATATAGCTATAATTTTGGCAGAAGGTGGCAACCCCTTCCAAGTCAAATATTTTAGAAAAGACTGCACTGAATAATCCCAGACCCGTCCTGGAAATCGAGTCAATGCTTCAAGGCCAAGTTGGTTCTTATTTGGCCAAATTCCATCCAGCGTTTTTTGCTCTGCGCTTCGCAGAAATGTTGACTTTTTCTCTACGGGAAAATGAATGGGAGTAGGTCAAAGACCATGTTTTTTGTTTTCTTAATAACCTTTTCATTTTTTAACAAATCTTTTCCAGAATGTTCAATCTCAGTTTGTGGGGGCCTTGACAAACCTTTCTTTCCAAAATATTAGCCAAATCCGTCATGCAAGTTATAAGGGTTTCCTATAGAACTTGATACGCACCTTAACTATAATGCAGTGACCGCAGCGCTATAATGTATATGGAACATTCGTGCAGTATTACTAAACAATATATGTCACTTACGGCAACGATCTGGAGTACGCCAGTTGACACAGACACCAGCTGCATTGCATGCTTCTGCATACATTGCCACACTTGTGCAAAATCCTTGGTATTTCCCTTCAAAGTCACATACACAGGCTTCCCTGATACATGCATCATAGTATGGACTTGGGTCAACCTGCAGAGAGAAAGAAACTCTGTGAGAATGTGGCTGCAGTATATTGCAAAGACAAAGTATATTACATATTCTGAACTGGCACCCTGTTACATCGCGCATTAACTTGATTTATCACTGATTACCTACATTCCAGTTCCTTTCCCTGAACAATGAACAGATATTGCGTAGTCAGACAGCAAGGTCCAAATTACAAAAGTTTCACTGGTATATGGTAATATGGAACTGACATTTGCAACGACCAACCAGTGCAAAAACAACATTTTACATCCGTTTGTTGGAGCAGATATTGCTGCAAAATTGCTGTGGGGCTATAATCGTAATCTGTTCCCTAATCACTGATTTAGTTGAGCTATAGCAAGTAACATTATATGCACTAAAGTCTCTTCTCGTCAGTGCAAGCATATACCTTTTTGTGGCAGGCAGAAAATGCTCCCTCCTTCATCACCAGGCACTTCCTAAAAGCCCAGGATTGGCAGTATGCATTGCCATCACACGGGTACACTTCTTTCTCTGTGTCTTTGCAGTTTTGTCTGGTCTTCCAGCTGTTCCCAAACGCCACAACAGAAGGCACGACGACCCCACTTCTCGTAGTCATATCATCCATGCGGTCTCCATTGTAATTTCCGCAGAAACCACACAGTTTACCCTGGGAGGATTCGAGGACAGCATATGAATTTCAAGATCAACATTAATTATTAAATCTGAGCACACATTGACAATACATCCTTCGAGGGACACAACTAGAACCGTCAAACGATGAATGTTCTGATTACTTACTGGTAAACTTCATTATGTCTAGTCAACATTGCATCCTGAACCACTCCACGTCATTATGGTTCCATGTGTTAAAATTGTGGCAAAAATGGCTTTGGACACAAAATATCGTGGCAAAAGGCTGCGGCTTTGATGCCGCAATCCATGTAAAGGATGTGGGGGACACCCCTGCAACCCCCCGGACCCATTATACCATTTAAGGGGAGCGGGGGATACCCCCGCAACCCCCTCAACCCCTTCTCCCCTTAAATGGTGTAATTGGGTACACCTTTAACGGGTCAAACCACAACATTTCTGCCACAATTTTTTGTATTGGCGGCATTTTTGACGGGGTTTTATCACTGCATACCGTCATTATGTGGACCTTGCTCAGGTTGAGACTGTGCTGGTGAGTATGGAATTAGGTATGTCCTTCTCAGTCCACCTTGTGTTCCTTGTTTTATTGACAACAAGCTGCACATAAACACTGGTTATGAGCAGAGTATATGACTCACACCCGCGATGTATTTCAAGAAACACGCAGAAAGTCTTGCTGTCCTCCGCATTGCACAAAGCTGCCTGATCATCCCCAAAAGCCTGCTTGATCTGGTGCTCATGCCGTACTTTATGCACAAGCATCTTGTTGTGTCTTATGGAGACAACATCCTTGTATGAGGCGTGGGCATGTATCACCCATCCATCCTCTATTTACATATTCTGAAGAACCAACATTTTGGTGCCCATGCCAATTTACAATTCACCATTACTAATTAATTACCTGGCATAGTCCACAGTGGTCTTTCAATTATAAGGATATGGTTTGTGCTAATGTGTTAGAATACCACTACAATGTCTTGAACTCTTTTTCTCCATCTACAGTACCACGTTTCCCTGAGACTTAGCCATCATTGTGATAGTATTCATGTCTTCTAAAGAGGTCTCTTCCTCGAGCTTGCCTGTGACATTTACTTCACAGCCGAGTGGCCCAACAATGGATGAACTAGCCCTACTGATGCAGCTCTATTTTTCCACCACTGCTTCCAATAATATGAGCGCCCAGATGGGTAAGCTGGATTCATGATTCTGATGTGTTTTCGGCCACATGGTGCATGAGGGGCTTGCTCATGCGTTCAGTGCGCTCAAAGGACAGAAGACGCAACCAATATGTTTGCTGATGGGAAAGCAAGGCTTGATGAATACTTTGCACTGCACAATAATGTCAACTATAAACATCACGTCTTCCATGCGCGATTCAAGCAAAAGGTGAACAAATTGACAATTATGTCTTGCCCCCAAAAGCACACATTAAACATTGTGATTTGTATTGCTAATTCTAATGAAGAAGCTCTTAAATCGCAGGTAATCCCTGGCTGTGAATCTTACTTGTTTAAGGTAAAACCTCGACAGAAACCACTCATTTTGGAGGAACATCATGGCGAGAAGTGCCAAGGCAGAAGACCTGGATATGCTTACAGTGACGGAGCCTGTACTGCTGTCGATCTGTTAGATGAATGGCACACCCAAATCTACTAAAGTTTCTGGCAAACTGCTTTTGTTGTGGCTATGACTACCCAAGTGAAGGCAGGTTCCCAGAAGTTAGTCAATTATACAATGACTGTGGCTAGGAAGGTAATTTGAAGGTTTATCGTGTCTCCAGAATCGATTCCACATAGGCAACAGAACAGACTCCTGCGTATTACACATACTAACTTCAGAAAAGGGAGTAATGGCACGCCACAGAATGACTCTGGCAAACACCAGTACACTCAAATTGCTCACTGCACCGTAGCAATGGCCACAAATCATATCAGAGGGTTCTGCTACCTTGAATTCAAATCTTCATGGCTCAATGAGTCCAATTCATTATCTAGCGATGATAACTGGAAAGGCTATGCTTTTGCTCTGAGGAATACAACAGCAACAGAATGTTGCCAAGTCCTCTAATTTCAATTAAATGGCAGTCCACAAGCATTCTTAATAGACAAGAGAGGAATTGTCACGGTTATAGGGGGAAGTAAAATTCATTACTAAAGGGATAGCCTGATCTTCATCCATATTCAATTGACATCTATCCTTATGTCTCACAATCCCTGCTGCCATGTTTAGCAATGTTCTCTGCCTCCAACCCATAAAAAGACCATGCTGGCAGAGTTGGCATATATGTTATCAACAAAAAAATAAACAGAAGATGCCTTCCCAGCTTCAAAACGATACTGCAAATGGGCTTCGTGCATGTCTTTTATTGTCTGATCATGATTCAGCAGACGGGCAATTTGATCATAATTGTAATGCTATTCCCTTCCTTATTTCAAGGCCTGGGTAACTAAAGAATAGTCAGACTGAATTACACATCGATTATACTGTCAATCTAGTCCTCCAACATTACCTGTGCATTCTATTTAAGTGTCAACAATAGTTGGAACATGAACTTGGCACATTGATAAACCAGGACTTTATCAAACCAGGAAATTGGCATTTGCCCTGGGTTTCACCCATAGTCCAAGTCCAAAAAAGTGTGTGAGAGGTTTGATGAATCCTACACAGTCCTCATTAACACCCTACCTAAAGTCCCCTTCTCAGGTGACCAGGGAAAATCAGGCCTTTCCTGATCCTGACCCTGAGTGCGGTGATAGCCAGGATGATCACCTGGGAGGAGAAGGGCCTAAGGGAGGCACGAGGACTTTGTGGGATGAGATGTGGTATTTCTTCTTCCTCAAGCAAAAAAACGTCATTAATGCCGGTACATGTAATTGCAGATTATCAAAGAGATATTATTCCCTGAATTTAATTATCAGAATATTAGTAAAGACAATCATAACGGGTCATGTATTATTGAGAAAACATGTTGTAACATTTCCCACACTTTTAGAAACAGGAAACCCTGCAAGTCCCAGGATCTTGTAAGTGATTCTAACCCAGCACTTCACCTACGTCAAGGCCTAGCGTGGGATGCACAATTGAAACCCTTAATCATTTATTTATGTCTATAAGTTATTTTATTTCTGAAGGATGTACCCTTATATCACACCCCTCTCTTTGAATCCCCCCCCCGGTCACACTGAACCAGGAAGCAGGCTGTTTTGCAAAGTTAAAAATATTTTTTTTATGTATTTCACAATATATAGATCACACTATTTTAATGGTTATACAATGATCACCAATGGGGTGATGTCACACTAACAATTTCTTTAATCACAAGTAGTAATGATGGAAAAATAATGCAGCACAGCGATAATACTTTAGTGTGGGTTCAATCAAAATGCAATGTTATTACTCTTTCCCCCTACACACTACTCAATCCCCCCAATATGCAATATAAAGAGATGGAAGGAGAGAAAACAGATTTCAAGAATACAGAATTCAACAAACTAGTATTAATCCCAATTTCCCTCCAGCAAACACAGAGAGAGAAACAGGAATGATTGCAAACTTGTCAAAATGGTTTTGAATGTGGCTTTGAATGGAATGGTAAAAACACTGAAAATTGATTTAATTCACTAAAATGGTTTCAATACTAGTGGGAGCCACTATGTAGGTTTCAGATCAACACTAGCAATGATTATTGAGTAACTAGCAAGTTAAAAACTGAATTATGAGGTCAGATGCAATGAACAGCTATTAAGCCAAACGGAAAATTTGCGGCAAACTTTTCCGTGCACGGTAAGCATGATTGCGGACAAACTATAAGGAGGTGGGATGCACTTTTGGGTTCGTTGGGAAGCTGCGAATGTTAGTATAAACGGTGAAGAAGTTATGCAGGTTTTTGTGGAGGTCGTTTTTTTCAGAAAGAGTCACAATAGCAAAACAAGAATGTGCTTTTTAAAATTAACAAACAAGATTTCTTTACACTAGGGGAGACTATGAAGATGCAAACTACACGACAGCGCAGCCACCAGCCCAGGATATCACTGGATGGTTTGGCCTGCCGAGAAGCTTGCCTTTCTTCTGAAAATATATCAGCGCAAAGATGATTTTAACACTACTATTACAAAGGACTATAGGGTAAGAGAAAGAGTTCAGCAAGACAAAGGGCCTCATTACGACTTTGGCGGTAGCCATGCCCTTAATAAGGGCATGGCTGCCACCAAAACCGGGTCTGGGTTCCCTGAATGGAGAATTACCGGGCCATTCCAAGTTCGGAGGGCCCGGTAATTCCTCCTACAGGGAACCCGGGCCCGGACCTTCCCCATTCGAGCCCCCATAGGGCTCAATGGGAATGGGTGCGGGAGCTAACAACGGGCCGATTACGGCCCGTTGTTAGCTCCCTGGTTCCCTCGCGGACCACAAAACCAGACGTCCACATCGGGTCCCGCGAGGGGAAACTCGTAATCTTGCGGAATGGGTTTAACGGGTCCGCCACCATTAGTAGTGCCCGTTAACCCATTCCGCAAAGGTTATAATGAGGCCCAAAATATTCTAACAATGCAGTTCTGGATGTAAGAGAATGGGTTTGGATCGGATTACTTATGGATAATACACATGCTAGTGACAATCCTATGCTATGGATACTCACTACCAATGTTTGGAATGGACCCGTCAGGGATCTGGTCAGGGATACTTTCTGGACAGGAATTCAGCTAGCACACCGGACTGGACTCAAGGCGCTCTGGTTCTGCAATCAGCAAGGCACTCTGGACACCGCACGGTGGGACTGGACTGGATCTGATGGGTTCTGGTTCTGATTCGCAGATATCTGGTCACAGCTCGGCTCTACTTGGTTGGATCTTTGGATTCTGGCAATAATTCTTGGCAAGGAAACAGAACAGCACAGCTAGGCAGTTCTTTTGTTCCACTTAGAGGTCTGGGGTAAAATCTGGTTTCTGGATTTTTAAAGGCCAAGCTGAGAATGGTTCAGCTTTGGAAATGGGCCTTTCTGCTTTCAAAGTACTGGAGTCTGGAGTCTGGAATATGGATTTCTCTTGCAAAGTGCTCGACCAGCAATCGGTTGGTGAGTGAATGTGTGTGTGTTTCTAGGTCCTAAGCTATCTCTATTTATGTATTTCCTAAAAGGGTGGGTATGCTGAATTCTACTAGGCATATCCATAGGTATTCTATTAGTTAGGGTCTTTCCTCTCCCTTGATTTGAGAAGAAAACAGTGTCATCATGACAATGTGTTTTATGATCCAGGGAAAGCCTCCCCTTTGTATCTGCACATGAAATCTACTTTTCATACAAGACATATTTACAATTTTACAACCTTGATAGCAATAGCATATTTATATCACAGATTTTGTAGAGCAAGAGTTCATCCAAGCCCGTCGCGGTGAGAGCTTGGTTCTAGATTTGGCAATTTTTCGCACTTTTGGTCTGTTACCCAATGTCAGATTTGTCCATAATTTTACACATATGTGTGCATGATATCTGGGCATAATCATATGAAGTTCCATGTTTCTGGCATCAATACAATTGCTACAAAACCACAATTTCTGCAGTCATGTCCCTGAACATAGTACAGAGTTCTGAGTACTTTTAAAACGTGCCCAAATATTTCACATTAACAATACTGTAATTTTCCAATGTTTACAAATTCGCACAGTCCTTTGTCAGTCCTTTTTAAAAATATACTTTTCTGTGCTTTAAGAATACACAAAACTGTCTGTTCCAGCCCCCAAAGTTTCTGGTGGCTCAAGATCAATCCCTGCCTCTTTCCTCTGGCAGGGGCTTCTGTTGACACTTGCATCTGCATATCTTTTCAATCAAGGAAGTCCTTTGTATCTCCCAGGAGCAGCAGCTCAAATCCCCTCCCCTGTTGGGGCAAGCAGTGGAATTTGCTTTGTAGTTCTTTGGCTGGCATCAGTTAGTTTAAAAATCACTTTGTTTACATTTTCCTGATGATTAAAATAATTTTATAATTTCAAAACAGGCAAACAGAACTCTAAGCCAGTCTTTTAAAACATAGAGATTAAATAGTTGCAACCTATATTACTTTTGATGGCAAGTCACTTAATTCCAACCATTTGATTTCAACTGCACAAGTTTAAGCTTCTAATACAATTAAATGACAGCTATCATGCAGGGGGCAGGTGGTACTGCACCCATATTTTGACAGATTTTTACAGACAAGCACACTTTTCAATGTGGGTATTCTGGTGATGGATTCTGCTTTTCCTGACATTGTGTGCTCATGTGGATTCCTTATGTAAGTGACAGGTAACACCCAGCAAGGATGTTGGATATTTTCTGATGTTTGCAACCATTATATTATAATCTCAGCAACCAAGGAAAAACAGGATTTCAGAGCACTTCTGGATTTCCTTGCAATAAAGCACTGCCTTTCATGTAGTTTCCATTTTCCCTCTGTGGCAGCCGAGTGACAGATTTCAGCAGTGTGGTCTCCTGTTCCACCACTGACACAGGCAAAGTAGATTGGCAGCCATCTTTTCCGGTTTCACTTCACTGTCTCAGAATCCTCAAGGTACCGGGACAACAAAGAGGGCTGCAGAAGCACAATGTTGCACAGTGTAGCCCATTAGGGTTAATGACCCACACCTGAGGGCGGCTGAGAGGCATAAAAGGCCCCCTCAGGTGCAGGTCATTAGATCTTGATGGAGGAAGGAGAAGCAGCCAAAGCAGCAGCAGCAGTAGGGCAGTAGTAGTAGTGGGTAGAGGAGTTTGGAACTCTCGACAAAGCAGTAGAGGAAGAAATCATGGAAGAGCCAGGACGCTGGGACTATAGCGACAAGAAAAGTTAATGCTGGTCCTGAGAGAGTGACAGGTGCTTGAGATTTCATCTGCAGGGGTTGCATATCGGAAAGTTTACCTTTTCACCACTCCTCTCGTTGTGAAGCATTTGCAGGTGGCAGGCGAGCATCGAGATGCTGGTAGAGCTGGGAGAGCTGTGGAAGGGAGAGATGCCAGCCACAGGAAGCTGCAGTAGAGAAGTTGCCGGGCCGCCCAGAAGCCATGAAGCAGAGGAGCTGGAAGCAGCGAGACAATCGGATGCGCATGCCAGACCCAGTGAGTACACTGTTGTACTGTGACCCTGGAGTGCCCCGGGAAAGCCCATTAGCCATGCCCAGGCCTCATATTGAATATTGAAATTACATAAAAGAAGTTGACAATTGTAACGCATGCCAAGCTGATGTAAAACAAAGTAGTTGGCCTAATAAGAACTTAAACATCCAAACTGAAGGCTGTAACTATTAATATATATGTTGGGTTACAGTAGACCAATACATGAAAAGGGAACAAAAACCACCATTGCCAAAGCCAATGAAGACTCATAATAAGGCAATTGATAAACAACCAGTGTAACCCAAGCCAAAAGAAAATCATTGAGCCTTTAAGTGATTTGTGAAGAATATTGCCCATGTGTAAAGGGTGTTATATTAGGAGACTGTTTGAAACATACATTGCCTAAGCCAAAGAAGTGTGCAAGAGAAGAACATTTATTTTCAGCATTTGGTTAATAATACAAACGTGGAACAGTAGTGACAGGAGGGCTACCCTTTTGACAAAAGAGGTTCAAGAGGAGCAGAGCATTACCTGTCTTGCCTGTGGCAAACACATAGGTGTACCGAAAAACACCAGTGTGACTCTTGGTTCCCTTAAAGAAATCTTTAAGCCTAATTGGTTAAAGCAGAAGATATTGAGGTGGAACAAGATTGGCACGAGGGCTACCTTTTTAACAAAAGAAGTTCAAGAGGAGGAGAGCACTACCTGTCTTGCGTGTGGCAAACACAACAGTGTACTGAACAGCACCAGTGTGCTTCTTGGTTCCCTTAAAGGAAACCTTAAACCTAATAATTTGAAGCAGCAAACCTTGCTTATGATTTTGAAGTTGATCCTTACCACAGATATATTTAGAAGTAGTAGTTGGCCTGGCAAGGTAGTATACCAGCCTACTAACTTGGCATGATCATACATACCATGAGAGTATAATTCTTAGAAGCCCCCATCCACTTATCCACTTACCCGTATGGGATAAGCGCAGTGTCCAAGACAGCAATTATGGCTGAAGGGGACTCAGAAAGCAAACATAGTTTTGTGAGTGAGATTACAGATGAGATCGCAGTTTTACTTCCAAACACACCAGTTTGCGTCTTGGCATGTAGAATTGGAATATCTACTTGCAGACAGAAGAAACAGAGAAAAAAACAGGAAATGCACAGTCAGGAACATGGGACCCACAGTGGAGTCAGGCAGCTGCCATTACAGAGTGTCCTATGTGACTCCATGGGAATGGGGACTTACATTTTCCAGCGCCTCACTTCCTGGGCCACCGGGACTTGTAATGTCCCAGTGGCACCGGGAAGCCAGGTGCTGGAAACAGTGTTACGAGGTTGATGGTTACTGCCGTCCTCGTAAGGAGGCCCATTGAATCTAACTATAAAAGCCATTTTACAAGTAAAATAATTGCCAAGATTTGGGACATCCTGGGTGTGTAAAGGAAACTATAGATTTCTGCCCACCTAGCAGCCAGTGCTGGAGTAGACAAATACACTTAGACAATTCTGTGAATACTCAGAAAATGTGTGCAGGAAGCGGGTGTATCATGGGATACTCATCTGCCTGTGCTACTTATTTCATTGGGATCAACTGCAGCTTTGGTGAAAAGCCTGTGACCGTATGAACTAGTCACTGGGCATGAGATGATATTTTCTTAATATTTGCTTTAGCACATTCATGAACAATCCTTATAAATTACCTTTAGCCATCAATGAAATGCGGACTATATAACCATTCGGACACAAATATTTGCAACATGGCTTTGCATTTGCTCAGATATACCTGAAAAAATAATCAACAATGTACAAATCTACATTGTCTCGGGAAGATAGCTCAGGGGCAACGCGCTTGCCTTGGAAGCTTGAAGTCACGGAGCAGCACAGGTTTGAAAGCGTCACAGAGCAGCACAGGTTCGATCCCTGGGTCCGTGCTTAGAAACCTCTGGTATTAAGCGTGTTTTAAATAACCAATCATAATCATATTGCAACCCAATGGTGAGCTTGAAAGAATACAGAGTTGCAAGGAAAGTATTTTGATTTCTCTACTAGAGAAAAAAATCCAAAGCAAGGAAATCGCTTCACTTTTGGACAGACCCTCTTCCAATTCTGGATAAAATCTCCCCAGTTGCATATAAGAATCAGATAAAAACAGCTAAACACTAAAACCCTTTGTTCATGTAATTAGCTGAGAAAGATTGGAAAAACACTTTAATCAGAGTGAAGAGTCAGAAACAAAATGAAAATAGATGCATTAAAAAAATAAACCTGGATTTATAAATGTACAAAACAGGTGAGTACATATTTCGAATGAAAGAATGAGTGAACATTAACAATATTTGTTTCTGGATCAACGGCAGCCATGGTGTCCCAATAAAGGTTTTCTCTAACGCAATACTGTCTCTGTATTTTTTCTACCTATTGTAGATAACTTAACTCACAAATTATTTTTAAAAGAATGTTGCAAAATGGAGAAACCTGAGATGTTGATCCAGGAGGCCACTGGTGTCACCCTCTGTGAGGAAATCCACACATTGGTGACCGCCTTTCCATAGATGATGGTGGAATTCTATCTAATATTACAGCATTGAGCCTGGTGGAGACCATGGGGTCTTTGCTACTCTACAAATGAAGTTACAAATATCATCTTCATTTTAGGCAGTGTGAGAGGAACATTCGATGTCCACTGATCCAGAAGTGGGGAAAGATCTTTCCCTAGGATGGATAATTTGATATTGTCAAACACCCCAAAGAAGAAAATTCCATGGGTACTGGTAAGGGACCGGCACCGTTCATTCTGGGCCGCCACATTACGAGGTCTGCAGTGGATCCTGCTCTGGACGCCTGGCCAGACCAGATGTGCAGAGCGGGACCTGCTCGCAGACCAGGATGCTAACAACGGACCTGTCATTAACAGGCCCGTTGTTAGCATCCTCCCCATTCCCATTGAGCCCCATGGGGACTCAAATGGGAATGGGGATGTACCGGGTCCAGGTCCCGCGAAAGGGAATTACCGGGCCCTCCAAGGTCGGAATGTCCCGGTAATTCCCTATTTTTGGGACCCGGATCGGGTACCCGGTTTGGGGATAGCCATGCCGGTAAGAATGGCATAGCTACCTCCAAACTCCTAATGAGGCCCCATGTCCCTGAAGAAGCCCAGTGTCTGAAATTCCTCCAATCTTGCATGTTCCAATAGACACTGCCACTGGACAAAAGGTGGTGTGACGTAGCGT
Source organism: Ambystoma mexicanum (assembly GCF_040938575.1). Classification (NCBI taxonomy): domain Eukaryota; kingdom Metazoa; phylum Chordata; class Amphibia; order Caudata; family Ambystomatidae; genus Ambystoma; species Ambystoma mexicanum. The sequence goes on from NC_090936.1 coordinate 668,003,292, forward strand.
TAGGGAGAATTCTCAGAAATGTGCTAATTCCTCTCTACCTTAGAGACCCCCGGCAACTTTGATGGATTTTGAGGACTTGATTTTTTTACCTGGATAGGAGACCCTTTTTCCCACGCTCTCATGTAGTTTAATGTGATTTGGTAGTCTGTGTTTCTTTTGGTTGTGGAGTCTGACAAACTCCATAGGCATCATCTTTTACATTGCATCACACAGCACCTTCAGTGCAATTGCACAGGGAAGTCTTTCAGATTTCCCAAAGGTTTAAATACCTTCTCTTGGATAAACTCCTGTTTCCAAGAGGAGTAAAGTGACATTGACTTTACTTAAATTTGTAACTTTCTAGACCCAGCACACTATCTTACAATAGGGTGCTGAAGGGGTTACCTAGTATCCCCTTTGTCTAGGTTCACATGTAACATTTTTATATTACCCTTTCCTTGATGAATAGCTGGTGGCAGTGGTTTGTTTTTAACTACCATTGTGTGTTTTTATTGCGGGCAGCGCTCGCAGCCAAGGTAAAGCACTGATGGGTGCCATTTTTGTCAAAATGGCACAGTCTTCTTTTTTCGCCATTTCTTTGTGGAAAGGTCCTTCTTGACATGTACTCTGCGAGCCAAACCAGGTTTGGTCCCTTTGTATATTTTGCCTTTTGGCAGGTTTCACGAGTGAAGCCTGCCTCTGGCTCTAGGGTGTCTGGTGGGGGCAGGAAGTGAAGGAGGTGCCTGAAACTCCTTATGCTTAGTCTCCTAGGAGACAGGAATGCACTCTTAGGTGATTGGCCTGCTGGCTGTCCGGCAAGGACAGCCACCCTGCTGGGTGACTGACAGCTAGGCTGAAATTAATGGTAGAAACCTGCAAAAAAATTGTGACTTTTTGGCATGGAAGGCAGAGTAGACCACTGGACGAAGGAATCCAAAGAAGAACTTGAAGAGGATGCCTGTTGCAACTGCTGGATCGTTGGTTTGCCCCGTGAAGTCCTGCTGCTGTGCTGAAACTCCAAATTTGTATCGACAGAGAAGCCCCTGCAAGGACGACTTCTCACTTTGAGTTGGTGGGACCAATCAACTCCAAAGTAAGCCACCTGGACATCCTCTCAGAGCTGGTTGAAATTGCACTGCAGTTGCTGCTGGAACCGAATAGCCAGGGAGAGGAACACCAGATTGTGTGTGTTGCTTTTAAGATGGCCGAACGCTCCAGGAAGATCCTCCGGACTCCCAGGAAGCAGGACTGACCGATCCTGATCCCCCTCAACATAGTGCGGGACCCCAGATGCAAGGAAAGCCCATCTCGACAGCCAGGATCTGCAGTGGTGATATTTGCGGTAGACGTGAGGAGCTGAAACACTGAAGTGGCACTTGTTTGAAGTTTGCCGGTTGCGGTCGGTGACCATCCCATTACAGTGCAGGAGTACCCAGACGTCCTCCCTCTTGTCCCCACGACTGAGGCCCAGGAACACCAGGAACTGCATAGCTGTACTGGAACAGAAGTCACCTGCTGCACTTTTCCTCAACTTAAAGGTACTGTAAAGTCTGAGAGAATTTATCTCTTGTTGTGCTGCCTTGCTTGTCCTCATTGGAGACTTGTCTCGGTTGCTCATGTAAAGTTGCTCGCAGCTTCTCTACCTTGCAAGCCTAATCAGCCTATGGCCCTAATTTGATTTCTTCTATTCTACAAAGACTTTTTAAACATTGTGAAAGACTTTCTACATACCTGCTTCAGTTCACCTTGACTTTTTCTAACTTAACATTGGCTGGCCTGGCTCCCTGAATGACTCTTCTCTCCCTTGCTTATGTGTTTTGGCTTTCTTCCAGGAAACGGTTAACTGACTTTGCATTGGGGTGTTATTTTGAAAGTACTTACCTGCTTAAAGATAACTGTGTGAATACTTGTTTTATTCCGAACTTTCTTTTCTTGAACACTCCTCTCAAGGATATTCTAAATGCAACAGTGATATATTAATATCAACAGCACCCTAACTATTGAAGTCCCCCGAGGGTGTAGGTACTGCCTATATGTCATCCAAAATGGGTATTTACTGATTTAGAAAACTAAGAGTGTGTATTGCTGGAGTGTATTTGTGTGTTTCTTTATATGGCTTCCTTCTGAAGAAGGCTTATTCTAACTGACTGATAAATTAATAATCGTTTAATCAAGAAACCTTGTGTAAGAGTTTATTTGAATACTTGTCACTGTGAATCTCTGTGTAACTCCCCTACAGCTCACATTGATCCCTCTTGAGATAAGCCTGGCTACTCGACTACGCTGCCAACCCTGTGTAGTACAGACTTATATCAAAGGTTGGGTTCCTATTGCCAGGAGGTCAGGGTTGTTGTAGTGCACCCAAAGGGTACTGGATACAATCTTGCCTAACACATATGTTAGTCATCCCCTTTGGGTCAAGGGAGGGGAGCCTACCATGCAAAACCCTACATAGGGTCCAGGGCAAGCGGGACAAGGATTACCAAAGTCAGGGTGTCACCCAGCCTCCCTCTCCCTACCAGATTCAAGTGTGTGTTGGGTACATGGGCAGTGATCCTGTCCTTAATAGGCAAGGCCCCTTTAGGGTGGATGGTTTGCTGACTGACCTAAATGCTGATGACCAATGGAATCTTCTCCTAAGTTCCTGGGAGGTACTTAAACCCAGCAAAAAGCAAATATGAGAAAGAGCATCCTGAAGAAGGGAGTCCTAAAGGCCAACCCACGCTCAGATGTGGAAGATGCAGATGAAGCCTCTGAGAGAGGTAGGAGAACCACTCTGCAGGTGTGGTGGGTGGAGAGCAAGACCTCTGAAAGCACAGCTGCAGCTTTGATGAAGGCAGGGACCCCAAGGACGATGGGGCCACTGAAGCAGGGAGCATGCTGTAACTTCACCTGAGATGCCGGTGTCCCGATGCGCAAACACAGCTGAACTGAAAGGGTTCTCGAAGATCTGCTGAAGCATTCGCACAACCCGAAGAGGAGGTGAATCTGCAGAATTGCCAGGAACTGAGACCCCCAACGCCAACCATGATTCCTGCCATATGATACGTGGTTTAGAGGGGAAATTGAGGGTGGTGCGGCCAACAGGAAACAAGCTGAGCAAGCCAAGGGCTCTCTGAGGTCTGAGAAAAGCAAAACTCTGTGATGGGATAGATGAAACAAACTAAAGGGACGGAAGGAGCCCAGAGTCCACGGGGACCCAAGAATAGAAAGAACCTGAAAGGAGATGAGGGAATATCACAGAAGCAGACCGATCAAGTCTATAGCCTACACGGGCTGAGAGAATATAATTCCTAGGAAGGGATTAGCAAGGGAAATTGTACTGCAGGGCTGAGCTTCCACAAAACCTCTGAGGCTACTGTCATGGAACAACCACTAAATCAAATGCCAACAGACATGCAACTAGACCAATAAAAGAATACGGTTAGTCTGCAATTCGGAACTTGCTGAGGTATTCCTTCACAATATGCACAGGATCAATGGAAGTGGGAAGCTGACAGAGTAACGTGGTAGGAAACCTTTCTATTGATGACACCCTCTGCCTGATATATAAACACAGTCAGAGCGAGGAATCAATTGAAAGGGCTTAAAATGAAGACACTCACCAAGCTGTGTAAGAGAAACAAACAATCAGTATGAGTCTTCTAATGGTTCTGTATACCTTTCACTATGTCTCCACTAACCTTATCGGGAGTCTTGAGCAAAGAAGAGAGTTGTAGTCAAATAGTCCACAAGTAGAAACAACGACCAGGGAGAGGAATGGTAGTAGGATATCTAATCCCGAAAGGAATGAGGGATGAACTAGAGCCGGGTTGGTGCACCCAGGAAAGCGTCCACAAGTTCAGTGCACAAAAATGAAAAAACAATACTCCAAATAGATCCTCCGTTGAATTTAGTCTAGATGTCCCTTTGGATAAATGAACAGTTCACACTGGAATCCAAAAGTAAATCCTCCCTTGGAAATAGTTCAAATGCCCTTGGAAAAACTCATAACAAATAATGCAGTTCTCCAATCAGAATATTGGCTGGTGTTATATACCTGTGAGGGTCCAGAATATAGCAGATTCCCTTCTACTGATGCAGGAACAGTGGGGAGTAGCAGCGGTCTTGCGGAAGAATAACTGTTCACCCTGTGTTAGTTGTTTCCGATGGGAACGTTGGAGAGATCCGAAACTTGCTCCCCTCGGATGGACGTGACACATCAACAGACAGCGGAAGACAACCAGACTATGAATCAGCTGAATAAGTTCCGACTCGTTTGCCGTCTCGGAAAAGGAAATGAAGGTTAAAGGAATAACCCTCGGTCTTCAGGCATGACAAGAACAGCAACCACTGAAGTAAATGAGAAACTGGTTGCATAACAATAAATGCCAGTAACGTGCAAAGAAAGAAGTTTCCCAAGAATAACCACAGCTTCAATCAGGAACATACGTCAATCAGAAGCAGCGTTCTGCTTGAGGAACGCACCTAAACACTCAACGTAGCAACGTGAATCACGTAACCACGTGACTCAAAGGGACCACGTGACACCTAGCAATGTTTATGCAGGTAATGCCGCTTTCCCGGGAGAGCATCAAAAAGCCTCCACTTTGTATAGAACGGTTTAACTGCCGTTCTGAAAGCATATTGATTCCGTTGTACAGTCACACCAGGGAAGGATGCCCTGATAGGCAGAGGCATGACAGCTACAGACTGGAAAGATAACTGAGCCATACAAAATGAACTTTTTGATTGTTGTCCTTGGACATTTCAACCTATCCAGGTATCAAAACTGCATCCCAGGAGGAGGGATATGTTTTGGACTACTTGAAGAGGACTTGGTGGTATATCAATACGAGGAACTATCTGTTCTTTTGTTTTCTTTTCTGAACTTTAATTTTGCAAGTCTACACAGCAGGGAACTGTAAGAGACTCTAAGAACATTGTGAGGAGAAGGGTCAGAAAACCAGCCACTAGCATGATTAATAAGGGGAATTAGCTCTAGACTAAGCTAGGTCTTATTTGCTTCTTCCTTGTTTCTTTGTTTTCTTTCTTTCTTTCATTCATTCTTTCCTTCTTTCTTTCTTGGATGAAAATAGGTTAGAATAGTGTTTGGACAGAGGACAGATATGATTTTTGTGAGACATCCTGACGAGCGCCTGTTTTGTTTTGTAGTTTAGGGCATTCACCATACTAATTAGCGTTTAGATTTTATTTTTTTGCTGATCAATGAAGAACTACGTACAAACATGTCCTCTTGTCCATCTCCTCTCTCCTGTCACTCAACACACTCCTTGGAATTTTGAGGCTGGATGTGTTTCTCTGGGATGCGATTTCAATGGTTTGAATCCTAGCTATCCAGCAGACACCAGGCTGCACAGAGGGGCACATTCAGAGCCAAACAACACCCAGTCACTATGTGGTCCACCAATGCTCCGTCCCCACCCCACTTGTCTTCAATTTGTATCTGGAACCCTTGGGAACTTTACTAAATAACCCCAACATAGCCATCCATCAGTACGCCGATGACGCTCAGCTGTACCTTAAGGTCAGTGGACCCAAGGAAAGTTCTCACATCCACAAATGCCTGTCTTCTTTCCAAACATGGATGTCAAACATGTCCCTCAAACTGAACCCCACTAAGACTGAATTTGTCTTCATCGGTCCGAACAGCAAACAACAAATCATGGAACCATGACTGGATGACATGTGCCTAGAAGGTTTCAACCTTCATATGTTAAACCCCTGGATTTGCTTGCTGAATGTTGCCTTTCCATCCAAATGCACATAGCCAAAAGCCTATGGGGAAAGAGCGTGGTTGTGTGCCTCTCCCGCCAACCCCAGGACATATCTAAAGGAGACTCACCACATTGGAGCCACACCCCCTCCCTTACAAGTATCCTGCACCCTCCCTGCAGGTGAAGCACGCAGATAAAGGGTGCAGGTGTTTGCTGCTGCCACCAACACCAGGAATCCAGGACTGGTTAAGGGGGACTCGCTTCATTGGAGCCATGCCCGCTCCTTTACAAGTATCCCGGACCCATCCTGTAGGGTGAAGCCCACAGGGAAAAAGGCACAGGTGTTTGCCGCTCCTGCCTACACCAGGACTTCCTAAGGGGGACTTGCCGCGTTGGAGCCATGCCCCCTTTTACAAGTATCCCGAGCCCTCCCCACAGGGCGAAGGCCGTGGGGAAAGGGCACAGGTGTCTGGCACCTGTAGGGTGTTCTGTGCCCTCAGGAAGAAGGAGAACGTTCCATGATGGTGGTGAAGGATAAGGTGAAGGCAATGTGTTCAGCGCATGACCAGGTGAGAGGTTGGGCTGGGGGGATCCATGCCTTGTACTGCCCTCCCAGCTGCTGTGTTGGTCAATTACCACAAGAAGCTCTGCACCACACCTATCATCTTTTCCCCCACTATGCTTTGCAACACAATGCAAAAACGGAACATGTTGGCAGTTAAGCAGAAAATCTTACCACAACTCACTTCATTTGGGGGTAAAAAGACACAGCCCTGAAGCCCTTTGAGACTTTTGGGGGAGGCATAATGTGATTATGAAAATGCATTGGAGGGACAGGGTCTCCATTTCCTTGTCCTGTACTCCCTTATCATGTGTGTTCTGTGTTGTTTTCTGCACACAGGTCCATGTGGGACTCGTGGCAGTGAAGCTCTTCCTCTTTTTGGTTGTGGCGAACAGAGACCCTTGGGATACCCTTATGGCACCCATGAGTGGGGTACAACCAGGGACGTCATTTCACCAACATGCCAGGGGTAGTGGAAGTGACATCACATGACCCTTGACCCCTAGTGATATCACAGGAAGTGATGTCATTTGACCCCACCCCGAAGTGATATCGCAGGATGCGATAGAACGCGACCTTTCACCCGTTGACAAAACAGGAAGTGCTATCACATAGCATTGTACACTACAAAAAATATGGTTACGATATCACTATAATGTGATGTACATTTCATACAAGAATGGATCGCCCTATGTATCATTAAGATCAGTCCCATATTATCAAATTACTGTGAATGCAAGCAGACGTCCATGACCAAATGATAATGATGTGTTATTATATAGCACTTACGCTTAAGAGCTTTATATAGAAAAAACATACACCCAGTATCACCCAACCTGTGTTGGTACTCAATTATCGACCTCAGAAGGATGAAAGGCTGAGTTGAGGCATTTAAGAACAGACTAAATCAGTGACTCACCCCCTGAAGTGTGCCTGAAATAAACCTTTTATGAGTCTAGCTATTATTGTATAGAATTCCAGAAAGACACATTATTTGGTATTCCTAATCTTTCTTATTTAGGGTCAGTGCTGAAAGTGTTAGACTTGTGTCACTCCTTTTCTTCTTTTTCTTCTTTTTTTTAAGCGACTTTAACAAGAAAGCCAGCCACTCCATAACTAAAGAGCCACATGGTGCTGACCATGCTTGCATTACAAAAAAAAAAAAAACTTTTTTCCTTTTTTTCCCCAGAGGTCGCAAGGGTGACCACAGAGGTCGCAAGGGAGACCTCAGAGGTCGCAGTTGCAACCTCTGGCGACCCTTAAATGACGTCCCTGGGTACAACCCTGTACCCCTAGTGTAGGTTTTTGGGCACTTGCGTGTGGCTCACAGAGCACATTATGGGCTGGTGGCAGCTCCATGCTGAATGTGACTGCTGCTCTTAGTATCCTCCATTTTGGGATACCCAGGCCCTGCCCTAGGAATCAGTGGATTCCTGATGGGAGACAAGATGGCCCCTGTCGCCTCTTGGTTTCTATTACCTGTTACCTATTACCTATTACCTTGGGTGAATGGAGTGTGTCACCAATATGCATTCCATGTTATGGGTGCCTAGTACCTGTGTGTGTGACACAAAGAATGAGACAGCCTTGCCTGAAACTGACATGAATGCAGTGTAGTGTGCTGAAAGGCTTGGTGCTTGCCCCAATCCACATTCCTCGTTATGAGTGTCTGGGTGGATGTGAATGGCCTGAATGCACTGTGAGCCTGATTGGCTGACTGCCTGCATGAATGCCCTTCTGACTGATTGGCTGACTGAGCTTGGCTCAGCAGTGTGAATGAGGGACAGACCTGTATATTTGGGGACCTCTCACTTACCAGAATTGTTCAGAAGCTGAAGTTGAAACTTGAAGCTGCTAATCGCTTAAGCCCAGCTGAAGAAGAAAGTTTGCTGCTTCTCACCGTCAACAGAATCCGAAAGCTACCATGTCTGTCAAGGAGTGATCCAAGAGAGGTCCTGTTTACGGGTCCTCTTCCTGAGCTACGAGGGAATATCGTGCAAAAGCTTATCTTCATCAAGGCACCCTGGAAATTAGTCCCAAAAAGCAGTCGACCAGAGACGGAGTCTGCCAAGAAACATTGGAGTAAAGCACCAGGAGATCAAGGCCGTCAATATCCATCACCGCCAACCAGGGTTCGGAGGATCTCTGTGACCTTGATGACCGGAGACGCAACGCTCCACCATTGCCTAAAAACATTTAAACCAAGAACTCCCTTGCCATCACCGTCAACTGCTTTTTCCTGCCAGACAAATTCGAGGTCGCGGACGACCGAGGAGAATCCGCCGGTGGGTTTGCCACCACCTGAAGTCCACAAAGACGCAGACCAGTGAAGATCCAGCTGTGGTTGAGTCCAGTTTTTGACCAGGAAACAAGACTATTTTAACATAAATGGACTACGCTTGTTAATACACTTCATTACAGATTGCCCAGGTGGGGGGATCCTCACACAGAATTGTGTCTTAGTAGCAAGAGAACCATTCTGCCATTTGTTAACCTAACTTGTCCTCATTCCTATGTCCGATAGTGATACTCATTACTGTTTGATTCGTATGCCATTAGAAACTGTCAGCAGTTGGTGCATTTTAAAGGAGTCAATAGTTAAGGGTGGTACCACATAGACATTGCATATATTTGCCATATTAGGTTTGCCAAAGTACAAAGTGTGTTATTAATTGATGTATATATAGTGAACCTTAGTTATATAAAGAACTGCGTTAGCACATAACAGTGTATGGCCATTCCTTTGTGGGGGGCTTTGAGACTACACTGTACTTAGGAACCAGCCTGCATCACCTCCTAAGGGCTTAAGCCTTGGTTGCTCGTCCATAGCTACTATATAGAGAACCTTGGCTGGAGTGCTCTGTGTTTCTATTCTGCCATATAGAAGGCAGGATTACAGGTAACCCCTCCCTCCAGTCTTTACACATACACCCTGATCTACAAAATCAATACATTCCTTGATGCCAACCAGGACACTTGGGGGGTGGGGGGCAAAGATAATGAAAAAGAGGCCCAGGGCGGCTTATGCGCCAACACTAGTGGCAGAGTTGACACTCGCAGCCCTGTGTGTGGGTTCAGTGACACGGCCATAGACAACGACATAACTGACCCACCAATGCCTGAGGCCCTGGTTTGTAATTAGCCCATTTCCAAGGCAGATCTACTCTATATGGGGGATGCAATTGGGCCCCACCTTCCAATATGCACCAGGTGCCCACTGCCGACCACCCTGACCCCTCTCCAACCAGTTACAGAGCGGGTGAAGATGAATCTGCTCTGTCAGTCCAGATCCCGAGAACAGTGCATTTCTAAATTGGCCACAGAAGGAATCACTGGCCAGGGAAAGCCACAAGAGAGCCAAAAAGGAAAACACGATGCCAATGATGCATGGCCATCAACCCAATTTCACAATATTAGTATTGCCCTCAGCTCCCATCAGCTTTGCTGCACCCACAGATTTTGCGGACAATGAGAATGCTGAAAAGCATTGTGCTGCTAAAGTGGCAAGTCCCTTTGCTAGGGGCACAGACCCAAATAAGAAGGGTCTGGACAGCCATAGAGGGGCCGCAGAGAGTGGCTCCTTCCAGTGTGGCAGCCATAACACTCTACTCGGAGCGCAAAACCCGGAACCACTAGCAAAGTGGGTACCTGTGGTCAGTGGGTGTGCATGTAGCCTTGTTTTGACCAAGTTGGCAGATGTAAAAAGGCTGCTCATGGATCTTCTTGAAACCCATCGAAGGGAGGGGCAACGGGGGAGCAACCAACTGAACTGGACGAAGCTGTGGGGACCCTAAAACAATCATAAGTGGCAGACTATGTTTATCCCACAAATATGATTAGCATTAACTTGGCTGGGCTGGGGCCCAACAGTGAAACTATAGAGAATTTAGGCCCCAAGGGATCCCAGGTTCAGACCCATCCGGGTTCCCACCCTCATTCCTGGATTATTGAACATTGCAGCGCGACCATCCCTGCAGATCCACGGTCCGAGGGTGGATTATGCTTTTAATGCTAAACCCCGGCTGGTAATCTGGCCACCAGGGCAGGCTTTGTGGCACCTAGCTTTGCCCCCGAAAGTGCTCACCCTTGGGCTTGCAGACCACAGCATTGGCAGGTTATGACAAACAGCAAGTTGAGAGGCGGGCAACAGGGGGGTTTGAATACTTGCACAAGGTTCCCAAACTAGCCCCTGACCATTTGGAAACCATGGAGACCCTACCAACACATGTATTCCTTGCCTTTGTGCTGTAAAGTGTTGTCTTTTTGTAACACACAAGGCCATCTCAAACTGTACTAGATTGCACGACCAGGGAGTGGGTGCCTTTGATTGTATCCGGAATGATTTCAAGGGCCATGGATTAGCCAAAGGCATATTGGGCTTCGTCACGAAAAGCCACCCCTCATAAAATAGTATGATCAAAATAAGATCCCATTTTACGCATACAAATGCTCATCCCCCTGTTATTAGGTAACATTATTCTGTCCTCTCTGGAGCAAATGCAGTCCCACTGCGGAAAAGGACCTGGGGCAATCCCATTGGAAAAGTGGAACCTGTATTTTGGCCGAATTGATGAGAACCAGAATGGGACTTGAGTTTGCTGGACAATAGCCAGGACTTGGTTCTAAGTAATTGGTCACAGTTGTGGAGGCATCATGTAGCAAGACATAGACAACAGACAATTTCAAACAAACAATATTTATTAACTTAAATGTCAGGATGGTAGAAGGCCTACCTTGCCCTTTAATAAAGGGCTATTTCCCTACCTAAACAAAACTACGGAAAGTCTGAGTCAAAGAGTTCAACTTAAAAGTCTGTCTGAGTCCAAAACCTATGCTTGCACATACAACTAAAGCTAAACAGTGTATAGGGATGTCAATGATCAAAGAAATGGTGATCAGCACAACATTCTGAGCTTCTTCCAGCTCCCAGTTTATCTTCAGCTTCCTTTGCCCAAGTTCAAGAAAGTTCCACACAAAGTCTTTAAGATTTACCTTACTCAAGTTCAAACAGTTCCACAAACTCTCAAGTTCAAACAGTTCCACAAACTCTGAAGAGGGATGGGGAAGCCTACAACTCCCTCCCAGTCCTACTAAATTCATGACAAGGAAGAAGGCCAGAAGGCACTGCAATCACCCATTCTATTTTGGACAAATTCTCAATGGACACGAAATTGACAAATATATCGAGAGATATCCCCTTAGCCAGCCATAACGCCTGAGGCACGTACAGACCTATCCATTCGTGGATGAAGAGCCACAATTTGTCATCAAGGATTCCTGTATGGACAGCTTGGACTAGACACCAAGACGCCATGTTGCTGACATCGTTAGAAACACCACGACATAGCAGCGCTAGACAGTTTATAGTGACATTTTCGAATGTCACAATTTCTAATGCATTTTTCTCGAATAAAAATGGCGAAAAAAAATGTCGTTTTTTTTTTCTTTTTTTTTTAATGGGGGGTTCCCCCCAACCACCTGTTTTTTTTTATTGACCCTTTTTTTACTAACTAAACGCAAAAAAACAAAATAAAAAAAATATATTCTACATTTTTTTTTCGACATTTTTTTCCGAGAAAAATGCATTCAAAATTGTTCTTTCGAAATTTTAACTGAATACCGTGTTAGACATGAAGCACACCTGCCCTGCGCACTTCGGGACACAAACACACACACAAATACACAAAGAACTCGAACGTACAGTTCTATAGTTAGAGGACAGACACATATACATACTGTCATTGCTTTTATTATGTTGCCATTAGCCAAAAGCAGCAACACAGAAACCGCAAGAGACAAGAGATCCAGAGCACAGTTTGCAGATGCTTATGTGCACTTAACCCTAAGAAACTACAGGAGCACCTGAGAGAGCCAAGTGTGACTAACCTATGGAACTGTAGTATAGTATGGACACTGTAGAAACCACATTATAAGGTTTAGGAAAATTACAGCAGGCCTCAGGTCCCAGAGCAAAAGATGAGCTGAGCTGATTTAGCCTGGACAGAGAGAAAGACGTGTGAGAAAGAACCCACAGCCAAGGCCAACAGATACAGATAACATTCCAATACCCAGACAGCAAAGGGACCAGCTGCACAAAAGACCAATAAATCCTAATAATTCAGAGCTGCACAGCTCAAATTTGTGGTGTCTGAACATGTGACAAGGCCAAAGCAGACAATAGACAGCGATCAGCAGTGGGAAAGGAGAGCTGGTCCTAGGCTCCCAGACACGAGTATGCAACAATGTGCCCCAAGTGTTGCGCCAATCAGGAGAGCACTCTCATGAGCTAAGGTGGTACACACAAGTTACAATGCAGACACATAGTCATTCTTGTTACCTTGAAGAGGTACACAATGAGCTGAGAACCCTTGCAGGTCCCAGGCTTGGGGAACGTCAGCTCTAGCCAATCAAGCAAGAAGTAATGGTAAACCCACCACACTGCAACAATGTTATAGATAGTGACTTGAGGATGGGGCCAGGCCAGCCACCTGATATGCGAGAGCCAGTAGAGTAACATCCATATAGTCCACTATAGTTGGCATAATACTCAATACCCAATCATCTGGCTTGATAGGTTTTCTGGAGAAGGGCCCAGGTTGTGACGTCATGCTGACACCAGTGGATAGTAAAACCGGCCTGCGAGCCAAGGAAGAGTGAGATGTGCATATGATTAGCATTAACTTGGTTGGGCTGGGGCCCAACAGTGAAACTATAGAGAATTTAGGCCCCAAGGGATCCCAGGTTCAGACCCATCCGGGTTCCCACCCTCATTCCTGGATTATTGAACATTGCAGCGCGACCATCCCTGCAGATCCACGGTCCGAGGGTGGATTATGCTTTTAATGCTAAACCCCGGCTGGTAATCTGGCCACCAGGGCAGGCTTTGTGGCACCTAGCTTTGCCCCCGAAAGTGCTCACCCTTGGGCTTGCAGACCAGAGCATTGGCAGGTTATGACAAACAGCAAGTTGAGAGGCGGGCAGCAGGGGGGTTTGAATACTTGCACAAGGTTCCCAAACTAGCCCCTGACCATTTGGAAACCATGGAGACCCTACCAACACATGTATTCCTTGCCTTTGTGCTGTAAAGTGTTGTCTTTTTGTAACACACAAGGCCATCTCAAATTGTACTAGATTGCACGACCAGGGAGTGGGTGCCTTTGATTGTATCCGGAATGATTTCAAGGGCCATGGATTAGCCAAAGGCATATTGGGCTTCGTCACGAAAAGCCACCCCTCATAAAATAGTATGATCAAAATAAGATCCCATTTTACGCATACAAATGCTCATCCCCCTGTTATTAGGTAACATTATTCTGTCCTCTCTGGAGCAAATGCAGTCCCACTGCGGAAAAGGACCTGGGGCAATCCCATTGGAAAAGTGGAACCTGTATTTTGGCCGAATTGATGAGAACCAGAATGGGACTTGAGTTTGCTGGACAATAGCCAGGACTTGGTTCTAAGTAATTGGTCACAGTTGTAGAGGCATCATGTAGCAAGACATAGACAACAGACTTAATTTCAAACAAACAATATTTATTAACTTAAATGTCAGGATGGTAGAAGGCCTACCTTGCCCTTTAATAAAGGGCTATTTCCCTACCTAAACAAAACTACGGAAAGTCTGAGTCAAAGAGTTCAACTTAAAAGTCTGTCTGAGTCCAAAACCTATGCTTGCACATACAACTAAAGCTAAACAGTGTATAGGGATGTCAATGATCAAAGAAATGGTGATCAGCACAACATTCTGAGCTTCTTCCAGCTCCCAGTTTATCTTCAGCTTCCTTTGCCCAAGTTCAAGAAAGTTCCACACAAAGTCTTTAAGATTTACCTTACTCAAGTTCAAACAGTTCCACAAACTCTCAAGTTCAAACAGTTCCACAAACTCTGAAGAGGGATGGGGAAGCCTACAACTCCCTCCCAGTCCTACTAAATTCATGACAAGGAAGAAGGCCAGAAGGCACTGCAATCACCCATTCTATTTTGGACAAATTCTCAATGGACACAAAATTGACAAATATATCGAGAGATATCCCCTTAGCCAGCCATAACGCCTGAGGCACGTACAGACCTATCCATTCGTGGATGAAGAGCCACAATTTGTCATCAAGGATTCCTGTATGGACAGCTTGGACTAGACACCAAGACGCCATGTTGCTGACATCGTTAGAAACACCACGACATAGCAGCGCTAGACAGTTTATAGTGACATTTTCGAATGTCACAATTTCTAATGCATTTTTCTCGAATAAAAATGGCGAAAAAAAATGTCGGTTTTTTTTCTTTTTTTTTTAATGGGGGGTTCCCCCCAACCACCTGTTTTTTTTTATTGACCCTTTTTTTACTAACTAAACCCAAAAAAACAAAATAAAAAAAATATATTCTACATTTTTTTTTCGACATTTTTTTCCGAGAAAAATGCATTCAAAATTGTTCTTTCGAAATTTTAACTGAATACCGCGTTAGACATGAAGCACACCTGCCATGCGCACTTCGGGACACAAACACACACTCAAATACACAAAGAACTCGAACGTACAGTTCTATAGTTAGAGGACAGACACATATACATACTGTCATTGCTTTTATTATGTTGCCATTAGCCAAAAGCAGCAACACAGAAACCGCAAGAGACAAGAGATCCAGAGCACAGTTTGCAGATGCTTATGTGCACTTAACCCTAAGAAACTACAGGAGCACCTGAGAGAGCCAAGTGTGACTAACCTATGGAACTGTAGTATAGTATGGACACTGTAGAAACCACATTATAAGGTTTAGGAAAATTACAGCAGGCCTCAGGTCCCAGAGCAAAAGATGAGCTGAGCTGATTTAGCCTGGACAGAGAGAAAGACGTGTGAGAAAGAACCCACAGCCAAGGCCAACAGATACAGATAACATTCCAATACCCAGACAGCAAAGGGACCAGCTGCACAAAAGACCAATAAATCCTAATAATTCAGAGCTGCACAGCTCAAATTCGTGGTGTCTGAACATGTGACAAGGCCAAAGCAGACAATAGACAGCGATCAGCAGTGGGAAAGGAGAGCTGGTCCTAGGCTCCCAGACACGAGTATGCAACAATGTGCCCCAAGTGTTGCGCCAATCAGGAGAGCACTCTCATGAGCTAAGGTGGTACACACAAGTTACAATGCAGACACATAGTCATTCTTGTTACCTTGAAGAGGTACACAATGAGCTGAGAACCCTTGCAGGTCCCAGGCTTGGGGAACGTCAGCTCTAGCCAATCAAGCAAGAAGTAATGGTAAACCCACCACACTGCAACAATGTTATAGATAGTGACTTGAGGATGGGGCCAGGCCAGCCACCTGATATGCGAGAGCCAGTAGAGTAACATCCATATAGTCCACTATAGTTGGCATAATACTCAATACCCAATCATCTGGCTTGATAGGTTTTCTGGAGAAGGGCCCAGGTTGTGACGTCATGCTGACACCAGTGGATAGTAAAACTGGCCTGCGAGCCAAGGAAGAGTGAGATGTGCATGGATTTTTCCTGTTCCTGTGTTGATCCCTGTTGTTTTACCTGTACTTGCCATTGACTGAGTCCTCCATGTACCTCCATGTACCTGGGACGGGAAGGATTTGGGCCCTCCAAACCTGCTGACTTCCAGTGTCCCTTTGGCATACCTGAGTTGATGGTTCGCTGTGTGAGCATGGCACAGGGTCTTCTCCTTTGCCGCCGAACCTGAGAGGTTGCAGGACCCTTGCATATTTCGATAAGGTGGGAAAACGCGTTCCTGTGTAAAGGCCATCAAGAGCCCCTTGGAAAACATCCTGCCCGAAGGCAGCGAGAAGTTCAGGCAGACCAGGACAGGGAGAAGAGCACCTTGAGGAGGAGTCATCAGCCAAGCAGTACTGCAGACCATGGAGTGTATGTATTGACCCACTCTAACGGCAACTGTGGGCGTGAGGGAGGGTGTTGGATATTGTGAAGTATTGCCTAGTATCGTTGAGTATTGTCAAAGTATTGTCTAGCATTGTCAAGGTTAGTAGGGACAGGAGCAGAGGTAGAAGTCCTTCTTCTATGTTTAGAGCATATTCGGTCTTAGAGGTAAAAGGTTCTGGTGACTAACCAAGAGTACTGACCCGAGGGCTAGGATAACAGAATATGTGTAAATATTGGTATTGCTGTGTGTTGGGTGTTTTAGCTCGGTTCATAGATGACGGTATTGCCGTAAGGGTTAGCAAAGGTGAGTCAACTGGTCTCCTGGAGCGAGATGTTTTGCACTCTAAGGGACGCAGCGGGTGCAGTTCGATCACAAGAGAATATTGTTATACTCCGCCTGGAGGCGGGGAGACAGCTGTGGGGCTTTAGTGTGACTTAGGAGTAAGAGGCAACTACAGTGTGTGTGCAGTATTTGTTGTGTATTACCTTGTCTAGAACTGGCGATGTCACCCATAGGATTGCACATAGGACACGGAGAGAACAAGACGGTGAGGAGCTAGAATTGGAAACTTGGGATTGACAGATGACGTGAACCAGTAGCGGTGTGCGGAAGGCACATATGTAAGATTGTGAGTGTGCCTGAGGAGGCAGCGAGTGTGAAGGAAGGGTGGTGCGTGGAGCACACCTGATATGTTGTGGGGCCAAAGAGCCTTGTAGAAGCTGAAAAATATTGCCATTATATTGTGCCTTTCTCCCTTACAGCAGACTATCAAACCCTCAACTTGAGGTCAAGTAAAGGTACTGAATAATGTATTAGGGTAAGTGCGGGGGTGATATGCCCCTTCAGAAATTGTGTAAGACAAGTCTGCCATATTGAGAAAAGAATTCCAAGTATACCATAGAATGGTACAACAGTTCCAGGGGAAAGTTAACTAAATCATGACCACCTTGTGGAAGTTTCTCCAAAGACATGCAGCAATCACTACTGACACACATACAGGGTACTTATAAGGGGAAGAAGCTAATGAAACACATGGCCATATCTGAGTTGTGGCGCATGTTTCAGGAGGGAGAGGGGAATGCCACAAGGCATCAGTGGATGCTGAGACAGCAGGAGAGGAAGGAGCCAGGGACTCATCCCTCTGCACCTCCCCCCGCTCCTTCGAGTGTAGCATCCGATGACACAGATGATGAGCAGGGGATGCATCCAAAGCGGGAAGCGGCGGGATATTCAAATCTGACATACAAGCCACCACCATACACTAAGGAGGAAAAGCCAGTAGGCTTAGGGCAGCAGACCAGCAAGCAAGAGGTGACCAGTGAGGCACAGGAGGGCGCAAAGAAAGGGCTGTGGAGCATAGCCGCAAATGACTGCATAGGGGGACAGATGCTCCTGAAGCTACAAAGGGAGACAGATGGAGAAGCAGAAAGGCCGACTAAGGCAATAAAGGGACTGAAGAGAAGCAGTAAAGCAACAGACTTGGCAGAGATAATGGATGAAGAGGACAAGAAGGAGAAGGAATGTGAGAAGCGTGAGAGAGAGGACAGGGAAAGGAGGATAGAAGAGAGATTGGAGAGCGAAGACAGGGAACGAAGAAAGGAGGAGAGAGGGAGTGCATAGAGAGGGAACGAGAGGAGAGGATCAAAAGAGACACCAAGGAAAGGAAGAGGGCAGAGCAGGAGCAGTGGCATAGAAGGGTGAGGGAAGTGGAAGAGATCGAAAGCCGAAGAGCAGTAGCAGAGCGGGAAAAACACAAGTTAGCTGAATAGGAACAGAGGAAGTTAGAGTTGGACAGCTGGCAAGAGAGCGAGTGCGCAGGGAGAGGGACAAGCGAGCAATAAGGGCAGTGAAGACACAAGGGAGTATAGACATAGGAGGTGACAGACTCGAGGAAGATCGATGGACAGAGCCAGACAGCACAAGCTCACGAGGAAGGAGCACTATAGACAGGGAAGGAGCAGGTCTAGGGTCTTGGGCAGAGGGAAGCAGATACGATCTAAGAGACATTGATCACAGTACAAGCCCTAACACAGACTTGACATTGAGCAGACTGAGTTTTGTGGATGATTTTTGTTGTAAAATGGACATAGAATCTGATAATGAGGACAGGTACAGTGGGGAATGAGAGGGGGAACAGTCCCGACCCCAGTCAGTCGATGGGGGCAGGGACAAACAAGCAAGTGGCATGGGAGTTTAGGATGTACACAGGGAAGAAAGAGGGGGCAGCTTGCATGAGCCGTTACAACCAGCGGATGACTTAGACACCCAACAGGACACCACTAAATATATTGATAGACTTAGAGACCTCCCAGGTCAAAGGAAGGAGGAGACAGCAATGGCTTGTTCGAGGGGACAGTTGTCAAGGAGGTATGATGACAACAGGAGGGTGCCTATACTAGAACCAATAGATGGTTCACGCACCGAGCGGAGGTACCTGGAAGTACCCCTTTGCCTCAGGACGCTCTTGCACCTTTGTGGACTTGCCTTGCAACGTTGTGAACATTTGAGAGCCTATGGAAAGTTAATTTGCTTCTTATTACTAACTACTGCTAAACCACGCCCACTTTCCAGGCAAAGCTACAAAATTGCCTGTTCACGCGCACCAGCGTGCGCACACCCAGTGGAAGTACCTGGAAGTACCTCTTTGCCTCAGAATGCTCTTGCACCTTTGTGGACGTGCCTCCGCAATCCAACCAAACTATTTCTAAGTGAAGGAACAATATTAATTGCACCCTGTCTCTTTCTTATTTAGAGCCTTTTGGAAAGTAAATTCGGCTTCTTATCACCAACTACTGCTAAGCCACACCCACTTTCCAGGCAAAGCTACAAAATTGCCTGTTTGTGCGCACCAGCGTGTGCGCACTGAGCAAAAGTACCTGGAAGTACCTCTTCGCTGCCTTCGTCGCGGAATCGAGGCAACGAGATCTTCCAATGCTCACAGCAACTTCCAGCGGTTGCCTCGAAATGATTCCTCGGACATTGAAAACCGGCATGCCTTACATTAAACTACCCGCTCTGCCGGTAAGCAAAAAATCTCTACAACTGACTGCAGCGGGCTCGTGAGCCATAAGTTATTCATGTTCCACACCTTTGAGATGCAAAACTGATAAAGCACTGAGAGTGTCCCCGAGTGGAATCAAGAACTCTGACATCAGAGCTTTCTGCAGTGACACACTTTCAACCCACATGGCTAAATATGAGGGTGTGATGGGTGCCAATCTAGAAACATAGAACCTATTGGAGGAAGGCAGGAGGTCCTGCGAGTAGAGAATCAATCTCACGTAGAGTCACCCACTAATCAAACATTGCCCCCCCTAGAGGTACCAAACCTAGACGCTCAAACGGAAACCAACAAGAACAACGTGTCGTTGTCTGATACCGCGATCTTAAACATGGTTCCATCAACAGCGAAAACAGCTGAGCCTATTTTTTTTAACAAAGTCAATCGCAGCTGATGAGGCAGTGATTGTCTTTTCAGTTAAAACCTTACCCAAAAATCTGTCTGGTTCACCTGTCATGTTCCCTGATGTTTGTCACAGCATTACAGATTCAGTTATTTCCTTTATTCAGCCCACCCAACGGAGACCTGAAGCAGCAACTCATAATGTAAATATATCTACACAAATAACACACACTGATAAATTATTAGAGGTTACATTACAGGCAATGAACCTCACAATACAATCACTGGGCAAACTATTTGAATCCTTGGATAGGAAACTATCCAATCAGGCAGATCATCTGGAAAAAATGCATGCATGGCCAAAATCTGTGGGGTCAAGCTTGAATTTAAAATTAAGCCCGCAGCACCAACCCACTACCCCGAAAGCAACACTAACTTCCATTGCTTGCCAAACTGATATAGAGCAACAGCACACATTTCTAAAATCAGCATTTGAACACTATGGGAGAAAAATCGATGTAAATATGCCATTACCATTCATAGATAAGGTAATCTATGAGGGTCCCATAGCTGGCACTAAATCGCCTAATCCGAGCACTTCAACCCAAAAGCTCTCGGAAGCAGTTCATCCTGTGGGAGGGTAAAAAGAAAACTTATACAATATTTACTCCAGGTATCCCCATTAAAAGTAAAAAGACTGTCAGCGAAACTAACCAAAAACCAGAAATCAGTTACGAGTTCAGGGAGTGCTACATCAAAACAATTGTTTAAGGCAATTACATTGCCCAGAAAGAGCGTTTCAATTGCTTCCCAAGCTGTTAAGAAAAAATATTTACAGCAATCACAAGCGAAAAAAGAGGTGACATTCCGTTCAAACCTGTGCATGCGCTTGATTATCCACCTTTAGACGAACTGATAAAAGAAGTTACGAACTATAAGCCCACAAATGCTGAATACACAAAGAGAAGCTTATCACCTTTTGCCAAAGATCCATCAAGTAATAAACCAACTAACGTAGATAACGGGATTGATATACACAAAGCAGAAATCCGTAAGGCAGTGGACGCCTACATGGCAGGCCCTGTGGCACTAGCTCTTGCAGCCTTAGGCACCAAAAATGGGGCCCTGCAGGTGGGAGAGCTATCCAGTGGAGCCAAACCACTCCACACTGAGTGGGATCAAGGTGCAAAGCAGCAGCTCCATACACCAGGAGCACTTCTGACAGAACATTTGAGACCGGTCCCAATAGTTAGATTGGTAATAAATCACCCAATAGTGACACCGGCATCCTGTGCCTCCCCACTTCCTCATGGCACACTTCCGAGTTTGGACATTAATACATCCGCACCGGACATCTCAGGGGCCCTCATGCGTTTTATTGAGAGTGCCCTAGGCAATTTTAAGGAGCAAAGCATTCTCAATAGACAAATTGAGAGGACCAACAAGCATAAAAGTGATCTGGTTAAGGGTCCCAACCCCTTGGCTCGTAAACAACCTGCTTCTCATTCCTTGTTGTTGGCCTTCTCCTGCCATCCAATATGACCTCAATCAAAGGTCAGTGATGGCTATATTTTCAGAAGTACATCAGCTTGAGGATATCGTATCCACTGACATTGCATTGGTTGAATGCAAAGATAACACACACCTAAATTCTGTTAGACTGTGGATGAACACGCGAGTAGTCCAAAATTTAATTTGGCAGTCAAACAGAGCTTTACATAAATTGGGCTTTATCTTGTCTGTAGATGCGGCCCCACTTGAAGAGCTTCCCTTTGACAAGAAAGAATGGCAATCTGAACAACTCAAAACTGTAGCGAGTACCAAAGCAAATAATGCCCAACAAAACATCAAGCAATGTCAATGCAAATGCAACAGCAATTAACGCTAACTAGTCTCTCTGCCTGATAAGTGTGACATATCTCTCTTAAGTTGGAATGCAAGAGGTTTTAAACATCTGCTAAATAATGATCAAAGCAACGTAGGCAAATTCGACATAGTTTTGTTGCAGGAAACGTGGTTGACTCAGCCGCCTGTTTGGGACAACCATGAAGTACACTTAAACCCAACATTAAAATCTCTCCAAGGGAGACCAGCCTCGGGCTTAATCATAGCTGTAAAACAGATAAGGGGTTTTCATCTGAGTTTTGGGCTGCTCCTAACAAGTATATGCTGCTGTTAAAACTAAAGATACAGGATACTGCCTACGCCATTCTCAACATATACTGGAATCCAGTGTCGGATGACTGTTTCTTTAGAGATCTGAATGCTTTGTTGGATCTAGTGGTTGAAGATTAAAAGACATTTCATCTTATATTAGCTGGTGATCTGAACCTCAATTGCTTTGCCTTGATCAACTCGCACAATAAGGAGAGACTGCATCAGTGGAATTTACTGGTTGAATCTCGAAGTTTACATATGCTAAATGGCGCTTTTGATTTGCATATACCCCCAGAACCAACATGGAGCAGAGGCTCCAGTGCAACAATTATCGACTATACCTATGTCAATAATGTTCTTTTGCCATTCATGAAGAAATTTTGTGTGCTTAATTCCCTGATGAGTGACCATAATATGTTAACAGAAGAATGGTAAGGCAAAGCTAGAAATTATGCGAGTGAGGTTATGCAACAAAAAGGATGTCCCGTGGTTAACTCTGGAAAGAATCGCGTGTGGTGATCGGAGGCTGCTCTGTTTCATTTCAACCAGTATTTAACTCAATCTTTAAGTAGTGGAGTAAAACAATTGAAAAGTGTGGGAATGGTATATAGTGATGTAAATGCATCTATTCCAGCAGACGAAATTAAACACGACTAGGCAACAACATCACTTGCACATATATGATAATGTTGTACGAACAAGAAAATCGATTTACCGAGTGAAATGAGAAAGCTCACCAATTGTCCTCCGACCATCAGATACGTGCTCTCGAAGAAAATCAGAGCGGACTATAAAAACTGGATCAAAGGCAACAGATCACAGGTATATCAGCGGGATGGTGCCAACATGTTAAAGATTTTGGAAAATAAAAATACATCCAAAATGTGGGCCATTATAAATCAATCTACAACAACACTTCAAACAACCATGCAATCCACTGCTGTTAACACACATCAATGGGTAACACATTTTAATGAATTATATTCTGTTCCAATGGTTGTGAAACTTTGGAATCGCTCAAAATTCCCATTAAATTCCACCTCTCCTTCCACCAAGATGATATTCTTCATCGCATTAAAACAGCCAATAACTCCAAAGCAATGGGCCCTGATGGCTTGTCGAATCACACATTGAAATGTCATCCCAAGATCTGGGCATCTATATTGTACAATATTTTTTCAGCTATAGATTACATCCAGAGTCTACTTACAACTTGGACACATGCGATCACAGTGCCCATCTATAAAAAGGGAAATTGGCAATCACCAAATAGTTACCGACCCATCTCGCTCCTAGATGTGCCGGGCAAGATTTATTGTCGATTAATGCTCCGAGAACTAAATGAGAGGACGGCGAAAGAGAACCTGAAAGATCCATTTCAATTGGGTTTTGTTACGGGCTTAGGCACAATCCCGAATATACTTACTTTAAACATGATCAAGTCCCAATATGCTGCCCGAGGTCAGTCACTTTATTTCGGTTTTATTGATTTTTGGGTGGCGTTTGACTGTATAAATCGAGTAATCCTATATGCAAAACTGATCACCTTAATATCCCTGATCATGTTATTTCATATGGAAACAGTAATGCAAGTGTGAGTAACCTTTGATGATAAATTATCCCCCCCAATTGCCAAGCGAAGAGGACTAAAGCAGGGTTGCACGTACACTTGCTTCTTTCCTGTTCAACTTTTTCATACTGGATATGGGGGGAATCTGTTCCAACTACACTGGCGATCCTCCTAAACTAGGCACACAGAAAGTCCCATATTTATTGTATGCGGATGACCTGGTGCTCCTGCGCAAACACCAGTGGGTCTCCAAAAGATGTTGCACTAGCTTGGTGTGTATGCCAAAGAAAACAACTTGGTGATAAACACTAGTAAGACCCAAATAGTAGTTTGCGATAATATCCTGAAGTCAAAAAAGTACAAGCATAA
This sequence comes from Ambystoma mexicanum, assembly GCF_040938575.1. NCBI lineage: Eukaryota > Metazoa > Chordata > Amphibia > Caudata > Ambystomatidae > Ambystoma > Ambystoma mexicanum. The sequence continues at coordinate 668,026,953 of NC_090936.1, forward strand.
ATGGAATTTACAGGGAAGTGAATTGGTCAATGTCCAGAAAAATAAATACTTAGGTGTGATTGTCCAAGACACAAATAACACCAGTTTGTACACCCTAGAACTCAGAAGTAAACTACAAACATTCATTTTGCAAGCTAAAATTCTCGCTAAGAGGTTTGGAAAATATTCCCTCAACCATATAATGACATTTTATCAAGTGAAAGTTGTCCCTATCTTACTTTAGGGTGTGGAAGCTACATCTCCCAAAAAAACGAAAATATTGGGACATGTTGGAATCCAAATTTTGGAAGCAAATCCTGCATTTACCTAGTTGCACTCCTCTATCCACGATACGACATGAACTTGGAGCCCTGTCTTTATATTCTCAGCTGGTATGGAAGAGATGTGCACTATTTTGAAAATGCATTTTAGGCCTAGAAACATCTAACATTCTAAGTGCAGTGGCCCACTATTTGCTAACATCTGAATATGAATTCCCCATAGCTTGGCATAAATTCACAATAAATGCGCTACCTGATGCTTCTGTCACCCTGGAATTACTTATCACTAATCCTGGACGTGCTAAAATAAAAATGCAGCCACATGATTGGACAGATAATGTAGCAAGATGCACCTTACACAAAGATTTTGAAAACTTTTTGTTCCGGAGCAAGAGACATAGAGTAGTGGCTGAATACTTGATTAAATGCCCATCCCCACACATTCGCACACAATATATGCGATTTAGACTTAATTTATGGCACACTCACAAAGTGTTATGTAGGAGAAAATTGGCACCCTTAAAACAAAACTATTGATACTGTCTGAATGGAAACAAAAAAGAGACTTTACAGCATCTCATTGTGGAATGTTCTGAATTAAGTGTGATACATGAAACGTTCTTTAAGAAAGTATTTAACCTGCAAAACAACTTACATCATGATCAGATATGGCAATTGATATTTTGAAGTCCAAGACTAGCAGTGAAAATAGCCATAGAACACTATCTTGAAGTGGTCTTCCTGCCATTTGAACATTGATGTAAACACAGGCATTAACTTTTCCTTTTCCTCCACAATGTTTAGTGATTGAGTGTGTGTTTTTATTCTCTTCTGTTTGTTAAATTGTCGAATGGTTAACAGACGGATTACTTTTGTTTTAATTTTGTGCAATAATGAGAATGATAATGATTGTAATAATAAGTTGGTAAGAAAAAATATTTGAAAAGTTGACTTGATGACTAACCAAATAATACAAATAAAAAAAAAAACAATAGATGTATGCGCAGGCATTGAGAGCGAGAGAGGGGACCGGCAAGTCAGACTGACTAGAAGGACACATGCAGAGGAGGCAGCGTTCACACAGATACCCTTAATGGAGAGAGGAGGGGTGCAACCTCAGTATGTACGATGGAAGCACACTGACAAGGAGAATGTGAAGTGTAGGTTACCATCGTTGAATGCAAGGGCTGGGAAATGGATCTATGACATGGAGAACATGACTGCAGGGCACAGGTCAGCCGTAGGTGACGTAAAAGAACTTCTAGTAGCAATTTTAGGAGACGCAGCTGATGGTGCATGGAAAAGGGCAGTGTTCCCAGGGGTGACGACACAGAACACAGCACATGACAGTTCGTCATTTGCAAACTGCAGAGCGCAAGTATGGCAAGCATTGAGGACACAGTACCCAGACATGTCAGACATTGGGGTGATTACTTCACAGAAGATGAGAGAAGATGAAGACCCTGTGCAGTACATTCCGGAGATTCAAGAGCTTTGGCGCTTTGAAACTCGAGAGACTTGGGACAAAGCAGAAGCACTATTTTACCACATATTGGTACAGGGACTACCAGAACCTGTTCAGAAGAGTTTAAGGAAATTGGTAGGGAAGGAAGTGAGGGGGTGGCCCAAAGTACAGCACACGATAGGTCACCATTGCAGGCTATTGCAGGAAAAGATTAAGAAAAAGGAGGAAGACAGGAAAATGGACTAAGCAAAACTAGTGCAGAGAAATGTATCGAATTATGTGATGGAAGGGGCGGTCATAACCAGCCCCACCCCACAGGCACTGCAGCAGCACCCACATCCACAGCAGTTTGCACCACCCATGGGAGGATTATTCATGGGGCGGGGTGACCCACCACAAGGGTTCAGAGGAAGGGGGGGGCTTTGGACCACAGATGCATCACAAACAAGGAGTTTTCCAGGGGGGTTGGAGGATATGGGCATCAGATGCAGCAGAACCCAGGGTATTTTTCAGTGAGCTTTCAGTGGCAAGAGAGGGAGCCACACAGTGTTGGACATCTGGGCAGACAGGGAACATTTCGAGAGTGTGTAGATACAGGGGGATCCAGCAGAACTGGGGAGGACAGGTCCTGCAGGCCTATCAAGGGGACCAGGATGAATATTATGTACAAGACCAACAACAGCAAGGACGGATGAAGGGCGCATATCAACAGATGCCACAAGCACAAGCCCAAGTCCCATAGACACAAATGCAAGAATCTCATACCAGCACCAGTGCCAAAGTATGCACCAGCACCACAGATTTGAGGGAGTATACAGCAATTAGCACAGAGACAGAGCAATGGCGCACCAGCACATGTGGACACAGTGGTGACACTCCCCATTAGACAACTGGGAGGAGTTACCATAGTGGGGAACAACCCCTTTAGAGAGAATGGGATGTCCCTGTACCCTCACTAGGACAGCCCGCAGATGAACTTGATGTGTCCCATCCTGTCGATCACACCCAAACCTGCAGAGGAACCTCGCATAGGGGTGGCGATAGGTGGCAACACTTTGTCCTTTTCTTGTTGACACAGGGGCAACTACGTCCTGCATTAGGGAACAAGCATTTAAGTTCTCAGGTGATGCCATGAACACTCAAGGATTCTCTGGGGCTTGGGAAGTGGTTCCTTTTACAGACAATATCTCACTTTCTATCGGAGATCATGATCCATCTTTGCCTTTGCTTTACTCTCAACAGACACCTGTAAACATTCTGGGATGAGACATTATGAGCAGACTGAACATGACCACCTCATTCACAGACAAGGGAATAGTATGTTCCACACCAGGCATACACATGCTCAATGTAAGACAAATTGTCCAAGCTTATTGTGGAGGCATGGTACAGAGGGGGGTACCAGTGGACCCAGAGATGTTCCAGCATGGAACCGCCATTGCCATTGCATGGCTTTCAGGCACTGCAGAGAAGATGTGGCCAGTTCCAAACGGTTATCTATTCATGCCAGAGCTACCAATGGACGACCCAGAGGGAACCATAGTGCCAATAGAAATAGAGGCAGTGGTGGCACAAGAGGATTGGATTGCAGTGCATGGGATGGTTGACACAAGATGGGCATGGAGAGCAGTGATTGCAGTGGCAGAGGGGTGCAGACTGACAACAGTGACAGATGAAAAGCTTTTCAGGGAAGAGAGGCTAGCAATTGAGATGGTGTTCAAAATGAGTGTGACCTATTGGTTACAAATCCACTACAGAGATGTGCCACAGAGAATGGCAATGGCACTTTAGGCACCACCAGCATTCTGGGAGGAGGACATGGCCAAGGTACCTAGCACCCTATGGACTACTAGCCCCTATGACATGGGTTACATAAAGAGCATAGGGGGAGTGAAGATCAAGCGGAAGCCAGGAGCAATTTTACCCAACGTTAAGCAGTATCCCCTAACCAAGGAATCAGATGAGGGCATTTAGGAGACAATCACAGCCCTGATTGAGTGAGGCATTTTTGTACCATCAGAATCCCCATGCAACATCGCAGTGTACCCAATTGCAAGGCAAACCGAGGGTCATGGTCCTTCACACAGGATTTAAGGCCTCTTAACCATGTTGTAGAAGCAGAATATCCTTTAGTTGCAAATCTAGTGACAATTTTGTGCAGCATTCTGGCAGAATCTGCCTGCTTCACAGTGAATGATTTGAAGAATGCATTCTTCTCAGTGCCCCTACACCCAGACTTCCAAGACCTGACCACCTTTATGTATTTAAATCAGAAGTGGAAACACACTAATTTACCACAAGGGTACTGCGATTCACCATCTATCTTTAACAGAGTGATACAAATGGACTTGAACAACATACAGATGGAAAGCACAGTTTTGCAATATGTAGTTGACATTTTGATCTACAGCACGACAGAAGACCAGTATAGGAAGGACTCAGTTCACATGCTGACTGTGCTAGCTGACAAGCGCTACAAGGTGGACAAAGCCAAGTTACAGTACTGTCAGAAGGAGGTGCTATACATTGGACAGACAATTGGCCAACAGATCACCAAGAGAGAGCAGAGACAATACGCAAGACACCGAAGCCATGACAGTGAGGGAAATGCAACAGTTCTTAGGGTTATGCAACTAATGCAGAAGCATGGGTCTTTAGCTACAGCACATACACAAGGCCACTACTAGGCGCATTGAAAGAAGCACAGAAAGAAAACAAGACACTGACATGGACCACAGAGATGGCTGAGACTTTTGAGGAACTGAAGGAAGCATTAAGCACAGCACCAGTGCTAGGGATCCCTGACTACAAAAAGGAATTCTTCTTGTTCACACATACTGACGGTACAGTGATGAAGGCAGTACTGACACAAAAGACAAGCATGGGCCACAAGCCAATAGCCTACTGCAGGGGGCAACTCGACCTAGTAATGAGAGGACACTATCTGTGCAAACAAGCTTTGGTAGCTGCCGCATTCACAGTGGAAAATTCAGCAGCAGTCACCACGGTGTACACCACCACTCTCTTCGGTGGAGCATGCCCTCTTTGGTATACTGCCGAAGCCAAATGGCCCTCTGACTACACAAAGAGCATCAGGCTATGAGGTGATACTATCCAACGTAGGCCTGAAAATAGTGAGATGCAGGATTGTTAACCCAGCTACATTTCTAGCAGATTTTCTACAGAAAGGAGACTATGCACATGACTGCACAGCAAACATAGAGATGTTCAGTGGCACTCACAAGGTAGAGAATGATGCATTTGAGGGTGCATACGTGCTCTATATTGATGGTTCATCAACAATTGGCCAGACAGATGGAGTCAGGCATACTGGGACTGCAGTGGTAAGACTGAAGGAGTTTGGGACAAGCGAAGTGGTAGCAAGTGCACACCTACCATCCCATTATTCAGCAAAAGCAGCAGAACTAGTGGCCCTAATATTGGCACTGGAAAACAGCATTGAGAAAGAAGTGACAATTTATTCTGACTCAGCCTATGTGACATCCACATATACTCTGGACTGGCACAGTGGCTCAGAAGGGCAGATAGGACTCCAGTACAACATGCACCTTTACTGGGCAGACTTATTGAAGTAATTGCTTATCCAAACCAGGTAGCAATAGTTAAGTGCCAAGCACACACTAAAGGGGAAACGAGGCAGCACACTTTGAGTTTAGGTTTGCAGCTTATTTTGGAGAGCAGTGGGAGCTAGGAGGAGCCTCAAATGCGAAATAGTGCACCAGGAATATGGTACTCAAGGAGGGGTACAATGTGCTGCCAGAATCACAGATTATGGAGTTGCACCCAAGGAAGAAAAGGATCTGTGGGTAAGGAGAGGGTGTTCAATGTCTCCAACTAATGCCCCATGGTGGCAGGACAACACAGGGAAGTTGGTAATGCCATTAGCATTATAGCACACAGCACTGACACAATTGCACTACCTAAAACACACAGCATAGGAGGTCATTGCTAAACGCACCTGAGAAACATGGTTCTGCCCTAATTTAAATAAAAATGTGGCTGAATTTGTGAGTAATTGTTTGACCTGTCAGCAGTTTACTACGGGGAATACATTGAGAGTGGTGAGAGGAGCCATGCCGAGACCAGTAGGCCCATTCCAGCATTTACTCATGGATTATGTGACATGATCCAAGTCTGTCAAGGATACCGCTATATGATAGTGGTTGTGTGTGCATTTTCCAGATGGATTGAGGCTGGGCCCTGTTCCCATGCTGATGCCCTTAGAGCAGCCAAATTCCTCGTCAGAGAGGTGTTCCCAAGATGGGGTGTGTGTGAGGTCCTGTGGACTGACAATGGGACTCACTTCGCCAATGAAGTGTTTCAGCACATTACAGCACTGTTGGGCATCCAACATAAGTGTGCCTGTGCATATCACCCACACACAAATGGTGTGTGCGAAGACCTGAACGGCCTCCTGAAAGGGTGCATAGCCACAACACAACAGAGTACTAAGAACAACTGGCTGCACTGTCTATCTCTTGCACTGTTCGCATTGCGCAACATGCCTGGGTCCGACCACCATTTAACATCCCATGAGGTGGTGACGGGACAGCACATGCATCTTCCCTTGGCTCCTCCCACAAGAGCACTAAAAGATTGTGAGAATAGTGCAGATGTGTGAGGGCAGGAAATGAACAAATATATTGCTTCTTTGATGTCTAGAACTTCTTTTATCTCCTGCCAGATACGACAATACCGTGGAGGCCGAGTAGAAAGCGTAGAGAGCAACTGCGACAGCACACCACAAGACTGTGAGTTCAAAACTCGTCCTCCTCTGGAATTTCGTCCGGCACTGGAATGCGCACAGGTTTCATCGGCCTGCATGCCGTGAACAAGTGGCCGACCGGGCTGTCAAACTAGCGGGTAAGAGAGTCTGGAACTACTTGACGGACGTCAAGTCCTACAAAGTAGCGATTTCACCTGGCAACAAGGTCGCTTTGACCAACAGGGCCAAAGTACAGCACCTTGAAGAGCTACAAGCACATTCTGAACTTACATGACTAGGGAGACTGGGACATCCCATGGTCACACGTTGCCGAGCAGCAGAGGTAGAGCCTGGAACACTTGTAGATATAGATTAGGGTACACTCTCTGTTTGTTATTTGTCTGTTCTGTACACACACACAGCCTACATGCAAGCCGATAACTGCTACCGTTGTTCATATTCATGTTGCCCTAAACCCGTCACCCAGAGACATTCTCCAACCAGTTTGTCCATGCTGTGAGGAGACCTAGCAGATCCCGAGACCGATCCCCTGGAGTATACATTCTTGCCTTTATAGAGTATCTGGCCCAAACCTACCCACAACTTGAGCACAGTGATCCCCAGTCCTTGCCACTCCAAGAGACCCATCAGTAATAAAACTGTGGTAGGAAGTGTTTGCCTTTGCTATCAGTGATTATTTGGTCCGCAGGGCTTAAGAGTGTTTTACAATACTAACAAAATAACCAATTTCTTCATGCATTTTAGGAAGGCAACTATATCTTTGGCTGCAAGGATCAAGCAGCGTAAGTGGAAATGAGGGAAACAATAGAGAATATTATCATTATGTCATGTCTGTTATTTCCAAGTGGGTTGATGGGATTCGTATTCTGGCAAATATACCTTGTTGCTAGCACTACCGCTGCACCCTTTACTAACATCTCCCCAACCCGAGCAGGTGGAACGACCATGTAAGTTGGACAGGAGAACACTGCTGATAAGGTAAGGGGAGGTAAGCGCAGTGTTGACACAAACATGAAAGGGATTGACATGTATCTCACCAAGACTGTTCGAGTGTCTAATAACATGTGGTCGATACACATGACAAAAGTAGGTAAGGAAACCACCAGGGAGAGCTGTTATGTCTGCTCTTTAATCCCCTATGCAATGAGTGCCTCCAGAACGTTTATAGCAACCGAAATATCAGCAACAAGAGCACAATGCCTAATGTATCTCCCGATGGTGCAAACTCGAGGAAGATTTCAAGCGAAGACAGGCACGCTAAAATGGATGTCAAAAGCAAAGTTCCTGTATGAAAATAGTTACATAAAGATACTAGACATGATGAATAATTATTGGCAGCTAGATAAAGCTATACAATACATAACTGATGGACCAGAAAAGGGAGAAACAAAGACTATCACACTGAAGGAGCTACTGTGTCCCTGGACAAGAATGAAGTAGACAGGAGGAGGGCCTGGTTGTTGGGAAAGACCCCAGATACAAGTGTATGACCAAGTATACACTAAAGATGGATGGTAGGATGTAGTGGTGGGAAGCAAATCACTAACACTTGCGCAGTCACTGATGAACAAGGTGCAGGAAAAGAATGACCAGTGCCTGAAGGAGTGGGATGCGAGTACGAAGTTACTGACATGGGTGGAAAATGAAGCTGGACCAATGCCAATAATACATATGAAGACACAAGCACTATGCTATCATATCAGCAGTGAAGTGAAAGTTGGCGAGAATGTTGGATGCAAGAGCATCGAGCAACATGAAGCTATGAAAGCAGGAACGGCAGTACTGATGGACCACTATTGCGCTTGCAGATCGAGAGCATATGAGAAGCTGCCACCCAACTGTGCAGGAATTTGCTCATTGGTACACAGCAACATGCCTTCATTGTTTGTACCAAGGAAGGATGTGAAGCTTGATGATTTCCCGAAGTTGGACAACAACAAAAGAAAGAAGAGGTCGATCGAAGTGGCACAAACAGCCAGGGCAGAGAAGGCAGAGAAGCACGCATGATTTAGCAGAGTAAAGAGAGGAGGTAATTGCTTCTCTGAAGCATCAGAAGTGGCACTAGATGAAATTCCAGCAGAACACAGGCTGTTCAGCAGGACAGAAATGTTCTTAGCATCAATAATACCCTCTGTGCAGATGTACACAAATGCAAAATGGCTCCAGATCACTTGCTGGGAGCTGATGGTGACTATTAACTCCACGGTGAATGGATTCAACACAATAGAGGAAGAGCTCTGAGCAATAAGATTGGTGGCGCTCCAGAATAGGTACTTTCTGGATCTGTTCACACCCATGGAAGGAGGAGTTTGAGCAAAGATAGGGAGTTCCTGTTGCACATTAATTCCTGCCAACGATGAAGATAACGGAACACTATCAGATGCAGTTGCAGAACTGGCACGAATGATTGCCAAGATGGAGGATGAAGCAAGGGGGAGAGGAAAAAACAAGAGCTGTTTAGCATACCTGTGGTCATGGATGCCATCATGGCTGTCAGATGGACTGAAGCTGATAACAGGGGCCCCTGTGTTGGCAGCCACATCAATGTGTGCAGTCAAAGTCTGTATGGCAAAAGTGCAGGAAAACAGCGGAAGAGGCCATCAGAATGCAGATCCTGATGGACGTGAATAAAGGAGGAACAAAGGACAAGATTGTGGCTGAAAGAGAAAGAATTTTGCAGTATGATCTGTTCCCAACTAGCGCCATGAAGTTGGACAACCCACGTGATGCTAATTACTATGAAGGAAAGTGGGCTTGGTGCAACCCCTGAAGGAGTGTGCAGTTACATGAACTGGTTGTTCAATGACCACACACACTAACATGGGCACCTCAGAAGAATAACGAAGATATGGCAGCCAAGAGCAACGGGACTGTCATCTAAGGATATAGTCGACAGGTCAACCAGAGGAGGGCCTGAAGAGGGATGAGGAAGACTACCATCCCTTTCCCCTCATACTAAATTCATGACAAGGAAGAAGGCCAGAAGGCACCGCAATCACCCATTCTATTTTGGACGAATCCCCAATGGACACATAATTGACAAATATGTCGAGAGGTATCCTCTTAGTCAGCCATACTGCCCGAGGCACGTGCAGACCTATCCATGCGTGGATGAAGAGCCACAGGTCATGATCAAGGATACATGTATGGACAGCTTGGACTAAACACCAAGACGCCATGTTGCTGATGTTGTTAGAGACACCACGACATAGCAGCATTAGACATGAAGCACACATGCCATACACATTTCGGGACACAAAAACACTGTTGTGAACAGGGGTTCATGTGCCCGATCTCACCCTTGTTGCCCCTCTTTCCGAAGGTCTCTGTTATTTCGTCCTGGTAATGTGGTATCCCATTTTCTGCGACACTGGCGTTTGCCCTGGAGATGGGCTGCAACCGTCTCACATCTTGGCAGATTCCACGCTGCGCGGGGCACTCATGTGATCATGTCAGCTGGTGTACGTAACAGGTTGCGCCTTGTGCAGAAACTTAAATAACATTCTTACCCACTGCCAGGTGCTTCTGATTGACTCTGTTCTACAGTAGCACTACTTTATCTCGTGTACTTCCGGTCTTCTTCCTAACAAATCCAGCCTGTTCACTGACCCGTCTTTTGCCTGCCATTTTTGCTTTGGTCTACTAGCACGTTACCAGACTTTGCTTCCCATCGGAATGCCTCTTGCCTGCTGATTTTGTCCTTCGAATTACAAGCACGTTGACAACCCTGCCTCCTACGGACTACCTTTCGCTTCACCTCGGAGCCTGCGGTTTCATTTCCTGCTACCATTCAGCTGTGTGTGGCTACCAGCTCAGCACGTCCCGTCGGTGCAGCAGAACGCTTGGACCTCTCAGCGTTTGTTCAGGTATTTCCTCCCCGTACAGTCTGACTAGCTTTTTCTCTGCCTCGTGGCTCATTGTTTGCTCATACTTTCCTCCAAGTGTGTGTGTTCTTACTTACCAGTGGTTCCATAAAACTTCAGTGGACTTCCTCCTTTTGTACGTAGACTTGGGACGCCCTGCAGTTACATACTGCGCCAACCCAGCTCTAGAGCGACCCTCATTCCGACCGGGTTAGCTTCCTGTTCTAACCTTCCTGTTTATTATTTATTTATTTTTTCCCATCGTTTTCCATTGTCGCTCTTGTACTCATCCTGGACACCAGGATACTGGGCTCTTTTACATACCGTGCCACATGGTAAGGATCTTTTGTTTTTGTTGTTCTTTTCTTTCAGTATAGGATAGGGACTCCGTACTCAGGGTACTAACTGCTCCTATCTTTATTTCAGGTACTAAAGAACAGCACACCTGGTCCTTAATCCTGGTAGTTAATTGCTCATTACCAAGTACCCTCAAACAGGTAAATAAACACACCATGTGTTGCATTCTGTTTTACTGTTGGTTGCCAAATAACCTTGTTCTTTCTTTCCTTGCAGCTTGGGCCCTTAGCGGTGTTGCTACCCGCTCTTTCGCTTGATCAACCCCTCTTTCTGGTCCTACTTGACTACAGCAGAGGGGTGTACTGAGAGGAGGAGCTCCCTCGAGTGAGGATCCCTGGGTTAAGGAATAACCCAGGCTCTTCTATCAAGTTGAATGGGTCAGGAAGACAACTGATTGTCGTTGGGCTCTACCTTCCTTATAGTCGGTGAGTAACACACGCACTCGAATACATGAAGATCACAAACCTACAGTTCTATGGTTAGAGGACAGACACATATCCATACTGTCATTGCTTTTATTCTTTTGCCATTAGCCAAATGCAGCAACACAGAAACCACAAGAGACAAGATATCATGAGCAGAGTTTGCAGATGCTTAGGTGCACGTAACCCTATGGAACTGAAGCAGCACCTGCGGGACCTGACAGAGCCAAGTGTGACTAACCTATGGAACTGTAGCATAGGATGGACACGGTAGGAACCACATTATAAGGTTTAACAATTATAGCAGAGCCTTAGGCCCCAGAGCAAGCTTAGGACCCAAACTGAGCTGATTCAGCCTGGACAGAGAGCAAGACGTGTGAGACAGGACCCGCAGCCAAGGCCAACAGATACAGATAACATTCCAATCCCCAGATGACAAAGAGACTAGCACCAGAAAAGACCAATAAATCCTCATAATTCAGAGCTGCACAATTTGTGGTGTCTGAACAAGTGACACGGCCGAAGGAGAGATGGTCTCAGGCTCCCAGACACAAGTATGCAACTATGTGCCACAAGTGTTGCACCAATCAGGAGAGCACTCTCATGAGCTAAGGTTGTACACACAAGTTACAATGCAGACACATAGCCACTCTTGTTACCTTGAAGAGGTACACAACAAGCTGAAAACGCTTGCGAGTCCCAGGCCTGGGGAACGTCAGCTCTAGCCAACCACAATTTAGTACCCAAGAACCAATGGGAAGTCCACCACACTGCAACAATGTTATAGATAGTGACTTGGGGGTGGAACCAGACCAACCACCTGACATGCAAGAGCCAGTAGAGTAACATCTATATAGTCCACTATAGGTAGTATAGTACTCAATACCCAATTGTCTGGCCCGATAGGTTTTCTGGAGAAGGGCCCAGGTTGTGACATCATGCTGATGCCAGTGGATAGAGAAACCGGCCTGCGAGCTGAGGAAGAGTGAGATGTGCATGGATTTTTCCTGTTCCTGTGTTGATTCCTGTTGGTTTTGCCTGTAATAAACCACAGTTTGAACTTGTCATTGACAGAGTCCTCTGTGTATCTGGGGGGCTAGGGAGTTGGGCCCTCCAAGTCCGCAGAGTTCCAGTATCCCTCTGGCATACCTGGTGGTCCTCCCCAACAACTCCTTAGGGCTCCATTCCCTAAGTTCATAGTAATACAGTTCAAACAAAAGGGGTCTTGAGGCCCTGTCCTCAAGATGGTAACTGAAGTTCATCAAGCCTCAGGGTTCCCTTATCCAAGACTTCAACGTTGCAACCAATGGATGAGTCACACTTCTGAAAGTTTAACTTAACTCTGGGTCAACCTGACCCTCCTTTTGGTTTGAGTTACCATCGCACTTGCAGTGGTCCTTCTTGGTAGATTTTGCAGTGCCTTTATCTTTCACAATGTAGGGTTCACTGGTCTAGGTGCAGTTGTCAGACCACACGGTCCACCCATCACAGGTCACACAATAAGGGCCCCTTGTCTTTCTAGCCCATACAGGTTCCTCTGCACTTGCCCCTGTGTGAAAAGGCATTCTCCCTTAGGTTCTCCTTGTTGGCCTCTTGGCTCTGCCACACACCTTTTTCCAGTCTTTGGCCTTGCCGCACTGCATTTATTCACAAAGTTCACTTGGTGGTGATTCTGTTCATGCCCAAATTTGGTTGCACTCCTTCGCACTTGTTCCTTTCCCCATAGGTTGCTTTCAAATGGGAGTTTTCCTTTAAGCCTTTATTGATTCTTGGTTCTGTTCATAAAGTTCCTTGATATTCAATATAAGTTTAAGTTTTGTATTTTCAGCCAATTCTGTATTCAACCTGTTTGATTTATCACTGTTGTAAACTTTCAATAAGTTCAGCGTTAAATATGCGTGGTGTAACACTGTTTAAAAGACATCCATTTATTTTGGTATTATATATATATATATATATATATATATATATATATATATATATATATATATATTGCTTTAATGGTGGTTTTAACTTTCATTCAATTCGATATTCAAAATGTGCAGGTTAGTGCTATTTGAATATTTGAAAGCTTTAATTCAGTTTGGTATTCAATATATATAAGTTAGCGTTATTGGAAAACTTTCATTTAGTTTGGTATTCAATATATATAGGGTAGCACTGTTGGAAAAAATTCCATTCAGTTTGGTATATAATATGTATCTTGTTTCGCTTTGAAGCTTTCATTTACACAGAGCTTCAACCATTGTAAGCAGTCTGCCTGGAGCTCCCGGGTTTCTGAGCGTCCCCAGCAGTCACCGGTCTGCAGCGTCTAGGTCCGGCGGCTCCAGCTGCTCCTTCCAACTTCCCAGGCAACTCCTCGACCTCGGCAAGCCCAGCTTGCATATCACTTTCACTTCTGGGGGCTCCGGCAGCTTTGTTGCCTCTTGATGGACATGGACAGCGTCCTCACTCTATCCAATGTTTGCTAGCAGCTCCCACCTGCTCTGACTCCGCCACTGAGGCTCCCACACTTCGGGAATATTTGCTGGCATCCTGGGCACACCTTAGGTCTCACCACGGCTGCCTCCACACAGGACGGGTCCCCTGGTCTCTCCTTTACAGGCCTCCCTGTTGCTCCTCTTTCCTCTTCACTGGTCTCCCTTAATACACCTGCAGCCCCTTGGCAGGTTGCAGGTGTGGATGTCTAATTAGACTTGCCTGACCCTGATTAAGAGGACCTGCCTTACCCTCACCATACTGTACAGGCATCTACCTCGTCTCAGTAGCTAAGGGGTAAAATGAAAGTGTAGTGTCCATCACTATTAGTCTCCTCTTCCTCGTCCCAGTACTTTCAAATGTTACATGTGAAGAAATGAGGGGAGAGGTCTTACGGTTTATAGTCATAATATCGACTCCAAAAATGTCAAAAGCCATAAAATCAAAAAATAAAGTCAAAGAAAATATCGAATTTCTTTTTTAATACATTTTTTATTCGAAATGGGGGGTTCCCCCAACCCCCTTTTTTAATTTTTTTTTGTTTTTACCTTTGTTTTTACATGCCGAACCCCAAAAAAAGATATTAATAAAAAAATAAAGAATTCGATTTTTTTTTCGACATTCTTTTTCTCGAATCTAATGTAATTCGACATTTTATTTTCGATATTATGACTGACCACCAGGTCTTACAATACCCCATAAAGTTTGGGAGAGGTTTATGTTGGTTACTATTAGGGAAATAGGGCACCACGTCTCGTCTAAAGGCACCCCACTCCCAATATCTGAGGACCTTCCACCCAGGTGATCCTCCCTTACTTCTCCGCCCACAGGGTCGGCATCCAAAAGCGATGGCCATTCCCTGGCCAGCTGAGAAGAGGATCCAGGGGGTTTAGTAGTGAAAATACCCTCAAGGTTTCTCACACATTGTATTAAAGAAGGATGTACACTCATGTGTGTGTTTATTTTATGTGTTAGGGTGAACTTTTATGACCTCAAGGCCAAAGTAAAGTTATTGACTGACTGACATGGCCAAAAAATGTTTAAACCATGTAGCTACAGATCACCACAGTCCTGAAAAACTAAAACCTTCATACCCGTGCATGATTTCCTCTTGGTGGTCCAAGCCCTTGTGATTTCACACATCAACGGGGGAAGCACCACCCTTACTGCTCATCTGGCCTCCCTCAAGGCAGCCCACCACGCTACAGCCTACCTCATTACAGTTGTGCACAAAGTTGACATATCTCTACAACACTAAGCAGGCTTCACTGCCTGCCTCTCCACCCCCCTGCAATAATTATATTCAAAACTACTTGGCAGCTAAACTCGTTGGATCCTAAACTAGCCTTCAATTAGACTACTCACAAGCAATCCTTCTCCTGCCACTTCCTGACAATCTGGAATTCAATCCTGGCAAAGGCTCCAAAGGCCCCACTATCATCCAGTTCTGCAACACACTAAGGGCCTCATTACACGGATGGCGGTAATGGTTAACGGTCACCGTTAATGATAACGGTGACCGTTAACCATTACCGCCTTACTACGAGGTCTCTTAGCGGGTTGGTGCTTTAACGCCTGCTTTTTGCAGGCGTTAAAAACCAACCCGCTAAGGGACCTTGGTGCTAATTACGGCACCGCAAAATTGCGGTGCCGTAATTAGCACCTTCCCCATTCCCATTATGCCCTATGGGGCAAAAATGGGAATGGGGAAGGGCAGTGGTGGAAGGGGGAATTACCGCCCCGCCAACCTTGGAATGGGGCGGTAATTCCCCTTTCCACCAAGGCGGTGCCGGTATTTTACCGGCATGGACCAAGGTGCTAATAGCACCTTGGTCCATGTGCTAATACCGCCATCCGTGTAATGAGGCCCTAAGCCTACAAAACTATGAGAAGTATTGTTTTGTAAGTAGTCATCCTAACTCTTGGTTATAGAGGATATGGCCTAGAAAGTCAATGGGGGTCATTACGAGGTTGGAGGTAAGGGATTACCGGTAAGGACACCGGTGCCGGTAATCCCTTACCACCCTATTCCGAGGTCCCTTAGCGGTTCCCTTCCTTAACACCTGGTTTTACCAGGCGTTATGGAAGGGACCCGTTAAGGGACTTCAGGGCTAATAACGGTACCGCAAATTGCGGTACCGTTATTAGCTCCATCCCCATTCCCATTGAGTCCTATGGGGGCTCGAATGGGAATGGGGAATGGTTCTCGGAATGGGGACTTACCGGGTCCTCCAAGGTTGGAATGACCTGGTAAGTCTCTATTTCGGGAACCCGGACCCAGAATGCGGTAAGGGGGTAGCCATGGTGCTAGTAGCACCATGGCTACCTCCAACCTCGTAATGACCCCCAATGTCCTGCATTCCCTAAATCAAATGTATGCATCAGCTCCAAGGCAATCTGAGGGTGGATGGTAGCAAAGACATATGGTTTACTTTGGCCCTAACTAACCTGAATAAACATTTGTTTTATTTGTGTTATAGTTTATACAACTTGTCACAATATACCATTTATGCAAAGTACACAATTCAATAACAATTAATTAATTATAACATAAAAAATAATCATACAGCCTATTCATTACTACAATCTTATAATCTTATACAATTTTACTTAGGGTGTGTCCGTTTAGATGACTTTCCCACTCTGGTTCCTATCTCCATAAGAGAAGAACCTTCCTTCTCTCTCTTCCGAAATAAGGTCAAGGCTTGGCTCACCGAGCAAGACCTCAACCTACTCTCCCCATAAAACACGCCAATTCACTATCAGAATGCTTCCTCACTGTCATTGCTGTGTACTTGTCTTCTGTAAATTGTGTAATATCTGTTCCTAGAATAGTAACATTTATAGTGTCTGTATATATTTGACTATGCAACTCATCTGTGTCTTGTTCCCTCACCTATTATCATATCCCATAACATGTATTACCTTTTCTGTACAGCATTGATTGCGAAACATGTAAGTTTACAGCGCCCAGTTTCCCCAGGGCTTGGCCGCGCTTTACAAATAAATAAAATACAAATACAAATGCAGCACAATTGTTGGCACTCAGATTGAACAAGCATTGGTTTGGGGCGTTATGCCTTGTTTGATTAAGGCTAGATGACATTACAGCACTCAGTATTTGTCCCTATTATTTGGTGACTACACCCATAGAAAATGGGCGTTTTCTACCGAATGACCAATATGCCAAAAAATATCATGCCTGATTTACAACTATAATAAAAACAATCAGACTATAGAGTAGGTGTCTGCAACCTGCAGCTCGCCAGATGTTTTGCACTATGACTCCCATGATCCCTCATCGACTTGGCTGGATATTGCTGATGGGAATTGGAGCCAAAAACATCTGGAGAACCAAAGATTGCAGACCCCTGCTATAGAGGATGAAAGGTTAGCCCAGGAGAGGCAACATTGAAAAAAACCAACAGTTTTAGCTCATGTATAAGACTCAGATGGGCATTTGCAAGACATCTGGCAACCACTACAATCATATGTTCTGGTATTTAACGCATTTGCCACTGTTGGCATCTTATGGCAACTCAAGTTTGAACGTTGAAGCAGTGGAGTTTGACGAGCTGAGCAGAGGTGGGCAGTGGTTGCTGGAGTGGGCTCGGGTTGATGGGTGTTGGTTGTTGGGATGTGGAGTGGTGGTAGCTGGGGTGGGTAAGCAGCATCAGGGTTGCTGAGGTGAGTTGGGTTCTATAGATGGTGGTTGCTAGGGTGGCATTTGCTGGGAGGGATGGGGATGGGCAGATGGGGATGCGGGTGAGACCCGGGGAGAGAAGGTGTGCATTTCTGAGCTATGTGTGGATGGGTGTTACTCAGGTGAATGGGGGTGGGAGGTTTATGGTGGTGCACTGAGTCGCGCAGCTGGAGGTTGCTGGGGTGAGATTGATTGCTAAGGCGAACTGAGGTGGGGAAGGTTGTGATTGCTAGGATGAGCTGCCCTGATGGTTCCTGTGGTTGGTGAGTGTTGGCTGTTGGGGTGATTGTTGTTGGGTGAGTTCAGATGGGTGGAAGGGAGTTGCAGGAGTGGGCGTTTGTGGGTGCATGGAGTAATGCTGGGGTGAGAATAATGGTGGTGAAGTGTGGTTTGGTGCTTTACTTCAGCAGGAGCATGCCAAACATGAGGTAATGTAAATAAAACAGTACAGCATGCCTGATTACAACCATGCCAGTATCCTGGCGGAAGGGCTGCCAGGAAACTGGCAAAGGCTGTTACCACTTCCAGCACCCAGTCTGGCAGCATTGCCACCAGATTATGGGTGCTGGCGGAGCAGTGTAAATCCCCATTCATGGAGTCCAATAGGACTCCATGAGGGGATTTGCCATGATTACCAGGCTTTGTTTGCTGGTAGGGCACCTGTCTTAACTCTAGCTTTCAGCTGGGCGTAAACCAAGTTGCCCCACCAGCAAACCCGTAGTCGGGCGGTCCGGTAAAGTGCTGGTATCTGCGAATACAGGCAAACATTTCCCGGACAGCCTGACTTGGAATGAGCCCCATTGTGTGGTGTCGGGTTCATTATGTATTAAAGAATATATGATGTTATGTGGAGATATGCTGGTGACATGTAATTGCAGCAAATATTAAACAGCACATTTTACAACTGCTTTAGGATTTGGGCTCCAAGAGGGAAGGTGATTTGCCCAGAATTACAGAACTGTGCGGTCAAGCGTCAAAGTTGGAATTAATGAAATGACTGAAATCAGTTGAAGATATCATATTTACATTTGTGCATATTTATTTGAAGCACAATAACAAGCAGGGTGGGAACCATGCCTCTAAGTACACAATCAATAGAGCATACTAGTGCTGGAGGCATACATTTTGACCTTTGTTTTGTCATACAGTTACCTTCCATTTGATATCGGCTTTAACAGTAAATCTTGTGCTTTTGTCCCAGGTGCATTCTATACCATTGATGAAGCGGAGCATGATGTACATTCCAACATTATGTACTGTATAGTTATTTTCACTGCTACCAGATGCAGTATTATTTTCTTCACTGACTTTGCCATCCTGTAGCACAATAGTCTTGTCCTAAAATGATTGAACAAAAATGATAAACTTATAATTTAACTACGGTATCTTTAAAGTGCAATTGTATTGTTTCTCAGAAACGTCGCTTACTGTTGTGGCGATGATGGCTTTTCTTGAGCAAGTCATTCCATCTGCACAGCAAGGAACACTCTCTACAAAAATTCTAAATGTGCCATCTTCACCAGTGCAGTAATCCTAAAATGAAATGGGTACACATTACTTAAGAATATATTTTCTAAATAACATGACACAAACCTCAGAAATGTTAATATTGTACGATCATGGCAATGTACCAATCTGACCTTTCAAGAGGGAACGAGAACCCCTCAACCTGGGGTGGGAGGCCTACGATGGTGGAAGTAAGTGCTAGTCCTACCCCAGAGAGACATAGTTCAGAGGGAAACAGTTCTTGTCCCCCGCTCTATGTGCTGTATGTACTTAACAGTACCACTTTTAATCACCCCAAACACTTCAAACCAATTTTTGCCAGTCTTCTTCTTGTTATTCCAGGTAGACACATACATCAAAAGCCTGTAGAGACTGCCCACTAGAGTGCAACCCATCAGAGCTGCCAGGCAGACTATTCCAGTTCTCTGATCAGTGGAAAGAGAAAGAGCCACCAAGCAAAGAAGCAGAAGTTCATGCAACCGCAAGCAACAGGTGCACTGCTAGATGTCATCAGCACAATCCGTGCAACTTCAACCATGACAGAGCCCCCATGAGAGACTATTACAACTGTCCCACGAAGCGGCTCGTTGAAAACCCCAAAGCGCTATCAATACCTGCGCTACCAATACCTACAGAGCAGCTTCCTACCTGAACTACAACATTCTCCAACGCAGGCCACCATCTTACTGGCAGAGCGGACCCGCACAGCAAAATGTGGCAGGGCTTACCCCCTTGTTTTGCATTTTTATACTTGTTACTCCTCCAGAGTGGAGGAAGCTAGGGCAAAATTGATTAGTGGAAGAAGGTCAAAGGCAGTAGAAAGGGGAGAATACAAAGGGGAATAGAACACAGAAAAGTGTGGGTACTTTGCGTGAGGTCAAGGGAAAGAACGTGGCAGACCAAGAGACCAGTAGGAGGAAGGACGGTTGACTGGACTGTGGAGGCCTTTTGGACAAAGGGCGAGTAATTGGTTAGTTAGAGCGAGTGGCACTGTGCTGTGAGTGTGCATGCAAGGCAGATGAGTCAGAGCAGTAGATGAAATGTAAAGAGTGATTGGAAAGTGATTGGGAGAGTGAAAGAAGAGTTACTGAATTGAACGTGGGGTGTGTAGTAGTAGTATGTAGAGGGGAGGGTAGTGAAGTTGAGAGGGGCGAGTAGTAGTGTGAAGAAGGGAGAGTGGTAGTAGAGAGCAAAGGGGAGAGTGGTAGGATAGATGGCGTAGGAAGAACCAACAGTGGAGTGTGTAGGTAGAAAAGAAAGAGAGAGAGAGAGAGAGAGAGAGAGAGAAAGAGAGAGAGAGAGAGAGATATTGAAGGGTCAGAAGGAGGAAATGCCAGGAGAGAAGGTGGGTGGAATTTCAAAGAGAAGAGTAGCGGGAGGAGAATAGAATAGCAGTAAAAGATGTGGAGGTGAACATCAGAGTGTGAAAGAAAGAGGACAAAGGGTCTGGAAGACAACCCTAAAACCCCTTAGATCTAACCTGAACAGTCAAGTAGGTGTAGGCTGGGTGCCTCATAGTGACATTAGAAAGAAAAGGCAATTGCCCGTAAACCACTGGCATAGCCAGGGCCCCCACACCCACCGCGGTGCAAGGGGGGGCCCTGCCAGTACATGTCAGGGCCCCCTTTGACTTCATAAAGAAATTAGTTTCGTTAAAGGACTGAACCATAACGGAAATCATTTCTTTATGAAGGCAGAGTGACTTCAAAAAGAAAAAAATCCTTTTGAAGTCCGAGGGCTGCCCCCACCCCATGGCATGGAAGGCTTCAGGCTGAGGCTTCCATGGCTTGGGATGGGGGCAGCCCTATAACTTAAAAAAGAAATTGTTTCTTTTTTAAGTCACTCTGCCTTCATAAAGAAATTATTTCCGTTATGGTTCAGTCCTTTAACGAAACACATTTCTTTATGAAGTCAGAAAGTTAAGTAATGGGGCTCCCCTCCACCTCATGACATGGATGCCTCAAGATCCTCTGCAGATGACGGTAACAAGTGGTCCTAGCTGCTGCACGGAGCTGAAGGCCTTGTTCCCTGGACCAATGGATTAAAGGTATGAAAATGTATTTTCTTTAAATGTGTGTGCGTACATGTAATTGTGTGTGTATATATGTATATAATGTAATGCACGTGAATGAGTGAGTGAATGATGTATAAGTGGCTGCCTGGGTGTGCCTGTGTCAGTGTATAATGAAAGGGTGTACTCTTATATGTATTGGTGGACGGGTGTGTGTGTGTGTGTGTGTGTGTGTGTGTACCGACTATCGCTGATCCCACCCACAGCAAGGGATGCTGCAACAAGGTAAGAGGTGCCTCTGGCCTTCAACAATGCCCTCTGGCCCATTGGCCTAGCTCCCCAGTACAATGGCAGTGCGTACCACCCTCCAGTTCCCCGCCCTGCCTCTCACCATGCTCTGCTGTGATATTGGTGAGTGCATATTACACTCCGGGAGTCAACTAATACCACATACCTGCCACCTACGTCCATCGACCAGATTCTTGCCGTTCCTGCATTAGGCCACCTCGCTGAGACGTCTGACTCTCCCCGCTTCCCTTGGTCACATAACTTGTCAGAGCCCAATATTTTCCATCCATGGTACCTGAGCCACTGCACCCAATTGTCAATGCCCATATATATGCCAAAGACACATTGAGTTATGCACATCCCATCCTGGCCAGAAAAATTACAATAGGATCACGTATCACCTGTGACACTGAGTTTTGGTGTACGTGCTCGTCTGTCCCCGTGACAAGTGGTATGTAGGGAGCACAATAGGGAAATTGAAGCTGTGTATTCTCCAGCATATTCGTGCTATTAAACATGTTGACCCTACGTACCCTATGGCTTTACATTTTAAACAAGCTCATGATGGGAAACTTGACGGCTTTGCATATTTTGGTATATATACTGTACCTAAGCACCCTAGGGGTGGCAACAAAGAATTGCTGCTCAGACAATTGGAAACAAAATGCATCCTGGACCTGGAAACAAAAAAACCCAGGGGACACAATTTAGATGAGGAACTTTATACCTTTTTGGGAACATAGACATGGTAAAATGAAAAATGATTCTCTTTATCTCTTCTTTGACTTTAAAGTTTGAATTTGTGCTATGCATCCTCATCGCTGATATACCCTGAAGGTACCAGTTTCAGCATTGCCAGAGAGGTTTTGCACAGAACAAGTCTCACGCATGAACTTTAGAAATTGAGTACAGGATAATCAAGCATTTGCCTTTTCTTCTTTTGTAGTTTTCCCTTGGTGTTTTTGTCTCCTGTTCACATCGACAGCATTTGGGTCGAGAGTTTTTCTTAGCTCCGATTAGCCTTTTAGGTCATAGAGGATGCTCATTGCGTGTGGTTTGTTTGGTTTTGTTTGTGTCTTTATCCATCATGTAAGGGGAGTGCTCTTTAGGCCTTATTCTTTAAGTAGGTCCAATTGTTTAAACTATATATGTTGACTCCTGTAGCACCCCTGACATTCTTGGAGAAATTAGACTGGATATATTCTTCACAGCTTTTTAGAATTAGAGATTTTCTCCTTTTATTTTTTCTTTTTTTTCTTCTATTATGTTCCATTGGGAACGCTCGATATACTAGTGAAGGTAGACTTTGACAATGGTTTCTTTTTGTAGCATATTCTTTTCTTCATGATGCATCTAGACAGGCGGGCATCCTTTCAATTTGCACATTAAATACAAATGCCCCGGTTGAGAGATTAGCGCTGCCCTCGTCTCCCCCCTTATCATAGGACCCTGTACATGACACTTTTTAAATGGGATTTTTTATGTGTAAGACATTTTAGAGTATGGGAGATTCCCAATAGGAGACCCATTCATACGGCACTTTATCCCTGAATAATAGTTGTTCATGTACACATTCGATATATAGTGGAGATAATGATTGCTTTGCTATTTTGCACGAGTCTATATGTTTACACTTGAAATGTTTACAGGCACTATGCACTTTACTCATTTGACTAGATTATGTTAGAATAGACAGACTCTAGCCTACTGCTGCTCTGCTTATTTGCACTGAGAGACTTGTTTACAGCTGCACTATGCACTTTAGTATCGAATGTTAAAAGAGGTCCTTTGTCATCCCCGCACTTCCAAGCTTCATAACCCGGCATTTTTGTACAGTACAAAAGGTAGTTAGATTTGAAAGTGTGAGTTTGGGAACGGTAAGGGCATTGACGAGCGTAGTGCTTTATTGCTATACAGGCAGCTCTTTAGCACCAGGCACTTACTTTTTGAATTTGAGGGGATACATCTCATAAAGGAGAGAGGTTACTTTATATAAACAAGCCCCATCTCCAACATGTTAAGATATGCTAGCACAAGAATGTTTCATGAATACAATCATGATTTTGCTATATTAGCTATACTTATATCTTTTATTGCCATTTATTGCTGCGTATATGGCGGTTTCTGGCTGTGACATATTTTCTCAGCAAATGCATTAGCTTATATAAAGATAAAATTGTATTTTTACATTTTACATTTTGTATTGGAAACGTGCCTTATATGAAAGGCTGTGCGAATGTGATGTTTTAACAAATTTGGCAACCACAGTTGTTGATGTATATTCAAAGATGCCTGCCACCTTTCTGCCAAGAACAGCATCATGTTTTACAAAGAGACTTTCTATCATGTGGTAAAATCATAGAGACTACATCACTATTTAAAGTCACCTTTGCACTGTCTGCTTTCCCAACATGATCAAGCGGTGGGAGCACCGCGAAACGCGTCGTTCTTTTGATTTTTCCTGTCAGTGACCTTTGAACATTAAAGTGATTTGTTTGACTGGAATCCGTACGGTGTCTCTGCTTTCATTGCAGAAAGCCATTCTGGCGTTTTTTGCTGTTTTTTAGGAGTGCACGCCGCCTCTTTTCTTTTTTCTTCATTGGGAACAGATTCTCCTGCAAAATATATATATATATATATATATATATATATATATATATATATATATATATATATATATATATATATATATATATATACGCCCATATCTCTAGTGCCACTGACTCACTGCCACTCAAAGCGAGGTATCAAACGTCCCCAGAGGCTGCAGCCCACACAACTTCACCACATGTATCGGCTAACACCCCACATTGGCAACATCAATGACTTCCTAAATTACATGTTTTCCTGCACTGCATGTTAGTCTGTGAGTCTGAACAAAGCGCCCTGTGCAAAGGATATTGACCTATGTAATTTATGTATAACCTTGCCCAACAATTGCCAGGCCCTGCGCTAATGCTACAGTAATTCTGTTGTTCGAGCACTGGCGTGATGTTATCTATAATTTACCCGAGTACCCGATTGCTGCTTTGCTTGACACCAGCGATATGCCTTGTGATGTTATTGGATTAGCTGCATCATCACGT
The DNA here is from genome assembly GCF_040938575.1 of Ambystoma mexicanum. Classification (NCBI taxonomy): domain Eukaryota; kingdom Metazoa; phylum Chordata; class Amphibia; order Caudata; family Ambystomatidae; genus Ambystoma; species Ambystoma mexicanum. The sequence goes on from NC_090936.1 coordinate 668,051,139, forward strand.
TGTTACTCTGCTAATAACACCTTATCTGTTTTGTTTACTGATGCTTCCCACGACCCAAATATTCTGTTTGCATTTTTACTGGACTGTTACATAAGTTGCCCAATTGCACTCGATTTCACTCTGCAGCCCTGTGCTATTCACCTTACCTAACTTGTCTAATTGCCCCAGCATAGTTGATATCTCACCTCATGGTCCGGTGGGCTACTTACCCAATCTGTGCAACCATATTAATGTTGCATCTTACCTAATTGTCACTGCATGCTGGAAGTAGCCTCCTGCACCATGTTAAAGTTGCATCTTACCTTCGCTAGTCTGCACACACTCACCTACTGTGATTGTAAATATTACGCATACTATTGCACTTCTATAATGTTCTTTACACTTTCTGTTACTAGCGCCTAGATGCCTCTGGGTTTTGCATGCTGAAATAAATGCATAAATTAATAAATATGGTGAAAGGGAGTGCACTTACATGTATAGGTGGCTGCCTGTATGAGTGTATGGTGAAAGGGTGCACACTTAAATGTATGGTTGGTTGGGTGTGCATGTGTGCCTGTATGATGAAATGGTGCTGTGAGAAACCTGAAGGTGTCTCACTTACTGGTCCCCTGGGATCTGTCGTCCAGGTGGCCAGGACACGGCCCTCGCTATTGGATCCAGTTCCTGGGGGTGGACCAGTGGGGGAGGATCACCTGGGTTAGGGGTCTTCGTTACGTAAGCTGAGTCAGAGTACACCGTCACTTTCTCATCCTCAAAGCCTTGCAGCACATCAATAAGCGCAGCTAATTCTGCAGCCTTTGCTGAGCAATTTGGGGACAATATCCTACTAATCATTACTTCAAATTTACCCTCTCGGTTCAGTTTCATCACTGCCGATCCCGTATGTCTCACCCCCATCTTTTGATCAGTTCTTGATGACCCATCAATGAAAGCCACTTCCCCCCTTCCTAGAGCATTTTCTCTAACTCGGGGAATATCATCATAACATTCAGTATAAGTTGTACAGTCATGAATATTATCATCTTCTCCAACTGGTTCAGCTATAAAAATTGCTGGATTCACTGTGCTACACCTAACAATTTTGATTGCATTTTCTAGTGTCACTTTTCTCCCTTCTTGTGAGATGAACTGTCTTATATATACTATTCCTTCTTCACAATATTGTAATTTCTCCCGAACTACTTTGTACCCTTTCTCTGCCATTATAATCATTATAGGTTTGACAGAGTCTTCTCTGCATCTTTCTTCTGTTTCACTGCACACTAAAATGTCATCAACATATTGAATTATGGCACTTTCAAGTTGAACATTATCCAAGTCCAAAAAAGGACTCTATTAAAAATGGATGGGGACTCACAGTACCCCTGGGGCAAATGAGTATGTTTCAGGTGTATGGATCTATATGAAAAGGAAGTCAAATCTTGTGAGTCTTCATGACAGGGACTTGAGAAAAATGCATGTTTTAAATCTACACCAGTGAAATATTTTGCTTTCAATGGGATACTGCACAATGTTGTCTCATGATTTGGAACTAAGGGAAATTTTGCTTCGACTATATTGTTTAGGGACCTCAAGTCTTGGATAAATCTCCAAACCCCCCGGTTGATTTTTTTAAACAGTGCACAGCCGTGTTAAACAGAGAATCAGATGGTACCAGAAAGCTGTGCTTCATTAAAGCGGATATGGTTTCGAATACACCTTCATCTGCTTTTCTGGACATTGCACACTGTTTTGCAAGTGACAGAATTTCTCCTGGTTTGAGCTTAATTTTAACTGTGCCCACTTCTTTCAATAGGCCCACATCATATGGACTTGTAGTCCATAGGATACTTGGTATATTTTCCAAGTCTTCCTGACAAAAATGCGGTTTCATTTTTACCAATGCCATTCTCTGTGGTATTTCTATACTCTCTACTTTCATCCAATAAGTGAGATTTATGAAATATACTAACTCATCATTTGAATAGTCACTGCTAAATAGCTCCTAATCTGTAACATTTGCCAATCTAAATCCTTCATTGAGGGCTATCACCGTTGAAGCATCACCAGAGGCGATTCTAGGGGGGGGCGAGAGGGATATAGCCCCGGGCCTTTTGGTTGCAGCCCCGGATAGAAGCTCAGGGGATAAAACCAAAAGACTAGCTAGCCCTGAGTCCCGACAGTCCCAAAATTAGCCTAGGCCCGATGCTTTCCAGAGCTAGCAACACCACTGAGCATCACCCTTTCTTCTCTGACTATTGCTGTTTCTAATTCTAAAGGGTTCATTGTCCCTTCCTCGTCATCCATGGGAATCTTGTGGGATGTTTTTACCCATGCATCCAAGCCCTACCATAAAACTGTGCATTACTGGCATTGAAAACATCATGATGGCCAGAACTCCCCAGAGAGTGGACAGGGAAAACATGAAGAATAGGCTGCCACCCATTTTTGCAAACAAAGGGGGGGGTCTGGGAATCTCTCTACCAGCACGAACACAGCCCAATGACCTGTTCTTGGGTGAATAACCCCTGGGAGAGACTCTACCAAGTCTTTAGCTCACTGTCCTTTTCACAGAGAAGAAATTTCCCCGCATATCAGCCTTTGTCCTGCCCAGGGGCAGTCCAGCGCCGAAATGCTAGGCAATTCTCCTCTGAACAAGAGTACCATCAGTAACCCCATACACGTGTTTCAGCCTTGTTGGGCATCATCAGTGAGGTGAAACTGTTGCCTCTCTAAGAACAGTGAGCAAGGAGTCCACGTCTGGATTGCCCTGTTAACTTAGGGTGAAACCCAAAGTTAATGTATGCAAACAAAGGGGGGGGTCTGGGAATCTCTCTACCAGCACGAACACAGCCCAATGACCTGTTCTTGGGTGAATAACCCCTGGGAGAGACTCTACCAAGTCTTTAGCTCACTGTCCTTTTCACAGAGAAGAAATATCCCCGCATATCAGCCTTTGTCCTGCCCAGGGGCAGTCCAGCGCCGAAATGCTAGGCAATTCTCCTCTGAACAAGAGTACCATCAGTAACCCCATACACGTGTTTCAGCCTTGTTGGGCATCATCAGTGAGGTGAAACTGTTGCCTCTCTAAGAACAGTGAGCAAGGGGTCCACGTCTGTATTGCCCTGTTAACTTAGGGTGAAACCCAAAGTTAATGTATGCAAACAAAGGGGGGGTCTGGGAATCTCTCTACCAGCACGAACACAGCCCAATGACCTGTTCTTGGGTGAATAACCCCTGGGAGAGACTCTACCAAGTCTTTAGCTCACTGTCCTTTTCACAGAGAAGAAATTTCCCCGCATATCAGCCTTTGTCCTGCCCAGGGGCAGTCCAGCGCTGAAATGCTAGGCAATTCTCCTCTGAACAAGAGTACCATCAGTAACCCCATACACGTGTTTCAGCCTTGTTGGGCATCATCAGTGAGGTGAAACTGTTGCTTCTCTAAGAACAGTGAGCAAGGGGTCCACGTCTGGATTGCCCTGTTAACTTAGGGTGAAACCCAAAGTTAATGTATTCAAAACAAAGGGGGGTCTGGGAATCTCTCTACCAGCACGAACACAGCCCAATGACCTGTTCTTGGGTGAATAACCCCTGGGAGAGACTCTACCAAGTCTTTAGCTCACTGTCCCTTTCACAGAGAAGAAATTTCCCCGCATATCAGCCTTTGTCCTGCCCAGGGGCAGTCCAGCGCCGAAATGCTAGGCAATTCTCCCCTGAACAAGAGTACCATCAGTAACCCCATACACGTGTTTCAGCCTTGTTGGGCATCATCAGTGAGGTGAAACTGTTGCCTCTCTAAGAACAGTGAGCAAGGCGCTGGACTGCCACCGGGCAGGACAAAGGCTGATATGCGGGGAAATTTCTTCTCTGTGAAAAGGACAGTGAACTAAAGACTTGGTAGAGTCTCTCCCAGGGGTTATTCACCCAAGAACAGGTCATTGGGCTGTGTTCGTGCTGGTAGAGAGATTCCCAGACCCCCCTTTGTTTGCATACATTAACTTTGGGTTTCACCCTAAGTTAACAGGGCAATCCAGACGTGGACCCCTTGCTCACTGTTCTTAGAGAGGCAACAGTTTCACCTCACTGATGATGCCCAACAAGGCTGAAACACGTGTATGGGGTTACTGATGGTACTCTTGTTCAGAGGAGAATTGCCTAGCATTTCAGCGCTGGACTGCCCCTGGACAGGACAAAGGCTGATATGCGGGGAAATTTCTTCTCTGTGAAAAGGACAGTGAACTAAAGACTTGGTAGAGTCTCTCCCAAGGGTTATTCACCCAAGAACAGGTCATTGGGCTGTGTTCGTGCTGGTAGAGAGATTCCCAGACCCCCCTTTGTTTGCCACCCATTTTTGCCTATGTTGTGAGCACAGGAGGGCACTGCCTAAAACCACCATTGGGGTACACACACAGTAGCCTGGAACCATTGGGAATGGCAATGCTGATTGCCAAAAGCAACCCAGAACTGTGGGGAATTAATTTTCTTAATGTCAAAAATGGATGCAATATTGGTGCTCACCACAATCAGAAAGCCGGCGTTTTAAAACCACCATACTTTTGTGTAAAACTGAACAAATGAACCCAAACCAGGCCAAGGAAAGACTTGGTAAGAGGTGGATACAATGTAAAACTATATTCTGAAATGACTTGAAGGAAGTAATTATTTAATGTATATATAAAAAATAGCTGGGGATGTCAGCAGCTTAAGTGAATTTGGGTTTAAAGCCACTAAAATCAAAATGTTTAGAATAAATGAGTGACCTACTTGTGAGTGTCACATAGGTTGCAATTGTTTAAATGTATAGTTTTGAACTTAGAAGCAGTGTTCTAGCTGCATGTGTAAAAATGTCAGTGTGATTTGAATGTAGAAAACTGGGAACTAAAGTGACATTTAGCTGAAGCCTGGCTGGAAGAGAGTGAATTCTGCCCGGCAACTACCCCCGACAGGAGTGAAACCTGCTCAGCCATTTTTCCCAGGCCTGGCTGCATCCTGCTGCCCCCACCAAAAGGAGGTGACACCTCTCTGATTGAATTAGGGGAGTGGTACCTGCAGACTGCAGGAAGTTGAACAAAGCCCTGTCCTGGACTCAGGCAAATGTTATATTGGGGGGGTCGTAAAATGGCTTCCTCTTGGGAGAAACAGGGAGGGGCAGTGCCTGTGAGAGCAAGCTGAGCTTGGGGGAAGTGGATAAACCAGAAATTCCACCATGTGCTTTGGAAAACCACACCCCTTTGGGGCCAGAGCATGATTTTAAAAAGATGGATAATTCACAGTGCAGACTTGTCAAAATTATATAAATAACATCATCATTCGTGTGATTTTTCTGTGCACATTTTAAGAGGTGTTAGGACCCTGTGGTATGTTCTTGGGGATAGTAGCGGAAAAAAAGGTTGTTACTCCAAATGTATGCATGTTAAAAATCTGACACTTTATCATCTGAAACCCATATCCCTGGTGCACATTTGTGTAAAATCTGGAAAGATTTAGAGGTCGTTATCTGGATGAAAAGGGGAGAATTTGACACAACATCGTACAAAGACAGGGATCGGATGGTTTGGTGCTACGGAAAATATGTTAACTGGACCTATAATATTAGAAAAATGGTACATAGATAAATAAGTATTTGTGTCAGAAATAGATTTGTGTGCAATTTGACAAGGGGAGGTTTCTCTGACCATAAAACCTACAGCATCACTCTGACACTCCATTTCTTTCCCCCAATCAAGGGAGAGAGGAAAGCTTGGCCAATGATAAGTGAGAGGGGCAGACTTAGCTAGGCCCAGGCACACACCCATTTTCAAAACACATAAAAGGAACATTGAAACCCAGGTAGAGGGATTCACTTTCCACTTCTTGCGGGACGCTTTGCCAGGAGACTTCAGACTTCACATCCAGAGATCTAGACTTCAAATCCATCAATCTCCAGAGACCAGAAATAAATTAAATCCAGCATTTGTAGTAGAGAGGCCTGAATCCACAAGCTGAATCCTTTTCAGCAGGCCTCAAAACCAACCAAACTATTCAACAGCCGGGCGAGCTGTTTGAATTCTTTGCTAAGAACTTTTGCCAGAACCTGTAGCAGTATCCAGAAAGCAGTGCTGTATCCGGAACCAGAGAGAACCAGAGACCAGATCGCTGTGAAGAACTGCTAGCAAAAGTCCAGCCAATCCTGACCCGATCGGTGACGAAGTCGCATTCCTGTCCAAAATCTAGTGTGAGTACTCAGCTAGCACTGTGCCAAAACCAATCTCTTAGTTTAAAATAATCTAATCCAAACTATTTTAGCCTATTAGAACTGCCTCCTAGAATCGTGTCATTCTCTCATTTTTAAAACTGAAAACTGTCATCTGTCATTCTGAGCTTTAAAATTTCAAATCCGAAAAACTACCTTTACTAAATCGGCCGTATCTCCGGAACCATTTGGAGCGAGTTTTAACTGTCATCTTAAAGCTAAGATTCTAAGCTTTCCAACAAGCCTAGAACCGACTTCCTACTCCTTATAGTGCCTCCTTAATTGCGCTCGACGCACGTGACTAAATTTGCCGCGATTTGACATTTTGCTTAATTTCAGCGTGTAAAAATATTTGCTCTTGCTTTCCTTGCTGAAATTCATGTGCAACCTGACAATCATTCATAGAGCATTGCTAAAGTGATCCTGAATTAATTTAAGTATCTCTCACTCACCCTGAACCTCCTATAGGGAATTAAAAGCAATTTGAGTATATTTTTCACTTCATTGCCACCACATTTAAAAGGATTTTGCCTGTGTTTAAAACTCCTACCTGTTTTCCTCTAAACTTGCTAGGGGGGAACTGAATTATATTTGATTGCATTCCTGAGAACTGTGTGCTTTCCTCCCATCTCTTTACCTTGAATCATTGCATTGTCCTTGAAGCCATAAAAGCATTCTCAGCTACTTTATCCTCTCTATATCACTTCTAAGCCATCAAAAAGAGTGTACCACTGTAACATTATCCATTGTTGATCACTATCATCTTCACAAGTGTGCTATCGAACATTAATTTACTATAAAAGTGTGATATATATATATGTATATATATATATATATATATATATATATATATATATATATATATATATATATATATATATATTGTTTAAATTTCAAATAAACCTTTTAATTTGCAAAACAAACCTACTTCTTGGCTCAGTGGGGTCAGGGGGATTCTAAGAGAGGGGTGTTATATAAGGGTTGTCATCCAGAGTAAACAAACTGGACATAAAAATATATCAATAAGGGTTTCCCTCAGCATCCCAGACTAGGCATTGACTTAGCTGTAGTGTTGAATTGAATCCGCTTACAATCTCTACCCTGAACAAAAACATATCAGGTATTCTCAATAACTTGCTCATCAGTTCAGGCAACCATGATAAGAAGACAGTCACTCCATAAAAAAACACGGCCTTGTCTAGAGGTACTCCTGTAAAGCTTTCTTTCCTATGAATGGTTATATGAGCTCCCTTACATTTCCATAATGGATCCCTCGAGTAGAACACTCTATTCCTTCATCAGTAAAAGATATTGCCACGTTAAGTTTTGTCATTATGTCACGCCCAAATATGTTTACCTGCGTTAGTCTAGAGTATATTAATGGCATAGACATGTTGGGTTCACCTATAGAATTTAGTAATTCTTCTGTAAATGGAACTAAATGTATCACCCCAGAAAATTCCTGCACATTTATGGCATTGCCTGACATTGGATATTTTCCCTCACGGACGCAGGAGTGAGTTGCTCCAGTGTCCCCAAGAAATGAAAACGTCTTGCCTCCTATCATCACCTTGACCCTTGGTTGCTCCTGGGGGTCCGGTGTTACAGATAGTACTGAACACATCAGGTCCTTCTGTGGGCTGTCCTATTGTGGATATAAATCCATCCCCGTACCTGTGAAAGGATTTCCACCTACCACAGTCACACTCTCCGATTTAGGTGCGACTACTTGTGTGGCTCCCGTATCCATGTAAAACAAAAGAGGCGATGGCTGGAAGGTTTGGAATTAAGCCTAACCTCTGGCATTGCTCTGGGCAACCCTCCAGACCATTGTTCTTTGCCTGCCAAGCCATTGCAAAAGGGGAAATACCATATGCAAATCAGGCTTGGTCCAACCCCAAGAGGGGCAGTCCATCCCTAACCGCTTGGTCACATCCCTTCTTCACGAGACCACAAGCATCCTCAAACATCTTTCAGCCTTGTTGGGCCTCATCAGTGAGGAGTAGCTTAGGTCTCTAGGCCCAACAGGCACAGGACCCACGTCTGGGCATACCCGTCCCACTCGGGGGGACTTAGGCAAAAAAAAAAAGAGGTGATGGCTTTAAGGTTTGGAATTAATCCTGCCTCTGGCATTGCATGGTTGCCATACATCTGCCCTACAATTATTAAATGGCGCTCCATAGTGCACCATATTTTGTGCAGTGACTTTCGGATATCCTGTTCTTTTCCAAATGTCAGAAAATAACAACAGGGTCAATTGAGGCTTAATAAGCCAGGATAGTAAATGCCTTCCCTAACCGCAAGGGAATACTGTTACACACAAAACAGTTCCCTGGGGAAAAACTTTCGTCTGCTAGCCGGTCAAGGCATGACGAGAGAGGTCGTTATGGTAGTTAAAATGAGAACACAGCATTCGGATTGTGCAGGCTGCAGCCGTTGCGCCCGCCCCAGCCATTAAGGCACAGACCCACTGAGCGTCCTGTTCACCGCCTGCCGGCGGTTCTTCTCTGGAATCCCTGCATTTTTATCCAGGATTCCGTGTAGCCTGCCACCGCTGCCCTACTATGAGGACAGACTTTATTGAGTATCACATGAAGATTGAATGTGTCCTGAAGAAGATGGTCTATAATCACTGAAAAACCATTGAAACCGGTCAACCAGACCTGTTGTGGCTCCACCACAACACCATACGATATCCCCAAGACCAACAGGGGGTGCCGCATAAAACCGAACTCAAAACCCAGAAAGCATGGGCTTTCAGCACACCCAATAACCAGCGGGACTGTGCGTTTTTAGAAGACAGATTTCACATGTCTGTTTTTACTTTTTGGGCAACCACCCATATGCAATATGTTTTGAGCCACCAGGGTGAATAAATCATAAAAGAAACAATCCGGATGTCTCCAACTTGCACATGTTCACCAAGGGTTCTTGGTATTTGACTGCGAGATCTAATCCCCCTCCCGCACTCATTGACTAGTTTGCTGGTTGCCCTCTCACCACCCTGTAGGCTGTTGGTGTTAACACTACACGCGGCATATAGACAAACCGCGAGCATAGAGCTGTAACTAGTTCCTCTATTCCTCCCTCCAGGACAGGCACTACACCTACCACTGTCCGTGGTCAGACAACCCCCGATAACTCCTTCCTTTTCCACCTTTGGTAAGGCTTCTGGGTGTTCCACCAGAGGGCCAGAACAGCTCCCTAACTTGTGTCCAATGGTTAGGACTATAATTTTATCTACCATAACGACCCTCGTCATGCCTTGACCAGCTAGCAGACGAAAGTTTTTCCCCAGGGAACCCTTTTCCAAATGTCATCAGCTCTCTTCTCTAGGATGGCTGATAACAGGCCTTCATTGTCGATCCTGATGTTCTTTTCTCTAATTCACAAATCCAATTTCCCGCACCAGAAGTTAAACTCGATACTGTGTACTTTAAATTCTCTTTATCCATTTGAGGAGATGGAATATAGTGTGGCCGACCCCCCCTTTCTCTAATAGTGGGAATCGTGAAAATCCTGATTCATAATCATACCCGCCCACACTCCTTGTCTTCCAAGCAGCATTGTCCTCGCCTGCCTGTTTCTGTCCTGGCAATGCCCTTAATATGCTTAGATAAGGCAGTAAAGTATTTTCAGTATAGTGCAATCGTGATTGCGGTCATTTAATTTATGGTGTCGGTTCTGGTGTTTTTTTCTATGGGGTCTTCTAAATCTGACCATTTTACTCCTTTATCTATGCTCGATTCTCTTGAAAATCCATGTGCACATTTTCTCTGTACTTTCTCATTTTCCTTCCTTTCTTCATCTGACATCATTATGCCCCAGCTCGTGTGGCTGTTATCTTCTTCTATATTGTCAAGATCTAACCTGGTTAAAGATAGTGTTCTATATGCATCTGTTATGACGTCCCCTGATATACCTTTGGTTCCCTTTGATCAGGAGCTTTCAGTATTCTCTTGAGTTCCATACCTTCCTTTGTCCCTCATTTGCCTATATAGTTTCCCAAGTTCCTGCTCTATGTCTTCTGTGTCCTGCCCATGAGCCAATGCTGATTGCAGCATTCCTTGCAGCTCCCTTCAGGGCTGTTGTGACCCTTGTTCTTCTTCCAATCATTCTTGTGCTTTTATGGGCACTATGCTTCTGCAGCATAGATATTCTATCTCGTCAACTTTTAATCCCCTACTTTGGTTCATTTCTTCCTCTCTTCTCATTTACCTTAACTCTCCTTCCTTTCACCTTATTTTGCAACCTACGTACTTTCAAGCTTTGGGCTTCTACCTCTTTTTGTTTCTCTTCTTCTAATCTCTCCTTTTTTCTTATCTCACAGCTTTTCCATTCCTCCCTTCACTTAAAATCTTTCTCCTTTTCTTCTTTGTATAACCACTCTTATTATTTCGCTCTCTTCTCTTTCATATCTCTCTCGAACTCCATCAATGCCTTTGGCATCTAGTTTGATCAATATTTGTCCACCCATCCATTTGTTCTGTACTATTGTCATGCCCATAGCTGTATTCTGTCCTGTCTATCCTTTATCTCCTCACGCTGATTACCATCATCGTGTGTTAATATGTAATTGCCTTCTCAATTGCCGCTCTCTTCTATGGGGTCTTCACTGTTATAAGCAGGGGGTTCATACTTTGGATTAACTTACCCGCCTTAATTCCTTTAAAGGATAAAATCCCTTCTCTTCAGTATCTACAACTTGCTTTTCAGGAGAGAAAATAGGAGCCAAAGGTGCTACATCTTTTCCTTTATTCTGACTAAGCAACCACTCCCTCTCAGCTGGATCTTCTTTCTCAATCTGGTATATTTTCCAGAGATCTAAAACTGCCAACCTTTCCTTTATTGACTTATATGGTGATAGTTCACTGCTGGTGTGATCAGCTAGTCTAAGTGAATAAATATTTGTATTAGTGTTTGTCTTGTCTGTTGTAGTTACTGAGTAGATGATTATTTGTTTAGTTTTTGTGTATATTGTTATTTGTTTGTTGTTGTTTTGTGTCGGTATGTTGAAGATTTTAAATAATTCTTATTGTATAGGATTGAATGTTCTTAGAAAATGTTTTATGACCCCATTGTATATAAGTTTCTTACTTTTTTATGAGTATTTCTTCAATTGATTACTTGGGGCATGGAGGTTTTTTAATGGTTGTATGTGTTAAGATATGTTATATTTCAAGTTGCTTTTGACTGTATTAGATCTTGCATGTACTTGTTTGAAAAAGATAAATAAAGATTATAAAACTACCAACCTTTTCTCTAAATGGCTTGTAAGTGTGATCTAGCAGCTTAAAGTGTCTTATATGTGCTAGATGGAATTACCAGTACATATCTTAGACCAAATAACCAGAGAGTCCAAAGGAAGATGGTAAAATACTGCTTTAATCTCAATGAAAGAAAGCAGAGAGATTTAACAGCTATCAAAATAGATGCATACATATTCACACTTTATCTTGCTTCTACAGAGTTTATATACTTTTACATACGTCATTTATGACATCATTCTAGGTGGCATTCGCAAAACCTATTAATGGAAGGGATTGGATTGATTGATTGATTGATATTGTATTTATATCAGAATGTTAGGGGAACATGTCTACTTATAGAATCATATAAGGGTTAATATCTCATTGGCTGCCCCTTGTCTGTAGGACACGCCCTGAGCTACTTCTACATATGTAATATACTGATTCTAGCACAGAATACGGCATTGGATTGGTAAATGCAACATTGTATGTGAAAGTGCGTGGCAGGCTTTATGATTGGTTGGCAACCCCATCCAACCTTGGACTTTTGACTTGTTTAGCAGCATGTGAGGGAGGGAAACCGAAACCTAGGTCTCAAGATGCGTCAGTTCATTCCTTGTTTTCCCAGTTAGTCCTTTGCATGTCTTTGACCTGATCCTTAGCCAAGGTCTTCTATTTGTAGTTGACCTCCTAGTCTGCTCACTGTTCTGGGACATTTGAGGGAATGCTAGCACACCACTATCTTAACTTGAAGCTCTAACGAATAGCCTTTGTTTTCGACTACTGCATCATGTGTTAGGAGAACGCAAATTCATCAATTTCGACATCTTATTTACTGCTATTTCATTTTATTAAACAGGGTGCCATTACCCTTTCTGGCCTTTAGAGACTTGCTCACTCCACCTCAAATAGGGTTTTACCTTTGTGGTTGTCCAACACTTGGCACCTGCAAATGTCCTTGTCTCTCCTAATCTTAGCAGAAATGTGTCTTACGCAGAAGGTCTGTTCATTCGACTCCCCTTGTGCCTTGCACCCATCTCTCGAAATAGCCTCCTTGACTCCAGGCCAAGGTACTCCCTTATTCAGCACACAAAAACAGCTTCTTCATCAGTTCTTCATTTTGCAATCCTATGCTCGTATTTTGAGGTAGAAGGGTTGATTCTTAAAATGGTCCGACGCCCATTTTCCTCCAATGGCTATCCTAAACGTTATGTATTTACCTCTTTTTAGCAAGCTTATATATGCTTTTTCTAACTTGCTTTACAGCGTATTTACAGTTATTGGTCTGCAAGTTACTTCATCTTCTTATATTCATGATTATGTACATGTTTCTCTTAGTGATTCAGTGACATTGTCAGTCTTAAGCATGTTCATATCATTTCGGCATAGGTTCATTCATCTTGTAATTGACATCATTCTGTTTTAGTCAGACTTTACTTAAAGTTTGTCCATATTACCCATAAGTGCATCCTGGCAGCGGTCATCCTTCCTTGTAGCATCCTTCCAATACCTCAACGTGAGGGCACATTCTGAATGGCTGCCTGAGTGCATATCGTCTTTCATACACTTTACGCGGTATAGGAATGGTACATGGATTCATGCATGGGTTCCCAAATGTAGCTCTTCGTCTGCTCTTCCAATAGGATGTTGGTGAGGGGGGGCAGTGATTAGAGACAAGGCATCCACCTGCTCCTCTACAAACCGAAAACTGAACAGAGAGGATTGGGCCATGAGCATGGCTTTTCTAGTGAAGTACGGAAAGAAAACCTATGGTAGGTGTGCCAAGTCTGATGATTATGAGGATATTTGGGGTCAATTTAATGAGTTGTATGTCCTCTTGTCCCTTCCCAGTTGGCTCTCTGGCAGGGTAACTTTCTGAGCTGTTTTCGGTTTGGGTTTTCATTCGTCCTACTTCTATGTGTCTTACCTTGCATGTCGTTTTGTGTTTAGAGTCAGTGTGTGGCTAGAAATTGGAGAAAGCTAACATCACCAACAGAGCATAATGGAAATATGAATCCTCAGAAGCATGTGTTAGGGAGTATCTTTCAAGCATGAGAATCAATACATGTATGCACTTATATTTAAGAAAATGTTCATTATTCAATCACTGAATAAATAGATATGTTTTAATGTTATGTTATCCAACATGTACACTGCACCCATCAACTCTTAGTGGTGTTACAGTGCCAAGCCTTATTTTTAAGGTGACATATTGCGACCCTGCCAGCATGTTGCTGTGGAAAGGAAGGGGTGTGTTGGGGAGGAGGTGATAGGAAAGAGATTACACAACAGAATGACCAAACTCATAGAGGAAAAACAGTTGGGACAAGTAAGTGGGGATATGGTTGTCGAAGTATGGATGCATGTTTCTTTAATATGATTAGTTATAAGTAAGCAGTGGTAAAAGACTCAGGAGAGTAAAGCTTGGTTTAGAGCAACATTTTATTGTGATGGCAATATCTAGACCCAACGAAGATTAATACTAGATATATTTAGTTGGTGAGTGGTTGCGTGAAGGACTCAAGAGGTGCTGAAGCTGGTGGTAACAGTGCTGCATTTACCCTTCTTGATTAGAATTTGTATACCTTACCATCTACCTTTTCAATGCATTTGATATGTTAACGTATACTACAAAAAGAGGAAGAGTGTGGCATTAAGAAATAGTTGGGAGTCTGCCAGCCTAAAGCAAGACACTAGGTTAGCTCTATGTTTACTGCAATTAGCTAGGACCTATGTAGACTAACTGTTGCTTGGAAACAAAGGGAATCCTTGTTGATGTGTTCTTCGGGGAAGCACTGAGGCAGAGAGCATGTTGCTGTATTAAGAATGTATCAATTCCTGGTGTTCCTGGTGTCATCAGTTTACCCAAGCGGATGGGCATAGACCTACCCTCTGAGGCTTTAGCTAGAAGACACTCAACGCACTCCTACATTCTAAGTGTGATTCAGGGAGTGCAGAGTGACAATGGTATGTACAAGGTATAGGTCAAACTGCTTTGGCAGGTTCATAACGTGTTTTCAGTATTATAATGTGGAGGGCTCCTTGAAGGTGATAAGAGTTCCTAAAATGCAGATGCAAAGAGCTCGGTGGTCTTCCCGCAAAGTTATTTTAGTGATGGTTAGTAGTTTTAAAGTAATATGCAACATTTGTAGTTTGATGATTCTGAGCACGAAATATCTAATGTTATTGGACAACTGCATATTGCCAGATTCCTTAAATCTCTTCCGCCGTATCTGGATTCTCAATGTATGGACACCAGTGAGCAGCTGGAGATAAAGGTGTGCAGAAGTGTCAAATTAAAGTTTTGTAACAACTAGACCCTTACAAGTCATGTAATGCTGATTACAATATGATTAGTTACTTTGCCCATATAATAATTCTCTTCACTCATGCAGAGCTACTTAAGACGAGCCAACGACATGCAACAGACCCCATCCTATCCCCTTCACCTCAACAGAAGCAAAGGTTAATTAGCTGAACTGGTGCTTTTCTAGCGTCCAGCTCACCTCTGGCCACTCATGTACAAAACATGCAGAGTAAAAGAAGAATATAACCATAAGCAGAGGTTAAGTAGGACACCATAACGCAATTTTAATGAATATTGTGCATTTAAGTTAATGGAATAAGGCAACCTATTACTAAAAGGTTCAAGATTATACACAATTTCAAACACAGTGTGAAACACATCACATGAGAGAAAAGGACCAGCAATGATCAAAAGCACGAATGAAATAATTGGGACAGGATAGTAAAAAGTAGTGGGAAGAAAGACAGGTCACAGAATGCAGCAACAAAACACTCAAATGCCGAGCCGAAAACACCAGGGTCCAGGATATGACAGTATTCAGAACTAAGAAAAGGAGCAAAGAGAGATGATATGATAGACAAGGCTAGTAGCAGACAGCCACCCAGGGTAGAGATGAATCACAAAAGCAAATTCCATGAGTATGCATGCTGGAACGATGAGCTATTCATACCTGAACAAGGACATATTGACAGAGACCATCAAAGCTGAACCACTTTTCGTCAAAGGTTTTCACATGGCCATCTCCGTATATGTGACAGGAACTCTCACATTCTTTGGTCGTGCATTGCCAGGTTCCATCAACACAAGTGCTAAAATGTCAGAGCATATCAAAAGTGTGCTTTATCATTTGGCAATGCAGAAATCATATATATTTTCGCGTTTTAATCCACCTGGAAATAGATCTCTGCTAGAACTCGCAGGAGCGAAGCGGCGCTTCAGAGGCCTGCGCTGAGGTACCTCTCTGCTTCTCAAAACAGGACGGTAAGCGGGGAACAGAATAGGGGGAAACACCTTTAGCCATGTTAAAGACACTTTGCACTGGCGCACGTTCAATTGTGCACATTATTAGCACTAGGTCACAAATTGCCATAGGGCAACAATAACTACATTTTTCAATCCATTTTTGCATTCGCCTTAGTGCTAATCTGAAGCGTTATTACCACTAAGGAAAACATTGCATTGTTGTAAAAATGTATTGAAAGAATACGTACAAAACTGAGAGTGCACCGGTGCAAAGTTTTTGTAATGAAGCCATTCCCTAGACTCCCCCATTCATCATTCATCTGTTTAGATATTATACGGACTTTGTAGAGTGACATGTATCGTGTAAGGGTCAGGGAGTGGTCATGTCCATGCAACTCTACGAGAGCTCCCTTATTTTGTAAACGTCTTATGCGCCTTCACATAACCTGCCTATACTTAAAGAGATGGCTGAGTTGTTTGGCCCTGTGCAGCTTTTAACCCATTCTGAATTGTTGTGCAAGCAACAGCAAGTAACCGCAACGTGGGAACTCCTGGCGATGTGTCGTCCACCTGTTGTGCAAAATAGTTTCCAGATCCTTACACAATTAGCACCATCACGAACTAGATGCCACCGCAATTACTTTATTCTGGTATACTTTTTTTAAACGAATGTTTTTTGAAAATCTGAAGTTTGGCCGAACACTTTTGGTCGATTCGACCAAATAGATATTGATGTATGTGTGCATGTAGGAGTAGAGGAGTAGGGTGATGGCGCGGTGGGGTATGGAGTGGGGCACCCCCTGATAACAAAACAATGTCTATCACATATTTGCAAAGTTCACATTTGTATGTATACCAATGAGGAAAATTCAAGGCGCAGCATGGCTTTCAGCATGAGGTGCTTAGTCAAGCATATAGTCAAGCATTGGGTGCATAGCTAAGCTCTAGGCACGGTCAAAGGGACATCAACATCGGAAGTAGCATTTTACAGTGATTATAAATGGCAAGGGGCCTCAATCCGGGTTTGGTGGTAATTCTTTGTTTTTTAAATTATTTTTATTTACATTTTTTCATCCTTACAGCGGCACATTGTGTGCTAACAATGAGCTAAGTCAAAAGAAAACAGCTGCCTGACGGGAGAAAACAACAAAGTACAGCAATACGGATTCACAGAGCACAGATAATTGAGCTATACTTTCTTGAGCGTAGTACCTTCGGTAAATCTATTCGCTGATGCAGTTCCTCATCTCACATTCTCTCGCCTTGCAAGGTCCACATTACCATAGTTTCATGTGGTTGGAGGTGAGAACCTCTGAGGCTGAGCTATCAGATAGTGTATGTATGGCCGCCATATGTCTCTGGGTCTAGCCTGGGGGTGTGTTAATCTGCTGTATTCTGCCCCCATGCCATTGCAATATTGGATGTTCGTATGTCACTGATCAAGTTTTGGGGATCGGGGTCCTCCCCAAACCATTGCCACTCGTCTCTTTGCAAGGAGCAGTAGCAAACCCACTAATTGTCTCACACCCCGGGGTATGTGTCTGATGTCACCCAACAATGCCCTCATTGGGCTTGGATCAAGCCTTTCGCCTGTGATCTCCTCCAATACCTTGAAGACCCCCTACCAAAAGGACAGAATCTTTGGACTTCCCCACGCCATACAACCAGTGTGTCTCCACATCTCGCACAGTTCTCTGAGACCTCTGGGTAGAATCTATGTAAAGCAGCGGGTGTGTGGAAAAACTGGCGCAAGTGTCTGAAGTGAATCCGTTTATACCTAGTGTTAAGCGCCACCCTCTCTGTTCCTTCACAGCAGTATTCCCAGGTTGCGTCTGGTATTTTACTTCCTAGGGTGATTTCCTACCTTTCCTTAGGGTTCACGCCAGTTAGTATTTTAGTCTTGAGGCATAAGTTGTACATGATGGAGACCACTTTGCTGTTCCGGCCACCCTGGAACATTTTGTCTAGTATCAGAGACAACTCGGGCTCCCGTGAGAAGGTCGAGAATCTCTGTTTCAGGGATGTCCTCAGTCTAAAGTATTGAAACACATCTAGGGATGTCAGTTCTCTCCTGCCCCAGAGTTCTTCCAGAGTAATAAATGTTTTGTCTGGAAAGAGGTCACGAAAGCAGAGAACCCCCATCTTTTTCATGAGGAAGATGTAGCTTCTCTCGCTGGTCAAAGGGAACCCTGGTATGTGTATTACTGGTAGGGTTGGGGAGTAGATAACCTCACCCTTGGGTTTATACCCGATTCGCGTTGGCGCTCTGCAGGTCATATCTGCCATGTTGTTTACCTGGTTAACTCTATCAGGTGCCATCAGAATAATAGATCTTAAGAGAAAAGGTGACACCAATGCTCTTTCCAATTCCACATGCCTCCTAGCTACCTTGTCCCCGTACCACTATAGAAGGAATCTCGCCTGGCCCACCTCATAGTATGTTTCAAAGTCTGGAAGTGCTGAGCCCCCCCCTCCCTATTGGCGCAGTGAGTTTGTCCCAAGAGATCCTTGATTGTTTCCCAGCCCAGATGAACCTCAGGATTACCGACCTTAATTCCTGGACATATTCACTAGGCACTTTTAGTGGGACGTTAAGAAAAACATATAGAAACCGAGGTAGTAGTACCATCTTGACTAATGAGATTCTCCACAGAGATTTAGGGGGATATTTTTCCACCTTTCCACTGATAGTTTAGTTTGATCAAGCACCCTTTGATAATTGTGCACATAGAGGACCTGCAGGGTTCTGGCAATAAAAATCCCCAGGTACCGAGTATTATTTGCCTGCCACTGGAACCCCCATTTGTCTGCGAATTGTTCTGTGTGGCTGTTTAGTGGAAAAATCACTGACTTTGCAGCATTTATTCTGAGCCCGGAAAAATCACCAAATGCCATTACATCCAACATAATCGGTACGAGGTTGATCTTGGGGTCCAGGACAAAGAGAACCATATCATCCGCATAGAGGGAGACCACCACCCTATGTGTGTGGAGTTGAAGCCCCCTGTGAATATGCCTAACCCTGATCCCTTCCGCCAATGGTTCAATAGCTAGTGCAAATAATAGTGGTGATAGGTGACATCCCTGTCGAGTGCCCCTTTCCAGCTTTATGGCCGATGTTAATCGGTCATCTACCCAGATCCTAGCGCATGGTTGTGTGTATAGCAGTGGGACTAGTGGAACTAATAAGATAAAGTGTTCGCCCATTTCCATTCTATGAAGCACCATCATCAGGAACGGCCACTTAACCGAGTCAAATGCCTTTGTGCCGTCCAAAAGTGCAGCAACAACGGGGTCCCTCTGCTGTACCACAGCCATCAGCCCAAACATCCTGTGCAGGCTGTAGGAGGTAGAACATGCCGGAATTAATACATATTGATCCGCTCTCACTATCCTATGCATCAGGGGGCCAATCTGGATGCCAGTATCTTAGCTAGGATTGTTAAGCTTAGTAAAGGATATGGGTCGGTAGGAGGAGTAGTCATCAGCTTCTTTCCTGGGCTTGAGCAGCACCACCACCACTGCTTCCCTCAGGGATTCTGGTAGCTGACCCTCCTTCAGTCTCTGATGGTACATTTATAGCAGGTAAGGTGCTAGCTTCTGAGCATATTGTTTATAGAACTCAGCTGTGTATTCATCAGGCCCCATGGACTCCCCGGATGGGAGAGATTTAATTACCAACAGCACCCCCTCCACTAATACTGGCCTTCCCAGCCATTCCCTTTCCTCGTCTGTGCACCAGTACAGGGACAATCGATCTAAGTATTTGCCCATCTCCCGCTGAGACACAGACAGGCGAGAGGAGTATAACTGGCCGTAGAACTTACAAAATTCTTGGACTATGTCTGAGTCTGCAAATTTTTCTTCACCCTTTGTGTCTATTATTGACAACACTCAGTTTTTAGAGTCTTGTGGTCTGGCAGCTCTCGACAGTAGCCTCCATGGGCGTTTTCCATCTCCATATTGTCGTACAGCCATTTTGCTCAACAGGAACCTCACCTCTCTGTAAGCTAGTTCATTAAATCTGTGTATCTGATTTTTAATGTCTGCCTGTTTTAACAGCGTGCAGTTGGCCAATCCGATTTCAATTCTCATATTCAGGTTTTTAGTGTCTATGAGTTCCCTGCAGGTTTGTTTCACCACCCCGGCTTCCCTGGAGATGCACTCCCACAGTGTCCGTGCTGACCCAACCTACGCTTCGTTAATTTCAAAGAATGTGGCAATCGCATTTGTGAGTCCTTCATGAAACACCCCATCTGATAACCCTGCACTCTTAAATACCCATGGCGGCCTCCCTTTATCCCGCCCTGGTAGTTCGATGGTCAGCAGTACCAGGGCATGGTCTGATAGTGTACACACCAGAATGGATACTTCGGTGACATCCCCCACCAATGTGTCAAATAGCAGGAAGTAACCTAGCCTGGATGCTGAGTTGTGAACTGAGCAGTGGAATGTGTATCTTCTTTCCCATGGGTGTGTAATATGCCGATTGTCATTGACTTCCCACTCCCAGCACATGTCTTGCAGTTTGTTTGTGGTTCTAGGGATCGGATGGTTGGCTCTACCGGAGCGGTCTAAATCTGGCTCCATGACTTGGTTAAAATCCCCTGCCCATATGATTTCCCTTGGTGGCAGTTCGGTTAGCTGGTGGATAATCCATTCCAGGGTGTCTATCGAGTCCTGATTTGTGCCATAATATTCGACCAGGGTGTATAACCGACCCTGAATTGTGCATGTACCACCAGCACCCTACACAGATGATCCTTAACCATCTTGATCATCCGAAACCCAACTGATTTATGCAGGAGAATACACACTCCCCTTGAGTACGAGGAGTAAGAGGAGAAGTAGCAATGACATCCCCAGTTCCACCCGAATTTAGACTCCCCCTCCGGCAGTAGGTGCATTTCTTGTTAAAAGGCAACATCCACCCTGTGTCTTTGCATGTACAACAATAGTTTGCGGCACTTGGACGGACAGTTCAGGCCTCTCACATTCCATGTGATATTCTTAAGTGGCCCAGTCAGAGTTTTACCCTCAATGAAATTTCACTCCCAGAGTCTATTATTTGCATTGTTCGAATTGTTATGATCCATCTCTGATCCATCGAGAAAAGTAGTCTCCAAATGCGCTGTGCTGTATCAACCATAACATAGTCCCTTATCTCCCTTCTCCGCTTAACGGCATCCCCAACTTGCCAGACACCAATGACAGACCCGCTCCACCCCCCTGCCCAACCAGCAACCCCAACCTGCCAGTTCCTACCTCCCTACCCTCCCAAAAAAGACACAGTTTCTCACGCTAGGGGGGCCCACCAGGACCCAGTCTGTCCAGTGACCTGTTCTCAGTTGTTGTCTCATTTCACCAGAATTATTGACATTTAGAACATGTTTCTATATTCCAGTTGCACCAGGTTGTTTCAGGGGGAGATCCCGCTCAGCTGTTGTTGTCTCTACTCCGCAGGGCTCTCGGCAGAGTCTCCAGGGAGGAGTTTGCTTCTTCTGGGGTGTGAAAAATAGCACTCTGTCGTTATGTCCGACCCTGAGTTTGGAGGGAAACATCATTGCTTATTTAATACTCCTCTCCCTGAGTCTTTTCTTCACGTAGATAAAGGTTTTTCTGGATCTGTACATCGCAGTATTTCAGAGTGCCTTTCTCTCTTGCTTTCCGTAGGACCATATCCCTGTCTCGGTAGTTTAATAACCGAGCTATCAATGGGCGAGCAGGGGCACATAGCACTGGTTTCCTACCACTGGGTATACAATGGGCCCTTTCCACGATGAAGACCGCAGAGAGTCCCTCATCGTCGAAGACCTCCTTCAGTAAGTCTTCCACCCCTGACTCCATGTTGCGTTGGTCTGCTGCTTCAGGCACCCCAAATACCTGCAGATTATTCCTACGTGATCTGGACTCAGGGTCATCCTGCTTGTCCAATAGCTCTTTCACTGTCCTTTTCAGTTCTATTAGGTCCCTTCAATCGTGGACACTTGGCCCTCTACCTCCTCCAGGCGCTCGCCGTGTCTATCCAGGTGAACCTGCTTGTGATCCACCTTGCAAGTTAGAGTGTCCATTTTCCCAACCAGGGATTTAATACTTGTTTGGACCTGGCAGAGCATTTGTTTAATGTCACTCAGCACCCCTCCTGGGTTTTACAGCGTGGTTTGAGGGGGCCCCGCATGGATTTCCGTCTCCACAGGTTATGGTTAAGCCCCTGGTGATGCTTAAAGGTGAAGTTTAGACTGCTGTTTACCAGACTTGGGCACCTTACACATGGTGTGCTCTTTAGTCTAAGACCTACTTTGTTTGTCCCGTTGGCCCAGGCCACAATATGTTTGTGTTCGACCTCGCCTTTCTTCCCGATCGCCGTGCCAGGATCCAGCACCTCCCAGTGTTCCTCCTGTCCGCTGTATAAGTCATCAATCAATTGGGGCAGTTCCCCAGGTTCCGCTGCCAGGCACCACTGTGGCACCACTGTGGTGCGCGTGTGTCAGCGGCAAAAGTGGTGTTCTTTTCTGAAGTTATTTCATCCCCCAGGCAGCCCTCTTCATGCTTACTCCACTAACCACTCCTGATAACTTCCCCGGGCTACACAGCGCTGTATGCTCCACCCGAGAGGCAACACCCCCCCCCCAATACAGTGATTTTAAGTTGAGCCCAGATTGTTCCTTTTATATCTTTGCCTCACCTCTATTGGGGCTCATATGTGGCACAGCGCTGAGTCTGGATGTCTCGCGGGTTGTCCCTCACCTCTCTCCTCCTCGATCAGTGGGTCAGTTAAGCGTTGCAATCAAACTTTCCTCCTTGATCTGCTAGGGCATCATATGCCACCATCAACCCGTTCCGGTTTATGGCACTGCTTCCCTCCACTGGTCTTCAGCAGGGGGGTCTGAGAATCTGACGAAGCCTCCCACTCAGTGGCTCCCGCTGTAGCTCTCTCTGGCCCGGCATCCCTTGTTGGGAGAAAGGGCAACGGACCGCCTCGGGCGGAATCCTCCTCTCCAGTTTCCGTTCACAGCGAGGCAAGCTTGGGCGCTTCTCCCCTAACCGCGCAGGAGAGCTGCGTCTGTTCCAATGCCACAAGGTGTTTAAATCTGTATCCCTGGCATGGTGGAGGATCAGAGTTGTTTCTGAGTGATCACCTAATTCTGTAGCCTCACAGGGGTACTTTGGTGAACGTGTAGTTATGCTGATGAGACAGGATTGTGGCCAGATTTATTTGGTCGCACAGGAGCTCACAGGCTTGCGGCCATCTTGGCTGGGCCCTCTACCACCCCCCAACCCCCGCGTGGTATTTCTTGATGAAATGCTATCAAACGAGGAAACCATTATCTCCACTTGTAATGGGAGTAAGGCTGCCAAATTGTGAGTGGTGGATTGACAGAGGTATTCCCCATGGATGGGGTTTCAGGCATTTCCCAAATGTGATAAATCCTCAATTTTTGGCAGTAATCTAAGGGAAAATCTTCAACCAAATCTTGGCGGTTTTTCTTAACATTACCACCAAACTCCGAATTTTGTGGCGCAGTAAAAGCGTCAGCAATTCTGATACTGCCACTGTGTTACTGCACTCCCAAAATCACGATGATGACCTTAGGAGGCAATCCGAGCTTGACCACACAAAGCGGATGCAGATTCCGATCTTTCAGGACCGTCCCTTAGACCCCTATTAATATTATGTAACTATACCATAATGCACTGCTTACCATTTGCCATACTGCATTTTAGACTGTTTTAGTTGCATTTTGGGTTAAATACTTTTACTACATATTACAAAATCCAACCACCCAAATCAAAGGGAAACTAGGATTGTACACTCGAAATATGCACGTGTGCAGGAGTTGACTGTGTTATTTTTGGAGATGTCATTTTCTCATATTGCATAGATCTTTATTGCATCAACTATTAATGTGTCAACATTTTCATACTTTATGCAGCCACACCCCTTACCAACTTCATAATTAAACCTCAGTGACTAATCGGATACTGCCTTGCATTAAACGCAAGACGTTGCAATTACATTTCAAAATACAATTAACACAATCTGCTACAGCTCTCATACTAGTAATGCAAAACTAGCAAGTGTGCAGTTCTGCCCTTACACCGTACCAGCCTCCACCAATACCATTATCCATTCCATGACAAACCGTGCAAGCCCAATAACCCTTGCACAGTCATGTTTGTGACTACGGCTGTTTTATTGCCTACTGTCACATACCATAGAAAATGTCCACCAGCCTGCCCAATGCATTAAACAAGGAGCTTTGGCTTAGCTGTATAAAAATTAAATAATTATTAGGCCTGACCCCACCTTTCCACTTCCACAAAAACCTTCCTTCTCACCTATTTGTTAGCCAAAAATGGCAGATTCGATTTCTATTAGTAAAATCAAAGGTCTATAATACATCCTAATTGGAGTTGCAGGTTGTTATGGAGCCTGCCTGTCATGGTTCTCGGACCTGAGATCAGAGGCCAAAGGATAGTTCAAGGGCGTTTATTAAAAACACATTCCAAAGGAATAACACATCAGGATGGTGGTCAAACTCAACAAAAAAGTGTCAAAATGATAGGTCAAAGTGTCATAGCGTAAGATAAGGGAATGGGCCAGTGTGGTTCTCAAGCAAGGGATCAAAAGGGTTATATGTTCACTCTTCACCCAATTTCTTTTTGCAGCACTTTTTGCCGAAAGGTTTTTGCTGAAAATAATCATCAATTTTTTATTTTATTTGGAGGGTTCTGCCAACCTCCCTCCCTTATTATGTTTTCCCTATACACCACCCCACCATACACCTTATATGTTCCCACTGCATATTTTTCGATGTTTTTTGTCAGCAAAACATTTTCAGCAAAAAGTGCTGGGAAATAAAAAAAGGCGATGAACGAACATCGTACCATCAATAGAATAGGGACTCCCCCACTTGCTGCAAAAGGGTTTGCCAACCAAGTGCTCAGTGTCCCAAAGCCTAGGGAGGTGAGCCTATTCAGCAAGACCATCCCCCGGGGGGTCTGGACAAGTGGGACCTCGCCAGGAGTGACTCCCCTCTTGGGTACAAAGACTCCCATTCCGGTAAGGAACTCCCAGTTCAGAGAACATTGTCTGCCTGAATGAGAATCAGAAAGACTGTTGTTACTTCTGTTTTTGGACTATCCCAATAGTGACATTTCTTCAATCTATTTGGCTTCAGATAATGCTGAATCCTGCTGAGCTCCATAGTCAAAGAGGAATGACACACCCCTTTAGTTCGCAATGATGTACATAAAATCATGAGAAACTTTGAATCAAAGAGAGATAATCGTACCCAGAGGTTAGCCCCTGTTGAGAGGACATCCTGGAGGGAGCCGGCAGTAGCATGGAAAGTGAGCGAATCACTAGCAAGACGCTGAAAGGCTGGCATCCTGACTGACCAAGAAGCCGAGGTTGGCAGAAAGATGGAGATGGTAAAGAGGCCACCTCGCTTGGTGGTGTGACCACAAGGAAGCAGCTGTGAGCTTTGGGCCTATTAACAGATGCCAAGACCAGACCTGTGGAGAAGTAGTAATCCCTGATCTCTTCATAAGAAGTACAACTGCAGTAAGGGAAACGACTGCTCCGAAAGAGGTGATGCCGTTGTGAGGGGCGAACCATGGTATCAGAAGCTGGAAAAGCTGTGAGGATTACAAGAGCCCGGAAAACCCTAACATACAGAAGATCTGCTGAAGCCCTGATAAAGCAAGACTATCAGTGGGCCAGAGGAGTTTGGGGAGTCCTAGGAGATCAAAAGACATTCAAGACTGGAGAAGCCACAAGGGTTACGGGAGCCCGGAAAACCCAAATGGGCAGACGCCCCTATCGAGGGCCTGCTAAAACATGCCTGTCAGAGGGCCAAAGGACTTTGTGGCGTCCTAGAAATATGAAACATACTGAACAGAACTGAGAAGGGAGAGAACCTGGAGGGTTTCAGTGTTTAAAAACAAGACACTGTCGAACACCAAGTGAAATTATGTTAAGAAAACATTGTCTTTCCTGAGAGAAAAGGGAATTGTATGTTATATATTTAAGGACTTATAACTTGGCATACAGAACCTGCAAAGAGGCAGGGGACTTCACTGTGAGAAATGTATGAACTCTGTGGAAAGAGATCCAGAGCGTGACCAACTTGTAGAAATTGGTGAACATTGTAGAAAGAAATCCAGAACTTGATAAACTTTTTAAAACCTTGTTCATGGAAAAGAGATCCAAGTTTTGGACCAAGGATTTTGCTACGGCCTCCTTCTTTTTGATGTTTTTTCCTGAGTCCCAATTAGATATTAGAATTTCGACTAAGGACTATTTCTTTTGGACTTTAACCAGAACCCTTCTTTTTAGTTTGTTAGGCAGGGAACTAACCTCACAGCGGTAGGGCTACATAGGCATTTTATGTTTATTTTTGAATAAACAACCTTGAATATGGCACTTGTTAGTTAGTCTGACTCCTTGTTCTGGTACACCACTCTACTCACAAAAAGTCCAAAGGTCTTCCCAGGTCATAAAACAAATAAGAGTCCACAAAGTACTTCCTCCTCAAGAAGGGCACCCCTTCCCCTCCTTCCATTGAAAATATCATCTGGTCCTACTACCCTCCTCTTGATCCATGGGGTTTCACCAGTGACAGAAGTATGACTCCCCCTCAGGTACGTCTATACAATGTCTTCCAGACCACTGCCTCCTAAGCTTTCTCCTTGAGATTTTCTCCCAGTAGAGTGTTGGAAGCTTCCCAGTAGGCTGGACACAAGGCTGGCACTTGCATGATGATCTGGTGTGCCTTGTTGTGGTTCGGCAGAACAGGGGGATCTCATCTTCCACAACACATCTCCTGTTGATGTTCTATCTTGAACCTTTCTCTGTCCTGGTCCGCCCCTATGCTCACATCCCTGCTCCCTTGTGTAGTGGCACAGTTTTCTGCCACCACCTACCTCTGTGCTCTCCCCTATACCAATGTGGCCCCAGAACCTCCATATTCTCACTATCTAAGGCACTGGTCTCTCCTTCCCTCCTCTACCTAAGATGGTCCAGCTATATATCACTGTGTACTAGCTCTGTCTCTACCTCCCTCAACTGATGGCATCTCTCATCCTCCTGCCAACAATGCTTCTTTCTTAAACATTATTACTCCTCCTCTACAAAACCCTCTTCTTGGCTGGCTAGTGTGCATCTCTTTCTCTCTCTCTCTCTCTCTGTCTCTCTCTCTGTCTCTCTCTCTGTCTCTTTCTATCTCTCTTTCTATCTCTCTCAAAAGTAAAGTGATGAAGTAAAATGATATGTTGTTTTTTTATAACTGAAAGTGCACTTAACCCTGTAGGTGCAACAATGGTGGAAAGAAGGGCCATAAAGGGGATCACAACAGAATTAGATAGCAATATGGACAATATTAGCACCACTAGGGTGTATTCGTACAACTGTAGTCTTTATTTTACGCCCATTGTATTTTCAACATTATTATTATGCTTAGGATTGTATTGGAGCATTTCTTTTATTATTGATAATATAAAAGAGGGGGCGTGGGAGAAAACTGGTAGAAGAAGGAACACAGCTGATTTGGGATGGGATAAAGTTGATATGGGCCCATAACACCTCTGCAAATCTTACCACCCTGTATAAAAACCACACAATGAAAGAATCTCAGCTGGGAGCCACACCAATGAAGGTCAATGAAAGTATAATTTATGAGTATAACCAATATCAATCAATATCTAATGTTTCAGTACTGCCATACACTCACCCTCAGATAACCTTTCATCCTACCTTGAATGTTGAGCATATGCACATTATGCCCGAAGCAACCACGCTAAACACTTCTCCAAACACAAAGTGTTGGCAACAAAATTATGAACAGAATTAAAAATTGAATATGGTTATTTTCCCTATCATTTATCAAAGAATTGTACAGATGCGGCATGGTCTAGGGGGGACTAACAGAAGGAAAAGGGTAACAAAACGAAACAGATATGACACATACTATGGCCTAGAGCTTAATGCAGTAGAAGATACCTGCAACCCAGACCAATCGAACAAGCGGTATTCAGACATGATCACCATGGGTAAACAGGCAACAAATGAAAGTTGCTTTGTGTGTTCCCTGATACCCCAGGCATCAGAGAACCCTAAGGTTCTAATTCCACAAGAAGTGCCCATAGCGGATGCCCAGTGTCTCATTCATCTTGCACTTTGTAGAATTCAAAATACCTTCCAGGCACACACAGAAACGTTACAACTAATGCAGAGCGAGAAGACCTGCCACAGTAAGCGTCAAGGAGTAATTTGCATCAAGGAACCATTTTTCAGCATCAAAGGGACAATGTTTGCAGAAAACAAATGGCAAGAGACAACAGTGATGTCCAAAGCAGAAGCACTACATGGACTGTCAGAAGAAAAAGTTCAATGGATAGAAAGAACCTGCACTCAAACCTGGCCTCAGCACATTGCTAAGCTAACATGGGTAACAGCTCTCGAGAAACCAATCAAAATCCAGCATGAAGTAGAATACAAACATTGTTTTCATGGAGAAGGGAAGGTGCCCATGGGTTCAAACTAATACTGCAACCAAACACTTGTCCTCGGCGACATGCGAAAAGGAACAGCTGCATTGATGGACACTTACTGGGTATGTGGCAAACAGCCGTACTTGCACGTCCCGCAGTCATGGAGAGGTACTTGTGCCCTGGCTACACTGCATTCGGCCCTAATGGTAATTCCGGTGAGCCATGTCCAATGGGAGAGGGTGCCCAACAGACGATCCTCGGCACCCCAGTCAACAACAGAAGAACCCCCCATGCATGACGTGCTGTCGGTAGGCAAGCTGCAAGACAGAGTGTCGCGTAGAAAGAGGGCATCAAACTACATTTTCAAAGACTCTTCTGCACTCTTAGCACAGATACCGGACCAGTTAAAGCTGTTCAGCGCGGCAGAGACATTTTTCGCATCACTCATACCGAGCATCCAGGCCCTAGCAAACGTGAAATAGTTTCAGATTGTAAGGTGGGAGCTGATCCAATTGGCCAACGATACTGAAGAAGGGTTCTATGTCATCAAAGTAGAACTCAGAGCGCTGTGGTTGATAACCATGCAAAACCGCTACGCCTTGGACCGTCTCACAGCAATGGGGGGTGGTGTTTGCCAAAAGAAATCGGGAGTGCATGTTGCACATCCATGCCTTCTGCAGACACTGATAATGGGACACTATCACATGTAATTGCTGCAGTGCACGACCTTGGAGAAAGGATGAAAAAAGAAGGCGGCACTGAGCAAAGTGACTGGTTTGACGCAGTTTTTGACTGGGTTCCCTCCTGGTTCGGGACTACAATGAAAGTAATGGTACCCATCATCGTCTTCCTGCTACTCATTTTATGTGTGTGCCAGGTAGGGACTTGATGCTGTGCAAAATCTATGCCTAGAGGTGAAATGATGACGGTGACAGTGGGCAATCCGACCAAGATGCCTCGTGATGTAAAAGATGCACAAGTACATACAGGTGTTAACAATGAGCCCAAATACAGCATAACAGCAGTGTACAACACAGGGGATAGGGTAGATAACTTGTGGCACATGACTATTAAACAACCCCATGAGTTGGAATGGTATAAGGATGTGTGGGTTGACTTGGCGGGGGAGGGTGGGTGCATCTACATGACCTGCACTCCTGAAGAATAGGCAAGAATGGGACAACGTTTAAAGTCTGTGTGCAGGTCATGGATGCCAATTAAGGGGACCCCAGCCTGGGATGAAGCTGTAATGGAGGCAGAGGAGTGCAGACGTACCAGCAATAAGGGGTATTTGTTACTTTAGGAGTAACAAAAGGGGGGAATGTAAGGGAGGAAGGGTCCTTTTGACCCCCCCGTACATTCTATATGGAATGAATCTTATGCTCATCCAATCGCGGGAGACGTCCACACGTTCTGCCCTCTGAAGACAAACGACAGGAACCATTGGATGGCACATTGGATCACACTTATACTCCATTTTATACTTCCCCAAACTCCATCTTTTTACTAGGCTGCACAATGATTTCCAAAAGCCATCTCTCCCACTGTCCAGTCCCACGCACTGCCTGCCCTGCTTCCCCCACCACCTCCTCCTCTGTCTGCATCGCACAAGCTCTTTTCTCACAGAAGCCCAGGTGCGAATTGTTGTAAACAGATACAGTATTCTTTCTCTTCCTCTGAGCTCACTGCCCTGTGTGTGACCAGAGCAGAACCACTGCCTGTGTGCCCATCCGTCTCCACAAACCCGTCTATGATCTTTCAACCCCCACCTTGAGAGGCCACAGTTCCCGAACATCTCTTGAAGCAGACACACATCTAACCCCCACTTTATGAACAGGCCAACCACCCACTCCAGATCTAATCCCCTACCATTGTATTTCACTAGTAAACCTAACACATGTCGGCTTATATCATGAGGCATCAAACGGAGCAAAACGTCCAAGGTGGACACCTGGGCCCGGGCATCAGAGTTTAACAGGCCCCAAGGTTCAAGAGCAAAATCAAGCAGATATCGAACAAAATGAACTCCACAGCATCCCCATGACTGTCCACTTTTTCCAATTGTTATTTGTTGCATGCCTTCAGTTCCTGTTTTGCTAAGATAGATTAGTTAGCTATGTTTCATCGTGTGTGTCTGACCTTCACCCCACAGCGATGAGCCCAGCTGACCCACGTGCTGCTCAACGAACACCCAAGCCTCTAGCCAATCCGGTGCAAGTGTCGCTTATGTATCCATACTAGTCATGCACGTTGAGCCTATGACATTCAAGTATTATGCACCTATATCAAATCGTTAGCAGTGAGGCGTTTCAGTCTTATAATGTGCTGCTCGTGTAATGTTTGGCAGAGCGCACTCAGAGCAGCAGCGTTCTCTGCATGCACCTTTCATCTGTTATAAAACTTTGTTCAACTTGCAATCTATCTCCTGGTCTCATTCCCTACTGGGGTGGGTCCATTTATTCCAGTTTTGGGATTTGTGTTGGGGGATGAGCCCATTCGCATCTCACTCCCCTTTACCATCCTATTTCACCTTGACTCTCCTCTTTCTCTTCAAAACAAATCTACACCTGAAAACCTCCCTCCTTCTTCTACCGCATGGTGACATCTCTCTCCTTCTCAGAATCAATACCTCCCTATTTTCCCAAGATGGTATCTCCCTCTTTCCTTCCCTAACAATATCTCTCTCTTGCCTCTACAATTTGAATTCACTCTTCTACATCATTCCTCTTCAAAGTGCTATTTCTCCCCTGCACAACATCTCTCCCCAGCCTCTCCAACCTGATATATCCCTCTTCACCAGCTTCTTCCTTCTTGCTCTTCAAGGTGGTACTCTTCACGTCCCTTTTCAAGCTGGTATCCCTCGTTCTCCGCTCCCCATCAATATATCTCCCCTCTAGCACAGATACATCTCTACCTGTCACAATATCTCCCTCCATTTCCAGAAAATCATACTTTTTCCCCAGTCAAACTCTCTTACTACTGCTACAGTCCACTGACCATCCATCTCCTTATCCTGCCAATCTCTCTCCCTCCACTCAGCTCCATTCTACCACACAAAGTATTGCCACCTTCCTACTCTTCGCTGCCAAGCTCTCCTCACTTGGGGTCTCCAGAACAGGGGACTTTCCAGGTCTGATACTTCCCTCCTGGCAGCTCTCTCAAGTATTGACCCGAACAGACTCAACTGGCTGGCTTTTAAAGCCTGGTCTCGACTCTACTTGGGTGATGCTTATTGTCATCCCCTGCGTACTATGCAGTGGGCTGTCCAAGGCCATGTGCTTATGATCAGGTGGGATTTGCAGGGCAGTGCCTAACATTATACTAAAGTTTATCACCATTAGGGATTTCAAAGCTGCACTGGACGTGAGTTGTCTCCCCAGCCCATGAATCTCTGCTGTTATTGCCTGCTTCCATTTGTGTACCACTGAATTTGAAATATATTTACAATGCGCAACTGTGCATAATAAAACATGCCTAGGTGCAAAAGAAAGCATGATGTTGCCAACAGGCCTAAACGTCTAGCACTTTAAGAATGATTTTGAATGCTCTTCTAAATGGTAGGTATTGATCTCTAATGTGCAATGACAGAGACAAATTATTCAAGAGATATGGGGCAGCAAAAGAAAAACAGTGGTCCCCTCTGAATGTATATTTAGAATCGGGTACTTTCAACAAATGCAGATGCTCTGAATGAAGAACACAAAGGTTTATGAAGCATAATTCTAGATTCCAGGTTCATGTAAACATTTAAAGGCAAGACACACAATGTGAAAAGATATTCTAGATCTAACCTGCAGCCATTGAAAAGATTGCCTAAAAGATAATGGAGGATCATGTTTTGCAAAGCTAAAAATAAACTGGACAGCAGCATTTTCAACACATTGCAAACATTGAAAATATACACCAAAGATGCTGAAATACAGAGTTTTATACTCCATTTTTAATTAATCAGTAATCTACCACAATCCCATGATCCATTTTGGGAAGTAAATAAAATATATCTGAGCAGCTAAAGTTTATAAAAACATACGTTTATGACCTCACCTATCTGAGCTGTTATATCGAGGTCTGACTGTCAGACGAACCTGAGATTTGGTCCCATATGTTACAGTGAGATCAAGCAATGCAGGAGGATTAAGTACATTTCTGCTATTGGACCAATGCTTCGGACCAAGTAGAATAGCTTTGGTCTTTTATTTTATATATGTATTTATTGGTCATTTATAATGCCCCTATACAAAAGTGTTTTGAGGAGCAACAAGGCAAGAGGCAGGGACAGGGAGGACAAAAAAGTAGCAATCCTAGTAGGCCTTGCAACATTCAGATCGTGCAAGTGCAGTAGCAGGAGAATGTCAGGGGAGGCCATATGGACAGGGCCTGGGGAAAACAGAGTGCAGGGGAAGGGGGGGGGGGGGTCCACAAGCTAAGTGCGAAGTAAGGGACAGGAATGGCTCCTAGGGTGCAGGCCGGCCAGACAAGTGCAGGTGGGGGGGCCCAAGAGGGCAAGTGCAGGATGAAGGTGGGGAGAGGAGGGGCAGGGGATGCCAAGTGCAAGGGTAGACTGGGCAAGAGGGGCTTGGTACCCTGTATTACTCTGAAGGAACCTGGCCACCAGTCTAGGACAGAAGGGAACATTAGCAGGGGAGGGGGAAGGGGGAGGAGGAAGGAAGAACAGAAAAGGTAATGAGGAGCTTCCGGAACTTAAGGATTTCTGGCTCAAGTCTGGGAGGGACAGGGAGACCATTCCAGAGGGAGGCACCTGCAGAAGAGAGAGATCTAGCCCCACTCTCTGCTTGGAAAAGCATATAATCTGAGGAGAGTTAGAGCTAGATGAGTGAAGGGATCTAGCAGTGAGGTAATTAGGAAGAGGGAGTTGGATGTATTGGGGTCCTAGGCCACAGAAAGCCTTGTGGATGATGCAGAGGGTCTTGAACATGATCCTTGCAGCAAGCGGGAGCCAGTGGAGAGATTTAAGGGCTGGAGATATGCGGTCCCTGAGCTTGAGGCCAAGGATAAACCTTGCATTCCTAATCTGGATTAACTGAAGGGGGAGAAGGGAGGAGGTAGGCAGATTGAGGAAGAAGCTGTTGCAGTAGTCCAGCCTGGAAAGAACCAGAACTCTGAAGACATTGAGTTTCTGGGGGAAGGTGAGGAAAGGGAGAATGCCTCTGAGGAGGTGCAGTTGAAAGTGGTCCTTCTTGGACAGGTTCTTGGACAGGTTCATGGTGTGAGGAGAGAAGGAGAGAGAGGAGTCAAAGATGACACCAATGTTTTTTGCTTCATAGGAAGGTGTGGGCAGGGGGCACATAGACGGTGGCCAGAGTGTAAGAGGAAGGAGGGAGCAGGGGTCCAGATGAGAAGGATCTCTGTCTTGCTGGCATTAAGGCAGAGATCATTTTTAGTGCACCGTGCCTGAATGGCAGACAGGCAGTCAGAAATAAGAGTAGAAGAGGAGGAGGCAGCAGAGGGTAACTTGAAAGAGAGCTGTGTGTCATCTGCATAACAGTGGAAGTTGGCAGAGAAGAATGGACAAGAGGGGCCAGGAAGATATTGAAAAGCCAGGGCGAGAGGATATAGCGTGAAGGGACACCACAGGTGGAAAGTGAGATGGTGGAGAGAAAAGGGCCCAGTTTAACCTGGGAAGGTCGGTCCAAAGGGAAGGCGGTCAACCAATCCAGATCCAGGTCTGTAATGCCAAGGGTGTCTTGGAGCCGCTTTATCGGGGTGGCATGATTGACAGTTTCAAAGGCAAAGGAAAGGTAAAAAAGGATGACAACAAAAGGAGAGCTGGAGTTGAGATTAGTGAGAAAGCCTTCACGGGTGTTCAGGAGAACATTTTCTGTGCCTCTGGCAGCTCTGAAGCCAGACTAGTGGCCGTGAAGGCAACCAAAAGATTCAGTGTGGTGGACAAGCTGGGGGATGATCAGCTTCTCCAAGAGTTTGCCCAGGAAGGGGGTCATGGAGATAAGGTGGCAGTTTGCCAGAGAGGAATGGTTGACAGAAGGTCTTTTGAGGAGAAGGTGCACAAGGGAGTGCTTGAGGAGTGAGGGGAAGGATCCAGTGGCAAAGGAGTGATTGCAGAAATTGGCCAAGGCTGGAGCAAGGGAGATAATATTGTCTTTGATAGTTCTGGAGGATCAGCAGAGCACCTGTTAGGAAAAGACTTTCATAGAGCAGACTTGTCCAGAAACCTCAGGTTTTATGCAAGAAAAAAGATGGCAGTAGTAGGAGAGAGCGGGGGGGCCAGGGAGGCCTGAGAGAAGGTGAGGGAGAAGGGTGCATGGTAGAGGAGAGTGAGGAGAGGATGTCCTGGGGTGTGTAAATGAAGTGAGAGGCCAGAGAAGTGCAGAGGGTTTGGGAGGGCAGGGGAGTAGTGGAGACTGCAGTAGGGTTGGCAAGTTCCTTGAAGATTTTGAAAGTTTCTGCCATGTTGTTAGTGGCTGCGCAGATGCAGGCCTTTTTTTTAGAGCAGATTGAGAGTCTGTATTGTCTTTGGAGCAGGCGGCAGGCCAGTTTGTCAGAGGATGTGCTCGAAGCCTGCCAATTCCGCTCAGCCACTCTGCACTTGCATTTCAGAGTGGCCAGGTCGGAGTCATACCAGGAGTTGCAATTGAAAGCAGGTATCATTTGGTTCCTCATGACAGGGGCAAGGATGCCCAGAGTTTTGGAGATGGAGAGGTGAAGATTAGTAAGGGCTGTGCCAGAGTGAGAGTCAGTGGCAGCAGTAGGAGAGGGGGTGAAAGTGGCAGCAAAAGCAGCAGCTAACACTCACTTCATTGGTCAAATGAAGGAGAAGGAGGCTGCCAGTGTGGGTGGAGGCTTAGCCGGGGGACCAAGGAGGTCCAGGTGAGAGGACAGGAGAGCATGTCCGGACCACGAGAGAGGAGTAATGAGAGGATTGGAAATGAGAAGGTTGGAAATTGGGAAGTCTGAGGAGATGAGAGCGTCCAAGGTGTATCCGGCAGAGTGTGTTGAACCAGAGGGAAGAATGGAGAGGGAAAGAGAGTCACATATGTTGCGGAAGAGCCCAGTGGCAGTATCAGGGGAGTTGAGGTGAATATTGAAGTCACAAAGGAGGAGAAACGTGGAGGGGGAGGTCAGGAGAGAAGAGTTGAGGTCAGCTCATTCAGAGAGGTAGTGGGAGACACGGCCAGCGGGCCTGTAGATGGTGGCCAGAGTTAGAGAGAGGCCAGGAGAGACACCAAGCCTGCAGACAAGGCATTCGAAAGAGGAGTAGGTCTGAGTGGGTATGATAGAAGCAGGGATCCTCTCAGGGAAGATGAGGGCAACTCTGCCCCTAGGCCGGTTAAGCATGGGTTTAGGGACAAGCTTGTAACCCTCAGGCAGGAGAGTGTCAAAACTTGTGACAGAGTTGGTAGTGAACAATGTCTTGGTGAGAGCGAGGACATCGAGATGGAGGTCCTCAGGGAGGCGGCAGATGTCAGAGGAGTGTTTGACGGCAGAGCGAGAGTTGAGGGTAGCTAATTGGAACAGGTTACCACTTTTGAAGGTCTTCTTAGGAGGGGTACACGCGTCGGAGTTGGCGTTTAGTCAATAGTCTATGATCCTCCTTTCTGTTGTCTTCATGCAGTGACAGATGGTATTGAAATCATTACTGGGAGATCTCTCATTTACAAAGATTTGTATGTCATCTACATACAATTTATATAATACTTTGAACTTCGTAAAGATTGATAGCAAATTTCTAATACAGATGTTTAGAATGCCCTGAAGAACACCACATCCAACTGCCATAGGGTATAAAATAAAAGGGCTCAGTCTAAGAATGTGAGCCCTTTTCTCTATAAAGGAGTAGGACCACTTAAAGGAGTTTGCAGACACTGCCACTGTGGAAGACAGATGAGTCAACAGAATATCATAATCTACTTTATTGAAAGCCACTGAGATGTGCAATATCACTAATAAGGTGATTTGTCTCTCATCAGTGTTCTTTAGAATGGCATTCCATACTTCTAAAAGTACTCTTTCAATGCCATATTTAACTGGAAACCATATTGACATGAATGGAGCACTGAATGTTATTGTAATTGTAAAGTCACAATCTATTCTATAATTGTTGAGGTTCATGGCAAAGCAGTCACAGGGCAGTCATTTCCCAGTACATCAGGATCCATAGTTGATTTATTCAAGAGTGGCGATGCAACTGATTTCTTCAGGGGTTCATGTACTACGCTTTCTGATAATGATTTATTGATAAAGCCACATGGTTAACAACCAAATCCGAATATTATTTGGCTACCAATGCTTCATGTAGGTCAGAAAACTTAAAGAAATAGCAGAACATCATTTTAATGAGCAGGTTTAAAATCAAAATAAACAGAATATAGAATGTGTGAAGCAGAAGTTGCAGAATTCACTACTGCCTTACTGTGTGAAATGGAATTTTGAATATGGGTTACTTTAGTAAGACAAAAAAAATGTAATGCTTCACAGTGTTCTTTTGACACTTTACAGATGTTTGCTTCCAATCAGGTTTTAAAATGGTTTGAACGGCTTGAAAAAATTCCATAAATAGATTTTCCCTGTGCCTAATGTGATTTTGAATACAAATCCTATTTGAACGTCCATTGTGAGAATTTAAAACCAACAACACTTTTCGTAAGCTGGGGACAATGGTCACTCTGCTCCAAAAGTGTTCGTTAGGAATACATGGTAACTTTGTATCTCCCATGTTCTTAGAGGTCGCTGAAGGACATTCTGTGCCTCCTTGTTGACTTGTGCGTTCACTGTGCGTTAGTTTCATTTTGTTTATTTCATTTGCATTCTGATACACTGTATGAGCATCAGCCGCACTAACATTCCCACTGCCTAAAGAATCATTCAGAAACATTGCCAAAGAAAGAAACACTTTACTTCTTTTACTTGCTTTTGACACCAAAAGAATCCAAGTATCACCCCATTTACTAGTGAATAGAGGCAACTGAATCCCCATTCCCTGTAAAGGGCAAAACGTTCTTTTAATGTGAGGAGTTTAGATCTAGCTAGAGGGGGCTTCATACTAATGAGGGTTAGTATTCCTGGTGTACTTGGGAATCCTCAAAGAGCCCAACTGCAGGGGACTTCATCACAATGGGTAAACTTCAAATCACCTGGATGTTCACAGTTTCCGCCAAACAAACTTTCACAACGTCCTTTGGGATTTGAAGAGGGTGGGTAGACAGAAGCAGTTGTAGGGTGTTGTTCTAATCGTTGAATTGGAGGTATAATTTTAAACTAGGATTTGTTTGAGAGAGAAGTAGAACAGTGAAATAGTACAGTATATTTTTGTGTCTATAAAACCTCAGTGACATTCTTGCATGATTTACGGCTACGTGAAATACATCTTTTGACAGTGATGATGGAGGCGAAAGTACCAAAATTGGTTGTCAGGAGGCATGAGATTATATTCAGTGACTGTAACTCGGTGTGCCATCTTTTTGTGACGAGAAGGAATGCTAGCTAAAGGAAAATCTCAGAATTGGTTGGTGGCCGGTGATTGCATTTATTGGCTGTTCCTGACTTTACAGCGAACATATTATTTTAGCTACTACTAGAAGGAGAGCATCCCAGTAACAACATGAAATGACTTACACAGTGACTTCTCTTGTCAGTGGCTAGCAAAGAGATACAGGGTTGGTTGGAAGCAGGAGATTACATTTAATGGCTTTAAGAAAGATGTCTTGCCATTGAGTAGGAAGGGATTGGCTTAAGGCTAGAGGGTGTTTTATATCAGCCACAGTAGATGTTGTGTACACAGAATTGCCAGAAATATATGTGTAATGTGAGGGCATCAGCATTGCATTCATCATCACCATCAGGGACGTCATTTGGGGGTCTTCTTTTTTTATGTAAACTTCTGGGCTGGCTGTGGCCAGTTCCATGTGGCTCTTTGCTTTTGGAGAGGCTGGCTTCCTTGTTCATGCCTCTTAAAATATTTTAAAAAAAACAGGTGGTTGCACTACTGTAACACTTTGTGCAGTGACCCTAAATAAGAAAGAATAGGAATAAGAAATAATTCGTCTTTCTGAATATTAAATAATTGCTAGACTCATTAAAGGTTTATTTCAGACACACTTCAGGGAGTGCAGTCCCTGATTAGGCTGTTCTTAAAGGTCGCAACTCAGCCTTTCATCCATCTGAGTTTGATACATGAGTACCAACACAGGTTGGGTGATATTGTATGTATATTTTTTCTATATTAAGTGCTTAAGCATGAGTGCTTTATAATAACACATTATTATCATTTGGCCTTGGATGTTTGCTTGCATTCACAGTCATTTGGTAATATGGGCCTATATTAATGATACACATGGTGATCCCTTCTTGTATGAAATAGATATCACATTATAGTGATATCGTAACCATTGGTTTCGTTGTGTACTTAAGAACAAAGCTATGTGATGCCCCTTCTGTTTTGTCAAGGGGACGAAAGGTTGTGTTCCTTTGTCACTTCAGGGTTGGGTCAAATGACATCACTTCCTGTGATGTCATCGGGGGTCAAGGGTCGTGTGATGTCACGTCCGCTACACCTGGCATTTTGGTGAAATGACATCCCTGATCACCTTCTGCTGTACATTATCCTGGTGTGCAAGATAAAGCTGTACATGCTCAGGAATTGCAGCTGGAAAATGAAGGGTTTCAGTGTGCGGACCCTAGGGAAGAAGGGGAAGGGCATCACAAAGGGTTTCTGGAAGGAAAGTATGAAATTGAGGTATTTTAAAAGAGTAAAACAAAAAATAAAATGCAGCAGGCTTGGAATCAAATGACAGAAAAACACCAAAATTGTCTGGATGGCAAAAGTCAAGATCCCCTCTCCTTGCCTATTGTGGATCACTGTGTTACTCTCCCTAACAGCCAAGCACAACCAACAGAGTACTTGTAAGTTACCTGAGCCTTTTATATGGCCTCCAAACCTCTTGAAGTTCTTGAGCCCTCATTGGCCCATCACATCTCTCAAAAGGATTTGGTGGTTCTGATTGGCACATCAAACTCTGTCCCCTCTGCCAAACTCACACACTTGTTTCAATGTGATTTTAAGCTGCAGCGGAACCTCACGAGAATGTATGTGTCCACTAAATCTCAAATACGTGGCTCAATATGGTTCCCACGTTTGACAAATCACAGGTTTGGTCAGAACTACTAATTGTATTCTGTAGCTACTACTTATCTTTCAATTAGTAGTCCCTCTGAATATTTGCGGACTCCATATCTCATAAAAATATATCACTCCGAGTTACATGTACTAGCAACGCATCATCTCAATTTCTGTTCTCTGTTGGAGTACCTCACGGTTCAATAATGGATCTTGTTTCTTTTTTGCAGAAGCCATCCAACTTTACCTTTCCAGTTCCAAATTCTCCCTCTCAGTACAAACCTGAGTAGAGACTGCATCTTGGAACTATCTTCCAAAAGCATGTACCATGTGCAATAGAACATGTCAACATAGAAACGTTCATTTTCCACATTAAGTCATAACATACTGCACGTTATAATTTCCATAGGAAAACAAATGTTAACATGTGTTGGCTAATTCACATGCTTGGTGTAATTCTCTTGAATGGAATCTCTTTGTAATTAATTCACATCTGACTAGCTTATTCTTTTCCTTAGAGTCTCTGGGAACCAGGCATGTCTGTCCATTTTGCAATGTGTTACACAGGGATGGCAAAGAAAGGATTCTCTAGGGCGTTGCTTCGACTCCTAGTCCCTTTTATTTTATGACATAAATAGGGTATACTGTCCAAAGCCTCCATTTCATACATTTGTGTTTAGAAAAGCACCTTACTCACTCCTCTTGCTTTAATATCCCAACAGCAAGTTTTTAACCCCATACTTGGGTACTTGTCAGGCTTAAATATTCTTAGCCTCTAGCCACCGATATCCCTCACAGACAATCAGGAATATGGTACAGCATACTCCTATCAACAAGTGTGGCCCACTGTCGCCCCATGACCAGAGTTCAGGTGACCATGGCTGCTGGAATGTGGTCCCCGAAGGAGGATGATCATGGATGCCCAAAAAAGCAAGCTTTTGCAGACATGTTGGGGGTAGGGGCAAGATAATGTCCTTCCTGTCACCATTAAACTGAGACCACTGGCTCCTCAGGGACCACTGAAAATACAGAATTCCATGAGCTCTTGCATCTTCAGAAAACTTAAACCAAGGGCTCTCTGGATTCTTGTCATTCTCACTGGGGGAAGGGAAGGCAAGGCCTAGCGGGCTTGCAGGATAGCTCAATGGGCAACAGGCTCATCTTGGAAGCAAGACAACACAGAGCAACATGTTTGAATCCTGGTCATGTCCTTAGAGACTGGTCTACAGTGTTGAGTGTAATAAAAGATGAATTAATTAGCTATGTATTCAGCTCTGCTTCTATAAAATTGAGATTTTTGGAGGTGGAGTTGAAAGAACTTTTTTAGGTTGATAAGGAAACTGAACGTCTGGATGAATTTGGGTGTCATTTAGCTGTCCTTGAGTGCCGGAGCCACTTATCGGATAAGGAAAGATGTGCGTCCTCCTCCAGTGAATATGGGTTGCAACCATCACCATGACCTTTCTGAATACTTTCTGAATACTATCTGGTCTAAAGTAAGGCTGAATGGGAACACTGCAAATTCTTAATAAGTATTTTTCACCACAAAACAAATTTACTTACAATGTTTTGGGTGAATAGCTATAAAAACATGTCCAGTAGATCTAAAGAAACAAGCAAGACAATAAGCTCCAAAGCCTAGAGAAACTGCACCAGGGTTATCATTGTAAACATGTTGTTTCATTAGTATTTGAGAGGAGCCTTAGATCATGGATGGGTCTGAGACCTCCATTTTATTTGGGACCAAGAAGCAATGAGTCTCGGGAGGATAGCTCAGGGGCAACGCGCTCGCCTTGGAAGCAAGATGACGCGGAGCCACACAAGTTCGATCCCGAGGTCCACGCTTAAAAACCTCTGGGTATTAAGCACCTTATAAATAACCAATTACAATTACAGTGAGTATACCAGCCTTTCCCCAGTTTCTGCTGGTGGAACAAC
Organism: Ambystoma mexicanum; assembly: GCF_040938575.1. NCBI lineage: Eukaryota > Metazoa > Chordata > Amphibia > Caudata > Ambystomatidae > Ambystoma > Ambystoma mexicanum. The sequence goes on from NC_090936.1 coordinate 668,092,394, forward strand.
CTCTCCCACTCCCATCAGCAGATACTGAGTGATCCTTTGAAGCAGGAGCACCCCCAGGTCTGAGATTAAGTAGTAATAATGCAGCCATTAAAAATAGATGGCATGTACTTTTTTGCTACTCTAGTTTAAGGAATAATTTGCATTTAGTAGAGTTGGCCTATTCTGCAAAGCAAGTGGGATGAAGTCTCAATGGTCTGCATATCTGAAGGGTCAAATAAGCCAGCCCGTTCAACTATTGTGTTTGACAGGCAAACATCTAAGAAAGCAAGATGTGACCAATGATAAACTTACAAAGCTAAGCCCATAAATTACAGAATTTGGGAAGAAGGCAGTCAGATTATGCTAGTAACTGGTGACATTTAGCCACCCCAGGTTCCTCTCTCAATTTGTCCTGCTCTCCTCACTCTAATCCAACTACCATGTCCTGACATATCTTGAATAAAAAAGAATGCATTAGGTTACAGCCTAGGGAAGACGAGGAGGACTTTCAACACCCATCCCCTATGCTCACTTATTTCCTAAAAAGAGGTTTGATTTGGGACATTGTCAAACATTTGCAGGTGAAACCCTTTCAAGTTGTAGTATAACAGTATGGCTTGGATACATCCAGCGGGATTATGTGCCCCTTGGCAACCTGAAACACTTGCTTTTCAGTGGACAAATGTAGGAGATTCTAGCTCAGAACAGTCACAGCTATCCTTAGAAGAGGCAGGCTTAAATAGCCATTCAGAGGTTGGGTATCTGTGCTGTGAAATAACAGGTATCAGCATGAGGCCTCCTGGTTGAATTGATACAGCAACTAAAGCCTATGATGGGAGTGCCTGCTCATGTTGCTAAAGATGACTGCATCTGCATGATGCTGAACACTTGAATGCCACGCTGAAGTATTTTAAATGGCCTTTCTTTATTTTTGTGTGCTCTCTAGGTGCATGGCAGGAGCCTTAAATCTGCAAGAAGCAAAACAATAATGCCTACTTGCCTAGGTGAACATTCAGCCTCTTTTCAATAATGATGCGCAATGTTGAATCAGTCCTTCCTAACTAATAGGGCTTAGCCGTCCTCCTCAGACAAGGAGTAGCCTTCATGCACTCAGAAGCCCCACTGCGAGGCAGAGAGTGCATATTTCTATTTCTATTTCTATTTAGTGGAATGATAACGCTACTACCAAAAACGGTTTCAAAGCACTCTAACATCTACCAGCAGAAAAGAACAGTCAGAGTGAGGCATGAGAAGCTTGACTGACCCTGTACATAATAGTGGGAAAGTGATAAGGAGCAGTCGTAGAACAGGAACCTTCTTTAACTTCTTTCTAAACTGCGTCCGAGGTCAGTGCCAGATTCCTTAGGCAGGTTATCAGAATGTAATGGTCTATGGTGTCAAATGCAGCCAAGAGGTCCAGCAGCATCAACATGCCAATCTCTCCCTCATTGGCTATCTTCAGAAGGGTGTCTTGCACGTCCAACATAGCCATCTCAGTGCTCCTATATGGTTCAAATCCAGATTATCTCTCACAAAACAAGCCCTTGTTTTCTAAATAACTCTGTAACTGTTGCTTAGAAGCGTCACATCAATATTTTTCAGGATTAGTTGAAAACAAAAACTTTGCCATTCCTAGACACTTCTAACAGCTTCTGAGCTAATTTCACACCACGTTTTCCAAACTAGACTTGTGGCAATCTCTGTTTTTTATTTTCTTAAGAGATCTTGTTGGTTTAGTTTTGCCAGAGGTCTGGGGGTTACTACGAGCTTACCCATTCAGCTTGCAGAGCACAACAACCCTCCCCCAGCAACAAACAGAGCACTCAGCAGAGGCCAAGTTAGAGCTGCCATTCATTACAAAAACCGACAGGGAACATACAGGACATTCAAACATCTCCAGAGTCAACGCTCCCAACCTTGTGTCAGGCCTTTTTGTTGCAAAGTAACGTGACAACATGGGCCCTTCCCTGAAAAACCTATCTGACTTTCTGGTTGGGAGATCGGTGTGGTATACTGTATGGAGAACCCCTATAGACCTTAGTTAATTAGCCCTCACAGGTCAGGTGGCTGGTATGCCCCTTCCCCAAGAAACTATCTATTACATTGTTGCAGGGTCGTAGGATTACCATTGGCCCTTGCCCTCTGCCATCCACCCCTGGACCTCTGTCCCATGATTGGCTGGAGCTGGTCTCCCCAGGCCCGGGACCCAGCTCTGTTCTCAGCACTCTGTACACTTCAAGGTGAATAGAATGACTATGTGTTCCCAATGTATCTGTTAGCAGTACCACGTTTGCCTGTGATAGTGCCCTCAACGTTGCAACATTGTTGACGACTTCATGTTTCACTTCATGTTGATGTCTTTTATTACTGTTTGTCTTCCCACCGCAGATCTATTCTGTTTTTCTGCAGATGGCCCCTTGTGTTCGGTTTGGAATGTGCTACTGGTCTCAAACCTTTGCTGCAAGCTCTAGCCTGCTCTGTGCAGCCTGGTTCTGCTTTCCCTTGCCTCTCTTCCTGTGGTTTGTGACATCATGTGACCTTCATTATACATATACTATGATTTCTAGACATCTATACCGTGCTATGTTTCCTATGGGTTAGTCATCTTTGGTCCTTCCAGGCTGCTTACATTATCCTATAGTTCCATAGGGTTAGTTTCCATAAGCATCTGCAAGCTTGCTCTACATTTCTTCGTTGCCTTGCATTCAGCAGTTCTGTATTTGGCTAATGAGAAAAATAATAAAAGCTTATGACAGTATGTACATGTGTCTGTTCTCTAGCCACAGAACTGTGTAAGCATGTTCTTCGTGTATTTTCGTGTGTGTTTGTGCAACTCTATGCATGGTTGCGAGTGGACTTTGTGACTAACGTGGCTATGTAGTGGTGTCACTAGTGACATCAGCACATTTGGTTTCTCTGCATTAGTCAACGTCATCCATTGAGGCATTTGGGTCCATAACTAATGTTGAAGCACCTGCATCCATAAAGACATTCACTGGATAGGGTTTGAATTGGTGTCTGAGAGAATATACTCCAACATACATGTCAGTCACCAGTCCTCCTGGGGGCTGTTCAAATAGTGAGTGACTTTGTGCGTTTTTGACTCTTTGGAACGTCATGTTCATGGGGGTGAGGAAGGCCATTCCAAGGACCCTCTCTTCAAGTTGCTTTTTTGCCTTTCAATGTGGCACAGGATGCATAGTTGTAGCACAATACCTCATTAAAGGGCCTTTCCCCCTGTGCAAAGTGGAGTCATGCCTCACTGATACATCACCTTTGGTATGGTGAACAGTGTGAAGTATTTTTTAATTTTCTAACATTTGAAGACCACAATTTGTGAAGGATGTGTTGTTCTTAAATGTGTATTTTTCAGAATATGCAGTCTTGCTTTGCACATTGTTGAATAATTCACTACGGCATCCACCCTAAATTGAGTTTTGACCCAAGCCACTTCCCCATGCTATCCTCATGCTCCAACATCTACAACTGGTTTATTGAGAATAACATATATTGTTTCACCCTTGAAATGTATGCATTGCTCTTTCATCAATAGGTTTTATAGGTTTTCTTACTCTGATGAAGTTGGATCCTCACCTTTGTAACTGGCCCTGGGGGGATCTTTGCAGTTAAGGATCACAGGCCTACCAGAGCGGCACAGAGAGTGATGCAAGCTGTCTGGAGGTGGTGCAAGGGGGATGCTATAAAGTTCCCACCCTTGGCCTCAATGGTCTATTTCATGGATCTGAGTAATGTTATGTTTCTCCCTGAAGAGTCAGTCCTTGGAGCATGGAATGCCCAGTAGTGTCACAGGGGCATGATAACATTGCAGGTTGCACTGGCTACCTTCAATGCTAGTTTGGAGAGAGATGCGGCTCAGCTGCAGAGTACTAGCACACGTGCAAAGATATTTGAAAATATCAAATATGGGACACCGGACCAAGTTTTTCTAGCCAGGGTTCACACGCCACACTGCACACATGATTCTCAATAAGACACATGCGGCTCAGATAACAGAATTATGGTGAACCAATTCCATTTTCCTGCCAATTATTGCATGACATTTCAAACATTCAAAGACAATTACTAGCAGGAGTTGCACGTATAGATCACTAATACTGGCACAAACCAAAGAAGTGTGGGTGTTTGGTGAAGAAGAATGTGGCAGGTGTTTGAAGCAAGCTGGCTTGTCAGAAATGAGATTTGGAGGGAGCCTGAAGTGTAAGAGGCTGGGAGAGATTGTTGAAGATAGCAGGAGCCAGTTTCAGCATGAAGAGGAAGTTAGAGTTGAGTATCTGGAGGAGGGGCCTAGGGAACATCGGCAGGTGACGGTCAAGGTGTATCAGGAGGAGATTGGAGTTGAGTGTAATGAGGAGGATGCAAGGGAACCTCTGGGGGAGGTTGGAGGTGAGTCTAAGGAGGAGGTGAAGGAACATCAGGAGTTGGGCTTGTGGTGGTATCAAAAGAAGCATGTTAAAGAGAATCAGGAGGAGGTTGGAGTTGTGTATCCACAGGAGATTACAGACCATCATGAGTATCATGGAGACGATCACCAGTAGAGGATAAGGAGCATCAGGAGAATGTAAGAATTGAGTGCCAGGAGAGAAATGAAGAACATAAGGATGGGGTAAGAGTAGAACCTCAAGAAGAGCATAGTCATTGGGAGAAGGTTGGAGTGGAACACCAGGAGAAAGAATAAGAGGCTAGCCAGCACATAGACAGCAATTGTTCAAGAGGGCACACCTGGCCTGAGGCCAGTGGTAGGGATGAAACCCAGAGCGTAGACCATCATGGGGGTTGAAAAGGATGTGGCAACCAGAAGGAGTAAGAGAAGAGCAGGAGCAGATCAGTGGTTGGGAGTCTTGATACAGTATGGAAGCCAGGATCCTAAAAGAATAAATTGGCAGAACCCTAACCAGGTTTACTGGGAGAAGTAAGCCTGGTTGGTCCCACTGTGGAGTCAAGGAGAAGGTCTAATGGCCTCTGTTCTTGCACGAGGAGGCCAAACTCCAACTGAACTACCTAGAACTACAGAGAAGGTGGTTGTTTGAGGTGAGCATATCCTTTTGAGGAGCAATAAATACTATGTATGAGAAAAGATACAATTGCATTGAGACTGAAATTGACCAAGGTGGGCCATTCTCAGAAATGTAAGCACCTTGAGAAAAAGGACGTTTGTTGTGGATAGAGACTTTCTTTTCATTTTGGGACGTTGTTTGCTAGAGTCCATAGAAGTAGGGATGGAGAAGTTGTCTGGATTTTCCCAGGGAAATCATTGCATTGGAGACTGTCCTTTGTTCCCAAAGGATTCATTGAAGAATCCACACTATAAGACCTCAGGTGATTGGGAGTGTTAGGACCAATTTTCCTTTTTGCAATTTTCATTCCACTGCTGTCAATCGGACCCCTAGCACATGTGCCTATGTCGTATAATCCAGGCAGAAACAACAAATTCAGTTTGAGTGTACAAGTCAGTTCCTAAGGCTAGCAGCCCAGGAAGACCGTTTCTCTCTTTTGTGTTTTCCTGTGTTTTTATTTTGTGACACACACCACATGCAGTGGCGTTTTACAGGGGTACCATCTATCATTTGCCCCCTTTTTGTCTTCCAAAATTTTGTATGGCTTTGTGTTGAGCATAGGGCCGGATAGTGTAAGCGAACCATGATTTTGACTTTTTCTAGCTCACTTCCATACACAATCACGTTTTCCGCAATACTGGCATTTTGAACACCATATACTCAAAACGGCTTCCTGTTATCAAATTGAATTGATATTTTATGTATACTGCGCTCATACACAAGTGTTTTAGAGCGCAACAAGGCAAGGGAGGGGAACAGGGGAAAACAAAACAATGATCTTACTAGGCACAGTGACATTGAGAATGCACAAGTGACTGGGAAGGAAAAAAGGGGAAAAGTGCATCGAAAGGGGGGGGAAGTGGAAAGTGCGGCGCAGAGGAGAAAACAGAGAAATAATGATAAATTAATTAAATAAATAAATAAATAAATAAATAAATAAATAAAGGAATACACGGTGGTAGTGCAACCAGCAAGTGGCAAGTGCTGTGTTTAGTAGACAGGCTATGTCTGATAAGCGCAGAAAGAAAGGAAGGGGTCTGGGGAACTGTATGGCTACAGATACAGACCCCAGTGCAAGTGGTGGCCTGGAGGCAGTGTAGGAGGGGTATGCAGTAATAAAATCGTGGCAAAAAAGTCATGGTTTGACCCGGTATATGTGTACCCCATTATACCATTTAAGGGGAGCAGGGATTGCAGGGGTGTCCCCCGCTCCCGTCAAATGCTATAATGGGTCCAGGGGTTGCGGAGCTGTCCCTCACATCCATCACATGGATTGCAGCAGCAAAACCACAGCCTTTTTGCAGTGATTTTTTGTGCAAACAGCAATTTTTCCCGCGATTTTAATACATGGACCCGCAGGAGGGTGGCAGGGTGAGCAGGTACCTGGGCCCGAAGGACAGATGGTGGCCAGGTGCAAGATACCGAGAGAGAGAACAGATCAGCAGGGGGGAAGAGGGGAAAAGGCAGAGCCGAAGAGGAAGGTCTTGAGGTGCTTCCAGAACTTGAGATGGTTCATCTCAAGTTTCAGGGTGACAAGGAAGCTGTTCCAAAGGGTGGACCAGCTGAAGACAGAGATCTACCCCAGGCACGTTTCTTTGAGAAACGACTGACCCTGAGGGAGTTAGAAGTAGAGGGTCGAAGTGTGGAAATCGATATAATATTGTGACCCCAATCGCATTGTTTGAATGTATGTTGGCCTACGCCAAGTTGTCTAAAGAATACCATGTACATAGGTTCCGCGGCAAGGTCTTGACCTTATTGTATTGTGTAAGCCGCCATCTTGGATCTAGCCGCCATTTTAGGTACTCTTGCAGTGTGGAAGTCACCCTGAATCACAAAATGGAGGCCGAATGACATTTTGAGTAAGACTCCGGCCATGGTGACCTCCGCACACGTGAATAAGTAATATGTCCGCAGGCCACTTGTTAGGGTCACGAACTAAGACCTTGTCCTCTCTTTAACCTATGTGTAAATATGTAACTGTATCAGCGGAACTGATCAAATTATGTAAATTGTGTGTTCGACCTGGCTACTAACCCTAGCCACAGTTCAAAGAATGGTTAACTTGCGAGAGGGCTTGCCAATGCAGGACAAAACGTATAAAAACCCAAGCATCCCGATGATCGGTCTCCCCCACTTCCAGTGCGAACCTAACGTTGAAGGTTCGTGTGTTAGTCAGAGGGCCGAATAGCTATTCGTGTGTCAATTGACTTTGGTAACTTTGTAACTTTGAAATAAAGCGCTTTGTATGTCCTTTGTAACCTGTGTTGGTGTGTTTCCTCTTGGGCTTCCCGGCCTCATATCAATTTCTCTGTTTCCACAGTTGGCGCCCGAATAGGGACCCTCAAGATTGATGCCGGATCATTGAAGGTTGACGCAGACTATCAAATCGGGATCGGACGGTGTGATTCTGCGGGCCCGACCGATCGAGACGCGATACCTCGGCAGCGCTGCACGATCCGATCCTTGGGCGATAGTCGTGCGGTCTGACACGGCATCTTGACGAGGGTCCAAATCCGAGGCGGGCAGATTTGCCGAAACCACCGAACGCAGGTAAAATTTGTTAGTTGAAGTCCTTTGTAAACCGTACGGTCCTCCTTAGGTTTGGTCAGGTGCAGTCGTGACCCGGCTCTTAATTTAACCCTGACAATTTGAATTTGGCGTATTGTATCTGCAGACACAATTATTGGACCAGGTAGCACCAATTCTTTGAGAAATGCCTGGGAAATTGTCTAGCTGCTTTAGGGCTCTGTTCCGCAGCGATCGACAATCTTTGGAATTTAGCCGTCCGGCACCACAGGAGGGGTCGCCGGCGTGTACTATGTACTGTAAGTATGGCATTGGTAGTATTGTATTTAATGACATTTGGCACAGACAGACCAGAAATGCCTCCGAATTTCAGTGGCCAATCAATGGTAGTTTTGAGATCCCCCGTATTGAATACTTAGAATCGATCTTGCTTAAGAAAAAGGCTAGGCCGGCAGCCTTTGATGTATTACAAAATTGGAAAAAGGAAGCATTGCAGCAGCTTAAAAGTAGGGATAAACATGCACGTCATCATAAAACAAATGCCGAAAAAGCATTGTTGTATGACAAGGAAAAACGATTGGAAGAAGCTTAGAAAAAGGATAGAGCTTTCTCGCTCGAGGTCCAGAAAATTTACCCCTCTAAAGATTTCCATGTTTCCGAGGAGTTTATTGAGAAAATATTGAACGAACGGAGGCCTGATTCTTCAGCGCCACCTCCGTATGCTCCTGTTGTGGGCACTTTGCCCGTCCCTGCTATTGTTCCCGTTGCTATTCCTACTCCCCCTGCACAGCCTACTGCTCCTAGTTCTTTGGTTGTCGCTCCTTTGTCTATTACTCTGCCTCTCTCCCCTGCACCCTTGTTAAGTCCACCTGCACTTTCGATTCCGGGGAGCCCCGTGTTCGTTAAAACAGATCCCGGTGCAGGGTCAACAATTGTGACTCGTAGTACTGTTCCTGCGGGCAGGAAACAGGAACTATTTGCTTGGGCTAAGCATTGCATGGAAAAAGGTGATCAAACTGATGCATTTTCAACATTATCTAATTTGCTCGATTTTCCCGAGAAAAATGTTTTTATTGAAGGACTGGGGATTCACTTAGGGGTAATGTGGGGTAGATTGCAGACTTCGGATCTCCCACAAGGGGTGAGAGATCTGAATGCTTTGGCACTTTCGAGGGACACAGAGCAGAAAGTATATGAACATGTTGATAGGTTGTTTGAGTTTAGGAGGGATTTTGAAAGATTACAAAACGAGGATGATGAGGACGATAGGATATATGTACAGAAACGGTTCCTTTCGTGCCGGAGATCAGCACCTGAGGAAGTACGAATTTGTACCAAAGACGCGATTCGATGGATCTCGGATTCATCGATACCGCCAGATGAGGTGTATGACACATACAGTCAATACACAGTAGAGATGCAAAGAAAGGTAATCCAAGTGATGGTACAACACTTACAGGAGGAATGTATAAGGAAAAGGGTTGGTTGCCCCATAGAGTTATTAGATATTTGTAAAAGAGCTTTTTCACCCGACACTTCTACAGCTGCTTTAGCGCTCGATTTGGCCCTATTGCTCAGTAAGCGGTCGGAGGTCCCTATATCTCAGTTGCCTATGAGAGAGGTCCCTCCAACCCTTGTCCCAAAAGCAGAAATCCCCGCCGACGCGGCGGCTGGTACTCCCGCGGTGGATATCCCTGCACATTACGTATCGCAGTTTGTTCACGTCCCGTTCTCTCGACAGGAAGTGAACACGATTAGACAATCAGTCCCTGATATTAGGAAAAACCCGACAGGGTTTTATAAAGAGATAGAATCCGTCCTACAGTCTTCTGTGTTCACCTTAAGTGACATGGACTTATTGTTTCCAGTGCTTTTACCAGTTGATATATGGAAAAAAATACGGACAGTAGATGATGTGCCGGGGCTAGGGGATACATGGGTAAATCTGATTAGAATAGATGGGGAACGGCCAGCTGGTGAGAAACCACCCCAGGTAATACTTACCTTACCCGATAGAATAGTTGCTAAACTAAAAACTATAATCCCAGAAAAAAGGATTATTTGGGACAAGCTTACGGCCTGCGTCCAAGGGAAAACTGAAGGTACTACTGAATTCTTTAATAGATTTGAACAGGTGTTCTCTGACTTCAGTGGACAGGATTTAGGCACAGAGTCGGGGAAGAGGTTGTTTGTGGACAAATTTGTACGTGGATTGTTGCCCGACATCCAGTCACAAATTATGACCTCAGAGAGCGCTTGGCAGGCAAAATCTCAGTCAGAAGTTTTGCATATGGCTCAGTATTATGAGAATCGGGTTAATAATGAAAAAGAGAAAATCGAAAAAAGAAGGGGCGACTTAAAGACTAAGGTATTGTTGCAGCAAATTGTCAGAAACCCCAGAGGAGGTACGACACAGACTAGAGGTCAGTACATTCCAAGAGGAAATACTCCTCTGAATTCTATTAATATTAATCAGTGTGCTTATTGCCGCCAGGAAGGTCACTGGCGAGCACAGTGCCCTGCCCTTCGTCAGAGGTCAGGAGGCACATTTGGAGGTATGGGTAGGCGACCAAGGGGCCTCCTCGGAGCGGGGGGCCCTGATAGGGGTCAGCTTCTACAAGATCCACAGCAACCTTTTTCATGGGAAAATCAGACTCCGAGTATGGACTCGAGAAATATATTTGATCACCCTTCTGCTGCCTATCTTTCTGAAGAACTTCCCTTTGACGAAGTTCTGCCTTACTAGGATTGCCCGAAGCAGCGTTTGGAACCTTTACCTATTCCCGTTATTCAGAAGGGCCCCTACGTTGAATTATTGGTGGGGAATAGGAAACACCAGTTCTTGATTGACACTGGAGCACAAAAGTGCTCCATTGACCATTCTAGGGTTCCAAACATCCCACTGTCAGGGCAAACAAACGTTTCTATAGGGTTCTCTGGTATACCAACTGTTTGTCCGGTTTCTGCGCCGGTATCTGTTTCTTTGGGTCCTTTCACAGACCAGTGCCCTTTTCTTCTTACTTCAAACTGTGGAGAAAATTTGCTAGGGTTGAATTTGTTAAAGAAACTAAATGCAGTGATTCATTGTTCCCCTGATGGAATAAGATTAACAGTTTCACCACAGCAACCCTTTAACTCCCAGTACTTGACCCGACCTCTACCTCCCGAGTTTGACATTGTCCCGGAATGTTTGTGGGCAATAGACGACAATGATGTCGGGATATTACGCATCGAGCCTGTTAAGATAGTCTTGAAACATGGGGTTAAGCTACCGCGCATTCCGCAATATAAAATTTCAATTGAAGGTGAGCGTGCTCTGAAATGCATTGTCTCCGATTTTGTACATCGTGGAGTGATCGAAGAGATAACAGGTATCTTATGTAATAGTCCGATCTTGCCAGTATATAAGAAAGGCGACAATGCAATTCCGTACCGGTTTATAATAGATCTTCGTGCTATTAACCGGGTGGTAGCCCCACAATTTCCAATCGTGCCTGATGTAAGAACGATCTTAACAATGATCCCTGCTACGGCTACACACTTTAGTGTAGTAGATTTGAAAAACGCCTTCTTTAGTATTCCGATACATGAGGAGAGCAGGTATTTGTTCGCGTTCACCTTGGGGGGACGCTCGTTTACATTCACAAGAGCACCTCAAGGGTATACTGAAAGTCCTAGTATCTATAGTAGAGCTTTAAAGGAGCAGCTCGACACCCTTGAATTGCCACCTACTTGCACGCTGCTTCAATATGTAGACGATTTGCTCTTGGCTGCAGACTCTGAGAAAGCTTGTAAGGAAGGCACTATATTGTTGCTTGTTCATTTAGCTGAAAATGGTCACAAAGCTTCACTTAAAAAATTTCAATATTGTTGCCAGGAGGTTGCCTATTTAGGCTACCTCCTGTCAAAGGAGGGGAGAAGATTGACACCTGAACGAATAAAACACATTTCTGGCATGTCTGTCCCAAAAACACAGAAGGAAGTCAGAGCCCTGATAGGGATGGCATCCTACTGTAGACTGTGGATCCCGAATTTTGCCCTAGTGGTAAAACCGATGTTGGCTTTGACGAAGAAGGGCATTTCTCTGCCACTGCCATGGGAATCGGAACATCAACGATCATTTGAGCTTCTCAAAACCGCGCTGTGTTCAGCACCGGTTCTGGGTACACCAAATTACGATAAGGCCTTTGTGTTGTTTGTGCATGAATGTGATGGATGTGCTTTGTCTGTGTTAACACAGGAACATGGAGGGAAGAATAGGCCGTGCGGCTATTATTCCTCCGCCCTCGATCCTGTTGCATGCGCTTTGCCGCGATGTCTGCGCGCTGTTGCTGCTGCCGCTGCGTCTGTAAAACAGAGTGAGGGGATGGTCTTAGGCCACGATTTAATTTTGATGGTACCTCACTCTGTTGATATTCTATTGAATAAAACTCAAACGCAACACCTTACCTCTGCCCGGTTGACAAGGTACGAATTAGTCCTATTTGCTCCTCATATCCAAATTAAAAGGTGTTGTGTTCTCAATCCGGCTGAACTTTTACCTCTCCCGCAAAATATTGTTTGCGGTGATGAAGGATCACATGACTGCCTGTATGCCACCGAACAAGAAACGAAGGGCAGGATAGACCTCTCAGATACTCCTTTAGAGAATGCGGAAGGGGAGCTGTTTTGCGATGGCTCCTGCTTCAAACTTCCGAATGGCACATCTACAGCTGCTTATGCAGTTACTACTTTGAATAAGATTGTTGAAACTAAAAGGATTCCGCATAACTCCGCGCAGGCCGCGGAGATTATAGCGTTGACCCGCGCTTGTGAGCTCTCCCAAGGGCATAGAGTCAATATTTATACGGATAGCCAGTACGCCTTTGGGGTGGCTCACAACTTCGGCAAACTGTGGTCGGAAAGAGGGTTTCTGACCTCACATGGGACCAAGATTCAGCATGGTCCCTTAATAGTACAACTACTTTCAGCGCTCTCACTCCCTGAACAATTAGCGATCATGAAATGTGCAGCACATCGCAAGGTCATAGACAATGTGGGCAGAGGAAATGCTTTTGCAGATTTGATAGCTAGACAAACAGCCACAGACCTTAGCACAGACATGTACACCTCGAGGGAAGTGAGAGATGTTTGTATAATAGATGAAGGCATTGGGTCTGTGCGAGACATGCAGACTGATGCCTCAGTTGAAGAGTCTAGGAAATGGGCTGAAGGCATGGGAAAATTGGATGACGAAGGGTGTTGGGTGGACGCATCCAACGGGAAATGGTTGCTTCCTGATTCTTATGTGTTAGCAATGGTTACAATGGCACACGGTCCAAACATGTGTGTGCCCAGCAAATTACGAAGATATTACAGCAGGTTTGGGTGAATGATAAAATTTTGGAAACTGCAAAGAGGCATGTTCAGAATTGCATGATTTGCCTGCCGCACAATGTGGGTAAAGGGACAGTGACTCCAAAGGGAAGTTTCGGGCCCCCCTCTGTCCCCTTTGAAACCATTCACCTTGATTTTATTGAAATGGAGCGATGTAATAACTTGAAATATGTTCTTGTCATCATTTGTGCTTTTAGCAAATGGGTCGAGGCCTTCCCTGTCAAAGATGCTACCGCTATGACCACCGCAAAGATCCTGGTGAAAGAGTACTTCCCTCGATTTGGGCTCCCGAGGATAATTTGGTCGGACAACGGCCCCCATTTCATCGCAGCCGTAATGTTGCAAATATGTATTGCCTTAGGGATTGAGAAACGTTTTCATTCAGCTAGGCACCCTCAAAGTGCGGGGTTGGTAGAGAGACACAACGGTATTTTGAAAAACAAACTTGCAAAAACATGTGCCGACACTAAGCTAAAATGGCCCAATGCTTTATCTATTGTGTTGCTAGCTATGCGCACCACACCCCAGACTAGAACTGGGCTCTCTCCGTTCGAGGTGGTAATGGGAAGGCCTGCTAATATTTGGGGTCTCCCTAAACCTAAAGCCCTGAGGGATGTGGATAATGTATTGCTCATAGATTACTGTAATCAATTGACTAAAATCTGTATTTCATTTACCACCAGGTGAATGCCGCCTTACCTGTACGGTTTACGGGCCCAGGACACGATATACTACCCGGTAGCTGGATCCTGGTGAAGGCCTACGAAAGGTCTTCCTGTCTTGCGCCTCGCTGGCGCGGACCCTACCAGGTATTATTGGTCACCAGGACGGCAGTGCGGGTGGCAGGAAAGAAGAACTGGATACATGCAACACACGTTAAGAAGATCCCTCACCCGACGCCACACGCTACAGAAGAAACAGAACCCTTCGCTGGTGCTACAATCTCTGATCTCGGAGTAGCAGGCAGCATTGTGAGTGCGTCGGAGAAATTCTCTGAGCCTGAGGAGCTCGGGGAGCCGTCCATTTTGTCTCCGCACTCTCTTGATCAATCACTTCCGGAAAATCTTGTTTCGAGCTCTGCGACTTCCGTCGCCACCGACACGACGCTCCCCTCAGGGAGCGACGATACTTTGCTTTTGGATTCAACAAACTTTGGTACCATCAGGTACAACCTTCGACCTCGGAAATAGGACTACGGCACGAGTGTCGTGCATCTGGAAGGAAAAGAGTGATTGAAGTACTGTTGTCTTTCCTTTTTTTCGAACGAAGGAAAGGAGGGTTCTGTTGGCTAGGGTTGGGAAGGACTAAGAAATCGCGCGGCCGAAGTGCCGCCAGCATCGGACATTGGGGCCGTCGATCGGGATGACCATGATGCCTGCCGCCTTCACCGCTGCTCCCCGTATTGAACTATTAGATAAGGAGGTGACCAAATCGAACAATGAACAATGTGCCTGGGCCCCGAAAACGTACTGTTGTGTTCTCGTTCTGATTATTGTTACTTTTGCAACTGCTGCCGTGGGGCTTTGGTATTTTGAAGAAATTTATCCTTTGAAGCCTCTGTTACCGACCAAAATTGTACCAACTGTTTTGACTCCCTCTGTACACCTTCACACTCTGTCCCCTAGAGACTCTCGGCATAGACAGAAATATCATAATAACACTTTGATGATAGTGATGAATGCTACGCATGCTATTTTGAATAAGAGTAATTGTTGGATCTGCACCCACTTACCACAACATGGGAACAAGGGACTGGGATGGTATATACATCCCTTACCTTTAACAACTTCTTGCTATGCCTCTCTTAGAGCACTCTTCTTTGGCTGATGGAATGATAGCATCTCAGGGAATTTCGATGGGACTAATTTGAATGAATTTGAAAAACGTGAATTGACTCCCCCGGGATGCTCGCTTTTCGCAAATAGAAGTAAACCTAACGTCGCTTCTATTAGGCCGTCTGATAAACTATCTTTTCCTTTCCAAAATCTAGTTTCTTTTAAGATGGCTCCGATAGGCAATAAGGATGCCATGCTTCCTTCTTATTCTGTGAATCATAGTCCTGATTCAGTTCCCTTCTGTGTACAAAGAAATGGCACTGGGCCAATGGGAGACTTCGAGCCTTGTGTAAATACTGTAAACTTGACTGGGGAAAATAGGCCTTTGTATGTAGGGGGACCCGTTTATTTTGTTTGTGGTAGTTTAGCTTTTCCCTGGTTGCCCAAGGATTGGCAGGGGACTTGTTATTTAGGGATATTGTTACCAGGTGTATTTATAGTCAGTACCTTAGAGGTATCTAAGGCTCGCCCGCGACGGGATAGTAATGGAGATACCCCCGGACAAGTGTTCGGGGATATAGCCAAATCAGTAGTGCCCTTTTGGGGACAAATAGCAAATTCAGAAAACATTAGGGGATTAGCGAGGGTGTTGGAGAAAACTATCAACCGGACCACGGACATACTTTACAATATGACCTTAGAGCAAAAAGCGATAAGATTGGTAGCACTTCAAAATCGAATGGCATTAGATGTCATTTTAGCTGAACGAGGTGGAGTATGTAAATTAGTGGGGTCCGCTTGTTGTGTTTTCGTACCAGATTCTTCGCCAACAATTTTTAAAGCAATTCAGAATTTACACACTCTCAGTTCTGAAGTCCATATCCCTGTAGGAGACTGGAACCTTAGTACTTGGTTTTGGGATTCCTTACGATCTTGGGGGTGGAAGGTGCTTTCTGTCATTTTAGGTATTTTAGGGATATTGTGAGTTCTTTGTTGTTGTTTTCAATGCCGCCCGAGTATATGTGGAATGATGGGGGGATGTTGTGCTCAGGTAATGAGCGCAATAGGGCATAAGATATACACCCCGAAGACAGCATCTAAAGAGTTCATGTTGCAAGACGTTCTTATGAACAACTTTATGGCTATTGACATTTCGGACAATGATGCGGAGCCTATGGATGATGATGCCTTCAGTTATTCTCG
Source organism: Ambystoma mexicanum (assembly GCF_040938575.1). Classification (NCBI taxonomy): domain Eukaryota; kingdom Metazoa; phylum Chordata; class Amphibia; order Caudata; family Ambystomatidae; genus Ambystoma; species Ambystoma mexicanum. The sequence goes on from NC_090936.1 coordinate 668,108,331, forward strand.
AAAGCATTAGGAAATGATGTATTAGCACTTGGCATAGGCCAAAAAGGAGGGTCTGTGGAAATCGATATAATATTGTGACCCCAATCGCATTGTTTGAATGTATGTTGGTCTACGCCAAGTTGTCTAAAGAATACCATGTACATAGGTTCCGCGGCAAGGTCTTGACCTTATTGTATTGTGTAAGCCGCCATCTTGGATCTAACCGCCATTTTAGGTACTCTTGCAGTGTGGAAGTCACCCTGAATCACAAAATGGAGGCCGAATGACATTTTGAGTAAGACTCCGGCCATGGTGACCTCCGCACACGTGAATAAGTAATATGTCCGCAGGCCACTTGTTAGGGTCACGAACTAAGACCTTGTCCTCTCTTTAACCTATGTGTAAATATGTAACTGTATCAGCGGAACTGATCAAATTATGTAAATTGTGTGTTCGACCTGGCTACGAACCCTAGCCACAGTTCAAAGAATGGTTAACTTGCGAGAGGGCTGGCCAATGCAGGACAAAACGTATAAAAACCCAAGCATCCCGATGATCGGTCTCTCCCACTTCCAGTGCGAACCTAACGTTGAAGGTTCGTGTGTTAGTCAGAGGGCCGAATAGCTATTTGTGTGTCAATTGACTTTGGTAACTTTGTAACTTTGAAATAAAGCGCTTTGTATGTCCTTTGTAACCTGTGTTGGTGTGTTTCCTCTTGGGCTTCCCGGCCTCATATCAATTTCTCTGTTTCCACAGTAGGGCTCTCAAAGGGAGATATTTACATAGGGATAGTTGAAGGCATTTTAGACCCAGGCCCCACAAAGCCTTGTGGACAATGCAGAGGGTTTTAAATTTAATACTTGCATCCGCTGGGAGCCAATGGAGGGATTTCAGAGCTGGAGAGATACGATCCCAGGGCTTGAGGCCAAAGACAAGTCTCACAGTCCTGTTCTGGATTAGTTGTAAAGGGCAGAGAGTGGAGGCAAGTAGATTTAGAAAGATATGATATGATAGTTTATTTATAACGCGCTTAATACCCTGAGGTTTCTAAGCGTGGACCCGGGGATAGAGCCTGTGTTGCTCTGTGTCGTCTTGCTTCCAAGGCGAGCATGTTGCCACTGAGTTATCCTCCCAAAGAGGCTATCATAGTAGTCAAGTCTGGAGAAAACCAGAGATTGGGAGACAGTGAGCTTCTGAGGGAAGGAGAGGAAAGGCAGAGTACCTCTGAGGAGGTGCAGTAGGAAGTTTGCCTTTTTAGAGACGTCAGAGATGTGGGCAGAGAAAGTGTGGAGTCAAAGATGACCCTGAGTATCTTAGCCTCAGGTAGGGGTGGGAGGAGGGCCTAGGGAGGCTGGCTAGAGAGTGAGGGGAAAAGATGATGAAGGTGTACCCATGAGGAGGATCTCAGTCTTGTTGGCATTTAGACAAAGATCATTGGCGGCACACCAATCTTGAATGGCAGTTAGGCAATCAGAGATGAGAGAATGAGAAGAAGTGGCCAAGGACAGCCTGAAAATTAGTTGAGTGTAGTCAGCATAACACTGGAAATTTGTACAGGAAACGGCAATGCAGTGGGCAAGAGTTACCACGTATTGGTTGAAAAGCCAGTGCGAGAGGTTAGACCCCGGGGGAACACCACAGGTAGAAAGGGAGATAGATGATAGGAAGGACCCAAGTTTGACCTGGGGGGGTCGATCTGAGAGGAAAGAGGTCAGAGGTCAGCCAGGCCAGAGCCTGATCGGTGATACCCAGGTTGTCACACAGACGGTTGAGCAGGTTGATATGGATGACCGTGTCAAAGGCAGAAGAGAGAGCGAGTAGGATAAGGACAGAGGGAATGTTAGAGGCAAGGTTGGAGAGCAGATCTTCAGGGATGTTCAAGGGATGTTCAAGAGAGCAGTTTCCGTGCTTCTGGCAGCTCTGAAGCCTGACTGGTGGTCGTGGAGAGAGCCAACAGAATCAGAATGAAGGTTAAGCTGAGAGATGGCCAGCTTTTCCAGGAGTTTACCTAGAAAGGGAGTAATGGAAATTGGGCGATAGTCAGCCAGACAGGAAGGATCAGCTGTGGGTTTCTTGAGGAGAGGATACACAAGGCAGTGCTTCAGAGGGGAGGAGATAGTTCATGAGGCAAAAGAGAGGTTGCAGAAATCGGCAAGGGCCGGAGCAAGTATCAATATGGTCCTTGATGGTTTTAGAGGAACATGAATGAACCTGTTTTGATGAGGCTTTCATGGATCGGACTTGTCTAGCGACCTCATCAGGGAAGAAAAGAAGAAAGGATGAGAAAGTGGGTAGGGGGTGGCTGAAGGAGGGTCAACAAGCGCAGACGGAGAGGGGAGAGAAGAGGAGAGGGGAGGAGAGGGTGGACAGGATGTCCTGGGTTTTAGAGATAAAGTTAGAGGCATTGCAAAGAGCCTGGGAGGCAAGAGAGGGGTTGAGACTGAACAGGGTTGACCAGCTCCTTGCAGATTTTAAAGAGTTTGGCTGAGTTGTTAGATGCCACAGAGACACAGGCTTGAATGTGGACTCTCTTCTTGGTGCGGACAGAGAGTTTGTATAGCCTTTGGGGCAGGCGACAGGCCAGTTTGTCAGAGGATGTATAAGAAGCCCTCAATTTTCTCTCAGTTGTCCTACACTTACGTTTAAGTGTAGCTAGGTCAGAGTCATACCAAGAATTGCACTTGGCCTTGAACTTCAAATGGATCCTCATGACAGGGGCAAGAGCACCAAGAGAAGCAGAAATAGAGGAGTAGAGCCAGAGGCATAGACAAGGTAGGGCCTGAGTGGGCAAGGCCCACCTAAAATCTGTAAATGCCCACTCAGCAGTGCTGTGTGGGAATTTACAGGTGTTAATGTCACTACGGTAGACACAACTACATTAGCTTCAGGCCCCACTTTTTAGACAATCCTGGTTACGCCTCTGAGTAAAGCAGGGGTTTGAGTCAGCCAGGGGTGTAGGGGGAGAGAGAAGGTGGCAGCAAAGGCCTCAACTGACACATGCTTCATGGGCTGAATGTCTGAGAAGGTAGGTGGCAATCTTGGGGTAGGCTTGGCTTGGGGGGAAGAGAGGGAGATATGAGAGGAGAGGAGGCAGTGATCGCTCCAGTAGAGAGGAGTGGTCAGAGGAATAGAGAGGGGGAGGCCAGAGGAGATCAAGACATCAAGTGTGTGACCTGCAGAGTGTGTCGGGCTGGAGGGGAGGATAGAGAGGGACAGGGAATCGCAGAGGTCGTGAAAGAGCACAGATGAGGAACAGGGAGAATCGAGATGGATTTTGAGGTCACCAAGGAGGAGGAGCTGAATGGTTGAGGCCAGGAGGGAGGAGGAGAGGTCTGCCCACTTAGAGAGAAATTAGGTGATTTGACCAGGGGGCCGGTAGAGAGTAGCAACAGTAAGAGAGTGGTAAGGAGAGAGAGAGAGAGAGAGAGAGAGAGAGAGAGAGAGAGAGAGACCAGCAGACAAGGCATTATGGTTTAGACCCTGCATTCTTGCTTTGTAGCCCTCTTCCTGCCCTCTTAGGCTGTCAATGCTTTCCTCCCCTGGACTAATGCAATCGATCAGTCCTGGAATTGAGCTAGCACCATGACCTCGGTGGCTTCAGGAGTGTCCTGGGACACCCTGTGGACTGATCACTCAATGACCAGGCCTCTCTGCTGCAATGAATACTTTTCCATGTTGGTGCTTGTGGAGGTGCAGGTTTTCAGCTGGTGGCCCAGGAACATTGCTACCTGCATCAGATGCTCTCCATCCTGAAGAGGAGCATGACTTGAGTCTCTTTGTCACTGCCTCGAGCTGAACCTGCTGACCCCTGATTGGGGTTTTATTTTCTGCTTTATTTTGTCTACTGCATTCTGGTGGTCCATCTTCATCATGAGAGCTCTAGAGATTGCTGTGTCAGGTTTTGTTGCCCGTCTTGCTGCAGGTTTGATGGAATTGTCTTGATCAAGAGATCAGAACCACGTAGCTGGACCCAAACCCCACAGTGACTCTAGCCACAGCTGTTTCGGCCCTTGAGCCTACACCAACGGAACACATGACAATCCCCCAAAAAGGTCTGAGGGTGAAAGGAAGACAGGAGTAAATGAGGAATTTATTTTGGTTGATCTTTTCATAGCATTTTAATTTTTAGCTGTCCACAATGAACAACTATTATGAGAAAAGAGAAATGTAGAAAAGCGAACTTGGCTTGCTTTTGCTTGTTCATCCATGTCCTGGTTGGGACAGACACTATTTCTCCTTAAGTAAAGAATAATAAAGTAACGGTGACACTTGTAAGGGCATTATATCCATTACAGAAACAAGCATTGGCAATGCCAACAGTTTGGGCTTTTCTGTAGGCATTGAAAGTCACCTGCGAGGCACTACCTTAAGTGTTACAAACTGGCCATTGATGGTAGCAGATGCAAAATGGTGCACCTGGGCATGTAGTATCAGTGTCTGGCAAATGCCTAATACTTCTGCACAAGGCAAAACTGTTGGCTTTGCCAATGCTTGTTTTTAACAGGCCTTCAGTCAAGCACATGTATAGTGCTTTTACATCAAGTTGCTTAAGGTAGACCCGGTTTAGACATTTCTATTACACCAGTAGGTGCTTACAGAACCAATTATGTCATTAATTGTCGGAAGACAGCTTTGAAAAAACACTGGCAGGCACGTTGAGTTCCAAGTTTGATGGCAAGGCTTGAATAAAGTGAGCTGAAAGAATTCCCATCAGAAGGTGTTTTGGGCGGGGAGGGGCAATAAAGGGGTAATACTGGCCATAGGGATTAGCATTGCCATTGGCAGTCAACGGGTGGGCAAATAATCAAACAACACCTTCAATCTTTTTGTCCCACCTCATAGGCCATGTTTCCCTATCTGTCCTCTAATGCAATAGTTTTGGCCTATAGGTGGCTCTGCAATCTAATATCTCAAACTAAAAAGAGGGGAATGGCCAAGAGAGCAAGGCGGCGAGCCAGAAATGGGATAATTGGACCCTTGCAGTACCACAACCCGGACCAGGCAGCAGTTTGTTATGCAACATATTTCTCATATGGATTGCAAAATATTGGCAGGCAGCTTAACCCCTGTGGATTGAGCCAGTGGCAAAGAAGTGGGCGGCCGTTATAACCCGGAGAATTTAAACAAATACACGAATGGGCTCTATATATCTGTGCTGCTGTGATATTTGTTAGAGATCCTGGGGGAAACCCAGTATCTTCATGATAGGAAAAACCTGATCTTCCATCACTGCGCACGTTTTTAAACCAAACACAGGAAGGGTATTCCTTATTTTGTTTTGGTAATCTCCTAGAACCTCCCTGTGTTCATCCCAGGCTCATCCTGTGTAGGAAAAAGAAAAAGCGGTCAAAACCAACTTTTGAGTCGTGGTTCTTCTGAATCTACAACAGTTTCTGCAGCAGCCTCTTCCTCAATGACCAGTGTACATTAGTTCACATGTGAAAATAGCAAACCTCTCCGTGAATAGGCTCGAGCTTCCCATTCCTTCTGGGTGTTCTTCTAGTGTGCCAACCATATCCTTACTTCAGAAAACTCTAATCCCCTCATCAACTGAAACCCAAACATGGACATCACAGGTGTCCATGCTTTGAATGGTTTCTTGGATGTGCTATTCTTTGAGAATTTCAGGTTTTACCTTCGCATGTCTGCGAAATCCTTGTCTAAATAGAGAATATAATGAGGATATATGCGAATAGTAAGTAGATCGTTCCTCAAACTTAATAGCCTGCTGAGGAGAGCAGCACACTCAACCCTCAAGAGGAAGCGCACAGATGAAAGCAGCAGCACTGTGGTATGGGCAATGGAAAATCACTCAACATTATTATTAATAAAGTATTTATTGAGTGTGGGCTGAGCTACCGAAAGCAACAGCGCTTTACAATTCACAGAGGGAACACACGGTGTGGGAAACAGAGATACAAGAGAGTGGGAGCTAACAACTGGGGAGGGGGAGGGGGCACAACAGGCAGAAATCAACTAAAAGGCACAATGGCTAACCCCACTTCTCCCAACCCCCACACCCAAGGCGCCACTCCAATAGCTGGGAACGTTTCGAGCCGAGAAAGGACTGGCACAGCATGAGTAGCAGAAGAATTGTACAGCAAGTTAAGATTTGTGGTACGACATGGCCACTCGTCTCCCATCTTGAAAATGTATAGTATGAGTGTGAATATGCACTGCTCCTTTCTAGAGATGCAGGATAGTTGGAGAAAATGACAGAATTGCTGTTTCCATTAGCATATACCATTCACAATTACATGTGATCTATTTGCATCACCAGAGATGGATGCAGGAGGCGGAAAGGGTAGAGTGGTGAAGTGTGTGGCCGAGGCACCCCATGGCACACAAATACACGCAGAGCCAGAGTGACTTGCCTTGCTGTCTGGTGCTTGCGGTTACTATAGCTGCTCTCCCGTTTCCCCGCTGCATACACACGTCGAGCTAGCACGACCAAATGCTCGTACCCGCATGGCACTGACAACTATTTTGGAGCCTTGTCGGTGGCTTGCATTTAGCGTCTTGTTCAGCGGCAGCACGCTTCGTGCCTGGCGAAGTCTATCATCTGTTTTGAGCCGTGAGGGTGCAGAGAGACATTGGGGCATTCTGGCCATTGGTATGCCCTGTGACGAATTCTTCATAGAACGTGTAGCAGGGTATTGCACTTTACCTGCACTTTAACTTCGCACTCTGTGTCCAAATGAAAGGGCATGGTAAAGGGACGAATAATGTGTGGTTGTTGATAAATTGCATTAATCGAATCGAACTTCATTTGTCAAAGGAGGGTCCCCAAAAATTGCAGCTGCCTTGTTCCCATCTAATAGATGTGTATGCTTCTCCGTGCTAGTTAACGTGAAGTCAATCCCCAATTGCAGCTGCTCGTGCATGACGGCTTTAACATATTTGGTTGCAGGGCCTCAGAAAACTCTGATGTACCCCAAGAATGGCAAGTAGCAAAGGAACCTTTCAGCTACGTTTGGGCCGTGTCAGTAAAGGATTGGCTTAACAGATGAGGCAGTTTTCATACCTTGCATGAATGCAAGGAATATCCGTTTTAAAAGGTGTTGTATATAACGCAATTCACCAGCAGTGCAAAAATAGACTACAATAAAAAATATTCCAATACAAAAACGAAGTGAAATCAAAATTGGTAAAGCGGTTTCCAACTCCACAGCTCTTTAGAAAGACATCCATTCATTATAAATATTTCTTTTCTAAACATTGGGTGATGCTGACATCAACAGGACAAGACCGTTTTTTTCACGCATTATAATTTCAATTGCTTTTGGCATGTGTGCAAATCAGGTCGATTTGGATAGGGCCGGGGTTCAACAGCAATTTTTGGACTCTGCGGTAGTTGAGTCCTGGCCAGACTCGGCTCACTTAAGTGCTTGCTTACAGGTCACTATGTTTGGGTGGACTGACTGCTCTTCTCATTTCACTGACACAGCTACCACCACTCCACCAAATGATTTCACACTGAGTCTTATTCTCGCTACACGCCCCCAAACGATTTTGGATTTTCTAGGGGAGGGGCATGGGATTCTAAATATATTGCATTAAGAAAATACCTAGAGGCAAAGCAGATTTCAGGCATCAAGGTCAAACAGAAGGGTGGTCCCTGGGCAAACTCTTAAAGGAAAGCAGGAATGAGATAGTGTTGGCCTAGAAAACCGGAAGTGTCGGCAAAAGCCTTTTTGGATCAAAAGAGAGCACTTTCAAAAACAAGTCCTCTATGCCACCAGACGGTGAAGCAATGAGAGGAGAGAGAGAGAAACAATAGAAGGCGAAAAAGAATGCAAGAAGAACCACCGTTTCTCAAAACTTTCATTAATGCATCTTTGAACTCTAACTCAGTCCCAACCAACTTAAAAGAAGCCTGGGTGCGCCATCTTCTCAAAAAACCTAGCCTAGATCCTGAAAACGCCAACAACTATAGACCAATTACGACCGTTCCCTTCTTGTTCAACATTCTGGACAATGTGGCCTACTCGCAAATCCAGCAATACCTGGAAGAACACCGCATTTTAGGGAAAAGATAATCGGGTTTCCGACGGGACACGGAACATAATCGGTCTTACTAGATCTTAAATTCCAACTCAATGATATTATGGACAAAGGCAGACCAGCAATCCTGCTCCTGCTGGACCTATCTGCGGCCTTTGGACCCAACCTTTGGTTGGATGGCAGCCAACGGCCTCTGCCTTAATGGGAACAAAACAGAAATCCTACTAGTTGGCACTAAAGAAACGCTAAACAAACTCCCTCCACAATACAAATCCTTTAACATTGATAACTCCACCATCACATTCTACTCCGCAGTAAAAACTTTAGGAGTATACCTTGACTCCACACTATCCATGACACAGCAGGTCAGTGCCATAGCCTCCTCTGCTGCACTTACCACCAAGGTAATTAATGCTGTGAAACCCTTTCTATCCACAAACAATTGCCTGGCAACAGCCAGAGCCACAATAGGCTCTAAATTGGACTACTGCAATGCCCTCTTCATGGGCACGTCTACCAAAAACCTAAAAAAAATGCAAGTCACACAAAACAATGCCCTGAGAGCAGCTCTGAGTATCCCAAGAAGGGAACACATCTCCCAAGTCAGGAAAGAGGCCCACTGGCTACCAATAAAAGAACGTATCCTATTCAAATCCATGGCCATCACCCACAGATGCCTCTCCGTCAACACACCGCCCTATCTTTCCGAAAGAATCACCCTCAATACATCCACCAGACCCACCAGGTTGCTGCTTCCAACACCTAGCACCAAAAAGCTGGAACGCACTCCCCACCACACCAAGGAACGAAAAATCATACCATGCCTCCGTCAGACTACTCAAAACCACCCTGTTCAACTAACCTACTCCACCCTCCTCTTCCTCTACTGTATATGACAACTTTATGTATCTATGATATGTCCTCACAAACTACTGTACCCATTGTTTGTAAGTAACACCCCCTACTATTTACCTACTGTAATCTTGGCACTATGTATGCTATGTACCAAGTAAGACTACTTTCAGCACCACGATGCCCCCGGGCAGATGTGCGCTATACAAATGTAAATAAATAAACCAAGGAGCCACAGATCTGAAATTGTACCCCATGTTCAAAACAAATTGTGGGCAGAGACTCTAAATCTGAAAAAGGGGACGAGGAGGCGCAGGGTTGAATACAGGAACAAAACTTAGAGGCATTTAGACCAGTGGTAGAAGTGTACCAAAAAGTAGTGGAACTGTGACCCGGTGAGGTGTAGACTTGGCATGAAAGAAGCAATGTACAACACATTTTGACAAGGGTTGTAGCCATGCTGGTTGACAGCCAATTGGGCTGAAAGATTTCAATTGAGTTGTAACTGCTATCAGGTTTTAAAGTGGAGAAGTGTGTTTTAACCTCACAAAGAACAGTTCCAGAATGGTGAAAATGGTTGAAAAAAGGAGTGGAAATGTTACCAGTAAACAAATGTAAGTAGTGGAACACAGCTTTCCAACTGTTCACGCTCTCTTTGACCACTAATTTAGACCAAGATTTAAGGCAGAAATTGGAGAAATAAAATCCAGATAGGAGAGAGACAAGGCAAACTGGTAGGCAGGAGGTCTTGTCTTGAATAAGCAGTCTCCCCAGCTGACCGTCTTGCATCTGTTCAAGTAAACTATGTAATAGCTGTGGGGACAACCATATTGCCACTGATTATAGGCTGGCTTGATGTATGTAGTACTTATTCCTTTAAAATAGAGAAAGTGGCAATGATCCCTTGAAACATTGCCTTAGTACAAAACACTTATTCTTTCAGTGCATTTTTGCACGAGGGCAAAGTTTGCCCCAGTGCTAATAAAGACTGGTATTAGCACTAGGGCAAACCTTTCCCTGTTGCAAAAAAATGCATTATAGGTATATGTTTTTGCAGCAAGACAGTGTTTGCCGAAGTGGTAATACCGTGCAAAAATGGCCTTGCACCCGTGCAATGTTTCTGTAATCTGACACCTTCTGGTGTAATAATTAGACTAATAAAGAGATTCATTTGCTCATACCATATGAGCCCCCTCCTACCTCCCCCAGCTACCTGTCCTAGAAAACAATTAAACAATCAAGGAGCCCCCAGAAGTCCTTCAGCCATTAGAGAAGGGACACTGGACCTAAGTAAAGGCTAGCAGAAGAAAAGAAGCAAATATCAGCAGCAGGACTCGCACTGTGGGAGGAATCAAAAGAAGATGGGCTACCGGTGAGACTCTCTGACACATGCAAATTAGCAGCAGACAGGGTTCACCAAACACCCTGCAATGAAAAGAAAAGCAAAAAGAGGGGACCTTAAACACAGCTCCTGGTGGAAGAGTTACAGAAGGATATTGGTAGAGCTCAACAAAGAATCTAGAATCAGCTGAAGAAACTAATACACAGTAGCAGTCAGAATGCAAGCAAGCTTCCAAGGCACCCAATAACTGAGAACTTAATGGGATAGCCCACAGTGTAAAGAAAGACAAACAAGTGAGGGTAAACTGACAAAACATCTTTCTCAGTGTAGCCAGAGGTGGTGATTAAACCACAATAAAAAAAAAACTCTCTCCTAATGCAAACAATTCCCCAACCAGTTATACCCGTGAATGCAATTGGTTGTCAGTACAACTCCACTGCACAAGAAAAAGCATCAAACTCAAATAATGGAGCAAACATAACTTATAAGCACATTAAAATGGATTAAGACATCTGCCGGAAAGGAACCAGCAGGAGAGAGGCTGCATAAAGCAGAAGCCACTGCTGCCGCATGGAGCTGAGCTCACTTGGAGGCAGGACCATGAAGCAAATGTGATGGGGGGAACCATGGCAATTCTCATTCCCTAAATTTCTGGGAGCGAGAGAGAGAGAGAGGCCATTCTATAACCAAAGCGGTAGAGCAATGGGGCTGAATCGCGGCACCTGAACAAATAAGAAGAAAGCTGGCGAACCCAAAAGGACGGTTCCCACCTGGGGGAGCAACCGCCTCCACAGGCGACATACCCCGCAAGAGTGCAGGCTGCAGTAAGGAGAGGGAGGAGGTTGATTAAGCTATGTGAGTCAACAAAAGAGAAACCAAATGCTTAGCAAGCGGAACAAACACAAAGGGGGGTGGGGGGCACTGGGCCTTAAAACATGCTGAAACTGAAAATAGACACAAAGAAGGGGTAGTAGACCATACAACCCAGGAGGGGGATATTAGAAACCAAAGATTTAACAAATCACCCCAAAGGGCCTGATGGTTTGCGCGCTATAAATAAACAAATACAAATACAAATAATACATTCTAATAGGGGTGGCCGAAAACCTAAAAGAAGTGGAAAGAACAACAGGGGCTATTTTGAAAAGACACATTCCTCAAGATAAGACTCAAGAGGGGGCTACTAGAGACCACAGAGTAAGCAAATCCCCCTGAGGGGCTGAATCCAAAACCTGTACCTGAGAAGGAGTGACCAAAACCTTGAGAGAAGTGGAAATAACCATGAGGGTTACATATAAAATACTCTTCTCAGGATCAGACCCATGAGGGTCCTAAAAAAAACCCCAGAGTAAGTAAACTACCCTGAATGGCTAAACCCAAAGCAAACATTGCAGGCGGGGTGACCAAAAACCTGAAAGAAGCAGTAACAACCATGGGGGTTGTACATAAAAGATAGATTTCTCAAGATAGGGCACAGGAGGGGACTGCTAAAAACCGAAGAGCAAGCGAACCAGCCGAACAGCTGAACCCGAGGAATATAGCCTAGGAGGGGTGACCAAAAGCCTAGAAGAAGCCGCAACAACCATGAGGATTGTAGCTGAAAGATACATTTCTCAAGAAGGAAACTTAAACCCAAGAGGCCTGAGCCTAGTCTGGTTTACACCCCCCAGCCACACACTATGGGCAGAGAATGAAGAGCTGTATGAAGCAGACACGCACAGTCCCAGTAGGACCACCAACAAGTATAGTATCTGATCAACCTGGCAGGCTGAACCACGAACATAGAACTAAAAGTTGAAAGAGTTACAAATGCAAGTTTGTCAAGTGGGAGCCAAATTGTCAGGTTTAAGCAGGTCTTTGTGGATTGAACCGAGGAGTTCATGCTTTGTGCCCTTGCTACATCCAAAAGTATTACTGATTTTTTTGGACTGTGTAAGAAAGGTAAAGCCTAGTGGGCTCAGAGGAACATTCTTTTCTTTTGGTTTTTGTGGGGACCTTCAAGAATACTCGATTTCTTTGTAATTATTTCCAAAGCCAAGAACCTGAGAGTTCAAGGTAAAGACTTTGTTAAGAGACATCTTTTTGGGAGGGGTTGACGCCCCAACCATCAGAAGTCACAAAAGAAGGAATTCCACTTCTCTGAGCCAAGTTTGTCTTTCTTTTATTTAGTGCTAAGACCAGTAAGATAAGGATAGGTTTGGACAGAGGACTAGTTATGTTTACATGACATCAATATGAGCACTGTTTGCTGTTTATAGAATAGGGAACCTCTACCATGATAATATGCTCAGGTGAGGATTCTCTTTAAGTTTATGCTGAAACAGAAATTGTCCAGTTCTTCTGCTCTTAACTCTGACCTACCGGAAGAGGCACAAGAAAAAAGCGATAATGCACCAGAATTCAGGAAACTAAGAGTATAAACAGCTTATAAAACATGCCTTTTCGAAAAAAGGAAGAATTAGGCAAATGGTCAAAAGTACACATTTCTAAAACATTCAGGCTGATTGTGGATAGGGAAGCAAATCAAGCATCTAAATTAGTGAAAACAATACTCCCAGAAGTTTTGGATGTTCACTTTGAGAGCATTTTTTGAAGAAATAAGTCTGTTAACAAGAATGGAAAATGTATGAACGATCATACACACACCACAAAATATAACAACAAGGACTGCATATGAGGCACTGCTGAATACTTTGCAACATATAGTGTCTGAGGCAACTCACCAGGAAGACAACCAGAAAGAACTTATGAGGAACCGCTGATGCCTGAAGAAGGTGTAGGAAGCAAACAGCAAGCTAAAATCCAGGTTGGAACCAGGCAGTTTAAATCTTGCTGATAACTAATACGGAATAACATGTTTTTACATAGTATAGAATAAACTATTTTATATAGTCAAATAAACTTCACGAGTCCTAGTCGACAAATATGACCGTAGTACTTTACAATTATGGGTTGATAACCATCCCTCAAATCATTAAGACCAATCAGACATGGAAGACAAAGTCTTCATTAAAATCCTTGTGAAGCATCTCAAAATCTGGCTCGATTATGGAAACATTCTGCGCCCTTTTGCAAAAAAGCTTCAAAGAAGGATTAGTCCCCATATATAAAGTTTCCATATTACATACCCTTATCAATACAGTTCTAAAAGTTCAAATGCAAGTTCTGTGCAATTTTCCTGGACTTCCGTCAATCACTCTGCCTGACAGAGGGAGGCTGTGAATTACACTGCATCAAACAAGGATCGAGAAGCGCTGAATTCACTTACTGAAAGAACTGTATGCTCACTTGAGCAGGTGAAGGAAGTATGGTCTAAAGAGTTCACTAACAAGGACGTTTGAAACAAGGGTGCTCTATAGCCCGATCCTGTTCAATGTGTAGCTTAATGATATGTTTGAAAGCTAGAGGCATACCAAAAATTGTGAAAATACCAATACTACTGTTGATAAGTGCTGACGGCTTTGGCTATCATCAATAGAACATAAGTTGGTGAACAGCTTTCTGAGACAAAGGCAATATTTGTTCCATTGAGAACAACAAGAAGATAGAATTAAAGAACATGAATAGAGCCCAAAAAACCAATACAGTCAGAGGCCCTCATTCCGAGGTTGAAGCTAGTCATGGCGCTAGTAGCGGCAAGACTAGCACCATTACCGGTACCGTGTCTGCCCTCGTTCAATGGGGACTTACCGATCTAGTCCGACCTTTGCGGGACCGGTAAGTCCCCATTGAAAATGTCAATCCCCATTCCCATTTGAGCCCCTATAGGGCTCAATGGGATGGGGAGGGTGCTAATAACGGTACCGTAAATTACAGTACCGTTATTAGCTCTGAAGTCCCTTTGCGGATCCCGTCCATAACGCCTGGTAAAAGCAGGCGTTAAGGACGGGTTCGCAAAGGGACCTCGTAGTAGGGCGCAAAGGGTTTACCGGCACCAATGTCTTTAACGGTGCCCGGTATCCCTTTGCGCCCTACTCGGAATGACCCCCAGAGACTAAGATCCCGTTTGGTAAGAGGAATGCTGGTAAAAGCGATTACCTTTTATATCTGGGAATCATCTTCACAGAGAAATGATGTGGGAGAAACACCACAAGAGCAAAACAACAAACAGCAGAAGCATAAAAATTCCCTTTTGAGGTTATCAAAACAAATGCTGATCATCCTGACTGGAAGGCGAGAGAAGTGTGGGCCACACAGCGTAACTCTGGGTGGATATTTCTCTTCAACCGGCACTCTCAACCCTTCTTTCTCCTCCTCGCTTGCCTTTTAATGTTTTCATCTCTTTTTGCATGTTATCTTCTATTATTATCTTCTCTTCCTTCTTTCTACTTCGTGACTTTTTGTTTCTCTCCCCCTCCTTCTGTTTTTAGCTGTGTTTTGCATTATCATGTACATCGTATGGTTTTCTAATATTTTGTAACAGCACCTTTGGCAAAAGGCACTTTATAAATGTAATAAATGAAATTAAATACAATTATAGGCCTCACAACCTGATCGCCAGGTATAACTGTTTCCATTTTATGTAAAGGATGTGTATATGTTGCTCTTTTGTTTTTGGTACAGAACATAGGCAAATAGGTCTCCATGTGCAAACAAAATATACATTTACAGTGATTAGGACTAAGACATTTCTAATTATTTTCACACAAATACTTGCAAGCTCAATGTTGGCGAAAACCTGAGTAGGTAATTATGAGGGCAGTCTTGTTGATAAATCAGTATTAGTAGTTTGAAATTACCAGTTATTGCATCTGGCTATTGCAACAGCTCCATTTTTGTACTCTTGTCCTCCATAGGAACATGGGCAATCTTTGGGCAGGATACACTCGCCTCTGGTATCCCTGACCATAGGTCTACGACAATAGCATCCAGGAATACAGGGCTCGCTGGCCCGGGCCTGGAACTGGAACGAAGAGAAAAGCTATCAGTTCCAAAGATGCAATCAGGCGCATTCATAATGACACAATGAACACATAGATGCATTAAATTTGAATTAAAGCATTATATACCTTATCACCATGCGTGTACATGTGGTGCTTCTGGGCAATCAAACGCAGAGTTTTATACAGTTATTTATGGGTAGCATATTGAATTGACCTTGTATAAAGTTTGTGTTTCCCCACCAGTAAAGAGATGAATTAGAGGAAACGTGCTTGTTTTGATACCAAATGGTCTTTGAGACATGAAGTGTACCGTCTAGCCGGATTTCCCGTTGATACTGGTGTGGGCTTCTGTTTTTCTTAGAGTTTTGACCCTAAGTTGTATCTATTGTTTCTGTACTGTATACTGTGTTATGCTGACTTTTATGGTGCACTGCCGAAATTAAGTTTATCGGACTGACATATGGGTAGCAGGTAGTGCCAGGCAAACCTCAAGATAATGAGGTTCTTTGAAGAATTGCATATTTCTGCCTGGAAATTGGGTAACTTCCGAATTGGATGAAATGACTACCATTGAAATTAGTAATATAACACCTGCTGGTAAAATGCTAAAAATCTAAGGTACCAATTAGTTTGTGATTAACAGGCTATAAATAGGCGCGCTACTGTTACTGTATTTGATATACTATCTTTTTATGCCTGCCATGTTTGTAATCAGCAGATGAGAAGTTTGAATCCAGGAAGGAACTACTTTTTTGTCGTGCTGAAATCGGTAAATTGAGCCTCACTGTGCATCACTGAGATGTTGAAGGATAACACCAAATCATGATGGTGCACATTATATGTCATTGTAATCTGGTAGTTTAGTCAAACTAGAAACACTGATGTGAAATAAATCTACAACGCTCAGCCAGGAGGCAAACTGCCGGCATTTCCTGTTGTCCTGGGAGGCGACAAGATGCACTTGGGGGTGCCCCCACCCGAGGAAGATCTCTTCCAGTACCAGGTTGTTCAATTGCCATTCGTAATTGTCTGCCCCAAGCCTGCTGATTCTGTCCGCCTCCAGATTGGATTCCCCCCCCGAGGTGGACGGCTGTGAGGTAGATGTCGTTCTCCAGAGCCCATTCCCACATGCTGACCGCGAGGTTGCATAGTGGAGGGGACCTGGTACACTCCCCTGGTTATTGACATAGTACATGCTGGTGGAGTTGTCCATCTGTATCAGCACTGTGTTGCCCTTGATGAGAGGGAGGAAGGTTTTGAGGGCCAGCCATATGGCCTTCAACTCTAGCCAGTTGATGTGGGACTCCTTACGGGTCCAGACTCCATGGACGCTGTGGTTGTCCAGAGGGGCTCACCAGCATTCCAGGGAGGAGTCCGTCATGACAGTGACCTGAGGGAGTGGCTGCCAGAAGGGCTTGCCCCGCCGTAGGCTGAAGTCCGTGGACCACCAGGTGAGGTCCAGGTGGAGAGATGTGGGAATGTTCACAGGCTCTGATTGTGAGCCCCTCTCTTGATTCCAGGAAGCTGTGAAGTGAAGCTGCAGCCTCCTCATCCCGAGTCTCGTGTGGGGGACGGCCAGAAGGACCGCCGTCATAATGCCCAGTAGGGGTTGGTACCACCAGGCCGAGGTCACAGTCCTGGAGACGAAGTGAGTAGTAGCTCTCTTGATGGCTGTAATCTTGTCCTCTGAAGGGGACACCCTCTCGGAGATGGTGTCCCAGATGAGGCCCAGGAAGGTCAGTCGCTGCGTGGGCTGCAGCGGAGACTTCTTGAGATTGATAGTAAACCCCAGGCCATGGAGTGTGTTAATAAACACGGAGGAGGTGTGCAGAACTGCCTCAGGAGATTTATGGGTAGATGTGATGGCCCTGAGGAGAACCGCCACCACATTCATCAGTCTGGTGAATACCTTGGGGGCTGAGTTGAGGCTCAAGGGTAGAACCTTCTACTAGAAATGGTAACCCATGATCCTGAAGCTCAGAAAGGACCGATGCAGCTGCCAAATCGCGACGTGTAGATACGCGTCCTTCAGATGCAGGGAGCACACCCAGTCTCTCCTGTTCAGTGTCTCTGCAATGAGAGCTGGCGTAATCCTCTTGAATTTTTGGAGAGGTAGGGAGAGGTTGAGGGTGGAAAGGTCCAACACAACTCTCAGGCCAGCCTGGTTCTTCTTCTGTATGGCGAAAATCCTGAAATAGAAGCCCAATCCTCTCTTGGAGGTTGGGACTTCTTCCACTGCCTGGCTCTTGATGAGCGACCGGACTTCCGCCAACAGAGTTGGTGTCCCAATCTGTGGGAGGGGAGGGGAGGTGAGGAGGGAGTAGAGGGAGGGACCGGTAGGCGGTACCACGTGGAGACTACAGATAGTATCCAGGGATCCGAAACATTTTGGCATCAAAATTGCACATGAGTGGCAAGCCTGCCACCCACCGGAGACACGTGGACCCGGAGGGGCTTGTCATGCCTATTTACTCTCTGAGGCTGCTGAGGAGGAGGGGTATTGGAAAAACCTCTTACCCCCCCTTTTGTTGTTTGCTCCGATGCTGACTCGGGGAGCGGTCAGGTTGCCTGGACCGCCGCTCCTGGAAGCCTCGGAACCCTCCGTCCCTTGTTGGAGCGTGGATTGACTGGGTGTACGCCTTGGGCGTGGCCTTCGTAAGAATAGATAAAGACTTAGAGGTCTGTGAGCTGTTCTTTTATTTATCTAATTCTTCATCCGTGGAGGAGTGGAAGAGGTCACTAACCTCGAATGGAAGGTCCAATATGCATTCCTGGACGTCCAGGTTGAACTTCGTCGCCCGGTGCCAGGACATCCTTCTCATGTCTGTGGTGATGCAGATGGCCTGGCCAGAGGTATCGATATGGGCCACTGAGAACTCCATAATTTTGGACGCTACCATCTTGGCTTCTCCTAGTCCCGCTTTTTAAGTGAGCCTGGCTTTGGAGTCGGAGTTCTGGGAGGAAGTCCGTGATTTCTCGCCTGAGCCTTTGGTTAGCAGCTGCCAGCATGGCATCAGCGTTGGCTTTACACAGGTGCAGGGAGGCATTGGAGTACAGCTTTTTCCTGTACGCCTCCAAGATCTTCTTGGAGTATAGATTTTTCCTGTATGCCTCCAAGATCTTCTCCTCCTTGCCTAGCAGCGCAGAGGACAAGGTGGCCGAGGACGACTGAGGCTTATAATAGAGTGATGCCGCAGCGATCAATGAGGAGTGCAGCTGCGAATGAGCAAATAGCAAGAGTATATCCCCCTCTAGCTGCCTGTACCTGGCATTGAGGCAGCGATTGACAGGTTGGGCAGAGTGCGGCTTGAGCCACCCCTTCTTGGCCAGGGCAACAACGTCCTTCTGCATCGGGATTCCCATCTTGGAGCGGGGCCTTAGTGTGAGGACTTCTGCCAGGAACCCCTCCTCGGGTTGCTCAACCTCAGGCCGAGGAAGGCCCAAATATTCTTGCCAGAGCCGCAAGGCATTCGTGGAAGGCCTTCGCTGATAATGGTGTGTCGGGGTCCTCCTCCTCATCTGTGACTGCCTGAGAGCTCGGAGGATCCAGAACTGATGGAGAGGTACTGGGTGCCGTGGGCTGCAGTGTGAGAACCGTAGCCTGTGGAACCGCCTTTACTGACAGAGGCATGGGGGCCAGAGCAGGAGCTGGCACAGGAAGTGCGGGCAGTGCTGGGGACTGAGGCACCAGAGTCATTGGAATGACTAAGGGTACCGGTGGGGTGACCTAAGGGAGCATGTCCCTGATACCATCCCGAAGGATAGACCCCGTCTGGGGCATTTGCATCAGCGCCAGAAACCTTTCGAAGAACCTGTCTTTGGAGGTTGAGCAGGTGGCAGGAGATATTGATGGAGTGGCCACGGCTGCTGGGGCCAGGGCGCACCCTGTCTGGGATACAGGGGGAACCTTCCCTGCGCTGCTGATGGATAAGCTGTAGACCACGTACCTGGTTGACCACCGTCCCAACTTGTGACTCATTTCTCTACCCGCTCTGCTAGAGGAGGTTTCGGATGAGTGGCCATTTCGTCTGGCACGGCGGCCATTTTGTCGAGCTGCGTGCCACGTGCTGAAGTCATGGTGCCTGGCTCACTGGACCCAGCCCCTTCCAAGACGCTTGGTTTTGGAGTATAAGGCCTATCCCGCACCTCAGGCCGGGGCCTGAAAGGCATAATGCCCTCGGTAGAACTGCCAGTAGTGCTGCGTGAAGGCGCCCCCTCGGACATGATGCCAGTACAGTCTGATACCAGAAGGATCAGGAGACCCTTCGGCCGTAAGGCCGGTAGATGGACTAGCCTTGGTACGTGCGCTGGTACTAGAGCCTGACAGGCCCCTCCCGGTCAGGTGCTTCTTCGGAAAGGAGTCACCCTTGCAGGGTGCTATGGCGAATAGAGGCCTTGTCTTTGGCCTAGAAAGGACCTTGAGGTCCTTTCGGAGGTGATGTCTGGAAGAGCTCCCTCCACCTAGCTAGTCTGTTTTCAGTGCTCGAGCTGTCAAGGAATCACAAACGGGGCAACCTTCCCAGCTGTGGTCGGGGCCAAGGCAGCATAGGCAAAGGGCGCGGGGGTCTGTTGTGGAGAAAAGCCCCTCTCAGGCTGGACACCTGCTGAAGCCTGTTGAAGTCGACATGCGCCGAGGAGGAGCGTGGCGTTGGAGGACAAAGTATCTAGAGGAAAAAGAAAAGACAAGATAGAATATCCGGGGAAGAGCGCGTGGTATTACATGGCTGAAGCCAAACCCAGGAGCACTGGTGAAATTGGCCTGTTCCCGTCGACGTGGAAAAGGGGACTGAGGAGAGGCGCAGTGAACCACTGAATTTAAAAAGGAAGAAGATTTTCCTTCTCCTGTCCCTCGCGAGGGATGCCCATACAGTATGGACACCCATACAGTATGGAGGAAAGGCGACGGGACGTAAGAGTAAAGGTATTGCAAATGATAATCAGCTTGGCTTTGCAAATGTGCAGGGTGTGCATTTTTTTGTGAGGGCTTTATAAAGTCCAACAGATTTGCTACTGTATGTTTGTTGTTCTTACAAAGTTGGAAAGTTAATTCACAAATTTGATATCAAGACAGTATACTTATACATGTTTTTATAGAATAGGAAATGGCAGGATGTTTAAGACAGCTGTACATTTCATTTTATTTACTACTGTTGTGTAATGTACTGCACTGCATTATGTATGGAATCATACATTTTTTTTTCTCGATCTGGCTCAGGTGAGCTTTGCTTACTGCTAGAGCTTATGAAGATACATAGAAGAGAATGGCCCTGGTTGTTCTGCAGGCATAACCATCCCGCTGAAAAACCTATTGGCTTTGTGACAATCCTACTGTGCAAGTGCATTTAAAGGTAGTAAGTGCAAGGTGGAGGAGGTGGAGATAGAAGTGCAGGAGTGGGGTACCCCCAACGGTGGAGGTGGGCAATTTTTGGGAGGGCCAAAGCGGCAAGTGCCAGCGGAAGAGGGGGTGGGGATGAGTGCAGTGGACAGGGAGGGCCAAGATGGACAAGTCCGGGAAAGTGAGCCCAAGGGCAAGTGCTGAGAAAGGATTACCTTTACAGGTAATTACCTGATATGTAAGGAATAAACAAGGAATTATGTGGAATTGACAACATGTTTTGAGATGGTAACATTAGATTTCAAATCAGGCTATCAAGTGACTATAATTGTTTAACAGATCCTACATACCTAGTAATCACTTTTGATGTCCGGAAATGTGTATCAGAAATTCTTTACACACACAGCATAATTATAATAGCCATAGAAAAAAAGACTTCTGCCCACCACATGGTATTGAAGTCTTTTTGAGATGTCTAATGGGATCACAGGCCTGAAAAGCTGGGCATACCTCCATGCTGTGTGTGAAGATGGGTGGTCGGTTGGGTGATGACCCAGTCCTGTTGGAGAGATCAAGCAACCTGTAAATGAGAGTCGTTTGGGGTGCTGGCTGTTGGAGGCCTTCACTGATTTTTGGTCAGCCTACTGTGAAGAGAGCTGCCATGCAATGCGACTTGCCGTCTGAGACAAACTTAAACAGGGCAGATGTGTGTGTTCCTGTGACGGTTTGCCTCTGTAAATACATATGTCTATGTGCCGATATGCATGTGTGTTTGCGGAGCCCAGTGATTGCAGGTGTGAGAAACCGGAAGGTGTCTCACTTAATGGTCCCTGAGGATCTGTCGTCCAGGTGGCCAGGACACAGTCATTGTTATAGGATCCAGTTCCCGGAGGTGAACCAGTGGGGGAGTATCACCTGGGCGAGGGGTCCTCAGGGAGTGGAAGTGGGACACAGAGGGTTGAGATGCAGTATCCCCTCGCCTGTAAAACCTTTTCCCCATCCTACCCTGTAGGATATTTAGAAGCTCAGCCCCCATCCCCCTTTTCCACACAAATAAGAGACAACAGAATAACACCAGAGCAGTTTACCTGGCATGTTCCAACACACGGGTCAGGCAAAGTCAGGCAATAGACAGTAACCACGCACACCTGAGAGCCCTTTACCTTCCCAACAGGGATAAAAGGCAGAGCACGAAAGCACACTTTGAGCAAGGCCCAACGCATGAGGAGACAGCTACACCAAACCGGCAGTTCAAATGGAGGAGAAATGCAGCAAGACCTGGAAGGACAGCAAAGGGGGAATTGCCCTTGCCCTTTTCACCTCAGACTCGCGAAACCTCTGAAAGGGAAATCATAAGACCGGGAGTTACAGCTGGTGTGCAGAGTAGCAGTGGTGAATAGTACATGGGGGTCTCCTGCCTTGATGATGCAGGCAAAGAGGCAAGCTGGCTACCGTGGCACTATCCTTGACTCCAGAGAACAAAGAAGATAACAGGGTCAGCACAGCCGGTAAGTCAGAGGAAACTGATAGAAAATCGAGCTGTGTTGAGCCCAAGGTTGCAAGTATGAACATATTTGAACGCAAGGAATTTACAAGAAGAACTTGTGTGTATTTTTGAACTTTAAAGAAAGCCCAGTTGACGTCCAGGTGCGGATGGGTCCAGCACCATGTGGGCGTTTGTTCGAAAGACTCTGACCAGGACATGCTTTGAAACTACAAGTACCAGAAGGCCCTAGGAAAGGGCGGCGGAAGGCATCAGAGTGATCCTACAAGGGACATGTCAAATCTCTTGTACAATCAAAAGTCTCTGACCTGTTGCCAGAGGAAAACTAGGGGAAGGGAACCCCGCCTTCCAATACGATTGTGAACAGTGGAATAAGGCAAGTGTGAACCTGACAGAGGGATGCCAAAAAGAAAGCTAGGAGAAGGAAAACTCCACTTTCTGATGAAAATGACCAAGACATGAGCTGTGTTAAAAATACATGAAGGCCGTAGTGAACCTGAGAAAGGGATGCCCAAATTGATAGAATTGAGATAAAGCCAAGTAAACTGCGAACAGTGTGTTAAAGCGGCTATATGAACCTGATGGAGGGATGTCAAGGGGAGAGCTAATGAAAGTGAATCCCGCACCGTGATAAAGCAAGTTGAACTGTGTATCTGACAAGAGTGAACCCGGCTGAGGGTTGGCCACAATAAGAAGTGGACATTGAGACGCTAGACGTGTGTGCTGAAGTTGAAAGGCTGTAGTGAACCCGGTGGAGGGAAGCACAAGTTGTAAGGAGGATCCGAGCCCGGTACAGAGAGATCCTAGGTGCGAAGAGCAATCACCCAAGGTGTAAGATCACCAAGAGAACTTTTGCTTGTTTGTCATTGTGAATCAGCAGTCCCTCTAAGGCAAGAGACTTTTTAGGAAAGAGACTCAGCCTCTAAAGGGTTTTTGATATTGTTGAACTGGAACTGTGAATCTTGTGCTGACGAGGCCAAGGAGTGTGCTGTGCTCGGATGTCCTGCCTTGTCCCATGCTTAAAAGCTGGGGAACGGAGACCAAGCCATACCATCCTGACTTATCATTTTCTGTACACTTCTTTCTTTTCTGGTGAACATTATCCCACAAACTTTTTTGTAATTTAGTGTTAAGGATTGGCAATTTTTTTTTTAGTATAGGCCCTTTTTATTTGACAAGATGCCACTAGAACTGCCTTATTATTATTTGATGGCCCTAGCTTGCTCCCAGCATAGATTTAGGTTTAGATTAAGCGTTTATCGCACCCATTATAAAGTTCAATAAACACCCTTGAACTGTGATCCCTTGTGTCTGTCTTTACTGTTGCCACCATGAGTTCCTTACAAAGGGGAGGAAAGAAGGAGATGCAGGATGTCACAGAGGAAGGAGGGGAGGTGAAGGGGGCTTCAAGTCATTGGACGCTCTGATAAACAAAATGTCAAGGGAAGGTATGCTGACAAACAGTAGAACCATCAACATGAGAATGGCTTAAAACAGTGGCCATTTGGCATTATTGGGCACATCCACCAGGTGTGTGTGTACTGTGCGAAACCAGGGGGTGTCTCACACAATAGCCCCCAGGGATCTCTCTCTCAGATGGCCAGGGCACGGTCATCGCCTCTGGATCCATACCCTGGGGGTGGACCAGTGTGGGAGGATCACCTCGGTGAGGGTGCTACAGGGGGTTGGGCATCCGATGGTGAGACGCGTTATTCCCCACTTTTTGTTCATCTAACCCGTCCTATTTTTTAGGATTCTCTGAGGTCCCAACTCTCCTCCTCCCCTTTTTAGACAAACACTGGGCCGAATAAGAGGGTGACTGGGAGTAACAAGACTAACTCTCATACATCGTAATGGACATGTCCAGTTAATCGGGTCAGGCAAAGTCAGGCACTTGACTTTAAGTGCATATACCTGATACCAACTAGCTCTCCTCACACGGATAAAAGGCAGAACCTAGAGACACACTTTGAGCCAGGTGGAACACGAGTACGAGTAGAACTTCCAGGGCAAAGGCAAATCTACTGGACGAGAGCAGCGGGTTGAAAACCCCAAGAGTTCCCTACTGGAGGTCGTTACCTCTGACAGGCCACGAAAGACACGTGGAGAAGGCCATATCCCAGATCAGAAGGCTGCATTGTGTTTCAAGGACGCCAGCGACCCTCCGGGGTGAACATCAGAGTTAGGGAGACAAGGCCAAGCCTGTGGTACTAACCTTGACTCATGAATTGGAAATCGTAAAACCAAGAAAGAAACGCACACAGACGGTGAGATGCAAGCAACCTGGGAGACCGGTGTGTGTTAAAGAAAGTTTGAAGTGGCAATATTATATCGCAAGTGAAGGCTGCACACGTGTGGATGAGATTTGAAGAAAGGCAGACCTATGAATGAGCTTTGAAATAAGGACAGCTGTTAAATCAGTGATACTGGGTAACGGAGTGGTCAGGCGAAAGGAAGTAGCCCATTCGAATGTCTCTGTGAAAGGTGCATTGTGTGTAACAATAAAGCGAACAAACTGCAAAAAATGAAGTAAGCTAAATTAACTCCTAAAGAAGGGGAGAGTGAAAGTTGAACCTTGAACTTGTAGTCGAAGAGCTCCTGCAGAGGTCTGTAAAGACAGCCATGCACATTCGAAAGTCTTCGACACCTGAAAGCGGTCTGAGTCTGACTGAAGGAGACATGAAGTGTAATAAGCTGGGGGAAGGGAGCCAACTCACAAGTCTTGTTGAACTTTGTTCTGAAGAGGTCTGAGCCTGACAGTGGGGGACCTATGTGAACTATGTTGGGAAAGGTCTGAGCCCGACAGAGGGGGACCAATGTGAACTGTGTTTTTAAGAGGTCTGAGCCCGACAGAGGGGGGCATACATGAACTTTTTGTTGAAACATTATTGGAAAGTCTGGAAAGAGAGACTTTAACGTGGATGGCCAAGCGGGCCTCGATCCAGGTTTTGGAACTTTTCATGGTGTTGAAAACCTGAGCCAGAGTGTATCATCCTGCCTACAGGGACCACCTTACTCTGTGTGGTCTAACGTGGGCAGGAGAGCTGAGTCAGATAAATGTATTCTTTTGAACACTGATTTTTCCATTACATACATTTCTCCTTTATACACATTTTATACAAAAGATAGGGCAGGCATTAGGTTTTGTAAGCATATGCCATTTTGATTTGACAGACTCCACTAGGACTGTTTTGTTTATCATTTGATGGTCGAGACTACTCCCATCTTAGTTATAGGGAAAAGTAGGAGATTTTCTAACCCCAGAAACTTCAATAAAAGTTTTACAAATTGTGCCTATCGTGTCCGTGTCCTACTTGTGATACCAAGCCTCCCCTAAAACACTTATAACAGCAATACTGTCTTATTTAAGTACAGCCAGCACAGAGTGGTTGGTCTCATGATACTGAGCCTCATTATGACCCTCCAGAGTCATTTTTTTCCAGCGCCCGGCAATGGGGATTTACCGGGGCATTACAGCCGGAAAAAAATACTCCCCATTCACATTCCAGTCCCATTGGACTCAATGGGAATGGGCAGGACGGAAGCACCGGCACTCTGTGCAACAGTGCCGGTGCTTCCATCAAAGTCTGCGGAAAGTCACCCGCCCGCACAACTTAGAGTATGCCGGTCTGGTAACAACAGTGCTGGTAGCTTACCGGTACCGTTGATACCAGACCGGCACACTTGTAATGAGGCCCACTGTCACCTATGTTACATACAAAAGAACAGACATATTGACTTTGTCAATGGTTGTGGGATTAGGAGATGTATGTGATGGACACAGAGAAAGTTGAGGTCCTGCACTCCTTTTAATATTGGAGACAATAAATATGCTCTTAGGGCGTGGCTTTGACATTTTTTAAGAATCTGTGCTACCCTCTTAATGTCCCTAGAATGTATCCAGCAGCTGTTGTCTCTAACAATGAGCTGTTTATACTGTAGTGGGTTTGCCTTAGACACAGACTCTGCGAGGGCAATTTTTAATTACCATCACTTACATATTGGGTAGATAGAGACAAGGTTCTGCATTCCATCTCGGTTCTTTTCTGATTGACAGGGTCGTGGCAATCAATATACTCGGATCCTCCCGAACAATTCACTTGTGGAGAAACAAACACAACATCATTTTGCTGAAAAAAACTTATCACAAAATTGCACGCAGAACTAATGATGAAACACAGCACATGTGGACTTTGAAACGGGGTGGGCCTGGAGGGTAAGCGTGAAGGAAATGAGACTAATTTTGTTAGAACCTTATTGGCCAGCCGCCCTCCAATCTTGCGGGTATCAGATTCAACAGTAGAGCTGCTTGTTAACCAGAGTAAGGTGGTATTATTTGGTTAAGTAGTAGTGATTAAATGAAATCAAAGGCAGGACAACACTTTCAACAGTAACAGTAGTCTTCAGATTAATACATGCCAGCGTGATGCACATGTGATTCTGACAGTATGAGCAGGTCTTTGTGATTTATAAAAGCAATGTGTATACTATGATCCTAAAAAACTGACGAGGGACTAGAGGCAGGTTTAACAAAGTAAGCGATGTCAAAAAAATGCCAAAACCCGTACAATTTATTTGTATTTATTTCATTCATTTATAAAGCGCACAGCATCCCAAGGACATTGTGGCACTGTTACAGAATCATAAGCATATGTTGCAAGTGGAGGGCGCATACATACAGTTATAGTTGACATAGAATAGTACACACTTGTCTTATTTGAACAGCCACATGTTGAGGGCTTTGTGGAATGCCCCGTAGGAAGGTTCTGCATTGAGCGAGGAGGGCAGCGAGTTCCATTGTTTGGCCGCAATAAAAGGGAAGCTTGCACCTCCCGCTTTGGCACGTATAACTTTGGGAAGTAGGAGTCTGCGGGTGTACAATGTTATAGTGGGTCTGGAAGAGTGGGCGGGCTGAGATGGCTAGGAACTTGTGAGTGATGGCCAGTGTTTTGAACATGACCCTCTATCTGACGGGCAACCAGTGGATTTCCCTTCTTGCTGTCATGATGTGTACTCATATTGGGATGCTGAGAGCTGCTCAGAGTGCATTATTTTGGAAGGATTCGTTTTGAAGGATTTGCCAGCGAATAAGACTTTGTAGTGGCCAGCCTTGAGCCTATGACGGCTCTGGCGATGGAGAGGCAACTCACAGTGGACAAGAACGGTTTGGCTATGTTCAGTAATTTGGTGGAGTAGGCTGCAGAGGAGGCAATAGAGCTGACTTGGCGTGACATAGGGAGGGTGGCATCTAGGTATGCCCCTAGGGTCATAACAGTGGAGGAGACCTGAATCTGTCTGTTATCTATGTAGAAAGCGGTGTAATGGTTGTTCAGTTTTTTTTAATGTTGCCGGGGGCCCTATTAGCAGGATTTTGTTCTTGTCCCTGTTAAGGCATAGACCGCTTGCCGCCATTCAGGCCTGGATGGTGGAGTAGGCTATATTGAGGGCTTTGGAGTCTTTTCCATAGATGCATGTGAGGGGGAGAAGGACTGGAGTTTCATCGACGTAGTTAGTGAAAGCTATGCCGATGGAATCCAGGATGTCAAATAGAGGTCTGGTGAAGATGTTATATAGTGTGGGTGAAATGCAGGAGTCCTGTGGGACACCACATGGAATGGAGGAGGGGCAGCGCTTGCATGCTCTGCAAAAACTCTCATTAGTCTACTCTCAAGGAATGAGGCAATCTAAGATGATGCTGCATGTAAGAAGAGGGCTGAGGTAATAACAGAGGATTTTGTAATCAACTGGGTTGAAGGCAGCTGATAGGTTCCGAAGGAGGCGCAGAGCTGGCTTGCCTTCGTCTCTGATTTCATCCATCTGATTTTTTTAAGCCCAGCAAAGCCAATTCAGTACCATGGCCAGGATGAAAGCCTGAGTGGCGTAGGCCTAATGTGTGGTTTACTTCTAAGAAGTGTTGGACCTGTAGATAGGCTGCTCTGTCAAGAATTTTAAGTAGATAAGGGACTGTTGTGATGAACCTATAGTTATTGGGGGGGCGTGGGTCTCGTGAGTTTTATTTTTAGGAGGGGGCGTACCCAGGCTTCTTTAAGGCTTGATGGGACACGTACCAAGGCGAAAGAGGCGTTGATGAAGGCTGTGATGGAGGGAGCTAGGATGTCAGAGCAATCCTTAATGATCAGGCAGGACAGACATCGCCTTTGCATTTTGAGGGTATGAGGTTTTTTAGGATGGAGAGGACTTCAGGTTCCGTGATGTCCTTTAAAGAGAAGAGAGGGTTATCTGGAGTGCATATGTTCAAGGCGGAGGCTGCAGCTATGTGATGGGGTGAGCCCACATCTGTTCTGGTTGGTGCATATGTTACAGTTGAGCAGGTCTATTTTGATGAGCATGGTGGTTTGGATGTTAGTACACCAGGCTTCATCTTTGGTGATAGATTATGGGGCGGAGGCTGGGGTCTCAACTTCCCTAAAGATGGTGCAGATTTCCCTGGTGTCTAATTTTGCATTTGCGATCCTGGTATTGAGAAGCCAAAATAATTGCCTGTTTGTATGCTCTAGATGCTTTGAAAACTCCAATTTCACAGAGTCAACAGGAATTTTCATCCAGGTGGATTGGACGATCCATTTTTTGTTTTGGAGTTCAAGTAGCTCAGGTGTGAACCATGAGTTAGAATGCCTAATGGGTTTCGCTCTCTGAGCTGTTAGACGGGAAATTAATCGACTGCCTGCTTAAGCAAGAGGGTGTAAAGGTCTGCAAGTATGTTAGGATCCTTGGAGAATGGTGGTTTGAACTTTGCAATGTCCAGGAAGGGCATTAAGTTATCTTTTGTCAACTTCTGGTAGCTACATGCTAGTGCTGGAGGTAGTGGGGTGGTTGCAGGCTTGTGTTTCTTGGGATGAGGGATGTAGAAGTGGATGATATGCTGGTCTGACCATGGGCATGGGGAGTTAGAAGTGATGGATGACTGACAATTGAGGTCTGCAATCCAGTCCAGAGTGCAGCCTTTGTCATGCGTGGGATTGGTGATGAGATGTATAAATCCTAGGATTTCTAATGCTTCGATGAGTGTTTTGGCCTGGGTTTTTGCTCTGAATAATTGAGGCCTAAGTTCAGGTCACCTAATAGGATGATCTTGGAGTAGTTCTTTAGGTTGTCATTAAGGAGGTGGAAGAGAATTTTGGGGAAGCTGGACAAGGGGCAAGGGGGTGGTAGACAATGTGATATGTGATGGTGCAGATGGGAGAAATGGAGAGCTTGAGCGACAGGATGTACTCATTTCCTTCGAGGTAGGTGTTGATCTTTCTGAAGGGAAGGGACTATTTGGCTACAAGTGCTACCCCTCCTCCTCTGGTATTGGGGCTGTCTTGGCGATAAATTGTGTAGTCTTTGGGAAGAGCGAGTAAAATGGTGGGGCCAGAGGCCTCCTGGAGCCATGTGTCTGAGATGGCTAGGGCATCCAGGTTGTTGGAAGTGAGCAGGTCATTAATGTCCAGGGCATGTGCTGGAAGGGAACTGGTGTTGATGAGGGCACAAATCAAGGGGGCGTGGTGAGTTTGTTTTTTGTGCTTAGATAGGGTGGAATGTGTGTAGCTGGATGTTTGGTTGGTGCCTGTGGCGGTCAATAGGTGTTTTCGGAAGGGGGGGGTAGCCTGGGTCATCTGGGTGGCTACTAAGCTCGACTCAGCAGCAGCTGTGGCGGTGCTGTGTGTAGGAGAGGGTGAGCTAGCAGATGTGGGAATGCGTGTGATAGACTGGATTCTTATGTCAGGTCTAACAGAGGAGAAGAGGATGGGCTCTGCCCCGTTCAATGCAAACATACAGACGGGGGATGCTGGGAAGCTGGCCCGAATTGCATGGGGGAAGCATTAGCAATCTTGTGAGCATGTAGGCATGCAGCAATAACATGAGGGGGTCTGGTGGCAGCACTAGGGGACATGCAAGAGTTAACATTAGTGTTCAATCTGGTAGCAGAGGGTGGGGGACTTGCAAAGTCGATTATGGCACTGTTTGCTGTCTCGGCATTAGGTGGATGTGTGTCACTAATAGTTGGAACAACAATCTGGGCAGTAAATGCAAGTGTATCAGCAGCATTTGGAACATCATTCTAAGATGCATGTATAACAGCAGTAACGTTATGTTTAGTAACAGAGGGTTTGTGAGACACATTAGCAACCATAAGTCCGTTAGCAGGCGTAACACGAAGTGAAGCATTATAAACATTGTGCAGGCTGGTGTTTTGCGTGAGGGCTGGGTAAATAGAGAGTGTGGCGATTGGCTTAGTGCTGTGGGTCAGAGAGTCTGTGAGAACTTTAGTTGACCTTGTTCCCCTCTGGGTATGTTGATCCTGGCGAGTGTCAGGCTTGGAGGTGAGTATAGGGTGATGTAATAAGGCTGGAGATGGCATGTTGTGGGCCCATTGGTGGTGGGGGCTGGGTGCGCAAACCCAGCAGGTGGCTTCTCATTTCAGTTGGCTATGGATGGGAGGGGCAGATCATTGGCCGGGTACATAATTGTGAATATGCAGGACTTCAGTCTATTGCCTACAGAGCAGATCGCTAAATGAAGAAAACCACGCTACTTGAAACCCGGTCAGAGAGCATCACTTTTCAAAATATTGGCTCTGTGCTATGTTGACATTTAGGACAATCTGGAATTTAATCTCCAAGAATGTAGTCCTCCAGAAATCACAGGAGAGTTCCTGTGAGTGTTGTCACAAGAGGAATTAAGTTGATAACTATGCTTACATAATCTCATTCCTCATCGACCAAGAACACACAGACCTACCATTGGCTTAGATTGCTGGCATCTATACTTGGCCATAGGGGAGAAAGTGGGCTTTTTATTGGTTCTTTGGTGATCATAATTTAAAAGTATGTTCCCAGGCTAAAAAAACGTTGGGACAATTAACTGCTAACAAAACCTTTGTGAGTTTTCAACTGAAACCCATAGTATTGCCTCAATGCTCGACCGAAGTTGCAGGCGGTCAATTTCACGTTGGTAAACAAGATGCTTTGCAGTCAAGACATGCGTAGCTGGTTGTACACCCTGTACTTCGGCATTGAAACAGAACCATTGCGCTCTATTTGGTTAACAACTAAATTATAGAAGCACTATTTCTCATTTGGGAAGTGTAAAGATAGACTAAAACAGCTTATCAGAAATGTGTATTGACAAATGTAGCGCAGTCCAACTGCTTGGTCTTCATGGTGTTTCTAAAATGATATGACATAATTATTCATCTGCTCTTTTGACTTACAACGGAGCCCAAACACGTGTTTAATAGTTGTATTTATGTTGTACAAATGATGGATTAATTGTGCATTATAAAAGGAAGCGCTGACGTTTTAAAGAATGAACAAGATGTAGGTCTGTATTACAAAATATGACAGTCTTCGCATGACTAGCAGCGTATCAACCTAGTAGTCATAAAATATGCCAAATTTTTACAATTTCTGAAAACCGCAGCTTAATTCTATGACCGTTTTGAAAAAAGAAATCAGGAGAAACACACAAAAAACCATTGGTGATGCATTCCAAATCCCCTGTTTTCGAAAGGAATGAATCAACTTGCTGACTTTTTTTCAGATGGTATCCTGCAATGGCACCTATGGGCAGTGCTTTAAGTGGGCCGTGGCCAGGCCCCGGCAGTCTCCAAAAAGTGGGGCTGAGGGCTGGCCGGGGTTCCCGGTCCCACCACGGCAGGAAACATTATTCTGCCACGAACGCAGCCGCGACGGGACATGCGGCCGCCATTAAGTCAGGCAAGCTGACAGAAGTGCTAGCCAGACACAGCATCGCTCAAACAGTTTGAGCGACAGTGTGGCTGGCAGGCATTTCTGTCAGTCACTGTAACTTCCTCTGATGACCCCTCGCGCGAGGGGTCACCAGAGGAAATTACTGTCCTTTTGTTTCCCCACCCCTTCCCCAGGTCCCGTCTTTAAACCTCGCCGAACCTGGGGACTCTGTGACATATTTCTAGGTTTATAAAAGACGGCTTGAAAAGAACACAATTCATAGAGCTTTGCCAACGAACAAAGACGCCTCAGGCTTTGTCCGTCAGCAAAGCCTTATAAAGGATGGATTAAATGAATTATTTACTTTTCAAGCCATCTTTTATAAACATAGAAATATGTAAATATGTTACATACTTCTATGTTTAAAAAAGAAGGCTTGAAAAGTACACAAATTATAGTAAGATACGGACACAAATATATACATGCTAAATATTTGTGTCCATACCTTACTATGGTTTGTGTACTTTGCAAGCCATCTTTTACAAAGATAGAAACATGTGATATATTTCTATCTTTCAAAAAGATGGCTTGCAAAGTGCACAAACCATAGTAAGGTAGGCATACAAATATATAAATGCTTGCATACATTTATATATTTGTTTGCCCACCTTATTATGGGTTGTGTACTTTTCAAGCCACGCCCATCATGCACGCCACGTCCCCAAATGAGCCCCCACCTCAATTTCTTACCCCACCTGAATCCCTGCCTATGGCCATGTTCATATCGGCTCTCCTCATTTCTGATGTCATGGTGCCACCAATGTGTTGATGTGCCTATTTTCTTTCCGATCTGTGGAGTACCAAAGCAGTCTTCCTCATCTTCTATCCTTTTTAATGCATAGGGTCGCACGCTGTCCATTTTAGTTTTAGCTTTTACGTGGCGTTCTAACACCAGATACAAGCTAAAACTGTTGTCATAGGAGGAGGGGCACATAGCCTGTGGGTACTGATTCGCTTGTTGTCCACCCATTAACGTTTCATGGGCATACTAATTCATATGGCCATTCCCACCCACTACCAGTGGTTACCGGTCCAAAGCACACCCACCTGGATCTCACCGAGCCTGCTCTACCTGACAGTAACAGCAAATTGTGTGCTTTCACGGGGCTGTTATTATTTTCCCTTTGCAAAGAAAATGTCTTTAATCAGTGAACTTCAGTCATTTCCTTTGTAAACCATGTCTTCCTATAATTAGTTTAAACTTCAAAAACCTCCTATGTTCCCCGCAAAGCTTTACTTGATGCGTGAATTACACTATTTTTCCTTTCTCCTGTTTTCGATCAAATATAAATACTGTAATTCAATCATTTAAAGATAACATTTGAAGCCCACACACTTTGTTAAATGGGTCTGTACACTAAATATATCTAAAACATATATTCCAATACAAGGATGCACTGTCTTAGGCAAACTTCACTCTTGTATTATTTTGTTTTCTTCATCCTTTTGCATATATCACACCTGCTCTGTCGTTCAGCAGACGTCCCGATTTACTGTGAAAGCTCTTATTTATCTATGTAGGCATATAGCGGATGCCTATTTCGTGGGGCACAGTCCAACGTGTGATTACATCTTCGCATCAAACTCACTTTGTGTTAACAATGCTGTGTTCCTGTCACTCCCATAGCTGGCAAAGATTTGTGTCCCCCTGACCCAGCCACGATAACTGCCCTCGTAAAGGAGACTAGGAACTTTCCTCATTCCTAAGTGTATTTTACATGCTTTTTGTTTTCAGATATGCTGCTTCTGTGCATATTTTGACCTGCTGAATGTTGCCTCTGGATTTTGTCTGCCCACTAAAGATGTATATGTTCAAGGCTCTGCAACTTATGGCACTGCACATGTTTTGGACAACAACTCCCATGATCCCTCACCACTGATTATAGTGGCTGCGGCTGATGGGATTTGTGGTCCAAAACATATGGCAAGCCAAAGGTTGCAGACTCTTGGTTGTATATCTTGCGTTTTATTTTCTAGGGAAGTGGATTTATCAGAGAGAAACTGTAATAAATCTCCACCTCACACCTGCACTACATGACAGGGATATGCAGCACTTAAAACAGCTGTCAGAGACACCTAAAAAAAAGCACTTTGCAGATGCAATCCATCAATGCAGATACGACAAGCATTGGCAAAGCCAACATTTTTGGCTCTTGTGTACGCATGGCATAGGCATTTGCCAGGCACTGCCATTAAGCTTTTACCAGACCATAAGATGGCAAAAACTGGCAAATGGTATAAGTGATGTGATGGTAGATCCCGCAAAATGCCAATCTAATCGATACGCAAGAGAAAAAACAGCAGAAGAGAGTACCTCACTCTCCACACCTCTCAGCCTCATGGAACTGCCACCCAGCATGCAGCCTGCTCCCCCGCGAACTTGTACCTCTGGACCTTTGTTCCGCCACCATGAATACCTGTGAGTCATATCCTGGCCATGCTGAATGCCTTTTTACCAACTCACGCAGCTGTTGAACATAGGGGCGCCTATGCCATTCTGCCTTCTATATTTACCATATCCCTTCCACTTATTGAATTTCTGTGCTTTTTGGTAATTGGAATCCTGGTATGTTTTTAACAACTCTTCACCCCCATTTTGGATTGCATTTATGTGCTTTTGGTCATTCTAATGCTGGTGTGTTTTCAACATCTCTTCACCCCATTTTGCATTGCATTTCTGTGATTTATGGTCATTCGAATGGGTTGTTAATAACTTTACCCCATCTTTGGTACTCAAGTGTTTCTTTTGCATCTGTTTTATCGCTTTACTGGCTACTACGCCACCTGGTGAGTTTGTGCTTGTGCTGTGAAGTCTCTCCTCTATCTTCCATCCTACCTCTCTCCACCACCCAAAGGGCACTCACCATCTCCCCAATCTATTCTAACTGCTATACTATTACCTATCCTCCCTCTCTCCCAAAGTCTGGAAGGACAAAACGTAGAAAAGACAATCTGAACACTAACCCTGGCCTACCTATTGTAAACACCTACATTAGCACAATTTCCAGAGTGTCATTAATATCCTCTTTTCTGTCCCCTCTCCAGATCTCTGGACTCCTCATCTTATCTCTTCTATCCCCCGTCTCCCATCTTCACCCATTAATGGTGGTACTAGATGGGAAGCACTCTTGGTGGGCTTCTCATCATACAGGTGCATCATTAATGGCTATTGCAATGGCACTATCATGGCTCAGGGTCCTCAACCCAACCACCTCCTCTTTGACTAGCGCCTGTCGTTCCTCATCAACTTCCTTCCCACACTCCTTCCTTCCTGTTACTCCTTCTTCCTCTCTCTCTGTCCCCCCTTCTCTGACTGGTGTACCATGCCCCTGTAACCCTCATCAGAAAACCTTCAAAGGCAGTAACCTGTTGCATTTAGCCACGCTTAATGCTCGCTCTGCTACTAAACACCATGCCGACATCTGCCTTTTCTTGAAGATCTTGACCTCTATATCCTCGCTCTGACCGAGACGTGGTTCAATGCCAGCTCAGTCACTGATTTTGACTGGTATTGTCCAATTTGACCTAATGCCAATTTTACCTATTCCCATTTGGCCACATCTTTTTGACCTAATTCGGTAGGTCAAATGGTACACTTTAATAAAAGAAATTGTTGTGGGGTGTGGTAAGGGAATAGGTTGAGGTGGGGGGAAGTCGGGGGGTGAGGGAGTCTCCCCCACGTTAGGGTGTGGTTACAGGGGTCTTCCTCTGCAGTAGGTCAAAAAGAGTTAGGTAAAAAGAAATTAGGTTAAATGGTCAGTGGGTCAAGTTCTTTAGGGCAAACAACCCATATCCCTTTTGACTCCCTTCTCATTGATGGCTACAAGACCATATCCAAGCCTCTCCCTAACCCTGCTGGTGGTGGGGTTGCCCTGATCTTCCCTGAGGGGGTCCCTTCTTCACTTTTCCCTCATACCCACCCAGCCTTACTCCTTCATTGAGAGCCTGGTCTGCAAGCTGGTCATCTCTCCCACCTCCTCTCTGACCATTGCCACTATCTACAGATCACCTGGCTCTATCACATTGTTCCTCTCGGAATGGGCTGATTTCTTCTCCTCTCTTCTCTCTCCTCACATCTACACCTAAACTCCTCCTCCTGGATGACTTCAACTCAAAGCCACACTCTGCAACTAACACCCCCCCTCGACTAGCGGAACTCTGCATGTTTTTTATGTACTACCTTAACAAAGCACGTATATCCAAATACACTGTCATGTAACTAAGTATGTTTTTTTCTATAACCAGTAATGATTATCTGTAACAGCGCCATGATGCATTAGGGCTGCTGTGCACTTTATAAATGTTAATAAATAAATAAATCCACCTTGACTCTTCAATCATGGCATCGACTCTTTACTTTACTTTTACTTTACTTTATTACATTTATATAGCGCGGCCATAGACCCTAAGGCGTGAGGGCGCTACAAGACACATATGTCCGTGACCTCTGCACCTCGCTCTCCTTCTCCATTCTCCCCTCTGGTCCTGCCCACTTAGCTGGACACAATCTTGATGCCTTGATCCACGCTGATATTTTGCTCTCTGCCACACACGCCACCCCACTCTCCTGGTCAGACCACTCCCTCCTCTCACCTGGGTCCTCTCTGCCATCTGACCGACCTCACCCAGCTCTGCCAACCTCGTTCACGGACATCCCTCCAATAAAACAAGTGTCAGCTGCTGCCTTCGCATCCACCTTCATCCCCACTCTCCCCACCTCAGACTCTGCCATGCCATCAGGGCGGCTCCCAATATCCCCAGGCAATCCCAGATTTCTAACGTCAGATCAGATCTACTCTGGCTCCCAGTAAAACAAAGAATTGCCTTAAAAACCTTGCCTTGACACACAAATGTTTGGACAACAAGGCCCCATCCTACCTCTCCACCCGTCTCACTCTACATACCTCCACACAACCCACTAGAACTCCACACATTCACAGCCTCATTCTGCCCAGATTTAAACTCCAAAAAGCCAGAGGAGTGAGCTTCCCTGTCTTAGCCTCGAAGCTCTGGATCTCCCTTCCTGTACCATCAGAACTGAGCCTTCTTTCCAAACCTTCAAGAATAAAACCAAATCTTGGCTCTTCACGCAGAATATATGATGCACTACATTTAAGGTCTGGCCTTAAACTCCAGGGTCGTTCTGCTTTCTTGTATTTAATGTATATTTACCTTGCTTACTTTCATTCATTATGTCTGTAAACTAGTGTATTCATGATTCCATTACGTGACTTCTGCTCCCCCATATCCTCTTGTAAACTGGGGAGCCTGAGTTTGCTCGCCATTGAGCAACACTGTAATATACTGTAACTGTGTATTTAAGACTATGCACCCGGATGCCCAAGTGCCTGGCTGCGCTTTACAAATAAACTAAATAGCAATAAATACAAATACAAATACTCTACCTCTGTCTCCGCTCTCAGCAACCTCCATCTTGCCATCACTAACACTCTCGACATTCTTGCCCCAGTCATGTGGATCCGCCTGAAACAGGTCTTCAAGCATAACACCTGGAACGATTCTGAACTTGCAGCTGTGAAACGTAAGTGAAGAGCTGCAGAACGGAAGTGACGGACCTCAGGCTCACCCTCTGACAAACTGGCATGTCGCCTTCTCCAAAGGCAATACCGACTCTCCATTCGTTCCAAGAAAAGGGCCCACATCCAGGCCCGCATCTCTGGTGCATCCAACAACACGGCTTAACTCTTTAAAATCTGCAAAGAATTAGCCAACCCTTCCGCAGTCTCCACCTCACCTCTTCCCTCTCAGACCCTCCACAATGCATTGGCCACACACTTCACTGCAAAAACTCAGGACTTCCTGAGAACTCTCTCTTCCGTTTCCCCCTGCCTCCTATTACCACTGTTCAGGAGAATTCTCAGAAATGTGATAATTCCCTTCTACCTTAGAGACCCCAGCTTTTTTTGCTGGATGTTAGGACTTTTAATTTCTATCCTGGTGAGAGTGAGGCCTTTTCCCACTCTCTCATGTATTTTACTTTAATTTGAACAGTGTGTTTCTTTTGGTTTTGGAATCTGACAAACTCCATAGGCATCATCTTTTTACATTGTGTCACACAGCACCTTCAGTGCAGTGACACAGGGAAATCTTCCAGATTCCCCAAAGGTTTAAATGCCTTTTCTTGGTTAAACTACTGTTTCCAAGAGCAGTAAAGTGAAATATACTTTACTTACATTTGTATCTTTCTAGACCAAGCGCACACTATCTTACAATATGGTGCTGAAGGGGTTACTTAGTATCCATTTTTTTCTAGTTTCTCATGTAACATATTTATGTTACCCTTTCTACAATCAATGGCTGGAGGCAGTGGTTTATGTTTTCCTACCATTGTGTGTTTCTACCGCGGGCTGCAATTGAAGCTGCAGTAAAGCACCCATGGGTGCCCATTTTGTCAAAATGGCCCCGGTCTTCTTTTTTCACCATTTCTTGTTGGAAATGTACTCTGTGCGCCAAACCAGGTTTTGTCCCTTTGTTCTCTTTGTCTTTGGCGGGATTTATCAGCGAAGCCCGCCTCTGGCTCCAGCATGTCTGGCAGGACAGGAAGTGAGGGAGGTGCCCGAAACTCCCTGTGGTTAGTCTCCTTGGTTACAGGAATGCACCCAAAGGTGCTTGGCCAGCTGGCTGTCCTTGGAGGACAGCCAACCTGCTGTGTGATTGACAGCTACGGTGCAAATGAATGGGGGAAACCTGCATAAAAGGCAAGGTCTTTTGCTTGGAAGGTAGAGTCGACCACTGGACGAAGGAATCCGAAGAAGAACTTGGAAGAGACGCTTGCTGCAACTCCTGGACCGTTGGTTTGCCTGCTGAAGCCCTGCTGCATTGCTGAAGCTCTGAATTTGACTCGACTAGAGAAGCACTGCAAAGGACAACTTCTCCCCTTGGGTTGGTGGGACCAATCAACCCCAAGAAGAAATCATCTGGAAATCCTCTCGGAGCTGGCTGTACTTCTATTGCTGCTGCAGGAACCGATTGCCAGGGAGAGGAACACCAGAATCGAGTGTGTGGTCTTTAAGTTGGACCTGAGCTCCAGGAAGATCCTCCAGACTCCCAGGAAGCAGGACTAACTGAGCCTGAGCCACCTCAACAGAGTGCTGGACCCCAGATGCGATGAAAGTCCATAAGGTATCCGAGAACCGCGGTGGTGCTATTCGTGAGAATCTGAAACCGCAAAGTGCTGCTGATCTGAAGTTTGCCCATTGCTGCCACCGACCTTCAAACCGTAGTGCAGGAGTCCACAGACGTCCTCCCTCTTGTCCCTATGACTGAGGCCCAGGACAACAGGATCTGCCATACTACAACTGGAACAGAAACCAGCTGGAACCAATTTCTTCAGACCTAAAGTACTGTACACTAAGGGGTACTTACCTCTTGTCATGTAGCCTTGCTAGCTCTCAGTTTGGCCTTGTCTTTGTTGCTCTTGCTGAGTTGCTAGCAGCTTTGCTACTCACAAGCCTCCCAGCATGTGGCCCAACAGTGATTTCATTTTCTACAAAGACTTCTAAAACATTGTGCAAGACTTTTTACTTACCATCAAGAAGTGTTTCAGCTCGCCTAGACTTTGCGCAATTGACAATGGCTGTCCTGGTTCCCTGAAAGACTCTTCTAACCTCTGACTTTGTGCTTTAACTATCCCTCAACAAATGTCACACGTTCTATAACTTATGTAGCTGGGAAAGGGTAATTCACTTTGCATTGGGGGTTCAAAAGTACCTACCTGCTTAAGAATATTTGTTAACCATTGTTTTATTCCCTAAACCTTTTCCTTTTGACATCAAAATCAGTATTGCTCTAAATGTGCCAGTGATATATTAATGTTCATAGTGTACTAGTTATTTAAGTCACCTCAGGGTGTGAGAAGTATCCGTGTGCCATCCCAAATGAGTATCTACTGATTTATTGAAACTGAGAGTGTGTATTTTTTAAGTATATTTTTGTGTTACATATACTGCTCCATTCTAAAGAAGGCTTATTCAACTGTCTGTTAAATGAATAAATAATTGTTTAATGAAGAAACCTGGAGTGTAAGTGTTTATTTCAATACTTGACACTGTGAAGCTCTGTGTTACAACCCTAAAGCTCACATTGACCTCTCTTGAGAAAAGCCTGGCTGCTCACTTACTCTACCAACGTGTGTAGTACATCCTTATACCAAAGGTTAGGTTAACTATTGCCAAGAGGACACGGCTGGTGCAATCTCCCACAAGGTACTGCATACCATCTTGCCTAACAGCCTCCCACCCGCCTCTTCCTTTCTCTCCTCCTTCTCTCCTATTGCATCTGATGAGGTCACTGGAGTTGTCCGCTCTATGAAGGTCTTCTGCAAACAGGTTTCCCCCTGTTCTTCCAGAACTATTAAGGACAATATTGGCTCTCTTGCCCCTGTACCTGCTGATTTCTGCCATCACTTTTTTGCCACTGGGTCTTCCCCTCTTCCCTCAAGCACTCTCTTGTGTGCCCCCTCCTGAAAAAACCTTCAGCCGGCCCCTCATGTACAGCTAACTACCGCCCCAGCTCTATTACCACCTTCCTTGGGAACCTCTTGGAGAAGCTGGTCTTCCCCACAACTGCCCCAGCACACTGAGCTTGTTGGTTTCCTAGACAACCATCAATCTGGATTCCAAGCATCCAGAGGCACGGAAACTGCTCTCCTGTACACCCGTCAAGAACTGCTTGCATCTCTTGATTCTAGCTCTCCAGCTGTTCTCAATCTACAAGATCTCTCCTCTGCATTTGATACAGCCAAACACTCCATCCTCATAAAATGGCTCCATGATACCCTTGGTATTTCGGAGCAGGCACTGGATTGGCTGACCTCCTTCCTCAATGAACATCCCTCCCAGGTTATCCTGGGCTCTTTCTCCTCTCCCACCTCTATCTCCAACTGTGGCATTCTGCAGGCCTCCAACCTTTCTCCCTGTCTCCCTGTCTCTTTAACATCTATCTTGCTATGCTTGCACACCTGATTTCCACCATCTCCCCCTACTTCCAATGTTATGCAGAGGACACCAATCTCTTCTTCAAACATCCATCTGATCCTCTCCTTACTTCCTCCATCATTCCTGACTACCTAGCTGCCACCCAGTCCTGATGTACCCTCAAGTATCTCTGCCTCAACACCAGCAAGACTTAGATCCTTCCCATTTGGACTCCTGCTCCCTCTTTCTTCCCCTGTCTCTGGCCACCCTCTATGGGCTCCCCCTTCTCCTTCGTCTGAAGCCAGAAACCTTGGAGTTATCTTGGTCTTCTCTCTTTCCTTCATCCCTCACATCCAGGACCTTGCCAAGAAGGAACACTTTCAACTGCACCTCCTCAAAGGAATCCTTCCTTTCCTTACTTTCCCCCAGAAGCTCAATGTTGCTAGAACTCTGGTATGCTCTAGGTTGGACTACTTCAACAGCCTCTTCCTTAATCTACTCGCTGCGCCCCCTTCAGCTTATCCAGAATAGGGCTGCAAGACTTATCATTGGCCTCAAACCCAGGGACCAAATCTCTCCAGCCCTAGAATCTCTCTACTGGCTCCCAGTTGCTTCACGGGTCAAATTAAATTCCCTCTACATCATCATTAAGGCTATCTCAGGCCAGGGGCCATGCTATCTACAACTGGCCTCAACAAATACTCTCCCTCCAGATCTTTACGTTCCTCCAGCACCAACTCTCTATTTGTCAAGCACTTTGCTGAACAGCAAGTTGGTGGCTGATCTCTTTCCTTAGCAGGCTTGTCCTCTGGAACAGCCTCTCCCTTCCTCTCTGTCTTGAGCCAGATCACATCAAATCCTGGAAGCTCCTCAAGACTTTCCTTTTCACCTCCTCCTTCCCCACCTCCTTCCGTTGCTAAACCCCACAGTCACTGATATTGGTGAACAGGGCCATTATGTATCCTTCTGGGTCCTGCTCTGCCCCCCCAAATAGCCTTCAGCCTCCGCCAACTCCCAGCACTTGCCTTTGGGTGCACACTGGCCCGTGCCAGGCACTTAACAGCTACTTGCAATTTACTCCTTAGACATTCCACCCGTGATACTCCTAGCACTTACCCCCCCATGCCTTCTCTCTCTCTCTCTCTCTCTCTCTGCACTTGCACACTCTGAATGCTCACTAGACCTAGTACAACTGCCTCTCTCTTTCTTCATTGTTATTATATGTGCCTTTTGTTCCGGTGGCCGTAATCCCCTACAGCCCTATTCTGAGGTCCCTTGGCAGGGACCGTAAGGAAAGTGTGGTCAGACCACACATCCCTTACGTGTCCCGCTAAGGGACCAGGGCACAAATAACAGGCTTGCCATTCGCTAGCCTGTTATTTGCACCCTCCCCATTCCCATGGAGCCCTAAGGGAGCTCAATTGGGAATGGGGAATGGTTGGTGCAATGGGGACTTGCCGGTCCCGTCATGGTCGGACTAGACCGGTAAGTCCCCATTGCACCATTCCGGACATGGTCACTGTATGGGAGGCAGCCATGGAGCTAATTGCTCCATGGCTACCACCATACTCGTAATGAGGGCCATTGACTTCAATATGAAAACTAAGCTAATGAATTGTACTTTTGGATTTTTCTAGAAAGTGTCAATTTTGAATCAGTTATGAAACTGAACAGTTACCTTACATAATTCCGAACATAGAAGGAAAGCAGTATGTTAGGACTAAATGCAGGTTATTGGAAGTCATTGCACCCGTCAGGCACTCTTCCCCATGC
The DNA here is from genome assembly GCF_040938575.1 of Ambystoma mexicanum. Taxonomy (NCBI): domain Eukaryota; kingdom Metazoa; phylum Chordata; class Amphibia; order Caudata; family Ambystomatidae; genus Ambystoma; species Ambystoma mexicanum. The sequence continues at coordinate 668,150,694 of NC_090936.1, forward strand.
CTATCCACTATGAGTCCGGTGCATATGGCACATGTCTCATCCCAGGCTCACTGTCAGAAACTCATACTTTCCATTTATTAATTGTCTTTTCTATCACTGGTCATGCAGCAGGGCAATCCACAAATGAAATAAAGCTTTTGCATGTGGTGTCTCTACTCAAAGGGGCATGGTAGTTTCATCCCTGAATACATCACAGTTACACTACTAAGGGGATGCTCTTTACATGCTTATGCAATCCTTGCATAGGATGTAGCAGTACAACATGAGGCTGCACAACTTGTGTTAGGAAAGAACAGACACAAGCAAACGTCTCTGTCCTGGAGCCACTGTGCTGGCTGCCAGTGGGAGCAACAGTTCAGTATCATCCACAGAGAATACCACTACGCTGGACCAAATTCACCCCACCTGAATTTCATTGCCAATGAAGACCCTCCACCTAATGCTCTGATAAAGGTATATAGAGGTATTGTTGGGAAGGAGGGATGCTTTCAGATGAGGCAGAGGCCTGGGAGTGTGCACTAGGTGCTCGGTGAGGGTACAGGGTGGAGGGAGGTGTCACTAGGAGCCGTAATGTGGGGAGGGTGGTGTACGTCTTTTCACTCTGGTGTATATGGGGAACCAAAAACCATCTTAGATAGTAGCAGCCATATTGGAATCGAGGCCCAGCTTTGCGCTTAATGCATGGCTGCAGGCCGGAGCCACACACACATAGATATAAAATGTACGAATGCGGGAATGGGTTTTAGCCCATCAGTGAGAATGGCTAGAGCTGCAGCGATTCATAGACCCTCCATTGTCTCCTGTTGCTAACATTTCATATCTCAGAAGGAATGCACCCTGCAAGGCCACAAGGAGATTGAGAGCTCTCTGTTACACGCAATCCCACGAGAAGGAGGGCACGAGCCTCCGACCTTCCCTGTTTCAACTCTAAGTAATAGTATTCAAATGCCCCCATCCCAAGAACCCTGGCATTCCTAGGTACCAGCTAGTCCCAGACCACCAATCATAAAACTGTTAGACCCCCAATCAATCAGAAAAGATCAGAATGCAGGGACCAGTTGCCTTCACCACAGGTCACGTGATGTGTGTTGCGAGGTGCCAGGAGGGATGAAACAACATAGCTAAAATGAGGGTGGGGATCTCTGGGAGTACGCCAACATGTTTGGAATCGTGCTGTAGCCTGTTAGAAGCAATGGCCTCGAAGTACCCTCTTGGCCTATGTCTGCAGTACCAGCTGCACGGTAGGTTACAGATAGAGAATGTATTGTTTTTTCTTTGCCTGACAAGAAATTAATTGTAGCTTTGTGCCTGTTACCTGTGAGGAGGAGCCCGCGTGGAAGAAGATGGACAGGCAGAGCTGCAGCAGGTAGCCTATGTATAGGGTCGCACCAACCAGCCATTTGGATTTGTACTCCATGCAAATTACGTGACTAATGACTCTGTGTGTCTTAATAAATTGTTGCACGTACTCAATTTGCCAGAACGTTCCGTGGCAGCAAAGCTCTTTGCTGGCATATTTCTATTTGTGTAGAAATAAACTTTGTTCTCCTTGCAAGTGGTGTGCTGGACCTTTTTCTCTAGTGGGTTGTATTTTTTGCTGGTGTGAGCATTGAGGGTTTTTCTACAGCATGAGGAGAAGAGGATTCATTTTCTATTAAGGCAACAATCTATTGAAACTTATCTTGGCTTCAATTAGGGCGCAATAATGGTTAAAAAAGGGCACTCATAGCTCCCAAACTTTGCCCAGATCCACCAGCGCTATTGAAGACACCTCTGTTGTAAAAGGTGGGCTTTAATGATTAACAAGAACAGGGGAATGAACCATAACACATGTTCTACTGTCTGTTGAGAGTAGTGACTACACCCAGATATTGGCCTCTTGCGTGCTTTGCTATTTACTTCAGTGCTTAATTTGTGGAGGTGTTTGCCAGGGCTCAGCCCTGGCACTTATTTCTGAGCCCCAGTGTTAGGAAAGATTCCTCTTTACTGCACCTTTCCTTCCATTTCTATGGAACCCCAAATGTTTTGCTTTTGTTTTCGTATCAGATAATCAATTCTGGGCCACAGTGGTCACAGCCGAATCGAGGGTTAGTTTAAATTCTGTCCATCTTTTCTGGAAACAAGTACAGTGTATTTTAGAAGGATTAACTTAGTCACTTCCTTTCTGGCTGAATAATAAGGCTTACATTTGACAAGTGGTAACTACCTATTCATGATGTTTATGCTTTGATAATGATGTTTTAACTTTGATGCGCTTTCGATGTGGAAATACACCTGTAATAATTTTAATTGTCTATTATTTTACATTATTTTATTATACTATGAGTATAGTTTTAAAGTTTGTATTATGCCCAATACACTAAATAAAAAAAATACATTATTACATCATAATGTCTCCTTGATATTTGCAATGAAACCATATGCAATTCGGGCCTTTTCTTGCAAACAGGTTTGTTTTTTGTGAGAAAGCAAAATAACTAGAAATGACATTTTCTCATGATAGATATGGAAGCGCAGAAAATATGAAAATAAAGCATTTGGAACATGTAAGCAAACATAGCACTACAAAATAATTCAAATCCAGGAGTGGAAAAATAAATATAATGTAATGCATGATCTCTAACAAACTTCCTTCTCTACATTCTGTTTGAACAGAAACATTTGCCATGGTCTTTCTTAATAAAATGCCTAAATTAGTGTTCAGCTTTTATTATATGGCATAGAATATATATATATTTTAAACTCACCAGCACCCAAGCCCGTTGGAAGCAGGCACTCAATAACTCCATTTTTGCACTCACTGAAAAATATTGAGAAGACACAATTATAGAAGTGATATCTCTACTTTTCCCTAAATCACGTATTCAACATGCATGAATACATATACATCAGACATAATATTGACATGTTACTTGGGCTTTTTGTTTTATTTTGGATTAACCACGACTAGTGCACACTTCATTATAATCTTGTTTATTATTTTTTATATATATTATTATTATGATATATATATGAGCAATATCCTCCTGTCTGGTGCCTTTGTAATGTTGTATTACATTAATAGTAAAATGCTTGGATGATAACTAAAGGAATTGCACAACAACCTTTTTTTTCCAAATTGAAATGTATGGGTTTTATTTCAAAGAGCAAATAAAGAACGCTACAGTCCACAAACATGGCAAGTAAAAATTCAAAACAGAACATTTTTCACAGCAAAATCTCTTCCAATGCTCAAATCGATCCCCGTTTGCCACCGTAATTGGGACTTCCCCTATTTCATCAGGTTTGTAACCTTCACCTTCACATTATGTATAAGCTGCATGCCATGCATTGCACAAAGGATGTTTAGCATGTAATCCAGAATGAAACTTCCGCCACACAACAGAATGAAAGTCGACAATTCCCACAACATCTGTTTCACGTATACCCACACATCGGGATATAGGGCTATGAACAATCGCTGTTCGATCAAATTAAGACAAAATTCCAGATAATTTGAACATACAAAAAATCTCTCCACCCCATCCCATTTCTTAAATATTTCTAAAACCTCTAGTCCATGCTTGATTCACTTGATTCTTTCTCTTCCTAGTTCTCAGCCTATGTCTTTCCTTGCTACTTCCCCTCCATAATATTAAAGATAGTAAGTGTCTTGGCTGTCCACTTGTCTCTCTGCTCCCTCCTTCACCCGTCCATCACCTAATCGCTCCCTATCCTCAATATTCGAGTTCCCATTGTGATGAATCCTACGGATCCCTCACTGTACCCCTGCCTAATGTCTCCTCCCAGGTGTTCAGGGAAAGGCAGACACTTCCTGATCCTAACCTTGGAGGTGATGTACTGCGGGAGGATCACCTGGGAGGAGACAAAGCCCAAGGTGCTGAAGGGATCCTGTGAGATGAGACACGCAGGGTAATTCATAGAATTTCGCAGAAAAGTGTCGCAAGCGGCTGGCGCAGAGTGTCCGCGTGCGATTGTCTGCGCCAAGGAACGTGCGCTAAAACCGATTTCCGCGCACAGCGTATTCATGGATTTTAGGCTCCCAAACCAGCCGTGGCGCAGAGTATCGCAGCGAACCTGCAGCAGCGCCAGTAACGCCCCCAAGAACGCCCTCGCGCAAGGAAAAGCCATCAAAATCGCTAAATCATCGCAAAGGGCAGCGCTAACCCTGGACCAGTCCACAGGGCTGCCAAACAAGGAACGCAAAGCGGGTAACGTGCATATCAGGGGTACGCGTGAAGTTATACACGTGATTAGCCAGGGTACGTGTATTACAGGGGTACGCGTGAAGTTTTACACGCGATTAGCCAGGGCACGTGTATCACAGGGGTACGCAGGAATTATCACACGCGATTTGGCTGGGTACGTGTATTACAGGGGTGCGCAGGAATTCTCACATGCGATTTGGCTGGGTAGGTGTATTACAGGGGTACACGGGAAGTTCTACACGCGATTCGGCTGGGTACGTGTATTACAGGGGTGCGCGGGAATTCTCACATGCGATTTGGCCAGGTACGTGTATTACAGGGGTGCGCGGGAATTATCAGACGCGATTTGGCTTGGTACGTGTATTACAGGGGTGCGTGGGAAGTTCTACACGCGATTGGCCAGGGTACTTGTATTACAGGGGTACGTGGGAATTATCACACGCGATTTGGCTGGGTACGTGTATTACAGGGGTACACGGGAAGTTCTACACGCGATTCGGCTGGGTACGTGTATTACAGGGGTGCGCGGGAATTCTCACATGCGATTTGGCCAGGTACGTGTATTACAGGGGTGTGCGGGAAATATCACATGCAATTAGGCTGGGTGGGTCCTCACAGGTGTTCCCTGTACACCCTCCACGGCCCCTGCAGGCAGCCCACAAAACAGGGGACTACTCTGCACACCTGCTCATGTCCCCCTGCACCCCCACCCCCCAGCAGTGCAGGGGCAGCCTCCACCAGGCCCCCACCCATGTCTCCCACCACCCCCACCCCCCAGCAGTGCAGGGGCACCCTCCACCAGGCCCCCACTCATGTCCCCTATCACCCCCACCCCCCCGCCACCAGGGGCACCCTCCACCAGGCCCCCATCCATGTCTCCCACCACCCCCACCCCCCAGCAGTGCAGGGGCAGCCTCCACCAGGCCCCCACCCATGTCTCCCACCACCCCCACCCCCCAGCAGTGCAGGGGCAGCCTCCACCAGGCCCCCACTCATGTCCCCTATCACCCCCACCCCCCCGCCACCAGGGGCACCCTCCACCAGGCCCCCACTCATGTCTCCCACCACCCCCACCCCCCAGCAGTGCAAGGGCAGCCTCCACCAGGCCCCCACTCATGTCTCCCACCACCCCCACCCCCAAGCAGTGCAGGGGCACCCTCCACCAGGCACCCACCCATGTCTCCCACCACCCCCACCCCCAGCAGTGCAGGGGCACCCTCCACCAGGCCCCCACCCATGTCTCCCACCACCCCCACCCACCAGCAGTGCAGGGGCAGCCTCCACCAGGCCCCCACTCATGTCCCCTATCGCCCCCACCCCCCCGCCACCAGGGGCACCCTCCACCAGGCCCCCATCCATGTCTCCCACCACCCCCACCCCCCAGCAGTGCAGGGGCAGCCTCCACCAGGCCCCCACCCATGTCTCCCACCACCCCCACCCCCCAGCAGTGCAGGGGCAGCCTCCACCAGGCCCCCACTCATGTCCCCTATCACCCCCACCCCCCTGCCACCAGGGGCACCCTCCACCAGGCCCCCACTCATGTCTCCCACCACCCCCACCCCCCAGCAGTGCAGGGGCAGCCTCCACCAGGCCCCCACTCATGTCTCCCACCACCCCCACCCCCCAGCAGTGCAGGGGCAGCCTCCACCAGGCACCCACCCATGTCTCCCACCACCCCCACCCCCCAGCAGTGCAGGGGCAGCCTCCACCAGGCCCCCACTCATGTCCCCTATCACCCCCACCCCCCCGCCACCAGGGGCACCCTCCACCAGGCCCCCACTCATGTCTCCCACCACCCCCACCCCCCAGCAGTGCAGGGGCAGCCTCCACCAGGCCCCCACTCATGTCTCCCACCACCCCCACACCCCAGCAGTGCAGGGGCACCCTCCACCAGGCACCCACTCATGTCTCCCACCACCCCCACACCCAGCAGTGCAGGGGCAGCCTCCACCAGGCCCCCACTCATGTCTCCCACCACCCCCACCCCACTGCGACCATGGGCACCCCCCACCAGGCCCCCACTCATGTCTCCCACCACCCCCACCCCCCAGCAGTGCAGGGTCAACCTCCACCAGGCCCCCACTCATGTCCCCTATCACCCCCACCCCCCGCCACCAGGGGCACCCTCCACCAGGCCCCCATCCATGTCTCCCACCACCCCCACCCCCAGCAGTGCAGGGGTAGCCTCCACCAGGCCCCCACTCATGTCTCCCACCACCCCCACCCCCCAGCAGTGCAGGGGCAGCCTCCACCAGGCCCCCACTCATGTCTCCCACCACCCCCACACCCCAGCAGTGCAGGGGCACCCTCCACCAGGCACCCACCCATGTTTCCCACCACCCCCACCCCCCTGCCACCATGGGCAGCCCCCACCAGGCCCCCACTCATGTCTCCCACCACCCCCACCCCCCTGCCACCATGGGCAGCCCCCACCAGGCCCCCACTCATGTCTCCCACCACCCCCACCCCCCAGCAGTGCAGGGGCAGCCTCCACCAGGCCCCCACTCATGTCTCCCACCACCCCCACCCCCCAGCAGTGCAGGGGCACCCTCCACCAGGCCCCACTCATGTCCCCTATCACCCCCACCCCCCCGCCACCAGGGGCACCCTCCACCAGGCCCCCATCCATGACCCCCACCCCCCAGCAGTGCAGGGGCAGCCTCCACCAGGCCCCCACTCATGTCCCCTATCACCCCCACCCCCCCGCCACCAGGGGCACCCTCCACCAGGCCCCCACTCATGTCTCCCACCACCCCCACCCCCCAGCAGTGCAGGGGCAGCCTCCACCAGGCCCCCACTCATGTCTCCCACCACCCCCACACCCCAGCAGTGCAGGGGCACCCTCCACCAGGCCCCCACTCATGTCTCCCACCACCCCCACACCCCAGCAGTGCAGGGGCACCCTCCACCAGGCACCCACCCATGTCTCCCACCACCCCCACCCCCCAGCAGTGCAGGGGCACCCTCCACCAGGCCCCCACCCATGTCTCCCACCACCCCCACCCCCCAGCAGTGTAGGGGCAGCCTCCACCAGGCCCGCACTCATGTCTCCCACCACCCCCACACCCCAGCAGTGCAGGGGCACCCTCCACCAGGCCCCCACTCATGTCTCCCACCACCCCCACACCCCAGCAGTGCAGGGGCACCCTCCACCAGGCACCCACCCATGTCTCCCACCACCCCCACCCCCCAGCAGTGCAGGGGCACCCTCCACCAGGCCCCCACCCATGTCTCCCACCACCCCAACCCCCAGCAGTGCAGGGGCAGCCTCCACCAGGCCCCCACTCATGTCTCCCACCACCCCCACCCCCCTGCCACCATGGGCAGCCCCCACCAGGCCCCCACTCATGTCTCCCACCACCCCCACCCCCCTGCCACCATGGGCAGCCCCCACCAGGCTCCCACTCATGTCTCCCACCACCCCCACCCCCCAGCAGTGCAGGGGCAGCCTCCACCAGGCCCCCACTCATGTCTCCCACCACCCCCACCCCCCTGCCACAATGGGCAGCCCCCACCGGGCCCCCACTCATGTCTCCCACCACCCCCACCCCCCAGCAGTGCAGGGCCACCATGGGCAGCCCCCACCAGGCCCCCATTCATGTCTCCCACCACCCCCACCCCCCAGCAGTGCAGGGTCACCAGGCCCCCACTCATGTCTCCCACCACCCCCACCCCCCTGCCACCATGTGCAGCCCCCACCAGGTCCTCACAATCCCCAATCATGTGCGTAATGGTCAGCCTCCACAGGCAAAAAGCCCTACCAAGTAACCCATTCACCCACATGGAAATTAAAACACATGTTACACCCCCAATGTTCATGAAGCAAATGAACCCATGTCCGTCACACACATATTTTCCAATTGAATGGGAAAACACACAACATGACATGCATGAAACCAATGAGATGAAACCACACAGTGAACAATGGAAAAAAAAATGTATTGGACAAAAATATGAATGCTAAAGAAAGAAAACTAACTACAATGTAAATGTGAAAAAATAAGCTGCATGTCCGCATAAAAACACAAAAGTAGAAAATCAAATCCAAAAAATTTTGTCCAAAGTGAAATGTAAAAACTCTCCATGCAACAAAGAACTATGTACAAAAATAACAAGGGTCCATCATCACAACTGAACTAAGGAAACCTCCTAAAAAACCTACCTAAATATCAACTATATACAAAAAGTGGAGCAGTGTCCGTCGACTCCAAATCATAAGAAAAAACAAAGGAAACCTAAAACTAAAGAACTATATACAAAGGCGGCGGGCAAGTCCAGCGGCTCACTCCGTGGTGTTCCGGGCCAGGGCATCATCGAACTCCTGTTCGATGTCCCGGAGGCGGTCCAGTTCCATGGCCCCGAGGGTCCGCAGGGACGACGCCGTGTCCTCCTCCAACCCCCTGCGGATTGCCTCGAGGCACTCGGCCCGCCTCAGGGCCCTCCGCATGGAGTTCTCCGCCCTGACCATTGTGAGCCGCGCCTCTTCCGCCCGCCGCCGCTCCGCACCTATGGCGTGGCCCAACCGCTGCCACACGGAAGACACTCTCTGTCCTGGGTCCTCCTGCCCTCCTGCCGATGCCTGCCCCTCCGATGTCGAAGGCCCCGAGCCTTCATGGCTCCCACCATGTTGCTGCTGCTGCTCTGCCTCTGCCCGTGCACTGCCTCCTGCTGCCTGCACATCCTCCGCCGGCTGGGGTGCAGTTGTTGATGTGGCCACCCCTGCTGGACGTCCGACTCCCGACTAAGGCAGGGATGTCTCCTCCACCAGCCTGGCCGCTCTGTCAGAGGCAGCTCCACAGGGCACCCAGGTGACTGATGGGTGGGAAGATGGCACAGAGGACGACTGGCGCGTAGGGGGTCCAGTTGAGGAGGGGGTCGGAACAAGCCCCATCAGACGGAGGAATCCGGTCTGGGTGACCTGTCCCAGCAGGCTGACGTGGTCAACGAGCCATTCGAGATGACGTGCAGTCTCTCCATGAAAAGACTGCAGGTCACCTCGCATGGCCCGTTGACGCAACGCCACACCAGCCAGGACAGGCTCAACCCGGACCTGGATAGCCACGTCCGCAGGCAGAGGATGGCCAGTTGACGTCAGCTCATCCCCTGCCTGGAAACGGGTCTGGACGTAGGCATCCCTGCTGGTGCAAGATGATGCAGGGACAGGATCGGGGACAGGATTGCACACAGGCACCTCCGCGGCGGCCTGTGCTGCCTCCTGTCCCTGGTCCTGGACTGCACCACTAGCACCAGTGGGATCCCCACCTCCAGACCCTGTCTCTGGTGCTTGCACGGCCTCCTCCTCCACCAGACCCCCCACCAACCTGGATGACTCCGTGCCATCTTCCCCTGTTGGGCCCTGTGGGGTCCCAGCTGCCCCTTCTGCTGCCGAGGAGTCCAACTCCAACCTCCGCCTCTTTGACCTCCCCCCGGCAGCTGCGGCCTGGGATGCGGCACCGGACTCCTCACTCCCCGACGAGATGACAACACGGGAGGGGAGCCGGGCCTTGCGTCTCCGGCTGGCGGTCGGATCCCCGCCGCTGTGCTCCACAGCACCTTCTCCGCCCTCTTCATCAGTTGACGCTGCAGACAGGGAGAAACAAAACACAGGCATCAGGGCACTGTACAATGGACACATACACACATGACAGTTGCACATGAGTGGCATTGGCAAACCTCAGACATGTCATCACAATCCCCAACACACATGTCATTGCAACTCGCACACATGAGCCATACCACAGCCATATCGCAACTGCCACCACCATCCATACACATACAACAGCATGAGCAGCCAAAGGTGACCCAGACATCACATGCAACACAGGAAGTGCACCACACATGTACACACACCACCACACTTGCATGCATGTGTACACCTCTGCCAAGTGTCGCACTGTTCAGACGGGCATCCATGTCACATCTGCCAATCAGGCTTACACATACCGCAGTCACATGCATCCATGTTGCATCACTGTTGCACCCTTGTCAAATACACACACATGCACATGTACACAGTCCTCATACATGCAGCCCAAAACAACATACATGCGTGACATCACGGACATGTCTACTTACATACACATACATACAAACATGTGTGCACGCACAACTGCATTTGCCATGCAAGCCTACACACACAAGCACCATCCATGTCTCACACATTACAGCCCTCGCATGTGTCAGCCCCATGGCCATGTACACCCCCACCCATACTCGACCCCATACAAACAGATGTGCAACCTGCACAATACCGAATAATCACCACACGCACTGCTCACAATCAGGATGCATGTACACTCACCGCTCGACTCCAGACGGGTCTGCTTCTCCAGGACCTGGACGTGGAACGCTGGGGATATGCGTTCCAGGACCCCCATCTGTTCTTCCGACAAGTGGCCCCGGCGCCCCTTGGCATCCACTGCCTTCAAGAGGCGCCGGGCCTTGTTCAGGGTCCTGGACCTGAAGTCCTCCCAGCGCTTCCTGACATGTTGTAAGTCCCGGACTGCCACCCCCTCCGCGTTGATGGCAGTCACGATGTCAGTCCAGATCCGAGTCCGTCCTTCCTTGTCGGCGCGGGAACTTCCGAAGAGGGCATCATACTGCCCCAGGACTTGCTCCACCAGGACACAAACTTCGGTGGCACTGAAGCTGGTGCCCCTCTGCCTCTCTGGCCGGGGGTTGTCAGTGGTCCCAGATGGTGTTTGCCCCGACATGACAACCCCAGAGGAAGGAGTGGGTGGGCAACTGGGTCCTGGGGCTGGGCTGTGGAGCGATGGAATCCCAGTCGGGAGTCTTCGGTTCCAGAAGGGGTGGTCACAGCAACAGCACCCCTGGCTGATGTGCAGGCAGCAAATGGCAGTGCACGTGGGCAGCAGGCAGTCAGGCAGCAGCAGATGGTAGGTGGGAGCGTGCTCGAGGCTCTGGGGGGCAGTAGTTCGGCCTTCTGGGCAGGAGCGTGGTCTTCCGTGTGCTTACGCGTGGCCAGCTTGGTACGGAGTGATTTGGCACGTGAAAATCCTGCACATCAGCGTGAAAATCGAGGAAAGGCCTTTAGCACGTAAGCGCGTCAGCACGCATACGCGATTCTATTGGACCAAAGGCCCTCAGCGCGCAAGCGCGTCTGTGACGTGACCCGCACGGGTGTTTCCCACACAGCACGTGATGACAGAGCACACGTGGAAAGACTGCACGTCAGAGTCTCATCGCGTGTGATTGGTGGAAATGGCCCTACACGCAGAAGTGACAAAGCGTGTAATTGGTGGAAATGTCCCTACACGCAGAAGTGACAAAGCGTGTAATTGGTGGAAATGGCCCTAGCGCGTACACGCCGCGTAAGTGACGCTGGACGTGTGGCCCTGTATAAAAGGTATGTGTAGAACACGTTTTCCTTGTACGTGCTTTTCGTGGAGAGCGAGTGGGTGAATTCTGTACTTCTTGTCGTTTCACACGCGATTTACTTCACAGCGTTTCAAGTTCGTATTCCCTGTTACCTCTGACAGCTTTTTCTCTTTTTTCGCTTTTACTGGTTTACCTGGGCCTGTTCCCTCAAACAGTGTTCCCTTCTACTGTTGTCCTGTCTCCTCAGACAGCGTACAAATCTTCTTTTGGCGGGGGTGTTGCCAACCAAACGTGCTCCTTTTACACGCTCGTTTACCAGGCAGACGGTGAGTCACGCACGTATCTAACATCTGTGCTTGCCCCGTGTGTAGCCTACCCCTTCAGAGGTCATTCTAGGCTGCGTGTGACACGCATATGTTCATTCTTGTGTTACTGGGTGCCACAGCGTAGTGCAGGTTTTACTTTCTGCACACGTGGTCTAGGAGGGGTTGCGTGCACGTCATCTCCCTTTTTTGGGGCTCCTGTGCGTAGCGTGACCCGTCATCTTTCCCCAGGGGTTACAATCAGCCTTGCAAGAGCACTAGGGTACAGTTACCATCTGGTACCCAACCCCTTTGACCCCCTATTGCCCAGGACAATAGTTTCCAGCCACTCCCATACGCACATTTACATCAGTGCCATGGCTGGGAGGCGAGGATTCCGTAAGGGTGGCAAAGGTGGAAGAGCCACAAGTGGTGGCCGTGGTGGATCCGGTAGGGGACGTGGTCGTTACTTGCAGGGTGAGCCTGTCCCCCCATGTGTGGAGGACCAGTCAAGGGCACCCATAATCCCCCCCCTCCCGTTGAGGCTGATGTGGCTGACACCATCCATGCTCAGCCCTTGTTGGACCAGCCCATTGTGGCACCAGATCTGGCTGACTCCATGGCTGACTTCCAGGTCAGCAGGCCTATGACACGTGCGCTGGTGCACGTTGATGTCACCATGCCACGTGCATCTGGGCCAGCAAGGTCATCTGCTGCACCAAGGAGGCAGGGCGGAGAGGCTGCAGGGGCAGCTGCGGCTCCATCCACCCCAGCCCTCACACACCCAGCCAGGACAGTGTCGGTCCTAGTCCATGCTGCTGACATTCCCCCTGACACCATCACACTAGAGCCAATGCCTGCACCAACTCCCATGCTGAGTGTGCAATCCCACACTCCTGATACAGAGTCCACCAGGGCTCCTGCCCCTAGTGTCCAGAGCGGCGCAGGACACTCAGGATCACCACCACCTTCCAAGCGGAAGAGGAAGAGTGCTCGTCCGGCACTGGCTGATGCCCCAGACACGGCTACACAGTCCGGCCCCAGGACCCAGTTGCCCACCCACACCTGCCTCTGGGGTTGCCATGTCGGGCACTTCCACATCTGGCACCAGTGGCAACCCCAGGCCAGAGGGGCAGAGGGGCACCAGCTTCACTGACAACGAAGTTGGTGTCCTGGTGGAGCATGTCCTGGGGCAGTATGATGCCCTCTTTGGATCGTCCCGCGCCAGCAAGGAAGGACGGGAGAGGATCTGGGCCGACTGTGTGGTTGCCATCAACGCGGAGGGGGTGGCAACCCACAACGTCCTGAAGATCAAGAAGCGCTGGGAGGACTTGAGGTCCAGGACCCTTGTGAAGGGCCGGCGCCTCGTGGAGGGTGGCCGGGGCCGCATGAGTTCCATCCAGATGAGGGTCCTGGAACGCGTACGCCCAGCGCTCCACGCCCAGATCCTTGAGAGGGAGGCCCGTCTGGAGTTGAGCGGTAAGTGTCCAAGCATTACTGTGTGAGACAGGGCATGTTGCGGTGTGCTGGTTCTATGATACTTGCCTGTATGTGTGCCATAGGCCATGTATGCATGTATGTGTGCAGGGACATCATGGTAATGCATGTGCGACCAGTGATGTGTGACCCACATGGTTGTTGCATGTGTTCAAATGCTGCATGGGGAGCCCTATGCAGATTTTGAACATGAGAGCATGCCAATCTCTGTACCTGGATATGGGTGGGGGTGAGGGATGGGTGCTGATGCCAGGTACATATATGGTAGCCATGTCTGTGTGCCTGACCTGCGTGTCTGTGACTTGTGCATGCCATGGATGCATGACACATGTGTGTGACAATGCACAGATTCAGTGAAGCAGCCAAATTACCCTTGTATCCGCTGTGTTTGGTGTGTTTGGGGCCAGATGGATGTGACTGAGGTGAAGTGTGTGCATGTGATAGGCATGAGCCATGATGCATGTGAGTTACATATCATTGAATGTTTCAAGAGTCCATTGGACATGCATGGAAATGTCCATGGCATGCACCATGCCTGTTACTGTGTGTGTTTTGCCTGGACTGACCCATGTGTTGTGGAGGGACATGATGGAAGTGTACTTTGACAGTGGTGCTCATCTGCTATTGCTTCCTATCTAGGGGACCATTGTACAGTGCCCTGATGCTTGTGTTCTTTGTCTCCCTCTACGCAGCGGCTAGTGAAGAAGAGGGCGGAGACGGCGCTGTGGAGCAAGGCGGCGGGGATGCCCCCACGGCTGCAGCGGAAGGGGTGGGTGAGCCCCCACAGGGGCCTGCTATGGTGGGAGACGGTGACGAGCCATCCAGGTTGGTGGTTTGCACAGAGGAGGAGGAGGCCGCCACTGGGGCACACATGGGGCCTGGTGGGGGCATCCCTGCTGGTGCAAGTGGTGCAGTCCAGGGCCAGGGGCAGGAGGCAGCACAGGTCACCGTGGAGGGGCCTGTGCATGTCGCTGTCCCTGACCCTGTGAGTGCACCACCATGCACCAGCAGGGATGCCCCGTCCCAGGCCCGTCTGCAGGTAGAGGGGATGTCCATGTCACCTGACTCCACTCCACCTGCGGACGTGGGAACTCCTGGCCGTGTGGAGAAGGTCCTGTTTGGGGTCGCGATGTGCACGGCTGTGATTCGTGATGCCGTGCGTGCTTCCCGGGAGGAGGACGCACGTCATCACGAAGTGCACCGTGCCGACGTGGCCCAATTGGGATCGGCCATGTTCGGGGGTTTCCTGCATGTGTTGTCCAATCTGGTGGCCCTCTCCTCCTCTGTGCAGGCTATACACCAGTCGTTCTCCTTGCCGTCTTCCGGCCCAGATGCCACCAGGGCCCCCTGTGGACCTGCCCCGACCAATGCAGCCAGCTCGGTGGGGATCCCATCCCTGCCACAGTTGGGAGTCGGAGGTCCAGCAGGGGTGGACAACACAGCAACTGGACCCCAGCAGATGGAAGATGTGACAGCATCATCGGGCAGGGCACGTGCACGACGGCGTCGGTGGTTTCCATCAGCCTGGATGCCGTCGTGCTGGCAGAGGCAGTGGCGTCGGAGGCAGCAGCAGGCTCGACGTGGGAGGCATCATGGCTCGGGGCCTTCAAGATCAGAGGGGCAGGCATCGGCCGGAGGGCAGGGCAACCCTGGGATGGTGGTGTCTTCCGTGTGGGAGAAGTTGGTCCAGCGGATAGGTGCGGAGCGGCAGCGGGCGGAAGAGGAGCGGCTCACCATGGTCAGGGCGGAGTTCTCCATGCGTCGGGCGTTGAGGCGGGCTGAGTGCCTCGAGGAAGCTCGCAGGGAGTTTGAGCTGGACATGGGGTTATCCCTGCGAGACCTCGGGGCCAGGACAGAGTCCCGCCTCCAGGACATCGATATGGAGTTCGATGATGCCCTGGCCAGCAACATCACCGAGTGAGCCGCAGGACTTGCCCGCTGCCTTTGTATATAGTTATTTAGTTAGTTAGTGTTAGGTTTCCTTTATTAATTTTTTTATTTTTGGACCGCTCGGACAATGGCCACTTCTTTGTATATATTATTTTCATTAGGTAGTAGTAGGTTTCATTTATGGTGTTGGGCTCATGGACCCTGGAATTTTCGTGTATATAGTTTGCTTATTGAAGAAACATTTTTTTTATTAATTATAGTGTTCACCATGAGGAAATGGTTTTTCATTATTTTACTTCCACATGATTTTGCTTTGGACAAAATTTGTTTTTGGATTACTTTGTTTTTTTTTTTTTACATTTGTTCTCGGACATGGACCATTTATTTTGTTATCCCCATTGTTGTATGTTTGAATTTTTTACTTATTTTTCATCTTTAATACATGTTTTTTTAACTTTCACTTGTGGTATTTTCTCATTGGTTTCATACATGTCATGATATGGGTTTTGACATTCACTTGCACCCATTGTGTATGTGTGTGTGACGGACATGTGTTCATTTACAGACTTGCCATTGGGGTTGTATCATGTAATTGCATTCACTATGTGGGTGGATGCAATCCTTGCCTGGGTGTTTGTGCTGGATATGCTGGCCATTACTGCCATGATTGAGTATCGTCAGGACCTGGGGGCAGGGGGACATGTGTGGGTGCCTGGTGGAGGGTGCCCCTGCACTGCTGGGGTGTGGGGGGTGGTGGGAGACATGAGTGGGGGCCTGGTGGAGGGTGACCCTGGTGGCTGGGGGGTGGGGGTGGTGGGTGACATGAGTGGGGGCCTGGTGGACGCTGCCCCTGCACTGCTGGGGTGTGGGGGTGGTGGGAGACATGAGTGGGGGCCTGGTGGAGGCTGCCCCTGCACTGCTGGGGTGTGGGGGTGGTGGGAGACATGAGTGGGGGCCTGGTGGAGGGTGACCCTGGTGGCTGGGGGGTGGGGGTGGTGGGTGACATGAGTGGGGGCCTGGTGGAGGGTGACCCTGGTGGCTGGGGGGTGGGGGTGGTGGGTGACATGAGTGGGGGCCTGGTGGAGTGTGACCCTGGTGGCTGGGGGGTGGGGGTGGTGGGAGGCATGGGTGGGGGCCTGGTGGAGGGTGACCCTGGTGGCTGGGGGGTGGGGGTGGTGGGAGACATGAGTGGGGGCCTGGTGGAGGGTGACCCTAGTGGCTGGGGGGTGGGGGTGGTGGGTGACATGAGTGGGGGCCTGGTGGAGGCTGCCCCTGCACTGCTGGGGTGTGGGGGTGGTGGGAGACATGAGTCGGGGCCTGGTGGAGGCTGCCCCTGCACTGCTGGGGTGTGGGGGTGGTGGGTGACATGAGTGGGGGCATGGTGGAGGGTGACCCTGGTGGCTGGGGGGTGGGGGTGGTGGGTGACATACGTGGGGGCCTGGTGGAGGCTGCCCCTGCACTGCTGGGGTGTGGGGGTGGTGGGAGACATGAGTGGGGGCCTGGTGGAGGCTGCCCCTGCACTGCTGGGGTGTGGGGGTGGTGGGAGACATGAGTGGGGGCCTGGTGGAGGGTGACCCTGGTGGCTGGGGGGTGGGGGTGGTGGGTGACATGAGTGGGGGCCTGGTGGAGGGTGACCCTGGTGGCTGGGGGGTGGGGGTGGTGGGTGACATGAGTGGGGGCCTGGTGGAGGGTGCCCCTGCACTGCTGAGGTGTGGGGGTGGTGGGAGACATGAGTGGGGGCCTGGTGGAGGGTGCCCCTGCACTGCTGGAGTGTGGGGGTGGTGGGAGACATGAGTGGGGGCCTGGTGGAGGGTGACCCTGGTGGATGGGGGGTGGGGGTGGTGGGTGACATGCGTGGGGGCCTGGTGGAGGCTGCCCCTGCACTGCTGGGGTGTGGGGGTGGTGGGAGACATGAGTGGGGGCCTGGTGGAGGGTGCCCCTGCACTGCTGGAGTGTGGGGGTGGTGGGAGACATGAGTGGGGGCCTGGTGGGGGCTGCCCATGGTGGCAGGGGGGTGGGGGTGGTGGGAGACATGAGTGGGGGCCTGGTGGGGGCTGCCCATGGTGGCAGGGGGGTGGGGGTGGTGGGAGACATGGGTGGGTGCCTGGTGGAGGGTGCCCCTGCACTGCTGGGGTGTGGGGGTGGTGGGAGACATGGGTGGGTGCCTGGTGGAGGGTGCCCCTGCACTGCTGGGGTGTGGGGGTGGTGGGAGACATGAGTGGGGGCCTGGTGGAGGGTGACCCTGGTGGCTGGGGGGTGTGGGTGGTGGGTGACATGAGTGGGGGCCTGGTGGAGGGTGCCCCTGCACTGCTGGGGGGTGGGGGTGGTGGGTGACATGGGTGGGGGCCTGGTGGAGGGTGACCCTGGTGGCTGGGGGGTGGGGGTGGTGGGAGACATGAGTTGGACATGGGTGGGGGCCTGCTGGCAGGTGCCCCACAGTGCTGGGGGGTGGGGGTGGTGGGGGACATGAGTTGGACATGGGTGGGGGCCTGCTGGCAGGTGCCCCACAGTGCTGGGGGGTGGGGGTGCAAGGGGACATGAGTTGGTGTTCATTAGTTCAAGGAGACATGTGCCTTTGCTGGGGGGCATGCCCATGTTTGGTGGGCTGCCTGCGGGACATGACCAGGGATGCAGGGTAGTCCCCTGTGGTGTGGGCTGCCTGCAGGGGCCGTGGAGGGTGTACAGGGTACACCTGGGAGGACCCACACTGTCAAATCACATGTGGGACTCCCCGGCACCCCTGAAATACACGTACCGTGCAGAAATCGCGTGTAAAACTTCCCGCGCACCCCTGAAATACACGCGCACAGGCTATTCGCGTGTGGAACTTCCTGCGCACCCCTGAAATACACGCGCCCAGGCTATTCGCGTGTAAAACTTCCCGCGCACCCCTGAAATACACGCGCACAGGCTATTCGCGTGTGGAACTTCCCGCGCACCCCTGAAATACACGTAGCCCGCTCCCCCAGGCCCGATCGCTTGTGAAACTTCACGCGAACCCCTGAAATACACGTAGCACGCTCACCCAGGCCCGATCGCGTGAGAAACTTCACGCGAACCCCTGAAATACACGTAGCCCGCTCCCCTAGGCCCGATCGCGTGAATGACTTCACGCGCACCCCTGAAATACACGCGCCCAGGCTATTCGCGTGTGGAACTTCCCGCGCACCCCTCAAATACACGCGCCCAGGCTATTTGCGTGTGGAACTTCCCGCGCACCCCTCAAATACAGGCGCCCAGGCTATTCGCGTGTGGAACTTCCCGTGCACCCCTGAAATACACGCGCCCAGGCTATTCGCGTGTGGAACTTCTCACACACCCCTGGAATACACGTAGCCCGCTCCCCCAGGCCCGATCGCATGAGGAACTTCACGCGAACCCCTGTAATACACGTAGCCCGCTCCCCCAGGCCCGATCGCGTGTGAAACTTCACGCGAACCCCTGAAATACACGTAGCACGCTCCCCCAGGCCCGATCGCGTGAGAAACTTCACGCGAACCCCTGAAATACACATAGCCCGCTCCCCCAGGCCCGATCGCGTGAATGACTTCACGCGAACCCCTGTGATGCACGTACCCTGCTGAAATCGCGTGTGAGACTTCCCGCGCACCCCGGTATACACGCACACGTATTTTTTGTCAGCGGGTGTCCGTGTTTGTGGGTACCCCTTTGCACGTCATTTTTCCTGGAGGGCCACAGTATGGGACATTCATCATGGCAGTATATAGGTGCTATTTGTTGGCGCACCTTTTGGCACACATTTCTTACAGCCGCAGAGACGCTACCGCCTGCTTTCTTGTGGCGGTCGTGTTTGTGCCTGTGCGCTGGTTTGAGCGTGCGCTTTTTTCCCCTATTCTATTCCATGAATACGTGTTGTAGGCGAGCGTGTGGGCGTTCCGCACACTTGTGCCCTGTACTTCCCCCGTGACGCCCACGTTTTGGCAAGTTGTTCCCCATTCCGAGTGTTACGCCCGTGTTCCGCCTACTTTTGTTGCGTGCGCCGCGCTATGTGCGAATTCCGCTGTGGCCTGTGCGATTTTCGCTGTGACCTGGCGCACGCTGTTAGATGGCCTGTGTGCCAACGTGCGCCGCGCACTTTTTTATCGCACATCCGCTGGTTTTCTCGCGCACGGCCTTCCATGAATCGACGTGCGCTGCTTTTCGTGCGATTTTCGCACTTGCACTGCGATTTTCGCTATTCCACTGCGATTCGCACGTTTTTGCCCACTTGCGCCGCGCTAATTATTCCATGAATCGGCCTGACAGTATTCTCCTTTGAACGGGAGTATACCAAATTAGACAGTGGCTTATTGACATTATAATGTATCTGAACTCCATGTTAAGTTTAGAAATATGGGCAAAGTGGGTGCAACATCTTTAAACATCCCACTTAATGAGGAACCCGCTGGCCCTTAGATTGCTAAACATCCCCATTGCTCCTTAAGGTATAGAGAAAGGAAAACTGTAAATCGTGGCATAAATGAACTGCATTCCCCTTATGTGACAATACATGATAAAGCATTTTTTAAATGTATAAACAAAAAAGTTGTAAAGTTCAAAGTAGTAAATTACTAGGTAGAACTAATTGTGTTTCTTGGGACTCCAAATCCCATAATCCCAAGAGTACTGGGACAAAGAAGAGGGATGAAGACCAGTGCAGGTCAAAAGGTCAGGCAATTAGGCTTAACAGCAAACACCTGAGGGAGGCTGAGATGCTTAAAAAGCTCTCCCAGATGCAAGCCATTAGAGATGGTCGTGGTTTGAAAAGCAGTAGCAGCTGTAACAGCAGAAGTAATTGCTGGGGCAGAAGAAAGTGGCAGAGGAAAGCACATTGCTGTCAGAATCCAAAAAAGTGGGAGGAAAGAAAGGATTCTGGGATTTTCCATCAGCTTACTCCAGTTAACAGTCCTAGGTTGGTCCTTTTCCCGCAAAGTCTGGATTGCAGAGGTTGCACAGCGGTAAGTGTGAGGTTTGAAAGCTTTCCCCCATGTGAACCTGATTGCAGCGCTTTGTGTTGTGGTGAGCCAAACTCTGTGTCTGTGCAGTAGTACCGAAGGCAGTTTGCTGAGAAAAATGTGCCTGGTCGAGAAAACACCCATAGTAGATGTCCTGTAGCCTGTGACAGTGAGTGTTTCTGCGCATTTACAAGCCTTCAGGCATTGCAGGGTTACATGTAATTATGTCCCTGCAAAAACGTCTCCTGGCAAAAATTTCACAGTTTTTTGCAGAGACACCCACTTTATTTTAATTTTTTTTACAAGGGGACATCCCAGCAACTCGTCCCATACATAATGTCACCTATATAATGTTGCCAATGGCTTTTCTGGCAACATTGTGTATGGGAACATTATTACCTGATACCCATTGCAGGCAGGCAACTGAAACCACTTCCATTTTACTCCTGAGGGAGTGAAATTGAAGGAAGGTGACCAGAGCATGTCAGACAATGGAGTGCAACAGTTGTAGCACTCGCGTATAGATAAATATGTTGCACAAGGAAGTTTCAAATATCTTAAATTATAAAAAAGATTTAACAACGTTAATAATGATCGTGTGCACCTAAAAGTGACTCTAAGGCAAAGAAGAAGCCTGCGTAAAGCCACAATAACATTGTATCCTGTAAAACCAAGTTTTAAACCTCACTATTGTGAACCGAAGAGAACAAACAGGCATTACCTGAAGCCCAAAGTTGAAGTATTGCCCTCGGTCAAAAGAAATTAAAGTAAAGGTTTCTTTGGGAATAACTGTTGCTACCAGGGGAAAGGGGGCTGATGTAACATCTCTGATATGATATGATATGATATGATATGGCATTTATAACGGGGCTATACACAAGTATTTCAAGGTGCAACAAGGCAAGGGAGGGGAAACAAAAGGAAGACTGAGACAGCGATCCTACTAGGCCAGGTGAAATTGAGATTGTGCAAGTGCAGGGGAGGGGGGAAGGGGAAAAGTTCGGGGGGAAAGGGGAGGGGGAGGTACAGTACATAAGATAACAGTAAAATAAATAAAGACAATAAATCAAGACAATAAATAAAAGTGCAGACAGCTGCCGGCAAGTGCACGGGTAAGTGCAGACATCAGGTGTCTAGTAGGGGCTGTAGGGATACAGAAATAGTCCCCCAGTGCAAGGGTTGCCAGGAGGGGACCTGGGCCCGAGATCAGAGGGTAGCCAGGTAACCAGTGCAGTTCAGATTCAGCTAGGAGATCAGCAGGGGAGAGAAGGAGAGAAAGCAGAAGCAAAGAGGAAGGTTTTGAGGTGCTTCCTGAACCGGAGATGGTTCTCCTTAAGTTTCAGAAAGGCAGGGAGGCTGTTCCAAAGGGAGGCCCCCAGCAGAAGAAAGAGATCTACCACCAACCCGCTGCTTGGATAAGCGACTAACAATGAGGGAGTTAGAGACAGATGAGCGAAGAGCTCGAGATGGAAGATATTTAGGAAGAGAGAGTTGAAAGTTTTGAGGCTCCAGGCCCCGGAAGGCCTTGTGGACAATGCAGAGGGTTTTGAACGTAATCCTTGCCACCACTGGGAGCCAGTGCAGAGATTTCAGTCCTGGAGAAATATGATCCCTGGGCTTGAGGCCAAGGACAAGTCTTGAAGTCCTCTATTGGATGAGTTGCAGAGGGCAGAGAGTAGAGAGTAGAGGCAGGCATATTAAGAAAGAGGCTGTTGCAGTAGTCCAGCCTAGAGAGAACCAGAGCTCGGGAGACAGTGAGATTCTGGGGAAGGAGAGGAAAGGAAGAATACCTCTGAGGTGGTGCAGCTGGTAGTGTGACTTCTTAGAGACGTCACAGATGTGAGGAGAGAAGGAAATTGTGGAGTTGAAGATGAATCAGAGGTTTTTAGCCTCATAGGTGGGAGCAGGAAAAGGCCAAGAGAGGCCGGCCAGAGAGAGACAGGAAAGGAGGGAGCAGGTGTGACAATGAGAAGAATCTCACTCTTACTGACATTAAGGCAAAGATCATTGGCGGCACACCACTCCTGGATGGCGGACAGACAATCAGAGATGAGAGAAGGAGAAGAGGTGGCAGAAGGGAGTCTGAAAATGAGTTGAGCGTCATGCGCATAGCACTGAAAGTTGGGGCAGAGAGAAACAATGCGGTGGACAAGGAGTGCCAGGTATTGGTTGAAGAGTCAGGTAGAGAGGTTAGACCCCTGGGGAACACCATGGGTAGAGATGGAGATAGAGGAGAGGAAGGACCCATGTTGAACCTGTCAGGGTCGATCGGAGAGGAAGGAGGTCATCCAAACCAGGGCTTGATCGGTGATACCCAGGTTATCACAGACGGTTGAGCAGGATGTCATGGTTGACTGTGTCAAAGGCAGAAAAGAGATCAAGTAAGATGAGGACACAGGAGGTGTTGGAATCAAGGTTGGAGAGCAGGTCTTCACAGATGTTTGGGAGAGCAGTTTCCATACTTCTGGCGGCTCTGAAGCTAGACTGATGGTCATGGAGGCAACCAACAGATTCAGAGTGAAGATTAAGCTGGGAGATGACCAGGAGTTTGCCCAGGAAAGGAGCGATGGAGATTGGACCATAGCTAGCCGGGCAGGAAGTGTCAGCAGAGGGTTTCTTACGAAGAGGGTGCACAATGGAGTTCTTCAGGCGGGAGGGGAAGACTCCAGTGGTGAAGGAGTAGTTGCAGAAATCAGCCAGAGCAGGAGCCAGGGTGTCAATGTAGTCCTTGATGGTTTTGGAGGAACAGGGGTGAACCTGTTTTGACGAGACCTTCATAGATTGGACTTGTCTAGAAACCTCATCTAAGGAGAACAGAGGAAAGTCAGAGCAGGAGGGAGCAAAGGTGGCCAAAGAACGGCTAGAGCAGGGAGTAGAAGGAGGAGGGGGAGAGGACTAGAGAGAGGACAGGATGTCCTGAGGTTTGGAGATGAAATGAGAAACCAGGGCTGTCCAGAGGGCCTGGGAGGGGACAGGAGAGGTAGAGACTGCAGCAGGATTGGCCAGCTCCTTGCAGATTTCAAAGAGTTCGGCCGTGTTGTTAGATGCCGTGGAGACACAGACTTGGATGTGGGATCTCTTCTTGGTGCGGACAGAGAGCCGGTATTGCCTTTGGAGCAGGCGGCAGGCCAGTTTGTCAGAGGAGGAACAGGAAGCCCGCTATTTCCTCTCAGCCACACTGCACTTGCGTTTAAGGGTGACAAGGTCTTAGTCATACCAAGAGTTGCACTTGGCTTTGGGCTTCATGCGGATCCTCATGACAGGGGCAAAAACATTGAGAGTATCAGATATAGCAGAGTGGAGCATGGCAAGGGCTGTGTCAAGGTGTGAGTCAGCCAAGGGGGAGGGGGAAAGGTAGATCTTAAGGTAGAGCTTGTAAATGAATGCCTTTGATGTGGAAGAAACAGCAATCCGTCAGGAACTCACATTACCAAAGCCAATAGAGGTTGAATTGAAAGTACTTGGTTGGTGGCTTGAAAAAAGACAAGAGTGATTGGAATGTAGAGAAGCAGATGTACACCTCACCTATAGAACCCAAACCCTCACCTCCGTCATATTGGAAGAACAGCAAGAGAACACAGTGCATGGCACCTAGTATCATCCCAATACTACATCAAATGTATGAGAGACAATATGCACTCAGACAACCGTATCAAATGTATTCCCGAACTGATGCAGTAGACGAGTCTGCAGACCCCACTGGACAAAGCAGAACTATAAGTGAAGTCCGGCAGCTGGAAAGTGACATAATGAAGAGAACACACAGTGAAACAATGTATGGATGTCTAGAGAATGAAGATGTGATCAAAGTGACAAAGTAAATATATAAGCAAATATGAAGAAAACCATATACACTTAGAGGATAAGTAAAAAGAGATGCAGTAGATGTATATCTACAGAAACGCAAGGTAGATAAGACAATGTAGAAGCTTGCTGGAGTAAGAAATATAATGCGAGTAAAGCAGCCATGTTGAGAAAATGGAGGTCAGCACTGTATAATAGTAAGCGAGAAGCATCGAGAAGGGAAACCAAGACGGCAGAGCTGACAGGCGCTGGAATACAGATTTGAGCAGAACAATGGATATTTGCTTGGCTCAGAATCATGTATGTTGCAGCAAGAAGCAACTGTAAGACATGAAAGCAGTCTAAGAGAATAAGCTACATACGCAGGACATATTTCTTTTGGATTAAGTAAAGGAGTGAATAATTGTGAGTGCCAAGTATTGTACTGTAGAGGAGCAGTTACATGCCTCTGCAGGAAGAACCGCCCTCCTACCGCCTATATGTTGGAAGTCTGAGATTGTGCTGTGTTTCACACCAGCAGTTGTGCCAATACCACAGCGTATATTCGAAAGACGATACCCATTAAGACAACCCTATCGAATGTATCCAAGAAGAGATGATAATCTGATGGAGGAACTCCCTGAAGCAATATGAAAAAGAGCAAAGAAAGAAGCTAGTGATGTGACAAAAGACATGTGCGATGTCCCGAGACGTTGGCTGAAGAGGATGCATAAATCTTACAGAACCTAATGACGAAGTGACGAATCGAGTGAACTTAAAACATATGAAAAAGAAGACTACACGCGCATGAAGTGCTGCAGAAAATCAACTGTTCAATAATTGTACAGATATTGAAACGCAAGGTAGATTAAGTCATCATAGAAGCTGGCTATATGTAGTGAATAGAATGCAGGCAAAGCCGCCATTGTACAGAAGCTGGACATCGGTGTCATGAATTTAGTAAGCCAGAACCAATGAAGAGAAAAGGCGGGAATTGGGTCGCAGCAAGAATACACTGAAATCATGGAGCTGCATGGCCAGGCTGTCTGGCCTGGTATCAAAACTAAAGCAGCCAAGGTTGGTTATCTATTCTTGAAAGGAGTGAACGTGCGAAGGATGAATCATCTCTTAAGATACAAGGAAAGAACACCAAGGGTGCCAAGTTTAATTAATTTAAGACATTTAAAAACCTGCAAAATAGACCAAATTGTGGTCTTCTGTCACCAAAGCCAAGGATGAAAACAACTTGGAGTCCTAGAACAACGATAGTGAGTGCTCGCACTCCCATGTATTCGTAGAGACAAGGATACTTTGCAAGGCCAAGTTCAAAGACAATCTTCATGGCAGAAGGCATGGGCGATGAGAGATGTTGGGCTCATTGGGTGGGGAGGTAGAGTCAGGTCCACTGCCTTGCACCTGGGTCTGGACTTACGTGCTGCTAAGTGAAACAAATGTTCCAGATATAGCACAAGTGTGCCAACCAATTTTAGAGGTCCGTATAACGAAGGACCTTATAGTTTGAAGACCAATTGAAAACTGTGTACTTAATGATCTTGAAGATGACATGTTTTAGAGGTAGGCATATATTGTCCACCTGACAGTGGGCAGCCAATTGAAATCCTAGCACCTATGTCATGTATACTTAGATGTTCCCCTTAAGCCTATCACAATCTCTAGTAGGTTTTCTATTATTTGCCACGTAGTATGACATCACCTCTGACATATATTTTAGTATATAAATGTGTTTTCATGAAAAATTGCAGAGAGGTTGAGTGAATGTCCATTGATGTCCTTTGTAACTCCTTGTTTTAGATAATTGTTAATAAAACAGTATCTTTGTCATCTTCCTGAGTTGGTTTGGTTATTTGGAGTCAGGGTTATTTTGTGAACCCATCCATTGCACGCACGTTACTAAAGGCCCCTAAGCTCAGTACAATCAAAGATGCAGAACACACATGCAAGACAGAGCAACCAAGCCTCCAGAGGCCGAGGCGAGTAATAGCACCCAATATAATTGAATCAAACAGCACTAAATAGAAGGACAGAATGGACAAACTCATGGTTTCCTCGCACATGGTACAAAATCAGAACGCCAGGCCTATTCATAAAGCTCCAGACAAAGATAGCAATATACCTTCACTCCCATTAAAGTTCTGAGGAAGAGAACAGTCAGCAAGGTCAAGTAGAGAGAAGAAGCCTTGGTTTAGGGCCTAAGTGATGGGAGATGTTAGGCTAATTAGCTAAGGAGCGCAGTTGTCTGACGCTTTTCCGCTGCTTACAGGCTACTAACAAGCCGAATATCCATGATTGGGATAGAGTGCCAACCGATCACGAGAGCCTATGTAATGGTGGACTATACATTGTTGCAGAAGCCATCTGCTGCTGGTATTTTGTCATTATTTGCAATTTAACTAGTTAGAGGTTGTTCAAGGTGTGCCTACCAGATAAGGGGCAGCCAATGATGATACTAACACTCATATAGGCTATAGGTATTTATGTTCCCTTAACCAATCCCTCCAACTAGTAGGTTTTGACTGTTTGCCATGTAGGATAATGTCATAGCTGTGAGAAACCTGAAGGTGTCTCACCCACTAGTCCCCAGGGATTGTGAATTGAATTGGTTCTGCAACAGCTCAAGCAAAATCCTGTGCACAATCGAAAGTCTTCGATGTTGATACAGTAAAGAAAGTTGATAACCAAGTAGATAAAGTTGGCCGGAGCATGAACAAGGGAGATTAATTGAAAGGTTTGGGTTAAAGCAAGTTTGTGTTAAAGTAAATTAAAATTGATCCGAACCCGGCAGCGAGAGACTGATTGAACATTGTGTTAAAACTGATCTGAACTTAGCTGAGGGGCATCCGAGGTGAATAGTGAATCACCTGAGAAATTGAGTACATGTGAAATCCTAAGTGGAAAGGAACTTAATATTTGTTTGTTACATCAGGCCCTCTGAAAGATGAGACCTTGAAAGGCAAAGGGTCTTGGGCACAGACGGCCCTGATGTTAATGTTTGAACTGCACCCTCATGCTGAAGAAGCCAAAGACTGTGCCAAGCTCGAGTGTGCCGCCTTGTCCCGTGCTGAAAACATGGGAAGGGAGGCAACAGCCTGAATATCCTGACATATAATTTCTTGAACACTTCTGTCTTTTACATTACATTGTTTCCCACACTATTTGGATTTAGAGTAAGGATTGGCAATAGGTTTATTAGAATAGGCCCTTTTATTTTGACAAGACACCACTAGGACTGCGTTATTATTATTTGACAGTCGCAGCTTTCTCCCATCTCTATATTTAGGATTAGATAGGCATTTTCTAAACCATTTTTGAAGTTCAATAAACACCCTTGAACTGTGGCCACCTGTGTCTGTCTTACTGTTGATACCATGCATTCCTTAAATAGCTGACGTACATCGAGGTATAACACTTTTTGCATAACTGAAATGCATTGAGAGTGTGTGAGCTACAATCTGTGCGCCAGGTTTCCCTACTTCATTGAATTGATAATAAAGTAGTATTTTGCCATATTCTTTGAGTCTGTCTGGTTATTAAATCACATGTGTAAGACGAGAAGGTCGGCAGGTGCCTCTTTGAAGACATTTCTGTCCGGTCCCAGTGGCACCCCGCGGACTGAAGGTGAAGTGGTCAATTGGGGAAGAGTTGATACCGAAGGGCTTGAAATGAGCAATGGTTGTAAGCAGAACATCAAAATTGGCAAATAAAAGGGAAGGGGTTGTATTGCATGTGTAGATATATATAATGGGGAAATGTAACAGGATTGATTAAAGGAGAGATTGCCTCAATACCCATTCTCAAGGAGATAGAAGGGAATGCATCACACTCCAAGTGGGGTATTTTTGGGATTCATGAGGCAAGGAGATATAAAGGATGCGTTTCCCACTCCAAAATGGGGTAAAATGGAGATGAGATACTTTTACTATAGAAACTAAAGAATATGTTATGATAAAATAGGTTGTAAATTGAAAATATAGAACAATAGTCATAAGTTGACTGCTTATCAGACCCTAAAAACAAGTGATTTGAGCCAATCAAAGGAGGGTAAAAGGTGAAAATAAGTATAGCAAGAACTATAACGAAGAAGCAAAATGAAAATAATTATGTAGGCTTGAACATTTTTTGGAGAATTATTTTTGGGAAATTAGGGCGGCAATTGATGGTGCTTGCCCAAATTGATTGTTGTGATATAATTAAATAAAGTAATAGCAGAATAAAAGGTCCAGTAAGTATTGAGAGTTAAAAACGACTTGTCATCATGGAGGACACTCTTCTTCTACAATTATGCAAAACATTACTGAGGTACACACCGAAAATTAGGAAATATCATGTTGAATAGGTAAGAGGCACGGCTGACAACATGTTCATTCCATGGCCTCAAGAGGGTTCCCTATCAAGAAACAGTATTTCAACACATGACAACATAGTTACATGCTGTGTGCACAGAGAAGAATTTACGAAAAAGGTTAGCTATTTTAGAGCTATGGAAAATGTATCAGAGCAAGAGAGAAGAGAGAGAAGACCCACCCGAGAAGGAGTGGATGCTAAATCAGCATGAAGGGGAGGGTGCAGCACCTTCGGGTCCTCTTTCTCCTTCTGAAGACAACAGTGCAACCATTGAGAAACAGGGATTCTATCCTCTAAAGGAGTGTCACGACCATTGGCGCTTGGAGGGTTTGGCGAAGGTGGAAGTTCCGTCGCCATTAGACTGTTCCGCCACGTTTTTTGTTCCAACGTACGGCGCAGTCTAGTGTTTCTCCCACATGGCCGCCCACCGAGTTTTTCACTATTCGAATCTCGGCGGGTCGGCGCGTTGCAACTTGCATTCCCGTTCGTTGCGTGCGCTCAGTAGCGTTATTCCTCACTACGTTCTTCCCACTCCCGTACTTACCAGCTCTCTCTCGCTTGCTCTCCCCCTATTCCTCGCTTCCTGCTTCCATTGTGGTTTCTCCCCCGCTGGCCGTTTCTCCTGTCAGTATCCCCGTGTGTTCCCTCCTCCGCAGCTCCAATCACGCTGCTTCTGTTCCTTCCTGTGATCACCATTGCGTCTTCTTGGAGCTTATTTCCTGGATCCTGCTTCAAGATCTCCACGCTTCTACGGACCGGCTTCAGGAGTCTTCCTTCATATTTGTGGGGTTGTTTTGTGCCTCGGAGGCTTTTTCCCCTATTAACAACTGGCTGTCGCGGGAGGGGGTCATTGTGAGTTTTCTCTGTAGAGATTCACGGTGGCTTCTTTTCGAGGCAGACCGTATCTGCTCTCCAAGAAGAAGTCTCAAGGGGAGAAACCGCGACGAAGGAGAACCCACTACTCTTCAACATCAGGTGAGGAGGAGGAAGGCACTTTGGGGGAACCCTTCTTATCAAGTGAGGAGGAGGACATTGCAGACCCTGTGGTCAATACTGAAGGGCAGTCACTAATCCCTGATAGCTTGCAACGCCTAAAAGAAGAAGACATGGCCACGCCACAGCAGTTACAGGAGCTGGTGGCAGCAGTCCAGAACCTCAATGCTGATGTCCAAACACTCAAGACCGACAACGCAGCACTTCAACAGAGAGTAGCCGCTAGAGAACAACAGGCTACTGATCTACCCCCTTTACCTTTAGTGTCAGGGAAGTTTGATGGCACTGAGAGAAAGGTGAAGGAATTCCTAGAAGCCTGCAATATTCATTTCACCTTTAGACCCTATGCATTTTCCACGGATCATGCAAAAGTGGGTTTCATGATCACACACTTAACTGGGAACGCTTTGGCATGGGCAAGCCCGTTGGTGTCCCAGTCCGATCCTGTGTTACAGGATTATACTGCCTTTAAGGATCTCCTTAAACAGACATTTTTGCGGACGGAATGTGCCCACATTGCCAGTGAGGACTTACTGGATGTGCGGCAAGGAAACTCCGATCTATTGTCCTACATATCTACATTCAAAAAATTGCCTACGGAAGCTGGGTGGCAAGAACAGGCTCAGTATACGATTTTCCGCAGAGGTTTACGGGAAGAATGAAAGGACGAACTTGCCAGAATTCCTCGTCTTGACTCCTTCTCGGATCTACTAGCGGCAGTACTAAGAATTGACTTCCGCTTAACCGAACGGAAGAATGAAAGAAAGAAGAGCCGTAGTTCAAACCCTTTCTCGGACACTCACACCCCCGCCTCCTCACCTGCAACTCGAAAAGTCTGAGACGAACCCATGCAAGTCGGGACCACTAGACCTCCCTTGACTGCCGAAGAGAAGAAGAAGAGACGTGATGAGAATCTTTGTCTGTATTGCGGTTCTGCTGCCCATCTGTTGAGGGATTGCCCTGATGTGCCCCCCAGAAGGTCGGGAAACGAGCGCCCTCGGTAGTTGGTAGGACGGACTACCGAGGGGCGCTTCCCTGTTCTTACACCACACTTTCCGTTACCTCTGCCAGAACGCCGGAAGACCTCCGCCTGATGGTGATAGGCATCACGCTCCGCTTCAGAGACAAGGAAATTGACACGCAAGCGTTGTTGGATTGCGGAGCCGCTGGAAACTTTTTGGACACCTTGTGGGCAGATAAGGTGGGTCTACTCAGAATTGCTAAGAAGGAGGACCAAAAGGTGGAAGGAGTGGACAGAACACCCCTATGTTCCGGACTCATAACTCATACCACTGAAGCAATACAAGTATCTATACAGCAACACAAGGAGCAGATATTGTTTGACATAATCCGAGCTGCTCACTTCCCTGTCATCCTGGGTATCGGTTGGCTCCGGAAGCACAACCCAACGGTGGATTGGACAAACAACCTGCTAAACTTTCATTCCAAGTATTGTCAGAAGGAGTGTTTACCGGAACCCCAACATGAAATGGTAAAGACGGTATGTGCTACGGAACAGAATACCATTCATTGTATACCCAGTTGCTTTTCCAAATTTACTGAAGTGTTCCAAGAGCAGGTACCCATTGAACTTCCACCGCATAGACCCGAAGACTGTGGAATTGATCTGGTCCCTCAGGCGTTGGTTCCTTTCGGCAGGATGTATCCCCTCTCATTGTCAGAAAAGGCAGTCCTCAGGCGCTACCTTGACGACAATCTCGCCAACGGACTGGTTCGCTCTTCTAAATCACCCGCAGGCGCCTCTTTGTTTTTCATTCCTAAGCGCGAAAGCAAAGAGTTGAGGCCGTGTATAGACTACAGGGGTCTCAATAAAGTGACCGTCAAAGATCGTTACCCGATGCCCATCATCTCCGAGATTCTGGAAGCCGTTCAGGGTTCTGTAGTATTCACCAAGCTCGACCTACGAAACGCCTACCATCTACTTCGGATAAGAGCGGGTGATGAATGGAAAACGGCTTTCCGCACTCCCTACGGCCTTTACGAATATCAAGTGATGCCGTTTGGCCTAGTGAATGCACCCTCCATATTTCAGATGTTCATGGACCGTTTGTTTTCAGATCTTTTGGGCCAGAATACCGTGGTCTACTTGGATGACATTCTGGTGTACTCTCGCAATCAGAAAGACCACGTTCCTCAAATTGAAGAGGTCCTACGTAGGATGAAACAACACCACCTTCTTGTAAAGCCGGAGAAATGTACCTTTGCCCAGTCTTCCTTATCCTACCCGGGATTCATTTTATCCGAGCAAGGGATTACTATGGACCCCAGAAAGGTCGAAGCCATTCTTGGTTGGCCGTCATCCACCTCCGTCAAAGAGATACAACGTTTTTTGGGACTGGCAAACTTTTATAGAAAGTTTATACCCAACTTCTCACAGCTCACTCTACCCATAACTTCGCTGTTAAAGAAGTCTTCTGAACCCTTTGTCTGGTCAACAGCCGCTGAGGATAGTTTTCTCCGCCTGAAACAAAGTTTCTGTTCAGCACCAATACTTAGGCAGCCCGATCAGCTGAGTCCCTTCATTCTGGAGACTGACGATTCAGCGGCAGCCGTAGGAGCAGTTCTTCTGCAATCAGACCAAGGCCAGGAACACCCTGTGGCTTACTTCTCAAAGACACTGACTGCGAGCCAACGGAACTATTCAGTCATCGAGCGGCAGCTTTTGGCCATGAAGCTGGCTTGCCTTGAGTGGAGACATCTACTCCAAGGAAGCTTTCATCCTTTCCAAATACGCACCGATCATAAGAATTTACAGGTCCTCACACAACAAGAATGTTACAACACCAGACAAGCCAGGTGGGCTCATTTCTTTGCTCAATTTCATTTTTCCATTTCCTACATCCCGGGTACTCAAAATCAGATTGCTGATGCCTTGTCCCGCAGAGACAACTTGAACCTTACCTACAGAAAAGAGTTAATGTTCCCACATACCCAAATTATCTCAACGGTGTCCTCTTTTATGCAGGAGATAAGAGAAACCTCTTCGGATGTTCCTGCTCTAGACGCCAGTAAACTGCCAGTCAGTATGAAGGATGGTCTATACTTCGTCCAGGGAAAACTGTTCTTGCCCGCGCAGAAACATCGCCAACAGGCTCTTCAGTGGGGTCACGACGCCAAGACCGCCGGACATCGAGGAATTAGAGGAACATTGGAACTGTTAAAACGTTCTTTCCATTGGCCTAACATGAAGACAGATACTAAGACCTATGTACGGTCTTGTTTAGTGTGTCAACAGAACAAGTATTCTACCCAAAAACCGCTGGGATTGTTACAAGACTCTGTTCCTTCGGGTCCTTGGAAGTCCATCTCTACCGACTTCATCGTGGAACTACCTAGTTCCCAGGGTTGTACCTGCATCATGGTTACTGTCGACTCCTACTCCAAACTTGCTCATTTCTCTCCCCTGTCCAAGCTGCCTGCAGCCTCTATCATGGCTGAAGTATTCCTCAGAGATATCTTTAGATTACACGGCTTACCCCAGAAGATCGTATCTGATCGTGGTACCCAATACACCTCCAAATTCTGGACGGCCTTGTGTAATCTCTTAGGCATGGAGAGGGCTCTCTCTTCTGGTTATCACCCTCAAACAAATGGCCAGACCGAAAGACTCAATGGTTCGCTGGAACAGTATTTAAGATGTTTCACAAATCAACAACAAGACAACTGGGTAACCCTGCTTCCCACAGCTGAGTTCGCGTACAATAATGCGGTGCATTCCGCTACGGGCATCAGCCCTTTTTTTTGTACTTATGGTTTCCATCCTCAATCCATCATACCAACAGCCTGCAATGAGACCAACATCCCGTCTTTGGAGACCACTCTCAATCGACTGAAAGAAGCTCATGACACCGCGGAACGAAGTTTAAGTGAGACCAGCCGACGGTATAAGGAACTATCCGATAAACACCGAAGACAAGTGCCTTCTTGGGACAAGGGTACAGAGGTCATGTTGTCCACCAAGTTCCTACCCCGTTGGGTCTGCCCTTCAAAGTTGTCCCCTCGTTTTATTGGACCTTTCAAAATAGAGTCTATGATCAATCCTGTTGCCTACCGTTTAAAGTTGCCAAAGACTCTCTGACTGATTAATCCGGTGTTCCATTCCTCCCTCCTTCGACCCTTTGTACCTGATGCCAGGAAACAAGCTGCTCCCAAGTTAGTGATCCAACCTACTTCTACCTCGGAGGAATACGAAGTCTCCCGAATTCAAGACTCTCGGTACCATAGAGGACGCCTAGAGTACCTCATACATTGGAAAGGCTACCCCTCTTCCGAGGATACTTGGGAACCGGCTATACAGGTTTTTGCCCCCGGTTACTTCTACGATTCCACAGTCTCCAACCGGGTAAGCCTGGAGGAAGGGGTCTTCGAAGGGGGCATACTGTCACGGCCATTGGCGCTTGGAGGGTTTGGCGAAGGTGGAAGTTCCGTCGCCATTAGACTGTTCCCCCACATTTTTTGTTCCAACGTACGGCGCAGTCTAGTGTTTCTCCAACATGGCCGCCCGCCGAGTATTTCACTATTCGAATCTCGGCGGGTCGGCGCGTTGCAACTTGCATTCCCAGTTCGTTGCGTGCGCTCAGTAGCGTTATTCCACACTACGTTCTTCCCACTCCCGTACTTACCATCTCTCTCTCGCTTGCTCTCCCCCCTATTCCTCGCTTCCTGCTTCCATTGTGGTTTCTCCCCCGCTGGCCGTTTCTCCTGTCAGTATCCCCGTGTGTTCCCTCCTCCGCAGCGCCCATTCACGCTGCTTCTGTTCCTTCCTGTGATCACCATTGCGTCTTCTTGGAGCTTATTTCCTGGATCCTGCTTCAAGATCTCCACGCTTCTACGGACCCGCTTCAGGAGTCTTCCTTCATATTTGTGGGGGTTTTTTGTGCCTTGGAGGCTTTTTCCCCTATTAACAACTGGCTGTCGCGGGAGGGGGTCATCGTGAGTTTTCTCTGTAGAGATTCACAGTGGCTTCTTTTCGAGGCAGACCGTATCTGCTCTCCAAGAAGAAGTCTCAAGGGGAGAAACCGCGACGAAGGAGAACCCACTACTCTTCAACATCAGGTGAGGAGGAGGAAGGCACTTTGGGGGAACACTTCTTATCAAGTGAGGAGGAGGACATTGCAGACCCTGTGGTCAATACTGAAGGGCAGTCACTAATCCCTGATAAGGAGTTACAAGCAGCAGCAGGGTATATTTATCCAATATATGCACCCCCTCCTCATAATAGTGAAGATAGTACAGAAGAAAGTAAGACTAAAGAACAAGGATATATGTCCAGACGTAGTAAAAGTGAGGAGCATAACACGAGAATGGATCAACTGATAGAGATAGAAGAAGAGCCCAAGAGACAAAAACGGGAGAAAGATAAAGCTAGTGAAGTGACAATTGGACAGAATGAGTGGATGGGAGGACAAATATTACTTAAATTAGATGGAAAAGGCATCCACAAAGTTAAAGAAAGAGAGGTAAAGGAAAGAAATGAAAAGGAAAGTGAAGGTGCATACAAAGATGAAAAGGAAAAAGAGAGGAAGTGAAAGGAAGAACAAAGAAGGTATGAAGAGCACTTAAAAGAGAGACAGAGAGAGACAGAGAGAGAGACAGAGAGAGAGAGAGAGAGAGAGATAGAGAGAGAGAGAGATGGAACAGATGGGGAAAAGAATAAATGTGGGGAAAAAGAAACACAGATTGGAAGAAAGAAGGTTGCAGAGAAGGCGAGAGGAAGAAGAGAAGAGGCAGATTAGAAGAAGGGAAGAGAAAGAGCAAAAGAAACTAGAAGGAGGAGAGAACAAAGCGAGGACGAAATAGATCACATTGTTAACTGGTGTATAATACCAGTTGAAGAGCGAAAACAATGGGAAGAAGAGAGAGGGTCGCAACAGCCCCACAGGGAGCTGCATGAGATAACCAGAGTACCGAAATGGGCTGATCGGGGAATTATACAGACAGATGAGGAAAAATGATGGCTATGGGACCAGAGGGAGTATCGAAGGATCTCCATCGAGAGAAACAAGAAGTAGATCAGATGACGTAATGATGGAGAAGCATAGAACACTGTCTGTAAGCAGGTTAGAGCTTGATGACGAGGAAAGGGATAACAACCATACCAGTTGGCATATAATGATGTCAGACAAAGAAAGGGAAGAAAATGAGAGAGCACTAGAAGAGGGCGCATGTGGCTCTTCGAAGGATCCAGATGTAGAAAAAGGGGTAAAGTTGTCATATTTAGGAGAACTGGAAACAAAAACACCATAACCTATATCATATCCTAAACCACCACAAGGATGGCTTCATAGTCTACAGGAAATGTCCACGCCTTATGTAAGTAGATTGAGATCATTGCCAGGTTGAAGACGAACTGGCAAAACTAGCCCCACCTGTAAAACAAGAAGTGTAGGTGGATACAATTGTAGAACAGGGTTCACACAATTGTCGTTATTAGAGAAAGGGGGAGGACGACCACAATATATACCGTGACAGCAGATGGATAAAGATCATTTAAAATGAAAGTTACCTAGTTTGACTGCAGGAGCGGGTAAGTGGAATTATGAGTTAGAAAGAATGACAGCGGGAATCACATTTGTTGTGAGTGACGTAAAAGGCCTATTAGCAGCTTTTCTAGGGAGAGAGCTGATGGCATTTGGTGGCGAGCGGGATATGCGAGTGTGACAGCACAAAACATGACACACAATTGGAGCACCATTTAATAATTGTAGTGCAGACATATAGTGGGCAATATGGGTGCAATTATGACATGGAAAATGGGAGAGAATGAAGATCATGTTGCTTATTTTCAGAAGATTCAAGAACATTGGCTTCTTGACATAAGTAAACTGTGGGATAAAACAGTAGCATTATTTTATCATATGTTATGTCAGGGACCAATTGAGCCAGTGCGAAGGCAGATGAAAAAACAGGTAGGCATGGAAGCAAAGCCATGACCAGAAATAAAGTTGACTATTGTACATCATTGTGATTGCTACAAGAGAAGAATAAGAAAAAAAGCCGAGAATAGGAAGCTTGAGGAAGCAAAGTTAGTTCAGAATTATTTTTCAAAATTTGGTATAGAAGGAGCAGTACTGATGAGCGGTGAAGGAGTGGTTACAGCCTACACAGCCAATCAATGAAGGGTACACAGTATATCAGGGCGGTTACAATTTCTGGCCATGTGATAGAGGGAATGGACCTAGAGGAGGAAGAAGCGATTTTCAAACCCCTCAAGGGGAGGAGGATTTAATGGAGGGCAGTCGCAAAAGTGCTGGAATTGTGGGAGAATGAACTGCACGTATAGAAGTAGAGGGGGCAAGCAGCAAAACTAGTAAGCTCCAAGACAGGGGATGGGCTATTTCCAACAATATAGTATTAAACCACTGGAGTATTATGCCCAAGATCAGATGCAGGATCAGAAACATGTGCCGCAAGTACAGTAAATGCAGCAAATTCTGCTGCAATCACAGTCACCACAAGGGCAACCACAGCAGGCGCCTGTGCAAACACAACAAGTACAGACCCAACAGTACACTCCAACACAGCAGGCAATGGTACCACAATGGAATGTGAATACAGGAGCCCCACAAACACCTACACACAGAATAGGGAGTGTGACAGTGGTGGGAGGAAATCCTTTTATGCATACAGGAATTCATTTTATCCACAATGGGAAAGCCCATAGAGCGACCTTATGTGTTCAGTACTATCAAAGACACCAGACCATCAAGAGTATTTGAAGGTGAGGGTAACAATAAGAGAAAAGAGATGTTTGCTTCTTGTAGACACAGGAGTGGCTCGTTTCTGTGTTCAAGAGGGAAAGTATCCAATGTCTGGTATCGCCATGAATGCGGTAATGCAATTTGAATTTGGGTGGTATGCCGGCGGATTTACTGCCGGGATACCGGCCAAGTCGTGATAGTGCCCAATATCATTTACAGACAAGGAGATATGTTCAACTCCAGGGATACATTGCATAAAAGTATTTTTGAATGGAGTAAATATTTCGTTGACATGGCTTCCTCGATTGATAGGTAAATTGCTAGGATACCTGACACATTTTTATTTAGGCCAGAAATACCTATGGATGATGAGGATGGCCAGTTTATTCCCATAGAACTAGAGGCAGGAGTGGTAAGAGAGGAAAGGGTGGTTGTTCATGTGATGGATGATGAAGGAAGAGCATGGAGAACAGTAATAGCTTTTGATGAAAGATACAGACTAACAGACTTGACAGATGAAGAGTTGTTTAGAGACCAGAATTCAGATGATGAATTCATATTTCTTATAAGCCTTACATATTGGATACAAGTTGAGAATTGGGAAATACCACAGAGAAGTGCATTGGTAAGAAAGAAACAGTCATTTTTCCAGAAAGATTTAGAAAAGGTGCCAAGCATCTTATGGACCAACAGTCCATATGACGTGGGTATCCCAGGTCCAGAGAAGCAGATGAAGGTATATTTGAAACTATTTCTGCTTAGTACAGGAGGGAATACTGATACCATCAGGCTCCACATGAAACACGGCTGTGTACCCAGTAAAGAAATCAAATGGGGGATTGTGGAGATTTATTCAGAATCCACACCCCCTAAACAATATTGTCAAAGCAGAGTTTCCTCTAATTCCAAATCCAGCTATATATAAATCAGCTGTGCAATCATACAGGATTACTACAGGGGCACTGTGAGTACCCATCAATCTTTAATAGGGTGGTTCAGATGGACCTAGGCAACATACAACTTGAAAGAACAATACTTCAGTACATGGATGACATACTAGTGTATAGTGAGACTGAATAAAATGCAGAGAAGACTCAGTCCAGTTAATGAAAGTATTGGCAGAGAAAGGACACAAAGTGGACAAAGAGAAACTACAGTATTGCCAGGAAGAGGTCCTGTACGTCGGACAGCTAATCTCCCAAGAGGGGAGAAAAGTGACACCTGAGACCAGAAGCAATCATGAAAACTCTAAAATCTGAGACAGTGAGTGAAATGCACCAATTTGTAGGCCTATATAATTATCGTAGGACCTGGGTTTTTGATTACAGTACATATATTGGACCACTTTGAAAAGGACTTAAGGAAGTAAAGATAGGTAAAGACGACATAAAGTGGACAGACAAAATGACAGAAGGATTTGAAAAGCTAAAAAGGTTGATTTGTAGCCCCTGTGTTAGGGATTCCAGACTTTTAAGAGGAGTTTTATTTATTTTCACATTCAAATAGACTGGTAACGACAGCAGTCCTTCCACAGAAGATATCATTAGGACATGGACATAAACCATTACCTTATTACAGTGGGACTCGAGACCCAGTAATGAGATGGCATTACCCCTGCAAAAAAGCATAAGATTATGCTGCTTTTTGTAATTGAAAAAGGTGCAAGTATGACAATGGGGTGCTCAATGACGTTATACGTCGAGCATTCCTTATTCACCATTTTGGAGAAATCTAAAATTACATTGGCTGCACAAAGAGTGTCAGGATATGAGGTGATCATTTCAAACTCAGCAATCCAAATTGTTAGATGTAGAGTAGTGAATCCAGCAACATTTATAGCAGAACCAGTAGAGATGTAGGATTATGTACAAGATTGCACAACGTATATTGAGTTTTATGATGATAGTCCCTACATTAAAGAAGGGGGAAATTATTTTCATTGATGTGTCTTCGAAAATATATTAAACAGGGAAAGGCATATGGGATTGGCAGTAGTGAAGTTAATAAAGAATGGTGAATCTGAAGTAGTCACAAGTGCAAGATTGCTTTCACATTGTTCGGCATAGGCTGCAGAATTGGTGGCGCTTATAGCCGCCCTTCAGAGATATGAAGATGAGGAAGTGGCAGCATAATCAGACTCTGCCTTTGTGATGTCAGTCGTATATGCTAGGTTGTCACGTTGGAAAAGGAGGGGACTTCTCCGCACAGACGGCACACCAGTGCAATATGTGCCGCTATTATACAAGCTTATTAAGGTACTAAAGCTCCCATTGGCTATCACCTCGGGAGGATAACTCAGGGGCAATTCGCTCGCCTTGAAAGCAACACGACGTGGAGCAACACAGGCTCAATCCCGGGATCTGCGCTTAGAAACCTCTGGGCATTAAGCGCATTATAAATAACCAATTACATTTACAATTGCCATGGTGAAGTGTGCTGCCCATACTAAGAGTGCAGACATGATTTCTCACAGTAATGAAGCTGTGGATATTGAAGCGACAACAGCAGCATATTTTCCAAATACTTCTAATTTTAAAGTAGAAAGTATTAAGCAAATGTCAGAACAATGTATGATGAAGGAAGGCTTTAATATTTCATCAATTGTACAGTTCATTGAGCAGCAGGGTTGAGCTCCGCAAGAATAGGATTTATGGAAAAGACAGGGGTGTTTTTTATCCCCCGTATAGGCTATATGAAGACAAGAGAGTACTGGAAAGACAGTTATGCCTCTGGCATTATTAAGAGTTGTGATAGATCAGCTTCAATATCCTGCACATACAACCAAAGATAATCTTGCTGCCATGATTACAGAAGACTGGTTTTCGCCAAATTAGAACTTGTTGCACAGTTTATTGTGAATTGCATTATTTGTCAGAAATTCACAGCAGGGCGTACCTTGCGAACATTGAGAGGAGCAATACTGCGCCCTGTTGGTGCTTTTCAGCATCTGCATATAGATTATGTGGATATGTTTCAAACATGTAATGGTTACAGATATATGTTAGTATTAGTAGAGTGCCCGTTTTCTCCAATGGATTGAGGCAGGTCCATGCACGCACATTGATGCCACATGTGCTGCTGAATTTCTATAATGTGAGCTGTTTCCAAGATTGGGTGTATGCGAAGTCCTACAATGGGCCGCATTTTGTAAATAAGATTTTTGAACAAATCACTCTTCTATTAGGTATAAAACAAATGGTATTTGTGAGCATTTAAACTGACCTCTTAAAGAGAGGATGGGGCTATTCCTAGTTGGTGCTGGTGTGCTGCTTATCTTAATAGTAGCTATATTAAGGAAAAGGAAAGGGAAATCTATCCACTAATAGATAAGCAGCACAACAGTGCTAACTAGGTATAGCCCCATAGGTAGGCAGAGAAAGATAGAACTCTCGATATCCCCTTTGCCTTCCTGTCCTAAAACAGTTGTCTAGACTTACACTACTCAGTACCGAGTCTCTAACCCTAACATTAATTTGGCTTTTGGGAGTTAAGACAGGACAGAACCAGCTTTGTCAGCCATCCTCTTTTGGCTTTCTTTGGAGACAACTCAAAACCTTCAGGGGCATTATAGATGCTCAGCTGAATTACTAATGAACAGGGTATGTTTCCCTTTAGTACCCCTATAACTTCCTTATCACAGTGGAAACCCAGGAATATAATTAAAATAGTGCATCATCCAAGTCATGTTTAAACAACCTTTCCAAAAACCTAGTTCATCCTCTTCACTTACAGCAGCAAACAGAAGGTTGTAGAGAGTGTAAAAGTGGCATAAGAGTTGGAAAGTACACAGGCCTCTGTCGCATAGCTTGCATAAGATAACTATAAAACATATGTTAGGCCACAGCTGCAACACCTTGCATAAGGTAAGTATAAAAGGTATTAACTGATATAAGATGGTGTTATTGGGGTGTGTGATGCTGAACTTGACATTTGAGAGCAGGAACTGGACATGTGATGCTATACCAGACACGTAAGACCAGATGGCATTACAAGGGATTTTGAGGATGCATTTGTCATATGATGGCATTTCCTGGACTTGTGACTCTGTATGTTATATTTAGCGACTATACGAGGCTGTTGAGGCATCAACTGGTTTGATATGGTATTACTGGGACATGTAAGGCTGCACTTGGCATATGATAACAACCCCTAAACAAGCAAGTCTGTACCATAAATATGGTGGCTATACCAGAGACATGATATATATTAACTGGAATAAGATGAAAATACTGGGACCTCTGAGGCTGCACTTACCATTATGATGGAAGCCCCTGGACATGTGTGGCTGTTCCATATATATTCTGACAATGTCAGGTCTATTGGTCATTAACTGTTATTAGATCACATTCCAGTGAATTTGTGAATTTGTCATTTTTGTAGGCAACATTTTGAGATATGGGCTGTCCCAGGCATATGAGGCATTTTTGGCACACGGCAGCAATTCAGGAGCATCTGGTGAGCCAACTGGCATATGATGGTGGAAGCTTGGCATGTCAGGATGTACTGTGTATATGGTCACTGTTCCACTATCAGAGCATTTGGGGTGCACTGGGCACATGATGACAGCAGCTGGGAGTGTGATGATTTTTCTCTCTTCCTCCCGACTCCTCCTAACTTTCCTTACCACCTCCATCTCTCTCCTCCTGCTCTCCTTTCATTGCTCCTCAGTCTTGCCACTCTCCACAAAACTCCTTCCTCCAACTCCAAATCGAACTCCCAAATTTCCAGACTGGCGAGGGTGCTTCTTATCCTATGGACTCCCCTTGTGTGGTTATTTTCAGGACGCTGCCATTTTGTATTCAATACAGCCCTTGCTCTACTGGGTGTCTTCATCCCCATCCCCCCTGGAGGTTCGCCTTTACAATCCCACCCTGGTCTGCGTCCCACCTGGCTTCTGACTATGTGCTTTTGTACCCTAGAAGACCTCAGGTAAACAAGCTTTGGTTGCAGAGAATTTGGATTTCTAATGTTCCCAAAATGCGAGCACTCGCTGGTGAGAACTGTTTGGGTGCTTGTTATCATGCGCAATGAGCATGCGTAGGACCTTCTTGCTGCATTGAGCTGACCGCCAGAGTTTGTTGAACTCTGTAGTGCTCAAAAATCTTGGTCTGAGTTTCTCTTGGCAGTGGTACCAATGGAGACAGTATATTGCTTGCCCATGTATTGAAATCCCATGAATTTCAATACAGGACTTTTGAGTCTGTGCAGTGGGCAGAATTAGAGTACCACTACTAGTGTTCCGGTAGGCCCCAATGAGTACTAATTTCTTTCCTTCCCCTAAGTGGCCTGCAGTGTTGGTGAGGGCATTAAGAACCCTGTGACTGCCTGCTTATCAGTCATGGGTGTCTGTAGGAGTGGTGAGGTATGAAGGCTCCGGTGGATAGGTACCTCCTTTTTGGTTATGGATGTTAGTAGGAGCAGCTGTTGTGACAATTTCCCGTGGGTTGCAGGTGGCTGGAATTTAGGGAAGTTCAGGAACATTTAGCAAACATTCCTTTTTTGGGGAGGAGGGTGCC
Organism: Ambystoma mexicanum; assembly: GCF_040938575.1. Taxonomy (NCBI): domain Eukaryota; kingdom Metazoa; phylum Chordata; class Amphibia; order Caudata; family Ambystomatidae; genus Ambystoma; species Ambystoma mexicanum. Next base: position 668,193,259 of record NC_090936.1, read on the forward strand.
TGAGCGCCGCAGCCTATGTGTACTCGGCGCCCCTGCATGTGACTGCCCCCTGGCTTAGTATGGCAACCCAGTGTCAGTGGTAATCCTCGTCCATGCCCAGCATTCACTAGCTTGGAGTGGCATCCAGTCCGGTTGACCACCCCTTACTGTGGGCTCCCCAGCTCAATCATGGGATTTTGTCACAGACAGATGTCACTACTGGCATTTTGGTGACTTCACACCAGTGGGAACATAGCTGCGGCCCCTCAGACCTGCTCTCACAAGTCTCCTGCATCCTACAATACTGAACGTTTTCAAGATGCTGCATTGTTCTCCAAAACATCTCCACGAATTGGAACAACACTGTCAGTTTCTTGAATTCAGGTAAAAAACGGATGCCCCAAAGAAAATGCGGATTTCGCAGCTTGAAAGGTCAGGTCAAGGGACAACAGCCGAATTCCTTTTGCTACATTGATGAGTTTTGGGAGGTTGAGGGAGGAGGGCCCAGGCAATGGACTAGAGGGCGTGGCACAGAGCTGGGCCATGTGAGCGAGGCCGTGCAGTGCGAAATTAGATGCATACCAGGTGTGGGGAAGAGGGGAAGGAGAAAGGTAATTTGATTGAGGGCTCTCAAATTGGAAAGCAAGAGGCAGGAAAGTTTTGTGCAGGGGGATCTCCCAGTAAATCGAATGAGCCCAAAAGAGGGCTAGTGGGGGGAGGCAGGAACTAAAGTGGCACGGCCTGGGGTCATAGCAGGATTCACTCTATGATTAGAGGGACAATGAGAGCGTTAGAGAAAAAAAATTGGCAAACCAAAAAAGAAAGGCGTTTAGGACTGTGGGATCTATTGACCCACTTCTGCTCTGCTATGCTGCATCACTGTTTTATGATGGTGCCAGAAAACAGCAAAATGGCCACAAAACCCTTGTGCGTGCCAAAATCTCTGAAAATCGCTCTTTACAAAGCACAAAAAGATGGCTGCCCAATCTTCCACGCATGTTGTCAGTGGTGCAACAGAGCTCCCACTCCTGAAATGTGTCACTTGGCTCCACCACAATTGAAAGTAGAGTGCTGAACGAAAAAGCAGTGCTTTGCTAAATGAAACTTCCAATCTTGCTTTAAATAACTTTGTCTTTTTTGCTGAAACCTCAGCGTGCCGGTACAGAACACCTTCAAATATTCAAAATTCCTGCTGGGTGCTACAATTCACTTAGTTAAGGAATCATTGTGAACTTACAATGGGCCTCATTACGACCCAGGCAGAGGACCATGGTGCTATTAGCACCATGGTCCATGCCGGTGTCCGCCATGGCGGAATGGGGGATTACCACCCCATTCCGAGGTTGGTGGGGCGGTAATTCCCCATGCCGCCATGGCCCTTCCCCATTCCCATTTTTTGCCCCATAGGGCTCAATGGGAATGGGGAAGGCGCTAATAACGGTACCGCAAATTGCGGTACCGTTATTAGCACCAAAGTCCCTTTGCGGGTCCCTACTTTAACAGCTGGAAAAAACAGCCGTTAAGGTCGGGTCCCGCAAAGGGACCTCGTAATCAGGCGTTAAGGGTTTAACAGCGCTGACACCTTTTACGGCGCTGTTAAACCCTTAACGCCAGGGTCGTAATGAGGCCCAATGTCTTGAAAAGCTGAGAGCATAAAGAGGTTTCCACAGCAAAAGTGGCCTGCCTGTGGATCTGTCAAAATCTATGTTTTGATCCCATGGTTTAAAATCTTGAATGAGAATTTTAGCTGTGATTTGATACAACAAGTTTGTTTTGAGCTAAAGAAAATTTCAACAGAATTAACAGTTAAATTAAACATGGCTGAAGCTACCAAACTGGAATAACAGGTTTCCTCACAGAAGGAAGGTCTTTCCCCCAGCAGGAAATCACACAGAAGCGTTAATTATGGGTTTGGGAAAGAGCCTCGTCTACAGAGGAATGAGGAACAATGAGCAGCTGCAACTAATGAAATGTGAGATGTGAGGACAGTCATAAATGGCCTCTGCCAAGAGCAAGCAGGGAGGAGACTGCTCTGGGACTGCAGGGAAACAAAAAGAGGCGGTCCCAAACAACCATCTGTGTCTGAACCTTAACATAGAACAATTTTCTTAAAGACTTATAACTTGCCAGTTAAAATTGTGAAAAATAAAAGCAACAGATTTGTGAATCTAAATTTTGGCTGCACGTTTCAAGAGGCGGCAAATTCGTGTAACATGTTCTGGAAAGAAACGGCAAGAAATGTGATTTTATGCAAAATGTATTTCCGCTAGAAGTGTGAAACTGTATACACCTATGCCCATTTTAAAGGTGCACGCTTTTAGAAATTTGTTTAAAAAATTGACATTGTGTTCCTGATGAAAAGGGCAAAATTATGTGAAAAGCGGAGACAAGATCCCACAGCTACGGGGTTTTGAGTTGTAGTTGCTATGGAAAATATGTAATCTGTATATGTGGTTGTTATAGAGGTTGCACATGTGTAAATAGGTATTGTGTCAAAAATAGATTTTGTGTTCCAGGGGCTAGGGGTGGATTCTCAGCCTCATAAAATCACACCATAAAGGTGACACACTGTTTCTCTGACTCCTATCAAGGAGGAGAGTAGACTCTGACCCAATCACCTGTAAAAAGGGGCAAGCTTAGGCTAAACCGGCCCACACACCCCCTTTATCATAGCATAAATAGAGACAACACACCACACAAAAAGGACAGACAGATTCACTCACTATCCTGATCCTGGCAGAGCACCCTGCTGCTGAACTCTACATCTTCCTTGCTCCAGACTCTAGGAACTTGGCAAAGCAGAAACCCATTGCATAGCTGAACCATTTTCAGCTAGGCCTCAAAATTCCAGAACCAAAACCCCACAAACCTAAGGGGAAGCATCAAAATACAGCTGGGCTGTGCTGTACTGCTTGCCTGCTGAAAATAATGATCATCAGAACCAAGAGGGGCAGATACAATCCAGTCCTGTGCCGTGCTCTGACCAAAGGGTCTTGCAGATCCAGTCCAGTCCTGTGCCGTGTGGTGACCAGAGCGCCTTGCTGATCCAATCCAGTCCGATGTGCCCAGCCGTCTGTCTTAAACCAGATCCAATCCCCTGACCAGAATCCTGACGGTTCCATTTAAAAAGGTATCCAGTGAGTATCTATAGGAAGAATTGTGTCACTGGCATATGTATTTTGCATAGTCAATCCCTATCTTAAACCCATCCTAACTTGTATTCATAACCTGTATTGTTGGGAGTATTTTAGAGTTGTCTGAACCCTCTATCCAAACCATCCTATCTTCCTCCACATATAGCACTGTTAAAACTATCTTTGCGCTGATCTTTTCTCATCTGAAGAAGGTGAGTTTCCTCCGCAGGCAGTCATTCTGATCAAGTGACTGTGTTCCTGTGTGGTATTCATTTTGTTCATAGTCATCCTCTAGTGTAAGAAACCATTTTGTCATTTTAAAAGTGCATTCCTGTTTTCCATTCTTGCACCTATCTCGAAAAAACGACCTCTACTAAAACGTCCATAACTCCTTCAGTTTTTGTGCTAGCTAACATCCACAGCTTTAAATCGCACCTAAAACCGCATTCCAAATCATTACGGTTCTCCCATTATCACGAATATCGTGCAGTGAAAAGTTTGCTGTGAATTTTCGGTTTGGGAAATTCCTACACGTGTAAAACAGCTTTTGATTGCTTCCAAGTTGAATTTTAAGATTTCAAATTGTTTCTTGGTATTAAATCATTGCTTGTGTTTGTGTGCAACTATCCAAAGCGGCTCACATAAGAATTTATAACAATTTCAGCAATTTTGACCATTTTTGGTGTTTTTGCCCAGTCCATTCTAAGGATAACTTTAAAAGCCATTCTGACAGCTTGACAGTCAATTCTGTTTTCTCTTGTGTTTGAAAGGGGGAAGTGGGATTGATATTCTGTTGAATCCTGCCATTCCTGAATACCTACTCTCTTCTCCTATCTCTTTACATAGCCTATTGGGGGGTTGAGGGGTGTGCAGGGGGAACCTTTAACCACAGTGCTATCCTATCTTAAACCACACACCAGTATTATTTTCTGTGCTGAATTTTTTGCTCACTACTTACTCCTTGTGTATTAAAGAGATCATTCAGTATTACATCACCCCATTGGTGATTGTTGTGTACCTATTAAGACATATTGTGATACAATTTTAAATATATAAATAAATCTTTACCTTTGCAAACCAGCCTGATTCCTGGTTCAGTGTGACTGGGGGTTCCAGGAGAAGGGAGTGATATGAGTAGTATATCATTCAGTATAAAGAACTTTTAGACAAAAATAAATAGGAATTTCAATTGTGCATTACATGCTAGGCATTGACTTGGGTGTGTGCCGGATTGAAATCACTTACAAGACAGGACCGGCTGCTATTTGCCAGGTCGACAGTCGTCCGGGAAATGTCAACATCGGGAAACATTGCGCAGAGGAAAATCGGGAATGGAGGAAAAACGACATCTCTGTTGATGGGTTAGGTATAATATCAAAGAATATGCTCTAACTTGCTACTTCCTCAATGATTCAACCGATCCACTGCAACCAATGTCTGGTACTTCAAGATTTATGCACAAAAGTAACAGAAGATCACTTTTTGATCCATAATCTACACCTGCCCTGTTCTAGTAGCAGTCATAGGGCAACCTGCCACACAAACATTTCTATTTTAGAGCTGAAGCAGCAAAACACGGTCATGGCAACTGAGATCTGTGTGTGGGGCGCGTCAAAAGGTTGAAATTGTTCCACTGTGTGTGACTGAAAAGCATTACACACGCACATTTTAAAAAAACATGAAAGAAAATATAAGAGGAATAGAAAATTAAGCAAAGAAGATAAAGTGAAAGTGAGAAGGGTGGGAAGAAAGGAGCACGGTAGTGTAATTGCGTCGGGTGAGCCCTAGTTGAACCGCGTGGCGCAGCAATAATTAGACGGAGACGGAGCAATGCTTCACACATCTACCTTTATTAATGCATGCACACCAAATGCCCCTGACCCCGCCTCCCACCACGCGTCACTTCCCGTTCCCCTCTCGTCCTTCCTTTCCTGGAACACCGGCCCCCCACATATCCATGGGGATGTCAATGGGACAGGGAGGTGATAAGGAAGGATGGAAGGGAGGAAGGGAGGGAGGGATGTCAATTCAATTCACTGCCTAACCATACTGCTACAATTCCAAATACAATTCATAACCAGGCTAATAATAAAACGCCAACTTTATACATATTAGACATCGTTAATCCCCACATGTGACTGAATGTGTGTGCCTAAGGCAGCCAAAGCTCTGGGTTATTCACTGCCGAAGATCATCTGCAGGCTCATTCTGATGCTCCAGTTGAATCTGAATGAAAGAGTCTGACCGATTGCACATGCATACTGTCCTGGCCCTTCACTCAGATTCCTTTACTGAGTTTCCATGTGGGTGTTTCATACCACGAGGGAAATCCTCAGGACTCGCAACAGAATGGAGGTGTTATCTGCCTAGGTCCATCCCAACAGAAAGTGGGTGCTGGTGGAAAATATCCCAGTTGTAGAAACCTACTCATGCACAAGTGTATTTACTAGACACAACTTTACAACACCAATGTCATGCTTTTTGTGGTTATAGTGAAAGTATTTTAACATTTCATGAAGCATACATACCACGTATTGTCGTCAATGTCTATGGTTTCACCTGGCTTCATTGTACCATAACTTAGGGCACATTCGCAATTCTTTGCAGTGACACAGCTGCCATCATTCTTCAGATATTGTCCTTCCGGGCAGCCACATCCATCCATTACAAAACTATGCTCCTCACAATCCATATCACCTTTTTCTATGGAACTACAAGTCCGATTGCAGTTTTTCATGTAGTAACGGAAAACCTGATTGCTGGGACAGGCTTGGGCTGTGGGCAATAACCAGAAGTTAAATCAAGACACATTCTCAATTTCCATTATTTTAAGTCATCAGCATCATATTTCATTCCTTACACTCCTATATAACATATATTACATTGAATATAGCATAAAATGGAGAAAACAAAAAGACATTTTCAACTAAAAAAGTACAAATAGCTGAATTTGTATTTGTACTTCTTTTTTCTGTTGTCTCTGTTATAAAAACATGCCCCTCTCTTGCTCCAACTTAGCCCCATCCAATCACTATTTCCCCAGGCAAGAGTATACAAGGGGACATTACCCCAACTTAGTGGAGAAACCTGAGAAATGTCCCTTGCAGTAATTGGAGTGAACCCTTTCCTCCTCGAAAACCCAGACTCAGATCACCGGGGGGGGGGGAGGAGCAGGAGACAAACGCAAGCAGCCACTGCTTATGTGAACACCCACATTGTTCATGTGAACATGTGAATTTTGCATACACTCTCAAATTGGATCACTGATGAGGCACAGCAGCCTCCACTAGACTGAGACAATTGAGTGATTCAAAGAGAACCAACCCTCAGGCTGAACATCATGCAACAAGGTCACGCAGCTGAACCAGTACTTCCACCTGGCCTCAAAACAGAAGACAGGGTTTCTACACCCTACGTCTCCATCGGGTGTGTACTAATCGGGGCCAATGATGAACGAGTAGAAAATAAACCTAGATGAAATCAAGGGGCAAGCCCAGAGAGAATCAAGGAATCAGTCGAGTGGAAAGAGGAAGAGACCAGAGAAGCTTCAAACGCAACCTCATTGGTGAAGCCGAGCTACTATAAAAGTCCACAGTATGCTGAAGGGAGAGGAATATAGTAGGCTATGGACCAGAAGGCATCTCGCAGTGAGAAGTAACCTGAAAGGTTGCACCAAAGCCCCAGAGAGAAACCGGAAGGACTGCTGAGGGGCTATATTTCAGACATTGAAGTATTCAATATTCTGTCATGTCATGCATTTTATATAAAAGTAATCATTAAAAAAGACCATGCATATTTTAATGATTATTTTATACATCAATAATAACAGAAGTCTCTATGGATTAATATTTTTCTAGTCATAAGTGTTATCCAGAGTTTATATACTACGTAGACAGTTTGAGTTGGCACACTTGTTTTTTGAGAGTAATTGACAATAATTGCCCAGAAACACTTGTCCTCAAGGGGCACACCTGTAATAAAGGCATCTTTTGGATACATTCTTTGTTATATTTCATTACATTGGGTCTAGAGCTATACCCAGAGCAAACAATCTCATTATCTCAGACTAAGGGCTTTGTAAACCTTTACTGCAATCAGAGCAGTGAAAGACCACTCTGTCATGTCATTGTCGCGGTTAGCACAGACTGGAGCAGAATTACCCTCTAGCTATACTGCTATATATGAAGTTATGCTAATATGTTCTTGTAATAAGTGGCTTACATTACTGATACCTAATTCTTTGCACTACTTAACAGACAGATTACAATGCCTCTGATGTAGGGAAAGTCATTCCCAAAACAAATTAATATGCCCACCTGAGCGACGTCCCCAACCCGCGGGACCCCGCTTTGAGAGACAAATGGGAAGCAGACATGGGCCGGGAACTGTCAGATGGAGAATGGGAAAGGGCCTTGACATTCCCCAAGTCTGGCTCCAGGAACCACAGATTCAGACAAATACAACTCAACCTGCTACACCGAACATATCTAACCCCGTCCAGGCTGGCAAAAATCAATAATACGTTGCCATCTAACTGCACATGGTGTGGACAGAGCAATGATCCACGTGTTCTGGAAGTGCATTAGGACACAATCCCTGTGGACCACCATACAGCAGACAAGCAACAATCTCGGGGTGACTAGATACAAATGGACCCCGGAGGAATGTCTGCTCGGCACATACACAAGACCGGCCAAACTCAAGCACCTCACCAGATTAATGGACATTATGTGTATACTGGCAAAGAGGACCATGGCAATGTCTTGGAAGAAAATGACTGGGCCCCAACAGAAAAGCTGCCACTCTGAACTGAAACGCTGGATACGAGCAGAAACAGCGGCTTGGGAGGACAGTGTGGCCAGATCCACAGATGACTCTAGTATGACCCTTGAGGCCTGGAAAGAACTCACAGACTCCCTGTTTTACCCCTCAGATGACAAGCCCCCATGAACTGGTATGAACCCACTGAAACAGAACCATGAACTGAATTGACAAGACCTGTGACCACCACATTATCACCCCACGGGGCTTTCACAGGCATGGGCCCCCTCCTTTTTCCCCCCTCCAGACCACCAGGATCCCCCCCCCCCCCGCTCCACCAAGCAACTTCACCTTAATAGTAAACACTGGGAGATAGTTGAATGTTGTAATGTTAATGTGTTAAATGTTAAAAGTTTTATTCTGAAATGCTCACTATCCTAGAAATGCAGACACGCCTGGTGTCCTGTAAATGTACTAAATAACAAATGCCAATAAACAAATTTGAAAATAAATTCCCAAAACAAATTAAGCGTATTCATCAACATGTGAATGAAGATTTCTATTTAAAGACTTTCAGCTTTCTCGCCTTTTATAGGTATTGTCTCAGCCAATGCCTGATACATATCCCTCGCCAGTCTTTCATTCTTTCTCCTTCTCCAACTCTTCCCTCTCACCATGTCTGATTTATAAAGATAACATGTGGTATCTCTATTTAAAGTTTCCCCCGTCACCTGTACACCTCGTTACTGGAAATAGCTAGTCAGTGTATCTTAGAATACATTCATGAATTATACATTACTTCTAGATAATCACGTCAAGGCAGACATTTGGCACATTCCAATACATTTTCCAACCATTGGCTAGACTGTCTTGTTTTATGTTAAGATGTACTTAGCCTACAATGTTTCTTAGGAATATGCATTATTTTAAAATAGACACGAATATGAGAATTAGGGGTGTACCGAACTTCGGCTTCGAGTAAGTATTCGGCCGAATTCCGGCTGAAAAAAAGCTATTCGGCTCCGGCCGAATAGTTTCTAGCTATTCGGCACTTGCCGAATACTTTGACATTCTCATTTGAATACAATGCAACATGAACTCAGAAAGGCAAATATAGACTTCAGTTTGCAAAACTGAATAGAATTAGACCAGACAAATTTCTATCACACAGCTGAAAAATATCTTCTATTGTAATCTGCTCTTTAGGGCATGTTTTGATACAGATTCCCAGACAAAAAAGGTGCTCATCTTTTATATTTAGCCTGCAACAATACAGGAACATCTTTTCTTTTGGCTAATGTTTATATGAAAAGTGCACTTTGTTTATTGGAATAAACAAACTGAAAGAAATGTGCATAGATACTTTCCATTCCTGTCATGTCACTTCCCATTGCGTATGTCATAGTCCCCCCCCCTTTTCTTTTTTTAAGGACTTGGGTCCTGAGTTTAACAATATCTGTTATTTTATCAGGAAATAATAAGTTGCATATGTTTGTCTATTGATGAGAAAGAGTGGCTAGGATAAGTGAAAAGTGAGCAGCATTTGTTTGGGTGTGGTGAATAGATGTGAGATGGAGTTCACGCATTTCACATTACCTCTTAACTTGTGTCCTGCATGCGCCAACATGAACCAATTTATACATTTCTACGTGAGCTGCAAAGAAGTTTCGAAACTCAACCACATTGACTTTGCAATTGGATAGAGAACGTAATGCATCTGATTCACAAAGGCAGTCCTTTTGCATTTGTGAAGCCTCCTACTTTAACTGGCACTGAATATGCAACAATCTTCTGTACATTTGGTCCCTTCATTTTGGTTAAATCTGCTTTATTTCTGGCTTTTATACTTTAAATAAAGATGCTACATTAAATACAATGAAGAGAAATAAAAGTATAGAATGAATTTAATATGGTGCTTTATTCGTTTTTTTAATAGGTGTTTTTTTTAAAGTTTGGAACATGATTTATTAAATAAAGCAACTATTCGGCTTCATATTCGGCTTCGGCCGAATAGTTGGCAAACTATTCGGTATTCTGCCGAATACTAAATATGCCATTCGGTACAGCCCTAATGAGAATGCAATTAGACAGGTTGTTATGCAAACAATTCTTACCACAAATGCCCTTTTTCCAGTCGGGTAGACGTATGTCATTATCAAAACAGGTTTTAGCGTAGTTTCCAAGTAATGTGCACAATGTGTCATTGAGGGCGTTGTCACTGATGCAGGTAATTTCTACGCATTTCTAAAAAGATAATACAACAAAAACGGACCAAAACAGTATTAATAAAGAGAAAAAAATTGAACTATAAAAAAACAATGGCAAACTTGAATTCACATTTTTCAAATCGAAAGAGCGAAGACTAATCAGGAGAGTGTCATCATATGGTATTGAGTATTCAGCTGCAAATGAGCTTCATGATTAAGCGCTAATATCTGTGTCAGGTGCATCACACAGGGGGGACACTGGTTGTCTTTCTGCCTACTGCTGGTTCCTCCTGCTCGAGCACTGGGACCAGCCCTTTATTTTTTGAGCAGTGACATACTTGTGTCGCGTATCACGTTAGGATATTTGCATGCATGGTGGCGGCTAGAGTGACCAATCCAGTGGCCTCCCAGGGCACAATGAGTGTGAGAACATAGCAAAGGGGATGGGTGCACCATCTTCATTTTCTTACCAATTATGCAGGATGCTCAGTAGCTTTCCCGTCCGCTTTCAGCTGCAATGCAACTCTACCAGCATAAAGAAAGTATGCGGAATAGCAGAATGAGCAGACCACCCTCCAACCGCCCAAACACAATTACGCTTGGTAATGTGAAAGTCAACTTGGCTATGCCTACAATCTTTATGACTGGTAGAGATACCCTCAACCAGAGAGGCCAAAACATCCGGCATGTGGGAGTTTTAATCATTCTGGGGACTGGAACTTTCTGCACACTCCTGTTACTGGAATAGCATGCATTCCAGACAATTAGGCCCCCCCAAGTACTTCAGCCTCTCTGATTGGCTGGAATTATATGAATTCATATATATTCTAGCGCTAATATTCATCAATAGGGTATCTTGTCTTGGGAGAAGTAAGCAGACTCAGAAGGAAGGAAGCCTGCAGGCAGAATTGTATAGTTTATCTATTTATACAAAATATCGTTTTGAAAATATCGGATGTCAGAATTTTAGCAGAATCGTTATTGCCCTCTTAGTTAGAGGGAGGGAATGTCACAGCTTGAGTCTTGATAAGATGCCTAATGACATTACTCTCTCGTACTTGCCGATATAGATTACGTGCATTTGTCTTTGCATACCAAATCTGTACAAGATATATTGAACATTTGAGAGATGTGTGCCTTCATTAATATTTACAAAACAGAGACAGAATTATTAGAAAACCTCTAAATCAGTGTATGTCATAAGGTCGGAAAGAATGCCCATTTTGTGATGACTTGTTTTTTTGATTGAATGTTTTTTAAATTCCTTTTTAATTAACGGGGAAATCGCGCCCCCAGTCCCAAAATTTCGCTCCATTAACCTCTCCTTTTTTGCTTCTTTGCCTAACCCCTTTCTCTTGTTTTTCGCTCCCTCCCCCTCCTTTTACTGACCCTTCCCGTGTTTCTTTCGATTTTTAAGTGCGTCAAGACATTTGTCAGAAAAACAGGGTCAGTGGGTGTTCACAATATTTGTTCAGCAATCTCCTTCAGCACTTGTAAATCCTGTTTCTTTTATCAGTAACCTACTCATAACCGCTCTTTTACAACTTGCAGACATCTACAGAGAAAAACATATGGAATATCAGTTCTGTAAAGACTGGAGGTGGGTATCTGTACTTCTGCCCTCGATATGGGAGGGTAAAGCCACAGAACACCCAAGCCAGGGCTCTCAATTTGGTAGCAATGGAGGAGCAAGCAGACTTAAGCTTTCAGAAGGTGATTCAGGCTGGTTGCCACAAAGGAATGTCCACACACTGGGCCTCATCATGAGTTTGGCGGTAGCCCTTAAATCCGTCGGTAGCGCTGTTACCGCCGGATTTAAGGGTCCGCCAAATCACGGCTTCGGCTGATTTCCCCCCAGCTCTGAGCTGGGTGAAATCCGCCGAGATTTTGCCGATTTTTGGCACGTTTACCACAAGCGGGAAATCCGCCAGCAGTAAAAGCAGGAAATTTCCCCATTGAGCCCAATGGGGAATGGGGCATTCCAGAATGGGCTCAATGGGGAATGTGGATTTCCCGTTCCGCCAAACCCATGATCCGGCGCTAATAGCGCCGGTGGGTTTGGCGGTAGGGCTGATAACGCCAGCGCTATTAGCGCCGGCGTTACCGCCCAACTCGTGATGAGGCCCACTATGTTAGCTGATAACACAGCTTCTTTATATAAAATGATGTTTGCTACCCAAGCATATACTCAGAAACAATAACACTCTGTACATGGAAATACTTATTCAAAGAATGGCAAATATATACACTCTATGTGCGACCATGCAAAACTTAAATTAAGTAATAGATGTACTAACTACAGACAGTTTTAAATAGGCATGTGAATTCTTAAGTGATGTGTATCAGCATAGAATAGAAAAGAAAGGCAGGATAGTTGCGAACAGTGTTAGAATGCTCTATTAAGACTCAATTTACAATTCTTTGTGAAGATTCCCCCCCACCTGGGCAACCTGTAATGGAAAAGCTAACTTATCTTGTCTTTTACAGCCCAGTCCAATATTGATCAATAACCTTGTACTTTCCTTTAAAATATTCTATCACCCCAAAGTACCTGAGAGGACACAGGAGAACAGGATCCAGGACAAATCTGGGAGCCCTAGATGACTCCTGAGGCTAGAAGATGCTCTTCATCGCCACAGTACCTGTGGTGCCTTGGCAGTCAAGGTGGCAGAGTATCAGATTCACTCGATGATTCCCTCTGAGGATGGATCCACCTTGGAAGAAGGAGCCACTGGGATGCTGAGTCCATGAGAACAATGGAACCAAAGTCTTTCTGTTATGTTATGTTATGTTATGTTACTTGGCATTTGTATAGCGCTCTATATATCATTGGTATGATCTCAAAGCGCTGGTAGTTTGAATGCCCTCGGGAACCGCAGTTCTGGTCAGTAGAGAGAGAATGGTGTCGAAGGGTGCATGGGTGCACCAGATATGCGTGCAGCTGATGTAATTGCCGGATGGTAGCTGCATCCTAGCGTTAGGTGTGGTGATGAAGAAATCAGTTGGATGTGTGCAGTCTGGTGGGTGGACACCCAGACTGGGTTCTGGCGGGGTTAGGCCTGAAGGACGCTTATGTGAGCAACTGGGCCGGAAATGTCATCGGCAAGCTGTGTTTTATTAGGGTGATGAAGTGATCATGGGGTAGTATTCATATGTGAACATCTAGGCCACATTTGTCAAGGGTATAGCTGTGTTCTAGTTTTGTGATGATGTATAGTAGAGAGTAAGAGTAGTGATGTGATCTGATGGTTATCTTTAAAGCGCCCGAGACCAGGCACGTGAACAGGATGGCAGGGAAAATAGTGACACACGGACACATAGTGACAGGGGGCTGGGCTTACAGTGACAGGAGGGCGGGGCATACGGATAAATAGCAACCGCATGGGGAACAGGAAAACAGGGTACAGAGTAACATATGTGTGGGGCATGCTAATAATTACATTTGCATTTATATCTAGGTGCGATTCACGCTAATGTTCACAACTCCACCCAAGGCTAATGCTCATGATGTCATCTAAGTGTGGCACATGTTAACATTCACAATTCTATCTAAGTGTGGTACATGCTACCATTCAGAAATCCGTCTAAGTGTGGGACATGTTGACGATTGCATTTCTATCTAGATGTGACTCAGGCTAATGTTCACAATTTCATCTCTAAGTGCTTCACATGCTACCATTCACCATTCTATCTAGCTGGGGGAGATGCTAACATTTACAATTCTATCTAAGTGTGGCACTTGCTACCATTCACAATTCCATCTAAGTGTGGGATATGCTACCATTCACATTTCTATCTAGGTGTGGGACATGCTAACATTTATACTTCTATCTAAGTGTGGCATATGCTACCATTCAAAGTTACTTCTGGGTGTGGCACATGCTATCATTCACAATTCCATCTAAGTGTGGAACATGCTAACATGCAAAGTTCTATCTAAGTGTGGGACATGCTAACATGCACAATTCTATCAAAGTGTTGGATCTGCTAATATGTACAATTCTATCTAGATGCTACACAGGGTGAAGGTCACAATTTCGTCTCTAAGTGTGGCAGATGCTACCATTCTCAATTCCATATAAGTGTGGCACACGCTACCATTCACAATTCTATCTAGGTGTGAGACATGCTAACATTTACAATTCTATCTAAGTTTGGCACATGCTACCATTCAAAATTCCATCTAAGTGTGGCACATGCTACCATTCACAATTTCATCTTAGTGTGGGATATGCTATCATTTACAATTCGATCTATGTGTGGGACATGCTAACATGCACAATTCTATCAAAGTGTTGGACATGCTAATATGTACAATTCTATCTAGATGCGACGCAGGCTCAAGGTCACGATTTCGTCTCTAAGTGTGGCACATGGTACCCATTCACCCTTCCATTTAAGTGCGGCATATGGCAACATCCACAATTCAGTTTAAGTTTGGGACATGATAACATTCACATTTCTATCTAGAAGCGACGCAGAGTAACATTCATAATACCATCTAAGTGTTCTACTCCCTACCCATGCCACACCCACCTGGTTGGTCGATGTTGGTTGACGGCTGGTCCCAGGCTTCCACCTGCTAGCACCTAGCCGTAGGTGAGTCAGCCAATGGGAGGGAGAGGGGAGACAAGGTGGTGGTCGCCAGGCACTATGCAGGCAGATGCGTCTGGAGACAGTTTTAGGCAAAATGGGTAAGCCAATGTTCACAGTTCCACCCAAATGGAGGATTGGTAACATTTACAGTTAAGAGGTAAAATAATGTTGAGTGGCAGGGTTTTGCAGAGTAGAGCAATTGCTCTACTCCCCACCCATGCCACACTTACTTTTTTTGGTTGCTGCTGGTTGATGGCAGGTCACTGGCTTCCCCTGCAGACACCTGCTGACACGTTCTGAAGTTGCCTCTGTTGGAGCCACCCTTTGCCTCGGGGTCCTTAGCCGTAGGGGCATCATGGGCAGAGGGCTGCCCTGAGAGGATCAGTTATGACCGTGTGGATGGCCAATCAGGGATGGGGGGCGGCAGGGAGGAGGGACAGCAGAGGATCGAGAAGTGCAAGTGGGGAGGGGTGGGTGCACATAGGGGGCAACACAGGCCTGGGGGCTCAAATTGACAGTAATGAAGTCCGAGGAGGGTCTTGGGCCACAAGCACTCACCTGCTTCCAAAAAAATCAAGGAAGGAGAGCGTGGAGGGCACAAGCAGTAGCCCTTCCTGAATTAGAAAAACACACCAATCAGGGACGGGGGCAGGCAGGGAGGCAGGGTGGCAGAGGATCGAGAAGTGCGAGCGGGGAGGGGTGAGTGCATAGAGTGGGCAACACAGGTCTGGGGGCTCAAAGTGGCAGCAAAGAAGGCAGATTGAAGAGAGTCCCAGAGGTTGAGTATCAAGGAACTCTGTCAGTCAATTGAATACTACTTGCTCTAGGATTTTGGAACAGTGTGGTAGAAGAGACAGGGCGAAAGTTGGCAGGACAGTTAGGACCTAGACCTGGTTTAAGAAGATGGATATAAGGATCTACGTGATTGCTACGAATATAATTTTGAAACCCAAAATACTGAATAATTTTACCCCTTTTTACCGTATATAAATGTGGCGGAAGCCCCCACAATCACCCACAATACCCCTTAACCCTTTTTATTTGCTTAGCTCCACCGCCCCACAAATATGCATTGTAAAAAGGGGGTCTCAAATTTCAGTATTCAAAATTTTGGTCATTCTCTATTTCATGATCCCGATGACAGTAGCAGTCTTATATGATGAGGGAAAAGTGGATGTTAAGAGGGCCTTTCAAAGTCTATCTGGGATAGGACTTGGAAAAGCCAACCTAGGGTTAGGTTAGCAAGGTGTGTTACTCCAGCTGAGCAAAGCCATTAACTGTACTATCTGTTAGAATGTATTTCTAAACTCTGGCCTGGTGGACAGATGTTAAGGAGGCCGCCCTTGTTATGGGAGTTAGCCAAACCAAATAAGGTAGCATAGAGAGAGGCCAAGGCTAAATCTCAAATGAGGGGGGTGGGGTCAAGGGTCCACAAAGGGTCCACACAGTGAAATACCAAGGATTACACTTGTACAGTTCTAAAAATGCTACATTTATTATAGGCCCAAAAGGAAAAAACACTATTTAAAATGACTAATGGCAAGTGTTGGGTTTAATCAAAGGCTCAAACAGGCATGACTAGCCAGCCTTCAAAAACCTTTGCTCTGAAAATTGACCTATTTTTTATTTGTATTAATGTGTAATAGCCGAAACCCAGCTTTTCACATAAAACAATAAACATAATAAAAAAGAAAACAAACAAGAAAAGAAAAACATCCAAATGAAATTCAGATAGCATTTTCACAGTTTCTAAAAATACTGCGGCACAATATAATTTTTACTAAAACACATTCATGATAACTCATTAATCTCAATATCAAAACTTAGTCACATTTCTTAAAATCACACTTTAAATTCATAATTTGACTATCTACAACTTTAAACTTGAGATACTCAGCAAAAAGGTCAGCATAGTATTAAGGGAACGCAAGAGTAGGCATGTGGGTCTGGGGAAAAGCAGTAACCGGTATGAGGGATATGCTATCTAGACTTACGGTCTACAGAAGGCTGAGAGTTTGGAGAAGATACACAAACTGGGTCGTTCGAAAAATGTCAACATCTCCAAAAACAATTCTGAGAATAACTACTTCCATTCCCACAAATTGGCCCAGGAATCTGACACCTAGATCCCAAGTATAGTTAAATGCAGTCAGAATATGTCTGAGCGCCAGGAGACCTGCAGCTGCACATTGCAGATAGCTTCTTTGGGATCTCGGGCTTTATTGCAATGGAACAGTACTTCCCCTGCATGGAGGAGTGTTAGGCAAGATTGTATGCGGCACTGTTTGGGTGCACCACAACAACCTCGACCCCCTGGCAAAAGGGACCCAACCCCCGGGAACAAGTCCGAACCACACAGGTCAGCAGTATGGTTGAGCAGCCAGGTCCATCCCAAGAGGGGTCAATGCGAGTAGCAATGCTGCGACAGTACCACAGCAGCAGCCATCCAAACATACACTTAAGGCTTCTCGACAAAACCATCATCTACTTCACAGTCAGTTGCAATGAAATGCAGCAGTGTTACACTTCGCAATGCTCTCCTTTGGTTGACGATTTCTCTGACTGTAGAAGTCCTGTGAAGATGAAACTTGCTGTGGTCTCCTTAAAGGCTTGGCAGGTGAGAGAAAGACCCCTGGGACCCGTTGATGACTTTGGGCGTCATTGGGTGCATAAGTCACTTTTGGTGTCAAATTTCGGATTTACGTGGTTATCCGACTTTCGGTTCTTCAGTGCTGCAATACAGACCTCTGGACAGCTTCTGGTGACTTGGACTCGACCATTGGAGTCGACATTGGACTCCCACCAAGTCTGGACCCTCAGGACATTTTTATTAGCTTCTGGTGGCCGGCACGCTTTCCTCTGCACCCAGCAACTCTGGACTCTCTCTGGCTGGAAAAAGTGGTCAGTGATGATGGCAAGGATGTCTTTTGAAATGTTCTTAAGCAGTTTGGAACTTTTGCAGCTCCAGTTGTCCAGCAGGTAGACAGCAATGGCTTCCAGCGGTCACGAAATGCACCTCTGGACCCTGGGCGACACCAATGGACTTCTCCGACTCGAGATGTCCAGACACTCTTCTTCAGGAATCACAAAGACCTCTTCCCCGGACAGCAGGCACACAGGACCGTCTTCCAGGGCTATTTGGATGAAGAGTAGGATGTTGCACAATGGTCCATTGTAGCTCCGGAAGAGGTCTCCTTTGCAGGTCCTCTCTGGATCAGTCCTTGGGAGACATGACAGCTTTCGGATTACATTGGAGAAATTGCATCAGCAGACTTCTCCTCAAGCTGGACTTCAAGGAACAGATTCCCCTTGCTAAGCTTCGACTTCAGCTTCTGAACAAATTGGTAAGTGAGAGGTCCCCAGATATAAACATCTGTTCCACATTCCCTCTGGCTGAGCCAGGCTCAGTCAGCCAATCATGCAGAAGAGTATTCATGCAGGCAGCCAATCGGGCTCACAGGCATTCGGGCCATTCACTCCACCCAGACACCCATAACAAAGAATGTGGATTACCCAGCCATTGAGCACACTACACTGCATTCATGTCAGTTTCAGTCAGGGCTGTCTCATTCATTGTGTCACACACACAGAAACCAGACACCCACAACTGAGAATATAAGTTGACACCCAACTCCATTCACATGGGTCCCACCCCTAGAGTGTACCCACAACACACAGCCCCTGGGAAGGCTCCGGCCAGTTTTACAGGAGGCAACCCCAGAGCCATATATAGGATTTCCACCAAGTAGCCACTCAGGACGAAGGTAACAGAGAGAGGGCATCCCAGGTCTTTCGGAAACAAGGTAAAAGGCAATAGAAACAAAGAGGCCACAGTGGTCATCTTGCCTTCGTTTATGGCAGGGCCTGGATATCCCAAAAATGGAGGACACTCAACGCTACTGCCAAATCAGCATGTAGCTGCCACCAGCTCATACCCTGCTCTGTTGGCAGCACAGAGGTGCCCAAAAACACACATAAGGGGTACAAGGGTGTACCCCCACCCATGGGTGCCAAAAAGTAAAATGAAGAGCTGCACTGCCAGAGGTCCAGGCTGGACCTAAGTGGCAGAAAACATAAGGAAAACACAGAGAAGTGGTAGGACATGGACAGAAGACCCTGCCCCTCCATAAGGCATTTCCAGCATCACAACTTCTATCAAAATGACGAAGGCACAACAGTGTCCAAGCAAAGTGTTGGATATTATGCTAATCAAAATATTAGTTACAAAACTGAAATGCAGAGCCAGCAGAACAGGAATCAAAGTTTGTAGGGACCCATTTCAAAATGGTACTTGGGGGGGGGACGCATGGTTTGAATAGATTATAATAAAGGCGCCCTGTTTTTACTGATTTTTACCAATAAGTACAGATAGGAATCAATTTGCTTTCCATCTATATTTATTTGTAAGAATGCAAAAAATAAAAAAGCCGTTTTTTCTGCTTGATTCCCCATGCAGTCTATCAAACATTGCAGGCCAATGGCATTTCAGGCTGGCAGCATGGAGAGTTCAAAAGTACAGAGGCGTAGGCAGGGTAGGGCCTGAGCAGACAAGGCCCACCCAAAATCTGTACATGCCCACTCAGCAGCACTGTGCGGGCATTTACAGATGTTAATATTACTGCGGTGGGCCCAACTGCATCAGCTTCAGGCCCTGGCTATGCCTCTGCAAAAGTGATGTGAAAAATTGTTTCAAAGTTCTACTAATTCCTGACAACATATATCTTAAGTCATCAGCAATCCCAGGAGCAGCCATTTGTTGCTATGAGAAAAATTTAGCTAATGTGGAATCTCTCACTTGTGTCTTGCATGTCTCTTTCAATAAATGCAGAAAATACGGGCTTGAAATGACCGTTTATGACAGTTAATAAATACCGATAAATTCGGAGAAAAATAAATATGGAAAAATCCTTACCGACATCCCACAGAAAGCCTTAGTTATAATGGTGTCCATACCATTAACCCACTCCTATTGTCATGGGAGTGTGTTAGTGGCTACATATCATCAGTCGACATGTTTATTGTGCTCTGCATGGCAAGTTGAAGCACTAAATGTCCACTTACGAAAAGCTATTAAGCCGTTTTTGTCAGCAAAGTGCTGATTATGTAGGCAATAAGGTGATAAGAACGCAGCTGTTAATGCAAGGCCTGGAGTTCATGGACAGACTAAGGGCGCCAGAATATATTTTGGATGGAGGCAGCAGTTTGGGTCTTCAGTGTGGCTCGAGGCCCATGGCCCTGGAATGGTCCCTAGGAATATCTTGTCTTCCTACGGGTCACGTGTAGAGTGACCAGACCTCCAGGTTTTGCTGGGACTGTCCCGGTACTTGCACCTTAGTCCTGGCGTCCAGAGAATTTTTTAAGTTTTAAAACCCTGTCCCGGGATGGGATTGGAGGGACAGGTGGCTACAGTCCGATTTTTTACTGATTGACAAATGCCAAAATCAGGGCCATGCTCCTTGATCGCTTTTCACTTCCCCATTTCCTCTCCCTTCCCCCCTGGCCTATCTCCTCCAATGAGAGTACTGTGCCTGTGAACACAAGCCCACAATTTGCGCCGTAATAGGTTGCCGACACGGAAGTAGGCTAGTTTTATCAGAGTCCAATTTGTGTTTTAGTCCTTCATCTGTGTTATCTCCGCTAAAACTGTACTCCTGCTAGTCTATTGCCCAGCCTGTTTTAAAAAAAAAATCTGGTCACCCTAGTCACAGAATCAAGTTAACTTTTATAAGCACATGGAGATTGTTATTCACCCTCTCTCAAACAATCAGAATGTTCACAGTGGAGTCAATAACGACTGGTATTGACTGCATTATGAACATTCAGACTTCAGATACACATATTCTTAGAAGACACCAGAATTTAACAGATGAACCTATCCATCTTTGTCCTGGTGCTTCTCTTATACAAACTTGGCATGGTGTGAAAATTTTGACAACATAGGGCCTCATTACGAGTTTGGAGATAGCCATGGTGCTATTAGCGCCATGGCTGCTTCCAAAATCGCGTCCGGGTTCTGTAAATGAGGAATTACCGGATCATTCCAACCTTGGAGGACCCAGTAATTGCTGATTCACAAAACCAATCCCCATACCCATTTGAGCCCCCACAGGGCTCAATGGGAATGGGTATGGAGCTAATAACGGTTTCCTTGCGGGACCCGCAAAGGACGTCTGGTCTGACCAGACGTTCTGAGCGGGTACCGCAAGGCAACCTCGTAATAATGTGGAATGGGTTTGCCGGTGCCGGTAAACCCATTCCGCCAGCCTCATAATGAGGCCCTATAGTCTTAAATCCCCATGACCAGCTATTGTGTGATAGTTTGTCAGTAATTAAATGATTGCTAAAGCTAGGCTGGATGCAACGGGTAGAAATGAATTGAAAAAAAGATGCACGTTTAGTACGTAAATGTTCTTTTAATTCTACAACTTCTCAAAGTTCACCGTCTGAACGCATATGCGGATAATCAAATAATCTCCACATATGTTCGGTGAACCAAATTGTTCACCAGAGAGCTGGCTTGGAATGAACATGAGCTTGTGATTCTTCACGATACCTCCTCGAGTTCTACCTTCTCATCGTTTCCCCTCCCTAAAGCCTAAAATACACATTACATAACATAGAACATTATTGGAAAATCGTATGTCGACATTTGGAGATTTTTTTGTAGATTAGTCTCACATATTCACACAGTACCTTTTACTTTTTCTGTTAATGTTCCATTGTTATTTGTGGTGTAAAAGCTGTGCAAAATAGGAACTGTTGCTTGTGAACTACAATAGAATGCAAGATATTAATAGACTGAAATACCTTCTTGGCATTTTGGGGATCCACAGCTGCATGACACTTGGCAAAGGGGCCATTGGGATCTGTTAGGATTTGGCAATGTTCAGTTGCATAATGTTCTGGAATGATACATTTGAGAAGATTATGTTAGCATTTATTGACACTGATCTTTCACACTGTTTCTGAGATCTAGGGGAATTTTTAAATAGTTCAGAAATGGTAGTGTGTAACAGTAGGCTGAAAGTGTCCATAACAGATGCAAACCCAAAACCTAACACTGGAGTCCCCAGCCATGTGATCCCGCTCAACGCTTGTAGTTTTACAGAACAACAATGTAAATCAAGGATCTGTCACTCTCAGTGTAGACTGGCTGTAAGCAATTTTTTCTTTGGCCATGCTGTATAATTTAGAGCAGTGAGGTTGTGGTGTGCATATGCTCTCGATCATGTTCTTGATTATACACCTATATAGCAAGCAAATGTGCAAACTATTGTGTCTTTGTGCCTTGGGTTTAGTAAATGATTCTACAGTCCATAAATTGAATTGCTGAACACGCTTATAATTTAAAGTTTCAAGCAAGCTACTCTAAGGCCACCGTCAGCATACTAACACGAGAAAAGGCTATGATAAAAAAAACATCAATCTTCTACAATTACCATTCAACTCCAGTTAAGAAATAATGTGTGTCAACTATTTTTCCACCATTTTGTGCGGTGAATAGAACTTTGTTTTGCTGATGATAATTTGGAGTGACTCACCAGAAAAGGGACCTGTCTGCAAATGGACAAAGTAGTAGCAGTACCTGGTTGCAGGTGTTTTCCTTGTAAGGACTACTCGTCCCCTCCCCCCGATGATCTGACTCCCCTCTAAGATCTTCTGCCACATTAGACAACACACACACACAGATGGGCACCACAGAATTAGCCATTAGCACAGTAACAGTAATCCAGTCATGAATAAACTCTCCTCTATAAACCAATCACACTGTCCCATGTTAGTGGCTAACCAAACCGAAAGCACTGTAGTATATCAGATCTTGGGCTCTTCGATAAGGATACCATACTCGCAGGTGTCTCTACCACAAGCATTGGAAGAAGATTGGTAATCAGGAACTGGGTACTTCCACCCCCCACATCACAAGTTTTGTATCTGCCTCTCCACCTGTCCCACTAATGAACCCAACCCCCCTTTTATAGATCTATGTGCAACAAGACCACCAATAGTAGGAGAAGACACTATAAAACACCACTTACATTACATTACTGTTTAGCCCTCATCTGTCATCTTGACATAACATGAAGCTTGCTGCCGCTAGGTCTGACTGTAGGGCAACATACCTTTAAGGACCCACCAATGATCAATTTCCCCACTCTTTTCCACCAATCTTCAGCAATCTTTATGGACTGGAAGCCACTTTGCTATGAAATCCCAGGGCAGACTGCAGGCAGGCCTCATCACATGGATTTTTCCAAAACCTCTCTAATTCCATTTAACCTTCAGAGGACCAAATAATCTCAGATATCTCCCTTCTTGGCTATTTCTCCAGCCCAAGTCATTGTGAGGCAGACACTGCTAATGTGACCACATCAGCCTAAGTTCAAGGTGCACTATGTGCCTTTGCACTACTGGGTCAGCTACCCTATTCAGGAATTCAATTGTCTTTGCCTTTTGTAGCACTAGCACATTATGTCCTTGACCCATCATCTGATACCACCCAGTGGTGCTTGGTACACAATGCTCTGATGTACTGTGAGAACCACCAAGATATTTAGAAGGAATTTAAAAACACCTACTTATTTTGTTTCAGCTAGAGACCCTCCTCACCACACACTATCACTGTGCATGAGAAATCTCTTCAAAACAAATCTTTTTCAAACCAACGCTGATGTCAGATTGGACAATCTCTTTCAGCCTACCTAGTGTTCAACCTAAGGAAAGGTTCTTTTGGTCAAATACTCATTGTGTCTTCCTCCAGCATCAGCCATATGACCATTGACATCATCCTCTACCACAAAGGATAGGCAATGATTCATGGTAGACAGAGCAATTCAAATCTCGTGTTGCCAATTGATTCAGACAGCCTTGAATATCATCTGCTTCCTCATTTTTCCCTTTGAGCATCTCAATTCAGCCAACGCCCCACAAAGTGACTTGCAGATAGTCTCCAGCACAACCCACTTAGGACCAATATGGTTTATATTTTATTTGTTTTCATTTTATTGATTAAAGCGCTGACCTAGCTAGAGAGCAGCAGAGCGCTGAACAGGATGTGGGCAATCAGTGTTTGGGCTGGCATGTTTTAACAGTAGCACAGTACTGTGAAGTGCAGTCTATGCATCGATTAGGATTAGTCCATGGTCATCTGCTGCTGAAAAAGGGATATTTTGAGAGACATTTTCGAAATTGGAGATTTGGAAGGGCATTCAAGCCGATACCAGGATTGAGTTACGGTGGGTGGGTGCATGACAAGATGAGGGTTGTTTGCGGGTCCTCTCTTTGTGGACTAGTTGATTCGGGTTGGTTGGTTGAATCCTGGGAAAATAGGTTGTGTCACCTTATTTAGCTGCAGGTACAATGGTATGCACACTTGTGACTGCAATTTTACCAATCCGGTTTGCATTCTGCACCATTTGGTACATGGCTCCAGTCTAGAAAATCACTTTGAACATTCACAATCTGTTCTACCAAGGTCAGCCAATTCCCAACAGCTGCCTTCAAAGGTGCAAATGGCTTGGATGTCTGGTCATTGGTGCCCGGTTCCCAGGTCTATATGCTGCTACCCGAATGGCCTCCGAGTCTTCCTTCAAATATACTGCCCATCTGATGCCATCCTCGTGGGTGCTCTGCTGCACTCTTGATTGGCACCTTAGTGCCATTGACAGCCAGTAGCATCTATAATATAATCCCACTGCAATCCCACCTGCATGGTAACAATGCTCTGTTCACTTGTGTCACTGACATCAGAGGCACTCCTGCTACAAGAAGTCCTGAAAGCCTTAGCTATCAAGATTGCTCAAAGGTCTCACGAAGTAGAACCATATTACACCAAACTGATAGCCACTCACAGTCTGCCTCTCCACAATAGGATCACCTTGCAAAGACGCTGAATGTGGAACAAAATGCAAAGCCCAAGACCTAGATGCAGCAAAGCAAAGAAGCCTACCCAAGTGAGTGCTGAGCCCTGCGAGGTCACCCTGGATACACAAAGGCACTGGGGTGAACGGGAGAAGCGGGAGGCTGCTGGGGCAATGTTTTATGAAGAGCCGAACTTGTGAAAGCCATGAGGGCGATATACAAACAGTGAACCAACGTAACTGGACATATGAGGAACAAGTAAAGAATGTGACAAATAAAGTTGAATGCGAAACTGAGAAAAAGTGGAAGTGAATACTGTGGGACGCAGGGGAAAAAGCCACAAGAAGTATTTCTATAAGAGTGGGGAGAGCACTCCATAAGAAGGTGTAAAAGGTGTTGTGACATAAGACTACAAAGTAAATCAAGTAACGAGAGAGAGGGTCCAGTAGAAAGAACCCAGGAGAGGGGGATTCCTAATTCAGATAAAATAATAACAAACATCAGAAAGGTTGGATATCAAAATCGTGTGAGACTTAAAGTAAAAGGAAAGAATGTTAGCCTGTATGTCAAGGAGAAGCCATATATATATATATATATATATATATATGAGACTTTCAGAGAAACAAGACCAAAAACAGTTGGGAGGAGCTACAAGAGCTCAAAGATAAAACCACAAGAGATTGTCAGAGGAAATTAATAAAAGAAACATATTTCTTCAGAGATATATTTGTATACTGAAGAAGCATCCGGAACAAATAAAACCCTGAGAGAAAGTCAGAGGATAAAAGGCAGAAAGGGAAACGTCCAGAAGACAAGAGACATTCTTCTGCCCTACTTTAGTTGTTTTATATTAGTGGTAGGAACAGGTAGAGTTAGGTTTTGACATAGGAAATTTGTTTTGGACTTCCTGACCACAGACAAGCACTTTTAGTTCCTTTAGTAAGCTGGGGAAATCCCTATAGCAATAGGGAAAGATAGGCCTTTTCTTTATCATTTCATTGAGAGTATTGCAATGTCCACAATGTGTCCGACTCCTTTTTCTGACCCGCCACATTACTCAGTGGCTTCCGATAAGGCGTTCACCCTTGACACAGCCTTGTGGAATCGCCCCTATAGGTAGTATTCAGTAGCTGCAATAGGTCAGGGTTTCCCATGTGCCATGAGCATGCATGACACATCTATATCATTTTATATAATCAATTATTGTATCATACAATATGATCTTAAGCACTAAATGGGTGTGCATTTTACCATAGCGATGGAGCTGTGTCTCTTTATGCCCCAACCATGAAGATCACATTTGAGTACTTTAGAGTCTGCAATATTTCGACATATTGTCATGGCCCCACTGGCACATATCCTCACCAAATAGGAAATTGGATTCCACTCGAAATCAAGCTGTGTTTAAAGCTGTAGGACTAAAATCCTTCCGAAAGGTTTGTTTGGTTGCAACAGAGCGTTGCCACTAAAATCAGCTATTTCAAACTGAATACCCAAAAGGAAATGGTCCCCCTTCTGCTAATGTCAAACGGGTTACACGGGTCTTTTAAGCTATCATGTGACTGTTTGTTTACTGCATGGGTTCTTTTCGATTCTCCCTACCTAATGAAATACAATCTGCAATGGGCTGAGAACTGAGCCCATACTCACTATTACAGAAAACAGGCGGCATTACTTATGTCACTGAAACTGTACAGTGTATCCCACCTAGAAAACCATTAATTTCGAGATCCCGTAACTCAGACACAAAGCTATATACAGCCATATGACTCTTGGCCTTGATAAGGGGCGTCCATCCTCTCTTCCTGACAAAAAATCACTTAGGATTGGCTTCTCAACTTCTAGCTAACCACTGCTCAAAATATACTCACATTGTGGTACACCCTTTCAAAATCATGTGTACTTCCTTTGAAATTCTCTTTTAGTGAAACCCGTGCACCCCATACAGAGCTTAAGCATAAGCTGTCATTCATGCCCTATACGCATCCATGATTTTTTTGAATTTATCCCGTTTCTCACTGACACTAAACCATGTGACGTAGTTTTCTGGGGCTATGTGCCAAAATCTCAAAACCACATATAAAAAGCTTGTCACAAGTTTGAAACATGGCATGGCCAAACACTTGACACTGCCTGGTTTTCAGCCTGTGATAATTTGGTAATTTTTATTTGATACCCTCTATGAGTCAGAAATATGCTTTCAAATAGTGTTTGATTTTCCCATCTCTACAATGAATGAAATTGTGATTGTTCATCTAGTACTTGCCATTATCCAGGTTAACACATGTAGGAGAGGTTGTACGCGGACACAGTTCTGTTTGCCATGAAACTGCAAATGCATCAGATGAAGTTTCCAATATATTCACGCTGGACATAAAGTCATTGCTATCCGAATTGTCGAAGGATCCACAAAGCCCTTAAAATGAAAACAAAACGCAATAGTCAAATATTATTTTTCCAAGTTCACACATATTGACAAATGTTCTGAATTTGCAGAATTCACAGTTTTGTGTATATTCAATAACTATACTTAATGTATGAGGCCCACAATTCTGAATGTCCCATACGTTAATGCCCAAAGAAATCACAATGTTTCTAAGAATTTTCAGGTGGCAGATGATAAACTGTCAAACAAAAATGCATCTTGTCTTAGTGGAGTGACCACAACTGTTGCAAATAGCTCATTGTCACATAATGCAAGCAGCATCTCTGTGCAAGCAGGTGAACACAGATGGACATGTAGATTTGACATGAAACTAATCAGTAATAGAAATGTTACTGTTTTGTTTATGTAGTAGTACAGTATACAGGTGTGGTTGTCTTTTTTTGCTCTACAACAGAAGTATACTATGCTAACCTGGAAGTGAAAAACTCAACAATCACAATAACTTTTCCATGCCCCCAAATAGAATAGAATAGAAAGGTTGTATGGATGGTACAAGTTGACAGGTAGTCCAGAACATATTGTATGTAAGTTTGTCACATGCTTTCTTTTATGAAACATTTCTTTGGATTTCTCTGGGAGTGTCAACTTCAAGTCCGAGCATGCAAGCTTTTGCTTAGTTTTCAGTTTCTTAAAAGTCTCAGGGACTTTGACTCCAAGTCTCCACATACACTCTTTTTATTAGTTATTATCTTGAATGTTCCCAGCACTTAACCCAACATGCTCTTTTACTCTTAAACCCTCATTATTAGTGCCCAGATGTTTAGTGGAATTACTGCATGTGGTAAATCCAGTCATCTTGTGTGTAATTCCAGTAATATTCCCCATTGCAAGAAATGTGCTTGTTTGGCGGTCCCAAATCAGAATTTACAGATATATCATGCGTGGTGTTTCTCTAAAATCCTCATAAAAATGCCTCAGCTTGCATAGGTTTGCAAACCCACCTGTACTAACACCAACCTTCCCTCAGAGTAAAGGGGCCTTCTAAGACGGAAGGGATATGGCGAACCTCCAGAGGACTCAAGAACATCCATAGAGGGAAGGGAAATCAGACCCCCTAGGAAGCAGTTACTTTCATCCAGCATTCGAAAAACTATCTTGAACCTGCTCTGCACACAACCTGGTCACCATAGAGCATCCAGAATGACCACCACAGTAGCTATAACTACACACTGGCCTTGTTCTGTCCTGTAAGGAGAGAAGTTTGATCAATCACATCCCTCAAAGGTTTCAATCGCACTGCTTCAGACTCTCAACCCAACTTCAGAGTGGAACGTGGAGGAGAGCTACCAGGCAGTGGGAGCAGAGGGGATGGCTGGAGAGAGTTGGCAGAAGAGAGGGAAAGGCAAGACTTGCATATAGAGGAGGAGGAGGAGGTGATTGGTGGAAACAGTTTGTAGAAGAATGCATCAAAGTTGAGGAAGAGATTGTTGGGGTGGCTAGTAGAGGATATGTGGTGGAGAAATTACACCATAAGGATTAGGAGGTGATTGTTGGAGATGGCTAGTAGAGTAGAGGTGTTGCAGACAATTGCATGTGGAGGAGGAGAAACTGACATATGGAGATGGGAGGCCAAAATAGATTAGTCGAGATTGCAGCAGGGTGAGGTAGAGGATTGGAGAAGCAGGAGGAGGTAGCAGGAGTTGGAGGTTAGAAAGTGGAGATGGAAGTTAGTTACTTACCTGTAACTGTATTTCTCCAGCATTGGTATCTTCCATAGATTCACATGTGTGTTATATTAGGAGAAGTGCAGAGGGGTTGCTGAAAGTAGAACGGAGGACAACAACAACTATAGAGGCAAGGAGCTACTAATCCGGGACAATAGGCAGAAACGAGGTGGAGCATGTTACATCAAAAAGGAAGAGGGGGCAACCATCAAGTGTGGGAGTGTGACATAGCCTATTGTACCATAAGGAGATAGTGGCATGGAGAGGCCAGAAGAGAGACGATTGGGAACAAATATGACCAAGAAGTGCCATGAGGAATGTTAGGACCACTGGGTGAAGATTTTAGCAGGCTAGGTCAGCCCTATGCAGGCTCAGACAGTGGGATGAGGAACGAGAGGGGGCAAGGAGATCATTCTCATATTAGAGGTGATGTGGGTACAATTTCCCCAGCTTGCCCAGCAGATCAAGGAGCCTCTTTCTCGCTTCTCCTGGGAAAAGGGATTCAACAGACCCAACTCCTGTGTCAACTGGAAATAGCCTATGGAATAGGTCCATGAAATCCTACAATTGAGGAAGCAAAAAAAGAGGTTTTGGGGTCCCTTGTGCCAGCAACACATAGTTGGGGAAGGTGGCACAACCTCCCTGATACTTTGAGGACTTCGATTTGAAGGCCAGAATCAAGGAGTGGTCCTGGAAATCGCAGGCAGAGGGACTCATGTGAAGAGCCAGAGAAGAAAGATTGTGAACCATGAGAGTTCCCAGCACTAGAGTTTGGGAAGGTGACATAACCTCACCTCTACTCCACAAACTAGAACTCTCTAGCTGGAGCCTGGACACCAGGCAACCACCACTGGAAAGAAAGTGACTGGCAAGGAGAAGTATCACTGCACTATGTTTGTTAGACTGCTTTCTTTTTCTTTGGCCTACAGATAAACACTCCCCCTTTAGTTGCCCTGTGTACATATTCAAAATTATAGTGCTAAAGCAAAAAAACGGTATTGGTACCCTTATTGTTCCTCACCATTCGCTACATTGAATAGCCTAATGATGGCCTTAGTTATTATGTGCTTCAGTTTCCCAGGGCATGGACTTTAAGACACAGCCTACATTATGGATATGTGCAAATAGATTTTTGGTGGGCTTTATAAACATTCCCTCTTGATTCCAGCATGTGCATACCTTTCTGCGTGGGTTTTAGGGGAAAAATATCCTGGGCCCAGCAGTCAGCATTCCTCCTCTGTTTTACTTTTTCAATACACTCTAGGAACTTTCTCGTGTTTTTCATGAGATCCTCGTCCAACTTTCGCCATACATTATTTATTCCTTCATCCATTTTTCAAGTAAACCCCAGGAGACTCTGTCCTGGCTCCAACCAACAACGTTTGCCTCCTGCTTACTTTTTACCTTGGCTTTGGTAACACCTCGGTCGAGTTCAATATGGACCATTTCTGCTTTCATTCAGCTTCCAATGGTTTCCTGGAAAACTTCCTCCCAGTACCAGCTATCAGTTTTTCTCTGTGCCTTTGGTATCATTGGCCTCAAATACCTCCATTTTCCTTCATAGACACCGCAGGTGCTATCCTACTGCACTGTAATTGCTGCAGTCTGCACAGCTCTCTGCATCTAACGTTGCAAGGTACCTCCACTCTCTGGATTCTGCTCATTCCTCACATTTCCCTCCCCTGGGTAAGGCTCCCCCAGCAGGTTCACTCTGGCATTACGTTTTGCAGTCCCAATCTCAAACTGTTTCTGTGGTGATGTACTCTCTTGGCACGTCCTAGCTTGCCTACCCCCTGCTGCAGCTGACAGTCAGTATTTGACATATGCTGAACCGGCACTTCCCTCTCTGCCAGCTGGAACATTCAACAGCTTTTCTTTTAGCTATTCTGCTACAGCTCCTTCTCTCGTGCCTGCACTACCACATACAATATCATGAGGCAAGACTCGTTGACACTCCGCCAGTTTGTTGTGCGGGGTGGCTTTTCACTGTCAAATTTCATCCCAAAGCCTACTTTTTGTTTTTTAAAACATTTTTTATATTGTATATGGTTAAAGAAACTTCAACCTTTACAAAAGAAAAAAAAGCACATACCATTAAAATTTTACTTCCGCACAATATATAAAAAAGGAAGAAATACATTTTAATTTCTTAAAATCCGTTTAAAAAAAAAGAATACCTTAAAACCCATCATATGTTACTATGTAAACATAAATCATGGCAGGATCGGGTAACATCTTACATTGTCCCGCTAACCCAGGGGCCCACACGTTTCTTAGTAGGTCAGTCGTGCATATAACAATTACAACTGCAGTTATTAAAATGTCATTCCACCTGCAAATGTAAACACCTTAAAAAAACAATCACAGCTATACATGTTGAAGTGGGATAACCCTGCAAGCAATATAACCAAAAGGATTCACCATCTACAAACGAAATTTCTTTTACAACATATGCAAAGAAAAAAGGGTACAGTGCATGTAAACCAGTGCAATGGACCGCCAGATGTTTCAATGTTTCTGATGTTTTTAAGTGTTGCATGGAGGGATAATCATGGAAGTTGTTTATGGTCTGACATCAATCAAAGGAATATAATGATGGCTTTATTATTGTAGGGGAATTAACCAGATCCATTTTGTCCTTTCTGATTTCCCTCAGAATTGTCTCACAGAAAGCTTCAATAGTTACCAGGGTGGGGTTAGATTTGCACTCCAAAACACTCAGCAAATCTTCATATGGTGTGTTCCCCTGGGAATTTAAGATGCGCCCATAAAATGTCAGTGTCCTCCACTTTACCTCCACCTACAGGGACCCACGCCCCAACTCAAAACGAGTAGCCATCCCAGGCACAGCATTCAGGACTCTCAACAACCTCCACGAAATATATGCTTCAATGTTGTCAAAGTGGTTCGCAGCTTCTGGGCAAAGTAGCTCCGATCCATATGATATGATATGAAAAGTCATTTATAACACGGCTGTACACAGTGACAATGTTTCTAAGCACAACTAGACAAGGGGGGGGACCGAGGGAGGACAAAACAAACGATCTTACTAGGCCTTGTGTCATTCAGATCAGGCAAGTGCAAACAATGCAAAGTGCAGGGGGAGGGAGAAGAACAAGTTACTTACCCCTGGTAACCTTCTTTTGACTGGATGTTCCTCCCAAGTAGTCCTCATCTTTGATATTCGATATCCATCTCCAGCTGCTACGGCAAAAGAATTCCGGCAGAGGGCGCTGTGTGCTGATGCAATCTACTCAATGTCCCTCGAGGGCCTCCCTCTCAAAGATTATGGGCCTCATTACAACTTTGGCGGTAGCCGTACCGTTATTAACTGCATGGCTGCCGCCGGAGTTGCATTTTTTCCGGCACCCGTGAATGGGCAAGAACTGGGTCATGCCGATCTCGGCGGACCTGGTAATTGCCCATTTTTGGGTGCCGGAATCAAGGGTGTCCCGATCCCCAGTCTGCCCCATAGGGCTGAATAGGGATGGGGACTTCGGATGCACCGGCACATTCAGAGTTGTGCCGGTGCATCCGATGTGCTCTGCTCGCGGGTACCGTTACATCTGCCAGGAAAAACCTGGCAGGTGGAACGGCACCCGCGAACAGAGCACGTAGTATGGCGGTCTGGGAACTACGGTACCGGCATGCTTACCGGTACCGTAGTTCCCGGACCGCCAGGGTCGTAATGAGGCCCTATGTCTTTGAAGGCATATATAACACGCGCATTTCTGTTTCTCTTACAGTAGAAATACCTGCATAACCATGGGACTGACCGTACTTAACTTTGAAGGAGTGAAAGCTGATATAGCATGGACATTCTACTGTGGGGTAGGTTGGGAGGGCGATGAGGAATACGTGGGAGTGACATCCAGTCGAAAGAACGTTATCAGGGGTAAGTAACTTGTTCTTCAAATGGATTGTGTCTTCCCATGTATTCCTCATCTTTGATAGACTCTCAAAGCAGTATTAGATTTGGTGGAGGGTGTAAGAATTTAGTTTTCAACTGCTTTCATGAACCAAGTGCAGGAGAGCTTTCCCAAAGCTTCCATCCTGATGGAGGGAAGACTCCAGGCAGTAATGTTTTGTGAACGTGTGAATAGTAGACCGCGTCGCTGCCTCACAAATACTTTTAATTGGTACGTCCCTTTGCAGGGCAGTAGAGGTAGTGAAGCCCCTCATGGAATGGGCCCTTAATCCTTCGGGAGGATCCTTGCCTGCCAGTCTGTAACATTCCGAAATTTCCAGAATGATCCACCTGGATAAGGTCTGTTAAGTAACAGCCTAACCCAGCTTGTGACCTGTACATCCAATGAAAAGCTGATCATCAATACAAAGTTTGATAGACTAGATTTGTAAAAACTCAGAACTCTGCGGGGGTCCAACCTATGTAATCTCTCCTCCTTGCCAGGAGGAGGTGGAAGATAGAAAGAAGGTAAAACATTTTCTGCCCTACGTGAAAATCAGAAATAATTTTGGGCAAAAATGAAGGCTTAACCTTCAGGACAAACCCTATCTTTATGGAAGATAGTAAAGGGTGGCTTGAATGAAAGTGCCTGCAATTCACTCACTCTGCGGGCTGAAGTTAAAGCTGCCAAGAGAATGGTTTTAAAAGTTAACAACCTTAATGGACATGAATGTAAATGTTCAAAGTGTGCACACATTAGAAATGTTAGTACCATATTAAGGCCCCAAACTGGAACCTGGAAGGGACATGGGGGGAACACATTGGTGAGCCCCTTTAGAAAATGTGTCACCAGTGGAATTTTGAAATATGAACATTCTTCTGACGAGCACTTAAAGATGGATAGCGCTGCTAAATAGCCTTTAATAGTTCCAACCTGGGGCCCCAGATTGGCTAAGGATAGTAGAAAGGATAACACTTCTGGTGTTTGGCACAGAAAAGGGTCTACATTCTTGTCTTTGCACAAGTTGCAGAATTTGTTCCAATGGCAACGGTACAAGGACTTTGTTGCTGGCCTTCTGGCCGCAAGCAAAATCTCCATTACGTCAAGCGGGAGGTCCCAATCCCTGTATCTCAGCCTTTCAGAAACCATGTGTGGATGCTGAATGTCTTGACCTCTGGATGGAGAACCCGACCCGCCTCCCTCGAGAGAAGGTCCTCTCTTATTGGAAGACATATTGGCGGGCAGGTGGACATGTCCAGAAGGTCTGTGTACCACGTCCTCCTGGCTCAATGTGGGGCAATTAGGATGATTTGTTTCCTGAACTTTCACAACCTCCTGATCACATGAGGAATGATGGGGACCGGAGGAAACATGAACAGGAATGGAAACTCCCAGTCCACTACGAACGCATCTCCTAGTGCTCCTCTTGGGGAAAATTCCCTGAAGCGATACAGTTTGCACTTCCGGTTGACACTGGTCGCGAGTAGATCCACTTCAGGGGTTGCCCAAAGGGTGAAGATCTCTTGAAGGACTTCCTGAGCTAGTTCCCACTGTTGGGAGACTTTGCTCTGCTGATAGAGAGATTCCTTCTTGAATTGCCCATTACCAGAGCTGCATTGCCTCTCTGCACAGTAGTAGTGACCTTACACCTCCTCTCGTGTTGAGGTAGTACATGGCCACTGTGTTGTCTGTCATTATCAGGGCATTCTTTCCCTGCACAGAGGGCAGAAAGGCCTTCAGCGCTAGTCTGATTGCCCTCAGCTCCAAAATATTGATAAGTAGTTTGGACTCGGATGGAGATCAATGACCGCAGACTGTGAGATTTTTGGTGTTGGCTCTACACCACGTGAGTGAGGAGTCTGTCATTACTGTTATCTGTGGCCATGGTTGCCAAAAGGGTTCTCCTTTCAGAATGTTGTCCTCGCAGGCCCACCACAGAAGATCCTTTGTGACCCTGCTTGGAACCTGAAGTAGGTCCGACATCTTTCCTGAGAACTGGGACCATTATGTTCTGAGGGCCCATTGAAGGGATCTCATTCTCAGGCAGGCCTCTGGCACCAGAAAAATGAACGATGCAGGATGCCATGAGGCCGAGCAACCTCAAAAAATCGAAGGCCGGGAGATGCTGCGTACTCTGAAACTTCTTGACCATCTGCAGAATGTCTAGACCCCTCACCTTGGGTGGCAAGCTCTTTCCCAAGGAAGTATCCAGTACAGCTCTGATGAACTGGAACTTTTGAGAAGGTGTCCTATGGGACTTCTTGTAACTGAGGGAGAAGCCCAGTCTCTGAGTGGCAGGTCACTCTGAGATCATGCAGAACTTATTCAGGAGAACGCACCCTGATCAGCCAATCGTCCAGGTGGGGGTAGACATGAATCTCCCCCCTCCTGAGACTCGCTGCCACCACCGCCATCAGTTGGGTAAAAACCCTGGGGGCAGAGGTCAGCCCGAATGGCAGAACTCGAAACTGATAATGAGAACCACCAATAGCGAACCTCAGGTATTTTCTATGCTTGAGATGGATTGGCACATGAAAATAAGCATCCTGAAGGTCCAATGACATATCCAATACTAGGCCTGAAGGATCTGAGAAAGTGTGACCATCTTGAACTGGACGTTTCTGAGAAACCTGTTCCAATATCTCAAGTCCAAGATGGGTCTCAGTCCTCTGTCCTTCATGGGTATTAGGAAATATGGAGAATACCATCCCGTGTACCTCTCCGCTACAGGCACTGGTTCTATAGCGCCTTTCTCTAGCAGGGTTACAATTTTCTGCACAAGGAGCGGATCTGGACTCCTCATAGTGTATGTCCCCGGTAGATTGCTTTGAGGTCTCTGAATGAAAGGAAGGCAGTTCTGGTGGGCTATGGTTTACAATGTCCAAATATCCAAAGTAATGTCTCACCATTCTTCTAGAAGCTGTGACAGTCTGCCCCCCACTGGTGAACTGTGACTCAAGACCTCAGAGAGGTTTTGAGGCAGCCGATGCAGTGGCTGATGGTAAAGATGACCCTGCTTGAGCGGACTTCGCACCTCTCCCTCGTCCACCACGAGGGAATCATCTTTGGCCTCTTTGACCAACCATTCCTCTCCATCTTCCAAATGAGGAGCAGTAGTGAAAACATCTACCCCTCCAAGGCTGTCCAATGGGGCGAAAGGGCTGAGGCTGCCTAATAGCGGCACCTTAAGATTTGACTGACGCTTTCGAGGTCTGCAACTTCTCAAGGCTCTCGTCAGCCTTGTTGCCAAAAAGGTGAGACCCATCAAAGGGCATGGTGAGGAATATGAATTGCACTTCTGCTGCAAAACCCGACTTCCGCAACCACGTAAATTACAGTGCTTGTAGCCATGGCTCTGCTGATGCTGTCAGCAGAATCCAGACCCGACTGAAGAGACTCACACATGGCTTCTTTGCCATCTCCAATAATAGCCAAGAATCTGTCTCTTTCTTCCCTCTCAGGAATGTGCTCTGCCACCAAGGAAATGCAGTCCCATAGAGTGAATGAGAATGTTGCAAGGGCACATGTGGAGTTGGCTGATTTGAACGCCATACTCCCTGCAGAAAATACTTTTCTTGCCCATCCATCTACTCTTTTGTCATCCCTATCTGGAGGAATAGTAGGATAAGCTGCCTGCTTGGAAGTTGCAGTGCTGCCTGTACCACCAGACTCTCTGGAGTGGGGTGTTTAGACAGGTAGTCATGGTCACTACTGGAAGAGCGGTATTTTTTTATCAGATTTTTGTTCACTGCCGGATTCGTTTCTGGTGACTCCCAATTTGCTGCCACCCTTTTTTTGGAGAGCAATAGGAAAAGGCAGGATAGGGTCCATCTGTGGGCCCTTCTAAAGGATGCCCGTCAGATCAGCTTGTTCAAATGGTAAAGGAGGCCTACTCCACCCCATATAGTGTACCACCTTGGATATCAGCTGCCTATGTGAAGCATCACCGTGCTCCCCAGCCTCTGGACTTCCAAAATCTAGCACAGGTGAGGTGTCTACACCACTGGATGTCTGTAAATTATCATAAAGGTCTTTCAACCTTGAGTCTTCAGAAATAAAACTTTCAGGCGCACATTTGGTGTACCAAATTGGAGACCAAATGGTGCATCTTTGCATGAAGGTTCATTCTCCTCACATGTTTAGGTTAGAGAATTAAAATATTCTTTCCTTCGTAAAGGAACATACTTTTTTCAGGTATAGGCATCAAGAGTTTGATAAACTGTGGATTAGATGCTCGAGGAGTCAACAAAACCTTTTAGGTTTAGATGGGGTGCTTGGCGTTGACGGTACAGCCCGCGTCGATGGCTCTGCTGGCATTGATGGCACAGCTGGAGTTGGTGGCGCAGCTGGCGTCGATGGCGCAGGTGGTGTCGATGGGGCAGCTGACACATAAAGTGACGCCGATGTCAAGGGCTTGGCTGGCGTTGAGGGTGCAGCAGACATCGATGGTGTGGGTGGTGTCAACGTCCTCGACGTATGTCTTTGCGTCCCAGGAGGATAGCTCAGCAGCAACGTGCTCGCCTTGGAAGCAAGACGACACAAAGCTACACAGGTTCAATCCTCGGGTCCGCGCTTAGAAACCTCTGGGTATTTAAGCGCATTATAAATACGCAACTAAGACCAACAAAAAAAAACAATCACGCAACTAAGCAATTGCTGTAACAGCACCTCGATGCCCGCGGGCTGTGTGAGTGCTTTAAAAATGCTAAAATAAAATAAAAAATGTTTATGTTTTTGGCTTGACGGATCCTTCGATGACTTGTCATCGTGTTGAGGCCTCGACGGCTCTCGATGAGGATCAGGCCTTTGTACCGGCCTCGAGGGCATGGGATTTGGCTCAAGCCCTTTCCTTACCTGCTTCTATGGAAGATGCAGTAGGAGCATGGCTTGATGTGGGTTTTAGATGTTGAAATAGTTTCAGCATTTCTGCTCTAAATGCTTCCCATTCGGCAGGTGTAGAGTTTTTAGTAGGCAAGATACCCTTGCAGGGGAGGTGTCTGACGACAAAGTTGAAGAAGACGACCAATGGTGCCTCTTTTTTGACTTCCTCGACGACGATGAGGAGTAGTGGGAGCCACTCCTCGATCTTGATCTTTTAACTTTCCTCCTCAGAGGAGAGTCGTTGGGGTAGATGGAGATTTTGGGGGGTTTCTACCTACCGCCAATTTCCCCTTTTTCTCCTTCAGGGCCTTTCCGGTCATAGAATGATACTTGGAGCAGGCCAAGGTCTTATGATCCACCCCGAGACACCATAGACATATACGGTGTGAGTCGGTTAACGACATTTTCGAGTCACAATGTTGACACTTATACAACATGGTCTACAGGGTAGTCAGTGTCGACGAAGAAGACATAATCGCTAAGTAACAAATGAAGCACGTCATATTTTTCGAAGCAATAGCTTATGTGGAAAAATGGAACTGAAGCCAACGGGTGCTGCGCGTGCTACATATGCCTTCGATAACATCTTCCTCGAGACGGAGGCCCTCGAGGGACAGCAAGTTCACTGCATCAACGCACACCGCCCTCTGCCGAAAAAAGATTACGAAGCAGCTGAAGCTGGATATCGAATATGAAAGATGAGGAATAAGTGGGAGGACACAATCCATTTCGAAGGGGGAAGTGCTAGGAGAGGGAAGGGGGAAGTGCCATCAGGGCAGCATTGCTCTGAGAACAACCAGCCAGGGAAGCATGGCCCTGGTTAAGTGCAAGGAGGCAAGGGACTGTAGGGTTATAGTTACAGCCCATAAGTGCCCGGTAGGCCCAGCAGCAGTTCAGGGGAGACTAGTCATGGCGGAGCCTGGTACCTAGTGAGACTCTGGGGGTAACCAGGCAACCAGTCAGTGCAACGGACAGGAGGGTCAGCAGGGGAGAGAGAGAGAGAGAGAGAGAGAGAGAGAGAGAGAAAGCAGAGATGAAAAGGAAGGTTTTGTGCTGCTTCTGGAATTTCAGGTGGTCCGGCTCAAGTTTGAGAGGGGCAAGGAGGCCATTCCAGAGGAAGGTACCTGCAGAGGAGAGAGATCTACCTCCCACTCTCTGCATGTAGAAGCGTCTGACCCTCAGTGAGTTAGAGGTGGCTGACCTAACGGCTCGAGAAGGAAGGTGTTTTGGAAGAGAGAGTTGGATGTAGTGTGGCCCCGGCCCCAGACAGCCA
Organism: Ambystoma mexicanum; assembly: GCF_040938575.1. Taxonomy (NCBI): domain Eukaryota; kingdom Metazoa; phylum Chordata; class Amphibia; order Caudata; family Ambystomatidae; genus Ambystoma; species Ambystoma mexicanum. The sequence goes on from NC_090936.1 coordinate 668,231,966, forward strand.
TGTGGACGATGCAGAGGGTCTTGAACTTGGTCCTTGCCACCAATGGGAGCCAGTGCAGGGATTTCAAGGCTGGAGAGATACAGTCCCTGGACCTGAGGCCAAGGGCAAGTCCTGTCGTCCTGTCTGGATTAGTTGCAGAGGGCGGAGAGCAGAGGAACGCATATTGAGAATGAGGCTGTTGCAGTAGTCCAGCCTAGAGAGAACTAGGGCTCTGGAGACAGTGAGCTTCTGTGGGAAAGTGTGAAAAGGAAGAATACCTCTGAGGGGGGCAGCTGGTAGTGGGCCTTCTTGGCAAGGTCTGTGATGTGAGGAGTGAAGGAGAGAGCAGAGTCGAAGATGACACCAAGGGGTTTTGCCTCACAGGAAAGCGAAGGAAGAGGGCCCAAGGAGGGTGGCCAGGGTGAAAGATGGAAAGCAGGGTCAGGGGTCCCAATGAGAAGGATCTCAGTCTTACTGGTATTAAGTAGAGTTCTTTGAAGGTGCACTAATCCTGAATAGCGGATAGACAGTCAGGAATGAGCGAGAGAAGAGAGGAGGCTGAGAGGAGCCTGAAAGAGAGCTGATTGTCATCCGCATAATGCTGAAAGTTAAAGGAGAAGGTCGAGATCAGGTGGGCCAAAGGGGCCAAGTAGACATTGAAGTGCCAGGGTGAGAGGTTACAGCCCTGGGGAACACCACATGAGGAGAGAGAGGTGGTAGAGAGAAAGGACCCAAGTTGGACATTGGAGGGTCCGTCCAGGAGGAAGGAAGTAAACTACTCCAGGGCCTGATCTGAGATGCCCAGGTTCTCAAAGAGTCGATTGATCATGATGGCATGATTGACCATGTCAAAAGCAGATCAAAGGTCAAGAAGGATGAGGACAGAGGGAAGGCTTGAATCAAGATCAGTGAGCAGATCTTCATGGGTGTTCAGGAGTGCAGTTTCCATGCCTCTGGCTGCTCTGAAGCCAGACTGATGGTCATGGGGACAACCAACAGATTCAGTGTGGGGAGTACGCTGGCAGATGGCCAGTTTTTCCAGGAGTTTGCCCAGAAAAGGGGTGTTAGAGATCGGGCAATAATTTGTACAAAGGAGTGCTTAAGAAGAGAGGGGAAGATTCCAGTGGCAAAAGAGTGACTGCAGAAATCGGCCATGGCTGGAGAGAGGGTGTCGATGTGGTCCTTGATGGTTCTGGAGAAGAAGGGGAGCACCTGTTTGGACAACACTTTCATAGATCGGTCTTGTCTGGAAAAAGTATCAAGTGTAGTCAAACAGAAAGAGGAGACAGGAGGAGGAGAGGAAAAGGCCACCAGAGGGGGCCGGGAGAGATAGAGGGAGAGGAAGAGGCGAGAGAGTCTGAGTTTTAGTGGTAAAGTGAGAGGCCAAGCCACATTTGGCCAAAAACACTATTGATATATAATATCTGTGACAGAATACTCAAAGGTGACAGCACTAAAGAAAAAGAGCTCCCAATCATATGGAGTATCAACCAAGAAGACATTCATTTTACAATGAATTCTCTTAATGGACCCCTTGTTCCATTTTACCCGGTTCTTTCCACAAATCAATTGTAAACCGACGGGGTGCCCATTTCCATTTTACCCCACTGAAAATCAAATTCCAGGCTCACCATGCAAAGGTCACCACAATCTGAGAATTTAACAAACATGATCATACAAATATTTATCAATGAAGTAATAATCCAAAGTGGAATTAGAAGTCCCTCAATACCATGTAGGTTTTCTTGGGATGTTCCCAGGAACAGTCCCATTTGCCATTGATAAACCCAGATAATAAATTGTGCAGGACCATCTTGAACCCCTTTCTTCTTTGCTCAATTGAGCCGAGGTAGAAAGACTATTTTTCAGATAATCTTCCTCGGTCTCAATTGTAGGGCAGCAGGAGTTCAGGTCTCCTGCCAAGGGCACTGTACCAACCAAACCAACAAGAAAGGTATCCAAATCGCCAACATTTTTGTTCCAATAGATGTTGATCAAGAGGATTTGAATTTCCCACCCTTTTGTACAGATAAGCAATTCAACTATAACCCCCCCCCGCCCCCCCGGCCCACAAAAGGGAATTTTTCTTGCAGCCAGATGCTGGCTGTGTTTGACAGCAGCCAGAAGACCACCCTGATGGACGCACATGGTGGTCTTTATTGGCATACTTCACGAATACGAGAAAATCCTCTAAAATAGGACAGTCCATCAGCCAGGTCTCCTGTGGAAGAATCTAATTGTATGAGTTCAGCAATCTAACCACCTTTATTTGTAAGTAAATGAATATGTCCTTTTCTATTCCATGAAGTCACACTGAGGGGAGAAGGACTACTAAAGATTCAAAGACGATACGTGTGAGTATTTTGGACCCTGGATTGCCCCAGCCAGCCATGTCCAATCTTCCTCAATAATTCTTTCGGAACCCATCTGATGTGAGAATTGCACTCTTCTTGAACTATTACTATTGTTATTCACCGCTAGAAGGATCTCTTTCCCGTCATGACTATTAGGTGATTTTCTAGCATTACGGTCACTATTTCCTTTATATTCGCTCACCTCAAAGCTCAGCTGTCTAAGTTCTGCCACCTCATTTACTATCATTTCATGCAAACAACGAGAGCCTATATCCAAAATACATGTACTGCTGTACTCAACTCTTTCTATTTCATGGGATGAAATGAATCTTAGTTTTCCCACTTTAGAGAAGCTAGACAGCACATTAGTTCTACGTAAATAGAGATGTTTTTGTTCCTGAAATAAACTAGTCAGCTGAAGTTTAGGGAATGCATTAACCTTGTGAACAGATCTAAATTCAGCATTATTTGGTTTGTAAAACTATTTCTTCATGTGTGCTGTGTATGACAAATGCTTACCTATTTTAATATCATCTGGTTGTTTGCTCAAAGCACCTTTTGGTGTGCTAAAAACAGGTGAAGTTGTAACTTTATTATTCAGACCCTTTTTGCTTGTCTGTTTTTTATCATACTTAGGCTCCTTGATGTTAGTAAGTGAAACCTGTTCTCTAATTACACTGCAATGAGTTTCCCTTGCTACAAGATTTTCATATAATATGCGACCAGCAGTAGAGGATGGGGCCTGCAATGTCGAAGGCACTTCCCTCCTTTGTCTGCTGGTGTGCACAGTTGAAAAATGAGTTGTGTCGGAGTTAGTGCGCAAAACAGTAATGATCGTCCAGTGCAGACTCATTCTCTGCCTCATAGACAGATTGCATTTGTTGGACCCCGTGTAGATTGACATTTTCAAGGGTTCCAAAATCAATCCTGCCCCGCTTTTTAACTGGCTCATCAACTACACTGATGGGTCAGTCTGGACAGCGATGTTTGCACTAAAACCAACAATTACAGTTCATGCATCATTTTGCTCAAGAAAAGCTGGAGCCTTACCAATAATGCCACTATTCATAGTTGTGGTTTGAGTTTCACCTGTATAAGAAGGGACAGGGATTGCAGTAAATATTAGTAATGGGTCTGATATAGAGACTCCTATATTGTAAGATTTCAAAGTTTGAATGAACATTTTATGCAGAGTTTCAATTTCTGATTTGTTGTTATCTTTGCTATTTTACACTCCCCCTTTTATCTTCGTCTTTTTGGACATAACAACATTTTCGAACTCAGTATTAATGTCCACCTACTCAATTTCCTCAAGATGGCTAGTGACCTGACGTATACAAACAGTATGATCAACAATATGAGAGGTCCCCTGCAATTCGATCTGTCGTATGTCAGATGTTAATCGATTGACATTCGGGACCTCACCCCAATTAAGAGGGCCAAAGTGGGACATACCCAGATCATGAGGAGGTGGCGGTACATGGCACATATTATTTAGGATAGTGGCATTAACTATAGTTTTCACTTTAAGGTTGATTTCGCTCAACATGAGCAGGGTTGCTCTAACTTCATCTCTGATATAGTCATACATTGAAACAAAGGCATTAAGCGCCGAGTTCAGTGCTGATATGAATGGGGAAGAGAACTTAAAGGATAGTTCCGGGACTTTTTTTTATTGTTCCTATGGTTCGGCCATGTGTTTTTAAGCATAAATCGGTAGATCGTAGAACACTTTCCTATGGACCTTACCCGACTTTTCGTCCATTAACGCACTCGAAAACATCCGCCATTTTATGATAATCCTATCATTTCCCCCAATCGCCCTGGCTCACCTGCTTTTGCGGCACTAAATCAAATCCCCCGCCCCTGAGCCTGACATCAGCAGACGCGTACCGCCCATTTCCCGTTTCGTGTCAACAATCGCTGCGCCTCAGCTAATGAAGTGTCGCCATGGAAATGGCAGGACGCCTCTTTCCTCAATAAGTATAAACAGACCGTTTCACAACACACAGCAGCAGATTTTCGAATCCATTCCTCTCTCTGTGTTACTTTGAGTATTCTGTGACTCGTTTCTGTGCTCTGGTCAGCTACCTTCGTTGATTGTAGCCCGTGTGAACAGATACCAGTACCACCGCTATAAATTATTTTACTTTCTTTACCACATAATGGCTACAATAATGCCGTATATGTACGAGCCCGAGTACACCGAGGAAGAACTACTGGAAAGGCAAGCACGCGAAAACGATGGGGATTCGGACGGCAGTTGGGAAGACCAGTCAACGGATGAAGAGCCTGGACCATGTCGCATGGACGGCGTCTCCACCTGGTGCACGTGCAATCGGTGCGAGCTAATGCCAACTGAGGAGGAGAACTGCTGCTGCCGAGAAAACTCGGGATGCCTGGCCTACATTTCGGAAGGCGAGCCAAGTCTGCAATGCATCACCGAGCTGCCAGAGTTCAGGGAAGCCTGCCTCTCACGGACCGTGTTGAGGATGATGATGGTGCTTATGCACTAACTTTGCGGCACTGATCGTCCGCGTAATCCGAGTAACGAGTAAGTATACTCTTGTTGTGATGTCAGTGATGCCACTACTATGTCATGGTCGTCTCCCACATATAAAATTACATCTACATATCATTCGAATGCATGTAAATTGGTTCCATATTGTGCATTTTCTAGATAGAATTTTTTTCAAAGCAGAATGACATTTTTTACCTGAATCGACAGTGATAAGAAAGTTTTGTCATTTTAATACAGTTTGCATCTTTCATTTTCACAGGTGGTACAGGCTGGTGGCCTATCGTTGCTTCACTTGGTGGCTTCACGGGAGGCTCGGACACCGCGTTCGGAGAGTAATACCTGCCTGTGCGGTACTTGCCATTAGACAACATTTCCCCAGCGACAGTGGACAATACCGCGGATTTTCCCTGGATGTGCTGCAACCGCAAATTTACAATGTGTAATGTTTATTATTTATGTTCAATTGAAATTAAGATCCAAAATAAAACCCAATATATATTTTAACAATGGTTGTTTTGATTTGTTCAAGCATTGGCAATAAAAGGAAGGCCGTTGTATTTTATTGATACAAAACATGGTTATAGGTAAATATGGTTGATCATAATAAATCATCCTTTTGGGCACCGGGTACAGAGATGACCACCTGTGGCCCGTGCCGCCTTGCCACCACAGGCCAACCTGCTGCTGACTAACTGCCTAGGCATCCAGGGTCTCCAGGGTGAACTGCACCCATATATTCTCCTGGGAGGGTGAGGTATTTATAAACTCACCCCCCTGCCTTCCATGTACTAGATCCTGCAGCCAGCCTCTTACATGCAGTTAGATGGCCTCTCCTTGGTGAGGCCCTGCGGCAAACGAGTCTTGTCTGCACGACCACCGCCCCAATCCACCCCCCGCCCTATCAAAGGCAGTTCGCACCGGGGTACTTGTGCTGGCAACTGGAGCAGTCAGGGAGCGATAAAGGCCAAGAGGTGCCAAAGACCATGTACACTTCAAAGTGGTCTATAGAGCATGGGTTGTTGTTCCCATGTCTACCTCCAGACCCCGTGTCTCCTGCCAAGCATCCCCCCTCACGCTGGACGGCCCCCTGCAATCCACATAATGCCACGACATATACACGTCATTCATTCACAAACACACCCCTGTTTCGAATTCTTTATAACCCACTTCATATTTCTAATGAGCACTTCTTTGCGCTTTGCTAGTCAATCCGTGAAGGTGCTGGTTATCTGCTCTTCGTCTCTGTGAACTTCCGTGACCACTTCGAGGAAACTCGTCAGTTTGCAACCTGTGAACTGCTCCCTGTTCTATGACAAGAAACTACTCTGATCCCTGCATCTAACTGTTTGTTCGTCAAGGTAAGGCCATGTACCATAATCATTTTGCGTCCAATTTCTTTTCGTTCAAGACAGTACATGCAAGGAACTAGTCACATGTTCTGAGTTTACATTGGTATTCATAGAAAATTGTTGATCTTTACTTTTCAGAACTTTCCACAATGCCTGCCTGTTCCATTGGCGGTTGCCCTTCGAAGACCCATAATAAATCTGAAGGTACTATAATGCATGTTTTCCCTAAGACAATAGATCAGATAAGAGAATGGGTCCGATATTGCGGATATCCACCGTCTGAGCTTGAAAGTAGAGTCCTAGAGGTCTTTGCGGACAAGAGGGGTGATCAATACCGCATCTGCAGCAGGCACTTTACCTCTGACATGTACTCCACATCATTGCTAATAAAGAAGAACACACCGCGAGCGAGGCGAAAATTGCTCTCAACCGCTATTCCCACTCTATTCGTCCACATCCCTCCACTGGTGAGTCAAGTTTACGTATTCATCTCTTGGCCTTGCGGTAGCGTGTAGCATTAGCTAACAATAATTTCCCCATTTATGTATCCACTCAATATGAAGGCGGAAGATTCTCCATCCGTGTCGTTATTGCAGTCATCAGCCACTTCAAGCGCCTATCGGGTAATCTTACTTGGCTATTCTGCCACTGACTTGTTTTAGGCATGTAAATCAATAGTTTTAATTTATCGTGTAATTATGTTACCTAATGGTACACCCTTGTACTCGTCCTCTAGTCTTTGTTTTCAGTTATAATTATTGTTATCCAAAATAATGCAAGTACTGTCTTTCAGGGAGATGCTGAGGAGTCCAACGTATTGACGACTACCGTTGATGTCACTCAGATGCTCGAGGTACGTTTCAGGACAGTTCCGTCGCCCTCCTATGTGTCTTCTTTTTTCAATTTTGTGTTCATTACTAATGAAAGTCCTATGTTTCAGGGAGTCGATGGAGCATTAGTCCAAGAAGAAGGGGGAGCATGCAGTTACGGGTCGGCGCAACAGCTTGCAGAAGTGTGCACCGCAGTTACATCGTCCCTTGATGTTCTTATGCATTTCGAGGTATGGATACTGACAGTTCGATCAAGCGAAATCATATGACGTGATTACATCCGCTATACTTCCTTCTTTATTAACGCAAGTACTATGTTTCAGGGAGATGACGGAGCTTCTTCTACAAGAACATCACCCCTAGTAGTTGATGCAGATCTCTGGGTGGTGACACTTCCAACGATCAAGCAAATCGAATCATATTTACATATCCATTATTTGTTTTAGACAACTGATCATTTGTGCAGGTCTATTTAGATGAGCCGTTCACGCCTGCACAAAGTTTCTGTTCTTTTTATCAAAATAGAAAACCATACTAATGCAATTACTGTGTTTCAGGGAGTCACTGAAGCATCATCTTCAATAATATCATCAATGGAAGTCTATGAGGAGCCCGAGGTATGGATCTTGACAGTTCCATCTAACTAGATCAACAATGCGTGAATAATTGTCGTTTGAATGTTCTACACAAAGCGTTCATTCGTGTTTTGCTATTGAGATGTACGTGGGTATTGGTCCCCAAGTACATTTTGTGTTTTCGATATTATTATACATACTAATGAAAGTTCTATGTTTCAGGGAGTCGATGGAGCGTCAGTGCGTGATGGATGTGCTTATCATGAAAATGTAGTCGTTGCAGCGCAAGAGGAAGTGGAGACATGCACACACGAGTCGGAGCAACAGCGTCCTGATGTTGAAGTTCGAGGCAAGAAAGTTTCAAAGAAAAGAAAGCAAAAGAAGGTTAGTTTCCTGGTCACTATATTATGTTGTTTTTCACTGTTAATAGTTCAATACTGTAAGTTGTGTTTAAACTGAACATCCCTTTTCCAATCTGTCCTCTAGTTGCGAGTGGGTGTACGAACTAGATCTACACAGACAGTGAAGCGAACGAGAGATGTTGCTTGTCAAACCTTTTGGCAGGGACTTGAGACTGGAGATGCATCGTGCCAATGGGAAGAATATGAAGTGATTGACAACCAAGCTATACCACCACCAGCCATTGATAGTGAATGTCCTCGTGGTAGTTCGGATGCAGTTGGAGATAAATTCACAGAATCCACACCCGCAAAAACTAAGACCGCGAGAAAGTTGAAGAAATTGTCCTATTCACCCATTGCCGGAGAAGGAACAGATGTTGCAATGGAAGAGAATGAAGTGGACTACAATGAAACACCTTCAATATCACTGAACATAGCGGAAGACGATATCAGAGATTCTACCTTTCATGTGAGTGACATGTCCTCAACGTTACAGGCCGAACCAGCTGGGATGCAGAGTGACAGTATAAGGAAAGAGGCCAAATTCATTGTATTCGATAGTTGTTTGATTGATATTATTATTCGGTTGAAATGTGGGCATTCGGTAGGTGGGGAAGTATGTGGGGAGCCATTGATTAATGTGACTCGTGCAATTCGAGGCACTAACTTTAAAATACATGCCACCTGTACAAAATATCATCCTTTCTCATGGTCTGCACAACCCATGCTGGGACAACTGCCAGCAGGCAATCTACTTTGTGCAGCGGCTGCACTTTTTAGTGGTTCAAGTTTTAAAAAATTAGAGTCTTTCTTTCAGTTTGTGGGAATCCGTTTCATTGCGAAAACTCAGTTCTACAAATACCAAACCGATTATCTATTTCCAGCCATTAGCGAAGCTTGGAGAATGGAAAAAATGTCTATTGATAGTACATTCGCGGGCAAACGGTTCAGGCTAGCCGGTGATGGACAGTGCGACAGCCCAGGATTTTCAGCCAAGTACTGCACCTACCACTTTCAGGACATGGAAAGTAAGAAAATTGTGAGTTCGGTGGTCGTGCAGGTGTCACAAAGTACATCCTCAGTGGCCATGGAGAAAGTTGGCTTTGTAGCATCATTGCAAGAACTACAATCGCGGGGAATGGTGATCGACCTGATAGCCACGGACAGACACGTTTCAATTGCCAAGACAATGAGAGAAGAGTACAAAAATATAAATTACCAATTTGACGTTTGGCATCTTGCAAAAACAATCAATAAAAAATTGTCGGCTGCAGGTAAAAAAAAGATATGCAAGGTATTTCACAGTGGTACAAGTCAATCAGCAACCATCTTTGGTGGAGCTCAAAAACATGTGGAGGGTTGTTGGAAATTCTACTGGAAAAATGGCGGTCAGTAATGCTACACTGTACAAACGTGCACAGCTGGAACATGAACCAACATTTCCACAATTGTGGACATGGCCATTTGTCCACAGAGGAGGCACGGAAGAAGAAGTGGTTGATTCCTTCATCACCCACTCACAAAGCCATTGAAAAGATTGTATTTGATAAAACTATAACAAAAGCTTTGAGGGGACTCACGGAATTCTGCCACACAGGAGATTTGGAGGTGTTCCACAATATGTGCCTAAAGTACAGGCCAAAACGATTGCATTTTGGCATGGAGGGCATGATAAATCGGACTCTTTTAGCGGTCTTGGCACATAACCATAATGTCGGCCGTCAACAAAGTAGGACGACCGGAACTTTAGGGACGCTTCGATACAATAAGGCCTTCACTAAAAGAAGTAAACAATGGGTGATCAAACCAGTGTTTGAGGATATGCAATATGAGTTTATTGAGAGACTTATTGTTGACGTCCTAGATAGGCACATAAATGGAGTTGTGAACGAACCTGTGCAGGTGACAACTGCATTGCCACCCAACATTGCCTCTGTTCCATGTCCACCTAAAGAAGAGCTCATTGAGAAATACACATCACGGTTTAAATGATTGTAATTTGATTGTCTGTTCTCTCGAGTCTCCTCATGTCGCAGGCCCATTGAATATGTTTATCTATCCAACCTTGTTAATTTGCGCATTAAATTAAACCAAACAGTAATATAAATGATTTTTCCAAAAATATAGAATGTCTCCGTATTTATGGTTCTGTGGGGCAGCAAAGCACGCACACAAAATGCAAAGATGGAGTGTAAATTTCAAGTCCTGTAAGACGGCCTTACACTGAATGTAGCTAACTAGGAATGTGTGTTCGTTCAAAGTGAAGGTCAGCTGCTTTGATTTTTTCTCGGGGGCCAGAATGGCCCACGACTCAGTATAAGGTTCTATTGTTATTTGACCTTGACAGGCCGGGACCACGTAAGAAACGATAATGACTATAATTTCATAAAAGAAAGCCATTTCATGTTCGTTCATTAGAAGAAATAAAACGTCGGCATAGAAGGAGTGGTATTTCGGGGCTGCCCTACGTACAGACACAATGGAAAATGCAAATATAATGTAAGTAACTCTTTAGATGAGTTTATACCACAATTTAATTACTATACAGTAGCTTTAAAGACGGGTTAAGTTGTACTTGTTCATTCTATGTGGCATATTGTTTTGTACCGCGCACTATCTTGGGGAGAACTGTCTCCTTTTACGGAAGCACCTCCAAACCTTCCTCTTTGCTTCTGCTTTCTCTCTCCCTCTCCCCTGCTACAACTTGTCCACTGTCTGCGACCTCGGTCCTGGGCCCTTCCACTCTCCACCTGCACTCCCTGTCAACCCCTGCACTGGGGGACTGTCTCAGTATCCTACAGCCCCCCCTTGACGTATAAAACCCAGTTGCACTGTCCTAGCTATGAAATAATTTCCAGACCTAATATATAAAATGAATAATTTTAATAAAGATCTGATGGTGAGACTAATTTCCTTTTTTTATGTTTTTCAAATAGATACATCGTCCATTATTGTCTGTGTCACGAGTACCAGACACCGGCGGATGGCTTCTATAATCGCCATTTGCTTCTCCGCGTGAACAACGTTAGCACCCTGACCATTTTGTGGGACGATCGCCAAGTACAAGTATGCCCTTACGCGGTACTAACGGCTAGATGCAACATACAGACCGTTGTGGTGGCCTAGTGCCTCGTTGTTGGAACAGCCATGCGATTATCAGTGTGACCGAAGAGCTTATTTTATCGTAAACCAACACCCTGTCTACTGCACACGAACATCGCTTGCCTCAAGACGAAATATTTTGGATCGAGAGCAAATAAAAATTCATTGATCTAAGACCCTTTGTACAGCAAAGGAACATCGTGTGCCTCGAAACGAACTTTTCGGAACGTGAGCAAATAAAAATGCAAATCGCTGAATATTCTCAAAACATTTGATGTCAAATAAATGTACTTTGCCAAATGTACAATCTTGCCGTTTGCTTTTAAACCACTGTTTCATATTCCGAATTGTGGCGCTGTATTGTGAGATGATCTAAGACCCTGTGTACAGCAAAGGAACATCGTGTGCCTCGAAACGAACTTTTCGGAACGTGAGCAAATAAAAATGCAAATCGCTGAATATTCTCAAAACATTTGATGTCAAATAAATGTACTTTGCCAAATGTACAATCTTGCCGTTTGCTTTTAAACCACTGTTTCATATTCCGAATTGTGGCGCTGTATTGTGAGATGATCTAAGACCCTGTGTACAGCAAAGGAACATCGTGTGCCTCGAAACGAACTTTTCGGAACGTGAGCAAATAAAAATGCAAATCGCTGAATATTCTCAAAACATTTGATGTCAAATAAATGTACTTTGCCAAATGTACAATCTTGCCGTTTGCTTTTAAACCACTGTTTCATATTCCGAATTGTGGCGCTGTATTGTGAGATGATCTAAGACCCTGTGTACAGCAAAGGAACATCGTGTGCCTCGAAACAAACTTTTTGGAACGTGAGCAAATAAAAATGCTAATCACTGAATATTCTCAAAACATTTGATGTCAAATAAATGTACTTTACCAAATTTACAATCTTGCGGTTTAATTTAAAAGTACAGTTTCATATTCCCAATTGTGGCGCGCTGTGTTGTTTGAGCTCATCTGTGTTGATTTCCTGGTTCTGTGTGGAGTCGCGTAGAAGACGCCTGGGCGCGTTTGCCTACGCAGCTCAGTCACGTCACGGATAGAGGCGGGGAATATGAATGTTTTGATCAAGTCTGTTTCAGGGGCGGGGGATTTGATTTAGTGCCGCAAAAGCAGGTGAGCCAGGGCGATGCGGCAAGTGAGAGGATTATCATAAAATGGCGGATGTTTTCGAGTGCGTTAATGGACGAAAAGTCGGGTAAGGTCCATAGGAAAGTTTTCTACGATCTACCGATTTATGCTTAAAAACACATGGCCGAACCATAGGAACAATAAAAAAAAAGTCCCGGAACTATCCTTTAATTCTTTCGACCATGTCCTGAAGGGTATGATGTAAGGGAGCCTTCCCCCTGCTAATGGAAGAGACAAAAAGCACTTAATCTGATTTGGTTAATACGTTCGTAAGAGCAGTAGGAGTTCCTGTATTTGGTTTAGCTGAAGAAGCAACTGAGTCATCAGTATAAATGCCCACACGAACGAAAATCATGTCATTAGATAGTTCATACTGCTGAATAGACAACGCCATATTCACCATGCTTTGCTAGTTTACATGGGAATGATGCGTTATTACCACGATACAGGACTTCTTAGCCAGTGGTCTAATTTCTGTGCTTATACTGGATTTAGGGAAACATCTTATGTCTAGAAATAGGTGTAAGTGACATATGGGCCTGATTCATGGAAGCGTTTTATAATGGCGCAATCCCATAGGAAAACGTTCTGTGAATCAGGGTCTGCATGTTACGTTCCAGCGTGGGTGCCATTCTCCCCAAGTCTATATTTGGGCTTGTGACCAAAACTTGCTCTCGTGCATTTATGCCCAAATTTGAGCACAGAGTCATAATAATTCTGTCCTCCGAGACTCCCCCCAAATTAGAGCCGACCTGGGCTCCATGAGGTCACAGTTGGGGCATTCTGTAGTACCCGTAGTCCTATGACTCCTCAAGGCAGAGCGTGCAGTCATAGTTTTAGTAGCGAATCTGCAAGAGCTAATGGTCTATCAGCTGAGTCCCGAACACACAGGCAGAAATCACCAAATAGCTCCAAATTCAGTAGGAATAGCTACCTTAATAGGGTACCAACAAGGAACAATGCTATTTTCCAGTGGAAGACTCCAGGAGAAATTGTCACAAAATTGTAGGCAGAAACCAATAACGTTTTTGGAGGCTTTCAGGAGTCTAATTTCAAAAGCAACTTAGAGCAATACCAAGTCCAACGCTGCTATCGGGATGTGCAAAAGATATACCTTATTAGACAACACATTAAGCAAAATAATTTCTTTTAAACTCACCGAGTGTTGGACACTCCAGTAGAAAACTTCATTCAGAGTGAATGTGAGGAGGCAACAATAATGTGGGAAATTTAGACAGCGTTTGCTGGGGGAGGTACGGATCCAAGATGGCCCTCGAAAGCAAGCTCTGCTTGGATAGCGATAGTATGACCTCACCCCTGATCACACTAACCACATGACGCACTTTGCGTCGTTTCTCTTCGATTTCCGTACGTTTTAAGAGTGAAAGAGCTGAAAGATACAGCACTACAAAGTCAGCAGGGCTTTTCTCCACACTTCCGGTATGTGCTGTCTCTGCCACAGCACTAATCACTTGACGCCCAGCTCCCAAGATCATCAGGCGCAAGTCAAATGGAAAGCACAGGCTGCAAGTCACAATATCTTTCAGCACTTATGAGGTCAAAAGTGCACAGAAAATGTGTATTTCTAAAAGCACAACAGTGCATAAAATTAGGAACTTGCGTAGCTTCTAACAGTTACTAAGAACACCATCATGCTGTGTGAAGGACACTTCATGCACTATTGTGCAGAGCTTCTAAAAGATCCAACTTGCACAACACTTAGCCGCAAATTATTCCTGGACACTTTCCCAACACTGGACTCTCTCTGCCCCGATCTCTCTATGTCTTAACTGCCGAGCAACTCCCTTCCAGCTCTCCCAGGATGTTAATTGCACTCATCATGCAACAGGATATGAGCTGGAAGTTAGGAGTGTTTCATACTAAATTCATACAGTTTGCTGCTTACCCACCACACGTACGAGGGTGGACCAGATCATAAGGCTCATAAGGCAAATTCAGGTCTGAATTGAACTCCAACCCCACAGGGTCAGGCAGGAAAACATGAGACTTCTTGAAGTTCTGACACCGGATTACAGCACCTTGCTCAACACTTCATTCACCCGGCAGCACTCAAGCAAGTCTCACTTCTGGTAAGAGTTTGCTTCAGGTTAGAGGATTACACCAAGGAACGTCTCAAGGTACATGTGAAGGAGGGTCGGACTGGGACAAGAAATATGCCCAGTCACCCAAAAATAAGTGGCCCACCCCTCGCCTAAAAAAAGTGGCCCACCTGTTGCCTCACGACCCTTGACCTCTGATGACATCACCGGAAGTGATGTCATTTGACCCCATCCCAAAGTGACATCCCAGGTAGCGATGAAACACAACCTTTCACCCCTTGACAAAACAGGAAGTGGCATCAAACAGCATTGTTCCTTAGTACACTAAATTACTGTGAATCCAAGCAGACGTCCAAGGCCAAATGATTATATGTTATTGTATGGCACTTACGCTTAAGCTCTTTTTTATAGAAAAAATATGCATACAATATCACCCAACCTGTGTTGGTACTCATTTATCGACCTAAGAAGGATGAAAGGCTTTTTGAAAGAAAAAAAAAAAGAATATGAAAACAAAATATCTTTTTTTTTTTACAGTTTTTTCTTCCAAACCGGCCGAGGCATGGCCAGAAACCGGCCCCCACTCCTCAGGGACGATTTCGGCCCGGCCACGGGCCGAAAGGCCGAGGGGCCAATCCGACCCTATGTGAAGCCGCACTGCTCTCTCTCTCACACACCCGCTTCCAACACAATTTACTATATCTATTTACCTACTTTAGTTATGTGATTAGGACAGGGAAATTGAATTGACTATAATTCAAATCATCCTTTCAGGAATTTTGCAACACTGCAGATTCACACTTAGGTAGGTGTGTGTGTGTGTGTGTATGGTGTGTGTGTGTGTGTGTGTGTGTGTGTGTGTGTGGTGATCCACTACCTCATTTTGGGAACCACTAGGGCTGTGACTCAGGAAACCTAGAGCAACTCTGAGCCAGCGGAACTTGGGCCTCAAGGTGTTATGGGGAGAAATCCCTGGTTCCCCTTAGCCTGACTCCTGGCACATGGCAGCAGGTGATCAAATTGTTGCATCACAGGCCTGTGTAAGGGGCCGGTCGCTTCTCACTTCACTGGCCCATTGAAGAAGACCAGCCATAGAGGCTGTAAACTTGAATGTTGTAAAACTCTGCAGACCAAGCCTATGGAGAGAGTCTGAAGGTCAGCCTACCCAGACCCACATCTCCTTTAATGAAACGGAAAGCTTTTTGTATGGACCATTGCCTGAGGATGTGGCAACCGCCTGCACTGTCCGGTCACAGAATGGAAGTTTGGCATCTCAGGCAATTACATTATTGCTGAACCACAATCCCCAGAATGCCTTGCATCTGAATTCCTCTTGTCCAACGTTAAGACTGCTACACAATGCCCTGTCAATCAGTGGCATAGCAGCTCTTTTGCCTGAATTAGGACCCATATGTACGCCGGTCTGATCTTTTGAACACATCAGTCTCTCCAGTGTTTGTATCATCTACTGTTTCTGGAATTTTCGATTTTGATTTGCCATTGCACCTTTTTTTTGTGGATTATCCTCTTTACCTCTGTACGTTTGGATCGATTATCTGTGCATGACCTGGCCTGTTTCACGGTCTTGTTTTAGCCATTGAATATCTTGACTTCCTACCTGCTGACTGTTCTGGGATTTCTTACCACCTCCCTTTTTCTTGGACCTTTACACCTGTGGAGCAATGCAAGGGAGACCAAACTAATAACCCTCCCCAACTCTTGCATCCACTAAAGCAACCTACATATCTGGCGAATTCTCTGGCCTATGGACCACATTGAGTTCTAGGTAGGTATCCTTCTCTGATTCGTGGTTTTGACTGCCTCTTTTCAGCATTGGAGAAAGTCGAGTTGCATTCATCCTGCCTTTATGTTCAAGCCATCTGAATCTTTGTGGGTCTTGTTTTTACTGGTAGGTGTTCTTGGGAGGAACGTCTTACATCTTGTATCTTCTGGGAGTAATTGACTGAACCCTGGCAGCAATATCTTAATTAATGAATGATCTTTTTATAACACGTTTAATACCAGGGACCAGTCTCCAAGCACAGATCGAGATTCGAACCTGGTTGCTCTGCATTGTCTTGCTTCCAAGACACGCACGTTGCCCCTGAGCTATCCTCCTGCCTGTGTGTCAGATGAAAATAGCCCACACATTGCTAATGTTACTAGTTCACTTGGAATCTTGAAGTAATTGTGCTTCTCGATCTGCGGGACTCACAAGAAACAGTGCAACTCTGCCAGCACAATGTTTCAAGCCCTCCACTTCCCGAATGTGGAGAAACTGAAACAGAGAGCAATGTTATAATTTCATGTTGCCCAACTGAGAATCTCCCTTGTGGGAAATATTGCATCTCTTTCCCCAGCCACACAGCATTACAAGCACTTTAGAAAAGTTGAAAATCGTATCCCAAGGAGTTACAGTCTGTAAACCACACACTGAACACATCACAGCTCTTAATTCGGTGCAGGCAGCTTCGGGAAGGGCAAAAGGAATAATAAGTCAAAGATGGCAGAAAAGCTAGGTCCTAACCCCTGAGTCAAAAGGGGCCCACAATGAGTTCAAGCAAGATAGCGAATAACAACCCGTATTTAATCAATGCTCACAGCTGCAGACCCTCAGTGAGATTATTACTGACGGGGAGGGCTGAACACAATAGAAAGTAATCCAGCTCAACATGCTGATTGTGCATTGCAGGAGCAGAAGGCTCTCATTTGGAGAAGGATGTAGGTTGGAGACCAGTGGAAGAAGCCGAGGCTGAAGATACTGAGGAGGCCGGAGAGAAGGCGGTGGTGTGAGTAAAGAAGGTTAAGAGGGAGGCAACAGCAGGAGAGCAGAATGCTCAGGAGCAGTTGCTGGAAGTAAAGAAGGTTAAGCAGGTGATGGTAACATCAGTTCCAGAGGGTAGAGAAAGTGGTGGCTTGGATTAAAGAAAGTCAAGCAGGAGGTAAGAACATTCGGCGATAGGGTACAGAAGGAGTTAGCAGGAGCGAAGGATAAAACAGAGATGATAATCTTAGATGGGGAGAGTAAAAAGAAGGAAGTGCTAACATCAGATGGAAAGAGATAGCAGGAGGAGGGGGCAAGAAGGAAGAAGCTAGTGAGTGTTAAGGGCATAATGGATGTGGTGACATGTGAAGTTGGGCAGATCCAAGATGAGGAGGAGATAGCATGAGGACCCAGACATAGAAAGGAGATGGTAGGAGACAGGGGGCAGGAGGAGGTGTTGAAGCCCAGAGACGAGGAGGACGTGTGGGCATTAGTGCCTGGGAGTGAGTCAGAAACAGTAATATCAGAGGAAGAGAGTGATATGGCGAAGAGAAAGAAATATGAGCAGGCAGTGAAAAAGTGAATGAAGAAGGCCCGTGCACACACATTAAGAACAGGAAGGTTATGTTGGACAGGTGAGCCGTTGGCAGGATGCAGTGGGTAAGAGGAGGATGAGATGGAGACAGGTGGGCTATGGTTAACTCATCGAGGCAAAGGCCAAGCAATCCAAGGTATACTCACCCTGACACAGGGAACACAGTCTCCCTTCGGCTGTAACCACTGACCCGTCTATTTACGAGACATTGGGCCTCATTACACGGTAGGCGGTAGGGGTTTACCGGTAAGGGCACCGGTACCAGTAAACCCCTACCGCCTTACTACGAGTTCCCTTTGCGGGACCCGACTTTAACGGCTGGTTTTACCAGCCGTTAAAGTTGGGTGCCGCAAAGGGACCTCGGAGCTAATTACGGTACCGCAATTTCCGGTACCGTAATTAGCACCTTCCCCATTCCCATTATGCCCTATGGGGGCAAAAATGGGAATGGGGAAGAGCCTTGGTGAATGGGGAATTACCGCCCCCGCTCACCTTGGAGTAGGGCGGTAATTTCGCCATCCACCAAGGCGGACACGGTAATAGCGCCATGGTTACCGCCTACCATGTAATGAGGCACATTGTGATTTTGTGCTTCTTTTTTGTGCTTCTTGCGAGACATTGTACTAGAACAAGTCATGGGGCTTTCCGTAACTCAACACTCTGGTTCCCAGAGAGCAGACACGTGCTTCTCTAACCTCCATGAATTTCCTCTTTTTGGACCCTAGTCTCCTTTATTAACTTTATGTTTTTATGCAATTCTGTGTCCGTTTCCTTTCTTCTGTTGTGCTAGGATCCTCGTTGGTCTTTCTCCTGTTTGGTCGCATACCTCTGTGCCCTTTTGCATGCTGACTACCTATATCTCAACTGCATCTTCTGTGTTCACCTGAAGACTCGACTTTAGCCCTGGTGTCAGTATGCCAGTGTCACAGCTCTGTCCTGGAGGTTCAAGACCTTGTTTTTCCTTCAGTGGAATTTGATTCTATCACGCTCCCATGTAGCAAGTGGTATTTTCATTTCCGACGTTGCCTTTAGTGGCT
This sequence comes from Ambystoma mexicanum, assembly GCF_040938575.1. Lineage (NCBI taxonomy): Eukaryota > Metazoa > Chordata > Amphibia > Caudata > Ambystomatidae > Ambystoma > Ambystoma mexicanum. Next base: position 668,250,689 of record NC_090936.1, read on the forward strand.
GCTAGGAAGGAATAGCCTTACTTCACAGCAAAGTCTTGACATAAAAGATAAGAGGGAAGGCCTAGTTGACACCTGGCTATTGTTTTGTGGGATGATCCTAGTTGTATATTTTTGGCTGGCACACCAGTACAAAGTCTCTGGATAAAATAGTAAAACACACTGTTTGTTCTTGGCATCATTTTAAAATCCCATATGACCTACATCTCAGTGTGCTTTGCTTTTTAGATAGGGAACACAACTTTCTTCTGTAGTATGTACTTCTGTACTGTTATTAACATTTAAACAGTTGGAGCAGGATTCACAAGTTCACCAACTAAATGTTTATGTGAAGGTCAAATGTTACAAATATATAGTCACAAAATATAGTGATCACAGTTACTTGTCAACAGTTTTTCTTTTTATTCAGTCTATGCAAGAGAAGCTGTCGTCAACTAGCATTGCCTTAAGAGCAGGCCCGGCACCAGCAGGAGGGTCAGGTGGGCCAGGCCACCTCCTGGTGCCCCCGAACAGAGGTCTTGCCAGTCGTGTGAACCCCCACTGTCAAATGTGTGTGTGGGGAAAGCAAGGGAGATTTTACTCCACACATGCTGCAGCAACTTCAGTATGATTAGCATCCTGAAGCTCTGCACTGCAGTATGCCTGACCAGGATTTGTTTGCTTGGCCTGGGCAGTAATTCATGCCCCACAGCCATGAAAACACACATGACCAGGGATATGGTGGACCATTTACACCTCTAAATGAGGTAGCATACTTGCTCAAGCAGGCTTCCTACAACTATCTAGCAAGATCCTGTGTTACTTTTGTTTTTAACTGCACTGTTCATTTTACCTATATTTCCCAACATCCCAGTTACTAGGTAACTATTTTCTCAAACCTAAAATCACAAGTTGATTTCTGTAATTTATGGTATGTTTATTTTTTGTGGGAATTAACCAGTTATTTATGGAAAAAATATTGAGAGTGACTCGATATTTCTTTTAAAGGCACTATCCAACACTTGCCCCTAATATTATAGGACTACAGTTTGTTTATATAATTGCACCCATCCTAAAAAATGTTGGGATGGGTGTTTAGTGCCTTTAAAAACATATCAAGTCACCCTCGATGTTTGTACCAGCGATTATATCACATATAACCCTTGTACCCAGGGGACAGTGTAGTAAAATCAAAAAGTGATAGATACAAGGCTATAAATTAAACATTACCATTGGCATTGCTCTGGGAAGCCTTCTATGCCATAAGATTTGTATTTGCCATTACAAAAGAGGACAAGCCATTAGCAAATGAGCTTGGTTCTGCCGGCAAAAGGTGTAGTTCAACCTCAGCTGATAGTCTATGTACCCTCTGAACTGGAACACAAGCCATAGCAGGCATGTGTAGGCATTGTGGCCTAGCAGTCTGGGCAGGGCTGTTCCTATTAGTGCCAGGGAGAAGGCTGATGTGCAAACAATGACCTGGAAGGCTGACCAAAGCAATGCCAGTGGTTATCATTGATTCAGAGACTTACATCCATATTTTTTTAGTTTGGGCTGTTACATGTAAACCAAAGATCTTGCACTGGAACAGATAGGATGCAGATGGGATGTGAGGTGGGACACACATCCTATGGGTGTGTTCGGTCATTCACAAACTCATTGATTAACCATTGCCATGTTAATTCCAACGGCATTCCCACCAACTACCAGCCCCTCCGTGATAAAACATATCCTACTGGGAACTCTTTGAGTAAGATCTATTACAAAGTAACACCAATGTGTGTGCTGTATAGCGCCTAACATTAAAGACTCAAAAAGACTTTTGAGTCTTTAATGACTTAAATGCCACTGTAATTGAGCACCTGGTGCAATACAAATCTTCTAAAAATGTGTTTCTGTAGCCTGTTTATTTATAAGGAATATCTGTGTCATGCTTCTTTTCCTTGCACTGGTATTCTGTCTAAAACAAGCAATCACAAAGCCAAACGTGTTGGCTTGTATATAGGTATTAGATGACATTTTCCAGGCACTGACATCATATGCCAGGTACTTGCATCAGATTCTGGCTGTTCCCATCTCACGGCCAGGTGGTACGCTTATGGCTGTGATGGGCAAATGCCTGTCCCATGCTTACTCAAAAGCCCAAGCTGTTGGCTTTGCCAACGTACGTTGGTTTCAGTAAGCGAAAGTGTATATACCCAGATTTGGGTGCCTTGCTTGCTCCGCCTAGGCAATTAATCATTGCTGTGCTAATCCAACAAGGTCATAAGTGAACATGTCAAGGCTAGGATGACAAGTATGGCCCAATTTCAGAACAACTTCTCATCCTTACTTACAAGTGGGGTTCTAACGATAATAGAAAGTGTATTTGTCCCTGGCATATCTTGATTCAAACTGATAAGTACTGACTTGACAACCTCATACTGTTTGAGTAACTGTTAAAAGATTTAGCATGCAAACTCAACACTTCATGTTTATTGTCAGTCGTGTTTAGAAGGTATTTTGTGCCTGGAGCTGGGTGTTTAGGCGGTGTTGTAAATTGAAATGATTTACTGTGGGATCCGACCAATGATAAGAGGGGCAGGGAGCGAGATGGGAGGATTGTTCCCACCCCCCAATAAACATTTGCCTTTCAGTAGATTAATCATGAGTATGTGGAAAATAACACAAGAGAGGAGAGTTTCCTTTAATCTTGTTGGTAAAGTATAAACTGGGCATATCTTTTAAACCTAAAAAAGCAGCATTTAAATATTACCTGCAGAGTGCAATCATAGATGGATTTAACAGTCGGACAAGGGAAAAATGCCCATGGTGGCCCTGCTGCTGTGCCTCTCTCGCCCTCAAAGACAAGTAGCCAGAGCTGCACAGGCCCTTCCAGTGATGTATAATCGTTTTAATGTGTTTTAGCAGCAGATTATTTACAACAGGAAGGGATTCAGGATGGGAAAAGGTAACTCACTATTGTTGTTGCACTTTTTTCTAAAAAATTATGCAAGATTTTAATAAGCTCTTTAAGTGTGATAGTTGGGTGATTAGAAATTATGGGGTACAGAACAAGCTGTGACACAATAACTTTGACATGCATTTCAGTCTACTTTCTGTCTGTAAGAGATGTTGTGTACATTCTCATTAACCTGCATGCGGGAAAGTGCAGGCTTCCATTCAGCGTGGGGAAAATAAAGCTACAATCATGGGGATGGGGGGCATTTTCCAAGTCAAGTGGAGTGGAAAAAGTGATGCTAAAAGATTTACCAATACTTTTCATGTGGTGCAGTATTTTGTATGATTGGCAGGCGAATTTGGAGAGGAGGTCTGACTTAACATGTTGGCCTGTTGTTACAGGTCCCGCTGCCAAATCTGATTGTTTTTTCACTAGCATGCATTTTTATGCTGGTGGAAAACCAATGGATTCCCATGAAAACCACCTGACCTAGACACCTGCTAAAAGCAGACAGTTTCCAAAGAAGTTCATTTTAGATGCCTTCCACAATCATTAATTGTGGGAGGGATTTACACTTTTCCAGACATTTAATGGAAAGATGAAGCCCAAATGTGATGATTTCTGCCTGTGTTTTACTATTTACTTTTCCAGTACTTGGTGTAAACAATATACATTGCATGAAGGGTCCCTTTTGCAACCAAATGCAAACAGGAGTAGTCCCTCACCTCCCTCCAATTCAGGATTAAAAACAAAGCGACCCCCTTAATCTTTTTCAACAACACGTTTCTACAGTGATGTATACATTTTCAGGTTGATTTATCATGTCATTTGTGCATTTTTAAAGTCATATGTATACAATTGAGTATTATGTTATGTATTCAAAACCGAACTTCAACACATATTTGTGCCAATTTGAGCTGGGAAGATGGATGGTCAAGCACCTAAATGAAAGGTTATACTCAAATTTTGGCTTTTCCACTTTGTATGATCATGGACAAATCATTCAATGTCACTGTGCCTTACCTGGAAACATTTATTACAGCTAGAAGTGCCCTAGAAGTGATTCCGTTTGCAGTAAAACCTATTCCAAAAAAACCTCACTCATGGTTTAATAGATGGGCAGTGCAGGTGTCAGGGGCAGCTAAGAAGACCCACAAACATCTTTCTTTGGAAAATACAAGGCTGTATTTATTGAACAAAATTGTGAAATTCAACAAAAAATCAAAGCAAACACATCAAACAAGACTTCATCATGGACAATTGCCTATTATAAACAGTATGTACCAGATAATGGGCCTCATTCCGAGTATGGCGTTAAGGGATAGCGGCCACCGGTAACGAGACCGGTGGCGGTGATGCCTTACCGCCATACTCCGAGTTCCCTTTGCGCCCTCGCCCTTAACGCCTGCTTTGAGCAGGTGTTAAAGTCGAGGGCGCAAAGGGGCCTCCAAGCCAATAACGGTGACCGTAATGAACGGTCACCGTTATTTGCATCTTCCCCATTCCCATTGAGCCCTATGGGGGCTCATTTGGGAATGGGGAAGAGCCTTGGTGAATGGGGAATTACCGCCCCGCCAACCTTGGAATGGGGCGGTAATTCCGCCAACCACCAAGGCGCTGCCGGTCCGGGTACGGCGTCAACCAAGGCGTTAATAGCGCCATTGGTTAGCGCCGTACTCGGAATGAGGCCCAATGACATATAGGCCCCCTCCAGCCTGCCAAGCCACACCTGGAGCTATACCAGGAGGCCAGAAATCCCTCAACCTGCACCCTCTGCCCCTTGAACCTGCACTAACAGCCCTGGTGCTCTCTCCTGCATGCTAGCACTCCCTCACACCCTCAATTCAATGGAAATGTGTTGCAAATATTCAACAGAAAATAACATTTTGTGCTGAAAGATATAATTTGTAAGAAATAAAATGTCCTATTCATTGGCTCAGTATTCCAGAGTGGGGGTCTGTGTTTCACAAAAATATGGCTGGACTACAAGAATCACCTCCTCCGTGGTCTGCTGGGAGTAGCCACAGTGTTAAGGGAGGCATTGTTCAGTAAACACCATCTGAAATTGAATGTGTCCAGGGGACCTTGTTGTTCGGCCATCACAGAGGAGGAGGAGGCATCAGCCTGAATCTCTGAGCCAGGCCAAGAATGCATGGTGGAGGAAGATGTGAGTAGTGGTAGTTGGGAATGGTGGTCCGTGGGAGCTCATGGAAGGTGACTGAGGGTGAAACGTGAAGGGGAGAGTGGATATAATAGAAAGGGAAGAGCAGATGGGCAAGGAAGATAGCTAAATTGATGACGCCACACTATTTTGGTTGCGTCCCCTTCTCTCTACAGTTTTTATAACTCATTTATGGCAGAAGAAGAAAAAGATAAATAACCTTTGTTCTTAGGACATGAATATTTGTGATTCAACTCTCAGGCTTTTTTTCAGGGATCTGCAGTATACAGTTGTTAATTATTCATGCTTTGACAATAGCTTTCCTTATGGAGAAGGGGGAATGGAGGGAAGGTGACGTGAGTAGCGAATGGAAAGTCAAAGTAGTGTGGCACTATATGGAAGGGAACAAAGGAGTGGATGGAAGAGGGGAGCAGAAGATTTTGTAAAGGGTACTAGAGAGCATTTAATTTTGGAAGGGATCCACGGATGGAGGGGGAGAGCAGATTTCCCACTTGAACAAATTGAGTGATCCTGGGGAAATAACTTTGTCAGCAAAACGACTTAAAAGCATGGAACATTTGTCGCACTAGTGACAGCCATTAACTACTCCCAATCTAAGCTCTATCCCCATACCCAGCCTACCCAGGGCATCTGTCAGTCATGCCTATGCAGCCCTTTGCCTTGATGCTGCCATTGAGTGCAATCCTTACAAGCATGCTGATCAGACATTCAAGTATTCTTAGGAGTAAGTGTCTTTCCACTGGTCCTAACAACCTGGGTTTGAATCCAGGCTGCTTAAAGCAGTCCAGTAGACTAAACAAATTGAAGGGAGCAAATGCATTCTTGCAGGCCCAGTAAAGACAATTTCTGCTGGATCATGTATCAGGTAAATCTGGCTCAATGTGTTTAGGGTACTCATACATTCAATTCCACTGTAAATTTGCCTACCTGATAACAAACAGGGCCCACCCAGATGCACATTCCTGGATTGTATGCAAGATAAATGAGACCGCTTCAGTCTGTCTGATCACCTTATCATTGGATTGGAAGTACTCCACATTTATAGTGGATAACTATGATGATTTCCTGGACAGCTTCCTTACAACTAGTCTTCGTAAATTGCATCGAATGTAGGTCCTGCCATGAAGCACCTTCATGTTTTGACCCAAATGTGGCTCTTCAGAAAAAGGATTTACTTAAAACTTAAACTTATAAGATTGGACGTGGCTCTCACCTCACCCTCTAAGATCCAGCAAATTAAAAAGTGAAACAAACATATAGAAATCGGGTTAAAAACAATCATGCATCATGTTGCCCCCAAGATGCTGAAAAAATATTGTTGGTGTTGTGGAGCACAGATGCAAGTTCATTTTGGTACTTGAAGAACAAACTAGCTCGCTCTCAGCCTGAATATAGAGTTTCTTCGGTTTTGGAACTTCAATTGGTCACTCACTTTGGTAAAGAATTTAGCACTTAGACAGGAACAATTGAAGATATGCCCTGTTTCCTATAACTCATTATGTGTATGGTCCATGGTCATCGTGAATTAACACACAAAATCAGTTCTTTGCGAGCCTCTGGTCTAAACAAACTGTCTAATTTATTACTTAAGGGGGACTCCGAAACATGGGTAACTATACTGTCAGTACTTTTTAACGAAATTGTAGCTACTGGCAGGTTTCCAAAATCTTGGTCTACCACACATATTTTACCAATCTTTAAAAAAGGCTTGCAATCTGGTCTCCTGGATTTTCGACCTGTAGCAATCATAGATGCAGACAGTAAGATTTTTGCCACATTGCTTCTTCAGCGTCTTGAAACATGGCAAACGTTGATTAATAGAATCCCACAATGGCAGATGAGCTTTTGAAAACATCATGGAAATATATTGAATGGATTCTTATTGAAAGCCATCATCAGTCAAGTCCAGCAGCACAAACATGAATCGGTTTACTTGGCCACAATCTGTCTCTTTGCTGCCTTTGATGCAGTCTATCGAGGTCTGTTGTGCACCAAGTTATCAAAATTGGGGAATATCGCAAAAAGCCTATTATGGCTCATCATTAGGCTATACTCTAATTCGAAAATACAGGTCTTATTAAATCATGGAGGTAAACTCTTGTGCTGTGTTCCTGCTTTCAGAGGGGTCAGGCAGGGCTTCATACTCACGCCGTGTCTGTTTAATTTTTACCTGAGTGACACTGTATCCGGGCGATAGCGCAGGAGCAACCCGCTCGCCTTGGAAGCAAGAAGACGCAGAGCAACAGAGGTTCGATCCCTGGTTCCGCGCATAGAAACCTCTGGGTATTAAGCACATCATAAATAACCAATTATAATTATAATTGGCGAATACTTAAATTGAAATCCTGCCGCCTTAGCCACTCCACAGATCCAACATATAAAACCTATCTGGCTTGCTCACGCCGACGACTTTTTAATTTTTGATATAACCCTGATTGGTATAAAGCATCTTTTGTCGGCTTTTTCAAAATTCGCAGAAGTTTACAAATTGAAGATCAATCCTAAAAAATAAAAAAATAATGCACTTCACTAACAAAAACGTAGAGTTCAATTTTTTACTTTGCAAGGTGATCATGTACCCCTCGGAGAAGTTGAGGTGTTTATACATATGAGATTTTACATTTTTGCCAAACAGACCAAATCTCTTGTAAAAGAATGGTTGTTTTCTATTGGATCAGCACTATGTAGTCAATTGGTACTAGTCGACACCAGGTATGGGAAGTATTTTCCTGCTTGACATTTTATGAAGGGAAAATAGTTCCTAAGATATTGTATGGTATTGAGATGCTTCCATTATGGACTCTAGATATGCTTCCTAGTATTGAGGGCCGGTTGTAGAGGAGGGAACTTCAGATTTCATATGGCACCACTCTGCCTGCCATTCGTCATGAACCCTGTGTTCTATCACTTAAAAGTAGGGCCCAGTGGAAGTTACTATAATTGTACTATTAGCTTTATTTTCATCTAGTTCACCTTCTTTATATATGGAACTTAACATGGTGTTGATAAATAGAAATTAAGCTTTAAACCAGGAATTTGGGGATTCTTGTTATCGATTGCTTGCCGACCTGGGCCTTTTACTGTTTGAACTCATAGATAATCAGTTAAGGGTCAAAAAATTACTTTACAGACAAGATTGGGTAGATACGACTAATTCTTTTCATTTGTATGAATCACTAATACTAATTAACAAGCACTTCAGAACAGATAATGTTCTTATACAGCAGTGGCTTCATTATTGTCACATTCTGGAAACCCTGCAGTCTGATCGAGAAGAACTGACCAACTTCCCAGAAAAAGTTAAAATTAAACTATGGCGAGAAGACTGGGCCAGAGCCCAAGAGCACAGAAGTTCACATCGCCTCATAGACATTTTAAAGGAAGAAACTAAACCTTGTGGAACTGTTCGAAATATTTCACCAAAGCCCTTAATGGTTGTTGCAGAGACCAATTCCTTTGCTTCAGATTGGAGCTATACCCAACAAACCAATTGTTAAAAATGTATGGAAAATCCTTGTCGCAGGGTTTCAGATTTTGTAAGGAAAAAGAAGCCATTGAGTCATTAAAACACATTGCATTGCTTTGGCAGGGTCGGACTGACCTAAGAACCAGAGACATGATTAATTGTATTGAAGCCCGCAATACACTGGACGTGAAGGAAATGTGATACTTCCTTTTGAGAGGAGAGAATCTTGCAGCAACGGTCTCCTTGTTGAACTTTTTAAAGGAGGTTTTTGAACTGATCAACTGATCAATTTTGGCAAAGATATCTTTGTATGGAAATGTTTGGATATATGATAAAGGTTTCAAATAAACCGTACATCTTGAATAATTGTTTTTTTTAAATAAAACAAATACATTTGAGGTTTGATTGTAAACCAATCAGAATAGTCGCTCCCTATCTCACTGTATACCCTCAAAGGTCCGTGAGACAATTGTTTATCAGGTTCCGATGGAATCAAGTATTCACCAAAGAGATACAGATTCATTTTTGTATCACATAGGTTGATCAAGTTTCCTGTAGATTTTGTGGTTCTTCTAATTCTGTTGGAACCCTGGAACATTTAATAACACCCTGTATTAATCTCGGGGCTTGCGAGAACTACATTTCAGGCAATTTTTACCGATGCTAGCCACAATGTCAGGTGATTCTTTTATGCATTTCTGTTTAGCTGGCCGAACCACCTCATTGGTTCTGGCAGTTACAGGTTTTTTAAAAGCTCTGAAATTTGAATGAATTGTTAGTGTCATGAATCTAATTTATGTGCATTGTGAGTTGATAACAATTTTGTTATTATGGAGGTTTTTTTAATGAATCATTTTAGCCATCTGTTTCTGGCATATCAGCATATACACCTTTGTATAGAAGAAATATATTGAAAAAAGTTGTGTGTGTACCGGAACATTAATGTGAGTGGATTTCTTAACGTTTTTTTTTTTTAAACTGTAGTACAATAAAATAAAATAGTCACAAAATACATGTGCAAGACATAGGTAAATGATGTCTTTCAGAAGATAGATGTGAAGTTGGTCATAGTCCAAAAGAAAACACACTCAAACCAAAAATGAGGGCCTGCTAATAATGTATAGGTTAGCCATTGTGTAAGTGTAAAAAAGATGGTTTCAACTTTTTCCTTTTCTAATTTCTCTTTTCCCTTGGCTTCACATAATTTGCCATGAATGTGTTCACTTTCCACCTCCAAGCTCCCAATTTGACAGCAATTGCACAGGTTTTCAGACCCTTACTGCTCCACTTAGAGCAAAATCACACAGGTATACGTCAGCTGTGCAGCAGATGAGTATTGCATTGTGCAATTGATTGTGAATACCAAAACTACTTGTTGGATGGTCATTAATATTTGCCAAGCCCTCCTGTCCACATTCCCTGACACACTACTTTGAAAGCCCACTTTTGCAGCTAATCCAGTAAATTGTGCTTTAGAAAGGTGTGCATATCTGTGTAACTGGCTTAAAGGAATAGAGCGCTCTAATATTTTATTGTGTGGATCGTTTGGGAATGTGGTTTTAAGCAAACTGTGAACAATCGTAAAAACATTTCCTATGCACCTTACCATAGTTTTCCACACTTTTACACATGCGAAATAAGGCAGCGGGGCACTGCCATCTTGTGCTAATCTTATCCATTTATCCATCACCCTAAGTTCACCTGCCCTCGCAGCACTAAATCATTTCCATCGCCACTGAAGCTGACACCACTAGACGCGTAGGGCCCATTTCACAATGCGAAAGAACGTCTCGTGTCAACGTTCTCTGTGCGCCAGCTAATGACGTGTGTCCATGGAAATGGCAGGACGCATCTTTCATGAATAAGTATGAACAAACCGCTTCTCATAAAGCAACATCAGAGTTGCTTTTTCAATTGTTTCAATCCTGTGACTCGTTTCTGCTCTGCTCAGATATCTTTGTTGCTCGTAGCCTGTGTGACAGATACTACTACTAGCATTATAGTTCTAGTAGGTGTTACTTTACTTGCCTAGCTGCTTGCTTTTAGTCTGATTGATTTTACTGTATGCTTGCTTTTAAATAATTGGAATCATATAGCTCACTTCCCAAGAAAGTCACCTGATTTTACTTGTTCTCTTTTAAAATTGAAACTGCAACTAAATTGAATTGTGTGTAGCCTCCTTGATTAGTGCATTTTTAACATTGAAAAGTGCCTGGTTTTTGGGGCGCCGGCGCGTGTGAATTGAATCCGAGTCTTTCTACTCGGCACACATGTGTAAGCGAAACTATAACTACATCCCCCAGAAGGATTGTAGTTCTCGCGCCGTATTTCTTCCGTCCCAGGTGCAAACATGCCGGCGCGAATGGAACTAGCGAGTCTGTGCAGACGTGCCTCCTACGCTTTGCTCACCCACGATCACTGTTGAGGCTATGGAAGCCACGGGTAAGGACAAAAGGCAATCCATTGATCAGGTGATATATATGGAGCAAACACATAAGATTACCAAAGTTACCACTCAACCAGGAGTTACCCATATATTTCCCAGTATTACATTAGATCATAACACCATTATTAATAATAAGGACACTAAGCTACCTAGTACTGACAAAACGAAACCGACATAGCGGAAAGAGAGTTCAACATCTGAACTCACCATGGCACTATTGCATCTGCACAGGGGCCATTGTACACATCGCCTCCCCAGACCAAGTGTATCCAGAGAGGCACCCCTGAAGCAGACCGCGCCCCTGCAATCCACATAAGTGTGTTGTCTCCATTCAGCAGTGTTCCGGGCCCTTTTCTGCACGCCTTGGCCATTCATGCCCCATACACTATCAATGGCAGTTCGCACCTGTGCCCCTGCCCTCTAGAGGGGGCAGGCAGGGTGGGAATGGCCAAGGTGCCAAACACCATGTACAATTCAAAGGTAGCTTCTACACAGGGGCCATTGTACACATGGAGCAAGAAATACATTACAAATCAACTTTTATGAATAGTTGTTTCCATTTTTCAGTGAATCATGGACACGCTCACTTTTCCTGGCAGGGCTGGCAGGGTGGGAACGGCCAAGGTGCCAAACACCATGTACACTTCAAAGGTAGCTTCCGCACAGGGGCCATTGTACACATGGCTTCCCCAAACCCAGTGTCTTCAGTCATGCACCCCTGAAGCAGACTGCACCCCTGCAATCCACATAAGTGTGTCATCTCCATTCAGCAGTGTTCCGGACCCTTTTCTGCATTCCTCTTGGCCATCCATCCCCCCACACAATCAATAGCAGTTTGCACATGTGCCCCTGCCCTCCCAAGGGGGCAGGCAGGGTGGGAATGGCCAAGGTGCCAAACACCATGTACAATTCAAAGGTAGCTTCTACACAGGGGCCATTGTACACATGGAGCAAGAAATACATTACAAATCAACTTTTATGAATAGTTGTTTCCATTTTTCAGTGAATCAAGGACACGCTCACTTTTCCTGGCAGGGCTGGCAGGGTGGGAACGGCCAAGGTGCCAAACACCATGTACACTTCAAAGGTAGCTTCCGCACAGGGGCCATTATACACATGGCTTCCCCAGACCAAGTGTATCCAGACAGGCACCCCTGAAGCAGACCGCGCCCCTGCAATCCACATAAGTGTGTTGTCTCCATTCAGCAGTGTTCCGGGCCCTTTTCTGCACGCCTTGGCCATTCATGCCCCATACACTATCAATGGCAGTTCGCACCTGTGCCCCTGCCCTCTAGAGGGGGCAGGCAGGGTGGGAATGGCCAAGGTGCCAAACACCATGTACAATTCAAAGGTAGCTTCTACACAGGGGCCATTGTACACATGGAGCAAGAAATACATTACAAATCAACTTTTATGAATAGTTGTTTCCATTTTTCAGTGAATCATGGACACGCTCACTTTTCCTGGCAGGGCTGGCAGGGTGGGAACGGCCAAGGTGCCAAACACCATGTACACTTCAAAGGTAGCTTCCGCACAGGGGCCATTGTACACATGGCTTCCCCAAACCCAGTGTCTTCAGTCATGCACCCCTGAAGCAGACTGCACCCCTGCAATCCACATAAGTGTGTCATCTCCATTCAGCAGTGTTCCGGACCCTTTTCTGCATTCCTCTTGGCCTTCCATCCCCCCACACAATCAATAGCAGTTTGCACATGTGCCCCTGCCCTCCCAAGGGGGCAGGCAGGGTGGGAATGGCCAAGGTGCCAAACACCATGTACAATTCAAAGGTAGCTTCTACACAGGGGCCATTGTACACATGGAGCAAGAAATACATTACAAATCAACTTTTATGAATAGTTGTTTCCATTTTTCAGTGAATCAAGGACACGCTCACTTTTCCTGGCAGGGCTGGCAGGGTGGGAACGGCCAAGGTGCCAAACACCATGTACACTTCAAAGGTAGCTTCCGCACAGGGGCCATTATACACATGGCTTCCCCAAACCCAGTGTCTTCAGTCATGCACCCCTGAAGCAGACTGCACCCCTGCAATCCACATAAGTGTGTCATCTCCATTCAGCAGTGTTCCGGACCCTTTTCTGCATTCCTCTTGGCCATCCATCCCCCCACACAATCAATAGCAGTTTGCACATGTGCCCCTGCCCTCCCAAGGGGGCTGGCAGGGTGGGAACGGCCATTGTGCCAAACACCATTTACACTTCAAAGCTAGCTTCCGCACAGGGGCCATTGTACGCATGGAGAAACAAAATAAATTACAAATCAACTTTTAAGAATAGTTGTTTCCATCTTTCAGTGAATCAAGGACACGCTCACTTGTCCTGGCAGGGCTGGAAGGGTGGGAACGTCCAAAGTGCCCAACACCATGTACACTTCAAAGGTAGCTTCCGCACAGGGGCCATTGTACACATGGCCTCCCCAGACCCAGTGTCTCCAGGCAGGCACTCCTGAAGCAGACTGCGCCCCTGCAATCCAGATAAGTGTATCATCTCCATTCAGCTGTGTTCCGGGCCCTTTTCTAAACACCTCTGGCCATCCATCCCCCCTACACCATCAATGGCAGTTTGCACCTGTGCCCCTGCCCTCCCCAGGGGGCTGGCAGTGTGGGAACGGCCAAGGTGCCAAACACCATGTACACTTCAAAGGTAGCTTCTGCACAGGGGCCATTGTACACATGGCCTTCCCAGACCCAGTGTCTCCAGGCAGGCACTCCTGAAGCAGACTGCGCCCCTGCAATCCAGATAAGTGTATCATCTCCATTCAGCTGTGTTCCGGGCCCTTTTCTAAACACCTCTTGGCCATCCATCCCCCCTACACCATCAATGGCAGTTTGCACCTGTGCCCCTGCCCTCCCCAGGGGGCTGGCAGTGTGGGAACGGCCAAGGTGCCAAACACCATGTACACTTCAAAGGTAGCTTCTGCACAGGGGCCATTGTACACATGGCCTTCCCAGACCCAGTGTCTCCAGGCAGGCACTCCTGAAGCAGACTGCGCCCCTGCAATCCAGATAAGTGTATCATCTCCATTCAGCTGTGTTCCGGGCCCTTTTCTAAACACCTCTTGGCCATCCACCCCCCCTACACCATCAATGGCAGTTTGCACCTGTGCCCCTGCCCTCCCCAGGGGGCTGGCAGTGTGGGAACGGCCAAGGTGCCAAACACCATGTACACTTCAAAGGTAGCTTCTGCACAGGGGCCATTGTACACATGGCCTTCCCAGACCCAGTGTATCCAGGCAGGCACCCTTGAAGCAGACCGCACCAGAAACATGTCACTCATTCACATACACACCCACTTTTCTAATTCTTTATAAACCCCTTGATATTTATCCAGAGAACATCTGTGAGCAGTGCCAGTCATTTCGTGATCCTGCTACCTGTGAACATCTGTGAGCACATGGAAGTCAATTCTTGATCGCGCTACCTGTTCCCCTAGAAATAACTACCCTGCTTGCTGAATCTAACTGTATGTTAGTCAAGGTAAGGGCAGGTCACCCAATCATCTCTTTCTGATCTCAACATTTCTATCTATTTCAAACGAATGTACCCAGTAGTGTAATGTTCATTCATCTCATTGACTTTACCACTGTCTACTGTTTAAAGTGCTCTGATCTCGATATATAGCAAATTTCATCAGTGTCAATTTAACACAGTGTATATTTGACTATGCTAGACAGGTTTTGCTTTTTTGACCAAAACAAACATTGCCTAGAAAACTTTGTTATAGTTCCATCAATCTCACACATTCAGTAGACTTATTTTCTAATTATGTGTACTTTTTTTATACAGCTTTTTCAAGAATGCCTGCTTGTATGTTTTTCGGTTGCAGTTCTAAGAGCCATGACAAACCTAAGGGCACAATAATACATACATTCCTGAGGAATATTGATTTCATAAGAGAATAGGTTCGACATTGTGGATTTGCAGTGGAAAAGCTTGAAAGCAGAGCCCAGGATGTCTTGGGAGACTTGAGGACTTGAGGGCCGGAGGATTCTGCATCTGCAGCCTGCACTTTACTCTGGATATGTATAACCAATCGCAGTGCACAAAAAAGCACTGACTTAGAACGTTGCGTACAGACTTGGAGAAGTTCATATTATCAAGAGTTGGATCTTCCCACATATCTAATGCAAATCTAATTTTCCCTTTTACCACTTCGTGAAAATGCACTGAAAATGAAGGAGCAAGATTCTGCATCCATTTCTCTTTCAGAGTCAACAACAACTTTGAGCGCCTATCGGGTAATTTTATTTCATTTTTCAATTACGAGAATGTATTATGCTTGGAATTTAAAATAATATGAAATTATTTATGTATCCTGTTGGTTGTTTACACTATGGCCCTCATTACAAGTCAGGCGTTAAGGGGTTAACGGCGCCGTAAAGCGCGTTGGCGCCGTTAAACCCTTAACGCCTGATTCACACTTTAACGCCTGCTTTTTGCAGGCGTTAAAGTCCAAGGCGGCAAGCGACCTTGGTGCTAATTACGGCACCGTAATTTACGGTGCCGTAATTAGCGCCTTCCCCATCCCCATTATGCCCTAGGGGGCAAAAATGGGAAGGCGGAAGGGCAAATGGTGAATGGGAATTACCGCCCCACTCACCTTGGAATGGGGCGGTAATTCCGCCATCCACCATGGCGGAATCCGGCATGGACCATGGTGCTAATAGCACCATGGTCCACCGCCTGACTTGTAATGAGGGCCTATGTGTCATTTCTGGGTTTCTCATTATATGTACCATTGTCTGCATCCTATTGTCTCTGTTCAATTTCACTGTTTTCATCCATACTAAAACAAGTACTGTGTTAAATGGTGATACTGGTACTTCGACTACAATTACATCATCCTTTGGAGCTGGTCCAGAGTGTGAGGTATGCGTACAGACAGTTCCTTTGAATGAAAGGAAGTAAATCCTACATTGAATACTATTAGACAGTGACATTCATATAAACGTGCAGTGTTTCAAACTTTTGTAATTTCAGTTCTAACGTTACAATTTCTACCCTAATGCAGAATACATTGCAAAATGCTTGAGTGCAACATTAAAAATCAGTAGGTTTTGTACAGTGATCTCTGATAGAGAACACTTGCCATCAATCAGGTGAAATTAGAAATGTCTATTTTAACTAAATGACGTACACTGTTTACGAGGGTATGTATGTAAACGATGTGTGCGATGAAAGAATTTGATTTCAAATATCATTGACTTTTGTTTTTTTATGAATATTCTATTCAAGGAATATATACAAGGTCAGGAATTAGAAGAGAAGGCACATGGATCACAGATGGTGGACCAGCTTGCTGGTGTGGTAGTTACAGTGAAGAACATGGTTTCACTGAAAATCAAGAAAACAAGGTTAACTAACAAACAATTTTTTTAATCTAAAGTGCTATATACTGTATGTTGGATTTACATTGAACATGGTTTTACAACCCTTCTCCTAGAGGCCCAGAAGGAAAAGAAGTATAAAGACACATATAACAAATGAAACCAAAGATGCTGCTTGCCAAACAGATTTCACCATGGAGCAACTATTATTTGAGGCACAGCGTGGTCCAGTCAATAAGCAGACTCGAGATGATTATGCCCAATGGCCAGAAAATGAATTGAATGTGACAGGCGAAGCAAGCAAAGTGTTGTTGGACCATTGCTATAATGTGAGAACTCGACAAGATGAAGATGAAACTGGATATAAGGAGGATGCTTTTGAATTACTCATTGACCACTTCACACAATCTACACCCGCAAAAAAAGGGCCAGCCAATAACCAATCAACATTGATGGTTTCTCCAATTTGTGTGCAAATAACACAAGCTGAAATAACAGAGACTGAAGCCTCAATGGAATTGATCGAGGAACTTGCCAAAGATCTCGGCTTTAGTGTGTCTAGTTTGACTGATATGTCCACCACAGTCGAGTCACAAACCACGTTCATGCAGGACGATAGTCTAATAAAGGAGCACAAGTACATTGTATTTGACAGCTGCCTGGTAGAGATTATACTGATGCTGAAATGTGTCCATCCAGTGAGGGGGAAAGTATGCGGGGAGCCATTGGTGAATGTGACTCACGTATCACAAGGCACTAACCTGAAAATATGAGCAATCTGTGCCCAGCTCCATGGTACATGTACATGGTCCGCTCAAACAAGTGTCAGCTGGAAATCTACTGTGTGCAGAAGCTTTAGTTTTCAGTGGCTCTACTTTTAGTAAGTTGTCCAGTTTCTGTAAATTTGTTGGACTCCAGTTCATTGCTAAAACGCACTACTACACATATCAAAGATAATGTTTATTCCCCGCTATTAGTCAAGGCTCAAAAATGTAACAAATGTCAATCGAAAGGACATTCTCTGGGAAATGGTTCAGGCTAGCTGGCGATGGACAGTGTGACAGTCCCGGATTTTCAGCAAAGTACTGCACATACCACTTTCAGGACCAGGAAACTAAAAATATTGTGAGTTTGGAGGTCATGCAGGTGTCCGAATGTAAATCCTCAGTGGCCATGAAGAAACATGGTTTTAAAAAATCCGTCGAACATCTTCAATTGCGGGGAATGCAAATAGACCTCATAGCCATTGACAGACCTGTTTCGATAGCCAAGGCCATTCGAGTGCAGTTTCCAAACATTCACCATCAATTTGATGCATGGCACGTCGTCAAATCAAATCAATAAAAAAATCGCAGCTGATTCCACAAGGGGGCGTCAAGATGTGTTGACTCATCTCCGTTGGTCTCTCCACTGGGTTAGGTAAAAGGGTTCTGAGGCCCCCCTGGCACCCCAGGAGTGAGAGCTATACCCCCGCAGGGGATTTTGTAAGCCTTCGAGCACCGGTAGGCACAATCCCAGTGTTCCTACTACCTGTACCTCCGAAGATCTGGGCGCAAGAGTGAAGACGCCTGGGCCCCGGTGATCCTGATCCCGCCTGGCCCATCTGTGAAGGCCGAAACAGGGGGCGCTGTTCCCTGTGCTGCAGCGAGGAGCACGCGCCGAGAACACTGCAGAGAGCCGAGGGCGGGGGCTGAAGTCCAGCACCCGATCTCCAGCTGGGACATCGAGGTTGGCGTATTCGGATGTGGTCCTCCCCACACCGAAAACTCTGCAGAGCTCTTCGGTGGCTCCGGTGCTGCACTGTGTGCTCCATTTTCCTGCGGGCAGTCTCCCTATGAGAGCTGCAGTTACCGCAGCCGCTGCAAATGGAGCCGTGTCTCCGGGGTCCTGAGTTCCCGCCCAGGCAGGGTTGCAGTTCCCAGTACGCCATGTGCACAGGCTGCTGCGGAGGGGGGGAGCAGATGGAGACCGGAGCCCCTGTCTACCTGGCTGCCGTGCTCGAGTACCTGAGTGCTGAGATCCTCGAGCTGCCCGGCAACGCTGGCCGGGGCCACAAGAAGACCCGCATCACCCCCAGACACATGCAGATCGCCAGCCGCAACGACGAGGAGCTCAACAAGCTGTTGGGCAAAGTCACCCCACCTTCGACCCGAGTGAGCTGCTAAAGCGCAGAGAGCAGGTGACTCGCCAAATTGTCATGCATGCAGGCGCTCCGGCAACGTTGCTGTAGAGTGTCTGCACATGAATTATTTTTCTTAGCACCAAGCTCCGGCCCCTGAAGAACTCTTTCCGACGTCCTTCTGTCACGGGGGGGCCATACCCCTCCCAGCCCAACTCTGCAACACACTGCTTGTTTAGTGTGCAGTCGGTGGGTGCCTGAAGGGGGCTGCGCAGAAGGTAGTTCCACGGCTGGCCCAACAAAACCTGGACCGTTGGTCCCCTCAGCCTCGCTTGGGCATCTAGCCATTTGATCCTGCCGACGGCCCCCTGACTCCTTGGGTAACGTCCCCCCTCAACGAGGCCCCTGCTCACTGTGATCCCGTTCTGCTTGTCCCATCGGCCTTCTTGGAGGTCCAACGTTGCCGCGCCTTCATCTACCAGTAAATAATCACCTGCGTAGCCACCAGCTGGGGAGAAAATACCAAAGATCAGGCGCCCCCAATCACGTGGATCTAATGGGGCTCTGAGGCTCTCCCCCTTCACACTCAGGCATACGATCTAACCTTCTAACGAGCTGGGGAACGTCTTGGAACTCAGGGAGGGGAGACTAAGGGTCATACCCCCACTGCACCCTGGTGCCCCAGCTCCCGACCCGCAGCTCGCCGCGGCCATCTAGAGTCACTGAGGTATAGTGGCTAGCAGTGGATCTCGTAAAGCGCCTGGATGCTCTCCGACAGGGAACATTTCATCGGCACGGCAAAATAGTGGGTTTATTTTTTAACACTGCACAATCCCTCCTTCATCATGGCAGGGTTGCCCTGAACGTTGCCGCCTCGTGCCATAGTGTGGGGGGGGGCCCGGGGACTCTGGTTTCGTGCATCCCGAGGATCCTTTGCAACACGGAGTGGGGCAGGCTCTTCGCTTCACTTATGTCCCAGTCAGCCCCTGGCAAAGCCAACCTCCAAAAGACCATGCAGTGAGTGAAACAAATCTGGACTCTGATCTACCAGTGGAATTGACCCCCTCTTCCAAACCACAGAGTTGAGAAGGGGCATCCCCCCCAATCACTGTTTTCCTAAAGGATTACCAGCCCCTCGCTCCTCGTCTCTTCAGAGGGGAGAACAAAGTGGGCCTTGGCCTGTCTCTTCGGCCCTCCTGCACAAAGTCCTATTGGGGTTCAGCTTGGCTCTGGGGGAACTGGGGTTGGCTTGGGGGGGATGCGGTGTCTTCTCCCAGAAATCTTGCTCTACCAACATCTCTGACCTCCACGAAAATCTCGACCCCCCCCCCCGATCCAATGGGGCTTTAGTTGACTGTGTGATAGCGCCCAGCCAGCGGCTGCTCTTGGTTCCCCCGGGGTTCCTCCCAGGCCCCTGAGAGTCTATCCTTGCCCCCCCCCGGGTCTAACTCCCTGTCCTCTGGAGAGGCCCCGCTCTGAAGATAGCCCTGGATGGACTGGGCCCGATTGTTGCAAAACTTCTGTCACTCCCCAGCGACTACAATGGAGGCAGCCTCCGTCCCCGCCTTTATTCAACCAGGAGCAATGGACGCTCAAGCAGTGAACAAGAGCGTGACGGCCCTTCTTGATGAGATTTGTGGTTTTAGGGCCGACATCAGCAAAAGGCTGGACTCCTGTGATAAAAAGGTGGACTCTGTAAAGGATTGCGTCCAGGCCTTGGAAGGGAACCAAACCTCAGTTGATATATTGGAAACCCAAATACATATGCGCCTGGTGGAGCTGGAGAGGCGGGAAGAGAAATGTACACTAAAACTCGACTACTTGGAAAACAGGAAACACCAGAGCAATCTGCGATTCCTGGGGATCCCGGAGCGGGGTGGTGAAAAACAGGCGGACATTATTAGAATTGTCAACGAGGTGATCAACAAACTGTTTGATGATGCCAACACCACGCAGCCGACCATTGACAGGGCCCACAGAGAGGGAGCTCCTTCGAGGGGCCCCAGATCAATCTTGGTATGGTTCCACTACTTTGCGGAAAAGAGTCAAATCCTGGATCTGGCACGGAAAAGGGGTCCAATAGATTGGGAACTTCTGGTCCAAAATAGAACAGACCTGTAGGAGAGCAGGGGTGGCACAGTACGATTGGACACGTGGTGAAACTCATGGACATGATGTGTGTGCTAGCCAAAAGATCTATAGCCATGGCATGGAAATCTGCTAGGGCCCGCAATTTGATAGGTGGCACAAGGAACTGGAGCACTGGACAGGGGCAGAAATGACCGTATGGGGAGAGGGAGTAGATAGAGCGGGAGGAGAAGCAAGCCCAGCATACGAGGACTGGAAAGCCCTAATATGGGATATGTTTCACCCATCGGATGATAAAAACCCCCTGAGCTACCCTTGCCCACCGGAAACTGCAACAGACTAAAGACAATACCGGAGGCCCATCAAGGGAACAATTAGACTTGGCATTTTCGGTCTGTTCAACACCCAAGAGTTCCCGAAGTCAGAAATGTCAAATGGGCTGGGTTATGAACCCCAGCATGATTACATGGCAAGCAAAGACTGGTTGTTCTTTTTCTTTCTCTTATGTTAATTATCATTACTTAATTGTTTGCTACACAAATGTTGACTGATGCCAATAAGTGTACACTGAACTGGTGACGTAGAATATAAATGCTAATAAAAACATTTAAAAATAAAATAAATAAATAGATTGGGAAGACACGAAGGTCTTGATCTATCAGGACCTCTCCGCACTCACCCTGGCGAGGAGATGCCTCTGTGGCCCATTTACAAAATGGCTCCAGCCCAAGGGAGTCCGCTACAGATGGGACCACCCCTTCTCCCTCTACTTCGAGTACGACAGCTACAAATACTCCCTTGTCACCGAAGATGACATACAAAGAGTTACCCGAGAATTCCTGGGTGAACCCTCCCTTGAAGGTACCCAGGAGAGCAGAAAAAATGCATCAGGGAGCCTACGGAAACCAAGTGGGTGAGCTGGCAAAACCTCAGAAAAACGCTGAGTTTGCAGCAACAGAAAATTCAGACGGGTGGCCCCACCTTCCCCCAGGCCAGCCAACAAATAACTGTGTCTGGTCAGCATGTTGTGCCACAAGGAACAGGGGGTCGATTCCACCCCCAGCAACCAACATGCCCGGCAGAGATGAACTCCGTTTGGAGATTCCAGGAGGTGCCCTGCACCTGAACAGGCTGAGTTTCTAAGTGTTGTTCCAGGGGGGGTCTGATGTGACGTGGAGGTGACTGGCGGGGGCGCATTGGGGGGTGAGGGGCTCAGAATAACACTGGTTTGTATTTGATGACTGCCCTAGTGGAGTCAGACGTTGGTGGCCTGGTTGGACGGCACTTACCATGTCGCAGGCAGCTCAGGCGTTCAGGGAAGGGGAGGACGGGTACGTTTGTGAGTTGTTACTGTTCTTGAGGGTTTATTATTGGTGGTATTTACTGGAAGGGGATTTAACTGCATTGGGGACCACTTGTGCTAAGGATTATCCTAAGTTGCCAGCCCAGAGGAGAGTGACGGGTTTCACCTGTCCCCCTAGAGGGTTGCTGGGAGCAGGCTCCCCCTCTGATGGCTGATACACTTCTCTCGCTGACTTTGGGTTTGCTTTATGTCCGGGGCCTGAATTCCCCGCCCAAGATGTCATTGGTGATGAAGGAATTTATTAGGTTGAAACTCCACTTTTTGTTTCTTCAGGAAACCCATTGGGCTAGGGGCAGGGAAATGTGCTCAGATCCATTGCCATACAGGAAGTCTTCCATGCCTCCTTCCTGTCTAAGAAAAGAGGAGTAGCGATAATTATCTCTTCTAAAGCTCATTTCATACCGAAAGCCCCAACAGCCGCTTTGTAATGGTGAATCTATGCCCCTAACGAGGCACAAGAGCAATTTTGGATGGGGGTGAAAATGAAAATCACAGCATTCACAGAGGGGGTTCTATTGGTGGGGGGGATTTTAACATGGTTCTCCATCCTGACTGGGACAGGAAATCCGAGCGCCCTTCCACGGACCTCCACACTCAGAGGAGAATTGCTGCATCCTTCCACACCACGAATGAGGCACTTGGCCTTCTGTACTCTCACTCGACACGTCAGGATCACAACCCCCTATTTATGTTTTTTTCCAACCCACACTCATCTTTTTCGAGGATCAATTATGTCCTGATCGACAGAAACTTACGTGAAAGTATTGCAGATTTTGAGGTGGAGATAGTCCCGTGCTCTGATCATGACTTGGTCCGGGTCCGAGTGGGTCTCCCCCCGAGCACTCCAGGGTCAGCGAGGCGGATGTGCAACAACTTCTTGTGGAAGGATGGGGAATCAGCCCAGACCCTCCTTGTGGCCATTAAGGAGTATTTTGAGATCAACGACAACGGGCAAGTGGGGGGAGTCTGGGAGGCCTTCAAGGCTACGATCCAGGAGGTGTTGATGGGACTGGGGGCAACAAGAAAGCGGGTCAGAGCACGAGAGGAGAAAATCCTTAGAGACAAAATAGCGGAGATTCAACCAGGGGGCAAACTCCGATCCCAAATGTTCCCGGGTAAATGGGCCGAGCTGCAACAACTCAAGGCTAAACTGGCTACCCTCATGGTCGGGCAAACCGAGAGGAAACTCTCTTTTCTTAAACAAAGGTACATGGAGAGGGGGGACAAGGCAGATAGGATTCTGGCTTGGAGACCCTGTGAACTTAGAAACAGTAGACGAGTTGACTCAATCCATCCACCGGGGGGAGGCAAATGTCTGGATGATCCAGGGATAGCAGAGCAATTCCGTATATTTTATGAGCACCTTTATACATCTGAATACTCAGGTCAAGGTATGGAGACCTATGCATTTCTAGACTCCCACCCAATTCCCCGCCTCCCTCCAGATAAAGCAGACTCCTTGGAGAGGCCCATTACTCCTCAAGAGGTAGTGGATACGATTGGCTCCATAAAAGGGGGCACCACCCCTGGTGCCTATGGCTTCACAATCCTTTTCTATAAATCATTTCGATCCACCCTGGCCCCTTTCCTCTCCAAATTGTTTAATGCGGCCCTGGACTCGGGGTCCCTAACCAGGTCCATGTTATCGGCCCGTATTGTGGTCATTCCAAAAGAGGGGAAAGACCCGACGAATTGCCAATCCTATTGCCCCATCTCTTTACTTAATACAGACTTGAAGGTCTTAGCTAAACTACTCTGCAACAGACTGGCCCAGCATCTCACGTCCCTTGTCCATGGCGACCAAGTGGGGCTCATACTGGGGAGGCAGGGGTCTGACAACATTAGGAAAACCCTGGACCTGATGCATGAGGCCACAAATAACAACACAGAGGCCTACCTTCTATCGTTCGACTCAGAAAAGGCCTTTGACTGAGTGGAATGGTCTTATATGGGAACATTTCTGCAAAGAATGGGTTTGGGGGAGAGGTTCCGTAAGTGGATTGCTGCTTTGTATAATGCCCCGTCGGCCAAGGACAAGCTCAGAGATGTTCCCCCTCTCTAGGGGAACCCGGTAGGGTTGCCCTATCTCTCCCCTTCTATACGCTCTTGCTATGGAGCCTCTTGCTATAGCTATAAGGCAACAACAAGGAATCTCTGGGGTCCAGTGCGGGGATCTAGACTTTAAGCTATCCCTCTCTGCTGATCATATTCTCGCTTACTTAACCAATTTTAAAAAATCCCTCCCGCGACTCCTAGACTTGATCACTTTGTTTGGGGTCTTCTCTGGCCTGAAAATTAACCCATCAAAGTCATGCCTCATGCCAATGGGGGCAGGAGACAGGGACATAGAAGAAAGGGAAGCAATAGGGGAATTAAAATTGAGCGCACGGCAACGGCCTACGTGGGGGTTCTTCTCCCGAGGAATTTGGGAATGCTTTTTGAACTTAACTTCCCCCCTATCCTTTCCAAAATGTGATCCGACCTCCAACGATGGGCCCCCGTGACCCTCTCATGGTTTGGATGAATGGTGTCCCTGAAAATGAATGTTCTTCCCCGCCTCCTGTATCTTTTATCTTCTCTCTCGACTAGTATACCAGACGCTTTCTTCAAATCTCTGAAGTCCATGGCCCTACGTTTTATTTGGGACGGCAAAAAGCCTACGATCAAATTTGCCACTTTGACTCTCCTGAGATCCCAAGGGGGCTTCGATCTCCCGGACTTCTGGCAGTAGTATAAGGCACCTCAACTAAGGGTCATGTTGGAACACATGAGAGATGAAATGCAGATGTATTGGTCGTATATAGAAGACATCCACATGCACCCTAGGAAAGTGAGAGATCTCCTATGGGCCCCGTCCAGAGACCTTCCCGACGCAGTCAAAACCCACCCTACTCTTGCAGTCCTATGGTCCCTATGGAAATATGATAAATCAAATGCTCCTCTTTCCTCTTGGCCTTCCCCGCTATCTTCTTTGTAGGCCCATGCCTAGATCTGGGTAAGAAGGGGTTCAGGGATTCCCAAGTGTGGTCATACATGGGACTGGAACACGTCGCCCAGTTATTCTGCCAGAGCTCATTTATAGAGTATAACGCTTTGGTGGAAGTCATGGGGGATCATCCGATGTCGATCTTTGAATACCTTTGCATAAAAGAGTTCCTGACCAGCCCTAAATGGGGCAAGGCCTTTACCCGTCCCCTGAAACCACTGGAGAGAGTGCTTGTGGAATCTACCTCGAGAAGGGGATCCCTCTCCAAGATATATAAAATCCTAGTCCTAGCGTGACTCGGAGGTAGACAGGGATTCAAGCAGTTTTGGGAGGAAAAGTGTGGAGAAACATTGGAGGATCCCACTTGGTCGAAACTCTATGGAGCACTTCTTTCTGGTTCCCTCTATACAGTAGCCATGGGGCACAACTTCAAGATCCTCCATACATGGCACCTTCCACCTTTTAGGTTATCTAAAATGTATAGTGGTGTTCCCCCCTCTGTCAAAGGGAGTGTGGCCAAAGAGGGACCTGGTATCACTTGTGGTGGGACTGTCCTTCTATCCAGATCTTCTGGACGGAGCTCCTGAACTGGATCAAGGATATAGTGGGCCTCTCTCTTCCTCTGCGCCCCATTGTCCCCTTGTTTGGCATCCCTTCTCCCGCTTCAGGTTCGAGTTCCCTCCCCAGGGTAGTCCAAGCCATGTTGAGAGCGGGAAGGTTGCTCTTGGCCCAGAAATGGAAGTGAAACGTAGTGCACTCCAGGGTGGAGTGGCTGGCAAAACTCTGCACTATTTTCACTTATGAGAAATTAACCGCTCTAACCCACGATACGATGAAGGCCTTCCTGCTGGATTGGACAGTGGTGCTTATGCATGAGGACTGTGGATCAATGAGACTTTGATATTCCCTGCCCAGAATTATCCCGCCTGGTGCCCTCCTTGTGATTCACCCTCCATCACCAATAGGATGTCACTACCAATGAATCCAATTTCTCAGCCTATCTATAATTAGGAGTCCCGTGGTTGAACTCTCTGAAATCCCCAGAACCCAGTTGGGCTTGGTAAACTAAGAGCAGGGGGATGGGAAGGGAGAGGGGTTCTTGTTTATTCTTTTGTTGTTGATAAATGCAAATTACTGATTGACTTGTCATAAGCAAAATGTTTAATAAAAACTAAGTGGAAAAATAATCACAGCTACAGGTAAAAAAAGGGTTCTGAAAATATTTTACAGTGGTCCCAATCTTTCAGCAACCATCTTTGGTGGAGCTCCAAAACTTGTGATGGGTCTGTGGAAATGCTACTAGAAAAATAACGCTCATTGATGCACCACTGTTCCAACGTTCATTCGAGGACAGAAAACTAGCATTTTCACCAATGTGCACATGGACCTTTATCAGAAGAACAGGAACACAAGAAGAAGTGGTTGGTTCCATATTCACCTCCACACAAAGCTCATGAGAAGATTGTGTTTGATAAAACTCTTTCAAGAGACCTGAAGGGACTCACAGAATTCTGTCACACCAGAGATTTGAAGGTGTTCCACAATATGTGCCTAAAGTACAGGCCCAAGAGGTTGCAAGTCGGCATAGACGGTATGCAGTATCAAACATTACTAGCGGTATTAGCGCATATCGAGAGCATAGAGACAACAATCGAGAACTGTGGGAAACTTTGGAATGCTTTGTTACACAATGGCCTTTGCAAATAGAACCAAAAAATGGCCAGTCAAGCCAATATACCAGGAAATGGAATTAAAATTTGTGAAAGAGCTCACTTTGACTGTGTTGGACATGCATACTCATGGAATCTATCATGATTTCGTTCCTAGAACTAATACATTGCCACAAAATATTGCAAACGTGCCCTGTACACCAAAAGTGGACCTCGTTGAACAGATGATTTCCCGTTTTAAATGATTACCAATGGTGTGTATCTTCCACAATGTTTGTACATTGTACATGACCACTTGAAATCTATTTAACTTGAATTTCAAAGCTATTAAAACTATTAAGAAGTATTAAGCGTCCAAATTGCCTTTTCAAATGTATCCTCTTTGTCAATTTTTATTTGCAAGAAGTGCCTGTTGGGGTATGCCATACAGTGTATTGTGGGTCCTTCACTGATCAGGGCACAGGAGGGACGGATGGATATCAGCATGAAAGGAACCACAGGGTCTGCAGTTGGCTTAACATGCACATGCCCAAATAGATAGAACAAATATGACTCCCACCAACGAATGAGACCTATGCAAAATAACAAACTTGGCATCCAAGAACTAATTACTGTAAGCAAAACACCTCATGAAAGGGTGCTATTAGTGTGAAATAGGCGCATTCCAACCTATATTATTATGGGGCATATGTTAGGGGTTGTTGTTTTCGGATGCCTTATCAGAAGGGCTGATCTTTATTTTGCAGCCTTTGAAGTCTTAAGATTTCAAACACAGTGGGGACAGGGGTTAGAGTTACCAAAATATATGACCACTCTAGTTTAGGTATATGGTAGGTGAATTTGAGGTGGCACGTGTGTAGGGTCTGGTGACCAGATGCGTTCAAAGGGAATAGGGTCATGGGTTCAGGGGACCGTGGCTTGGCAGGGAGGGGTTAGAGATGGGATGAGCAAGTCAGCAGAGATGGATGGGGCACTAAGGTTGAAGCAGGCCTTGGTGTCCCATTCTTGGATGAGCACAGTTTGTCAGGGCTCGATACTCGCTACTTGCAAAAATGAATAGCTGCATTTCCGTGAGAACAGGATACCAGAAGAGAGGAAGCCAGAAAACACAGAAGAACAGTTCGCCAGAGGGGCAGAGGAAAAAGAAGGCATTAGGAAGGACACAAATTGAGTTCAAATTATACACATTAGCACAGGATTAATACACTTATATGACACATGGGTGTTGCTGATAGGTACAGGAGGGGTGGCGATGTCTCCCTCCTTAGTTTATACATCATTTTCCTGGTACGAGAATGGTGCAGGGGGGCGGGATATACCGCCTCTCCTCCAACATTTGTTAGTGCATGGGAAGTTCAGTGGCGATGGAAGGGCACTTGGATTTATGACTTGTCAGTGTCTCACCTTATCTGCAGAAAACATTCCTCTGCAAAAACAGGGCACACGAAGATGTGACAATGGGAATGACACTAACTGGAACTGTTGTCATAAAATAACTAAATTACTATCAATGTAGAAGAGTAAAATAGTTTTCACGATAGCACGCCATTGGTGGATGCCAGCAATTATTTTGTTTTTCAAAAATATTTAAAATTCCACATTAGTCGGTGAGCTAATCGCTCCCATGGGAGTGAATATCACTGCATTTGATGTTGCTTGTGGCCTGTTCACACCGACGCATCCTGTACAGTATGTTTTTGATTTGTGGCTTTCCTTCACCAAAAGTAAATTTAGCATGCAAGCTCCTATGAAGGTTCAATTGTTGATCGTCCTTGGAAGAAAGGGAGTATTTTGGAATGAATGACGGGAGGTTTGCAATACCCGTAACAATGATAATGTTCACCATTTCAAAACTGGAGAAAGGAACATATAATTTCATTTTATGAAAATCGTTGATCTGAGGGGACACTCTGCGTAACGCCAAGAGTATGGAAATACCAAATATAATGTAAGTTTTACTGTAGATGAGTTTAAAGACAAATGAGTCAAGGTTTCATTTTCTTACCGTTATTGCTGGATTACATTGTAATGGGTTGTGGGTTGAGGCATATTGTGACGACAAGCAAACACAACCAGTATGCATTTGTCTTTGTCTGGCGCACATGAGCAGTCCAGTACCAAAATGGATGGAGTCCACGTCTGGGTTCCCCCATATTCCACCAATGCCAAGTTAAGTTTGTTGCTAATATTCCGTTAAAATGCTGTCTATGTGTTGTTCTTATTCGTCCGTCACCTTCCGCATCCCCATCCCATTGCGAGCTAAACATACTCCACTGCACTAACCTCTCAAGCACATCGTAGACTCCAACTTTCAATTATGTTTTCTCTGTGTTTCCATTGTTTCTGGTTTGTGTTCATCATTAGTTTTCACACGGTGCAGAATTAACGGGTAAATGGATACATTAGAATAAAGAACAGCCATTGAGACACATTTCTGTTATGTTTTCTACACAGCTACATACTACCATTCTGCCAATGTCATCGTTTCCAGATACCAATAGATGGCTTCTTCAGCAGGCAGTGGCAGATACACCTAAATGGCTGGCTTACTATCACACTGTTGTAGGACGACCGTCCCAGGCTGATATGCCCTTTCACGGTACCAGCAACCAGGAGAAACCTGACATCATTTACGGTGGTCTAGCAAGAACCTGAAACCGCAGCCTTGCGATTCATGGGGCGTCCAATGCGCTTCTTCTACCAAAAGGAACACTGTGTCTCATGATAAACATTTGATGTTCGAAAACAAAGAAATAAAAATTTGGTTGAATATGGAAATTGGCTGATGTTCTCGGAGCGTTTATTGTGAAATAAAAGCACATTATAAATTGCAGAGTATTAGTGTTACCTTTAAAAATAGTATTTTCTATTCCGATTTGGGACGCGCTCTGCTGTGAGAGGATGTTTGTGTTAAAATTCTGGGTTCTGTGTCAACTAACGTTAAGATGTAGGTGATAAATGGGCACGTTTGGCTATGCTGCCCACTAACATCACGAAAATAAGTGGAGAATATCGCTAGGAATAGTGATATCAGCATCATGGGCGGGGGATATGGTTTAGTGCCACGAGGGCAGTTGAACTTAGGGCGATGGATAAACGGATAAGATCAGCACAAGATGGCCGCGCCCCGCTGCCTGATTTGGCTTGTGTAAAAGTGTGGAAAACTATGGTAAGGTGCATTGGAAAGGTTTTTACGATTGTTCACAGTTTGCTTAAAACCACATGCCCGAATGCTCCAGACAGTAACATTTTTGAGCGCACTATTCCTTACCTATGTTCCACAGACAACCTGTTTCTTCAATCACGCTAAGCCTACTTAGTGAATCAAGAATTCAATAAATCTGCATAAGTCACAATGTTTACTTGGTATATGTCACACCTTTGCCTGGGAAAAAAAATGTGTAGTACGTACCCCCTTAAAAAATAACTTGTAAACAGACAGCCTTAACAAATACCTCACATGTAAAGTGATGTTTGTTTTTGTTGCATCTGCAATATGTGCTGTGCATGCAAAAATTATGTTGTGCCAGCATTGTGCTGCTGGTAAAAACTGCGCCTTTAGATGTGTGGCACGGGGGAGTTCCATGCACAATTGTCAGCACCATCCCGATTCACACGGGTGCATTCGCAACGCCTACTCAGTCAGTGCCCCAAGCAGTAACGCGCATTCAAAGCTTTACTGTTTCTTTTTAGAATTGCACAGCACCCTTAAATTAGCGGTATAAGTATGAAACAAGTATTCCAGGCAATGGAAATTAAGACCTTTACATGAAATGTGCTCCCAGCAGCGGAAAGGGAGGGGACTGGGTCCTACATACAGATACCAATCCATGCACCATGATAACTGCTGGAAGGAAATGCACGAGCGAGTGTGTCAGGGGCTTGCCCAACTCCCACGCATGCAGGCAGGACTAGGCTGCACAGTACAGTCTCTAGCCTCGCGGCTCGCACACTACAAATAGGTACCATTTGTGAATAGGGAGATATTTGTGTTGAGCCTGCTGGACCCATGATGTGATAGGAACCCTATTCATTGCATCCTGATTCCAGCAAGATTCGTAATTAGAGGTTGACGCTCAGAGTGTATTTTAGAAAAATGTATGTGGCACATTCTAAGGAACGTATTGGGTTAATTTTTGGCAACATTAATGTTAACGAAATTGACAAATTAGCAATTGTTGGGGTAATTTGCATTTATTTTCTTTTGTTATTTGGATGCATGTGATTTATGTGTAATTACAATGTATCTGCCATAGGAGAAATCATTTGGCTTATCTGCGAAATATTACAACATTTCGCACTCCATTTCTTTTTGTTTTCTGAAATATATTTATTCAATTCATTCAAAATAGAAAAAACTTACATTACTCACATGAACAAACATATTAGAAAATATCAGCTTTCTTCATTGAAAATATTCTGCTTAGATACAATGGGGGCCCTTATGACCCTGCCGGTCTGGTAACAACGGTTCCGGTAGGCTTACGGCAGCTAGTCCTGACCTGGCTGCCGGAATGGCACCCGCTCGCAGACTTTCACAGTAGAACTGGCCCCGTTATTAACAGTGCCGGTTCTCCGTCATCCCCATTCCCATTAAGTCCTATGGGACTCAAATGGGAATAGGGATGTACCATTTACCAGCGCCTGACTTCCAGGAACACTGGGGTCATAATCCCCTGGTGTTTCCGGGAAGCCAGGTGCTGGTAAATATTGCAAGTCCTGATACAACCTCCTGGTTTTACCGGCAAGGTTACCGCCGAACTTGTAATGAGGCCCAATGTGTACAGTGACACCTTCTGTTCATCGAAACAGTGTTAGCATTGCAACGTTAATATATCATATTAGTAACCCGGCGAGAGCGAAGCAGAATGCATCATGCATTCCGATTGGCTCTCGCCAGGTCCCTACCCGGCCGGGAATCCCTCCGTCGGGATTCCACGGCCTTTGTCCCCGGCGGGGGGTGTGGCAGCCCCTCAGCCAATGAGGAGGCTCGAAGCGGGGCCATCCCCGCTGCGGGGCCATCCCCGCTGCGAGCCTCCCCGCGGCTGAGAGGCTGCCTTTGCCCCCCGCGGCTGAGAGGCTGCCTTCGCTCCCCGCCGGGGACTCGGGTAAGTCTTTTTTTTTTTTTAATCCCTTCCCTCCCTCCCACACTCCCCCAACTTACCTTCTTGGTCCTCCGTCCCCGGCGGAGGACGAGGGAAGCCTCCAGCCGTGTGGAGACTCAGAGCGGGGCCATCCCCGCTCCGCGCCTCCACACGGCTGGAGGCTTCCCTCGTCCCCCACTGGGGACGCAGGTCCGTTTTTTTTTTTCGTCCCACTCCCACCCTACCAACCCCACTTACCTTCTTTTTGATCCTTTTTTCGGAAGCGGATGCGCTGGGAACACTTGTGTTCCCAGCGTGTCCGCTCCCGATGGCCGCCATGGAAAGGGAAAACGGACTCCGTTTTCCCTTTCCATGGTGGCGGCCATTTTCTTTTTTTTTTTTTCGAAACGCTGCAGCGCCGAAACACCACAGCGTTTCGGGCCAAAAAAAAAAAGCTTTTAGTGCCCCGGTCACGCACTTTTTGCGGGCTGGGGTACTAATAACGGGTCCTTCGCTCGGGTCCTTACCTGTGGGCCCCGGGGCATTACCTGGGACGGTAATGCCCCCGACGCTCGGGCTCTATTGCTTAATTAATCATGTTGTCATTAATTCTTAGTATGAGCTTTAGTCACAATTACAGGGATTAGGCCAGAATAGCTGAGGAGCAACAAGTAGGTACATCATTCCAGCTTCATCTCCCATCCTGCAATCCCCAACCGGCCTTTCTGGAACCCTCAGGGAACACTGGGTTCCAGACTACTCCCACATTCTATAGGATGCACTGCCTGGTGTAACATAAGCCAAGACTACACAAATATGTGATGAGATTGAGATCGGAAATCATAAAGGAAGTCAATTCTGTTGTTTAGGATTCTTGGTTGATAAGAGATTAAATGCTGAAAGCTCTGTAACAATATAAGAAATAATGTGATTAAAAATAGTGCACTGTGTGGGTTCAACAACACCTGGGGGGTTGAGTGCTCTCCCGTTTCTCTTATCTGTGATTAGAAACAAACAATGAGTCTAATTATCTTATATGATGCTGAGGATTGGAATACCCAAACTAAGTGTGTGGAAAAGTTAGAGGGACATTTGTCGACATTCACTTTGGGTTTATCTAGAGGAATCCACATCCAATATGCTACAGTAGAATTTGGTTTGACTGCCTAGTCACACTTTGCAAGGCCGTGTACAGTAAAACGCTGCACAGAGCTTTGCCAGGCCTCTAGGGTACACTTAAGGACATTTGCCAAGATAATGGTAATGTAATTATTAGGAAATATGTGTATACCTGTGAAAACCTTCAGAAGAAATATCAGTATAAATTGAAAGCAGACTTAAATCTTAAAAGTCAAATCATTGAATAAATAAATAAAAATAAAATAAGACGACTGGAAAGAAAATCTCAATGATCTGCAGACAAAGTTAGCCAAGGAATATTTAGAGGTTTTCCCTAAGAAATTTGAGACCCAGCTAAACATTAGGCAATTTCCCACCCAATAGATAGAGAGAAGGACAAGTATGCAACTAACAATGAACCATTGGGAGATCATGCAAGTGATAGCAATGAGCAAAGGAATACAGTGGGCTGAGAGAATATGTAGGTTTTGAGTAAATATTCACAAGATTGAAATGAAGAAACCCTTATCGATCAAATGCATTGCCTTAAACAAAGAAAGTGAATTGATATTTGGGATTTACAGGGGTTTGGGTGATTGTGTGTTGTGGAAGATTAACAGGATCTATGGTGCAGATATCTAGTGGTACAGGAGATATTGTTACATGTTGCCACTCTGCAGTCCTGGGGCAGGATACAGGATGGAGGGCATAAGTGGAAAGGGAAGGCATGAAGGCCCGATTTCAAGGCTTCCTGGAGGTGTCTCTGCCGGTCCCGGTCTACATCCAGGGTGTGCCACATCACCCCCACATAAATCCGACTTCAGTAACTCCCTTGGCTGTACAAGGGAGCCGCTGCACCTCCTTAAAATGGCCGTTGCCGTTTCTGTGGAAGTATGAGGCTACAAGCCTGCACTGCCTTCTCCTTCAAAGAAGGAGAAACCTGATTGGACCATGCCTGCCCTACCCACCAGCCTACCATCAAGCCGGGAGGCACCACTGACCCTCACTGAACCCGAATTCTAGGCTGCCTGGATGTGTCTCTGCCGGTCTGAACCGGCGATGCCAAGATGCTTTGATGTCCCGCTACCCGCCTCTCCTTTGGTCAACATTCGAAGGTAAGCTCGACAAATCATCCTTTATGTACGCTAAGGCTTCTAACACAATGTTCAATGCAACCCTGCAACCAGCATGTTTCGATCATCTTCTCAGACCCACCACTTTCCTCCTACCCTTACATCCTATCCGCCACCTGCCTGTACCTGTCACGCCACCTCCCCGACAGAACCCCACACCGTCCCTCCTCCAAGAACGCTAGTAAACTCACCCCTGCAAACACCACACATCGTCAGTCTCCAGAATGCTGATGCAACCTAGCCTTACCAAAGCCAAGACAAGACCCCCAACCACCCTCTGTTCCGTAGCACCTAGCGATCAATGCCCATTGCCCTTCGTATTAACAGGGCCAAAGACATCACTTTGCTCCCTGCTGCCAGCAACGCCATTCCTCCCAGCCTTTCTTGAGTCATGCTGTATTACTGTAGCTAGTCACTCCCCGCCAGCACCTGTCTGCCACAACGCCAACACAACGGACGGCACCCCAACTACTAGACTCTACATGCCGTGCTGAACTTTCAGCACCGCTCCACGGTTGGGACTACCCCCGTCACCAGCCCTCATTGGAACATCAAATCTACACTACTGCAATGTATCCAGTGGCCCTCACTGCCACAGCCTATGCCTATGCCCAGATCACCTGCCCTATATCCCCCAACCTCCTAACTATATGCCTTTGTGCCATGCCACATACCTTTTCCGGGTGAAACTAGCAGCCGCCTTCCTATATATGCCTGTACAAGCCCTCAAAGCCACCCAAAGATGTCTAACTGGCTCACATTCACAGAAGAACACGCCCTCACAATCTAACAGAGAGAACTGCACACCTGGCATCCGGCTCCACCCGCCTCCTCTTTAATGACATCCCACCTAGCATCACAGTGTGCAACAACTTCCTCAAACTTTGCACCAGCCCTGGTCACACTCCACCTCCGATTGCATGCCCGTCCTCACCCCCTTGCCTTATACGCCTCAGAAAGGCCCCATGGCATCTACTGTTCACCCCATACTCTCCCCCTCCTGAACACTAGATCACTGCCAGCCCATGCTCATGAGATCTTTGACTTTATCACAGATGAAAACCTAGACCTCCTCACCCTCACCGAAACTTGGCTCACCACTGCTTCTGGTCCACTCCTATCCATAGCCATCCCAGCTGGCTACTCCATGCTACACAGTGACAGATCACCCAAAAAATGTGGGGGAATTGCCTTGATCTTCAAGGACTCACTCCCCTTCCATGCTATCAAATCCACCACCCTCAATACAAACGAACTCCACTCGGTCAAAGATACCTGCTCACACACTGCCTCAACCACTATTCACCTCATTTACCCAACCCTCACCGTTGAGGATATAACCCAACTAATCATGTCAAATCTCAAGCCATCCACACAACTCCTATTCTTTGGAGACCTGAACTAAGGCTTTAGCGACCCATCTGACCATGACACCACAAAACTTTCAACCTCCTTGGCAGCCCTAGGTTGCACCCAACGCATTTTACATCCGACTCACAACCATGGCCGCATCTTAGACTGGATCGTAGACCATAATAGCAAAATTGAGATTCTCTAAAACTACCCATAGTCCGACCACCATACCATCACCTTCTCCATATCCACCCCTGCTGCAAATTCCAAACCAGTAGCTAGCCCTAATCTGGTCCGCAGCTTGTACAAACTCACTTGCGATCGCCTGATCCCCCTCCTTAACCAACCCATCCCTCCCATGTCAGATACCATGACACTAGTGTAGCACTACGACTCCCTGCTACACACAACCATTAACCACTTAGCTCCCTTCAAAGCCAAGAAATCAGAAAACATAGCACACCTCAACTCTTGGTTTACCCCTAGCCTCCGCTCCATCAGAGCCTCCAAACAAGCAGCGGAAGCTGCTTGGCATAAAGAGCCTAATACAGCCAACAAAGCGCTCCTGTCCAACACCTCCTGTGCCTATAAACAAGCCATCCTAACATCCAAAGATGCCACCTACAATGAGAGAATAACCAAAGCCACCTCTAGCTCCTGCAAACTCTTTCCCATCCTCAAGGAATGACATACCCCTATCTCCCTTCCTCTCTCCATCCTCAAATACAACACCTGGTGTATTAGCACCCAAGACACGCTCACAGGATAAATCACACAACTACAAGAAAAAATAAAAGCTAAACAGAAGACCCTTCCATCCCCCTCCCCCAATACCACACACCCACCCATCCACCACTCACTGGCTACTTTCCACTTCCAACCTGTTAACACAATCAGCTTTGCCAATATCATTAAAGGCCTCAAGCCCTCACGTTGTGAGGGAGATGCCTGCCCAGCCTCGCACCTTTACTCCCCCTCATCGCCACTATCATCAACACCTCCTGAATCACAACAGTCCCCTTCCTTCTGAAAATTATGGATAGAGTGGCCTACCTGTAGATTCAATCATTCCTAGAACTGCAACAGTTCCTAGGGACCCAGCAATCAGGCTTGTGCCCCAAACACGGCACAGAGATGGCTCTTCTCAACCTTAAAAACTAGCTTGATACTGCCTATGACCAGGGATTCCTCTCATTCCCCCTCCTGCTCGATCTCTCAGCTGTATTCGACCTTGTGGACCACAAGCTCCTATGCCAAGCACTGTCCTCCTATGCCCACTTCTCTTCAGATGCAACTAAATGGATCTCCTCCTTTCTGACCAACAGATCATCCCGAGTCTTCTCGGGAGAGGCCACTGCTACTCCACACCCACTTCCTGTGGCGTACCTCAAGGATCCTGTGTATTGCCTACACTATACAATTTGTACACCAAACCCCTATTCGACCACCTAGATGTCTTCGGTATATCAGATACCCATTATGCCGACGACACACAAATCCTCATTCCCCTCTCCGGCAACTATCCTACAGACTGCTGCCGCATTAATACCATCTACAAAACCATTCAGTTTTGGATGGCCGAACACAGCCTCTGCCTCAATGACAAAAAAACTGAGCTCCTCATCATTGGCCCTCCTGCATACCTTCACAAACTTCACGATGCTTACAAAACCTTTACCATAGACGGCCACAAGATACCGGTAGCACCTAGACTCCTCACTCACCATGACCCGCCAGGTCAACCACATTGCCTCCTCATCAGGGAATGCTACTAAAGTTATCAATGCTAGCAAACCTTTCCTCTCCTCCCAGAACCGCCCTGAAATTGCCCGGGCCCTCATAGGCTCCAAATTGGACTACTACAACTCCATGTACTATGGAACATCAGAAAAAATGTGCATAAGCTCCAAACTATCCAAAACAATGCCCTACGAGCTGCACTTGACATTGGTAGACACATCCACATATCGGAGGCTCGCAAGTCTGCTCATTGGCTTCCAATTAAGGACAGAATGAAGTTCAAGACACACGCAATCACCCACAGATGCATCCCTAATGAGGCACCACAATACTTCACCGACACAATCAAAAAACATTCCTCTACCAGACCGATCAGATTAGCCTACTCACACTGTTTGATGACACCAAGATTCAACAGGAAAGGAGCAGGAGGGGCAAGCTTTTAGCCCATGCGCCAGCCCTCTGGAATGGACTCCCTCTGCATCTGCGAAACAAACCTTCCTACCGTGCCTTCAGGAAACAGCTAAACACCCTCCTTTTCAACTAACTCTATTGATTCTCCCCTGCACTTCCCTACCTCTTACCCTTGTTCCTCCTTGTAACCAGCGCCTAGATGCCTGTGGGTTGTGCGCTTCCTATAAATGTACAAAATAAATAAATATGAATAAATAAATGAAGCTGAAAATCATTAAGCTACTATTTTGGACATATTGTGTAGGAAGTTAATTTTGTTTTTAATATGGAAGATGTTATGTATTGTAATCTTTTCTTTGTTATCAGAGGGTATATAAAATGGACAAACCATATTGTACTTATAACAAAATGAATATGTTACTGTTATGACACATGTTTGTGTATGCCTTATACAGATGTTTCAGTTTTCAAGAGTTTTTTTTTCTGTTCTTACCGCTTGTTTTGCTTTCACTAGGCGGTACCTTTACGTATATTTGGGCTGGAGAACTGCACTCCATCATTATTCTCGATCCATCGTGTAATGCTACCATGACATTACTGCTCAATCTGTCGATGTCCACCAGATCTGTGAAAAAAGTTATACCATTTAAGATGCATGGAAAAAAACGTAATCACCTCTATATGACTTCCAAGCTGGATGTTCGATTTGTTCAATTATTTGTGCAGTGCGTATCTCTGTCGATCTACATCGAACAAGTTATTACATATATAAGTGAGGCAGAGGGAAAAAATAGATTTGATGAAACGCATGCAGTTTTGTCCCAATTATCTTTGCGTTAAACTTAGCATCTCAAATTCAGAGTTCTAGCTCTTCATTGTGGCTTTTGCTCCTCCTATGTCACAGCATTCACAGCAGGGCCACCTTCAACTCACCTGACGAATGCTTGTCTATATTACTCGTGGACATCCTGCTGTTCATTATGCTGCAATCCTTTCTAAAAGTATATGTTTCGGTTGATGAACCCTGAAAAGAGTTATACGCAGAATGTCATACACAACACATAATTGCGTTCATGATCACTATAGAATTCAAGTGACTGGAATTCTTCTACAGAGATACACGTTTAAAGTGCTGGGATTTACTGTTGATATGCATACATTATTGATATATAAACAGAACACTCGACTTAAATCTTTTCGACAATACTGCCGATAAACTTTGAGGTTCAACCAATCAAGGATCCTTTCACTGAAGGCAGGTTGCCATGCCCTGGATAGCCTTGAAGTACGCCCAATGCCCATGTTTGGCCTACCAAGCTCTTTCAATGCAGTGGGGTCAGGCCTTTACATTGCCTGTGCCACAGAGGAAATACGATACGTATTTTATTGTATTTCAACCCACCCGCTGGAAAATGAAAAAAAGTTATTCTATTTGCAGTCCAGATGGAAACAAAACAGGCACAGATGACAGTTCGTACCTGCATTAAAAGATAGAGGTCACTTTCAATAAGGAATCTCTGTTTAACAGACTTGTTTAACAGACTTGGCTTGACAGGGACAAGAGCCCAAAACTTTGAGGTGGGAGGCAGAGTAGCACACTCCACAGTGGTGTGCCGTGTCCTCGGATTATACGTTTTTTTTAGGGGTTCAATTTAAGCTAGTTGGCACTGGAGCAGGACATTGCGGTGATGCCTGTTTGGCGCGGGCCAATTTCACACAGATGTTTGGTTGGAAGACCCGTTTTGACGCACCCAGTTTGTCGTGACCAGATGGGTGCGACCAGAGGTGTAGCTAGGAGGGACTGAGGGGGCTATAGCCCCGGGTCTTTTGGTTGTAGCCCCGGATAGAAGCTCAGGGGTTACAACCAAAAAGGCTAACTAGTCCCCTGTTCCAACAGTCCCAAAATTAGCATAGACCAGGATCTTTTTCCAGACATAGCAACATCGCTGGGCGGGACAATGTCCCTATTCTTATCAAATAAGAAAAGATGCATTACTGCTGCCTAGAACCCAGGCCGGCTGGACTGCAAGGCCAAAGATATCTTATTATGTTTTTAAGCACAGGATATGTATATATCAACCCACGTCAAGTTTTAGGAAAAGGCAAGCAAAGCATCCAGACTGACCTGGGTTAATATATGTAACTTCTGCAAATGAAACAGGACATCTCTATGGCCTTGTGGTTAACGCTTCTGTCTCTCAGTGCTGCGGCCCAGAGTTTGCGACTGACCAATGCTTTAAATTATTATTTTAGCCCAAGTGGCTTCTGAGACGGGACACACTTATCATCACGACATGCTTACAAGACATAAGCTGAAGAACTGTTCGCATCCCACCCCTAAATGTTTGCGACGGCAAACCAGTTTGGTTTCTTTAGAGCCCATGGAGCAACTGCAAGAATTAGTAACCAACGTGCAAGCCCTCACCACTGAGGTTCAGACCTTAGAAGCTAGAGGTAAATCTGTTGTTTTAGCTCAAAAAATCTGCAGGTTTAGCGTGCTATAAATCCACATGTGGCATTCACCAAAAATCCCCATGGAGTTCTATAGAGTCCACAAACAGGAAATGACACTGCCCTATTACCACTTGTTATCCACCATGCTAAACCCATGGAGCCAGGTGGCACTAACGGTAATCCAGTTTGGCATTATTCGGCCGATTTACCACCAAACTCATAATGAGACCCCATAGCAAGTACTCGGTAACTTTCAAATGTAATAAGAACTAACTCCAGGTGAGATCCATCAAGCGCATGAAAGGGATGAAGCCTATTTGCAGATCATTAATAAAGTTTGCAATACAATCAGAAATAAACAAGCTTCATACAATTACAAACCTGGTCACAAGATTGAGTCCAAAAGAGAAGAAATAAATCATCTCATAATGCATAACACAACATAAAGAAGAAGAAGAAGTAGAAGGAGAAAGAAAATTGAAAGGAGACCAGAAAAGGAGAAGAGAAAGAAACAGAATAATATCTAACTGTATCATTTGGTAGTAAAATGTATAAATAATCACAAAACACATCCCCACGTAACATGGCATGGTCTTGGCTAGCATAAGAGCAAATCAGAATACATTTCAGGGTAATAGTGAATTTGGACAAAACACATCAGCATATTGAGTCACCTTGAGACTTTAACCATACACATTGAGAAAGATCCCCCACATGTCCATAAACTTTTCAGTCTCTCCTTTCAGTTTGCAAATTGCCTTTTCATAGGTGGAGATCATGAGCAAGTCATCCACTCACTCATCGATGCAAAAAGGGCTGGTCGACTTCCAAGCTCTAAGGATCATTTGAAGCCTATTTGCACCAATAAGACTACCTGTGCTAACACACATGACAACCACCTGCAATTAGAACAAACAGGACACACACTAACTCACTTCTGAAAAAACTATAATGAATATATGTGAACTGAATATAAAAAGAAAGTTTGAACACATATAGAGAGACCTTTCTGTAAGAAGAAATGATCAACAATAAGGTAATCAAGTCACACACACAAGGACCATGTGCGATCAAGTCAGGTATATGCAAACTCAATGTGTGAGAACCTTATTTCAATACCTTTGAACTATATAAAATATAACTTTTCTACACCTTGAAACATTGCAAGTGAGACCAAGAAGTATGCCACAACCATAAATTATATTTTAAGACATTTTATCATGGATTATCTTCCCCTTTTACCGCTCTAGTCCTGATGTACTCTCGTTGAACTCCTCGTTTTCCTCTTCCCACCTTCTGAAACTTCCTAGAGCATACCTGGCCTGCTGCATCCTTCCTCTGCTGATTGGCTGGGTTTCAATGGTTAATTACTGCCCCTTGATGCTCACTTTTTCTTCATCTTTAATTTTTTCTTCTTATAACTCACACTAACACTTGTGAATACTTCTGACTCTCCTCCCAACACCTCCCTTTGAGTCCTTCTTCAGGCCCTTAGCAAAGCCACCATTGCTCATAATACCCCCTTAATTTCGAGAGGTTTGTAGTATTGCATTCCCTGATATTATCCCCTTCTCCTCTATACTACTTCCACCTCCTCATATCACCACCTCTGCCTCTGAACCACTTCCCGCCTCCATACTCCAACCTCATTCTCCAGCTACTTACATTGACTGACTGGAGTCTCTGAGTTTGCTAGGGCTCGATTCCCTCCTCCTGCATTTGGTATTTTATTTGAAGACCAGGGATGTGAATTTCGTTTTCTTGAGGGTCTGCACCAGTGTTCTGAAGTTCATGCAAGATGGGAGTGGCTATTTTTCCTGGGTCCAACTGATCTTAATTTTGGTTTAAAGCGTTAAAATCCTTGCACTCGTACTCGCCACTGCACAGCAATGCCTAAGAAGGACAAAGGTCCCCGTTCACCCCCAGCATGGCGACCTGTTGCTGATAAATCCCTTGTGATTCTCTCCAACATTCCTGGCTCTTGGCGAATGCGCATCTTTGTACCCACTGCAAGGGAATTCTCCACCGGTAGGGAAGGGTTCAGTCTTCACTGCCTAGATGAGAGCTAGAAGAGCACGCTGGGCCACAGCAGGTAAGTGGGGGTCTGAATTGCAGGTGGTGGGAGGGGGTTGGAGCCACACCGTTAAAGTGGGATGCAGGGGAGAGGGCCGGTGCCATTGCGGTCTTTTCGGACTCAAATCTGCAAGGTTGTTTTTTTATTCCCAGCCATCAGACCCTGAATCAAGCAGAATACTGGCGAGATAGCTCAGCGGGTTGAGTGCTTGCTGCTGAGATCTGTGGGTATCCTGCAGGTTGCAGGGTCAAATTCTTGCACTGCCCACTAAGCCTTTGAACCTTTCGGGTTGATAAACTGAGTACCAGTTTTGATCGGGAAATAATGGCATATGAATACGTTCTATGTAAATTGCGTTCAATAAAAGCACTATATAAAAGAACAAGACTGCTGTTGCTTAGGAGATTTGTGGCTAATGAAGAGAGTCTAACAACAGAGTTTTTGTAGGACAGGCTGATTGCAGGCCAGGAGACCCTGCTGACGGCAACAATAGTAGAAGTCATAAAAAAATGTTCCATTCTATCATAGAAGGAAATCATTTGTCGCCAGAAAGAGCGCACTGTGATGCAATTGGTCCCCTTTGTAGTCCCTGGGTTTTATTTGTATTCTTTTTTCTGTATTCATTCATTTTCTCTTGCATTTTTCTTTCTCATGCTTGTCCGCTGTAGTTTTACTTTTTTTTTTTACTTTATTGAGCTGAACTGTGAAAAATGTCTTTTATTTTTGTAAAGGTTTTTCTTTTTAAAAACCAAAACAAATAAATAATTAAAAAAAATATTGCATATGCAGTAAGCATCACCAGTGCAGGAAATCCAGTCTATCCAAGGAAAATCAATCCTGACAACCCACCCTCACAATGTCCATACCTTCCATTTAAAAAAAGAAATCTTATGGACCAAATCCATAAATGGAAATAGCAACACAGATTTTTTTTCAAAGCTGGGTAAAAACAATGCCCTTTCGCAAGTACCTATCATGCCTGGCCTTAGAATGCCTGTAAATAAGACCATGAAAAAAGTAAATCTGGTTCCAAGCCTTATTTGGTGCCAGTCACCAAACTGGCAACACACACTAAGGATCACGTTCCAAAAATAATAACTCTATCATTTCCAACCTATTGTCTGCTTTAGTGACCAGAGTAAACCAGCTGCCTGACCGAACAGGCTCCCAAACACCTGACTAGAAGAGCGCAGTGGAGGTAATAACAAATACACGAGATAAAATCAATCAAGCTCAGAGCGAAGTTGGCCTTCAAATAGTTCACACTTGCAGGGCAAAACTTTGAGCAGCAGGCGAACTGATGCCAGAAGTGGCCGTGGAGATTAATCATCCCTCTTCAAAATGCGCAGGTCAACGGATCCAAATTTCATCTTCAAACAAGGGTAGTCACAGAGAACAATTCAAGGACTGCCTACTCAGAAGAAGGCCCTATTTCAAAAGCATTTTCCTCAAGCTGGATATGCTGGCTTGCAGGTGCAGTCACAGACGCTTCAACGCACAAGCTCTGTAGGCCACTGTGCAGACATGCCAACATTGTTAAACCCCCGAGAACGATATTTCCCAACAGAAAGCAGGGGAAGTTAATTTTTCCCAAACGATCACATTGGCGATATCGTTTTTTTTAGGCAGGAGACAGTAAAAAATAGCACAATTTTTAGTTGAAAAATTGGGTTTCTCCCGCCTAAATCGGGAGGGTTGCCATGTATGCAATGTGTGACGACTCTCGACTTCCAATGAGGTATAAACACGGTATAAAAACGCCAAGGTGATTCCCCGAGTTGACACATGCTGCGTTAACTGCCTAAAGCAGCTGACGTAGCTGACGTGACCACAAGATCTACGCCACGGATCGGTGTTTAGTCCTAGCCTTGGACAAAGGGCTTTGTTACAGCTGGTACAATATAATTTCAGAACGAATCCGTAGATAAAGCATATGATTTTGCTTTTTCCAATTTGTGATGGTGTGAGTAAGAATAACTATGTGGAGGTATTGTGCATGTTTAAATGATTTACTAAAAATAAATATTTTTAAAATTGAACAGAATCTCAATTAATGTGTGAGACTATGTACCATTGTTTGAGACTCACACCCAATGAGATATTCCCCCAAGAATGAGACTTACACCCAAAAGTTGATTGCGCCCTCACATGCGAGACTCACCAAATCATCATCCCAAAGTGTGAATCCTTTATGTATGACCAGGAAAGA
Organism: Ambystoma mexicanum; assembly: GCF_040938575.1. Lineage (NCBI taxonomy): Eukaryota > Metazoa > Chordata > Amphibia > Caudata > Ambystomatidae > Ambystoma > Ambystoma mexicanum. The sequence continues at coordinate 668,294,849 of NC_090936.1, forward strand.
GGTTGAGGAAGAAAGCGGCACAGGAGTTGGAGTGAGGCTAGCAGAGCACTCTTTTGTGAGATGGCATGTGTAATTCAGCTGATGGATGCTCCCATAGTCGATTGCGTTTAATGACAGCCACTTTTCTCCGCAGCATTATGTATGCCTCAGAGCTGTGCTTCCTTCAACCAGACCTAATGTTGGGTAGCAAATGAATGAACAGAATGTAACTTCAAAATGTAATGTGTTCCTTTGGGGAACGGGCCACCAGCATAATTTTGTAGTTGATACTATGAGCCTGATTCATGGATTTTTTTGCACGGTTCAAAGTGACTTGGCACTGCTGAAAAGTGGGTTTGCGCTGCCGACACAAACCCTGATTCATGGAACTGTACAAAATGTATTTTTGCAGTGCAAAGTCCGGGCTGAGTTATTTTTGCAGTACAAAATAACTTTGTACTGCAGAAGGTGGCCATCCCCCGCAAGCCCAGACTGCACCCCAGCTAAATCGCGCGCCTCAGCTCGCAAGCCAGGGATGCACCCGTGCGAAAACGCGTGCCCTCCCTCGCACTGCCCCAGCAAAATCACACACCTCACCTTGCAGGCTGAGGCTGCACCCCTGCTAAAATGCAGGCACTCCCTCGCAATGCCAGGCTGCATGCACCCCAGTGACATCGCGCGCCTCACCTCGCAAGCCCAGGCTGCACCCCTGTGAAAACATGGGCCTTCCCTTGCAAGGCTAGGCTGCACCCCAGAAAAATCACGCGCCTCACCTCGCAAGCCCAGGCTGCACCCCTGTGAAAATGCCAGCCATCCCTTACAAGCCCAGGTTGCACCCCTGCGAAAATGCATGTCTCACCTCTCAAGGCCAGGCTTCACCCTTGCGAAAAGACGGGCCCTCCCTCGCAAGGCCAGGCTGCACCCCAGCAAAATTGCGTGCCTCACCTCGCAAGCCTAGGCTGCACCCCCTCCGGTTTGGACACCACGCCCTAGTCCCACTTACCTGTAACTCCCCCCAGGCAGCCTCCTCCAGTCTGGACACCACCCTGAGCCCTCCCCACCTGTGGCACCCCCCACAGGCAGCACCCTTCAGTCTGGACACCACCCCAGCCCCCCTCACCTGTGACACCCCCCAGCCCCCTCCAGTCTGGACACCACCACCCAGTCCTCCACACCTGTGACACCCCCCCAGGTAGCCCCCTACAGTTTGGATGCCACCCCCAGTCCGCTCCAGTCAGGACACCACCCCCCCAGCCCCACTCACCCATGACATCCCCCACAGGCAGCCCCCTCCAGTCTTGACACCACCCCCTGGACCCCCTCACCTGTGACCCCCACAGCCCCCTCCAGCCTGGACACCACCTTCTGCCCCCTCACCAGTGATACCACCCCCAGGCAGCCCCCTGACAGTCTCCCACAAAACCGGTGCGATGCATGTCTGAAGCTCACCTGAACCTCTGTGGCCTGCCAGCACCATGAAGTGTAACACCAACATGTCCACCGCAAACAACACAATCAACAGCAAGCACTGGAGATCCATCCAGGACAGGAGCATCTGCTGACACACCCTTTAAGGCCTAGTTGGCCCAACCTATACACATGCGACAAGTGAAAGCAATGGCAATGGAGTGTGCATGTTGGCCCTGACACATTACCAAGGCATCAAAGCACACTAATTGAATGTGTGCCCAAGACAGAAGTAAACCAACTAATGCATTTCAAATATCCACAAACAAAGGACAGGCGCGTCACTGCCTGAGCATCAGTGACCTGGGTGGAAGAGGTGGCTAATTACCTGACAGGGAACAATAACATGACAGGGCCATGCATGGGTGATGGGAGGGCATGAGTCTCTGAGGTAGAGAATTGTGCTGCCACTCCGAAAGAGTAAACATGGCTCACTAATGTATTCCAGTGTTGGAGGTGGAGCAACACATAAGAGAAGGCAGTGTGTGACTGCACATGCTGGTGGGTGTGTCTGCATTACATGGGTTTAACACAGAAATGTGTTACAAATGTGACAAACATATGTGCCATTAACGTGACCATGGAACACCTCCATAGTGAGCCCACCTCGCTCCATCTCAACTACACTGATGGCAAACACACAGTGATGCGGCACAGCTAAATACAAATCAAAACATACAGTGCAGACCCAGTCATCTGATGGACCCACCTCCCCATGTCAGGTACATGTGGATCCTTCCAGCCACAACCATCACAGCAACAACACACATGCATGCATGCATGCATGCCACAAAACACATAACTTGTAATGGAGAGATGCAGTTGCAGAAAAGTGAACTATTAAAGTTACAGACACACGAATGAAGTGCATGAAGCGTGGAATGTAACAAAATAAACAATGTATTGAATGTAAATATGTACAATTAAAACGGGGAATGAAGGTCAAAGCAGTCCAGGGGAAATATGAAATGAAATAAAAACCCTATGCCTAAATAACTATGTTTTCCCAAAGCCTGACTAGTCGCCAGTCATTGAGGAGCATTCTCCTTCCAATAGTATTCACTCAATTCAGGACACCAGTATATTTTGCATATCTTCTGTATTGGCTAACATCATGGCTCCATAACGTACGGCCGCCTTTCATCCCGGCTCTCCCAACAGTTGGCGCGTTTCACGGCACAACTTGCCGCTTGCTCACAACACCTTGTCACTATCACCACCTTGCTTAAAATACATGAAGGCATGACAATAGACATGAAAAGGGGACATGGAAATGGACATGAAAAAAGGACTCCTGTGTCCTACAACACGGGCGGCCATTTTATAACAAGCTTCATATCTACTATATATTTAAAAACAGACTGTGTATGGTCCCTGATTAAGTAATCATAATGGACTGTCATCATACCAAATGTTATCATACATCGGCTGTTTTTTTATATATCTATATTCGCCGCGCACGTGCTCATGTCATCATTTCATTCATTATTCCTTGTCCCATTTGAGTATATGCAACCGATGTTGGGCAATCCCACAATCCTTCAATTTAATCTCCAGATACCATATATATAAAAGTGCAATGTGCCTTAACTCAATGCATAAAGTGCATTGTGCATCAACATTAGTCAATGAACATATACCATAAAGTGCAGAGTCCTAGCAGCTCATAAAGTGCACAGTGCTAAGGTGCTAACCGTCCTACAGTCTGCCTTAAAGTGCATAGTGCTTGCAACTTCAAATATTTGATACGTAACTGGTATATCCGGAGAATACCTTGTAATTTCACAATCAGATCACATTCAACATGTCTAACTCATCTTACTAGTCAAATGCCTTCCGAAGTGTCAGTCTAAGGGACTTAAACCTCACCCACACCTGTGACACCTAATATTCACAAACACACCCATGCATAAAAACGTTTTCTTCACACAATTAAAAACAAGCAACAATCGTTAAAAAACAATCATTAAAAAACATATTACCAGTCATTATTTTGAAGTTGGGATCCTTTTTCAATTCTCTGCTAATATCCTAAAAAAGTATATAGTTCTTCGCCTATATTGTGTCCATTGGGCTAGTTTAGTTTCAAAATCAAGGATGCAGCGTGTCTCTTGTCAAAGCTTTATCTCTCTATCACCCCCTCTTGGGCCGCTCTCTATGACGTGAATTCCAAGGAAGGCAAAACATTTCATGTTGTTTTCATGATGCTCAGTAAAATGTTTTGCCATTGGGTAGTTTGCATCTTTGTTTAGGATAGCTCTAACATGTTGTTGCACCCTTGTTTTTAGTTTGCATTTGGTGCTTCCAACGTACCACTTTTTGCATGCGCATAACAGTATGTAAACCACATACTCTGTCTCGCACGTAATTTTCTCATCTATACCACACATTTACTCCTGTTATTGGGTGCTCAAAAGTGGCACAGTTCTTTGTAAACTTGCAGATATTACACTTTGTATACTTGTAAAAGCCCTTCTTTCGGCTCGTCAACCAGCTATTAGCATCCCCAACTTCTTCTTTTTCCATAAAACTATGTACCAACATATCTTTGATAGAGGTGTTTCTTCTAAAACTGATATCAGGGTTCTTTTCCAAAATCCCTCCAATGTCCTTGTCTATAGTTAGTACTTTCCAGTGTCTTTGTAATACCCATTTCACCTCTGCCGTCTGACTATCAAAGGTTAGTATGAGGCGTATTGGTTCATTCTCTGTTTTATTCATTGTTTGTTTTTCCGCCAAGAGAACTTGTCTGTCCTGACTTCTGGCTCTAAGGTACGCTCTTTCTATAACTTTTTTTGGATAGCATTGTCTTAGGAATCCTCTGGCTGTTATTTTACTCTCGTCATCATATGTATCCAGAGTGGAGCTGTTTCGTCTTATCCTTATGAACTCTCCATAACGTACGCTCCAGATTAAGCTCTTGGGATGTCCGCTTTTTGCGTGTAGTGGCGTGTTCGAGCCTGTTGGTTTTCTGTGTAGTTCACACGTCAGTGATTGGTCTACTATTCGTAAATTCACATCCAAAAAAGTTATAAAGGAATAGCTATGGGTTTCGGTGAACCTAAGATTGTTCTCATTTTGATTTAGTGATTTCACAAATTCCACCCAGCCTTGTTCAGTTCCTTTCCAAATTATGGATAAGTCATCTATGTATCTGAGCCAGATGATGACATTTTCCATTAATTCATGGTGTTGTTCCAACCATACCTCTGTAGCTTCCAGGCGCCCATGGTTAAATCCGCATAAACCGGGGCGAATGTCATGCCCATGGCAGTGCCCTGTACATGCCTAAAGTATTCTTCATTAAAAACAAACACATTGTTGTTCAAGCAAAGATTGGTCATCTCTAGGATCATGTTTGTATGTTCATAGTAGTTGAGAGACCTTGTGTTCAAATATCTCTCACATGCCTTCTTTCCATAATCATGACCTATCAACGTATTTAACGACACAACATCCATTGTGGCCATAATGTAGTTAGATTCCCAGGGAATGTCATTTACATGGGACAGGAAGTCCTTGCTGTCTTTGATATAGGAAGGCAATGACGAGACAAATGGAAAAAGTATTTTGTCTATGAATTTGGACATATTCTCCAAGACTGACCCTACTAATGATACGATAGGTCTCCCCGGTGGTTTTTTGCAGTTCTTATGTATCTGGGGGATAAAGTGTGTTGTGGGTGTGATGGAGTTTATTGTTTGTAAGAATTTACAATTCTCTTCGGTTAGAATGCCCTTTTGTTCCCAACTGGCTACAAAGTTCTTAACCTCCCATTCTATTTCTTTTGTGTTTTTTTTAAATTCTTTCGTAGCATTTTTATCATTTAATTGTTTGTATGCCTCTTTGATGTAATTTTCAGGAGTCCTTAGGACAATATTGTGTCGTTTATCTGTGGGCTTAATTACACAGTTGGTCAGGTCACATAATTCTTTAAGGGCCATTCTGTCCTTTATTGTGAGATTGTTCATCACCTTATGTCCTCTTTGTCTTCTGAGTTTCTTGAGTTCTTCAATGACAAGGTATTTACCATGGGATTGAATTTTGATTTTTGTTTTAATTTACTCTTTAGTGTCCAATCCGTCCTTATATCTTGTTCTTCAAGATCTATTGATTGTAGTTCTTGTTTGGCGTTTGCCTCAGTGCCTTTTTGTAACTCTACCAGGTCGGCAAGCACCCCTATTTCAACAATGGTTATATCAGTTCTTCCTTCCGGTACTGTGATTTTCTGTGCCTTGATTTCAGTGGTGGCGAAGAACTTTTCTAGACGGAACTTTCTCCCAAAATGGACAAAATCGATCCATGTTTACACATAATTAAAGCATGATGTTGGGCAGAAGTTCAGGCCCATAATCAGTAACTTTGTTTGATTGGCAGTTAGACTATAGTTCGACAAGTTGACAATCTTAAAACTTGCATCTGTGTCTTGGCTCGTTTCTTCTATTTGCCAAAGCGCAGCAATATGCCCGGGGTACTGTCCGGTACACTTGTTCCCCCTCTGCCCCCTCCTCATTTTTTTTGGCCACCTCTGCCTCTTCCCCTTGTTTGATTTCCACCTCTTGCTTGTTTTTGTTTTTTGCCGTCTTGGCAGAGCAATCTCATTTCGTCTAAAAAATGTTGCCGTGTAGTAGACTCTTTGCTTTCACTGCCAGTAATATCTGACCCAGAGGCTAACCAATTAGTTCTACTCTCACAATCATTTGCTTCTGGGATTGTGGATTCGCCTAAGGTTGATGCTTGTCTTAGTTGTTCAAACCTTCTGGCAAAGAGTATAAACTCTGCCTTTTTCATAGTATTCCTTATCTCCCACAAACTTCCTTTGCTTCCTCTGTTTAATTTCTTCTTAGTAATTGGTCATGTTTTTTTCCATACTATTTTTCTATTTTTTCGCCTCTTCACTCTCAGGTATCAGTTTCAGTTTTTCCTCTATTTCTTGAATTTTATCCAATAATTTGACCCTGTCAGCACCAGCATATTTAACTAATATTTGTAGGAAGGTTTTTGAGCACCCGTTTCACTCCACTCATCTAGCATTTTGGGGTCTTGTTCCTCGAATGAAGGGATTGTTAGGCTCCTTAAACCTCGTGGGATTCTTCCCACATCAATGTAATTTTTTAAGAAATGCTCCTCCCACCATTTGCTCACTTCTTTCCTTTGCAGTTTTTCTAATACCTTCAGTAAGGCAATTTCATTATCCTCTTCTATAGCTGGTGTGGCACTCAGTTGTTTATAACTGATTTTGAACGTCTCATTAAAAAGATTTACGGCTTGTGCCTTTCTTGTTGCTTCCTTGTGGGCTTGTGAAGAAGCCATGATATGTAAATGATTTCCAAATGTTGAAAAAGACTGGTTTCAAAAGTTCATTTTATTCTAACTGTATATTAGAATAACGTCTTGAGTGTACTTAGAAGGAACAACAATTGCACGATTACAATTTAACCGTGCTTGTCATGGGTTTCAAAAGGTTGAAGAAATGTGTGTTTGTTCAAGAAATGTATCACGGCAATTACAGTACAGGGGGTGGGGGTGTCAAGACCAACTCACCCGGCTTCCCTTTTCAACTCGTTCTTCAGCGTGCAGATCCCTTATGCCATGTTGAGTATAGCCTTGGCCACCGCCAGTGCCGCCTCTGCGTTATTTGCCTCACTTCTTATAAATTGCTTAAATAACTGAATACATGAAAAACTGGGAAGGAAAGACAGCAAAGTCCGGCAAAAATAATAAATAAAAAAAGGAAACCTACACCTAAATAACTATGTACAAAGGCAGCGGGCTAGTTCTCCTCTCTGACCAGACTCAGCCTTTCCAGCAGGGCTGGGTTCAATGCCACACACCCCACCTCCTTGCACAACGCAGCACAATCCCAGCCCTGGCCATCAGTACTTCTGCTTCCCATGCCCCCTGCCTCTGTGCCATGATCTGCCCTTCACAACGCTAGAACATGGAAGACATTCTGTGCCTCATGTCCACGTGTGCCCCCTGCCTCACACTTTCCACTTTCCTTCTTCAGGTGGACTGCCCTGCAAAAAATAGCTTCCTCCTCATTGCCATCTGTTGCCTCAGTGCCTGCTACGTTGGTAGGCCCTCTGAGCTGATGATGATCCCCGGGGGCGTACAGCTTCTGCACTGCTCCTAGGTGCCTGCTGTCCGTCCATTGCCTGTGACCCTGTCCGTGCCTGGATAGGCACAGTGAAAACCTCAGCTGCTGTGCTTTGGACTCCCAATGTGGGCAGGATTGTGACCTCCACCAGACAGGGCATTGTGGGTGGGACTGCTGCACAGGGGGCCCTGCTGGTATCTTGGCCGGAACGCACCCTGGAGGACGACTGGTGCACAGAGTAGGAAGACGAGGAGGTGGTTGCAGCAGTGAACAGCCCATGGAGTACACCACAGAAAAGGCATGCTGCAAGCCAGGACATGAGGCGGTATAGCTCACTGTGATGATGGGCAAGCAGACTACGAGTAGCCTGCACATCATCACTAATAACACCTGTCTGCCTCGTCAACCTAGCCAGCAGGGGCAGCACATAATCCCAGATGGACACACCAGATGGCAAGGAAGTGTTGGTGTGGGTGGACACACCAGCTGACAAGGGGTGGGGGGTCTGGGTGGAGGAATCCTGGCAGGCGCACACTGCTGCATTTGATGCCCCAGGGACAGGACTTTGTAGAGGTACCTCCACGGTAGCCTGCACAGCCTCATACCCTTGGGACAGGACTGCAGTAAGCAGGCCCACCTCAGTACCCCAACATGACCGCATGGGCTGGGCGGCAACAGCCACCTTCTCCACCTCCCCTCCATCAACCTGGATGACTCTGGGGTGTCTTCCGCCATAGATGGTGCCTGTATGGCATCACCTGGACCCACCGCTGCTGAGGGTTCCCCTCTGATTTTCACCTTCTTGGACTCACCACCAACAGCCCTGCCCGATGTCGCCGGCGCTGCCAAAGCCACATCGCTCCCCGAAGATGAGCTGGCACATGGGCATGCCTGTGGCCTGCACCTCTGCCTGGTGGAGGCATCCAGGCATCCATGCGCCACAGCACTGCTTCCGCCCTCTTCATCGGATGCAACTGAGGAAAAGGAGACACGGCACAGCAACATCAGTGTACTGCTCCAAAGCCGGCGTGGCATCACCAACATTCACAGGAATATGACTTGTCAAGGGAAGAACCCTCAACCTCCACACCCACACAAATGGACATGCAATCCACATCCATGAAGACACATGACTGTATCACACTCCACACGATCACATCAAACTGCATGCCACTGTCGCAACCAATCTATTGTGTATGCTATACACATATGTATCAATTTCACATGCACATGTGACCATGCCATAGCAACAAGCACATACACATGTCATACACACACATCAACTCAGAGGGCCAAAGCAGTGCTCTGACCAATCACATCAGAGTCCCGTGACTGCAATGTCTCAACGTGACTAAGCCAGACATCCAAATGCACGTGTTGAATCCAGGCGTGAGTGATGTCCAGTCACACATTCCCATTTTGGGCACATATACAAGAGCATCATGCATGCACATGACGTGGGCAACACTACCTCAACTGGCACACTTACCATCCTGGCACGTTTCAGACACAAGTAACATTGCATGTGCATGGTCTGCAAGCCAGCACAACAACACACAATGCAATTAAGGGCACATTTAAAATCCAAAGAAGCCTGAATGCACACATGGAGAGCAATGTCTGGGGCATGCATGCAGACATCCTTCTCAGAATCATACTTGATGCAAGCCTAGGGGGGTCACTGCCAACATGCTGGTACATGCACAACACCCATGTACTGTAGAGCAGTGCACCACATGGTTACTCACCAGTCGACTCCAGACGTTGGTGTAATTCGCAGATCTGGGAATGCAGCGCCGGGTGGAACCTCTCTAGGACCCACATGTTGTTACCCGACATCCAGCACCTGTGTGCACGGTGCCCATACGCAGTAGCACCGGCCTGGATGTAGCGCAGGGCCTTGCAGCGTGTCCTGGATTTCAGATCTTCCCAGCACTTGTGCAAGGTCTCTGTGTTGATGGCTTCCGTGATCCTGTCCCAAATCTGCTGACATTCTTCCTTGCCACGTTGCATCACAGGTTTGAAGAGGGTATCATAATGCTCCAGGACCTTTGCTACCAGGATATCAACTTCCCTGGCAGTGAAGGTGACAGCCCTCTACCTCACTGCAATGGGGTTGCAGCTCTGGTCTGAGGATGATGGTGCTGAGATGGCAACCCCCGAGGCAGGTGTGGGTGGGCAACGTGGTCCTGGAGCTGGGCTGTGGAGCTATGGTGAAAAAATGGCACAGTGGGAGTCCAATGAAGCAGCTGAGGTGGTCACAGGGCCGGAGAAGGGGCACAGGCAATGGCTGGACAGCAGGCACTCCAAACACATTCCAGGTGGCCAGCAGGCACACACTCTATAGGCAGCAGCAGATGGCAAACGTGGGGGCAGGACAGGGCAAGAGGAGGGAGGTAAAATGCCACAGAGGCAGGAGCGGGGGTCTTGCAATGAAGGCAGCCGGAAACAGAATGAATGGACTTTGCGCGTAAAAACTGAGAAAAGCTTGGACATGTGAAATCAGAGGAGGGGCCCCCAGCACGTAACTAGCATGGCACGCACTGCGTGCAGGCGTTGAGCATGCCATATTCGGGGAAACATAAGTATGTGTAAAAGCAACTCGGAACGTGTGTGTGAAGGAGCGGAGATGGACGAGTGGGGTGCCACACATTCCGTACACTTCAGGGACTGCATGTACTTCTTTTTTGATGGGGGATTTGCCTCAGCGCTTATGCGCATCTACTTTTGATTTTTGAGAGGATAACAGTGAATCACGTACGCATTTTTTCCAACTCTGGGTGCCCCTGTGAATCGCGTACCACTATTCTAAACTTTCTGGTAGCTTTCCGGGGTTCGCGTATGCATTTTTTGTTGCTGGGTGCCACTGTGTATCACATACCGCTTTTTTTCTTATTTCAGAAGCTATCCTGGTATAGCGTACGCATTTTAAATTTTTAGGGGTGCCTGTGCGTTACGTGTACCGTACTATCCACACCTGGGGTCCATTTGAGCCTTGCTGGACCACAGAACTATGTCTTCCATCACGTATTTATTTATTCTATTTATTTATTTTCATTTATATAGCGCACACACAGCCCAGGGGCAACGAGGCGCTGTTACAGGATAACGGCTTAGTTACAATACATAAAAATGAGCAGCTAGGTTACATTAGCCCACAAAATAACATGGTTTAGTGACATTACTTAGATAGGTTGCAGGGTTACATTAGCCCATAACTGAGTTAGCTACAGGTGTCGACTCAGGACACACATAGTACAATGTCAGTAGAGAGCATTTGTTTGAACATAACATATAGCAGTAGCTGGGTAGGGGCCTTGGAGGCGGTGTGTGTGATGTTTTAAGTGAACTAAAAAGTTACTTACCCCTGGTAATGTTCTTTCGACTGGATGTTCCTCCAACATATTCCTCATCTTTGACATGAAATGTCCAGCTTCAGCTGCTTCTGAAAAATATTTCGGCAGAGAGACATCATCGCGTGGCACCCGTCTCAGTTCTGTTTTTCCCCTCCTCGTGTAGCACAGATGCCCATAAACACGGGCATGCCATCAGCCCTCGTGGAACAGAAGCTGTAATAGCATGGGGAATTCTACAGAGGGATAGGTTGGGTGGGCATTGAGGAATACATTGGAGGAACATCCAGTCAAAAGAACGCTACCAGGGGTAAGTAACTTGTTCTTCAAATGGATTGTGTTCTCCAACGTATTCCTCATCTTTGACAGACTCCCAAAGCAGTATTAATGATAGGGGGAGGGTATAGAATTTACAATGTTTAAGGATTTTCAAGGGCAGAATAAAGTACTGCCTTACCAAAGGCAACATCCTGAGCATGGGAAGCATCCAGAGAATTATGCTTTGTAAACGTGTGTATTGTGTATTGATGACCATGTTGCTGCATCACAAATGTTCCTAATAGGAAAGCCTCTCTGAAGGGCTGTTGACGTAGCCATGCGCCTGGTGGAAAGAGCATGCAAACCTTCAGGAGGGTCTTTGCCTGCAAGCCTGTAGCATTCAGATATGGTGAGAATAATCCATCTGGGCAAGATCTGTTTGGAAACAGCTTGTCCTAATTTGTGTCCAGTATACCCTATAAAGAGCTGGCCGTCCACTCTCAACTTTGACATTCTGGAGATGTAAAAACTTAACGCTCTCCTAGGGTCCAACGTATGGAGCATTTCCTCTTCCTTTCCAGGATGAGGTGGCAGATAAAAAGAAGGCAGAACAATCTTCTGACTTAAATTAAAGTCTGAAACTACCTTTGGCAAAAAGGAGGGTTTTACCCTTAAAATAACCCTATGCTTGTAGAATATGGTAAAGGGTGGCTTAGAAGAAAGTGCCTACAACTTGTTCACCCTGCGGGCAGATTTTGAGCAATCAATAGTATTGTCTTAAAGGTTAATAACCTTAATGGACAAGTGTGCAAAGGTACAAATCGAGCGTCCCAAACCGGAACCTGAAAAGGAGATGGAGGGAATAAATTAGTAATCCCTTTCCGAAACGGAGTCACCAATCGGATCTTGAAATAAGAACATTCTTCTGATGAGTGCTTAAATATTTACAGCGCTGCCAAATAGCCCTTAATGGTTCCAACCTGCAGGCCTTTATTGGCTAATGGAAGCAAGAATGATAAAACATCCAGAGTTTTACACTGAAAAGGATCAATATTCTTTTCTCTGCACCAGTCGCAAAACTTATTTGAACGGCAACGCTACTGAGATTTTGTTGCTGGACTTCTGGTTGAAAGCAACACCTCCATTATGTCATCCGGGAGGTCCCAATCCTTGTATCTCAGCCTTTCAGAAACCAAGTGTGAAGGTTGAGAGTCAAGATCTCTGGGTGGAGAACCCGACCCTCCTCTCTCTAGAGAGAGAGAGAGAGAGAGAGAGAGAGAGAGAGAGAGAGAGAGAGAGAGAGAGAGAGAGAGAGAGAGAGAGAGAAGGTCCACTCTTTGGTGGGAGACGCATCAGAGGACAGATGGACATTTCCAGAAGGTCCGGATAGCAAGTTCTCCTGGGGCAATTAGGATCATGTGTTTCCTGAATCTTCTCAACCTCCTGATTACATGAGGAATGACGGGGACTTGCGGAAATTGGTACAGAATTGGAAACTCCCAGTCTACCATCAATGCGTCTCCTAAAGCTCCTCTTGGAGGAAATTCCCTGGAGCAGTACAGGTTACAATTTCGGTTGACACCGGTCGTGAACAGATCCACTTGAGGGGTTCCCCAAAGGGTGAAGATCTCTTGAAGGACTTCCTGAGCTAGTTCCCACTCGTGGGAGACTTTACTCTGCCTGCTGAGTGTCCACCACCGTGTTCTCCTCTCCGACTAGGTGAAGTGCCGTCATGGAGATTCCTTCTTGAATTGGCAAGTACCAGAGCTGCATTGCCTCTCTGCACGGTGGTAGTGACCCTACACCTCCTCGCTGGTTGAGGTAGTACATGGCCACTGTGTTGTCTGTCAGTACCAGGACATTCTTTCCCCGTACAGAGGGCAGGAAGGCCTTCAGCGCTAATCTGATCCCCCTTAGCTCCAAAAGATTGATGTGTAGTTTGGACTCCGATGGAGACCAACAACCGCTGACTGTCAGATCGTTGGCGTGGGCTCCCAACCCTGTGAGTGAGTCATCTGTCACTACTGTAATCTCCAGCCGTGGTTGCCAAAAAGGGTCTACCTTCAGAATATTATCCTTGCAGGCCCACCACAGTAGGTCCTGTGAGACCCTGGTTGGTATCAGAAGTAACATCTTTCCTGAGAACTGGGACCACTGTATTCTGAGAGCCCATTGAAGGGATCTCATTCACAGGTGGGGCTCGAGCAACCGCAAAGAATCGAAGGCCGGTAGATCTTGAGCATTCTGAAATTTTAATACTGTCTCAAGAATATCCTGAGCCCTCACCTCTGGTGGCGAGCTCTTTCCCGAGGATGAATCTATCACAGCTCCGATGTATTGGAGCTTTTGGGAAGGTGTAATTTGAGATTTCTTGTAATTGAGGGAGAAGCCCAGTCTGTGAAGAGAGTGGCAGGTGACGTTGAGATGATCCAAAGCTTGTTCAGGAGAACGTGCCCTGAACAGACAATCATCCAGGTAGGGGTAGACGTGAATCCCCCCTCTCCTGAGACTCGCTTCCACCACTGCCATCAGCTTGGTGAAAACCCTCAGGTGAAGGTCAGCCCAAATGGCAGGACTCGAAACTGATAGTGCAAGCCGGCAACTGCGAACCACAGGTATTTTCTGTTCTTGAGATGTATTGGCACATAAAAATAATCATTTTGAAGGCCCAATGACACCAACCAATCCTGAAATTGGAGGGGCTGAGTGACCATCTTGTCCTTACTGAGGAACTTGTTCAAGTATCTCAAGTCTAAGATTGGTCTCAGTCCTTCGTCCTTTTTGGCGATCAAAAAACATGGGGAATACCAACCCTTGTTCCTCTCCGCTACAGGCAGTGGTTCGCACCTATCTCTAGCAGGGTTAATATTTCCTTCACAAGGAGCGGATCTGGAATCCTCAAAGAGTTTTTCCCCGGTGGATTGTTCCGAGGCTTCTTTATAAAGGGAAGGCAGTAACCATGGGCTATTGTTTCCAGAGTCCAAGCATCTGAAGTACTGTCTTGCCATTCTTCTAGATGCTGAGTTAGTCTGCCCCCCACTGGTGAGCTGTGACTCAAGACCTCAGAGTGGTTTTGTAGTGGCTATTGCAGAGGCTGAAGGTAAAGAGGTTGCTGCTTGAGCTGGTTTGGCACCTCTACCTCGTCCACCACAAGTGAATTTTCTTTGGCCTCTTGCCCTTCCAAATGAGGAGTAGTAACAAATGGATCTACCCCTCCATGGTTGTCTACTACCGCAAAATGGATGAGGTTGCCTAACAGCGGCGCCTAAAGATTTGGGCGCCGCCTTTGAGGTCTGCAACTTCTCAACGCTCTCATCAGCCTTGCTGCCAAAAAGATTAGACCCGTAAAAAGGCATGTTTGGAAGCCTAGACTGCACATCTGCACATCTGGTGCAAAACCCAACTTCCTCAAACACGCAAATCTGCGCATCACAGTGCTTGTAGCCATGGACCTGCTGATGCTGTCTGCAGAATCCAATCCAGACTGAAGGGGCGTGGTTTCTTTGCCGTCCTTAACAATAGCTAAGAAGCCGTCCCTTTCATCCCCTTCGGGAATTTGTTCTGCTTCCATAGAAATATACTCAAGGTGTATGAACATTTTGCAAGGGCACAAATGGAGTTGGAAGATTTAAATGCAATGCTCCCTGCAGGAAATACTTTTCTCGCCCGTTCATCTACGCGCTTGTCATCCCTATCAGGGGGGATGGTAGGGTACTCTGCTTGCTTTAATGTAGACGTAGCTGCCTGGACCACCAAACTCTCCAAAGTGGGGTGCTTTGACAGGTAGCCGGGATCGCTACTCAAGGGGCAGTATTTCTTGGTGAGATTTTTGTCAACTGTCTGATTAGTTTCCGGAGTCTCCCAATTCCTTGCCACCCTATTCTGAAGTGCCACATGGAAGGACAAAATTGGATCAGAGGTAGACCATTATCCAAAATATCAGTTAAATCATCTTGGTCATAGGGTGCTGCAGGCCTAGACCAACCTAAGTATTCAACGACCTTAGACATGAGCTGTCTGTGTGAAGAGTCAGCATGTTCTCCTGGGTCGGGCTTCTCGAACTCTCCAGCTCAGGAGATGTATCATTCCCACTTGACTAATGTAAATTGTCATAAAGATCTTGCATCTTACTCTCCTCCGAAATGAGGCACACAGTAACATTTTGTGTCCCATTTTGTAAAGGGGGCATCCTCCTCATCTGAGTGCTCTTCTTCCTCATTAATAGAGTATAAACACTTGAAGAAGTATTTTCTTGGAAGAAGGGTAAATATTTTTCAGGCTGAGAAACCAGAGGCTTCGACTTTGTCAAAGTCATTGACACTTTTTTAGTCAGATTCTTCTTGGAAAGCTCTGAAGGTATAGCTGGTAAAGTTTACACAGCTGGCATTGACGGTTTCGGCATCGATGTCGACAGTAGCGTCAATGGCATCGAAGTCTTAGTAGGGGTTGAGGACTCGACAGGCTTTATCGGCACTGACGGCATCAAAGGTCTCGAGGGCGTTGAGGACCGCGATCTCTCCCCCTGTCTCGAATGATCCTTGGATTTCTCCCATCGAGGCCTTGAGGGCTCTCAATGTGGATCACGCCTCTTACTCGGGCTTGAGGGCTCACGCCCTCACGCCGAGACCTCTCCTTTTCGGTTTCTTTAGAAGGTGCGACCGGGGCACAACCTTGTCTTTCGAAAATGTTAAGTATTTCCACACGGACAGCTTCCCATTCCGCTGGTGTTGATTTTTTTGAAGGGCACGAAACCGTAGCGGGGGAATCATTGGAAGAAGACGTTGACGAAGGCGACTGGTGGTGCCTCCCCTCTGACTTCTTTGTCGATGACGACGAGTGGAGGGAACCACTCCTAGACCTTGACTGCTTGGCCTTTTCCTCCAGGGAGAGTCGCCTTTTGACTCATAGGTCGAAGGCCCAGAGCTTGGGGGACCCCAGGGGTCTTTTCTACCTTAAGTTTCCCCTTCCATTCCCTCAAGGCCTTTCCCTTCATCGACTGACACTTGGCGCAGGTAACAGTATTGTGGCCCTCCCCAAGGCACCACAGGCAGATTCGATGCGGGTCGGTTAGGGACATCTTCGAACCGCAATTCCTGCACTTCTTAAACCCGGACTTCGGTTTCAAGGGTGTTGAAGATGAAGACATAATTGTCGAGTTGTAGCACAAATCATTTGAATGAGTAACAAATGTAGTTATGAAGTGTGCTAAGTTTCACACAAAGCAAACACCGTTTGCAGAAAACGGAACTGAGGCCAACGGGTGCCGCGCATGCTACATATACCCTCTGATGATGTCACCCTCAACAGAGGCCTTCGAGGGACATCAACTCGACGCCATCGATGCACGGCACCCTCTGCCGAACGTTTTTTTCCATAGAAGCTGAAGCTGGACATTACATGTCAAAGATGAGGAATACGTTGGAGGACACAATCCATTCAAACATCTGGTTTTGATTGCCTTACGAAAAGGTGAGATAAGAAGGTTCAGCTCTGAGGGCCTGTGGTAAGGAGTTCCAGTGCCTGGAGGCAATGAAGGGGAAGCTCTCACCCCCACCACTGGCACGTTTAACTATGGGAATGGCAGTAGATTGGTGTATGGTGTTCTTGTGGGTCTGGAGGTGTGAGGAATGACAACTCTGTGAAATGTAGAGGGGTGCTGTGAGATGGACATAGACTGCCCTCTCACTCATATTGCCCAGGACAATTACTTGGTGTGCCTTCCATATGTCCGTTACACCTGGAACATGAGTAGAAAGGCCCCAAGAGGGAAAGGGGGCAGACAGGGATGGGGTCAGGGGCATGCTGTGGAAACAGCTGGCCCAGCCCCAAGGGGTCAGGGGCGTGCTGTAGAAGCAGCTGCAACAGCCCCAAGGGGTCAGGGGAGGCTGTGGAAGCTGCTGCCACAACCCCAAGGGGTCAGGTCATGCCCCAGGCCACTTGTGGTCCAGCATCTGGATCCCAAAATGGTCCAAGCCACTCAGGGGTAGCGCCAACACCTTATGGCACCCATGGCAAGAAGGATAAGCCTGCACAGCAGGAACAGGCTCAATCCCATGACATTGCTCATGATACTGGAACATTGAGGAAGAAGAACTTCCATGATGAAGAACTCCAGATCCTCATGGGCTACGTGGCCAGTCACCACTGTGACATGTGCCAACATCCAGGAAGCACCCACACAACTGCTGAGCGTATGGTGCAATGGCAGCATATCATGGATGAGCTCAATGCCTTAGGGTATGAGAAGCGCACTGCTGTACAGGAGTGCTGGAATGATCTCACCCATCGCACCAAGTCCAAGTTGGGTGCCAACCTGGCCTCTGCTCTGACAACTGGAAGGGGATCACCAGAGGAGGAGGAGCTGACCCAGCATGAAGAGGCCATGAGCCAATTCATACTACTGGAGCAGGTGCAAGGCGTGGGAGGCCTGGAACATTACAAGGACACGTCCGGTGAGTGACCAACATTGTGCATCCTGAGTATGTAAAGTAATGCATCAGAAAGGTGTATAATTGTGGTGTACATCTGGCTGCATTGGAATGACTGCCCTGGGTGAACCATGTCATGTGGTGGACTGACTCCTGTCCAATGGACACAATAGTGGATACAAACCATGTGGTGTACATCAGTGGAACATGTCCGTTTGACACTTCTCATCCCCCACAAGCATCCTCCACGCAACATCTGCCACATGATACCACTACGCGCACAGTTGTTTGCTGCATCCTTCATGTGGTCGACCCTGCTCTGCTAGACATGCGTATGTGTCGCAAATCCTAGTTACACTTCATGTCATGCAGGTTATTGAATCTTTTTTCACACATGTACGCATGGGCTGCCATGCCACAAAGACCATCCAAGCTGACACACAACATGCCTTATGGCATGCCCTGAGTGATTGTGCATATGTTTAGACTGTACACATCCCTGCTGCCCCAATGACAATGACTGCAGAGGCCAATCGTTGTGACGCCAGCTCCCTGTTACTCTCCCACACTCAGCCCACACTCCATGTGCCCATTCCCCTCTCCCTCTTGTAGGTCACTGTCCCTTTATCCTATCTAAAACTACATTAAGTTACTCTCTCCAATTGATGGATCTTGCCTAGGTGGTCCTCTTACAGCCATACATTACCTGGGACTATTTGCTGTTTCCATAATTTATAGCATGCTCTCTTTGTCTAGAGTCCCTGTACCAAGACAACACCGGTGTGGCATGTGATGGATGCAGCCTTGTATGTGCATATGTTGTTGGGTGTCTTGGCCCACGTTCAGGTTATTATGCTGCAACACTTGGTGCTGTGGGCTTAGGAAATCCAAGAGGGCGGAAAAGCCCACATTTGCGCCAGAATCGCTTTGAAATCACCTTTGTTTCTCTGAAATGCAAGCTAAAAATGCCTATTTTAAACATTGCAAGATATTCAAAAATTTCACTGAACACCAGCAGACATTTGGCGGAATGTAGTCTTGTGTAGTCTTGTGTGCATACAAAATCTGGAAAGAGAAAGAGCCCAAAACAATGTTTATAACAAAACTGGCTGAGCTGTGGATGTCAGCAGCTGAAGTGAAATTGGACTGAAAGACACTAAAATCTAAATGTTTAAAATAAATGAGTGACCTACTGTTGAGTGTCACATAGTTTGCAACTGTTAAATGCCATAGTTTTCAACTTAGAATCAGCGTTCTAGCTGCATGTGTAAAAATTGCAAGTTTGGTTTTAATGTAGAAAACTGGGAACTAAAGTGACATTTAGCTGAAGCCTGGCTTGAAGAGAGTGAATTCTGCCCGGCAACTACCCCCGACAGGAGTGAAACTTGCTCAGCCACTCTTCCCAGGCCTGGCTGCATTCTGCTGCCCCCACCAAAAGGAGATGACACCTCCCTGATTGAATCAGGAGAGGAGCACCTGGGGACTGCAGGAAACTAAACAAAGCACTGTCCTTGGCCAAGGCAAATGTTAAATTAGGCGGGGTCGTAAATGGCTTCCTCTTGGAAGGAAACAGGGAGGGATACTGCATGTGAGCAAGCTGAGCTTGGGGGAAGTGGATAAACCAGAAATTCCACCGTGTGCTTTGGAAAACCACACCCCTTTGGGGCCAGAGCATAATTTTAAAAAGATGGATAATTCATAGTGCAGACTTGTAAAAATTATATAAATAACATCATCATTCTTGTGATTTTTCTGTGCACATTTTAAGAGGTGTTAGGACCCTGTGGTATGTTCTTGGGGATACTAGCGGAAAAAAGGTTGTTACTCCAAATGTATGCATGTTAAAAATCTGACACTTTATCATCTGAAACCCATATCCCTGGTGCACATTTGTGTAAAATCTGGAAAGGTTTAGAGGTCGTTATCTAGATGAAAAGGGGAGAATTCTGTCATAAGTGGACACGACATCTTACAAAGACAGGGATCGGATGGTTTGGTGCTACAAAAAATATGTTAACTGGACATATTATATTAGAAAAATGGTACATAGAAGAATATGTATTTGGATCAGAAATAGATTTGTGTACAATTTGACAAGGGGAGGATCCTCTGACTATAAACCTACCTCATCACTCTGACTTACAACCCAGTTCCCCCAATCAAGGGAGAGAGGAGGAACTGGCCAATGATAAGTTGAGAGGGTTGGGCATAGAAGATGAGCCGACCCTCCCACTTTCTAAACACATAAAAGGAGACTGTGCAGGACAGGTAGGGGCATTCACTTCCCACTTCAAGCTGATTTCTTGCGGAGCATTTTACCAGAAGACACCAGATCCAGCACTTAGACTTCAAATCCAGACAGAGACCACAACTTTGAATTCAGACTTCAGAATTTGTCAGCAGGCCTCAAAATCTTTTGCAAAATGATTCACCCCAGACTTCCAAGGGGCACATCAGAGTAAAACAGCCAGGCTGAGCTGTTTGATTCTGGCCTAAAACCCTGTGCCAGAAACAGCCAGAAAGCAGAGCTGTACCCGGAACCAGAGACCAGACCGCCGTGCAGTGTCAAGAACTTTTGCCAGAACCAGAGATCCAGACTGCTGTGCAGTGCCGCTAGCAGAGCTGACCCAGATCGCTGTGAGCAGAACCAGGCAGAGACCGTCCGTGGCGAGGGAACCGCAGTCCAATCCTCACCCGATCTGTGGCGAAGTCGCATTCCTGTCCAAAATATAGTGTGAGTATCACCAGAACTGTGCAAAACCCAATCTCTTAGTTTAAAATAATCTAATTCAAACTATTTTAACCTATTGAGAACTGCATCCTAGAAATCTTGTGTTCCTTCTGTGATCTCAAACCTGAAAACTGTCATCTGTCATTCTGAGCTTGACTTTTCTTTTGAGAATCTACCTTCACGAAATTGTCTGTATCTCCAGAAACAGTTTGTCCTAGGAACGAAATTTAACTTAAAGCTAAGATTCTGGGCTTTCCAACAAACCCAGAACCGACTTTCTGTTCATTATACTTTTTCCGTAATCGCGCTCGACGCACTCAGAAAAATTGCCATGAATTGCGATTTGGCTCAATTTCTTCACTTGGCAAAATAGCAGCTCCTTGCTTTCCTTTGCTGAAATTCATTGGCCACCTGACAATCATTCATAGAGCATTGCTAAAGTTATCCTGAACTAATACAAAGTAGCTGTCACCCACCCTGAACCTCTAGAGGGAATTAAATTCATTTTAGCATATTTTTCACTTCTTTGCATACCACCTTTAAAGTACTTTGCCTGTGTTTAAAATCATCCCTGTTGATCTAAGCTTGCTAGGGGGGAACTGAATTGGGATTGTACTGTGATTGTATTCCTGAAGACTGTGTGTGTCACTTCCACCTCCTTACATTGCATAGAGAGGGGGTGAATTGCCAAAAGGGGAAACGTGATTATATTATGTTTTGCTGAAATCATATCAAGTTTATTCCTGTGTTGCTTCTTTTCCACCTTGCATTTCCTTGTACCATATAAAGCATTCTCAGCTACCTTATCCTATATACTACTCCTAAGTAATTAAACCAGCGTGCTAGTATCACCTCATCCATTGCTGATTACTGCTCATATTCACAAGTTTGATATCAATTATTAATTTATTATAAAAGTGCGATATATATATATTGTTTAATTCTCAAATAAACCTTTTAAATTTGCAAAACAAACTTACTTCTTGGCTCAGTGGGGTCAGGGGGATTCTAAGAGAGGGGTGTTATATAAGGGTTGTCATCCAGAGTACACGAACTGGACATAAAAATATATAAATAAGGGCTTCCCTTGAGCAATCCCAGACAAGGCACTGACTTAGTGGGACTGCTTGATTGGAGTCTTCAACAATGTGTGGCTGCCTGTTGTCATGTAATGTAATTGCACATCACAGAGACAGAAGTCCAAGCCCATTTCACTAGTATTAGTCAACAGTGTGCAATAACATGGCCCCTAACATGCTTCTTAATGAGCCTGTTGGTTGGCAATGTGTCCACTGGCACCATGACCCTGGGCAGGGAATTTGTTGGCCAGTCTGCATATGCCATGCTCACATTGCTTGTTGGCCATAGTGTGTGGAAGCTGTATTTCTTCTGACTACATGCCCTGCATTTTGTTGCATGACATCTATGTGATACACATGTTTACTTTAGACAGGTTGCACATGACTTCACATGTCTTTTTCTGTCCATGTGCAGGTGAGGATGCAACAGATGCAGAGGAGGAGGAGGATGAAGAAGAATCTGTGGTGCTTCAGACCACCATTGGAGGACGTGGCGTGGCAGGCCGTGCAAACCCACTGGTGCTCCAGACCATCCTCAGCCGTGCTGTAGACTCTTCAGAGTCTTTGGACTCAGCTGGATCTGATGCTAAACCGGATGTGCAGTCCTCAATGCTGGCAGAGGTGAGTGCACCGATGGGTGAAGCAGTTGTGGCCTGTGAATCTGCAAGGGGTCAGGTGCCTTCACAAGGCCAATCAGTGGTGGCCCCCCATCTGTGGTGGTTATGGCTGCAAGGCCACCCTCCCATGTATTGGCTTCTGGTCCTGGGACAGATGTTCAAGGGAGTGTTGCAGACTTGCAGCCAAGGACAGAGGCATTACAGCAAGAGCCATGCTCCTTTGCATCATGCAGGATTGGGCCATGCACACGTGGGGGACGTGTGCAGCCTGGCCAGACAGAGTGGGAGCAGCAGATGTTGCTTTTCGCACACCGACAGGGTGCTGCATTTGAGAGTTTGGCTGAAAGCATGGATAGGGTGGCCACTTCCTTGACCCCCCCAGCAACACAGGTGGTGCAACAGCTGCAGGTCATGTGGTCCACATGCCGCTCACACAGACTGCGCATGGAGGCCAACATCACTGGCTGACAGGCAGATCTGCAGTGTCTGCTGGCATCCCTGCTTGCAGAGGGTCGTGCACACAGGGATGCCTTGAGGTCGTGAGATGTTGGCCACAGGGCTAAAATCTGCGTGGCACATGCAGCCACCAGAAGACTGTTCCAACAGGTGTTAGCAGACAATCTCAGAGGAACTCCATGAAACCTGTGAGGTTGTGCTTAGTGACCTCACAGCCCTCAGTCTGCTAGTCATTCATCAGTGTCATGCATGGCAGCTGCCACTGAGGACCAGGCTTGGGCACTGCATGGTGGGCCACCAGCACCAATTCTACCTGCAGATTCAACACATGGGGGTGCCAGCACAGACATGCCTTCCGGTCCACCATAGCCATGAGTACCATGAGCCCATGGAGGGTTTTTAAAACATTTTTTTTTAATTGGGCATCCACCCATGTCACGTTGACATGCACCCTACCCCTCCCTTTCCCAGGTGCTCAAGCCCCCTGTCCATGATGGACATTTTTTGGTTTGTTTAATTGTTGCCCCTTTTGTAGAGCCCAGGCCTGGAAGTTGGCATTTTATTTTTCAGTTGCCCTTTCAATGTTCCTTTTTCTTTTTCTTTTTTTTTTACTTGAGTTGTGCAGTTGCCCTCTCAAGGACATGCAGGCATGCAGAGTGAGGTCAACTGGCATGTTTGCATGGTGGTGTTCAGGGTGGTGTGTACAGGTAACTATGGGTTCAGTGTATCCGCACACGTGTGCTGTGTGAATGGTACTTAACTATGTCTGTTATAATGTCTTGTCCCATGTTGTTTCAATAATCCGTAATGAGGCGGTGACTGCTGCCCCAGGAGAGACACCCTGCACCCTTTGAGGGCCATGCTCCCCATGCCCTCCACCAGGCATTGGCCACCTGTCACTCATTCTAAGGCACAATTCCCGGTGAAGGTGATGCAGGATTCACACTATGTCGCCTCAGTCAGCAGGCAAGAATGATCACTGTTCAGCATGCGTCACTGTTCCTCGTGTTTGCTGCATGTGGAAGTTTGCTTATATGTGTTTTGCATGCTACCATGCCAGTATGGTTTTTAAAGTGGTACTCATGTCCCTGTATTCCTCCCTCAGTCAACTCAGCTATGCCCACACCTACTGTGGTGTAGTGCATGTCCTTGGCCATCTCCTATCCTGAAAGTGTACTCCTTGATGTGTTTTTCACTTGGCGTTTCCTTTCACTGTCACTCTCTCGCTCTGTTCTGCTACGCTGCACTCATGGGCAGATCACAATCTATGTACTGTCACCCTCTTGCACTCTGTGGTCCTCCTGCAGTGGGTGGTATGAGCATATTTTCATGCCGCATTCATGTGTTGTCATGGATGTGCAGGTTCTTTCTGTTGTTACTATGCATGTCATTGCATTTAGAGGATGTGTCTACCGGTAGGTTTCATCGTATGCAAGGCAGCTGGGTGCCCGGTGCAGATAAGTGAAGGGCATTTGCAGACACTTGTATGGTGTTTGGCTGGGGGTCTTGCAATGCGTGTGATCACTTTGGATTGACTTGTCGTGTAGGACACCAGTACTACTTCATGCGTGTATGTGTCACATGGTGTGATTCTGGTCATAGGTCTGGGCATGGCGTGGTTTCTATGGATTAATGGGGCTACAGGTTTCAGATTCCAAATTGTGGGAGTTCCAACTGTGTGGGCCTTTCTTGGGTGGTTGGGAGTGGGTGGCACGGCCAGATGTTTGTGGCCTGTGACAGGTGTTGATGGTTGTGCTGTTATGTGCTTCATTGCACTTTGCCCATGTGTATTAAGTGACACATTGCATCCCATGCAATGTTTGCGGGGTGATGGTTCTACGGAACATTTGGGCTCTCTTGTTCAGTGTTCCACTTTGAGGGTGTGCAGCCCCAGTTACAATCTACAAACATTGCACCATTGATGCACATTTTTGGGATGCTATGTTGTGAACAGCCACATTATGTTGTGCAGTGTCGGTGTTTTCACATGCATGTCCCATGCATGCTGCACCATGGTGTTTGAAGCTTCAAGTTGACCGCAGCTGGGTGCATGGTGCATTCAATTGAATGCACAATTGAACCAATTGTATGCTGTCACAATAAGGTCTGCATTGACCTTGCACTTTTCTCTTGCATCCTACCTTTTGCATGCATTTATCCTTGCTTGCAGTATCACATTGCTTTGTCATGTCTGCTTATGTCTTCCATGGCAGTTGCCTCGGTGGCCAGCCTTCCAGTCTGACATCGACCTCTGTCAATGCTGCCTCAAGCATGATCCTGCCTGGAGTACAAGAGGTGAGTATTTGTGTACTGGCCTTCTTGTGCTTTGCATCACAGGCTCCCATGACTGTGTTCACTGCACTGTCCCAATACTAAGCTGGCGATGGCATCACTTGTCATTTCATTGCTTGTGTTCCAGGGATATCCCTGCTTTTTTGGGGGCTCAATTATCTGCATATCTGATGTCTTCTCATTTTCAAGCAGCATGTTGACTGATGCATGTGTTGTGTATGTGCCATCGACTTTGGAATGGGGATAGGTGACAGGCACATTTGCTCCATGTCATTCAGGGTATTAAGCAGTGTGGGGTTGTTGTTTCTCAGTGTGTGTGTTTTGTGTGTTTGAACTGCATGCAGTGTGCAGGTGTTGCTGCATATGTGGTGGGACACATGTTGATGGTTGTCTTGTGAGTTGTTGTTTGGATGTGTTGTATGTCACTGATGGGGGCACATGGGTGTGGAGATTTTGGGTGCATGGATGTGTTGGCTACATGGTTGTATTTTTTTCATTGTCTGCTTATCCTTCTGTATGTGTTGGCTGCATGGTTTAATTTTTTTCATTGTCTGCTTATCCTTCCGTCAGGCTATTTCATAGGATGATTTTTGACTGTCAACTGCATGCCCAGGGGACAGATAAGAGGTGTATTTATCTTGATCCTTATGGAATGGATACATTAGTTGCTGCATGTCTGGATGTGAACATTGTGTGCCGCCCTCTTTGTCACAATTGTCAATTACCTCTTGAGCATTGGTTCTTTGGGGATGGGGTTTATTGTGGTCATGTTGCCAGATTCTGTCACATATGGATCCTTACTGCACTGCTTTTCAATACTCCGCTATAGGGACTTGTTTCTGTGCATCATGCACATTCTCTGACATGTGTGCAGCAATATGCCATTGCGCTTCTTGTATTTTGTGGACATGTTACTTTTGGAGGCCATGTATGGCTTGCAGCTCAGACATGATGTTTGATGAGTCTCAGGATGTATCGCTGCTTACACATTTGACAGGTATGTTAGTTAGTCATATGGGATGTTTTTGGATGCCAAAGGGCTGATTTCTTTCAATGGTTGGCATGGTGGTAGTGGTGTCTTCCCTCTTCAATGTGTTTCTTTTGGAAACACAAAATGGAATGTCTTTTAGTTCTTAGAAATGCCCACAAATTTGCACTTCCAAGGGCACTTTCTCAGGGTGGTTTTGTGGGCACAGTAGATTGGTCCATTGTCATAATTGAATGGAACCTGGGATTTGGCAGGATAGTATGCACTCCACAGGGGAAGAAAGATTGCACAAGTTGGGTATGTGCAGCCTCTCCATGTGTCCTTTGCCCAACCATACGCAAGCAGTGTGCCTGTGGGTGTGGATGGTGTGCCACTACCATGTCCGCCAGGACGACACTCCGTGTTGCAACATTGTGCAGGACACATTCTGCCAAAATGATCCTTTAGACTATTGGTGGTGCATATAGCAACACACCACCAGAGTGGTCAAGGGAGCGGAAACGTGACTTGAGCACTCTGAATGTACGCTCCACTATGCCAAGAGGCGCAATATGGGCAGTGTTGTACCTTACCTCGGCAGGTGTGTTGGGGTTGCGTATGGGCATCATCATGTATGTGCTCAGAGGGTAGGCACTGTCCCCTGTAGATGTGAGAATGGTTGTCATTGGCATTTGTTGAGAGTGTCTATTGGTCTGTGGGCAACATGCATGCATGTGTATTGCCATTCATACTCACCAATGAGCCATGTGTTGCCATGCTTCAGAGCTTCAGGGCACAGTGTAGCGGGGACATCCTGAAGATGTAACTATCATGTGTGCTACCCGGATAGTTTGCATGCACTTCAGTAATGATGCCCTTGGCATCACATACAACCTGAACATTGATGGGGTGCCAATGTATCTGGTTGTGGTAGATGTGTTCTGTTGCTCCAAGTGGGCGTACAGCAAATGGGTGCAATCAATAGCACGCAGCACTTTTGGAAAGTGCACCACCACATAAAATTCCTGGACCACTGCTTGCCTTTCTGCCGGTGTTCTGGACATATAGATATACCGGCGGACAGAAGGATGTGCAGTTATGATTGCCAACACATGGTGTAAGCAGCAAGACTGTGTGACCTGGGAGAGGCCACCTACTATGGCGGTGGTTAGCTGGAATGACCCAGTGGCCAATAAATGCAGAGCAGGGAGTACCTTTTGCAAGGGGCTTGGGAGCACCTGGTATGTGATGTGAGGTCCTCTTCCCACTCGCTGACCAGGTCTAGGATGATATGGGGGAACCTATACCTGCCATAGACCTGATCATTAGGCATCCCAGAAAGGCTGGTCCGTGGGTGGAAGATCCGGGGCCTGGACATCCACCTGCGGTGTCCCTGGATGATTGCTGCAACAAATGGTGCATTCATCGTGGCTATATCCAGGCGTTTGTTGTTCGAGTGTGCTTTTTATTCATTTGTTAGTGTGCGAATTGACGTTTATGCCAGCTATCCCGTGGCGTAGGTGTTTCCGGATTTGCGTGTGCTTTTTCTCGACCCGGCATTCCCTGTTCATTTCCATGAATATGTTTGTTTTGAGTGCACATGGGTAGTGTGATTGTTTGACGGTGAAGCGCCCCTGGTAACACCCACATTTTTGCTTGTTCATCCTCATTCTGCGTGTTCCGCCCCCTTTTTAGGTTGCAGCACAGGCATGGCACAACTGCTTCTTGGAGTCTCGCGCAAGACATTCATCGAGTAGCAGTGACGTGGCGGACCGTGCAGATTCCTCGCAAGTCCCAGCTAAGCCCTGCACACTGCTTTCCATGAATCGACGAACGTTAATTTGCGCGTGATTTGGTGCGCAAAATCCCTATTTACTGCACAATTAATTCAATGAATCGGGCCCATAGTCTTCTATATTTACATCATTTTTTAAAGTATGAGCACAATGGCACGCTTCAAAAAGTGGGGTGGATTTAAAGTTCCTTTTGCATTCTAGGCACAGTTACGAATACGCAGTCATTATGTGCACAAGGAGACATGATCAAGCATTATGTGGTGCGGTGATGGGTGGGCAGGCATTGCATGCACAGCACATATAGCTAGGTATCTGTGGCACCGCAGTGGCTGATCACTCAGTGCATGCACAGTACCTGATGGGCAAGCACTATGCACAGAGTAACCAATAAACAAGATGTATGTCGTAACGTGCCTAGTCTACATACCTTGTGTAGCATATTACGTGATGGGCAGGTTGGGTATGCACAATGACTGGTGGACAGACAAAAAGTAAATAGTAGCAGAAAGACTACAAACTATTGACTTTTGATGTAGAGTTTTAGCGGGTAATTCCACATCTTTGCATTAGCGGTATTGACATTTTTGAAAGAAATGGGTGTTAACCGTGATGACTTTTTAGAATAATTTACCCTGCATAGAAAGGTTCTTAATTAAAATGTTTTAAATATAGGCGGTTCTATATTAAGGTATGTATTATGATGAATTAATTATGATGAATTAATTATTGTAATATAATGCATGTATATTATGTCATGAGTTGAAATTAATTGAAATACAATGGAATGGAATGTTGGTTTTTGATGTGAGAGGTTTTGATAAACCAAAACACATAAGAAAATAAAAAAAAGGTAAATAGTAAAAGAAAAAGAAAGGTCAGTATTGTTGTGTGACCCAATAACTGAAGGGCAGTGAGTCCATGGCACAGTGACAGATGAACAAAGGTTCTGTGGCACATTAACTTGTTGCCATGCATATCAGGCAGAGGAACTGATGGGTAGGCGCTTGCAGTGCAGTAACAAATGGTTATGCGTTCTGTGGTCTAACGACTAGTGGGCATAACTTTGGCGGCGCAGATGTTGGTGTTTGGAATGTTGTGGTGTAGGCGTGTTGACATACCTTTTGTGACACTATTGACGACTGGTATCACTATGCTGTTTTGGGCACACTAACTCAGATATGCATAGACATATTCTCTGGCACAAGAATGCTTATGTACAAATTTGCCAGCCACATAGATTCTGATGAAAATATTGAGAAAATGAACATAGCACCAATTTCGCAGATTTTATAGTTGAGGATGGAGCAAACAATGTTTGACCCAAAGCATTTTACCTAAAATGTTTTCAGTAGTGTAAACATGAAGCAGTCGGGGTTTTTGCTATGATTGCTGTGTCACATAATAACAAATGATTGCCCCATTTCATTTTTTTTAAATAATATGTTCCGGAACAAACCTACTTTGATCCATTCCGTATTACCTAAGCAGCAAAACTGGAGCTCTAAGTGTTTGCTCAGTTTTAATCACCAGTGAAAAAGTTAGATAAACTGGCCCTGTATTAACATATTCCTTGCACAATATGTTCGCATATCACAGGATCATACCAAACCATTATTCCAACTATTGGACACAGAAAGGATAAAGTGTTCGAACTAAGCGGATGATACACAGTGTGTAATCCCTTTGTAATGTGAATATAAAAATACCTATCACCTTACCAAAGAGTAGCTGAGGGTGTTTCTCGTTGTGTTCTTGCCAGGAGTGTGAATGTGTTATGGTATGTTATGATAATAAGCCTAAGGTAAGATAGCTTTTTCACACATCAGGCGGCTTGCAGAAATGATAGCAAATGTTAATTATTAATGATAAGTTGCCAAACATGTTCCTTGAACACAACGGTCGTCTACAGGACAAGCTTTAGACAGAGCAGGTGCATACACACATTTCAAAAAATATAGGTTGCATTAATGAAAGGCACGAAGTTCTGTCTTCTAGCTCCAAAAGAACACAAAACCACGAAGGGTAGCTTCCTGAGCCAACTGCACAAAAAGGCAAGGACAGGGAAATATGCAGACACAAAGAACACATCCACGCTCTGCGAGACTTTAGAAGCAAGTGACATATCTATCTCTTCGTTGAGCCTAAGCCCATTCAATATAATGAAGACAGTCGCTGAACAAATACAAACACTTCCTTAATAGTTGGCACATACAAGACCGTATTGTCAAAAAGCAAAGTGACAATCTGAAGCATTAGGCCTTAACCTTCCAGGAAGCGGAAATGATGCACACATGGTTAGACAGGCCAGGTAGATATAAGGCGCACGCAGAAAGAAGGGAGGAGGGAATTCGCCCATCGAGCAGCAGACTCGCACAGGCCAGCGGGGCTGGGGACGAGTCCGGGGAAGGGTCCACAGCAGCAGCAGGAAGGAGATAGCGAGCCCAGATAAGCAGAACTCGTTAAACCTCAGAAGACGCTGTTTCATTTGAAACACATCCTGATCTAAATGTGAGTGAAAATTGGGGACTTGCTGGATGCATTTGAGACTGAAAGGCATGTAGCATATCACAACATAGCACAGCTCCCAAGTCACTCATGCTGTTAAACTAAAACAACCACTTGTTCTGTTTCTTTTATTCAAACATGCTCTTTGCTCACATAGCGATCTTGTTTATTGGTGTGATGCTGTTATATCACATTTGCTTCTGTTTTGGCTTGTGTGATGCAAATAAGGAGGCAGGATGTAATATTAAATAAATTAACCTAAAGAAAAGGAAATGAGCATGAAGATGCATGTAAACAACCTGGTCTCTACCTCTGCCCATTACAGCAAATTGCTCAGTCAACTGCGTCCCTTTCTAACGAAAGAGAGCTGTGCTAGTGCTGCCAGAGCCATCATGGGGCTAAATTGGATTACTGTGGCAGTCTATTACAAGGAATAGGCAAGGGGGAAATGGCCATAGTTCAAGTTATTTAAAATAGTGCTGTTCGCGCTGTCGAAGCAATAAGGAGAAGAGAGCATATAACAAGCCAGAAGAGCACTTCACTGGCTGCCAGCGGAAGCAAGATTTTCCTTTCGGCTTCTTACTCTGGCACATAAATGCCTCTTTGGTGTTAGCCCTGATTATCTTTCAGAAAGGCTCTCTTGGTTACGCTTTCGTAAGGTCCTGAGATCCAACAATTGGAATCTATAGTTTGTGCCAAGGATGAAACTGACTCTGGTTGCTCCCGGCGCATTGCACTTTATCGGTCCCAAACTTTGGAATGCTTTACCTCCAGATCTTAGGGGTTGTAAGTCATTGGCGCGCTTTAAACGGTCACTGAAAACCCATCTATTTGCATGAGCTGGTTCCAGCTTTTTTTCTCTTTGAGATTACTTGCCCTGGGTATCTTTGGATTTTCTTTGTTACTTGATTTGCAAGTCTTGTTATTTTGTGTGTTTCTTCTCCTGGTCCATGTTAGTGCCCTGATGCCTCTGGGCTTGTCTACGTTTGGCGCTATAGAAGTATACAAATAAATAAATGGCTGGTGGACGTTTCTTTAGGCAGATTAGTTGTGAGTGTAAAATTATTTTTTCACATGGCCATACATTCGCCCTTACAGCTCCTGTATTTTTGGGTGGCATGTGGTGCTCTACAAATAAATATCTTAACCAAATGCTTAGACTGAGCAGAGGTAACATCTAATGGATAAATACCTCTATTTTCTATTGCAGTAAAACAACAGTGTGACGTATAGCAATGGTTGATTTTAAAGTAGTTGATTGCTCTAAGAGCTCAACCTCAGAACCATGTATAATATCTCTGGGCTCTCAGCCAATGTAATTGCAAAAACATGCTTTGAAATGCACCTTTGCAATGTATTTTTCAAGAACATTCTGGAAGAAATGCCCTCCTAACCTACTTTCTATATAAAATACGACTACTAATTATAATCATGACAGTACCACTTTGTATATCTCATCCTGATGACTTCCTGGCAGTTCTAAGCACTGTAGTAATAGGTTCTATTACAATAATGGTATTCAGAATTACTGGGAGCCATGCACACCCGGTCTGCCAAACCCATATTACTGGCTTTGGGCCTCAGAAGGAATTCATATTGCCAACACAAACTTTCTTTCAATGCTTATTTATGTATCTTAAAATAAAACACGGGCCCAACAAAAGTTAATGAAGAATGTATAAGGGAATTGCATGATTTAAAATGGCCTCTGTGTTACTTTTTGTGCACTTGTGGACAGTAGCTGCAGAGCATTACGAATTGCAAGCATTCAGTGCACATATCGAGGAGATGGATCTGCCTTTCTGTAGCCACCTCACCTCCCTCCTTCTCTGCCTTTCCCCTGTTCTCCGCAGACAAGGTTTCTAGACAAGTCCGATCTATGAAAGTTTTGTCGAAACAGGTTAACCCCTGTTCCTCCAAAACTATCAAGGACCACATCGACTCCCTGGCTCCTGCCCTGGCTGATTTCTGCAATCACTCCTTCGCCACTGGAGTCTTCCCGTCCCCCCTGAAGCACTCCCTTGTGCACCCCCTTCTTAAGAAACCCTCTGCCGACCCCTCCTGCCCGGCTAACTATCGCCCAAACTCCATCACTCCGTTCCTGGGCAAGCTCCTGGAGAAACTGGCCATCTCCCAGCTTAAACTCCACACTGAATCTGTTGGTTGTCTACATGACCATCAGTCTGGCTTCAGAGCTGCCAGAAGCACAGAAACTGCTCTCCTGAACATCCGTGAAGACCTGCTCTCCAACCTTGACTCTAACACCCCTTGCGTCCTCATCCTGCTTGATCTCTCTTCTGCCTTTGACACTGTCAACCATGCCATCTGCTCAACCGTCTCCCTGATAACCTGGGTATCACTAGTCAGGCTCTGGCATGGCTGACTTCTTTCCTCTCCGACCGACCTTCCCAGGTCCAACTTGGGTCCTTCCTCTCTGCTATCTTTTTCTCTACCTGTGGTGTCCCCCAGGGGTCTAACCTCTCTCCCTGGCTGTTCAACCAATACCTGGCACTCCTGGCCCACCGCATCGCCGCTCTCTGCCCCAAGTTTCAGTGCCATGCGGATGACACCCAGCTTATCTTCAGGCTACCCTGGGTCTCCTCCTCTACTTCCCTAATCTCTGACTGTCTGTCTGCTATCCAGGAGTTGTGTGCCGCCAATGACCTCTATCTTAATGCCAGTAAGACTGAGATTCTCCTCATCAGCACACCCGCTCACTCCTTTCCTGTAGCTCTCTGGCCGACCTCTCTTAGGCCCTCAACCTGTTCCCACCTGCAAGGCAAAAAAACTCAGGTTAATCTTCGGCTCTATACTCTCCTTCTCTCCTCACATCTCTGATGTCTCTAAGAAGTCACACTACCAGCTGCACCTCCTCAAGGTATTCTTCCTTTCCTCTCTTTCCTTCAGAAGCTCACTGTCTCCAGAGCTTTGGTTCTCTCTAGGCGGCACTATTGCAAAAGCCTCTTTCTAAATCTGCCGGCTTCTACTCTCCGCCCCCTGCAAATTATCCAGAACAGGACTGCAAGACTTGTCCTTGGCCTCAAGCCCAAGGATCGTATCTCTCCAACACTGAAATCTCTGCACTGGCTCCCAGTGGCTGCGAGGATTAAGTTTAAAACATTCTGCATCGTCCACAAGGCCTTCTGGAGCCTGAGGCCTCAATACCTTCAACTCTCTCTTCCTAAATACCTTCCGCCTCGAGCTCTTCGCTCATGTGCCTCAAACACCCTCAGGGCCAGTCGCTTCTCCAAGCAACGAGTTGGTGGTAGATCTCTTTCTGCGGCTGGGCCTCCCTCTGGAACAGCCTCCCTGCCTCCCGGAAACTTGAGGACAATCATCTTCGGTTCCGGAAGCACCTCAAAACCTTTCTCTTTGCTTCTGCTTTTTCTCCCCCTTTCCCTTGCTGACTTCCTGGCTGACACTGAAACTGCACTGGTTACCTGGCCGCCCTCTGATCTCGGGCCCAGGTCCCCTCTCCCACTAGTCGCACTTCTGCACTGCCTTCCTGGCAACCCCTGCTCTTCGGGACAGTTTTTCTGTATCCCTACAGTCCCACTACCAGCACTTGACACCTGATGTCTGCACCTACCCTGCACTTGCCACCTGCAGGCCGTACTTTTACTTATAGTTTAGTTAATTTCTTATCCCATGTACTGCATTGTCCTCTCCAC
Source organism: Ambystoma mexicanum (assembly GCF_040938575.1). NCBI lineage: Eukaryota > Metazoa > Chordata > Amphibia > Caudata > Ambystomatidae > Ambystoma > Ambystoma mexicanum. Next base: position 668,328,548 of record NC_090936.1, read on the forward strand.
CTTTCTCCCGCACTTCTCCTCCGTCCCCTTCCCAAGCACTTGCGTGATCTGAATGACACCTGGCCTAGTAGGATCGCTGTCTGTCTTCCCTCTGTTCCCCCTCCCTTGCCTCGTCGCGCCTTGAAACACTTGTGTTTAGGCACGTTATAAATGTCATATCATATCATATCATGGATATTACATTTGTAAATCACAAATGCATTGCTTCAGTCTGCAGCTTTTTGACATCATCTTCATTTTTTACACTGTCATTGTGGATGAAATGTATGCTATGTTTTAGACTACTGTCTACCTGGAAACCCAGTTGGGTGCAGCAAGGCACTACTGAATAGTTATTATGCACTGTAAGGCCACAACTGGTGCAGTTTAGTGTATTACAATTATCAATTAGCAACATGACAATTTAGAATTTCTTACAACAAAATGAATTTTAAAAGTCTGCAAAAGAAATTCTGACATCTCAGGGTTCTGTGATGAATCCTATGATGTCGTCCCTTCTCCCTGAGGGCGAGACCCTTTCCATGAGGCCAGGAAGGAAAGGCTGCTACCCAATAGTCCCCCTGGGGGTGGTGCTCAGCAGGTGGATCTTATGGGGAGGGATTCTCCCTCTGGGATATAGGCAGGACATCATGGGATAATGCACTATACTGCACCCTCACCAACCTTTCTTCCGTCACTTTCTTCTCCTTCCTCTGGTGATACAAGTTCCCTCATGTATTTTTGCTATAGCTATAGGACCGCTAGTACTGGGATGAAGAAAAACGGGATTGGCTCCACTGAACTGTCACCTCAATATTCTGAGACGGGGAAGAAGCTCTGCACCAGAAAGAACTCCCAAGATCATTGCATTAAGCAGTCTAGCTTTTGTGTTCCATGGAACTTAAAAATAGAAGAACTAACAACATGGTCAGTCCCTCCCCAGAGGCACCGCAAGCAAAGTAAGCACCGAGCAGATGGAAGAGCTGGACCTGCAGTTACTGACTGGAATGTGGCAACGATAAATGGCATCCCTACCTGGTGGAAAGAAAACCGAAGCCCGGAAGAGGTTGAGGCTCCTGACGTGGAAGAACGCTGCAGAAGACAATCCAGCAAGTATGAGCAGCCAGGCTCCCAGGAAGTGCAGGGGAGCCATGTACGGCAACACGCATACAGGAAACAATGCAGAAGAACCGCCATAAAACACGAGTAGGGCAGAGAACGAGGTGAGAGACCAGGGGCCCATACAGAATGTACAGGGGCAGCCCAGGACCTCAAGGTCATTCGAGAAAGAGAAACTCAGATACAGGGGGTCTGGGAGCTGAGAAGCCAAAGTAAAGGGGTCTGGGAGCCGAGAAAGAGAAATACAGGACAGAGGTCTGGGACTCGAGAAGCCAGTGTGAAGGGGTTGAGGACCAAAGAAAGAAAAAACAATATGAAAGGGTCTGGGACCCAAGGATAAGAAAGCATAACATCAGGGTCTGAGACCCTCTGGAGGAGAGACAGTATTCCTGGCAGGGGAGTGTACCAGGGATACTGTGGAGAGCCAGACAAGTATATGCAGAGATAGTATACCTGGCAAGGGAGTGTACCAGGGATACTGTGAAGAATCAGTCAAGCATACACAGGGGTCAAGGACCCAACCATGCATGGGGGCAAGGTCCACCAACAAGTCCTGTTCTTCATCACAGTACCTGGTATGGTTGAATACCAGGTCTATCCAAGTGAGTTGTTGGACGGGCTCATCAGGGGCATGAGAAAGGCCAGGGCAAGGAAGACAGCCCCCCTACAGGGATGCGGAAGCCAGTCACCCTACTTTGTCGAACTGTAAATATAAGCCTGGGAAAGGCCAGGGAAAGGGAGACATTCCCCCAACTTGTGAACTGTGTACTTTCAGAAGAAGGGAGCCATTCTTCTGGACTCGGAAGAGACGATCCAGTTTAGTTAATTTAGAAGTGTAAGGGAGAGAAGTAGGATTTGGACACAGGGCGGTCGACTTTTTAGTTACAGACATTCTGACAGTGTCTTTTTGTTGAGGCAGGGAAACCCCTCTTAGAGTTAGGGTTTCCTTCTTTCTTTTGGTATTAATAAAAGTCCTTGCCCAAAAGCATGCCACCTGTGTGTCGGTCTCCTCGTTCCACACCATTACAGTTCTTAAAAAGAATGCGTGTTCATTCAGTTTGAGGAAGGACTTTTTTATTACGGAAACATTGGTGACATTTTTGTACTTTGTAAAGAGTGAAAGGAGGAATTAGCTTTTTTAGCTGGCCCATAAGTCAATTAGAAGACATTGAACATATGCCTGTGTCATGACTGCTCAGAGGTTGACAGTGTCTACATTTTAAAAATGCTGCGCCCACTTTATTTGAACACTGCTGTTTTGTCTAAAGAGCAGGCTTACACATGAAGTTAAAGCAATAATATACAATTCAAATGTTTATTCTAGCAGTAATTACCCGTTTGCTGCGCCTCACCAGCCGGTAAGACCCCAGGGCCCAAATTATAACCCTAAGCAAAGTGAGGGCCTTAAAACCAGGTCACATGGATGACACCTGGCGCTGAAGCCCACCAAATATGTGTTTATTGCTATTAGCAACCCAAGGCAAACCGGCAAGGTGCTAATAGTGATTTTAAAAAAGAAATGGCTGCACTCACTTCTTCCTTCTTCGTGCCAGTGGAGAGGTAAGGCAGTGCTTGGTTGTCATGGAAAGGGAAGTGAGTCCTCTGGACGCAATATGTCTTCCATTTCCATGGCTGCATGAGGAAGCTGGAGGGTGCAGGCCTGGTGGCTGAGGGGGCCCGCTGAGTTAAAGTAAGAGGGGCAATAGAGGGATGTTGAGGGGCTTGAGCTGAGGACACAAGAGGAGAGTTGGAGATGGGACAGATGGCCTCTGGCTGGATGGAGGAGTGGGGGTGCGCCGAGCTCTTGGGTTGCTCAGAATGAGGGCTTGGATTGCTAGATTCAGACCAGGTTTGAAGAAACATGATTGGTTGATGCACCTGCAGAGGGTGCTAAAAATCAAATGGTGCTGTATTCCACCCGCTCCGAAGCACCATAAACAGAGGTGTGATCACTATTACACAATTTATGGTATTAAATGTATCAACTTCACAAAGGTAAGGGGCAGAGTCGACTGAAACACAAACCGGTTCTCGGGTGGTTGGTCACTGATGCCTGAGAAAAGCGCTCATCTTACTGAGCTGTCTACAGACATTCTCAAAAGAGATGAAGATTATCCCAGGCGTGCAACTTAAAATGGATGTTGTCCATATCTGATTGCGAGTAGCTGATTGTAAAATGAATGGATACTTTATTTTGTCTTCAACGGCTTGGTTGAGAAATCTAAAAATAAAGCAGTTGGTTTTGAAATTGAGTGCATGTGTTCCCAAAACAAAGGGCAGAAATTAAGTGTGGACCTAGGCCATGTTCTCTGAGGCTTCATCAACAAAAAGTTATTCCGTAGATTGTTTCATCATGGGGAAAATAGATATATGAAGAGGGGGTGAGGGGTGATAGGTAGAGGGTTTGGTGGCTATGCACCCCTGCGCCCCCAATAAAACAAAAAAAAACATTCCAAAAACTCACGAGGGAACCTACCTGGAAAGTAATCTACCACTTTGTTATTTATGGGGATGGAATCATGTAGAACCATATTCTTTTCTTTACCTTCATTATGTTTTTTCTTGCGACAGTTTGAATAATTTACTCACAATTTTCAAAGTTAGTTTCATTTCTGTCCATACGAGTCCGGATTGGGCATTTTGTGATTGGGCAAGTTTACCGGTCAGCATCCAGCCAGCACACTGTTGAAAACAAACAGAAACATCTTTACTGAACACACTACACAGAGGTGCGAGCCCATGCACTGTAATGAAATAATAAATAATATATGCAAATTAATGTATCCCAATTAACCCAAAAGAAGAATTACTTTTACATACTTTAATGATAATTGATCATGCTTCAAGGTTGATAGTAATCTTTGATAATAGGTTTTGTTTAGTATTAGAAAAACTGTTTTTGAGACCTGCTGTCTGTAACTAAATTTACTTTTAAAAGAGGCAAATTACCATTCCTATACTTTGTGTTTATGAACTTTCTTGAGTTACATAGACGATTTACCAGGTTACCTTTTAATAACCACTTTTTATTGTCTTAAACGACTACATGCATTTCAGGGAATACCCATCCAAACAACAGGCATTACTCATATTTGTTGTGCATGCCTACCAATATCCACCTTCCCAAATTTGGCAAAGCCATATCTTTCTGTAATAGCTTTGTTTATTGTAATTTCTCAATAGGAATATTGGGCTGAACGTAATCATACAATTATCAGGGAATATTCGTCCTCAAGAGGCATGATGAGCAAGCAGTCCCCAACATTTTCTTGCAAGGTTGGTATACCATGATGCCCTTAGAGGACACATTACATTAAGCAATCACATATGCTGGCTAGAAAATTTGCCATCAATCTAGGTAACAAACATGAGCAAAGTCAACAGTCTTGGTCTTTGTGCAGGCATGGGATAGGCGATTGCCAAGCACTGAAATAATGGTACTTCCTGGCCATAAGATTGCAACAACTGCACAATGATGTGGGTACCTGGAACGTGGCTAGTATGTTAACTAAACCTAATGACAAAGATCTCCTCATATATTCAAGGATTCCAAACTAGTATTTAACAATATTAATTTGTTTCATGGATGGTTTTGTGGATCTGTTAGAAGCAAATATTTTGCGAAGAGTTTAAAAGCTACCATAATGTGTGCCTGCAGAGGTAATTCGCTTTGAGCTAGCCATTAAGTCCTTGAAAGCTGTTGCTAAATGGAGAATGCATTCTTTTTTTAGGAAAATATTGGATCCCCAGAGGATTTTTTTTTAATTGAAATCGACTGTCCAAAGCAAAACAGTGAAAAGCAGTGTTGTGTTTTACCATTAAGTGTCAGTCATTATTGGGAAAAATTAATTTAACTACTGATCTGTTAATTGAAAACCCAAATAGGGTTAAACAAGCAATTTCTGATGTGCACTAGATAGACAAATGTGAAAAAAAAACTCATAAATATCCACTATTTGCACAGCTTAAATATGAACATAATAAGCAGGGCGTGTTAGTTTCTTATTCGAAAAAGCCACCTAACAAGTTCTTTCTATCTTTCTGTGGTTTCTGTGAGAATCCAAATGAGTTTGAAACATTGCGACATGTAATTATAGACTGTCCAATTTTAATGGAATATACAGTCCCCCACTGGATGGAACCGTACTGATGTTACAAATTAGCACAATACCAACCAGGAGAGCCGGTCGGACGAACAGCTAGAAAATGGCTATGGAGAGGGTGAAACTCACCCAACACCCATGCCTCCACCACAAATCTGTAGGTCCCCGAAAAACCACAGGGCCAAATAAATAAATCACAAGATGTTAATGGGGGCCAAATATCCTAAGGACAATGTGCCCAATGTGAGAAACCTGAGGGTATTCTCCCAAGTAGACCTTGTGAATCCCTTGTTCAGGTGGCCAAGGAAGGGCTGGTGCCCTCAGATCCCAACCCTGGGGGCGGACGAGCGAGGGAGGATCACCTGGGTAGGGGAGCCTGGAGTTATGCTTGGGGGAATACCCCAGGTGAGACGTGGCATTATACCAGGGACGAAGGTAAGGAGGACGAAGTCCATGAGGCCTTTGTAGGTTGCTCCACATCTACCTCCCTTCCACCGAAAGAATCTCCCTTACCCAAATCCAACAACCCCTCCATATATGGAAAATCCCCTAGGAGCCCAAACCCTGTTGCACTCGGAAACCACACCTCCCAGATCCCTGTTTTCCTGTTTCCTACTCGAGTACTCCCAGTCATTCTTCTGCACGTCGCTGTGATTTTTTCCCGAATTCCCATTCTGTTTTGACAGAACACTACCATTCCCACAATCACCCCCTATTCATTTTTCAAACCCTCTACCCCCCCTTTTCCAATACGAACACTTTACCCTGACAAACAACGGACTACCACCGGATCCATTTTTCTGACATCTCCCAACACAAGGGGCAGACAGAGCCAGGCAATTGCTGATAACCACACACACCTGACTGCCCTTTCTCTTCCCCATAGGGATAAAAGGCGGAGTACAAGAGCACACTTCGAGCAAGGCCGAACGCAGGAGGAAGCAGCTATTTCGGATCGTCAGTCTAAAAGGAGGAGAAAGGCGCAGAGACCTGAAAGGACGATGAGGAGGGAATTACCCTTGCCCTTTTCAACTCAGACCCACAAAGCCTCTGAAAGGGAAATCATAAAACCAGGAAGTCCAGGTGGCGTGTGGTGTGACAAGTGTCAACGGTGCACAGGGCCCTCCCGTGCTGATAGCCAAAGTGGGGAGAAGCGCTTGTTGCAGTGGTGCCGTCCTTGACTCCCAAGACAAACAACTCTAACAGTTCAGCACAGCCTATGAGTCAGAGAAGACTGATAGTAAACCGAACTGTGCTGGGCCCAAGGTTGTAGGCAGCAACATTGTTGAACAAAGAACTTGTGTATTTGAACTTTGAAAGAAACCCCAGTAAAGGTCCAGAGGCAGAGTGGTCCGGGATCATGGGGCACTCATTCAAAGGACTCTGACTGGAGCCTTTTTGGTTTTGTTTTGTTGATACTATGAGAACAAAGTGGCATTAGGGGAGGCCGGCATGAGGTGTGAAAGTGGTCATACGAGGGTCGAGCAAAACCCCTCATACCATCGAAAGTCTTTGACATGTTGAGGAAACAAGGTGAACTGTGTTAATGGGGCAAATGTGAACCTGACCGAGGGATGCCTACGAAACAGTTGTTAGGGAGAATTCTCTGTTTAGGCTGAATTTCCTATCCTAGTGAGTCCCCCAGCAGCTTTGCTGGATTTTTGGGGTTTATTTTTTTCTCCTGCCAAGAGTGAGACTCTTTTACCCTCACTCTTGGACATGATTTGAGTGTGTTTCTTCGAATCTAGAAGTGTTTAATGGGCAATGGGGTCTTTTACTCCATAGGGTTTCATGTGTTTTTGTGATGTGTGTTACACAGCACCCTCAGTGCAGTGACACAGGGGTGTCTTAGTGACCCACCAGTATAGACTCCATACCCTGGGACTGACTACTGTCTCCCAGGGCATGTAAAGTCACCATTGACTTTACTAGTCTTAAATTCTGAACAGAACCAGTACAAACCATCATATTGTGGATGTACTGGCTGGGGCAATTCGATTGCCCCAGGGTCTGTTAGTCGAGGGGGCACGTCTCCGTCCCCCCTGATCGAGTTTTGGCTGGTGGCAGTGGATACTACTTTTTATATTCAACCGTGAATATTTTCCTATGGGATTTCCCATTGTTTTAGGCTACTATCTTTATTTAATTATTTACGGTAGCCTCGAACATACCGCCGGTTTATTTAATTAATATTAATTCTCCGGTTGGTATTTTTTGCCAAAACTTGATTCTAAAATGGCGTTTGTGTTCTCTTCTGTGACTCCAACCCAAGTCGAGCCCTTTGTTCCACTTTTTGGCGGGCTTCTCCACAGAAGCCCTCCAAAGTGGTGCCACTCTGTCTGGGGTACTTAGGAGGGGTGGAGGGGAATTTAGGCACCCTGGGCTGGGTTGCCTAGGCAACTCAAGTCGCACTCCATCCTGATTGGCCCAAGTGGTGAGTTGGCCGGCTCACCACTTAGCATGTTTGAGTGACAGCTAGGCTGGGTGAATGGGGGTTTGCTGCATAAAAGCAGGGCTTTGGGGACTGGAACTTCAGAAGTCGCCACAGGACCTAAGAATCCGACGAGGGAGAAGCTGAGCTAACCTGCCACGACACCACCACCGGTGGAGCCCTGCTGGACCGCCTCACCACTTTTCCCAACGACAGAGGAGATCTCCCGCCGAAGAGTCTTCTTCCTTTGACTGGTGGGGATAACCAGTTTCACCGTCTTTTCGCTTTCCTGACGTACCTCTTGGCCGCCTTGCCCGTGCCAAGCACCCCGGCAACCGGGATATCACGTTTTACCACGACCGCGAAACCAAGGTACCAACTTTAACCGGAAAACTCCGCGGCTGGTTTCTTCCCTGGTAGTGCAACGACCTTCAGCTTTCCTCCAAGTCGAGATCTTCTCTTCCCCTGGACGACGATGCAACTTGCACCCACCACCAGGAACAACTGCCACCGCTGGAGGATCCTTCCCACTTAAGGTACCGTGTTCCGCCTGGCTTCCCTTGCTACCGACTGTATGGGGTAGATTTAGCCCCCGGCTTTCGAACCTGGGTTAGCCTGGGACACCTTGGCTAAACTTTTCTAAGCCTCTCTAAACTCTTCTTGAACCCTCTGCAAGACTTTCTAAGCCTAGTGTAACTGTGTGATCTTGGGCGCATTTGTGCTCTGCTCCCTCTAAGAGTGGGCCCAGCCTTTGGACTTTGGCTCACCAGTGACTTTTTGCTCTCTGCCTTGCTAACAGTGTTCCTGGATCATAGAGTGGTGTACCTCTTCATCTTCTGTCTTTTTCCCTCCCTTTCTCACAAATTTATTAGAGTGCAATCTAGTTAGGCGCTCACCTCTGTATGAAAATAAGTGGTGTTTTAGTGTGATTTATCTAATAAGGAAAAAGGGGTGTATATATCATAATAGTAACTGTGTTTAGAATATTTTACAATAAGAGTGCTGGAGTGTTTCAACTGTGTTTTTTTTTAAATAAATAATTATGTACTTTGATACCAAAGCTCTGGTCAGTGTTTGCTTGTATTATTGTATCTGAGTGCCTATTGAGTGTACTTTGCATACTGCCTAACTCTTCTTGAGGGAAGTCTGACTGCTCAGCCACAGCTACCAGGTAAATCTGGGTGGTACAGACTGCTACCAAGTGGGTTTACTGCCAACACCTGTAGTCTTAAATCTTTTGCAGTGTTCCCTAAGGGAACTGCACAGGTTTCTGCCTAACAACAGTGTAACCAGTAACACACCCGAGAACATTGTATTAATAGAACTGTGTGAAGCCTGGCTGGGGGCTTTAAGGAAAGCCTGACTGGGGGCTGAGACCTGGACTTAGGTAAAGGGAAGAACCTAAGGGCTCTAGAGTGACATTTTTTAATGAACTGTGGCAAGTGTGAACCTGACAAAGGGATGCCAAGAGAAAGGTAGAGGAAGGGAATCCAGATTTTCTGATGAGATGATAGAATTATGAACTGTGTTAGAGTGGCTATGTGAACACGATGGAGGGATGCCAAGAGAAAACCAGGGGAAGTGAATCCTGCAAAGTGATAAAGCAAAGTGAATGGTGTATTTGGCGAGTGTGGACATGGCTGAGGGGTGCCTGCGAATTGGGGTGAACTGTGATACACCCGTGATCATTGTGTTGACAAGAGTGAACCCAGCTGAGGGATATCAACAGTGAATGGTTGTTTAAAAAGACATTGAAACTCTTGAATGTTACGTTATGAATGGAAGCCCGTAGTGAACCCGATTGAGGGAGGTCCACATTGCAAGAATGATCGCAGCCCAGTTGAGGGGGTGCAAGGCTGAAGAGAAATCACCCGACGTGAAGATTACTGAAAGGACCTTTTGTTTTTGTTGTTTATGGCCCATCAGGTCCTCTGAGGCAAGAAACCTTGCGTGAAAGAGACTTGGCCACAGAAGGCCCTGATATTTTGGAAAAGAACTGTGAGCTTGTGCTGGAGAAGCCCAGAAATGTGCTCTGCTTAAGAGTCCCGCCTTGTCCTGTGCTAAAAATGTGTGGGAAGGGAGTTCCCAGCTATACCATCCTGACATATCATTTTGAGAACACTTCTTTCTTTTTCTTGTGAACATTATCCCACACTATTCTGTAACCTAGCGGGAAGGATTGGCACATTTTCTTTTTAGTTTAGGCCCTTTTTATTTGAATAAGACACCACTAGGACTGTATTATTGTTGGATGGTCGTAGCTTGCTCTCATCTTAGATTTAGGTTTAGATTAGTCGTTTATCTCGCCCATTATACAGTTTCATAAACACCTTTGAAGTGTGATCACTTGTGTCTGTCTTTACTGTTGCCACCATGAGTTCCTCAAACCAAACTACATGAGTAATGGTAAGACCATGTTCACATTCCCTCCAGTAACAACCTTGGACCTACCCTCCCAACTCACACAGAGTTCAGCCTGCATTACCCCTGCCATCAAGCCTTTGCAGCAATTCTACTGCCATCATAAGAGCTTCCAGTGTCCCAGATTAATTCTAAGAGTGGGATTTCACTACACCACATCCACCCCATGTTCCATTGGGGTAAACAATGATGTAAAGCTTGAAGAAACAGAGGAGTATGCACCTGTGGTGTAGGTTCCCATGTCCCGTCAGTGGGACTGTTCCAAAGACAGACAACCAGATAGCAGAAAGGACCTTTCAAACCTTTGGAACGGCCAATATTTCATACCTTATATTCCTCTCTTAGTCTACCCTCTACTAGGACGGGTGGTGCAACAGCCATTGACCGTTCGTTCTGCAAACTCACGGGAAGACATCTTGATGATATAACAAGGACCCATGTATTTGTCGAACAAAGGAGTATTACAATCAGGTAAAAGCAATAGCCTCAACCAAGTCATATCCCGATGGCATAATATGCTGCTGAGCATGGTTGGCAAAACATTTCATGTGCTCCTGTGCATGGGCTAGGGTCTGTCATAAATGCGTATGCACCTCCTGAAGCGGTTGTATCTGTTGGGCTGCATTGTCCCGTCTGGCCCTATCAAAGGTATGTGGGAAAAAAGAGGAGGTGAAAATCAGTGTTAGCAAAAAACAGAGGCATCTCGGATGCTGGATATATGGATTAACTATTAGCAAGTATGGCCATTGCAATGTATGACAAGCACATTTCAGGAAAATCAGGAAAGATACTCTTTGAATAATGCTCTAAAGACTGGCTTGCCCTGTTGGTTTGACCACTTGTTTGTTAGCGGTGACCCAAGGAAAGAGCATGCTGGAAGCCCAATGTAGAGCACAGTTCTTTCCACCACAACCATGCCATAAATAGAACCGTTCAATGTTTTGTGTTATCCCATGGAGACGTACCACTTGGTCAGGAAACACATGATAGATCTGCTTAGATTTGGGCAAATGCTGCACAGTAAATAGGAGCTATTTTTGGCAACATTGTTCACCTCCACGAAAATGGCAGTACTCCGGATGGACAGTAGTTGGTCTATGATAAAATCAAGTTAAACCAAGGCCCACAGTTTTAAAGTAATCTCCGGGGAATGCAGGATTCACATGGATTTGTGCAGCAATGTTTAGCGTGTGAGAAGATTGTGTGCATGCAGCTAGGTAAAGAGTCACACCCTGCCTCATTCCACGCTATCAGAAATGGTGCTTGGACTCATCAAGGGTTTTCATAGGCTCAGTATCCTGATCCCCATCACAGCTAATAAGATTGAGAGATCACTGGAACCCTTATATGAGTTCATCGTTTATTTTTATTTTTTTACAACTTTATTTAATATGCACCAGGTGAGTACTCATTACATTGTCAGAGCATTGAGCGCAAGGCTACAAGTAGCATACAACTGTACAGTTACAATGAGCATCAACTTCAGGGGTCAAAAGAAGCACTCATACATTAATGTTTACCCCCCTCGCACACTGCTCCCCCACTGTTCCAACAGATTTCCTGCAATCCAAATATCAATCCCCACCATTGGCGGAGTCCACCAGGTACTGACAGAAGTTTTTTCATATGTCATTGGGACGGCTGGGTCCGGCCGCTAGGGGTAAGTATAACTCCTCTGCCCGGGTGGCCCACCAAATTACATCATGGAGCCAATCCCGCTACGTGGGGTGATTTTTCCATGTCCATCTCTGCAAAATAGCCCTCTTTGCCAGTACCAATCATATATTCAACAATCTGCGGTTAGTTGCATTAATTTTCTCTGTGTATCCCAGGATGCACTGTATACGTGTAAATTGCAACGTACGTCCCATTGTTGCATCCAAAGTGTCTTTGATCCTCCTCTCAGTAGGTCTACAGTCTTGGGCAGTCCCATAGCATATGCACCAGGTCGGCGTCTGAGCCCTTAGAGCGTAGGCATTCCCCTGTGCCTAGGGGACTAAACTTGGAAACTCTCGCAGGAGTGTAGTACAGCCTATTTACAATTTTAAAGTGTACAAGCCGGTGTCTCACATTCATAGACACTCCCTTTATCAGCTGACATGTACGCTCCCATAGCACTTCGGGAACCCCTTCCCCAAAGTCAGTTTCCCACTGTGTTCTATTGTCCGGGCCTTTGCATGCCGTCATTACCAGTGCCAGCTTACACAGGGTTGAGACAGATGTCTTACTCCCCCCTGGAGCGAGTATGTATCTTAAATAAGCGTGCAATTCTGGTTCAGATGAGAACCCCGGCCAGTGCACTGCCACTGTCGCTCTGATACGTAAGGGGAGAGCCCCAATGTTTGGACCCACAGTCTCCCAGTCTACAAACTTGCACCCAATTAAAAAATCACCCACCTTTTGGATTCCAGCCCTTTTCCACACCCTCTCAATTAGTTTATCTGTGGTGGGTCTTACCCCCGTCATTATCCATAATGGTAGGTTACGATCATATGGTGGCTGCGTATTTGTTTTTATATACAGTTTATTCTAAGCCTTCCATGTCGCTTCCACTGGATCTAATGAATGAGCCGTTCAGTATTTTTTACCAGTCAGAAGTAAGATCAGTGGGGTCGACTGCACCCTCAGCTTTTCCAGTCGGGAGTGGGGAAGGTCCGGACGCCCCTCAACCTAGTATGATGCATAATGCGCCTGTGCTGCTAGATAATATAACTCAAAATCCGGTGCTCCCAGGCCTCCCCTCCTGGCCAGTTGAGCCAGTCTTTTCCACTTCATACGTACAACCCCCTTCTTGACTCATACAAAAGACGAACACAGGCCCACAAGCTCAGTGAAAAATGCCTGTCCCGGCCACATAGGAATATTGTGAAAGTAGTACAGTAGCTTGGGTACTATAGCCATTTTGATCAGAGCTAGTCTCCCAGCCATTGAAAGTGGGAGATGACCCCATCTTACCAGTTTTACTCTGAGGCTGGTTAGGTAACTGCCATAGTTCAAGTCAAAGGTCAAAGTTTGCGTGCGGGCTACCGTGCCAGTGTCTATTTGGTGTGTGGCATCTGTCAATGGGAACAACTCTAACTTGGTAAAGTTGAGCCATAGCCCTGAGTGTCGACCAAACTCCATGACCGTTTCCAGGATTTTGTTCAGATGGAGCTGCGGATCTCTAATGTACAAAAAAATGTTGCTGGCATATAGAGCGATTATCTGGGAGCCTCCCCCCAGTTGCAAGCCCGCGCCCCCCAAATCGTGCACAAATGAGGTTAGCCAAAGGTTTGATTACCAATGCAAAAAGTAAAGGCGATAGGAGACATCCCTGTTTCGTGCCGCCCTCCTTTGCCAAAGTTTGAGAGGAGGTGCCATTAGTACAGTCCCTGGCATGTGGGTGCGAGTATAACAGGTGGATCCACGAGATAAAATTAGGCCCAAAGCCATAGTTCAGCAGCACCTTGAATAAGAAGGGCCATGAGACTGTGTCAAAGACTTTTTCCGTGTCAAGAGCCATGGCAACAGCAGTCTCCTTCCTGGGATTTAATCGACAGTTCCAGCACCATTCCCGGAGAGTGGGATTCTAGATTCGATGAATGACGTTGCTTCTTCCGGTACAGTAAATAAGTCATTTTTGCAGGTGGATTGTGTCCTGAGACGTGCCGGGAACATCATAGTCTATTACACATTTCTTTCCCTCAGTAACTTTTTGACTCCCTGGAATGTGCGCCTCTCACACTGCACCGCTATTGTGCAGTCCAGGTAAACATGGATGGTTTTCGACCCCATCTGAAGGACCTTTTTCTCACATGCTGCCCGCAGTATTAGGTCTCTATCGCGAGAGTTCAGTATGGGGGCAACAATGGAGTGGGGCTAGTCCCCGGGCTTGGGTTTGGCTGCCAGACCCCTGTGTGCACGTTCCACTATGAAGTGAGGTGACCAGCCGTGGTCCCACAGCAGGCCTTCTTCAGCGAACTCAATGTTACCATGCAGTGCATCCTCCGGGACCCCAATAATGCGTACATTGTTCCTCCGTGACCTGGATTCCAGGTCTTCGCATTCGGCTTTCACTCGCCCCATGTCTTCGGTTAGAGTAGACACCACTGTTTGCAAAGCTACCACGCTATCCTAAGTATTGCTGATATGACCCTCAGCCTCCGTGATGCAGTGTGTTTATCTTTCGAGCTGCGCCCTTAATGCCATCTAGTTTAGTATTAAATGACTCGAAACCTCTTTGCACTGTCTCTAGTACATGGTGTAGTTCAGGGGCATTTCACGTCTGCAGTGTCACCACTTCTCCCGGCAGCTGAGGCTGGTCTCCAGGGCCTGCAGGCTGTTTTGCCGCTGGGGTAGTAAAATGGTCCATTGCACCTCCTTTCTTTGCACCCGCTCCCTTTGTCATGGTCCTAGCCAGTGGTCAGTGTTGTAGTAGTGGAGATGCCACAGCACAGGGCCTCTAGAGAGTCTCCTTGGTTGCCAGTGCGCAGACCCACGTAGGCCTAATGGTCAGCTGAGATCTCTGCATGCACACTGCTACCGTTGAACTCCACCACTGATGGATATAGCCCACCTGCTGCTGCCTCTTGCCATATGATGTGGCCTTTGCTGTGTACCCAGCCTTCAGTTTGTGTGCACCACCTGCCGTCCCAGCCGATGGCACTTCCAGCTGTCGTGTTTAGAGTTACAGGATCGCCGATGTCAATGTCTGGGATTCCCAAGTCAGAGCATAGTCTCCAGGCCAGCCGATCCCTCACTACGGCTCCACAGGAGTAGCACCGGAGAGCCCCTGCAAACCTCACCTGGCCGCAACCAGTGACTCTGCCGCGCCGCAGCCACCACCCAAACCACGCAGCACGATGTGCCTGCGGGCTCTATCTAGCCCTGGCCGGACAGCGGATGACTCAGCTCAGTGAGGCCCTCACAACTCAGAGGGTGAGCATAGCCGCGTATATCCGGATCCTCGCGGTCAGTGGCTCAATCCCTTTCGCTCCGCCATGGAACCCGGTAGGTCTCCCGCTTCCTCAGTCAAGCCGCCGCACTCAGTTTCATCACCGGCGCCACCAGTGGATTTTCTTTTTTTTTATTTATTTTTTTATTGTGCAATAGCCAAAATTTGACTTTTAACACATTTCAACATACAATACATCAAAATAAAAAAAATAAAATCCACCAGTACTTTTACATAGTCTGAATACAAACAAAAACAGCAAATATCATAAAAAAAGAAACAAGAATTCAAATCACTGCTAACAATTCAATCTATTACTAACTTCAATCCCCTTAAGCATCTTCCCACCTTGATTGATAAAGCCATCTCATTACCAGAAGATAATCTTGCCGAAAAAATCCTTGGCATTGAGATAGGACTCGTCATAAACAGTGGATTTTCAGTGCCCAACCTCCATCTCATCAGCAGCGCCACCGCCACCAGCACTGGACTCGCCCATAATGTTCCTTACTGGGCGGCGGCTGCACCAGCCCAGCCCCCAGCGGCACAGTAGCTCCTCCACGCAGTTAGATGGGTGAGCGCGGGCCACTCGCTCTGGTAGTTCACGGCCGCATCGCCTCCCGAAAAGGACATTGCACAAACCAGTAGCGGTATCACAACAGCTCAGGCGTCTGGAGAACAGGACGGCGTATCCGTATTAGAAATCTGGCGGGTTCAGATGGAGCTAGACACACATCTGGTCCATCCACGTCTGCCATCTTGGCTTGCCACTCCACAGCGCCCGCAAGTTCATCATTTCTTTAATTCTGTCCAATGAAAGAAGGGATTTGGGCTTTGATTGAACCAAGAGGACAGGGTTCATGTTATCACAGTTATAACTTTGGCTCTCATTAAGGCCATGTGCCTCAATCCTTCCCTATCTCCCTAGTTCAGCACACTTTCTCGGAGGTAAAAACAGTTAGCCACAGTCTCTGCGACTTAGCATGCGGTGCACATGTTTCTTGGCCTTCACTGTCTATACTTTTTCAAAGCTATAGTCTTCAGAGCTTTGAGTTGGCTCATCTTGTCTCTCTTATAAAGTCTCCCATCTAATACCCCAAGGTCTTCCGCAGGTGTCCGGCTTTGGGAAAATATGAGGCTGGTTAGACACCACTTGATTATCAGTTTTTCCGTCCTGATTGTTAAAGATATGCCTCTCTCAGATACGCCTCTCTCACCTGGGCCTAGTCTAATGCTCTCAGGTTCTGGGTGGAGCCCTCACTCTGACTTCTCCTCTACCACTCCATTCTCTGTTTATGCAACGCAGATTACCAAGCACACATTACAAATACCATGAGTCTATACATCCTGGTGCCAACACTGCATCTGTCTTGGAAGACTGCAGGAATACAAAGCCCCTTTTCATCCTCCTTGACTCCATCGACATATCATATACAAACTATGTTGATGACACACAGATACTACCCCCTCTCCCTGGCAACTACTTGGAAGACTCCAACCATCGGAACTCCATATACTCGAGCATTTAAAGCTGGATGGCCACGCACCGACTGTACCTAAACAATGAAAAAGCAGAGATCCTCCTGGTGGCCTCCTTGCTTAAGAAGTTTGACCCCCCAGTACACAGCCTTTGTCATTGAGGGCATACCGATTTCAGTCTCTCGGTCAGTGAACACACTTGGAATCTACCCGGACACTGCCCTCTCACTCACACCTCATGTGAACTCCATTGCCTCCTCTGCCACATACACCATAGGCTGTGGACTGGACTACTGCAATGTGCTCTTTGCAGGTACATCATAACATAACATCAGGAAGTTCCAGGTCATTCAGAACAATGCCCACAGAGCAGCACTAAGCATTCCAAAGCTTGAACACATCACAACAGCGAGAGGAAAAGTTCACTGGCTCCCCATCTGAAAGAGGATTCGATTCAAAAACTTCAATCACCTACAGATGTCTCTCGGAAGCTACCCTTACCTTTTGCAGAAGGCTTCTAAAGTAACCTCTTCTAAACCCAACAGATTGGCCTAGGCTCATCGCCTCACTATGCCTAAATTTAAACGGTCAAAAGCAGGAGGCTGAAGCTTCCCAGCTATCATAGCTAAACAGTGGAATGCACTCCCACCAACCCTGCGAGCGGAACATTCCTACTGAATCTCCCGGAAAGTTTTATTTTCATAAACTTGTTCTACCTATGGACTGTCCCAAAGCCCCTCACTGTTTATTTACTGTTTTGCTCTCTCGTCCCAGTTCTGATGCTATGTTCCTGCAATTAACTGGTCATGTAAGAGCACCTGGATGCCCGAGGGCTTAGTGTGCTATACAAATGGAAAAATAAATACATATGTACAGCGAAATCGAGAGACCCATTGCTCTAAAATAAGATTATCTTGCTGGGGTGCTCTTGACTCCTGTTATTTTGCCTGACTTCCTGTGGCTCCGTCTGGACTCAAACTTGGCTCTGGTAACCCCTGGTTTCCTGATTTCTCTAATTAGTCTGCATGTGTTTTCCCGGTTTTGACCCTAGATTGTGAACTTTAGATTTTTGCAGTTTTTAGACTTTGTGACTTTCACTCTTGCTCTCATGCTATTGGGACTTGGACTAGCATCCTCATACATTAATTGCTTGAAAGATCATACTCAGGCAGGGTTGGACTACCATTCATGTGTGTCATTAACTTCACATCACATAATAGTATAGATTCAAAGCAATTCTTTGCAAGTTTTAGCTTTCACCATACAATGGTATACTGGAATGATTTAATGTCCACAAAATGTTCAGAAGAATTCTTATAGCCCAGCGTTGGGTAAATAGAAGCTCTGAAAAGTGTGTTAAGGCGATAGTTTCTAAAAGTTAGTTTGTTTTTGCATATGTTTCAACGATGACTCAGACTAGAATAATGGTGTGTTATGTCCAAGCGCTGTGGCCTTTGCACTTTGTCACTTTTATTTGTGTCTGCTGTAGTGAAATCACAAATAATTTTGAAGGATACACATTACAGATGGGTGCGTTATTCATTGTGAAGGTTCTGCGGATTTGCAACCATCTAAATCAACCCCAGGACCAGAGTTGGTGGTGGGAACTTTTTGTATGCTGATGTGGCGGCCCCTTCTCTACACCTTAATGGGATTTGGTAAATATCATCCACAAAAAGTTTCATCTATTAGAATCCGAGGGATTGTGCCTGTTATGCAATTTCTGAACCATAATGTGTTCTGTTCAGTTAAACAGGTAGAAAGGACGTATGAACTTCCCCAAAAAGATTAAAAGAAAGTGCATGTTAGGAATTGAGGCCCCCTTGTCCTGAAGAAGGCATAGGGAGGAAACGTACAGTTATATATATCCTTCACCAGGCACATCTGCCACTTTCTTCAATAAAACTGTGTTTTTAAAGATGTCCCTAACAGGTGGAACATGATATCACTATGCAAAAGTGTGCCACATACAATTTGAGGTTAGCAAAACAAAAAGGTGATGGCTGGAAGGTTTTGAACAGGGGTCAAGTCCTAAAAATTAAAGTGGGGGGACTCATCAACAAATGCGTGAAATATGCACATTTCATTAAATTGGCTTTGCATAAGCACCCAAATTAAACAGGACGAATGGCATTTGCCCTTCATAAAATCAACACACACAAAACCAAGAGAGAATATTTTCTTCTAATAGTGTTTTTGAAAACGTTAAAAGGTGTGCATGTTTTAAGCTCCAAGAACCAATACAAATGTTTTCCCTGGGACATGCAGTACCCAAATGCGACATTTCACCTTTTAGTTGTATGTTAATTTCAATCAGGTTATATAATGCAGTGGTGAAGTGTCTGGCCTACAAACATAATGACTGCGGTTTGATCACCGAGGTTGTCTAAAATGCATAAATTCAAAGAAGACATTCAATGTTTCTCATTTTAGCTGGGGGCGGGGGGCTGAGTCCACCCTCTGAATAAAGTGGGTGGACTCCGTCCCCCCGCGTCTACCCTCGACTTGAGCCCTGGTTTTGAATTAATCATAACTACGGATATAGCTCTGGGCAACCCTCCAGACCATCATTTTTCAGCCTGCCAAGACATTACAGAAGGGGAAAAACCATATACAAATCCGACTTGGTCCTACCCCAAAAGGGGCAGTCCAGCCCGAACTGCTAGGTCACATCCCTTCTGCACGAGACCGCAAGCATCCCCAGACATGTTTTAGCCTTGTTGAGCATCTCCGGTGAAGAGAGGCTTGGGTCTCTAGGCGGGCAGACTCGGGACCCATGTCTGGGCATACCCGTCCCACTCGGGGTGACTTTAGCAAAACAAAAAGGTGATGGCTGGAAGGTGTTGAATTAATCATAACCTAACCACGGGCATAGCTCTGGGCAACACTCCAGACCATCGTTTTTCAGCCTGCCAAGCTATTACAGAAGGGGAAAAACAATATGCAAATCAGGCTTGGTCCGACCCCAAAAGAGGCAGTCAATTTGAGGTGCCTTGAGATGGCCAAAGTCCATTAGATATCTGTGACCTTGCCTTTCAGCTTCAACCCCACAAGAGAGGCTTTGTGCCAATTAGATCCACAGTGAATCCGACAAAGATTCTGCCTGTAATTGTCTGCCCTCAGTGTGTTGCATGTCTGTTACCATTGTAGATGCTCAGGAACTATTATCCTGCTTCCGGGTATTTCCCAACATGCTTTGGCTAGAAGCTCTAATCTTAAGTATTTCATGTGCTTTCTTGCCATGTGATGCCTAGGCAATGGTGGCCAGGATCATGTCAAGCTGCCCACCAAAAATCCTTCCTTTTCTACTCTATCTTCTCAAAAATGGTATGCACACTAAACCTTCAACTCCTTTCTCTCCTCTGGTATTTGGATGCTCACTTTCTGACAGCCACATATATTCGGCCAACTCTACATGGAACTATCCCAGAAGAGGCCCTGTGCCTTATCAGTCTAGACCTTAGTTGAAAGAGGCTTAGTCCTAATATTCCTTTATTGAAAGACTCCCCTCATGCACAGCATCTATCATTTTGCACCAGGCTATAACCCGTTCACACCCACCCACTACAATAAAGATGGATGTGACGTCTGTGTCATCGGCAACCATTTCTATATACGTTTTTATACTAGTGATCAATGGTCTTCTTACCAGTTGGGAAAACTATACATTTATGGTCCTTGAGCATGTTTAATGAAATGATTGAATTAAATTAAAAAGCAAAACACAAGAGCTAAAGAACAACATCTACCATGTTGTGGACTAGCTCGCCAGGAACCCTGCTTCTATCATTCCTATTCAGTACTACTTTTCCTTTGAATGCCTGGTCTGCAAGCTCTGTATCTCTCCTGCCCTTTCTCTCACTGTGGTAACTATCTAAAGGCCGCCTGGCCAGGTCGCCCTCTTCCTATCTGAGTGGGCTGACCTCTCCTCGCCTCTACCTCTCAACTTCTCCTCCTCTGAGACCTGAACATCCACCTGGATGCTACTTGCTCTTCTTCTGGGCTCTTTCACAACCTCAGCGACTCTCTCTCTCTCTATTCTTCCCTCTGGCGCCATTCACTCTGCAGGGCACACCCTGGGTGTTCTGATCTCCTCAGACCTCCCCTTCTCTAAACCTCCCACCACTCCTGTCTCCTGGAGTGATCACTTTCTCCTTTCCTCCCACCTCACTCTCTCTACCCCTCAGGCCCTCAGGCCAAGCCGACTCCAGCACTGCCACCTACCTTCTCGGTCACCCGACCAATGAAGCATGTGTCAGTTGAAACTTTTGACGCTACCTTCTCTCCTCCTTCTGCACCTTTGGCTGACTCACACCCTGACACAGTCCTATCTAAGCTATCTGTAACACTCTTGATGTCCTTGCCTTTGTCATGAAGATCCGTTTGAAGTCCAAATCCAAGTGCAACTTTTGGTACGATTCCGACCTTGTCACCCTTAAACGCAAGTGTAGGGTGGCTGCGAGGAAGTGGAGGGCATCAGGCACACCTCCTGACAAAATGGCCTGCTGCCTGCTCCAGAGGCAATACAGACTCTCTGTCCTCGCTAAGAAGAGAGCCCACATCCAAGCCTGCGTCTCTGCGACATCTAACAACTCGGCTGAACTCTTCAAAATCTGCAAGGATCTGGTCAATCCTGATGCAGTCTCTACCTCTCCTGTTCCCTCCCAGTCCCCCTGCACGGCCTTGGCTTCTCACTTCATCACTAAAATTCAGGACATCTTGTACACCCTCTCTTTCTCTACCTCCTCCTCCTCCTCCTCCTACTTCACTCCTGGCCCACATGTGGCCGTCTTTCTCCCTCCTTTCTCCTCCTTTCCTTTTTTTACCCCAGACAATGTTTCTAGACTGGTCCGATCTATGAAAGTGTTGTCAAAGCAGGTTCTCCCCTGCTCATCTAAAACCATCGGACCAAATTGACACCCTTGCTCCAAACCTGGCCGATTTCTGCAATCACTCCTTTGCCACTAGAACCTTCGCCTCCCCCTTAAGCACTCCCTTGTGCATCCCCTTCTAAAGAAGCCCTCTGGCGAGCCTTCCTCTCCAGCTATTGCCTGATCTCCATTACTCCTTTCCTGGGCAAACTCTTGGAAAAGCTGACCATCTCCCATCTTAATCTGCACACTGAATCTGTTAGTTGTCTCCACAACCATCAGTCTGGCTTCAGAGCTGCCAGAAGCACCGAAACTGCTCTCCTGAAAACCTGTCAAGACCTGCTCTCTAACCTTGACTCTAACCTTCCTTCTGTCCTCAGTCTCCTCGATCTTTCTTCTGCTTTTGATACTGTCAACCATGCTATCCTGCTCAATCGCCTCTGTGATAACCTGGGTATCACTGATCAGGCCCTGGCCTGGGTGACCGCCTTTCTCACTGACTGACCCTCACACGTCCAACTGGGGTCTTTCCTCTCTTCTATCTCTCTCTCTACTTGTGTTGTTCCCCAGGGGTCTAACCTTCCTACTTGGCTTTTCAACCAATACCTGGCACCTCTTGCCCATCACATTGCTACTTTCTTCTCTAACTTTCAATGTCATGCGGATGACACTGAGCTCTCTTTCAGGCTCCCCTCAGCCGCCTCTTCCAGTTCCCTCATACCAGACTGTCTAGCCACAATCCAGGAATGATGTGCCGCCAATGATCTCTGCCTTAATGCCATTAAGACTTAGATCCTCCTCATCGGAACACCAGCTCCCTCCTTTCCTCTCTCTCCCTGGCCACCCACTTGGGTCCCTCTTCCTGCTCTTACTTGTGAGGCTAGAAACCTTGGTGTCGTCTTCGACTCTACCCTCTCCTTCTCTCCTCATATCTCTGATGTCTTTAAGAAGTTAAACTATCAGCTGCACCTCCTCAAAGGTATTCTTCCTTTCCTCACTTTCCCCCAGAAGCTCACTGTCTGCAGAGCTCTGGTCCTCTCTAGGCTGGACTACTGCAACAACGTCTTTCTAAATCTGCCTGCCTCTACTCTCTGACCTCTACAACTTATCCAGAACAGGACTGCAAGACTTGTTCTTGGTCTCGAGCCCAGGGATCGTATCTCTCCAGCTCTGAAATCTCTTCACTGGCTCCCTGTAGTGGTAAGGATCAAGTTCAAGACCCTTTGCATCGTCCAAAAAGCTTTCTCGATATCTGGGACCACAAAACTTCCAACTCTCTCTTCCTAAACATCTCCCTTTGCGAGCTCTCTGCTCATCCACTTCCAACTCTCTGAGAGTCAGATGCTTTTCCAAGCAGAGAGTTAGGGGCAGATCTCTCTCTTCGGCTGGGGCCTCCCTCTGGAACAGACTCCCTGCCTCTCTCAAACTTGAGCAGATCCACCTCCGGTTCCGGAAGCAACTCAAGACCTTCCTTTTCGCTTCCGCTTTCTCTCTTCCACTCCCCTGCTGATGTCCCAACTGCTCCACGCACTGCTCACCTGGCTACCCTCTGAACTCAGGCCCAGGCTCCTGCATGTCCAATTACCCTTGCACTGATCTCCGGGCTACCCCAGCACATATGGTCTGTATCTGCAACCCTATAGTCCCTTCTCTCTGCACTTATGAGCCACCCACTGGATGCACTTATTGAGTTACCTGCACTTCTACCCTCCCGGCCTCCCTCAGCACTTTTGCGCTTCCACTTCTCTGCACTTGCGCGATCTGAATGACACAACGCCTACTAAGATCGTTGTTTTTGTCCTCACTCTGTTTCCCCTTCCTTGTCGCGCCTAGAATCACTTGTGTACATGCGCGTTATAAATACTATATCATAGCATACATCATCTGCTCAACAACTCTCACGCAGGGCCTCATTACACACGTGGAGTTAATGGAAAAGGAAGCAGTGTTTTAAATAGCCCATGTCATACTTTCTAAGTATGCCGTGCAGTAGATATAGCATACAATTCCGAACTGTAATTAAGTGGTAATTTAAAAATAAGAGGTAGGTAGAGCAATAAACGGGATGATTCCCTTCACCAACTATGTAGTCTTTGAGGACAGAACTAAAAGTGCAACCAACAACTGATTGTAAAATGAGTGACACTATGCATTACACATTTTCAGGGAAAACATAATTAAGCAACATTCTGACACAAATACTGTAGAGAAAACAGAACATGGTCTGTATTATGTATCGGGGCATCTGGTTTAGGACAGTGTTGTGTAGCTCGTCCCGGAACCCCCTTTATTTAGTATTTACACCCACTTTACGTGCATGATTTAAAGATGAGTAACATATTCCTAGTTCACAATAGGAATGCATTTCCAAACTGCTGAAGCCTTTGTCGCGTGACACGCATTTAAAGTTGTATTCATTCTTGTTTTCCTTCTGCGAGTTACGCGAGTTTTGCAGGGCACGTTTGGTCATAAAGGAGTCCCCACTAGGCGGGGATATGTAGAGCTGGTCAAAACAAAAGGTACAGAAAGCCCTGTGTACGCTCCTTTCACGTGTCTTTCATATACATGAAAAGAAAGAACATCAATGAACAAAAGGTTAAAAGAAAGAATATGGAAAGAACATGTAGAATGGTGTAATAACTTACATCTACTAACACGTAAGTACATGGCTGGAATAACGCGTAGAATCTGGAGTCAAAGGTGGTCATCAGCCCCCCTGCCTCAATTTTGCATTTTCCAGGACATGAACCTTTGGTGCAGTTCCATGTTCCGCCATTGCAATTACTGTAAAATATATTATTGAATGAGAGATCATCGACAGGCATTATCAAGGTTCATCAGCTTAGCTGTCACGACAATAAAACATTTTTACAGAATAAACTGTGAATCCAAATGTCAGATGACGACTGTATCAATACTTGCAGGGAAACACTCTTCCAACAACAGTCTGAAAGGGTTTACATGTTTAACAGTGAGCACTGGGAAATTAGGCCTGGCGTCTGATTGGGCTCGAATTCTGCATGGGCACGCAGGTGTGTCCATCTGCTTGCCCTCTGGATGTAGTAACAGCAGACTGCAATGGGGTCGTTCCATCCTTGCACGCACGCGAAGATGGGGAATACATCTGCACTGCGCCTGTTTTCAACACACCACACTCTTTTTCCACTGTAGCTTGCGCCTGTCAGCTGGAAGTGCACACATGCATGTACATATGATAAGTACATGGATATGTACGGCATGCATAGCACCGAGCCCATAAATTACAAGCTGAAAACACCACAGCCCTCAGCTCAGTAAAGTAGCCTTGGGGACAGTCAGAAGGACAACTCTGGAATGCAACATGGCAAACGGCCCAGATATTAGATTGACTCCAACCCTGAACTCATATCAGCTCTCTGTGTACTCAAATGATTTGGCCAATGCAATTCTTGTGTCAAACCCTCACCCTAACTCCAACATAAGTCCAGAAAAAAGAGGCAAATAAAACCAGGCATTGAGTGGTACTACGGTAGTGGGGTTTGCTGGAGCAGAGGCTTTTGTTTGGAGAAGGCTGGAGATTGAAGAGCTATGGAAGACGAGGAGGCTGAAGAGATGGTGTCAGTGGAGAGGAAAAGGATGTGGTGAGAATTGAGAGGAACAGGGATGAGGGGTAACATCGGTAGGGGAGAGTACCCAGAAGGAGGTAACAGCAGTAGAGAAGGTTAAGGCAGAGGTGGCAAGATCTGGAGCAGTCCTTTTTTGCTGCAGTCAGGGTGGGGTCAGCAGAATAAGCCTTCTTCACCCGACCTTTTGCCTAAGTGCTTGGTGCGTTGAGTTACTTCATTTCCTCATGCACCGTGCGGTTTGGAGGAAGGTCTTACCCCCCAAGAGGCTTGTTTTTGTATGTCCGATCGATTGGTTGCGCTTGGTTAGAATACAGGATTACTTGACCAGTCTTTCCTGGAGCTCTCTTTAATTTTCCTATGACCTTATCCCAATGGAGCTCCAGCACCAGTATTGACAGAAACATATAGAAAAATATGGCATTTGAGTAGTGACCATGTTCATGTTAGGAGGCTTCTAATTTATGTTTCAAATGTTGGGTCACATATATCTTTTGAATCATATTATATTGTCTTTGTTTGAATCGAGAGTTACAAGATACATTTTTGTTGTCAAGAAAATATTTTTGCCATTACATTTAAGTGAGGGCCCTGCCAAATTATTGGTCCCGGCTATCCTGAATCTTCAGATGTGGGAAGGATCTATCTGCGTTTATCATCTCTCCAATATTAGTAATACGTTTGGCACAAGCTCCCAATTCTAAAAGATTCACAAATACATGAGACTGGATGGGTTCTTCTGGAAATCCAGGACAGGTCTCTCTTACTACCCTAATGAGACCTGTGACAAAGTCCCAAGCCTGTCCGGGGCGAGCAATATGGGGTGATCACAGCAGCTGGGTGACATCACTTAAGGAGTGATCCTATGCCTGGTGGTAGTATATGGGTGATACCATCAAAAACAGAAGAGAAGGTTGTAAACAGTACGGGGTTTCAATCTCTGGAACTAACCAGTGGTTATGGAGGAACGGCTCTCATACCCTCAATTGAAAAAAAAGAAAAGTCTTGAGCCATCCTCAAGACTCTGAAATCGTTGTCACAGATGGCAAAAAAACAACCAAACAGAGCTTATGATCTGTAGGATGACAGCACTAAACCCCATTCCAGTCTATTGACAAGATGTAATGGGCACATGCACACTTCCCCCCAACAACAGTCCGAATCCTACGAATCATGATGGACAGTCAACTTACACTGAAACCCATTTTAAAGCCATAATAACGAGGTGATTCTTCCAGCGCAATGCTATCCAACGCATCATGGCCTACCAGGAACGTCATGTTATGTTACTTGGCATTTATATAGAGCTCTATATATCATTGGTATGACCTCAAAGCGCTGGTAGGTTGAACCCCCTCGGGAACCGTAGTTCTGGTCAGTAGAGAAGGATAGTGTTGTAGGGTGCATGGGTGCACCAGATATGTGTGCAGCTGGTGTAATTGTCAGATGGTAGCTGCATCCTAGCGTTAGGTGTGGTGCCAAAGATATCAGTTGAATGTGTGCAGTCTGGTGGGTGGACACCCAGACTGGGCTCTGGCTGCATTAGGCCTGCAGGACGCATATGTGAGCAACTAGGCCGGACTGTGCTCGGCTAGCTCCGTTTTATTCGGATGAGGTGTTCATTGGGTTGTATTCGTATGTGAACAGCTAGGCCAAATTAATTAGGGGTATAGCTGTGTTCTAGTTGTTATATAGCAACAGGATGGGAACAGGAAATCAGGGTACACAGTGATACACGTGTGGGGCATGTTAACATTTACATTCACATTTCTATCCAGATGAGATTCAGGCCAATGTTCATAGCTCTGTACCTTCATAGTGCAGTATTGATAACATTCACAATCTAGCACGGATCAGGCGCAGGCCAATGTTCACAAATCTAACAATGCGGCATTGCTAGAACTCACAATCCCGTTCAGGTCAGGCCAATGTCAGTGAATCCAATAGTGTGGCATTGTCAGCACTCACAATCCCATCAAGAAGTGACACAGGCCACTGTCCACAACTCCAACCAAGCGCGGCACTGCCAACACTCACAGTCCAGTATCGGCCCAGTGCAGGCCAATGTTCACAATTCCAAAGGAGCTTGGCATTGCCAACATTCCCAGTCCCATCTATAAGCGACGCAGGCCACTGTCTGCAAATTCAACCAAGTGCAGCACTGCCAACAATCACAATCCCATCTAGATGCGACGCAGGCCGATGTCCATAACTCCAACCCAGTGTAGCACTGCCAACAGTCACAATCCTATCCAGATGCAATGCAAGCCAATGTCCGCAGCTCCGACCAAGTGTGGCATTGCTAACACTCACAGTCCCGTTTGTGTTTGGCACAGGCCAACGTTCACAATTCTAACGAAGTGTGGCCCTACTAACCATCACAATCCCATCCAGAAGCGATGCAGACTAGTCTCCGAATTCCAAGTAGGTGAGGCATTGCTAACATTCACAATCCCGTCTGTGTCCGGCACAGGCCCACGTTCACAACTCTAACGAAGTGTGGCATTGCCAACCATCACAGTCCTATCCAGATGCGATGCAGGCCCGTTTTCCCAACACCAAGTAGTGAGGCATTGCTAACATTTCACAATCCTGTCCGGGTCCTGCCTAGGCCAATATTCACAATTCCAACTAAGTGTAGCATTGTTTAACAATCAGAATCCTATCTAGATGCGACGCAGGCTAATGTTTGGAGTTCTAACTAGATGCAGCATTGCTAACATTCACAGTCCTGACTGTGTCTGGCATAGGCTAATGTTCACAATGTTCTATCCATCCATGCATCAGTTCCATCCATTGATCCATCCGTTCTAACCATCCATCCGTTCCGTCCATCCATCCCATCCATCCGTCCATCTATCCTATCCATCTGTCCTATCCATCCATACGGTCAATTCATCCAACCCATCCATCCATCCATCCATCCCATTCATCAATCCGTCTAATCCATCCGTTCCATCCATCCATTCATTCCATCCATCCATTCTAGCATCCATTTCATCCATCCGTTCCATCTATCAAACCGACCCATCCATCCATCCGTCCATCCGTCCCATCCATCCGTCTCATCCATCTGTCTCATCTGTCTGTCCATCTGTCCATCCCATCCATCCATCACATCCATCCCATGCATCCCATCCATCCATCCATACCGTCCATACCGTCCATACCGTCCATCCCATCCATCCCATCTGTCCATCCCATCCATGCATCCATGCATCCGTCTCATCCGTCCATCCCATCCATCCATATGTCCCATCCATCCATCCGTCCATGCCATCCATCCGTCCATGCCATCCATCTGTCCATCCCATCTATCCATCCATCTGTCCCATCCATCCATCCATCCGTCCCATGCATCCATCCATCCCATCCATCCCATCCATCCGTCCCATCCATCCGTCCTATCCATCATCCGTGCCATCCATTCCATCCATCATCCGTTTCATCCATCCTTTCCATCCATCCATCCGTTCCATCCATCCATCCATCCGTTCCATCCATCCATCCATCCGTTCCATCCATCCATCCGTTCCATCCATCATCTGTTCCATCCGTTCCATCCATCATCCATCCATCCGTTCCATCCATCATCCAACCATTCAATCCATCAGCCATGCGTTCCATCCATCCATTCCATCTGTCAGTTCCTTCCATCCATCCATTACATCCCTCCATCCATTCCATCGGTCCATCCGTTCTATCTGTCCATCCACCCAACCGTCACATTTATCCATCCGTTGCATCCTTCTGTTCCATCCATCCGGTCCATCCATCAGTTCCGTTCCATCCATCCATCTATTTCGTTCCATCCATTCTATTTCGTTCCATCCATCCATTCCGTCCCTTCCATCCATCCCTTCCGTTTCATCCTTCCTTTCGATCTGTCCTATCCATCCATGTCCGCACATTCAGCCTATTCATTTCACTTGCGTCCATCCATTCCACTCATTAATTCCATCACCTCCATCAGTCTATTCCATCCGTCGTTCCATCCATCCCCACCATCCATCCACACCACCAATTTGATCCATCCATTTCGTCAGTCCACTCTCTTCATCATTCCATCCATCCATCCATTCCCTCCATCTACTCCATCCATCCATCCATCCAATCCTATGGGTGGGTCAGAGGTAATTGTTCAGTGTTCATATACAGTTGTCTATAGCTGAATCAGAGGAAGAATTAATTGAGGACATGGTAGTCCCATTGTGTATTTAGTCGTCGGGGTTGTTGGGAGTTCAGATCTATCTTTAAGGTTGTTGTTGGTGTTATGGGAAGAGCCAAGTTTTTAGTAATTTGCGGAATGTCATATAGTCTTGGGTGTGACGGATGTGAGGTGGAAACGAGTTCCACAGAGTCGGGCCAATGCTGAGAAAGAGGATCCTCCGATTCTGATGGAGTTACTGGTTGGGATCACTAAAAGGAGGGCAGAGCTTGATCTTAGGATGCAGGTGGGAGGTAAGGTTTTAACTTATCTTGCAGGTATACAGGGCCGGTCTTGTGCACAGCATGATGAGTGATGCACAGGGTCTTGAAAGTGGCCCTTCGTCCGACTGGGAGACAGTGGAGGGGTCTAAGAGCTGGTGAGGTGTGGTCTCTTGGACCGAGGGCTAGGAGCATTTTAGCAGCAGCGTTTTGCACTCTTTCAAGTTTATTAAGGTGGTATGCCGGGACTCCAAGGTAAAGGTAGTTGGCATAGTCCAGCCTCGACATTACAATAGACATAAGAGCGGCAAGTCTGTTTGGGAAGGAGAGGTAGGGAAAAATGGGCCTTAGAATTTAGAGATGGTAGTGACAAGATTTAGATACGTTGTTGATCTGTCGGGAGAGGGTTAGGCCAGAGTCCATAGTGCATCCAAGGTTTTTTACTGTGACTGGGGGGGTGGGAGGTTGCCCCATGGAAGGGGGCCAAGAAAGTGCACAAGGTAGAAGCTCAGTTTTGCTGCAAACCATGATTTCGGTTTTAGTGGGGTTTAAGAGGAGGTGGTTTAGAGTTATCCAATGGTTGATATCTAGGAGGCAGGCTGCAAGGTCGGGCTGAGAGTTGGAGTCTGAGTTGTGGAGCTTAAGGATGATTTGGGTATCGTCGGCATAGTTGTAGCACAAGATATTGTGTGGGCGGATGATTCCAGGGAGGGTGGACAAATAGAGGTTGAATAGGAGAGCTGATAGACATGCGCCTTGCAGTACACCAGTATTAACTGGGCGAGGAGCTGAGACAAAAGGGGAGAAGAGGGTTATTTGTTTCCTGTTGTTGAGGAAGGAGGCGATCCATTTCAGAGCGGTTCCACGGATTCCCAGGGAGTGGAGGTGGTTGAGGAGGATTGAGTGGTTAATTGTGTCGAAGGCTGCAGACAGGTCGAGGGGAATTAGAGCAGCTCATCCTGCAGAGTCTGCAGTAATCTTAAAATCATCCCAGATTGAGGCCAGGGTGGTTTCGGTTCCATGTCGCGGTCGGAAGCCAGATTGAGGAGGGTCAAGGAGGTTGTTGGATTCGACAAAGGCGTTTAGTTGGGAGTATGCTGTTCGGTCGATGAGTTTCGCAAGGAATCTGGTGTTCAAGATGGGACGGTAGCTTTTGGGGTTAAGGGATGTTTTTTTAAGAAGAGGCTTGACATGAGCAATTTTGAAGGCATCAGGAAAGATTCCAGAGCTGAGGGAGTCGTTTAGGATGATTCTTGCATGCTTTCCTGCGCAGGTGGACGAGAATATTTCTTTGAGGACTGAGGCAGGGCACGGGTTTAGGGGGGAGCCAGAAGGTTTGCGAGCAGATAGAAGGTCAAGAAATTCTTCTCTGGAGATGGGATTGAAGGAGTCAAAGGTGGGTAAGGAGGGGCTTGCAGAGGCAGGGGGAGGAGTGGTTGTTGGATTGGTCAGGATTTGAGGCGGGAGAGGTGGGACAGTTTGTTGTTAAGGGAGGTCGTTCTGTCGACAGCAGTGGTGTAGAAGTGGAGGGAAAGAGAGTCGCAGAGTGATTCTGATGAGGTAGATTGGGAAGAGGTGCAAGTGGGTTTGACAAATTCAGATACGATTCTGTGGAGTTCTTTGCTGCGGTTTCCACAGTTGAGAATCCGATTGTTGTAGTGGGCTTTTTTGGCTTTCTGGATTTCTGCACAGGACCATGTCATTTCTCGCACTTGCACTCTCCAGACTAGACTATTCAGAGAGCCTCCACCTTGGCTCCCAAAATACTTACTCTACAGCCAACAAAGGGTCCAAAACGCAGCAGCCAGAATGCTCCTGAGACTCAAAAGACACAAATACATCACACCCAGTCCTCTTTACACTTCATTAGCTCCTGTTCAAATGGAAGATTAAATTCAAACCATAAATTGACTACCTCACCTTGCATGACATGGATCCTAAATTCTTCACAAGTCTATTAAATCACTACCAACCATTGACCACTTCAATCCAGTAATAATGCCTTAGTAACTGATTCAAGCATCAACCACAAATTGCACTGAGGAACTTATCTTTCCTCTCAATCAAAATCTGGAACTTCTGCACAAACACTCTAAAGACTGACTTTGAAAACATTTCTAAAAACGTGGCAACTCTACTAACACCAGCACAGACCAGCACTAAAACCTCAACCAACGATGAATATACTCATGGGAAGATTAACCAAAAGGAAAATGCCCCTAAAATTATAGCAACTGTGACAAATCCCTGGATGTCATCACTTTTCCCAAGGGGGAGCCCCTTCCCATGAGTCCAGGGAGGTGAGGCTGCTACCCGAAAGTCCCCCTGGGGGTGGTACACAGTAGTAGGATCCCACTGGTAGAGATTCCCCCTCTGGTACAGGGACAGACATCTAAGACCTTCCTAACCCAGTATTATACCCATCTGCCCCATGTACCTGTATAGGACCAGTGACATAAAATCCACTGAGACAAAAGAAAGCACTGGAAGATTAAAGATTACTAACTATCAAAGTACTGGGACGAAGAAGATGCGCGGAAGCATAGAGCAGACTCTATGGTAGGCTCTATGGAAGCATAGAGAAGGTTCTTTCGAACAATGCTCTAGTGTTCAGCGAGGGAATGCGTCTAACTATGAAATAAAAACCAATGAAGGACTGTTTTCTGAGTCAATCCATTCCCTGGAGGAGCCACAAGAGGGTGAGCTTTTTGGCGCAGAAGACCAAAGAGGCTGGTGGACGGGATGCAGGCGAGAAAGTAGAGGCATCCCTCTCCAGACCAATGTGGACAGACCAACTGGAAATCTGGTGAAGCAGAAGTCCAGGCGTGTGAGGAAGTTGGACAGTGTGGTTGAGTGAAGACTGTTAGGCAAGATTTGGAGCAGTACCCTTTGGGTGCACTACAACAACCTTGTACTCCTGGCAATAGGAAGCCAACCTATGGTATAAGTCTGTACTACACATGTTGGTAGTGTGGTTGAGCAGCCAGGCTTATCTCAAGAGGGGTCAATGTGAGCAGTAGGGTAGTTACACAGAGATTCACAGTCACAAGTATTCAATTAAACTCTTACACTCAAGGCTTCTTGATTAAACAATTATTAATTTATTTAACAGTCAGTTTCAATAAGCCTTCTTCAGAAGGGGCAATATAACAGTAACACACAAATACACTCCAAAATACACACTCTTAGTTTCTCCAAATCAGCAAATACCCATTTGGGATGGCACACAGGCACTTCCTACACCCGAAGGTGACTTAAATATCTAGGACAGTGTGGACATCAATATATCACTGGTACATTTAGAGTAATACTGAGATTGGTGTCAAAGAAAAGGGTTATTAGAATATACAAGAGATCACACAATTAGTCTGAAGAAGGTAAGTACTTTTGAACCCCCCAATGCAAAGTAGGTTAACCTCTTCCTGGAAGGAAAGGTAAGCACAATGTCAGAGAGAAGAAGAGTCATTCAGGGTGCCAGGCTAGGCCAATGTCAATTGGGAAAAAGGCAAGGTGAACTGAAGCATTTCTTTCAGGTAAGTAAAAGTCTTGCACAATGTTTTAGAAGTCTTTGTAGAAAAAGTAGAATCAATGTAGGCCTGCAAGCTGTTCGGCTTGTGAGTAGTAGAAGATGCAAGCAAATCGACAGAAGCAACCAAGATGAGTCTCAACTGAGAACAAGTAAGGCTACACAACAAGAGGTAAGATCTCTTAGACGCTATCCGGTCATTGCATTGACAACAAAAGCATTGACAGCCTAACCATCTAAAAAAAAGCATTAAAAAAAAGCATCTAATGCATTTTTTTAAGATGGTAAAGGGTTTAGTTGAATAAAAATGTGTTTTAAAGGTTAAAAAAAAGTGGGTTTAGGGGGGAACCCCCATTACTAGTATTATTATTTTTTTTAATCCATTAGATGCTTTTTTTGGATGGTATGGCATTAGATGCTTTGGCTGTCGATGGAATGACTATAAACCCTCATAGACTGTACAGTACCTTTGGTTAGAAGGAATGGTTCCAGCTGGCTTCTGTTCCTGTGCAGCTCTGCAGATCCTGTTGTTCCTGGACCTCAGTCGCGGGGGCCAGAGGGAGGTCTTCTGGGGACTCCTGCACTGCAATGGGACGGTCAGCGAAAGCAACCGGCAATCTTCAAATCAGTGGCACTTCAGTGTTTCAGCTCCTCGCATCTATAGCAAATAGCCCCACCACGGTTCTCGGATACCACTTCTGACTTTCCTCGCATCTGGGGTCCAGCACTCTTTTGAGGTGGCTCAGCCTTGGTCATTCCTGCGTCCTAGAAGTC
The DNA here is from genome assembly GCF_040938575.1 of Ambystoma mexicanum. Lineage (NCBI taxonomy): Eukaryota > Metazoa > Chordata > Amphibia > Caudata > Ambystomatidae > Ambystoma > Ambystoma mexicanum. The sequence continues at coordinate 668,362,214 of NC_090936.1, forward strand.
CGGAGGATCTTCCAGCAGCTCGGGTCCGACTTAAAAGTGATGCACTCCAATCTGATGTTCCTCTCCCTGGCAGTTCGGTTCCTGCAGCAGCAAGGAAGTACAGCCCACTCCGAGAGGATGTCCAGACGAGTTCACTTTGGAGTTGATTGCTCCCACCAACTCAAGGGGAGAAGTCGTCCTTGTAGGGCTCCTCTAGTCAAGGTGAATTCGGAGCTACAGCACAGCAGCAGGGCTTCACCGGGAAAACCAACGGTCAAGGAGTTGCAGCAGGCATCTCTTCCAAGTTCTTCTTCGGATTCCTTTGCCCAATGGTCGACTCTGCCTTCCAAGCCAAAAAGTTTTGTTCTCCCATTCATTCCAGCCTAGCTGCCAATCACCCAGCAGGGTGGCTGTCCTTGCCGGAAAGACAGCCAGCCAATTACCTTAGGGTGCATTCCTGTAACCAAGGGGATTAAGTATAGGGAGTTTCGGGCACCTACCTCACTTTCTGCCACTGCCAGACACTCTGGAGCCAGAGGCGGCTTCACTCGTGAATCCCGCCAAAGACAAAATGAACAAAGGGACCAAACCTGGTTTGGTGTGCAGAGTAAATCTCAAGAAGGACCTTTCCAACAAGAAATGGTGAAAAAAGAAGACCGGGGCCATTTTGACAAAATTGGCACCCATGGGTGCTTTACTGCAGCTGCGAACGCAGTCCATGGTAAAAACACATAATGGTAGTCAAAGGTAAACCACTGCCACCAGCCATTAATTGTAGAAAGGGTAACATAAAAATGTTACATGAGAAGCTAGTCAAAGGGGTTTCTAAGTAACCCCTCCAGCACCCTATTGTAAGATAGTGTGTGCTGGGTGTAGAAAGTTACAATTGTAAGTAAAGTCAATTTCACTTTACTGCTCTTGGAGACAGTAGATTATCCAAGAGAAGGTATTTAAACCTTTGGGAAATCTGAAAGACTTCCCTGTGCCACTGCACTGAAGGTTCTGTGTGTCACAATGTAAAAAGATGCCTATGGAGTTTGTCAGACTCCAAAAAACAAACGAAACACAGAAAACACATTGGATAAAAAGTACAAAGTCCCAAAGTTCAGCAAAAGAGCTTGGGGTCTCTATGTGCTTCAATGGATTGCTATTCTGTAGATTCCTCATGATGGATATACATCCCTAGCTTCGTTGTTTGGGAACCTTACACCAGGGGGCATAGTGGACCTCGACTCGGCTGTCAATCGTCGGTTCCGGTCGTGACATCAGGCATCATACATATACCACTTCACTACGCCCCATGAATAAGTTCCTATTTTCCATGCGCTTGCACGCTGCATCAGGAACATGACTCAAGTATACTCAAAGTTCTTATTGTACTTAATACGCTTTTTTCTTTGAAAACCTCAAAGTGATGTCATCCCACAGGGTTTCGGGCTTCAAGCGATGCCGCGATTGCGAGGCCAACATTTCTATGACCGTCCGCCATCACATCTGTCTCTGGTGTCTGGGTGCTAGTCAGGACACAGAGGTCTGCACGTCCTGCGCAAAGATGCAGCTGAAATCCATGCGGGAGAGGGCCAGGAAACCGGCTTTGGGCTGACCTATCGCCAAGTCTCCGACTCGGTCAACCGTCCGGTCTTCGGAGGCCGAGCCGGAGGAGCCCACCCGTGTCATGGGGAAAGACCGACTTCATAAGAAGACCAAGAAATGGTACCATTCCAGAAGCCATTCCTCATCGTCTTCCTCGTGGAAGAAGAAGCATCAACACCTCCATCGACACAAGTCCAGCTCTTCATCGGAACAAGGTAAGCCGTCGGCAGTGCCGCCAATCGAGAGGAGCGGGAGAGTTTTAAAACCTCTATGTTACAAATGTTTAAGACTCAAGCGGCTGTAGATACGGCTCAGGCCCCCGAGCAGCAAGCTTTGGTGGCTAAAGCGGTGCTTGGTGCTCCCGACCCCATGCCAGCCACTCCGTCGCCATTGTCAGCGTCAAAAGCGTCTTTGAGTGTTCAGGAATAAGTCGCCGGAAGGCCGTAGGGCCAAGGCTCCCTACGTCTCCCAGTTGCCGAAGGTACCCTCAGCATAGATAGCTTCAACTTTCGAAGTCTATCCTCAAGCCTTTGACGCTGACAGTCGGGGATGGTTCCTTTGTGCCACTGTCGAGATCGGGTTTCTTCGATTTCATGCATTCTATTTTCAGATTCGAGGAACACGATGACCCTGAGGACACGGTCAACCCAGTTCACACGGGAGCCGGTGCGTCGACTATTTCAATGACCAGGCCAATTTATTGGCTCTGGCTCAGGGTTTACATGATGCCAGAGGTCTGGATACTTTTCCAGACTTAGAGTTACAACAAAAACAGCCCTATACCTAGACTAGTGTGAAGTTCAGGGATCTGATTCACAGGGTAGTTGAACCCTGGGGTTGAAGGCGTCCACTGCCCCTCTTCAGGGGTATGATCTTACTGAAATTTTGGACAAGAATCCCGCAGTTGAGAACAATAAGCCTTCCAACCCAGCCATTGCAGACCCTTTATCTGCCTTATGGCAGCACCCTTTGACCATTCCCCCTGTGAATGGAAATTTCACAGGTATGTATAGGCCGGCAAGAGGAGATCCTTCTTTCCTCGCCACACATCCTTCCCCAGAAGGGTTGTTGATTCAGGCTGCTACTGTTTCCACCAAACCCACGGCATCCACCTCTATTCTGCCTGAAGACGGAGAGGGGAAAAAATGTGACGCTCTGGGCAGAAAGGTATTCACTTCTGGTACCATGCCACTGATGGTGCCACGTGGGACGTTTGTTTTTACAGCTGGTGGAGGATGGGAAGGAGGTAGCCAAACAGCCGTTGCAGATGGGCCTGGACGTAGTAGACGTGTTGGCAGAGCAATGGGGTCAGCAGTTGTGATGAGATGCCAAGCTTGTCTTAAAACTTCTGGCTTCTCTCCAAATCTCCAAAACAGGCTGCTGGACATGCCTTTTGAAGATCACATGCTTTTCGGCAGAAAGCAGACAGATCCTTGGAGAAATTCAAGGAGTGACAATTGGCTCCCAAATCTTTGGGCCTAGCGGCGCAGCCGGCCAAACCTGCCTTCAGCTTTGCCTCCAGGGACAGAGGCTATAGACATGACATGCCCTATGGCAGGAAGGCGCAGATCCCACAAGCCAGGCACGGGCATAGGCAATTCTCGTGTCCCGGAAGGGGAAAAGGGGCCTCTAGAGCCCAACAAGCAGCAGCAGTGGCAGGGTCACCCGCGCCCTCTAAACTACTTTGATTTTGCCTCCCACAATGCCCCGGTTGGTCGACGATTGGCAGGGCATTAGCCCCAGTGGCAGGAAATAACTTCCCGACACCTGGGCCCTGCAGTTGATTCACTGGGGTTATTGTCTGCCTTTCCTAAATAGGCCTCCAGACAGACCTCTACCTCCCCCAATCTAACCGGGACAGGTGCTCCAGGAAGACCTGAGAGCCCAGTTGTCAAAGAGTGCTGTGGAAGGGGTGCCTCCCGATCAGAGAGGGTCGAGTTGGTATTCTCATTACTTCCTGGTGCCCAAGAAGGGAAGAGGTCTCCGTTCCATCCTGGACCTCAGGGCCTTGAACATGTTCCTGAGCAAGGACAAATTCAGGATGGTGACGTTAAGCGAGATTCTCCACGCTCTCGAACTCCAAGACTGGCTGGTGTCGATAGACCTACAGGACGCTTATTTCCATGTGCCGATACACCAAAAGCACAGGAAGTGTCTAAGGTTCCTCATTGGTAAGAAGCACTATCAGTTCCAAGTGCTTGTCTTTGGGCTGACCTCCGTGCTGAGGGTCTTCGCCAATCTCATGGCAGTAATTGCGGCTCACCTCAGGAGATACGGGGTCCATTTACTTCTGTACCTGGAAGACTGGATGATCCGAGGGAAGTTGAGGGGGCAAGTCTTGTCTCATCTGGAAGACACCTGCCCGCTATTGCACAGGCTGGGCTTCTCCCTCAACTTGAAGTCCCATCTGACGCCAGTCCAGGGGCTCCAGTTCATCGGAGTGGTCGTAGACACCCAGGGAGAGAAAGGTGTTTCCTACAGAGGAGAGAGTCAGCAACATCTCCCAGATGTCGAAGTCGTTTCAGAACCACGCCACTCTTCCAGCGGCTTCCTTCCTCTGCCTATTGGGTCTCATGGCCTCCTGTATTTTTCTAGTGCTCGAGGCCAGGCTGTGTTTACGATCCCTCCAATGGCTCCTGAGGTACCAGTGATCTCAGTACCTGGGAACATTCACGGATCACCTTTCGGTGTCCAGCATGGCAGTCCGCTGACTCAGCTGGTGGAACACATCCAGCAATCTATTGGCGGGGGAACCCTTCTGACCACCTTGGCCCCAAGCCTAAGTGGTCACGGATGTGTCCCTGAAGGGTTGGGGCACCCACTGCGAGGAATTGCAGGTGAGCAGCCTTTGATCTCCATCAGAAGCCAAGTGGCATATCAACAGTCTGGAGTTGCGGGCCATCATGTTAGCCCTGTGGGCCTTTCCCCCTTCTCTCAAAGGGAAACATATCCTCGTCCTGACAGACAACACAGTGGCCATGCATTACCTCAACAAGAAGGGTGGCATGCACTCTCGCTCACTCTACACAGAGGCAATTCAGCGGTGGTTCTGGTTGAGAGAGAACCGAATCTCGGTTGCTGCAGTTCATCTGGAGGGGACGGAGAACACCTTGGCGGATGCTCTGAGCAGGCATAGCATAGTCTCACACAAGTGGGAAGTGTGCCCGGAAGTCCTGGTGGAGGTCTTCACTCTCTGGGTTACCCCTGCAGTGGTTCTGTTCGCTGCAGAGTCCAACAGGAAGTGCAAACAGTTTTGCACGAGGGAATTCCCAGCGAACTGTGCACTAGGGGACGTGTTTCAGGTGGATTGGACCTTCCCTCTCCATTACTCCTTCCCTCAGATTCCCGTCACGCCTTGGGTTCTCTGGAGGTTGAATAGATTGCGAGCATCCATGATCCTGATCACCCCGGATTGGGCGAGGAGAACATGGTGCTCTGATCTCCTATATCTGACCATCTGTCTGCCTCACTGGTTGCCCCGGCGTCCAGATCTCCTCACTCAGCTGGAGGGTCGGGTGCTCCACCCAACACCGGATTCTCTCAACCTACATGCGTGGCTTTTGAGAAGATGAGGTATGATGACTGGGGCCCCTATCTCTTGCCCCACAACCACAGTGATGGAGTTCCTTCTGTCACTGGCCTCTTCAGGCCTTTAGGTTGCCACAGTGAAAGGGTATTTTGCGGCCCTGTCTGTGCTCAAGAGATCCCTACACCAAGGTTCATTTTTCACCATTCCGGTCATGGCCCAATTCCTGGAAGGCCTTCTCAACAAGTTTCCGCCAACCCCCTTTGTTGTCCCAGATTGGGATCTTAATCTGGTTTTGACCTTTTTGATGGCAGCTCCTTTTGAGCTTATGCATTCATGTTCTTTGAGACTGCCTTTTTGGTCACAATCACATTTGCCAGGAGGGTTAGCGAACTGAAAGTCTTGTGCTGCAAACCTCCATTCCTGAAGTTCTTTTGTGAGAAACTCTCTCTTAAAGCCAGTGCCAGATTCCTTCCTAAGGTGGTTTCAGAATTTCATCTGTCCCAGTCTACTGACTTACCTGTCTTTTACCATCCTCTGCATCCCTAAAAGGAGGAGGAGCGTTTCCACCACCTTGATCCCAAGAGAGCGTTACGTTTCTATGTCGCTCGTACATCTGAGTTACGAAAATTAGACAAGTTGTTTGTACCCGATTCCTTGTCTAGAAAATGCTGTGTTGTCACTAAACACAACCCTGTCACAGTAGATCATCCTGTGTATATCCGAGTGTTACCAATCGGCAAGCAGGGAGCTTCCAGCACGCATCAGGGCTCACTCAACCAGAGGGCTGTCACCCTTTATGGCCCTCCAAAGAGGGGTCCCCGTAAGGGATATTTGTTCAGTAGGGCGGTTCTGCAGAATCTACTGGTTTAAATCTTTCTGCCCTCCTCCGTTATCCTAACTGCTTGGGAAGTCTATCATGATGCGGAATCTGCGGGAGAATAGCAATCCATTGAAGGAGAAATTACCTTACAGTAATGTTCTTTCTATGCATTCTTCTCCCGCAGATTCCTCATCAACCCTCCCATCCATCCGCGCTCAGAAAGTTTTGTGGGTTGTCGCTTCTGTCCAAACGAGAAAGCATCTGGTGATGGCTCTGGGATGACTGTTTCTTTTTAAAAAGAACACAATAAAAAGTGTTTTCTTCAAACATTGTTGTGGGGTCACCCTATTGGGGTGTTCCCATGTTAATGTTTTAATGGCTGTTTAGCCTCCTCCTGTGTTTTTTCTTCTGTAGCATTCAATCACAAGGAGAACAATTTACAGGAACTGATTCATGGGGCGTAGTAATGGGGTTTATATACGTTCGAGAGCGACTATCGAGAGCGAGACAAGATGGATCAACGATCGACGGCCGAGTTGAGGTCCACTACACCCCCTGTTTCTGACCAGCGAAGCTGGAGATGGTTATCTATAATGATGAGGTATCTGCGGCAGAAGAATCCATAGAAAGAACATTACGATAAGGCAATTTCTCCATCTGGGTTGCCGGGACAGTTTGTGGGATCCTAAGAGAGCCGAGAAAGACTCAGAAGAAGAAAGCAGACAAGAACCCACAGAGCAAGGACAAGAATGTAACCCCCCTGGAGGAGAAGTGAACACAGAGAGAAAGATGGGTCTGCAACCCGCACCCATGAGAGAGAAGGAGTACAAATAATCTTCTTCATGGCAGTACCTGGCAGGAGAGTAAACCAGGTCTTCCAAACCAGAGCAGGACAGAGACACACGTCTGGGACCCGCACCCACAAAAAAGAGCTTTACAAATCATCTTCTTTGTGACAGTGCTTGGCAGGTTAGTTAACCAAGTCTGTCGAATTAACTAAGCATGAGTCAAGAGAACATTGTAAATCATCTTTGTCGAGCCAGTACTTGGCAGAATAGTGAACCAAGTCTGTCAAACAAGCTGAACAGAGAAATACAGGTCTGGTACCCACAATTGAAAAGGCAAGAGAGAGTGACCCTCTGCCTCAAATCTGTACTTGGGAAGCCAAAAGACCAAGTGGGCTTTTCTTTTTTTAGGGAGTCATTCCTCTGGTAGTGTTATATCTACAGAAAAAAGGACAATTTAACCAAGAGATCAGAGAAGTGTTGGGACTAAGGGAATGGAGACATTCCCCCTGGTTAAGAACTTGCAAACCAGAAATGTACTACCCAGTCCAGGAGAAGGGAATCATTCTCCTGGACAAAGAACATTAACACAACCTTCTAGTTTAGTTATAAGTGTAAGGGACAGAGTTAGAGATTTTGACACAGGACGGTGGACTCTTAAGTTTACAGTGACATTCCGACAGACCCATTAGTATTCCAATTGAGGCAGGCAAACCCCTCATAGAAGTAGGGAGAGTTACATTTCTTTTTATTTTCTTGGTGAATAAAAGTATATAGCAACCAAACCACCATCTCATCTGTGTGTCACTCTCCTCCTTATGCACCTTTAAACAACATACCATGAAACCACACAACTCACGGACAAAAGACTATTGGAGAATGGACTCATGTAGGTCAGACTCCAGGAATCAATGTTGCATGAGTCCATTCTCCAAAATGGAATGGAGTAAATATGACCACAAATATTTAAGAGACTGCCCTAATCATTCCCCGGAAAGGTGCCAATTATCTCACACTTGGATGCCGCCCAACATCTTTCTTCCACTACATGTATACCTGGTTTGGCTGCTCTTCTATTCTCCCCAACTCATTGGCTCCCCTCTAAAATCTACTACCACCTTCTGCTAACAAACGAATCCCTCCCCCCCAAGCTACCTCAGGCCGATCAGTCAGCACATCAATATTCAGTTCTTGGGTCCCTGGATAAACATAGTCCCAGGTGATACCACCAAACCCACAAAACAAGAGAAGCACTCAGGATTCAGGTACTTCTGACCTGCACCCATCACCAACACAGGTTTTGCATCTGCATCTTCCTCTATCCCACTAACAAACTCCCCTTCCTCTTTTCTTCCACGGCGAAATGCACTGAAAAATACCACTTTACAGTACATTACCTACCACCCTCTGAAAGAGGAAAAAAAATCAGACATTCGAGATCTTTATCAGGTATTTAAAATCGTGGCACAGAGGAACTCCTCCGAGGCAAGAATGAATGTACAGTGCTCCCATACTTCCGAGCTAGGTTTGCACTTTCAGAATATATAAAGATATTAATAGCAATAATCCTGGCATTTCTTTCTATGTGCTGGTATTGGTCGGTGGTCCGATCCAGAACCTCACAATACTCAACTTCCCTATTTTACTACCCTGTGGTCACGATCTGTTATCTGCACATCGGTCAGAATGGTCACATCACTAATTGTATGGTTATCAATACTGAAAGCCTGTGTAACATATTAAACAGTCAAATGAAGCTGGATGAGCCATTTCATAAGCCCTCATTGCTTATGAGACAAAGACATATAAGATATGTAAAACTCTGCTGCAACTTTGTTTTGCATCACATAATGCATGAGAATGAGCTGTGGAAGGCCATTTTTGGTGGCCAATCCCTGTAGCTTGTTTCAGGCAGTCAATTACTATGAGGTTCAAGCAGTGCACAAAAGATACACACAGTAGTAATTTCCACCCACCATTGCACGTGCAAAGTTGCTACTATTATTCCTGACAAGAAAATCAACTGTCAATCCTTTTCCGTTAAGTCATCCCAAAACATTGGCATTGAATACACCTTGGATGGTTACTGCTTTGTGTGCCTTTTCCATGGCAAACATTGAAAGAGTTGCTTGCTCTCAGAGTTTTTGTGGTTTGGCAGTTGAGGTTTTGGTGGATAAGCGGCCTGCATGCAGTTCCTTGAAAGAAATCCAATGCGCATTGATACATATATAGCATGTATCCTGGCCAATGGTCGACCGCCAGTACTGCATCAGTGATTATTCAATTGCCACTGAAAGTGTTACATTCCCAGAATCCTTCATTGTCCGCCAGCTTGCAGTTGTAAAAGTGCACCAAATTATGTTTTCTGTGATACTTTGTAGATGGGTGAAAACAGTCACAATGTTGGATTGTTGAAGTCTAGACTGTGAAAGTGTGCTTCCAATGCCAGGTGGACGATTATAATCGAGAAGATGTGACATCTCTGTGCTGCCTGAAAGTGCATAGAGAGGGCCTGTGGCTAGATGTCCTGCTGCACAGATCTTGAGTATGCATTTGACAGCTCCTTTAACATCATGATCTTCTTCTTCCCCTACCATAAGCACTGTTCCATCGGAATGAGTTCCACCTATCAACCCACTTTTCTTCTTTTTCTTATGAGTGCACATTTCCCCTCGAAGATTGTTAGTGACTCCACTGTCCCTCAGTGGAATAATGCATGTAAAGCTTGCGCAATGCACATGTTTTTTTGCATAGTGTGCAGACTGCATTGTGGCCATAGTTCTTATGGTGGCGATTTTCACATTGGCAAAGTCAGTGACAAAGCTTCCCATTTTGACTGTGGTACGGGAAGATTCAGTAGTGGACATAGATGAAACATAGGCCCCTGTGACTGCTAGACCACTGTGTATTGCTACACAGTGCTTCCAGTCATAGTTGGACTTCTTGCTCTTCTATCGCTTAAAGGAGGGGTGCACCTTTTTTTTTAATATCTTTAATCAGGGCCTGCACCCTACCACAAATTACAGAAAACATGTTCCAACTATGCTTCCTATGGAGCATCGCCAGCTTTATATGTTATGAACCTCCAGGGTGAAGATTTCCATTTTATGACACTACTGTGTGTCTGAAGGCATCAATGAATGACCTGGTGGCAAACTAGAGCAGCCTCGTTACATTAGGCAAGAAAAATCAAAATGTCTGTACATTGTTCACTTCATAAAACTAAATGCTGTGGTTATGGTGAAACGATGTCTATTTTGCAAAAAGAAAGTACATACATAATGAAGACAGTTATTACTTAATTATTCTTGTATTACTCGCTTCATACCAGAGACTAGTCTCTAAGCAAGGGACAGGGATTCAAACCTGCGTTACCCTTTGTTGGTCTTGCTTTGAAGACAAACTTGTTGCCCTGAGCTATCCTCCCAGCCTCTATATTGTTGCTGCCTTACAAATGAGGTTCTGCCTTAGTAGAAATACCAGCCAACTAGGCATTTTATTAAGCCATATTGCCTACCATTATTCAGTGCCAAGTCATTCATGCGGACCAGAATGTATTAACCTTAAATAAACCAAAGTAAAATGTGCTTATTAAAACTTACCATTCTGAATTGCAAGGTGCCTTTCTTGTATCTCCAGGTGAATAGAGCTTCGAATTAAAATCACAGGGGCACTCTGTGACGGGTATACAGTTATTGCTTCCACGAAGATTATCGAGAACAAGTCCTGAGAAAGGAAACGTTAACTGTAAGGAGCAGCAGAACATTGTATGCACAGGTCAGTGTGAACAGAATAATAACATGTTCACATGTTTCTATCAGTTAGGCATGCACCACACATCCCAAATCATCTTGGCACTACAGAGCAGAAGAGGCTAGCAAAGTTATGTTATAATGTTAAAGCACAGCAAAATGCCCCTTTCTAACACGGCACATGTGATCCATGTGTGTGCATTGTACTGATAGTGGTATGGTGGAAGGGGGCATCAAGTTGCAGAGATGCAAGCAATCTGCTACATACATATGAATGAATGAGTTAATGCTCAGTGATCGACTTTTCTTTACAGTTCATAGGCATGGGTCATGACATGGTGATGAACAGTATATATATGGTCGAGAGACAGAAAGGGAAGAGGCAAATAGATAGCATATGATGCAGGAAGGTCAGGTTAATTCTCAAGAAGACTCTTTGCAAACAGGATAGGGGCGTATATATTCCTAATTCAAATGTCTCTATTCTCCTGTCTAGACTTAATTATCGAACTCTGATGAGCTCCAATGAGAGCAAAACTCATTCTTTTAATGTGTTGCATGTGGGCTTACGTTGAATTTTACTAACCTACAAGTTATCTTATGGTGCCTAGAATTGTAAATGTTTATGTTCTGTTCTACCTCCATTTAAATGATTCCACAGCCAACCCTCCAGATTTGGGTCCCACAAATTAGGGAAATACCCACAACTAAAGAACAAGGGCTAGCAGAAGCTAGTAATGTACTTGTTGTTGCCACCTGCCCGGCTGTGTTGGTGTGCTCAGACCCCAAACTTCCAAATGTAGGGATTAAAATATTCCCACCTCAAAATTATATCTGGGACCGTGAACACATCAATCCAGTTCTTAAAGAGAGGCTAGAGTGTTTACAAATACTATATGTTTCCCCAACTGTCAATGTTTTATCGTTAGCCTATTGTCTAGTCAAAAAGTTCTATATATGTTATTTTGAACCATTTTATAAGGATTTATTTGCTGCAGTTCTTCTCCATTTTATTAGCTTCTTTCAAGCCCTTAAAGTAGAACTGACTTGAGGGGAGCAGAAGTGCAGAACCTGCAGATTCTTTAGAGCAGCATTGGAACTTTCTTTTACTTTACACCAACATGATTACTTATATGCAAGTACTGCCCCTCCCACAGTAGCAGGACAAGAAGTAGTGCTACTACTACTGGTAGTAATGATATTTCTACCAACTGCTTCCATTAACAGTAGTGGCATTAATATCAGTAACATTATTATTGCTACTACAACCAGTAATAGTAGTTTTAGTAACAAAAGTATTACTACTAGTAGAAGTAATACTTCCAAAGCAGCAGTAGTAGCACTACTGCCAATAGTATTACTAGTAGCAATACAACTACTGGTAGAAGTAATATTACTAGCACAACAGTATTAACACTGTTGACAGTTTGAGAACTACTACAGTTACTAATTACACTACTAGTAATAGTAGCACCACTATCAACAAAGTAAATTACAGCTACCAATATTTCTACTACAGGTAGTACTAACATGGCTTGTAAAGACAGCACTATTTATAGCACTACTATCAGTAGGAGGGTAAGAACAATGCCAGTAGTAGCACTACCTATGATAGTGTTTGTAGTATTAATAATAATACTATTGAGAGTAGGAATGGTACTAGTGCTACCAGTAGTAGTAATATTACCAATGGTATTACTACTAGTACTACCACTAGTGACATTACTATTAGTACAATCTACTAACAGGGGGAGTGCAGTCACTACAGCTGATAATAGCACTGTTACCGTAGGTACTATGAGTATTCAAGTGACTACTACAACTTCCAGTAATACCAGTAGTAGTAGTAGTAGTAGCAGCAGAAGTATTCATACTACTGCCAGCATTACTACAACATGTACTTGTCATTACTACAAGGTTTACTAGTGGTAGTGCTATTAGTAGTACTAATGGAAATAGTACTAGCATAAGTAGTACTAAAGATATGTCTGATAGTAGAACCACAGGTAGTAATACTATTCTTACTATAAGTACTACTACTTGTAGTTTCAGTTATATTGCTACATTACATCTGGTAGAAATACTAGTAGTGGTGGAATTATCAGTACTGCTCATAGTAGTAGTACAGTTGCTCCTAACAGTAGCACCACTACCTCTGGCATTACTACTACTGGTGGGATATTAATAGTTAAGTAAATGGGAAATTATCCAGAGTTTGCCTTTTTCATATGATACGCCCAATGTCACAGTGAGTAGTTTATAGGATGCAGCAGCGGAGGGATATCTGCTCAATGTGACTTCTTGAGGGGTTCATAGACATAGAGCATGCACCATAAATCCTCGCACAATACTTTGTCATACACTCTTTTTTATTTACTAATCAAGAAAAAGGGCAATTCTATATTTTGACTGCAGTGAATTCTTTGATTAAGCCACTGTGTTTTCTTGTTGCTTTTATTATGGCCTCCATTGTGTTTGTGCTCATACGTACACTCTGAAAAAACATGACACTCTGTGATGCCATTTGAGCAATAATGAGCCAATCCCATCGCTCAAGATGCAGATGTTGATATCATTTTTTGGACTGACCGAAAATATATGTAGAGATAGAACTACACATTTGCTTTTAAAATCCTACAGACATCTTCCTCAGATGGTGCAGAGTGAAATGATTGGTTAGAAAAACAGTCACAGGACAGTTCATTCTCAAAGCGAAGAAAATAAACCAACTAATTTAAACTTCGTTGGCCTCTCCAGTACCACACACAGAAGTTCATGGGTGCTCAAGTGCCTGAAGATGCTTAACCTAAATGAAAGTCAGCAGTTTGAACAATGATATAGGTGTTATGACACACTATGGCCAGCATTAAGCCCAGATCCATCAATGCAATCACTTCAACAAAGTCAGATGACAACCCTCCAATGCGATCTCTCTCCAAAAGCTGTTAGACACTACTGTTCAAGACACCTAATGGGTGATGGCACAGGACACTGACAACAGAAATCTTAAGCGTCCAGGCTCAAATGGTTGGCACCCATTACCGAACATGGGACACTGAGATAAAAGCTGGCACTGCACTGTTAAAAAATAGGAAACGTGAAGGGAGCGCTGCTGAGCTGCAATAAGTATGGCCGCTTGAGATGACAGCTCCCTGCCTCGAAATATCATTCCCATAGTATATCCCCTTCTACCGGCACAGCGGGGCTGCAACCTGCCTGCCTGGATCAGCAGGACATATGCAGTACGCAGTCGTAATTTTGGGCTGAAACTTCCCCTCGTATCGGAGATTCCTGCATCAGTGGAAGGCACTGCATGAGGTCTCGCTCCGGCCCACTGTACCTGTGCTGTGGCGGACGGAGAGCGGGAGCGTGACCAGAGTGAACGTGGCCAGCTGGGGAGGCGGGTTGCAGACTGTGCCCCGCTCTGTTCTCCTGCTGAGGGCTCGGCCGATTCCTTGACAGCTGCCTGGCCACTGAGCCTTATTGTCGCTGAGGCCCACAAGGGAATGAGCGCGGCTGACATTTTTCCTGCAATGCAGCGGAATGGATTTGCAAACTGCTGGTGGTCGCTCTGAGGTGATGGTAATCCATATCATACAACAAAGCCCACAGGGCCCTGGAGCTGCTCCCATATACTGCACATGACTGGGAAATGATCCTATGTCCCATTCATATTGAGCATCCATATTGAGCGTTATTTCCTGAATAGGTTTAAACAGAGATATGGTTCCATGTCATTTCATCATGTGATTTTTTATTTGTTATTTTTGGGGGAACCCCCAAACCTCATCCAGTTTAATTTTTTATATATTCCCGAACACCCACACCCCAAATATATATTTTTCTAACACCCTTAAACATTTCTATGAGGTTTTTTTTGTTAAAAAGTCAGTTGTAAAAAACCCTGTGAAAAAACATCCCGCTATGAAAGGACGTCATACCCAGAGGTATAGCATGTTCTATGGCTGCAGTCTGTGTCCCCTGTCTGACTGATCTGCCTGCTGGAGGTTAGGCCAATTTGGTTTCCCTCCTTTTCAGGGCACACACTGTGAGGGGTTACTTCAATTTGACTCAGCAAGGATTCACATCTACCCAGATTTTTCTGCTGGGGTCCAGGCGGCGATGAGAACCTTCGACCAAGTGAAATGCCTCCTACACGATTGACAGATGCAAAACGCTATGATGTATCTGGCCAAGCTGTAAATGCAGCATGGGGGAAGAGCACACTTTTTTGAAACTCTAGATGAGGTGCCAGCATATATTGAGAGGTCAATTCCATTGGCCCAGGGTCCTGACTCCAGCCGGAAAGATCAGCACTCAACCATGGCACAGCCTGCGTCGGTAGATTGACACTTGAATTACTGTATCCGATACCAGTATCCATGATTTCTTATTCTGGCCTGCTGCATTGGCCGCTTTGCTGAACACCTTCAACATCTGGGTTTGGCTGGTGTTTGCAGTGCGCTCCCCAAGATAGCAAAAGCAGAGTTATTTGGGGTACACTATCAAGTTGGGGTGGATGGTGAGGGTGGGGGTTGTTGGGTTGATGTCAGGGGTTTACAGTTTAAAAGTTTGACAGTCATGTTGTGGGCAGTGGGGTGCGGGGCATTGTGGTGGATCTTTTTAGCTTTCATGCCAACATTTGGATATGTCACATGGACATGCAGGGCAGGCGGGTACGTGCTCCCACTGTCATTCTTAATATCGAACGCATGGGGAGTGAACAACCCGGTTGAGGCCAGAAAGGTTCTTTCATATATAGAATGGCATGGTCCTAAAATAATTATGTTACATGAAACTCAAGCACTGGGGAGGATCCATGATGCATTTGCACGTAAATGGGGCCCCTTGTGGTTCTACACAGATAACTCTTCACAATCCAGGGGGGTCCTTATGCTAATTCACCATTCTTTGGGATGCAGGGGTCCAGGAGCATGGAGGAGTCTCTGGGCCGATATGTTATAGTCTGGAGAACACTGGAATTTGGCTGACCCCGAATTCTATCAACAAGTATCCCACAAACTGATTGATATTGAAGGGGCTATGATAACATGAGGAGGGGATTTTAACACAATCCTGGATTCCCACTATGTTGTTGATGTTGTACTTGCCATTGGTAGATGCATGGCGGCATATGTACCCTCAGTGCAGAGAATACACCTATCACCTTTCAGTACACATTCTGGATCACACACAGACTTTTAGTTGCTCTCCCCTGGCTTGATGTCGATGGCTAAGGGCTGCACCATACTCCCCCGAACATTATTCGACCATTCCCCAGCCATGTTGTTGCTGCTACTTGAGGATATCCCATGTTGCAAGACACAAACATCAATGAAAAGCTACACACTGATATTGCTGCATTTCGTGCCCCAAATGAGGGATCTGTCCAGTTGCATTCCACGTTATGGGAGGCATTTAAGGTGTGGATGAGGGGGGTGCTTATGTCCAAATTATTGGGGTCACTTAGGACTATCAAACGTGAGTTACACGAGGTTGAGAGCTGACTAAGGGCATTGGAGAGCGCACATGGGGGAAAACAATCCGGGTCCTGATTAGGGCAGATCCAGGAACTGTTGTCGAAGTTTTTTACCCTCACGGATTGTCAAATCCTACATGTTGCTGCTCCCGCGAGAGCCAGTGGGTATGGTGAGGGGTATAAATCGGGCAGGTTGTTAGCTAGATTGCCAAGGGGCGAGAGTCTTAGACAGCCTATTGGGAGTGTACAGGGGAAGAATGGACAGATGCACGTGTTCAAAGCTGATATCAATGATGCTTTCTTTGCATTTTATGCTGCCCTATTCAATAACCATGACACTGTGAGGGAAGGTGAGATCACCCAGTACCTGGCTGGCATTCATTTGCCAGTGCTACCGGAAGGAGCTTCCCTATTATCAGAACAGCCCAGAATGACTGAAGAACTAGTTTAGGCTGTGAAAGCTCTTGCCTCGAGTAAAGCCCCAGGTGCTGATGGCTTAGGGGTAGAGCTTTACAAAACCTTACACTCAGACTTGGTCCCAAAGTTAGTGCAGGTATGGGAAAAATCTCTTGTGAGAGGCGAGCTCTCCCGATCCATGTATAAGGCGATTATAACCATCTAATTGAAGCCCTGCAGACCCTCACATGAGATGTCCTCATACAGGCCTCTGTCGTTAACTAACGCAGATGCTAAAGTTCTGGCCACATGCCTACTTCCATTTATGCCACAACTGGTACACCCAGACAAGTCTGGCTTTATCCCTACAAGATCCATGGCCCTAAACTTACATTGACTTTTTTGTGTGTTATCTTAAATAAATCACCAGGCTAAAGCGGTGGCGGCGTCACTAGATGCAGAAAAACCTTTTCATTTGGTCTCTTGGCACTACCTTTTTCAGATTCTCTGCAGTTTTGACGTCGGCCCATACTTTTTGCAGTGTGTCTAGTTGTTATACTCTAGTCCACTGACTAGATTGTGCACTAACAAGACCCTTTCTGTGCCATTCCCATTGAGGCGTGGCACCAGACAGGGTTGCCCGCTTTCCCCGCTGTTATTTACACTCACGGTTAAGCCATTGGTGGTGCTGGTACGGATGTTCACGACATAGAGGGGTACACATTTTGGGACCTCTCCAGGACATCTCGCTATATGCAGATGACTCGCTATTGTTTGTCTGCGACCCAGATCGGAATGTGGACCCCATTATGGAAGACATAGATAGATGCACGCAATACTTGCAGTACAAGATAACCGCAAGTCAGAATTGCTCTCTTTAACACTGGCTACCTGCAGACCTTGGGGAGTTTCGCCGGGCCTCATCAAAATTTCGATACTTGGAGGTTGTGATCTCCAGGGATCATCAAGCAATATACCTGGAAAATCACAAACTAAACTTGCAACAATTGGTAGCGAAACTGAGGTTGTGGGCTGGTCTCCCTATCTCCCGTTATGGGTGGGTCTCATTACTCAAGATGGTGGTCCTCCCCAAACTGCTTTATTATTTTTGCAATGTCCCTCTTTGGCCGGGCAGGCCTTTTTTTTTACTAAAGTTAGGATGCTGGTTACTAGATTTGTCTGGGGGCGAGGGGGGGGAGAGGGGTTGCCAGGATAAGCTGGAATAAGATGACCGAACCATATGAGCATGGTGGCCTTGCGGTTTATGACTTTTAACTTTATTACCTGGTGTCCCAGGCCCATTTTGCTAAAAATTGGTACACCACTGACACAGAGGTGGTACCTTTACCGTTGGAACGATACGGAGCATCCCCCAATGGCCTTCAGTCAGTGCTGTTCTGTGACAGGTATTTAGATTCTTGTACCTATGACCCTGGTAGAACCACCATAAATGCTTGGTCGAGGATCTTTCGGAAACTCCAGCTTCCCTATCATACAGCAATCCCACTTTGGGACTTTCCAGGCTTAGCTCCCATGTTTGAAAGGGAACTAAAAAAACCTTTGGGACCCAGCTGGGCAACTGCCCCTTGGGGATATGATCCCAGGGGGGAGATGTGTGTCTCTCTGTGACTGGGGGTGGCCCCCACCGAATGCTGCAATATTATGGAATGCAGGCTGTGTTTCGGAGGAGGTGGCATTCCTTCCCTGCAGAGCCACAGATGCACGAATACATAAATTCAATAGTGTCAGCAGATGGGGCATGGCATGTGGTGTCCACATTGTATTGCATAGTACAATCACACATACAGTAAAAAAATGGAATGAGGCGGTGTGGGAAAGAGATTTAGGTATTAAAATAGGGAATGAACAATGGCAGCGATGCCGTCCACTGACTAAAACTGTCTCATTAAATGCTAGCGTCACTGATACAAGTGTTAAACCACCTACATTAAACACTGGTTAGACTTGCAAGGTTTTCCAAATGTATTGGGCCTGCCCCCCGTTCTAGAGTTCTAGAGGAGTGTTGCAGGTATACTTGATACCAAGTTACATATTCCACCATCCCTCTCACCAATTAAGTACCTACTGGGAGAAAATGTCTAACTTCTCAGCGTCTTTTTAAGTGGCTAGCGCAGTTGCCGAGAGATGTATAGTAAAGTATTGGAAGTCGAGACATTTAGCCAGTAGTGTTGAATGGCTGCGTGCACTGATGGAGTTCATGATCGAGGGGAGAGCTATGTAATGACTGTAATATTTCTGAGTCAACCCATGGACATTTGGGACCTGCTCAGGTGATATTTGGCGAAAGCTGACTCTGATGATCAAGCGAGATGGGATGACGACAATAATGGTGCCCTGGCTGCTGATTAATATGTGAATTGTTGCATGCTATACTACTTTGTGCATTGCTGTTTACGTATGCAGTTGCTCTTTGGACCCATTGTCATGTTTTCAATGTAATATGTATGTGTGTTGGGCTCTGGGCCCTGCTTGCTCTGTGACTATCCCATGAATAAAGTTAAGAAATAAATAAATAAATAAATACATAGGAAACGTATTTTGCATTTGGCATACAGTCTGCAAGCCAGGAAACAATTGTGAAGCTTGAGGCATATTGAGGTAGCTTTAGAGACTGCACCAGTTAAACCTCACAAACCTACTTTGTAGTGTAAGCTGGTATGCTAGCCAGGAAACCTTAGAAGTTGCACTGAAAACAATGCAATGCCCTGACACTAGATAAAGGCTGCAAAACACATTTTTATACTGTGTGAGGAAAACGCAATAATGGCCATGCTTTCCAATTATGTTTTTGGAAAACTTTCTCTTCAATATGTCTTTTAAAACAACATCAGTTATTTAAAGAAATTGCTGGGGTCCACCTTAAGACTGCCCGTGGAAAACATATGACAGTGAACAGTTACATGTGTGAACAAGATTTATTTTCTTTTAAATGCAACTCACATCTGAAAAGTTTTCAAACTACCATATGTGTTCCCCATTTTCAGGAGCATTTCTAGTCTTTTGCATAAGATAACAATTTGAGACCTGCAGTCCCTGGATAGTGTCCCTTCAGTCGATCAAGTTCAAATTGCTTGTTTTCCCCCCCTTCACTTTGAGAATGAACTGTCCAGTAGCTTTTCTTTACCAATCATTTTACTCTTCACCATCTGATGAACTGTGGGACTTTGAAGTATTGCATAGTATTTCCAGTTACTTCAAAAAAAGGTCTCCACACCTTCATTTTGTGTGATTTTAAGGGTAGACTAACACAGCAACAAACTTTTCTTTTCGATCCAATCATAAAGCAGAAAAACTTTGGTTAGATACATGAACATTTGCAGATTTCAAAAGGAGATCAAGCTTTTAAAATGGGTAGTCTCGTGGGCTAGATCTGCTCACTCTGCACTAACTCTCTAAAATCTGAGATAAGTGAGTTTTTGCTGTCTCTAAACAGAATGCTGAGCGTCAGCAGGCCAGTGATCCTTCGATAAATCGGGGATCGACATAACTCCAGGACCTGAGTGCAAGGACAATAAAGAAAATGACTGCCCTGTTTTGAAAAAGACAGAGCAAGGTCGAAACACCTGTCAACAGAAGGGCACCCTTTACAATGAAGGCATACATCTCTCAGTGGGGTCGTATATGAAGTAGCTCAGGGGCCCCTGACCATTCGCTCACAATCTCCCCAGCTTCTGTCTACCTCAGCACTTGCCTCGGCAACCCTCTCTCCTGGAAACTTGCACTTTTCCACCCAACACGGCTCCTGGCTGCATATCGCTTAGGATACCGTGCACTTCATCTGCGGCTCACCCTCGAGCACAGACACCTCAGCACCTACCCCATGGACCTCGTCCTTGCTACACTTGCATATTCTGAATACTCACTAGGCGGAGTAGGTTTGGCCGTCCCTTCCCCCACTGTATTTTGTGTATATTTTAATTGTATTGCAATCCCATGTCCCCTCCCTGTTGCCCTATGGGTGCTTTCAAACAGAATTCATTTGCTGTATAAGCGCCTAAAAAGCAAACAATAAACAAACAAAATACGCTGAAGTTTTACATTTCGAAAGCAATCACTTTATATGCATGTTCAATGACTTGCATAGCCATGTTAGACTTATGGGTACAAACATATCTGGGCCACCAAAGTGAAACTGTGTAAGGCTAACCACAAAACGCTTCAACAAAAGGCCATAAGATACAGCACTACTCAAAACAAAAACAGATCGAAACAGCTCCCCCTTTCTTTTTTTATTTTAATGATTTTTATTGTTAAAATATTGATTTTGATACAGATATCAACAGGTTACAGACTTTGAATAAAACAAGAACAACAGAGAAATGACATAGTAATTGATTTTGATCCTTTGTAATAGTATTTCTATAAGGCTAAATCATTTGTTAAATTCACTTGCGAATGTAATATGAACTATAATAGATATAAGCCGCATTAATATAACATGTAGTTTAGAATTAATTATATCACAGGTCTGCAACGAGTGATTTATATATAGTGAAAATAGAGATTTGGGGGGAGACGTACAGGGAGACAGACTAGAGACATATAAGGATAAGGAGGGAAGAGGATAGGGGGGGGAATGGGTATATTGGGTTATTTCATCAAAATAATCTAATCATTTCAAACATTATCAAGTTCTAGCATTTTTGAATAAGTATGGCAATATGAATAATGATGCTAATATAAGAATGTAAATTTATGTACCATGAGCAGTTGCATTAAAACAGTTAAGATACCTGGTGAAAAAATACCATTTAGCATTATATTTAGGAATTGTGTTGTGATTATTGGCCATGCACAACTCTAGTTTATGAGTGTTACAAATGGTGTTCCACCAGATTTTGGTGGAAAGTAAACTAGAGTCTTTCCAGTTAGCCGTAATACATTTTAAAGCTATACAGATGAATAAGTCATAAAGTCTTGCAGAGTCAGATGGGAAATAAGTTGTAATGGCTATACTTCCTAAAAATATGTTAACAAAGGAAAAGGGCACATCAACACAGAAGATACATTTAAGAAGCTTCCAGATTTCCTGCCAAAATTTAACAGTAAATGAACATTCAAAAAACATATGCATATACGTGGCGGGAGATATACCACATGACCAACATTTAGCATTATAATTCGGATTAGACTTAGCCAATTTGGCTGGAGTAATAAATGCTCTGTGCATGAAGAAATAATAGTGTTGTGATATATTTGCTGATACCGATATTTGTTTGATTTTAGCAAACAGACGATGCCATATTTCATCTTCAAACATGAAGCCCAAATCAAGTTCCCATTTAAGACGTATAGGGCAAATCTTAAAATTTGAGGTGAGCATATTGTAAATTTTTGAGGCTCGAAATTCACCACCTGTGGTAAGGTGCATTAGTCTAAGGGCATCAGGAGTAAGAATTTCATTTGAAAATTGGGCAAGTGCATCAAGGCAGGAATTCATTAAGTTGTTATAAAATTGAAAGTCTTTCTTAGTAATGTTAAAAGTGGTGGAGAATTGCTGAAAGGAAAGGACATACGTGTCATCTATAATCTGTTGGACGAATCTGATACCCTTTTGAATCCATGTTTTGCGGTTAAGGATCTTGTTATTAATTACTATGTTCTTATTATGCCATAAAAGTGGGGAAAGATGCTTACTAGGAGTTATAGTGTGAGGAAAAAGAAAGGTTTGTAGAGCAGATATTGAAGCTTTAATAGGGTCTGAAATCTTTTTAGTTGAATGTTTGAAAATGTATATGTAGTCCGTGATTTCGTGTGGTAAAACTACTTGTTTTTCTAATGTACACCAGGTTGGGATATCAGCGGATATAGGATCAATGAACCATTGACGAGATTGTTTTATAAGAAATGCATGATGATATGATTTAAAGTCAGGGAATCTCACTCCCCCCATATCATAGGGGGCTTTCAGTTTTGTCAGGGCAATTCTCTTACTTTTTCCTTTTCCCCATAGAAAATTAAGTAGTATAGAGTAAATGGATTTGAAAAAGGAAAGGGATAATGGGACGGAGAGAAGTTGCAGATAGTATAGTATTATGGGAGTGAGCATCATCTTGATAGTATCTAATCGCCCCCACCAGGAGAGGTATAGTGGAGACCATTTGGATGTTAGATCTTTGAGGGTGCCCAGTAGTGTTTCAGTGTTGAGTTTGATCGTGTTTGGGATAGTTGGGGCAAAACGAAGACCTAAGTATTTGACTGAGCTATTGCACCATTTGAGGCCAAAAGTGACGATATCATGTTTAAGGCAGTATGGATTTAAGGGCATAATTTCTGATTTCTGTGTATTTAATTTATATCCTGATACTTGACCGAATTGTGATAAAATACTCAAGAGATTGGGAATATGAAGCTTGGGGTTTTTAATTAATATTAGAATATCATCTGCATATGCAGCTATTTTATTTATTGAAGCACCGACTTGAATTCCTGGGATGTTTGTGGTAGATCTTATTGATTCTAGAAGTGGTTCAAGAGAGAGGATATATAGTAATGGTGAGAAGGGGCAACCTTGACGCGTTCCTCTTAGTAAGTGAAAGGAGGAGGAAGTTTGACCATTTAAGTAAATAGCCGAATTGGGGGCAGAGTAAAGCAGTTTGACCAGTGAAATAAATTTTTCACCACAACCATGCCACCGTAGGGTTTGAAACATAAAATTCCAGTCGACACGATCGAAAGCTTTTTCCGCATCTAATGCAATGGCCGCATAGCCTTGTGTGTCTTTTTTGTCATTGGCAGCAAGGTTGATGGCGTTTAATAGGAGTCTTGCATTAGAGGATATATTACGTCCTTTTACATATCCTGTTTGGTCCGGTTTAACTAGACTTGGGAGTGAGGATTCGATTCTATTGGCAAGTATTTTGGCAAAAATTTTGCTTTCAATATTGATAAGGGAAATGGGTCGATAGTTGCTTGGAAGAGTAGGGTCCTTGTTAGGTTTTGGAAAAATGATAAGCAAAGCTTCAGAAAATGATCCCGAGGAACATTTTTGTGAGATAAAATATGAAAAAAGGTTTTTGAGCTTAGGTGTTAAGGATTGAGAGAATGTGTTATAGAATTCTGTGGATAGTCCATCAGGGCCTGGTGCTTTTCCTTTTCCGAGGCCATGGATGGCTTTGGTAATCTCGATAGACGTGATATCTTTTTCTAGATGAGATAGATCAATGTCAGGGTAGGTGGTTCTACTGATGTTGTTCAAAAAGGAATCAATGTTTTCTCTGGGAATAGCGCATTCTGGAGTATATAGTTCCGTATAAAATCTTCTAAAGCATTCCAATATTTCATCAGGCCTATGATGCATCTTGCCCTGCTTATCTTGAATGTGAGAGACTTGAACTTTTTCTTTTTTGGTTTTTAGATAAGAGGCTAACATTTGACCTGCTTTATTAGAAGTTTGATAGATCTTAGTTTTATACTTAAGAATGGTTCCTGCCGCCAACTCAGTAATTTCTTTATTGATTTCAAAGCGTATCTTAATGACTTGTCGTAGATTGGCTGAGTTAGCGTCAGTATAATAATGTTGTTCTGCAGAAGTGAGTTTAGAGTAAAGATCATCGAGATGTTTTTTCCTGATTTTTTTATTCTTGCCTGATAGGGCCATTATGTGGCCGCGAAGGGCCGCTTTGAAAGCATCCCAATTATTGACAGTGGAGGTATCTTGATCTTGGTTTTCGTTAAAGTATTGTTGAATGAAAGCGTTGATGGATTGAATAGATTTAGGATCATTTAAAAGAAAATTGTTAAATTTCCATCTAGGAGAACCCTTTTTCATATCTGTAAGGGAGAAGGAAGTAATGACAGGAGCGTGGTCAGAGATAATGATATTGGCAATCTTTGAGTCTATAATGGTTCCCGAAAGAGTTTTTGTAGCAAAAATATAATCAATACGTGACAATGTGTTGTGTGGGGGAGAATGATAGGTATAATCCAAATGTGAAGGATGAGATATCCTCCATGAATCAATTAGTCCTGTCTCTCCTAGACAATTTATAAAGGATTTGTGAGTTTTGTTGGGTTTGAATATGCAACTGGATTTTCGATCTAAGAAGGGGTCAAGAACCTGATTGACATCGCCACACATTATCAGGTTGACGAAATCATTTTTCAAAATTATTTGTTTGATATTATTCCAAAAGGAGGGATCTGGTAGTGTAGGTCCGTAAATGTTGAGAATTGATAATTGCGTCGTGTCAATTTGCAGTTTCACCCAAACCCATCTACCATTTGTATCTGCATCTTGGGCAAGGATTTTGTAGGGTTGTTTTTTGCTAATAAGTATCGCGACACCATTTTTCTTGGATAAAGCTGGGCTAGCAACAACTTCCTTCACCCAAAGAGATTTGAGTTTCATTGATTCTTTGAGGGATAAGTGTGTCTCTTGTAGACAAGCTATTGTTGGTTTAAATTTATTTAAGTGAGATAGTACTTTACATCTTTTCATTGGATTCTTGCAACCCTTAATATTCCATGTTATGCATTTAAATATCATCTAGCTGGCGGAAATTTGATATTCATACATCTTATAGCTATCCTACAAAAATACACATATACCATTGTCATTCGATTGAAATAATGTACACACCAATATTTGTGCTGAAGGAAGGAACATTGAGGGTCAGGGAAGGGAGATAGGGGTTTGATCACATCTTGACCGGTAGTATACCATGACGAATGAATGAATTTGGGGATCAAACAGGACATGGGATAAGGAGTTAAGGGGATATATATATGGGGGATAGGAAACGCCTACCGAGTCGCTAACTAGGAAAAAACGACTTCCTGTGGAAGATGGACCCAAAAGAGCGCCCACCCCACATAGTTAATATCAATGTAAGTTCAAAGCATTAGGTAATTAGATACTTATGAGTGTAAAAGTCAAGTGATGGGGAACCAGTTTCAAGTAGTAGATGAATTAGAGGTCGCCGCTGGAGAAGAGATGTCCATGTTTTCATTTTTGATGGATTGTATGAAGAGCCTTAGGTCAGCGGGATCATCATAGACTGCAGAGCGTCCTTCGTATGTGACTTTAAAGGAGCAAGGGTGGAACAGGCCATATCGGACATTAAGTTGTTTAAGGGCAGGCCGGAACGCCAGAAAGACCTTTCTTCTTTGGGCTGTACTTCTAGCCACATCCTGTGATATAAATAACTTACTACCATGCCAGATTAGAGATTTACGTTCTTTAGCTGTGGAGATGATGAGTTGCAGTTGAGAGTATTCTAACAAGTAAAAAATGAGCGTTCTTGGTGGCTGACGAGCTGAGGGAGAGGCTGAGGGTTGGCCAATCCTATGGGCACGTTGTATATTAAAAGTGGTTTCCAAAGGCAAATGTAGTATGGCCGGTAGGAATTTTTGTAGGAAGGCAATGGGGTCTGTGCCCTCAGCTCCTTCAGGCAGGCCCGAGATGCGTAGGTTGTTACGCCTACTCCGATTTTCCAAATCTTCGTTATGCTTTTGAAGTTCTTTGATGGATTTCTCCATTTGTGCAACCTTGGGTGATAAATCTTCAAGCGCGCCAATTCTTTTCTCTGCCTCATCTACTCTGTTGATAACTCCCATCCACCTTTCATCTAGTTGCTGTAACTTAATGTTAGTGGTTTCCATAAAGGGTTTGAGTGCCCTAATTTCAGCCAGAATGGTTTCCATTGCGGAGTCTGAGATTCCAATTGGAGGTGGGGAGTCACTTTTGGGTCTTTTTAGAGTAGTTGAGGAGGCGGTGGCGTCTTTGGTAGAGGTTCCATTTTTTTGGTTTGCTTTGCTGGTTGCCATATCTGAGAAGATGATATATGTACGAGTAGTTATGGCGTGTAATTCTTTGTGGAAGATAATTATGCTGACGAGTAGTATATAATTATTACATCCATATTACTCCCAAAGCTTACCTCTGACCTGGAGAGACCAAAACGTGGAAAAGCCCAGAATAATAAGGAATATACTACCGAAGGTTGCAATGGATTTGTTGTTTAGAGCTGTTGTCCATAGATAGAGGTTTGGACCAGTGGAGCTGTAGGTATAAACTGGCTGTGTGATTATAATCCTGCTTGACAGTACAATATCGGTAAGTTGCAGCAAGAAGGCAAGGTAGTGATTAAGGTTAAAAGGAGAAATGGGTTTTTGTAGAAGGGAGGTTAACTGACGTGCTCAGTATTGTGATTTTCTGTGTGATTTTGTAGAGTAGCCTGTTCGCCCCTCTAATAACTTATAGCTTCCTTAATAAGGTTGGAGATCCATGTTGCCACTATTGTACATCAAACTTTTCAGTCTTTCTTGTTAATTTTAAAAGTTTTTTTTTTTTTTTTTTTTTTTTCCTCCTAAGCCTTTTCCTTCAGTATGCTGTTATATAAAATGTTAATATGTTCACTTAATAGCTATTTCTTACTGTAATGATGTTATTTTATCCTCCAGCAGGTGGCGTTCTAGTGGAAACGTGCTTGAAGTTTAGGCCCAGCCTGCGGTGTCAGCTGATGAAGAACGCCGCCCCTCTCCTCACGAGGGGCGGTTCGCGTTCCGACGTCCTTCCGATGCGGAAGCCCTTGATTGAAGCTGCAGCGTATGAAGCCCTTCCTGACTCCGGAGCCGCGGAGAAATTCCACCGAGTGCGAGCGGGATGTTAATAATGCTCAATATGACGAAAAGGTAAGTTTTTTTTATATATTATTATGTGCCCTAATGCTATTTAATTTTAAAGTGAGGCGGAGCCGATCCTCTAGGCGGCCATCTTGCCTCGGCGCCTAGCCACGCCCCCAGCTCCCCCTTTCAGTGTGTAAAATGCACTGTAGTGTGATCAAGACTGGTCCTGGCATAACAAAAGCCATGTTAGCACGTTGAGGTTATTATTGCCTGCTCTAAAAGCATACTAAAGGCCATATAAGAACATGAAAATAATTATTGACCTCCTATAAACCAATCATAGTGTTTGGAAAGCATTCAATCTCTTTTATTGTCCTCATCCCAACTTTTCCAACTTCAGCAGCAGCCCTAGAGCTGACACTTAATGCAGTATTTTGTTTTATTTTACAACAAAGTGCTAAAAGCCATACAGACTCTTTGAGGGGTCACTACCACTTGGCCCTTAGCCAAGGCATTCCCCACAGCGTTGCCTCTTTACATTACTTGGGTGTGGGCATTATGCAGTAATAGTGACCTCTAAGTATATAAGGATTGAGCAATAAACATTTACCATTACTTCTTTCAGCAAAGATGTTGCTTAATTTTGCTGCTGTTGTGGCAAGGCAGTTCAACCATTTCTCATACATACACAGCATATTAAAGTAGCTTAAATTATTGACATACAATAAAGGAGCATGGAACACAGTGCAAACTCTATTTCTTGACATGCTCAAAATGTTATTATGATATGTAGGTCTGCACCGGACATCGGTAGCGTTGGCTACTTTTCTCTTTTGTTTCTTTAGGCTCCTCTGAAATTGGGTCAGATCTTTGGAGCAATTCAGGATTAGTTTCCACAGTTTTCACTACCCCCATAAGTATAGATTGGAGGTGAGTGTGAACGAGTATAATGATGAAAGACTTAAACACACAATTTATGTGTGCCAATATTTGAATATAAAGAGGTTGGTTTGTAATTAGGTTTTACTGTTTCTTTTTTTTTTTAGACAGTTTGTCTGAAGGCATCTTCCACTGGATCATTCTGTAAAGGTGCGGCGTCACTCACGCCCTGCCCATGTCCTGAAGAAGGTCGGATTTATGCAAGGGTAAATCAGAAGTCATTTACGCCGACCGAAACACGTGTAGACATATGTTCAATAAGCTTTTGCTATTTGACAGACATATACACTTGTAGAAGAAGTTGGGTGCTAAAATTGATGGCCTCAATGTTTTTAAAGTGTTTTTGTAATTAATAACCCATACCATCGTGAGTTGACATTGTATTTGTTAGACTGAGTAACTGTATGCATGGTGGAAAGAGTATGATGATGTTAAGAGTTTGGAACCTCCATTGGTTTTTTATAAACAAACAGTTTTTGTATTTGTGTTTGTGGTATTACATTCTAAAATTCTTGGTGTATGATAATAGTTTGTTAGTCGGGTCTTTCCAACCTCGCAGCCGAGGCCCATTATTGTTTATTTTTGTATTACTTACCTGGAGGGCCTTCGGTGTTACAGGTACCCTTGTTTTTGTACACTTGACAAGGAAGAATTTGCACAGAATAGACTACCCGCATTAAGATTGGGAACTTCAAAGGAAAATAACAGCTCTCCCCTGGAAGTTGGGGGTGGTGTATCCAAACAAGATCTACTGACTTGATGGAGAAACTCTTTATTGGATTAACTGTTTCCCTTGAAAGGGGAGACTTTGTAGCATTATAATCCTCTTTCAAGGGCAGCTTCTGTATCATAATAGATTCTCCTCTTCGAGGAGGTACAGTCTTTCAGAAAAGAACCTTCAACCTGAAGGGGGGGGGCTTTCTATCAGAATAGGCTCCCTATCTGAAAGCATAACAAAACCTCCATCTTGAAGGAGGAGACTATGCAGCAGAATAAGCTCCTCCTTGAAAGTAGGGATGCTCAATCGGACGAAAAAGCCCCCTTAAAGGGGGAGAGTCTGTAAAAGAATAGAACTTTCCCTGACTGAAAGAAGGGGAGCAATATCAGTTTAAAATGTCCCCCTGGATGAAGGAGGCCCAGTATCAGAATCCAATCTCTCCCTTCTAGGAGGAAACTCTGTAGCAGAACAATCCTTCTTCCTGGGAGGGAAATCCTCTGTAGGTAGCAGAATAAAACCTCCCCCTTGAATGTAGAGACACTGTAACAGAATAGACTCTTGACACTTGAAGGAAGGCACTCTGCATCACAATAAAAACATCTTCCTTGATGTGCAACAGAAAGTGAAGAGAATAAACACTACCCTTTGAAATACAGGATTCTATTGCAGAATATACCCTCCCTCTTGAAGGTGGGGACTCTATATCACAAACAAACCTGCCCTTGAAGGGGAAATGATGCATCAGACTAAAACATTCCACTAGACGCAGGGTACTCCATAGCAAATTAAAACCTCCCTTATAAAGGGTGGGGTCCTGTAACTGGACATAGCATCCCTCTTGAAGACAGATAGTCTACATCTTAAAGGCGGAGGCTTCATAGCAGAATACACTGTTCACCTTGAAGTTGTGACACTTTGTGGTAGAAAAAACTCTCCCCCTTGAAAGTGGGGAAACAGTGTAATAACAAGCCTCCCATTGACGAGGTGAAAATGTATCATAATCAATGCTCCTCCTTCAAATGGGAGACTCTGTAACTAAGTTAACCTTACCCTTCAAATGGGAAGCACTGACTCTAAATATTATTTCCCCCACTTAGTGCAGAGGCTCTCTATCAGAAAAGAACCTCCAACTTGAAAGGGGAAACTGTATCGGATTAAACATTCCACTTGAAGGGGAGAGACTCTGCAGCAGACAAACCTACTCCCATTGAAGGTGTGGAATCTGCATCAGAATAAAACCACCATTTGTGTGGGAGACACTGTAGCAGAATACATCCTCCCATTTTAAATTAAATACTCTGTAGCAGAATAGGCTCCCCCACTTGATGGTAGGGACTCTGCATCAGAATAAAACGTCCCTGTGAAGGGGGAGATTCTGTACCAGAGTAAATCCTCCCCATTGAAGGCGGTGACTCTGTGTTAGGATAAACTCTCCTCTTGAAGGGAAGCATAAGAATATTTTCTTCGTCTTGAAGAGGGAGAGTCAATATAAGAACAATCACTACCTTAATTGGGAAAACCTTTCAGCAGAATGAACTCCCTTTTTAAGGGGGAGAGCAATAGAATAAAACATCATACTTGAAGGGGAAACTTTGTATCAGAATATAATATCCCCTTAATGGAGAGACTCTGAACTAGAATAACAGCTCCCCCTGATGAGTGTAGACGCTGTGCCAGAATATGCCCTCACCCTTGAAGGCAGGGGCTCTATATCATAATACAACCTTCCCCCTGAAGGGCAGATTCTATATGAAAATGTATGCCCCCCCCTTGAAATTGAAGACTCTGTGTCAGAATAAGCTCTTCCCCCATTAAGGGGTAGATTATGTATCAGGAAAACCCTCCCACTAGTAGGGGAGTGACTGCATAGCAAATGTAAACCTTCCTCTAGAAGGGGGAGACTCTGCATAAGAATACAGCATCCCATTTGAAAGAGGGGTGTTAGTATCATAATCATGTCTCCCCTTAAAGGGGAGAGATGACATACCAGAATAAACAGTCCTTTTTGAAGTTATAATACTCTGTGGCAGAATAAACACTCACCTTAAAGGTGGGGATGCTGCGTCATCGTGCATGTTCCTCCTTCAAAGCCTTCAAAGGAGATGCTATGTGGCAGAATAAAGCCTTACTCTTCTGGGGGCGGGGGGTCTGTAGCAGAATAGTATCTCCCTGTTAAGTGGAGATGCACTCCATAAAAAGGAGCCTCCAACTTGACGGGGGAGACTCTGTATCAGAATAAATGTTGCCCTTATGAGGAGTCTTTGCACCAGAATAAACCTTTCCCTGAACGGTGTGGAATCTGTATCAGAAAAAGATGTGCCCCATCAAAGGTGAGGCTCTGTATCAAATGAAATGCTCCCTCCTGAAAGGGAAGAAAGGGAAGGTTTGTTGCAGAATACAACTATCCCGTTTAAGGAGAGATTCTGTATCAGGCAAAAATCTTCCCCATCAGAATAGAACCCAGACTTGAAGGGGGAGACTCTACATCACAGGAAACACCTTCCATGGAAGTAGGGTTCTCTCCATCAGAATAAAACATCCCCCTTGAAGGTAGGAAATCTGTAGAACAATAAACCCCTCCTTGAAAATGAGAGCTCTGCAGGAGAATAAAGGTGGGGGTATGTTTCAGAATTCCACGCCTCCCC
The DNA here is from genome assembly GCF_040938575.1 of Ambystoma mexicanum. NCBI lineage: Eukaryota > Metazoa > Chordata > Amphibia > Caudata > Ambystomatidae > Ambystoma > Ambystoma mexicanum. The sequence goes on from NC_090936.1 coordinate 668,393,439, forward strand.
ACCATATTAGAAAAGAAGGTCTAACTTGAAGATGGATGCTTTGTATCAGGCTAAGCTCTCCCTCTTGAAAATGGAAAGTCTGCAGCATAATAAAACCTCACACGTGAACGAAGGAGGAGACAGTGCAGCAGAATAAGCTCCCCCTAGAAAGTAAGAACTCTAAAACAGAATACAGACTCCACCTTGAAGGGGAGAGACCATATTAGAATAGTACCTCCCCACTGAAAGAGGGGACTCACTAGCAGAATAAAATCTCTCCCTTGATGAATAAAGTCTGAGGAAACTCTGTAGCAGAACAAGCATTACATGTTTCAGGGAAAGACTCTGTAACCTTGGAGTTGGGGACTTGGTAGCATAATAGACTCTCACACTTGAAGGTAAGGACACTGCATCAGAATACAAGCTCTTCCTTGATGGGTGAGAAACTGTGTCAGAATAAACATTGCCCTCTCGAAATGGGGGCATCTGTATCAGAATAAACTTTCCCCTTGAAGGGGAGACTCTGCAGCAGAATCCGCTACGGTAGCAAAATAGGACCTCACACTTGAAGGCAGGGGCTCTGCAGCAGAATATACTCTTTCTTGATATTAAGGACTCTGCTGCAGAATAAATACGTCTAGTATGCCCCAAAGGAGAACTCTGTGCTCCAAAATGTGGTGTCCAGTCAAAGGGTCGAATACATTGTTTCGAAATGCAATAGTTTCGAAACAAAAGGACAGAGAAAAAAAAATTTGAATGCCCTTTTTTAAATGTATTTTTTTTTCCGGTCCTTTTCAGTCGGAAATATTTCATTCGAAACAATTGCATTCGACCCTTTCACCCTAAACTCCAAAATGCTATCCTGAGTAAGGGATAGGATGGTTTGATAACCATACGATTTGTGACTGACACCTTCAAGCTGCATCTGGTCGCAGCTGGAAGCTTCTTTCTGGGTCCTCGGGCAGCTCGCAGACTTCCGAGTGGGAGTGGAACATGTCCTTCACCTCTCACCAGTGCCCTGGTACACTAGGAGCACCAGAACCTCATGGACTCCTTCAATGGATTAGAAGGAACCCACACTGAGCACATACCTGTTGCTGCTTCCCCAGGCAAGACTTCTGACTTGCACACGTTCTGCTTGCCTTCCTTACAGAAATAGAGGCTCACACGTCCCAATTTGACAACAGGATATTGAGGAGATCGTGATGTCATATGTATTGTCTCCCAATGTATGTAATGCATTCAACCCAAAAAGCGTTTATCATTTTAATGTTTTCATTTAATTTGATAATTTGTGGTGTAATATCCATGCCATGACATTTGTTAAATTCTGCAGTTGTTTGTGGACAAGACACCGTCTTCCTGATTACCCTGTCAGTGAGACACTTTTAAGCAGGGAAATGCTTCTTCACAAGTCAGCGAGGCTCCTCTAAGCTGCTTCATAACAGGTCAGAGAGCCTCCTTTAAGCTTCTGAATTCTTAATGGCAAGTGATACTTTTTAAAACTTGTTTTTATTTGTTTTTGATACAATAAACCAAAACTCCCACCCCAGTGCCACATGGCCTGTCCACCCGCTCCCACCCCACCTACAACCCCAGGCGGTGCATTCAGTGAGCTACAATTGAGGGCATATACATGGGTACAGATGGTAACTAGCACTTTTTGAACAATGGATTGGTCATATAGTTCAGACATTGCCATTAGTTAGTACCCTGTGAGGTCTGCCAGTTTGAGTGCATTTAAGGGGTGTCAATGTCTTTGATACTCTTAGACATATATGATCTGAGGGGGGGCAATAGTCTAGGGGTCTGCCACTGGCTGGTAGTGATTTTGCATACACTACTTCTCTCCACTCGCACATATTCATACAATTTAGCCATGCCTGAAAGCTCTGCGCTTTACGCTTACCCCATGCTCTAGCGATTAGCAACATGGCCACCACTGATGCCATGCCAAGAAACCTCCTCTCAGACTCGGGCCGTCCTCTATCAGGGCCAGTAACCATAACTCAGCCGAGTAATCCCTTGGGGTGTGGAACATTTCAACTACCGCCTTTTCCACTGCCTCCCACAACAGCTGCATGCAGGGGCAAGCCCAAACCACATGAAAATAGTCAGCTCCTTCCCTGTGGCATCTGTTGCATGAGGAGGAACTGTCTGGGTAAAAACGTGTAATCTTGCTGGTGAATAGTGAGCCCGATGTAGGAATTTAAAGTGTGTCAGGCGTAGCCGGTTGTTCAGGGAGAGACCGCTTGTCTGCATGCAAATACGTTTCCATTGAGAGTCTGCAAACTCCTTGCCTAATGCTTCCTCCCATTGAACTCTATAGTTGTGTATATGGGGATTTCAGGGATCTAAAGATTTTGTATATAGAGGAGACCAGGTTCCCATCATGTATAGGTTGAGAAACATACCAAAGCAATGGCGAGGGGGAAGGTGCTTGTGGATAATCAGGCCATTTAGATCGAAGCACTGCACACAGCCGGTAGTCTAACAGCATTGTGATTGTGTTCCAGTCACCCCTCTCCATCAGGGCATCCCAGGTGATGAATTGCCCTGTCACCATGAGATCTCCCAATGTGTAAACCCCCATGTTCTCAAAGCGTTGACAGAGATCTTCTCATGAGTGATTAGGACACCCCTCACTGAATATACTGCAAGTAACTTCCACTGGTTGAATCTTGGATTGTTCCACTAAATGGGGCCCCTCGCACACCATACCTCTTAGGTCATTTGGGTACATTATCACCTTTTCTATTTTAATGTGTGGTAGTGCAGGGGTTGGGGACCACCACCACACTGAGTATTGGATTTTGGCAGCCAGAAAGTAGTGATACATGTCTGGGTACTCTAAGTCTCCCTCTGCATATGGTAAGGTCAGGGTGTTGTATGAGATTCTGGCCTGTCTGCCAGCACATAGCAAACAAATCATCAATGTCCGTAGTCTAGACCAGAATTTTGACGGCGGCCAGGTAGGAGCGTTGTTGAAAATGTATAGTAATTTAAGGAGGAGGACCATTTTCACCAATGAGATCCTGGCAGCCTGGGACAGTGGGAGTAGAATCCATCCCTCAACTCTACGTTCCAGATATTCAAGGACTTGCAGATAGTTCTCACTGTAGAGTGTAACAGGGGACAGTGTCCCCTGTGGGCACCACTTGAAGTCTCTGGTTATATCACGCTGGCGCACTCCCGGTGTCAGCGGCATTAATTCAGACTTCGACCAGTTTATTCTGAGACCCAAGAGGTCGCCAAAGTGTGTGATTGCTTGCACCAATGGTTCCTGATTATCACGCAGATGTTTACTATAAAGCAGCATGTCGTCCGCGTACAGGGAGACAATGGAGACATGTTATTGTATCCTAATACCACGATGGGCATGGTATTCCCTGAGAAAGCAGACGACCAGTTCCATGGCCAAAGCGAACAGAAGGCGAGAGAGGGGGCACCCCTGCCGTGTACCATGTGTCGGAAAAATATATTCCGACTGCAGTCGGTTGGTGTGTATTTCTGCTCTCTGGGCTGTATGGAGCAGTCGGATCCATTGCAAATATACCAGACCCAATCGGATCTATGAAGCACCTCAAACAGGAAGTGCCACTCTACTGAGTTGAAAGCTTTTTCAGCATCTAGTGCGGCTATGGCCATGGGAATTTCAGTATTCACAATGCGCATCAGCATAAATAGTCCTCTGATATTATTTGAGTAGACCTGCACGGGATGAAGCTGGCCTGGTCAGGGAGGACAAGTTCTGGCATGTGTGGTAGGAGTCGGTCAGATAGGAGTTTCACAAGGATCTTATTATCTGTGTTTATTAGCGATAGGAAGAGCATTTACTGGGGACTTTTCCTGGTTTCAGCCGCACCATAACCAACGCAGTTCTAGTAGACTCGGGCAGGACCCCTGTCGAGAATGCAGATTCAAACATACTGCGGAGATGTGGAACCACAAGGTCGCTATATACTTTATACAATTCTGCAGTAATGCCGTCCAAACCAGGGGCCTTGCCTCCTGGGAAGGAACAAATCGCGGCTTGGATTTCTTCATCGGAGGGTGGCACGTTCAGACTGCCGCCAATATCAGTGTCGAGCCAGCCCATAGCCATTTGGTCTAAATATTTTGAAATGGTATCATGTCCCGTTTGGGATTTTGAGGTGTATAGCTTCTCGTAGTATTCCCGAAAGGCCTCATTTATCGGCCTGGAATTTCAAGTTGTGGTTCCCGACGGGGCATCAATGTCAGTAAGGTCCTCTAACTGACTTTCTCACCTGATAGCCCATGCCAATGTGCAGCTTGGATAGTCCCCTTTCCTGTATGCCACTGCTGCAAAGGGGTCCCTGAGAAACCTCTCATCCCTCTCCATTAATGTGTTCATTGCTGCTCTCTTTTCCCTAAATTTGTGTTGAAGCATTGCAGAGTCATCTGACCCTTGTTGTGGTTCTAGATCCTTGATTTCTTGTTCGAGGGAGGATATGGAAGCACACAGTGCTCTTAGAACACCACCCTCTTGTGATATACAGCAACCCCAGATATATCCCTTAAAGGTTTCCCCTATCACCCCATTATCTGGAACAGACACTATGTTGGCTTTGAAGAAGGCGTTGATGTCTTGGGCGATTTCTTCCTGAAAAAGGGTGTCCTGAAGTGCGCGGGCTGGGAACCACTAGCACAATTGCCTAGGGGTTTGGGGGGTTGTTAACGAGACCCAAACAGGGGAGTGATCAGAGAGGGTCCGGTGGAGAATCTTGATCTCACCATCCCTATGGAGCAATTAGGATGATACCATCACGTAATCTATTCTTGATGAGCTACTGTGCACACCAGAGTGGAAAGTATACGCCAGTTTATTTGGATACATTGATTGCCAAACGTCGTGAAGCCCATGATAGCTCGCTATATCTAGCCAGGTCTGTGCTGCCTTATGAAGGGTTGTTGGAGCTGTTGTGGACCTATCCATGTCTAGAGATAGATTTGAAGGAGGATCCATACCTGTGCATCCCCCATCCTGGTAATGTTGGAAGGTTACCATCTTTGGGTAAGTGTGTCTCTTGTAGACACAGCACATTAATGCTGCAATTCCTCACATAATTGGCAATAAGCATTGCTTTCTTCTTATTGGTAAACCCACATACATTCCATGCCATAACTGATAGTTCATCCTTCGCCCCATGGTAAACACTTCTGTAGATGTGTGACCGTAACAACGCGGTCTGGGATAGGGCGCCCATAGGGGGAGTCCCACTATATCGGTCATATCAAGGACCGACCCACCTGGTTCTTCACCCATAAGTGAACTCACATGCGTGCACCTGCAACCAACCCCATTAAACATCCTGTTACCCACCACCACCAGAAACCTAAACATACCAGCAGTATCCTCCTCCCACAGAATCCCCGAAAACTAGGAAACCAACAAGATACGTAGTCTCCCTGGTCGTTGCCAATGTGACCCATTTTGTGGGTCAAGCACCCGCATTAGACATGTTAGGAAGTGCATAGTGGGTTATGTATCGTGGACCAGAGAATGACATGGGTCAGGCAGTTCCTGTGCTTATCTTTCTGATACTTCAGGTGTTGTAAAAAAGGTTACTTTCCCCATTTGCATCACCCGGAGCTTGGCCGGGAACATCATTGCATAGGGAATGTCTTTCCGCCGGAGTATATTCTTGGCCGACTGGAAGGTTCTCCTTTGTTCTTCAACTTGGGGACTGAAATCTGAAACAGTCGGATCGTCGCAGTTCACTACAGCAATTCTCCCTTTTCTCTAGCTGCTTTAAGTAGAACATCCCTATCACGATATGTTAAAGATCTGTGCGATTACAGTGCATTCGGGGGCCCCAGGCAGTGGCCTGGCCGCCAGGGAGTGGTGTGCTCTTTCCACAAGAAACAGGGAATCAGCCAGCACTTCCATTAGTAAAGTTTCAAGAAATTGTTCCATGTTTGTAATGGGGGTAGACTCTGGCACGCCAAGGATACGCACGTTATTCCGTCGAGATTGTGCCTCTAGATAGTAATTTCTAGCTGCAATTTTCTTTACAGTCTGTTGTGGGAGGGAGACTTCTCACTGCAGGACCAACACTTTGTCTTCTCCCTCACTAATTCTGGTCTCTGTTTCGGTCATGCGCCCACATAGCTTATCAATCTGCATTGCTGATATGTTGACTTTGCTCGTTAAAGCATCAATCTTCGTGCCCAGGCAATCCATGCTTGTTTAAGGACCAGTAAAGTGTGATTGAGGGCTGCAACATCAAGCTGTGACGTTCCGGGGTTCACTGGTTGGGCTGGTGCTATTGCTCCAATCTGGCGAATTGGTCTAATTTGGCCTGTTTCTTGGGGTTCACCATGACGCAAAACCCTGTGAGGATATGAAACTCCCAGTAATTTGCGATATTCCTATGGTATCTCAAGCTCGCCCCGTATTATCAGCAGGGCGCCACCTTGCATCTTGTAGGGCACATCAGAGGGGGATGCACAACTGTATGTCCAACAGATTGTCGACCAAGCTCACAGTTGTAGGGAAGTGAGGGCCTGGATAACAGCACTGTTGTCCTGAATTGTGTGAGTATCTGAGGTCCAGGCGGCCCCACCATCACACCCCACAGGGCACTGGATCTTAGCAGGAGTGGGGTTGTAGTTCTCTGGAGCTTCTATTAACTCCGCAGGGACATGCTTGTTATGGTGGTAAAATGTTAGTATGCACCGGGCCCAGGATGTGTGGGGAGAGGGGTCTTCCCTCGACGTATGATCAGGCTTCCCTCAAGTCCTGCTGCTCCCTCTCAGTTGTGTGAGCTATGCGAGGTGGCGAGGCGTCTGTGCTGTAATTGGGCTGAGACTGGGGGGTTAATCCTATCTCCCTAGCTCCTCCACCAGCCGCTCTAACTGCAGTTGTATACCTGAGCTGGCTGGGGGCGCGGAGACGCAGAAGCAGGGGCAATCAGTGCTGTGTATCAAGGCGGGTTGATACTGGCCCACCGATCCCCCTTCCCACTGATCTGAATCATTTTCCTGGCAATGGGAAATGTGGGAGTCATGAGCTCTCACCTTCCACCTCCCCTGAGGTGCTGGCCGCAGGTCACGTGAGGTCCGCCAAAATCAGCCTATGTCGGCCATACCAGCCCTTGCTGGCATCTCCCCGATTTTGCAGTGGTCAAAGTGCTGCTCTCGGGCCGGGCTCCTATGTAGCCGGAGGTCCCTTCCTCACGCAGCAGGAATCTAGCACGGCAGGGAGCGCGGACGTGGGACAAGAGCCGGCTTGGGGGCTTCACACACCGCTCAGTCACCAACCTGGCCACATCATTCGCCACACACACCCCCAGGTCCGGAATGGGGACTTCAATTGCTCAAAGCCAGTTAGCAAGGGGGGCAGAGAGGGTGCATTTGTCGGTCCGGGCCACCTCCGTCACACAGCAGGAGCAGGATATTCTCTGTCCCTCCCAACCACTCAGGGTCTGTGGCTGGCAGCTACGGCACTTCTGGTGTCCCCTCCCACCAGGGGCCTTTCACCAAGTCCGGGCTCAGGCGATCGCTACGGCCTCACAAGGGCTGCGATTTTCAGCATTACCTGCAGCGCTGAGTCTGAGGGACAAGAGCCGGGATGGTGGTGTGGTTTTCATTGCGGGAGACAAGGATATGATCAGAGGATTTATGAGCCCGGGCCTGAGCTCTCTCAGGCTGCGGCCATCTTGTCACCGTGCAACAGCACCCCCCTCCGGCAAGTGATACTTGATCTCCAGCCAAAGAGACACCTTGGGTTTCAGGAAAAGTGAGGTTACTAGTAAAAATAACAAAAGTACAAGATTTAAAACAATATAAGTTTTAGATGGTTGGTCCTGCCCCAGATCCGTTGGTTGCAAGTTATCCTATACCTTTTGCAGTTTATAAACACTGCATGAAGTGGACAAGGATCTCGGGAAAGAACGACATTTTACTTTTTTATCAGCTTTCTTTTGGCAGCTTTTGCAGGAGCAGGTCTCTCCACGAAATGTACCCCGAATGCTGGATCTATTAGTTCCTCTAATTCAACCGCAGGGGATACGAAGATTCCATCGCAGGTTATTTAATTACGGGAGAATTCGTCTAATGTTTTCCACTGCATTTCACCGCAAATGTATGTGGGGGGAGTGGGTTAGCTTAATCATAAAGGTAGGGGGTAATCGAGGGTGTGGGGGTCTCCCCTGCATACATTTGTTGTAAGATCTCCTATAAATAAAAATATAAGAAAATCGATGAATTCTCCCTTGATGAAATAAAATCGATGAAATCGAGAACCATCCCCCCAAAAAAAGAGGATTTGTAACCATTCTTTGATATGATCCCTGATGGGAAAGCATGATTGAATCGCACGTGCAGTGTGCGGGAGACATTATTAATAATAGCTGTTGCAGACAACCAAGTGGCCTTTCAGTGATCACGTTTTATGCAAAATTGGTTCAAATTACTCCCAAGAAAATATGTACACGAATAGCTGGAAACAATAATACTGTAATCTCCATGCAAAAGAGATTTAAAATGTAACCACAATTTAGTGGTCTTCATGAAAATGTGGTTCAGCCAAAATTAATTTCTAAGATGAAAGGACACACTGTGGCTTCTGCGGGCAGACAATGAATGAGCAATATGCTTTTCATGCCTTTAGATACCATTAATTTGGCTCATGAAAAATATTTCCCAGTTGTGCATGAATGGTGCTGAATGAATGATGCCCTCAAAAATGGGCACATTTGCAATTGAGAAACATGACATACTATCATCGGTCTATGTAAATAAGGGGTTTGACCCATAATTTCATTTGACAGGAGCAAAAAATGCCAGTTCCCTAGTCAGCAGAAGAAAAAAAGAAACCTTGTATGGTCCACTAGCTTTATTGCTTGTGAGCCAAGCCCTATCCCCTCTCAACAAGGAATTTAGCCATGGGGGCGCTTAAGCAAGGGTGGATCTCTTGAGTTAGTGCTGTGTTATGGAAACTCGAATTGCACAATACATCCGAATACTCGTTTGACATCGGTGTGGTGGGAGGGTCTGGGAGGTGGGAGAGAGGGTGTGTGTGTGTGTGTGTGTGTGTGTGTGTAATTATACATTACAAGACAACTATACAAACACTCTCTCATTACCTTCAGGGCACTCACAGCCAGCTACAACCATTTTTTCTTTGAAAGGTGCGGGGTCCGAGCAAGTTGATGGAGGATGTGAAGAGCATTCAGTAAAGATGTGTTTCGTTGGACATGCAGGAATTCCTAGAAGAAAAGATGACATCTTGTCTATGCAACATAGTCAATGCAGCATCCATTTTAAGGCAATCGCGTATGTCTCATCCTGTTTGGGGCTTGTACGCCGGCTTGTCAAGACCACATGTTTCAATGTCTGATACTGTAAAATCGGGAGGCAAATGCGAATGTGAGAGGTTCCCATGAATCACGGTGCTTATTCATGCACTGTTCAGTGCCACAATTTAACCTCAGGGTGTTTCTGTCATTGAACTTGTTACACACACATGCATTGAGTGATAAGAACTAGGTAGATCATGCTTACTATGTCGCCTCGTCAAATTTCCATGAAACGATTAGTGTTATCATGCAAAAAAGGGAGAACTTTGAAGTTCGGGCCATTACTATCCATGAATAACCACCTAAAAAACCCACCAATTTCTGATGAAGCAGATTATGTGTTGCAAGCATGAAGGAACGTGATGTATATCCCAATTCCTCCGTAAGTACCGTACACATAAGAATATATTGTTGACAAATAATAGAGAGTTTATTTGATTGTCCATCTTCTGGAAGCACTGATAGCTTTAAAGTGTTCTCATGACCATATGTAATCATTTTGCATCAAGTCTCCAACAGGGCCAGATTGCTAGGCCACAAGAAAACAAGCATCCCTGGACAGGTTCCTGTTTTGTTGGTATTCAGCAGTGAAGGTCAGCTTGATTTCCTTTGAACAGGAAAACAAGCATTGGCAATGACAACAGTTTGGGCTTTTGTTTAGACATGGGAAAGGCACTTTCCAGACACAGTCATGGTGGTATTAACTGGCCATTGATGCTATCAGGTGCAAAAGGGTGTGAGCACCTGGGGATCTAATAGCAGTACCTTGCAATTGCCTAGTACTTATACACAAGCCAAAACAGTTGACTATGGCAATGCTTGTTTTTAACAGGACTCCAGTGAAGGACATGCAGAGTGCTTATAAATCAAGTGGCTGAAGGCAGGCCTAGTTAAGATATTTTTATTACACCATTAGTGGATTTATAACTCCAGTTAAGTAAACTCTCAAAAGACCGCTTTGGAAAAACACTGGCAGGCACTTTGAGCTCAAAGAGTTGCTATGAGGAGGTGTTTTGTATCTGAAGAGGCAGGAAGTGAGTGAGAATGGCCATAGGGATTAGCATGTCAGCCAATGGGTGAGCAAATACCCAAACAATACCTACAAGCTGTATATCCCTCCTCGTATTCCATTTCTCCCTATCTGTACTCTAATGCAATAGTTTCGGCTTATAAGTGTCACAATCGACACCCAATAGCCCAGACTAAAAAGGAAATACATTTTGGTCTGTAATTAAATACATGCCTCCAATAATCAGGAAGCACACTGTAGGATGAGCATGCCTGACACTGCAAGCCCATCCTGATCACTAACCGTAATGTTTTCCTTCTGCCTTCCCAGAAAACCCTAGCCCCGTAATGTATGTGTTAACTCATCCTGCATGAGGAATCCCCTGTGCACCACTGCCTCTATTGGTTCTGAGGGTCACATGACACAAACATTTATACTTCCCTTGGCCATGTAGTTCGGCAGCCTTTAGTCATACACATGCTGCCCCTGCAGTCCCCTCCAGTTTCTGGGGACACATTCTGGAACCCTCATTACAGCTTTGCCTGGGCATCCGGTAGAAGTTAAAATCTTAGGCTGCATCGCCTCTGCCTGTGTTTTGCTCGCTCGCCTATCACCTCCATTGCCACCCCTCCTTAAGCATGGACACATATAACTCATTGATTAAGAGAAAATGCAATAGAAGCCCCTCATTGACCTCTACCACTGAAAGAAATATGTTGAGTTAATTTGCACTGTGATGGCAGCCTCCCACTATTCACATTGTGATTGTTTCTGGTAATGTCTGCTGCAATGTTTGCTAATAGCTATATACACAATACAATTTGCCTGAAGCTATTTGCAGCACTGTGATGCTTGCGCCTGGTAAAACGCACTGTGATATTTGTGCAATGCTATTCTCAGCATGACATTTGGCACCTTTTATTAACATGATAGTTTCTCCTAGCTATTTGCACTGTGGTATGTGTGCCCTGCTAGCCCCAGTGAACCCTGTATGCCGTTTAATTATACTACCATAAATTAAATCACATTCCGCTCCGTCTCTTCACAACACTCTACACCCAAAGCAAGGAAAAACCACTACAAAGCACAGGCGCAATCTGCAAACACTGATGCAGCTCACCACAAAACACATACTTAAAGCCACTAACTCACTGACCACCCTGCACAACCATAACTCTCCATAACAGACAGCAACAATACAATAAACAAAAGTATCCGTGCTGAGGTAGAGCCAGGCCATGCACCAAAAAAACAGAGAAGATGACCTCATTCACCCACTGGTCCTGGCTGCTTCTGATCTGCACGCATCAATCGAACAGCAGTGCGTTCTTTCACCGCTCCCTCTGGTCTTACTAACCAAGCCCAACCCTCTGTTTAGCAGGTTCCAATGCGCAAAGAGACCATGAACATGACAGCAGTGTGCTATATGAAGTATAGTAACAAGGATACATCTCGCACCTTTTCCCAACAGCACTCAAAAAAACAAAAAGTTCCTATAATTTTGATCTTTTCAGTGCTGTAAAATGCAGTTCCTCTGATTTAGAAAAATACACCTCATTTCTAGTTGTTCAACATTGCACAAAAATTCATAAATGCACGGATTTATTTCCAAGAATTTAACTACGTGAATAGCTGTGCTTTTGCAACAATATCACAGTAGACAACCAGGCGCTCACGGACAGGCTACATCAGAGCATGGGGAGCAGCTACCTTGTCCTACGCTGGTTCGATTCCTGCCTCGACAACAGCCAGCTGTTTGTTCACATGGACTCCTTTAGATCTCCAATACTACCCATCACCGGTGGAGTCCCTCAGGGTTCCATACTCTCACCAGTGATCTTCAATCTACACAATATATACATGGAGACACTGGGAGGCCTCCTAGCCACCCACAATATCTGTATCCACCAATATGCCAATGACACACAGCTATACCTCAAAATTGACGCCATCAAGGACATCCACAGGCTCAAAACCTGCCTTTCGCTTATCCATTCTTGGATGTCCAGTTCATAACTGAAGATCAACCCCTCCAAGACTGAATTCCTTCTATTCACCAACAACACCAAACACCCAAACATACAGCCCTTGCTATCATCCATGATCCCTTAGGGCTTCACACCCAAGCTCACCTCCTGCGCCTTTGGGTTCCACATCGACAAACACCTCTCCTTTAAGACACACACAGCTAGGAAACTCAGACAGCTTGGTATCAGATCTCCTTCCTATGGAAAGTCAAACCCTTACTCACTGCGGACAGCTTCAGATCCACCGTTCAAGCACAGGTCGTATCCACCCTGGATGGGGGCAATGCCCTCCTCGAAGGCCTCCCGTCATCCCCCCTTTATGCCCCTGAGAAGTATTCTACCGATGGCTGCACGCCTCATCAAGGGTGTACGCAGATAGGACCACATCACCCCATCTCTCATCAACCTTCACTGATTCCCACTGCACGCATAAATCACCTTCAAGTCTTTCTGCATCAGCTATAAGGAAATCGCCCTCAAGTCACCCGTCGTGTTGTGGAAAGGACACAGTTAACAGAGTGAAGCAGCTCCATCATGAAGTGCTCCTGCTAATGGGGATGCGCGATGCTCGCTCATGGGTATGGGGAAAATCCTGCACGACAGACATTTCGCCGGCGCCAGCAATAAAGGCCAGTTGACTTTCCCTGTGGCTCCTTTATTGATAGCCATACTGTTGCATTGCATGCCTGCAACACTACCCAGCATTTGTGTATTGGGGATTGGGGAATCTTTAATATACCCACGAGGATAACAAGACGTCACCCTGCTACCTTGCAGAGAAACTCAGCATCTCTGGCGGACAGCGCACCACCAGAAGCCAGGACACGTGCAGACTTGAAATCCACAGCTGCGAAAAGGAAAGGACAAGAAAACAAGCTTTCTCTGCCTATGCCCCAAGACAATGGAACCTCCTAACCGTCAGCATCAGACTCACCCCCATGCTCCTACACTTCAGAAAATAACTCAAAAGCCATCTCTTCAAGGAGTCTCTACTCCTCAACATGTAGGCCATCATGTCAGCCCTGTGCCACCTGACTCGCTAGATGCCATCCACCCTTCTCCTCCACGCCAACCTGTACAGCTATACCCCTCCTCTGTGCCCCTCTGTATCCTACACCCCGCTGTATATCTGTTCTGTTACCTCTGTAAAGCACTCCGTTGTGTATCTGTATTGTTGTATACCTCTGTAAAGCGCTCCGTTGATTCTCAAAGCTAATTTTGCCCTGAATAATTACCATAATAACAATAATATCTGTTGGTCTAAATCGTAAACCACAAAGTTCCAAGCTCCGAGGACAGCTCATCATTCTCTGATGCAAACCTTGGACGTTCATTTTGGTGCATATGAACATTAAAGTAGTAATCACTTGTCTGATATTTTTCAACTTGATAATTTAATCACCACTTCATTTCTATGAGTTCCCTTCCAAACGAGTGTTTTTCCTTGGCAACAAGTGACATGAGCATGGCGTTATAAAAATGGATTTTAAAATCATGCTGATGACGTCAACAATTGAAGTGGTCATTTTGATTAATAATAAATACTGGCCTGCTACGGGCCCTGCTGTGCTTGTCTGTACATGCTCAGTCACACAGAGAGTAAAGGAATAGACTATGAACCCAAAAGACAGATCAGAGCAGATAATTCTTGGCTCAGGCTCTTGCTGCTTGTCATCCATTCCAGAAACCCACTGTTTGCGTCGCTTCCACAGCACAAATGTAGAACAGAACCGAGAATGAAAGATTAGACCCGAAGCCCCTAGGTCAGGAGAAACATGTTTTCATCCAGTCACACAGTCAAAGGAAAGGCCCTGACAGGCATCAGCACATTCAATGCACAGCAGCCGCTCTCCCCTCAAGCAGCCGAATGACTCCTCATCTCTTTCCATAAAGAATAAACACAGAATATCACAGATTCCTCAGAAAACAATAGCCCTCCTCTGCCATTACACATCCACCAGGAATCCAGAGACCAGGGATGCGAAATGCATGGCAGTGGCATGAAGAGAGAGCATGAACTGCTTAGGTTATGAAATGGTGGGTTATGTGAGAAAAGAGAGACGAATCCCCCCAACTCAGGTGTTCTATGTCACCTCACCCGATTAAACGTAGCTGAAAAGAGGGTCAGCTCTGATCTCTACACCGTTTTTCAGCTGACTATCTGAGCAGACTAGTGGCATGGTGTGCTTTTGAAAAGGGTGTTGTTCCACAGCAAACTTGTTCTGCCACAATGCCAATAACCACAGGAGTCTGCCACTTCCATGCCTAAAGGCAGGAGTACATTCAGAGGGCTGTACCCATCCTGCACCATGATGGCTGTGTCAGTCAGGTATTGATGGGATTTCTTCAATGAACAGGTAGTCGCAGGATATTACCTCTCAGCCACTGACCACTTATTCTATTTTGGCTTAGGTGTGCAGCACAGGTTGACTAAGGACCAGGGAAAAGAATCAATAGCTTTCAAGTGATGATTGTTCACACCCCAACGTCAGAAGTATCTCTCTGAACAATCATGGGCTTTCCATGTGTCCGGATTAGCTAATACAGACACAGTATAGTTCTACCCTCAAAGCATTCATCTTTTTATGGCATGGCATGCATTTTCCACTGGAGAAGCCTTATCAGAGGATCTGCAACTGTGATAAAGTCGTGGATGAATCCATAGTAGTTGCATGTTGTGTCCGGAATACCCTGACCTGCTTCTGAGTATTAGTCTCTGGGCAAGCCACAATGGCCTACACCAAAGCCTTCACTATCCTCAGGTGGACTCTATTTTGTATCACCTGAAGCACAACATGAATGTGTTCTAGATGAGACTTTTATTCTGGTTTGAAAATTGAGATATACACCAGATGAACAAATTACTTATTCCTGGTAATGTTCTTTCCACTCGATCTTCCTCCCATGGATTCCTCATCTTAGATAGACAGATATCCTGCTTGTCATCTCGTAATGTTTTTGACAGCAGAGGGTGCTGCATAGCATTGAGTCGATGTCCCTCTGCAGTTTCCATTGCAGCGTCCAGGCGGGACGTCGATGATGATATCAATAGCACACCCTTTGCCTGTTGCCTGCGTTCTAGTTTTCCCCTTTCTGCACAGTCGACTTGAGGATTACTAAAACCTGCATGGGCGTTGAAAAAGAGAAATATATTTTAAAAAATCACCCACAGTCAGAGGGGTAAGCTGAGAGGATGATGAGGAATCCATGGGAGGAAAATCCAACAGAAATAACATTACCTGGGGTAAGTAGTTTGTTCTTCTATAGGATTGTGTCCTCCCACAGATTACTCAACTTTGTTAGACTCCCACTTGTGGTAGACTGTGCTCTGCCAACTCAGAGCATCCACAGTCATTTTCTCTTTTCTAGCTACGCGAACAACCGGCAAAGAAATCCTGTTTTGTAGCACCCAAGACTAAGACTGAATTGCATCCCTGTACAGTGGTAGTGACCCTACACCTCCTTTTGTTGAGTGACCATCTTGAATCTGTCCTTCCTGAGGAACTTGTTCATGCATCTCCGGTCCAAGATGGGTCGCAGTCCCCCATCTTTCTTGGGAACCAGAAAATAGGTTGAGTACCAACAATGGTATTGTTCTACCACAGGTACCCTTTCCACAGCACCTTTCTCCAACAGCAAATTAATCTCCGGTAGAAGGAATGGGTTTGGTTCCCGGAGAGATTGCTTGCTCGGGTGGCAATCACAAGGCCTTTTCAGAAATGGGAGACAGTACCCTTGGGCTACAGTGTGAAGTGACCATGCATCCAAAGTAATGGAATTTCATTCTCCCAGGTGCTGGATCAACCTGCTTCCCACTGGTGTGCTGTGAGCAAGGTGTTCAGAGAGGTATTGGGGCTGTGGCTGAGAGCAGTAAGGAGGTGGCTGCCTGTGCATTTTTTACTCCATGTCCTCTAGAATCTCCTTTGTCCTCTTTGGTTAACCTGAACTCTACCTCTTTGTCCAAAGGATGAGTAATAAAGATAGGACTGTCCTCTCCAAGCTTGGGTAGGTGGTTGTTGCTGTTGTTGTGGATGATGAATGGCTGCCCCTTGAGACATCACAGCTGCCTTAGAAGCCTGAAGCTTCCCCAAACTGACATCAGCTTTTGCCCCAAAAACATTAGATGCATCAAAGGGCATGTCCAATTTACTTGACTAGATGTCAGGAGCAAATCCAGACTTGCACAGCCATGCAAACCTCTGAATGACTGCACTTGAGCCCATAGAACGGCCAACGCAGTCTAATGCGTCGAGCCCTGAATGGAGTGATTGGCATGCAGCCTCTTTGCAATCGCTAATGAAATTATTAAAACCATCCCTATCTCTCTTTCAGGTATGTTATCTGCTGACTGGAAAATTACTTCCTAAGAGTATTTGTGCATTTCGGTAAGGCCCAAGATGCATTAATGGCCTTGAGGGCAATTCTCCCAACAGAGAACACCCTTTTTGCCAATGCATCTTATTTCTTGTCATCCTTATCAGCTGGGATGGTTGGGTAAGCAGCTGCCCTTGAAGTGGAAGTAGCCGCCTGCACCACCAAACGTTCTGCAGTAGGGTGTGTGCAAAGAAAGTAAGGATCAATGGATGATGATCTGTATTTTCTTACCAACATCTTATTCATAGTAGAAGTGGTGTTGGGCTTCTGCCAGTTCTCCAAGATGAAGTTTTTTTAGAGCTGAATGAAAAGGCAGTACAGGTTCCCTTGGGGAAGGGGGGGGGCTTTATCAAGGAGGTCTGTGAGATCATCCAGAACTATATCCATTGCAGGACGCCCCCAACTCAAATATTCAGTAACCCTGTTCATTACTGTTCTATATACCGCATTTGGATGAGCAGTTATGTCAGGTGTGTCGAATTCCACCTCAGGGGACGTGTCCAGGCTCCTGGCTTCTGTACGGCAGGTAGCCAAGTCCTCTAAATGAGAATGATTAGAAATCAACTCCTCTGGGACATTAGGCGTGCTAAAAAAGTCATACCCAAAGGGTACAACATTGTCATCTTCTTCATCCTCTTGTAATCGAATTAGGATTTATTTCAAATCCTTTGAATCCCTTATCCAAAGGATTTGAAATAAATCCTAATTCGATGGCAGTTTGAAACTCGCATTCCCATCTGAGGTTGACGTCCAAGGGCCCTTCAACATCGAGGCCTTTGACAGAGAAGTGACTGAAGACTTTGGCTTCGATGCTGTCCCAGTGGTCGACACTGTCAACGCTAGTCAAGGAGGCAAACCTGAGGCTTTTTGGGTCAGGCTTTTGGGCATGCAGATTGAAGCCTTTGACGATTCCCTGCTGGCTTTAATGGGCACATTGGGTTAATTAGCCTTTTTCAGCTCTCTTGAGGGACCACAAGTGACCACCTTCGAAAAAACATCCATCAAATTCTGACTGATGATCCATTTGGCCACCGATGCACTCCTATCGGGAAAACGTACCTACCGTTTTTTGTCAAGTGAGGAGTCGGATGATGAGGAATGATGGCATCTCTTCTTTGATTTTCTTTCCATGAAGACAAAGATTGAAGCGGATCACTCCTAGACCTCAACTGCTTAAAATGCTTGGAGCATTTCTTAGACCTTTCAGGTGAATTGTCCCCTGTACAACTTCTCCTTTAGAAGATTTCCTCTTCGAAGAGGTAGAGAACAGATATTTGGAAACTGACCGACCCAGGGTGAGTGTTTTTTATTTACTTATTTATAACAACTTATTCATCCAGTACATTTGAAAGAACAATACCAATGAATGAAATCGAGCAACTGGAATATAGTGAGTCTAAATATTACCAAATTATGCAAAAAATTGAATGAGTTCCAAATAATTATGATAATATAAAAAACAGCAGTAATCTAATGTCAGCAATACTCAATACTAATTACAGCAATATCTACCTACAGATAAAACACAACACAAACATGGACACCCACACCCATACAAGACTTACATTTCAACACCAAACTACTCCTATTTAGTGATCAATAAATAAACCGGTTGTAATATAGAGGAAAGCAAAATCACTCATACAAAGCATTAAACGGACTCCACAGTATAATGTATAAATCCCCTCGATCCTTATTTAACATTAACACTTTCTCATAGTTAGATAGGACACGCAGCTGCACCAACCAATCTTCCACAGTAGGCTTTTTTCTAGTCTTCCAGACTCTCAAGATGAATTTCACCAGAACTAGAGCTTCATCAATCCACTCTCCATAATCTCTCGCAATTGAGTACCTTCCATTACGTAGCAACAAGAGTTCTGACCTTTTCTCTGTTAAGGCCTTGCTGGTCATCGATTGGCAGGTGCTGCACTCGATGACTGTGTGCTCGTTACTGAGGTTCCAGAGACATTCTATGCAGATCTGTGATCAACATCTTCCAATCACAGTCTGTACATCTCTTAAAACCTGTCTACAAAGTAGATATTTTAAGAATTCTAAAAGAAATTGTGTAGATAGAATTGCCGAGCCATCTACCTTAGACACCAGAGCTATTTACTTGTGTCTTCCAATGCCGACAGCTATTGCACTTCCTTCACTTTGACCACAGCTACTGAGCTCCTGTTCATGCACAAATACAGTGGTACAATGTCTCCTGTGTCCAAGTTATTTTACACACTCTGGAAAACTCCAGTCTTGCTGGAGAAGATAGTTTCAAGGGAAGCACCTGCTGCATGCTTTCTCTGTGAAAATTTGTTAACTACTCTGAGCATCTTACAAGAACAAAGGAGAAGAAATCCTTCTGTATCTCCAAAACATCTCAGGCCTTTCAGGGTTTTCCTGGTCACAGGCAATTAGAGCCACACGAGCACACAGGTGATCTGATTTCGATCATGTTTACATGATATGTGCTTTGGTCGTCTTTCTTGCCCTTGCGCTTCATGACATAAGAGCTGGTACTGTCCTTCCCCTTATTTCTTGGAAGTCCTCCCTCTGCTCTCTGTCACTCCACATGTTACTTCCAGCAGCGGGCAACGGTCCTCTAATGTCAGGCATACCAAGCAGCATTCATTTCTGTCATTCCGGCGCATAGCCAGCGACCCTTTGGCAGCGTTGGCGCTTGCCATGGCGACGGGCTGCAGCGGCTCTCTCCGCTGGGCAGACACGAAGACTGCATCACGTGACTGGTCAGCTGACCTCATCCGCTACGTGATCTCGAAGGCCCCACTTTTACAACAAGCGCTTAAATCTTGCGTCTCCTTTCAGAATGCTGCTTCTATTTGTATCATTACTCCTGTTGTTCTCTTCGTTGATCTTTGATTCCTGATTTATGACTACAGCTTGCTAAATTGACTGCCTCGTGTCTAACATCTTGGCTCCTCAGACTCTGGTTTTCGACCTGGAATGTACTAGGACTTCCTCTGCCTGACAATTTGCATAACGTCTGGTCTTCTCGTTGCCGAAATCAGCCTGTCCCTGGGACTCCTCTGACTGCACTTCGTGGTTCCTTCAGCCCGCAACATTGCCTGCATGGAATCTTGCACCAGTATTGCAACACTTCCTAAAGGCATAAGGTAAACCTATTGTTGTGACTGTTTTCTGCTCATTTGGTAAACACCCAACTTGGGAATACATCCTCTGCACTCTGTGGGGACTACATGCTTTTCCTTATCAGAATATCTGCACCCCTGTCAACTCAGTCTCCAGTACCACCCATTGCTTAGCTATAAGAACTTACCACATCAATCCATCTGACCCATTTTATGGCCCATATAGGGAAATTCACGGTGACCCTAAGACAACATCAAGTGCACAAAGAACGCTTTGCGGGTAGTGCACCACCCCAGATCTAGTGCGACCCTCCAGATCTAGTGCGACCCTCGTGCTGCTCGGGTTTAATTACACATACTAACTTCCTGTTTGTTATTTTGTCCTGTCGTTGTTTTCGGACTCATTGTTGGTTCAAGGAACTCCTCTACCCTGCTGTGGTAAGAATCCATACTGACCTTCCTCCTTTCTTACTCTCATTCCCTGATTGCATGTAGTGATTTCAGTTTTTGTCTCTCTTCATAGGACCATAAATCACCTCAAGTCATACAGCTTACTCTTAAGATATAGTCAGGGAAGATTTAGACTATACAGTTGCCCTCCAATTCTTCTGTCAGCATTAACGTGTTATTTCTTTCTTCCTAAAGCATTTGGTTTGGCGGTTCGCGTGTTCCCCGCTCTTTAATTTGATTTACTCCTCTATCTGTTCATACCATCCAGCAGAGGGGTGTATCATAGTAAAGAGTTCCCTCAAGTTGAGGAGGCCCGGGTTTTGGAAGAACCCTGGCTCTTGGTTGAAGACCCAAAGGATTGACGTCCATCATTCCTCCGACCATGTTGAGGCACTGTTTTCAACGCCCCAGCCAGCGTGGTGAGTAACACCACATGGGTGCAACAAAAGCCTGGTGGTAGTACCAACTCATCTGTTCCTCCTTCTGGCTGCATGTCATGAGGGAATTCAGCAGCACAGATGAACGACAAAAAAGGTGATCTAGGACAGCCTTAAATGTCCCTCTTGTTTTGCCTGCAACATTGCATGCATGGGGCAAATTACAAAACAGATTTTGGTTCATGTGTGACTGCAGGCCACACAATGCTGTCCTGGAATCTGTCCATGGCTTAAACCAGGTCTACAAGTTCATACAAATTGATCTTTTGTCATGTTTTAAAAAGATACCTTCATATCAGAGAGGAACCTGAAGGTGCTACCCTGGTGCAGTCAATAATTGTCAGTATATTCATTGTAAAGCAACCCATCCTCCCAGCACCCCACACACCTTGATGGCTGTCAACACTGACATGCACTGTTAGCGGCCATGATCTCTGCCTCCTTCAACCACGTAAGTAGGGTAAATTCTGACCTTCGGCTTCCCTGAACACTTCCTAGTTATGGAGCTCCAGTGCCATAGGATCTCAAAGGTCAGATGGTCTTTCTCTTGTGATACCCTTTTCCTCTTTGGCCATAGGAACTGCCTCCCAGTAAATATGCATGTCATTTTAGTACTGTACTGGTATAATGTTGGCCTATGCAAACACGCATTGAATCGCGATATGCTCACTAGTTTGCCATTTTGTTTTCTTCGCCATTTTGGTTGCTTTGCTCGATTCACTGTCCATTCCATCCTGAACGCGGTAAAAGACTGCTACATGAACCTTTCTGACACTCCCGTACAGGAATGCAAAAACTGCTGAACCCGTTGTTTGTCTTTCACTGAAGAACCGTGAAGATCTCACACAGAGTGCAGTTAGTCTGTAAGTTAGGTGCCATCCTGTCGGGGCTGTGTTTTTCTCTCCTCTGCTAATTACAATAATATGCCTCTGAAACGTGCTCCTTTAGAGAAACCGTATTGGTAAGCTGAAATGCAGACTGACTTTTAGGAGCAACACAGATAAGAAGCGCAAGGAATTTCACCTTGTACTAGAGAACAAGATATGTTCCCACACTCTGTGTTGCCCTGTTCCCAGCCAGTTAATTGTCTGAGACATGATGTGCAGGTTTAAGTTGTATGTTGCTATGGTAGTTCGTCCACGTCTATAGGTCACGAACCCTAATACATGAAGGGGTAGGACAGACCTGGTATATGCTTTCCGGAAGGTATATAACCAGCAGTTACCCAGAGTTCTTTGCTCACTCTACGCTATGCCTGTGTACATGCATGACTGAGACTGAGACTTTCGTACGAAAAGAGAAATAAATCTTATACTTTGCTCCTCGTGACTGGTGTGTTTTCATTCCTTTGTAGTAGCCTCATTTTTGGACTAACAGCCCCCTCAATAAGTCACATGTAAACTGCATCTGGGAACCCTGTAAGAGTAAATACTGTGGGTTCTTTGGTTCAAGTTTGCAGGGTATGAATCAGAGATAGATTAATTCTGTGCTCAACTCAACTAGGCTGTTTAACAACACAATGCAGTGAAATGATAGTGTTTCCCACCCTCACCGTTTGGAGGATACATTCTGGTTATCATGTCTCTCCAACTTGAGGTTCATGTGAGGAAGAGGAATCTATTCTTATGTCCATTCCACAGGGTACCCATGCTGACTTGCCAGTCTCCTCTGGCTAAACTCCTCTGTCCTTGATCACAGTTAGGTGTCTGCCATTAGCAGGCAGAACCAACAACTATTTGACTTTAACCAATACTTGTTTCAGTCATCTTGCTAACCTCAGGTTATGCCTAAATCATTGCCTGTGCTGTAGCAGAGCCTCCTAGAAGGGTTATCCTGGAAGCAGTGAAGAATTGCAGGCTGAACTGTGACAATCCTTAGGGGAGAAACCTATCCTCATCAAACTGTTTGCACACTTGCTCCCCCTTCAGGGAAACCCTGGGATTACTATTGATTTGAGTCACCCATGTTTTCTTGGACTCAGACCCACCATTGTTCATCAGTACACAAGAATACCCATTGCCTTAAATTGGAACGCTGCTTCAATACCATTTTTACTCTGCCACTGCTGCTGCTGTGAGCTTTGGGTTGCAGTGTTTTCTCATTGGGGACCCGAGTCTGATGTGGGTAAAAAATGAGGTACATTCCTCTTCATGCCTCTAAATCATAGTACTTCAAGACACCCTTAATGTGCATCACAGTGCAGTTCTTAATCTAGGCATCCAACTTTAAAGTAGCTTGTAATGCAAATAAAGGACATTCAGAGAGGAGGTTGAAGGTGACAGGAGGAGAAAAGGCGGTGCCTGAAAGAGTATGATCTAAGGAGAAGTTGGGGATAGGAGGTGGCAACAGGAAGAGCAGAATATGTGGAGGAAGTAGGCATACAGGAGATGGTGGTAGGGGTAATATCTAAGGAGAAGGTGGTGTAGAGAGAAGTAAATGAGGAGGTTTTGAGCAGAGGTGGAGGTGGTGACGATTGGAGGAGAAGAAGGTGGTGAAGAGAGAGCAGTGGTGAAGTGGGTAAGGAAATGAGTGAAGAATCACGGTGTGCTAGGATCATCAGAGGTGGTGGGAAAAGGAGGGGCTAGAGCAGAGGAGAAGTCTGGAAAAGACCAAAAGAGAAGACCAGAATGCAAACAGGAAAGCACCACACCTACCAGCTGTGGTAAGGTGTCAGGAGGAATGAACACCCAGTGGGGTATCAAGGTGGCCTGATAGGTATTTCCTAATCAAAGGTGGAGAGAGACATCTCAGAAACAGGCCCCTTTGGTATGAGCAGATGTCAGGTTGACAAGCACACGGGAAGAGTTGGATTGGTTCCCTAGAATGATGATCACTGACCCGGGGAAAGGTAGTTACCCCAGTAAGTAACCTCCAGTAGCTCAGAACCAGCCTACATTTGGGCCAGAATTGGCTGCCTAAACAACAGATCCTGAACCCTGGAGCCACCTGGTGACGCTGGCTTCAGTACAGGCAGATTTCGTACACTGACGGCAGTCCACCAAGACAAGCGCAGATGACAGTTTTACCTTCAACTGCCACAAACACGAGACCCCATGACCTGCAACTTCAGAGAGATGTTTTCTTCCATTAGAGACTGTGGGTGATGCTGCAGACAGACCCAGAGAGACTTTGAAACATGTTCCCTTTCGCTGTTGTTGAGAATCTAGAGACTTTGGAAAGATAGACATCCAGACATTAATTTAGAACAATCATCTCAGAAACGCCCATTCAGGAAAAGAATGGGACAGAGAATGAAGGAGGCTCATGACACAAGCAAGACAAGGCCCAGCCTGCAAGGATAAGATACTCAATGTATATAAGCAAATTACTGTACCCTGGTAATGTTCTTTGTGATGGATATACCTCCCATGGATTACTTATTTTAGATATGTTCTACAGCGGAGTGCAATTCGGGCAATTTTTTTCATCCACCTGGGAGTGCTGTGCGGCTTTGGCATTGAGAACACTCAACACTCATCGGCCATGGGTCTGGACATGACATTGACACTGATGAAAATAGGAGGCACCATGGCCTGTGACCTCAGTGTTCTGATGTTTTCCCTTTGCTCAATCGTGATGGAGAATTGTGTTTTTTACTCCTCAAAGAAACTATGTATTTTGCAGACCAGCATGGGTCTTCCAGCAGAGAAGGAGAGACTTATATTAGCAAGTAACTCTCTGATTTGCAGGGCAGGTTAGGAAGACGATGAGGAATCTGTGAGAGAAACATCCATCACAAAGAACATTACCAGGGTAAGTAATGTGTTCTTCTAAAGGAATGTGTCCTCCCATGGATTCCTTATCTTAGATAGACTCCCATAGAAGTGTTCTTCCAGGAGGTGGGAAAGAGAGTCACTTCAATCATCATCCCTTTACAAATCATTTTCTAATACTGCTCTTCCAAATTTGGCATCCTGACCGTCCTAGGCTATAATGTTGTACAAACATGTGCAGGGAAGACCATGTCACTGCTTGGCAAATGTCTGCGGTAGGTACTCCCCTCTGCAGAACTGAGGAAGTTGCCCATAGTGGAGTGCGTCCTCAGTCCTTCTGGGACTGATTCTCCCACTTTATTGTAACATTCAGAGATTGCCAATACAATACATGTAAAAATAGTTTATGTAGTAATGGCTGTTTCCATCTGCTCACCAGCATAGTCCACAAATAGCTCGTCCTCTACTGTGAAGCTTCTTGTCTTGCAATTTAGAAGCTCAAAGCCCTCTTTAGGGGCCAATTTGAGTAACCTCTCAACTTCCTTGTAAATCCAGTAGGCTAATTTTCTACCTTAAGTGAAATTCTGACACTGCCTTGAGACAGAGGACACACAGACTCTTACGTCACCTTACCCTTGGTGAAGATGGTAAAAGGTGGTTTGTACGACAGAGCCTGGAGCACACGAAGGGCCTGATTCACAGAACATTTTCCTATGGGATTGCACCATTACAAAACACTTCTGTGAATCAGGCCCTTAATCTGCACATTGATTTACTGGTGACCAGGAAGGCTCTCTTCCAGGAGAGAAGCCGGAGCAGGCAAGAGGGCATTGGTGCAAAAAGTGTGCTGATTTAAATTTCAATACCAAGTTTAGGTCCCATGCCGGCACCACAAATGGTGTTGGAGAAAATTAGTTGGTCAGCCCCTTAAGAAACTGCTTGACCAGAGGCCCCATAAAATAGGAATCTTAGTTTGGTGTCCTTCAGCAAATAGAAAGCGCTGCCAAGTATTCTGTGTTTGTAGCTATCTGGAGACCCTATCCCACAAGGTGTAACAGAAAAAAAAGTACTGCAGCGTTGTCACATGGCAAAGGAGCCAACCCCTTGGCTCTAAACCTGCTGCAAAAGCATCTTTCAACAGCAGCAGTAAAGATCCTTTGTTGCTGGCCTTCTCACCGAGAGCAGCACCTCCATGATGTCTTCCAGAAGGTCCCAATCTCTTTACCTCATACTCTCAGTAGCCAGGCATGGAGATTGAGGGTACTGACGTTGGGTGGAGGATCAGACCTCCTTGTGAGAGCAGGTCTGCTCTCTTTGGAAGCCATCGTGGAGGCAAGCTGGGCAAGCCCAGAAGTCTGGGTGATGTGAGGTTGGCATCATGGAAGGAGACACAGACAACAGATTCAAAGTTGAACAATCCTGTATTAAAGACAGTCTCAGGATGGATAACTTGCCCAATACTAAGGTGGGATTTACCTACCTAAAGAAACTAAGGAACGTCAATGTCAGTAAGTTCAACATCAAATCTGTCTGGGTCCAAATCCTATACTTGCCCTCAGAATTAACACTAAACAATGTGTAGGAACATCAACTATTACTCAAAATATTGTTCCAAAGAAAGTTCTGAGCTACTCTAAGCTCTGGTTTATTTATCAGCTTTCTCTCAAAATATCAATAAGTTCACCAGAAAGTTCAATTTCTCTTCCTGTTAGCATCAGATCAAATACAGTTTGTAAAGGTTAAGGTGCCCTTCCCCAAGTTCAACACAGATCCAGGGTAACTCCATCCCAGGACACAAAAACCTAGGGATCCCTTCCCCAAGCTCAATGTTAAAAAAAAGAAAGTATCCTTGAGTCTTTTGTTTTCAGATGAACTTGTGTAACTCATGGTCCCTTCCCCAAGTCTGATGTTTGTCACCATTGGCTTTCTTAACTTCACCACAACAAGCTTCCTTGTTAACATAGAGACGTTCCCTGGTCAAGGCGCAGTTTCAAACCACGCGATCCACCCATTACAGGTCACGCAACCAGGAACTTAGCATTCGCTTTGCCCTCAACCTTTGGTTCATAATGAGTGTCTCTCTTTTAGACCACACGGTCCACCCATTACAGTTCACGCAACCAGGCGCTTCCAGGCTTCTTTCAGAATTCAAGATGTGTTTCACCAAACAGTTTCTTAAAATGCAGCTTCACAGCTTTGTCACCTTGGTTTCTTAAATGTCCTTATTAAATTTCAATTAATTGATAATCAATGGGGTTCATACATCATTGTATTCAAATAAATAGTTCATCTGGTTATCAGGTTTGTTTTCATGTAATTTAACATATCTTCACTTCTGATAAAGGTGGATTTTGCCCCATTCATTCAATCTAATATTGAATTTAAGTTTCTTTCACTACTTTCAGTCTATGTAATATTCAATTGAAGCAACTTGGTTCATTTCGTTTAGTACACTATGTTTTTTTCATTGGTTTCACTGAACTCTGTGATTCAATATCAATAATGTTGTTTCTTTCCATATAAGTAACATTGTGGGTTTCATTCGATGTGTGAAGTTAATTTCATTAGTTTCATCTAGTTAGTTATTCAATGAGTAACTTATTTTGCTTTGTTCCATATATTATGTTACTAGCATTTATTTAATTCAGTCTGGAATTCAGTATATTTAATGAGATTTGTTTCATTCATTTGACTGGTATCGTATATTCAGTCTTCTTGAATCACCCGGGGTGTTGCGAGTGTCCTAGACTCTTACCCTATCTTGGCAGCTCCTTCTTTCTGCTTTCTTTCTCAGGGGACAGCCAAATAGCCGGGCGCTTCACAATGCGCTCGTCGGCGTTTCTGTAGGGCTTTGCCTTCACCTTTCTGCAGTGCCTGCTGCTCGCCTACCCAGCTGGGAACCTACGAACTGCATGCACCTTCTAACGGGTTTCCCAGGACTTCTGATGACTTATTAGCTTCTCAGCTTCTCTTCTCACACAGCTTCCACTCTGGTCCTCTTGTTTTGGCTTCTGTTTCGCAGTTCCCTTTTTATACAACTGAGCTTTACTAATAGGCTGCAGGTGTAAATTAAGGGCTTGCCTTGTCTGACTTGCCTGATGATAAGTAAACCAATTAAGGGAACATGCCTGACCTTCGGGCATCTTCCATGTCCCAGTAATTGAATAAGAGGTAATCTTCATGGCTCCTAGTTGTTGCTTCCTCATATCAGTACTGGCATGCATTTCAAAGGGGGAGAGAAGTGGAACACACTTATAATGGCCCATAAAGGTCGGAGGAAGATCATGTCTCGCCTAATGGTACCCCACTCCCAATCCCCAAGGGTCCTCCACCCATGAGATCCTCCCTCGTTTGTCCACCCACAGGGTCAGGATCCAATAGTGATGGCCTTTCCCTGACCATCTGCATAGAGGGTCCATGGGGGTAGAAGTGAGAATACACTCAGGTTTCTCACAGTACCACTTTCTACTGGCCCAATCCTGGGCTATCAGGATCATGGTTGTGCCGACCATCCTCAACTTCCTGATGACATGAGGTATGACAGGTATCTATGGGAACACATATAGCAGTGGATAATTTAAGACCACTACAAAGGCGTACCCCAGTGCTGCTCTCAGGGAAATTCCCTGGAGCAGAATATCTTGCACTTCTTGTTGGAGCTGGATGTGAGCAGATCTACTTGAGGTTCCCCAGAGGGTGAAGATCTCTGAAAGGACTTCCTGGCATAGTTACCCGCTCATGGGTGACTGAATCCTGCCTGCTCAGGCTACCCGCCAATTTGCTCTCCTCCTTGACTAGATAAATTGCAAACTAGATTTGTCTTTGCAACGCTCAAAACCAGAGTTGCATTGCCTCTTTGCAAAGTGACAGTGACCCTACATTGCCTCTCTTGTGGAGGTAGTGCATGGCCACTATGTTGTCCATCATGATCAAGACCATATTACCTGGTATCAAGGGCAAAAAGGACATCCGTGCCAGTCTGATTGCCCTCAACTCCAGAATGTTTATGTGGAGTTTCACTTCTGCTGGGGACCATTGTCGACTCACTGTGAGTTAGTTCAGGTGAGCATCCTAGCCCTTCAGTGAGGCATCCATCACTATTCTCACAAACAGCCAGGGTTGGCAAAAAAGGTTTTCCTTTCATCAAGTTCTCCTTGCTGGACCACCACAGGTCCTGCTAGATATTGGTGGGGACCTGTAACAGGTCTGTCATGTTGCTCAATAACAGTGACCACTGGGATCTGAGGGTCCATTGTAGGACATCATCCTCAGTCTGGCCTATGACACTAGAAAAATGCAGGATACCATGAGACTGAGCAACCTCAGAAAGTCGATGGCTGGAAAAACTTAGTATTCTGACATTTTGAGACCATCTGCTGGAAGGTTCTGTCCTCAGAAGGAAAAACTTTCGCTTTAGATGAGTCCAGGATTGCTCGGACGAACTGAAGCATTTGTGAAGGTGTCATCTAGAACGTCTTGAAGTTGAGATAGAAGCACAGTTTTTGCAGGAAGTGGCAGACATGTCAGTGGTATTCTTGGCTTTGCTCTTTTGTGCAGGCTCTGATAAGCCAGTCGTCCATGTAAGGAAAGGCATGAATTCCATCCCTTTTCAGAATGGCTGCCAGCACCAACCACAACCTGGTGAAGACCCTCAGGGCAGAGGTGAGCCCGAATGGCAGTACTTTTTACTAGTAGTGCACCCTGCCACTCATGAATGTCAGATACTTGATATATGATATGATATGATCGGTTATTTATAACACGCTTAATATCCTGAGGTTTCTAAGGGCAGACCTGTGGATTGTACCTATGTTGCTCTGTGTCGTCTTGCTTCCAAGGTGAGCAGGTTGCCCCTGAGCTATCCTCCCGAGACCATCCCTGTGCTTGGGATGTATCAGCAGATACAATTAAGCATCCTGAAGATCCAATGACACCACCCAAACCTGGAGCTCCAGAGCCTGTAGGATCTGCAAATGATTTACCATCTTGAAATTGTCCTTCCTAAGGAACTTGTTCAAGCACCTCAGGTCCTCTGTCCTGCTTTACGCCTAGAAAATAGTGAGAAAACCACCACTGATTCCTTTCCACTAGAGGTGCATACTCTGTAGCACCTTTCTCTAGCAGGGAAGCAATCTTCTGCTGGAGTAGCGGCCAGTGGTTTTGGAATCAGGGTGGGAGGGGAACAGACAGGGAGGTGTCTGATGAAAGGCAGACAGTACCCTTGCAAGACTATCTGTTTGCCATTCTTGATTGTAGTGGGTTAGAGGCCTTTCACATGAGATGTGTGTGGGACAAGATTAGAAGGTTTTCTTGCTGCTGTTGCCCTTGACGGGACACAAGCAACAAAGGAGGACTGACTTGCCTTCCTCCCTTCTGCATCTCAAAGGCTTGAGGAATCTCCTTTGTCCGGAGGTAAGTTGACCTCTTCCTGTTTGGCTGAAAGACCCATAGTAACCAAAAGGGCTCTTTCATGCCAAAGTAGGTGTCTGTGGTGGTTGCTGATGATGAATTGCTGCACTCATTGATTGTGCAGCTCCCTTGGAGGATTGAAGCGTCTCCAGGTTGTCATGCATCAAAGGGCATGTCCAGTAACGTAGC
Organism: Ambystoma mexicanum; assembly: GCF_040938575.1. Classification (NCBI taxonomy): domain Eukaryota; kingdom Metazoa; phylum Chordata; class Amphibia; order Caudata; family Ambystomatidae; genus Ambystoma; species Ambystoma mexicanum. The sequence goes on from NC_090936.1 coordinate 668,423,459, forward strand.
TAGCACATCAGGTGCAAAAACGGACTTTATCAGCCATGAGAAGCATCTCAAAACTGAACTGGTGCCCATTACTCTTCCCACACAATCAGATGTGTCCAAGCACAATTACAGAGCTTGTCACATTGTTCCCTTGACATCCGCTATGATGTTGAGTAAGCGGTCCCTCTTTACCCCTCCTGGGATGTTTGCAGTGGCTTGCTCTATCACTGACCACAGAGTATGGGTGGACTTGGCTAGTGCGCAAGAGGAGTTCACTGTCTTGCGAGCCATGCTCCCTGAAGCAAACATTTTCTTTGCCCAAGTATCCACCTTTTTGTCATCTTCATCTGGGGGCAAGGATGAGTAGGCAGAGGATTTGGCTCCTGATGTGGCAGCATGGAGCACTAGGCTCTCTGGGCAAGGATGTTTAGTTAGGAAACCTGGGACCGAAAAGGCTGGCCTGTATTTATTTGATAGATCAGTCGTTACTGCTGGTGTCGAGCAGGGTATTTGCCAAAGCTCCATAAAGTGATCTTTCCAGGTTGAACGAAAAGTGGTTATTTCACCAGACCCTGGTCAAGAATATCCATTAGGTCATATTCTGTGGCTTCCTTGGAAGTGGGTCCCCACCCAAGGACCTCTGAGACTCCCTCTTACTCTCTGAGTGCTCTGACCTCTCCTCTTCATGCCTCCACCTCCAAACTTCTCCTTCTCTGTGACTTCAATATTCGCCTTAACTCTCCTGATTCGGTCACTGGACTCTTCCAGAGCCTCTGTGACTTCCTTTCCCAGACCATTCACCCCTCTGCTCCGACGCACTCAGCCAGACATACTTGGAAACTCTCAGCTCAGTGGATTTCCCCATCTCCAACCTTCTCATAACACCTCTGTCCTGGTCTGATCATGATCTCCTGTCCTCTCCTCTTAGGTCCCTCAGCTAAGCCTCTGCTTGCACTGCCAGTCTCCTCCTCCATCATTCGACCGATGAAGCGAGTGTCAGCTGCTGCTTTTGACACAACTTTCATTTTCCCTCCCACTCCTACTACGGACTCCCACACTGACTCTGCCCTTGCTAATCTTAATCTCTCGATCACCAACACCCAGAACATCCTTGCACCTGTCATAAGGATCAGCATGAAGCCTGTCTCCAAGCATAACACCTGGTATGACACCGACCTAGCCTCTCTTAAACGCAAGTGCAGAGTTGCTGAGCAGAAGTGGCGGGCATCAGGCACATCTTCTGACAGACTGGCCTGCCGCCTGCTCCAAAAGGCAATACAGACTCTCCATTTGTTCAAAGGAGAGGGCCCATATCCAAACCTGCATCTCTGGGGCCACTAAAAACACAGGCAAATTGTTTAAAATCAATCTGCAAGGAACTCTCCAATCCCACTGCAGTCTCCACTTCTCTCCTGTCAACACTGACCCTCTGTACTTCATTGGCCTCCCACTTGTCAACCAAAACTCAGGACATCCTGTCCTCACTCTCATCTACTTCCCTCCCTCCTCCCTCTCCTGCTGTCAGTCCTCCCTTGGCCCCTCTCTAACTTTCACTCTTAGTCTCCATCTTTCGTGCCCATAGCTCCGGATGTGCTCTAAAGACAAGTCCTCTCTATGAAAGTCTCCTCCAAACAGGTGCTCCCCTGCTCCTTTAGCACAATTGAGAACAACATTGCCTCCCTTGTGCCAGCCTTGGCCGAATTCTGTAATCACTCCTTTGCCACTGGCTCCTTATCTCTAGCCTCAATCTCTCCCTTGTGCATCCTCTCCTCAAAAAGCCCCCTGCCAACCCCTCCTGCCCTGCTAGCTACTGCCCTTTCTCCATTACCCCCTTCCTGGGCAAACCTCTGGAGAAGCTGGTCATCTCCGAACTGATCCAACACACTGAATCTGTTGGTTGTCTCCACGATCACCAGTCTGGCTTCAGAGCAGCCATAAGCACCATAACTGCTCTAATAAACATCCGTCAAGACTTGCTCTCAAATCTCGATTCCAACTCTTCATCCATTCTCATCGTTTCAGATATTTCCTCTGCCTTCAACATGGTCAATCATGCCACCCTGACTAATCAGCTCTGTGACACCCTTGGCATCACAGGCCTGGGACTTGAGTGGTTGATCTCATTCCTCTCTGACCTTTCTTCCCAGGTTAAACTGGGCCCTTTTCTCTCCCCTATCACACTCTCCACCTGCAGCATCCCTCTCTCTATCCTCCTTCAGTGGTTCTTTAACATCTACCTCATCCCTCAGGCCCATCTGATGTCCTCCTTCTCTCCTCACTTCCAGTGTTATGCAGATGACACACAGTTCTCCTTCAAACATCCCTCTACTGCCTCTTCTTCCTCCTCTCTTATCCCTGACTGTGACTGCTATTCAGGCACGGCGTGCTGCCAATGATCTCTGCCTTAAGGCCAGTACGATTGAGATCCTTCTCATTGGGACGCCTGCTCCCTCCTTCCCTCCTACTCTTTGGCTGCCCTCTGTGGGTCCCCCGACCCTCTTTTAAGGCAAACAAGATCGGTGTCATCGTTGACTCTTCACTCTCCTTCTCTCCTCACATTGTGGACCTTGTCAAGAAGTCATACTATCAGCTGCACCTCCTCAGAGGCATTCTCCCTTTCCTCACCTTCCTCCGGAAATGTTATCGGAGCTCTGGTCCTCTCTAAGATGGACTACTGAAACAGCCTCTTCCAAAATTTACCTTTATCCTCCCTTCGACCCCTTTAACTAATTCAGAGTAGGATTGTGAGACTTATCCTTGGCTTCAAGACCAGGGACTGCTGCATCTCTCCAGCCCTAAAATCTCTCCTGGCTCCTGGTTGCTGCTAGGATCAAATTCAAGATCCTCTGCATCATCCACAAGACTTTCTGGGGCCAGGAACACCGCTACACCCAACTCTCCCTCCCTAAATACCTCCCTGCTAGAAACCTCATGTCTTCTAGCTCCAACTCTCTGCAGATCGGACCCTTCGCTAAGGGGAATCTGGGGGCTAGATCCCTCTCCACCTCAGGAACCTCGCTCTGGAATGCTTTCCCTGCCCCTCTCAGGCTTGTGCCAGATCTCCTCATGTTCTGGAAGCTCCTCAAGACCCTCCTTTTCTCTTTTTCCTTTCCTCTCCCCCGCCCCTTCTAACACCCCATCTGCCGCAGTGACTGACTGCCTGGTTCCCTCTCAATTCTACAGGGCATCAGGCCTTGCCTTCCAATCCACCTCCCTCCTCGCACTTAGAATTTGGACGTTCACCTCATGCAACCCCCTGACACTTGCCCTCCTGGTCTCCCGTTAGCACTGGCCTGGCCCCTGTTGCCCTTCCCCCCACTCCCCTTTTCACTTACACTGTCTCCTCTTTACCCTTCACTTACCTTCCCTCCTGTTACTCACCGGAATGGAGAGTACGTAAACAGGCCGGACCTCTATTGCTGGGGAGTTGCTTGAAGGAGCTAGGGTTGGAGCCTCCTACCCAAGCCTCCTCTCTGTGAGGGAATGAGCTCTTTAAACCGATATGACCACTTGCTGAACTGTACAGACAAGGGGACCGATCGATCAAAAAAGCGGGGAGAACAGACCGTCTCAAACCCAGGCTGTAAAGGAAAGGATAACAAGTTAATAATCTGCCAATAATGAAACTGGTTTATTCCCAAGACTATTCCCCTTTAGTAGTACCTGGTTTAATCTCCCCTTAAGCCAAAGGAACCGGAGTAACCTATAAAGTAGAGAGGTCTTAGTATATGGCTAACGTATAATTCTGCAGTACGGAAAAACCAAGAAAAACTATACTTTACCCCTGATGGAAATAGGATTGAAGTAAGAGTCCTGGGAAACAACGAAAGTATAAAATAAAAAATAGGGAGGTTAGTAAGGTAGCTATCCCCGAACGGAACGAGGGTCGCACTGGTTCCGGGATGGTGCACCACAGCAAAGCGTTCAAAAGATGCACTTAGGAAATGAAGTCGAATTCCACAGAAAATGGTGTTCCAATTAGAGTTTTTCTTACCGGAGTAGTTACTGTCTCAGAGTCCAGGAAGCAGGCAGGGGTCTGGTACACAGGCGGTCACGAAACACAGCAGAATCAGTGTCCAAGAGTTCCGAAAGCAGGCAAGGGGTCTGGTACACGGGCGGTCAGAAAACAGTTCAATCGGGGATTCAGAATAAGGAGTCCGTGTGCAGGCAGGGTCGGTACACGGGAAAACAAGGACTTCACAATTCAAGATACCGGGAGAGCACTTCGGAAAGTATGCCGGTTGTAACTTTAAACAGAAGCAGCGTTCTGTATGCCGCTGTGGAATAAATAACAACAAGAGGCGTATCGTTTGAAAATGAGGCTCCCCTCTCAACGCCGAGAACTACAACGTAACAGGTTTTCTGGATACTGTAGTTCGTGCAGATATTTGCCATGGCAGCTGCCAGCGCGATAAGAAGGGCGCATGCCGGCGCCGTAACCCTTTATGAAGGGCGATCACTTTCCTGTCCCTTATTTTGGTTTTAACCGGAATTCCCCAATTGTTCTTTCTCATACGAGAGCAACGAGGCAGAACCCGGGAAACGCGGCGCGGCCGAGGGCGAGGTGTAACAGCATCCACCCCCAAAGGCGGCGCAGACCCCCTCTGTGCATGGAAACGGCGTAAGAGAGCCGGAGAATGTATATTGCACAAGGGCTCCCAGGACCTGTCTTCGGGACCGTAACCCTTCCAATCCACCAAATAAAAGGGGCGCCCCCTACGCAGACGAAAGTCCAGGATGTCCGCCACTTCGTATTCATCATCCCCATCCACCTGAATCGGAGGAGGGCGATCGGGCAGCCGAACAGAGGGTGGACAAGGCTTCAGGAGACATACGTGAAATACCGGATGTTGATTCCACGAGGAAGGCAAAGAAAGGCGTACAGCCACCGGATTAATAATCTCAATAATGGGAAAAGGACCCACGAATTTAGGTAACAACAAGCGTTTGCCAGGAATCCGCAAATTACGGGTGGACAACCAAACTTTCATGCCCACCTTGTAAGTAGGTGCCGGTTTTCTGTGACGATCAGCATTTTTCTTTGCCCTGGCCTGAGCTAGGAGTAGATGAGAGCGAACCGTACTACGGGTCGTCACCAATTCCCTTACACAGTCCAAAGCCGCCGGGTTATCAATGGGAAGCGTAGGATCAAACGGTAAAGATCGTGGATGGCAACCATATAGGGCAAAAAACGGGGAGACCCCTGAGGCGGTATGCATGGAATTATTGTACGCAAATTCAGCAGAGGGAAGCATCGTCAACCAGGATGCTTGGAAACGAAGGCAGAGACAGCGAAGAAATTGTTCAAGGGTGGCATGTACCCTTTCGGTTTGCCCGTCCGTCTGAGGATGATAAGCAGAACTGAACCGATCGTCAATACCCAATGAAGCAGTCAAAGCCCTCCAGAAACGTGATGTAAATTGAGAGCCACGATCCGAAACCAGGATGGCAGGCAATCCAAAGAACCGAAAAACGTTCTGGAGAAAAAGGGAAGCCAACACAGGGGCAGAATGCAGACCTGTACAGGGAATGAACAACGCCATCTTGGTGAAATAATCAATTACTACCCAGATAGTGTCAAAACCTTTCACAGGAGGTAGGTCCACAATAAAGTCCATGGAAACCATGTACCAGGGTTTGTGAGGCACAGGGAGAGGGCGTAACAAACCCACAGGTCTAGAACGGGAGACCTTGCATTGGGAACATACAGAACAGGATGCCAAATAGTCAATCACATCCCTTGACATGGTAGGCCACCAGGACCAACGGCGTAATGCCTCCAGCGTCTTTTGCTGACCCGGATGAGCCGCACATAGGGAATCATGAGACCAGGCTAGAGCACGTAATCGTGCCTGTCCTGGAGGCACAAACAAGCGTCCTTGGATGTAGGGTAGGCCTGGAACCACATCAAGATTGAGAGTCTCACATTCTTCTTTATGCGCGGAGACCCAATCCGAAATCAAAGTCCGCAGGCTAGGTTGAGGAGTGCAGGCACAAACAACGTTACCAGGTAACAAGAGCGGTTTGTCAGAGGTTTTGTTGTCAGAATGGAATGAAATGCGTGACAAAGCATCTGCACAAGTATTCAATCGGGCCGGTCGATATGTGATTGTGAAATAAAACTGGGAAAAGAAGAGATGCCAGCGAGCCTGTCGTGCAGTAAGGCATTTCATTGATTTAAACACTAAAAGGCTTCGATGATCCGAAAAAACTGTGACCTGATGTCGAGCCCCCAAAAGATGGTGCCGCCATTCGGAAAAGGCGTCTTTTATGGCTAGGAGTTCCCTTTCTGTGATTGGATAGTTGCGCTCATAGGGCGTCAATTTTCTTGAGAAGAATGCAATCGGATGGGCTTCCCCTGAATCTGGACACTTTTGCGATAGAACCGCCCCAATAGCCGAGCCAGAGGCATCGGTCTCCACCAAAAATGGGAGTAACGGATTAGGGTGCTGTAACACTGGGGCGGAAGTGAAGGCGGCCTTAAGGGTGTCAAAGGCTCTTTGTGCCTCCTGGTTCCATTGATAGGATTTCTTAGAGCTGGTCAAAGCCGTCAACGGCGCTGATATAGAAGAAAAAGAACGGATGAAGCGCCTATAGAAGTTCGAGAACCCCAAAAAGGATTGCAAGGCTTTAATTGACGTAGGAACAGGCCAATCCAAGACAGCCCTGACTTTAGAGCGACTCATTCTTATACCCCTACTAGTCAGGTCGTAACCAAGAAACTCCACTTCAGTGGAGTTGAAGACACATTTTTCAGCTTTGACAAACAGGTGGTTTTCCCTCAACCGTTGCAAGACGATTTGCACGTGCCTCGTGTGCTCCTCACTGGAGGGTGAATATATGAGGATATCGTCCAAATATACTACAACAAACTGATCCAAACAGTCATGGAAAATATCATTCATGAATGCCTGGAAGGTGGCAGGGGCATTACAGAGACCAAACGGCATCACCAGATATTCATATAGTCCGTAGCGTGCTTTGAATGCGGTCTTCCACTCGTCCCCTTTTCGCATTCGAACGAGATTATATGCCCCCCTAAGGTCCAGCTTGGTAAAGACTACAGAAGAACCGAGCTGGTCCAAGAGCACTGAAATGAGCGGGAGGGGATATTGATTCTTTACCGTCACCGCGTTTAATGCCCGATAATCAATACAGGGGCGGAGGTCGCCCTCCTTTTTCAGAACAAAAAAGAGCGGAGAAGCCGCAGGGGACCTGGAAGGTCTAATGAACCCCGTGGCCAATGCCTTGTCAATATAGTCCTTTAATACCTTATCTTCTGGAACCGTAAGGGAATAGACCCTACCGGCCGGGACCTTAGCACCTGGCAGTAAATCGATTGGGCAGTCGTAAGGCCTATGAGGTGGCAATTGGTCTGCCCCTCCCTTGTCAAACACATCACAGAAAGACTTGTATTCAGGCGGGATTTCGGTTTCGGGAGATTTAGTGATGGCTCCAATCATGGACATAGATGCTACCAAGGTTTGACAAGAAGACTCAGAGGAAACACTAGTGTCTAGGAAACACTTTTCGTTACACTCAGTGGAAGGAAACTGCACCGTTTTTCTTGTCCAGTCGATGGCTGGATTATGATGTTGCAACCAAGGGATGCCCAAGATGACCTGGAATTGAGGGGCTTTAATGAGATCGAAGGAGATCGACTCAGCATGTCCTTCCCTGGTTTGCATATGAATTAAGGCGGTATTTTGTGTGACTAGGCCAGAGACCAAGGATGTACCGTCCACAGCGTGAACAGCCTCGGGTTGGGCTTTAGAGACAACCGAAACGTTCTTACTTGTGGCGTAATCATAATCCATATAATTCCCGGTGGCCCCGGAATCAATGATCGCCAATGAAGTAAAGGTACTATCTTCAGTGGTAAATACCACAGGAAGGCTAACAGGAACAGCAACAGCACCATGAGAGTCCAAGGAAAGCACCCCCGGCGTAGGGACCCTGTCTATCGCCGGGTTCTGGCGTTTCCCAGCTTTTTGACAGGGCTCTTAGGGCAATCCTTCAAGAGGTGTTCAGCAGATCCGCAATACATGCATAAATTATGCGTTCTGCGATAATCCCGTTGTGCAGAAGTCAAAGGACCTCTTACTGCCCCGATCTGCATAGGTTCTGGAAGCGAAGTAGAAGGAGAAGACTGTTCCACCTGCAGAGTAACAGGGGCTGGTGACTTGCGTTCACCCCTTCTTTCGGTTCTTCTAGCATCTATTTGTAATACCAGGTCTAATAGTTCACCAAAAGTGGTTGGAACCACTGGTACTGTGGCCAAAACGTCCTTTAATTCCTCTGACAACCCTTTATAAAACACGGCTGATTTTTTCTCCTCCGGCCAATCAGTTTCAGCTGCCAACTGATTGAATTTAGTAAGGTATGTAAACAAAGAGGATGTGCCTTGACGCAGATTGAGGAACTCCAGGTCAGTAGCCTGGGATTTATAGCGGGTGTCAAATACTCTGTTCATGGCCGTGATGAGAGCATCACAGTCATATAGGACGTAACTATTAGATTCCAGTAACGGATTAGCCCAAGCGGCTGCGGTACCCCCAAGATGAGAGAGAACAAAGGCTGCCTTTGTTGTAGAATTAGGGAAAGCAGTGGGCCGACAGAGAAAATGTAATTTGCACTGGTTGATAAACGTGCGATAATGTTTAGGATCCCCAGAGAATCGTTCTGGGGGGGCCAGTGGGAATTGAGTAGCCATAAGAACCGGGGTAGTCGTAAAGCCAGAGGCAGAGGGTATGGGACCGGTTGAACCTGATGCCGTAGCAGCAGACGTATCCACCCCCAGGGTGTGGGGGCTTGGGAAACTCTGCAAATTGTCGATCCTTTGATGGAGAGCACTATGTGCGGTTGTCATATCAGAACGAAGTTCAGATACCAAGCGAACCAAGGTGGTTAAAGGATCAACTTCTTCCATGGCTTCTGTTTCTGTTACTCACCGGAATGGAGAGTACGTAAACAGGCCGGACCTCTATTGCTGGGGAGTTGCTTGAAGGAGCCTCTCAGGCTTGTGCCAGATCTCCTCATGTTCTGGAAGCTCCTCAAGACCCTCCTTTTCTCTTTTTCCTTTCCTCTCCCCCGCCCCTTCTAACACCCCCATCTGCCGCAGTGACTGACTGCCTGGTTCCCTCTCAATTCTACAGGGCATCAGGCCTTGCCTTCCAATCCACCTCCCTCCTCGCACTTAGAATTTGGACGTTCACCTCATGCAACCCCCTGACACTTGCCCTCCTGGTCTCCCGTTAGCACTGGCCTGGCCCCTGTTGCCCTTCCCCCCACTCCCCTTTTCACTTACACTGTCTCCTCTTTACCCTTCACTTACCTTCCCTCCTGTTACTCACCGGAATGGAGAGTACGTAAACAGGCCGGACCTCTATTGCTGGGGAGTTGCTTGAAGGAGCTAGGGTTGGAGCCTCCTACCCAAGCCTCCTCTCTGTGAGGGAATGAGCTCTTTAAACCGATATGACCACTTGCTGAACTGTACAGACAAGGGGACCGATCGATCAAAAAAGCGGGGAGAACAGACCGTCTCAAACCCAGGTTGTAAAGGAAAGGATAACAAGTTAATAATCTGCCAATAATGAAACTGGTTTATTCCCAAGACTATTCCCCTTTAGTAGTACCTGGTTTAATCTCCCCTTAAGCCAAAGGAACCGGAGTAACCTATAAAGTAGAGAGGTCTTAGTATATGGCTAACGTATAATTCTGCAGTACGGAAAAACCAAGAAAAACTATACTTTACCCCTGATGGAAATAGGATTGAAGTAAGAGTCCTGGGAAACAACGAAAGTATAAAATAAAAAATAGGGAGGTTAGTAAGGTAGCTATCCCCGAACGGAACGAGGGTCGCACTGGTTCCGGGATGGTGCACCACAGCAAAGCGTTCAAAAGATGCACTTAGGAAATGAAGTCGAATTCCACAGAAAATGGTGTTCCAATTAGAGTTTTTCTTACCGGAGTAGTTACTGTCTCAGAGTCCAGGAAGCAGGCAGGGGTCTGGTACACAGGCGGTCACGAAACACAGCAGAATCAGTGTCCAAGAGTTCCGAAAGCAGGCAAGGGGTCTGGTACACGGGCGGTCAGAAAACAGTTCAATCGGGGATTCAGAATAAGGAGTCCGTGTGCAGGCAGGGTCGGTACACGGGAAAACAAGGACTTCACAATTCAAGATACCGGGAGAGCACTTCGGAAAGTATGCCGGTTGTAACTTTAAACAGAAGCAGCGTTCTGTATGCCGCTGTGGAATAAATAACAACAAGAGGCGTATCGTTTGAAAATGAGGCTCCCCTCTCAACGCCGAGAACTACAACGTAACAGGTTTTCTGGATACTGTAGTTCGTGCAGATATTTGCCATGGCAGCTGCCAGCGCGATAAGAAGGGCGCATGCCGGCGCCGTAACCCTTTATGAAGGGCGAACACTTTCCTGTCCCTTATTTTGGTTTTAACCGGAATTCCCCAATTGTTCTTGCTCATACGAGAGCAACGAGGCAGAACCCGGGAAACGCGGCGCGGCCGAGGGCGAGGTGTAACACCTCCCTAGCACTTCGCATTTAAGCAGACTAGCACTTCCGCCACCCACCTCTCCCTAGCATGTCTTGTTAATGCACTTGCATGAACCGAATTTCACAAGGCCTAAGAGAACTGTTAGTGTGATCTTTCTCCCTTGTTCCCTCCCCTTTTTTGTCTTGTGGCACCTTGAAACACAATTGTACAGGCGCCTTACAAATATTCAATAAATAAAATAAATCCATGACTGCCCTGTATGCTGCATGGGGATGTGCATGGGGGTCCCGTTGATATAGGTCACTCTCAGGGGAGGTTTCCAGTCCACCTGTCCCTTGAAGATCTGTAGCAAGGTTCTGCAACGTGGCCTCCACCAAGAATAGCTGCTCGGGTGGATGAGTTGGCCTCATGGGCTCTAGTCCAAAATGCCCCTCATCTCCCTCATTGTAGTGAATGTTTTCAAAGAAGGACATGAACTCTCTCCTCGACCTAGGTATGTGACGTGGCACGATGGATCATTGAACTTCAACACTGATGGGCCTTTTGATAGGGGCTCTAAATCGGCTTAAAAAATATTGATATGGACAAGGCTGTTGATGATGTTGATGAGGCTTTTGTGATTCTGTCGGACATGGCTCTCTGGCCTGTAGACACACATGACAAGTCTTTGTTTGTGTCCCTGCCAGCTTTACCTCACGTGATGGGCTCAGACCCTTTTTTAGCCATCAACTACGATGAAAAGGGTGATGGGGCTGCCTTTTGAAAGACATCCAGCATCTTAAATCTGAACCATTCCTGCTTCTCCACAGAGTTGGATTCAGATGGGAACCTTACCTGTCTTTCTAAGGAGTCCAATGAGGAGATCCTCCTTCTTTTCTTCAAAGAAGAAGAAGGTGAGTGTTGGGAATTACTCTGGGAGTGAGGTGAGATCTCTTATGTTTTCCCAACTTTCTTTTCTCCAAAAGTCGCTCAGTCGTCTCGACCTTTTTCTCGTAGGATGGGCATATCTTTAAGTTTGTGGTACGCTGGGACTTAGAGGAAGATCCCCCGAGCTTCAATTTTGAGTGCCTCTCCTTCTGTGCCTTCGTTGTCATGGATTGGATGCAATCGGCCATCTTTTGACCGATGTCGAGACACCACAGGCATAGCTTGTGAGGATCGGTTAGTCAATTGTTACCAACGCGATAGTCATCGACATTGTGTCGAATATTTAGGAGGTTTTTTTGGTGTGAGATGTTCCGATCGTTGTGCGGAGCATGCAGAAAAAGAACGACAGTCACTGGGCACGATGCCAGTTATTTGTATCAGTGTCAAAGTAATTTCCAGACCCAAAGCCTATGAGGGCCGAGTACTCTTGACACTGAAGACGCACAGCAGCCACTGGAGGAAAAAAAAATCTGAAATTGTGTTGCTGGGCTGAATATATTTAAGATGAGGAATACGTGGAAGGACATAATCCATTACAATAAACATTTTTGTCTGGCTCGTTCAAACTATTGTATTAAAAAAACCCTGAATATAAGTTGTAACTTAACTGGTGTTGTCTTAGTAACTCACTGTTTGGGTAGGTTCCCGGTGCCAAAATGATGACCAGTGTCAAATGAAAGGAAAAGACCCAATGCTCGCAATTTAGGACAGACTGACTTTTTATTTAAAAAAAATAACAGTTTACAGCACAATCTTGTCTGCATACATTTGCACTTCCACCTGAAAGTTTTTTGACAGATGTAAGCGCCATACCTTGTATGCCAGAGCCCCACACCACTACCAAACCAAATGGGGTTAATTCTTGTCATAACAGGGATTCAAAGATGTTTCCAAATTAGAGACCTAACCCCATGAGACTATTATGTGCCAAGATAGTGGTACATATTCCATCAAGGTGGTTACTACCCGCAAACATGCATTTACCTAAAGTGCCTATGTATAGGACTGCAAAAACGTTCTGTTAATAATGGATTTTCATATTTGATAGTGCAGACTCTCCACCATTGAACGTGGTGTTCTGGGTTATGTTTCAACAAGTAATACATGTAATATTAATTTGCACCGTGGGATGTGCTCAGCCAATCAGGTAGCTGAAAATACGGTTGATAACTTCAAGTGTCCTGTCCGCATTCCACAAGCCAACTCAGCACCTTCATGAGGTACTTACCATGTTTGTTCAGTGCCTCTGCCCTGGCGCCTCTCTGCCAGCAGCATCCACTGCCTCCCAACCCACACATCATCCCCAACTCCCAACCCTGCTCTGGGTGACTACCACTTGCCTGCTGGCTGGATCTCCAAGTTCCCGTCCTCCCTCCCAGTCGAGCACCACCATAGTAAATAGCAAAGAGAGTTAGGGCCTCATTACGACCCGGGCGGTAAGGGATTACTGGCACCGGTCCCTATTCCGAGGCCCCTTTGCGGGTCCTCCCTTAACGCCTGGTTTTACCAGGCGTTAAGTGGAGGACCCGCAAAGGGACTTTGGAGCTAATAATGGTACCGCAATTAGTGGTACCATTATTAGCGCCTTCCCCATTCCCATTGAGCCCTATGGGGGCTCAAATGGGAATGGGGAAGGGCCCTGGTGAATGGAGAATTACCGCCCATGCCAACCTTGGAATGGGGTGGTAATAGCTCCATTCACCAGGACGGAGTCGGTATGGGTTTGGAGGCACCCATGGCGCTAATAGCGCCATGGTTACCTCCAAACTCGTAATGACCCCCTTTAGTCTCTTTTCTATTCAGTATGGTGCATCTTGTTTACTTTTTTTCGACAGGATAATGGGCAGGTGAAAGATGCAGACAGGCCATCTCCTGTCCAAATAAGTACTTCACAAGTATTTGCACCATGGATGGGGCCTCTGGAGAGAATAGCTTTCATCCCTGCTTCAGGGGGCATACAGGGAAAGTAATGGGTCTGTGCCCTCATCAAGGCCATCGCTTCACTCGGACAAACATAGTCTCTGGCTTGTGGGCTATTACCTGCACACAACCTGTCACAGGTGTGATAGCAATATTCATTCAATCAGGCAGAGTAGACAATGGTCTTTGTACACAATCTATGTGCCTGTCAAACTACAATGAAAAATACTTTTGTTTTTTGCTTTTAAAGGAATTTCATCGCTTTAGTAAAAATAAATGGCTAAATAATAGGACCTCCCATTTAGATTTCCTGAATCAATAAGACAGAGGCTTGCATGAGTGTTAAGACAGAGGCTTGCATGAGTGTTAGTTAAAACAGTAGGTGAAATTTACCACAGATGACATCAGTATCATTCCTCCAGCCTTTCCATCCATCACCGCATCCTGACTCGCCACATCGCCGTGACAGTTCCATAAAGGTTACGCACGTCTCAATTCTCTTGTCTTTATTTGTGCTTTGGCAATAATCTATGCCACAGATACGGATGGAATCGTCTAAAGTTTTCCTGTCCAAATTGCAGCTCTGGAAGTACTTGTTAATCACGCCCTGGCAATACTAAAAAAGAAAATGACATATTATGTAGTTTAGCTGCAGAGAAAAGAGGAGATTACGCATGATTGACACGATTCACTGGGAGTCTTTTTTCACTAGAGAGGTGCATGCATGGTGAATTTATATTCTTGCTTACTAATAATCCTTGCGATATGATGCATCTTCTTTATATTGCTCAATGGAATGAAAATTCTGTCTGTAACAAGACTTCCTTTACCTCAGACTTCCTTCTTTCCCATTGTCTCACTCTTGACCAAATTACTCATACAGAAACCCAAATTTCTCCCTAAGAGACTACAACCCTTTCTGTCCTTCATTACCCTGCCTACACCATCAACTACTCTCCTCACCCAACTTGCAAGGGTGGTGAAGTAGGACCGTTCTCATCTTCCAAACTTCATATCTCTATCCCTATCTCTATCCACTGCTTTTAGCTCTCTTCTCCTTTACCACCTGCTCTGTTCTGTCCACTCCCTGACCACCAATTCAAATGTTAACCCCCTTGACCATATTCTCATCTCCTCTCAGCTGTCTGCCTCTAATATCTCCACTGCTCCTTTTCCCCTCTGATCATTCTATCGTCTTTAACTCAATCTCTGCTCCTACTTCCATCCCTCACTCTCCAGCTACCATTTTCCTTACCAAGCACAGGTTCGCTCCTCCAAATTCCCCATCTATCTCTCTGATTTACACTGATCTCTCTCCTCCTATGCAAAATGTCCTGTTCCATCCAATGATGAAGCCTTCACTAACATGAACGCTGCTCTTAACTCTCCGATGTCATCTCACTTCTATCTTACTACATTCACTCCTAAACCCTCAACTCCACGACCATGAATTACACTTTCCATCCACACCCTTAAATCAACAATGCGGAAATACCTTCACACTTGGCAAAGATCTAGAAACTCCTTTGATCTCCAACTCTACCTGACTTCTCTTCAAAACTATTCCTCTGCTCTTGACTTGCCAAACGTGACTTCTATCTCTCTCACCTTTCACCTCAATCCTCTCAACCTATGCATCTTCAAAAATCTCTCAACACAATTCTCTCACCTCCAAAACCCTCCTCTAATTTCTCTACTCTTTCTACTAATGATGTTGCTCTCTTCTTTGCTTCCTAAATTTCGACATGAAATATACCCTTGCAAATTACCTTCTACCCCTCACCTGCTCACTTTTCCCCACCACATCAACCCTCCTCTGCTGTGACAATGTCTTCCTTTGTCCCACTAACTCGGATGAGATCTTGTCCTTCTCGCCTCAGGGCTAACCCTGTATGTGGCCATTCCTGCATATGCTGAAACTCATAGCTCTCTGCTGTCTTTGACACCATCAACCATTCTGACCTTCTCTCAACACTATTTCTCCTAGGTATCGGGGACAAAGCCCTCACTTGGTTTGCTTCATGTCTCACATCCAGACAGTTCCAGGTGTCCCTGGATAGCCTTACCTCCCTGCTTACCTGCCTTACTGTTGATGTTCCCCAAGGGTCATTCCTGAGTCCACTTCTATTAATTTTCTATATCTCTGCTCTTGGCACATTGATCTCCTCCTACAGCTTCTGCTATCAACTATTTTCCAATGACACTCAGATCTTCTTCTTATTTTCCTACTTTTCAATGAGCTATGGTCAAAAAGGTCTCTTTGCCATAAAATACTGAATCTCAACTCCACTAGACTGAAGTTCTATCCAGCCCATCCAAAAAGGCTATCTTCTCCTGTCCCCCTTGGCTATTCTTCTCTCCTGACCAACTTCCCTACTCTGCTTCTGCTCACAACATTGGTGTCATCTTCAACCCATCTCACACCTTCTCGCTCTTGATCTTCAAATTTGCCACTGAAGTCAGACTTAACCTCCTCAACATGAGAAAAATAAGGCATCTTCTCCCCTTCTACACTGTTAAGCACATAATCTCCTCTTTAGTACTCTTGGTCTGACTACTGTGCCAATCTGCTCTACAACCTTCCTAGCTATGCTTTTTCACCTCTCAACAAGTCCTCAACTTTGCTGTCTGTACACTCGTCAACCTTCCCACTTCACCTGAACCTCCCCACACCCGTTGTCAGTTAGGCTGGGTAACTATGAGACAGAGGGCAAAGTAGAAACTCATTTTCATCACTTTTAAACCTACGCACAGACTTGCCCCACCCTACCAATCGGGCAATATAACTACCTATCCCCCTTCTTACTCCCTATGATCATTCTCTGTTGTCTTCCTTGCCAACTCTCAAGAAACTTGCACTCTATCTTGTTTCCACTCTCTCCCTCTACTCACTCCCTTACTATGGAATTATCTTTGTCCTCCTCTCTGCACTATTCCGACTCTACCACTATCTGAATCCAACCTCCTAGCTCTTCTCATTTCTAAAGAACCACCTTCATAACATTCTACACCACCACATCTCCCTGTTCACCTCTCTACGACAGCCCCATGCCACTTATCCCTCAGTTCATCATCCTAAACACTTTCTCCACTATCCCATTCCTATATCTTGCTCTACTGTCCTCATCCCTGGTTTATGTTCCTATCTCCCATATATCATCTGGTCTAATATCCACATCCTCTCACCCACTGTTAGGGACGTAGGTCCTCCGCTTTATAAATCAATGTTAAAATGTTAAATGTGACATGTTAAAATGTTGTAGGCATTTCTCTGCCAAAAAGGCATTCCTATTACCTGGAATGTGGAGCCTAATAATCAATAAAATTGGTTAGGCGAATTGTGTGCCTAGCTAAAATAAAGTACATATTAAGGAAGTTATACTTCCTTTTCATTGAATAAACCAGGGATTGTACTAAGGCAAAGACTTTGTGCACAATAGACATGCAGCTTCTTTTATTCCTTGTATTTTGTATAAAGAAATTATATTCAATAAAGATCAACACATAATTAAAAAGCTACTTGAGCAGTGTTACAAACCCAGGGAATTCTGTCCCTTTTCCCCCAGCGGGAACCACCCCCTTTGGGACTAGAGAGGTGAGCCAGCTCCACTTGGCACACTGTAGGGGACAGGCAAGTGAGATCTCACTGGTGTTGACCCACCTTAGAGGATAAAGAATCCCCAGGTAAAGTTTTTACCACACCTGGCTTTACCTCAAAGACCCAAGCACTTGTTTAATATCTAGGAGTTGAGCAGTGCACTAATGTGCATGACACTTTACAGGTGATTGGTTTGGTTCCTGACATGGTTCTGTTAACGTTCATCTATAAAAACAGCACCCTTATTGTCTCCTGTCTCATTCCAGGAAGAAATTCAAAAGACCAATACCCATGCAAAAGCAGAGACCCAGCTTGAGGTCTAAATACAGAAGCCTGGACTGGAGCACATCAGAGGTGTGTCTCACTTTCCTGAGGAGCATGGAGCGCGGACCATGTAGAGAATGTACTGGGCAGAGTAAACCCAGAGCCTGCGGAATGCTGCAGAGTCAACGAAGGTGGCGAGCCTGAGGAGCGCTGAGCCGTCTGAACTGTTAGAAAAGTGAATCTCAGGGGAGCGGGACAAGGGTGTCCAACCACCCCGTCGGGCGCAGGCAAGACAAACTGAATGAGGAAATCCGAACAAAAGTATGTCGGAGTCACAGATCTGCAGCAAAAGGAGAAGCCAGGTACATGGAAGGTCAGAAGATGCAGCAGGAGTGCGGTAAAGCACCCATGCAGCCCATGAGGGGCTGACCCTGAGAGTACCCCACGAGGGGGTGAATGCAACTAGGGGGTGAATGCAATTAGAGAATCAACTGGCCAGAGAGGCCACGCAGCCCAGGAGGGGCTGACCCCTAGAATAACCCACGAAAGGGTGAATGCATCACAAGAACCAAATAACCTGACATGTCAAATAGCCTCTGAGAGGCTGACTCCAAAAAATACCCCACGTGGAGGTGAACACTATTCTGTATCCAGACTGTCAAACAGCTCATCTTGTTTTAAGCCTGTGCCTGTGGTCATCCTAGCAAGGTGAGGGATGCATGGCAAGCATTACTCTCCAGGGTAAAGTTGCACACAGAGGCAAAACCATAGACAAGCCAGAAGAGGAACACCAGGGGTCATGATAATATTCTCCCTGCCCTACGATACCACAAAAAGGTCCACCATTAGCATTAAGCAGGGACAGTGTTACCACTGTGATGGATGAGTTGGTCTTCTACGGATAAATCCAGAAGACAGATGGACCAAGAGGGCAGCAGCATCCAACAGAAAAGAAAACTGGAGAAACAGGAAGGAACAGCAAAAGAGAAGCCCTGATAGGAGCAACAAGGCTTTGGGCAGTCAGGGGACATAGCAATGAAGGACAATGCACAGATAAGGGAAGACCAGCAAGGAATAACAGCTGAGGAGGCTGGGGAAGCGAAAAGGGATGGTGAACAGAAGCATCACTCACTGCATGGAAGGTGATTGAGTCTCCAACAGTCCCTGAATAGAGACTGTCATGGAAAGGAGGCTTGCCTTGTTTGTAGCAAGCAGTTGCTGTGTTTGTACATGGCACATGCCCCAGATGCAGCAGTGATCTTGAGCGCATGTACGGTTCTATTAAGTTAGTGGAGCCTATGCTGCATCAGGCCGCTGTGCGTGTGTGACCAGGATGTGCCAGCATGTACAGAAGACGCTGGCTCCATGTGGTGCACCAATGTGGCTAGAGCATCCAGGCAAATGCTCCATAGATGCAACCATGACACAAATGGCCTAAAGGGGCAATCAGTCCACATTGGGCTAGCAGTCGTGGAAAGGCAGAGAAGGGTGAAATACCCAGCAGGGGTGATATGAGAAACCTGAAGGTGTCTAACCAGCTAGTCCCTGGGGATCTTTCATCCAGGTGGCCAGGACACGGCCGTCACTATTGGAACCAGGTCCTGGGGGTGGACCTGGTGCAGGAGGATCACCTGGATGAGGGGTCTTCGGGGAGTGGGAGTGGGGCATGGTAGGGTGAGACGGAGTATCCCCTTCCTTGTAACATCTTTTCCCCATCCTACCAGGTAGGGTATTTTGAAGCTTAATCCTCCCACCCCCCTTCTCCAGCACAAACACTTTTTCATGGAGAGTATACCTTGAGCAAAAATGGACTAACACCAAAGCCATACACCTGACATGTCCCAACACAAGAGTCAGGCAATCACCAATAATAACACACACCTGATTTCCGACACATGTCCCCACATGGATAAAAGGCAGAGCACGAAAGCACACTCTGAGCAAGGCAAAACGCACAAGGAAGCAGCAATTCGGAGTTGGCAGTTTGAATCGAGGAGAAAGGCAGCAAGATCAAAGAGGGCAGCAAGGAACTACCCTTGACCTTTTCGGGGAAGAGCCGCAACTTTGAAGGAGCAAAATCCTGTGCACAATCAAAAGTCTTTGATAGTCAAAGTAACGAGTAAAGTTGGTCTGAGCCCGGCTGAGGGAGGCTAATTGTTAATCAAGGGGATCTGAGACCGGACAAGGGGGATTCGGGGTAAACTGTGAGTTACCAGACAAGGAATATTCAAAAGAAAGTACTGTAGCAAATGTGAACCAGTCTGAAGGATGCCTGCAAAGTGAACACTGGTCTGAGCCCGACTGAGGGGGGCTGATTGTGTTAAAGAGGAGGACCTGAGCCCGGCAGAGGGGGATGCAAAGTTGCAAACATTGTGAAAAGGGTTTTTTAGCCCAGCTGAGCAGGGTCCGGGGTGAAATGTGAATCATCCAAATTGAAGAATTGAAAAGGGAACAGAACTTTTGTGGTTTGTTTTTGATGCCTCAGGCCCTCTGAATCAAGAGACTTGGGCACAGAAGGCCCTGATGCTGGTAATAGAACTGTGTCCTAGTGCCAAAGAAGCCCAAGAGTGTGCGTGAACCGCCTTGTCCCATGCTGAAAACGTTGCGAAGGGTTAAAAGGGAAGATACTTCACGTTTCATAGAATAGTTACTTCAGAAAAAGATCGGAAGCAGGGAAGAATCATGTTAGTGTTAGCACATGCCCTGAAACATGTGCATGTAAGATTAAATCAGTAAAAAGTAATAACGGCCTTGAATGATGATGTTAAATGGAAGCCGTTGATCTGCATATGACGTTTTACACATTATATTCAAGCAGTCCCCATATTTATACATTCC
Source organism: Ambystoma mexicanum (assembly GCF_040938575.1). Taxonomy (NCBI): domain Eukaryota; kingdom Metazoa; phylum Chordata; class Amphibia; order Caudata; family Ambystomatidae; genus Ambystoma; species Ambystoma mexicanum. Next base: position 668,443,501 of record NC_090936.1, read on the forward strand.
AGATCAGAATATTGTATGGATAACAATAGTGGAGAATAAGACCAAAGATCAATTAATGATGAATGAAACCCTAAAAGGAAACAGACTCACTGAAAACACAGACCATGCACTTTCGCATCCTACTATTATGAGCTGCTAAAACAAACTACTCAAAGAAACATGTGACAGCTAAAACAAGCTGCATGCATGCACATAGAAGTACCAACCCTGGCAAATAGAGAGTGGGATAAATACGGTATAAAATAAGCATATTCGGAAGCGTTTTGGATTCCTACCGGACTCTCCCACAAAGGACATTAACAAAACAGACAGAAAACTACTGTGGGGTACGTTTAAAGCAGGGTTGGTTAACAGAAAGCCGGTGGGCCGATCAAGTCTATGAAGCGTCTTGAGCCACTCCCCACCCTTCTACTGGTCCCATCACAGCAAAGATGTGATTGTGGAACTAGTCAGCTTGCTCATGCTTTGCCCAGCTGCCCTCCCCACCGAACCTCTGCGTAAAGCATCTACATAACACGACAAGGCCACTCTCAAGTCCCTAGCTAACAGGCTAAAAGAAAGTAAAGCACATCCTTTGCTCTTTGAAGCTTCGAGGGACAGTCAAATGTCACTCCTATTTATATAATCGCGGCAAAGAGAGGGCGATCCACAATCTACTTCTAATTCACTGGAGACACAAAGCATGTCACAACCCTACAAAATGTTGTTCAATGACGGCATTGCACACGCTAGATGCTCTAAATGTGTCCAATACGCTGTTATTGGTGAGGCGTGAGCTCTGGCAGTCTTTCTACTGAATTGTTTGCTTGGTTAAAGGGTTACATTTTTAGTTTTGGCTGGGCGGTGGCTCTAAGAGTGCTGCCTGTAAGATAAAACTATTGTCATGGGAAGTGAAGATAAGAGAGAGATGGGATATGAGGAGGGACGCACAGCCTGTGAGTTTTTTTTTGGGGTTATGTGCCTTGCCCGCTCATTCACCGACCATGATCATGCTAGTACTTATGACCATTAAACCCACTACCTACCCCTCTCTACTCAAAGTACATCTCCCTAGTATCCCTCTGTGCTAGCTCTGTGCTGTGTTTTTTTTTTTTTTTTTTGCACGTATTCTCAGAGGTAATGGCTTAAGTGCAGCTACAAACCAGCTACTGGTGCAAAAAAAATGTCTTCTCCAATTAAACCTTCTGTACTTTATTTATAGAGCATGTCTGGTTTTTTTCATGTGCTAAATTCCTATTAAAAAGAAACATTGACAAAGCCAATAATGTTGGCTCTTGCATAGTCATTAGATCGGCAGTTGCCAGGCACTGCCATTGCATGCTCGGTACTAACACATTAGCCAGCTTTTTTCTGAACTCTGCTAGTGTCCTCACTGTGCATGTAGCATGTTATGCCCATCCTCTTGGCCTCACAACTGCTTGCCTTTACCCTATAGTAGCCATTTCTACAGGGAGCCAGCACACTGCAATTCAAACGACCAAACCGGATCTGAATCTGAACTAGGTTCTGTCCAGCACAGTCACGATTCTGAAAACCCCTGAAAAGGTTATATGCTCCTTCTAATTTTGAATGGAACTCGCAAAAAGTAGTAGTAAACTGCTACACTGTGATAAGAAGGTGGGTCTTATCTGACAATGATGCTTCCAGCAGTCCGTCAGTGTGAATATTACATGGACCCTATATTAACCCACCAACGGGCAGGTTTTAAAATATAACTAGAACTGGCACAATAATAGGAGCTCGTTTTATTACAACACAAATGTAGTTGGATGTTTTGTTGAGTGCAACACTTTTTTTCCGACGCAAAGGCATATGGACTAGCGTCATGCCCTCTTCCGCCCTGGACTCGCACTGACATCATTTCATCTGCCCCCAGCAAGTCCAGAAAAGGGAATTGTAACTCTGACACTAACGATATCATATGATGTGAGCACCTGCCCTTTGATGGCACACATTGGCCTATGATGAGAGTGCCTGACATTAATATTACCGGCTATAGCATGTAAGTACTTGTCATTTGAAAGCAATGCCTTCCGTATGCTGCGAGCACCTGGCTAGTTTACTAGAGTAGTAGGATTATGTGGCGCCTTACTTTGAAAACCTATTTGATTGCAAGATGTGGCATATACTGTTAGTACCGGGCATTTGATAGATATATCTGGCATCTGATAGGCACACATGTCATTTCAGGGAACACCTTGCCTATGATGTATTTGCCTGGCATTTTTGGGCAATCATTTTAATTGCTATATGATGGAACTAGCTGGCAAACTGTTGGCTTTGTCAATGCTTGTTTTATCTCCCTTGCTTTGTAGCTGCCTCTGCACATGTTTAAGTGCCTCTGTTCCTGTGTTCATTCTCTTGTTTATGTGTTTTGTGTGTTGCTGTGCGTGTCTGTATGTATGTGTGAATTGTGTCTCATATTTATTTAAGCAGAACATTCACTCTGCTTGCATTATTTCTTTGTTTTTAACACATGGGACAGATCAAGCAGGGAAACTGTTTTTGTCAAGGCAGCAAATAAATGTACACTAGCTTTCCCAGTGTGGTAGCAGCAATTGTATCAGGCACAGCTTCAGTGATGTTGTGAAACAAAAATATAAATGTCAATTTGACATCCATTGTTTCCGTGGACGATGGGCACATCCATGGTTTGATGTAACAAAATAATCCTGTATAACGCTGATAACCAGATATTACGTATTCGAACATGTCATGGGTTCCCCTACCAATGATGCTGTAAATCCTCTAGTTTACTATCCAGTTTCATCTCAAAATACAACACGTTATTGTAAAAATCACTGTAGCTCTGGCCTGAACAACACAAAGTGGAACTTGCTCACACTAATTTGGAGAATCTTCACCTTACTTGGTTGGTGCCTGTGCTGTACAGAATCATCGAGTTTTGTGATTGAGTCAAGAAGGTTGTGTGTTGAAGGATGCTAACCTACCAAGATCGCATTAAAAAAACATAAGGCCAGGGACGAGCAGAATCCTGTTCCTCATGCCTGGACTACTTATCATTTTTGATGATAATACAAGCATGTCTACCCAACCCCAAAATGGTGCTAGGAAGATCAGAAGGGTTGTGCATTGCCAAATCACCACCTCGATTGTTTCACTTGGCGATATAGCAACGAGAGAAATCCACATTGTCAGCTGGCCGATGGACCAATTCTGGCTCAACCTTTAACACCCCCTTTTGAGCTGCTGAGATCCTTCTCTCTGGATAAAACATCTCATTGAACTCCACTGTACTTCTCTGTCGAATCTTCATGGGTTGGACCTGATCTACCTTGCTGGCAGGAGCAGCTGTCATCTCTTTCCCTCCTGTCTAAGGACGAAGATTTTCTGTCATTATGCCATAACAAACTGCAGAAGTTTTGAAGGTTCATTCAAGGAGCCCACTGACTATGGGTTTGGAGGATTAGTAAATTCAAGAGTTGTCTGCCTCACAGCAACTTTATTTGTGGTCAGGGGGTGTTGGTCAGATGTCAGCAATCCATCTCCCTCCCACCCAATAGGGATTTGGGAGACTGTGTAGGGCAGGGGTGCACAACTGATTTTGACAGAGGGCCGAAAGTACCTTACATGAGGGCTATAGTGGGCCGAAAAGTAAAAGTGGGCGGGGCGGTAGGCGGGACATGTCAGGCGGCTTTTTCAACCCCCAATTTGTATTAAACACATGGAAAAAGAATGTGTTTTTGAGGGGTAACGATTTTTATTGCATTTCAAACTTACATTTTGTACTACACATTTTCCATTGTTATAATTTATTTCAATTTAGTTATTGTATATCGTCTGTTTAATTAAATTATATATATTTTATTGACCATTGATTGGACATTCCGTTATTTTGGACTGCTATAGTTTGCTGTTTGGGTTGCCCAAGAGGAGTATGGCCTTCGTTGAGTCAGGTTTCCTCAAAAAAGCAAAGGATGTACATCTCCTAACTGTGCCTGTTTTAGCTTTATTATTGAGTTCACTCATGGAGTGCAACACTATGCCCCATGGCTCCCACCCCCAACCAAACACTATGCCCCCTGTCCCTCACTCGCCAAGCAAACACTATGCCCCCTGTCCCTCACCCCCAAGCAAACACTATGCCCCATGGCCCCCTCACCCCCAAGTAAACACTATGCCCCATGGCTCCCACCCCCAACCAAACACTATGCCCCATGGCCCCCTCACCCCCAACCAAACACTATGCCCCATGGCCCCCACGCCTCATGCAAACACTATGCCCCCTATCCCTCACCCCCAACCAAACACTATGCCCCATGGCCCCCACGCCTCATGCAAACACTATGCCCCCTAACCATCACCCCCAACCAAACACTATGCCCCATGGCCCCCTCACCCCCCAACCAAACACTATGCCCCATGGCCCCCACTCCTCATGTAAACACTATGCCCCCTATCCCTCACCCCCAACCAAACACTATGCCCCATGGCCCCCTCACCCCCAACCAAACACTATGCCCCCTGTCCCTCACCCCCAACCAAACACTATGCCCCCTGTCCCTCACCCCCAACCAAACACTATGCCCCATGGCCCCCTCACCCCCAACCAAACACTATGCCCCATGGCCCCCTCACCCCCAACCAAACACTATGCCCCATGGCTCCCACCCCCAACTTAACACTATGCCCCCTGTCCCTCACCCACCAAGCAAACACTATGCCCCCTGTCCCTCACCCACCAAGCAAACACTATGCCCCCTGTCCCTGACCCCCAACCAAACTCTATGCCCCCTGTCCCTCACCCCCCAACTAAACACTATGCCCCCTATCCCTCACCCCCAACCAAACACTATGCCCCATGGCCCCCTCACCCAAACCAAACACTATGCCCCATGGCCCCCTCACCCCCAACCAAACACTATACCCCAAACACACTCTCAAGCATGCACCCATACAGACCCGAACCCCCGCCCCCAACGCACCACACACATTCTCAAGCATGAACCCATACAGACCCGAACCCCCCGCCCCCCAACGCAGCACACACATTCTCAAGCATGCACCCATACAGACCCAAACCCCCCACCCCCCAACTCAGCACACACACATGCACCCTTACAGACCCGAACCCCCCACCCCCCAACTCAGCACACACACATGCACCCTAACAGACCCGAACCCCCCACCCCCCAACTCAGCACACACACATGCACCCATACAGACCCGAACCCCCCACCCCCCAACTCAGCACACATGCACCCATACAGACCCGAACCCCCCACCCCCCAACTCAGCACACACACATGCACCCATACAGACACGAACCCCCACCCCCCCAAATCAGCACACACACATGCACCCATACAGACCTGAACCCCCACCCCCCAAATCAGCACACACACAGACCCGAACCCCCCCAACCCCAACTCAGCACACACACAAACATGCACCCATACAGACCCGAACCCCCACCCCCCCAACTCAGCACACAAAAAACATTCAAATCAAAACATTCATACACATCCGACACTCCCCCACCCCTGCATCTCAACATACACACAAAAACATTCAAATTCCAACATTCATACACATCCGACACCCACCCCCACCCCCGCATCTCAACATACACACAAAATACATTCAAATACAAACATTCATACACATCCGACACCCACCCCCACCCCCGCATCTCAACATACACACAAAATACATTCAAATTCCAACATTCATACACATCCGACACCCCCCCAACCCCGCATCTCAACATACACACAAAATACATTAACATTCCAACATTCATACACATCCGACACCCCCCCACCCCCGCATCTCAACATACACATAAAATGCATTCAAATTCCAACATTCATACACATCCGACACCCCCCCACCCCCCCCATCGCAACATACACACACAAACATAAAGTAAAACAGACCCGACACACAAACACAAACAGACCACTTACCGGAGACGTGCTGGAAGGCAGGCAGGCAGGCAGGTAAGCTGGAAGTCGCTGGAATCGCACTACGGCTGGCATGGTCCAAGGCTGAAATGCCTTCCGGCATCAAGCCTTATGGACCACGCCAGCCGTAGTGCTGGCCCTCCATTGGGTCAGCACACACACACTACGTGGCTCATAGGAGCAACGTGGTGCATGTGTGCTGAGCCAATGACGGCCAGTGTTTTGTCCGGCCCGGAAGACAACAAAGACTTTCCTAATGGAGGGCGGCCGCGGGCCGCCCTCCATTAGGAAAGTCTTTGTGCCTCGCGGGCCGGACAAAAGAGCATGGCGGGCCGCAACTGGCCCGCGGGCCGTATGTTGTGCACCCATGGTGTAGGGCTTGTGCTGCACACCCACCACACACAGATTCCATGTGTTAATAATATTGGTGTGTTCTGGTAGGAAGGCACATTTACGGTTATGCATCTGGCATCAACAAATCATTAAATCAGCCCAGTCATGTTCATAACATAGCTACTGCCATAGACCTACAGCTTGGAAATTCTGCACATTATAATTGACAGGAGTAGCAGCAAATTACACCTGTATTAACAATATAAAGCAAATGTCTAATCATGTGTTTGTCTGCCTTATGCTTACCTCTGTTCCTGCTTTGCATGGATCTGTGGTGAATTCTATTTTGTCGCCAGATTCTCTAGTAATTATGCATTTTGTGAAATGTTCTCTTAAATTTGCAACTACAAAATAAAGATGTATTCGTGTTAGACCAAACCGTTCAAAGAAAACATATTACGGGTGATTCAATGAAGCTGTTCATAAAACGCAAGCATAAAAATCATGAATGAAAATTATCTGTGCATTTGTTTTAATTTTTAAACGTTTTTGTGTATGGGTTTCCCATTGAAAACTTTCCCATTAATAAAAACCATTACATAATGACATTTTATATACAAAGAAAAACATTACATCATAACATTTCTCATTAAGAAAGGCAAACCACATATATTAAAATGTAACTAAAATCCTTATACAAAACCTATCCAGTAGCACATATATCCCCACAATTATTATTTAAATTCAAAAACGATTGTTCCCAAAATCATTTATCCATTTAAACTTAATACATTAGCAGTAAGTACCTGAATATCACCCAAATACCCCAAAATGGCCTTTCATAAAATCAATGCATTTGTCAATGATAGACTTTCTCCCAACAAAATATGCACACACGTACTGCCTCCCATAACAGTGTGAACAGAATCGACAAACTTGCAAAAAATACAAAATACCCCTTTGGGTCAGAAAGGGGCAATGAAGTATTAGATACCTTAGAGTTACTAGCTGCTTTAATTTACATAACCTAAAAATTATTTTGCTCACGGGAAAGGCCAATGCGAGGTCTAAGGACCTCTAGCGTGAGTAGGCAATTTAGTCTGAACTTTAGAACCAATTTCGTAGTTCCCTTGATGCTAATTTTACAATATAGGGTAGAGGTGCAGAACATCCCACTGAAGTACTTTGACATTCTCTGTACATTTTTAGATTATTTAAATTTTACTACTTCTCAATCTTGTCCCACTCAATGAATTTCCTTGTCATGGTTTATTTCTCTAAACCTGGGTCAATCTCGGCCTCACATAACATTTGCTCACATGAGTTTATAAACATCTGTGCATTTTAGGAGCTGCCTCATTTTCAATTATTTGTATGGAGGAGCAAGGATATGGATTCCCATTAACAAATCCATAATCCATCTGCTCTGCAAAAAAACTCAAAGCATTTCCGCCAGCAACTGATTTTGATACTAGCGAAAATGCATTGGATTCCTATGAAATATGCTGGCTATTGCCAGCTGCAAAAAGCTGGGGGCATGTAAATACCTCACACTATTAATTAAATCCTTTATTCATTAGCTCTCTCTCGATCTCTCTCATTCTATCTTTTTCATTCTCTCGTTAGCACCTCCCTCCATGCAATTTTGATTGCAGGTGCAAAATGATGGACACATTTTTTTTAAGTTTTTTTTTTAATAACGCGCCTAATACCATACCTGCGTTCGGTTTCTAAGTGCGGATCAGGGATTCAAACATCTGTTGCTCTGCGTTGTCTTGCATCCAAGACCAGCGTGTTGCCCCTGCGCTATCCTCCATTCACATTTCATTGTAATTCAATGCTTTTCCAACACCATCAAAATCAGATGCTGGGGGATATGTATTCGCTTTTGACAGGCGGAAGGGGTGTGGATGGCAAAAAGCACCCAGGAACCATATTTTTGGTTTAGAGCACTTTACAAATGTCATGAAACAGAAATAGAAATTTTGTTTCGTCTATGCCCTAACTTCGTCTCTCAAAAAAGTGAAAATCCTCCAGACTACTAAATCCGGCGTAACACCATGCTTAAAAATTCTACACTTGATTTAGCACTCCACATGCTTCACAAAAAATGAACAAAGTGTTTTGCAGCAAGGTCCTTGTGTCACAATTTGCTCCCTATGCTCTCGTTCCTGCCACTTGGGGTCCTGCTTTTTGGGTTTATTCCCTATTGGACTTTCCTTCCGCACCTTATGAGACAGTGTTGTGGTGACTTGGGAGTGTGAAATCCTTATTTCCCATGTTACCTCCCTTCCGGTTCCAATCCAGGTTTTTGGCAGCCAGTATGCTACTTTAATCAAAAGACTATGCTTCCCAGAATGCCTGGCCCACTGCTTCATTCCTCCCTTGCAGGACAAGGTTGGTTGGAGGATGAGCAGCACTTGTGGCTGGCAGGTGCAGCAAGCAGCACACCTCAGGCGTGTGCTCGTTAGACAGCTTTAAAAGCCTATGTATTCTTCAGTCCAGCTCTGGTCATTGATGCAGTGTTCACGTTTGTGTCCGGTCCCTTGTTCCTAGTTCTTAGCTTAGTGCCCACTTCCTAGTTTCTTATTACATGTTCCCTGGTTGTTGATTTTAGTGTGCTTATTGTTTTTTTTCTGCTTCCTGGATTCCTTTTCTGTCTTCCACTGTTTTTACAGTCAGCGGTTTTCAGTGCTTTCCTTCTCCTGTGCAGCCTAGTTTGTGTTCTTTATTCCTTTGACTTTGCCCTATTGTGCAGTGTAACCATGATCCTCTAGTCACCCCTCATTTTTAGATTTACTATTTTGTCCCATTTTGCATTTCCTTCCTTGGGTTGAGAGGTGTGAGGTTTTTCCCTTGCGATTTCATTTCCCTGTTCCTGTTACTTTACTTTCTTTTGGAGTCCATTCCTTGATCCTTATTGATTGTTGAGTGCGGTGTGCTGTTGTATCCAGCCCCTGTGTGAATGGATATGTTCTCCTCACTATTCTATAATTACTATTCCTACTTGTTCCTTGTCAGGAGTCTTATGGATTAAGTTATCCTCCCTTTGCTGTTGTAGCCTTTCTGGGTCCCTGTTTGATCAGCAGGGTTTGGGGGCTTTGCTGACATACCAGGTGGCGTTTCTGATTGTTGTGAGTATTGTCTTTAAGTTAACTTTTACAATACCATCAAGGGTGTTCGCTCACAAATCCTGTCATTGCTTGTCATTGCTTGTGGGCTTAGCGCTGACAGTACCTGCAAAGAGCAATTGTAGATGAGGAGCTTGGCAAACTTCTTTGTAATTATAAGGACCTTCTAAGTACTTACCCTACATGCCTTTTCATGTATTTACATTCTTATCACGCTCTACTTGCACATCCTGTAATTTAGTGTACATGTATCTTCTTGGTTCCTGAGTGCATATTGTTTGATACAAAGCTATTCACAATTTGATTGTGTGCAAATTTCCCTTGCCATACCCACTGCCTCTGTCCTTTCATGACACCTTGTCCTGATCATTGTTCCTTTCGTGCACAGCACTCTGTCTATACACATAGCCTACATTTGGATGGGGGACCATTTTAAATCAAGTACAAAATGCATGCAGGGGCACACAACGTTAGCACACACCTGCTGTTGTAACCCCGGCGGACAATTTTCAACTTTCACAAAGCAAAGACCAAAGGTAAAGAGTAAAACCAGTTGAAGTCACCTTTACTTTGCACTTTTGCACAACAACCTGTAAAAAAGTAAGTGCTGCCAACAAATTAAGCTTTGCAGAGGGCATTCAATAATGGATTCAAGTTCTAATTTGTGGCATAATCTGCAGGAATCCATTTGTTTTACTCTGCATGACAATCTCATGCTCTTCCAAGACAAAGGAGGAAAGCACAGCAGAGTTGTAAACTCTACTTCGCGACCAACCTATGACTTGGTAGAGGACGAAAATGGTCTGGAGTGCAAAATGAAGGCTTAATTATGCTGTTCTTTTATGCTTTCTTTCTGTGCTGAAGCCTTTTTTCAAAATCACCCTCAGTGTCTCTTCTCGCCACTCTGATTTTGGCAGCACCGGCAAATTCACGTTTGTGAGTTCTCATTCTGATGTACCAATGCTAAGGTGCTCATCGATAGTTGAACCGCATGGTGTTGGTCGCATAGGATGACTATCCTTCATTCACTACATTGGGTGCAAGCCTTGAAACACTTTTGTATAGACGCATAATAAATAACCAATGAATCAATCAAGCAATTATCCCATGGAAATGATCACTTGGTTGATAGATTTGGTGTGCATCTCCCATTCTTATATTATTAATCGAGAATTCTAACTAATATTTAGAAGCACCCACGCTTGCAAAGGGTTTTCAGAATAATTGAAGAAAGGTTTTAAAAAGCATATAACGCTGTTCATCGTCTTTCTTACCTGGTTCATTCTGACCATTTCCACACAATCCACATGTCTTGTATGGTTTTTGAAGAGTTGCCTATATGAGAAATAAGGAAAACCAGGTGACATAAGTATCAATTGATTTAAAATGTTTTCTTTAGAAAACTTTGCTCATCCATTTCAACTTTTAATTTTAAATTTTGAAGCGTTACTCATCACTGTCCCCAATCCCACAAAAAACCTTAATACAAAAGCAATAGAACAATGTGTCAGGATTCAGGGAAAATATACTCATATGACAGTTTGTACGGAGTAATGCGATAGGCACTTACCAAGCACTGGCAAAATGGTGCTAACAGACCATAAAACGTCATACATTTTTTTTTCTTTTCGACATTTTGACATTCGACTTTTTTGTTTTCGATTTTATCACTATAAACCGTTCCTCCCACATATTCCTAATCTTTGATATTTGATATCCAGCTTCAGCTGCTTTGGAAAACATTTTCAGCATAGGGCTCTGTGCGTCGATGCAGTCGACTCCATGTCCCTCAACGGCCTCTATCTTGAGGATGATGTAATCGAAGGCATACATATCATGTGCAGCATCTATTGGCTTCAGTTCTGTTTTTTTTCCCTACAGTATAAACTACCCGCAAAACCACAGGTTTGACCGTACTCAACTTTGAAGGAGTGAAAGCTGTAATAGCATGGAAAATTCTACTGTGGGGTTGGTAGGGAGGGAGATGAGAAATGCGGGGGAGTAACATCCAGTTAAAAGAAAGTTGCCAGGGGTAAGTAATGGATTGTGTCCCCCACATGTATTCCTCATCTTTGATAGACTCCCAAAGCAGTGTTTGTTTTGGTGGAGGGAGTAAGAATTTCGTTTTCAATTGTTTTCATGAATCGAATGCAGGATGGATTTGCCAAAGCATCTATCCTGACTGAGGGAAGACTCAAGGCAGTAATGTTTTGTGAATTTGTGGATATAACACAACGTCACTGCTTAACAAATATTTTTTATCGGTACACCCCTTTGCAGGGCTGTAGATGTATCCATGGCCCTGGTGGAATGGGCCCTTAAACCTTCCGGAGGATCCTTGCACGCCACTCTGTAGCATTCTGAAATTGCCAGAAAGATAAACCTGTATAAGGTCTGTTTTGTAACTGCTCGACCCAGTTTATGACCTGTATAGCCTATAAAAAGCTGATCGCCAATGCAAGGTTTTGATAGCCTAGATGTGTAAAAGCTCAGAGCTCTGTGTGGATCCAATTTATGTAATCTCTTTTCCTCTTTGCCAGGATTAGGTGGAGGATAGAAAGTGGGTAAAACAATTTTCTGCCCTACATGAAAATCAGAAATGATTTTGGGTAACAATGAAGGTTTAGCCCTCAGAACAACCCTATCTTTATGGAAGATAGTCAAGGGTGGCTTGGAAGTAAATGCCTGCAATTCACACTCTACAGGCTGAAGTTAATGCCACCAAGAGAATGGTTTTAAATGTTAACAACCTTAATGGGCATGAATGTAACGGTTCAAAGGATGCACACATTAGAAATGTTAGTACCATATTAAGGTCCCAAATTGGAACCTGGAAAGAGATTAAATGAAATGAAAGGAAATGATATTTTATTTATATCGCGCTCGTACACAAGTATTTCAGAGCGCGACCAGGCAAAAAGGGGAGGGGAAAAAGGGAGAACAAAAATAATAAAGTGATCTTACTAGGCCTAGTGACATTTAAGAAAGCGCAAGTGCATGGAAAGGCAAAAGGGGGAAAGTGTATGGAAGGGGGGGAGTGGAAAGTGCAGACCAGAGGAGAGAAAATACAAATAAATATTAAATACATAAATAAATACAGGCGATAAACCATGGTAGTCCAGCCAGCAAGTGACAGGTGAAAGTTAGTCAGATAAGGCATATTTGGTAAGTGCAGAAGAAAAGTGGGAGGGGGACTGTATGGGTACAGAAACAGAACCCTAGTGCAGAGGGTGGACTGGAGGCAGTGCAGGAGGGTGGCAGGGTGAGCAGGTACCTGGGCATGAAAGACAGAGGGTGGCCAGGTGCACAATGCTAAGAGAAGAAACAGATCAACAGGGCAGAAGGGGGGCAAAGGCAGAGACAAAGAGGAAGGACTTGAGATGCTTCCGGAACCGGAGATGGTTTTCCTCAAGTTTCAAGGTAGCCGGGAGGCTGTTCCAAAGGGAGGCACCAGCCGAAGACAGATATCTACCCCCAGCTTGTTTCTTTGAAAAACGACTAACCCTGAGGGAGTTAGAAGAAGAGGAGTGAAAGGGCTCGAGCGGGGAAGTATTTACGGAGGGATAGTTAAAGGTATTTTGGACTCAGGCCCCAGAAAGCCTTGTGGACAATGCAGAGGGTTTTAAATTTAATCATTTCATCCACTTGGAGCCAATGAAGGGATTTCAGGGCTGGAGAGATACGATCCCAGGGCTTGAGGCCAAGGACACGTCTCGCAGTCCTGTTCTGGAGTAATTGTAAAGAGCGGAGAGTGTAGGCAGGTAGATTTAGAAAGAGGCTGTAACAGTAATCCAGTCTGGAGAGAACCAGAGCTTGGGAGACAGTGAGCTTTTGAGGGAAGGAGAGGAAAGACAGTGTTCCTCTAAGGAGGTGCAATAAGAAGTTTGACCTCTTGGAGACGTTGGAGATGTGTGCGAAGAAGGAAAGTGTAGAGTCAAAGGGTTCTATGTTATTTTGCCGCGGGATTTTTCATCGCAGGACTTTTCATCGTCGTTTTTTTATGGTAAAAAACGAATCGTTTTTTTTTTTTGGGGGGTTACCCCCCCAAGTCCCCCTTTTTTTTAAAAATTATTCCCTTTCACCCACAAATATTTATTTAATTTTTAAACCCCCCAAAAAAAATACCTGCGACGAAAAATCCTGCGGCAAAAGAACTGCATACCACTCAAAGATACCCCGAGGTTCTTAGCCGCGCAAGGGGGGGTAGGAGGAGGGCCAGAGAGTGAAAGGATGGAGATGGTGTACCAATAAGGAGGATCTTGTTAGCATTTAGACATAGATCGTTGGCGGCACACCAATTTTGAATGAGGATTAGACAATTTGAGATGAGGGAAGGAGAGGAGGAGGCTGAAGGAAGCCTGAAAATGAGTTGGGCGTCGTCAGCATAGCACTGGGGGACACCATATGTGGAGAGGGAGATAGAAGATATGAAGTACCCAAGTTGTACTTGGCAGGGAGGGTTGATCAGACAGAAAAGATGTCAGCCAGGCCAGAGCCTGATCAGTGATACCCAGGTTGTCACAGAGACAATTGAGCAGGGTGGTATGGTTGACTGTGTCAAACGCAGAGGAGAGATCAAGTAGGATGAGGACAGTGAGAATGTTAGAATCGAGGTGGGAGAGCAGGTCTTCACAGATGTTCAGGAGAGCAGTTTCTGTGATCTGGCAGCTCTGAAGCCAGATTGGTGGTCATGGAGGGAGCCAACAGAGTCGGAATGAAGATTAAGCTGAGAGATGGCCAGCTTTTCCACAAGCTTACCCAAAAAGGGAGTAATGGAAATTGGGCAGAGAGGATGCACAAGGAAGTGCTTAAAATGGGAGAGGTAAGAGCCAGAGGCAAAGGAGAGGTTGCAGAAATCGGCAAGGGCCGCAGCAAGGGTGTCAATGTGGTCCTTAATGGTTTTAGAGGAACAGGGATGGACCTGTTTTGATGAGGTTTTCATAGATCGGACTTGTCTAGCTACCTCATAAAGGGAGAAAAGAGGGAAGGAGGAAAAAGGGGGATGAGGTTAGCTGAGGGAGGGTCAGCAAGCCGAGAAGGAGAGACAGGAGGAGGGGGAGCGGAGGAGAGGGTGGACAGGATGTCCTGGGTTTTAGAGATAAAGTGAGAGGCAAGGGCATTGCAAAGAGCCTGCGAGGCGAGAGGAGGGGCGGAGACTGTAGCAGGGTTGGCCAGCTCGTTGCAGATTTTGAAGAGTTCGGCCGATGGGGGGAACACATTGGTGAGCCCCTTTAGAAATTGTGTCACTAGTGGCATTTTGAAATATGAACATTCCTCTGACAAGTGCTTAAAGAGGGATAGCGCCACCAAATAGCCCTTAATAGTTACAACCTGGAGCCCTAGTTTGGTAAGGATAGTAGAAAGGATAAAACATCTGGTGTTTTGCACAGAAAAGGGTCTGCATTCTTGTCTTTGCACCAGCTGCAGAATTTGTTCCAACGGCAACGGTACAAGGACTTTGTTGCTGGCTTTCTAGCCGAAAGCAAAATTTCCATTATGTCATCAGGGAGGTCGCAATCTTTGTATACAAGACTCCCAGAAACCATGCGTGAACACTGAGTGTTTTGACCTCTGGATGGAGAATCCGACTCTCCTCTCTTGAGTGAAGGCCCTCTCTTTGTGGAAGATACATTGGAGGGCAGATGGACATGTCCAGAAGGCCCGGGTACCACGTCCTCCTGGCCCAATTCGGGGCAATTAAGATCCAGTGTTTCCCGAACTTTCTCAACCTCCTGATCACATGAGGATTGACAAGTGCTGGAGGAAATGAGTACAGGAGTGGAAACTCCCAGTCCACTATGACAGCATCTCCTGGAGCTCCTATAATAGAAATTTTCCTGGAGCAGTACAGTTCGCACTTCCAGGTTGACAGTGGTTGTGAACAGATCCACTTGAGGGGGGTTCCCCAAATGGTGAAAATCTCTTGAAGGACTTCCTAAGATAGGTCCCACTCATGGAAGGCTGTGCTCTGCCTGCTCAGAGCGCCCACCACCGTCTACTCTTCTGCGGCTAGGTGAACTGCCGTTATAGAGATTCCTTCTTAAATTGCCCAGTAGTAGAGCTGCATTGCCTCTCTGCACAGTGGTAGTGACCCTACACCACCTCTCTTGTTGAGGTACTACATGGCCACTGTGTTGTCCATCATTATCAGGACATTCTTTTGCCCTACAAAGGGCAGCAAGGCCTTCAGCGCTAGTCTGATTGCCCTCAGTTCCAAAAGAGTGATATGTAATTTGAACTCCGATTGAGACCAACGACCGCTGACTGACAGATCATTGGTGTGGGCTCCCTACCCCATGAGTGAGGTGTCCATCACTACTGCTATCTCTGGCCATGGTTGCCAAAAGGGTTCTCCCTTCAAAACTTGTCCTTGCAAGTCCACCACAGGAGATCCCGTGCAACCCTGCTTGGAACCTGAAGTAGGTCCGACGTGTTTCCTGAGAAATGGGATCATTGTGCTCTGAGAACCCATTGAAGGCATCTCATTCTCAGGCAGGCCTATGGCTATAGAAAAATGCCTGATGCCATAAAGCCAATCAACCTCAAATAATTGTAGGCCGGGAGACACTGGGCATTCTGAAATTTGGAGACCATCTGTAGAATGTCTAGAGAACTCATATCAAGTGGCGAGCACTTTCCCAAGGATGTATCCAGTAGAGCCCCAATGAATTGGAGCTTCTGAGAAGGTGTCTTTTGAGACAACTTGTAACTGAGGGAGAAGCCCAATCTGTGAAGAGAGTGGCAGGTTATGCTGAGATGATGCAGGACTTGTTCGAGAGAATGCGCCCTGATCAGCCAATCGTCCAGGTAGTGGTAGACATGAATCCCCCCTCCCCTGAGACTCGCTATCACCACCGCCATCAGTTTGGTGAAAAACCTTGGGGCAGAGGCTTGCCCGAATGGCAGAACTCGAAACTGATAATGAGAACTGCCAACGGCGAACCTCAGGTATTTTCTGTGCTTGAGATGGATAGGCACATGAAAATAAGCATCCTGATGGTTTAATGACACCATCCAATGCTGCAGTTGGAGGGCCTGACAGATCTGAAAAAGTGTGACCATCTTTAACTTGTACTTCCTAAGGAACTTGTTCAAGTATCTCAAGTCCAAGATGGGTCTCGGTCCTCTGTCCTTCTTTGGTATTAGGAAATATGGAGAATAGCATCCCTTGTTCCTCTCTGCTACAGGCACCGGTTCTATAGTGCCTTTCTCTAGCAGGGTAAAAATTTCCTGCACAAAGTGCGGATCCAGAATCCTCAAAGAGTGGTTCCCCAGTGGATGGTTCTGAGGTCTCTGAATGAAAAGAAGTCAGTAACCGTGGACTATGGTTTCCAGTGCCCAAGAATCCGAAGTAATGTCTCGCCATTCTTGCAGATGCTGAGACAGTCTGCCTCTGGTGATTTGTGACTCAAGACCTCAGAGGTTTTGAGGTGGCTGATGCAGTGTCTGATGGTAAGTTTGCCACTGCTTGAGCGGGATTTGCACCTCTCCCTCGTCCACCACGAGCCATTCCTCTTGCTCTTCCAACTGAAGAGTAGTAGCAAAAAGATCTACCCCTCCAAGGCTGCCCACCAGGGCGAAAGGACTGAGGTTGCCTAATAGCGGCAACTAAAGATTGAACTGCCACCTTTGTGGTCTGCGACTGAAAGGATGGAGATGGTGTACCAATAAGGAGGATCTTGTAAGCATTTAGACATAGATCGTTGGCGGCACACCAATTTTGAATGAGGATTAGACAATTTGAGATGAGGGAAGGAGAGGAGGAGGCTGAAGGAAGCCTGAAAATGAGTTGGGCGTCGTCAGCATAGCACTGGGGGACACCATATGTGGAGAGGGAGATAGAAGATATGAAGTACCCAAGTTGTACTTGGCAGGGAGGGTTGATCAGACAGAAAAGATGTCAGCCAGGCCAGAGCCTGATCAGTGATACCCAGGTTGTCACAGAGACAATTGAGCAGGGTGGTATGGTTGACTGTGTCAAACGCAGAGGAGAGATCAAGTAGGATGAGGACAGTGAGAATGTTAGAATCGAGGTGGGAGAGCAGGTCTTCACAGATGTTCAGGAGAGCAGTTTCTGTGATCTGGCAGCTCTGAAGCCAGATTGGTGGTCATGGAGGGAGCCAACAGAGTCGGAATGAAGATTAAGCTGAGAGATGGCCAGCTTTTCCACAAGCTTACCCAAAAAGGGAGTAATGGAAATTGGGCAGAGAGGATGCACAAGGAAGTGCTTAAAATGGGAGAGGTAAGAGCCAGAGGCAAAGGAGAGGTTGCAGAAATCGGCAAGGGCCGCAGCAAGGGTGTCAATGTGGTCCTTAATGGTTTTAGAGGAACAGGGATGGACCTGTTTTGATGAGGTTTTCATAGATCGGACTTGTCTAGCTACCTCATAAAGGGAGAAAAGAGGGAAGGAGGAAAAAGGGGGATGAGGTTAGCTGAGGGAGGGTCAGCAAGCCGAGAAGGAGAGACAGGAGGAGGGGGAGCGGAGGAGAGGGTGGACAGGATGTCCTGGGTTTTAGAGATAAAGTGAGAGGCAAGGGCATTGCAAAGAGCCTGCGAGGCGAGAGGAGGGGCGGAGACTGTAGCAGGGTTGGCCAGCTCGTTGCAGATTTTGAAGAGTTCGGCCGATGGGGGGAACACATTGGTGAGCCCCTTTAGAAATTGTGTCACTAGTGGCATTTTGAAATATGAACATTCCTCTGACAAGTGCTTAAAGAGGGATAGCGCCACCAAATAGCCCTTAATAGTTACAACCTGGAGCCCTAGTTTGGTAAGGATAGTAGAAAGGATAAAACATCTGGTGTTTTGCACAGAAAAGGGTCTGCATTCTTGCCTTTGCACCAGCTGCAGAATTTGTTCCAACGGCAACGGTACAAGGACTTTGTTGCTGGCTTTCTAGCCGAAAGCAAAATTTCCATTATGTCATCAGGGAGGTCGCAATCTTTGTATACAAGACTCCCAGAAACCATGCGTGAACACTGAGTGTTTTGACCTCTGGATGGAGAATCCGACTCTCCTCTCTTGAGTGAAGGCCCTCTCTTTGTGGAAGATACATTGGAGGGCAGATGGACATGTCCAGAAGGCCCGGGTACCACGTCCTCCTGGCCCAATTCGGGGCAATTAAGATCCAGTGTTTCCCGAACTTTCTCAACCTCCTGATCACATGAGGATTGACAAGTGCTGGAGGAAATGAGTACAGGAGTGGAAACTCCCAGTCCACTATGACCGCATCTCCTGGAGCTCCTATAATAGAAATTTTCCTGGAGCAGTACAGTTCGCACTTCCAGGTTGACAGTGGTTGTGAACAGATCCACTTGAGGGGGGTTCCCCAAATGGTGAAAATCTCTTGAAGGACTTCCTAAGATAGGTCCCACTCATGGAAGGCTGTGCTCTGCCTGCTCAGAGCGCCCACCACCGTCTACTCTTCTCCGGCTAGGTGAACTGCCGTTATAGAGATTCCTTCTTAAATTGCCCAGTAGTAGAGCTGCATTGCCTCTCTGCACAGTGGTAGTGACCCTACACCACCTCTCTTGTTGAGGTACTACATGGCCACTGTGTTGTCCATCATTATCAGGACATTCTTTTGCCCTACAAAGGGCAGCAAGGCCTTCAGCGCTAGTCTGATTGCCCTCAGTTCCAAAAGAGTGATATGTAATTTGAACTCCGATTGAGACCAACGACCGCTGACTGACAGATCATTGGTGTGGGCTCCCTACCCCATGAGTGAGGTGTCCATCACTACTGCTATCTCTGGCCATGGTTGCCAAAAGGGTTCTCCCTTCAAAACTTGTCCTTGCAAGTCCACCACAGGAGATCCCGTGCAACCCTGCTTGGAACCTGAAGTAGGTCCGACGTGTTTCCTGAGAAATGGGATCATTGTGCTCTGAGAACCCATTGAAGGCATCTCATTCTCAGGCAGGCCTATGGCTATAGAAAAATGCTGGATGCCATAAAGCCAATCAACCTCAAATAATTGTAGGCCGGGAGACACTGGGCATTCTGAAATTTGGAGACCATCTGTAGAATGTCTAGAGAACTCATATCAAGTGGCGAGCACTTTCCCAAGGATGTATCCAGTAGAGCCCCAATGAATTGGAGCTTCTGAGAAGGTGTCTTTTGAGACAACTTGTAACTGAGGGAGAAGCCCAATCTGTGAAGAGAGTGGCAGGTTATGCTGAGATGATGCAGGACTTGTTCGAGAGAATGCGCCCTGATCAGCCAATCGTCCAGGTAGTGGTAGACATGAATCCCCCCTCCCCTGAGACTCGCTATCACCACCGCCATCAGTTTGGTGAAAAACCTTGGGGCAGAGGCTTGCCCGAATGGCAGAACTCGAAACTGATAATGAGAACTGCCAACGGCGAACCTCAGGTATTTTCTGTGCTTGAGATGGATAGGCACATGAAAATAAGCATCCTGATGGTTTAATGACACCATCCAATGCTGCAGTTGGAGGGCCTGACAGATCTGAAAAAGTGTGACCATCTTTAACTTGTACTTCCTAAGGAACTTGTTCAAGTATCTCAAGTCCAAGATGGGTCTCGGTCCTCTGTCCTTCTTTGGTATTAGGAAATATGGAGAATAGCATCCCTTGTTCCTCTCTGCTACAGGCACCGGTTCTATAGTGCCTTTCTCTAGCAGGGTAAAAATTTCCTGCACAAAGTGCGGATCCAGAATCCTCAAAGAGTGGTTCCCCAGTGGATGGTTCTGAGGTCTCTGAATGAAAGGAAGTCAGTAACCGTGGACTATGGTTTCCAGTGCCCAAGAATCCGAAGTAATGTCTCGCCATTCTTGCAGATGCTGAGACAGTCTGCCTCTGGTGATTTGTGACTCAAGACCTCAGAGGTTTTGAGGTGGCTGATGCAGTGTCTGATGGTAAGTTTGCCACTGCTTGAGCGGGATTTGCACCTCTCCCTCGTCCACCACGAGCCATTCCTCTTGCTCTTCCAACTGAAGAGTAGTAGCAAAAAGATCTACCCCTCCAAGGCTGCCCACCAGGGCGAAAGGACTGAGGTTGCCTAATAGCGGCAACTAAAGATTGAACTGCCACCTTTGTGGTCTGCGACTTCTTAAGGCTCTCATCAGCCTTGATGCCAAAAAGTGAGACCCGTCAAAAGGCATGTTGAAGAGACTGGATTACACATCCAGTGCAAATCCTAACTTCCTCAACCACGCAAATCTGCATATTACGGTGCTAGTAGCCATGGCTCTGCTGATGCGGTCAGCAAAATCCAGATTCGAGTGAAGAGACTCACACATGGCTTCTTTGCCCTCTCTAACTATGGCCAAGAAACCCTCTCTTTCCGCCCCCTCAGGAATGTGCTCTGCCGCCATTGAAAGGCAGTCCCATAGAGTGAATGAGAATTTTTCAAGGGCACATGTGAGGTTGGCTGATTTCTTTTTTAGCCCATCCATCTACTCTCTTGTCATCCCTATCTGGAGGGATATTAGGATAAACTGCATGCTTGTAAGTTGCAGTAGCTGCCTGTACCACCAGACGCTCTGTAGTGGGGTGTTTAAACAGGTAGTCGGGGTCAATACTGGAAGGGCAGTATTGTTTGGTCAAGTTTTTATTCACAGCCGGATTCGTTTCTGGTGTCTCCCAATTTGCTGCCACCCTTTTCTGGAGATCAACATGAAAGGGTAATATAGGATCCAAATGCGGACCATTATGAAGGATGTCTGTCAAATCGTCCTGTTCATAGGGGAGGGGAGGTCTACTCCACCCCATATAGTCTACTACTTTAGACATAAACTGTCTATCGGAGACATTTGTGTGCTCACCAGCCTCAGGTCTGCCATAATCCAGTTCAGGTGAGGTGTCTACCCCACTGGCCGTCTGTAAATTATAATAAAGGTCTTTAACCTGGACTCTTCAGAGATAAAGCTTTCAGGTACATTGGGTGTGCCAGATTGGAGTCCAAAGGGGGCATCATTGTCTGATAGATCATTGTCCTCATACATTGAGGCAAGAGACTTGAAATACTCATTCCTGGGTAAAGGAAAATAGGTTTTTAACAGGGAAAGGCATGGAAGGCTTAAGAAATTGAGAACTCGAAGCTCAAGGAGTCATCGATTTCGAATTCGATGGTGCCATTGGTTTAGTTTGCACGGTAGGCATCGACGGACTGACTGGCATCAAGGGCGCAGTCGGCATCAATGGTACAGCTGGCATCGATGGTGTAGCTGCCGTCGACGGTGTCATCAATGTCGAGGGTTTAGTTGGCGTCGAGAGCGCAGCTGGCGTTGATGACCTCGACTTGTCTTTATGCTTGTGGCTCGAAGGAACCTTCAATGACTTGCCATTGAGTATAGGCCTCGATGGCTCCTGATGAGGATCTGGCCTTCAATGCGGGCTCGACGGCATGCTGGATTTGACTTGAGCCCTTTCCTTAATGGATGGCTTCTTTGATTTGTGGGATATATTTACCCACTCAGCAGTACTTCCCCACATCACCAAGATGCACTTCAGCAGAACCAGCAAAATGGCTGCGCTGGCTCCTGTGGCACCATTGCCTCATACCAAAACTACTTTTGCAATGACAAAAAGATGGCTGCACCACCTTTCCAAGCACATATTGGGCAGGATGGTACAAGGGGGCACACTGAAAAAGTCTGCCAGTGTGTTGCTTACATGTACAAAATAAGAGGAGTGAAAAAGCAGCGCTGCTTTGCTGCAAGGCCAAAGTTCCCATTGAAAAAGGAAATATTTCACATTGAGAAGAAGGCTGCCCTGAGACTATTTTCATCTGTGTTTCATCAAACTACTCTTATTAATAGGGCCATAACATGCCCATCCATATCCACATTGTGCTTCAGCAGAAGAAAGCATGATCCCTGAATCAGAGGCTCTGTGCCAGCCATATCTGAGAAAATCAACAAAGCTTTACTTCAGCTGCAAGGAAAAATGATTAAACCTTTGCTACAAAATGTCAAAAATCACAGCTTGAAAAGAAATGTTTGCTTTCTGTGCACATGTCAATTTCATGGAGACCTTTGCCTTGTACAGACTGTTGTGTAAAAGAAGTTGGCTACAGAACAGTATCGGGAAGTCAGATGGAAAAATCAAATTTGAAAGGAAAATGCTAGCAGCTGTCACCACATGTGTCAAAAATGGGCTTTTGCAAATCAAACAAGAAAATGCCTGTTTTAAAGGTATTATGTTGAACAAAAACGTATCCTTGCCTAGCAATGTGAAAGGGGATTGTGCTGTGAAATACATATATGAGGTGGTTTTATTCAGCAATATTTCTTCTAACTCAGAGCAAAAATAAATAAAGAAAATACATTATTCTACATTGAAAACCTGGGAGAAATCAGCCCAAGACAGGTTTCTGCTTGGGGGGGGGGGAATACTAGTAACAGAAGGCCATTCACAGTATATCCTAACACACAAGTGATAACTGCTACCTTTACAGACTTTGGTCTGTGCTCCAGTCTCTTACAATGGCACTTTTGCGACACCAACCTGTGAAGTCATAAACCTTCAATCAAACTGGGAAAACCCGTCCACAATCGGCTGAACTGACAGTTGGAGGGTAGCTGAAGAGAAAACAATGGTTCCAGTGAAGGACAAAGGATGTCCATTTGTCTCCAAAGACTATTTTATAAATACATTTTTAAGACTTTTATCTTTGCACCCGGACCCCACAAAAATGTAAAAGTTATACACAGTTTAAAGATGATTTTTGTGGCTTTCAAATAAGATATCTTGACTGTCAATAGCATGTATGGGACACAAACGGCAGAAGAATGTGAATCATGGGGGAAGGACATATGATGGAATGTAAAAAATTAACAGAAATAGGCCCCATGATAGTATGTACACACACCTAAAGTTATAGAATTTTAGGCAGAATGTTTCACATTAAAAATTACCAAAGATCATTCGAAGGGCGAAATAATGTTTTACAGACTACAGAGTTGGACTGGCATGTTCTGTATAAAATATGTAACCTGCTTATGTAACTTATTAAGATGACCCAACTATAAAAATTTGCCATTTATGGCAAAACTGGTTTTTGGCAAAAAGCACTGTGTGATGGCTTTTTACCTCATAAAATGCAACCTCATAAACTGGGACTCCTCCTCAAGGAAGTGATTAACTTAGGCTGTCCTATCTGCTTCTTTAGGGATCGGCCTAACTCAGTTCTGCCCACCAATAATTCTGTGATGTCACCATGCTCTATATAAAGAGTGGTTGACAGAACTCAGGACAGACACTCCTCCTGAATTTCATGCGGCTGTGTTCCTGATCTTCCACATTCATCTTGCTCAACTCCAGATCACAATGCAAAGCCAAAGCATAGCTGATCCTATCCCAGCAAGGCCAAAGAATTGCTGGCCATCCCAGCAAGGCCTCTATCCTGAAACCCCACTAAAAATCCCAATACCCAAAGGGAGAAGCTGTGGTATTTTCTTTGGGAAGCATCCTGAAACCAGCCTTGCTTTTGCCCACTAACTGCATGCCCGCTGCCACCCTGCCATCCAGTGACCCGAATTGCCCAGCTGTACTTGCCATCCGGTGACCAGAATAGCCCAGCTGTTTGCTGTAAGGCGTGCCCGCCATGTGGTGACAAGACACAGTTGGCTGTTCCAAAATTCCAAACCCAAGCGTTGAATGTATCTCCTCATCCCAGAGAAACACATAGGGTCTCATTACGACCCCGGCGCTCCCAGAATGAAGGGGGCCAGTACGGGACCGGCCCCCTTCATTACAGGAGCACCAATTACAAGCTTCCCTTTGCGGGACCCGGATCGGACACCTGGTAAAACCTGGTGTCCTTTCCGGGTCCCGCGAGGGGAAGAGGGAGGTAACTACGGGACACTTGTAATGTGCCCGTTGTTACCTCCATCCCCATTCCCATTGAGCCCTATTGGGGCTCAAATGGAAATGGGGAATGGTTCGTGCAAGAAGGAATTACCAGGTCCTCCTATGTCAGAATGACCCGGTTATTCCTCATTGCAGGAACCCGGTAAAGGAGCCCGGTTTGGAGGCAGCCATGGAGCTAATAGCTCCATGGCTGCCTCCAAACTCGTAATGAGGGCCATAGTCTCCCCATCTTGACCCCTTTGTCTTTATTCCACTCGCTAAGCAATCCTATCCATACCTTGGTAACTTATTAAAGCTATTAGAATGTTCCGTGCACCCTGCCATTGACTTTCTAAGTGCGAGCGCCATCTCTCTTTTCATTTCTGTCTGGTGTAAATCATAAGCCCTTAGTCATATTTTGAGTAATCAAACTAATTCCCAGTTTAAGTTGAGCGCTGGGGTGACAAGATTGACTTTGCAAATCAACCTTGGAGCTTACTGTGTCCCTCTTTAACAAGATAGTCTAGATAATTTAGTTTAAGTCAAATTTGCCTTTCTTTCAAAACCGATTTTCTTATTTTTTACTACTCTATTTTCCTAAAACTGAACCCCATTCCACCCCGAAAATCTCATCCAAATCTTCACCTACTACCATTCTTTCACTCTGATATTGTCCCTGTGATATACATCTGTTCCCCAGCCCAAAAACCGCATTCAAATATAATGTTTTTCACCCGTTTCCTAAAAAAAAATAGTTTTTGCATTTAAAACTGCTTCTGTGTAAAAATTCAACTTTCCAACGTGTGACTGGACTGCACTGGGTTTTCAATTTCAAATCTGCTTTGTGAACTGTATGCTTTTGTGATACCTTACCTTATGGTTGCTAGTGATATAACATCCCTGATACTGTGATAAAACATATGCACAGCATTATTTCAAAACACATATAATTAATTATTTATCAAAATCCGAGTGTCATGTTAGGCCTTTGCAAGGGATTTATTTTGTGAGGGAAGGTCGGATTTGGATTCTGTTTTCTGCTTCTTATCCCTGACTACTTGCTGCTTCTTTCTATCCACTCCTATTCATTTGTGCTTTGGATATGTTCTACTAGGAGGTTAACCAAGTGCATTGCTTCCATTCCCATTGTAATTATCACCCCATTGGTGATTGTTGCCCAATACTAAAATGTGTGTGATTTTTGTGAATTTTCAAAATAAATAAATATTGTATTTTTCACCAACCGGCTTGGTTCCTGGTCCATTGTGACCCGGGGTATTTGTAAAAGGGGGTGTGAGACGGGTCAGGTATCGGCTGAATTGAATTAATTGAAAGTAAAGAAAAAGCATTCGTATTGAGCACCACATCACAGGATAAGACCAAGTATTCTGGTCCGGTGTGTGACGTCCGATTGGTATCTTTAACAAATTGGGGGCTCGTCTGGGATTGAATTTGTTTATTCACCCGTGACAGCCTAACACAGCAGACTAACTTGCAAGGTAGTGATACTTTGTGTAGTTGGAATACCGGGTTACACTGTAGAAGTGCCTCCCCAAAACAAAAATCATAAGGACCAGGCCTGTGTATAAAATTTAAGCTAAAGCAACACGAAAAATAGACAAAAAGCAATACAATACAGATTAACCTTACATAAATAAATTAATAAAGAAAGAGCAATTTGCAAATTGGCCACAGTAGAAATCAACATAGCTAGGGAGCACCTTCTGCACAAACTATTTGTCAGCGGGGAATGGCCAGAACAAGATGAAGAAGTCTGGCTAGAAGAAATAACGCAAATGGTCACCGCCATAGACATGGATACATGGCAGGCCACAGGCCTTTTACACCAAGCTTTGAACAAGTTATACATGACTGGGAAAATTAAAGAGGAGCAGGTTACATTTTTCAGAATTGCAGCCTATATTTATCTCCATATAGGAGTGATGCAGGAAAAGCATGAGGACAATAGACCTTTGCGCAAAATCAATCCAAACTTTTACCTCAAATGGAGACTGAACTGAAATTAGCGGAACAAAAACTGCAAAAGAGCCAAGATGCTGAGGCAGAATCTGGGGATTATATTAAAGAATTAAGAGAGGACTTGGTTATCTAACAACAGAATAATGTAGACCAAGAGGCCCAATTAAATGCTTTAAGAATGGAGTGCCAAGAAAAGGTTGACTCCTGCAAGAGGGTCAACTGAAATTAGAACAAGTGGGATACAATAATGCCAGCATAGAGCAAATGGGCACTTTACGGAATCAGATAAAAAAATTGGAAGAGGAAAATAATAAATTAATTATGAGAGACCTCCACTCTCAATCAGAATTTGATGAAGAGGGCCAGAAATTAGGCGCCATAACACAACAAAGGGATGACCTGGCTGAACAAAGGGCCACCCTGTGTCAGGAGAAAGAGGCCCTCCACCAGGAAATGTGTAATTTAAAAACCAATCTGGAGAGAAGGGAATCAGATCTTCAGGTACTGACTGGCCTAAAAGAAGAATATGACCAATTAATAGGACATAGGAGACAAATGGAACTCGAGTTGGAGCAGGCCATAGAGGCTCTAAATGTGCAGAAAAGAGAGGCTCATCTCCTACAACAAAAATTGGCTCAGGGTGACCAGACTATACAGGCAGCTCAAAAAGATAATGAGGCCCTCTGTGAGGAGAATGATGGACTCCACAAACAAGTGGAAGCTCAAGAGCGGGTCATAGAGGCCAGTAAAGCCCTGGTAGCCGAGCAAAAGGCTCAGATCTTTGCCTATTATCAAGAGATAGTGGCTGAGAAGGAAAAACTAGCAAGGTTGGAGAAAGAGCATCCTAGATCTAATACAAACTGGAGGGACACCGAACAGGTAGAGAGGGACAAGGCAACCCCTGATCATAGTATGATGACCTCTGTACTAAGGGACTCAAACCCATTGAATGCATTGAACACTGCTGATTTCCTGTCTACTGGTTCATATGGACCAGAAACCATGAGGCTGGCGGAATTAAATAGGTTCGGTATGATGGATCTGACAGGTCAGTGCCCCCCCCAGAAATTGATGGGCGGGCATCCCAGAATAGATACCAAAACATTAAGGCTGATATCTCTGACCAAGAAGTCTCCTGTGAGGGGAAACTCAGGGAATTAGATCTACAAATAGTCTACCTGCCAATGGACCAGTTGGTTCAATTTGATGAAATACAGAATGAAATGAGGCCCAAAAATACCATTTTAAAGACCTCCACCCAATCAGGGCAGTGGGGGAGAACCTCCGGCAACCCTGGAAGCATGAAGGAGTCAGAAGACTACTCGCCTGTGCGCTACAGGGGAGTAGAAACTAGGCCCCACCATTCTGCGAGCCTCTCCTAGGCTCAAAGATTCAGGGAGCGCCTAGAAGTTCAAGAGGGTTCCTCCAACAGTAGCCCCTCTGAGTCTGAGGGTGAATGGAATCGGATGACAAAGTCAAAGAAAGCAAATAAAATAAAGAGTTATGGCAAAAGACCCCATTAGGCAGATTAAGGACATTAGGAGTTTCATAACCCCATACCACAAAAAAACAAAATATTCTGTCTGGGAACATTTGGAACTCTACGAGCAAATGATGGACACTTTTCACCATAAAGACAACCAGAACTGCATAGAGTATGCTAAGTGGACGTTCTCTCCAGAGTACTCCAGCTTCTTTGCTAGACTGGAGGACCACAACCATTCAAGATGGTCCACCTACAGGGCGGCCATCTTGAAACACTTTTTCGCCCACAGAAACCCCCTAGAAGCTCACAAAGCGGCCTACAGTTTGCAGTGCGGGGAAGATCAGGCCCCACGAGAATTTGTGCAGGAGCTAAAATGCGCCTTTGCACAAACCACTAGAAGGGTGCGCACAGATAGCAGGGAGTTTATAACTACCTTCTTTCATGTGCTCCCAAAGTATATTATGACCCAGCTGGTGAGGGATTTCCACGATAAAAGATCTCTGGACTGGGTCATTGAGCAGGCGACCCACATTTATGAAGTCCACAAACCTGCAGAAAACAAAAATCAGACCAAAAACCCCAAGCCAGCCAACACCCCTGCTGCTGCTAAGGTAGTGGAGGTGAAGGTTGCCCCCATTTTAGACCTAGAAATGGGGGAGCCTAAAAATGCACCAACACCGAACCAGCAAAACAAGAGGCCAAGAAGGCCTTCAGGCCAATCACAATCAGGTGATAATCAAGGAGGTAATCCCACTAACGTGGCCCCTAAATCTCCTGGGTATATAAGTCCCAGATACAAGGGCAACCGGCCTATCTTGGGGTATGTATGGACTCCTCCAGCCCAAGGGGGGGGGGCTGCCAGGTAAGTACTTCCCCAGGAAACTTCCCTCCTAACTTTCCTCATGAGAGCAGTAATCCCCCAAATACAGGGTTAAGTTTCTTTCCACAGTACCCTCAAAACCCCAACCTGCAGGGCAACCCTCCTTTCTTTCCCCGGCTTCAGAAGCCCAGACAACCCAATCCAGGAGAGGGCAGGCCAAGGGGGTAGGGCTACCAAAATCCACCATCCCCAGGGTACTACGGGAGAAGGGATAGTTACCCTTCCCGTGAACAATCGAGGTATAAGCTAAGACCCCGTTACCAGCCAGAACGGGTGTCCCAACTGGAGTGCCAGGTCCAGAACCTTAGCCAGGATCTGGGTCGCATGTTGATGGCTAAACAGAACCCTCAGATGAACATGGACGATCAGAACCCCACCAACCAAGGATCTGGCACCCCAGAACAATGACGGGGAGAAAACCCCGACAACTCACCGGTTCCAGAGGAGGAGGCACGGGGGCAGGGGGTGTAAAGCCCTAGAGGAATCTTCCTTCCTCACCCATGAACAGCCACTGGACACCCCGGAACCAGAACAAAAATCTCCTGCCCCTGAAAATCTGCAACCCATGGAACAGAGGGTGTGTAGGAGAAATAAAGACCTTAAAAAGGCCCATTTTGTGGAGGAAGTTAGTTTCTTCCAGTTTGAAGGGGAAGAATCCGCAGAGGATTCTGGGAATAAAATCTTCTCATTCAGGGACGGGGAACTCCTCCCAAAGAAAAATGGTCCCCAAGAGATCTAAATGAAGACTGGGAGGATGTGGAGACTAGTTCAGAATCGCCCATCCTTGAAGCCAAGAATGAGCATCCAGAGAACCAAGTATTATTAAAGGAGGGATCACAAAACTCACAAACCGATTCTGGTGACTGTCTCCAAGAAAGGGGGGGGGGGGCACCCCAGAATCAGAAAAAGGGGAGCCCGAAACTCGCCAAATATCAGAATGTCAAATTTTGCTTTCAGATTCCCAAACTCCAAAACAGAATTATGCCCAAACTACCCCTGTGTCGGAGTCCAAAATAAAGAAATTACCCATCCAGCTTGCCCAAAATACACATTACCTTTGCCCACTTGAGGAGAAGGAGGGTAGATTTTATGCCCCGGTCCAAGTGCTGGGGCAATGTACATTTTCAGCACTGGTGGACACTGGATCCCAAGCCACTCTTCTGTCAAAAAGGGCCTTTGAGCAGCTAAATTCAGGAAGTGGGAGAGATACCAGATCCCTCTCACCCCTCTTCCTGGGCAACTCAAAAACTTTGACGGGAATGAAATTCCTGTCGAGGGGAGAGCGGATTTGGAAATAAAATTGGGCGACACAAAGTGAAACACCCGGTCATAGTCGTGACTCCAGAGGGCACACCCTGTCTACTGGGGAATGACATCCTGCACAGGTTGTCCGCTCTAATAGACTGTGTGAGCAATGTCCCCTGGACTCAGACTCACAGGCCAATAAAATGAAAACAGAGTGTCAACCATGCTAGTCTAAATGGCACATGCCACATGGTTGACCAAAAATCAGATCAAATTAAGTTTCATCTTCAAAATAATAAAAAACCTGACGTTACAATAATTGCTGTAGGACAACAAACTGGGGATGGGAATTCCTCTCCATTCCTAAAAATCAACCTTCCTTCCAGTTTTAAGTGGCATTCCACACTGGAAGGAAATACTTTGAAATGTTATACTGATTCACAATCAGAAAATCCCAATTCTATAGCCAAAATTGATGACACACCAGCACAAAGCATAGCTGCCATGCAAAAGAAGGGCAACAGCTATTCTTCCCTATTCAGTTAAATGACGGGAAGGAGTCTGTTCTCTGTTCTCGCCCGAGTTGACTTGAATAGCAAAGAAAGCTTCATCAGCAAGTATTATGCAGGAAACTCCCAAACAACCAGACCCTGCCTGCTGTTGAGTCAGTTTATCAGTGGGTATGCAGCCTGGAAATTCCCCGTTCCAAACATCTTCTGCTTAGCAGTTGTATGCTAAAACTTTCTATAGGTGACAAAAGCATAGAACATAATTGTTGGGTCGTACGAGGTGTTCCTTCTGCCTTTTACATGGCAGTCAAATCCTCAACCAACGCAAAATTAATTTGGATCCCAGTTATTGCCAAGTCCGGTCCCAACTGCAGAGTAAATCTCAGGGCCCTGGCAGTCCTAAAGAAAGCCTTCCGGTCAGCCCCATTGCTACCGTAGGCAATTGAAGTTAAAAAATGGAGAAGAGGTCACCATCCCAGGCCTAATTTACAGACTCCGCCTCCCCAAAGGAGAACTGACAGAAGAGAAATGGGTCCATATTAATTAGTTAAAAAGTTGTCACCCTAGGCACACTTTGCAGCAAATAGAGGAGACATCTGGAGAATGAGAACCAGACAAAGAAGAACCACAGGGAGCCATATCGGTTTAGAGGTATAATTATTTAACAGGGAGTATTGTTCATCATTTGTCTTCATTGTATAAAATAATGCCATTATTGAATGCATGTGTGCCACACTGCTGTCTACCTTCTTGGAGGGCAGTTAGTTGGAAAATGTAGTAACCGGTTTTGTTTATTTCATAGACATGTACTGGTTCCGCCCATTCATCAACAAGAAGGACCTCCCCGGGGACCATGAAAGGAAAGAACAAAGGAAAAGCCGGGGTGTCGCTCCACACCATAAAGAAAGACCTAAGGGAAAGCTGTGGGTGTCGCTTCGCACTACAACGTGAGGCAACGGGAGGATCGTGGAAGTACCGCTCCCTGATGATGAAAGGACTCCACCTGATGAACCCCGTTTTGCCCACCTGATGATCCCCGCTTTGCCCCATTGATGAATCCTACTTTCCCCACTCTCCCTCGACAAGGAATCTCAGAAGAGTCGGGGTGGGGGATCTGTGGGATATATTTAGCCACTCAGCAGTACTTCCCCACATCACCAAGCTGCACTTCAGCAGAACCAGCAAAATGGCTGCGCTGGCTCTTGTGACATGTACAAAATAAGAGGAGTGAAAAAGCAGCACTGCTTTGCTGCAAGGCCAAAGTTCCCATTGAAAAAGGGAATATTTCACATTGAGAAGGACGTTGCCCTTACACTATTTTCATCTGTGTTTCATCAAACTACTCTTATTAATAGGGCCCTAACATGCCCATCCATATCCACATTGTGCCTTAGCAGAAGAAAGCATGATCCCTGAATCACAGGCTATGTGCCAGCCAAATCTGAGAAAATCAACAAAAGCTTTACTTCAGCTGCAAGGAAAAATGATTAATCTTTTGCTACAAAATGTCAAAAATCACAGCTTGAAAGGAAATGTTTGCTTTCTGTGCACATATCAATTTCATGGAGACCTTTGCCTTGTACAGACTGTTGTGTAAAAGAAGCTGGCTACAGCTACAGAACAGTATTGGGAAGCCAGATGGAAAAATCGAATTTGAAAGGAAAATGCTAGCAGCTGTCACCACATGTGTCAAAAATGGGCTTTTGCAAACCAAAGAAGAAAATGCCCGTTTTAAAAGTATTATGTTGAACAAAAACATATCCTTGCCTTGCAATGTGAAAGGGATTGTGCTGTGAAATACATGTATGAGATGGTTTTATTCCGCAGGTTTTCTTCTAACTCAGAGCAAAAATAAATAAAATAAATTAAACTGCATTGGCAACCTGGGAGAAATCAGCCCAAAACAGGTTTCTGCTTGGGGTGGTTGCTAGTAACAGAAGGCAGAAGTAACAGTAGATCCTAACACACAAATGATAATTGCTACCTTTACAGACTTTGGTCTGTGCTCCAGTCTCTTACATTCTCATTTTAAAAAAAAAATCTTTAAAATTTGTGTTTGGTTAAAAAAGAAACCTTTACAAAATTGCTAGGTACATCCGTTAAACATAAATGCATCAAGTAGAATAGAGTCAAGAAAAAGAAAAGAAAAACCGAAAAGTTAACCCAGAGGAACACATCATGTCTCTCATGGACAGGGATAACGTTTGGCTAGCCAAGTTTTCATATCTTTCAAACAATTTACTAGCCCATGCGTGAGTTTTTGCTCTGACACCTCAAACATAGATTTCCACCAGTCATCGGCAGAGTAGGTTTGTCACGCTCAAAAGATAGGGCAGAATAGCCGAGTTAGTAAGCTGACAAATGAGGTTTACGTTTTCATTTTTATTCCAGGTTCTGGTACGGTCTTTAGTTAAATACAAATTCAGTCTGAATTCAATTAGAAGCAATCTTGAGTTTTGGTCTGGCGGTTGGACCAGGTAAGGCTGCAGTTTGTCATACGCTCTTGCTTCAAAAGGAACGTCTCTCATTAGGCGAGAGCTTTGTCTGTCTCAGCAGGTTGTTTACCAGTTTGCTC
Organism: Ambystoma mexicanum; assembly: GCF_040938575.1. Lineage (NCBI taxonomy): Eukaryota > Metazoa > Chordata > Amphibia > Caudata > Ambystomatidae > Ambystoma > Ambystoma mexicanum. The sequence goes on from NC_090936.1 coordinate 668,476,376, forward strand.
TCCACAGTTTTTGCTTTGCTTTTTCAGGGTTTTCCAACAAGGTCGTAATCTTGATATTATTCACTTCGAGCACTTCAAGACATAATTTACTCCACATAGAGAGAGCCGTGTAGTCCGGATCAGTGCTGGGCTTGTGTAGAATTTTAAATTGTGGAGGCGGAGTTGGTGTAATGGTCTTCCTATGGAGGTTTAATAGATTCCAACACACTCTAGCGTGTATGGCTATTAGTCCTAGTTCGTATCTTAGGTTACAGTTAGGACATCATTTTGGAAGTTGAAGAGCTCTAGTCCAGAAGATGTTCTCCAGTGTACTCCACAAGTCATGTGGGCAGCCTAGCATTTTTTAAACTCCAAAAATGAGAGCCAGTACAGCCTTTTGGCAGTAAAAATTCAGTAAAGGCTTTATAGAGAATTTTCAAAATGTATTGATGATGGCTGCCTGGCAAGCTGGTTGTCGACATTTCTTTTTTGTTGCTTCAACCCAAGGACAGTCATTTATGTTGGAGCTTGTCAGCGTACCCAAGTATTTAATGTTTGGCGAGATTCTGGGACACCAACCTGTGAAGTCATAAACCTTCAATCAAACTGGGAAACCTATCTGCATGGGCTGAAATGACAGTTGGGAGGTAGCTAAAAAATAAAAATGGTTCCAGTGAAAGACAAAGGATGCCCATTTGTCTCCAAAGACTATTTTATAAATAGACTTTTAAGACTTTTATCTTTGGAACAGGACCCCGCAAAAATGTAGAAGTTATACAGTTTAAATATGATTTTCGTGGCTTTCAATTAAGATATCTTGGATATCTTGGATGTCAATAGCATGTATGGGACACAAACGCCAGAAGAATGTCAATCATGGGGGAAAGACATATAATGGAATGTTAAACATTTACAGAAATAGGCCCCATGATAGTATGTACACACACCTAAAGTTATAGAATTTTAGGCCGAATGTTTCACATAAAAATGACCAAAGATTATTAGAAGGACGAAATAATGTTTTACAGACTGCAGAGTTGGACTGGCCTGTTCTGCATAAAATATGTAACCGGTTTATATAATTTGTTAAGATGCCCCAACTATAAAAATGTGCCATTATGGCAAAACTGGATTTTGGCAAAAAGGACTGTGGAATGACTTTTTACCTCATAAAATGAACTGGGACTCCTCCTCGAGGAGGCGATTAATTTAGGCTGTCCTATCAGCTTCTTGGGGGTAGGCCTAACTCAGTTCTGCCCACCAATAATTCTGTGATGTCACCATGCTCTATGTAAAGAGTGGTTGACAGAACTCTGGACAGACACTCTTCCTGAATTTCCTGCACCTGTGTTCCTTATCTTCCACATTCATCTTGCCAGACTCCAGATCCCACTGCAAAGCCAAAGCATCGCTGATCCTATCCCAGCAAGGCCAAAACATTGCTGACCATCCCAGCAAGGCCTCAATCCTGAAACCCCACAAAAAAACTCAATACCCAAAGGGAGAAGCTGTGGTATTTTTTTTGGGAAGCATCCTGAAACCAGCCTGGCTTTTACCCGCTAACTACATGTCCGCTGCCACCCTGCCATCCAGTGACCCGAATTGCCCAGCTGTACTTGCCCTCCGGTGACCAGAATTGCCCAGCTGTTTCTTGTAAGGCGCGCCCGCCGTGTGGTGACAAGACCCAGTTGGCTGTTCCAAAATTCCAAACCCAAGTGTGGAATGTATCTCCTAATCCCAGAGAAACACATAGTCTCCCCATCTTGACACTTTTGTCTTTATTCCACTCGCTAAGCAATCCTATCCATACCCTGTTAACTTGTTAAAACTGTTAGAATTATCCGTACACCCTACCATTGACTTTCTAAGCCATCTCTCTTTTCATTTCTGTGAGGTGTAAATCATAAGCCCTTAGTCATATTTTGAGTAATCAAACTAATTCCCAGTTAAAGTTGAGCGCTGGGCTGACAAGGCTGACTTCGTGAATCAACCTTGGAGCTTACTGTCTACCTCTTTAACAAGATAGTCTAGATAATTTAGTTTAAGTCAAATTTGCCCTTTTTTTATATAACAAAACTGGGAATTACTTTTGGGAATGAGTTGAGATGAATGGTCAACAGACCACAAAAGAGCATAGGTTTTCAAACTAAAACACAATAAGGAAACCCATAATAAAGGTATCAGTATGGGTTCTACTCAAATGTGGCAAAGGCCTATTTAAGGGACCACAGATCCTTTCCGGATTCCACTAGCTAATACACAACCTCTGTGTTATATCGGCCCGGCTTATTTCCTGACTTTTCAGTATCAGGAATTAGAACCCAGCTCACATCTTGACTTCTCAGACCCATGATCATAGCCCTCTGCTCATTTTGGACAAACTCATACCAGCAAGCATTTGATCCAACTGAGTTAGGGTGATACCTCAGCATAGATATCTAACCCTGTAGCCATGAATCGCTCTCCTGGGCATGCAAGGATAGGATACATTTTGACACTCTCTGACCAGCAAGGATTTCCTCCTTCCTTGATGTGGTTACAGGTGTGACATAGACATACTCACCCACTACTTGAGGGCAACTTCCAGGGCCAGTGACATACTTACTCATCTATCCAGCTTCTGTGTTCCTTCCAGCACCATTCTATCATTGTCACTAGATGAGAATTTGCGCCACTAAACTGGGAGCCAGCCTGGCAGCAGGTGCAAGGCTCATGAAATGGATTGGGATTTTTAACACAAATGCTTGATTATGCGGCTCTGGGTGCTTTAGTTGAAATATATACAACCATGGGGCCTGCAGCATTTTCTCTGCTGGTGAGGAGGGAGTAATGCCCGATTGCTGTAGTTTATCAGGTCACTTACCATATTCTGATGGAAGGGAAAGTGGACAATTGAATGTGCTGGTGATATCATAAATGAGAGTCTTGATCTAATACCTTTTCTTTCATTATTATTATTATTTGTAACATTATTACTGTATTTGAGGGCAGATGTAAATTTGGGAAGCAACAGAGCACTTATGAATCAGAGGGGGAAGTAGATCTAAGGGAAGCAGATCACAAGGGATCCATACAAGGAAGCTGGGAGCTAAATAGGGAGGGGACGATTTGGCAGCAAGGGATCTACAAGTAACAATGGGAGGAAGCAAGGGGGAGATCACCTAGTCTCAGGTAAGGTGAGGTGTTACGGGGGAGCCATTCTTTTAAGAGGAGGATCTTGAGTTCCTTTCTGAAATGCAGAAATGATGCAGCAAATCTGGAGTTGTTGGGAAGGAGGTTCCACAATCTGGAGGCATAAACTGAGGAGGTCTGTCTTCTGGTTATTTACTTCCTGCACCGGCAAACTTCACATCTACACATGTGCTGTCTTCTGTTGGATCATAAGCCTCTGGCGATGCTGACCTTCTCAGCGAGACATCTTAGAGATTTGAGGGTGATGGCCTTGTAGACGATGCAGTAGGATTTGAAGGTGATACTTGCTTGGAGCATGAGCCAGTGCAGTCAATTAATGTCCAGATGATTTGGTTGAATTTGCAAAGTACTTTCATTAGTTGTGATGCAGAATGTAGGACACATAACAGGGATGGCAGGTTGATTACCGGAATGCCTTCCAGAAGGGCATTCAACCCATCCAGGTGGCAGAGGACGAATGCTTGGACAGCAGATTTGAAGTTGATAGCTGGTACGAAGGGCTTGGTTTTCGCAGAAGGGAAAGAAAAATGATGCCAAGCCTTTTTGTGTCTTTGTTGCTATGTGCTCTTTTAAGGACAGTTGTTGGTTAATGTAGAACAGGTTGTCAGTTGGGTGGTTTACTACCCTGTTACTAACAGATGTGCTGGCCTGAAGAATGTGGGTGCGTCTGGGGAATCCCTCATTTAACCCTCTGCTAAATTCTTCATGTAACTGACGGTGTCCCCAGTCTCCAGAGCATCTTGTGTTCTGAGAACTGATAGCCACACTTTGACTTTGTCACATACCCTTCAACTTTTCTTCCAGCCCCCCTTATTTTCTTCTCTTGATATGGAGTTGCTAATAGTCTATGCTCCATTCCAACTTCACCTCCCTATGCTCAACTATAAAAGCATAAGGTTGTGGTTTGCGGAACCACCTCTTTACCCGGGCATTGCTATCCTCTTTATATAATTCAGTATGGATGACTGGACATGAGTGGGAATGTGAGTTGCCACTGCTCTATCTTCACGTCTACCCCTTCCCCATTTCCCAGTGCACATTCCCCAAAAACATCCCTGTGAGCAGATACGTTACGATGAGCCCTCAATCCTTGGATCCCCCACATGAAAAACCTGTTGAAATGCCAAATTCCCCTGTGCATGTATCCATTTGTACTACCCCTTCCCTTTGCTAGGAAGGTGTTTGTATCGTACACATTAAACATGTACATGTAAAATGTTGGTGAGTGTGTAAGTAGCTTTTCCTTTTGTGTTGAATTTGCACGGTGAGTCTGTGGCACAGAATAGTGTGCGAGATGGGAGCAGGTAAGCAAAATGTAGGTTTCCTAGGGAGACTGCATGTGCCCGGCGTATGTGCAATCACAATGCAGGTATCCATAGGACTCGAATACTGGCTGCAAGTCCGCATCTGCTAATGCACTGCTAATTAGTTGTGGGAGCGCTCGTATGTCCATTCCACAGCTATGCAGAGACATATTTCATCCTCTGTGTACTGGTAACACCTCCCCTGTCGCCAACCCTACTGAATCATGCTGTAGGCTACCGCATTTAAAACAGTCGTACCGCCTATGTATTTTTCTACCCAAATCTACTGAATTATGGCTGCAGCAGGCCTGGCTGCCTGAGGCCCAGTGGGAGCAAGGAGCAGCATCCTCCAGTGTACGGTGGGCTTGTTAAATCGCCCATTATTTTGATTAAAGTGCTGCTGGCACTTCCATGGCTCGTGAAACAGACTGAGCACAGTGAGGTAAAGTGTCAAGTTGTCGCCTGCGGTTTCTAGTGTTAGAGAATGGATGTCACTGCAGTTGTGACAGTCTGTGGTCAGTCTGGAAAAGTGCATCGCTGTTCCTGCTTGGTTACTTCCATACAACTAAATGTACCAACAGCTAAGTAAACAGCAGAACGTTTGGATCTCCAACAATATGAGTGCTGCTTTGAAAGGAACTGTGGCCGCATTCCGCTGCCTGAATAATTATGTTCTTGCTCAACGTAATGAAGCTGTGTTTGTCCTTGTTGAAAGCATTCTTGTATTTCACAATTTACTCATCTCCGTCAATGCTGGTGCTACGGCTAATGCCATACCATCAATTGACCATATTGCATGCAATGACACCTCAAATCGAAATACAAGGCAGCAGTGTGCAGTGTACTGCCCTTCCAACAGTGCAGTAGGTTACTTTCCTGTACACCATTCTCCGCATCTGCTCCTGCCAACACCAGAGGCACTCCTGTAGGGCAGCAGAGCTCTAAAGCACTGTTGCAGACCATATGCTGCGCAGCAAACCATTACCTATCGAAGGTCATTGTATTGTGCATGTACAGCGATACCGTACTCTGCAGAAGGAAGCAACTTCGAAGTGCTTGGACATGTTTGGTCTGGGAGCATGAAAATGACTGCCGCCTACTTAAGTGAAGGCCACCCAACATCTTCCTCTGTCTGCACTGGCCCTATTTTATCCTTGTGGGTGGTGGTCCTTCCGTACCCTCCCTCTCCTTCCTTTACTTCTGTGTCGTATGTCAGAAGACCAAGAAACATGCAAAACAATGGAAAAAGGAAAACATTGAAGAAAAAGCTCCTTTCAGAGGTAAAAAATTGATTTTCCAATGAAAGGATGCAGGCCGCTGTGCTGTCTATACGCTCCACACATTGTGCGGCAAATAAAGGGAGGCGTCGGTCTGTGAAATACATTGCAGTCAGTTCAGGTACAAAGAGCTGTCTGTAAAAAGAGGGTTCTTCTTGTGTTTGTTTGCATTGCAAAAGGTTGAAGTGTGCAAGAACTACTAGAGAAATGTGTGCTGTACCTCCAAAAAGGGCAGCAGTGTATTTTGTATACATAGCATAAAAACCTGAATGCCAGGATCAGGGAAAGGAACGCCATTGGTGGGAAAAATGTTCGTGCTACGAAACATAATATTTCCACTGTGGAAGTAGGACATTGGTACATGTCAGAAAAAGGCACAAATAGCCTTCTTCGCAATGTGCCTCGCTTTCTCCAAATCCGTGCCTGCGTAATGGTATGAATAAATGATGCAGTAGTTTGGAGACATATGCATGACCTGCCCAAGTGCATCCTTCATCGCAAACTAGAGATAAATTCTGGTAACATGTCCTAAACCTTTCCCTCCCGAATGAAAAATTGTATTGTGTGGATGATCGTGGGTCACCAAAATGCCACAAAGAGGAACCACACTCAGCCACTTTATTGCAGGTACTCCATACCAGTGCGCATCCACATGATAGAATCCAAAATGAACAGCCACTGCACAGTGTTTTGCATTCACTTTCAACCAATGTATGTAGGATTCCCACAAAATGCATAGTCTGACTCCTGCAACCCACAGCCACAACCATACGCTTCTGCCTCCCTCTCTACAGATACACCTTCTACCATAGTCTATGTGTACACACCATACCCAGAAACCTTACTGAGCAATCCCTTAGCCTCCACAGTCCCATTTGCATGCTCACCATCCTCAAAAGCCCCAGATGTGGCAGGTGTAATCCTAGACTTACTGCGATGTGCGCAGACTTTTCCTGCTGTGTGCATGCAGGAGTGGGTGAATACAATTCAACCATGGTAGGGGAGTTTGATTGTAGTTGTGGCTCTGAGAAGAGCCTTTTTATTTTTGGTGCTTGCAAAGAAGCTACTTTTTTGTTTGGTTTTTATGTGGGTTTTTGTTTTCTTCTCCTCCTCACATTCTTACAAGAGTGTCTTCAATGCAGATTGTAGATTGTAAAACAAAGTAACAGTGCCATTGATGGACAAAGAAATGCCATTTGCATTGAAAAGGTGCACATTTCGAGGACCAATGATATCATCGTCACAGGAAAACATCCCTGCAGCACTCATAAAATCACACATGCTTCTGTTGATAAGACACCTTCCAAGCTCTGGCTGGCAGCAAAATGCATTCGAATAGTCCCATATTTTTCTTGATGGGATGCATGAGAAAAGCAGCTTCACAGTGGGAAAAATGTGCGTCACTGCTTTCATTAACTTCTTCAACTGACGGAACACACGCGCACAAGTCATGAAACCCAAATGGAATGCTCCATAGTGTACCACCACTACATCAACAGTAGCGAAAGTGGCCACTTCTCTACAACGTGCAAGTACATACCCGAAACTGCACATGTCGACACCGGCCCACAAAGCCTCCACTCCCTCCAAATCAAAATTGCAATGAAAGCCTCTCTGTATGGCATACTTGTGCAGATCTTGCACAAAGGCATCACGGACGAACAACATTGTGCGTCTCTCCATGTCTGATGGCCTCACTACGCAGAGTAATACAAAAATGTTACTGCCCCTTCCACACCCGCAGCACCTGATTGGATAAACCCCACAGTCCCATTCCCACCATGCTGAGAAGGGCAGGTTGTGGCACGTGCGCTTCCCCAACTACTGTGAGGGCCACGCCCCATTAAAGAAGGACCAGTCCTTCTTCCCTTTCCACAATTCTTTTTTCCAACACTACTTGGGTACTGTTAAATAGTCACAAAAGCATCCACCAATCATATCGAAGACATCAGCATGTAATACTGTCGGTTCTGTACAACACTTCATATGCACCGTTACACATTCAGAGTGCAAGTGGTGTGTGAATCGAAAGCACCTCCAGTAGAAAGTTCTGTAAAACTATCCAAGATTTCTGCATCGCCATTCATCCACATGGCCACCCATCACCGCAAAGTACAGTTAGAAATATTTTCTGTACACTATTTCTACAACCCTGCTGTAAGTACCTCTGCTCAGGCTGTCTGCCACTGAACGTCCACAGCGTACTTACAAGACGTACTGTTCTTTCTCCCATCACCTACCATCCAGTGCCACTGCAATGGAATATGCTTTCAACATTTTCATTTACCAATATTAGCCATTCTAATATCCAAACAGTAACGGTCATCTTTCCTTCCGACAATGCTACAAATTTTGTTCGCACTTAATAAAATATTGCACAAAAGCAGCATTCAATGTTTCTTAGCAACGTACAACAATTACATACAGGGCATGCATACAAACAGGATGTCTTCCCCTTACCTTGCCCACTTCCACCATAGCCTTCTGCAGTTCTCTGTACAAATAGACCTTCTGCCACAGTTTTTGCATACACAACACAACCAGAAACCTTACTGAGCAATGAGTTAGCCTCCACAGTCCGATTTCCATGCCTGAGATCCTGAAAAGGCCCAGATGTGGCACATGTAATCCTAAAACTACCGCGGAATCCGTGGAGTTATCGTGCTATGAAGGGGAGGGGGGAAAGAAATTTGAAACAGGGTAGGGGATTGGGTCTGTAGTGGTGGCTCTGAAAATATTTTTTTTTTGTTTCATGTTTTTTTTACGTGCTTGGAAACAACCTTTTTTTTCTCTTTATATACATTTTTGATTGCTTCTCCTCCTTACATTTTTACCGAAATCTGGTCAACGCTTCTTGCACAGTGTAAAAGAAAATGATATTGCCAATGGCAATCAAATAAATGCCATTTCAATGGAACCACTGCATATTTTGCGACCTCATGTTCTCATAGTGGGTGGAGAACATCCCAGCAGTATGCATACATTCACACATGCTTCTGTTTATAAGACACCTTCCGAGCTCTGGCTGGGGACAAATTAAATCAGCATAGTCCCCTACTCCTCTTGGTGTTATGCATGAGAAAACGACCTTGGCAGTGAGAAAATCTGACCAACTTCTTCAGGTGACGGAGCAAACGTCCACACGACAAGCAACCCACATATAGACTTCCATAATGCACCACAACAACATTAATGGTAGCCACAGAGGCCAAATATCTGCAAAGGCAAACCAACCCGCGGAAACTGCACTCATAGAGACTGCCCCACAAAGCATCTACTCCTTCCAACCTGAAATTAGCAGCAATGCCTCTTCGAAAGGGCACACCTGTGCAGATGTTGCACAAAGGTATCACATGATATCAACAATGTGCGTCTCTCCATCGCTATTAACCTCACTACACAGAGTATTGTGAAAAAATAGAACTTCCCGTTCCTGTCAATCACACCCTTAACACCTGATTGGATAATCCCCACAGTTCCATTTCCATGCCCACCATGCTCAGAATGGCAGGATGTGGCACGTGCGCTTTCCCAGCTACAGCGAGGGCCACGCCCCAGTAAAGCAGGGACCGTACTTCTTTCCTTTCCACTGTTCTTTTTCCAGCACCCCCTCATTGGGTACTGTGAAATATTCACACATATGCACCAATGACATCCAAGACCTCTGCATCCAACACTATCATTTCTGCACAGCACTTCGTATTTACCGTTAAACACTTCGAGTGCCCATCTTGTGTGCTTCCAAAGCACCTGCAGTAGAAAGTTCTGCAGAAGAATCCACAATTTCAGCATCCAAAAACATCCAGAGTGGCACCCATCACGACTTTGGCCATGCACAGAAGATTCTAGGCCTTGCCCACACCCAGCACAACATAATGGATCCATGCATGCGAACATGTGGCCAGATACCACAATCCACAAACATAACATAGCCAGCTGCACTTCTACTGAACCCCCGCACCATAACTCAGCGATGCATGGAAACATGTAACAGTTAGCTGAATCCACAAACATACCACAGCCTCCGGCACCCCTACCCACTTCCATTCACTAAGTTTTGTGTCACTGCCAACCAAACCACAAAAACTTCACAACATTGGCCCAACTCCCACCAATCTGCACAAAGCAGAGTACCCAAGCACATAGAAGATCCACTTCAACCCTACCCTCTTCTATACTGACAGTATTCCAACACTTCACACAGTGGCCACACTGCACGACTTGTCACTGCACCATCTCTAGCCATACACTGAAAACTGTAGATGTTCTAACAATGACCACACCCATGGAACCAGCAATGTACGCAGGTCAGCTCAATTCTGCTGCTCTAACAAGTCTAAAATGTGCTCCACAAGCATTATTTACAGGTCACCACCCTCTGACTGATGCAGAGTGTTACGGAGATTTCTCATACAAGTGCTTAATTTCCTCTACCTTAGAGCCCTCCAGCGCTTTTGCTATATTTTGGGTCTTTGAACTTTTCTTTTTCAATGTGTTTTACTTTCATGCTCATGGACTATGGAGTCTCACCCACCCCATAGGCATCATCTTTTTACTTTGTGTCACCCAGCACCTTTAGTGCAGTGACTCAGGGTTGCCTTTTCAGACTTCCCACTTTAAACTCCATTTTCTGGGACTGACTACTGTCTCCCAGAACATGTAAAGTTAGCATTGACTTTACTAGTCTTTTTTAATGTACAGACCCAGTACACCCTATCTTCCAATAGAGTACTGAAGGGGTTAATTGTTATCCCCTTTTGTCTGATTCTCATGGAACATTATTATGTTCCCCTTTCTCTAAGATTTGGCTGGTGGCAGTGGTATCTACCATTTTTATTCTACCGCAGACTATGAAAATAGCCTTTGGTACCATTAGAGGCTATGGTGGTAGCCTCGAACTCAGACCCGGTAATCCACTTTTAATTTTACTTGGTTCCGCTCGAGTTGTTTTGCCATATCTTTGTGTAAAGGTCTTTCTAGTGTTTTACTCTGTCCGCCAAACAAGGTTTGGTTCCTTTGTTCGCCCTCCTTTGGCGGGCTTCTACACAGAAGCCCTCCTTAGGCGCCTGAGTGTCTGGGTGGACAGGATGTGAGGGAGGGTTTTGAGGCCCCTGCACAGGGTCTCCTTGGAGACCCATGCTGCACTCTTGTTTGATTGGCTAGGTGGCTGCCCTGCCAGGACAGCCACCCTGCTGTGTGATTGACAGCCAGGCTGTGTGAATGGGGGATTTGGTGCATAAAAAGCCAGTCTCTGGGACTGGATGGCAGAGTCGCCAATGGAACGAGAGAACCAACAAGAAGCTGAAGGAAGACGACTGCTGCAACTACTGGACACCCGGTGAAGCCCTGCTGCAGGTTCGAATCGCCTGAAACTTCGACGACAGAGGAGATCCGCAAGGAATCTTCTTCCCTTGAGCTTGGTGGGAACAACCAGCTCGCCAAACACCAGACACCGGTCCTCATCCTGGTCGAATTTACTGTGCATCGCTGCAGTAGATCGGATAGCCAGTGGCAAGAGAACCAGTTTGGTTTTTAAGGAGCGCACCTTTTATTCGTCGTTTTGCTCTGCTGCTGTCTTCTTCCCTGGGCAGTTGCAGGACCCTCCAGCCGTCCTCCTTCTTGTCACCATAACTGAAGCTACAGGAACCGCGAGCCTGCAGGAACTGCCAGGAACAACTGCCTCAGCTACAGCATTCTTTTTCTTTAAAGGTACTGTGTAAATTTGGTTGTTCGTTCCGTCCGACCGCGGTGAAAGCGGGAAATCTTTTGCCTCTCCGAAGGCTCGTCCTCCTTTAAATAACTTTTCCTCCGACCAACTTCGTTTTGAACTCTTGGCAAAGACTTAACCGGGAACTACTTTGAACTGTGTGATCCTCTGCAAAGACTCTGAAGCATTAATATTGGCCCAGACCTATTGACTTGAATCCTAGTTGTAGTAGCCTTTTCTAGATTGCCCTGCCTATAATTTGTTGGTGCTATTGATTTTGAATAACTTTGGCCCTCATCACAACTCTGGCGGTAGCTGTGCCATTAAAAACGGCACGGCTGCCGCCAGAGTAACTTTTTTTCGAGCACCCGTGAATGGACAAGAACCGGGTCATGCCGAGTTAGGCGGACCCGGTACTTGCCCATTTTCGGGTGCCGGAATCAAGGGCCTCCTCATCCCCATTCTGCCCCATAGGGCTGAGTGGGGATGGGGACGTCGGATGCACTGGCAGAACTCTGACAAACCACACACACAAGGCAACAATGTCAAACCTACTTGCAACCAGAACCCATGGTTGTCGGTGCAAGGCCTCCAGCAATATATGGAAGGGGCTACGGGCTTACCACATGCAACACAACATAGCACATGCTATGTTTCAATGTTTATGTCATGTGCTCCTTCTGCAATTGAGCTGCCACCAGTCACTATGGTAAGAGTTCGGGGCACAAGCTACTGTGCCGTAACGAAGGCTGCCTGCATTCCCCACATATTCACCTGTAGAGGGAACCACAAATTGCCGGAGTATGTATGGATACTGCAGGCACACCACCATCTTCTTCAACCTAATAACATATCTCAGATGAACCTCTTCTCACTCACCCACCCTTTCCATCCCTTCTTCCCACCACCACATGGTGTAAAGTATGTTTGCCAGGCCCTTTCAGCGCTGCACTGTCCTCTGATACACCATGCCAGCATTTCCCAAAAATGATGACGCACAGCACACTTCCCTCCAGCCAACCACCGGCCCTGTCCAATGTTCGCCGACATCACAGCGTACTGCAAGCCAATGAGACTTTTGTCCGCGGAACGGAAAGGGAAATGGGTCCGCGGAGCAGAGCCAGATATCACTAATTTTTTTAGACGTACATTTCATTTCTTTGCAACAAAAGTACTGGTCGGATTTCCACCAAACACACAAAAGCACGTTTTCGGAACCAAGCTCCCGCTCTTGCCGCAAATTTGGTTAAAATCCGCCCAGCCGTTCGGCCTGTAGGAGTGTGCAAGGTTTTTGCCCATTCAGTCTATGGGAAAAAAAAAATGTTTGGGACCCCCTATAACTTTGCCCCCCTCCACGAAACATCTCCCATCTTTCCAAAAACATGAGCTTGGTGGGAAAGAAAAGTGTGAACGGAAGTTATGTCTGTTCGTTAATAAAACATGAATCGGGAGCACCCAAGGTATTAATATCACAAAAACTACCAATTTTAGAGGCTCAATGCTGGTTCATCTGGCACTGTGAAGGCTGTGAGGCACATTCCAGGTGCAAAATATGCGTTTAGAAACTATTGATCCCAATCAGCTGCAATGCACTCAAAATCCCAAAAGCATCCAGATTTTTTGCGGAGACCATACTTGAAGTTACGAGGACACGTCAATGGGTTGTGTAGCAGGAGGCCTAATGGGATTCAGAGACAAAGGGCCTCATTACGAGCATGCCAGTCTGGTAACAATGGTGCCGGTAAGGCTACTGGCACCGTTGTTAGGGGCCTGGAACACTCTGAGTGCAGCTGCTGCCCTGCCCACCAGGTCTGACCTGGCGGGCGGAACGACAGCCGCTCGCAGGTTTTCACAGAGGCACCGGCACCGTTATTTATGGTGCTGATGCCTCCATGTTCCCCATTCCCATTGGGTCCTATGGGACTCAAATGGGAATGGGGAATACCCTTTTTCCGGCGCCTGACTTCCAGGACCGGCCGGGTTAGAATACCCCGCCATTACCGGAAAGCCATGCACCGGAAAAATTCATGAGTCCGGCGGCAGCCTGCCAGTCTCACTGGCACAGCTACTGCCAGACTCGTAATGCCAGACTCGTAATGAGGCCCAAAGTATTGGCTCAAGTGAACAAAGCATGTGCACAATTCTGGAACTAACATATCGCAAAACTAACATGGATAGAGGCCATGAAAAAGCCAGTAAAAGTGCAACAGCAAGAAAATGATGAACTATGCTTTTACAATGAAGGAACAGTCTTTGCTGGGACCAATCTGTGATGCAATAAGACATTGTTCCTTCCAGACCTCAAAAAAGGCACTACTGCAGTAATGGACTACCACTGAGGGGCTACTGCTCAATGGCCACGTTCCACATTGCAGTGGGATCAAAAACCTTACCTGCCCCAACCCCAGACAAAATGAGGCCCATCAGAAACCTGTTACAATGCCCCATCTTCCATGTCTTGCCTGAGAAAGATAAGAACAGCAGGTTGTGCAGAAAAAGAAGGTTGAATTATCTATCTCAAGACACCTCTGAATTGCTCAAAGAAATACCTAATGAATATAGACTGTTTAGCAAAGAAGAATTTTGTCACATCCCTACATCTGCCTGTGGTCCAAACAGCCACAAATGCCGAGAGGCTCCAGATTGTGAAGTGGCAAGTCATACAGCTGGCGAATGACACAGAATAAGGTGTCAATGCAATCAAGGTCAAAATGCATGCCATAAGGTTGATGACACTTTAGAACTGATATGTGCTTGCCCTGCTCACACCGATGGAAGGAGTGGTTTGTCGAAAAACTGGTTATTCTTGATGCACATTTGTGCCTCCAAACGATTCAGAGAACAGCTCCTTGACACAGATAATAGGGGCCCTGCACAGTCTTGGATCGCACATGTAGACTGAAGCCTGTATCCGGCAAGGGGATTGGTTTGACAACCTTTTCTCGTGGGCACCATCTTGGATGGGAGCGATCGTCAAGCTGTTGGTGCCTGTTAAAGTGTTCGTGCTGGCACTTTTCCACACCTGCCAGTAGGAACTTAGATGTTGTGCCGATGTTGTGCCAAGGCAGTGCCTAGCAGTGCCATGGTGATGGTTTCAATTGGGGTATCAAATTGGTTTCAATTGGGGTATCAAATGCACCTTGTGGTACAAAAGCTAGTACTGTCCAAACAGATGACCAAAACAAACCAAGCACAGTGGTGATAGAGCAGCGCTTACACCTCCACCTGACCCCAAGCATTATTCAGAGCATTGGAGGGAATTAGCAGGGGATTGGGGATGTATATACATGACTTGCACACCTGAGGAGTATGCCCATTCTGACAAGGGTTTGCCTCATGTATGTAGTGCATGGGTACCAAAAGAGGGATAACCATCTAATTTGGAGGCTGAAAGGTTGGAGGAGGAGAGCTGGCTAGGGACAACTAAAAGTGGGTTTATGGGAGAGTTTGTTAATGTAGAATTAACAAATGGGGGGAATGTTGGAAAAGGGACACAATCGTCCTGCACCCCCAAGTGCTTCAGAATAAGGCAAAGGCCATCACAGGTAATGTAAGAGACCGGGGGAGAGGGGTGCCCTTAAAGGTTTCTACTCAATTACTGCATGCTTTGTAAGTGCAGTACCTTTGCGTGAATAGCAGCCATCTTAAATATTTCCAGCAATATTGGAACACAAAGCTTAAATGTAGGGCAGCAGTCAGTATCCCATGCGTAGGCCGTGAACATGAGCAAAGGAATAGGTCGTATCCCGGAACTGTTGAGAAAGGCCAAAGCTACACAGACCCATAAACCTTTTTTTGTCGTAAACTGTTGGCAACCGTCGCATCTTGGGAAGAATGTGCCCTGCAAGGCCATGGGAGGAGTGCTGAACATCTTTGTATGATACAATTCCATGAGAAGGAGGGCACGGGCCTCCGACCTCGACGAGTCCCAAGACAAAGTTATAGTACCCACATGCCCTTGTGTAAGGACCTTTAGATTCCAATGTACCAGACAGCCCAAGACCACTGACCATAAACCTGTTAGACCCTGATCGATAAACAAGCTCATAAAGCAGGGCCTTCATGCCTTCACTTATAGGTCATGTGATTTGTGCTGCGAGGTGCAGGAAGGGATGAAATTATAGCCCAGAACGAGGGAAGACCTTTGAGGGGTGCCAGCCTGTCTGGGAGTGAGTGAAGTGTGTAAGTTAGTATGACCTCGGTTTTCCCTATGGGCCCCTGTTTGTTCGTACCAGGTGCACTGCTACATAGATAGCAAAGTGTTTTTTAGTTTGTAATATAATTGCTATTTGGCCGCCTTCTGACTGATGACGACTGCAGCATCACCCATGTGGAAGAAGATAGACGGACGGGGCTGAGACCAATGGCCTGGCATCCACTATGGAGCAGGTGACCTATGTGTAGGGTCTCACCAACCAGCCATGCAGGTTTTCACTGTATGTAATGATGTCACTGATGACGCAGTGTACATTTCTAAGGTGCTGCCAATGCAGATTTTGCCAGAACATTCCGTGGCAGCAGAATTCTATGTTGGCACTTTTTCTTTTATTTGGAAATAAACCTTGTTATCCTTGTAAGAGGTGTTGTGGGCCTTTTTCCATAAGTAGGTTGTATTTTTTCTGGTGTGAGCGTCTAGGGTCCTACGGCCTTCAGGGGGAAAGCTTTCCACAACAACGTTTCCCGCTGGGCAACTTCTGCATACAAGGTCTGTGAAGGTGGAGGTCCTCTCAGAATCGGCATTTGATCTGAAAATAGCAGTGGCTCCAGCGTCTCTGCTTTCCTTCAATTTCTGCGGCAACTGCAACATGAAGTTACGGCAATCACTCCACCTCCCACTACATCTCCTTATGACATGCACCTGAGAGGGCCTTTTATATTTCCCAGTCTCCCTCAGGTGTGGGTCATTAGCACTATTAGACTGCAACTTGCAGTCCAGTGCCTCTGCTTCCCTCTTCTTCGTTCCAGTACTCTGGGCATTGTGGGACTTGAGGTCCCAATGTTACAATTACCTCTTCTTACAATAGGCCATTAAGATGTTAGGGTCTCCTGGAAAGTTATTAAAGGGGTTTTCCCATTCCCCCTGACCTGCCCCCCCCATGTGATCCTCCCACACAACAGCACCCCCAGTGTTAGGATCAGGTCTGTCTTTCCCTGGCCACATGAGAAGGGTCCCAGGCCCAGTTTTCTGCGTGAATCATCTCTGATTCATCACATTACACAGAAATAAATAACCTAAAGGTGAAGAGAGTATAAACACAGGTTATGGGGCTCTTGGCAGGCAATAAGAAAGTGTGATTTAAATGATGCATTGATAATGAGCCCCCGGAAGTGACTAACACTTAGGAGTCCCGATCATTGGAGGGAGAAGCAAGGGTGCTAATGCCAACATTCTTAGTGCCAAAGGGGACATCTTTGTATCCAAATTGAGGAAACATTTCAGAAATATGGTAGGTAGTTGCTTGTGCCAATTGTCAAGTATTATAAAACTAAGGCTATACCAAGTATAATTTATGGTGTGGAGTCAAAGATCAATCTTGACTGGGGGTTGTTTGACACCCTCGAAGTTTGATTGTGGCACAAGGTGCTGAGACTGCCCCAGGCTTTACCATGGTTCACTGTTTGATTCAAACTGGGGCTTACATCTTTATAATGCAGAGTCTGCCGGGAAGCTCTTTGTTTGCTGAGAAATATAGGATGTCCTCAGCAGTACACCGTTTGTTGTGATTTGAATGCTCTTTTATCAAAAAATGAGTGTGAATACCTGGAGCAGTGGACACACAAATGTGAGTTGATTTTGGAGGAAGTGAATTATACCTTTGATTTGCTGGAGGTTAACATGCATACTGTGAAACAGCAGTCATGGGACATAGATTTGGTAGCCACATACTCAGATCTTAGGAAATGTAAGCAGATTGTCGATTTAAAGATTGAACACAAAAAAAAGAGGCATATTGCCTAAATATTTACAATAATACCTTGATTCACGAGATAGAAAGCAATTCATGAGGTTTAGGATGAATTTGTTAACCACCAGAGAGATTCTGTTCATGAGAAATAGGAAGGATTACCCCCGGCCCTCGTGCCACTTTTGTGACCACCCAGAGGTAAAGGAAACACTTAGGCACATAGTAAGTGATTGTCCAGCTCAATCTGATGTTCATACCCTGTACTGGGGGGAATTTCAATACGGGAATGTTTGGTTGGGAACCCAGCACCAATGGCAAGGGTGCTTTGAAGGGGCGAAAGGTTAGATAATATGTACATGAAAAATGAGTTGGCTATTGCACAAAAATGAATTACTACATTGATGCTCTTAAAAGGATTTGATACATTATTGAAATGAAGATGACATTGGTTGTTCTGCTATTTTGTTCATTATTCTGTATTACCTTTAATCCTTCTTATAACATTTATGAATTATTAAGTGCATGGATGATGTTAATATTGTGTATCGGATTTGTTATAATATTCATGGGTTATTAACTGAATGACACGAGAATGTTTATGTGGTTCTTTTTCGATCCATGCTAGTTTCGTGCAGTGGCACGGGAAACTTTGCATGGTTTTTACCAATCCGTTCTAATTTCACGTTGCAGCACAAGAACTTTGCATGTTTCTTTTTAATTACGCTAGATTTGCGCTGCTGCATGAGAAACTTCACACAGTTTTTGTTTGATTCGTACTAGGTTTGTGCAGCTGCATGAGAAACTTTGCATTGCTCCTTTTGATTCCTGGTAGGTTCACACTGCGGCATGAGAACTTCTCACAGTTTTTGTTCGATTCATATTAGGTTTGCACAGCGCCTCGAGAAACTCCATGCAGCACTTTTTCATCTGTGCTAGGTTTTTGCAGCGACACAAAAAACATTGTGGCGTTCTTTTCTTTTTTTTAATTAAATTAGCTGATTAATCAAATTTTCAATGTTACAACAGTAAAAGGTAATCAATTACAAAGGAAAATAATTTAACAATTTAACAATTTAAGCAGTGGCGCTCTTTTCGATCCATGATACATTCACATAGCGGCACGAGAAACTTTGCGTGGCTCGTTACGATACGCGGGGAGGCGGAACAGCAGGTTGGGGCTAAACAGATCAGAATCTGACAGAATCGCTCAGTCTGCCTTGCTCGTACTGTGCTCTATTGCTCCACTTTTTATCACGATGGGGAAAGTAAAGGGCAGTCAGGTGTGTGTGATGCTGGTTAATTGCCTGACTCTGCCTGACCCTTGGGTCGGGACATGTCAGGTAAATCGTTCTATGGGTCTGTTGTCTTTCATGGGGAAAAAAGGTGTTCGGGGCAGAAAAGGGAGGGGGTTTGAATATCAGATTGTTCTCCGGGGTAGGATGGGGAAACAGTGCTATATGGAATTACAACCTTTGTATTGGAAGGATTTTGAAATAAGGAAGAGGTTTTGTGAGACAAACGGGAATAGCTAGGATCATGAAATGAACAAGTGGGATTGTGGGAACGGTAGTTGTCCATCATAATAGATTGGGTGTTCGAAAAAGAATAGCCAGAGTGGCATGGAGACAAAGGATGGGGAGTATTCGGGTGTAAACCGGGAAAACAAGGATTCTGGAGTTGTGGTTTTTGAGAGTGATGGGGTTCCTAGTTGGGTTATCAGAGTTGTAGGGGTGGTAGGATTTTGTTCAGGGAGCTTCTTTGGGTGGAAGGGAGTTCGATGTAGAATAACTATGGGAAACCTCAGAGACTTCGTCCCCTTCACCTTCATCCTCTGTATAATACTGCGTCTCCCTTTGGGCATTCCCCTGAGCATAACCCCATGCTCCCCTGCCTCGCTCGTCCACACCCAGGGTTGGGATCGGAAAGTGCCAGCCCTCCCCTGGCTACCTGAATAAGGGTTTCCAGAGGTCTACTTGGGAGAATACCCTCAGGTTTCTCACAGTGGGTGCAGGGGTTTTGGAATGTATCAGGATCATTAGCTTGAGTAATCACTGCGCCCTTGTCTGGCTCTTGGTGGTTCAGTGGACATGTGTACAAATGTAAGGAGGCCTGTTGTGCTTTCACTACTAGTGTGAAGGACGTTTTCACTGACCTTTGTAGTAGGTTGTTTAACATATACTGGTTCACAGGGAAGGTAGGTGAAAGAATGTACTGGATGTGTTTGACAGGGAAGCCTTGATCTAATAACCTTCTGTAAACAAGAGTTAGCCTGTGTGTTAATGTTCCCTGCCACTTACATACATGCAGGCTTGAGGAATATGATAGGGCTCTTCCAAATCTTCCATGTTCCACTCCTGGATATCTCTTCACTTATGTGGTGGGCATCCCCGGTTCCCAGAAGCCCTTGTGTTCCTAGCGAAGGATGGACAAACACTGCATATTTGTCACAATGGTTCAATCAATACAATTTCAGTATTCTTGGCAAAAAGGTCTTTAGTGCTCTTTCATAAGCTGTTGTAATGTCTCTCCCTTGAGGGTTGCCTTCCTCGGGACTATTCACATTGATTTAACAAGCAGAAATGAAGGGATTTGGAGACATACATTGAAGACCTGGAGGGTTCTTTTATCCCACTAATCAAAAGATTTTCCTCTGGTAAAATCTTAAAAGTGAAAACACCTGTGGAGATGAGGGGTTTATCTAAACCAAAACAGAATATCCCTCCTAAGAGGTGCAAGCATCGGTCGAATTATTTAGGGGGTAATTCATAGAATTCAGCGCACAAGTGGCGCACGCGGCTGGCGCACAGTGTGCACGTGCGAATCCCTGCGCCAGCCGCGTGCGCTAAAATACATTTCCGCGCACAGCGTATTCATGGATTCCAGCCACCAAAACCAACCGTGGTGCACAGTGGCGCAGCGAGCCTGCAGCAGTGCCAGTTACGCCCCCAAGAACGCCCCTTGCGCAGGGAAAAGCCATCAAAATCCCCAATCCAGCGCAAAGGGCTGCGCTAACCCTGTACCAGCACGGCAAGCGGGGTACGTGTATCACTGGGGTGCGCGGGAAGTTTCTCACGCGATTGGCCCTGTGCGAGCGGGGTACGTGTATTACTGGGGTGCGCGGGAAGTTTCACACGCAAATTCAGCAGGGTACGTGTATTTCAGGGGTGCGCGGGAAGTTTCACACGCGATTCCATCAGGGTACGTGTATTTCAGGGGTGCGCGGGAAGTTCCACACGCGATTCCATCAGGGTACGTGTATATCAGGGGGGCGCGGGAAGTTTCACACGCGATTTCAGCTGGGTACGTGTATTCCAGGGGGGCGCGGGAAGTTCCACATGCGAATGTCCTGGGAATGTGTATTTCGGGGTGCCCGGAAGTTACACACGCGAATTCAGCAGGGTACGTGTATTTCAGGGGTGCGCGGGAAGTTCCACACACGATTCCATCAGGGTACGTGTATAGCAGGGGTGCGCGGGAAGTTCCACACGCGATTCCATCAGGGTACGTGTATTTCAGGGGTGCGCGGGAAGTTCCACATGCGATTGGCCCTGTGCGAGCGGGGTACGTGTATTACTGGGGTGCGCAGGAAGTTTCACACGCGATTTCAGCAGGGTACGTGTATTACTGGGCTGCACGGGAAGTTCCACACGCGATTGGCCCTGTGAGAGCTGGGTACGTGTATTTCAGGGGTGCGTGGGAAGTTCCACAAAGCCAATGTCCTGGGTACGTGTATTTCGGGGTGCGCAGGAAGTTTCACACGCAATTTCAGCAGGGTACGTGTATTTCAGGGGTTCCGTGGAGTACTACACGTGAATTGGCCGTGTGGGTCCTCCCAGGTGTTCGCTCTACAACCTCCATGGCCCCTGCAGGCAGCCCACACCACGGGGGACTACCCTGCACCCCTGCTCATGTCCCGCAGGCAGCCCATCCACCATGGGCATGCCCCCCAGCCAAGCCACATGTCACCTTGCACTACTGATCAACAATGCATGTCTCCCAGCACCCCCCCCAGCAGTGCAGGGCACCGTCCACCAGGCCCCCACACATGTCTCCCAGCACCCCCACCCCCCAGCAGTGCAGGGCACCCTCCACCAGGCCCCCACTCCTGTCTCCCTGCACCCCCATCCCCCACCAGTCAGGGGCACCCTCCACCAGGCCCCCACTCCTGTCTCCCTGCACCCCCACCCCCCACCAGTCAGGGGCACGCTCCACCAGCCCCCCACTCCTGTCTCCCAGCACCCCCACCCCCCAGCATTGCGAGGCACCTGCCAGCAGGCCCCCACTCCTGTCTCCCTGAACCCCCATCCCCCACCAGTCAGGGGCACCCTCCACCAGGCCCCCACTCCTGTCTCCCTGCATCCCCACCCCCCACCAGTCAGGGGCACCCTCCACCAGGCCCCCACACATGTCTCCCAGCACCCCCACCCCCCAGCAGTGCAGGGCACCCTCCACCAGGCCCCCACTCCTGTCTCCCTGCACCCCCACCCCCCACCAGTCAGGGGCACCCTCCACCAGGCCCCCACTCCTGTCTCCCTGCACCCCCACCCCCCACCAGTCAGGGGCACCCTCCACCAGGCCCCCACTCTTGTCTCCCAGCACCCCCACCCCCCAGCATTGCGAGGCACCTGCCAGCAGGCCCCCACTCCTGTCTCCCTGCACCCCCACCCCCCACCAGTCAGGGGCAGCCTCTACCAGGCCCCCACTCCTGTCTCCCAGCACCCCCACCCCCACCAGTCAGGGGCACCCTCCACCAGGCCCCCACACATGTCTCCCAGCACCTCCACCCCCCAGCATTGCGAGGCACCTGCCAGCAGGCCCCCACACATGTCTCCCAGCACCCCCACCCCCCAGCATTGCGAGGCACCAGCCAGCAGGCCCCCACTCCTGTCTCCCAGCACCCCCACCCCCCAGCATTGCGAGGCACCTGCCAGCAGGCCCCCACACATGTCTCCCAGCACCCCCACCCCCCAGCACTGCGAGGCACCTGCCAGCAGGCCCCCACTCCTGTCTCCCAGCACCCCCAACCCCCAGCAGTGCAGGGCACCCTCCACCAGGCCCCCACTCCTGTCTCCCAGCACCCCCACCCCCCAGCAGTCAGGGGCACCCTCCACCAGGCCCCCACTCCTGTCTCCCTGCACCCCCACCCCCCAGCAGTGCAGGGCACCCTCCACCAGTCCCCCACTCCTGTCTCCCTGCACCCCCACCCCCCACCAGTCAGGGGCACCCTCCACCAGGCCCCCACACATGTCTCCCAGCACCCCCACCCCCCAGCATTGCGAGGCACCTGCCAGCAGGCCCCCACTCCTGTCTCCCTGCACCCCCACCCCCCACCAGTCAGGGGCACCCTCCACCAGGCCCCCACACATGTCTCCCAGCACCCCCACCCCCCAGCACTGCGAGGCACCTGCCAGCAGGCCCCCACTCCTGTCTCCCTTAACCCCCATCCCCCACCAGTCAGGGGCACCCTCCACCAGGCCCCCACTCCTGTCTCCCTGCATCCCCACCCCCCACCAGTCAGGGGCACCCTCCACCAGGCCCCCACACATGTCTCCCAGCACCCCCACCCCCCAGAAGTGCAGGGCACCCTCCACCAGGCCCCCACTCCTGTCTCCCTGCACCCCCATCCCCCACCAGTCAGGGGCACCCTCCACCAGGCCCCCACTCTTGTCTCCCAGCACCCCCACCCCCCAGCATTGCGAGGCACCTGCCAGCAGGCCCCCACTCCTGTCTCCCTGCACCCCCACCCCCCACCAGTCAGGGGCAGCCTCTACCAGGCCCCCACTCCTGTCTCCCAGCACCCCCACCCCCACCAGTCAGGGGCACCCTCCACCAGGCCCCCACACATGTCTCCCAGCACCTCCACCCCCCAGCATTGCGAGGCACCTGCCAGCAGGCCCCCACACATGTCTCCCAGCACCCCCACCCCCCAGCATTGCGAGGCACCTGCCAGCAGGCCCCCACTCCTGTCTCCCAGCACCCCCACCCCCCAGCATTGCGAGGCACCTGCCAGCAGGCCCCCACACATGTCTCCCAGCACCCCCACCCCCCAGCACTGCGAGGCACCTGCCAGCAGGCCCCCACTCCTGTCTCCCAGCACCCCCAACCCCCAGCAGTGCAGGGCACCCTCCACCAGGCCCCCACTCCTGTCTCCCAGCACCCCCACCCCCCAGCAGTCAGGGGCACCCTCCACCAGGCCCCCACTCCTGTCTCTCTGCACCCCCACCCCCCACCAGTCAGGGGCACCCTCCACCAGGCCCCCACACATGTCTCCCAGCACGCCCACCCCCCAGCATTGCGAGGCACCTGCCAGCAGGCCCCCACTCCTGTCTCCCTGCACCCCCACCCCCCACCAGTCAGGGGCACCCTCCACCAGGCCCCCTCTCCTGTCTCCCTGCACCCCCACCCCCCACCAGTCAGGGACACCCTCCACCAGGCCCCCACTCCTGTCTCCCAGCACCCCCACCCCCCACCAGTCAGGGACACCCTCCACCAGGCCCCAACACATGTCTCCCAGCACCCCCACCCCCCAGCATTGTGAGGCACCTGCCGGCAGGCCCCCACACATGTCTCCCAGCACCCCCACCCCCCAGCATTGCGAGGCACCTGCCAGCAGGCCCCCACTCCTGTCTCCCAGCACCCCCACCCCCCAGCATTGCGAGGCACCTGCCAGCAGGCCCCCACACATGTCTCCCAGCACCCCCACCCCCCAGCATTGCGAGGCACCTGCCAGCAGGCCCCCACTCCTGTCTCCTAGCACCCCCAGCAGTGCAGGGCACCCTCCACCAGGCCCCCACTCCT
The DNA here is from genome assembly GCF_040938575.1 of Ambystoma mexicanum. Classification (NCBI taxonomy): domain Eukaryota; kingdom Metazoa; phylum Chordata; class Amphibia; order Caudata; family Ambystomatidae; genus Ambystoma; species Ambystoma mexicanum. The sequence continues at coordinate 668,500,539 of NC_090936.1, forward strand.
GTCTCCCAGCACCCCCACCCCAGCAGTCAGGGGCACCCTCCACCAGGCCCCCACTCCTGTCTCCCTGCACCCCCACCCCCCACCAGTCAGGGGCACCCTCCACCAGGCCCCCACACATGTCTCCCAGCACCCCCACCCCCCAGCATTGCGAGGCACCTGCCAGCAGGCCCTGACACATGTCCCCCAGCCAACACGTCATCACAATCTAGATCCCTGGCCCTTATGGGCAGCCTCCACATGCCAAACACCCACCCAAGTATTGCATCCACCCACTCAGAATTGCCAATTACATGATACAACCCCAATGGCAAGTATGTAAATGAACACATGTCCCTCACATACACACAATGGGTGTAAGTGAATGTCAAAACCCATATCATGACATGCATGAAACCAATGATATGATACTACACATTGAAGTTTGATGGAAAAAATGTATTAAAAGCAACATAAATGGGATTAAAAATAAACAAACGACAATGGGAATTAAAATCAAAAAGCAGCATGTCCGTAAAATAATGAAAAACCACAAATCATAATCCAAAGGAAAGGTGTCCAAAGTCACAGTTCAAAAAAGTACATCCAAGGGAAAAACAAAACCAAAAACCATTGCTCCATGGGTAAATCAAAAAAAAAATCCATAATCCAACAGTCAACTATATACAGATAAACAATCCAGGGTCCATGATCCCAACTGAAGAAATTAAACCTATCTAAAAATACTACGTAATAAAAAACTATATACAAAAATGTTGGCCATTGTCCAAAAGGTCCAAAATCAAGAAAAAAGCAAAGGAAACCTAACACTAACTACATAACTATTTACAAGGGCAGCGGGCTAGTCCAACGGCTCACTGGATGTTGTCATGGGCCAGGGCATCATCGAACTCCTGTTCAATGGCTTGGAGGCGGGCATGTTCCCTGGCCCCGAGGTCTCGCAGGGATAAAGCAGTGTCGAACTCCAACTCCCTGCGAAGACCCTCGAGGCACTCAGCCCGCCTCAGCGCCCTCCGCATGGAGTTCTCCGGCCTGACCATTGTGGGCCGTTCCTCCTCTGCCCGCTGCCGCTCCGCACCTATCTGCTGGCCCAACCGCTCCCACACGGAAGCCACTCCCATTCCAGGGTTCTCCTGCCCTCCGGCCGTTGCCTGCACCCCTGATGTTGATGGCCCCGAGCCATGATGCCTCCCACGTCGAGCCTGCCGCTGCCTCCGACGCAACTGCCTGTGCCAGCACGACGGCATCCAGGCTGATGGAATCCACCGACACTGTCGTGCACGTGCCCTGCCCGATGATGCCGTCACATCCTCCATCTGCTGGGGTCCAGTTGCTGGTGTGTCCACCCCTGCTGGACCTCCGACTCCCGACTGTGGCAGGGATGGGATCCCCACCGAGTTGGCTGCATTGGTCGGCGGAGGTCCACAGGGGGCCCTGGTGGCATCTGGGCCAGAAGACGGCATGGAGAACGACTGGCGCATAGCCTCCACAGAGGGAGAGAGGGTCGCCAAGTGCCCGACACATGTATGAGACCCCCGACCACGACCGCTCCCAACTGGGCCACGTTGGCACAGTGCTCTTCGTGATGACGTGCGTGCTCCCCCCGGGAAGCACGCACCTCATCACGAATGACACCCGTGCGCAACGCAACACCAATCAGGACCTTCTCCATACGGCCAGGGGTCCCCTTGTCCGCAGGTGGAGGGGAGTCAGATGACATGGACATCCCCCCTACCTGCGGACGGGCCTGGGATGAGGCATCCCTGCTGGTGCATGGTGGTGCAGTCACAGTGTCAGGCACAGTGACATGCAAAGGCACCTCCACGGCGACCTGTGCTGCCTCCTGCCCCTGCCCCTGGACTGCACCACTTACACCAGCAGGGATGCCCCCACCAGGCCCCATGTGCGGCTCAGTAGCGGCCTCCTCCTCCTCTGTGGAAACCACCAACCTCGATGGCTCCACACCGTCTTCCGCCATTGCAAGCCCCTGTGGGGGCTCACCCACCCCTTCCGCTGGAGCCGTGGGGGTATCCCCGCCGCTTGGCTCCACAGCGCCGTCTCCGCCCTCTTCTTCACTTTGCGCTGCGTAGAGGGAGACATAGAACACAAGCATCAGGGTACTGTACAATGGTCACCTAGACAGGAAGCAATAGCAGATGAGTGGCACTGTCAAAGATCACTTCCATCATGTCCCTCCACAACACATGGGTCAGTGCAGGCAAAACACATGCAGTAACAGGCATGGCGCATGCTATGGACATAAGCAAACATGTCCAAGGGACTCTTGAAACATACAATGTTGTTTTTGAACTCACATGCATCATGGGTCATGCCTATCACATTCACACACTTCACCGTACTTTCATCCATCTGGCCTCGTACACCCCAGACACAGTGGATGCAAGGATCGCTAGGCTGCATCAGTGGATCTGAACATTGACACAGACATGTGGCATGCATCCATGGCATTCACAAGTCACAGACACGCAGGTCAGACACACAGACATGGAAACCATACATGTACATGGCATCATCACCCATCCCTCACCCCCACCCATGTCCAGGAACAGAGACTGGCATGCTCTCATGTGTCCATTCCGCATAGGGCTCCCCATGTAGCATTTAAACACATACACCAACCGTGTGCTTCACACATTACTGGTCTCACATGCATGACCATGATGTCCCTGCACACACACACGCGTACATGGACTATGTCACACATACAGGCAAGTATCAGACAACCAGCACACTACAACATGCCCTGTCTCACACAGCAATGCCTGGCCACTTACCGCTCGACTCCAGACGGGTCTGCCTCTCAAGGACCTGGACGTGGAGCGCTGGGGATATGCGTTCCAGGACCCTCATCTGATCTTCCGACAAGTGGCCCCGGCGCCCCTTAGCATCCGCTGCCTTCAAGAGGCGCCGGGCCTTGTTGAGGGTCCTGGACCTGAAGTCCTCCCAGCGCTTCTTGACATGTTGAAAGTCGCGGACTGCCACCCCCTCCGCGTTGATGGCAGTCACGATGTCTGTCCAGATCCTGTCCCGTCCATCCTTGTCGGCGCGTGATGATCCGAAGAGGGCATCATAATGCCCCAGGACATGCTCCACCAGGACACCAACTTCCTTCTGACTGAAGCTGGTGGCCCTCTGCCGCTCTGGCTGGGTGTCGCCAGTGGTCTCGGATGGTGTTTGCCCCGACATGGCGACCCCGGAGGCAGGCGTGGGTGGGCAACTGGGTCCTGGGGCTGGGGCTGGGCTGTGGAGCGATGGTATCCCAGTCGGGAGTCTTCTGTTCCAGCAGGGGTGGACACAGCAACTGGACCCCTGCAGATGGCTGATGTGCAGGCACCAAATGGCAGGGCACGGTGACGGCAGGCAGGCAGGCAGCACAAGAGGGCTCATGGGAGGCTGCTCGGGGCTCTGGGGGGCAGTAATTCAGCCTTTTGGGCAGGAGTGTGGTCTTCCGTGTGCTTACGCGTGGCCAGCTTGATACGGAGTGATTTGGCACGTGAAAATTCTGCACGTCAGCGTGCAATTCGAGGAAAGGCCCTTAGCGCGTAAGCGCGTCTGCACGCATACGCAATTTCATTGGACAGAAGGCCCTTCAAGCGCAAGCGCCTCTGTGACGTGACGCGCGCAGGCGTGCATGGGCGTTTCAGCACGCGTGAAAAACTGCACGTCCGCGTGTAATCTGAGGAAAGGGCCCATGCGTGTAAGTGACGTGACGCGTGCGGGCGTTTTCCTCAGCACGGGTTAAAGGTGAGCGGGGCCAGCAGTTCGCTGTACGTGCCTTTCGTGGAGACCGACATGTGTTGCTGCTTCCTGTTGTTTCGTGCGCCATCACAACTTCACAGCTATCAAGGACGTATCTCTTCTTTTGGTGGGGGTATTGGCTATGCGTGTTTTTCTGCATCGCGCTAGTCAGACGGTGAGTCGCACATGCTATTTTTCCCACTGGGGGTGCCCCTGTGTATCGCACCCATTTTCGATGTCATAGTAGCCTGCGTGTCCCACGCGTACGTGTTATTTGTGTTACTGGGTGCCACTGCGTACTGCGGGAGGTTGATTCCACGCACGTAGGCTGCAGGGTTGCGTGCACGGTTTTACTGCAGTTTTGGGGTGCCTGAGCGTTGCGTGAACCGTCACTACATCACCGGGGTCACATACAGCCTTGCAGGTGCAGGGGGGCTGTTAACATCTTGCTTCCCACCCCCTTCACCCCAATTGCCCAGGTCAATTGTGGTGTACACCTCCCATTGGCACTACTCCATCTGTGCCGGCACTACTACATCTGTGCCATGGTTGGGAGGACACCAAAGGTGAGGGGCGCCTCAGCTGGGCGTACTCCTCGTGGCGGGCGTGGTCAGGGACGTGGCCGTGGTGACCAGGGAGTAGGGGACTCCAGGGTGTCCAGGGCGGCCACAGAGGGGGAAGAGGCAGGGGTGCGCCACTTGAGCACAATGTTGTGCCATGTGTCAGTGCAGTCATGCCACCACCCCCTGTGGTTCCGGGGGATGCAGCTTCTGCATCTGGCACTGGCGCCCGTGTGACCCGGCAGTCTGTTCCATCGACTGCCACGGGCCCAAGGGTAGTGGTAGCTGCAGGTGCAGCTGTGGACACCGCCACCCAGGCTCAGGGTCCTCCAGCGCAGGCTGCGTTGGCACTTGAGGAGCCCTTGGTAGATTTCCAACAGGCCAGGAGGGAAACCATAGGGGCAGGCAGGGCTGCTCAGACCAAGACACGTGTCCCTGGGGCAGTTATGTCATCTGCTGCCCCGAACAGCCGGGTGTTGGCAAGTGCAGGGGCAGATGCACCCAACAACACCCCGGTTGTGAGTCTGCCAACCAGGACCGTTGCGGTCAATGACCCTGCCACAGCTCATGTTGCTGCGTAGGGTCCATTAGAGGGCACCCAGATGCCACTGACACAAGTCAGGCCTTTGGTCGTCCCTCCACCTGCCACTCCCTTGGCTCAATCCACCGAACCCACTGGCCATACTGGTCAGGGCGGCATTAGCCAGCCAGTGTCTGCGCCACAGTCCAAGAGGAGGAAGGTTACACCTGCAGCACAGGCTGGGACCCCACACATAGCCACGACCTCCTGCACGTCGAGGAAGAAGCCTTTCTGCAAGCAGGAACTGGACTTCCTCGTGGGCTACGTGCGGGGCCACAGCCGTGACATGCTAGTGGGTGCCAATAGTCAGACTACGGCTGCCCAACGTGACACCCACTGGAAGCATGTTGCGGAACATGTCAGTTCATTCGGCCATGAGGTGCGCACGGCGCAAGAGTGCAAAAAGCGTTGGAATGACATCAGACGCAGCACTAAGGCTAAGCGTGTCTCTAATTACAACTTGACTCTGGTGACTGGCGGTGGCCCTGCACCAGAGGAGGAAGAGCTCACTCCGCATGAGGCACTCGTTGCAGAGTTCATACCACCTGAATTGGTCGAAGGAGTGGAAGAGATGCTGGACTTTGATGCCCAGTCCAGTGAGTGTTGATGCGTGTTTGTTGAGGACGTGTGTGTTTCACTTGTGGGATATTTTGTGCATGATTGCCACTATATGTGACGTGTACATGGTTCTGATGTGTAAGTAATGCAATGCTTCCGTGATGCATGTCTGCTCTGCTGGATGGTGGACATGTGGAGCAGACGGGGACTGTCCGCATCACCACTATTGCACCCTACTGACATGCTGGTTACAAGTATGCCCCTCCGGTCCATGTTCCAGCTCACTGGCCCTTCTGCATGTGGCGTGGGGTGACCTTCCTCTCAGCCCAGGCACAATGTCATTGCATGACTGACGTGCATGACTCCTCTGCCTGCATGCGGGGACTCCATGTAGGCATGCTCCCTTGCCCCTCCTCTGCCACTCTGCACCCCAGTTCCACCTTTGCACTGGTCTGCTTCAATTTTGCCAATGTGTACTTTCCTGTTCATGCGTCCTGTGTAGATGCTAACTTCCAGCGTACAATCTGCCAGACATATGCCGTGTGGTACAGCCTTAGTACTTGATGCAGGGTATCTCACTTGTACTGTGCATAGGTCAGATGTCCCGCAGGGACATGAGTGCCCATTCATGCTCCATGTGTATTGCACGCATGCCCCTATGTGTCCTTGACTGGATGATCACTGTAATACAAGTCCTGGGTGACATACATTGCATGGCATCTCATCAGCTTCCCATGTCAACTGTGGGTCAGTACTGCGTTGCACACATGTTTAGGGTCTGACAATCTGTGTGGCTCACAGGCCTCAGCCTGTTCAATGGCCAATGACTCTGTCCAACTGTTGTTGTGTCTTCTTCACACGTGGGCGGCCTCCAGAGTTTTCATCATGTGTCCTGCTTACTGTCCCATCATCATTTGCAGTGTTGTCACTTGAATCACATTAAGCTGTTGATGCCAGTCAACACTGCCTGTCAATACACAGGTGTATGGTCAGCCTTTTGATACCATGCTAGGCATCCCTGCTTTTGTACTTGGGTGGAGGGGTGCTTGGCTTCTAGATATGGTACACATTGAATGCACAATGCACGTGATGCCTGAATTTGACATTGCACTTCCTTCACATTTACTGACACACACCATGGAGTCCTTGTACATGTAGGTAGTGAGTGGCGTACACATTTTCTGCACTGCATAGACCCACTTCCATGGAAACTGCCACTTTTCAACAGGTCTGATCACAGAAGCAATTCAAAGTTGACCCAGCATGCATGCCAGGTTATATGTTGTGTGTCACATGTCTGCCTGATGCGTTTGTTGTCGGTGTGTGTGTGTGTTGTGTGCTTCTGACATGTGTAGTGACCTTTTTTCTCTCTATTTTTCAGGTGATGACGCAATGGAGGCGGAGGATGGTGTTATCATGCCAGACACAGGGTTGTTACCACTTCATCAACCCGGCACAAGTGGGGGTCGTGGGGTGGTAGGCCACGAAAACCTTCCAAGTGCTACAGTCCATCTTGTCTCTGGCTGCCTATGAGTCCAGCCTTGATGACGACTCTGACGTCCGTGTTGAGTTGGATGAGCATCAAGTCCATGTGTCAGGGGTGAGTGATTCTGATGTGGACACTCCTCTGTCCGCGACACCTGCACTGAGGGATCAGACAGTCTTGGTTCCTCCGCCCGTGGTGGATCGGGATGCAGGGTCACCCTCCACACCAGTCATTGATGTGCCTGGGACATCACGTCGACGGGGGCATGTAGTCGTGCAGCCGCAGGCGGTGCCAACACAGCGAGGACCCCCGGTCCTTGGGTCCCGCAGGGGTCAAGCCCGGCAACGCGGTCGCCGCGCGCATCCGCAGTATACTGAGTGGGAGCAAGACATGACTGCCAATTCAGAACGGCAGGGGGCAGCAATGGAGAACATCGCTGAGAGCATGGAGCGTGTGGCCCGATCTGTGCTCCCCCCTGCTAGGCAGGTGCATCTCCAGCAACAGGCGGCACGGTCCACGGCCGCTCGCTCAGTCTGGGCATGGCGGCCTCAGACAGGGCACGCCAGGCTGAAATGTCGTCTCTGCGTCAAGCAATTGCTGCTCACGCAGAGGTGCACATGGATGCCCTGAGGGAGTAGTATGCTTCCCTAAAATCCACTCTGGGTATCCTTATGATGTCCCACAGGCAGCGGGCAGAGGAGAGGTTTGCACAGCTTGAGCGTACCATCTCGGCTGAGCTACAGGCTTGCCGGGAGGTGCAGCGGTTGTCCAGCCAGGCCTTGCAGGAGGAACTCCGTGTTACAAGAAGAAGCACGTGTATCACGTGAGGTTCTGCATGCAGACCTACGTCACATCGCCACACAGAACCAGGCTCACCCATCCGGCAGACTTGCTGCCGACGAGGGGCAAGCTGCGGCTAGGCGTGGCCAGGCTACTGTGCCACGTCCTCCTTTCCAGGATGAGCCAGACTCGGACGACCATCTATCTCCCACATAGGTCGGGCTGTGCAGGCGTTGAGCCCATGGAGGGTTTTGTTTTGGCTCAGCATCATCGCATGTGGGTGTTGAGCAGCACCCTGTACCTCCCCCTTCCTGGGTGCCTCCCCTCCCCCCGGGTTGTATGTGGCCATTTTTGATTTTTCTTTTAGTTTAGTTAGTTAAGTTTCTGTTTGATAGTTAGTTTAATTAGGTAATGTAGGTTTTTCATAGTTAGTGTAATTAGTTAATATAGTTTAAAATTGCTTGTCTATTGTGCTTTCATGTGACGGTGCGGTGCTTTGTGGCTTTTGAAGGCATCCACTGTCTGTTCCAGCTGGGCCCTTCAGGCTTGTCTTGTGTATGTGTTTGCTGCTTGGGGTCCTTGACTCACATATGCCACTCCTACCTCCCTTATCCATGGGCTCGCAAGGATGGTTCGGTGTGACAGCCTATTACACAAGGGCTTTGGACTGTCATATCTGTGGCATGTCTGGTGCTGTGTGACTTGTGTTGACACCCCTAGTGGGAATGATTGCGGTGTTATTGTCCACTGTTCAGCTTTTGCTAGATGGGGTGTTTCATGATAAATTTGTACATTCATTGCTATGCATTGTGTAGTATGTTTCTTATCTTTACTGTACACGTGCTTGTTGCAATTCATGCCGTAGATAGTGTGTTCCACACTTTGGATGTGAAAGACGGACTGATGGTGTGATTTCTGATGTAAGTCTCTGACATGGTCCAGTAATGAGATGCCTGAAGAGACACACACAGATTACTTTAAAGCATTAATCATGTGTTTCATGCCCTTTCTGCAGGGGGATGAGCCTCCAGACCACCTTTGCCAGCAGACATGGCCCATTGGACATCTGAAATCTGGACTTGTTTGTTGGTGCCCACATGCACATGTGTGCACAAGCATAGGCACAGGGATTGCAGACCTACATCCTAGAACTGCTGACGTGTTCCAAGGAACTCCAGGCAAGGTGAGCAGCACAGGGGGGCCACAACACAGCAAAGCTTGCACCAGGCGAGTTGCACATGCAGGCTTAGTTACAGAACTGAGGGTGAGCTTGGACGAATATTGGTGTTGAAGCACACAATGCAGCTCAGATGTGTTGGTGGACTGATGGCTGTTGATTGTAAGGTTGTCTGGGACACCTGCAGGGGCAGTGGCACATACCCTCCGGTACACCAGGGTCCATTGAGGCACTTGTATCAACCATGTAGCCTTCCGAGACATGGAAAGGGGCAGCTCACAGGGACATACAGCAAGGGACATACTCGGGTGCAGTGCATTTCATTTCCATGTACATTTTGATACATGCACTGCCTACTTTGTTTCGGTCATGTTGGAACACGACTTGTTCTGAAGTCATGTCTTGCTATATGGGTCTGTCTGCTTACCCAGGGAACATTGCATGTTGTGTGAATTGTGACACATTGGTGTTCCATTTGCCACGCACCCACCGGCGGCTGACTTACTGCATTGACTGTGTATGACCCATCACAGGGGTAATGTTACATATGGGTACGAAGCATCTACACCAGATTGTCTGTTTGTAGAGTAGTTTGTTGCTATGGGGCATGTTTGGTGGTGTGTTTTTGTGTTATGGGCACGGACAGATTATTAACTGTGGCTCTCTTTGCAGCATTGCAGTGCTCCTGTAACCGGACCTGAGAGTGCGCAGGCAGGAGGCCAGCACTCAAAACCAGAGCTAAGTGTCTTGTTGTTTTTCTTTCAAACTGCTCTGCATAGGCTTGCTGGGGGGTGCACTAATGCATGGATGAATGTGTAATTCAATTTGGTATGTTTGCTTTCCCCTAATCACCCGCAGTCCTATCCAATTTTAAAACCTGTACCCTCTACCCGGTGTTCCTGTTTCCCGTACCTATCCAAGCAACGTTCCCTAACCCTCTTTCCCCGCTGGGGTTGCAGATGCCTGTGTAAGCCCCAAACTTGCAGGCGCCAAAACCCTAGAGGGGGTGGTTGGTTTGTGCCACTCCTAAGCCTGGACTACAGAAGGCCATGACAATGATGTCCAAGTTTGTTCGGATTGTGTATGTGTTCATGCAGGTAGTACATTTTCGTGCATTCCCTACTTTCATGTGTCATTCCTCCTCCCCTCTCCTGCCACTCATTCCAGTAATCCAGTGTGCCAACACCTGTCCCGACTGCATATCCCTGACCCTCCTTCTACCGCCAGGGTCTCAGAGGCCTGTGTGAGTTTGACCTTGCAGGCACCCGGGACACGGTGGGGGTGGTTGTTTCGTGCCACTCCTGCGCCTGTACACGGGACCTGTGACAGTACACATCCGTTCATGGTGCATCATTCTATGTTATGTACCACACATGGTTCACATCCTGTTGTGACATTGTTTTACTGTGCTACCTTGGTTGTTACATCATTGTGGTAGTACTTGGCCTTAGTGAGGTACTGCTACGTCAAGTCATCTACCGGAGGGTGTTCTGGTTCGTTTTTCTGGCTTGGATTTTGTGATTTTGCAAATGAGGGTGGACTCTGAGGGTGCAGGCACCTTTTTACCCGCAAGGTGGGAGATGGTGACGAAGGGGAAGGGTGATCCTGTGGCCAGGTGAAATTGAGGGTTGAAGGCCCCATGACCCAGGTGCAGTTGTTCAGTGGGTCATGGTCATTTGTGAGGGAGGGGGGGGTTGTTGTTGATAGTTGCCTTGCCCTGCAGTGTGATGGGAACCCTGACATTGTAATTGTGGTATCCTATGTACATGTTGTGTTCTGCTGATCAATGCCTGTTCATGTGTTGTGTTTACCTTTCAGGTGTGAGGGGATAGTTGTGGTTTGACATGCTGGGGTGTACACATGGTGAATGTTCACATGTGATGTGTGGAGGACACTGATGGTCACTTGATTGCACATGCATATGTTGAATGCATGTCCTTACTGACCCACACACTTGCACTATGATGCACTACATGTACAACCACACTTGCATATCCACGTGTACACTCTGTTTGCCTTCTGGTGCCCACTGTGTCCCTGCAGCACATGTTCTGTGACCAATTATGGATCCTGTACATGCTTAATTTGCTTTTTGATGTGGTTTGTCGCTTAGATGTGATGCTCAGGGTGTGCATCACACACAATGGCTGTTCACTTTGCTGTGCGCTGAGCAGTGTGTTGCAGGAGTTGGACACAGCACACAGAAGCTGCAGTGTTGATTTTGCAATGCACAATGTGCATGTAGACAGGCATTCATTGTTATGTTACGTCTACAACTTTTGTAATGCATTTGGGAATGACTTATTTTGGGTGGGAGGTTGTTGGTCAGTCATTTCATCTGATTCCATGTCAGGCATCATTGCCTGATGCCACTGTACATTTTTGACATGGCAATGTGTACCTTATTGGTACTGTGTTGGTGTATGGGTATTGCTTGCCATGTCATGTTGTGGTTTGGGAGGGTTTGAGTGACATAACAGTGATGGTCATGGCCTGTTTTGCAGGTGTGTGTGATTCACACCTTGCATGTCAGGGTCATCCGCTTCTCAAAGCAACTAGCTGGGGTAGATCTCTCTCCGCGGCAGGGACCTCCCTCTGGAACAGCCTTCCTGCCTCACTGGAACTTGAGGAGAACCATCTCCGGTTCCGGAAGCACCTCAAGACCTTCCTCTTTGCTTCTGCTTTCTCTCTCCCTCTCCCTTGCAAAATTCTTCACTGGAACTGCACTGGATCTGCAACTGGGCCACTCTCACCAACCTCGGTCCCTGGCCCAGCCACTCTCCACTTGCACTGCCTCCCTGGCAACCCCTGCACTGCGGGACTGTCTCTCTATCCCTACAGCCCCCCCTTCCCAGCACTTGTCTGCACTTACCTTTGCAGTTGCCACCAGCTGGCCTATTTATTTGTTTTTTAGTCTACTTACCCTGTACTGCACTCCCCACCCTCCCCTTCCCCTTGCTCTTTTCCCTTCCCCCTACCCCTGCACTTGCGCAATCTAAATGACACCTGGCCTAGTAGTATCGTTGTCTGTCTTCCCTTGTTCCCCCCTCCCTGCCTCATCGCACCTTGAAATACTTGTGTATAGGCATGTTACAAAAGCCATATCATGTCATGTCATATGTGTGCCTTTTGGTCACACAGGATAGCTTGTGTTTAAGCAGCTAGGGATGCAGACAATGTGGCACTTCCATGGCAACTATCTCAGGGTGGTAGGGTTGTGACAGTTGACTGTCTCTTTGTCATCATCGATTGTCACCTGGTATGTGCCAGGCCTGTGTGCACTCCGCAGGAGTGGGAGTTTTGGTGAAAAATGTGGCCACAAGCTGGGTCCAGGCTTCCTCGCCACGTGCCCTGCCCCTCCCATGGGCAGCGCCTGTGCCTGTGGTTGGGGATGCGGGGGCACCACCATGTCCACCGGTACGCCCTGCCGTGTTGCAACATTGTGCAGGACACATGCTGCCACAATGATCCTCCACACTACTGGGGGTGCATAGAGTAGCTGCCCGCCAGAGCGGTCAAGGGAGCGGAAACGTGACTTGAGCACTCCGAATGTGCGCTCCACTATGGCCCTGGTTGCAATATGGGCGGCGTTGTATCTTACCTGGGGTGGTGTGGTGGGGTTCCGGATTGGCGTCATCATGTGGTTGCTCAGAGGGTAGGCACTGTCCCCTGGGGAGGTGTAAATGGTTGTGATTATTGGGGTGTGTGTATTTGTGTGTGTGTGTGTGACAGGCAAGCATGTGCAAGGGCATTTGTACTCACCTAGGAGCCATGTGTCGCCATGCTGCCCAGCTTCCAGGGCCTGGCTCAGGGCGGACATTCTGTATATGAAACTGTCATGGGTGGAGCCAGGGTAGTTTGCATAGACAGAGGTGATGATTCCCTTTGCATCGCATACCACCTGTACATTGATGGAATGCCAGTGCTTGCGGTTTCGGTAGATGTGCTCAGTGGACCTAGGTGGACGTAGGGCCACATGGGTGCAAACTATGGCACCAACCACTTTGGGGAAGTGTGCCACCCTGAAAAAATCCAGGACAACTGCCTGCCTTTCTGCGGGTGTTCTGGGCATGTATATGTGCCTGTGGACTGAGGGGCACGCTGTCATGATTGCCAGTACCTGGTGTGGGCAGCGTGACTGCGTGGCCTGTGAGACCCCCCCCACTATGGCAGTAGTCCGCTGGAATGACCCAGTGGCCAAGAAATGCAGGACATTGAGCACCTTCTCCAAGGGGCTCAATGCTTGGGAGCAAATGGTGGGGGATGTAAGGTCATCTTCCCACTCCCTGACCAGGTCTAGGATGATATAGGGTGGAAACCTATACCTGCCGTAGACCTGGTCGTCAGGCATCCCAAAAAGCCTCGTCCGTGGTGCGAAAATGCGTGCCCTGGCTATTCTCCTCCTCCTGCGGTGTCCCACGATCAGTGCTGCGACAAATGGGGCATTCATCGTAGCTGTATATACGTGTTTGTTGTTTGCGTGCACTTTTATACTGTGCGCGGGGACGCTTCCGTCTGCCTTCGTGTGGCGGACGCGTTGACGCCTGTGTGCGTCTTTTGCCGTGCGCGGGTTTCTCGTATTCGAATCCATGAATACGGGTTGTTCGCGTGCGTGTGGGCGTTCCGTGTAGTTCCCTGCAGTACTTCCCCAGTTAGGCCTTCTTTTTCACACGTTATTCCCCATTCCGCGTGTTATGCCCACTGTTCCGCCCACTTTGGTTGTGTGCGCCGCGCTATGTGCACTTTTGCTGTGCACGTAGCGCACGCCGTGTGTGCCCGCGTGCGCCATGGCAGGATTTGGCGCACGGACAGCGGGAAACACGCGCAGCGTCTTCCTTGAATCGCATGCGTTTCCGTGCGCTGGGTTTCTCACGCTTGCGCCACCTTGCGCTGGGATTTTCGGCGCACGTTTGCTCCATGAATCGACCCCCATGTGTCATGTTTTATTCTGCAGTGGAGTAGGAGGTCTCTTCAGGTTCTCAAGTCTCAAGACATCCACAGTGTTTGTATGTAGTGCCCAGCCCATTCTTGGTTTCACTTATAGTCACAGGGCTTTTGAGATATATATATATATATATATATATATATATGAAAAGGATCAGGGCAACCCCAGATAAAGTGTGACCCATACTTGTATTCCATTTATAACAGCAAATGTGATAATAAAGTAATAAAATGGAATACAATACATCCAAATGGTGGCACAGGAGAACACATAACGTACGTTACATGTACACAAACAATCAACAATACTTGTCAAAGAAATCTACAAAACATTACTCATATAAATGTAGAACGAACCTTTTGCATTATCCTGGGGCTGTATACAAATGCGCATGCTGTATTAATCAGCAGTTCTACAATGTTTGAGTTCTCAACGCAACTGTGTTTCAGCCTGTATAGCAGTTGGAGAGTGCTCTTGGTACATCGGCCTTCATTAGGACGTGAGATTATAATGGTGTCTTACTCAGTGGAATATATTGTGTTCCAAGTCGTGCATTGCACATCAAAGAAGAATTCAGGAGGTCTGTGTGTGCGATCTGAGGCTGGTGACTAGTACTGAACGAGTCACAGAGACAGCTTGAGTTTTGCAGTGTTATCTTGTTCCCAGCTGGAAAAGGCCTATGACTAGGCAACAAATTTCCCGGGTGCCGGCTCCCTGTAGTTAGCAGGGTGTCCATCCGACGGCGCTGCATTCAGCTGGACAAAATTGTAGATTTCTTTGACAAGTATTGTTGATTGTTTGTGTACATGTAATGTAGGTTTTTTGTTCTCCTGTGCCACACTTTGGATGTACTGTATTGCCTTTTATTTCTGTATTATCACATTTACTGTTATTCATATGGTAAATGGAATAAAAGAGTGGGTCACACTTTATCCGGGTTTGCCTTGATCCTTTTCTACTAGGTTGCTTTGTGGAATGTGGCTTGGCTCAAATGGACATTCCTACAAATATATATATATATATATATATATATATATATATATATATATATATATATATATATATGTATATATATATACATATATATATATATATATATATATATATATACCTGAGTAGTTCAGGGAAGTACCAAGTGCCCCTTAATATATATTTGTTTTCAATCTTATCAGACCATATATATGAATGGGCAATTTCTGTAAATAAGGTCTCATCTATCAAAATGGATTCAAAACCCATATAAGTACTACTTTAAATGGGCCTAATACTTAATCTACTGCAGAGTCAATCTCTAGATGAACAGGTATTGCCATCTATTTAGCAAGTGCAGATCTATCCTCAGCCTGTGATTTTGTTAACCGTCAACCCTTTGGAAAAAGCTATGGTCATGGGGTACAGATAAGGGCCTGCTGAAATTAATCATTGGTCTCCATTGTGATACCACTAGCCACATCAGGCTTGATTCCAACAGGAGTTTATAAACACCTATACTAGCAGGCTGAGCATTGGCGCCTATGCTATTTAAGCAATATTTGGCAGTCCTTCACGATTAATTGAACCAACTTTCTACCTTTTTCCCCTGAAATGGGGACAGCTGAAAATACCATTTCTCTTCTTTGCAGATGATATCATTCTTCTTGATAAAACAGAAAATAGACTCCAGCGAGCATTGAATGCACTTCAAAGTTATGTAAAGTTAAATGGTTTAAAGATGAGGAAATCAGCAGTTGTATTGAATAAGCATACCATGTTTCGTCCAAAGAGCTTTAAATGGGCAATATACAATAAAGCTATTCACCTGTCAATTTATGAGACGTCAACTTCAACTATATTCACAGTTCGGTTGTATGGCAGAAATGAAACAAATGAAGACGAAATATTGTGGATAAACTGTATTGACTTTAATAACATTTTATAAGGGAAGGTTTTCTCATCTATATAATATAGCATGGAATGTGCCCTTGTTCCCAGTAATCGAGTGCTAATGCAACTGGAAGGGGCCTTTTAGCAAAACATTCTTGGCCTTCCAAATGGTGTTCCACTATACTTGATCCGCAATGAACTGGGAATGCAATCATGAGATTCACTAATAAACTGGAATAAGTTGGCAAACTATCATATGATTTTAGCCCCCCCACACCCCCCCCGTGACATTCGATGTATGTCAATTTGAATAATATATTTTTGAACAGTTCCTCCCAAGCTCTGATGAACTTTGTTTCATGTTAATCCGAGAGTGCGGTCCTCAACACTTTGTGTCATTTGCTCTGTTTGAGGATTACAACATGGGGGCTAATGACACCGGACCAGCACCGACACGGAGAAGAGAGCATGGGAATGCTATTTTTGCCTGAAAACAACACGTTGATACATTAATTAGGCTAACAAAGTCATTTATTTTGCATATTTGCAAGCTTTTGTGGAATCTCTCCACTTCCTCAGGCAGAGATAGAATGAAGCCTTTGAAAAACACAGCAGCCTACATGGCCCTTGCTTGAAATACCCCATTATCTGTTCCTGTCTGTGTAACTGATTTGTAGCTTTGCTCAAAGAGCCATGTATTAGATTTTGCACTCCCTCACACATTGCAATCTTCAAGGCCTAAATCGTACACTGTGTTAAGTGGGGCAAGGGTTAGTGTAACTGAAGAGCAGGGAAAGAAGAAACAGCCCACCCTGTTAGTGCTCTCAGGAAGGCAGGACGGAATGGGTTAGTGTCAGTCATAGCAAGTGCAGACCAGCTGAGACTTGGTATGTCAAAACAGTCCCTTTGCAAGATCATAGGTAGCACAATCCTCAACATATAAATCGTTTTCCTCTAGAAAGCTAAACGATGGGTTACGCAACAAGTTATGAGTTAGGCCTGTGACTCGTGGAGCAAAGTGTGGTAACTTTGTGTCAAATCCCACCCTTGTGATTGTGTTGCATCACAATCATGTGGAAAGGGTGGGGTCTGGCTAGAGACATGGGCCCTGTCAAGTCTCTGGGAAGCTTTCAGTTTGGGGATTTTGAGGGCAGAGGGGGCTGTGCTAGAGGGTGTCTGGATATGATTCATTGCCTTAGAGAGGCTGCAATTTAGGTGTAATCTTTTGGGTACATTATCTAGAACGGGCCCCATCAGAGGTATACGAAAGGAAAAGTGCTTGTGCCGTTTGTGTAAGGATTACAAATTGGAGACCTTAAAACATCGTTACTCTACTTTATGGGAACAACAAACAGGTGTATTTTCATTTTTGGGAGATTTGTACATGATTTTAGAATATTGGATTGTGACGCTTTATGGAGCCGTTTAATGGAAGGAAGCCAATCCCCCCTCATTATTGCCCTTATTAGGTATTTAAATATTTTGGGGAAAATTGCTTTGATTGTAACAGAGTTAATAGATGAAGTTAAAGCTGAATTTGACCATTTGGAGTTATATGAAATACTATTTATAGTGGATATGTATTTTAGATATTGTACATAATCGAATTATTGTACATTTTGTGTTTTAGGATATTTTATAATGATTGTATGCCTAATATGCATCCAGTTTGCTTTTTGAAATCCAGCCAGGGGGATTTTGCCTGTGAACCACCTCAGAGTTCACTCTAATGGGCATAGTTCCCCTCCTTTAACTAAGGTTTCTACAGCCCTTCTTTCCCCTAAGGCTTACAGTTCCCTTCCCACTCTAAATAAAGGTGAATATGCCCTTCTCAACCCCAAAATAGATTGGGTCCTTCTCACGCTCAATAAGAAAAATGGTGCTCTTCAAATCCACAATACCCATACAGTGCCCTTCTCACCTGTAAGCGATATCTTGTACTGTTCACACTCATAAAGGGAATTAGTACCCTTCCCCCACTTAAGCAGTATGGCCCTTCTTAGAAGTCTAATGGAGTGAACTCTTAAGACCTTCCCTTAGCTTTCGACACAGGATCTTGGTCAGTCTGAACATCTGCCTTTGGGCCCTCCTCTGGCCCTTTCTCTGAAATTGCAGCCATGTGGCATCTTCCTGGCCCACTGCCTGCCCTACTGCTTTGCCGTCTTTCTCTTCTGCTTCTGTCACACTCATCTCTCTGGCCCTGATATTCCTTCCCCCCTGGACTCGTGTGTAGTGGGACCTTACTAGGCCCTGCCTTTTAACTGCCCTTCTATCCATGCCCCTGTCATGCCTCCATGTGCATCCGGGGTCCTCAGACGTGGCCTGGGAAAGTGGCAGCTCTATCAGAAGGGGTGCCTACCCCTGTGGCAAGCTCAGGATCATTCCCCTCATCCTCACCTGCACGGCTCCCCCACCTACAGCTTCTCTGCGGCAATGCCTTCTGGCTCTGCATTGGTGCAGCAGTGTCCACGGTCTCAATGGCTCTATGCGGCTGGTCGATGCCATTTAAAACAAAGTTCCCAGAATGTGATACTGTACCTAAGCAAATTTCGTCAGTTGCCCAATGAATCCCAGTGGCTTGAAGACACTTAAAAAATGTTGTTTCGACATAGGTTGAGAGAGGCATACAAGGACAAATTGGTCCATGCTCCTGAACCAGCCACCATGCAAGCCCTTATTGATCAAGTAGTCAAGATAGACCATAGACTTTCAGAAAGGCGCTCTGCATGTCGGAGACACGATATCAGCAGGTCTGTATTCCCCCCACACAAACCACAAGGAATCCTCCACCTCCAGGGGATACTGCAGGTGAACCCATGCCTCTAAGGGCAGCTTGCGGTCCTCTGTCTGAGGCCGAAAAGAAAGGGAAGGCGTAGGATGAACAGATTGTGTCTGTATTGTGGTGATGCAAACCATTTCTTAAGATCCTGTCCTGTTCGACCTGCTAAACCAGGAGCAAACTAGCAGGCTCGTTGTCACCCAGGAAGGAAAAAACAAGCCCAAAGAACCAATCACGTCTTCCCATGGATCTTGTTGATGCAATGTCTCCCCGAGCCTTATTTGTGCTCCATGTTACCATTCAATGGGGTGGCGATTTTGAAGCACTCGATACAATGGCCCTAGTTGATTCCGGAGCCTCTGATAATTATATGGACATTCACTTTGGAGAACGAAATGGCATATCAAAGAGACAAAAGGTCCATACAGCCTTGGTGGAAGGGATTGATGGGACCCCTTTGGACTCTAGTGCCATAAATCAAGAAACTGAACCCCTTCAATTGAATATCAATCGACATCAAGAAGTTTTGGCATTTGACATCAACCAGTACCCCTCGAATCCGTTGGTGCTAGGGTTACTGTGGTTGGTTTTTTACAATCCCTACATCAACTGAGCTAAGCAAACAATGTTTTGGATCCAACCATTGTACCAGGAAATGTTGCTCTGTTTCCAGGCATCCAGCCATTCAGTTTGCTCTTGCTGACTCCGGAACTACACAGCGCTAGTTGTGTTGTCAGAAGTGACTCTTGGAATATGCCTCCTTTCACAAAGTGTTCTTCCCTCATGAAGACATTCCTTTGCCACCTACATGACCTTATGATTGTGAAATCCATTTGCGTCCTGATGAACCGATTCTGCACGGACAGGTATTTTCCTTAACTACACAAGAACAAGAAGAGCTATGCGAATACATCTAGGAATGTCTCGACAAGGGATACATTTGAGCTTCATCTTCACCTGCAGGGGCTCCATTATTTTTCGTCCCAAAGAAAGAGGGAACCCTATGACCCTGTGTTGATTATCAGCTACTCAACGAGATAACTATTAAGGATAGGTACCAACTACTGCCTTATGCGGGAAATTTTGGAATCCCTGCGGCGAGTCAAGGGGTTTACCAAAATTGACTTACGTGGAGCCTACCTTCTGGTGCGCATCAAACGTGGAGACGAGTAGAAAACTGTGTTCCAGTCACCCTTGGCACATTATAAATACCTGCTTATGCCCTTCAGCCTTTGTAATGCCCCAGCAGTTTTCCAACACTTCATGGAGTCGATATTCTCACACCTGCTCTGCCTTAACACTTGGATATATCTTGATGATATCTTGATATTTTCTGCCTGATTAAGGGATCATGTGGCCCACGTCTCTGAAATCCCTAGAAGACTGTTGAAGAACCATCTCTATGCCAAAGAAGGGAAATGCAAATTCCATATCAACCGAATTGAATTCCTGGGCGATTATTAGCCTCCCAGAGCATTCACATGGATCCAAAGAAGATCAAGGCCATTGAAGACTGGTCCAGTCCTCATGACATAAAATCTGTTCAGCGTTTCTTGGGTGTTGTTAACTCCTACTGCCAGTTCATTCCAGATTTTTCCCAACGCACTATGATCATCAGACACGTCCTACGCAAGGGTCACGTCTTTCAGTGGAATGATGTTGCTAAGCATGCCTTTCAAGACATCAATAAGGAGTTTATGAAAGCTCCTATTCTGCTCCATCCTAACAATGAGATCCCTTTTATCATCGAGCCAGAAGCCTTTGCCAAGGCAATTGGTTCGATTCTACTGCAATGGAACTCTATAACAAATCACAAATATCCCATAGCCTATTTCTCCCGCCAATTGACAACCAGTGAACAAAATTATGCCATAATTGAAAAAGAGTTGCTTGCCATTAAATACAGTTTCCTTGTCCTACCAGATCCTTCCTGTTTGCTTGTTACCTGCCTGTTCATTGTTAAACTCTCCTCTTGTTCCTGTGTTCTACCATTGTGGTACCTCAGTCCAGTGCCTGGCACTGTCTCTGCATCATGTGTATCATGGTTACACCGATCATGGTGTAGGGAGAACCATCCTTCCTCTTTCCTCCAAGAGATTGAATTCTTGATTGCTGAGTGTAGGGTGGTACTTCAGCCTCGCATTTACACAGACCCAGCTTGGTGTTTGTTGTGGCGGTTTCTGCTCCCTGGAAAACCAAATCAGGTACGTGCCAGCGCTCAGTCTTGGTTGATAGCCTCTTATTGGCTTGGTTATCTATTTTGTTGTGCATAGCTTTTGCATTAGTTACTTTTGTCCCTCCCGTTGCTATTACAAGAGGTTCAATTTCCCAGTGACCACCATAGTTCCACCATCCTATGTCTATATGCTGCTCTGTAATGAGGTTTAGACCCAAAACCCTGAATGTTTTCAAATTCAATGGTGGCTTCTCATTGTTCATTGCTATGGTGTGTGGACTGCAACATCATCTAGCATTATTGTCTCCATAAGCGTTGATTGGGTATCTGGCCACCACTTTCTTTAGTACTTTGGGCAAGTCTTTTATCAACATGCAACAAAGCATAGGTCTCAATACCAATCCAAACCCTGGATCTATCACATCACAGGAACTTTTAAGTCGCACAATGTTGCTATCAATGGTATCCTCAGCTTTTACTTTACATATAAGAGCAGGGAGGGGGTATCTACAATAAAGGAAGCAGATAAATCTATACTCAGTCTCCTAAGTCTGAAGCATTATTACTCAAGTTGTGGTTTGCCCCTGTCTTGGAGAGACTCTGGAGCTTCCACCCTGCCCCATCTCAAAGTAGCTCACGTCTTTGCCAATGCCCTGGTTGGCCAATTTTCATAGGCTGCATTGACCATAGCCCCTGGCCATGGGATAGAGTGAGAGATATGACTTTGTCACTGACCCAATATTCAACGTGGACCTTTGTCTTCTTTGGCTGAAAAGGCGACATTGGACACCTGCTGTGACTTCTAGGGACCACTGGGTCTTCCATCCTTTGCCCTAACCACTTAGGGAAGGAAGCAGAAGCAGCTGCCACTGTCACAGTGGTAGTAGTAGAGACCCCCAAAGTAAGGATGCTTTGAGGCTTTCACTCCTGCACACACATGTAGAATATGCCAGAGGATCCACAAGTAGCAGAGCAAGGTAGCTTTGTGTAATCTATTTCGGATAGATACTTCTGCTATGGGGTCTTTTTTTTTCCAAACTGGTCATGTGGTATTTTCTTAAACTGTAGTGGGCATATCAAGATGTCGTAGACAATTTCTATAAATGCATATAGCTTAAATTTGGACAAATATGCAATTCAGCCACTTATTGAAGGTCTGGTATTTTTTGGGCCGGATTACCATTGGTGTTAATTACTGTTGCTGCTGATAGTAATCTGAGGTTTTTTCACTTGATTACAGGAATACCACCTGTATGGATTCTGATTTACCTTTTTAAAATGTATTTGTATTAGATTGTCTCCAGTAAACCTTGAAGCACTAGAATAGACTCACTTTAAAGCACACAATTAAATAATTTCAAAAGATTTCAATTTATCCATGAAATACATACCACTATCCACGTTATATTAGTATTTTTATAATATAAATCACCTTTATATTAGATCAAACAAGGTTTCTTACTTTTAATTAGTTGTCACAATTGTAAATTGGTGAGATATGTATAAGCAGCTAACCTGCCTAGACACAATGACCACAAACTATTTTCAGACAACACAGAATATTATATGTACAGTTAATGAAAGAAGTGGCGCGGTCAACCTTCCAGTTAAGGGCAAGTTGTAAAAGGAATAGTGCGCTCAAAAATGTTATTGTTTTAAATGATGGGCAATAATCAAAAACATATATTAAACATATTTGTAAAGAAAGTTCCTATGTAAAATTTTGAGCAAGTAATGCTCAAACCCAAAAATGTTAAGTACTAGGAGGCATCCATTTTCTGAAATGGATGAGCCTCCTGTGCTTGTGTTAATCTCTGCCCTCGTGGCACTAATGAAGCAAAAAGCCACCTGCTGGTAACTTTTACTACACCAGCTTTTGCTTCATTATTGCCAGAGACACAGAGAGCAGAGACTGCAGTCAGGAAAGCTGCTGCAGATAAGTGTTTTTCTTTTTCTTTTTCTTTGACTACCAAAGAAAACCACGGCAATTATAAATGCGACCAAGTTGTATTTATGATTGCCGTGGTTTTCTTTCTAGGTTTTACTGGGCTCCCCCAGCTCAGGGGAGCTCGGGAAACTAAGAAAGAAAACCATGCCAATTATAAATACAACCGCGTTGGATTTATAACTGCAGATGCTGTGGTTTTCTTTTTAAGTTTCCCAGACTTCCCCGGCTTGTGGGACCTCGGGAAATTTAGAAAGAAAACCACGGCAATTATAAATACAACCGCGTTGTATGGAGCCCAGGAGACTCAAAGCTGAAGACACCGCAATCATAAATACAACACAGTTGTAGTCATGATTTCCTTGTTTTTCTTTTTAAGTTTCCCGGTCTCTTCTGGGCCGGGGGAGCCCGGGAAACTTAAGAAGAAAACCATGGCAATCATAAATACAACCGTTTTGTATTTATGATCACGCTGGCTTTCGCTTTGAGTCTCATGGGCTCCCCCGGGCTGAGTGATCCTAGGAGTGACTCAAAGCGAAAGCCGTTGCAATCATGAATTCAACAAAGTTGTATTTATGATTTCCGTGGTTTTCTAACCACAGCAATCATAAATACAACAACGTTGTATTTATAATTGCTGTGCCTTTTATTGTAGGCAAGTCCAAGCAATTATGACTAGTTCGCTGGTATCCGGCAGAGTATTCATAATTGCTGTGACTTTTTCTAGTTTCCCAAGCACGGAAAACTAGAAAAGAAAGTCGCAGCAATTATGAAAACTCCACTGCCAGCCAGTATTTATAATTGCTTTGCCGTTCGTTTTATGTTTTCTGTGCTTCCCTGGGCTTGGGGAGCACAGAACATGTAAAAAATGAAAGTGAAGGCAGCCTCCTATCCATGCTAAACTCTGTTCTGGCTGCAGTAAGCAAAAGCACCCAGTAGGGGGCTTTTGCTGCTTGATTAGTGCCGCCAGAGCAGAGCGTAATATGCACAGAGGAGGCTGCATCAAATCACAAAATGGATGCCCCCAAGTAAACACTTTGAGAATCTTTTGCTCAAAATTTTACATAGGAACTTTCTTTAAAAAAATGTTTAATAAATGTTTGATTATTGCCCATCATTTAAAACAATAACATTTTTGAGCGCACTATTCCTTTAAGAGAGATTAAGTTTAAATGTTCAGTTCCTGCATTCACTCTATGCTGAATGCATTATTCTAAAATGTTTGCACATTTCACCCTCATCTTGCAGTTCCAAGTGGATTATGTACAGTAGTAAAAAATACTGCTAAAGCACAACTTTTAGATTGCATCGAATAATAATTACGTATCATTCTCTGCAATACATTTCCAATGGGGTGAGAATGTGGGCAGATGGCCACTCTTTCACGCACATTCGGGGGGAGGGGACCTCCTGGACTGAAGGTGAGCGCTTACAGTTCTCATTACTGCAGGAACAGTAATTGGACCATCTACAATGTTTAGCTTGACATGTTGGGTGGAGGTAAAAATTGGATGCATTTTCTGATGACATTCCACCTGATAATCAGGTCGTAGCTGCCGCCTGTGGTATTCCATAGGAATATTGGTGAGGGCTAAATATACCCCTGACCCTGTAATGTGGCGGGTGGTAACGCAGACTGCAATTGAACATTTTACCTATTTTTAATTTTCGCTTTTAAGTGACGCTCATTCACCACCTATATGCCAAAACGTTTGCATTAGAGTACAGCTAGGAGGGATTTGAGATATACGGATGGACACAATACTTGTAGGTGTTGTTTTGTTATTTACCCACCCCTTGACGTTCCATGTCCAGACTAATACCTCTGCCTTTTCATAAGCACCTCCCACCCAAAACTCATTTTCCTGGGATCGCTTTGAGCTAGCTTTATGAGGCAGTAACATCAAATGTGTGCTTGAAAAGCCTGCAGTGTTATTTCAAAGTAGCCTCCCAAGAGTTCATGGCTTAATTGATATTCTAAATGTTCATCTGGTGTAGTGTAATTAAAATGTCTTAATCAAGTGTGCCTTCAGCAGCAGTAAGCATGTCCTTCACTTAAGCCTTGTTAAAATCAAGCATTGACAAAGCCAACAGTTTTGCTTCTTTGCATACGTATTAGAGAGGCATGCGCCAGGCGCTACTATTATAGGCTGAGTTTATCGCACCATTTTGCAGGTGGTACTATTTATGGCCAGTTAGTGTCATTACAACAGGGTCTGGCAAACACCCAATCCCATGTCTACACAAAAGCCAAAACTGTTGGCATGGCAATGCACTCTAGCATGCGAGTAGGAAAAGTGTTCTAAATGGAATCAATAAGTTTACATTTCTAGAAAATGTTTTTTGTAACCTTTCATCGTAATTCCTACAACTATTGTGTCTTATAGCGATGGCCTGTGGACAGGGTGGCCATAATATATTCATTGAATGCAAGATCCATTGTAACATCGAAGAGCTTGAATAAACAGCAGGGTTGCGAAAAGGTTCTTCTTTGCATCCAACTGCGACTTTTAAAGTTACAATTATCAAAGTTCAATTAAAATGCTCCTCCTAGCTAACGTCAGTATGGCTATTAAGGTGTAATGTGTTGACGGACTAGTTAGCATAAGATAGACAAATGGCCGCCCCGATAGGCCATGCATCACGTAGGCAAGTGTAAGGAAGACAAGTGGACAGTGCATTTAAAGTCAAGAGTGGTGCATTACGCACAAGAAAGGGCCAACTCCAACGGTACTTACAGTGACGGATTGGGGGGTCCACATCAACTCCAGGATGGGTCTGCGACTGGTCACTCTTTTGTAGATGCCACACTTCGTCATTCGGAGGATCTTGTTAGAAAACGACGACTCCGCCCTGCGAATAAACACAACGTTGACAATGAGCTTCAGGTACATGCATGTTTTGACTTTTTAAACTGTTCAGTTCTTTCTTAGAAGGAACCTGCCATTTTGATAACAAGGCAGCATTTTCTGCCTGCACTTGCTACAGGCTTTACGGTAACCCACTCGGTGCTTAATCCTCGACCGTGAATCATTGTTAAATTTTTAAATTAGTATATATTTTCTTGTCAGGGCTGAGGAATTACACTCTGTAGAGAATAGCAGGTTGAAACGCAGTGAGACATTCTGATCATGTATTAGACAGGTTGTCACATGAAACACCCAGCATAGTTACATAATATTTAGATGGCGTGTGGTCACTGCCATGACTTCTGGCCTGCTCTTCCTTGTCCTGCTACCTACTTCATTGAAGTGTGGCTGATCCTTCCTCTAAGCTCACTATGTATTCTTCCTATCTACTCCTCACCCTGTCCAGACCGACCTCTTCATAATGTAAGCCAGCAATGGGACAGGAAGGTGCAGGAGTCTGAGTAATAGAGATCACTATACATAACATAAACATTACCTTTGCACCACACTTCTTTGGCCCCTTACTTCACTGAAGGAATACCAAAGAGTAAAATATATCAAGCCGCATTATTGATATTATTATTATGGAGTTTAGGGAGCATGCGCTAGCTTTGGGAAGCAACAAAGCGCGTAACCAGTTATATGGAGAAGTGCACAGTGAGAGAAACAAAGATACAATGGAGCAGGGAGCTAACGACTGTGGATGGAGGACAATATGGCAGCAAGGGATCTACAAGCAACCAGGGGAGGAAACAGGGGGAGCAGAACACCCAGTCGCAGGTTGAGTGGGTGCTACAAAAGATGTACACTTTAATTAGTACATAAAATATTAGCACGCAAACGTTACTGATTGGAGCATTGATCTCAAACCCTGTTCTTGAAAGAGACGCCAGTATCGCTCCCAAATCGCAATTTATAAGAAGACACAAAAGACACAAAGATATTGGAAGAAGCACAAGTAGCTGCCCTGTACATGCTTGTAACACTTTACACCTGTCTAAGGGGCAGCCAGTCTCCTAGTGGAGCTCCTCTGCATTTATGGAGTACGAGGGACACAAGCAGCCTTGGTAGCTTCCATGAACACCGAACTAAGCTGTCCGTTCAAAGAGGGGATGGAAGATGGCAGACCTAGATAATCGGGTCCATACATCCCACAAATCCGTGGACGCTTGTTGACATAACCCTTGCATTTAGCCATACACCCTAAGTGTTCATGCAAAACTCTGGTAGCTGCCCCCTGAAATTGCAAAGTTGAGACCGTTAGACACCTCAGAAAACTGTGAGGCAGAAAAGAAAAACCTGGAGTTGGTCAAAGGAGACAGATTTTCCCCCTCATATCATTGCTGAAAGGATGGTGAATGCCTATTGTGGGCAGGTAAGATAGAAGGACAACAAACCTGCTGGGCTACAATGCTACCTCCTGGCTAGCTGTTGTCATTAGAGGCCCTTCATCATCTTCCAGACTGGTAGATACAGCTGAGAATACATTTTCTCCATGACAGATAGGAACTCTAGCAGGCAAGAAAGTCAGGAGAATCCATTTCCACGGCCGGCGCTAAGCGTGTGCAGCATGTGCAGCGGGATGCAGCTGCACTTGGCCCTGCGCAGAGGGTGCTGTTGGCTCCCTCTTCTTGCAGGCTGCAGCGTGGGTCGCGTGCTCACAGTACCACGCTGCAGCATGCATGATTATGGGGACACTTACCGGAATATCTTTTTCAAAAGCTGCTGTTATTTTTTGCTTCTTCTGGTGAGGAAACTTGTCACCGGACAAATGCCCCCCCTCCGAGCGGCCCAAAAGGCCTGTAACAGTGCTGATGGTATTCTTTCCTAAAGCAGCGCGTTTCAAGTGGGTTCGATTTAGTAGTGATGGCCTATTTAAGAGAACGTGCTAAGAACTGCAATGGGACATTTTTATTTTGAAAGCACATGCAAAGCAGCAGTTAGCTACCTAAAATCTGCGCCTTCCTCCAGCACAATTAAACATATTGCAAAAAAAAAGTTTGAGCTATTTGCCTTATTTTCATATGTTTATATTTATAAAGCAAAAAATCATTTAAGTAGAATGTAACATTTTCCTCACATTATTTACTTTACTTTATTGCACTTATATAGCGCACTAATAAACCCATAGGCGTGGGGGCGAATACAGTACAAACACCATAGATACAAACAATTTAACAGATAACATAAAAAGAACCCTGGGCAAGAATGTGACAGTGATCAAAGAAAATGCTAAGCATAATCATAAGCAAAAAAGAGAGAACTCAAATTCGGTAAAAACATGCTAAGGAGAAGACATGTATGAAAGACTCAGTCAAATAAAATACTTCAGAGAATCAAATTACACTTAGACGACCCTCTAGGAAAGTATCCACACAATCTTAGGAAAGCAGACAGAGAGCTGGCCCCACAACCCACAAGGACACAATCAGTGTTTGGCTGCGAGCACCAGTCTCTGAAGTTCAGCCTGAAGAGAATTTTCAGATCAGATAATCTGGCCACGCCCGACCCAGTTCTCTGTCTAAGCAAAGCTAACACCTTATTACGCAAGGCTTCTCTGGACTCATGCCCCTCAGCCTTGCAAATGTTAGTGATTTGCACATTCCTCTGGTCCATGATAAAAGCATGTATACTCGTATCCTCAATTTTAGGCATGTGCAGCTTACTGCAACGCAAATACTGCGAGGATTCCATCTTAAATGTGCCTTTTGTCGTTGTATGGTTTAAGACCTTTTTGATCCAAGGTAGGTGCTTGATGAGGAGGATATAGATCCTGTTCATGGTATATCATGTCTATATTAGAAGATGCTGCCCTTTAATTTGAAGCCATTATTGTCCTAGTGGACACCAATGGCCCACCACTGGCGAGAACAGTTTGTGAAGCTTGATCCAACATCTCATTTGGTATGTTGACTTGACAGGAAATGTCCAATTTAGATGATTGTAACCCAAGGACAGAACTGTAGGAACCGATCGTTTGTGAAGCAGTATTGGCAGTGGGAGGGCAAAAGTGTGACATCCACTAATTTAAAGCTTTCACCAGTACGCCAAGGTCGAAGGGGCTAGTGCATAAGGTTAACTCCTTAGCAATACTGGCCATAAAACATGGCCATTGAGAAAGAGCTGTAAGCTCTGATTGAGAAGGAATAGGCCTGAACCCTCCTAGTAGAGCCACAGCAGGTGTTATGTAATGATCCATAATCTACCTGTATGTTTCTCGAACCCATCAAGGAAGGAGGACACCATAGGGGCTGACTCTATGGCATCACTATTATCAGGTCTAGGTACACTCTCAAAGGAGACAAATTCTCTGGTATCGGACATTGCTGGCAGAATATCAAGATCTTTGATTAAGCTTTTACAAATAGAAGCAGGGATCTCTGCTTTATGCATTTCCGGGTCAGAGTTGTTAACTTGTAGTCTCAGTCTCCTGCGAGAACTGAGAGCTAAGACCTCCGGACACGGTCTATATGAAACATGCAAGCGAACCATGAATATTTGCCCAGGATGTGACAAGAGTGGTTGTCACTCTGGAGATTGGAGGGGATATTTTCTCTGGTTCTAGCCCTGTACTGATTTTCAGGGCACAAGTTGATACATGTGAGTGGACAGTGTCTGCCCACTTTTTTCAATGGGTGGACGCAACCCCTGTTTGTTTTTGGGGCCAAAATTTTAAAAAAGAGTTTGCTTGCTCAAGTGTTCAGCTACTAGGATTTCACACCAGGTTGTCATGTTTCCAATTCAGATGCTTACCCACAAGAACACATAAAAGTGCTATTAAAGTACACATCTCATGTTTGGATTTTGTTTCCTTTGGAATATTTTATTATTTTTAATTTTTAATTTAAAGTGGTTCATATTGGTTATACATTTTGACAACCTTTAACCACCATAAACCACAAGATAAAAAAAAATACAAATAATATAACTTCATATACCGTATACAGTCCACATGTGCGGGAGAGGATAGTTGACTAATTCTTCCTTTGCTCTTCAAGTTTTTTTTTGATCACCATTAAAAATTTGACCAGGGTCAAAATTATGGGCGTCTTCTCTCCTGAGAGCAGAATTTTCCACCAGACTTCTCTGGTTCTCTGGCCATATTTAGTGATCACCTCCAACATTAGTTTTCTTCTTTGTTGGTCCAAAGCTCGGCAGTCCATCACCAGGTGTTCTGTTGATTCTTTTGAATCTTCAGCTTGGCACAATCTACAAATCAACGTATTACTATCTGCTTTGCCCCAATTTCTTGTCAGCTTATTTTGAAATAAGTTCAAACGAAACCGAAAGAACTGATCCCTAAAGAACCAGTTTAGGAAAACTTGCAGGTACTTTGGTAGGGTGTTTAGTTTCCTGCTTTCCTCCAATGATTTCCCATAGATTCTGTATTTCTATCTTTCGGGTTGTGTCTGAATCCAATCCTGGGTGAACAGTTTCTTCTTAGTTTTATCTGGGTTATCAATGAGAGATTGTGGTGATTCCTCTATACTGGCTAAGAGTATTTTACATTTACCCTCCCATTTTAACAACACAGGCTCCTTTTGGTCCCTTAGTGCTTTTTTCAGGCATGAGAAACCTCCTTTCACCTCGTTTTGAATGCATTTCCTAAAAAATGTCAGTGTTTTCCATTCAGCTAATGCCCTTAGCAATTTGAGACCGCGTTCCATCCTCACAGCCTGTATTGGGTTGCTTGTGGGAATGTTCAATACCCTTTTCCAGAAGGCACCTTCTATTTTTGCCCAGTTCCCTGGATTCAAATGAAGGTAGCCCTCAGCTCCGTAAGTTAGAATGGCCGACACTTTGGAACGGTAAAATCTAATCAGTGGAATCATTGAGTAGCCACCATATTTTTTAAGTAGAATCTTCCCTTGGTCTGCTAGATTCCGTGCTTTCTTACAAGGCTCTAGCAGCTCATTATATTTTATACATTGTTGGGCTTACGAGGTGGGCACCTTTTATACTTTTCTATGGTAGTTATTGGAAATTCTCCCCTTTAATTTTTTTGAAAGGCCAGTGCTTATTTGACTTGTGCACAAGGGGGGAGGTGAAACTAAATGTGTATATATCCCTTTATGATATGTTCACTGTATTTGCTTATATTCTTGGGTGCCAGCTTTTGATTTTTGCTATGGGGCAGATATTTCCACGCTGAGTGACGCGAGGGAGCTGTACCCATGCCCAGGTCAAAACGGCACCTTTTTACAGCACAATTTGCAGCAGCAATAGGAAAAAAGCCATATGATTAACAGAAGGGTCTAAACATTTAACATCTCAGCAACAGTCACCTAACCTGCTGAATTGCCTTTGCAGCATTCTGCTATAGGATACCCTTCTACTACTGCACCCGCAAAGCAGATTTGTCCTGCCACCCCCCTCCAATCAAGAGTCAGGTGGTCCATTAATGAGGCTTCCTTCCCATTTTGAAGTGAGCAGCACTTTCTAATTTTGCAAGATGCATGTTAACACGTCACCAAGCCTGAACTCAGGAGAGGAGACAGACACCCTGGCACAACTAGTGATTTAGATGAGCATGGTAAGGCGAATGAGTAAGCTCTATGCTCCCATGTACTCAGTGCCTAGGCATATATTATTGATCCCTGTTAATTTTATTAACATTTGAAGACCTGAAAAATTGCATTCTTCCCTGCCTCAAGACCTCCCAGGTAAATAGGCTCTATCACACTAAAAGGCAATCCTGCAGTAGACGCAACCTGCCCTGACTGCCCCAGGGCCAATCCCTGCCCCAAAATGACATAATTGGAACCTGCTTGGAGTTTAATACTTTTGACAGCCAAAATAATCCACATTTGTAGCTTCATCAATATAAGCATCTTGCTAGTTTGGACAATTTGGCCAAATATATACATATCACAAATAAAAACAATAGGGTAAACGCCTGCAAAAACAGCAGTTAACTTTTGTTAGCAAAACACAATCACCATATTTCTGCAATGCCTTCCATAGTAGATGGTGTTTTCAAGCAAAGGTTTCTAAAAGACCTTTTACAAACAATATTTCTACCATTTACTTCTAGGAAGAGATGTGTTCAAGTTTCTAAATTGCAGACTGATCTCAAATCCGTGCTTCTTCACTTCACCGTAGCGTGTCCTCCCGGCCAAATCCTTTTATCTCACTATGCCTTATCTGCCAAAATTAAAAGGCTATATAAGGTACTTGGCTCACACTGTCTGCTGCTTCAAAAAAAAGCCTGACTCCTGATATTGCCACATACGTAACTATTAACAGTGACACTTCATATACTGGATGTCAGTTTATTTGTCTCCTGCCTTACTCATGGCAAGGTGTTTTTAATTTAACTTCCAATTATATCTCTGCGTATTGAAGACTCATTCTATAATATCATTTTCTGTAATATCACTGATGTTACCATTTATATAAATAAGGGAGCACCAGGGTCCTACAAATCCTAGGGTCGGCCCTGCTTCTAAAGCTGCTCTTAAGTGAAAGCATGGGGGGCCTTTGGGGATAGAGCGGGCAGCCATGCACGGCGAGACTCAAACTGTATCAAACATGCTGTGGCGCAAGACCATTGAGCAGATCGGCTCTAGTCCCCCCAGGGCCCCTGACATTTTGGGCTATGTTGTTTCGACCTGGCTGACCAACAGAGCCGTGGGCGGACAGTACAGGACACAGATGTTAAACGGCACCTGGGCTTCACTGTTAACAAAGGCCCAGCAATTACTAATGTAAAGCATTTAATTGTTAGCACCTGCAGTCATATGCCTACATTTTTATGCAATTGAGATTGTGATGTGGGGTTAGTACTTGCATGCCAGGGGGCGGTGATTGGAAGGGCGGGTGGACAGGAGACCGCTCATTCTCACAGCAGTCCTTAAGTATGTGGTTTCAGATGTGAAGGAGTTAACCGCCTGTTACATTGAAGCTGCACCAAAATCGTCTCATTAGAATGCGTAAAGAAGTTAGATGCCCCCACACAAGTAAGTTTGCTTCCTCACAAGTTTGCCCCCCCACAGTCTCTGAATTTAGCCGGTCTCCCAACATTTGAAGGGTAAGCCTCCCTCCAAAATGTTATCCTAGATGCACCCCTGCAAAAATGTTACAGTTTTGCCTGCGCCGCTGTCGATATGTCACGTGATGTGGCAAGCTCCATTTTAGAAGTTTAATTCTGTAATTAAATCAAAATAACGTATGCAGTGAATGTAGCTCTGTCGGATAAGGTTCCAACTGCAGAGATCTCTAGCCTGCAGGCCACATGTCTGAATCTCAGTGTGGCTGACTCTGCATTTTACTGATAAATGAACTACCTCTGAGCTGCTTTTGGATGCCCTTTGATTTGAGGGATATATACATTAAACAAACATGTTATTTTTATGATGGCAATAAAGCAAGGGAGAAAGTGTTGTGAGCTCAATCAATAGACAGACAAGGTGGGGAAGGTGCTTGTCCCTACACCAGTTAAAATTCTGCAGGTACAGTTTTGGGAACACAACTTGGCAGCACTGAACACGATTCTTTCAAAAATACCCAACGAAACAGTCATATTTTTAGACGCTGCAATTATAAATAGACTGCGACAGTGCCAGTACTAGCCCCAGCACATGTTGGGGTGATCATCGGCTCCAAACAACAGTGCAGGCCTGCCCCCCTTCCAACCATTCAGGATGACAGGCTGTTGACAATGTGGGCAGTTGAATGAAGATTTGGATTTTGACTTCGAGACATTGATCCTGGGAGAAGAAAAGATATTGGAGGACTTATGTCACCACCACATAACTTGGATTTTAAAAGGGGCTTTAGTGGCAAAAAAACAAATTTGCGAAATTGGAAGTCAAATGGATTTCTGACATTGAACTCTTGGGTGGAAGAAATGTTTTCAATTTGCAATATTGAAAAACTGGTTTTATCAATGGAGAAAAAGGAAGCCCTGTTTCAGAAAATGTGGGGGGCCTTTTTGAATTTGGATCTAGACTGAGCATATGCCATAAAGAGAAGTTAGAAGATATACACATTTACCATTTCCTGTATATTTATATATATGCATATGTATGTATGTATATATTAGCTGAAATTATTTATATCAGACTAATGTGTTTTATAATGTATAAGGAAGTGTGTGTTTTTTTCCCTAGGTCTTAGGTTTGGACTTTATTTTGTAGGTTAATTGATTGGGGGAAGCGTTTTGGTGTAATTATTGTTGAATTTTAGTGAATTTCAGTTGTTTATGTTGAAGTTATTGTGTGTTTGCTTGTTTGATGGAACATTTGAATAAAATGGTTTTAAAAAAAAGACAATGTGGGCAACCCAGGTAGGCATTCATCTCCAAATCCCATAATCCCGACATGGGGAAAGCGAATAGAAGTTACTAAGAGCACTATTTACATCACTGGAACTTGACAATAGGGTATATATATATATATATATATATATATATATATATATATATATATATATATATATAGATATAGGTGTATATATAGTTTTAATTGTGTTACCATTTCTTCGCTGCTGCCTGCATACGCAGTGGTCATTGTCTTGTGATGTCACTTCCTGTGATGTCATCAAATGCAAATTAGGGCCCCCACACTTAATTTTCAGCACTTGGCCCCACACATCCTAGTGCCAGCCCTGTCCATTCCTTCCCCACCCCCATAACTATGAGCAGGCAAAACTCGCATTTGTTGGCATCAAGCATCAAGGCATTATGGCACCTGTGAGCAATGCCTTCCTCTTGATCCTTACCAGGAACCTGGAGATTAAGCTGCAAGGGAGGAAATTCAGCAATAATTATTCAAAGTCAAGGGAAGGACAAAACACCTGTACCCCAGACCACTTGATTAAAGTATCTTCGAAGTGTTAAACTTCTTCAGGAAATAAAGTGGTCTGTCACTGGTTTGCCAAACCTTAATAAATACTGATCTGGATAGGAAAATATCCTCACAACATGGAAACAGATCTTTGAGGTGGTCAACCTCTGTGTTTTTAATACCACATTAAGTATCACCTCCAGGGATAAAAGATGTCTCTTTGCTTAACCGGTCAGTGCTATTGCCACCTGATTCAAAGTTTGAGAACTTGTGTTCCCTCTCTGTTATCCATGGCCACTTGGTTGTCTGTCCTGATCTTGGCTGCCTGATCTTTGAGAATGTGGGAGAAATGGAGAAGAATTTTCTGTATGGCTACCAAATCCTGCAATTGGAGGACTATCACACTTGCACTCTCATCACACTTCTCTGGCTCTGAAAGGCAAAAGGGTGTCTCCCTACAACCGTTCATGGCTCTTGTCATCACAAAGTAATGGGGAAGAGAGTGGGAACACCCCTAACCAAATTGCCCCAATTTACCATCAAACATTTAAAAATCTAACTAAAGACCTGGTCTTGCCAACACTGAATACCATGCCGAAGTCCAGACGAAAGAACAGGAAGAACAGAAGATTCGATCCCTGGATGGTTAACGAAATGTGGAAGCACCTTATCAGGGATGCGTTCTCTCATCATAAGAGAAAGCAAGAAGACAAGAAAGAGGAACAATGAAGTTACAAAATGTGTGCATTAACCCTGGGATTCATATTGTGACAAATCTGGACAATTCGTTCCTTCTCCCCAAAAGGGAGCACCCCCTTTGAGGCTAGTGAGTTGACCCTATGGGTTTGGGCAAGTGGAACCTCACTGGGAGTGACTCCCCTCTTGGGGACAAGGATCCCTATTCCGGTAAGAAACTCCCTGTCCAGAGCACGTTATCTGTCTAATTGGGAATCGAAAAGACTATTGATAACCTTGTTTCACATTCCCCAAATAGTGACATTTCTTCACTCTCTTTGACTTCAGGTAATGACGGATCTCACCTGAACTCCAGCAATCATCCTTTTTTAAATACCGTTTTGGATCCTCCCAATAGTGACATTTCCTCAATTTCTTTGGCTTCAGGTTATGCTGGATCTTACCCGAACGCCACAGTCAAAGAAGGGTTTGTGGTGATGTACATAAAAGCACAAGGAACTTTGAATCAGGGAGAAACTCCTACGCTGGGAGAAGGAAGACTCCTACGCAGAGGTGAGCCTCTGACAAGAAGACATCCTGAAGGGACAGAGCCATGCTAGACTGCGGAGACAGTGGTAGCATGGGGAGGTAGCAAACCGCTAGCCAGATGCCGGAAAGTTTGGCGCCCTGACCGACAGAGAAATCAAGAAAGACAGATATGGAAAAACAACCGTCTTACCCAGTGGCGTGACCACACAGAAGTCTTGGAGGACCGGGGGCCCGTTAAACAATGCTGAGACCAGACCGCAGTGGAGAGCCTGGAAACCAGAGCTTCACACGACAAGCGTACTAGCTTCAGAGCCAAGCAGCAGAAGGGAAGCAAATGATCCCAAGGATATAACGATGTTGAGAGGGGCGAACAGAGACATTTGATGCTGGGAAAGCCACACATGTTACGGGAGCCTGATAAACCCAAGCAGGCAGATGCCCTACCCAAATCAAGTTGAAGTAAGACCATTAGAGGGTCAGAGGGCTTCAGAGAGCCCCACGAAACCAAGAGAGATTCGAGGCTGAAAAGCCACAAAGGTAATGGGAGCTTCTTAAACCAAGCGGGCAGACGCCCTACCCAAGTCAAACTGAAGTAAGTCCATTAGAGGGACAGTGAGCTTCGGAGAACCTTGAGAAACCAAGAGAATTCGAGGTAGGGAAAGCCACAAAGGTTACGGGAGCGTGAACATCCCAAGCGGGCAGATGCCCTAGCAAAATCAAGTGGAAGTAAGTCTACAAGAGAGCCAGAGAGCCCAGAGAAACTGAACCGAGACAGAGAGAAACTTAGGCAGTCAGAGGGCCGGAGGTCTTTTGTGAAATTCCTAGACCCAGGCCAACAGGGATTGAGAAAAAGAACTGGAGAGGGAGAACTGGGGGGATTCCAGTGTTTAAGGATAAACCAAGAACAATGTTCAGAACCTAGTCAAATCAGTGGAAGCTGTATGAAATAAAATATTTTCCTGAGAAAAGAGAATGTGCAGAGAGGTTACAAACAGTGTTATGGAACTTTTGTGAACTTTTTATGACAAGGAAAAGAGATCCAAGTGATTGGGCCTGGCCGAAGCCAAAGACAGAGGCCATTGCTCCAGCTTCCTCCTTTTTGTTAAGTTTTCTTAAGATGTAGGGCCAGTAAGCAGAATAAGATTTGGACTCAAGACTAGTATTTTCTGACTTTGATGAGCACCGTCAGTTTTAGTGTTATTAGGCAGACAACATCCCTCATAGCAGTAAGGCTTGGGTGTTTTCCTTTTAGTTTGAATTAAAAAAACATAAAATGGCACAAAGTAGTCTGAGTCCTCCTTCTGGTTCGCCACAATACCCGTAACTTAAAATAGTAGTCTGTCTTTTTTTCCAATGGGATACAGATGGTCTTATCTTACTAAAACCCAGATAGACAACTGAAATGTACATACTCAAACAAGCACTGGCAATGACAGCAACTCTTCCAGGTTACTAAAGAATATGCTAGATTGATCAATGATATAAAACAAGGTGATAAAGTTATTTGTGCAGACACTTAACACAAGGTATGTCCCGGATCCCAGAAAAAGAGGCTTCTACTATTAGGAAATTGTAAATATTAAAAGGTACAAAATATCTAATGGCTCCAGCTTTTGGCTTAGATTGTCTGTAGTCGGATTAAAATCATAATTTCTATTAACTCATATTGAAGAATGACTACAGGCATCCATCTGCATGTTTCAGTCCATAAAGTCACCAAAAGTCATTAAAAGGTTGGAGGAATGGTACTGCTCAGGAAGGTGAAATTCAGAAAATCCCAACAAATTCTAGTGGCACACCAAGATTCCGCTGTTGCAATCTACAATTGAAAAATAAGTGAGGCTGAACAGTTTCATTAAATTACATTGGATTATAAATGGCGGTATGCCAAATTTAAATAGTACCATTGAAATGTAGAGAAATTCAAAGCTTTTTGCTACACGGAAGTTGCAAAATTGTGAATGTATTTTTCAATTACAACACTTGTGGAGTTGCGTGAAAAAATCCTGAAAGAAAATCAAGGAATTTTCATTTAATTTTCAGAGAAATATTCCAGAAACAATCACACCTATATCAATGAAAGGTTAGAATTATCAAAATAGAGAAAAATAAAAAAGTAGATTGGTATTCGCAGTGATCTGCATTACTTCCTGAAGAAATGGGATTGCCCGGTTTTATTGTATATCTTGCCCCTGGTTGCGGTTCTAGGAACTGGGGATGGTTTTGCTGGCCATGGCATCAAAGGCATGTATGTAGGACTTGCTATTTCATCTACTCGCTATTTCATCTCTGGTCAGCATCTCCCTTAGCAACTGCCATTTTGCACACGCTTGCTTATTGGTATAGAGAGATAACATTCCAGAACGCTTGTTGAAGAACATATAAGAGGCAAAATAAGATACCACTGCCCAACATGCACATGTCCGCCTTTCCCAATTCCCAGCCCCACTTCCCTGCCAAATCAGTGGCATGAAAGACACTTCAATGAGAGCTCAATCCCTTCTTCCCTTCAGCAGCAGCTTCTTGAAATGGAAACATCCCCAATATATGTATCTGTTTCTTTTCCCCCTTCCCTTTCTGAATAGTCGCTATAAATGTGTGCTAATAAATATTGCAATGTTAATTTGTACAATTTGTGCATGTCCCTTTTTTTTCTTCGTTTAACAAGGTCATTGTAAGTGAGAAGGGCACAGCAGTAGTGGGGATGAATACAGGTGAGAAAAATGGAGGAGGCGGATGACCGTAGCACCTGGCTGCCCTATGTGCAATCACAAAACAATCATCTGTAGGACGCCAGTACGGGCCACATGTTTGCATGCACACATCCGCCTGGAAATAGTAACAGCAGCATCCGTTTATCTGTGGCACAACTGTGCACATACGTATACCATGCTGTGATGCCTGGTGAACATAACCGAATAAATGTGTGGTATAGTTGTAGTAGCTGAAAGCGTACACCATTGATTTGGGTGTATGCACTACATCCCACCTACTCTATAGTGCTCACAGCAAGTATAGGTAGAAATGTGCAACGTACATGAACCATATGTTTAAGTAGGCCGGGGGTGGGAAACATATCGGTAGTACAACTATACACTTGCGACAAAGTTTAACATGCAATATACGTCCGGCAGACAAGTGTACAAATGGAGAACAATGGCGATGTCACCAGAGTAACGTAGCAATGTTGCACGTCGTCCCTTATTTGGCGGACACGAGCCAGGTCCATACACATCGAAAGAGAACATTTCTCTGCAATGTACGGAGTGTTACAGTGATAGTGAACCCTTACAGCGAGCCTCCACTCTTCCTTCTACATGTAAAAATTGTAGAGAATGAGTTAATGGCACTTTGCGATGTCACATGCTCCACATGAGCCCTATAAAAGAGCACACCCTACAATTGCTCTGTTTGGCTTTCTATACAAGAGCACCAGTGCGCAGTGCTTGAGGCAGAAATAGCTTTCTCACCAAATCTGTGCCTGCAAACAACTTCTCCAAGTAATGGCCACCAGAGCTTCTGCTACTACCTCTGACTCAGAAGCACCCAAACCCTCACCAATGACACCTCCTTCTAAAAGTCCTCAGCAAATGGACAAGCGTCATAATGGGGAGGGACATCGAAAAGGAAACAAGAGTAAAGTAGAAAGAATCCCCATTGCCTACAGCCAGCAGAAGTCCTGGGAGTGGAAACTATTTAGGACCGTTGAAAATGTGCCTAAATCTCATGCTAACCAGGTGCAGTGCACTGAGTGCAATACAGTACTCAGTCGCCGGAAACCTGGCTTTTACAGCTATGACACCACTTCCATGCGGCGACACCTTTAATCGCTCCACCAGGCAGCTATTTGGAGAGTTGTCCCCTTCCAAGCAGGCAGTACGTAATTGTCCACTACAGAATCCTCCGCATCTGCTCCTACCATCACTAGAGAAACTCCAGTGGGCCACCGCCCCCCGCAAGCAACCTTGTGGACATACACAATACAACAGAACCTTACCTTTCAAAGGTCACTTTATTGTGCATATACTGCGATGCGGTACTGTGTAAGGGAGAACATTTTCGAAGTGCTTTTGAGTCAGTGGTCCGGTACCATGGCAAATACTGCCCCTACCCAAGTAAGGGGCACCTTACATCTTCTACTCTCCACTTACCATTTCTTATCCCTGTGGTTGGTACGCTTTGTGAAATCTCCCTTCCACTGCTGTCTTTTCTGGCGTCTCTTATAAGAACATGAAAAATGCTACACAGCCAGAAAGCGGGGTGAACAAAAAGGCTCTTTTCAGAGCCACCAGTGTTCAAAAATAGAACCTCAAATGAAGCATGCAGGTGGTGACGCAGCCTATAAGTGCTGTGTACAAAGATGGCAACAATTAGCAGTGAGACGCCGTCAAAAGCAATGTACGCATTTCCACAAAAAAAGAGCCTTTTTGGTACTATTTGTATTTTAAATGTTACAATCGGGGAAGGACCACTGGGAAAATGCATCCTACACTTGCAGTAAGCGCTATACGGCATTTTGGATATTACGCAGAAAGATCTCTTTGCCAGCATCAGTCAGATGAACTCCATCTGAATGAAAAATGTTCCTACTATGAAAGGTAATGTTTTCATTGTGGAAGGAGAACATGCCAACGTTGCAGAGAAAAGCGCACACAGCCTTGTTCACATTGCACCGCGATTTCTCCATTTGTAGACCACAGAAGGAAGAGCGCAGCCACATCTGCCTCTGGGCAATGCGAGAAAAGATTATGTGTGAATTTGTAAACATTTCCATTAG
Source organism: Ambystoma mexicanum (assembly GCF_040938575.1). Taxonomy (NCBI): domain Eukaryota; kingdom Metazoa; phylum Chordata; class Amphibia; order Caudata; family Ambystomatidae; genus Ambystoma; species Ambystoma mexicanum. The sequence goes on from NC_090936.1 coordinate 668,540,840, forward strand.
TTGGCAAAATGCCGCCTTCATTGCAAACTGCAGTGAAATTCCGGTAACATGCCGTCAACTGTTCCCTCCACAATGACCAATAAATGTCTGGATGAGGAAGAGTCACCAAACTAGCACAAAAAGGACCCACATTGACCCACTGCATTGCACGTATTACGTACCAGTGTGTAGCAACATTATTGAAACCAAGGTGTGCTGCTAGTACACAACGCTCTGCGTAGAATTGTACCCAATGTATCCACGAGTCGCCCAACAGCCATATAGTCTGCCTACTTAAGGGCCCACCAATCCCCGTAGCCATGTCCACTCCAATTGGCAAAGAAACGTTATGCCACAATCTGTTCCTACACACCACTCCCACAAATTCATAGTGATCAATCTCAACTTCTGCATAGTCCCATTTCCATTGCACCCACCCTCACAATACCCCGATGTAGCATGTGCTCTCCCCCAAAAGTTGCAGCGTTCGCCAACATATTGCCCTGTGTACGGGCTACACAAACACATTTGAAGTGTAATAAAAAATCGGCGTCTTCGTAGAAGTTATGCAAAGTGTTTATTTCTCATTTTGTTAAAGGGACGTGTCAAGAAACACCTTCTTCTGTGCTCCTTGTTATGGGTTGCTCTCAGCTTGTCCTCTGTATATTACTACATGTGTGTGTGCAGTGTACATATTATGTAGTGCAGCAGATTACTAATTGCAATACAAGAAAAAAATATTCACTGCCTCTAACAAACATCACACTACAAGCACTAACGTTATCATGGCCACAAAACAACATCCTACCATGGAACACAAAAGCATACATACAGGTGAATCGCTCAACTGTAGTCCCGTTTTCATACCAAGCACGTTACGACGAACACCATTTAGCATGTGCGATTTCTCCTACTACAGCGAGGGCCGCTGCCCAGTAGACCAGTTCCAGTCCTTCGTCCCTTTCTAGTAGTCTTTCAGCAGAACTCCCTGATTGGCTACTGTTAAACCAATTACAACCAAGAAGTGTGCATTTAATTCTATCACATCTAATGAACAGTGCGTAACAGCTGTTACTCACGCGGAGGTGACATATCTTCTAAATGAAAAGCACCTCCATGAGAAATTACGAGTGAATGATCTACACGTTCGGCACCCACAAACATCAGCATCACTACCCATCTGCACACCCAGTAGGTATTACTATTTTTTCTACAGTACAGTGCAAACTGTGTTATATGTCCGCATACCTCCCAAATCACACGCTTTTGGCGGCTGTCACCAGCCACTTATGCATCTGTCTCACCCACCAAGCTCCCTAAACGGCCATAACAATCAATGGGCTTCCACACGCCAATTAAGACATCATTTGTTTTCACCCGCCCAAGAGCAATGAAAGGTTGGGAACTATACACCATGCATAGCAACAGAGTACCTAGGTTTAAATCTACATAACATACTAAAAATTTGTACTATTGCGCCTCCCATAACATACCATGAAATTGTTCCTACAGTGGTAGGTGGTGGCAAAGGTTCCATATGGCCGCACCACGCATTGGTAGACGAAAAAGGTTACGGTGTTCTTTTGTTCTGTCTTTTTTACAATTGTTTCCCCCATTACACCACCTCCTAGCACTTTTGTACAAATCACAGACACAACTATCAGGCAGCCTTTCCGACCAAGCTATGCAAACTGCATACATTTCAAGCATAATGACAGTTTCCCCCCATACGTCATACATAAAAACAGCAATTAAGCAATAAAAAAAAGTTATCGCCATGTTCAAAACAGTAACATACGTAAATGTGCATATTCAAATTCAAACCCCTAAGTAATCCCTGCACTCAGGTACTGAGCATACATATGCACAGAACTGCATGCAAATGGAAACCCAAAAACATTGTACTTTCCACTCTGTACATCTTTCCACACATTTGTCTCATCCTCCCACACTGCACAGTACTGCCCTTCATATTGTAGACCTTCCATTCATACAAACACACTTCGTCTTCCTGCCAAGACATCCCCCTACAGTTCTCAATAATGTAATGCACAAATGTAAGCAGTATGTCATTAGCCAACATACTTTCTTACCGTCTTCTTATACAGGAGCAGTATTCACCAGTCTCTGGGAAGCTACTGGAGTGTACACTTCAAAATACAGCCTAGAAGACACCTTCTCTCTGAAATCAATAAAGTACTGTAGCAGCATACTCTTATATGTCTTACTAAAACAGTGCACTAATATTCTAGTGTAGCATATACATGTGTGCCCATCCAGCAGTATGTACTTCATTGTTACTAATCATAGCTCTACAGGTGCTAAGTTTTTCTTATGTCGCCACCATTACAATAATACACACATACTAACATAGCGTCCCCAACCTAACCTTACACACCACTACACAGGCACATACTTGCACTTAAATAGCTGCCTACCCTCCCATTCACCCACTGACGCACATTGTACACATATGCATGTGAAAATGTGCACACCCACACTTCCCTTTCTTCGCCAACAGCTACTACACAATGCCTACCAAACAGCAATTCCGTAGAAAGCAACGCAGAAAGAGGGCCACGCAACCTACAAACACAGAAAGTACCCATCCACTGCAATCTGAACGTAAACAGAAAGGTTCAGGAGAAGAGTTAATTCAGCCATTAAGGAAAACTAATCCAGTAAAGACAGTGTAGGTGATCTGGCAAAGTGTGAGAATGTACAGGAAACCACAAAATACAGTCCAACGCAGACTACTCCTATAAGAGCATTTAAAAATAGTAGTGTAATCACAAGCCAGCATTAAAGAAAATAATTTTACAAAATATGTTCCACCACAGAATCTTTCACAACCTTACAAGTGCAGGACAGAAATTTCGCTCAAACCTCAAAACCTACCACATAGAAGTCATCCTAGAAGCTCTTGTAGACATTGCTATAAGTGTGAAGCAGAAATTGTTTATAGTAACTTTAAAGAGAATGAAACAACTAACAAGATTCATTGGTAAATTACAAGCAGTACTATGATACAAAAGTAATGTCACCATACATACCTTTGGCCACATATGTACAGGTGAGTGGAGTCACATCACCAACACAGAGCCATACTTCAATGAAGAATCTTACAAACAACAACTAACTAACCAAATTGCCTTACATCAGAGTGAATGAGGATATGAAAAGATAGCCAATACCATAATGGAAGAAGAAACACTTCTTTCACAAATATCCCCATCAAACTTAGATGGCACTCTCCAATCCACCAAACTAGCATACTTCACCTACAAATGGCTTTGCACATCAATGTGCTACGTTCGCCCATGCCTAATCAAAAATTGGCAGCATATCCTCAATCAGTATGTGAAATGCAGCAACAAAAATAAAAATGAAAATATTCCAAAATACGGACTCCTGTCCAGTGCGCAAGTACACTGGAATACACATCCATTTCATAGCCTGCATTTGTGGAGCAGCTTGCAAAAGCACCTTCCACCGTATTAAAATGTTAGCAACCCACCATTCAACAATCAGAAATCTAGTCTACAAACTGTACTATGCAAAAACTCCAGCTTTAGCACTCCAACATTTAAATGATATTCTCCTACACGGTAGAGCCAAACAAGTGCACAATGAAATTGAGCACATCCTAAGGAAATACTGTGAAACTGAAGAGCACTTACCGACTGCAACATTGTAAGCCAACAATACTGACAACAGTGCAGCTATAAACTGTTTACATCACACATACACAAAAGAAATACAAAAGTTCAAAAGCACTTCTGCTGAAATGCCAAACCAATTATGTGTGTGTGTTGTACAACTTTCTATCAAAAGAGAACCAAAACTCTTGATATAATTCAGAAAATAGAAGGCAATGAGGAATCCCAATGGTTTCAATTAGCTCTGTCCCTTATAGCAGAAAACAAGTACATTACCAACACCTCCATACTGCGCCCCTAATGCACTTCAAAACTTGACAATAACCAAAAGCCTTCACGTGCAATTAGTAATAATTTGGAACTGTTTCCAGTGCCAAACGCACTGCAGCAGCTTAATTTGTATGAGAGCATTATAATACAAACAGTGCACCAATTTCAATCAATAATACGTCTTCAACCAAAAACTGCAAAACTACCTCCCACCGAATTACTGAAAGGCATTCGTGGTAAAGTTATTTATTTACCGTTAGATCTGAAAGAAAATGTAGACACTCTACGATTGCAAAGGCCAATACACGAATCTTTGATTATCCTGGTAAATGGTGTACCTACAAAAGACAAACAAATTTGGCAACACCTAGTGGACTTAACCAAAGTTAGAGAGGCGCTGCAGTACCTTAAAGAAAACAAGGAATACTATAAGGAAATAAACATTGAGGAAAACCTGAGAGAAACAACCAAAGTAATTCAGGACTCCTCAACAAGTGGCCAATTTGAATGCCTAGATCCTAGTGCAGCCTCCAGTATTTTAGACCACTATACAATTCACCCACGGCACTCCAGAGACACCATAGACGATGCACTAGAAACATATCAAATGCGGCAAGTCAAAGGAGTCCCAACAAGTATATGGGAAAAAAGTTTGAAAGCACAAGCCTTTCCTGTACTCTTCCCCACTGCAAAAGGTGGAAGATATGATGAAAGAAGCATACAAATAGCAGCATCTGAATACCGCTGTTTACGAATGTATGCTGAAGACCCAAGATTTAGACATAACGTCGAGTACATATTCCACCTGTTCTTTGAAAGTGAACTAGCAACCCTATGTTATGGAGTTTCCCACACATTAAAAACAGGTTCCCATTTCCAAAAGATGTCTGCTACACAACTACTTCAAAAAGTGCAACAAAAGGATGAAATTTTACAAAGTAGTGTTACAAATATCTTGGCAAACATGCATGGCACCAAAGAGTACTGATTCCGACGGCATGCAGATGTATAGTGTATGTTATTCAACCTTGGCCCACCCACATGGCTTGTCACTTCAAGTTGTGCTGAGTATGCATGGGAAGACTTGCACACTTTCCTACGCATAGCAAACAAAAACAAAACAGGTATAGAAATGAAAACACCAGGAGAGCTGTGCTCTCTCGATACAGTAAATGTTTCACACTACTTTCATCATTGCTTCCTTGCGATGCTGCACTTCGTTTGCAATAAAAGACTTGCTCCCCTCGGAGAAGTACAACACTTCTTTTGGAGAAAAGAATATCAAGCCAGTGGAGCACCATACATCCATATGCTTTTGTGGATTAAAAATGCTCCTAAATTTGGTGAGGAGAGTGGTGAAACTGTGTTATAGTTCATTCACAAATATGTCACTTGCAAAATTCCTCCAGAAAGTACCCATAGTGACCTGCGAGCACAAATTTTGCAATTCCAACGACACAAGTGTGGCAAGTATTGTCGACGCAAATATAAGAACAGAGGCAAATACTATTTGGTTTCCCTAGACCAGTTTCAACAACAGGCCAAGTAAACAGCTTCATGTCTTCAGTTCGACACAGTGTCAAAGGCAAATCTCCTAAAAACACATACTACATATAAAGGAGCGATGCATCCAAGTACATCAATGATTACAATGCAATTATTGCCCTCTTATGGAATGCCAATGTTGATGTACAGTACATTGCAGACAATTACACCACTGTTGCACGATATGTCACTGCCTACTTAACCAAATCAGAGAAAGCAGAGCTCAAAGACCTCTGTGATGACATATCCTCTGAGAAAACACTTACACAAATTGTACAGCTTTAGCATTAAAATGCTCTACCATAGAAAATGTGGGAGCTTCGAAGACACTGACCACTTATTCGGCACTGCATTATATTGGAAATCTGACAATAGTGTGGCTAAGCCTTGGGCCTGCTGCATCCAGAAATAGAGTACTGAAATCGAACGCAGACATACAAAGAATAGCCAAAAGCAATTTCAACAGCCAGGACATTTTAAAGAACAACTTATTAGGCACATACTACCCAAACAGGAGTACTACTTTAGAAGCCTTTTCCTTGTACCAGGTAGCCCAAAACTTCTCATACAAAAACAATATTACACCAAATGAGGAGAAAGGTAGATACAGAGTGGAAAGCTTTGAAGACAGCTTTGTAGCACTAACCAAACAAAGCCTAATTAATCATATCAAGTTGTCCTTAAAACCTCCTCAACACAAAGAACTGTACTACATGACTCTACTGCAACTTTTTAAACCATGGAGAAAAGAAGATTTATTAGCCACCTACATGTGCTATGAAGATGCTTTCAAAGCCACTGAAAGTACAATTACTGATGAAACCTTTACACGGTACAAAAACATATTGGGCACAGTAAACGCCAACAAGAAGAAGAACTTCAAGTACAACTAAATGTAGACACTTTTGAAAGCAGTGAACCTTCGCAAACAGGCAGCCAAGAACCACTTGGAGAGCCACTCATAGCAAATTAGGCAGAATTAGCCAAGACGGAGGTAACCATCACTATGCTTCAGTACGAGCACTCTGCAGAAGAGTTTGCAGTACTGAAATCCCAACTAAACAATGAACAGCATAACATTTTTGAAGAGGTAAGTAAAACACTGAGCATGGTATACAGCACGAAAGTACAACTTGCACCTGTAAGAACTATAAACCTATAATATTGTATGTAAGTGGTGAAGCTGGGTCAGGCAAAACATTTTTAATAAAAATGATCAGTAAATATGTCCAACAAATAACAAACAACAACCTTTCGGCGGTTATAACTCCCCCTACAGGTTTGGCTGCATACAACATAGGTGGAGTCACTCTACACTGATTGCTACTCCCTCAGGTGGAACACCTAAACAAATTAGAGTACTATAAACTTTCATCAGAATCTGCTATGGAGCTATGCAGAGTTTGGAAACAAATGAAAATTCTCCTAATAGATGAGGTCAGCATGGTCTCCAACCTAATGTTGGCTTTGATTCAGCTCAGATTGCAAGAGGTACTCAAAACAGACTACGAAGAACTCTTTTGAGGAAAACATGTCCTTGTTTTCAGAGATCTCCTTCAATTGACACTAGCCAAAGGTGAACCTTTCTTCAAAACCTTAGGACACAAACAGTGCCGCAAAAGTCTTGGAAGCATCAGCAATGTAAATCTTTGGCAACATTTCCAATACCGAGAAATAACTCAAAACATGTGTCAGTCCACACATGCCAACATTTAAAAAAACATACGGATTGGTGTACTATCAAAGGAGGCACAGTCTACCCTCAATAGTAGACACATCCATGAGCTATACGGGCGTAACACATGTGCTACTGATGTCATGGAAAAATTAGCTCACAAAAATGTCAGCTGTATGGCCTTAATGCCAACTCTAGCAAGCTGTGCACAATTTAATGTAACAATGCTGCAAAAAGAGAAACAACCACTAGTACAAATTCATAGCACAGACAAACTGGACATATACGGTATGACAATACCTATGTGTCAGCAAGGCATAGCACGACTACAAGCCTTAGATAACTCCATCACCAACACAGCTGGTTTGGAGAAAATGTTAACATTATGTGTGAACTGTAGAGTTTAGCTAAAGCGTAACATAGACGTAGAGCAAGGTTTAGTTAATGGAGCACTTGGTACAGTTGTTGCTTTCCACACATACCCATGGGACAGCAGCATTCAGTTTGTAAACCTCAAGTTTGACAAACTTTCAGAAGTAAAAAATATAGGACGCACAATGGCACGATTCCTTTATTTTCAACGACATGTATGTATGCAGAGAACAGTTTTCCCTGTCGCTAGCTTAGGCAGTAACTATTCATTCATAAATCGCAAGGTCTCACCTTAGATCAAGCATTGTTTTGGAAGGACTGTATCTTGTTAATTTGGATGCAACTGCAGTCAATTCAGACATTCTTTTCATCATAGAGTACAATAGACTACATGCACTATACACTACCCATCTAAAAATGTACCCTATTCCTCAAAAACCAAAAGCTTTGAAAAGAAGGTACATTCCATCAGAGGTACTAAATGATTGGGCCACAGTACGTCAAAGAAATTCAAAGAGAGTCATACTACCACAACTACCAAAAGCACATACAAAATGAGTAAAATAGACAAACCAAACCCAACTCTACCCACAAGAAAAGCCTCTGCTAAGAAAACATGTACCCTTCCATCAAAGGGCTCAGACACAGAAGGACCTGTCCCATTCAAATTTTCCAATACAACAGGTGTGAATCGCTATGCAAATGTAACAATAAATGTTCTATTCCAAATACCAGAAGTTGTTGGACACATTCATTTAAATGGCGCAGACCAATTGTGTTTGCAAATGCTCATCCTTCACAGAAATACAGTAAGCAAACCTGACACCATTTACAGTGTCTCAGGAATAAGGCAAGAATTGGACTACAGTGCTGGAATGGTGTAATTCACTTTAAACCGACAAGAAGATCCCCAAGAATTTCTAATGTACTTATTACAAATATTGTAAAGAAAACAAATACTTATAATAGGATCTTTCACATTGCCTACATGTGGAGACATACATGCACTCTTTGCAACCATGTCATTGAGGAGTAAGTCCCATACGTATCCTTTGTGTATATACCAATATCCAACTGTGACTCCATTCCATTTCAGCAACTGATGCAAAATGCAAACCATAGCAGGTTCTGTATGTCGTGCAATTCTGATAATCGTTTGACGCTACATATACACTCACATAGTCAATATGTGATATTAATGCTCTTAAGATACAATGCTGATGGTTCCAAAAACAACTGCAAACTTACTGCCTTCACACACGGACAGATATCACTTGGCAGGAAAACCCTCACAACTGTAGCCATAATCTACCCCACAGGGGACTCCACCAAAGCAGGCCACTATACTGCATACATTAGAAAGCAATCGTCATGGGGAGAATGCAATTATGCTTCCATCAGTCCAAAGCACAGACTAGCTGAAAATCTTGCAAATGCCTACTTAATATTCTTGAGGCCAAAATGTACTTGTTAATGTACAAACCTAGTATACCTTACTCCCTAGTACCAACCAGTACCTCCGTAAGTGGACAAAAATTATTTTTCTTTTCACACTATCGACCTACAGCAACGTACCATACATGAAGCATTGCGAAATGCACTACAATGTATATTTGTCAATTTCATCCCCAATGATTCCAGGGAGTATACAGTCACACAAACAATACGTGTCCACAAAACACAGTAGAAGTATTTTCCACTGTATACATGGAAGGGAAATTGCTAAGTGTGAGGGTTCAAAACTATCCTATGTAACCTCTAAAATCACCACTAACGCAAATCAGTCACCAGGTCTCCAAGAATAGTCAGACAACTACCAACACATATTTACATATCACCACTTCAAAATGTACACAGATGTCCAAATAACCACAGGAATGCACAAACTTCTCTACGTACCCTTTACAAACAGTACACTGTAAATAGTTAGAATACGCCACCTGGTATCTAACTGCAACCTGAATACGACAATGTTATTTGCAGCATCACAACTACCCAACTCAACCTTCAACAACTACTGTGCTACAAACATAGCATCAAACACTTCCAAAGTATAAGCAGTGACAATACGGAAAAAGCTATGTAACTACAGTCAGAATACTGCATTAGCACTGAACAATATCATAATACTTGCAAGCCACGAGCAGAAACCAAAGGCATAAAGAAAGAATGGTACAAAAAGGAAGCAGTTAAACATTTACAAATCAGCACCTGCTATAGAACGCCACCCACCCTACCAACATGTATAGTGCACAAATCGTACACCATTACATTTCCTCCTACTTCAACAGTTCACCTTAAAAAGTGCTGTAACCACTCCAAACATGTGGTGGGAGCAGAGCCAGCCATTAAGTAAGCAATGAGCCTTCATAATGCCATATTGCCCATATGAGCAATGTTGTGTTTCTTACTGCAATTGAATGAACGTTTCTATGCTGGGACTAACTTGGTGCTGAAAGCATGAACTGGGGATCATGTCTGATTATTGTTAATGTTTTGTGAACTTTACTAAGAGGTTGCAGTAGTGATACTACTGCTATATATAAATTGTGGTGATATTTTTGCTTTAAAAAGTGAAAATAACAGAGGGTGAAGTTACTACTTTCCAAACTTTCTTTTGACTCATTAGGTGTGAGATAGTCAACATGGTCAATGGGCTTAGAAGTGGAAGAAAACTTAGGGGGGTACTGAGTCCAGTCAAAATAAATGCTGAAAGGTCCCAAAACGAAGATCTGGCAAATCAATCAGCGTCACAAGATCAGGTTGTTAACTTTGAATGCAGTGAATTCAGTCCGGTTTCGGTACCTCAGTTTATGAGTATGAATGAAGAGGGTGAGGGACCATCCGTTGTTAACAAGGTTGAGCAGCAAAAAGGAAAGGGTCCTAGAAATCTTGAATCGTCCCCTCTCAAAGACAATGTTAAGGAAGTAAATGACCTCACCATTCCTGGCATTGCAATTCAGACAGATGTTGAAAATGAGGAGTGGTTGAGCAAAAAGGTGGATTTGAAGGGAATTACAAAAATCACTATGGGTGGATTGAACGATTGCTCAATATTGGGACCTGCTATAGAAGCTGAAGTAGGAAAGAGGATGAGATTCTCCTTGGGGCCATCTACCGCAGTGTCCTAAATAGCGTTTGGGGGGAAGATGTGCCTATGTTTAGTTTTCCAGCGCAGCAAAACCAGGGTTTTACTCATTCTCAGGTGGTATTACTGATGTTGATTTGTATAATAACAAAGACAAAGTGGATTTAATTATGAGAATAAGCATCTTGATTATACCACCAATCTCCCAGCCCAAAATAACCCATTCATTAATCTTAAAGAACAGATCAATCTATTTGAACAAACGACAGGACTCCTCACTAGAGAGGATGGACTAGAACATGATAGTCAAGAGGAAGAAATTGATCTACGTGCTTGTGATGTCCCTGGTTTTGGGGATGATTTTCCGGTGTTATCTAGAATTTTTGATCTGCTAGACAAGGGCCATGAGCAAACACATTGTGAATTGGGGAATTTAAGAGCAACAATGACAGAACTCCTATATAAAATGAACAAAGTGGAGGGATTATTTTCCTGTGAAGCTGTGTTTGCTTTAGTAGTGGGCCAAAAGAAGGGTATATCCACGATGGATAATATGACACAAACCCCTGGAGATATGAGAATGGTAAACGTGGAAGTAAAATCTTTTGCTGAAATGGCAGCCGTATCGGTGGCCAATAATGTTCATTCGGGTACCAATTTGAATAATCTTGATTTGGAATCTAAAGGCGCTGTTGGTATTGCTCTTCAGCAAATACAGCTTGATATACAGGTAATTAAGAAATCTATCATTTGTGGAAGATGTGATGGGATGGTTAATTTGGTATCTCCAAAGCACCCATGCCTAATCAAAAATTGGCAGCATATCCTCAATCAGTATGTCAAATGCAGGAACAAAAATAAAAATGAAAATATTCCAAAATACGGACTCCTGTCCAGTGCGCAAGTACACTGGAATACACATCCATTTCTTAGCCTGCATTTGTGGAGCAGCTTGCAAAAGCACCTTCCACCGTATTAAAATGTTAGCAACCCACCATTCAACAATCAGAAATCTAGTCTACAAACTGTACTATGCAAAAACTCCAGCTTTAGCACTCCAACATTTAAATGATATTCTCCTACACGGTAGAGCCAAACAAGTGCACAATGAAATTGAGCACATCCTAAGGAAATACTGTGAAACTGAAGAGCACTTACCGACTGCAACATTGTAAGCCAACAATACTGACAACAGTGCAGCTATAAACTGTTTACATCACACATACACAAAAGAAATACAAAAGTTCAAAAGCACTTCTGCTGAAATGCCAAACCAATTATGTGTGTGTGTTGTCTAGCAGTGCTTGTTAGTAATCAATGTAAATTTGTTCCTGTGTTACTACATGAGGATGCAGGTGTGATGGCATTACAACTAAATCCCCAGGATACAAAAGATTTAGTCATAGTAATTCTATGCATTTATTGGAACAGGTTATCTGTTTCTTGGGAGCAAATGGTGAACACGTTAGATGTAAGGTATATTTGTCAGTACAAATCAAGTGGAGATTATAATAGGAGGCGACTTCAATTCCTCTTGTTACAAAATTGATTGTATAAATGTGAATCTAGGTAATAGAAAGGTACCATTGACAGTTAAAAATGGACAGAAGTGGGTGAGATTTTTCTTGGGATGGGATATCCAGCTAGTCCAGCCTTTGACAAGCCCATTTTATTCTACTTGGAGGCGAGGTGATCTTAGTTCATACATCAACCATGTTTTTATATCATCATCTATTCTCAATTGTTGTGAGCCATTGCGAATCACGGACTATGGGTTTGGGGATCACTCCGCTATTTCTATGGATCTGAGTATCCCTGATTGGCGACTTAACTCAGATTCATCGCTTCAACTAATAGAGAATGAAAGATCTGGACTCTCTATTAGATGGAATCTGTATACTTGTAGAAGACTTATGAAGTCCATAAGGGAGGATCCTCTATTTCCATACATCGGGCAGTATTACACAGGTGTGGGTATAGAGATGGAGAGGCAAATTAGTAGTTGCATTCATATGCATGTAATGAATATTGCCCGTGGCACCAAGTCGATTCGTACTCCTAAGGAACATAGGCATGCTTTCAATTTACAAATCCATCAATTAAAGATTAACAAAAATTGTAACCTACGAAAATTGCTTAGATCGGAATTGGGCTTGGACCTGTATATCATTGAAAAAAAGTATTCTTCTTCTTTACAAAGATCAGATTAAGGGATTTAGATATGGCACTGCAATTAAAGATAATCAGCACATGATATACAACATTTTAGCACACGACACAAGAAATATCTGGACTCTTATCAGAACTTTAAATGCCCCGATCAATAATCACAATGAACCAGCTATTTTAGCCTCTACTTGGGTACATTACATTAGCAAGAAATTTGTGCTTCCACACACATTCTCCATGGAACGCACTTGTGATTATTCAGAATTAATTCTAGAATGTTGTCCCTCGTCTATGGAGGATACTGTCGATGCAATAGCTAAACTAAAGGATTTGAAAGCCTCTGGCTTTGATGGTATCCCTCCTTGTCTAATAAAAATTGAGCCGTATCTATGGGCACGGATCCTTAAAATTAAATTTGACACTATCTTTGCTACCAAATATATTCCCCGTTCTTGATGCTCAGCAATTATTGTTCCCATATATAAAAAGGGCAGCGTTAACGATCCTTCGAAATTCCGACCGATTGGGTTAACAGATGCATCTTCTAAGGTCTTTTCGCAATTAATCCTAAAAGAACTACAGGATTTTCTTTACAAAAATAATATCCCGTCTAAATTTCAAATAGGGTTCCGGAAATCGATGGGTTGTCCATTGAATGCTACTATTGTATCTCTTTTACAGTGTCACACAAAACGAAAGGATGTAGGGTCAATATATATGGCTGTACTCGACTTGAGCGCAGCATTTGACACTCTGATAAGAGAAATGTTATGGAATAAAATGATTCGAAGGGGAATCCCAGGGCATTTAGTAGCATTAATTGCACTATTGCACTCTAAGACCTACTACAGGGTCAGTTTGAATAAAATTGGTACATTGACAGAACCTATCCATACTGAAATTGGGTTAAAATAAGGTTGCTCTTTAGCAGCGGTATTATTCAATCTATACCTTTCGGATCTAGATCAGAATTGGAAGGATATAACAAAGTATCCTGCATGTTTATCACACCTTAAATTAAATTGTATCAGTTTTGCGGATGATCTGCTGTTGTTGGACAGAACCCTGTTGGGACTGCAGAATAAACGGAACTCTTTTAATGAATATGCTGAATGCCTAAATTTGAAGGTAAACCAGGCAAAATCGTAGATTTACATTTTTTCTGATGGGAAGAGAAACATACAAAAATGTAATTGGTCTATTGGTATGGTGGATCTCCAGGTAGTTAAGGGAATTAGATACCTGGCATACAAATTAACCGATCAGAATTCAAAGAAGTGGTGGAAAGAGGTGTTATATGAAAAATGTAAGTCTTTGACTGCCCAGATGTGTATCATTTATCAAAAATACTGTACCTTTTCAATAATTTGAATTATTCAATTCTAACTGTTAAAAATTGAACCATGCATTTTGTATAACTTTGATATCTGTATTTTAGATATAGATGATCTGTTAGACATTGCCCAGGGACAATTATGGAAAAAGGTGTTGGGGCTGGCAAATTCAATCCCCAATGATATAATTCGGCACGAACTGGGACTCTTACCGCTCTCAGCCAAACATAATTGGAGGCTGCTGAAAAATTACAGTAAGATGCTATCTCATCCGAAAAGTTTGCTTTATAAAGATTTGAATATTATGATTGCTTCAGGGTTGGCACCCGCATTATCTAAATTCATTAAAAAAATGGATGGAATTTTAGAATTGATTGCTGTATCTAAAGAAGATCGTATAGCTTGCCTTCCTTCCAACAAGCAAAAATTCCAACTGCTGAGCTGGTGTCTCCAGTCAGATCGAATCGGAAAATATAAAGTTATAAAGAATACGCATTCTTTAGAAGGAAACTGGGGATTTACCCAGATATATTCTCCAATTTCCTGGTTTGGCTGCAAGGGGTTTATATTTGCGCTTCAGATTAAATCAATTTCCACCCATGATCATGTATATAATTGGATTTTATATAAGGAAAAGTTTGGAATTCGAAGTAGTGAATGTCGGTTTTGTATTGTTCCAAATATGGTTGAGACCTTGTAACATCTGGTGATGTTCTGTACCAACTTTGAGCTGCTAAGAATTAAGGAATTTGGGAGTCATTGGTACTCTGGATTAGAATTATCTAGGACCGCATTATGGAATAAAAGTATGTGGGGAAATAGTATCAATCTGGTTATCAGATTAACGAAAATTCTTGAAGTGTTAAAAGAACAGTTATTGTATGTCATCATTTAATATGTGTTTGATGGTCACTGAATACTTTTATTATTCCCTAGGCAAAGTATTTGTTCCTTGTAAAAAATACTTCCTGGGTTTTTTTCTTTAAGAAAAGTTTTAAATGTAAAATTTGTTTTATTAATCAAAATGAATTGTAAATGTGAATGACATTTCTTTTAATTCTTTTTTGTATCTTGAAATTTTGCTGTAAATTGTAAAGGTTTTTTTTGTTGATAAACTAAACACAATAAAAAAAATACAGAGGGCACGGCTGGAGGCCAAGGCTAGTGGTCTGGTAGTGTTCTAAAATGGACAGTGGGCAAGGCCAAAGGCTGTGCCCACTGGCCATGGCCAAAAAAGACATGGCAAAAAGACATGGCTAGTAATCTGGCAGTGCTCTAAAATGGACAGTGGGCATGGTCAAAGCCCTTGGCTAGTGACCAGGTAGTGATTTAAAATACAGTGCGCACCGCCGGAGGCCATTTCCTCTGGCCATGGTTGGTCTGGTAGTGTTCTAAAATAGACAGTGGACATGGCCGAAGGCCACGGCTAGTGATGAGGTAGTGATTTAGAAAAATAGTGGACACGGCTTGATGCCATGGTTAGTGGTCTGGAAGTGTTCTAAAATGGACAGTCGGCACGTCTTGCGGGCTGGTAGCGTTCTAAAATGGACAGTGGGTATGGCCGAAGTCCATGGCTAGTTATTAGGTAGTCATTTAAAAAATACAGTGGGCACAGCCCATGGTTGAAGACCATAGCTAGTGGTCTGGTAGTGTTCTAGAACAGACAGTGGGGACAACCTAAGATCATGGCTAGTCATCAGAGCATGGCTAGTGATCAGGTTGTAATTTAAAACTGGCCATGGCCGAAAGCATGGCTCGTGGTTTGGTGGTGTTCTAAAATGGACAGGGGGCACGCCAAAGGCTGTGCCTTCTGGCCATGGCTGAAGGTCCTGGCTAGTGGGGTGGTAGTGTTCTAAAATGGACAGTGGTCTGGTAGTGATTTTAAAAATACAGTGGGCCTGGCTGAAGGCCATGGCCAGTGGCACAAGAAAAAAATCTATGGAATAACAAAACCCTTGAAATTCAATGAAACAATCTTTAGTTGCAGGGACATTAAGGTGAGAACTTAACGCCCAAAAAACTGTAGTTCAGCTAAAGCTACCTTAACTTTGAGCGCCCGATTGCGCAGCCTTCGACCACAATGATGACATCACAGATGACAACCCTGATGGTATCACTGGTGACATCACCAATTACAGCATCATTTTATATTGTATACGGTTTAACAAAAACCTTTACAAATGTAGCAGAGTAAAAAGATGACAAACTACTTGATCCTAGTATTAAATTGTCCTTGAATGTACTCGAGCCGGCACTACAGTGCATCATAAGCAGTATATTACGAAAAATGCGCTAACTACGCACATTTAAGGAACAAAACTTGTTTAATATTGTATAAAACTAATGTAAATACTATCTAATCACATTGAATATAAAGAACTCGCCCATTAATATGGGGAAACTGTGCTCAAACATAATGAATTAGTCCTATTCTTGATCGGATGTCCATGTTAATTTTTAATTTTATTTACATACAATTTAAATTTGAAACGTTTACACCTTTAAAAAATGGCGCCTGGTTTTTGACCGTTATTTTGAAAAGGTAGAAGGACTACCGTCACCATAGCGACGGCATTATCAATACCGATGTATAAGCGCGGCGTCTGTGCTCGTTTCCAGACGCCGACGCTTAGGAAGGAGACCATCTTTTTGAGAGGTGAGCCCTAAGCACTTCACTTTAGTACAAAATTGTTTTTTTAAATACACTCGTGCCGGCACTATAGGGTACTAGTAGCGGTATGACACGAAATAAGCTAAGTATGATCCCTTTTGACATAAGTTACCAAGTACCTATATTGTAATTACTCGCTGGGGCACAGTGCTCGTAAAAACAGATAAATGCTCATTTTATATCCAAAAAGAGTATACTCATGATTGGGTATAATACATAACACATTTTTTTACAGGCGGGATTGATCCCATGAAATTTATCACCATATTTGAAAAAGTGAATTATAGTTCTCACTATTTAGGTAAGCAATTTCTTTGTACTTTATGAACACTAACACACATATAATTTGCACATACAAAATATCTAATGACTTGTTTCTCTTGTTTTTTCCTTTTGTGATGTTTTCTCTATTGTTCCTAATAATCCTTCCCCCTCCCCCTCCCTTTGATTTCTGTCTTACTAATTAGCCCTGATTGAAAAAGGCGAGTGATTCGCCGAAACACGTGTCTCTATAGGGCAACTGTTTGCAAAATATACTTTTATGAAAATCTAACAGTTTGCTGCATTTTCCTTATTTTGTGGCGCTTGACCTACAAGTGGAGCAGGGCTCCTTCTGAGCCCTATATACTTACTTATACTTGACATGTTACACAGATATTTTTAAAAAATTAAAAGAAGAAAGGTGATATTTCATCCAACAATAGGGTAAAACATTAAAAGGTATAGTTACATCTGAAATTTCACAAACATAGAAAACTAATTCAAGTTCATGCTCTTAATGAAAGCCGATAGCACAATACCTTCGCAAATATTCTTGAAATTTAGACATCTCCACCAAAGAGTTTGATTATCTATCATAAATTCAGATACCTGAAATGTTGCCATATCATTCTACGCTGAGATAGGGCTTTATTATAAAGGAGCAAATGTTTGATACTTTCCTCCAGAGCATTACCTGAATCTACATCCACTATTATTAGCAGAGATAACCTTCCTAAATTGAATCTCCCTAGTT
The DNA here is from genome assembly GCF_040938575.1 of Ambystoma mexicanum. Lineage (NCBI taxonomy): Eukaryota > Metazoa > Chordata > Amphibia > Caudata > Ambystomatidae > Ambystoma > Ambystoma mexicanum. The sequence goes on from NC_090936.1 coordinate 668,558,617, forward strand.
GGGAGCAAATTTCACCGGAATTTTATCAATATGCCCCTGTAGATTTGAGATGGAAACAAGGTAAAAATAATGGTAAGCAACCCCTGTTTTTTGTGCTCATGGCCAGGTGGTTCATTTATGGATATGAATGAAAGAGTTTAATCGTAGAAATCCAGTCAGTGTCCATCAGAGTCCTTTCAACTTTAAGTGGATTAGCCAAAAGTGTTCCTCCATCCAAAGATAATACATCTAAGAGTGTTTCACAGTGTTTACAAAAAAACAGCCAAAAAGGGTGAGAATGATGCAGCAGGAACAATCCCAAGTGCCTGGCCCATAACTTCATATGCCGAACCAGGGGATGGGGCAGACAGCTTTGCAAATAATGTTAGCATACACCATTCGACTCTGGCTCTCAAAGAGTTTAAGCCCAGGTCGATGGCTGCCAATGGTATCGCATTGGGAACCCTTAGTATTTTTGTGTCAGAATCCTGCTTCTACGAGGTCCAAAACTTTAAAAATGGTCTTCCAATAAAACTGAAGGCCATAGATATGCTTGGGGACAATGTTGCTCTCATAAAATACAAGTACAAGTTTTAGAGAGAAGCGCCCGTATTTACGGTCAAGCTTAGCGGCTTGATTCTGCAGCAAGGTGGCTTTTTGGCACAGAATCTCCTGAATGTTTTTTAGGCCCGGTTGGGTGCTGAAAAGGAAGCCCAAATAGGTATGACTTGAACATGTCCTTATCAGCTCTTTACCAATTGACCATACAGGGCTTCACTTTTTTCCCCTCCTTCAGTGAAGACCAGAATCTTCGTTTTGCTAGGGTTTATTAATAGGTTATTCTCTTTAGCATAATTTGAGAAACCGTTCAATGATCTCTGGTGGCCAACCTTAAATTTATCAAAAAGAAGAAAATCGTCTGCGTAGGCCATCAAGGATATTTTACAGTGGCCCACTTTCGGTGTTATTAGGCCTGTTTTCTCAAGTTGCTCAGATACATCTGACATATACTGGTTAAACAGCCATGGTGCTAATACACAGCCCTTTCTCAGGCCCACAAAGGTACCAATTCATCTCCCTCATTATTGAGTCCAATCCGGACCCCAGAATTCTCATACATGCCCACTATCAATCAAAGAGGACCAATAGGAAACCCCTGTTAGCCAATTTAGACCACAGTGTGTTAGGATCTACCCAGTCTAAAGCTGTGGATAAATCTATGCGTACGGCAACCCTTTTTAGCTTTTGTGTTAGAAGGAACCATTATTGCCTATATATTTGTGGTTCTTCTTATATTGTTAGATGCGGCCGTAGCTTCTGACCATCAGTCGGATGATTCCCTTCAACCGGCCTGATGTCCAGATAGCTCGGCAACATGAAGCCAGTACTGACTGAATTATCAGTCTTGTTTTTATATAAGCACTTTGTTTGACTATGCACTTTATTCACCACCAAAATGCTGCTATTTAGATATGAGCTCAAAATAAGATTTAATATGTATGTTTTAAACAAATGAAATTTAAATAAAATATCCATGTTTTCTAACTATTTTCTTTTTTTTGTGTGGTTTGATCTGTGATTCCGAATTTAGGGGCCCCTCTCCCTGACCTTTTGCCGGTCACCTCCTTAACTTGAGTTTTGATTCCGCTGACACACTTTGTGTTCACTACACCTGATAAATCTATTGAAGCCACGTAGATACATCCATCAGGCTGAGACCAATCCAAGTCTTGGAGGGTTTTCAATATAAGACCATTTATGTTTTTTGAATGGCCCTTCTGAAACCAGGTCTGGAATTTGTTCAGACCATGCGTGTTAACAGCCCATTTCTCTAGATGAGTCAGCAAGAGAGAGCTAAATATCTTGCAGTCTGCATCAATTAATGATGTAGAACAGTACTTTTTAGGCTCAGCCCTGCGTCCCCTTTTAAAGATAGATTGGTACTACGTGATTCATGCTCCAAGAGTATGGTAAGAATGCAGTGTTGGGGATACTCCCAAAACACAAAAGTAGAATATTTGCCCAATTGCACGGGTTGGCCCTAAAGGTCTTATTAGTAAGGCCATTTGGCCATGGACCTCTAGACGTCTTACATTTAGTTAATAGGTTGAAGATTTATCTACAGGCCAGCTATAATCGAATTTTGAAACAGTGAGAGTTGGTTCATTACTGATATTACCAGTAGGAATATCGTACATATCTTTGAAATAGTTTATCCACTGTTGTTCCGGAACTGCATTAAGGCCATATTAATAAGAGGGTCTCGATTGTTAATCAGAGACCAGAAATACCTCGCATTTGAAGAAACCAGACTCTGTAACATAGCCTTAGCATCACATTGCATCATAAAGGCCCGTTTTTTAATGGTATTCTGTTTTATCACCATATTCAGTGATGAGGACGTCAACAATCTTATCTGGTCCCTCATAGCAACCTTTTCTTTGGCTATTTCTTCATTGAAGATATTAGGGTGACTACAGGGCTTCACTGATCTGAACCATTTCACCTAAAAAAAAAATCAAAGTTCTTCATATTGAACACCTCCATTTTCCACTCCAACGTGGTTGCTAGCAAAGTGCATTCCACATTTTGGTTCATGATCCCAATATTTGAATTGGACCAACTGGTCGCACTGCACGAGGCATGTGTTTTTAAATTAGACAGCCTGGAGTGTTCCCTGGTGTTCAAAAGCAGGTTGAATTCTGCTTTTAGAATACCATGGTCACTCCAGTCATTCCGGGCCACAGAAAAGGAGGAACAGCAATTTGAAGAAATAATAGTCCACAAACACATAATCCAGAGTGGAAGCACAATCTCTTTTAAACCAATTCTGCATATTGAATTTCATTCCATAATCACTCCCATTTAAAGGAAAGAGCCCCAATGTTTCAAGGGCCATGCACCAAGTTGTGCCCATTTAAGATTTAAAGTTTGTGGGGAACATATCAGAGAACATTGCTAGCAACTCATTATCATAGAACACAATTTGCATTCAAATTCCCTGCGATAATGACCCTGCCATCAGGGTTTGAGGTTAACCACAGAGATATACATCCCAAAATCACTTGTAAAAAGTGGTCAAGATCCGCAACCCCCCCGTGCCAAAAAATGTTAATCAGGATGATCTTAACAGTCAAGTCAGTAGAAGACAAAGACACTGCCATGGCCCTGAATGGAAAGCCATCCACAGCAACAACATTCAAACCCAGAGAAGAATACAGAGCAGTTATAAGCCCCCCGGAAACCCAGCCTCCCTTACTTGCCCCGGCTGCTTGAGAAAAGACCTGAAAACCATCAAGCACAGGGGCAGCAGTCAGCCAAGTCTCTTGTAGAAGCATACAGTTAGCATCTTTTAAGGCACCCACAGCTACAGGGTTGGTAAACAAATGGTGACTGACCCTAGAGTTCCACGATTTAATACAGAAAAACAGAGCCCTTCTGATAGGGGGATCGCACAGAGGCTGGCTAATGGACCATTTTCCTCCAAAGGATTGATGTGAGTGCTGGCCAATCAATATTAATACCATTTGCCTTGGTGTCAGCATGCACAACTGAATGAATATCTCCCCGATAGATGAACCATAATTCAAAGCTCTCCCCCCGATTGTCAAGCACTCCCACATCTTGAGTAGTCACATCAGAGATGTCAAAGCCAAGGGCTTCTAGACAATACCTTCTGGAGAGTACAAGGTCCTTCACCAGATTAGAGTTGAAGTGAATTATGGTGGTCTCTGGGTGGTTCCTTTTTCGGGAATGCGACCCGATCAATATCGGTAGAGGTAAGAAGGGCCAGAGCTAGGATCTCCCCAAAAATCAAGATATTTTTTCCTCTTAAGACAAATCGGGAATTCAGAGCCCCATAGGCTAAATAACTTTAATAGGTACTCAGGTTTCCCCGGGCTGATTCTTTGTTCAAGGCAGCATGGCTCCCGCCGATATGTTTTCATTGTCCCGAGAATGCTGCAGTATACTGTACGGTTTATGTTTAAGATGCTCCAATGGGCTCAGATTCACCCCACTTCCCTGGAAAGAAGAGGACATCTGTGGTCACTCTAATAAATTTCCCATCCCTTCGGCTAATGTGGGATACATATTAGGTGGCACACTGCCCTCCGAGCTTAAGCCTGGACCTGTACATTTCATGGAGCTCAGTGCAGGGGAGTCCACATAATTTGGTTTATGGTACAAAGTAACATGGCTATTGAATGATGGTAAGGCTCTACTTTCATGAACCTGAGTCATTAGCAAACCGCTGGGGTTGGTGGAAACTTGATTTGAGGTTATGATATGATAATATATTTTTATATTGTGCTTGTACACAAGTGTTTCAGGCTGAAACAGAGGGAGCAGCAGGTGTTCATGTTTACTTAAGGGAAGGGGAGGCCCACGCCCGAGGACTGGGGGGTTGTAGAGGTATCAACATTTCCCCTGACGTAGGGAGCCACCAGCCCATCTGAATTCAGAAGGTCAATGGCCTTCTGGGTCTGAGGAACAGGGTTTCCCACCTCAGGCACTGTACCTTGGACCAACATATTGCCACTATATTCAATATTGGTAACTAGTGACACGGATGGACGAGCCACCGTTACCAGTGAGTTCAGACTCAGGGGGGTGGTAAGGGGAACTGTTGAAGTATTCACAGTGTTATCAGTTAAGTAAGGGCCCATCTTGGAGGAGGAGTCTACAGACATTGCTTTCGCAGTATGCTGCAGAGGCAAACTCCCTTCCTCAAGTAGCGTGGACATACTGCTTGAGAGCAGCCCTTTAGAAGTAGAACAATGTACCCGTAGTGCATGTTTCTTAGCCAACAAAGATTTTCTCTTAACATATTTAGCCGTTTTTGACTTACAAGACTTGCTCAGACTAGGCATGTTTTGGCGTGGGTCTGGTCCACTAGGCACCATTGTTTGGGTGGCCACGGTTGATTCCCCCAGACAGACCTGTGGTGATCCAACCGGCTTGGCCAAGATGCATTTCTGAAATCATGACTTTGTTTACCAGCGGGGACTGGGGTAGGACCCGCAATGGTTTCAACCGAGTTGTCTGAGATCTCAATGATCTTACTAGAGGCAATGGGATTACCCAGAGGGGGCCCACCTTCGAGATGAGCCAGATATGGATCCAAACACTGCTTAAGGTCTATCTGGTGAAGTTTGCCATTCACCTCCAATAATGCTAGCGAGGTCAACTTTAGTTTGTTCCATGTATTGTCATACAAGGCCACAAAAGAACTCAGGACCATGTTTGGAGCTGAAACAGTCGGATGAGTCAGCTGGATTCGTTCATCAACGTCTCGGAGTGCATGATACAACGCTGCATTGCCAGACTTTAGGGGAACTGGCTTATAACAACCCAGGAAGATGGGGGAAGGGTTGGGTTGGTCACTAAAAGGGAAAGGGGAGTACCATGTCTTGCTTGAGGGCACCCCACTTACAGTCCGCAAGGACCCTCTACCCATCATCCCTCGCTTCACCTCCTCCAGTGTCAGGGTCCAAGAACAATGGCTTTTCCCTGGCCACCTGTGCAGAGGATCCAAGGGGTCTGGGAGTGAGAATACCTCAGGTTTCTCACAAGGTCCACTAGTGAACCTAAGCATTTACTGCTCCTAACAAGGTCTACATGCTGTGATTTATCATAGAGAAATGCTGCCAGCTGTGGGTGCATCATATTGGTATGAACACCATCAATATAATCCTGACCTGTACCTATTACAAATTATAAAGCTGTAGCTTTGATACATAATTCAGTTTCTACCATGGCCATTTTCTCAACAAAACTAAATGCAATCTCATGGCAAAATTGTTGTCAAGGTGTAATGTCATTTTCCTCCCCGTTTTGTGAGTGACATTCTTCAGCATTTCTATATAGTTCTGTCGATTAAGTGAGTAAAAGGTGTTAATGCTGGTACTGGCTTTACCTTTGAGAATAAGATATTTATATTGTTTCTTGAATTTATTGAAATCAATGTTACCTTCAAAGTGGTAATGTGTCCACCGTTTGTACGCTAGTACTCTATGTTTTCTGGGCTTGCTTTACATCAATGGTGAACGTCTTACTGTTGATTTTTTTCCCCAACAATTTTCTTCCAAACAATGTAGACTGTCATAAATCTTACGAAAATTGGACCATATCTCTTAAGCCTGTCAATCTTTAGGTTCATTGATTGGCTTTAAAATAGAAAGTTTTTAATGAAAGGACCGCACAATAGTTGGCCAACTTGGTTAAATGGTACTGTCCCAGCCACATTCTGCGCTCAACCACAGAAGCAAGATTTAAAGAGCACAGATGTCGAACAGCATGGATGGGTGGGAAACCTTTCTGAACTCTTAGTAGCCTTCCATTGCCTGTATGCCTTTAAACCTTTAAAAAAAAAAGATTGAAGCAGATTATTCTAACTTCTTAGGTGTTATAATATAGTCTCCATATGGTTGTTTTTGCACTGGTGTGCTCGTTTTATGCTCTTTTATAATTGATTCTCTCTGTATTTAATTTGTTTGATCTCACACATGTTTTTATGTTTTGTATAGGTTTTGATATGTGTTCATTGTTTTACTCTAAGCCCCTTGGAATGAGTTTTACTGGTAGAGTGTTGTGCTTAATAAAAACTGTTTTACTACTGCAGTGTGTATCTGCAGTTAAGACCTGGTGTTAGGAGGGATTTTCAAAGACACTAACTTGGGTAGGACCTATAGCAGCCCACCTGGGGCAACATGGTTGTCTCAACCATAGTTTAATTTAACAGCTCTATCAGTAGGGAGCAAAGCAGAGCAGTCAGGCTGAACTAAGGAGGGAGTGGGTACTCTTGCTCAGTAGAGCTTACACTTACAAACATGATAAAAGGAACCTAACAAGTAATACAGAAATATTATAATCACAGAATATGATCTCCCTCTGTGGGTTATACACTACTTAAGTATTTCCCACAGGCATTTTACCACATACTTTAATGGCTATAGGTGGGAAACGTGTTTACACGTTTTAAACATAATCCATACAAATATAAGGCAGCTCAAACACAGTGTACCTAACTTCGGAAGTCCAGGCCCTATTTACCAAGAGTCTTGGGTAGGCTTTAGGTGTCCCAGAAAGGTTCTCCACAATCAGAGGTGAGCAGCACTAGGAAAGGTCTCTCACATATGACGTCCCAACCAACGAAGGAAGCAAGTGTAAAGTAAAAGCAAAATGTGTCATATGACTCTAATGGCTTAGGTTAAGCTGTAGATGTTTTAGGAAGCAACCACCATATGTAGTGACTAAAAGGAGATAGACTAGATGTCCTGACCCAGCCACCACGAACTTTGGTCAGCCCTGTATAAGTTATATGATAGGAAGGACGTTGCGCCCAATGCAAACCGAAAGCGGATAGGGAGAGTTCAAAAGATGTAGGTGACCATGAAAATGCAAGAAGAGAGTTGGTGCTCTCCTGCATGAAAAAGCATAGAGATAGCCATCAAAGAATTTATCAGCCTGAACAGGACTTAAAGTATGAGAAGTATCCATTCTGAGTATATGTTTCTTGTAAATGAATTCTAAAGGTAAAAAGGCGACACACAACAGCGCATCGGAAAAAAGGTAAAAAGGTACCTACTGCCACAAGCCAGTTTAGGAGGTTCATAGAAAGTAACAAAAATGTTACCCTGGACAAAATAAAAGGGACACAAAGTGTCACACGAGTAATCCCATGGAAGATGCCTTGTGCTGCAAAGGTAAAATGAATATGCCATAAAAAGTGGATAACAATCCCTGCGCTGGTAAAAGCATGTGGGCTTTCCCGTGAAACTCAAATTCTGGAGAACGCGGGGCCCTATTGGCCCCTGGCAGTGCTCCACATTTGGTGGGAGGAGCTGCCATAAAAACAGATGTGCCAGAACAAAGGTATAGGTCTCGAGTAATGAACACCATAAAAAAGAATGGAAAATCCCCAAGTTTCCTGCCGAATTTATGTGGCTCAAAAGATGTAGTGGGAAGATTTGCAAAGCAAAACTCATCCTAAAAGCTGGCAAAAAGAGTATGACTTTAAAGAACAAACCGTGTGAATTAAGAATACTGTGTTTTGCATTGGATTGTGTGCCATCTATATCCCAAGGTTGCATGGCTGATATTTTTTTAACCAACTTGTAATGAACTATCGGCACATTACTTTGATCTATTCTATGTTATAATAATAATAATTCAGTTTAGTGTAATGTAATCCAACATTTGGACTTTACACAACATAAAATTCTTAATATACAAAATACAGAGAATAAAAATACAAATAAAAATGTACAGATAAAAGAAATACAGCTCTGTGCGACACAACAACATAAAAGTGTATCACACTGCATCCTATAGTTCTGCGGTGCTAAGCCCTTACAGGCACTTGATATATTTTTAATTCAGCAAACCAGTCCAGCAATTAAAATAGAAATATATTGTTAAAATGTAACTAAAATATAATTAGTGTGCAATGCGCAAATAGACATTTCAATTCCACTGCCAAGTACATTCTACTTCCAAGTACTACCAGATACATCAGGCAATTCAATTCAAATCATGGTTCAAATTCATCGAGAAATGAAGAAGGAGGCTAGGGAGAGAAAATGGGGGCGAGGGGGAATAAATTCTCAAACGCCACTGTCTGATTTCATTAATCAGGCAGTAGCGCATTAACATACTGCCAGACTCTAAATAAGGCAAGCTGGGCTGAGATAGAATACGAATTCAGGCAATAATCCCAAAAAAAGTCAGCAGTAATCGCCTCATAGGTACGGACCAGGCTGCCCAGAGTACACATATATAAAGGCCCCAGTTCGATGCATTGAGTAAGGACTTGTTGTGCTGTCTCCACCTGGTCAGATTTGCAACATATTCTACAAAACCTAAGTTCCAAAGGTACCTTCAAGCGGGGGCCCAACACAGCCATTACTGGCAGTTGATTTATGCTTAACTTTAAAAAGAACTGTCTAAATTCAGGGGCCGGACAAAGCTGTAGGTAAGGTTGAATCTTACAATAGCGGTGCACAACGTGTGATCCCGCCTCAAATCCTTTTAACCTTGCCAGGTGTATATAATTCTCACACCAGTCCCACGTGTTAAGTTTGTGTTCAAAAGATATGTTTAAATGAACAAAGTGATGGCCTCTCTTTTTGGCAAATTGCCAGTCAATCTTCATGAATAGGGTTTCGTTCAGGGTCTTAAAGTTAAAACCCTGCAGGATCCTTTCAGAATCATAACTGTCACCAACCATTGCCAATAACTAAGGTAGGGTCTGCACAAGATTTTAAATAGAAAGACCCCCTGGAACGGAGGGCCATACCTCTTAAAGATGTTAGACCCAGTTCTAGCCAAAGGTATTCCATGGGGCATGTCAGGCTTAGCCTCAGCACAGTTTGCCAATAACGGCCCTCCAGTGTATTTAACCATGTCAAATCCTGGATAGCAAGTGCAAAAGCATTTTGGTAAAGTTTAACAATCCCGGCCATACTATACCCTGCCGAGCATCTGGCAAACTTTCAAGCTTGGAGCGTCAGTGTTTTAGCTCATCTTTTTTTATTGCTGATAATCTGGTCATAGTTAGGCCGTGCCTCAAACTCCAAGCCAAAATATGGGTAAGATTGGGAATATTCTTTAGAGGCCACAAAGGTGTCATTTCGAGTTTGACCTATCTTATTTCCAGCAATCACCAAGATGTTAGTTTTCCCCCAAATGCCTGGACAGTTCCAGCTGTGTCGCATAACACGCCAACTCATCAAGCATGCTTTTTATCCATGACAAGGTCCTGTCAAACAGAATCAGGTCATCGGCATAGAGCATGCCCACGATAGGATAATTTCCTATCTTAAGGGGGAAATTAGACTTGGAGGCCATGCGAGGGAGGAGATCCGCAATATAAAGATTGTAAAGTATGGGGGCTGCCACACACCGCTGCTTCACCCCCAGATTTATATATATTGGGTCAAATACATCCCACTCATTGTTCAGTCTGACTCTAGCCGAATGGTCACTATGCATCAGGTTCAAAATATGCAAAAGCCAGCTGGGATAGTTCAAAACTCTAAGTTTGGCACACAGAGTCTCCCTGTTCACCTGATCAAAGGCGCTGTGGAAATCAATGAAGGAGATTTAAAATGTGGCATCCTTCCTACTGCGTGTGGTATTAATCAACTTATCCAACACTCTTATATAATGTGTGGTGCCCGATCCAGGTCAAAAACCTGTTTGAGCAAAGTTGAGCACCTGGTTGATCGCAGCCAACTTTTCCAGCTGCCTCACTACAAATGTCATGAAGATCTTGATAGTAACGTCCAACATGGACAACAGTCAGTAGTTAGTCATGTTACCCCGGTCATCCCTTTTATGCAAGGGTATAAAAACCGACAGTCACCAAGTTGGCAGCACCAAGCAAGACCTACAGATACGGGAAAAAAGGGTTAGCAACCTCTGAGCCCAGTTGTTAGGGTCCCTTTTAAGAACTGTATTTGCCAAACCATTTGATCCAGTGGCCCTTGATGACTTAATCATCAGAATAACCTGCTTCACTATGCTATCACTCAATTGCAGGGCCCAAGGTGCAGGCAAAGAAATAATCACTGGAGAGCAGGGGACGTCACCAAAGAATGTAGCTGTTATATGCTTAACGCATTGATCCCCAGGTATGGGGTTAAGAATTCTCAACATCTGATGCCCTCTAGCTTGGGATAATAGGCGCCAGATTGTACGGCTATCCTTACTACTCATAACCTCTATGAACCTCTGCCAAGACGCTCTTTGCTGCGACTGACGATAATGGCGTAGCCAAGTGCAGAATCTCAATTTTGCAAATGTAATATTGGCAAGAGTTTTAGTCATGTCGGTAATGTAAGGGGCAACTAACCTATGGGCTCTGATAGCACGTCTCATGATGCATTTTTGGTCGTGGATGTTGATGTCAAAAGTATTACCATCCCTTGCTTTCCATTTAATACTGAGCACAGGCCTTCGCTTAAAGACTCTCTCCGTGAGGTGTGCAATCCAGTCATCAACAGCCTCTGGGGTTTTGCCCCTGAGTGCCTGATCTGCTCTTAAATCCTCCAGAAAGGTGATAGTCTATGTTATAGGCTCAGCAGGGTCTATACATTTTGAGTAGATTACATGCCAATCATCTGTTTAGTAAAACTGGAAATTCGAGTTTCGGAAGGATTGTTTGGATCATTTTATGTTCAGTCGTTTCACTTTCTGGGTTGGTTCTAAGTAGGGCTCTATGCTTTTATGGTATTCATTTCTTCGGCATTTCCATCTGTAGTTATCCCTATTTATTTTGTAATCATTTTATCTGTAATAACCATCACTATAACACTTGAAACAACTTAGAGTGAAATCACTTTATTTAGGCCAGCCACTGTGTTACTTTGCACAAATATACACGTGCAAAGCATAATTGACCACAGGAAAAGCTAGTCACAACACATGAATTTTCAGCTTTTTACAAATAAATACTGAAAGGAAACAGTGATTTCTGATTATATTTATGTGTGAACATCGTCAAATCAAATCCTCCTCTACTCACCCGCCTCCTCTCTCTCCTCACACTTACCCCTCTTACTGTAACACCTAACCCCTCTCACGCACGCAACCCACCATCAAATTCACTGTCTGGTACCACTCTCTCTCTCACATCCAATACCTCACCTGCAATAGTCTCTGCCAAAAACTTTACAATGCTCTGCTCCACAGTCCATCCGCCACCTGACCTCTCTGTCCACCTCCCCTCCCCGCAGCTCACCCAAACACCCTTATACTCCACCCTTCCTGTTTATGTCCTCCTTCCTCCCCTTCACTGGTCGGCTGTCTCACCTGGCCCCAAGGGGCAATCTATGTCTACTTTTTCCCCTTGTGGGATGGGTTTTCACTCTGCAAGTTTTTATAAGCCCCTTTAGGGCCTGCCTATTTTTTTGTGCGATGTTTGAGTCTGGCTTTTAGCACTGGATAGTTTGGTGTTGCTCTGCTGTCTTTACATGCAAACCGAAAGCGGATAGGGAGAGTTCAAAAGATGTAGGTGGCCATGAAAATGCACGAAGAGAGTGGGTGCTCTCCTGCATGAAAAAGCATAGAGATAGCCATCAAAGAACTTATCAGCCTGAACAGGACTTAAAGTATGAGAAGTATCCATTCTGAGTATATGTTTCTTGTAAATGAATTCTAAAGGTAAAAAGGCGACACACAACAGCGCATCGGAAAAAAGGTAAAAAGGTACCTACTGCCACAAGCCAGTTTAGGAGGTTCATAGAAAGTAACAAAAATGTTACCCTGGACAAAATAAAAGGGACACAAAGTGTCACACGAGTAATCCCATGGAAGATGCCTTGTGCTGCAAAGGTAAAATGAATATGCCATAAAAAGTGGATAACAATCCCTGCGCTGGTAAAAGCATGTGGGCTTTCCCGTGAAACTCAAATTCTGGAGAACGCGGGGCCCTATTGGCCCCTGGCAGTGCTCCACATTTGGTGGGAGGAGCTGCCATAAAAACAGATGTGCCAGAACAAAGGTATAGGTCTCGAGTAATGAACACCATAAAAAAGAATGGAAAATCCCCAAGTTTCCTGCCGAATTTATGTGGCTCAAAAGATGTAGTGGGAAGATTTGCAAAGCAAAACTCATCCTAAAAGCTGGCAAAAAGAGTATGACTTTAAAGAACAAACCGTGTGAATTAAGAATACTGTGTTTTGCATTGGATTGTGTGCCATCTATATCCCAAGGTTGCATGGCTGATATTTTTTTAACCAACTTGTAATGAACTATCGGCACATTACTTTGATCTATTCTATGTTATAATAATAATAATTCAGTTTAGTGTAATGTAATCCAACATTTGGACTTTACACAACATAAAATTCTTAATATACAAAATACAGAGAATAAAAATACAAATAAAAATGTACAGATAAAAGAAATACAGCTCTGTGCGACACAACAACATAAAAGTGTATCACACTGCATCCTATAGTTCTGCGGTGCTAAGCCCTTACAGGCACTTGATATATTTTTAATTCAGCAAACCAGTCCAGCAATTAAAATAGAAATATATTGTTAAAATGTAACTAAAATATAATTAGTGTGCAATGCGCAAATAGACATTTCAATTCCACTGCCAAGTACATTCTACTTCCAAGTACTACCAGATACATCAGGCAATTCAATTCAAATCATGGTTCAAATTCATCGAGAAATGAAGAAGGAGGCTAGGGAGAGAAAATGGGGGCGAGGGGGAATAAATTCTCAAACGCCACTGTCTGATTTCATTAATCAGGCAGTAGCGCATTAACATACTGCCAGACTCTAAATAAGGCAAGCTGGGCTGAGATAGAATACGAATTCAGGCAATAATCCCAAAAAAAGTCAGCAGTAATCGCCTCATAGGTACGGACCAGGCTGCCCAGAGTACACATATATAAAGGCCCCAGTTCGATGCATTGAGTAAGGACTTGTTGTGCTGTCTCCACCTGGTCAGATTTGCAACATATTCTACAAAACCTAAGTTCCAAAGGTACCTTCAAGCGGGGGCCCAACACAGCCATTACTGGCACTTGATTTATGCTTAACTTTAAAAAGAACTGTCTAACTTCAGGGGCCGGACAAAGCTGTAGGTAAGGTTGAATCTTACGATAGCGGTGCACAACGTGTGATCCCGCCTCAAATCCTTTTAACCTTGCCAGGTGTATATAATTCTCACACCAGTCCCACCTGTTAAGTTTGTGTTCAAAAGATATGTTTAAATGAACAAAGTGATGGCCTCTCTTTTTGGCAAATGGCCAGTCAATCTTCATGAATAGGGTTTCGTTCAGGGTCTTAAAGTTAAAACCCTGCAGGATCCTTTCAGAATCATAACTGTCACCAACCATTGCCAATAACTAAGGTAGGGTCTGCACAAGATTTTAAATAGAAAGACCCCCTGGAACGGAGGGCCATACCTCTTAAAGATGTTAGACCCAGTTCTAGCCAAAGGTATTCCATGGGGCATGTCAGGCTTAGCCTCAGCACAGTTTGCCAATAACGGCCCTCCAGTGTATTTAACCATGTCAAATCCTGGATAGCAAGTGCAAAAGCATTTTGGTAAAGTTTAACAATCCCGGCCATACTATACCCTGCCGAGCATCTGGCAAACTTTCAAGCTTGGAGCGTCAGTGTTTTAGCTCATCTTTTTTTATTGCTGATAATCTGGTCATAGTTAGGCCGTGCCTCAAACTCCAAGCCAAAATATGGGTAAGATTGGGAATATTCTTTAGAGGCCACAAAGGTGTCATTTCGAGTTTGACCTATCTTATTTCCAGCAATCACCAAGATGTTAGTTTTCCCCCAAATGCCTGGACAGTTCCAGCTGTGTCGCATAACACGCCAACTCATCAAGCATGCTTTTTATCCATGACAAGGTCCTGTCAAACAGAATCAGGTCATCGGCATAGAGCATGCCCACGATAGGATAATTTCCTATCTTAAGGGGGCAATTAGACTTGGAGGCCATGCGAGGGAGGAGATCCGCAATATAAAGATTGTAAAGTATGGGGGCTGCCACACACCGCTGCTTCACCCCCAGATTTATATATATTGGGTCAAATACATCCCACTCATTGTTCAGTCTGACTCTAGCCGAATGGTCACTATGCATCAGGTTCAAAATATGCAAAAGCCAGCTGGGATAGTTCAAAACTCTAAGTTTGGCACACAGAGTCTCCCTGTTCACCTGATCAAAGGCGCTGTGGAAATCAATGAAGGAGATTTAAAATGTGGCATCCTTCCTACTGCGTGTGGTATTAATCAACTTATCCAACACTCTTATATAATGCGTGGTGCCCGATCCAGGTCAAAAACCTGTTTGAGCAAAGTTGAGCACCTGGTTGATCGCAGCCAACTTTTCCAGCTCCCTCACTACAAATGTCATGAAGATCTTGATAGTAACGTCCAACATGGACAACAGTCAGTAGTTAGTCATGTTACCCCGGTCATCCCTTTTATGCAAGGGTATAAAAACCGACAGTCACCAAGTTGGCAGCACCAAGCAAGACCTACAGATACGGGAAAAAAGGGTTAGCAACCTCTGAGCCCAGTTGTTAGGGTCCCTTTTAAGAACTGTATTTGCCAAACCATTTGATCCAGTGGCCCTTGATGACTTAATCATCAGAATAACCTGCTTCACTATGCTATCACTCAATTGCAGGGCCCAAGGTGCAGGCAAAGAAATAATCACTGGAGAGCAGGGGACGTCACCAAAGAATGTAGCTGTTGTATGCTTAACGCATTGATCCCCCGGTATGGGGTTAAGAATTCTCAACATCTGATGCCCTCTAGCTTGGGATATTAGGCGCCAGATTGTACGGCTATCCTTACTACTCATAACCTCTATGAACCTCTGCCAAGACGCTCTTTGCTGCGACTGACGATAATGGCGTAGCCAAGTGCAGAATCTCAATTTTGCAAATGTAATATTGGCAAGAGTTTTAGTCATGTCGGTAATGTAAGGGGCAACTAACCTATGGGCTCTGATAGCACGTCTCATGATGCATTTTTGGTCGTGGATGTTGATGTCAAAAGTATTACCATCCCTTGCTTTCCATTTAATACTGAGCACAGGCTTTCGCTTAAAGACTCTCTCCGTGAGGTGTGCAATCCAGTCATCAACAGCCTCTGGGGTTTTGCCCCTGAGTGCCTGATCTGCTCTTAAATCCTCCAGAAAGGTGATAGTCTATGTTATAGGCTCAGCAGGGTCTATACATTTTGAGTAGATTACATGCCAATCATCTGTTTAGTAAAACTGGAAATGCGAGTTTCGGAAGGATTGTTTGGATCATTTTATGTTCAGTCGTTTCACTTTCTGGGTTGGTTCTAAGTAGGGCTCTATGGTTTTATGGTATTCATTTCTTCGGCTTTTCCATCTGTAGTTATCCCTATTTATTTTGTAATCATTTTATCTGTAATAACCATCACTATAACACTTGAAACAACTTAGAGTGAAATCACTTTATTTAGGCCAGCCACTGTGTTACTTTGCACAAATATACACGTGCAAAGCATAATTGACCACAGGAAAAGCTAGTCACAACACATGAATTTTCAGCTTTTTACAAATAAATACTGAAAGGAAACAGTGATTTCTGATTATATTTATGTGTGAACATCGTCAAATCAAATCCTCCTCTACTCACCCGCCTCCTATCTCTCCTCACACTTACCCCTCTTACTGTAACACCTAACCCCTCTCACGCACGCAACCCACCATCAAATTCACTGTCTGGTACCACTCTCTCTCTCACATCCAATACCTCACCTGCAATAGTCTCTGCCAAAAACTTTACAATGCTCTGCTCCACAGTCCATCCGCCACCTGACCTCTCTGTCCACCTCCCCTCCCCGCAGCTCACCCAAACACCCTTATACTCCACCCTTCCTGTTTATGTCCTCCTTCCTCCCCTTCACTGGTCTGCTGTCTCACCTGGCCCCAAGGGGCAATCTATGTCTACTTTTTCCCCTTGTGGGATGGGTTTTCACTCTGCAAGTTTTTATAAGCCCCTTTAGGGCCTGCCTATTTTTTTGTGCGATGTTTGAGTCTGGCTTTTAGCACTGGATAGTTTGGTGTTGCTCTGCTGTCTTTACATGCAAACCGAAAGCGGATAGGGAGAGTTCAAAAGATGTAGGTGGCCATGAAAATGCACGAAGAGAGTGGGTGCTCTCCTGCATGAAAAAGCATAGAGATAGCCATCAAAGAACTTATCAGCCTGAACAGGACTTAAAGTATGAGAAGTATCCATTCTGAGTATATGTTTCTTGTAAATTAATTCTAAAGGTAAAAAGGCGACACACAACAGCGCATCGGAAAAAAGGTAAAAAGGTACCTACTGCCACAAGCCAGTTTAGGAGGTTCATAGAAAGTAACAAAAATGTTACCCTGGACAAAATAAAAGGGACACAAAGTGTCACACGAGTAATCCCATGGAAGATGCCTTGTGCTGCAAAGGTAAAATGAATATGCCATAAAAAGTGGATAACAATCCCTGCGCTGGTAAAAGCATGTGGGCTTTCCCGTGAAACTCAAATTCTGGAGAACGCGGGGCCCTATTGGCCCCTGGCAGTGCTCCACATTTGGTGGGAGGAGCTGCCATAAAAACAGATGTGCCAGAACAAAGGTATAGGTCTCGAGTAATGAACACCCTAAAAAAGAATGGAAAATCCCCAAGTTTCCTGCCGAATTTATGTGGCTCAAAAGATGTAGTGGGAAGATTTGCAAAGCAAAACTCATCCTAAAAGCTGGCAAAAAGAGTATGACTTTAAAGAACAAACCGTGTGAATTAAGAATACTGTGTTTTGCATTGGATTGTGTGCCATCTATATCCCAAGGTTGCATGGCTGATATTTTTTTAACCAACTTGTAATGAACTATCGGCACATTACTTTGATCTATTCTATGTTATAATAATAATAATTCAGTTTAGTGTAATGTAATCCAACATTTGGACTTTACACAACATAAAATTCTTAATATACAAAATACAGAGAATAAAAATACAAATAAAAATGTACAGATAAAAGAAATACAGCTCTGTGCGACACAACAACATAAAAGTGTATCACACTGCATCCTATAGTTCTGCGGTGCTAAGCCCTTACAGGCACTTGATATATTTTTAATTCAGCAAACCAGTCCAGCAATTAAAATAGAAATATATTGTTAAAATGTAACTAAAATATAATTAGTGTGCAATGCGCAAATAGACATTTCAATTCCACTGCCAAGTACATTCTACTTCCAAGTACTACCAGATACATCAGGCAATTCAATTCAAATCATGGTTCAAATTCATCGAGAAATGAAGAAGGATGCTAGGGAGAGAAAATGGGGGCGAGGGGGAATAAATTCTCAAATGCCACTGTCTGATTTCATTAATCAGGCAGTAGCGCATTAACATACTGCCAGACTCTAAATAAGGCAAGCTGGGCTGAGATAGAATACGAATTCAGGCAATAATCCCAAAAAAAGTCAGCAGTAATCGCCTCATAGGTACGGACCAGGCTGCCCAGAGTACACATATATAAAGGCCCCAGTTCGATG
Source organism: Ambystoma mexicanum (assembly GCF_040938575.1). NCBI lineage: Eukaryota > Metazoa > Chordata > Amphibia > Caudata > Ambystomatidae > Ambystoma > Ambystoma mexicanum. Next base: position 668,576,654 of record NC_090936.1, read on the forward strand.
CATTGAGTAAGGACTTGTTGTGCTGTCTCCACCTGGTCAGATTTGCAACATATTCTACAAAACCTAAGTTCCAAAGGTACCTTCAAGCGGGGGCCCAACACAGCCATTACTGGCAGTTGATTTATGCTTAACTTTAAAAAGAACTGTCTAACTTCAGGGGCCGGACAAAGCTGTAGGTAAGGTTGAATCTTACGATAGCGGTGCACAACGTGTGATCCCGCCTCAAATCCTTTTAACCTTGCCAGGTGTATATAATTCTCACACCAGTCCCACCTGTTAAGTTTGTGTTCAAAAGATATGTTTAAATGAACAAAGTGATGGCCTCTCTTTTTGGCAAATGGCCAGTCAATCTTCATGAATAGGGTTTCGTTCAGGGTCTTAAAGTTAAAACCCTGCAGGATCCTTTCAGAATCATAACTGTCACCAACCATTGCCAATAACTAAGGTAGGGTCTGCACAAGATTTTAAATAGAAAGACCCCCTGGAACGGAGGGCCATACCTCTTAAAGATGTTAGACCCAGTTCTAGCCAAAGGTATTCCATGGGGCATGTCAGGCTTAGCCTCAGCACAGTTTGCCAATAACGGCCCTCCAGTGTATTTAACCATGTCAAATCCTGGATAGCAAGTGCAAAAGCATTTTGGTAAAGTTTAACAATCCCGGCCATACTATACCCTGCCGAGCATCTGGCAAACTTTCAAGCTTGGAGCGTCAGTGTTTTAGCTCATCTTTTTTTATTGCTGATAATCTGGTCATAGTTAGGCCGTGCCTCAAACTCCAAGCCAAAATATGGGTAAGATTGGGAATATTCTTTAGAGGCCACAAAGGTGTCATTTCGAGTTTGACCTATCTTATTTCCAGCAATCACCAAGATGTTAGTTTTCCCCCAAATGCCTGGACAGTTCCAGCTGTGTCGCATAACACGCCAACTCATCAAGCATGCTTTTTATCCATGACAAGGTCCTGTCAAACAGAATCAGGTCATCGGCATAGAGCATGCCCACGATAGGATAATTTCCTATCTTAAGGGGGCAATTAGACTTGGAGGCCATGCGAGGGAGGAGATCCGCAATATAAAGATTGTAAAGTATGGGGGCTGCCACACACCGCTGCTTCACCCCCAGATTTATATATATTGGGTCAAATACATCCCACTCATTGTTCAGTCTGACTCTAGCCGAATGGTCACTATGCATCAGGTTCAAAATATGCAAAAGCCAGCTGGGATAGTTCAAAACTCTAAGTTTGGCACACAGAGTCTCCCTGTTCACCTGATCAAAGGCGCTGTGGAAATCAATGAAGGAGATTTAAAATGTGGCATCCTTCCTACTGCGTGTGGTATTAATCAACTTATCCAACACTCTTATATAATGCGTGGTGCCCGATCCAGGTCAAAAACCTGTTTGAGCAAAGTTGAGCACCTGGTTGATCGCAGCCAACTTTTCCAGCTCCCTCACTACAAATGTCATGAAGATCTTGATAGTAACGTCCAACATGGACAACAGTCAGTAGTTAGTCATGTTACCCCGGTCATCCCTTTTATGCAAGGGTATAAAAACCGACAGTCACCAAGTTGGCAGCACCAAGCAAGACCTACAGATACGGGAAAAAAGGGTTAGCAACCTCTGAGCCCAGTTGTTAGGGTCCCTTTTAAGAACTGTATTTGCCAAACCATTTGATCCAGTGGCCCTTGATGACTTAATCATCAGAATAACCTGCTTCACTATGCTATCACTCAATTGCAGGGCCCAAGGTGCAGGCAAAGAAATAATCACTGGAGAGCAGGGGACGTCACCAAAGAATGTAGCTGTTATATGCTTAACGCATTGATCCCCCGGTATGGGGTTAAGAATTCTCAACATCTGATGCCCTCTAGCTTGGGATATTAGGCGCCAGATTGTACGGCTATCCTTACTACTCATAACCTCTATGAACCTCTGCCAAGACGCTCTTTGCTGCGACTGACGATAATGGCGTAGCCAAGTGCAGAATCTCAATTTTGCAAATGTAATATTGGCAAGAGTTTTAGTCATGTCGGTAATGTAAGGGGCAACTAACCTATCGGCTCTGATAGCACGTCTCATGATGCATTTCTGGTCGTGGATGTTGATGTCAAAAGTATTACCATCCCTTGCTTTCCATTTAATACTGAGCACAGGCCTTCGCTTAAAGACTCTCTCCGTGAGGTGTGCAATCCAGTCATCAACAGCCTCTGGGGTTTTGCCCCTGAGTGCCTGATCTGCTCTTAAATCCTCCAGAAAGGTGATAGTCTATGTTATAGGCTCAGCAGGGTCTATACATTTTGAGTAGATTACATGCCAATCATCTGTTTAGTAAAACTGGAAATTCGAGTTTCGGAAGGATTGTTTGGATCATTTTATGTTCAGTCGTTTCACTTTCTGGGTTGGTTCTAAGTAGGGCTCTATGCTTTTATGGTATTCATTTCTTCGGCATTTCCATCTGTAGTTATCCCTATTTATTTTGTAATCATTTTATCTGTAATAACCATCACTATAACACTTGAAACAACTTAGAGTGAAATCACTTTATTTAGGCCAGCCACTGTGTTACTTTGCACAAATATACACGTGCAAAGCATAATTGACCACAGGAAAAGCTAGTCACAACACATGAATTTTCAGCTTTTTACAAATAAATACTGAAAGGAAACAGTGATTTCTGATTATATTTATGTGTGAACATCGTCAAATCAAATCCTCCTCTACTCACCCGCCTCCTCTCTCTCCTCACACTTACCCCTTTTACTGTAACACCTAACCCCTCTCACGCACGCAACCCACCATCAAATTCACTGTCTGGTACCACTCTCTCTCTCACATCCAATACCTCACCTGCAATAGTCTCTGCCAAAAACTTTACAATGCTCTGCTCCACAGTCCATCCGCCACCTGACCTCTCTGTCCACCTCCCCTCCCCGCAGCTCACCCAAACACCCTTATACTCCACCCTTCCTGTTTATGTCCTCCTTCCTCCCCTTCACTGGTCTGCTGTCTCACCTGGCCCCAAGGGGCAATCTATGTCTACTTTTTCCCCTTGTGGGATGGGTTTTCACTCTGCAAGTTTTTATAAGCCCCTTTAGGGCCTGCCTATTTTCTTGTGCGATGTTTGAGTCTGGCTTTTAGCACTGGATAGTTTGGTGTTGCTCTGCTGTCTTTACATGCCGCAGAGAATATTTTCGAATAGGCACAGCATGCAGCTCTTTCTATGTGGGTGTTTTGGAGACTTTAGTTGGGCCTATGTTTCTTTGTACAGTTTGCTGCGGTTTATGGTGGCAGCTAGATCTGCTGGTACTCGTAGTTCTGAAATGAGACAAGAAGATCTCAGGCCAACGTCAAAAGAGCAAGGTATTCAGTGTTTGACTTTGGCAGCATTTTCGTTCAATACGACAAAAGCAGGTGGAGCAGAGACAGGGGCGCACACAACACTCTCACCACACCACCGAGGCAGGACTGGCTCTGGTAAAATCCTTGGTAGGCCTCCTGCCTCATGCCAGAAGCGGTCCTTTATCCCCCCCCTGACAGGGTCAGGCCCCTGACTCTGTCAAATGCATCAAGCCTTCATTGCAGAAACAGCTGCTAGCGACAAAGTAACAGGCGCTATTCTCCTGCTGATGCATCAGGGAAATAATATGGGGATTTGAATATTTTCATTGGGAGAGAAAGTGCAATGTGATTGAACTATAATTCTTGGCAATGAAGAAGGCTTTCTCTGAATGGAAACATTTGTTGTTTGGGCTCAGATGCCATTTACAATTTGTAACATGCACAGCAGTTTTCAGATTTTGGGGCCAGCTCTGTGTCGTTTGAATTCAAGCCTAATGAGCTTAGTTTCCTCAATGTTTTAATAAAGCATATTCCCCATAGTTGTAGGTGCAACATTTTGACTGGGATGTTCTGCCTTTAATTGTGTTGGCTCCAGAGCAAATTATTCAAGTGGCACATTTCGTTTTTGCTACGGTCAATGTAACTTTAAATTCTGATAATTAGATTGTACATTCTCTCATGCATATGGTTAAGTTGATGAAGGAGGATGACGGTTTTTTCTGTGGTCAATGTTCCATATTGGCAGTTGGCAAGTGTGGTGGCAGTGACCCTGGGGACCGTGGGAGCCCATCCGGTGCATGATACTGAACCGGGAGTGGGTATATCCTTTATCCCCCAGGTCCTCCCCCCATTTTCAGCCTCTATGATAGTAAGCAAAGGATGATCATAGGAGAGAAGGTTAGGTAACGGAGTGCAGACCCAGAGTGCACATGACTGTGGGTCATGATCATGGCTTGTGAGAAAGAGGCAGAACAAAAAAGAAGCTGACAGGTGTGAGCACATGACTTGCATGACTGACTGGGAACACATCCTGACTAGTTACACACAGGCTCAGATGGGCCAGCTTCGACCGTGATCACATTGCAAGGAGAAGGAAGAGATTTCCAGCACCCGATGGAGGGAACCATGGTGGAATCAGGTGGCTGCAGTGAAAGAGCAGCCTGGTTTCAAAATTGTAGACCTTATAAATTTGGCCTGAAAAGCAGGACTGAACAGGCAAGCCCAATCCATCAGCTAGAAAAAACGCCCCACACAGGTAAGCCCACGCAACCTATTAGTATTACAATTAACCAACTACCCAGAGGCTGTCTGGCGTTTGGAGAGGATATGACAAGTTGGAGAAGGTTGGGGAGCCAGAGACTGATGAAAAGACAAAGGGAATGGGAAAGGAAGGCTGGCTGGGAGGGGAAGATGAGAAGGAAGGATGGGCGGGAGGAGGACATCATCAGCATGCAGAATAACCTAGGGGAAGGAAGGAGACAGAGAAAAGAAAGACCAGGAGAACGAAGGACAAAGGCAAGCAGGGGGAGAAGCTGGGAGAATAAATGAAAGATACAATCATCAGAGCTCGGAGGATAAGAGAGGGCGGTGGACACAGATATTCAAGTACATCACTTAGCATGTTCCTGGCCAAGAGAGCCTGAATGAAGACAGGCTTCCAAGAGATAACAGGCATAGGTAGTGGTGCCCACATTGGGACATGTCCAGATACCAGGGTTGAGACAATCAATAATCTGCTAACCTGTGGTAGAAGAATAGTAGGGTTCACACTTACAGGACCACATCAGTAAGGAAGAAAATTGAGTGACCAACTATCCAAAAACAGAACTATGATAATGGCTAGCCTGTAAAAAAAAAAAAGAAGAACAAAATAGCACTTGCTGGCACCAGAGTACAGAAAAGGTCTGGTGTCACCTTTCCCTTTGTGAAGAAGGAATCAACAATAATCTGGCACAAAGATATATTCAACAATGTGATTTTGAGAGCAGTAAAACATTAGGAACTTTGAATGACTTTCTGCTACAAATGCAAATAGAACCAAAATCTTGACCACACACTGTTGAAATATCCCACTTTGGTTCTGCTGTTATTGTTTCCCAGGTGTGCATCAAAATAAACCTTTTGTTGCACCTCATTTAGCATCTGAAGGCCTTTGTTGATCCCTGTCAGTGAAGCAGAGCCCACTTGGGAAAGGAAACAGGTGGTGGTGGAGATGTGTGGATATGCAGTTTCTGGTGGTCATAAAGGAGTGACTATGCCATTGCAGTTGGTACAGGAATCCTTTGAGTGTCTGTTGCCTGGTTTGTGCGCCTACCCACCAATCTAACCAGACCCATTATGCCTATTGGAAGTGGTTCATGAGCTTGGGCTACCTTTTCTACCGATTTGAAATTGAATTGTCCTTGTTGGAGTTCTATACAGTGTTCATGGTTATGGTAGATAAGTCTTCTGAAATGGCTCTTTCTACTTCATCAAAGAGATTACCAATGGCTTTTGAGCATGTTCCGATTTCTTTGTTTGAGATTTTGAATGCCCTTTCTTATTGAGGTTTGCACAACATCCTGTCATTTTGGCAGGGTATTTGCAAGGCCCTAGGAATTGGAACACACTCATCTGGCTATCACCCACCCATCCTGCTGTGACACTCAAAACCATGGTCAGGCAGAAAGGATGAATCAGAGATTAGTTCATAAAAACACCTGTTGTTGTAAAAATGTCTGATTCACAAAACATCTTCCCACTTGTGTTGAAAAGTGTGGCAAAAAAGACACACTTGGATGTAGGTGAATTATTCTCAAAGGGATTCACTCTATGCTGAGCTCTCGGTGCGGCTCTTTGCCCTCTGCATGGCCTACACATTCTGGATGAAATATTTTCGCTCCCCTACCTACACAGCAATGTGTGAAAGAGAAGCAATCAGGCAAATATTGAGGGAAAAAAAAACGTCGGATAGACAATTGGAAGAAACAAAAATGGAGTGAAATAAACTATGTTTAAAGTACAAATCAAGAATAGATAGAACACATTGGAAGGAAGAGAAAATCAAGGCTGATAAGATAGCGAAATCATAAGTTATGTAGAGCAAACTGTGATTTAGAGATATGAGAGTCAGACAGTGGAAGAACGAGCGAGAAATGAAAGCTGGAAAGGAGCGTTTGATAGAGGACGCTGTTCTTCTTGAACCCTGACCTTACAACTCATGCCTATCTAGTCAGTCTTCTCTATTCCCACTGGGTTTAGGGTAGGTGTGTCTTTCTATAGGGGAGATTTTGTAATGTGGAAGTCTCCAACGTATGCAGCTTACATCCTGGCACTTCTTGACTTAGCTAGGAGGTACTCCCCACACTAAACAAAGCAAAGCCCAAACATGTTCACTAAATAAATATGAGCGTGTCTGTCAGCAAAATGTATTTAAGTGTGAGTGCATGTGGGAGAAGGTGAAAGAGGATGAGCGAGTGGTGAAGGAGTGGGCCAGAGAAAGAAAGAGATAGGGCGTGAGAGAGAAAGAGAGAGAGAGAGAGAGAGAGAGCCTGCACTATGGAGTCACTGCAAGTCGTATGTGGCATTGCAGTGGGAATTCAATGGAGATCCTGAGGACGCACAGCTAGGTACCTATTCGAGACCATTGGGAGCCCACAGGAGCCCATTAGGGTGCCTGCAGTAGGTCGATTGGGAGCCTGCAGGAACACAGATCAGTGCCTGCATTCTCTGAGGACGGGCTGCTTGAGCTCAATGAGTTGTCACAAGGAGGAGAGAGGTGTGTCTGCATGAGCTCAGTAAGCTTTGCACTTGGATGACAAATTAATATAACAAGCTAAGCTGCATAAACAGTGGAACAAATTAACATGTTCAGAATGCTATTTCCACTCCATTTCCCCCAAACATAAATTCTTTAACATTTGGCAAAAATATGCTGCATTTTGCACAGTCGGTCCCATAATATTGAAACACACCTCGCAACTGTCAATGCTCTCCATCTTTTAAACAGGGACAGACTAGGACACGAAATAGATACGGACACCTGAAAATAAAAGTGGCCCACCCCTTGCATCAAAAAAAGTGACCATCACCCGTGAATCCCCTCAATTCACGACTTTACAGAAAATGCTACTTATGGAGGGTTAATGGTGTTTGTTGCATGTAATGTTTTGTGTAAACACTAAAGTGATACACTCCTTTTGTTCTAATACTTATACACAAGCCAAAACCGTTGGCTTTGCCAATGCTTGTTTTTCCAGGACTTCAGTGAAGTGCACGCATAGTGCTTATAAATCGAGTCATTAACTCTCAGAATACAGCTTTGAAAAGAACTGGAAGGCACTTAGAGCATACACTTTGTTAGTTATACTTGATAAAGCTATCTCAATGAGATCCCAGGAGGATGTGTTTTGGCCAGGAAGGGTCAAGAAATGGCTGGGATTGGTCGTAAGGATTAGAATGGCCATGGGCAGTCTGGGTGGGTAAATACCGAAATAACACCTCCTCAAATGACATTTCTCCCCACAGTCGGGGGCAACATCTGCCCCTGGGTCACCCCTTTCCCTAACTATACCTCTGCTAAAACACTGAATGTCTCCCGCCTCCCACATCTCTTTGCCCGTACGAATTGTTTTTCAGTAATGCCATAATGCACAAAGGCAACTTTAAGACAGATTATATAAAGCCCTGAGGGGAGCTGCTAAAATGGTGCCGTACTTCAATGTTTAGTCTGAAGGAAGACAGTGCACAGATATGAGCGGGGACTTTAAATACCACAGGGACGAAATACCTTGGAGTGGATGAGCAGATTCGCCACTGGTGGGAGAAGGGATTCCTTTCCAATGTGGATGAGAGGTGTTGTGGTTAATGATAATATATCATTAATATTTGAGGGCTTGTCTTTCCCCCAAATGGGTGGATGCGAGTTGGGGAGGGGGCATTTCCCACATTGTCAGCGTGCTGCCTCACACACAGGTGGTGTGCTCATTTCTTTCTGCATACCTGCTTGGTACAGTGTCGCCAGGGCTATCACGTGATGAACATCTGGAAATGTATGCGTCACTTCACTCTGTGTAGAGGTGTGCTGATCTACGCTGATAGGATGCACCTTGCAGGCAGGCCTAATCCAAGGCTGGCTGTTATTACCTAAGTCCTATGGGCATTTCAGAGACAACAGTCTCATGTTATAGCTGCAGGCCAGATTGAGAACGCGGCTGGTACTGCTATGCAAAGGGCCGAGTTGACCTACTTACCTAATTTACATGATGGCACTTCAGTGTAAATAAGCGAATCCAAAGTTACTTTGCACTGTTCCATGAATCAGGGCGGAGCAGTGCAAAGTGTATTTTTGCTGTGCAAAGTGACTTTGCATGGTAAAAAGAGACTTTGCACTGTTCCATGAATCAGCGTGTTTGTTGGTAGTGCAAAGTCACTTTGCACTAGTGAAAAGTGCTTTGCATCATGCAAAATATTCCATAAATTAGGCCCCATGAGAACACCTCAAAAATCCCAGATGGAGTGCGCAATAGTTTATGATGTACCATGTGACACTGGAGCGGATTCGAAACTAAACAGAGGAAAAAGCAAGTTCGGACTAAACCAATCGCTCGTACCTGACGTCCTTTTCTCTCTTGATGCCAGGGAACCAGCAAAAAGGCACTTGTGAACCGGCCCAGACCCAGACTCAGGACTCTGCTGCTGCCTGTACAACGGCACCGCCCTCGTCATAGGCTGGGATCAGTGATGTAAGCAATGAAATTTAGGATGCCATCTTTGATGTCATGGGTATTAGTCTTAGCAGTGCGCGGTGGTGACACGAGTTATGGTTGCTTAGCTTACCATGCTGGCGAATTTCTGTTTTTTTAGTTTTACTTGTAACCATAACATCTCTTTAACAAAGGTTTTTTGTTGAATTTCATAGGTTTTTATTAGTACAACCTAACCATAACGTCCCTTTAACAATGTGTTTTCATTGAATTTCATAGGTTTTTATTAGTGCAACTTAACCATAATGTCCCTTTAACAAAGGTTTTTCATTGAATTTCATAGGTTTTTACCACGATAACATTACCACCTGTAGATGTACCATACAACATACAGAACCCCCTTGGCCCCAAGGTGGTGTCCGCGGACGTCACGCCTGTCCGCTGAGATTTGGTAACATCCATCCTGTCCAAAAGCTCAATGGGTATGTCATATTGTTGTAGCATACATTAAACAAACTAAACAGTTTGTAAGAGCAACATGTAATTAAATTACTAAGAAAGCTATACTAAATATACGAACTGTACTCTTCAGAAATCAACAGTGCAATTCCATAGGTTTTACAACATAATGGAACACACCAAAAATAACCTATGGCTCAAGCAGAATTACCTCACTGCTACTTTATACAAAATCTACAAACCAACTGTCACCAGCATGCCTTGACAACCACTAACAGCACAACCTAAGAACAAACTGGTAAGTACACTACATTTATTTGTACACTATCACACTTTGTTCACTATAGTACCTAAAAATAGAACAGAAATGGCTACCACCCTGGAATGGCTTGAAGAAAAATTTCCTCGGGATGAAATGAGTGAAGGCAGTGATACTATTGGTACTATTGGTACACAAGCAGTTTATAAAGTAATCCAATAATTGCATATTTTTTCACATGTACCTGACACATTTCTTTTTCATAATTTTTTTTCTTAAACTCTTTTTATTGAATTTTACAACAAATCAAGGTCAGAAAGAGAAACCCCTCCAATCCCCCCCCAAAACCGCGAACAAAAAAGAGCCTCCAACAAATTAAAACTTCTTAAGACTAGACAATTCCTCCATTTCACTGTAACTCCAACAGTCTGAGCCGTTGCGGACACCACATCACTCGGTAGTCATCCTTGAGAAAGTCCATAACCTCCCCCAGTCTGCGGCAAAGTCCTGTAGTTTGTCCTCCATCGCGTAAGACGCCCATTCCAATGCAGCGATCTCCCAAATTTTACGAAACCAATCAGAACTCACCTCTGGGCTATTAACATCATAGACGTGAGGATCAAAATTACCTTTTTCCCTTCCCCTGATTTCCCCTCCCTCCATGGGGTCCCGAAGGCACAATAGGATCTGTACCGAAGTTCGTTTATCTCCCGTGCCAAAAACCTGACTTTGCGCCCTCTGGACCTCTTCCCAAAAGGGCTTGATTTGGGGGCATTTCCACCAAATGTGATCTACAGTTCCCACCTGGCCACAACCCCCCCAACAGTCACCCGATCTTGTGGGAAACATCCTATGGAGCCGGGCAGGGGTATAATGCCACCCGACTAGAACCTTAAACCATGCTTCTTGCAGTTGGGTCACTTTTGCCAGTATGGGTAACCTCCTCCACAGTCTCCCCCAGTCCTCCATGCTAATGCATCTACCAAGTATCTGCTCCCATTTCTGCATATAGGGCCACTGTGGATCAGTATGAGAATCATTCAAAATCCCATAAAGTTTAGAAATGAGGCCCTTCGTTCCATCGTTAGAAAGTAAAAAAGCCTCAAACCGCATTGGGGCTCTAGTAGCCGCCCTCTTGACCTCCGGTTGAAGTGCCCAATGCCTCAACTGTGCGTATCTCAGTCTTTCCCTCTCTTGTATTGCAAATTCCCGTTTACATTCTATAAAGGTTAGCAGATCCTCGCCTCTAAACAGATCACAAAGCTTCCCACATCCTCCCTCCAACCAGCTCTTAAACGCTCCTTTCTCCAAGCCAGGGGTAAAGTCCCCATTATCAAAGAGGGGGTAAATGGGGATGGGTACGAAGTGATGCCCTTGGTGCTCACCATCTTATCCCAGGTATCTGCTATTAGCTTGGTTATTGTACTCTCATAAAGGTGGCGCGGTCTATGCTCTTTAGGCAACCACAACACTTCTGATAAGTTACGATGGGCCACTGCCCTATCCATTCTCACCCAAAGTTTATTTTCCTGAGCCTCTTCGGCCCACAGCCATTCTCTAATGATCCGAAGCTGAGTAGCCTCGTAATAGTGTCTGAATTGTGGAAGGGCTAAGCCTCCTGCACTCATGGGGGCCATCAATAAGCCACCGCTCACTCTAGGCCTCTTACGTTCCCATATAAAGTCCTTGGTTAAAATCCCCAATTCCTTAAAGAGGCTAGCGGGGACAGGCTGTGGGATCGCCTGAAAGAGGTACAGCAACCGCGGAAGCGCCACCATCTTGACCGCCGCGACCCGCCCAAACCATGAGACCCGAAGGCCCCTCCATTTTTGGTAGTCCCTCTTAATTATTTGAAGAAGAGGGGGGAAGTTTGCAGCATACCACCCCTACAGTTTAGCAGTGATGCATACTCCCAAGTATGTTATCCCACCCAGGCTCCAGAGAAGGCGAGTGCCCCCTTTCATCTCATCCCGCTCCCTTCCCCTTAAAGATAGGTTTAGGACTTCCGACTTGGTGGAGTTGATTTTTAACCCTGATGCCTCCCCAAATTGTTCCAGCAAGGCTATGCCCGTTAGGAGCGATTCTCTCGGGGCCGTGAGCATTAGTAACATGTCATCCGCGAAAGCAGCCACCATCTGTTGTTCCCCCCCAAACGGGATACCCCAAATCCCCTCCGCTTCTCTTATCGCTTGCAGCAATGGTTCTAAGTAAATCGCATAGAGGAGTGGGGACAGCGGACAGCCCTGTTTTGTACCCCGCTGTAAGAGGACCCTTCTGGAAGCCACCTCGTTTACCATTATTCTGATGGATGGATCTCGGTAATTCGCTTTCACCATAGTCATGAATTCCCCCCGTATAACCATCTTTTCCATAACCCGGAACAAGAACGGCCACTCCACGCGGTCAAAAGCTTTTTCCGCATCAAGCGCCACCAATAGTGCAGGAGTGTCCGCTCTCTGCACCTTTTCAACTAAATGGGCCACCCTCCTTATGTTGTCAGCCGTTTGTCGGCCTTTAACAAAGCCTGCCTGATCGGGGTGTATCAGTAAAGGGAGAATACCCTCCAATCTATGAGCTAGTATTTTTGTGTAGATCTTGACATCTATATTAATTAATGCAATGGGTCGGTAGGCCGCTCTCTCCTCTGGGTCTTTATTTCGTTTTAAGGCCAGGGTCACTTTCGCTTCCTCCATGGATGGGGCTACTCTACCCGACTGCCGGAACGAGTTAAATAAAGAGGTCAATTGAGGGGCCAACTGCGTAAAAAACAGCTTGTAAAATGTTGCGGTAAAGCCATCCGGTCCCAGGGCTTTATTTGTAGGGAGGGCTCTGATTACCCCTCTAACTTCCTCTTCCGTAATTTCCCGGTTAAGGTCTGCCTGCATCTCCCTATCAATTTCCCTTAACTGTACCGACTGCAAGAACCTAGCCTGCTTTTCGCTACAAGGATTCTGGGACGCATACAGAGAGTCATAGTATTCTGCCAAGGCTTCCTGTACTTCCTCCCTCTTCGTTACCCTTTCCCCGGGGCCCACCTTTAACGCTGTGATAGAATTCCTCACCCTCCTACCCCTCAGAAGCCTCGCCAACAGCGTACCCACTTTGTTCGCTTTCGCATAGAATTTCTGTCTCACTGCCAGTAATGCCCCCTCCGCCTTTTTAGTTCGCAGTAGTTCTAACTGCCCCAGCGCCTTCCTATATGCCCGCATGGTCGCCCGAGAGGGAACCATGCCCGCCGCCTGTCTGGCAGCCTCCACCTCCGACTCCAGTTGGGTCTCCAAAGCCCTCAATTGTTTCGCGTGAAAGGCGGTTGCCACAATTAGATCACCCCTAATAGTAGCTTTAAAAGCATCCCACCTAACCCCCTCACCCGTGTCCTCTTTTCTGTTAACTGCAAAAAAAGCCTGGATCTTCTCTTCGATGTCCCCCATATCACCGGATTCCTCAGGACCGCCCTTGGGAATTTCCAGCTCCATATCCCCCTCACCCTCCTACCCAGGTCAAAGACAGCCGAGACGATCTTATGATCCGCTATCCCTATCGGCCCCATTGCGACTTCCCGAATACCTCCCACCAGTTCCGCCAAGACCCATATGTAGTCTATTCTAGATTGTGACCCGTGGACCCCAGATAGGAAGGTCTAACCCTCCTCCTCTCCCTTTAGCTCCCTCCAGACATCCCTTAGCCCCAGCTCCCTAAACCTCTCCTTCAATCCCGCTGACATCACTGCTCCCCCTCCTCCCATGCGAGTAACATTCCGATCTCTCTCTCTATCCCAAGCGATATTCAGATCTCCCAACATCACTAACTGCCCCCACGGTTGGTCTTCTAAAGCTTTTAAGATCCGTAACAGAAACTGTTCCTGGACCGTGTTGGGGGCATACACCACAACAATTGTATAAGGAGCCTCCTGTTATCTCCCCTTTACCACTATAAATCTTCCTTCCTTGTCCCTAATAACAGTTTCAACTCTAAAGTCAACTGTACTTCTTATGGCTAACGCTACCCCTCGTGCTTTACTGGGGCCTGAGGCATGTAAAATCTTCTCGAACCCCCGTAGCTTCAACCGACCCTGGTCCTTGAACAAAAGGTGCGTTTCTTGTAACCCCATGATATCGGGTCTCTCCTTTCTCGTAAATTGCTCCAGCTTTTTCCTCTTTAAGGGGGAGTTCAGCCCCCTCACATTATGTGTTAACCACCTAAGAGGTCAGAGTTAGATCTTGAATCCCACCATAAACTCCTGTCCACCTTGCCCTGCCCTTGTTGAATGGCTCGTACCCCCCCTCGAATCCCTCCCTCCTCCCCTCCCCCTTGCCCCCCCACCCTCCCTGGAAGGCTCTCCCCTCCCCGCTTGCGTCCCCCTCCCAACTCGGGCATAACCGCCCTTTCTGTTTCCAAAATGGTCGCTCCTCCGACAACCCAACAGCTCAAGTCTCCTTTTTGGGGCCCACCTCCCCCTTACTACGAACCGTGTTCATGAGTCAGTTGGGGTGCTATCTTGATCCTCGTTTGGCTGTGACTTTCTCAGCTTCTTGCCTTCCCTGCCCCCTCTTCTCCTTTTCTCGCCCACCGTGGACCATTCCCAGGGCTTCCTCCCAGGGCGTGCATTGGCCCCCTGCATACTCGAGCTCGAGGGGGTCTCCTCCAGATCTAATTGAAGAAGGTCAGCTCCCTCCTGGAGGGACGTGATGCGTTTTTGGGCTCCGTCCCATTCAAACAAGAGGCCAAACGGGAATGTCCATTTGTATCGAATATCCTTCTCTTTTAGCACTTTCAGAAAAGGGCCCATTTGCCTCCTTTTGGTGAGCGTGCTACCCGCTAGGTCCTGAAACAATGCAATTTGGTGACCGTTGTACCTAACAGGCTCCCGCTGCCGAGCTGCTCGAAGTACTGCCTCCTTTTGGGCATATCTGGCAAACGCTGCCAGAACATCTCGGGGTCTCATCAATTGTCCTTTAGGCACTCGGCCAGTTCTATGTACTCGGCCTAGTTCGACCTTCTCCGGGTGTTCTTCGTTCAGGAGCTCTGCAAATATGCCTTGTACCACCACCTTCAAGTCTTTATCGAGTACGGTTTCCGGCAACACCTTCACCCTAATATTGATCCTTCGGGATCGATATTCCAGATTCCATGTTGCCACATCCAACCTCTCAATGGCCTCACTGTGGGCTGTGTTTTCTACCTCAACCTCTTGGAGGCCCTTCTCCAAAGTGTCTGTCCTTTCACCCAGTTCCCTCAGGTCCTGCTTAATTTCCCCTAAAGCTTCATTCAGGTCCGCTCGCATCAACTGAAACTGGTCCTGAAAAGTTTTGGCCAAGTTCGACTGCAGGGCGTGCAGCTCCCCCAGAAATTCCTGTCTAGACATCCCAGGCTGTTCCTCCGCACTCTCCTTATCGTATGACCTCCCTGAAGACTCCCGTGGCAGTCCCAGGCCCTCCTTCGGGGCGTGCGCCGGCCAGATGGCAGTAAGTGTTCCCAATGTGTCTCCTGCGGATTGGCCCACTCTTCCTCCTTTACCTTTAGGTTTTGCGGCCATGTCGCACGTCGCCCACTCCATGAGCGTCTCTCATACTCCTGTTGGGTAGCACCCCGAGATCAGCAGTAGCACCAAACCTCTGTTGCGCCTGCCGGGTCAGAGCGCAGAATTCTCACCACTGCGGGATACCTCTCCACCAAGAACTCTCGCCGGGTTGTAAGTCAGCCCCGCTCCACCCCGGCGGGGGGAGGCAGGGAAATGATGGCACACGAATCCCCCTCACTCCTCTGGGACAGGTCTCCTCCACCTCCAGAGCACTTTCTCCTTTGAAGCACCGCTTCTCCCCCACGTGGCCTCCTCACAGTTCAGTTCCACGGTCCAGGCCAGGAACCCAAAACCTTCCCACCCGCCACCGCCAACATTCAGGACCGGGTTCACACTCTGACCTCTGGCTGCCGTCGGGGCCCGGGAACAGCAGTACCAGGCCTCCTTCTCCGAGTCTATATCTACAGGCTATCGCTGCAGGCCCCGGGTACCACTGCTCTTTGCCAGTAATCCGGGGGGCGGGCCGCTCCCGCCCGTTGTTCTCCTCGAGTCGGGCTCTTAAGCTTCAGCCACTACTGCTATCAGGTGTCCCTCCGGGGCCCACAGGTAGCACGCCGTATGGGGGTGGAGGGGGCGCCGGGCCCACTGACTCCAGCCTCCAACGTCCCCGTCTCCCCTCTCCCCAACCCTGCCGCTTCGCTGATCAGTGCCTCTGAGGAGCCCCGGAGCCCGCGGCGCTCCACACGCTGGTTCAGCAGGGGGGGAGGGGCAGCCGGGACATCCACACAGTGCCGCGGGCGCACTCGTCCGTACAGCCGGCTCCCAGCGATCCCCCTCCGCTGGCCCCGTCAACAGTCTCTTCGCTCCTCCGATCTTCTTGGGCCCCGTAACAGGAGTCTGCGGCTCTCCCTCGCCCGTGCTCGCTTCGGGTTCAGTCGCAGCCCCAGCGCAGTCCACTCCAGCGTTGCTCCCGGCGGCCGCCAAGCACCGGCTGACCGCGGAGTTCGTTTCGGCTCCGTCGCTTCACACCTTGAGCGGATCATCCGATGCCCCAAAATCGATCAGGAACGGGCGGTGGGCAGCCCAAGTCACTGGGGTTTCTGAGAGCACCGTCGGCATGACTACTCGATGCCAGCGGCCATCTTGGAATCATTTCTTTTTCTTTAACAGTACAAACAGACAATCACGCCAATACCCCAGAAACAGTAAATCATGTAGAACTGCAAAAGGATATCAAACAAGAAAAATACACTGTACAAAATCATGTAGTGGACTTAGACGAAAGAATTGATCAATTATTGAATTATTTTGTTGATTGAAAGACTTTGTACAAAGACATTTCATGGAGAATATTAAATATCACTGCCCCACATGCACCTGTACCTCTTCTCCCTGTCCCAGCCAACCAGCCCCACAGATTCCTTGTAAGCAAAGACGTTATGATGAGACCTCAATCCATGCCTCCCCTAATAACAAAGTTCTAGAAAATACCAATTCCCCTGTATATGACTCCATTTCTGCTTTCCCCCCTCTTTTGTAATTTCTATATTTTTGTGTATAAATTAAGGTATATGTGTACTATTACTGTATGACTCTCTGTTTAATTTTTTAAAAGCCCCGTTTGGTGTCCGTGGATGGCGTGACTGTCCGGAATGTCCGTAATTAATCAAAATGGGGGTGTCCTGCAGACACCTACCCTGTCTGGCCTGTCCGCAATCAAGATGGAGGTGTCCGTAGAACACCAATCCTGATATGTTATGTTATTAGCATTTGTAAAGCGCGCGTTCGCCCAAGGGCATCATGGCGCTGGAAGGGAAGCTACCCAGTCGGAGAAGGCCAGTGGAACAGATTGGTTTTCAACGCTCTTCTGAATCCGAGATGGTTAACAGTGGCCCTAAGAGGTTCAGGGAGACTGTTCCAAAATATGGTCGCGGCGACAGAGAAGGCTCTACCACCGAGCCTTGCCCGGTTAAACCTGGGGACAGTGAGCAGGTTAGAAGTAGCAGAGCGGAGGTTCCGGTCCAGACAATATCGGGTGAATTTAAGCTGCAAAAATTCAGCCCCCTGACCGTGAATAGCCCGGTGAACAATACACAGAGATTTAAACTGAATTCGTTGGTTCACCGGGAGCCAGTGCAGTTGGCGAAGCACTGGTGTAATATGGGCATCATAAGGGGAGCCAGTAGCTAGCCTAGCAGCCAGGTTCTGCATACGCTGGAGGCGATGGATGAGGCCGATAGGTTGAGACAGATAGAGCGAATTGCAATAGTCCAGTCGTGTGAGGACTAACGCGGCTACCACAGGGGGGCGGAGGGCTACCAGGATCAGGGGCATAACCCTCTTAAGGATTCTGATCTGGTGGTGGGTGGACTGGCACACGGCCGCAACCTGGTTAGACATTGAGAAGCAGAGAGGATAACTCCTAAATTCTTGACTTTGCTAACTGGGTTGGGTAACGGGCCCAAGGCAGCGGGCCAGAAAGCAGGGGTCCACAGGGAGGGGTTGGGGGGCAGCCTACCAACAGTACCTCCGTTTTATCACCATTTAACCTTAGCTAATTTGGGTCCATCCAGATCCTGATTGCTCTAAGGCAGTCGTGGAGACATACAGAGGTCTCTGATTGATCCTGGTCCAGACGGATCAGGATTTGGATATCATCTGCATATGAATAGCAGTTTAACCCATAGGAGCGGATGAGACAAATCAGGGCCCAGATGTAGATGTTAAACAGAATTGGCGATAGCGAGGATCCCTGAGGGACACCACAAGTGAGAAAGCAAGAGGGGGAGAGAAACGGTGGCATAGCAAGGGTCTGAGTGCGATCCGAAAAAAACGAAGTAAACCAGGCAAGAACAGCACCAGATATCCCAATCTGTGAGAGACGAGAGAGAAGGATGGAGTGGTCTACCGTGTCGAATGCGGCAGAGAGATCTAGCAGGATCAGGGCCCCAACTCCGCCAGCATCGACAAGTCTGGACATGTCATCCTGCACCGAGACCAGGACACTGTCCGTACCTCTCCCAGGCCTAAAACCCACCTGGGCATGATTAAATATTTTGGAAGATTCCAAAAAAGAGGACAGAAGCGGTGTGACCAGTGATTCCAGCAGTTTGGACAGAAACGGAAGTAGAGAAATAGGGCGGAAATTAGCCGGGATAGTGGGGTCGAGAGAAGGCTTTTTGAGGAGGGCAATAACCCTAGCAGATTTCAGTTCTGGGGGAACAAATCCCGACTGACAAGAGTTGTTTATTGCCAGTGTGATCTCAGTCAAAATATCAGGAGCAATAACCTTCATAATAGAGGCTGGGATGGGGTCCTCGGGAGATGATGATTTAATCTTCAAAATGGCTGTCAAGACCTCTGCCTCGGTGAATGGAGGGAAAGAGGACCAACTAGCCAAGATATCAGTAGAGGGCACAAAGCTGGGGGTTTCAGGAGGCAGTATTGCAAGAGATTTAGCAATGTTTGCTCGTATAGCATCAATTTTGGTGGTGAAAAAGGAGGCCAGGTCATTGCACAGTTCCTGAGAGGGCTTAACCATAGAGGTCAAGGTCTTCGAAGAGGATAACGAGTGCACAATGGAAAAGAGAGTTTTTGGTTTGCATAGAGCGTGTTCAATTTTCTGGGCAAAGAAGGAGGATTTCGCTAGTTTAACGCTTGTCAGGTATGAGGACAGATTGCGTTTATATATATATATATATATATCTCTGAGCTCTGGATTATAGCCAGAACTCCATTTCCGTTCAGCTTGTCTAAGATGGAGGTGAGCCGTTTTAAGCTGGTCAGTGAACCAGGGTTGGGAGGGAAGTCTACGGCCTTGAATCAGTTTCAGTGGAGCGAAGAGGTCGGCCACGGTGGTTAAAGAATGGGACAGTGAGGATAAAGATAGTTGCTTCAAGGGGGCACAGTTAGAGACAATCTGATCAGTAAGAGCCTTTAGGTCGACTGAGCGCCAGGAGCGCAAAGGCATTTTAGGAGGGCAGGCTTTACAGGAGGAGTCGGTAGGAAAAAAGGAACATGAGACTAGATAGTGATCTGACCACGTCACTGGCTCGATAGGGCCAGGACATAGCAGCGAGTCATTCGCAAACACTAAGTCCAAGGTATTACCACGTACGTGAGTAGGAGCATGGACTAGTTAATGCAGTTGCAGATCTAATAGACTGTCAGAGAGAGATGTAATTTCAGCCAAACTAGACATATTAGAGTGCAAGTTGAAATCACCCAGGATTACAAGATTGGAAAAACGCAAGTTCAAATTTGCTATAAGATCAGCCAGCCCTTTGCCAAAGGATCCTAATGGGCCCGGGCGGCGATAAAGGAGCAGGAGATGGAAAACCCTGGAAGAAGGGGTAGAACAACGGATAAAGAGTGCTTCCATACTGAGTGTGTGGGGACATGGTAATTTAACCAGTAGTTTGACCAGGCGTTACTTAGCGGGTCCTGCGAGGGGAGCTTGTAATGAGGCGCAACTAGTTTGATGGGTTCGCCTCCTTTAGCTGGTTCCGTTAACCCGTTCCGCCTCACTAGTAATGATGCCCAAAGCCTGTTTGTGTGTCCATAAAATTGTGACGCACATTCAGTTAGTTCTAGGACCCTTACCCTGTCCGGTGGACACCAAAGCGCATGCGCATCACACCCACAAAGTCCTACTAACATCGCACCCATCCAGAACTATCCACCGCACGTGTGTCGCACTTTTAATTAGTTCGAGGACACGAACCCTGTCCGTAGAACACCTATGCGCATGCGTCTTCGCGAACCCACGTAATAAATGTCCTATGGACAGCCATCCCATTCGCGATCGAGTCTGTGATGTCATAATGTGACCACACCCACGCTGAGCATAGGCCCTTCTCCACAAGCACAGTCTGTGCTTTTTTTTACCAATACAAGATGTTTTACTGTGAAACTTCACCCTTGCACATGTCCCTAGTGATCTGGATACTTTTTGGAACTTTTTGAGCCCTCTTTGGTGTTCGAAGTGTTCACGCACAGCACTGCTGTCTGCAAAGTGCTCCCCAGCAGTCCTATAAAAGGCCACATCCCAGAGCTGATTCATTCTGTTTTTTGGCTACCAGAGAGAGCATTGTTCAATATTGGTGTGCTATATTCTATTGGCTGCTGACCTCTGCCTGCTGTGCTATCTACATTGCATTGGCTGCTGACCTCTGCCTGCTGCGCTGTGTGTGCTGTGTCTGTTGTGCCACATTTAGAGAACAATATTCCTCTTCCTTGCTCTGCTACATCCCAGATGGCAACCATGGCTTTCACCTCTGCAGCTGCCTCAGGTTTAGCAAAACCCCAACCTCTCCACCGCCACCACCTTCCCAAGGGCCTGGAGAGGGGAACAGGCATGGAGATGTAGAGATGGATGAAGAGGAAGACGAGGTTGAGGTAGTGGAAGTCCCCCACTATTGCCAGCCAGCGTGAGTCTTGGGTGTGGAGGCTCTTTGCCACCATTGGAAAGGTACCCAAGGCATGTGCAGACAAGGTGTGCTGCACTGAGTGCACGATGGTGCTCAGTCATGGCAAACCGGGTCTTTATAGCTACAGGGCCACTTCCATGCGGCGACACCTAAGGTCTTTTCACAAGTCGGCAGTTCAAAGGGTTGTCCCCTTCGATCAACATGCTCTGTATCTGCTCCTGCTGCCACAAAAGAAACTCCTGTTGGGCAGCGCATCCCTGAAGCAGACTCATGGACAATACACGATGCAGAAGCTCCTTACCTTTCAAGGGTCAGTGTATTGTGTATGTACTGCAACGCAGTACTCTGCAGGGGGAGACACTTCGAAGTGCTTTCGAGGCTACGTTCCGAGAGCATGAGGAAGTCTGCCACCTACTTAAGTAAGGTCCACCCAACATTTTCCTCTCTCCACCTGCCCTTTCTTATCCCTGTGGTTGGTGCCCCTTACCTACCCTCCCTTCCCTTCCTTTCCTAGTGTGTTGTGTATAAAAACAACAAAAAAATACAAAACAAAAAAAGGCTCTTTTCATAGCCACCTTTCACAGTTTAGAAATAGAAGTGACATTGAAATGGTGCAGGCCCCTGTCCAAATTTTAAAGTCCGCGAACAGTTCGCAGATTTTTAGAAAATGTGGGCAGCAGTGCTATCAAAAACATTGAACTCTTTTCCAGGGCAAAGAAGTGGCTCTGAAAAAAGCCTTTTTGTGGTATTTGTTTGTTTCTGGAAGGCTATAAGTGGCCAACACCCACTGGAAAAACATGCTATATTTGCAAAAAGGGCTGCAATGCATTTTGGTTATTTCACAGAAAAAGCTGATTGTCAGCATCAGTAAGATGTACTCCATCTCTGCGAAAAATGTTTGTGCTACGATACATAATATTTTCATTGTGGAAAGAGGACATGCCAACATCTCTCAAAAAGGCACAAACAGCCTTGTTAACATTGCATCTTGCTTTCTCCATTTGCGGACTAAATAAAGAAGAGCACAGCTACATTTGTCTCTGCACGATACGTGAAAAAATTACTCAGGAGTTTGGAAACATGTCCATGACTTTCCCAAGTGCTTCTTTAATTGCAAACTGCAATGAAATTCCAGTAACATGTCCTAAACTGGTCCCTCCACAATGAAAAATAATAATGTCTGGATGACGCTGTGTCACCAAAGTGGCACAAAGAGGAACCAAATCCAGCCACTTCATTCCACGCACTGCATACCAGTGCACATCCACTTGATAGAATCCAAGATCTGCAGCCACTTCATATTTTTGTGCATGCACCTCCAACCAATGTATCCACAAGTCTCCCAAAATCCACTGCCTCCTAAAAGACATAGCCATGGCCGTAGGCATCTGCGCTCCTCACAACAAACAGATCTTCTGGCTCAGTCTCTCCTTACAGACGACACCCAGAAAATGTTATTGACCAATCCCGTAGCTTGCATGGTCCCATTTCCACACCTGCCAGCCTCAAAAGCCCTGCATGTGGCACAATCGCTCTGCGGACAGCCACAGTGTCTGCAGACATATCGTACAATTCAAGTGAGTGGGAACAGAAATTGCAACTAGAGTACCACATTTCCTCTATGATGGTGGCTCTGAAAAAAGCCTTTTTTGGGGGGTCCTTTTTCAGATTTTGTTTGTTTTCTGTTGTTTTTTGCTACATGACTTCACAACATTCTGATTGAGTTTTGGATATTACTAAGAAATAACTTGTTCCATCACAAAAAAGAATTGCACCATCTTCCAAAAGGTTCTCATTTTGAATGATGACATACCTACAGAATACATAAAAGAAGATATCCTTGCATTAACAACACATCTTGCTATGTCTTGTTGAGGATTAAAGACACCACAAGACATCCATGCAGTCGTAGGTGGTATTTTGGAAAAAAATAACTTTTGCAGATGGAAATAGGTGCATCAGTTCCTTTAGCAGTTCCTTTAGCAACTGCTTCAGTGTGCCCTGCAAACTTATTGCACTCAGATACCCCAAATACATTCCTCCACAATTTACCACCAGGATATCTGGAGTGTTCAAAACAGCCATATTTTTACAAAGTGTAAATACACCTTGCCAATTGTTCCCTGGCACATCACACCACATAGCCTCCACTTCCTGCAATCCAAGATTGTCAGAAATGCCACACATGTTTGCATACTACTGCAGATTGGTGATAAAACCACCTCACACTATCCACACACTGACGCTGTCCATCTCTGCAACCACAGCCATCTTCACTACATACAACAATGAAAACAATGATTACCCTCTCTCCCTATGAATGACACCCTCGGCACCTGATTGGCTAAACCCCCAGTCCCATTTCCATGGCAGACATGCTGAGAAGCCATGGATGTGGCACACCCTATCCGTGGACCACGTAACACAGCGGCAGCCCTACTTCCCTTTCCACTTCACTCTCTGCAACTTTCCCTCATTGGCTACTGTCAAACAGTCACACAACCATCCACCAATTATATCCACGAACTCTACATCTAACTCTGTCATCACAGTTTAGCACTTTAGATGTACTATTCATCACTCTGAGTACATCTCCTGTGATTGCAAAGAACCTACAGGAAAACGACTGTAAACCCCTCCAAATTCATCCACATGCATCAACACAAACTAAACACAAACTACAGGTATGAATATTTTGTGCACAGTACATTTACAAATATTGTATAAATGTATTTGAACAGGGTACCTACCACTTACCCTGTATAACCTGCAAAAAAGCATACTGCAATTTCTCCCATCTGCTATGATCAAGTGTCACTTGCAAAGCTGTGTACAGCCCAGGGTTTCATTTACCCATATCACTCATTGTAATGTGCAAACTGTTACACTCTTTATTAATTCTGTCATGTTTATATCCACTGCCCTGTATCAAACCTTTTTATCCACATTTAAAATGGCACTATCCTCAATGTAGACATGCATTTGTTTGTTTATGCAGTAATAGTGCATTCTCTTAATTGTGCATAGGATGCACATGCAGTTTCCTTTGTCCGTTTACAATAATAATGTTGTTTCTCACATCTCCTAACATCAAATGACACTTTGTTAGAAAGCTGTGTGCAGTGTGTGCTTACTATTGTAATCATTTCTAAAGCAAGTTCAAATGACAGATTCTATGTAAAATGCCCAGAATGCACACAAAGGAAACTGCATGTACATCCTATGTACAAGTAACAGAATGCACTATTACTGCATAAACAAACAAATACATGTCTACATTCAGAACAGTGCCATTTGAAATGTGGATAAATAAATTAAAAAAACTGAAACACTTCTTCCAGTCATGCAGCAATCTTGTATGTCCAGAAAAATGTATGGAATTTCACATACATACACATTCTCTTTTCTAATTTGTGCATCTTTCTAAGCCTTTTCTTAACCTACTATAACTTCCACTAATCCAATTCCACATTGAATACTGCAAAAGCACCACATACTCTACCACTTCCTGGGAAGAACTCCTTCTACAAATTTAACAAATCTGTCATTCAACTGCAATTACTGTGCCATTAACACACACATGTACTAATTTCCTTCTTTTGCAATTGCAGTGAAAACCACACTACTCAGACCAGTGCAATCAAGCCTTCGAAAATGTGATATCTTCTATTCCAAACCTATAGGCTTCTGTTATGCTCTGAACACACCTGCAAGGTGCTTTCTGGTACCCTGAGGTATTACTGTATTACCTGCTGTGCATTAACACTAGCACACGAGTTGAATGAGCGTTCTCCAGAAACAGTCCAGGCTCATCCATTAGCAGTCATTCTGGCACTCAGTCAATGGTGCGTCAAACCATGAAAGTGATAAGCTTGAACAGTAGTCGAATAATTTAAATAATGGAAATTCCCAAAGGTTTGAGTGGAACCACGTCAACAAGTACTCTCATCTACTGATCAGCATGAATCGGCAGTAAAATCTATGAAGACATTTGGAGTTTCAGGCATAAATGTCTCTTATTATGCGAGCCAATTCAAACCAGCTCTGTTACCAAAAGTTAGAATATTATACATTTTGGTTCCCCCATCCCTTCTTCAGACCAAAAGATCCGATTGATGGCCGGCATATATGAAATTGCACTTGCAGCTCACTTTTATGCAGAAAATGGATCCGGTCACAGTTTACAAGGCCTGACTCCCTGACACCCAAAAAGCAAAGAATCGGGCAGAAAACAGGTGTTTATTTTGGTGTGCTCCCCCTCACCATTATTCAGTTACAACATAAGCACATTTACCGACAACCTGCTTTCCTTTCAGAATTATTTAAAAAATAATCTATTGATATATTGGAAAATGTTCTGCATCCAGTTCCGTACAAATGTGTGAAAGGTTCAAGAGATTGGCATATGTAGCATGAGTTGGTGCATTCAAATGATGGAAACTATTGTTAAACCCAACACAAGTCTCAGAACTGTGGTCCAAACTTCATGCAGGCCCGGAATGAAAAACACACATTTGAACGGCAATTTTGCTCTGGGCAAATGGGTATCCAAAAAGTTCTGTTAATTCAGGAAATACAGACGGTTACAGTAATTCACCACATATGCACGAATGTCTTGCTTACCGAAAATAAATAGTGGTACTGATGTCGCTTCTCCCTTGAGAGACTCGAGGAGAGATTGCTTTAAACAATCCCACCTTAATTAACATGTGGAACTATCCTTCAAACCGATTGTGAAGTGCATTACACAGTATTTGATTAAGTCAAAGATGAAACTTACGTCTTGCCGTCCACCGTGGTGCCATTTGGTCTGCTGGACACCTCACATCCGTCTATCATGGCCGTCAATCTTTCAATACTTCCGTTGCTATCTCGCTTAAGTTCAATATTGAACTCTCCGTCAATTTCCTTGCAGTCTCGCATATAGGAAATTAAGCTGTTCGACTTGCAATGGAAGTGCTGGTTGTTTAAGACCTTGAATGCTCCTTTACCCCATGTGACACATTGCCCTGGAAAAGAATGGGAAACCGGTAGGTTCTCAATTAAAGTATGACGCTGACTTTTGAACAAAACAACCACATGTGTTGTTGCCCTGTCTAGTTCAATTACAAACTATGAAAAGGGCCCAAGTAGAGCAAGACACACCAGCAAGAAAGTGCATTTGTTTACATGTTGTAACGAACAGAGGCAGAAGAGAGGAATAAGACACATACTAGTTCAAGTGTGGGAACTTAAATCTGAAATAGGAAAGGAGCTAGATAATGATTTCAGAACCAGAAGCTCAAAAATGAAAATGAATGTTCACATTACGGGCATGCATTATAATGTCTTTCATTAGCTTTATTTTGCATTGTTAATCCTTATATAAAGTAATTTGTACCTCGTAGTCTACATGTTTAATAGTAACTAAGCAACACTTGCCTAAACTCACATGGGTATTCCCAAACAGAACAATACAAGACCACTGACCACGATCACAGTAAGAGGTTGCATGGGGGGGGTTGCGTCTTGCAAATGCTGCCCACCCCTTCCACCGCTGATGCTGTATGTAATTGTGATTTTAGAGGGAATGGGGAGGATTAGGAAATACTGCTCAGAATAAGACCAGTCTCTACATAGTTTTATTCTGGGCATTGTTTCAGTAGGCAACTGGAAGGTCTCTCCCAGATACCCATCTTGGGATGAGTGGGAAAGGTGAGCGAGTCAGCCCACCCAGGAACAATGCAAGAGGTCACCCACAGGGGCTGGGTCAGCCCATGCCTCATCTGGTTATGCTTTGGAGAATCCAAGTAACTATGTTTATCCTGCAGTAGCATGACTGGATGAAGCGATGACGCTGATGGAGTAGTATAACTAGAATAAAAATGTACCTCAGCAAATACAATTTTATAAAAGTGTTGTTCCCCATGTGAAAACTATTTACTCCATAGAGGTCCCCCAAGTTGGAGGAGCCCTGTCGTTTTGCTCTTAAATAAAGTTATGAAATGGAATTGGTGGAAAGGCTGGCCATTCTACATTGAGGAACACTGGTCTCCTTTGAATGTTTGAGCTTGAGGTACAAGCAAAGGGAAGGGCCTAGATGCCCCCTTTTGCAGATTCACTGTAGAGTAGTGTGCCTTCATAACTTCGTTTCAGCATCTTTGTCACTGCCTAGATCCTCGAGGCATCTGTCTCTGTTCTTTCTAATCTCACTGCCGCCTCCTCCCTAACTAGACTCCCTTGACCACTATTATTATATGGAAGAGTGGGAGGACCGGTTTGACTTGGTGATCTGTGTCTGAACTTAAAAAAATGATATACTAACTCTATGAGCATGAAGGTGGAACTAATTTCTCGATTCACCAAATGCGCATTTGTTTCCACCATTACTGGTTTCAAGAGAAATAGAGATGGTGCAAAGCACACATATTTACTGGTCATGTAAGAACATGGTACGCGCAATGGCTTACATGTTATTGTCCTGCTCCAAGATTGAGTCTAAGGGTCAAAGATTATAGCAAGGGTGGATCCGATACTGCCCGTTTCTGTCCCCTAGACTACAACAGCGATGGCACTGTGATTTCTTGGCTAGAAACCCATGCTGTCGAAAGCATACCTAAAATAGCTCTGTCAAGATTTTATGGTTAGAAATAGGGTTTTTCCGAGGCATTGGAGGAGCCCAGTGATACCTACAGTTGGTGACTGGCTGCCAGGAAAGTTGACTTTATCCGAAAAGGAAATTATTTCTTATCAGCTTTGTGGCCTTCTGGATGCTTTTGACTTAATGTACTCTACCTTCAGGGACTTCAATAGATGCCGATTGGTAAGGAGATGGGTTACTTCTGGGGGTGTAACGAATAGCGTATTTAGAATTCGGCCGAAGTAATATGAAGCTGAGTAGTTGTATTTATTACAGCAGTTTGTAAACTGGAAAAGCACACTTTAAAAAAGGTTATAGCACTATTTTAAATATGTGTTTCCGTGTTTAATTTATTTCTATTTATTTAATCAATATCTCACTCATACTTTGCCTTCACAAGCCAAAATAAAAACAACAAAAAGCATGGACCATATGTACCGAGGAATGTTGCACATGCAAAATTAGCAAAACTCAAAGTGGCAGGCTTCATGAGTGCAAAGTGCTCTATTGCAATGAACAAAAAGGATACCAAAATGTGCAACTCCCATTGAAAACCTTACACATTGCAATCTCTTGCAAGTTAGCTTACGTGGAAAGATAATTTTTAACTTTCCTTTCAGCTCAAACAAAAATGTATACATTGGTTCTGTCCACTCATGCAGGGCACAAGTCAGGGGTTCATGCGAGATCTGTGTAATTCATCTGCCTACCGTTTGTAAAGAGGGGACTCCCTGCCCATATGCCAAACACTCTCCCACAGTGCCTGATAAGGTTGAAGCACGTGTAATCACGCATAGGAAACTGTGACATGTGACTGAATCTGCCTAAATGCTACAAGCTCTAAGAATGTGCTTGCCTTTTTGGCAGTTATTCAATACCCGCAAAGCGTAATCCTTTGTCCACTTACCACATCTCCTTCCCACCAAACTAAAGGATAAAAGGCTATATGGCTGGTTCAATGTCTCCGACTCTTCAACTTCACATTCCCCAACAACAGCAGATACAGTGCTTTCTACCACTCTCTAACCACTCTCTGCCTTAGACGTTTCCTGTTAGGGGAGAACGGCATATAATGTAATTTGAGAGCTTTCGCCAATAAGAAAATATGGGTTGGGAAATGATAGACGCATCTTACACTGCCTGGCATGAAACTGACTCTTCTCCAGCCGTGTTGAGATAGAAGAGGCAGCACGCCCGTTGGTAAGTGTTCTGATTTCTAAACATCCTCTCTTATTACCAATTTCAACAGCAGAGCATAGCTCTTTTTCTATGTCTCACACAACATAGTCCTCACACCTATTTCTCTATACTTCTCTTAGGAGACTGCCCTAACTTAAAGTGCCTAAAAAGCTTCTCAGGCAGGGCATGTCACGTTGCCTGACCTATAACTGACTACCTCAGCCCTTCTGGTCTCCACTACCTCTTATGAATTCAAGTTTATCCATAGGTTTTTCCTGTTGGAACAAGTAATGGTCACCTCTCATTTAAGCAGGTCTCTATTCTTCAAATCGGGAAAAAGTGTTCATTCAATCCTACGCTCCCTTCTAATTTTAGACCTATTTCCCTCCTTCCTTATCTCACTAAGCTTTTAGAACGTCTTGTCTATTCCCAGGTTTCCTCCTTTGTCTCCGATAATTCTATTCTTGATAATTTTCAATGTGGTTTCCGTTCTTTGCACTCTACTGAAACTGCTCTTCTTTCAGTCTGTTACTCCCTATTGTCTGCACAGTATTCTAAACAATCGTCTCTCCTAATCTTACTTGATTTATCTGCTGCTTTCAACAACTTTACTTTTGGTGTCTCTCTCTTCTTTTGGGTTTTCCAGAACTGTTCTATCTTGGTTCCGTTCCTATCTGTCTAACAGTACATATATGCTATCTTGGGCTGGGACATTCTCAGACACCTTTGTGAGCTTGACATCATGGAAGGATACACAGACAACAGATTGAATGTATAACAAAAGGGCTTTTATTAAAGACAATGTCAGGATGGAGTAAGGCCTAACTTGCCCTTGGACACAGTGGAATTTCCTTACCTAAAGAAACTAAGGATAGTCTGCGTGAATTTAACTGAAAAGACTGTCTGTGTCCAGAACCTATGCTGGCCCTCACAACTAACACAAAACAATGTGTGGGGATTTCAACCATAAACTAAACAGTGTTCCAAACGTGAGGTTCTGAGCTATTTCCTGCTCAGGCTTACTCTCCAGCCTCTTTTCTCCCAAATGTCAACCAGTTTACCACAATGTTCATTTCACCTTAGTTTGGACTTGAATTAATGAAGTTGCATACCTTTGTAAATGTCAGGATGCCCTTCCCCAAGATCAATATATTTCCAGGGCAGCACGTCTCGGGGTTCCCTTCCCCAAGTTCAATATGAAAAGATGACACACAAAGAATTATCTTAACGTTTTGTCTTTAAACTGAGTTTGCACAATTCTTTACAGCTCAGGGTTCCCTTCCCCAAGTCTTATATGCACCAATGATAGTTTTCCTTTAAACACAATAGCAAGCTATCTTGTTAGCATAAAGGGGTTCTCTGGTCTTGGCGCAATTGTTAGACCAAACGGTCCACCCATTACAGGTCACGCAACCAGGAACCTTGCATTTGCTTTCAGCAGTTCATTATTCAACATGTAGGAGTTCTCTAGTATAGGCACAGTTGTTGGATCACACAATCCACCTATTACAGGTCACACAACCAGGAACTTCAAATTCTCTTTGAGTAGTTCAATATTCAGCCAAACAAATGGTTTCTTAAGTGCAGCTTCACAGCTTCAATAAACAAGTGGTTTCTCAAATGCAGTTCCACACCAAGCACATTCTCACCCTTGATTTCAGCTCTGCATGCAGAGCCCTTTATTCAACTTAGTTTCCTATTTTTCTTCAGTTCATAGTTCAAGATTAGCAGGTTTGTTATTTGCATTCAATTTGGTATTCAAGGTTAGCAGTTGTGCGATTTCATGAAATTCAATATTCAAAAATGAGCAGCCTTGCCTTTTCTTTCACTTCAGGATTCAATCAATGCAGTTTAGCTTGTTTCATTCAACTCGGTATTCAATAAATGCAACTTTGCTTGTTCCATTCAATTCGGTATTCAATACAAAACAGTTTTGCTTGTTTCATTCATATCTGTATTCAATAATTGTAGCTTTGCATTTTTCATTCAGTTTGGTATTCAATAAATGCAACTTTGCGTATTTCATTCAGTTTCGTATTCGTTAAATGTAAAGGTTCCTTACTATTGCAGAGCACTACTATATTCACGGTCCCTTGGAGCACCCAGGTGGATTCAGTGTCCCCGAAACCTACAAGAACTCGGCAGCTCGTCTTGTAGGCTTCTCCCCAGGCGGGAAAGCCTGTTGGCCGGGTGATATGTCCAGCACATGTCGGCTTCTGTGCTTTGCTACGCCTCCGCTCCATGGCAGCTCTTGCTGTCCGCCTTCTTTTACAAGGGTTCCCCGGTCTTGCACAATTCCACCAGCAGGACTCCCGGGATCTTTGTTGGTGTCTCAGTGGCTTGGCTTCTCGCATTCCAGGACGTCCCTGAGTATAATCTCTACCCAAGTTCCCCAGGTCTCTCCGGCTGCTGCATCCTCTTCCCCTGCTGCCTCCATGTGCTTCTGCATTCCACTTTTTAAACACACATGGTCCTACAATGGGCAGGAGGTAAATTCCATCAAATGCTGCCTGACTCTGATTAAAAAGTCATGCCAGACCTTCATGCATCTTCTGCGTCCCAGTACCAAAGTGGTGAGAGTAAGTGGTCTTCATTACTCTCAGTTGCTTCTTCATCTCACTACTAGAGTGGGGAAAGTTTGTAATGTTCATTACCCTGTCAGTTCTGCCTTGTCTCAGTACCGTCAGGTACCCCAATAGGCGAATAAAGGGGAACTGTTCTACAATTGCCTATAAAGGTCAGGTTTGGGGTTGGTCAGTTTTCACTAGATTAAAGGGGATACTGTGTTTTGTCCCAAGGTACCTCATCCCTCTTCCTTCTCCCCTTCTTTCTACCACGTCTGGGTTGATAGCTCCTTCCTTCTCAGAGACCAGGGAATATGGTGAAAAATAACCCATAATCACTTCTGGGATAGGGGTTCCACCCTGAAAGGAGGGTGTGGAATACAGTGTTTTACCTCAGGCCATCCTACCAATCCCCAAGGACACTCCATCCAGGTGGTCCTCCCTCTCTTGTCCACCCCCAGGGCTAAGATCAAACAGCAATGGCCTTTTCCTGCCACCTGTATAGAGGATCCAAGGGAAGTAGATGTGAGAACACCCTCAGGTTTCTTACACCTCGCCTCTTTTACATGGTGTTCCCCAAAGTTCTGTTTTGGGACCTTTTCTTTTTTCTCTCTATTCTTCTCCTCTTGCCTCTATTATTTCTTCATTCAGGATGTCTTACCATTTCTACACTGATAATATTCAGCTTTTTCGTCCTTTACTCCTATCCAGGATACTCTGATGTCCTGTCTTCTGGCTAATAAAACCCGGATGACCGATTACTTTCTTGTCTTGAATTTGGCTAAGACAAAGATTTTCTTCTTTCCTGCTACTACAAACCCCTCCTTCTCCCTTGGGTCAATTTCCTTTCCTCCCTCTCTACTTAATATTTCTTGTACAGCTCGTAATCTCAGTCTTTACTACAACACCGTACTCTCATTCTCTTATCATATTTCTTTACTTTCATGTTTGTGTCGCTTTCTTATTTTTGGAGCAACTAAACGCTTGATCTCTTCTCTCATTTTCTTCTGTCTGTTTTACTATTCTTGCACTCTTTTTCAACTCCCTGCTTCATGTCTGGCTCCTCTTAAATGTATCTTTAACTCTTCTATTCATTTGCTATGCTCTTTGTCTCCTCGCAACTATTTCTTTGTGCTTACTTTCTCTCGGGTGGTTGTCTTTTTCACTCTCGTCTTAAATGTAACTTTCTTTGTATGGTTTTTAAATCTCTTCACGGTCTTGCACCTGTATATCTTTCAACTCTAACATCTTTATTTCCCTTTGTGCACCCTGCATTATCAGGCTATTTTTCTTTAAACTGTTCCTGGTTCTCCTTGCGCTGAGTCTCATTTCTGGTTTTTTTCTTTGCTTGCTCCTCTTCATATCCACTTTTTCGTTCAGCTCTTAAGAACCTTCTTCTTCACTCTTATACTATTGCTCTTTTGATTTCATGAAATTGTACTGAGTTTAATTGTACTGTAAAGTGATGTTGTATAGCGCTTTGTTGTAAAGCGCTTAATTAATGCAAAATAAAATACAAATACCTCTTTCATCTTCATCACTCCTTCACTCCAGTACATATAAATATGCTTAGTCTTATATTTAATTAGCAATGCTTTCAGAACTTTATTTCATTCCCTTTTTTAATGGGCGCTACATATTTATCTCTCTGATTTGTAACATTGCATTAAAATGAGAAGACAATGATTCAGGTGGAGTCAAATAGCAAGAAACGATTATTCTGGAGCCGAATTGTTTTTTTTCAGCCGGAATTTGGTTGAATACTTACTCAAGGTCGAAGTTAGGTACACCCCTGGTTGGTTCCCTTAGGCTGTGTAACCTTGCAAAACTCCTTTGCACCACGGCTTCTACATCTATCCCCTCCACCTAAGTTTCTACCCTTTCCCAAACCCTCCTCTATCAATTTCTTCTTTCTCACCCAAGCACTCCTATCCGTTATTTTAGTTGAATTCTATATATTCTACCCTGCAGGATTCATACCAAATATACTGCAATCGTTAGGGGGTGGGTATTGCGTCATGTAGGTCCTCTGTATGTATTGTAAATCTCTATAAATACATATTTAAATAGAAATTCAAAATTGTAATGAATTAAAAATTGATTAATTTATTATAACGTGCTTAATACCATAGACCCGTCCTTAGGCGCAGGACCGGGATTTGAACCTGTGTTGTCTTGGTTCCAAGACAATTGTGTTGCCCCTGAGCTATCTTTATTTAGGTTGAACATGAGTATGTTACACTACTTCCCAAAGAAAGCCATTTAGTCTATCTGCCTCATTACGAGGTGAGCGGTAAGGGGTTAACGGCGCCGGTAAAGGTGCCGGAGGCATTAACCCCATACCAACCTATTACGAGGTCCGCTCGCGGGACCCGCTCTGGACATCTGGTTTTACCAGACTTCCTTAGCGGGTCCTGCGGAGCGGCCCAACATGCTAACAACGAGCCCGTCATTAACGGTCCCGTTGTTAGCATGCTACCCATTAACATTGTGCCCTATGGGGTCTCAAATGGGAATGGGGATGGTCCAGGTTCCCTGAATGGGGAAATACCGGGCCCTCCAAGGTCGGAATGGCCCAGTATTTCCCCATTCAGGGACCCAGACCTGAGTTTGGAGGCAGCCATGCCCTTTTTTAAGGGCATGGCTGCCTCCAAACTCGTAATGAGGCCGAGTGTGTTTTTCTATTCCTGTTTTAAGGTTAGGTGTCTC
The DNA here is from genome assembly GCF_040938575.1 of Ambystoma mexicanum. Taxonomy (NCBI): domain Eukaryota; kingdom Metazoa; phylum Chordata; class Amphibia; order Caudata; family Ambystomatidae; genus Ambystoma; species Ambystoma mexicanum. The sequence goes on from NC_090936.1 coordinate 668,610,420, forward strand.
TCTTCACAATACCCAATTATTTCGCATAGTTTGTTCTTATCCCAGAGATGCAAGCACAGTGGTCCTGGGATCTCTCTCTACTACCATTGTACAGCGAAAAATAGCTTCTTTTAGCTTTGTTTTTTTTGGTTAACTTTTCAACCTCAGTTGGTCCTGCCTGAAACTATTCCAAGGAACATATGTTTTAATATGTTGTTATCGGATCCCATGTGTTCCCACTTAGGCTCTGACATTTGGAACTGCTACTGAAGAGTTTCAGCACTTCTTCGCCTTAAACTTTTGCAAAGCCTCTTCACATCTTTCAGATTCAAATGGTTCTCAAGGTTTTGATCATCTTCAGCACTTAAAGCTTCTCACTGTTCACAACACTGCTCAAGCTTGAGAACATTTCATGGCTCTCACCACCTCTTATTGCAAGTGATAGTGCATCACTTTTGAGGTTACATTTCCTTTTTGGCTCCTTAGCACCTCCTAGTTTCAAGTGCTTCTTGTGATCAGGGAGCCTCATAGCAACAAGTGCTTTTCAGCACTTGCAGCACCTTACATGTTCAAGTGCTTGTCAAGGCTTTTCACATCTCTTAGGTACAAGTGCTGTGTCTTGTTACAGTCCTGAAATTTCTCCAGAACATGTAATTATTCAGGGTTCATTCCCTTGCTTTGGATATGCTCTGCTTTTTTACATCATAGAGTTGGATTAAGTTAATTACCTGTAACTCTTGTTCTCCAGCGTGGGTCTGGCATGGATTCACATGCTCATGAATATTCCCCGTCATCAGGCTGGGAACCCTCAGTAAAAGAAAAAACAGTTTCACTTTCACTTGAAAACCGTATTTCTCCTCTAAACCAATCACTGTCCTCTGGGTCATACTGCCCACATCCAATGACAGTTCTCTCCATAATCTCGACCCCTGTGATCCCTCTCCAGACTTTGTAAGCCCGTAAAGTGGCAGTAAGAACCAAGAAGAGCCACAGAGGACAAGGAGGGAGGGTTTGCATGTGAATCTATGCCAGACCCATGCTGGAGAAGAACAAGTTACTTTCCAACTGATAACGTTCTTTCTACTGGATGTTCCTCCAACGTATTCCTCATCTTACATGTATTCCATCCAGCATTAGCTGCTTTGGAAATTTTTTCTCGGCAGAGGGCGCCGTGCATCCATGTCGATGTCCTCGAGTCAAAGTCCCACGAAGGCCCCCGTCGAGGGTGAGGTCATCGGGTATACAAATAGCACGAGCGGCGCCCGTTGACTTCAGTTCTGGTTTTCCCCTCTTGCTCTGCTCTATAGATAGTGTAGGTAGCCAGGTGTCAGCCTTGCAAAAGTTGAAGTGGTAATAACACCGGAAAACCTACAGAGGGGTAGGATGGGATGGCGATGAGGAATCCATTGGAGGAACATTCAGTCGAAAGAACGTTACCACATGGTAAGTAACTTGTTCTTCGAATGGATTGTGTCCTCCAATGTATTCCTCATCTTAGATAAACTCCCAAAGCAGTGTAGAAAGCTCTCTGGAGGAGGGAGTAGATTTTTAATATTATATAACAATGCTTAACCAAAAGGAAGCTCTTTATAGTGGGAAGCATCCAGACTATAGAATTTAGAAAAAGTGTGCAGCGATGATCCAGCTGCTGCTTCACAAATAGCTTTTATGAGAACACCTCTTTGAAGGGCTGTCGAAGAAGCTATGCCTCTCGTAGAATGGGTCCCCAAGCCTTCAGGTGGATCTTTGCCCACCAATCTGTAGCATTCTGAAATGCAAAGCACAATCCAACGTGATAGGGTTTGTTTTGACACCGACTGACCCAATTTCCTTCCGGTGTAGCCAATGAATGTTGATTATCCACTCTTGGAGAGCCTAGAAATGTAAACACTTAGAGCTATTCTCGGGTCCAGCCTGTGCAATCTTTCCTCCACCTTACTGGGATAAGGTGGTGATAGAACATGGGCAGAATCATTTTCTGATTTAAATGGACTTTAGGTAAGAATGAGTGTTTAGCTCTCAATACAACTCTGTCCCTGTGGAACACAGTATAGGGTGGCCCAGAAGACAGTGCCGGCAATTCGCTCACTCTTCGTGCAGATGTTAAAGCAACCAAGAAAACGGTTTTGAATGTTAGTAATCTTAATGGAAAAGTGTGCAAGGCTTCAAAAGAGGCACACATTAAAAACCTTAGAACCAGATTAAGGTCCCAAACTGGGACTTGGAAAGAAGAAGGAGGAACACATTGGTGAGTCCCTGAATTGTATTATCAAAGGAATTTTAAAATAGGAACATTCTTCCAAAGAGCGCTTGAAAATGGAAAGCGCTGCAAGATAACCTTTAGTGGTCCCAACATTGAGGCCTCTATGTGCCAGGGACAAGAGGAAAGACAACATTTCTGGGATAGAACACAGAAAAGGAACAACATTCTTTTCCATGCACCAGTTGCAAAACTTCTTCCAGCGGCAACGGTACAGAGATTTTGTTGCTGGCCTTCATGCCGAAAGCAACACCTCCATGACGTCATCTGGAAGGTCCCAATCCTTGTATCTCAGCCTTTCAGATACCAAGCATGAAGGTTGAGAGTCCTGCCCTCTGGATGGAGAACCTGGCCCTCCATTTGTGAGAGAAGGTCCTCCCTCTGAGGAAGACGTAACAGAGGGCAGATGGACATGTCTAGAAGGTCCGGGTACCACATTCTCCTGGCCGAATCTGTGGCAATTAGGATCATGCGGTTTCGGAACCGTCTCAATCTCCTGATGACTTGAGGAATGACGGGAATCGGAGGGAACGCGTATAGCAGTGGGAAATTCCACTCCACCACAAACGCGTCCCCTAGGGCTCCTCTCGGGGGAATTTCCTTGAGCAATACTTTTCCCACTTCTGGTTGATTCCGGTCGCAAACAAGTCTACTTGAGGGGTTCCCCAAAGGTGAAGATCTCCTGAAGGACTTCCTGAGCCAGTTCTCACTCGTGGGACACCGTACTCTGCCTGCTCAGAGTGTCCGCCATCATATTCTCCTCCCCAGCTAGATGAACTGCCGTTAAGGAGTTTCCGTCTTGAAGTGCCCAATACCAGGGCCGCATTGCCTCTCTGCACAGAGGTAGTGACCCTACACCTCCTCTTTTCTTTAGGTAATGCATGGCCACTGTGTTGTCCGTCATTATCAGGAACATTTTTCCCCTGACAGATGGCAGAAAAGCCTTCAGTGCTATTCTGATTGTTCTCAGCTCTAAAAGGTTGGTGTGCAGTGTGATGGCGACCAACAACCGCTGATTGTCAGATCATTGGCTTTAGCTCTCCACCCCATGAGTGAGGCATCCATCACTACTGTAATCTCTGGCCATGGTTGCCAAAAATGTTCTGCTTTTAGGATGTTCTCTGTGCAAGTCCACCACAGGAGATCCTGCCGAACCTTGTTCAGAATCTGAAGGAGATCCGTCATTTAACCTGAGAACTGGGACCATTGAGTCTTTAAAGCCCATTGATGGGATTTCATCCTCATGCGTGCTTCTGGCACTAGGAAAATGCAGGATTCCATGAGGCCAAGCAACCCCAAGAAGTCGTAGGCCTGGAGATTTTGGGCATTTTTGAATTTGGAAACTGACTGAAGAATGTCTTGAGCCCTCGACTTGGGAGGCAAGCTCTTTCCCAAGGATGTGTCTAATACAGCCCCAATGTACTGGAGCTGTTGGGAAGGTGTCATTTGTGACTTCTTGAAATTGAAGGAGAAGCCCAGTCTGTGGAGGAAGTGGCAGGTGACTTTCAGATGATCCAGTGCTTGTTCGGCAGAACGTGCCCTGATCAACCAATCGTCCAGGTAGGGGTAGATGTGAAGCCCCCCTCTCCTGAGGTGTGCTGCCACCACTACCATTAACTTGGTGAAGACCCTCAGGGCGGAGGTCAACCCGAATGGCTGGACTCGAAAGTGATAGTGCCAGTCAACAACTACGAACCTCAGGTATTTTCTGTGCTTGAGATGGATTGGAAAAAGAAAATAAGAATCCTAGAGATCCAATGACACCAACCAATCCTGAAGTTGAAGGGCTTGAAAGATCTGAGAAAGAGTGAAAATCTTGAACTTGTCCTTCCTGAGGAGCTTTTTTAAGCATCTTAAGTCCAAGATGGGTCTCAGTCCTCTGTCCTTTTTGGGAATCAAAAAATATGGGGAGTACCATCCCTTGTTTCTCTCCGCTACAGGTACTGGTTGTATAGCACCTTTCTCCAGCAGGGTTAAGACTTCCTGCTGTAGGAACGGGTCTTGAAACTTCAAAGAGTGTCTCCCTGGAGGATTTCTTTGAGGTTGCGTTAGAAAAGGGAGGCAGTAACCATGGGCTATTATTTCTAGAGCCCAAACATCTGAAGTAATGGCTCGCCATTCTTGCAGATGCTGTGACAGCCTGCCTCCCACAGGGGTCTTGTGATGCAAGTCCTCAAAGTGGTTTTGTGGCGGTTGCTGCAGCCTCTGATGGTAAAGAGGCTGCAGCTGGGGCTGGCTTTGCATATTTTGCTCGTCCACCATGAGTGGCTTTTTTCTGGCCTCTTTGACTGGCCATTCCTCATGCCTTTCCATATGAGTAGTAGTAACGATAGGATCGTCCCCTCCAAGATTGTCCTGATGCACGAAAAGGCTGAGGTTGCCTAATAGCAGCTCCTAAAGATTTGGCAGCCGCTTTTGAGGTCTGCAACCTCTCAAGGCTCTCGTCAGCCTTGTTGCCAAAAAGGTGAGACCCGTCAAAGGGCATGTTCAAAAGACGGTTTTGCACGTCTGGTGCGAAACCCGACTTTCGCAACCATGCAAATCTGTGGTACTGTAGTAGTGGCCATGGATCTGCTCACACTATCTGCAGTGTCCAATCCAGACTGAAGGGATTCCTGCATGGCCTCCTTTCCATCTCTAACAATGGCTAGGAATCCTTCCCTTTCTTCCCTTCTGGTATGTGCTCCGCCACCATTGCAATGCACTCCCACAGAGTGTACGAAAATGTTGACAAGGCATATGTGGAGTTGGCCGATTTTAACGCCATACTCCCAGCTGAAAATACCTTGCGTACCCAACCATCCGTACACTTGTCGTCCCTATCCGGAGCGATGGAAGGGTATGCCACCTTATTTGAAGCTGTGGCTGCCTGGACCACCAGACTCTCAGGAGTAGGGTGTTTGGACAGATAGCCGGGGTCGCTACTGGAAGGGTGGTATTTTGAAGTGAGGGACTTATTCACAGGAGGAATTGAGTCCGGGGTCTCCCAATTTTTGGTCACCCTATTTTGGAAGGCTACATGGAAGGGTAAAATCGGATCTTCGGTGGGGCCATGATCCAATATATCAGTCAGATCATCCTAGTTGGTGGTTTAGCCCATCCTAAATAATCGACCACCTTTGTCATCAGCTGCCTGTATGACGGACTGGCATGTTCCCCTGGTTCTGGCCTGCCAAAATCTGTCTCAGGTGAAGTGTCAATTCCACTTGAATTATGCAAGGTTTCCACCAGATCTCTCATTCTGCTTTCCTCAGAAATTAGGCATTCTGGGACATTCGGGGTGCCATACTCTAGGCAAAAAGGAACACCCCCCCTCCTCCTCCTCAGACCTCTCTTGTTATTCAAAAATGGAAGTTAAGGATTTAAAATGTTCTTTCCTTGGTAGAGGTTTATACATTTTTTCTGGAGGAGGTGTTGTAGTAGAGACTGAAGGCTTTACAGTCTTTGCAGCTTTTCTTTTTCTTTTGCTGCTATTTTGGCAGTTTCTGGCTGAATTCGAGCCTTTGAAACATTCGGCGCCAAGGACTTCGGGGTCGACGTCGAAAAGGGCGTTGATGGTGCCGACGAAATAGTAGTCATCGACGGAGCTGGCTTCGAGGGCTTCGAGGCGCTCTTCGAAGGCTCGCCCTTCAAGGTGTGTCGGGTTCCAGACGGCGTTGGTGACCTCGAGCAGTCGACTCGACTCGAGCAATCTTTTTCGCTCAAGGTCCTGGAGGGTTCCCGATCTTTTCTCCTTCGATCACCCGGGCTCGAGGGCGCATGAGTGTCGGAACGGTAATGCTCCCGGCCGGTACCGAGAAAGGCGCGGACTGAGGCTTAGCCTTTTCGAAAAACTCCATCATTTTAATTCTAAATGCTTCCCATTCTTCAGAGGAGGAATGTTTTGTGGGGAATTTCATTCTCTTGGGGGATTCGTCCGAGGACGATGTGGAAGGGGACCAGTGGTATCTTTTTTTGGACTTTTTTGTCGAAGGCGAAGAGTGGTGTGAACCACTTCGGGACCTAGACCGATGCTTTTGCCTTTCGGGTTGAGGAGATTTCTCCTCATGGGACCTCAACGCGACGCTTGAGGCTTTTCGGTCGGGTTTTCGACCTACCTGTAGATTTCCCTTCCTCTCTCGCAAGGCATTCCCCATCATTGCATGACACTTCGTACAGGCCTCCATGTCGTGGCCTTCATCGAGGCACCACAGACATTCTTGGTGCGGATCTGGGATGGACATTTGGAACCAGAGGATTTACACTTTTTGAACCCCGAACGCGGGGAAGTCAGGGTCGACGACGAGGACATCTCGAATATCGCTTCACAATAACTGCGCCACAGAACTACTCGAGGCATGCTGAGTCTCCGAAGCAACACGTGCTGCGGAAAAACGGAACTAAGGCCTACTTGTGTACCCGATGATGTCACCCTCGACGGAGGCCTTCGAGGGACTTCGACTCGACGACATCGACGCATGGCGCCCTCTGGCGAGAAAAAATTTCCGAAGCAGCTAAAACTGGATGGAATACATCTAAGATGAGGAATACGTTGGAGGACACAATCCATTCGAACAAGAGTTATAGGCAAGTAACTTCATCCTTCTCCAGCATGGGGTCTGTTATGGATTCACATGCTCATGAATAACGATCACACAGCAGTACATAAACACAACCATGGGAGGTTGCAATGCTCAACTGAAGTAATAAACACTCATCCCTGGAACAGACTCACCTCAGGCAAACAGGTTATGCAGCACTGCTTGGCCAACTCGGGACTCCTCCCTGGAATCCCTGTCGATGCAGTAGAATCTCGGGAAGGTGTGTGTCGACCTCCACATATCAGATGTCGAGCAGGGGCACACCAGAGTGAAATGCAGTTGTTGCTGCAGTGGTTCTAGCGGATCGGGCTCTTGGCTGGTTCGGCAGAGGCCTGTTAGCCAGCCAGTGACAGTGCATGATGCAGAAGGACAGCCACCTAGAGATGAAGCCTTCGACAAGGCCTTCCCAAGATTTACAGGCCCAAAATTGATGAACAACTGAGAGGTCTTCCGAAATCTCTTTTTGCAAGTCACATAAAACTTCAAGGCATGAACAATGTCCAGCAGATTCAAAGTTCTTTCCGCTGGCGATGACGGATTCGGGAAGAAGACATGCAACACCAAAGTTGTTGAGGTGAAACTCCGGTGGCACCTTCGGCATACAGGTGGGTTGTGTATGCAGTACCCCCTTGAAGCGTGGAAGGACAAGTATGGCTGCTTGCAAGACAGGGCCTGCATCTCCCCGACACACCTGGCCGAGGTGATCACCAAGAGGGAAGCTGTCTTCCACGAGAGGAACTTGAGCAGGGCTTGATGCATTGGCTCAAAGGGCATCCCTATTAGTTTAGTGAATACCACATTGAGCTCCCAGGCCGGGCCAGGGTCCTTCACAGGTGAAAAAGTCCTGAAGAGGCCTCTGATTAATTCCTTAATGAGTCTGTGCGACCACAGGGAAGGCCTACGTGGTATCCAAATGTATTGTGATATTGCGGCCAGGTGCACCTTGATAGAGGCATGTGCAAGTCCCGCCTTGGCCAGAGAGAGCAGTAGTTGCAGAGCCATGACCCGTAGCGGGGTAATGTATTGAGTCCGGCACCATACAGAGAAACACTTCCACTTATGGCCGTAGCACGTCAATGTGGAGGGGGCTATGGCCCTGGCCAGGATCTCTTACATTCAGCAGGTAATGAATAGCGTCCACATTTCTAGGCCTGCAGGAGCCAGGCCCTGAGGTTCAGCAACGCTGTGTTATGGTGCAGAACCGCCCATCCCTCTCTGGCAAGAAGATCCGGGAGTAGCCGTAGCCTGAGGGATGAAGCCACTGACAGACATAGCAGGTCTGGGTACCAAATTTGCCACAGACAGGCCATGGCCACGAGTATCATCCTGCAGTGACACTGTCTGAGTGTGTTGATCAATCGTAGCAGGAGCGGGAATGGGGGAAATGCATAGAGAAACATTGCTTCCCAAGGGAATAAGAATGCATCCCCCATGCTCCTCGGTTGCGGTAACCTGCTGGAACTTGGCGTTCACCTCTGTTGCAAAAAGGTCGATCTGTGGTTGCTCCCACTCATGAACCAGATGGTCCACCTGGTCCTTGTGAAGCTCCCATTCATGGACGGAATGCAGTTCCCTGCTGAGCGAGTCTGCAATGGTGTTGTTGGTGTCTGGCAGTTGGAAGGGAATGTGGAACATGTCCTGATGAAGGGCCCAGTGCCACAGCTTCTGGGCCTCTCCAGAGAGCTCCAGAGAGCGTGCCTTCCCTGCTTCCTGATGTAGAACATGGTGGTGGTGTTGTCCGTGAAATTCCTCACCACTCTGCCATTCAGAGATGGAAGGGAGGACTTGAGTGCCCAGAAGACAACCGGCAGCTCCAGGACGTTGATGTGGAGTGATTTCTCCTCCGGCAGCCCTAGTCCCCTGGCGTGCAACTGTCCGTTGTGCACTCCCCAACCTTCTAGAGAGGCATCCGTGGTAACCATCTCCTGGTTAAGGAGGAACTTGGAATGGGGATCCCTTTGTGAGATTGGAGCAGATGACCCATCACTGTATCATCCTTCAGAACTCCTTGTTTATGGGGACCTTGTCCATCCAGGATCCGTAGATCTGCAGCTACCCCGCATCCAGAAACTCCTGGAGAGGCCTCATCTGCAATCTGCACAGGCGGCCGAGGTTGATGCAGGATGACATCGCATTTCTACTTACTTCCCAAAATTCATAAATCTGCAGACAAATCACCAGGTTGCCCCATTGTAGCAGCTACCAATGGAGTCCTACACCCTTTGGGAGTATAAATAGATACTATTTTGCAACCGATTATTCAAAAGTACCCAACATACATTAAACTCAAGAACATCCATTGGGAGGCGAATGACATCTTGGTAACCATTGATGTATGCAGCCTATACACGTCCATTCCACATGGCTTGGGTCAACAAGCGGTGGAATGGCTGCTACTTCAGAAGAAGACGTAGGAGCTTCTAAGGAATGGATCATCATATTACTAGAATTCATTGAGTTTAGTGGGAAGTTTTACCTACAGAGAAGCAGCACCGCAATAGGAGCTACTATGGCTCCAGCTAATGCAAATTCATTTATGTGGCATCCAGTTTGGCACATGCATATACGGTACTGGGGTCCTCGTATCAAGAAAATTTTTATGGTATGGAAGAACACAACCGAAACATTAACAGCATTTCTGACATATCACAATATGATTGACAGCAGGATCCAGTTCATGTCGGAAAGAGGTAATCCAGATATTCAGTTCCTGGATGTAGAGACCACAACAATCTCCTCCATAGGATGTTGTCACCGTCCATCTACCATCAGATTTCTTCCCTACAGCCAGCTGCTCCGGGTGAAGCGCATAGTTAATGTTGAATCTGAATACAGACATGAACAGGACTCTATGTTGTCTAGATTCAGAGAAAGAGGATACACAGAAGATGAGTTGACAATAGCAAAAAATAAAGGAGAAACAAAAGAACGGTCAACTCTTCTAACACCAATAGACGAGACAACTTCACCAGAGGGCCCACTAGTATTCATCAGTAAATATAGCCTATAATCAACCAAAATTAAGAAAACTATATTGAAACATTGGCCAATACTAAATTGCAATAACAAACTGCAGAATCTGTTCACTGACAAACCTATTTTCGCCTTCCAACAGAGCAATAATCTCAAAGATCTTCTAGTCAAGACAAAACCGGTAACAGAAAAAGTGCAAAAATAAAAAAATAAAAAGGGGACATACATGGGCATGTCATTTAACAGCTGCAACATGTTAAAAAAAGGAGACATAGTGACACATCCACAGACAGGGGAGAATATCAAATTGCAAGATCATGCAACACCCAATATGTGATCTATTCTATCAAATGCCCATGTGGCCTTCTCTACATTGTTCAGACCAGCCGTAAATCAAGGATACGGTGGAATGAACACAAATCCAACATTAGAACTAATAACTAACTGCTGTCGCCAGACATTTTCAGCAACAGAGACACCAACTGTCACAGATAAAATTCCATATTCTTGAAATAGTCAAAACCATCAACTTAAGAATCAGCAGCAACATAAAGCTCGAACAAAGGGAGTCATATTGGACCAACAGACTTGAAACCGTCTCTCCAAATGGCCTAAATGAAGAGCTAGATCTATTTTGCTATCTGTGAGAAGCAATTTAGCTTACAATACATTACTGCACGTGACAGGAAGCATAAAGAAAGAGATTTGACTCTGCGAGCAACTGACAAGTGCCTGGCGTTACCAAGTATACAGAGACACATCAGGCATTGAATATGATGCTAATTCTTTCAGTCGTGAGCACTCTAGTTGAAAAGATCAGAGTATCATTACCTGGTTTTCATTGACATATAGGAGGTTTGTGCTCTTGGACACTTCACCAATCCCCATTTGTTATAGATATTACATATTAACACATTTCCCCATCTTCTCACACTGACACTGTGTGATTGTTCCCTTAACTTCCATGTAGAGCTCAATGTTGCAATAGTCACCATATCAGTTATCTGCAGGAATATCCCTAACATGTACTAACAAAGCTAAAATTGTGCTGAACCAGTAACATACGAGCAAACTATTTTGTTTTTGCTACCCTTTTGTTCTTGTTCATTTCAATAACATCATTATAATAAGAATTGACTAATGTTTCTCTGACCGGGTGAGCAGTCATCGCTGTTGTATGAGAACAAGAATATGAGTTTCATCCAATACTTTATTGTGCACATAAGGGGTCAAAATGCTGTTTGTCACATATCATTAGAATACACCCAATTGAGGTGCAGTTCTCACCAGGATGTTTTACCTGTGCAAAAATGTCCATAACAATATGTTAAAGTACGTATACTCTGTGTTTGTTTTTATCATGTGATTTACCTATCAGCAGTACTTATCAGAATGTCTCACTGTTGATGTATGAACTTGTTTTTCGGAGAGATATTTTGAACCTTAGAATACTGTACCATTCTATGGCCATCCCAGCCAGGCACAGATTGCAATAATTTAACAAAGCACAGTGTTTTTTCCCCACAGAACTACATCACCCATCAGCTCAAGCGCAGTACGTTTATTCGGCCCTTTGAGTCCGTTCTTAGGTTACAAACACTTGACGGTTAGATGTACTTTAGGTCAGCACGCTATTTGCATGGTGGCGTAAGTATTAACTAGACGCTGACCAATGAGCTGCAAGTCTCTCGCGCCAATGCGCAATGACAACAGTTTGCCTATGGCAACATGACACATTTAGTATATTATGGCTGCCATAGTAACAATTTTGTTCCCAGGCAGGGCATTCACATCGCCTACATGAAGAATACCAGGCTTCGGCCTGCTTCTGACAGTTGATCCTGCGGTTCACAGCAAATGTGCCAGCCAGTTTACTGGGTATGCCCCATATAATTTATCAGGTACCACGTTCAGTCTTCTCTGTTGGTTTCATTTCTATATACTAACAGCTAGATCAAACCTTTGATGCACACAATTGGTGCGCTTCCTATTCTACAGGTAGTGCTGCAACCTCTCCCTGTGAACACAGCACTATCTACACTGTCCGAGAGTTAAGAGTATGTGAAGTTTTGGACATATAATCATATGATTTAGGGTAGTAAATGTCAGGCTTAAGCAATCAGTCAGATTTAGGAGACATATTATTGTTTTCAGGTTCCTAGCACGACTACCCCGACACCACACCCAATTGTCATGCCGAAATCATCACAGGCATTGACATCCATTACAGACTTGCGGTAAGAGACTAGATAAGATATTCATTTCACTATATATCTGGAAGTAACGGAATAGCTTCTCTTCTCCTTGATGAGAGATCTAACTATATGCCCAAGGCATTACACTTTTTGTCATAAGCAGATATAATTGTGTTACAGGAGTTCTGCAATTACCACTGCTCCAACCCTCAGCCTAAGTCAACTCAACCTTCTTAGAGCTTCCCTCTAGGCGTCCAGAGATCGCCACAACATTGACCATCTTTAACCTGAGGAACATATCTATGCTCATGATTGTATTTTTTAATGAGATAATACTGTGTCTAAGTATTTAAGATTTGTTAGAAACATATTTAAAACTGAAACACTGTTGTAATAATTATGTATGCATAGAGCCGCCCTGAAGAAGGACATACCGTCCAAAAATGCAATAGCAAGGGCCTCCTGACAGCACCAATGAAAAATGAGAAATTAAAAAGAAGATTTCACCCACAATATTATGGGTCTACTAGATTTTGTGTACTAGCAGGATTGCTCAGAATATGCCGTAGTATTTACTACACCCATTGGGGTCCTCAGGTCTGGTGATCATTTCACCAGACATATTGCTCTGTAGCAGGATGACATCATGCCCACCAGACTTGATGGCTTGCACCGTCACCGACTACGCCAACGACAGGTGCTGTACCTTCCCTAGTATAGCCACTACCCGATCCTCCAAGGGAGAAGCCAGGCAGTTGACTGTGTTGAGTCGGGGTCCCAGAAACAGAGTGTTTTGCGATGGCTCCAAGCAGGATTTCGGATAGTTGATGGGGAACCATAGATCGTCAGGATACGCATGGTCCTCTCCGTGTGCTGGCCCGCCATTGCCTGGGAGCGGGATCAGATTAACCAGTTGTGCAGATATGGGTACACATGGATTCCATAGAGACGAAAATGTGCCGTCACCGGTGCCAGGCAGTTGGTAAGACCCTCAGGGCAATTTTAGGTCAAAAAGAAGTGCCTTGAACTGGTAGTGGTGTCCCTGGACCACGAACCATAGGAACTTGCAGTGTTTCCGATGAATTTGGATGTGGAAGTATGCGTCATGTGGAGGTGGCAGAGGAGGAGGAGTCATGTGACAACTCAGGTCGGCAGACACCTTAGCCTTCCTCTTCTGACGAGGTGGACATAACCTCGGAGGACCCTGAGGGACCTGTGGCGGAGCAGGCCCCAGAGTCGGGTGTAGCCTCTGCTGGATCTCCGTGGCCAGTGTTTGGGGCGTAGGGTCTGGACTGAGGCGCCGCCTCTTGGGTGTAGGTGATGAAGGCTCATCATCTTTGCAGTGATCACCTCCCTCGTCGTCCGTATAAAAGACATCCAGCTGTTTGCCTTCATCGTCCTCAGAGCTTGTGTAGATCTGCTCCGGTCTCTTTGGAAACACGGTTGGGTTCCCCAACCACGCCTCTGCCGGCACGGCCTTGTCTTCCACCCTCTCCTCCACCTGAGGCTTCTGGGTCGGAATGGCCTTAGGGTCTTTACCCTCATCAGGCACTCCCGCTGCCTTAGCTGCCGCCTGCACAGTTGTATCCCATCTGGGTGGCTTGGACATGTGTGGAGTGGCCATAGCCAGGGCCACCTTCGCTGACCCAACACCTTTCAATGAGGTGGCGGTCATAGATTTACTTGATTAAGTGCTCGGCAAAGCCTTCATCGACAGGGTTGTCATCAGGGTGGCTGGCTCGGAAGACCTAGTCTACGAACCTCTTAATAAATCCTCCTCAGACATTTCCTTCACTGGCTTTTTGCCCATCAGGTAGAGCTTCAATGGTTTCAGGGATTTCCTCTTGGAAAAGGAACCTTTTGTCGGTAGGCTCACCGTGGATGTGCCATGCCCATCTTGGGACTGGCAACAGTGGCAAACCCAGTGGGACCTGCATCGCAGAGCTTGGCCTTTTCTTCGACCCCCGCATGCGGAGCGTCCTCAAAGGAACTCAACCTCCTCTCGTAGGGAGTACTTGCCCCGGACCGGCCAGTCCTGGGTGATGCATGGCCATGCCTGGAGGCAGGGTCGGAGGCCTTGCCCCATTACAGCCACACTGCCATCCTGATATGGCAGTCCTTCCTCATCTTCTTTGAGAAGCCACAGCATACTTTGCATCGCTCCTCATCATGGTCTGGATACAGGCAATAGAGGCATTTACAGTGAAAATCATCTACAAACACGTTCCATAGTCCACACTTGGCGCAGAGCTTGAAGGGGCTCCTTCCCTCCTCCTTCTCTTCGGACATGGTCTGAAGGCACGAAGTTGGCCTCCAGGCCTTCTGGAAACTTTGACGGTTGATAAGCGTAGATGAAGGCCTTCGCTGGCAGCGAGTAACCGCTGTCAGTAACTGCTTTGGTAAAACATGAAAGTCAAACAAAGGTGAATTCAGATTTGATTATTGTCAAAAACTACAAAATAGCTCGGAGAGCAATATGAGGACTCCCAACACTGAAGCGTGCAGTATAAATCTGAAGATGGCCACCAGGGGTGGAGCTTAGGGACAGGACTGTCATTGGGTGGGGGCAGTACGATCCAGAGGACAGTGATTGGTTTAGATGATGAATACAGTTTTCAAGTGAAAGTGAAACAGTTTTTTTCTTTTACCGAGGATTTGCAGCCAGACAGAAGGGAATATTCATCAGCATGTGAATCCATGCCAGACCACATGCTGGAGAATGGCACTTTACAATCTCGAACAGGCCTTCAACTTTAATCCAACTGAAGCTTGAAAAGGGGTTGTCACACTGTTATTTCCTGCTTGTTGCTTCTCTCATACTTTTGGAGTTTCCTACCTTGGTGGACTTCACCATTCATGATATTCCTCATGCCATCCAACCACCTGTGCTCATCTCTACTGCTACTGATTATCAGTGGGGTCCACCAGTGAACACCAGTGACAACATGCAGCTGCCCCCTGCATGCTGCGGGCAGCTCTGTAAGCATCAGCACAGACACTTTGTGATATGAGTCAGTGCATTTCAAAGAGTGCTGAGATACTGGATCCTCTAGGGTTCCAAATGTTTGAAGGGAATTTTGAGTCATGGTCAGCAGACACTAGAGAGAACTCTAAGGGAACTTGTGGATTATCCCTGGGGCCGATCCCTATATCCTGAGGGGCCCACTCTGTGAGCTCGGTACAGTGGAGGCACACTTTTCTGTGAGCCACAGGAGGACGGAAACATAAGGTCTGCAGAGGGTCCAGTGGTAGCTCGAGGATATTCTAAGTGAAGGAAGGCAGTGACACAGAGACTGATATCAGTGGCTCCACCAGTGGGTGAGCAACTCCTGGATAAACCGAGGCGAGCTACACATTAATACTCAATTCCATAAAACGAATTAACTGACATGTCCAGGATGAGCAACTGAGTGGCAGGCTTTGTGTGCCATAAGGAGATACGCAGTGTGATTCTCACCTTTAGCAAGGGCCACACATGTTGCTTCAAAGAGATCTTCAATATTGGGTATACAAAGGGTTGTCCAAGGACAACATTTGAAGGGACCCCTCTGTGAGGAAGTTAAGCTGGGGGCAATATTTCGTTCTCACACTCGAAATGTGAGAAAGATAGGGTTACTACTGTGTGTTGTCATCTTACTGTAGCCTGTGAGAAAGCCAGATATGGAGCAGAGTGTCTGATTCTTGCATCATAGTCAATGAGAATGGGTGGGAGTGAGGGAGCTGTGAGTTCTGGTCTCATCTCCTTGCCAGTGTGTAGGGTGTTTGGCAGAAGAGAATATTGTGGGCTCAACAGAGAAAAGGAAATGACAACATTTCATAATTTCATAAATAGCCTAAGTAGGCCATTAAAAGGGGTAGACCATCTGCTTGAGTAATGGAGGGCAAGAGAGTAAAGGAATATTATTTGAGATTTGAAATTAGACTTATTGATTTTTCCAGGGAAATTGATGGATTGCTTAAACATGCAGTTGAATGGCATAAAAGGTTAGCCATAGTGTGTCTTGGGTGAGCAGGGCAGAGGGTTGCAAAGTCATTGGGGCCGATTCCCGGAGACGCTACTATGAGTAACTCTTAGCTACACCTGGAGAGGGTTATTTGAGTCATGAAGAAAGTTCTCCAGACGTACTTCTAATAAGTCATAAGTAAGTCAGAGATATTCATAGTAACCTCAGAGTTACTCACAGTAGCCTCTTTGTGAATTGACTGGAGTTTGTGGTGGTACAGTCGAGCAGAGAGACCAAATATGTTTTTTTCCTAAGATTAACAGGAGAGCCTAGCCAGACGTTTATGCACAAACTATGTTTTTATGATCCCCTACCTCGCAAGCTACAATTTGAAATAACCCATTCTCAAACATTTACACAAATGGGTTGCCCTTAGATATTTTTTCACCTGATCTGTGCACAGCAGTGCATACAATAAGCAGTTTCATAAAATTCATGCAGAACTGATAATGGCAGTACAACGTTATGATGATAATAAAATTCACAGAGTGGAAATGCTGTTTGCAGCTTTGAGGTTAGTTGCGCATACACTTTTAGTACACACTGTAGGGGTAAAGTTCATGTTCAATGCATTTTCTACACTCACCTGCTGAGGCAGGTGCTCCTGTAGATGTTGGTGCAGGGGGATTAACACCTGTTGAGGATAAGTGGGGTACATGTGAGGATTGCATGGTATTCTTGCTTAATGTACAATGTAGACAAGATGGAAGGCATGATATGTGTAGACAGCAAAAGAAAGTCATTGTGTTCGTTCAAATAGAGAATGTCCACTGCGGATACAATGCAGAAAATTAGTAATTGACATAGTTGGGATAAACACAACATCTTGTAATTCTAGATATCACTAATCGTTTTTGATATCATCAATATATTCGTTTTTGTTGTTTTCTTGCTTTGATTTCATGGAAAGCGTTGACACTTTCCAAAATATATCATTACTTACACTCTTGTTTTCTGACTTTTTTGCAGTCTTAGGTTGTGATGTGCGCTTGCAAAAAAACAGAAGTTGCAGTGGGTTTGTAAACATGTTTTTCATGACATACCCGGTCTTCTGGTTCCGTCTGTTAAGCCAAAGTAAGACCATAAAAGCCACTGAGGGGTACCGGATTCCTGACTAATGGCTACCTCGCAATGCTATGGCACACAGAGACCCACAGTTGCTCAATATCTTTGTGCCAGTAATTGGGTACTTATTTGCATGAAAAACACCCTTTAGAAAAATTCACAACTGTAGGTTTTTCTGTGCCTAGAACTGGGGTATTTGTGCATGCATATGTTTTACAAGTTTCCTGACATCAGATGGTTTTCTTCTCACCTTAGGGCAAAGGGGCAATTTTTTCAAGTGGTTGCATCTTGGGCCGAAGAGGCCCTTTCATCAAACAATAATAGATTCAATTTGATGACAGTCAGGAGAAAATGGTGTTCATGAAAGAGGGTGATATTTGGAAAATAAATATCTTTTCTCTTAGGTAACTTAAAACAATTTATTTTCAGAACTGTATGTGTAAGAAATCTGATAATCTTGCTTTCACTTCAACTTTAAGCAAGGTATATGTTCACCTAGTAGTGGACACATGATACCTCCAGAAAGCTTTAAGGCTGCGTTATGGAATTCTGCAAGGTATGACATGCCCTTTTCAGGAGACCAGCAGGCAGTTCCATACAATAATCACATACGTAATGAGTTGCTGTCGTGAATGGTTGGCCTCTGCCATTGGTGACAAGAAGAAGTTTTTTTGTAATCAATGTTGCTAAAACAGATCCATCCCATTATATGATAAGTGCAAATTAGTTTTACAAAGGCCTTCACTGAGTGCAACTGTCTAGCCAATTAAAAGGCATCTAGCATGCTATCAGCCCATCTGCAACAAGCAACTGCTTGACTGTAATTTTGTAAATCTTTTATTGTGTTAAGGTATAAATTAAACCTTTGCTTATTACAATAAAATGTACATTATAAATAGGAATTCATAGAGTACCTGTTTTCCTCAGAAATTCAACCTTTGAAAGTCAATGGAAAAATATAGTTTCTCGCCAAAAAAACTGTTTCCTTGCACCAGAAATATGGCAACCTCCCTGTGTGCAGCATTTTGTTTCCCCACCGATTCATTACTTTAATATTTCTGTATGACCTGATTATTACATTTTCTGCATTATTAACCAAAAGCTGAGCTAATCTTGTAGACAATTATGCTACAAGGAACTGGTTCAAGTCAAGGTTCTTCTGCTTCTTTAGAGCAGTATGTTTCTCTAAGAATTGAAAAAGTAAGTCTCCTTCAGGTACACTGCTATCCAATCTATTTACTGATCACTGATTAAGGACTTGCAATAATGTCTCTATAATCGGAATTGCTTCTTTCCTTCCTCAGGATCATACAAATTAATAATTAACCACTACCCCTCCACGTCATCACCTTGCCAGGACACGAGAGCCGCCATCATATACCCACATCTGCTTACCTTGCCCAGTCTCTTTTTTTTTTGTAAAGTTAAATTTCGCTGCAATTACCAAACTACCCATTGGAAATGCCTTTAATTGCAGGTTGGAGCTAGATAGTGTAACCATCAATATGAGGAGCTTCTGTAAGCCAGACTTCCTCTACTATAATTACATCAGAAGTAATAATGAAATCCATGTGGCAACTTTAGAAACCTCCTTCATTCCTTCAAAGGAATTGTACATTTGATGACAGTTTGTAAGGAGTGGTGAAAGAACTGGGGTTGAACATTCAAGGTAACCAAGCCCAACCCTGCTGACAGTCTTGAACATTCATAGTGCTTTATTTCTTACACTAATCTGTACAGTACCCCATCTGACCTTTTACACAAGTAATCTTGAAGATAGCTTTATCCATATTCTTCAGTAGTCCCGCGCTGTCATTGTCCTGGAACAATAAGCCTTCTTCTAAATTAAATCAAGTGTCTGGTTTCCCTTCAGCCAATATGTAACCAATTGTGTAAATGTCAGAGACCCTTTATTAAACATTGCAAATGAATTTAGATATATTTTGGATTGCAGTACATTTTAATGATTTGAAATTTCAACCAGTTCATTGTTGTGTGATCTGAAAACCGTAATGCTCAGGATTTCATTAAATAATTTTTGAACATGGCTTCTATTTATAGGGGATTGTGTGGAGTTACCAAATAATTCTTTATTCATAAATTCAGACCTTAACGTCACCTTAACAGGGATTTTCAAGATTGTTTATGCAGAGCCCACCTTGAGTAAAAATATTGTTTCTGGGTGCCCGTTTTACATGCTACAACCGCATATGTTTTCTATTGAAAGCAATCATTGTAATTACTTATTGAAGATACTCACTCCCACTTCATATCCTTCGAACCCCCCCTGTTGGATTTGGGGGGGCAGCGCCACAGTTTGAAGACCAGTTTGCTTTAGATTCTCCTACTTTCACCTGACTGACGGTATTTTTGAGCCCACTTGGTCTAATCAGATCATCACAGATCATGCCATCCAACATCAAAACATAATTTCCAAAGTGGTCCAAACCCCTATGCAATGTTTCTAAACTATCTTTGAAATAGTTTGCATCCAACATATTTGCACCAGCATCTTTCACCTGAGGATGCCTTTGGATCAAAAATGCAAAAATAAATGTTTTCGATAATGACTACGCAAATCTATGACCTACGTGCACTTAACCAGTGGCTAGCAGCATCTGTGGAAGACACCTCAGAGAATAGTGCGGGATGCGTATTGTGTACTGATGTGACATGTCCACAATTAGTGTGGAGAAGAAACCAGCACATCTATCATCAAAGCCTCCAGTTCCCCTTATGTACTTGGGGCTCTATTTTGAACGTGTTTTGTCGCAGTGAACCACAAAAGAAGGAAGCATTTCAGCATACCCCCTGCACGTGCACAATCTAAATGACACAAGGCCTAGTAAAATCGTTTGTGTTATCCTCCCTCTGTCTTCCCTATCTTGTTGCGCCTAGAAACAACTGTGTACAGGTGTGTTATAAATGACTCATCATATCATATTATATCAAATCACATCAAGTTGCCGACTGGAAAAACTTGTTTGCCCACACATGTGCAGTGCATTGATAGTTTACCACAAGCCCACGTTGCACTTTTCTGTGCATCACATGTTTGCAAATAAGAACCCAATCACAAGTGTGGCACCACATGCATACTCTGGTTTTTCCATGACTTCAAGGTAAACATTGCTTATCACATGCATGTGCAAAGACTCTTTTGCAGCCGTTCACTCACTTTCCAAAGAGCCGTTCACTCACTTTCCAAAGAATACCAACTGCACATTCTTTTATAATACTACCCAGATTAAGTTAGGCTTGTGTGACAAATATGTGAGAGGGCTAATCAGTTTGTACAAAGCCCAGGGGGCTTTGAGTAGCTAAACAGAACGTTTATGTCAGGGTGAGTGCTAACAGTGCATACACATATACGTTACTTATGCAGCATGCATATAACACTGCGTAACACGCCACAGTAAGGGCATCCCGCATAAGTGACAAATGTCAATTTTATGCATGTGTATTGCACAGAACAGTTGTGCTTGCACAAGTTAATGCAAGCATGTGCAGTGTGCACCTGCAGTTGTGTCATGATCAATGGTCTATGCATGCTTGAGGACAGAATACATATGTATTTGATGTAGTTCAACAAGGGCATATGCTCTATTATCATTCCTACATTCACAATCATCCGTTAACACTGTCACAAATAAATTAAAATGCATCATTTGAACAACAGCAATCTTTCTGGTTAAGAATTTAAAATACAAAGTTACATGTGGCACTAAAGTTGCCAACATGATCCATTCCAATCTGTAGGTGCTTATCCATTCTTGTTTTTTTCTCTGCATTCTGGGACTTCTAGTCAGAGTTTCATAGTAGGAAAAGCATAACTACAATTCCCAGAATGCAAAGAAAATCCTGTACTGGATAAGCATCTACAGAATGGGAGGGATCATGTTGGCAACTATACATATGTTGCGCACTGGTGCAGTGAAATTGTCGAAGATACTGGTATATTGTAAACATTGCCCCATTGCTGAAATTCATAGCTGTAATACAGATTTGCAAAGGGGAATTTTTGATAAATTGCACATTCTGGTGCAAATGTGTACTGCCCTGGTCCAAAGTTTACATAGGCTATTGTTAACTTCTGTTTAGATACCACTTTTACTGTGTTTATAAGTCATGAAGGCCTACTGATGTTAGAGTAATACAAGGAAAGCAACCACTGGGGCAAGGATTTTCAAACACATGTTATTAATAGTACATTGTTAGTGTTTTTAGTATAAAGTTTACATGGAGAAAATACTGAAGATATTTACCTGGTTCAGCACGTTTCTCTGCAAATAAAAAAAAGAAACAGTGTTAGTTGGTATGTGAAGGTTTAGAGCGTACCAGGTGTCATGATCCATATGCTAAATCCACAGTTTGCTTTTTGTTAACCTTCCTTTTCTCTTGGACCCCATATGTCAGACCTATTCACCCTACTCGGTCACACAGCTTCTGCTGGACCCAGGCATCAAACAATTCTACTCTAGTTTTAATGCCCATTAGAATGTTAAATTAGCAATTGGTATCTAAGACGAAGTGCCAGGTTTAACTGAACGCATATTCTAGAAACATGTTCAAGGGCAAAGTTTTCTGGAATATTGTTTAAACCTATTTTGCATATTCAATGATATAAGCTCTTTCTTAATAAATAAGTTTGCATATCACAAGATGAACCACTCTAAATTTACCACCAGTTTGACCAATAGATTAGTGTGCAATAAAAGTATTGTTTGGATGGAAGGGTGATGGATGAATTATAGAACGGATGATGAAATGAATGGACATTGAATGTGATGATGGGTTGATCCATTAAAAAACTACAAAATGATCATGTGTTATTAGTTCAAATGTGCATTGCATACAGAATTATTGGTAAACTTTTTCTTTACTAACATTGAAGACTTCTTTCCCAATGACACAAATAGCATTTTAAAATCTCCTTTTTTCATTTAAAACATGCTTGGTGCAGGATGAGTTCTGATATTCGTCATTTATTAAATAGAAGTGATAACTTTCTTTTACTATAATCTGTGACCCTCCATGCCTGAAGGTCATGTAAGCCCAATTATTTAAAAAAATGGGATTTCCTTCTAAAATACCTGATAGATTTGAAATGTAATATAAGTTTTAATTAAGCATGCATCGATATTTGTTTAGTTAATCGGTGCAAACAAGAGCAGTAGCCATAGAATCAGTCAACTAAGCACTGATATTGATAGAGAATATGGAAATGGGTGAGTAATGGCTGAATAGCCTAATTTGTGAATGTTTGGCTAACACATTAATAATATTCAGGAAAGATTGTTAATAAAAAAGATCATGTTGAGTTCAAATAAATAAGTCTGCAAATGAGAAGATTATCATGAGGAGTTATGATATCCATTATTCTCAAAGCACAAATGGTAATTTTGTAACTAAAATATGTAACATTCCATTGCTCCAGGTCATGTTACCCCAAATTATTCTACGAAAATGTGATTGCTTTCTAAAAGAAGTGATGGATTTGAAATGTGATATAAGTTCTAATTAAGCGTGCCTCAATATTTGGTTTGTTAATGAGTGCAAATAAGAGCAGTAGCCATACAATCAGTCAATATAGCACTGGAACGAATACAGAAGAGTCAGATGGGTGAGTAATGGCTGAATAGCTTTATGTGTGAATGTATGTATGACACATGAAAAATATTCAGGAAAGATCACGTTGAATTCTAATAAATAAGTCTGCAAATGAGAAGATGAGAAAATACAGTTTTCTCCCAATGTTATTAATAGATTAGTGTTGATTTAAAAAGATTGTTGCACGGGAGGGTTGATGCGTTTCCTATAAATGTTCTGATCAAATCTTCTTTCTATAACATTTTATAATGTATTTTAAAATGTAGCCATACCGGTAGCATAGGTTGGACTTCTGCCTTTTGTTTCTAGAAATACAATGATCTTGTGGAATTCAAATAAATAAGTCAGCTTTCACAAGATGAAACCATCCTAGTGCTACTCCTAATTTGATGAACAGATTATTGTTGATTCTTTGGATGGAGAGATGATGGGTGAATTATAAAATGGATGACACATTGAATGGAAGTGGTGTGGAATTATGTATGGGTCCATTAAATAAAACTGATACAATAATCATTTGCTATTAGTTGAAATGTGCATTAGATTAAGCATTATTGCTAAACTTCTCAAATAACAGTGAAGCCTTCTTCTGTGGTGACTCAAATATCATCTTATGATGTATATTTTTATTTAGGATGTAGTTAGTTCATGTGGAGTTGTAATATCCGGTATTTTAAAAGCAAAACTGATAATTTCTTTAGGAGAATATTTAACACTCCATGTCTCCAGGTCAAGTAACCCCAACTTATTCTTTGAAAGGGATTGCTTTCTAAAAGACGTGGTGAATTGGAAATGTAATATAGGTTCTAATTAAGCATTCCTTGATGTTTGGTTTGTGAATGGGTACAAACAGGAGCAGTAGCCATAGAATCAGTCAATTAAGCTCGAATATGTGTAGTGAAGATGCAGATGGGTGAGTTATGGCTGAATGGCAAGATGTTTGAATGTATGAATGCCACACGGATAGCATTCAGTTAAGATTGTTAATTTTACAGAGAGATTATTTAAGTGTTTTCATTATTATTAATTTCGACAATATGACATCAGTGATTAGTCATACTCAAAATTGGATCCCTGTATGACTTATTTCTTGATTTCTTTGTTTCTGCATTTCATTAACTGATGGTATCACTGTATACTATTTTGCCTTTGTTCCAGATTTGCCATGATGAAGGCCTTGGCAGAAATGCATTGGCTTTTGTGATCTGTCTGTTTCAATTCAAGAAAGTGTCTGGATATATTTTTGATCACTGAAAGATGCTTTATCTGCATTCAGGTGTGTGTGTTTATTTGCATATTCGGATTACCTGATTGGCTAAAGTGCATGGTTGATTCACAATTAGTACTGCGAGTACACTATCCTAAGCTAACTGCTTTGGTGTTCTAGTGAGTGTAATCAACATTGGCAGTACTAGCAAGCATATCTAAAAGAAAGGGAACATTTTGGATGAGCAATCTGGCGTGTTTATATTAATTAAACGATTTTCACACTATATTAGGACTAAGTAATTGAATGTTGTCATCAAAGACTTAAGTTCACATTGAATTGGGTTCAACTTGAGATTTGACTATTTGTGAACTTAAGTTATTTGCATTTACACAGTTGTTGAAAGGCAATGGAGCCTCAGGAGAAGGTAGCTGATGACAATGGGTCTAGATATAGAAGGTTTGAAGAGTATTTCATATTGAGAAGTAGAGTTATTTCTGTCTGTACGTGTAAGTGTAAATATAGAACCATAATGATGGCTAACCAGGCAAAAATGATTGAAAGCAAATTTGGGAGATTTCCTTTGCAGCCATTCCTGGAGTTTATAACATACAGAGCAGAATTGTTACTTTTTATAAGGGAAAGCGTGTGGGCAGTTTTAGAGGGGGAATTTTGGAAAAAGGTTTTATGGGTTCGGAAGTCCACCCAGTTGCGTCAAGAGTTAGGTTTGACATCCTTGTGGGAGTCTGTGCGATGGAAGATGTTATCCTTTTATGGTAAGTGTATTTTAGAAGACTCAGCAGTGATATTTGAGATTTTAAAAAAGGAGATGGAAATAAACAGCGACAACAGGTTGGGGCAATGTATTTTAGCATGTAAAGAGTGACTGGAAAGACTAAGTGTAACAGAGGCAGATCTTGAATGTAACCCGAATAAGGTAAAAAAGAGATTGAGGGAACTTGATTGGATAACAACTGTAGAGGAAATGAGCAAATACAAGCTGTTTTACCACCGCCAACATGAGACCAGGGTGGTAGGGTCTATCCCTAAGTATTTGATCAAGTTACAAATGGCTATTATAGGGGGCAGTTTATGAGAATTTGTGTTAGATATTGGGATTGACTTACGGCAGGAAATGCTGCTATTGTAGAAAAAAGATGTTGTAGAATCTTTACATCATATTTTGTTATTTTGCACAGGGTTAATGCAGGAAAGAACACAGTATTTTAAATAGTTTTTAGATAGCACAAACACTTTGACACCGGCCGAATGGTGGGTGGTTTTATTAAGTGGGGAAAGAACTTTGTTGGCCTTAGCCACAATGACATTCTTAAAATTCTTAAAAACTGTATTAGTAGAAAGATTTTAAGGACTGGGTTGATGTCAAAAGACGTTATTGTTGTGATCATTGGGAAACATTATTAATTGTTTTTACAGGGACCGGAGGATTAGGATTTTACTCTGATGTTTCTGTTTTTAATGAATGTTTTGATTTTAATAAAGGTTTGTAATTAACCACAATGAGTACTTGTTTTTTAACAAAAATAATATTTTTTCTGAATAAATTATAAATACAACTGAGCTTTGCCAGATATTAATACCAGATACATTTCTTGTCCTGCCACATTTATATAAATGCAACTATATCATCAATGTTTAAGGTTCTCTGTAAGAGAAAGCATATAACTTCACACTAGCGGGTAAAACTCTGAATCTTATTATTGGCAAAGCTATATTTTTACTTTTGTAGGAGAATAAAGGTTTATGTTCAGGCTAGGCCAGTAAAAACTGTATTGATTCACTTCTACAACATTGTTTTTGTCAAATGTAAGATTAAGCTCAGCCTGAAAGGACATCTTATTCTACTAGCGAGGCCTCCAAACCCCCATGTAAGTTAGGCTTAAATTAGTCAGCTGGGTTTTAATTTAGATAGTACATATCATTCGATACCATTGAGAATGTTATACTGGTCATGATACTGACATATATGTATCCCAGCAAAAATGCAAGAAAATGACCAAGTCCACATATACTTTCTATACCAACAGTTTTGTACTCACATGGGTGATTAGACCTAAACCTAACAATTCATATTAAAAGTTGCACAAGCCTCTGTCTCTTTGTATTTCATTTCACCTATTAGATTTATACAGCACTTTCGCCAAAGCACTGGACACAACTAAACAACGGTACAAATATAAAATTAAGACACAGTGTGCATATTCCCTGTAGGTTGGCACCAGCAGATGGGCTTTAAGAGAGAAATGAAATAAAGACAATGATGAAGTTAAACAGACAGACAAAGTTAGAGTATTCCAGAGCTTGGCAGCCAGCAAGGAAACTTAACAAAATTGCAAGGGTGCACAAGGAGGTTTGGGAACAGATAAGGGAAAGACGGGTTGGGTGTGCAAAGCATGAGCTGGGGTGAAGAAGGAAATCAAATAAGGGAGATATTGGGGAGCCAGACCATGGGTGCATTTGAAAACTAAAGAGGGGAAATGAGACGGAAGACAGGACTCTAACTACAACCAAGAAATAGGGAGCAAAGCATTAGAGACCAAAATTCGAGGTGGAAGATGAAAGGGAGCACAGATTGCTGAATTATTGGTGGAACGTAAGGGAGCAAGATGATAGGTAAAAAAAACAATAAGAAGGGCAGAAAAGTAGTTAAGTGTAAAAAGAACAAGTAAAGCAATTAGAAGCTTAGTGGTGTGGAAATCTAGTAAACAATATTTTTTGTGGATATTGAAAAGCTGAAATCGGTAAGAGCGAGCAGTAGATGAAATATGGGAAGAAAAGGAAAGATCAGGGTCGTAAATGACACCCAAGTTGTGAGCTGAAATAGAAAGAGGGGTATGGGAAGGGGAAAAGAAAATAGACAAAAGAGATGGGGAGGAAGGAATTGAAGACGGGGGAAAAGAGTATGTCTTTTTGTGATGGATTTATGTGAAGAAACGAAGAACGCATCCAAGATTAAACTGTTTGTTAACAGCTAGAATTGTTATTGTGGATGGGATCAGAAAAGGCAGAGAAAGAATGGCACAGAACAGTATAGGGCAGTATAAAGAGAGAAAAGAAGAGGGCCAAGGACTGATCCTTGGGGAATCCCATGAAGAAGGGGAACAGAAATGGAAAGTTTACCTGACCAAGTGACAGTGAAAGAACGATCAGCGAGATAAGAGTGAAACCACATGTTGAGTAAATCTTCATGAAATGTAAGGTTTCATAGTGTGAGGAAATGTCAGGTGGTTTTTATAGCAATTGAGCAATTGTGGTGTGCTGGTCACAACTATGTTTCCTAACCCTTGGCCTCACACCCTTTCTGTGCCATCCATCCCTTTGTGTTAGGAGTACACCAACATTCTAGTTCTGTTGATGAGAAAAGGCATGACAATTTTCCTGAGAATAATAACAAAGAATTCTTAAACAGAAATGTGTTGTGATCTTGTTCAACTCAGAGCTATTTGTAATCTAGGGAACCTTTGCAGTTATTCAATCTGAATATTTTGTTAGATGGTGATATCCTGTTTTTCTGCTTACATTTTATCTGTTCTAAAGTGATCCTTCTTTCCCACTCTCCCACTGACATCATAATGCAATCTTATGATGTCAATGCGTTGACCTAGGAAGTGTCAAGAATCATGGAAGGATGGTATCCTGTGGCCATGTGGGCAGGTAAATGAGATATCTCTTGTGTATAATGTATCATTATTTTGTAAAGAAATATTTGTATTCTTCTGCTTACCAGTACATAATTCAATTATTCTTATGGCAGCAGATTAATCCCCTTATTTGAAGCTTTGTAAGGAATCAGAACAACATGTCTGCTCCTCACCTCTGCAGCCATTTTGATTCAGAGGTTAGACCTAAAAGTTCATGATTATTTTATTATTTTCAATACACTGAAGATAGAGGAACCCTGCCACATTTCTCAGTGCCTATCTGCACACACTGAAAATGTGGGATCTATTACCACTGCCTCCCAAAAATGATGCCCTCTGTAGAACCTGCTCCTTACGTCTGATCAAGTTCAGGTACTCACAATAACCTCTGTTGTACATGAAACCAGCAGGCTTCTACCTCCTGTCTCTTTGTGTGCAGGAGTACATGGGAACAGATTTCCTACTGGGACTGTTTTCCCCCTGAAATCCCATTCAGTGTCTGCTGTGGTAAGAGTACCTTTAAATTGAATATCCATGTCTTCTATAGAAGGTGCTAAACGATCGACCACATATTTCACACAATAGGAGGAGTGATGCTCTAAGGGGTGTAACATCAGGAATTCTCCCTCATTAAGAGTACAAGTGGATGTGAGAGCTGGTTACTTCTTTTTCATAAAAACAAAGTTATGTTTAGTTTTTGCAAAGAATTATTTAAGGAACCTAGTTCCTTTGTAAATGCTTAACTCCCAATATTGCATACATGCACCACCTTACTGATGAAAGTGGAAAGACAGGAGCACACTTACAGTATGATGCATGCAAGATATGTGTTTACATATGTAGAAGCAAAATAGGGTTTGCAACATCACTGTACCTGGTTGGCCGTGTTCGCCTTCAAAAGAACAGAGAAAAAAAAATAGATTAATAAAGGGTGAGATATGGAGTCCATAGTAACCATTTCGACACATTGTAGTCATTACTTCATCATATTCAAGCAGACCTTTTTTGTAGGTGTAGGATGAGCATTGTGGTATTCTAGCACTGATCATAAACTTTAAACCAATGTACCATGCTGTGCTGTGTCCTTCACAAGATGACAAAGTCAGATGTAGAAAAGGAAAGTTACAGGATCAGAATAGCAAAGCACCAGAGGTAGCACAGGACGCACACAAAGGTAAGGGACATCCACCATCCCTCCCTCTCACTCCATCAACCACCCTCCATCTGTCATTCCAAGAGCAATCAGCAGGTCGTACATACCAGCATTCCACACCTAGAATATTCATGCCATCACCATTCAAACAGGGAAGACACAGAATGCAGAAGGCACATCACAACATACCTCACACTCTCTAAGCAGATGAACGTGGGTTGAGTAGCTCAGATGTGTACATGAGTCTCTATTTTGAAATATTAGACACCCCCAAACATTAGCACATTTGTAATAAGGCTGTATTTGCGGACACATGTAAATGTTTCTGAATGCCTTGAACACAATGATAACCACTGGAATCTCATAGTATGCATTGGGAAGTTACACTCAACATTTATGTTGTTTATATGAAGAAATAGAACAGCAGATAGAGGGCTTTGTACGGCCATAAAATCTATGATTTTCATAAACATATATGTAAAATCTTAGGCCAAAGAAACCGATTACAGAAATGTGAAGGTTATGCTTGTGACTGGTGAGGACTTTATGCAAAGTATGCAAGACAAAAGCGGACTTACAGTTCGAATCTGATTCAACAACAAGGCCTCTAACCATCTCAAATGTATGCCCCAGAGTCAACCGATTACGGACGACTTCTTTTCGGCCAAATGTGTGATGTCCAACATATCTAACAGCACCAGGGGGCCAGCAGTGAAGCAATGCACAAGATGTCCGGACGAGCATTTTCTGCAGCCTTTCCAGTTAGGCACTTGCCGTCCTATACATAGTGGAAAGGACCCTGTACTTGATAAACTGCTGGATTTGCGCAGTACATTGCAGACAGGTGGTGGTTACACCTAGAAATCCACACTTGCTAACGCCCAAACACACCATTCTGGAGAAAAATAGTGTGGCTGATGAGAGGAGATGAGCACATAACACCCAATGTATCTGTGCATTAAGGAAACAATAGGCTCCAACTGTGTCAAATCACTTAGACTGAAATAAAGTAGACATAAGTGTAAGGCAATGAACCACATTCCTCTTCTACAATATAAATATACATGATATTTCCATTGAACCAGGTTGTAGATTCAGGCCGTAGCCTTGTCATTGGTGGTGCAACCCACGAATCATAAACTTGTGCCAATGCAACCTTTCTAACGTTAAACTATTATAAACGTTCTTGTTCGCTCCAATGGCTACATTTGATCCATTGACCAAGACCCCACTCACACGACTGGATCCAGCAGAAACTATTAGACATTGGGCCAACTCAAACTTCAGCTGGGATTGTATTGTCTATAGGTGAAGTCATGCATTAGCATCCTATTTAGGGCAGAGAAATGAATCAATTTTTCATGGGTGACCGTCAGAATGGCAGTTTGTCAGCCCACAATGACATTCCCCCATGGTATTGAATCTGGATTGATCCTTCCCTAGCTTCTCCAATTATGTGGCGTTTGACCAGATGAGAGAGATGGAATGTAAGACCAATAATGACAGGCATAAATGACTGCCATTCAGGTGCAGTGAACCCTTCATTTATTATGACTGTCTAGAATGAAATGCATTCCACTCAGTCATGCCTGCCACTCATCTACACATGAAAATACAAGAGATAAACATGGCAAGCGCGTGCGGACTGCCTCGTGCAAATACAGGAAAGCCTGTGAACTGTCTCTTCTCAAACACTTCCAAGACTAAGATCCTGCTGATTGGCCCAGCAGACACAATCCCCTCTAATTTCAACATGAATGCCTGAACTCAGTATGGCCTTTGCAGCCGAGAAGAAGTTCAGAACTTGGGAATCGTATTTGATTCAGATCTTTCCTTCATTCTGTAAGTGAGTGCCATCCCTGAGTCTCCCTGCTCCAACCCATGACTCTTACACGGAGTCATCCCCTAGAATAGAAAGCTCCAACAATGTCACTTATCTCTGCAGCTGTCCAATGTCAGCTGGACTAATTCAGTGGGGTTGATGATGATCTATTAGCCAAAACATAACACAAGGCCAAGTAAGGTAAAAAGCATATTGCCTGCCTTACCTTAGGTTAGAAAGATGTGATGTAAAGTCTCCATGACTAAATGCACTACACCACTCATGAAGCAACTAAGTTCAAATCTATTAGTAAAAGCCAAAATGTTTGCTGAGTGACATATTTAATGATCTGTTAATAACTTACCGTGAAAATACATCATTAATACAATATCAAACCTTTTTGTCTCTCTTCCTTTACCAATCCTACCCACTACCAACCCTAACTTTCTGTCGGTTCACTTGTTTTATGATATATGTCTACTAACAACCGAATACATGACATTTTTAGCAGAAATCTTGCACATTATAACTAATTGTAGCCCTGTTTTGAAAAAGGCCTGCTGGCCAAAACACGTGTAAACTGCAAAGGGCATGTTTTGAATATGAACTAAAAATTGATCCAATCTATTAAAATTCTGGCTGAATAAATCATTTTTGGATTAGTACCAACCTACACTTTGATTACTGTGCCTGGCGGCACCTCAGAATACCAACATTGCTGAAATTTGACATATGAAGGAAGGGGCAATCCTTCATTGTATTTTGAAGTGCAACATACATCTCTTCCATAAGGCCCGGTTCGCAATTTGCCAGTCTTTATACCCCACTACAAATCTTTAACTGTAATGACAGAATAGTTTGTATCCGCAAAATATATATTCTTGTTGATAAAATAAAATGTATTGTATCCAAGTTGAAGTCACCCATTTGCTTTCTCTGCAGGGTTGAGAGATTGTCATTTTTATTGTATGGATAAGAATGGAAATTTGAGTGTGCAATAGTCCACAATGACATTAAGCTTACGCTGTGGAATTTGTGTTGCTCCTTGCCCAGTTTATCAGATTAAGCAGAATACCATCTAATGGAGAGAGCACAAATTTGACCAATAAGAGGAAGAAGACATTATTGCAATTCAGTTGGGCAGATTCATCCACTGGGATTGTCTGGAATACTTTGTGGTCCACTCAAACATGTCCCCTACACAGAAACGCATACAAATTTAACCACTAAGCATTAAACAGCAAACTGGCTCATGCAAAGCAAGGAATTAATGTAAACCATCTCTCTATAAACACTTCTAGAACAGCTGACTAGCCCAGCAGACACAAACCACACTCCTTCCAACATGGCCAACTCAGCCTGTCCCCTGCAACCAAGAAGCAGGTTCATAACCTGGCAGGCAAGGTTCACTCAGATCTTGCCTTCATTCTGCAAGCAACCGCCATCCTTGAGTCTCCCTCACTCCCACCTATGACTCCTACAAGGGGTCATGCTCTCTTGCAGCCAGCTCTAACGGTCTGCTTATACAATTGTGCTGAACTTTGCAGCTGTCTAATCTCAGCTGGACTAATGCAGTGGGGTCGATGATATTCTATCAGGCAAAACAAAGCACAGGGCAAGTATAGTAAAAACAAAGCTGGCAGGTTTATCTTGGATTAAAAAAGATTGGATCTCAAGTGCCCAGCACTGAAGGCACCTCACCACTCATGAAGCAACAGAGAGTTCAAATGTATTTGTTAAACCCAAAGGTCTGTTTGACCTTCACCTGGATATCCAACACATCTCTTCCTCCATTTCCAGCAGACTAGCCCCGAAAATGGCGGCATTCTTTTTGCAGCTGCACTGCATGTCTTTTCTTCACTGTCATTTATTAAACAATATTGAACAAGTTGACAAGGAGAAATTCCTGACCCACTTTAAAAGCACAGAACATTCTCCACTATACAGAACCGATATTCCATTATTTCTAAAAATTCATTGGAGTAGAAACGGGCCTGGGCAACATTCATTGCCTATTGCAAATAGAAAGGTTTTCAATTATTTTCTAACAGATAAGCTAGATGGACTAAGACGGAGGGCTATTGGGAGTCTAATTCCATAAAATAGATGCATAATATGAGAAACCTTGTTTCTCTGATTTGTTTCTCCCTTTTTGCATTGGGAACCTCAAGTCTTAAAAAATTAGCAGGACGCATAACACATGTACCCTTAGAAAGGTTTTCTGTCACAGCGCCCCATGTTTGGAATGCACCTGCTACCATCAATATTCTATGAAAATAACTCTGCTGTTTCTTGGAAAAAAGTTTTGAGTCCATTCAAAAATTGCACCTTTTCTGTCGCTCAACACAGAAAAGCGTGTACAACAGAGAAAAGAACATTTAGAGTATGTCAGGCTATTTGTTAATTCGGGAACTGTTTGGGGTGTCAAGAACAGAGGCCTACAATTTACATGATCAATAGAGGGACAGAGTGTAAAGTAACAACTCAGAGCAATGGTTGGGAGTGTGGTAGAAATATTGGGAAATTGATATTTTGATGTCCCCCAGAGTTCCATTACTAGTGTGTGGTTGGAGATTAGATGGGCTGCTTATGCATGCAGTGAAATTGCATATATGGATCGCCCTAGTGTTTTTGGAGGAGTGGGGCAGAGGGCGATAACATTATAAGCATAGATTCACAAATAAATTGCTACGAGTAATTTTCAGTTTCTCCTGGGAAGGACTAGTCAATTCACAAAGAAGTTTCTTCTGGCATACCCCTAGGAAATTATGAGAAGTCAGAGTTCCTCATGCTAACTTCAGAGTTACTCATAGAAACGTCCTTGTGAATCAAATGATCCCCTCACAGAGTAAGTTGGCGGTAAGTCAAAGCTACCTCTTTTGTTTATTGACCCCATAGTGATTGTTTAGTTTAGTTTCTTTATTTATTTATTTATTTATTGTTGGGGTGAACAGGGAGTTCAAAGCTCTTTTGCTTTGTTCCAAGGCTAGCAGGATAATGGGTCTAGCCATACTCTTATGCACATCAACTCCAATGCGTCGACTCAGTGAAGGGTTATTTTGAGGCTTGATGTGTTCCTGATATATGGAATGACCTCCACCACACTCATGCACAAAGAAGCAGTAACCCAAGCAATTATTTTACTTATCCAAACTACAACATGAATGAAAGCATTGTTGAGCATATCACTTGATCTATGTACAGCATCACCTAAATCGGGCTTTGTCATACAAGTCAGAACTGAGAACAGAAGGCGGGTAGACATGTAGGTTAGTAGAAGCCACAAAACAGCAAGCAAGCCCTGTTTTCAGCGGTGAGGTGGACTGTGTATACATTCATACTGCTTTAGAGCCACGCACGTGCACGCATCATGACTCTGCTACTCTATCCCTATTTTACCCAGTGAAGTCACAGCTCATACCCTGATCGCACAGCTCGCTTTGGGAAAATCATTACGCTTACGAGGTAAGAGACTCAGCACGATCGGCACTGGTTGCTATCAATACCATCACCGCTTGCAAACGTTTTTGTTCTCATCCTACTAAGCGGGAACGTTTTCCTAGATGCACGGTAACTTTCACCAAAAACTTCTTCCCGTGATGAGTCCTGCCGGCTTCTAATAGACACACCAATAAACCCTTATTTGATATTTTTGCATTCATCTGCCTTAATCTCTACAGGCACCTCCACGTTTAGTTGCACTTTCTGTTTCTCTGTGTTTCTAAGCCAGTCATAAGATAAATTGCATTTTTCTGCCTTAATTACTCCAGGCCCCTCACGTTAAGATGCACCCTCTGCACCAGCCAAGCTAATACACCCCATCCTAGCACAACCCACGTGTACTTACCACTATAGGCAGTTCTTTGGCTCTTTGGCTCTCTGCCACTGGCAGTATGTTTATTAAATACTTACCTGTAATATATTTCACCCCTTTCAGTGGCCATGAACAGCCAACAATCAACCTATTCTGGTCCCTACCACCACGACATTTAACCTGTGAACCTGTGAATCCTCCAGCATCAACACTGGATCTTGACATACCCTCCCTGCAAGGTATGCCTCTGTTTTCTGATACTATTCTGAGTTCTTATGAATCACCATATTACCCAGGTAACTTACTGTAACCCCTTCCTTGTAGAGTGTAGCTACGGTCGCCCTACCAGAAACCAGCGCAGGCACCCAAATATTTTCAAGTTCAACCGCTGATACTACCAAGGTAGGCTTTCCCTACAGATATTTTTTTGTCTGTTAGGTCACTCCCCTTTCTCTGACACCCCCGCTCACGTGTCATCTGTCCCTTTAGGCATTCACCCTTTTGAACTACGTCCTGATGACAGTTCGGACCCTTCACCTGCGAACAGCTCAACACAAGTGAAGGCTGACTCCATCCCGAACCAGAAACATAATCATGTGTCGACAAGAATAATATACTACTAGTCCACTAGTAGTATTGAATTTCGCACCTTATACTTGTGCTACTAACCCTCACTCACTGAACTGTGATGTTCTAAAACAGTTTGCAATTTCTTCTGTGAGCCCAATCTGGGCTCAAATGTGAGTTTTTAAAGGTTCAACTATTGTCTTTCTTTCTGTATGAACCTACAGTTTTTTTATATGTGTGTCTGAATCTATGATTAAACTGATCACCATAAAATCATCTCATAATCAATGTGTGACCTGCATCAGCTAGTATTTGTATAAACTAGCTATCTGCCTCCTTCAAGCCTACCACTATTGCACGGTTGTAAAAGGGGTAGCTTTTGACTCTTCTCCTTCTTACTACGTAATAGTGCCTTTTTGAGTCAAGCCCCCCTCCAACAAAAAAGAAGGCTTCACCTAGCCCCACCCTTCTCCCTGTGTATACATGCAGCAGACACACTGGAGTATTCAGTTCATTTGGTGAAGCTGTAACGTTTATTGGCGCTGGGTGTTTACCACCTGAACAATATAAATGGGACACATTTAAAGCGTGCATGGTATTTTTGATGAACTTAAAAGGTACACAAGATGGTTGCAGCAATGTGAATTGAGAGTACATTTTGTTGCTGGAAATTGAACATATCACCTCTGAATCATAATATTTTAACAATTGGGGAATTGTTTGGTGACTGCTTGCTACGCCACTCTATACATATGTGAACAATATATTAGAACATGAAATGCAAGTGGCGTTATTCTAAGGCTGTGTTCTTCACAGGCTATAACTACACCATGAAATCTATCTTTAGAAGACTGTGGGCAAAGTTTTATATATGTTTGGGTGACTTTCTGCAACTTTTAACTATTTGTTTTTCGTCCACAATTGTAGGGTTATATTGGTGCACTCACATATGTAAGGAATATAATAATCATGTAGGCATCAGCCTAAATGCTGTGACAAAGCTCTTTGTGTGAAATGTGGAAATATAGTTCTGGCATGATATTTATATGTTCTCAAATATTGTCATTAGCAAATTTGAAATAAATGAATGCACTTGATACTCATGTTCATCTGAATGAACTATTTCAAACTCTAAGGCATGTTTGTAATTTCGCAGATATAACAATCACGAATTATAGACTACAATGCAAAAGATAATACAATCGCATGTAATGACATGTCCCACTAATAGTTTGTGACATCACATAAACATCAGTTCGAGTTGTTAAAACATTTTTATTATTAAAACCAAATACAAAAACTTGTTTTTTGTGTTGTAAAAAAAAAAAATACATTGGTTTTCTAGGCCAAATAAATCAGGGTGGTCCAAGGCATCAATGTACCCACCTTGACATGCAGCACCACCAGAAAGTATGTACACTTGCTATCCCTTTAGTGTGCTTGTTAGAACATATCAATGTTACTATTTTATTTTTATTACGGATTACTATTTCAACACCACAGTTATGCACTTATTTAAAATGTAAACTGTAAATATGACACGTTTTACTGTTTATTATGAGATGTCAGAAACGGATAATATGTTATCTTTTATAGATTTGTTTCTACAATAAATCATTGCTTACCCTATTATGTACTGACTTTTTTTGACAACTAGCACAAAACATGAAGTTGCTTCGAGCTCGCAACCATTTTTTGCCATGCATGCATTGGCTTCTGGTTCTCTCTGGTA
Organism: Ambystoma mexicanum; assembly: GCF_040938575.1. Classification (NCBI taxonomy): domain Eukaryota; kingdom Metazoa; phylum Chordata; class Amphibia; order Caudata; family Ambystomatidae; genus Ambystoma; species Ambystoma mexicanum. The sequence goes on from NC_090936.1 coordinate 668,647,043, forward strand.
AGCCCATGTCACACCATAAAAGCCACTGAGGGGTACCAGATTCCCGACAAAAGGCTGCCTCACAATGTCAAGCCACACAGAGAGAAGGAGATTGAGACGCTTCTCAATATCTGTCTACCAGAAGGTTTGCAACTGCGGCAGGTGAATGAGTACCTATTTACAGAATGAGGAGTCCTTTGGCCCTCCACCCATTCACCGCAATATGCCTAAAACTCGGGGATTTGTTTGAGGGCCTTCATGTAAAAATTATATGGTTTACATGTTTCCTGGACGTCAGATCGATCTGTTCTCATTTTAGCGTAAAGGAGCTTTGCGGGTGACAACTGGAGGAATTGACTTTCGTAAAGGAAGTGTTATTCAGAAAATAAAGATTATCTTTTTTCCTAGGTACCTTGGCTGGATTTCTTTCAGATCTGTATTGAAATGTGATCATCTCGCTTTACCTTTAATGTTCAACTAGGCATGTGCTCACTTGGTAGCGGACACATGGTCCCTCCAGAAACCTTAATGTGCATTTTGGAAATCGTGCACATTATGAAATGCCTTATCCAGAATAACAGCCAGCAAGTTTTTTCAATACTTTCATCTGTAATAAATTGCAGTCATGTACGGTTGGTCTCTGCCACTGTGCGGAACAAGAAGATGGATTGTTTGAAATTGATGTTGCTAAAGCATATCATTTTCATTATGCACAGGCATAAGAGTGTTTTAAAGGGTTATTTACTGAGCACAACTGTTGAGCCAATTGAAAAGCACCGAGCCTGCTTTCAGCCCATCTGTAACAAGCAACTCTTGACAGAAATGTGATTTAAAAGCCCTTAATGCACACCATTTGCCTGGGAAAGACAACTGATCCAATCCAAAAGTCTCACCATGATAACTTACGAAAATACTTTATATCCCAGTGCACCACTCTGCGTTATGCTGGGATTGGCTAGTATTAGAATCTATACATACCTGGGGTGGATTCTGAGACAAAAGGTAGCAATTTTACATGATGCCAATAAACATTGACCGTGATTTAATAAAATAACAAGAGATCCCAACAGAGGCAATACGATGCCTCAACCCAGGGCTTCGCTGAAAAGAGATCACAGTAGTCCTTGACCACAGTGACTGTTCTTGCTCAATGGGTGAGCGACCAACTCTCTGATTCTGGGTGTGCTTTTGAGTGATGGATAGGGCAAAATCAGTTGGGGTCGAACATGCTATATATATATATATATATATATATATATATATATATATATATATATATATATCAAACACTATACACCAAACTTATTGTAAGTACACGTGGCAGATGAGCTAGGTACCTTGATTCTGGATGGTTGAAAGGTTACATAGGGATTGAAATGAAAATACAAGAGAAACAAAGGGATGTCTACATTAATGCAAAATCTAGTGAAAGGTAACATCTTTGACATACTTTCAGCATGAGATGTGCAAGTATCTTTCCTGGCATTTGTAACTTTGTTTTTTAAACAATAATGTCCCAAGAAAGATACTACCAGCCAGAAAATCTCTAAGCAATCTGAAGCAAAGTTTCCCAAAAAATCTTTAAGAGACTTTGCATCCACTGAATTGGCAACAGCATCTTTCACCTACGGATGGTGCATACGTTTCCAGTGTATTCATTGAATGACATATTCTAGCTGCAAAAAAACGTTGTTTGCATTTATATTCCGTTGGGAAATGCGTCATTAATTGTCCTTATGAAAAACGAACTAGACAGGAAAGGCATTTGTTCTGTTGGTTACTGCGTCACCTGCGGATTCCTGGAGGTCTGAACCACACACTGGGAAGGGAGAGAGACCCCATTCAACAGCAGGGCATGCTGGCTGTGCTCCAGCGGGCAGGAGAGGAGAACACCTATATGACCCGGGCCATTATGGATTTCAAAATGGTGCAAAGCCCAACTATAATTTCAGGCCCTGCCCTTAGAAAACACATTATCAGAAGCAGGTTTCTGAGTTGCCTCTTTAGAAAGCATTGAAAATGTAAAACCAAAGGACTTTTCCTAAATAAATGCCAAGCAGCATTCTCAGCTGACCATAGTGTTTAATTAATAACATGTATTGTAATTGGGATGCCACAGCAACATGCATTACTGCTTTTGAAAGTGGTCTATAAACTGCCCATGTGGTCACACACCTTCTTCCAACTGCTATATAATGAAAAGGCTTGTTTATGTTTAAAAAAACAAAAAAAAAAATCTGACAGGAGATTCAGTGGAAAATATCTGCTCCTCACATCTGCTGACATTTTGATTCAGTTTATACTTCATACCTAGAGGTTCCGTGAGTGTTTTAGCATGTGTGATGATAACCCCTGACTTTGGATATGGGACCATCACAGAGAGGATACAAGAGTGCCCTATTGGGACCCCAAGAGCCACTGGACCCAAGAGAACTATGGGTAGAGGACCCCTTTTTGAAGGATTCTTGAAGCACCCCCCATGTCACGGAATTCCCCCTTTCTCACCTGAGAGCGATCCTTGCAGGATTTCTTGGGGGGTGTCTTCTTACGCACGGACCTGGTCTTGTATAAGCCTGCACAAGCCTCTTCTGGCTCCAGCGTGCGTTCAGAGTTCCGGGATTAAGATAATCCGGGGATCCAGGAAACGAAGAAGGTGCGCAAGCACGGCACACGGGTCCAGGAAGCAAGGAAGAAGGAAGAGGGGAAAGGGAATAGAATTAGAAGGTCCAGGAACAAGGATAACAGTTCAGCGAACTACGGAGCACACGTCTAGTCGCTACTTGCAATAGCATTGAGACGCACAGGGGCAAGGTCTATTTGTAGATTACGCTACATCCGACGTGAAGACCGAGGAGGGCGTTTCACGTTAGACGGCCATGTTGGAAGTACCAAGGAGTGCAAGACCCGTTGTGATAAGGACCATGAAGTCCAAAAGGGGTGCGTTCTGTGGGGCATGACAGCATGATTCCTCCGAAAACCTGTTCCACCAGGTTTGCCTGGGTGTATGAGATGGAATCTTCTGAGCAATCGAGGGGTATTCAGATTAGAAAATGGTTCCCAGGTTCATTCACTAGGAGGATATCCTTTCCATTCAACCAAGTACTGAAGCTGACCCTGTTTATACCTGGAGTCGCATATTCGGGACACTTCATATTCCAGTTGTTCGTCCACCACCACAGGAGTGGGTCTGCAGGATTTCCGGGAGGATCGGATGTAGGGTTTTAATAAAGAAGTGTGAAAAACTGGGTGAATTTTCTTAAAGGAGTCTGGTAGCTTAAGCCGGTATGAGACTGGATTTATGATTTCCTTGATGGAAAATGGACCATATTAACGGGGGGCCAATTTGTTTGGCCTTAAATGTCGGGGTAGTAGTTTCGAGGACAACCAGACTTGATCACCAACTGCATAAGAAGGCCCTGGTCTTCTTTTGGTATCCGCATAACGCTTAGTATGTAGTCTGGCCTTCTCTAAGTGTTCTTTGGCTTCCTTGTGTATGTTGATGAGTGTTTCAATCCAGGAGTCGACGGTAGGTACTGGTGTGGGATGAGGAAGAACAGAGGGTAAAACTGATAGATGGAATCCTTGACTGCAATAAAAGGGGCTGGTCTTAACTGCTGAGTGATCAGAATTGTTGTTGGCGAATTTAGCCACGGGTATTAGGAGCGACCAGTCATCCTGTGCCTTGGTGGCGAAACAACGAAGGTATTGTTCCAGGGTCTGGTTTACACATTCCGTAGCTACGTTTGTTTGTGGATGATAACCTGATGAGAGAGCGAGTTGGATTCCTAGAATGCAACAGAGATGTTTCCAGAATTGTGAGACGTATTGGTGTCCTCGTCTGATATGATCTTGCAAGGAAGTCCATGAAGGCGGAAAATGTGTTCCAGGAAGATTCGAGCAAGTTCTGATGGGGATGGTAGTTTATACAGGGGTGTAAAATGAGCCATATGAGTGAACAAGTCAACGGTGACCATGATAGTCGTGTATCCCCTGGAAGGTGGCAATTCCACAATGACGTCTGTAGCGATGAATTCTCATGTCCTAGTTGGTAGTGTAGGTTGCAGTAGGAGACCCACCGGTCTCTTGTTATCGTGTTTGTTTTGACTACAGATAGAACAGGCTCGGATGTACAGTTGTACGTCAGTCTTCATTCTAGGCCACCAAAATTGTCTTTGTATAAGACGGAGGGTGTTGGTGATGCCACGATGTCCGGAGTGAAGGGTATCATGGCAGAGGTTTATTATCCTTTGTTGTAATTTCTGTGTGGGGATGACTAGAGCATTATCCTTGAACAAATATCTGTCCTTAGTTCTCAGATTCCATTGATTCTTCCTTGAAATATCCTTCCAGAGCTCAGAGGATTGGGTTTGCATCCGAACTTCTTCCAGAAGACTGACTGCTTGAGCTACAAAAATCATGTGGGGAAACATCTTAGCATAGGCCCGATCTTCAATAGTTTTGTAGTCAAGATGTCGAAATAAGGCGTCAGCAATTATGTTTTGTGATCCAGGGACACGACTGATGTGGAACTGGTACTGGGCAAAGAAGAAGGTCCAATGGACCTGGCGACTATTCCTACACTCCAAGGATTGTAGAACCTGAAGATTTCGATGGTACGTGCGGACCTGGACTGGATGTCGAACTCCCAGGAGTAGATGTCGCCATTCTGTGAAGGCTTGGCGGATGGCTAACAGTTCCTTTTCCAAGGTGGAATAATGTGTCTCAATGCGAGTCAGAGTTCATGAAAGGTAAGCAATGGGGTGTTCCAATTTGTCCTCAAATTCTTCCTTCAACACTGCTCCTGTTGCGTAGTTAGAGGCATCTGTCTCCACTAGGAATGGCCGATTAATGTCAGGTTGGGCCAGGATGGGGGCTTGAGTAAACTCTGTCTTTAAACGTTGGAATGCCTTGTCTTGAGGTGCAGACCAGAGAAAGGGAGTGTCTTTCTTCAATAGAGCAATGATCGGTTGAACAATCTCAGAAAAGGTGGGTATGAACTTCCGGTAGAAATTGGCAAGCCCCAGGAAGGATTGAACTTGTTTCACGGAAGTTGGAGCCGGCCAAGATAGTAGGGCCTTTACCTTCGAATGATCCATACCAATTCCTCCTGGGCTAAGGACAAATCCTAGGTAATGAACAGAAGTAACGTGAAACAAGCATTTCTCGGGTTTGGCTAGGAGTCTGTGTTCACATAGTCGTTGTAAGACTGCCTTTACATGCTCTTCATGCTTTAGAAGGTCCTTGGAGTAGATCAAGATATCGTCCAGGTAGACGATAACGAAGAGGAACAGCATGTCAGAGAACACCCTATCCATGAAACGTTGAAAGACTGCCGGGGCATTAGCAAGTCCAAAGGGCATGACCAGATATTCGAAGTGTCCAAAGGGTGTTCTAAAGGCTGTTTTCCATTCGTCTCCTTCCCTGATACGAATCAGATGATAGGCACCCCTGAGATCCAGTTTCGTGAAGATTCCAGCTCCTCTCACCGCTTCCAGGATATCTGAGATCAAGGGTAAGGGGTAACAGTCCTTGAGGTAGCATTGATTTAATCCACGATAATCGAGGCAAGGTCTAAGTTCCTTGGTGTCCTTCTTGGGAACAAAGAACAACGAGGCTCCAGCTGGGGATTTCGATGGTCTTATGGTGCCATTTTCAAGGTTGGTATCCAAGTATTCTCAGATGGGCCTTTTTTTCAGGTTCGGATAGGATGAACATCCTCCCAAAGGGAGTCACTGCTGAAGGCTCTGTGTCTATGGCGCAGTCCTCAGGTCTGTGAGAGGGTAGAGCCTGAACTATGGCAGTTGAAAACACATTAGCATAACCCTGATAGGCCTTTGGGACCTGTATGATATTGGAAACCATGAGTGGTACTTGCTGATCTGTTGATGGTTCTTTGGAAGGTGTCAAGGAGGAATCCAGGAATAGACAGTGAGACATACAAAACTCAGAGCCGAGAAACAAGAATCCTGCTGCCCAGTTGATATAAGGATTATGTTTCTGTAACCAGGGCATTCCCGGTACCATGGGTTAATGAGCCGGCTTAATGATGTCAAATCTGATCACCTCTTGGTGATGGTTTATTGAAAGCTGGATCTCTTTAGTCTGCAGGCTTATGGGTCCTGAAGTGAGGGGTCTTCCATCGATCGCTTCCACTGGTTGCATGGTACTTCGTGTCTCGTATGGAATGTGGTGACTAAAAACCCAATCTTGATCAATGAATACTCCCACAGCTTTGCAGTCTACCAGGGCCAAAATGGAGTAGGTCTTATTCTTGGATGGCGATAGGAAGGCCCAATCACTAGGCTGTTTTGTCCAGGAGAGTTCAAGGATGGAATAAACGTGGAGCAAACATCTCTCTCCCGAAGCCTTGCTCCATCTAGGATCAAGAGCTGGCCCCGAGGAGGGGCTATAGGACATTCTCTAACCAGATGTTTATCCGAGGCACAATACATGCACAACCCCGTATGAATCCTTCTCATCCTCTCTTGCGGGGATATGGGTCAACGGAAGGCTCCTATCTGCATAGGTTCTGGTTCAGTAACTGACCCTGGGTTTGTGTCAGTTTTGGAGGTAATCTCAAAGGACACCTTCGGGGGGGTTACTTTGGATTTATTCTTCTCTGCCTTCCTTTCCTGGATACGAAAATCTATTTGCATGGCAAGGTCCATAAGAGCCTGGAATGAGCTTGGGTGAGCCACTCTGGCCAACTCATCTTTGATCGCCTCATTCAGTCCTCTTCTGAAAAGAGTAAACTTGCTTCAGGAGACCAGTCAGCTTCCTTAGCCAATTGCTTGAATCGGGTTACAAACGTAATCATATCCTGGGATCCCTGCTGAAAGTCTAGCAGGCGTTCCTGGGCACTATAAACCTGCTCTGGGCGGGCAAACATGGTTTTAAAGGCCTGCATGAAACCGTCATAGTCATCCAGGAGGGCATCTCCAGAATTGACTAAGGTCGTAGCCCGGGTTAGAGCATTTCCGGAAAGGTGTGCAATTATGACGCCTACCTTAGCCCTGGGAGTTGAAAAGTAGTAGGGCTTAAAAGTAAAGTGAACCAAACAAGAATCAAGGAATCCACAAAGGGTTTTTGCAGATCCATCGTATTTGTCAACAATGCCACCCAGCAATAAACTTTCGTTTGTGGCAGAATCACGGGATAGAACTAATTGTTTGAGAGCGGCATTTTCCGCTTTTAAATTCTGTACCTCGGTTGTTAGTTCTTGCATGCCATGCATGAGATCCTGAACGGCCGCTTCCATGTCGACTTCGACTTCGGTCGTTTGGCGTCTCAAACTGTAACAGAATTCCCCCTTTCTCACCTGAGAGCGATCCTTGCAGGATTTCTTGGGCGGTGTCTTCTTACGCACAGACCTGGTCTTGTATAAGCCCGCGCAAGCCTCTTCTGGCTCCAGCGTGCGTTCAGAGTTCTGGGATTCAGATACTCCGGGGATCCAGGAAACGAAGAAGGTGCGCAAGCACGGCACACAGGTCCAGGAAGCAAGGAAGAAGGAAGAGGGGAAAGGGAATAGAATTAGAAGGTCCAGGAACCAGGATAACAGTTCAGCGAACTACGGAGCACACGTCTAGTCGCTACTTGCAATAGCATTGAGACGCGTGGGGCCGCGGGGGCGCAGTCTATTTGTAAACTACGCTATGTCCGATGTGAAGACGGGAGAGGGCGTTTCACGTTAGACGGCCATGTTGGAAGTACCAAGGAGTGCAAGCCCCGTTGTGATAAGGACCATGAAGTCCAAAAGGGGCACGTTCTGTGAGTCATGACACCTCAAGCAGACACAAACACCCAACAGGGAAATTTAATTCTTTTCCTATAAGGTAACAGAGCTGCAGACTCTGAAGTCCACCCGATAGTGTCTAACTGCAATCTTTCCCTCAGCACAGCTGCCTAGGGACAGACTACAAATGAGTCCTTGAGACTCTACCAGTTCACAGGACGCTGGAAGCCGGAGCCACATTTCATAAACACATCAAAGGATAGAACACATACATATGTTTACTGCATGTGGCTCAAGTTACACATTTATTGTTCTTATTTTCATGCTAAATTCATAGGGAATACAATGTTGCCATTCCTCAGACTGAAAGTGTTTTGTTGGTTTCTGCCTCACCTGCGGATTCCTGGAGGTCTGAGTCACACACTGAGAAAGGAGGGAGACCCCATTCAGCAGCAGGGCATTCAGACTATGCTCCAGTGGGGAGGGGAGTTGAACACCAATATGACCCGGGCCATTATGGATTTCAAAATGGTGATAATCCCAACTATGATTTCAGGTCCTGCCCTTCTCAACCCACATGACCTTTAGTACATGATTCAATCACAGAGAATCTCAAACCTTCTACACAGATTAAAGTTATGCCCCACGGCACTACTCAAAGGGTGTAGAGGACAGACTTTAAAAGGCAGCTACCTCAGTCAGTGAGTGTCAATCCTTGAAAGAGCTGAAGGAGGAGACCAGTGTGCCCTGAAATATCCTGGTCCTCTTGACCCCATATGAGGAGAGCATAACAGCAGAGCTCAGGAAGGAGGAGGCACTGATGAGTGGTGAGGCCAGAGGAGTGTGGCATAAAGAGAAGGTAGTAATTGGCTTTGAGAAAGAACCGTTTGGGTTAGAGGAGAGGATTGGTGATAGTGTGGAGCTGAAGGGAAAAATACAATGTCTTATTGGAAACAGAGGGAGGGATTGTTTGAAAAGAATTGAAATATCAGGTAGAGAGGATAGAGACAAAGGAGGATAATTGAGACTTACAGCCTCATCACGAGTTTGGTGGTAACCCTTAAATGCGTGGTAACGCTATTACTGCCACATTTAAAGGTCTGCCAAATCACGGGTTCGGCAGGATTTAACCCATTTCTGAGTTGGGGGTAAATCTGCCGCAAATTTGCAGATTTATGGCACTATTACCGCACGGTAATACCACAGACGTAGTAGCGCCAAAAATTCCCCACTGGGCCCAATGGGGAATGGAGACTTCCTGAATGGGCCCAATGGGGAATGGGGAATTACCGTTCCGCCCAACCCGTGATCCGGCACTAATAGCACCGGGGGTTTGGAAGTAATGCCAATAGCCCCAAATACCACCGGGATACCGGCCAACTCGTGATGAGGCCCTTTGTCTTAGGATGAAGATGGGTCACTATCCAGGAGGACAGTATTGTTGTGGAGAGGACAGAGAATACTAGGAGTAAAAAAGCAGATGCCATCAGGAGACAGCAATATGGGCAGGAGGATGTTAATGGCTCAGGAGGGAGAGGAAGTCACTGAGCATTTAGAAAGTGATAGCGCAGGACCACCATTGGCAGAGAAGAGGAGAGGCTGACTACTTAGGTAGAAAAGATGAACAAGTTACTTACCCCTGGTAACGTACTTTTGACTGGATGTTCCTTCCACCTATTCCTCATCTTTTGATATATATATATATCCATATCCAGCTTTAGCTACTTCAGAAACTTTTGCAGCAGGGGGCGTGCTGCACGTTAATGCTGGTCGACTTAATGTCCCTCGAGGGCCTCCATCCCAATGTCAACATCACCACTGGTACATATAGCGCACACAGCGACCGTTAGCTTCAGTTCCGTTTTGATGCGTTCCCTCAATACTTCATGGTGTTACCTTGCATAAGATAATGATCTGCCTTGAAAGAACGTAAAGTGTAATAACACGCAAACTCTACTGCAGGATATTTTGGGAGGGGCGATGAGGAATATGTGGGAGGAACTTCCAGTAGAAAGAACGTTACAAGGGTAAGTAACTTGTTCTTCGAATGGATTGTGTCTTCACATGTATTCCTCATCTTTTGATAGACTCCAAAAGCAGAATTTATTTTGGAGTAGTGAGTATGAATTCTCTGTTTCAAGTAAGAATGTAGGCGTTCCTCATGGGTTTGTATGAACAGAATGTAACACTGCCTTCCCAAATCCTCCTTCCTGGCCTGAGGAAGAGTCCAGACAATAATGCTTTGTAAAAGTATGAACCGAGGATCATGTGGCCACCACATAAATATCTTGAATTGGGACTATTCTCTGTAAAGCAGAGAATGTAGCCATGTCCCTGGTCGAATGAGCCCTCAGACACGGCAGAGGATCTTTTCAGCTAGTGTATACGACTCAGAAATGCCTAAAATAATCCACCTTGATAATGTTTGATTTGTTACTGCCATCCCCAACTTATGGCCTGTATAACCAACGGACAGTTGATCATCCTGTCTCAATTTCGACTTTCTAGATATATGAAAACGAAGTACATGTCTAGAGTCAAGCCTGGGCAATCTCCTCTCCTCCTTTCCAGGATGACGAGGTGGATAAAAAGAAGGTAGTACAATTTTCAGTGTTAGATGAAAATTAGACACAATTTTGGGCAAAAATGTGGGTTTAACTTTACGGACCAAGAAAATTGTATAGGGAGGCTTGCAAGACAAGGCTTGAAGTTCACTCGACCCTACGGGCTGATGTAAGAGCAACTAAAATAATGGTTTTGATAGTTAACAAACTTAAAGGACAACAATTAATTGGTTCAGAGGGATTACACATGAGACATTTTAGAACCAGATTAAGGTCCCAAGCTGGAACCTGAAAAGGGATTGGAGGGAACACATTCGTCAGTCCCGTCAGAAATTGTATCACTAGTGGAATTTTGAAGAAAGATACCTCTTCAGACGAGCGCTTAAAAATTGACAGCACTGCCGATATCCTTTGATTGTGCAAACCTGGAGCCCCAGATTAGCCAGATGTAACAAGAATGATAACACCATAGGTGTACTGCACATAAAAGGATCCACATTCTTGTCCCTGCACCAACTGCAGAACGTGTTCCAAAGTCAGCGGTACAAGGTTTTTGTTGATGGCCTTTTGGGCAAAAGCAACATCTCCATTGCGTCATCTGAGAGGTCCCAATCCGTATACCTCAACCTCTCAGAAACCAAGCATGATGGTTGAGTGTCTTGACCTCTGGATGGAGAACCCGACCTTCCTCACACATGAGAAGATACTCTTTTTGTAGAAGACGTATTGATGGGGAGATGGGCATGTCCAGAAGGTTTGGGCACCACTTCCTCCCGGCCCAATCCGGAACAATTAGGATCATGTATTTCCCAAACTTCTGAACCTCCTGATCACATGAGGAATAACAAGGACTTGAGGAAAAGCGTAGAGGAGTGGAAACTCACAGTCCACTTCTAATGCGTCCACTAGAGCTCTTCTTGGTGTAAATTTCCTGGAGCAGTACAGTTCGAACATCTGGTTGACACGGGTCGTGAACAGATCCTCTGGAGGGCTTCCCCAAAGGGCGAAGATCTCTTGAAGGACTTCCTGAGCTAGTTCCCACTCCTGGGAGACTGTGCTCTGCCTGCTCAAAACTTCTGCCGCTGTGTTCTCATCTCCAGCTAGGTGAACGGCTGATAGAGAGACGGCCTCCTGAATTGCCCAGAACATGATCTGCACTGCTTCTCTGCACAGTGGTAGTTATCCTGCACCTCCTCTCTTATTGAGGTAGTACATGGCCACTGTGTTGTCTGTCATTATTAGGGCATTCGTTCCCAGTACAGAGGGCAGAACCTCCAGCACTAGTCTGATTGCGCTCAGCTCAAAAAGATTCATCTATAGTTTGGAGACCAACGCCTGCTGATTGTCAGATAGTTTTCATGTGCTCCCCACCCCGTGAGTTAGGCATTCGTAACTACTGTCATCTCTGGCCTTGACTGCCAAAAAGTTTCTCCCTTCAGAATGTTGTCCTTGCAGTCCCACCACATAAGATCCTGTGCGACTCTACTCGGAACCTGAAGAAGGTCTGACATGTTGCCTGAGAATTGGGACCATTGAGTCCTGAGAGCCCATTGGAGAGATCTCATTCTCAGGCGAGCTTTTGGCACCACAAAAATGCAGGATGCCATGAGGCTGAGTTACCTCAGAAAATCGTAGTTGCGGAGACACTGGGCACTCTGGAATTTGGTGGCCATCTGCAGAATGTGTTGAGCCCTCACCTCGGGTGGCAAGGCTTTTCCCAAGTATGCATCCAGGACTGCTCAAATGAACTGGAGTCTTTGAGATGGTATCATGCGGGACTTCTTGTACTTGAGGGAGAAGCCCAGTTTGTGCAGAGATTGGCAGGTTATACTGAGATGTTCCAGGGCCTGTTTGGAAAAACGTGCCCTGATCAGCCAATGGTCCAGGTAGGGGTAGACGTGAATCCCCCCTCTCCTGAGACTTGCTGCCACCACTGCCATTAGCTTGGTGAAAAACCTCAGGCAGAGGTCAGCCCAAATGGCATAACTCTAAATTGATAATGAGAACCACCAACGGCGAACCTCAGGTACCTCTTGTGCTTGTGATGGATAAACACATGAAAGTAAGCATCCTGATGGTCCAATGACACCATCCAATCCTGGATCTGGAGGGCCTGAAGAATCTGAAAAAGGATAACCATCTTGAAGTTGTCCTTCCTGAGAAACTTGTTCAAGCCGCTTGAGTCCAAGATGGGTCTCAATCCTCCATCCTTCTTGGGGATTAGGAAGTAAGGGGAGTAGCAAGCTGTTGTTCCTCACCGCTACAGCTACTGGTTCTAAAGCACCTTTCTCAAGCACGGTGAAAATTCCCAGCACAAACAGTGGATCTGTACATTTGAAAGAGTTGCTCCCCGGTGAATGGTCCTGAGGCCTCTATAGAAAGGAAAGGCAGTAACCCCAGGCTACTGTTATCAATACCCATGCATCTGAAGTAATACCCGACCATTCTTGCAGAGGCTGTGAGAGTCTGTCTCCCACCAGGGTTTTGTGAACTAAGGCCTCAGAGAGGTTTTGAGGCGGCTGATGCAGCGGCAGAGGGCAAAGCAGCTGTTGCTTGGGTGGTTTTAGCACCTGTCCCCCGTCCACCACAGGGGAATCTTCTCTGATCACTTTGACTTGCTAGTCCTCTCGCTCTTCCAGCTGAGGAATAAAAACGAACAGACCTGCCCTTCTGAGCTGTTCCACTGGGGTGAGTTTGCGGCTGTCTGCTTGCAGCACCAAGGGATCTGGCTGCCACTTTGGAGGTCTACAGCTTCTCTAGGCTCTTGTCAGCCTTGCTGCCAAATAAGTGTGTGGCATGAAAGGGCATGTTAAGAAGTCTTATTTGCACATCCGAAGCAAACCAAGCCTTTCTTAACTACCCAAATCTGCAGATCACTGTGCGAGCCACAGTTGCTCTGCGAATACTGTCCACAGAGACGTGACCAGTTTGAAGGGACTCGCACATAGCCTCCTTCCCATCTTTAATAATGTTCAAAAATCTGTCTCGTTCTTCCCCTTTGGGAATATGATCATCCGCCATTGCTATACAGTCCCAATGGGTAAATGTGAAGTTAGCAAGTGTGCATGTGACGTTCACCGATTTAAGGGCCATAATCCTGGCCGAGAAGACATTTCTTGGCAAGGCATCATAACGTTTGTCATCCCTGTCTGAGGGAATCATTGGTAGGCATTTTGTTTTTAAGTCAATGTGGCGGACTGTGCTATCAGGCTTTCGGGAGTTGGGTGTCTTAATAGATAATAAGGATCACTACTAAAGGTCCTGTATTTACTTGTCCATTTTTTATTTACTGCTGGTATACATTCTGGAGTATCGCAGTTTGCACAGTTGCAAGGCTATATGGAGGGGAAGAATAGGATCCTCTTGGGGTCCCGTGTCCAAAATGCCTGTCAGGTCATCCTGCTCATAAGGTGGTGCAGGCCTGCCCTACCCCAAAAAATCAATGGCTTTTGCCATTAATTGTCTGTATGACCCATCTGTGTGATCTGAGGGGTCTCGTCTGCCAACTTCAATCCCTGGGGAAGTGTCTATTCCACTTGGTATCTGTAATGTCTCATACAGATCCTTCATCCAGGACTCTTCTGTTATTAGAGCCTCTGGAATGCCTTGAGTTCCATACTCCAAGCCAAAAGGTCAATCTTCATCATCTGATGGCTCATGCTCCATATATATGGACAAAAGTGACTTGAAAAAGTCCTGGCTTGGAAGTGGAGTGAATGATTCTTTATTTTTTCTCAACCTCCTTTGACAATTTTGGCATTCAATGACAATTTCCAGATTCGACGACAATGGCGTCTAAGATTTAACCGATAGGGACATCAAACCCTTCGCTGTCGAAGATTCTGGCTTTGACAGAGCAGGTTCTCGACTCAAAAGGACCCTCAAAGGTTTTCTAGGAGTTATAGCATGAACACCCGGGCTCGAAGGCGAATGGGGCGTGGCCTTTGCCTTTTGCTTGTCGGATTGTCATCGCTTTTTTCAACAAAATCATTGAAGGGTATTTATGTGTGCTACCTGCAGCTAACTTCCCTTTAAGTTCTTTCAGGGCTTTCACTGTCATCGAAAGGCAGTATCCACATTTTGATGTCTTATGATCGGAACCCAAACACCACAGACACACCCGATGGGGGTCCGTAAGGTACATCTTCGCCCCACAGATCTTGGAGTTGACAATGCCAACGAAGATGCCATGGTTTACTCAATAGGTTTCTCAAAGGAACCGAAGCGCGCTGATCTTCTGTAGAGATAGCTCTCACAGAACAAAATAACTGAAGCTAACAGTCGCTGCGCACGCTATATGTACCAGTGGTGATGTCCCCATCAGGATGGATGCCCTCGAGGGACATCAAGTCGACTGGCATCGATGCGCATGCACTCCGGTGCTAAAAGGTTTTCCTAAGCAGCAAAAGATGGATATGGATATATATGAAAAGATAAGGAATACGTGGGAGGACACAATTCATTCGAAAGGGAGGTTTCAGAGGACCATATTGGTAAAGGGGAAAATGTGCAGGTGGGTGGAGGAATGTGATGGCAGCAACACACCAGGGAGAACAACCTAGAGTGAGACAGAAGAGAGAAGGGCCAAAGAAAGAACTTTGTGATGGGAAGTGGTTAAAAGGTGAGAGTAGGGTGAATCTTCGACATCAATCCCTAACAGAGTTCATCAGACCATCAACAGCAATATTGCACTCAGCTTGGCAGAGTCAAATCAGAGTCACAAAATCCATCGAGATAGAACTCTGTGGAGAGGGCCTAGAAGACATCACTTGAGGGTAATTGGAAACACCTATCTGCCCAGGAGCAATGGATCCATAGCCTGGGCACCCATGCCGCCTGAGGAAAGGGTTCAGAGCAGAAGATCATTTTCCTGGAAGCACCAAGAGGGTACAGACTTGATGGGAAATTCTTTTAACCTGGGACACTGCAAGATTTTGAAAATATGTGTTACCATCAGATACCGGAGTTAAATTGTGTTGCACTTTGTGAACATGTGGCTTCTTTGTCAAACAGCTCCTTTGGAGCAAGAGTGCCTATTCCTTTGACCCTTGTTTGAGACCACCCACTGGCCCTACTCACATTATACCTTAACACTTGGAGAAATCATGCTGACAACTTAGCTTACTGCGTTTAACCTGAAAGATAGCAAGGTGTGTAGCACAGTGACAGTAGTTTCAGCACCCTGTTACACATGGTTTAACTACTGGGCCAGCTTTTTCTTCAGGGATGATCAAGTAATGTAAGGCTGGTTCATGGAGTGATTTCACTGAAAATGTGGGGTTGACTACCATTGTAACCGAAGCACTATGCCCAAAGTAGAACCTGCCACATTTTGTGCAAGTGCACACAATAATGCATTTGCCGTATGGGTATCCAGAAGGAGTTATATCTCCTACCTTTATATGTGAAAGAGAAAATGGGAACACGTTTGCTTTTGTGAGTGCTCTGTTCCCAGAAACCCGATGCAATGCCTGCTGTCGTTAGGGTTCCTTTAATTTGGATATCCATGTCTTCTAAGTGAGGTGCTAAATTGATCAACCAAATAGTCCAAAGAATGGGAAAAGTAAGACATTCAGGGGACCAACATCAAGAATCCTCCCTCATCTTTCATTTTCGCAAAGTTAATTTTTTTGTCAAGACAAATGTATATGGTTATGTTTTAAGGGACCTATTTTCTTCTTCTTTAAAACTGCCTGATTTCATTTACTGCAAACATGTGTCACACTTATCGAATGTCATTTTCTTCTGTGAAAAGATGCTAAAAAAACAAACACTTTTAGATTTAGCTTTTAATAGCATTAAATAATGATGAAAACATAAAGGCAAGCGCATACTTACAGTACAGTCTAGACATGTGTGTGTGTGCATATGTATAAACAAAGTAGGATTTGTAACATCACTGTACCTCGTTTGCTGTGTTCGCCTTCAAAGGAACATAAAAAAAAGAAAAACATAGATTAATAAAGGGTGATGTTTTGAGTCCTTAGTCACCATTTTGACACATTGTAGATAATTCAACACATTCAAAGAACCCCTGATTTGTAGGCGTAGGACAAACATATTGGTTAGCTAGACTGGTACTCCGGCACTGATTATGCACTTTAAACCAATGTACTAAACACTCTCAAAGCAGATGAATGTGTGACGAGTAGCTCATAAAAGTACACTCCCTACTTTGAAATAATTTCATTTTCAAACTGTACTGTGGTGTGAGCCATAAAAGTTACCAACAAGTACAGGTAACAATAAAATAATTAATTAAATAAATTGTACTAAAAGAGTTCCACAGCATTCTCATCCTTAAAATGTATTAAAAAACAAGCAATTAAACCATCAATAAATATGAATATAAAGATACAAATTATTACATACAATTAGACTCCAGTTAGCTTAATAAACAGTACATAGGTTAGCCAGGATTATTGACTGGGTGTCATTACAACTGTTGTAAGACTAACATTGCTCACTTTAGACCTCCTCAACCATGATCTATGTAAATACTTGGTGACAAAATGAACCAATGTAAAGTCACACGTTCTCCTACAGTATACTGTTGCCACTTCACCTTGACAAATGCCAGCAAGCCTAACGATTGGGGCTATATATTTTCCTTGTAAATCTTTGTACCAAACTGTATTATTATGCACAGTCTAGGTCTGAGTGAATGTTGCCAGTACAAAAGTACTAAGACGAAATTCTAGGTATAAAGAGCATGCCTTATCACATCGAGGTAGGCTTCATATCCAGAGTCAGGCTTGATCATCAGATAGAGGCGACCAGTGCTAAGATTAGCATAGGGTGCCTCCGTAGACCATTGAGATGATTCAAAACTCACTCGCTTGATCAAGCCCTTGGTTACACTGGTCATGGTTTCCGGTGACCTCCATAAATGGCCAAGATGCAAGTCTAGGATCCAGGATTTCACATGTTAAACCAATGAAGAGAACACAATCCTTCAAGAGTCATAACATACATAAGAGCTTTCTTAGAATGAGCTAAACCTGGGGAGGTCCATAACCTCACCCAATACAAAATAGGTTTCAATTTAATCAAATCTCCTACTAGTTGTAGGTCACATTCCAAGCGCCTAATGCTTCCACTGTATTTTTCCAGGGTGGCAGTAGCTTTAAGAACTTGATTTTACCACAGCCCATTTTTACAGAACTTGATGCCTCGATAGTCATAGGTTGATACTTGCCCGAGAGCCAATCCATCTACTTCAATACTGAGCGTCACTGATTTGGCTGATCTGTGCCTAAATGCTATGATTTTAGATTTCCCCTTATTCAATTCTAAATGCAATTCCCTGCACTTTTTGTTAAAGATCGCCAACATGTTTTTGAGACCAATCGAGGTTGTGGCCAGCAGCACTGCATTGTCGGCAAAGAAAAGCACAGGGAATTTCATCTTGCCCAACCTAGGTGAGTCCAGGCTGCGTGCCTTCAGCTCCTTGATTACTTCATTATATAAGCAAAAGAGGAGCAAGCCCAGCACACACCCCTGACTAACACCTTTCTCAACATCAAGCAACTCAGTAAGCTCTCCACTAGGCCCCAACGTACTGATGCTTATTTGTTGGTATATAGTAATTGGATTAAAGTTAATAAATTAGGGTGGATTTTCCTTTTAAACAACACCTGCCAGAGTTGGTTCCTTGGAACACAGTCAAATGTTGTCTTCAGCTCTACAAATACAGCATAAATCCTAGCCCTATCTAGCCTTGTGTACTTTTCCAGAATCAGCCCAAGTCAAAACCCTGAACAACCATACTGATACCTTTCTGGAAACCTGCTTGAAGGTGGATGATTATTTGAATTGCCTCTGCCCTGTTTTGCAAGCATCCCCAGAGTAAATTAGCAAACATTTTTCAGAAATTGGGTGATAGTTCTCAGGTGTCCCCCTATTACCCTTCTTAAAAATTGGACGATTTCCGCTTGACACCACAATTGGGGAACCTCTCTTGAATTAATCACAGCATTGTAAATTTGCCAAAGAACCCGGGCCCAGTTCAATGATTCATCCTTAAAAAGATCAACAGGGATCATGTCTGGGCCAGGTGATTTCCCACCCACCGAGGCACTGATTGCCCTTTCAACCGCCTTCACAGTAACTATTTCTATGTTTTGAACCTTTGGTGTGACTGCATCAGATATATACTCCGACTGCAAATCCCCATTATCTTGGTACAGGTCCCGAAAGTGTTTCTGCCAGGACGAATGGGGTATACTACACTGTAGCTCATTAGGTGTGTTGACATCTTTTCAAGCGACCATTGACCAAAACAATCAAGGATCACCGTTTTACATGCAGCTGTTAGTATGTCCCACCTATCCTTGTTAAAAGCAACATTTTTAGTTTTAATTAATGTCTTATAGGAGGCCCTAAAGAATCTTAACTTCCCTTTGTTCACCAATTGCCCCTCATTTAAACAGGACATTACCCCTGGCTACTCGACACAACATCCAACTGAGATGATGGCGGTCATGGCTGGAGAAGACAGTTTGAGAAGGAAGAGCTCCAATAGTGACATGAGGTCTGGAGTGATAAGAGAAGTACCACATATCTAATAGCACTAGGATGCAGGCAGTGCATAATTCACAGGATGTCCAGAATGAGGGGAGCATTCTCTGCCGCACGCACCTTGGGTTGGTCAGTAGCCCACTTATACACGGTGGGAAGGACTCCGGATTTGATAAAGTGCAGGATTTGCACCGTTAAGTAGAGACTTTACACTTTGGTTAAAGAACGTCAGGACAATGAAGAATGTTTACATTTTATTAGAAAGAAATAGGTATATATGAATCACCTGGGGTTCCCAAGTTAGGTGTGGTTCCTCTGGCTTAACTGTGCATTCACGTCAGTTCCCACCACCTCAACCCAGGCTTCCCCTTTTCTCCATAAGGATTCTCAAAATACTGGCCCCCACTGCCTGTGTCTATCCCTTACCCAAAGGGGTTCCGGGGGCTAAAGGTGTGTCCTTATCAAACTCTCTCCGTCAGGAACTTTCTAAGGTACCTAACTTGTTGATCTGGTTTCTCTTTCAGTCTGTTGACTCCAAAGATTCTTCTCACACTCCATTCTCCTCTTATCTCACACCCATCCTCATCACTGTGTCTAATTCTCTCCGTCTCTATTGCCACAGTATCCTTCCACTGGTCTTTCTCAATTCTTCTATCGCTACCCTCTAACTGGTACTTATGCTCCACTTCCTGGTTTTAGTTCTATCCCTCTCTTTCCCCACATTATGTGCCTTGTTCTTGCCACGCTCGTTCTCTCTATATATATATATATATATATATATATATATATATATATATGTATATGTAGAAAAAAGGACTGGAAACCAATCCGGGTTACATCGGCACTCCGGCTGTGATCAAAGCGAAAGTATATATATATATCCTTTTTACTGTGTCCAGCCATCAACTCTGTCCTGGTCTTCCCAACAATCCTCACACCCACCACTATACCTGCCTCTACTCCATGATACTCATCCCCTGACTCTAACTTCCCACTCTTCCACACGCACCCAGTCTGATTTTGATTTTGATTTTGATTATTTCTAAACGCGCACCAGGCAGAGCAAACTGCATTTGGGCGCAGTTGTTAACTAAGAAATGACATTTGGCTGTGGGGAGCTGAGGGGGGTTGTGTATGCCCTATAGTTAGGTTCACTTGAATAGGTAGGTTTTCAACTCTTTCCTGAAACCCTCTAGAGACTTACATGATCGTATGGCAACGGGTAGCTCTTTCAATACTTTTGGGCCAGATACAGAAAACCTCCTATCGCCTTTCGAGGTACATTTGGTATGTGGAACATCCACCAGAAGTTTATCTCCTGACCGGAGGTCTCTAGTAGGTTGGTGATGGTGAATTCTTGTGATCAGGTATCTGGGTGCAGTTTTATAGTAGCACTTATACATGAGGCATGCCACTTTAAATTTTACTCGATCCTCCACCATAAGCCAATGGAGTGCTCTCCGAGATGTTGAAACATGATCTCTTTTCTTTAAGTGGGCCATAAGTCTAACTGCTGCATTCTGTGCCTTCTGAAGTCTCACTTCTACTTTTAACTATTTCCCATTCTCTCTATCTTTCCTCAAGTCTACCTCACTTACTCCCAAACAACTTAAATTCTACCACCCTCTTAGACCCAATACCTTGGGCCTCATCACGAGTTGGGCGGTAATGCCGGCGCTATTAGCGCCAGCGTTTTTAGCCCTACCGCCAAACCCACCGGCGCTATTAGCGCCGAATCATGAGTTTGACAGAACGGGAAATCCCCATTCCCCACTGAGCCCATTCGGGAATATCCCATTCCCCATTGGGATCAATGGGGAAATTCCGCGCTCTTACTGCCGGCGGATTTTCCGCCGGCGGTAATGGCACGAAATTTCAGCAGATTTCCCTCCAGCTAAATGCTGGGGGGAAATCAGGTGAAGCCTTGATTTGGCGAACCCTTAAATGCGGCGGTAATAGCGCTGCTGCCACATTTAAGGGTTACTGCGAAACTCGTGATGAGGCCCCTTGACTCTTTATTCTGCAACAGTCTCCGCTGCCTCCTTCTCCACCTGTACAACCTCCTCAAAAGTCTCTTGGTCCACCATCTCTGCTCCTGTCCTCAACCAAACACTTTGCATCCCTTTCTGCACCT
The DNA here is from genome assembly GCF_040938575.1 of Ambystoma mexicanum. Taxonomy (NCBI): domain Eukaryota; kingdom Metazoa; phylum Chordata; class Amphibia; order Caudata; family Ambystomatidae; genus Ambystoma; species Ambystoma mexicanum. The sequence goes on from NC_090936.1 coordinate 668,667,972, forward strand.
GCTGGCTTTTTAGAGACCTGTTCCCCCCATCAAAAAAAAAACCTTGGTTTCCCATTCAACATTTACTTCAGCTTTACCCCTTGGCCAATTGCTAGCTGAGTGATTCCCCAAGGGGCAAAGAATTTGACTGCAAGTCTTTAAGAAGGTTTCTGGTCCACCCCTTTTCAGTCTCCCATCTTGTGCAGGTAGCCCTGTGCCCAGGCTGCTCATTTTTCCTGCAATTCTCTCCACGATTTGGTAAATTGTGCTTCCAACTAGGTTTGAGGAGCATTTCGGTGTCCCCGGTTCCTCTACAGTTTTTTTACCCACTCTCAGTCCATTGGCTGTTAACACACATCCTCCTAGGGTCATTCTAGGTCGGCTGGTGGGTTGGGTTTTTGGTGTCTCATTCCTTTTGGGAAGGGCCAATTCAAGTTGCGCTCTGAAACACTTGTGTATGACCGAGATACAAATAAAATATCATATCATATCATAAGTCCATTCCAATGTTGGTCATGACTCAGCTCTTCTTTCTCTGGGACAGGAATTCCCAGGTTGTACATTCTGGGGGTTGCGGTTCTGGTCTCCAACTACTAGCTCTGGGTTTTGTGGCTACAGGATTTGCGTCAGGTTTCACGATGGTTGGGTGTTCAAAGGTCTTGGGGTGTTCTGAAAACGAAGGAAAGGGGACCTGGCCAGGAAAGAGGTTTTGTGTCACGGACAGTGGTACCAATAGCCCTGTACATCTTTAAGCACTCTGAGGAGCCAAGGGTCAAGGGGTTCCTCCAATCCCTACACCACCTTTGGCGTAGGACTGGCTCTAGCTGTACCTTGATAGGCCTCCTTCCCATATTGAGAGGGGTCCTAAACCTTCTCTTGAAGGGTAATACTATGACTCTCTCACCACTAGCTAAAGCCCACGCTTACCCAACCCCACTGGAGGGAAGAATAAACTAAGTATGGCATATGAGAGGAGATCACCACATATCACCCAGTGTATCTGTGCATAAACGAAAGAATAGGCTTTAACTGTGTCTATAGGTAAAATCATTTAGACAGAAAATAAGTTGACATTACTGATAAAGAGCTAATCCACTTTCTTCTTCTATAATATAAAAAGGTAGTTTTGTTATGCCAGTAAAATCCTTTGCGTTCCTCCTTTGGTTGTATGTGATCCATTATCCAAAAACCCACTCTGGATCAAGCAGAAACCATTAGTTATTGGACCAACTCGAATTTCAGCTAGGAATGTAGTGGTTAACTAACTCAATATTTGAATAGACATTTTGAATCTCATAGCAACCAAGAACCCCCTTACCAGGAGGAACAATGTTACCCGAGCCCTACTTATTTAGCCAAACTCACTGGGGTACAGGGACCTGTATTAAGTTATAATCCAATTATAAATTGGAGCCAGCATGCAAAATACTGTAACAGATATAGTATTGGTTTAAGATTTCCTACATGAGAGAGAAAGTCAGGTGTCATGTTCATTCTGGGTAATTGAGTGGCATGTGTGTCTATACTGTTTGACCTTCTCTTAGTTTGTTCCTCAAAGGGTCAATGGCTTTGTCTCCATCACCTGCCCTTATGTCTCTGAGCTTATTAACATCTCTCTGTGTTGAACTCTGGACTACCTCCTTCAAGTCTGCAACTGTCCTACCCCATTTGTAGAAATCCTCTGCTGACCCAAATGTCCTGGCAAACTATTGTGCAGTTTCCCATCTTCCCAATTATTCATGGGTCCTTGAGCTGTTTGTCTTCAATCAGATCACTATGTACCTTGAGGAGAATAGAAATGCACTTGAATCTGGCTTCTGTAATAACCACTCAGCTGAGACTCCACTCATGCAGGTTTCCAACTTTCTCTCTGATTGCACACCAATCCAAACTCTCTACTAATCCTTTTGGTCCTTTATGCCAACATCAACACTACAGACCTCACGCTCCATGACCTTGGGTTTCACAAATCTTCTCTCAATTAGATTGCCTCATACCTGGACCATCACTTCTTTAAAATATTCTGAAACTTGGAAGCACCCCCACCCTTTCACTGTCCGTGAACCCCAACAATCAGTCTTCGGACATCTGCTCTTCATCTTCTATACTGCTTCCCTCAGAAGGCTCATCTTGTCCTGTGTCTTTCATTATCACCTCTTTGATGGCAACATGCAAATCTATGTTTTCCTTTCTCTCCTTCACCCCAACCTTCTTCAAAGGGATGATAAACTGTCTCACTACAATTTGTCAGTGGTTGGCTTTGCTCACCACAAGGCTATTGCTAGGAAGGCTTGTGGCTACATTATTGCCAAATGGGAGGCACATTTATATGGCAAACCTCAGGTACAGGCAATGTTCCCTCTGAATCAGAATGTGAAAGTAGATGTCCTGCAAATATTACAAATCCATCGAATCCCCTGTTTGAAGGGACACAAACATTTTGAGCAAGGCCAACATGCGGCAAGATTCCACAATGAGTAACTTGGAATGATACAATATCGGGAGTAAAACTTTAGAACTTGCTCTTTTATAGATAACAATGCTATTGCCACCATATTTAATAAAATGTTAAACCTCTCACAAAAGGTCCAGGGATGTTTTCTGGATCGTTTGTGGTGAAACAGGAGGGGTTTCAGGAAGGGAGAGAGAATAACCATTCTCTGGAATAGAAAGGAAAGGACCCATGGGTCTGCAGGGATTAATTTCCATTGGTTTAAGCAAGCCTCAAGTCTTCTTGCAACTGGGGATGCATGATCTTTGCTAGTGATGGTGTGTGGCAAATATAACCCCTTGGGAAAGTCAAATATACTTTTTGTTATCCTGTGAGGAAGATGTCACTGTAGATGTTGGTACAGATTTATCCTCTGCCCCTTTTTATGTTAGACAGGTAAGCCTTTGCACTGGCACTTGAAGACCGCCTGTGTTTGATTTCTAGGTTAATCAGTGGTTGCATTGCCATGCATTTGACAGTTCTTACATGAGGGCTGGGTACCCCTAAACAACACGGAACTGCGGAACTCTGGAAATGCCAAGCAATACAGAAATAGGGTTGTTCCCATTATATTACAACGAAACATGAATTGGTTAAATATTCAAGTTATCAGAATCAATGTGATTTGATTGTGATACTTGCATATTTAACCAATTCATGTTTAATCATAGTCCAACGAGAACAACCCTCTTTGTGTGTTACTTATACATTTGACAGCCAACCTTTTCATCCCCATTAATTCATTATGGGAGGTGGGAATGGGAATTTTATGGGCCTGAAAAGAGGGGCTGGAAGGAGGGGTGAGACTTTGGTACGGGACCCACCCTGATAACTGGGAGGCAGGCCTACTAAAAAGAGGAGCAACAGCGAAAGATACAGGAACGAATTTCTGAGGATGAAAGTGTTGCCTTTCAAAATATGGATGATGAAACCATGTACAAACGATGGCTAGTGCTACTGTCTAAAAACCTGCTCTAGGCGGTTCACCAGATTTGGAGTTTACTGCTTTCACAGCAGTAACATTGGATTTACACTTTTCTAAGGCGTCATCATTGGAGTGATGGAAAGAGTTGTGCTATCAAATGGAGGACTTTCCTCCCGAATGTCAAGGTGTGAAGACGCAGCAGAAAGATAAGCCTTTCTATGGATACAAAGAGTGTTATTTAGAGCTCCACTTGCAGTGTGATTCATATCTTTGTAAATCTCCACTTGTTGCTGTGCTGCTTCCCTGCCTTCTGAAATCCAGAAGGTAAACTCATCAATAACTTTAGTAGGAAGACATTTAGTAAAGCGCTCTAAATTTCCCCATTTTGGAAGTTTAAATCCAGCTAAAACTCTAGAGGCATTTATCTGACTCAATTGCAATTGATAAATGGTTTGAACACGAGAAGTACTGAGCCCAGCACTGGAGTCTTACTGTGTAATTACTTTCATTTCTTACTCCCCTCATTGCTATTCGGTGGTACCGATGATGAGGGATCAGAACACAATTTCTCGCTAGATGGTACTGAATCTGCATTGTCAGGGGATTTGGCAGCCACATTTTTTACCCTTGTGTCTAGCATGTCTGCTTGGATTGGTAACAAGGCTTCAAAACTGATCTTTCATAATGAGGTCACAGTGCATGGATTGAACAAATCTCCAAGGACCAATTTAACCAGTACTTTGCCTCCATCGAGTAACGCTTCCCTACAATGAGTTAATTTTTGTTTGTCTTCCTGCTGACGCGTGCTCACAATGGAGCCACCATGAGGGAGCTGCCTCACAGATGTAGCATGAAGGCCCCAAATGCACCCAGTACCAATGGATGACCCATGTGTGTGCATAGCTTGGAGAGACTTTTATCCTCTTTCCATATTGTGGGGCCTTCTAATGCTTGACAAACTCTTCTATGACCTTCTTTATCGGTGCAATCAGGGGCATCGAGAGTCGTCTGTTCTGCAAGGAACAGGGGCAAATACCAAGGCACAAGGCACAAGTACTCATTGGATAAAAAAATGTCCATATATTAGACACATAGAATGTGAGGAACGGTCTCTTAGAAATGTCCCCCATAACTAATGCACCTTTGGAAGCCAGTCTTGAAAGGCATGTAGGAGAGGGAGCCACCGCTATGGAAGGACATTTAAATATTGATCAAACAACACACTCAACGTGAGTGCAAGAAAAAACAAGCATTGGCAATGCCCACAGTTTGGGCTTTTATGTAGGCATGGGAAAGGCACTTTTCAGGCACTGCCCTAGTGGTATTAACTGCCTATTGATGGTAGCAGATACACAATGGTGCAAGTACTTGGGCATCTAATAGCAGTGCCTGGAAAAATGTCCAATACTTATATACAAGCCAAAACTGTTTTTTTGCCAATGCTTGTTTTTAACAGTACTTCAGTGAAGAACACGCATGCATAATGTTTATAAATAAAGTGGGTGAAGGCAGACCTAGTTAAGGCATTTTTATTATACCAGGAGTGGTTTTACTGCTCCAATCAAGTCATTGACTTTCAGAAGTGTGCTTTGAAAAACATTGGCATGTACTTTGAGTACAGAGTTTGACAGTAAGGCTTGAGTAACGCGAGCTCAGATTTCCCATGAGGAGGTATTTTGCATCTGGAGGGGCAGGAACTGGGTGGGAATGGCCACGGCGATTAGTGTGACCATTGGCAGTAAATGGGTGGGCAAATACCCAAACAACACCTACAAGCTTTGTGTCTCTCCTCATATGCCATTTCTCCCCATCAGTACTATGATACAATCGTTTCGGCTTATAGGTGGCGCTAAAGTGCCACCTAATAGCCAAAACTGATAAAATGGCAAGAAAGGAGGTGGTTGTACAGCAGTAGCAAAATTCTGACCGACCTGCATTGGCGAAAAACAGGAACTTTGTGATGGCAGTTGGTGACCTCTGGCTAGAGTGAGCAGGGCTTGGGCGCAGAAAAACATATGCACAGCCTTATGTAATTAACTTTTGGGAAGTGAAGTGGCAGCGTTTCTTTGAAAGCCAGTTTCCCAGCACTGCCTACGAATTTAAGCCATTTCAAGCAGTTAGGAGGAAAGCAAAGAAGGACGACAGAGAACTCGGAGTACTTGAGCCTTGTTAACCGAGAGGCGTTAAGTTGGGGTGTATTGCAAATCTGAGTCTCTCTCTCTCGATAAACCTCTTTTGTTTATTGTCACCTTGAGGAGGAGCCATTCTCTTGGGGTATTATTTCTCTTGTCCAGGTTTCGCAAGCCTAAAATGCCCTTAATAAAGCATTAAACAATCTAACATGTTGTGCTCTGGGATAATCCTTTCTCAGCTCTGTGGCAATCATACAGATGGGAATGTTTGTGGGCCTGATTTACAACACGTTTTTAAATGGGGTTAGGCTATTGAAAAAGCCTTTTGTAAATCAGCCCCAAAAGTGTGCAGACACGAACCTGAAGTGTTTCTTTACTCGCCTCGAGTTTCGAAGAGATGGGTGCAGTATGCTCTCGAGGATTACACCCAACTATATTTGCAAATGCACGTTTCTTATTATTTTGTTGGAGTATGCATGTTTTCAGATAAAACTTTTTAAATAAGAGATGGGTGCGTTTGAGTCTGCCATTACACTTTTGGAATATGCGATATAAAGACTAAAAGAAATTGCTGTAGTTAAGCACCATGATTGGTAAAATCGCCTTGATCAAATTAAAAGATGAACAATTTCTGTTTAATGTGATACAATACATACCAGAATGTTAAATCAGGCCGAACCAAAGAAAATCTAGACTATGTTTCAGTCATTTTGTCCAGGGATTGTATGATTAGACGTGTGTTTACATGCGTGTGAGAATAAGGAATCTAGGAGACTGAGCATGAAAGGCAGCAGGACCCTATGCTAAGGAGATTGATGAGGTGAACTTTGGGTTTTGGAGGGAATACTGGGCTCTCAGCACCCCTTGGCACCAGTTTTACATTGATTATGTTACAAAATGCAGGCTGATTTTGAACTGTTTTATGGTCAAATGTAATGATTTCCCAATTTTTAATTTTATTCTTGAAACTTATCTCTCAGTGCAAATATCGATTTGGCTTGCTTTGTAAGCAGTGGGTTTGTGAGGAATATTTTGAAAGCACAATATGCTTTTATATGCTTTTATAGATCTAATGACAAAACAACAAATGGGCATGGCCTGACCTTTAACTAGATGCCATTACCTCTGTGGCTCCCTTGTAAATTGATTGGTGCAAAAGATACAAAAGAGGGACTAACGAATCAGTTAAGGGGAGAACACAAGTATATATTTTAGAGCCCCATGGACGCTCTACTCTATGTTCTCAACTTTTCCAGGGGTGTCCGCATGCATGCAACAATTCTGAACAGTAGCATGATGGGCTTTTTGGGTGACAAGGAAAGCTTAACAATAATAGTGTACGTTGTTGATAAACGTGGATGTGTTCTAAAGCAGACCAATTACCTTTATGAGAACATTCTAGAAAATGAGAATAGTGATATGCATGTTCCTCAAGGTTTTCTGAAGCATACATCTATCATTTCTATTTCCTAATGATAAGGTGTCAGGAACTGTGAATGGAAGCTTTGGAAGCGCTGGAAGCGTTGACCTGCGCGCGCTCTAGTCCTCGCCCAATATGGTGGCCGTGCCTTCAAATGCTGGCTCCTCCCACAAACCGTTGTGTTGTATCTGTTACACTACTCTCCGGTTTGTGTGGAAACTTTGTTCGTGAATTCCTCCTTACCAATCCTCCTCTTCTGCTGCCTTTGCCTTCCCTGTGTCTACCTTCTGTCCTCGCTTCCAGTATTTTCCCGGTGTACCTGTCTTCTGGGCTTTGCAGCTTCTACCTTGTTTATACTTTTTCCTCCTCGCCCATTCTGACGGCTCTGCCTTGCCTGAGCGACTGCCTCCTCTGTCTCTTTGTTTTCTGCCGTAGCTTTCTATTTCAGTGGCTCCGGCCCTTTCAGGCGTTCGGCTACTCAGCGCTCCCACGCTTCTCGCGTGCAAGCATTATTTCGCTCAGCATGCATCTTCCTTTTCCTTTCTACTTGTAGCCTGGGTATTTTCTTGCGCGCTAATTTCTATACTTCCTCTTTTCCAGTCATCCTTTCACTGTTATTTACGGGCATTCCTGTCTGTTCTTTCATTCCTTTCCTTGACCTTATTATTTGTTCTTTTAGTTTTCTGATTCATTCCTCTGTGTGACACTATTGTGATTAGCATTTTGAAAAGGAACCTCCTTTCTTCTTGCTCCGGAAGCCTGCACTAGCTCTATTGTAACTGTCGAGCTTAACAGACTTTCACCATCGGAGTTGGAAACCGACTTCCTTCGGTTTAGCTGAAAATAGAGCTTCTTTGCATTGTGAAGGGAACAGACTGCTCCCAAATTGAACCCATCTGGAAACAGGGTTTTTTCTGCCTTTGTGCTTTTTCCCTGGAACTAGGAATGGCCCCCTACGGGTCCCTGCGGACAGGGTTCCATCTCTGCCAAGGTGGCATCCAGAGGGGCCAGACCCTATCTACACGAAAATAAAGTCAAAACACCAAAGGACAAGACTCCTACAAGGAGGAAGGACCGTAAGAAGATGGAGTCTAATCCTAAGGAATCCGCCTCTGAAGATTCAGGTGAGGAGGAAGGGGAGAAGGCCTCAAATCTTGACATAAGGTCTCTGGGTTAAACGTAAGCAGTTGACAAGCATCTCAGTCACTAGCCGGGCACACATACCATAAATAAGTACAAACGTCAATGGGAGTACAACAAACAAAGGAAAAGCACTGAAATAGACTTACCAGATTCATCACTTCCATGGTGTTCACCTAAAGGGGGAAAGAAAAAGAAAACATTCAGGGCAAAATATTCTTACAAAAATTCTCCAGTGTATATATTTCTAAAGGTTTGCGGTTTCTGAAGTAAACTGGATAGACCAAACTGAAACCTATATACATAATTCCAAGGCAAGGCGCCCCACAATCTCTAGACTGTCAGGCCTGCGACATACAGGTACAAAAAAGCTCCAGCAACAAAAGCGAATAGCGCGCTGTTGGTGGATGTCTCTGTGGCTCCCTTTCAACAGACAATGCTCCTGGCTTTTAGGAAATGATCACTGCCGCAGATCTTTGCAGAGTTCAGAATAATGAGATCTTGGGAGCGATGGATTGCTTCATGGTCTTGCTGTGTCTTGTGAAAATGCTGTCCTACCTTGGAGCAAATGTGAATCTAGCCAAAGACCGTTGAGCGAGAGTGTACGCTATGAATGCATTGATTAAGTTTGGCTTCTGGAGCAATTAATCATGCTTCCTGCTAACTAAAATTGCAACTTTCAGCAGGTCAAGTTACAATCCACCATTTCGATTAAGAATGATCAGAGAAACGAGGCCCTCTTGTAGGGAGTGAGAGGGGGGAAACAAACAGTAACGAAAACAAATAAAATCAACCTACCAGATTTGTTACTTTTGCCTACAAGGAAAATAATACCGAGATTGTAATTCAATATTTTCTGATCATTCTTTACTTTTCTATTGGTTGAGCGCATTCAAAGGGGAATGCAAGGGGGACAGATTTATAACGTTACTTGTCTCTCGTCAGAGCAATGCCATATTAGGCAGTGGCACATTTGTGAAACCTGGAAATCATGAAAGGGCAGCCCAGCACCATATGAACTTGGAAGGCGTGCTGGTTTACATTGAAAAGAGTCCTGGGATGCTTGGGCCATGGGGAAAAGCTTGCTGCTCAGGTTACAGCCTGCCAAGGCCACTGCGCCCATTTCCACATTAATACAGACATGTCCTTCTTCTCCGAGTGTGACCACGAGAGTATCAGCAAAACAAACTAAACCATGACAATGCAGGATATACATTTCTGCAGTTGTCTTACTGTACAATGTATGGTCAAGTCGACATTTCAACAATGTTTCAGCATTAATAAATATCACGCCTTCTTTAGGACTAAACATGCAGATATTCCATAAAATGTCCAATTTACCATCAATGCTGTGGCGTTAATGAGTATCACTCATACTTATGGGTACAACATTAGAATATTTAATGGAGATGTCCAAAACATTTTAAAATCAAATTGTTCAGATCACTTTGAGGAGTCAAGAATGAAACTCGGACACAAGTTAGCCATGTTTTTGGTTAAAGAATTTTATTGAAAATAAAGGGTTGGGAAAAGGCCCCTCTGAATTTGCCTACCTAAACCAAACCTAAGGAACAGTCTGTGTCAGGATGTCAAAATCAAACTGTCCTTGTGTCCAAAGGTTTTACTCTGACCCTCACACAAAAACTGCTTGCTTTTCCTCTTGCTCCGGTAAGCAAAGGTTTGCTCACGGCAGTCGGCGCACACCCAGGAGTCTTCCTCTGAATCCTGTTATCTTGGCAGCATAGCCCGTTCTGTCAGCATCTCCCCTCTTCTCTGCTGGTGAGCCGCCCGGATCCACCATGCTTGCTTCTGATGTTCCATTGTTCGAACCTCGCAAACCTGCATCCTGTTTCCATAATTTAAAATTTTACAGGCACAGGTATTTGCAGGAAAAGACTAGAATGCTTTTTGGGCATCGGGTTCCTCCCGATCTGCATTACTCTTTCCCTCTTCTTGGTCCAAGTATTTGTGGAATTATGGGACAAGAAGTCCATTGTTGATAATTGGTTTCTAATGCTTGAATAATCATTTGGGACAGGTTTAAATTTTAACGTATTGTTGGATGATTGAAAATTGGACCTGAAAAAGGTGGTCTTGTAATTTCTCCAAGAAAGATCAAGGTTGTAGGCTTGGCTCATTTGATTTGTGGAAAGGCTTTCCCTACACTTCAAAGGGGGAGGTGTAGTTGAATGACAATAATGCATGAGTCTTGGTATGGGAAGGGTGAGAAACCTGAAGGTGTCTCCCTGACTAGTTCCTGGGGATCTGTCATCCAAGTGGCCATGACGCAGCCATCGCTATAGGATCCAGTTCCTGGGGGTGGACCAGTGAGGGAGGATCACCTGGATGGGGGGTCCTCAAGGAGTGGAAGTGGGGCACCGACGGGTGAGACGCAGTATCCTCCTCCTTTTAATATCTTTCCTCATCCTTCTATATAGGAAGCTCAGAACCCCTACTCCACCACCACCTTTTCTGACACGAACACTTACGCACACCACAAAAGACGACAGACAAACACAAAAACCGTTTACCTGGCATGTCCCACCACAAGGGTCAGGCAATTGACCAGGATCACACACACCTTACGGCACTTTCCCTTCCTCACAGGGATAAAAGGTGGCGCACAAGTGCACAATACGAGCAGGGCAGACCACACAATGACAGGGCTAACTCAGCAAGGCAGTTCAAGAGGAGGAGAAAGACAGCTCGAACCGAGAGGGTACAAGGAGAGAAGCGACCTTGCCCTTTCCTATCAAGGCTTGTGAAACCTCCACAGAACGAATCCTAAAACAGCGAACAATAGCCAGCCTGTGTTGCAGCAGATATCAACGGTGTGTAGGGCCCTCCTCCACTGATAACCAAGCAGAGCAGAGATGATTACCACTGCGGTACCTGCCTTGACTCCAGAGACGAAAAAAGACAATCGGTTCATCACAGCCGGTGAGTCGAGAGGAAGAGTCGAAAAGAAACCAAACTGTGTTGAACAAAAGTAGCAAATGGCTAATTGAAGAAAGTACAAAGAACTGTTGTTTTGATACGAGAGGGGAAAATGGTTAAAGAGGAGTCAAACACCAAATGGGTGTTCACCTGAGAAACTCTGGGCGATTACCATATGGTGAAACTACCAGTCCCAGATGTGTTTGGGAATGACAAGAGAAGAGGGTCAACGTGGTCATACGTGGGTCAAATAAAATCCTCCGTACAGCCAAAAGTCTTTAACTGGCAAATGAAGGTGAAGCAAAGGGAATCCTGCACTGTGTGAATTGCAAAAGTTGGCAGGAGTGAACCTGACTGAGGGAAGCTGATGAGTCTGAAATCCCAGTAAATAGTGTGTTGACAAGAGTGAACCCGGCAAAGGGATGTCCACAGTTATTGCTTTAAAAAGACATTAAAATTTGTGAATGTTACAGAAGAAATTTTGTTGAAAAGCCATAGTGAGCCCAACGAGGGAGGCAAACAGTCAAGAAGGGTCTGAGCACGGAAGAGGGGGATCCATGGGTGAAAAGCTATCACCCAACGTACAAGCAGAAAGGAACTTTTATTCAATGTTTTGAATTCATCAGGTACTCAGAGACAAGAGACTTCTTGTAGAAAAGAGACTTAACCACAGAGGGCCCTGATATCTGAAAGCAGAATTGTTGTCTCATGCTGGGAAAGCTTGAGCGTGTGCTATGCTCAGGGGTCGCACCTTGTCCTCTGCTCAAAACGTGGGGAAGGGAGACCCCGGCTACCACATCCTGACTTGTCATTTGTGAACACTTCTTTCTTTCTTGTGAATGCTATCCCACATTCTTTTTATATTTAGTTGTACAGATTGGCAATAGTTTCTTTTTAGTATAGGCCCTTTTATTTTGACAAGACGCCACTAAGACTGCTTTATTTTGATTTGATAGTGGTAGCTTGCTCCCATCTTAGATTTAGGTTTAGATTAGGCGTTTTTCTACCCTACCTATACAGTTTAATAAACACACTTGAACTGTGATCACTTGTGTCTGTCTGTTCTTGATACCATGCCTTCCTTACATATGGTGTCAGTTGTGGGATGAGACTCAATTGAAACAAATTGGGGAACCTTACAGTTCCAAAAACGCAGAGAGCTTCTAACCCTTCCATCACCACCAAGGAATCAATAGGATTTGACATCTGTAGCAGTAGGGAAGCTATTATTCCCCCAGGGAAGAAAAGAATGATTCCCACAGACCTAGTTTTGATACCCTACCCCCTCTGAAGTGCTACATAAGACTGGCTCTGAAATATGGCCTAGCATGGAAGTTTGGGATGGATGACTTAGTAGGCGTTATATATCCCGACTTCCAGGGAGATGTAAAGGTTCTCTTACAGAATCATGGTAAAATCCCTTTTGAGGTACACCAAGGAGATGAAATCTATTTCCTCACTTTAAAGAAAGTGAACCAGACAAAATTGAACGGGGTAGCTTAGGCTTTGGAGAAGCTGACAAGCCACTTAACAGCAAAGAAAGGAAGGGAGAAGAGTCTACCATCTATCCCGACCTAGCCTTTCCCCCAGTGAAATGATGCAGTACTCACTGAAGCTTTGCTAGAAGCAATTCCGAAAGAAGATGGCAGAGAAGGGAAGTCCCTTTTTATTCTTAAAACAGGGATTGCTTTATAGACGAGAGACATCTACGGAGGGTGTAATCATAACCCAATTGGTAATACCCAAAGGCCACAATAAAGTTGTACTGGAGATTTTATTGAGGGGCATTTAGGACAAGCTAAAACCCAAGCGCATATTAGTGGGACATTTTACTGGTCCGGTATCCACTCTGATATAAAGACCTTCATCCAGGCATGCGAAATATGTCAAAAGACCAGTCCGCACATCCCAGCACCTGCCCCTTTGAACCCGTCGCTGATCATAGAAATCCCTTTTCCAGAATTGGTATGGATATAATTGGACCACTAGAAACATCCAGACTAGGCAATAAATATGTCCTGGTGATCGTAGATTATGCAACTCGATACCCCGAGGCATTCCCAATGTGAAACAACACCACTCAGCAGATCCTTAAGCACCTTCTACCGTATTTCTCCAGGGTCGGTTTTGCCAAGATAATACTAACCCAACAGTACTCCACATTTCCACCTTGCAAACCTCTGTGTACCATCCTCAAACCGATGGTTTGGTAGAAAGATTCAATAAAATCCTAAAGTTGATCTTAGGAAAACTAGTAGATAAGGACGAGAAAGACTGGGACCAAATGACCCCATGGGCACTATTTGCCATAAGAAAAACCCCTCAAGATTCCACATGTTTCTCTCCTTTTGAATTACTCTATGGGAGAGAGCACAGAGATGTCCTAGACATGGTCCGAGAAACTTGGGAAGAACAAGAGGAGGATCCCATTCCCATCTCGCAGACCGCCAGAAGAATGCAAGAACATATGAAATTTTGTCACACATCGCCTGCTGCGAGGCTCCTCCTACCCAGCACCACTTACCTCTCAGGGGCTTTCTTCACACGCTTCCCGGCGCCTTCCCTCTGTGGCTGGGTCGTGGCACCTCTACTCGAGTTGGCGGTCCCGTCTACTTCGCTGTGCAGTATCCCAACGATTCCCGGGCACGTCCGTTGAGGGCTCACCACGCATGCATGGACTGCCATGTTCTTCGTTCCACGCATGCTCAGTGTTCTGGGTGCTAGGCAATGACTGCTTGCAGTTCAGCACAGTGCATTGCATTTTAACATGTACACTCCACTCGTGCTACTCTCCTGGACCCTCTGTCCTTGCCCGTTGGTATCCTTGTGCCTTGACTCCTTGCTCCTCATTTCTTTGTGTCCCTGGCTATACTTCCTAGCATGGGGTCCTGCCCCCTTTCCTTGCCTTGCTTCTCTCTCAGGTTCTCCTATCTGCCTTCTTACCTGCGAGTGGTGTCTACCCAGTCCTCTCCTTTTGCTGCCCTCTCCCTTGCCTGTGCTGCCTGCTCCTCTTCCTTCTTCTTTAGAAGTCCTAGCCAACCCCACATCCTTGTGCTGCTGGTCTTGACCCTGACCTGCTTTGGAACCCATGTCTGCTGTCGACTGCCACTCCGAGACCGGACTTTTGGACTGTACATTGCCTGCCATCCCAGTCAGTGCTTGCACTGTTCCTGCACCACATTAATATGGGAACTGCCGTGGGGAATTGATCCAGGATCCCTTAGTTGCATTCTGGTGGGTCTTGGGTTGGTTTCCCGTGTTGACTTATCTACTTATCACAAGACAGTCTGGCGTCAACTTCACCATCACCTGGAACATCAGGTACGAAGCGCCAGCGAGACGTTCTGCTTAACAGATTAAGACACCTATCCACCAGCTCTGACATGTACCCCGACCAGGAAATACAGAAGTAACTTTGAGCCCTCCGTCAGGAAAACATCGCCTTGTACAAATTGGCGGTTACTCAGGGAGCTTCGGTCGCACCTCAAGCCGAGGTAACCATGGCACATATGTCTCCAATGAAGTTTGACGGGGAACTTAGGGGTTTGGCGGAATTTTGTAATCATTGCAAGGTCCATTTTTTGTTTCAGCCCTCCCATTTCACTCAGGAGAAAGATCAGATACATTCTTGGGAATATGATGGGAAGTGTTTTGGCCTAGGCCGCCCCATACGTCGCCACCAACAGCCCCATCCTGGAGGATTTCACTGTCTTTGAGCGGACATTTATGAAGGTATTCCAGTCCCCTAATTTGGCTGCAGTAGCTCAGGACCAGCTCATTGAGATTCGTCAAAGCGGAAGCAATATTATATCTCATCTGAGCTGATTTAAACAGTTAGCAGTGGATTCCCAGTGGCCGGAAGTAACCCAGAACACCTTAATCCGCCAGAGATTGAGAGACAAATACTAGGATGAACTGCCACGTATCCCTGAACACAGAACACTGGCTGCCTTAATTGAACAGGTGTTGAAGATTGATCATCACCTGACAGAAAGAAGAGGGAAAGGACAGAGAAACGAGCGAATGTACCCACGACATTTTTCCAAACCAGTGCTTCCTGTCAGTTCTGCAGATCCGTCGCCGGAACCTATGCAATTGGGGGCCATATGTGATCCGTTGTCTGACTTAGAAAAGCAACACTGACGTGCTAATCACCTCTATCTGTATTGTGGAGCTTCTGGTCATTTCTTGGGTACTTGTCCTTTACGTCCTCCCAGGCGTTCTGAAAACTAGATGGCTTGCTGTTTGAAAAAAAGGCAAAGACAAGCCTTTTGTTCTCTCCAGCCCTTCTCCCTGTGGCAAACATGCAGCCAGTACCTCTTCTTGTTCTAAGAGTCCAGATCCCTTGGGGTAATAGACATGAGGAAACCACAGCCTTGCTTGATTATGGGGCGTGGGGAAACTATATTGACAGAGCCTTCGTCTCCGAGGTTCGGATTCCGGTACATCAGAAAGAGCAAGCAACTCCTGTGGAAGTCATTGACGGTACACTGCTATCCACTGGTCCGGTCCGCAAGCATACCGGACGTCTCTTTGTTCGCATCAATGACCATTTGGAACCGATCTTGTTCAACTGTAATAAAGACACCCTCCTACCCTGTGGTCTTGGGTTTGCCCTGGTTACTGTTTCAGAACCCTCACATAAATTGGGAATACTGGAGTTTAATCTTTGCATCCAGTTATTGTATTCGCCATTGTTGTGTTGTACCTGTCTCCAAAATCATCTCTACCTCTTTGGAGACTTCTTCGGCCAACTCGACACATCAATTCTGTTCTCTCTAAATCATACCAGTGGTGTACCACCAGAACCATCAAGTGTTTTCTGAGCCGGATCAGATTCCTTTGCCTCCTCAGCGTCTTTGACTGTTGTTCCATTGACCTTCTGCCAGACAGGACCACAAGGAAAGAGCTACTCCTTGGCTCAACCAGAAAAGGAAGCTTTACAGTCCTACGATAATGACTGCTTTGCCAACGGGTACATAGTTCCCTCAAAGTCACCGGCAGGTTTTCCTTTATTTTTTGTACGCAAGAAGGAGGGCCCACTGCGGCCCTGCATTGATTATCGCCTATTGAACGAAATAACACCTGTAACATTATTGAATCTCTTCACACTGCCAAGTTCTTTACCAAGCTGGACCTCAGAGGGTCATATGATCTGGTTCAGATCAAGACGGGTGATGAATGACTCGACAACATTCTTATTTTCTACACCACCCTGGAGGCACATATCCTTCATGTGCAAGAGGTTCTGTCTCGTCCGGCCGAGAATCATCTTTGCGCCAAGGCTGAGAAGTCACTTTTTCTTCAGGAAAGTAGGCTATTTTTCTATGGCCACAACCTCAAGATCTCAAATCTTTTCAACTCTTCCTGGGTGTTCATTAACTTCTACCGTAGTTTCATCCTGGACTTTTCTTGCCGTACTTCTGTTTTGACAAGACTCACCAGCACCAAGGTGCTATATGTTTGGGATTCCAATGCTAGGATGGCATTCAACGACTTGAAGAAAGCTTTTGTCTTCACACCCATTCTTTGTCATCCTATGGAGAAGTCACCCTTTATCGTTGAAGCCAATGCCTCAGACTGTGCTATCGGGGCTGATCTTCTCGAGCAGGAACATAGAACTGGAATGGAACATCCCGTTGCATACCATCTCGGAAACTGTCATCAAGTGAACGTAACTATACCTTCATCGAGAAGGAACTGCTAGCTATCAAGGGGGCCTTCGAAGAATGGAGGCACCATCTCTTGGGTAGACGGTTCTCGGTGGAGGTTCGTACTGATCATACGAATCTCCAGTTCCTGTGAAGAACCGTTTGTAGCCACATGAGATTGGGTAAACTGGAGAGGACCAGTGATAATGGTCTATATTGTCCTTGAGGTTTAGTTAGTTTATGTTTTTATTTTAAAGACCCAAAAGGACAAAGGGAATCAAGGGAAGGGAATCAAGTTCGGACTAGTGGTAGATGCAACTATACTGACTCTCATCTCTGTCCGTCTCAGTTTACTCATTCTTGAAACATATTTTTCTACTTTACTACTGATTTCTTGGAGTGTAATGGGACCAGTAGGTATGACATTGTAAGCCTAAATTTACTGTGACATCTGCTGGACCTTTAGAACTGGTTGTGAATTATTAACCATTTCTCTCCCTCTATGCACTATGCACGTATGTGGCCTACATGTGAGTAGCCTATCTGTATTCCATGCTAATTGCCGTGATGGATTTTGTAACTATTCCTGTATTAGCATTATTTGGTTGTGATGATGACTTTATAAATGTATTTTTAAATGTCTTGGGTTCCTTTTTCCCCCCACTTCTCAGACATACATGTAGTGTGACTACCACCAGGTGTAGGGATTACATTTAGCTTAGGAGTGGGCACGGCCTGCCTATAGACCTTTACTGTTTGTATGCATACACTTTTTTCTACTGTGTGTAATGTTTAACTTTAAGCACATATTTTAACCTACACTTACTCTCTCTGTAATTTTTTTATGAGGTGTCTTATTTCAGCATACCAGTTGGTGCATTCTCTGGGGTAACCATTGGGACTAACTATAATTCACTGGCGGCTTACCTCTTCCATTCTGTGAAGCCCCACTGCTCCACCAGAAGAGGTTGGTATAATGTTTGGCTAAGATCCCTGCAATGCCAGTAGGTTAGTGGTTTACATCCCTCTGTGGAAAAATCTCCCCACAGTCAGAAAAGCCACCCACTTAACTATGTTTTACATCGGAATTTGGTTTTGGTATTGGCAACACAGAACATGAGAAAAAGGTTCCAGAGCCGGACAATATTCCAGTAGTAATATTAATGGTGGTTACCATTTAACACTTACAAATTGTGTTGGTTAATCAGTTTTGTTGCTCTCTCTTGACCTTAATATTATTTATTCAGAAGAAGGTGGGATGGGGTAGTATAGGTTTTTCAAAAGCTAACATCGAGTTGTAGGATTTCCTGCAGATCATTTTCAAAAGAACGGTGCACAAAATAAAAGTGTAAACGTGTCTTTACGCTTTCATTTTGTGTTCCATCTCATTTTACTGCTGTTCCAAGCCACAACGCAGAGATTAAAAGGAAAAGTAAAGGTGTGTTTGCGTTCATTTACTTTTCACAATTACACTGCTCTGTAAGTGTTAACAATTGTGAGTAGGGCAAGTGAGCTGGAGAAGGGGGTGTAGAATGGGTGCACTGGAGCACCTGGGCTACCACTGTAGCTTATGTGCACATATGTAAGCTCTTATTGATAGACAAAGATTACAGCAATGCTCCCCTGCCACACTTGGTTCATATTATGTTATGTTATGTTATCCAATATTTATATTTGCACCCATCAACAGCATAGTGATCATACAGCATCTAGCCTTGTCCGAAAGTTGGCATATTGTGACCTTGTTATGGTGTTGACAGACCTTAGTCTGTGGACAGAAGGGGGGGGGCTGGCTGAGCTGACAGGAAAGATATATTAGAAAATAAAATGACCAAAATCATGGTTTGCATCAGACTCAACGGGAGCGTCTCTAACCATCTCAAATGTATACCCTAAAGTCATCTCACTTCAAGGCCAAGTGTGAGAAGTACCACATATCTAATAGCACCAGGATGCAGGCAGTGCATAATTCACAGGATGTCCAGAACAAGGGGAGCATTCTCTGCAGCATCTCTGGTTGGTCATTAGTACACGCATACCTGGTGAGAAGGACTCTGGATTTGATAAAGTGCAGGATTTGCACCGTATATAGAGAGACTTTACACTTTGGTTAAAGCACATCAGGACAATGAAGAATGTTTACATTGTATTAGAAGGAAATAGGTATATGTGAATCACCTGGGGTTCCCAAATTAGGAGTGGTCCCTGCGGCTTAACAGGGCATCCACGTCGGCTCCCACCACGTCAACCCAGGCTTCCACTTTTACACCATAAGGATTCTCAAAAAACCTGTAGAGTTTTGCATGGTGGTCCCCACTGTCTGTGTCTATTCCTTACCCTTTAGGGGGGCGTAGGGGGACACTGAAGGTGTGTCCTTATCAAACTCTCCCCATCAGGAACTTTCTAAGGTACCTAACTTGTTGATCTGTCTTCTCTTTCAATCTGTTGACTCCACAGAGTCTTCTCACTCTCCTTTCTCCTCTTGTCTCACACCCATCCTCATCACTGTGTCTATTTCTCTCCGTTTCTATCACCACAGTATCCTTCCACTGATCTTACTGGTTTTTTCCAATTCTTCTATCGCTACCCTCTAGCTGGTAACTCCTCTGTACTTATGCTCCACTTCCTGGTCTTAGTTTTATCCCTCTCTTTCCTCACAGTATGTGCCCTGTTCTTGCCGCTCTCTCTCTCTCTCTCTCTCTCTCTCTCTCTCTCTCTCTCTCTCTCTCTCTCTCTCTCTCTCTCTGTCTCTCTCTCTCTCTCTCTATATATATATATCCATTTTACTGTCTCCACCCGTCAACTCTGTCCTTGTCTTCCCAACAAACCTCACTCCCACCACTATACCTGCCTCTACTCCCCGATACTCACCCTCCTTACTCTAACTTCCCTCATTTCCACATGCACACAGTCTGTCTCATTCCTACTTTTAACTTCCCATTCTCTCTATCTTTCCTCAAGTCTATCTCACTCACTCCCAAACAATTTGAATGCTACCGCACTCTCAGACTCAATACCTTGGCACTCATTATGAGTTAGGAGGTAGCCATGGCGCTATTAGTACCATGGCTACCCCCTTACCGCATTCCTGGTCCGTGTTCCCGGAATAGGGACTTACCGGGTCATTCCGACCTCGGAGGACCGGGTAAATCCCCATTCCGGGAACCATTCCCCATTCCCAATCGAGCCCCAATAGGGCTCAATGGGAATGGGGATGGAGCTAATAGCGGGCCCGTTATTAGCTCTGAAGTCCCTTAACGGGTCCCTTCCATAACGCCTGGCAAAAGGGACCTCGGAATAGGGTGGTAAGGGATTACCGGCACCGGAGTCCTTACCGGTGCTGGTAATCCCTTACCGCCCACCTCGTAAAGAGGCCCCTTGACTCTCTCTCTATACTGCAACAGTCTTCGCCGCCACCTTCTTCATCTGGTACAACCTCCTTGGCTCACCTTCTCTGCTCCTGACCTCAACCAAACACTTTGCATCCCTTTCAGCACCTGCTGGCTTTTTAGTGACCTGATCCCCCCCATCTAAAATAAAAACTTGGTTTCCCATTGGACATTTACTTCAGCTTTACCCCTTGGCCAATTACTAGCTGAATGATTCCCATAGGGGCAATGAATTTGACTGCAAGTCTTTAAGAAGGTTTCTGGCCTGCCCCTTTTCAATCTTCATTCTTGTTCAGGTAGCCCTAAACCCAAGCTGCATACTTTTCCTGAAATTCTCTCCATGATTTGGTGAATTTTGCTTCCAACTAGGTTTGAGGATGATTTATGCGTCCCTCCCGTTTCCTCTCCAGTTTCTTTCCACTCTCAGCCATTTTACTGTTAACCCCCATCCTCCTGGGGTCATTCTAGGTTGGTTGGTGGGTTGGGTTTTTGGTGTCTCATTCCTTTTGGGAAGGGAAAATAATTCAAGTCCATTCCAATGTTGGTCATGACTCCATTCCTCTTTCTCTGGGACAGGAACTTCCAGGTTGTACCCAGGTGCATTCTGGCGGTTGCGGTTGTGGTCTCCCGCTACTAGCTCAGGGTTCTGTGGCAACAGGATTTCAGTCAGGCTTTGCAAAGGTTGGATGTTCAAAGGTCTTGGTTCGAAGGAAGTACACATGAGAAATTTAGAACCAGGTTAAGGTCCAAAACTGGAACCACAAAACGGATTAGAGGGAACACATTCGTCAGTCCCTTCAGAAATTGTATCACTAGTGTCATTTTGAAGAAAAATACCTCTTGAGACGAGCACTTTAAATTGACAGCGCCTCTGATATCCTTTTAATGTGCCAACCTGGAGCCCCAGTTTAGCCAGAACGATAACACCATAGGTGTACTGCACAAAAAAGGTTCCCCATTAATGTGCCTGCACCAACTGCAGAACTTGTTCCAACGTCAGCGTACAAGGATTTTGTTGCTGGCCTTTTGGCCGAAAGAAAAATCTCCATTGCGTCATCTGGGAGGTCCCAATCCGTATACGTCAACCTCTTAGAAACCAAGCGTGAAGGTTGAGTGTCTTCACTTCTGGATGGAGAACCTGACCTTCCTCACGCGTGAGAAGATCCTCTCTTTGCAGAAGACGTACTGGAGGTCAGATGGACATGTCCAGAAGGTCCGGGTACCAGGTCCTCCTTGCCCAATCCGGAACGATAAGGATCATGGATTTCCCAAACTTTCTGAACCTCCTGATCACATGAGAAATAACAGGGACTTGAAGAAACCGGTATAGGAGTGGAAACTCCCAGTCCACTACGAATGCGTCCAATAGCGCTCCTCTTGGGGGAAATTCCCTGGAGCAGTACAGTTAGAAATTCCGGTTCACACTGGAAATGAGCAGATCAACTTCAGGGATTCCCCAAAGGGCAAAGATCTCTTGAAGGACTTCCTGAGCTAGTTCCCACTCGTGGAAGACTGTGCTCTGTCTGTTCAAAGGGTCTGCCGCTGTGTTCTCCGCTCCAGCTAGGAGAACTGCTAATAGAGAGACACCCTCTTGAATTGCCCAGAGCCAGATCTGCATTGCTTTTCTGCACAGTGGTAGTGACCCTGCAATTCCTCTCTTATTGATGTGGTACATGGCCACTGTGTTGTCTGTCATTATCAAGATATTCTTTCCCAGTACAGAGGGCACAAAGGCCACCAGCACTAGTCTGATTGCTCTCAGCTCCAAAATATTAGTGTATAGTTTGGACTCTGATGGAGACCAACAACCGCTGATTGTCAGATCATTTTCATGTGCTATCCACCCCGTGGCTAAGGCGTTCGTAACTACTATTATCTCCGGCCGTGGCTGTCAAAAATGTCTCCATTCAGAATGTTGCCCTTGCAGGCCCACCACAAAAGATCCTGTGCGACTCTACTCGGAACCTGAAGAAGGTCTGACATCTTGTCTGAGAATTGGGACCATTGAGTCCTGACAGCCCATTGGAGAGATCTCATTCTCAGCCGAGCCTCAGGCACCAGAAAAATGCAGAATGCCATGAGGCTGAGCCACCTCAAAAAATCAAAGTCGGGGAGATGCTGGGCACTCTCGAATTTGGTGACCATCTGTAGAATGTGTTGAGCCATCACCTCGGGTGGTAAGGCTTTTCCCAAGGATGCATCCAGGACTGTACCGATGCACTGGAGTCTTGGAGATGGTATCATGTGGGACTTCTTGTAGTTGAGGGAGAAGCCCAGTCTGTGCAGAGAGTGGCAGGTTATACTGAGATGTTCTTGGGCCTTTTTGGAAGAATGCGCCCTGATCAGCCAATTGTCCAGGTAGGGGTAGACGTGAATCCCCCCTCTCCTGACACTCGCTGCCACCAGTGCCATCAGCTTGGTGAAAAACCTGGGGCAGAGGTCAGCCCGAATGGCAGAACTCAAAAAATGTTAATGAGAACTGTCAACGGCGAACCTCAGGTACCTCCTGTGCTTGTGATGGATAGGCACATGAAAGTAAGCATCCTGAAGGTCCAATGACACCATCTAATCCTGGATCTGGAGGGCCTGAATGACTGGAAAAAGGATAACCATCTTGAACTTGTCCTTCCTGAGAAACTTGTTCAAGTCTCTTAAATCCAAGATGGGTCTCAATCATCTGTCCTTCTTGGGGATTACGAAGTAAGGGGAGTACCAACCCGTGTTCCTCACCGCTTCAGGTACTGGTTCTCAAGCACGGTCAAAATTTCCAGCACAAATAGTGAATCTGGAAATTCTTAAGAGTTGCTCCCCGGTGGATGATCCTGAGGCCTTTATAGAAAGGGAAGGCAGTAACCCCAGGCTACTGTTTCCAATGCCCATGCATCTGAAGTAATACCCCGCCATTCCTGCAGATGCTGTGAGAGTCTGCCTCCCACCAGGGTTTTGTGGACTAAGGCCTCAGAAAGGTTTTGAGGTGGCTGATGCAGCAGCTGAGGGTAAAGCAGCCCTTGTCTGGGTGGTCTTAGCACCTCTCCCCGTCCACCACGGGGAAACCTTCGCTGACCACTTTGACTTGCCAGTCCTCTCGCTCTTCCAGCGGAGGCATAAAAATGAAAGGACCTGCCCTTCCAAGCTGTTCCACTGGGGCGAATTTGCAGTTGTCTGATTACAGCACCAAGGGATTTGGCTGTCGCTTTGGAGGTCTGCAGCTTCTCTAGGCTCTCATCAGCCTTGCTGCCAAATAAGTGTGTGCCATCAAAGGGTATGTTAAGAAGTCTTGATTGCACATCCGAAGTATACCCAGACTTCATTAACCACCCAAATGTGCATATCACCATGCTAGCCACCATTGTTCTGAGAATACGGTCCAAATAGACGTGACCAGTTTGAAGGGACTCACACATAGCCTCCTTCCAATCTTTAATAATGTTCAAAAATCTGTCTCGTTCTACCCCTTTGGGAATATGATCAGCCACCATCGCTATATAGTCCCATAGGGTAAATGTGAACTTAGCAAGTGCGCATTTGGCATTCGCCGACTTAAGGGCCATACACCTAGCCGGGAAGACTTTTCTTGCCAAGGCATCATAACGTTTGCCATCCCTGGCGGGGGAATCGTTGGGTAGGGAGTTTGCTTTGAAGTCAATGTAGCAGACTGTACTACAAGGCTTTCTGGAGTTGGGTGTCTTAATAGGTAATAAGGATTGCTACTAGAGGTCCTGTATTTACTTGTCAATTTGTTATTTACTGCCAGAATTAATTTTGACGTATCCCAGTTTGCACTGACCCGCCTTTGCAAGGCTATATGGAAAGGAAGAATACTATCCTTTTGTGGTCCCTTGCCCAAAATGTCTGTCAGGTCATCCTGCTCATAAGGTGGTGCAGGGCTGACCTACCCCAAGAATTCAATGGCTTTTGCCATTAACTGTCTAAATGACCCCTCTGTGTGATTGGATGGATCTGGTCTGCCATATTCAATTCCCGGGGAATTGACTATTCCACTTGCCATCTGTAATGTCTCATACAGCTCCATCATCCATGAATCTTCTGTGATTAGAGCCTCTGAAATTCCATACTTCAAGCCAAAAGGTCTAACGTCATCATATGATGGCTCATACTCCTTATATATTGACAAAAGTGGCTTGAAAAAGTCCTGTCTTGGAAGTGGAGTGAAAGATGTTTTATTTTTCTCAACCTACTTTGACAATTTTGGCATTCAACAACAATTTCGGGATTTGACGACAATGACATGTAAGATTTACCCGATAGGGACATCACACTCTTTGTTGTCGAAGGTGTCAAAGATTTTGGCTTTGACAGGGCAGGTTCTCAAGTCGAAAGGAGCGTCAAAGGTTTTCTAGGAGTTATATCACAGACACCTGGGCTCAAGGGCGCATGGGGCTTGGCCTATGCCTTTTCCTGGTTGGGCTTTTCCTCAACAGCAGCATGGTTCCTTCTCTTGTGTTTCGAGGGGGTGGAGGCCACAATCTGGAAAACCTGGAGCCTTTTTTGTCAGAATCTCTCCCGTTCAGTCGGTGAAGCTGATTTCGTCAGGCAAGTTACCTATTCCGGGGAGGACTTCATTGAAGAGGACTGCGACCTGTGATGCCTTTTCTTCATTTGTCGTGAAGACAAAGATGAGTGGTGAGATCCACTCCTAGATCGAGATCTTTTAGCTTTCTTCAGATGAGCATTGTCACCCTTTGACTCGTCAGAGGATCGCTTTTTCGACAGAGTCATCGAAGGTGATTTATGTATCCTACCTGTAGCGAACATCCCTTTAAGTTCTTTCAGGGCTTTCACTGTCATCAAAAGGCAGGATCCAGACTCTGATGTCTTATGATCGGATCGCAAACACCACAGACACACCTGATGGGGGTCCGTAAGGTACATCTTCGCCCCAAAGTCTTGGCATGTTTTAAACCTCGATCTTGGAATCGAAGATGCCGTTGAAGATGCCATAGTTTACTCAATAGGATTCTCGAAGGAACCGAAGCGCGCTGATCTTCTGAAGTGATAGCTCTCACAGAACAAAATAACTGAAGCTAACAGTCACTGCGCACACTATATGTGCCAGTGGTGATGTCCCCATCAGGACGGATGCCTTCGAGGGACATCAAGTCGGCTAGCATCGACATGCAGCACCCCCTGCTGAAAATGTTTCCTAAGCAGCTTAAGCTGGATATGGAGATATATATGAAACGATGATTAATACATGGGAGGACACAATCCATTCGAAAGTGAGGTTTCAGAGGACCATATTGGTCCAGTGGAAAATGTGCAGGTGGGTGGAAGAATGTGATGACAGCAACACACCAGGGAGAACAACCTAGACTGAGACAGAAGAGAGAAGGGCCCGAGAAAGATCATTGTGATGGCATGTGGGCAAAAGGTGGGAGTAGGGTGAAACTTCTACATCAATCCCTACCAGAGTTCATCAGACAGACCATCAACACCAATATTGCACTCAGCCTGCCGGTGGAGAGGGCCTTGAAGACAGCACTTGAGGGACATTGAAAACACCTATCTGCCCAGGAGCAATGGATCCACAGCTTGGGTAACCATGCAGCCCGAGGAAAGGGTCAGAGGAGAAGAACACTTTCCTGGAAGCACCAAGAGGGTACAGACTTGATGGAAAATTCTTTTAACCTGGGACACTGGAAGATTTTGGAAATATTTGTTACCATCAGATAACCAAGTTAAATTGTGTTGAACTTTGTGAACCTTTGGCTACTTTGTCAAACATCCCCTTTGAAGCAGGAGTGCCTATTCCTTTGAACCCTTGTTTGAGAACACCCACTGGCCCTACTCACATTACACCTTAACACTTGGAGACATCATGCTGACAACTTAGCTTACTGAGTTTTATCTGAAAGCTAGCAACTTTTGTTAAACTTGAAAAGACCTTTATAATAAAAACACTTATTTTACTTTTTGTGTCTGGGTCTCAGGTGTGTAGCACAGTGACAGTATTTGGCAGCACTCTGTTACACATGGTTTAACCACTGAGCCAGCTTTTTCTTCAGGGATGATGAAGTAATGTAAGGCTGGTTCATGGAGTGATTTCACTGAAAATGTGGGGTTTACTACCATTGTCTCTGAAGGACCATGCCCAAAGTAGAACCTGGATCATCTTGTCCAAATGCTCACAATAATGCCTCTGCTCTATGGGTATCCAGAAGGAGTTATATCTCCTACCTTTATATGTGGAGGAGGAAATGGGAACACATTTGCTTTTGTGAGTGCTCTGTTCCCTGAAACCCGATGCAATGCCTGCTGTCGTTAGGGTTCCTTTAATTTGGATATCCATGCCTTGTAAGAAAGGTGCTAAATTGATCAACCAAATAGTCCAAAGAATGGGAAAAGTAAGACATTCAGGGAACCAACATCAGGAATCCTCCCTCATCTTTCATTTTCGCAAAGTTAATTTTTTTTGTCAAGACAAATGTATATGGTTATGTTTTAAGGGACCTATTTTCTTCTTCTTTAAAACTGCCTGATTTCATTTACTGCAAACATGTGTCACACTTATCGAATGTCATTTTCATCTGTGAAAAGATGCTGAAAAAACAAACACTTTTAGATTTAGCTTTTAATAGCATTAAATAATGATGAAAACATAAAGGCAAGCGCATACTTACAGTACCGTCTAGACGTGTGAGTGTGCATATGTATAAACAAAATAGAATTTGTAACATCACTGTACCTCGTTTGCTGGGTTCGCCTTCAAAGGAACATAAAAAAAGAAAAACATAGATTAATAAAGGGTGATGTTTTGAGTCCTTAGTTACCATTTTGACACATTATAGATAATTCAACACATTCAAAGAACCCCTTATTTGTAGGCGTAGGATAAACATATTGTTTAGCTAGGCTGGTACTCCGGCACAGATTATGCATTTTAAACCAATGTACGAAACACTCTCGAAGCAGATGAATGTGTGACGAGTAGCTCATAAAAGTACACTTCCTACTTTGAAATTATTTAATTTTCAAAATTTACAGCGGCGTGAGCCATAAAACTTATCAACAAGTACAGTTAACAATAAGATAATTAATTAAATAAATCGTACTAAAACAGTCCCACAGCATTCATATCCTTAAAATGTATTAAAAAACAAGCAATTAAACCATCAATAAATATGAATATAAAGATACTAATTATTACATACAATTAGACTCCAGTTAGCTTAATAAAAGTACATGGGTTAGCCAGGATTATTGAATGGACGTCATTACAACTGTTGTAAGACTAACATTGCTCACTTTAGACCTCCTCAACCATGATCTATGTAAATACTTGGTGAAAAAATTGACTAATGTAAAGTCACACGTTCTCCTACAGTATACTGTTGCCACTTCACCTTGACAAATGCCAGCAAGCCTAACGATTGGGGCTATACATTTTCCTTGTAAATCTTTGTACCAAACTGTATTATTATGCCCAGCCTAGGTCTGAGTGAATGTTGCCAGTACCAAAGTACAAAGACGAAATTCTAGGTATAAAGAGCATGCCTTATCACATCGAGGTAGGCTTCATAACCAGAGTCAGGCTTGATCATCAGATAGAGGCGGCCAGTGCTAAGATTAGCAAAGAGGCCTCCATAGACCGTTGAGATGATACAAAACTCACTCGCTTGATCAAGCCCTTGGTTTCACTGGTCATGGTTGCTGGTGACCTCCATAAATAGCCAAGATGTAAGTCTAGGAGCCAGGATTTCACATGTTAAACCAATGAAGAGAACACAATCCTTCAAGATTTATAACATACATAAGAGCTTTTCTAGAATGAGCTAAACCTGGGGAGGTCCATAACCTCACCCAATATAAAATAGGTTTCAACTTAATCAAATCTCCCACTAGTTGTAGGTCACATTCCAAGCGCCTGATGCCTCCACTGTATTTTTCCAGGGTGGCAGTAGCTTTAACAACTTGATTTTACCACAGCCCATTTTTACAGAACTTGATGCCTCGATAGTCATATGTTGATACTTGCATGAGGGCCAATCCATCTACTTCAATATTGAGCGTCACTGATTTGGGTGACCTGTGCTTAAATGCTATCATTTTAGATTTCCCCTTATTAAATTCTAAATGCAGTTCCCTGCATTTTTTGTTAAAGATCGCCAACGTGTTTTTGAGACCAATCGAGGTTGTGGCCAGCAGCACTGCATTGTCGGCAAAGAAAAGCACAGAGAATTTCATCTTGCCCAACCTAGGTACGTACAGGCTGCGTGCCTTCAGCTCCTTGATTACTTCATTAATATATAAGCAAAAGAGGAGCAACGCCAGCACACACCCCTGACTAACACCTTTCTCGACATAAAGCAACTCAGTCGCTCTCCACCTAGGCCCCAACGTACTGATGCTTTGTTGTTGGTATTTATTGTTGGAATATAGTAATTGGATTAAAGTTAATAAATTAGGAGGGATTTTCCTTTTAAACAACACCTGCCAGAGTTGGTTCATTGGAACACAGTCAAATGCGGTCTTCAGCTCTACAAATACAGCATACATCCTGGCCCCAAGTCAAAACCCTGAACAGTCATTCTGATACCTTTCTGGAAACCTGCTTGAAGGTGGCTGATTATTCCAGTTGCCTCTGCCCAGTTTTGCAAGCATCCCCAAAGTAAATTAGCAAACCTTTTTCAGAAATTAGGCGATAGTTCTCAGGCGTCTCTCTATCACCCTTCTTAAAAATTGGACGATTTCCGCTTGACACCACGATTGGGGAACCTCACTTGAATTAATCACAGAACTGTAAATTTGGCAAAGAACTGGGGACCAGTTCAACGATTCATCCTTAAAAAGATCAACAGGGATCATGTCTGGGCCAGGTGCTTTCCCACCCGCCTTCACAGTAACTGTTTCTATGTTTTGAACCTGTGGTGTGACTCCATCAGATATATACTCCGACTGCATGATCTTTGATAGTGATTGTGTGTGGCAAATACAACCCCTTGGGAAAGTCAAATATACTTTTTGGTATCCTGTTAGGAAGATGTCACTGTAGATGTTGGTACAGATTTAGCCTCTGCCCCTTTTTATAATACAAATTTAAGCCTTTGCATTGGCACTTGAAGGCTGCCTGTGTTTGATTTCTAGGTTAATCAGTGGTTGCATTGCCATTAATTTGACAGTTCTTACATGAGGGTTGGGTACCCCTAAACAACCTGAAACTGCGGAACTCTGGAAATGCAAAGTAATACAGAAATAGGGTTGTTCCCATTAGATTACGATTAAAAAAGAATTGGTTAAATATTCAAGTTATCAGAATCAATGTGATTTGATTGTGATACTTGCATATTTAACCAATTCATGTTTAATCATAGTCCAACGAGAACAACCCTCTTTGTGTGTTACTCATACATTTGACAGCCAACCTTTTCATCCCCATTAATTCATTATGGGAGGTAGGAATGGGAATTTTATGGGCCTGAAAAGAGGGGCTGGAAGAAGGGGTGAGAGTTTGGTACGGGAACCACCCCGATAACTGGGAGCCAGGGCTACTAAAAAGAGGAGCAACAGCGAAAGATACAGGAACGAATTTCTGAGGATGAAAGTGTTGCCTTTCAAAATATGGATGATGAAACCATGTACAAACGATGTCTAAAAACCTGCTCTAGGCGGTTGACCAGATTTGGAGTTTACTGATTTCACAGCAGTAACATTGGATTTACACTTTTCTAAAGCGTCATCATTGGAGTGATGGAAAGAGTTGTGCTATCAAATGGAGGACTTTCCTCCTGAATGTCAAGGTGTGAAGACACAGCAGAAAGATAAGCCTTTCTATGGATACAAAGAGTGTTATTTAGAGCCCCGCTTGCAGTGTGATACATATGTTTGTAAATCTCCACTTGTTGCTGTGCTGCTTCCCTGCCTTATGAAATCCAGAAGGTAAACTCATCAATAACTTTAGTAGGAAGACATTTAGTAAAGCGCTCTAAATTTCCCCATTTTGGAAGTTAAAATCCAGCTAAAACTCTAGAGGCATTTATCTGACTCAATTGCAGTCATATTGATAAATGGTTTGAACACGAGAAGTACTGAGCCCAGCACTGGAGTCTTACTGTGTAATTACTTTCATTTCTTACTCCCCTCATTGCTATTCGATGGTACCAATGATGAGGGATCAGAACACAATTTCACGCTAGATGGTACTGAATGTGCATTGTCAGGGGATTTGGCAGCCACATTTTTTACCCTTGTGTCTAGCATGTCCGCTTGGATTGGTAACAAGGCTTCAAAACTGCACTTTGATAATGAGGTCACAGTGCATGGATTGAACAAATCTCCAAGGACCAATTTAACCAGTACTTTGCCTCCATCGAGTAACACTTCCCTACAATTTGTTATTTATTTTGTCTTCCTGCTGATGCGGGCTCACAATGGAGCCACCATGAGGGAGCTGCCTCTCAGATGTAACATGAAGGCCCCAAATGCACCCAGTACCAATGGATGACCCATGTGTGCGCATAGCTTGGAGAGACTTTTGTCCTCTTTCCATATTGTGGGGCCTTCTAATGCTTGACAAACTCTTCTATCACCTTCATTATCGGTGCAATCAGGGGCATCGAGAGTCGTCTGTTCTGCAAGGAACTGGGGCAAATACCAAGGCACAAGGCACAAAGTACTCATTGGATAAAAATGCCCAGATATTAGATGCATAGATGGTGAGGAATGGTCGCTGAGAAATGTCCCCCCATAACTAATGCACCTTTGGAAGCCAGTCTTGAAAGGCATGTCGGAGAGGGAGCCACCGCTATGGAAGGACATTTAAATATTGATCAAACAACCTAGTCAACGTGAGGGCAAGAAAAAACAGGCATTGGCAATGCCCACAGTTTGGGCTTTTATGTAGGCATGGGAAACACACTTTCCAGGCACTGCCCTAGTGGTATTAACTGCCTATTGATGGTAGCAGATACACAATGGTGCAAGTGCTTGGGCATCTAATAGCAGTGCCTGGAAAAATGCCCAATACCTATACACAAGCCAAAACTGTTGGTTTTGCCAATGCTTGTTTTTAACAGTACTTCAGTGAAGAACACGCATGCATAATGTTTATAAATAAAGTGGGTGAAGGCAGACCTAGTTGAGGCATTTTTATTATAAAAGGTGTGGTTTTACTGCTCCAATCAAGTCATTGACTTTCAGACATCTCCTTTGAAAAAAACACTGCCAAGTACTTTGAGTACAGAGTTAGACAGTAAGGCTTGATTGAAGCGAGCTCAAAGATTTCCCACAAGGAGGTGTTTTGGATCTGGAGGGGCAGGAACTGGGTGGGAATGACCATGGGGATTAGTATGACCATTGGCAGTAAATGGGTGAGCAAATACCCAAACAACACCTACAAGCTTTGTATCTCTCCTCATATGCCATTTCTCCCCATCAGTACTATAATACAATCGTTTCAGCTTATAGGGGGCGCTAAAGTGCCACCTAATAGCCAAAACTGATAAAATGGCAAGAAAGGAGATTGTTGTACAGCAGTAGCTAAATACTGACGACCTGCATTGGCGAAAAAACAGGAACTTTGTTATGGCAGTTGTTGACGTGTTGCTATAGTGGGCAGGGCTTGGGCGCAGAAAAACATGTGCACAGCCTTATGTAATTAACTTTTGGGAAGTGAAGTGGCAGCGTTTCTTTGAAAGCCAGTTTCCCAGCACTGCCTGCGAATGTAAGCCATTTCAAGCAGTTAGGAGAAAAAGCAAAGACGGACGACAGAGAACTCGGAGTCCTTGAGCCTTGTTAACCGAGAGGCTTTAAGTTGGGGTGTATTGCAAATCTGAGTCTCTCTCTCTCGATAAACCTCTTTTGTTTATTGTCGCCTTGAGGAGGAGCCATTCTCTTGGGGTATTATTTCTCTTGTCCAGGTTTCGCAAGCCTAAAATGCCCTTAATAAAGCATTAAACAATCTAACATGTTGTGCTCTGGGATAATCCTTTCTCAGCTCTGTGGCAATCATACAGATGGGAATGTTTGTGGGCCTGATTTACAACACGTTTTTAAATGGGGTTAGGCTATTGAAAAAGCCTTTTGTAAATCAGCCCCAAAAGTGTGCAGACACGAACCTGAAATGTTTCTTTACTCGCCTCGAGTTTAGAAGAGATGGGTGCAGTATGCTCTCGAGGACTACACCCAACTATATTTGCAAATGCACGTTTCTTATTCTTTTGTTGGAGTATGCATGTTTTCAGATAAAACTTTTTAAATAAGAGATGGGTGCGTTTGAGTCTGCCATTATACTTTTGGAATATGCGATAGAAAGACTAAAAGAAATTGCTGTAATTAAGCACCATGATTGGTAAATTCACCCTGATAAAATTAAAAGATGAACAATTTCTGTTTACTGTGATACAATACATACCAGAATGTTAAATCAGGCCGAACCAAAGAAAATCTAGACTATGTTTCAGTCATTTTGTCCAGGGATTGTATGATTAGACGTGTGTTTACATGCGTGTGAGAATAAGGAATCTGGGAGACTGAGCATGAAAGGCAGCAGGAGCCTATGCTAAGGAGATTGATGAGGTTAACTTTGGGTTTTGGATGGAATACCGGGGTCTCAGAACCCCTTGGCACCCGTTTGACATTGATTATGTTACAAAATGCAGGCTGGCTTTGAACTGTTTTATGGTCAAATGTAATGATTTCCCAATTTTTAATTTTATTCTTGAAACTTATTTCTCAGTGCAAATATCGATTTTGCTTGCTTTGAAAGCGGTGGTTTGTGAGGAATATTTTGAAAGCACGATATGCTTTTATATGCTTTTATAGATCTAATGACAAAACAACAAATGGGCGTGGCCAAACCCTTAACTGGATGCCATTACCTCTGTGGCTCCCTTGTAAATTGATGGGTGCAAACGATACAAAAGAGGGACTAACGAATCAGTTAAGGGGAGAACACAAGTATATATTTTAGAGCCCCGTGGACGCTCTACTCTATGTTCTCAACTTTTCCAGGGGTGTCCGCATGCATGCAACAATTCTGAAAAGTAGCATGATGGCCTTTTTGGGTGACAAGGAAAGCTTAACAATAATAGTGTACGTTGTGGATAAACGTGGATGTGTTCTAAAGCAGACCAATTACCTTTATGAGAATATTCAGGAAAATGAGAATAGTGATATGCATGTTCCTCAAGGTTTTCTGAAGCATACATCTATCATTTCTATTTGCTAATGATAAGGTCTCTGTGTTCAACGTAAGCAGTTGACAAGCATCTCTGTCACTAGCCGGGCACACATACCATAAATAAGCACAAACGTCAATGGGAGTACAGCAAACAAAGGAAAAGCACTCAAATAGACTTACCAGATTCATCACTTGCATGGGATTCATCTAAAGAGGGAAAGAAAAAGAAAACATTCAGGGCAAAATATTCTTACAAGAATTCTCCAGTGTATATATTTCTAAAGGTTTGTGGTTTCTGAAGTGAACTGGATAGACCAAACTGAAACCTATATACATAATTCCAAGGCAAGGTGCCCCACAATCTCTAGACTGTCAGGCTTGTGACATACATGTACAAAAAAGCTCCAGCAACAAAAGCGTGGTGGATGTCTCTGTGGCTCCCTTTCAACAGACAATGCTCCTGGCTTTTAGGAAATGATCACTGCCGCAGATCTTTACAGAGATCAGAATAATAAGATCTTGGGAGAGATAGATTGCTTCATGTTCTTGCTGTGTCTTGTGAAAATGCTGTCCTAACTTGGAGCAAATGTGAATCTAGCCAAAGACGGTTGAGCGAGAGTGTACGCTATGAATGCATTGTTTAAGTTTGGCTTCTGGAGCAAGTAATCATGCTTCCTGCTGACTAAAATTACAACTTTCAGCAGGTCAAGTTACAATCCAACAGAAACGAAAACAAATAAAATCAACCTAACAGATTTGATATTTTTGCCTACAAGGAAAATAATACAGAGATTGTAATTCAATATTTTCTGATCAT
This sequence comes from Ambystoma mexicanum, assembly GCF_040938575.1. NCBI lineage: Eukaryota > Metazoa > Chordata > Amphibia > Caudata > Ambystomatidae > Ambystoma > Ambystoma mexicanum. Next base: position 668,701,991 of record NC_090936.1, read on the forward strand.
TCTTTACTTTTCTATTGGTTGAGCGCATTCAAAGGGGAATGCAAGGGGGACAGATTTATAACACAGCATCATGACGTCACCTGTCTCTCGGCAGAGCAATGTCATATTAGGCAGTGGAACATTTGTGAAACCAAGAAATCATGAAAGTGCAGCCCAGCACCATATGACACTTGGAAGACGTGCTGGCGTGCATTGAAAAGAGTCCTGGGATGCTTGGGCCATGGGGAAAAACTTGCTGCTCAGGTTACAGCCTGTTTGGTCCACTGCACCCATTTCCACATTAACCTAGACATGTCCTTCTCCTCTGAGTGTGACCACAAGAGTATCAGCAAAACACACTAAACCATGACAATGCAGGATATACAGTTCTGCAGTTGTCTTACTGTAGCATGTATGGTCAAGTCGACGTTTCACAATGTTTCAGCATTAATAAATATCACGCCTTCTTTAGGACTAAACATGCAGATATTCCATACAATGTCCAATTTACCATCAATGCTGTGGCGTTAATGAGTATCACTCATACTTATGAGTCCAACATTAGAATATTTAATAGAGATGTCCAAATCATTTTAAAATCAAATTGTCCAGATCACTGTGAGGAGTCAGGAATGAAACTCGGACACAAGTTAGGCATGTTGTTTGTTAAAGAATTTTATTGAAAATAAAGGGTTGGAAAAAGGCCCCTCTGACCCGGTTCTAAGAAGAATGTGCCTACCTAAGCCAAAACTAAGGAACAGTCTGTGTCAGGATGTCAAAATCAAACTGTCCTTGTGTCCAAAGGTTTTATTCTGACCCTCACACAAAAACTAAATTATAAAAGGTGAAAAGGAAAAGTGTCTTTAATCTTTTAAGTTCTCGCAAATGTGTTCGTAAAAAAAGAATAAGTAGTTTTAAAACATAAAACTTTCTTTATATGTCCCTTGCCCTAGGTTTCTCTTCCGTGAAGTTTTAACACAAAACTGTATTTATATTGGAAGAGCTCTTGTTCCACAATGGGGTTCCTTTCCCTTGGGTTTCTCTTCCTTGAAAACCACAGTTCCTTGTGTCTCATTTGGCCCACAATAGTACTGTCACAGCCAAAGCTTCCTAGCTTTGTAATTCTTTTTTTCAGGACAAGTCTTTTCTTGGTATGTTTAACACAGTTCTGATATTTCTGTACTTAAAAGTTCTTAACACACTTCTCATTGCTTGGTGTACTCTCCTGCCAGGGCCTCTTCCTGTTACACGTGTGTAATTTGCCTGGTATACTCTCCTGCCAGGGATTCTTGTTATTGCATGCTTGCAATTGCCTGGTATACTTTATTGCCAGGGCTTTCTGTTCCTCACACATGTATAGCTTGCCTGGTAAAATCTCATTTCAGGGCCTGTGGTTCTTGCACTTTTGCAATTGCCTGGTATACTTTTCTGCCAGGACATCTGCTTCTTGCGCACTTGTAACTTTGTTCCTTACACATTTATAACTTGCCTAGTATACTCTCCTCCCAAGGTTTCTTATTTTTGCACACTAGCAATTGCCTGGTATATTTTCCTGCCAGGGCTTCCCACACTTGAAGTTACCTGGTATTTTCTCTATTCAGGGGTTCTTTGATTCACACGAGACTTTAATCCATTTCCACAACCATATATTCATTTGATTGGATATTGATTGGATATTGCATCCTCTTGATATACACTTGGTTTTGGTGCTCCCGTCTATTTACATTCCACACATTCACACGCTGATAAGGGTTTTACTCCTCTTCCCCTTTTCACAGTTAGTTTCTTCATGTTCTCTCTTTCTGTGATTCTTTTTACAGTTATTGGTATTTTGTGCAGTTGCTGATATGCCACAGGGTCCCCCCTGTTCGGCTTCTCGTCTCCCGTGGTGTCTCTTCCACAGGCCTGCTTTCCCTCTTGCTCCGGTAAGCAAGGGTTTGCTCACGGCAGTCGGTGCACAACCAGGAGTCTTCCTCTGAATACTGTTATCTTGGCAGCATAGCCCGCTCTGTCAGCATCTCCCCTCTTCTCTGCTGGTGAGCCGCCCAGTTCCACCATGCTTGCTTCTGATTTTCCATTCTTCAAACCTCACAAACCTGCATACTGTTTCTATCCTTTACATTTCGCAGGCACAGGTATTTGCAGGAAAATACTAGAATGCTCTTTGGGCATCGGGTTCCTCCCGATCTGCATTACTCTTTCCCTCTTCTTGTTCCAAATACTTGCAGAATTATGGGATAAGAAGTCCATTGTTGGTAATTGGTTTCTAATGCTTGAATAATCATTTGGGACAGTTTTAAATGGTAACGTATTGTTGGATGATTGAAATTCCTCGAGTCAGCTCAAAAGAAACCTGCTGCCAGATGTCCTCACGCGTGTGCACTTCTTTCAACAGAAGGAGAAGATTATGTCTGCTGCCAGGAACCTGGCCTCAATACAATTTCGGGGAGCGACAGTGCAACTCTTCCAAGATCTTTCTCCATACACCTTAGCTAGCAGAAGACGGCTACACGGAGTTACGGCCTGGTTGAGATCCAAGCAGATCCGATACCGTTGGGGCCACCCATGTAAATTACTTTCTGACATCCAGAACCAGAACTATGTGATCTCCTCAGAGGATGAAGCCAGGGAGCTGATGGCAGAGATATCTGAGATTAACCCCTTGGCCTCCCCCAGCCAGAAATCGACGGAACTGACCTTCAGCCCCACGCCAAAAGACAAGCGGAGAAAGCCTCGCGGATGGTGCCATCTAGAGTCCACCTCACGACAGGAGGTGAAAGTCATGGGGGGAGTGGAGGAATGAGAGGCGCCTGCGATTTCCCCGGACCCGGAAGAAGATAACCTTCCGAATGGCTGAACTGGTCAGTCAACTGAGCTAATGAGGCACACCTTCTGGAAAGAATGGTTTTTCCCTCACATACACTCACCACGGGGTACACCCCCGGACACAAAGCCCACGGCTTGGATAACCTGGGAGGCTCTGTGTTGCAGTCTTCCCCCCTCCTCCAGTTTGATCCTACGCACCATCCATCCAGCGGGGCAATCCAGTTCCCCGTAACTCCGAAAAGTAATCCCAGAGTGACTAAAGGTTGTTGAAGTTCATTTCTCTTAGCGGATTTGGGCGCCGGAGCAGATTGCACCCGAAATGGTTTTTGGTTGGCTAAAATTTAGCTGGTTATCGAAGTTGGTTAGAGTCTCAAGAATGCGGTTTATCGCAGTCTGTTTTGACTATTTTGTTGTATTACATATACTTTCTGCTTCATTTTTTTACTTCCCCCTACTTATGTTTTTAATATGTTTGAATCCCAACCCCACACACCACGTCCTACCCATACACAACGCCACAGCGGCAGATTTTGCGTGAGGTCCCCCTCTGTCCCCTCCTGTTGGATCACACCTACAAATGGCCGAAATGGGAACAAATGATCAGCTCCAAACAGACCACGGATGCCGGACCGAACTCAAGATGGCGGCACTGAATATTACATGTGTTACGCTCAATGTCCAAGGCCTAAATTCCCCTCTAAAGCGTAAAGCATTGGCCCACAGGCTAGCATCACTAGAGGCAACACTCTTATTCCTCCAGGAAACCCATTTATGTCCCGCTGATGAGCCTCGCCTTAACAATAAGTTGTACCCCACGAAATTCTTTGCTTCCAGTGGTCTTAAAAAACGAGGCGTCGCCATCTTTGTTCACAAAGGTACTCCCTGCAAAACGTTGGAAGTGGTCTGGGATGGGGAGGGGCCTTTTTTGCCAGTGGTAGCCATACTAGACGGACGCAAAATTACATTGGTCTCAATATATGCCCCGAATGTCAAACAGGACATATTCTTTGCAAAACTGTCTAAAGCCTTATTTGACCATGCAGTGGGAGAAATACTCTTGGGGGGAGATTTCAATGCTGTAATAAATCCTCTGGTGGATAAAACTTTTCCCCCAACCTCCGTCGATAAGAGCAACTTCAGGGCCCTTACCACGCTGCTGCGCGACCACTCCCTCATTGAGATCTGGCGATACTACCACCAAAACGAGCGAGACTACACTTATTTCTCGGCAGTGCAAGGGGGATTCTCCAGGCTGGATATGTTTTGCATCTCTGACTCACTAACCCCTTTGACGAAGGAGATTCAGATCATGCACCGGTGAAGCTTATAATCTCCCCACCCCAGAATGCCCCACTCCGGAAACCCCCCACAAATCCAACGAAAGCTCCTAACCCAGGGGAGACTGGCGGGCGGTTTGGGACTTCCCTCGGTCGCAAGATACTATCGCGCCGCTTTCAGATCCCTACAACCCAAATACGAGTGAACTCACAATAGACGGCCCAAATTCCCCTGGGTAAGGGAACCAGGCAAGGTTGTCCCTTATCCCCATTAGTATTTGCGTTAGCTATGGAACCCCTGGCCCAACACATCCGCCTTCACCCGACGATCAAGGGATTCGAGGTGGGAAAACAATGTCATAAAGTCGCGCTATATGCAGACGATGTCCTCTGTTTCCTGAGAGATGCCCGGTCCTCAATCCTTTCTCTTATGGACCTCCTTGCCCAATTCGCAATGATCTCGCGATTCTCAATAAATATGACCAAATCAATGGGCCTAAATCTGTCGGAAGCCACTGACACCTTGAATACCTTGCAGAACACTTATCCCCTCAATTGGAGGAGCACAACAACCACATATATGGAATACGCTTAACCCTGAATTTCGCAGGTCTCTTAAAGGCCGATGTACCCACCCTATTGAAGGAGGCTAAAGAATCCTTGCGGAGGTGGTCATCACAAGAAATATCGTGGCTGGGGCGCATCAGTGCTATTAAAATGGTCCGACTCCCTAGGCTCCTATACATACTCCAGGCACTCCCCATATTGATCCCGGACCAAGACCTTTTAGATCTTCAGAAAGAAATAGGCCGCTTTGTCTGGCAGCATAAAACTCCACAAATCCAACGAAAGCTCCTAACCCAGGGGAGACTGGCGGGTGGTTTGGGACTTCCCTCGGTCGCAAGATACTATCGCGCCGCTCAGCTAGCGGTCATTTTGAGTTGGTCCCATCCAACAGAACCCCTGAAGTGGCACGACATCGAGCAGCACGCTACTGAGATCCCCCTGGCTCACCTGCCCTTTCTCCCACGGGAGGCGCGTACTTATGGAGGCTCCCTCGTCCCCTCCACAAAAACTGCACTTCGCACCTGGGATAGATCCTGCACGCAGAAAGGGTTATCGCCGGGCCTGGGGCCTCTATCCCCCATAACGCAGAACCCAGCCTTTACTCCTGTGCTCCAACCCAACTCGTACCTGCTTTGGTCAGGGGACACTCCCCTGAGGCTAGGCGAACTATATATAGACAACTCCCCCTTGACTTTTGCCCAATGCAAAGAGAAATTCAATCTTTCAGAAACTGAAAGATTCAGATATATTTAGCTCCGCCACTGGATAACTAACCTAAATGTTAAAAGGGCTGCCACTAGGCCCCCTATAGGCCTGGAGCTAACGGCTGTGGAGGGCCAACACACCCGCAGGACAGCTACATGTTATCGCCTCTTAGAAGAGGACTCGGTGGATGAGAAAATGCCCTACATGCTTGCACGGGAGAGAGATTTGGGGATAGACGTTGCTCAGGAGTCCTGGCAAAGGATTGGGGGCAGAGCTCATAAATCATCTTGGTGCACGACGGTGAGAGAATGTGCCCTTAAAATATGTTTTCGCTGGTACTTTTCCCCGCAGAAACTACATGCGATAAACCCTGATTACCCCGACACTTGTTGGCATGGCTGTGGAGGGAGGGGGGACCTGGGCCATCTATGGTGGCCCTGCCTGACTATCCAGTCCTTCTGGCTAGAAATCAGATCAAGGATAAAAGATATCTGTGGAGTTCTTCTCCCCATGGATCCGTTTATAATGCTGTTGGGCGACACTCCAGAGGATGGGTCATATCCGCAGTCGGGTCCTAGAGCGGATCTGATAACTCAATTACTTATGGCAGCCCAGCCCGAGCCCGGTTCTGGAAAGACACAGAAGGCCCCCATATAGCTTAATGGTGGGTGAAGATCTGGGAGTTACTTGGTATGAAGAAGTTAACGGCCACAGTAGAAGGCAAGATATCCAGGTTCTCTAGAGTCTGGGGGCCATTCCTGGAACACGTAGCCGAAAGGGAACATATGTTTTTTCAACCAAAACTGATTAAATACTTGCGGAAACCATGACAATCTCGAAATATGGCCTCTGAATATAGCACATGCGGAACTCTGACCTTATGTGGCACTCAATCCTCCAGGGGCTAAAACCTTGATCACATTCATAGGCGTTGTGGGATGTCCTCTTTTTTTTTTTTTCTTTACGTTATGTTCAGTCAACCTTTCCTTTGTGAGCGTTATACTGAGATAGTTTTATAGAACAGTTGAATTGTAATAATGAAAATGAAATGTCGAAGCGCTGATTCTCTGTTATGATTGCTAATCTACTTCTATGATATATTACACAATGAATTTCATGTTTGAACGATGTTTCAATAAAAATATTTTGACCAAAAAAAAGAAAATTGGACCTGAAGAAGGTGGTCTTGTAATTTCTACAAGAAAGATCAAGGTTGTAGGCTTGGCTCATTTGATGTGTGGAAAGGCTTTCCCTACAGTTCAAAGGGGGAGGTGTAGTTGAATGATAATGCATGAGTCTTGGTATGGGAAGGGTGAGAAACCTGAAGGTGTCTCCCTGACTAGTCCTTGGGGATCTGTCATCCAGGTGGCCAGGACACAGCCATCGCTATAGGATCCAGTTCCTGGGGGTGGACCAGTGAGGGAGGATCACCTGGATGGGGGGGTCCTCAGGGAGTGGAAGTGGGACACCGACGGGGGAGACGCGGTATCCCCATCCTTTTAATACCTTTTCCTCATCCTGCTATATAGGAAGCTCATAACCTCTACCCCTACCAAACCTTTTCTGACACGAACACTTACGCACACCATGAAAGACGACAGACAAACACAAAAGCCGTTTACCTGGTGAAGTGGGAAAATGGGAGAACACGCTTCCCCATTCTCATCCCGACCATGGCCTAGAGGATCACAGCCCAAGCACCCCCCACGAGAGGAGTTTGACCCGCTCACCTCCTCACCAGACGACAAGGTACCATGTGTTCGTAGCCCACATGCACGAACAGCATGCCCACTACCATGCCCTGGCCAAGCTGACACCTGCGACATGGACCAGATCGACTAAAACAACAGCCGCAAAGCATCAACATCGTTAGAGATGCCATGACGACCCACACGAAGAACATACTCAGTGCTATGACGTAGCGGACTGACACACCCACAGACATGCATCGTTGTTATTTTTCACATAGGCCTCCAACAGCACCGCAGAAATTCAAGATGCCTGAAGAGCTTGTGTATACGCTTGCAGACACTTCATGCTACCCTACCCCCATAGAGATGTCATCATATATATATATATATATATATATATATATATATATATATATATATATATATATATATATATATTACTACTACTTGTGACACTCTGCCACCCTGCGGCACCTATGTTAGTAAATATACATCGCCTCCCAGGAAAACTAGCCCCGAGTAGGCTGCAAGCAAGAGTCCACAGGCCGGAGCCTCTAAGACAAAAACCTTCTCGAGATGAAAAAGCAATGCACTGACCATGCAGAACGAGTCCCAGCGAGAGCCCACCGCCAAGGCCACAATGTTGCAACCCACATGCCGAGCTCTCAGTACCAAGGTTACACCTGCCGCAGCCAGCACCCCTCTGGGCCGAAAAAGCAAATTTAATGCTCATAATTATGCTCCAGCTACGGTCTCTACATACGTGACCGAGCCGAGCTGACAAGATGCCAAGCTTACGAGACAGAAAGTCGCCGGGGTCCCACGTCTGGGACGCAGGTTGCAACAATGACACCTACACCAATGGGAAAGACGTGATCATCAGCCACTAGCAAGACTTGTCCATTGTCTGCCACTAACACATAGTTGCACAATGTTGCCAACACCAGGTACCTCGCAGGCTTGGAACAGCGATGATCCCAGGCTTGGGGGCTCACGAGGGAACCAATCAGAGTACGAGGGGCTCCTCACTGACGCCATTTCGGGTAGCCAATCACCAAGGGCCCCCATGTAACCACTTTATTGTAGCAAGTGCTAGGGACAACCCAAGTGTGCCACCTGACCTGTCATTATCCACTAACATTTCTCCATATATGTATCTATACTAACCCTACCACTCGGGGAGCCAACCTGAAGTGGCGATAGGTTTTGTGACGGTTTTTTTCCAGGTGACGCGAGTAGCATGTCATACTATGGTAAAAAGGACCTGCAAGCCCCACTAAGAATGAGAGCGTCTCCCCGGATGCATACGGACAGAGAGCGATCCCTGCCGTCACTATAATAAACAGCAGTAATTACTTTGCTCGTGTGTGCCTCATACTCCTTTTGGGACGCGGGAGGGGTTGGGGCCTCCCCAACCCCAGAGGTCCGCGGACGGCTCTGCCGACCCCCGGGAGATCACCCCGACAAGTTGGAGGCACTGCTGAGATCTGCTTGAGATCTACCTAACCTACCCTAACAGCATAACTACCAGGCCTCCTGCAGCGAGGCAACCCGGCAGCGCGGCACCCTCTGCCGTTGCCCCCTTTCGAGGACTACAGGACCATCGTGGAACTGCGAGAAGACCGGACAACGCAATCAGGACATTGGCCCTCATGAGCTGACTTGAAAAGTATCCCGCCCGTGGTTGGCGAGTGTCCAGAGGTGGTCCAGACGAGGGGCGGTGGCGAGCCGCTTTGGAGGGGTGCCCGCGGTCGAGCGGCCCTGACTCACAAGGACTTGGTGAGTATGGCGCACCCAACCAGCAACGTAATGTTGTGCGGGAGGGGGGAGGAGTTGTAAAGAGGGAGGGGGAGGTTGTAACAGTGTGTGGAAATTGATTTTGACTGTTCTGCGGCAGTAGAGGTATGAGGTGTAACGGGCCATCCGCGAGGACCGTCCCCTACAGCGTCACAAAAAGGATTGGGTGGGGCCTCAGGCACCCATATCTGACTGTTAGAGAGCGCGGATTGGTTAGAGATCGCGGACACCTGTGTAAGGGTGGGTGGCTTTCCTATGAGTTGACGTTGTAGATCAATGAATAGATGAGGTTCCCTACTAATTGAGTGTTGAAGCTCGTTAAGTAGATGACGTTTTCCCGCAGGGGGTAGATAGGTTGTTTACTGAGTGCGGAAGATAATTAGCTGGTTAAGCTCCTCTAGAGAGGGGGCATATCACACGCGAGGCGACGCAGCGTGCGCAGACCGATTATATTAAGTGAATTGGTTGTGGATTACCTTGCTCCAGACGAGGCGAGAAGACAGCTGTGGGGTTAATGGGGGATAATTGTGTGAAAACAAGCGCGCATTTCTGAAGTTTTGAAATGTGTATGTACTTACAGTGTATTGTAGAAGTTGGTGACGTCACCCTTAGGGTTTGTAGAGGACACTGCGATACACCTCGCGTCCCATCTCGCATCTATCCAGGGGTGGCCGGGGATGGAGGGTGAAGGAATGAAGGGGCAAAGGGGGAGAGGCGGCCGTGCACGGAGAACGCTGGCTGCGCTCAGACGGGGAAGGGCCACAGGGGTAGAGGCGGCCGTGCACGGAGAATGCCGGCTGCACTCAGACGGGGAAAGGCCACGGGGGGAGAGGCGGCCGTGCACTGAGAAAGCCGGCAGAGCTCGTCGAAGGGTTTGTGGAAGTAGAGGGTGTGGTTTGAGGAGAGAGAAGGGGAGGAGGAGGAGTAACGTTGAAGGTGTGACAAATACAGAAGTAAGAGGAAGGTGGGGCAGCCCAGAGGCATGCCGCACAGGACACATCGCCACAGGGGGCGTTGTGTGCCACGGTCGAAGGGGGCCGTAGTTATAAGTAATAATTGTGTAATAAAAACATTTCCTTCCTTTTCAGAGGACAGCCGAAGTCCCCAACTTACGGGGCCAGGTAAAAGGTTGACATTTGGAAAAGTAAAATTGTAACATGGCCCTGTACTATGGATCGGGGGCAGGAGCGGGATGGAGGAACATGGGGAACGCATTAACAACTCCACTTCAGTACATATGTACGACATTGACACCACACAGGGAAAAAATAATTAAGTATAGCATTGAGTGGACACAAGGAATGGACAACAAAGTAAGAGTACCGTGGCCACCCAACGGCAGCTTCGGTACGTATACACAACACAGTTTGTTGACATACATCCACAATACCTACAAGGGGAAAAAATTAGCAAACCACTTAGAAGTTTTTGACCTCTGGAAGATGTTTCAGGGAACTAGACCTGGGGATACAGGTATGTACACAGTGCAGGGGGTAAAAGAGGAGAAGGGGATAAGTGAGGGACATGAGGAAAAGGAAGAGAAAAGGAAAAGAGGGGGTGGGGACAAGAAGAAAAAAAGTGAGCCCAGCATTGAAGAAAGTGGAGAAGAGGCGGAAGGATCATTTGCGGTAGCCGAGGCAAAGGTCAAACAAGAAGGGGCAGAAGGAGCGCACGTGGCTAAAATAGTGAAGAAGGAAGAAGGGGGGTTGTACCCCCTAACAGAATTTAGAGAAGCGGCAAGACAGCAAATAACGGTCGCTGAAGGATACTCCAAGCCTGCATACAGCCCCCTGCCATACGCGCCCCCGGATGTTTGTAAAATGAGGATGGGGGAGGTAGGTACAGTAGATTCAACAACTACGCAGGTGAGGAAGGGGGATGACAGCAGGTCCTTGGGGAGGTTTGCAGATGTAGGACCAGAGGAGTGGGTAGCAGCACAGGTGCTTCTGAAACTCCGAGGATTATTAACTAAGGAAGAGGAGGATACAGTTAAAAATGAAAATAAGGAAGAGAAGAAAAACACATAGACAGGGTCGAAGGTAAGTGAAGAAAGAGAAGGGCGACTATCACAAGAGGAGGAAGAGATATTGGAGGAAAGGTTGGCGGAATTGAGGAGCGTGCGAAGCGCATTGCTCAAGCAGTTCGAGGAAGAGACACAGAGAAGGCAGAATGAAAAGAAAGCACATAAGGAAGAGTTGGCGAGAATGAAGTTGAAGGAGGAAGAGCGGAAAAAGGAAGGAGAGCGCATTAGGACAATAGCGAAAGAATGGCGTGCACAGACCAAAGGGAGATGAGAAGGAAGGAGGAGGAGAGAAAAGAGAACGATCGGGAAATGGGAATGTGGAAAAACAGGATTATAGATGAAAGTGCACAGAAGTATGAAGAAGGGAAGGTTATAGAAAGTATATTAAGAAGGGAAGGAGGAATGAAGGGGAGAAAAGAGGATGAGGAAAGGATATTAGCAAAGGTAAGTGAAGAAATATTGGAAGAAATAAAACGAAAAAGAGAGGAGATAGGTGGTGAAGTAGTGGAAAAGAAGGAAGGGGAGGGAAGAGATAGGGGGATAGAAAATGGAGCAAGGAAATACACACACCATGATAAGGAAATTGGATCAACATCAGCACAGGCAGTTGAGGATAGAGGAGGTGAGTACATGGATGCAGATTTAATAGATTTAAAAACGGTGACAGTAGGGGGAAAATGCACAGAGTGGGGATTGTCATTAACTGATGGGTTTTGCAGCGAAGAAGAGGAAGGTTCGAGCATCAATGGAAGAGATGGAAGTACATAACGCGCACTAATTGCGAGTCACCATGGGCATGTGAGAGAAGGGGAGGACCAAATGCAGGAGAGCAAAAGAGCAGGGACACGATGGGGAAAATGCTGCGTCCACTAACACCCGCACAAACACCATGCCCATCACCACGGCCATTGACACCAACACCAGTACACACCCAATATGTTGGCAGACTTAGGGATCTCCCAGGACCCAGGCAGGAAGAAAGGGCAAGCACATTGAAGGTAGGACCAGAAGGACACAAAAAGGGGAGGAAAGATATATGAAGTGAAAGGGTAAACACCTGTAACATTGATAGCATTGAAGAACGACCAGACATGGAGGAACATGATTAATATAATGACATAGCCGCGCATAGGAGGGTGAAGGAAGAGAAGAGGGGGTAGAATTTAATGCCACTACTGGAGAGGGGAGGAACGAGACCACAATACATTCCCTGGAAGCATGCAGACAAGGAAAATATAAAATGCAGGAGTTGGGAAAAGGATATACGAGATGGAAAAACACACTGCAGGGCAAACATTAGCGGTGGGAGATGTGAAGGGCCTCCTAATTTCCATACTGGGGGATGCTGCTGATGACATATGGAAGAGGGCGGGATTCCCCGGGGTGACAATACATGACACAGCACATGATGAAGCACCATTTGCCAATTGCAGACATGCACTTTGGCAAGCATTGAGGGTAACATTTCCAGACACTTCAGACAGGCAATTACAATCACGAAAGATATGTGAGAATGACGATCCTGTTGAATACATACAGGAGATTCAGGAGAAGTGGCGCTTGGAAACACGGGAACTGTGGGACAAAACACTAGCAATTTTTTACCACATACTAGTACAAGGGCTCCCGGAGCAAGTACAGAGACAGTTAAAGAAGTTAGTGTGGATGGAAGCTAAAGGATGGCCGGAAATACATCTGGCAATAGTACACTATTGTAGGATGTGGCAGGAGAAAATGAAACAAAAGGAGGAGGATAAGAAGGCTGAGGAAGCAAAATTGGTCCAGAAGAAGTTATCGAAATATGCCATGGAGGGAGCACTGATAACAGCCCCCGCACAACCACAGGCAATGGTGACACAAAACACAACACAACAACAGGTAACACCATCACAGCAAGCACAAGTAGTGACACGGCAAATGCTTCCTCCCCCGACATACACACAACAAATGGGGGGAGGGTATATGCAAATGAGAAACGGGTACTCAAATAACTACAGAGGGAGGGGAGGGCAAATGAGAGGGAGAGGATATGGCCCACCCACCCACCAGCAAGGGGGAGGGTTCCGAGGTTACAATCAACAGGGACAGAAGGGGTATCAGGACTACATGGGGGGCCTTCAATGGCAAGCGCGAGAACCACCGACATGTTGGATATGTGGGATAGTAGGACACATGTCACGCACATGTAGGATGAGACCAGCACAGGCAGCCTCGGGGGAGCAGGGACAACAAGGGCCCATGGGAGAACAACAGGTTTACCAACAGCAGGAGATACAGCAACAACTACCACCACAACAAACGCAAATGCCACAACAACAACAGACCCTGCAAACACAACAGCAGCAACAACCACACATGCAAGCACACGCACAAACGCAGCAACAGCCAAACGTACAGCACCAACAACAGGTCCATACTGGCCAACAATTGACACAAATACAAGACAATGCAATAACATCTACTGACACATCTGTAGCCCAGACACAGCTTGGAAGGGTGACAATACTGGGTCACAACCCATACACAGGAAATGGACAGTCACTATACCCACAATAGGACAGCCCACAGATGTCCTTGATGTGTCCCATCCTATCAGTAACACCTAACCCTGCGGAGGAAACACACATACAGGTGACGATAGGTGACAGCATTTTTTCCTTCTTAGTTGACACCGGGCCACTAGGACGTGCATAAGAGAGGGGAAGTTTCAACTGTCAGGCGAAGCTATGAACACACAAGGATTCTCTGGGTCTCGAGGGTTGATTTCTTTCACAGATAACATCTCCTTATCTGTAGGTGATCATGATATGTCACTACCGCTGCTATACTCAAAAAAGTCACCAGTAAACATACTAGGTAGAGACATCAAGAGCAGATTGAACATGACTATTTCCTTTATTGACAAGGGAATAATTTGCTCTACGCGAGGCATAAGCATGCTCACAGCACGACAAATATTACAGGCTTATTGCAGCAAAACAGTAGCAAGAGAAGAACCCATAGACGGAGAACTATTCCAATATGGAACAGACATGGCAATAGCATGGCTGCCAGGAATTTAAGGGAAGGTTTGGAGGAGGCCAACGGCTTACCTTTTCCGACCAGAAACACCAACCAGTGAGAGGGAAGGGACAAGGATTTCACTGAACATTGAGAGCATTCTGGCAACGCAGGATTACATCGCGGTGCATGCCCAAGACAGGGAAGGAAGGGAATGGAGGGCAGTTATAGCTCTAGCAGAAGGGTGCCAACTAACACAAGTATCTGATGAAGAGCTCTTCTCAGATGATAATGGTGAGGGGGAGATGGTGTTTCAAATGAGCGTCCACATCTAGGTGGCAGTGACATACAGAGATGTAGCACAAAAGATGGCACTGGCGCTAGTAGCACCAGCCGCTACAGTTGTGCCGTTTTATGAGGAGGATATGGCAAAAGTACCTGCATCTCTATGGACCACCAGTCCATATGACTTGGGCTGCATCAAAAGCATTGGAGGTGTGAAAATAAAGTTGAAAAAAAGGGCAATACTGCTGAGAGTGAAGCAATACCCACTATCAAAAGAGGCAGATGAAGGAATATATGAAACAATAACATCACTAATAGAGAGAGGTATACTAGTACCATCAGAGTCTCCATGCAACACTGCTGTGTATCCTGTGTGCAAGGCTATGGGAGGGTCTTGGCATTTCATACAGGATCTAAGACCCCTTAACCACATTGTAGAGGCAGAATACCCTACAGCGGCTAACCCGGCCACTATACTATGTGGAATACCAACAGAGGCATCACGATTCACTGTGATTGACCTCAAAAATGCATTCTTCTCAATACCACTACACCCTGACTCACAAGATCTGACAAGCTTCACTTACTGCAACACATAATGGAAACACACGAGGTTGCCCCAGGGGTACTGTGAGTCCCCATCCATATTTAACAGGGCGATACAGATGGACCTGGGAAACATTGAGATGGAGAGTACAGTGCTACAATATGTAGATGACATAATCATCTGCAGCACAACAGAAGAAAAGTGCAGGAGAGACTCTGTTAAGATGGTCACTGTGCTAGCAGAAAAAGGGTACACGGTAGACAAGGAAAAACTACAGTACTGCCAAGAACAAGTGCTCTACATAGGCCAGCTCATTTTACAAAATGGAAAAACATTTCACCTCAACGGGCACAGGCCATAACAAACACACCGCAGCCACAGACAGTGAGAGAACTACAGCAGTTCTTGGGCTTATGCAATTACTGCAGAGCTTGGGTTTTCCATTACAGCTCATACACAGGACCACTGCTTGAGGCACTAAAAGAAGCACAGAGAGGGGAAAAGAAGTTGAGATGGACCACAGAAATGACAGAAGCATTTCAGGAACTAAAACATGCCATATCCACAGCACCAGTACTAGCCATGCCAAATTATGAAGAACAATTTTTTATTTTTTCACATTGCAGCTCAGCAGTGATGAGAGCAGTACTGACACAAAAAACTAGCATGAGGCCCAAACCAGTGGCATTTTACAACAGGCACCTAGACCCTGTAATGTTAGGACACTTCCGGTGAGAGTAGAGCCTGGCTGCCGCAGCCTTTGCGGTGGAAAAATCATCATCAATAACAATGGGTTGCCCAACAACACTGTACGTGGAGCATGCCCTTTTTGCCATTGTAAACAAACCAAAATCAACACTGACCACTCAAAGAGCATCAGGGTATGAAGTTATCTTGTCCAGGCCTGAGTTAACAATTGTAAGGTGCAGCAAAGTGAACCCAGCAAGGTTTATAGCAGAGGTGGTGGAAGATGGCAATTATGCACATGACTGCACACAAGCTATCGACTCATATTCCAGCACAAGAAACATTGAGGAAAACGCACTAGAGGGGGGAGAAATAATGTACATTGATGGGTCCTCAACACTAGACCAAAGTGATGGGATCCGCAGAACAGGTGCAGCGGTGGTGAGATTGACAGAGGATTGGACATATGTTCCAGTGAAATGTGTCCAGCTACCACAACACTACTCTGCCCAGGCAGCAGAGTTAGTGGCCCTAAATTTGGCACTAAAAGAAAGCAATGACAAAAGAGTAACTATATATTCCGACAGTGCATATGTCACATCAACTGTACACTCTGGGTTAATTAAGTGGCAGCAAAGAGGATTTAGAAGGGCAGACGGCACCCCAGTGCAACATGCCCTACTACTTGCTGAACTAATTGAAGTAATTGAAGACCCCAAAGAAGTGGTCTTGGTGAAGTGTTAGGCCCATACTAACGGGGATGATCACATTACCAAAGGTAATGAAACAGCAGACGCACATGCTAGACATGCTGCGTACTATGGGGAGATATGGATCCCCCCAGAAAAAGAAAAAGATAAGGGGAGAGTGGGGGCAAGACAGATGCTGATGAAGGATGGGTACACTCATATCCCTGAGAATGAAATAATGGAAATACAGGCAGCAGCACCCATGGCAGAGAAAGAACTGTGGGTCAAAAGGGGATGCACAATGTCCCCCACAGACGCGTTATGGCGACAAAACAATACAGGCAAAATAGTCATGCCCCTGGCCTTATTGAAAACAGCACTGGCCCAACTACACCGTCCCGCACACACAGGCAAAGAGGTGATTGCAGCACGAATTAAGGAGGGATGGTTCTGTCCCAAATTAAGTTCACACGTTGCAAATTTCCTTAGTAATTGTCTCACGTGCCAACAGTTTACGGCCGGTTACACGCTGCAAGTGATCAAAGGTGTTATAACCCGGCCGGAAGGATCCTTCCTAAACCTCCACATTGACTACGTTGACATGATAAACGTATGTCAGGGGTACAGATACATGATTGTGTTAGTATGCCGATTTTCAAGGTGGATCGAAGCCGGTCCATGCTCCCATGCAGATGCCTTTAGAGCAGCAAAGTTCCTAGTGAGGGAGGTCTTCCCGAGGTGGGAGGTGTGCGAGGTATTGCGGTCAGACAATGGCCCACACTTCGCCAACAAAATGTTTCAGCACATAACTGCGCTTCTAGGCATCAAGCACAAGTTTGCATGTGTGTACCACCCACAGGCGAATGGCGTGTGTGAACACCTCAACGGCCTCCTAAAAGAAGAGATAGCAAAGATCCAACAGTCAACCAAAAAGAGCTGGCTCTACTACCTTCCCTTAGCACTATTCGAATTCAGAAACAGGCCAGGGTCGGATCACCACCTCACACGCCACGAGGTGGTGACCGGGCACCAGATGCACCTTCCACTTTCACCACCGTCAAGGGCCATAACAGACTGCCACTCTCTAAAAGCTGTTTTTGGTGATGAGATGTTCAAATATATAAATTCTTCGATTACTAGTGTCACCTTTATTTCTCAACAGCTCGAGAAGACGCGGGGCGGGTCGAAGACCACCCAACAAGAAGATAATACAATTGAAGGACAGGAACAAGCAGCACTATGGACAGTAAGGGGAGGAGATCACATTCTCCTTTGCAATTTTAACAGAAAGTGAAATAGCTTGACATTCACCGGGCCCCACCAGGTCGAGAAGGTAACTGCTAGAGCAGTAAAGTTGAGGGATAAAGAGGTCTGGACTCACCTACATGACATTAAGCCCTACAAAGATAAGACCCGCCCTTGCGTCGATGACAGGGGACCAACGCAGCAGCAACAGCAACGGAAGACAACACAGCAGCAACAACAACAACAAAAGACAACGGCGACACATCCCCTGTGCCTTCCCAATCCCCAGATACCCCTAAGGACTCAAATGGACAAT